>NC_140090.1:23835475-29455475 GCF_964237585.1 Gallinula chloropus | reverse complement strand
CAGTGATGTATTTACCACGTGTGCTTTAAGTCAGTCTCATATGTAATGGCTTTTATTGACTAGTTTGGTCTCTGATGTCTATAAGACCTAAAATTATTGAATTTGTGTGCTCATGATGAGTTGGGAATGGAAAAGAGAGAGTCTGGATTATTTTAAGATGATGGTGGACTCCAGCTCTGTACAGATCTGGGGCTGCATGTTATGAGCTTTGGACTTGTGGTGCCTGTGAAGAACTGCATCAGGTACACCTCATGTGTGGATCAGTTGTGCTGTGGCAGTCGTCTGCTTCCCTGCCACCTTCACTCCAAGGCCTAGACCTCTGTATCTCTTACCTAAGGAAGTGGAATAGAGCACAGACTCAAGAAATGGGCAAATGCACTTTGAAGGTCTTGCCTATATAGGCTGTAACCCTCAGCACATTTAGATCCATGTTTGTTCTGTGATGGGGAGCACTAAACCAGCCGGTGCTCCTCAAGGCAGCTGCTTATCCTCCCTGTGGCTCCTGAAAACCTTTAAACACAGTTTGTGGACTAGCTTTTATCCCTGTGGCACTGGCTGACTCCCATGGGAGAGATGGCTGGAGCCTCTGCAACAACTAATCAGGTCGTGCTGACATCAGGTGGAGTGGCTGGTGGGTCAGGATGACCCTGAAGTGAAATCATCCATGGAAACTCTGGCAAGGACTCTGCTCAAGCAAGGAAGTGCTGGGAGGGACGTGATAGCCATACCAAGTGCTCCTGGGGAGGGTAGCAGCAAAATACTTGGGGAGTTGAGGGTTTGTCACAAGTGAAAAGTGCAATGAGCTGAAAGATATACTAGGAATCTGAAGTACAGGGAGAAAAATCAGAAGAGAGGCAGAAGAGGGAGAGGAAAATTCTTTGGGAACTGTAGTCTAGGTTTAGCTTTGGTATTAAACCAAAGTTTCCTGTTTCCTCAGAGATGTACCCTGAGGCAAGGGCCTAAAATAGACTTGGTCATGTTCCAGGCTCTCTAGTGTGGTGAGTATGTATCACTCTATTCCCCTTCAGAAACCTTACAGTTAAAACAAAGACAAAAGACTATTCTGTTCCTGTATTCTGTGACAATCAAAGTTTGTATTTCAGCAAAAAAACTTATAATCAAACAGCAACATTAATCTGCCCTGTTAGATGTGAGTGATTGTACTAAGTAATTTTTGTGGTATGTTTTAAGGAAAACATGTGGTCTGGTCTCCAGCGGGTGGAACTGCTTTCTCTTATGCCAGGCAACCATCTCATGTATCTTCTCTTTTTGGTTGCCTTTTTAAAAGAAAAACCTAAACATAGTGACAGAGAAATTGGCATCTTCATTTGTGATTGTTCAACTTGTGTCTAGAAGGTTATCAAAAATTACGTTTCCCTAAGTGTTGTAAGGTCTGTGACTTTTGTAGTTCTGATAGTTCATTGGGCAAATACAGCTGAAAGATGGTGGCAAATGTGTCTGCAGATGCTTTGCTGCTGTTCCTGTGTCTCTGGTGGTGGCTGATGTGGGATGAGCAAAAGAGGAGAATCATTGTCCATTTCTGTTCTGGTATGTAGCTTAGTTGTGCAGTCATGTACTTAAACTACATTCAGTTTTGTTTTCTTTAAAGAGGCTTTAATAATGCAAGGCACCTTAAGAAAATAGATAATTGTGTGCAATTTGCTGCTTAAGAGTACATGGCGCTTCCCATCTGAACTTACTGCTACGTCCTGAAAGCAGGAGTGGAGAACATGTCTTATTTGAATTTGAAAGTGTTTTTCTTCTATATGCAGAGTGACAGAATGCATAACGCTGGTCTTTGGGCCATGTGTATGCAAAGTGAGATCATGATGAAGCCTATTCTGAAGTAAATTTATTACGGCTATTCTGTGTATGGCTATTACTTCCTGTTGTAGAATAATTTCTTCAGCTTCCTCAGTAGCTGCTGCTGCTGCTTTGCAGGCAGGTCCTCCTTTTGTTCTCCTTTGGTTCTGCCTGTGTGAAGCCGGGCTTCTGCTCTTATTTGGATTGCTCTGGGAAGCTCTTGTATATAATTATCTCCTGGGATAATCAAGGAGGGTAAGAAAAAGATTCAGTAATTAATTTGGGTTTTAGCTTTAAATTCTCCCAATGTCCAACCTTTCCCTTCTTTTAAAGGTGCCACAAAGTCAAAACTCTTAGGAATGTGCTGCAGATCATAAACACTGTTTCTCCTCATCCGATATGCAGCGTGCCTTACCTATTGAATAGGTATGGTTCTGTGATTGTCTGGTTCTGAAGGTTGCTTGGTCCTGAAGTACCAACTGTCTTCAAAAATAAGTATATTAGATGCTCTGAAAACTGTACAAATCTTCTCTGTCTTCTAGACGGGCTGTGTGCCATTCTCCTGAATGTCTAAACTGCACTTCTATTACTTTTCTCCACAGACACCAGGTAGTTGCTGTGCATTTGAGAGCTGCAATTTAACATGGGAAGTCAGGCTACTACAGGAAGCACAGCCTGTCTGTTACATGGTGTATTTTGACGTGGGCTTGTGTTGGGTTCAAGGCAGTGATTTCAATCTTCAGGATATCAAATGGCCCAGGCATCCTAATGTGCAAGATCTTCTTTCTCTTCCCTTATGTTCCAAACCATGCAGAACCACCCTCTGTTCCCAGCTCTGGGTCTCATGAAGGAGAAACACAGGATATTGAGAACATGCATGTGCTGGGGTACCAAACCTGGGGGAACCTTTTCTTAATGAGACATTCTCCCAGATACAGTGCTACTCTAAATATGCCTGTAATGCAGATACTCAGTGGGAGCAGTGAGTTCAAAGAAGCTAGTTTGTAAAAGAAGGCATTTTGACTTTCAAATGTCATCTTTTCTATTTTGTAAAATGGGAATGATTTCTGGAACTGTCATTATCCATGAGGCCATATCTAATAATAGAAAAAGCTTGAGGACAGTTGTGTTGGCTTTTTTAGACCCTTTTCTGGGTGATGATATGCATGACTTGCAGACTACCTGCTCTTTCAAATGGAGACAACTGCTAATGGATGACTGCAGCTAATTTGTGTGAATTTCTGATTACGAAGAAAAACTGCAGTGACTCTGGTCATTGTGGTATTTTTGGGTTTTTAATATTTTTTTAATACTGCTTTCTCAAGTCTAAATTTTCTTAGCTAATTTACCACATCAAGGTGAAAAACTTCTGCCTTGCAATTCTTCAGTTTTGGAGACCACTGAAAAACATTCTGGTCAACAAATGTTAAATTTCCAGTAAAAACTTGGTACCCTCCTGAAGTGGCAATCCTTATGGTGAAAAACCACAAACCCATTTGGCCTGGCCAGAGGCTTTCATCTCCTTAGGAATCATTTACTCAGCTGAACTATGGTTCACCCCCTCCCAGTGCTTTATTTACTAACACAATAGTAGTAGGAGCCAAGATTGAGGGGTTAAAAGCTGGTATCTCTGGTGGCATTTTTTTTCTTTCATTCTTTTTCCCTTCTTTTGAGGACATGACCCTTTCGCATAAATGATTTTTGCTTTCCCAATTTCTAGTCCCGTTGTGGAATGTATGGCAGCAGCAAATAAATGATACTTAAAAATGGCATAATTACATTTTCAGTAAATATGAAATTCTCTTATTAGTGTTGTAATGAAAAGACTATCCACCCACTCCCAGGAGAAAAGGCAAACCAACAGCGTATCGAATACTGACAAAACCCAATAGTAAACAGTGTGTAATTAATGCTTTTGGTATCTGCTGAGACAGTAAAATCTTGTACAGGCTTCACAGAGTGTCTGTGCTAGAAATTTATGCTTGGTTCCTCTTTGATTTTGGCATTGCAAATTCTCGCAGCAGTGCAAGTTTTCTGCATCAGAGGTAACCAGACTTATCTATCAAAGGAGGGAGGATCTACAAACTGGATTCATATCTGTGTTTAACAGCTTTTGACAGTAACGTGCATAGGGAAGAGATGGTTCTGTGGATGGCCAGGAGGGAAGAGTGGTTAAGTGCCTGGAGGAGTTGCTGCCTTACACTTTCTCTGGATGTAGGAACACTTCAAACTTCTCAGCAGGGATGGGACAGACTACTGGAAAATACAGGGAATAGCCTAGATTTGAGGGCTGTCATATGGTTGACAAAATGTGTTTATTCATTCTCATTCATGTCTCCTGTGAACAGCGATGGCTGGTCACCAGCAGGAAACACCCTGGGTTTCTGTACCTTGAAAGAAACTTGACTTGCCCTTTTGTGATGCTTTACCACCAGGAGCTCTCCTCCTTCGGTCTTCTGTGAAGTTTTGCTATCCATTAGTTGTACCTGAGAAAAGAAGGGGCAGGTTCTTATGGGTGAACTGTCTGTTGCCTGTGGACCTCCCGCTGAAGGTCTATCCCTAGATGTAAGGAATCTGATCCCAGGACAAGCACTGGGGAAAGGGAAAAGGTCACATGTGGAGTGTCCATTGGGATTGTGTCATGCCTGTTTACTTACAGCAACAAAACTACACCTAGGAAGTGGGATAGTTTTCGTGGCTGTGTGAGGAAGTAGTAAAATGATAGTCTCATGTATTGAGGGAGGGAATGCTGGCTAGTTAAAACAAGCCCCACTGTTGAGTGCTTATGTAGAACAAAAGTCCATGTGCAGTAACGTCAAATCAGCAAGAATGCAATTTTAGTATAAGCTATTGCCAGTATGATGGGAAATTAATTTTTTTGTTGTTATATTAGATGCCAAAGAATCCAAGGTCTCAGCCAGAGAACAGCCTGTTTGGTTTATATTTTTTCTTTTACAAAATTTGAAAAGAGAATGTTGTGCTGTTGACATTAGAATAGTGCAGGGGAAAAGTAATAAGTGATTTAAGATGCTCTGTAGGCCGACCCTCAGTATTTCTCACTTACATGGACCAACATGTTTACTCTTAAATTTCTGATTAATTATATTAGAGTTATACTCTGTATCTTTCACAAACAACAGTAAGCTGTCAAAGGGAACGTGTGTGTCTGCACAGGCATTGCACTGCTGTTAGTATCAGAGCACTTAGACCTAAGCTGTGGGTTTACGTTCTCCACAGTGCTGAAAGGCAGGAGTGTAACTGTTAGCATAAAGGTAGAGAGATTCAAGGCCCAACAGCCAGGGCTGGCAGACCCTGAGGAGATGATGTGCTTGGCTAATGTGGAACAAAAACTCGCATTAAAGGGAAAAAAAAAAAAGTTGTAAGAGCTTTGAGTCCTTTGAATGTGGTACTGTGCAGTAGTGAAGATGGAGGGAAGGCTGTGAATAAGCCAGCAACTCCCTTGCATGAAGGATGGGCTTTCTCTAGCCTCTCCTCTGGACTCTTCTTCTCTGGTTCTGGCTTGAAAGGAGAAATGATGTTTTCTCTTTCCTGAGCCCACTGGAAGCAATGAGGCACAACAGTAGTCCTGGGATGTGGTGATGAAGTAGAAGTTTCCTCTGGGCTGAGGTGCTGAAGACATTGTGCTAGCAAAACCAGATGACACTAAGAGGAGTGAACCTCTGCAGAGAAGAGTCCTAGCAGACTTGCATGCATCTTAAATGTGTGCCTGGTAATGAATGTGCTGTGGAGGAGACTTGAACATCTGGTCACTTCATTCTAGTATTTCTTAATTTATAAGGATATGAAAATTTGAACATAATATTCGAGATAAAGTTACCAATCTGATAAGACTGTCGTTCCCCTTGAGTGAGCATTGTTCTAGTGAATATGGGATGGAACTATTAGTGTATCAGCTGTGCTTGTAGCTCATTAGCTATGTACATTTATGAGCTGCAAATCTACTTCATTTATGACTTTAAACTTGGTGTATGAGTATCCCAAACTCTCTGCTACTGCCTCTCAGAAAACTGCAGAAGTGCTACGTATCCAGGAAAGACTGCTCTCCAAAAATATTCTGTATGTGCAGTCAGTTTGAAGAGCAGCTGACTGCTTATTTTAAGAGTCAACCTTTGGCAGACAAATTGTTTCATGTGTTGCATGCCTGGTGTGTGGATGTGCCTTCTGGGGTGCCATCTCTCTGGGAGGGCAGGGTTGGAAAAGGGGCAGACTGTCTCCAGTATGGTCAGTACCAACTTGCAACTCAGCTGGGAAAACTTCTCCCAGTCTTGACAGAACCTGAAAACAAAGTAGGCTGATCTAAGAAATTTTTTTAATGGGAAAAG
This sequence comes from Gallinula chloropus, assembly GCF_964237585.1. NCBI lineage: Eukaryota > Metazoa > Chordata > Aves > Gruiformes > Rallidae > Gallinula > Gallinula chloropus. Next base: position 29,449,329 of record NC_140090.1, on the reverse strand, counting down.
GATGATCCTGTTAGTGAACATTAGCAGCAATAACTCCTGGTTGTCCTGACCAAGGAAACATCATCCATATAATAACTACTTTCATTTTTCTTTGTCTTTAAAAGTAGATGAAATGTTTGGTACTGCCCATCTGTTGGTTTAGATGTAGGCTGTGGCTTCTGTAAAGTGAAGTTTTTATGTGATGCCAGCACCTTAACTGTGACCAAAGGCCACATCTGTCTCTGGGATGCTGGCAGATGCCCAAGGGACATGCTGTATTTTTAGATGATTGAGGGTGCTTGAGGTGCTTGCTATGACTTGCCCTGTTTCAAACCAGAGGTTCCAGGGCAACGCTGAGGCGACTCACTCATCAGCCTCTGTCTTCTGTGTGCTGGTGGCATGCTTCTCCAGCTCCTGATTAGTGGGGTGGCAGCAATGGCCTGTGACAACCTCTTTGGTCTCCTGTTCTTCTTCCTGTCTTCTTTCAGAAGACTTGATCCCAAGGTATCTTGTTACCTATACAAGCCATGAGCCTTAAGGAGGACAAATGTTTGCCACTGAAGGAAGCCCTTTAAGGCAAAGGGTGCATGGCCTGTGAGTTTCCACCCCTCTGCCCCCATTTAAAATAAAACACCAAACAACAAAACAACTCTCTGGCTGTGGGCCAGCTTTCTGTTGTGGTCCTGGCCAGCTCTCCAGTGTGGCCAGCAGCCCTTCCTTGGTACCTGTCAGCAGGGCCAGAGGGATGACACCACGCTGGTATCCCTGGCATAACAAGGTGAACTCATGAGTGCTTCAAAGGGAGGAGGACTGAAATGCATGAAGGATTAAAAAGGTACCTGTATGATTCTGTGATGGCCTGAAGAAGCAGCAGGCCTGAGCTGACTCCTTAAGCTGCTGCTCTCAGATTTATGGGGGTTTTTTTTTCTGTGAAATGTGGAGAAACAGCTAATGTTTCCTGTGACAGTTTGCGGTCAGGATGAATGCTGTTGTCCTGGGATGCACAAGTGTTTGGCCCATATTTCTGCAATTACTACCCCTAAGAACAGACTACCTGATTTTTTAATTTTTTAAAAAAAATTTCTGGACACTGAAGCCTTGTTCATTAATGATTACCAAGAACCTGAGTGTTCTTGGAGAAAAGACTTTTGGAAAGTGTCACATTATGCAATTTGCTGCTTTTTTTTTTTTTTTTTTTAAATGTTGCCACTTAGTGCCACCCTTGCTTGAGAACTGTACAGCCAGGCAGGAATGTCAGCCAGGGCAGGAGGGTTTGAGATCAGTAAATTCGGTGTAAGGTACAGCTACTGTTTCCAGGCCAGAAAATCATGTTCCTCCTCCATCTTTGCCCCATAACAAAATTACAGCGAACTAGGAAAGAGAATTCTGTTAATCAGAATAGTCAATTGGGGAATCATTAGTTCTGATTTTAAACACTATTTGTAATTTGCTTTAGGGTCTGTAGCCTAATTCTTTCCTTTGAGTTAATTAAAATATGTTTGAATGTGACAGACATTTCCAAATCTCCCTGCAATCCAGGAGGAAGGATAGGGTTTTTTGTCATCCCCTATCAAGTACTGAGGCTCTGAGTGCAGAAGAATTTCACTACAATGCTGCAAGGTTGTTTACCTTAGCTCCTTCACAAAAGATAATCCAACAAATTACATTAATTATAAACCAATATGTTCTGTTCAATTCCCACATGAGCCAAACCTGGGTATGAGCATCTGCTCTTATTTTCTGAGCTGGGTTTTGAGGACAAGACTCACAACAATGCTCAATCCATAATTAACAGAAAAATTAAAGATGCAACATCCCTTGCATCCTGCTTTTTGAAGCAGCATGTTTAAAAATATACATGCACTGTCCTGGCAGTTTTTATTCAACATAAAAAAACAATACTCTATTGTTACCCCTGGTGTGTTTTTGTTTGTTTAAAATATTTACATTTATGTTAGGCTTAAAATAAACATGTAAATACTTTCCATAAGAAAAAAAAGATTCATAATTCCCTCTTGTGCTACATTTTTTCTTTTTCAATTGTTTCTTTCCCTCCCCCCAAAGATGACCTCTTTTCATAAAATGTGGTTTATTCTGCATTAAGCATATTGTTTTCTTTATGAAAAAAGGACTGGTTGGGCTGCTTCTTACTTTATTTTTTAAGTGGCATATTTTTTCAGTTTCATTTCATAACAGGAAACAAAAGAGAACGTGATTGTTTGACCTGGTTACCAAAGAAATATTTGGCTAATAAAAATCCCATTAGCACGATGCCAAGTTCTGCTGGTTGTTTATGGTAAGCATGCCTATACAATTATACTCCATTTGCATGTGGAAGGAGTGGAGGACAGAGTGCTTTTGTGGTTTAGGCACTAGACTGGCACTTGAGATAAGAGATCAGCTCCCAGCTGTGCAGCAGACCGACTTTGAACAGACAGCGAATTTCCGTGGTTGACTTTTGCAGTGGGCCCTAGTAACGCATCTTTGCTCACATCTTCCATCTTATTTCTGTAGAAACCAAACTTGTGAAGGCTGCTTGCTCAGGGTGTGCAGTGCTGGACCTGTTGTGTACCCCCACCCCTTGTCCAAGGGCCGTAGCAGCATTGCCTTTGCCTCAGACTCCTGCAGGAGCAGTGAGGTTCATAACTCACTCCAGGGGATTTATTACTTGGTGCTTACTAGAGCTCATGCAACATAAATGGAATAAAATATAATGTGGTTGCTGCTGTCCATTTTCTTTTTGGGGACGAGGAACTGAATCTCATGATAACAAAGTTTGTTCTTTCGTGCCTCCCATTCCTTGCGTTTGCCCATGGGCCACGTCTGATGGTGCTGACAGGTCCACAGCCACATGCAGAGCCTGCCCTGGCCCTGCCTGTCCTTCCTGGAGGTGTTCTCCTTGCCAGGGATCCTGTGCTGCTGCTGGAGATTGGAGTGCAGTTACTGTCCTGTTGTGGTCACGCTGCTTGTACCGCCGTGCTGTGCAGCAGCCTCTGTAGGCTCACTGGGTTTCCTGCATTTCATTCAAGCCTCGTTTTAATGAATAAATAATTTACAATAAAACAATAGAAATTCATTAACTATGGGGGGGGGGGATAACAAGGAAAAGCTTAACATGTTGGGAAGCATTTCTTCTGGAAAGAGAGAAAGAAGGACCATTTCTTTGAAAGCCAAGACATGTAGCCCCTGGAAGTTCAGAGACATTGCCTTTGCTCCCCTGGGGCTTGCAGCATGGATTCAGCTGTGAACATGCTGCAGAGAGCAGGATGTGGTGAACCAGAGAGCTCTGTGTGCTCCCTGCTTGGCAGCACAGTTGGAGCTGGTGGGGCAGTCCAAGGAAGGACTGTGGGAGCTTTTCTGGAGTTACTGGTTGATACAGATGATTTTTCTTATTTAGCCTTGTTCATTGGAAAGGCCTGAGTCTGGATGTAATGGTCAGGAGCTCCAGCTCCTGCTACATGCTCAGATTTTCCAAGCTTCTAATTTTGTTTGAAAAACCTGAGAACTCCCACCCCTTCAGGCTGAGGAGGTGTTAACAAGCAGGAATAAATTTTCTTAAGTGTCGAATGTTGTGGTGTTCAGAGTGAGCTGGTGAGCTCTGATACTGGGCATAAGGGTACCAAGAATAATAGGTACATGGGATTGGAGGGTGCTGCTGCCCACAGGGAGGGGACTAGGCCTGATGGGAGAAGTGCCCAGGCAGTTATCCACCTCCATTCTGCAGGGCTGAGGAAGGGGCACTGGTGTGGGGCAGAGCCCCTTGTGTCTGGGGCAGCTGCTCCTGCATGGCCCGTGCAAGCAGGGCTTGGTCAAGCTGCTCCTGCACCAAATGGGCAAGTGGTAATGATGGGGTTGGGTCTTCAGGCATGATTTCCTTTAGGCAACATCTGTACCTTCCTGGACTGTAAATAGGTAACTATATTGTCCTAAGTGAGAGAAACTTTCAAGGGTACACCTCAACCTTCCTTCAAATTAAAAAAATAATCAACAGGCAGCTCTTGGTCTCTCGCATCTTTGATCCTTTCTCCTCCCACTTCAACTGCGCTTCTTGAATTCAGGGACACACTTATGTGCCAAAACCTCTTCCTTTTCTGGAAGCATGCAGTTTTCAGCTGCACAGTTTGCAGTATGCACTCAAGGAAAAGACTTTTGCCTGCAGTATTGCTCTTGGGGAGGACATGTGTGTTCACTGCACAGCTAAGGCATGTGCTGTGCAGCAGTCATTGCTTGGTAGGACTCCGAGAATGACTTCAAAATGGCACAGTGTGAATGCTGCATGCCCAACGTGTGATATTAAAACACTTAAAACTGAATCAAATCAAACCCAGTTTTCACCACAAACTCACTGAGGCTGTTCTTGTTTGAAGACTCTTTTCTTGCCAAATTCCATCTTTCCACACTGAGCTGTTTAAAAAAAAAAAAAAAAAGCCTTGTGTATGTATGTATTTATATAGCTGAATTTTTTTTGATCACATTTTATACAAAAATATTGCCTTTTGGCAGTGAGTCAGCTAGTAGGTGTTGGATTCAGAATTTATCGTGAAGTTACGAGTGACTGCAAATGACATTTATACCCTGTAAATCTGGTAGGGAAGTGTTCAGGTCAAAAAAATCAAGGCCTTCAAAGCTGGGAAATGGCAGAATTAATAACTCAATTGATCTCTGTGTGTGTCTGTGTATGTATGTGTATTTATAATCATAGTTACGTGATGACTTTTTTAATTCCTCCATGGGACCCGTCTCTCTTGGTGTGTAGGTGGCTATTTAGTCTTATTCGCACCATGTGTTAATTTTCACCACCAGAGCCATGTGGAGTGATATCCATACCTGTCTGTGCTGGGAGCTGGTCAAGGCCATGAGATTCTGAAGTCAGGAGTACTCTGACATGGAGACTTGAGCACCAAGCCCTGTGGAAGGGGTGGCTACCTCTCATGTGACAGACTGGGGGTGGTCTGAAGGCACTGTAGCCTGGTGCTTTTGCTGTCCTTCAGCCCCAGAAGCTAGAAGCAGCTGTGTCTGGTAAATGTGGACCTGTGAAGGTCCAGGCTCCTGGAGCTGCAAAAGAGACTGAGTGTGATAAGGAGAAAGCACTGACATAGCTGGGGAGCAGGGTGTGAACACGTGTAAGCTGTATTCCTGGGGGACCTACAGATACCTGCAGAAGTTTCTGAAAAGCATGTAGGTTGGATAAATATGTCTGACTGGATTTTCCACAAATATGTGTCCCAAGACACATACAACACAGATAATAGCTGCAAGAGTTGCCCAAATTTAAGGAAGAGAGAGAGTACAGGGGAGCACCCTATCCCAGCCCATGCCAAGAATCCCTAGTCCATCTTTGAAGGAACTTTTATCCTATTTAACTGACCTCCAAAGAAGGAGGTTTTATAACCTCCTAACGAGGTCTTGTTCAATTATTGAGCTACCTTTGTATTTTAATCTTCTTAATCATAATCAAAGTGATAACTGTTGTGAGTCCAGGCAATTTATTTCTGTGCTACTCCTAACATTGCTGGAGAACAATAGCTCAGTGTCTTTTTCCTAACCTCCTTTGGAAGAGCCTTATCATATAAACTGTTGTCTCTAAACAAAAGTTTACAATGAAGGCTGTTGCTTGGAGCAAAGTCTCAATAAGCAAAGGCACGTCTGTGTGTTATTTCATTGGTTCTGCATTGTAGAACCTTTTGGAACCCACCACAACTTGAAAGGAAAACCTTATAAAGCATTTTTATATTATTGGATTTTGGAGTTATTTTCAGTTTTGGGGATATTAGGTTTCTACATATTATAGTTGGCTTAAACTTTCTTGTTTGCTTGAGGTTTTCTCCTCTTAGGATATATATATATTTTTTTTTTTTTTAAATGGAATTCCTTTTTTTTTTTAATTCTTTCTATTTTAAAGCAATATGTTCATTACACTTGGATCCTTATTTTGGAGTCACTTCCCTTAGTGGAGGATTAAATGGCATTTCTACATGTGTAAATAGTTTAACAAAATTGAGTGGCATTTATTGAATGATCTTGTTTTTATTTATTCACAAAGTGCACCAGGATATTACTTGCTAAGACTCCAGTCTGATTTTTATCTGAGGTCCTGGCCTGAGCAAGAGACAAAAACAAGGGCAAATTAAACAAGAGCGTTGGTAACAACTCTTTAAAATAAACTTGTAAAGTAAGTTAAGACTGTGAGTGAAGTGGAAGAAAACTGAAAAAGACTGAGGAAAATCAAGCCTTCTCACGGATCAGTAAGAGGGAAGTTGGTGATGATGTGATGGAGGGTGGAATTAGCCCCATCTGCCAAGTGCCTCTGAGCAGTAGGGATGTCACCTGCCACCCGCTCCCCAGGAAGGCTTTAGGCCAGACTCTGACCTGATTTTCACCCTGTGCAATGTTGACTGCAGTCTGTCTGCAGAGACACAAGTTGGAGAAGAATTTGACTGGGTAGGTTTCTAAACCTAAGTAAATAAAGGAGTAATGTTTCTGGTTTCTGTAAGCTCTGAAATGATATTTGCCTCGTGTAACGGTAACTTCCTCACAGTGCTTGCTGGAGCTGCCAGGCTGACAGCCCTGGGCGATGCGTCCCTCGCAGCGGCCGTGCAAGCCCTACCAGGCTTTCACAATAAACACTCCTCCTCTCCAGCCAGTTTGTTCGGTCCTTAGGGTCTCTGCTGAGACAGCCTTAAGCTGAGACCAAACTTACTAATCTAAATGAAATAGATGTGCAATACTGCAGTTTGGCAAAGAAAAACTATCTGCCATAAAGCTGAGTGGCTTCTCTGGATAATTCTGTAAAAGGATACAGGTACCTCTCAGTGATGGCTGCGCTGCCTCATAATTTGCAGTCATGGAAATTGCTACGGGGCTATTAAACCCAATATACGTCAGAGCAGCGCAGAGTTTGTTCTGGGTTATGTCTCTTGGCTTAGTAGCATTTCAAGTGTGATGCAACCCATGCTCCCTTCAGGTACCCACACTGAACGGTTCAGAAGCTGGAGAGCAGTTTGCATTGTGTGAAGGCATTTGTAAGGTGTAACTTAGGCGTCTAAATTAACAGCTGCAGCTCAGATGCCGGCACAGTGATCTTTACTTTTGCTATGAGCTTCTCCAGGAGAAGCTGGGCTGCCCAGGCTCAATGACCACATGGGGAAGTCATTGTTAGCACAGGAGGTGGTAACAATAACTTCAGGAACGTGTCACCAATTTACTCCCCAAGCTCAAAACTGCTCACCTAGGTCCTTGTAGATTTGAGCCCTCTGATCTTTCGTGGGGCTGTTTTACTGTTGCTTCTGGAAACCAGTGACTGCTTCAGTCATATTTGAGCTTCTTATCACTGTAAAATAGGCTGTGTCCCTTTTATTGCATTTAGAAAAATTAGTCTGTTCTAAACCAGCTGGCTGCTTTGAGGGCGTGCGAATATGTGTATGACAGCACATGCTTTTACTTTTTAATGAACTATTTCCCCTGGCTTCATCTTACTTCCACAGTCTATTTTTGTTGTTATAATGACACTGGTCAGTGAAGCTCAGAGGAAATCAGTCATCAAGATGCATGGTGCTGAAGCAGAATTTCTGCTGTGGTGGGGATTGTATTAATGTCTTTGGAGATTTCTTGCTGTTGTCACTGCTGCATCCACACCATAATGCAGAACTACCTAAATTGAACCAAGAGGCAAAATTTGGAGCTATGTAACTAAGTTACCTAAGAAAAATTTCTTGGGACATTAATTTCAACTCATGCTAGAACAGTCAAAGTGACCCCTAATATGTTCTGTTGGGATGCCTGGCATCTGTTATCTTACTCTAATGCACAGGATTTTCTTCCTCTGCTTCTTCACTAGCAAAACTGTCCTAGAATCTGTGAAACTTGAACATATTGAAAATACAGAACACCACCAAAATAACAAGGTTTTTGAAATTAAGGTTCTTTTAATTGGCTACATACAGTTAGATTAGATAAAGGGTCTGCTCATATTGACCATCTAGAACTTTTTTTTTTGAATGACTATTTCATAACTTCTCTCTTTCACGTTCCTCCTCTTCCTGCAGGTCCCCTTTTTCCACGCTTGTACTTCTCATCTATGAATGGTAGCTCTGCAATAAATGGTCAGATTGTATCAAACAACTTGCATTTCTTAAACCCTACAGAAACACTCATAGTTATCTTCCTACAAGCTCCCCCAGATCCTTTATCCCTGTGATTTTTCTAGGATTTTTCTCTTGCTTCTGCTGCCTTCCCTTGCTTCATCTTATCCCTGTTTGGTTCCTTCTCATCTTTTCAGAAAGACCTGAATACAAGCTCAGCTTGGAGTGGAGTAGGGAGAATAAGAACAGGCCCAGACAAAGTGAAATGCTGTAAACCTTTTGCTTGGCCATCTAGGTGGCTTGGAGAGCCAGCAGTCCTTGGTTCCCACCTCTGCTATAGTGCTTTTGTGTATGTGGGTTCTGTATGCATAGCCCTAAATGGAATCTAGTTGTTCTTAAATTTTCCCTTTGGAGGTTCAACCTGGACTAGTTAGGATCTGGTAGGGGCTACAAACAAAACTCCGTTTTCCAGCTCTTTATAATAATCTACTGCTTATTCACAAATGAGGGGGCATTTTGTTAGTTACACAGGGAGATATATTCAGGCAGAAGGGTAATAAAAGGCCTACCTGAATGCTTATTGGTGTGGACACTATGAATACTATTAGTCTTTAATAACTCTCATTAAATAAGACAGATTTTTGAAAATTATTCTTTAACTGAGAGATCTGGCTTGCTCCTTCCTTTCTTTCTAAGAAATAGCATCAAGAGCCCATGATACTTGAGGCTGTGGGTTGGAAGTCATACTCGTTTTGCTTTCTTTTAAAAAAAACTGAGAAAGTTGATTATATTTTTACCTGAAACCAAATTTGTCGGCTTCAGATGCCTTGTTAACATAAAATTAAGACAACAACAACTTGTAAATTGTAAAATTTATGAAAATAAAAATGGATTAATATTTGATGAAGCATCCATAAAGAGAGACTTAATTGTTCATATATTATTTATGAACTTTAGGGAACAATTTATCTTGTTTTTACCTTTTAAAACAGCCCTTGAGAGCTGTTCAGAGCCACCTCCCTGAGTAGGGAGGACTAGTATTCATTCGTTCTAGGAGTTTGTTTTCTCCTCAGCTGATGGGGAATGAGCCCTCTGCTACTGCTGGGCCATAGACCTCCTCCCTGCCTCTCCACTGCAAACCTGTTCGTGCTGTCATCAATGTGGGCACAGGCCACAGGTCAGCCTCTGTCAGAGGACGCAGCTGCATCTTCAGTGAGGTAGCATCAGATGGGACACAAAATTGTCCTGCCTTTATGCACAAACTGTTGCGTGTCCCTTTGTCATTCCTTACAGAGGGCAGAGAGGAAGACTGATGGGAAATCTTTGTGTTGCAGATAATGTAAATAGCAACCTACTAGAAAACTTTTGATTATTTATTAGTTGGGTTTATGTCTCACCTTTTGTATATAGACACTCTATGTATAGTATATGTAATATATATGACTTGGTTGCAGCATGATTGTTTCTTCTATTCTTACAAACACACAAAAGCCATTTTCCCACCTTCAAATGTCCTGGTAATTTTTTTTTTCTTGTTTTCCCCTCCCTCTCATAGTCTATTCATGCAGAAGAGATTTAGGTAGAAATGGTAAATGAAACCTCCTCTTTTCCATGGGAAATCAGGGAATAGAACTTGGCAATGACTATCAATACAATAGAAAATATTTCCATGCTCCAACAGCAGACAAGTACTTAAAGGGGCTTCTCATTAGTGAGTGATGTTGCAGGCAATAATGTGAGGTGTAAAAGTCACTTTCCCAGAGATCAACTTTTGATAAATATATTTTAATTTCTTTATTGAGTTTTAAAGTATAGCAACCATTGTTGAATAGGTGCAACTGAAAACATGTTAAATAGCCTTCAACTCTTCACATTTGTATTGAACATCATCTCCAGGAGTGACATTTCATGTTACCATGGAAACAAATTTGACATTTCAAAAATACATTTATTGCTGGGTCACCAAGATAGGAATTCTGAAAGAAAAAAAGGTCAGAATATTTGCCTGTCTCAGAGATATTACGGAGTTTGCTGTATTCCTTTGGAGGAAAGAAATATGTGGTGTAGCTGTAAAATAGCACGCTCCAGCTTGATCCAGTTAGAAAATATTTTGACAAGATGGTGGCAGTGTTACAGGTCAATAAAGCGTGTCTGAGTCTTTGAGATTTTGCAGAGTGATTAAAACTGTTTCTTGGATCAAGACCTTTTCTGGATCAATTCACGTTCCCGAGGACTTTCAGATATGGCTTTCATAATCGCCGTAGCTGTTCTCTACTTCATCATCTTTCCTTGCAGAAAATATTTGAAAGATTGATGTCAAGATTTTTTTTTTTCATACTCAGGAAAAAACATTGCTGTCTTTAATTGGAATTATGCCAAAGTTTTATCCCAGATAATGTAGTTAATACAAAATAGGAAATTAAGGAATCAGTGCTAATGTTTGGTACTGAAGAATGTGGGCCTGTATTTAAAAAACAACTACGTAATTTAGATACTATTTTATTCAGATGGGTCAAATGCTGTTCTTGAACGCCTTGGAGTACTTCTGCAATGATGTATTATAAAATGAAATACAGGAAAAGTGAAAATACTGATCATATAAAGTGAAATAGTGCTTTTTTTGAGAGGTTTACCTTTTGCATAGACTTGTTGAAAGCTGGCAATGATTGGAGAGTGAGCTGTGGCCAGCAGCAAGATATTTGTCATTTGTACTCACAAATAATATTTGTGAGCAAGGAAAAAAAAAAGCGAGGATCAGGGGAATGCGTGTTTGAAAAAGTGTAGCTCACTAAAATGATACTGAGTAACAGCATAAATGTCTGTGTGGAGAAGTACCTGATGTCTGATGCTGGTGCAGAGCTCTATTCTGTGAGCTTTGGGTGCTCCTGCACCCCATGACGCTCTTTTAGAAGGACTTCTCAGCTTCCAGTCCTGAGCTGGCTTGTATCTGGCCAACCTGGATCATAGGCAGGTCACCAGGCATCTCTTTACCCATGTGTCTGACAATGTATTTCCAGAGAATCAACTTACATGCATTTCATTAGACAAAGAAGGACTGCTGAGGTGGGGTCGCTCCACTCTTCTTAGGTCTGCGCTTTTGCCACGTTGTTCCACAAGTATGTTTTCCAGCATCGTGAAAGGGAGAATTGCTTGACTCTGAGCCATCTCAGAAGCAGCATTAATTACTGTGCTGAGCTGAATTGTCATTGTGGTGTGTGGGGACTGGGGAGGAGTACCTCCCATTAATATCAATGGAGTAGTTCTGTGATGAAACCCTCAAGGACCACACAGAAGACTGACCTACTTAGGTATTAACACTTGCTAGACTTGTACCTGCCTTTGAATGCAGTAAGACTCTCACTTCTTAAAGTATATCCATCTATTTTTTGATGACCTTCTCCTTGCCTCACCCCCTACCCACCCTCCCCCTGCCCCCCCGCCTCCTCCCCCCAAACTTGTTTTCATGCTGAATGCAGACTGGCTAAGTTCTCCTTTCTGCATACAGGCTTGCATGAAAGTGCTGTGGAAATCTAGCTGGAGAGTTGTGTAATCTAAAAAATGCACAGGAGACTCAGGGTGTGTGTATGTGTGTGATGCTGTTAGATTGTGGTCAGTATATGACTTATGTCGAGTCTGTGATCTGCATGAGTGTCCAGGGTGCAAGGGAATAAATGCTTGTTTTCTGCTGGTTCCTTTTAAGCACCCTGTGTCCATTTGGAAAGCAAGGTGTTAAGTACCTGCAAATGCAGCAGCTGTGAAGGCAAGCATGGTGGATTCCAACTTATATTCAGTTGTATCTTGTATGACCTTGGACATGAGATACTATTTACTGAGAGAGGCTGTTGCTCAGGTCACTGGGGCTGTCTGCTACACTTTCCAGTGGCTCACTTACCCCTGGGACAGGTGGGGGAACTTTGTTTCAACGTGGTTTCAAACACACAGTCAATGCTACTGAGGTAGAGAAACTCCTGAGATTAGTGCCTTCGTTTGTGGCACTGAGGAAAGCCAAGTCAAACTTTGAATGTAAAGACACTAGTTAATACTTTAAATAAAGCCCAAGCTAGCTGCGAAGCTAGCAGGAATACTTGTGTGGTATTGGCAGCTCTAAAGTAAGCTGTGATAGTCTGGTACGGCTCCTCCAGGTTCTCTGGAGCCCTCCTAAGCTGTGTTTGGCTCATTCAGCGAGGTGTGCAAACCCTTGTGAGCTAGGACTGCAAACCCTGAGTTATTAACAGAACTGTAATCTACTGTACAATACCATGCAATAATAATGCAAGTGATGGAGTGCAGTCACAGCTGGAATGCACCCCTGGACCCCAACAGAAAAGGTGATTCCTCTCCACCTGTCCCCTGCCCCTTCAGAGCAAGGAGCTTTGGCGAGTGCACCCAATCTCCCTTGTGCTGGTGAGACTGCTGGACTCTGTGGGACATGCACTCACATGAGTGCATCCACAAGGGGCAGCTCTAAAGCAGGGGCTTCAGAACACGATGGTTTGAGCATCAGAACATGTATATGTGTGCATCGGGTATTTCACTCTGCATGGTAGGCAGGCGTGTGTGCGATGATCTCGCGAGAGCTGCCAAATCCCAGTTGACCTCTCAGCATGCTTGCTGCTGTGTTTCAGTAGTGATGTTGCTGTGCTCTACTGTGATTTACCCTGAATTAATTTCAGTTTGAATTCAAGCTGATCTTTGAGGGATAGACTGTCAATGAATACAGTCACATCACTGTTCCCTGCTTAATTCCATGCTGTCTAGTGTTAATTAACTGCATAGATTAGGGCTTTGCTTCTATTTCACACTTTCCAAATCTTTTTGGTTATTTTTGTGGTGCTCCTGCAAAGTTGTTCCAGCTCATCAGCATCTTCAGTCAGGACACAAGATAGCACACTGCAATCCAGTCGCAGTTACAGCTAGTACAAAATCTTAGGTACTTCGGGACCCTGTTCCTCCCAGCAGTGCCTCTGCTTCTGAATAGAGGAGGAGGTTTGTCCTTTTACCTACACTTTCATTGTTCCTTTGCAGGACCAGGATGCTCTAAATCTAAGATAGCCCTCTCCCCACACCCAGAAGGCACAACTCACTTGTTGGTATTTGCACTCCATTTATGAAACAACCCGGGTTAGTCCCTCTCCATTATTTACACTCTTCACTTGGATCATCAATCTCCTTTATCGCTAATGATAGGGTTTTCTCCCAGGTCAGTCACTGAAAAGCAGAATGTAGGACACTGCTAGTGACGCATCTGCTCAGTGAGATCTTCTTTTCTATATTTTGTGATTTGTCAGCTCACCATTCTTAAAACCTTAATATGTGTCGAGCTGACCTTTTTTTTGTGCTGTGCTAGTATCTTAATCAAAATGTCATGCAGTCCACTGCCTTTGGAGAGATATATATCTATTACCTCAGTACTATTACATTTATTGGCAACACTAATTTTATTTAAAGAAAAGATGTCAAATTAGTTCGACCAGCTCTGTTTTCCATAAAGCTTTGCTGCTCAGTATTAGTTATATTACCTTTCTTTAATTTTTAATTGATTGAATCCTGTATCTGCCCTTCCATTATTCTACCTGGGTCAGTTCTTTATTCTGTAAGTCTGTATTTGCTTGGGCTGTTCCTTGTCTCTTCCCAAAGTGTTGCCTCAGCGTTGGTTTTGTTTCATTGGCCTGGTTCTGTCCCAATATCCAAAATGATCTTGCAAATCGGCATTAGCTTTTCAGAGCCCTGATCTTTTACTTTTAAAATTCATGGGTGAGAACTTTTGAGATTAACTTGATATAAAAAAAATTAACCTTAGCAGTTGCTTGATTTTTCACTCCCTGTATCAAATTCAATATTTATTTGCCAATGAAGTATCTTCTGTGTTAATATTGATAAGTGATGCCTTGGAAAGCCGGAATCAAAACTCAATAGCCTTGGTGACTATTAAGTAGATATCCTTTATTGCAGTGCTGGGCACATAGGGGATCGCTCCTCCAAATGTGCACACCCATTAAAGCCAAATTTTTCATATTTATACAGATTAACTATACATATTCATTATAATTTCTAAGAAAAGGCAGGGTCATGCAAATTATTTTCAGGAAGTAATTTACATTAACTCCTCACAGATAGAGCGTGTTCAGTGACACTCAGAGGGTCTTCTGGTGGTCTTTAGGGATGAAGGCTGGTCAGCTTCCCCTCTCTCAGTGCATGCTCTTTATGATTTTCTCCATACTTACCAAAACACATTCCTACAAAAACTAGTTAGGAACCCCTTTTAACTGAAAACAAGATATACTCTGTCTCTTAGTTGGTTGTTGGTCTTATTATTTATGAGTCCCCTATCTTCACTAGCTTCAAGGCTGTTGCACTGTTATGGCTCAGTTTTGTAGCCGCTTTCACGAAACAGCTCACACAGTTGCAGCCATATTCTACTAAAATCCAAAACAAATATATTCTTAAAATACAGAAATTAAAGTTATGCTAATTGTCTTGAGCTACATCTACATCAATCTATTCAGCATTATTATATTTCATTGAATCACAAGCCTGCCTAATGATTTCAAATAGTGATGTTTAATGAGTTTGTTTGCAATGTACCTAGAACTCTTTGTCTTCCTCATGCTCACTGTAATTTCTCATGTGTATTTATCCATTTCCTACAGTCCTAGGGGTTTTTTAATTTATATTTATTACTATGTGCCTTTTTGTCTCCTTACATTTCTATTTTGGTGTGCATGTGTGTTTCATTTATTCTGGTTGTTCCAACTTCCCCTGAGCCAGGTTGAGTTCCTAACCAATGTGGCCTTTTTTTTTTCCTTGATTGTGGCTTTTGGGCATCTAGTAATACATTCTTAAGTAGCTCCCAGTTATCGTTCATGTTTTTCTATTTAAATTCTTTTTCCTAACTGATTTGGTCCATAATTGTTTTCAGCTTTGTAAAGCTGTTTTTTAAACTACCATGTGTATAACGTAGTAGTTTGGGCTTTATTCTGCTTGCATATAAATGTAATCAAGTCCCAGGCACTTCTATGTAAGCTACTGCTAATTTTTAGTTCTGTGATCAGTTCTTCCTTATCTGTGAGAATGAGGTCTGGTATAGAATTCCCCCATGCTGGATTCAGCCTTTATTGAGTTAGGAAATTGTCAGCTATAACTTCTGGAAATTCCTATGATGCTTCATTACCCAGGACCTGTAATGTGCACTTGGGTTGGTGTTCTTCACAGTAGTGTGTGTATGTCTACACGTGTGTGCGTGTCTATGTATACATATAACTTGTCTTTCCATAAGATTATGAATTGCTGAAGAAGCATAGATTGAATTAAAAAACCCCAACAACTAGAAATCAATTTCTGCTTTGTTGACAGGTTCGTTTTGATTTCTGTAAGGGTTGTAAGGTTTTGAGCAGCTACTCAAGAATCATTTCAGTGAATGTAAAAAAAAAATCTGTGAAAACTCAGAAATCCTCCAACCTTGTCATACACATAGATAACACTGGTGCAATTTCATTGTTTACCATTGGTGAATTCCTTATGTCTCTCAAAAAACCCCAACAAAACCCCAACCCTGTCTCCTGCCCAGCTAGCGCGGGAGCTGTTCAAGCGTGCCAGCAGAAGCTGTCAGCACCATGTGACTGCTCTTAGGCTCTGCATAGCAAGAATTGTCACCATTAGACAGCATCCCATGGGTCAAAGATTGTTTCTTTAAACTGTTTGGCAAACATGTCTGTATAATGCTTGAGCTTCAGATGACTCACAAATAGACGAAGCTCTGCTTGCAAATTAAGTTGCATAGAAAGCAAAATCCCAGCAATTCTGTTGGTGACCCTTATTGCAAACTATCACAGACAAGTGAAGTACTTATGGCTAAGAGTACTCCCTGGGCTATTTTCTTGTGATGCACTGCAAAGAGACTGTTTACAGTCAGAGGAAGGAAGGTGAACTGTTGGTAAGGTCTGAGACCTTTCCTTGCTACTCTGGCTGACAGTATTGCTGGATGATGAATTTCTCCTGTGCTCAGGTGCCTGAATTAATTATTTTCTTTTTAAATCCCTGTTCTTCTCAGTAATGTTTCTGGAACACAGTGGCTTTTTACTGAAATGTTTAGCACAAATCGTGCCACTCTGTAGCTCGTGGAAGCTCCCAATAGCCATCTTTAGGGAGTTCATGCTCCTCTGCCCTTGGGAACGGGGCACTGCTCCTTTTCTGGGCTAGGAAGGGTGCTCCTCCGGTTTGCTGGCTAATGAGCCCCATGCGGTGGAGGAGTTGCTGGGGGGAAATTGTCTGAGCTGCCTGATGTACAGGGGTGAGAGGCATTCGCGTGCTGTGCCATTAGCCTTAAACACACATTCCAGCACCTTCGGCTTGACCTCTTTAATGGCTCACTTAGTGGAGGATGCAGGGCTTGTGAATGAGTGTGTTTGACAGTTCCCCTGTGCTTAGCGATTGAACCATGTAAGGGGCTTGTTTTCCTGCATCTAAGAGGAGAAATACAGTAGGGTGTTTGGGGAAAAAAATGAGCAACCTACCAAAAAACACCAACAAAACCACCGACTATGCAGAGAAACGTATGCAGAAGAAATTTGTTGGGGTAGAAATAGAGGGGGTACTTGTCAGTCCTTCCAGCATTACAAACCAGAAACAGGAACCAGTTCTGTTTCTATGGATCCTGGGCTCAGGGAACTGCACTCAGGGTCTGCTGGTTTTGACAGCGCAGGAAAGGTCAAGATCTGTGGAATTACTTAACTCCTGCAGCTGAATGTGTCTCCTCAGCTAGAAGGCCTGTTACTGGGACAGTGTCAGGAAGAAAGAGGTAGTAGTGGTGTGATTAAGAGGGTACAAAATACAGTAGGGGTGAGATCTGTAGAGAAACATCAATGGATAGAGAATATTAATTTGGGAACATGGGAGATACTGGTTAGGAAGGATGACTGGGAACACCTAAAACATCGCACCAACAGTCTGTCATGATCAACCTGAGTACCAACATGTTTGCACCTTTCTGCAATTTTTTTTGGTGAACTTCAATTTCCTGTGATTCTTTTCTTTCCTTTTTCCCCTAAAGCACAAGGAGGGGAGAACAGGGATTTCTTTAGGTTAAAATGTTGAAATACTTCATTGCTATTGTTTAGCTTTGATGAAAGAATAAGCCCTCTTATTCTTTGCTGGTTTACTTTCTCTCTCCCTTCTTTCAAAGAAAAAGTAGATACTAAAAAGCTCTTTTATTAACTTTTCAAGTAAGGATTGGACAGTGTCCTGAAATCTTAAGTGTAATCACAGCATCTACAATCAAATGTTTTCTTTGCAGCCAGTTTGGGGTGCAGACACATAAGCACTGAAAGATTGACAGGACCTACATCTGAGTAGGTGCCTGGCAGGGCAGTGAAGTGGGGTTACTGCTCTCTGCACTGACTGGGCATAAGCTGAATCCAGCTGCTGCCAGGATGGGGGCATCAGGCCTGGAGTAGCCCTTGCTGTGGCAGACAGCTCTGATCTTTCTGCTGTGTGTCTCTTACCCTTAGGAAGCAGAGACAATGAACAGAGCGATAGGTTGCTTGTGCTGACTATTGAAAGTGGGTTCCCAAGTTCATCTGGGAAAGGGCAGATAAAGGCTTGCAGAAAGACCTCTCATTCTCTGAGGCTTAAGTCTGTCTCCTCTCTGCACAGGGTGTCTCTACGTACCTTTTCTCATCAGTATTTCCTTCTGATGCTGCTGCCTTCCCTGCTGCCCACCACCCAGAGAAAGAGCGGCTTCATTCTGCTGCACAGGCTCACCTTAACTGCAGGGTCACATCTCTCTGCTCCAGGCCAAGCATTTTCCTCCACTGGCAGCTGCTCCTGGACTGCTGGCCCCAGTTTCTTCTCAGGCTTTTGTTTAAAACTTGGCCAGTTTTTCATCTTTGTTCTAGCACTGGTGCAGCTCCAGAGAAAGTAGCAGAATTGGAAACAATGACTTATTCATTTTTATCACTATTTCCTATAGCTGCACAGTGTTAGCCTTCATTTTTGCCTACAGGCAAGGTAAAATGCTTCAGAGTCAGCTCAGAGGAGAGACAAAAGGCTTGATCTGCGTTAGGTGGCTGGAGAAGCTGGGTCTGTGGTGGTGTTCCCCAAAGGAGCCTGTTGCTCTCCAGCTGAGGTGCAAAGCATCCTGATTCAATCAGGAGAACACTATGCCACTCTGCCCAAAACCCAATCTAGAGCAGGCAGGTCAAGAGGTTGTGCTTTTCGGGCCCAAAGTTCTCCTGGGACAAAGGTGGCTGTGCCAGGGCTTGAATGGAGGCATCTGTTGCGAGGATGAATGTAAGAGAAAGGGAGGTGCAGCCCCAACAGGCTGACCCCACAATTGCCTCTGCTTGCCAGTACCCTGGCAGCTGTGCAAACCCCTGCCAAGGCCGGGGGGTTCCCCCTGTGGGAGGGAGCCGTCTCAAACCTCCGAGTCTAAATGACCGACTGGAAAGTCAAGCAAGCCTGAGGAAGTGATCTGGCTACGGTCTGCACTTGCATATGTGACTGTACCAGGGATTATTGTAGGGAATGACAATATTTTCAACTTAATGGATTAAATAGAAGTAGAAGAAGATGTAGTAAACTCAAAAATACCGTTGTGCTCTTTCCAGTGAAAGAACAGAAAGAGACCCAGGGCAACCTTCAGGTGGATCTAAGGGAAAGTGATGCTCTCCCTGTTGGCAAGTTGTGGGTGACAGGCCTCCCATAGCCCTTCCCCTTGCCAGCTACGGCTCCAAGTGAAGTTGCCTTTTTGGGGCGGATGGGCGCACCACTGGAGCACACACTAGGATCACTCCAGCAGTTAAACGCAGCAGCCTCTGCTGCCCCCTGGTCAGAAGGTTGTACCTCCTCCTGGCATTGAACCTGCTCCCCTTTCAGAGGGACCCAAACGCTCTGAAGAAACATGTGTATAATAAACCACAGGCTCTATTTAAATAAACCTTGCTTGGGTGGAGGTGTGGGGTAGAACAAAAACCAACCTGTAATAATAAAAGTTAAAGATTGGGTAAGTCCTGCTCTGGGAAAGGGGCACAGAGGAGGGAGGAAAGAAGTCCATGGTTTGAAATCCAGCTTGCAGAGTGGTGCGAATAGCCTGCACCCACACAAAGACTTAATAGGAAATGGGTGTGCTTGCCCATGCTCAGCTGCCTGGAAAAGTGGTGGCTGTGCTGGTCTCATCCTGCCCTGGCTTGGCTGCAGCTGCCTGATTATATGCGGCATTTGGAGCTGAAGCTGAGCCTCAGGCTTCAATGCTGCCCAAATGTTTCTGCCTTTGCTTTCTGCTTCTCTTTCAGGAGCTTTCAGGCTGCTTTGTTGCTCTTTTTCTTAAGTGAGGAGGTTGGTGTTGCCAGCAGCATGGTTCAAACCTGTTTATTAACAGTGAAAGTGGAGTTGA
The DNA here is from genome assembly GCF_964237585.1 of Gallinula chloropus. Classification (NCBI taxonomy): domain Eukaryota; kingdom Metazoa; phylum Chordata; class Aves; order Gruiformes; family Rallidae; genus Gallinula; species Gallinula chloropus. The sequence continues at coordinate 29,429,880 of NC_140090.1, read as the reverse complement.
GCTCCAGAGTGGCACTAGTTTCTGCTCTTTTCTGATGACAGTATCTGCAGATTGGGACTTTGCAGGGTCATATGGTAGTGCTTAGCAGGATGCCTATATGGTTTTCAAGAGTATTCTCATGGCCTTACTTCCTGCACTGATTCTTTTAAAGATCAAGTAAGCTTAATTATCTCTTGTCACCTCTGTGCCCTTCCTGTCCTTAAAACTAAATTGTGAGCCATTTTCATCTCCATGGATGGATCTACAACTTATCCTTCTATATATCTATTTTGATATTTTATGGAATATGCTATGGTTAAATATTCTGGTTCATAAACCCAGTTTAAAATAACAGTTTGGTACTGTGTCCAGTTCTGGGCTCCCCAGTTCAAGAAAGAATGGGAACTATTGGACAGAGTCTAGCGGATGGCTACAGAGATAATGAGGGGGCTGGAGCATCTCTCTTCTGAGGAAAGGCTGAGAGTGCTGGGTCTGTTAAGTCTGAAGAAGACTGAGAGGGGATCTTATCAATGTATCAAAGTATCTAAAAGGTGGATGTCAGTAGTATGAGGCCAGACTCTTTTCAGTGGTGCCTAGTGACAGGACAGAAGGTACAAACTGGAAAACAGAAGTTCCATCACAATATGACAAAAAAGCCCTCACTACAGAATGCCCAGAGAGTGTGTGGAGTCTCTCCTGATCTGGAGAGATGCAAACCCTGACAGGACATGATGCTGTGCAACCTGCTATAGATGATCTTGCTTTAGCAGGGTTGTAGGACTAGGTGATCAAAAAATCAGAGCGCCAGAGGTCCCTTCCAACCCCTCCCAGTCTGTGATTCAAATATGCTCTGTGCTTTATAAATTCTCCTTGAAACATTTCTCTTCCTCACTCTGTTGCTAGAGATGGCAAGGATTTGTGGTCTAGAGTTCATTACCACTGCCTGCCCATCCCCCCAAGCACTCAATCCCAGCTGATGGTAGAGGCTACACATGGGGCAGAGAGGCTGCTTAAAAGAGAAAAATGAACAGAAATGCCTCTAAACATGAGTGGGCTGGGAGAGATGTTCCCTTTCCCCATCACTGGGGACAGAGAATAGCGCTGTGGGAAGGGAAAGGAGCTTGATGCCCCAGGGAGAAGGATTTCGAGATATGCAGGGATACTTGGTGTGGACCTGTGGAGGACCAAAACACACAACTGGGCTGTGGTAGCACAGCTGCCCCTGAACTTTATTTTACACCTTCCCTTTTGCTGTAAGATGCTGCCAAGAGAGACATTTTAGGCAGTTGTGCCCTATTCCCTAAGGCAGGGCCTGCAGTGAACCCTGCAGCCAATGCCAGCAAAGGGAGGTTGGCATGGGTCTCCTATCTCTTATGTCTTCAACAGCAGGTGAAACAGGATGGAGCCAATAGGCAAGCGGACAGACCCCAGCTGGCTTAGCTGGTACAGCTTGGAAAAGGATGAAACCAACCCAGCTTGTGCCAAAGGAGTAACTGGCCCTCAGCCGTGACTATTTTGCTCTGATCTCTGAGTATAGACATGCAAAACCTCCTAAATATTGTAGTGTAATTGCTCTCAGCAAGCCAGACTCAAGAAATCATGATCTCTTCTTTCTGGCCTTCACCTTACTGCTTTTGTTTTCAGCTAAGTGTTTCTTTGACACTGCTTAAAAACAAATGGGAACCGTTTTGTTCTACTTCCTACCACCTTGTAATTTATGCTTTAGCAGCATTATTCCAACCAATTTTATTTTTTTGAAAGATTTCTCTCTGTTAACTGTTGTTCTCTTTTGAGAGGAAAACTCATTGGGAGACTTCCTAAGCCTCATTTATTTAAATCGCAAATCTTGGTCACTATTGGGAGCTGCATCTATTTCTTTGATGAAATGGTAAACTAGGATTGCAGCCAACATCTATAAAAGTGGCATTAGTAGAGTTGTAAGAGTCTAATGGCTGTGAGTTTAAACTCCACGCATAACGTAGTAAATTTTACAATCCACATTTTCAATGTAAAAATGGAAATGAGATACAATAAGCAGCTCCCCTGAGGTAGCAGTATAAAATCTACAGTAAATTCTTACAGCACTGAAGAAGAAGAAAAGAAAAATCACAGCTAGTCGCTAGCTACTGTAATAGGAGGATTTTCTTGCCTGCCTTACTCTGGGTTATCTCTGTGCATTTCTTGCCCTTCTGCTTTGTAGGTAGTTGTTAAATACAGCTTCATTTGTTCTGCATAAAAACTCACAGTCCAGAAGCGTGTCTGCTCTGGAAAGCTAGCCTCAAGTCTCCTTGCCAGAAAAAGGAGGGATACTGTGCAATGGAGCAAAGTAGGGAATTGCCCCTCAGCTTAGGTACTAGCAGGGGTGATAAGAGTCTGCTGTCTCAGCTATGACCTGCGGTGGTAGCTTTGGGAAGTGGTGGAATCTAAAGGGAAGGACAAGACTAGGCTTGGCCAAATGCTGTAGAAACAGTACTGGGAGATCATCATCTAGATTTGCCATCGTGTGGCTGCCCTCACCTGGGGGAATTTCTGTTTTACTGAACTTCCAAGTAAACCAGGCTAGTGTGGGTTGGGTTTTTTTCTATGCAAAATTGAAAGCTGTTTTTCCTTAAAGCCGGGGGTGCTTTACTGCCTGTGTGGGAGATAGAACCGTACTGATTGTCTGTGCAGAGAAACCTTGTCTGGTAATGACAACCTGACTGGATTTGTGAACTACTGTGTTAATATATTCTGCAGGAAAGTTGGTATGCTCTTTTGGCAGCTATAAAGTAAAGTTGATTCTGCTTGGTTTTTCCTCTGGGAAAGAGTCATTCTTCTGGGATTCTTGTCCTTTGTATCTGCACTTCCAGCCTCCGGGGCTTCTGAGGAATTGCTTGCGGGTACGTAGACCTGAGAAGACATGTATGAGTTGGTTCCCCACCTGCCACAAAGTGGGGAACAGGAGGCTGCAGATGCCCACTCTCCAGCCAGCATAGCTTTTGATGCAAGGCTGCCCTTTCTGCCATATCCCTCAGCCAGCTTTTCCCACCTGCTGCCCTCTCCCGCACAGGGTATGGTAGCACAAGGTGCCTGCCTAGACTGTCAGCAGAAATGCCCGCGTGTTCTGTGTCTCTGTCTTGCATGGGCATGACAGACAGTGCAACATCTACTCCCAAATATCTAGATGAATGATTATAAGAAGTGCTATTTTTGAAGATATAGCAGTCGATTATGCATTTGACAGAAGGTTTTAGGAAATAGGCAATGTGGGATGTACTGGGAGGAAAAAAAATCAATCTGTGTATTTGTCTTTTAACTAGTTGGAGACACATTGGCACATATTTTTGGCACATTAATGAATTCTGCCTTATTTAATCTCTGCTACTCTTATAATATGAATTTGTGTTCCATTTGGGTGTTAAAAATCAGAAAGTCAGGGAGTTAAGTTTCTAGAGGAAGTTATAATCACTTCAAGCTCCTGAGCCGGAATGAGGCAGCAGCTACAGTTGCTCTGAGGGAAAACAACCAGACAAAAGGCTTCACAGTACAGTTTGTAGCATTTCCCCATAGCTGCACAGTGGTGAGGGGGGGGGGGGGGCTTTGTAGCAGCATGGCTGTCCTGGCAAATGTCCATGAGCTTCAGCCGATGCTGCTGGCTGAGCTGGAGTACACAGGCCAGGGAATGCTGAAAGTCACTGCGAGCACACAGCGGGCTGGAGGTTGCCCTGTTTCAGAATAAACTTTGCCAGTTTATTTGCGTCTGACTCTGTCCTGCTTTAAAATTTCATGTGTGCTCGGGACTTCTTAAACAACTTATTTTCAGGAAATGTAACATAATTCTTAGTCCTCCTTTCCCTATTGTATGTCCACTTCATTTTTTTTTTTTTTATTTGAATGCGTAGAGAGCTGCTATGTACAAAAGATCTTGTAGTGTGGCCAAAAATGGCTTAAATAAGAAAATCCCATATCTTCTGTGGAAGAATTATCAGGTGTTCATTTTTTTCTTCCCCAAGGGTGAATATTTAGGCAGAGAAAAGGGGACAATTTAGTGAAAACAGCACTGTTTTGAGCATGACTAACAGCACCGGAGGTGGCATCAACAGCAGTGGTATGAGCAGCAACAGAGAAGTTGGAGAGCTAGCTTGTTTGTAGTGGCATTAAGCTTGCTTGTGTGGTGCGTTAGGGAGGATGGCTGGGGTTGAAGGTGACTGCACTGGGATATCTGGGGAGTAAAGACTGGCGGCATGTCTCAGCATCGGCTGGAGGTGGCCTACATTGTTCCATAGTGCAGTTTCATTGAAATAAAAACGTTTTGTGAGAGCAGGTAAATTGTTGATATTCATGAGATGAAAAAATGGTGATTTTTTTTTTTATTATTATTATTTATTTTCCCCATGCTTGACAAAACAATTTTGGTTTGATGGTGTCAAAATAACAGGCTTTCAGGGAATTGTTTAGAAAACTCAAAAATGCGATTGTGTCAAAACCATTTTTTTCTGTGTGAAATTGTCACTTCTGATTAAATGTTTGCTCTAAAGTTTCTAGAAAAACTAGAGGTAAATGGGAGTTCTTAATTTTGAGTACTTTTATTTAGTTTCCAGTATTTTGTACAGTTCCTCCTATTGTCCTTTCATCTTGTAACTCCTTTCCTCTACCTGTTCATCCTCAATCAGGTTGGCTCATAAAAGCGCAAACAGTTTAAATATATTTCAAGAAACACTGAAAATTTAGTATTTGTTTTGCCACTTTTGAGACAAAATATTTTGAAAACATCATCAACAGCAATGTTAGTCACAGAAATTGTTTTTATTTCTATATTTTATTTCTGACTGACGACAAAGCCAAATTCCAAAATCAGATCAAATTTTTCATGAAATGTAAATGTTGAGGTCTGGTCTGCCTTAGGGTTTTTGGGTTTTTTCCCCTATATTTCTGAAAGGAAAGGAGTTAGCAATATAGTTATGAATGATTTCATTAGTGCTAAGCTGAAGTGAAAATAGTTTTTAATCTATAAGAAAATCCAAATTTTTCTGAGGCTTGGAAGGGAGTAGGGGAAGGTGTGAATTCCAGATTCCAGCTACATGCGGTGTCAAATACAGAAATTCCTAGGCTGCACAACTTTTCATGAATGAGGAGGAAGGAGAAGGGGACCACGTTTACACCACAGAAAACGGAAACGGGGAAAGCATAAATATGGTTCAGGTAGATGCTGATGCCCCAGGAAGCACTCCCCTGGGAACACCAGAGCAGCTAGGGGTTTGTAGGCCTGGGGTGGGAAGGGCTTGTGCTGCTCTCCCTGCAGAGTCACCTTGTCTGTGGCAGGGTGGATTCGTTTCTGGTCCAGCTATTGGGAGCCCGTATGCCCCACTTGCAGCCTCACGCATAAGCACTTAGTGATTTCATTTTATGTGAAGTCCAGCTGTCCTCATTCTTTGAAGTACCTTCTCTAGCATTAACAGATGTTCAGTATTACTTTGGTGCTGTAATCAGGATGTCCTTGATCTTCATTATGATGCACTGTATCTCTGTGAGCAACTCTGTGTGTATGTGTGGTCCTCTGGAATAATTCAGGTATGGAGCTCACTCCAGTCCCTGGGCAGATATGGATGTCTGGCTGAACAGCCAGTCAGCTGCGGCAGAAAGTGGCTGCTCAAGTTCATCACCAACAAAAGCTGTTTGCAGAGCTTTTGGAAAAGCCTGACTGTCTGTATGGGCTTGTTCCTTCTGAAGTCTGAATTGCTCTGCTTTCAGTTTCTCACTGTTATGTCATCTAAATTCCTCCTTATTTTGTGATTTCTCTTTAAGGAAGGATTGATATTTCTTGAGGTTGGTGAGGTGGCATAGATCAGCTTGTTTCTAAGGTACTGGTTTTAATCTGATCTAGGTCACCAGAAACTATTGTGCCTTGTAATGACTATTCAGTGTATTTAAAATGAGCAAATGCTTTCACCCCATTTCCCAATGGAAAATCATTTTATTAGAGCTCTCTGGGAGGAAGCTCCAGTCCATAAATAGCATTGGTGGACAATGGGAGCAGTGCCTGCCCACCAGTGCTGTTTTCATCTCCACTGGTAGCTTACTGACAGTCAATAATTTCTGCACCTCACTGCCCTCTTTATTTGTCCCACAGCAATAGTGATCCCATGTGAGTGATGTACCTTTTGGCTTTTGTTTGCCTTTCTACTGATGTAGATTGTGCTACTACTAAATAATGATAGATGTCCTGCTGCCAATAATGATGGGGAGGGTAATGCTTTAGTGCAAACCTGGTAATAAGAAAGCTATGTATTTAATTTACTGTAGTTTATTACCTATTAAATTAATGTCCCATGCATGTGGAATGTGGTAAGAGTTTGTCCAAGTTGCTTGGTAGGCAGGTTTTCCTGAGTTCACCTCCTGTATTGCGTTAGTTTAATGTGGATAATGGACACTCTCTAACACCAGTGGCAGCTGTCCTTGTCTTCATTGCATCAGTTCTCCATCATTTCTATGAGATGCCTGCTGGGATGGGAGCTGGTGGGGGCCTGTGGTGGCTGCAAGCTTAACTCCTGGCACAGCCTCAGCCCTTTCCTGCATCAAATCAAGATGGAGAGCATTTACTTTTTCTATGAAAACAGAGACTCCTTTTAAATCCTTGATGTTTTTCTTAGGGTATAGGATGACTTTTGTGAGTGTTACAAGTGACTCTATTAGCTTGTTAAAACCAATCAAAAATGGGTTTCTTGCTAAATCATAGTCCATCGTTCAGTTCTGGGAGGACAAGAGTAAACACTGTTGGATAGTCTGTCTGGCCTGTACCAAAGAAACTCTCATGATGGTAGTATATGGATAACTGTTTTGTAATTTTTAATATGGATTTGTTGAGGACAATGATGTTTTCCAAACTGTTTAGCTGTTGTCTGAAGGTTCTATGGTACTGTGAATGCAGCAGCTCTTGTCCCACCTGACATTAGGGCTGTTGCTGAGATAGGTACAGTGATACTGTACCATAATGAAGGGCTCCTGTTGGGAGAATTTTACCCAGCTCTTGTTCTTGAAATGCTTTGTGGCCCACAGCTGACAGCACCCAGACTGTTTACAGGGATATCACTTATTTCTATGGCACAGGGTAGGGTGGAGTGTTGTGGTAAGAAGTTGGGGTAGCCTTAAAGCTACTGGATGCTGAGACTTCGGCTAGTGTTCTCAACCTGGGCAATGCCAGCCCTGCTAATGCAACTCAGTAATGCAACTTGTCAACAACAGGAAAAGGGGCAAATCTGCTACTAGGGAAGCCATGACCTTTTGAATGTGTCCTTTGCCCTTAGCTAACAAAGCAAACCCACCTGGCAAAAGAGCATTTAGATGCCATGCAGCACGCTGCATGGATGACTAAGCCTGTGCCCCAAGGCACACAGGTAAAATGAAGTCTCACCCACAGTGATGAACTGTTGGTTGCCCCACTTGGAAGCTTGGCTAGGCTGATGTTACCTTATTGGTTCATTTGGGTCTGGGAGGAAGCTCTCCATTTCAAGACAGTTTTGAAGAAAAGCCTGTATAGTTACTAGGATTTTCAATTAATATCTTTGGAGATTAGTTATACGTGGAAGACTCCCATGTTCTTTGTCAGTGAGCATGAGCTGAGACTCCTACAGCCGTGAGTTCACCCGTAGATTTGTGGTCTGAGCAGGTATGTTGCTGCTTGTCTCCTTCCAGTGGTTTCCCTGCTTAAAAATTTTTGCTATCTTTTTTCTACAGAATTCAGAAATGCTTTCTGTGACACAGGAGTATGCAAATGAAACAAATCTGGTTGCTTCTGGGCAAAAAATGAAGGGGAGGATGGGATGAAGCAATAAAACCCCAATGAACACCAAGTGAGTAGATCTTTAATATCAATGTTCATCTACTGAGACAGCTACTAATGGTGTGGTTACTGCCTGGCATGAGTGCTGGGCAGCTTTACAGTTCTGGATTGGAGCAGGGTATGCCCAGAGCTTCTGCACACCTCCATTACTTTCATTTGCCATTTTAACTCTGCATTTGCTGAATCTGTGAACTCCTGCAGGTGGTACCAAATGCTCATGTAGTCAGTTAATGCTCACACACTCAAAGTACTAAAATAATTGCTGGTTTGGGGCCAGGACAGGATTTTTCACCTGGACCAGATTTTAATTTTTTGTATTCTCTGTATGGTAGGACCAAAGTATATCCAGTAACCACACAGGGAAGTGTCTTTAATTCTTTTTCTCTTAGGGATTGTTATAGTATTGGAGAGTAGTTCTTGTGCTATATGATTTTAAGATTTTTGCGCAGTTGTTTTGACCCACAACAGGTAGAGATGCTGGAGATCACCTTGTAGTATCTGTATAGAGAATAGCTCATGGAATAGGTGGCTGTAATTGCCAATCTCCACAAAACTTTCTGGACTGAAGTTGTAACATTCTTATGAGGTTTTTATCTGTAAATTATTGACTCAAAGTTTCATTCTTTGTTTTCAAATTCAATTTTCGTTTTCAATTTCAATACATACACATTTATGTATGTATGATGTCTTGAGCATTGAAGGTACTTCGCTTGCTGATCAGGCATCGGTGATTTTCTTGTACCAAGGAAACATCTCAAAAAAAAAAAAAAAAGGTATCTTTTAAAATACTTTATCTGGGGATTAATTTTTCAGTTTTAATGCATGATTTGCACTCGTGGCAGTGGGAATTGCTATTCTAGAACAATGAAAGCCAAAACCATGGAGCCTAGAGCAGGAAAGCGCTTTGTCATGTGCAAACCTTGAGTTGAAGGGCTGCTCTTGCCTTATTTCATGGTGGTTGAAATAAAAGCAGTGGTCTGATTTGATGTGGGCTGCAAAAAATTGCAAGTCCAGATAAACCTGGCAACTGAGTTCAGTTCAGTACTGGTTCCCTGGGTACATTGAGCTCTTGGGTTGCCAGTGAAGGCAGGGGAGGAGTTGCTTCTTATGAATTACTTCTCTAAACCATCACATATTCGAGGTGCAGCTGAGAGAAAGAGAGACCCAGCTTCCGAAACTCTGGAACAGTGATCTTTTTGTGAGATGCAGGGTTTGCCCACTGTAACTTAGGAATACAACCCCAACAGTTGATTTAAAGAGTTGCTATATATTAATGTAGGTATTTACTTGTGGAGAGAGTGAATGTCAAATTAGACAGCTTGGCCTGGTAAAGAGCTGCCCCTGGTAGGCTGGAGCCTGCTCTGGTAGTTCAGTTCATGTTGGGAATGGAGTTACTCTTCAAATAAAAACTCACATAAGAATATGCCATGTGGAGTCAGATCCGTCATAGCGACGTGTGCTATGGGGTGTGCTCACACAGTGGTAAGAAGCCAGTGTTTGGGACTGGAAATGTATTTAGGCACATCTCAAGCAGACCATTGTGTTAGTTTATGCTACAGCAATCATTTAAACAGTTGTTACTTATTATTATTGTTATCCAGATTGAATTAGATGCTGTACAAGCACAGAACATAAAGACGGGCCCTTCCCAGAAAAACTTAATATGGATGTGACTGCTTAAGCATTTTTATTATTATTATTTGAAAATAAATACATAACAGCTGCTGCCATTCCAGAGGAAAGACTGTGAGCCTATGAAGTATCTGGCTTATATAAAAGTTAACAGTTCTTTTAAGTTAGAGTCAAGTGATGGAGTGGGTGTGAAGGGGTGGGAAAGTACTCAAGTTACCCACGGTCCTGGACTAGCTGGATTTTCCTGCTAGCAGATCAGCAGTGAAACTGTTAACAATGTTGACATTCACATTGTCATCGTTAAACTGCAGCCTAAACAGTCCCTTTTGATTAAAGGCAGCGCTTTAAATCTCTCCTCACTATTGTTGGAGCATTCCAGTGGCTTGAGTCAACAGTCTGGCCCTGCATCTCTACTTGGAAGGTTTCCCTCCTAGCCAGAGGACTAAAACTTTGCTGTCACTGAAAATAGCTGAGAACTTGCTTTGCTTTGTATGGGGCAGGAAGTTGTACCTGCAATACTTTTTTTTCCTTCTGTTGAGAAAATAATGAGGATGTGGCTGCCTGTTTCGTGACTTGGCTGCACACAGAGGCAATGACAGACAGAGGGTACTTGACTTTTGCCTACAGTTCAAATGTGGGTTTAAAATTACAGGTGTAATTTTTGTGGTTATAAATTGCTGTTGCTAAAGGGGAGGTGGCCTGGAAAAAACTGTGCCATCTGCTCTGGCAGTGGAAAACTGAACACGCACAAGGGATGTTGCTGGAGAAAACTTAGCATCTTGTAACCACCTGTCCCACTGCAGTGAGACCCTTGGAGATAATTAAAGACAAATACGTGTTCAAACAAAAGTCAAGGGCTCTCCCTCTCCACTCCTTCCTCTTCATTTAATGAAAATAAGGCGATATGTTTTTGTTTTTTTCTTAAATGATGTGGAGGGAAGTGAATTTGCCCCAGTGTGTGAAACAAAGCCCAGCTAAATTCAAAACCACGTCCTGGGACACCCATCCAAAAAAGGGTTTGGATGGAAATGTTGACATAGCCTGACCTGCAGTGGTAGTGCCATGCCTCATTACAGTAATCGCAGAATGTATGAGAATCTGGAGTGCAGCCCTGGGTGGGGTGCAGCAGGTTTTATAGGGTGCCACGTGTATTGGAAACGTGGTCATAAATGTGCATAAAAATTATCATCAACTTGCTTAATAAAATGAGTCAGAGTAAATAGGGAAATGTGAAAACATTCTCTGCTTGTTTTATTGAATAGGGGTTTGGCTCTAGAGCTATGGTCATTCTTTTTGTGGAAGACCTTTTTCTTTTTCTCAGGATGTTTGAGAGGGAGGATACATTAAGAAAAAACACCCAATCCATTTATACCCTTCCTAAAGTGCTTAGCTTTATTGCTTTGTGGAGTCCTACCCAGTCTCTCTCTTCACTGGGCAAGACTTTGCAAATGATTTTTCCCTCTTGCAAGCTAATCTTCACGTTTGGGGCAGCCAGAAGCCTCCTGCCAGGCTGCTCACTGCGGGGTCATTTCTGGAAAGCTATGGGTGCAGGCGGGTGCAGCTCCATCTACCTGCAAAACCCTGTGTGGATGCATGGGTTTGGATGCTTGACAATGTTGGAGACAGATTTTCTCTCCCCATAGTGCTGTGATAAATCTGAGTGCCAGAAGAACCTTAGAGAAAGTTCGAATGGAGAAAGATAGACAACCTTCATAGCAAACTGCTGGGTCCACTCACCTCCAAATATGTGTCTTGGTTGTGTGGAGGTGTCTTGGGCTTGCTGGCTGCTAATAGTCCTCAGAAATTGTAAAGGAGTTTTCTTTGCACAGCTGTGCTCTGTACTAGGGAAACCCCAAGGCCTGATTCCTGTCCTCTGCAACCCCACGGTAGGTGGTGTAAGGGCTCATTCTCAGGCCAGGTGCTGGAGCCTTGGTGCTGTGACTGTGCAGGTCCTCATGCAGGTTGTGCCCTCGTTTGCTCCAGAAAAACACCTTCTTGTAAGGGGAAAAATTGGGTTGATTTATTTTTCCTTCCTTTGTTTAAAAGTAGTGTGGTCCCCATGCTGTCCTGGGGAGGTTTGGCACTCCGTATGCCGCTCCCACCTTCTGTGGTGTGACAGATGCAAAAGGTCCTTTCACGTTTACCATGGTGGCATGACAACAATGTGTGTCCCCAATTACCAGCAGCGTGTCACTCCCAAGGTTATGGAGTGCAAATGATTCTGTAGCCATGAAAAATTAATCTCGATGTTCTCTGGTTTGTCAGGCTACTCATAATTGGCCACACTCAAATTTCCGTCAGGCCAGTGAAAATTAAGAATAATCCAGCTGAGTTTATAATTGCTCAATCTGGTGTAATTGTTAGCCAAATACAGTGTCTGCCTCTCTGTACGTATATATTTAATTCTACACATATATAAAAATAGATGTGTGTGTGTATATATATACATGTGTGTATATGTATGTGTTTGCATATATATGTGTGTATGAAAATGCCCCATACTCCAGAACACCTTTTTTCACAGATGGAAAGATACCAAGATGATCATACTAGGCAGTAACTGGGAGTGCGTGTGGGGACAGAAGAGGATTGTTATGGTCAGCATGGAAGGAAGGGGGGGTGAATAATAAGATTTTCATCTTTCTGCATTCCCTTTTTTCTGTGTGCCTGCACCATTTTATTTGGAGTGTATTGTCATGGCAGAAGTAAAAGCAAAGTTCATTTTACTCAGAGGAAATTAAATAAAACCGTGAAGACCAGTAAAATGTTAAACATGCTGGTGGCATTGACCTCCTCCTGCTTTACCTTGACAAAAAAATAAATAAAAAAGGTAATGTTCCTGGAAGGCGACTAGTGCTGTGACCTGCACTAATTAATCTGCCCATCAGATCCGATTAAGCACTTTCAAATCTGGCAAATTGCCACTTTTCTTGAGACACAAATGTAAATAAATATGAAGGTGGTAAATCACAGCCCTCCAGTGATGCTTCTGTCAGCAGCCACAAGCGTAGAGCAGCAGATATTGAGCCTCCAAACACTCTGTGCCTGATAATAAAAATGTTTTTGTGCGCAGGGACGGAGCAGAGCACATCACCATCTGCTCCAGCCTCTCTGATGTCAGGCAGCTTACGCACCTGCTGAAAGGCCGTCTCTCCTGGACGCAGCCCCAGTTGTGCAACAGGTACAGAGCCCAAGGGCAGGGCAGCGTCCGCTGTGGGCGCAGGTTTTCCCACATGCGTTACTGCGGAGGTTTGAGACGCATGATTCGTACACAGAAGTTGGTTGCTGCTTGGACTCTCTCAGCTGAGAGAGCAGATGAGCCACAAAGCTACCTAAAAGGCTGTGCTTGCACTGAGAGGGGGTTTGCAGGTGTTTTCCAGAGCTGCTTTTCCAGCAGAATGTCAGTTCCTTTGCATTGTTTGGTCAATGATGGCAAATTCCTGTGAGGGCAGCTACAGAGCTCCTTCCCCAGACTCACAGCAGCATGCTGCTGCTTCCTGTGCTTGGGTGGCTGGCCTGGCCTGACCAAGCCTTGCACCAAGTGTGAGCTGGAGCTACGCTTTAGTGTAAAGTGGCTACAATGGCACTAGTGTTACCGCTCAATTTACAGCCCTCTCCCTGCTTTGAGACTATCTGGTGTGGCAGAGACTTCTAAATAACATGTACTGAAATTGGTGAAATGCTTTGATTTGATCCTTTGGTCTGAACCATAAAATTATTTCCCTGGATTGTTGGCCTTGGTGTACCATTAAGCGTTTAAGAGTTTGAATGTCTTTATGGGAAAGGACTGAAGTTATTCCAGGTACCTTCAGTTACACACAGTGGACTGCAAGGGTTGATGGATCAGTTCCGCCTACTCTGCTTGTGTACATACAATAAAAAAATAACAAAATATAGATGAAAGTGGGGTCTGACTGCTCAGGAGCTCTGACCATGCCTATAAAACAGTGGAGTCCTAAAAGTTCATAAACAACTTGAACCAGCTTTTCTTTGGATCACTTTGTTATACACTGTTAATTGTAACAGAGGGCTTTAAAGTAGGCAGTAAAGAAGGAGGTTAATGAAACTGGAGGGGGCACTATGTCAAAGGCTCTCAGGGTGTTCGGGTTCTTGAAAGCCTAACTTCCAGTGTCAGAGCTGTGAGATGGCCGTAAGTAACCCCTGCTGGGGTTGGTGCAGTGAAAGCTGGCTGGCTTGTGCATGGGCGGTGGGATTTCCCTTTTCAGGCACTTTGAAAGGAAAGGTGAGCTGGTGATGTTGTGGAGCCCCAGAGAGGCTACTGTTGAAATCCAAGCTCTTTTAAGGCATTTAGGTCACAGTTTTCTGAGACTTGAGCGGAACAGGTTGGGGGTGGTTTAAATAAAGATCTGGTATCTTCATGTACCTGAGAAAAGGCCTGGTTTTCAGAGGTGCTGATCCCACACTTGACAAATGATTGATTGATTTCTTTACACAAATCTTTTTCTTTGTGTAACTGCCTCTGAAGTTTAATCCTGGTTTGTAGGTGGTGTAAAAGCCTGTTTAGTGGAAAAGAAAAGGTGGGTTTTTTTTTTCTCCCTCTGTATTATACAATAACATTGAAATTACTTTGAGAGAGAAGTAAGTTACTGTTTTAAAGGACTATCCCAGTATGGCGTACTTTTCTCTGATCCACATGGAGCTTGCTGGTAGGAGGTAGCCCCACAGCTTGGGGAGGGGGCTTCCTGGGGTCAGCAGGACTCTGCATTTCCTTGTGTGTGGCCAGGAGGTCTCTGTGTTTCTTTTCCCAAAAAAAGTCTCTTCTCCTGTAGGGAAGAAGCTGATTGCTGGGCAGCCTGCTGCCATTGCATGGTCCTTTTTGCAGGCGACCTGTGCTTGTTGCCATTCATTAACCTTGTTTTCTACATCCCCTGTCAACAGAATAGAAATGCTCTTCCTTCCACTGCTCCCTTTGAACAGACTGATGAAGATTAAAATAGGGCAGTGGTGAAATGGGGAGAGCTAAGAAGTTTACAGTAAATGCAGCTGGATGTCTGTGCTGCAGCATTTTACCTGGATGTGTCTAGTTCGAGCCATTGCAGCCCCTTGCATGTTTTAAGAGAGCAAGTGCAGGCAGACATGGCTGGAAGGAGGGGAGTTGGTTAGACTGTGAAGGTCTCCTGCAGAGACAAGGCTGAATTCTCCTAGTGTGGTCACCATGATTATCCAGCTGTAGGGTGAATGATGTGCTCATCACAGGAGATGCACATGCCTGGCAGATACCAAATTATTTTGTGGAAGTCAGTTGTGATCTGCTCAGAGATGTACAGATCAGGTTTGGATGAAAGCTCAGCAATGTGTTTTCTCCTAGGCCTTGCTGTCTCACCTGCAGGCTGCTGGGCTTCCAGGGAGTCAGCCCTGTTGTACAGGTCAGGGCAAAGCCATGTACTGCAGGGACTTCTGTTATCTGTGCCATGGTAGTGTATGGGCTGGCAGCATATGTGGTTCAGCTTTTATTAGTATGGAAGGCAGCCCTGATGCCTGAGAACAGCCCAGAATGAGGGATTTTGGACAAGGGCTACTACAGGCTCTGTCTTTGGGTCTCCCTACTCATCCAAGGCAAGTACGTCATGATACAGCCGTTCAACAGTATTCAATCAAAGGATGTATTTTCATAGGTAGGTTGATTCATAGAAGTAGAAAAGGCATCTAGCTTTCCAACTACTGTGCTTTGCAAATGCTGCTGTTCTGGGTTGTATTCTGTGTGGCAGCTGACTTGAAGTGTGCTGCAGGCTCCAAATCAACAACCTGTGAACTTGCCTGTGCCGTGACAAGTTTTTGGTCTGCTGGTTGTCTGTTTTCATGAATCCTCACAAAAGGGTTCCTTGGTTAGTGCACCTCCTCCTCTCATAACTTCACAATTCTCTGAGCAAATAATCTTTTCTTGAATACAGCTAAACAATAGTATCTTACAGCATAGAGAAATATTTGTTGATTCATGTGGAAGCAAGGCTTGAATGCATTGTGCATCATCTTTATAAAATATGTGCTATGGAATGCAGTCTTTGAAAAAATATATTATAAGTCATTAGCTTTGAGGGAATATATGTGTGTGTGTGTGTGTGAGTGTATCTATAGATTTAAATTCACACTAATATCAGCCAAACCACATAAAACTGACACTCATGTTTTGTAAATGAATTAAGCATAGTAGAGCAATCATCTTTGGCTGTAGGTCCACGTTCTTACGTGACAGTGCTTTTCATACAATTATTTCAACATAAAGGTGTTTACTAACATTATTTTCCTTGCAACAGTTTTTAATAATGTTCTTTGGGGAGCAGTTCCACTTGAGAGTCTTAAATTACTAGCTTTTTTCAGACACATACATATTGGCACTTGTGCTTATGAATGTATTTTACCATTTCTTTGTGTGTGATGTGTTGTGGATTAGTAGATTATGAGACTCAAAAGAGAATAAGTATGGTTTCTTTCCTCTAGAGCTGATAGTAAATGAAAGTCTATTTTCATGAACATCTACAATGTTTTTGAAGTTGTTTTTCTATGAAAGTTAAAAATGAATCAGTTCCCTGTCTGTTCACCCTATTTCTTTTTAAATTATATCAATATGTTTGAGAATTTTCTGTATCTTCCCCCAGTTTAACAAGAACTACTACAATGGTAGTTTAAATAGCATTTTTGTTTATGAAAGGAAACATTTCATTTCTCTGAAACCCACATTTTGGTAAAGTTTATCACCATTTTGTGTAAAAGCTTTTTTTTTTTTTTCCCCCTCCTCCCCAAAGGCCGTATTTAGTTAAAGGAAAAAACAGCTATAGACAGGAGGAGTTCCACAGATTTCAAGAAGAGGAATGGGAAAGAGGTGTTAGGAAGAAGGAACTTGTTAGGAACCTCTTAACCTCCTCTTTCCAAAGCTTAAATGTTCTGTAAACACTGACATACCTGAGAAAAGGGAGGACAGATGCTCTGCTACTGCGTTAGCTTCAGTCCAGTTCCCACAAGCTTTTGCACAGCTACCTGAATGAGAAGTGTTGCTTCCTCTCCTTCTCCTTCTGTTGAGGCTGCTTGTTCTGTCTGGCAAGAGGGGTTGCGCCACTGTCTCCCTAAGTCACACCAGAAATGTACTAAGTGTTGTTTGTGTATTTGCCCAAGTTCTCTTCCACTAATCGACCACTTTCTGGGCTCAACTCTCTAGAGAGGGACGGACCATGGTAAACAAAGAATTTCATGTTCAAGTGAGCAGACATCATAATTTATGCTTGATCTTGCTCAGTTGTTAGCTACTGTTAAAATGCATTTTATCTCTTTCTTTGCCTTTCTCCTTCTCCTTTTATATCATACTCACAAATTCAAATTAATGCTATGGACAAATTGTCGCCAGGAAAAAACTCTCCAGACTCTCTGCTGGTGATAGCAAAGTTAGAAAGGGATTTAAAGAGAATAAAAAACTTAGGAGTGGGTGCAAATACTATGCTGTAGGGTACAGAAAGCCATACTGAAGATCAATTATTACTTCCAAAGTTTCAGCTTATTGTTTATGTAAGTCACTTGTGCAGTGTTTGAGAAAAGAACAAAAATTGTTCTTTTTCAGCTTTTTTTCTATCTCTAAACATGCATGTTTTTCTTGGTCTAAACCACCAACAAAAAAAGATTTAGAAACTCAAGAAATAAAGAGCAAGAGCTAAACTCTCTTCTTGTTTGCACCTGCCAAGCCACACTGAATTCAGCAAGCTGGTGTAAGTGTAAACCCAGAGAGAATGTCAATCTTTGCATTTTCTGCTGTAGAGATCTGACTTGGCGCTTGAGAGGTGGCTGATGGATTTCAGCTCGCTGAAGTCCGAATCCAGATTTCTAGGTCTCAGATGTTCTGGACTGTCATACAAGGTGAGCACTTGGCAACTTTGAGTTTGACAAGAGCCCCATATGTTTTGGAATTCAGAGAAGGATTTCAATGGTTAAATATTGATTTTGAGCCAAAAGTCATCTTCTGCTTGTGTAGAACTTGGTCATAAGCCCTTGATGTTTAGTTGACCCCTTTATAAAATTAGAGATCACTTGCTACTTTTGGATTTCATTGGTAGGTCAGATTCTAGCTGCCCTAGTTATCTCTGGCTTCTCGAAATCTGTCTTTCCTCCTTACCTGAGATGGACATACAAGTTAAAAAACAGGCATCGTTTTGGTACTGTGGTTGGATGGTTCATAGTACAGGTCTATGATGGATTTGAAGAACGAAGGGAGAAATACTAAATGTTTGAATCTGGAACTTGGATGAGAATTTTAATGCAAACTCTCTTCTATTGCTTCTTTTTTCCCCCCTTTTGTTACCTTTTTGATAAATCCCAGTAGGAAGAAAATTGGTAGACTTTCCTACCTACAAATTTCACTTTTTGCCTGAAGAAAGTTTCTAATGTTCAGCCAATCTCTTAAGGTGCTCAGCCTTGAAAATAATGTAGCACTTGGCACTCTTACAGAGTAGTTTCTGGAAAACTTTTCAATATGACATTTCCATTCCTTAAATCCAAGGTAAGAGAACACTTTTTAAATGATCAAATCATATCATTCCCAAGTGGCATTAATGTCAGGTGAAAACAGAAATGGCGGCAGAGACGTAATTGCGTCGATAGGAAGAGCTGCCGTATGCTTACGTTCCAACCCAAAGCTGGTTCCTGTGCAGAGGGGACTGACTTTCAGACAGATACCTGTGCACTAAACAGGGACATGTGAGGTGTGCTACTTGGTGTGACATAAGGGCTGTCTGAGAGAGTTAATGGACTGGGTTGGGCTGCTGGCATGTATTATTTACTGCAGTCTAACACTGAATTTTGGCACTGCAGTACAGTAGCGTTTTTACATGGTGAACAAGAGAGAATCTGAATTTTTCCATGAACAGTCAAAAGCCTTTGTGTCTGAAACTTGTACAGAGACACTAATTCAGAACTTTGGCATTGATTAAACGGGTCACATCTGATGTATTATGCATAAGTGAGCCTAAAAAGTGCTAGTCTTCACAAATAAAGCAAATATGATGAGGTGATACACGTTTCTTCCTAAAAACTAGCAGTCACTTGGACTCAACAAAAAGTAATTAATACAGTTTTAAAAGATACACTATATAATTCCATGAATACTGAAGGCTAGAATGAAATAATACCCTGTATTGGTCTTGAACCACAATGAATAATATGATTATTTTTACTTTGCAAGAGGTCACAACAAATGTTTGAGATTTAAGCTGCCATAACTACAAATTTAGCAGAAAGTAGGCATTTAATGATACATTTCATTGCTGTGGTTAAGGTTTTATTTTGAATGTTTGTTTTGTCTTAAAAACACTAATGCTAAAATGTTGTCTCAAATCTTTATTTTCAAATTACTTATTATATCACCATAAATTACAGGGTGCAGTAAAAGCCAGATTTAAAAGGAGGCATGCTTTACTTTCTCATATTTCTAAAAATAGTGCAACGCTTATGAAACACGAATCATCATTTAAAAAGTTCTTTTTATATGGCTGAAGTTGGTAGTGCTGAACTGGTGGCTTCCCTCCAAGTGGCACAACGGACTGCTCCAAATTTAGGTCTGTAATGGTAGAGGTTAACTTTAGGAAGTCCGAGTAAAACTGTAATCTATAATCCTACCACAATTACAATGTTTTCTCTCAAATGATAGTGAAGTCCCTGGGGTGAATGCTAGCAAATACCTTGTAAAGATGTTCTTATGGCTTTTATTGTTTTGATGCTTCTGCATTTTCAGCACATGTTATTAGATTCAGCAAGACCTGGGCTGCGACCCAGGACTGTTTAGAGGCTGTGGGCTGCAGGCAGCTCCCAGCACTCAGCCAGACGCAAAGGGCGGAGCTCGTAGCTGATAGCAGAGAGGTGCATATGCCACGTTGACAAGATGACGGGTAAACAAAGCTTAAGGGACACTTGTTAAACTCAACAGAGCCAAAAATGAATCTTTTCCGTGATATTTTTAGAAGTCTTAAGCCTAAGGAAAACATTCACCTGTGTGACCTGAGGAAAAGTCTGGAGAACTGGTTGCTATTTAGCCATCAAAAAAAACATATGTGCATCTTTTTCAGATGCCCTCATCAGTTCTTTCCTTCCGGGCATATTTTTGGAAAACTTGCACGTTTTCCCCTGTGAATCACAGTATCCTGCTGGCTTGTCAGAGTGAGGTGGAAGCAACACACGTCAACCCTGAACCTAAATCATAGCTTGTAGGTGTGACGTGAGGGCTGCCAGCAGCCAATTCTCCTTTGCTGGGCCACCGAAAGAACTCTCTGTTACTGCTGCAAGTGCTGCTGCTCGTTTCCTCAGCTCCCAGTATAGTCCCTGTAAGGGGGAAACTGAAGGATGTGGCTGCTATAATGTTACCCCTACCTGCAGTATAAAGAGGTGGGTGCCTGCCAGCATGGAAACAGAAAGCTCTGGCGTGAGCATGGTGACCCTGGAGAAGTAGGGTACGCTGGTGGCAATCTGGGTAGGAAGCAGGGCAGCTGTGAGGCTGTCAGCACCATCAGGGCTTGGCCCAGGAAATACAGAGGTTCAGAATCTACAGTATCACAAGCAGGTGTGCTGTCAGCAGAAGGCTCCCTGGTCAGCACAAGCTGGTAACGGCCTGGTAGAGGGAGCAAACATGGGGCCCCTCGCTGGAACAGCTCTCGGTGAAATGGGATTTCTGAACAGGCATTTAATAGTGAATTCTTTTGAGCGTACCCTAAATAAATGAAAATGCAGTGGAAATCTTTCCTAGCTAACTTCACCAAATCTTTTGGCCTAACGTGCTGCAGGCATTAGCGCAGCAAGTAGGTGGCCTGTGCTGCTGCCCATACTCTGTCAGGAAGACAAAGAATCCGGGAGAAGCATCAATCTGTTTCTCTTCACAGGGCTGTCTCTTCCCCCCTTTGTCAGTCAAAGGTGTCAATGTCTCTCCCCTCTATCCTCCCCCCTCCCCGAGTTGAGTAGTGTCAGTCATTCCTGTTTTTTTCTTTTTATTAATGATTTTGCAAGGCTATGTCATTACTGTGCTATACATTTTCATACAGATGGCACGACTGTGCATTTTAATGGCAAATCTGTTTCTCACATAACGCCTGAACTGCAAAAAGACTTTGACAGACTGGTTCAAGGAAAACAAACTGGTTTTAAATGTAGCAAAAACTAAAACAATGCCTTTTGGCTCTCCTAATCATCTGAACTCAAAGAATGATTTTTTATTTGGAAGTCAGAAATCTTAAAGAGTGGACCAAACCTGCATGTTGAAAGAAAAGCAGAGGAAAGAGATAGAGTGGTTCGTCAGTCATGGGCTGTATGTTTTGTTCAGCAAGACACAGAAATTTCTTCCTTGATCCTCAAACTAACCATGTTTGATAAGCACTGAATTTGGCCTGTAACTCTACAGGCTTTTGGACCCTGCAGGGTTTTGAATTTGAGCAAGAACTGAGGTATTAAGTTTACAAATACGAAAAGTAGAATTTGGGGGGAGGGGTGCAGGGGTGCGGGTGGGACGGGGACACGGATCGACACCAACCAGATAATGAAACATATGTAGATGTTAATATCACCAAAAGCACAAGAACAGAATATTTATTTGTCCGTTTTTGAAGAAGCCTATTTCTTCTTTGATAATCTCCTTTGCAATTTATCTTATTTTAAGATTATGTAAATGCAAAGTGATCCTATCATCACCGTCTCTGAAGTCAGACATCAGTTTCTGTTTCTATTGCTATCCATTTATCTGTTTAGTATCTTTAGCTTGCAATTGATATACAAACACAATTCGCAGTAGCTCTGATCTTTCATTGGCTTCTACGCTGTGTAGTTGGGTAACTCAAATCAGAAATGTTAGTCCTCTCTGTGCTGTGCTCTTATGTGTTTCCTTCTATGAATTGCCTGAGGTCAGTAGAGAGTTGCTGGTATCTTAAAGCTCATGCATGTCTGAATTTTCAGATACTTGATGCCTATATACCTCAGATTCAGAGGACTTGACAACTCATTGCCTTGGCATTTGCAGTGAATAAAGCTCAATGTCTAGACTGGAAAGGATGACCAGGAGAAAGGGAAGAGAGGATTAATTAATTTTTATTAGCATTGCAAGTCCACATATTCTCTGAGGGCCTCAAAGAACAGTAAACTATGTCTGTCATATTGTTGGACATGTTCGTCTATGCTGGCTGCAGTGAAGCGTAAGACTAGTAACGTTCAGAGGTCTATAAATTTTTGCTTTAACAACATTTGAGGACCTAGAAAAAACGGGTATGAGATAGAAAGTATGGACAGACCTGGCTGCTGCTATTGACATCTCAGTTTCTTGAAGCAACCCAAAGGTGTCTCTGTAGGTAAGAGGGATCGCTAGCTGCCAATGATGCTCTGAGGTACTAGAAAGACATATCTACAGGCATTCTCCTTGTGCTCCAAATTTTCAGCAGATATCAGCATTTCTGCCACTGTACTTGGTCTGCTGGACAAGTACCAGTGTTCAGATCTGGCTCCCGGGATGTTTACTTTTTACTTTTTTTTTCAGTAGCCTGGCTGACTGTAAACATCTCTCTCTTTTTGTGGTAGGGTGGTACTTCAGTAACATTTTAAGAATGGGGGAAGAACTTGTTAGAATGTCTGCTCCCTCTTTTTTCTTCCAGTCTTAATGTTGAGCTCACATCGGGCTGAAATCACGTGGTTGTTGACGATAGCTGCATTTTATATCCTCTTCTGCAGCATGTGGGTAGGACTATAAATGGAAATTATTGGAGGGTTGTTTCAAGAACAACCGTGTATATAATTAAAAAAGCATCATTTACAGCATTCTTTCATGACAAAGTGTTACGTCACTTTTGTTTCATCATAAATAAAAGGGGCATTGGATAAATTCTTGGCATGATGGGAAAGCTGCCAAACATGAATGTGGCTTGAATTTATTGGAAATCATTATTGTTTTTATTCACCATGTTATATAGAAGGCATCCTTTTGTGCAGCACAAATAACTTCCTCTCTCCACCCTAAATATGTGGTAGGTGAAAACCATTGCACTGAGACATGGCAATGGTAATTTTTTAAAAAGATATTCTAATTTATTTTCTCTGAAGTGTTTTTCCTTCATGAAGACTGTTCTTCAGTTCTAATGCCTTTTTTTTTCCTAAGTTAAGTGCTCCAGCAGACTTCCAGGACTATTTCAGGAAGGCTGGGAAGGGGCAGATGGCACAAGGATACAGAGCAGGTAGAAATGGTCCAGAGATTAAAAGATCTGTATGTAAAAAGCTTTGCTGGGAACTGTGAACTCAGAGTTTTTCGAGTATAGCTTATGTTTTTGTTATGACCAAGTGGAACAAGGCTGTGTCTCTGCCTTTATTTTAAAGCTATCTGATTTTGGAAGCAGTTAGTAATAACATTTGACATACAAAATCCAACAAGATTTAGAATTTTCAGGTTGCAATTAGTACATAGAACCAGTCAGGTGGGTTGTGTACACTTAATTATCAACACTGACTTGAACAACTTTAACTGAGTACAATTGTTACTGTCCACTCTGTCCAGTCATTAACTTGTATGAAGATAATGTTTGGTGTATACTCGAGATGTTACATGCATGCAGGAGTATTTCAGTGGCATCTAGACAAAAAATCACTTCAGTCACATCTGTGATCCTTTCAGTCAACCTTTTTACAAGCAGAATTTTGCTTATGTAAGTGATTGCAGAAAGCCACTTTCAAGAACTTTCAAGTTTTCAAACCCATCTTTAATGGCTCTTAGCAATAAGAGAATTTTGCCTTCTTTTAGCTAGTATTGTGCCTCATTCCATAGCTGTTGTGATCTGTGCTTGTCTGGATGCTCACCCCCATGAATTTGTACTTGATGCAAAAGGATGAGCACAGGTCAGCATTTTGAGCTGTGGCATCATGCTAATGACTGCCTTTCTTGCCAACATTGTGGCATAACATCTTTTAAAGGATTAGATCTCTAGTACCTGTGGGGGCAGGGGTCAACTGGATAACAGCCACTTAGTTCTGTAGGGGGCTGAGAGAAATTGGCAAGCAATGCTCTGATTTTTGGTGTGTGTTTTAACGGGACTGTTTGGTACTAAAATAGTTCAGTGTAGGAACTGGAAAATTTGCAAGGGCTCCTATCTTTATGGATCACAATAGTAAGAAATTCCAATCCATTCCCCACCTCTGCCCAAATGGTAGGGGTATTTGGGGCACTAGGAGCTTATTTACCACCTATTCACTGTTTCTCCTTCAGGTAACCACTTACTCTGTGAAATATCCCTGTGCAGATATTGGTGAGGATTTGATAATGTTTGCTAGACATTTTGTTAAGATTTGTTAAGACTGTGGCTTGCTGTTTGTTTCTCAGTGGAACTGCATGTAGTTTTGCTTACCATGGAATTCTCTCAAGTCATCTGCTATTGGAAAAAAAGACAGGATTTCATTCCAATGATAAATTTCCCAAAGCAAATACCTGTGAAAGTCTTCAGTCCAAAGGGAATCATAGTGGGACTTGTTGCAGCTCTCTCCTGAGATCTGTCTTTCTAAGCACCTACCCTTGGTGTACAGCAGGGCTCCTTTCTGGCCCCAACCTTGGATCTTCCCCATGTGGAAACCAGGCAGACACTGGTGCACACCTGGGGTGATGGTGGAATGTGGCCAGGAGCTCAGCTCGAGGCTGAACGTGGCCACTGCTGATCCCCACAGATGTGGCAATCGGGTCCTCCTCCTGAAGGGAACCCCCTGGAGGAGATCCACGTTTGGGCCGTAGAATTCATTCCCCAAGTAACACTTGTGGGATATCCTAGTTTCTATTACAAACAGCCACAAGGCTGCTGTTCACAAGAGAAGTCATGTTTTCCCTTTTTATTTACAGTGCATTAGGAGAACTAATTAGCAGCACCTTGGAGATTTCCCTTCAGGGAATCCAGGCTATAAATATCTTCACTGCTCAGCAAGGAGTTCTGCAGAGTGGGACTGTATGAGGGATACTACAGCTGGTTAAACAATGCAGCCTCTGTGTGGGTGTCTCTGTTAGATTAAGAGAAGCTATAAAGCCACTTCACTGAAAAGTGGTTGTAATTTTTCATCAAAACATTTTTAATTGAAAAAAATGGCTTTGATTTGCTGGAAAAATTTATGTGGCAAGCTTCTGCTTTGGTTTATTTTTCCTGATTTTCTTCTGTTAGAAAACCAATATTTTCACTTTTATCAGCAGAAAAAACAAAGGAAGGATGCAGATAGGAAGATAACAGCGATCTTTTGTGCTTCTGGGCTTCAGAAATTGACCTCTCTGTTTCTGTTTGTTTAGTAAAGATGCACATAAGAAATTACAAACAAAGCCTTGGGGGTGTGTATGGGTTTAGGGAGTTTCACAGTGACTGACTTCGAACATATCTCATGAGACTGATGGAAAGCATAGACCTTCCCCAAATGGTGTTTCAGAGCAAGAGCCTGGCTTAGGCGCTTTGTGTTTCCATCGATGGATCCCAGCCTTACCCATTGCCTGAAGGTGGAGCCTGGTGGGTGCCTAATTTTAATTTTGGCAGCACAAACATTGCCAAATGTTCATTTTGTGTGTATGACTGCAAGTAAAACCTGAGGAGTTTTTAACCAATTTCATGCCGTAGACATATTGCTAGAAACAGGGCTAGAAGTGAGTTTTGATCCTGACTGTTAATAAATGTTATAATGACAGAAACTCATAAAATGATGTGGGAAAGGTCTGGAAGGGGTGATGTCTGTAAAATTGTGACTGGCACTATGAAGGTGCATATGGACAGCGTCTGCAAAGGTGTGGGTTTTTTGTTACATTGCAGGGGCTAGGAGACTTCATGTGAAGGTGGTGGACAGTGTTCCCTCCCATGATGTGCCCTACTATGATGTGCTTATTTTCCTCTTGTACAGTCATTGGCTGCCTGATGGGACACTTTGAGGCATGCCTGACGTCACTGTGGGTGGTGAGCAGGAGCATGGGACAGCACACAACCTTGTCTCCTGCTGCTCTGGAAGCTGGTTAATAATAGCTTAGGCTATTTTTCATCTTTTTTAATGTTTTTTTCCCCCCCTCCTCCTTTCTCACCATTCACTAGCTGTCAGAGCACTGCCTGTTTCTTTGTGTGGTCCATGGCTGCCCTGAGAGAGGTAGTTTGATGCTGGGTATTGGCAGCTTTCAGAGGCTGGGTGCTGCATTCACACAGCCCTGGTCTGTCCTCTGTGGCAGCTCCTATCTGCCCTTGTCCAGCCTGCCTGCTTATTTGACATCACTAACTTGGTCCTTGTTGCAGAAAGTCAGGAGGTGGAGATGCAAACTGTGTGCTGGTGCTGTGCCTGCCATTTCTTGCCCAGTCTGACTGAAAACAACACTCAGTGTTTACCAAACTTAGTAAAAAAAGTGCAGCAGAAAGCCCTGTCCTGGCAGGGCCACATCTCTGCCCAGCCTAACGCTTTCCCCCACTGCCAGGAATGTGCCCTTCCCCTTTTTGATAGTTTCACTGGCAGTGCGTGGCAGGGAAGCAGGAAGGCTGATCCCTGAGGAAGAGCTGTACAAGGCTCAAGTCATTCCTGAGGGGATGCTGTCAGGCTGAGGTAAGGAGCACTTGGTAGCCCAAGTGGTTTGGCTTGCTGTGCATGTGCTTGAATGGGAGTGTCAGGCACAAACGGCCTGGTATGGCTTGGGGATCTCTGTGGAAAGGGAGGACGTTACAGAAACTAATAGTGAGACTTTGGCTTTGAAGGGAGATGAAGAGAAAGTGGGACAGGGAGAGGGGTGGAAAAGAAGGTTCCTACTTAATGAAAATCTTCTGCTGTGTTCCCTGGAATCTCTGGTCAATCACTGTCACCCATGAAAGTATCTGAGGAGGGGAAGAAGTAGTCTTGTCCCTGAGGGTGTATTTGGCTGTTCGAACGGTTTGTGCTCAAGGAGGGCAATTGTGTGGTCAGCACAGCTCCTCTCAGCCAGAAGAAAGCTCCAGTTTGTCACTATCTGAGGTTACTTGCTAGCAGAAATGTACCTTGATGAGAAGCTGAGGAATTCAGATGACTGACTCGAAACCAAAGCCTGCCCAGCAGTAGAAATACACAAAGTTTTAGAGAAAGGCTTGGCTTGCACTTGAATTTCGAGATTAGCAGTGTCTGCAGAGTTTTCAATCTTTGCAGATAATCATAAATATACAAGCTGCCTATTTTAGAATAATTAGTAGAGTTCTAGAAATGTTCCCCTGCTGCTGTTTGCAGATGTACAGACTTCTTGGGTCAGGAGAACTGCAGAATCCAGAGAGAATAAACTACATTAACATTTTAGCAGTCGTGTGACCCTCCTGCACGCATGTTTGCTATTATTTCTAGGAGTTCCCTGGGTGATAAGCATGATATAAAAAATTTAACCACAAAGAAAAAATGTTTCAAGGACTGTTATGGGTCTGACTAATCCCAGTAAAGCAAGGGGAAGTTTGGGATTCAGCTGACTCCATCTGTAGTGCTGGTTTTCATTAGTAATATCAGTGTGTTGGATGATGCAGTTCACCACCAGCTCTGTATCACCCAGAACCAGAATCTTTTTGCTGGTAGCTTTTAAAATCCTGGAAATGTAGGGCAGAAAAGACTTTGAGCAATCTCATCCTCTGCAAGGATGTGGAATCGAATGTGTGTACTCCATTGCTGGCATATACTTGTTGAGGTTTTCACAAAAACTTCTATAAAAGTACATCCTGCAGTTTTTCCCCTGCAGTATTTCCTAATCTGTGGCCAGAAACCCAACCTGAATCATGCTTAGGCTTGAGGTGGTTCATTCTTTTTTTGCTTGCCATGTTGATTCCTGGGTCTTCAGACTGGTTTTGAGCACTGTCTAATTTTCTACATTACAACACTGAGCCTCTGTTGTGTGCTGAAGAAGCAAGGCTCACCCAGGCCCCAGAGCAGAGAGACAAGAATTCAGCAGTGTCCGACTGAGCAAAGGTTGAAGATGCTGTCACTTGCATCAGGCCAGCTGTATACTCTTTCTAGACTGGGCTTTGGGCAAAGAGTGAAGTTTTGTGTTTGATCCATTCATTTAGATGCTGATCCTTATGGTCTAGAAGTGCTGTCTGCCTTCCTCCTCTTCCCATTCCCCTTGGCTGGTGCTGATGACTCCAGTGGAGAGCAGCGGGGATTTGCTCTGCTCAGTGCAAACCCCTTTTGGGAGGGGGACACCATGAAAATTCAGATATCAGGTTTGGCTCCCACAGAATAAATTACTTTTCTTTCACCTTCCACCTTCCTGTTGCTAAATGCAACATGAAGCAAGCATAGAAAACAACCTTATATTGCTGTGGTACCTCAGACCAAGTATGAGAGAGTTACAAGTTTTACCTTCT
Source organism: Gallinula chloropus (assembly GCF_964237585.1). NCBI lineage: Eukaryota > Metazoa > Chordata > Aves > Gruiformes > Rallidae > Gallinula > Gallinula chloropus. Next base: position 29,402,130 of record NC_140090.1, on the reverse strand, counting down.
TAGTGGAGGAAATGGCACAGTTGCTGGGGAGCTGGGCAAATACCTCAGCACTGACAGTAGCCAGCTGACCGCTGTGTGCATCTGAACAAAAAAATTGGCTGTATTGGCCAAAGCTGTGCTTGTTCCCCACTTTGAATTCGCTTCCCACCACAGTTCTAGCAGACCAAGAATTATTCATAGATGTTTCCAGGAATAATGAAAGAAAAACCCCAAATTGTAAGCTGCTTGCAGGCATAGTCAGAAGGAGATCTAATTTTCCAGATTACTCAATGTGAATTATTAATTCTGCTTGACTAATGCAAAGCAGTCTCCTGGTGTTTGAGAGGAAAGTCTGCTCTGTTCCTTCATTGCTGACACCTCCCTGTATTTTGCATGTCACATTATGTTTGACTTTTTCTGCCTTCCTGGATCAAACCTAGCACCAAGGGAAGGAGTAGAGGGGCTCTGGCTCAAACAGTTCCATGGCACATGAGTTATCAAATAACTTGACTGTTCTTGAGGACTCATCAGTTCTCAGATGCACATTAACACATCCCTTGTAGGGCAGTGGGAGTCGTGAGCCTGCATTTAAAAACCCCAAAGAAATCAAAATAACTGTAGTTTCTAATAAAACTAAGACAAGAAAAGAGGCCTCTTGCCCCACATTCCTTACCTGTAATGGTTTGTTGTGTTCAGCTCCTTAGCAAACTGCCAGCGAGGCTCAATGCTGTGCTGCCCATGAGTTGCCAGGTTCATGGGGGTAGCTCGCTGGTGGCTGCTTTAACTGATGGGCTGAGAAGGGACTGGGACTTACCTTGTCTGGAAGGAAAGCCTGAGGTAATCTCAGGGTCAAATCTTACACGTTGTATAGTTTTGGAATAATTTCAGTGACTTGTTGGAGTTGCTTGGGATTTACTCTGGATTTACATCAGGATGAATTTAATCTGACAGATAAAATAGAGCTCAGAGCATCTGTGCCGAAATTGAACAAAATGTCAACGCTTCAGTCCCACAATGGTGCTCATCCCAAGTGATGATGGAAAAAATAAAGGAGCTTTGCAGTCTGGCAGGTGACTCAAGAACCAAAGATGATATGAAAAGAACAGCAGCATGGTGAACCAAGCCATTGCAAGTATTTCAGAAGTGACCCATTTAAAATGTTTTTTTAAAAAAGTTATAAAACTCAGAGCTCACTTTCCCTGTGAAGCCAGGCGTCAGTAAGACGTGATGCTGTAGGAGGGGGCAGGATGAATGGGGTGCTCAGTCATCTGGAAGGTGAGCTGCAGTGTCAGACCTATCAGCCACCGGGTCACCAGAGCCCAGTAGGTGTTTTCCTATCTACTCTGAGCTAGTTTATGGCAAGGATGAAAGAAAAGCCACAGAAATGAAGCTCTTAACAATCAACCTTGTTCATTATACAGAAACATTCTCCTTTGTGTACAGTTGGATGTATTCTAGCTCAAAGCAGAGTTTTTTTCCTGCTTGCCCTCACCCCAGTTCCTAAATTCCACAGCATATAGCTGGGCTTCTGTGGCTTGAGTTGATTTCTAGCAAAGGACTATGCTCAAAGTAAAAGGATAAAATCAAGGGAGTGGGTGTGTTTGTGTCAACTTCAGGTGGTACAGTGGGGCTGTACTTGGTGTCCTAGTCACTACCAGCAACTGAGTTATCACAAGATTTCTTTTTTAAAAAAAAACAAAACAATAAATAATATTAAGAACAGAAATTTCATTGCAAAAAAACTTGTTACCCCTTTCCCCCAGCCGTAACCTGTTTTTTCTTTTTTGGCTACTTGATGTATAAGTTGCAGTTGCTTAATGACACAAAACTCCTAAAACATTCTTCATGAATTGGACTGAAAATTTCTATAATGTTTATTTTAATTAGGAACCATACATTTTGGCATATGCAGCATCCCTCTTCTGCAAAATATACAGACCTTTCCATTGCATTGTATTTTAGTCACCATTTTTTGATATCCTTTATCAAAAGAGCCATTAATGAGAGTTTCCAATTCTCTTTTCACGGGCACATAATATGCTCTATGTCTTTAATTAGCACCTCCACTCTTCTCCCCCCTTCTCCCTCTCCCAGGAAAAAGCCAAACCTTCTTCACTACCAAAATGGCCTGTCAAAACCTGACAACTGAAGTTCTGCCTTGTCAATATAAAATTGTCTGTACCACTGTGCAAGCTGGATATTTGGGACTGGTGCAAAATAACGCACCAGCTGCATTGTCTGCTTTCCTACTTTATTCCATTTCTGCTTAATTTTTTCAGGGCTACTGAAGGATTTCTGGACTCCCTTGAGCATTTGCTATAGAAAACAGATCATGTTTCCTTAGGGGCTGTGTGGAAATTTGCTCTGAGAGAGTATATGTGGATGCATATGGAAACTGTACATGTGTATCCATTTCTATATGCTTTCCTGTGTGTATTAGTATATTCAGAAGCGCTGAGAACTCTTCTGTCAAAGGCTACGTGAATTCAAACATTGTTTTCCTCTCAGAAGTGGGATTTTGCTGGGAATGCTGGCAGGCCCCTCACAACAGAAGGACGGGTGGGTGCTGCTACTGTATATATCTGTTGTTGTCACATAGGATTTTGTGCAATAAAAATAAAACCCTTGGTCAGAAGTGTCATAAAAGTTTGATTGACTTTCCTCTTTAATTGCTTATCATCCTTGATGAGACTTTTTGGCATTTAAAAACCAGTGAATCTGTTTCCCATTTCTTTAGGCTTTATAAATACACCCTGTTTATATTAAAATGATAGACAAATATACATAAAGCTGGAAAACATGACCACAAACTCTTTTCCTCTCTCTATGCATTTAAAAAAAAAAAAAAACAACCAACCAACCCTAAAGACACTTTTATTGTTGCTAAACTTTTGCCCTTGGCTGGTAGAGCTTTCTTTATGTTTTAACAGATCCAGACATCCTTTTCATGTGGTCCTTGGATGTTCTATATTTTATATCTCGTGGCTTTATAAAAAGGGAAGAATGAGCCTGCTGCACAAACATATCTGATGGCAATTTTTTTGTTGGTTTTTTTTTTTTTTTGCAAGTGAGAAGTATTGTGACGTTTCCATTTTTGAGAGAAACTTGTTTCTCCCTGCTCTGGGAAGCTGTGCTAAAGGGTTTCACTAAGCCAATTGCAACTGAGTAGATGTAATATTTTGGAGGTGGGTGCTAGGGATGGTCCAGGTGAGCATAGTGACCTTCCCTTACTTGTGCTGTCAACTCCCCCCATCAGAGATATGATCTGTGCTGCCAGCAGCCCGGCGTGGGAGAGATGAGAGTTTTCTGGGGCCTTTTTTTTCACAAGGATAATACTATTGCAAAGAAGTTTAGTTCCTTTCACATGGATTTTTTTTTCTCCTGTGGGACAGCATTTTCCCCCAGATGTGCTTAAATCCTGCAGAAATTCAGTTCCAGGCACTGCTTCAGTGGCAGACAGGGAAAGAGGCTTTGTCTGCGCTGTACCCCTGCCTTAGGGAGCAGGTAAATTAGGTGCCTTTAGTTTTTCAAAACAGCAGAGAATGACCCAAAAAGGGAAAGAAAATGAAAACAAGGGACCAGTGGGGTACATTGCTCTGGTGGAGCCTTTCACTGTCAAGGGACATGAAGGGAGAGGAGGTCATGAGGAAAACAGGAGGTCAGGGGCTGGATTGAGGGACTGTTGACCCCTGCTGCACCAAGGTGCTCGGTCTTCGTGCAAGGAGTTCCTCTCAACACGTGCCTGAAAGTGACACTATTTCTAGTATTCTATTGGGCAGAAAAGAAACTATTGCTTAACTATACCTGTCTTCCATTCAGAGGGACAGAGCCCCCCATATGATTCTCTGACTAAATAAGTTAACCCCCAAACATTTCTAGAGTAACGAAACCAAAGTTAAAGACAGAAAAGTGCAGCTCAGCCATGAAAAGATGTGGTGGTTGTAAAACCAGCCATATTAGATAAAGGTTAATGGACAGTGTTTTTAGGTGTTTGCCAACTGTTCCCTTCTCATCTAAAGCTTGTGCACAGCTTTGTGCCAACATGGGGATGTGGCTTCTGTAGGCTTGGGAATGGGGCTGAAGAGGCTGGGACAGGGAAGCAAACTGCCTGATTTTTGTTTTTGAGGTGCCTTGTGCTTGTGTTACAGCTACCAGGGCCTGAGAAATTTGCCCCTCAGAATAAAATGCTTAAATGCTGGCAGAAGGTGCATCCTGTTAGTGAATTTAAAAATTTAAGCTTATTTAAACAGGCAGAGTAGCAAAACCACATGCCCCAGAGGGCTAATTTTGATCTTTCTTCTCTGTTCAGGGCTCCTATGCGTGTTTGCTAGCCTTGTGGTCTGTGCTGCAGCAGTTCTCGTGGTGTGTTTGCATAGTTAACTCTTTTTTCACACAGCTTTATAAAACATTATATCTCTATGCAGCTGTACTGCTCTTAGTGACATGAAGGAAAATATTCTGGGTCAGGACTTTCTGCTGTGCATGGCGGGCGATGAAGTTCCCAAGTTTGGTGATACACAAAAAACAATGTTAAGTTTCTGTAGGAGAAGGATGACATCTCAGTGCCTGTGGCATCTCCAACTGCAACCCTGCTCACTGCTTCTCTGCGTCAGGAACTCATCTCACCGTACTGTCCTGGTTCTTTAACAGAAAGGTAGTTCTTCCAGATTGAAATAGTAATGTTCTTACAATTTGGTACTTAGATTGCCATTTAATTTTGAGATTAAAGGGACGTGACATCTTTCATCACTCAACTACAGAAAACCTCAAACCCAGGCTGCAATACCATTCTGCAATCCAGGATCAGTGCTCTGAAAAACAAAGGCTGATACTTCTTGCCAGTTACCAAAATCAGCAGCTAATTGGCACCAAGTTACCTTGGACATCTCAGAACTTTGCAGAAACAGGAAAATACACTTGGAGAGCAAGAATGCTTTGACTGTAGGCTTGAGCAGTGAGGTACTCGGGGTTTACTTGCTTGTGGGACTTGTAAGACATGTAACATACCTTTTATGTTATTTAAAGGAGATGAGAGAGACACACTAGACCAGGAGTAAATGTTCTCTCTGCGATGTTTCCATAAAAAATTATTGTTAAGGCTTAATGCTGGAAAAGGGTTTGCTGCTCTGGGCTGACCCCAAGCTTTCTCCTATCAAAGATGTTTCTTCATCTGTTTACTTGACCAAAACCATAGTATTCTGCCACCCCAAGCCTGCCTAGATATCAGAGATTCCCTGGTGTTGAGATTTCATCCTTGAAAGGGCCTCTCACTGCTTTTATACAAGGATGCTGCTGGGTGCCTTCTTCAACCACCTAGCAGCACTACTGATGACTAGTAGGTCCAGCTGATATAGTTCTGTCTACTGCTGTTTAGAAGATAAAGGGCCTCAAGCTGTCCATGTGTGCCATATAAGGGTCTGGTATGCACCCCTGAGGAAGAAGTCACACAGGTCCCTGTGTTCATCATATGTGTGAAGCGAGGTGGGTAGGTCACTTAGAAGCAGAAGATGGATTTTGTGGTTTTGGCTGTTCTATGTCAGTATTTTTTTTAATGTGTGGACAATATAAAAGTGCTTTGGAAGATTTAAGCTGAAAGAAATGTCAGAGCACCTTCCTCTTCAGCTGAGGGCATTCTGGATGGGGTAGGAATACCATAGAAGAAAGTTGATCCTTTCACTGTTCCCTTTCCCAGCAAGAAGGGAAGCTCAGAGCTAGTTCATTGATCTGGCAGCCCCAGTAAGGCTTTTGATTGCACACTCTCTCTGGAAATTTGCTACATGTCGATGTGATATCAAAGAGTTTTGGTGATGGTGGTTTTGTTGCGTAGGCTGTGGTGAACCCTTCCGTGTCTTGCAGTGAACTACTAAGAGCAGCCCCGGTCTCTGTGACCATGAGCCTTGATTACTATAATTCCTGCTTTGCAGGCATTCAGTGCTGTGTCTCCCCAACTTGCAGTGTGTTTGGACTGTGACCCAGTTGTTTACTGACGAGACAGGAGCAGCTGTCATTTTGTTAACTATAATTTGTCTTTGTGGCCTTACTTGCCTCTCTGCCTCTGGCATGCTCTCCATTGACTTTCTTTGCTTATCTCTTGTTCCATCCCTAAAGTCCTCAAACCCAAAAGTTAAAGATTAATGGTAGGTAAGAATTTAAATCCACTTGTTGTCATGGAATAGAATGTGAAAATAACTGGTGTCAGAATGGAAGCACTTTAGGTAGATTCTGGCAGCTCTCAGCCCCGTTACATTCTCACAGATAACACGAATGATGCCCGAAGTTGGTGCTGGCAAGGAATCACAGGAAACCTCTAGGTAATATTAACCAAGAGGACACCAAGTGGGTTTTGTCAGCAAATAAACATCACAAGGAGAAAGATCAAACACGTTATTAGGTAGAGCAATTTACAGTGAAACTTTGCCAGGGTTTTTTGGTAGCTCTGTTTGACTGTGATTAACATGCTTTTGATTACCCTTCTTTTCTGTGTTGGAGCCATGAGATGGTCTCTGTGGCTCAGCCTCAAACTTGGTTTTTGCTCTAGCCAGGCTATCAGTTCAGTCAGATTTTTGTGAGGTCTTTCAATCCATTGGTGTTTAATGGTGACATTTTTTAGAAAGATGAGAAAAACCTGAGAAAAGTGAGTTTTGAAATCTGTCATTGTCAAACAACCTAGTCAAGAACAACCTGATCATTCTTTTAATCCAAAGCACTAAATGGAGATGTTCAAAAACATTTAGGACTGCGGTAACACAGTGTTCATTGACATTCGTTAGCGCTGAGTCTGACTGGAAACAGATCATGTTTTATATCCTAGGAAATTTGCTGTTAAAATTAGACATAAATAGAGGTGGGGTATAATTAGTTATTCCTTCCAGATGGACTAGACTGTGCTGCTCAGCCAGATGATCCCAAGCAGTGTAGTGTACAGCTACCCTCCCCCTCACGATGCAAGCTACCCTTTCAGAGGAGCTGCCCTGGGCGGTGGTCTCTGTGCTGCCTGGGTCCAGTGCTGGGACCTAGCAAGGGTCTTCACATTCCTCCATCCCCTGCATAATCCCACATGTACAATGATGAGCGTTTCTTTGTTAGACCCAAGAAAATCCTTTAAACGTCAGTGTTAGTCTGGAATTGCGCATGCTCTGTTTCCTGCTATACCTTTACTCCCAGTAGAATAGCTTCCAGAGCTTTAAATGCTATCCATTAACTAATTTTTATTTCCAGGGAATCACATGGCTCCAGCATAGCAGCTTTAAAAGAAACGGATGATACAGTGAAACCATAGATGAAGCTGTGAGCATTGCCAGCTGTTTCTGGCCTTTTTGCTCTTGGAGATGTACTATTGATTTGGGCTGTGGATGGATAAAGTGGAGGGGAGAGACCATGTACCCTACATGCTCTGTTCAGCAAAAGCTTTGGGTGTTAAGCAGCTCGTAGGTATGCAGTCATGCTGTCTAGCTAGTCTGCGCCAGCTCTGATGAATTTGTCATGAAAAATATGTCTGGGTTTTGGTGTTTTGTTGGTTTGTTTTTTTTTAAAAAAACTTAGAAACATTGAAGCTGTGCTGGCTGTCACAGATGCTGGTCTTACATTCTCTTCCTTGTCTCTACTCTTTCACTTCCACCAAACTTTCCTTGTCTTCCTTCTCTGTAAGAGAGACAGAAATCATTGGCAGGGCCCTTGAACCCTGGTAACAAGTATCAAGTAGAATTAATTTTACCAGTGTCTTAAAATAACTATATTTAGCACCTTGATTTCACTGTGAATTCTTTTTTTAATAGTTATTTTAGAAAATATTTTCCCATTGTAAATATAATTATTATGTACATGAAAATAAAAACTCTACTCAGCAAACAAAAGTTCATGTGTGCGTTTCTGTAGCCCCAGGTTTTATTAGCAGCACTAGAGGTATTTTTAAAGTGTTTATTTAATCCAGCTATTCAGTAGTCTCCAGAGCCCAGGCTTCTGCTTTAGTGCTGAATCAAAGCTTGGTCAAGCCTTAAACTTTATGGGTTTTGGCACAGTGTTGAAACAGAAGCTTTGATGCTTGAGACTGCTGCCTGCACAGAGCAAATATAAATTTTGATCAGTACAGTAAGTGTTCACCATTTAAAATGTCAGTGACCAGCCTCTAACAATCCCTTCGCCCTGGAGCTCTCAGGCTGGGTGGCGTGCCTGGGCCGTGGGCATCGGACGGTTAAAGGCGGCAGCACGTTCCAGGGTGCTGCCTCAGGCCCAGCCCACGTCCCCTGTGTTGAAATAGCATTGTTGTTTGGTGGCAGTTTAGGATGAAATTACTATTTCTAAATTCCTACTGGGCAGTTATTCTTGGTTTTGCAGAGGAGTGCTGCTGAAGCTGCCCTCCTCTCCTAAAGCTGCGGGTCAAGGTCAGGTCTGTGGAACTTTGTGCCATCACCATGAGCTAAAGCTGTATTTCCTTATGTTATTACTCAGGTGTGCTTCAAGACTGTTTTGGTAGAAGGAAAGCTTTGCCTTCTACAATCTTTTGTAGCTTATAGATTTACAATTTCTTTCTAGTGGGTTTTCCTTTAACATGTACCCATATCTTGTTTGGATAATTTATGTAGGCAAGTCCCTGATGCAGAGGAAAGCCAAAATTTTACCCTTTCAGAGCTCCATGACTAAGGTATTTTTCAGCTGAGGATCTCTGTGCTTTTTTCAAGGTAACATACAGTGGACAAAAGCTTAATTACAAAGACTATGTTTCATCTGCTCCCCTTCTGCTCCCCAGCATGGCTCTTTGGGAGACAGCCTGTGTGTGCCAGCTGTCCTGCCCCTGCCCTGAGCCAGCACAACTGTATGCAGCAACAGCACCAAGTGCCAAGCAGAATAGGTTGTGGACACCTACTCTCCAGTGCACATGGGGACTGCGCAATCCTCTCTGCCTGCAACCTCAGTTTCTCTGACAGGAGTTGTGGCGGATGAGGAAGCACGGTCCCACTGCAGTTTGGGCATCCCCACTGCCTAGCACTACTCTTCTCTCAGCTTGCCTTATACTGCAAATTCCTCCTTGTTCTTTTGGCTTGTATTGTCACCCTTTCCATCGGAGATATGGTTGTAACCTGGGCTGTAAGTCTCACAGTGCCAATGCATGTTAATAGCATATAATGGAGCAATATTACTTCAATACTTTACTCTGTGACCCAAGGAATTCTGTTGATTTCTTCCCCAGTGTTTTAGTGTGTGGGTATGTGAAGTGGGCAGTGAGATTTCATTGACATACAAGCACACTTCATCTCCATGTGAGGTTTTTATCTCTAACTGAGATTTCTCACTGCTTTGAGGTTGAATTTGGAGCATGTGAGAGACCTCATCTCCATGTGAGGTTTTTATCTCTAACTGAGATTTCTCACTGCTTTGAGGTTGAATTTGGAGCATGCGAGAGACCTGCCTGGGTCCCTGAGCATCCTTTGTTTGAGGGCTGCTTCCTTATCTCCTCCTAGCACTTCATGACATGGCATCCCACGGTGGCAGAGCCTGTGCAGGGTGGAAGCTGGTGTTTCTTCCTGGTCAATACCATATGACAAGGGACTAATGTAAGTCTGTGGCACTGCGCAGCAGTTCTTGGCATAGAGTCTGTGTTGCTTTGTGCTTTGGCCAGTCATTTCCAGAAGAGGTGGGTGGAGATAGCCTGCTCTAGCTAGCAGTGACTGAATGCTGTTTCAGAGAGCAAACACTTTTCTTTGTGGTGTTTGATAGACAGTTACACAGCCAACTACTAACAACTTTATTAGTATGCTTGACAGAGGCTGTGAAGTCTCAGAATTGACCACACAGGGAAAAGACCCTGTGCAATTTCACTGGAGCAGAGCATCAGCTTCCTTGGTACATTCCATAGAGCAGATCTAGGACTGTGAGCGAGGATGCAACCAGGATGGAGAATTGCTGGAGGAGCTTATCCTCATGTTGCAAATTAAATTGTCATCTTCTGATACATTTCCAAGGCTACATTTGAGAGAAGGAGAACAAAAAAGTAAAACATGAGTTCTGGGAGCACTGTTAGGTTCCAGATAAACATTAAAACCAGAAAGGTTTTCCAACTTCATTTAACACCACCAAGAATTTATGGCTTGTCTGTAAGCCCTTAACATTGATGTTTGGGGAAAAGAGGGTCTCCTTCCCCACTCCTGCAGTAAAGGTATCTTAGGAGTCTGTGGCCTCTCCTCAGCCAAACCAATTCCCTGCACAGAGCCACCGTTAGATTCAGTGCTCTCGTCCCTACGCTCCCTGCCCTCTCAGTGTCAGGAGTGCTTGAGCATGGAGACTCGCCCAAATGGCAGGGCAGGCAATCCCTGACCTTAGCAGGCACCACTGGGTGCAGCTATGATACCAGTAGGTAACAATACCTGGAAACAGCCCATAGTATTCGTTGTTACATGCAGCTACCTTCTTCCCCAGAGTGGAGGAAGTCAGACAGCTGAGTAATCAGCACGTCACAGCTGGGTGCAAGAAACTTGGGCAATGCTCTGTGCCCCTTGGCTGTCGCCAGGCGCTCCCACGTGCTGGCGGGCGGTGCGCCTTTCCCCTCTGAAGTGCCGACTCTCCTGAGAGCGGGTACACGTTTCAAAGGAAGGTCCAGAGCGTGGCTGCAGCACTGAGAGGGGCAGATCGATGTGCCGCGCTTGGAACAGTCGAGGTGGCCGAGCCACGGCGGGCCCATGTCCACTGCCTGCGGATAAGTCCAGCTGCCGTACCAGCGGGAGGCTGGGCAGGGGCTGGCTGCGAGCAAGTGAGCTCCCTCCTTCCCTTGCCTTCGCAGCACTCTGGAGCTTGTTATGATCTCTCTGCCTTCTGCTGCAAGGCCATAGCATCCAAGGCTTCCAAAGCCTTGCCGTTCAGATTTAAAAAAAAATAAGAAAAAAGCAGTTGCCATCCTGATGACAACTTGCATCTGACCTGCTTTTGGTGGAGATAACCCTTCATTTTTATCACGCGCTATGTTGCCTAAATTAGGAAACCTTAATAATGGATGCAATTTATCATAAGGCTTTTGTGATAATGGTGGAACCTGACATAAAATGGAGAATTTATAATGCTGGATTAGTCTTATGAAACAGTGGTGTACCTTCATAAAGAGTCCAAAGAGCAATTATTATGTGTGTTTGACTGGCACTGTAAAGTCGTTAGTTCAATCATCATTGACCAATTACTGCTTTATTGCATTTTCTTTTTATTTTTATGGTCAGAGAATGGCATTTTTCCCACAATCAGTCCTTGAGCACAAAGACAATAACAATTAAAAGAAATATTTAAAATCTGGGTTTTATCTGCACAGAGGGACCCATCCGTCACTATAAAGATCAGTTTTGCATGCAGCTGTATTTCAATCCAATAGCCCCCAAATATCCAGTTTTCCAGAATCAGAAGTTTTAATTTTAAACAGTCCTCAAAAACTGAGTAGTTTGTGCTTCACAAACTTACTCAAAATACTGGAGTTCCTTATGACCTTACACTTGTTTAAACACTGCATGTTTACAAAGATGTGTGCGTGATAAGGTTACATATGACACTGATTAGAGTCCAGATAAGAATGATTATTGTGGTCATTAGGGACAAACTTGGGCAGTATCCAATATTATCAGCCAAAAGAAATAGAGAAATGTAATACTGTGTGAAAATGCTTATTTATCCTGACAGAGTACTGACCCGCAAATAGGGTTTTGGTCTGTAATTAAGCCGAAGGTATTACTTACAGTAGCTTAGTAATTGTACCTGTCCTGAGCTTTGGCTGCCTGATTCGAAACTCAGGAGTGCAGGGGCAAAGCGGCCTGTGGTTTGGGGTGAGGCGATGCGGTGACAAGCTGGGGGATGACCTTGACTTCAGCGCGGCTGCCTCAGTGCATGCTGCCGAAGGATGCGGCTTTGGATCGTGTTCAGAGCCAGGCGGACTGTGTGAAAACGAGCTTTTGACATCTAACTCAGCATGTGTCCCCTTAATTGTGCCTGTGCGCTGCGTTGCCACCCAGGCACCTCGGGGATGCCTGGCTGGTGCTGTGCAGGTTCTGGGAGCAGCTGTGGGCAGCCCCTCGCCATAGCTTTCCCTGGGGTGAACAGGTGCCCCTGGAAGCTCTGGGGAGAGCCAGGCTGTCTGTGCATGAGTATAAGGTGCTTAGTGCAGGAGACATCCAGTGTTTGGTGTCTCTACGTGAATATAAAGCCAAGCCCAGCATTTGTCTGTGTGATCCTCCCTTGCACAGCTCCTAGCACTGCTCAGAGGGGTGACTTGCCCTAACCCCTGCTTAGCCTTTCCTGCCTCCCCCACACCAGCTCCTTCCCCACAGTGCCTGCCTGTCCCTGGGCAGGAGCAGGCTTCCTTGGGTGTGCCTCCACCCTGCGAGGAGGAGCAGCACATAGCACCGCTGCAGGAGCAGAATGCAGAGCATCGAGTACACAGCTCAGTCTTGTGCTGTCAGCAGGTAACCATCCACCTCGCCTTTTAAGCACTTCCCAACCTAATGGGGGCGGAGTAGTTAATGCACATGTGGTGGTTGCTTCACAGCTGCTGCAGGTTTCTGCAGGCTCAACACTAGCAGAGCTCTGAAATGGCTTTTGGGAGTGTATTAGTGAAGAGTGAGTTTGCTGGTGTGCTGCAGGCAGTGGTGACTTTCCTGGATGTGATGCTCAGCACCTCCTGGATAGGACCATGACTGGGGCTCAGAGTCAACTGGTCATCATTGGAGCAGAGCTCCTTGCTTCTTAGGAAATATTAGTGACCCTGCTTTGTCCTCCCTTGGAACATATTTGTATCTTTGGCTTGGGGTCTCCTTTTACATCAGGAGAAGTATTTTAAAGCATGTAAGAAGCTATGTTGGGGGTGGGAAGGGACAGGAAGAGGGAGCAGGTCATGGAAATGGAAAAAAGACTGCTGAAAAATAATATGTTGTACAGAGGAAGTTCCTTCTTTTTGCTTATTTCAGTCTTTTTTTTTTTGGAAGTAATTATCTTTCTTCTGCCTGGTGTACATCCAAAAATTTAATTTAGATGGGAATGGGAATTTGATTCCCAATTGGATGAAATATTTACAAGTCCCTGGTCACTACAATTAACCGTAATTAAATGGTGAGAAATTCAGATTAGCTGAAGAGGTCAGCCAGATCTCCAGCAACAAAACAGGGTTTTTTGTGCTGTTTAGAAGTACACCGAGTAGGCTTACAAACAAATCCGAGGGTGATTTGCCCTGAAGTCATAGAGCAAGTTCCCCAGTCCTCACAGTCCAGTTTTGAAATAATTTGATTTGCCTAAATGTGGAAACAATGAGATGAACCCCCTAAGCCTAAAAAGTCTGAAGAAAGACAGTATCATGCGATCCCATCTGCTTTATCATGACTTTCTGTGCATAACCTCTGCACAGTCTCTGGCACCAAGGCCCAGAGTAATGAGGGTATCAGGGCCAAAAAGACAAGGCTGAAATACCCATCAAGGCTCCTTCTGCAGGACCCTCCATTGCAAGTACTTACACTGTTTACAGTGGGTGAGGAATATCTCTGGCTCTAGTTCTGCTGCATCCCACATGGAAGTCTGACAAGCTACAGCCATCTCCTTCCACTCCTTTCCCAGTTATTTTATCCACGAGGGTGGCTTTACTAAGCCAGACCCTCCTTTCCCTCCCCCTCACTTTATTTTCTTAAGAGACTTAATCAAAGGTAATTTGAGTTCCCATTTCTCTATCAATGGTTGTATTTAAAAGGGGCTTATCTGATTTCCATCACCAATTATGGGCTCCCATTTCTTGTTTATATCCATCTCAAATCTGACAAGGTCCCTGTTTGATTTTGATAGGAAGTCAGGGCTTCATACAAAGCTAAGGAGACTCTGAAGCACATTTGTTCGGGTAAAATAATATCTCAGGAATTACTTCACTTGTACTGCATGAGGAGGGGGTGGAATAGGGTGGTCCCTGCCACTTCTGTTGAAAAATAAATTCTGAAACTGAGATAGTAAATATTTCTCTGAGCCAACACGGTGGGAGGGAAATTACAGTGCCCAGGAATATTGCTATTAAGAAGACTGGAGGTCAGAGGTTAATGTAACGGGAGTTGGTCTAGCCAGAAAGGTCAGGAAAGGTTGGCCTTCTAAGTACAGAGCTGTTTGATGACTTTTAACTATTTTGGACAAGAAAACCATCTCTGCCCTTGTCTTTGGGAGATAGCAGGCAAAAGTTAAGGCCTCTTAAGGAACTGTCTGCTAAAAACGGCCAAATTCATGAGCAAAGTGAGGCATCCCTGTGTCATTAAAGCTCTTTCAGCTTTGACTCAGTGGCTTTTAACCTGCTCCAGTATTTTGATATACTTGATTTTAAAAATTAATTTATTTGGAGCATATGAATCTCTAGGATGCCACTGTAATTCTGGTGGCCCATATCAAAGCACAGAGTGCTGTTTCCCAAACCAATTCACCTAGCACACTCCTGGGAGAGGCTGAAACCTGGAGCTGTTCCCAGCAGTGGCAGAGGGTTAGCAGCTCATGTGGTTGAGAGGCAGCTCCTGCTACATGGAGAACTTTGCTGCTTGAAATGTTTTTATTTGGCTTTGGCTTTCTTTTAAATTTTTTTTATTATTATTTTCCCATATCAAAAGGTCTGTAAAACCCTAAAAGCAGGAAGACATGTCTAATGTTTACTGCAGGGTAGCTCAGTGAGGTTACCTCTCCAGGCCACTATGATGCTGGCCAGGATGTTAAAGTGGGCAGCTGAAGCAGGCACTGGCTCTTTTTGTGCTGCCCTTGCTCGCAGAGATCCTGGGATCCCTGCAGGAAGCTGGGCACACAGACTAGTCCTGAGCTGGGCAGGACCACACCAACACAACTTCTGGAGCAAGGGCAGTGTCAGCTTATGTCTGCAATGGCAGTCAGGGCATCTGCATGAAAAACGCTCACCGGGAGGCAATGAATATCAGAGTGGTTTTTCCCATTTTCCAAACTATAGGTATTCCTCAAATCTACCTGGCCCTCACTGTGTGGCAGAGTGGGAGACAGGGTGCCTGAAAGCTCCGTGCCTCGCACAGCAGGCAGGCAGAAAGGCCGCTTGCTCTGCTGTCCTCACTGTCCCCCATAGACTGCTACATTCCTCTGAGCTAAGGTATGAAGGGGCAGCATGAGAGCTGAAGGAAGGAACTGTAGGCTGGGTGCCTCATAGACTCAGGAAGATGAATCAGGACCGTTCTTAACTTCATTAAGTCTTTTGCTGGGTCTTCTGTCGCTGAAGGAAATGATGTAGTGAAGCCTAATGTGCTTTGGGAAAGGTGCGTATTTGCTGCGTAATGAGGAGCTCGGTTGCCTGCAGGAGGAGTCAGGAGCATGTGGAAACGGGGATCCTTCAGGAAAATTGCAGAAGGCTCCCAGCAACACACAGGATATGACGGCAGCTCTCTGCTAGCCACATACACCTCGCTACACAGAGCATTTGTGAGGACAGAGACTATGTGCTGGGATTGACTGGTGATAAGTACAATTATGTGGCATTTTGGTCAGTTGCAGTGAACCAACTCACAGAAAAAGAGCAGTATTCATGGTTTGTCAGGCTGTATCTAGGTGCTCTGTGGCTCTTTGCTGTCTCCTCAGGCTGCAGGTGAATATTGCTCAAAAAAAAAAAATATCTTCCAGTCTTTTTTCCGACTGATGTGATTTCCTTTCTTGTGGGGAGAATCTTGAACTAAGTAAAAGCTAGGGAGAGAGGAAATTCATCCTAACAAGCCCCACAAGCTCATCTGTTGTGAGCACTGAAGTATTTCAGAGGTGAGTTCCTCTGAAAATGGGTGATATGCATGTTTTGACACTCCTGTTATTTCCCTTTGGGGGTAATGTCATGCCTCTGCCTCAGAGGACATCAGCTTGGAAGTATGTCTAATTGTTTTGACTGGTATAAAATGTGGAAGAGCTGCCTTGGAAGACCAGCTTGCCCGTGCCTTGATGTGAAAGCTTGTAGATCTCACAAAACTTCAATATTAATCGCAATAACTGGTTGCAGACTCTTAATTCCTGTTGGCACCTGTGTCTCATTAGGAAAGGAGAAACCCTTCCATTGGAGATTTTTGATGCTCTGTCTACTGCTGATGGCTTCTCCACAGCAATACATGCTTTCCCCATGCAGCGGTTCCACATCTTCCTCTCTCTTCCTGTGAGTTGCACGCTGGCCCTGTTCCATTCTGCCTACTTTCTAAAAACTCAGCATACGTGATTTACTGCGTGCAGCACACATGTTGGTAGTCTCTTTCCTTCCCTGCAGCGGCATGTGTACTTCAGCTTTCCAATACAGGGTCTGTGCAACGCACAGCAGGATAATCGGACAGATATTGACAGGGCATCTCCTCAGAGCCAAGCCAATTAAGCCATTAAAGCTGGTACAGTATACTTGATTGTAACTGGCTGTCTGAGGTCCTCACCAAACCTGCTCCAAGAAGGGGGATATGAACACAATGTGCAGAAGGGGGCCCTGCAGGAGGAGCTGGGAAGCTTTGACATCCATGCTTTTGAGTAATTACATCGGCTTGGACCATAATGCGGAAAAGATTTTTTTAGTGTGTGCATTAGAAAACAACTCAAATCTTTTATGATATGAGATTAAATGGTTTCATCCCAGATAAAACTTCAGACCAGCAAAAATCCTGATGCTTGATTGCTCTTGAGGTAATATTTCAAGACTTGAATCATTCTGTTTTAAAATACCTCAAGTTTACAATGATAAATCTACGAAGCACTAAAAATCCTACTCAATCAACTCTGGTTCTTGAAATGGCATCTGCCTTTGAGCTATAAAAATAACAGATGATTTTTTGATAGCTTATCAGTTAACAGACTGCTTAGTTAGGATAGCACATTTTTATGCTAATCTTAGGGCTGTGATGAGCGAGAGAGAGAGAAAGAAAATCTATAGTATTATTTTGTATCTACTTTAAGTTCAGCCTAGCTTTTGGAAAAGATCTGTCCTCTTCTAGGAATTGCCAGCCACATGGGGGTTTCAACACTCATCTGAATGGAGGTGGAATTGATTTAAACATGTTAAAGTGGTAATATATGTGGCTGTTTAATGGTGTCTCTTCTGCATCACAGAGCAGACACATGAGGCAAGTGAAACAGGCACCGAGTGCTTCCCGGCATGGCTGCCGAAGCATCTCCCTCAGCCTGAGAACAGGCAGCATTGCTACCTCACCAAGGTTTGGGTGCCCTCATCCCTGAAAGCTGGTGAGGCAGAGGGTGGAAGCAGAGATTTGCCTAGCTCTTGGTCCAGCTCCTCTGCATGTCCTCCAAGAGATGTGGGAGGAGGCATTCAGTCTGCACTGGTGGGATGTTTTTGGGGAAGGAAGCAGAGGGTTGGCACGGTGGGGAAGCACCTGGGCTTTTCTTTCTGACATGTCAGATGTGCATGCTGTGGTCTTGTCGTGAGTTTGCAGTGGAGAAAAGGTTTCTTCCCTTTATCTAGTTTCTTGATTCCCTTAGGCTGGGATTAGTTTGGCAAAAAATTATATTGTGACAAATTTGAGGCTGATTTGGCACTTTTCTGGCATGGGTTAGAAGTGATGGTGTCTCAATGGCTGGGCAGGGATGGGATTTGATTCCTTTTTTTGTTCACTCTAAAGAATTCTCATATGCTTTAAAAAGAAATGATGCTAATTTGACTTGGGATCTACTAAGAGTTCCTCTGGGAGATGAATTGACAACCTAGATGGACCGTGATTTGAACTACGGTGTCATTTTTGCATTCTTGTGCCTTTGATCTCTCACTTTTATTTTCCCAGTTTCTGTTATCTGAAAAGCGTGGCGTGGCTTTGGGTTGCTTTGGGTAGTTTTTTAGATAAGAAGTTGAACCTGAATTCAGACCTGTTTTTCCTTGAATTCAAGGTGAGCAGAGGCAATGTAATAGGTGGCCTGAATCTGATGTGCCTTACTTGGATTGCTTCACATCCAGTTTTATATTTCTGGAGAGTAGAAATCTATTTTAACTGAAAATCAGTGTGACTATTAAAAAAATGTCCCATGCGTTCAACTTTCCATGTGTCTGTTTTTGGCTATGCTGCCCATGACTTCTTTTCCTTTTCTCTCATGAAAAAAATATTTTCAAACTGTATAAAAGTGTCCCATGAAGCATGAGAGCTGCCTGTGGAGCAAACTCCAAACACATTAACTCAAGTCAGCCTCCTTGATCTCTCTGAAAGGGGTAAGTGTAAAGTTAAGACTAAATGGAGAGGCATGTGGAATCTTCATCTGCAGTTGGTTAAGTCAGAGATTTGTACTTCGGAGCTGAGGTAAATCAAAGTGTCAATCAGACCTCATCTGACCAGTAGCAATAGTTTGTTCTTGGTCAAGTTGTCCTGACAGATCCAGACCATCCTTATCAGTGACATAAAATTGTTGACAAGATTCACTGTAGCTAAAATCAGCAAACAGTGCTGTGCTCCTACAGACCCCCAACATCTGGGTGGAAGCATAAACCCCCCCCCCCCCAAACCTAACAATGCTTCCTGTGACTTCTAGATCTTTATACATTTAGGTTAAACCAAAAGCCTGATTAGATCAACCTTTCAATACCCTGCATCTTCATCCAGGCATTCTTATCAGATAAAAATACTACTCAGGGTAGAAGGGAGAAAGTTAAATTACTTTTTTTCCATGTAAACCAGAGTTCTGATTAGTTTGGAACTCATGGGAGGGAAAGGTATGGGATACAAGGCAGGGAAAAGGATTCCTTCAGTAGTGCAGTCATCATGCTGGCTAACTTGCTAGTGGCTGCTCCTACTCCT
This sequence comes from Gallinula chloropus, assembly GCF_964237585.1. NCBI lineage: Eukaryota > Metazoa > Chordata > Aves > Gruiformes > Rallidae > Gallinula > Gallinula chloropus. The sequence goes on along the minus strand of NC_140090.1, from coordinate 29,383,402 downwards.
CTGTTCTTCTGCACGGTGTCTATTACTTGATGGAGCACTACAACAGCAGATTCAGCTCATCTGTATGCTCCCATCCTCTCTGCTTCCAGACAAGGCAGCGCTCCCTTATTTGCACACACAGAAAGTTACTTATCCCTCTCTACCTACAAGAGGACCTTGAAGAGGGTTAAATTTTAAAAGAGCCTGTTCTTTAAAAGCATTTGCAAAGGGAGCATGAAAATAGTAATTTAAAAAATCCTTGTTTAAAACTGCAAACTCTGAAATGGCTCAAGTGGCTAGAAGCTGAAGACAGAGGAAATAGTTCCTTTGGTTTTATTTCTCGAAGGAAGTCAGTCACTCAGGTTTCAAAATGCCTAGAATGCCATGGGTCTGCGTGGCAGAGAGAAGTACTCTCATTAAAATGAATTTGCTACAAGAATGTACAGAACTTTATACAGATTTGATGAAATCTAATGCTGAAAATTTATGATAGCAAATCACGAGGCTTTGATTAGGCTGATGGGAATGAAAGCTCTTGGAGAGATTGGATTAAGGCTAAATGGAAAGTAGCAGTACCTGCTAGAGACCTGAGCTAAATAGCACGATTCAGGGCTTAAGGTGGCTTTGTCACATGTGGCTTGTCAGATACTTGAGCTTACTTACTTGGTAAGTTGGTAACTGGAGGTTACTTACCAAGTAAAATGCACATCAATCTAAGTTGCCTTCAGAAGATTTCCTGGCGTGCTTAGACCTAGAAGTTTTATGATATCTGTATAGCATTCTGCTTTATCATTTCCTTCTATCTAATGTTTCTTTGGCTTTGTTTTTCCCTCCTGGACTGTGCAATACTGTAAAAAAAGAGGTTGTGTGAGTTTGGTTTTTTTCATGTGTGAGTGAGAGGGAAGAGAGATGTGTAGCTGTGACCGATGTGCCACGCACTAAGCTCCGACATTAGTACACAATCCTGCTGCTGGCATGGTCTGAGGCATTGGTTGGGGTTGTGATCTCCAGCTAGGTCAGCTTTTTAACCAAGTTCATTTAATCTGATGCAGATCCTCTGTATAGGTGAGAGGTGTGGGAATTAGATCACCTTACAGGAGGCCACAGATGAGTGTGGACGAGACGACAACCATGCTCCTCTTCATTCTGTGCCAGGTGTGTAAAAAATATCCTGGGGCAACAGAGCAGCACAACCCCTGTCACCTGCCCTGGGGTTTTCCCAGCACCCTCAGCCAAACTACTTTACTGATATTATTTCAGGAAACATCAGTGGGCAGGAAGGAGAAGAGGTGGGAAGATATGGAAATTGCTTCTAGTTAAAAGCTCTCAGCACCTGGAATATGAAGCTTTGTTTTCCTTCCCTTCTTTGCTGATTGGGTGCATGCGTCCTCCCTTCAGTGGTCAGAGCAAGTCCCTGTCACTGCTGTTCAGGAGGGTCTTGGGTTCTGTTTCAGTGCAGAGGCTGGGCAATTTCTGGTCTTGATTTGACAAAAACTTAGTTCACTGACAAAAATGTTTCAGAAGGCCTGAAATTGCTCACAGATTTCACTTGAATTGCCTGACTGGATACAGTTTTTTAAAATGGTGGGAAATATTGACAAGATTAAACAGAAAATCCAGTTTGGATTCCTACCTTCCTTGCTTGCTCTTTGTTTAGGGTACGCTCCTCAGGGACAGGCAACCTTCCCATTTATACAAAGAAAATCTTAATAATCAGGCCACCGCCCAAAGATGGGCATTCATTTAGACATGAATGACTTAGTTTTTTTTCCTAGTAAACCTCTTCCGTTTTCTGTGGCTTAGATCTTAATTATGTCAGGCAGATGAATTTTATATGTGCGAGACTTTCATTATTAGAGCAGGATCCTCAGCCCCAGCCTCTTGTGTGCTTGGAAAATGCTCCATGCTCTGCAGTACAGGATGCCTAGAGTGGATGTTTCTGTCTTTCCCATCCTGAAATTATACTCTTTGCATATAACATCTACCTTCACCTCAAATACATATCAAGGATGGTGGTAAAATTATTACTGGGTGACCAGACATTCTCATTCTCCTCTCTTTTGCTCCGATGGATATTGAAGTATTGTATAGAAACCAGAACAAACATAACAGGATTGAGCACCAGCAGTGTGTCTGGGATATCCATCTCTTCTTAGCTAGGAAACATCCCTGGGATTTCACCTCTGCAAAGGAAGATGGGCCCCCCTTGAACTTTACTCACCCTCACAGCAATCCATGAAAATTAGTACCTTAGAAAAATTTAAATGAAATGTTTTAGGGGCCTTTGTTTCCAGCTCAGTGAGCAAAGCTTAAGAAAACGACTTCCACATCAATGTGAGTCTTTTTTACTTTTTTTCCCCCCCCGGTGTTGTAAGTCGAGCCACAGAGCTGATAAATATGTTATTTGTGTGGTGCTATTCAAAGCCTTGTAATTTTGGGGCCAGGCCGTGGCCGTGGTATTTAGCCTGGAAGTCAAGGTGTGGATCACACCAAGGTGATTGCCAAATGCTTTGCGCTGAGACATTTTGAGAGCAACGACATTTCGCTCCGCAGAAAGGCAAGAAAACAAGCCCTTCCCCTCTCCCCCTGCTGCGACGGTTTTTATTTTACACCACTGAGAGATGACATACAATTTGATGAATTTCATCCCCCCCCCTTTTTTTTTTTATACCCACTTGAACTACTATATAAATATTAATAGCTAAACACATTGCAAACAGGTGGGACCCGTTCTGCCTCTGGAGAGCTGCCACCGCTAAGTGATATCTCAGATGGGGTGACAGAACTTTCCCATGTGGGCGCTGTCTCTCCCTGCCAGCCCCTCGGACACGCCTGGAGCTGAGAGCTCTTTGTTTTTTTGGGCTTTTTTCTTTTTATGGTATCGCTATAACAGTTTTTCTTGGTCTTTTAACAGCTCATTCAGAAGAGGAAGGACAGGGAATTAAAAAGCATTTTTTTCATTACCTTTTCTAGTTACAGGGGTGTTTCAAAGGGGGTTTGTTCCTGAAGGCAAAGACCCCCGGTTTTGTGTTTGTATCTGAGGGCAGCACCTCCAAAACAGTAACAAAATGTTCATCTGTGGGCTGTACAGTAAATTCAGCTTTCTACCACCTCACCTGCTCTTCTGACTTGCTTTGCAGGTACTGCACAGGGAGCGGTTGTGAGGATCTACCCTATGTGTGCAGCCGCGCAAGCGATGTCTGCGTCTGCAATTTGCCTCAGTGCCCCTCGGAGCTGGGCTCTGGTGGGGCAGGGCTTTGGGCAGCAAAGGCTGGTTACAAGAAGCTGCTGGCCGGGAAGGAAGCCCGAGAGGTGATAGGGGATAGTGTGCACAGGGAGGATACCTGGATTGCCCAGTTACTCATTCTTATTCTATGATCATTTACTCCACCTCTTCCTGATTCATTTACCCTACACTGTAAAAATCTTTAAGAAGAAATAACTCATGGGGTTTATTTGTCACAGACTGTGTCGGGGGTCAGCTGGTGGTGGTGGCTGCCTCCAGCCTGATGGTGCTGTTGGAGCTATCGCCACTGCCTTCCCAGGGCATGCTGAGCTCTCTTCTTTGCATTGAGGGAGTGGTGACCTCTTTCCTGAGCAAAATTACAAGCAGAGTCCAAAGGGGTTGTTTGGGTTCTGGTTTTTCAGATCAAAATGATATCTCCACAGAAGCCATTACCCCTTTTTGGCTTCAAACAATTAGAAATCAAAAAACGTTATGTTGTTTAAAAATAATTTTTTTCCTTAAATGTTTTATGTTCTACTAATACTAAAATGTATGACGTTCTTCATACCATTAACTTGACTTTTTTCCTATTAAAACTACAGAGATGTAAAGTAGCCCCAGCCAAATTTGGTAGTCTGGGAATCTGGGACCTGCAGGATACATTGTACTCAGAATAGTTTCAAGTGAGATATTTCAAGAATGTTTAAGTTCTCTTTTTTGTAAGAATCCGGAAGAGAAGGGGTTTTGTTGGTAGCATTTTGGGGTTCTGATTGGGGGTTTATTTTCTCTTTTTCTAAAAGCCCATACAAAACTTGAAGATTTAAATTTTGCCCATGGGCAAGAACAGAAATATTAGTGATGTGCCACTTGCTTGGTGGCACAGTGGAGGGAACGGTACAGGCATGAATCAGGGACTGCTGGCAGAGTCACTTTCCAATATGTGCAAATAAAAATGCAGACCACATATTACATCTGGGGTCTGAAGATTTACCAAGCTGCCATAAGGCCATAAGTTTGGGTGTTTGCAGTTTGGAGTTTTTTGAACCATCTAAACAGGCTGCATGAAACAATGCCTCCATTTTTTTATTAATACATTTTAAAAACTGATTCTAGCTGAGGAGACTCCAGCATTCCTATTTAATGTTCTGATTAATGAGCGTAAACAATGCTTTTAAGATATTTTTTACCTGTGTATAATCAAGCCATCTAGCCACCAGTAACTGCAAATGTCACAGATTTCAATGGTCTCTTTGGGACTTTTAATCTGTTTGCTTTTATAAAGGAGGTGATTTTATTTTTACATTAAGGAAGCATTAACATCATTAAATGGGCTCCCACTTTATGATAACTGCAAATGTCACATTGATCCAGAAAGATAAGAAAATGTGCTCGTCTTTGGAACAATATCCAAGGCAAGAGCAGGCAACCCACACTATTTGCATTAAAAAACAAATTGTATAAATGCAGAAGATTGATGTGCCATCTGTTCATGTCCTTCACTTTTCTGGCTCTTCTGTGTTGAGATATTTTTATGGAATAGTTACGTTTATTATTTTGAAAATGACTCACAGGTTAAAAAAGTTTACGATGGGCAATATAAGTTGAAGATACTCGTTTACAATATCTCAGGTATAAAAAGTAGCATTAAAATTAACTTCCATGCCCACAGCCAAACTACAGTATTCTGCAGTCCGTATCACCTAGATCCTAGGATCAGAGAAAAAGACTTTACCAGCAACACTAGCAGTTTATGATGTGAATCCAAAATATCTAACTTGTACGCTGTACTGCTCAAGGAAAGGCAAGGCATTTGAGAAGCTATAGTGTGTACAAAAAGCTGGGCTTTGCAGCAAGAAGGCAAATATGGGGTGGAATTTGTTTAAGATCAGACTTCATGGTTTTGGTGAAATACTGGTGTTGGATGTGGTGAGCAGAGTGCTGAATTGCCAGAGTTTTTGTCAGAATATTAAACCCTAATCCCAGGCAGCCACCCCGATAAAACCTGAAAGCTCCAGAAAGACACCATGCAGGAAACCTGTGTGCCCTCACCACAATCCCTCGCTAGTGCTGTTGTACTCCTGCTTGTCACACCAAGCCTCCCGTTGCCTGGAGTAATGCCCACTGAGGCAGTCCTCAGTGGTACTGGTTTATTTTGGTTTGTACCAAGCTCCTCCCAGAGTGGTCCTGAGCTGAAGGCAGGATGGCAGAAGGGCAGGGGGAAGCAGGAGCATTGCTCTGTCGCCCAAAGGCTGGGAGCAGGAATGCTGGAGCTGGCACATATGGTGCAGCACATGAGGTGAAGGAGGTTGAGGATCCCAAGGGCAGGCAACAGCTGGGAGGGTGGGAGGGAGAGGACCCAGCTGTAGGGGCTGTTGAAAGCATCAAGTCACCATATCTCCTGAAGAGGGAGGCTGTACAAACCTTCAGAACAGCAGGCAGGAAATGGTGGCTGGAAAGGGGCTGATACTAGTTATACAGGGTTGGAGAAACCACCAGCCCCACAAGACCCTCCACTTTTAGCAGGAAGAACACTAATAGGGAGGAGGGGGTTTACTGTCTCTAAATCCAGTCCCTTACACATCTCCATATGTGAACTTTCTGAAGAAAGGTTTTGATGTTCCTCATTATTCATTCTTCTTTGTTACTATTATTTTGCTAGAGCCCCACTTCTTGGGTCACTGTAGGTCTGAGGCAAGCACAGTCCACAAATGACTGAAAATTATTGTAGTAGATGTTACAAATGTTCATGTGTATCAAGGGAATCCTTATTTATCTGCATTACATCACCAAAAGCAATTAACAGAAGGGATGTCCACCCCAAAGTTGAGACAAACAATAATTAAAAGGTATCTCAACTTCTGCATCAGAATTTCCCTTTCTATTATTACAGAAGCGGTTTAAGATGCTGTTCTGTAAATCATACAAATGGATTTCTGAAAGAGGGTGACAACAATTATTTCAGGTTTAGATGCATCATTTTGTCCCAAACTGCTTGTATGTCATCAGTGGACAATAAGAGTTTGATTTCTTGATGGGAAACATTTTCCTTTCTGTCCCAACTCTTTGCTACTTTACCTCGGAGAGAGAAAACTGCATATGGCACTATGTGCCCTTTGCAGAGATGAGATGGGGACCCTGCCTGATTCAGACCTGTAAACCAGATCTATAAGCCAAGATAAAACCACTGGGAAATGCCTACACCAGGTTGCTGCTCACAATTGCTTCAGGAGAGGATAAGAATGGGGCAGGAGGACAGGATCCTGTCCCAGCCTCCAGCACTGCACGACTCAGGGAGTTCCTGAATGAGGAGGGTCTTGTGAGTCAACAGAATTGCTCAATTGCTTTCTGAACCTGTCTAACTTCCACAGCATCCTGGAGCTAGGAATTGCCAGGTTAGGTATGCTTTGCGTGCAAACATAACATTGCTTTGCCTGCCTACACCCTGCCACCCATTTGGCTTGCCTGGTACTCTTCCCACCTCCAGTTCTTGGGTTGGAAGAAACAGTGCTTTCCTTGAGTGATTTATCTTCTCCATGTTTCCATAGGTTTATCAATTGTTGATAATCTGCTAGTCATTAGTGGAAGCAGACTTTATATCAGAAAAACGTGTTATGAGTTAGACTTGCATTTTTTAAACCCAACTGAACATAGTGTTGGCAGTGGTGCTGTGCTTGATAGCTCCAGCTGAAATGAAGATGTTTTCCTATAGTCTATGTTGGGTGGAGCCTGGAGTTTCATGTCATGGAGGATGAAATTAAGAAGAAAAAAAATATCTATTTTTCATTGACATAAGTCAATAGAAACCGAGACTGCATCTTCTATACTAAATTTGTTTCAGTATTGGCCAGTTGAAACACTTAAACATTTCAGTACAATACCAAGACATACTAAAACTATCTTAGCCTAGAAGTGTGTAGTCAGAAAAAGGTGTCCTGCTTTTGAGGACAGCAGGGATAGAGTTTATTTTCTGGTGGCGCTCATGCAGTGCTGTGTTTTGGATTTAGGATGAGAATACTTTTATTAACACACTGATGTTTTAGTTGTTGCCAAGTAGTCGAGAACTTTTCAGCTTCTCCTACTGCCCTGACAACGAGAAGGCAGGGGCACCCAAGAAGCCAGGAAGGAACGCAGCCAGGACAGCTGGCCCAAAGTGGCCAAAAGGATATTCCATACCATATGACATCATGTGTTCTGTTTATAACTAGGGGATGAGCTTAGAGCTGTGGTAGCAGGGGGTCTTATGTAGCATCAGCTTCAGGTGATGAGAAATTGTGCTGTTCATCACATCATCATCATGATCTCTTCTTCTTTCTTTTTTTTGTTTGCCCTATCAAACCGTTTTTATCTCAACCCATTACTTTTCTTTCTTCTACTCTTCTGATTCTCTTCCCCATCCTGTTGGGGAGAGCGAGCAGCTGCATGGAGCCTAGCTGCTGGTTGGGGTTAAATCACAGCACATGGCAATGCAGGAAATGGCAGTACAGGCAAAAGTGATTGAATGTGCCCAGAAATCAAGTGAAGAGGTAATGTCCCACACCCAGCATGGTTTTATAACCTATGTTAAGATCTTGGCCCATCATGTCACCTAATCATACTCAAATACAAAGTGCTTCCCATCTTTTCAAGGTGTCTCCACTACCCTCTAAGCCAAACTAATTTGCTGTTGCCTCAGAAAATGCTGTGTTTTCACCTAGCAGTCAATTCACAGGGATCCCACACTATCTGAGATGCTGGCAGTTATGTTATATGATGGTTCACATTCATTAGTTAACTTCTGTCATGTAGCCATGGCTACAAGGGACCATGGCTGGAGTTGTAGGGTGGCGATAGGAGGGTCATATCCAAATGAGTACACATTTTGGTTTGGAAACTCTTTGGTTCTATAATGGATCTCAAAGTCCTTATTGCTAAGTCTAATACTCTGGTCTGCCTCACAAAAATCAGCTACAGAAACTGAAGATGGAGCAAAAGAAACTACTCAAATTCAGAACAAAGTGGGTCTTATTTTTGTGGTTGGAATATCTTTCATCCTCTTCAAATCTTTTCTAGGAATGCCCATCTAAAAACTTGAGTAAATAAAGTTGTCTCAAACAAGGCAACATACACCATACCTGGTACCTAGAAATGACATATTTTTTTCTTAAGGTAGGTAAGCCTTGTCCTTAAAATTTTACAGTTCACTTTTAAATTGGAAAATATCATCGGAGAATTCTATTTTTCTCTTTAGACAATCTGGTGTTGCTGCTCATATCTCCTGTCAAGAGGGTTATACAATTATTTCTCCAAGTGAAGGACCCTTTCAAATAACTTGTGTGCTGAATAAGTTCACCTTGAAAAAGACCCAGCATTTGCTTTGCACTTTGAGAGGGAGGCCAGCTTTTATGGAGTCTGCATGTTGTAGACTTTTCAAACAATCCTTATTATGTTGCTCCAGCTATCTGCACAAAGTGAATCCTACCCTACAGATAGTGTGCTGTACAGATAAAAAGAAAATGGCATTAAAAAGCTCCAGATGTTTCAACTGATGAAAGAGATCAGCTCAGCACTGTACACACCTATCTTCACTCATCATTCTTCTGTGCTCCCTCGATCTAGGCTTGTTTTTGTCTTTCACTTGAGATTTACATTGTAAACAGTAGAGCGAGGACAAGCTGCTCTGATGTTTCCTGGGGCAGACACCAGCAAACTGATCTGGGTCTTGAACCAGCTGAAGCTTCCAGAGCTGTTACTGCAGTTTAAGCAAAGGCTATTAATTCTTGGTGCTCGAAAACTAGTTCTGGAACATGGTAAAATGGGGAATGTCCTATTAAGGGAAAGTTTAGTGCTATTACCCATAATCTAAATTGCCACCCTCAATTACTTGAACCTTTCTTGTTTTGATGGAATGGATTACTTGATTTTTATCTGAACCTTCTGCAACTGGTGCCAGCAAAACCAAAAAGCATGTGCTTGCTAAGGAATGAAAACAGTGACCCAGGTTCTGTGCAAGTCCATCGTGGTTTGAGATGGACGCTGCATGAATGTAGCTGAGTAGCACTGTCCACAGGCACCACTGTTCAGGCTGTTGAGCAGCTTCAAGTGTCAAGCCTGATACCTTCTGATGTGCTCAAAGCATTTGGTACCTACCTCCTCTTTCATTTTAGTGGGATTAGAACACTTGACTCTTTTAAAATTGTTCTGTGGATCCCCACTGGTAAAAGCCACACCAGAAAATTACTGAAAACTGCAAAAGGCACAGATAACCTACAAAATTGTCAATAGCTTCAGTTGCCCATCCCCTCTGTGGTTGACTGTGCAACTTGTCAGATACAAAGATTGCAGATAGTTTTACCCGAAGATTGTTAGTGTAATTTTCACACTCTTCAAGAGTTTTGGGTGAAGAAGCACCTTTTACTGTGCCTGGAGCAGTAGGAGAACAGGCACTTGTATGGTAATTTGGGAGCCTGGTTTCATGCAAGGCTTGAATTTCCAGGTTAGTTTGATCAACTCTCCCTTTTCTTCACTGCCTTGGCTTTTGTGCCTGTAGAAAGACTGGGCTTATAGTGACCCAAGTTGGGAAATGCTCACTCTTTTCTTCCCCTGTGATTGCTAACGCTATTATATAACTCACAGCTCAGTTGTGTGTGCTTTGTCCCCTTTCCAAAACCTGGTTGAAAGTTACCCTCAGTATATCCCATGGCTATATGGAATTGCATTCAAGCATTTGTTGCTGTGATCTGCACACCCTTCCACATGTGTGCTCCTCGCTGCTATCGAAGGAGTGACGACACAGCTCAGGACTAGGCAGGGAGGGCTTGAGCCTCGCTGCTTTATGTCTAAAAAGATGTGGACAGAAAAACAGAGGTTTGTATCTCTGTGAGAATGACTTGAATTGCCACTCAGCAGCTCTGGTGGGTGACCTTCACTCCAGGGAAGAGGCTGGTCTCCACTGAAGGCATTTTCCTCCTGCTCGTAGAAAAACCACATAATGTTTTAGTTGCATTTTGTCACAAAAAACAGGTTCTAGAAAGAAAGAGGCTACTAAATGACTTGCCTTAGAGAGGGGGAAAGGGGAGAAATTCAGCACTGGTTTATATATTTGTCTGTGGGAAACCTCTAGAGCTTTTCTTTTTGAGATGGCCAGGGCGTGGTGGTACAGTTTTTTTGGTAATGGAAACCATTATTTACGCGACACTTAGACCACAAAGCTCATTTCACTCATTAACTCAGCAACATTAAGACTGCTCTCCAGACAATGGGAGTTAGATATTCAGCGTATTGTTATTGCCATTCCTAAGCCATTTATGCAATGGAAGATGTTTGCATATTACATTTGTCACAGACAAGTATGGGGTATCAGATGTAGTGGTATTATTTTAAAATAGAACTGTAAAATGCAACTAAATCTGCTCAGCTGCAGAATGCTTTGGATTTTCTAAACTGAAAATTCCCATAATCTTATAAGAATGTGGTGCAATGTGAAAGTTAATGGCTCAGGGGACTGGTGAAGGGAAACAAGGTTTCTTGACTCTTGATAAATAGCACAAATCAAACCCAGCTTGATCATGTCTGAAAGTCCCTATTATTCTCAGATTGACTTATATTTTGTTTTGGTTGTGATTGGACTGTATGAATTTATGATCTGGTTTCCCTAAAAGAAAGGTGACATTCTGTTTTAAAAGAGAAATCAGAGTTGAAACTGAAAAGCAAACATTTTTTTTATGTACTAACACAAAACGAGGGCTTGCTCACCTTCCCTCTTGGAACGAGCGCTTCTAAAAGTATCTTCCCCAGGGGAAACCTTTCTGCCCCCTAGGATGAAGCGGTCATGGCTTGGGTGTGTTCACAAAAGGTTTACTATACACTGGTATGAGAGGGAGGGAGCATTGCTAACCTGTGGGGAATAGCTCAGTGGGAACCTGGTGGGATGGAGGTAGCAAGTGAGTGATCCCAGGCTGCTCTTCATCAGAGCAGAAACAGAACTTGTTCGGGCCAAGGGCTACACTGCACGCCAAGGGGGCAGATGCGGAGAAATTATATTTTATAGGCTTTAATGAACAGGGTAGTGACTTTAAAAAAATCTGAGGAGGAGCAGTAGAGGGTATGTAAAAGTCTTTAAATCTGGAAATGGAACAGGTAATACTAAAAGACAGTATGGTTGAGGTAAAATATACTGCAATTTCGTTCTGCTATGTAAAATAAGCTTTTGATTTATGGAGTGTCAAAAATGTAGATTTCTACGCCTTTCACGATGAATTTTTTTGGCAAATTTTTGGATGAAAATGATTATGGGAAAAATGTTCAGAATATAATTATGGCTTTGCTGAAGAATTGAGGGCTCTTTAAAGATGTTTTCTGCTTGTATCTGCCATTGCTGCTGTCACAGTGTCTCACTGAACTACTGGGTGGCCCCAGCTGTTCTGTATATTTTACCCCCACCCCTCCTCCAGGGAGTAAAAGCACAATTTGGCCCAATACTTGCTAGAAATGAATTGATTTCACTGCAGACTCAATGCAGTACATGCTGAGATGATTAAATAAGGACTGTAAACTGTTGCAATAAAATATCATGAAGTAGGAATAATCATCTTTGTTTTCTGGTAGGACAGCACCTATGGGGTTCTGGCCCACACCACCAGTGAAAACGATAATACAGAGTATCCTTCATGCGCCTTTGCTTCTTTTGGGGGGCAGAGTCCAGCTGAAAGCATTTTGAACGCTGGTTATTTGAATGAAAGTATTTTTATTTCTAGCTTCTGTAATTAGAACAGTGAAATTTGAGTGGGAACATTTTCTCTACCAGAGAAAAGCTTAGCCTACAATTTAGTCTCAATTTATTTGGTTAGAAGAACTGAACAAGACTTTGGGGGCATCCGCTGGTTAGTAACCTCATGGTGAACCAGCTGCGGTGCATCTATTTTTTTTAGCCTTTGGCATTCCTTTTGTAAATATACCATGGACCCCCTCAAAGAATTAGCTGTTGCCTCCTCCACTTTGGTCTCTGAGAGAGGCAAAAACTTACCCTGTTCATAAAACTGAAGCCAGCTGTACCTGAAGGCCCCATGCCAGTCATTTCCTCTGAGGACATGGGTTTGGTATCAGTGAACCCCTTCTGTTCAAATCTGACCTGCCTTAATGTTTGAGTACTGTGTACCCTTCATTATTAACAATGTTCTATTTAAAACAACCATTCCTATGTTGTCAGAAATTTGTCTATAGTTTTCAGAGGCCAAGGATGAATTAATATGAACCACAGATAGATTGAGGGCTGCATGCTTAGCTCTTCCTGGAGGCTATTGTGAAAGCCAGTCCCAGGCTGGACAGGAACATGTCAGTCCTGCCTCTGTCAGATGAGAGCAGGCAATGGCTGTAAATGAGCCTACGTACAGCGTCTGGAAAGATTCTACATCCAGCAAGCCACTTACTCTTTCCTTGCTGTAGTATGTAATGATTAGAGGCATTAATTAGCGCTTCAATCAGTGCTACAATAAGATCTGCATTTGGTGTGCATCTACAGCATGGGCTTCTGCGGGAGAAGACATTAGTGCGGGGATGCTCCTTGGTGACTTAGAAGGAGAGCACCTGGTCTTAATTCTTTGTCAGCCAGCGGGCTTGCTTTTTTTTTCTTTATACAGCCTATACAGATATGGGCCAGATCCTGACCTGGTAAAAATCCATGGGGCACAACTCCTGGGAACACATTTCAGCTTGCACAAGCTGGGGAGCTGATCCAGTATGCTCCCTAGCTGCTCTGAGCTGCCTTCAGTGCTGTATTCTCTTCTTGCCATTAGTGGTGCTATAATTAAGCTTCTGCCATCGTTTGCTGCCCTTTTCTACACATACACCCTCCTACATCTCTTGGAGGAATGTTCCCTTAGCAAAACAGTTTGCATGTCAATTGCTGATACAACATTGTGTTCCCGATGCCATGAGGTTATATTAGCACTTATATTTGTGTTCACGAGGGTTGCTTGCATACATAAAGCCTGTGAGTGTTTCGGAATTGGGGCCATAGTATGCAGTGTTAGTGGGCAATAATCTTATGATGTAACCATAAACCTCGATTGTCTGTTTAATATCTCAGATGTTTCAATTTGCATTTCGTTAAAACTTGGCAAAAGGTTATCAGCTCAGATCCAAAATTCTCACAAAAATTGTTCTAATATGTAAAGTAAGTTTTGATTTATGGAGTGACAAAAATGTAAATTTCTAAGCATTTCAGTTTATTTTTTTGCCAAACTTTAGACTAAAATGACTTTTTTAAAGTGAAATGATTCTGAATGTAGTTATTTTCATGACTGCAGAGTAAAAGCAGTTGAAGATGTTAATTTAACTGCATTTACAAATAATTCTTATAAAGAGCATTGCTTCCCAGGAAATGAGTAAGACGTCTCTACTGAGCTTATTAAGTGGAACATCTACTGACATAATTGGTATTATTTTTGCAGGGAACCTGAGTATAAAATGATCTATAAATACATTTAATATTACTAAAAATATATATTCCTCTTGATCTCCTTGTGAATGCTTTTTACTCATTTCAGAGGAATTCTGCATTATAAAATATGGCAAATTATTGTTGTGTAACACTTGTACGTGTAAGTATAAGTAAGCACACTAAAAATATGTATTATTTCAGAGGATACTTGTTTTGCAATAGCAATACCTTTCACTGTTGAGGAAAAAATTAATATCATGTTGTGTTTACTGTAAGCTGGAATATCACTGACATTATCACAGACTCCCAGCATAGTTACATACATCGATTTTACAGAAGAAACATGTAACAGCAAACTGCCTATGGTAGAACAACATTTGAATGTTGGGCTAGCCTCAGATTTGTACAAGTAGTTTAGAGAAGGAAAGAGTACCAACACCTCACGTAAAAAGCCTCAATTTAAATGCAATTCTCAGCTTTTCCTTTAAGATGCACAGAAACATGATATGTCTTTCATAAATCCCTACTTTGTTGTTGTTTTATACTTAAAACAGGCAATGGGGTCTCTCGTGTTTAATCATTTTAATTAAAAGTGTGAATTTTGCCAGTTGCATCAGCTGGTCTATCATTTTCTATGGGAGGATTTCTGCTGGGAAATTGGTTTTAAATCTGGTTACCTTTTAATATTTGAAATCCCAGAAAAGTGCTTGGATTCAGAGATGAAAATATAGCCCATTAACTTTGCTTTTAATATTGGAAGGATTTTATTTAAATTTGATATTTTCCAGCAAGTCTTCCAAAATACTCATGGGGTGGGGTGCAAGGAACCAAACCTTACTCAGTGTACTTGCAGGCACAACTTATCTAGATAAAGCTTGAAATATCTCATGCAAGAAATGTCAGCATTTTCAAATTCTTTTCCCCCAGTGAAACAAATAAAAAAAATCAGAAAAGGAACATTTTCACACAGCAGAGAAAGGATTCTGAGGAGTTTTGAATGGGAAATGTCAAAACAGAAAGTGTAACTGTTTCAGTTTTCCATTTTGTTTCTTTTTGATTCAAGATGAGATTTTTCATTTTGATTATCTTCATCGCAGAATGAAAGGCCTTTGTCAAAACTGCCATTTTCACATGAAAAAGTTTCAAGTTCTAAAAAATCACCTTTTTCTGGTGAGAAATCTTGTTGACTGTGGCAGCTGGACCGGCTCTAACGTGATGCTGAACTGCAACCAACAGCTGTCCGTGACTCATGTGATGGTCTCAGGGAGGCCCTGCTGACCATCCCCACTGACTCTGTGCTTCAGCTGGGACAGCCTCCCAAAGGAGGTTTAGTCTGAGCACAGTGAGTTGAAGGGACCAGCTGGCTTTGGGTGGGTGTCAGGCGATGTCAGGTGGTAATGTGGTCCCACAGCGTTTTGAGGGAGGACACAGGCAAAGAAAAGGGAGTAAGGAGAGGTAAGACGTGTGGCCCCAAGGTGTCCCCTTCATCAGGCCCTCCCAGAGGCAATGGGCATGCAAGGCTTGATATGCCAGATGTGCTCTCCATCCTGCGTCCACAAACCATCTCATTTGAAAGTGCTCCAGAATTGAAGACTTCCTGGAGGCAGTTGATCAGAGAGTTTCTCACAGACTTGTATGTCTGAAATGTCAGGCACTGTGCTGACATTTTTTGGGTTTGATGTTTTCATGTATTTCAGCCATGGAGCAGTCAGGGATGAAGGACAAATCTGTGGGTTCCTCCCTCGCTCCCTCTGTCCTTTGCCTGCCTGCACCCGTGCAGGCAGCAGGGCTGTCTCATCCTTACTATGCTGTATGGGAAGCAGCAACCCCATTTCTGGCAGAACCAGGGCAGGCAGAGAAGTCTTGGGGTAATCCCTGCAGCTTCATCCCCAAGTTGCGTAGGCTGTTATCCCTCTGTGAATCCCAACCCAGCTGCACCCATCTTGTCCCCATGAAAAGGGATATCAGTCCTCTGTATGGGGACAGTTGTGTGATGCTCCTCTGCAGAGGCTGGCTGTATTTGGGGGCCTGAAGGGGGACTCTAGTGCTGACAATGGGACACCCGAGGTTGCTTTCACCAGAAAGACTCATTTCTTCTTCAAGGCTTTAATAGTGCATGCATGCAACTTGTGTCCCTGAAAGGGGGAAGATATGTCATAAGGAAACCAATTCCCCTGCTGTATGAGAACAGGATAGGGCCTCATAAACCCTAAAGATGCAGAAAGTACTACAATAAATAGCCACATAGGCTCCCAATCCTTTAGTTATTTGTGTTTCACTGATCTCATCACGACGAGTTACATCCTTTTAGTAAAATAGGTGAGTGTAATTTGCAGGATGCTTTATAGAACTGAAGTTCAACTTTTGGTGACAGAAACCACAGCTAGATTTTTTTTTTTGAATGCAAGAGGAGAAAACCCACTTACCTACTCTCAAACTCTGCTCACTTTTTCACCCATATAAATGGACCATTTATAACTTACTGCATTCCTGATACTGCAGGCAAACTGTTCCTGTATGTATTTTGTCACTGTGATCTGCTTAGGAAAGAAGTATTTATTTTATATATATAGTAATATTTATATGTATATTATTTAAATGTGTACATACATATTTAAAAGTAAAAATCTGCTGTTTTTCAAATGCCTTTAGTTACAGCACAGAGAAAACCAAAACTTTAGATTTTAAATGCCTATCAGCTTTGCTTTTAGATCTCAAGATAAAACTTATTTTTCCACTGGTGTACATATTTCTGAGATTTAATACTAGTTGCTAATTTTGCAGAGTTTGCATGAGTTCAGCAGGTCTCAGGACCTGTTTTGAATACACCTAGGAAATCTCAGCCTAAACAGTATCATCATCATCATAGTTCAGCTCCTAAGCCTTTCTCTATTAACAGTCTGTGAGCCCCAACTCCTTCATAATACCTTGATTATGTCTGGTAAAGCTCCTGCTTACAACTGTCCAAGCCAATAACCTCTGAGCAGACGTCTTTGCACGATGTTCAGCCATAGCCATGCCTTCGTTGGTCCTCGGCACACGTGGAACACCGAATTATCCTTTGCATTAGCATAAACAAAAAAATGCAGTTTAAGAAACATTAGTATGTTTTTCCTATATTTGTGTTAATTGTAAGTACACCATACCCAAGTACTGATATAACTTTATTGTATAGAAGCCTTAAAGTAAAACAGTATTTATTGTGAAAGATGATTGCAGTTTCAATAACAACTCCTTCTTATTACTTAAAAAACATATATTTAGCCAGATACCATGAGCACTAAGTTTAGTTCGCTTGGCAGCACTTTAACCAATGCTTTTATAATCTTTGTATTTAAAATCCCAAATAAGCCATAATTCACTGGCCATGCTGAGTGGTGACTGTATGTATCCTATGTTTTAGAATAAAAGTATAAAATTACAGAGATATGATCAATTATTTAAAAAAATGTAAATGCAGTGAAATGGTGTAGAAGAGAACCACATTGGTCTTCATTACTTTGAAAACAGAAATTGCTGGGAAGCAGGGGGAAAAGCAATCTGAAAAGAAATGGTTCCTGGGGAGAAATGGCTTTTCTACAAATGGCACTGAGTAGATTCAAAAGAAAGTGGCTAACAAGGCATTTCCTAATAACAAGCCGAGGGTGTTTCATACCCTTTCATCTTTAAAATTACAAATGTAAAGTAAATGTACTCAGTCTTATCACAGGATTACTCACTGGAGCCCATGTTTTTCATTGGGACTGAGAGTAGCGTATAGATACAGTCTGTTGTGTGAGAATCCCTTGCCGCTGCAAGTAGCCATCCCTTCGGAATGATGTGGGGGAACAACAAGCATCTACTGGTGTGATGGACTTTAACCTTCATGAAATGTGCTCCTGCAGCCAAGAGTTGAGAGGCGTTTGGGAAAACATGCAGTGCCCTCTTGTTGAAATGCAACTTTGAGCTTTTTGGTTCCTTCTCAAAGGAAGAGACAGTTCCCTGGGGACTACCTTCCCTTAAGCTTGGTGTTGATGTTTGGGTTTTTTAGGTTGTTTTGTTTCTTCTGTTGAATGATTTGTTAAGGATATGGGATCGCTTAGTAATGTTGTCTTGTTTATTTTTTACCACATTCAAGACAGTTTGCTGTCCTCGACCAAATTGGTTGAAGTAATAAAGACCTCAAGGATAATTTATTTCCTATAAATTTTAGGAATATATGTGGTTGGTTAGAGCAGAAACGTTCTGTTAGTTTTGACAGATGTAAGGGATGCGGCATGAAACATGCATGTTACTATGCATGGGAGGATAAGTGTGCCTGGAAAAGTTGTACTGTACTGCCCAATTACCTGCAACACT
Source organism: Gallinula chloropus (assembly GCF_964237585.1). Classification (NCBI taxonomy): domain Eukaryota; kingdom Metazoa; phylum Chordata; class Aves; order Gruiformes; family Rallidae; genus Gallinula; species Gallinula chloropus. The sequence goes on along the minus strand of NC_140090.1, from coordinate 29,365,442 downwards.
TGACTAGGAGCTCACAGCATAAAGCTCAGGCTTTGTTGTTTCCTGTGCTATTGGAAATGCATGATAAATTTACTTGGCTAAATTCATTTACTGTCATGAAAACGCTGGTCCTACTGTCCACCCTTGTCCTGTCTTCTCAGTCCAACCCCAGTCATTGTGATAGAACCAGTATACACACTGTAGAGCAGACAAGTGATTGCTTTGTCCAAAACTGGATTATTGTGGCCACGTTTGTCTGTAGCTTGATGAGATCCTTGATCTAGTCCCTGAGATGGTTGTGTCATTGTGCCACTGGCCAAGGGGCGAGCAGGAGCCTGGGGGGTAGGTGGGGGAAGGTGGCCTGTCCTCTTTGGTACCTTCAGCTTGTCATGACACAGAATCATGGGGCTCCGGGTGAGCCATTTGTTTGTTGTGTGGTTGCCTTGGCTTCTTTGCTGCTCCTGTTTCAGGTAAGCCATTGTGAGCTGTCAGGAAAGTTGCCCGGCATCTTTGTTGCAAGCCTTTTGGGTGAACAGCAGCAGCTTTGCACTTGTGAATTTTCTTCTGTTCCTCTTAACCATATTCTAATTTGGAGTTTCTCATCTTTCTGTTTAACAGGAAAGATGCCTGCTCTAAAAATATAGAATATGGCTCCAGATCCCTGTTCTGAGAACAGCTGGTCACGTTCAAAATGAATGCCTAAAGAAAATAGCAAATTTGAAAAGAAATGTGAATTTCTGAGTTCTGGCAAGTGAAAGGCTGGCCTGAGGTAAGGCAGCCAATTCCTGGATGACTCCAGTGCCAGTGCAAGCGCCAGCACTTTTGCCTCTTCTCTTTCGCTGCAGAGCTGGTGCTAAGGTTTCAGTTTCGCGTAAACCATTCCCCAAATGGTTAGTTCTGGAAATAACAGCCCAGTTCCAACGATGACACAGGTGACATTTTCAAAATCAAAAACTGGGACAGTTCTGTAGTGACATTTTTAGGGTCTCAAAATATCCCTGCAAAAGACGAACGTATGCTTAAAAAAACATGCTGATGTCACTACTGCCAGTGTCTGCTTCAACAGCGATACATACATACTTCCCTGAGCACAAGGTTTTTTCCAGTTGCTTTAATTCAAAGTAAATTGTGTCATGAAACACCAAAAGTGCTGTTAACATTCATCCTGGCCTTCTCTGAATCACGAGGCTGAACCAATTTAACTCAAATTAGTTCAGTAAAGCAGCAGAACGAGTATGCAGAGTCTCCTGGATTGTTTAAACTTGTTATCTTTTAGCCCATACGTTTGATTCGTATACAATAGCTGCCCTCAGCTCGGGTTTTAAATATCATGTAGATGTTTGCACATGAGGCTGCCTGGCTGTGCAGGCATGTGGCTGTACAGGCCACCACTGGCACTGTGAGGGAAGCTGTGCTGGGGGCTGTCCTGCCCACCCCAGCTCCTGGCGCGGGCTGCGCTCGAGTCTCTGCTCTCTGCAAGTGTGCAGGAAATTTTTCTCATTTTGGAGGAATGTTTTGACCATGTGTTTTGCAGCTAGGAAGAAATCAAACAGTTTTCAGTTTAGACTGAAAGTGGGAAAGCTTGTGCACCTCTGAGGTGCTGAAAGAAGCTTCTGGGTTGTTGAGATGCCCTATGGGGTAAGGGCTGTCTTGTTAAAGCTAGTGGCAATGGTCCTTTTATTTTAACAAGTAGCTAAAATAGTTTTCCACACAACCTCGCTAGCCCTGCTAATTAGAAGTGGAGCTTTCTTGTCTGTCATCAAAATACAGTAAATCCTGGAGGTTCTGTGAGGCATACGGCGTTTGGGACAACATGTTGGAGATAAGATATCTCTGCTAATGAAGAACAGAACGTGTTCCCCTCTGGGACTGCAAGGCGCTCTGTGAGCGGGGGTAATGGAATTGTAACAGCTTTGTGAAAAATGTGAGGTTGCCCCAACTTGCAGATAACCCTTGGCTCAAGAGTCTCAAAGTGAATTGCCTGGTGTGGCATGAGGGGGATGGGACAGGAGCCAGCGCCCTGCCAAAGCCTCATCGCTCCTTCCTTGTTGGGGCCTAGCACATGAAAGGGCCAGAGTGCAAGCAGCCAAGCAGGAGCCCACTGCTCAGCGGTTCACTGGGAGGAGCTGGAGGGCTCCCAGCATCCCTAAAAGTACTGTACTCATTTGTCCAGACCCCTTTAGCCTAAGGACAACTGCTTGAAGTGCTTTACAATGTTAAGTGCACACAGCAAAAGGTGACAGGTACACAGAAGTAAATTGTAGGCATCTTAAACATATCAGCTCTACCCCTCATTACAAAATGGCTTTTCTGCTGATGGGTATTTCCTACAGTGTTTGTCAAACAGTAGGTTCATGGCTTAGTCAGGGACAAAGTTATTAAGGACATAAAACGCCATCTGGATGATGCTAATAAACATAAAACCTAACCTTCAGATACACTGCTGCAGTGACCAGACTGCACCAGACCAGATTACCCTTTGTTTATGTTAAAATCTGAGCCCCGTACTAACCCTCTTGGCTGCCCAACCTCATATATTTTACTCTGAAAACCTAAAATGTGGTTATTCCAATGAAACAACCAAGTGACCTGTCCCTGGCATCTTACTGGAACAATGTCTTAAAAGGGCTTATTTCCTAGTTTCTTTTTCAGTTTCTAAACAGTTGGTGGTTGGTTTTAAACTTTTATTTAGGATTTCTTCTTCTCAGTTTATTTGGCAGTTCATGTGGCGAGGAAAAAAAAATTAAAACCCTCCTGCAAGCTGAAAAAACCCAAACCTATCCTATAAATGTATTTTGGACTTGTTTATACAAGAAAATGATGGGATTTTCCATTCAAAATCTAATCTTTGCTGCAGGAGTGACCTAGCTAACACTTTACTGCCGTTACCTCTTGCAGAGGGTTCTACTGTAAGGGGTAGAGGAGGCTATGCAGGCCTGACCCCAAGCTGTTCAGTATTAAAGGATGGTTTTTCTCTGCAGGATGGGTTTGGTTTTCTTTCTAGGACTGGACATGGTTTGTGCAATGACTGTGCTTATCACTGGCACTCGCCATTGGAAGCCAGTATTTGCTGATCAACGTTACTTAGGCATTGTGGTTTATTGGTGTAAATACAACTGCTCTGGGGAGGGCAGGTGAGAAGTGCTAGCAAAGGGCAGCCGTTGGGGTTGCCCCAGCAGTGCTAATCTCTACCAGGCGGGAAGAGAAGGACTAGCATGGGCTCTACCAAAACCAGTGTCTCAGCTTGCAGTCAGGTACTGCACGCCCTGCACCAGGCCATAAGGATCTCATCCCTCTTGGCACCAGTGTAAATAAATATCTGCCTCTGCACCCGCCCAGGCTGAACTGAGCAGACCTCTAGACAAATACAGCTTCATGTGTTATTCAGTGCTATGAGACTGTGAGGAAGATGCACACATTAAGGTGTCCAAATCTGATGCCAGAACTAGTCAGATGCTTCCCAAATGAGCATGCACATGTGTGAGAATGAAAATGTTACACTTAAAAAGGACAGAAAGTGAAGTTTGCTGTCTAATCAGAGGCTTCTCCTCAGACTGTCAGGCTGATTTGCAGCTTTGTGTATCGCATATTAAAAGAGGCAGGACAATTGTAAGGTACCTCTAAGTCTAGCCTAAGCTTCCAACAAAATCCAGGAGTAGAGTAGTTAAATAGGTTTGCCACTGTCACTTGGTGCTTGTCAAATAGTGTCATTTTTGGAAAAAAAATAACTGGTGAAACACTGTGAGCCATGCCATGCTAACAGCAGCACAGGCTGGACCACTTGGCAGCATTGGTATGTGCCCACAGACCTGAGCAGTAAGCCTGGCACAGGGAAATCACAGGCACACGTGTCTCATGTATCTTCTTTTTCTCCCTTCTTGATATGGGCTAGGTATTAGAAAAAATGTTTTCTAGGGGAATAAAAGGTATTTCCAGTGTGCCTGCATGATGATTGTAGGGATAGGTCTGGAAGCGGGAGTGTGAGTAGCTGCTTCTCACTCTGTGAAATTATGTCAATGTTAATTATTCCTCTGCAATTTTACACCTCTGTTGCAACCATCACTTAGTCCTAGATGATATTTTTGTTACATTAGCTTAAAAGTATCCATACCCCCATCCCCCCTTCTCCCCCCACCCCCGCCCTCCAAGAATTTAACTGCTGGAGATCTGTTCTCTTTCTGGCTCCTCACTAATAACAGTGCTGTGGGGTGAGCACCCTTCCTCATCCCCATGGAGTAGATGAGCACAGATGACACTCTTATGAGCCCTTTATAATTTTCTTGAGACTCATGCAAATCCACAGGGAGGAAGTGCTGCCCCCAGCAGTGTCCAGTTTCCAAAGAGAAGGTTGGTGTTTTGGTGCAGGGCACGAGTTTCCACTTCGACATGTGTTCTTGGCTCCCCTCTACTGCCCAGCATCAGATGGGCTCATTGGTACCATGTAGCAGCTTGGGATGGAGCTTGCCCTCCCAGTACAGTGACCTATGCACGGAGAGAGCTTTGTTTCTCCTCTCTAGAAGGACTCTTCTTTTCTGTCCCTACACCTCGCATCCGGGACACGGGTATTTTTGTGCATTTATGGTCAGAGATGTGAGGTGTAAATAAAGTTAAAATGCTCAGTCAGTAGCATGTACTCAGTGAAACCAATTTCTACTCATGAACTTTTAATACCATTTTAAGCCATTTGGTAAAAATCTTCATTTGTCTGAAGCCATTATGGGTGTATCACACTCAAACAAAAGTAGTGTTTCTGGTTTTCATCTGATATATGCTTTGGCTCAGATCTTATGTTCCTTTTCAAGAATATATTGCCTCTGGTTGTGTCCATGTGCAGTGGATTTAGCTTCAGGTAGAAGAAAGTAGTAATTTTTGTGAACAAAAAAATTCATCCTTATGAAAATTGGTTGCACTTTAATAATTCATAAAGCAATATTCAGAACAAGAAACATCAGAATAGAACTTAACTAAATATTCACAGTTTGGGAATATCCATGTTTACTTGCTAACACTTTTTGCAAAATAAGAGCCCAAATATAGGAAATCTTGCTATTATTCATTACAATTAAATGGGCTTTGGTTCTCAGAGACTCCTGCTAAAATTTGCACTATGGTGAAGAAGTCTGTACTAGATTATTTAGTGTCTGCTATTAATAAATATTTCATTGTGGTGATGGAAAGTATTTCTTTTGCTTTGTGATACAAGCCCATTTTTTGCATCCTGGAGAATATTTAAGGTCCCCTTTGTTTTTTTTTTTTGCCTGGGATAGGACGTTTCTTGCACAGGCAGCTGCTGATCTGATTTAGCAGCTTGTATTCGGGTTAGTTGGCTGGGTGTGATCGAGGCGATGTGGTAGGCTGGGGAAAGCAAATGGAGGAAGTGATAAGGAGCTGCAATCGCACTTGGGGAAGCTATCCCTGCCTTCAGTGATACTGACGTGCTGCTGAATTCAAACAAGGCTCCTGACCTTAAACCAGGATTTCAAATGGAGAGGCCTTTTCAGTCAATGGTCTTTTTAAAGCCAATGGAAAACAAGCGAGTTTTCCAAAAGCCGTTTTTCAATGGAAGTGCTCCTTTGCCAGAGATACCACGAGTAATCGCTTCCTGCCACCAGAATGGGACTCTATTGTGTGTCAGAGAAGTGAGACGAAGGAGGAAACCTGGCCAAAATGACTTTGTGTTTCACCATGCAGTCTTGGGAAACCGAGAAAATTACTGACAAACCCATCTTTTTATCCTCCTTTGTATCAAAACATCCATGGGAAGATAAAGGGGCAGAGGGGAGAGTCTGGGAAAGAAGAGGCAGGTGATGGGTTTCCTGACCACACCAGCTTCTTGGGCCATAGCACCAGGAGGTCCTCTGTCCTGCAGGACTTGCTGATTTCCCCTTTTCTCAGTTAATGTATTGAGTGGGCTGCAGCAACAGTATGGACCCAGGGATTCATTCTGCGACACAAGTGTCAATGCAAATCCTGAGGTATTTATGCATGCTCTATTCTGAGCTTGGCAAGGTAACTTCTCAGAAAGGTTCCTCTGACTCTGCAGTCCCCTCCATTGATACGTTTATATAGGGGCTGTGCACTGGCTACCGTTAATGTAATGTGGAAATCAGTTTCATCCCTGGATGATAAACCAACACTCATTTAAACCCCCTCATCTTCTCATTAAGAGCAAGAGCAAGAACAAGCTCACGTCAGTCAGCTGGCTGAGAATCCTCCTCTCTCTGGCTGCCCTTGCAGTCATTGATTTTCATGTTGAGTTTTGTTTGGTTAGTTTGTGGGGCTTTTTAAGATCAGTGGAAGTCAAAGGAGCAACTGCAAGGCAGCAGTGCTCAGGGCGCAGTGAAGATGTGAGTGCAGGTTCTGTACCTCCCGTGCCTGCCTTGAGGGCTGGATGTGAGTCAGGTCCTTGTTGCAAGCCCCATGACCGGGCACTCTTACAGATCCAACAGACGATATGGAGGAGGAAAGCGCAGATGCAGGGAAACAAAATGCCTCCTCCTGCTTCTCACAGCTGAGCTGGCCAAAGCAGTGTTGCCTCTTGCTTCCTGGTCTGTTCTCTGCCTTGGGCTGTGTTGCTTCTTCAGTGCAGAAGCAGCCAGCATAGACGAGCTCGGTATTTGCGTGCACTGTACGATGTGTATTTATGGCAGAGCTCTGCACTGGGGGCCTATGGGCACTGAAGTTATTTCAGCGGGTTTTGGAAGAGGTGGCGATAGTTCATACAATCTACCTTCTCACTTTTTAGGCAGTATTATACTAGAATACTGCAGTATTTTTTCTGACATCAAAGTCTAATAACTGCTTAGGAATCCAACATGTAAAGGTTGATGATGTTTTCTAATTTCTCCATTACTTTGGAGGAATTTATTCAGTTTTTCTCACTGAAGAAGCTGGCTTTTTATGTTGAATGAACCATGTTCCAACATCCTTTCATTATTTATCTTCATTGATGAACAATCACCCCTCCTGCCCTACCACCTCCCATTTGCCCATAATGTAGTGGCCATTATGTCCCTATACCAAAATCACACACCCTTAACTGTTTTTAATAATCTGCGTGTGGTCTGTCTGGCTGTTCCGTCTGTCTGGCAAAAGTTTCCAAGGCTATTAAAAAGGAAAAATAGCATTGGCTCCTGTCAATGAGACTGGGGAAGATTTTCAAGGTCAAATCCTGCAGCAAACTGCTTTCTTTCACAAATGTGAGAGACTTGTAAGGACCCCGTTCACGTGATAAATATTTATGATTTGGGAGGAGGAATTCAAGAGTAAGCGAAATCTTCTGACATTGACTATCGTGGGAATTTTGGGGGGAGAAGGATGGGAACAAATTAAAGGGAAAACCTTCAGCAATTTTAATCATTTCAATTGCATTTTCTCAGCAATTTACTTTTCACTTGGGAAAAATCCTTTTCCATTGGAAATAGTGAATGGGAGGGGAATTTTTTTCTTTTCCAGCCTAAGTTCCTTATATTAGGCCTGTAAATCCTGAAGTGGGACTCTCTCAGTGCAAAATACTATTGCAGTAATGGATTTGTTGGCATCCCGCAAAGCTGAGGGACTACGGGACTTTGCCAATGTATGGATCTGCTTTCCTTCATTCCAAGTTTCTCAGCTGACTTGTAATTACATTGTATGGAAGGCGTATATGTTTTCTTGGGGTAAACTGAGATTTTGACCCAGGGGAGGAGTAAATTCTTATTCTTTTTGCCTTTCTTCATGTAGAAGCCTAGGGAGATGGAGACCATTTCCTTTAGACTTGCATATCTTTCTTTGCCAAGAGCATTATCTTGGTTTAAGGGATGAAGCGTGTTGAGTAAATATCCCTTATCCATTATCAGAGAGATTGAACCCTGGATGTCCTAGAAAGGCTGACCAGTTCTTCTCATTAGTGGCTGGTCATTTCTAGGAAAGCCTGGAAGCACGAGACAGCATGATTCCTGTGCAATCTGATTTATCTGTGGGATCTTGACTTATTTTTTCCTCATCAAAACTTTCAGCTCCTTTTAGTGAGTCCTTGTGCAATTCAATTAAATTTTAAAATATGACTATTCAGAAGCTTTGAGTAGAAAGCAGTGTCCCCCTAACAGAGACATCTTTGGGGGTGCTGAGGCATCCACTCAGCCATGTGTGGCAGAAACAGTATAGGAAATTTCATGATACCAAATAATGACATCTTCATTCTAGCTCAGTTTGACTTTAAAAGAAGACGAAGAGGGGTCCTTATTAATATCTATAAAAATCTTAAGTGTGGAACACAGCGGGAAATGGCCAGCCTCTCTTCAGTTGTCTGTGGAGACAGGACAAGGGGCAATGGCTTAAAGTTGGAGCACAGGAATTTCCATACCAATATGCATAAGAATTTTTTCACAGTGAGGGCGACAGAGCACTGGGACAGCTGCACAGTGGGTTGTGGAGTCTCCTTCTCTGAAGATATTCAAGACCCATCTGGATGACTATCTGTGTGTCCTGTCCTAAGGAATCTGCTCTGGCAGGGGGGTTGGACCCAATGATCTCTGGAGGTCCCTTCCAACCCTTCAAATCTGTGATTTTGCTTTATTTGTGCATAATCCAATCATACTCCTGCATGGACTTAGGTTGTTAGTCTTGTTACATCCTCCAAGATGCATCTTTTGCAAAGTTTTTTGTGTTTTTTAGCAGTTATGATAATAAACACTGATTATTTGTGCTCCTGTGGCAGATGAAACTTTTGTTCAAGCTGATGAGGGAAACAGAAGAAACTAAAAATAGATTAAAGGATTTGAAATGGGACCCGCAGTCTAGCCTGGTGACAAAGTTACAGCCCCTCTCTTCTTGACACCGACTGTGAGAAAGCTTTATGAGCCTTGGTGTGTTCCCCCTGAGTGGAAGAGAGGGTGTTTTATCAGTACGAATTACGTACACATAGGTAAATGCAGTTGAACTTGGAGTGGAGACACACACACAGTGACAAAGTCGGTGACGTTATTTTACATTAACATTCATTTAATATCACTATTGACTTGATTAGTGCTTGCTCTGTGTATCCTAGGTAGAGGACAGACAACAAGTACCTACCAAGGATCAGTAAGTGGTGAGTGAGACAAAGAGGAAAGGAGGGAGCGGCGTGCCAGCACTGGTGCACTGCCCCATCGCTCTGCTCCACTCCTGAGAGGGGCTGACTGCACATGAAGGACCTTGTCTTGGCTTCTTCAAACCCGCTGTGCAAGGGGAGGCAACGTGCTTAGCTTCTGTCTGCATCATTGCTCTTCCAAAGAAACTCAACAAGAAGCAGAGGAATGATTTGTGAGTCAGACCTACGTTTTCAAATCATGTTGATTAGTCATTTATTAGGAATGTGGTTTTTACTTTTAAAACTTTTTTAGAGATTTCGCTTCTTTTAGGCATGAGGAAATGCAAACTTGTTTTGCAAAGATTTCAGAATGCTTCCCATTTGCACACAATTTAGTGTATCCAGGGGAAATCACAGATATAAACCCAATTTGCTGTGATTGCTCTTGAAATGGCTCTTTTTCTCATCCTCTCATTTGCTTTCAGTGCATAGACCTGACTGCGTTAAGTCACTGTCTTGATAAGAGACCTGCCAGCAGCTTCTTTCTACTCCCAGCACCTTCTCAGCTTTGCTACCATCTCCTTAGGGTATGTCCTGCCATTGGTGGCAGGGGATGGTGGTACATCTCTTCTGCATGGGTGGAGCTCACCTTGAAACCACAGAACTATGCACTGCGGGCTTTGTTTCTCAATGCTTAGAGACCAGAGCACACCCCCAGGCAATTTAGCATCAACCAACTGCTTATTGTGAGATAGATGGAAAACCTCTTTCAGTCCTGTTCTTAAACCAATTTTCCTCCAACTCTGTTTCTGCTTCATACAAGTCCTTGAGATGAAGCCCGCAACCTGAGGGCAAGCTCTGTTCTTGGGTCAACAATGCTTTGCGAAGATGACACAGCCCCTGCACAGCCCAGCTATCCTGATCTCACCTAACTTCAGGTTCATGGTTAGAAAAGCTGTGTCTCTGGCTTTGTGTCATTCACCTTTCATATTGTTTGGGCGATTATTCGCACGTGAGATGATTAACCTGACAGTGCTGGTGGCTGCGTGACATCAGCGTAACACATGCCAAGGGGAGTTTGTGATGCTCGAGGTGGTGGCAGCCAGGTTTACAGTTTGCAGAAGTTAGAAACTCGCACCTTGCAAATATTTTTTCCCATTAATTTGTGTGTGACACTGAAATAAAAATAACCTTTTCTACTTTCTGTTGCCTCTGAAGCAAACTGTGCTAATAATTAAGCTGTGTGCCAGGACTTTTAAGGAAGAGCAGATACCGAGATGAATTCTAAACAAAAGTGTAATGGAAAGCAAAACTGTGTTTTCTTTCTAATTTTCTCAGATGTTAGGGCCTATTTATGATCTCCCTCATGCCTCAGAAACCTCTCTGAAATCAACACATATGTGCTGTCATGCAACCTGGTTAAATTTAGCAGGGGATGAATTTTCATTTAGGACAACTGTTTGCTCAAAGCTGATATTGTTTCAGCTTCAGGAGGAGCTCTGGGTTCAGTTGTTACTAATCTGCCACCTGGAGAGCTGTGTGATCATCCACATAATGCATTCTGCAAGTACTCCATGTGTACTGGCACAGAGGGTTCCCGCTCCCCTATAGCTGCAGCATCGGGGGTCAGATCCTCAGCTGGGGTCCCCAGACTGACGCCTCCCTAGAGCCAGCACAGCTATGCCTGTTTGCAGCAGCTCGCTGTATGATCCTGACTGTAAATGGCACTGGCGAGTTAGACCAAGAAGTTACCAAATTTATTTCGTAAGTGACCAAAACATGGGGCATAAGGTAGCAGGGAATGGGCTTTTCCTCACGTCACTGCCACTGACTCCGCTTCCTACAGAATGGGAGAAGCATGTGTGTCCCCTGCAGAACTAAAGCAGCCTGAGATCTGCCTCTTCAGCCTGCGTGTGAGGAGAGGACTCAGGAGCTGATACAAGTGTCGCTGAGCATGGGCATGCAGCTGCTCTCACCTCTCCTGGTGGTTCTGCAGCCCTGGATCTATCTGTCTTCCGGGCCACCAGCTTTCCCTTGCTGCTGAATCCTCTGCTGTACGTACTTAAGAGGAAAGGGGGACTGATGGGAACAGCCAGAGGGGCAGACTTTCACCAGGCATGAGAGAACAGTCTCTCCTAGCCCAGCAGTGCTGTGCTGGTGTACCTACCTATGAAACCTAAGCTTGCCCTAGGCACTACTCATTTCACAGCTTTCATTTTTGTTGGAAAACAGTACTTAATAAGCTGGCTGTTAGACAGGCAACCTTAACAGTACTAACTTCTAATGAACATTACTGATTCGGTGTATGTGGATATGTACACACAGCAGAGAGCATATGAATAGTTGGTAACAGCTGGAATTTAATTTAATAAATGAATGTAGAAAATGCAGGGCTGACTAGCGAGGTGAATTATTGGCTTTTTCATCACCAAGATTGAGAGCCACATCCAATTCAGACCCTTTTGATTAAATGTAGAGAGTCGTAAAGGAAATTTGAGTACAAGCAGGCCAGTTTTGTTTCACGGATGCCTTGCAGAGGCTGGGGGGTTCCCAGCTCTGTTGCCAACTGCTGGTGAAACATTAGGGACCTGTGGCAATGGCCTCACACAGTCTGGACCCCACCTTTAAGGATGCTGTCCCAGTATGCTGCATTAGAAACCAGAGACAATCTCAGGATATTTCCCTCACCCTAATTTACATAGCAGCAACTCCAGGAAATTGGGGGGAAGGAGTGGGGGAGTTGTGGATGCTTTGGAGTTTGTTTTTTTTTAAAAACCTAAGTACCAGCAGACTCCTAAACAAGGGGATTGGGTTTTGTAAGTCTGATATTAAACAGAGATGGCAGTTTGGACAGACTAAGGAATTTTTAAAAAATAAGGGCATTTTCATTGTTTGCCCTTGTTCCTTTCCCCTAAGAGAGGATGGTGTTACCATATGTGAGAATGACTTGGTCTAGAAAGCTTGCATCTGTTTTATCTACTTGCTCTTGCTGTGAACTAGTGTGTTTGATTAAAGTTTTTAAGCTGTATGCTTACTGTTGGAGCTCTTCTGTTTGAAGTGTTGGGAGTCTGAGAACTTCATTGGCCACTTTAAATCTTATGTACTTAAACCCTGCAAGGAAGTTATTTTTGTTGGCCACTTCTCAAGCACCAGCAATGTGTTCAGTGATGTGTGAAATGCTAATATCAGGAAACTTTCTTTCTCAAATAATTTATACTAAAATGGAACAGATTCAGTGAGACAGGGTGAAGTCCCCAGGCCCCCGTCACAAAGTCAACAGGAGATGTGTTTCCTCCTCCTTCCCAGGGTGGTTCTTTGTTTTATATTAAAGCATCTTGGAAAGCAGTGATCTTCTAAAACATCAGGCTTGTGGAGGGTGTTGATTGTTTTTTAATGTTTCCATGGCAGGAAGGAAAAGTATCTGACAGGCAAGAGAGAGCCTGGCTTGGTGCATTTTGGGGGCTCGGAGGACTGAAGCCTGGGTAGCCCTGGCTCCGTGTTGCCCTTGTGCTGCGTGGGTGCTGAGCCCCAGCCCAACAGCGAGGTAGAGTTTGCACTAACTCTGCAGTGGCGTCTGCAGCTACTCACGGCACAGATGACAGGTTAGATCTGCTTCAAGTGTCCCAGAAGTCCCTGGACTTGTCATTTTTCCAAGTTTAAAGATATATTTGAGGATTCTAAAAATACTGCCTCTTCACGCAAAAAAATAATAAATTGAGAACTGTTAGGATTTGTTAAGGGCACTCACCCTGACCGTGCCTGAAATCAAGGGAGTGTCCACTTAAACGAGTACATATTCTTCCTATTTTAACCCACACAGATCGCACTTATAACTTCCCCTGACAGACACTGTCTCTATAAATAAGTCCCCGTCACCTCCCCCGGGTACAATAACACAGTATACTAGAGGTGTCAAACATACGGCCCATAGGCCAGATCAGCCCACATATGTACTCAGAACTGACAGAATCTAATCTTTCATCTGAAGAAAATGAAGTCTCTAGACCTTAGACTTAAAAAAGAAAAAAAAAAAGAAAAAGGCTTCGGCAAGGATTTGAAACTAAGGAGTTCAGTAACATCTGCTTGAATCCACGGGCAGCCAGACACAGGGATGGAGGGCAGGAATTTGTCATTGACTTCATCGGGATGTCGGTGCTTTGGGAGCATTCTCAAGCTTCGCATATTTCCCTGTCTGAGAGACCATAGTTCAATTCAGCACCCTGAAGAAAACATTAGTGTTCGTTTATGGCTAGTTAACTACTTGTTATATATCTTTTGCCAACACAATTATTGAAAAGAATTTTCTTCTGTGATACTTATTCCTCCTTTTCCTTTTGCACTTCCATGAATCTGCAGCTACCATTGTGGTCTGCTTCTGGCTTTGTTTTGCTAGGCTGAACCAGCCAAGATCTTTGGCATCCACACCTCACTGGTTGCCCTAATAGCCTTTCTCTCTACCTCTTTCATCTTTCCTGAACATGGGTGATGATAAGAGTTTGCCGCACTCCTGGTGAGGTCTCCTGGCCTTGAACAGGGCTGTTACTGCTGTCTTATCTCTAGGGGAATTACCTTGCCTCCCCTGCACAGCAGACTCCAGCTTTTCCCAAGGCAAGGGACTCACCCTGCGACCAGCCAACACCTCCAGGCTTTTCTCATCTGCTGCGAGGATCTTCCAGGACACAGCAGCGATGCTGCTCCAACTTCTTACAACTTACAGTTGGGAATGTTGGGCTGTTGCATCCCACCCCATTTCTATCCCTCCAGTCATCCAGCTCTTCCATTTCTCCTTCTCCAGGCCAGAACTATGCACTTGTGTTCTCCACCTTTATTGTGTTAATCCAGCCATCTAAAGCATTAAGAAAGCAGCACAAGAGCACTTGTTAAAAAAGGGTGTTTAGGATTTTTTTATGTCAGGTTTTTAAATACAGGGTTTTGGCTCATTTCATTTCATAAGAAAAACACAAGAGTGGCAAATGGATTAGTTTTCTCTTACAAAATTATTTTGATGTTGCAATTTTGAAGGGTTGCCATTTTGACCTGGAAAAATACAGTACAGATATTACTTTGAAAAAATTCATTGGTGTCCCTGGTGTCCCAGCTAAGTTGGGAGAAAACCCTTTATCTGGGGCTAGACACACTACTGAGATGTGCACTGCCCCAAAGCATAATCATTGAAGTGGTAGCAGTGCAATGAAGCCAGAATATTAAGTTCTCTTCTTTGCACCAGTCAAGTCCTTATTTTCCTTGGCTCAGTCACAGGAAATTTGGGAAGGTATAAATAACGCTGTTATTTGAAGAACACCGTTGGCCTCTGCTGACTCAGGGCTTTACCTGTAATGCTGTAACAGCACTAAGATGTCTCTTCCTACACGAGATATTTGTGAGAGTCTGAGAATTTATCATTTTTTCTTGATGAGGTCTTAAAGTTGGTTAAAGGGACTCCTGCCTTCTTCCTTTCAAGTACAAAATGGTTTTAGCAGCCCAGCGCCCTCAGTTCCTTATTCAGAAGTGAGGGAGTCAGCTATCTTGAGGGGCTTTTATGGCATTTAAGCATTGGTTCTGTTTATGTAAGAGGTATATTCCCAGGCGTGGCAATTTAGGGCACGTATAATCTTTTCGGCCATAAACCGGGAGAATCGTATTGGGGTGAAACTAGAAACCATCACACCACACTGGAAACACCACCTTATAGACAAGAAAGTGAAGGTTGACACTCTTGCTGTTCGTTCTCATTTAGGAGACAGAGGCATTCGGCATTGCCTCATGCGAAACTTCACTAGGGGAAAAATCATCAAGGCAGATCTGTTTTCAACCACAATGCTCAAGTTGTTTCTCATTTTTTAAGTCAGGTTATTTCTACAACAAGACTTTCGCACGAGGCATAGAGCACGGGCCAATATACCGTATTCATCGGGGCTGGGAAAACCAAAATGACTTTATTTTTGACCCTTGAAAGTTTCTGATATCTCCATTTGGTTTGGATTTTCCCAATCTCCAACATGATGCTATAGCTGAGTAGAGCATATGGTCCTAATAGATATTCAGTCCAGATGTTAGTTGTCTAATATGTATCCTGAACGGCTGTGCCGAGCAGTATATAAGAAAAGCTGGTGGAGCAGTTAAATAAGGAACATGCACATTCCAGTATTCTCACCAGTTTACGAAAGTTAAGAGTTCCAGATTGCAATACCTCCGGTTCTGTCACTTTGAATTTCTGGGAAATGTTAAGAGTCTGAAGCTTGCTGTACATGTTAAGAGCAGGCAGGGAACAGGCCCACCTGAAGCCCGAGCAGAAACGTGGGGCTGGGAGTTGCAGCACGTCCTGGCTTGCGCAGGCGGCGAGCGCTGCCCTCTGCTCCGCACTACATGTGAGAAGTGCTCAGGTGCTTGTGGTCTCCTGGTGCAGCCGAAGGCTGGATAGCAGCTTGCTGTCTGGACAGTCTTGGACAGGGAATTAGTCTGAGAGAAAATGTCACGCTTAGTGAGGGAGGGGAAAATTGCCCCCTGCGCTTTTTGAACCCAGGGGCTGGTCTCTGCTAAGCCTGAGCAGCAGCTATGAATGGTAAAGGTTTTAATTCTGGCAGA
This sequence comes from Gallinula chloropus, assembly GCF_964237585.1. NCBI lineage: Eukaryota > Metazoa > Chordata > Aves > Gruiformes > Rallidae > Gallinula > Gallinula chloropus. The sequence goes on along the minus strand of NC_140090.1, from coordinate 29,349,829 downwards.
CTACGTGAAACTGATGATGGACAAAGAGAAAGATAATTAATCCTGCTGCTGAAGGAAGAGTTGCTCTCCGAGTAGCAGCCTGAATGCCCCCCACCAGTGGGAAGAGCCTCACTCAGAGCTTGCATACTGCTCAGCACAAGAAAATCCCACCACAAATTACAAAGCCAAGGAAGCCTTCATGTTTTCCCTGCTGCTCAGAGAGCTATTTTTATTTTAGTGTTCGACATAGCACGTAAGCTGAGAACAGACCTGTTTTTCTTCTCCCATACTGTGTCCTCTTCTTGCTGAGGTGATGCTGGGGCTTCTGGGGAGTCCCACACTGCTGGTTACTGGTGTGAGTAAGAGGAGACTTGTGAGCAGGGCTGAACACAGCCAAACGGGTTCACAGTGACTTCAAGTAGTCCAAGACATCTGGCACGTCCTTCATTCCCTTTTCTTTGGCTAGAGCTGACAAATGATAAATCTGTGTGATGCTTAACTACTCTCTGGTTCTCTGGGTTAGATTTTAATTCAAGAATAGGGACAGGGCTGTACCCACTGGGTTTCTTACCAAAAAAAAGAAAAAAGTTAAAACCTTCCCCTCCCTCCTTTTCTGTTCATCAGGAAAATTCGTTCCCTGTAACAGCCCCCCCAACTGTGGCCAGATGAGGGTCCTGACCTTACTCTCTGAGTCCTCTCAGCTCAAGCCATGTTCTGATTTCCGGGAAAGCAGGACTTCAAGTCAGGAGATAAAGCAAATTGCTTTATAGTTTTAACCTGAGAGTGCAACTTAACTCAGCAAGGAAATTAGCAGCTTCAAACACATGCACAGGTATACACAAACCCTCTTATTACTCAAGGAAACCTGAAAGTAGTTTCAGAGCTACAAGTTTATTGACTGGGAAGTCAATAAAAAGAATTAGCTTTTAAGATTAACAGTAAAACTTGATTGCTGCTTTCAGCAGCTAACCTAATAATTTCAGGAACAGAGACTCTGGGAGCTGTAGATCACATACAAAAACTTGGTGAACATCTTTGAAAAGGAATGTTTTTTACACATGGATGGAAATAATTTAAGCCACATAAAGCAGCCTAGATATGCTCTACTATATGTGGGTTTTCTCCCAGTCAAACAGAGAAAAGAAGACTTTGACCTTTTTAGGAACAAAAGGAGAGGGTTTTCTTTATGAGAAGTACTCTTTAGTGATTAAGTACAAGTGTCTCATTGTGTTAATTCTCAAGGTCTATGCTTATTAATGTTCAATTGCTGATTAAAGGCATTGTCTGCAATTAATGCCTGTCACTGATGTTTACACGTGATGATGATATTTCATCAGGAAAGGTAATACTGTTAATAAGTCGCAGCCCTGAGAAATAAGCAGAGGGTAAGTGCCACACAGAGGCCACTGATTGCATGCGCATGCGATTGGGTACAAAGCCGGACTCTTGCCTATCATGCCTGTGCTTGCTCACAAAGGCTTTCCCTGCTCTGCACATAGGCAGGTTTCTACTTTTGGATTGGCCCAGGGAAGTGATGGAAGGGATACAAGGGGGACATGACAGCAGAGCTGGCTGGGTCCCAATAGTGGTCTTCTGGTGGTAGGACTTTAAGGGTCCACACCATGGTTGCCTGTGATGGAAAACACGTAAGTAACTCTGTATTTCTTCTCAAAAAGCCTTTAGAAGAATGTGCTTGACTTTCCTCCCAGGCTTTCACAGTTCTGCCTAACCACCTTTGAAAGACTTTTTAAGATATGTGGTAGTTTGAGGCAGTGCTGTCCCCAGGCAGGCTTGTGTTTCAACCTGTGGTGTAGCTGTGTGTCTCTCCTGCATTGCGTTAACAGCCTGACTGCGGGCCCTTGAGTGCTGAAGGGAATTTGCACTTCTCTGCTCCCTCAGCCTCAAGCAAAGTGCTGGGTTTGAGGTAAGTATCTCTAAAAACCTCCAATAAGAATGACACAGAAGAGGGTTTGAGTTCTGTCTTCTGAGATCAGTAGCTGCCACTTGGCTGGGTGAAGTGAAAAAGATATCTACTTTACCAACTGTCAGAGCAGTTAGAGTCAAAGGCAAGAAGTGCTTACTCAGCAAAACAGAGTTGTCTTCAACATTTCCTTGGAGGAAAGGTGTTTACAAGAAAAAAAAAAGGCAAAAAGAAATTAGTAACTGGGGAAAATAATTCCTGCCCCTATAGCATAATAGCTACATGTGCATGTATTATGTTTTACTATTGGTTTGTTACTCAGTGTCATACCTGAAGCAAATTGTGATGTTATTAAAGATAAGTAATTCTAGGGACCTGGCCCTTGGTCCAGGGCTTAAACTTGGGCTAGGACTTCCCTAGTAGTTGATAGAAGGTCTGCCTGCTTCCCTCTCTGGAGATCAAGTTGCTCTCTTTTGAGGCTAAACTCCAGTACTGGTCTGATGTGGAGCACGGAGCTGATCGGAAACCTGCAAAAGTCATGTGTTCTTCGCAAAGGAGGTTTGAACTCCACACAGCGTCTGAAGGAAGAAGCAAATCACTGCTGTTAACTCTGGAATCCGCCTTTATTTCTGAAGTTTCTCAAACAAATAATTATGCAAGAGTTAGTGGGCAAGAAGATCCCCCATAACAACTGGAAATCCCAAGGGGAACTGGGGATAAAAGAACCACAGGGTAAGTATGACAAGACAGTGATCCTGGGCACGAAGTATTTGTTGTGTTAGATGGAGCTCAGCTCCGCTGTGAATTTTAAGTGGCCTTGCACAGGGAGTAGTTGAAGTGCTCAAAAGCAGAGCAAAGAGGATTAGTGTAACAGGGCCTCTGTCCCTATGAAGAACTTTCTCATCTACCTGCACAGCTGCTTTGTGGATTTGCATCACTCCTTTCTGAGAACTGTTTAATATTCCAAAGTTCTTGTCCATCTGAAAATAGACCTTGAAAAGTCCACTGCAGGATGGATTTCTCCCATGGTGGAAGAGGAAAACAATACTGAAAGTGTAACACTTTTACAGCCAGTCCCCAATCCTGGTTCCCCAGACAAGGCACGCTCACATCTCTAGCTCAGATTTGTCCAACCACAGATGAGTTTAAATGCTCCAGGATTCAAGTGTTTAGATAATCTTCAAATGTTGTAAGTTCTTCATAAGCAATCAAACTGCTCATTTTAGGATGACATAGCCCATACCTTTGGGAAATATGATGCCATGCTTCCACCCAGAAAAATGTACGCTTTTGGACTCCTGCCAATCAAGTTGCCAACACAGCGCTCCACACTAAGCTCTGAGCCATTGCAGATGGGCTCCACAGAAGTTTTCTGCCTTCATTTTTAATAGGTCTGCAGGAGGAAGAAAGCAAATAGTTTCAAACAACTTTCACTTTTTCTTCTCCAGAATTTACCACTGAGATTCCAGTGGAAGACACTTTTGTGAGTTTTAACTATTAAACCCTCATTTCTCTCTGGGTGACAAATGGAGGCTTCCATCCTTGTACTGAGAGATCAGTCATTCTTGATACATGCAAAGATCTGCTTTCCTGGGCAACCCACATCAAAAGAAGCAGGCACCATCAGTCTCATCTCTTTGGAAATCTTGCCCTATTTAGACATTCTGGGTGTACCAAGTTTGGCTTTGAGGTCACCCTTTCAGTGTCGTCTTCTTTTTTGATATTTTTTTGTATTTGACTAACTGTATTTGTGGTGTTTTGGATTCAGTCAGGTTTCTGTTGACAGGAAGGTGCTCTTCAGAGCTCAGCTCAGTCAGTAGAAGGACCCTTGTTGATTTCAGTAGATGCTGGATGGGATCTTAAGCGTCTTTTGCTCCATTATCTTTGGCGTCTACTGCATAGGGAGCACAGCTTGCAGAAATTCCAGAGCTTCTGAATTTGCCCAGCATCTGCATTCCAGACAACCAAGATACTTACTTCTTAAAGAAAATAAAATAAAATGGTGCCTATAAAGCATCCTGGAAGTTTACATTACATCAAAGTTCAGAAGAATGCATAACCATTTCATTCTGCTTCTAGTCTTTCGTGCACAACTCTAGGCTGTCCTTTCTATTTTAGGAAAACCTTTAAGCATGATTTGGGGTGACATAAAACAACCTCGTTGACAGTGTGACAAAGATAGTGTGCCCTTTCAGAAAAATCATTGTGTCTATTTCAATATTAGGCTTAGTGAAAAATGTGTCGCGTGCAGCATTTTGTGTGTGTGGGAAAATACAGTGCAGATCTTGAAGTTTAAAAAAGTCTGGCAAATTACAAATTAGGATAATAATTCATTGGGAGTAATAAAATATCAGACTTTTATTGCACTATTGAGAAGGGCATTAAAAAGCATCTGGGAACTTGAGGTTTGGAAAGATGGGCTTTGAAAAACTTGGTGGGTTAAATATTAATGTAGAAAATATGGCATCTGTAAATGCCTGGAAATATGCTAATAGGGCCTGATTCAGCAAAGGATCAAGCATGCCTTTGGGGTGCTGAGTGCCTTCAGGAGCTCCTGCTGACAAAGGGAGCTGAAGGACAGCAGCGCTCCCGAAAGCCTCTGGTGCCTGAGAGAGCTCACAATGAACATCCCAAGGGCATTTTGCATCAGCTGGGCCAGACAAGGGGGACACAGCAATGTGGGAGTCACTCTCACAGCTGAGGTCCCCCAGCACAGCATTTTTTTAGGTAGCCAGGAGCAAGTGGCAGAGCCTCCCCATGTAGTGGTAGCTGGCATGGGGCTGTGGGGCAGGTTGCTTCAAGAAGCTGGGCTGAGAGAAGAAACAAAGGCTGTGTTGTCCAAGTACCTGTGGACTGGTACCCTCTGCTGCCAGACTGGAGGTAATACCACCCCTATTATCTCCAGTAAGCTGCAGGAACATTGGCTGGAAAATCTGCTGTCTCCCAGCATGGTGGGAGTGTGAGATCTTTTCTTCTGGGGCCATCAGGGCTGGAGGAGGAGACCCTCACATTCTCCCTGTATCCTCTCATGCTGGGTAGCAGCTACGGTTATCCTCCCATAAAGTCTTGCTCTCTTTTTACCTTAATTCTAGTCATAATTTTTTTGTCTGTTATTTGTCTAGATGCTGCAGGTCTCAGGGGAACTGAAGTCCTCACTCATCAGCCTTTTATTGTTTGTGCTGAGGAAACCAGTCCTCGTTAGCAGTGAAAACCTCTAGAGACATGTGTTTTTCATGCTGTTTTTCAACACAGAGAACCAGACTCTGTGACTTACTGTCCTTTTTAAGACACTGTAAGTGCAAAAGAGACTGGTGAACTGGGAAAAGTCACCTTCCTGCTTCAGCCACCACTTCCTACCTGCAATGGGCTACCCAGGCTTCACGCCTCACTCCAGCAGTGCTAGGTCACCAACCCAACGATGAGGGCTGCTCTGTGCTCTTGAAACACCTTGGGTTTATTTACATGATTATTTTTTATGCCTTTCTCTCTCTCTCTCCACACTCCATCACGGTCTTTAGATTGCTGGACGAGTTACTGTACCATGTGCTCTTCATTGTGCAGCACCAGAGCTGTGATGGTGCACAAGGGTGGTGGGTCCTCAGGCTCTGCTGGCCACCAAGAAGCTGTCAGGGATCCCAATGCCATCCCTCACTCACTCATCCAGGGGTGCCAGCACTGTCAGTGCAAGGTGCTGGGGAAGCCTTGGAGGTACTGTGGGCCTTTGTTAGCACTTGTCACAGAGCAGGGCTGTGAGGGGGCTGCGTATTGCATTTCCTGAGACAGAACAAATACGTTTCAGCTTTCTGGCATTGATTTCTGACAAAGGATTCAAGAAGCTGCAGCTGTGCTGGCTTCCTCATCCCCTCCCCCACTTTATTACAATGCGTGTTGTTCTGAAATACTCAATTCAGCTATAAACAATCTACTCTATCAACAACATGCTTTTGCACTTTTTGAAATGGTGCTTTGAGGCAGATAAATGAAAGTAAGTATGGCAGCTTGCCAGTAAAAATCCTGCAAACTGTATCATCACAGGGGCACTGACTAAGACAGCACATTATTTTATTTACTGTGGAAACTGAAAATCCATTTCTGCCCATACAATAGCTGTTTATTTCATCTTTGCTTGATGTTTGTTCTAATCTTTCTTGACACTTCTAGATAGTAATGGTTCGCAAGCTGTTCAGATCAGTGCTCGCAGGGCTCCGTCAGCCAGCACTTCTTTCTGGTTTTAGAAGTCCAGCACCCTCTTTGCTGGCCTGTGCCTTCCAGCCGATGGCAAGGGAACCTGTCCAAGCCCCAGACACAGGCAAAGCGCTGGGGAGGTCCTGCAAGTTCCCTGTCCATCCCCTGGGTTAAATCAGCACATTCACTTCTACCAGCCAGGATGTGCGTGGCAGTCTGTACCCTGAATGTGTTGCACCGGGCTGGCCCACGCAGAGGAGCTTCTCAGGTGGGCAGTTTTTCTTTCTAGACATTTGGCCCCTCGCACGTTTACGTTGCCAGCTGTCTGAATTACATCACCCATCCCATACTAGTTAAAACTGATTTTGAAATGCAGAAAGGTGAGGTGAAGGGCTGACCAGTGCATTCCTGCTGGGGCCTGATGGATTCAACCTGGCCCTGGTAATTTCTTAATCCGGGTGATGTGTCCTCTGGCGGCGCGATGGCCTGTTCCCAGCTCCCACTCTGGTGGAGCAGCTCCTCCGGCACCACTCATCACAATAGCTTGGAGATGGGAGAAAACCCGACTGGGGAAGAATGTTGAAACCATTTCAAAAACCTCTGGAGAGAAAATGAGTAATATTTTGTTTTCCTGAATGGTTTTACTGAAATTTAGGGAAAATAATTGCAGTTGAAAGATGTCAGTTTTTGTTGTTCTGTTCGCTCTTTCTTATTTCTTTTTGCGTGCTTCTTTTTGAATATACTTCATCCTGCTCCTCTCCGGCCTCTCCTTTGTTACCACTTCTGCCATACCACACCACAGGAAGGTGTGGAGACAGTGAAAGAGAAAAAATAAATATAATAAAGAATAGAGAAAAAATATTTCCAAATTTCCTTTTCCAGATCCAGTGAAAACAGTTTTTTGTTAACTTTTAGATCTTAATTATGGCCTTTTATGACCAAAAATCAGCTGGAAATGATTCTAAGTAGCTCTGTGTAACTCCTGTTTGGTTACCTAGCTATTTCTGGGGAATCCCATTTTATCTTTTGCCGTAGCCACAGCACCTACCGCAGTCATCTTCCTCTGGGGAGTTCTCCCCTCTGCTTATCCATAATAACATGTCATGCTGAACAGTCAGGAAACTCTTTAAGAGCCTTTTGATACTGTTCTGTTGGCCATCTTACACTGAACTTGTCCCTTTCTTAAGCTTATCCAGAGCGCAGTCTCTTCCTATGTCCTCTTCTTGACTGAGAGGGTGTTTGTTAGAGTATAATGGCGTTTCATGCATGAATATGTTCTTTTCACTGACACGGTATGATTCTGTGTATTCTGCATTCACGGTTACTTAAGGAAAAACACTTGTATGGGAAGAGATGCACCAGAGGTCAAATAGCAGCCAAAGCATCTCTGTATCCCAAAGCAGTGGAAATGCAGAACTTCGTGATACCTAGAAAAATCCACTGAATGAACAAAATAAAACACTTTAAAGCTACTATCCCTAGTCCATAGACAGACTCTCCTTGGCACTTACAGTAGAGAAGGTGGCTATGCAGGACAGCTGAAATACACAAGCAAAGCACCAGTCCCTGGCGCAGCCCTAATGTGCAAGCTAAAAAGCAGCGCATGAGACTGGGAAGCTGGGCTGGAGAGGAGAGTAGCCTCTAGCAGAAGAGGGATGGCTGGAGATGAATTAATAGGAGTTACATTGTTTGGAGAGAGGGGTTACTTTAAACCTGTAGGTTTGGCTCTGCTTTTACCTGTTTCTTCTAAGCTCCAAGCAAAAATTGATAGTGTGTTTTTCCGTTTGAGGGTAGCCTGCAAGCTGAGCGTGCAGGAGCACTGAGCGCTTTCAAATGGTGTCAGACAGATGGGGGAGGGGTTGTTCTTCATTCTGCCAAATTCAGGATGTACCTGAGTGCTTGCATTTTGTCTGTTTTACTTTACCTGAAATCTATTAAAAATAAACCAGAACTGACAATTGCATGTGTGCATTGTACATCTGAGAGCAACAGGCATGCTGGCAAATCAGCCTGGGGACAGAAATGCGTGTCTTTGATCAGTTTTAGAGGTGAAGTATCCAAATCCCTCACTCAGCCTCACAGTGCTCACCTTTAATACCAGCCATACTCCGTATTGGTGGCCCTTCTTATTTTTATTTCACAAATCTTCTATTTACTGTTCTCAGTCTGTCACGCTTCAAAGCTAAAAGAAATGGCCTTTCCTGTCTGCACAAACATTTTCCTGGAGTGTCTCTGATGGTAAAAGGTATGTGTGATATTTTGAGGATACTCATTTGTGAAAAATCATAAATCACTGAAACATCCCCAAAGCAAACTCCAGGCATAGAAGGGCTGTCTTTGGACTAGAAGGGCAATGCTCAGCTAACACAGTGTGGTCGGTGAGTCTGTAGGAAGGTCTGGAGAGAGTCTTCCCATCCTAGATGCTTTTAATAGTAGTTGACCCAAGAAACCCCATCAGAAAGGGGAGGAAGGATGTTCTTCTGTGTGATACAACACATAATGTTCCTCCTCTCAGTACTGTGATGGGGGGGAAGCGCAGCCAAAGTGCCATCCTAGAGAGACACTGCCAGTAGCTGCCTATGTACAGCGGTGCTGTGCTGGGTGGGTGAGATGGCCCACAGCAGAGGCATGAAAAGCTAAACTCCTCCAGGGCCATCTTCCTCCTGTGCAGGAGAGAGGGATAGCAGCAAATTTATACGGGGATGGCAAGGGGGAGCAGCGGCACAGTTTTAACTGGATGTGTAGTTCTAAATCAATACATCCTGTGCAGATAAACACAGGCTTAGCCCTTGGAAACCTGTGCTGTTGAAAACCCAGGGTCTTAAGACTTGCCTTAATAGCCCAGGGCCTAGCCATTGCATGAGTTTATTCTAAAATCACTGGTAATATTTTGACTACTGCAGAGCAGGGTTTTGATAGTATAGAGAAAATAATGGCATGGAAGTGTCTTGCTGAGTACAGCTTCTTTCTCCCCAGAAAGTGGTACAAGCTATGTCAGACAAATACCAGCTTGGAAAGAGTATACATCCTTGGAAGCTGCTCCATCCTTGGAGCAGCTCCTGCCTAGACAAGGTTCACGCTGCTCTGCCATGGGAATGATTGTTTCCAACCTGTGTGATACACCCGTGGGTTCTGAGCTGGGGTGAAGCAGACAGAAGGGGATAAGAAAAGTGTTAAGGAAATCCCAGTAAAAATGCCCCTGGGCCAGGAATTCCTTTGCTTGTTTTCTTACTAAAAAGCAAGTGGTTTAGATGTTTCTTCTGGCCTCATATGTCAAATATAACAGCATTTTAGCCTCTCAAAGTACTGATAGGATTCCCAGCTCTTTCTAGAGGCTCAGAGTGCTTCCATGGCAATGTGATCCGAAAGGGAAATAGACATAGCAAAAAACCAGTGGATGTTACAAGGTGTCAGCATGGGCAACAAATCAATATTACTCTGCTCTTGCAGAGTACCCTATGTACCTTTGCACCAGAGCTGGTGAATGGCTACTGTCCATCCTTCTGTGTTGAAATACACAGCAATCCACTGTCAGAATTCCCCATAACAAAATGTCCATTTGATCCAGCTCCTTTTCTGTTTGTTTTCCATTTTACTGTTGCTTGTATCTTATCTATAATGTTCAGTGCCTTATTAAGCATCATTAACTATTGAACTACATACCCTCTGCCTCTCAGTTCCTGCAACCTGCAAGAAGTGTTGTTATGTCGCATGTTGTGGTGCAGGTGGAGGCACCCTTTCAGCCCTTTGCTCCTCAGGAGGGATTCAAGCCCTCACTGGTACCAGTTCTGCCCTAAAGCCTTTTGGTGCTGATTTATGAGGGGAGTGAGGTCTCAATGGAGTGGCAGAGCAGCCTTTTGTGGCAGTGTGGGCTCTGCTGAGGCTGCCTCCTGACCCATGCTCACAGCGCTTCCCTTCAGCACAAGCACCTGCAGATAGCCTGGAGGAACATGGGGCTGGAAGTGCTCCTGTTCCTGAGCAGTCCCACAGCCAGGACCTGTTTGGTCAGCAATGTGTTTGGAAGGTCACACCTTACCCTTGTAAAAGAGAGGCAATTGGTCTTAGAGGTGTCTCAAAGGCTTGGGACCAGAGCTCTGAAATCACTACATAGATATGCTCTTAGGAGAGGTATCACCCACCAGCAGGGTGACCTAAGGGGTGTGCTCTGGGTACCCTTTCACCCAAAAGAGGACATCTGACATCGCTTTGGGAGAATGCTGGTCAGCAGTACTAGTTATTTTAAATCATGGGCCCAGGAAGAAGTTTTCTAAGGGGAAAGGAATGTGGTCAGGGCCTGTAGGGATGCAACTAGGAAGGCTAAAGCCCTCTTGGAAATGAAGCTGGCAAGGGACATAAAGGATAATAAAAAGGGGTTTTTTAGATACGTGAATAGTAAGAGGATGATCAGGGATAATGTAGGTCCCTTGCTGAATGAGGAGGGTGTCCTGGTAACGGGGGATGCTGAGAAGGTGGAGATACTGAATGCCTCCTTTGCTTCAGTCTTCACTTCAAAGCCCCCCGGGACCCACAGACACTGGATGAAAATAGGAGTGTTTGGGAAATGAAGAATTTCCCTCTGGTTGAGGTAAGGGAGGTCCAGGAGCAGCTCAAAGGGATTAATGCACACAAATCCATGGGCCCAGATGGGATACATCCACATGTGCTGAGGGAGCTGGCGGAAGTGATTGATGAGCTGCTCTCTATCATCTTCAACAGGTCTTGGAGGACAGGAGAAGTGCCTGAAGACTGGAGGATAGCCAATGTCACTCCAGTCTTTAAAAAGGGCAAGAAGGAGGACCCTAGTAACTATAGGCCAGTCAGCCTCACCTCTGTCCCTGGAAAGGTAATGGAACAGCTTGTTCTGGATGACATCTCGAAGCAATTGGATGAGAAGAAGGTCATGAGGAGTAGTCAGCATGGATTCACCAAGGGGAAATCATGCTCAACCAATCTCATAGCCTTCTACGATCTCATGACATGCTGGGTAGATGGAGGGAGAGCAGTGGATGTCATCTACCTTGACTTCAGCAAGGACTTTGATACTGTCTCCCATGACATCCTGATAGCAAAGCTGAGAGAGCATGGGATAGATGAGTGGACAGGGAGGTGGGTTGAGAATTGGCTGTCGGACCAAGCCCAGAGGGTTGTGATTCGTGGAGCAGAATCTGACTGGAGGCTGTTACTAGCGGTGTTCCCCAGGGCTCGGTGTTGGGTCCAGTCCTGTTTAATATCTTCATTGACGACCTTGATGAGGGAATAACATCCACCCTCAGCAAGTGCTGATGATACAAAGCTGGGAGGAGTGGCTGACACGCAGGACACTGCGCTGCCATCCAGCGAGACCTGGACAGGCTGGAGAGCTGGGCAGGGAGAAACCAGATGAAGTTCAACAAAAGCAAGTGTAGAGTCCTGCACCTGGGAAGGAACAACCGTTTGTATCAGTACAGGCTGGGGGATCATCTGCTGGAGAAGAGCTCAGTGGAGAAGGACCTGGGGGTTCTGGTGGATGACAGGTTGACCATGAGCCAGCAATGTGCCTCGGTGGCTAAGAGAGCCAATGGGATCCTGGCGTGCATCTGGAGGAGTGTAGCCAGCAGGTCAAAGGAGGTGATCCTCCCCCTCTACTCTGCCCTGGTCAGGCCCCACCTGGAGTATTGTGTCCAGTTCTGGGCTCCTTGGTATAAAAAGGACAGGGATCTCCTGGAGAGAGTCCAGAGAAGGGCTTCGAAGATGATTAAGGGCCTGGAGCATCTCCCCTATGAGGAAAGGCTGAGTAAGTTGGTACTGTTCAGCCTTGAGAAGAGAAGGCTAAGGGGGGACCTAATTAAAGTTTATAATTATCTGAAGCAGGGGATGCAGGGGAAATCAGTCAGCCCCTTTTCAGTGGTCTGTGGGGACAGGACTAGGGGCAATGGCTTTAAACTGGAGCATAGGAAATTCTGTACCGACATGCAGAAGAACTTTTACACAATGAGGGTGACAGAGCCCTGGGACAGGCTGCCCAGGGAGGTGGTGGAGTCTCCATCTCTGGAGATATTCAAGACCCACCTGGATGCCTATCTGAGTGATATGTCCTAGGGAGCTGCTTTGGCAGGGGGGTTGGACCCGATGATCTCTCGAGGTCCCTTCCAACCCCTACAATTCTATGATTCTATGAAAGCAAAGTAAATTTAACATAGTTGGCCTCCATCCCTCCAAAGTGTGATTGCTCCCTCAGCCAGCACTGGGAATTTGCTACTAAATAAACAAAAAAGAAGTGGGATTTTCCATGCAACAGATACCAAATGTAACTGCTGAGGGAGAAAGCAGGTGGAGAGATTAGACATGCCTGATGCTGACAGAAAGCATGTTTGTGCCTTATACATCGGAGAAATTGTTCAGGAACAATTCAGCCATGTGAAAATGCGCCCCTTGTAATATTGCCAAGGTCAGAAAAACCCAAGGCTCTCCGCTGAGTAAGTGCTGGGCCTGCAAGGAAAAGCCATCTAGGGGCAGTGCAGTCCTGTTCCTGGGGCAGGTTGCCATCGGGGTCTGGGAGGGGCAGGGAGACCAGCTCCTGCTGCTTTTCTCTGTTCTTGCTGAGTTCTCTGCTCACAGGGAAAACACTGATAATGAGACCCAAACCTGCTCAAACCCACCAGGCTTTGTGTTCTTTAATCACTTACAAGCTGACTTAAAAAAGCTACCCTGGTCCAAAAAGGTCATGAAACCTGTGGAAGGGAGTTAAGTCTCCTATGGGTCCTCTTTCCATACTGTCGTCTTTGCCTTTTGCTCTGTTCTGAAAATAACAAGGTTTAATAACCTCTTTCCTTCCTTGGGGAAGAGAGGGAACATGGACCTGTTGCAGCAAGTCCCAAGGAGGGCTACAAAGATGATCAGAGGGCTGGAGCACCTTTCCTGTGAAGAGAGGCTGAGAGAGTTGGGGTTGTTCAGCCTGGAGAAGAGAAGGCTCAGGGATACTTCATTGCAGCCTCCCAGTACCTAAAGGGGCCACAGGAAAGCTGGAGAGGGGCTGTTTACAAGTGTGTGGAGTGATAGGACGAGGGATGATGTCTTTAAGTGGAAGGAGGAAAGATTTAGGTTAGATATTAGGAAGAAATTCTTCCCTGTGAGGGTGGTGCAGCACTGGCACAGGTTGTCTAGAGAAGCTGTGGCTTTGGGCATCCTGGGCTAGTGGAGGGTGTCCCTGCCCATGGCAGGGGGTTGGAACTAAATGATATTTGAGATCCCTTCCAACCCAAACCAGTCTGTGATTTTGTGAATATGACTCTTCATACCTGCAAACATGCCTCTGCCTGGAAAGTCCTTCTGCAAACCCATAAGAGGTGTAGGAGCAGCTGGGGGCAATTGTAGGGTGCACCAGGTGTGGGAAGAGGACAGATGCTTTTACGGAAGAATGACAGACATACGGGCAGGAATATTGCTCCTCCAAAGTCCTCTCTTTCACTTACCTAAAGGTTTAATACTAAAGACCAGTCCCTTATCCACTAGAAGATTTGGTCTGAAGAGAAGTAATAGCCAGATGCTCTTCCCAGGCCATAAGTGAGGTCTTTGTCATGCCCTGGCCAAGTGGGCTGTGAACAGACAGGCAACTGGCCACAGGCCTGTGGCAGGGGGGCATGAAAGAGGCAAATAATTTTGGGTTGGTGCCAGCAATTTTCACAGTGCCAGCTTGGCACTCCATCGCTCTGTTCATAGCATTCGAGGAGATGTTTACAGGGAGAGCAGCTCTGGAGATTGTCTGGGCTCTGTGAAGGAAGAAAAACGAAGATGAACTGGCAAAAAGTTAATTAAAATTCTTCTGATTATAAGGTGGAATTTGATACTTTAAAAAAATGCAGTGTGACACAGTGCAGCACTGCAGCTGAATTAATCATGAATGAGGATAGTAATTTTTAATTTTTGTGTGCATGAGAAAAACACTCAACAGATTTGACAATTAGAGCAGGGTAACAGCATTGCATGGCACAATGTGAAGTAGTTTTTCCCAGTGGTTTTTGAGAGGGAGCTAAACAGATGTGCTCAAATATTTACAAGTGCACAATATTCACATGCTTTTCAAATGCTGACCCTGCTGATTCGCAAAAGTCTGCTTCAATCTGGAGACCAGCTACTGTGGTGACACAGGCTATTTATCATAGGTAACACAGCAGCACTACTGCCAGCTCCCAGTGTACTTGTGTACACAGTCCTCTCCTACTCTACTGACAGTGTTAGACCACCTCAGCAACTCACCTGTATCACCAATTTGTCCCACCGTGGTCCTGGCACCAAACTGGGCCCAGCTAGCTCAGCCCTGTCCTGTGAGGTGGGAGGAGTTTCCGTGCCACGCCAAAGAGAAACAGGTTTGATTTCAGCCACAGCAACAAAAGTCAGAGTAGTTCAGCTGAAGTGACGTGAGGGCAAAGCACTCCTGTTGGGGTCTAATGCTAAGTGTTTACACTGTGACATTCAACAGGGTGAGCCACCAATTATCTGCATCCCAGTGGCCGCCCAGAGACCCAGTGTATTTGCCCTCATCTCTCACTTAGCTGTCCCCTGTCACACTTCAATTAAGAGCTGAGAGTGCCAGCTAACATTGTCCCTATCACCAGCAGTGCTGGGTGTTTCATTGCCTTGTTTTCCTCAAAAGGAGCCCAAAGAAAAGTCAGGTTTGTTCAGCACAAGCTGTAGTTGGGGAGGATTCAGGTAAGCCAGATGGCAGTGTCAGTGATGGATGGAACAGATACCGCAGGGCTATGCCTGAATATCCTACTCAGGAAAGCTGAGCTGGGCTCTACCTCACTGAAATATTGACTATTGCAGCAGTTGCTTTACACTGTTCAATTGGCTGTGTAATTGCTTTCACAAATTAAACAACAACAATGGTGAAAATATGTAAAATGTCACCTGGACTGAATTGTGGTTCTGTTCCCCAGTGACAATGAGTTTGGCTGCCTCCCCTCACTTCTTACCTGCTTGATTTCAGCCTGAGTGCCTCTCTGCTCACAGGTCCAGGTTGGTGCTGCAGGTCAGGCTTTAGATGTGATGTGGATGCTGCTGTGTGAGAACCCCTGCTTATCTGACCTAAGCCAGGGCTCTTAGCATCCCGTGTTTTCCAAGACATCCCACTCTTCCATGCCTTCCTGTGACTGCTCTCCTGGGTTCCTTTACTTTGAAGGGCAGACACGCAGAAGTACAGTGCTGCAATTCTGAGCTCAGATTTCCTTTCCTTTAGCATTTAGCCCAGTAAATGTGATAGTTGTTCATTTAGTGAAGGCAGCTGAGGGAATGAGAAGGGGCCAGATCATCCAATTGCAACTACTTGTCAACTGGTCCCATCCATGCTGACCTCTCCTCTACAGACTCAGTGGCATGGAGAACAGTGAGCCAGACAAGGTGGACAGCATGCCCAGCTCTTCTCTCTCCCTCCCCTCTCTCCTTTGCTCCTCAGACAGCAGTTGGGGGGATTTAGCCAGCTGAGGTTCTCCTCATGCCAAGGTCTCATCTGCATTTCAGTTTCTTCTCACTGCATGTTTCTGGGGCTGCACTCTGGTTCACTTTCATTCTCTTCTTTTCCAGCCTGTGTTGCTGATGTAGGAGCCTGTGGTCAGGAGCAGTGTGAAAGTGCTGCATCTGAAGAAGTGCATCAAGAGACACTGCCATGGACCTGCAGACAGTAACTGCAACTGCTGTTAGGCACTTCATATGTTTTCAGAAGCAGAGGTTAGCTCGCCCGCCCTTGAGTGGGGAGACTGGCAAACTGCACTCTGGGTCCCCTTGGAAATTATTGTTATTCTCACATTGCTTTTACCAATGGGTGTGAAGATCTCTAGCCAGTGTTAACCACCAGTCCCAGAGCCACAGAATGGCTTGGTTTTCTCTTCTTTAAGTGATTTAGATTGAAGAGCTTTTTAAAGTACAGAAGCTCTGTTTGAGCCACACTCTCAAAAGCCAGCATGCTTTTAAATGCCAGTTACTGTGTACCCTGAAAAGAGTGGGCAGTTCTGAGTTAGCTTTCTTGATTTTGGTTGACAGGGTGCTGTGTAGAAAAGAAAATGAGATGTCTGCATTCAGCCTGAGGAGCGGAGTAACCCAAGGAGCTACAGCAGTCTTCACTCTCCACGAAACTTGGGGCATTTCGGTACAAGTAAGAGTGTGGATTGACGCAGTTGTAATCACCATCAGGCAGCCACAGAGATAAGTGTATCCAAAATATCAGGCAACCTGGAGGAGCCCATGTTTCTCCTCAGATAGATGCAGTAGTGCTTTTTAATACTTTTTAATAGTTTACAAAATTATGATAAGCTCTGCAAGGCCATTTAAAATGGATAATCTTCAAGTGGTATTAAGGATCAAAATGGGTCTGCCTTGTATGCCTTAATGGGCCCCTCAAAGGCTGTTCAACGTTATCAAAAGGTGATTTTAAGAGTTTGTAATAAATATGTTCCTTTGGGGAAGATAAGGAAACAGGGTGGGATTTGCCATCCTTCTGCTACCTCCAAATTACTGTGCTCTTCCTGAATTAATTACAGTTCTGTCTGGAACTCCGGAGTGCCAGCTCACTTCTGATCTATTGTTCAGTAAAGAAGTTAGTCCTTTGGGGGAAAGAAATGTTTCCTTCAAGATCCAGGGCTATTTAGTGTTTGATTATCAGCCTAGGAAAAATTAGTCAAATAAGGCTGCAGTGTTGTGAACACTTACAGACATGTTTAACCTTCTATTCCTGAAGAGTCCTTTAGATTTCAAAGTGCAATAAAATAAAGTGTTCCTGCAGAAATTTTATGGGGATCAGGGACTATGAGAGCTATTTGTGTTGAATCCAGAAGTGAATTACTTCATTCAGAATGTCTTCCTTTAGCATGCTGTACTTATCCTCTTTTGGTGTCCAGCTCCTTGTCTTTGCTGCATACATGGCCTTTGTCCATGTCACTGGCAAAGGTTGGGCCTCGAATTAACAGGAAATTTTTGTGTATGAGTAAAACTGGATAAAATTGCTGAAAGTGCCCTCCCTATGCATTAATTTGTTATTTTATATTTTTTCATATTGACAAAGGCCATGTCCTTGAGCAACTGAGTTGTCAAACCCCACAATATTAATCCTTCTCTGTGAACCTGCTGAGGTTTCTCTTTATATATAAATTCCATCATATATCAGTTAAAGGATTTAAAGTATGTTTATGAAACTCGAGTTTCACAAGAAGTTGAAGGTTGAATGATTTCTAATGGAGCCCAGCAGAAAACTTCTCATCTACTGCCAGTGTCCTGCCAGCAATGCAGGACTATCCTTACCACTAATTTTTTGTGCCTCAAATCAACACTGGAATTTTTTATTTGTTGAAAATTAGCAGTTTTGGAGGAAAAAGTGCTTTCTTTTGGTTTCACTAAATCTATTTGGTCTTTACTGTTTCTGAAGGAGGCTTTTATGCCCTTGGCTTGCCAGTCCCCTAAGACCTTTAGACTGCTTTAGAGACAACATTCTCATAGTTTTCATAATTATTGACTTTCAATTATCCTCCCTGCCAAGATACTGAGAACCTACTAGGACTGAGGTGGTCCATGTTTTCAAGGACCTTGAGTGTGGTTTGGAGGCCTCAGTTCAGGCAGAGAACCCTCAAAAATCTCAATAATATTTGTACGTTACTGAAGGATTTTGATGTGTGTGTGAACTCGGAGAACTCCACACTTAGCTCTATCCATCTTTCTTGACTGACAGGTTATTTTATGCTAATGTCCCCTGAACAGACCTTGCACATGGGGTGCTCAATGTCTTAATTTATTAAACAATATGATTGCAAACAGGATGCAATACAAGAGCAGAAAACATTAACATAATAGTTTTTATTAACTACGCAATATACTGACATGAGAAACTATCATCTGTATATGCAGCTCACACTGAGTTTGACTAAAAAATACCTTAAGTAGGCGTTGAGGGCTAGAAAATTTATTGAATTGTCTACTGATGGTTAATTTCAAGGAATAACTGAGGGAGTGACAAAGGAGCGGGGGGGTATGGGGCTGCCGACCTGCTAACCCCCTGCTGTCGTTGTTCCCAGTTCACACAGTAAGAGGAGCACAGAGTCAGGCTCGGCAACACCCCTGTCCCAGCTGTGGCTACATGTGTTCCTTTTACAGCGAATACCTCCAAGTATGTAGCTCCAGTCTAACTCAGCCTTAAGATACATGCTTCCTAAATTTCAGATTGTAGTTTATGAGTCTGTGTTTAGTACTTAAACTCTGACTCTGGGGTTAAACTCTGACTCACCAAATCGAAGCCAGCAAATGGTCCTATTGCATTCTGCATTCCACAGCCTTAATCCTGTTTTTAGGCATTTTGGTGAATCAGTCTAACACCCTACTAATGAAAATGCCAAAGTAGATATTTTACTTTGAGCACAGGAATTATCCTGCACCAATAGTTGAAGTTTGGGACCTTTTAGATCTGAGAATAATCTGGAAAACTTCAGTGAAGTATGTACTGCTTTTACTTTTACCCTATGGGACAGTGGTACTCATGTATTTTTGCCTGCAGGACCGTGATGGGTGACAGAAAGCATGTGTAGAAACTGGAACATTTATGGTGCAAACATCATTTCAGCTTTCTCCTACGCAAGAGATGATGAAACTTGCTAAGATGAGAGCCTATGTAAATATGTGTTATGCATCAGCTAGGCAAACAGATGAGGGAATGTTGTTTTTAGAAGCTCCAGATGATGGCCATGATCCTGTAATGTGATTATTGTGAACAGAGACATACATCCATCTGTAGACCAACTAATTCATCCTCTGCAGATCCACTGCAGGACTGGGGTCTAACTCTGCATAGCCACTGATGCCAGCTGAGATTCAGGAGAACTGAGCAAAGCGAAAAAGGCTGAACCCGTCACCTTTCACCTTTTCAGAGATGAAAAGGCATCAGAAGACCAAGAAAACTGCTATTAACAATACCTGGTCAATTAAGCATCTCCTGACTGTGTGGCAGTAGCCTGTATGTCGATGTGTAAAATCCCTGGCTCACTGCTAGCCTCTGACATAGTAGCTGTTTTAAAAACCCCTCAAACTGATGAGAGGTCCTTCCACTGGGGACAGTGGAGTCCATCCTCTCCTGACCACTGAGAGTCACTTCAGCAATCCTTTCATAGCTATTTTCTTTGTGGAAAACACAGTGAGGAGCTGGGTAGATGCCAATGCCAAGCCTGGCACCACAGTCACGGAAAAGGAAGTGCCCTACTCCTGCGTGGCAAACCTTCTCCTCACCCCATGTAAAAATGCCATTAGAGCTGCCACTCTAAGGTAGCTATTAACAAATCTGTTCCTTTGCAGTAGTACTTGTATGTATTTGTGTATATATGTTTCTATAAAAGAACATCAGAAAGACTACCCTTCATAAGTTGCAATGGCTTCTTCTGTATTCTTAGTAATGATTAATTGAAATCTCAATGTCTAACTCTTCTCGAGCATTCCTGACTAGGTTATAGTTTGTTCTGAAAGCATATCAGCAAATGGGCATCAACTCAGATAGCCATTTATTGCTCCAACAGCAAGGTTAAACAGCTTGTGCTTTTACCTGTCTGGTACAAAAGATATAAAACTATTTGCTTGAGATATTAATCCGGGATGACCTGATATAACGTGACAGTAAAAATGCTTTTCCCACAACAAGGAAATATGTGCTTTGCTCAGTACCTCCTGCCGACTCTCTGCTACAAGTGATTAAACACACAGCTGAATTCTTCCAGCCAGGTGTGATCCAGAAACGAACTGGCAGCACATCTTTGTGTCTGTTATTGTCAATTCTGACTCACAGAAGTGGCCCACCACTTGCAGTCAAAATGCTTGCTCTATTTTCTCAAGGATCAACACAGAATGTGCCACAAACGCAGAAAAATTGCCTGGTTTAAATATCTGAAGAATGACACACCATGGTTTATACCGATATACAGAGAAGTGTCACATGCAAGAGTGGTGTTTCAGAACTCAGCCACCATAGGTGAAATGGAAGGAAAAAGGGAAATCTTGCATGAAGCAGACAATGAAAAATCTTACAGGCAATTTCCAAAGCCTCATCTCCACAGAAGACCTAGTGATCTGAATAAGAAAAGTTTATCTGAAATAATCAGCTCCTCAGAACATGGGAACCACAGTTGCTCAGCCTGAAGCTGCTAAATAATCCAACAGGTGGGGCAAGGAAAATTACATGAATATTTGTCTGAATATTTGTCCTGTTCTCCTGTGTCCTGGTTTAGCTTTGTGCCTTTACCTCTGCTCAGAAAGAACATGAAACACAGTTAAACACAGCTTGACAGCTCAGTTCAGGCTGCACATAAGAGCACATTAGCTCTTGACTGTAAAATGCACACCTGGATTTGAATAAGTCAACCTTGTCTCAGTGTGGTAATAAGGAAAAAGAGGGTTAATAAAATATATGTTCATATACATAAAGATAAAATATGTTGGGAAATAGGTACAAGTGTCTGAACAGTCTTTCACAGGACTCTACTCTCACAGAATAGAGGGAAAATCAAGCAACCTCGTGGTTAATTATTGTAATGGGACACTGACAGTTGCCATTGGCTGAGAAAGAATTCACACTTTTCAGATCCTCTAATTCACTGTGATCCTTTAGACGTTAAGCTCTGAAGCAGTGATGAGTTTGGCAAAGCGAGGACAAAAACCCATTCCTATTCTAAGCATGCTACTTTAGCTACTAGCTTTTCATTCAAGAAAGGGATCTGCTGACAGCAAAATTATTTTCTTAGAAAAACACTAAATGAGAAGATGACAAATGCTGTTGTGAATGTTCACACAACTCCAGGAGCAATCAACCATGATTATTCAGACAAGGTTCCTGCAGAAATGGAGCTAAAATCTTGAAATTTGGCAAGAACAGGGTCCTCAATAAGGAGTAGCACTTACAGTTGCTCTGGAGAAAATCTAGCTTCATTAGTCAGATTCATGCTCATTTGGAATTGACCATGTGCAGTAGAACATCTTGTCTGTATGGATGCAATTAAGAGATGCACAGTGAATAGTTGCCCTGCAGTTAGTGTAACATATGCTCCAGTCTTCCAGACGTGACTTCTGAAGTCGGTAGCAAAATCCTGATGTCTTCAACAAGGCCTCGATTTTAGTCACATAAAAACTGCTACGTGTGAAAGCAGCTGAGGTTCTCTCCCTTCCCTGGAGAAATGTGAGAAAGAGCAGAATCCAT
Organism: Gallinula chloropus; assembly: GCF_964237585.1. Taxonomy (NCBI): domain Eukaryota; kingdom Metazoa; phylum Chordata; class Aves; order Gruiformes; family Rallidae; genus Gallinula; species Gallinula chloropus. The sequence continues at coordinate 29,328,551 of NC_140090.1, read as the reverse complement.
GCTGAGGACTGACTGAAAGGCTGTAGAGGCCAGCAGGTAAAGGCCTGGCTTGTTGCGTTCAGGAGACAGAACATTGCATCCCAGTGTGTGACCTGCTGTTTGCCTTCTGGCAGGTACTTTTATATCCCTTACACTCTGCCTTGTGCATCTCAATAAGAAATCTTCAGTCCAACCCCTACTAAAAGCATCAGAGCATTCCTATTCGGTCTCCATAAGCATGGATGTAATGTGCTTAGCATTTAAATCCCATGGCCATGTGTACTGTACTCTCTGGAAGAAGAAAAGCTTGATTACTGCGCTGGACCACTGTCACAGTATCTTGGCCTCAGGGACTGAAGCTTACTTGGTGGCTTCAAGGCATATTTAATACAAGACACTAAGTGGCTGCACTCTTAATGAGGCAGAGATCTAAGGAGAAGCAATGTTAGTCACAGTGGCAGCTCTGGATCTGAAGCCTCCTTAGGACTGTGGTGCCAAAATCCAGGGCTGAACTTTGCATGCATTTCCCCAGTGATCTATCCTGGATGCTGGCTCCATGCAACCCCCACTGGAACTGTGTACGGTTCCCCACTCGAACTGGCTGACGTGAGCCCATCTCTCATCATGACAAGCCCAGCAGGTGACATGCAGGCTCATCTGGTGATCCTGTTCATGACCAGTTCTCCAGCTTTGCGGATAGAGCAGAAGCTTTATCGGGGTGAACAATTTCAGGCAAGGTAAGGACAAACTAGATTTTTACCCAACCAGGATTTATTTATGTGAGGTTTCTGAAGTTCAGTAGTTTCTGCTCCACTGCTGTGTGCTTTACTGCTGTTTTCTGGAATCAGGAGAGGAAGTAACAAATTAACACAAGGGAAAGTGTTCTTGCAGCAACACCATGGTGGAGCAAAAGTCATGAACTGCTGGAAATCCACCCAAAAACATTCCTCTGATCTTCCAACATTTTTTAATCTCTGTTCCAGAACCCAGAGGTCTATAATGCAACAAGTTTTGGATAGCTCTGCACAACTCCAAAGCCAAACTTGAAATGGGATTTTTGATGCTCTCTCCTGACTAGTTTCATTTTCACAAGCCCAGGGGTTGGAACACTTCCCTCCTCACTCTGCACTTGGAGTGTCCTGCTTTTAGCAAAGCCTCAGGAGCTGGGGCTATGGCAAGAACATAGGTTGGGCACCCACTGGACACTACACTCAGAAAAGCCATACACTGCAGCCAGGAGCTCTGTGAACCACAGTGGCTGCTGCCTCCTCTCCCCAGCTCCCCCAGCTCTTTCCCTTTCCTGCAGGAATGTCATCCTCACCCAAGAGAGCAGGTCTGCTCACCAACTCTAACTGTGCCTTTAACCCCGAGACCAAACTGCCTGCTCTGGAGCCAGAGATGCATTCTCCAGAACTAATTTGAACATCTGCATTTGAAAGATCCAAGCTACATTGTTTAAAAGCAGGTCAGATCCTGTTCAGCCACAATAGCCAGCAGGTAATTCAAGTGGGAATCTTCAGCCTAGGCCGTGGATATGTATGTATGACACAAATAAATGCAAACGCCCCCTCCTCATCACACCAAAAAAGGTTATAGAGAGCCTGCCTGGCTTCTCCTTCACACAGCAGTTGTTAAAACATCCCTGCAAGGTCATGGACAACATTCCAGCTCATCAAAACTGCAGATAAACATGCTTCCTTCCCAAAGAGCATATGAAAACAGCTGTTCAGCATTATTGTGCATTGCAAATAATTTCTTGTCTCTTCAAAGGCAGTTGTTCTTAGAGAATCCAAAGGTGGTGGTCTGAGAAGCATGTATGTATCACCTGCACTGAGCTGTGCTGGTTGGAGAGGAAGCTGGTTAGAGAGGAAAGGAAATGATATGCCAGACTCGCTGGTTTGCATCCCACATTTGTCAACATGCTTTTGTGAAATCAGTGGGGGAAAAAAAATCAGGTGTTTAATGACCAGACTTCTGAGGCAGGCAACATGTCAAACATTTCTCATGCGGTCTTGCAGTAACACTCATTTCACCTTCCTTGCTTCAGATGTGAAGGCAGGGCTCATTCTTGTGAAACTGGGGGCAACATGGACCTACACAGCAAGGCACAGCCATGGGCTGGGGTGCAGGAAGGGTTGATGGGGAGCACAACAATACCACAGGCAGAAATGGGAGCCCCTCATGTGAGGGAAGTGACACAGCGTCTCCAACACTAGGGAAAACCAGACCCACTTGCACAGGGAAAGAGAAGAACAGGACAGGATGAGGGACCTGCCCTGGGCAAGCACAGAGGTGGTAGCAGCCAGGGTCCCAGCTGGAGGACTGGAGGTGGGCTGGCAGGTGTGGGTCCTCCACTTGCTCTAAAACATCTCGGAAAACTGACAGCTCCACATTCTCCTATTGTCAAAAACATACAGATAAGAAACCTGTAACTGTGCACACCTGCTGAGGAAGCAGCCCACCAAGTCCTGCAGGGCCTCCTGGCAGGAGATAGGAAAATGTATAGAAGAAACTGTTCTTGTACTGCCCTTGTCCTTTGTTTAGTTGTAAAGCTACCCAGGATAGTGTTCGTTTATCATCCTAGGCTTGCATGCGTGAATGGAGTGCTGACTTGCTCTTTAAAAGCCCCTGCGGTGGGCAAGCTTTCTCAGACCAAATTAAACGCATTAGTTTGCTACATGATCAATTGGGATGACTGACAATTGATGAAAATGCTCTAGAACAGACAGAACCCTCAGAAATAAAGAGCTCGATTCTTGCGAACTGAAGGCAGCCCCCCATCCCCCAAAACCACTTCTGTCAAGATGCTGTTTACACAGATTTAATCAGTTGTGTCACTGGGGTACAGCAAAAACAGCAATGTGACCTGCTGAGATTTAGCACCAGATTGCGATTTACAATCAAGGCACCAAAAGTCACTGAAGTGCACAGCTCCTGACCCAATTACTAATTAATCAGACCCAAAGAGGTCTCCATAAAAGGCATAGCAGTCAGCTGTGAGCCCTATAAATTCAAAGGGCTTCCCTATCTTTTATGTAGGAAAGGTGACTTGAGGAGTTTTGTGTCTTGCAGCATGGAGTGGGTCACAGGTGAAAGCAAACTTGTTGAAGTTTTTTGGGGTTGTTTGGGTTGTTTTTCCCTTCTCTCCTTAATAAGAATGCAGTCAGCTTGTTTGCAGTAAAGCGATGTAAGCCCATCTCTTGGATGTTGGTGGCACTCCATCTTTAACCTGTCTCTTGCTTCCCAGCTGACCTGGCCGTAATGTGCATCAGGCTAAGTCAGTCATCTTTATTGGAGCCTTCCAAGCATTCTGCTCTCTTTGTGTGGCAGTAGCCACTGAGCCCCTCCAAAAGGGACAATGGGGCTTTGCCAGTGGCTGAGGCACCTCTGGGGTGGGGTTGGAGCATGGGTTTGCATTATGTGCTTCTTGAACTCCTGCTGTGTTTACAGGGCTTGAGACTAAGAGCTGCATTTATTATTGTTGTTATTATTGTTGTTGTTGTTGTTGTTATTATTTCAAGGTAAAAGGAATAGTTCTGACATTTAAAAAAAAACAGAGAAGGGAATTCAAAAGCATGAACTAGATCCTCCCATTTGATGTTTTTGCTCACTTTATCTTATTACTTTTATGGTCAAGCCAATCCTTCTTGATGCTGATAGTCCAAAATAGAAAACCACAGTTTTAATAAGGAAATTATACATGTGTTAAGATGAAACCACAAGATATTGTGAAAACAGGAAGTTCAGTGTGTCATTGAAGTGGGTTATTCAAGTATAAATATTCTATTTTTTAAGAGTTATGTTTATATTTTAGGAGATTATATAGATTCATTTTTTGAGAGCTAGAAATAACAGGGTAAAATCTTGGTGGTGGTATTTTTCTAGTCACTTTGTCAAATGCACGCCTGTGCACATTACATCAGGGAAAGAAAAAGCCTTCCCTCTTCTCACCCCTCGACAACATAACGGGGAACAGAACTGCACATCTGTAAATAAATGCATCATTAGATTCTCATCAATTTGTAAGCTTCACTTGATGTATGGCTAAAATAATCCCACAAGGGTAACTAAAGAAGTGTTTGCTTTCAAGCACGCACAACGCAGGCCAGCGGAAACAGTGTTTCAGTTGAATGGGGGTGGGGGTTGTTTTTTGGTTGTTGGCTATTTCATTGGGTTTTCTTCTTACAGCAGTCCACATCGAGGAATTATTTTAGATGCATTGCTACCAATATATTCATTAGCTGAGGATCTCTGGACATATTAAAAGAACATAGTAAAACAACTAATGATGCACTTGAGCAGTAACAGGTTGTCATTAGAGCAGCATCTGCTCTCATCAGAGTTAATTATTCAGTTGCTTTGTTTTCCAAGTAGGTGTCTGGTAGAATTTAGCAGAATCTTAATTAAAACACATTTTCAAACTCCATGGATGCTCATCTCATCTAAAGAAATCAAGACAATTTCCACCATAAACATCAAGCTTCAGTTGAGCCATCAAACAGCAGAGGGATCTCAGCCAAGGCAAGTTTTAGGCATTAACCATTACAGTGCCAGTGGGGCACAGGTTGCTGTGAGCCGGTGCCTCGATGAACTCCCCTGATAAACTGTCCTGTGCATGGATCCGTAAGCAACACAGGCACAGGGCTAAGTAACAAGAACACTCACACTGATTGCTTTCCCTGTACAAACCTCTCAGATGCTGCATGGTAACTCTGAGCTGCAGAGGGGCAATGTGTGTGCACTCCTCAAAACCATGAGTTGCTCCATGTTCAGGTGTAGACCTGCCTTTCTGTCCACTCTTGAGGCTCTGAATACTACCACCCTGGAGGTGATCACTTGGAAACTTTTTATTTCCTTGCGCTTATCTGTAGTGCTGGAAAAAGATCACAGAATCACAGAATTGTAGGGGTTGGAAGGGACCTTGAGAGATCATCGGGTCCAACCCCCCTGCCAAAGCAGCTCCCTGGCTCATATTGCACAGACAGGCGTCCAGACGAGTCTTGAGTATCTCCAGAGAAGGAGACTCCGCCACCTCCCTGGGCAGCCTGTCCCAGGGCTCTGTCACCCTCATTGTGTAAAAGTTCTTCCGCATGTTGGTGCGGAACTTCCTGTGCTCCAACTTGCAGCCATTGCCCCTTGTCCTGTCTCCACAGAGCACAAAAGGGGCTGGCTGATTCCCCCTGCATCCCATACTTAAGATATTTATAAACATTGATTAGGTCCCCCCTCAGTCTTCTTTTCTCCAGGCTGAACACCCCCAGCTCACTCAGCCTTTCCTCGTAGGGGAGATGTTCCAGGCCCTTAATCATCTTCAAGATGGTTTTCCTCTTACAAAAACTTCCCTTGGAAAGCCAAAAGGAACCGTTCTGACTCTTGACATAAAAAGATTAAGTGATTACTGTGAGGCTGCACTCACTGTCAGAAGCTTACTGCTAATATAGTAGCCACAGACACGCCAGAGAACTCTTCCCATTGGATGTGGTAAACCCAGCGTGCTCCCAGTGAGGATGCTCGTAGCGAGAGAGTGGGGAACTGGACAAATTCATGGCTGTGAGTTTGCACTAAGCTAAAACCTCTGTAAAGGAAACAACCCTCTGAGGTAAACAAGCTCAGGTTCAACCTGCTTCACTCAAGTCCCGTTATCTAAGGCTACTTGCCACAGTCTCGTCTTTATTAGATTAGTTTTCAGCAAGCACATACCAAAAAAGTTCAGTCTCTGAGTTAAAACTTTGTATCCCAGTGGCCAACACAGCATATAAGAACTTGAATCTTCAGCTTGGGCTTGTTTGTTGCAGTCTATTGACTTACACTTGGAACAGGTCAGGAATTTTCTATCGTAAAAATGTTACTTCATTGAAAGAAAATGTTTTAGGGAAATAGATTATAAGCAAGCTAAGACAGCTGGATTCAACCTGGTGGATGGGAATGTTCTGATTTTTCATGCTGAAACTTTTTATAAAACATTTTTATTAGTAATTTATAAGTAAATTCAAATATTTTAAATAGGTTGTTTGGATTTTTTTAAACTACAGATGAAGAAACAAATCATAATTTTCAGAAGAAATTTCAGGTTTACCACAATGAAGTATCTATTTCAATCCTGTTTTACAGTGAATTTCAGTGCTTTTTGGGTTTCTTTGGGTGGTGTTTGGGAATGGAGCTGCACCTTTGCTTTTCTGATCCCTTTTTATATAAAAGAGAGAGTATCTCTCATGAAAAGGGAAAATGAAAATCTGCACCTGGCTGTATACAGGTTTGTACCATTTTTTTCAGGTCTTTTTGAGGAGCTGAGTGAGCAAACCCTCCTCCAAGCAGGGGCAATGCAACGCTCCGCAGTATCACAGGAGTTCTGACTTGGCTGATGGAAATACTTTCTGGGATTGGCACCTCAAGGGAAACAAGCCTCTGAAAAACACCAAAGTGTTTCTTTATATGTATTCTCCTCCTCTCCCTCCTCCTCCTTGCTGCTGCTTCTCACCTCAGAGCAGCTGTACTTCAAAGTCAAATTGTGCTTGGAAAGAAGTTCCCCAGGAGCTGTTTCACAACCACCATCTTCTTTCTTCCCACCAGCAGTGACTCAGGATGAAACTGCCAGCTTTTCTCTCCTGTCTGGATGACTTGTCAGATCTCACACCCAACAAATAGCATACCGCTGGAGCACAGCAGTCCTGGTGGTGGGATGTGGACTAGATGATCCTTTGAGGTCCCTCCCAACTCCTAACTTTCTGTCATTCTCTGATCTCAGGGCATCCTGAGGGGTTTCCAAGGATACGTATTCATTTTTCATCACAGACCCGAGCAGTTGGACTGCTGTTTCTGGCATGCTGGCTTTATGTGCAACTCAAACCAAGAATGAGCTGATAACCACAGTGCTACCACCACCTCTGAAATCATGAGCTTTTCTCCAGAATGGTCAGTTTTGTATCAGAATTGTTCTGAGAACTGCTCAGGCTGAACACCTGATGGTCCACATCTCTGAGAGCACACATGGGAAATAACCTAAATAATTTGCCCACAGTGTTATCCCTCAGGAACAATCCAGGCTCCCCAAACTCACGCCGTTAGGAACCATACCATGAGTGTTTGCACGCTTCTCTGATGACTAATAGGCAAAGCAGGCAGGTGGATCAACAAAGATGTGGGCTGCTGTGGGTGGCATTTTTGGGCCACAGCACTGATGGATGATGTGGACCACTGCCACGTTCAAGCTGTGAGCTCCTGCTTCGGTGGGTGCTGAGCAGCCATGGCTGCAGCTGCCAGGTGGCTGCTGCAATGATAGCCTGTGTCCAGTAAGCTTTGCTGCTGTGCTTCCTTTTAAAGCTTCACTTGTGCCTAGAAAATGACCCGTTTAGGCACCCCTCAGTGTTGGAAGATGCTCACACGTGATCTTGTATGGTCATAGCCCCTCATGTGGGGGTCATAGCCCCTGTCCTGAGGGAAAGTGGCATTTTGGAGGGGAAGGGCTTGCTGATGGTCCTGCTCCTGTCACCAGAGCATTTGTTGCATGGAGTGAAAATAAATAAGCAAAAACAGTACTTTGGGCTTCACAAAAGCATCTTATTTACTTGCTGAGTGAGGCCTTCTGGTTTCTCCTGAAGAGCAGCTGCTGCCCAGCAGAGGTAGGCGCTGGAACCTGCACGCGGCATGTGTGCACAAGCTCCACATGGCATCTTCTGATGAAAGACATCCATGATGAGCCAGTGGCACCTGGGCCAGGCCAGAGGAAAAGGCCACCGCTCCTGCTGCTGTGGTATAGTCACAGTGACTCATCCAAGCTGCAGTTCTTGTGAATGGCCCTTGCTTTTGGGAGGAAGGAACGTGTATTTTCTCACTGCTATGTGCCACCAGCAGAAAGACCGACCTTATGCCACCCAGTGTCAGCCAAATTTGGTGTGCCCACCTTTGTAAAGTAAGGGTATCTGCACATGTGCTTATATTTAAGCATGCAACTTGCAGCCGGCTCCTGCATTGTGTGGAGCTTGGCACCCCCAGAGCTCTGCCACTGAGCTAGGCAGGCTGGGCTGAGGCTGTGGAAGGACCAGAAAGGGTGAGACGTGCCACCCCAGAGGGGCACCCAGAGCCTGTCCTGTTCAAGCTGCAGGCAAGAACTCTGCCTTTTTGCTGTGAAGGCTTCTGTGCCTGCACAAGCGTGTTTTTCCACCCTAAGCGAGATCAGATGGGTTGTAATAGCGGAGTAGGCAGAGAGGGGGGCGCATAGCAAGCCCAAAACTGTAAGTGGGGAGCTACAGTGATGCAAATAGCTCATTCCCAGAACTCACACTTTCGGCTCAGCAATATGATCTGATCAAATTTGTCAAATTCTTTGACAGTTTAAAAAAAAAAAGAAAATAAGGACTTTATTTGGATAAATGGATTTTTATTAAAACCGTTACAGCATATTTTGTTTGACTCAGAACTTAACTTGAAGCAGCGTGCCAAAGCCCGAGTTTCTGGTGAAACTGCTTCCTTTCCCTTTTGCCAAGGCCTGACCCAGGATCGGGCACCCATACTGCCCCAGCAGTCCCAAGTGGCTGGCTACCCAAGTCCCAGAAAGCACCCAGGGCTCTCCATAAACACAGACAAACGTGCAGAGCAGGCTTGGGGTGTCTGCCACTGTTGGGGCCTTGCTTCCAGCCAGACTGCCCCTGCCTGCTTAGGCCTTGCTTGTGGATGGGCACAGCCCTGAGCTCCGCCGAGGTGCCCTGGGCAGCAGGTGCCCTGACTTAACCTCTGAGTGAGCTCAGGTGTTTGCACTGATTACAGTTGAAGCCCAGAGAAGCAAGGTTGAGGCTGGGTGTAGGGCTGACCTGTGGAGGACATCCAGTGGTTATCTACTCTACCTGGCTCTGATGAGGTGTGCAGCAGTGGTTCCTTGGATGCTTTCCTGCCAGGCTGAGACTCTGCAGCTGAGACCAGGATCCACCAGTTCTCTGCTGTCCATCTGTCATTGCTGTAGCAGGAGCAGAAATACGGTATGGGAACCACCGGCCAGTTTGGGCTCTGCCAGGTAAGGCTGTGCCAGTGCATGTCTGTCCTGGGTGGTTTGGTTTGTAGCGCTCTGGGGGCTTGTTATGCCTGGCTTCCTGGCAGTGATGCTACTTGTTGCCTTTTGTGCTGTTTGAATCCAGCTCTGCTGGTTTTCCTGTGATGGTGCCTGAGTGGAGGATTGCAGAGCCTACTTCTTGCTGGCCTCATGAAAGCAGAGATGAGAGCAAATGATTTAATGTTAATGGGAGGGAAGGGGGAAGCTACCCACTTTGGTGTAAAATCTGTTTTTAAAACAAGATGCTCAATGTGCTCTGAAGTGCTGCTGCCAGGGTTTGACCCAGTTCTCTGTTCAGCTGGGCTGACTGGTTCTGGGAAACCACCTCCTTTCAGTGCAAATGCAACATCAGCTTAATTAATTAGGCTCCACACAGTGAAAGCATTGAAAGCCAAAAAGTCCTCTGTGACATTCATCTCTGTCTTCAGTGCTGGGGGGGGGAAACACAGGCACACAAACCCCTCCTAATGAAAATCAGGCAGTGTGAGCAAGTGGTTCTGAAGCGAAGTTTTTCTGCTCCTAAACTGTACTTCAAGTCATTACAAGCTTTGCTTGCCAACGTTACAGTAGCTGAAGCAGTATGTACAGCCTGTGATACGCAGACTGGAGTAAAATCTTCTTCATGACATTTTGTTGTATGGGAAAGCTTGAGTTTTTGGAAGACGCTCCGATAACACAATATGGAAAGCATGCTATCTTAGCATTTCCTACGCCGACTTGGAATGCCTTCTGTTTGGAGAAGATCCACTGGCAAGTGAGGGAAGGTCTGAACAGTCAATTTAGATTTTTCTTTTAAATGTATTCTGTATGCATATACTGTGGTTATTTTGAGATTTTTGCCTTCTGGAATGATTACTGTCTGATACCAGATAGAAAAGTCATTATGCATAAAACATAGGTGTACAATGGGTTCAATAGCTTGGGGGAGTTGTGGATGGAACCAACTGCAGTTCTTTAAGAGACGTGGATGTTATTTGTCTTTAAAACCCTGTTCCACACCTGAAAAGCCCTTGCCATTAAATTAAAATTGGTTGTAGGTGTTGTTTGGTTTTGGTTGGTTTTTTTTTTATCCCCTGAAGAATGGTTTTGCTGAGGAAAATGAGACACCTTAAGAAAGAAGAAACATGCAGTTGCCATCTCTGGATCATGGTCTCACAGTGTTGCAGTCCCTTCCCTGGTTATGTCCATGCCCAGCTCAGATGGGCTTGACATAATTTTGGGGGTCAGTTGGAATCCTAGCCTCTTTGAGTTAGACTGGTATTGGTAACTTCTGGTCTGTACCCCATGGGTCTGGCAGCATGATGTGCCTTCTGTCCCTGTTTAAGCATGTAGGGCCAGCTTGTGCCCAGTGGTACAGCTGTGTTGTGCAATGGTTGTATCCGCCTGTCTCATCCAAAGAGCTTACAACTCGCAGGGGGGTGTGAGTGGGATGTTATCAGAATATGTAGAAGTGTTTTGTGCATTATATCTGTGTTACCTAAATGCTTTTGAGATGGCTGTGAGTGGTGGGAGGATTGATGTCGTTGACTGAAACAGTTGGCTGGCCAGTCTGTGTTGGTGGAGAAGAGAGAAGGATACACAGGAGGAATTAGCATCAGTCATGTTGTGCAGGGTGACACAGTGGAAAGGATAGCAATGGCCATAAGGGAGCTGCCAAAGGGGCTCAACTACAGTGTTAGAGGAAACCGCCATGGGGCAGGAAAGCAGGAGATCCCCCAGCTAAGGGTACCTCATGCACCTTGCCCTGCCTGTCTGTCTGGAGCAAAGGCAAAACAATAATACTTGTCCCCCTCTGAAGGAAACCTGACTGCAAGGCCATAGCTCCTAAACTGGGAGGAGAGCCTCCCGTGTACCCACAGCTTCTGCCATTGCCTTTGCTCTGCTCGGCGCACATCACAGCTTGGGTGGACATGCCCTGCTGAAGGGCTGCCCACCCCTGGGACCTGCTGCTGGGAAGATGGGTAGTCCTGCTGGCTCCTCACCCCCTTCGTGCTGGACATAGAGCTTGGGTGATGTGACTGGGAGCAGCAGGGCCAGCATGGGCCTTACCCAAAACCTGGCTCAGTAAGCCCTGTAGCTCCAGCAGCCTGATCCAGTGGTCTGCACATCTGGGCAACATGTCAAAAATGTGCTCAGCTGTGCCGTGGCTTTATGGAGACTTAGTCACAGCCTGCGAGGGAAGGGCAGGCAGTGAGCTGCCAGCATGGCCTCCTTTCCCATGGAAGCATAGCTGTCTGGCACCGGCCTCTGGTTGCTGCTGTTCAGTGAGTGCTCTCATTTCTACTCAAAAAGGCATTGTCTTGCCACCCTGCTAATGCCTGCGTGGTGCTGCGCTGCTAGGGACGTGCACATTGCAGGCTGCCCTCTTGGTGCTTGGGAGCACTTGCTGTGGGTAGGGAAAGTGTCTGAGCCTGTTGCTGGGCTCCTGGTTAGCCCCATCTGCTTGTAAGGGGTATTTGCTAAAATCTGCAGCTATGAGCTAGTAAGGACAGCAGCTTTTCTGCCTTTCCTCTCTTCTGAGCAGAAGATGCAGCTGTGCAGTTGCCAAAGTATTTGCCAATGCATTCTCAGCCCCATGGCCTTGTGGATGCTGTGGGGTGTAAAGCCAGTTACCTTTGCTGCATGCAAGCAGCTAAAGGCAATCCAGAAAGAGCACGTGAACAGATGCCTGGGAAAAGAGCCACTTGATTGCTCAGCTCTTAAGGGGGGGAGAGGGGTGTGTAAAAAAATAAATTGCCACAAGAGCAGCAGACCTTACGAATGGTGTGTTTTCTCTGGCGCTCTCTCCCATGGCTTGACTATGTTGCATTCATACTGACTAAAGCTCTTCCTGTGGCTGGAGTATTTGTAGTGTTCCCGTGTAGGATATGTGGTATCTAATAGCATGGGTGATTTGCTCTTCAGAGGGGACTGCAAGTTCAAGTCTCTCTACTCACTTTCTTAAGACTTGTAGGAATTTGGTAAAGCTGAGCTTCCTCTGCGACATTAAATTTGGCTGAAACTGCCCACCAGAGCACAGCAGTACTAGAAAGGACTGGGAAGTAAAGAGTAAATCTTGCTTGTTTAAGCAACTGGGGAAAAACGTGTTAACAACATGCTGTTGAGTACCAGGATCCTTTCATCGCCCATGTCCCCAGCTGAAGGTGTCGAGGGCTTGCTCACACAGTGCTTTGAGTGTACCTGTCCTCTCGGGCACTGACCCTACAAACACTTGTGTTTTCTGCCTCAGTAAGTGCCCTGGAAGCTGCAGAGCTCTTGCAGGACTGAAATAAGGGCCATGTGTGCAGCAGGGAATTAGGCTGATTCATGGAACAGCCTGAATCCTGAATCTGGATGAGGCTTCCTAAAATGCTGCTGTCAGGTGCCTGAAGATGTCCAGGTGCTGCTCCCATGGGCAGTGGGATCTGCTGGGCCAGCCCAGGCAAAGACTGCAGCACAGGACACCATCCTGGGAGGTGGCACCACATCCATGTGCCTCATGCGTGGTTAAGGGCAGGCTCCCATACCAGAGGGTGCTGAGTGATGCCGCTGGTGTACTGGGACTGGCAGGGATCTCTGCTGGCTCCTGGGCTGGGGTGGCTTTGTTCATGCCTGGGATGTGCTGGGAAGGAAAATGTGCTTTTTAGGAACGTATGGTCTTTGGTGTGAGCTGATGTAGGAAATGAGGTGCCTGTGGGAGGCATTGGATCACACCTTTGTTTGGGGAGGGAGGAACTCGAACTTTAGCAAAACATTCAGAATCCCAGAAAACCACTTTGCTTCAAATCGCTTCTCCCAGCAAGATCTGAGAGGCCTGACATGCTTCTAGTGAAGCCCATTTCCCCAGCCTCCACCGATCAGCGCGGGCATGGCCAAGCACTGCTGGCAGTCACTCCGGCTGCGCAGCGCTCAGCGCTGGCACCAGCCAGAAACAAACAGGCAAAGTGCCACGCCAAAGAAAAGGGAAACATCTTACTCCTTATTTAATCAATATCAACAGACATATTAACAATCGCGTATCAACATGCACAATTATTTGTAACCCACCAGTAAACATGCTTGTTAGGCCAAATCTGGTGGTCTCCTGCGGAGGCAAGAAGGCAAGAGTGTGTTTTGGAGTGCACCGTCTCCCCTGGGGATGTGGATGGGCTGGCTGCAGGGTGCTGCCGGCACAGAGCTGCCTGGGAGTGGTTCTGGAGCTCCAGGAGCATCATGATTCCCAGGGTGGCACATGTTCCCAGGCTGCTGTGCATGGATGATGAGGGCAAAGTCACCTCAGGCATGCCTGCAGCGACCACCATGTCTGCTCTGGGCCCCACACATTTACCCTCATGCAAACCTCGCACAAAAGCCTGGAGCTTCATCTTTGGTGGCTGCAGGTGGCTGGCAATGCTGCAGCTCCATGTTCTGTTGTGCGGTGTGGGCTAGAAGAAAAGGCCTCTGTTTTAATGTGAGGAATGCAAGCGTCTTTCTCCACTGGTTAAAGCCCCCCAGCTCAATGTGTTGTTGATATGAGTGTGTGTGGGCAGGAGAGGCAGCGCAGCCAGTTTGAGTGGTGGGAGAGGTGCTGCCTCCCCTTTCCTGGGCCAAGGAGGGCTGTGCCTACCCTGTCTGGGGGACAGCAAAGCTGGGACGTGGGCTGCCTTTTCTGAGCCCTCTCTTGGCATCAGCTCAAAAAGCATCTGCTTCCTGCAATATTTACAAATATATCTACCTCTAAAATCTGCCCGAGTTTATCAGTGAGATAGGGACAGCGTTACAGAGCTGTGCACGCACATGTTACACATTCCCCTAGCAATAATTCCTTCCTCCAGTTATGCTGTGTATTTAGTGTGTTCCTCCAGTATGATAATCATAAACATGCTTTGAAGAAAAAAAAGGCTAGGAGAGTCAAACCAAAATATAGAAGCTGGCCAGAGAGTGGGAAGGGGCTGCTGCAGCGGCCCCTGAAGCTGGGGCTTGTACATCCTGACAGGATCAGCTCCCTGGGAGGGCCGGGGGGCCGCTGCCGGCTGCGAGCGCAGGAACGCCATGGCAGGCCGGGTGGTGAGAGCGGCCGGCTCTGCTCGCTGCCTGCCGTGAAATCGGCTCGGCTGGAGGGGCAGAGGGAAGAGGAAGGCTGAAACATAACAGAAGTAATAGGAAGCAGGTTGAAAAATCTTTTCTCTGTTTGTGTTGACCCACAGAGGCAGCGGGGGGCTTTGTGGTGCGTTCAGCTGTTGTTAGCAGCCTGCCCTGGGCTGAGGGTGAGGGAGCTGCTGCAGGCCCAGGAGTGTGACATCGCTTCCCAAAGTGACCGGTTGTCCGTGGGCTCGAAGCCTGCTTTCCCATGGCTTACATGTGGAGCAGTTAAGGTAGAGAGGAGTTGCCTGTGTCTGTTCTCTCTGGGCCACCCAAAGTCATCAGCCTGGCAGGAGCTACTGACACAGGAGGTCTGGGCAGGAATTAGCAGTCAGTGAAGTTCTTTTCCCCCATGCCCTGCTCCTTCAGTTTGCAGGAGCCTTCAGCTTTCCTGGCAAAACAGACGCTTAAGCATTCTGATGGCAGCACGCTCCCTTCAGCCTGAATGTGTTACCTGCTTGCTAGCAAGCAGAAGCACTAACTGTGGCTGACAATGGTGAAATGCATCAAAGAGGGCTTTTACTAGAAGATCTCACCTGGTTTCATAGGTACCATGCCAGCTGCCTTGCTTCCTTCCAGCTGCCCCATGCTCCCCACATGGGTACCCTGCTCTGCCACTGCAACCTACCTCCCTGCGAAGATGTGGGGTGTGCAGAGTCACAGGGGGCAGCCGGGGTATCCAAAGGACCTGGAGGCAAGCAGGGTCATGTTTCCAGAGGACAGGTGCTGTTAGGATGCTGTACCTGTGCTGCCTCTCAGCCTGCCACTGAACTATGCGGGCACCTACAACCCCTGCTCTGCTGATGGGTGTTGCATCCTGCTGTGCTGTTGGGGTGAGAGCTGCTGGGTTTGGGGACCAAAACAGACCTCACAGGACATGGTAGCGCTGAACAGACACATCTTTGGGAAGGGCAGCAACTTTCTGTTCCATCTCTTCCAGATACGTGGGCACTGATGCTATTTTTGCATCTTTTCTCCCCCTCCCCGGGACAATTTAATCCTAGTATTCCAGCCAGGCATGTTCCCTGCTTCCCGGGGCTGCCATGGCAAAGCAGACCTCCATGGTGTCTGACGGCAAGAAGCACATGAAGTGGGGTCGCACGGGGGTCCTGGGAGGGGAGGGAGGAAGCTTGAGTTTCATGCCTGAAATGCAAATACTTGGCTAGGAGCATGCGTTGAAGCACTGCTCTGTGTGCCTCTCTCTGTCTGCATTCGTCTTTCAGGCAACAAGCGGCAGCACATTATCGGGTGTGTGAATACATATTTACTACGGTAGGCCCAGAAGGGCTTTTCAACAACTTTCCCTGCATGTGTTGCTAACAAGTCACTCTACAGATTTACCAAGTGAGCAGAATTGCAAATGTTTCTCTTTACAATGAGAAGTAATCAGAGAAGGTCTAAATGGCAAACAGTGATCCAATATATACATTTGTCACAGATATAATGTAAAGTCAGCTCAGCCTCTTTGATGTCACATAAACATGTCATTTTGAAGCGACTCAGTTTTGCTGGCATTTCATCAGTGAGCGCACAACAAACAGCGCCAATTATGCTCCATCGCTGTTTATCATTTGCCTCCTTTAAAATGCCCATCCATTAGCAGCAGAGCGGTTTGCAGTGTTTAGTCTCTGGTGGGGATGGTATTCCACAGCCCTCAGCCCCGAGGCAGATTCTCTCTTTCGCTGTTTAACCCACTGGTTTAATTACCGTGTGGGTTAAAAAAAAAAACCCAACCCCTACCCCGAAAAAAAACTTGGAATTTTTTTTATTCCAAACCTATGTAGTATTTAGACAGCCTCTGAAAAAAGCCATGCTGTAGGGAGACCTGTTGGGCGTAGGATTTCTGCCTGAGGAGGAAGGGCACGTCCCCATCTCCTCCAGCGTCCCTGTTATTTGTCTGGTTTCCTTCTCCCAAGCACCCCTTCCCTGGGGAACTGGGGCCACAGGGGAAGCGAGGTGTTTTGGATGGGGGTGTCACGGCCAGGCCCTGGGGCTGCTGGTATGGCACATGGCCACTGGCTGGGACACGTTGCGTCACACCACAACTGAGCTGCACATGGAGAACCCCTCTGAATTCACAAGTAGGTGCCTGAATCCCAGGATGGGCGCTGTAAAGTGCAGCGCCTGTTAACTGAAGGAGGATGCAATGCAATCCACTGTGTATTAGCAAACGCATCATTTGTAATGTACATCAGCCCCCACACGTACATGCGTGTATGATGTAGTCATCAGATGCTATGTTGAACTTATTTCAAAGAGTTTGGGAGATGGGATACTATAAA
This sequence comes from Gallinula chloropus, assembly GCF_964237585.1. Taxonomy (NCBI): domain Eukaryota; kingdom Metazoa; phylum Chordata; class Aves; order Gruiformes; family Rallidae; genus Gallinula; species Gallinula chloropus. Next base: position 29,312,147 of record NC_140090.1, on the reverse strand, counting down.
TGTGGTGTTTGAAATACTAATGCTACCAGCTGCTGAGCTCACCGAAAATAATAGTTATTCCATTTCCTACCCTGCTAGTAGTTAAAAAGTAATGAGTCCTTTTATGCTTTCTTTATGTAATAGGCTCCAGCCAGAAAACTGGACGTTTCCTCATCAGTAAAATAAAAAAGAAATTCCTGATATTAAAGGAACAAAGATGAAATTGAGCAAGTCTTGTGTTATTGTGGTTAACAGTCAATAAGGAAAACCAGAGTTTTGTTCTGCTGACTTAAAAAACCATTAAGCTGTAAATATCTAACTCCATTCTATTTTAGTGTTGTGTGTTTTGTTGTGCTGGGTTTTTTTCTTTAAATTCAATTAATGAAAAAATTCCCTCCCGAAGTTTTGGTGTTAGTTTGCTTCCCCCCTTTTTCTTTTCTCAAAGCACCAACCAAATTGCATACCAAGGCCTTGTCATCTTAAAATCTACAAAGCTGAATGGGAGCAGTAATTTTTCACATGAAAAAATAATTCTGGGGTGCTGCATAGTGAAAAAGGGATTTCAGCATGCAGGAAAGCCCAGCCAAAGAATAGGAGCACAATGTCTGAGGTTTGTGCTTGTGTGGGCAGAGCAGGGAGGGGTTTGGCTGCAGAAGGGATGGCATGGCTGCAGCTTTCCTGGGTAGACTGGGGTTCAGCCACTGCCGATGGGACAGATGCTTCTGAGGACACTTAAGAAACCTGAGCCACCATAAGATGTGTCCACCTTCTGCTGACTTGTTAGAAGGCAGTGTTTCCAAGGCGGTTTTTCGCGTGTCTGAAGACAGTCTCTGACAAAAGCTCCCCGGAGGGAGAGCCCAGCGGTCCTCACCTGGCACGTGGGAGCCCAGGTCCCAGGCAGGTTCGCTTCTCAGCAGGGACAGGTGCAGGTACACGAGCTGGAGCCAAAGGCTGTGAATCCAGCATGGCAGAGGTTATGCTCTGGGAAGAATAATATGTCTGAAGAATAAAAACCAACCAGTTTATAGACAAGCAAAGTTGGACACAGACATAAACTTCTGAGCTAGTGTACAGACCAGGCTGTTCATTAAATATAGCTGTGCTGTAAAGTCTGTGTGCACAAATCCACTCTGTATATTTTAAGTGCCCCGACAAAGGCTTTGGTTGCAGTATTTAGAGGAGAAAACTGTTTTCTTTCCCTTGAGCCCAAACTGTTCCCAATGAATAATTTGTCCAGTTCTAATGTATAATTAACATCCGAAGGTGGAGACTGCTGTCGCCTATAAACATTACCATATTTCCATATTCCTGCTCTGCAAGTTATCTGTTTTAAAAAGGAAACTGCACATGCACGCACACAGGAGCGAAACGGGGCCTGTGACCTGGCAGCAGCCAGTGGTGAGTGGCACTGGTGGGAGCATGGGCACCAGAGCCCCTTGCCCTGAGGTGTTCGCCTCTGCAGCCTCCCCAGCCTGCCTGTTGCTACCCAATAGTCCCTGCTCAGACTGTGTGCTTTCCTCACAGGCTTATGGAAAAGACAGGGCTTGCACCACAACATGGGTTGTCATAAGTGTTATAGGTAGGAAACTACCAGGTTATAGGTAGGAAAAGTAATGACTAGGTGCTGCTGAGGATCCACATCCCTGATGAAGACTGACTGCCAGGAATGCAGTTGCTGAACAGTGCATGCTGTTAATGGGGACTAATTGCTGCCCCCTGAAAACTTCCCAAGGATCCATCCACAGAAAATACAGACAGGTTTGGATCGTCTGCAGAAACTTGGTTTGTTATTTGGGGTTTAATTGTGAGCTTAGCACTTGATTTCCCTCCTTTCCCCTCCTCCCTCACCCTTCATCTTAACAGATCATAGGAACTTTTTTCCTGACACTTTGGACTTGTACCATCTGCTAGCATTTATCACTCGATGATGAACACTGGTTATCATTCAGGGAAGAGCACATTACAGAGGCCTCAGACTTCTCTGGAGTGGGACCAGAGATGAGATGTGAGATGCTCTACCCGGCAGGACAGTCACATGGCAGCTGCTGGCCAGCATGGCTGCATCAAGGCCGGTACAGCCATTAACCAGAAGCGAGACGGGGAAGCCAGTGCTCCTGGGAGAAGAGTCCTGTGCTCCAGATGTTGGCCTGACAAGAGATAAGGCACAGGGCTGTTCTGGGCTGATGGAGGAAATTAATAGTGCAGCGTTGGCAGCCGAGCCATCCCAGCACGCCTAGCAGATGGGTTGTTACAAAGGAATTCACCTGTATTGGCCTGGGTTCGCTGCATTGCTATCAGAAAAGAGTCTTTTCATTGTCTTTTATCTCCAGAGCTGTTTTAAGGAGTCAAGCAGCAGCATACTCCCCAACAAGAGCTTTGCATGGGCAAAGGGTGTTACAGCCTGAGGTTGTGGCACTGTTCGCCAGAGCACTGCCCGGCCGTGGGGGCGTGTGCGGTCGCAGCCCCGAGCCCTCACACATCTTGGAACATATGTGGGATGGAGGGATGTGCCAGCGGCTCCAGCCTGCATGTGCCTCGACTGCCTTGTCTCTGTCCTAGCGTGTTGTGAAGTCTCTCGTTCGGCACAGCCATTGGCTGGGGGTGTGGGGTCTCTGCGCTGTGTTGCAATGACTCTCTTTGCTCTGCAGTGTGCAGCTCATGGGAGCATATGGCTCTGTGTCTGGTTTGTTTGTTTGTTTTAGGTTTTTTGTTTCTTTCTATTTTGGTTTACTGTCACAAATAATTTAATTATCCCATGACTTGCCATTTCAGTTATGCATTGTCTCTGTTCCTGTTTGACTTGGGGGCAGCTGTTGAGCTCTCCAGATTTAGGGCTCAAATCTGCTCATCATTATGTGCGAGCACAACACAGCTTATCTTGTAAAATTGGCAACTCCACGCAAGGTAGGCGTGTGCAAGGGCTGATGTGCTGGGATGCAGCTCACACCCCGCACCCAGAGATGGCACCAGCCCTCGGTCCCTGTGACTGCCCTGCAGGACTCCAAGAGCCCTGAGCACACAGCGCGTGTTTGTTGGCGGACAGCAAAAGACAACCCACCTGAAGCACTCGTGGGCTGTGAGGTAGGCTGCAAAAATCAGTTTAGGATTTTTGGGGTTGTTTTTAGTGGTTCTTTCTGATTTGGCTTTTTTTGCCCACAGCCAGGAATTTACAGTCCCTTCTGTTCTCAAAGTTGCTCCTCACAGCTCTGATACCAGGTAGTTTAAAAGCAATCCCCCCCTCACACCACCTGTACAACATGGAGAGGTCAATGAATGAGAGATGGAGATGTTCAAGTAATTCCTTGAATCCAGCATCCTGGGCCTTGAAGAAATGTGCCTTGCAGTGAAATGCCAAGAGTGAGCTGTAATTAGTGTGGTGTTTGGTGACTGATACATTAGGTGGCATAGCCCTTGCTCAGGAAATTGAATCAGTTTGTGTGTTGGTCCATCACTTCTTATCAAACAATCGGTGTTCGTATTTACATCCCGTAAATCCCAAAAAGTAGCTGTAAACACTCTGCTGGAGATGGATGGATGACTTGTGCCTACAAGCATGTGCCCAGAGGGGAACATTTGTTTGGCTTTTTACCTATGTTTTTCTCTCATGCAGCAGATTTAGGAGGCATGTCCTGTGGGAAGATAGGGAAGCAAACAATTCAACAATATCTCGCCGGAGCTCTGCAGACGTTTATAAGACATACAGCTGTTTCTCTTTTTAATTTGGAGGAATACAGGCCTCACAAACAGGGTGGTTGGTTGTTCCTACAAATAAAAGCCCACAGCTCAAAGGCAAAATATTTTGAAGACAATGTACAATAAGAGCCTTTTTTTTAAGCCATGTAAAAGCTGTTTTATGAAATTAAGCTGGAAATATCATAAGTGGGAAATGACCACAGAATAAATAGGAACCTTTTAGAAAGACAGCAAACATGTGTTATTTATTTTCCTAGTAAATGGAAGTGGCAGATTCAATCAGCAAGAAACATCAGATAGTTATGACCATTTTAATCACATAAAAAAAGTTCATAAGTTTTTTGTTTATGGTACATTTAACAACATCTTCAGTTGAGTATGGGAGGAAGCGAATAACTCATATTTACTAGTAAACTAGAGATAAGATGGGACCATTTCTTCTAACACAGGCAAAAAAGGGGGCGAGAGGTACAACAGTGAAGTGTCTGTACCGTTACCTTTTGCACTCCCTGTACACATCTGGAAAGCATTACAACGCGTTGCATCAGAAATATTTTAAAATTATCAAACAGTTCCAAAGCATGCACTGTACCCCATGAAGAGAGACAGCCTTCATGCCTGCCATTTCGGAAGGCTTGTCGGCATGCCAAGTAAACCTATTTTATATGGGTTTATCTCTGCCTGTATTTGCTTGAAAGCTTTTAAGTCACGTTCAAAAATGTTAATGCTAGATGGTAATTTTAGAGATGGGACAAAGCGAGGGTTATAAAATAGCCAGCTGAGATGAAATCCTTACATAATGACAAGCTGCTGATATGCCATCAGTAGCTGTGAGGGGAATGTGGAAGGAGGGCCCTGGAGACGTGGCGCGTGTCTTGGCACGGGGGGGTGTCCGAGTGCCCGTGCTGACCAAAGCCAACACAGCGCTTGTTCCTCTTTCCCTCTATTTTGGAAGCCATGCATCTCAAGTTGAAAGCTGCCACAAGGACTCATGCATTACAAAGAAAATAGTCCCAAGCAGATGTGTTGAGATCTTGATCTTCTAAGAACTCAATCGTCTGAGAGCTCCCTGTAGCTGACACGTGTCACACTGTCAACCTTTGCAGACCCCAACACGTTGTCCTCACTCAGTGTGTGTGTGGTCTGGGAGAGCTGGGCAACTCCAGCTGCTTGGGGAGAAACGTTCATTTTCCTCTCGGCAAGTGTTCCATAACAGTGAGAGGGGAAGGCTCCTGTTTGAGGGACATGGGAAGAAAATACAGAAGCAACTTAAATGCAAAGGGGTGTTAACTGTGTGCAGAATAGGCTGATTTATGAGGAGACTGTGCTTCTGTGGGTTCCATGTGTTGCATTAGTGTGATCTTGCTTTGGGTTGTAACATTGTAATGGTCATACTACAGATGAAAATTATGTATTTGGGGTGAAATATGTGTACTGTAAGAGGTACCCCTGGTATCACATGTGAAATACAAGGAAGCGATGCTACAATTATGAGTGTAGTTTCTATCCTTGTTCTGGTATCACTGCTTTCTGAACAAAACGAGTGTTTTCCTTAGGGACAGCAGTAGATAAAGAGTAAGTTCATATCCTTGGGATATCACTTCTATTGACTTTTACAGAGCAGCAAACCAAAAGAAATTTAACAGGCAAAAGCTCTGGGAAGCCCGTCTGGAGGAAGAGAGAAGAGTTAGCAGTAGGACAGCAGAGATGACCGAACCCTCAGGAAAGATTTTGGTGGTAGTATGCTCAGAGTCAAGAATCACTGAAATGCCTTGAGTGCCTTAAGCATTCATGCAGCTGGACAGCACATTTGCCTCTCTGTTCTCCTCCATGTTATTCTTCAGTTGAAAGCAAGGAGAACTTGTTAGATCTGGTCTAAGAGTCTAGGGACTGGCCTGCAGTACAGGAGGTCACTGAGGTTTTATAATGCCTGAAGCATAAGTGCTTTGTGCCTGGGGTGCCCAGAGATCCCACTTTAGTTGCACAAGCAACTGAATGTCCTGGGAAAGTGTCTGGAGGACATGGCATAATGATGCTCATCTCTTGTCGTCATCGTGTTGACTTCCAGCAAGCAGAGATGCACTGTATATATATTAAAATAAGAGTTGATTGCTTCTAATGACAGGTCTTCACAACATAAGAATACCTTGTTGCTTAATTGTCCCATTTCTATCCATGGAACCAGTGTAAAACACGGGGGTGAGAGGCTGATCTGAAGGTGGCAATAAAACTTTACTCTTCATGGGAAGGTGTTGATCTGGCAAAGAGCTGATCAAGTTGGAGATGCCTCCACCCATCTGCTCTTGCTGAGCCTCTGATGAATGATCCTGAGAAGATCTTTAGGGTGGGAGGGGTAAAGGATTGTTCTTGTGTTTAAGCCCCCAGATGCATGGCATTTAGCTCTACTGGTCTGAGGGCAGACTAGAGTCCGAAATCTTTCAGATACATACACGTGTGTGTTTGGACCCTTGGAAATCTGTGCAGCTTCCTCCCCCTCTGTTTGCCTTCGCTTCAAAATAGTGTCTGGGAACGAAGCTGCAGAAGGTGCTAATAACTGAGTAAAACTGCCAAACCTCCTCATTTGCTTTGGGCTGTGTCCCTATATGCGCATTTATAGCGTGGAATGAAGCTACTGTCACAGCACAGCAGCTGTGCCTCGGGTTCAAGGCTATCACTTCCGACTGTCCCTTGATGAAGGGGTGTGGGGTGGGTTACCAAACCTGGTGGATGGGCTTTCTTACAGACTAAGTCAGATGGGTGCTGACCTTCAGGGTGTTCCTGGGCTTGCGTATATCTGATACCAGTTTTGGGTATATGATGCTGTGTCAATGAGCGATGATGACCGTGTTGTGTTAGGTGTGACACTCAGAAGGTGGATGTGTGGTTAGTAGGCGAAGAAAAACAAAAGAGCAGTTGGCTCCCTGGGTTCCACAGCCAGTCTGTGGCATCAGCCTGCCCCTAGTGAAAGGGGTGTGAGATCTTCTGCTTCATCCATCACCTCAAACTGTCCTTCGTGGGAAAACATAAATGGCTAAACCCAGGTCTCCTCTGGCCCCTCAGCAGGTTCAGTGCGGGATCCATCAGGTGTCTGGGGTATTCTGAGTTCCCCAGTGGGTGCTCTTATTCATCAGCAAAAAGAACACGATATAGCTCTTAGGTCAGAGGTTCAGCTATGATATAGCTCTTATGAAACAGATCATTGTATTGACTAAGAACTGTAACAGGCATGTTGCTGTGTTTGCATGGAGCAAATTTGCACTGCAGTGGAGTGAGTGCCAGGGTCTGGTGGCCTGGCTTTGCGGCAGGGGTGAGGAGTAGTCCAGGAAGACAGTTGGGAGAAGCAAACTCCACAGGGCTTGGGGAGCAAGTGCGCAGCGTGTTACTGCTGGGGCTTGTCCCTGGTTGGAGATTTCTCCTGTGTTCTTCAAAGCATACAGTCAGAGGGGAGAGGTTTTTGGGGAACAAACAGAGGCTCATGACTCCTGCTGCTTTGCCAGGCGCTCAGAGTCAGCCCCCCAGGAGGAGATCAAGAGAAAGTGGAACAAGATTTTGACATGCTCGGAGAAACACGTTTCCACTCTGCTGAAGGGCTGAAGTGCTAAGCCAAGGGCACACCTTGGCCACTCTGGCAACAACAGCCTCAGCATCGTGCTTAGCATGGGGCTGCTGACTCTCCCGGGTCTCTCTCATGCGCGTGCTCACTCTACATATGTACACATACAGATATGACTTAAAATAAACAATGCCACGCAGCTGCTGAGTCAGAAACTGGGCCCTGGCCAGGAGCCCACAGCTTGGCATTACCTCCGTTCCCTCAGGGGATTTCCAGCATAATTTAGCCTTGAGCTTGATTAAGACCTTGGGTTCCAGCAGCCAAATAAAGGCTTATAATGATCTGGAAGATAAAAAAGAAAAAGTCATAATGCCATGTATGAGAAAAGGAAAGAGCAAGAGTCACATAGAAGAAGGAAAAGTCACCATTACATACCAGTGTGGTCTTGCACATGGTGCTGTAGTGGATTCTGGGCACAAGGCTGCTGCTTCCAGTGCAACGAGCATGAAACAATGAAGTCATACAACAGATGATGCCCTTTTCCTCTGACCCCTGATGTTTTGTAGGAAAAAGGTGTATCCATAACACAACAAACATTATTAGTTCAAGTTACACTGTGGAAGCATTGCACCACACCAGAGCGCAAGCTCTAGGCAGGGTACATTGCCTGCCAGCCATACTGTGCCACCCCAGCTGGGGAGCACCCTCCTGCCCCACGTGTGGGGCTCAGCCCTGGGCTGGAGCTGGCCCTCAGAGGGCTTGGCCTAGAGAGAGATGAGAAATCGGCTGCTTCTGACCCACATGCAGGCAATGTTCCCGCATCAGAGTGCGAGTGGCTCGGCCACGTTGGTGGTAAGGTGCAAGCATGAGTGCACACACAGGGGAAGAGCCCCTCGCTGAAGTTTGGTGACCAGCACTGGGCTTGGCAGTGCAGAGTGATGTCTGTTCTGCATTCAGGCTCGCCTCTCTCTCTCTCTCTCTGCCCCAAACATACAAAACTGGGTAATTAAAGTCACCAAAATGTTCTAATGCAGGAAGGTAGTCTGCGTTTTGTCAGGAGGGGGAAAAAAAAGGTTGGCTGCTGTGCAGCGCTGCGGACAATAGCTGGAAGAAGCCTAGCTCTTTTTCTCCCTTGGAAACACATCTCCCACACTAAAATAGACCTTGGCTGTGCCATTCTTCCTACAGGGTTAAAAGAGGCAATTATTATTTTTAAAAAATCATATTCCACGACAAAATGCTAACTCTCCTTTTCATCTTTGGGGTCGTTTATCCCAATGCAGCATTGCCCTGTACCAGCAGCATCCTTGGGCTGTCATGGCCTTGAGGCTGGTGGCAAGGGACAGGCTCTGTGCTTGCAAAGCAAGATGCTTTGCTGCCAAGCTGAGCTGGTGCCAGGTATGGCATCTGGGGCAGCAAGGGTGCCTTGTAAAGCTAAGACCTAACCCTTGTACATGCAATGGGTGGCAGAGCCCCAGTGCAGGACTGGTTACCAGCTGTGGGGAGCAGGAGGGCTGATGACAACCCTCCACCATGTGGGAGTGATTAAAGAAAGAATTGGGCTGGATAGATCCCAGATGAGTTAACTTAATAAAGTTGTGGCCTAATTAAACCACATCCCTTGCATCTTATCTGTCTTCCTGCATGTCCAGAGCAGTGCCCAAAGACTCTGCTGCTACCGAGCGTTCACTTTGCACTGCAACCCAATAACTGCTACCTGCGCCCCTGGTCGCTGGGCAGTGCTAATGAAATTGTGGGGAGATGTAATAGGATTTGAAGTTCTCACTACCTGGAGTCATTACGTGCTGGTCAAGCGCTTGCGGGTTATCCCGCCCTATAAATAGGGAGGTAGATGCAAGCAACTCTTTCAGGGATGGCTATTTCTATTAAATATATCCAATTAACCTTGAGCAGTACGGAGATCTGAGAGCCGGGAACAAAACTCATAATGTAAAAGGCACGCGGAGGCTTCAGTAACAAAGTAAAAGGCCTGTGAGTTTAAAGGGACCCTCCGGCTTGCCCAGCACTTCAGAGGTGCGTTACTGCCCGGTCTTTCAGCGGCCAGGCTGGGGATGTCACCCATGGGTGACAAATCTGTGCCTGGTGCTACTTAAATGAAGGAGGCAGCGTTAGGTGTGACTTGGCAGAGTAGTTTGTAGGTGAAACCTCACACCCATGGACATGCTCAGGAAACGCAGAAGCTGCTGCTGCTGTGAGTTTTAACATCGATCTGCAAAAGCCAGAGCGTGACTGGGGCTGGGGAAGCAGCCCGTGTGTCTCCTCCCGTGTGTCTCTCCCCAGCTCTGCCAGGTAGATCAAAGGGGTCCTGGGCAGGACCTGGCAGGGAGCTGGGGTGGACATACCAGGAGCAGCATTCTTGGCTCTTCTGTTGATGCCTGCATGTGCTGGTGCTAGGAAGGGCTGCCCACGTGCTGCTCCTCAGCACAGAGCTGACACTGGATGGCTCAAGGGACGGACAGTGTACAGATGTCAAAAAAAAAATTAAAAAAGAAACATCTTCCTCACTGGTGTTCTAGGGAAGCTCCCTGATGGTGACCTGTGGAACACCATCACTGACACGTGTGGGAATTTATGACTGACCTGTAAGAAAATAAATAAAAAAGCTTCTCTTGGGTGGGAACACAGGAGGTGTCTGTGGCCAGGACCGGGCAGGTTGGTTACCTCTCGCTCTGTGCTGCAGTCACAGCACAGCAGTGTTTCTGACTCGTAGGTCACCACACAACCAGTAAGCTGATCCCCAAAATTACTTGCTGTTAAATGACTTGGGGGGAAAAAAAAAAAAAAAAAGCTACAATAGTGAGTCCTAATAGGAAGGTTTACGTTCTGCATATCTGGTCTATGTCTTGCTGCAGAAATAAACAGTCCTTAACTGAGAAGTCTCTGTGGACAGCAGCATAATAGATGAAGGAGAGATGGTTGTATCATTTTGCTCAGTTGGTCATTACATGGAATTATAACTGTATTATCAATAAGCTTCAATGTCATTACCTCGCTATACTTGGCAAATGCACACATGCACTCAAATAAACATTCTCCATTAGAAATATTGCAGCCCATTAGCTAACTCTGGCTGCCCGGAGCCCTGTTGGCAGCTCACCGCTGCTCACCTGGCCCCAGGAATACTCCATGCTGCTCCTGCAGCAGCTCCACAGCCCTCTGCATCCCCTTCCTTGTATCCTGAGAGATCCAAGCAGGCTTCACCAGGGCATGGGCACCAGCAGCCAGCCTTGCCATAACATTTTGCTGAGTCTGAAAGTCCTTCCTTGAAGGAAAATAAATGTTAGTGTTCACACATCGGTATCAGCGTCCACAGCCCATGCGGTAAATTTTGTTGCGAGTTTCAGGATATTTATTTTTAAACAGAGAATTAATAATAATTGCTTCCTCCCTAATGAAGATAAGTGTCACAGGAGACTCCAGCTATTGTGTATTTCATGTATATGGTCTCAAATTCTTCTGTATCCCTCTGCAATTTATTTTCACTCAATTAATTTTATTTTATGATAAAGTAAATGGCCCACAGTGCTGATGGGCATTAGCTGTGGAGCTATCACATTATAATACAATCAGGTTAACTCCTAGCACTATGAGTTAATACTCCCATCTGCCACACATGCCCCAAAATTATTATCTTTCTGGAAAAGCCCATTTCCAAGACTGCTGGTAACCTGCAGCTGAGTTATTGCCACAGGCCGAAGGCGCGTGCACCCTGTGAGGTGCTGCGGTGCAGAACCTCCATTGCCTCTGAAAAGCACTAGAGTAGGTCAGATGTGTTTCATTGGATTTTTTTTTTTTTTTAATTGTCCTATTCTCAGTGTTAAACTTCTGCAGGTTTTGAGCAGCACCAGGGGAAGCTGGGTTTCAGAATTCCACAGGCTGTCCAAACCTACGCTGGTATCTTCTAAAGTCACTTTGGAACAATGTGACAAACATTTCTGTGAAGGTCATTTGCTGGATTTCAGGGAGGAAAACATAAGATTAGTTCTTTTGCCCTAAATACTGTGTACCATATCCATAGCCAGTAGAAACCCGTTTTTGTTTAGGAGCCCACAGGTGCCTACCTGGAGCCAGGGTGCCATTCCCAGCCCCTCTGTCTGGTGTCCTTGTTGCAGCCCAGATGGAGCAGTGTGGTGCACCCATGGGGACCTTGCAGCATCCGCTGGGACAAAGGGAGGTGGGCCCTGCAATGCCAGTGCTGTGAGGCACAAACCATATCTGAAACCTGTCCCACCTCACCCTTCATGCTGGTATTGCCTTAAGAAAGGCCACGGTGCTTTTGTTTCAGGGGGCTTGAGTTTGAGGAAAATAGTCTTTGGCTGAGCACCTTGGTCTAAAGCCACATTTAAGGCTCAGAGTGAAGCTTTATGGTCACGTTTAACATTGCCCCAAGCAGAGGCTTGTTGTGGAAATGCCACCCCAGTGTTTGCTGTGGCAGCAGCCCTGCTCTGTGATCAGCATGCCCTTTTCTTGCAGGGGCTGCCAGATGGTGTGGGCACAGCTGCTCAAAAGGAGTCGCTCCCCCTCTAGTTGGGGCAAGGTGGGCATCACTCCGGTGCTCCTTGCTCTACTTCTGGTGCTGTGCTGGGTGCAACAGCCCTGTGGCATGCAGGCAGGATGGGCACGACTGTTTCAAGGCAGTGGGTGCTTCAGGCATGTTGGTGGGTGGGAAGATGAGTTTTGGGTTGGATGTAGGCAGTACTGAGCACATCAAGTACCCCAGAGTGATTAGACCAGGTTGAACACCATGAAGTCTTGCTAACTGGTGAGATTTGGAGGCATTTGTTCTCTCACCCCATATGTACCTGAAGATTTCAACCCTTTCCTTGTAGTCAGTACAGCTGGAAGCCTTTTTTTTCCTTAAAGTTGGCTCTAATGTCCCCGCTCTGGGAGGTGAAGCTTGAGGGAATAACTCCTTAATCATAGCGATAAAAATTATCTGGTCAATAATACTGTACTCCCAGAGTCTGTGCCACTGGTTTTTCCTCCCAGAGGAAACCCCTGCAGCCTAGAGCAGTTTGCTGTCTGGAGAATGTGTGCAGGCTGTTGAGTTAAAAAAAAAAAAAAAAAAAAAAATCTTTCCAAATTTAAAATGTGAAATCCACAGTGAAGGTTGGGTCTCTTCAGCTCAAGTGGTTGTGCCAGGGCAGCATTCCACCTCCTCTCAGCATCGATGCCCATGGTGCTGCGGGACACCATGGCTGCCCTGGGGAGGGGGGGCACTGGCCAGCAGGGACCAGTGCAGGGGGCTTCAGGCTGAATGAAATGGCAGTTTTACTGCTTAAGTGCAAACAACTAAAAACGCTTTCTCAACAAGCACCCAATAAAACTGTATTATTACATCCTGTGAACAGCTCCAAAATCCTTAACTCGGGGATATCAGCAGCTCCTCAGTGAAACTAAGCTAATAAACAAGTAGATAATTAACAAAGGCAAACATGAATCTCGGTACCAGTGACTTCATATTAAGAACCCTTCTGGTTTTAATATTTGGCATGTATGCATGAAATAATTTATTGCTGTTTCAAAGTAATTTTGACTGTTAAACGTTCATTGGTTTGCTGAAGGAAACAGTAAAAGAAATTCTTTCATGTGAACATTAGTTCTTAATTTTAACATTTCCTTATTTTCTATAATGGGATTTGATGTGGCAATAAGCTTTAGGAACAGATCTAAGTGGAAAAATATTGTTAGCAGGTGAAGGTTTTCTTATCGGATCCCTTAGCTATCCACTGAACAGGATGGTCTCATCAACAAGCACCCGCTGAAGCTGAGCACTTGAGTGGCAGGGCGGCTGGCCTGCCTCCGGTGCCATCGCCGATGAGCAGTGTTAGGGACAGGAAACAAAGGTGAGTGGCGTGCTCTGCGTCCCGCTGCTGCCCAGGGTTTGGGATGCATCAGTTTACTGAAGGCCCACGTGAATAAACCGCATCCAGTTGTGACTGTGTGAGCAGCTGGGGAACCTACATATGGAAAAGCACATTCAGTCGTCACCGCGCGTCCCCCAACCCTTGGCGGCCCAAGCCTGGGCACAACCGGCCCGGGAGCCCTGGGTCACTGCCGGAGCTGGAAGACAGGCTCCGCTTCGACCACGGCTGCTGTGAGTGGTAACTTTCAGATTGTCAGACGCTGAGTAGTGTGTAGAAATCAGGCTCTTCTGCACACAAATTCCATGCCCTGCTATATCTGGTCTGTGTTTATGTGCTGATTGAAGAAAGAAGACGTTTTGCTTGACAGCGCTGTACAGTTGAGAGATAATATACAGAAACGTCTCCAAAATACTTCCAATCTATTTTTATTTTGAAGCAGTCCTGGTAAATGTCATGGCACGGTGCACCTTTAATTTTGGGGGAAAAAAGCCTGCGTGGGAAGGACCCATCGCGTGCCTGGTGCTGTGTGCCAGCGTGACCTGCTCGGCGCTCGGGCTGGCAGGAAAGCTGCGGCCGATGAAATGCGCCGTGTGGGGTGGCGGCCACAATGGTGCGAGGGGGGCTTTGGCTGCAAGAAATAAGTTTTGGTTCTGGAAACACTCCTATGCAGCTAACGCAGTGAGAGCCACAAGTGGGACAGGGGTGTGCTGCATGCTCTGTTTATGAACGCCTTGCCAAGTCTTGCTCCCCGCTAAGACCAGCCCGCAGCTGCCATCCCTTCACACCCAGGGCACCCCGCAAGCAGCGTGCATGGCACAAACGTGCTGTCCTCACCACAGCGCTCTCCTGCCTGCATCAGAAAGGGTTTGTTTAACAGAGGCATGGAAAAGTCATGGTATGGTTTTCTTTCCTGCCCTTACTTTACTATTAGTACTGCGACACATAGAGAGGTGCGGATAGGCAGGAAAGCCACAGCACACTTTTGAATAGGAAATCTGGCAATTTCTTTGCGGTGAGTTTAATCTCCTGCATTTTTCCCAGCTTGGTTTTTCACTATTATTGGGCACAATTAAAAATTAGTAAAGCTGAGGTAAGAATTAAAGTTTGTAATTAAATTTTCTCTCCCTCCTGTGGCTAGCGTGAGTTTGATGTCGATTTACAATGAAGACTCCTTTTTGCGGCAATTAGCTTTCAAAGAAGCAGGCAGTAATGGGAAGCATTTGCTAAATCAAAAAGGCGATGGCAAACTGTGGCTATTTACAGCTGAGGGGCACCTTCTGCTCCGCGCGGGGCCTGTGGCAGGCTCCATCGCGCTCTGCCAGCTCACGCATGGGTCCCGCGGCCGCCAGGCAATGCCCCGCTCACGTCCATCTCTGCGCTTGGGCCAGCCCCTGAGGCAGCCGGGGTGGCGGGGAAGGGCTGCATCCAGCATCCTTTGTACTGAAGTCGGAGGTGCTCTCGCTTTGCTCGCCACCGCTCTTCCCCCGCGCTGTGAACCAGGGCGGTGGGAGCTGCACGGCGGCTGCCCTACATAAAGCGAGTTCCCAGGCTTGCATCTCATTTCAGTGCAAAAGTCAAACTGAATGACTCATGCCAAATCTTTTTATCTCGTCGCTGCGACTGTCAGCGTAGCTGAACTCCAATACGACTATACTTATTGGAAGGGTTATTTTTAAGTACCGAGCATGTATTTATATGTGCGGCGATACTTCATCATTTTCAGCTGATTTGATCTACCGGAGCAGAATAGTCCCTCTTTATAATAATCTCCAACATGTTAACTCATTCATCTGGGTACGGCAACAAGTTCAAGTGAGGCCTCCAATATGTTAATTATTCATGCATGAATCTTTTATTTCATCTAGCCTCATCCGCACCAGACTGCCTTTTCTAGGAAAGCTCTCTGTTGAGAAGAAAGCAACAAATACTGTACAGTGATTTGGGGGGAGGGGGGCGTGGGGGGGGGGGATTGGGCTGCATATTCCAAACTATAAATTGTCTAGTCTCAGACTTTTTTCTCTACTGCCATCTATTGTGCAGCAAAAAATGCATAGTTCTCCAGCACAAAACTGTGAGTTCTGGTTTAAATGAAAAAGGGTCGTTTGGTGGTGGCTCCTGGGTGCTTGCAGTTGCTTCTGCTCATCAGAGAACCTATTAAGTTAATAAGAAGAAGTAAAAACGACCAGGAAGCAATAATTAGGAGGCCTTAGGAGCACCTAAGAATATAGAGGGGATCTGGTGTGCAAAACGGGCTGCCGGGGATTTTCTTGTAAAAATATCCCGTAAAGGGGAAGTGGCCCCCGGCTCCCCGGATGGCCAGCACCAGCATGGTCCTTGTTCTCCTCCTGCTCAGGTCCATGCCCACGGGAGTCTTGTGGGGCCACCTCACCCCGGCATGGGGACATGCTCCTGGTCCCTGCCCTGGGCTTGTCCTACCCTGGGGAGCCAGGCAGGAGGTGGTGCAGGGACCCTTGTCTGTGTGTATGGTCACCCCCCGCACCCCACACAGCTGCAGTGTCTCTGAAGGGCAGCCACAGTCAGTACCTGTGCATGAGCATGTGGCGGGCTGATGGGAAATGGAGGCTTCCCCCTCTGCTTGCTTTCTCTCTGGAGTGGCACCGTGTTTCTGTGGGATGGGTCATGCCACTTGTGCAGAGAGCTAAATGACACTGCTCTAGTGATGGCAGCTAGGCAGAAATGCCTTCAGGAAGGCAAGAGCTGTGGGGCAAGTGGTGTTTCCCCGTAGGGCAGGTTCAGGTGTATCACAGGTGTTTTGCTTCCTGCTCAGACTGGTTTGATAATAACCCTGTTCACTGGAATGGGGTTACTCCTGGTTTACACCAACACAATGGGAGAACTCATGCCCAAAGGTCATTCCCAGAGAGGTTGGGTTTTCTGAAACATCAGCTGGTTTCAAAACTAGGACCTTGTGAGTTTCCCTTGTGGTTTTGCTCTCACTCACGGTGGCCAAATGAACCAGAACCATCATGGCAGAAAGTGTCAGGCAGCCCTTGCTCTCTCTCCTTGCACCGCTGATGGGCTGCTGTGCTCATGGCCCCCACTGCTTCAGATTACTGGGGACCACTGGCTTTTAGGGATGCCTACTTGTTATAGTTTAACCCTAGCATGACATCATATGGTATGGAATGTCTCTTCTTGTGCACCCCCAGCCTACTCACCATTGGGATGCTGTGAGAAGCTGAAAAGGCTTTGGCTCTAAGCACTGCTCAGCAGTAACAGAGACCTTGTAACGAAAAATCCCAGGGAACACCAGTCTCAGTAGAAAATCAAAAGATTGCCACATAGAAGCTACTATGATAAAAAAATTAACTCTACCCCAGCCAAAACCAGCACCCTGCTCCACACAGACAGACAGATCTACCAGTAAAGGGGGAGTCACGGTGAGGTCCTCAGTGGTACACGGGGAACACGTGATACATGCTCCAGCATCCGCCTGCCCCACCACAGGGCTGAGGTCCCTTTCTCTCTGTGGCTCTGTTTGCTTCCAATTTTGTCAGCCATTTCCTGGGCAGTAAAATAAAACTGCCCAACAATAAAGATAAAGCCAGTCAAACCCCTCTCCACTTAGGCTGCCCCACAGGATGTCCCCATGAAGATGCACCATCTTCTGTCATCCCTGGCACACAAAGGGGAAGCATGTGGCTGTGTCCTGGCTAGCAAATTAAATGCACTTGTATGGCATCAAAAGCAGTAAATCCACAAACTGGGGGGAATTTAGCAGCAAAATCAGGTGCAGGATGACAACAGTGACACAGCGATGATGGATTCTTTAAAAAACCCCAACAAAACAAACAAACAAAACCAAACAAAATAAAAACCCCACCACAAAACTAAAAGGGTATGACCAGAATATTTTCAGGGGAAAGCAAAGTTAAAATTGTGAAAAATAGGATCAAAGTAACAGGAAGCATATGAAAATTAATGACCATCCTTAATACATCTTGCATGAAAGACAGCTGAAAGCCAGTTACTAGCGGAGTGTATATGACAGCGTATTGAATTGGTTTTGATCATGTGAATGGTGTAATGTGCTGTGGCCCTAGGGCAGAAAGGAATACAGCTACCGCGCCGCACCGCTCCCTTGCAGAATGCCATCGCGGTACCTGTTTTACAACTTAGCGAATACTAAAAAGCCATCCATCTATATCTAAACCGAAATGACATTACATATTTTCTCTGATTTATTAGTAAACTACTAAGTAGTAACATTAAGCTTTTAGGAAAAGATTAACAACACTGTGCAGCGGTAACCTGTCATCTTAATTTAAGGGAAAGCCGCTGAAAATGCTCACTCTTTGTGAGGGAACATGCAAAATGCTTTGCCTAATGGATGTGGAAACGGTATTAGATCCCTCTCGCTTCAGGACATTAAAAGCGCGTTATTTGTTCTTTATTTGTTTGGGGTTAAGTTTTACTCCGGTTTCGTTCGGGGTCGGTTTTAGCCCAGTGCGCGGGTCCTCGCTCCCTCCCCGACCCCTTCGCCAGCTCGGCTGAAGCGCGGGGATCCGCCGCCGCTCCTGCCGGGGCTCCGCTGCAGCGGAACCCGAGCGCGGCGGCCGTGCCGGTGCGCACCCCTGCTCTCCGCCTCCCGGCCGGCTTCTATCCCCCGCCGCGCTCCGGGGCCGAGCCTGAGCCGGGGCCGAGCGCACGGAGGTGCCGCCGGCCCGATGCGGGCTGCAGGCAGCGGCCACCGCCGGGAGAGCGGGGACGCGGCGCGCCGGGTGTCCCAGCGCCGCGTTAACGCCAGCGGCGGGGGCGCGGGGGCCGCTCCTGCCCCGCTCCTGCGGCCGGGTCGGGGGCCGCGGGTTCAGGTTTCAGGCTGATCCTCGCCTTGTTAAGGGCTACTTTGTCGGCGCTGGGAGAAACCAGACCCTTCGGAGAAGTTAAAAGCGCGGGTGCGAACAACTGCGTGTGTTTATCAACGTCGAGACAAACGTTAGTTTTCCCTCCGAGACTGGGGGAGAGAATTCCAACTAATATCTTTTTTGGTCTTCATCTGTTTGTCTCAGGCGTTTTAAAGGGTGGCGGCGTGGGTCTCGCAGCTTACAAAAGCAGTGCCAGTTCCCGCTGGCCGGGCTGGTGCTGTGCAACGGCACCTGGCAGGAGCCTGCTGCCAAACAGGGTTCCCGTGGGAATGCCGATGTGCCAGAGCTGGTAGGTGTTGGTGGCAATGTGGGGATCGTGCTGCATGGTTGCTAGCAAACCTGCCTGGCATCTGCCCGGTGCCTGACAGACCCTGGGGACAAGCCTTGTCCCTGCCCTGCAAATCATCTCACCCTGCCAGCCAAGACCCCCAAAATCGCGGTGTTGGGCTGCATGCTGCCCATTGCGGGGCAAAGGCCACCAGGCTCAGCTTTGCTCGGAGCTGCCAGCTGAAACGTGGTGCTGTTTTTAAAAATGGTAAATTTGAACCATAGCCCAGAATTAATTTATATTAACATAGGAGATTGAAATGCTGCTGTTGTGACCTAGTGATGCCACCGCTTACTGTGCTGTGGGGTAAATGAAATGGAAGATGCCAGTCAATGGCAAATCAAACCTGCGACATTTGTAAAAGCCTTTGAGTCCGTTTGAGCGCAGAGGCAGGCTAAAGAGGAGTTTCCATAGTCAGGCTGGACAAAAATTCCCAGTTGCATCCCACACCAGCAATGATCAGTATGTGCTGGTAGAACCACACATGCTCAAGATAACGTGTTTGGCACAAAACTCCGAGCCCACTCGTACCTGCGATTATTGCTCTAGGATCTATTAGAAGAGCAAGTAAAGGGAAAGAGCACACAAGAATCTTGCTAGTGATTCAACAATAAAGCATAAAATATGTATAGAATCAATATTGCATCCTGGTCCAATGCTAACTTGGGTCGAAGCAGAATTCCAAAAGATCGGGATACGGATTGGATCAGCCCTTAATGAGGTGTTGCAAAAGAAGCGCCAGTAAAATATACAGGCCGGCATATATTTTATGGGGAAGATAGTCTGAAGTCAACATTACAATCTACTAATTCAGTAGAACAGCTGGAAAAATAAATTTGTTTAGCTAGAATAGCACATCTATTTATTGAGCCTCCTTCCGAAGATATGCACATATCAACAGTAGGATTGGTCTCTAAAACATGGGGGAGGAGAGGAGGGGGGTGATGGTGAATTCAAATTGATGCGCTACTTATTCCACACTAGTAATTCAATTAATGATTTTATAGACCCTGTGCTGTCTCACATTCTCAGTCGTTCTCAGGCAAATGAGATGGGGAATCAAGCAATTAGCTGGGGTTGGCAACGCGGCGGGTTCAGCCTGAGCAAAGCGCTGCACAAAAGCCCCCTCTCGCTGCCTGCTGAAGTGCAGGGTGCTGGGGAGCTTGCCTTTGGCTTCCCAAGAGGAAGCTGCATGGCAGCTTTCACGCTCCTGCTACAAGAAACTTTGGTCCATTATTCTCACCAACAGCAGCGGGCTGGCCAGCGCTGATGCAAAACGCTTTCATCTTGTCACTCGCTTCCATAACTTTTTTTGGTGGGGAAAAAACCCTGACAGAGGTTTTCCATACTCAGCCTTTGCTGAGGGCTGGTGCCATAAGGAAATAGTTGTGTGTGATTTCTGAGTTATGATCAAACTTTTGGTCAAAGTGGCAGCAAAGTGCTTGAAACTCGAGATGAATGTAAATTTGATCCAGGAAATTGTTTAGGTACCTGCCTAATTTTAAGCAGCAAAATAGTCCTACTGCATTCACCTGAATTACCAAAGCACTTGAAGATAAACACTTGCTGCCATCAGGCTCTGAGACCCCTGATCAGTGCCTCTCCCAGGTCTGGATGAAGCTGGGGCTTGGCAGACAAAGTGAAGGTCTCCTGTAAATTGTGCTTTGAGTATTTAATTTTATTCAGGTATTATGTAGTAGTATCTGCATCAGGGCCCATCGTGCACTGCCACCAAGAAATTATTTGTCCCCAACAAGCCCATGCCCTGGCTTAGCCTGGGGTAGCAGCCTTCCTTGAAGCATTCCTCACAATCTTTTTTCCCAGTGTTCGTTCCATTATGTCATTTTTTTTGTTTGCAAAAGAACATCTCTCCAAAGGCTTGGAACTGCTGAGATGTGTGACAACTGCTGTCTGTGACCATGAGGATGCTCCATGCCTGGGTGACTGAACACAGGCAGAAGTGCTGGCTGGGCACACTGCTGGCACTACCCGCAGTGAGCCCGGGGTGCAGGGGGAGCTGTGCTCCCCGCACCTCGGTGCAAGCGAGGCATGACCTCGGCGCTGATGCCTGTTGCTAAGGCACACTTGGTTATTTTCTTCCTATGCAGCAAAACTACCTTTTTTCAGGAGGCCAACGGAGGTCTTTATATTTTATTCACATAATCCAGACCTTCAGTGTCAGTGCCTGAAACGAATTACTGTTTATATTAGAAACTTAGTTTAATAAATTAAGTCTGGTCTATGAACTGTCAAAGTTCCTATAGTCTGCAATTCATATAGAACAGATGCCTTTTCCATGACTCTTAACTAGAAGTGGCCAACTTGATTGCTTCCTTTTTGCCATTACTACATTCTGTAGGTTTAGTTATCTACTGCCTACAGAGAATTCAAAACAATTTAAAAGGGCATCTGGTATAAAGCACTCTCCAGGAAAAAAAAAATCTTTCCATATACAATAACTTTCTGTTTAGGTCAGAGAATTATTCAATAATTGGCACTTGTTTAACAAGACCATTCAGAATCAGTTTGGTTTGGGTTTTCCAATTGTAGGTAGAGTTACAGGAGGTTTTTTTCTTTCCCAGCAAGCAGGTTTGTGAGTCCTAATTTCCAACATATTTGTGGCACCACCATGATTAAGACCTAACAGCTAATTTTTGTACAAGTAACAAACACATATTTCAAAAGTGCCATAAATAATTCAGTGATTTTTTTTCCCCAGATTGTTTATAAATTATAAATTTTCATTTACTCTGTCCTAGTTTTATATAATACCGATAAAAACGGAGAGCTAAAAGCAATGGTTTAATTGAAGAATAAAAAACGAGGGTAGGATGGTCAGAACAGACCTCTATGACTTGTGTTCCAGTTTCCCAGTCACCATCATTTAAAAGGCTGGACCTGCTAATATGGGCTGTTATAAGCCCTCACTTCCAATATTTATGTTTTGTGAAGCACTTTTAATGCACAAACAGTTGTCACATGAAAAGTTAATAATGAAGCACATCCACAAGGATGAAAAGAGAGCGGGGCTGATGCTCATTGCGTCAGGAGTTGCACATCCAAGCGTTTCCAGGTAATATTTTTTCCATGTTGCACATTAAAGCATTTCACTGCAGGACCTTGAGCCTGCTGGCATGGGCAGGGGGGAGGCTGCGGGACTGGGACAAGTCCCTGCAAGGGCCATGGGGAACAGCTGCCCGATGAAATTTTCATGGTGCTCCCCAGTAACGCATTAGGCTCTCGGCAGGGCCTGTAACCTTGCCATGGTGGGAAGTGAGAAACGTTTTTCCCTGTTCCCATGTCTGTCACAGCCTGTGAGATGAAAACAGCCGCAGGACAGCCCAAGCTGCTGCAGTGTCCGTTTGGCTGAGATCATTTCAATAATGGCTGAGGCAGAAACTCTGCGCCCCTCACCCCGACACAGCCGCTGTGCTCTGCTGCTGTCTATAATGTGCATCTCACAGCAAGCTGAGCTGCCTTGCAGATTTGCCTTCCGAGGCCAGGTCATGGTCCATGAGCTCTTCTTCTGTACCTGGTGGATATCCATGAAAAGTGGCTGTAGTTCATGATTAATTTGGTGAGGATTTTCACAGCTCAGGCTGTTTTGGTCTCATCTAAAGCACCACCAGTGCTGCTGTGCTGTTACATGTGGTGATGCTCTGTCCATTGGATGTCTGCGTGGGGTGCCAGTCTGGGGAGAAGGTCCTTGTTTTTGTGCTCTCCTCTTTGAGCCAAGAACAAGAGTAAGGCCAGAGGAAGAGAGAAAGCTCTGAGCTGGAGGGACCATCAGTCCATCTGGTCTCGCAGCATGCCCCCATCCATGGCAAGAGCAATCTGATTTAGAGGAAGTTTTGTAGTGCCAAGTTTGAAATAATAGTGAATCTCTGCAAATGACTGGCTATCATGTATCTAGAGGCATGAGAGGTCCCTACCTGCAGAAACACATTCTGCTCATCACATTTGTGATTTGTGAATGAACACTGTCATTCCTGACTTGCAATTTCTTTACAAATTTCTTTACAAGTGTCGTTTGGGTTTTTTTTTCCTGTGAAGGCTAATGCTAGTAAAGAAAAGTCTTTTGATGGTGGTGTGAATTGCCAGGAAGGCTGACACAAGGAGGGATGTGCTGACGTCCCCCACCACAGTATCTGTGTCAGCCAGTGAGCGAAACCAGCTTGTGAGACCCAAAGTTTACCTGTGGTCTAGTGATGCTATATCAGCTTACAGCAGCTGAGGATCAGGCCCACAAGCCTTAAAAACTGAGCTGTTTAGCGAGGTGGGTGCTGCCAAATGATGACCAGCCTCATGAGCAGCCCGCCCTGGGGTATGTGGGTATATTGAAAACACTACCTGCTCCTGCAACCCCAGTCTCTTCCTTCTGCTGACAGAGCCAGGCAGCAGAGACAGGATCAAAAATTTCATCATTCTTGCTTTCATAATTGGTTGTGACAACATAGGTGGTAATGTTACTCATTAGTCATAGAAGCTTCTTTCTCTGTGGAAAATGGAGCTGCACAAAGATGCTTATATATATATATATATATATATATGTATGTGTTTATAGTAAGCATGCATATGCATTATATATACATGTGTAAGTGATATGTAAAAGCATAATTTTGCTTGTGCAGGAGAGAAACATCGCTGTCAGTGTGTTTGTGCAGACCCAAACTCTAATGCAAATACGTTTTGTTGGATATTTAATCACAAAAGGAATAGCAAGTAGAAATCAGGATGACAAAACTAGAGTGTAAATGGCAAATGCACACCAGAGCTGCAAGCAAGCTCTCTGTGCATGGAAGTACAGTGTACAAACAACTCTGCAGCTAGGGACCACTGGGATAGTGTCGTCAGTGCACCGGTTTTAGTGCAGCATCTATTTTTTGTAAGATAGATGCCTGCAGAACTCATCCTGTTGTAGTTGCTGGCAAACTTCCTCTTGGTTTGGGTGTTGAACAACGTGTAGGCATCTCAGGTTTCCAGTACCCACAGGACATGGTACCAGGCAGGGCTCATAACCGCATGGGTTGGTGGGTCGTGTTTAGGGGCAGATTGGAGCATCTTGCTGACACTGACAGAGGTGGCTTAACTGACTTTTTGTTACCTGGCTCGTCCTGCTCCCAATCAGGACAAACACATGAGGGTCAACTCAAAAATGTTACTCCAAAAGTCCTGACTTTCTTCTTTCATGCTTTCTCTTTGATTTCTAATTTAAATACATTCAGAACCCCAGCTGTGTTTTTCTTGGTGCTTTAAATTCATTTATTAATCTCAAATTGTAGGGACATTGGGGTTTTTTTCCCTTTTCCTTCTGTGCAAATGACATGACTCCAATCTGCTGGGTATGCCTTTCTCCTTCAATTATTCTGTTGTGAAACTTTCTTCATGTCTGTAATCCTTTTTTTATTGGCTTGTCTTTTTTTTGCCTTCTACCCTTTATTTTACTGTCTCTCTTCTCCACAATGCTCTAATTATCTTAACTTTCCACAGCCATTTTGCAAGCCACTAGCCAAGGCAATTTCAATATATTTGAGCTTGCCAAAGTATTCTTGGATGGTCCCTGCAATGGAATTATACTGTACTGAACCTAAATCCGACCCGCTGCTGCTCTGATTATAGCCCTGCCTGGTCTGCATTGAAAAAGCCCAGCACATTTAAAGAGGCAGGTTTCCTATTATCTAAAGAGGCAGCTGTCATTCTCCCACATTCCTTCTTTTTCTAATTAGTTTAGTGAAATGGTGTCTGTCAAACCCACTCTTGACGGTGATCTTTGCACTCCGTTTCTTAAGATGAAATGCCATTGTCCCATAAAACCTCAAGGTCCGTTGCCATCAGGAGCTCGCTGGGAGAGACTCCATTACACAGCACTATGAAATAAAACATTTTTTCATCCAAATCCGCATATGCCTTGTTCATAGACCACTGGAATTAGAGGGACTCTTTCCACTGGCTTCAGGGCTTTGGATGCTGCTCTATTTCTATTTGCCCTAAGAAGCACAAGCTTTTGGCTGATGCCCCGTGGTATCGTCCTGTGAGCCACAGCTTTACCTCTCATGTCTTCCACTCCCAACACAAAAGCTGCTGTGTTGCCACTGACCCTAGATGATCTCCCTGAGTTGTTCACCACATTGTGGGGCTTCTAATTTTTCAGCTGTTTCACCTCAACTGGAATCTCACATGCGGGGGACTCGATGGCGGAAAGTTGGAGAAGAGTTTTTATTTGACAAACAGGAGCGCTAGAGGAAGCAGGAAGCTTCCGTGATGCTGCTACAGGCCCAAACACAGCAGTTCCCACAGTGTACATCCATACCCATATGGATAACATATGACCTGGGGCTGTGCATCCCTTGCAGCAAGCATGTGGGACACTGGTGTGTGCCAACACTGGGACCCGACCAGGGGCCAGTCTTGTGTGTACTCACTGTACTGGGCAAGCAGTGGGGCCGAGTCACATATTCCTTCATAAAATAAAAAAATCACAGTGAATGCTGCCTAGTCAAATGCCTGTCAAGGTCAGAGGGAATGAATTTAGGGGCAAATGAGAAGCTTTGAGATCTCTCAGCCTGGGTGTGTTGGGCACAATGTGTATTGTGGTCAGAGATGGAGAGCTCTGGGCTTCAGAGACTTGGAAAGTTTGATGTTGGCAGTGGAGGCACAAGTGGCTTTGGTTGTCTCTCTAGATGAAGGCCACTGACAATTCATCTCCCTTTCAGTCGGTGAAGCCTCTTAGGAGCAACCTTATAAAAAACGTGCAGCAGTTTTCAGTGCATTGAGACAGTCTCACCTGGCTCTTGCACCCACAGGAGGGAATGCAGCAGCTGGCTGCGGCCACATGCCTGGGTCTCCTCCCTGCACAAAGCGAGGTTTGGGGGCTCTGGGTACCTGCCCAGTCATGACTGCAGGCTTGAGAGCAGCAGGAGTGTGTCCAATGGGACACACAGGGAGCTCACAGACTTCCCTGGCACAGTTTGTTGGTATTTAGACAACAACAGCTAAATAGTCTTAATAGGCTAGATAATGTTAGCACTACCTTTGCATGTACCTGTCTGCTACTTCTGACAAACTTAAGAAGCCTGTTAATCCCTTTTCCATACTTCCTCCTTTCACTCAGGACAGACCTGTTTTTCTGAAGCTGCCTCGCTGACTCTGTCCTTTGCTTGGCTTTTTCTTCATGCAGACCCACAAGCAATATTTGGTCAGAGATAGCTAGTCTACCCTGATGAGCTCTAACTGTCCTGAAGCTGTCTCTCTCCCTTTGATTTTTCAGCTGCTCCCTTCTCTCTCTGCTGCAAGAACTCTGCTATGCATGGCTGGTGTCTGCTCTCCATCTATTTTTGGTTTGTCCCCAGCTGCTCACTGATGTGCCTGGGGGCTGAAGCCATAGGGAAGCCCCCAGCCCACTACAGCACTGTGAGCTGGGAGGGACAGACCCCTCAGTGCCTCCTGATTATTTCACCCTCACCAAGAAGCTTTTCTAGGCATTGTCGTGGCAATCAATGGCACCTCAGTGTTTTGCAAAAGGAGTCTGCGTCCCTGTCCCTCACTGGTGTTGTTGAGTCCCTACGTATTCGCTTCAAGGTCTCTGGCATCGGCAGAGTGGTGGCGTCAGCAGATCGCAGGTGGCTCGGGTCCTTGGGTCCTTTTCTTTATCCTTGGAAGCCTTGAAAGTTTTCCCCAGGCAGGAGGTGAAGAGTCTGTTAATTTAACACTTCAAAATAATCTTTGCCCTCAATTTCTCATTTTTAAATACGATTGTGTTATCCAGGGAGATGTTTTAGGGACTTGGGAATGGTGTGGGGCCTCTGCAGCTTTCGCATCCAGTGCTCCCGTGATGCTTTTATTTCCATTGCCTCAAAGCATTTTTTGCCATTCACAAAAGCCAACCACAATGCCCCGTGGGCTGCTGTCCCTCTGGCTTCGTGTTCAGAGGCAACCAGCCAGGCAAGCCAGTGGTAAAAATCTGAATCTTGGCAACATGAAGATAAATTATTTTCCCCTGGGCTGCAGAGGGTAGGGCTGCAGAGCACCTCGGTGCTTCTCTTGTCACCTGCGCTGCCACAGGTCAGGAAAGCCAGGGGAAGGAGGCAGCCTAGTGAAACATGACCAACCACCTATCTTCACCCCTCACCCCCCAGCTCTGCCAGACGGCATCCCTGCTTCTTACTCCAACCCTTTTATCCAGAGAGGCAGACAAAAATGGATGGAGAGGGTGGGAAACCAGTGGGATTTACCCACTGCTTTCGCAATTAGCCCTTCCTGCAGGGCAGTGCCACCAGCACAGCCCTGCCCATGCCCACAGCTCTGTGCTGCTGGCCAGGTCACCTCCGTGCCATGACAGTCCTCTGGCACTTCTGTTCTTAGATGCAGGATGGACTGGGTTTTATTCAGAGTGTCCAGTGATACCAGGCATATGACCATACTGGTCTGCGGTCACCAGTCTAGTTAGGTTTCCTCCTACAGGTTTGGTTCAATTTCAGGCAACTCAAGTTCCTGCCCTCAGCTTGTCTCATGCTGCAGGTCTTGTGCACAACTGGGAAAAACCTGAACTCAGTGAGCTCCTGAGCATCTGTGCTGGTGCACGTGGGATCACCGGGAGTGGGACTTGACATGTTTTTCAAGTAGAAGTTTTTAAGCAGAAGAGACTTGAGAGGTGCTGTGCTGAGGTGTCCACATGTGAGGCAGGAATAAGGACAAAACTGTGGGCTGAGCTTTCCCAGGAAAAAATGATGTTGGGGATGTGCTGGGGTAACTGGTGTGTTTGTGCCACTACAGTGCCACCTGAGGAGTACCAAAGCGCAGCTCCTGGGGGATGCTACACTCATTTTCTGTTTCTGCTAGAAAAAAAGGCCTGTGCATGCCTGATAGCAACTACAGCCCTCCTGCACCACATGTCCCAGCAGCTCGTGGCGTGCCAGTGACCTCCACACAGCCCCTGGACCACTCGGAAACCCCCCAAGCTGAATTTTTGGGATGGCCAAGGGGTTGTTTGCTACACCCTTGCCTGCATCCCTGACTCCATGTAAGCAGTTCCAAGCCCACTGCCTGGTAGTGGTGGGGCACGGCGGGCTCTTTCAGAGAGGAAGTTTGCGGCAGGCTTGGGAAACAACAGGATATTTTAATCTTTTCCTGCAAAGTTTTGCACAAGACACAGTGTTGTGTTATGTTTGGCTGCATAGAGGGGTCCTGTCTTAAAGAGCTGGATTTCTTCTTGCCTGAGGGGGAAGGAATGATATCAACCAGATTTGTTGAATACTAGCGGTTTTGGGTTTGTAAACACTTTGGGTCATCAGCTCTCTCCTCTCACAATGCCTTTGCCCAGGTACCACATGAGGAACCCCTTGTCCCTTCTGCAGCCACAGATGCTACCAGGACACTGTTAAAGGCTACTCTGGCTCCAGCAGCTGCCATCATGGCCCTCCTCCCACCCCAAGCAGCACCTTGGCTTTTTGGGCAACCCCCTTTCCAGTGTCTGCTCTCCCTGCTCGTGGCCAGGCACGCCACCAGCCTGTCTAGAGCAGGTGTTGGCTCTGCGGGCTCTCCCATCCCCTCCTTGTTGGGCAGCAGGAGCTAGTCTCTGTCCCCAGGCTGTGGCAGCCCTGTAAGGCCATGTGTGCCCACACAGACACCCGTTTGTAGGAACGAACACATCTTCCTGAACACTTGGACAGATAAAAACCATGTGTATGTTGGATTAGTTTTCCCCAGCTGTTTTTCAGCTCATGTTTTCTGTCGAGCTGCATAGAATTTTGTTTATGCACTACCCAGGTTTCCTGTTTCCTTGAGTCTGGGCACTGGGGCACTGTCCCTCTGAGATGCCCACAGTGCTGCCTCTCCCCTGGGACAGTGAGCCAGGTTCCTGAGGGGCTTTATAAAGCACCCTGGACACAGGCACCCCAATCCGCCCATGCAGGGCAGTGCATCCAGCTGGCTCAGCAGGGTTTTGTCTTCAACACTGCCTGCTCCTTGTGGACCTCACGGGTCTGTGGACCAACCAGGGCTGGTCCAGCAGCTGAGTTGTCCCAGCACAGATCAAGCTGCACGTTGCAGTGGTTTTTTTGGGGTGGGCTGTGGCTCCTGCTCCCCCCAGCTGCTTGTAGGGCAACATCTGCCCACCCTCCTGCACAGTTGTGGCTTTGTGGGGTCTCACCCAGGAGTTCCCAGCTGTGGGAGCAGCTCACGTGCTGTACAGGGAATTGCCCAGGTCTGGTTATCACCTTGGAAATTGATGATCCCAACATGAAAGGGAAGAAGGAAACCATGGTGAGAGCGTGGGTTTTCACAAACGTGCTGGCAGCAGGATGGACCTGACCTGCAAACCCTCTCTCCAGGAGGAGATGTAGCAAATCAAGCCAGGCCCCTGCCTGCAGGCATCAGAGCTTTCCCACAAGCCAATAACCCACACTGTCTTCTGACTTCAAAATGTTTATTTGCTTCAGTCTTTGTGAGAGTCACTTTTGCAATATTAAGGGACAGAGCAATGGAAGTGTGTTATCTTTGATTTTCTGTCTTTCCTTTTACAAATTAAATGAAGGCTGTGATAAGTTCACAACTTAGTAATTTGTGCTGCAGGGTGGCTTCATGGCAACTGCATGAACTGGGGGACAGGCGACCCTTGCTGAAGAGCCTGCCTGGATCCGCGCTGGCTTTGTTCGGAGGAGGTTAAGTGCACTCCAGCACTGACAATTTCGGTGTGAGAGGCTCTCAGAAAGCAGCAGCCACAGCAGTGCCTGCACAGGAGGGAGGGGAGCTGCGCCTCATAGGAAAGACAGCAAGCCTTTTGTAAAACTGAGCGCCAGAGAGAGATGATCGAGCGCTTGGGAAGCAATTGCTCATACTTGTGTCTCTCGTTGTGCTTTAGGGACAACCTCTTTCTTTGTTGGCGGGCCAGGCTGCCCCAAAATCTTGCTTTGGCTGCAGGGTGCTCAGGTGCAAAGCTTCCCACAGGTGCAGGAATCCCTCTCCTGTTCCTGGTGCATGCCAGACCCGTGCTCGAGCAATACCGCTGCATCACTTATACTGTAACTCTGTTCATTACAGAATAAATATATGCTTTCCTCTCTCTGCATTTCAAACAAGTAGGGAGACAGTGTTACTCTCCCAGCAGTGCCAAGGGCTATCTGCCTTTGGCTTCTGCTTCAGTGTCTGAGCCCGTGGTCTCTGTTGCAGTGGGGAGAGGCTGTCCGGTGCAGCACACCTCTGCCAGGAGTGCTGAGGCTGATCATTTAACAGAACTTACTAATGGAAAACCCGGATGTTTAGTCTTCTCTTCCCCGGGGTTTTAAAAAAAATGTTTTCCAAATATTGTTGCGTACCATAAGGTCTTTCCCCCACTGCCAGTTGCTTCTCGGGTGCTTGGATGGGAGTCATGAATTCGCTGGCAGGCTGCGCAGCAAACCGCCGCTTCTGCCTCCTGCCGCCCATCAACCGGCCCCTATTAGAAGAGGAATGGCAAGTGGTTTATTTGCTGCCCGTATGGCAGCCCTTATGGGGCAGGCGGTGGGGGGGAGAGCACTGCCTCCCCTCGATACCCCCTCCCCAGCAGGAGCCTGCCTCTGCCAAGACCCCACTTCCCCCGCACCGCCCTGCCGCCTGTCCTTGTCTGTGGCATAACAACAGGGGCTGTGGGGAAAATCCCATTGAAATCACAACTCCCCTTTGGGTTTCCCCATCCACAGAGCGTTGCCGTTAACCTGCCACCAGCACAGTCCCTCCATAACCCCCTTCTCCCGGCTTGTTTTCCTTGGAAAGGGCCTCACTTCTGTGGTTGCTGACAGAGTTTCTTTGTAAGCGTCCCGCAGGCTGTCAGTGCCTCCTTCCCCAGCCCGGCCAGCAAGGAGGGCTATCACTAATGTGTGTCATTCATCAAAGCAAAATTACACGTGTCCCAAAAAAAGGACAGCATGCAGACAAATTACAGCATGCAGCAAATTGCTTACTTGCAGAGGGAAAAAAAATACAGCGCTCTGTTTTCCTCCCCTCCCAGAGGTAAGTGTTTAATTCAACATACTAAGATTGAGAAATCTAATTATAGCCACAGGACAGGGGAAACCCAATTGCAGTGGAGCACAGCTCTTGCCCCAGCCGGCGGGTGCAGCGCAGCCAAGCTGTGCCACGTCCCTGCAGGGTCAGCCTGTGGTGGGGGGTGCTCCTGTGGCACTGGCCAGGTGACCCCCTCCCCACCCTGCTGTGCTGCACTAGGCACACAGTGTGGAGAGCAGCCCTGAGGCTGCCCAGCACTGCACCCAGGGACCTGGGCCCACAGGGAGCGGAGATGTCTATGCCTGCTCAGGCAATTTTATGCTTTTTCTAAGGGTTAGAGGTTTAGGTTTATTTTGTTTGAAGTGTACCTCTGTGTTTAGGGACATGCATTTCTCTGTGGCTGCAGCTCTACTGCTCTGGAGAGAGGTGGGGGTGAAGCTGGGCAGAAGTGCGGCCCTTGTTGGCAAGGGGAGGCTGGAAGGACCCCCTCCCCAGCCAGGTGTCCACCACATGCCCAGAGCCAGCAGTCCTCCCAGAGTCACAGGGCAGGGCCTGAGCCTGGCGTGACCCCTGGCACGGACCTGGCATTGCTCCTCCAAACCCAGCCACCCCTGGTTCCCACCTGGCTCCCCCACCAAGAGCACCCCAGGGGAGGTCTGCTCCCCTGATTTTATCTTTCAGATTGCAAAAGCCCCTCTTACATAGTTAATTGATTTTCATTAATCACAGTCTCCTCATCTACTTGTTTATGTTCTTCACTACTTCACAAATCTAATCTGACATCTGATTTACAGATTTCAGAAATTAACCTTCCTCCAGTGTTTCTGTTTCAATGTATCTTTATTTATTTACATTCCTGTCAAGTGCCTTTCAATAGGAATGATTTCTATGCTTGGCAAGCAGAGAGGCCTATTGTTTTCCATGGAAATGTATTTTTGCCAATGGGGCAGAACCCCAAATGGGCAATTGTGGGTCAGACTGCAACACCTGTACTCCAGTTCGGCAGCACTGAGCTGTGGGGCATCCCTGGCAGCAGGGTAGCCCCTTTGCAGCCAGGGCATCCCAGATGCTTGCTGGGAAGATGGAGCTAATGGCAGATGCCCTTGGCCTGGCTGGGGCCGGGCAGGTGAAGGGCTGGTTTCTGCACCCTTGGAGCTCTCTGGCGAAGCGGCAACCCCGCGCTTTAATTTGGTTTGCCACAGAGACCTGTGCTCCTCGATCAAATGGAGAACAGCTGCCTTCAGGAATAGGGATTCTGTATTTCTGAAGCAACAGTTAACCTGGCAATGACATTATTTTCTTATTTGCTGAGGACAGTGTGTGCATTATTACTGAGGCACAGCAGAAATAAAGCTCTTTGGCTCACTCTACATTCAAGAGCCATTGTCTTTTACAAAACATCATGCAAAGAGCAAGAGTAGCTTCTCCTGCAGCGGCTGTGGTAGACCTTGCAAAGGAAATTAAAACAAACCGCGAACAATTCTTTATCAGAATGAAAAAGAAGAAAACAAAGGGGGCGAAAAAGTGAGGGCACAATGCACCAGGAATTAAAGGTAATTTTGAAGTGGCCCCGAAATAATTGCCTCCATTTTCCCTGGAGATGGTGGTGTTGCAGGCAGGAAGGGAGGCAGGGAGTGGGAGCTAATGGGTAGCACGGCACAGAGGCAGTGATCCCTGCATTCACGCTGCAGGCATGTACGCCTCGCAGTGCTCAGCCTCCGCACTGGGCAGCGGAGAGTGGAACAGCCATGTCTGAACAATGCAGAACATGTTTTCCCAGAATTAGTATTGAAGGGTAAATAGTAAATGCAATAAAATGTAGCATGGGTTTACCGAAAGCTGTTGGTATCAGGCTAATCTCATTTCCTTACTTAGGGAGTGATTTCTCCAATGCAATGGCATTCATTCCGTTTCATACGACACCCTGTGGGAAATCAGGAGCTAAGCAGGTGATGGTGGGAACTAGCACAGAAGCTGCAGGATGGCGAGAGTGGAAAGGAGAGCAGAGATGATGACTTTATACTCTTCAAGAGGATGTGTTTCGTGGGACCATAGTTACTTGTCCAGTTTCTCAAGCGTTGTTCGTTGGACCAGACCGCTTCTGTGTTTTATTTACCTTGACAAAAGATGTGATGTGCCGATGAGATTTTCTGAGGAGGTCACAGCAGGATGTGGTCCTGGGACACCCAGTTGGCCACAGGCAGGACACTGCCTGGAAGAAGAAACAAAGATCATGCAATCAGGAACTCATAATTACTTCTGTCATTAGGTGGGACCATGTCAGTCGGGAAAGCGCACAGGGACTTAAAGACCTGGCCAAGTTAATTGAGCCCTGAGTAAACCATAATCCACTGACAGGAGGTGGCCAGGGAGAGTGGGAAGTCAGCACCAGGGTGTATCAGTCCAGACAGCCCCAGCAGCACCGATCAATTTGGTGTCAAGGTGGCAAATAATTGTCCACTTTCTCAGTGACATTGTAGGTGGCTCTGCCATTACAAATGAGCCTGACCCCTGCACAACCTTGCAGCCCGCCCTTGCCCTTGGCTGCTCTTGCCATCAGACCACATTAGAGCCAAGCGCTGGCGGGGGAGGAAAGCCATAACCTGCAATAACCAACCTGAAATAACCCAGGGGACCAGGTCCTGACCTCACGGGTTTCCTGTGAGCGTCACTTGCCTGCCGTAGCGTGGGTGGCAGTGTGTGCAACCTGATGATGGCCCTGTGTGCAACCTGCACCTCTGGGTACCCCGAGCTGCTGCCTCATCAGCAGAGCAGAGGAGAGCAGTGCACCCAAACCCTCCCTGTGGTGGAATGTTGGGGAGCTGCTGACCAAGCCTGTGTGTCCCCAAAGGCCAGGGCGCAGTTTGGCTGCCTTGTGGTTACAAACCTAGCCCTTGACCTTCCCTCCATCTGTCATCCGGCCTCGCAGTAATGGAGGGGTTGCTATTCTTGCTGTGCTGAATCCACTGGCACTTACCCATCCTGTAAACAAAACCAGCTCTCTGGAAGCCAGCAGACATCAAGGATGTAATTTAGTTTCTTAATAGCCTTGCCGAGGCTATTTCAGCATGCACGCTGCGACAGCGGCACCGCACTCCCTACTACTTTGGCCAGTGGACGGGGTAAGGGGCAGTGGGGTGAGACCCTGGTGGGACACATGGGTGGTCAGGGATCTTTAGCTGCCAGGCGTCTGCTGCATTCATTTCCGTTAGGATTATCTGGCTTGGATAACCTCCTGCATTTCCTTCACAATTGCTGTAAAGTTATCATTTTGTAATTTGTTTCCCTCTGAAATGGGAGGTGGAAATCCCAGTTTTCCCCTCAGCCAGGTGGCTCCCCACAGCAGTGTCCTGCTGGTGGTTTTACTCCAGCCCAAGCCTTAAATTTATCTCTACGCTGGCTGTAGTCTGCCACGGTGTCACTGCATGGCACACTCTTAGCCTCAGTGACAGTAAATCACCATTTATGAACATAAAATAAAGTGCATCCTATTTGAAGGCGTTTGCGTTAGTTTGGTTTTGGTCTACAGAGCAATGCGCAACTTTCCGAGCAGTGGGGTGGAAGGACGTAATCAGAAATATATCCCTTCTGGGTACCTTTTAAAAGCAGCCAGGCGGCTGTAAAGGGAATCTTTCCTCTTCATAAAATATTAGAGGCACCAATTAATATCTTGTCTGCATTTTGTGTTTCAGTTGCTCCTTCTCCTTTCCACCAGCCATGAAACACACAGTTTATTCACCCGCTGCCGCCAGGATGTCGGTGGTTCAGGCACCCTTCAGGACGGCATTTGTTCCCATAAATCAAATGGCTCTGGTGAACAGCTCACATGACCAGCCGAAATGCCGCCGCGGGCATGCCAAGGCCGCCGCGGGCATGCCATGGCTACCGCAGTGCTGCGGCCTTGGCCCAGGCCCGCCATGCGGCCTTTGCTGAGCCAAGGCAAGCAGGCAAGGTGCAAGCAGTGTGCTCTTCGGCTCTCCTCCCCTTGCACCGAAGTCCAGCTTGCCAGCACCGGCCTGGCAGCTGACGATGCACTCCAGCACCCGCACCCAAATGCTCCTGAGCTGAGTGTGGGCAGCCTACGTGAGCCTGCAGACTCAAAATAAGGTGAAAATTTGCTGTCTTCTCAGAAAGGATGCCCTGAGGTATTGCTGCCTGGGCACTAGTGTTGGCTTTGCCTTTGAAGGCTTCTGTGTGCAGCATGCTACTAATGTCCACCCAGGCCTTCTGTCCCCATTTCCTCCTCCAATCCTGCCTTTTCGGGAATGACTGTCACAATGTGGCATTGGGGTGTGGGAATGGGGTGAGTACACCCCTAATCTTGCCAGCAGCCAGGTACACCAAATCAGTCTACTTAAACTTCAGCCCTTTGAATCACTCTGTCACTAAAAACAAAGCCATTTTCCTTGTCACTTGCCGCTCTCCATACATGTGCAAACTCATTCAAAACCCAAATTCCTTCTCTGAATTAAATTGTCAGCCTCCCACTCGGGCAAATACATTAGCACTGACTGTGTAACATCAGCTCAGCTCTCTGTATAACATATGAATAAGCCTTTAAAATTGTATATTCTGCCCTGCAGCATTTATCTCATATTTTGATCCCAATTTTTTCTCAGATAAAATACTTGCCGGTCTATTTAAGTGCCTTGATGTTTTATGTGCTTCTAATTTAGGGTTCAAGTGGGACTTACCAGTTCTGCATTCATTTGGTAGCGGTTTGTTCACGTACTAATACTTTATTTCATGGATTATAATGGATTTCTGAAATTGTTAGAGATGGTGACAAAAGGTTTTTTTCATATTTCACAATGTGTATATGCAGCGGTTTGTACTTCTGAAGGAAGTCGCAATCACCATTTTAATTCCCTTTTGGAATGCAAAACAAAAGGTGATTTATCTTTAGAAGCAAAGACGGGGTTCAGGGGTAATTTTGAGAGTCGTGTATAAGACAACACTCTGATTAATTAAAACTTAAAACCCCACATTGGCTGGGAAAAATTTGTGTTGATACAATACTCCAGAATTAGCGGGGAATTCATGCCTGACACTGAGCAGGAGGTTGAAATGCAGCGGTTAAAAATAATGCACCATATTTTCAGTAAATCAGTGGATATATTGCCTTTGTGAAATTTCTCACAAGGAGTTTGAGTTCCCAACAAACACTTCAGGGCTAGAAAAGGCACCATGGAGGCCAGGAGGGGAGAAGGGGGGTTCTGTCAGTCCCGGGGCTGTGCCCAAGCCCTGGTCGTGAGGCTGTGGTGGGTGGTGCTGCTCTCTGGGAGTCGCTGGGAACCGCGAGTCTCCAGCTCTGGCAACAGGCAGATCTTGCTAGATTAAAATAAATGACAAACCTCCCATCGACTCTGAGCGAGAAAATATCCCATTTTTTCATGTGCAGCATGAGTAATAATTAAAAGAAACATATGGGTTTTCAGCTGATGTACAGCCACATAAAAATTAACATCAGTATCTTGCTCCCTGTCCATGTCCCCTGCCCCACGGATCGGTTTGCTTACCCGATGGCATCAAAACTCAGCAAAAAAAGCCCAAAAGGCGCCACATTTCTATTGTGTGCTTACACCCGTGGCGCTACCTTTTTCTTTTCTCAGAAGGAAAATGCAGACCGCCCTGCAATTAGCAGAGAAACCATGAATACTTTCTTCGTTAACCACAAATGGTTCTTTTCACAACGAGCGGGCTCACATATGTTCTAAATATGTTCAGTTTCATTAGGCGGCGAAGCGCTGTGTGGATCTGCTATTTTATTCAGGAAGGCAAACATGAGCTGCATATGTGCAACATAAGTTGAGGAGAATGGGAAAAACTTGAGGCACTTGCAGAGTGCCCAACAAACTCGGACGTGCTGATTTAATGTGGGATCGCTCCCAGCTCATTTCCGTCAGCCTTGTCGCTAGCAGAGATCGGCATGCTCCGGTCGGTGATGCTCCCGCCTTCTGCCAGCCTCAGAGTCCTTCAGAAAGGTGGATTTGTGTGCTGCAGGTGACCAGGTTTGACGGGGCACTTGGCTGCATTGTGGGAGTTTGCCTCTGCTGCCCAGCAGCAGCACCCTGTGCTGAGGGGCCAGCTGTTTCCCAAAACACTGACCCTTGCTGTGCAAGGTTTGCTAAAGGCAGCTGCAGCGGGATGCAGCACAGATTGTCACTGCCTGCGGGGTGGGGGTGAAGTTACCCCAAGTCAAAGCCCCCGCACTGAGGGACAGATGGGCCTTGGGGTGCAGAAACAGTCTACAGTCTGGGAGAGAAGGCTGATTCCCTACCCCCTCTCCCGGCCCTGCCCTGATTTTCTCCCATTTGGAGAACATTTGGAAAAATCTCTCCCAAATATTCCCACTTACAGTTTTTAGGGATTTGTTGATTATTATTTCTCCAGCTGCCTGGTCAAAATGTTTCCAATATTGGAAATACATTTTTAAAAAATAACTCAGAAGCACAAACATTATCTTTCTCTTGTGTTCTTCAGACTGTTTTGGACACCGGTGACAAAGCAGTGGGGTAAGCTGCATGTGAGCATCCCCCAGAGCCCCTCCTGCCCAGCACAGTTCCCACTGGATGGGTGTGCGGCCTCCAAAACCAAGCTTTCCATATCAACACTTTTCCTCTTAAGGCTGGGTCCTACCCCATGTTAGTTTAACACCTGTAATTTGTTCAACCAAAGCTGGTGGGGGTTGTTCTTTAGTCCTCAGTGTCCCTTTTTTGTCTCTCCCTGGAAGTGTGATGGACTGGTTTTAATCAGTGTAGCAAGCCTATACAGTGGAGAAGATGAAGATTTGTGTAAATCACGTTCTCTATGTAAACACATACAGTGTTAAAAATATTCACACCCCTACGTGTTTCCCATTGTGCGTGCGCTAATGAGTATATTAAGAAACATGTCTTCTCAGCCTTACACTCTGTCCTGATCTGCTTTCTGCCACCAGAAGGGACCCCAGAGGCGGCTGGACGTACCCATGGGCAGGGAGGTGCTGCGAGAAGCTTTTAGAAAGTTCCACAGTGCCCTTGGTCCCTGCCGAGAGCTGGCGGTACCGTGTTGCTGACGCGGTGTCACAGGACTTGGCGCTTGTCTCCTATGAAACTGCGACGCGTTAGAGATGTCTCAGGTAGGACTGCAGAAGGTGATGCTGGGCGGGTGTCCAGTGCCTGCGGGCAGCGTCCTTGCTTACATCGCATGTACAGAGGGAAGTTCCTCATAGATAAGGATAGCAAAGAATAAATAGAGACCAGTTCTCGAAGAGCCCCAGGGAAGGAGCTGTAAGAACTTAATCTGTTGTTTTTATTTGCTGAAGGTAGAAGGGGTATGATTTAAGTGCCCGATTTGTGGCAGGGAAGCAGTGGTAAATAAACCAGCGAGAGCTGCCTCTGTAGGAACAACCAGCGATCAATAAGTATCCTGATATCTGCAGTGACTCTTTTTTCTTTCCCCTAAACCCAGGCACTACATTAATAACATCTTTGACTGTGCATGGGTTGCTCTGCAATCCTTGTGCCGTGATGCCAGGCGATCTTCACCTCAGCACACCCCGCGCCCACTGCCAGGAGCTCAGGAATCATGGAGTTAAACAAGTTTCCCTTCTCCTCAATCCGAACAATTGGAATCAGCAGTTTGCATTATTTTAAAAATGAATGCTCAGAATCAGCAATTTTCTTTTTTTTTTTTTTTAAGATCTTGAGGGTTTTTTTTATTTAAAGTGGAAAACTACATTAAGTGCAAGGCACTCAACAAAGAAACAGTCATAAAGCCTAAGTATTCTTAGAGTTATAAAATATGTCCGTGGTGGCAATTCTACTGCCAACAATGAAGTTTTAAGCATTAATATGCCTTCATTGCAGTTTTAATGCCTTAATATTGACTCTATAGCTCTTTTGGGTAATTTTGCTTTCTCTGGTACTTGAAAGGTGATGATGTCAGCGTTCTTCGTACTGATTCATATGCAGGTTGATGAAGCTGAGTTATTTATTGAGTTCCATTATATTTTCTATAAACATTAGTTCTCAATAAACAGAGACATTTAGCCGAGGGTTTATTTATTAAATAGGTACTGTACAGATGGTTTTGCCACACATGATGTGCTGCAGAGGATATTACTCAGGAATAATCAGCTGTGTTATAGCTTGGCTAAATTAATAAGATGATAATGATGAAATTGATGCTTTTGAGCTAGGCTTGGTAAATGGTTTTTGCATAAACAAACTGATAAATTTGAGAAGCAATTACTTGCTTGTCAAAGATAAAAACACAACAGGGCCCATTTATAGTTAGGTCCTATTTATTTTTAAAGATTGTACCAGATTTTATGTTTAATACACTGCAATTAAAAAATAATACTTAAATGAAGAATAATAAAAAACTAACTTTCTGAGCTCTCCTTCAAATTTGAAGATGCAGCATTGCTTGGTTAGACATCAAGTAAACTTTTTCAAGGCTTTCACTACATCTAAAAAAAAATATAATTGTTTTATGAAAGATGCTGCCTGGAGTTGTGCAACACAGACTCTGACAGCGCTTTCTCGTAGCAGCACTTGCTCCAAAATCGAGCTGGATGCCATATAGAGAAACACAGTCTTCAGTTCCCTGTTTAATGTGGATTCCGCTGAGGTGATCACACGAGTGAGCAAAGCACGTGGGTGGTCACAGCCCTCACCAAGTCCACGGAACTCTCCAGTGAAGCAATGACCTGTGTGTGTAGAGATGGCTGTGCGTGTGCATGTGTACACACACACACACACACAAAGACGATCACTTGACTTGCCTACTAACACGTGTGCGCATGTTACGTGGTTTTCTACACCAGCCCAAATAGCTTATTTATGCTTATTTAGAATATGTTTAGAAAAAACAAGCATCCGAGTGAGGCACAGCCCCTCTGGAAAGGCCCCCCCAGCCTGGACCCAGTCCACGCTCTCAGAGCAATAGCAGTAGCGTGTGGTGATGGTGGTTGGCGAGTTCCTCCTGGCAGGTTGAAGGCACCTTGTGAACACATGATTACCTTTGTAACGACCCCAAGACACAGGCATTACCACGTGGCTTGCTGCCCACTCCTCAGCAGGCACAGGCAGCTCCTGTGTGCATTGGTTGGACAATGATGCTCATAACGATTTATTTTACCTTCTTGTGCGCAAAAGGAAGCGTCCAGCCCTTCAGCTGTGGGATTAATTCCTTCTTTCCCTGGAAATCACTGTGGCCCAAATGCACCTATGTCTTCCACATAAAAATATTCCTGTGGGATGTTTTAAATGGATTATACCTAAAAGAAGACACTGTATGGCCAAATTAGCAAGCCACTGAGGTATGTCCTAACCTACAAGCATGTGATTTCTACCCTAGTGAGAAAAGCTTTTACTTTTACCTTTGAAGAGAGCTTTTACTTAACTGTTTTCCTCCGTAAGGCCAGTAACAAAGCATGGGAGGAGTCCAGCCTCAGATTGTAACCCTGCAGCAGCAGCACATGCTGGCATGGCCACAGGCGGGAGGTCCTGCTCGTGTAGGAGGACTTCCTACCTGGAAGTGGTGCAGCACCATTGGGAGGTTTTGCAAAGGGAGTGGGCAAGGACTCTGTCCTCTTGCTATTCAAACTGTCCTACCACAAACAAGAATGGATTGTTAATGGTCCTTCTTGGCTGTAAAGGTTTGGTTTATTTTAGAAAATTTGGTGCTGAAGTATTAGTGAGATGTATTCCACGATTTTATGTTAGTGAGTCCTTCATATGTTTTCTTACAGCTACTCAGAAAACATTTGAAGTCCTAACACCAGCCTGAAGCTCTCAGTGGAGATGAGCAGAAGAGTCCTCTCAGGCTCACGATACTAGCAATGGCTGTGTGGAGGATAAATCATAAGGTGACATGACATCAGTGTTATATATAATGTAGTCCACAGCCAGACATGGATTTTGCTATTGGCTGTTTGTTTAGGTCGGTTACCTGAATTTTAATAGTTCATTATAATTAAGTGGAACAAGGTCATCAGGGTAGCCTTAAAAACCTGAAATGAGATTGTCTACAGTGCTTGTGTCAAAGGTATGAACTTTTATGGTGAGTCTTGCACTGGATTTGAGGCTGTAGGGAGGCGCAGGGAAAGAAACTGGTTTTCCTGGTGTCACCAGGAAAGCAGAGCTGTGAAACTACCTCGGGCAGAGATTGGCTGAGTATTTACTGACTGGTTTCTGCATGTGAATAATCCCACTGACTCTCTCCATAGAGAACAGGTGCACTCCCAGCGTCTTCCTGGCCCTGCCCATAGACCGCGGGGCTGTGCAGTGTGGGTCTTGGTGCTGCCCCACAGACGAGCGGAGCCATCACTCACCCAGGTGGGCTGTGAGCAGCTCCCTGCCACAAAGCCTAACACCCAAAGCAGGGCCGCAGCCGCAGCCTTGGCCATGCCTGGTGCCATCACTCCACAGGGAAACGAGCCCCCTTGAGTGCTGCAGAGGGGCACAGATGTACCGGAGACAGGAGGGAGGGCAGAAGCTGCTGCTTCCCGGGTAAACATCCTTATGTGCCTGTACCCAATTTTGCCACTGTGTCCTTTTTCAGCCTTGTCCTGTCAATGGCTGTACCCCCGGGGCACAGTAGGTTTGCAGGCACAGAAATGCCATTTGTGTCACTAGAACTATTGACAGACTCGCACAAGCATTTGTAAAATGTGTGATGGTCGCAGGGGGATCTGAAGAAATGTGACTCCATGAAAATCCAAATCCAGAAATACAGCGTGGTGCGACCTGCATGGCTGGGGCTGGTCTGCAGGGGATGGATGGGGACATCCTTGCACTGCCCCTCTGGGAACGAGTCTAATGCAGAAATTAGTGTGAATTGACATCCCTGCTGCTGAGCTGAAATGTTTTTAGCGGGAAACCTGAGGAGTGGGGCACAGGGAAGCGATTGCCATGCTGCAGTGCCATGCTTACCCAGCCTGAGGAGCACTGTGAGATGGAGCTGATGCCTTTTACCTGGCCTCCATGGGGTGGCCTAAAAACGGGTGCTGGCAAAAGATTTGGGTGAGACCTTTTTTCAAAAAAGAGTTTCTATATTCGTCTGGGGATTGCCAAGTTTCTTGTGCTGAGAAGGAAAAAAGTGAGAAAACTTAGAGTCACTTCAGTGCTTTCAAAATAAAACTATTTTTTATGTATTCACAGGAATTTTAGGTAAAAATCTGCAATATTTTTTAAGTACTGTGTTCAAACAAAATACTTAATCTTGAATAAAACAAGATTTCTGTCAGTAAAGATTTTCTCCTCCTGCACAGGTTTACAGGACCCAAAAAATCAATGAAAATGATCAATGATCAGTGATCAATGAAAACAGTGACAGAATTTTCCCAAAACATTGTTGCTTTAGGCAAGGTCAGCGCTGAAGTTTGGTGTCTGTAGAAGAGTTAGTCGTGAGCTACCATTGGAGGAAAGAATAGATTTATTCTGAATAGAGAGAAACCTGTAGCCGCAGCTGCGCGAGAAGCCTGGGCTGAGGGCTGCTGGCCACAGGCGTGCGGTGCTGTGCCGTGCCATGCCTGGCCTCTGCCGGTGTGGCCGGTGCCCACCGGGGCCCAGGGTGGCTGAGCCGTGCTTCTCACGCTTGTTTCTCACCGGGCTGCCGGGAGCCACTTCGGTGTCGTTTGCCATAACTCTCGAGCCTGCCTGAAAGCCCAGCGTACGGCGGCGCTTTTAGAGCGAATCATTCATTATTAATTAGGTCACGATAGGAAAAATAAATCCTACGGATGCATTTGTGACGCTAAATGAGCCGATCCCGAATAATGTGATTGTAATGAATTCCAAAGGAATAAATAATGACTGGGCCATTTGCATAAAGTGCCAGCCACAGCTCTGCCACTGCCCGACGGCACCCGCCCGCCTTTGCCAGCCTGGCGCTGCTTCCAAACCCACCCAGCCGGCCGCTGGCCCAGACCTGGGGGTCCCTGGCCACAGGCTGGTGTGGGGCAGTGGGGTCTGTCCCACTGTAGGGGGTACCTTGGTGACTCTGGGCTTGCAGTATCATCGCCCCCAGGACAGACACCCAGAGCCCTTCTGCAGGCAGGAAGCAGGACTGGATGTAAGATATTTTTGCACCTCTTGCTCTAAGATACAATGAGAGCTTTTGTTCCATGGCTTGTGCACACAAATTAATTCGAAATTTATCTGACCAGAAATTCAGTTCAGCAGGCGTTTAAGACAGAGGCCATCCCTGTACGTGTATTTGCTCTCTTCCTCATGGAACAATTATCTGCCTGTTTAGGAAATGCAAAATTTGTTTCTATTTTAACAGATGCCCCTAGCCACAAAAATATATCAGACCGCTTCTGATTGTAGCATGCTTAAAAACCTGAGAGGAAATCACCCCCTCCTCCTACCCAGAGCATCGTCCCAGTGTTTCCAGGAGGCCGTGGGGCAGGTGGCAGCAGGACAGTCACAGCCACCTGGGTGAGTGGAGGACCAAGACAGCAGGAAAATAAGGATGAGGCGGGAGGGAAGTGCAGGGAAGGAGAGCAGTGATGGTGGCTTTCTGGGAGAGAGAGCTGTTTGCCCCAAGCCATGCGGCTGGTGCCCAGGCAGCACAGCGCAGCAAACACTGCATATCAAGCACTGCGCTGGGGCAGGGATCAGCAGCTTTGGGGCATCGGCCCTGGGCAGACCCCTCCGTCAGCCTCACCGGGCAATAAAATAATAGGTAAAACAGGTAGCGGGGACGGTGGCGGGACCTGTTTTGTCAGCGTCCCCTTGTCTCTCAGCAGCCAAGCAGACAGGCGCGTCAGGTGCCTGTGCCCCTCTTAATGTCTGCTGTTAAAAAACCCAGCCAGGGAATGTCATTAGAAACAGCCACGCCATCTGCCTTTTCCTCCCCTCCCCTTTAAATAAGGAAACACCTTGTCAAACACATCCCACTAAATATCCCTAACACCCTCCCACGCGCTTCGCGCTCGGCGGTTCGCGGGATCGTGCACCATCTGGACCTTCGCACGACGTCTCAGCGGCGAGGCCCTGGCTCGGACCCGCCCCACGCACCACGGACACCAGCGGGTCTGCGACGGCCGACAGCAGGTCTGCGCCGCCCGCGTCCGTGCGTGGCAGCAGGAGTTCAGAGTTAAGCAAAGGTGGTAAGTTCTAAGGGGAAAAACCCAACGAAACAGCAACTCCACTTCGCATTGTCAAACCTGGAAAATTAACAAATGAGGGCCTCCAACACAGACATTTATTAACATATAAATGGACTGAGTCAGCAATTAGTCAACAGTCAGCATAATTGCATAATTGAATAGAATATAGTAATTAAGTTGCCATTTAATTATTCCCATTCTGTTTAAGGTAAATATTTACTATAATCATCATTTTTCCATTGTCTTTTGCATGGACAACGGGTATCTGTGCAGGGGTCTGCGTCAAAGTTTCCTGAGAACTTTGAAAAGGCAGGTTGTCTCCTCCTGTCCCTGCGGTGCTGGTCCCCAATGCCATTGGTGAGCGCAGCTGAGGAGCATCACCCAGACCCCTGTGCTTGGGAAGGGCTCCGTGGGACCTTGCAGCCAGTGCCTCCAGGCCCCGAGCCACACAAAGCGGTCGCTGGCTGTGGTTTGGGGCTCAGCCTGGCTCCGTGACCTCCCACCTGCACCCTGCAAACGCGGGCGCTGTCGCAGGCACACACGTGTGTGCACACACGCACGCATGCACACCCCCTGCTCGCTGACCGTGCCGATCAGCCTTTGTTCTTGATGATTACTGTGCAGACAACACACTCACCCGGCTGCACCGAGACACTGCGTACGAGCCGAGCGGTGTGCTGATA
The DNA here is from genome assembly GCF_964237585.1 of Gallinula chloropus. Lineage (NCBI taxonomy): Eukaryota > Metazoa > Chordata > Aves > Gruiformes > Rallidae > Gallinula > Gallinula chloropus. Next base: position 29,268,053 of record NC_140090.1, on the reverse strand, counting down.
AAGGGGAATAGCGTTGAGAAGAGCCTTAGGAGATAGAGGAACATTATTTTAAATTATCTTGAACATAAAAAACAAAGTGAGGATTTGGCAACCTTGCAGCAAAAACCTCAAAACCAGTTATTCCTTTTAAATAAAAACAAAAATGAGAAACAGTAACTATTAGAAATCCCACCTGGTGCTTTCTCTGTGTTAATGATGCTTCTTAAATTGCATGTGGGTAAATGGTAATTTTGTCTCACACCATTAAAAACTAATGGAACCCTTGATGATAAGAAATGCCATAGCTAGCTTGTTGGAAAACGTTTAATTAATAAAGTAATAAAATTATTGTAAACTAGTGCAGTTTCACAGAGGATTCAATGGGATATAAAACAGATAAAACATCCTTGAGAGTTGGTACAAGAAATAAATGCTCCTCTATAAAAAGCAGCACTATAAAGTTAAGCTGGTCTGTGTTACACTGAGTTAAGAGAAGCTGTGGTGATAGTAAAGGTATTCATGGAAGTGGTGGGAGAAGCTTGTGAGTGTGCTTTTGCAGGAGCAGAAAGTCAGCAGACCTCCCCCTACACCAGTGTCAGGCCAGAGGTGGCTGCTGGCTGGGGCTGCTGCTCCCACAAGCCTGTGGAGATTTTGGTGACTCTCCCATAAACTGGAGACTGCGGAGAGGCTTTCCGCATTGTATGAGACAGGAGGTGTACCACCAGTACAGACACACCGGTACAGGAACCCCTCAGTTGTTACATGCACATCTCATGTGTTTGCAAATTGAATTCAGGGTGGGTGCAGCCTGCCAGGTGCCCTAAGACCTGATCCGTGCATCTCACTGACAAGCACTGTTGCCTTTTGTGTGGGAGCACTCAGCCCATGGTGATGGGAGACCAGAGGAAGCAGTGCCTGGGAGAAAGGCATGTGCAGGCACACTCTGGATTTTGGGGTGTTATGAGAGCCTGTTGCTGCCCCTGGCACTTGGCAGCCCCTGTGCAGTGTCACTGCTGTCATGACAGGGATGAAAAGTGTTGCCAGCCCTCTGTGAGGTGTGGCAGACAGACCTAGGAAGGTTTGGGACTGAACTCAGCCAGTATTTTGCCCAACCTCCAATGACATTTGTCTCTATAGAGCTGGAAGAGTGTCGGTAGTGGGCTGGCATGCCTTCTCTCCTCCTGCATCAGGACAGTGGATGCTCATACTGGGAAATGAAGGACACTCTGCTGTGCTCCCAGTGCGGATGGTTTCTTAAACCAGGGCTTTGTACCACCCCATCGCAGCCACAGCCTCTGGCTTCAGTGTAAGTGAAAGAAATGACCCTGCAGTGTATTCCACCTGTACATTGCTGCACCACACAGGGTCACGCTTCTGTTCGTTGGCCTCTTACTGTAGCAAGGGGATGGTCAGCCAGACCTTAGTCATAAAAGTCTGCTCTCCTCCTGAGTCACCGCAGCCATTGCTGTGCCCACTGATGCAATCACAACCTCTGGTCAGTGTTTGCAGCATCATCTACTTTTCATCTGAGTGCCTTTAGTTCCCTCTGCAGTCTTCAGCTTGATCACCTTGGAGTTAGGTAGGACTCATCCTGCTTGATTTCTAGATTTAAAATAAAGGGGGGAGGGGGGGGGGAGGGGAGTTGGGGTGAGGGTAGGGGGTGTTTTGGGTTTTTTTTGGAACACATCAGCATATATAATACTGGTGACTGTAACAGCTGCCCAGCTCCCCAAGTGCGCCATCACTCTGAGGTGCTTCTTACTGCCTTTGACCTCGATGCATGGACAGACATAAGACTTTTTACCTGCCCAAAGCACCATCCACCTCTGGGAAAAATATTGTGGTTTCCTCTGGTAGGCAGATTTATTTTTGCCTGAAAAACATGGGCACAAAGTGAAGGCTGCTGCTCTTTACCCGAGGCAGCGTGACAGAGTGTGTTGGGCTCCGGAATGCAGCCCCCCCCGCCCCAGCAATATCAGCAGTGACATTGTTACCTCTTTAGTGTGAGAGATGAAAACATGAGCAGTTCAAGACCAGCACAGGCCAGGCAGAGATATCTGTTCCCTGGCAAAGTGTGGTTGCTCTTGATTCACCCTCAGTTGTCCCAGCGGATGGTTTGAAAGCCCAGCAGAAGATTCAGCTTTCATGGCTCTGAAAGCGAATGCTGGACTGGAAGCTGCCCCTGCACTCACCAGCAAAGAACCCGTCCAGGCCTCCTGTCTTCAGAAGATGCTGCTGGGTAGAGGACTGTGCAGCAGTAGGGGCAGGAAATGTAATCTTTTATTTCCCCTGTATATCATAAATTTGTCGTAAGGTGATGATGAAATAATGAGTTGGTTGCTGCTTGAAACTTTTTTTGTTTAACAGCTGTGTTTTCAGAATATTATAACCAACCATCCTGTGCCTTAATTGCTAAAGATTTCTAAAATAACTGGGAACTTACTGTACCCCACCTTGACATGAAGCTTCCCATGAGGGGCATGGTTCCTCTCTTCCAGCAGGGAGAGCAGCGGGAGGAGGGCAGAGCTGGAACCGCAGTCAGGTTTATCAGTAGCAGTGGCAGCCTAACCTACTGAAACGATTGTAACTTGCAGCCGTTGCACTACAAGCGGCAAGAGAGGTGACATCGTGTGTAATCTGTGCAGGGGCTGAGTCATGTCACACGGGCTCACTTTTGCAAAAATTTAAATGAGGTAAGCCCCAGTATTTATTGGGAAAAAAGAGAAAGGGTGAGCGGTGAGTAAAGGGGGAATATTTGTCGGCTTGCCGGGGAGACGCAGGATTAGAAGCTGGCTGTTCATACGGCATGTGGGTGACAGGGCTGTCCCCAAGTGGTGCCGGCGCCTGTCTCAGGTGGAAGCAGAGGGCTGTGGCTCAGCAGCACACTCCTGTCTGTCAGTGCTAGGGTGGGTTTTTTTATTTTTTAAATGACATGTTTTCTTTTGGCAGATGGGAACAAGCCTTGAAGAATAAATTTTTTTTTGGAGACAGACAAATTGGCTGCCTGGAAATATATGTATCTAGGAACCTGTCGGGTGGCTGTGAGCGTCAGCACCACCCCAGCTGAGCTGGCCATCACCACTCCACATCTCACCGGCTCCGATCTCCCCACAGTCCCTCCCTCCAAATCCCCAGCAGGCCACTGCCGGGCTGAAGCAAAAATGACAACTCTGATACAAGATTTGCTCTGGATATTGCTGATATTGCTTTGTGCCTGCCTTATAAAACTTCCCCGTTGGCTATTTCTCCAGCCAGGGGATTTTATCCAGATGAATGCGCTTGCCTCCCTCCTGCCGGCTGCCAAAATCCAACTTATCTGTAAGTGGAAATAACGCTGTGGCCCCTGGTCGATTCGAACTGCAATGCTTTTTACTAGAGGAGGCAAAACAAAACCATTCCCTGTGTTAACAGCTGCGAAAGCCGATGTGCCGAGAGGTTAAGTGATTTGCCAGGCACGAAGGAGAACGGTGCCGGCTCTCGGGACCCCTGTTTCTGTGGGGGTGTGGTAGCCCCATGGGGGACCACAGACCCCAGGCATCACCACCAGCCCCAACTCCCCCATCACCTCCCCGTTCCCATCCTCATCAGGCAGCCAGTCGGGGAGGAGCCACCTGCAACTCATCTTCCCCCAGACCAAGTTTCACCAGTGAAAAAAAAAAGTAATTTTCAAAAATCCCCACCAAAATTAGGCCCTGAAAGCGGGTGCTGGGCTTTGTGAGCCAGGACCAGAAATAGGTGGCAGCTGGAAAGATTTTTTTAACATCTCAGCAGAGCCTAAAAGTTGGAGGTAAGTGAAGGAAGAGGTAAGACTGAGCCAAAATCCAGATGCCCACATCAGCACACATGCCCAGCACAGCCTCTTGTCCGCCTAGGGACATTTAGGCCCATTTGCTTAATCAAGAGAAATCGGCACCTTTTAAGAGCAATTCAAGATGTCCAAATCCAAGCTGAGGTTTCTGTTTAGTCCTTCAGCATAGGTGGTACAATATATTACTACATCTGAACAGTTAATTTCTAGGAATGCAGTTATTTACTGCACCTTTATTTGAGGAATGTGCTCCAAATGAAGTGGTGGTGCCTGTGTGGGTAGGTAATGAATCAGGTACGGGGAACGGCACGCTGAAAAATATGCAGCGTTGTTCTCCGGTTTTGTAGGGTCGGTAAAACTAGTAGCAGCTCCCTAGCAGTGGCTTCATCTCCACACTCGCAGTGTGTGTTCTTAACACCTTCCTTCACTGCAAAACTGAAGTATTTAACCCAAAACATACAAACAAATCTGTTATTCTCTTCCTTTATTAACCTTCCGAGTCCTCTGAAATCTCACGCGAGGAGAAAGCTCTTCCCTTTTCTCTTTGTCTAAACAAAGAGGTTTAAACTTTGCATACAAATAGACACGTGTGTACATGTGAACCTTCCCGTGTGATCGGGCACACGCAGCGCTCTCTTCCCCCCTCTCTATAAATACATAACACACATATGTGTATCCCCAGACATACAGGCATGTGTGCATATGTGTGTGCACAAAGGCAGAGAAAAAGACTCTTAGAAAATGAAAGACAAATGTTAGAGAATGATATTCCCAAGCCCTCAAATCCCTAATCATGAGTTTGATGCAATATTTGCCCTAATGGGAAATGATAACTGGCACTATTCCAAAGCAAACCTCGAAGAAAGGAGCAATAAAAAAGGAAAATGCTAGCTTGGCAGTTAAAGAAAGAGGAGCTGAAGCGAGAACTGCTGTCGGAGATAATAAAGAATTAACCACAAACCCCTTTTTCTATTAAGCACAAAAAAGGATATTAAAATAACATGCCCCCTCCCTAAATGTTTCAAGGCTTGAGTCATGCTTTGCTGCGCAGCTTCCCGGGACGCTGTGAGTCACAGGGCTGCAGCCCCGCGCAACCCGCCTCCCCGCCTCCCCTCTCGTGCGAGGAAGGCTGCTCCACTCCAACGCACAGCAACGCACTTACAAGCACACGCTTTTGGGGTGGGTTTGGGTTTGGGTTGTTTTTTTTTTTTTCCTTTTTTGCCTTTTAAACTTCCACAGTATGTCCCAAATCTTGCCCTTTTCAAGGAGAGGGAAGGTGGTCGCAGCCTGTGGCCGCGTGGACCTTCAGAACTGGCTGCAACAGACCAGTTTTCACAGGCTCCCTGTCCCCTTGTGTCCCCTTGGGACAGTCTGTGTTGCAAAGCCCGCTGTACAATGCAGCTTTACCGTGTTACCCATGCCAGCCATAGGCACAATGACATCCCTCAAGTGTGTGGTGAGTCTTAACGCTCTGATTTCTGGCAGTGGCGGCAAGCAGCGCTGCTTTTACCTTCACATTCTAAGCATGATATTTTACACTCAGGGCATTTTCTCACTTTAAAGATTGCATGTGATAAATTACACAGGAAGTGTCACCGGTTTGGGACAAAAAATTGGTGAAAAAAATTGAATCAACAGCTGCTAGATATAGGAGAGATGAAAACAGAAGGGAGGGCTGTGAGTCAGGAGGCGCGTTCACATACAACATCCCCGTTGGGAGCCTGTGGGGACATCCTGCAATGTTGCCACCAAACTGAGACGCTGCTGTCTGCTGAGATTTGTTTGACTGAGGTGAATAGGTGCTGCAGGAGCACTGGGGCTGGCTCCCAGTCCAAGCATGCCCCTGCACTGGACATGCCTTCCTGCAGCGCTCTGCAGCTGGAGATGCAGCAGGGCCCCAAACCAGCACCGTTCCTGGCTGGTCCTGTTACGTGGGGTATTGGTAAGTGGGATTTTGCCTGTTTTGTGACTCCCCGATCCATTTTTAACAGGAAGATCCAACTTAAACATCCCTCAAAAGTTCCACCTCAACCAAATAGCAGCTTTTACACAGTGGCGGTTTGGAATTCGCAAGAGCAGTGGTACCCAGTGCACTAGAGACCCAACAGGCTGAAATTACGCCTTTATATCAAGTCACAGAAACCCTCAATAATCTTATATTTCAAAGCCATTATGACCTAACTTTGGTTCATTAGCACATAGGGAGGCATTAATCACACGGAGTAATGAAATGTAACAACTCCTTTGGTACTTTCTTATTATCTGGGTCTTTAATATGCAGTTTGACATGAGCGAGGCTGCAGCAGCTCTAACAGGATTTTGTAGAGCTGGTGGTCGCTTGTGCACTCGGAGTGCCCCAAACCCAAAGTGCCACAAGCCAGAAGGATGAAGATGCAGTAAGGAATCACCTAAGGGTTTTTAGAAAACATTAAAAGAAGTACCTCTGCTAGTAGGAGTTTATTTAAAAAAATAAACTGTATATTGCATTGATTTTAATCACTAAGAGGGTAAAGCTTTAAAAGGGGGAACACAAGAATCCCCTGTACAAGACTTTTTTTAGACCTCTTTCTCTCTTAGCGTTTTAAAACTCTCTGTGAAGGGGATATAATCCACAACTCAAGAAACTACTAAAGCAATCTACCTTTCAAAGACAAAAATCAGAACTCCCTCCTGAGCTATGTCAGTGCAGAAAAGCAGAGTTAAACATCGGCTGCTTTTATCTGCCTGCCTAAATTTAAAAAAGACTTAACCAGAATGAGCCTGACCATTATGTGGCTTAAAAAACCCAATACTGTGTATGCCAGGACCAGTCTAGGTTAATTTCGAAGCTGGGCTTTAAAAAAAAATAAAAAAGATTAATAAAGGTGCAGGTGTAGGTGGGAAGGTTTAAAAAATAACTACTGGAAATGGTGAGCCAAGAACTTTAGAACAACTTGTCTCTGCCTGAGGTACAGGCAGGCTGGTTTTCAGATGATCAGTCACCTACAACTGTGGTGTCATGAAGTAGAAAAATACCACGGGGAGTCATTTTTAGCAAAGAACACCAACAGCTCCTCTCAGATTCGCATCCAGCGAAACTCCATTCCAGTTAGATTCATTGCCAAATTATAAATTCTTATTTGATTTATCAATCACAATTTTATATTGTTAATTCATATGTTCATTAGACAAATCTGTCCCTCCAAGGTAATCACTTAAGGTACTGCTGGCATGTGAACATGCACAAATGGATAATTCTTAATGACCTTCCAAGTTGACATATTTTTGGCATCGGTTTTCTGTATCCTAATTTCAAGCTGCCTCTCTGGTGTTATCGTGGGGCTGACTTCACTCAAGAAGGAGGACTTGTGATTGGAGGTCGCTGGTAAGATTGTTCCCATCAGATATCGGCAGAACAAGGAACAATTAAAATTATCTCCTTGGATGGACCCCGTGTTTCTAGCTGGGGAGATCGATAAGCAGTCTTCTATTGCAGCAGCCTTGGAAAGAGGGTAGAAACGTTCGCATAGCACAATTTGACGGGATTGGTGACTTTTGCAGTATTTCCACAGTAAAGACAGGTCATCCAGGCCATTGTTCTGCCAGCTGGTCCACATTTTGTCCTCCCACCAGGCCAGGCCAGTGTTACAGGTCTTCTACTGGAGGTAAATATGGTGCAGGTGAGTCACACACAGCATCGCCACCTATTGCACGTCCAGCGGAGGAGCCCCTGCTCCTTAGACCTTTAGATGGATCCACCACCAGCTGCAGATGCCAGGTGTGCAGCATTATGGTGGGATTAGGTCAGCTACCAGAAAAGGCAGGAACATTTTCCATATTCTCCATCTGATAGCTGGGATTTGCCCAGCTGAATGCCTATGGCTCAAATGATACCCAGACTCCATGAGACCAGCTTTCTCCATGCAGGCATCATCCACTCTGGGGCTGTGTGGGGTTCCCTCCCACACCCTCACACCATTACTGCTGCTCATCTGGTGCTACGAAAAGGGGCTGGGGGGAAAGCAGCATCTTGAACACAAGGTTTCTAGGGCTGCCAGTGTTTTCACAGTGTTTCCCAGAGCAGATTTGGGCAAGAAAGGAGTGCTTTCTGGCACCTCCCAGGGGCTAAAAGAGATGGGAGGAAGAAATGTGGGGCAGTCAAGCTGGGGTAGGCACAGTGGCACTGTCCACTGAAGTTTGGCAATTGACTTTTGTCGGTTTGGGTGATGACTGGGAAGGGACTGAGACAGGATGGGAGGAAAGAGCCAAGAAAGAGCCTTTCCCCAGCTGAAGGCCAGCACAACCGGCACAGTCCCTCAGGAAGGAGCTGATGGGACGAGCGGGTGGCAGAAGGAGCTGGCAGGGGCACGCTTGCGACATGGCATCCCCTGCGCGTGACAGGCTACAGGCAGCGCCCAACTGCCTCCAAAAAGTTGAAGAAAAGAGTTTGCATCCCTTCCTCAAAAGCACAGCTCGAGTTGCAAATCCAAATGTATGGACAAAATGTAAATGCATTGTGACAAGCTGTACGGAGAATCAAAACAAGGAACAAGGAGCGTATGTTTCTTTTAGAGAAATGTCCTTTATCTCGCAGGCAGAACACAGCGAGTGGCATTCAAATGTTAAGATTTTTAGACACTTTCATGAAATACTAAAGAGAAACCAAAAAAAAAAAAAACCCAAAAAAAAAAAAACCCAACAAGAAAATAACCCAAGTCCATGTCACTTCTCAGCTAGTTTGGTTATTGCTGCTCCTGAGTACTGTAACATATGCACTTTCCCTTTTGAAAATGTATCAAAGTTGTTATTTTGGGGGTGGGATAAACTCTTACCCATGCATATCTTATGTTTCGAAGCCAAGAATGCTTAAGAACCTGCTCTGGATCCGCACATCAGATGCATAAGTGATTAGTGACAAGTGACACAGAAACAGAGAATGTGCTGTGTTACGATGAATAATAAACACGCGCAATTTATGCAGGCAGAGTGAGCGGGGAGATGGCATCCTGCACTTTTTCCATATAAATAATGTGAATCTCTCAGCAATGGAGCCAGGCTGACCGGGGAGTTTCTCCAGCCTACCAGCAAGTCGGCAGGGAGCAAAGCCAGGATGGGCAAGGCGGAGGGTCACCCACAAACAGGGCTGCTTCTTTTTTCTTATGGGTCATTATAGAATGAACTCATGGCAATTAACGGTCTGTAAACTGAAATAAAGACAGGAAGAAGATTTACAGTTGGCAACATTTTTCACTCTTTAGGAGAAAGGAGCTTTAGATAAATGGAAAAAAAAGTCACCAAAAATTATGCACGTTGTTTTGTCCTTCCTGGGTCTCTGGAGAGCATCCCTATGGTGCCTCTTGTAAAAAAAAATTGGTCTGCAATAGGACTGATGGCACCTATCTGAAAAAGCAATTACTAATTGATTTTTGAGTGAACCATCTCAGTTTCAGGTGACCTTTCTCCAGGAGAGATGATTGCACGCTGCTGGGAGGCTGGCAGTGGCTGACCTGTCAGCAGCATTTCCCAAAGGGCTACAGCGTACCCGTCGGGCACCTTACTGCTCTTGCACTCTCCATGAGCAAAACCACACATAACCCCTAAGGAAAAAACAAACACCAAAGCCAGGCAGACACTCGGCTTTAACCCAGCTTCCACACATTTCCTGCTGCGTGCGCCTGGCCACGCATAAACCCCGGAGCTGCAGGGCAATGGGCACGCATCCTCCCTCAGCCCCACATCCCTTGGCCTCGTGCTTGGCCGGGGCCACAGTCTAGGACTGGCTCGGGTGGGGGTCCCACAGTGTCCCTGATTTGCCACCTGCTTTCCATTGCCTCATACTGACATCCCACAAATAAGTCATCCTCCAGGGAAATGAGAAATAAATTTAAAAATAAACAATAAAAATTTTAAAATAAATAAATAAAGCCCCAAACGCACCCACTACTTAACTCTGTGCAGTTTTTTCCTGGCCGTCCTGGCCTGCCAACTCCGAGCAAGCTTTTCTCTCTCTCTCTTTTTTACACTCTCTCTGCACTTCCAGAAATGTACGCACTTGGATAAAAGTAGAACTGAGAGGAGAAAAATGCATATTCTGTTAAATAAAAAAAAAAAGTTGAAAAAAGTGTCTAAAAGATGGATGCGTAAAGAAATCATACCCATACTTAAACTCTGTGTTTGAGTTACATAAACTGAACTGTGGTAATTACCAAGCTCCTCCGGATTAATAAACAATTACCATAGTAACTACGCCATCGTATGAAACCTATGTTCATGAATTTTTAAAGCATAAATGGAAACGCGCGCCAGTTGAAAAAGTCTCCTATTTATTTTGTTCCTGGAAGGCGAGGGAGACAGATCCATTAAAGGATCCCGTCAAGTTATTTCTTCCTCCGCTGGTTCCTGCAGCCACACTTCGGACAAGCGCCATATATTATGTACTAACTAGGAAAGTCCATTATGTGCACAGGGCCGTGGGCTGGCGAGCAGCGGGGCCGGCCTCACACCTCGCTCCCTCGCAGCCCAGGTGCTCCCAGGCCTCATTTCCCCAGAGGGCTTCAGGCGACGTGATGGTGAATTTTAACGGGTTAAGATGGCAGAGAAAGTCCCTGGGACAACTTGCTCTGCCGTCTTAACCTGTTAAAATTTGCCCCTTGCAGCCCAGGGCCACGCTGGGCATGTGCACTCAGCCATCAGGAAAGGGCTTTGCCACAGCCCCTGCACCTCTGTGTGCACTGACCCCCACCGTGATGGAGGCCGCAAGGATGGGCAAACGCTCCCGGGCAGGGCAGCGCTGAATGGCATGCAGGCCCCAGTGGCGTGCGAGGCAGTGTCACAGCCACTATGTTGCCGCCCAGCAGAAAGGGTGCCTCATCTTGGTGTTGCCTTCTCCCCAAAGCCCGAGTGGAGCAGCCCCTTGGCACTGCCTCCCAGCTGCTCCTGCCAGAACAGGTCTGAAGGGGAGCAGGCACAAGGCATCAGCGAGTAAGTGCAGACTGTAAGATGCACCCAGGGCCATTTAAAAACTTTAAAAAAAAAAAAAAAAAAAGGAGAAAAAAGGCTTCCTCCTCCACTACCACCAACTCTTGCCTCTTACCACCACAGAGGAAAATTTGGTCTGAAAGCTGCACCCCTACTTCAAGGGTTTAGCACAGCTGAGCCTGGCTTTACGGCACTTCACAATCTGTGTGTAACATGCAGAAAGATATATATCAAAATGCCAAATAACCAGGTTATATATCAACCTGTTGATAATTCCGACAGGAATGCTGAAAAGCAGCGCTGAGTTAAAAAACACTGTTCAGCATTTGCAGCAATAGTCTAAACCGTGAGGTGAGACCTCTGCGCCTCCAGTTTGAGCCGCTTACTTTTGATAATTTTGATGAGCTGAAATAATACCCCCTTTTGCAAGAAAGTGTTTCTTCAGATGCTCTGAGAGTTAGGAAAGCCATTAAATCCTTGTGGATTGAAGGTAGAAAAATAAATTGTATGTATTTTAGACTTTGAATGATCTTCCTATAGCAATTTTCAGGAAAAAAACCTATGAAGAATTCTGCAATTTTAATCTCCTCAGTAGCTTCCCATTACTAAACAAGCAGAACGCCACAGTACAAATGTGGATGTTACATGTCATCTTGATCTGCTGTTTTTTTCTTTCATTAAAGCTTTAATGCAGCAATTATGGCTACGTTGCCCTATAAAAAAAGGAAAAGGCAGTTTACTTTAAAAAGTGAAATTGCATAGCCTACTATTTAATTATACACAAATGTAAATGGCCTATTTTTCCATAACTGGTTATTACAGCACTGTTTTACTTTCTGAGTTTTCACAATCTCTAAAACCTACAACGCTTCCTGCTATATAATTGTTTTGCTACATTATTGTTTTCATCTTATTTTTTCTTTTAATGCGAGAGCAGCGGGATAAATCTTGGTTTTAAGCCAGCCAGTACTTCATCTACTTAAGCTTTTATAGATGAAGATTGCTGTAATTATCAGAATACCCGCTTATTTCTGAAGTATTATCTTGGCAACCTGCTGGCATTTACAACCAATTAACAAGCTTTGCCCATTAGTTGCATAAGGGGTATCACAGAGTAAAGCCATTGTGTGCTAATTTTCTATTTTAGATAATCAGTTTGGCCATCCAAAATGGAAAGGGGAAGAAAAGAAAGGTTTGACACCCAGTGGCAGACATGTAAAAATGACTACATGCCTCCCAGAGACAAAGGTATCCAGCGCCTGCATGATTGCTTCACTGTCGTCACCACTGGGTTTTAAGTATTTATTCCCTTTGTCTCTTTTGGAAGAGAAAATAGAAAGTACAGCTTCGGCAAAGTAATCATGTCCTTTTTTTATTTTTTAAACAGACTGGCTTCTCCCTCTGTCCTCCCAGGCTTGTAATTTCACCAAATTGTACAAGTGTTAAACACGATTTCTTGGGGGGGGATGGGGGGGGAGGAAAGAAGAAGAAGAAGAAGAGGAGGAAGCGAGTGAGAGAAGGGACCTGGCCACGGGTGTAAATCACAGCTTCCCTCTCCTAATCAGAGGGCTGAGCTGAGCCCCCACACACCGTGCCGGCAGCGTGCCTGATTAACGCCATGTGCTGGCTGGGGGTTGTGACCAGGCACCACTATGAGCAAATCGGCTCCCGGACGCCCTTCGGCTGCTCCTGGAGGGTCTGGGGCAGGGGAACCTCTGGCTCAATGCTGGCTCGGGGCATAATGCGGGCACTTCTTCCTCTGCACAGAGGGGAATGACAAGCTGTGACAGTTTGGGGGACTTTTTTAAGCTTTAACCTGTGGTTAAGGCACAGTTTGCATCCCCTGCCTGGCACAGAACCAGGAAGATGCATCTCCGTATGGGTGCTCTGGGTGAGAGGATGCCTCTCTGCCCATGACCGCAGTGCTGCATCTCCACAGCATCCCCCAAAACACTCATCCCCACCAGCCCCATCTCCAGAGCTGCCCTATGAGATGAGCACCCCACCTCTGAGCCACTGCCACGTCCACACACCCTTTGGTCGGGTCCCACCTTGAGCGTAGGCACCATACCCCCAAAGCTGGCAGAAGAGGGGTGCAGGCACAGTCTGCTCCAGCATTTCACATTGGCACTGCTCTGCCTCTGCCCTACATCAACCCCACACTTCGCCAGCCCCTGCCTCTGCTTTCCCACCCCATCCCTGCTGCCCAACTGGCGCTGAGCATGAGGCTTGGTGTCCCCCCGCCAGCCTCCTGCTGACCCCAGGCTGTAAGCTTGGCCTTTCTCTGCATTTCCATCTCACCCTGCCCATGGAGCTGCAACCACGAGAGCCCCAACTGCACCAAGGTGGCCATGGGTGACACGGGGCTCTGATCCTGTCCAGGAAGCCTCAAGGTGGGTAACGACAACGAAATGATTAAGCTGGAGGCAGCAGGACTTGCCTATTTAATTGTACATAAAATTAGATGTTAGACCTGGTATAGATGCCTGCACTTTGTAATAAGGATGGAAACTAATCAGTTTAAAGATGAGCACAGTCCTTAAAGCATGGTTAGATTCCATTTACTCCATTGAACAGAACGGGTGGATGGTTCATGTTGTAAAATGGTTTTATAAAATGTAGTGAACTGTACAATGACGTGGTTTTATTTGCCTCCTGTGGTTTAGATTCATATTTTGCTTTAGCATAAGTTAAACAAAATTAAGACTATGATTATGCTAAGAGGATGCAGCCAGTAAAGTAAAGATAGAAAATGTTGAACTCCTCGAAGTCATAAAGAATTATCAACTGTGCAATTAGTAGAGACTGAACATATACACTGAAGTCTATTAAGTCATAAATGAACGAGAAAAATGTTGTGCTTGGCAATTTGATGTGTATATTTGTCTTAATTATTTTAAATTAATTGCTATTGGCTACAATCATTAGAAAATTTAAGATTTAAGTAAGGTACAGCATAAACCCCCTCCTATAAAATAAATCTAGTTATACAGCCAAACCATTTTTTAAATCATTTAGGCTAGTGAAAAGGAAGAAGTAAGAAGGGTTGGGGAGCAGAGTGCTGGGAGCGGCTCTGAGCTCCTCACAGCCTGTCTCCTGGGATGCTGCCCCAGGCTGGAGCACACCGAAGCCCCTCCTCTGCTGGCAGGGAGCACAGATCCCCAGCAGCCCCCTCTCGGGCTACCTCCAGCAGCAAGAGAGCTTACGGCCGTCCCCTTTCCGGACACCTCTGGACAGTACTTTCTGGGCGCAGACCTGGCCAGGCCGCACGGCACCAGGCAGCACACCCTCAGCGTGGGCACCACCAGCAGAAGGCATGACCGGGTGGAGATTATCGTTTGAAGGACCCCTGAGAGATGACACTCCTCCCAAGCTGAAGGAAAACCTTTTTCTGTGAGTGGCCCTCATGTGATGTATGTACAATGGCAGTGCCACGGTCTCCCTCCAGCCCGAAGGACGTGGCACCCCGTGTCTGGGGGCAGCCTGTTCTCAGGCACTGCACCGTCTTCTTGGGCGCTTTCAAGATGCTGCAATTAACCAAGGGCAGGAGCTGAATGAGGCAACAGGTCTGCTCCAAAAATGAGCAGTGCAGAAAAGGCAACATTGGGTTTTTTATTTTCTCATGTTTTGTGAATTTAAAGTTTCGATTTCTTGTTCTGAAATGTGATTTGGAGATCACTCACTGGCATGTTTTATTTCCTTTCCAGAATAAAGATGGTCGAAACCAGTACAAAGAGATCAGGTGTTTTTTTTCCCCCATATTTCTGTTTTGCTAACACGAAACCTGCATTTTAGGGGAATTATCTTTTTGAAGTCTCAGGTGGGCCACCAAACTGAAAAAGCAGTTATTGCCCAGTTCTAATTAAGCTGTCCCCAGCCAAGATTAGTGTGTCCCAACAACCTTACCAAGAAGATGACAGAGGCAACTGGAAAACAGACAAGCAAAGAAACTCTTACCAGAGAAGTGAAGCACTGCCAAAAAAGTTCTCATTATATGTTCTGCATCTGCAAGGGAGGAGACACGTTCCTCCAGGACTCTAATCTCCATCGCTAATATTATTATTAAATATTTACATACCACCCTAAGTTTGCGTGACACTTTGCAGAGATAAAAGATGCTCTCTCTGTACTGAAGATCTTACAGCCTACATCAGACAGACAAAGAAAGCAAAACTGGCAAAGGAAGAAGTCATGATCAAGATTAAGCAACTGATCTAACATTGGTGACCCAAAAGCATTTTTTACATCATAACAGAGCATGGGACTAGGGCTGAGGGAAGCTAGTGGCATTGGGACCCTTTTTGCTTTTACTAGCCAGGCAACCATGTCTCAAACCCACAGCAGCTGTGTGCACTTATTTCCCCACAGCTTTGGCCCAAACAAAGAAGAACAAGGCATCCTGCCACCCCTAGGAAAGTGCCTGTTGGTTTAATCATCTGACTTGTGTAAGGAAAAGAGAAGTCAGGGACTGCCACAGCTCAGCCACACGCTTCCCCAGATTGCACAAGTGGGACAAAGACCTGTGCACTGCACCATGAGGCACAAGACAGAAGGAAGAGTTGCTCAGCCCTTCAGCTTGGGTTCCCTCCAGTTTGCCTACTTCCCTCACTTCCTTTTCCCCTCTGACAGTGCACCCAGTGAGCTCCAGAGAACCCCGCTGGCCCTGTCAGCTCCGGAGTCCAGATGCTGGAAAACAGCTGCAGTGCTGCAGCAGGAAAATAAAGCAGAGAAGGTGGGGAAATGGGAACACTCAGCGCACCCCTACCTGCCTGGGGCAGACTCCTGTCTGGAATGTACCAGGAAGGCACCTCCGCAGCGGGGATGCTAAAGCCCCTCTTGTGGATGGTAACACCCTTTCTACAGGGTCTGTAACAGAACGTGATGTACTTTGGTGTAGACATTGTGAACACCAAGACAAGCCCCATGTTAAGCCACTGCCTTTCGCCTGCGGCAAAGCGAGGAGTGGGCAGCCCCAGCGGGAGCCAAGCCTTTCCTGCTGCTCTCCCCCCACCGTGCCATGGGGCTGGTCCCCAAAACCCCCCCGGGCTGGTGGGACTGGAAGTGGCATCAGCAAGGGAAGGCCACAGGCTCGGGAACACCAGAAAGGAGACAAAGAGGGGAGGTGCCAGTGCCAGAGGTGTTTTGTGTGCCTCAGCTCTGGGGGCAAAGACCCCTTCTGGTTTCCCCCCAACCCACCTATTATTTTCTTTCATAAACTTGGTGGCCAAGAAAAAGAGTATTTCTGCTTTTTAAATTTTTAAAAGCAGTCTTAGCCTAATCAATGATGATAAGGGATGTCTCCAGGTTTCCTAGAAGAAATACAACTGCCAATGGACCCAAGGAATCATGCCGAGAGACGCAGCAGCACTGATGGTATCACCTGAGACAACAGTGGGCAGGACATGCCGGGCAGATGAAGGCATAAAGCAACATATAGATCTGCAGACAGGCACACACACACTCACACACACACACACACACACACACACACACACACACACATATGCGCTTCATGCAATTCAGTTAGATTAATTTGCTTTGGCTATTCCATTATTTTACTGTAGTCCTTGTATAGTACTTAAAGAATCAGGTTAAGCATTCTGCATTAGATACACAAACAATGCTGCTTTACCTCCACATGGGTGTTGTGAGACTTTAATTAATGTTTGTAAAGTGCTTTCAGATCCCCAGAAGAAAGGCACTATAGAAGTGTGAAGTCTGATTATTTCACAGCATACAAAAGTAGAGGTGAAAAGAAATATTCTCCTCCTTACACATAAAACTACTGATCTCAACTCCTGCATTTAAAAAACCAAGATGTTAAGAAAGAAAAGAATTTTGACCATGAACCTACTTCAGGCTTCCCCTTTGCCTTTTTCATCTGATTTCTGGTTGAGTGAAATAATAAACTATTGTATTGCTGTAAACTCTTTGTAAGTAGATTTGACTAAGACAACAGAGTTCAGTGCCAGCAGCTACTCTGATCATTCTTTTAAATGGAAATTTACCGTCTGCTGCATCACATGGAAAAAATATAGAACTATTTTTCACAGCTTGTTCACTGAACAGATTATTGGAGGGAAGAAAAAATAAAAAGGCTTCATTTTCTACAGATCCCAAATCTCAGCGTAGAAAGTCTTGGCAATTTCCTTTTGAGAGGAGACAGATTTCACTTTCACATTGATTTAACAATGAGAAGAGCGTCCAAAATGCGGGCCTGATTCCGAACATCTAAACGTTTAGCCACGGTCGATTCAAGAGCTTATCTATGGGAGCAAAATTACTGACATCCATAAGCGTATGTAGGATCTGGTCCTAATATAGAACTGGTTCTTGATGTCATAAAATCTTTTTTAACAGCATCTTGTGTTACATTTAATTTATTTCACATGCCCTCATAAAATAAGATAAAAGCTTGTAAGCCTAGAAGTCGTATAAAGAGGATGAAAAAAGCCCCACCCCACCATGTATTTGTGTTTATTAAGTACTATCTTCATGCCACTTATAGAGTTTTAACTCCAGAATTCCCAATTATTTTTTTTTCTAATCCTAATAGCAGACAGCTAGAGCTGCCAGTGCGTAACATAAACAGATCACAACACACGTGCTTTTTAGAGAAGAAAGTCCTTCCCAAAGCTCTCTCCCAGTCTTACTGAGGTGCCTTCCCAGCTTACCTTTCGCCTGGGCAGGGCGTGGGCAGGCGATACCCCGATACCTGCCCTGCCTGGTGCCTGGGCAGTGCAGCTGTATGGGCTGACCTCCGAATTTAGCCTAGGAAACTACAGGGCGACAGGCACAAGACAACACCGGCTTGTGCCCAATGTGGTTTAATCTGATGGTGGCCTAAAAAGTGCACAAGCAACCTTTGAGCTCACCTGTTCTTAAACACAAAGATGTTCACGTGGTCTTAAGGCTCCTAACAGAAAAGTCTCCAGCAGAAAAACACCTTTGGAGCCAAAGGCAGCCTTGCCACCCTTTAAATGGAGGTTACAGAATGCTGCCCCTCCAGCACTGAACGCCACTTTCTGCTGAGGTCCCGGGAGGGGAGAGGAAGAACTGCAGTCATGTACCCCAGGATTTAGGCTTAGCTCACCTGCAGCCAGGGGGACATGGCCAGAAGGTCCCAGGAGGCATGCATGGTAGCTTCTGGGGGGCTGAAAAGGAAAGTAGATCCATGGGTGTACCTTGGCACCCACAAATTCCCCATGGAAAAGGGACTCCTTTCCCGATATTTGGGGGACAACATTTCCGGATGTTGGGAGGTAAGTGGATTTGGGGTGCCAGCCAGGAGTTAAATTTTGGTCTGCCTTTAGGGCTTACAAAGCCCTGTGTGTACTACTGGGATGTGGGGTGCTCTTCCAAGGTTGACGGTGGGGCAACTTCCTATTCACAGAATGAGTCCTTTCCTTATGCAAGAGTGTGACAGAAATCATTATCAAAGTGCTTTCAGCATCTCAGAGCATGTCAGTGACGTCAGAGGGCTGCTGGTGTGAGCACTCATTTGCACACAAGGAAAAAAATGTGTACAGATAAAAAAAACCCTCACACATCCTGGTTCTGATGTCCAGTTGTGTGCGTCAGAACAGCTATGGGAATGATGCTTTAAAACAATCACACAACCCCCTCAAAAAAAAGAGTTGCCCTTTCTTTCAGCGATGATAACCATCATCAGAAGAAAATGATGGAGACTTACCTGATGCTGCTGCTAGTAAAATGGTTTCACTGCCAGAAGGTCATCCCAGGTCAGGACTGTTTTTGGAACCAGCATCAGACCCACCGCCTTCCCTCCAGGAAGCACAA
Source organism: Gallinula chloropus (assembly GCF_964237585.1). Classification (NCBI taxonomy): domain Eukaryota; kingdom Metazoa; phylum Chordata; class Aves; order Gruiformes; family Rallidae; genus Gallinula; species Gallinula chloropus. Next base: position 29,249,509 of record NC_140090.1, on the reverse strand, counting down.
GCCAGAGGCAAACCCAGGGGTAATGCAGCATGGAAACACTACGCTTCCAACTGAAGCCCTGGAAAAGAAAAGTTACTTTTGATGAAGTAAAAGGATTTCTGAGGACAACTTTCAGCAAAGATAAACTTTAACCACAATCTGACATGACAGTCAATAAATAGCTTCAAGATAATCGCATGTACCTCTCTGGGAGGCAGTGGTCTAACCCAGGCAGAGATGCTTTTAGAACATGGCTGTTCTCACCAGCCCTTGATATTTTTCTTGCGATCTAGGCAACATCCACATTGAAAAACCTACGCCACAGCTGTCAGGGCTTCTCTCCAGAAGATAATTAAATTCCAACTCTATTGCCATTGTGACAAGTGAGCTCAAGTTTAGTGATACCATCCCTGCCAACTGAACAAGAATGAGAGCCATCAGCTGCATAGTCGTTAATCACTTTGCTGAAAGAAGAGGTGCCTGCAGTACTTACCGCCATCCTCCCAGGGTAGGTGTTCAGCTCCAGGAGACATCTGACAATAACATGAGTAGTCTCAAGGGATGATTGCGTTTAGATCAGCGTGCTTACGTGGGAAGGCCTGGCAAAAGTGGAGCAAGTCAACAAGTTTAAAGGACTTTCAAGATCTCTTCCAAATCAGAGAAAGGGAGGGTTTAGCTTGGGCGGACGCAAGGTAGAGTTTGGTAAATGCTGAAGATGAAGCCATTGGTGTTTTCTCCTATAGATTATCCCCTCAAGTTGCTCTTTTAAGTAAAGAGTTCGGGTTTTTTCCTTTCAGTTTGATTACAACATGCACATCCCATATCTTTGCAGATATGTCTATTTCCCTTAGAATACAGCTTTTAAATTGAGCTTATCCACCAAAAATCAGACTATGCATTAGCTAGGACCTATTTGATGCTCTAATAACTGCTCTTTCATAGCTATCGTGCTTCATATGTAAAGCTGTTTTTTCTATGCTAGTTATCAAACTATCTCATTTTAGATACAGCTACAGGAAAACCGTAATTTTTTTCTCACAGGAGAAGATTACTGCATCACTGCTAGCATCCCAGAGAGACTCCCCCAGTTAATAAAGAGCAACAAGGTCTCACGTTTAAGAACCACATGAGCCGTGTCTGTTCCCTGGCTTTGCCTGTAGCTAGCTTTCCCGCTGCAGTATCTCCACGGAGGCTGCCATGGAGAATGCAGTTGCAGAGGCGAACATCTGCCTCTGACATGCTGTGCCAGCCAAAGGACAGCCCAGACCCCACACAGCCTCTGAGCTTCACTGGGTACTCAGGAGGAGGTATATATGCCCTCCGGGGAAGCACTCCAGGAGCCCGCTGTGAAGCCAGCGCCAGAAAACGCAGCCATGCAACTAAGCAGGAAATTGAACCTGACTCTCCCAGCCCCGCAACAAATGGCTCAACCAGCCGGCTATGAAGTCCATCTCTTCGGAAGTCTCTCCATCCCCTGTTAAAGCCAAACACCAACACACGCTTTCTGAATGAACCCCCCTGCCCCAGCCTGTGGGACGTCAGCACTGGCAGCTGGTTGGGGAGGTCTGAGGCTCGACAGCACCTCAATGATGGGTGTAGAGACTTAAAGTGGGGGCTAAAAAGGTTGTCCCCTTTTCTAGGTCTCATCCTAGGCTCCCAAAGGCTGAGTTTATTCATCACCCTATGTGCTTTGCTTGCAGCATTGGCTTCCCTGCTTGTCAACACGCCGATTTCTGAATTCTCAGTGCAGAGGAAGCCTTTCATGGTTTGGCATCTCTTATATGTTTATGCTTCTCAAGATATATTCTCTAGCCAAGTCTTTAAGTTCTTACATTAGTCCCCAAGCCCAGACATCAATCTGTTGCTGATCAGGTCTTTTCACATCATGCTGCTTTTATCTGGAATGTTGTTTTTGATGCTTCCAGGGAAGCTCTGGCTGATGTTTTCAAGAATGCGGTTAATTCCTCCCCCCCCCCCCCTTTTTTTGTTTAAAATTATGCTTGAACACATTGATTTCTTTTAACCTTTTGCTTTTACTGTAAGACTTTAGCAAGAAATTTTCCTTATAAATGCTATTATACCAGGGAGGTCCTGATTTGCATCTTTGTCCTTGGGTAGTGTAGAGGCAGCACAGGGGTCCGCAAACAGAGAGAGATTGATTTTTTTTTTTTTTCCTTTTATAGTCTACAATAAAAAGTTTCTTTAAAGGGGAAGAAAAGAGAGGCACGTGCTTAATATTGAAGAAAAGCCTGCTTGTGCTTGATACATTGGAGAAACAGTTCAAGAACACTTCATCCTCCTGTAACTATTTCCCGCACTTCTGCCAAGGTTAGGGAAACCTTGGGTTAGCTGCTGTCTGAATACCGCAGGCTGGTATCAGTCTGAACAAGTTCAGCTGACTGCTTAGAAGATTTTCATCTTTATTCTTTCTCCCGTTGTCTCCCCACTTTGACAAATAGAAATCACCTTCATCTTTGGGGGAGGCCTCAGCCTGAAAGCACCCAACAAAGAGAATTCCCCGAGAGATGCTGGCTGGGGGTCAAGGTCCTTCCATTGAGTCCCCCAACTCGGCTGTGCTGGTGATCGCAGCCAGCTGTCACAAAAATGAGACTCTGTAGGTTGGTATGGACTGGGACCAGGTGGGTCAGAAACACAACAGCAGAGTCTGATAAACGACTGAAAAAAAACCCCACAGAAAAGATCCACATGCTCCCCGCCCCCCAAAGCTCCCATTTTTTTTTCACACCAGTGAAGAAGGAAAAAAAACCTGTCAGAAAGCAGAAGTATTGGGCAAGTATGACAAACTTTACCTTATTTTTCACCTGACTTGAAATGGAAAACCCTGCTGACCAACGCTGCCTGTCCAGCACACCTTTGCACTGCTTTAGGTCTAAGGACTAATGTATATCGAATAGAGTCTTAGTCGACACAGATTGAAGACAGTATTTTGCCTGTGATATATTGGATGATTAACCAGAGCCCAAAATTTAAAAATCAGTTTAAATTTAAACTTTTAAAATTAAAAAAAAAATTGAAAAATCTAACAAATACATATGAAGTGCCTCATGCAGGAATGGTTTGGGTCAGATCATTACATCATGGAGTATAAGCTCAAATGGGCTTTGAAAGAGTTACAACTGTTCTTATCACCATGGAGCTGCCCCAGCATTTGTGCATAGACAACAATGCTCTCCTGAATTCATTCTGTGTATCTTATAGTGAGAGCCACCTGGGTAAACCTGACCTGCTGGTTCATGGAAAATAAGACAAAAATACAGCAAATTCCTCCTCTAATGGTCGTCGTCTTTGTAACAACGATCATGCTAATCGCTGCTTTCTCTCACCACCAGGACCCTGGTTTGGGCCTAATTGTAAAGGCTGCAGTCATTTAGAGAAGGGAAACAGAGAACACAGGGATGAGGAAGAGCTTGAGCACTTCAGCAGATCAAGGAGAGCAACTCTTTCTTCTGTATGCTCCCTTGGGGAAGGTGCTGAAGGCACATTACCATGGCTACTTACCTGAGTAGTCAACTCTCTTTCAGATACTTTATGGTAGCAGAAGGGATGCCAGTGAAGTCTTTCTTCTTCTCTCTTTCAGAAGATGCCAGCGGCTCCTGCTGGCCAGCTTACCTCCTCCCAGTCCCTCCAAAATCTTCCATGGACCTGGTGCTGCCCGTGCACAGTGCCCAGGGTGTCATGCCTCTGCTCCCTGGGAGCTGGTCTCCACTGCACTCTGGCTAAAGCTTTGAGATGAGCCACCAAAAACCCCACCACAGCCTCAGGGCTCTGTCAGGGAAAGGGCCTGCCCTCTGCTGTGCTGGGGGAAAGCTCAGAGGTGGGACACCAGGAGGAGAATCAGAAGAAGAGGGCATGCGAAGACCACGGACTTTTTGGGGAGAATGCAGCCGAAGGGAGCAGGGTGTGCTTCATGCCTGTCAAGTCTATTTTATGATACCTCTTTTTTTCCTTTCTGAAAAACTGTGGTTGGAAATACCATAATTGGCAGTAATGAAGTTAATCACTAGTAACTGGCAACTATGTGGGCAGCTGGCCAGGACAGCGAGGGACACAGAGCGCTGAGGAGCCACGGCAGAGCTCCTCGCCCTGCCCACCACAGGGTGCACCCCATGCCGTGCTTTGCCTAAGCCTCCCCTGTGCTGGGCCGAAATAGGGACTGGCCACCAATGCCAGTCACCCCACAGCCTCATCCCAGGGCTCCCCACTGGCAAACAGCAGCACTGGGTTCCTCACATCACTGCCTAATTCCTCTGCAAACAGTGTTTGTAATTCCATCCACCCCCCCCCCCAATGCCCCCCACATGCGGCAGGTGGGGGCAGGGGAGGCGAGCTCTGCCGCCGGCCTCTGACAGGCTGCATCCCCGCTCCACCCCGCAAGCCAAGAGGCTCCATTTACACACGTACCTATTTCAGGATTACTGTAACGTCGCTCATTTCTAGGTCAATTATTGACTAGCATCATGTTAAAGTTTAACATAAATATGCTCCTATATCACCTGTACATATATACAACAATTATATGGCAACAAAATTCTTTTAAAAGAGTAGGGAAGCCAGCAACTACTGGCAGTACAAGCTCAGAGATTGCTCTGAAGCCTGTGCAAAGAAACACAGAGATTCCCATTACCTTTGCACCAGCTTCAAAAGGAAAAATCAATTTAGGTTATCAAACACAGAGATTAATTACTCTGCAGTTAAAATCTTTGCTTCCTGAAAGTGTTTTGTCTAACCTCATCAGAGAGAAAAGCGGGGTGGGGGGGAGGGTTGTATGTGTGAGGGTGAGCAGGGAAAGGAAAGGCACCGTACCACAAGCTACAAACACCACCAGAGTCATCTTTAAACAAAAAAAAAAGAAGCACTGCTAACTTTTCTTACATTTTAGCAAACTTTTCAATTAGGATTTCTTCCTGGCTATTGCGTGAAGTAATGATTTTCTGTAATTTGTCTTTTTCCTTTGGAAACATACCGTGCTATTGTCAGCTTTAAAAAAGAAGCAATTTTCTGACTTTTGAGATTGAGCAGGTCATGGAAAAATTACTACTGTGAGAACCTATAATTAAATAGAAAATGCAGCTGTACTTATGAAAAACTAAAATTAAGTTTATTCTATTAATACTTGATTCTAGAATGGCATTTGACTCTTCAGACACAGGTCTTAGCTGAAACAGCACCTTACCTGCAGAACATCACTAGCTGCACATGTGCTTGCAAAAGCAGACACGATAGAATATGCACAAACATATTGCCAACTATTTGCTGTTCATCTGAATTAGATTCAGTATAGCATGATAGTTATTTACACATGTAGCCCCTTTCTTTCCTCTTTTTCCTAGTATTGGCACTTAATCTTTGGGTGCGTTTTTGTTGTGTTGTTTGGGTGTGGGGTTTTTTTTTAAGGAGTTAATTTGAAATAAATCTATGTAAAATCAGTAATGCTTATTACAAATTTCACTGGAAAAAAGAAAGAGGTACAGGAAGGAACTTTTGAGCAAAATTATGTGGTACATCTGAATTGAATAAAGATTTTTTTTCCCAGTGTTTCACTAGTCTTGAAGGCAAGATTCCACACAGTACTGTGATACAAGACCAGGCTTTGTGCATATATAAAGAAAAATTATTGTAGCTCCAGACTAGATGTTTACAGAATACCAGATACAGGATTTTAATTAATTGTAATTTTTTTAAGTGACTGAAAATAGATATTTTAAAACACCTAAAATATGCACAATTAACAAAAGCCTCACTGAGAAAATAAGGTACAGATATGTTGACTAACAATTCATGAGACTTGTTATGATGTCTGATGATAAAAAAATACTTGCACAGAAATCTTAAAAGCACTATTTTGAACTAAAAGAAAGCCAAGTCAGCCTAAAATAACAGTATTCATTTTATTTAGTGACAGTAATAAAAATAGCTTTTTTAAAAAAAATCATTGCATTTAGGATGATCATTTCTCATTATTTTCTAGAGTAATAACAGGTAAGTTTCCACAACCCATCCCTATTGTCTGATATGATAGAAATTACTAGATACATATGTTCTGCTACATCCTGTGCAATAATTTGTAAAACTGTATTTTCCTTTAATCCTCAACTAACTCCCTAAGTTTGGGGGCTGTTTTTTTTTTCTTGTAATAAATAGGAAGGAAATTTTCCATCTTTTTTTCATCAATCATTTTCACATATCCAGCTCCCTGTGCTATTATAAAGAACATAACTAAACCCATACAGTTGATATAAATATCTGCACCCTATTTATAACATATAAGAAACTGAAATCCTATCTTCATGTGCAAACTCAACTTCACTATTTTTAATGCACTTAACGTATTATACCTAATACAGCTACACAGCTACCTAGAACTAATGTGAGAATGAAAAGTGAGCATCAGAAATGGTTAAAAAAATAAAGATCTGTGAAGAACATTATACACAACCTGGGAAAGAGGGTTTTTTTTTTTCCCCCTTTCAGAAATTACTCGTGAGCAACTGTGTCGTCGCAGAGAAAGCCCACAAAACCTGTATCACTGCGTACACTGCCTGCCTAAGACGGCCAGAAGTGATCCTAAGAGCCGGCAGTATAATTACTTGGATTTCACATCTCCGGCTTGCTTTCTCCCCGCTGCCTGTTCGGTCAGTGGCAGGCTTCCCCCCACCACACACCCTCCCTCCCCGCTTCATGCTGTGGAGCTGGATTTCTATTTTCCAGCTGCATATATTCCACGGAGAAAAGGAAAACTGATCCATGAAGTTCCTATTTGCATAAAGCACAGAAACATCTGTCGCAAGATTCTTGTTGGTGGATTGAAGCATCAGGAGATATCGCCGTTGATCATCTGCCCTTAATAACATTGAATTCTTTTCCTGTCGATAGGAGCTTAGTTTGAGTGAGGGTGTTTAAAGAGACAGAGAGGAGAGAGAATTTCATCAGAGAAGACATATTCTTACTATTACTTGAAATGAGTGATCGGTTACGTGATGCTATCTCACACAGACGCTCACAAATGAGCTCTGCCCCAGGATCAGCAAATGCCCTGTTCCATCTGCTATCAGTTCTTTGCAAATACAGATCTTATAAAGGTATGTGATGATTTAATCAGCATCCTGTCATTGTCTACAATACACAGCAGCTTTTTTTTGGCTAAACTTTACACAATGGATGATCTGTGGTAGCAGGGCTAACATTAGAAAGTGCTCAATCTGCAGTGCTGTTTTGAGTTTTGATTTCAATTTAGGGAATCAAATTAAAAAAAATCTCAAGGAAGACTTATCTGTGTCTCAGATCTGGAAAATTTTCATTCTGTTTCTGTATGCATACATAATGTATGTCTACAATCAGAAATATCAGGTGGAGCAGACAATTCTTTCATACAGAATACATAAATAGAATAGAATCTCACTGAAACACAATAGCAACTATTTAAAAAACCGAATGGCTGGGTTAGGCCAAGTGTTATTTCTAAAATCACTAGAACTGCTTTGAGTAATAGGCAAGGTTCGTATTTCTGTGTTACATTTTACTGTATTACCGACTACTTTTAAAATTCACTGGCTCTGTTGATATAATTGTACAAATAGACTATGGGCTGGCCTGTCTCTCACACCACTGAGAGTCAGAAATCAGTCTAACCTGTGGCACACAGCACAAAACGCCCGTCGCCGCTCGTGTGCCTTGTGGAGTTCTAACAGCCAAACTGAAAGGAAAATAAAGTTTCTTCACATTTGCTGTCTACTTATGTCAGAAGTCATATGAAGGTGATCAGTACAGCACTGTTCTCTCTGTTTTTTGCCAATAGCTCCAAGATAGCTGGTTTCCTAAGCTGGGTCAGCAAAGATTAATATCACGTTAGTAACATTTCATTCGTCATTGTCACTGTAAAACAAAAAGGCTTTAAACATTTCTTATTCATAGCTGATCTCTGTAACATGCATGCATGCTTTTTTTTTTTCCCTCGGATATCTCGATTCAACTGTAAATGTCTGGGTGCAGGAAATACCTGCTCCCAGCAGCACAACAGGGCCACAACAGTCCAGGCAGGGTGATGGTATATTGTGAGACAATCAATTGTAAGGACAATGCCAAAAAAAATCCAACCAAACCCAAACCAAAACCTGCAGCAGGAGTGATCTTTGCTCCCATATACATATTTGTATAAAAAGTTTCTCTGGCAGTGGTTCACCAGCAGGCAGTAATCAGCTAAGATACTTCTTTGTAATTTTTCTGTTTCATAAATAATACAGGAGTTTACTAACAGGAAGTTTGTGGGAAGCAACAGTAAACAGTCTAGCAATCCATCTGTTATTGCGGAATGCAAGAAAGCTGAATCAGGTTCTCTGCAAGTGGGCTATTTTAGTTGTTTGTGCTAGCAAAGATGTGTAGGAAATGGGCATTTAGAGTCACTATTAGCATGAACTCTTGCAGACCTTCTTTCTCCCTCCTCTTGCGGGAAGAGATGGCTGGGTGCGATTTCAGCTCCGGCGCTTCTGTGGCTACAGGGCAGCGTGCAACAAACCTGAGCAAAAAAAAAAAGATGAGGCAGTTGTGTCAAACGTGAAGTGTTCAGGTGACAGTTACAAAGAGACTTTTGCTTCCTCTAAACCAGTCTCAGAAAGAATGACTTCTAAATTAAAATACACATAAATTCCTGTTAGCACCTTCCTCAGCGTCAAGATATTTATAAGAAAGAAATTGAAGGGTTGGAGGGCCCTGGAGTGGGAGAAAAGGAAACAAGGAAAAATAAGGTAACGACGGAGGTTGTACTGACAGGCTTTCTGTGCCAGCACAAGTAGAGAGTCAGGCAAGGGCGAAAAAAAAGCTAGAATCTTTCCCGAAGACAGGCTGTTCTGCTGGCATTCGTCCACCCTTGATATGTTGCTTATGAATAGAAGGCTAGAAAGAGAGCGGGGGCAGGCGTGTAAATTAGTCACTACTACTACAAAAGCAAGGTTTCTCTGCCAGCAGCAACGCGGCGTCTCACCTCAGAGGTTAATTTGGAGCCCTGGAAGTGCGCGTCCAAGATAAAAAGTTGTGCTGCCAAACAGGCGGGAGGCAGAAGCCCAAGTACGTACACAGCACCGCACCCTGCGCTAGCGGGGAGTAAAGCCGGGTTAACCAGCTCACAAAGTCTGCTTATTCACAGTATGTCTCAATGTTACATACAGGGCTTGGTTTAGAAGGGACAGTTAATGCAGAGAGAAGCCCCTGTCCGAACCCAAACCCACTACGGTTGTCATGAAACAAAAAAAAGAGTCAGATGACGGGGCGCGATGTCAGCTCATTGTTGCGCGTTTAATGACCCGGGGCGGCAGCGCAAAACCGCCCTGCAGCAAGAACGGGTTTAAACCGCTTAACGTCGGAGTTTCAATCCTCGCCGGGTCCGTACGAGGGCAGCCTGACGTGGCTCGGGCTCCCAGCCGACACCCTGCGTCTTGGCGGCCCGATAACGGCGCTGAGACACGCGGGACCGCGGAGCCGAGGGGCTCGTCGGACCGGCCGGTCCCTGTCGGGGTGCTGCTCCCTGCCGCCTGGCAAGGCTGCCATCTCCCGGCTTCCCTCCTCAAACCAGCCCCGGCCCGGGGCAAGGCGGCCTCGGACGGGGGGCTCGGGGCGATGCAGGCTCAGCCTCGCCCGCCGCTCAGCACCGCGCGATGGAGGAGCGGCCACACGTCCCGTCCCCTTCCCGGGCCGCAGCCTCAGAGCCCACGCGCTCACACCGTCCCCGCCACAGGTCCCGCTATAGCGAAACGGCAACGCTTTCGGGTAGCGTTCGCTTGCTTTGCCGCGGGGGAAGGCGGCCGCGGCTGCCGCCCGCCGTGCCCGGAGGCCGAGAGGCAGCCCCGGCCTTGCGCGCGGGGCGTTACTGGGGATCCAGCAGCTCGGGGGGACACGGGGGCCTCGCGCCTCGCAGCTCCGCGCCGCGTCCCGCCTGCCGCCGGCCCGCCGCGCTCCCGAAGGGGTTTGGCGCCCCCTGCCGGGACGCCGCGCACACCGCGGCCCGGCGGGCGGCCGCTGCCGCCGCGCGGAGGGCGCGCTGCCTCCCGCGCCAGCGGGGCGACGGGAGACCGAGCCCCGCTCCCCTCCGCGTCCCCGGCGCGGTTTCCCAGGGACGACGGGAGCTACTCGAAGGCCGGCGGCCCGCGCCGAGCCACCGGTGCCCGTGCCACGCAGAGACACTCGGCGGAGCGGCTCAGGCGCGCAGCCTGTGGAGCCTCGCCGGGTTTGCCTCAGCCCGAGAGGGGAGAGGCAGGCAGCGAGCGGCCTTCTCGAGACGGCGCCGCCTGCGTGACACTACCGAAGTGCTCACACCGGCACAGGTGCTGTTACGGGACCGGCCATGGCACCAGCTGCCACTGCGGCACCTACCGAAAGTTTCGCTGTGGCTCCTCGAAGCAGTAAAGGCCGTTGCCCAGACCGCCTGCAGTGTAGCTAAAGATGCAGCATCACCTGTGCCAGTCACACCTGGACAACAGGCAGAGGTGTCAAAGACTACAAAAAAAAGGACTAAGCTTTTGACAATTTTCAGTTAAACTGGCGGAAAAGGCTGGTGATGGGCTAGATTTTTTTTTGGTTTCTTTTTTTAAACATCGGTATCTGAAGCTATAATGTCAATAACTGCACCGTACCCGTCCTTTCCTCACGTAAACCCACCAGAGGCGAGTCAGACAGCGCTGCCTCTCTACTGCAGATCTCCCACCGGGGCACACAGTGGGCTTGGACCACTTACACCGGCTGTAGAGCTGGAAGTGTCAAAATGCTGTTTAGAAAAGTCACAGCATTATCTTCTTCAACTCTCTCCAGTCATAGGCACTGGAAACATCAAGTCTTTCTAGCATGTTTTTAGTACAGTAAACCTTGCTACTGCTCCTGACCAGTCCAATGCCTGCTCCCACCCTGTGAATATTCACCTCCAAGTGACAAAGCACAGCTGTATGATTTTATTGCTCTGAGGACCGAGAAGGACACGATATTTCTTAGCATCTAAATCTCATCCACTTCTGAACGGCTCAAGAGATGTGCCACCAAGCCAGGTCCACAGAGAAAAAGTTGCATGGTAAGAATTGGTGTTGCTTTGTTACAATTTGTTGTCCTGCCTGTATCTCAGCGCTTTGTTAGTGTAGAGCTTGGGGGCATTCTGTTTATTTCTGTGTCCCAACGGGGTTGGTTTCAATACTTGCCAGTGTACTAGCACTGCTCAGATGCTGAGGGAGGCAGCTATGATGGTCTGCGGCTCCACCTAGGCACACACAGCCTCTCTGCAGGAGCAGCTCATTTGAACAGGGCATTGATGTGCATAGTTCTCCTATTTCTGTAATCAAAATAAGCCACAGCAAGGCCAGGAATACAGTGTCCTCAGCTGCAAGAAGTTGCCGGGATGATTGTACTTCTGGGTGCCCACTGACACGCATGCTTTTGCAGCCCTGGCTTTTCTACTCTAGGTACACAGCAAAAACCCATCAAGCAAATGTTTGAGGTTATGGACATTAGTGCACCAAGGGAATTATAAATGTGAACTAATTGCAGGCAGGCAAAAAGGTCCCAATACTGATCAGTCTGGATACAAAGCCTTCCTCTCTGGGAAGAGCATGACAAATGAAGTTCTTATTTATACACTAAACAAAATCCCTTCCACAGGGAGTCTGAGTCACTTTAGTACTTTGAGAGTATATCAATAGATCAACTGCCAGGCTCCACTCAGCGTCATTGCTACAAAGTCCCTCAAAAATCAGAGATCAAACATCCCAACACACACTCTGACCTGTCATCCCCATGACATCTCTCAGGTACTGCCAATGTCTCCTCTGCATAACGTCCCACCATTGGAGGGATCTAAGCTGTTATGGCCTCCCCCATTGACTGCAGTTTTGAGGCAGACTCCTTCCCTCCATCCCTCCTGAACAGCTTTGCCAGAATCTTGGCTCCAGTCTGCTAACAGAAGGGTCTAGTATCGCGTGCAACCTGTGACATGGCATGGCTGGATATCCTGGCAGAATGTTCTTCAGTGGACCCAACAGACCAAAAGAGATCCAGCAGATCTCTTCTCTTTGTCAAGGCTCTACAGGAGAAAATGTCATCTCCACAAGTATGCTCGACCTTCACCTCCAAAATGCCAAGTCCTTGGTTCACACTGGCTGCAATGAGCTATGACAACACAGAAGCTCACAGATGGTGAGTAGTAGGATTCTGACCACTTTTGGGGAGCCTGCCTGAACAACCCTGTTGGGTCTTTCCCTAGGCCTTACCTCCGGCTGCCAAAAATAAGATTACTTCACGTTCTCCTTTTATATGCCAATCCTCTCAGACACATTGGCTCAAGCTGCCACTCCCTGTCAGAATCTCTTCTCAGAGAGGTTTGTGGCCTTGTGGTGAGCTCTCAGGATGCCTACTGTCTACCTCTCACATCTTCCACAGCAGTTGGTGCTCCTCTCAGATGTAATCCCTGCAGGACCTGAAAGCGGAGAGTTTTCACGGGGGACAGAAGCTGTACTCAGAGATTTGGTAGAGCCTGTGAGAGCTGGGTACCTCTCTCTAGGTGTTTAGATGGCATAAATGGAGCAGATCCAATTTCCTAATGTAAGGTCAGTCATTTGTCATCATAATTACAGAAATGAGTGGTCAAATTCTTCCTTGCCAGACTTTCTCCACCTAATGCTGCTACACTACAGGAGACATCTTTTCCCACAGGGATGAAGTTCTTTACAAAGTCCATTGGCCCTGGCTGGATGAATCAATCTGCAACCTGTTCCTGCCATTTCTCTTGTATTTGGAGGTGAACTCACGCTGAAAACCACAACCATTATGTCAGACCATCAATTTAAGGTCATGAGGACAGGGACTTCAGAAATTGATCCCAGACTGGAATCTTTTCCCAGATTTATTAAGTCACGATGCTAATCTCTTTTTTTCTTTGCCAGGGGAAATCCTGCTTCTACAGCTACCTTTCTGCTTTGCTACAGTTTCGTGCCCAGCTCAGTTACCTGATTCTTACTGTTTTCTCTTCTCCTGTTCATGGCAACCAAAACCACTTTACCCATGGAAAAGTATTTCATATGGCTTTGAAGTTTGTGAGCCTAATCAGAAACACGTGCACACACACACACATGTTCATGCTCACGATTAAAATCCAGCCCAGGAAGAAAACTCGGTGAACTGGAAAACACACGCGTTGCTCATTGCTAGGAGTCATGACACTGTGCAGCAGGTAGCAAGGCAAAAGGCTTACCATAAACCCCAGGAAGCACAGACGTTGAGATGGAGGTTGGGAATCACAGAGGTCTCCTTTATCTTGCATCCTCAGCACTGGGCAAAACTGGCCATTGGAAGTCACAACACAGTGAGAAGCAGAAAAATGTACCATGGTCTACCAGACTGCAGACTCACTGAAAACTTTTCATAGGGAAAGGAGTTTCTCCCATGGTGGAGAATTTGAGTTAGTGGCAAGTAAATGATAAAGGAAGATTGTCCCCCTGGTCTTGTCCATGGAACAAACGCAATAGCCCTTTGTTGGCCTGCACCCTTGAAAAACACCCGCTGCTTTGCTGGGAGAGAAACTGAGGGATCATAGGCTGTCAAATGAGGATTTGGGTGGGGTCTAAGCCCCAACATTTCTGACAACCTGAAACTCTCAGAGATACCAATAGAAATCGAAGGTGCTTAGCACGTTATTAGAGGTGCCCAGAACTCCACAGCACCAGGGCAGAAGACAACTGTCTGTTGCTTGCAAACAAGTGCCTTTGTGCCTGCAAAGGAAGATCTGGATAACAGCGTCAGTGGATTGCAGGGTTAGGAGTGGAACAGTGTTGGTGAACTGTTTCAGGACCTTGGTTGGACCCTTGCACAACATTCCTGCCACAGGGTAGCCTGTGCCTAAACGATCCCAGCATGTACTTGCTCCTGCACAGTCCTCCTGCTCTCCATCTTTTCTGTCCCCTGTGAGAAAGCCAGGCAGTTTCTTTTCTCTGTCTGATAATCTGCCCTCTTAAGTAAACCACAAATTCAAAGAATTAGGATGTTTAAACCAGTAAATGTAACAAAGTTAGCTAAAAGATATTAAATTCCAGATAAGTATCTGCAGATCTAGTACACAGTAGCAAACAACAGATACCAGCAAAATAGCTTTTCCCAGGCACTGATCAGTCTTGATTCCTGAAGGAACTTTTGGATGCTTCTGTATTCCTTGTAAAACCAAGATCAGTACTGGTGTAGATGGTACAAATGTAGCCAGACCTTAATCCCACCCACTAACCCACCAACTCTTGTGAGATCTCGGCTCTCACAAGCCAAGGAGTATTAGCCCAAAGTATTTAAGTCCTCTGTGGCAGAAAACTTTTGGGATGAGACTTACCAAAGCAAGGCCCCCGCTGCCCAGAGATCAGCTCTTCCTTGCTTCACCCTTGTCTACTCAGCTTTGCTGTCACATCCTCTCTGAGGTCAGTTCTTCCCTGCCAGATTTGCCCAAACCTCTTTGCTAGACATTAGAAATCACTGGAAACTTTTAAGACATACAAGACAGTCACAGAAAAAGGAACTAGGAAGAGCAAACTATTGGTGTACTTGCTGACAGAAATGACATTTTCTTCGGAAGGAGAAATATGTTGCTTCTTCCAGTTTGGCTACTCACAGGAAGTGCTGCTAGGAATGTGCCAAAAATACTTACCTATACATTCTTTACTCTCAAATAATGACAAATATAACTCTCACTAGAGATGCTGAGCTCTGATGAGTATTTTCTCCTGTTGGTCATATAGCGCTAAAATAGGAAAAAAATGTAGAAAATCCAAGGCACCAACAGGTGACATGTATGCTTAGAGTTCAGTGCTTAAAGAAAGATATTCTGGTTTATTAGTGACACACAAATAGGCACATTCCTAAAGAACAAGCTTAGGCCATGAATGTAGTATCTCTGTGTGTGGTCTTTTTATGAAGTGAACTTCGGACGGGGTCAAGGACCTACAATATACTTGCCTGGAATGTGCAGATCTGTCTACAAACAACATGAAATATAACTACCAAAACCCATGTGTTCTGAAATAAACAAATAATTACCTGGAAAACTGAAATGCAGTAGCAATGATTTTAAAGGTTATCTAAGCAATGTTTAAAATTAATTTTGTTTTAAAGTGTTGTGATGTTTCCAAAACAACAGTTCCATACAGAGCCACAGTTTTAAATAAATCAATAGATAAATAAATAAACCCAAACCAAACAAACAACCAAACCACAATAAATTTTTGCCAGATCTTCCCAAATCTGAGTTCTACCAAAGGCCATCGTGAGGTCAGTCTTCTTGATGTTCTCCCTGGAGATTTTTGTTTGCCCTGGCTCTCTGGAGATGTTTTTGGTCAGTTTTTCTTCCCAGCCTCTCTCATTACATGCAATAATACATATTCTGTTTCAGTTTGGGGCTTTTCTGTAATGTTCCTTAAGTCACAGAACTAGAGTGCTCAGCTTTCTTCTCATGCCTTCCCCCCCCACCCCCCAATCTTGTTTTGAAAGTATCTCCATCTCTCTGGAGTTGCAGACATGTTTACCAATAGTTCTGTTCTTTCTTGAAATATTTCTTTTTCCCATCTACTTCACATCTTCTCTGCCTACATGACAGCCTCAACACCTGCATTTTTGAGTGCTGCCCCTCTGCAGCCCCTTTTTGTACGTTCTCAATTCTTACCTCTGCTGGTCCCAAACTTCTGTGAACTACCACGTACTGCTCACTGGAGGTGTGGTGCTCCTGCAGGTAACAACACTGCGTGTCTTTGTGAAACTAAACATCTCAATAAAAGTTCCTGTGCTGATCACAAAAGAATAACAAACACGTGAGAAATGAGTCCTCGGTCTTCCGTACTCTCTTCCTCCCTGAAACATGAGCTGCTTCACCAAGTTCCCCGCAAGGTTCAACTTGCAACCCACTGCTGGGTTCCATCTCCTCTACCTTCAGGTGTCTGCAGCACAAACCAGTCTATCCGCATCAGCCACCAACACTTGTTTCCCAGCTGCCAGGGAGGGTGTATCCAGCTCATCTCAGCCTTTGAAGCTCTAGGACTCTAGGTATGCCCAAGTCTCACCATCACCTGTGTAGGAGGGCAGGTACCTGCAGCACAGCCGTTACCTATTTGAGCTGGATGCCTCAAGGCAGGAAGCCGACGCCTGCCCCTCGTCCTGCCTCGCTGTGTCACCCGCACTAGGTGCGCCTTGGCTCCGTGTCCGCGGGCATCCCCGAGCTGGGGACAGGCCACAACGCTGCCACTCGAGCGGCAACTGCTCTTCCCCGCCGCAGCTGCACGGACAAGGCTTCCCTGACCGAGCAGTTGCCCCCCGACCCCTCACACCACGGGGCAGGCGGAAGGGCCCCCCAGCCCCTCGGCCGGGCGCCGCCGCCGCCGGCAGAGGGCAGGCGAGGCAAGCGGCCGCGCCCGCGGCACCCGAGGCCGCCGTGCGGCACCGGGCGCTGCCTTGGGAAGGGCGTTCCTGTCCCTTTCGGCTAAAGTCACGCGGGGAAAACGTGCTACTGAGAGTGTGCAAGTGATCCCTGGAAGCGCACGGGGCCTTCCTCCTCAGAATGGGCGCCTCAAGGTGCGCGGGGAAACGTGAGCAGAGAAAACGCGTGGACAAGCAGGTGTGCTACACTCACAGACGAGGGGAAGGATGCACCTCACGGCGAACCGAAGACCTGCTAAGGCACCTGTAGCGTGCCTCTTGCAGCATGCGGGAGGAGCAAGGCTAGGCATGTATTTTGCAGAACAGAAAGGCATCATTCAACACGAGTGAGGCTGAAATGACCGCACCTCAACTGGAAGTTTCACGATTTCAACCCAAATGTAAATCTAACAAGATGCTGTTCTTCATGGTCGTTCCATGCAAACCTTTAAAACTCCTGAAATTTCAAGGATTTCAGCGATTCAAAACTTTATCTTAAGAGAACTTCAAGTTTTAAACAAGTCAACTTTCTTACTTGCAATCCAAACCCCTCTTTTTTTAGTATACAGTGGAAACTAAGTACATACATTCTCAATGCTGCAACATAAAAAAAATGCACAAAACAATCACTCCTGATTTCAACATTAAAGCTTTATTCATCCTAGAACTTGGCAATAACTTATAAACCTCAAGTCAATAGCTGTAAGTGAACTGCACGTTTTTCTTGCAGTGCATTTAATTAAGCTCTCAAAGGTTATAATTTTAAAAGGCTTTTTTCAAATTTTATATCCTCCTGTTTCTTTCATAATACAGATAGGAAGAGTTCTTTGCATGGTCTGATGGGAATATCTACAAGAAAGCATTAGAAACTGCATTTCCAAGCTCTTTCCCAGTTCAGTTACCTTCACTGGTGCTCAACCAGCTGCAAAGCCAGAGAATTGTGTAACTGCATGTTCAGCATGAAAACTGTCATTTATATGGATTTAAAAGATGCATGTACAAAAATAATGAAGTTCAGTGATTAATTTGAGGCAAGGGAAAACTAGACAAGGGAAACTAGAGAAGGGAGAATTTAGCAATTCATCAAGTTTCCCAATCATCCCACTAAGTAACTGTTTCCAAGGCTCAGTCATCCTACCGGGAACAGAAGAAACAAGTGTGTGTATATATATATTATATATATATATATTATGACACATACTAGCACACACCCCAACTCTGCTGAGTGCTGTAATCAGGCAGGCAATCAGACAACAGTCAGACCAACTTTTTAGGCACAGGGCATTTTCCTTCCCTACGGAGCTCCTCAGCACCGGGGACTGAACTCCCACTTTATAGCCTTCAGGACTCAGGCTGAAGTCAGGGCAGGCAAGAGAACCCCACCATGGGTGTAACACAAGCACAACATTCCTCAGCCACCAGAGACTGCTCCAGTCCGGAGATTTCAAAACAGCCCCAAACATCCACTACTTTCTTTAGGCTATATTTTCCCAAGGTCATTGTAATTAGTGTTTTGACTATTAGATTGAAGTTTCTTGAGAAAATATATACTTTGCAAAAGGCCAAGTTAGCTGTTATTGTTACAGTGACATACAGTGTCATTTACAAGCTCTAATTATTTTGGAATAATTTTTCTGTCAGTGAAAAGCAGCCAGAATGCATGGAATTTGGCTCCACTGATAAAAGCAGCAAACGTTTGCTTTATGTTTCCCTTTCTGGGGTAGAGAAAGTAAAAAAAAAAAGAAAAAAAAAAAAAAGAAAGAAAGCTCATTTTGAGAAAGTAAAAATGTACAGAGGAAAAGGTAGGCTTAAATCACAAAAATGCAGCAGGTTTAACTCTGTCCTTCTTAATAATATGGATTGTAGGAGTTTGGCTGACATCGAATTAGGGAAAATGAAACCAGATGGTATAGCTGCAGAAATTTTCTATAATGATCTTTTAAAGCAGCACTGACACACTTGAAAAGAGGTGAAACATAGTTATGTAAGGAAAGCACCAGCATACCAGGACCTATAAGTAAGATGTTTCAAAGAACTGAGATCTTTGATGGCTACAGGATAACAGTAACCGACAAACACAATGTACAGTGAAAACACATTCCTTGCTCCGTTAAATTACCCTTGGACTTTTCCACTCTCTTCTCTTCCCCCTTCCACCAGCAGGAGTCCCACAGACACTAGGACACAGTAAGAACTGATAAATGACTTACAAATACGTGGTAAGTTGTTTTTCTGATCGGAGTTAATGAAAAGTCTTCCCTTGCAAGACATCATAAGTTATTTCAGAGAAATTCCTCCATCAATAGCAAGTTGGTCCTATTTAATGGAAGCTTGGAAAGTACACTGTCAACTTAAATTTGTACCCACATAAAAAAACAGTTTAGAAACCCATAAAACTAGTAGGAATGTTTACACAATTTAAAACATTCCAGCAAACACTGTAGCTATTAAACAAATCAGCATGTCCCAGATTGTTTGAAGCTTAAACACTGAGACACTAAGTACCCAGAAGAATTATTTGCCTTCAAAACCTTCTCTTTAAAAAAAGATGTTCTTTATTGTCAACAAACATTCCAGCTTAAAAAAATTAAAAAAGGAGTATGGACAAAGGAATTTCATGAGTGAGTACTGAGTGTGGTATGGACAGGAAGTTACAGGTTTGCAGGGCTAGATCCTAAGCAGGAGTGATGCTTGTTGTCATGCCAGCTGGGAACTGGGAGACCGGGATTATGTTTTATAAATCTGCAGTAGCCCTTTTAAGGGTGCTTTAGACCTTCAGGATTTGGTGAAGAATCATGGCTGCAGTGAAGTCAATAGCAAAAATTCTTCAGTGCACACAAAGCAATCCTACTTCTTTCATTTCAAAGACTGCCAGTACACATATATACAGAGACTCTGCTAAATTGCTTGCACAGTACAGCCAAAATATGTTCTAATAGGTGATGAATTCTTCTCCTTTTTTGGCAAAGTCCCTTTTGAGGAGCACAGCAACTCAAAACTGGTCTCTGTCAGATCACAGCCAGTGCACCCCCTTTCTAAGTGACCACTAAGTATCCCTAGCTGCAGGCCACCAAATCCCTCAACACAGGGCTGAAGATGAAGCATTGCTTTGAAAAGTCTTTCTCACACAATGTCCTTTGTATCCTAATGAAGGCAGCAGGAATTCAATCCAGATACTTTTTTTTTTCAGGACCCTACTGCAGAAATAGCTATTTTACAGGAAAATGTGATACCAGTCCCATTATTGATACACTAGTCAGAAGAGAATACATCTCAGCTTCTCTTAGTGTTGTTATTAGATTTATGAATTAGGGCCTTTAAAAACTTGACTATCTGTGCTGCCACTTTAGTCAGCAACTGAGATTCAACATACAGCAGAGGGTCAGGAGGAAGAACAAGAAACTGTCATCTTTAGAGGGGCTTTCAGCTATCATAATCGCAATCGGCATAGTAGAAATTCTCTTTATCATTTCTCCCACCACAGTACAATCCATAAGGAATGGAGACAACCCCACTGTATGCATTGCTGTTACCAGCTCACATCAATGCAGTTACCAGCTGCAATGATCTATTTTCTGGTTCTTCACGGGACAGTGAATCCAGTTGAATTCGATAAATACACGTGCAGTATGAATGACCCTCAGGTTTAGATGTGAAAAATTCTTTCCATTTGCCTCCTGAGAAAAAGGAGGATGAAAACATAAGACAGTTAATTTATTGTCTGAGGACACTCTTCACTGAGTTCCCTTCACTCCCCCTTCTCTGAGTCCAGGAGTCAGTATGTTTATACTGAAGAGAGGTGATAACAGCAACTCCTTGTCTTTCTGTCCCTGTATGCTTTACTAAACTGTCCCTCATGTTCCACTTCACTACATACAGGAAGAGCAGCAGCACAAATGTGAAGGTGCCTTGTAGTAACTTATAAGCACCAGGGTATATAAATTAATAAATACCATATATCGGTCTGATTAATATATGATTGTTAAATTATTTTCCTAAAGGCCTATGGGGGCTCACACAAGGCTGCAGTACCTCAGGGTACTTAAGAATAGCTCCAGAGGAGTATTTGGAGATTATACTTGGGATGGATATGTAGGCATCAGGAGTGTATCTAGTACTAAAACTATGGCAGAGATTGCAAACACCATGAATTTACCACCCAAACCAAAATGTTCTCTTCCCCATGGGAATTCCAGAGCATAGCTCCACCATGAAAGTCTGCATGGGGGACCTATCCTGGTTGTACATGACTTTTCCCAAGAAGTAAATTACTTCCTCTTTGGAAGCATCTTTCATCTCTTTAAAAAAAATTTAAAAAAAAAAGTGGGAAAGTTTGACATATCCACTATTCCAGAGAGAAAAACCATGACAACAGCCCTGGTGGCTCTTGCAGTCCCTGTCGCAAGTCTCAGGACTATGATTGGGTACAGAAGCAAGAGGAACCAGCAGTCTAACTAAAGAGGACCAAAAAAGGAGCCTTTCAAAGTGACTCACTACAAAGGATAAAAAAAGGAGCTTGCATAGATAGCTAAGTTCTTTGGAGCACTCATGATCTCCTCTCTCTGCAACTCTGCATTGGAAATGTGAGCCAGCATCACAGCATGTGGGCAGATGACTCTGGACAGCTTTTTCATGACATATGCCTACATTCCCTCCATGGCTCAGCAGTTTCCTTGGTCATTATCCTGATGAAACAAAGCACAACAGGGAACACAGAACCATGTTCCAAAAAACAATATCCAGAGTGTACAGAAACTGCATTTGTGGCATAGAAATCCCAAGACCCAAGGCCACCAAGAAAATGGGGGAAAGACAGACTGTTTGGCAAGCAGGTCTTGTCTATTTTTTTTTTCTTTTTTTATATATGAAGCACACAGATTAATCATGTCCCTGTGCTGTTTAACACAATTATGGAACAGTGCTAGAAATGCTGCTCAATGTCCACAGAAGAACATTCACCATGGATATATTTCACACCAGATTATCAACATGGGTTTTTTTTTCTAAGTAATTTTGCTCTTTAGTTAAGACATAACCATACAGGGTGAGTCCACAGGTCCTTAACACTCCATACAGGTTATCTCAGCTCTCCTCCACCTCTGGTGAGCATAACAACCTCTCCCTTTCTGACACGGGATCTCCAGGTGGGAGTACAGCCACATACAGCCCACCACCTTGCAGGGATGAATGGAGACAAAGTAGCTGTTACAGTTCTAGATCCTGAGTTCAGCTTCACTCAAGCCTGCTCCCTCTGCCTTTGCAGCAAAGATGTGTGCATTTGTGGGTAACTCAAGTACATACCAACCTATACATTTTGTGCAATGTGAATTACACCAAACAGGCTTGTGTGAGAGCTAATGTCAGCTAGGTCTCAACAGCTCAATACTATAATAATACTCCTTTTAAAAAACTAGTGATTTCATTGAAGCTTGCAATATAAATAAAATGTCAACTAATGTTACTAAAAGACAAAAATGTGATTTCCATAGCTTAAAAAATTTCAAGCACTTAAAAGTCATAAAATGCATGTTTAAAGCTATCAGTTCTCACAAAAAACATCTTTATCTTTAAAAGCTATAAAAGGCACATATTTTGTCACAACAATAATGGTATTCGCAGATAATTTTATCACAACTGAACACTACTGAACTAATACTTTCTTTGCTGTCAAACACAAGCAAACTCTTTCTCAAGAAGCAGCAATTATCTGCACTTTCTGAAAAATCCATTGGCCAGAGGATGTCAGATGTATAAAACCAACTTATTCAATCCACTGGTCAGAAGGGAGGCTCTAAGTCAACAGTAACAGTCTTATGCCTGAAGGGTATGTTTAAGCTGCATGAAGTTAGAGGCCCTGCACTTGATCTCCCAAGTTTGTTTTCTGGAAGTGGCATAATAGGGACCACGCTGGCACTTTAGCAGCTATAATTGTTTGGTTTGGGATTATTTAACAATCCTGACTTTGTTCCAATTCAAAGCGGTTCTGGAAATTGCTTCAGCTTTCCTTTGTGACCCCCAAATATTTAAGATATTTCCTCTTTACACCTAGCTGTCAAGATCCAAATTTCTAGTTTCACTGTTTCCCTGGTAAGACTGGTGATGTCACAGATTTACTAAGTAGTATGGGGGATGCTATGCTCTGCGTAGCCATGGAAGTCTGGAAGAGAACAACTAGCTGGCACACGGTCCAGCTGCCAACACCATTCACTTTCTCTGCCTGCACAGCTCTGTAGACACTATTTAGCTCAATTTGGAGAGTTCCCCAGGAGTCTTGAATCCTTCTTGGCAATAGGAGTAGAAGGTGTAGAAATACCTGTTTTCATTTCTAGTGTCTCGATCTTGAGTGCTTTGTGAGCTCAGTGTGCTGAGAATTGTTTTCTAAGCAAGGTTTCATCTGAAATTACACTCTCAAGTTTTTTGTTTGTCACCAATGTAGCTGTCAGCCTGGTCATAACCAGCAGCAAGCTCTGCCCCTACATACATCACTGCTGCTAACAGGGACTGAAGAGGTCCCCTGAAGGTCCATACCAGAGATTGGCAACTGTTTCCCAGTCACCCTGGGTTACTCCCCCCAGAGGTGTGTTGGGAAACAGGGGAACAAACAGAGCAGGCATGACACCCTTATTTCTTACCTAGAGAATGACATCCAGAAAATGTGCATATTCCCAGCAGAATTGAAGCCCACACAAATGTACTTCTCCACTGGAAGTTTCACTCTATTTCACAACACTAACCTGCAAATGTTATAGCAAACACATGGAAGAAAAAGCAGCTTTCTCATTAAATAGTAGGAGATAAAGGGAACAATCACAGAACCAGGTGCATAGAAATCCTATTGTTTGTGTGCTGCAGTCACATCCTAGTGTATACAGGAATACAGCTGGCACTCCACTCCTGAGATATGGTTCACAACTACACTGAAACAAGTCTGTTTATTATTCTTCCAGATTAAGCAAATAGCTGTTTATTCTAAGTCAGGGCACTTGCCTTTGAAAAAGGAGCCAAAGGAAGAGAAAGAGTTAGGTACATTACAGAACTATCAGCATGATTTGAATTTCGTTTATCTAATGATTTCAAAGCAAGTTCCTTCTTGACAAGGTCCCATGTAATGACTCAGACAGATACTTTGAAGAAGATAGAACATAAGGGAATTCTGTACATAAAGAACTTGGAAGGCAGTTGGACAAACTTATTTCCCTGGGACTGAGACAGAAGATTTTCTTCTGGTTTTCAAGGTCCGTACTCCTGGTAGGCTAAAAACAAGTTTGCCAGAAGCAGAACTTGCCAGAAATTCTGCAGAAGTTTCATTAGTGCTCTACAGAGAGAGATAACTTGCCTTTCTTATGCCTGCTTTGTATTTCTGATATCTCTAGAATGAGGAAACACCTGTGTGCCACATTGCAGCGCTATATGGCTCAGAATACATGGACCAACCCAGATTAGGTGTTTCTTCATAGTTGTGTGACCTTGAGTTATTTTTGTCACTTGGAGATCATTACCCTGCAAGATCATTGTTTGGATAACTGTCCCTGGCATCATTTTCAGAGCCAATGCAATTCAGAACACAGAACTCATTTCCCATCTGCAGACCAAGGACTGAATTTTCACTGGTGACCCCAGCTCAGCCAGACCACAAGAGTTACAGGAAAAAGAAAGAGATAAAAATGGGCAGCAAGATAACGAGAGCTTTACCCTCTCCATTTCATTGTGTGGATCCAGTTTTGGCAACTGACAGCAGATCAGTTTCTCACAAGCTCCTGTCACAGAGGACATCGCAGGGCAGCACAAAGAATGGTGCCTACTGAAAAACACAGTTCTTGTCTACATTGGCTATCCCTTCACGTTTGGTCTAAAGAATTTTGGAAAGGCTATCCATCTGGCAGCTGGTGCCTCTTCTTTACCTCTTCCTTCTTCCCCTCAACTCAACAAATATAATGGGTTTGCTTGGAATTCCATCAGCACCAAAAATTAATAAAGCAAAATTACTTTCAGAGATAAGACCCCTGTAATTTCCCCCTTTTTATATGATTTTAGCCTAAAGCTAAGGTCTTGCATGAAACAAAAGAAAAACAAAACAAAAACCCCATAAAACCCAAAGTCCCTCAACAAATAAGAGGGATTCAGAGCACAGTGATGAACTCCACAGCACTCCCTAGAAAAGATGAAAGAAAAGATAGAAAGATGCCTAGGAAGAATATTACTGCTAGAAAAGCAATCATCTTCACTACTGGTGCAGAGTGTGGGAAAGAAAGCCCTAGGCTAAAATTGGTATCAAGCTTATTTTATTAATTTCTGTTATTAAATCATAAAAACTTTGAAATCATTAAGAGGCCAAACTGGGCAGCTGAGACCAATTATTCCGGAAAACATACTATGGGAGATCAGACCTCTCCTGAATACTAGCAAGAAACAGGGGAACTGCCCAGCTTCAGTTTCACTGGGGACAGGGAAGTATTGTTGGTATTTTAACATTTTCAGCAGTAACAGCTAATGGACATCTCTAAACAGAGAGCAATTAAGGTTTTAAGGGCCCACCAAAACGTTTTCTTAGCTTCTATAACAAACATCAGTGTACCTAGACCTTAGACCCAAGAGTCAAATAAATATATAATGATTTCATTTACAATGAGTGAATTGTATCTGCTAATAGAGCGCTTGGAGCAATAAAGCACGAAGTGCGTCACCATCTTATGCTTAGATCTAGGTTATGGCATATTTTAACATCAAGTGTCCTTACAAGAGGTTAATGAAGTCAGATTGTGTTTTTCAAAATAATTGTCACGTTAATCTTTAGCAGACTGGCACGGGTGACGTTGGAATGTGAGAGTGAAAGGATCACGTAACATTAAATGGCTGAGGCGTAACCGTAGCGTAAGATGTGTAAGCAGTGGATGAAATCTACAAACCCATATGTGCATTTTAAAGATGATGCTAGCATACCTAATGGTTTACAGGGAAGATAAGCTGTTTCTCTGAGATCTCTGTAACCAGTTTATCCTTCCTGCTTCCACCTAGCACAGAAGATTCAATTATAAAACAGTTGAGTGTTATTCCCCAGCAGATGATGCAGAACATTTGCATGATTTTTGTATAAACTTAAACCCTGTGGCTTTTTTTCCTGCAAACTGCAAGATTTCCAATAACAATTGTAATTTACATCTTGTGCTTTTTTAGAAGGACAATCCTATCTATAAAGTCTCCAAATATTAAATTGTGCTGTCTTCACCCTTACATAACAGGTAACAACTAGATAGGTGGAATTGGAAAAAGGGAGCACATCTTCCTTATCAGCAGCACTATTTGCAGAATGTGCAGAGCACAAATATGTTCCCCAAGGGTCACAGAGCTGCCAGTAGTATGTTTACTTCAGTGGACACATTTTTAAGGTTTTTTTTTTTTTTTACTGTTCTAAATGAGATTCTAAAACTTCACTGGTACTCATCAAAAAGGAGAACATCCTTCTGTCCCAAATAATGCTGGGAAATAAATAGAAGCCTACTGAAAAATACCATCTTCAAGAAGTTCTGAATTGGTCTCTTGAGGTTTCTGAAGCTATGAGATGCTTCCGATATCCTCTAAACCAAGAATAAGTGCCAGATGCACTTAAAATCTGAGTTTCCCTATTTTTGTCTTTTTCTTTAGGAAGCAGTGACCCTATCTTTGTAACCCAAAACTTAACCCTTCACTTTGCTTAAATAAACTGGTTTTCTTCATGTTCTGGGCCAAGTACAAAGACTGATACCACCACAACACACCCTGCTCTCCAGAAACAGCTATTTCATACTAACAAGTCCCATTAACAGAGCCAAATGCTGGGATATGAACAGAAATACGTTCCTGAAGAGGTAGTAGTTGAAGCAACACCACTTCTGTTGGGACCCTCATATCATCAAGAGATCTTTACTCAAAAGAGGCTTTGTTGTCACTCTTTCATGGGCCTGTTGCCATTTTCTCTCTCTCCCATTTCCACCTCTGTCATGCATCACAATTCTCGACACTTTGACCTTCAGGTGTGCAATTTCTGCCTTGTCTATGGGCATGCATGTGCGTTCAGCAGCTTTAAGAGCTTCAGAATCCTTACCTTCCAAGGAATGCCAGGTCCTGCTGCTAAGCAGTTCAATAGCCAAGTTCATACAGGCGGGTAGGATGAGGCTCTCCATCCTTTAGTGATCTACAAAGAAGAAGGGACCTTTGCTGTAAATCTCATTCATACTACCTCTCTCACTTAAAATGGCTTTAGCCAGGGGCAACTCTAAGTGCACTGTAATGCTTTCACATCAAAAAAGGCTCACTACTGCAGTGCAAATCTACTCTTGAGCCCACAAAGCAACTGAGCAAGTTCCAGCTAATGATGCTGACTAAAGACAGCATAATTCCTAATACAAACATTTCTTCTTTATTATGCTCCCAGCAGTGGTATCCACAACCAGCAGAGAAGCTTTCAGAGCTTATGACAGCTGGATCTCTGAGTAAGCATACTTCTCAATCCCCTCCAATACTGCAGTTCAGTATGACCACATATATAAACTCTGCTGAGATCAACGCTGTAACACCCACACACCCAGCCCCCCAGTGAAACTGAGGCAATCACATGAAAAAACACATCTCATTTCTGATACACCTGTCAATGAAAGCCACACAATTGCAGGTACTTATGCTCCATAGGGGTAGATAAACACTGAACATGTGCAGGAGATCTAGACTCATCTGCACTAGTGAACAGGTTCAGTTGTTTTCAGTGTCGTCTTACTCAACCTGACCTTTAAGAACATCTGTAACTTATAATGAAGAGATCAGTCAAGGAAATTTTTAAACAACCAAAAACCAAAATACAGTTAAACCTCACTGATTTCTATTTGTGTCTGGCAAACTTAATTTTGTTAATTAACAAACCACTACTGAGTTGGGAGCCTGTACTTGACCATGTACTAATAAATTATTTTTATAAGGTCACATTACATCTTCCTGTATCATAAGCATTCACAGCCACAAAAATATTAATGGAAGATGAGTTTGGGCTTAGAGGTGTGTGTGTGTATATATATCTATAGATAGATAGATAGATATCTACGTGTGTGTGTGTATTCATATACACACTAACATATATACATTTCTTTAAAACTCTGTGCTCCTACCTTAGAAAAGCTCTGTTCTGTAATCTCAAGTGGAAGAGCAAGAGTTTTTTGCACAGAGTAGAAGATGTTAGCAGTTGTCTGCTGTAGTGTCATTCAGACTCCAGAAGAGACACTTGACAAACCTGACTAGGTAAACATCAGTAAAGACATACATTAAAACAAGGAATTGTTGCTGCTTGGGGAAAGAGTGACTTCACCAATAATTGTCACTAACCTCAAGCCTTAAGTCTCTGTAGTTGAAGGAATCAGCTCTCAACCATTTCATTTTTAAGAGTTGATATACATTTTGCCTGGGGTTCTTGCCCTTCTCTCATGTCTGCCACCTTGAATTGCAATTTACTGCACTCAAGCAAAAACAGGGAGAAGAAACTCAGGCCTTCCATGTGCTTTCCATGAAGAACATTTCCAGTTACACTCTACCCCATTATAATGATCAGCAATCTCAACATTTAACTTCATCAGCTCCTTCACCTTCTTCAAATAGTGACATTTGGCATGATTACCATAAAGAAGTTTAAAAAAGAACAGCAGCAGCAATAAGGACATATTCTGAACTTGCCTCTTCTGATTAGGAAAATGTCCTGTAGCTGTCAACAGCCATGATTACCTTGTAGATTTAACACTTTTCTTACCTGGAGACCTCAAAATGCCATATGCATGACAAAACAAGTCCCACAGACACTTCTGGTAGTGAGGGGTTGAACAGGCTGCAGGCAGAACTAGCACCAGTGCTCCAGCACAACAACATAACTCTCCTGAGCCCACAGTAATATCACACATCAAGAATATGACTGTGCTGAATGAGGTGCTATCAAGATCCTAAGGCTGTTTTGAAGCAGACATGGTTTTGAAGAAACAGCAATGTTATTTTCTGTTTTCCATTTTATTTTAAATATTATTGATATGACTTTACTCACAGTGATTACTGTGATAAATCTCTAATACTGGCTAAATGAAATAAATAGATCATAAACTCATTCTCCACCCTTGCATGACAACTTGCTTTGTTTCTAGGCTACTAATAATACTGTACCAATAATTTATTTAAAATAAGGAATAAAGCTTCTAAGCAACAATGTATTCATGTGATGAAAAAAAGATAAATAGGAGACTGAAAGAGTGATAGCTTTGATCAGATTGCTAACAATTTGACATGAATATATTCTTAACTATAATATAAAGCCCCTTATCACACACACCAAAACATCTTAGAGACATGGCTATTTTTGATAGCAACCAATCTTTGACAGAGGAGGATTTTATTCTCACCTTTCACATACAATGAGGATGACCAGAGAAACAAAATAAAAGGAAGGAAAAAGAAGAAAAGCAGCATATACATTTAGCATTCCCTTTACCAAAATAAAGCTTAGCTTATTTGTAGCTTTTGGCTTTCAGCCTTTCCTGCTAAGCAGATTGAATTCTTCAGGAAATGATGCATGAGGGGAGGTTTCCAGCCAGTTCTGTTGAGGAACTGAAGGTTCCCAGGAGGGTGATGATAAGCTGAGGTGATGGGTATGATAGTCATTGCAGATACAGATAGGAAGAACAAACCAGCTTCAGCTAAGCACATCCAAAATGCACAAACCTGAAAGCACATTTAGAAATTCTCAGCCTGGAAAGATGCCTGCTTCAGCAGAAATGACTTGTCAGGGGTAAGCAGCTGCTTTAGGACATTTTAATCAGTATTTCTCAACTGCTACACTGTAGGCATTCCTCCTGGCAGCATCATTCACTTGGCTGCCCATACGCCTGGTCACAATGGTTGTCTCTTGGCCTTATTACTGGGCACCAGCAGGCTCTGGTTTCATTCTTCCTGGTTACTTAGATTTATAAGGCAGCAGCCTTCCAGCTGCATGACATATGTAGCCCACAGGCATATACTTTTAACATATGCTACATCTTGTCCTTTACACTGTGTCTATTAAACCAACACAAAATGAGGAGATTGGGATTACTATGTCCTCTAAGCACTCAGTATGTCCAGGAGTAAGAACAGAAATGCTCCCAGTGTTGCAAGCCTGGCCTGAAGGATTAGGAACAGTAAGGATTAAATATCATCATGTGTCTAGCCAGGCCCTCATGCTGAGCATTCTAGCCTTGACTGTTCCTTGTAAATTATCTTTCTTTTAACCTACTTTCTCCTTTCAAATAGAGAAGTGCTCCAGAGTACTCCTGCAAAACTCATTCTGAATAAATTCCCAATGACACTATAAATTAGATTGTATCACTGTCAAGCCTATGAGACTTACTAGAAGGCAAAGTTTAGATTTACATGAGCTATTCCTGATTTATTCTCATTTAGAGTGACAATTGAATCAGAACAGCATTTTTACGGCAGACCAAGATCAAACACTTTAGTGTTTCACCTGGCTGGCTAAAGGAATTTTATCATTCCCTTGGTCATTCCTAGTCAGTTTTGAATTTTCAGTTCAGCTAGGAGACTTACATTCTGATAGATATCAGAAATAAGCATTTGGTTGTGCAAAACCTTTTTGTTATTTCCCCAATGTGCTGTCTAAAAAGCTTCTAATGCCACCATCCAGTATTTACTGTATTAACTTCAGGTTAAACAACTATAAAGATCTCTAGTTTATAGAAATGAGAAGTGGAAGTAGTTAGATAGTCAACCCTAGCTTTTTCTCATGGATATGTACACCACATACATAGATACCCA
The DNA here is from genome assembly GCF_964237585.1 of Gallinula chloropus. Lineage (NCBI taxonomy): Eukaryota > Metazoa > Chordata > Aves > Gruiformes > Rallidae > Gallinula > Gallinula chloropus. The sequence goes on along the minus strand of NC_140090.1, from coordinate 29,219,287 downwards.
CACAACAGAATCTGCTGCAATTGAAACAGATGACCCAGTGAGTCATAATCATGTACTGAAAGATTTAAAATAGAACCAACCTTTCCTGAAACAGGTCATGAATTACTTTTTATAGGGCATTAAGTGGGACCTGAGCAACCAGACTTTCATGCTACAAGATAGTCCAAAACACTCTGGGCTCATGGAGTTAGTGGTTCTCCACTCATATCTATGTGTAGTTTGCACATAGAAGGAAGTAATATGTATCAAGGAAAATTAGGCATGACAGACTGCTCTAAAAAAGATTTAGAAGAAAATAAGAGTTGCTCTCTTATCTCTCCAACTGTCTCCCCCACAAAAGATGCAAGCTGTGGTTCTCCATTTCATGATAAGCTGCAGTGTGTACAGGCTCAGCATAATTTACAAGAGTCAGTCAGGAGAGAAAAAAAGAGACTTTCAATAACTGGTACTTTTTTCAGTAACTTCAGAAGTGCTGGGAACAAAAGATCCAGCCTGGCTGTAAAATTAGAAAGCAGTTTGTGAAAGTCTGGTCTCATCAGGAGCTCAGAATCTCCTTCTGAAAGACTTAAGTCCTGTAAGTGCTAGTGACAAGCAGCTCTTTTTCCTTTTCCAATGACTCTTGGCACTCTGCTTCCTATTCGAGGCTAGGATTCATGCCAGGCTGTTCCTGAAGCTTCAGACCTGCAGACCATTTGTCAAACCTCTAAACCAGAGTCCACAGTGCAGAGAAGCAGGGTAAATTTAGACCATACAGAGTCCCACGGCTGGATTCCTCTGTATACGCAGCACGTTTGATTTAAAACTAGCTGAGGAACCTCCACTGCAAGGCAGGCATGCTCCCCAGGCTTTGTGCGACAGATAAAATACTTCTTCTTTAAAAGGGAGGAATCATGGAAGTCCTTTGTGTTCTCCTTAGCCTAAGACTTTTGTAGATTGATCTTTTATAGCAGCTGAAATGGTGCAAAGGGGTCTCACAGAGGTGGTGTTGGGAAGATTGGACACCACGTGCGTCAGGGCACTGCGAAAGGCAGGAGCAGCAGGGGCTCCCAGGGACTAACAGACCAGGGTCTCACAGTCAGGGGCTGTCCTACTACTCCAGCCAGGGAGCAGGGAATCCAGGGGGCAGCCCCAGCCACCTCCCTGGGGATGGGAACAGGACAAGCCAGGGCCAGAACATACCACTATGGGTGGGGGTCAGGTTCAGGCCCTGTGCAGGGAACCAGGGGGGTCAGCCACAGCTGCAGGATTGCCAGGTAGGACCATGGGGGTGAAAAATGGGTGGAGGCCATGCCAAGATGTCACCAAGAGATCAGGCTGGGCTTGATGGAGCCTAGCACCAGGAAGGGCGGGACTGTGGCAGAACTGAAGATCAGCTTGTTATGGTGTTGCTGGGGCAGGGACTGAAGTGGGGTCCTGAGCTATGGGTAAGGATGAGGGGAGGCCCCAGGGGAGGCTTAGCAGGGACAGTGAGGGCCCATGCTAGTGTACCATGGTCCTGACAGCATGGAGGTTAGACTGCAGTTCTTGGGGCTGTCACAGAGGAGGGAGCATAAAGCTGCCTGACACTAGGCTGTATCTGTATTTAAAAGTTTTAAACACAATGATGGAAAAATTATACATAACCCTCCAGCAGGAAATGAAGAGGCATTTTGGTTTGGTTATTTTTTTTTTTGCATTTGGCAGGCAGAGGGCATACTCAGCCTAGCCCTAAATATAGCCTGTCTGCCTGCTTAGGGACTATTTATTCTTTCTGTCTCCTGACACCAGTACACACAAAATTTATTTAACATTCAGCACTTGTACAAAACCATACAATCAGTTCCTGATAAATCAGCAGTAATTTTAAGAAGCCATCAGTGTGCTGGAGGTGGAGAACCATCCAGCAGCACCATGAGAGTCATCCATTTCCCAGCAAGGAACCACCATTCTCTCCCAAACACCTGAAACTAATACTGGGAGTTGGGAAAAAAAGATGACCAGAACCAGTTGAGGCAATGCTAGGGTATGACTGACTAAGAGTTTTCTACCTGATTTTTCCAAGAAAAAGTCACAGACTCTGCTCCCCTCCAAAATCACTTTTTCCTGTCAGCAAAGTCAGACCCCCAGATCTCTTCCCAGCTGCTTAAAGCTTTTGGAGTTTTGTTTCTGCCTCCAGGAAAATGTCCCTCTTTGGATCCCTATATGTATAATAACCACATGGAAAAATTAGCAGCAATGAAAGCTCCAATGCATAATCATTATTTTCCATACACAAAGACTCTGCTGTCAGTTATTAAATTAGCAGCCTTAATCTCAGCTAACATATTAATCAAAAGAGTTTCATTATATATGAAACAGTTCAGTGTATGTATCCTTACTTAATTTAATAACTATTCATCTGATTGAAATCTGACAGACCTTGAACTATTAGAACTGAACTATTTCACACAGAAGATTGTGTCCAGTTGCTGGCAAAACTTGTTACTGAATGCAGTGAGACAACTTAAATATATACTGTGTGGCACACAGAAACATTATTCAACTCACTGTTTACTAATATCCCTTTTTTTCTTTGCAATATCATGTTTTTCTATAAAAAGATATGCTGTTAAAAATGAGCTGCACAACTGAGTCCCCAGGGATGGGTGCCCCAGAGGACTGGGTCCCAGGGGTCCCCACAGGTCAATGGGTCTCTTAGACAGACATCTGAGTCCCTGGGTGTTGATGGGTGCCACAGATGGTGGGATCTCTGTCATCCCCAAACGCCTCAGTCCTGGGAGTCTCCATGGGTCAGCAGTACCCCACTTTCTATGGTCCTTTGACATCCCGGAGAGTAGGATCCTTGCCTCAAGGATGTTGTGGTGGTGATGCTGGAGGTGCTGACCCATCTGCAGTTGCACTCACTGCTGTGGGATGGCCCAGCCTCAATATCACCTCTGCAGAGCTGAGGGGAGCACAGGGCCATGGTGGGGTTGGGGCACCCAGGTGATGCTGCAGTATTGTCTGGAACATCTAAAAGGAGCAACAGGAAGCACTGGGACAGTGGGAAGAGAGGGGGTCATGGGAAGATATGGGGTAGATGCAGTGACACAGGGACCACATAATATTTATAGGGTCCCTGGGTGCTTTGGTCCTTCCCCAAAGCACCACAACCCTAAAAGAAGTCGTGTTCCAGGATAGGTTGATGAGTGAGTACCCAGGGGTTTCAAGGGCCTGCCAAATACCCATGGTAATGGAAATAGAGAAAAAGATAAGCATGAATACAGTTGCAGGAGAGTGTACCAGGGACAGCTTGTTTCTCTAACGGGAAATTGTCTTTTGTAATGCTTGGTGCCAAAGGAGGCTCCATTCCAAATTAAAACAGGGACATCTGCCAGGCTTATCTGAATACACTGGCCAGGGATCATAGTCAACACCCTCCAAAGCAGTGCATCATTGGCACTTGGGGCATCTCAGAAGCAAAATGGTACCCACTCACTAAAACAACAGGTCTCAGTAAGGCACTGAGGGTGGGCTTTCCAGACCAAGTGCCCCCAGCTGTAGGGGCTGTACCAAGAAGTTGAAGCCACTCTCTTAAAAAGAACTCACCAGCTGCCACAAGATGTTCCTGCCAGGCCTCACTGCTCATCCTTAGCAGCCCTGAGATGGAAAAGACACAACTGTCATGACATAAAGTTATAGTTCTCCAGGAAAAAAAAAATGCAGGGAAGATAGCCATATAGACCTGAAGCCTTCAGTGGCATCAAAATCTTGGGCAACTCAGAATTACATAACCTGTTTATCAAGCTAACATCTAAAAATCCCAACACAGCAGGGGTAAACCCCACTGTCACTGAAGAATAGAAGCTCATCACTGATTTTTAGCAAAGCCAGAATTTCTCACAGGGCATCAAACACCATCGAAAGAAAGGAAAAGACTACTGCAAATCCTGTGGTGATTTTTCTCCTCACAGAAAAAACCCACCATAAATGTGAGAAGTAAATGCTTCATTTAGCACTTGGGAAGATAAAAATCCCAAAGACTTTATCTCTTGTTTTTAAGCACATGAATATAAATCTAATTCTGGTTAAGCACCTGTATCAATTATTTCCTCTGTATAAACCTGTGTTTCCTGCACAGATGTGTCCCTGGTTCAGAGCACAAAGAGAATAGGCAAGGCAGGTAGTTGGATAAAAAATTACACAAAGAAATGTGAATACATTCTGTGGAGAAAAGAGGTATACTCTTAAACTCTTAGCACATCACTACACCTGGTAAGGAAAGAACTATGGTTATTTACTCAAGCACTTGTTCAATGCATGAAGACATATCTAAAGACGTTAAAATCTAATTCTTTAAAGAACATTTTTTTTTCTAAGAACATAAACTATAAACATGGCTGCAAAAGAGCACTAATCACTGAAAAGTCTAGTGCCACTGAGAAAACTGCAGTAATGTAAACACCTCTGATGGTCCAGCCAGCTGCACAAACCTCGCAATCAAGTCTTCAGGCACTTCTTCAAGAGCTCTACCTACCTATGCTGTCCCTCAGCAGGCTGCCTTTTTCCAGCCAAAAACAAAATTCCTGAGTATTTTTAGTCTAAATCTACTTCCCACATCAGCACTTTAATCTGGAGATGGTTTGGAAAACGCACATGCCCTTTCCTTATTCCACCCAACACTTCTAAGATGGTCTTCTTCCAGGACAAACGTTCTGTCTGTCTGAACAGAATTGTAAATAGGGAGAGGAAATTCAGATGTGCTGTTTCATTTTACATGCCTGTGGTCTGTCTTTCAGTAGAAGCACACACTGGGTGTGATTCGAGGTATTTGACTGGGGTCTGCTCCCAGCACAGAACTGTTATGGAAATAGATTTGACTTTGCCTGTTGCTGCTGAGCAGTATGTCCACTGTCTCCCAGTTCTTGAGAGAGTCCTTCTTTGCTGTTTTCCAGGTTCTTTCCACCCAGTTAGTAGACAAACCTGGACGTCACATTGCTGAGTTTGGGGTTAATTAGCTGAAATTACTGCTTTCTAAACTCACAGACTACAGCATGGCACATGCCTTCTCACCCACTTCCTCTTCCATTTGGGATCACAACACATATCCATGGCAACTGCAGTTTACAAGAAAACAGAGACATTAGGAAATGTCTAGAATCTTCTTCTGCAGTTCAGTATCAAAACATGAGTTCCCTGGGAACCATGACCATCTCCTTCAAATGGTCTCCTCCAGAGACCACAGGCCACTAGAGCACCATGGGTACCCTAAATACACAGCAGCAATCAAGCACAGCACTTGACTCAAGGAGAGCCATGTTCTACATTGCAGTGACCCTTCCAGCTGGAAAAGATGTGACAGTAGAAGGAAGACAGCGTATGAAATGAATTAGTTCATTATACAGGAGCAAGATCTGAAATAGCAAGCAGCTTGCATTTCACATGGGCAGAAAGGTGAGGTCTAGGAGAAAAAAGAAAAAAAAAAGAAAGAGACATGTTGGAACAGTCTGTTCCAGCAAAGCACAAAGCTAAATGTGGCACAGAGACATGCTTTTCACCCACAAACTCTAAGCCTACAGAGGAAGCATACGCCTGTCAACATTTTGACTTATAATAGTTTTAGCCTCACATTACAGCAAAACAAAATAAAGGCTTAAAAAGAGGACCCTGAAATGGGAGAGAAAAATGAAGGTGATGAAAGTGCTTGTTATACTGTGTGGAAACTGGCTGACAGGTACTGAGAAGAGAGGTTAGCAGGGATGTATATTGTAAGAGAGTCTGCCACTCCCTGATACTGGTGTACGTTTAGAAACCCTACAGATTCTTTGACAACAGAGTGAGATTAGAATGATGCACTCCTAGCAGGAGAGACTCATTTGGATTTGCTGTTAGACTAACCAACAAAACATGCAATGTGCCTTTTATTTTTCCCCTCAACTATTGCTCAGATACTTCATTGAGGATTAGTTTGTAAATGAGGGTCAGGGATCTTCTTTCCTAGGAATACTGCATATAAACAAAGGAGCAGGAAATTCTAGTTCTGGAAAGAAATTCAAGAAGGGATGTTCCAAGATCCTACTGGAACATGTGTCTTCTTCTGTTAAGTTGCCGTGCTTGTATGTAAGACAGAGACTTTAAAGAAATTATGCTACTTATTAATTCAGCTGATATAATGGGGAAGAAACAGAAATTGCCCAGCCTTCTTGTGTATTTGAGAGCCTGTGCTTTCTTTTTCCCAAGACTATGCAATTTTGTCTTTTTTTATTACATCTCTCTACAAAGATAACTAGATCATGCTAGTTATACAAATGCTACTAAAAACATCACAAATTATCTGCCAAAAGGCAACACAGACATTAAAATAAAGAAAAGGTTTCTAAAAAGATGTTATCCCTTTGAGCTGATGTTGGATCAAGCCGTAAGAGCTCAGCAAAGATGCTGTAAGTTCAGCTGAGAAAAAGAAGCCAACAGCACAAATATAATCCTTAGGTGCCTGAGTTCAGGTAGAAGACAAAAAAAGTACCAATTACATCCCACACATCTATAAAATGGTGTCTTTTTTTAATCCAAAATTGGAATATTCAAGTTTAGATATCCAAAGGATGAAATCATCACTCTCGTTAGATCTCAGCCTCATGCTGCTGTCTGACAAGAATGAACAACACAAATAGCCTGTGACCTGTCAAGCTTCAAATTACATTCTCCACACTTGGGAGGTCCTTGTTACAGGAACTCTGGTTATGCTGGGCACAAGTAGAAGGTAAGGGCTCAGCAGTTACTGACATCTGATGGAAGGTGCATGCGTGTAACCATCAAAAAAGCAATATCTGAACACATTTCTGTTGACTGTAACGCATTCCTCCACATTATCATGATTGTGTCAGCTACCACAATAGTTACCACTATTTAATTTTGTATATGAAGCCGGGTGTACTTTTCACAGCTGCTGAAATCTTTTCACAGCTGCTGAAACCTTTTCACAAACCATGGAAGTGGTATGTATTCTGTTTGGTGGCAGCTCAAACTTTTTATCAATGGGGAGTAAAAACTGCTGTACAAAGGAGTCAAAACTTCATAGTGTTATGCCACCACTGCATGGTGCTACTTAGTGGGAACAACAAAGAAAATTACCAGGTTTTATGGGGATGGACTCTACTTTAACCTGTGGCTGAGGCAAATCCCTAGCATTAATTACCAGAAGCATGCACAAAACAACTCTTGCATTGAACCGTCCTGTCTTGTCTTCACATTTCAAGACAGCGAGCAATGAATTTGAGAGTCTTTGGGAGCTGATTTCAATCAGTGTAGTAGCAAGTAGAACTTGTGCTCATATAGATCCTTGAAGGAAAGCCAGTGGAGTACATGAAATCTACCAGGGATTGTGGGGAGACAATCACACCTCAACAAACGCATTAAAACTCTTTGGTTTAATGGTGGCTTCCAGCAATAATATTTAGGGCTATCACAGTAGCACTCCTAGGTCCAGGATCCCTTTGTGTTTACTGAGGCAAAAGCAGAACTAAAGACCATACTTATTTCAGTGAAATTAAGAGACAACAGGTGGACGGAGACAGTCAAGCAGAAAGAAACATTGTGTGCCTACAGAGACAGGGCAGTGCAATAGATAAAGGATCAGACCAGCTCCCAGTGAATTCACTAAGGTGTCCAAAGGATAGCAGTCATTTGATATTATCAGCCCCCTGCTACAGCTTCTAAAGCTCGAGCTGCTCTCATCTGAGCTAGTCCAGACACTAGCTCAGAACATACTGCCAGCATAACCAAGAAGTATTATTCAATATGATGAGTAACACTGGTCAGCAACACTGCTTGGCTAATTGTTGTCAGTCTTACTGGAGCTACATCCCTTTTCCCTGCTCTTCCACTATGTTTAGCTGCCAGACTTATAATGAAATGGCAGGCCAGGCCCAGGAGGGACCTGTGCCAGGGTCTTTAATTCTTTTTTTAATCTATGATGGGGTGGGTAGAGCTAAAGAACAGAATATAGTTTTAGTAATTAAACTGTTGTTCTGTTTCACAAAAAACCTTGTACTATTGATATTAGTGAGACAGAGATGAAGCATAGGACTGTAAGTGTGTGCAAGTCTGTTTCTCAATCTGTTGTCAGGCAGTGGGTGTAAGGAGAACAAGCTGGTGTTCCTGCTTCTTGATTTTAAAATGTTCACAGAACGTAGTTACAAGAGACAACTGACCTCCCTGAACATCACATTTCCAAATGAGCAAATCAAACATAGATAGTATCAAATTCCTTTGAGGAAGGCAAAGTGAATAGTCTCCAGTTTTCTCTTCTGGTAAGAAATCTCCAAGAAAGACATAAGGGAGTCATTGGCCATTTGTGAAAGCTGATTTTCCCAGGAGTTGACTCTGCTCAGCTGGCCACAGACTCAAGTCTTTATATCATAATAAAATGGGCTTCATCAGCTTGGTGCAGCTGGGGATTCCTTGAGCTGCACATCACACAGCACAGGTAGATCTGTTATGAATCACACACTTGCCAACAAGGCTCACTTGCCCAGCTGAATCAAATGCATTGCAGAGCTGAGTCCTCCTGCTCTCACACCAGCAGTCCAGAACACCGCCTGGCTTTGTTTCTGCCAGATGCAATCTCTCAGCCAAGTGCCAGTTTCCTTTTACTTGGGAGCATGCAAATATTTATTGGGCTGAGAACCAGACCTAGTGCAAATTCCTCATAAGGTGTCACCTCTTAGGCTGGTAAAAAGAAAACAAGTGTCTCCTAAAGTGAATTTTGAGAGTATTTACACCACTGATCAGAGCTTTCTATCAAGGAACATCTATCACATCCACAGTGATCCATTGCCATATCACAGCTCAACTTGATCTCCAACCATGTGATTCTCTGTTACATAGCCAATAATAACTAGGCAATAGCTGGCATAGTACAGCAATTGTGACATGCGCAGGAACCAAGTATATCTGCTAAGCTTTGAAGGAAATGCAGAGCATAAACCCTTGGTATTAACCTTCAGATTGTGATTAAAGACCTCATAACAGAATTTTACTTGTAATTTTCTTCACAGAAATGAGAAACAGCAGGTAAGGGAGGCCCAGACTCGGCTGCTTTTCCAAGTGCTTTATCACTTTTGGACGATTAAGAACAAAACTTCTGTTTATGAAAAATGTATTACAGTACAAGTCAGAGAAGCATCTGGGATCATTCCTTCTCTAAAATTAGATCTCTAGTGTTTATTAGATTGGCACAAAAGGTTGTTTTAAAGCAGCTGATAGAAGAACCAAGTGCCAGGAGTAGGAGGCCAAACACAAAGCAGGATGAAAACGGCCTCGTAGCAGCAGACTACAGGAGTGTGCAGAGCGGAGGGAAAGAAAATAAGGAGAGCTTGTAAGGTAGTAGAGGTACTGAAGAGTTTTTCCACAACACCATATTGGCACAGGCTGTTAGCAATGAGCAGTTCCCAGCTGCAGTGTTGCTATATCTAAGCCATCATTTCCGGCCCTGTTTTTTATTACCAAGCAGAGAGACAGGACTCAGACGAGCCCAGTGAGACTCAGCTATCCCGATCCCAAATGGGAAAGTGAGCAACATTCTCTTTCCCATCTCCTTCGATCCTTTGGTATCTCTGGAAACATTTACATGTAATGATAGTAGGCATTCTGCCAGTTTTGAAGGGGACACAAAGAAACTGGCACCAGAATGTAGTAGTGTATCACCACTGAGGTGCACCAGGGCCATTTCCAGTGGATCTTTCCATTCCAAAGCCAGCTGAGGCTGTCAGGTAAGAGTGACTTTTGCAGTGATGAGGCTCTGAAGAGACTGGGTCCCTGATGATTTTCAGATCAGAAACATGAGGCTAAGAGCAAGAAACGTCAATGATCCTCCAGGGTTTATAGGCCTTCTGCTCTTATTGAGTGCTGAGAGGGGATTCTGCCATTCATACACTGTGCTCTAACCTCTTCAGAATCCAGTGCAAATTTCTTGAAGAATTTCTGTTTAACTTGGAATTCCTTCAAGTTAGTTTGTGATTCTGTGATTTTACTGACTACATTTGCCCACCAGACCTCCACTCTGGCATGCCCTAGCACTGTATCCCTGCTTTATAGCTAGCTGTTAACTAGCCTGAAGGAAGACACTGGGATCTGAGCAATGAAAATGTAGCTCTGTTACAGCAAGTTCTGAGGAGCCAAGAAAGTAGAGTACGTGTGAACAAGCCATAATATGTGAACAAGAAGATGAGGCTACAGATTTCCACTTTTGTTTTGTGGACGTAACAGAAGACTCTTTAAATGCCTGGTAAAACCAAACATGTTTTCTAAGAAAGGAGCGAAAACCCATTTGTATTTACAGCAGGAGTAGGGGGAAGTTTGAACCCTTATGGGAAGCTCTTCTCCAGATGTATAGAATATATATACACATGGGTGCATGCACACACACACACACACACACACACACACACACACACACACACACACACACACACACACACACACTGCCTGTACAAAGACTGCAACCATGGTGGGAAAACAGCCCAGAACTGCAAAGACTATGCAGGAGTTGCCAGCATGTGTGTGGCTCCATTTCAAACCAAACAGGGACAATATTTGTTGTTCTTAGCTAGTTTCTTAGCACTTCATAAAATCAAATACCACATTGCTCTTCCCTTTATGCTTGGCATTTAGGAGGCTAGTGATCATTGGAGTGCTAGCTGCTAGAAAATTTCAAGGGGGTTCCTTTTCTTAACAAATTTTATCTTTTTCCAAGAAATAACCTCAATGACTTAGAATCAGTTTCTGTAAAAGTATATCTGCTTGATACAAAATGTGCAAAGTTGACTAGACACTGGAAAACTGACAAGCTCGTGGAAGCCTTTACACTGGTTTCAGTGGGAACAGGCTCTAATCCTACACTGACTGCCAGATTTCACACAAGACAATTAAAACTGCATTGAAAAACAAAAGTAAAAGGAAAAAACACTTTTCAATGACAGTAATCAGCTGTTTGTAACATACAGAAGAAAACTGTATTTATCACTAACATGCAATTGCCCTTTAAACTCAAATCACAACTAAAATTACTTTCTTCTTCTCCACAACCTTTCCACATGTCATTTAGGACCATTCCCTCTGCTCTGTTTATTTAAGTCTACTTTGGCATGTCTATTCCCCTGATGTAATTTTTACTGAGTGAGCCCAGCAGAGTGGGAATTCTGTCTCTTCCTGCCAGTTACCTAGCTCCTCCCCCTCTAACACGAATTTGGGACACAGACACACACCGCTGCAGATCCGCCTCATGAAGCAGCAGCTTAATTCCCTAGAGAAAGGTGGGGAAAAAAACCCCAACAGTCTTACTGAAGATAAAACATGCAGATTATTCTATTCTTCTGAGAATTCTTGCCTGGCATATTTAGAGCCCCCTTATTTCACTACGTATAGTTTGTTTGGAAGGGAGCAAGTTTCTTTCCTACCCACTGCCTTTCATCACCTCTGCTGATCTGTGATTAGACTTTTCTGAGGAAATTTTATGTAGATAATTTGCTCAAAGTTTTAAGATAGAAATAAGATGTCACCTAGGAAGAGCCAGCCTCATACTTAAATTTCAGTGACTTCAAAACTCAAACTCCTTAGCTCTGCACTGGGTGGGGAGGGAGGTGCAACCTGCTGTTTGCAAATGTGGAGTGATGAGTTGCATGTGGTCTGGGATGAAGAGCAATCACAAGAGCATATTGGAACTCACTGAGCCTTAGATCCTGCCTACTTTCCACCCACACCAATGGCTAGTAGCTCAGCTCTACCAGGACCACAAGGGCATACTCCATTTATTGGATATTTGCTAGTAGGTGGGTCTGCATGTGCCACATCTCTGCCCAGCCACAGACAAAAGCAGACCTGTCTGAGGTCAAATACACTCAGGCCTCTGGAGAAGCCTAGGCATCAGGACAAAACTTTCTCTGCTCGAGGAAGACAGTGAGCAAACCTGCCTCACAGAGCAGGCTTAGATGTTGTTGTTACTCAGCTGACAGCATGGCACTGCATAATGGCCAACATGAAGATTTTATAGATTGCTGTAATTAAAGCAAGTTCATGTACAGGTACCTCAGTGCAATATTTCAGTAGAACTTGTGATAGCCCAGACACACCAACTTTCAAGGCAACGTCACGCCTCTAGGTCAGCAAGACCTTGCCTCAGCCTTCTCCTGAGAAACAAGCACAGAGAAGAGTTCCCAAACCAGCACTAAAATCTGTACTCACGTGGTGGACATCGAGGTGTCAAGTGCACAGAGCACCCAGGAAAACCTTGTTTCTGACTCAGTGTTCTCAAGAGAAGGAAATCTCTAAGTAGTTAGGTCCAAAAGACGTCTTTGATCCAACTTCTTATCCCGTGTTTTTGTTGCAAAAGACAGATGATTGCTATGATCAGCATTTGAATACACTCTTTCTTGGGGCATAAACCACTGTGTACAAAGTGTGCATTTAACATCAGAGCTGAGCTCTGCACACCTGGTCACACAAATGCTTCTACCCACCAGATAACTCTCTGAACTTTGTGGGACCCTTCATGAAACAGAACCACCACCACCTTTGTGCACAAGGACAGCACAATTCAGATTACTACTCAGAGTATCACCTAATCTCTATTAAAGATAGTTCCATGAGGCTCCTATGGAGTGACTGCAAAGCAGGCTTTTGCCATATAGCCTGAATATGACAGCCCATGAGACCTGGCAGCAAGTTCAGAGGAAGTGAAGTATCCAAGTTCCTTTCTGGTTTGTCTGCAAAATGTGATACATGACATGTTATGCTTATGATGATCTGCTTTATTTGGCAGGCAAGACAAAAGGATTCAGTCATTGTCCAGTAAAACGTTCAAGCAAGAACAGCCAGGAAATCAGTGCAAGAAGAGACAAACAAACAAACAAAAAATCCTGCCCAGGATTCTCCAGCCCTAAGGCAAAGCAAAGTTTATGCTCAAAATTCAACTGGTTTGGTTTTTGGGGTTTTTGGGTTGTGTGTTGGGCTTTTGTTTTTTGGGTTTTTTCCCAAAGAATATCTTGGCAAGAAGAAATGGAAATTTAGAAGCACCTTTGGCTTCACTCAGCTGATTTCCATTGAGGCCACCATCTTCTTCCTTTGTATACTTGGTTACTGATGATGTGTTAATACAGGACATATTCATCGTGTTTGCTTTCTGAACCATCTCTGGAAGAAGCAGACACACTGCATACTCATCCAGCCAGGGCAGCAGTACCACAGACAGCTGTACTCAGCCATATCCATAAGCACTACAAGATAGGGACAATGAAGACCCCAAGGGCATGAACAATCGGGCAGCTTGCAAAGGCAAGGGCACCACGAGCTTCCCTCAACAAGCTGGCACTCAGGCTGCCCCGAAGGCTTGCCTAGTACTCATGGTGAGCCAGACAAGCAGGCAGCCCCTCTGGTTCAGTGGCATGAGGAAAAAAGTGACAAATTCAGCATCTGCTTTAGACAAAGATGCAGACAGACAGACTTTTATGTGTTTCCCCCTTAGGGCTGGGGCTGTGTTGGAGCCGCTGGCCACCTGTGTCCTCTGCTGCTGCCCTGCAGCATTGTGCAGAGTATTTCTCTGGGAGAAGAGACACAAATACACTTCTGGGAACTATGCAGTGATCAGTACAGCTGGAACATCCCTCAACCAGCCAGCAGAGCTGCTGGCTTCAGTTTAATTTCAGCTCCAGCAACATCGTTCAGCAGAGCTGTGACAGTAGTAAACCTGTCACTGCCTACCCTAGTGCTCCTACAGCAGCCAGTGCACTGGGTGCCAGAAAGGCTGCTCAGGTCAGTCGCTGCTTCTGCTGGGTAACAGGTTGGCCACGCTGGAGGGGACGTGCACACACACGTACAGCTGCTGCGATCATAAACACATGCAAGCCCCCAGTTCCAGGGGAAACATCCACATCTGGGTTATCTCAAAGCTGTTATCTGTTTGATCTGTTTTCTAGGGTCAGTAGAGGGAGAAAGTAGAGGCTTTTTTTTTTAACTATTTCATGCTTATAAACCCAGGGGCTCAGAAGTGCTGCTTACACAGTTTTGAGGCCTAGATGACTCATCCATCTGCCCCCAGGACAAGCACCAATCTTCAGAAGCACTGAAAGCCTGACACTCAGAGGTAGCGTCAACTGGGACATGGCTGAATAACCTTGGCTTACAATCCAACGCATTGGAGAGTAATCTGATGAGAGAAGCTGTTTTATATGAACTGGTTTTGTACTTTCCACGTCCTGCATTTTGATTTTTATAGCTATCCTTGAGTTGGAGCAAGATGCCTCCAGACAAGATCAGGATCCTGCGATGGCAGGACCTCAACCATACGGTATTGTCACTGCCAGGAATGGCTTGTGACAGACACAGCCCAGCCTCGCTGGGAAAGCATCGGTCACACTTTAAAGAGGTGTAGAAGGATCAGGCAGTTTCCCAAAACAGCTTGGAATGTCTCAAACTCAGCTGTAGGCTTCAGAGGGCCTAGTCAATGCCTTCTCTACAGGCAATTCTTCCTCTCCTGAATGACAGAGGCAGATTTTAGAAAGTTGCAGCAAAATTTTCTTTGGGTTCTGGCTGATGGGTAAAATTGCCCTGCGAGTGGCTGCTCAGCAGGCAAGCAAACACTGCAAGTGGGCTGTTCTCCATCCCTTCAGATCTTTTAATATTTCAGTAGTAGTGTCAGTAGGGAACAGAAAATCTCAGAAGTATTGAAAATAAAAAACCTACAACTCCTTTATTGCAATATACAACACTGAATCATCAGTGGAACTTGTCCTCAGCTCAGAGTTTTCCCATTAAAATAAGCCTACTGAAACCAGCTGAGATCAGAAGGTCTTTGTCCTGCATCTAATTTAACCTGTCAAAGCATCTCTTCCATCTGAGTCTCTGCAGGGAAGGCAGAGTCATCTCCCTGTGATTCCACCTCTAGTCAAATCCCCTGTGCCCTACCAAAGATGACAAAGATCATATTTTCTGTAACATCCAACAATTAGGAGCATCACTTCGTTCATACTCTCCCTAGTTCATAATCTCCCTCCTTTATTCCAATTCAGGTGGAAGGACAGGTCATATCCTGCAGTGCTTGAGAAACAAATACACTCCCATTTCTGAACTTCTCAAGGTTCTCTGCTGTTCTGTTCTTTTTTGCCATATAAAGAAACAACATTTCCCCTAAATGTCTGCAAACATGGAAGGAAAATACAGGCTTTTCAAGTACCTCTGTCTGCATCTGATCACATGTAGTCTCCAAGTTTGGATTGGTTGTGTTGCCATTTCTACTGAACTTCACAAGAATGAAGCTTCCCTTTCTGATACTTTTCTTAGAGAAGTGTAAAGGAAAATGAATACTTTGCATACTGCATTCCCAGCAGCCAAGCTTTTGAACAGTAAAAATTCTAACTTTTCTGAACAGTCCAAATGTTGAAGTGACTTCTATTAATAATTTGTCAGAAGGATTTAGGACAAGCTTCTTGAAGGCATATTGATCATTGTGACCCAGCGTACAAGATAATAGCTCTGGAACTGCATGTACAAAGCTGCCAAGTAAAAGTCATCCTTTCAGATAATCATATTCATGAGGTCAGCAAAGGACACTAACTCTCAACACTTTGCCTAGTTTCCACATGATCTCTTCCCCCTGGGGTGTGAGATTAGATTGGAAGAGAAACCAGTTCCCACTCATCTCCCAACCAGTCATCAGCACTGAATCTCACAGTGCCACTTCTGAGTCAGCCACAGATTGCAGCAACCTAAAGTCACAACAGCCAGGGAAATTAAAGGACTGACCATGGTGAAGTCCCTTACCCCTTCTGCGTCCATCTGCCCCTCTTCTGAAGATCCCACCCACAAGCAGGGGTTCGTGGCACCCTGGTGTTCATAGGCACTGGCACTCTCACTGCTCTGGCAATGTCACCTGAGGAGGATCAGGCTCCCTGGAAGCTTGAAGGTAGAAGGTGGATGGAGATTTAGGGGCACAGATCTGGAAAGGGCCAGCAGGATCACTGGATTGAGTCATTCTGTGGGGCTACTTGGAGATTCAGTATCTTCCACTACCATGCACAGATCAGTGCAACTTACTGGGAGCCCAAAGTATGACATAATGGCTCAGCTGTCCATCCCAGGACAGACGGATGCAGCCCATCAGTCTGCAGGACAGCCTGCTCATGCAGCGGGGAGCAGGGCAGGATGGCACATTTGGGATGACACAGCTGGCTCAGCCAGCGAAGTTGCAGAGGGGCAGGAGTGCCTCTCACACAGGCAGAGAAAAGCAGAGGTAGCAATAAGGCTCTGTTATCTCTATGGCAACTGCCAGGGAGCTGCACCATCCTCACTGGGGGAGAAGGGAAGAAAGGGTGAGGGGAGAACAAAACCTAGAAAGCATGGCCAAGAAAGTGCTTAGCAGGGAGAAATCTACAACAAAGGGAAGAACAGAGATGGGATAAGATTAGTGCATCCCACAGCTGCTGAAAAGGGAAAGCAAAAGGGCTCACAGTCGCATCCATGGAGGAAGCTCTCCAGCTCCCAGCCCAGGGACAGCTCCACCAGCCTCCCCATCCACATCCTGCAGTGCCTGGTCTGCTGCAGCTGGGCAGTGCTCTCTGGCAGGCCAGCAAAGGTTCCTCATCATTTTCTAGGAGACAACAAAAAAATGTGTGACTGAAATGACTGCACAAAGGTCTTTAAGTCTGAGATACCAGCAGTGCTGCAGTGCATGCATAATTTAAGGTCTGAAATAGTCATTTTCCTCAAGTCAGAGATGAATATTATGCTCAGATAAAGATGCCAAATGGGTGGTGAATAAATTATATTCATCGAAGTCCATCTGAAACAATGTAAAATAAATATTGAGAAACAGCAGGCCAAGGATCATGCCAAAGCTGTACAACTTGTTTCATGTTTGCATCAGAGTACAACAAAAAGGCAGCTATGATTCAAAGTAGCCACATTTGTTCAGCTTTCCCTCATCCAGGAAGGCCTCATTCTGTGTGATCTGGAAGCCAAGGTGAAAAATTCACTCCTTGCTTCCCACACAGTCACAGTACAAGAAGTTACTCCCCCCAGAATGGAAACTTACTGTGCTTGCTCCAGGCTTCCAGGAGATTCTTGTCCCTACTCTTTACCCCTCTGTCACTCAGCAGTCATTCAAATGCCCTGATGGTTTGAGAGAAAAAGTGGAGGACTGATCCAAGGGACTTCTCCTCACATAGATAATAGAAAGAGCACATTTTAAAGCCTTACCTGTGTATGTGGTATAGGCTCTCTAGCTTGCCTGAGCTTCAGTTATAGCGACAGAGTGGTTTGCCCCACCGAACTCTGTGATTCAGAGAACAGGAGTGCAGAAGCCTTGCCAAGCAGAGGAATTAACAGCACAGCCCCTTCCAAGCTGGGAGGGCATTCACTTAGTGCAGAAAATCTCTCAGCCACTCATGCAAACAGAGGACAGGCTGCCAGCTCAAGAGCGGGTCAGACACTTTGTCCAGGCTGAACAACACATGAAACCTAGGAACTGCAGGCTGAAAAATGTGCTTCCCCTTGAAACCCAGAGTGAGGCTTCCCAGGCTGAGGTGCATCTTTATTACCCCCAACTCCCCTCCAAGGCAAAGGCAAGAAAAGCTTTTCCCCAGAGGCAATGGGAAACAGCCGGGATCACCTGACACAGGCATGGGAGACATTGCCCTCACCTTGGTGTCTGAGGAGATGGGGGGTAATCACATTCCTTGACATGACCATGGGCTGGCTCAGGTCCCAGGCCATGTACCTTGCTGCTGCAACCTCCTCAGCAGTTGCTTTTCTGTGAAGGAGAGATGCTCTTCAATAAGAGTTGGGCTTGGGCACGGCCTCCTCAGATCCTCCAGTGGAAGGCAGCAGTGAGGATGGTGGGTGGAGAATACTGAGAGAGCCCTGACCATCAACCAGCACCTGTGTGCTCCTCTCTTTCTCTGGACAGGCAAGAATCATGAAAGCACAGCACCACATTGGCACCTGGGGAGGAACTGTGCAATAATCTGCTGCAGCTCACATTGCTGTCTGATTTATCAATGCACTAGCTAATTTATGGGCAGGAGATTGGCATCACTCAGGGATGAGCTGTGAAAGGAACTGCTGCAATATGGCTTGGTCAAAGCACAAGGGGTTATAATGACAAAATGCTGGCCTCCCAGACTGCAGTTTCT
Source organism: Gallinula chloropus (assembly GCF_964237585.1). Classification (NCBI taxonomy): domain Eukaryota; kingdom Metazoa; phylum Chordata; class Aves; order Gruiformes; family Rallidae; genus Gallinula; species Gallinula chloropus. The sequence goes on along the minus strand of NC_140090.1, from coordinate 29,201,147 downwards.
TTACCTCAGAGCCTTTTTGGTAACTGCCCCGTTCTCTCCCCTTGCTGCCAGCTTTCCATCACTGAGCAGCAGCTGAGAGCTGCCCCGTACCCGTGGCTGGTTCTCTAACTTCAGCACTTGTCAAACAAGAAATTTAGTCTGCATTAGCTAAAGATCTGGATTTAAGGCAAATTTGTTAAACTGCATCAAATGCTGTTGGGGATACTTGAACTCATAATTACTTCAGTCTTAATTAGGTTGATCCTAAGTAACTTTCAAATCTAGGCCATTTTAGCTGTTCACGAATGTTCAAAGCCATTCAACCACTGGGAAACTGAGTTCAGGCTTTTTTCTTGGTGTACAAACAGAGAACCAAGTTAGAACATACTAGCTGAGTCACAGTAGTTGCTTGTGCTCACACTGTAGCCCTTCAGCAAAGTGCCACCTGAGACACTAATGCAAATGTCTCTCCTTAATGTTTAAATGAAGTTTTTGCTTCACAGCTGATGTGGGGTAGGAGCACTGGCAGCATTAGCTGAGCTCTTGGAGTAAGGAGAATTTGGTCATGCCTATAGGACCAAGAGATAAATGGCACCAGTAAATGCTTATATGATGAAATGACATGTGTGCTCTGTGGAGAGGATTCTCTTGCCTCAGTCAAGCAAAGTTAGCTGGGAAAAGCTTTACCTACACTGAAACAAGCCTCTTTTGCATGAAACAAGTGTCCACATGGCATCAGGCTTTCCTCACCTCCTCTGTCTGGCAAGGGGGACACAACCATGAAGGTACCACTCTGCAATATCCCCACAAGATCACAGCATAGGATAGGCTTCCTTAAATGTTGGAAGCAATCCAGGTGCTGAAAACAGCCCTAAATCCCTTTCACATGACAAGTGAAACCCCTGAACTCTTGTATAACCTGTAATTTTTTTTCCTTCTACAGGGAGATTCATTGACCTGAAAGAAGGATTACTAACTGAAAGACATTAGATTTAGGCTACCAGGCAGAAATCCTTACTAATCTTGGCTAATCTTATGTCTGCTTAAACTCTGCTTTAAAAAATTTCTGTTCAGTCAGTCACAATCCAATCTGTATTCAAAAGACAGTCTGGTGCCATTAATTACCTTTATCCCTCATCATATCTCTCTCATAAGTCTTACAGAAAAGCTTAGCACCTAAGTTAAAATTTTTCCATGGACTTACTGTATCACAGAGGATGGGGAACTGTGGCCTGCACCTGGAAGGTGAGGGCTGCGCTGTATTCCCAGGAAGAAGTTTGGCTTCCTGCTCCACCACAGACCTCAGGTGCCCGTTAACCAACTCCCAGTGCTTTCTGCCTGTGCATCCCTCGTGTCCCGTGAGGGCACCCTGCCTTGCCCGAGGGACTCAGGAAGCAGAAATATTTCTGGGTGCAGTAGCATTAAAATAACAACAGTCCCATCCCCAGGAGTCCAGCAGACCCATGAGAGCCCTTCCAGAAAAGAGGACAAACCTCTCCACTCCTTGAATATGCGTTACAAAAATTGGCGATTTCATGGCCTATTTCTCTGCCATCTGGAACAAACCAACCACTCAGCAGGGGCCTCACAGGATTTAGGTCTTGCTCTTTCCAAGAGCAAGGCATTCACTTTCTAAAATAGTGTGTGAGACCTTCCCTCCCCCCCCCCAGCCTGCATCCTTGCAGCCCCCGTGCCCGTGCACTGTGCCGCAGCGCCAAGCAGGGCACATGCCGCTCTGCCCAGGCAGCAGGAGGCAGAGGTAGGGCTGTGCTTCACACCAGCCTGGCAGACACTGCCCTGGAAGCAATGGCATCAAACCCTCATCTGATCTCTCAGCTGTTCCGGATGCCGCTAGAGGCAATTTTCTGTCCAGCCGCCCGTTTTAACGGGGTGTGCAGCTCCACAGACTCATCCTTTCAGCTCCACTCTGCGGAGCCTTCACTCTCCAGCCACCACCACTCCCACCCCGGGAATTACAGTGCTCTCTGCCTTTCTCTCTGGCAGGTGGGCATGTTGCTCAGAGAACGAGCTCTTGCCAAGAAAAGTGTATCATCTAGAAAGCCACCTGCTCAGCATTCATTCTTTGAACTCCCTACAATCAATTTGCCTTTCCCAGGAGAAGGTGCAATTGTTTTCAGTGCAAGAAGAAATAGAGGACTCATGATGTGCTATAAAAGCACCGCCAGTCCCAGGGAAAAGGTTAATTCGCCTCAGTGACGGGGCTGAGACCTGTTATGCAGGAGCAGCAGAGACATCCTAGAACCCCTGGTGCTGACCTTCCAAATTTCATCACACTCTTCTTTGGCCTGCTCCAGCCTCTTGAAGATTATCTAAATGTTCCCATCAGGTCAAATTGCAATGTTAGTACCACATAAAACAAGATGTGGCACTTTACCTTCCTGACAGGTCTCCATTTTCCTCCCCGTGTCTTTGCTCCAGCCAGAAACATCACTTTGCTTGTGACAGGGGTGCCTGGCATTTGCCAGAGGGGATTCTCTTGCCTGGTCACCCTGTGCTGGTGCCACAGTCCGTCTCAGACCCCAATCTCCAAAGCAGTGAGCACAAGGTCTGTGGAGCTGAAAACCACCTTTTCTCCTTGTCCTTCAGTTTTTGCAGGTGTGAGGGTTCAAGGCATTTAGCCTCACAAAACATTTTTCAGCAAAGAACTATAGCTCTACCTGCCCCTGTGTCTTTACAGAGTAACCCAAACCCCACCAACTCCACCATCATTCCTCTTGGATCTTCTTGGTCAAAGAACACAAAAACTGACCAAAGAGATACACGACTTGGCTTTGTACAAGTGTACACCTTGTGACAAGCTGTCATGGCCAGATGTCTTTCGTGCAGATAAAGGCTCAGTTTCTCTTCAAGGGTTTCTGCTACAAATACTTGCAGGAAACAGCATGAACCAAACGCTGTTTGGGTAAACCAAATTCTTTCCAGAAGTGCACAGGTAAAACAGGCAGGACAAATTGCTGCCTGAAAAAAAGACTTATTTCAGCACTGAAAGAGAGTTTAGCTGCCCAGGAAAACCTGCCTTGCCAGAGATGGCTGGCAGCCCTGTGTGCAGAGGAGCTGCAGGGGACTGACCAGCTCCACCCTCCCTAGGAGTCCCCGGTCTCCTCATCAGGCTGAGATGCTGCTAATTGTGCTGCCTCTCCAAAGGGGAACCCCTTGGTCCCCTTCCAGGGAGCTCCCAGTGGTTGGAGGGCACCATGCAGGGATGCACTGAGCCTCTTGCAGCACAGAGCCTCCCCCAGGATACAGCTCAGAGCACCATCTGGATCCTGCTTGCCTTCTAGGAAAAGGCAGGTCTGACTGCTACCTGCTGCTTTGGCTCTGGGAACAAATGCCCTGGGTTTTTTCTCGCTGGATAGCTGGGATCCAGAGGCCCCAGCATGTAAGGCTACCCAATAAAAATTCCTCACCAGGCCTAAGGCTCTTTCCCATGCACATCATTACTAAATACTATTTAGTCAATTTTCACATCCAATTTGAATAAATAATAGGAGGAAACAAAACTGTTGCCATTCTGTCTTCATTAATGCTGTTGTCTGACTCCACATCGGAGACTTTCATCTGCCCTTAATTTGATGCCTGGTAGAAACATTTTTCCTGTGGACATTTGTGTTCATTAGATGTTAATTGTGACCTTTAAGCATTAAGAAAAAAAAATAAGAATCCCCTGGCAACAGCCTCTGTGCACAAAGAGCATGTGACAAACCACGGTGTCACTTTTCACATAACACATCTCGACCCCTGGGAGAGGCAATTCCAACTGGATCCTGGCTGTAGGTTTATTTCACTCTCCTTGAATATCAAGGAAATACGGAGTTAGAATCACTACCAAAAAAACCCCAAAGTTAAAATCTCTTCTCTGGAACTGACACACCCCAGCATGAGCAGAAGCATCGCACCTGCCAGTTCCCTTCAAAGACAGTAATACTCTGCACTCACTGGAGCTCCTCTAACACATCCCATGATGGGAGAACACTGCTGACATAAAAGTCATGATGTTTTCACAGTGCCCAGAGGCAAGGGCCAAGCAGGCCACAAGAAGAAACACAAGTGTCTAATGTCAAACAATTTAGATACGAGTCTACTTGTGGTTTTCTGTGTCTCAGCAAAAAGTCAGCTGTGCCAACAGACTGTGCCCAGCTCACTGACAAACAGCCCAAGGTAACATCTCCATCCCCATGCGCTGACTGGTAGATGCAGCAGCGCAGAGGAGGTGCAAATGCTGCTCCAGAAGGGCTCTCCCAGGCCAGCCCTGGCACACTGCCCCAGGGGCTGAGCTCTGCAGTCAGCCTTGGCCCAGGGAAAAGCTTTTCTTTGCAAAATGGTTAATCCAGTGCAGATCCAAACCCCCACAGAGGAGCAGGGTATGGCAATACTGGAAGTTTTCACAGCTCCTGACCCACAGGTACACCTGGGTATTGCTGATCCCCCAGCTTGCCGGATTGCAGGTGGTCACTTGCACGCATCCTGCCTCCACTCTGACCTGAAATACAAGAGCAGGCTTTCCAGAAACATGGGTTCAGCTTCTGCTTGCTGTGAAAGACACGTGGATTTAGTCTGAAGACAATTCTTGAACTCTGCACTCAGTCACTTGCAAAATGTTTTGGCTGATCTGACAAGGATGGGGGTACCCTACCACATCCTCAGCTACCTGTTGCTGTAATCCTCTAAACTGCTTTCTTGGCCAGTCATCAAACACGTTACAATCGCTCAATTTCCAAACCACAGTCTAATAGCACTGCCACCTTCCAGCTCAGAAGGAGCTGCTTGGTACTGTTTGGCTAGGCAGTGAGCACTGGGAGGTTGGGATGGGCCTCATCAGGAATCAACATACCAGTTTGTGTGGGTGCCTGGCTACTTACAGCCTGGTAAATTGGGAGTTGCAGTATCATCAGGTGCAATCACCTTTTGGCTTTGGTGGGAGCTGAGCCCACTCAGCTGCAGTTTGTCTGAGCCTCCTAAAACCAGCCTCACCAGGTGACATTTGAGTGAGCTGCCCCAAAACATGCTGCTACCCACCCAGGGCAGCCCCACACATCACAAAAAAAGCTCCCTGTGGCCCTGGGCCAGATGCCCGCTGGTCCCACACAAAAGCATTGTATTTCTCACTGCTTGGACTCCATAAAGCCCAAGACCATCAAGGAGCACAAGGAAAGGAGCAAACCAGATGTCCTCCCGGTGCTGAGGGGGAGCTGGTGGCACAGCTCAGCTGTGACTGTGCTGCCCTGGCTTTGGAAACACCGTGTGCAGGAAGGCAGCTGCAGCCCACAGATCCTGAAGGCAAAAGCAGGGACAGTATATCAACACCAGCAAGCGAGGGACTCGCTGATACCAACATCTTCTTCAGTACTTAGTTTCTGCCTGTCCAGCACACTCTGCTTCTTCGTTTCTCACTTCACGAGACCCCGGCTACGGATGGCGGCAGCGGCCGATGCTTGGCCTGTTCGCTCTGCCCAGGAGGAGCAGCCATGCCCCTCACTGCCCTGCTAACGCTGCAAAAGCCCCGCTGTGCTCTGCTGCCAGTCGCCTTCTCCATCCATCAGCGTCATAAATAATCATAGCAGCTCCTGCTGTCTGAATCATAATTTGTGTCTTGCTTCTAATTGTATTATGTGTAGCTGGCCCACCAGCCCTTATCTGAGGAAGCATACAAATAATTTATCTGTATTCCTCCATTCTCCCCGTATGTGCTTCCAGGCAAGCCAGGTTAATACCAGTTTTTGTCTACTTCTAACCTCATCTCCATCCTGTATACCTAGTAGCTTATTTAGCTGCATTTTCAGCTGCCATTCTAAATAAATGAGTCACCTAGCATGTTCAATCTCTTCCCATATTCTAAACTCTTGATTAAGTACACTTCAGAGACTGGGGGAGAACTACAGGCCTTCAGTCACGCTGCCTTTGAGGACTAACACTTTGGGTAAAAGTTGATCAACAGCTTTGTCTTACACAAAGTAACACCTGATACTTCTTGCTGTAAGGTATCTCCCATGCTCTTGGTGGCACACTGTATCATTGAAGCACAGCAACCCCGTGATTTTGCATGCCAGAGTCAAATGCAATGATTTAATGAGATGTCACTTAAAACTGATTGATGCCAGCAGCCAGAAAACAAGGTGAAGAGCATTCCTACCTGCTGGGCTGCAGTGACAAGCTGCTTGCATCCAGTGTCATCAGTGCTGCAGCCCCAGGCACCACAAAGCTCCAGGAAGGCTCCAATGGTGGGAATGGCACGAGGTCCTGGGGCCACAGCCAGGGACTCTCCCATTCCCCGAGGGTTTTCTCCCAAAGCCACTGTGCGGCCACACAAGTCCACGGGGCAGGGATGGGACCAATCACCACAGCCACCATGCCCCCAAGCCCTCGCTGAGGTCTGTGCAAACTTCTGCTGGTGGAAACCAACCCCTCTGGTTACCAACCCAGTCCCTACCCAAACGTTCATTCACCACCAGTGCAGGGAGGGTGACTGCTCCTCCTGTGGGCTCTTGTCCCGCACTCACCCACGTGGACCCCCACAACCCTGCATCCCACCCCCGTGTGACATGCCACCTCTCCTCCATGCTCACTTACTTTTGACCTCAAGTATCATGTCTGCTTCCCATTCCTCCTACATTCATGTCTCTATAAATGAGTGAGTCTTTGCTGTACAGCTTAACAGGGAAAATACTTGTAACGCCACCGGTAACTCAAACTTGCTTTTGCAATCGTTCATTTTCCTTCCAGTTTCCAGAGTAGGGTGGTGTGGACTGTGCACAATGAATACATCTCAAATGTAACACTGCCTTCTGCTCATGCATTGTCTGCTGAGATTTTATTCCTGTACATTTTCTTGAAATTACTCCAAATATTATCTGTTAAAGCAATTTATTCATAAATGGTTTCAAATAATCAGAGAGTGGAAATTCCCCATCTAAAATATGACCCGTTTGATCGGGGCATGTTTATGCAGTACTCCCAGTTGTAGAGGAACAGCTGTTGGGACAGGGCTTGCATCACATTTCTGGCCTGGTCACTCACATCTCGGTGACTGAACTCATGTATTCCTCAACATTAATTTAAAAAGGAAGCATTTTTTCAGGGACCTGCTGTGGAAAGCAAACACAAGACTGCTCAGCCTGAGCCTGTGCAGTGCAACCCAAGAGGACAGTCCCAGAGCAGTCTCACAGCACTCACGCTTCGGATCTGGGAAGTGCATCTTGACAATACTCACCAGCTGCCTGGGGAAACATATCGCCCTCTGCTTGGTGTGGCAACAATTTTACAGGTACAATATCATGGAAACCTTTGGATTTTCATGCCTTCCCAAGGAGGGGAGAGGGGCTGCCCAGGGAAGCGCATTTGGGTGCCTGGTGTTTGCTGCGTTCCCAAGCGCACATTCACTACACCAGGATTTCTTCATCCTTCACAGTCACCTTTCTCCTGCCGGGCACTGCACTTTACGAGACGTAACTCTCAGGTTTACAGAATGCACACCTACAGCTGTTGTGATATGAGCCAGGGCCAGCACACTCAGGCCCACAGCAAGCAGTGGAGGCAAGAAGAGATTGCTCCTGCAACCTCCTCACCTTCTTTTCTGAGACTTCCAGAGTTAGTCCCCATGTGAGGCTGCTGTCGGCTGCTATGGGAGTGGGACAGAGGCCAAGGAAGTTATGACCTAATGTTTTAGTCTGAACAGATAGCTGGAAAAGATGGATTATTATTATACAGGAAAGTTCTCTCTGTGCATGCAATTATCTGATAACGATCTATTTTGAGAGCTGAATCTCGAAAGGAGGAATATACAAAACTCTCACCTTATTTGCACTGGCAAGCTCCATTATCCCTTTAAAGAGGGAACAAAATGCATGAAAAATGACACAGAAAGCAGCAGAACATCATTGTGTTTTAACCTGTGCTGTGCCCCAGGAGAGGGAGAGGGAAAGGGTCAGTCCTGCTGGTCATACCAACATGTGAAATTCGGTAAAAACTATTCCTGCTGATTTAAGACTATGCAGGTGTGTGAACAGCTGGCTACTTCAGCCTCTTCCTGTGCTTCATGGCTGGATTCCTTCGTGCAAGTAAGAAGAAAAATCCAAGTGAAACCTCTGCATCCACCTTTCTCTTGTGGGTCCTGGCACGTAACACTCAGGTGGAGGTCATGGTTCAGCTTCACACCCTGGGGAAGGTGCTCCCAGAGCCTCTCTGAGCCACTTGCCCCATTTCTGCTTGAGAAATCTGCAGAAACACCTTTGAGGTGGATCCCCCTCTGCAACACTTGACCAAAGGTTCTGGATCTGAACAAGTACCACAGGTTTTACTGAAATATTATTTAAGGCATCTGAGCTGCAGTAACCCAGCTCCTATCAGAGCAGGACCAACCCTCCAGCACCCTACCCACTCTAGCCCACCTTTAACCAAGTCTCACTGGTTACCTTCAGTGTTAAATCACTTTGAAAACATGGGTCAAAGTTGTTTCATAGCTTTACTCTCTCAGTAATGTGCAACATGAACATAGTAGTGTTATTAAGAAGTCAAAAATAACTTAACACAATAGCTATATAAGATTCTCCAATGGTCAAACTTTGAGCAATTACTTTTTGTTAAGTTCAGAAAATTAGCATATTTGTTAATCAAATTAATTTAAAAAGTAGCTTTTCAAAATAAAAGCAATGCTTTAAATAAATATAGTCTTTTTTTATAACCATAAAACACTTAGTCCTGTTAAAGGTTAACACAAATACTACACTCAAGCACAGTACTTAAACGATTGAAATGAATGTTGTGAGCATACATGAGCTGGACACTGGGAGGGAGGAGGATGCATTGCTCCAGGACATTCTCCGTCTCCTTTCTACAATGGCACAGAGGCATCCAACTGTCAGAACTACCCTAAGCATATGGCATGCGTCAGGATATTTGTAACTGCTCCACAAAAATGCTGGTACCCTGTTTTCATCCCAAGCTCTTTCTCTACGGCACATCTGTAGCAGTTCTGCACCCTCGCTTCAAATTTCCAGCACAATATGATTCTCAACCACGACAACGTAGGGCCAGATCCTGTTTGCTTCATCCAACTGACTCTGACACCTAAGCAGAAGGCAGCAAGCAAGATCTGACCTCTTGCAGTAAAGCTCAGTTTGTGAAATCTGTAAAACCTTCTTTCCAATACTGGCACCACTGGGTGTTTCAGAACCTTCACAGCTCATGATCACCACAGGACACTCACAGTTCTCCTCATAACTACGGGGCTGACTATGTTCATTACTACACGAGTTAATACCTATCAGCAAAGACTGCAGCTGTCCTGCAGACCTACAAGGTAGCAATGATCTACTGGAATGAAATCAATCAGCTAGTTGTTATGTTAGTACGTGCTATCTGGGTGCACCCTGAAGAGCAGTTTGCTAAAATTCAATTAAATATACACCTCAAACCTAATCACATTCTATCCAGCAACTCTGACTGTTTCACGTCTCATTTACTTGGTTTGAATTGTTCATCAAAAATCACATTCAGGATCTGCAGCAAACCACTGGTTTTTCTCCCTCACAAAAGCAGCTGTCGGTGACATTTGTCCTTGTATTTCGTTTGTTTAAACAGCGTAACAGTGACATAGCCTCTAAGTTAAATGATGAAAGCTGGAGAGTAAAATAAAGCACAGAACTGATACAAGTACTGTTTGTTTTGATCTTCAGAATGAACAGGCCTATTCAAAGATGACAAAGGAATGAATTAGCAAATGGCTAACGTAAGGCAGGGAAGGGCATCCACAGGATCTGCACGTGCGCGCGCACACGCACTCGTGTACAGTCAGCTCGGCCTCCTTGGAAATCTCACTACCAGAGTGTAACTCAGATAAATTAACTGCATTAAAATACTGACACTGCGAGGGTTTTAATACTATCGGCACCCTGTAGAGGGCATTCCTGTGTGAATTTTTAAACGCTTTAAAAAAATAGTTTAGAGTTATTGAAATCTGTGACAACTGTGACAGCGCTGCCCCCCTCACAGCCTCCCATTCTCATCTCCGGTATCCTTCTCCTGTATCGCCTCCAGGCACCGCTTGGACTTGGCATCCGTGTGCCCACTTCCAGTTTTGCTCAGTCCACATGACAGGCACGCCAGCTGGATCTGCTTCATGTTCTCCAGAGCTTCGTTCTTGGCGTTCTTCAGGAGATCTCCTTGACCCTGGGGATGTACAGACAGACATGCAGGAGAGTCAGGGATCAAACACATCACTCAGGACCAAAAGGGGTAACACTGCTCTCGTGTCTCTGCCATACTGTTTGGTGCTGCAGAACAGGAACCGGGTCCTGTCTCAAATTTCCCTCTGCTGGCTGGGAACACCAGCCACCCAGGCAAGGGACCAAAGCCTCTTCTGCAGCCCAGCACTCAGCTCACTGAGGGGGGCAGCAGCCTGCACAGTGGACAGGGGCAGTGGGACAGGAACCAGACTCCCTTTGCTTTCAGGTCACCCCTTGGGAGATAATTTAGACCTGGCCTTAAGGGGCTCTCAGGGGAAGTCAACAGCAAGGACCTGCCAGGGACAGGGCAGCAATGGCACGTGGTAGCCCCCTCCCCATGCCACTGCTCCACCCCTGAGCCTGGGTATCAGAACCCACATGGCAATGGATGCACATCCCCAGCCACAGGCCCCCTGTGAGCTGCAAGACACTGGTTACCCACCCCTCTTGCAACCAGATTTGCAACCCAGCCTTACGCCCTCCTTTAGCAGATGCAGGCCAAGCTGTGTGCCTGGATGAAACACAACATCCCATAGCTCTATGGTGAATCCATCTAAACCATTTTGTTTGGGACCCACTAGCAGGTAAAGGGAATGAGAGTCTCCATGAGCAAAGGCCTGCTTCTCTATCTTCTCCAAGTGTGTAAAGGTGACTAACAGGATGTCAATCCAATTTGTAACTATCAGGAAAAATGTGTTACATTAAATTTGTATTAGGGAGTTGGTGTTCAGAAATACCAAAATGAATATTTATGCAATATTGATATCTCAAGTGCCACAAAGCGACAAGATCCTGGTGCTAAAGGATACAAATAAATAAGAGCCAGGAGGTGCATCTGGTTATTAAAATTCAGTATCACTAAGAACTTGAGCTGCTCTTCTCCTAATATCACCCAAAGTACAGCTTAAAGTACACCACCCGCTGCAGCTGGTTATATGTATATTCAGAAGGAATACCTCCACGAACTGAAATGTCACATTTGCATCCCTGCAACCTAACCTGACCTCCTGTGAGCCACAGATGCTGTGTGGGGTCCTAGAGGAGACAACAGATACTACAGCAGGACCAGGGGCACACTGGAGTGGCGAATGATCACCGACCCTCCTTTAGTTTTCAAACCAAACCAGATGTGTTGAAGGAGTCATAGCACGACACCTTGCAGCAGTGGCAGCATCCCTCCGCTCTCCCTTTCCCCAGTGCTGAGGAAGGATTTATCCCACACTGATGAGCACAGTTCCCTTTTTGCCAGCGCCTGGCACTGGACTTTCCCCGCCTGAGCCCCCGAAAACAATGTTCACAAAGAAGAAACAATGGTGGCTTGAAAGTCCCGCTGCACTGGTAAACACCACGTGGTGCTTCCTTGCCAGCCAGGAATGGCAGCCTGCACCCCAGAACAGGATTGCCTCATCGCCTGGTGACACACATTTGTCCCTGCTGAATGATGCAAATCGCTACCCAGATGCTGAGACTCCAGCTCAGTGTGAGGATTATGAAAAGCACTGGGACTGCAGGGGTGGCTGGGTGCTATTTGGTACGACGCTCTTCCGAGGAGATCTGCACCTCGGCAGCCTGACAGTTGCGGGAGTACCAGACACACCGCTTGGGATCCAGTGAGCACGGCCTGACAAACAGAAGAATGATGATTTATGCAGCACATATTTCACACAGCTGTGACCTTGCTTGCAGGACAGAGGTTGAACTTATGGTTAAAGGTGATAGGCAGGAATCCAGGAGCCCCATAGCTGCCTCGAGCACCCAGCACACCCTGGTCTCCCTGTCTGTCTGCGACTGGCACAAAGAATTGTGCCAGTGCCACGGTGGCAGGGATAACACACTGCAGCATAAGCAAAGCCATCCAACAGCAGTGTCATCAATGACACGATAACGTTACCAAAATGAGTAGTAGTTTTGAGCAATTTGCTTTCAGGATGAAATAAACCCAGGTAGAGAGGCTGCTGCTTTTCTCATCCTGCATACGGGACTGAAAGCATCAAGGGCTGCACCCACATGCAGACAAAATTAGTGTGATGATGCTTTGCAGCCTTAACTTCTCAAAGTCTTAACCTGGAGCTATGCCTTCATGCACAAGAACAGAAAATAAACCAACCCTGAGCACAAGAAACAACTCAAAACAGACATCCCTACAGCACCAAGAACTAACCCCAAAACTTGGGAGAGCCAGTACAACAGAGAGATGAAACAACAACAATGAAGGCCCAGGACCCTGAAGGACCATGGCATCCCCTTCATTTGGGTATCTGGGCAAGACTTCTAGGAGCTTTGTCCTCTGCTGTGGCATGGCTGGCATCTCTTCTGGCAGCAGGAATAAATCACCTGTGCTATGTACGGAGAAGGAGGAGGGTTTTCAAACCTGCAGCAGCACAAGATGGATACGTATAGCTCTACAAGCTGACACAAAGAGCTTCAGCTGAGTCTCTGTTGCCTTCTTGATGACCTCCTCCTCCTCCTCAGAGTGAGGGCAAAGCATGGGAACCTTCTCAGGGCGGCCCACAAACCATGTCTTTGCCTAGGGACTCTCCCAGACACTCATTTAAGGAAAGCTACTTGGGATCTGATACACCCCTGTGTGGAGGATGACAGCCCGAGTCCACTCTGACAAAACTTGTATCTGAAGTCCCCAGAAGCTGAGGGACTTCACACCCCCGGTGAGGGTGCTGAGCCACCAGCTCTCCCTTATGCATATTCTGATTTCACATTTAAGTAACCAGGCAGTTCAGATTACAGGTTTCATCTGAGGCAACGCACAACATATCTATGGCTTCCAAGAAGAAAAACACTCCTCCTGAAAATACTTCCAATATTTTGAAGACATTCTTATTTTACAGTGATCTAAAAACAGGAATGGACGTATCAAAATAGTGTGATTCCATTCATGTGCAGACCAACTGATTTATGCCTTGGTCTCCTTGTACTTTTTATTTTTAAACAGCTGGTTCATTTGAACAAGCTGAAGGAGCAAAAATTATTTTGAATCATCTGTCACAAGAAAATTAATGACAAGCCAGCCCCCTCTGACAGAGCTGTCATAATTCTAGAGACACCATAAAAAAATAATCTGTGGGAATGCTCCGTTTGAAAAGCCATCTGTTTGCTTTGAAAAACTGGCTGTGAGCATAATCCACTTAAGAAAAATGTCAGCAAAATTGTGTCAACACCTAAACGAACTAAATACTGGATGGAAGCTGGAGTAAACTTTGCAAGTATGATTGCATTGTAACAACCTTCATACATCAGTCACTGTGATCACCGCTCCGCACGGAACAACCCTCTTTGCCCTTAGAAACAAAGCATCTCTCTTCCAGATAGAGAGGGATCATCGTGGTCCACTTCAGCATCTATCCATCTATCTCCCTTCTGCTATTGATACCATCAGCCTTCCTGAAAATAAATACTCGTGAGAAAGGTTGAACTCAGCATTTGGCAGCACACTGAATTAAGCCAGAAGAGACTGATCAAGAGTTCTACTTGAAAAACTGATCAAGGCCCATTTTTATTTAGAGTTAGGGAGCATTGAATGTCAGGTTTCCCACACCTAATTTCAACTAAGCACGGAGCCTCAGCACAAATTAATGTCGCAGTACAAATAATGCAGCTTGTCAAGCAAGTGTAAGATTATAAGCCTTTACCTTGACAGGCTAATACTACCTAGAAAACAGGGATAATCTGACATGGCTTTAAATATTGCACAGTTTCAGTGACAGCCCATGAAAGGCTTTAAGAAGTGTAAGCAGTTCTAGATAGACACTGGTAATGGCCACTGCTGGGATGAATTCTGTGCCCTATTTGGGTTTTTTTCTGCCAAATCAAGCTCTAAAGTTTTTATGAGTCAAGACAACAACTCATATCCAACAACAATGCCGACTCTGAGCTTGGAGAAGTGAAAGGAGGTGGGTTAGGTAAGCAGCACCAGTTTGTATTTGACACCGTGATTTATTTTTTTTTAAACATGTTGCATGTATATTTCTGTATTAATATAAATATATGGGTACAGGTTTGTACATGTGTAAATAATGACTATTTCTATTCCTGTGCTTTCTAGGAAACATGTAGGAGTGTCCTGACACTGCTAGTTCTGAGTCCCCAAGTAGTACTGGGGACTGCAGCTACAATGCTGGCAGGGCCCAAAGCCCCCACACTGGCAGGGGCCCACACCAGTGTCAGGGGGCTGCAGGAGGACTCTGGAAAATCCCATGTTGAGCAACAGGGCCGTCCTACCCCTCACATTCAAACCTGGACATGATTTCAGGGAGGCGAAAGAGTAAATGCGGAGCCACTTTGCAATCTCCTGCTTGCTACACCAGAGGGCTGCTTATCTCCTGGCAGGCACCTTCTCTGGCAGCACAGGATGGGCACTTTCCTCTCCACTCCTCCAGGGCTGAGTAAACAAACAATAAATAACAGAGGTCTTGCCACCCATGCCACATCACCCTCATGGTATTACTCTTATTTTTAAGTTTTTCTCAGAAAAACAAGCTCTTACAGTATTATTTAATCACCAAGTAAAATCTCCATCCAGAGGCTGCCAGTGGTTGAACAAGCCAGACATGAGTAAATAAAACAACTGCAAGCACTGTGTCACTCCACAGAGCAGGTGTAACACGGGTGAGGTAATGGCACCAAAAGTCAGTGCTGGGGGTCTCAGAAAGCAGAAGTTCCAATGAGCTGCTGTGGTTTTTGGATAATCTGTGTGGAGGTGGGATTGACTGCAGGGGCTGTGTTTTCACAGTGGCATAGTGGACTTTAATTGTGTTTAATATTAATAAGGAGGCAAACGATTAAAAGATCACACATGGCTTTGGAAATGTAATCCTGAGGAGAAAATGATTAATGAAACAATTAGACTGCTATGTTAAAGTTATTAAAAAAGGCAGAGATTTTTCCATGACTCCTTCAAAGTTAAATGTGGGAACAACTGCTATGAATTTGATTACAATACATTCACATTTCCGAACACAGTGCTCCAAAAGCATACAGACTATTCCTGTATCAATGCAGGCTTTAAAACCCCACCTTTTTTCTTACTACTGTCTTGTTGTCAAGAGCTTTGCTTTATTCCCTGTGACAGAGACCATAATGCACATGTTGGCATGAAAAATTACTGTACACAAAGATTAGAGACAAAGCGTATAATCACTTCTCACACACTGAAAAATAAGGGATTGCAAAAATGAGTTACCCCACAGGAAAGGCAGGGGCCAAACATTATTTATGTTAAATCCTGGCACAGGGAAATTCACATACTGTCAGGAAAATAAAATGGCTATGAATATAAAAGATGGTACTTACATGGCCCTCCTCATGCCACCAGTGTATCATTTAAGGTCTGGGTTTTGGGGGTAGCTTCCCACATACCCAATTCTGAACCGAATGCAGGAGATTGTTTCTACCTGGGTGAAGCCAGCACCAGCTTTGCCACTGGGTAAATCGGGCAATTGGATCAAGTCCTAGCTGGGGCCTGAGTCATTGTGTTTCTCAGTACTTGCTAGTAATTGCAGATGTCAAACCGAGCATCTCATTTTGGTGTATCAGCATGTTACTGACAGCCAGAGACCTTCTCTCCTATTTCACAAAGCAGGGTCTAGCAAAAATTTGCAAGAAGAAATCAATTACATCACAAAGAGAACAACAGGTCTGAGATGTATGAAAAAGAAAACAGCCACCCAGGGAAAGGCAGTCATTATATGAAGTGTTAATTCTCTGTAAGCAAGAGAAACTATTGAGCAATAGATCGACGTGTGCAGCTCTGACACAAGGTTACATGATTAAAACAAGGTGAACATGAGTTTTTAGATGAGCATTAAAATTGAATCAAAGGATGTGCCAAGCAACAAGGTCAGAAGTTCTAGGGCTGATCTGCTGAACTCCTCATGGCCAGCAGCTAGGACAGCAAGGATGAGGAAGATGACAGAGAGGAGGAGGGGGAATAGTTAACAGAAACAATCTCCAAGTACTTCCATATCTAACAGAGATTACTCCTTACTTCATCCTTTCTCCATTTATTTTGTGAACCGTGCTGGCTCCAGGCTTTCCTGCCCATCTCTTGCTACACAGTGGGCTGAACAGGTTCAGAGAGCAGAAAAAAAAAATAATCAGGAGAGCCCAGGAAAAGCACAGGGAGCGCAGAACCGGCCTTGGCTGCCTGCATTTCCCAACCCAACTTTACTCCTTACCTAGGGAAGAATTCCCTTTCGCACCCGGTACTTGTGTGAGGCTCAGAAATGAAACCAGACCTGCCAGCAACACTGGCAGCTGTGAGGGCACTCACCAGCCTGCCAGGCCCACAGCCCTACAGCAGCGCATCCCTCCCAGCCAGCAGCCTCCTGCCAGCAAGCACTGACCTTAAGGACACTTGCTGGCTGAAGAACTAAGAGGTAACCATCTCTGCAAGCACCGTTTGCAAAGCACCGTCTCTCTACCTGTGCAGTCAGTTGCAAGCACATCAGAACAACCCCAGCATTGCTCCAGGCAGTTGGTAAAATTCACATGGCAACTCCAAAGCAACCTGGCCAGGAGCTCGTGTACAAAAGGAGAAGGGCTCTCAGCAGCTGAAGGGGAAGCAGGCAGGAATCTGGATTACAGCCCCTCCACTGAGCCCATCCATCCCTGGCTGGCCCTGAGCACCCAGCAGGTTCCAGTGCATTAGTCCCGTCCTCTTTGAGGCAACCACAGTAGATGTTCAGATAGCAAAGTGACACAGAAGAGCTTAATAAAAGTTAATAAATAAATTACAGTAAATAAATAAATATGAAAGTAAAGTAGGATTCAGCATGACCCTAACTTGTAATACACATCAAATCTTATCCTCACTCGTGGCTCCAGTGTGATGACTCAAGCACAGTCATGGGCTGGACTACCCTGTTAACACACCCAAAGGTTCTGTGACTGCAGACGGGTACTCTGTCCCCAGGAGTGGAGCCTGATGCTGAAACTGTAAATGTGGCGTGCCAAGAGCAATACCCAGATAACCTGAAAACCAGTTCTGTCTGATTTTAACTACTTGTATTAACCTCCCAAACTAGACTGATCTGCCAATTATTTATTAGTCTGTCCCACACAAACCCCAAAACTTTTAAACTGATTTCGTTTGCCATTTGGGTCTCACCCCAAAGGTCTGCATTGGAGAGGATGATTAAACAATCTACAGGGGCATTCCACATTAGCTCAGTTAGTCATCTAGGAGGCTAGGGGCAGTTCACTGCACACCAAGCAGTCCAGCAGAACACATGGCATTGACGTGAGCATTTGGGAAGTGGCACACCAGCTGCCTCTGCCAGTGTGGCCCCCCCATGAAAACCACCCATGGCATGTTTCATCTTCTATTCCAGCTGTTGGAGAGGCACAGTTAAAAATCTAAATGTCTGTGCTGGATATGGAGAGACACCCCCTCACCCCCCTTGGCACCACACTGGGCATGGCTCCCTGGTTTATTGTAAGACTGCCACTTGTGTAATCCAAAATCATGGGACACTGCCAAACGCAAACCTTGAGGGCAGCCTGGGAAGGGGAAATGAACAAAACACCTCTCTCCTACAAGGAGACCCTCAAAAAACAGTCATGTAATTAGAAAAAGGGAAAAAAAAGGCAAATACATTGGAAACCTCCTGATTCTGGCTGGTGGCCTTGCCTTGCACTGCCTTGTGCAGCCATGGCAACTTAGGAAAGAGGGTCTGTATTTTTAATTCTCTTACAGGATTTGCCTAACGAAATAAAGGCGACGGACATACGTGGCCAGCTTGTTCTCTGACACACAGCCAAGTGCCCTCCCAAACCCTACTGGCCCTAGGCCAAAGTCTGAGAAGGAATTATCGTCAAGCATTTGCTTGAATGCCTAAGTGGCAAAAGCACTCGTGCTGTAGCATCCCTATTGATCTTTAAACAGAACTCTCCACTGAAATCCATGAGCTCTTGCAAATCAATCGCCCCGTACAGCTACTGATCTATTCCTTCAAGCAGGCATTTTACATATAAAATGAGTGGGCTTTTATTTTCTTTCTTTTTTTTTTTTTTAATGCCTCTTGCTTCTCTGTCATCTGGGTGTTTAAATTAAATTACCTTATATCAGGCTGTCAAAAGCAATGACTGTGAACATCGACTGTCTGTAACTGTGCTGGGGCAGGAATCTGCTTTCAGAAATAATGGCATTAATTTGATGTTAGCCATGTGCCGAGCAGTTCAGCTGCTCATGTCTCTCCGAAGCACTGCATCTAGCAGTTTGCAAGCACAGCCACAAATGTATGGGCCTTCGCTGTCAACCCTTCCACACTAGGAGCCTGCCTTCTTTTCTGGTGATAAGTTGGAAATGAAAGGGTTGGCCAGGAGCCCAGGAGTGCACAATCAATACTAAGAAAACCCCACATCATTGAAGAAATAGGGGCATTACTTATTTTTGATACCCAGCCACGAGACAGAAATCAAAATTGTATGTCCAAGCCTTTCTTTCTTCGTCATCCTTTGGTCATGAAACCCAATTCCCCATATGTACCAGCAGTAGCTGGTAGCTCCAGTAAAGTCCTGAGAGCCCCCCCAAAAAACAAGGGGAAAAACGTTGAGGCAGCAAGGGAAAAGTTGTTCTGAGTACAAGGACCAGCTGCAGGAAAAGATATGTTTTGCAGCGAACAAAACACCTGTGCAAAGCAACCCCTGAGCAAAACACTTGGCTGGGAATAGCTGGCATCCCCCACCACCCTGCTCCCTGGTGCCCTCGGTGCTGACTCACAGCCACCCAGGCTGCAAGCCACACAGTTAACATCAAAATCACATCCTTCATCAAAAGTGTTGACAGCAAAACGTCCATTAACTTCGTCACAAGCTGAAAAGGCTTTTCTGATGCTGTTGTGACTGAATACCACAGGCATCTGCATGGCTTTGGGTCTTTTGTTTAGCTGGGTTTTTTTTGAGTATTACAGGAGATGTAGCGCAAATACTCACTGCTCTCCTTACATCACTGCTTTGGACAATAGCTTAAAAAATATAAATAACTACCTGCAGCTGTGCTTAAGGCTAGCCAAAATCATCTAATTAAGATGAAATGAAATGATGCCAGTCAGAGCACAGTTTCTGGACAGGTAACAGCGCATACTCATGCAGTGCTTGCGCCTGCGCACAGCTCCTTGTGTTCTCCTTGTCTCTGAGTAACTGCCTGGCATAAACACTAATTTCTTAGCAACTATATGGTCTGCAAACCCTCCTGCTGTGGTGGCAACTGGCAAACATCACCAGCTGCTTGGGGCACAGGTATCTGCAGATGCCACCTGAACTCCCTGCTCCTACTTGGGAGACATGACAGGTCTCTGGTTTGGCTGCTCTCCTCCCTTCACGTGAGGTGCTGTGGACAGTCAGGTTCCAACCCATCTACAAGCTGCACAGACCACAAACCACTTTCTGCTGAAGCAGAAAGCTTTAAGCTGAGACCAAACATGCCAAGTCACGTGAAAGGTTAAGTGAAGAAAGAAAAAAGGTAACCCCAAATGGTGTCTAACTGCTAGGAGGTAACAGGGTTTTAGCAGATCCCTCAGCAAATGCTCTGATCCACCTCATACTGGGACAATCCCTGCCCAGGGACCAGCACTGTCATTCTGGTTCCCTGCAGTCCAAGTGAGGTTTGCTGATAAGACAGGCAGTGAGCTCAGTAAAAGCTGAGTGGAGCAACCTCCTGTGCTCACGTGCCCCCAGCCAGCAGCCAAAGAGGCTCCTGCAGCCGCAGGCCCCTGCTGCGAGAGTCCCAGCCTCACCTCCAAGTGCTGGTGTGAAACCAAGCACAAACAGGAGCAGGTACAGTTATTTGTGTAAGCAGCACACAGACCCAGTGGGCAGAGAGCAGCTGAAGAGAGGAGAGTATCTGGAGGAGTCAGAAACAGGCATGGCTGGGTGTGAGAACCCTCTGTGAGTGATGGGAGTAGAGACACAAAGCAAACCCAGAAAGCCCAGCACAAAAGTAAGTGGTGCAGGACTGGGACTGCACTATTCACCTACACATTCACTGCCACAAAATGCCAAAGAGGAAACCTGAAGAGGTGCCATTTCCAACCCGTTACAATGCCTTGCCATGGAAAACAAGAGGCTTTTTGCCAAAACCGCACTCAATTTTTAAGGCTGATAGAGGGCTGTAGTAGTTACCTCCACAGTTACTGGTAAGGGTTGGAGAGAATGAACTTGGACTACCCAGCTTCAGACCACTGAGCTGGACTGAACTGTCCTTCTCCCAGTGCTGCCAGCAGCCTCAAGGCTCAGCCCATTCATCCCAGACTGATGAGATAGGCTACTCAGGCTGAGCTGTGCAACTCCCGTCACCTTTGTCACTGCTTGGGAAAGCACAAAAAAATTCAGGTGCTTTTCAGTGCCTTCGTGTGGCTCCTCTCTTCCCCACTGCTAGGTACACCAGCATTGCCACATCACTGGTGCAACGGAGCAGGAACCCAGGGGACACCGAGCGAGAACACGCAGAGCACTTCAATTATTGTCAGCCCTGCTCTGCCAATTCAGAGTGACTGCAGGGTATCAGTAAGGCTGCTCCTGCCAATACAGGACCCATGTCTGATCAGGAACAGAGGGGATGCTGGAGAACGAAACTCCCCTTAGTCTGAGTGATGTGTCTTTTTAGTATGCTCTCTCACGTACACAGTCTATCTGACACAAGCAATGCCATCTTTTTCTTTTTGTGATCTAAAAATAAACTGCAGCTGCCACAGCAACGGAATTGCTGGCTTTGTCTCGGCTTTTCTCCTCAAACAGATCCCACCTGTACCTGGGGAAATGAGCCATAAGGAAGCGTCGTCCATCTCCTGCAGGGCTCAACACCTTGCACTTGTTTTTCTCTGGCCCAGGTAAAAGATGGCTGTGCCTCTCAAGTACACAGCATATGAGATTACAGTTTCCTGATCTGCTGTTCATACAGTAAAGCTGACTTCCACCTGCAGCAATTGGGCCTCCGATGCCCTCCTCCCACACAAGCTTTTGAGAACACCTGCCACATTTAGGGCTTATGGGATCCACCATGGCTGCTGAGGAAAAATAATTGCAAAGCAAACGCCTGGTCTCAGTGAACACCTACAACTTCCACCAATGCAGTTTGTGACTTTCAGGAAACTGTCCGAGCCCTCCCTGGGGATCCGCGTCACTGATGATCGTGTATGTTAACACAGGACTCTCTACCCTGCAGATCCTGGTGGCTCCAGACTACAAAAATTAGTGAATTTTGCCACTGTACTAAACAGTGGTTTTCGTTAGCTGGTGTGGGTGAGCATTTTCCCTTTTTGATGTTGGGAGGCTGTAATGGAAGCCAGGCTGGTGCAGTGAAACAGGGAAGGCCGTGACAGCAAATTGCTGCCTGCTGGATTCAGAGTTCGGCTCCCCTGACTCCTGGACTCACCCAAGTGCAGAAGTCAAAGGCCTTGGCTAGCAATGGGATAATGCACACCCTGACCTGTGGAGAGGATTCCTATCTGTGCTCAGGAGGGAGAGGGGCAGGGCCTGGCATGCACACAGATACATGCTACCTGCTAGCCTCAGCAAAGCCCACGGGCCAGGTATCATTCGTGTATAAAGTATGCTGCTGAATTTGACTGAGGCCACCAACAGTACCCGGGGAAACCCAACCACCATCTCCGCAACAGTGCAGGAGTTAGTTTGGATGAGCAACAGCAGCTTTCATGGCCTCTTGAGCTGCCCCCCACCACCAGGGAATTAGCTTAAATTAGACACCCATTCCCCCACAGCTAGCTGGGTTTGTAGATCCTGGCATGTAATTCACATAACAAAAGTGGCAGTCAACTTCCCATCACTTATAAGCACTGGGAAATTGTATGTGATCTGCTGACAGTAGCTGTAACAAGCTCAAAATATACCACAAAGGTAATTTTTAGAAGAAGTTAAACCCCTTGGCACACAGCAAAGTTTACATTCAAACGTCACCATTTCAGGCTAGCTCCAGCTTACAGCTCCCAGAGAACAGCACATTCAGATTTAATGGCAAGCAAGCACTGGAGAATAAAGCAATGTGCAACCGATCCTCTCTTAATGCTCCCGCCATGTACAAATCCGTACCCAGGTCTCTCCCTGATGATCAACAGCCTGACACAAATTAAGAGAAGATGACTGCGGGTGGAGACTTCAGGCAGCAATCCCCTCTTGCTCTGTCCCACCATGGCACAGCTAGAAACAGAGCCCTTCTTTCAGATACACACCTTGACATGACAGAGGCTGCTGAATGGAGAGGCTCCCCGGTGGCACAAAGACCCAAGTCTCAGTGAACTGGGGAGTTTAACAGTGTAGGAACACGACTGCTTTGGGCAAAAATCCTCCCGGATCCCCAGGGTTACCCTGACCCAGGCAGGGCGCTGAGCTGACACACACCAGCTCTGTGTTTGGAGGAAAACAAAGGGAGTTTTCTCTGCCTGCATTTTGTTAGCCCTAAAGCAATCACCACTCTGCCACATCTTTACCGGGACACACGACACTGATTCACAATGGCATTCAACAGTTTAAAGCACAAGGATGACAAAACACCCTGGCAGGCCCCATCGGTGTCATCTCTAGGTGGGCCAGAAGCAGCAACACATGCAATCTGGGGAGGGACGGGATGAGCACAGCAAAACCAAATTCTGGGCTGTAAAGTGAATTTCCTAAATAATGGAGATTAAAATACAGCGGAAATTATTTCTAAATGCCACATGCCTTTTCAATAATAAATAGTTGAATCTCTCTGCTCATGTATTATTTAAGAGACACACCAGGAATCCTCTGAGCTGCATAAAGAGTTATCTGGAGTTTTCTAAGCCATAGTCAGTCTCCGAGTCCTAGAAAAAAACCCGCCCATTTTGTGTGTCTCAACACACGAGAAATACCCCGCTGGTTAACTGGCCACCCTGAAACCCCATCAGCAGGGAATGTTCGGCAGCCAAGGGAAAGACCGCTGAGGTCTTTCACTAGGGGAACAATCGTCCAGGAGAAGCACCACGGGACACTGCCAAACTAGGAAGGAGAAGTTCTCCCTGAGCCCCTTGCTACTGCCAGGTGCCGGGACTGGAGCCCAGTGCCACCCCACAGGCCGGGAAAGGCTCCTGTCCCTCCAGCACACTGCCCGGCTGCTCCAGCTGCCTGCGACAGGGCTGGCAGTTCGGCCTGGGTTCTAATGCAATCTTAACACCTCACAGAGGCAGCTGCTTGTTTTCTTGCTTTCTTTGTTATTACAGCCATTGACAGATAAAAGCAAGAAATGTGTGAATTCGTGCTGAAACTTATACTTTCATTACAGCCCTTTTAATTCCTCTGAATGAGGTCATGTTGTCAGATTGGCACAAACAAGATTCCAAGCTTCTGTGTCTTCCAGGTTGTGTTAATTAACTCCAGCACCAGGTATGGCAGCCTTTGATATCCGTGTCTCTGATGAAAATGTCACCCTTGCAGGGAAGGGGATGTTGGCAGAAGTTGCTGAAGTTCCTACGTCACTTTGCAGTTCTGCCTTCACTGTCTCCTCCTCCAAGAGATGGGAGATGACACTGACCCAGTTTTTACACCCAAACCATCCTCCTTTAGTGGGGAACCAGCTAACGCATCATTCCATTCAGTCATCTTCCCTCCAACCCCACTTTCCATCTCGGTTCTGCTCACACACATACATGCAGGAACAGCTCCTTTTCCATAAAAGATGAGCTGCCTCAAGGAACTATCTGCTGATTTCTCAAATAACTTTCTCTTAGGTAATAATCTCATTACCAGTCAGAGCAGCATTCGGGGAGCAAACTCTCTTTGTATTCACAAGTCATCGTTACCTGCATGTTATTAATTATGTTTCTAGTTGCACAGGCTTTGGACTGGATGACCCACACCCCCAAGAGAAGCTGACCTTCACACCCAGGTGCTAAAATCCCTGCTAGGTTGGTAGAGAAGAGAGAATTTCCAGCGCACAGGTACGGAGCAATAAACTCATGCAAACCACATCACAGCTTTAGTCATGAGAAGTTCAGTCCTGATCAAATATGGGGGAGAATTGGATTCACGGGTAGGACAATTGGATTCGTGGGTGGAGTCACCGACCCTGGGGGTGTTCAAGGAAAGATTGGATGTTGTATTGAGGGACATGGTTTAGTGGGAGCTAGTAGTAATAGGTGAATGGTTGGACTGGATGATCTTTTAGGTCTTTTCCAACCTTGATAATTCTGTGATTCTGTGATTCTGTGACAAAGACTGTGGTGGTTCTCCCACTGCCTTAGCACGATGCAGATATTTCATATGCTTGGGGCAACACAGAGGGAAGGGGGAGTTGAGGCTGATGTGGGGAAGAGACAGAAAAGACACAGACAACAGTGAGGCAACTGGGGGACACTGGAGACAGGACAGTGGACCAAGGCAGGGGGCTTCAGTGCGCAGCCAGCTACATGAGGAGAGAGAGGCATCTATTTTGGCAGACTAGTGCTGTTTAAATATCTCAACAAGCCTCCATTTGTGAAGCAATGCTGAAATTGGTTTTCTACACACAGCGCCTCAGCATGCCAACCCTCTGTTGGGCTCGAAGCCCACACTGCTGAGGTGGCCTTGGCACAAGGGGCACCAGGCACAGCAACCCTGTGAGCTCCTGGCCGTGTCACCCATCACCATCGCTGCAATGCCATGCACCTCGCCCTGCACACACAGCCAGTGGCTTGGCATCCCAGTCACAACTCCTGGCAATTTGTCCCATCCCTCAAAATAAAAGGCACACCACAAGGTTGGTTGCCATCTATCTCTGGCTTATTTTAGTCACATACAAGGTATCACTCAACACTTTCCATACCATCTTTCATTTCTCCAATCTGTTTGTTTTGTCCCAGAGTTACTGTTGTTCAGCATATGTTTGATGGCCTGCCTCACCTCCTACATACGTATGTGCATGTGTGCCTGCACACATACAAGCCCAGCCCAGTGGAAATGAAGGAATAACAGGTGCATCTGAAAATGCAGAACTTTAGACTGCAGTCCAAAGAAAAATAAACTTAAAAGTTTACACCAAAGGAAGACAGCTGACAGCACTCATGCTGGATGAACTCCAGTGACCCTCCATTTTTGGTCTGTCCCAAACTTGAGTCCCACACTGATTGCAAGAGGCTTTTGTCGCTAAGCACCTGCAGGAGCACAGCCCTGCTGCTGAAGGAGGAAGAGGGAAGTGAAGAAAAACAGGAGAGACCCACATTTCTGCTCAGATGACTCCAGCCATCAGCTCTTTCCTCAAGCACCAAGTGACTCTGGGACCTGGGGTGTCACCACGGAGAACACCACAGCCTTATACCAAGAACTTTCTATGCCAAGTATGCAGTGTTTAGATTCACAGCAGCTAAATATTCAGTTTGATCCCACACTGGGGCAGCAGAACTACACAGCCTCTCATGAGTCCTGCCAGCCCAATTTTATATGCACCCAAACAGCTGGTAAAGGCCTGAGAAGAGTCAGAACAAGGCGTGTGCTCCCTGAACGATTTAAGATTGCCTGGGTGGCCTTCACATATATTTTAAACACATGTGAATATTTAATTTGCTCTAAATCCAATTAATGTCTTGACATTTTTCTTGGCCAAGAAAATAGTGACCTTGTCAAAGCCACCATGAAGGCCTCGAAAGCTTGCAGGGAGCCAGCAGGTACCCAGAGAGGCCATGCTGTACTTGTTTGAGGCTGCTCACAACATCCTCCCCAGAGCAGTGCTCACTCAGCAGCGTGGCTGACAGCCAAGAAGAACAGGATATTCTGGCTGATTAACTAGTGCCACTGAGACACTGGGATTACACTCATTTTACCCTGATACACACTGTTGAAGTAACTTGAGAAGTTTCCATCACTGGAAATCGCTGATTAAAATCCACAGAGCATTTTTTTGTCCTTCATGTGTAAGAGACCAACCTGATCTAGTACCCATGTGAATCATTAGAGCACCTCTGCTTTTCCTCATGTGTTTGTAAAATTTGCCGTCTAATCAAGGTCTGACTGGCTCAGCCAATCCCAGCTGCAGTCCAGCTGGTCTCAGAGTAAGGCAGCACATCCTTCAAAAGTAGCCAGGACACACAGCCTAGAGAGGTTTAGAAGTTGGAAGCACCACTGTGAGCTGCATCAACACAGGAAATACACACAACACAGGGAACAGATCAGGAGAGGCATTTAACCTCTTCAGGAAAAGAGCCTTTGGGGTAACTACATTCAAAACATACTGATCCAGGGAGATCTGGAGTGGAGTAGGCACAGAACAATGCAATGAACCTTGCATTTAAAGACATGTGAAGTGCCCATGCTACACAAACCACTCCTGCCTACTGCTCTTGCTGGACTATCAGTGTCACAAGATGACAGCAAATCACAAGAAGAAGTTGTTGCTAAGCCACTAATGCCACTGAGACACTGGGATTCTACTCATTTTACCCTGATACACACTGTTGAAGTAACTTGAGAAGTTTCCATCACTGGAAATCGCTGATAAATATAGCATCTATAGGCAGTTTCACAAATTGGGCACCGATGTGCTTACATCCACAGAGACATGTGCTGGGAAAAGGAGGGGCATAAGATACGAAGAATTTTTGGAGGGGCAGGGGGAACCCTAACTGACACTTATGGGGAAAGAAATATACGGTACATGGAACGCAGTAGCTTTGCAGGGGCTTATGAATTCCCTATTCTCTCCCTTAAGATCTAGATAGTGTAAATTGTGCAAATCCTTTGGTAGCAATTACATGGCATCTGGTAGAATATACTGTCACCATTGTGCTCCACTGCACAAAATGTCTCCAAGATAATGCCGTGCTGGTCTCTTGTCCACTCTGTAGCATCCTGAGGAGCAAAGCCATGGTTCTTGCCTAACTACAGGAAAAAAGACTGATATGAAAAGACCCAAATAAATCCTACTTACAAGATGGTATAGAGTACTGTAGAGTATCCATTAAAACACTCCCATGGTGCACTATAATAATCCTTAAAGTAAGGCTGTGAATGGACCTAGATCTTCCGAAGATCAGCAGCAACACTGTGTGGTACCACTGCACATAAGGTGCTTTTGAATAATGATCACAGTCCAATGTGTTGCTTCTCTTCCTTAAGAAAACCAATCCTTTGTGGGGATGCTGAATTCAGCTCAGTTTAGGTGAAGCCAGAAAAGCATACGGCTATCTGCATGTACATCTGTCATCCAGCTTTCATCTCTCCAAGTAGCCTCGAAGTGCACATTTGGGGCTGTGCTACCCAAATGAGAGGTCTGGGTGCTGCAGGTCTCCCAAGCAACTGAAGGCTGATTGTCACAAATGACTGTGAGGAAGAAATGGGCTGGCTGTGGACACAATCCTCCAGAAGTGCTATTTGTGCACAGTTTCGCTGCATGAAGCCACTTACACCAGAGCGAACACTGATCACAACTACATCATAAAATTGTGGATTTCTCCTGCACAGAGTGAACTGCATTAGCAATTTTATAATTGTACGCCTTCTGCATTCAGCAACCTCTCTCTTTATACATCTAATCAGCATTAATTTAAATGCAGGGTAATTAGCAGATACTCTCATGGAAGGGTGCTGAAATGATCCCTGAAAATTTAACCACTTGATGTCTTGTAGCATGCACTAACAGCTGGAGTCCTTGTAAGACGGAACGCACTAGCGGCGGCAGAGACCAAACCTTACCAAGGGCAGCAAAAAGAGATTTAAACCCCCCCAGGAATACATTTCAGAACAGAGACTGAATTCCAACATTTGGCTCTTTTCCCTTCCAGCAGAAGATCAAAACAAGAAATGGTACTTTATCTTTGTCTCCCCATGTTTTGTCTGTACCTAAGTCTGTACGCTGGTGTAGTTGCTATCTAGGTATTTACCACCAACATGCAGCAAGTACTCAGTGGCACTGTTACTCGACTTTGCATGTGCTGACCCACCACAGCACAGATAGCCCAGCAAAATGTGTCTGCAGGCAGACAAAGCACGTCCATGTGAGAGCAATAACTCTGAACCACAGTCAACATGCTCAAACTTTGCACGGCTTGCTTGCCAGGCTCCTGGGACTCAGGCGGATCCCCACTCCTTTGCCCAAGCAAACACCTCCTGGCAGTCCCTGGCCTCTGCAAGGAGAGCAGTTGTGCCGGCTACAACCTTTTCTTCCCTAAATATTCTCCAACGGTCACATAGCAGTCATTAAACCAGTGCTCTGTACAAGTGACAGGTGCTGAATACCTCAGTTACTGGAAAATGCCTGGGACAAGATCCTGTGGGAGAGGCGGCCAGAGCGGGCTGAAGCAAAGCTGAGCTGGCACTGCCCGCACAACACCCGTACCATAGACACGTGGCATCTGACCTGAAAGCTGCCTAGTGCTCTGTGGTGGCACAGAGTGCCAGCGGTTGTGTCCCAGCTCTCAGAGGACTTGTCAGCTCAAGCCCAGAACTGCCCTAATGGGGCTTCCTAGGTTCTGCCTTGCAGGGCTGGGCGGGTGCTCCCCCTCCCCACCCCAAGCTCAGGCAGGAGCAGCCACACACAGCAGACAGGAGGTGACCTTGCCAGGGGAAGGCAGGAGGAGCACCAGTGCCTGGGCAGAAACAAGTGTGAGCCCCGTGCATCCACGTGAACCCCTTTGCTCCAGGAAACAGCAGTCAGTTTTAAAAATGAGTCACTCATGGAAAGGAACTGTGCATTTTTGGTGCAAAGGAGAGGGATGGCCAAGCTGAGCTCTTCTGTGCGCTCCTTAGGATGAAACAAACGGTTCCTAACGCCATGGTTCCTGTGGGATGGTTAACACAAAACTACTTCTGCTACCTTTGCATTTTACTGGCACTTGATTAAATATAGAAAGGAAAACAGAGGCACAGAGACAGTGGTCTGTGGAAATAAAAATGAAAGCAAGACTAAATTTGGGATCGTAACCTTTCCTGTAGCGTTGCTGTGAGAATACGATTCTTTTGTCTTTTGTACTGCCAGTGTGCCTCTCGTTACCGACTGCGAGCCTGACAGCGTTCCACACAGCGTGGGACCAAACAGAAAGATGTGACATTTAGAAAATATACCTATATGTCAAAGTTGGCTGTCACCAAGTTATAACATTTTTATGTTCTGGCAAACAGTTTGTCCTTCTAGCGGTTATTACTAACACGTAATTAATTTTATATAAATTAAGGAAGAAAATGACATATTACATTGATTCATTCTCATTAGGCACCTCTTAAAAGTACCTCAGGGCATTTTTAAACATGACCACAGTAACAGTTTTTATAAAATATACTTTAATCTTGCACTCCATAACTATTTAATGATTTTGCCAGTAGCAATTTCTTATTGCACCCCCTCTTTGTATTCAAAGCTTACCTATTGCAGCGGGCCTTTATAAAGAAATACATTAATTAAATATGCCTTGGCTTCACTAGCCCAGGAAAAGACTATTAATCACCTGGCAGGCACAAGCACAACATAATACCTGCCATTGCTCATGGGCACCTCACACGAGCTGACTACTGCCACAAAACACACCTGCCTCCAGCGACCCCCAGCACACAAAGAGGCTTTCTCCCATCAGTGCCGCTCGCCCACCTCATCTAGTGCAAAGCAGCCGATGCAGTTGTGAGATATTATGGGCTGTCTTTTCTTTTCCTACATCGCTATACCAATATTTAGTGAAACATGATCACATTTAGTGACTGCCCTGGCACTAGACATACAGAGGACACTGATGGCTTGAGTGGGACAGGGTTGTCAGCCACTCTGCACCAAATCCTCCCAGGGAGCTCTCACCAGCACAGAGGGGAGAGTCAGAGCCGAACATGAGAAGCAGCTGTAACCAGCAAATGGGTTTGTTATGGGCAGGGCCAGTGAAATGCAATATTCTTAGAGGAATGAAAAAAATAAATTTGAAAAGAAAAAACAATGGCTGATGATCTCCTATCGGGTCCAACCACATTCTCAGTTTGCTAAGGTCATCTCTGAGCGTGACTTCAGTCAGAGTAAAATGGTGTTTGGTGTGCATTTTTACCTGTGGGTAGTTGCCGCTAATTCTGTTACTATTATGTCAGAAAGGTAAAAAAGAAGTCATGGCTTAGAAATGAAACATGTCAATCATTCCTTGACCTCAACTAGACATTTGAAATGCTCTTCAATATGTTGACAATATGTGCCAGGCACCTTTTTATAGAAAATATTTTTCTGATACCCTACTTGAACCTGCAGTAATAATAGGTCATCCTCAGAGGTCCGAACTGCTCATGTAATAAACATCTAAAAATGGAAAAGTTTAGGAGTAACCCTGACCACGTTTGGAGTGACTCTGAGCACAAGGCATTACTGTACCTAACACAGATTAAAGTTCAGAACTGCCCAGTCCTTTTGGGTTTTTGTCCTCTTTTCCTTCCTGCCTCAATCACACTGTGTGGAAAAGGTCAGTCCCTTCCATCATGTTTGAACCGGTTGCCTTTTCTCTTCTTCAGATGTCCTATTAACTGAGCTATCACTCACTCTCCATCTCCCTCATGGTGAATCAAGATACACAGTGAATCACAGATGTCCCCCAGGTCCTCTCAAACCCTTCTCTACTACCAACAGCCCCTCCCACCCATTTTTGCCCCTCAGCTTCTTTGTTCCCAACTCTCTTTTCCTCTCTCCTGCTGAGGATGTGCTAGCATTCTTTCCATTTCCACGACACCAATGCATGCACCTCCTCCTACTCTTGCTATTGCATGTTACGTTTAGGTGTCTATTTGTTGAGGAATGTCACAAAAATTCCCTGTCATCAGCTGGCTCACCCTGGGATGCCAGCAAAGGGAAAGGCATGGGGGGCTCACAGGGTGATACTGTCAGACAGGGCAATCTGCTTAGTGGGAGCTGAGGGGAGGAAGCAGCAGGGAGAGAGCAAGGGGAAATCAAAGTGTGATCTATCAGAGCAAAGTGGGAAATGAGCCTGCGAAGGAAGGCGAGAGCTGAATGTTAACAACCTGAACACTTGGCTCAGGTCCTCTCCCCACCTTCTGCTGTGGCTGCACCAGATCTGTCCCCGGCCGTCCCTGTGTAACTCTGCCCAGGCTCCAGACTCCAGTCACTGTGGCAGTTTGCAGCTGGCTGGTGCCAAACCAGTAGCTAAAGCCTGGTGAGTAACACGCTCGCTGTGCAGTGTGTCACTGCGCAGCCAGGTGGAAAGGATTTTCATCCTTCTTTTTTTTAGATCCTTGGATAATGCTGCCCTTTTGCAACACGACCCTGACATTTCTGCAGGATCTGCAGTATTCCTCACGTCTTTTCATGACAGTCCCCCAGCCCCATCCTTTCCCAAAGGGATGCACTAGTTCTCATTTTATAAAACAAGTATCTGAGGCATGGTGACCCCAGAGAGGTCACATTCAGGGTGTCTGGGGTGGAAGAGACAACTGAAACCACGTCCCTGGGCATACCAGCCACAAGTTATCTTTCCTCTCTTGTTCAGGCTTAGACAAATGCCCTTTCACCCTTTCCAAACCAGAGGTGGAATTAGATATATTTGACAAATCTCGACAATGGGGGGGTAACTTATACATCCCATTAAAACAAAATGCTGCTTCAGTACTAGTAAAAAGACAGCAGAAATAGATGAGCTAAGAGACCCAAGTTTTGCTTATAGAGAGGAGACAGAAGGTGGTGTTTTCTGTGCTTACCTTCAGCACTGTGATATTCCATGCAAAACTCTCGATGGCTTTGCTTAACTTTCTTCCTTTCAAGCCTTCCTTTGTCCCGAGGTTATGAAGCTCTTCGTGGAATTCCATTCCTAAAAACACAGATTGCTGTATCACCCAGTGCATGACCCATTTGCCCTATAAAATGTTCAGTGAACATTTCCAGTCTTGCAGCTGCTAGTTCCTACACAAGCTCTTCCCCGGTTTCCCTCCCTTCCCTGTTATGACCCCATCCTGGAGGAGCATCTTCCAGAATTAAAGTGCCACATGCTTGAGCTCCCCTTTGTGCGTGACTTTCCTTTCCAGTGCTGGGGTCCTTACAAGAACACCCCTCCAGCCATTCTGCCTGCAGCCTGCCCTGCCAACAACATTGCAACAAAAGGCTTGTCACTGTCCTTCAATGGATGATCTCGTACCTTGGAAGGCAGCCTGACAGACGCAGAAGATACCTGTTCAGCATAGCAAATACAGACCTACACACACAGCTCCTCATTAATCTTAATCACAGTCATCCCAAAAAGCCCTCGTACTTCACGATGATAAATTATGTCAGAAATACATACTGCTAATCACAGGATTGCTATTCCTGCAGCCTGGAGAACTGAGATTTCCAACCACAGCCCTGGGAATTGCTACATTTCATTGCTAGTTTCTTCGGCAAATGTCTGCAAATCTGTTGCTCGATCCAAGAATTCAGAAAATTTGGAAGCAGATTGAAAACTTTAACGAGTCAAACAACTAGTCCACCCGTCCCACAAGATGTGCACAGTGTACGCAAACATTTCTCCAAGCCTGATGTGGACTAAAATACAAAGTGGAGAGAGAGGTGCTTGTTAATTTGCACCTTACAAAGGCCAAATCAGCACTCATTCACTCCAGTGTCTGTAGCCCACCCTGGCTGAACAAACCAAGTGCCATCTCCAGTTGTTTCACAGCTGTCCCACCCCTGAAGTCTCACTCGCAAATTTGAGCATTGAAATTACATCAAAGAAACGCCCACTGAGAGAGAAGACCTGCACAGAGTAGGCACAGAGGGCTGTTTAGAGCATTGCTGAAGGAGTCAGTCCTTGCAGGCTTGCACTCCGTGTAGCTTGCCCAAAGCACTACTGAAAGACTAACAATAGGTTTCTTCTTAGCCTTACACCAGCTCCAGGAGCTCAGTAACACTGTGGCAGTTCAACCCCACACAATGAAAGATTTCTCTGCTCTATTTTCCAAAACTTCACCCACTCGCAGGTTCTGCCTGTCTAGGGTAACAGAGCTGTTGCAGCACTTCCTTCGGAAAACAGTCGAAATAACTGTGCCCCAAGCAAGGGTCCCCTGTGGGCATGCCTCGTGCCAGCTGACTTACAAATCATTTCACTTCAGTAAGTGAAAGAAAACCTTCACATGACTTGCTCCTTTCCTCTCTCTTAAATCCCGAGGCTTCAGAAGAGCACTGCATATCTCTCCAGCCTTCTTCTCACACATAAATGGTATTTTAAGGCTAACAAAGCAAAACCAATGAAAACACAAGTAAATACAGCAACAGAGAGAACAAGCTTGAGGAATTAATCTTTTTGCAGCAAGAAGGAAGGAAGGAGAGTGGAAATGTGTGAAACTGTGGACATGAGCATAGTAGCACAGCCCCGTGTTGTGCTCTCTGAGCCCATCTCCAGCCCTCTGCTCACAAAGGCACCAGTGCCCTGCCAAGTGCCCCTGCTTCTTCTCTCTGTGCGCAGAGCAG
The DNA here is from genome assembly GCF_964237585.1 of Gallinula chloropus. NCBI lineage: Eukaryota > Metazoa > Chordata > Aves > Gruiformes > Rallidae > Gallinula > Gallinula chloropus. Next base: position 29,167,556 of record NC_140090.1, on the reverse strand, counting down.
AGTGGGCAGACAGCCAGCTGGTGCTGCTGAGGGTCTGCGCAGTTCAGTGCAAAGCATTGCTCTTATATGATACCAGCTAGAGAGGCCCCTGGTGCTGCATTTTCCTGTCACTATCCCATTCCTGGACACTCTGCACCTGATGAAGTCTTTGGGCCAAGGACATTCATGCTGCTTGTGCAGGTATGCAGGAGGAGGCAAGGCATGATGCACAATGAGGCCCATGAAATGCAGCGAGACAGAGCTGCTTGCATCTCCTCCACTGCTACCACAGCGCCAGCTTGGCTCCAGAGCTCAGAGCAAGGACGAGGTTCCACCCTGCTCTTCCATCAGTTAAATGCTGTCATTAAAACAGTTTCCAAATTTCCCCTAATTAAAAAGATGAACTAAAGGATTTACTACAAAACATCAATTTCATTCATTATTTCCATTTAATAGAACAAATGGCTGTAGCCTGCGTCACCTGCCAAATCCAAAAATGCCCATCAGAAACAACAGCACTGATGATTGCTGTGCTCCCAGAGGACTATGCCCAAGGACACAGATTAAACCCAGTAATGTGTACACATTACTGACGTTCAAGGCTTGCTACAGGTTAGGAAAGGCGCAGCCACATAGCTAAATGAACTGCAAGCAGGTCTAATTTCTATGGTGTAAACCCCCCACAGAAATACACCACAGGTATTTATTCAGCATGGTTTCTGATATGTGAAAGCTGATGGATTCAGCTGTAGAGGATTACAATTGCCAAATGTAGGCTCACATCTCTAGCAGGGCTTATTCCTGCATGTCAGTGGAACTAGAGGAGACGTGTCCCAGTTCAGAGCCTAGCCTGCTGTGCTGAGAAGTGATGAAGAGCAGTTTGCGTGAATAAGCTGAAGCGGGCACTCACTTCTGAAGCCACCTCTTCAATGTCTACTGGTGCACACAAGACAGAGCCCCAGTTCAGATAAAGACATCCAGTACAACACACCAGCAATGTACAATCTACCTTAAGCCTATTTGCAGTGGTTTGCACCCATATATCTGACATACATAATTCACAGCCACACAGACTTCACTGTGATACAGTGGAATTATACTGACATGAGTTTCCAAGGTCTAAAACAAATGTAAACAACAAAAGTAAGTCAACAGTAGAGCTTCATCCTGTGGGTTTCGAAATCCCTTGCTACCTGTGTATTTAAGGGAATGACTGTGGTAGAGAATGGAGCTCAGTAAAGGCAGCAGACCTTCTCACTCCCTCTTTTTAACTGAACGCCTTTCTAGTTCATTTGACTAATTTAAATGCTGTCAGACATTTCAGAGCTGTAGAGCAGATGGAACTTTTAAGATAAAAGCTGAGGATTTTTTGGCTGAGGATGAGTCTTCAGGAGGGTGGAGTCTGCCAAGGGAAGACCAGGATGCTCACCTAAACCCCAGGTGAAAGACGTTGTGTTAAGTCACAAACTAAGTAAACAGTGGCACATTGTTTCCCATCTCCCACCCAGAACTACATAATAAAGAAGGATTACCTGCTTTCTGGCACTGAACAATCTTGTCGTGAGTGATGTCTGCTGTCTCAATGAGAACCCTGCTCTCTTGAATCATCTGTCAGAAAATAAACGGAAAAAAGCAGCGTGACTGTGGTTTCCTGCAACACGTAGTCCACAGAAAAGTACAACGGTTCAAACCTAAAGACAGCTCTGCTCTGCTGGCAACACTATAAAGATTAGATCATTCCTTCATATCAGGGCTCCCAGACCTGTATCAAGCTAAGTGACAGTCACTTGGAAAATGTTTTGCTCAAGAACAGCTCTTGAACACCCGAGAGACAACCCTGCGAATAACGAGCAGGAAACAGAAGTGATTTCAGGAGAAAGCAGAGTTAGCAGACAAACACAACTCGTTCTATGTTAAACTGAGCCCTTTCTAATTAGTCATTTTCTTGAAACAAAAGGAGAAATAAGCACAGACCTTGACATTAGTGGTTATCAAAAATGTTACTGAGTCATGAATAGCGCTGATTTCAAGAGGTACTTATGCCTGTGATGAACTTCATGCACTACAGTGGTTCAGACAGCTACAGTATTTCTCAAGTTCATCTTTTTTTGAGAAATTCGGATCCAAATTCTATTCTACCCTCAACATTTCTAGATGACACTGAACTAGGAGGAAGTGTTGATCTGCCTGAAGGTAGGGAGGCTCTTCAGAGGGATCCGAACAGACTGGACTGATGGGCTGAGATCAACGGGATGAAGTTTAACATGGCCAAGTGTAGAGTGCTGCACATGGGACAGAACAACCCCGAGCAGCGCTACAGGCTTGGAGGAGACTGGCTGGAGAGCTGTCAGGCAGAGAAGGACCTGGGGGTGTTGGGTGACTGCAGGCTGAATATGAGCCAGCAGTGTGCCTGGGCAGCCAAGAAGGCCAATGGCATCTTGGCTTGTATCAAAAACAGTGTGGCCAGAGGGTCTAGGGAGGTAATTGTGCCCCTGTACTCAGCATTGGTGAGGTCACACCTCGAGTACTGTGTGCAGTTCTGGGCTCCCCACCATAAAAAGGACATTGAGGTCCTTGAGCAAGTGCAGAGAAGGGCAACCAGGCTGGTGAAGGGGTTGGAGGGCAAATCATATGAGGAATGGTTGAGGGAGCTGGGGCTGTTTAGCCTGGAGAAGAGGAGGCTGAGGGGAGACCTTATCACCACCTACAACTACCTGAAGGGAGGTTGTAGAGAGGTGGGCGATGGTCTCTTCAGCCATGTGACAGTAGAACAAGGGGAAATGGCATGAAGCTGTGCCAGGGCAGGTTTAGATTGGATATTAGGAAAAAAAAATTTCCTGAAAGAGTTGTCAGGGCCTGGAACAGGCTGCCCAGGGAGGTGGTTGAGTCACCTTCCCTGGATGTGTTCAAAAAAAGGGTTGATGAGGTACTTAGGGATATGGCTTAGCATAGGATGGGAATGGTTGGACTTGATGATCTTCAAAGGTCTCTTCACAACCTTGTGATTCTGTGACTCTATGAAATTTAAAAGAAAAACAAACCCAAAAGAGGTAGGCAGTTTCACCAAGCCTACACAAAAATTTCAAGAGATATCTGTACCAATTGACTTCCCAAGAGCAGCCCATAAAGAGCCAACAGATGAGGTGTCCATTGCATGACAAGTTTTCTGAGATTCCCTTCTTGCAAACACCACTCTCCTCTAATAGCAACAAACCTTCCCAAACACTTCGGATGCCCAGGCAAGCAAGAAAATTGTTCCAATCATGTATTCCACAGAATTGTGAAAGGTGGCTCGTACATCTGCTACAGAAGGCAAGAACATGCTGCATAACAAACTGCCTGAGAATGGTCTCAATTTCCCGGGATGCACACCACAAACCCCAGTCAAATCCAAGTAGCTTCAGCACTGCCAATAAAAAACGAAGCAAACTGACTGCTGCCTAATGTTAGACCCCAAAATTAGAGAAGCTGCCATCTGAAAGCTTTGCCAAAAGGCTACAGCTACTGAAAGCCTTCCCACTTTCAGACCCGCTAAATTTGAAAACACAAGCAGTAGGTTTCAGTGATTTCAGCGGAAGCCAGTGTAACAGTACTAAATTAACACTTGCAAATTAACCATGTCTTCTTGTTTTAATTAGACACAAGGGAGGAGAGATGCTTCCACTTAGCACACCCGAACGTCCAAATTCTGGAGAAACCCTGATCCAATTTTTGCTCCTTCATTTCTAATTAAACCTATTAAGACAGGCTTCATTTAATAAAAATACCTACGCCTTTGCTTTGATAGAAACAAGAGCAAGAGCAAAACAGAATCCCTTACCACCATCGCAGGCAGAGAGGAAAAGGCTTGATACAGCTACAGAGTGCAGAATTTTTTAAGGGAACATGCCCAGTGGATATGTTGGAGGCTGAAATCACTTTCAGTAGTATCCTTTGCCTTTCATTCTTACTGCTTCCTTGTTAGTGCATCTTGTTGATTTTTTCCTCTTTGATATCTTCACTTGTCATCTAGGAAGAAATGACAATTTCTGCCTGCCCTCTAGCTCTTCTATACCACAGCACACAGTCATTCAGTGCTGAAGGAGCTGTTCAGCTGCCAACTACAAACACTGAGGTTGGTCTGAGCAGTAAGGAGCAGGAGAACCTGATAAACCTGCGAGTCACTACAGAGGCAGCCAGAGGCCATACATGCACCTCCTGCACACACAGACACAGGGCCCATGAGCCAGTGCCCACACTGCCCAGGCCAGCCACGCATTGCCAGCGTCACCATGGCTGCTGTGCCCCCCCATGCACCCATCCATCACCCTGGGCTTGGCCCCCACGTGTCTGTGCCTCTACTCCCTGCCCAGCAGCAAGGCTTTACCCAGCGAGGTCAATAAGTCTAAGCTGGAACAGGATATCCAAAGCATCCGGCTCTCCTGTGCTCACATCTCTGAAGTAGAATTTGACTTGTGAGAGGGGAGTTTCTCTGTGTGTGTACATAGACACACACATACACACACACACGTGTGTGTGTGTGTGTGTGTGTGTGTGTGTATGGCCACAGGAAATTATCCTGCCACGCACACAAAAAAGCAAGCTCGAGAATGATGTAATTTGGTACTCTAAGTCTGACCATATCTTCCTCCAACTACTGGCCCCACTCCCAGGTGTTTCTGGCAGGCCTGTTTTAGGATTCTCTGACGTGAAGGTATTACATTAATTTTTTAGGAGAAAAGTGGCAATAGGATGTTCATTTCCCTTACCACAGAGTAGGTAGAGCAGCCCTCCACTCCTTTGATGCTGACATCAAAGCCTCACTGCTCTCAGCTCAGCAAGAACAATTAAAACCAGATCATACAGCAAAATTTAACCTCTTCCTGTCTTCCTGCTCAGCAGTAATCTTGACAAAAATAAGCAGCTTTTGTCCCATGAAAAACCCTGAGAGCAGATTCACAGCTCCTCAGCTCAGAGGATGGGGTGCCCTGGACACTACCTGCTACTCCCTCATAGGTTCCTCAAGGAAATAACACACTAGGTCGAAATAATACACCCAGGGCGTATCATAATACGATATGATTCCTGCTGGCCTACGGTGCCTTTGCCACCTGTGATAACACAGCATGCAGGACCCACTACCTCTACGTGACAGGCCAGGCTCAGGTCCCAACAAGAACCGCATGTGCTGTTCCAGCCAGTGCAAGGTCCTGCATCCTAATGCTGCCAGTGCAAGGATGAAGCCTGAGTGTTCACTTTAAAGAAACAGAGACTGATTTGTACAGGTTGGAGTACGACAGCAAGCAACTGTCACCAGGAATAAAATGATGGCTTAGGGTGTGGAGTATATTTTTGTTTGCTTTGGCTTTTTTGTCTAATCTAAACATTAAGAAAAAAAATCCAAGTAATGTTAACATGTTAATTAATCAATATTCAATCTAATATGGGTAAAAGCCTTAGCTAGAAGCTGAGGCCTCACACATCCTTTCAGGCTGGACACGGGGCATTTTTGGCAGTGTTCCTGGCCACAGTGAGGGATGCTGGCCAGTGAGGGATGCAGCATGTTGCCCAGACACTTCTGCTTGGTCCCATCCATCAGTCGCTGGGAGACTTTGCAACCATGGCTTTGGTCACCAACAGCTCCCACTCCCAGTCCTGTGCTATAGCATTGAGATACTTTTTCTTTGCTGGCACTGATTCTGAAATGAGTCCACAGTCTCCCAGTCTGAATGGTGCCCTGCTTTTCCAGCTGGCAACACTTCCAAAACCCTGCTTGGGGAGGTCACCTACTTCTCGCGGTGCCAAGACAAGAACCAGAAGCCCTGAACACAACATGGAGCGCCATGAGTTTTTCTGCTGGGAAGGTAACCTCATAAGTAATGTGATAAACTGCAATTTTCTATCCCAGTTTTGTCAGTAATGTTTCAAAATGTTTCAAAATCTATCAACCTGTCTCCCTTTCTGATGTTTGCAGCATGAATTTCCATGTACCTTTACTCTGCTCAGCCCCAGGCTGAGCTGTGTGAGTCCCAGCCATCTGCCTGGAGCCCTTCAGGCTGCTGCTTAATGCCAGCTCCCAAACGGCAACTCGCTTCAGTGAGTGACTCCTGAAGAGTGAGAGACATCCTGCTCCCTCAGGGAACTCACACTCCACCACTGTGTTAACTCCTGAACGCTAAAGCATCACCCTCCAAGTAACACAGACTAAAAAGCAGCCTTTAGAGGAATGGATGCTGGTACTGGGTTCACTTGGAATCAGGAAGTAAAGTTCTAGCAGCTGCTGAAGCTGGCAGGGTGGCTCAGAACAACTTGCATTTCCCATGTCAGACAGAAGATGGTAACTTGCACTGAGTGATGTGCTTAACATAGCTACAGTGGGAAAACCCCACAAAAATGGGAGTAGAGCCCCACAAACCCTGACTCAGGACCAGAGATTAAAAAAACCTCTCTGGCTGCACCTCTTAGAGCAAGCAGAAAGGAAGGCCAAACGGGGGAAACTACCACACACCTTGACATCATTTTGGACCCTGCTAACGTCCACACAGGGCTCTGTATCCCGTGGGGAGTGTGCAGGGTCCCTTCTGTGCTCACTTGGCAGGGGCTGCGGTGCAGAGCTCTGCAGGAACAAAGGACGGCCTCACGCCCCCATGGGGACCCCTGCCATGTTTCTGTGGGGGCAGGGACACCAATGGGTTTGCAGTCCTGGAGTTTCTAACCCTCCTGGAGAGGCTGCAGTGCCAGAAGGCTCTCACAGGGAGTGTGCAAGGGGTTGTTCAGACTGGCAAAAGATGCACATGGCACAAGTGCCAGAAGTACACGTCATGTTTAATAAACTAAGGGGATGGAGGAATACAGAGCCTCACCCACAGAAGTTAGGTTTCTCCTGCAAAACAGCACACTGAATTTAAATATTCTTGAAAACAGGAGGCCTGAACTCAATTCATCACAATCCACCCCAAGCACCCTGTCATGGTTGTGCAGGTTTCTGACAAAGCCGGGAAGCAACAGCTGGTACAAACCTGGGAACAATCTTGTCCAGTATCTGATACCCTGGAAGCGGAAGAGACCACAGGCTGAAAATACAACCAACCTGTCTAATTCAAGGGTCTAAATATAGCACATAACATCAAATTTTAAATCACACTGCTTCACAGAAAGAATGATGTTTTAATTTTAATTAACACTCTGCAGAAGAGACAAAGATAAATACTTTTTAAGTGAAACTGCAGACATCTTTACACTCCTTGCATTATTTCCTTATTCACGAGAAATTAACAGGCGTATATCTTGTACATGCTGGAGGTAGTTTAATCATAGGAGTAGTACAAACCGAACAATAAATGTTATTTCTTTTTTCTTTAATGGACTCCTGTGATAGAGACCAATTTCTCCCTTTCTACAAGCTGAAAGGGGGAGAGGAAATTAACACAGCAGAGTCTCACCAAAAAGAAAAAAAAAAACCCAAGCCAAAAAAGACAGGAAAAGCTCCTGGTGGCAAATTAAAGCCCTGCTCCTGCTGGGAAGATAAATGATACAGAAGGGACAGTTCAAAGAGTCCTCTCATGTATAATCCAAAGTTTAGAACAGAAACCCACTGAACACCCAACTGAAAAGAAAGCGGCTTTCTCTCAGGTGCCTCCTCACAGCTGCTGCGCACATCTACTATGCATCCCTCTGCCAATGAACCCAAACCAAGCCACAGAAACACCCCATGGCCAAACCCACCCCACCAAACAAAACTAATAAAAACTATGAAAATACAGCCAATTTGGAAAAAAAAAACAAAACCTGCCCAAACCAACAAAGCAGCTGAAGTGCAAACTGAGGTTGTGTAAATCCGAACAGCATTCCCTCTAGAGCACTAAGCATTTCTTCCAGAACTTTGGAACAAGAAGCAGGCAGGCAACCAGCTTCTTGCCAGCAAGCCTTGGAAAAAGGGCATGGGCGCCAGGGCACGGGTGCCAGGGCACAGGAAGGGGCACTGGCCGCCACTCCCCCTTGTCTCTGTCCCAATATGCCCCAAGCCAGGTTTCCATATTGGAGGCTTTTTCTGTGACAGCCCAGTAAGAGGAACAGTTATGGGGTGGCCACATCACCTGGAAACACCTGAAATACCTTATTGGCACAACCTGCCAAAGGAACCAAATAAAAATCACCTTAAATTCAAGTTTCATGGTTTTGCTTACAAATATTTCCCTGGAAATACGGCGTCAGAGCGTTGCAGTGTGTGACCTGGTGCATGAAGACCAGTCCTCTATAAAAAGGAGCAGCAGAGGAACAGGGGAAGGGCCTGGCTTTCAACACACTTGTGTTAACACAGAGTAACTGAAGTACATGATGGGAACTTCATTCTGTAAGCAAAGTTCTGATCTGGCCATTTTCAGGTCCTGTTTCAGAAGGGACCAAGGGACACGGCTACCAGAAACAGAAACAGGAAGAGTGGTGGGTAAATACGAGAGAGTTAGAAGTGGGGAAAGAAACAGGACTATTGCTTTCCCAGTCTGTCAAATTTTGGACAGAAAACTCTTTTAGAACAGATATGAGTTGAAGACAATGTCTGTGTCCTGGATGTGTTTGACATCAGTGCATTATGACACTTCCCTGGCAGTGGATGCTCCTCTCTGAAAAATCCCTTCTCTTGAGCCGTTCAGAGAACTGTGAATAAACATTCCTTTGGGGATGACTCTGTCCCAGCTGAAGCATGAACTTCAGCGGAAAGGCTCACAAAAATCTATTTAGTCATTTTGCATTGCCATAAGCCGGGAAAATAAACTTTCTCTTTGGGAACAGAGAGCTGTCATCAAGACCAGGAAACCCAAAAAGACTGAATCTGAAAGCAGAGTACACAAAGAACACTTCCTTTCTGCACGCACCTCAGCAAACGTCTACTGGGGTGCATGGACTGCGTTAACAAAAGCACTGCCATGAAATGCATCCACTTGTTCCCTAACAGTGTCACAGATAGTAGTTTTCTTCTCCAAAATCCCCGCTCCATCTCCGTGCTGGCCGAGACATCCTTACCTCTAACTGTCCGTCTCTCCGCAGTACCCACAGACATGCTGTCCTTCCTTACCTGTCTCTTCCAAAATAACAAGACCAGTGCCAGCAAGAAGACTCGAACACAGAGAAAACCTTCAATGTCAACATGAGTTTATGTAACAAATGGCTTCTCTGGTCAACTTTTTTTTAACACTTTTTGTTGTTTATGGTTCAAAATCATGTAAGAATACTTAGGGACCTTCTTCTGGTTTTGTAGAAACAAATTCTGCATTCATATGAATCAGGAGAGGGGTAAAATCAAGAACATTTATTATCACTTGCTTATTGCTTTTGATTTACAAATGATTCCATTGCTTGATCTTGGAGGAAAAATGATGCCGAACCAACAGCTGAGAAGGGAAGTGCACGAGTGTCCCTGAGTTCACGCACGCTTGCATCAGCAAGTTCATCTATCATGCAGGCAGAGAAACCACAATCTGTTTATGAACAATTCTCAACCCCCCAAAAAATTCAAAACTTCACAGGATAAGTTTGCAATGAATAATTCAGCCATCTGTCACGTCCAGCTGGGCCCTGTCCCTTCTCCTCACACTGAGTTTCTCCTTTTTTAGGTGTGATCAATGACGACCGGCAACAGTTTGACAGGTTTTAAGGCACGCTGCACGTTCTGCCCACTTGAGTGATTAACTTCCAGTGCCCAGGCATCAACAAGGGGAGGGACAGAGTCCTCCCCTGCAGGAAAGCAGAGGTCTGAAGGACAGCTCTCCAAGTGACACACTACACTATCTAGGAGGTACGCATGGGAATCAGTGACAACAGTACCAGAACCCACTCATCACACTATGCACAGCATTGACCAAAGCTGGAAGTCGAAATGAACTGCTCTAAACTCTATTGCTGGTAGTTGACATTCTTTTAAAAAACTGTTTTCCTTGTGTTGTCAATGGTCCACCTTATTTTCTTGTTCTCAGCAAATCCCAGTCCCTGCTCTCCTCTGGGGAAACTCCCATATGACCCAGCATCATCAAGGAAGCCTCTTCCTCCACGAGACACAGCGAGCTCCACTAAAACACCCCAATGCGACCATAAAAGAAATAAATAGTCCTGAAAAATCATTCCAGTTCCTTAAACAAAGCACATTAAATTTCATTCTAATGAGGCTTCTCTTGAAAGGAAATATCTAATGCGGAACACAATGGTGAAATTAATTGCCCAGGAAAAAACAAACAAGCTTCACAAACTGGTCTTTGTCTACCAGCCCACTGACAGAGGCCGAGCATGAAGGAACAGGCAGTGGATTGTTTTCCAGGTCCCAGGGCGTTTGCACCACCATTTGCCTGGGCTGGCCGCCCTGCCTATGCCCCCCAAAACACACAGGCAGGAGTTACCCTCTCCATGGAGGGGAAAGAAAAAAAAGTACATTCAGTTGGCAATTTACTGTAAAGGGGAAAACACTCCTATGCTTTTGGGATGCTTTTATCAGCAATTATGTTCAAAGCAGACGTTCTGAAGACTGTGCAGTGTGTGGCCTTTTCGGAGGCGGCGAGGAAGGGCTTTGCCCAGCCCTCCTGCTACCTGCGCTGTGGAGCCCAGCGCGTGAGGCTGACCTACAAATCACAGCTCTCCACTGTGAGATTTAGGGCCAAACTTTCATCCATTCTACCGTAAAAGGAATTAAGAAGAACAGCCCACTCATACAAGAGAGGGGCCAACATCAACAACTTTTGGTTTATGTATTAAAATTGCTCTCTGGCCTATTCACTCAAAAAGTGCTTTAAGGCGAAGAGACATTTCTGGGGAATTAAAGACAAGCATCAAGCACTTGTAGATCCATTTACTTGAGGCTGTATTTATCAATAGATTAAAAGGTTGAACTGTAGCGTATCTTGAATAAAAATTAATAAATAAAAAGCTAAATTAAATTCCGTTGCTTCCCACCAACATCTCCTCATGCTTTTGTTTGGAAAAAAAAATAATTAAAATTACTGTCAAAAGGAAATACACCCTGGATTATACTAAGTCACTACAGACACCATGGCAAAGCAGGGTCCTTTCTCAGCATTAAAACTGCACCCCCTCCCCATCCTGAATTTTCAATTACCAAGGCTGATAGAGGCAGTTCATTTCTTTTAAATACAGAAAAGATGAAACAGATTTTTAAATTCTGCTGCTGGCACTGCCTCAAAAGGCAAATAGCCAAAGTGTAAGAAAAACATTTAGTAAAACTGCTTTTGCTTTTTCAGAAGCAAATAGTTTTAGGAAAGTAAGAGGCAGTCACAGCCATCCAAAGTGGGTAAAAATAATTTAAAGTAACATGTTCTCATTAAGCAGAATTACATCTCAAATCCACCCATACACAGGCATGGAAGAATTCCCTTCTCTCGCTCAGCTCTCTGATTTTAAACTCTTTGCACTGTCTTTTGACATTTGAGGTACATCTTCCTCCAGCAGAGACAAATGTGAGAGCAAACATTATTTAAACCAGTCACACAAGTGTTTGCGCCTGCATCCAAAAGGGGCCTTTCACCTATTTAAATTGGGAAGCTGTTTCCAAAGCACAAGGCGGCCTTGAAATGTCCCATGTGTACTCTTCAGTATATAATTACAGAGATAAGAGGTGACACATTCATTTTGGTAAAAATCCATTATGCAGGCCTCCAAAGAGAGAAACATCTCTGATTTATGTGTTTGTGCTTTCAGACAGACATCACACCACGTAGCAAACCAATGCCAAAAAGCCCCAATCCAAAACCAGAGTAATCCGCACTATTTACAAATCCTCACGCTGGTATTGTTACAGTTGGCAAGTTATTATCACAACTTCTTCATCTTCAAGTAATATAAACTACTTTGGAAGGAACCCAAAGATTATTTCAAAGCACTTTTAGTATTTCTCTTTTAATCAACATCAGTGTCTCCCTCTTCCCCCCAAGCTGATTTCCTCCCAAGAAGTGTGTTGTAACAGCAGAAATGGGAGAGGAGACGAGCATCTGGCACGCTGAGCAGCTAGTCAAAGACATGGGGACTCTCTGCAACACCCCAGGGTTTCTGGAAGCAGTTTGATACCCCTGAAGCTGCCCACCTTCTTATTCCTTCCACACATCAACTGCAGAAATAACTGCCGTGCACTGGACACTCATCACACTGATGTAGCCTGGTTGCTGTGGTGTTAATATTAAAGTTGGGGTCTGCAAAACTATGCAGCTTGGGTTTGGGTGCTGCAGACCCTCTGCTAAGGGACAGGAAGCGACAGGGCAGCCTCATAGCCCGGGAGTCACACAGTGGCAGCAACTTGTGTGGCTGGAAGCCACATGCAGCGGCTGCTCAGTCACTCGCAGCAGTGACATATGTCATACAAGGCTGAGCAGCAGCATTCACCTGGAATGACTTTAGCTCATCTCTTCACCTTTTTGTAATTAACCTGGTACCATACTGACCTCTCTTTCCCCATGGGAGAAAAAATAATATAAAAAGGGGCAGTTTAAACCTTCCCTTCTAACTTTGCACTGCCCGTGCCAAGAGCAACGCGGACATGGTTGGGCAGGGACACGGGCACCACTACTTAACAGCACTGCTGAAAGGCATCGGGAAAGGGACTGCTCAGCTCTGCCTGGGAACTCCCACGCTGCAGCTCCCTGCCTAATGGCCTTGCCCTCTGCAGCGGGGAGGCCAGCAAAGCACATAAATCTTGCTGCTTCTCAAGGACAACAACTAGCAGCTGCCAGTACAGGCTGATTTGCTTCTAGTTTTCTAAAGTCCATCCTCAGGTGCCAACCCATGCTAGCCACAACTATGTTTAAAAAAAACCCCAAACACCAAGCAAAACAAAAACCCTCACCAAAACCCAAACAACAAACAGCCCAGGGTGGTGATTTTGGTGATTAAAGGACAATTTTGCAGAGCTTAAGTCATCTTAAGAGCCTCATTCATTGAGCTGGAACATAATGGCTGCTGTGTTCAAGGCTCAGTTGGCTTTGGCAACCTGGGCTAGTGGAGGGCATAGTTGCCTTGTGGCAGGGGGTCTTTGAGGTCCCTGCCAATCTAAACTGTTCTATGATTCTGTGAAAGCCAGCAAGCATTGCCTGCCATGTTCATGAAGGTATGAAAGGCAGGGGTAGCAGTGGCAAGTACCTACCAGGTCATATGCTGCCAAGACCTTTTTCTGCACATCAGGCATGGTCCCCACAGGCTCTAGGTAAGGAAACGCGTCCTTCATGCAGAGAGTAACAGAGGGTGCGTTGTCGCTGCTCACGAGCCGCGAGGACAGGGTCAGGATGCACTGCTTCAGGCTCGCGATGGGCGGCAGCCCGCACAGCTCCTTGACAGACACCATGGCGTTCTGGGGAAAGGAGGAGAATATGTGAGCACGTTGCCGCTTTTGCCACTCATCCCTCCTGCCTGCCAGTACCTTGTCAGCACCTACCTGCTTCTCTCCCCTGATGTGGAGCAGTGGTACCCCACTGCCTGCCAGCCCTGGGCCCCCCATGGACCCTGGGGTGCTAGCACACTCAGCCATTCTCAGCTCCTAGAACCTACTGCCAGCTCCAGCTTTCCCCAGACCCAGGTATCCCAGCTGCCAGCTCTGCAGCTACTTTGCATTGCAAATCCAGTCCCAACAGGGACAAGCTCTGGTCCCCAGCATATTAAACCATTAGTCTAAAATGCTATTTCCCTTCCCAACTGTTCAGAATCCAATTGCTTTTGATGCTGTAATCGCCTGTCCTCCCATCATTATCATCCTCCAGTACGAACAAGTTCGACAGACCTTGCATTTCCCATGGGAAAGGCAAGCCGGAAAAATCCACTTTGTCTTCAGCCTTGCATTACCACATCATAAAGAAACACAAACACTCTTTCTCCTCCATAGGTCACACGTAAGAAAATCAATACTGGATATACAGGTCAAACCAAACTGGCACGCCAGGATTTATTTATTTATCAAGTCAGTGGACACTCCGCTGACAGGCCCTCATCATTTACCTTCTTGAGTCATACAACAAACAACCATGATGCAGAAAATCTAAGTAAGAGAGTATTATAACAACCCACACCTGGTTTCCCCACACATCTTGCTAGAAAAAAACAGTCCTCAGAAAATGCCCAAGTAATTAGTAGAGGCTTTTCTCACTAATCAAATACATTAGCACACTGTTAAATCTAACAACTGTGTCTTTAGGAAGCATTCCCCAGCAGAAGATCTTGTACTGAAATTTCACGTGGAAGGCATTATGATCCTGGTTTTGAGTCAGATTCAGAGAATTTTCTTATGTATTGTTCACATACATGAGCTCGACCTAGACAGAAGGTGGAGTCAGCAGCTCGAGCAAGCTGCTTTCAAGGACTGCAGGAAAGGAAAGGCTGGGAAGAGTTTCCCATTCTTAAAAATATGCGTAGATGATTCCTTTGGGAGTGATTTAAAACTTATGTCATTTTGTAAACTTTTCCAGCTGCCAACATTTAATTTGCTTTAGACTCTGTCCAGAAGAGCGAGGTCAATGAAGTGCTATGCGTTTTTCTCCTATTTTCAAGAAAGAAAAATGAATTGTTTCTGTATCTTTACCAAGGAGATAGTTATGGATGATTCCATCTATTTATTAAAAAAACCCTCATTGTTTAATGCTACTCTGTTTTGTTTCTAGGCAATGCCTGGACCTCTGAATTGAGCTGCCCTTTCATCAAACCCACAGGATCACCCCACCACAGAGGACAGCGCCAGACAGGCTGGTTTTTGCTTGGCCACTTCACCTCCTGCCAGCCATGAAGGTCCAACCTGGGCAGTTCTGATGGTGCTGTGCACCTGGGCCCTGATGCACCCGGACGCAGCAAGGCCTGGCTGCTCCTGGAACAGTACGGGTGGGTGGATGTGGTGCCACGAGACTGCCTGAGCCAAGACATGGCACTGGCATCTGTGCAGGTGCTCAGCCAGCCAAGACAAGGCAGTTATTTGGCAAGGAGGAAACTGCAAGCAACATTTAGTGCCCACTTTGAACATCTGCAGCCCTCAGGCAAACTGTGCCAACACATGCTGCTCATTGCACAGGGGGTTCCTCTGATGTAGGCAAGACCTTACTGACACATCCACTCACTCTTTCTTACACTCACCCAGACAAGGGTTAGCAAAACAGCCGCTTGCTGACATCTTCCAGACCCAGCCAGGAAATTAAAATTTTGAGACCTGAGACCTCAGGACGCAAATGCCCCCTCAGTTCTGCTTTCTCAGACAAAAACAATCAGTAAAGCATATATCTGAAGAGGGCAAAACACACACCATGAAAGCATCATACCTGCATGTTTTCTCTCATGTCAGTAGCCTCTCGTAGTGGATGTACTGCCAGCTTAAAGATGTCATCGATGGTCTTGAGACCGGTGTTCCTCAGCATGGTGTACTCCCTCGCTTTCTTTCCTATCCTCACCGAGAGGCTTCGCTTCTGGGCCTTCCCACCTCCACTTCGGTTGGTTATTGCAATGTGAACAAAGAGGGTAACATGCTCCATGATGTCACCAACAAAAGAGCGCAGGGGTATGTGCCTGTAGCCAGGC
Organism: Gallinula chloropus; assembly: GCF_964237585.1. NCBI lineage: Eukaryota > Metazoa > Chordata > Aves > Gruiformes > Rallidae > Gallinula > Gallinula chloropus. The sequence goes on along the minus strand of NC_140090.1, from coordinate 29,152,058 downwards.
TGTAAGCACTCCAGCGGGATGGTATACTGCCCTATGAACTCATCCCCAATGTAGTCATCGTCCAAAACAACAAAACGGATCATGGCCAGCTCTGGTAGATTGATCTGGAACTCAAAGCTTTCATCAAAAATGGGGTTATCGCTGTTTTGCTGAACAGTTTTAGTTCTTTGTTCGGTGCAGTCTGCAGGAATCCCGTGTATTTCTATGCAGACATAGGGGTCTATGACATCCCCCTTTGCACATGCACCCTTGGGCTTTGGAAAGTTCTGACCGCTGATTATTTTGACATGTAGGACCTGAGGGGAGACCCCCGGAACAATGCCCTTGGTGTTTGCGCTGAAGTAAGACACTTCATCACGCATCACTGAAGGCCTGAGAACATACCCACATCCCCCGTTCTGTAGAAACCAGCCAGTGTGTAGGTCCATCATGGGCCCTGGAGTCTGATAGTTCATTGCCACTATCTGGCAACCACAGTTCCAAAAGTCTTGAGGATTTAAGTTACTGGAGTCTATCCTCATAGCACTTGGGTACACCCTGGACAGAAACTTTTTGTTGTAGTTGACAAAATCTTCAGGGTATTCATTTGCAATCCGACTGGCTTCTGCCTCACTGAAGGAGCACATTTCCCAGTAATTTTGAGCTTTCATGGATGTCTCAAAGTCCTTGTATTGGACAGATTTGCATAGGGACACCAAGTCAGACAATTCCCTGCAGAGCCAGATCAGTTTTGGTTCCCTTGAGAAGTCCTCTGACAGTCTCCGGGATATTTCAGCCTCTTCATCTTCATCCGTGACTTCTCCTTCTAATATATCCTGGTCACAGGGCAGCTTCTTCCCCTTCACAATGATCTTCATTTTCAGTTTCTCGGGTGATGGGAGGTAGGCTTCAGAGGATAAAGGTGCCTCTGTGTACAGTTTGTTTCCAAAGATCCTTTTCATGTGCTGCACCACTACCTTCTGCTGCTGTACTGAGCAGTGGTTCCCCAAGCAGAGAATCAGGGGGTATTCTGAAGCAAAGAAGGCCAGTTTGTTTATTACCTCAATAACATTTCGAAAGGCAAGTGGCGATGTCATGTTGTTACGGTTACAAATAATGGGTTCATTATCCGGGCCGTCACAGACATCCAGCTCAATACTCCGACAACTCATCTTTAAAGCTCTGACATAGCCATTGATATCAGCTGGCCCTCTGAGCTGGTCCTCTATTAGATATGTATTGTGGGATGCATTGATATAGTAATGTGACAGAGGCTGTGTCATGTCTTGGACAATTTTTTTGTGCTCTGGGTCAAAAATATCACATTCTGGGGACAACAAGTATTGAGTAAATCCATCAATTGCAAGAAAGCCTTTCAACCGCCCTTCTTGGGAGAGCTCATACCTGCGTATAATATCCAGACACATTTCTTCCGTTATGTGCGTCACTCCTTGCTCGGCCTCTAAAAACAGCATGAGGTCATTGGCATCTAGATACTCCTTGTTTTTAGATATCTGCACGAGCAAGAAATAAACTTCAGGTCTTGTACAAAGTTCGCTGAATGCTTCACAGAACTCCTCCTTTGTTACTCGTGTTGTCAGTTTCTCTTTGCTCTTCTGGATTTCCTTAAATTTTAATCTAATCTTTGATTCCTTTAAGGTGGGGTTAAGCTTCTTTATTAGCTCCACAGATGTATCTTCTAGCATTATACCATTGCCATCAACATCTGCTGCGTCGAATACAGTTTTTAGCCAGGCAAAACGCGGGGTATTATGGCTGCTTTCCATCAAATCCAGGGGTTGCTTGCTACGAGAAACCAAGTACCTTAATCCAGATACCCAAATATTGGCCACATCAGCTGAATTGGCAACCAAGTCAAGCGACTCATAGTTCTCGCCGTGAATTACCGACAGCGCACAGTCCTCAGAAATCTGGTCAGCAAGCCCATTATTCCTGAACGTTTCTGTGTTCTTCCCTAGTCTGATTTCTTTAATAGCAGAAATATCAAGCTTGGCTTTCTCAAGGTCCTTCTTGGAAGGCTCCCAACGAAGAGCCTGCAGGTCAGGATCCAGAGTAAAAAACCGGTTATAAATCCGGGAATTTGGACGGACTTTCTTCAGTTCACACCCAGCCTGCATAAAGCTGATACAGTCACTGGCACTGCTTATTTTCTTCTCTGATGGCATGCTGCTGAAGGACACTGTCTTCTTTCTTCCACATTTTTGGTTTGAAGGATCCTGTTGTGTAATTACATAAAAAAAAAGAAGTAAGTAAGTTTTTTTTGGCCATTCCACAAGTGCATAAATAATAGAGAAGATATGTTTATGCAAAGATAATTCATGTTCTTCTGAACCTCAAAACACAACATATTATCCTTTCCCACAATTCAGTTCCCTTCTGAGCTATAAAATATAGCAAGCTATACAGCAATTTGATTGATTGCAGCATTATTGGTACCAAGTTTTCATAAATGACATTTGCAGCTATTAAACTGCCTTCTAGCTCACTCGCTGCAGCCACGAGGAGGTGGTATCCACCTGTGTCATGTACATTTTCAAAACAGACAGATGTAGGTGGAGGGGTTTCGTGGGAAGCTCCAACACCTGGTTAAGGTCTGCATAGCCTGAAGCGGCGTGGATCTTGCTGGGATTTAAGGGACATGAATATAGAGGGAGATTCAGGATAAAAAGGCCTGAGAAAAGTGCTTGGCTGATGTGGGAGGAGAAGAAGTCATCTCTGGGTGCTGTGGGGAGAGCCTGGGACGGGTCAGCATGACTGTGGGGCACATGTGACAGCTTGGTGCTTGGCAGATGAGCATCCTGCCCAATTTTGCCTCTTTTTTGCAACCTTGGACACCTCAAGCAAAACTAAAACAAAACCAAACAACAGTCATGAGTCAGACCCCCAGGATACACGCCCAGGAGAAAGTCTGGACTTTCTTGTTTGTATGTTTTAGTGTACTTTGGCAAAGGATGTTCTCACTAAGCTGAGAAGTCCATCACTGCTGCATGCGCAACCTCATGGCACTCTGCTGCTCTCGTGGGAGCCCCATCGCTCAGCCCTAACCTATTTCACACTCTCCTGTCTCCCCATTTGCTTTGAAAAGTAGCTATTTTTGTAATTTCTGTGTGCCAGGACCACAAACTGCTGTGCAAAAATGGACAACCAAGGAAGAAACCCAAAGCTTTTTACTTCAGGGCACATATTCTAACTCCTCTTGAGAAAATTCTTGGCCAGATGTGTGTGACTGTCCTTGCAGTATCAACTACCTGCTTGCTGCTGGATGGAAATCCAGGTGTCTGCAAAGGTTTCTGTAGTTTCAGTGCAGCAACTAAATTTAAATCTTTTTCCACGTATTATCAACTCAAAACATTTCACAATAATTATAAATCGCAAATCATTCTTTTTTCTCTGCACAATTTCCATCTACTACATTAGTACATAAACTATCCAACAGCTTCCAAAAATATTTTAAAACATCATTCAAGCTTGTAATTAATAGTGAAACGCTTGTTAAAATTGCTTTCCCTCTTATTTCCCTAGCACCAGTAATACTTTCCCAGCTCTCTACCTGCTGCCATTGAAGAGACTTTTGCTGGCTGGACTTTGAGCAGAAGAGGAGTCCCAGGGTGAGGAAATGTTGGTTCTGGGTATAGGCACACAGCCCTCGACCACACTGCCCTCGGGCCCAGCCATGAGACATGCACCAGGGACCAGCTTCCCAACTAGCCCTGGGGACCTGCTTTGAGACATTGAAACCCCCATCTCCTAAACCCTTTGCAGCTGGACTGCCCTCCCCTACCTCAGGATCTGGGATCCTGCAGCTCCCATTTACCTACTGTGCCATTATCCTTCCTCAGGTCAGTCTGCCCTGCAGATCCCAAGTGCCAGCCTGGCTCTGGCAGTGCCCCTTATCCACCCATGTCTGTCCTGCGGCTGCTTTGCGCTGTCTGTGCCCCAGCAGGACCCTGAGTAGCTCTCCCAGCCACATTGCATCAGTCTCACTGCTCCTAAGGACATCTCTGCTCATCATCTGCATCCCGGTGTAGATGCTTTCAGCAAATCCGTCAGTGTAAATGTTTCTGCAAAATTGCCATTGTCTTTCAGCCAGTCAGTAACATCTCAAGTATTTCCAAACAAACCCCAGCCAGCCAACAGCTGGATTTAAAGGCACAGGATCTGCTGGGAACAAAACCAAAAACCTCTAAACTTCTTATGCTAATGATTTCTCATTAAACTGATACAGCGACTTCTAACTGACTAGAATAATTACTCTAGGCGTTTATTGTAGCACTTACTATCAAAATTGGTCTTAAAAAATAGGAAGAAAGTCAATGAAGCGAGTGCTTTGGGTCAGCTACTTTTTTAATTACAGTTTTTTGCTAAAATATTCTGTTCTTGCATTAACAGGCTGCATTAACGTGCAGCTACAGCCATGAAAATCTTCAAGCAACAGATGCTAATGAACACAAACGAATGCAGCCAATTACCCCATGGGTGCCAGAAGGGCCTTTTCTTTCTTATTTCTCCAGGTTTACAGGAGCAATACTTAGATTTAAAACTGATGATTAAGATCATTCTTCTCATAAAGGAAGACATATTAACAGCCTTTGACTCGGCAATGATTCATTCCTTGATGGACAGTGGTTCCTCAGAGCCAGACCTGGAAAACTCATCAGAGCAGCGCAGCTGGTTTGGCTGCAGGTCTGCCATACTGCCTTTGCCAGAGAGGTGGGAATTGTTACATGACTACTTCTTTTTTTTCCCCCTGTGGAAAAATAAAAGCTACTTATTTTTAGTTCCAAGACACCTGAGCTTTTTGGTGAAATTAAGCCGTGGAATTAATCAGCTATTTTTTGGGTATTAAGATGGGAAAAAAACTCATTTGCCTTATGGAGAATCAACAAAACCTGTCTTTTAACATTCAGCCTTAACCTCTCAGGGATTTTGGAGGGAATTAGATTACCCTCTGTGTTCTCCTTCACTGCTTTTTTGGACAGTTCTGGTTTCATACCTAGCGGTACGTAACAAATATCAGAATTGTACAACAGCAGCTCTTTATCTCTGGGGCTTCCCCATACCTTTTCATCAACTGAATAGAAGTCAAGTCTAATCCACAGACTAATTGCTTGAAATTAACAAGATTTGAGCATTATTGATACTGATAAGATTATTTTAACTGATATGAATGACTTCCCCAATCTACTGTACAATAGACACAAACTCTGCAAAACTGCAATTGCTAACTGAGCTCACAACTGCATCAACTGTCCCCTTCTAGGCCTCTATGGAACAAGAACAGAGTCTTTCAAAGTGAGAGCCACTAATTTAGATTTAATGTGACAGTTTCCATTCATAATTATCAGGACGTTATTTATTCTAGTGTGGCAAAGCCTCCTCAAAATGCATTTCTGTAAGCTCAAGTGCTGCCTTCTCACCCTGACAAGCCAGGAACTCATCTTTGTTCTACCACGTTCACATTGTTTGAACAAGCATCTGCACATCCCGACACCGTGATTTGGCCAGGATACACACCACCAGGTCATGTTGGATCCACCTGAGGAGCAGAGGAGTGTTTTCTTCAGGAAGTGTCCTCCCCTCACATCAGAGCCTGGAGAAAACAACACTTTGCCTCTCCATTGATCTTATGCTGACCTTAGTTCGACTGGGCCTAGTTTAGCTCTTGTCTGTCTTTACCTTGATCCCATTCTCACATGTTGCTTTTCCAGCTACGAATACTTCTGTGCCGCAGTGTCTCCAGCGGCTAAATTCTTGGTCTGTTTTACCTTCCATGGGATGCTAAGAGCAGGAATATGTACAGCCACCTGGCAAGCTAAAATCTGCCAACGTCTTACGTGAATAAATGGCCAATCTGCTCTCCTGTGCTACCGGCCAAAAACATTCACACTGCAAACCACCAAAAAGCTCTCTGCAGCATTCACCCACACAAGAGCAACTGTTCCCCTTGTTAACCAAAGCAATCAGAAAACACAACGAGCTCCCTGAATCTTGGAGGTGAAAAGTCTGTCTTCTTCCAAGATGCTAACTCCATCAAAACTGATCTTTCCACACAGTAAGGATGGCCCTTTATCCTTGCTGGCTAGCACTGATGCTCTTAATTTCCTGTGGCAATGAAAGAAGGAAAGGATGACATTTGCCCAGAAATCTACATCAGTGTGAAAACAGGCAAGTAACTCGTAAATTTTCCACCCTAAGACCTTCTCTACCAGAGATAACCTGGCTCTACACAAAACACTGTTACTGGAAACAAGCCAACAGCCAGTCTGCATCCAACACACACATACAAAAATAAAATCTCTACTTATATGAGAAACCTTGTTGTTTCCAAGGCAAGGACTTTCCAAGTCCTTCATAGTGACTCAAACTATGGTTTCCTTCAGTCCTTTGTGTACCCCCACAAGGTGAGCTAACTGGCAGACTCATCTCCGGCTCCTGAGCCTGCACAATGGCCATTATGCAAAAACACCTCAAGACCTCAACCACAAGACCATTTCAACACGTGCTTAGCTTTCAGCGTGCACACGGCCACTCTGAAATCATTTAACACCAAGGAAACATATCCGAGTGCTGGCCTAACTGCATCCTGGCATTTTCCAAACATTTTTAAAGGAGGGATTCAGAGCTCCAGTCTAAGCACACTCCCAAAATAGGAGAAGCTCTCCTGTTGAACACATCATCCTCATCAGAGGGACTGGATGTGTAAACAGTGGGATCAGTAAGCCATCAGCAGTTGTGGGAAAACTCCACCCCATCCACCCTGACCTCTGACCATTCAATCTTCTGCTGTTTAAATCAAAGAACTAACAGAAATAAATATGTGGGATTAAAAAGAATATGAATAAACATGCTCTCCACCTCATCCCACCCCCTCTGTCAAAGCTACAGGACATAAACTGTTGAGCTGAAGTTAAGAAACAGGACAGTAGTAAGAGCTGTACAGCAACCCTGCTCATGGAAATGAAGCTCATGAATTATTATTTGTCTGAAATCAAGTTACTTGAAGGGCCTCTAACATGTTGACAGCCTTCCAGGATTCTGCTGAGAAGGATGAGAAGGACAAAAAGGACACAAAGACACAAAAAGCCTTTAAAGAGCTGCAGGGCTTCTGTGAAAGGATGTGAAATTCAGTAAGGATGCTAAGAGCTAAACTTGTTAAGTGTGGTTAAGAGCCATTTCCCCCAAAACCAATTCACATTTTCACCAGTGCATATCGCCGTTGCTAAAAGAGAAGCTTTGTTCTGATCTTTGCCATTTCCTATGAACCTAGCACTAAAAAAAAAATCAATAACAGACAGCTTAGTCTGTCCTCACAAATAGACTGTGATAAACTGTGCATCCTAGAAGCTATTTGCTCTGGAAACTCCAGATGATCCACTTAATTGGCCAACTGATTAGTCAAGTTGTGTTTGTTTGTTTTGCTTTTTTTTTTTCCATGAGAAACTAATTAACTTTACAGGGTGAGGTTTTTGGGGGGATGTTTCTAGATATTTCAGTTATTCATAGACAAAATCCCACTCCCCAAAAATCTGAGAGCTCTACAGTACCTGTAGTGGGAAAATGTTTAAATAAAGAAGTCAGTGAGTCAGTAGTAGTACTCAAAGCACCGCATAGACAAATGATGGTGTAATTTTTCTACAATGAAGTAAGTCAGAGCAGGGAAGGTTTATATAAACTATCCAGGAGAACACAGAAGGCCAATGTCAGGACCAGGGCTGCAAACACATCACTAAGCCTCACATGTGCATGAGATCTGATTCCAAGCCTGAACCCGTGGTACCCGGTATGCAACTGCTACAGGTAGCAATGACCACTCGAAACTGATGTGAATCTCAGACATGTTCTGGTCATCCTCAGAGCACATCCTGGGATTGTCCATTTTGCAGGTTTCCTCTGTTCTCCTCACAGCCTCTGCCATCACAATAAATTAGCTATCTGAACTCCCTCTAATGCTTCTTGGCAAGGCCTGTAAGACACAAGTATCAGATATCCACTGTGACTACTCAGCGGACAACAAGGAAAAGGTTACCTACTCAAAACTCATCCGTGCTGACAACTTGTGGCACAAAGCAGCTACCTTTGCACAGGGGCTGAACAACCAAACGGCCTCATGGCTGGCGCAGGAGGCCGCAGGGACGCTGCCAGTCGCACTCGGACTCACCGCACAGCTCAACAGATTGCGAGAGCAGATGTTAATGCTGTGGGATCGACCTCCGTAGCCTCTTCAAGGCAAAATTCCTGCTAATTCAGGGATTGGAGAGGACATGTAGAATAAAGACTGGATTTAAAGTTAAACACACATGCTCTTAAAAGCTGAGATGCACATGTAGTGGAATAAACAGAAAATTTAAGTCAGACCAAAAATACAACATGGACGGGAACATGAGAAATAGCTTCAGAATGCAGCGTCCAGCAATTTTCCAAATACCAAAACAGTCCTGCTGGCATGTCTGCAAATCCAGCCAGCTCTAACTAGCAGTTTGACTCGAACTCCAGCTTCACGCAGAAGCCTAAGCTCTGTCATCATTCAGGAGGAAGCAATGACTAAGGGATCTCAGACACCGGGAAAGAAAAGCATCACAGGGAACAGTAATGTCAGCATTTATCATGGGCTTTTCTCAGCTCCCCAGGACTGGGAACAGGTACTGGACTCTCACCAAGACCTATAACAATGATTTTACAGTCAGCTTCTCATCAGAAGGGGAGGAAATGTCACCCTGTAAAACGGGCACCCCGAGGGCAGGAAAATAGAATGAAGACAATAGCTTAACTATTCTGGGTCCCCGATTAGGCAGTTCAACAGGAGCACGCCTGCTTTCCTCTTCCCCATTGTTATTAAAAATCCTTTCCAAATACTGGACTTCAAGCTGAAGAGAGACAGAGAACATCTGTGGGAGATCTTAGAGAAAAATATCCAAACAAAAGTGATTTGCTGTTCAAGGAATGCTTGTGTGTGTTTGCTTATTTCTTTCCTTTTTCTTTATATTACTAGCATTTCCAAATTTATTCAGTTTTACCTTGAAGAAAATTTACCTTTGCTGTTTAAATGACAAATGAGAGCAAAAGAAAAAGGCAGCAGCACATAAAGTCTCCATCTGGAAACACTTTCTGGAAATTAAATGCAAGGATTTTTTCTGGCATGGTACCACACTGAAGTTACTACTTCAACTTGCTTCTATAATTAGGGCCATGAAGCCAAAGTCAAGAAGCTTCAAAGAGCACAGGAACATGAATAACTTTTCAGTGCCTGTAAGGAGACTACCACTTCACAACTCCTTCTGCCATTATTGTTCCTGAAGCTTTCTCTTTACACTTCATCATCCAACTGGATGACACATCCCTTAAATAAAGATGCAAGTACTTAACCCTTTAGGTATTAAGCAACAGTCTATAGTGAGAACTAAATTCCTGTATGACACTCCAACAGATACACATGGCACTGCTGTATATCCCTGCAGAAGACCTCATCTCATCCTCACGCACATAGATTTTTCATGTTTCCTCTTCATTCTTCTTGCAGAATAAAACCTTCACTTATGACACCCCAAGTGCTTTTAGTCTGGAGGGGACTGACACAGCCCACCGAACACAATGTCTCCAACCACTGCCACTCCCAACCACTCTGTTATTTCCAAGTATTCAGGTTTCTTGCAGGCTGTAACACTTATGAGTCTCTGAGGGCACTTTGGACATGGATTGAATTTATCCCCATGCTCTAAGGAAATACAAACCTGAGAAAGACAGAAAGACACTTTCTGTCTTCAAGCAGAAGCAGTCACAGCAAGCCCAGGGAAAATGAGATCTTGGCTGCAGTATTCCCAGGAGAGCTCCATCCTACAAACCCTTGTTCTTTTACAGATTCTCCTTTGAATGCATCGGAGGCAAAAATTAAAAGGACTGTTTACCTAAAGCAGCTAACCCACCAGCAATCACAGAACTGCCTTACAGGGCTCCTCCCTCCAGCCAAGGCAGACCACTGCTCCCATCAGCCCACATCCACAGATGGGAAGATGTATGGAGCGGCCTGTACCAGAGCCCAATAGATCATTGCTGTTTCAGACCGCAGGGGAGAGGTAACCAAACCACGGGTCCCTATTAAGTCCCCATTTTGAGTATTTTAGCTGATCACTGCTCTTACTTGGCAGAACAGCAAAAGAGAGCCTCCCAGGTCAGAAGGTCCCAAGATAAAGCAGACAAAATCTGGGCCTTAAATCCAATGCAGAGACAAGCCAGCACCAAGAGTAACCACGGAGTTCAGGCAATGTGAACTTCCCCCATTTATACCTACTTGAAATGTCTGGATTGATTTCCAGTTTACCAAATTGACTACAATGATGGGGCCTTGCACTGCCCACAGCCTGGATCACCACAGGAAGAGCTACACCTGAAGAAAATGCCCAGGCACCTGACAGAAGGGACAGATGGGAAGCTGTGCTCTGGCCACTGCTGTGGCCATGTCATTTAACAAGGCTCTCCGCAGCAGGAGCCCTTCTCTCAGGCACACTGGTAACACTGAGTAAGAGGATGTGCCCTAAAGCTCAGTCAAACTTATTCTGGTGCCAGGTTTGTGGGGCCGCATTGAGAGGAAGGTGAATCCCATTCATTGGTGTACCTGGGTGACCTGAACGAGCAGCTGGGCTATTGCTCCTGCAGGCACAATAAGCAGTGTATTTAGAATTACCTGTCCCTTGTGTTTAAACACATACATCCAGTTGTCATACAGACATAGAGAAAAGGAATTACATGTGCACAGGGCATGTAACCAGTCTGAACGTGCAGCAGAAACAATGAAGATCCCAGATCAAGAGCTGGGAAACATCAAAGATCTGATATCTCAGCATCTTCCAAACAGCTCTGAGCACTGTGACCAGGGGGACTCTAAAATACTGCCTGGAAACACTGTGAGGGCTCACTGGGAGCTGCAGCATTACCCTGACATAAAGGCTGCCGTGAGCCCAGGGAATAGGAAACAAGCCCTGCAATATCAGTACATCTCAGCACAGCGTTAATTGTTAATCTCTTCTGCTAGTCAGAGATATGACAGCTCTGCAGAAAGTGCAGCAGACACTGCCACAATGTCCCTTCAAAGCACAGAGCAGAGCAACTTCCCACTGTCTGTAGTTGAACCAAGACCTGGAACCTGCTCCATACATGCTGTCACACCTACACCTGCGAGATGTCACAGAGATACCCAACCCAACTTCAGCCAAATGAGCTTAAAAAGACCCAGCTAAGGAAAACCTTGCCCATCTGGTGCTCCCCTTCATTCCATCTCTGAATGCTGGATTTGCAGCATCTGTAAGGGGATATTTTTCATTGTCAAAATAATGGAAGAGCTGAAAAATTATTTGATTAAGAAATAATAAAAAGCCAATTAGCTTTAACCACTTCCAACATCATGGAAAACAGAGCTTGTCAGACTAACGGGGTATCTCTTTTATGAGGTTTTGGCTGGTACAGGTAATAAAGTCATAGCAATACACTTAGACTCTGTAACACATATTATGGTTTCTGCAACACATTTGACTTGGTACTGAATGACATTTTGATTAAGAAGATACAGCAATAAAAATAAACTTAGAAGACATTAAATGGATCAAACATAAGTGATGTGTCTCAAATGCAACAGTAAATGTGAAACACTCATCATGTAGATATGCTTCAAATGGGATCCCACAGGGACCCATTCTTAGCCCAGTGCCATTTACCATTTTTAGAGTGACCTGGAAGAAAGCATAAAATCAATATACATGGAGCCTGGAGATGATACAGCCCCTCAATTCAAACAGTGATGAATCATGAATAATATGGCTCAGTGATCAAAAGTCAAAGGACTGCTTGTCAAAAAATGCATTAAAAATGCCAAACAGGTTCCAATAAGAACCAAAATATGAGGTCATAAATGTAGAAACACAAGGGGCAGGCCTTATCTACAGGATACATATCCAGGAAACAATAACTTGGGAGAAAACCCCTAACTTTGCAATCACAGATGATCAGCACAGAATTTAGAAAAAGATTGCAAATGGTATACTGGATGGTACATTCTTAGTACCCGATAGGCTTAGAGAAGGTCTAATATGTTTGTATTTGTCCATCACGTGACACCCTCAGTTTAGAAATTATATCAAAAACTGGAGAGATTTCAGAAGCGCCACAAGAATCAGGAAGATTTTGGCAAACACATTCAAGTAGTAGATTCCAGACTCTTTAGTTCAATACACATATTGTCTGGTTGTGAGCAATTGCAGAAGCCCAAATCAATACAAGGACAGTTCTTACACCCTAATAAAGGCTTATCTGGGCACTTGTATTCAGAATGTAATGGCTTCGACTCAGTAGTTTAATTAAACAGTGAATCAAGGCATTTTAAGAAGTGCATCAAATTAAGTTTCCTTGCTGACCCCATAGAAACTCAAGGTGTATACTGATACTGTCACAGACGACAGATGATTACTTACAGATCGGTAGTGTCAGGTGATACATCCTCTCAAAATCCTAAAGTCTACACATTTCAAGTAAAGCTAAGACATAAAAAGCCACCAACCAACCAACAACAACAAAACCAAACAACCAAAAAACCAAAATCAAACCCACAAAAAACCCACTCCCGAAACCAAACCAAAAGGACGCCCAGTAAGGACAGCTGATGATGGTCACAGCCTCCCAAGGACAGTAAGGAGAGTGTCCATCACTACAAAGGCATTCATTCATCAGCACCTGACTCCTTCCAAAAGGATGCCATGTAAAACCAAACATAGTTTCACTTAAGCCCTATATAATGGAGAATAGACCAGATTTCAGTGGTATCTTCTGGCCCAGTTATTTAGCTATTAACTCAAAAATTCAATCCCTTATTTTGCCAGAGAAAAAGCTTGAAAGTGACTATGTCTTCTGGTATCACGGCCAAGGGGGCCCAAAAGAAGATGACCAATTTAATTTCATTCTGAATCTTAAAACAATCCTCCAAGAACAAAATGTGTAATCCAATAAGCTGTCCAAATCTCCATGGTCTAATCACATTATTTTAAGTCCTTTTTAATCAACTTAAATTATTTCTTCATTAATCACATTTATGCTCATTCAGATCAGCCCCAATCCTTATATTTTGCTATGAAGTTACAAAAATCAATAGAATAAAGTAATCAAACTATTTAATGGGAATATTTTTTTTAAATCCTGATTGTCACTCATAATTGAATGATTAAATAGCTGGAGACAGAATACATAAAGCAAAAAATGAACTATGTGGGCAAGCTGCTGGCATTGCTTTAGCTGGTTTATAATGCACTTGGGGGTGGAATTGTGCCTCGAGCATGCTGTCTAAAGGGTCCCAGATTTCTGCCACAGAGAAAAGCAACTTTCAGCATACACGACAAATGCAGCAGCTCCTCCAAGGAAATTGTTTATCAATTTAGGAAAGTGTTCTTGAGGTGTAGGAGTCTGTACAGCTGGTGTGCAGACTCTCCGTGGGGGTACCGGTACCACCCCCATGGGAACCCACGAGACAGATCCCAGCAGTAGTCCCAGCACTCCCCAGATAACCCAGCACTGGGGGGGTGTGCGATCCACCTCACATCGCACGCAGCACACCCATGGGCTTGGGTTGTCCTATCTGTGGTTCAGTCCACCTTGGCAACAAGGCTCATTACAAAGCTGGGAGTGGGGAAAAATTTGTGATTGCCCCTCTGCCATGAATGGACATTGAGGCGCGTGTGCACGCCCCTACTCAGGAAGTATGTGCAGATTTTCAGCTCTGCAACTCTGTGCACAACACATACAACATATTCACCTTCAGCACCCCTAGGCTGCTGAGCTAGACGTCAGGTACAAATTACTGCTGCTGATACAAGAGGAGGCTGTGTGTGCCAGGCCATGAAACACGGGTTACACCCATAGAGGAGAAGGCAGGGCTGCAGCCAACCTACAAGTAAAACAATTATTTCAATGGCCTACTTAGCAACAGTGTAACAAATTAAATGCCTCGCTTAAAAGCAAGCCACAGATCTCCCCATAACACAAAGGAAATAAGTACTGAAGAGACAGCTGTGGTAGCATCATTAAATATTATGTGGACCTAATAAGCAGGCATATTCCAAATTTTTACCAATGCAGACACTGAATGTTTGCATTACTCATCCAAATCAGGAGTAAATGATGCAGGTTACAAGCACTTTGATAAGCCTTCACAGCAAACTGCAGCATCGTAAACATCTGATTTATTTAAAGAATGACTGATTTACTAGGGTGGTGTGTTATAATTTTTATCACATTTCTTCAAGACTATCCACCTTCAAGGGCAGAGCTCGTCTACTTGCAGGAGTTCAAGTCTTCAGGAGAGAAAAATGGGTCCTTTCTTTCTTTTTATAAATACAGGACTGCAATTGTAACAATTTTATTCTGGTCATATACTTTGTTAAATAATTATAATTCCCTTTTCTCACAAGGAAATTAGCTGCATGCCTCAGTATTACTGTGCCTTGGGTTTCACACAGCACATGCATTTTTATGGCTTAAGTATATTGCCAACCTGGCGTAATTGCTTCCATCCAGCCAATATTAAAACCCTATGAATTAGTAGCTGTAAGGGTATTAATAGAAAAATAAATTCTAACCATAGTACAATTACACCGTAACTGCAACATAACTTAGTCCTTTATGCTGAGAACATAACACCTGAACTCTCCAACAGTCATAGATGCTGGCAACTACTGGAAAATGCTGCACAAGAAGAAAACGTTGGGTTTGCTACCCAAAAAGTGGGAATTCCCCTGGCTTCTAGTTCTGCTCCCGACCCCAGGAAGACCCCTTAGAAAACACTGTCTGGTCCAGATTTGGACTCATGGTTTCCATATGACTCGAAAGCTCGGTACCTCCAAAAAGAAGGGTCTCTCTGCCAGGGACCCCATCCTCCCCAGCACTGCACTGGGGAGGGGAGGTACCACCTCCTCCCTGCCTCATGCTCCCAGCTGAGCTGCTGCTGTTGGCCAGCACCAGCCTGTTGTTGCTGGTGTTTCAGATGCAGGTGCTTCAAGGCTTTCACCCAAACAGCACCTTTGCAGAACAACTGCGCCTCTGGGCTTCATGCACCCGGCTCAATATTACAGATGTGACACGGGTTTTATTAAGCAGGAGGTCACCTGGACGGCTGCAGGAGTGACCCTTGCCTGGGGATGATAGGCACGGCAGGGAAAGTGGTTTTGGAAAGCTTTCTGTTTTGAGAGGCCCAAGTGGAGTCCCTAAAGCAACTTGAGAAGGACCTAAATGACATCTGTTAAAAACCAGCAATATTTAATTTGGCAGGTGTGCATTAATGATTGCAGGAGCATGGCATGAATTAGCCATGGCTCAAAAAGTGGGGATGAGATGAACAACTTACAATTACACTGCAGAGAATTAAGCCAAAGCCGTGTCTGTGACACAAACATGACACTGTACATTACTACACAGTCACAAGGAGGGAAGCTGTGTATGAGCAGCATAAAACACCCGAAGGAAATGTATTCACAGGAAATTGCCGCTAACAACTAGGAACAATTTTTCCATGCACAAAAATCAGGTCAGAACTCACAGTCCATTCAAAGGGCCCTATACAACAGATGATGGTTTGCAACAACTGTGTCACTCATTTCAAATGAGCGACAAACACGCACACTTAATCCCCACAGTCACCCTGCTCATCTGTTCATATCCTAATTCAGAGCAGAAGAGGCGTGTGGGCACATTATGCTCACCCAACATCTCCTGAAGTCCTGTTTATAGCCATCAGTGCTCCGGCTTTTCAGGACTTTCAGAGCTAATCCTTCCCATGAGGGAAACACAGAAGCAGATATGGTGATAACATTAATTTTAGGGAAAACCCTTTTTCTCACTCTAAAAGAATTAGCTCCCCCTCTTCTTCTTACTTTCTATTCTTCATCAGCGCCTTCAGGTGGGTGAATGAGCACCGAACACCCCCAACAAGCTCCAAGGTAAATAAAGATGAAGGAATACACCTCCATTTAGCTGCAGGACTTGCTAACCCTTGGAAGAAGAGCCCAGAGGTGGGCAGGGAAGTGCCCTGACAGGGAGCTGGCAGCCAGAGTGCCCCACATCGCAGGGAGCAGGGGACACACAGTCATTGCCAGGCTAGGCTGTGCCAGTTCCAGCAGATTTGGCAGACACCAACATCTCAGCTCTGCTTTTACAGACAACGTTGAGGTTTTAGGGTTTTTTTCCTAGCCAGTGGCTGCAGGAAAAATCACGTTGCTGTAAATATGCCATTTTGCTGGGTTTTAATGTGTCGGTCTCAATGGAAGACTAAAAAGGACAATAATTAAAAAATTGTATCGTTTTCAGAAAATTATAGAATTCATTTGCTTTGCCTGTCAGCTTTCAATTTCAAAGCTCCTCATGAAATCTCCAGTCTTAACCCTAAAGCAACACTTTATGCAGTGATGGACAGGCACATTTTATATCTGTTTAATTATAATAATGAAGACTTTGGTAGCACATTTAAAAGAACTACAGGATAATCAGGGCTGTATCCAGAGAACTGCTTTGTTGCGCCCAGGAGAATTTGTCTGTTTTAATTAAGTCTCCTCTCTCAGGTGCAGAACACAACTCCTTCATCTGAACTACCTTATGTAACTGCACAACGGCTCTATGTTGTTTTTTATTGTGGTTCCTACCACTATCGTCATGCTTCTTAAAGCAAAACATATAGAAGGCATAGGATATAGTCTTTGCATATACTGAAGGGTAGGCACATGCTTGTCTGGCAGTTCAGCAAGGGAGGCAGCAGTAAAAAGTGAGTTCCCTAATGCTATTACAAATTTGAAAGAGATTAAATTCTCTTAGTTCACAAAGTAATTGTTCTTCGTGTACCTGAATGTAAGGAAAGCAGAGCCCAGCCCACAGGGGCAGTCTACAAGGTTCATGGAAATCCCACTCCTGATTTTCTGGCTACATACTTTTAAGGTGTATTTGGAGCCAGGAAGACAGTACAAACCACTAGATAAATTACAGGTAGATTAAAACCCAAAAATCCATGAGAAACACCACAGACAGTAAAACTCCATAGCTCATTAATTTCAGCGGGGTTTGTCTGCTGCTTTCCGAGTTTGAATCGATACCAAGGAAAATATTTTCCTCCTTTCACCTATATACAAACAATATGAACTAAAGTGGGGTTTTTTTCAGACAATGTTTTCAGCTGGGATTGTTATTAATTGAAAGAAGAAAAATAATCAACTCTTTGTATGCTGTAAAGTGGCAAACATTTTTTAACTATGTACTTTGGAAAATAACACATTTCTAACTCATTTTCCAAACCCAATTAAATTATCTGTCAACGAGTTCTTCATCAGCTAGGTAAATTGAGACACGTCAGATACTCTGCAATTGCTGAATGTTCTCTATTGATCAAAGCACACTGCTGTAGCTCAAACAAATTGAAACGGCATTACTGCCCTCATGAAAAATGAATGCTTCATCCTACAGCCATTTGGCAGTTTCTGAAAATGCAAACACCGGTCTAAGCACTCCAGTGAAGTGCAGTCAGTCAGGGAGTGATGTGCAGCACCACACCAACATGCAGAGGTTTTGGTTGTGCTGTTTCTGTGGTAAAGGGCTGCACAGTCCCTCCTCAACCATAAGTTCCCTTCCTAAACCCTGACAGAAAACATAATTTTCTCCTAACAACACGTCCCAGAATAAACTCACATACAACATCAAAAAAGTATATGAAACTACAAAACCCACACCATTCAGAAATTAGCCAAAATGTCACATTATAAGGGATAAATTTGGAAGGGGTCTAAACACATCCTTTGATTTTAGGGTCAATGTGACTATTGACAGAAGTGGTAAAAGTGAAGTAACTAAACCTGTGAAGAACTGAAGGGTAGAATATCTCAGGAACATTAACTGAGCTGGGCTGTTACCTACCAGGGTTTATAGCTTTCTGGTGGTGGCACACGCATTCTAGATGCCTGAATGCTAAACTTAGAGAGTTTTCTCTTTCTATGCTGCCCAAAAACAGGGGGCTTGAAATCCAGTTCTGAAATGCAAGTAGGAGAGCCTACACATCGGAGTACTAAGTAGGTTTTCCTTGCACCCCGTTTCTGCAAAGTTCGAGTACAGATCTCACATATCATTGTATACAGTTAAAGGTACTTGATATTTATACATACAGACACACATACATATATATATCTCACCCACTGAAGCAACAGATCCAACTCTAGAGTGAAATTCACATAAGCAGAAGTTAATTTACTTTGCTTTGCATGAAGCGTAGAGCTGATGACACATCCCCAGTTCTTGCTGAGTCAATGAAATGTTTAAACACAGATCTACTGTACTCAGTGAAACTTAAAAGATCTCAGAGACTCACCCACAGCCGTGCAGGAAGCGAAGGGCAGAGGAGCTGTTGACACGCTGCTATACGGAGCCACAAAACCACCCCTCTGTTTTCAGAGATTCCTCTAACTCTGTATGAAACCTACAGGTTTTGTGAATCACATCTTCATGATGGGATTATATGATCTCAGTAAAAATCAGTCAAACAGTTGTCTTCGGAAAATGAGGTGTTTCACTGAAGGTGCAGAATAGATGAACAGACCCCACACCTTTCCTGGATGCGTCTTCAACTAGACTGCTTGAGAGAGACTAAAAAACCCCAAACCAAAACCTAAAAATTAACCCAACCACCCCCAAACCTCCCAACAGGCTACATATCAGAAAATAATCCTTTTCATTTCTGATCATAAGCATGGTCTGAGGATGGGAAGGAGAAATGGGCTTGAAACCTCTTAACCTAAACCTTTGACCATAAGTTCCACAATAATTAAGCAAGAGATAAAAATGCTTCAGTTTGAATAATACCAAATGTTGGTTTTGTACTTCGATGTTTCAGTGTAATTGTTTTTCCTTTTTAATTTGATTGTTCTTGCTAATGCAATACCAGAAGAGATATACAGACATGCCCTGTTACCTCTGCTATTTCCTTTTCATACACTTCAACAGCAATGACACAAGAAAATGTTTGGTTTAGCAGAGTTTTGTGCAGAGACGGTCCAATACAAAAGCAAACTGAGGCTCACAAGCAGCCCAGATGCACAGCCTCACTCAGAAAATGTCAGGCTTCCCAGAGCTGAACCAGAATTTTCAGAGACAGAAGATGTCTCTCGGTCTGCGAGATGCAGGTGTTTATGCTGCAGGGAGGAACAGGACTGAAAGGCCTGGAAAATCTGGAGACACAGACAATGTTTGGCAAATAAACATATTTTAAGTACACATCCTGGACATGTTTATATTCCATTTGTGAATAACAGGGAATCGAGAATAAAGCTGTGCTGAGCCCTGTGGCTTGAGACAGGACACGCGGGTGTGAGCACAGAGGCAGGAGCAGAGGTGTGCAGCTGTGTGAGCACACACCACACACCGACATGCACCCGGGACGGAGCCGTGAAGGGTTTTCATCACCTCCTTTCCAAGTGCAGTCCGTGAAATTATAAAACACTTGGGACACTCAGAGTCATTGCAAGAGCAAAAATTTTCTCCCACAAAAATATCTCCTTGAAGCCCGGAGAGCAATCACGTCTCGCCGGGATGATTAAGCAGCATCCAGAAAGGGGAAAAAAAGAGGCAGAACAAGAGAGGAAGAACTCCAGCAGACAGAAACTGGGAAAATCAGCACCAAACTTCTCTCCTTATAATTGCCTTGGTAGAATAATGGCAGAATTACACAAAACAAGCAATGAGAATCCCTCCTAACATACATTGCTCCTGCTTGGATTAATCAGATAGAGCTGTTCTTGAAACAGATACATAAATTGACATTAGTTCAGTCTCCATGTATAATTTCAATTCACTCTCATTTTTCACACCAAGTGATGTCAGATTTTAATTAAAATCTTTTAACTGAAAATTAAAATGTCAGTGGTGATGCACAGATGCTGCTGAACAGATTTACCGTCTCCGTACTGTAAATAAATTAAAAAAAAAATAAATAAAAAATGAGGAAATACCTGAGACTGAGAGTTTGGAGTGATACTCTACTCAGCCAGCATCAGGGACTGAGCACCAGTGAAGTAAGCCCTGGGGTTTTATTTTCTTTCTGAGTATGTATACCTCTTGCTGCCAGTGGCAGGCTTTCAGGATCAGGAACTAACCAACCTACCTCTATTACTCAAACCACAGGAGAATACAAAAGGAAATAGCTCCTAAATGCAGTAGATCAGTACAGTGTGTGCCTAATGCATTACTTCGGACACGCCACACAGCTTTTTCACTCCTTAGACAAAAGATGGCCCCTCACCAAAACCGAAGCCTTGAACTCCACCACTGGTACATGCCCCATGCAGACACACAGGGGTGCATGCTCATCTGCCTCATCTTCTCCCAGGCAAGGAACTGCAGACCCATATTTGGGTGGGACTCAAATGCAATGGCTGAACACCTTCCACCTCCCCAGAAATATTAATTGGCGAGTTTTGCTGGGAGCAGTGATAATAGAAGAGCAAGGCAGCACGACAGACATTTTCCAGAGCTACTGCTCTAACGAAGCCTGACTCTACTTCTTCTGACTGCTAATTGCTTCAAACAAGCTGACTTGGTCTGACACACACCAGCACTTGTTTACCAGCAGGTTCCAAGGGGCCTTCCCCAAGGCCCGTTTTGGCCCCTTTACCAGCAAACTCACATCTATTTAACCAACACTGTTCAATCTGCGCCCAAGGTCCACAGGGTCACTGGCGTGAAGTGAGACCTACAGCTCTTTGGTTTCTGATGTTTCCAAAGTATCTTTTGTGTGGTTCAGAGAAGTTGGAATTATAAACATTGTTCATTCACCTCAAAGTAGCCACCAGCTTTGTCCTGAATCTAAGTTCACGGATGGTTTGACTGGACCCAGCATACTACGTAGCCAGGCCCCACTGATGCTGCTGGCCATTTGCTGAAACACTTTCTCTGATTCCACCAATAAAGCCCATCCCATGGCTTAACTTCATTTTCTGGCTACAAATTAAATAAGAGAGACAATAAAATGTTGTATATTGCAAGGTACTCTTACAGTGAAAGGGGAGCCCTTAAGCAGAGTGGGAACATAAACAAAAATTCAGACGTGAGTCAGAGAGAACAAGCCAAAGGGGAAAGGAAAAAGGAAAAAAGAATACTCATACACCAAGGGGGTAAAGAAATCATAAACACCAGAGAAAAGCCATAAACAGAGGCTCATGTAGGAGTGGCTCTCAGGCATGGGCAGCACGGTGCAGAAGCAGACAAGCTGAAGAGCCTTTGACACCTTGCTCTGTCCATCCTTCCTCATTAAAAGTGTACCTGAATAAGGAAACCTCCATTCCCCAGGGGACACATTTTATTCTCAACAAATGGTACTAAGAGCTGCGCTACTGACAGCAATAAAAGGAGGGCCAGTTTTGGGTTGCTGCTGATTTGGTGAGGATCTGCTGCTCAAGCTGCTAATGGTTTGAACTTAATTTTCTGATAATTTGTTTCTGTGCTCTTGGTGACTGTCTTTTTTCGCCTCTTTCCTCATTCCTGAGGTATCTAACATCACTGTACCTGTCAGGTGCTGGGGACAGAAAATTATTTCTCCACAGTATTAAAAAGGTTGGGAAAGAAAAAAAAAAAGGCTATTACTAACAGACAGCTCTGGCACTGCTGCTCATAGAGGATACAGCAGCTCCACAGAGCTGAATTACATCGCATACTTGCACAAAGCAATTTGCACTGTACAGGAAATACTCATCTCTCTGAGTCTCGCTGTTAGAACAGATCAGCCAGGAAAAAAAAAAGAAAGAATTGGGGTTGCAGGAGAAGAAAAGCCTGCCTGATCTTCTCAGCTGTCTGCAGAGCGTGAGCACGGCCCCATTAACCCTCCAGCAGCACACTGCCCTATGAACCACGCAGCCATGCACGGCAGACATGGGCACGCAGAAGACAATCAGCAGATCACATCCTTGAGACCAAAGGCCAAGCAGAACAGACCCCTTCAGGGTTGCAGAGGCCCACGGCCCCAGCAGACCCCCAAAGGCAGAGACCCGTCGGGGCAGCCAGGCAGCACAGTGACACCCATCATGCCACTGCTTCACCCGTGGTGGCTCTGCCTCAGCCCATCAACAAACCCAAGCATTTTATGCACAGCTGTTTCCCAGGTCGGTTCTCCACCTGCTCGTCCTTCACAGGCCCAATGCAAAGTGTCTGCCAGCTAGGGGGACCCCAGCAGCCAGCACAGTGGTGGTGGGCACAGCCGAGCTGGCTGCATCAAGTGGCAAATGCCTGGAACATCCAAGACACCCCACACTCAGGCATGCACACAGTGATTCACAGCACCCATTTCAGTTGCCAAAACTATTTAATAAACCACTAGTAGACTTCAGGCTTGATATTTCACAGGGATGTTTAGACTGAGAGCTCATACAGTGACAAACTTCTGGCTTTGAAAAAGACTGTTAAATCCTGTCTTTGGTCGTTTACACATCCTCGTTTTTAGTGTGAGACCTGCCATCTGCCTACTGCGATTTGCCAGTTACACTGCTGTATCACCAGCCACTGTGCTGCTGTCGCCATGCAACTATAATGCAGGCAAAAACCCTTCTTAGTGCTTTCACCCCCATACTGCTTTTAGACTCGTCCTCGCCTGAGGACGAGTGAGTGGTGTAGCATTAGATGCAGAGAGCTGGGGTATTCGGTCATTTATAACCCAAGTCTTGTCATACAGGCAGGCTCTTCCTCCCCGGGGGCAGCATGGGGCATCAACTCACCCCAAGTCCAAACAGGGAATCCCCATGAGCTGACATCCCCTCCGCTGGCACTGCAGAGAGACAGAGGGCCCAGTGCTGGCCCCTCCATTATGACTAAAACCACCCCTCCACCTCCTCCACCCAGCTTTTGGGACACTAAGCAAGCCCCTGAGAGCAAATAACGTCAGCCCTCCCACAAACCCTTCATCTGACCTTAGACATAGTCGAATTCTCTCTCCTTGCGTCAGTTTATCACCTCTAAGTTCAAAACCACTCACGTGATTTTCACCCCTGCCCCCTCCTGCAGAAGCTGAACTGGGGGAGCAACACAGTACTGGGCAGTGGCCGAGCCTTTGGACGGGGGCTGAGGCACACAGCGCACAGTACATTCATGTCCTCTCCTCCTTCCTCACCTGCCTGAACCCCAACGTGTGCAGCAGACTGTTTAAGAACAGAGGTAATTTGGATTAAATACTAGTCCTCACACATTCCAGGAACACTCCTGAAAACTAAGCATTCGGATTAATTTTATTCAAAAGCCTCTGAACGAGCACCCAGCTCTGCTGTAACACCGCCGCTCTCGCCTTGCCTCAGTAATTCAGTTCCACTGTGGGGGGCTATTTATCTCATTCCTCTTGCTACATAAAAGCCATTTCTCCAGTCAAACCTCTACATTACAGACGGTTATTTTCTCCTTTATCATAAGCCCACTAATAGTCTATTTCAAATGGAGGCAAAGCACACGGCTGAATGATGAAGGCGGCGGCGGCAGAGCAGCGATCCTGCTCATGCAAGGTACCTCTCCCAGGATTTTAAGCCGTTCGCAAAGACCTGACTCCAGTGCCATGCTGGCCGTACATCACTGTGATTACACTGACTACGTTAGTCTGATTTACTGGCGAGAGAGAGATGGAGAGGCAGGAAATTGGCCCAGCAATGATGTACTAATGTATACTCCTCTCCAGAAGCTCAGTGCCTCTAAATATGAAAATGTTAAACCCATGGTTTTGATAAGCATGACAAATCACGTAAAGTCATTACAATTTTATTAGAGGAAACATTTTCAAATGCATTGATTAAATTAGGAATAATGAGTTGGACCAAAAGATGTAAACCTCTAATCTCATCACCACTAATGACCTCCTGAAATAGCAGGGAGGAAGTCAGCATCTTCAGGGCCAAGACAAAGAGCACAGAGCACACAACACCAGCCTTTCACCAGCCTTGCTGCAATGGACAAAGCCAGACGAGAAGACAAAGACCACAGCGAGCCCAGCTGCAAACCCACACGTTAAGTTGCCTCAGCTACGTGTACTCTTAACCACTGCTGAAAATGACTGAGGCCTTGAGCTCCAAACAACATTGAAAACATCCTACAGACCAAACTGCTGACTCCAAACAAGAACACACAGCAAGGATCTAGTCGTAAGGCAGCATTCACATTCCCACTCTGCTGTAACACCGCCACTCCCCCTCTAAGAAAAAGCCCCACTCCTCCCTGCTACAGACCCTGATCTCCTTCCAGAGGCCTGCTGAGAGGTGGAAGGTGTAAACCTTTCATTGCAGGTAGAGCCTAAGGATCGAGCCAATTGTCCCTCACTTCCCCGATGTTGACTGTCAAAGACAAAACATCCTCACAGAGTGGGCCTAACCTGTAACCTGTATTTCAAGGTACCACTGTTAAGATTAGGGAGAACCGAGCTTGGCAAAGAGCAAGGAAATGAGCAAAGATGACTCTGCATCTCCTTGAATGTTCTCCTGGGTCATGGAGGTGGCTAGAGATTGTTCTCATCCCTGCCATTGAGACAATCTCAGGGACAGGCGCAACAAACTTGTCCCCAGATGCCAGCACATACTGAGCAGAATGGAAAGCAGAGCACGGTCCTCGCGACCGGCTTCCCAGGCCCTTAGGACTGGCACGTAGCTGCAACCTTCTCCCTGCAAAACCTCAGAACTCTCTTCACTCTGATGGTACCTACTGACGGAAATAATTGACAACTAAATTACTTGTGCAACAGTGTGTACATAATCAGGGCCTTTCATACGGCATCCTCCTTTTATCCCCCCCAACAGCAAACACTATAAAGGATATTCTATCCCACTGTATTTTTTTCCCTGTTGTGTCTGGCCTTTCCCCTCTTGCTCTGTGAAAATCCTAAGCAAGAAGGAAGAGAGAAATGCATGTATGATATGTTTGTCAAAACACAGACAATAAACTGGGAGAAAGTAAACTGTCCTTGACTAAACTCAACACTTAACATTACCTTAGGTGTTTTCTGACACACCAGTAAACAAACTGCTAATGGAAGACAAATTTTAATCTTTTAACAAAGGTTCTATCTTTAAATTTAGCATTATTAGGGAAGAATGAACTATCAAATAGTGCCATCATTGCAGAAAACCAGAGGAATTATCCCAGTGCTTTCCCCCACCTTCCCTCTTTTAGGCAGTTTGTAGATTTATGTACTTCTCTTTCCCGCAAGGACTACATCACGGTATAATGCATGATTCATTCATTTGTTCATTAAACTTCATCTGTCAGGTAAATGGGAAACACATACAGAGAATATACAGCTGTGTGTTAACCCCCTTTCTGCCTGCCTCGCCATGGCAGAGCTGAAATCCAAAAAAAAAGCCTCGCCTCAGACAAGGTGTGATGATCTTAACCTCCCTTCGAGACCCAAACCTCGCAAACACCCTCAGCCCTCACAGCAGAGTAACCTGTATGGTGAAAATCCAAAGCTCTGAAACTCTGGGGCACAGGAGAAGACAGGAGCTTCCTGGCTACAGACAGACATCTTCCTGCATGCTAGAAGCTAGATGCTCTTCTGTCCACCCCTGTGATTTCCAGGAAAACAATATAGAAATAATCTCACATGTGTATCCAGGAGCAAGAGAGAATGATTCACCTTGCATATTTTATGCAAATATAGTCTAAAAGTCCAGACAAGTAATTACTTGAAGTGGTTCACTATTATAAGGGTTTTTTTTTCTAAAACTGTAATTCCAGATTGAAGGTATGACTTTGGTTGCTTTTCTTCCCTTTCCTTTATTACAGTAATAAACTTTCTATTATTAGTCTGTATCTGCCATTAAATTTGTAGTGTGTGCAAACACCGATGAGTGTTTCTTCATTCTATCAATCTCTGTTCTGTTGTAACAACCAGGAGCTACATCTTACACTGCATTACACACATGAAATATTTAGAACAAACAAAAAGAGAACACTGGCTACCACATACATCAAACATCTGATAGTAAAGTACAAATAATACATGCAGTTGCACAGCTGCACAACATTATGATAATTGAGTCTGTCCTCCACCTCTCAAGCCGCTGAGTTTCATCCTTTTTCAATATTCCTGAGTTATCTTTTTTATTCGTGGTAAATAAAGAGACTTCATTTCCAAGCTCTTCCCATCTTTATTTTTTTCCCTTGAACTCACCTCTGAGAGACTTAATGAGAACAGAAAATTGATCAGCGAGTACATTTTATGCCTTATTTGAAAGCACATAATGTTTTTCACAAGCCCTCTTTGTAGGGAAGATGTTTCCAGCAAGACATTCTCTTCTACTGAAATATTAAGAAGAAAGATGGAAGGAAGAGACATGGCAGCCCAGGACTGGGGGACATGTCTGTGTCATCCAACTTCCACAGAAAGAGTCACTCCAGGTCTATAGGTACACGGTTGGGTGAACCACCGTAACATAATGCTATTGTAGCTGCCACTGCTAGAAACCATGATGGATCTGTTATCCCTCTGTGATTCACAGCTGGACTGCTGTTGTCTCACAGGCACTTGTAATCACAGTAAGCGTTACATGAGTGCACTGTGATAGCAATCAAGAGACCACCCCGAAAAGGCCTGTGCTGACACGAACCTTGCATGGGCAGCTGCAGAATCCCTCTGCAATTTACAGATTATCGTGGTTGCTGGCATCCGGCAATAAGGAAAATCCTCCTACCAAAACAACTCCCAAGTCAGCTGTCCCAGCACTTGAACATCATCTTTGTATTGTAAAAGTCAAGCTGGTGTTGAATGGCCAACACGCAAATCCCATTTTACTGAGCTCTCGAGGTACTTCAGGGGGGTGATCTATGGGGAAGGAGTAGGCCAGTTTTAATGAGCCTTCGGCTTCTACAAAAATTGAAAGTAACGGAACTACTAAACGAAGCTTCATTTCAACATGCAAATTCTATCACAGAAACCCCATGTGCCAGACTCCATCCCCAGCTGCTGTGCACTAACCTGCCAGACGGGCTTTTGGTGAGCTGACAAAACCCCAGAGGTCCCTCGTGTGAACACGCCACTCACCACACCTCTGTGAGACTCCACTGGCAAACCCCTGATACCACAAAGCCCAGTGACTTGGTTAGCACAGACATGCTTTTACGACACCAAGAATGCATCACCCCAGCTGCCTACTGTCAGCCCCTCCCAGCAGCAGCCCAGACAGTTTTAGGTGTTATTAAGAGATTTTGCTTTCTTGGGTCATGAACATCCATGGCCCAGGTAACTCACCTGTGCTGAAACAGGCCTCCCCTCGAGAAGCACAAGGCTAAATCCTGTTCTGGTTTGGTTAGATTAAAAACAAAACCACAAACAAATGGTTGGTATTCAAACCCAAATCTTTGTCCATCCATGGGCTGCTAATTACATGTGGGGGTTTTTGTCTCCCAGGGCTGCCCAATTCAATATGAAATCACAGTCCCTGCCTTCAGAACCAGAACATCAACCCCAGAGTGACAGGTCATCAGCATGGGAGAAATAACCTGTTGCAGAACAAGTTAGCTAAAGCGCAACTACAGGAGTAGTAGGAAACAAAGCCAGCTAGTTATCCTTAATAATACCCCAACACCATGTGCTTTACACCATCTTTTCTTTGATTACTGCTATAATTAGTAGGTAGTCAGTATCTGTGTGATGGCAGCATCTAGATGTTGCAACAGAGAGTTGAACAGCACTGGGGAGCTACCATATGAATAAAGAGGCAATAGCTGGCCTAAAGGGTTTGCTGTTCATATTGCTTACATCATTGCCATTTCTAACAAAACAAAATGACAACTAAAACAAACAAAAATTAAAAAAAAAAATCTTACTCAGAAGGAAATTTTTACAGACACTCGGAATACACTCTGTCTCATCAGGTTATTAATGTAGAACCACTGTGTTAATAATAAATAAAAATAAATATTGTGTTAATAATAAATACAAATTATTCAGAGCAACAATGGATAGACTTTGAGATAAAGTCCAATAATGGCAGTGGTTTTCTGTATCACTACATGCACTTGTTTGTTGAACGGAGCTGAGGGTTTAAGGCATTTCTCACTTTAGGAGTTATTTTAAAACTAAACTGGAAGAGTTTGTGGAAAATAAAAGTATATTTAATTGCAAAATGGACTGGAGATGTACATTAATATTATCGGGCTCCACTCATCTGTAATTCTCACCAGCAACAACAGAGCAGGTGGGAGGCTGTTTAAAGGGCCCACAAGCTTCCCACTCATGTTCTATAAACAAAAGGCTCAAGGTTTATGGGGGGAGGAGCAACAAACCCACCAGGAATTCAGGCAGGGTGCATGTCCTCAGTTTTCTCATGAACCCCTCTTAGCCCTCAGCACTGCAGCTGTGGGAGCAAGGTGGCCTGCCTCATCTAGGGCTGTGGCTGTGCCGCCAGGACCCTCTCACTGCAGGCTGCCATCATGAGTGGTGTCCCTGCACGCTGCTTCTGCTAAATTTGTTTGCACTAGGCTGCTCGAGACCACCTTTTAAACCCATTGCTACATGTGCTTTTTTATATTAACTTGCAAGTTACAAAAATATAAAGGTTCAAACCATGAACTTGGCTGTGATCATTAACCTGCAGTTGATTTCCCATCGTGTGGTTTTACCCTCTTCACGCAGGGACTGTGTCAGAGCCCAACACTTGGTCTCTTGGGCCGGCCAAGTGTGCCCACAGCCAGTCTCTCGGGCAGACAGCAAGCCCTCGCTCTCAGCCACACGTACCCTCCGTGGAGGTCAAGCGGCACAGCGCAGGCACACACTACACAGAAGTGCGTACAGTCAAGGATAACAAGAGTATTTTAAGGAAAGACATCCAACCCTCCTCACCCAAAATAGACCCCATGCCTGAAGAGACGTGGGAAGGAGCGAGAAGTGTATCCATCCAGTGAGGCTAAGGCAGGGAAGGGCCTTGCTGGCTGATTGTGCCGCAGCAGGAACACCCCTGGCAAGTCCCAGCCCAAGGGGAGCAATTGCAGGAGATCTGAGGCAGGTGAAAGGCAGACAATGCTGCACCATTCCCCTCTGTGCAGGATTAAACGCAGCCCACAGCAAAGTAGTTTCACCAGGTGCATTGCCAGGGTGCAGCAAGCAGAAGGAAATGCTCAGCCTGCAGGATTGCGCCTTTGGGAAACGTGGGCATCACTCCCACCCATCTGCCATGGAGTGCAGAGCCTTCAAAGACCAGGAGGAGCAGCAGGAGCGCGGCCCTGCCACTGTGCAGCACTTGGGTAACAGCCGCTGCCAGGCTTCCTGGAGGCTGCATCCAGCTGCACACACCAAGACACACTGCTCTTGGTGCTTCTCGCAGGGAGATGTGCCAAGGGGAAGGCACCTGGCAAAAGCCAGTACATCCTTCAGCTCAAGCCAGCAGAGATCCCGCTGGGCTCCTGCCAGCTCTGATGGTGTGTCAGATAAAGAGCCCTGCACTCCAGGTAGCTCATAAAAAGAGATTAAAGGAACACAGTCAATGGGACAGCTTCCTTGTATTTGCCCACTCAGGCGGAATTTCCCCTCCAGATTAATTTCTGCCTTCCTCCACTCAGTGGTGGCCCTGCTGGAGAGTCACCAGGGTGCCCAGGTGGGAGGCATGGGAAAGCCTCAGCCCGAATGGAGAGGGGCACATCCAGGGAGGCCCCGTGTCCCCCCTCTACACTCATCTTTCTGGCACTGGACCATTCCTACGAGATGAGTGTACTTCCTGCTGTGGCAGGGCCACAGACCCATAAGGCTGCAATGCGACTACAAGTGAGCAATTACAGCAATAATCTTAAAAGCATTTAGTTGTCACACAACTAGACAATTCTTTCAACGGCGTTTGGAGAGTCCATCCAGAGTGACTGTGGAGGTCCAGCAGATTGGGAGAGTTTCCCTGGTCCTTGCTAGCATGGCTTTGACTG
Organism: Gallinula chloropus; assembly: GCF_964237585.1. Lineage (NCBI taxonomy): Eukaryota > Metazoa > Chordata > Aves > Gruiformes > Rallidae > Gallinula > Gallinula chloropus. The sequence goes on along the minus strand of NC_140090.1, from coordinate 29,122,130 downwards.
ATGAGAAAGCACAAGGCAAGTGTTAGCAACGTACTGTGCTAAACTTTTGTCAGAAACACAACAAAGAAGATGGAAGCACAGCTGAGATGTGAAAGCAACAGACGGAGATTCTGCCAAGACAATGCTGCTTTCCTCAAGACAGCCATGGCCTACCCAAGATCTAGGGATGATCATCTATCATGCCAGCATTCTCACCTTCCCTAAGAAGGGCAAAGCTTGCTCCCCAGGGTTCAATTTCCCTTAAACCTCTCCATTGGAAGGGATAAAAGAGAAAAAAGAAGTGACAGGCAAACACTGCAGGGCAGCCATACAATCACTGACTGTACATGCTTTTCCCTAAACTCTGCAGAGCACAACTCAGCCAAAGTCTACATCAACAAAAGCCATTGGGCACCTGGCAAAAAGAATCCACTGACCAAGCCTTAGGGATAGATCTACACAGACATTTTTAAAAGATGGAGGTCTGGAAGGGAACATACACACCTACTCTCACATCCGTGCACCCAAACTCTGTAACTAATCACAGTAGGACAGAAACACCAACACCCAAGTTAACCAATTCCTTCATGAATTGAGGTTTTATGAGTATTAATTGACATTTCTAGGGAAATGCAGTGTAATCACAGAAAAAGGTGTGTTACAGGATTTTCTTATAAAGCAATTTGTTTTTCCAAGCTGAATAACTGAGAGTTTAATACCTCTCATGCACTGAGAGTATTTGCTGTATAGTCTCCAAGAGCCCCTGGCGCCTTTAGCTCAATCTGAGGTTCTGTTACTGCACCAGGAGTCTCAAGAGAACAGCAAGATAAACAATCTACATTCTCCTATCTATAGCATCTTTATTGTAACTGCTGCTTACTATACTCCCATGCAGTGCTCAGGAGTATACTTACACCTGGTTTTTCATTTACCTTAACTTCTTTACAGATCATATTTCTGAACTTTGCTCCCTGTGGAGAAACTTTCATCTCTCAATCTGATTCAAGCTTCTACCACATGACAGTTAAGTACAACATCTGAGCCCTGAGGTCAGATTATTAAAATTTATTTCAAGATTGTGCATAACAGAAAGCATCATCTCACAGCAGGAGCCTCTGTGAACAATTAAACACACTGCAGAGGTGCCTTTGTCAACTGTCAAGTGGCCAGTTGTGTTTTATTCAGTTCGTTAAGAATATCGCTGCTGGTCTGAAATGAAGATCAACAGTTTGGAAACAAACTTACTTTTGTAGAAAGGTAACTCCAGCAGACCTGCAGAGGTGACACAACAGATTTAGCCTCACCCCATGATAATAATGGGTTGATTTGTTTTAACCTCTGCCTAGGTTGTTTTAACCATCTTCTGCCGTGCCCTTCACCTTGAGCTGCACCTTCGGGGAAGAGCTATAGTGTTAGTAATATACTTACTATACTTAATTATCTTTAGGATTCACTGAAACCAGCTGTATCAACCCTCCAATCGTGCATCTGTCAGCACTCTGCTCCTGTGAGAGCCAGCCAAAAGCAGAGACTTTCCCTGGAGCTGCCTCTGCCCTGCGCTTATCCAGAGCTGCTGCAGGGCTCCCACAGCCACAGAACATCCCTTCTATAAGAAGGTCACTTTAATTAGCAGATGACACCGAGATGGTTTCAGAAATGGAGAAGTCTTCCTCTCTCATTTTCTGTTTCACAGCCTGTCCCAAGTCTCTAATTATACATATTCACACCTCCACATAGAATCCAATAGGTGTTAAGAAAAGAGATCATTCATCTACAGGCAACACATCATTTTTCTCTAAATGTGGAAAGTTGTTCAGTAAAATGTCACTAGGAAAGGAATTCTGGGTGGGTTTAGATTATTTAGCTGTCCACATAAAGTCTTTCCATACACTTAGAAATGAAAGGTTCCTTTCCATTAAAAAATTACATCTTTTAAGAGTTTGTGATTAAAAATTAATTGAGAAAATGCTTTAAGCTGTTGCGAATCTTCATAGGTCTGCTGATTCAACAGACCAGCATCCAACAAAAATAATTTGGAAGTGGAAGAGAGTCACTTAAAAATATTTATTGAAGTCCTTTATTTCAAAATTTGGGCAACAATTATTGCTGTTCTTGCACCTAACATGGGAGCTTTGCTAAAATAATAACCAAAAAATCCCCCCAAACCCAACCCAACTACCCCAAGATGTGAGGGGCAGGAGCAACCTCAGATAGGCAATGACAGAGGTCAGCAGAACTATTTGTTTTGCTTCTAGCAAAATAAAATACACCTCTCATATTCCTCTAACAAGCAATTCCTGTCAGGTCACTCTGATGTTTTCACAACTCTGCAAATTTATTTTCTCATCTGGAAACATTTCAGGGAAGGGGCACTCCATAAATATATCAGTGAATCACACATCCACTTCTTGATAATGTCCTGAAGAAAGAATTCCCACCATTTACAGAAACATCAAGTTCACTTTCCGAATGCTCTTTGAATCAAATGTTTTTTGCACCTCTAACCAGCACGGAGAGAATGGGACACTCAAAAAGAGGCATCAAGTGAAACAGGAAGAGTTTTCTTTACCACAAACTGCTTTCTGACATGGGCAGTGAAAAAAAGAGAAAGCTGCAAAGTGGGAGGACGTCACTGACAAATTTTGCTACAAGAATTCCACTGCAAGGAGAGGAAAACCTCCTTGGATGTTGGCTCCTCCTTTTCTCCTACAACTGGAGCAGTTCTCACCAGCAGACAGGAGCCACCAGTACTCCACTGGTGACCCTGCAGCTTCCATTGGGCTGTTCTACAAACACCCCCCTCCCTGTCAAGGGGTCTCTTTTGCTTAGCACAGCTATAAGCTTTGTCTTTCTCATAGACACTCTGGGACACATCTTCTTCACCCATGGTCCTCTTAGCAAAAAACATAGCAAGCACCCTCCTTAGGGTGCCCTCATGGGGCATATCCACAAGGTCTGCCAAGACACAGCTGCCACAATCCATAAATGGTTTTTATGACCTGAGGCAGGGCCAGCACCACAGAGTGCTCCTCACGGCCCACGGTGCTGTTTCTTGCTTGGTAGAGGGGCCAGGCAGGCAACGCGCAGGCTGCCTGCCGTCACCCCACCGCCCTTCCTTGGAAAGGGCTGCTGCAGCCTTCTGAGAAGACAGGTGGTCCCATCACACAGCTAAGAGCTTAGGTCCTGCCACATGCCCAGGCTAACAGAAGGACAGAACATTGACATCTGCCCTCAACCACTTCAAAGCTGGGGCATTCAAGTTTGAGGCATAAACTTCACAAGCTGTGTTTTGCTGTCTTTTTGTTTGGGTTTGTTGTTGTAATAGCAGGTTTTGTAGTTCCATTTCCATCAAAATCCCTTCTCAAAGGAACGTTTCTACTGCAAGCTGAGAAACAGCAGCTCCTGCTGTGACTGTCTGGCTACTCAAGTGACTGTATGTTATAGAAGGGTCATCCTGAACTCTGCAAGCCAGAAATACATTTCCCCTGCTTTTAGTTTATTCAAAAAAGGTCAACTGCAGTTCTGTGGACAGAGCCTACCTCCAGCACCAAGGGCCTAGAGGCATGAAGTGAGCTGGAATATGCATCTCCAAACTGCAAATCCCTTAGTAATCTCAGAAACAGGAAATTAAACAAAAGACCACAAATAAATTGTATTTCAGTCACTGGTCAAAACACTGGACATCTCTTCCCAGAACCTCTGACCTCTACTCAATATCTCATGGAAAATAAAGATTCAAGGGATTTCTGCTTAGGATCACATTGTCCTCTCCTATGCGTATCTTCAGGCCTCATGTCAAAGAAACCTTCTAGGACCCAGAAAGAGAAGAAAACACAGTTCCCTCCAGAGCTCAGCTCTCTCATGTTGCCCTCCAGCTGCCTGGAAGGAGGTCCCTTCTCCACCTCCTCACCTGGGCAGGCGGCTGCTGCTCCCCCCTCCTCTTGTGATGCTGTCACAGCAGGAAAAAGGTAAAGATCACTCCGATGTCTGAATCTTCTACTGTGTTCACACCCAGCTACTCCACATCCAGATGGTGGGCGAAAAAGGTATCACATGAATCAGGCCTCTCTCCTTCCAAGCAGTGTAAGCTTTTAAAATCATTTTACCCAATTCTTGCCAATATCTACACCGCAAGATGTCATTGTACTACCTATTCATAGGATCATTTGCCAGAAGTTCAGTGATTAAAATGAACTTGCTCTGCTAGCCTCCTTCTCAAAGGCAGGAGAATATGAACTATCACTGAAGCCCAAACTTACAAAACTGAAAACATTTTTTCTTTCTGGTGGGACCCCCTCAGTTAAGCGTAGTTTGGGCTTTTCCCTTACTACTCCCATGGCATATTCTCTCTCCGCTTTTATTTTCACAGGAGACAACAATAACCTAGTGTCTTTTCAGTGCCAGAAAAGTCTCCCTGTGTCCTATTAATGCTTCAGGTTCCTCTCGTTCACTGCAGGCACCCTCCAGGATGCGTCTGTAGAAGGGAAGAGAGTAAAGCTTTTCTTTAAGCTAACGGGGTTGGCATCCACTCCTCATGTCACCACTTGCTCAGATCTGCACTTCACAGATTCCTCTCTCTTGCTCTTTTCTCCTTTCTCACCACTGCTGACTCGGAGACACATTCACCTACCTAAATTCTGCTTGAGGCATTTTAATTTCCAAGGAAAAGAAGATGTAGAAAGACTGTTCTCACTTTCCCAAAGAGCACACACAGACACACACACAGAGCTTCCCCCGGTTGGTACAGCATTAGTATTTCTTTCCAAGAATTTCACTGCTTGCAAATAGATTATTTTCAGGGAAGTGTGTGTGGTGTAAAATCCTGCACGGAGGTGTTGATTAGCCAAGTGCCATTCATTTTGTGTGGTGGGGTTGGTTTTTTTCTAGCTTGGATCCACAGGAACTTCCCAGGAGGTTACCGGGTGCGTAAGAAAAGCTCCTGTAAAATGAGCCAAGTGTTTGCTACAGCAGATAGGCAAATGGTCCTAAGCACAGCTGCCATCCATGGCTTAGAGGCAGGCAAATATGGATGTGGCAGCACCCAGAATAAACACAAGGTAAGTGCAGCTCTTGGCACATGTAACAAGTGCCTTCAGGGTCACTAGTATCCAGCCAGGCATGCACCGGGCTCCTTGCCAAGGTTGGGATGGATGGAACCTCCCGGACAGCTGCAACTTGTATCGTGAACAGATGAGGAGGGAAGAGGTCTGTTATTGGGCGGCTTCTAAAGCAGATTAACCCACACACCGGAAAAAAGGAAGACTAGAAAAAGCCTCTTCTCCCATGCTCATTCATGTGACTTTCTGAGAGGAAATTAATCTTTTGACCCCATCCATTTAGAAATAGGAAGGAACAAAAGCCATGTTTCAGTTAACGAGGCACACCACAGCGTTAACCTCAGATACACAGCACTGTTTCTGGAGAACTACAGTACGGTCAAATAGGGAGTTCCTTATGTAGAATATCGCAGCTTTGGGGGGAAAAACAAACAAATGGAAAACCCCACAACACTATGGAAACTGGGATTAGTTGAGGTTGCTTTTGCTTTTACTCAAATGCAGGCAAAAGAGTGAAGATGGACATTTTCACCTTTGGAAAGCCAAAGCCAGGCATCTCAGCCCATGTTACGTGTCCATTTCAAGCCACAGTAGTCTACAAATAGCTGCAAATACTCAGAGCCTTAAGAAGTCAGGTCACTTGTTCACAGAGCCAAGTTTTCGCATTTCCATGTCCTAAAACCCCTTTTTAAATGGTTTGTGGCACAACATTTTAGAATTTGTTTTAAAAAACTGTTTCAGCTAAGATTAGATTTGACTCCAGGCTCTGCTCATAAACCTAAGACTACAGAAGGCTTCAAAATGTGTCCATCCCATGGCTAAATCACCCAGGAGCATGAAACAATTACACTCTGGCATTAAAACATTTCTTCTAATTTGTAAGCCTGGGGTACATGGTGATTGATGCTCGAGTAAAAAATTCCTTCTCTATTTCATTTTAGGTTAAGTGCCCGATTTTCAACACATGCAAAAGAAAAAAAAATACATTCTAGTTGTAACATGAAGCTGACATTTCTGAAATGCCAGCGGACTGGTTTCTAATTTTTGCTGGAGGAAAGACTGCCAATATTTCTTTGCTCCTTCAGCATTCTTAAATTTTCCCTGTCATCATTTTGAAATAGTGGGAGTCATCGCTCACAGCATAGCAACTCCCAAGCCTCTCTGATACCAAAATTAATTGCTACGTAGCAGGAGCCATGAAAACTGTTTTCCCTCTGACAGGTTGAAAGCAGAGCATAGATACCTTAAAATAGGGCAAAAAATCTAGAGAGATTTCAGTGTTTTGAGGCTCTAGAGAAACACCTGAACCAAACCTTCAAGAACATCTAGTTTGGATGTGCTGTGTATAAGTGACTCTGAAAATGGAACTTAACCTAGAAATCCTCTGAAAATTAATGGCTACTGTGGCTTGTATGCAGAGACCCCCCTGAAATAAACCTGGCCACAGAGGCAGACACAGCTGGATATGTGGGATACACCAGGTTAATGCCTCTTGCTCCACACTCACCATTCTCTCAGCTTATTACCTGGTTTAAACCCATCATATCATGAACATCTCTGCTCCTCCATGCAACTGCCCATGCAGGCCCTCACTTACTAGGGCCTCACAGAGGCTTTATCTACAGCAGTTTGAAAACCTTTGGCTCGAGGAGTGCCACATAAGGCAAAAAAGGAACTGGGGGAAGCTGTTAATCTTGCAAACTTCCTTTGCCCCCTGCAACACCACCAGAAAGGCATCATGCCCCAGCAACCTCTCCACCCTCAGGATGTTGTGCTCACATTTCCCCTCTCCTTCTATCAGGCCTTTTGAACCACTTTTAATAACCCACCAAAGCTACTCATCTGCCCACAAACCAGCACAGCACCTCACCTATTCGCATTAAGGAGGCTTCTTTGAGTATCACTCTCCCAACAGCAACCTGCTTGAATGGCATGAATATAGTTGAAATTTGCAGTACTAACCAGCCAGTGAGGCCAGGCACCCAGCCTCTGCTCGGGCTGCTGCTGGAAGGAAACAAAAATGTGTGCCAACAGAAAGGAGTGATTTAAAATATGTTCACTTTTTATAGTGATGCACTCTACAGCACCACTTGGTAAACAAAAATGTGCCATTAAATAGCTACCAGCAAGCAATTCTGCATTTGACAGGTACCCAATTCTTTCTTCTGGCCTAAAGAAAAAAGACTTTTTTTACTACGTCAAGGTGAATAAGCTAAAAACACAGCAATTACCTAAATCTACAGAGCTCAGTTCTCCTCCAGCCACTCTCTGCAACCACAGCAAAGGCAGAACAGGCAACAGAAAGCTGAGGTTGGGCCTTAAGTACTTAAAGATTGCCATACTCAGGCATGTCATCTGTGAGTAGAAATTTCCATTAGTACTGATTTGTGATTTGAACTCTGACCTCACTGAAACCAGTGGAAGATTCACAGTGGAGTTCAGGATGTCCAGGAGGTGCCTCTTCAACAAGACCTGTGATGCAGCAGTAGTGGCACAAACTACTTCTGATGTTGTCTCTCCAGAGGGTGAAATCTCATTTATCTGCATCTCTCCTAAACCCCTCTGTTTTCACTTCTTAAATACCACTGAGTGTTTATTGCCAGGTATCACTAAGTCTTTATTACTGTGGCATAATGAGGCTCCTGTTCACTAACAATCATGCACCCCCCCTAAAAACACTGCAAAAATGGAAAATGAATAATGGCAGTATTTATTACACCATCAGGCACCCAAATGATCCTGATTAAATGATTCCCCAGCCACGGTGAGCAAGTGACAACAGAAGGGACAGCCCCACTTCCTTACGGTGCTGCACTCAATGTCTGACAGTACAGTGGGAAACCTTTTAAAGTGTGCTCTATTAAAACCAACATGAAATGACTATACATCACTAACTCTGCATATTGCTGTATGTATTGTTGTATGGAGAATTTGCTACAGAAGGAGGCTCAGCAATATGAAATACCAAGGTTCTCTCGGAGGTGTAACCTCTGTGTTTAGCAGCCATTAACTGCAATGTTCCTGTTACTCTTCAGTAGAATTAAAGCCATGCAACTTCCCCTTCCCTCCACCATCCTGAATGCACAAAAAGAAAGGGTGAAGGCGGCAATAACATCACTTCTCTCTGCTGGTCCAACTCCCTTCACTGATCCGCTTCCCTTCACTGTCAGCAACCTTAACCTTCACCTGATACTCGTGAAAAATCAAAGGCTTAAAACACAGAAAAGACCAAATCTCTTCCCCAACCGATGTGCAATGCCCCGACATCGGTGGCTCTGCACTGACAGCAAGCCTTGCCCAGGCAGAGGAACAGCACTGCCTCAGCAGTCGAGTTTCAAATCTCATTTTGGCCAAACTGCTGCTGACCTTGGTCTCAGCACAGAAAAATATCCCAGGACAAAAGGTTGCTCACAGCCCATGTGGCCAGGCAGGCATCACCTGGGGATAGAGCAGCCTAAGGGATGCAAGCAGTGGGTGACTGCACCCCTCTGCTCTCCCTGGTGTAGCAGCAAAGTTGGTGCATTACAGTTAAGCAGTGCTGCATAGCCAGTGGAGTTTGCAGTCTCTGCCACAGAAACCCCCTTCCATGGCAGCGGCAGCAGCACAGGGAATGCTCCTGCTCAGGGAGGGGGGTGACAACAACACGGAGACAGCAGCACCAAGGAGGTAGATGCATGGAAGAGGTACTGCAAAGGTAGGAAAGAATGAATTGGCACATACCCTCACAAACCAGGACAAGGGTGGTGCTGTACCAAAAGGCAAGGGAAGCCCTCGGTGGAGCCCACAGGGTTGATGTGTTCTATCTTTTCAGCTTATCCAGCCAGCAAGCAATGAGGGCAACCTGCTCATCTCCAGAAATTAAGTGGAATTGCAGCGTTCAACAGCATTTGAGTTGGATTAAGAGTAAGTGAATGAAGCTGGCTGATTAAGAGTGAGTTGCATCAAGCACCAAGGTGTTTAAACAAAGATTAAGAAGGAGCACATGTGTTTCAGTTGGGAGAACCAAAACAATTAAACATCACTAGTCCCATCACACAGTGCAGCACAGGTGACAACATGGGAACATCAGACCACAAATAGAGGCTGTACTAGGACTACCCTGTACAAAACACCCCAAGTTACTCCCCAGCCAACACAATGCAGCTTAGGTTTTTCTGATAAAACAGATTAACAGAGACTTTGTAAGCAGCTTCATACTGAAGAAGCATCAGCAGGAGAAGACAGAACTGAAAGAGTAAAAGGAGAATCACAACATTGGAGGTCAAAGCTGGCCTCTGAAGGGCTGCAGTGAAAGGAGAGTGAGCAAGGGGAAAGGACAACAACGATCTCCCTGTTACCAAAAAATAAACCACATGAAGGGACAATGCTGTGGAGTTGCCTCCTACAGCTCCTTCTAGGGCTGTCACTTGGGAAAGCCTGATACTTCCCTGTGGCTCAGAGGCATGGAAAAACCAAGGGGATGGAAGACAGCATTTTTTTCTGCAGGAAATATCAACATTTATGGGATTTCCATTCATTTGAGCCACAAAAAATTCTCCTAAAAAAAAAAGAGACAGGGAAAAACCTTCATTAAATTACATAGAAAGGAGCTTAATTTGTGAAAACAACAGCAAAAGGAGGTCTTCCCTATGACCCGAAGCACATAACCAAAAGATCTCTCCCACAATCATGGTGAAGCGACAGCATTTTTTTTTTCTGCATGGCAGCAGAACAATGCCAAGTCTGTTCTGATTCTGTAATCACTCTGTTAACCACAAGTCCCCAGGACACTTCTTACCTAGCTGCACAACTTTTCTTTTTTCTTCTCACTGAGGTTTAGCAATAAAGCCCTTTTCCATTTGGACTACGTGGTATTTTATTTCAACTGATGAGCCTGGTACTGGAATTCCAACACTCCTGAATGCAGGCTACATTCAAATGCAAAGCCTGCTCTAGAAGCCATGGTTCCTGTATATCTAGAAGCTGCATTTACCACAAGAATGCTGGAAATAAGAATAAATTTAAACCTTTCTGTGTTCATTAAAACACCTAATGAGAAAATTGCTGCCTAGAGCAGTAAATGGTAACTTGTTATGGCTGATGAAGAGAGCAGAGCTCATTTGTAAATACAGTAAATGCTGTTTCAGCTACTCTGGCCCTGAATCAAAGAGCCAGAGTGTTGCTCATTCACAATGAAAAGTGGTAGGGTTTGTACAGTCTGCAAGTGCCTAGATGTGGTATTTATCCCGCTGAAGTGCAAATCCGTACAGAACAGGATGCTCTTCTCAGCGAGGTCAGGACAGCTTTTGACTCAAATGGAAGGATGTTAACTCTGCTGCCTCTAAGCTGGTAGGCCAGTCAAGAGGAGCTACCGTGTCCAGAACTTTAGGAGCAAAAATAAAGCAACCTGGACTGAAAAACAGCCACTAGTGAAGCATCGTGTTGTATAATAGCTGCGTGTCTCTTCAGAAGGGAGACATGTGCCACGGTGGTTGGAAGGCACAGCTATTCACACTCAGTCAGGCTAACACCCTGGCACCATTTTTATGTTCTCAACTGAGCCAACAAAAACTCAAAGAGGCAACATGAAAGTCATGCAGATTCCAACCACAGCTATTTCTGGAACTGCCAAAACCAGAAGAGAATAGCCTCTCCCCCACGTTTTTAATCAGCTTAGAGACAAAACACAGGAGTATTTTCTCACCATCTCACATCAGTGAACAAATAGTTTCATCCCAAAACAAATGATGCTACAGGAAACTATTCGGTCACCAGGGCAATGGGAGGAAGCTACCACTGAGCTGCTCCCCAGCCTGCTGGCAAGATCCTGTAGCTTCAAGTTTGGGCTGTAGCACAGCAGTGCCCCAGGCGCAGGCACACCGCTGACACGCTGCCAGCACCCACTCTTCCACAAACCATTCCCCATCGCATGATGGTGCTTCCCAGTGTACGCACCTGATACAGCTATTGCCATTATTGCCACTCAAACCACTACTGGAGGTAACTGGAGCCACCAAGCCCTAACCAGGGCTTTGATCCACCGTTCCTTTTGTAGTAAAATCCATTCCAAGCAGAACACACAAACTGGCTGGCGACGGCAGAGCGAGCGCTGAGAAACATTCGTATGAACCTGAACCGAGACAAAGACACTGATTTCACCACGCTGAGCTTAATACACTGCCTTTCACCTCTTAAATTAAGCAAGGGCAAGGCACTTTCCCATACTCATGGCAGTGGAGTTAAATTATGCATTCAGAGCTAATTATCTGATATGCTGTTTAAGCCCTGCCATTATACATGTCAAATAAGAAGAATGCAAAATGTAGCTCCCGGGCAAATAAGACAGACACAGGGTGAGCATGAAAGACACAAGCTTCCCCTCAAGGACTGCAACACCTCAGACACCAGCAGTCCACCTCCAGCAATTGGACAAAACTCATGTGTATGGCCAGGGTGACGCAATGCTGATGGGTCTAGTCTCCCAGACGGGCTTGAGGTATGCTGGCAGATATGGTTGCCTGTCCTATCCAGTTCCAGATATTCTCTTAACACAAGCATGACTGATGAATCTTCTCACAAGGCAGCATGCCAGCCAGTTATTGTTTCTCCTCTGGTTTTCTTCATTTATACACATTTTCTGTAGTTCCAGAGGAAGCACAAAGTTCTGAAAGGCAGAGAAACCATACAGCAGGGACTTACTTCAGCACATACCACTGGTGTCTGATTTGGTTCCCAGCCTCCATCCTGCTCTCCAGAGGCAGCAGGAGCATCCCTGAAACCTCTGGAGGTGGCATGGGGAGCCCAGCTGGCAGCCTGCCTGTGGTGCCTCTCCGCTTCTGCATGAAGCTGGCAGAGACACAGAGAGCTTTGCTGGGGGGGAGCAGACAAGGAGGAAAAATGTTCTCTCCTAGCACAAATACAGCTGTTTCCACAGATGCATGCCTGCAAAAATGCTGCTTTTGTTTCAAGTGTGAGTGCAAAATACAACTGGTCCAATGCCAGAAATTCTGAGCAAAGAGCAATTATTTTATGACCTGGAAAAGTTTGTCAAGAAATGATGAAAAAAATAGGCTTCACCTGTACTTAACAGTCATGATTGGCAAGGACTAAATGAAAACAACTAAATTTAGGAAAGCCCCCACAACTGGGTGAGGATGTGGAATTGTGGGACGGCCCCATCATCATTACTGGGAAATTCCTATTCTGCAGGAAACTAAATTTCTGGCAGATGATGTCACCACAGCTCCTGCTGATGGCTGCTCCCATTGCAAACCCCCTAGCCAGCTCACAGCCAGCACTGCTCCTCCCCTAACAGAAGTGAGGGTAGACAGCCCAGCTGAACTTTTAGGCCCCCCATAAGTTTTCATGAGATGAACACTTTTCCTGTCTGTGGGGGGATGCATCCTCCTGACCCAGCCAGCATGCCTTGCCAGCCCCAGCTGCAACAAGCACCCCTGTAGCTCTCATGTCCTGCTGCAGGCTGCTTCAAAACGCTTCCCCGGAGGTTCACCCAACTGGAATGAAGTCATTGCAGGTCCCTTATTTACACCAGGACTGACACCAGCCTAAGAGCTGAGACACATATAAAACATACAAACAGCATCCTTTGGGGGATGAAGTTGAACTCCAAAATTCATTTCAACCAAGATAATGACAGTGATTATTAATAGTCCAAAAGGATGCTGCACCTCCAAAAAGATACCTATTTAAGTCACAAAAAAACCCAACCCTGAAATGTCTGCTTCCTTGTCACAGTGAATATACACTCGATTAAAAAGTTGACCAACCAGCAGGACACCAGAACTGTTTGCTCTGTCCTGGTTTGCGCTCTAAGTCCAAACGGCTGCTGACAGTGAAATTACAGCTGGCCCAGAGGGTAACAGGCACTGTGCAGAGGTAAAACTGCCAAGCAGCAAAAGTAGCCAAGTTCCATTAGTTACTGACAAAGCATCCTGATGCTAAACGCTTCACATTCAGCCTTTCCTGAGCTTTTCACTTTGCAGTTTATTATAACAGAGGTTGGCTCCAGAACCTCAGCAAACACACATAACAAAGCCACATTTTTTTAACTGTCATCCCCAGCAGTCCCGGGCTCTCCTCACCCACAGCATTCAGCATTCCTCCGCATTTACATTATCTACATTAAGAACATTTTTAATTATTCTTCCAGCCCAAGAAATGAGCACTCCCAATTATTCAGATGCAGTCTATCTGCAGCAGGCAGACGCTACTGTGCTCAGTAGAAGAGGGAGCTATTTTTATTTCAGCATGCAGGCAGGCAAAGCTTTTCAGAACAAGCAAATTCAGGCATTAGAGAAATTTTTGCTCCTTTTTTTTTTTTTTTTTTTTGCTGCTTCCTGCCTGTTGCTCCTTTGGGAACAGCAGTGGCAGGGAGCCCACCCAGGGAGATGGAGTGCCATAGGACAGCTGCCTTTCGATGGTCCCCAAGTGTTTATATTAGATGTATTCCTTATTACAGCTGTAAAGCTGGCCAGACTGTACAAGTTGTACGTTTCAGTGTATTGGAAAGCAGTATTTTTTAAAGGATGGCAGGACCCTTTGCTTATATTAAAACATCAGCTATCCTGCAGATCAACTGCAATTATCTTATGACTCACCTCCCAGTGGCGGTGTGAATTTTGAACAATTAGACACTGTAACTAAGTGGGAAGATAAGAATCCTTTGTTTTTCCACAGAGCGCTATTGTCTCAACAAAGGCTTGAGAGGGTTTTGTATCTTCCCTTGCCTCTCCATCACAGAGGTTGTACCACCCTTTTCCTTAGATCTTACACACATTAGGAAACGCTCACTGGCGAGGACTTAAATTCTTTGTTCCTTTACCCACCCCACTGGATACTCCTCTGCCTTTCCCACGTCCCTCTGCTCACAGTTACATAGTCAGGCTCTCCCATGTCTCCACAGAAGTGACTGCAATTCTTGCTACCAGCTCTCCCAAGGGTCCTTTTCAACCTCAATCCATGAATGCTCGAACTATTCCCCTCACCTACTCAAGTTTTTCCTGTCTACAAAATTCTAAGCAAAAGCCCCGCACAGGAAAACATTTCAGAGCTTTAAGCTGCTGCCACAGTGATGGGGGAGCTGGAAAGACCCGCAGATGGGTCTTTCACACAGATACAGGGAGGCATTCACCAGCTGCTCCTTAAAGGGTATGATGACAACCCAACTGGTTTATACAAGAAAACCCCTGCAACTACAGCATTGTTTTATCAGCTGAGCCAAGCAGAAATGGTTCTTCAGAAACCACTTAGGTTCCCCATCATGGTGCCATCCATCAGCTCCGCACACAAGTTCTTCTCTATTACTGTCATTGAATGAGCTGGCAGAGCCCGACAATAGCCAAAGATGGTCAATATCAGAGCTGCCTAGTAAAGCTGAAACTGGAGTCCAGATGTGTATCTGTTCACTGGTAGTGCCTGCACCATCCATGACAGACACACATAGTAAAAGCAGTCCCTGACAGGAAAAGGTATTGATATTAGACAGGTTAGGCCAGATTCTTCCTTAGGATGACACTCTGATCTGAAAAATGGAATTGAACTGGTTTATTATTATAATTAAATTATTGTAATTTTTAGCTACACTTCTGCTTATCTTCTTCCCAAGACTTCAGCTTCCTGGTGGAGGAGACAACCATGAGAACTGGGAGAATGTGAAGTGCGGTATAACACACGTCTGCTCTTTTTCTTGGTGAGAAAAGTTTAAACACTGTCAGTCATGTCATAAAAATTAGCAGAGACTTAGCACGGGGCAGTTCAAAAGCAAAGACATATTTCTTTGTCAATGTTCAGAAGCTGATAGGATGCTGAAAGCTCTCGCAATTTTCTTGCCATTGAAACGGAAGGCTCAGCTATGCAAATTCAAAATCATCAGGATGCAGCAAATGTAGGTAAGAGAGTCACTGTTCCTTGGTTTCCAAGTCAGGGCTCTTTATGCCCTAACTCAGTAAAGTATTTGTGCACTCAGCATCTCGCAATTCAGTGGGCTGCTTGCTTTCCCAAAAGTTAGTGCTTCCCCAGAAACAGCCTCTAACTTCCGAAGTGAGGGGAAAGCACATCTGTTCACGCAGCTCCATTCACACCAAAAATGTCCTGTTTTTTCCAGGGAAGGATTCTCCAAAAAAAGACACTAAAACAGGCAACAAAATGTCCCTTTTGAAGGCTTCTCATCCCCTGCTGCAGAAGTCACCACCCTGGCAGAACAGCCCACTGCAAAGCATGCAGAAGTCCACAGGGACTTTGGTTGTTCTAGTTCAGAGTGATTTCTGTACTCAGCCCAGAATCAGAAAAGTACAAGCATATCTTAAAATAATCACCATGCCTTTATAAGTCTTCTTCTAAACTAAAATTAATCATAAGGCCTTTTAATTGCTCTCAGAACAAGCACTGCAGGGCACAGTCCAATGGTCCTCTGCTGAAACTCTGACTGCATGGGCATCACGCACCAGTGACAACTGAACTGTTCTGTTGGGTTCTAAAGAGACACTTCATATACTAAACACCCATGCATTCATGATGCTAAGTATGTATCCAGGCTGGAGCTTCAGTACGTGTAGTAACAAGCTGTAAAAACATGTCAGCAGAATTTGAGCTGAAGTTGCCAAGTGTCAAAATAGGATAGCATTTAAACATTTGCACATTTTGCTTATGATACAGCAGCACAAGGCAAATACACAGCCATTAGCATTTCAAAAATAGTTTCTGAATGAAAGGAAGCTTTAAAAATAACTTTGTTTTCTCTTGGCATCCCTATGCTAATACATTCTACTTTTAATTTTAAAAGCCTCTTATTCGCAGACACAAGGCATCACCATCTCCTTATGCAATTTAAATTCCCATGGCAAAGCAAATCAGACTGTGGTCCACCTCCCACTTCTCCCAGCAAACCTGGGACCTTGTGCACAGGTCAGTGTCTCATGCCACTCCAGATGTCCTCATTCCACTCAGAGGTGGCAGTAAGCTTGTGGCAATCCCTCTGAGAGAGCTCTTCTAAGTAAACTACATCACACTGCTGAGAAACATGATTAACTTCCCTTATAGATAGATCAACTGAGCCAGAGAGAATTGAATTTGTTTATCCAAAGTCATCAGATTACCACTTGTACCATCATTAGTCCCACAGCAGACAATGCAGTATTAAAGCAACATGATGTGACATAAAACTGTAAGGTAGGAAAGATTCCAACTGAAAAAGAGGGCAATGATGTAATACACAACAGCACCCTAGTGCCTACCTGCAGAGGTGGTGAATTCTAGTTGCACAGCCCCTCCTTATCCATAGGATGTTTTGCTGTGCAGCACCAACATTCTCCCAGACCATTTCACACAAGAGCTGCACAACGCACAGAGCTGTTTAATCCATCTTTCCGTATCTTGCTTTTTTTTTTCCTTCCCTCTTCCTCTCAATTATCTTCTCAGGTATC
The DNA here is from genome assembly GCF_964237585.1 of Gallinula chloropus. NCBI lineage: Eukaryota > Metazoa > Chordata > Aves > Gruiformes > Rallidae > Gallinula > Gallinula chloropus. Next base: position 29,105,674 of record NC_140090.1, on the reverse strand, counting down.
CAATCCAGGTCTGTGGTTTGTAAACATGGCTAACTAATTCAAGAATTATCTACCCAGAAATCTCATTAGCTAAGACAGAGAAAGCACTGCTAAAATAAAGATGATTCATTTTGTTTCTATTAGTCAAATGAACACAACAAGCAGCTGAGAATATCTAAGATTACAGGCTTAATGTGAAGCGACACTGAATCTGAGTATGATGCTGAAACACCAACCCTGGACAAGAATACTGCAAGTAAGGTCCTCTGGAAACCAAGATATTAACCTGACTTTTAACCTGTTTGGCCCAATACAGCTTCAGTGGTAAATATCCTGTCACAGTTTTCATTTGGGACTGCTATAAACTTCACCACTCATTTGCCCTAATACCTACTTGCTACAGTTAAAAATTTTCCATCTGATGGCCTTTTACTTCCAGATAAATAGACAGCAGCATTATGCTGAGCAACCGGAACTTAAGAGCCTGCAAAGTTTGAGTATACTCTGGAGCTGGTCATTTGACAGGATTTCTGTGCAAGAGACATCATTCAGCATGGTGGTGCTGACAGCAGTGCTGTGTAGAAACAGTTCGGACTTCAGTATTTCTGCTTGTTTTCACGCTAGGACAGGGCTAAGCCTCATAAGAGCGCACCTCCAGGCTACTTGGCAAGATCCAGGCAGCTCCCGAACTTAATTCACAGTGAAAGAAGGCACAGCTTGAGCTTGGTCTCAAATCCATCAGACACTGTCATCAGGTGGGAGAAGGAAGCATTTTTCCCCACCATCTGAAGAAAGTAAGGTGAGCAGCAGAAAAAGGAAGGAGACTCTACTGTGAAACCAGAATTAAGATGTGCCCTGGTGACAAGACAGAGCCCTTCCTTGCTACCATTCACCTATTAGCACTACAAAACTCTGTGTGCCCAGTTTTAGCTTTAAGGCTCCTCCTAAGAATACATGCTCACACATTCAAAGTGGGGAAAAATTAATACAATCTGATTAAGTTCCTTAACTTCAAAAGTGATGGGCAAGTTGGGGCTTTTATTTTAAGACACCCTTCCTGCTGCACCCTGGAAGGACCTGATTTTCATGAAGTACCACTCATCCCCTTCTCCAGGAGATCCCTTCCCACCATGACTCGAAACAGCCAGAACTGTGGGTCACACTGGAGAGCACGGGATGCACTATGCCAAACTCCATGTGTATTCAATGCTCATCTTCACACCCCGACGAACTCAGCTCCTTCTCAAATGTGTTTCCGAGCACCGTACGAATGGCCTACCACATGCTCTTGAGTGTGGCATCCAGAGAGCTCTCCTCCTCCTTTTGCTGGAGCACAGGTACTATATCCTCACTTTCCAGGCTGCAGCCTTTCACAGTGTACATGTGGATGGCAAACTGTGCCCTGACATACAGCATCTCCAGGTATCAGAGCCCAAAGAGCACACACCCTGCCAAGAGTGCAAGCTGAGTTTCTCACCATTGCCAAACAACTAGCTGGATAGATATGAAACTCCGAGGTTTTATCCATCACCTGCCTACAAAAGAACCCCCCCAAAACCCCCCAAAAAACAACCAACCAAAAAACCAAAACCAAAAAACCCAATAACAAACCTCCGCCAAACCACACATCACCACAGCCACCACCACCACCACCAACAAAAAGCAAAAAAACCCAAACAGTCCTAAAAAAGAAAAGTAAACGTAAGCAGAAAAACATAACTTTTAGTCAAATCATGTGGGAGGCTGCACAGACACAGAGCGATAAGGAAAAGTTCTCCTTTATTTGAACTATGGAAATACCTCTGGGTGGAGGCACCATGAAACAGCGCTGGCTGGAGACAGTTCCAAACAAGTAGAGTAACTCATATCAGTTCAGGTAATGAAGAAAGCTATGCCAGGAACAGGACAACTTTATTTTTTCTCTGAACATGTAGCTCCATTCTAGCTAAACTTCTTTTGGGGACAGTTTTGCCAGTGAAAAAATATCAAAAATAAAAATAAAATAATCACATGCGCAACCAACAGCAAACACAGGGGTCACCTTGTAGAGACAGAGGGTGCAATTCCATCGGTGGCTTGAACTGGACCCAAACCCAAACACCTCCCAAATGAGGTGGTTTTGTGCTTGTATTCCCCCAGCCCCAAACCAAACACTTCCACGTTCTCTTGTGTCAGCAGTGCAATCCTACAGTGACATAGTAAAGTAAAAGATTGATTCAGGTGAAAACTCATCTCTAGCAGTCTAAAATATATGTAATTATTGATGGTGCGAATTTGCGGGTGTACAAGAGTCAGCTACATCCCTGAAGAATTATCAGGGGAAACATTACCCCAGAAAGCCCACAGAACTTCTCTAGGAGTTTTGGAAATTGTTCATCTGTATTTAAATTATCTTCTTATTAATACTCACAAAGTGCATCACCAGCACTTAGCAGCAGATTAGACAACTGTCTTTCCCTAAAGCTCTTAAATACTGTCTTTTTGGAGTTAGAACTAAGGAACAGAAAACCCACCATCCCTAAGCCCCAGAGAGCACAAGTTCCTTCCCTCCACCAACACATGCCAAGGGGGCTTCTTGGACCCCCACCCAGCCTTCTTCACACTACAGAGGATGGACTGGGTCAAGAGACCCTGGTACTGCAGATGAGATTCAATGTGAGGACTATGGCATTGCCTTCATGTCTGACCTTTAAAGGTCCCCAGAAAACACCCGTACCAGCACTGAATTGAGCCTCATAATGTAACCGCTGAACGCATTTTATGGGCATAATTCCCAGGGTCTTTGGAAACAATGCATTCTGTCAAAATAGCATCCGAACCAAACAGGCTCTTTAACCTCCCAACAAAGCCCTGTTTGATGTGCCACATTCCAGGAAGCACACTCAGTATGATTTTATCTCTGTGTTGTTGGGGCCTTTGTGCCTTTTGTTGAAAAACTAATACAGCTCCACAACAGGGGTGAAAATATTCCTCTCTAATAAAATATTCAGCCAGGGGGAAAAAAAAAAAGTCAGTATTTAAAACAGAACCATCATACTAAGTTTCTCCAGTGTCACGCTTTCTGCTTTCTTCCTTCAGTGACTTAAGTGCTCACCTCCTAGAATTAGGGTCTTTTTTTCAGGCCACCTGTAGTAACCAAAATATTTGCACTAATCCAGCTGGTAAGGCAAAAGCCAGGATACATTTAGTTCAGATGCATCCCCTTCAACCTCCCATATCTGTGCGTCACCTAGTTTGCTTTTAAGTCATTAGTCATGACAATCATCTCACTGAAACTCGTGGGAGGCCCCACAAGAGAGAAGGATGCTTCCTTTCTCCTGAGGGCAGGATGCTTATGCCTTGGGATAAATTTCATTTTTCATGTCTGTGTAGGCCCACACAAGCAAATAGATTACATTAGACTGTAAAGCCAGAGCACATCCAAGAGGGAAAATACCAAAGAAAAAGTCCTACCCAAGCTTCTCAAGCGCTTGAAAATTTCTGCATCATCACAACACAGTGGCCAGAGTGGGTTAAACAAAAGGTCCACATACCTGTCACACCTTCTTTGACAGCTGCTAGGACAAGAGACTTACAGGAGAACCACCTTAGGTTGTGCCTAGTGACAGTCTCCCGGTATAGGCTCACTGGACAACTTTTAGATACCCAGGACTGAGAAGCTTCCTGTAACAATGGCATTTTTATGTTTAGTAATTCCCAATAAATTTTTATATCATGATTTTACTTTCTTGGAATCAGCTCTGCTTTTGACATTCCTATCAAAATATAGTTGGCAATGTATTTAAACTTAATTCCTTCTTGTATGAAAAACCCTGTGCTCCTTGGTCCTGAAACTGCCCCCTGGCAGTTTCACTTGAGGTACCCTGGCTTCTTTATGAGCAAAATTGTTTCCAATCCAGTTCATTCACGTGGCCTTCCTGTACCACTAAGACTAGTCCAACCTGGATGAGATGAGATGGCCAGCAATGGTCACAACCTGAGTCCCTGCTTCAGAAGATTTTAAAGCACAGCAAGAGCCAACAACTTGTTTCGCATCCCTCAAAGCAACATTTAGCAAGTGCCTTGTGGCCATTATTTCTGGAAGCAATCAGCACCTGAGGGCCATGTTGTCTTCCAGCCTGAAGTTCAATTAATAAAATGACACCTATGACAGCCTGGCTTGTTCTGTTTAATGATTTCTTAGAAGGGTATTGAATAAACCTCCATTCCCGCAGAGAGCACGCAGCGTCAGAGCCTTTGCGCATCTCGGTGTTCAGTGCCCAACATGGTTGTCATGACAGAGCAGGATTACCACTTCTCTCTTTTCTTCTTTTTTCTCTTTTTAATTTTGATGTCAGCACTGAGCCCAGGACTGGAAGATTTAATTTGCCAGCCAGGCACCCACTGAGCTCCAACTACATCCATGGCAGCCCACCAGCATGCTGGGCTCTGTGCTCCCTTCAACTGGTTTCCCAGGACTGAAACCCGCTGCTATCCGTGGTGTCCTACACCTGCCAAACCAGGCGGGTAGGATGGGAAGAGCCTGCCCAACATCTCCCAGCTGCCCTGCTAGCTGGCATGTGTAACTGCTCTGGAGCAGGCACTGACATAGACTCCTCACAGATTTCCCTAGCCAGTGAGGGCAGCAGATTTAAAGCAAACAAACCAACCAACCAAAAACAAGCAATCAAAAATCCCCATCTCACAAAACCAAAACAATAATAAAAAAACCCCAAAACAAACCAACCAAGAAAATGGTGACCACCTTGCTTCAGGGCAGCAAGATGAAATTCCCTTGCATTAGTAGTAAGTGAAGAAATAGAGGAAGAGGGGAAGTGTTTAATTAAAGCTGGCCCAAAGAATGCTGCCGTTCCAAGTGACTCCTGCTAGCAGGGCCTCAGAAATGGCCATTTAAACAATAACCCATTTTCTAAACATGGGCTCTGTGCACAAAGTGAGGGGTTTCAACCTCTGAAAGCTGAGTCCATGGAGCTAAAGAACAATGTATTTTGCACTCCCTCACATCTATTTTATTCACAGAACACACACCTCTTGGCCAGCATGCCTTTGGAGCCATGGTGGGGAGGTGAAGCAACCTTGACCTTGTCAGCCACTACAGCACAGCCAGCCATTAGATTCTGCACACCAAGAGACCACACTGCCTGTGCTCGTGGGGTCTGTCAATTCAGCTGCTGCTCTGGGGAGGGGAGTATACTGGACCAGTTGCACATTAGGAGTGACTTCATGGTTCTCTGTGCCGCTGCATTTCCATATGACACAGATGTGACTCCTTTTCTACCTCAGCATCTCCCTCCCCACATTTCAGCCTGCACTTCTGGCTTCACTTGCTGCACTGCTTGAAACAGAGTCAATTTTTTTTACAGTAGGTCAAGCTAGACTTAAAACCTGCTTGTTAAATATTAACGTATAACGATTATGGTATTCCTCACCATTTATGTAAAGGGGGTTCTTAGATCCTTACCTTTGGCTGAATGAAAACAAAGGTGATTTACATCATTCTGCAACCTGACATCCTCATGACTTAGTTCACTTCCATATGCAAACTCTACCAACAGAACCCTGCACTGTCAACAACTGGTACAGGAAGACAGGAACAGGTCTCATTGTTCATATGTGCATGTTAGCAAATTCATTTAAAAATCTCAGGCTTTAAATCCACTTAAAGGTAGCAATTAAATACAATAGGAGTTTGGGGGGATTTTGCTTTTAATCAGAAAGACACACATTACTAGTTCAAACGATTTAGAAAAATCCAAGTGTATTATATAATCACTGGACTGCATTTTTTATCGTGAAAGCATGTAACCCTATCAAAACAAAAAACAAACTGACAAATCTACCAGTGGTTAAACCAGACTAAGTAGGAATTATATTTTTAGCCTTTAATACTTTGGAGTATTAAACTATTACAGAGTCCCAAAAAACCTGTCCCATCAGCCTGTAGCTAATATCAAATCAACCTGACCTACTAGCTGGGGTTACACTTTTGGGCCCTTTTTAAATACTGGAAGGGCCTGAGAGTCCCACAGGCCTTTGGAATTTCCCCAGTTTCCCAAGGTTTGTTAAAAAAATCCCCATTATTGTTTCCAGAAGCGCTGCAGCCAGCTTCCTGAGCTCTCCTGGGCGTTACTTCTCAGCACTGGAGGCTTTGAAAACACCCGAGCGGACACTGGCTCCCATGTGGGACACCTTCCCTTTCCACAAACACCACTCCATGAGGGGAGACATCCTGCTGCTTCTGTAGCATCGTTTATAATTATACCACACATCTCCCCTTACATGTTAATTAGTTCTCCAGAAAGTACCATTTAGCCTGTTGTCTCCTGAGATTGAGTCACCTATAACAAATCCCCATCTCCATCTCGTGTTTACTTAAACATACAGCAGACAGAATAGTTTCAATATGTAATTTTTATAAATACTGCCTCACAGATACAGCTCCTTCTGTACTGGTACATTATCTTCTTGTGTAGGCATGTAAATATGTAACCGTATATATAGTCCTGTGCATATATGAACAGGAAATTGTGGCTTCTCACATATGGATATAGAGAAGATTAACCCACCACTTGTTAAATAAGGGACTGCTTTGAAGTACTTAATAAACTTAATTAGCATAATGCAGTTTGCATCCTGGCTCGGGCTTCCAGAAACTACCAGAATATAAACAAGTTATAAAGCTAATGTTTCTAGGAATAACTGGAAGACCAGTGTTTTGCTGTACACAGCACCAGTATTTTAACTCAATGACCCGGTAGCTAATTTTGCCAAAATGTGACATTTAATTAGCATCATGTCCTCTTGCTATCCCATCAGAAAACAGCTTTAATCTGTGTGTGTGTGTGTGCATGTGTCCACACACACATCCCACGGGGGAGCTTGCATGTGTTAACAGGTGACTTGATGAAGGACATGAAGGCACCGCACTGCGATCACCGCAGCTTTGCCAGGCCTGTTTGTGCTGGCTCGCAGGCACCTGGCTGGGGTATTGCCAAGGAGGCACAAACCTGTCTGGGGTATTGCCAAGGGGAGCTGACACACTGCAAGGCCAGGGACTGATCCCCCCAGCCCTGAGGGACAGGGGACCTTGCCCAGCCAAGTGTGAGCTGCCTGCTCAACTGTTTTGAGTTGCTTGTCCCTCCTCCCCTGGGTACAGCTGCCCAAGCTACTGCTGTATGTGCTCCCAGACACTGTCGCCTGTTGCTTTTAATGGTAATTCATAGCCTATAAAGGCAGCTAGAGGAGGGAACAGACGCCTTCTGTTAGTTTTACAGAGACAAGGGAAGAAATACAGTAAATAATGTATCGCTTTTCAGACCTACCTTTTGCATTATGTAAGCAACACAACTCTTGTTTTTCCACAAAATTTCCAGTCTCTCTTCCATGCTCCAAAATAGCAAGGGGTATACAATTAAATCTGAAGAGTTGCAACACAAACTTTCTAAATCTTTGCTCTTGCCTACAAGCTTGGGGCGATTTATATCTGGAATTTCTAAGATAGTAAGCAGCCTCTGCACCTACTGCTATCATTAGCTTACTCCTTGCCTTCTGGTACCTCTCACTTTCCACCCTTACCTATTATTTCCTTCCTCTCCCTTGGAGGAGCAAACTCAAACTCCCTGCTGAAAATCAGTCTCTGTTTATTAAGCAAAGCAGTGCCCATTTTATTTATTTAGGCAGTTTCTCTGAACTCACCGATCATATTTACATTAGTGCTCCTCATCTGGACTAGCTGGATACTAGAGAAAAAGCCCTCATAAATAATTGATATTTCATTAAAAGCATACACTTTGGGAGCTATTCTGCTCTTCTCTGTTTCAGTTCTGTTCTTCTTTATTACTAAGGACACTCGTAGACAACATGATTGTTGCTTCTTAAGCGAACATCTGCTATTAAAAGTCATCTCCCAAGTGAGCCATATCTTGCTTGCCTTGGTCACACAAATAGTTTTATTGACTTCAACAGAACTATTTGTGTGAAGCAGACAGAACTTGACCTCTGCCAACAGCTACGTGCCAAGTCCCTGAAGGTTGCTTTTGATGCTTTGGCAATCTCACACACCAAGGTTTTAAAGTACTAGTAGTTTAAACAGAAAGACACCAAAGAAATAAAGTTCCTGTTATCTTAAATCCAAAGTAGAGAGGAGAGAATAGCAAATGATAAAGTGTTAAGACCTTTTTCTTAACAGGCCGTTTCGCATAGATAAATTTCCTCCCAATATTGTTTTTCTTCCCAGTGCTTTACTTAGAAGAAGGCTACAAACAACCCTCTCATGTGGGGTTAGCAAACAGCAGTCACTGCTGAGCTGGGACACAGGGTGGGAAGTTACTGCACAAGGGAAACAGTAAGGTGCGCCCAATCACACCAGCTGCAAACATCTCTTGAGGGGTGTGACAAGCCCCAGGTTTTACACCAGACCCACATCCCACTGTGTCTCCTTGCACCTGGCAGGTTTTCAAACGTCTTTGTTCAAAACTACATGTACACGGTATCTCCTTCCTGCTGCCAGCTCACACTGTGAGGACAGACACGCCTGGGTCATATTCTCATTGCTTCCTTTGCCTTTATACCACTGGAAAGTGATAAATCCAGTGTTTATCGGGGGATCAACCACGCAGCAGGCAGTGCTGAGCTGCCCCGTTCAGCCAGCCACAAACCACGGCAGTGCTACACTGACAGCTCAGCTGTAACGCAGCATCCTGGCAGAGCTGGACTCCCTCTCTACACGGAGTTTTTCAGTCCAGGCTGCTCTTTTGTTTAAGCAAATCCTGGAAAACAGCCCATTGTTGCATAGACACATACAGCACGGGTATACTCCACCTCTTAAAGCACTGTCCTTGGCGTGGCTGATTCATTCAGAAATTATCCAAGGATTCAAATGCGCTCCAGTCACAAGAGCTGGCTAATTCCTCAGAGAGCGACACCAAATGCACTGAGCAGCACCATCTCCCCCATCAACCTCCCGGTGAAGGAGTGAATTTGCTGCTAATCCTTTTAAGACTGTCCCCCACATTTTGGCTCTTAAGGACTGGTGGTGTTACAACGAAAAATGTCATCGCAAAATATTAGTTGCCTTGCTTTTGATGATAACTGCTGTTTTCAGAGACAACAAAATCAACTTGAATTTACCTAGTTTTTTAAATAGTCTGGGGTTTTAACTACAGAATTTAACATCTACCCTAGAGGCTTTTTTTCTGGTAGTTAAAGCACTTGCAATTTAGTTTCCTTGATTTACGAACTGGGTCAGAAACAGCTATTTAGGGCGCAAGCTTTACCTTAGTACCTTCATTTGGCTGTGTGTTCTTCCAGAGGACTATTCCACTGACACTACCAAGAGGACACCACAGCACAGATTTTACCCGCTCTTCTGTTTCCAGCAGTCCCCACCCATACTTACACTGGGAACAGGGAAGGCCCTTTCTTTCCTAGGAAGAAATACCTTATGTTTAAAAACACCACGATTACTGGGCTGGGTTCTGGCAGGGCTGCCAAGCGTCACATGCCTTCCATACCCTGGGGCTGTACTGAATTCCCCGGCTAAGGGTGAGCATGGCTGGCACCTGGCTTTCTGTGGACAGCCTCCCATGCTGCCTGCAGCCTGATGGAAAAGGCAGTGACAACCACCTAATGAGTGGAGGATAACGAGGAAGGGAATGGGAGACAGGCTGAGCGATGGAGGCAATGGTGTATTTGCAGGAATCCCAATTATAGTGCAGAGTGAGTTGACTACATCTCTCCCAGCTACTTTTAATGTATTCTACTGACCAACTGGTTCCAAAACGAGAAAATGAAATTGAAATAACTGGAACACAAGATATGATGCAACTGGTGGGAAATTACCAACTCCCTGACTTGAATTCCCTGTACATCTTTAAGGGAATTACTGATAGCTCTTCCGATGTCTAAAAGAACTGACAGATGTTTGGCCTAGAAAAAGCATACTTCCTTGGACAAAAATAATTATTTATCATTTTCTCATTAGCCATCCACCTCCTGTTTTCCATGACAGGGAGGAAACACAGCTCTCTGACAATTCATTTGCTCTAGTTTATTGATTTCTTATATGAAGCCATATTCCCCAGACTGTGATGTGATTTATTTCCATAGCAACTGTATACATCAGAGGACTATACCTAAGCAGGTGAAGAAAAACCTTTAGGGAACAAGAATGTCTTAATGTTCCTGCAAACCTGCCTGCACCAGAAAAAGACTTTTAAAAGATATGTGAAAGCTGGCTCTGAATGGTCTTATGATAGACTGAGCAGTGACGGTATTATTAATCGTTTTTCATTGGAAGTGGTCACATCAAATTCAGATGTGCAAAGCCTACTGAAGAAAGACACAGCTTTTTACAAGCCTGCTCCAAGTTTTCCCCCCCAAAAAGCAGCCCTCACCAAGTTACCAATGAACCCAGGGTGGTTACAAGCTTTTCAGAAGCAAAATTTACCTTTCCAGATCAATACTCAAAACCTAAGTTACCTGTCCATGACAGCCATCCCCATCCTTTGCAGTATGAACTTGTACAGCATTTGGCTCCAGCCACAACATGGGCTCTGGAATTTCTCATTCTGCAGAAGAAATGGCATGGAAGCCATCCATGGACAGAATTATTTGATTGCAAAAATTACTAATTATATCCATTACCTCTCTCAGAATGTAATTCAAAGTATCAAAGAATGTGCTCAAAGTGTCAGAGGCTCAGGTCACTAGAGGCTCCATGGCTCAACAAAGTCCTAGACGCGGTAGTGGCTCCTCTTCAGCTGTCACAGTATTTGAGCCAAATCTCATCTTTTTTTCCACCTAGCTGGCCCATTCTTTTCCTCCCCATAAAGCACAGCAGCCTCGCTCACAACCACAAGAAAACCACCCAGCTGGAGCCCTTCCTTCCCCATCACAGAAGTGTGCTGGTAGGAAGGAGAGGGACACGTCCCAAGGCAGGGATAGATAGATAGATAGGCAGGCTGACTCACCCCAAAAGCACTCATGCCTCAATTCAGGAGATAAAGACCAACTACTGACAGTGCAAATATATTTTTCTTTTTTTCCAATTACCACCACATTAGGCTGTACACAAACCTTCTTTTGACACATAAGTACTTTCCCATTGAGGTAACATGGTACAAGTTCAGATTACTGCTGCCAAAAACCAATATTTTCCATTTTTTTAATCTCTGTATCCTTCAGAGGCTTCCCTCTACTTTATAATTCCATTGCCCAGCCATTCTGAGTTCTCTCCAGCATTTGCAACCTGTTGCCAACTGTGATTTGATTTACTTTGCCAGTAATGCCCCTTCTTATGCCCTTCATACACTCTATTTACAGGTAGGGAGACTTGACTGACAGGTCCCCAAGTTTCCTTTCTGCATTTAGCCTGCAAATGCTGGGTAAAGTCTCATGAAGGCACTTAGATGAGGAGCTGACATCACTCAATGGCAGGCAGGCAGCCTCCCTGAAATACTGTTCATACATTCCCACGCTCTCAGGTGAGCCCCAAAGACAGCATGGGTATCATTCAGCTGATGATCCCTGCATGGATGCATTGGAAAACATGTAACAAATTTACACAGAGTAGTAACTAGCCAGTCCATAAAGTGCTGTTCTTCCTGCAGAAATTCTCCGATTCAACCCCCTGGATCAGTTTAACAAGTTGACCAACGCTTTTCCACATCAACTCCTTGGCTTGTATTTGAATTGTAGCAGATGTCCTGCACACCGAGGTGTTCGGCCTGTGCTGTGTGGCTTCATTTCTATTATACAGCTACTGCTAGAAGGTCCCTCTGCCCATGGAGAAGCCTGCGGGGCTGCATCCCTTTCCTCCCCAAGAAGCAACTGTTCAGCTGGGAGCAGAGACCAGCAAAAACCCATTTTCCTCTTCTGGCCAAGGAAAAGCCATTACAGAAGCACACCGAGGGCTGCTCCTCCCACACACACAGCTGCAGAATAGATATTGCAGAGATCCATGCCAGGTAACCAGGGCAGATGCAGCAAGGGGAATATCTTCCCAGCTTCCAGAGGAGGGCGGGAGTCTGGATGCAATGCCTGGGGACTGATGCAGAGGCTCAGCCAATGCTTGCAAGGCCACTGCATGGCAGGATGCCCCGGGGCCAGCCAAGAACTGTGTTCTGAGGGGTAAGAGTTCTCCTCCACCAGGAACACATCTGCAGCGGGATCACTGGAGACATCTGCAGTGATGATATTCAGATGCATTGAAAAGTCGTGATTTTCCGAAACAGAAACTCACACCTAGACAAGGAGTTATTTATCTGGCCAGATTTTCTGACTCAGTTTCCATTACCTCTGCTGGCTCGAAGCTTAATCCTGCTGTGTCTCTGCTACTACAACAGGCTGCCCAGAGAGGTAGTGGATTCCCCGTCCCTGGAGGTGTTCAAGGCCAGGTTGGATGGGGCCCTGGTCAGCCTTGTGTAGATCCAGGCCTGGAGGTTGGTGGCCCTGCCTGTGGCAGGGGGGTTGGAGCTCTATGATCCTTGGGGTCCCTTCCAACCCAGACCATTCTATGATTCTATACTCCAGCAGCCACCCTGCACAGATCCTACCGCTGTGTGGAAACGCTGCGGTACCTCCCCATCGCAACGGAGGCGCTGCCCAGTGCTCCCCATGTCACCTGCTCTGCCTGGCCTTTACTGTCACCCCAGGTGGTGAAAAACCTTGGTCCGGGTTAACAAAACATTACTGAACTGATTATTCCATATGAAGTATCAGAGATTTACTTCAACTAATTCTTACCTATAACTGAATTAAAATTTAATTAGATGTAATTAATTTGGAATGCGAGAAGATGCTACCTTTCCCAGCTCTGTGCTCTCTCTTACATACCACATAAATATCAAATAGCCAGGAACCTCATTCTAACCCAAACTAAACACAGATGCACACCACTACAGCATCTACCACTGTCATACAGACCATCCAGGTGCTCCACGAGCATGATGGATTTTGCAGCAGGCTTTAAGCATGCTAATATTGCCTAGAATGGGGAAGTGGAGTGTTTCAAAACCATTTTCAGTTCTCTATTTAAACTTAACATGTGGAAAACTATTTTTGTTTATGCAATTAGCTACAACCCTAGGAATATTTTCCTACTGTATTCACTGAGCAACAGTGAGAGCTCAGCCAGAACAGGAGGGGAAATAAAGCGAGCTGAAGCAAGCCCATTTATGTCTTGTTCTGTTCCTTCGTCTTTTGTGAGCAGAAGGCCCACATATGATGGACAGCTACCAGCCTCTTGAAATCAAATCAGCTTCTTTCAAAGAACATTTGTATTTTGTAAACCAATTAAACCACATGAATAGTACAAGGATGAATAGGCTTTTGTTTTATTCAAATTAAGATGTTTTGGATTTGTGAAGATGCAAATAGATATGACAAAAAAGGTAACAAGGGTACAATAGAAAATTATGGAGCAGGGAGAAATTTAATTACATGCTTGTTTGATTGAAAGTTCAAGGTTCTTCTTATATTGCTTCAAATTTAAAAATTCTCGGATCCTTTCCCTCTGTTTTCCAAATATGTTCAGGAAAATAAGTTGGTTGAATTTGTCCTTCCATGGTTTTTAATTTCATTTGCATGCTATTTGGATCTTTTTATTTTTATGGAAATGTAAGTCCAGTTCCAAGTCATAAACCAACACACTTCCTTTTAACAAAGACAGGATCAAAATCTGCAGCCTTCCCTCAGCAGAAAAAGCCTGCAGAATTTTACAGTGCACAATAACTCTTCTAAAAATGTTTAAAGAAAATCTAAGCATTGCGCTTTCAGCCAGAGCACAACAACACTGTACTTGACAGCTGAAAGAGCAATGTTCTCCATCAAAAACTGGAATTCCTTCAGCAGTTTTTAGAGCAACATTTCATTCCCATAAGTGAAACACTACCAACTCAGAAACTCCTAAGTAACACAAGCAGTGGTTTCTGCTCACAGCCCTGCTGCAGCCTGACGCTGTGGAGCTGTTCACCTTCATCCCCACCCACCACCTCCTCAGGGCAATTCCCCAGCCTCCTTCAGCACCACACACTGATTCCCATTCAGCTGAGTTCACTGGGATTTTTTTCCAGATTAAAAAAAATAAATCTATATTCACTCTGCAGTCCTTTTTAATGCAATCCATTGACCTCTGTAGTTCTAGCTGTATAGGCAAGTGCCCCTAAAGGGATCCATACAAGCGATAGCTTTATTGCTACAGGTAAACAGCCAAAATACACAATTTGTGCTGTGCAAAAGGTAAAGAAATAACGTCCCTGTCCAGCCCCTGATCCTTCCCCACCTCCTGTCAGTTATGGAACACCAGCCAAAGCAGCTAGCAGTGCGAGGTGCCAAGTATGTCCTGTAAATTAACTCCCCATGTTGTCAGTCCCAAAAGGGAACAGGCTGCTGTTACTGGAAGAATACTCACACAGGTCTTCACACAACTTTTTTACCCCTCCACATCACAGAAATAAACCATACAAACAAGGACTTGCAGCAAGGAAAGAAAGCCGACTGCAAAAATGATTGCTGAGTACAGCAAGAACTCAACATCCATTTTTGTTTCCTCCACAAGACCAGTCCTAAAGCCACTCCGGGCTACTCAAGACAAGTGCCACCCCTTGGAGCACCTTGTCCACAGCTAGCAAGGCCAGCTACTCACCAGAGCCAGCCTCTGCCTCCTGTCAAACCAAGGGCACAGGTCAGCGAGGGACAGCCAAATCCCCATGACTGCTGAAAACAAGGAGAGGGGGAAAAAAAAGGGGTGGGAGGGAGGAGCAGGGGATGATGACATGAAACTGGTCTAACTTAAGCTTGTGCAGAGGTTGCAGGTGACCTGCCTGCACAGTGTGGTTGAATCCAGCTGGCAGTGAGGACACGGCCCTGGTCTGCTGCCGTGTCATTTCTACAGAGAGAGTTTCCAGAGAGGTGCTGCACTTGAAATAAACTAAACCAAAGGACCAGCGAGAGCCCTGGAAAGCTATCCATTGGCCTGCACAATGCAGTACCTTTGTAATAGCTCTTGCAGGGTAATAAATGTGCTGCAATTAATACCAATGAACCTTGGAGTATACTAGAGCACATTTGGAATGAATTAAAGATAGCAGGACCCATAGACAAGGAAAGGTTACCGTTTCAGACAACCTTCTTTAAAATTTAAACAACAGCTAAAGATTTGGCCCAGCAAGCATAAAGAAAACTCAACCAAATCCATCATCTTGGGCTCCTCAACAGATGTTTGTGGGATGGAACAACTGCAGTTCATAGCTTTCCTTTTGAATTTCCACTGGATAAAACAGCTCTAACAGTTATAATGGAATAAATTCAAGGCCATAATAAGGTGTCGTGCCAGAAAAGCTGTAGCAAGGAAGCTATTCAGAAATACTCAGTGAGCAGTTCTCCATTACAGGACCTGCGTATGGTGACTGACCCTGCATTCAGAACAAGGTGCTGTACATTCACTCATGAGACACCAAAGACCCTTGAATAAGCACTCCTTTGTGAATGCAACTTTGTCACCAACCTATTTCCCTTTCCAGACAGGTTATGTAAGGATATTACTCGTCTTTCACAGCAATGTTTTCCTGTTCAAATTACCAACACTCATAAAATGTGGCATAAATGCCATTCTTTTACACTTTGGTTACTTGATGGCATGCTAACACTGCTAAATCATTTTATACATTGAGAAACATTCGTGTCCGATGTGTTTCATTATTTAAATAGTTCTGTGCTTGTACAAATGAAGGAAGCCCTGAATTTAGGAACTGCATAGAAGTACTTCATAATTCTGTCTCAAAGGGGGCAACATTAACATAATTTTCCCCTCCTTCATTAAGCTTTGCTATTTGTAGCCTTTGGGTCACAACATGCCTGACCATCCATGTCAGCAGCATGCCGGGCACACGAGGGAGTAGCTGCGAAAGCTTGGTGTCGCCCTTCATGCATCTGCTCTGCAGACCACATGGACCACTTCTGGTCCATGCTAACCACAAGAGGTTAGCAAGACAAATAAACCCGCTGCAGGAAGCTCACCGTCCCTGTCCGCGACAGCCTCTCTGCTGGAGAGCTGCTACAGGTCAGCAGACTAAAAAGGATCGAAAACTGGTTTTGTGTTTTATTGTGTCTGCACGAAGTCACCCAGAGCTGAAGCAGTCACCCAGAGCAGCTTGCTTGCTTTGCTGCTTCCTGCCAAGCACAGCCACTTGCACTAACTGGGAAAAGGTAGGCCCTGCTGCATCCATGACAAAGCGGCAAGGAAACACCCGCCCTCCCTGTTCTGGTTGCATCTATTGGTAACACAGACTTTCTGCGCAGAGAAAACATAGGTGTTCCTGCCTTCCAGGCGCTACAACTGCCTGTTTACAAGCACTACTCCTGCCTTTCTGTTTCTACATTTCCCCACAGAAATTGCCCAGGACTTCAACAGCTGCAGGGGGAGAATTTGCCTCTACCAATGTCTGTTGACTTCAATAGGATTCATCCTGTTTTGGGAGGGATCTTTGTCTGAGTGAGTGTGGCAGGACTAGGTGAGGGAAGAGCAAGCGCTCTCACCAGCAAGCAGAACTCCTCCACCCCTCTAATTTCCCTAAGAACTCAGAGACAGCAAGAGTTGTGGGGTTTTTTTCCCTATTAATTCTAGCCATGATAGATACTCTCTGGAAGCTGAATGTTACCTCTGGGAAACGATCTCTGGAGTAATTGCAGAATTTAATGCATTTATGCGCCCCAGACAGGCTGTGCATACAGGCAGTGCTGCCAGCCCAGAATCAGAGAATATTTCTTTAATGTCACTAGTGTTATGCTTCTGTAGGTATAAATTACAGTTCTCCTCACTCTTCCCAGTTAAAACCTTCTCTTTGGATAAAGGTGTAGCTCATCAAAAAGGGCAGTTCTAGTCAACAGCTTATAATGACATCCCTAATAACAGAGTGACTTCCATGCCATTTCCATCTCAGTGACTTCACACACATTCACTCAATAAATGTTCTTATACCTGGGTAGTCAGTGAAATATTGATTATCTCCTCTACTTCATTTTGTCTTTTATAAGCTAGGAAGTACCAGTGGAATTATGTGACTTGCCTGCAACAGAGCCCAGAACTCAAATATTTTCAACCTTCCAAATTGCTCAAGCTCCTTCCAATTCGTAGTCACACACACAGCTGCTTTCCTCATTTAAGTGAGCTTTTGATTTAGTTTAAAGAGAGACCATAATTTAGGTAAAATATAATTCAGGAACACCTACAGTAATTTCCATCAGCACTGACACCAGCTAAAGAAATTTTACAAGGCAATCACAGCCTAGTACTGGCAATGGTGTAAGGGAACTTCAGTCCTTCAAATGGTTGCTCACAGTTTGCTAAATTTATTAGGAAAATGTTAATCACCATGGGTTGTCAAATGCAAACAGACAATTGAAATCAGATCTTCTACACCAGCTCCAGCAGACAGCTCAAACTTATCATTTGTACAGAAGGATGGAAACTTTAATTATTATGAGATCTTTCCAAGTTGAGCATGACATAAGTCATTCTGATACCTCCGGCATTTTATAGCCATTCCCATTTTTAAACAGATGTAACTCTCTGTGGTCTCCAACATGCCTGTCTTTTAAGAAGCTAGATGTGACAGCCAGATATGCCTGTACCCTGCCTTACCTCTGATAAGCACCATAAATTTAAAAATCCACAGCCCCCATTTAAAACAAAACATGCACATGCAGTAAAAATGCAGAATCCTTCCAGGCAGGTATCATGCTCTACAAGCTTTACAAGACAAACTCAGAAACATGACATTTAAGCCACTGTGTGGAGGAGGACTCACAATAGAGAGATACTGCATAGAAAGAAGCAGCAACTCTCACCACACTGCGTTTAGAAGTCATTCCCAAATCCTAGGTGGGTTAAACAGGAGAAGAAATGTTACCTCACACTTTAGAGAGTGATAGAACCTTCCAAAGCTTCCTGTTGAAAATCTCTACCTACCAATTCCTGTTTTGGAGACTCACAATGAGCACAAATTAGCTAGTGATTCTCTGGAATTAATGTGCTGGCTTTGCAAAAGGTACTGCAGGCGCCCTCAGTACTGCACATGCAGAGACTAATGCCCAACACCTTTCACTGGAGAAAGCTGAGACCTCTTTGAGAAGGCACCTGGCTATAACTGTATTTCCCCCATTACCTCACCCTAACCTCCAAGTGCTGCTGAAATAACAACAGATGTTCATTTCCCATCAGTGCTTCAGGAGGTGGCAGATGAGTGTGAAGGGTTCTGTCCCTTCTTCTGGCTTGCCTGTGACCAGAGCAGACACTCTTTACATTACTTCATCTCTCATAAGACAAGAATTAATAGAACATTAGGTTGGAAGAGACCTCAAGGATCATCGCACCTCTCTTGGCAAAAGCACCATCTAGACAAGGCGGCCCAGCACCACATCCTGTCAAATCTTAAAGTGTCTAATGTTGGAGAATCCACCACTTCCCTGGGAAGATTATTCCAATGGTCAATTGTTCTCATTGCAAAGCATTTTCCTCTTGTCTCCAACTGGAATCAGAAACATGTCAACCAGAAAAATAATAAAGAAGAATTGCATTCAAGAGAATAAATTCAATTCCCTCAATGGAAGATGCAAAGCAATCCAACTTACCTCTCTGCAGCCATGATCCAATTTGCTGTACTAACACACATACCCACCTTCCCTCCTCTGCTCTTGCTGTACAGACCAACATGAATGTACAAAAGAGCCCGTAAGCCTGAACAGAAATCTTCAGCACCACCTGCATGGACACAAGAAGTTCCAACTCTGCAGCAGGAATCGACTGGGAAGTGGTAAGGCTTCACACATCTTGTGAAGATGGTAAGTCCTAACAATTTTTCTGCATTTTTAGCAAGCACTTGCGTATCCCTTAACAGTGAAAGTGCCAGAAGGCATGGCTCAGAGCCAAAGGAAAAACTGCCATCATCCTTGGCAGTTTTCAGATTTGGCCCATAGATTTTTGTTATATTATTTAGAAAAAAGGGCCAAGGGCTCCACAGAGACAAAGCCCCTCTTTTCTGTGCTGCAAGACAGGAATGCCTAAAGGCCATTTTACATGTTTACACATAGAGTAAACCCTGGATGTGACATTGTGTGACAGAAAGCAAGCCTGTGGTGCTGACAGCCTCAAGGTGAGACACTGGTGTCCCTCCCTGCAGAACAACGACAGGGGAACACACAGGCATGTGCACAGGCAAGTTTCACTGCACCTTAGCTCAAATACGGTCTCTCATCGTCTGTGGGTTTAGGAACAGCTTGTTGAGCACCCGGAGAAAATGTGGGTATTGCAGCAGAGTTTAACACTGCAGCAGAGACTTCCCCAAAATGAAGCTCCCACCTCATCAGGCTGGTAAGGAACTTTTTTAAACACTTGCAAAACTTTACAAATTTCTAGTCCTTTAAGGTTAATTCATCAGTAGCAAATCAACATGAATTTTTTCAGAAAAAAAATGGAAAAGGAGACTAGCTCTGAAAGAGAATTTTCTGAACAAGATAAAAGGCACTGAAAGAGATTTTCTGAACAAGATAAAAGGAGAAGAGAAAGTCTGCTTTATCCTCTTCTGAAACCTTCAACACAAGAAGTATATTGTCCTCTGATTTGTAGGTGTTAAAGAAAGGGCCTTTAAAGTAGGCATTGGTTATATGCTACCTGCTGGAAATAAGACACCACATACACACATACAACTACATAAACAGAGCACAAATAATTGTGTAATAATGCTGCAAAACTCTGCTATATTAACCCCACAACAGGATGAGAAATACTCAATGCTGGCCTAAAAGCAGTCCACAGTATTTCACCTCAACATTTTCATTAAGGCGCCAGGATTTTTTTAAGCTTTCATAAAAGCAAAATTAATGGATATTGCTGAAACAATAAGTATGATTTGATCTTTACAATAATAACTAAAAAGCCCTGTAAAGCCCAAGAGCAAGCAGCAAAGAGGCTGGAGCTAGAAAGCATCAGGCTTCCTATTACACTCAATTAAATTGTTAATCATGTCGTGTACTCACTTTTTAATGTCTTTAAACCAATACAGCAGTATGATAAGTAATAAATTTGCTTTTGTGAGAGAGCTTCTGTTGTAGCCTCGGTTGCCAGGAATGAAAACTTTTTATGGAAAAGTATTTTACAGCAAAAGTTTATATGAAGAATAGAGCTTTATGGATATCAAGCCATAAGAACAACAAATCAGAACACACAGAAACATAAATATGCTAAAGTTTAAGATTGATTCCTCATGTTTATGGGACTTTTAATCTACATACAGGCTGGAAAGCTCACTTTTGTCATAGAGTTTCTAGTGTTTCATAGCAGCTTGTATCTTTTCAATTCCTGAAAATCCTGATCTATGAAATCCTGTTCATAATGTGCATTGAACAATATGCAGTTGGGATGTTTTACAAACTGGGACTTTATTACGTCATCTGTGACCTTTCTGTTAAACAGGTGAAACAAAACCTGCAACAAAATCATACTTACATGCCTTTGACAACAAAAGTGTTTCCGAAACCTGCAGCCCAACAAGATTCAACAAGAACATGAGCTCTTCCATCTCTTTCCCCCTACATTTAATCCCCATCCCAGTGAGACCTGTACCAGGCTTAATCCCAACCCCCTATCTTCCCTCTGGACCTTTTATCACACCTTTTCTCTTCCATACGAAGCCTACTCATAGCTATAGGTAAGTTACCAATACCTTTGCAAGACATTAGGTAAGGTATTTGTATTTGATGTCACCAGCATTTACATTACCAATGTGATCCATGCAGGATTCAAAATGATATTATACTGCTTATTGCTTCTATACTTCACAAGCCCTCATCATCTCAAACACAGTTCCAGTTTTGTCTGGAGTAAGAAAAAAATGCCATTCAGGTATAAATATGGCATTCACAGCTGCCAGCCATCTCTTACCCCTCCCTAGCATACAATGTAAGGCTCAGACACCAAACAATTCTCTCACACAAAGGTATACAAATTTCTTTCTAATGCCAAACAGTCAGCAAAAAAATTAAAAACCATGCCAGCCCACACCACAGCTCTGGGCCCTGTTACTTTCACAACTGCTCATCCTCTTCTAACAAGCCTTAAGACAAACAATAATGCCAATGTAGTAAACACCCAAAACACCAATCGTGGTCGGCTTGACCAACAAAGTTTACCAAAACTCTTCCTCCCATTTCAACCTATATCCTAAAGCTGAGGACCTTGGAAGATTTTGCAAGAAACATAAAGACTCACTCTTGTGTTTTCAAAAACCCTTACGAAACCCAGACTCCAGCCTTAAGGTACTCAGATCACCAGCAGCTATGCTGAAGATAACCCAGCACACTCAGGCCCAGCACCAGCTCTCATCCCAGCCCAGTGGGGCCTTAAAGGTAAGGGAAGAAAAGGGTTTTCTACTCTTTCCTCACCAGCTCTGCTTCGATGCCCACACCTGCCAGAAACCTGAACACCTCATATCCCTCCTGCCACACCAACTACTCCTGGAGGGCATTCTGCAATAAATCAATTGTCCTTTTCTCAAGGGGAGAAAAGGTGGTAGCTCTGACACCAGCCTAGAAGGGAAAGGGGGGCAGAGAGAGAAAACAGAGACTGACTTTGATGAATTTGTCATTACTTCAGACCTAAAGCAGGGAGCGCCTGTCAGGGCCTGCTGTGTTGACTGTTTAGAAGCTATGGTAACTCTCCATGCATTTCCACATTCTACCAGGCCTTAGGCAGATGATTAATAGCCCTCTCTCCCAGCTCTCTACGAAGGGGAAGGTAAGGACAGTGACAGATAGCTCTGTCTGAAACTCTCCTAGTAACTATTGGCCTTTGGAAAGGTATCAACACTGCCATTTCTTTAAAGTGCAGGTAAGGTGTGTCAGCATCCCTGCCTGTAGTTAGAGCTCACCATTTCAGCTTCATGCAAGTGACTCAGCTGAGCAAAGAGCTCTGTTGAAGGACCGATCTGGGAGAGACACTTAGAAGAATGTCATCACCAATTAAGTCATAAATGTTTCATTGAGGAGAAAAAGAACATTCATAAGTTTTTTTACATTCCTTTCTTTAAAAACTCTGAGTGTGTAGGACATACCTGCCCTTTCAGTAAGGCCTGAAAGCCTGTTGCTTTTTCCCTGGAACGTACCCTCATGATCCTCAAAAGCTCTGAACTCTCGTAATCAAAATTTGTAGAGGCACCCCAATAACTAACAAAGCCAAGTCATTCATGCTACCCCCTAGAAAAACCAGGACTTGCTTTCAGATATCTTTCCTACTCTGAAATCCTTGGAAATTCAATTTGCATGCCTAATTAGCATCAGTGCCCTCACGCTGCACTGTTTACAAGAAGCAGTCCTCATTACACAGTCATGCGTCTATATTCTGAGTACACATCGTGCATTTTAATTCTTGAATCTGTTTCACTTGCTGGTTTGGGTGTGAGACACACACACCAACACTTCTGTAGAGCCAGCCTACCACTTGCATATCTGTTTTTCTCAGTTATATTTATGATCCAGCTCTTGAAATTCCTTGCCATAAAGCTTTTCTGAAATACCTGAAAACCACCACAGCTTCACCTGTGCAGCTGTGAAAAGTCTTCTGATGTTAGAAGTGACCTTGGAACCTCATGCAGACTTGAACAGTAACATGTCGAGGGACGAAGGGCAGGGCAGCTGAAACCTGAGTGCTTTATCAAAGGAATGATTTTTTCTAATGAGCATTTGTACCTGTTATCTACCTGGGCACAGATTTAGAGTTCCTGTCTACCTGCGGCTCTGCTCAGCCTCCAGTGCCCTCACACACACAGTTCAGACATGTAAGGGAAATGCCACCTTGCTGATGGGGAAACGGGACAGACATCCACAAAGGTGCTGGAAGAATTAGAAATATCACACAGGTAATGCAGCAATGTGTTGCAAGAGGCAATTCAGAGTACTATTAACATATTCTTATACATGGATATTAGTTGGCTATTTGTGCCCATAAAGCCAAAAATGCATCCTTGGAGAGACTTAATGGATTTTGCATGCAGGCCCCTGTTATTAATGCTCTTGTTCCTGCAGCAATCAACAAAATGTGATCCTCACAAGTAGCAGCACTTCACAGACAAAAGGCACGGCCCCTGCCCAAAGCAGTTTCCAGTGGAATGAAAGAACACGGTAAAAAGCAGGGCAATGGAACAAGAGAAGTGATACAGTATAATGTCAGGAGGGTGCCTGTTTTCATGGCCCAAGTATCCTGCTATTTCCATCTTTCAAAACACTGGCACAAGCCTTCAGGAGCATGCCTACCCTATTATCACCAACATGCCAGCATGGCAAGCCTTTCGCATGAATGATTCCTTTTCTCTAAATCCCTCTTTTCCTTTGCTTGCAACACTATTGTTTCCGTAAGATCTCATTACATATTAATAACCATTCACCCATTCATTCTCACTCCAGATGGGAAATACCAGCTATATAGGGGCTGAGGGAGGGAGATTTTATTCACAAGTCTTAACATTCCACTGGTGTTTCCAACTTCACCATGGTTTCCGAAGCAAGGAAAGAAGCGGCAGCCTGGTACTTGGCCATGCTAACAATCTACTTGACTTTTTCCAGGACTACAATCTCATTGTGCGCTTGCTTAGATTAACCAAGAGCTTGACTCCTCAGTTGCCACCTCATCCCTCTGCCAGCTTTGTTTTCCAGCCAGCTATCCCTTCATGCCTTTTCATCTCCTCCTGTTACAAGCCGGAGCGGTATTTGCAACCATTGCAGTGGGCTTAATCACGATGCAGCCTCCTGTGATTAACAGTCATGAAGCTCAAATAAGGATACTGACGATAAGCATATTAACCACCATGTGAGAGTTTTAATCATTTCACAGTCTTCTGCACTGGAGCCCTGCTTGGCATCCCTCAACAGACCATAATGGCCATGTACACTGTAGCTTTACAGCCTTGTTCACTTCAACTACTTACACCAAATAGACATACACCTCTGCAATTCGACATGGTTTCTTACTGTTTCTTCCTCTTTCCCTGCCACCATCCCGCATTGTGACCCATGTAGTTACTCAATGAAAACAAACAGTATTTAGAGTTCAAACTCTTTGACCTGAGCCACTTATTATCTGATTGTAGAGCACAATGCTGTCTGATTTCTCTGCTTTTTCTAGTGTTGTCTCTTTGGAAACGGATCAATAATATAGTTCAACAACATGAAAGGTAAGTCTGTAGAAAAACAAATATCTGTCTCCATATTACAAGGCAATTATGTCAATTTACAGTCTCAGGTCCCCAGGTAAGGTTCCTATCTGATAATAAGAAAAGCTAATTACTAGCCAGGTTTGAGCATACTTACACCTTAGCTGTGCAAAATGACTGTTCTGAAATGAGATGCTCTATTAAAAAAACCCTTTTAAACTTGAAAAAAGTACTTACTGGGACAAAAGGATTATTTATGTAGTTGATCACAACTTCAGGTTGGCTTTTTTTTTAATCATATATTGCTGTGATCTTAAACAGCATAAGGTGTACATACAAATAGACCATACTTACCAGTATGGGAGATGCACACATGAGGGAACACATGCATAATAAAAAGCAGATTCAGTTACAGAAAGAAATATTTTCCATACATAATTTTTATTACCATGTCTTAAAATTAAAGCTCGAGTAGAATGTACTTTCTTGCATATATTTATAAGTAAAGGCTAGCACATTGTTCACAACTTTCTAAACTTCAATGGCCTGCAGAGTTTAGTTTACAGTTCATTAAGGCAACCACAACAGCCACCTTCATTCTCACAGGCACTGAGCCCACACAGTGTTTTTTCAGAGCTGAGGCTGATCACTCACCTCTCCCTCGCTCCACCTGCACCAAACACACCCCTCACTCCCCATTTCTTACAGGGTTGACCAACTTCTTAGACTTGACACCCAAAGAGAGTGCTCCACTTGCAAACCTGTGGGACCAATTCCATTCTGTGTGGGAGTGACCAGGCATTTAAAACTTCCTCTTCTGTATTCAAAGCACTTAACTTCCCACACATAGGATACTACACTACCTGCTCTGTTGATTTTTCAGGAAGTCTCTTCAACCTCCCTGCTCCAAACCAGACAGCTTTTCGGCAACCAGAAGACCAAAATCTCTCTACCATTGTTTCCAGTTTATGTATATCTCAGTCTTGAACTAGAGGAATATGAGAGAATACTGTAGACACTATGTGGAAACTGAGTTGCCTATATGCTCTACACACGTAGAACAACTTAACAATAATCAAACATGTCTCTAGAGAATATCAGTATTTGCAGTTCCAAAGAATCATGTTCTACAAGGAGGCACCACTAGATTATGCTTTCATCCTTCAGTTCATGAAGACACCCAGAGAGACAAGACAGCTTCTTTAAGTTTTCCTTAAGCTACTGATAGGTAATTTCAGAAGCATTCCTCAAGTATGAAAACATTTTCTCTATTCCCTATGCCTGGGAAGCTTGCTTCAGCAAGTCCACATCTTTTTGTTTATTTCTGCAGAACTTAAACTCTCTCTACAAAACAGTATCTTGGCAGGTAAAAGACAGGCAATTTCCAAATATGAACAAATGCTGGGATTCTTCCAAAGACTGCTGCTATCTCTGGTACCTCCAGTGTTGCCTGTCACCTTGTCAATTGAGAAAAATTGAGATGCCTACAATTTGGATCTGGCAGGATCCAGCAACACTGTGGGACAATATGACATCGAAATAAAAAACAACCCCACAATGCCAAACAAAAACCCCCAAACAAAACTAACACATCAACTTCAACCTATGGTTTGCAGGAACTCTGAGCAGTAGGTGAGGGCAGACACAGGAAACACTGCAAAAGACAAAGTAAGAAAAACAGAAAGAGTAGCATGTTTGCCCAAACTTTAGGACTCTACACCAACTCCCACTGAAGCTGCACTGCTGTCAGGATGGGCAGGAAGAAAGGAGCTCTGCCCTGATCCCAGCCCTCTAGCAATGTATTCACACCCCTGCACTCTCCCAGCACAAGCACTGATGCAACTCTACACTGAGCTAGAAATAACCCAAGTACACAGAAATGACTATGGGTGGAATCACCACGGTTGATGAGTAAGAACAAAGGGATCATTTAATCTTCCTCTCCAGCAGCTGGAGGAAGAAGTTAAAATGCCCAAATTACAACCCCAGGGAGGCCACACTTTGCTAACACATCACTCCTCCCTGTAGCTGCAGCTCCTCAGCATCGACCACTGTCAGTCACTGACAGAGATAGTTCAGTGCTGTAAGAATGCCAAAAATACTGACTAGCCCTTTATACTTAAAGGTTCAGAGCCCACCTCCAGTGATTTGCATGCAAATATACTATGCTTTCAGCTTAGTTCTCAGCCAAGATACCTTTGCATTAGGAATCATCTAAACAGTGATTGCATTTCAAATGTAGCTGTAAGCAACTGGAGAGGAAGATGCCTCTCCTCTCCCAGTCCTGCAACAGCTGAGCAGTTGACACCAATGGAAACAAAAATTAAGTGAAAAATCAAATTGTAGTAATTTGTGTTGATGTGAGGTGAGCTCTTCAGCATCTTTCTGAGCAGTCTGTTCCTCCTGATATCTAGCAGACAGCCAAAGGTTGTAACGGAGGATTAGTGGAGAACCACTTTTCAGCGAATACTGACTACCAGAGTCCTGGTACGTCGACTTTCGTCACTTGCTCACAAGACAGACAGGTAGGTTTTATAGACAGCAGTACTTCAGAGCACCTGTTCAAATACTACTACTTGTAAAAAATAATAGGTAAAGGCAATTTGTATCTGCTAGTCTCACCAGCAGCTTCAAGAATTCTTTTAAAATACTATTTCCTACTCAACCAGCATTTCCTTTTCTCTCCCAATATGTTATGCTCTTCAGAAACTCAAGTTCAGTCATTTACAACCTTCTACTAAAAATCCACTTTAAGACCAAAATCCACTTTATCTACTAAAAAAAAACCATAATCCAGCTTTAGTGATGTGTGCCCAGTCGTCTGTATACTCATGAAAACTTAAAAAAACCTGAAGCTATTTAATACTTAGGTCCACTGGGACTTGTATACAAATAAATCCATCAGAAAGCATCATCCTTATTTTCTTTCTTCCTTATGCTGGGCCATCTGTGCAACCCACTGCGCGGCTAGAGGTAAAAAAAACAAACCAGAAAGGAGATGCTCTAACATTAGGAGACAGTTACTAGAGAGAAGAGCATTTTGCTGGTGGTAGCGTCTTCAGTAGACAACACTTCTGAATTGAAGGAAAAAGTAACATTTATTTCAAGGGAAGGTTGCCTCTATCCACATCCCAATGGAAAGGAACTTCTAGCACATTGTAACTCCAAAATTTATCCACCACATTCAACACTCAACCACATCAACAGACATTTAGGCCATTGGCTTGTATAGAGAGGTTACACCATGGCCTTGCATGTTCATAAGGGCAGCAGTCTGTACAGTCTTTGAACCAGTCTCACCTTTGTTTTTCCTGCTCACAACTGTATTGTCAGGGCAAAAGATGATGCTGGTTTCAAGCCCTTTAATTTTGTTCCATGGTTTTAATAGCAAAACCTAAGCACTTGCTGCTTACCTTAAAACACAGGCAAAAGTGGCCCCTATTCCAAAAGGCAGTTTTGGCATCTGAAATTTAGCTGTATTCTGAGTGCCACCTTGAACAACAGCCAGGTCCTGCAGCAACAGCAGGTATCTGAATGGTCCCCATGTTCCCAATGCATAACCACCAGCAGCTAGAAAGAAACACAGCCTGAGCACTCAGGATTGCCAGATTTTAAAGATGCGCTGGGACTAGTCAAAAGCCTAAACCAAGAGGGTTTTATTCACCAGGGTAAATTTTATGATACCTTTCATGCCATCTGTACTGTGACTGATGAATATATTTGCACTCCTAATTCATTACTCTTTCTTCTACCTTAAATTTCCCATTTCTCTTACTTAACACATGTATCAACCTACCCAAAAGCTAGCATGTTTTCAAAGAGTTTTCCTAGTAGACCCACCAGTTTTTGAAAATTGTGAACTGAAGAAGCTTAATTTGACATTTACAAATGTTTAAGTCATTTTTTCCCCACTATAATAAAATTTTTTACTAAACCAATATTTAGTCTTGTTCAAGAGGTTTTGTTTTGTTGGGTTTTGTGTGTTTCCTTTTTTTTTTTTTTAATTAGCCATTTAGTATACACACCCCCCTCCATTTGAAACAACAGTTCATTTTCCATGTATTTTTATAAAACATCTCAAGGACTGCATCGCAGTAGGGATGACCCCAGCAAGCCGTCCCCATTTACAGCTGCTCCCTCAAAGGAGAGCTAATCACACCGTGCCTTCTCTGCACACTAAGGGTTGCCTTCTACAGAGAACAAGATTTCTCTGCACAGCTCACTGCCGTAAAACACCTCGCCATTACTCCTCAGCCTCTGCTGAAAATGCAGTAAATTAGAGACCATCTTTTCCCTCTCTGTTAATACTAAATTCAGTTGTCAAGAGACAGCACAGAGCATTAGGCTTTAAAATGGTTAGTGAGTCATTTCTGCAAAGGCAGTTTGGGTCCCTCTTCCTCAAATAAGTTTTTCTGGATAATTCTATTTTAGAAAGAAAATAACAGCCTTTAAAATATCAGCAAATGCAATACAGGAAATAGCTTGGTTGCACCCCTCAGACCAGCACCTCGGTCCACAGCACTCCTTTTCAAGGATTAAAACTGGCATTAATAGTTAGCCAGCCCTCCAGCAGCACCCTCTCCCATCAGCTCCCCAGCCTGGCTATGAGAGAGGCAGAGGCATACAAAGAGCCCAAACTCCTGAAGACCTTCCTGTTTTCCAGGGAGGGTGAGGCAGAGGACGAGCAAGACCCATCTACCACGACACCTCCAGCTTGGCTGACAAAAGCAGTCCCCAGAGATGTGATGTCCCATCACACTGGAAAGCAACCAAACTGCCAGATGACCAGATTGGTACCTGCTCATTTCTCTCTGCCTGTTGTATATGAAAACACCAACAATATGGTGGAAGTCTTGCATGAAACTCTTGCATTAGACAAATTCTTAACGAAGTGCTTGTTAGAGCTACACTGTCTAAATCTCTACATGTGGTACTACAAATAAATTAAATATAAGAGTAATACAAAGATGATCTGGCACTTTAAACCTCTACTTCCACTTGCAGGCAAAACTGACTCTTCATCCAAAGAGCAGTCTTGCAGGAATATAAATGGCCACTGCAGCAGCAGTGAATATTTTTCCATATAAAAACAAATCATCCTTATTATAGACATAAAATATTCCAAGTTTCCACATTGTGTTACATTTACGAAAACCTCCACTGACCTGATCTTCATTTCAGTATTTAAAGCCAGGGAAAATCTGGGAACTGTTTTACATTATTAAACAAACAGAAATGTTTCTTTAGTCTTCAATTAAAACTGGAACTGTTTTCCACTGGTATCATCACATAAGTTGCAGGTTTTATTTGAGGTGGCCTCTACCTTATTGGCCTATTTCAGGTGCTCTGGGTGTAATACATAGAGGTTTCAATTTCCCCACAGCCCAGTCTAACAGACCCCCAATCTTGCCCTACTAATAGGGTGGACACATGGACGAGCTAGAGCATGTGAGAGAGGGAATATAAGGTGACAGAAAGGCTGCCTGTCCATCTTTATTATAATTGTTTCATTATGATAAGTAGTAATTTCTGCATTGTCTCTGTCTTCCACACAAAGAGGCAGTACAACAGCTGAAAACCAGCCACAAGTTTTCCACATGCTTTACATTGAGATCCAGCCCTAAAACAGGTCACAGAATCACAGAATTGTAGGGGTTGTAAGGGACCTCAAGAGATCGAGTTCAACCCCCATTCAAATTGACATGTGAGTCAACAGAGGAGCCACCTACACAGATCTGCAGGCTGTGCTTGCTGACTCTCTCCAACCTTTGTTTGCTACCATGCTTTCTTTTCTCCCTCTCTGCTTGTCAGCTCAGAAAGGCATTTTGAGTTTCACACCATATGCAGATTATGAGCAATTACCATGGGACCTGTAATCCAGAAGCATTTGATATGGATTGCACTACCTGCAGTAAGATGAATGTCTGAAGAATCCCACAAGGTGACCTGAATCCAGCCCTCCCACTAATGTGATAAATGAATCCTGTAAATGAAGGTCAGAGTGGCAAATGGGTTTTGCCTGTAGGAAAAACTCTATTCTAACTGCTGCACTCTATTTTTAAAAGAGAACCAAAAATAAATTTAAAATCCTGCTTTTCAGGCTTATATGCCACATTGCAACAGAAGTGTGCTAGCCAGTTCTGCCTTGCAACTCGAAATGAAAGACCAAAGCGGTTGGCTTGTTAAGGCCCTTACTCTCCATAAGGGAACACCAAGGGTCCAGACCACTGACCCTGTGAGGGGAGGGCTGGCACTCCCCATCCCAGCATTTCTTCCCAGCCTGCTGCTTAGAGCCACTGCTGAAGGGTCCTCTCCTAGCAGCTGGAGCACTCCTCAGGTTCATACAAGCTGTTCCACGTGCACATCTAGGTATGGCTGTCATCTACTGCAGCTGCTGTGCATCCACTACTGAGCAGTGAATCTCAGAGAATGTGAAAACAAAGCTTTTCTGCTGAACGTTTGCCTGGCAGAATCACTCAGATTTTTGTGGACAAAGTTTTTCAGTCCTTGATGACCAAATGTTGAACAGCCTGGTTCTTGAGCTACTGAAAATGTAAATTGTTCAAATCTTCATCTCTTTTAAATCAACTTGGGGATAGGGGAGGTAAACAAAACCAAGAAACCATTCCCCATATATTTTTACTCTAGCAAAATTTATTTTTCTTCTAAAGTTGTTCGTTCAAAGACTGTCAACCATCTCCCCCCAGCCTGTGCCCTAGGCAGCTTTGCGACTCTGTGGTTTACTGAGCCAAAACCAGACATTCATTGAGTTTGAAAAGCTTATTAGAGAAATGTGTTGGGTTTTTTCATCATAGTTTTTTTTTTTACACTTTCATTGTATCCTCTGACTACTTACTCTTCTCATTTACTATGCTCTACTATCCCCAGCTCTTTCAGTAACCACGCACCAGCCAGACCTACGAGTACTCCACGTGGGACAACTGGAACATTTACTGACTACCCTGTAATTATTTTCTGAAGCCAAACAGGTTTCTTGATGTAGGCTCACCAGCCATGATCAGCCTCTACAGGAAGAGCCAGCTTCCAATGTCTGCTTCGCACTTCTCAGCGCCACTCAGAAGAAATAAAATGAAAATAAAATACAATAAAAATCACAATATATAAGCAACATGCAAATTTTTGCCTTTTGATTCTAAGTGACAATTAATTCAAGGCATTCCAAAAACAAGCCCTCTCCTCTGCATCACAAGAAGGAAAAAGAAGCAGAGACTTATCCTTTGGTCCATATTATTTTTTCAAACTGCTTTTCAAAACAAGCCAACCATATGGACATAGTTTACAAAAACCTGAGTCAGACTGTCACGAACTATTCAGCATGACCCCGCAACAAACCAAAACCCATTTTCAAACATGAATTAGCTCTTTTATTTGAAAAAAACGTGAGAGAAGAAATTATTTGCTGTTAAAACAGCATTACCCAAATATCTTCTAGATTGAAATACAGCTATTCCCACACCTCAATGTTACCTCTTTATGCAAACCAATTTTGGAGCAATTTTAATTCAGATCTAAATGCTGCAGGATCAGTAAATAGTAAATAAAAATATCGTAGCTGAATAAATACATGAAATACGTAGATTGCATACGTATTTCAACAGTTGCAGAATAAACACTGAGCAAACATCTGTGCTCTCATACAGCTTGCCAACCCAGGAGGACCTGAAGGCTCAAACAAGGCTACAGAACAAAGACTGTAAACCTTGGAATCTGAAAATATCAGTTTGAGACAGCTTCAAAAAGAGAATCAGACTCAGGTTTGACTTCCACAAACACAGTTACACACTTGAGTAGATGCTACATTCACTCCCTGGTCTGTGTGAATCCATCAACTGAATCCTCAGGAGCAGCCACATTCCCATGATTGAGCTTTCAGAAAACAACTGCCCCCAAATCCACCACAGTCGCTCCCTCCAGGAACTCCCAGTTCCAAAGATCCGAGCAGCTAACCAGCCAGCAGCATCTGTGGGATTAACATGCATGTAAAATGTGGATGACCATTAACCAGGCTCTGCAACCATTCTGCAGGATTTTACTGTGCTACACTAATACTGCATTCATCTGTCTGAAAGCTGCTTTTCCCGTAATTCTGTTAGTGGCAATAAAGAAGAGGTTCATGCGTATCCTGATTAAGATGCATTTCAAACATGAGAGAGAGTTGTTTTCTGATTAAAGAAAACAAGCTCCCATATCCTCATCAGCAGTACAATTGGCTAGAACATCTTGGTCCTGAGGTAGCTGGAAGGTACAAATACAGGGTGAAAAGCGTGACCCTCTGCAATAACAAGAGGTCCAGGGGACAGAAATACAGCACAGCCATATCAGGTTTTATCAGGAAATATCCGAGGCATCACAGTATTTTTGTGCACCAGGAGCAAAATACTTGGGATATGCCAGACTTTGCAGCATACCCTGTGCTGACACGGTAAACATGGCCTTTTCAAAGACTCTGAGGTTATTCAGCCGATTTTACTACCAGTGCTGGATTGTTCTTGACAGGGTTTTTCCCCAGTACTTCATGAAGTTTAGTTTCAGATGCCCTTAGATGGACTGTGATTATTTTTGCTTGGGCGATAATCCCCAAACTGAAGGGGTCTCACTGTCTAAGAAGAAATTAAACCCGTGAACCCTAAGTGCAATTCAACCTGACTTTCTGCTTTTTTTTTTTCTTTTTTTAATTTCACCTAATCAGTCTTAGTCAGAGCCACTCCTAAGTATAAACTGATTGTACTCGATGCTTTCATGATAAAGCTTGTAATCCATTAGAAAGTCATCCGCAACCACAAAACTCAATTTACTTATGACCTTTTAAGCCATCCGATCAAAATTATTCCAAGTCACTTCAGTTAATGTCAGGTCTGACCTGCAGACTAAGGAAGCTCATTAAGTGACATACTCAACTCTACATGTTGATGTTTCTGAAGAGGGAGTGCATTTCTCAGAGGTTCCTTTTCCATTCCCACATGAATCATATGCTATGTCATACGTTTTATCTGCAGCTGTCATCTGCTTTCAAATTATAGCATCAGGAGACACAGTCAAGGATACAGCCACAGATGCATTAAAACATTCCCCTAAGCCAATTTGTAGGAAGATCTAACTCCTCCGTGATAACTAGCACTTCGTGGCTTATCGTGAAAAGTAGGAAAATAATGTGAGGGCAGGGTAGAGCAAGCCAAGCATGGCATTAGAAACACAGAAAGAATTCACTGGACCATATTCTACCACTGTAAAATGATACATCAGCCCACTTAGCGTCTTTATTTACTAAACTCTACATCAAATACATCAGATCGATCCATTACCTAACGGTGTTTCTAAATTAGACTCCTTGAAAAAGGCAACTGATTTCCTGAGAGCTGGGGCTCACAATATATCAATCTCCTCTTCCTTTTTTCTCCTTGGGTAAGAGCTGAAAGCAAGCTGCCCGCATTCAGCCCAGTTACATAACTGCCTAAAATGTCATTAACAAGTTAAGTGTTTGTAGGGGCCGTAGGATTCATAATGCAAAACCAATCTGCTCCAAGAGTTGGTCACTGTATAGCCTGGAAAGAAAGAGTTATTATTATTCTGCTTCATTTGCTAAGAAGAGCTCTTCTGCTTGGCTAAACCCTGAACGGACTCAATTTAACTGTCTGGGCAGTTTCTTATCTCATCCAGCCACATCCAAGGGACTTTAAAATTTCACAAAGCAAAACAGGGCAGCCAATTAACAACTGTGAAGGACACCAAAGTATCTTCCCAATCAAAGTAAGGATTAAAAAATTCCCAAGGGAAGGTTTTGCATCTGAAAAATACCCCACAGCTGAACTGGAAGTCTAGAAGATCCCAATCATCTTTTGCAAGCACACTACCTGGATGAAAATAAAGCACATAAAAGCCCGCACCAGGGAGCCCTGAACATGCTGCAATGAGAGGGGAGCCTGTGGAGCTAACCCAAATAGACAGAAGAGTAGATAACAGGATTATTGTGTGGCTTTTTTAGTTTCTGTTTATCCTTGCCTCTGTCAAAGTGTTGTCCCCCTTTACATTTCTTAAACAAGTATCTATATTTCCTTCCAGTCACTCCAAGGTACAATTGATTTCTACTTAGTGCCTTGCCTTCCAGGCAAGGCTGCCATTAAAACCCGGGGTGAAATAGCTTCTCAGTGCCCGTGGCTACAGTGCTGTCCTCTGAAGAGCTGAGCGCATCCTCAGCTAAGCTGCACGGGCCAGTATGGGACGCAGCAGCCCCTGTTCTACACTGAGAAGGTCCCCGGTGAGCTGTGCTGGCTTGGCACACTCCTAAGGAGCAGCACCCCAAACAGCCAGGCAGTTTGTAACAGGCAAACTGGAACAGGAAATTGGTCATGTAGACAAGGATTTTCCAACCTGTACTGCAAGAGCACAAGAGGGAAAGCCTCGATCGAACACCACGCAGAAACGCCTATTATAAAAGCTTGCCACGGCTGCAAAGAAACACTGTAATCACACATAGCTGCTGAAAAAGTCCACACTTGACAGCTAAGAGCCTTGCAAGGCAATAGCAAACAAAAAGCCAGCTGGGTAGAGCGGGATTTGCACACTCCTGCTAAACATAAACCGAGTTTGCACTGTATTCATAGTTTTCAAAGAACGGTGAGTGTTAATGCACAGTGGAGCACTTGTAGCTTGCTGCTTGAAAACAAACAAATCCCCAAACACAACAAATCTTAAACGTAAACTATTCACATCTCATCCTGAGGCAGGAATACAGTAGGGCTGAAGCCTGCCCCAACAGGTAGGTGTCAGTTTGGATAAAGCCAAGAGGATGTTTTTGAGGCTCCCCAGTTTGTGGCATCCCTTTCCTGCCAATTATGACTGCCTCTGCCTATTTTGGGGCTACCAGGCCAGACAAAGCATGGGCCTAAAAAGCAAGATGTCACCATGTCCTTCCTCCTCCCAGACTCACTTGTCCACAGCCCCTCCACATCTGGCTGAGAATGTAAAGAGGAGATAGCCAGGTCCATACCCTTCCCTGAGCCCAGCACACCAACTAAGGTGTAAGGCAGCTCATCCTTTGCTGCTTCTCAGACACCAGCTTCTGTTCCGTGTCTCTCTGCCCCATGCTGCTTTCTGCAGCAATCTCCCACCACCTCTGTGTCACAGGAGAAGACAACTTGTCTGAAAGGCAGAGCCAGCCCAGGAGCTCGCAGATGACCTACACTGAAACACAGTTATTGCAGCCCAGACCACAAAGGGTCACTTACTCCTTTCTGTCCCTGTGCAGCTAAGGCCACGCTCTGGGAAATGAAGGCCGGGAAGAAATTTGTTCTTCCAAGTGATTATCACTACACAGGGGTGCAAATTAATAATAACCAACTAATACCTAGTGAAAAAAGGTGAAATGAAAATAGGAAGAGAGAAGAATGAGGGACATGTAAAAGTCAGAAAGAAATGGAAAGAAACCAGAAGGACAGAGGATAAGGGCTGCATTTGCTTACTTAGCAAAACAGTCAGAAAAGCAGCACTATGAAAAGTCTTAACAACAGCCCTTAAGGATGGGAATGATCCCTCTCCAACCTGTCTGGGAAGCACCTCCCCTCTCACTGCAGCATTTGCAGTACTCATTTCTTTTATCTAATTACCACCAACAGGCATCTGCTGCTGTTTACATCCTCGCTCTAATGAGCAAAAGCAGGAGCCAGATCTGACTGGAGCTGGGGAGGAGGAACATGACCACAGCCCATTATTTTTCCTGAAGTTCATCAGAAGTACCTGCTCCTCAAGGAGATCCAGGACTGTCCCAGAATTGGAGGGGGGTGTTGGGAGTGCATGTGTGTATCAGAGAGATTGCAGAAGAGTTTTAAAAGGAGGCAGCGAAGGAGAAAGTGCAACATCAAAAGGTACGTCCAGGGCTAAAGGCTGCTCATCTGGAGGGAGCTCTTTTGGTGTGGACCAAAAGCAACTGCTGCCTTTGAGACTGTCAAATTCAAGCAGCAGTAAATTCATGCACAATACAGTCTGAAGTCATCTCTCCTAGTACACCACAAGGGAGCTGTATCCCATTTCCAATGTAAACATGGGACATGGTGCTCCAATTAAAGGTGTCTCTAGCCCATAATATAACTTGTAAGTGACATTTCTGGTTTAGCAGCTTTAACATAGTCTATTTAAGAAAGCCTCACAACGCACAAGGTGCTGTGGGAATTCTCAGATAGTACAGAAGCAAAACAAAGGATGCTTATAGAGTCAGCATCACTCATTCAAAAATTTAGTTCAATTTCTTTAAAAAAGACAGAACTAGGAAAAAAAATGTAAACCTGTATTTTGAAAAATGTAGCAACTACCTCCTAATTTTGTTATAAATTTACATTGGCACATGCATTAAGGTTACTTACCTTGCAGGGAAAACACCCTCTAACAAATAAATGCATTGGAAAAGCTATTACTGACCCTGACAAAAAGGCACAGATGGTGAGTTCAGTTCCAGTGAGTCTGATAAAATGCTGCACAGAGTCAATAGATGGAATTATTCTTTTTCCATTTCACGTCATTCAGACCGTCAGCCGCAGACGACAGATGTAAAACATTTGCCTCAAAAGACAATCACTTGTAATGCATGCTGGGAGGAAAACAGACTGAGGTTTTACCATAATAGTATGGGATTTTCTTTTATTTGAAGTATAAACCTGAATAACCTCAAGTATTTCCTCCTTGTTTTGAGGAGCTTCTACAGGCCTTGCCTTAAGTTTGAGTCGGTCAGTTACCCTGGGTGGGTTTATTCCCATGCTTATGGCAATTGTAAGTCTCCCTCTCAATATTATAAACATGTTCTATCCATCATCAGTCATTTCTCTACACAAGAGCCTTTATCCCCTTCTAACCACGTCATCTAGTGGCACTAGTGTTCGACTGTGACAAAGCAAAGCCCTTCTGGCACCCATGCAGGCACCAGGGATCCAAACCCTCTCGATACAAAAGAGGAGGTGTTGCAGGGCTCTAACTACAGAAGTGTTGTTCATTAGGAAACCTGTGTGTGCAGATACACGAAGAAGGGAGCTGGATGCCCCATGCTGTGATTTTGACAAACCCTCTTCTCTAACACAGCTCAGGATAGGTAGCAGACACACAGCAGCAGTACCTGCACTGTGGGGATGGTCCAGTTCCGCAGAGTTACATCTATCCACAACCTCAACACCAGGAGTAAAGTAGCAGTGTATTCCCAGTACCAGCACCCTAGCTGGCAAAACTATTCTTCATCAATATTTTAAGGTGACTTTCTTCTCAGCAACAAGTACAAAGTAAAAGCAGCTGAAAAGCCTCCCTGAGAACACAGCAGCTTGTTGTATTGTGCAGCTGTTGGTTTGGGTTTTTTAACCTTAGATGACTGCTCATACTGATAATAGACTTTGCTGTCCTGTCTACAGTCAGATGCACCCCAGAAAAAGGTGCATTTTCTTTTTATTGCTGTCTCTGAAAATCTAGCTTGAAGATGTTTTAAATCTTGACTTGAATGTTTGCATAACTTTTCTCTAAAAATATTCTCAAACTGCATGTGCACTCATAGAAGCTTCTGGAACATGATGAAACTGTTCTAAGTGACAATCCAGAAAAATACAGAGACATTATCCTGCTTGGGCTGAACTGCTTTATTTCCAAAATGGGCAGGAAACAGATTCTTTCCTATGAGAAAGCAGAAGGAGGGGAGGAAAAAAAAAAGAAAAAAAAAAAGAAAAAGCAAGGATTCAGAATTCTGAATAAAGTACATGTATTGGTCGTTCTACCACGACGTGACCTGCTTTGTAAACTTAACCACAGTTTGGGGGACCAATGAGGCAGAACGCAGTTTTCTGCACAGAGATGCTGAGAGAAGGTCAGCACCACCCCTGCCTCCTGCTGCTAAGTGCCTGGCCCTTGGAAATGCACGTGCCCAGGGTTGCTTAGCACTGGGTAGTAAAACTACTTACCTAGGGAGGTGTTCCTTAGAGGGCTGAATTCACTGAAATAATCCTTCCCTGAACAGTCAGTGCATTCTTTACTTCTCAATGGCAACAGTTGTGATTGCTGAATATAAGAAACATTTGCAATTACAACTGGATTGCAGCCATGCCCTTTGGATATATTCTTCTCCGTGAAGGACAAGCCTGCTAATTAGAATTGCTACAGCTCTAAGACAACAAAAGTCTTTCAATCAGAAGCTTCTGATGTTTTTAACTAGTTCATGCTTTTATTTTAATGCTGGTTTCAAACTAACCACATAGTGTGCAATTTGGATGCAAAACCACTAGTATCTGCTTTTTGGGCGCTATATTTAACCTTGCTGAGCCTGTTTCCTCACTGACAGTCACACACTGTAATCCAGACATTTCTCCAAAATAAGATCCTCTATAAAAAGTAAAATTTAAAGTGTTCTTTGCCCGGTTTGCAAACGGATGAGTATCCCTACTTTAAAGACCTTACCCACAAGCTCCTCAGACATACCAACTAAGTGTGCTAAGGTTTGATTGACATGCACCAACCACAGGACCAAGGAGTTGCCTTCAAACCTCTGTTTTCTCAGTTACCTCCATTAGTGTAGTTTTAGGGCAAAAGTAGACTCTTCCATTCCTGACATTCTGGTTCTACAACCTAGAAGCTGTCACAAAAAAAACCCAAACAAAGCAGCAAGCAAACCTTTTTATTAAAAATACGGTTTTAACTGAGCCAGTAGATTTTTTTTTTCTATCAGCAGCCCACTCAAACAATATTTTGAAAAACACAAAATCCTAATTTTAAAATCATACTTCCTTACTCATCTTGGGAAGAGTGTCTGGCTTACATCCAGAGCCTGTAGGAAAGCCATGAGGGATGCTGGCTTGTCTTTCCTGTCACACACCATACTCCTATTGATCTCCATCCTATGATCAGCGCCAGTTCTCTTCCAGCACTGTTACTTTCCAAGGGTCCTCTCCTTTCATGGAATATCTGTGTTTTGAATTATTTCCCCCCAAATGAGCCAGATTGTGTTTTTCCACTTGGAATCTCATTTTATTTCTCATGTGTGCCTTTAAGCTCTCTAGAAACTTTCTCCCATATACATTATTTCTCTGACTTGCCAAACAGCGTGAGCAAATTAATTCCACTGCTGAGTTTAACCACCTCTGCAGCTCACTTCTGCTCTTATAGAATAAGTGTTAAACAGCACGTGGTATTTTTGGAAACCACCATCAGTCCAGGTCAGGAATTCACACACGCAGACTGGGAAGGAGAATCCCGAGCCCACGTATCTGATAATCTCGGTAAAGAATCAGTCTTTATTTTCCTTAGCTAAGCCCTTACACAGAACCTGATTGCTGGACACTCGTCCTATGGCTGCACACTGCTCTACCCCACTGCTTCCTTTGAGCTGCCACCGAGCCCACTTCATCCCACAACTCGGGGTAGTACATATCCACATATGAGCCAACCTGACAGCTGTGGCAAGAAGCTTCTGCAAGACTATCCCTTCATTACAATGCAGTTTCATCTTTTCCTAGATAGAGCAAGCACTTCATCGCCTACTTCTGTAATTTGATCTAAAGTTTTGATCAAATCTGCCTGGCAGAATTTGTCCTTTATAAATAGATGCTCTTTATTGCTCCTTGATCTTCTCCAGACTTCCAGCTCAGAGCCAAGAAACTGTCTCACAGCTACAAAGCTCTACATGTTTCATGACTCTAAGGTCTGTTGATTTTATGCATCCCTACTCCCACCCACACACCCCCCCGCCTCGATCCTCCTTTCTGAACACCTCCCCGTTCTTGTCACCCAAGTCTTCTGTGACTATTACATGTGGTTTAACACTCATGGCTGAGATGTGGCTGCATACAGCAGGCACTTTGTTCCCATTTTCAAAAGGAGGGGTTCTCCAGTCTGTCAATGTTATTGAGTGACAGATCCTTCAAGGGCATCTTAATAGCTGCTTTGAAG
This sequence comes from Gallinula chloropus, assembly GCF_964237585.1. Taxonomy (NCBI): domain Eukaryota; kingdom Metazoa; phylum Chordata; class Aves; order Gruiformes; family Rallidae; genus Gallinula; species Gallinula chloropus. The sequence goes on along the minus strand of NC_140090.1, from coordinate 29,065,568 downwards.
CTCCAGCACATAAGGGACCCACCCCATGACCTGTATGAAGAAGCAAGGAACAACAGGTCACCCCTAGCTCATACGAGCCATCTCTGCCAAGCCATTGCCAGGCCATGCCCCTTTGCCCCAGCCCACAGCAGGAAATGGGGGCACACTGCCCCCAGCCACTGAAAGGCGTGGGATGGGGGCCACCCCCCTCCAGATCTCTGGGAGGGGGTAATGCCCTCGGCCCTGATTCCCCCACCACTTCCCTGTCCTTCCCAACAGGACACCGCCAGGAGCCACATCAGGCTCACATGGAGCTAACAATGTTTCTAGGTGTTTTTCAAATCCTGTGGAGTTGCTGGTGAAACAGCCTGGAGCCTTCTTCCCAAACAGCACACTTTGTTTAAAATTTGGCTCCAACACTGTTGGCAGAAGGGGATTTTCTGGTACAGATCGAGTTTTTCCTAGAGGTTTTCTCTGAGATTGGTTCATGGTATAACTACATTTTGAGACAGCAATAACTTTTACTACTTTCCACTGTACTGGGGATATTTAAAAAGTTGTTTAAAACTTACTTTGTGCATGCGTGGGAAAGACTCTGAAATGTAAACTCCTGTACCCTACAGAGCCTCTCCTGACTCTGCACATAAATCCTCCTGATGACAACAAGCACTATTGGTCACATATTCAATGTCAAAGTGACCTTGTTCAGAGGGTTAAAGGTGCTCTTAAAATAAAAATTGCACTAAGCCAAGAGAGAATTACAAACACTGCAAAGGACAGTTCCAAGAGTAATGTCACAGAACACTCACACGACTTCAGTACCTATTAAGCCTGCGTCATTCTCAGTGTCAGGTTAGTATGATACCAATGTCACTTATTTTTCCTGATTAATGGGGTCAGGAAAGACTGTTCAAGGCCAGTAACAGTTTGTGTTAACCACAGGGAGCCCTACTCAGTTGTTTCCTTGCCAGTCATGGCTCTGCTGAGAACAAGAACCATTTGCATGTGTCAGAACTCGGATGAATGTCTCCTCTTGCCAAGACTCATTTATCAGTTTAAGTAATGATAACATAACGTCTAACAAAACAGTTTTTCAAACTAGTAGCTGGAATATTTCAATAAGTACTGGACTATTTTCCATGGTTATCTTGTAGCACCTTTCAAGACCGAAAGTAGTACAGAATATGTATTTTTCTCCACAAAACAGTAATTTTTTAGGAAGCTCTGTTTTGTTTCCAAGATTATTGACCAAATACTAGAGTGCAGAAAGTTGGCATATCCTCAGTAAAAAAAAAAAAAAAAAATCAATGGAACTATGCAACTTTCCTGCAGCTAAAATTCCTACAATAGCTGTGCTATACATTTAATTGGTTAGCTTGTATTGCTTTGGATTAATCACACCAAAACAGGATGAAGAAATGCATTATCACTGTTGAATCACACATCCTAAACATCTCCTCAGTCCTCTCACATAGCTCTATTGATCATACAGCTTTCTCAGAGTTTGTACAATTATTAAATGGTTTGGGTTGGAAGGGACCTCAAAGTCCACCTAGTTCCAACCCCCTGCCATGGGCAGGGACACCCTCCACTAGCCCAGGTTGCCCAAAGCCCCATCCAGCCTGGCCTTGAACCCTGCCAGGGAGGGGGCAGCCGCAGCTTCTCTGGACAACCGGTGCCACCCTCAGAGTAAAGAATTTCTTCATAATATCCAATCTAAATCTGCCCTCTTTGAGCTTAAAGCCATCACCCCTCATCCTATCACTCCATGCCCTTGCAAACAGCCCCTCTCCAGCTTTCCTGTAGCCACCCATTAGGTACTGGAAGGCTGCTATAAGGTCTCCCCAGAGCTTTCTCTTCTCTAGGCTGAACAACCCCAACTCTCTCAGGCTGTCTTCATAGGAGAGGTGCTCCAGCCCTCTGATCACCTTTGTAGCCTCCTCTGGACTTGCTCTGACAGCTTCACATCCCCGTATATTGGGGTCTCCCAGAGCTGAACACAGTACTGGGATCTCATGACTATGGAGTAGAGGAGCAGAACAGAATGACCTCCCTTGACCTGCTGGTCATGCTTCTTTTGATGCAGTCCATAATTACACACAGTGTCACAGAATTACAAGGTTGGAAAAGGCCTTTAAGATCAAGTCCAACCGTTCCTGTCCTATGCTAAACAATATCCCTAAGTACCTCATCTACTCTTTTTTAAACACATCCAGGAATGGTGACTCAACCCCCTCTCCAGGCAGCCTGTTCCAGACCCTGACAACTCTTTCAGTGAAAAATTTTTTCCTAACATCTAATCTGAACCTGCCCTGGCGCAGCTTTGTGCCATTTCCCCTTGTAAATAAGGTTGGATTTTGGGCTGCAAGTGTGGCTCATGTTGACCTCTTAATCAACCAACACCCCCAAGTCCTTCTCCTCGAGGCTGTTCTTAGTCCATTCCTGCCCAGCCTGTAGCTGTGTTTGGGATAGCCCTAACCCATGTGCAGAACCTTGCACTTGGCCTTGTTAAAACTTGATGATGTTGACACGGGTCCACTTCTTAAGCTTGTTAAGATCCCTCTTCCTTCCAGCATGTCAACCACACCACACAGCTTGGTGTCATCAGCAAACTTGATGAGGGTGCACTTAATTCCAGTGTGAAATGTTTTGTACAAGTCCAGACAGATGACATCAGTTGCATCTCCATTATCCACCAACACTATAACTCTGTCATAGAAGGCCACCAGAGTTGTTAGCCATGATTTCCCATTATTGAAGGCATGTTGATTCTTACCAATCAGCTCCCTTACCATATTTTCCAAGAAGATCTGCTCCATCATCTTGCTAGGCATGAGGTGAGACTGACTGGCTTGTAGCTCCCTGAGTTAACTCACAACATCTGCTATGGTCCTTTTGTTCTAAAAATGTATGAAAACTACATTTGTTGGCTTATGCTATACAATGAGTGGCTCATACGAAATATTGCTATTTCCATATAAATACAGTTGCTCCATCTCTTCCCTGGAATATTAACTTTTTCTAATACACACTTATCTGAATCACAAGATTCAATCTAACAATTTATGCCTGCTGATAGCAATTACTTGGAAGGGAATTATTTCAGCAAAGCCAGTATAATTACTAATGATCTTATGACTAGTTACTCTCTTCAGATGCTCAGTAAACCATCCATAAATTCATTCCACCTACTATCTGTTTATCTTGTCAGGCAAGCTTACTGATGGGGAGTAAGAACAGCTTTTAGAAGGAAGGAAAAAGTACATATGCCTTTGCTCCAAGGGATAAATGCAACTGTGGAAGCAAACCAACAAAAATATTATCTTTGAATTCAATGGTTGTAAATGCCTGTAGCCCCAAATACTGCTCCAAAAAAGTGTGCAACCAGATGCAATGTCCACATGAAAAGTAACTTTATCCAGTGGGGTTTTGTTCCCCCCCTGCCCCTTTACTCTCCCTGCTTTTCTGCCTCTGAGCCACTCCTTGCCCCGTACAACCTCTTTTTGCTTGATTCAGGAGGGCAGGTAGCAGCTCAGTTCCTCCAAAGCAGGGAACCACCAGCCACTTGCAATTAGGAGCTGCAAGTGCAGCTACTCCTCAGCTCCTACCAGACAGAGCGGATGAAGCCAATTAAAAACAATCTGCTCTTTCTTGATCCATTTAAACACTTTGTGGACTCGTTTAAACCTTCCCACAGCTCAGTGAGAGGATACAGCCCACTTGGAGAGACACAAGCCTGAGGCAGTGTTTCTGTTCTCAAAGCGAGCTGAACACACAGCATAGCAAGGCCACGCAGCCCTTACACTGCACTCCTGATGCCTGCTTCAGCTTTACAGCTATCAACAGCCCCCTTCATGTTCAGTTGCTTGGATTTCATATTATTTTGGGGTTATTTTTTTAATAATTTAAAGGAAAGTTCTATGGGGTGGTTGTTTTGTTCTGTGGTTGTCTAGTTGGGTTTGAATGTTTTGGTATGGGGTTTTTTTGGGTTTTGTTTTTGGTTGGTTTTTTTTAAATAACCAATGCTTGTGACTTAGTCACAATGGACTGCTCATTTTTTGGCATGTCTTCCAAGTATTTTGCAGCACATTCTCAATGGCATTATGCAATCATTTCGTTAGTCTCAACTGTTTCACTTGGCAGCAAGATACATTATAAAATGATGTCATCTCTTGGAAAAAATATGGAAGTCAGGGAAAGTGACAGTTTCAGGGGTACACAAACACTAAGACCACAGCCACTTGGAATTCTGAAATCCACATTGGCATATATTTCACATCAGATTTTCAATCATAAACCACATTGTATTGCATTTATCAAACATACAGAGCTGCTCCCACCACCTTCCCAAACAAGGGAACATTTTGGACCCACTTTTAGAGAACCCGTTGCACTACCAAAGGTGAGCTCGCATCCAATTCAGCACACAGGGCAAAGCAATGACACACAGCACCCCCTCTGCTCTTCACTGTCACTGTATGATGTGATATGTATGACACAAGTCACCACAAAGTAACAAAGTATAATTTATCATCACCTTGCCATCTGACAACCCTACCAAATTTTTTTAGTCCAGACATAGACGCCTAATTAGATCTACAGGCACCTGAATACACATCATGTCCTTGCCTTAAGTCACCTGGAAAGCCCAATGTTTCCAGAGCAAACAAAAACTAGGATGGAAATCTTGCTGACAGGAAGAGCTGTTTCTTAAGCAGGGGGTCTCCTCCTTCCCAGTGTCCCACTGCCCTGTATGCCAAGTGGGCTCCTCTCTTCGGGGGCTGGGGAAAAGCAGCACACCTTTTTCATTCTGACCATGACAGTTCTGATTTCTCAGACTGCTTCTTATCACCTTGGCCAGTCTCTTTTCTGAGAGGTCATGTAGCCAAAGCAGCCAGTGCACTGAACTGCAGCTTGTGAGGAAACTTAATTCTGCTGCTAGTTTCAGTATGGGTTCAAAAAAAGTCATTTGTTATCTTCATTCTGTTCAACTTCCCCTCTTCGCAAAACAGCAACATCCACAACTGCAGCAGGGTTTTAAAAAAGTCACAAAGATAGTATTTCTTAATAACAGTAGCAGGATATAGATTAAACCATACAGCCAAATGACAACTAACCAGTCAATATCCACAATGTGAAAATCAACCCAAAAAGTTCACCGACGAGCAGTAACAGTGGACCATGCTTACATGTAACTTTCCCCACTTCAACCATGAGGGTCACTTGCCTGTCGCTCTGCTATAGATTTCTAGACAGATGATCTAGGAGCCCAACCTGTTTGCTGCTGTGGGAAGATCTCACATCATGAAAACCATCTTGATGAGCAGAGTCTCCTGCTTCTCAGCTATATCTCGGGTAGTTTTCTACTAACGAATTAACCCCTGACCGCAGTTTTCATTGGCATATGGGCACAGCAAGTCAGGGCACCAGCCTCACATCCACTTGCTTCATTCCTCTGGGTGCCAGCTCCAGGCATATATGGGAAGAACTGGAGAGCCAGTCTGACTCTGCAGCAGGCTGCAGTTTAAGTAAGTAACCTGAAGTTCTAGGGTGCTCTAAATTATCAGCTGAAAAGTGAAAAACTTTATCCATGTCCAGTTATCTTATGACTACCTGCATACAAGCAACTGCTGACAAGCAAGAAAGATAATGAGAATCGACACGTTGGGGCTCTTATCTCCAGACATTGAAGCTGAAACCAGTAACAGAGCAGAGCCTTCACAGCATACAGACCCTGAAACAACCCAATGCTAGAGCTGTTGTTGCAAAACAGGCTGCTCTGAGCAATTGGATCTTTTCCCAGCTCCAAAGCAGCTGGCACTGCAGTCTGGGGATCACATTGCCTCTGTCAGCATCAGGACTTGTCATTAGCTGTTAGCACACCAGAGGGGATAGGGTAATCTTCACAGGAGGTAAGGAAAAAAAGCAAGGGCCACGTGGGCCAGGGAGAAACACTCACCCCCAGACTGGCTTTTCAGCGCAGCCTGTCAGAACATGGCAAAAAGGGGATGAGGAAGAATCCTTCTCTGGGGAACAGCCCCAAACTGACAGACCCCAAGAAACGCATCGTGCTTTCCGACAGAGCAGGGCATGCAATTGTATAAGCAAGAGAACAGCGCAATGCCACTAGAGCTGCCAAAAGCTGTTTCACCTATATATGTCAATATTGTTCTGACAAGTATCTACAGAAGTCTCTGTAAACTCCTGTCAGAATGAAGTATGCCATAAACAAGAATTCACATTTTTAAACAATGTCACTGAAATGAAATGTTACACGTCAAGGGGATAAATAATTATTCTGGGAGTCTACAAGTAAAATTTGTGGGGTAAAGGCAAAGTACCCAAAAATCAATGCTACATTTTGCAGCAAGAAGTAACTATAGTTCTGTTTTCAATGGCTGCATTCCATTTTTAACACGTTAGACTTGGAGAAGGAAGGATCCTGAAAGCATTTAAAAATAATTTAAAGCTAATATTTGTACTTTTCCTCGAAGCCAAGCCCTGCCAGCACTAGCGTAGGTATTTAATTGCAGTTTCACGTGTAAATAAAAATCCCTGCGAGCACAGAGAAAAAATCAACAAGTATCTGCAAGAAACACAAAAATCAGAAAATAACAAAAATGTAAATAGGCTCAGTTACAAACACACCTTAAATACTGTCAACAAAAATACAAAATTAAAAAATAAACCAGACTGTATGCAAAGCCAAGAGAAGATGCACAGGTTATGCATTCTTTTTTCTTTCTCCCTTTTTTATAAATACAAAAGCAGCACTGGAGGAATAGTCTATTCTTACAGTGCTTATTGTACCATGCAAGTCACTGCCAAATCCACTGTAGCAATGCATTCAGTGCACGTATGCAGACCTGGATTTTCTTCTTCAAACTTTATCAATTTACCTTCAGGGCATTTCAATTCAAACCCTGTTCAGAAAACCACTACTCAGGTAAGCATCTTTGCTCTGTATTTTGTATAATAAATGCTCAAAGGAGAGCAAAGTAAGCTCTTGAGGAAGAATAGCTGACTACTTTTACATGCTTGGAGAACCTCAGCAAGACCCATGACTTTGTACTTATTGGAAGAATTTTAGTCATTGCTGCTGCATTAACCCCTGCTTTGCCAGTTCAGAGGCACTCACAGAGAAGGTCAATTGGATGCCCAATTAACAGAGACTCAAGCCAGATTATCCACATGGGGCAGTGCTACTACTTTGAACTGGTTAATATGGCATCCAGGTCTCAGTGGTGGGCCTCCAAGAAAGGCCACAGTCAGCTGGGGTGCTGGCAGAGCCCTGTCCTTGCAGGAAGAGGAGGGAGCTCTCAGAAATGGGACCAAGGGAATGACATGGGGTAAAGCAGAAACAGGCGAAGGAGAAGACCTCAAAATACATCTCAGCAACCTTGTTCCTCAGGATTGCCTGTTCTAGGAATCATCTAAATGGAGCCAGCAGGTACCTCTCTGCACTCACAGCTCTGATAAGCTCTCACAGTCTGGTAGCTTCAGTAAAGCAGAAAAACAAAGGTTCAGTTTGCTTTTATTGTGGCACTATGTGGTATTCCATGAATAACTGCTTCAGAAGAATAACTAGGCAAACACTTCAAATGGTATTTGTCAAATAAACTGGGAAGCAGGCATTTAGGGATCACAACAGCCCTGCTATTGTACTTATTAATTTGCTTTTTAATCCAGCAACCAGTAGCACTGACAGCAGGTCTCTTAGTCATTAACAAAGTCTAATTGTTCTTTTTACCCCACATCCCCCAGAGGGCCCACTGAAAAGAATGAGGCATTAAAGAGAGGAAGGCTTGCTAACCCATCCAAATCCAGGGAGTGCTGCCCAGCCAGTGGAATATGCAAGGCTGCAGAAGACCCGTGTGCTTCATCTCTGGGCAGCAGCACACCTGGGTTTTAGTGCTCTGCAACTCCTCTGCAGTCACTGCGACACAATGCTGGGGGCATGGGGACAGTGACCACTACTAGTTAATTTTAACTGGAAAAGTGCAGAAGAAAACCTTTTCAGTAATCAGGTCTGCATAGCTGGGAGTTTCTGGGGAAAATCCTATGAACAAAAGTTGCAAACATGCCTAAATTTCTTGCATTGAAGAAGCTGTTTGCACTAAAGGCAGCACCACAGTACCTCTGCTTCAGCACGGAATTCGTTCAGTATACACTGGTTTAAAATATTCTGAAGCTTTCTGAAAACCACATTTACAGCGTTTTTTGAAGAAGTTCAAGACAGCTAAGAATAAGCACTGCCACTTTCTAGCAAAACACTCTGGGTACCTAATATACCCCACCTCTGCCAGGCTGCCCGAGGGGGAGGTGAGGTGGGGGGGGGGGGGAGAAAAAGAGAGTGTTTAACCCAGAATCTGAACCATTGCCCTCTGTTTTGAAGGGCAGCAGACATACCCTTGAAAACGTGAAAGACTATTATTAATAAAGTAACATTGCACCTTTTGCCTGAGCATTCTAGAAACTTTCTCTTTGCCAAAGGAAAAACATATGGTAGCAAGTAAACTGGCTTATTTCTGAGGTCTCATCCTCTGATGGATCTAAGAGTCATCTCCTTCTGTTTGGTAGGCTTCCATTTTCCACTCGTTCATATCCGAGAATGAAAACAGCATCACAAATTGACTGTTGCCAGTATCTCCTATTGTTCATGAGTCACTTGGAAAGCAGAGTCAGCTTGTCTCTCTCATTGCTTTTCAGTAATAGTGCTTGGGTGCTTTAAATCCCTGAACATCAGAGGGTTCAAATGTCATTAGAGAAGTTTATGGAAGAAGTGTCTATCAAAAGATACCAAACTTGGTATCTTGCTAGCTTCAAGAATTACAACACTGCAAGAAGACAAAACCACATCCCGCCTTATACTTTTTGAGCCTGTAAGAGTTGTTGCTTTTCCTCATTCCCACTTATCTTCTGGGTAGTGCATGTCTTGGGTTGCCACATAAGGAGATTGTGCCATCAGCAAAACAGAAATCTTCTGGCACCATTTTTAAGCTGTGTGACAAATGTGCCTGTCTAGGATTTTCTACAATAGAGTGAAGAGAGTGAAGAGCAGTATTAAACAGGGTGAAGTGCATTTTTTTGTTATTATTACACTGGTGTTTATGTTAAACACAGATTTGAGTGACTTGAATTTGGAAGTTGCAACCTGAGGTGCCAGAGCAAACTGCAGTAGTCAAATGCTTTCTCTATCCAATGCAGCTAGGGAAAAATTGCTTTGTTGCCACGCATTACTCTCTTTCATACTAATTTTCAGGGTGAAAAACTGGCTAACCTATCTTCTAGGCTGAAACCAATTCACACCCTCCATCAGCTTTGCCTCAACTAGATTTTCTCTGCTTGAGAGAGCAGAGAGCACCCAGAAGCCAAGCAGCAGCGTCGGCCACCGCGTGTTCCTGGGGTGCAGCACTGCAGCTCAACTTCAGCACCAAAACCACAGCAGCTCTCACGTGGGTTCAGCTGCACCTTCTTCCACTCCGAAGCATCTTTGTCACTGCGGCAGCCGTGGCCTGGCTAGCTGAGAGCTGGAAGCCAGGCTAGACAAACCATAGAGCCTCATGCTGCAAAGCTGAGACTTCTCCAAGACGGAGGATTCAGTTTTAACCGATGGCATTAACAAAGTAACAGCTACCCATAGCACCCCCTTGGATGAAATGGGACTTTGCTGGGTTATAGTTACCCGAGGGACTGAGGGTCCTTGTGCAGTTTTCAACCAGAGTAACTATTAACTTAGCCCTAATCCTTTACCTGAGTGAAGTCGCGCTTCCTTTTGAAACAGTCATTTTACATTCCATACCCTTCTTCCAGAAGAAGCTATCTGACGATGTTGTAATGCTTGGAACAGCTTACTACCCCCTGCATGGCCTTTCTCAAGGCTCAGTGAAGAGCATCTCTGTAAACCATCCAACAGACACACATTTCAGTCACTCCAAACTTTTCAAAGGCTCAAGAGTAACGCGCATCTTCATTAAATCTCCCAGAAGTAACTGAAGCAATGGCTTGCAGTTAACTATTACATGTTGACCTAAAAGGATCTATTAAGTTTCTTTTAATAACACAACCTTATTAATTTTCTAATAGCCTGATAACAATAACTTTACACTAAAAAAAAAAAAAAAAAGTGATAAGCATTGTAAGGGAAGAACTGCCTGTATAAAAAAACACTTGGTAACTCCTCTCTTTTAAAGCAACTCAAAGGAAATCATATGCACCCTTATGAATTCCTACAACAACTAGAAAAATTTATTGCCTCAGGAAGGAAAAAAAAAAAAATCACTCATGAAGTTAAACAGCCATCATTTCTGCTTGACATTTTGAAAACAACAAATAAATGAAGTATGTGTTCCTGCCTTCAGGCCACTGAGCTTTGACTTGATACCACTAATTAAAACAAACCTGCATCATAAGAAACATCTCAGCAACAAGCATAATTTTAATTATTTAAATTCAAAATGTGAACTAACAAATTCCCCTTATTAAAGAATAATAAGTGCTAATAAATTATCTTTACCAACCTGGCACTGCAAACGAGATTTGCTGTGATTTTTAATGCTAACAGCTTTAGCTGAAGGATGGGAAGGGCTAATCCTTGAGCAAGCCTTAGTGTTTTTCTGGCTGTCTCCAGCAGGTCCAGAGCATTTAGTGACATTTTGCATCAGCGAACAGCCCCGACAACATGTGATTTACTCGGATCCTGCAAATACCATGGCAAACTTGTTCTTATTGGAGAGGCTCTTCTTCAGAGTTTTGAGGGGTCTGTACCCTCACACAAATGGATGTGGGTTGTGGTTCCCCCTGTAGAAGCGCAGAGCAGTGAGTAGGGAACACTCCATGTGGGCTCTTTTAACACCCACATTTGCAGAAACCCCCAGCCCAGCATATTCCTTCAGCACACACAGTTTTAAAACACTCTAAAATGTTTTTTAAATTGTGCATGTACTTGGTTTATTGGACGAAGGCACGAGGATCTATGCCTGTGCCTTTAAGCAGATGGGATACTTTCTGCGGGACTTGCTTTGGGAAAAATTCCTGAGCTTTCACATCGAGGTTTTTTTCCTGCACTGTCCAACAACAGTAAAAGCGATTGTAGAATTGAGTACATAAACTGTTTCTTCTCCTTCCCTTCAGTCACCTTGCAAGTCCAAAAAAGGCCTAAAACCACAGTCTGTTCTAACAGGCACAAGGGGTTTTTTCATTGCAAATATTCGTTTGGGCAGCGAATCCAGATTCGGTTTAATTTTCATGTGATACAATCCTGTTCACTTCTGGTCTCTGCCAACATTATCTTCCTTTGCTATTTTACCTCCCCAGAAGAAAGTATTTAAATGAAAAGTATACTAATCTTCTTATCCTCTGAAACAGGCATGTGTTATAAATATCTAACCTTTCTGGAACATGCACCTTCCAAACGCTCTTCTCACAAAACACCCCTCAATTTCTCCTTGGTGATGTGCAGCAAACCAAACTGAACCAAGCTGCTCCTAACATAGGAAGTTATAGTAAACAAAAATGTTCAAAACCTTAGGTTTATTCTTGGCAGTTTCACCAGTTTGAACTTTTTTTACACCCACTAAACAAGTTAGAGCTTGCCAAATAGCAACACAAATTTGGAAGTCTCTGCAGTCTTTCAAGGGTGAAAAAACATCCCGAGGTCATGTAACTGCTCCGTTTTTGATGAATGTGAAGAAAATGTCTGAGCAAACAGCAAGTGTACCTCCTCTATAGCATACATGTGCTAGTTTTCTTAAATAGAAGCAGAGGGGGAGGGAAACCCAACCCAAAACAATTGTAACTAGCAACATAAACTCTTTTAACCCAAGCCATACATGGTATCTCATTTATCAGCAAAAATGATACACAGCTCTGTAAGCTCCCAGTTGTTGACACTTTATGTACATAACTTATCACAATTGTTATTTCAAAATAAGCAAAGATGACTAAAGAAGAGTTAGATCAGAAGGTCAGAAATACAAACCACTTTCAGAAAAGGCCAACTGAGTTCTCTATGTATAAAGGACAAGTAGTATTCCAGTGAACTTTGTAGACTACTGGATCTGCACATTGAGATACAGGCAAAAGTCCTGATGGTTTGCAAGCCACAAGAACCTGATCCGACCTAACTCAGAACTGCTGGCTCTCACAAGTCAATAGATGGTGGCAGCAAATACCACATTCATAAGATTTTGCCAGTCTCTCCACAAATATGTTGAGATTTACAGCAGCTGTGTCCCAATGCCTTCAAGGTGCTGTTTGCTTCACTCTTAACACATCACTCACTGTATTCATCCATGGGTTACCTAGAGGTGGCTTCCCACCAAACCCCCTCCAGATACTCAACACACAGAACTGTTCCCAGGGGCTGCTGGCATTTTAAAGAAGACAGCATTCTCAGGGCAGCCCCATTTTTATGGTTTGAAGAAGCAGCATTTTAGGTTGTGACATTCAGTGGAAACCTTTCCAGGAAGGCAGGTGTGGAGAGTTCATCAGTTTTAAAGAAGCAATTCACACTGTTCCCAGATTAATCCAACAACACTGTTATCCTAGGACATATTTTCAGCGGTAATACTAATTAAGCTTGTATCAGTCGGCTTCCCACAAGACTCAAATAATCAGCATCTCTTTCAGCCTCAGCAAAGGGGCAGATGACTGATCAAAGTCAGTAGCTCTGCTCCTGCTTCCACCCACCCAATAAAGTACCCAGGAAAAGCCAAGTAGTGGTCACCTGCATTACTTTTAGCTGAATTGGTAAGTATACAATATTAAGTTTATTTCTACATACGTCTGACAGCAGATATCTAGAGAGTTTCAGGCTGTGCAGCTAAGTACTCAATGTTGGTGTTCAGATTTGTACAGTGCTCCTCCATTTTTCCAAAGTGCTTCTTGTTTTATGTTCTGTTTATTTATCAATGCCAACAGTGCAGGGGCTGTGGCAGACACACAGATGGGTATTGCAGTTTGCTTCAAAAATGGACAGGCTTTGAGTGAATCTCACATGGTAGCCCATCTCAGGATCAGTGCCTTCAGTTGGAAAACACACTTCAAATCCTGCTTTCACCAGCTCCATTCCATCCTAGCAGCACAGCTGTTCTAAAAGACATTTTTCATCACACAAGCAGATTACTGTCTGGACCTTGACTGCATGCGAAAGGCGAGTTCTGAGGTTCACATATCCTTCTGGGGAGCAGAGCAGAGATGGCAAGAGTCTACAGGTGAAGCAGCTTTCCTCAAGTCCTGTACCATATTACCAAAGATTGTTGCACTAATTTAATATCTCTTTAAAATCAGATAAACAAGAGCAGGGTGGTATCAACCACGAATACAGTAAAACACCACAGGTTATCGAAAATCATGGAAAAGATCCTGCTGCTTACTTCTCCTACTGACACTGGGGGTGCTTCACGTGTGTACAACATTAGGAACTATGCCAGCCCCGCACCTTGCAAGGAGGAGGGATGCCATGGCTGTAACCCAGCTCCATGAAAAACAGGCAGCTGTGGACAATCTCTGGAGACAGCTGGCTGCTGGCTGGGGAGGCACAGGCAGATCTCATGTCACAGGAACCCCTTGGCTTTACCCTAGGTAGGCATCAGCACAGCCAGCACACGTCTTCTGGGCTGGCAGGAAAGCTTGTTTGCTCTCACACTGGATTTTTTATTTCTCTGTTTCATTAGGAAACGAGCAAAAGCCTTACTAGTGGCAAACTTCATGCAAAACAGAGAAAACCTCGTGGGGTGCCTCAAGACTTGCAGTCTCCACAACAGATAGTTTTAACATCAAGGTTATTTACATTGCTAGTTTCAATCAAGACTCACCAAAACATAATAGTTTAAAAAGCAGATTTAAATCACTGTGCTATTTTATCAAGCTTGCTTCTTTCCCTTAATTACTTTCCTAAGGAAAAGCCCATTCAATCTGTGTGAGCAGAGCTCATTTCAGTAATGAAACCGCAACTCTCTACATGCAATCTAAGTCTGTCCATTTTCTAGCTTGCAAACAAAGCCAAATAAACCAGAAAAACCCAAACACCCCACAAAAGAATCAAACCAAAACCATTCCCAAGTAACATTTCCTATAGTACCATGGGCCATATCTGCAAATGTCTCCACAGAGAAGAGTAAGAACAGAGGCTATACAACCCATCTCCTGCATTTCCCAGTTCTTACTTTGGTTTTTTGTCATTCTCTCCACATGATTCTCTCAATATTTGGCATCTTATCATGCTTCCTGTAGCCTAATTCTAACCAAATAATTTTTAAGCATTTCACTCTCTAGCAGAAGTACCCCCCAAGCTTTGCATCCTCGAGATTTTAGGAATGTCAATGCTGTTGCTTCACTGAGTCCCTGCTCCTGCAGTCTGATCTGTTTATGCAGAGCCCTAGAGACCCAGACCAACAGAGCTTTATCATTCCTAACAGCCAAATGAATCCACTCACACACATGCAGCAGCAATGCTGTAATACCTTCCTTGCTATTACTCTTAAAGAGGTGTAGATTTATAGCTTTCCATAGTCTACAGTTTGTGAAACTTAATCTGTACTTCTTTCTTCAGACTCCCCTCCTGTGTTTTAATTATTTATTGCTCTCTTATCTAAACTCCTTCCAGTTAGTCTATGTCATTCTGACACTATAAAAGCACAGAAATCAAAGAGCATTTTAAATGCAGGCACCACAGCTTTAAAAAGCAGGTCTGTAAACTACAGGCAGACTCTCATTTAACTTTCACCTCAGTCTCCTTTGCCATTACTGCTTGCCCAGTGTCTTGCCCCAGTTAAACATCTACTTTGATTGATTTCTACCCAATACACTTGCTTTCCTGTAAGTCTGAATTTCATTGTTTCTTGTTCACATTCCTCATGTTTCAAGGTGCTGTATTTTGCTACTTTCTGCATCTCCAGATGCCTATCAGTATGCTGTAGTCTGCAAGTCATCCTGTTTCTGATGCACCATTCTGGAAGGCAGGTCTCCATGCTTGCTTGAGACTTTGTGGGAAACTTCTTGAAGACTGAGGACATGGAGAAGGTACACAACAGCTGCCTCTCACTCTTGATGTCCAGATTTCCTTCCAATGGAGATCAAGCATCACATGTGGATGCTGGAAGCCATTCTCAAAACACTTTGATTGCTGTGCCCACCAGCAGGTCACCTCCACATCGCACTGAGTCCCTTTTCCAGAAGTCACATGCAGCAATAACACCTCCTTAAGGATGTCTGTGTGATAACCCAAGGGACAGAACAAATAATTTGGATTCCCCTGCCCTCCCCATGAGGCACTTGTATTACTACAGTGAGCTCTGCCCAAGCACAAGGAGATGAATTCTACATGCTGTTACCCAGAAAACACAAACTCCCTTCCCCAAGTCATTTTGCTGTGCTTTTCCAGACTTCCTGATTTCCCAGTGCTGTGAATCTCCACCCACATCAGCAGCACCCATCACTCTGGGTGGCTCTGGCAGCGCAAACAAGCACCAGGCAGAATGCAATGCCAGCGTTTCAGTGCTGCTCAGCACACAGCTGTTGGCTCAGCTTCATGGAGAGCACCCACCCCTGCTCCCTGCAAGGACACAGAGGTTCTCCACAGCCCACGTTCAACACCTTGTGCTGAACGTTAACTTGTGTCTGCCAGCATCCTTATTCCGCTCTTCTTGCAGCAGGGACAGAAATCCCAGCCAGACTCTGGCATGCTGTAAATGACAACTCCAGTGAGTGGAGCAACAGAGGCTCTGCCCCTCAGAACAGCAGTTGGTAAGGAAGTTTCCTTGTCCAGCCCAGCAGCACATGCACCTGGGACTTTGGCTGAAGCAGAGTGCTGCCAGCAGCCATGCCTCTTGTATTATCTCCATAAGCGCTCAGCAATCCATGTGTCACACAAGACAACCTACATAACCTTTTCTCCCTCTTCAGTCACTCTTCACTGTGATAGCTGCGTATCTTCTTGGAAAAATAAATTCTAGGGAAGTCCCTGATGCATTAATGGAAGCCCCTGGCACTTCATTATTTTGGAAATAATTACTTATCAATGTAGGAGCAAAGCATTTATGTTTTAATAATAGCACTTTCTTCTATCTTGGCTACATTTTATGTGTGGGTTTTTTTGCTTCTCACCTCCACAATATACTTTAATTAACTTGATGGCAATACTGTGATTTTAATTTCTTTTGGAATATATCCAAAACCACTAAATCTAATCTGGAGACCTGCTGATTTATGGTCATCTTTTACTAAGTTGCTATTGGTTTTATTAAAGTACCTCTGGGTGCTATTGCAGTGGAGCTATTTGCAACTGCAAGTGAACGAGGCAGACTTCAGATTTTCCAAGAAAACAAAATCCAGGGGCTTTGGAAAAGGCACACAAGAGAAGCAGCTTCACCTACACAACTGCAAGTAACTCAGTGAAATGCCAGATTGCCACATACCGTGTTTAAACCAGGCTGTAATGGTTCTTAAGAAGAGATGTGGGTTTCTTATTAGTTTCATAGCCAAATCTAGACAAACCTGTGTCAGAGATGCATTACCCAGAAGATGTATAGCAGAATTATAATACAGGAACATTTTAAGCCCTTAAGATATTTCTAAATGAAAAAGGGCTTTAATATAGAATGTGAAATTAAACCAGCAGTGCCAAGGAAGGAGAAAGACCTTCAAAAACCAAGGGCTGTTTGGTACTGAATTTGTGGAAAGTATACCGCAAGTGCTGGCCACATTACATTTACAACTTCCTTGGCAAAAACACAGAGGAAGCTATTAAATAGACCTCTGTCAAAATTGGATCCTTCCCATCCTAGCATCTTCTGTCAAACCACAAGGAGAAAACAATAAAGCAAAGAGGAAATAAACCTAGGAAAAACAACCACCACCACAAAAAAAAAAAAAAAACATGCCATGGATTGATTAGGCCTATTGTGTACCCCAGGGCTTTTGGTTTTGCCTCCTTTTTGTCGTGATTAATTCTTCTGCAGACACTCCATTGCATATTATGGTACAATGGGGATTTTAGAATGAAAGACAAACTGTTGTTGCAAGCAAGTAAACACTAAATGGGATCATTCTGGTTTACTGGAATATGAGACTGCAAAATCTAGACAACCAAACCAGCAAGATGAGGAAGATGAAGAACACAGTAAGTCACGAGCTGTAGTATAGTCACCTAAACTGATTATCCTGCTCTGAAAGGCTCTGTTTCTCCCCTTGCTCCAAAAAACCAAAACTGCTTATCATTTCTCGCTAACTTTGACTCTTTTGTTACAGTGCAGAGAAGGTGCTGAGGGAAATTCAACTTTACTCTGGGAGTCAAAAAGATGATGTAGGACAAAGAGAGGATATTTCAAAAACTTAAGGTAGGATCCCAGACAACCAACCTGCTTCTCAGGAACACTGCATACCTGAGAGCTCACGGCATGTGGAACCAGGCACCACCTCCAATGCGGAGCTGTGCCAGGATCTGTCTTGGGAAGATCATGGCAGAGCTCTGAACACAGACACGTTCTGTCTCCAGTTCACCTGCTGCTTCCTGGAAGCAATCTGTAAATAATTATGACTTCTAGTAAAACTGGAATCTCAAAAGGCTTGGCTTGTGGGAGTGGGGGGAATTGAAGTTCAGGCCTCCCTGACATTTACTGTAGCATTTCAATGACCTGTCATGTTCAGCAGGGAAGCAAAGGCAATGCCAGCAGCAGCAACCTCATCCACAATCCAGTCATTCTTAGTCTGTAGAACAATTTCACGTTTGACATAGGTATACCAAAACACCTTAGACATAACTTCTGTGCTACTTAATTTAACATTTAGGTATGAGCTATCACATTGCTCAGAGCATAAACCAGATGCCTGGGGAGGGGTGATGGAGAGAGGAATCACATCATTACAGACAGAAATGCTGAGTCAGACCGATCTTTTATTCCAGTGAAGCAAAACCTGATTGCATCTTGGCATGTGCCCCACACAGCCCCTCAGCAAGAGGAGCAGATTTATTCAGATGACAAGTAGCAGGCAGCATGCAGAGATCCATGGCACTCTCCCACAGATGCATGTCTCATTCAAGCAGAAAAGGGAACATTCTGGATGCTGATAGGAAGCACCAGGCTAAACAGCTCTGTATAAATAGTCGTTTTCAAAGGTATTTTTAATGCCTAGACTCCTATACTTTCTGTGTTGACAGTATGAAGTGCTCTGAAGTGTATTTTTTTCTGACTATGAATCTTGCTTTTCCTTTCAAGAGTTCCCTTAGAAGTAGTCTATGGACTTGACCCATTTGGACTCCTCCAAATTCACAGCATCTCACCACGCACAACAATTGCTGACAGTAATACCCCATTTCCTTATTTAAAGAAATAACTTCAGTGCATGCAGAGCATTACATAAAAGACTGATTCAATTTTATTATGGCTTTCATAGAAAGGCTTCGGATAATTGTTGCCTACTAATCTCTCTAATCTTTAATTTTAATTTCATAGAAGACTGACTCTGTTTCATGGTCACTGGCAGAGGTGGAAGGAGGATGAATAGGAACAAAAATCAAACTGGAAAAAGGATGCACCACCAAACCTTACTCTTTCCTATTAGCACAGTTGTGTCTCCCTTTGACCTCACTGCTTTGAGCTAAAGCCAAATGAAACCATAGCAAGCCTTCCTTGAACACAGATCAGACCAAACACTGTTTCCCTTCTTGCAACTGAGAGATATTCAGACTATATAGTCATTTGGTACTAGACCTAGTCTTTATCATGCACCGGATGGGTGACTGAAGAGCCCCACAGAAGTATGCAGGGACTCCTTTTTGATCTGTTTTACCATCAACAATATTTCTTCAAAGCCAAACTGGCTGGTCACTACCACAACACCATACAACACCTCCTCTGAATGCTTGCTAGGCCCTATTTCTGTTACACGTATCTACATACAATATGTGGTTCAATATTAAAACTTACTTCATGTCACAGGCTAAATACAATTTTTTGAATGATCTTAAGATAGCTTTGCTGCCCGCAAAATATTTTATCAGCTCCAAATACTTAGGAGATCACATAATCCAAGCACAGGCCTGTTCAGTGTTACTACCCAAAATGCACAGGTCCATCTGACATGACTACCTGAAGTCTGTGAAGCATCACATAATCCCACCTACTTAATTATATCCTAAGAAGAGAGAGCTTTGCAGTAAAACATTGTCTCTCTAAATCTTCATCTCATGGCGATGGTTACAAAAAGCCCTGAAGAGACAAGATGAAACCACAGCACAGCCAGAAGCAGCAACATCTTTATCACAAACTCATTCCAGAACACACTTGGAAACACAAACTTTTGGCACTTTTTTCCCCTGCTTTCAGCTTCTGACTGCAACAGCAAGCCTCATTTAGGAGACTGAATTCCTTCTCTCTACTAAGAGCAATTCAGTTCCAGGCACTGTGCTGAATATGAGCATGCATTTTTTAAAAGAATTAGATGATTCATTTCTAACCAAGAAAAACAATGTAGTCTGGATACACAAGATGTTCCAAGGATCTAAAGCCAGAGCAGGACATGTAGGTTTTTCCTCCCTCTCCCAGACTAGATGGATACTAGGTAACAGCTCAACATTTGTGAGCAAATTCATATAGGCACCAAGATCCCCGGAGAGATTTAGGACTACTCCACAGCATAAGCATAATGGTGATTACAAGAGGTTAAACAATTTTTGTGCCTCTACTTATGACAAAAAGGAGTCAAATCTTTCCTGCTTCATACTGATTTTTATATATCAAGCACCGAGCAGCAAATATTCTAATTAACTGGCTTTTTTTTAAAATGCCAGACAAAGCCTATGTTTATTTCAGAGTGCTCCTGTGCCTTTTTTGTTTTCATAACATTATCTTAACTTTGAGCCAACTTTCATTTCTAGAATACAAGCACATAGACAACACTCCAGCAAAGTGCTCCAAAACCCAGGCACCATTGCCCCTATTGCTCCTATGAGAGAAGCCCAAACAAGCCCTTACTATATACCCAGTGGGAATCCTGGTCTGACAAGCATGGATAAGTATAAAAATCACGTGGTGCCTGAGGTTATAAACACAGTGTGTAACTGCTGCTTGCAAAGCTTCTGATACACGGGACACTGACCATTATCACTGTGCTTTATTTTCCCCATATGCCATCTGTGAAGAGAGATAAAACAGTACCAAGCAAAAAGAGGTGTAATGTCTTCAAGGACAGGTTAAATCAAACAGTGCCATGAAAACACTATTTTCAAAAATGTATTTTTAGTATAATCCCAAGGATGTAATTTTATCTTGCTCCCACACAGTGCCTTCTTATCAAGTCCCGCAGTCTGTGTTATAATTCAGGGCAAACAGCACTGACTGCTACATTCTGCTGTTGCAAAGGAAAGCCAGTACAAATTGTTGGCTTTTAAGCACCACAAAATGAACTGCACTGCTTGTAAAAATAAAATAAAGTCTTAGACTGCTTCAATTTTATTCCAAACAGGAGAGAAATCATATCAAAAACCTATAAATTAAGTGTAGAAAGACTAAATCTAAGCACTGCTCATAAAGTGATGTAATAACATAAAAAAACCCACAACCCACTTAATTTTTAGTTATAAAAATGATTTTCTAGCCACCAGACTGGCAAGTTGGGAAGGGTGGCCTACGCGTAACCAGTTGGGAAGGGTGGCCTACGCGTAACCAGTTGGGAAGGGTGGCCTACGCGTAACCAGTTGGGAAGGGTGGCCTACGCGTAATCCCTACAGCACCACCCACCCCAGCCCGCAGCCTCGGAGGCTCCAAGCAGAGTGAAAGGCACGGTGTATTCGTATCTGGTAATGTTTCTTAAGAGTCAATAGCCTGGGTGACAGTGAGGAAGTCTCACAAAACATGAGCCTCTTGAGAATTTTACTGGGTTGGATGGTAGCTCCGTTTCTTTGTCTGAGATGAGGCGATTTCTACAGAACACGCTTGGCATTCAGATTGAACCAATAACTGGATTTCTCTGTGGTGGTCTGGTTTCTAGAACTGTTTATAAAATTGGGTCTTTGTGCTAAACTGTGCAAATCCTTTTACACTGCAAATATCTAAGAATTTCTCCACAAGCGTGGCTTATGATAGATCCAGGTAACAGATCACTAACAGGGGACATGAGAAAAACCACCACCACCACCTGCTTCTTTCTAACCGTACATGGGGAATCTGGGTGTTTCCACAGCTGCTCTCTCGTACCATGGGAAGGTCCCCACCACAGACAAAATAAATACAAATTGTAATATCTTACAATGAGGCACTATAATGTACAATTGTAAGGTTAGAACCTTGGAGAAAGAACAGGAGGAATCACTGTTGCAAGTGACAGCTACAAGGCCACAACTGTATGAAAAAGTATAAAGCTCATTATCTTACTACCTGAATAAATTCTATTGCTCCAAAGTGAACTGATGGGATCACAGCACTTTTATTGCTGATTAAAGGTAAAACAGAGCTCCCCCTTAAAACATTAAATATAAAAGCAATTAATAATTGCATGCATGGGAATAAAAATGACTGGTACATCTGGAGATCAAAGAAGAAAGCAACAGCAATGTAACTTCAAAGTGTTTTCTAACTGCCTAAGTTTTTTCAAGGACATTTCCCCTCTAATCCCTGATTAAACGTTGCCAAATGATCTGGCAGAAACTCCATCACCAAACATGGAAAAACCATTTGATGCAGGTCCCTGTATACACAAGCGAGTACACACGCATTCTGAGAATTTTCTCATTTTTATCTCCTCCCAGAGCCAGCAGGACCAGTCTCACACAAGACAAGTTTGCAGATAAAGTGCAGCAGTAGGATTCCTTGTGACATTTCTGTTCTGTTTGAAGTCCTCTTCTAGATATGGTTTATACTAATTTTCAAGCGCTGGACCAGGGTCAGTATTGCATGTACCTCCACCAAAAGAGGTAGCTTATGGCACCAGACAGCTGTAGCTGCATAAGCAAAGCTGTCATCCTGCAAAGCAGACTTGACTGCCTTGGACTGCACTTACTTCCTTTCAAATGGGTAAAGGAATTCTTAGAAACAATACCTTCCTAACATGTTTTTCTTGTAAGATAGACTTATCTAAGGGATGCTGATGAGCTGTCTTTCTAAATGAAACAAATTTATTAGTACACTACTGGTAATGAGAAATGAAAAAAGATTTAAACAGCAAAAGCATCCAAGGGCTTACTGATAGTTCAAACTTTTCCTTTCTCCACAGCAGAGTTCGCTTCTATCATCAGTGTTCAAATTTCCACCTAGGCCAGTACAGCCTCTTGGTCTTCTTTAGAATGTGTGTGTAGCTCTGTAAGTCTGCCATCCAAGCTTGCACTCAAAATTCATACATGAGGCAAGGATGAATGGCAATCATCATTGCTGACTGGAGTCTCACTGACAACCACAGCCCTGTCCTAGAGTTAATTGCCCTCCCTGGAGCAGTCCATACGTTGCTGGAGCTCAGGCCCATTGCTGTATTTTGAATAATCAGGCTTTAAATGAGTCTGGGTGTGGCTGCTGACAGACCTACAATTGCTAAGTACTCGGACAGCTTGAGCAGGCTCTGCACTGAGGGAGAGGCCCCTTCGGCTCATCAGCGTGGCCGTAAATTAAAAAGCAAGCAAACACTCATTTGATGTCTGTGGAAAGTCAAGAAACCTTCCATTGCAAAATCAGCACTAGGGAACCTCCACTCAGCACTACCAATTTTTCAGCTCTACAATAAGGAGAGCCACAGAGCTGTTCTATTCAGCAAGCCTTTTGATCCATGCCTTCTTGGTTCTTGGTTATTTTAACAGGTGCATGTAGTTTTAAAACACACGAGCCTACCAACTGCATGCATGGCCCAAGCCACTAATTCTTTCCACTACCCTGATTTTCAAAATGTACAAGATATCAAGACTGACACTTTCGTTTCATGTTCAAGATATGGGTCATCTTAGATGTGCTGCCAACTGTGATCCCCACCTGCAAACAGCGGTCTTCTCCAGGAAGTCTTCAAAAGGTTTGGGTTTTGTTTTTTTTTTCATTTGGAGGGGTTGGTTTGGTTGGGTTTTGTTTGTCTTAAAAGCTGAGTGAATGTTTTAACCCACTTTCTTGCCTACTTCCTATAAAAGGAGAACAAGAACACACTATCGTAATCTATCACTTCACTTTTTTTTTAATTTAAATACAATTATAATTAATTTGCTTTTTTGAATTATTGATTTTTGGGGTCTTAATTTTAAAGCAGTTGTCATTCTATCACAGCAAATCCTAGTGCACCCTTTTTAACAAGATGTGAAATTATGTGAACCCATTAACACACATGGCATCACATTCATAAAGCACATGTGGATGGAAACTGGTATGTGTTGTATTGACTGTCAAATCCAAACAATTGAATCAACCCATTACATTTCAAACTGATAGTGAAATGGCACGAGATACTGTTGGACTAGCACTGTATCAATACTTTAAATAGGTTTTATTTTTGCAATGAAAAGAGGGGTGGAGGGTGGGAAAGGGCTGGAGGGAGACAAACCTATCCCTGTAACCACAAGCCTATTGCCAAATTTATGAGGACTCTGTTACATGAACACCCAGGGATTAAAATCTAGCAGATAGCAAACCAGTGTGGATAATAACAAGGCCTTTTCTTGATGAGTGGTTAAGGTCTGTATGCTGTAGACTAGTGCTTGATACTACTGAAAGTTTTATCTAGTCTTAACTGGAAGAAAAATAATTATTTATTTCAACTGTGTCTCCCTGTTGAAATAGAAGATTAATACTAAACTTTCTGCCACCTCTCAATATACTCTCTGCCTCTGCAGCGTTATATAAAACTGGTCTAAAAAACCCACCACCAAATCCACGGGTGTGAGTACCACACACAAAAAAAGCCTTATCTGGGGAAAAGCTAAAAACATCACAAATGGATACAGCATTTGGCCAATTTACTTGAAGTGGGAGGCCCTTAAAAGGAAGTTTCATTTTCAGACTTCAGTTGAGAAATACATTTAAAAATGAAAATTAATCCGCAGGCTGGAAAGAGAAGCAGCACAACTGGGAAGGCAAACCCCACCCTCAATTATAGTTAAAATCCCATTTTGGTGCTTTATCAAAACAAGGATTGGGTGAATGAGATCACAGTTAGAGCTTCACTTTCTCCTCCAGCTGCTGGGCTGTGACTGGACTGATAACCAAGGCATGCTACTGCAGTAGGGGGAATTGCTCAAATACTGCTCCAGTCTCATTTCTGAGGCAATAAACCCCAAGTAAAAAGAGAAGCAAAGCCTTCAGTGCCCTGTCCATCCTCACTGCTCTCACAGATGCCTGGGAACCCTGCTGGAAGTCTAAGTGTTAGCCATATGAGAGCATTAAGCCTCCAGTTTACCACATGCTTAAAACAGCCTTCCAACCTCAGTTGAATTTGAACTTTCAACCTAGAGATAAAAGGCCCACTTCTGAGCCACATTGTCCCTAGGGTTTTCTGCTTGTACATAATTCAGTCACGCGTATCTTAAGTGGATCATAAAAAAGGACAATAAATATAAATGTCATTTAGAAGTGTATTTAAACCAGAACAACAAGTAGTTGTGGTTATTTTTATACCTTGCCCAAACAAGGACTTACCCACCTGTTGCTACCTCCTGTCCATGACCCAACAAAAGAAAACTATCAGTTTGATGCTTAGCACTCTGAGAAAATCTGAGATAGTATTTTCTCTCTCTCAAATTCGTGTAGCACATTCACAGTGATGTTATGAAAACAAAAGTAGTTCACAATTCTTATTTTTCAAGGGCATATGATCAAACAGTGCTACAGTTTATCCACACTTAACTTTAAATAATTCCTACTTTCATAATCATGCTAAGATGATGTTCTGAGTGAAATAAGTTCCATAAATGGCTAAATTCAAATACATCTGAATCCAGATTTCAGTGGAAGTTGAGGAGAGAACAAAACCAGGAAAACCCCCCAACATTCTAACCAGAAGTGTATCAAGTTCAGCACTCATTCAAAGCACGGGGTAAAGAAATGCAACAAATGAGCATTCTGGAGTATAGCTTCATCAGATTCCTACAAGGTACTTTTTATAGCAATCAATCAAGGACCAAAAAATGCATGGCTGGGATTTCTGATCCTGGAGTTCCTGTTTTCAGTGATGATCTCTCGAGGTCCCTTCCAACCCCTGTGATTCTATGATCAGCACCAGCAGCCAGGACATGCAAAAGGTACCAGCCCACTATGCTTCACAGCTGAGAGGAACATGCAAAATGCTCGTTTTCTTTCCTCAAAATATAGCTTGGGTAATGCTAAAACACTCCCCCCACCCCACCTCTGCAATGAAAAAAACCCCAGGTTATTAGACTTCATAATCAAATGGAAACCATTTAATGCCTTCTCCCACATTAGCAACAATAAATACTATCCTCAAGGGCCAACCCAGTGACTGGAACTCACTGGTGAAATGCTTTCAGGAGGAAGTCGCTGCAGTGACCTGGGTGTGCAGCACAGCGTGCCCTGGGCTCTGCGGTGGAAGGGGAACTGGCTGCTGCTCCTCACTGACAGCAAAGGTATTTTTTCCTGCACGGTGACATTTGTGGATACAAGTCACATTAGTTTCAAGGTAAACTAAGTAAGGAGAGGGTATGGGGCTAATTTAGTAGCTGCCTTCAATGGTGATATAAGTGGTTTGCCTTTAATTGCAAATTCACAGCAAGGTTCCTATCACTGAATTTCTTACCTTGTTAGAGGAACCTCCCCAGGGTTTTAAAGAAAATTAACTTCTCAGCTATTACACATCAGAAGCCAATCACGGTTATAAATTCACAAGCTAAAAAGGACTCCCTTTGTAGAATACTCCTCCAGGCATTCCCATCATACTACAAGGGTCCTGGGATAGCTGGAAGGATCTCTCTCATGGAGCTATCCACAGCTGTTACTCTTGTGCATTCTCACGAGACTGAGCTAGTTCACTTGGGACTTTCAATATAATTTTTTCTTGAATGTCTTTGGTCTGAGTATCAGTAAGAGAAAACTGACCCCAAGAGGTTACAGTCCAGGGGAAAAAAAAAAAACAACAAAAAACCACAGAAAAAAAAGCAGCAGCAGACATACACAACTCAAGCACAGTAAGAAAGCAGTGAGTTTTCACACAAACCTCTCCTGGTTGACCCAGCTCTGCCTGCCTTGTACAGCCAACAGACCACTCATACAAACACAGGTTTAAACCACTGCATCTGTAACAACAGGACCAACTGCACCTTGCAGTAGCATGAAGTTATGATACAGGCCAGCATGGGCAGTTTTGAGTGTGGAGGTTCAGCTGAAGCAACCCCAGTTCATACACTTGCTTCCAACACTGGCTTTATCGGTGTAAGCTCTTGGGAGTAAAGATGATGTTCTACTCCATATAGGTACCAGGTTTAAAGTGATGTTGAGACTTCTAGGCTATAATTAAAATGTCAAACAAAAATAGTTACCAAAGAACACTGCAGGAACATTTTTGTAACTTCTGATATTTGGGGGATGGGGTGGTGTGGGTTGTTTTTTGAGGTTTTTAAATGAAATGTAGTACCATGTGCCTTAAAAAAGGAGGCATAGCTTTAGAATAGACAAGTAAACAACATCTTTAAACAGTCTTAACCTTTATTAATCTAAGACTTGATTAAAATCTCCCCATAAAGATAAAAGTCTGTTTTTTCTTAGGAAGACAAGTTTCCTGCCAAGAAGAATGCTTATGATACTGCATATCAACAACTTGATCTACTTTCTCTTCCTGCTGTCAAAAAATTAAATTATTTTATTATTTTACAAAGATTAGTATCATCACTATGACAACAAACCTATGACCTGGAGAATACCGTAAAATAGCATGGGAAGAGAAAGCAACAAAAAGAAACAAAAAATGAAAAACAATTCTGGAATCATTCCTCTCTAGAAATACTCCTGTGGTGGTTCAGCCCCAAGCAGTGGCTGAGCACCACAGGCCAATTGCTCACTCCAGGACGAGGAAGACACAGAGCCTCCATGGGTTGGGATAAGGACAGTTTACTGACAAAAGCACCATGAAAGCTGGACAATAACAGCCAGTTACACTCACACCCAGTGATAACACAGAGTACCTTACCAACCTGATGATTATAGAGCACTGCACAATGTAAGGACTGACAAGAGGACCAACAGAATGCCCCAGCCACACTCAGACTGCTTTGGAGGCACCCAAGAGTGCCCCTTCCCAACCAGCCCCTTTTATGGGGGAGTGATGTCAGGTGGTAAGGAAGCAGCCCAGGCTAACTCAGCTCACCTGGGCTGTCTGCTTAGGGTGGTGAACTCTGGCCTGACCAGAACTGGGCCAACTCCTTTTTCATGAAGCCTGTGGGTCCACTTTAGAGGGAAACAAAGAGGAAGTGACTTCATTCATGACTATAGAGAGACTCCAAGTACAAATGAGGCTTGCATTTCTCAACAGTGCAATCAACAATGCTCAAAGGGCACCTCTGTTTGTGCTGCAACAGGGTGAGAAGCCATGTACACAGATAAGCCAAAAGGAAGCTCACACCAAAGCCACTTTGCTTTGCTGCTCAGAACTAGGGACCCATCTAGGTAGGACAATGTTTGTCATAAAATGGGGAATGCACTAGGTGTGTTTACAAGGAGCGATATTTCTGGAACACTGTGGATATTGAAGATACAGTAACAAGGCTAAATACTAATATTTTGCCCTTAATGATCTATCTTCTTTTATCTTGCTTCATGGCCCAATACATTTGTGCTTGGAGAACTCATGCATGTGATTATTCTGCACACAAGAATGATTAAAGGCACACGAATAACTCAGATTAACATTTCTTATATCCTCTTAGGTCCTCTTTCAGCAGCCCATTAGTGAGAGCGACCATCTGATTCACTCTCATGCCTATGACAAAATAGTATCACTTACTGTGTAGCCTATATTATAACTGTTAACTGCAACACAAGTAACCAACAGGGTTGATTGTGTACCACAGCATCCAACATAGTCAAAAAGCAACTGGTTAGAAAATAACTTACCTTTAAAACAATTAAGGAATCAGGAGTTGCTCCTGAGTCATTTTGGTGTCTCAGTTAAGAAGTTTTTGTGAGTGCTGCAGTAAAACAAAGCCTGTAATTGGCACGTGTACTGTGCTCAGGGCAATGGTGCCTTGAAGACATTTGACAAATTTAGAAAGAAAACAAATTGCATTCCCTTTTCATTCAGAATGGGCTGTAATGCCATTTATGTAAATGTAGAGAAGGATCTGGCCCAACTTTATATAAGTACCGATTAACTTCACATTCAACCCTCTTTTACTTTTCATAACTTAAAACCTTTTCATATTTTTTCATACTTTTTTTTAACATGGCAGACAGAAATATTTCCTAAGGCTATCCAGATATAATAAAGCATCTTTATCATCTTGAGCAATTCCACTTATTAAATGCTAAACCAATGTCAAATTAATATTTATGAAAGAAGTGGATTTCTATGAGTCTTTCACAGCCAACACTATAAATGTCATTCCCACTCCATATTTCTAAGTCTTCAGCCTCAACTACTTTGTGAATTATAATCAGTTCACTACTATTACTGTTCAATGACTACTATGCTGTGTGTACTACAGTCAAGGAAATGCAACAGAGATAAAAAGGGGTTTTTATATTATCACAAAGCTTTAAGCTAACAGACAGTCTTATTTTTAATTCATGCAACCACTGAATTAATTTATAAAATGCATCGCCAGTAGAATAGACACTTTGTATTTGTCTATGAGAATCAGATTTAATGTTTTTCAGCTTTTTGTTTAGACAATTCATTTTGTTAGGACTGGTACTTCAGGGTTACCAAAACAGCAGGTATACAAGTGAATTTTGCCAGACACTTTGGCTGCAACAAAAGGAAAAAATGTTTTCAAACTGTTTGGCTTCTTTTTTTAAACCAAGAAACCCCAAATTCTTTAACAGTTTTTTTCTGGCAGTTCCATAATAGGCTTTACTAATATTTGCACAATATCAAATTTTCAATCTCCTGCCATAAACCTGCCCCCAAATTCATGTTGGATTTTTGAGCCACTGGTCCCTTTTACCCCACAACCTCGGCTCTTCCATGGCTTTGGAGGATCCCCATTGTGCTGTCCGCAGTGCTCTCGCACCCCATGTGAGAAGTCTTGGGGATTCCAAATTAAATACCTGCTCTGAACCAGATAAAAGACAGCAGCTTCTCAGTGGCCTGTGTTGGAGCGCTGGAAGCTGGCATCAGCCCCCCTCCAACAGGCATTAAACCCCTGCCTGGCACCCTCAGCTCAAGCTAACTCAGCCTTTGCACAAGGGGGGAACGCCTGGCCCTGATGTGAGAGCTTTGCTTTCCCTTGGGAACAGAAACCAAGACATTTTTGTAAATGGGAGCACAGTTTGTTTCAGATACATCAGAACAAACTATTGCTATTTGACCCAACATAAAAAATTCCATTTATTTTCAGTAAGAAAATGTCTTTGTATATTAACCTGACTACCCCAACCTGACTTTTTCTTTTTGCTTCCTGTATTCCCCCAGTTTATCAAACTGGAAACATCAGGCATTTGCATAAAGTAGATGCTTTCTGGCCCAAAATAAAAAGAAATGTGCAATGGTAGGAAGATTAGTTTAAAAAGTCACAAGGAAAACAAAAGAATGCACATTTCACAGTCAGTGTTCTACAACCAAAGAGGAAAAAAACCTCTTTCTCATTTCCATTAAGGTAATACTTTGATGACCATCTATGATGAGCATCTCATGCTCAGTAAAAGATACCACCCTAACTAAACAAACAAGAAGGCCAAAGAGCAGGAGAGGAAACAAAAGCATGAAGGTAATAAGCAACTTATCCAAGGTCACCTGAACTTAGTGGAAGAGCACAAGATAAAGCCAACATGTCATGCTTCCCATTCACTAATCCATGCAGAGCCTAAAAGCCATCCCTGGTAAGCAGCTCGTGAAGAAATATGCCAAACCCAAAGATTACATCAAAGAAATTCAGCAAAAAGTAAGTGAACTGCTCCCTTCCACTGGCAGTGCAACATCCAGCTTCCAGCAAGGGGGAATGCTAGGGAGAACCACTGCCTGGCTGCATTACAAAGCTTGGAAGAGTAACCACAACCAAGGGCAGCCTATGTACCTTACAGCAACTTCCTATACAGTCTCAAACCTGTCATAACATTCAAGTCTAAGAGACTGTTAAAATCTTGCTTAAGCTCTTAACCTAAATAACAAAAAGCTGATCTGTCTGCCTAGTTTTCAGAGTGCTTATAATATAAACCTGCCCTTCCAAGCTAAACCAGACAGACACGTCTGGTAACACCACTTTTGTCTGGGATAAGAGAGTGTACTGAAAGCTAAACAAATGTGCAAAAAAGTATTGTCTTCACCACAGCACCTCCTTCTCTTTCATAGAGTTACCTCCTTCTCTTTCATAGAGTTGTGCTTCCTCAGCACTTTCTTTTAAACAAAAATTGGGGCTCCTTGGACAGCAATACAGTTTTCATTACTGAAATGACAGCTTTGGAAAATCAGCTCAAAACGTGTATTATTTCATTCCTTTTGTGTTGCATAAAGAAAAATGCTTGCATTAATAATCTTTTTTTGAATAAAGAATCTAAGAGTAGTAAATCTACAGTTCAAGTTACATGAAAGAAACCAACGTGCAAAGGCACAGGCCAAGAAAACGTAGGTCTGAGAGTTTGTCTTTCTTCACTACAGATCAGAGGAACACTTGGGAGTATTTGACTTAAAAGCAGTTTTCCCTCTCACTGAGCTTTTTAATGCTCATTTTCATTTAGCCGTGATGAGGATGAGAAAATCTTTAACACAGAACTTGATTCACGTACCGATACCGAGAGACACTACGAAAATTTCAGGTTCTCTTTCAGCTCTGCTTATCAAGCTTTAATTTTGTGAAATGTGTCTATGGCAACTTCTCAAAGGTATGTTGATTTTACAAGTAAACAGTGGTGCCTACTTACCAGTACATCTCAGACTAGAGCAGCATTAACTTGATATTTAACAGGAAGCAACCAATTTTCTCTTCAGCCAGTAAATTGTTCTACAGCCATTAACTTCTTTTATAAATATACACTGATGTGCTATTAATCATTAAATACAACTTCTAACACAATCAAACATTAATCATTAATGACATTAATTGCCAGTTTGTCACAGCCTTAGTACTCTCTTAAGCGAGCAAAAGCCCCATTTATTGTAAACTCTAGGCATTGATGCCCTGGATGATGAATACACAGTTTTCTTATTACACTAGTTATAGCATTATCAAGGTCTCCACTAACAGCTGTCTTCTCTGAATATTATAAGCCAAGTGCATCTTGCATTTTTCCCTCTGAAAAGAAAGTTCTTTAGACAGTGTTCTGTGCGTTCATTCATGCTCTCCCTTACAAGACAACTTACCTCTGCATTTCCATCTTGCAAAGCCTGTAGAACGTGAAGGCACTTGGTAGTTTTGTAGTGGCTTCCTTCTCCCTCTACACAACAAATCTCCAAGAGCCCTCACCTCCTGTAGTTAGTTCCATCTCTCCAGACTATCCTTTTCACATGGCTTTCAGCATACCCCTTCCACACCAGAGTCTCTTCTTTTGTTTGGACAGCAGGAGTTAGTTATTTTCCAGGGTATTTGCCTTTTTCCTTAGTACTGAGATGTGCCTCCAAAGGGCCTGCATCACACTGACTCCATACCACAAGCAGTTTTCCCCTTCCAGCACCCAGGTGAGCACCTCTATTTTAGATGACAGGACACCTATGGCAAGATCTCTCCACCCTTACCAAAAACTGCATGTGCCACTCTGATGGGACTTCTCAGTCAGCCTGCCCCATTCGTCTACTTTTCCAACACCCCCCCACCCCCACCCCACACACCCCTCCTCCTCCTCCTTTCATCTTCTTGCCCTTTCTTCTGTGAGATAAAGTTAATGAGAAACATAAGGGTGTTTAAAATCTGTGAGGACAGTTTACTTCTGCCCACACAGCACACTTGGGTGGGTGACAGCAGCAGAGCAAAACCACACTGTCTATCCTCATTGCTCTCCCACACTGGAAATAAAACAGACAGCACAGGAGTCTCAGGAACTCCAGGCTTCGGCACCACAGCCTGTGCCTTTCATGAATCAGGTATTTGAATCTAAAATAAGGGGGAAGTAGTGCAAAAGCATGGCAGCAAAATCATTCCAGCCAGATCTATACATTAACCAAAACCTGGGCAGCTGTTGTGTACCTCTATGCAACATCTTCAAACCACAACAGTGGCAAATGGTATCAAACAGTGTAGCTACCTGCTTTTGGCTCACCTGAATGGGTGCACTGCACGTTAAGGAATGTTTTTTCTTACCAAACAAAAATCAGAACAGTAGAGTCTGCAGCTCTACTGCATGAACAGCAACTTTGGAAGAGAAAAATTATTGCAAATACTTCCATCTTTGTTTCAAAAAACCACACCAGAACAGCTATAAGGACCAGAGGGCATTTGCAGCAGGACCATTAACCCACCTAATTAACACAGTTATTGGGGAGCCAGTTGGTATAACAGAACAACATCCTTCCCATTTACCAATAAAGGACATTTAAAGAGGAAAAAAAAAATCCATCTAGCTTACAGAAACCAAGGGTCTTGACTTAATTCACAGAGGGCTCCTGCTTAAATCAGAGAACCAGTCAGAACAGCTAGCCACTGGAATACTAATAGGGCAGAGGGATTTTAAAGACAGCAGAGACACAGTGATCTTTGCCTACAGCAGTCCCTTCCCAAAGGGATGGCAGCCCTGGAATCTTGGTGGGGGAACAAGGACCAGCTGGGAAGGGTGGCAGGCTTGGGCAGCAGCTCTCAGCCCGGTTGCGTGCTCACCCAGCCAGCCCTGCTACCTTCCTCCCATACCTGGCTGGGGCATTTCAGAAGGGATTTCTTGGGAGAAGCACAAAGCACACTCATCTGCATGCGATTTGTTTTAGCATTCTAACCTCTGTCTGTACTGCAAACATCTCTGGGTATCATAAGTGATAAAAAGGTTAAATTGGGAAAAACAGCCTTCTTGTTAAAGATTACTTCTTCCTTTATATACAACAAAATATCAGATGAGGTCAAAAGAAACATTTTTTCCCCACACAGTTACCCAATCAGGTTTCAATTTAAAAAAGCATCCATATTCAGAACAGAAAAGGACATGCTAAAGTTCAGACAGGGAATTAAGACCTGTTCTCATGGGATTTAACACTAGGAAAATGTTAAAAAGCTTGTCTTGAATAGCAATATCCTAAGACCAATATTTAACTGTTTTCTTGAACGGGGGCCATGAGGGAACTATAACCCTCAAGGCACAAAATGCTTAGAGAAAGCACAAGACAGAGTCCTACTTTAAACACCCAGATCTCGCCCTCTCACGGCACTTTAGAAATATTTTTTTGTGTTAAAGAATCATGTGCTGGTAGCAAATACTGTTTTGCTGACTTGGAAATCTGTAGGTAGGCAATTCACCTCTGTCTTGCTTTCTGCCATGTGAAATAGTTTGTGACTGTGTCCTGGTAACAGTTTTCCTCTACACCAGTTTCAGTATCCTCTACTCAAAGCTGTCAGAGGTACCCATGCGAGAAGGAGCAGAGTAACAGAACAAATCTACATTCATTGTGTTAAAAGAGTACATCAAATACAGTGGTCAATTTATTATTTAACCTGTCAGTCTATTTTAATTCACTCACTGGAGAACTGCTTGAATAATTTTGGGAAAAAAATTTAAATGCTCCCAACGGGAAACCCATCTTCCAGTCTTAGATATGAGACTGACTACAAAGCATCAGTCCACTCAGCTACCAGAAGGGCAAAGCCAGTTCTCATTAGCAGCAATGCTTGCTGTTGTACACACTTCCTATCCTGTAGCTCCAAACAAATAAAAAAAAACCCTACTACAGAAACACACCCCTCCACTAGGAACTGCTCCTCTGCCACTACCCATACAGTGCTGTGTTTTTGCCCTAGGAGCCCTGGCAAAACATCGAGTCCAAAACATGTTACTACATAGCTGCCCATCAGGTCCAGCCTAACACTGACAATAAAACAAGATATATTGAGTTCACGATTGGTTTAACCTATTTCTTCTCAAAGAGTAGAAGGACCACAGTAAAGTACAGTGTAGTGAAAAAACACTGCTCTCTTTCCCATTGCTTAATCTCAGATGGACATTTTTTACTTTAAATTCTCTTTTCTTTGACTTTGTCCTTTTTCATGGCATTTGCAGTCTTTTTAATTTTTTTTTCTGTATTCATTGCTTAAAAAGGAAGAGAAAGAACAAATGTCAGTGGGTTACAAAAATTCACACCAAATGAACACATGCTAAAGTACACATCCACCATAGTTGCAAAGGTGCAGGTGCTGTGAAATCTGCAAAGCAAGGATGCAAGCAAGGAAATGGATGGAACAATCCACATACACTTCATTTGGTTTTCCCTGCAAACAGCCTTCCCTACCTGCCCAATCTAGATGAAAGATTAAGGGATTCATGTATAAAGATCATTCTTTATGCCACTGCAATAACTATCTCTCAGTACTCACAAGGACACATGCCAATACAGCCATGCCATATCCACTGGCCTTCACAACACTGTTCAATGAGAACTGTGATTTGTGTTTCTGCATTGGCTGGGTGTTCTATTGTAGTCAGAAAGCATTCATAACCAGGCAAGCTCAATCACTCTGGCCACAGCTCTCCTTACTCTAAAGCCCTTTACGTTCTTCTACCTGCAAAATGAAGAATTAAAGCAACTGTAAACCTAACTGGTCCCCATTTAACTGCTTGATATCCATATGTAAACATTCTTTTTCACACTGCCAGAGTCACAAGGCTGAACTGAGACATTCTACCCCCACACTGAGCCTTTATGCCATTTAAAAAAAAAAATCCTAAACATTTTAGAAAACAATACATGGTGAAATGCATTTATTACCATTTTACTTTAGGTCCCTGGAGAATAATGCAAATATTCTCAGGAGAGAAAATTGGGAAGCATCCTAATGCCATCTCTTAGACTTCATTGTTGCAAAAATTGTAACTCTGGCCTGACTTGGTATAGAGGGGGCAGCAACCACCTCTCCCCACAGGCCCAAGTGAGCCAGAGTATCACTAGCTCAGGGCAGACACAAACAGCAGAGAAAGGGCAAACATTTTCCTGCTTAAAAAAAAAAAACAAAACCCAAACTAAATACCAAGGGGACTGACTACTTTTAAGGTTCCTTAGCACTCTCCACTATGTGACCTTCCTTAAATTAACTGTTGTCTTTCCCCAGCTGAATTTCAAATAGACAGCTCTGCAGGTTACAAGGGGAAAGACCCCAGCCCTTCTTCCTCATCTTCATGAGTCTGAAAAACGTGGTGACCTTCTTTGATCCATTCCTGAAGATATGTAATACCAAGGACTCTTCAAAATAAAAGCCTTTTAAATCACACATCCCAAGTAATGCTTTTTTCTCTGTGTGTCATTTACTCTGTCTACAAAATTAAAATATGCCCTTGGTTTGTAGGTGAGGAAGGCAAAGCAATTATTGCCTGAGCTATGCTAAGCTATTATACTAATGAAAAACAAAGGAAAGTTCATGAGCTATTTAATAATCCTGTGTTGAAGGCATCGCTTTAAGATGTAGTAAATACAGCTTGGGGTACACAGGCAACAATGACAAAAGCAAAATACCGAAGCCCCTCCTGTGCGCTGGATAAATAGGAGTCTCAGAAAAAAACCCACAGTGTGTGGCCAAAGTGACCATACAGGAGAGGATTAAGATGTGTGCAGCACATGGTAAACCACTGTATGACTACCTGGGTAAGCTTAAACCTGCCATTTTCTCCCTCCAGAGAGCTGGTTTCATCACCTCACTGATGGCCCTTTAATGTAGGGAAAACTGTACGTTTTTTGAAGATAAGCAAATATATATCCATCCTCAATTCTTTAGGAGAGTTTAAGGGAAAAAAATCACCCATAGCAAAGCACCTCAAGTCCAAGCCCTCCATGAGGCTGAGAGCTGCCTCCCTGAACAAACAAACGGGCATGACAACCACGCTTCTCCTGCATCTGCCGGCCAGCCCTGGAGCACCCTGCCCGGCACAGCATCCCTCCAGCCAGGCTAAGCAGCCACACTCCTTTCCTGGCTCTCACAAAGCAGTCAGAAATTAAATAGGAACAGTAAGGAGAGAAACATCCAGCATGTTCTTCCAACTCACAAGGGAGAGGAGCCAGAGAGGGCGCACCATGGAGAGCTGTAAAGAAAGATGCAAAACAGCTCTGGCACAAGCTTCCAGCATTGCAAGACAGCGCTCCCAGCACAGCTCTAGGTACATAGAAAAATGCCTCCGTGCTATATGGTATGCTGTGGGGGCACAGCATCATACAGCCCCCTACATACCTCAAATGCACTAATTAAAGAAAAGCAGTATAGCAGTAGCAGGGATGATGGGGTATAATCAACAACCCAAACCCGTTCTGCCAGATTTAATGGCATACAATACAGAGTAATTTTTTTCAGTGGATTAACCCTCACTTCTAAAGTGGGGTCAGACAAAGCTTAGGCAATAAATGAAATTAATTTGAGCATCTGGTAATCCTGACCAGGCAAGAGCAAGCCCTAAGCAGCAACATTAACTTCACTTTTAGCTTTCCCAAAACACTGCTTTTAATTCCTGTCTTTAAAAGCTTCAAAGAAAGTTATTTCAAATGCATGTAAATGCAAAGAAAAGAATCCACATTTACCTGTTCCTTCCTGAGAATTATTTAATTATAGCTTCTCATAGCTTACATTAATTAGTGGTTAAGATATCTATGAGAGTCTGATTTACCTCAGCCATATAAAACTGCTATACAACCTTGGTCCTGAAACATCCAAGCAAAAGTGATCCATACCTCGGAAATTTAAGGTAAAGTACTCTGGAAAAAGAGATTAATTCACTATCTGGCCCAAATTAATTACAGTAAGGTTTTATTGATTTAAATGAATTTCTGATATAGCATTTACTAGCTGCGGTCTTAGAAACCAGCAGTGGACATAAAATAAGAGATGTGTTCTGATTTAGAGTACTCTCGTTTCCAGTGTACTGTTCAGCTCTGTTGCACCATTCTCCCACAAGCACTTACAACCAATTTTACCCTTGAACTCGCCAACAATCAGTGCTTTCCCACTTAGAGTATTTCAAACCTGTCTTTCAGAAAGTTAAACATTTGAAATCCTAGGGAACCAAAATAAAAAGTAGGAGTCATTAGGAAGCATGCAGTATTCAAACAGTCCCTCCAATTTCAAGAAGCAAACAAAGCAACCACAAAAGGATTCTTAGTGTCCCATTCATCTCCCTCAGTACTAAGAAGAGTGCAGGTCAGCTCCCGCTGGCTGCCTCCACAGTAATTTATAGAGCAATACAGGTTTGAACATTGTCCTTTGTACATATGGGATGAAGTCACAAGGACTGCAGATGCGACAGTGTCCTGCTATGTATTTCTTAACTGGAGCTTTTAAGGAAACAAAAAATGTTTGCTAACCCTATTTCCTTTAGCCCAAGATGAAAAGGGAGAGAAAAAAAAAACCAAATGCAAAAAAACCCCTAAAAACCAGCAAGTAAAAAAAGCTTTGTCTTTCACAGTTCAAGTTAAATTGGAGAAAGAAACAGCACCTGATAACGAACAAAGTAATCACTGTATACCTTAGGAATTTATGCATGCCAACTGCAGCTGCTGCTTCTTTGGAAGAGAATTTATCTGAAAAGTTTCTCTAAGAGATTTTCAGTAAGCAACTTGCCTATGACCATACAAGGTTCAGGTAGTGGGCACATCCGTACTGTGCTGTGCAACCTCATTTGGCAGTGCTTCTGCATAGCCAAAGGCTGTGGTACTGCCACCATCAGCACAGACAGACAGCTTCCAGTATAAGGTTAATCTTTGTGCAAGAGCCAGTATGGAGCCTGGGGTAGAGAGTCAGGTAGGCAGAAGCACAGAAGCAGCCAGGATCTCACAACTGTCTGGCTTCCTGAGCCCCAGTGGCTCCAAGGTACTTCCACAAATATCTGCCATTTGGTCAATGCATCTTCACTGCAAAACGACCTAAGGAAGACGACAGCAGTCTCTGGGAAGGACTGCCTATAACTCGCCTTTGCTTTATTTGCTGCCCTCAAGGAAGGAAGGAAAATCAGAACTGAAAGGGAACGGAACTGATCCAACAAATGTAGAGCTGGAAATGCTTTCTATGGATGTCTGAATGGGTTTAACCATGGTCTTACCTCAGATAACCTCAATAGAGCCACAGAAAAATATTAAGGTTAGTTATGGCACTCTGGTTTGGAGCCAGTCCTAAACCACCATATTTCAATATGCTCCCTCTACCAGTCTGCAAACAAATAAAGTACTAATAATTTAGCTCTGCAATTGATAAGAATCAAAAAAATTAAACCACAGTAGGTGGGCTTCTCTTCCAGGGGGCTCTCACCACATCCAAAAGGCTGGCAGAGCTGACACCAGGGAGAGGAACACATCTGCATGGAGCTCCAGTAGCCCATCCACAGCTCCACATTACTGTGAAGATACAGCAAAGATCCCTCCTACCCTCTGGCAGGCTGAATAGTCCTTTTCCACCCTGGAAATGGAAAACACAAAAAGAAAAAAAATCCCCTGAAGTCTAACTACATAACATTTTATATCCCTGGTCTACACCCAGCTTACTAACCACAGCCTAAGCCTTAAAAAGACACGGGGACATTCTTCTTACAAGAAAGAAAACTAAGTTTTGAGAAAGAACTTCTTCAGAGTGAGGGCGACAGAGCACTGGGACAGGCTGCCAAGGGGGGGTGTGGAGTCTTCTTCTCTGGAGATATTCAAGACCCATCTGGATGCCAACGTGTGCAACCTGTCCTAGGGACCCTGCTTTGGCAGGGGGGTTGGACCCGATGATCTCTGGCCCCTACAGTTCTGTAAATCTGTGAATAAGTCAGGTAGGAAGAGCTGAACTCTATTGTTCACGGGGGAAAGCAGTCCCACTTCTCAAGTAAATTTCCCCACACCGTGCTGCATCCCACTGTCCCTGTAATATCCAAGGTGAGACAGGATGTTACAGCAGCACCGATAAGAGAAAATGCTGTACCAGTTTAAACTCAGGCCTCTTGAGTAAGCTGCCATTGCTGGTATCTCAGGTTTTCTTCCAATATTACCAAAGAACGATTAGGCAGGTGGAAGTCTTAAAATTTCTGTTTGTTTCCATTCTACATTTGACAACTGTTTGTTCGTAGCCAGAACTACTCCCTGGAGGAGCACTGATCACCTTCCTTTGCTATATGTAGAGTTTTCACACAGCTTGCTTCTATCCCAGCACTTTTAAAGGATAAGAAAGTAGTAATACAGGCTAAGAATAATAGAAGTAAATAGGTCCCTTAACAGCTTTTTTTTCCCCATCAAGGGCACTCAGTAAGGACTTGACTAAATAGCTTTCTTGTCCACTTGTACAAGTAACTCACTAGAATGAATGTCACCCAAACCATATTAGCATTTAATCCACTATAAGGTTTTTTAACTTAAATTCTACTATGATTGTGAAGTACTGACCATCTGATACCTGCACCAAAGCAGTTAGACCAGCTTTCCCCTTCCACATAAGAAAATCAAGTTCTCTTCATTTAGATTTTTGGGATAGTTTTGCTCACTTCACCACCCACCTCTTTTCTCCTCCTTTGGCAGATGGTCCATACAAGAGTTATCAGCTCCCAGACACTGAAAAGTTTTTCCTCACAAAACAGGCTATTGCAGCCACCACACGAATCTCCTCCTAAGTTAGGCTATCCAAGGAGCAGTTTGAAGACACAGGGGTCAAGGCACAGCACCAAGGCAGAACTCATGCTGAAGCATTGTGACAGCAGACCATCTGACATACCAAGGTGCCCAGCCTCAGCAAGACAGCCCAATACTGACACAACTGACCATGCAAAGTCCTGCTGGGTCTCACTCAGTAGGAGAGGGTGGTGTGTATTTCCCCAGAGCTCCTGCGGCGAGAACAGTAAACAAGATTAAGCTTTTAATGCAGAAGTGCACGTAGTCAAACTGAGCTCACCCAGTTGCTCAAGTTGAGAACTTGCTGGCTGCCCAGGACCCAGGGACCAAGCCCCACACCAAGGAAATTCAACATCTGATGATCCTTTCCCTACTGACCTTAAGCACAGAGAAAAGCTTTTGGTATTTTGGCTTTGCTGATGTTGTTTCTTTTCAAGACTGTGGCACAAGAGCCATATCCTGCAAAGCACTGAAGTCCCCAGGGTACCTTTAACTTTGTATGCATGGCTTAAGATCTCCTCAAACAATGCTGCACTCCAGAATATTTCTTTCTTCTATATTAGCAGCCTAATAACAGTCTAATTAGTCACATTAAGCCAAAGAGAGCAAGCAAATCTATTAATAAACACCATTTTAACACAGAACTTTGCACAACTCAGGCTTCTTAATAAAACCTCCACATAATTGAAGAAATAGCTGCATTACACTCAAATGACCAAGTCTGAAAAATGAGCTGTTCAGCAGCACTCTGGCAAAATTACCTCAGATTTTCATTACTAGTGAAAAGTGTGATTTAATTTTTGAAAATGCCAGTTATTATCACAAAGCATCTACACCAAAAAAACAACAACAGCTTCTCGCAAATAATTATTCACACAAGATCAAAACACTACTACAAACATCTGTTGAAGAATTTTGCTTCATATATTACAGTACACTACCCTCCCTTAGTTCTGCCCATCTTTAAAACCCTTTGGACACAAAAATACAAGCCATCTGTACATCAACAAAGCAGCATGGCCTAACTGGAATAGATCTGCAGAAAACATACACATATCAAGGGATTTGCTGAAACTCACTCTAACCCAGCCCCAGGCTGGACACTCAGGAGGGAGGTGAACATCTTCGCACCCCCTTACTCTCCACAGAGCCTGGCTGTTCTCCCCAAACCACTCTGCAGCAAGCCCCAAGGCTTGGTAGCAGGGAATAATCCTTGATTCCAGAGCACACTCACTCTCCCTCTGAGCTGAAATGCAAAGATTAATGCACCCAGAGGAAACAGTTGTTTCCCAGAAGTGCAACAAACTAAGCACAACATTTATCTCTGTGAAGAAATATTATTGACCAGTTGTGTGGTTGGTTGTGGGGCTTTTTTTAAAACAAAACCATGAGAGCTTTAAGGAGGGGAAAAATGAATGCATTCTCCTTTAGTTTTTAATCCAATTGCTTGAATTTATGAGAAGGTGTTAGTTTGAAGATGCATCATCTCTGTGTTAGTTATCCCTGCTGTAGAATCTGAACATTCTGTAAGAAATTTACAATACTTCTATTTCATCTAAACAACATATGCTTATGAACATACACTACCCTTGGGGTATGCTGAGTGGGTGGTGATGAGGTACTGTATAAGATTCTTACTTTTGATCCCAAACCATTGAAAAGAAACAACTCTATCCTTAAGGGGAAGGCAGGTCCATTTGCAGTGTGACATTTGTTGCTGTGTACAAAGAACTGAGCTGTCCCTCTGTGTCATCCTGATCCTCAGTACACTGCCACCCAGCTTATCTCAGTGATACTGCCTTTGAGGGCCAACAGTCATTTGACCTCAGTAAACCAAAGCTTGCCAGTGACAGAGCCACAGTTCCCAGAAAAAGCCTGGAAGATCAAGATGGCTTCACAAGCTCAACAGTGTGTTTTCTTTGCATTTTTCACACTGAGGAAGTTTTCTCTAATTTTCTGCCTGCAGAATCAAATAGCAGAGTCCTGTGTACATGTGAGCAAAGTTAATACCCTGCTCACCCCTAAAACTTCAGGAGAGAACAGATTTTTTTCAGAGACAATAGGACCGAATGAAGCTGCAAATACTGTCCTAATGCTGAGATGATGGAGGGGCTTTTTACAGTTGGGTTTAGATGCTTTTTATTTTATATTCTTTTCAGCATGTAAAAGCCTTATAATGTTAATGCAAATACATTACTCATGAAAGTGAGAAACCAAGGGTATCAGCCTGACCTACACAGGCTGTGAGCAAACTGAAAGAGAAAACTAACGGATGCTGACTTTCTCAAGACTGTCATACAGATTTTTTCATCAGATTAGACTGCTGTTAGGTAAATGCTGACTAAATTTAGAGTGTTGAGGAAATGTTTTTAGCTCTCTTTTGAACTGTATGTTCAGAAGTCATGCATGTTGAAGGCCAAGCCGATGAAACCATCTATTGCTAATTTTACTCATTGGCTTATTAACATTTTTAGTTGCTTAAACACTTACCAGCTTTCACCTCTTTGAGGTGAAATTTTTCCATATCATGTTCCTGCCTTTAAAGAAGAAAAAATTTCAAAGTATCAAGATAATTCAGCAGTTTGAAGGGCAGAGGTAAGAAAAAAATAAGTTGCTTTGCCAGCATTTGAGAAGAGGTCAGGAGAACTTTCAAAAGATGTAATTGCACACA
This sequence comes from Gallinula chloropus, assembly GCF_964237585.1. Lineage (NCBI taxonomy): Eukaryota > Metazoa > Chordata > Aves > Gruiformes > Rallidae > Gallinula > Gallinula chloropus. The sequence continues at coordinate 29,023,108 of NC_140090.1, read as the reverse complement.
AGGACCAAACGCTTTGAGTGCCTGACTTTGTAACTTCAAAAGAGGTTTTGTGTTTTGCGTTTGAAAGAGGTTTTTGTGTTTAACACACTGTTAGATGGGGAGTTGTGTATCAGTTAAGATCACCTCAACTTGAATTTAAATGTTAAAGTATACGCTGCTGTTCTTGCACATTGCCTTTTCCCACAAAGTGGGGGGGGAAGGTAATCACTTGTAGAAAGCTTGCAAGAATCAGGACCTGGAGCATTTGTCTTTTCTTTCTGGAATCTGTTTTTATTTAAAAAATATTATGCATATAGCCAAATAACTAGTTCCCTAGTTATTCATGTTACACATCTTACACCTACCCACAACCAGAAAACACAAAGTAGAGTCCATCTCCAGTGTCCTTCCCTGCAGTCTTCCATGATCAACATGAAATTATACTCTTACCAAGCACCAGCAGTAACACAAGGGACAAGGAAGTGAAGAATCAGCTCTCCTCATCTTGTGCGGTAGCAAACCCAGCAGAAGCTGAGTGTGTCAAGAAACAGAATGAGTAAGCAATAAGTGGGTGGTTCAATATGTTCATTTTCCTCCACTATTTCCATTTCAAGTGTCAGCTTCCCAAAATGTATTTAATTTGTACTATAAATTTTTATTCCAAAACTCTTGCCATGCTGTTCAACAAAACAGTCTGCACATACACATGTAAAAGGAAATATTGCACAAAACCCTAATGACAGCAAGAGCCCTTGTATGAAATCTGTCACAGCTACATTTGCTTCCAGAACTGAAATAAAGAGGTAGAAGGTTTTGGCTGGATGGATCTAATGACAAATGAGAAGCAATCTTCCTACCATTTTTCCTTTACTCGCAGTCTGCATCAAGCTTTCATCCAGCAACAGCAGCAGACTTCTGACAGTGTTATCAGAGAGGTTTCTGTGGGCTCTTAATCACAGTTGTCGCCTCTATTGTAATAATATCCTTCTGATTCCTCATTAAAGACCAGCATTACATTGGAATAACCACATTCCACCACTCCTGTTATTTAACCTTTACGATCTCGTGCAATATGCAATAGGATTAATGAAAATGCTGGAAGATGCAGAAGTCAAAGAAGGGCTCCTTGTTGTAAAAGCCAGATAAAAATCACCTCACATAGCCCCAAAAGAAATGAGAGCACCTGTAAAAGCTCTTCTCTGTCCCCTGCCATGGCAGGGCCATACCAGCCCCACTGCTGGCTGCACTGGCCACATGCATCAACTAGTTTGATCACAGAAAAAGGGGGTCAAGTGTGGGAAAGCTCCCCTGGGTGAGCAGGAGACAGGCAAAGAGGAGGGCAGAACACACCATACCCTACGCAGTAAAAGAACCCAGCAGGAGACTTTGCCAAGCAGTGCTCCTGCACACATCGTGCCTACCTCAGCACATTTCTGCAAGGCCAGACAGCGCTGCAGTCAGTCCCCTCTGCAGTCAAGGATGCCTGCTGCAAACTGGCCCTAAAGCTGCAAGCCATAAATATCTGCCTACAGGAACTGATGCATACCCACTGCAGTAGGATCTCTGTCAAAATCCAGCACACTAGGCATCTCTTCAACCAAAGCTTCAAGAGGTCCAGGCTGGCATGGCAGTCACAGAACTCCTCCCTTCACCTAGCAGTAGATAAAGATAGGATTTCCTAACCCTTCAGGATGAAGCATCAAGCAGATTGTCCGTTGCTGTGCACCACCTGAACTAACTGTCCCAGAGGGAGACCAAAGCACCTCCAGAGACTCTCACTTTGAGCTGGTTGATTTGCCCACGATAGGAAAAGCATCTCTAAAATCAGGCCAAGGAAATAAAGCCTCGTCAATAGGAAATTAACAACACTAAACAAAGGGTCTGCAACTCCTGTAGTTAATGCCGTAAAAGAGAAAGTTCTCATAAGTAAGAATTGTAACTAATGATCAACATTTAGTGAAAGGCAGGAAAACTTACTGATCCCAGCTCAGAACACACCCCTACAGCAATAGTAAAGGAAGAGAAAGATTCCCTAATAATATATTACACATCCATCAAAACTCATCACTCGCTATAGCTGAGTGGGAAAGTGGAATTTTGCAAGCTTGTCATGGAGTAGGATTTACTGTGTCAGCCCTAATTTTAATTGCCATTTGGCTCTGGAAATGTGATTAAAATGGTAAATGAATATTAAATAATGGATTGCAGATTTGAAGCTGTTAACTGAAAAAAGTGTAAACTCCTTGCTGTTAAAAGCATACAGTCTCTCTGTGCACCCATCCAAAAACTGCTGGAGAAGTTAACTGAAAACGTGCGTGGAGCAGGCAAGCAAAGTCTGGAATTATTAACAATCCTATGGTCACTTCTTCACGTCTTACTCCAAATCAAATCTGTACTGTGGCAGAAACTGCGCACACAGAACGTGCCCCTGCATTAGGAGAGCTGTAGGCTCACCTCCTGCACTGGGTAGTCCAGCAAGAGTAGTGGGGGAGTGACAGAAACTGCACGAGCAAAGCCTGAGATGTTTCTTCAGTGCAGACACGGCTCTTTTTGAGCAGTCTTCAGCCCTGCTGACTTCTCTTTCTGAGCACTGCAGACCAAGCTGGAAGGTATTAGAAAGTAGAGTCACCATTTTTTTCACAGCCTGTTCTCCTTCCTGCCCACAAGAGACAAGGATGATTTGCTTCCCCGCTGATAAGGCTGAAGCACAGCCTGAGGAACAGAACTATGAGGATTAGCTGTGTGTCCCATAATAAAGAGTTTTCTGGGTATCCTCCCTTACCTTTGCAACATACATAAAGCCTTGAGCCACAACTACTGGCAGTTTCTAGCGGGTCTTCCCTGCTAGTACTACATGGTTTCTACTGAACCACAAACCCTGCATAGAAGCCAGTTTCTTTTTACATTGCCCACAGACGCAGAGAAATCCACAAAATATGTTTGCTGGTAGCTGCTGCTAAACTCTAGTCAAGAATTATCCCATTACCATACTGAAATCATTAAAGCTAATGAACATTTTTTTCTTAAGTTTTTACAACATCCTTGGCAGTGAGTGCATCCACCATGGAGGTTTACCATTCACGTGCTGACATCTATGCTAGTCAGTGACCTCAGCAATGTTGCAGGTCCTGTATTGGCTGATGCACACACCCAAGTATATCAGCTGCATGTGATGAACCCTGTGATTTGAGACTGAAAACCCCCTACTTTTGTTAAAACCTTGCTGTCTTCCTAGTACTCCATTTTCTGAATAGCTGCAAAACTGCTCCTCTTGCAGCAGCACTTCACCCTTTTTATCCTGTTTGTATGAAAATTGGACAAAGACATATAATGGCAGTTGGTGTGGAGATGAACCAGATAGTTCAGTCCTCAAATAGATGTTGCTTTAGTTCAAATTCTAACCCGCTGCTTATGCCCAAAAGCTGTGCCTGTTCTTTACAAAACCAAGTTACTGCCCACAGAGCCACAAAAATTATACTCCTTTACCACAACTGACCCCTAAATTTTTCAAATGCAATACTAAGTTGAGAGGTTAAAAGCTGTCTGTAGGCTCCAGAGTGTGCAGTAAAACAGATAAGGAAACTTAAGTTTTGGGATTTTTTTTGTTAGGTTTTTTTCCAGTTTTTTTTTTTCCATGAGTCTGAACTTCCTAAACAAATCTATTCTGTGCCTGAGACCACTGACACTCAGTGGAAAACATCAAAGACTGAAGCAACCATTTATTTTCATTTATAAAGTAAAGCTTAATTCTCTTACGTCTCTTGCCTGTTGCAAAGCTTTACTAAAAGTTTAAGGATAACATACCCTCCTACAAAAATGCCACCCCAAATGACACCAAATGTCTTTTGCTTGTGTTTTCATTTAGTGGAAGAGCAGAAGGCCCAAGTGCACCTTGGAAGCTGAGCCAAAGGTACTTACACAGTCCATGTATCCAGAGTACCAATTATTTCTGTAGCGCTGAACAAGTCTCCGCTCTTCACACTCATTCATTTAGTCTCATAGTGAGCCATCTGATTTTGGATGTGTGAAGAATCCTAAACGGGATTCTGCTACACACAGGCTCAGAATGCAAAGGCTCCAAGCAAAGTCCTGACCTGAGCAATGGCAAAGATATTTAGATCATACAGCATTTCTATTTTCTGTTAAATCACTTGTTTGTGTTGATATTAGAAAAGGGCTAAACAAATGCAGCTGCTTGTTTTTAGATTTAAACACACTGGTATTTTAATTAATGTTTTCATAAGGCAGAACAGCCTCACACCCTTTCTTTACTTACTGCACATCTCAAATAGTCATCACACATACAGGACAGCTTCCCTGCTGAATGTGTACTGCATGTAGCTAAATTCACACAAAGTGTTGTCGGTTTTATCCTCAGACCATTAACTCACTCAAATCAGTTTTGACTGGAGCATATAATATGCTTTTCACCTCTAGAAAAACAGCCTTGTCAAATATGTGCAAGATCAAGTTGATAAAGTTGCATGAAACTATGTATGCTGTTATTCTTCACATGACATTTTCTCTAGATATTTGTCCACATATGGTCACTTTTTTGACCAACCAAGAAATCTGCCAACTCAGAAAATGAGTTTCATGAGGATAGACCTAAATAGAATCATAGAATCATTTATGTTGGAAAAAACCTTTAAGATCATTGAGTCCAACCATCATAATACATTAGGATTACAACATAAATATTTATGCTTGTTTATAGAATTATAATTCCTGCTTTGACAAATATAAAACTTGTTATCCCATCTCTGCTACTTCCTGTTTCTGAAAGGAACTACACACAACAAGGGGGTCCTTTTACTTCTTGCTTACATATACACAAAGGCTTTATATCACAGGGAACACTCCTGTGGGACCAGCTTCACTGAATCCACAGAGCGCTTGTTGCTGATGGCATACAGAGCTGACTTGACAAGCTTCCAACAGCAGCGACACAAGAGGTTAGAAAGGTGACCTATCTAAAACACAATCTTTGCAGACGTTAAGAAAAGATGCGGCATAGAAGGGTAAGATCTGTATTCAGACAACGCTGAGCGTGCAGACTCTGCATCAAAGACATACCTTCTTTCTCAAACATTCACCAGGGCACAGAGAAGGGTCTCCCTTTAACATGAACTTTCATGACACTACAGCCAGCATCACAGAATTGACCGGTAGAACTCCCCAGAGACAGTTGAGATGTAAGCCAGCTAAAGATGACATTAAGTGCCCAAGTGGGCAAACTGATTCAACATCCTGGCTCACTTATTTTAAAGTAACTGCCTCCATCAGTATCTGTCTAGCCCCATCCACAGGTTTGCAGTGGATAGAAGGCAGCAGTATCTGGCTTAGTACTTTCACGGTCATTTACACCACAAATTCAGTGGGAGCCTGTCTGGCTGACACTGAAGGCAAAGAACAGACCCATAGGTAAAAAAGTGGTGCTCTGAAAGTCCACTGCTGTGATTAGAATGAACAACCGAAGAGATATGCCCTTCATTTCGCCAAGTATTCCAGTCCGTATTGCACCACTCCATAATAGAAGATACTAAGCCTCTCTTTACATTACATTAATTGCTTGGGTAGGAATAAAAATATTTATGAGCTATTTTTGTATTTACAAATAACACCTCTGTGTCTCAATGACAACGTTTGCTTCTTCATATCCTGATGCACAGCTGTGAAATTCTGGATCTATCTGGTACCAGCATTTTTCAGCAGAGAAGCATCATTTGGGAGAACTGTATCCACTTTTTATAACACCGTTGCCTCCCAAAAACCCTTTATCTAGTCCAAATTCATCCTTTACATTGACTTTTACAAAAACTTCTAATAGCAACACAATTTAATTGCCCAGGTTTAGTTTCTTTCCAAGGCTGTGCTACTTCAGTAGGGCCTAGGAACATCTGCCACCACAGTGAGGCCTTTGCTACCTTATACTATTGTTTTAAACATTTTTTAAAACCATCAGCGTTATTGAGAGTGATGAGGACACTAAAAGCTGATCAGAAGCATACGATGAGTACATCCAACAGTTTCTTCTGAGGTAGCAGTTACCCTTCTCTGATGCCAGAAAAACATCCTTCAAACCCAATCTCTAATTTATCTTGATCAATATAAATAAAAAATTTGTTAAAGCACTCCCAAAGTCCAAATAGTCATTTAAACATCATTCTTGGATTAACAACCCAAAACCCAAGGCTTTGCCAAATAAGAGTATTTTAATACAAACAAGATCCATGAAAAGCCTGGAGGATCTCATTTGTAACCAAGCCTGCAGTTACCTCTACTTCCTTCTTTCATAACAAAATCAACAAAATGAAGACAGGAAGAGGAAATAGTAATTCATCCATCAGCTCGGAGACCTCTGGACCTTGGAAGAATCACTGAGACAGTATTTAGAGGAAGGTCCCACCCAGCACAATAAAAGCTGGGCTCTTCAAACCCTCTGAAAACAGAGCTAAAAAGAGGGAGCAATCAGTTTCCATTGCTATTTACAAGATAAACTGAGAAATAAACTATTTTGTGTTTTCTGTTAATTGGATTTTTAATGTGTCTTAATATGAAATAAGCTAAAATACATCTTACCTAAGTTGTAACCATGTAAGAGAACCATTAACTGCATCTAAACTTAATTTGACCCAATAGTTTCTGTTGGATAGGAAAAGAACTACCAGTAAAGTCACACAAGGGAGGGTGTTTGTTCTAAACCATCACACTCTTAAATTAATGGAAAACACATTAAAGGAAATACTTTCAATGTCCAAACATTTTGTAGCTCCCAGAAAAAAAAAATTAAAAAAGCAAGCATGCTGGCATCTTTTATTTGGAATTTGAAGACTGCAATAGTGTTCTACAGTAATATCTTGGTTAACAAAGATGAAAAAAATATTTACAGATTTAGCTATTACAAGGCTTGGATCATCAGAAAATAGCTATCATAAAACAAAGCATCTGGAGGGACAGTGAGCAAAAGGACACTTCAGTACATAAACTCTATGGCAAGGCCAAACATAACACTGTAGTGAGAAGAAAATCAAGGCAGTTGGGATGGTCATCATAGGCCACTGCAAAATAAATTAGCATGAGAAAGACAAGAAATGACACTTCTGAATAAACATTCTTTGAAAAATGAGAGGTGGAAGTAATTTCAGCCATTGAGCAGAAGAAAAAGCTTTGAGGCATGAGCACAACTGAGCATGCAATATGCCTTGCACTGTATCCCCACAGCTCCATAGCAATATCCTCAGCCTCCGCATACTCCTTCACTTAGAACTGCAAGTCCCTACGCCTGAGAGCCCAAAGCTGCTCCTCAAAGGCACTCAAATCCACATCCCCTCACACTCAGCAGGGCTGACTGCCCCACCAGAGGAGGCAGAGCACCAACACACAGCTCCCTGATGGCCTCCCCACCCAGAGCAGAGCCACAGGGACTCTGCCAGAAGTTATGAACTCTGCAGCATCTGCCTCTGTGTCAGCATCGGCAGCCAGTTAAAAGCACAGTAAGCACAGTCACAAACAGTGTTAGCAACTGGACCTTGGCAAGAAACTCCTGCTTAGAATATCATGCAGTATGCATCTTGCACAGCTTTTCCTCACACAAGCCAAGTACTGTAATTAGAAATGCAAAAACACAGTTCCCAAAATTAAAAACCTCTAGAAAATGCATCCCCTTAATTACCTGAATTGTTCTAATGACCACTTAAAGTGTGAAATGAATCAATCAATAACAAGAACTTGCAGATAGGTCTTGATAATTTCTTGGTCTTAATGTGCTGGTGGCAAGAATTAGTAACAGTAGTTATTCGTAACTCATCTTCTTGAGAAGTGACACAGTTATAGCTCTGTCACTGAAATTACAGTAGCAGTTAAAACTTTTTGTCTATGTTCTAAGCTCATACCTTCATCATTTGGCTCCTGCAAATGAAGAAGGATCTGAAAAATTTTCTTTTACCTTTTACTAGTTATATGTCGTAACTGGAATAGCTTCAGGAGCGTGTGTGTGTGTGTGTGTGTTTGGGAAGGGGATTGTTCTAGATATTTCTTCCATGTAAAAAAAAAAATATTAGAGTTTTTAAATGCTAAAACCACTTACAAGAACGAATGTCAGTAAGAAATTAAACCAGGCTCAATTACAGAATTAAGTTTCAGTTCTCACTATTATTCAAGCTCAGTTATAACCTCCAGCCCTGGGTTTTGATTTCTGTAACATAAAAGGACACGTTGCATATTGTTCTACTATTTAGTTACAGAGAATGACTTGCTGCTGAAGGACATCTATACCCATAATACACCCCCAAAGCATGGTGATGAACTCAAAATTAGGTTATTACTGTATAGATGTTTCAGCACTAAATTCCACAGGCCCTGGTCAACACATCAAGCTGTGCTCCAAACAAATCCAGGGATGAGAAGATAAAGTAAGAGCAACAGATTGCTTGTAATGTTTCATTCTGTGTTTAGTATATCTCAGTGTCTTCAGGCAAAGTATCCAGACTGCATACTTCTGTATATGCTATGGGAAGTGCTCATACAAGGGAAAACACAGTACCGAATCCTTCCTCTCTCCAGGAGGCCCAGGCAGAACCTGGCTCCCAGCAATGGTCAACCACAGCCCTGCAGTTAGTTACACTTATGTTCAACGCACCATTATTGAGGGTCTTGCTGACACATGGCAGGAAAATGACAGGCCCGCAGGATTACAGCACTAATGGGTCTGGAGAAAAATTACACCCGAGGAAGAATATGATTTACAGTTATTTCAAACAGTTCATGCTATGAAAGTGTCACTTCAACACTCAAACACCACTGAAACCTAGACTACATTAATTCAGAGTCCTCCTAGTGCTTTTCATATACCTTGTCATTGAACCTTTTAATGAGATTATTTGTCAATGAGACCTTATTTAGACAGGACGACCCACTAAAATAAATGTTTTCCAGTAGACCAGCCCCTCTCACAGATTATAGAATCTCTGAAGAATAAAACAGGTTACCAATGAAGAATATATTTATATATTGCAGAATATACAAATATCCGATACACAACATACAGGATCCAGAATAACAACTGTTTGGTGCCCAAAACCAAGCATATTTCTCTTGGTGGTCTCTCTTGTGGGAGAAGGATGACTCACCACCCTGAAAGTCTCAGGAGTTTTGATAATCTACCTTTTCTATAGAAACACATGTCAGAGTATTTTGCAAAAGCAGCAGGAATTGCTATTTCATAAACATTAGAATTCTGTTGCCATGGTTGTAGCCTTATAAAACAAGATATATTTGAAAAATAAAACAGAACTACACAGACTAAGTAGAATAATAACTTGCTGACTCTGGTAACAGTAGCCTCTAAGGAATGATATTTTTGCTTGGCTGCAGAAGTGATCGTTCTGAAATCTCTTTCAATTTGTATCCAAAATAAAGCTCCTAAGAAAGTTTATTTCCCCTCCTAAAAACTGCAGTTTAAGATTTTTTTTTTATCACTCATCAAACATATTATTTGATTAACTCATTGTTCTTCCCATTGTTTTCTATAAAACTGATTAACATAATACTACTTGTGTCCTTTGGTTACTTTCCTCATCCATTTAAGTATGGATAATTTAAATCCAAAAACATTTTCAGCCTAGTTTTTTTCTTTATAGTCAGAAATTATAATTTATAGGACCCATAAAACAATACAGTTTGGAGGCTTCTTTCCAAAATACTGGAGTATTAACAGTGCTGGCAAATTCTAAAGGGAATGTAGGAAGGCAACATAATGCATCTTCAATACAGCTCTACAGAACAAAGAAGGAAGTAATGAAATGACTCTGCAATGTGAATCCCTACACTGCAGCAGGACATTTGGATTTCAGGAACCAGTAATCAAGAGTATGTCTGTGAAATGTCTTTTCTCCTCAGTTCCATACTTCCCTTGGGCAGTTTTTAGCACATCTTCCTCATAGTGAGGAATTTACATTGGCATCATAATCCTTAAAAAAAAAAAGGAAGGAATTTCCTGTAAAAGCAACAAACTGAGTAGTTAAGACTTGAGAATTAGAATTAAAACCATAGGACAGGAAGAGAGTTGGTTGTCTGACCGTTTTCCCAAAAAGCCAAGAAATTAAGTTCCTAGCAAGGCCTCGACCAAGAATTATTTACGACCTGCCTGGATTGTCACACTGCCACACTGTACACAGCAGCTTGAAGAGGGAAGGGGAAGTCCAAAGGGAAGGCATCCAACCCATTGAGAACATACAGATTCCAGCAGAGCCAACCAAAGCCCAAGGTGAAATTGCTTCAGCCTTGCCAAAAATAAGTATTTCCAGTAACAGATTTCAGTAAAATGGTAGAGAACAATGAATAAGGCTGAGACAGTATCATTATCCCAGTGAAAAAGGAAAATTCTTAGGCTGAAAGGACTCCATTAGTCTGGAAAAAATAAGAAGCCTAAATAGCTTCAGGGCACTGCCCTGCAAAATGTGAATACTGAATGCTAACTACAGTCAGCATGGAAGACTTTTCAGCTTCCCACGTTAGTTACGAGAGTAACATATGTATATATAAAACCTCCATCCTTACGTGGAAAAAGGAACAATAGCTTGCAGAAAGATAAGACATAAATACACTAAGATTTAAACCCAACTGTCGCTAAAAGAGTAACTAACTTATTGCACAAGCAATATTGGTCACACTTATGATCAAGGTGTTAACATTGATTTCAGTAAAAGCTGTTCTGAAGGGAGAAATACTTTCCTGCAGTCACACAGCCTGGATGGCCATGGACAGCAGGGAGACTGGCTGTCCGGGCTGGGACCAAGCAGCCCAGCACAAGAGACACTGCTAACTCATTGTTAGCAAACACAAGAGAAAAATCTGACATCCTCAAGACTGGATGGAGAAGATAAAACAAACTTTCAATTCTGTTCTAATGAAGTGGCTTAGAAGACTCATGCTTCTGGAGAGCGATGCTCCTTTATCACAAAGATTCCTCTCTCATTCAATAAAAGCATCTCTTTGCTGCCTTTTCTGTGCCTTCACATTTCTTTCTCCAACCTTTTATTTTTAATTAACGTTGTAACCATAATGCTTTTTTGGGAAGAAGCTTATTAAATAAAAAAGGAACTTTTATCACGCTGCATAGTGTAAGTGCTGGAATTAGAGAATGTCTGCCTCTCTTTTACCATGAATCTTAAACACAACAAAGCATTTTATCTTCTTTGTCCAACACCTTGTATTCCTTCCCAAAAAGACAAAGCATGGAGTTTTAATCTCTGAAATTATTGCTACACACTTGAACTAAAGAGTTACTATGGCAACAAAAATAATATAGTTGTAAACAGTAAATTACGAGAGTAGAAGAAACATGGTAACTCCTACATGTTCTAAAGTTAGTTTTCATGCAGTAGCTACCATTCAATATTCCAAAGTCTTGGGACACTAGTAGAGCCTACTACAGAAAGAGTAATCACAGCTCCAGATCTTTGGCACATACATCACAAGTTTTGAAAAGCAGGATTAAAAAACTCTACAAAACAGTAATACTCGACCTATCTGTTGACAACACAGGATTGTCACTCTAACTAGTCCAGTGTCAGCACCACTATGAATTGCTCCCACAAGTTTTGGCAAACCCTGATATTGTATGTTTGGTGCAAGGAGCTCTCAGGCAGGACCCCGAAAGCACTGAAAAAACTCGATCAATGCTTCACTTCACTTAGGGATACTAGAGAAATAAGATTTCCTGACCAAAGACAAAGTCAAAAACTATGTTACTGAGAGTTGAACCTACACTAGCAGGGAATTGCAGTGAGAGTAAACTAGAAGCACCACTATTTCTGACATTCATCAAAGGGGATTTAATCTGGACTTCTATGTGTTGGTTTTTTATTTCTTTAGTCAATTTATCTTCCATTTCCCAATAATTTCCCACTGCAGGCAAGGCCACAGATCAAAATCAACCGTCAGATTCTGAGTTAAGAGTAAAAAGGTTATGGTGGATAGAGGTGGGGGGGGGGGGGGGGAAGAAGAAAAAAAAAATCTAAAAACTCTATGTCTGAGTCAAAATTCACTGGTTGATCAGCACCACTGTGTCTTGACCAGTTATTTGGAACTGTGAGCACCTTTCCGATAGTTTCAAAGCAGCATAGATTTAATTCCAAAATAGAGGGCAAAGCACGTTACTACATGGACAAAAGGTTGCAGATGCACAGCTTTTAACTTGACAGTGTAATTAATGATCTTTACCATTAACTGATAACCATTTGCTTTGCAATAAAATAAAATGTTCTATTTTTAAGTGGAAAGATAAGATTAAAAAAAATAGGAAAGAGTAAAAATATGTGACCTTAAAATGAGGTAAAGCAGCTATTTAAAAACAGCTGGCCAACTCTGGCAAAGGTTAGAAATACTTAGTTAAGGCCTCATTAAGTCACACTGCAAGCTTTCTCCACTGCCCCCCTCCTCTACAGCCTGTTCTCTGGAGATGTCAGACACATTCAGTGACGCCAGCCACCTCTGTTCCTAACTTTTAACACTTGACATTGGCTTCTCAGAGCAGACATGGTGTGGCTAAACAGGATGGAGTTTTCACACACAAAGTGTTCTTGCTTACACAGAAAAATTACAGGAGTAATATTATTCAAAAATTTAAGCTGCATTCATGACATTTCCCCTTTCCCTGTGCCCTAGCCCAAGGGAAGGATTCTGGAGGTCCATCACAACCTTAGTAATCTATGTTAATAGATACTCCAGTATTACCCCGTGTGCCCCTCTGTTTTGGCAATAATAGATACTCCAGTATCATCCTGTATCTCTCTGTAGTTTGGCTCAAACCATACACTACAACAATTAATAGAAGCAGCATCTTCTCCAGCATATTTTTAGTGGCTGTTCACTAAACCGTGATTCCAGTTACAGGTTGAAGAAGATGTAAGCATGTTGTTTGTATTGTAGCACTACCTGGGACAGGTCCCTGCAGTTGATTCTCTACAAGCTCTGCTTTCATTTCTGGCCAAATAATCCTTCCCCTAGAAGCACACTATTGTACAACACACTAGATACTTTAAAGTGATCAGGAGATGAGAATTATTTCGTAGTCTCTTCTCCTCCAACTCTTTGAATGCTTTTAGATGCAGTTATTTGACAGTTCAACTTCTATTCTTGCTTTTCACACCTCCCAGAACAAAGTACAGTGGTGTCCTCAGGGAAGAAGGCACTCAGACATATCTGTAAAACCAAATACAAATCCATCATCATACTGAGTCAATTAATTAAGCAGCTAGGCATGGCTGGAAGTGACCTGTGGGAGAGACAGTGGTAAACTTCTCATGCATGTAGTTTATAAACTGCAAACAAAAAAAAAAAAAAAACAAACCCTAGTGCAGTCAACAGCAAAGGAAGCATTAATCATTATTATCACTGGAAACACAACAAAGCTTGTCTTAAAATTTAAATAACTACCTGAGAAGAGCAGCAATTCTCCCTAGTGCATTGCCTCGATTATTTTAATGTTATCTATCACTAAATCATCATTGAAAGAGAAAAGTTTGGCATTCGTTTCTTGTTAGTGCTCATCTGACAACATTAGAAGCTCATTTAATAGTTCTGCAATGTGCCCAGCCATCTCAGATCCTTCCAGAAGGATGCTTAATACCTCCCTGTCTCAAGTCTAAAAACATCCTGACGTTAGTTTCTCCAGGCTTTTCTAGAAGAATTTAAAATTGTAATTGCAGTGGAACTACCAATGCAGCTGAGCACCAATACAGCTGAGCAGGTACCCCAAATACTTTCTTGACATAGTAAAATCTTTTATACAGCAACCAAAACTAGAAATACTATACATGCAGTGGCAAAACACTAAAACAAGCAAAGCCCACAGTACTTTCAGACACATAGAAGAAAGCCTCAAAGTTTGCAAGACAGCAAAATCTGGTATAGCAAATACACGTAACATGCTGACATCTTTTCTACAATACTATTCCCTTTTGTATCATTTACCTCCATATTTGCATTCATCCATTAATTGCTTTGTTGTAGCATAACAAACCCAAAGGAGTAATGCAATGTTGTACCCGAACACTGCCCACAGATTCAGATATCGGAACCGCACAAAGTTCCTGAACAGAAAAATGCTCTGTGAACAGCCATTAAACCCACAGCCAGGCATGACAACCAACCACTTAAAAAACCCTCCCAAATCCCCCAAATTCATGTGCTGCTTTTATTAATTCAACAGTATAATTCACATTTTATAAACACAGTCAGGAAGATAACAGTTTCCATTGTCCAGACTTTAAGTAACCAGTATTTTTTCATACTGGGCATTCATTGGTCCTATCATGAAAGATGCCATTTGTTTACAACTGCCACAACAATTAAACCATAACAATAAACCATGCTAATTTGTATTTATAGTAGGTGATAACTAGAACAAAATTATTTGCAATACAGGCAAGTTATTAGGCAGTATACACCATAGTTTGCCTTCTTATATATATATTTCTGCTGTAGTGCTGAATTAACAGCCCTTTTCTTTTGAAAAGAAATTGTGTTTTGCAATAATTACCAAGCTTAGCTTTTGTGTTCATTAAAGGAAACAATTTTACCATGTCCCACTGCTAAAACTGTGTAACGATGCAAAATTTAGCCTAAAAAGTACACAGCCTTTGAGTTTCCATTAGCATACAAAGAATATGTGACATGCGGGTAGATAATAAACTGAGCAAGTGGAACTATGTTCTTTTGGCCATACAGATATCCAGACATGTAAACAGTTCAGCATTTTCCTTGCATGATATTTGGGGAAACTGTGCAATATGTGCTCCTGGCTGCAATATGCCACAACACAAGTTAGAGACATTCTGTAATCCCTGAGTAGGTGTACAGATAGGTAAACAAAGTAAATGGCATTTCAAATGAAATAAAGAGTTCTGGATTACACCATGTCTACACCACATGAATGGTGTGTCTCTGCAAGGTCATGTCTTTTGCCTCACAACTGCTCAAACAAGACAGAAAATGCTGCAGCCTTTTTATGTTAGAAAGCTGATTTTTCCTCTCCTCGCCCAGTGAATGAACACTGTGCCCACACTTCCTTTCCAATCCTCAGATTTCTAAGAACGATGCCAAAAAGCACTTGCAGTAGGATATAGCTCAGTTTATTCAAGCTGAGAGCTGAGTATCTTTGTGGAAGGTAAAAGCTGGTCTGAAGCAAACAGTTCCCTCTGCATGAAGGGGTACCTGGAAGCTAGACACCAGCCATATGCCAGCTATCTAAAAGCTGGGGAAAACGTATGATCCTCTCATATTTGGGAGGGAAGGTACTGCTATAGGATACAAGTGTATTCTTAAACTTTGATGGTTAGAATTTAAGCTCTGATTTTCTGAATAGCAACAATATTGCTCTCCCCACAGACATCATAGGTACTGTGAGGGGTGGGCACCAACCACAGCCAGCCTCCCAGCATCTCACTCCTCCTTGCTGCTCTGCAGTAACCCTGCTTAATATGCTCTCCATTCCTCTTTCAGCCTTTATGTCAGCATTTCATTGCACATGGGACATGGTTACAGTGAAAGATACTTACAGTCTTTACATTGGTCAAGGGAAATGAGGACATGAACAATATTTCATTAAACGAACCTTTTTTTCTATCATTTAAGGTTTACCTGCTCTACACACACCCATCCTCCCTCTCCCACCAAAAAGCTACTGAGCCTAAGCAAAGCATGTCCTTAATACAGGAACATTTCACTCTCCCAAGCCAAAAAGTTTACTTATCCTCCCCCTCTACTGCTGCAACCCAGCTTCTTCTGGAGAGAGACAGTCCTTGAACTGGTCTATGTAAACTATGCTGAGGATAAGAATATAATGCAATTTAATTAATATATAATGGTTACAAAGAAGCAAGTCTTCAAGGTCAGGAGGTACTGCTGTAGGGAACACTCCTCCGTGGCAACCAAGGATACTGGGAGGACGTTATAAAGTCTATCAACAGGCTTTGATGTATCTCAGTGAGATTTGGATCAGTCCATTGAAATGGATTACTCCTAAGCACTGCTCCTGTCCATCAGACTCATGCATTGCACCACAACGTACGGAGGTGCATCCCTCTCATACATAGAGATGTAGCAAAAAAGTATTGAATATGAACAGAAATGTCAATATGCATTCTGCACACAATCCCCACGGCAGCACTCTCAAGCAGATAACTCACTGCAAGTGCACTTGTTTATTAAGTCACCTCTTTGTTTTTCTCTCAGCTCTAACAGCAGCTTACTCTTTTTTTTGGTGTTTCTAATAAGAGAAACAAATCTCCTAAATTTCATTTATCCGCAGTAATGTTGTTCAGGTTTAAAGCAATATGGTTTTGCCAAACAAGCATCATCTAGCTCAAACTTGGAACAGTATAACAAAATTATTAACATTTTAAGAGCCTGCAAAAGAAGATTGCAGAGTAAACAACCTGGGTTTAGTGATTGGATATTTCTCTTCAGCCCAGTCCTTCCTCCATTGATGGCAATGGGAAAATTGCCACTGATTTCAGACTGCAGAAAATACATTTATACTCAAAATCTGCATTGCTTTAGGGAGCAACTGCCACTATGAATCATTTCTTTCAGAGAAAGAAATTCACAAGCTATATATACACTATGACTTGCATTTTCAAATCATACATAAGTACAAACAATTTTACATAACACTAGAAGACGCAGCTTCCTTCAGGATACATCCACACATCCTCCAGGAAAAAAAAAACACCCAACTATATTTACCCCAGCACTAAGACTTGGGTGTTACCCATGGAGCAAGGCTGGCTGGGGCACATCTCATGCACAGCATTCCTGCTGAAGGCTGCATGGCTTCCAGGCAGTCTCCAGGACTGTTGTCCATCTACCGCAGAACACCAACATGTTTACAGAAAGTTGGTTTTCATATGTTTAATGAATCCCACCATTTAATGAATTCCAATATACAGTTTTTAGCCAGTGGTCACAGAATTTTTTATTACAGTATTCCTATCAGGTAGCCTGGAGGTGTGTCATGTGTAGTTCTTTTATTAAACTATTACATTTATTAAATTAATTTAAGCTCCTAGATAATCTCATTTGGAAAAAGAAAAGAGATCTTAGAGTAATTCACTCACAGCACTCTGGCCTGATACTCTGGCATGAACAGATCTGCAGTCACTTTAGCTGACCAAAATGCAGCTTCTAATCAGATACTTATGAAAAGTGTTGTAAAATTAAATTAAAAGAAGAAAATCAAATTGCATTTTCAAACAGAATCACAGAATCACAGAATTATCAAGGTTGGAAAAGACCTAAAAGATCATCCAGTCCAACCATTCACCTATTACTACTAGCTCCCACTAAACCATGCCCCTCAATACAACATCCAGTCTTTCCTTGAACACCCCCAGGGTCGGTGACTCCACCACCTCCCTGGGCAGTGCATTCCAGTGCCTGACTACCCTTTCAGAGAAGTAGTGCTTCCTAATGTCCAGCCTGAATCTCCCCTGGCGCAGCTTGATACCATTCCCTCTAGTTCTGTCACTGTCTACACGGGAGAAGAGGCCGACCTCCAGCTCACTACAACCTCCCTTCAGGAAGTTATAGAGAGCCCAAATCACTCTTCCAAACAAAAGTACAGTGTGTAAAAAAAATTGAATGCAAAAACCCAGAACTCATCTATATTTACGATGAGTTGTCTATACTGTATTTTGCAAGTGTCTTAAGTGAAAATCTAATGTTAACTAAAACATGATGCTTTTTATTCTTCTATGCAAATAGCAACAATAGGCTAAAACTGACAGAATCCACCAAAAATATCTCTTCTCTTAAAAAATTATCCTCACAACAAAAACAAAATTAAAATACCACTGTGTTATTAAACAAAAAAATAAAAAAATTAAAATACCACCACAACTTACAGTGGTAAAAATTGCCTAAACACTACAGGGTTTTGGAAAGCTTAATAGGAAAAGCCCAAATGGCTTTGGAATTGCCACAGAATGGGTGGGAAGCTTCAGTCAGGGAGAAAGGGGTGCAAGGAATATAGATTCAACCACTGGGTTGACAAGAGTAGGACCAAAGCAGCACTCACTCCTCCTCCTCTTGTTCCCTCCACCAGAGCCGACATAAGTACTTGTGGCAAAACACACCCTCTGGCCCTTCTGGCAGCTGCCTTGCACCCTCCTATGGGCTCTCCACCCTACTCCAAAGCTTTACACCATTCAGTGGTCTCTCCCCTTAAATACCTGCAACACCTCTAGCTCTGTACGTGCCCAAGAGATCCCTTTACCAAAGCAATTCAGCTGGGGTAACAACTTGTTTCTCTTCCCTGCGGGGGAGCTCAGTTCTGGGTCTGCAAACAGGATCCCTGCGGCTGCACTCAAAGCTCTTGCTGAGTCCTGGTCCCTGCCCTTCACCTTGGCTGTACCCTGCTTGTGCACTGTTGGCTGACTCTTGACTCCACTGCCCAAGCTCCCAGCCAGCCTCCCCAGTTTTATTTCAGCCTTGTCTGCTCCCTGTGGCGGCCTATCCTCCCAGCAGTGTTTGGATTACATATAATCCAATATTATTAATTTCATTTGAGCTTCCAGGCATGTTCCAATGGTACAGAATTTCTTACATTCACGGGGTCTTTTTCATCAATACTCCTGACAGAAGTTTTTGGTTGGTTGGTTGCTCTTTTAGTTTTCCATGGTTTATATTTGATTGGGTTAAAATGATACACTTTCTAGGAGATACATCAACATGTAACACAAAGAAAGGTACACAAAAGCAAGATGGGTATAGCAGCAGGCCCCTCGGACCACAAATGCATCCTGCATTTTATTTAAGCAACTCCTTTTTTTGTTCCCCCAAAGCTCTCTGAAAGAGTTAAATAAGAGAAAAACTTTTTGTGGCTTACAATCAAAACAGATAAACAATCCATGAAAACTTTCTAATGAATTAGAAACATGCTATATGCCTACCTATAGTTCGATACAGGTAATCGGATCCAAATTACACTGGGAGGATAACTGCTCAATAGACTTTGGGTCCATAAAATAAGCCACGAACATTATACTTAATCTGATTCTAGACATGTTTAAAAGGTATGTGATTAAGTAGCCAGATTCATACTGAATAGCTATCAGAGATTCTTACTGCCCATTCAGAAGTTGTATGTAGGTTAACAAAGCAAACTTCCAGTGAAGAATGATGATTTTGGAGTCCTAATTATCTCCAACCCTGCCTCCTCTGTAGTCATTTACACCCATGTGAATCAATACAGAACAACTTTGCAGTATTCAAACTAATTTCCACTTGGTATGAACCTCTGAACAAGGTACTGGGCAGCAAAGATGCACTCCTTGAAGACATACCAAAGCAATACAACATTGGTCAACCAGGAGGGATGAGATCTAGGAAGATGGAGAACATCTGAGGGAGAATCAGTACAAACATAATGAATGTTTTCTACATCTGTTTTTGCTAGGATTATCCAGGACAGCTTGTGAGCACGCATGCAACGCAGGGGAAGAATCAAACCTTCATGGTACACATTTAGAGCTAGAATACTTTTTTTAATCCTCTCAGTACAGTAGCAAAGTAGTAATACTTTGGCATCAGTTACCTTTTAGACTTTGATTCACCTTTACATATAGGCATATCACAACAACAGTACTGGATGCATGCTGCCCAAAATAATCCCAAGACTAATTTTGTTGGTGTTCTGTAACATTAATATTTTATCTCAATTTTATTCCAATTAATTATTTAAATTAGGGCTTGAACACAGTCTCAATGGTCAGAGAATGTCAACTGAGTAAATACACATGATTAACAGTGAACCACTACTAAACGAAGTCATTAACAATAACCCTGGAAATTTAGACACAGTTCAGGAATGGGCTCAATAATCATTAAAACTGCTAATTTCTGGTATAAAAAGATTCCCCCCGAAGAAATTCTACACAAGTAGGCTTCAAAACTAAACATGTTTATGATACAGAAAGATTTAAGAAGGCGGCTTTGACTGTCAATACACTTCTACACCAGTACATACTAAGCTATCAGACTTCAGAACTTGATAGTATTTTGTACGGGCATTTAATCTTTTGCAGAACTTTGATGTTTAATCAAGGCTGAATAGTTCCTAAACTGTCATGCATGTCAAAACTTCCAAATCACATTGGAGGAAAGAAAGAAAAAAAAAAGCTAGAACACATTCATAATAAAAAGTCATATTAACCAGCATTCCCCATTTCTTAGAGAAATCACCAGGGCATTACAAAAAATTACACCTACCAGGTGCATCCTGGAAAGGAAAAAAATATACTGATTAGGTTTACGAGCATGATCAGCTAAATGTTTCACCACAGAGGATGCATTATTGGTCCTAGAGTAAATACTTGCATTACCACATCTACTGTGCAGAAGGACAAAAAAAAATATATACCATTAATCCCATTTAAACATTTTTGTTACAGATGGAGTTGGTCTCAGTGGAACTACAAATTGAATAAAATGTTATCCTAGGAAACAGGATTTGCATCTCTGCAGAGATGAAAACTTAGTTTTATTAACAGCTGCTTAACATATTTGGAAAACAGTAGAAAGAATTCCTCCACCAATGCTCTACCCACCAGTGCCATTACTTCAAGAGAACATTATCTTAAATTGCTATTTATGTACTTCTACACAATAGTCTTTGTGCACATAACATGCTTTAAAAACAAATCGACTAGTATCACCAACTTCATCTCTAATTCCTGACTATAACAGCTCCTACCTCGAAAACATATCAAGCAATTTCCTGAAAAGACCTGCCAGAACTTGTGTCTGCAGATGGATGGTCTTGCTGATAACCTACTGAGATGGTATTATCCCACCAGTTTGAAAAGGGTCACCTTTAGGTAATTTCAGCTATTACCCATCTCTACCCACATGTTTAATGAGATGACTAGTCATGTGTTATGTGCTACATAGAACTGGCTGACAAGAAAACTATTCCAGGGTTCACAGTCAGTGTAACAGATGAATTTCCTATAAACTTTAATAGAAGCAGTTTGCCCTGAATGTAGGTTGTTGGGGTTTGGTAGCACTGTATTTTTGAAGTACTGACCCAAGTTTACACAAGTCAGAGCTCCCATTTTAAGAGACTTTTAGTCAGGCTTCAGTATCCCCTCAAGCAGAAGTTAAATAACTTTTTACTTGAATGCAGAGATGGTTGGAAATCAGAATTACTGTATTTTGCAGCAAATCCAACCATCAGAAATAGAAAGTCTATATAAGGCATGAAAAACTCCAAGAAATTGAATTGAAATAAGCCTTCACCTGTTATTCACAAGCTGACTTGGGTATGAGGTAAATATTTAAATGCTCAGTAGCAAATGCAAGGGACTCCAGTAAAATACTTTTCTGGCAAAACTTAGATCCCTGAAAGGCATTAGAAACTAGGTGAGCCTTCAGGACAGCGAGTCTGCAACCAGTACAGATTCTGTTCAAACCTGTCCTAAGTAGCCTCTTATGAAAACAGTGATGTATGAAATACAGGTGCAGTGTTATGAGAGTGTTATAAAGACCATGAACAGCTATGCTGAAGCAATCAAAAAAATATCTCCAAAATGCTTCTATTCTGTAAAGCTGACCAAAAAATCTAAACAAGTAATTAAGAGAACACTATTTTAATTTCTAAGAAATTTTTACACCAGCAAGAATGGAAAACAGTCTTCTCTGTCTCTTAACAGCGTAGTTAAGTTTTTCCTAACAGATACCAGGTTAGGTAAAGGTCAATCTAGGCTGGTATCCCAGCTAAAGGAATACATGCATGGGGAGACATGTAAGAAGCAGGAAAGGACAAAGTGATCAGTCCTCCACTGTAGCTTGCCAGTATTCAACCACCTGTAGTTTAGGGATGCTCTAAGCCAGATGCTTTTGGTGCATTGTGAAGCTTTCCGCTATCAATTCGCCCTTTTGAACCTGCTTGAACCCATTTACATTTCTGACTGCCACAGCTTTCTGTGGCTGTTAAGTGCATGATTTAATCACATGCTGCGACAGAACAGAATTTATCTTAAACCTGCTGCTATATAACTACCATCAGATTTCCTCTACCTCACGTTCTGTGAAAGAGTATCAGTTCTCTGTTTCTCTCTCCATAATAGGATTCTACATGCATTAAACTACCACCTGCCAGTTACCTCTCTACAGACAAATTTGATGACTTTCTCATTTTGTGGCAGTCTTTCCACAGCTAGGCATGTCATTCTTGCCTTTCTCTATAGCTTTTTAGGCTCTACTGTATTCTTTAATGTATTCTCTACCTCAATATTTTCCTCTTTTTCTAGAGTACTTATGAATACACAAAAACACACCGTTGTGATAAAATCACCATTGGGCTATCAAGTAATTAATCAGCTTTAAAGAATCTTGCATAGTGGTAGTTTTAGATTAAGTAGCAAGTATGTAAATGTAAGCTTACACAGCAGAAAGCTACGTAAGAGATACTGGACACTCATTACAGTCCCGAAAAACACAGCTGTCTTCTGGAGGAAAAACAAGTCTTAAATAGTCATGTTGCGTAGACAGATGTATCATGTATTTAAAACACTTGAATTCTGTCACCATGCTTAAGAACACATGCTGAAAGAAACTAAGCTTCATTCTTTTTAATTGTAGTTCTTTTGGGGTTGTTTTAAAGCTCAAAATGTCACCAGGATAAATACAATTTCTTGAAACAAGACAGCTGGCTATCTTGAAAAACTTCCATTGATGGATTCAATTGTAAAACCCTAATCCCTTGCAGTTCTTAGAATAGTAGTATATGACAGACAAGTACAACTCAACTGACTCTTAAAGAAAAAGAGTCTGTGTATGAAACAGAAGCAAATTGCCTTTGGAAGAACTTCAGTGAAAGGTCTCATAGCTCTACTGTGACTGGAGTTAAAGCCTGACTGCAGTCCCTACCTCAAGTTTGCTTTATAGGCACAGCCTGCTGTCGGTAACATAGCATAGAGCTGCATTATCTGCTACAGTATCTTGACACAAATACCCAGGAAGAAAAAAAGCCCCAAACCTCATGCTCCCAAAAGTTTGTATTGCATACAAACAAAAGAACAGACATAAGCCTGATTAGAACTGGCAGGGAAATGTTTTGGTTTAAATTTACAAAATATTTCAGTAGGCATTATATAACAAATTGCACAGCCTTCCTACCCATTTATTAAAATGCCTGTACGTGGCAATGTCAGCAGGAACATGCCAGAAGGAAAATAACATCAGTCAAATCCGTTTAGAACCCCACACAGAAAGGCTTGCAAAGCATTACATGTAAAGAAAGAAGAAATCCAGTTCTTCAAGCACTTCCTTCTGTTCTCCTGACCTAAGTGGTTGCAATTAACATGTTATTTGCAAACAATTGGCCCTGGATTATTCACAAGAAAAAAAAAAAGGAAACACTTCATAAATAATTTAGCCGATGCATGGTCCATCTTCAGGCTTTTTCAAAAATGGGTCAAGTTCAAGTGCTCCCTTGTCTTTTCTCTAATTTTCTCTCTCAACCATTACACTCTGCTGACTTCAGGCTCCTCCTGGCAAAACCCCTTTTCCTTGCTTCTGTAGCAAGACCATTTACCTCTTACTTTCATTGAAAACAAATCAACTCCTCCCCATCCAAGGAAAAAAAAAAAAAAAAAAAGAAAAAAGTAATGCACATGTATTAGGGAAATTTTCTAAAGCACAAGAGTGGCTATAACTATTTCTCATTAATGCTCTTTCAAATTTAACTCAATCTGCAAAGCTGTGAGCATTAGCAAGGCAAAATGGGAATAAAAATATTCCAGCTACATTTTGCTCTTTTTATATAAATGAGTTCTCTTGTTTCTGTGGCCAAATATAGAGCACATGAATGCACTGAAGATTATCTAGAAGGGTTCATGTTTTACTTGCAGTATACGCCAAATATAATCTGCTGCAGGAAAAGTTTTTAAAACCAAGTCCCTGTTCAGTCCTTCATATTTCACAATTATACTGTGGGTGCCAAAAGACTCCAACGTAAGCAAGTCTGGCTTCCACTGGAATTGGGCTCTCAGGTGCTAACTTTGAAACTTACAGAGTTCTAAAAAGGTGGCTAGGAAAAGAGTGCTGTTAAAAGTATATTTTCATCATCTAAATCTACAGGATTTTAACTTTTCTGCCTTATTCAGCAAGACCACTCATGCTTAAAGTACACCTTCAAATCACTGGGAGATAAATGGGAAAACAGGGCAAGAATGTTCAACTCCTGCAGAACAAGAGCTTGTCCTTACTGTATAACTTCTTTTGCTTTCTTAAGCCCTTTTTTCAGCTGGTAAAATCAACTTGAAGAAAGTGAATGAATACTATCCTGACTATCGATTTACATGAACATATAGACTTTTTAGAGTAAAATAAATATAATAAAACATTGTAGAATTAAAAAAACTTACAATGCTTAAACAGAACTCCTGTATGTTAAAGTTGTGACAAAACAAAAAAGTTAAAATTGTTGGTTTTAATCTTAATTCCATCTAAAATTTATATTCAATGCCTGATGAACATTTTCTAGCACATTAGAAATTCCTGAAAGATGCAGACAAATAAATAATTTAATTCCTATCCCAAGTTAAAAGTATTTCCCGTTCACTAGTATAATGCCAAAGGAAAACTCTGATTCAAAACACTTACATCCAACCGAGACTACCTTGTGGGAAACAAACATAACACTCTGTACGGGGTCCCAACAATATGCCTTAGAGATGCACTGCCTGCTAATTCCCAGCTTCAGATACCTGTTATCAGACACTGCCACGTTACCTAATTTAATTCAGCACTTTAACAACTGAATTTCAAATTAGTTATGGTACTTTTCATATTTCAATCATGAGACCACTCAATACCATTACAGCGATTGGAATAATCTTCTAGTCTCCAGAATGGATCCATGCATAAACATCCTTTGTTCTAAAGGTAATGCTGTCTTAGCAATCAAGTTTTCTCACACACAGTATTCGATCTATTGACCTTATCAGCCCATCCCAGTTATTCTTCTTTGCACCTGTTCCAGTTTAAATGCACCATTCCTAAGCACAGGAAATGATGTTTACACAGTATTTCACAAGAGGCCTTGCCAGTTCTTTCTGTAATAACATTGATATTTTCTTAATGCTATTAGAAATCTCTCTGATGATACATCCTGGGATCATGTTTATCTCAAGATTTTTCCTCCAGTTGGAAGATTGGACACTAAGAGTCTCAGCTTGCTAAATATCAACATGTAGTGAAAATGCTACCCAGTGATTAAAACTTATCGGCCATTTGGGACGTTATGTATCTACTACAGAGAACTGTATTGTCTGTGAAAACAATGATATGATATCTTTAGTCTAAATCCAAGATTATGTATTTTCAATTTTTGAAACCTTCACACAATTCCAAGGGAAAATACGGTTCCCATACCAGAACACTTCCAGAACTCTGGTCCTGATTTGCTAAAGCATTTATGTAACTTCTGATGGGAAGCATCCCCATCACATTCAGTGCATGCCTTTATAAGACTGAAGCCACACTCCAATGCTGTGTTGGACTTAATGGGTTAATGTTTCAAGGTGGAACTTTAAAAGAACCCTCCAGGCTCTTCTGCATTCAACCACCTCGATCTCCTCTAAATGGTAAAATTTTAAAATAGGAGCAGCAAACATTTTGTTTATCCATTCCTCCTTTGAATAGATATGCTAAGCTTCACGAGCTAAGCATGTGTTCTTTGCTTCTTGCCTTGAGCTAAAGCTCTGCCAGTGCCTTCACACATTTACAGAAGTGAAGTCTCATTTTCCACTCTTCTCCCAATGCCTTCCAAGTGCAAATCGCTACAAGAGGATCTTGTGTGACCATATGCTAAATTAAGTTCGCCCAGGAGACTTCATTCATCATCTTTCCAGAAAACAGAAATTAGCCTACGTACTCACAGAGAGATACCATTTAATTCAAAACCACGCAGTTTATTCTTAAAAATTAAACCGGGGGGGGGGGGGGGGGGGGGGGCGGGGAGAGAGAGTGTTAAGAAAAAAAGCAGCCAAACGTATAAACATAACAGCAAAGCTATTTTTTCTTACCAGATTATAATAAAGACTTAGGCTTTTAAAATCACGCCCGACCTGTTAATTTCGCATCCGAGGTGCGAAACACACGGAGCTGCCCCGTAGCAATCTGTACTACACTCAGGCTCCAAACACGCCTTCTGCCGATTTGTGACACCGCATATTTTGCTACTCCGGAGCAAAGAAAACCATCGCTGCAGAAGCTATTTATTCTGCCTCCAGGTGCTTCATA
The DNA here is from genome assembly GCF_964237585.1 of Gallinula chloropus. Taxonomy (NCBI): domain Eukaryota; kingdom Metazoa; phylum Chordata; class Aves; order Gruiformes; family Rallidae; genus Gallinula; species Gallinula chloropus. Next base: position 28,996,816 of record NC_140090.1, on the reverse strand, counting down.
AATATTACATGCGAACAGATAGGAGCTGCCACACAAAAAACTTTACAATTCCGCGAGAAGCCGTCCCGCCGCGAAGTTGTCGGGGCACACGCGAGTACGGGCGGGACCCCGGCACCTCTCATCGCCGGGCGGGAGCAACACATCCCCCATCCCCAAAACCAGCGCCTGAGCCCGCTCCCCCGGGACCCCGAGGGCTCCCCCGGGACCCTGAAGACACCCCCGCCAGCAGCCGCCCGATCCCACAGAGAGCTCCAGAGCATCGTCCAGCGCAGGCGGGGCAGCTGCTTCACCTGCGCGGAGGGTGCGCGCAGCCCCTCCCCGGCGGCTCTTACCGCACCTGCGCCCCCCGCCCACCCCGGTCCCTCCCCTCCCGGCCCCGGCGCACCGGAGGGGCACAGCCTCAAGCCAGGGCAACCCAGCGGAAACTTGCCGCCCTTACCTTGATGATGCTGCTCCTCCGCGGGGTGGCTTTGGCCGCCTCCAGCAGGCAGGCGTCGGGATCGGCCGCCGCCGCCGGTCCCAGGCTGCCGCCGGGGAAGCGTTCGGCGGTACCGACGGCCGAGACGCCGCTGCGGCGCTCCCGCCTCCGGCCCAAGGCCCCTGCCGGGGCGTCCAACGAAGCCGGCTCGGGCTCTTCCTCAGTACGGTGAGCGGCGTCAGGAGGGGCACGGCCCGCCGCCGGCTGCTCCCTGCCGCCGGCAGCCTCTGCCATCGCCCCGACGAGCGGTGTCAGCTGCTCCGGGCCGCTGAGAAGGCGCGGGGAGGCACACGGACACGGGCGGCGTCCCGCGGGGCTCCCCTCACGGCACGGCGGCAGCGGAGCCAACTTTCCCGGGAGGAGCCATCCCCGTCCCCGCAGCTGAGCGTACCCGCGGCGGGATTCGTCAGCCGCCGCGGCGCCGGAGGAAGGTGGGAGGGGGGCGGCGCGGAGTAGCGGGGCGGCGGGACCGTGCTTCCAGGGAGGCGCGGGGCGGGCGCGGCCGCGGGGAACGCCGTGCGGGCGGCGCGCGCGCAGGAAGTGCCGCGGCGGCACCGCTCTGTTGTGACAGGAGCCGGGCGTGTTTTGACAGGAGGCGTTGACGGACGGGGCACCCGGCCAGTCAGCGCTCCGGCGGTCCCCCGCCGGCGCCGCGGCGGCCAATAGGCTCGGCGAGGGGCGTGCCCGCGGGACGCCTGGACGGGCGTTCTGGGCGGTGCGCGGCTGAGGGGCAGGTAAAGCCGCGAGCGGGTGCGTGGGGAGCTACGGGACCTGATCGCGCCCGCGGGCAGCGCGTGCCGCTACAGCCGCCTGAACGCCTCCCCGCGCCGGGGTAAAACCAGCGCGCGAGGAAAGGGGAGCTGGGCTAAGCCCCCTCCCTGAGGAGAAGCCCGCGAGGTGGTGCGGTGCCGGGGAGAGGCAGGGGCGAGGCCAGGTCGGCGGCTGGCCCGGGAGCGCCGCCGCCAGCCGCAGGGCTTAGACCCCGGCTGCTAAGGGCGGGCCAGCCCCGCGGCTGTGACGGAGGGGGCTCGCAAAAGACGGCGATGGCTCACGTTGAGACTCTCCGTCGCTTGAAAATAAGCCCCAAACACCCCAAGTCCTGCGAGGCCGCGCCTTCGCCGCCACCTCCCTTCAGCTCGTTTACCTCACGGATGCCGGCCCGGGGCTCGCAGCCGCCGCGCCCCTCATTGACCCGCGCCCCTCAGGGCCCGCCGGCTCCAGGCGCCCCCCGTTGCAGGGCAAACACCGCCCCCTGGCGGCCCAGAGCGGCCGGGACACCGGCTGTTCCGCGGACCGTTCCCGTGTCCCGCTCCCGCAGTTGCCCGACCCCGAAGGCCGCGCGGTGCCGGCCGCAGCGTGAGGCGGGGAAGAGGAGCCACCCGGGAAACGCTGTGCGCTGGCAGCCAGGCCAAGAGCCGTGGTCCGCCGTGAGGGGTTAGTGCGAGGCGGGGTGGGGGCTGTCCCGCGCGAGAGACGGGGCAAAGCGGGGAAAGGCATCAAGGGTAAACTCCTGTGGAAGAGGGAAGCAGGCGGGACGGCCGGGGAATAGGCGGGGTAGGGCTGGGCAAGCCCATAGCCACTGGAAATACAAGAGTATCCAACGTGACAGCTGTTGGCTTTAAAGGCAAGAAGGCTCAGTGGGAAATTTCACTTCCCTCCAATTTCTACAGTAATTTCCTCACGAATGCATTGGGCACCTGTTGGCCATCAGTGATTATGCAGGCAAGAGCAAGAAGTAACTTCCTTACCCCGGTCAGCAGCTATTAACAAATGCCTAGCTGCAGGACCGAGTTGCTACTTAAACAGTGTTATATTTATACATATTTATATATAGACACACAAAAGGTAATATTTATAATTCCATGTCAAAAACTCAGACTTTAAGGTTACCAAGGCACTTACGTTAAAAGCAAAGAAACTCTAACTGATGGGCAGCTATAAATACCCCAACATTTTGTCATGAGCTTCCACCTAAGTTTTATGTAAAAAATGTCATATTACATGTGTACAATCACTGGTTTTTTTTCTTTTTTTTCTGTGAGAAAAGCTATGAAATAAGTAACCCCAAAAGTAGATACAAAATATTCACACTGAAGAAACATTTACCTTAAAAATACTGGAGGCATAAGACTGGTAAGGGAGTGGAGACCTCAACCCAAGCCTGCATTGTACAACAGTGAGAACACAATATCACAATATTACAAGGGGAGGAAAGAGCTAATAAAAATTTATAACTAGATATCAATTTGCTGTCACACAGACTGACCTAAGAAGTCCAAAAGACTTTCCAAAGACAATGGAAAAAGTAATTACCGTGCTGTATGATATCAGAAGAAATTATTACTTCATGTAGAAATATGTTGCAGCTTTTTCATGTTTTGTGAAATCATGACATTTAATCACCAGTTTAGTTATTTGGGGACAGCAGAGTATTCTCATAGCTGGAATCTGCTGCATTTACCAGAAACTGTCTGTAGTTTCAGATGGATGCATACAACAGGAAAACGTTCTTGAATATTTCCTGGGTATCTTACACATTTCCAATTGGAGAGATTTGTTGTCAAATGTGTTAGTCTTCTGAGATCAAAAGTTTAAAATGATTTAACTCTCATCTTAAATCACAACATTTTGACATCACAAGTGTTTGACTGTAAAGACACTACAGGGAATTGACCAGATTTTAAGTTTCATTAACATCATGCCCACAGGGAATATAAACCAGTTTTGTTTTATCTGCAAGATGCAGAGGTTTTAGAATTCTGTAAGCTAAGAAAGACTTTAAACTTCTCTCCTGGGGAGGATAAAAGGTTGACAATTTTTTAGGACTGTATTTAGTACTGTACACCTCTGGATGCTTCCGAGGCATCCATATCTGCTTCTATTTGTAAATGCAAAGAACCATGAATTATGAAGGAAAAGAGCAACTGATTTTGATACTGCAAAAAAAAAAAAAAAAAAGAGTTAATAAATAGAAGCTTTACACTGACAGTGCTTGCATAGAAAGTAAAAAAAAAAAATCAAGACTGCTTGGTGATAAGTGATGATAAGCTTTCCAGTCTTAAAACTGAATATCTGATGCAGCCCACTGTAGAGAGATGCTGCAATGTTGTGTACAATTACTTGAAGAGAGATAGGGAGAGATTCTCAGTAACAGCCAAGGAATTCACTCAAGCTAAGAAAGGCAAGATGATAGATAAGAGAGATCTATTTGTGGTTGCCTGAGCACAAGTCAGCAAGTACCCGCTGTGTCTATTTTAATGCTGGGGTTTTTTGTACACTCAACTTACTCCATCCTTGAGACACACAATTGTTCCTTAGTAGGCCTATTTTGTATCAGAAACCAGCTGAATACACAGTTATCTTGGAGCTGCACTGGAGTATAGTTTACATAAGCCAGCAGTTTCCACCTAGACGGTACATTTTGGGAAGCTCTTAAAATTAAGTGTTCTGCTGGGAGCTGGAAGTGGTGCTCCTGCACCAATTGACCATGGCTGATGAAATGTGAAAACTGACATCTTTTCCTGTGTCAGGAACATCTAATTTTCAAGACAAGGAAAGAGCAATAGGGAACGAGCTGTAATTTCTTCAAGTACACATTCACAATGATCCCAAATCATAATTCATTTTAGAATTGATGAGACGTGAAACTATTGATGAGAAAATGCACTGCTAGGTAATTCTTAAAGTAGACACTTCTTAAAGTCTCAGTGATTATTGAATTTGGGCTGTTATATCCTAAAGATAATGTTATAAAACAAAAAAAGCATATTAATGATATATTTTATTTATACAAAGACGTATTTATTGCTAAGCTTCACTCAGGTTTTAAGACAACCCCAAGTCATGTTTTGTCTATAAAACTATCAAGTTTTTAGGGTGGGGGAAAAAAGGCAAAATTGAGTCAGTATGAAGCAAATATAGTCAAAAGGTCATAACATTTTAAACCATACAGTGTATGTTTACAGTTTTTGTTAATTTTTAAAAAGATTACTCTAGTTTAAATGCCTCCTAATTTTTTTGTTAATTGCTGTTTTGTCTTGCCTCCTACTTTGTTGAAGAAACCTCACTATTTATATACATCTGATTTTATTTTCTAGGTAGTATAAATGTTGTGTCTTCTAACTTAGCAAGAAGCAGTTTTGTGATATGCCACTATCTTAATGACATTCTTGTTCCAGATGAAGTCATGAGGAATTCTTTTCACTGTCTGATAGCCCTTTCAGATTAATCCAGTGTTTTTAATAGAATACTGCGGTTATAGAAGATTCCTGCCAATTCTTAGCTCCAAGGAATAATCCTTTATTTCAGCAGTCTTGTTTGCCTGAACAGATAAACCAATTAAGTATGAGAAAAGGTAAAATCAGTCCCTCGGTTAGGTCATGTTTAATCTTATTTTACAGCCACTGCTTACTATACAGACATAGGCCCAAGCCCTTTGAGCGTGATGTACTGATGTACCATTAGCACTGCAAAGAGCCACACAAAAGTTAGCAGACACCAGACGTAGAGGTTCATGGTCCCAGCACAGTTTAATATCCATTGGTGCAAAGGTTGCAATCACGTAAAATGCTATAGGGCTGTGGATGCTATCACAGTGTGGGGTAGTCCCTGTAAATGAGACTGCTTACCTCACCTCGAACCCTATCCCAGTTCTTACCTTCCCTCAGATGTGACATTACAGAGAGTCTGTAAACAAATTTTTCTGAGGTATAGCAGGTAGCAACATTTGAACCAAATTTGGAAGACAGGAAAGAGCACATCCCTGGTAAGGAAGTGATTGTTCTAACAAATTTAGCATCAATTGTAAATGAAGGGGATATTAGAGGTTTTTTAGGGGAGGGTGGTAAAGTGTCACATATTGGCTTGTTTTTTGTAAATAATTTTTAAAGTTATCCTACTCTGATTTTCAAAGGTAGAAGTTTGACAAGAATGCATCTCCCTTACATAAACAAAGAATCACAACATGAGCAATACACCCATTATCAAATTTTTGGCCAAAGTGATTGTGGTAGTTCAGCCCCAAAGAGAAGCTGAGCACCACACATTGCTCCCAGAAGAAAAAGATGCAGAGCCTCCATGGGCTGGGATAAGGACAGCTTGCTGACAAAAAAGCACAGTGAATGGGGAACAATAACAGCCCACAGCAAATTTCATTTACACCAGGTGACAACACAGAGTATTGCTCCAACATGAGTACTGACCTAACACCCCCAACTGCACTCAGACTATCTTGGAGGCACCCAGGAGCACCCTTCTCCAAACAGGGAGTGATGTCAGGTGGTGTGGAAAACAGCCCTGCTCACCTGGGCTGGCTGGCTGACTGGGGAGGTTAACTCTGGCCTGGCCAGAACCAGGACAGTGATTGAAGTTTGGGAAGTTAATAAGTAATTGAAAATAAGGGTTTTAATTGACAGCATTAGATAATCCTAAACGTGGTGCTACAACCTAGGCAAAATATAAGAGTTTATTCATTTATGCAACTAGTGAGGCTTTCTCAAGTTCTCATGTTTAGTTGCTAGCTGCTTAAATTTAGGGGAGGGAGGAGAAGGCATGTTATCATAACAAAAATTTGTCCTGAAGATTTGCAGAAGCCTTAAAGATCAATTCTTATTTAAGTCTAATGATACTTAATGGCTCTTGTTTAAGGTAGGTGGTAATTCCATTTGATGAGACCATTTACCAGTGGCTGTCTTTTTCTGCAGAGCTCTTTTTAACTCCTCGCTGCTTTTAGTATTTCTTTGTCTGTGACACCTACATAGAAATCTAATTGTAACTGTTGCTCCCCTTCAGGCTATGTGAACTTACTTCTTAGCTGCTATGACAGTATGATCCAATAGGTGCATGCCATTTCCCCCTTTCTTTGGTAATTACCTACCAACAGGTACCATGCCAGCGTACTATGCCACAGCCCTTCACATCCTTGCTAACCCAATGGATATATTTAGTGTTAGAAATAGACATGGCACCCCGTTTCCCATGTACTGACATGCAGTTCTGGGGGGACATTTGGATTATCATGAACTGTGCAGCTGCTGGGGAAGCAGCATTAGTGTTAAACAATACCTGTAAGCCAGGAATTCTTACTGAGGATAGAAAACATTCTGGTAATATCCAAACTTAAAAGCTACTGTTAGGGTCTCTAATCTTGCCACCTCAGAAGAAAATTACTTGCAAAGTTAGCAGTAGCCATATTCATATCTATTTTGCAGTTAAATAATTTGGACAAAACTTGGTCAGTATGGAATGTAGGGTATTTCTCTGCCTGTTAACCAGACACAAAACCTTCATATTAACATGCAGTCTCCAAAAGATTTTGCATTGCTGAACTAGGTTTAGTCATACACAAATCAATCACGTATGGGTTGGACCACTGCGGGGAGATGCCCAATCATCAGGAGAAAAGACTTACTCATTTGGAATTCTTTGAGGGCAGTAGGGTGGTCCTGACAATGATGTGAAGAAAAGTATCAAATAATCTAATAGGAGTGGATCTGTACAGGGAGAGCACTGGCACTAAGAGCCTGACATCCACACCATCAGCATTTTGAGTGGGGGTTACTTGAGAAAAGCCCTAGTCCAGTCCCACAGATAGAATAGCTGCACATTCAAGCACAGCAGGGGCACAACATCTCCTTTAGTTTCCATGGAGAAGTTAGTTTGCACACTCAGAAACTGCTCTCTGATGTGAACCAAGTAGGTAAGTTAGGATGATCAGGAGATTTGCTTCAAAAATGCAAATTGCAAGATTACACCCTTGTTCCAAACAAAAATGCTAAATCAGATGCACCCAAAATATCTCAGGGTGCATTAGTGCTCTGCTGTACTATTAGAAGTACAATTAGAAGTATCTTGCTGCCTTTAGATTGCCTGTGTTTGGCTATGCAGGGAAAGGGTGTAAGAAGCCTCATCCACATCTGCCTCATTTCAGAGAAAGCTGGTTTCCTATGAAAAAAAGGCAAGACAGCGTATCCCAGTGATGCGAGCCAAGTACAGGTACCCTTTAAAGTCTATCCTTTTTATACTGGACATAAAGTTATAGGCAGACTGTCCTTGATACCACTTCCAAGTACAAGCTTACATGTGGCTAGAAAGATGGATTTGAACAACTTGGTAGAAACGTTTATGTCTGGTTGTTTCTCATGCATGCAAATTTGGCTCATCTCTCTTAATTCATTAGAAAAAGCAATCTCAAAGGAAAAAAAGAAGAGATTATATATAATTATCATCAAAATGTAATCCTCAAAATCACTTAAATTCCTCTGGTATTAATTGAACAGGATTTTAAGAAGATTCAAAATACTTTCCATCAGGGATGAAGTATATTTAATCTTTTATTGCAAAAATCTCTTCCTTAATGTCAGGTTAGAAAATAGAAATTCTAAGGGCATGGAAAAGAAAGGCTAATGACTAATCTATGTAAGCTTATTTTCTTGAAATTTGCCACCGTGGGAGTACTAACATGTATAAATTGAAAGTATTCTTAACCACTGTTTATCTATATCTTTTCTGAGTGGTATTAAATAAGTTGATAGTTAAAATCCATAGCCTGTAGTAACTCCCACTACAGTTTACAGCAGGATTAGCAGAAGTGAAGCATTCTGCAAATAAAAGGCCAGGAGAATTTTACTCCCAAATGCAGAGGTTTATAGATGAAGCCACAACTAAAGAGGAAAAATATATCTGTGTTGGGCAAATTTTAAAAGGCACCTATTTATACTGTGTTTTGGACAAATCCTCTAATTCTGACCACTTACCCTGTCTTCATCTAATCTCCGATGTAGTCAGAGTCAGTAGCAAGATTTGGGAAGATTTAAAACTGAAGTGTATTAACTCCTCAGGCTATGTTGCTGTCAAAAGTCAGGAGGACTTCTACCGTATATACTTTGCAAGGGTCACATGCAAAGATGCCAAGAAGTGTTTTTATTAGCAGAGATTATACACAGCAAGGCTCAGCAAACCATACTTGAACAGAGTACTACTCTCTGTGGTTTTGGATAGGATAGGAAAAGGAAGAATTATGTTTCTTGTTTTGTAAAACCCTAGGTCCATAGTGTGGGACAAAATCTGCACTGAATTATTTCCTAAGAATAAATCAAATTGAATTTAAATTACCTATCAGTCCAAATACTTTGAAAGTCTTGATTTGAATGGAAGGCAAAAGCTAGAGCTATCACAGAGCCCAAAAATGCCAGGAGGAAGAGACTGCATTTACACAATGCAGAAAAAGAGTGAATTGCAAATCTAACAAAATGAAAAAGAAACAAAGAAAAAATCCATTAATCACACAGGCAGTATGAGTTATCTTGATTCTAAGTGAAATACCAATAAGAAAAATTGTCTTGATGTTACCTAAAACCAACTCAAATTTAGTTGAAGTAGGGAAAGATTAGCAAATCTTTTTAACAATCAGTGCTGTGGGTTCTTGTTCTTCCTACATATCTAATAATATTTTAAAAATAATAGAAACATTTAGAGTAAGGGGCCTTCTTTGTGTAGTTATTTAAGATCTTCAGATAAAATACTCTATTTCGTTACACAACTAGATTATGATGAAGTGTTGTCCATTGAAGTTTGCCAGACTTTTTTCTCTGAAATCGATTAGTATCAGAAACCCAGTATTTAAAAAACAGTATCACAGTCTGAGGTTGTAAAATCCACTACTTTCATCACTGCAACTGGTATTTTACAGTTGCAATTCTCCTTTTCACCATTAAATTCCATATTCATTTCTATCAACTGACATGGAAGGTAAATCAAACCCTAATGCATATAATGAGACCAAGCATAAACTCTTCTTCCTCTGTTTAGCTGCCCTCACCCCATTTCAGTCTTCTTTTTACTCCTATTAGGTACTTATGTGGTGTAAAAGAGGGAGGAAAGCACTGGAGAAGACACCACTTCTTGATATGTTTGGGATCTTCATAGACATCCTGAATTGATGCTGGTTGGGGCTGCGATTACAGAAGTTCTTTACAGGAAAAAGGTAGATGGTAGGTTGGTATATATTCTATTCCACTGAGTTCTATACAGTATAGTGTGGGAAAAAGAAGACAAAATAAAAGTTTAATTATTTTACTACTGTGTTCAACTATTGAGAATAGCATTTCTCAGCAATAGCAAGTACGTTACACTTCTTCATTTTTACATGAGTAGAACAAAAGCAACAGAAATGTATAGGGATATATATGCAAGTATTCCTCCATGAATGAGGAATGACAGAAGCAGCCATCTTTATCTGAATCTGAAAAAACCTCATGTTAAGGAGTAAATCAACACACACAGAAAAGAAAAAAAAATAATGGGAAACGATAAAATAGTTTGTCTCTTTCACTGTATTTGTACGGTATTCTAGTTCAAATCACTGAAGTCAATAGAGGGCAAAGCTCCAGCCTTTTGGACTGCTGCATCTCAAAAACAATAAAGATAGAATAGAATAGAATAGAATAGAATAGAATAGAATAGAATAGAATAGAATATTAACATAGAAAATTGCAATATGAAACTGAGTGCAGGAAGTAAGTACTTTTTCATCAGGTACAGTCTGGCTTTCCCTGTCTGACAATACATTAATGTTCACATTTCCATGAAAGGATTTTAAGATGCTGGTGGGAAAGCTAGCATCATCATCTACAGATAACTAATAGAAGCAAGAAAGGTAGCGCATCTTTTCCAAGGTCAGGAATTCAATCGGTGAAATAGCAGTCTGTTGCCAGGCCCTGTATTACTCATAAAATCATCCTGTCTTTTTGTGAAGGAGCATTCTTTTCCTCATTTCTCCTCCCAAATAATTTTTTCTCCCTGTTTTTCTCAGTTGCCTCATTCCTCACTTAACCTCAGACTTTCTCTGATGCTATAAAAAGGGACAAAAGGCAAGAGCCTACAGGAAGCAACATGGTCAGACTCTGTCCTTGTCCCACACTGCCTTTTAATTTGTGCGAGTGAATAGTGGGAAAGATTATTTCATGCTGCTTATAATGCTGACAGGTGGAGTCAGGAAAAACAGACACACTCCTGACTTCCTTTAAGAGTGACTTCCTTAGCCAGGATATTATTCCCTTAATGAAGCAGCCCAGCAACTTCTGTTGTATATACTGAAATCCTGCATCTATGGTGGCATTTTTTGGCAGATCTAATGGTAATGTTGAATTTATAGATGTGTTAGATTTTTAGGTCTTCAGTTTTGAAGTTACCAGAATAAAAAATAGCTCAATCTTACACATTTATTTGCAAAAGTCCTCTGTCACAACTGCCTTATTTAAATTGTAAATATCCCAGGTTTGGGGTTTTTGACTTAAAGATGAGGTGTAATGTAGAAGATCCAACAATTAAAACTATACAAAATACATTTTCATGTCTCTGAATGCTTCTGTATTCTTTCAGCTGTTCTGACTTCAAATTCCCCAAATCAAGATATGAAGCACATGAAAGGCTTGGTTTGCTCTACCTTTTGCATCATTAAAACGTAGTGCTGTTCCTAGGATAAGCTTTATTGCTGTCTGATAAATATTCATTGAAGTCAATGAATGCAATTCCACAGAGTTCTGCAATCTCACAAAATAACTATTTCTAAAAATCTCATCAGCTCTCCTAAAATTGCCTTTACTTTCATAGTGTTTTCAGCTACAAAAAAAAAGTCACTACTAAGAGTTAAGCATTAGCTTGTTATATATTGCAGGCACAGACATAATAGAAAGTTTCTTTCAGTTGTTGTTTTTAATTCCCTGTGGTAACAATGATGGTATGGAAGCTGATAGTTGTTGAAGAGGAGCAGCATAGCACCCAGTAAGGACTGCAGGTCTCTGCCCTGCTTATGCTTGGTGAGAGTTAAATTATGAAATTTACATGGATTTATGTTGGATCGGCGTAATTTGCATTAAGAAAACTTAGGAAAGACACAATGATTTTAATTAAACCAAAGTATATGTTATTGAAAACATTATCAAGATAATCTTCCTTGAAGTTGTTATTTAAAGCACACAAAAAGCAGGGAAGTAGACAAGGATGAACTGACCCTACAGCGATCCTGACACTGTATCTTGGGGTTGAGCGGCTGTGATTTAGCCTGTGAATGTCTGTTCACTTTGAAACACAGCTTTTCCACTGGGGTGGTTCTCCCAGCATGCGTTTGTCCATTTCCAGCTCTTGCCATCATGAAATCAAGCATTTTTGTCAGGCTGTACCTTATAACTACATTGATTATAAGCTTGACATTTGAATCACGATTTTTTCCGGACCTGTTTAGCAGCAGAGCTATTTTCAGGGCAATCTGCATTTGCAAACAGGATGGCATCACAAAACAGGGCAACAGGTTGTAGTGCTGTTCAGTAAGTGACCGCGGTAGATCTGACACAAGCATTACTATCCGTGCTTGTCCTCCAGTTCAGTAAAGGCCAAAGAAGAGTTGGAATATTTTGAGAAGTGGTCATGAAGGTAAGCAGTATTTTCTAGTGCTCTGTGCTAGCAGACCCCCAATTCTGTGTCTGAGGTTACCCCACGCCTCGTGCTGCACAGCCATTTTCCGGGCAGCCTGCCTACCTGAGTGCGTCTCTTTGGGAACCTTGGTAAGTTTCTTTTTCTTGGAGATTCTCACTTACTGATGCTCACACCAAATCTGGTTTTGCCTCCATCAATACCACCCAGTGAGTCAGACCCAGGGAAGAGCCTCATTGAGCATTTTTGTGTTCCTCCTGCTGAGGCCAGAGGGCAGGTGAAACGCACGACTCTACTTTCTGTACTGCTTCACTCCCTGCTTGAGGGGATAAATACACGGCCGGAGAGGGGTACCTGCCCCCCTTCCCCCGCCCGGTGGTGGGGTTGGGGCAATCTCTTTTGTGCTGCGAGGTCTCGCGGTGCTGATAATCTTCTCCAGCCTTGCGGCCGCTATTCCCGTGTGAGAGCTCGCCAGTGGCCCGATGCACACGGGGAGGGAAGAGAATGCCGGGCGCCGGTGACCCGCGGGGCAGGCAAGCGGGAAGCGGCGGGGTTTACGGGAGACGTAACAGCCCTGCCGCTGATGCCGGGGCTCTTGTTCCCGGGGCAGGGGCACCGGCAGCTCCCCAGGGCCCTGAGGCGAGGCGGGCCGTGAGTGGCGGCTCCAGCAGGAGCTGGGGCAGGGGGCGGAGAGACGCTCGCCCCCGGGCGGCCGTTCGCCGTAGGGGAGACGAGCCCCTCGGCGCGCTGACGGAAGAGCGCCAACGCGGAGCGATTTCCCTGGGGGAAGTAGGGATGAGAGGTGCCGGCTGCTCGTCGGGGAGGAGCGGTGAGGGATCGGGCGTCTGTGGAGGCGTTTGCCCTCTGGGCCTGACTGAGCACGCGTGGACGCCGGGGCCAAGAAGGGCTGCGCTCTCCCTCCGCGGTCGTCTCCAGCCCGCGTTCCCCGCTCAGTGCCGCTCCACCGCCGCGCTGGCCGCCGGGCTGCGTCCCCCGGCCCCTCGCATGCCTCTACCGGGCCTCGTCGGCCAGGCGCGAGGCGGAGCCGCTGAGCGCGACGCGTGCCGGCAACGTGCCGGGGCTGAGGCAACGGAGAGATGGAGCCCGACTGTGCGGTGAGGAACCCGGCGACGAGAGCGTGCCGCCTTTCGCGGGGCCGGGGAGCTGCTCTGTCAAGAGGGCAGAAAGTGTTGGAGAGGGTGAAGGGAAGGGGTGGTGTCAGAGCGCAGCCTTCCCGCCAGAGCGCACCTTGCTGGCGGCGGTTACGACCCCGTCCGCACACCCGGGATGGCGCCATTTCCTCTGTGGTGCGGCGCTAGGGGCTGGCCTCAGGCTCTGGTAAACCGCTTTCCTTGCCTCGGGTCTGCAGCGTTACATCGTGTCTGGGAAAGAGGGGTGTCCTGTTCTGGGCATTAGTAGGACGGGGACTGTAGAAAGGGGGTTGTTTGTAGAGGGGGGTAAGGTGGGATTAATCCCCAGGCTCTGACTTGATGTGTTGACATGAAAATTCATCAACTCTAGAGCAGTAGTTAAACGTGTTAAATAACCCATAAAAAATACCGATGGATATGTGTATTCATGCTCTTTAGGAGGAAAAAAAAGGCAAGTGACATGCTGCTGGTAATGTAAGAAATACATTTTTGGATGTGGCGTTGTCACTTTATAGCTAAACTTTAGTATTTTAGCGTTGTATGCAGTTACCAGATGATAATATAAGTAGAACATTGCGTTTGGTGTGAGAGATGAAGTAACCTGTTTCATTGTTTTTCCAACGTTGCTCTGAGCGGAAAACCTTCTCCCTTCTGAGGCCTTGGGGCCTGTAGTGGTTATGACTCTTCCTTGCCTGTAAGTCCTGGGGTTTCTAGGTATTATTTCTGGTAGAAGTGCATGTTTTCTTTTGAATAGATCAGGTGAAAGTCTTGGTTTTTTCCTTTATACCAACTAAATTTGGAAGGAATTTTTGTCTTTCATAAAAGCAAAAAGGTGTGGACAAAGATGGATTTATTGTCTTTAATGTATCCAAACCAATGGCATTAATCCATTGCGCACAACTAATCAGACTAATTCTCGGGTAGCTAAGGAAATTGTGACATTATCCTAGAAGGGCTTGCAGGTCAAACAAAAAGGACAACTTTTCCTAACTTTTTTCTTTATTATTGATCTTCCATTTTTCACTGCACATTAACTGTCAGCCTTCTCATCTTGTGTATTTTTCCAAAGATAAGTGATTTGTTGTTATTCAGCAATGCTTAAAGCCAGAGATAAGAAGTAGCTGTCAGCATGGATAAAGTACTGTTCTCTGAGTGAGAGGCAAAATCAGGAAGGGAAACAGTGTAGGGGAAAGAGGTATTTTGGGAGAACTGTTTAAGAGCGCTTCACTGTCTGCTGTAGTTCTTGAAGCTACAGATACCAGAAGAAGGAAAAGAACTTTAATAGATATAGTAGCTTTCTGTTTTTAAAATGTGCTTTCATGTGTTTTGTCAGTCCTTGCTACAAATTAAGGGTTGCACTGTGGTAACCGAAACACATTTCTCCTGGAAAACTTATCAAAAGCATGGTTGGAGAATGATAACCCCAGGTATCTACTTCTAGTTTTTGCCACTGTGCTATCAGTGTTGTTATCCGCAGCCTGTGGCAGCTGCTTGTCCTTCACTTTGGGCACCTTAGTGGTACTGTCAGGGCACTGTAGCCCAGGATTGGTTTTAGTAAACTCTAGCTGGGATGGGGAATGTGGCAAAAAATGGTTTGGAAGCTTCTACTGCAATTACTATTGGAGAAGTTGGTGAGTGTACTACATGGTTGCTGTATAGCTGTCATCTCACAGTTAACCTTACGTAGTCAGCCCAATGTAGTTTCTTCTGAGAAGAGTTTCCAATGAAATGTAAGTCTGTATTTCACAGGTGTAGGCACAGTGGAAGCTAAAACATCAGGTTTCCATGAAGTTCCCACTGAACTATGTCTGCTTCTTTACTGGAGCAAGAGCAATCTGGTTGTTCTTTTGCGGAAAGAATTTCTGTTGGGGTCACTGTGGGTGTGGGCTAAGAGTGTTGAATTAAAAGGCTGGTCTTAAAGTGATGTTCTCATTAGCTGTCATGAGCCTGTTGATTTTATGTGGCAGTTACAGACACTTGGCCGCTGGAAAATCGAGCAGAGCTTCATGGATGTGAATGAAAGTGAAGGCTGAGTTGAAAAGGACTTTTCGATGTAGGCTTAGACTAAGGAGGTACAAATCTCCTTATAAGTCTTCTAATTAGGTATAAATCTCTGAAATAGAATTTGTAACTTGGGATTCATGCACAGGACCCTGTGCAAGCAGAAAATGTTAAGATTGGAGGATCAGGCCCTAAGTGTCTTAATTCAGAAAGGTATTAAAATTCAAACTTCAGTAACTTACATGATTACACTATAATCTGAATTGGTTAAAACTAAACATGTTTAAATACTTTTGTTGAGCTACATTCGGAATAAAAAATAAATGGCTAAATTTCAGTTGTTCTGCCTTTGCTGTGCCTCTCAGAAATTCTGTGGACTTTCTGTTGGGATATTTTTTATTTAATA
The DNA here is from genome assembly GCF_964237585.1 of Gallinula chloropus. Taxonomy (NCBI): domain Eukaryota; kingdom Metazoa; phylum Chordata; class Aves; order Gruiformes; family Rallidae; genus Gallinula; species Gallinula chloropus. The sequence continues at coordinate 28,981,350 of NC_140090.1, read as the reverse complement.
GCTTATAACATGTAAGATACTTTCAAATATTTGAAAATATTTTGTTTCCATCAGCAGATCTCAAATCAGACGCAAACAGAATTTTTACCTTCATCTCCCAACACAGTATCACCGGTGCAATTAAATCTGGCCAGCGCTCCAAGCTTTGAAACAGTTATTCTAAATCGCATCTTTGTAGGAGGACTTGATTTTGAGGTATTCTTTCCAGATTTCACTACTAAATAATAATTCATAACCCTGTAAAAATCAGTACTTCAAGCACTTATCAGTCTCTTAAGTTGTTTCTTGACATATTTTGACCTTCAATTATTTTGTCATTGCTTCTTTTTCTTGGCTTTGTGAAGCAGCTGGGCTACATGCAATGTACAGATATTAAAAGAAACAATCTCCCAGAAACAGAACGTTTAATCTGTAGGCCTTTGATATCACCATATATTTTGGCATTCATTGGAGAAAATTTTGTTTTAGTGGTTTTTTATTATGGAACAACCTGATAACACTTCACAGTTGCTTTACTTAAGCTATTAGTAGTTTGGCTGAATCTGTTTTCTTATGTACACTGGCTTCCAGACTTCTGATTAGGTGAAAAGCATCATCTATTAAAAGAGAGTGGTTCTGGACTTCAGTCAGATTTTTATCTTTCCATGCTGGGCAGTTTCAAGAACTGGTGTAGGCAGTTTCCAAGGCGAGGACACAGTTGCTGAGCTTTAAAACACTGATATGTTTCATACCTGTTCAGTGCACTTGTATCTGTTGTTACTCGTCACACTGAGTATTTTCTGATGTTTTAATGCCTGAATACTTGGATTACTGAGGGAGATAAGCACTTGTACAGTCATTGCTCTCTACTGGACTTATAGTTTCTACCAAGTAACCTGCATTATTTCTTATTGTAAAATGTTTCTTGAGGGTACAATTATTTAAACAGAGCATTAACTTTCTATTCTCTCCAGTTATGAAAGCTGTGTAAATTAGGGGTTTCTTTGTTTCTTTCAAGTTCTTTGTGTTCCTTAAACTTAAGGAGGTAGATAAACCTTTGATTTGCAGGAGAGGATTTAACAAATTTATACATACAAGTAGAAAGTCATTCACTTAGAGGTAAAATAGCACTTCTGATATGCTTCCTTAAAATAGCAAAAAGTATAGGTGAATATAGAAATTGCTTAAAGCCTAAAGATCCATGCACGTAGTGTATACTTCTTCTGGCACTGGTTACAGTATTGACTATGGACTGCTTGGAACAAATTTTTAAATGTGAAATGTAGTGTTTAGGGCACCATATTTGATCTATGCTTACATTGTGAAAGAAAACTGATTCATGGAAGGTAGATGAGTGTTTGCATATCTTAGATGTGTTTTTACTTTAGGAACTTGTTTTTCTGCATGCATACACAGAAGGTACTTGGAGAAGACTGTTCCCTTTATTCCATTCTCCATTAAAAGGACCTTTTCTTAATTTATAATGAGGGTATTCATGTGGTGTGCCTGTATGTATTTACAGGGTCATATATGAAATATACTTTAGAAAGATGGATCATGATGGATTTAACCATTAAGTCTTTGTGGTTTAGTGGGGATGTTTTCTCACCTGGAACCTATGCATATCCTTTATGGAAGCCTACTGGCTTTCCACCGTTACTGCTGTATGTGAAGATGCAGTAATGAATCAGGGATGCTGCTTTCCTGTGAGGTTCATACATGCTCACTCTTCTCTCCTATCCAGGTTTATAATTAGTTTGTAGCAAACTATCCAGAGTATATCCTTTGAAGTCTTACAGTAAATATTAATTGAATAACTATGGAAACCAACTTTTCTTCTTTTTCTCCCCTTCCCTCTTGATTTACTGTACTAGACTAATGAAAATGATCTGAGGATGTTTTTTGCTCAGTATGGCAGTGTGAAAGATGTGAAGATAGTTAATGACAGAGCTGGATTATCAAAGAGGTTGGTATAGTAGAATAAGCATATTGTGGGAATTGACAGTATAACAGAAACCTGACTGACTGTAGTAAACAGTAAAATGATCTTCTTAGATTGGAATGTTATTAATGTTATGTCATTGATGTTCCCAGTTATTCTTTGTAGGCTGTAATCTGCTCTTGCCCATTAATCTTTATATATAAATGTCTTTAATTTGCATAACAGTAAAAGTCTATATTACTAAGATAATATAAGATGAATCTGTGTACTACAAGGAAAAAATAATGCTTTTGGGTTTTTTATGACAATATGCACCTGTGTGGTATGTTGGACTTGGTCCTTGTCCCAGATCTGTCACCAACCCTCTTACCTTTTACAAAATTTCAAGAAATACCTGAGGGTTGCAGTGCTTGTATCCACATGACCCAAGCGTATCCAATGTCTATGTAGCTGTGATTGCCCACATATGTCTCAGTAAGTATCTTGGAAAATAATTACTTTCAGTGGTGTGGGCGTGTCTACTGAAGGTAAGGTCCTGACCTAGGACAGCAGTGTCTGTCTTTTTTTGAACTTGGGAGTGTTTCAAATTTTTTTTAGTACAGGAAAAGTCCATTAATTTAAAAGTAGCTGCTTGGAGACTTAGTGGATCTCTCTAAATAAGCACCGAAATACAGAACGATAATGTTGTATTGCAAAACTTGATCCAGTGGTTGGAATGACAGTAGCCTGCTTTGTATCTTCTGAAATCTGACCATGAGAAATAAGCCATGAACCTAAGAAATGGTGCATACAAAACTACTAAAAGAGTTTTTTAAAAATGGTCAGTATTCAGAAAGTTGAAGCTAATTGGAGGGGGGAATCAATATATACATATATCATGTGCTATGGACTTTAATTATAAGATCAGATATTTACTTTTGCACAGGTAATGCCACATTCAGTGGCCTGGATTTCTTTGTAAATTAATTTGGTACAACAGGAGCTCTGTGTAGAAAGCCTGGTTGGTTTGTTGCCATAGAGAGGTATGGTGAAAGAGACATACTGTGTCATGAAGTATGAGGATAATTCCTCTTGGATCATCACAAAATTCTTGCTTAATATTACTCATGTCAAACATTACAAGAATAATTCACGCGTAAACATGATCTTGGCATTTCTGCTTTTTCTGAGAACTCATTTACGCTGAGTGAAGTGTTCACAGTTGTCACTGTAGCATGTAGGAACTGTGCTGTGAAGTACAATATTAAAACCGAAAGCTAATCCTCAGTGTCTCATCTTGGGTACCCATAATGAGTGAGAATTTAAGATCAAAATTTTTGAAGGATCTCAAGACATACTCTTGAGTAACAAGGACACCACAGAGTTTTGCATAGCTTTCAATGTGGGCTACTCATTTACTGCATAGGAACAGTAATACATGCTCATGTATTTACAAATATATTTAAGGAGACTGTAACAAGGATGTTAAGATTACTGTTGATACTGCAGTCTTTATTTCTAAGATTGACTTTTCTTTCCTGTTAGTTTACCTTTTAATGTCACTTGTACTATATGTGATGTACAAGGTATGTGAATACGAACTCCAGAGACTTAGCTTCTGTAATTTTTATTTAGGTATGGCTTTGTTACTTTTGAAACCCAAGAAGATGCACAGAGGATTTTACAAGAGGTAAGTGGTAGTCTCCTATTTTAAATAAAATACTTCCGTTCACATGAGACACTTAAGTAACCCTGATTGTCTGGTCCACTTCTGTTTCCCATTGTGCACTTGAAGGTCTGTTAAAGTCAGTCTGTGTAGTTAAGAAGGTGATTCAGAAAGATCGAAGATTTATACTGAGATCTTCTGGAACTAGGGAAATGGAGTTGCTGGCTCATAGTAAAGCTCTAGACTTTACTTTCTTGGTCTGCATGTGGTCTATAGTACATGTAGACCTATAAAGGCTACCCTTCCCAGTTGCTTTGCTAGAAAATCCATTGCTGCCAGGACTTCATGTGGAGTTGAAGAAAGATAGCTTTCAGGTGCTTTATTGCCAGAGCTGATGTAGGTTTTTTTCAGGAATATGTTCATTTGAAGTCTTATACAAGGAAGTTCATTTTTATGTCACATTGCTGCTTCTTTTATCTATGTTGCCATCTTGATGTAGAACCTTGCTTGACACATGGCTGTCTCTTTGGTTTGTGGGGTTTGATTATTTTTTTTGAACGTGTGCTCCATGTTCTGTTGGACAAGGTCAATTCAGATATGTGAAGGCATCCAGATGCAGGGGGAAACCCTCAGCAAGTAAGAGAATAGTATCCAGGGCTCGCAGATTGCCTTCTCCCAAATATAAAGCAGATTAAAACATTGAAAATACTGAACCTTTGGAAGTACATGTATTCTAATTCAAAGTAACAGGCAGGAGATTTTTCAAAGAGATTTTTAGAGTGTGTTCAAAAAATACGCTTAAGTAGAGCCGAAAAGGTATACTGACAGGAACTTCTTAAGTCAGCTACTTCTCTTCCGCTGCTGTTTTTTCTGTTTTTATTCCTGTGGATTAGAAGAATATCAGTGGTACTGAGTACCATTGGAAACATGGCCTAGGATTTTTGCTGCTTGTAACCAAAAGGCCACTTCATTTGAAGTTGGTGTCTCCTTCAGTGATACTAATACTTTTTGCCAACTAGAAATACTTAAATTTAGATGTCTTAGAATTCTGTTGCCTTAACCATTTTTGCATCATACTGCTGTATCTTACCCCTTCCCATCCTTCTGAAGTAAATTTTTATTCAACCCAGTTTTTTTCTATTAGTCTTGATTCTCTGTAGCAGTGTGTAACTCTTCACACAGCGCTGTATGAAATGCTTTGAAGAAGGCCATACAGATTAGATACTTCTCTTAACTGTGAAATTTGTGTAAAAGGTCTAAATTCAGATAATTGCATCAATGAAATACACTGCATTGGGAAGAATCTTCTTCCTGTTGCATGTTGGAACGCTGTTTGACTGAAATGCACATTAGTTTTTTAGGAGTTACCCTATGTTTAATAGGGTAGGTAGGTATGCCTGCCCTAAGTAATACCTGTTTACGAAGTCCCAAGTTGAACAAAACATTTCAGCCTCTTCTGAGGTTTGAATCTGTTGGTTGGGATTTTGCAGTACTGGTGTTCAAGTACTTTGCTAAATTTGGTTCAGATGGGGAAAAAAAAGTATTGATTACTGGTCATTATTCTGTTGAATGTGATTTGGAACTCTTTTCCATGTTCCTCTTTAAGAAGTAATTATATCCTTACTGAAGAAGCTCTGAAAGCTTCCTGGTGTGCTGTGGTACTGTTCAGTTGTGCGTTCTTCCTCGTGTAACTGTTCAGGGAAGCAGGCCTTCAGAACCCTGTCAGGTTTTGCAAAGCAGAGATACTGACAATTAAGGGGGGGGAAAAATGCTTGATCAACCCTATTTCTTTCCATTATATTAACAAGTAGTGAGTTCAGCATCAATCTAAAATCAAATGTGAAGTTTTAATTTACCTGGTGGGCCTGATGCTCACTTTCTGTTGTAAGCAAAGGAGTTGGAAGAGAATGTAGCTTTATTTGTCTGTACTGAGCACTTCAATATAAAAAATTCGTCTGAGACAGTGTAGCCTTACTAGGATATCTGTTTTGGTGTGGTTTTGTTTTGTTAGCCTGTATGTAAGGAAGTTCTAAAGCAGTCCTGAGTGAATATAGGGATTGTTGTTACATTCAGCCCTTACCTGGCCATTTTCATAGACCGACTTGTTCCTGTCATCTTTTGTAACATAATGTCATCATGAAGAAAAACAAAACACCCCAACAACTGAAACCCGGAACATCTTATACTTGAAATTGCTAGTTTGTGTACACTTAGCCTCTATAAAAGCAGTAAGTACAAGGAAGGCAAAACTAAAAAAATCTGCTGACAATTGCAGTTATCAGTTGTTAGTCAAGAGGCTCTGTAAGGAGTAAGTAATGCTTGAAATTACTAAGGATTAATTTCATCTGTGAAGTCTTAATATTACATTGAAAAAGAATAGCTTTTTTTGAGATGGATGTAGACAAGACAGTTACACTGTCCTTTTTGAGGTCTAGATATGTATAGAAGATGCACATATTGAATGTCTTTTTTCTTTTTTCCCTTTAATTTTAGGCTAAAATGCTTGATTATAAGGACAAGAAATTGAATATTGGTCCAGCAATAAGAAAAAAACAAATACAGAGTCCTCGTATGTATTTTGATATACATTTTTATGTTATGCAGTTTCGAACCAAGATGTGCCTGGTTGTGCACTGTGTTACTGCTGTGGGTGGAATGTGCCCAGAGGGGTTTGCAGTGGCAGTAAATGCATGCCAGTGTGAATGGCCAAATATACAGATCTCTGATCTTTGGTTCTTAGATTATTTTTTTTAATACGTTGTTAATATTCTTTCTTGGAAAAGGAACCTCAGGCAGAACTTCAAATCTAAACATCCTGTAGAATCTGTAAGGACAGTCTAAAGCAGGACATGATGGCTGGTTGGGTTGTTACCTGTTTGTTTATATTCGCACAATCCATCAGGACTGTTGCATCTTGTATTCTTTGGTAGAAACCATAAGGAATGGGTGGTTACAGTCACCATTTGATTCTTGAGAGTTCTTTGCTGTAAGATAATGGAATAGATGCTCTATGTTCCTTCTCTGGCAGAGAATTGTTTAGATTGACCACTATAAGAGGAATGTTAGTAAGTTTGGAGTGGGTTGTATTTGGGTTTTGTTTTGTCAGATGGCCTCTTTATTTCGAGCAAGTATGTGGCTGTTACGTTCTTTTGGGGAAGGTAGCTTTTTTTCCTAGAAAAGATGCCCTCCCCTTTTGCAAGGGGCTCTTTTGTAGGTTATAAATAACCAACTTTTAAGACAAGATCTGTCAGGCTTTGGCATAGCAAGGCATACTGGTCCGTTATTCCTTTAGTACAGGCTATGTGTGAGATGTGAAAATGCGTTCTCTTTACAAGTGCAGCAGGGAGTGAAGTGCTCTTTTCTAACTTTCCTTTGGTATTTGTCCTAGGGTACCTTTTAGAAGAGGGCACAAACCCCATTTTTGCTCATCTTCTGTCTGAGGACAATACAGAGAACTTGACTTCTAAAGCTTTCTTTACTTTTATTGTTACATTATCAGTTAATAGTAGTTCATATGTACACCAAATGGTCTCCTCATGTGAGGTATCAATAACTGCTATTCTGGATTGTTTACTGGAGCTAAAGTAGCTTTTAAATTTTTAAGATCTCTTTATCCTAACAACCATTTTAGGTGGACCTATCTATAGACTATATTGTGTCTAAGTGTCTTCAGGCTTTTCTAGAAGTTAGTCAAACTCTCAGAATTGATAAAAGCTCTTTAATCACTGTCGAAGCCTTCTTGGTCCTCCACTTGGGATTCTAGTAATCACTTCAGTGTTGTCTGTCCATAAAATGGTACTTTCTTTTGGCATTTACCTTTGCAAAGGAGATGAAAAGCTAAATTGCTCAGCAATATTTTTATTGAGATTTCACTGTTTTTTCTGTACTATGTTACTAAATTTCAAGATTTCAGTTTGACATACAGAATTAATTTTCTTATGGAAGCTTTTCTGTATTTGAAACTGAATCTTGTCTTCATGTTTGACAGAGTTCTAGAGAAATATGAAGTCCTGTTCTATCCCCCCCAAAATACAGATAATAACAGAGCCTAGGTAATCTCAAAGGCAATGTTTGAAAAAACAAAAAACAAAAAGAAAAGACCAAAAACCACCCACACCTTTATTTGAATAATACTTGCCATTAGTACCATTAGAGGGCTCTGTAGATGGAACTCTGCTTTGGCATCAGGCTGTGCTCATTTACAGCCTCCACTGAAACAGGTGTTGCTGAGAAGTGTTGCCACTGACATCTACATATCAGCTGTTATCTTTACTGGTTGGTGTGCCATCACAGAAACACAGTCTTTGTATGTTGAAAAAAACAGACTGTACCCTGGATGAAATAATTCTGGCTTGGATCCTGTTTCAGCTAAATATGAATACATGGAGGTTACCAATTAAATCTCTAATGCAAAGTTACTTTTGGACACTTGAAGATAAACATATAATAGATATATAGTTGCTACCTCTGTTTAGTAATTTTTATGCATGCTGCACTCTTTGTGCCCCTCCCCATATATGTCTGGAGACATCCTGTGGTCATCTGTTCTCATGACTTTGAGAAGGAATTAAGATGGCACTAGCACACTGTCCCATGTTCTTGCCTTTGAGCATGTTGCTTGTCTGAAGATCACAAGTAATCTCTTCAATCATCTACATGTATAAAAAATTTAAAATTACTGGTAAGTAAACTTAAAAATATTAATTGCAGGTTCTGCTGTAATACCCGGAACTGATGCCGTGTACTTAACATCAAGTGGATGTCCTTATGTTTACCATAACGGAGTGGCTTATTTTCATCCACCTGAAGCTGTTGGTGTTGCATGGCCGGTAAGTAATTAATTTTATATATAGGCTGTCTTGTGAGTCAGGAGGAGTGGAGTGTTTTCAGGTCCCTCCTGCTTCCATTTTCTTTGGCTATGCCTTGTATTAGTTTAAAAGGCTTGCTTATAGTAGTCTGCTGGGTTTGTGTTTTTAAATATTCCTTAGTTTCTTGTTCTTCTGTAGGGGAACCTTTGCTTTGGTGTGACCTATTGGACAGGGTGGAGCTTGAAAATAATTTCTTGGGCAGTATGGGAAACTTGATCACTTTGGTGTTGTGTTTTGTTTGTTGTTGGGTTTTTTAGAAGAGAGGGAAGATTACAAGACTAATGGGGTCTGTGTAAGGCACAGGACCTACATAGAGGGTGTCCTTACTAATGTCTGCATTCACAGAGGCTCTACATAACCAAAAATCCCTTCACATGTTCGGGGGATATATTAGTGGAATTACTAATAAATAAAAAAAAACTCTCCAGAAACAAAGATGAGGGCAGTAGTAGTATATTTCAAATTGGTTATTTTGCACTGTAGAATGTTTCTCAGCATTTAATCTGCTTTAGTCACTTCTCTAAACTTCCCAGATGAGCAGGCGTCTTGGAGTCGCAGTATAGTGCCTCCTCAGTTTTAGAGGATACGCATGAACACCTTTTCACTTATTTTAGAAAGCCTTTTTGAAGTTCAGTCTCTGTAGTTGTGGAGAACTTGCTGAAATCCTACTTACTGGGTAAAAAACCCCTATGAATATTTTTTGTTCTTGTACTGAACTTTGGTTCTTGTGCTCTGGCTCAGATTTGCTGTATTGCAAACAAATGGCATTCAGTCTTTCCATATAGAAATAGTGCTGCCTCTTCTGATTTCGTTTGTTTGCATATCCTTACTTTTCATCATTGGCAAGTGCCTGTGTAAAGAAGTTGAGGAAGAAAACCTGAAAATTTGACATTACAGAAAACAATAATCACAGTACAGGTATTAATACTTGTTGGTGTGTATTGTGCATGTATATTCAAATTCTGTCTCTTTTTCTATTCTGCATTCACATTTTTGTCTTGTGTAGAGAGAATTAAAGTAATTTTGGAGCTGTTCCTCCCTTAATATTTGCAGGAATGAGGGAATTTCATTACATGGGAGCAGTATATACTGGCTTTAATCAGCACTATTGGTTCTCAGTGCTATGTTGTCTTCTACCATGGCCAATGTATTCCTATCCCCTTTTTCACTGGTGTTTTTTGGGAAAACCAAGGCAGGTTTCTAGCTGACTTAGTTCCCTATGCTGCCTCACTACCAAATTGGATAAATTCTGGGACTTGTGGGAGGAACAGAATGGAAAAAGGAAGATGAGGTTGGCACCATGGAGAGGGTAGGCATTGCCCTAAGTGTTTATAAAAATGCCTGTGGCCAGGGAGGTAGGTGGCTTTAACATCTCTAGATAGCTATGGCCTAGTCTTTTCTGGAAAGACCTAAGTAAATACGCCAAAGATGTTTGTTTCCCCTCAAGTGTAGGCCCCAAAACAATGGTTTTGAAGAAACTGTAAGTTAAAACTTGTTAAATGTGTTTTCAGAAAGGAGGGGAGGTAGTTCAGCGTTGTAGTACTGGAGAACTGTTGTTAGTAGCAGTGACAATTCATGGAATTGCTGCATTAAGTCTCGCTCTGATTCCAGTTCACCTGTGATGGTGGCTCAACCTGTTTATCAGTCTCCTACCTACCGCTATCATGTTTCTGTTTGAAAACGGCTTTCAGACCATCAGTATTCACTATGCAGTTTCATTTGCAGCACTGCTTCAGGTCTCTCTATTCCTAGGAAATGAGAAAACTTTTCAAAGTAGTCATATCAAACAGATTTTCATTTTGTCAGAGGCTTCATGTTTGCTAGAATACAATTTCTTCTGCCTATGCAACTACATGGAAATGTAATAAAGTTTTTCTTTGGTGTTGCTAGACAGATGGCTTAGTGCTGTCCTTAACTTTTATAATCTAAGCCAAACTCTTGCTCAAAGCAGGGCTTCTCAGGAACTTGTCCGGTTGAATTTTAAATATCTCCAGTGATGGAGATCCCACAGCCTTTCTGGATATATATACTCTTCTAACACCTTGTCCTTCTCATGGTAAAATACTTTTTTCCCCAGTTACATTTTTCAGTGTTACAGCCTGTGTCCTTTGACTTTTCTGTGCTGAACACCTCAGAGAATCTGTCTCAGTCACTTATGTTCCCCCTCCTAAGGTAGTTGTAGCCAGCAATAATTATCCCCTCCCACCTTACCCTTCTCAAGGCTGAACAGACCCAATTCTCTCAACATCCTGATACCTGTTCTCCATTCCCATAACCATCTCAGCCCGCTAATGGATTTATGAAGGATGTACATCTTTTTGAGGTGTATTGGAAATTTAATTGCATTGTGTCTTCTGTCGTCTTAATTAGGAGTGTGTGTCTCAGATGCTTTGTTATTTTAGAAGTTTAAGAAAATGCCCAAGTCAGAGGCCAAGTGGAAGTAGACTAAACTATGCTCCTGAACAATCTGGGTGTTTATGTATCTCTTCTTTGTAGTTAACAGTTGATTATGGAGTTGAGATGTGATTCTAGAATGTTGGAAATTCTGCTATGTATATGCATATGTTCTTAATCATGTAAGTAATACCTCCTTGCTTGAATGTAGGTTCCAACACAGTATCTTCCAAGTCAGTGGCAGTGGTCTGTTCCACAGGTAAATACAGTTCATAGTTGCAGCATTTTGCCATTAGTTTGCATCTAATTTAAAGGTGTGGTGTGCTTACCTAACAGTGTAATTTCTCATTAATCACAGCACTGATGAAATAAATACTAATTGCTGTAATTTTTCAAAGCATTTGCAACACTTGCTGGTGCAGTGGAAGGCATCAAATAGCACTTATTGAAACACCAAATACAAATATGATGTGAAGAAAGCATCTTCCCCTCCTGTCTCCCTCTGACAAAAAGTTCGTATTGTCTAATAAGTTTTCTCAGAAGCAGGTAAAAATTGCTGTGTTTTCCCTGATGAAAGCTGTTGGTGTGAACTAGTTCATTAACTGATACTGTGATGTTTCACTGGAGTATTCCTAGCAGAAGTATGTAAGCATGGAAGTATGGTGCAGCTACATCCAGACACTTAAAATAGGAGAAAGATGATACAATTGCTAACAGCTTTGTGGGGGAGGCTTTTGTGATCTCTCTAGCAGAGGAGCTCAATACAGACATCTTGCTGCTCAGGGAACTTGAAGAATTTGAAGCTAATAGGAGGACTTAAGTCTCTTAAGCTTGAACTGTTACAGTGTGCCCTCATTACTTCAGCAGCAGTCAGTCTTGTCCAGTTATGGTCAGTTCCATTCTGCTAGAAGTGCCTGCCCCTTTGAAATCTGGGTGCTGAATTACAGAAATATTATGGCTCTTATTTTAAAGCTAAAATATTTGGGGTTTTAATGTAACATTTTTGCAAGGGAAAATTAAACTGTATTATCTTCATGTGATCTTGAGAGTGTCAACTTTACGGAGTTTAGGATTTCTTTAACAGTGGTCTCCAAAATGCAAATAAAATATGAAAAAATACATGAAAATGATGAAAGGACGTGTTTGTCTATCCTACTGCTTGACCTATCCTTTCAGCCTACTTTCCCCTCACTTAGGCTCTTTAGACTATGGAAGACGAAATTGACACTTTCTTTTAAAGCTTTATGTATATGTAGCACAGGCAACTGCAAAATAAGCTTTAGTATTCATGGTGCATGAGTAATACAGTTTATGAAAGTAATGTTCTTTATTTCAGCTTCCTCCCTTTTCACCTTCATCCTTGTATGTGCAACCATCTGAAGTCATTTACCAGCCAATAGGGATTACTCAGGGAAGTGGTTGCATACCTTTTCCTCCCCTAGTGGATGCTGCAGTTCCTGAGGTATTTATATTTTTTTTAAAAAAACCCTTACAATTGAAGTGTTTTTCTCCAGTTGAAAAATGTAATCTTGTCGTTTAAGTACAGGCAATTCAGAGCACTTATGTTAGTTGTTCCCTGTACTTAGCCCACACCCATGCTGCTGCTGCTAAATCATTTCAGTTGTCCTCAAGTGAGAGTATCTGCTCCAGTTTTCTGGAGTTACTCCTTCATCTCCAGGAGGATCATTGATTCTGAAAGACTTTGTGGTCCACACCTATGTGATGGCAATATACAGACTGAACGATTTTTTTTGTTTGAAAAGAACACTTAAATAAAATGGGAGATTTTATGCAGAGTGCTGGATTAGTTTACCCAAGCTGTAAGGGTTTTGTAAAATACACTTTTTCTGCACGAGTAGAAGCTAGCTTCTAATTATTCTGAAGATCAACATGAATTGAGAGTAATTGAATGACTAAATTTATTCTTTATGATTTGTTTTGCTTCTATATCAGAAGCATTTGTAATGTTTCTTAAGAGATTGTTAACGTATGATAACGCTGTTTATAATTGGATATTTAAAATGAAAGTAAATAATTTGCTATGGAAGAACTTCAAATTGAAAATATTAGGACTGGTTGGTATTTTTCCTCTTTTGATTAATGCCATTTTTTACAGGAGTTGAAGAATGTTTTATTGTTACAAGTTATAAAACAATTTCAAACATCTTAAGTGGGCAACTGACATACCCAAGTAATTTAATTTCTCTACAAAGGTCTTGAATAATACAAGACTGTAGTTGCTGAGAGTTTTCTTTTTAAGTGCATAAAATTTTTCGTTGCATGTTTAATTTCATTATCAAGGCTATGTTTCATAAATCAGCTATCAACTTAGAGAAATTTGAAATCTGAGAGTACTAAGAAAATATGCTAAATTAGTTAGGGAGTATTTGGGTGCTACATACTTTTAGTTCACAAGTACGTAATTTGTTGATGTTGATGTTAAAGGAACCAGTATGTGAAAAATCAGATGTGTAAAGTTCAAATAAAAGCCTTGTAGTATTTGTGTGTAAATATCTTTAAGTGTGATACTGGTGGGAATACATTTCAATATGTTAAGAAACACATTTAAACAGTGTTTCAGTTAGAGCTGGGTGAAATGGATTTGTAATAGAGCAGTGTGTCAAGGAAAGTGCTTTTTGACACTGATCTATATAAACTAAATCTACCAAACTTTGATACAGTGAGGAAAACACATTTAAATATTGAAATCTTGGTTTTTAAAAAGGCAATAGGTTAGATATACATAGCCCACAACTTGGAAGTTGTAAGGCATCTAAATTCATGTGAAAGGCTTGCAAAAACACAAAACCAAAACATGCTTTTCTTGTACCTTTGTTTATGCCAGCTGTATTTGGATCATGGGGTTCAAGCACCGCATTACCAGGTTGACACCCAGGGTGCTGAGGCCATGCCTGTACACGTGAGTATCAAACTAAGACAGCTTAAAGTAAGCACAGTAGTCTTACTGCCCTTTTCTTTATGGGGACAGTAAGAGAAGAGGGACAGAGGTGAAGAAGTCTCTTACTAATGCATTAATAAATAAGGAGAACAGAAATGTTGCAGGGAAACTGAGATTTATTTTTTTCCTCTTGGTGGACACTTTGTTATAGAGGACAAAAGCATTAATTATTTGGGGAAACAAAATTAAGCATGACTAATTGTCTTAGAACTTGAGATTCAAAGAAAACTGCAAATGAAAAATGTATTTTGAGGGAAAACAGGGAGCCTTGTTCAGTTCGTTGAAATGACGGTTACAAAACTTTGGCTCTGTCTCTTGAATTCATTATCTGCAGCCTTATGTAAGCATCTCAGGCGGTGGCAAGGTGGGGTTTTGGAACATGGAGCGTGAAAAACTCTTGTAGTTGGCCACGTGTGGGTGTGTTTTTTGGGTAGTTCTGATTTTGAATAGCAATTTAAAATGTGATACTTCCATGTCACCTGACACAAGTTGTTGGGGTGGTTTTGGTCCCAGTCTAAGTCCCTTTTTCCTAGATTAATAGGTTGTTAATGCAACATATGAAATAATGTCTAAACGAGATTTATGTAGCCCAGACTTGCCTGATAAAAAAGGACTAAAGGTATTGGGAGTTCTACATTATATTAAAGCACTTACTCTCCTTTCAAAGATGCTTACACAACTATAAAAGACAGACTAAATAAAAATTAATCCAAGACATGTTATGGACTGTATTCTATATGTATTTTTTTATTTTACACTTCTTTTGAGAGGCATCTTTTTCCAGACTATTGTGTAACAGTAACTACTAGGTATTTCCAGTAGAGGGGGCTTTGACATTGTCTTGTCTTACAATAGAGGGCAAGTATTCCAGTTAGAAGCTGAATAAGAATTTGAGAATACTTACCCTGAGTGATTCATGTTTTTAAGAAATACTTAAAAGGGAATTAAGTTTAACAGTGATCATAATACCCAGTTTATATTCCATTTTATAACATTGAAAACAAACTTTAATTGCAACAGTAGTTTTGAAATCAAGCAAGCTTTTTTGCCTTGAAACTTCACCTTTATTATCTTTCCTAGGATCATGGCTATACAAACAAGATAGTGTGAATTAAGTTACAAGGCAGATCTAGAACATGATAGTTCTACCTCTTCTACAGTGATTATCACTATACCTTATAGCAAAGGGAAAGTAGTTCAGTTTGTGATAACTTTTGGTAGAATACATGCATGCATGGCAAAAACATGTTTGGTTACTGTAGCATAGGAAATGAGCTGCAGACATTTGTATCCTGATATTTTAATTTCTTTTTTTTGTTGTTGCTTTAGCACTGATTTCACATACAGCCAATTCTGGTGTAATCCAGCAATTCATCCCATTTTCCACACTTCAGTGCTGTAGAGGTTTTTGTGAGGCAGTGTGGTAAACCAGTTCAGGGAACTAATGTATTTGAAGGTAAAGCCCCAATCCCACCACCCAAAATAGCTGACTTAAACTTGGGTCAATTCCTCAGACCAGTTTGTCGAGCAACTGCACAAATTCTTGTACCTGTACAAGAAGTTTGGGATAGGATAGAGAAATGAAGATTTGTGTTAGTGGTACAGAATGATACTTGATGAAACTGAGCATGAGATTGGTAATCCTGGTGTGTTCCTTTGCTCTATTTCTTGCTCGTTCTTACCCATTGTCTCAGAAGTCTTCTGTTACCCTTACCTGTAATTGAAACTCTGTTCTGTTCAAGTATATTCACAGATAGTTAAACCTTTACAAAGACCTGCTGAATCCTGATAACTCTTTTATTTCATTATAAGATGGTGCCAAATAGGTTTGGACAGGCTGTAATTCTTAGCTTGTTTAGTAACTAGTCATTCTGGAATTTAATTCTTCCTTTTCACATTTCACCTTACCTTTGCCCATAACCATTTATGTTTTGGATGGATTCTATGTGTAGTAAATACGATCAGCTTGTATTGTCTTACACTGAGCACTCAGCAATGATTAAAAAAAGAACAAATGTTGGCATCAGACTGCTGTGTATTAAGCAAGTGGTTGTGTCAGTTCCACCTGCTCCCCAGCTGCATAACGAACACTGCATGCTGGCTGTATTGTTAAAATACCCCAACGAGTGTGTCTGCTGCTTGAAAAATGCCAAGTAGCAGTCATGTAAGAGAGCAGACGCCTAAAATAAGGACTGTACCTTGAAAGTAACTTGTTAATTGCCTGGACTGCGTTAAGAATAAACATGTTTTATATGAGGAGCTGAGATTCATGTGGTTAGAGTAGGATGGATATAGCAAGTGTCCAGATACAGTTGGTAGTTGCTCACTTCTTACAGCTTTCAAATGTGGCTCAAGATAGAACATGCACTGCAGCCATGTTTTAATGAGGTCAATATTGAGCAAAGAAAACAGATGAAATCTTTACTGAAAAAAATCACAAATTTCTAAGCCAATGTTTCCATAGGAATTTGTTAAAAAAAAAACCACAAACTTCAGTTAGTCATGTAAGCCATTTAACACTTAACAGAAGCAGCTTTTATTTTGTCTATTCTGTTAGTTTTCATTCTCTATACCACTTAAACAGCATTTGTTGTTACAATTTTAGTACTAAATTTTAATAGTTCTAAACAAAAATTACTTGCAAATTGGGGATTTCTTCTATCACTTTTTTAGATCCAAATTTGGTATTTAAGATTGAATGAAAAATGCTAATTCCTTCATATGTTTGCTGATGATCCTTTGTATTTACTTGAAGGTATTTTATTTTTGGGCAAGACTATATCATGTTTTGTTCATGAGTATATGGAAGTGATTTCATCTTTGCACTTGCACAAGTGGGTAAGGTTGACATTCTGGAAGGGGCTGCTAGGTGACACTTTTTGTTTAGGTAGTGTGATTTTTTTTTTTTTCATCTTTACTGGATCTTGTGTGGTGTTTCATATCTTAAATTGTTCTCAAATACATGTATCAATATTAGAATCCTCCTGGAGGACAAGTATGAGATTGTAGACTCCACAGATCTTACTGCAATAGTAGAAATTTGAGGGAAGGTTGAAATTCATGTTCTCTGGTTTCAGACCTGGAAGAAATGCCTGTGAGTTAAAATTTTGTTTTGCTGGATGGTTATCTTGAGTTTGAGTCACTGGCCTGTTAAATATTAATTGTGTAGCATGTGCATGAGGGAGACCCCCAAGCCTGCGAAACTGAGCAACACAGCTGCAGTCCACCTGAAGGGAACAAAGATGTAAAAGGTTCTAGCACATGGAGGTGTGTAGGTGGGTGGGTTTTGCTTTGTTACATGCTTTTAGTGTGCTTTTTATTCTTCTCAGTCATCTTTTCCAACAACAATATATCTGTCAGGATGTACACATGGTTCTGGCCTCAGAGTTTTTTGCTATTCCCATCGTCTGCGTCCTACAGAACACTTTGTCCAACACAAGAAGTATGGGATCATACAGTATCTTTTCTAGAGGAGTCTTTTTAGGTCCTTGCAGAAGAGAGGTTCTTTCATTTGAGCTTGGACATTTAACCTTGAGTTGGGGGGAGTAGGAATTGGTCTTACACTACTTATACTTCAATCCTGTCCCCACAATAGATTAGTTTTGGCTGATAAATTCTGACAGTCTTCCCTAATCCAGCTCTTTGAGCCTAAACATGTTAAGCACTGAATTGGGCTTCTTTTATTTTACCCTTTTCTTCAGAAAATGTTTTGGAAAGGCACAGGAGAGTACAAAGGTAGGAAGTATTTTTTATGTTTGGGGATTTTTCTTAATCCAACTTAGCTGAGTTCTCAAACACGAACTCATCAATCACAGAAATGTATCCTGGCTTTCAGATTTGCTTGTATGTTTGCTTTTCATCACGACTTTGTTTATTCCCTACAAGCTTTTTTGATAGCTTTAAAACTTAATTTTCGATTTATTGTAAGTAAATGCTTTCCAAAAGATCAAAGATTCTTGTACTTGAGCATTTCCAGTCTACTGGGAGTAATTATATTGCCTCTTAACTGAAAAGGCAGGGGAGGCTCTCCTTTGTCACAGCAGGGCTTGGACTATTCGTTTGTAATATAGTTCATGTATATATGCATTCAAATCATAATGGTGCGTGTTGTCAACAGAGTGTCCTTTTAGTAGTGAACTTTCTGTAAACTGAACTTAGAGCACTCCATTTTCTCTGCAGCTAAGAGTAATAAGGAAAAACTTGTTCTCTCTGTGTGTAATACACTTATGTTTGTACATCCTTGTATATATACATGCATATATATATACACCTAAATTGTGGTTTTTGTAAGGGGAAGTCTTGATGTAATCATTTGGGGAAAGTGTAGTCATTTTATACTAGTGTTGTGTGCTGTTGCATGATATTCCATCTTGAAAAAAAAATTAAACCTTACAACCTATTTTCTGTATAGGTATGTATTTTTATTTATACACGCAGTGAAACTGAGAATAAACCTTTTGTTTAAAGTTACCTTTAAAGTCTCAGAAATATGAATCTAAACTTTGAGTTGTTGTCATACCTGACAAGGTTTGTCATCAGCTGTAGCTAAGTCTGTTGCCTGTAAAAGGGGTGTCTTAAACTCCACCAAAACCACATTTGTTAATTGTGTATTAACATACAAAGGTGCAGATGACATGCTTTTTCTGACATTGTTTCCTTCTATAGTTCCCTTTACAGTCTCCTCTTTTCCTCTTCTAATAGTTTGTTCTTGTTCTGGTTTAGCATGTTTTCTCTTTTGCTTTCTCTGATCTGTATGTTGTCTCTCTTTACTTGACAGACATTATGGAGCATTCACTCTTAAGCCCTTTGGGCGACTCTAGTCTACCTGTACTGATTTTTCTTGTCCAGTCCTTCCCTTGAGGCTGAGATTCATCATCAACATACCAGCTAGCAGCGGCCTGTTGTGAAACTTGGGGTCAGTTGTTCCATTGCCATGCTTGCCATTTACAAATTGATAAAATATTAAAACACTCAGAATATGGCAGAGTCTGCAATAATGCTTAGCTGCTTCCTGCATGCTTGAGAATTTCCTAAACTTCCTCTTACGTAAACCAAACTTCTGTAATCCATGTTATTCATTTCTGCAGTAATCATGTTTGTATTCCATCATTGTGTTATTTCTAGCTCAGCTTCCCAAATTCTGTGTATGTTTTGCATTGTTCTCCTTCAGCAGGAAGGGAAATTATCAGCACTTTAATATATGATTTTTATTTTTAAAACAGTTTTAATTCGTTTATTGACAGCTTGGCTTTCTTCCCTTTTCTCCCTCTTTTGTGTGATTTACAGTGGTTTGATTTATGGAGGTAAACTCTTGCAGGTCTTCAACCATGTTTTATATTGTGAAAACGCTGCTGCTTTTAGTTGCTTACACTTCTTCAAAAAAAGTATTTTAATAAAATGAAGCTAGGGAAGGGTACCTGCTTTGTGCATGTTAAAATCTGTGTCTCTTTCTTATTTGATAGCACTTAAACAGCTTTGACTTGTAGCAGGGTCTTGCTTCTTTTTAAGATACGACTTTTTGTGTGTGTGTCTATGTGACTTATCCCCAGATGTGGGGGTTTTATGAAGGCAAAAAAGTTTGCCATTGTGAAGTGGAGCTTAGTTCCTCACTCTTGTTTGGACCAGGCAGTAGAGAAGAGAAAATGTATTTGGGTACCCCATATTCTAATGGGAGTCAAAACTAAAGAAAGAGTAAGAAATAAATTAAGACTGAAGTCCTGAAAGCTTGATACACTGAAAGCTGAAGTGGGCGGTCAGGCTGGCGCTAGATGGCCATGGAACCTGGAGATTAAGGAGCACAATGCACACATAATGCAGAACTAGTAGCTGATGGAAAGAAATTGTGATCTTGAGATTAATGTGGGTTGAGTATCCTGATAGGGATGTAGGAACTACAGCTGGCTGTATTAGGAAACTAGCAGAGCCAGAAGAGAGGGTAAAAAGATGACTAAATTTAACAAAAGAAAAAATAAGTTGGTAGTGCTGAAAAGGCCTGAATTAAGAAGGTTAGTAAACAAAGATTGTTTGAGTCTGTCATGTGGCATAATCGAAAAAAGGACTCCAATTTGGGTAAGTAAAGAGAATAAAACAAGTGGGAGTTCCACAAATGAGCCACAGAGCGGCTGAGTTACAGAGAGAGGCTGTAAGAGAACTTGATCTTAGACTAGAGCAGTAAAGGTGTTCTAAAGCCTAGCCTTGATGCACCTTAATGGTTACCCCTGTTTTCTGGATCTTGCCATCCTTTGTCAGCAGCCAGTGGTGTCCACTGACAGATGACTTAATCATGGCCCATTGCCTTTTTGTCTAGTTCAGAAATCAGAGAGCTATCAGTTACTCAGCTCGAGTTTTATAAATCTCAGTTCTAGCTACTACAGAAATTATGTAAGCATTATTATAAATTCCCATAGTAGTGCATTCCTCTAATCTCTATTGTGGAGAATGTAAAAAAAAATAGAATTAAATAGCTTTGCACTGTAACACAACTTTATTAGAAGGAGAATACAATTGCTATCAATAATTTAACATACTTTACTATGGTTATATGGTCAATGAACAAAAATTGATTATTTTTAAGTGAAGTCATTTTAAGATTGCATGCTTGTAAATAAAGGAAGGTATTTCTTGCCACTGCTGACTTTATCTGTGTATGTAATGGAAATCTGATTTTCTTTTTTGAACTAAATGTATGTAGCTGATGCAGTGTCAAATGGACTAACTTTTCACTGAAGCATTATTAATGTAGCAAATTGGACACGCTTTGAAATGAAGAAACAACATGACATTTTTCCCTTCTTTTTAGGAATAAAGGTTGAATTCTGTGAGAAGAATTTTTTGGTATTATTCATCAGTCTGAAACTGATACACAAGAAGTCCCCATTTTCATCCTAGAAAAGACTTCAGAATGGAAGATAAAATTCTTGTACCACCTTCTACAGATTGTATAAAATAAATTAATTTTTTTAACTATCTACTTTAATAAAATACCTGTTACTTGGAAGATACATTGTTTTAATGTTTGCCTGAAAATGCCAAAGATGAATACCAGTCCTCTTGGTAAAGAAATAAATAGAAATTTGGTAGTCTGGACAGATAAAACTACATGAAACCATTATTTGATCCTGTATATCCTTAATTGAAATACTGCTACGGGACAGAATCGCGATTTCTAATACACAGCCTGCTATGTGAATTTTGGTTAGTAACGTAGCATAGATTTAATAGAAGTATGCTCATGTTCAAAGGAAAACATTTCAATTTAGATTACTTAAGCATAACAGATCCATTAGTCAAAGTAAAAGCATTTTCCCCCCAATGCTGACGGCATTTATATGGTGTGGATTAAAATCTGGTTATTTAATTCTTTGTACATTTTATTTGCGTTCCAGAAAAAGTTATCTACTTTTTTTTTGAATTGGTATTCTCTACTTTTCTAAGGTGTTCTCCTATGTGTCATTTTAGTCCCTGGGAACAATAATCTTTTTAAAACTGGACCACCACTCTACAAAATTATTTATGCTCAGATGAGGCTGACATTTTTCTTGCATATGTTAAGCAGTAAATTTGAGTTTGTGGTATAGCTTTAGCTATAGAAAAGGGCAAGACTCAACTTCTTACTGGTGCCAGACCATTGAAAACTCCTTGCTGCTTTGACTTTTTCTGTTGTCTGTCTGAAACCTGGCAACTTGTTGGGCAGTATCTTGAGTTGAGGTGAAAATACCACTACTTTCTCCTCAGCTGCAGGGAGATAATTTTTTTTCCCCCTTTCTTGGTGTCTCTGAAGGTGCAGAAGAAAGGTTGTGTGTTCTGCTGGAGCCTTATTTCTTGTATCATGAAACAAATATGCATTTGACACCGGATTTGGAGGATTTAGTCCCAAGTCTGTATCTTTCGAACTCAAGATTTCCCTATTTTTAAAATGTTAGAAATCCAAGAAAGACATTTTAAAATGAGTACTAGATTTTTTTAAACGTGCTTATAGATGTCATTTAAGCTAACTGCTTGAAACTGTACAATTACTGTGCAGTCACATGTCACCAAATTGTGACTCGTCACAAATGTAGTTTATTTCTCATTAACTGGTACAGGTGTTAGATCTGTCTGATGCGTTGATCCCGTGGTCTCTGCTTCAGAGAACATTTACTTTGTTTTTACTTCCATGTGAACTTGGCCCTTTGGAAGGGTATTTGGTACAGAAGAACACCTTCAGTGTTCTGCTGTGGGGCCTGTAATGCCAGCCTGAAGGCACCGTTGGTTAGGATTGTATCACCAGGTTTTAATACTGCTTTATTTTTATTTGAGACACCTGGAAGAGACCAGGATAAAGCTGTGGATGTTGGTTTTCTTCTAGGAACTGCAAGTTGCTGTTTAAATACTGAGGCTTATCTATCTCAAAAATGCTTGCTAAGAATAATGGAGTAACATCAGTCTGTAGTAGCTGAACTGTTAAGGTTCCAGTAGTTGAATTTTTCCATAGACACAGCTGAGGCACAATAACTGACTGCTGAGAACTACATTTCCACAGGTAGTGCCTAAAACTGCATTATCTTGACTATTAAAGTCCTTCACACAGTATTACTCCTTTGCCCCATGGTTTCATCCAGAAGTCATTTAGTTAACTGCAGATACTAAGATCCTGATCCCTCACTGATTCTGATGGTTGGACAAGGTTAATGTTCTCTGGTATTCTGCAGTTTTCCGTAGGTGTTTGTAAGGCTTTACACATGCTGGGAAGGAACACATCAGGTTCATGTCTGTGCTCTATGGATATTCAGTACATAATGACAAATAATCATCTTGTCATATTGCTATATTAACAAACTACACTAATTTTCTGGCTTCCATCCCCTAGAATTTAGAGATCTGTTGGTATCTTATTTTTTACTGAGCTGGCTCTTAACAGTATTTATAGCAGCTCTTGTCTACTTAATGTTATATGGCAAAATGTTGGTTCTAACATTTTCTCTTAGGTAACACTGGACAAGAACCTGTAGGCAAGCAAAAAAGTTCTCCTTTCTGCATCTCTTTCTGCATCTGTTCAAGGGCTGTTTTCTTGGATTCATTAGAATTCCCTAGTTGACTAACACTTTTGGCTACTGCTGTTTCTAATCTTAAGCATTAGAAGTCCATTCATCTCCCTGAAAAAACTGTTTACACTTTTCATACTACATTGGAGATCCTTTGCATTCTGAAACTTGTTTTTCCAAACAGCTAATGCTAAGTTAACAAGGAAACTGCATTCCAGTAGTAACTAAGGAATAACTAGCAGAACACATGGCTCTCTTGAAATGTTTTTCTCTATTTAATGTAATTCTAAAATGTGAGAAGTTGTTTGGTTGTAAAAGGTTTTACAGTAAAAATTGCAATAAAATGTTTGTGGCTTTCTAATGTTTAAGTACTATGTTAGGTTCAGTTCACTTGATATGAAAGTTTGTTCCTTATTTAAGTAAAAATATATACAGTTTAAATTATTATTTTAAGGATACAAGTTATAATGCTGATGTCTGCATTCACTTGTGCAATCCTGAATGCAAATCCTTATGAGCAGTTATGCTGAAAATCCAAATAGAAATATGGAGAGCAGAACAGAAATATGTAATTGGCGTTTTAATAATGTTTAATAACGTAGCTGAGATGTAATGGGAAAAGGTGGTACTTCTAAAGCCTTCTTAGACTTTTTGAGTTGTGAATAATTTAAAGGATTGAAACTGTAATTTTGAGGGCCTTGCCTGGTCACTATACATCTGTCTGGAGCTGCAGTCTATATGTGTGTATGTTAAACCCAGCTGTAGATACGAACCGTACCTTTAACAGAATACTGTTCATATCTACAGCTGGGTTTAATACTGTAAACTACAACAACCAGTTTCATTCTAGAGTGTGGGATTTTAGTTGATCTCACAGCTGTGTTTGATACTGTACTGCAGCCTTGGGAAGTGAAATACTGTGCATGTACATAGATAAAAACCTCACAGACTTGTAAATCTTACTTCAGGGAAGTGTTAGCAATTTTGTAAATTACAAACTCTTTCTGTTGAAACTACTGTTATGCAGCAATAATAAAGAAGGTTCTGTAGTTTGTAACTTCTAGTAAAGTTTTGGGTTGGTAACTAAAATTCTACTGTCTACTGTTTGAATTGTAACTTTAATTGTAGCATTGATGTGTAATTTAAGTTTAAAAGACACTGAAAAATAGAATTTATAAACTCATATCATTAAACTATGCTTTTGCAGTCAAAACAAACTTGTCATGGATATTGTTTATTTTTAGAACATTAAGTTAAATATCATTACCAAAAAGATGGCTTTTCTGCTCAATCTAACCTGCTTAACTAAGAGACTCTGTTCTTGTGACGTTCACAAGATTACTCCTTCAGAGGGAGGGGAAAAAAAACTGAGAGTTGGGGGACTTGCCAAACTAAGGAGCCTTCAGAATGGAAAACTGCTACCTTCTTAACATCTCTAAATGAGGAACTGAAGTGTTCATCAAATTATTCCACAGGAACGCCCTCCCTAAATGTTTGTGCTTTTATTTAGTTAAAGTAATTGGGTTTTGGGAGATGAAAAATAAAGGATTTTTTTCCTGATGGAATTCTGTTTGCTTTTCTGTCATTACCAGTTTTTGTGACAGCAAGAGCTGTACATTTACCTTGAGTCATAAAGGAAGTAAGCCTAAAAAGTTCAAAGAGGAACTGAAATGCTCAAAAGTGTTGCAATTTAAGATGATTAATATTGAGTTAGTTTTACTGTGTTGGTTTTGAGTCCAATATCTGTTCAGATAGGTTCAGGAGAAATCTGACTAATTTAGCTTGTGTTTGTAATTCACCCCCTTGCCTCTTGCGAATGTGTCTGTCCTCTGTTAAAGATGTTGTGTGTCAGTGATGCCTGAGTAATTTTTAAGTGCTCTTTTACACTTCTGTAAGCTGAAAATATGGGTAGTTAGGGCCCTGAGTGGGAAACATGTTTGGTCAAAATATTTTATATTTCAACTTTGTCAGGGGAAGGAGAAATTATCTCAAAGTTTTGATGAAATCTTTATAATAGCAATAACTTACTCTTCAGGTAATTGGTAGAGTTTTAAGGTATTTGTATTTTTAATGCTCGCTATTGTTTAGCCTCAAGAACAGGCATGGATCTTTAAAAGCTGTGCAGCCTGTAATAGTGAATTTGTTCCAGGTAAGCTTATCAGTCAGAATGTTTTGACTAATTAACCTTCTCGCAGGTGTATTACCAGTGATGTCTTGTCCCAGTGGTGGTCTCCCCTCAGACTTCAGCCAGTTCTAAATCATGTGGTGGAGTGGGAATCACTGGTCAGGATTGTGATACTACTGAAAAATTTCATAGCCCTTATTAGGAAGTCCTTGATACCTGTTGTAAAAAATAAAATAAAATGTTGCCAGTTTTGAGGCTTTTTGAAGTTAACAGAGCATTGAAGTGGTATGATGCCTTTTGCTTTTAATGTAGTGGCATGTTTTGTAATCGGAGAGAGAGTTGTCTTTAAGGAAACACTTGCTGTGGGTCCTAGCGTAGTTGGCTGTCTGAATTGCGGATTCAGTAGCTTGTGAACTTTCTTGAGTTTTAGTATTCATTAAAAATTAAACACTTAAGTGAATTTCCCTCACTTTATTTTTTTAGCTTTTGCATACACAGAGAAGGGAAGTCTTCTGTGTACCTATATTTTTTTCATAATTTTCCTAATGTTTTTATGATCAACAGGAATCTCAGATGACTTGAAAAAAGAACAATATTACTTTATGGGTTTATGCAGGTTGTATTTGGTTTTGGAGTAAAGGCATTCTTGAAAATAGACTGTATTCGACTTGGTTTGTCATAGATGTTCTAAAAACAGTGTTGTCTGTCTTATTCCAGCAAGAGAGAGTTCATCTAAAAGGGGCGTCAACTCCACTTTTATTTGGCACCAGTGCTGTAAAGAGAGGGCATTCCTTGGATGTCAGTAATGTTAATGTGAGCAGCGTAGCACGGGCTCAGGAACAGAGGGACATCTATTTCACACAGGAGTTTCAAGCATCATCTGATGTCTTTACATAAGTAAGTTTGGTAGTGTAACAACAAAGACAGAAATGCTTCCCACACAAATGTTGTCACACCTCCCATGACACTGACAACAGGGAACGAAGTATGTCATCAGCCAAGGGACAGGAACAACCCTGAGCTGTGGGCAGACCGTAAGGCTTGACTCACGTTCTGGTCAGAATTACTGTGTAGAACTGCTGCTTCTCACCCCACACTGCTAGAAGACAGTCAGTAGTCAGGCACTGGATGTGTGCTGCTGTTGCTGAGCTACTCTTTTGCCATCTTGTATCACTTTTCCATTTCATCCGAATCAAAACTGTAGGGGGATCCTACAAGCTTTCCACAGAAGTGTAGTTCTTTAAATTCATTGGTCCATTGTTGGCCTTTTTAGAAGTCTAAAATTTATATAAAGCCTCAATGAGTAAGTCACGTGCGCTTTCAGTAGGAGTTGCTGTGACTACCATGCCTCAGTGAATCACAGTGTAGTTTTTAGGGATCTGTTCTTTGATGCCAATTCCCAGAGCCTTTGCTTTTTGGGTCACTGGAAATGGATTGCTTTGTAGCTTGTATTTGCTTTGAAACAGGCTACTGTAGCTGTTCGTGCAGGTCCTTAAGTAGCTCTTAAGTCCAAAAATCTTACAATCCTGTTCCTCTCCTGAGTCGTTCAGTGCCTTGCTGCAGTTTTGAAATCCTGTGAAGGACGCTGCTAGTTCTTGTTTGTTGGGGTTTTTTTTTTCAACATGTGGTGTCTTTGGTTTCATAGGTTTGGTCTAGTGACGTTTGTGTCAATTCTGTAATGACAACTGTTGCCTGACCTGGAAGCTTGTAATGGCTTGACTAATCTGGGGTTACCCAAAATAAGGACCCATGTTTTTATCTGTAATGGTATTTCTGTGGTGTTTATTTGTTTATACTATGGAAACTTCGGTCTTGGGAAGAGGATTGAAATATGTTTTAAGCCTTGTCACAAAGAGCTCAAAATACGGTATGTAGCTACAAAATGTAGCTATCTTTAGTCAAAAACCCAACCAGCAGGCAAGTGATCCAGTGCTGCGAAGAGTTGTACTTGCTGCTTAGTTATGCCATGGCTTTATACCAGTGGATCTTAAGACCTGCATGGAATGAAGCAGAAGGATTCTGAAGGTTGAGTGGACAGTTTACATTTATGCTTGGTACAGCAACTTAGGGATGACCTTTACTGAGGGTGGGGAGGGGAAGAGTGTTTGGGAGCAATTAGCAATTTCTGTTTTAGACTTGCAGGAAGGTGATGAATTTTGCTTCTCTCGTACATTTTCCTAGATTTTAATCCCTCAGTGTAGTCTTCATGATTTCATTTCAGCACCCAGGGGCTTGTTTTAAAGACTGTAGGGTTGGAGTGTTTAATTACGGCAAAGGCTCTGCACCAAGTGTTTAAGTTCTTCAAAATTTAAATGATCTGTAATATATAACATGGATTTCAGAGGGGACACAGTCAGCAGACATTATTCTCTAGTAAGCTACTTAAAGGTTTTGTCACTTTGCTTGAAGTAGAACAGAATGACAACCACAAATGGTTAATGCTTAATTTGCACAGATTGTTTACGTAAAATGTGAGTGCTTTTAAAATAAGATTAATAATTTCCTGTGGGAAAAAAAGTAAAAAACTTTTTAAATTCAAATGTGCAGTTCTTTTTGTCTAAAATAATAGTATAAGCCTCTGCTTTTCTCTAAGATGACTAAATTTCTGTAGATGCAGTCTTAAAACTGGTAAACTTTGTAACTACCCATCCCAGCAGTAACAAGGCCCTAGAAAAATCTATTGAATGTATTACAGTTACAAGTGACTTGCAGTCATCAATATGAGAGGAATGAAAGCCCTTAAAACTATACAAAATTTTCAGGACTTAGAGAAGAATACACTTGGGAAACAGTGGTGGAAGTTTGCGGCTGTACCAGCTGAGGTCAGCCTGACAGAAGGGGATTTCAGTTGTTAACTACCCCTGAAAAAAGAGGAAGAAAATCTTGTAATTATGTTCACAAACAACACTCAGAAGTATTTCTGATTTGAAATGAGAAATATTTATGTCATTTTTCAGTGTTTATAACAAATCAATTACATACGGTGATTCCTTGTGATGTGGGTGCTTATTGCAATTGTACACGATTTTCTTGACAAATTTCTTTACTGCGTATTTTTACATTGTTGCAGTGTATTATGCTATATTCATGTGTGTTTTTCCTTTGGAAGAAAGTTCCTGTGGAAAGGAAATGCAAACCAAACTTTGAAATCTAAAATAAGGACTAAACTGCTTTTCATTTACTTTTCTACCCTTTGAGATGCCAGAAGCAATTTCCTCTTGAAGCTGACTTCCTTTCTGGAAATGATTTTCGTCTCCAACCATGTTGAGGCTCTTTTCTCGTTCTCCCATTCCGACTGACTTGCTTTTTTCCCCTCTGACTTGCTACTACAGTTGAGTAGAACTTCTGGAGGTAAGTAATTACAGACAAGTTTTGTTCTAACTTTTTCAGTTCTTCTTCTCTCCCTCCCCGTCACTCCCCCCTCGCCCAGTCAGTCTAGAAGGACAAACAAAGCACTATTGGTGTCCTCTGCAAGAGAGCACTGATAGGGGGCTGGCTGTAAATTGACGTGGCATGGAAAATCTCTGCTAGTTTGTAGCAGCTCTAACATTGCTGCAAAATACAGCTCGCTCTTACCAAGTTTGTAGCTTGAAATCATTAGCTTACTGTTCCTGTGTAAAAAATAATGAATGGAAAGTACCTTTGCTTTTTCATCTGGAAACTGGGCTCTTTCTGTATTTGGATGTACAGCTAATAGAGAACAAAATTGGAGGGAATTACTTGGTTACTTTTTTCCTCTAGTGAGAGCGACAGACCTTGCTGCTCCCCCCACCTCTTCCTGCGATTTAATCATTTGCAGATCTTGCTATGGGGTGCGGACTGAGAAAGCTGGAGGACCCAGATGATAGCAGCCCTGGAAAAATCTTTTCTACGCTGAAGAGACCACAAGTTGAAACAAAGACGGACTCTGCTTATGAATATGTATTGCTGGATTTTACTTTAGAAGGTACCTTTTTATGTTATATCTTTACTGTCCTGAGAAAGCGAGGAATGGGGTTTAACTTAGTTCTGTCTTGCTTGCCTCACGGTGAATCTTAGATACTCTTAGCAGGGCAAGCCAAAACATAGGACTTTTATTTTGAAACACAAACCATGACGGAGGTCCTCACTTAGATAAAATTACAATGGAAACTACTGAAGTATTTTTAACAACTGAACCCTCCAAATTACACAACTGTCCTTGTTAAGGAAGCTGGCAAAAAAACTGTTAGAGATTTTCCTGGTTTCCTGTGAGTCAGATAGTGCCATTCCGTACTCACTTGAATAATGGCTGTTTGAAATCAGAGTGAGGGCTCAGAAAACTCACTGTGCCTGAGCTTTAATTGAGTAACAATCTTTTAAAATGCGGTCATCTTCCGAAAACAGGCTGTCATTGTCCTTGTTGCTTTATGCATAAGTAAGTCTGTTCACTTGTATACCAGGAGTAGCTTCCCCTCTTACGCCTACCCCCCGTCTCTTGGTGTTTCAGTGTCGTACAGTTTCATCTTACTGCTTTTTCAAATTGTTTTACTTGACACTGTTGAATAGTCTTTTGAAAGCCTGACTGAAATGAAATGAAATTTGTATGCGTAGCTAAAGGCAGACAGTGCTCTGTGGGATACTTCCTTCGAGGGTGTCCCATCTCTAACAGAGCAACTCCCTGTTCCATAAAGTTCAAAACATAAACAACCCCAGATGGCTGCCCTCTGAGAACACACAGCTCAGTCTTGCAGTCACTATGTAGTAACTTGCATTTTATTCTTAATTCTTAATAACAAGGATCTGAAGTAAATGCAATTGCTAAAAGGGTTTTGGTAAAGGGAGAAAGTGTGTGTGTCTTGTCACTTTTTCAGGAACTGTTTCATAAACATAACTTAGCCTCTGTTTAGTTTTATCTGTAAAGCACTGCAGTAATAGTTATAAATAAAATGTTACCAGTGTGTTCATTGAGAAACTGGAAGATACTAGTAGAAGCCACATTCTATTAGATTTCAGTACTCAACATCCAACTGTATTCTATTTACACATATAAAGAGTTTGTCACCCGTTCTTTTTGAACTAACAAAACTGTTGAGTAAGTAGTACTGTTAATGTACTGGAAATAAAGCTAAGCTGCCTAATGCATGATTTACCTACTAATCCACTGATAATAAAGGGTACTAAAACTTTTTTTTTAGTTTTTTGGAGACTTTAGAGAATTTAGTGGTATAATAGTCTGTGTTCTGAACAGTTTTGCTCTGCTTTAAAGTTTTTGGGAGTGTTATGTAAGGGAATTGCTGTAAAGGAGGTTGTGTCATAAGAAAAAGCACATCACATTATGCCAATAAAGGTGCATCTATTATTTTAATAGTCTGTCACGAGAGCAGTAAAGATTAATTTTATTCTGTTTAGTCTGACTTTCAGAAGTGCTTAGCTTCAGAGACTTAGGGTGGAGTTCTGAATACTAAACAGTGTGGTCTGTTTTAGTTGCTTAACTTGGGTTTCTAACTGGAAGCAATTGGAATTGTAAACACAGGTATCTTTTTTCCGAATCCTTCCAGCTGCCTCTGCATTTGACCTTAAAATATCTTTTGCTTGAGGTGTCTACTCTTTATAGCTAAGATCATGAATGCAGGAAAAAAAAAAAAGGTGTGTATACTGTCTTGGAGGCATTTCTGAGTTCTGTGTGCTTATGAAACATGGGATTGGCTAAAGTGCTGTGGGAAATACGTTGGGTGTTTTTTGGGTTTTTCAT
The DNA here is from genome assembly GCF_964237585.1 of Gallinula chloropus. Classification (NCBI taxonomy): domain Eukaryota; kingdom Metazoa; phylum Chordata; class Aves; order Gruiformes; family Rallidae; genus Gallinula; species Gallinula chloropus. Next base: position 28,950,702 of record NC_140090.1, on the reverse strand, counting down.
CTTCTACCCCAATCAGCTTATTCACGTACTTGTTGCTACTTGAATATCTTTTGGCTGAATGAAACCTAAGTGAGAGCTTTATATTGCTTGAGACTGAAGTTAGTTTTCACTTTGCTGTCAAGTTGTGTCTTATGTCTTTATGGCACTGTGTATCTGCTGATTTCCAGAGAAAGATCTTACCCAGCATCTGAAATTTCTGTTTGCCTGAGTGATTTATTACTACTGGATCTGGCACCAAGTAAAACAGAAAATCTGCACTTAGTATCCTTTATAAGATCCTACAGTAAGCTGTGTCCTGCATTAAGATAAAAGTACAGCAAGCATAAATGCACTATTTCAGTTTGATATGCCTTATTCTCTGCTTCATCAGATTCGTGCTGTGTGAAGTTGAAATGAGCCTGCAGGGGAGACTTTGAGGGGTTCCTGGTCCTCTCCCAAGCCATGATGTGGAGTAGGTCAACTATGTTTTAGACTAAATTCGCTGGCTGGTGTCCCTGCAAATTGTAACTGTTGTTAGTAGTGTATTGAACGTTGGTGTCTCCCATCCTGGTCCCCAAAATACTCCCTCCTGTAAAAATCAGCTTTGAGTTCCGTGGAGCTGCTTCTGCATCAGGAAAATCCCAAACAAGAAAGCTACAGACAGTCAGTCCTCTGTTTTTCTGGGAATGAGTTGTACAGGGGAAAGGCAGGAGTGGACTTTGAATGCCTGTCAAGGACTGTAAATTCTGCCATCTCAGTCATGCTGCATATCTGTTACAGAAACGTCTATTATTTTGAAGTTGATTTCAACTGTAAAGCAGGATTGGTTTAAATATTCCTACTCAAACAGAATGCCTAGCCTAACCTTCCTATTAGTGGGGGGAAAAAAGATTGATGCAAGGCTATTTCACATCAGCCCACTAAGATGACATGCTGTGAAATTCTTGTCACTCTGAATAACAGTATGAATATGTATGAAGTACCAGTTTTGTTGTCATCTTCAATACCATGCATTTGAAGTTTACTATAAAGCTAGCAAGTTAGCTGCACTTCTGTTATTTGTGACCAGTGTTTTGGCCATCTGTTGACAGAACATCAGGAAGGAAGCTTTCTGAATGAAAAATGGTTCAGACTTTTGCAAAACCAGGGCAGTGATGATCACACTGCATACATTCCTGGGGTTTTTTGTCTGTGGACTGTAGAGAAGTTACTTCTTCAAGACATTTAATGTCTCCTGTATTTAATGAGTGGAATCATGGGATGGAGGGCTACTAAGTGCAAAATATCATCTGTCTATGGAAGGGAGATCTGTGATGAACTGTCTGCATATTAAAAAAAAAGGCAGCACAAGAACATGTATGGGCCCTGTCCCTATGTCTGAGAATGGCAGCATTTACACTATTAGGTAGAGTTTGCTAGTTATCAGCAATAAACTCTCAATATATATGTTAGCATACTTTTTGATAGTGTACATTTCCCATGGTACACATTATTCTGGTTTATCTTGATAGCTTCTGGAGAGTTAAGGCTATTACAGTGAGAAGCAAAGTAGGCCTCCATTCCTTTTGCCCCTGGTAAAAGTTGGAATTGAGTGTTGTAAAACATAGGTTCTGGGTTTGGGGCATTTAAAAAAAAAAAAAAAAGCACTCCATAATTTGTATGAATCAGTATTATCCCCATTTTCCCAGCAGGAAGGCAGTATAGAGATTGATATTTTATGGAACACATCACTTGTGAACCAGCAGGATTCTAGTTCAGTTTATTAAATCTTTAGGCAAAGTAAAGATTCATATATTTGGTTTATGATACTTTAAACTAGTAAGATAGGGTAGACTTTGTGAGTTACTGTGGTTTTGATCAAGCCCTTAAATTCCTTGCTATTGCCCGCCTACTATTTTGGGCAGGTAGATATGAGGATGTAAGAAGATAAAATTAAGAAATACATTTACAAAGTGGCAAGTGAGATTTGGCGTTGTATTTATCTTTTTGGGTTCTTTTTTTCAATTATAGAATCAGAGGAGAATGGTTGTACTTGGTTTTAGTTCCTTGTATGGCTTGAGATGGACCATTTAAAGCAGCATCTTAAAATGTGTGTATCTCCATGTTGTGAGGTACTTGGTTCTAGTTGAGGCATCCTTTAATATAGTTGAGCACTGGTCTTCATGCACTGACAGTCTTGCAGTTGGTGACACTGCATAGATCACTCAAGTGATGTATACGTAGGTCTTCGCAAAACGGAATTGGGACTGTGTTAAAATTGCAACCGACAGGCTACAGATCAATTCTAAGGGATCAAAACCCAAAGCATTTAAGAAAAAACAGTTGTTCCAGGCTTGAATTACTTGTATGGGAATTCAACTCACAACTAGGGTTGAAGGGTACTGTCAGTATGTTAAAAACTTTAGCTAGGAAAAGTAAGGGGTTTTGTTAAATTCGGGCCTTTCATGTGTTTAGATGTTGATGCAGCTCTTAAGATTAGCTTGGCAAAGCTAGATCCACCATAAAGTGTTTCCAAATAGATTAAAAATAGATTGTATTAACTTGTAAAAATGAGTACTTCAACTAGTTGAATACTGTTGAATCAGCTGTGAAGCTGCTTTTCCTTGTGTGAATAGATCTCTAGCATTTGAGTAAATGCTTTAGGATAGATTTTTGTGTGGTTTACATAAAAGGAACTCACTCAAAACCTATGTGGACATACACAGTCTTAATGTTCTCTTCTGCTTTCAATGCTTTTAGCTTCCTCAAATCCAGAAGTTATCAAGATCAGTTCTGTGTTGGATATAGCATCTAAGGTGGAAGAATATTACAGCAAAGGCTATGTTGTAGGAGCTGTTCATCCTATTATGCTGCCAATTGGACGTAGAAGGAATTTCCCTGCAAGCCACATGTATCGAGTGGTACTTTCACGATTAAAATTAAGGTAAGGGTGAAATAATTTGAATATATTGATTCATTACTTAGGTCATTTGGAAGCAGATTGCTCAACATGCATAATTAACTATCAAATTGAATGAGTGCCTTGGGCAATCAAATAACTGTTCCTTGTCTAGAAAGGTGAGCATATTAGTAATGCTTTAATTAATGCTAAGCACACAGTAGGCTAACATTCACTTTGCTTTAGTAAATGTCCAAACAAAATTCCATATCATAAGTTGTGGTAAGATAAATTGTTAGTTTAACCTTTTATTATTAATGCGTCTTTACTGTAAAGTATCATCTGTCTTAGAACCTGCAGCAAATACCAGGTTAAACAAAACACTGGGAGAGTAATAAGCTGCTTTTAATTATTTCATGCCTTTTTTTGCTTCATTTTCAAAACTGTTGTGCTTTCATTTTTCCTGTAAGAGTATTATTCGGGGAAAATGACCTATAAAGTGTGAATTCCTTAGTTTCAGAGATAAATAGTTTATTTTTCCTTCATAGTAAGAAGGAAATAATTCTGTGACTGGGGGTATACAAAAGCCTGGTTTTGATGCTGAGGGAGAGTCTTAGTTTGTGTTTATGTTCCAGCTCCTTGGCCTTGTTTATTTCTGTTGTTTTCACTGTACTGTGATCATAAAGAAAATGTACAATGAAATTTTACCACTGTTGCATTTGAATGCAAAGATGATGAGCTCTTATTTTGAATGGCTGGAAAGCAGTAAGAGCTGTCCTGCTTTCCCTTCTGTCCTGAGCCCTGGTGCGATGCACAAAGGCTTTTTCATTTTCTTTTGGAAGATGAGAAGGGTGTAAGGGGGAAGATATCCCCTGCCACTCAAGTAATACTTCTGTAAAATATGGTTCATTTAAGGGAGCTTGTCTCACATGTTTTACTGAATTCAACATTGTCCATGGTATTTGCTGCTCATAAATCTTAGCTCTTTATAAATTGATCTGTAAACAAAGTGAACGTGGTCCATGTGGGCCAGTGCCTGAGTAAGAAAAGCTGAATTCTTGCTCTCTGGAGCTGAGGCTCCCAAGGGCTGACACTTCCAGCACGCAGCTTGTACAATTCCCCTTATCCCGGTAGATGTGGGATCCTTACAGAAGTTGTGGTTTGAACCTTTTGCCTTTAATAGGTGAAGGATGAGACCTTGCAGCCTACATGTGAAACTACTGGGTGAGGGTTGCCAGTTTTCCATGCAGGTGCCCTATGTACCTATGTTGGTTTCCTGTAGGCAAATACGCTTTCTCCAACTGCTGTCTGGAAAGTTACATTGGAGTGTATCTGGTTGATGTTTCATTCCAAGGCAAAAGATAGTATGAAGGAAACACCAAATAAAATTACTTTATATTATGGGCATACACCAAATATTGTTGTCCCAGTAATACCCCAACTGGCTCAACATAAAACATGTCGGATACTGCTCTCTAAATGGAGGTTAAAACTTGTTGAATTCTCCACTCTGAGTAATTTAAACATTACCTAATGCAAAGTAATTGTTACTGCATTGTATTTTTGGTATTTGCCTACACCATCTCATAGAGTAGCTGTAGCACTGCCGTAGTTACAAAAGCTAAATAGCAGCATGTTAGCAGTGTAAAAGTACCATTTCTGTGCATAATGTGTTTTCTACAAAGCTGAATCTGTTTTGCCCTTGTTAAATTTATAGCTTAAATTTGTACGTTTTGCATCATCAGAGTTTTAGGGGGTTATTACAAAAGCAGGAGTGTTTGTCAGTAAAGCCTGGTTTCCAAAAGGTAGCCATTAACAGTTTTGATATGAAATTCCTGTTAAATATTAATATTCCTACCCTGACACAGTACCTGCCACGTCGTGTAAGAAACAGAACTGAATACCAAACACCGCTGAGCGCTAAATGAAAGTAGGGAAGCATTGGCAGGCTTTCATTCATAATTATTCCCGAAGAAAAGAATTCTATATGCAAGCATTTGCCCAAGTTAGCAGCGAACTCCTGACAAAGCCCGCTTTCTTTCTGTGTTCTAGCCAGAAGCATGCAGCACCCAGAGGACAAAGGCACCCCAGGCTGGTGATTGAGGAATGCCCTTTAATGTGTGAAACACTGACAAATGAGGTAGTCAAAGAACTGTTAGAAAAGGTAATAGAGATTGTCTCTAACTTCTTTGGGGATTTTCATTTCTACCATACATGCATGTTACACTTAGTGGTTGATTTTTTTTTTTTTACTCTCGAGTTTTAACCTTGGTTTATTTTATAGAGGCTACAAAGTCTATTCTTGCTGTGAAAGGAGTTATTTTACTTCACTTGTTTTTTCTGATTTAGGACTTAGTACTGAGCCCTGTAAAGCTTTGGGGGACTAGCTATTTACACCACTGAAAGCAGAATCAGGCCCAAACCCTCAGTGAAGCCTGTATAAAAGGTTTCTATAATAGCTTTTTCTGGAATTAATATTAGGATGGATAAAAGTGACATTTGTGTTGTTCTAGGTTAAGTAAGATACTCCTAATGAACATTAACATATTCAATTTCTATGATTATTATTTTTTTGTTCTTCAACAGAAATAAGATCCACAGTAATGGTATTGAATATTTACTTGGCACAGCTTTTGAAAATATTGTATGGCTAAAGAACACTAAACTTCCACTGGAATGCAAGCTTCAGTTCTGGCTCTCTTTGTGTTGCACTTCCCCTGCAGAATTGAAGATTTGATGAAACAGGAAACTATTGTTATTACAGGAATTAGTGACATCTTTGACATCAGTTGCTAAGGAAAGCAGTGGAGGAAAAAACATATTGGAGATCTTTAATGGGCTTAGAAGTTGCCACTGTTATCTAAAATTTCTTAATGGATTATTTAAAAATTTTCAGGTGCTTCAAATTTGAACTGGGATTTGGTTACACATTTGTATTAGATGTGTGGCTGTATAGCACACCAGGCAAACATTTAAAGGAAAAGTACACTTCAGATTAGCAGTCTGGCAAGCAAGTCTGTAACAGAAGTAGTACATGAAAATAATTTGATTATAAAATGTTCCCAGTGTCTTAAGACTTGAGCCAGTTTGACAGTTTGGGGTTTTTTGATTGTTTGTTTTAAGATCCCAACCCAAAAGCTTTGTGGTATTTCAGGAAAAATATTATCATGGTACCTCTTTTTCTGCATGTTGCTTTTCACATGTAAAATTATTTTGGTTGTCCTGGGAGCAGCAGCTCTGTATAGTCACAGTGACTGGCATATCAGTCGCTGCTGTACCTACATAGTGGTGGTAGATAGTAACACTTACACCTGTCCTAGTACTGAAAAAAGGGATTGGGTACCATTGGCTGTTGGAGCGTTCCCCATACTCCCCTGAGTGAAAGTTCACTGCGCTGGCTGCGTAGAGAGACTCCTTTCTTTCCACTGCTTAATCCAGTACTTCCCAGCTGACTTCCTCCTGGGCTGGGGTTTCTGTGTTTTCCTGGAAAGACCTTATGGCAGAGGGGAGCTTGTAGCACCAGTTGGCAGTGGGATCATCTTCCTAAATGGCAGCACTTCTTATCCCAGGAAGAAAGCCTCCCTCCCTCCAAGAACAGACCCATCCCACGGTTAGCACACATTCTACAGTTAGATTTTGAGACTGCAGTGCAGAGAAAAAGACTCGCCACTGGCTGAAAGCAGGGTTAAGAGGGATCTAATTTGCTTCTAGCTTGTTCTTTCTCTGCTCCTTCCCTATTCTCAGTAGTAGCTGAGTAGCCTCTGTGAATCATGGCACACGACAAATAGATACTTCTATAGTATTAGTGGTCAGTAACTTTTGTATGATTGGTACAACACTATTTGTTGCAGCAGTATACTGCTTATCTCTATGACACAGCAAGTAAAATACTTTGGATTTGTTCTAAATGAAGGATTTTATATATGCTAAAAGCAGTGTTGGTGTTGGCCACCTTACTGGCCTGAGTCCAAAGACATGATGGTAGACCTCCCTTTACTTTGAAACATGGGCAGTGTACAAAGACCCATCCTCATGTGGTACATTGTTGTGTGTCTGTCCTTGAAAATCAGCAGCTCAGTTAAACAGAGCATCTATACAAAAAGTTATGTGTAATTCTAAAATAATTTTGCAGATGAAATTCTGTTGTTAATACAGGTTAATGAAGCTGCTAAAAGAGGAAAGAAGTTTGTGGGGTTTGTAATGCAACATTTTCCTCAAGCTAAGGCCTGTAATGGAACAAGCACAGATGGAAGTGCAGAGCTGGAATCAACGCTGGGCAGAAGAAACAGGGAACACAGAAGAAAGAATTCTGATGAAAACTATAAAAACTGGAATGAAGGGACATTGAGTGGCCACTCATCTGAGAGTGGAATGGAGGAGGAAATGCAAGGAGAAAGCAATCTGTTACAGGATGCAGATTTCCAGTTTGGAAAAGATGTCAGCCCTGTTAAATCACAAAAAGGAGATGGTAAGAAATGCTGCTTGTTTACTGCAGGAATAAGGTGGCTTATTGAGCTGTTCCTTTAAAAGATGTTGGGGAAAGTAACAGAATGGCACTTTCTGTTGTACTGAATACTGATTTTGGAAAATGCATCTTCCTTAATGCATGCATATTTCTAATAGCTGCCACTTGAATAAACAGAAAAAATATTTACCTTCTGCTCTCTGTATGTATGAGCTATGGTCATGGATTAAAATTACAACTCAGTTCTCATATAGAAAATTACAAATGTACTGTCAAAATTCAGGTTTTTAATTTAAAGAAAAAGGGAGAAGCCCCAAACAACCCCCAAAGGTCACCACGGTGTAATTCTGATTTTAAATATGTTGCAAACATAACTTTTAGATTGATAAATGTATAACAAAGATGTGATAGTAAAAATCTTTTCTTTTAGAAGGATGCAGTTGGACTGAAACACTTCTAAAATGCGTGTGGTTCTCACTCTTATTAAATCATAAACATGTAATGGCTTTCCAAGACTATGTTATGATTCCAGTTCTCCTGCCCATTTTTAAACTGTCAGGGGTCCCCTTCCAGCTAGAGCTGTAATTTTATGTGCTTCTAGCCAGCTCACATAATGTACAGCAAACAAATCCGTTCATAATGGATTCTTTCTGGTTAACGTGCCTTCAAGAAGCATCCTGAAAGGGATCACTTAAATTAATGCATTGAGCATGAAATCAAAGCCAATAATTATTAGAAAATTAATTAAACCAGAGAAATGTAAGCATTAAAAAATTGTATAGGAAGGAAAAGTATAATTGAAAAACGGTGGTGGTGTGGTAGAAAAACTTAGTTTAGAAGAAGAATCTGAGATGTGTGGTCTCTGTGAGGGATTGTGTGCAGTAATGACTTTGGATCCTGAAGCACTAAGGCCCTCCTGGTTTTCTAGGAGGAAAAGGAAGAAATAATCCGAAACATGAGAACTAAAGCAAGATAGTATTGTGTAGAAAGGACAGCATGAAGCTTTCATGTCAGATTGCATTTTGACATAATAGGTTCTTCCCTGATGGGCCGGACATGTTTTAATTGCTCTCAAAAGCAGCCTTTTCACTTCCCTGTTAAGACTTAAACACCCTCTCCAGTTTGTAGACTGTCAGAATAATGACTCTAAGCACTGAGATAATCAATGTCTCTCTTATTTTTAACACTTGAATTAAAGCAGTTCTCCTCCAACACGCTGAGCCTTTATGGCATGGTCTGTTAACTCTTTCCTTACAGCTTGCAATAGTGGGTTTGCTATAGCAGAATAGAAATCCTAGAAGCAAAAGGGAAAACTCTGGGTTCCATTAAGGAGCTCTTTGTGCAGTGGTGTGACCAGGCATACTAGCAGCCAGAGCATCCCCTACGTGCGGTGTTCTCAGGACATGCCTCAAAGCTTTGGACAAGAGTTTGCCAGGCTTCTCTTCTCTAGTCAAATATGCAGTAAAGTTATGGGAGTGTATAAGAACACTTACAAAGAAAGGTGGCTAAGCTTTCACAAATACTGTTTGTAACTATCATTTCAAAAAATACTGATGTGAATTTTCAGTCTCTTACATGTGCATGGGCATCTACTGCCACTTCAGTGTGCCATTTTTATTTAGGTCTGCTCAAAAGATGCAAACTATGTCAGAGTTCTAGTTTTGGGGGTCATGGCATAAGAATTTTGATTATTTATAAATACACCACTTGCAGAAGCAAACTTAATGCACAGGAGGAATTGAATGGTTGTATAGGCAAGGTCATCTTTTTTTCTGAAGACAAATATAAAAGTGATCTCACTTTAATGTATAGGGAAGAAAATTAAGGTTTGTTGGGATAAACACATTTATGCTAATACAGCTACCTGTGGAGATGATAAAATGAAACTGTATTAAAGAGTCCTCTCTTACTGATGGAGGTCAGAACTTTTTCCTGCCTTTACCTTATTCCAGGCACCTGGTGTCACTTGCAATGAGTGTGGTAACATTGCTGAAAACAGAGGGAGTTCTCCCAAAGACTGATACAGGCTTACAGCCCAAATCCTACTTTGGAAATCTCCCTCTCTTTCTGGAGCCTAGAGAGACTAACATCTGAAGTGGGGTCATCTAAACCAAGTTCCTTTGTTTTGGCAATGTGAATACTACTGCTTTCTAGAGGTTTGTTTGTGTTGATTTAGGCTGCTCAGATGTTAGACAGTATTAGAGAGTGGTTTTTGGCAACTGCATTGTGTTCTCCACAGCAGTGACATACTGTGAGGGTATTTGTGGAATACATTTTTGTATCTAGGACTTCCTAACTTGTCACCAGCTATTTCCTAAAATGGTATGGATCTGCGAATTTTAATTTTTGATGAATGCTTGTTTTTATAACAGAAGTGTATTAATGCCTAGATATAAAAAGCAGTTGAGAATATGCAGGTTTTGTGTGTTTAACTCAAAAGCTCATCAGTTCCTGTGTGGGAAACCCCAGTAGGCAGCTAATTATACCAGTACTACCAATCCTGGCTCAGTAATCTTCAGGAAATAATGGGTAAAAATCAATACCATATGGGGCATTCCTACTATTAGAAAAAGAGGAAAATAGCTTTAATCTTCAGTTACGTTAATTTCAGATATTTGTAGTCAGATGTTCTGTGAGGGGCAGAAGTAAAGCCACTTCCCACTGGCCTTTCCTGGTTCTAGTGCATTTTCTCTATGCAAAACTAACCTACTCAAAAGGTACAGTGACAACCCAACTGCAGTATGTTCAAATTTTTGTCATGTCCCAGAGCATACTGTCCTCACACCTTGTCCTGAGTGTGTTTAGGGCTCAAGCTAAGTACAGTCACACCAGGAAACAATTCTTCAAACTGTTGCTTACAATTAGAAAGCCATGTTGAAATAAGAGATAAATAATATTTATATTTTGGAGCACTGTCTTCCAGAGGTTCATTCCTCCTTCTGTTTCTTTTTTCAGACAAGCTATACACAGTCTTCAATGTTTTTGATGATGATTCCACCTGCTGGACCTATCATGAAGGCATTTTATCTATGAAAGTAACAAGAAAGGGGCCAGTTATTAGCACGCTGGAAGCAGACTGGCTAGAATTAACCACGTTTTATTATAAACAAGGATTGTCCTTAGTTGATTCTTTTGTACACTGGGAAACTTCTAAAGGTAAGTACTGTCTCTGAAGATCATGAAACTGTTACTTGTTCATGTCAAGCTACGTAACTTACAAAAAGTAGATCATGTTTTGGTTTTTGGTGTGAAGGGCAATATGTAAACATGTTCAGTCATTGTGCATTTAGAATCTGATGCCTGAAAAGGGAATAACTTGTTTTCTGGGCAGCTCTAACTCTGAATAATTGTAGTTTCTGCTTTGTTTTATCAAATTGAGTATTTTCAAAGCAGGAAAGTAGTGTAAGTGCTATAAAGAAATAAACCCTTTTGCACCAGTTCATTTTATTTTGAAAAGGAAAAGTTAATGGGGTGAAAGCATTAGATACACGTTTCCTTGATGTCCATGTTCTGCTGCTCATTGTAGAAGCTGTGCTGCAATCTGGGTATTTCTAATGAGACAAAAGAGCACCTTGAGTTCTCATGTGCTTGCTGTACCATTAAACATAAGTCAGACTTTCCATACTTCCTGCCTTCTCCAGTTCTTTGCTGGGCTTAATTATTTCTAAAACACTAAATTGCATTAAAATTCAACTATTGATCCCAAAGTTTCAGGATGTTTCTGGAAGTTGTTCTGGTCAGAGGTGGACATATACAGAGCAGAGAAATCTGGTTTTGTCCTTGCCCTCAACTGTAGGCAGATCCCCCAGGACCTTTTCACATAGCTGGGAGACGTCTTCCCTGGTGCTCCTTGCTGCTTGTGCCCTTCTGCAGGAATCTGCCAGCTCAGTTACCACCCAGATGGTTACAGTGAAAGAGCTTCAGGCCACAGGATTTTCAAATTACCTTCATAGTCTGTCTTTTGGTTCGATCTCATTGGGGTTTTTTTCCTGGAGAGATCCTGTTGGCGCTGCCTGAGTCCACAGCCTTTGTCCTGCTGATGAACAGACATGAGCCCAGTGTCAGCAGTGCTGCTCCTGGCCCAGACCTATCGCTGCTCACCCTACCAAGCCCTGAATCCTGCCCTTTGGCAGAGTTGTGAGGCAGTGCTACACCACTGCTGACAACAGGAGAAGCTCTTTATAAACTGAAGTGTTTGAACTCTGAATCTTTTCCCAACAGAGTTAATGAAAGATTCACTTCCATTTGAAATTAATTTGTCTGAAAGCCAGAAATTAGAAGTGTTGCAAAAAGATAGTACATAACTACTCTTGTGCAGTAGGTTTGAGTACATTGACTAGGTTGGGGTTTTTTTAATATATGCTTTATTTAATGCTTTTTTTCCATGATGCTTTGATTTAAAATAATATGTATTCAGCATCCCCTTCACAAGACCCTTAGTGAAGGGCTGAAATGTTAAAAAACCCCACCTTAAACCATGCAGAATCTTTAGATGTTGGATGAAGAGGGTTTTTAAGAAGTCAGACCCTGAAAATAATAACTCTTCAGTTTTTGTTGTTCTGAGCAGTTGTTTTGTGTGAATCACAGCACTTCTGTAGCTCTGCAGTAAAGTAAATGTAGTGATTGTCAGAGGAAGGCAAGCACATCAACATCACTATGTTTACCTTGGATGGAATTTGGCAGCTATTCCCTCTCAAACTGCATATTTTGTGCACATAAACAGTCTAATGGCACAGTTTGTATTGGCTGTCTTTTTTGCTCCTAAATTATAATTCCAATCTATTGAAGTCAGTGGAAGAACAAAGTTTCCTTTGGGGGGGAGGAGAGGTGAAAAATCAGACTCTTAGTTTTCAATGTAGATTTTTTTGGAGCTGGAAAATAACTCTCTGGAGATATGTTACAATTCACTGGGGGGTGTTTTTGGCAGCTGTTGAAATAAATCTCTGCAGCTGTTGTCGAACTGCAGTTTTGCAGTCTTCCCATTCCCCTGTCTGCTCTTCTCTATGTAAATAACAACCCTGTCTTTGATACCCAGGTTATGACTGACTTGGGGAATTCATGCTGCCTCTTTGCAGCAGTTGGTGCTTCTGCTCCAGCCTCACCCGACTGGCATGTGTTTCAGTTACTCCTGGGTCGGATGCTGCTGAATTAAACTGTCTATATTCAAAGGCACATATCACTGTGGCTGGAATTCTGCAGCTGACCACAGTAAGAAGTTAATTTAGCCACTGAGTTCTTAAGCTGAAACAGTTGTTCTTGAGGAGAACATTGAAGAGTTTTATAACCAGGTGACATTTGGCATCCAACAGAAGGAAACCTAAAATGTTTTTTGGGGGGGAAAGCATTTAGGTACTCATAAGAAAGAATTCTAGTAATGAGTGTGTGTCTGCATGTACATCTAATTGCCATCTTCACCTCACTTGCATTTGCTTTCAGACTGTGGGGTGTCTTGAGCAGCAATTATCCTTTTATGCATCTTTAATGAAGTGAGCAATTTTTAGCTATTGCTTTAATAAAAACACTAGATGTATGTCAGGTAGTGGTAGAAACCTCCTCTGGCTTGGACTCTACAGATGTTCTGCAGAGTCAACAGAATTCTGCTACTACCAGGATCAAAATACAATGTGTAATTTAAGGCAGGAAGAAGTTTTTACATAAAAAGATTATTTTTTTGAAAAAGTAATTTTCAGTTCTTAGTAAGTGCAGACTTACATGTTCTGCTGCCATAAGAGGATGTAGTCATTAAAATAATCCAGGTGAGTTCTCTTTTAGCAGTTATTTGGATCATTGCAGTGCCCTTTGAATCCATTTGTAGCTGCTTTGAAGGCTCTTGAAGTAACTAAGATTAGTACAAGTGCTGTGGTGCAAGTAGTTTTTTCTTGTTTGATGTAATCTGTCACCATTGGTGGGTTTTTGTTGGTTGGTTTTACTGATACTACCAAAGGTAAATATTGCAGCTGACAGAATGGACAGGAGAACCAGTCACTTGCACATGAAGCTTTGTCAAGAGTGGTGATTTTGATATGACATGAACATTAATATGCCTCATACTACTACTGAGCAGAAGTGTCCTGTGTCAGTAACTGCTTAAAACTTAAAGTTACTCTATCAGGCTTGAACAATGATAGAAAAAGGAATATTCTAACATGGTGAAGGTATCTGCCTGAACACTGGAAAGAGGCCTAAGTCATGAATTCATAAGATTATTTGCAAATTATTAGGAGTTGTGCAGATACTCACATGTTTGTGCCTGAAGCCATATATACAGTTCCATATACAATGATACTACATTTGTGTAATGTAAAAATAAAATATGCCAAATATCTCTGTTGGAGGTGCATGTGCATGCAAGTATTTAAAAGACCATAACTCAAACTATGTAAATCTACATAAATCTACATCCAATACAGTAAAAAATAGTATGAACAACTAGTATTTTATGGTATGCTAACAAGCATCCTGAAAAAATGGGAATTTCTGGCTTACACAACACAACTTCATGCTAATCTGACCAGCTTTTAAAACTAGACCAGTTGCCTTCCCTTATATTTTCTTTGTTTGCTAGGTGCTATTTTCTTTATTTGCCTTCCCTGAGGCTGTGGCATGAACAGTCATGTCTTTGTATCTTTGTGAGATACTGGAGTAGATTTAAATCCCCTATTCTAAGGATGACATCATTTTACTGTTCAAATTTAGTTTGAGATAGCTGTCAAGGTACAGCTGCACAAAAGGCTTCCCGATGGCTCCTAGGACAAGCAAAACGAGAAAATGGTCTAAGATTAGATGCACAGCTTTAGTTTGGGCCAAACGGATACTGTCAGGCTTTGACAAGTGAGTCAGGGAGTTGTTCTCTGAAACTTCCTTCCCATCAGGAATCTTCCTACAATTACTTCTGTTTCAGGCTCTTCCTGTGGCCTTTTACGTATACGTTTAAGGAACAGTAGCTGGGCTTTGCACTGCGTGCTTCATTCATCTTTTATGCTCTCTTCTACCACACCAAAAGCCATGTTGTCAGGAGTTATGGTAATGAAGTTGAATAAAGAGGGTTTCTGCCTATCTGCTGCAGGGAATGAATACAAGAAATCGGAATTGAGGTTTGAGCATGGAAGTGAACAATGCTTTTGAGAAAATGAAATGGTTTGTAGTTTAATTTGTTTAGAAAAAAGGGTTTGAAGAATAAGTTAGCTTGCTGTCACAGCCCTTGCTTGGGATGGGGGTAAAATCAGAAGGATAAAAGTAAGAAAACACCTAGGTTGAGATAAAGACAGTTTAATAGGTAAAGCAAAAGCCACTCACAGACAAGCAAAGCAAATCAAGGAATTCATTTCTCACTCCCCGTGGGCAGGCCAGGTGTTCAGCCATCTCCAGGAGAGCAGGACTCCATCATGCCTAACAATGACTTGAGAAGACAAACACCATCACTCCAAATGCGTGTGTTCCCCTTCTTTTTCCCCCAGCTTTATTGCTAGGCATGATGCCATATGGTATGGGATACCCCTTTGGTCAGTTGGGGTCAGCTGTCCCAGCTGTGTGCCCTCCCATCTCCTTGTGCATCCTCAGCCTTCTTGCTGGTGGTGTGGTGTGAGAAGCACCAAAGGCCTTGGCTCTGTGTAAGTGCTCCTCAGCCATAACTAAAATATCCTGTGTTATCAGCACTGTTCTCAGCACAAATCCAAAACATTGCCCCATAGCAGCTCCTGTGAAGAAAATTAACTCTATCCCAGGCAAACCCAACGTGCTGCTTCTGTATTTCATCCAGCTGGAACTAGAGAAAGAAATAACCACAAACTTGAGCTAGTTGCTGTCTCGGTTCATTTTACTTTTAGAGGAATGCTCAATGAGAAGAAAACAACCCATGTTTGTGAGATAAGTATCTAAAACCATATTTCACTTTATATTTGTCCTTCTGTTCACAGGAGACTATTTGCCCAAATCCTTAGAAGGATTATTTATCTACGAAGAAGAAGGTGCGGGGGTTCCAGGTTCGAACAGGAAAGGAAATGATGCAATAGTTGTTGAACAATGGACAGTCATTGAGGTAAATCACTGATTATTTAGCAGTGCTATTTCCTACTTAGATCTTTGTTTTTTCTTTAGAATGCCTGTACCAATGCTTGATAAGCATTCAGGATGGCTTCTTGAAGCCACCTGCACAAGCTAAGTTAGTTTCAAATCATAAAATGAAGTCAGGCCTGTGGCCATGGGTCGATTTGTGGCCTGACACTTTTATAAATGTTCATGCCAACAAATGCCATCACCAAGGAAAATATTTTTGAAATGTCTGTGTTTGACCAATTTAGACAGTTTCATCAAGTGCAGCTCTACTGACAATGTTCTGAAGTATTTTTAAAGTAAAAGGGGAAGAAAATCGTGGAGACTAGAAACAGAACAAAAAAGATAGTGAGTTGAATATGGTTTTCAGAGATGTATTTGTAGTAAAATTTTATTACTAAATATGAAAGAATACACTTCTAATCAACTTACATGTGCTACTGTAGCATGGTACAGCAACAGAATTATTTAACATTTTTTAATATTTCTATAATATACAGTTATTGGTATGAATTAATGACATCTGAAAGTAATTGTTGGAGGGTACTCTGAAATAATCGATAAATACATTTACAGGTGAAAAGAAACTGTGTATTAAAAAACAAACATAAACCAACTGAACAGTAAACCAAAACCAACCACCAAACCCCAAAACCTCAAGTGTTGTAACTAGGTTAGGTGCTTGTTCCTCAGATACAAAGTAATACCCTCAATACGTCAATTGAGATCCTGGTGGTTAAAAAGCTTTAGGCATTAATCTAGCAATGTGACAATTGTAACAAGAAAGAAGTGCTTTGAATTTCTTCCTGAATCAGGACTTACACCTCCAGTTAATATTTTGTCTGTTTTCCTAGTCGTCTGGAGTCTTGAACAATTTCAATTGGTTTCAGTTTGAATTAGTGAATCTCTACCAAACACAGTTCAGTGTCATCTCTAAGTATTGGCTCATTATTGACAGAGGAGTTTTGTTGTAGTTTGTGTAGAAATGTGAGTAAAACCTGTACAGAGTCTCTTTACTACTTTTTATAATTATTAATGTAGGGGTGTGAAATTAAAACAGATTACGGACCTTTATTGCACACGCTGGCTGAGTTTGGATGGCTCCTGACCTGTGTCCTGCCTACACCTATCGTACGACATGACAGGTACCAAACAATAGATTACAGCAATTTTGGTGCATCCGTCTTGGAATTCTCAAGTGATTACTTGCATACTTAAATGAAAAAGAAAAAAAGATCCCAACAATGTTAATTGCCTATAAAACCTGATCTAAGTAGCACTGTGGTGGAATCTCCTTTTACCACGCTGTTTTAAGCATCCTGGCTTCGGTGAGTTTCAAACCAGACCAGTAATCCTAAATTTATAATCCATTGTTTATATATAAACATTAAAGATTTTCTTTCAGAAACTTTCTATCCCGTCCCCACTCCCTGGAAATGGGGTCACTTATGTGCTTCAAACTTAAATAAGTGTTGAAGTGCTTCGCTAATTTAGGACCTTGGTGAATGACTGGTTTAGACTGTGAGAAGTCACGTTGTCACAGGGCAGTCATGCAGTATTCATTGCAAGCTAGGGAGGAGAGTGTGCTAATCCAGCAGGTTATCAGGCTGTTTCTCTTGTTTAGCATAGACACTGTTTCCTATCAAATATTGTATTGAACTACTAGATTTCAGTTCTCTTACTGTAACCTGTAGATGACAGGGGGGGCTCTGTATATATGAGTTAAATAGCAGGCCTAGATCTCCTGTAAGGTTTTGGTTTTAACAAAAGAACTGTGCTGTTCTTCACAGTACCAACATAAAAAATGTTGAATGAAACACTGGATGAAGCATACACTTTCTTCTGTCTTTCTTTAATTCTTCTCCCATTAGATTAAGATTGCCAAAGTTTGAAAACAAACAAATATAGGGAGGCATAGCTTAGGGCTCATTAAGGACAATGGGAAGAGTGGGTGACCTGAGTAATCTTTGGATTCAGGCCGCACTGTATTAAATCAAGACAGCATGAAAAAGGATGTCAATGAAAGGTTCTAGAGAACTGCTCCAGGAAAGTGGAGTTTTGTTCAAGTCATCTGACGTAATTAAATCAACTCACCCATGTGAGAAGGAGGTTTTTCTGATCAGGAAATAGATGTTGGGGCAGGAGGTGGTGTTGCTGTGCTGTTTTTAATAGCGAATTTAAACCTACTGGTTAAATGCAAAGGCAGAAAAGAAATAGTGGTAAAATAATATGGCATGTTCAGCTTCTTTTTTTAAGGGTCTCTGTATGTTTTGGGTTTTTTTTCCTGAGATTTAGGAAATTCTGAACTTGTAAAGCTTCTGCTCCAGAGAGAAGCAGTTTTCAGAATGTGAAATGAAATGGTTATCTTCTAACTTGTACTAACAAAATGTTGTAACCTACATGTATTAGCTGTGAACGTAGTGACCTCCAAACCCCTGAGCCAAGTTTTCATAAAACAAATGAAACTTTTGGCCAAATCTTGGGGCTTGAGAGTAAGCCTTTAGGATCCCCATCCCATCCTTGAAGGGTGTGAGTGGGCAGTGGGAGAGAAAGATTTTTGTAGTTGTGGTGTGCTGTGTGTCATAAGCTAAGAGTGAGGTTTTAAACGCAAACTACTTCTGTCCCACAAGCAGTGTAACTGTACCTGTCCCTGTAGGATTTGGACAGTAGGGACAAGATTGTCCTGAGCAGCTGCTGGTCAGCTACTCTCTATCAGTCTGTGCTTGCAGCAGGCAGAATGACCCTATCGATGCTATCTTGTACCTTGGAGACTGCAGAGCAAAGGCAGGACGGTTTAAAAGAAGTGCTTAAAAAAGCAAAACATGCTGGAGGAAGTGCTAACAGACTCATTAGACCAGACCTGTTCCTTGAACTAGGTAATTGTGCTAGACCTCAGAAGTAGTGTTGCTTCCCTGATGTGGAACAACCAGCCCAAAGGGGGTTGTATCCTGGCTGAGTCTTAAGTCAGATTCATTTTGTGTCAACACCAGAATAATTCAGATTGACAAAAAGCATTTGTTTTCTGGCCTAAGTGGTTGGCTAGGTGTCTGCATGAATTGTCTAATACCTGTGCTCCCAGTGTGGCTTGAGATACTTTTGGAAGAAATCTGATAAATCATGTTTTGTGTGCCTGTGATACCACATGTACAGCTATTCAATTGTCTTTTTTTTTTTTTTAAAAAAAAAAAGCCCATGAACAAGAATTCCTAATTAGGAATTAAGGATTCTTAAGAGTCCAAAAAAAGAATGTGTTTTTGTCCCAGTAGGCTAAGTAGTGATTTATAAATGCTATGTTAAGGCATTGATGTTGGTATTTAAAGAGGAGAAGAAATTCCTGGATGGTTACTGTGTGTCTGATATGAAAGATCCCATTACTGTGGCTGTGGGTTATCCTAGGAATGCGAGTTAAATGTCTTGCTGAAGGAGGACATTTTTGCTCTGAACAGCTGGTCTTTTCCCAGACATGGAACTCTGACCTTAAAAAACAGCCTGAATGTTGACAGGCTTCAGAAACACTTTTTTAAAAATCAACATTTTGGGGTTTGTGTTTTCATATTTATTTTTAAAAAAATTGTGCAGAGTTCATAAAGAAAATTTTACCTAAGAACAAACTGTTAGCAAAGCAGCCTGCTCCCTGTTTTTACTCACTGTAACATTTTGCTCTATTCTATGCCTTCCTCTTCTCCTGCTTTATTGCAAAACTTCTCCTTGTCTCAGATCTGTGACCTGTTCCTAGCTGTTATGCCCACTGCTTGTCTGCTGACAAAGAGTGTGACCAACAGCCTCACAGGGTGTGGGGGTGTCAGAGGATTGTCAGGCACCATGTGCTTCTGTTTGCTTGTTTTAATGTGACTAGGATTTGAAATGCTTTAAAAACCCACCAGGCTGTCATGTCTGTGTTGGTGTGGTTTTGTTGTTGAAGTTTGGATTTTTTTTACAGGTGTTTGTCCCCATAAAATAGGATGCCCTGTTGCATGGAGCATCATGGCACACAATAGCTGAATTAAGCCTGTTTAGTCCTTTAACTCCAACCTCAGTGGCTCAGTCGTGTTGGATGTAGGAAATGTTTCCTTGAGAAATGTCATCCTGGCTGCTCCAGATAAAGCAGTGATAGATAGCAACTCTGCATGCTTCAAGAGTGTGACATCTTGTCCAGTGTTGTTTGAAAAATAAGCACCATGGGGTTTGGTGGGGTTTTTGGGACAGCACACTATGAAACCCACAGTAGTGAATCTCTTTTCCCAGGAATATGAAAAAGCAGAACATGACAGAAATAATGCCTTTGATGCAATGTTTTTTGTATCCAATTGTTTCTTGGGTATTTAAATTTTGCCAGCAGTCAATAAAGAAGCTTTTTTCACCAAAAAAAAAAGAATAAAGGGCAGATCCACAATAATATTAGTGACCTGAAGAGCTTCCTGTATTTTGTACAACTCTTCTCTGCTAGATAAGCGTCTTCAAGACAAGAATTTGGCAGCAGTTATGCCAAGTTCACCAGGTGTGTGTATATATATATATATATATCAAGGATAAAGTGAATAGTGCTTTTAGGAGTTAATTTCAGTGACTGGGAGGGAATCCATTACTTTGCTGCTAACTTAGTGCTAGTAATTGCACTAGCACAATATTGTCATGACTTTGTATAACTTCATGCATTTATGGTCCAAAATTGGAATTCCCTCTAAGTTGTCATTAAGATTTCTTAAATGTTTTCATTAAGCATATCCTTTGAGCTAGGAGGCTTATCCCAGGCTCATGTGTATCTCATAACTGAAAGTTTAGATGCTCTGCTGTTCCCAAGGAGTACAAAACTTTCCTTTGGGAAATGCTGGGGGTGGGGGGTTTAAAAGAATTTATCATCTTGCTCCTTCTGTTCGTTTTTCAGAAAACTTTGTCTGGCCTTATTTTTAGAGCACTTTGTATATTCGGTGTTAATGCATTAAAAATAGACCTGTACAAATCGGAGCCGTTGGCAGTAGTCAGCTTCTAGCTCCATGACTGTTTTGGGGGGCTTATTAAATATATACATATAAGAGGACCAACTCACTGCACATACAGCATAAGCAGACAAGCAAATTGCTGATGTTTTAACAAAAGAGCCTCTGTTGTTCTTCATCCCTCTTAAAAGAGGAGACAGGAAAAAGGCTTCAGCAGCCTTACTCAGCAGTGACCTTTTATTTCCCCTCACTGGTTGCTGCAGTCCCTGAAAATGGGCCAGGCAGACATGTATGAGTGCTGGAGCAGGCAGGCAGATACAGGGCACAAACACTGACAAGATGGTTATTAATTTATCCCAGCAAATGACTTAATCTAGGTTTTCAAAATGCTCAGATTTAGGTGGCAAAGATGGAATGTGGGAACGCTGGGATGCTGTGCAGTGGCTTGCTCTGAGCACTTTTTCTCATTTAAATTCTGTGGAAATCCCACTGTCATTGAGTTCTTTGTGAATTAAGCTCATAGCAGCTTTGTCGTGTGCGGCATTTTAATAAGGTCAGACTTAGAAAATTGTTAATTTACTTATTGTCTACTCGCCATCGTGTCCTTTCTCTGTCCCAGTAGAATTTGTACAAGCTGTAGCTTAGTGTTTGGGGGGTTTCTTTTTTTTCTGGAGGAATGCAGACACTGTTACAAAATACGCTGTAGGCTCTTCCCCATGCTGAGGACTGTGCTCAGCCTTCTTGCTTAAGAGAGATTTCCCAATTGATGTTATCAAAACAGACATAACTGCGGCAGGGAGAGATACCCAGCCAAGTGGAATAAGGGTGCAGGATTGCTATTTCCTTGTCACGACAGCAAACTGTAGTGTGTTGTCTTTAGATGAGTGCAGACAGTGAGGTAAGGGCTCTCACAGCAGGAAACCTTGTTAACTTAAGGAAACTGAGTTTCTTCTCCTGCCTTCTTGTTTTCCCCACAAGCTGGAGTTTAAGTTCTCTTCGCATCCAAGGAAGATGTGCTATGACCTGAGTCCAGCTGGAGTGAAAGGAAGCTTATGAGGGGCCAAACACTGTCACAAAGCCATCATCACTGACTGTGGATCAGATGTAGCTGAGTACACTAATAGTTGCTGTCCTGTGTATTTTCTCAGAGCTTACTTCCTGAAGCTCTACTGGGGCAGCTCTTTAACAAGCTCTTCCTGATCTCCTTGGAATAACTTGAATCCCTGATTTTTCCAGTGTCCCTAAAGTTAAATATAAATTCTGTCAGTCCTAGCCCCTGGCACAAAACATGAGTCCATTACCTCAGCTTTGTGCGTGGTTACGATTGACATCCCCATGCTGAAGTGCAAACTTACTATTTTAGTAGCACCCTCTATAATGCTGTGCATAACAATACTCTGTTATGATTGATAGAGCAGATAGGATCATCAGTACTTCAGATGAACTCTCTGCATCTCTCCTGAATTTCCCTTCTGCTGTTTTTCTTAGGCAAACTCTTAAATCTGTAGTCACTCTTCTGTCAAAGTATTTCTGTCTTTCCTTTATATGCATCACAATCTCATTGAATACAGTCGAGAAGGGGGGGTGGGAAGAAGAGGTTATTTAAAATAAAGCTAAGGTCTTGAAATCCTTGCACTCTGAATTTCACTGTCACAGAGACAGGCTCTGTAGCACAAATACAATCAGTGTGCTGACCTGTATTTGTGATGGAAAGGTGATGAAAATAAATGCATCCTCTTGAAGCTTTTGTGTATTGCTAGTACGAAGGGTGTAACGTTTCTGAAACACTATCAGTAATACCTGGTCTGGTTTCGAGGGCAGACTTTGCCTTTTCACATTTATTTTTCTAAAAGCATGTCCATGGGCAGAGGGGAAAAACCCACCAGGGCTTCCTTAAATTGTATGTATCCCAACAGCATTAATGTCAATTAGAGACCCAGGACTAAAAAGTTAAGTTCCTCCTTTATTTATCTTACTCCTTTAGCCTCTTGTTGCTCCTGTGCATGTACCTCCCATGCACAAAACAGTCGGTGTCAGACCTCATTGTGGATGTGGAGTGTATAGAAACTGAGCTGAGTCCTTCTATCCATAGGTGGGGAAACAGCAAGCTTATCCTGCTGTCAGTTAGGTGTCCTTACAAGCAAAAACCATCTTTTAGTTAGCAGTAAAGAATGTTATTTCCCAAGTTACACAAAATATTGAGCTGTTTGTTGGAGCTGTGCATCTGTTGGGGTTGGGCCTGTTTGTGGTGCTAATAGGTAGTAGTACCTTCCTGTATGTCTGACAGCAAAAATTAGAGGAAACAAAGATTCTTTGAGGTTCATTTCAGATGTAAATGTGCAGACTTTGAAAAGTAGGAGCTCTGGTACTTCAGACTTTGAAGAGAAGACAAGTTAAGTAACTTTAATCATAGTAATAAAAACTTGTTCTACACCTGGTTTTGTGGATAACACCTTAACTCAGTTCTGTGATTATTTTTTTTTTAAGTGGGATTACAGAACTGTTTAGAAATTACCAAACTGGGTAATGCTTGATAATCTGTTCTCTTATTTATGGGTTTATGTATGCACAACTTTCACAGCTTTCAGGGTCAAATGTATCTGTTACAGTGACTATTATTGCCTCCAGAATATTGAAACAATTTTACTTACATTTTAGTGAAGGAAATCTGGCCACAAAGCAAGTTGTGTTTCTTCAGAGACCTGTTATGTGGAATTCTGCTGCCCAGACGCCAGAGGTGAGTAACATGCTTACAGCATTAGGATAAACAAACTGGTACTTCACCTAATGGTTAGGTACAGAAACAAACCAGCCTTCAAAAGTAATGGAGGGGAACAAGTGGCAGAAAGGGGTTTACTCAGAACAAGCTCAAGTCTATGGAGGGCTTTGGCAGCTAAACTGAGGTGTTGATTCTTTCTCTGAGGTATCCCTCTGAAAGGAAGCCATAGAGAAAAGCACAAGCATGCTAAATATGTTTTATGCTAATTACTGTTTCGGATGGGTAAGTTGGCTGTGCTGTAAGTATTTCCTTAGAAGTCTTCAGGAAGCCATAAATGTTCTGATTCAAATTCTGTGGGGGAAAAAAATATTTTGACCTCCAAAACTTCTACTTTCCCACTTTTCAAAGAACGTGAGAGTCAGGCTGTGTGAGGGATACTGTAGTTGGAGGTTAATGGGGTGGTGGAGGGGTGTTAGCTGCTGCTGTATGATAATGTGTGACACGGAGAGGAGTGAAAATCCCTGCAGCTGGACATCAACAGCTCCTTGGCCCTGTTGAGTGAGGCTTTTAGCTTTAAAGATTCTGAGCCCTGACCCCATGCTGCACTCTGTAGTCCTTACATTCTTTCCCAATACACTTCTGAAACTGTTTTGGAAGTTAATTTTCACATCAGTATTGTAAATACATAAAACCTTATTGTGTCAGTCTTATCAAATGCATTCAGACTTTTCCTGATGCTTTCCTACATTTTTTAATACTCTGTATAACAGCATGGATGCCTGATATGACTCTTCTTTCCTTGATAAGGTGTGTTATTTCTAATTGTAAGCATCTCTTAAAAGGCAGCATAAACACACAACACAAGTTAGAATGGCTAAGATGGACTCTGCTAGGAGACCTAATATAAACCAGTTCTGTAAAAAAAATTCAGCGTTGGGAACAGGTGAATCTTTCAGATGTGATTTAAATTAAATATAAGAAGCGTTTTGCTCACAGTTTAAATTCTGTTACCCAGTTCACCAGGCTGGTGATCAACAGCTGAATGATCTTTACATTCTTTTGGTTTATACAAATAAAACAGTAATGTGTTTGCAAGTCGTTGTTTTACTTCGTTAATGCTTAAATCAAAGGCTTCCTATTACAACATACTGCAAGTAAACAAGAAATAACTGATTGGTAGCCATTTACATCAGGATTATGGTGTTTAAAATCTGAAGAAACAGTAACTTAATGTGATCCTCAAGTACCAGTATGTTACTGCTTCACCAGGAAATTTCAGTGTGCTGAGGTAATTTTAGCGTGGGATAAGGAGGTAGGTCAGCCTGAAACTGAAACATGTAGCAGAGTAAGATTTTCCTTCTGTTTTTCTAATTATTTTGGTTTTCCCCTGAATTTTAATCATATTACTTTGTCCTTTTTTTTTTACCAAAATGTCTGAATTGGCCCACAGCTCATTACCTTCATCACCATTTAAATTCATAGATTTGTTAACAGTAATTAACTGGTATAGAATGTCACACTGGCTTTGTGTGCAATGTAAACTACTGAAATCTGAAAGCATTAACTTCTGCTCTAGCAGGGTTATTAAATTCCTTTATTTAAAATGTCCCCTGGACATTGGCAGCAGGGCTGGTCAGTTTTATCAAACCTTTGGAAACATTTCAGTAAAAACATTTAATTTCTGTGATTCTGTGTACTGTTGGGCATGGCATTTTCATTTTGATTCGTACTGCTTAGCTTTTTATTGAAGTCCACATGTCATGTCCACAACTTAAGACGTTTTGGAAACACAAAATATTTTGGGTATCTTCAGTATTTCTAACATAAAAATAAACTGCATCACAGCTTGTCTACTTAAAGCATACCCTTAGCATGTTTGCCACTTGGGTATCTCAAGAAGAACACTTACCTACGAGAGAGTCAAAATGCAAAGCCAGCAAGGCGCTCTCCTTAACTGAATCTTATTAAGAAAGCATCCCCAGACACTTAACTGCCCAGCCCACAGAGCCCTTTGCTTTCCAGCTCTCCACTGCCTGGTGGGGACTGGCTGTGGCAGGAGCTTTCCCCTGCTGACCGCAGTGCTGGGTTTGGGCTTTACATATCTTTAACTACTGGGTTGAAGCTAGTATTGCCGTTTCCAAAGGAAGTCCTCAGTAAGAATTGAGGGAGAAAGGCCCTATTGCCTGGTCTGTCTTCCCACAGGGTTTCTTTTCTGAGGAGGGTATGGTCTATGCCCTGACAGCTCACCTCTCTGTCTGCTTGTGTGTTCATGGGATGGCATGTTACAAGCTGGCTTATGATTTATGTAACAGTTCAGAGGCCTCTGGCATTAGAAGGGCTGTACTGTCTCAGTGGGTTATCAATCACATACTACTTGTTTTTCTAAAAAAATAGATCAGTTGAGGCAAACCAAGATTGAAACACACGGTGCTTGAAGGGTTTCTTTCAGGGTTGATTTTTTCCCCCTCTTTTTCCCTTTATTTCTCTTAGGCAGACCTCTCCATCCTATTACTGCATCTAGGCAAAGCTTATTTCCTTCTGTTTCTCCTGTGGCAAGGCTGTTTCCCCTTAGCCTAATTTCCCAATGTCTCCTGTAACAGCTTCCCTAAACACGTTTCCTTTAGCCACAAGGGCCATTGTTTTTACTGTTTCAAAAGAGTTGGGGGAAAAACTCTGTGATGTATAGAATGGGGGCACAGAACTTGCCAGAACATGGCAAAAACAATTGGGTTGTTTTGCTTTCAAAGTGTTAGCATTTGTGCAAATCTCCCTGCAAGAGGGCTAGTCTCCTTTACCACTGATATGCAGCTCTGTGCTGAGGCTGGCTTCCTTCTTAGCTTGATGTCGTCCTCCTGTGGGCAGGGCTGTGTCCCCTGGTTTAGCAGTGCTTGTTCAGACAGCAAGATCTGTGTGCCTGAGGTAACTCCTGATGCTGAAGTGAAATAAACCTTTTATTTACTCATCGTGCCTCAGAGGGCCCTTAGCATGGCCTGGTAGGTTTATTGTTTGCATAAATCGTAATCTGCTTACCTTTCTTTTTGGTGTTGGCAGCCATCACTTCAAGAAACCTGTCAGATCCCAGTGCTAATTTCAGACTGTATTCATACAGAGTTGTTCTTGTGCAGGGGCTCTTCAGACCCCCCTCAAATAGCTGTACAGGACAGCTGGGATACATTAGGCACAGAAATTGTGCTTTCTTCAAACAACTGATTTTTAACATGGGTTAAAGATTTAAATTGTTCCAGAGCTGCCGGGTACTAAGAACTGAACGGTGTTGGAGTACTTTCTCTTAGTGTTTGTTTGTGCTTTCAAGAGAGAGAAAGAAAATAGAAGACAGTCAAGAAATTTATTTAACAAAAATGTATCTGCTATGGGCTTTTTCAGCAGAGGAGCTAATGGTTTAAACTGGAGTGTTAAATGCTACTTTATGTTAAGATGTAGCTCACAGTAAATCCATGCATGACTCACTGCAAAGTGTTTGAATCCCTTCCCCCAAATAAGCTAACATTTAAACACCCTCTTGTGTTTCAGAAGAAATCCTTCAGACAGGTTATTGGGGAGGAAAGGGGCAAAGTCTCGAGCAGAAGCGTTGGATTAGACACAGCCACTTCCCGGCCTGTAGAAGCTGGACAACCACCTGATGAGTTCCACTTGTCGTCTCCTAAACAATGCTGGATCAAGGAGGGATCCTCCCAGTACGGGGGCTTTCCAGGGTTCGGGAGCAGTGATGGAGTATTAAGGGAACTGGATGATGGACAGTTTGACCAGGAGGATGGAGTCACACAGGTCACATGTATGTGATAACTGCAGCAGTGATACAGTAAGTAACTGCATCAGATGGACATGTACATAACTCACTCAGATGTTTAAAAACGACAAGTGAGAGGACTTCAGATGTGTTGGTATAATCCTATGGCTCTTCCCAGGCTCATCTTGTATTTTTGTCTGTTTCTTTGTTGCATTAATGCTACTGTAGTAATAACACTGCTGCAAAATAACGTGGGTTTCTGTCTCTCTTTAATAGAATAGCTGCCTGACTGGGTGCTCTGATAACTTGTTAATGCTTCTGACAGGCAAGGAGGCAAAGGCTGCAAAGCAGTGACAGTTGAAATTGTGTAAGAGGGAAAGGAATGAGGATGTCTGGTACTTTCTACAAGCTGGACGAATGATTTGGGTTTTGGTTGTTTTTTTATCGACATTGTAAATACTGGTGAGAGGAAAAGCTGTCTGGTTGTTTTTAGGTTTTAATGTAACTCGCTTTACTGGTGTTGCATAAATTTGAAAGAGTAAAGAAATACAATTCTTACACTGAAGTGTTAATAATTTAAACTATGCTCAGACTTGGCATGTACAGACAACCTCTGGAGGCTGTAGGCAGACACTTGCTCCTATAACTCAACTTCACCTACGCGGCTTTTACCAGGGTTCCTTGTACATCTAAGCCAAAAGCAATCCAAGCACATCGCTTGTGTAACAGTGTGCTCATAACTTGCTCATGAGGTGATACTAAGAACCCCTCACCCTCTGGAACATAACTTGCAGCCTGTGAAAAAGTAGTTAGAGAACTTGCTAAGAAGCATTGAGAGCAAAGCTCACAGTGATGCTGATAACATACAGGAGGAAGAATTAAGCTCAGCTTAATAGGAATTACTAGGTGATAGACTGTATACAAATATGCTGGGGTGTGTGTATGTGTATATATATTTTTAAAAATTCTTAGCTAAATGCATGTCACGCTGGGTAAAATGTATTCAGTTGCATCAAATTTCAGAAGGAATGTTGAGAAGACAGGATGAAGCAGCTGTGCTCCCATCCTCACCATAGGGAAGAGCTGTAGGTTAGCACGGGGGGGACTCTGGGGAGAGGCATGAACAGGAATTTTGATGCTGCTGAATTTACATTTTACAGAGGAGAAGCTGCATAAAAATGCCTCTCCAGAAGATAAATGGGATTATAACTAAAAACTGTATTTTTTCAGTAAGTCTTAGAAGCAAAAACTGTAAATACTCACTACGCTTAAGTTAATGGGAAACAATTTGGTCAAAATGAGAGGTGGAAACAGAACCAAGCATGTGTATTCCCAGCACTTCCCTCAGTGTTTGCCATACAGCACAGACATCACAGGGATTTTGATACCTCTGTGTGTGTGGTGTGCAGCTAACATCAAGGGAAGCGCTGTGACTGTGTTTAACTACACCACCCCACCTCCCTGGGGTGGTACCCCACCTGCTGCCTTGGGTTTCTCCCTGTCCACAGTGGCACTGAGCACATTGGGCACATTCACACGGTGACAGGAACACCAACTGCTGACTTGAAACAAGCACCCCAGGAGATGACCAGCGTGGTAGAAGTCAGCCTGTGATCTGTGGCAGGGAGCTGTGCAGAAAGAACACGGGCCCAAGATGCTTATTTCAATAAGCAAAAAGTAATGCTTGAAAGAAGGTTACTCTTGCTACAATAAGTGAAAGGAGCACAAAGCCTTAGTGTTCATTTCAGTTTAGTTTTACAATGGGGGAGGTGGTGAAACCCCTTTTATTTGTCTTGATTGCCATTGTGGAGCTTGCAATGATTATTGCTTTGGAACTGCTTCCCAATTTCATAGTGAAATTTTTGTAGGGAGGCTTGTTTATCTTTTGGCTCTGGAAGAGCCATTCTAACAACTGCTTGTAGCAGGTTTGTGGGGTTTTTAAAAATAATATAAAAATCCATGGTCCTGGAGATGGAGACGTTCCTTCAACTATTTTCCTGTTGCACGTTGTTGAAAAGGGCAGCTCCTGTTTTCTCACTTCAGTTTCATAAGAGAAAAGCTGGCAGCCAGGCAAAAGAGTTCTGGATGGTGCCAGTAGCATGCCAGCAGGGCTGTGGGCAGGGTGAGAGCACAGCAGTACCTGTAGTGGCAGATGTAGCAAGAAATCCGTTCTTGCCAAGGCTTCTCCCTGCTTCCCTTCCAGCATCTCAAGGTCACAGATGTGAGGCACAAACCTGGTGCTTGTTCCCTGTCCAGGCGCATCGTGCAGCGGAGCATCACCCCACTGATGGGCACTGTGCCTGGCTGGGTGTTCCCTGCAGAGCCTCACCCAGCCTCTGCTTCCTCATGCAAGCCCGCTGCTCTGAGCAGTGGTCGTGGTCGTGCAGGAGCAGGGATATTCTCCATGGTATGTAGATGTGGAAAACCTGAAAATATGTGTTACAGCTGCCTCTGGCCCCAAGCCAGGTAACTCTAGTGTATTGGAAATGGGTAACAGCTGGCCTTGTGCAACTTGGGATATGTTGCTGTGCTTCTGAAAGTATTTTTGTGAGTTATCTGAAACTCTCATGTGAGTGTGTAATTTGAACTACTGGAGGTTCTCCATACAAGTCAGACCTGTAGAAGCAGCAAAAACTGGTTCCAAAAATCCCAGGAAAAAAACCTAGGAATTCTGAATATTCCAGCTTAAAGCTTGTAAAGTGCATCAGAGAAATTACTCATCTCTTGAAAAGCAGTATTAAGGTGGTTAATGGTAGTGAATCCTAAACCAAAACTGAACTATTTGT
This sequence comes from Gallinula chloropus, assembly GCF_964237585.1. NCBI lineage: Eukaryota > Metazoa > Chordata > Aves > Gruiformes > Rallidae > Gallinula > Gallinula chloropus. The sequence continues at coordinate 28,921,138 of NC_140090.1, read as the reverse complement.
ATAACAAGTTACAGTGGATAAAGGACTAAGTTGAATGCAGCTAACCTCTCTAGAAAATACTTTTATTGGATAATAAGAGTAATTTAACTTTTCATTGAGAACTTTTTATAGCAGCTGTTGAGAAGGCAGAAAAACCAAATAAATTTATTATCTATCCCCTTAAAATTAGTAGGAGGAACAGAAGGGAGATGCTGCTTTGGAACAAGTATGGGAATTGAGTGTACTCTGGGTGTCTATGGGCTCACTCTTAGAACATCTCCACTTCTTGCAAGAAAGGTTTTTCTTCATATAATGTGTTAAAGCCATTATGCTTTTTCAGTAGCCCGTAGTTTTAACTGTGCTTTAGTCCTGGCTCTTGAGTCTCACAGGTGCTGACTGCTGCAAACCTCTGCATTTCTTTCTAGTCTCTCTAATTCAGCATAAAAATGCTTAATGGCTTCCTCTGAACCCCCTCAGCAATTCCTGTCTAGCGAAGGACAGGTGGTTGGATTTTAATGCCGTTAGTCTTGCAGTATGTAAAGTTGCCCCTGCTGTAGAAATACTCATGTAGGTTGTTTTCCTGACTATTGTCCTTCACCTCACCAGGCTAGGTTTAGGCTCTGTATTGGAAAAAATAAAATACAGTTCTTCACCTGGGGAGGAAAAGTCCAACCTGAGAGGAGCCAAGAGAGGTCTGTAAAGCGAGTGCCATAGCACTTGCTATGTGTAGAGGGTAGCAAAGGACTAAATTCCTCAGGACTTGTTTTTTTGCTACAAGAACTGAAGGGAATGATGGATTTGTTTCAAAACCGTAGAGCTCCTTGCTGAGGGATGCTGTGTATAAAACTACATGGATTTAAAAGGTGGCTGAAAAATTCCTCAAAGGAAAAATTCACCCTGTTCTCTCTGAAAGTCAGAGAACCAGAAACTGTTAGAGACAGAGAAAGCTGGTCTGACTGACTGCTTCCCTCTTCAGATTATTGTAAGCCCCAGTGCACCATCCCTAATGGGCATGTAGCTGAGTGTTCTCCTGCTGTAAGGCTGCCTCAAAAATCAGTGCAAGTTGCTTGCTCAGTCTGCCTAAAGACTGTGCAAGAATTACCTGACTTCATGCATGAGTTGAAGTACACACAGTAAACCACCCATCTTCCTAGGGCAAGCGTGCTGCAACAGCAAGAACTGAGAGTGCTTCTAAAACAAATGAGGGGAAATCTTTCTTTTCTTTCTAGATAAAAATTCTGAAAGCTAGCTCTGCCTTACTTGGTAAAGGGGTGAGTGTATTTTGGCAGTGGGTTCTAATTTAATTTTGTTTCATCACCTGACCTTACACAAACTAGAGCATTCAGCATTCACTAGGTTGTCACCAGCGCCATCCACTAATTAAACCAAGTTTGTAAATCAGAAGAGCTGTCAGAGTAACTCTGTCAAGACTTTTTTTTTGTATGCTCCTATTTTTCATATATAATCTCTATACACACACTCTGTTCAGTTTTCATTTTACCAGAATGTATTTTACATAATTCTCTTTTTTTATTGAAAGAATTGCAAATGAAACTTCCTGGATGCATTCCCTGCCAAAATAAGTACGTTTATTTATTCAGTGGGGCTTCAGTGTCTGAACTGTAACAGAAGCCCCTCACCCATGTATGAGAGCAGAAATGCCCTGCAGCTGTTCAGCAGCAGAAACAGAGTGCAACTGATGCTGCTCATGAACTTCTGTTCATGCTTTCTGAAGGTATAAACAGACTGTTTTTATTTTGATTCTTAAACTGTTTAGATACTTTTCTAGTGTTTACAAGGGAGAAACTATCCACTGGAGAAAGAAATAATGTTGTGCTCAAAACTGTCAGAACAGTTTATTTACATACCTGGTCAACTGCAATAAACTGCTGCTTAACCTGTTGTTTGAGCTGCAAAATGCTATTTTCTTTTTGTGAAACTTAAGATCTTGTCCATGTTTCTGATAGGAAGCTTCTCCCCATCAAAGGCACTTACCAATCAGGTAGCCGTTGGTTTATTACGTTGCCTCGTGCTGACATGAAAGGGTTGGATAACACAAGCCTTTCCTCCAGCCAGTTACTTTTTGCAGTCTTGTCTGTATATCCCTACAGCTCACAAGGCAAAGCTCACTGGGCTTACAGCCCTCCAGTAAAAGCTGAATTGGTTTTCCTGGCTCTTAGAATATTAATCTTGTGAAGGTAAGAAATGCAGTTTGCTGTCCTGACCATCCCCTGCGGCTTAGCTTAGTCAGGGTGGAGACTTTTCCTGTATCAGAGCTTCAGCAGCTGCTGTGAATGAAAATGAACATTCCTGACTTAGTGACCAAGTACTTTAGGGAACTGGTCTGGTGACAGGTTCTGATCTGTTTAAGCAGATAAAACGACTAGAGTCTGAGAGAATTCAAATCCCAAAGGGAAGTGGCAAACTTACTGTGGCTGACTGGTGACAAGATATGCAGAGCCAAGCATCGGGAAGAACCTGGCTCTTCATGAAAGTCATTTACAGGTTACCCTTTGCTTACAGTCGCCCTGGCATTGGTGATGTGCTGTCACCACGTGCTGCTTGTGGTGTCTGAAAGGTCCTCTTCTAGCTCTCCCTTTTTAACTACAGAACTGTCATTTTTGGATTTGAGATGTGTGTATATTTGAGGTCTGACTTCAAGATGCTAACAAGTATCGTGCTTTTCTACTTTTGAAAGAAGAAATCCAACTTCACTTCAGCACAGCTTGTAGCAGAGATGGAAAAGCACCAGACCTTCTCCTGGAAGCATGCAGTTGCCCGGGTCCTTGGATAACGGCATGAAAAATGAGAATCACTTACCAAAGTATAGCGGTATGGATAAAGAAACAGTTTAATTTTATCCTTTTTTTTTTTTTACAATAGAATTCAAAGACAGTCTTGATTTCCCTATCACGTAGAGTCTAAATTAAACCTGTTAATATTTATTAGACAAATCAATGGTTTGCTTAGACTAACTGAAGTTGTATGGTACCATTCAGGCACATGTGTGTACACAGTACTCATGTAAACAACAGCAAGGGAAAATACAAGCAGTGTTTCACTTAAGCCTTATATAAAATCAGCTTAGTATAGCAAGTCAACTTTACAGTGCAAACCTGAATGAGAATAAACAGGATTAAAACTTCCCGAGTTTTGTTTTGAAGTGAAACTCTTAAAGCATAAGAGGAAGAAGAGAGGTTTAAAATTTTAATGCAGTCCTGAGCACCACATCACTTTCTTCACTGTTGTAGAGGAAATGCAATTGGCAACACCAGTTACACATTCCTGCCTGTCCTGGTCACCCCAGCCGACAGAAGCACAAAGAGCCGCCCCATGCATGGTCCAGCAGCTGACTGTAACGAAACTAGACACATTTTATACCCCAGAATACAGTCGGCCTACCTGCAGTACAAACTTGAAGATACCTACCAAAAAATCAAGTGACCTGGTCTATACAAGGCAAGTTACAGCTCTGTGTATAGACAGTAACTAAAGCTACTTTTCACTCAGACAACGTCATGCAATTACCCTGCTGACAATTAAATACAATGATAAACATGAGACAGAAGGAGCTGCTGAAGAATACAGCCGTTGAAGTACTTAAGCTTAGTCTCTCTATTTGCTCATTGTTTAAATTCCCTTTACATCCAGGTGGTACAGTTGCTTGAGGTGTGCTTGATTCATATAAAGAAAAATAGAATTTAAGGCATGTTTAGTATATTATGAAAAAAGACCTATTAAAAATAGGTGGATTCCCTTCTTTCCATGTAGGTACAATTTGAAAGCAAAGTGTAGATTACAGAAACTAGCTGAGTTAGCCCATTCTGACCTGCTTAAAGAAACAAAAAGAGGATCCCTGGCAACCTCAGAGAGAAACAACCAGCTAACTTCTTAAACAGCTAAGCAAAGTTCCTGTGACGCTGCTAGCGCTTTTAGACCCTGCACTTCATGTAAGCGTAAGCGTAGCAGCATGGCTGCTGTAGTCACCTCTAAAACATTTAGTTCCATCACTCCAGACATCATAACACAGTTCAGCAGCACTCATGGAAATTGTCAGTTATTGCAAATCTGCAACCACAGCTTGAAATAAACATCAGATAGGGAACAGAAACATGAATCCAAATCTTTGTCAGGAAACTGAAAGGAAATTGAAGGAAAACAAATTAAATGTGTTGAAAATAAGGTTAATGCTTGTGAAGAATCTAGTTTAATATTTCAAGTACATAGAATGTTTTTACCAGGACTACAAGCAAAAGATTCTGCTAGTGTGTTACGTAGCATAATAGGAGTAATTACGTGAGGTATAAGCTGTAAGCAGTTGCTATAAGTATACACAGGTATAAGCCATTGACTTTTCTGCCACGGTTGCTCTTTAGAGAAGTAGTGGGCTGGAGAACAGCAGAAGTCTGCCTTAACTGGACAGAACCTGCCCCTGCTGTGCACAAACCTCCACTGTTAAAAAAATCAAGTCCAGAAAGTGTGTTAGGTGTGTATCAAGAATATATATGTTCAATAGCATAGTGAATTTACCCTTTTGGTATTACTAATACTATAGATCCTATTAGTATTTGGACATACACATAGAGGAATATGTGCATCCAAAAGTAAATCTTAAAAAAATAAAAGCTAAATTAGGAATAAGCTACACTGCAGGAAGCTTCCTGCAGAATTCTATATTTAAGGTGATCATCTCTGAACTAAGACTTAGTACAGCTACTGTATTACAAAATGGCTTGCTGTGAAATTTTAGTTTCACTTTTTCCCCACCCAATCAGACACGCCATCAGGATTGTGATTCAATGATTGTTTAGCAGCAATTTTAGAGAACTGTAAATTCTTTTATTAACAGGCATTATAAACATACTACTACTTTTATTTAAAAACCATGAGTGCCACATTGATGAATATACAGCTCATGAATAACTTAAAAGTATTTCCCATATTAAAAGGCAATGCACACAGCATACAAAAAGTATACTAAACAAAGCTATGAGGATACGTGATTGAAGTGTCTAAAGTGATATATACAGTACATAATTAATGTTTATATCCAGTACAAGCTTCTGCACTGCTCTTCCCATCACGCCTCGCTCTCCCCTGACACTGAGTTCTGCACTTCTTCTTCCAAAATTGGTACAATCAGGTTGTCCTTGGACATCAGATTATACTTCATCACAAATTTAGTGAACCGGTGACACAAGAATGTTTCATTCTGGGGATGAAAAAAGGGGAAAAAATATATACAGAAGGAATATTAAAGCTCATCCTACCACTCCTTGCCCTTGAAAATAGCCCCTCTCATTCAGGAATCTTAAATTCATCTTGTTTTAGAGTTGTTTGTACAAAACCACTTATTCTGACCTTTCATCCAAATGAAGGGAAACCATAACTGGGTAAAGTAATTATATATAAAACCAAAATAAATTATGTATAACAGTGTATAATCAATTAAACTATAATCAATACTTCTCACTGGAAGGTAGATCTTTGGTAGGATTAAAAGAAAGCACGTAATACAGTTACATCCCAGCTACACCTTGGGTACATGCCCTTCTTTCAGGATGTAATTTGAAACCACTTACTTCATATTCGTCAAATATCTGCCGGTGATGGAAATAAGCATGTGAAAATATTCTGTAAATCCTTCGGCACACTGATCCTAATTTGGCTACAGAGGATTCCTTTATGCTAACCCTGTAAGCACCAGGAGAAAGGTTAAAACAGCTCTACCAAAATAACCACCCAGATACACGTTGCCATTAATTCTGTTAAACTATATCACTACAAAGGACATTTAGACTTTAGCGCTGCAGGTTTGTGCCTGAAACTGCTTCATTCTGGAAGGAAAATTAAAATGTTGGTTCATATTCTGCATTTAAAAATTGTGCTCAGATTACACAAAAAGTTTTGCTCATGGTTAAAATTTTAGCAGTTTTTCTGGTGTGGCTGGACTTCTGGTTTGGAGAAAAAGCTTCCAGCTGTACCTCCCTGCCAATACCAGACTCCTAGAGAAGCATGGTTTTGACTTCTCTGATGAGGTTTCCATGATCCAGCATGTGGGCTGCCAACTCAGTACAGTCAGTCTCTGTCTTCTGTGGTCACTGATGTCTCACAGTAGGTTGGTGCTGGCTTCTGGAGGCTTCCAGTGCTGTGCAAGCCCTGTGAGTCACTGCCTCTCTACAGGCCATCCTGTTACTCAGGTTGGAGCTACTCCAGTGGAAGCTCCAGTAACACCAACTGGTATAAGTAAAACAGTCTCCACCTAAAAAGCACCTGTCAGCTCCAGTAAATGGCAAACTATTCCAATTGGTAGGAATTCTTCCTTGGCTTAGAAGTGACAATAGCCGTACTAACAAGTGACACATGCTACCAGGCTGCTGGTATTTTCAGTAGCAGACCATGAAAACTGCGTTACGCCTTTCAGTGTGCTGCATAAGCAATGGGTGCCACCTACTCCCTCCCTCTTCCCAACAGAAAGCATTTTTACCTGCTGGGGAAATATTTATTGCTATTCAGAAGACATGCAGCTCCATCAAGTGTATGTCTGGTGTAGTCAATAGCAGGACACTGCAAAAACAGACAGCGAGTGAGCACGTGTATGAGTGCACGTGTGACAGTGTCATACAACTTGTTTAGAGAGACATTTGAATTACATTTCCTGATGCTTTTAACTTCACGGGTGATTTTTATTCCCAGAAGTTTCACACAGCTTCTCTGAAGGTCCAACTACACTTCCTCCTTAAGTGAGCCATTTCTTTTCTCTCTTTCACAACCCACATAAACTATTTCAAGAAAAAAGTTACTATGGGAATGTGACTGTGCACACGAGTAGTGATTTTCATGCATCCCCTTAAATAAAGCTGTGCAACAAGAATATATACTGGAAGTATGCTGAAAGGAAAGATAATCATTACCTCACAGTTCATTTGTTTCCCATGCAGTCAAGTTGCAGGAATCTTTTAAGGCTAAACTAACAACTTGCCAAAAAAACCTCAAGCAAAACAAAAAACCACCCCACCCAAACCTGCAAAGAAATCCTTTAGTGTAGCCGAGCGTGTAACAAGGCACACCCTGGCTCTGCACTTGAGTACAGGGAGAGGAGCAGGAAGAGCGTGAAGCTGAACTGGGGCGGGCTGAGAGCGGGAGTGTCGCCACTTTTCCATTCCCCAACTTCATGAAGACTTCACAACGTTTGTTCAGAGATAAAGAGCAGCCCTCCAGTCTACCTGAGTAAAACAGACTTGCAGCACACTGGTATACTGAGCAGGGACAAGGGTTAAAGGAAGGAGAGGGAAAGAGGCTGGCTGTCAAAGCTAAATCCAAGTGCTCCAGGAAATTAAAATGCCTCAACACCAATGACAGAAGAGGGGAATGTTGCAAAGTCTCTAATACTCTAATGTAGTAGAAAGCAGCTCCTTCCTAACTCATCTGTTTCTTAGCAAACTGCTACAGAATGGGAAAGAAGGAAACCCTGAGTCCTTACTGTGGCTGAGAAGCCAGCTGTAATGGTCTCCCAGTGAACATACCAACTGTGAGAGAACGTCCTGCACCAGTGGGGTCAGTTTTACACAACACATCCGTACCTCTTTGGGAGTTTTATGAGCTGCACAAAGAAAAATCCACTGTTCAGTTGCTGTCATCTGAGTACACGTGTCTGGGTGGCATTCACTCTGTTAAAACAATTGTTCAGTTATGAAAACCACAGGATGGCAAACAGGAGCTCCCCCCCCCCAAAGGAGTTTTTGCCAGAAGGGTTTAAAACCTTAAAAAACTCTCACCTCTCACCACTGCTCAAGTCTACGTGTATAAATTTAGAAGAAGAAAGCTCTGCAAACTGCATCTTAGACTACAAAAACACTCTCCTTCCCAATATAATAAAGAAGTATCAAGAAAAGACTTACCTGAAGCTTGACAGCTAGTCCATTGAGCTCAAGGCAGAATTGTCTAAAAAAATTTGAACAGAGCAGCATCAAAATCAACAATTTGTTTTCTCACTGGAAACATCTAATACAAAACAAAGCTAGATGTTCTGATCTTCAAAGGTCTCCTCATGTTTTTGGAAACGATTCTTGTAAAGCAAAAAACACCCAAACAGAACATGAAAAAAATTGTACTAAAATAATATTCCCAAATAGTTTCAGCTGACATCACATCTAAAAGGCAACAGGCTGGGAATTAATGCACTATAAAAGGACAACAGGTTGGGAGAAACAGAATTCACACCAGCATCCTTACCTGAAAGAGACTGAGCTTTAATAATTCAGTGGAAGTGTTTAAGATACCAACCTTGTTATAGAAGAAAGTGCTATTTCACAAATACAGATTGGGGGGGAGTACATTTTAAATTCATGCAGCTGGATCATTCCATCCTTCTAAGCTACACTTACACCAGATCAATTTAGTGGCTAAAGTCCCACCAGAGATCATGAACAGATTGAGACCTCTAGAAATTTTGCTGTCACTAGAAAACCTGAAAGCGTGTCCTTTAACTTAGGAGAATTCACCAACCCATCCTACAAGAAAAGTTTGAATAAACTTGATGAAAGTGACAAGTCACTTCTGTGAATCTACAGTGATTTTTGCTGTATGTAAAGGACAGAGGGAATTCTTAAAATGTGCCTTCTGCAGCTGTATGGATACACTTCTTCCTCTTTTGAGGATTCCCTGTGCCTATTGGAACTACTCCAGGCCAGAGGAGAGAAAAAGAAAATGGGAGGCAAAAAGTCAGGAAATACAAATCTGAGTTGCTTAGAACTGTTCTTACAACTGAAAGTGTATTTGATGAAGTTGGAAGGCATATTTAGAAGAAAGAAAAAACCAAAAACATAAACATCATCAGGACACAAAGATACTAAAGTAATGCCAGGAAAAAAAAGCCCTGTACTATGTCTGAAAATAACTTTTAGGCAAAGACCATCTCAGCCAAACATATTATTTTGTACTGCATAAACCAAACTGAATGAAGGACAGAAAGTTCTGAGTTGAAGGTACTCTTGCTTTCCCACCTAAAGCCTATTTTCCTGCACGTTCCAAACACATCTGGAAATCACATTCCCAATTAGTGGAGATGAAGAACTGATGATAAAAGGAGAAAGTGCTATAGAAACTCATGACTGCATTTTCATATCTAAAGATGTTAGTGTAACTTGTGGAGTGAGGTACAGGCATCTTAAAAAACATCAAAACCACTAGATCAGAGTGCATGATAGGTCCTGAGAAAGAACAAGGAATTCAGAAAATAATTAATACCAAAGCATAAAAATAACATGAAGTTTCATGTTAAGTGTCTATTGATCTGTTGTATTTAGAAAGGCTCAGAACAGGGACACTGTGTTGACAAAAGATGGACTCTTACCTTAAATGTTCATACTTCCATACACCTTCATCCTGGCCTTCGGGGGGCTCGAGGATCTTGTCGATGTTGGAACAGTCTGCCCTGATGTTTTGCTGAATATACTATGAGAGGGGGGGGGAAAACAAATCTAGGTCTTGCTGTAAATACTGTAAGACAGTGTATTTAGGGTGTTATCTCTTTGAAGGACTTTTTACTTGAAAAGGGATTTATGAACTAAAAAGGGTAGATGAGCTGGGTAAGGAAATTGGTACAGAAACCCATCTTTCCTGGATTAGAAAAGGTAGAAAAATGGGTACATTTTACAGCTTCTTTACGACACCCTTCTCAAAACAGAAGAATCCTGATTTGTTTAAACGAGACATGGGATTTCTTGCTATTTCTGCATATGCAATTAATAATCACAGCTTCTTTCATATACGTAGGGTGCTTATGCAATTCACTCCTGTGCAGCAGCGCTCTCAGCTGCTAAGAAGCAGGCACAGTTCCCTGGGTTTTCTTACCAAAATAGGAAAATGAGCTTGGTAACAACATTTCACAGAAGTAAGAATACCTGCTGAACAGCCAACGTACTGTCCATTTCTTCAAAGGATTCATCAGGCCAGTTGTAGAAATCCTGGTTAAAAAAGAAGTTTAAAGCAATTTAACAAAAACAGAAGGGGGTGGGGGGGGGGAGGGGGAAGAACAGCACACAACCTACAGTAAGCCTGAACATGCAGGAAAATAGAGGTAGGGATGGCGTATACAATTCCAGGAAGCTACATCTTAGCAGAAGCAGCACGCAGTCTCAGCAAGAACAGGGTGAAGCAGGACCTATCACAACAGCAGAACATCTTGAAGTGGAAGCTGCGTGTGACTATAAACAGCGTCTCTCCTCCCCGTCCTGCTGGGACACCCAGAGAGCCTGTATTTTAAAATTAAGGACTTTCACACAGTGGCCATTTCACACGTGAGATTGCGTAAGAATGGAGACAGGAAGGGGTCTGTAGAGAGCAGCATTGTACAGCGGCCACGAAACTCAAAATCCCAGTTCATTCCAGAGTTAAGAGACCACTGGAAATGCCTTCTCCAAACTGAGGCAGCAGAATGCAGTGTTGGCCTCCCTTGGTACTGTGCTCTCTTGGAAGGGTCAGTATGCTGCCTGGCTGGCTGGTTACCAGCTCTGCTAACCCACGGTGCTCAGTACTGTCCAGGATAAAATCCTCCTGATGTTTCACCTTGGATGGTTACCAGCTCTGCTAACCCACAGTGCTCAGTACTGTCCAGGATAAAATCCTCCTGATGTTTCACCTTGGATCCAGCTCAACTGCAGTCTTCTGCAGCAATTCACATCTGGTGCAGCTGTGACAGGCCCAGACATGCATTTTCTCGCCTGGCATTTTTCACATCTAAAATTTAGTGCTACTCCCTCTGATTATCCAGATACTGAACATCCCATAACCATCCTGGTAGACACAACGACTCAGTGAAGATGTGCCAACTGTGAAGCTTAGCAACCTGTTTGTGAGAGAACACAGGCACCTCTCGAGAAAGGGGCACTAATCCAGTGTTGAAATACCATTAAGCAATGGTAGTTACCTCCTGAATAACTATATCACCGTGTCATCCAAAAAGACAGCCACACACAAAGAAGTACGACTGCATCACTGCGCGCAGTGTTGTTCAACCTGCGTGAACTTTGTAATAAGCTTCATAATACTTGACCAAATATAGGTCTATCTGTAGAATTACAGGTGTATATATATATATACACACCTACATACCTACAGAATATAACTCTTCATATAGAATTGCCCATATCAGCATCACAGAAACACAAGGTTGGAAAAGACCTTTAAGATGATCGAGTCCAATCGTTCCCGTCCTAAGCTAAACCGTATCTGTAAGCACCTCATCTACCCATCTACTAAACACATCCAGGGATGGTGACTCAACCACCTCCCTTGGCAGCCTGTTCCACATCCTGACTCTTTCAGTGAAGAACTTTTTCCTTATACCTAATCTGACCCTGCCCTGGCACAGCTTTGTGCCATTTCCCCTTGTCCTATTTCCTGTCACCTGGCTGTCGAGACCAGGGCCCAGCTCTCTACACCCTCCTTTCAGGTAACTGTAGATAAAAGATAAAGTCTTTCCTCAGCCTCCTCTTCTCCAGACTCAACAAGCCCAGCTCTACAACATTCTGCTGTGCACACAACACACTGTTCCCTTCACAGATTACACATGTATGGAATGAACTGATCCACGGGGTTGTGTGATAATTGTACCTCGGTAGATGACAACAGAGAAGAGATGCATTCTCCTACCACACCGAGCCATAACACAGCTCTGTTGCCAGCCAGGAGCATTCAGCACAAAAGCAGAGCAAAGCAGCCCTGCACCAAGGCCTCGGTGGAGACCACCACCTCTGAACCTGTCTAAAAATCGTGCCTTAGGTGCTTGAGAAGTACCTGTGCGCGATGACACAGGAAAACCTGCCATGGAAAACCCGGAAACAATCAATTTAATTTCGGTTAAGAGAAGGGTTTGCCTGCAGCCCGGGCTGGCCGGGAGCAGCGCGCAGGTTACGTAAGGGAGAGGTGGCTGCTCCGGCGGAGCGGGCCAGGAACTGCCTGCCTGCGGAGACGCGGCTGCCCGCCAAGGCCGCCTGCACCGCACCGCGCCGCGCCGGTCGCGCCCGGCTCACCGGGCGTTCGGCAATTCAATGCCAACGACTGCAATGCCTGCCGGTGCGCTGGAGCCCGGTGCTCGCAGAGAGCCTCCGGCCCGGGAAGCGGCCTCAGCTATCATCCATTATTTCACAAGCGCTCGCCAAGGCTACCCCGAGATCCCGGCCCGGGAGCGCGCCGCCGGTGACATCCACGGCGCTCCGGGACGCGCCCCGACCCCGGCACCGGCCTGGCTGCAGCACGGTCTGCGCTCCCGAACCGGAGCCTGGAAAGCCCCGGGACGTGCGGCGCTCTCCCCGCCGGAGAGCCGCGGGGAGGGGGGCGGCAGAGCCGGTGCCGCAGCGACCTTTCTCCCCGGGCCCGGCGGCCCGAACGCGCCGCGGGGAAGGCAGCTGCCGCGGCTCCCCGGCCCGGCCGCGGGGAACAAAGCGGCCCGCGGAGCCGGGCCCGCCGCCGCGACCCGCCCGCCCGGCCCGGCGGGCTGCGCTGGGCCCCGGTAGGCCGGGCGAGGCCCGAGGCGACGCCCTGACCGCGAGCCCGGCCCGGCACCTCGGCGGCGGCGGTGCCCGTCCCCGCGAGCGAGCACGCCGTGCACCGCGCGGCGCCAGCCCCTCACCTGGGCCTTGGTGCCCGGCCTGTTCCGCCTCAGCACTGCCGTCCCCTCCGCCATGACCATAGTGACAGCGGCGCCAGGACCCGGATGCGGCAACGCCGGGCGGGGCGGCGAGAGAGGGGGAGGAACGGCCGCCGGCGGAGGGAGGGAGGAGCGCGAGACGGAACAGCCGCGGCGGGGCGCGGGAACAGCTGAGATCCGGGCGCGAGGGGGAGCTTCTCGCGAGAGGAGGCAGGAGGTTGCGGTGCCGCTGCCTGTGGCGAAGCGAGACCCGGCCCCGGCCGCCTCCTCCTCCTCTTCCTGCCTTTCCCCGCCGCGGCGGGACGCGCCGTTCCTTCTCCCGGCCGCGGGGGAGCGCGGAAGAGCCGTTTCCCGCGCGGCGCTGGGGCTCTGCGGAGGCTGCAGGGCTCTTGTTCAAAAGCCGAGCTCTCTGAGGGGGTGACGCCCCCACCCTCTCACGCACACGCGGGGACGGCGATAACGGCGGTTCCCGCCTCTCTCTGCCCACGTCGGGAGCGGTGTCGGGAGGCCGGTGTCATCGCCACAGGGCTGGAGCAGCCATCAGAGTTGTTCCTTTCGTGAGACGAGCTCTCCAGACGTTAACGAGCTGAGGCGGGTGGTTGCTGAGGAAACGTGTCCCTCTGTCAGCATCTCTCTGTGCTGTCCCACAAGACCAGCCTGCACCCCTCTGAGTCCCCGTGCCACACAGCTGGGGCTATAGACCATAAGGGTGTGAATTTTAGAGAATATTTCAAGCCCTACATTAAAGATACACAGTTGTTAATGCTATGAGTAATGAATAATTAAAACAAACCCCCAAAAAAGCGCCCCACAACAGCAGTGATTTGGGGCAAAAGACTTCCAACAAAGCAGGTTCAAAGCCCTTCTAGGCCTTCGCAGGCAGGATTGCCGGGCTTGTGTGTGTGGTGTGCAGAGGTCACAGACTGCCATGCTAATGGAAAACAGCTTGGGTTTCAGGGTTTGCTAAGTTGGGTGTTACTTGTGCTGCCTTTATTTGGGAAGAAAACATAAAATAGCACTGATAGGTTATAGTTGACCAATAAATAGGTCCCTGTTACAAGGAAGTAGACATTTAGGAAGACTAGAGTAGCTCATGCTGTTTCTGTAGGATAAGGAAGAAGAAAATTGTTTGGAAGCTGCTCTAGTTCTAGACAACAGATGGTAGAAAGGAGTACAGCATAGGTAAGTAAGGGTGAATTGCTTCTGGCTGCACGCGAGAGTGATGGAGCAACAAGGTAGAGCTGAGAGAACTCCCCTTATAGTCAGTAAACAAATGGTTGGGGTTGTGTGTTGTTTCCTGAAAAGTGGAGAATGCTGATAGTTCATGCTGCCCCTAGTTCTGTGGCACTACAGAGTGAATGTTCGGTGTGGCTCCTCCACGGTTAATTTGTTCTAAATATCATGTACTTCCCCATGTAAAAACCTCTTCCTTCTACTCAGTGAATTAGAGAATGTGAAACATTTCTGGATTGAAAACATTTGAGAAATCTCCAATGAGGCGTTCCCATCAGAAAGCAAAGTGGGTATTTAGTCCTTACTTCGCTCGGGCAGTGCCATGCCCTGGCAGCTGCCCTGCTCTGGAGGCTGGGTTGGAGCTGGAAGCTGGACAATGTGTGAGCTGTCAGCAGTGGGGGTTCCATTCAGGTTACACTGTAACACAGAGGTGGCATTCCTAACTTCAGGCACCTGGATTCAATTTGCTCAGTTACTTTTTTACTCTGGGTCAGCATTCCTGCCCCAGAGATGTTAGCTATTTGAGTCATGTGATGAAACTTCAGCACTTCTTCACAGTTTGTGTAAGAAACCTTGGCAAGATTATTAACACTGGGAGAAACTGGTGCATTAGAACAAAGAGTACAAATGTCCTGTTGTCATATTAGATCAGCTGTAATCCAGCATTAATGTTTTATGAGGTTGATATTGTAATTAGCCAGGCCCGAAAATAAAAGCACTTTTGCACTTTTAGCTATTTTTGTCCTTTAAAGTACAGCAGTGCCTGCTTTGTTGTTGTTTGGTTTTGGGTTTGTTTTTTTTTTTAATATTCTCTTTCTATCATTGTGTTCAAGGTTTAACTGTTATCTAGAGCACAGAGGATTTGGGGATTTGACATTTCCATTTGTCCCTGACTTTTACTTCATGGACATTTTGCTTCTAAAATGGAAATAAATCAGGGTGTGAAGAAATACCTCTCCAAGGGAAATACTTACGTTAGTTCAGTCTGCAACTGGCTTATGGGTTTGCAGAAAGACCAAAGAAGTTGGCACTGTTTCTTTCTTAAAGAAGATGGTAAAAGTCTGCAGCTGTCTCATGTTCCTCTTGATAATTAACCCTGTCTTCCTGGAAACTGCTTGTTATTTTTGTTTTGTTGAATCTGAAGTTGTTTTTAAACAAAATCTTCTCAACAGTAATTTAACTTTCTGGTTTCCACCTCATGATTCAGAAATCTGAGTGCAAATGGGAGTATTTGGCCAAAATCACGCTGATTGTGCTGTTAGGGACCTGGCCTTCCTTTCCTCTCTGCTGGTGTGTAAAGGATTCATCCTTTCCTTTCTGGGGCAGGATACTGTAACCACGATGATAAACATTTTCTGAACCAGTATAGCTGCTGTTCTGAAATGTTAAGAAACGGCAAAAGTAGATGAAGCCCATCTTGTCTTCTTATGCTCCAGCCTGAGGAAAGGCTGGGAGGGGCTGTATATCCCCCCCAAAAAGCTGGTAGGGCAATATGAAATATTTTTGCCCTACTAGCAGCTTTAAAATAGTCTAGAAACCAGTGGAATGAAGAAGTCTGACTTCCCACAGGAGCAACACAGATAAGAAACAGCATTTGAGATTGATGCTGTCCTCCTCTACAGAACCCCAGGGATATCAAGTTTGGCATGCCCTTGTGGATGAAGAAACAGTAACAGCAGATGGATCACCTTGTGTATGAAATAGTTACCTTGTCCTTGCTTGCAGTGATAGCCTCTGGGTGCAAGAATAAAATGTTCTCTATCCAGCCCTCAGACATTCAAGCACATCCTCCATTTGATTAACCCTAGGAATGCTTTTTTTTCCCGTCAACATCTATAAATTACTCATTCCCATGAAGGTCTTTCAGGAAATGTGACTTTTCTTTTTGATCAGTTATGTAAACACTAGTGGATAGAGCCCTGATGAATATTTTATTAAATAAACATGATCTGCTGTGGTTGGAAGCAGAGCTGGGGGAAGCCAGCTCGCATGAGTCTGCTCAGCAGCACTGCAGTGTGAGTTCAGCATGACCCTGCTGGGGAGCAGGATGGTGCCCTGGTGCTGCCTTGGCCAAGGGGTTTATTGGAAGTGATGCAGCAGTGTTAAGCCTGGACGTTTCTCTGGTGGGAGTTGATTCCTTCTGCATCTTTTTCTCACTGAGACACGGTCTTGTTTGTAAATGTTAAATGCCTTCCCCTCTTTGGTACTGACTATGCCAGAATACCTGCTGTATGGCAGGAGATAAAGGCACACATCTTCTAGAGGAAGGTAACACTTCTCAGTGAGTTTGACATCACAATTGACTGTCTTTCAGGAAACTCGTAGTGTGACTTTGAGCTGTTGGGTGCACTGCTGTAACTGCTGATGGCCAGGCAGACTCTCAGTTTAGCCACCAGAGCAGTGTGACTTTATCTGGCTTGCCTATGGCAGCAAGCAGCACAACTATGGGGAGCGAAAGACAGTACTTCAACTGTAGCTCCACCTAGGTAAAAAAAAAGCAGCTCCAGCTCGCTGCTGTGCTGGCTTTAGCTGCTGGGGAAGAGACCCAGAACTCCCTTGGCAGAAAACACATTGTTTCAGAGTGCTTCAGGGCTGAAGTGTCCAGCTGCAGCAGCAGCTCAGGTTTCAAAAAATACTTTTGGTTACAGTCCTTTCTGTTCTCTCCAGAGTAAGGCTCAGCATACCTAGCCAAGTCCATTGTGTAACAGCTTGGACAGACCGAGAAGGTACCATTTTACTACCGCTGTTACTGCTGCTAAAGCCAGCTGTCGATATATTCAGCATGGTGTACAGCAGCGCCTGTTGTCAGACTGCACCAGACCAGCGGGTGCATGCCAGCTCTGACACCAGCACAAGGAGCACAGACCGGTGTAGTCTTGCATGAATAACCTCGCACCCTTTTCCAAAGCAAGACAGGGTGGTTAGAAACATGGAAAGCGTTGTAAGTAAACGCCTTGCTGTGTAAGAATGTTGCATGAAGGAGACAGGAAATAAAATTTGTCAAGTCAGTTTTCTACTGTTCCTGCTCCTTTTATTTTAGACTGTTCTGGAACAGGCGGTTTGGGGGAAGGCGGTTTGTGTGCCTTAGCTCTTGCCAAGGCAGAGCTCGTTAGAAAAACAGGTTATCTTAAGATAAAGTTGACTGAGAGCTAGCTCAAAGTCCCCTCCATCGCTGCATCTGGGTGATAACCATTTCAAACTCATCTCCCAGCTTGCCCCAAGCCAAAAAGAACACGTTACCACAACTGCACTGTTTCAGAGATTAGTTCATTACACAGTTGAGACTCAGTTTCACTGAGCAGCAGCAGAAACTGAGACAGAAGCAGACCAGTTTGAGAAGTTTATTGTAAAGACCTTTACAATCTCAGTACAGAGATAAGGATATAAAATGATGTTGTCTGGAATAATTAAGGCTGGTTGGCAGTCATCTGAATTTCATTGTTCAATGGAACTCAAGCAAGAGCAACTGACTTCTGACTGTACATATTTTTATTTGCGTTCCATCGTTACAGTGAGTGAGATCACATTATTTCAGAGACTCAATGCCTGCATATTATAAAATAAAGGACATTATTTACATGATGAAAGAAAAGTTTCAGCATTTTAGTGGAATGGATGACTGATACTGCAACAGGTTTAGTCCACGTACTTCCCCAGAATGTCACCATCTCTAAACAAGTAGTAGTCCTGCAAAGAGAAGACACATTGGTACATGTCACATCAGTTGTTTTGCAAACACTGTCTTGTTCTCAAGTCAGGGCTACCATAGTCACAAAGGACAAAAATGAAGTGAGCTAACCAAAACGAACTCTATATACGTTGACTTCTTGAAAAGACTTTTTTGTTTATAGTGTCCTGGTTCTGGCTAGGATAAAGTTAATTTCTCTCTAGCAGCGGGTGGAATGCCAAGCTTGGGAGTTAGGCTGAGAGCAGTGCTGATAACACACTGATGTTTCTAGTTGTTGCCAAGCAAGCAAGGACTTTCCAGTTGTTCGTATTTCCCTGCTAACAAGAAGGGAGGGGACACAGCCAGGACAGGTGACCTGAACTGGTGAAAGAGGGTATCCCATGCCAGTTAAATCATACTCTTTGGAAAAGCTACAAAGTTAATGTATTTAGTAGCAGGAAGTGCAAGAACTGTTAGAAGACAATTCTGCAAGCTTTCCCTGGCAAAAGCAAGGACATCCCCAGTAATTTCAAAGCCTTTTTGGGTTGCCTCTAAGAGACACTTGGCAGTTGGAGCCATTCTGTCCACTCAACAAAGGTCCAGCCAGAGGTATCAGAAACTGAGTGGATTCAGCTGTTCCTGTTTGAATACCAACAACTTAATTTCTTGAACGCTGCTATCACTATGAAGTGACTACAGTATTTATCACTGGCAGCCTGACGTTCTGTGAACCAGCTTAATTCCCTCCACAAAGTCTGGAAACCCTTACCTTATCTTCTAGTACAATCTTAGTACCACCATATTCTGGTAGCAAAACCTTTTCACCAACTTTTACACTCACTGGCTGAATCTCACCATTCTGAAAGAGAAAAGAAATCCTTAGTTTTCCACAAGGTAGGCAGATGTAACAGAATTCCTTCAAGCAACAATGATGCATCCACCTATAAAACATTCAGGAAATCACAACTCTCTACTGTTGTACAGTGAGACTGGAATGTACAGGTTCACAAGGAAGAAAGGCACACCGGTCAGTCTCAAGCACGGGAGTCCTGCAATATTTAGGCAGTAGGATTGCAGGTTTTTTTCTGAATATAATTAATTTTCATTTACAACCGTGAGGTCTGTGTGTGGCATACTGAATGGGACATCCCTTAAAGAACAAAAACATGCAAGAAACCAAATAAATCACGTGGCAGACCATGAAACTCCCTTTTAAAAGTGGAGAAAGTCCACTTCCATGTTCATAGCCAAGGCCCGTTCCTCTGAGCACCAGTTAAACCTACCTTCTCATCTTTGTTACTCTGATCACTTGGCCCTGTGCTGGCAGATCAGTTGTTCAGAAACACCTGATAAAGTTTAACTACATTTTTGTATTACAAATAAGTAATACAATGTTAGTCAAATATTAGCACTGTTTCACAACATAAAGCTTTAAAAATCAGATACTGACCCAAACCAGCATGTACATACGGGGGACTCATGGTAAAGAAAAACTCTGGGTCAACATGCCCAGGTTGAAATTTAACCCGTTTTCCTCCACAGCTACTAAGGGAGCACTGCTGTGCTGGGGAAAAAACCTTCTGATGCTGCAGCCCACAGCCACTGGCATTTCTGCCACGTGAAGGCATCCCAGGCGCGGATTTACTGTGCAGTATTAACAAAAAATTATTTAACACTCAATTCTTCTGATTCCCAACTGTCTTTTGTCCAGTGAGCTTAATCCTTACGGACAACGGATTTCCCACAGCACAAGGCAGCAGAGGCTACACTCCGGGGTGCTGCTTGCCTGTCACATTTGGGCATGTAACCATTTTAACAAAGGCTGCTGCTTGGTCCCTCAAGGTTTTGGCGGTCAAGTGATGAAACAAGATATCCCCCAAACCACTGTTTACGTATTTCAAATACCACCCTCCCCAGCCAAAGCCACACACAAAATCCAAAAAGCCCCAAATCACCATTGAACCCCAAACCACTATTTAATAAAGCTGCTTATTAAGATCAATACTGATTTTCAGAAGGCAGGTCTTTTCTTTCTATGAACAATTAAGGGAATGCTGGCATTCCAGACCAGAGCCCATCAGGAGAGCTTGAGATTTCTATCTCCTCTGTGAAATTGTACTTCCAACTTCAGTCATCAGGTCACTCGTTTTTGTGAGCTATCCCTAAATTTACACTACAACTACACTTCTGTGCAATAGAGAGCATCCTGGGTACCACTGCACTGTTAATAATTCTACCCAAGTGTCATCAGTGCTTCAGGATATTTACCTTTCCTTTGGCTCCTGAGCCAACCGCTACTACTGTCGCTTGTAGCACTTTCCCTTGGGCTTTTTCAGGAATCATGATGCCTCCTTTGGTTACTGTCTCGGCTGCACATCGTTCAACCAGAACACGATCAAAGAGGGGTAGAAATTTCCTGAAGGCTTTTCCTGCCTGTGGAAGTAATTGGACATTGCAACAAGGGGAACGTTAAAATGGAACTGCAATTAAAAATACTTTTAATTCTTTTTACAGACATAATGTATCTTTTGAGAGAAACAAATAGATAAAGAAAATTGCTGAGAACTTATTTTTAGTTGCAACAAATACACATCACCTTTGGCTGGGTCAGAAATCACTAAAGGCATAAGCAGATGCTGGGTGACCCTGGCACTGAGCAGCAGGAGGACATACTCCAGCTGGGTGATGCAGCACCACCTCCCCGGACTGGAAAGCTCCGCAGGCTTTTCCCAAACCTCGAGTCACTATAGTCTGGTCAGCAAAACGACTGATGAGACTGTATTCAGTCAGGTCACAATCAGATTCAGTGATGACTAAGGATAGCCAGTTGCCTTTACATTTGCACACTGGAGCGTTTTACAGCAAGGAGGCAAAATTCCATCCAAGTATCCCGGGTCAGTTTTTTCCAGGCACTTTCATGCCTGAGCATCTCGCAGACTGTTATGTAGCCATGTCTGAAATGGGAGGCTGATACAAGAAATGATGCTCTACAAATGACTTTAAAGAAATGGCAGGTTTAAGCCCCAAAAGCCAGGAAGGTAGACACACTCGTACCTTGGCTGCCTCACTGTCTGCCTACCTAGACAGTTTTTATTGGGCTTTTTCAGCAACTAATTACTGCTGCTTGGCTGCATTTAGGAAACGTCGGTTTAACGGCCGCGTACGAGATAAAAGCGAGCAGAGGTCAGGGAAGAGCGCCCTGCTTTGATTTAGAAGGAACGATATGGCCCGTGGCCAAGTCACATGGAGACAGCGCTCCACCGGACAGGTACCCAGTGACCGCGCTCAGAGAAGCAGCTAGAAACGGGCCTGGACCCCGCCCGCCCCGTACTGACCCTCAGCGACATCCCCACGCACTGTAGCGTTCGGAGGAAGCAAAGTTACGGGCCACAGCCATGACAAACGGGAAAGGCTGCCAGTTGGGAGCATTCTCGTTCTATCGAGATGCCGTCTCTGGTCCCCTCCCTGGTTAAAGAACCCCTCTGTGCTCAGCAGAACGCGGCAGCCGCTCACGGACACGCCGCGCCCAACTTCGGAAATGCCAATTCCGCACGCCAGCCGGCTCCCCAAAATAAAACCTCATCAGAAGGACGGGGGCAGCTCTGCCCCCGCCCGAGGCTCCCTCAGGGCAGACCCCCATCAGAAAGCTGGCAAGGCAGGGAACGGGCAGCCACGGACGCCGCTTATATAAGCCTTTACCTCCGAGCCGCAGCCCTGCCCGTTACCGCCCGCGGGAAACCCGCGCCGCTGCCGGCGGGGCAGCGCACGCAGCTGAGGGCTGCGGCAAGCCCACGGCAGCCCCACCGAACACCCCCGCCGCGGCCATGCCGGGGACGCCGTTTCTGCCCCAAGGACTGCGTGACCTTGCGGCGCTCCCAGACCGCTACGAACACCCCCGCGGGCGGCGGCTCGCTGCCAGCGCCCGGCGGGGCCAGCGGCGCCGCGCCGCGCTCAGCCATTGCGCCCGCGGGCCGCGGCCCATCGCCTCCCTCCCACAGCCCAGCCCAGCGGGCCCGGCGCGGACGGCCGCGGGCGGCCTCCGGCAGGCTGAAGGAACGCCCGGGGCGGGCGGCGCGGCTGCGGGCCGCTCGGGGACTCGCTGGAGGACCCGTAGCGGCGACACGCCGGTGGCGGGCGGGCCGGCCGGAGCCGCGGGGGAGCTCCCCCACCCCCCGATGCCGGGCTCGGTACGCGGAGCCAGACGCGAGCCCAGGAGAGCCGGGGCAGTACGCCGGGGCACGGGCGGCGAGCACTCACCATGACGGCTCCTGCACTCCCCGCCACAGAGTGACAAGGCCGCCGCAGGCGCACGTGTGAAAGGTCACCGCTTGCGCATGCGCGTTGAGTGCCCCGCCCCGGGGCGGGGCCCGACCTCCGCCCCGGCCCCGGCCCCGGCCCGGGCCGCCTCTAACTCTCTCGCGTATTTTTTGCCCCCGGGGCTACGGCCGGTTTCCGGGGGCTGCGGGCACCCGGGCCGCGCTGCGAGCCTCGCTAACTGGCGCCCCGTTAGTCCCGGGGTCAGACGCTCGCCCGGAAGTGATGTCAGCTCAACTTTGACCTGCGCTGAGCATGAGCGTTCCAGAAGGTTCTGGAATTGATGGGCCCCGGAACCTGAGTGATTCATGCCGGGCCCTGCCGCGCATGCGCGCAGCGCAGGCCGTGCCCCGGTCCTGCGGGAGAGCTGCCGGTGGGCGCGGCCGCTCCCCTGCCGCCGGGGGCGGGGCTGCGGCGGCTGTGCTGGTTCCCGGGCCGGGCAGTGCGGAGCCCCACATGGGTCGGCGCCTGGCCGGGGGCGGGGCAGAGGCGGTGAGTGCTGAGCGTCTTCCCGCTCCTGCGCGCAGACCTGCCTGCTCAGCTTCCAGTCCGGACGGCGGAGGCGCCCGCTGCTTCCCCCACGCTGCCCGCAGGTGAGCGCGGGAGCTCGGCTCGGCTCCGCTGTGCCCTGCCTGGGGAGGGGGTCCTGGCGGCCCGGCGGTCCTGGCGGCCCGGGGGTCCTGTCACTGTCCCGCTTCTCCCGCGGCGGCGGCCGCTGTTGCGGGGGCCGGGGGTGCTCGCACGGGTAGTGGTTGGCCCGTTCCGAGCCTGGCGGGCTGGGCGAGGCTCTGGCGGCCGCGTCCCCTTGCGCCCACCCGCGCGGGCGCGGTGCTGTGCGGCGCGGTGTGGCAGCGTGTGGCGCGGCGGGGCCGGGCCGTGCAGCGCGGCGGGCTGGCGGCAGGGGGCGAGCGGCTCTTGACCTTGCTGCGCGTGTCCTGATGGACGGGCACATGTGGCCCGAGGCCTCGGCCTCCCCCACTCGCCCGGGTGGCCCGGTGGGGCCCCGGGGCCCCTTTCTGCCGCTCTGCGCCCCGGGGCGGTGGCCGCGGGCCCGCCCTTGCCCGCGTCCGGCTGCCCTTGCGAGACGGAGCCGCGCGTGGGAGTCCCGCCCGGGCCGGTGCCGCCGCCGCTGGCGTGCGCGGCCCCCCCCGCTGAGCCGCTGCCGGGAGCGCCGCCTGGCAAGCGGGGCTGCTGGTGTTCCGCCGGGCCCGCGCGGTTCCCTGTCCTTGCTGCCGGGGAAGGCCCGGCGGGAGGGGCTCGGAGCTGCTGCGGCCCGGGGCGTTCCTGGAGGGTCTGAGCTCCCCGGCCCCTCCCGCGGCTGTCAGCATGAACTCGAAGTTCACGGCCTCTTGTTCTTCTTTCTAAATTCTTTTTGCTCTCGTTTGTTTAGAAGTATCTGCGTGGAACTTCACGCTTACGTTTCCTCTGGCTTTGTTCTGCCCTTCCAGACATGCTCCGCTTACCTGCAGTGCTCCGCCAGATGAGGCCCGTGTCCAGGGCACTCGCCCCCCACTTAACGCGAGCGTATGCGAAAGATGTGAAGTTCGGAGCAGATGCCAGAGCCCTTATGCTTCAAGGGGTAGATCTTCTAGCAGATGCTGTAGCTGTCACCATGGGGCCAAAGGTAATGGGGGGATTTTGCATTTGGTTCACGTTAACGCTTTGATCTGGTTGAGAGCGGCGTGGCAGAGAGCAGTTGTTACCTTTCCCTCCCTAGAGGTGCGGGGTTACCACCTGCAGAGCCGTAACCCGGAGTGTAACGGGACAGACAAACCACCACATGCAGTTCTGTGCTCATTTGTGTCGCCTGAACCGTGACAATAGTGCCCGTGATTCTCACAGTAACGAGATAAACTTGGGTCACATGGAAGGGGCGGTGTGCTTGTTTGAACAGTTTGAGGGTTTAAGGGGATGTGTGTAATAGTTTACTGGAGCTCAGCCAACAGCCAGTAAAAATGCCATCGGTAATGTAATTATCTGTGTCATAAAGCAGGTTTATTATCACGTGGCTGACTTGTTACAAATAACGGGCTCGTATCACTTCGTAGTATTGGCAAGGTAAAAGAAACACTGGAAGGGTAACGTTGAGGTTTCAGTTGGTTGGTAAATGTTAACATCTTAAGTCAAAGCAACGTATTGTTATATAACCCGTTATTGCGTTGCTTAAGAGGACAGAATATAGCGTATGATTCCTGGGAAGTTCTAGGACTAGTCCACGGGCTGCAGGATTCTGCATAGTCATGCAATGTGCAGTGAGGCTTGAAATGAGATTCCCCCTCTATGGAAGAGTACTGGCTTTCTTTGGGCTCACAGGAATATCTGTTCCATATAGTAACGGCACAGGCATGGCAGTTCTCAAGGCTGCTTGGCCTCTGTAAAACTCATTCATGCGTTTCTAGCTCCCTTTTGGTGCTCTGTTAGCTCTAGAGGCAGAAATGGCACATGAAGGTTAAGGATCAGTGATGTCAGCAAGCTGTGGCTGTTTTCCACGAAGGAACAAAGTTTAAGTGTAGTCAGTTAATTTAACTCATTTTTTTGGACCAGGCTGTTCTGTGCATGCCTGAGCCCAGTTCTGATGCACTGGTTAAAGGGCAGTTCCTGATGCAATTTGCTGTAACCTTGTGGGGGTTTTGTGCCAGTGCTCTCACTTTATGTGCTGTTCTTCATGGTGGGTTTGTACAAATCCAGGGATTGTACTGTAAAGCCAGATTGTGCCTCCAGCATTTTAAAGAAATATGGCTCTGGTGAGGAAACTTGTCCTGGGCACTGTTGTGTAGTTAATGAGATGTGGTTGGCAGTCTCATGCAATCTTCTGATACAGCTGCTGACCTGGTGTTGACTTTATCAGAACTATTTTATGTGAGTGCTTGGGTTCTCGGTGTGTAGGACCATTCAAGATGCATGGGTGTTTACTGGTGGGCTCCTGTTTCTCAAACACAGATGAAAAGGGTTGAGGGTAAGTCCTTTAATGTGATCATATATCAGTAGATTTCTGTTGAGCTGCTTTCCTCAAACTACCAGATGTCTGGAATAAGATTGTGTCAAAATAGAGACTAAAATTAAGCAGAACAAGGAGAGACTACGTGAAGAACTTCACAGTAGCAGGATCCTCCAGAGAGGATTGTCTTACTTTTGAGCCACTTCTGGACTCAGGAGGAGAGCAGATGAAATCAAATAGCAGTAAGAAGTCAGATTATGTACTGTTTTGGCATAATAGTTTTATAGCACAGAGTTAGAATTACGTAACCTCTTCCACAAGTTCAGCATCAGTAACTGATGCTTAACATCTCTCTTGCAGCTTCTAGAGTTAGTTGTACTTCAGAGTGGGTGGCAGGAGTCCAGAGTTGGTGAAATCATTGAGGCAGACAGGAGGGGGTCTGTGCAGGCAGGGAGCACCACACCACAGCATTGGCATGCGGCATGAGAGCCCTTAGCTTGGCACGTGATCCCAGCAGTGGTAGGAGCTGAAGCTGAAGCCATGCTGGCGTCTGATCGCAGGGTCAGAGGTGAGGGCACTGGAGCAAGGCCAGCTGGGAGCCAGTGGTGAGGTGGGCAGTTGCTCTCTCCCTTCCCCTCTGGCAGGCAGCAGCTCTATCTGTCAGGATGGCTAAAGAGTGTCAGGGCAGGGTGTGCCACAGGTAGCTCTTTACTGGCTCCTTTGTGCATCTGCTGCCTCCAGCCAAAACTTGAAATGCGGTTGATGATGTCAACTATTTGAGTTATTGACTCTGTTGGCAACAAGGAATCCTCTTGTGCAGGGAGTTCTGCCATGTGTGAAGATTCCCTGCCATATGTATCTATTATAGGGCAGGCCAGCGTTTTATGGAATGCAAGTGTGTGGGAAGAGGAAGAAGGCTTGTTAACCTCCAAGGTTTGATAAATTATTGCAACACAGTAACACAGATTTGTTACGTCTTCTCAGTTCCCTTTCCCAAGTACTAATAAGGCTTGGTTGGGTTTTTCCTGAAGGTGCAATGAAGGATTGGGCTTGGTAGTGCTGTGTTTCAGTTACATAGCCTTTTTATTGTGATTTGATGGCAATTGATACTTCAGTATGTTACTGTGTTCTAACATTAGGGGGAGATGCCAGTGTGAGGGGAATCTAATCTCTTCAATTATTTCCTTCCACAAAGGCCAGTCTTATTCTAGTGGCAGGCTTCTGGGCCTGTGGCATTAAAGGCATCCTGGCTGGGGGATGCAGCCTCGTTCTGTGAAGGTGTGAAACCTTTGAGCCATTTTTCCAGTTCTGCAGGATGGTGGAATGTGTGTGCTTGAAAAGCCC
Source organism: Gallinula chloropus (assembly GCF_964237585.1). Classification (NCBI taxonomy): domain Eukaryota; kingdom Metazoa; phylum Chordata; class Aves; order Gruiformes; family Rallidae; genus Gallinula; species Gallinula chloropus. Next base: position 28,895,011 of record NC_140090.1, on the reverse strand, counting down.
CAGCTGAAAGCTCAGGGTGAGCTGATGGTTCTGTTCCACTGTGGCTGTTGAAAAAGATCTTCATCTTCACTTGAACTCTTGGAGTAACGTGCTGTGGATTGTGTGGCTTTGATTTAATGTTTGTTCTCTCTCACCCTAGGGAAGAACAGTTATTATTGAGCAGAGCTGGGGAAGTCCCAAAGTGACAAAAGATGGTGTGACAGTAGCAAAGGCCATTGACTTGAAAGACAAATACAAAAACATCGGCGCCAGGCTAGTTCAAGATGTTGCCAACAACACAAATGAAGAAGCAGGAGATGGTACCACTACTGCAACCGTCCTTGCACGTGCCATTGCCAAGGAAGGCTTTGAGAAGATCAGCAAAGGAGCTAATCCAGTAGAAATCAGGAGAGGTAACTTTTTCCCTTGTCTTCAATATTTAATCAGACTTTGGACTTTGCTTATCCCAGGTTTGATTGGCTGCCTGAATAAATTGCTGCTGCCTTGAAGAGCCACACAAAACCTCATGTGGAGAACAGTGTGTACAGAACCCACTTGTTTGTTACATTGCTTGCTCTGAAAAACTTCTAACCATTTTACTATTCTATATGTGGTGAACTTGTTTAATTTGGCATAGGTAAACTCCATTTAAAACCACTTCTGTGTTTATTAGTTTCTGATAAGTATATAAATTTACTGGGACCATATATATAAATCAGTCATAAATTTTTATTGCGATGGAAAGAATGTCACACCAGTTCCCACAAAATTAATGCTAGGTATACAAATGGCAGTATGGAACTGGAACTGCTAGTCACTTGTCTCTGTGCAAACTTGGCACACTGTTGCAGTGCTATTTTGGGTTGAAACTGAACCTGTTTCTGTGCTGGATAGCTGGTTTTGTTCATTCACAAGTGTTCTGTTCAATTTTAGGGGTGATGCTCGCAGTTGATGCGATCATAGCTGAACTGAAGAAGCTGTCTAAACCTGTTACAACTCCAGAAGAAATTGCACAGGTAAAACACACCCCAAGATGCCAACTAAAGCCAACTTTATATTGTTGTTTTTCAATAGTTTTGTGAAGTTTGGTTTAATTGAGCTCGGTTATGGGATTATGACACCTTACATTTGTATGTCAGGATTCAGAGTATGTTTCACACTGAATGATCCCCATGGCAGTGCTTTTAATTTTCTTGGGTTTTTTCACATTCCCAGTGTTTTGCCTTCAACTACACTGCTAGAAGCTAGTGCAGACATAGGTAGTTTGCACTTCATCTCATCTCACAATACCTTACTGTTTCAGGTTGCCACGATATCAGCAAATGGAGATCAGGAAATCGGCAATATAATCTCTGATGCCATGAAAAAAGTTGGCCGAAAAGGTGTGATCACTGTCAAGGTAAGAACTGGCCAACGTACAGACCAAGTGCAAAGCAACTGTCTCTCCCCCAGTTAGGGCTGGCTTTTGTGCCATCTGGTGTCAGTGCTGCTGCTCACTTCACAGTATCCCGCTGTAATTCCTTCCTCCCCAGCTCCTTTAGATCAGCTGTTCCCTCTTCCAGTCCTTTTGTTTTGGAGTGAGAGGCTTATAAAACTGCCACGTAGCACAGAGCCTTTGTTCTGCTGTGCGTAGTGTGCCAAAACCCTGTTTGTGCCCCTGGTAGTGCAAGGATCTGTAATGCTACCTTTCTTGCACCTGTGCAGGATGGGAAAACTCTCAATGACGAACTGGAAATCATCGAGGGGATGAAATTTGACAGAGGCTACATCTCTCCCTATTTTATTAACACAACCAAAGGTGAGTTAACAGTATCACATGTCAAATATGTTAGTAAGTTAGAAATACTGATACCTGCTACAGTGACTTCATAATCTGTTACACTCCTTTCTGTGGCAGGTATAAAAAACGTTTAACTATTAGTAAAATCTTGCTTCTAATAGTATTGTTCAGATAACCCATGTTGTTTTCTGCAGGGCAGAAATGTGAATTCCAGGACGCTTATGTTTTAATCAGTGAGAAGAAAATTTCTAGTGTACAGTCCATAGTTCCAGCTCTTGAAATTGCCAATGCTCACCGCAAACCTTTGGTCATTATTGCTGAAGATGTTGATGGAGAAGCCCTCAGCACCCTAGTCCTGAACAGGTGAGGCTTAAAATCCATACTTTCAGGCACATACTGCTGCTTTCTTTTGGTGTGTTTTCATCCTTTTAAAGGAATACATTCAGAAGCATGTATTTGAACTTGCTACAGTGTCATGCTGTTTGGTCTCTTGCCAGTACCAAAGAAGCTGCAGCTTTTGTAGGTAGCCATGCTTTGCATCAGTCAGGACAGAATTTCAGTTACTGCTTCGCTCCTTTTTAAGCCAAACCAGATCAGTTCACGGAGGTCTCTGCCTGATTGTTAAAGCTGTACTGAAACAATTGGTTTCAGTAATTAAGGCTGCCCAAGGAGGTGGTTGAGTCACCTTCCCTGGATGTGTTTAAAAAAAGTGTAGATGAGGTACTTAAGGATATGGTTTAGCTTAGGATGGGAACGGTTGGACTTGATGATCTTTAAAAGTCTTTCCAACCTTGTGATTCTGTGATTAACACAACTGGAACGTTGGTTTCTGAATTCTTCTTTTCAGGCTGAAGGTTGGCCTTCAGGTGGTTGCAGTGAAAGCACCAGGTTTCGGTGACAACAGGAAAAACCAGCTTAAAGATATGGCAATTGCTACTGGTGGTGCTGTAAGTAATGCTGGTTTAATTGGGGTTTTTTGCTCTTCAGAAATGCTAATGCTATTTAAGAAGGGACAGTACCATACGTCCATGGCTTGGATTTGCTTGCAGGGTGTGTTGTCTTCTTTCAAAAGTGTAACAGTAACTCTAATACTTGAATCTTCGTATTGTTTTAAAGCATGGATATCAATTGCACTTGTAATACAGGGCTGAGTAGGATGTCCCTTTAACTGACTGAAGTTACAGGCTGTGTCCTTGAAGCGCTTGGGTTGTTAAGGAGGAGGAACATCAAAGGCGCTCCCTAGAAATAGCAGAGCTTTCTTGCCACCTTGTGAAACTGTCTCATAATCGCCCAGATCTGAGTGGGGCAAATAGAATTCTTTTAAATATTTGGGATAGATCAGATACTTCTATTTGGTGCTCAACTTTTCAAACAGTTGATGTGCTGGTTACTGTCCCTTTTATGCTGTGCTTTTTTTACACTCGCTTCAGAATCCTGACATGAGACTGGGACCCAAAGGTGGTTATTGAAATAAACTTAGTATTTAAGGTGAAGGGAGTGTGAAATAAAAACAGCAATCGCTGTTCTAAAGCCAGCTTAGTGCCTGTATTTATAACCTCTTGAGATGTGAGGAGGGCTCTGTAACAGAGCTAACTCTGAATCAGAGTGCCTGTGAAGCGGTGAGTGACATCTGTGTTCTGCGAGGGTCAGTTTGTGGGGCACCTGCGTGCCTGGGCTCTGCTAGATGGGAAGTGTTTTGTTCAACTTAGCTGCAGCAGTGTGACTGTTTTCCACCATTAGCCTGCAACAGCATATGTCTGTGTGCCTATAAATAACCAATTCTTGTATTGAGAAGGTGAGGATTGCAGCTTCTCACATGATTTGTTTCAGGTGTTTGGAGAAGAGGGTCTGACCCTAAATGTGGAAGATATTCAGCCTCATGACTTTGGTAAAGTTGGAGAGGTCATTGTGACAAAAGATGACACCATGCTTCTGAAGGGGAAGGGTGAAAAAGCTCAGATTGAAAAACGTATTCAAGAAATTATTGAACAGTTGGAAGTTACCACAAGTGACTATGAAAAAGAGAAACTGAATGAGCGATTGGCCAAACTCTCTGATGGAGTAGCAGTATTGAAGGTGAGAAGTTCCACTTCTTAGGAAAGGGGTGGTATCAGTCCTTTATTGCTGAGTTACTACTCTGTGGTGGTTTGATCATCCTAGAAGTTGATGTGGGTAAGCAGTTTGGCTTACTCTAGTACTACACTTTAGTAGTAAGAACTTGGTTCTTTCATCAACTAAAACTGTGTGGTGGGGCTTCTGGAAGTACAGACGACCACAGCCAGGGGCAAGGCATGGCTTTGCTCTCTGGCTTTCCTCACTCCAGATGGCTATTGCATTTGGTGGCAGCAGTTCCACAGCCAGCAGTACTCCCTCACCCAGGCTCCATGTCCAGGCCCTGATGTATGGCTTGCTGCTTGCAGGTTGGTGGCACAAGTGACGTTGAAGTGAATGAGAAGAAAGACAGAGTTACCGATGCCCTCAACGCGACCCGTGCTGCCGTGGAAGAAGGCATCGTTCCAGGCGGTGGCTGCGCGTTACTTCGCTGCATTCCGGCATTAGATGCTTTGACTCCAGCCAATGAAGATCAGAAAATTGGTAAGCAAATGTCTGGAGTGTGTGGGGTGAAGTGTTAAGAATAGCCTTCTGTCCTGAGGCTTTTTAAGACTGAACACAGATTGCTTTCAGTGAGTTTTTAGCTACTTGACCTTTAGACTCTCATATCCCCTTGGTATGGCGGTCTCCGCTTTACAGTGGGAAGGCGCTTTCGCTGTGTCTAACTCGGGTGTGAAAGGACAGGTAACAAAGCAGCAACACTTCCTGCAAGAACTGCAAACCAACTAAGGGACAGTGGGGGTGACTGTTCCAGCCCTGGCAGACAAAATCTTAAGGCAGCTTAGGAGACTGTGGCAAATCAAATGGAAAGGGCTTTGTGCTGTGTTACAGAAATAACTATGCTCCTCACTACCTCTTGCAGAAGTGAAACTAAAATGCACATGATTTTGTCCTGCAATAGCTTCATTTGCTGATAAATGTCAGTTAGCAGAGAACTTTTGTCCCTGCAAGTGCTACAAACAGCTCGTGCTCTCAAGCGTTCTCCCTCGCACTGATCTGTCGTGCCTGGGCGGTGGGAGCGGCGTATGCGGTGTGTGATGCTGATCAGCCTTTCTGTTACAGGCATTGAAATAATCAAGAGAACTCTGAAAATCCCAGCGATGACAATTGCAAAGAACGCGGGCGTTGAAGGGTCACTAATAGTTGAAAAAATCCTGCAGAGTCCATCAGAAGTTGGCTACGATGCAATGCTGGGGGACTTTGTAAATATGGTAGAGAAAGGAATCATAGACCCAACAAAGGTAACCTAAAGCAGTCTGAATTCTCCACTCTTCTTCCTCCCAGCTCCTGGGACAGTCAGCAGGCATTAAGTTCTTTCTTTCCTATTTTTAGGTTGTGAGAACTGCTCTGATGGATGCTGCAGGTGTTGCGTCTCTCTTGTCAACAGCAGAGGCAGTGGTGACGGAAATCCCTAAGGAAGAAAAGGAGCCAGCAATGGGCGGGATGGGTGGGATGGGAGGAGGGATGGGAGGTGGCATGTTCTAATTCCTGGGCTAGGGATGCATCGTGAGCTCTGCTGTTTAAGACTGGCAGTTCCGACTTTAAAAACCTCAGCTGTCAGTGCGAGAGGGTGGATAGTGACTGAAGTGAGGCTGGTGTTGAAAAGAATCACTGTAACCATCAGTTACTGGAGTTCATTTAACACGTGTAATTGTTTACAGTCATTGTCCATGCCTACAGATAATTTATTTTGTATTTTTTGAATAAAGACATTTGTACATTCCTGAAAAACCTGGGTGCAAGATCCATCTACCAAGGTCCCAATTTAAACTTAGGCACTTGATATTCTGTTTCAGAATTTATTGGTGCTTGCCAGTACTAGAAGAACTTGGAAGCCACTGTGCGTGAGAGACTAGGCCATTCTGTACAACGTAGGCAAACAGACAGTTATGTGACCTTTATGTAATAAAACTGCTCAAAAGTTACAACATGTATCACCTTATTCATCTGCACACAAAGCTATAGTCACGGGAGAACCCTGACAGCCTGCTGCTCTTAAGATGTACCAGGAATCTGACACTTCTGCCTGGAAAGGACAGGTCCTTTCCCTCTGGGAAACATTCCTCCTTAGAATGTTTCTGAGAAATGCAAGTGACTAACTCTAAGGAATACCTAAGCTGAACTGGCACTACAGTTCTCTGAAATATTAAACAATGCTATGAAAACAAGGCATGTGCACTGACGTTCTTTTGCCCTATCTATACCCGTTGTTTCTTGTGCTGGACCAGGCCCTGTGCATCTCTGGCAGTACTGGGGGGTGGAAAAGTGCCCCTGGGTACAAAATGGGTAAGCTTTCTTCACTAACAAAGGGGGTGGTGGGATTTTTAATACTTGTCTTGCTCACTTGTCCTGTGGTTACCTCCTTGTCTTCCTGCTTTCTGAGAGTGGGCTCCAGCATTTGGCTTGAACTACTTGGCACTAGGTGCTTTTTCACCCTTAAAGACAGCTTGCTTTGGCACCTACTGCGTTCTTTCACCTGACACAGCTAATAACATAGATGTGTTGGTCTTCTGCTTTCTTAACTTGGGTATGTTTATCTCATTGTCTAAACAAACAAAATGGTTTAACCATGTCTCTGTTCTTTACAACTGATCTCTTGATCCAGCTCTCCCCAGGTCTCCTACCTTCCTCTGAACTTCCTTCATCATTAGGATCTGTGAAATGTCAATTGCTCCTTCTGGAAAAGCACCTAAATGGTCTGAAAAGTCCTGATCCATACCATGTGCTATTCTGTCATAACCCCTGTGGGTTATAGACACACAGGAGCCAGGACCAGTTTCAGCCCTTCACCTGAAGCTTTACCGAACTTATGCAGGGAAATTTGGTAACACAAGGGAGCATGGAGATAGGATTTAAAATATGTTCAAACCTGTTCACTTGTGTTTCTTCAGAGACTGGAAAGAGTATTGATGTCAGGAATCAAAACTACTGAAAATTAACTAAAGATGGCTGGTACCATCACAATGGACTGATTACATGGTAGTGTGGTAATGAACTCCCCTGCCCTGTCCAAGAACTTGCTGCCTTTTTTTCATGACAGCTGGCCAGGGGTGTGCTGGGCTGCAGTCAGTGTTCCCCCCTCCCAGAGAGGACAGCGCTCTGGTACAGAATGTTGTGCATCTGTGCCCTAGTTCTCAAGGAGGAAACACTTACTTCCTTGGTTTGAAGTTGCACCAGAACTGGGAACAGTTTGCACTAGATGAAATGTATCTGCTGTGAGCCCCGTGCAGCATGCCACAGTGAAAGTGGGGCAGGTAGGCAAGCTCTGCCTGCCAAACACACTACAGGTTCATCAGTCTGGAGACCAGATGCTGCGCTCAAACTCTGGTTCTCCTTATGCTAAGTGTACCCCTTATGCTTCATTTCTAAAACCTCAGCAGCATTGAAGTTGTGTTGGTTTTTCATTGCAGGTGCCATCTGGAGACTCCTGACTTACCCATGTTGTTCATTTGGATGAAAAGCACCTGCTACTTCACAACTCCACGTGTGACAAACTGTTCCATACTCTCCAAAGGTAGAATGTTGGTTTCCCAGAGTTGCAGTTACGTTCACACTACTACTAGCTGAACCTTGAGTTAGTGTACATGTCATTGCTGAAGAAAGCCCCATAAATGAGTAAGGCAGAACTCAGGCTGTGACTACACAAACGGCTTGGGGATTTATAAAGGGCAGCCTGAGACATCTGGTGTTACAGTAGCTGCCAACTGTCTGTTACTGGTGTTTTCTTGAAGTTGCTCTTGACTGCAGGTTGGACATCTATATACACGTGGCTGGACGGGTGGGTGTTGGACAGTACAAAATCACACTCAAAGCTCGGCTCTGCACTGGATTCCCCAAAGGAAGAGCATGGCACCTCTTGTACAAACAAGTTTATAACAGAGGTTGTTAACAGTTTTGCCTTTTACGTGTGATGAACTTCATGAAGCATCAGCTCCCGAGGTATGGTTGTTTCTGGGCCGTGCAGTTTGGATGCTCTTCTTTCAAAGGCAGCTACCATCTGCTTCACCACTTCATCAAAAAATAGTGTAGCAAGTTTTGAGTGTAGAAGTGAACGAAATTCAAAGGAAACCTGTTCAAGAAAACAGAGGAGATTTGGTTTTCCTGTATGTGCTGCAGTAGTAAAGAATACCTTGTTAAAGAATCTCCAGTCAGTCTGCAGGTAAGCTGTGGGAGGAAGAACCGTTACAACGGAATGATGGGCGAGTGTGGGTGAAGAAAAGCCTTGCTCCTTGGTCAGAGGACTGTCTCCCTGGGCATTTCAGTTAGAAGAACTGTTTTGTTTAGTTCTCTGAAGCAAGCGCTTCCACCTATCTAAACTGTATTTCGCTTAATAAACGATGCATCACAAGACATAAGTAGAATATTTAGGATAATTAAAAGCTACTGACAAACAATAACTTGGTCACTTTGTGCACAGAATTCACTTGGGACAAAAGCTCTCTGAAGAAAAGCCTGCACAGCAAAATGGCAGACTTGCAGGTAAGCTGAAGCAAACCCAAGAGGCATTTAAAAGCAACTTGAAATAATTACCTATTACATACCAACATTTTCTATCAGTCCTCCTATCTTGGTAGCTGTAGTTACGGTATGCTCACATGAGAGCACCTTACTGACTAAAGTGACAGATTTGCTTTGGAGTTCCTCCTATCAGAACCCCTCCCATCCTGACACGAGCAGCCCATGTCAGGTGCAGACGTACCGGAGAAGTGCCCTGTACCAAAGCCCTCAAGCCTCCCACTGTGGTGCTCAGAACTTCCATGTCTTCTTTTCACTACTGCATCTGACAGTGGAACTGCTCTGGCAGGGACGTGGGAGTCTACCTTCACTCTTGAAAGAAGTGTTCACTTTTAAGTTAAGTCGTCCTCAGTGATGCTCCCATGCTGTGCTGGCCTTGAGTCTAGTTGAACGGCGTTCCCCTAGGGCTATGGACTCACGTTGGCATAAAATACACAGCTTCCTGAAGCCACTGCAGCATTCTCAGGAAAAGGAAAAGGTGGCTCTTCCGTGATTTTTATCACCCCTGCTACAGCACATCTTTTGGCTTGAAATTTAAGAGTTTTTGCGATTCTTGAAAAGTTGGCAGATTAAATGCCAAATGGAGCACGTACAGCTTCTCAACTTGCTTATGCAGAATGCACATTAACTGTGGGACAGGAGCACGGAAGGAATTAAACTGCTTGGACTGTAAGCCACGTACAGCTTCATTTACATTTGCTTGACCTTAAGCATCAGTAAAACTAATGTGCCTTTTGAAAGTCTGGGAGTTGTCATGGAGAGTTCTGCAGAGCCGGGATAATTAGTTTTGCATCATGACCAGTAGCTTCAGTGTATTTACAAAGCTTGCAGATGGTTAAAAGGGTGTTGTGCTTCAGTCCATACACCAAATCATTTAAGAACTTAAACCAAGCTAGAGAAGTTCCCTGCTGCATGTGTATGTCTCCTGGCAGTAGGATATAACCCAAACCTCAAATTACGCTTTCTAAAGGACATGAGCGTTCTTGAAATCCAAGTTTTCTCTCGTAAGTATTTATAACTGCACAGGATGTGTTCAAAGACTGCTGTGAAATGCTTATGCTCCCTCTCTGCAGAGGCCCAGAGGCAAGCGAGGGCACGGGTCAGTAACCAGCAAGGGTTGGAGTCCTTAAGGACCTTGGTCCTGCCCAGCCAGAGACAGTTGCTTCCGCTGCCTCAAAATGGAGCAAGGGGGAAGTCTCAGTGGTGTTCTCCTCGGAAAGTGAAAATGTCTGGTTTAGGTCTGATTTTCATTCCTTCTTGATCCCTTTAACTGAAGTTCTTGACCTGAAATGTCAAAAGGTGGCTTGGGTACGGGGTGGGGGAAAGAACCTCAGTGTTTAGATTACAGGATTTAAATACTAGCTTAGTTCAAGTTTTCAACTGATTTATGGCTTGAGTTAAAAGCTAACTTAGGTACTAGTCAGTAGCAGGAACTAGAGAAATTAAATCCTGTGAGCAAACAACACGCTAACTTCATTGGCAAGCCCCATGAGAAATGTGGTTTTTGCATGCCTACAGATTGGTTTTTACTGTTGAACTGTATGAAGTGCAGTACAACAATAACCTGAAAACTACTGCCCCAAGGAGATTAACGTGCTTACAAACACCCCAAAAGCTCTTTTTGCATGTACAGAAGGTAATTTTTAAAGCGGAATATCCCAGTAGATGGCAGCAGGATCAACCCGTTTCTGTGCACTTTTGTAGCCTGTTCTAAACCCCAGCTTCATTACATGTTCAATGCAACACCTACTCAGTGCTGTAAGAAAAAAATGTGATGACAGACTAAGGAGACAAAATGGTAAAGCTGTTATTCTACTTGAGTAGAAAATGACTAGCCTAGGAGTAACAGTCTAAATCAGACTGGATTTAAAGAGCAGTAGTCTTGAGCTGCTGTGAGATCCCACCAGAGAGTAGAAAGCCAGCAAAAATTTATTGTATTTCTATTGTAGAAGGAGAAACTAAGACTTAAAATACACCAAAGAATAAAACTGGAAGCCAGGAAATTAAATTGACCAAACCTCAGGCAAAACAGGAACAGAGGGGAGCAATACCTATTTTGAGTACCAAGAGGACTTGAGTTGTAGAGTAATGGAAGGAAGTAGCAAAGTATGTTTAGTATTTCTCCCTCTGTATTATTTGACTAACAACTTCATCTTTAGAATTGTAGGGTGAGAGATACGCTGAAAGATACCAGTTCCTAGACCATTTGATGACAGGTGGCCACCTCACAGAGGTGTGCTGACTCTGAACTGCACTGCAGTGGTTTCCATGTGGTTAAGTTTGCAAGACAGATTGTGTTATAGTGCTGAGTAAAACTAGCTTATTTTCCATACATATGTTTTTAAAAAACAAGCAAACAAGTACCAGCCACTAAAAAAAACCAACCCAGAGCTGAAGATACTGTTTCTACACCCTCTTCCAAGCAAGTGGCACTCCCAATTACAATACTTACTGCAAAATCCAATGTGCAAGTCCTTGGGTAACCAGGGATACCTGGGCTGAAACGCCACACTGTTTCCAAGTGATTAAATAGCTTTCCATCTGTGCAGGATGCCTACAAGAAAGTTTAGGTGAAATTACAGTTAGGCTTTTCCAGGTGTGACAACATGGCACTACTGAAGCTTGCATTTTGGGAACAGTGGAGGTCACAGCATAGTTAAAATTACTCTTATAGTGCAGCCAGCAAAAGATCCTGTCTGCACAGTGTCATTTACAGCAAAGTTACTGAATCCCTTCTGAGGGAAAGGAAAACTTATGATGTTAATACAGATCTCTAGCATGATGAACAGGACACCAGAATAATGCTCTACACCAGAACTTGGAACGTTGTTTGACGCAAAGGACATGGATATTTACTGGCTCATTTTTGGGAGAGGGGTGTTCTTGGTTTTATTTTTATTTTTTAAAAATACACGTATAGAATGTTTTATATATGAATATATAGACTGGTAGTCTTGGACTACAGGAATGCTTAGCATCAAACCAAACCTGACTGAAGGTGATGATCTGTCACAAGATACTATTGCCATCAAAAGCTACCATGCTGTTGGTGAGACTATCCACCCAAGTTCCTAATTGGTTTTTTACACTGGCTTTTAGTTACCAGCAAGCCTTACTTAACTAACATTTCAGGAGTGCTTGTGTACAATCCTACTTTAAAACCAAGTATTTGCAGTTGCTGGCTTCGTAGTTTTCATGATAATAAGGTCCTTTTGCACTCGTTTTTAGCACAATCTTGTGCAGCTATGACAGAAAAAAATTGAAAAATGTATGCTTTGAGATAATCCCAATATATGATCTCAGTTGTTTTGGAAGATCTAGATACAATTTCTGTACCTGTTTTAACTTTTTTTTTTAATAGGTCTTGCTGCTACCACCAGCAACTGTGCTCCAACAAGATGAGCCATGATGAGCAGCTGTGGCTGGTGGTTCAAAAGCAGCGATAAGGTAAACTGTCTCAAAAACCAGCAGCATAAAAATACCTATGCTTTTCTGCCCAGGAATGAGCAGCAGTGCCTTGCTGCTTCTACAACAGAAAGAGGGCGGGGAGGGAAGATTAGACACCAAACTGGGGTTGTTTTTCCTGCTGCCGCCGAAAGGGCAGGAAGAATGGGAAAACTGCCAGCGTCCTCCCCCTTGTTCTCAACCTTCTAAGTAGCAAGCTCACTCCGTGCTTTCCTCTGCCACAAGGGCTGCTGATAGCATTCTGCTTTTTCCATTGCTCGGGCACTGCTGCCGTAAGCAACAAATCCATGCTCACCTTGTGACCACCAGCAGCCTGCTATGCTAGAGCACCCTGCAAACTGCCTTTGCTCAGTTCCTTCTGAGGGCAGTGAGGTGGCCCAAACATACAGCTGCCTCTCTAGAAATGCCCCTACAGTTATACAATATGTAATGAGAACTTCCAGGACAAGTAACCCCAGCAGAGAAGGCGCTAGTTAAGTCTAGGGAGAAGAAATCTCAAGAAACTCTTCTCACCACTTTCATCTTTTCTGATACAAGAAATCCTCTTTTGAGTGAACCCAGAGTTAAAAATAGCAGGTAAGCTCGTCTGATAGCTGTGTGAAAGGAAAAAGGCAGTCTCGTGGGGAAGATTGAAAGGGAAAGCAGTCAGCACGTAAACTGCAGATCATCCACTTTATCTGTTAACCCTCTTAATAAAGAGAGAAAGATCTTTATTTTTATTTCTAGAATCACTCAGTACCTTGAATAAAGGCACTTTGCACATTCCCATTCATGTCTCCCTGGTACTTAAGAAACACAGTTTCTGTTTGATAAGTGTCTCTTTAAGAGAAAGCCTAGGAAAGAGTAGTGAAATAGGATATCCAGCAATTATCTTGAACAGCAATCAACTGTTGTAATTCCAGTACTGATTCCAAAAAAATAGTCAAGATCTGCCATGTAAAGGGAGAGGCCATTTTGCTGGATATAGGACTTTGTGCTGGGCTGTTACTAACAACAACACATTTGGTCATAGGCAAACTCGTTAGAAAACCCAGTCATCATTTAAAATTTCTTCTTTGACAGTTTTAATTACTGTTCTTGAAAAGAAGGGACGAGAAGAGAGCCTTCTTTCTGAACAAATGAATTCTAAAAAAAACCAGACTTTAAACCCACTCTTCTATCTTCTCATCAATATACTGAATAGCAAGCTCTTCTGCACATCCTACACTCAAAACTCCTAGTTAGCTGGTTAAAATTGTCAGAAGAGAAGTACTGACAGATACCAATTTTGCTAAGGCATCAGAAATTACAGTTACCAAAGACAACTTTTAAGTCTGTATTAATTTTGCATTTAGAGAGGCTCAGACAAAGTTATTGCAACCCCTCCAAACAACATGCCTCCCTTAGCTGCTAGTTTCTCCAGCAAAAGGAAATTAAAAGGCAATTCCCCTCGCTCTCCCTTGCCAGCTTATATTTTATAGGCACATTTAAATTCTCTCCAGTTAACCTAAGCCTTTAAACAAAAGCAATGCAAATTTTGAGGCACACAAAGCACTTCCAGAATCAATTTCTGTTTTGAAGCACCAGTGGATCATTTGAATTTCAACAAACACAAGTTTAGGAAAGGTTACAGCTAAGGGGAAAAAGTTACCTTAACTAAATGTGGTCTCACTAGGGTCACAACCGATGTGTATCTCTCTACTACAGGAGGGAATCCTATTTCTAGCTGTGCTTTGCAGTATCCAGAGCGCTTCGATAATATATCTGACTTTTTACACCAAGGAACAAATAGCTTGTAATTCTCCACAACAGCAACAACTTCATACATTTCCTGCATAGAATACCTGGAAGCAGAAGTACCAACATTAGTTACAAGGCATTTTAACTTCAAATTCAGTATTAAAACACTTCAAAGCAGGCATAAAAGACACAGATTGGAGGATGAACATACAGTCACCTGAAAACATTACCAGTGGTTTTGGAAATTTAAAAAAAAAAAAGTAGTACTAAACTGGCAACAGTCTTTGTGTGACAATACAAACCACCACACAAGATCCAGCATAAAGTTAGTGAACAGTGAACCTGGTGTCTGCTGCTCTCTGCAGTATCAGGCCGATATGCAAACATTTCAAATAGAAAAAGAGTTTTTCCAGTACAGCTGTGACTTCATTGAGGTAGATCTTGGACATTCCATGTGAAACTACACTTCATGGCTACCAAGAAAAAGTGTATCAAAACCAGAGTATTTTATTTCATGTTTAAATAGAATAACACTACTTTCTTGTTGCCAAATAAGAAAGCTTAATTAAATATATATATACAAGGGAAAAGCCTCAGAGCATCAGTGAATAGCTGAGGGTGGAAGGGACCTCTGAAGGTCATCTTCTCCAACTCTACCCCACCCTCTGCCCCTGCTCAAGCAGGACACAGGAGTCATAGGAAAGAACATGACAGCATAGCTTTAGTTGATTCTACTGCAACGTGGCAAATGGGTTTTAATTTTTAGTTTTGAACCGGAAAAGAATTGAAGCAGAAGCTTAATTCCATCTGTGTTTAAAGTGAAGCATATGTTCAACAGCAGTGAGTACTGTTGGACAAAGGCTCTTTTTAAGTGACTATGAAAAATCTGTTGCAGTTCACGAACTATCACATAAATGAATGTTAGGCACTGTCAAAAAAATTAAGTTAATAAGCAAACAGTTCATTCTATTGTGGACCAAAAACTGGGAGCAGATCCCAATCTCATTAATTTAACTGGAATTTTCCCACTAGCTTCAAGGCAAATGGAATTAAAAAATATTTTTCTAAGCCCCAGTTTCTACATCACACAACTAGTTGTCTTCTTCCTTTTAAAGAAAGAAGAAAACCTCAAGAAGTGGAAGCACAGCATCATGTAAGTGCATCTGTTAGCATGGATTTGTGACACAAGGGAACAAAGTGTTTTCACACCTGTTTGTTTATTCCCATTTCACCAGATGAGTTTATTAGTGTGTTCTTCCCTTTCAGGACTGTTTTTGTTTTCTCATGGAGTAGAAGGGTTATTTCTGCTGTTTCTTTCTATGGGGCAAGGGGTTTGGGTTCCTACTTGGTTTTAATACTCAATTTCAGACTGGAAAAGCTTGATCTCTGCAAAATCTGAAAATCAAAATTCCTTCCTAGTCTCTAACTGGGCAGAGTTGGAGGGGCACATGTCCTCAGGGATGCTCAGCATTTGAACTTCTAGAATTTCACATTAATTGCAGTAAACACAAAGTTGATAAGCATATAAAGTCTTTTTCCACATTTTTATACAAACCCTATAATTCTTCTTTCAGAATACTCTTTTCTTTTATTTACTAGTGGAGCAGCAATATTGAAGAAAGTTCTTGAGAAGGTATGGCTCGTTACAGGTACTTGCAAAGGAGAAATTCTGGTCATCAGAATACCACAAGAAGCCAAGTGCCTGAAAAAGTGAAAATGCTTTTAGAGGTGTTTCAAAACAGCAAACTAAATAACACATCCAGGTGACGCAGTCCATTGTGCAACATTCCAGAAAACGTCAGATTCAGGTGGAAAAACAAAGGCTCATAACAGTACACAAACATTTGAAAACGTAAGAGTGTGTGTGTGTGTGTGTGTTTTTCCCTTAGGAGAAACTAAAAATAGTCCTCAGTCACGAGAAACATAACTGGCAGAGGAAAATACAAAGGTCTCCGTTAAATACCAGCTTCATGGCAGCTGAGTTCACGTACCGGCCTCATATGCACTTCATTTGCAGAACAGGCTTTTAATACCCAACCCAAAGCATAATCTGCCACACTTTATTCCCTTCTGGAATACGCAAAGAAAAGCAGGTTCCACTTACAAAGTGGAACTCTGCCATAACCTCTCAGCTGCCTTCCTTCTCTTAAATGGACAGTTTCCTTTTGAAAGGCCTTTCAGAAAGTCTGTTGCTTACCCAGCTTTCAGAATGTCCTTCAGAAAATATCATGCAAAACCTTGGACATGGTGTTTTCATAAGTAAAACTGAAATTGCATTTTAAAATCCTAGTGCACCTCCAAGTTCTATGTGAATACCTGCACTAAAATCTAACAAATATTTCTTGTGATTAATAGCTCTGTTCTGCTAAAGTATTGATTTTGCCTAGATCAAGTCAGTTAAGGAGCAAAATGCCCCTTCAAAAGCTGTGATTTTTGGCACCAGGGAGTGAAAAATGCCACCATTTGCTGTCAGTTTCTGCAAAAGGAAGCTGAAGAGCAACCTAGGTCTTTTTCTGTCCTTTCTCTGAACAAGGAGAACTGAACTTCTGGATTCAAATAGTCCAAAAGAGGAACCAACCTCCCCACTTAACCTTAGGCTTGTTTGGTGGTTTGTTAGGTTGCTTTGGGTGTTCTTTTAAACACAGTAAACAGATAGATGCATTTTTCATTAACCACCAAAGTAGTGGAGCAAATTAAGAGTTACCAATTCTAAACAATTACAATTAACATGTTCTTCAAAAATCAACATCACTTTGAACTGTAAAGAAATTCAGTAGCCACCGAGAACTGGCCACGTGAGCCAGCTACCTTGCTGTATTGAGACAGGCAAATGATAAATTGCCATTATTTAGAGAAAAATAATCATCACCAGCTGATTAGAAACAATCTGCACAGACTTTTTAAAAAAGGAAACAAGCAACTGTGGCACAAAGCGAGCCGACTGACCAGGGATGCCTTTTCAACTGCAGATGGGACAGAAGTATGGTATCCAGGTTAAAAATAGGTCAACTTTTAAAGTCTTTAGCCAGCAAGTTCAGCAAATGTTTGCAGCTATCTCAAGGGATGTGGATGTAGTCTGTTTTTTTCTACACAGACCGGACCAGACTGTTAAGGAAAAACATTGCTTACACAGAAACACTGGCAGGGTGCCAGGAACACTGTAGCTGCCTCAACCAGATTCATAGAAAGTGTTCAACTGTTTGGACCAGATCTCTTTCTGAGAGCTAATTTAAATTACTTTCTCCATCTGGGCTTACATATAGTACACCAGGTTTCTTCTCTTGGTTTGCTTTTTACTGTAATGCTATGCCAGTACATTGTTTCAGTGTTAGACTTGTTTCAGCTGCAAGGCTGAAAAATCAATCTCTACACATAATCTTTTACCTGCTGTAAGACAATTATATTGCCATTCAAGGAAGGCAAGGTTAAGAGAGGTTATAGTGCTAACAGACACGGTGAGACTTCATCCCTCTCCTAACTTTATCTGAAGAAAACCAGATGCTATGAGAATGTACTGGGTTCGGTCCCAGTTCAGGAAATGATACCTCTTCAAGACATCACAAAAGCACAGATTTCAGTGGGCCGCCACACATGGTTTTGTGAACCTGATCTCAAGGCCACAAAGAAATGCCAAGTCCATACCAGAATTCTGACACACCTACCACCTTTCTATTTATTTATCCTCTGTCAGCATTACAGCCATACCTGCTCACGTGGCTCTACTGACATCATTCAATTCCTGCCACACGTTGCTTTCTCTCTAAAGATGTGGGTACCCATCACAGTAGTGCCAGACATCCACGAGCTGAGAAGGAAGCATTTACTGCTGTATGGTATAGATACGTAAGTGATCCGTATTCAGTGATTATTTTGAATACCTACATTTTTTCTAAGCCTAAAGATTAATCTGTTTTTGAAAAAAGGGATCTCAAACTCCTGACTATAAAGACTGAAATTAGCCATAAAAGCATAAAAGGGCAATTGTGTTATCTGTTGCTTCCACCAGGTTAGAGATATCTGATGGCCATTTTATGGCCTGCAAGGCACCAGCTCATCTCATTCACATTCTTCATCAACAGCTGTTCGCATCCCAAAAAACAAGCGTTGCCAACAAGTGTCCTTATTGGCATCTCAGTCTGAAAAAGCGCAAGAGACTAATTTACCACCTGAGTCCTTGAAGTCTGCTACTCCGCTCAGTAAGGGGTCTGTCTGCTGAGCTGACAAGGGGTACAGAATGTACACCCATGACAAGTGTAAGCTGTGAAAGCGTACCCAGCTTCAAGGCTGCAAAAAATACAGCCCCGTGCTGGATTTGGCTTGCACTTGCTTAAAATCAGCTGCCAAGATTTGCGCAGCTTACACTAGAAATATTTTCAAGCTTATTTTACAGCCAGTTACTTAATGAGTTTCCTTACACTGAACACCCTTCCCAGTAATTGATTTTGTCCTCAATTCAGCACAATTATATATATGTTACTAATATATTAATATATTTTACAATAGAAATGTGTTTACTAGGATCGAGCTATTTTGATATCGTCAATACATCCTAAAGGTAAAGCACAAAGGATATACATAAGAACTGTGGTCCAAGTCAGGATGACACATTAGGCTGACGCAGAATAGCAATTGCATCAAATTACTGCTTGAAATTTGACGTCATGTGCCAATCTCTATCCCACTTTTTTAGTGTTTCTATGATGACAGCAAGGCTTTGAACTGAATCAAAGAAACACAGCACTACTGCCGTAACAGCAGCAACAGGTTAACCTTTTTTCCTCCTGTCTTAAACCTTCAAATTACACTCTCATCTGCTCGTTCTTTTTCTTCCAGCTAGAAATCAGCTCTTCTCCCACAGGGTGTTTTGTTTTCCCCGTTGTTCCTGCCAGCCGTACATGTGATCAGGGGACAGGGAACTTGTTGCTTGTCTAGAGAACATCTGGGCGCCTCACTGGGTTTTTCAGTTGTGCCGCGGATTGCCCGGAGTTACGCAGCTGGCTCAGGCAAAGAAGAGGCACGTTTGTAATCTGAGAACGGTTTGTTCTTCCACCCACGCTGTCCGTGCTGAAAGACCCAACAGCGACCCAAACTGAGGGCACCTGAGCCGCCCCCCCCACACCCCGCGGGGCCGGAGGGGACCTGGGAAACCTTCCCCGCTCCCCGTCCCCAAAACCACCGGCTTATCCCCGGCGCGGTGCGGCGCCGCGCTCCCCGGGCGGGGCTCCCCGGGCAGGGGCTCGCCCGGGAGCGATCGCTCTGCGGGACACTGAAGGACGGCGCGCCTCAGGCGGCCCCACCCCGCCCCCGGCCCCGGCCCCGGCCCCGGCCGCGGCGCCTCGGGGGTACAGCGGGGCCGCTCGGCGGGCGGAGGGGAGCCGGGGCGGCCGGGCGCGCCGAAAGGAGGCGCGGCAGCGGGGCCTCGGCACGGCACGCTGCCCGCCGCCGCGGCGGTGGGAGGAGCCGCGGCCGGACCCTGGCCGTCACCCCCGCGGTCACTCCGCCTCGCCCCGCGTACCTGACAGCAGCCGGGCGCGGCGACGGGGCAGCGGCGAGCCCGCCGGCCAGCGCCTTGCCGAGCGCCCGGCCACTCCGCGCCATCTCGAGCCCCGCTCCTCGCCGGCTGCCCCGCCCGCCTCCGCGCTCTGACTAACGGCCGCCGGCAGGGAGACGCGCCCCCCCCCCGGCTCGGCCCAACCGCCTATCGCCGCTCGGGGGCCGGCCCGCCGCGGCGAGGCGGGGGGGGGGGGGGGGGGCGCGCGCAGTCACGAGACGCCTCAGGCTGGCGTGGCGGGAGAGGGGAGAGGCCCTATCGCCTGATTGGCCCGACGGCGCGCGAGCCCCGCGCACGGCTATAATTGGGCCTGTGCGCGCGAATAGGGGGCGCCTCCCGGGTTGGCGGCAGCGGGCCCCTGGGGCTGGGCCTTCCCCGCCCTGGGGGGCTCGTGACGGGGAGGCGCCGGCCGACGGCCCGCCCCGAGGGGCGGCGGGCTTCTCGCCACAGGGGCCGCGTGCGGCTGGGTGAGAGCCTTCGGCGGCGGGGGCGGCCTGGCCGGAGCCCCTGGTGCCCGGGCGGGCGCTGTGTCGCTCTCTGGTGCTCGCCTTGAAGCTGGGCTGCGTTTCACCGGCGTTAAAGCCTGACAGTGCCCCCGCAGGCCCGACTAGAGCGTTTTACTGTGCAGCGAGGTGAAGCCTTGTGGCTTGTGCATTCTCGTAATTGGCTGTTCAGACGCGGCCTCCCCCAGCAAAAGCACATTTCCAGCTGTCCTTTGAATAGAACTGGTGTCTAAATATCACCCAACTCCACGTACTTAGAAGTAACTCTGCAAAATCTATTTCCATAAAATAGTGCTTTTTAAAAAAGTTTAGTGCCTGGTGGGCTATACAACTCTTGACCTGTGCCGTAATACATAGGCTTCATTGTGTTCACAGAAGGTGAACAGCTTGGCTGCTTTTAAAAGCAGGCTGTTTTCCAGACAATACATTCATCTGTATTCCTATAGGTGACTGAATAGGGCAGCTAGTTTACTGTGTTCCTGTGTTAGCCAAAGATATAATGAGTAAAGCAAAAATAAACCCACTGTACTCTGATTTATAAATTAGTTTTCAATAGTAATAGCCATTGGAATATCTCAAAACCTGTCTCAGTCACACACTGAGACTGGGAACAACCTGCAAGCATGGGTGATGATTAAGTTGCTAGTTCACAGAATTGTAGGGGTTGGAAGGGGCCTCCAGACATCGAGTCCAACATGATCTGCAAATGATGCAGCTGGAAATTAAGAGCAGATTTACTCTTTCACACTTAAGTGGATTGATCAGGAGCTAAAATATAAAATCAAGGTAATTTTCTTTCATGTATCACTAGTGAACTGCGCGTTTCTGGCATAACAAGAATCAACTCCTTGGGTTGTAAACCTGTTGTGCAAAGGTTTAGACTTGTTACACCTCCATATGATTGCGGTGGCATGTAAATCCAAAAACTGTTGAAACCTGAATGCATACTCACTTACAGGCAGTTTTGAAATCCAGCTGCCCTGTTCACACTCTGTCTCCCTTCCAGAGCAATACAGGCAGTATTGATTCACCTGCTAAGATGAATACGCTTAGCATAAACCACCTTCAGCTTCTCACAGGCTGGAGGATTGCTGTTGAGGAAGGCTGCACCACAGGGCTGGTCCAGTCCTTACGCAACCACCCTCCCTCTGCCAGCTCTGGGGTGCTGTGCCAGCTGTGCCACAGGTCTCCTGAGGGCCTGAAGCCTGGTTCCTCTTGAGATAAAATCTACAAAAAGATCCTGAACCTCCCCTGGGGAAGCTCACAGTACTGTAGGAGCACAGATGACTGCCCCACCCCCTCCTTCATTTATGTTCCTCAGCCTGTTTTCACCAGCAGTCACAGAAAAAATGGGGGTGGTTTGTCTTCACTTTATGCAAGTATCTACTGGGGGGCAAGACACAAAGCAGCCCTCATTCAAACCCCTCCAAAGTTTATAATCAAAAAAGTGTGTTTTGTTTTTTTTTTTTAACTTACTGGCTTTTCAGTGAGGAAAAACTATCCTTTTGACTTCTTGACATCAGAAGCAAAAATGGGACTGGAAGAGAGTTTGATATGCTATTTTTTTCTTGCTCGTATTCTGTGAGAAACTAAGTTTTGATGGAGCTGAAACAGATGTTATTTAACATTTTCTTTGAGTTGAGGAATTTTGCCTTCAACAGACACATTAAAGTAACTAAACTGTTCCTGGCACATAAAGCTAAACACAGGTCTGGGGTAAATCGAAGGACTGAGAGTTTAGATGACCTGGCTTGTGGCTTTTTTGCATGTCAGCTCATTGTGCAATTCTTTGTAGCATTGGGTGTGGGGAAAAAAAAAAAAAGATTAAATTCCAGTCAAAAGTTCTTTTTGGAAGAATCAGCAGTAGGGTGTAGTCAGAACATGGCTTCTTTGAGTGAACCAGTGCCAGAAACTTTTACTGGCACAATGGATGGGGTCAATCAAGGACAGGCAAAGTGGCTGGATACTTCTTCCAGCAGCAGTGCCAGCTAGCGATACCTTAAGCTGGCCATGAAATTAGACCTGAACCTCTTACGTAAAGCAGGACTTCGCAGGTCTGTAACTTAGATATGGTTCCAGACCTGCAAAGCTTATGGGCTCTTAAATCCAATCTGTTTCAAATCCATACAAGAATCTCCCTGAAGTGTATGTGGGGAAGAGCATGGACACTGCAGCAGGCAAAACAGGACTGGTAAACCACTAAAGTGCTACCTTGTCCCTATCCTGTGTGAGCTGTGTGTTAGAGGTACTGCTCCAGAGGCAAAAATATGTGTATATATATATATTGGGATTCAGGGCTTTGACAGGCAGACACAAATTAAAAAAACAGGGGCAGCATACAGAATTTGGCAGAGGAAAGCAGGAAGAGACACAAGCACTTTACAGTGCTTCATCATGGCACAATTCCCTGCACCACACAGAACTCTCTTCTGCAGGAAATGGCATGCTCGAGAGCGACTGTTTGACAGTGTTCCTTGGGATCACAACCCCTGAGCTCAGTTCTGTTTAATAACAGAGGAAATGCAATATTGCAACTCTTCTGCCTAAAATAATTTGCTAGTCAGGCTGAAGAAACAAGAGAAAGTTACTGCAAATTGATCTTCCTGGTCAACCCGAGCATGTGACATTTACTTAAAAATAGTTACGTGCATTAAATTCTTGCAGTAGGGCATTACTGTCTGCCTCGACCTTACCCTCACATGTCCCTGGGCAGCTCAGTAAATACCTCCTTTTGTGGCCTATGAGTATGTGCAAATGCATCTTTCCAGAAATGCAGAACCTGAGTTTAATAACACTAAGAAAAGAAACAGATGACCCTCTGCACCTTCAAATGACAGTCGCTCTTAGGAACACTTGTATACATGTAATTATATGAAGTACTATGAGCATAACAGTTCAGCAGACTTCTGCAATCTAAGAAACACAAATCTCAGACAGATGTATAAGTCACTTCATTGGTCAAACGTACATACTCACCCAAACACATAACCTGGATTTTATCTTCTTTTAGACAATCCTCAAAAAACAATAATGTGAAGTACCAGCTTTCATGAGGGGAATGATTAGTGAGTAGTGAGTATCAGTTTTGCCACCATTTAGCACCCTTCTTGTAAATAATTTATACATTTTACCTTATCAGAGGTTCTCAGGTTGCCTGCTGCAAAGGCTTCTGAGATAAGAAATTTAGCAGTTTTACAATAAAACTGCATGATAGTAAACAGCGGTATAAGATTACATATTACACTCTGTAATCAAATGTCATTAATGTGTTGCATGGTTAAGCAATCATGGACTTTGAACTTAGGCTTTGTGGCCAGCTTTGGTGTTTTACTTAGGTTTGTACTTACTAAAGGTTAAGAGAATAAAAGTTTAGCTTGTTCACAACACGTGACTGTAAGGCAGAGTTTTCAGGGCTTTGCACGTTGTCAAAATCAATCCCATTAAGTTACAATGTATACTGTAGACAGTGATGTTGAAATAGGTGTATATTACAAAAACAGAACAGGAAAAAAGAGGAAATGTGAAAGCTCCACAAGTACAGTTGTTCCGGCACAGCTCAACAATTTCTGTCTACGTTGTCACCTAGGTCGTGTTTCATAAACCTCTGATCATTCCTCTGACTCTCTTCTTGACTATGTTGAGTTTGTCCATGTCTCTGTTGAACTACAGAGTCCCAAAATGAACTACATCATCAGGTTCTCGATCAGTGGCTGTGGTGAAATGATGGCTTTGTAGGTTTTATATGCAACACCACTTGTTATGACCTAGAATTAGATTTACTACTTCTGCAGCAGCATCTTGCTACTGATAGACATTCAGCTTCGATTTGCTATCCACGTGTGATCACTTTCTGATTATTTTTGCTATTTTGAATTCATATACTCGATGTCAAATTCCACTATGTAATATCTTTTGGGTTTTGTCATTAAAGTTTGCCTCCTTGATCTCAGATTATTCCTCATATGGATCAATGTAAGAATATTCTGAATTCCTTTTTTCACCTGGTAGCGGTTTGGGCCAGATTGGTGTCACCTGCCAGATTTAGGACCATAGCTTACATTTGCTCTTTCAAGCACTTACTAAAATATTGAATAGTTGTAATCTGCCTGAAGTGCTGTCATCCATTTATGCCCCCATCTTATCGCAAGTATACGTATACATGATTTATTCTGCTATCCAGCAATGGCTTTGTCGGTCCTGGGTCAGTTACCCCACTAAGATGAAACAAACGTGAAGCAAACAGGAGAGTGCAAATTGCAGTGGGAAGAGAGCAGTACCTGCAAGAAGCAAGTTTTGTGTAAATACAAACATGTTTGATGATTGCATTTTGACTGTCCACACAGTATACTGGAAAGACTTTCGTGGTTTCACCCCGGCTGAGAGCCGAGATCCACGCAGCTGCCTGCTCCTTAAAGGAAAAGAGCAGGGAAAAGGGAAGGGAGTGGGGGGTGAGAGGTAAGGGAAGAGAAAAGGAAGGGGCAAATAACCCCAAAATCAAGAAATTAAGAGGCCCGTGGGTTGGGATGAGGATAGTTTACTAAGATAACAGAAAGATACAATATAACAATGCTAACAGGACTTTAGAGCAAGAAATATATGAAACTGTTGATACACAATGCAGTTTCTCACCAAACCACACAACTCAGGCCGTGCCACCCAGAGCCGTCCCGGAACCCGACCGTCCCCCAAGAACTGCGCGTCCCGGAGCCGCCCCAGGCCTTCCTCCCGTCAGCCCCCGATATCCTGGGCAGGACGTAACTGCCGTGGAATACTCTTCTTTGGTCAGTTGGGCCACCTGTCCTGGCTTCGCCCCTCCTTTCTCATGAAGAGCTGAGAAAGTCCTTGACTGTCTGACAGCAACTAGAAACATCAGGGTGTTATCAGCACTACATCGTCATCATTTTGGTGTCTCAGATGGGAAGAAGACAGCTTGTAGCCAGATAATGGAAGAGCACAGTTAATCCCTTCTCTAACCTGAAGGTGACAGAAGGGCTTCTCTACATTCATACACATAACAGCTTTTACTCTCGAGTGAAGGCCTGAAGACATTGCTCCCTATGAACTGGCCTGCGAGGTGGGACGGCGGGTACTACACTTGGTAGATGAGCTCGGACGGCGTGAGAAGAGCTGCACCAGCGTGGGGACAGCGCTTCGGGAGGAGCCGAGCCGTCTGTACTTTGCCAGCGAGATGCCCCGGCACCGCAAATGTCCCAGCCCCCTTCCGAGCCTTGTCCCGCTCTCCCGGGCAGCTGGCGCCCGCTTCTCCTCAGGCCGGCGCCTTGAGGCGCGCTACCTCCCCCTTCTCCCGCAGCAGCGGGGTTTGCTCCGGCACCGTCCCTGCTCTCAGCCACCCACCGTGCCGCCAGGGCCCCTCCTGGCCCACTCACCACCCCACAACCCACCACCTCCTCTGCCAGCTCGGGACCGGCCGTTACCGCTCACGTAAGAGCCCGCCCACGCCCCGCCCAGCGGCGCTCTCATTCGCCGACCGCACCATCCTTCAAAGTGGGCGGGGCTTTGGCCCCGGCCCGAAGGGCTGCCCAACCGACAGAACGGCAGCTGCACGGTGCCCTTACTGCGCTTGCGCAACTCGCCACAGCCTCGCGAGACGCGGCGCGACCCACACCTACGCATGCGCGCTGAGTTCTCGGCATTTCCCCCTCCCCCCCCTCGCCTTGTAGCGGAAGTGGCGGGGCCGCGCCAGTTCCGCCTCGGCGTTGTTCGCTGTGGACAAAATGGCGAAGATCGCCAAGACCCACGAAGGTAAAAAGCCCCAGAAACACCTCAGGCCGCGCGCCCCGTATCTGTGCGCTCGGTCGTTGCGTTGTGTTTCTCCCCGGTTCTGGGTGGCGTTAGGGCGGGCTCCTCGGGTGGGGGCTGAGCGGGCTCGCCCCGCGGCGGGTGGGTCGGGCCTGTTTGTAATGGCGTCTCCGCTTGTGTCACCGCCATGCCCGGGCCGCCGCCTCGCGCTCGGCTGCCGAGGGGGTGGGGCCGCAGGGCCGAGCGAGGGGAACCCGACTGGAGTGGGGGCTCTCGCTGTGTGCGGGCGAGGGGAGCGGGTGGCGGTAGCCGGGCCCACGCGGGGAAGGGGAGCGAGTGGGACCGTGTCGGTCAGCTCCTGTTTTGCTGACTGGGCTGGCGGCGCCGCTGTAGCGCTGGCTCCCGCCTGCCGGTACGAAGCCGAGGTAGAGCAGCGCTTCCACGAAAGGCCGTCCGTGGGTCGCTCCTCGCCTCTCTGCGCGCAGCTCCCCGCGGCCCCAGCCCCTTCCTGGCGCACGCGTCGAGCCCTCGGCAGGCGTTCAGTAAAAATCGCGCTATACGCCTACGCAGTTTCGCATCGTAAATGTCAATATCACAAGATTATTCTCCCGAGTGAGCGCTTCGACCTGAGCCCCAGTAAACAGGAGGCCAGAGAGGGAGGGCGAACGGCTGTTGCTCGCGGAAAGCCAGCGTGGCCTGAGCTGTTGCTAAGCGTCGTGTCGATGTAGTGCTCCTTGAGAAAAATGCCCCGAAGGAGGGGAAAAACCGGTGTGAGGTCTCAAGCATTTAACTGCCGTTTTAGCACGAAGACTTCCTGCCGGCTGGGTGTTTACGTAGGAAAACTGGTTTCTGAGCGGTTTAATGAGTGAGGGCTTTCATAGGCAGAATGTTATTCTCAGAGGTGTTATGTGGCTGTATTCACTACAGCTCCTAGCTTTTTACGGCGTGAATTAAAGCTTCTTTGACAGTGTTCTCGGCTTGCCGCATTCTTAATTATCCTAAGGCAAGATAATTTTTTAGAATTTTACTGGTTATATGTTTTTGTTTTTGGGTTTTCACCCATGTTTCTGTTTATGATAGGTGATTTGCTGTGGTTTGCTAACTTAAACCCATAATTCACTAATCAATAACTACGTCTGTACAGTGGTTGTATGCTGTGAGGTAGGCATGGTGCTAAAGTGACCACTGCCTTTGGGTGCGGTAAGTTTTGCCCTGGAAAAACTTCTTACGTGGAGGGGGCATTGTCTCCTGTTGCAGTGAACTTAACGTAGTCTTTAACACTGCAGACCTGGCTTGATGAAGATGAAGAAAATCTTAGACTATCTTAATTTTTAAAATTTATTTAATGAAATTTTATTTGTTAGCATTCTAGAACGTTTCTTTAGAATAAACAGAAGTTGTACTTTGTTTGTATGCTGTGATGTGCAAAAGGCTCGTGTTGTGAAATACTGCCCATCACAGTGCTCTGCCTCTCCTGTTACCAAAAGAGCTTTTAATTTAAGAAGAAAGTAAGAAGAAAAAACTAGACCCCGGAAAAAAAACCCAAACCAACCAACAAAAAACACCACCCAACTACAATTTAAATTGCGTGTTTATTAAAGCATATGGAGGTCCATTGAAGTTCACGAAAGCAGACATCCAGTTGCATGTGTTTTGATTAGCGTTGTACCAGAACAAGTTTTGAGTGAGGGGGTTGCATGTAGTTAAATAGAAATTCTGTATACCTGGGTATGATCATGTAATGCCCTCTTTCCCATCAAGGAGGGATTAGCCGAACAGCTTGGTTGTTTTTTTTCTGAGTCCTATCGTTTTTTCTTTTTTCAGTTCCTGAATGATTTTCCAAATTGAGCTGTTTGTTACTGAACTATCATAGAAGGTGTTTCACTTCTTTGTATTGTTTGTTACTCGTTGATTGATGCGTTCAAAACAGATTGAAAGAGATCTCAGAACGGCTTGAGGGTTCAGTTACTTAGCCTGGGGGGCAACTCTTTGTTTTAGGCTGAAAAGTAAAGTTTTAAAGGGCAGTTTATATAAAGCCTCAATAAATGCTTGAGTTTTGTATGCTCTCAAAGGTAGTTTTGAATATCTGGGGTTTTTTTCCCTGCTAAGAAAACAGAAATCTCCAAACACAAGAGACAGAAGGTGTTAAAGTAGCTAGAAATTCAGCTGCACAGGGCAAACTAAATATGCAAAACCATGATAAGGCACGAAAACATCGAAACTATTTACGTTGTCAAATGCTACTTCAGTACAAGGTCTGATTTTTTATTTTTTCCATTTTTCATGCTGAATAGTCTTGCAATCCAAATGTTGCAAGTAGGTAATGGATTATGTATTTTGAGAAAGGCTGTCATGATCTGTATGAGAGCTAGATTTGCAGCCTTTACTGTAATAATATTTAACACGGTATGCTTCGGGTCAGCTGTGCATGTCACTTCTAAATTGTCAAAATTTATTAAAAAGAGTAAAATGCAAAGTAATAATACACAGGATATTCTCTCCCTCCCCTCCGCCCCCCTTCTTTTTTTAATCCTGCCCCCAACCATGTCCTGGTGGACTAAACCAACAGGCTTTACACAGTGTATTTTTAAGTTTTGTGATCTACCCTTTCTTAATTTGATTTGTATTTAAGTGCTTTGTTGGATAGGATATGAGCTTTTTCCAAGAAAGTGCCGGTTAGATCAAGGAAAGTAAACACATCTGTAATGTCAAATTAGTCTTTTCCACCTAAATATTTGATGCTTTCTAAACCTGCAATCAGGCTACCTCTGGCTGCAGACCTTTCAGAATTTCTGGCTAAAGCGATTTTTGGGGCATCTCAAATGGCTGTTTTCTTCAGAGAAGGCTTTCTTTAAACTAGCTCTTAGAGTGCATGGCATTAGTTTAAACTTATGGTGGCCCTAAGTGGGACTTTGTTATGCCTGTACACCCTAAGCAGACTTCCTTTTATGCTACAGATAACCCAGCAGGTTTTGCTGTAGGAAAATCAGTGCTCCTTAGTATGCAAAAAGTTGTAGTCGTAATTTAAAGTAGAAGGCCAGTTATCAAGGAGATCCATACCCTCTTCAGAAAATTGAGTGATTTTTAAAATAAAATAAGGAAACAAGGCCTTACTATGTAATGTATTGATAAGAACTATTAGTAGGAAACGATTTTTGTATCAAGGCTTTTGCTGCAGAAATCTCCCAATTCCTTTAATAGATGCTGTTGATGGCATGGAGCCCATCCTGCATGGTAGGGTACTTGCTGGTGCTTAATCTGGCTAAGCTGCATGGACAGGTTGATGGAGTGGAGAGATGATGGAAAGGCCTTTGCATTGTAGGCATGATCTGAAGGCTTTTTTGTGTTGATGTTGTTTACAAGAGTGGATCTGCAATCAGGACTTAATATGCTACTGTAGAGTCAGCATGTTGTTTCTTATTTCTAAAGAGCAGTTAGTTACTAGAATGATTCCATTGTACTCTAAGAGCATGATCCTAGTAGTGTCCTTGGTAGCAATGGAAGCTTTGGGTAGGTATTCCCTTTCATGCTAGTGCTGCATTGCACCAGGCTGCAAAAGGAACCAGGAATGTGATCTTCTCCTTGAAAGAAAGAGAAATTACTAAAGCACATCTGCAAGAAAAGTATCTGTGTTGCTTCAGTTCCATAACTATGCCATAGGATGACTTCACAAAAATGGAATACCTTCAGATGAAACTGGTAAACAGGATACATGTGGTATGCCTGTAAAGATGATCAGAGACCTCTGTGGTCAAGACAGGGATCCCTAATTTGGCAGTAGTTTATTTCTGCTGCTTCTCCAGGAAGTAACATATTGCGGAGCAACGTGTCTCAAGTTCTGGACTCACTGAATCGCCTGTGCTGTTCAGGACTTTATGGGGACCCGGATGTACCTGGGGGCAGGATTCAGCAGGTGATCATGGACAGCAATATAAGGCATTTGTCAGGTTTCAGCTTCTTATGTGTTCAAGGCAGTTTCTGTAACACAGAAGTAACTGTCCAAGTTATCCTGTTGTAGAGACCTGTAAAAACTTGATGGAAGCCTGTGACTGACTGCAGCAAGATTCTCATCAGCTACCATGATGTGTCTTTAATGCGTGGGACTCATGATGAGTTTAGAAAGTTACTTCGGTTGTTTCTTTCCCCACTAGACCACAGAAGGAATTGCAGATTTGCTGTCAGGTTTACTGTGCCTGCCAGTTCTGCAGGCTGTACACAAACACTTAATCCTGCTGTTCTTACTAATAGCTATATAGCAAAGATTCATAAGGTAAAACTACAGGTTCAGTTACCCGTACAGAATTTGTGACTTAATTTGATTCCTTGTTTTCCAGATTAATGGGTTAATGTTCCTTTTGAAAGTACCAAATTTCTTAGGTCAAAGACAGCCACCAGAGTTGATTAGACCCTAGTACATTAAGAGAATGGCTAAACTCCCATTTGTCCTGCTTAAGGGGAGTTTTGTTATCCAGAAGAAAGGTAGACTCTTCAGAGATAGATGGCCATGCAGGCAGGAGTCACAAGTAATTAACACTGGAACTGCCAGAGTGAAGAGAAACTGGTCCTAACATTTTTGTGTTGTGGGGCTTTAGTGGGGTTTTTTTTCCCCTTCTGCCCCCCTCTCCCCCCTTTCAACCTCTAGCTTGGTATCCAGTGGCACATTAAAAAGTTTTGGGTTTTTTATTTATTCAAAGATAAAACAGTTATGCATATGTTAAATAACACAATGCAGTCTTCTTTTATTAAGTGTTCTCACATGTGACAACTCAGGCAGTTGTCACATCTTTTGAACAGATTTGCATAAATTAGCAAAATTGGTTTGTTACTTGGTGATAACATTTTGAAAGGCTTTTTTTATGAGAGGATTACATTTGTTGAGACAGTGTTGTGTTAGTGTAGTGTTGAAAAATATTCCCTTTTCTGCTCTGTGTTGAAAGATGAGATACATTAACAGTGGGTTCGAATTGTTCGCTTTAGGCCATACAATTGATGTAGGCAGTGCTGCATAATATTACAAGTCAATAACAAGTAAAAACTTCTTATGATAATTTTGTAGTTTTATGTGTCATATTGGTTTATTTCTGTAGAGATACTCTTTGAAATAGTAAACATGAGTATTACACTTTGTGTCCATGTGCAAAAAGAGCTGATTTTGTGTGTGTGTGTGTATCTTTACCCTAGATATCGAAGCACAAATTCGAGAAATTCAAGGAAAAAAGCCTGCTCTTGATGAAGCGCAAGGAGTAGGCCTTGATTCCACAGGATATTATGATCAAGAAATTTATGGTGGCAGTGACAGCAGATTTGCTGGATACGTTACTTCTATTGCAGCAACCGAATTGGAAGATGTAAGTGATTTTATATATTTGTTTAGGGTACACATGCTAAGTATTTTGACTTAATTTGGGGTAATTTTTACTAAGAACTGCTGATGTAAAAGCAGTTACTGTGATTTAAGCCATACTAGACAAAATATGTCTTGTCCAGAAAGCTTCTAAGTTCTGGCTTGTACTTCATGACTTGTGCTTTAAAAGTCATGTAGGCCAAGGCAGAAGGCAAAAAGGTATGGCCTAGTACTTTATCAGTGTTAGCTTTGTCTGGAATAATGAACTGCCAAGATGGAAAATTATGAAAAACAACTGAGAGAACTTGGGCCAAGAAATTTTAGCCTAGTACTTTATCAGTGTTAGCTTTGTCTGGAATAATGAACTGCCAAGATGGAAAATTATGAAAAACAACTGAGAGAACTTGGGCCAAGAAATTTTAACTTTTAAGATTCCTATTTCTACTTCCAATTTTAGAGTGTTTTGGTTTTTGGGGTTTTTTTTTGCAAATTGGCTTTTCCATTGTATTATGTTCTCCGGATGTATCCTGCTTCTAAGGTTTCTTTATGTTCATTTCTATTGTCAAACACTTGGCCACATTTTCAGTTGCAGGAGCAGTCAAAAATGTAGTTTGAGAACACAAATACATCTGTGATTACATATTGCACTGAGTGAATTGTATCTTTAGGAGGAAGGAACGTTGTTAGGTTCAATTTAGTACTAGTTGATAAACTTTTTCAGTGATGTACCATGTGTCACTTACAGACTTATAAGAATTCCTTAATTAAAAAATTTGCATTGTAGAGTCTCACTAAAATGGGTCCATAGTTCTAAGAGCAGTTTTTCTTCTAGGTTGCTGTAATTTACTGCACAGAAACCAGCTACTAATATAAGCAAATAGATAGCAAAAGCATCTTGCACATTCAGAATACTTACTATTGCTATTGTGATTGAGAAGGTATAACTGAATTAACATATTTCTGATTTTCTTTTACTGTTTCTGAAGATTTTTTAATAGGGTTACATACTGAAGTTTTGATCTGTATTTAGATGGCTCTTAAGAAAAAACATTGTTTGAATTTCTGTGCACAAGTTTTCATATGTCAACTAGGGAGTTATATCAGTAGTGCTAATATGAAATAGGGAATTTGTATATCTTAGACAACATACTTGATTAAATGAGTATATCACAGAATGCCTGAGTCTTACAGTGATGTCTTATAGAATGCCTGCCTTTATAGTGATGTGGGTAGGCTTATCTGATTCATCAGTTTCAGAGTGATAAAACAAGCCATATTAAAAAGCTTGCTTGGAGTTTTAATCTTTTCTATGGCCACAGTATGTTAATTTGATATTATTTTGTCTAAATATAATATCAACATGACAAATTTGCTGTGTCTTTTTACTGACAGGATGATGATGACTACCCATCTACAAGTTTGCTTGGCCAGAAGAAGCCAGGGTACCATGCTCCAGTGGCATTGCTTAATGACATACCACAGTCTACTGAACAGGTAAGTCTTGATTGAAGGCACAATAAAACACTGCTGCAGGTATTAGGGGAAACAAGTGTTAAAGTTTTTGAGACCAGACCTTGCCTTCTGGAAAATTTTCCTGTAAGCTGCTGCTTTAGTTTAGAATTCCACAGGGTGATAAAAATTGGCACTACTGCATGTAAAGGCAATGTGGGTGTATACACTTAAAACTAAAAACCTCAAGTTTTCATAGGTCAGATACTTAAAAAATGAAAATAACTTGACAACATAACGTCCTTTGTACTTCTGGTTTTGTGAAAAAAAAAAAACAAAACCAAAAACCAAACCTCCAAACCTAATCATTTAGGGTTTATATTCCTGGAATATTTTCCTGTGAAACTTTAAAGCATATGAAGTAGTGTTAAGTTTCCCTGCAAAAAGAAGAGGAAAGGTTGACAGCATGAAATGTTTTGGTAACAGACGAATAAACTTCTTAATTTCTGACAAAAATTTGCTGGTTTATAAATTCCAGTTGCAGAAATAAAATTTATATTAGCATAGTGTTCTGTCGTTCCTGCATAGCTGGGATTAAAAACAAGTTGGCCTTTTTAGTAATACTGAAAATGAATACAGGCTTGTCGTCATCAGACACTTTCCATGTTGTTCTTCATGTATGTGACTAACAAGCTTTTTTTGGCTTTTAGTATGATCCTTTTGCAGAGCACCGTCCTCAAAAGATTGCAGATCGGGAAGATGAGTACAAAAAGCACAGGCGGATGATGATAATTTCCCCTGAGCGTCTTGATCCTTTTGCAGATGGTAATTTATTTTGACCTTCCTATACCCATTTACATTTGTTGTCTTCAATTGTCTTTAGCCCTTTGATTTCTGTTGGCATGCTTATAAACTTAGTTTTGTTTTAAACATCCCCCTTTCATAGAGATTTGGTTGAAAACCTAGATGCCATATTCTTCATCTTTATAATACAAGTTTTCTTTCCAGGTAGAAGGACAAGAAAATAATGAGCCATTGCCATAGAAACACAAAGGGTTAAAGGTTTCTCTTTTCATTTTGTTTTGGGTTGTGCGTTATAGTTTGAACAACTTGTGTATTGAGTGCTCAGATTCTTTCAGTACCTTGAAAGTTCTCATGCCAAGTCATAGATGTACAGGGATACTGCTTTTGAAATGCTGTTTCTCAAAATAGAGCACATAATTTTTACCATCCTATGTAAACTTAGGTGGTACAGCTCAAAGAAACAAAAGCATATATAAGACTTTGATACTGTTAATAGTTCAAGTCTGTTCTGATAATTTTAGAATGCAAGTCAGGAAAAGGGGTATTAGTGGGTCTGACAGAAATTTTCTTCAGGTGAGTGAGTTTCACGTGTGGCAATAAGGTGCCTGTTGGCTTTAAATTAGTAGGTGTTTTGCAGGTTTTACGAATGAGAATTTCAGCCTGCATGAATTGATAGGGATATTAATTATTTTACTTGCTTAATTGTAATTGATATAAACATGTATTGTCAGAATTCACAGGCCCATACTAACTGTCCTTAATTTCTTTCCTACAGCAGTACTGCTATATGCCAGTCCTGTCTGCATTCTTAAGGGTGCAGTTCAACACATCCTGTGTAGATTATGGTGAAAAAGTATTCCAAAGGAAAGTCCTATCAAAGCTAGTGTCAGAATGACACAGCCAATTGGGCAATGATCTTCAGCATAGAAATGTTAAAGAAGTTTATTTTTTTTCCCTAAATTGCAATGCTATACCACTTGTATAGCAAACTTGCACATTTTTCTTAAAGAAAAGTGGTGTTCTTGACAATTCTTAATTTTTATAAAGTTGGGCTTCTTGTATTTAAAAGTAAAATTAATGCAAGATACACAGCATAAAACAGCATATGGTATACAAAACCCATTACCTGTGAGT
Source organism: Gallinula chloropus (assembly GCF_964237585.1). Taxonomy (NCBI): domain Eukaryota; kingdom Metazoa; phylum Chordata; class Aves; order Gruiformes; family Rallidae; genus Gallinula; species Gallinula chloropus. The sequence continues at coordinate 28,860,896 of NC_140090.1, read as the reverse complement.
ATCGTTGTGGGGGTATATGTGCTGTATTACATTCAGCTCCCAATCACAATTGTACCTTGAGAAGAGGAGAGGGGGAAAATGTCATCAAACAGTGATTTGGGGTTGTGTGGTTTGGCTTTTTTATTTTTTTTTTAAATGAAGCCCTTTTACAATATAATGCTAGAAGATCTGGGAGACATGTCCAGATTTGTCAAATTTATAAATGGGTCTTTGTGGTAAAGCATTAGGTATGCAATAGTTATTTATAGTCAGATAAAACCTAGGATTTAACAGCTTACGCAAGGTAATGTTTTGAATATAAATATCTTTCCAAAGTGTTACTAATGGTAAAGAGATAATTTTCTAGGCTTCTATTCTGCTGCTTGAAGTCAGAACTGCTGATGGAGACAAAGGCACGAAAGTGTACGTATTCCGGATTAGCAACCCAGGAACCCATCACTTCTGAAGACTCTTAACTGTGTTGTCATTTTATCATTTATATCGGCTTTAAAATATTTGTTTGAAACTGCAGTAGTTACGTTTGTGTTCAAACAGGTTAAATTGATCAGCAAACTGAATAAACGTAAGATACATATAATTTAAAAAAATTTCAATCAAAAAGTAAAAATTAAATGATCATGGAATAGTATAATATTAGAGCAGGACAGTAGAAAAAATCAGTAGTAGTTTCTGCTTATCCTGTACTCACTGTGTTCCATTCCTGTTGCTGTTCTCTTCCACAGGAGGGAAGACACCAGATCCTAAAATGAATGCCAGAACGTACATGGATGTTATGCGTGAACAGCATTTAACAAAAGAAGAGGTGTGTGGCGGGGAGGCTTTTCCACCTGAACTTAGTTTCATTTTACAGCCTTTGAAAGAATGTTGAAGTGGGAATGGAAATTCTCTTGATTTTTTTTGTCTTGACTTAAGGCCTTTTCTTAGGAATATCCTGTTCTTCACATATTGAGAGTCAGTAGATTTTAAAGGCCAAAGTTTGGAACGACATCCGTTCTAGAGAATACCTGAACAATGAAGGGAGAAATAGGATCAATGTATTTTAATCTGGATTTTCTTACCACACTTGCACTTCTTGTTGTTTTTCTTTCAGAGGATGAGACACAAAACATAGCAGTCACAGAGAGAGGGGTATTCTGTCAGAGATGTTTGGTTTTGTGAGCTCTTTTTTAAAGGGAATCCAGAGAGGTTTTACAAGGCTTTTTTTGAAGGACATAGAACGGATGTTGCATTGTGAAAAAATGGTGTAAAGTTGCCATTTGTTTTCAAATATTAAAAAACAAAAACCCCAAACTAATTTAATTCATGACTATTAAAAATTATTTGAATAGGTAAGAAGATATTGGCAACATAATGAAATTTCTTGTGCCGTCTTGTTAATTGGAGCAAGACCTCAGGACCTTGTAGTTCCAGTGACCTCTATAGGCTTATATTGATTTTCTTTATTTGACTTAACTGAGGTGTTATTCCATATTTTTGACAATATTACTGTTTATGGACTCACTTATAAGTGAAGAACAGTCTGGGTTAGTGTGCTGTTTTAACAGTGTCATCTCAGAATTTTAATTAAGGGTGTCAGGGCTTATGTTGTGGGATGTACCTCACATGAACACATTTTCTGACTCATCCACTTTTACTTTACTGAAGTGGAGCTTTCTTGAAACAGATGAGTAACGGTTTTAAGGCACACATATCTGTGACAGAAACTGCACTCAAAATTTTCCATGTATTCGTTTAAAAACAACTCCTCCAAAGACAGCTGCTCTGTTAATATGCAAGAATTTGAAGTGAATGAACTTAAACCAGTAGCTAATTGTGTGTTATCTGAGCAAAACCTCAAAAAACAGCAGAAAAATGTGATAGAGCTGAAAAAAAAATCTTCTAAAGCTAGAAGCTGAAGAGGCCTTCTTAAGAAATGTTTCTTATGTTTGTCCTTTTGTGCCCTTGAATAGAGGGAAATTAGGCAACAACTAGCTGAAAAAGCTAAAGCTGGAGAGCTTAAAGTCGTCAATGGAGCCGCATCTCAGCCGCCTTCAAAACGCAAACGCCGTTGGGATCAGACAGCTGATCAGACTCCCGGTGCTACACCTAAAAAATTATCCAGTTGGGATCAAGCAGAGGTAATAATCCTGATGTTCATCTTATTTATAGAAGACATTTTAAATGTTAATCCACTTGAATTTTAGAAGTTTCTTAGTAGAGTTAATAACTAGCAGTCTCTTACTGTATGGTATGAGAGATTAATACTTCTGCTTTTGTTTTGCATAGACTCCTGGACATACACCATCTCTGCGATGGGATGAAACTCCAGGCCGTGCAAAGGGCAGTGAAACTCCTGGTGCTACCCCGGGCTCAAAAATATGGGATCCGACTCCCAGTCATACACCAGCAGGAGCTGCAACACCAGGACGGGACACGCCAGGTCATGCAACACCAGGCCACGGAGGAGCCACTTCCAGTGCACGTAAAAATCGATGGGATGAAACACCTAAAACAGAAAGAGGTATTGCAGTGAACTGGAGAGCACATCATGATTTTTGAATGATTAATCATATAGGATTTTTTCCACCTTAAGTAAACAGTTGATTCAGAAATTATGCAAATTGATTCTATTCTGACATCTAGTGGCTGATATGAAGCGATGTTTCTGTAGTGTTGAATCCTGCCTGTCAGTTTAACTGCTATCTGTGAAAGCACCTTGGTTCAAATATTGCATCAAAGTTTTGTGTGCGTCTGGCAACTGACACAGGTTGGGATTTTAATGTGTAAAGGACAGAGGAAAGGAGCTCACGTGGAATTGATTTTTGCAATACATTTATGTGTGGTGGTTTGGAACTGATTTTTTTCAGCATTAAGACATGTTTTGGAAGCATTTTCTCACCTACCTAATTTCAGTGAAGCTCATGTGTCAGATTGAGGTGAAACCCCATTATTCTTTAAAGACATTTAAGCTTTTACGAAGGGAATACATGGAGTAGTACTTGGTCCAATTTCTAGAATATCTGAGCTGGTATGTATTTTTTAGAATTTTATCTGTTTATGTTAAGATCTAGCAAGAAGATAATATGGTGTTTTTTTCATAAAATGAAGTTACCTCTGTGTTTGTAGTGCAATGCCTGTGTCTTCAGTAGTCACCGAAGTAGTCTTTACTTTTTGTCTAGTGTACTTGTTTGATACTGGTTGATTTGTGTAGACATAAGTGTAAGATACTGAAAGTGGGTACGGGTATTGAATCTATAGCTGGAGTACATATGGTTGAGGTTTCTGCAAAAGTTCTTTTGTTTTTCCTTAGATACTCCGGGACATGGCAGTGGATGGGCTGAGACGCCTCGTACAGATAGAGGTGGTGACTCCATTGGTGAGACACCAACCCCAGGAGCAAGTAAAAGAAAGTCACGATGGGATGAAACGCCTGCTAGCCAGATGGGTGGCAGCACTCCTGTTCTGACACCTGGCAAAACACCCATCGGTACACCAGCTATGAACATGGCAACTCCTACACCAGGTAAGCCCAGTCCGTTCTCAAAGGCTTCGCTTTCCTTTGTGAAGTGGAGCATTTACCTTTAAGTTATATTTTGAAATAGCTTTCTGCCAAATACGTTCTCCTGCCTGTGTCAGAGCAGTCAGTATATGCCGACTTTACAATTTTTAATGCTTACAGCAACTTGGTTTTTATTTTTAAGAAAACTTTATAATTTTTTTTTTTAATTTAAATATAGGTCATATCATGAGCATGACTCCTGAACAGCTGCAGGCTTGGCGTTGGGAAAGGGAAATTGATGAGCGAAACAGACCACTTTCTGATGAAGAGCTGGATGCTATGTTTCCAGAAGGGTATAAGGTAATTAACTTGGATTAAAATACAGCAGACCAGGATGTTAGGTGGCTTTTTTTTTCCCCGCCAGGGATTTTATTTTATTTTTTTATTTTCAACTAAGATGTCCCAGAAGTAGATTGCTTCAATGATCAGTATTGATCATTGATTGTAGACATCTGATCAATTCAGTTACTGGTTGATTGTAAATCCATTAGAAAGGGCGAACTGAAGATGATCTCAGAGGCCCCTTGTTACTGCCTCTCAATGTTAGAAGTGCCCGTTGGCCAGGAATGAGCTGTGAATGGACCAATAAAAATATTAAGACCAGATTAAGAAAAACATAGGTCACAAATTCTAAGTCAGCAAGTAGGCTGTGTTGATAGAGATAATAAAGTGCTTCTTTAATACTTTGTAAAGAGATTTCAAAATTTATTATTCAGGCTCTCAGCAGTGGAAGTGAGCCTTCTTCTGAAATATATCATCAGTACAGGACAGGAAGTAATGCACACTATCACAGTGAATCTGTATTGCTGTGCATATGGCATCTAACATGTTCAAGGACACTTGCACAAATGCCCAAACAAATAAACTGGAAGATAGAAGTTTAGTAACGTTTTGTATTTGATTCCTTCCTTTTTTTTTATTATATCTGTGTTGATAATATAAATTTTATTCTGTAGGTTCTTCCCCCACCAGCTGGTTATGTACCTATTCGCACTCCAGCACGTAAGCTTACAGCAACTCCGACACCTTTGGGTGGTATGACTGGATTCCACATGCAGACAGAGGACCGGACTATGAAGAGTGTTAATGACCAGCCATCTGGTAACCTTCCATTCCTAAAACCAGATGATATCCAGTACTTCGATAAACTGCTGGTAAGTGAGATTTCACTCATGCGGATTAAAGCTTCCCAATTCCTTTTGAATACAAAGCAGTGCCTATTTATTTGTTTGGAATTATTTGTAGGTTGATGTTGATGAATCAACTCTGAGTCCTGAAGAACAGAAGGAGAGAAAAATAATGAAATTACTTCTGAAAATAAAGAATGGCACGCCTCCCATGAGAAAGGTAAGATGAATTGCCAGATAACTATGTAATTTAATTTTTCAAAAATCTGTGTTTGTTTTCAGTTTTAGTTGTCTGTGGGATTCTCTTCAATATAGTCTTAGTGCTTTCTTTTCTGAGTTGCTTTGTTTGTCATTCAATGTAATATTTAGTATTGATGCTTTTTGTACAGTAATGTCACTAAATGGTATATGGCTGATGTAATATTTTCTTAGAGATTTAGAGGGCTTCATAATTTCCTGGATTTTGCTTCTTAGGCTTAGATTAGCAGTATAGTTCTTAGTTAAATTTAAGCCATACACGCTATGTGATGTGTTAGCAGTGTCTTCTGCACAGTTTTGGCCTAGATGGAACATAGCACCAGCTACCTACATGGAAGTAAGTGCTGTATATGCTGCTCTTCCTCAGGTGGAGCCATTCTTAATACTAGACCCAGGGCATGTTTTTCTTGAAAATTGAACATTTGGGACATAACGTCAGGGTGCTTCTTTACACATTATTTTTTTTAAAGATCATCCTAAAATTGTCTAGTAGGCTCTTCCAGTGGTAGGAGCAATTATTTTGAAGTCTGTGGTTACATGTTTTGACTTGGTTAATGTCTGTCTGCTTTGTATAGTCAGAATTGTTTTCTTTGTTTAACTAATAGGCTGTTTGGTTTGTTTAGGCTGCGTTGCGACAAATCACTGATAAAGCTCGGGAATTTGGAGCAGGGCCGTTGTTTAATCAGATTCTGCCTCTCCTGATGTCACCAACGCTTGAAGATCAGGAGCGTCACTTGCTTGTCAAAGTCATTGACAGAATTCTTTACAAACTGGATGACTTGGTTCGACCATATGTACACAAGGTCTATTGCATTTCAGTATTCCATCTTTGATTTTGCTTTTTCTGATCATCGCTGGGAGAAGCGTATGTTTTATTTGCATTCTTAAAATGCAGTTTGCTTTCATATTTCCTCTTAAGCCAAACTTTTAAGTTCTTGTAGTGTAATTGAAATAAGAGCTTTAAGTATTAAGTCATGATATAATAATGTTTATACCACACTGAAGGGTGGGAAGGGGATCTGATGTAGGAAGCATCTCCAAGCCAGCTTTTTTAGAGACAAAGAGCTGTAAAAACCGTAATAGGTTTAATTTTTATCCAGTCATTGTTGCGTGTTCCCATGTCCAAAATCCAGATCTTGGAAAATAATTTATGTCCAGGGGCTTTGGAAGCACGGAGCAGCGCTAGGAAGAGACTACACACCAATATGGTTAAAAGTAATCAGTTCACTTTATTCAAGCCGGTAGCTGCTTATATACATCTGAGGGTTACATAACTAGGGACCAGAATAGGGGGGGAAAAGGCCATCTGCACTGTATCAGGTCTTTATCACCACAATGGAATTTCAAAGTACCATGAAATCTCGTTACAGGTTCTCATTCCCAAGCTTTTCAGCCCCTTGTTAGTGAATTCTTAAGGCTGTTTTTTGCAAGCGCAAGTAGATGTGGCCTTGATCAGCTAGCCAGGCTCCCACAAGTCATCATAAAGCTTTAGGCTTGAATTCATGGAATGATCTCTTTCATGGAATCTAATAGGGTAGGAAATACTACTAAAAGTATTAATGAAAGGAGATACTGATTTCTTAATCTTTTTCAGATCCTTGTCGTCATTGAACCACTGTTGATTGATGAAGACTACTATGCGAGAGTAGAAGGCAGAGAAATTATTTCCAACTTGGCAAAGGTAAAGTTCCATTGTTTCTTGAAGGCACTGAGTTAGCTTACCTATAGCTGTGTGTATAAATGCTTAGCAGAAAGAGTAAACCTTGTTGTTGTTTATAAATTCACTTGGTATGCTTTGTATGCTTTTCCTTCAGGCTGCTGGTTTGGCCACAATGATCTCCACAATGAGACCTGATATTGATAATATGGATGAGTATGTCCGAAATACAACAGCTCGAGCCTTTGCCGTAGTTGCCTCTGCTTTGGGCATTCCTTCTCTGTTACCCTTCTTGAAAGCTGTCTGTAAAAGCAAAAAGTCCTGGCAGGCTAGGCACACTGGTATCAAGATTGTCCAGCAGATTGCTATTCTTATGGGTTGTGCTATCTTGCCTCATCTCCGGAGCTTGGTTGAAATTATTGAACATGGTAAGTTCTGCTTTCCCGGGCAAAGAGTTCTTAATTCACTATAGATTTGGAAACATTTTCGTACCCCTTTGAGTCACAGTGGTAGTAAAGGCCTTCTTTCATGTGTTCGTTTGACACTGGGAAATAGTTAAGTAGACTCTGATAGAGCAATAGTGGTTCAGTTTTCCTGAAAATAAGTTAATCCCATTTATACTGTCCCTCTGTTTTTGCTATTTTGAACTCAAGTGAGAAATACAAGAAGTGGTACCAAACATAACTCTCTTGCAGGTCTTGTAGACGAGCAGCAGAAAGTTCGCACCATCAGTGCTTTGGCTATTGCTGCTTTGGCTGAGGCAGCTACTCCCTATGGTATTGAGTCATTTGATTCTGTTCTGAAGCCTTTATGGAAGGGTATACGTCAACACAGAGGAAAGGTATGTCTCAAATAGTTTAGTTTGAACTGAAACGAATGTATACCTTCTCTAACTCATAAGAGACATATTTTTGTATTTAAATAGGGTTTGGCTGCCTTTTTGAAGGCTATTGGTTACCTGATTCCACTCATGGATGCCGAGTATGCGAACTATTATACCAGGGAAGTCATGCTAATCCTTATCAGAGAGTTCCAGTCTCCTGATGAAGAGATGAAAAAAATTGTGTTGAAGGTATGTTAGAATGATTGTTTAGCATAAATATCAAATGCTTTTTTTTTTCTTAACCCCTCCCACACACACCCCTCCCCCTGCAAAACTCCAAAGCAGAACAAAAAACCCCACCCCTACACAGAATTAAAATTGTTGGATTTTTATTTCCTGTCAGGTTGTAAAGCAGTGTTGTGGTACAGATGGTGTGGAAGCAAACTACATTAAAACAGAAATCTTGCCACCTTTTTTCAAGCACTTCTGGCAGCACAGAATGGCATTGGACAGAAGAAATTACAGACAGGTATTTCTGTTTTTTTTTAGTGGCAAAATTCTTTACAGTCAAACAAAATTCACATTAGAGCATTCATTTAGACTACATGCTTAATTTTGCTTTGTATGTCCTGAAGCTGAATTTTGCTTGGACTAGCTGTTTAGAAGTTGCATTGCTAGAAGATCACAGGTGCTTAGCGGACTATCCAGATGTTTTACATCTGTTGATATAAGTCTACATGAGTTGAAAGGTGGGGTAGTTCACCCCATTTGCTTAAAACATTGGATGGTTTCTGAAGGTAAAACCAGCTGTTCGTTTGCACTTCAGATGCATAATGCTGTTTCTCATCTTCAGACTAGCGGAATTTATTTTCAAGACATGGTAGATATTAAACAATGTTTGCTCACTTAATATTTTTATATTTCAGTTGGTTGATACAACTGTGGAACTGGCAAACAAAGTTGGAGCAGCAGAAATTATTTCTAGAATTGTGGATGATCTGAAAGATGAGGCTGAGCAATACAGAAAAATGGTCATGGAAACGATTGAGAAAATAATGGGAAATCTGGGAGCAGCAGACATTGATCACAAACTGGAAGAACAACTTATTGATGGTATCTTGTACGCCTTTCAGGAACAAACCACAGAGGTATGGCTAAGGGTGTTTAGTATTTGGTTCACTTAAATTGTAAGCTAGCTCACTATTAGTTATACAGAAACGTATGCTTGTGAATTATGTTTTTAGAATCCTTCATAAAATTGCAGTGCTTTAATCAGTGAAATCCAGGAACTAGCTCTGGAATGGTACAATTTTAATTGCAATTTTTAGATTATATTTAGTTTAATTAAAATGTAATGTTGCTTTTGGGCTGATGTTTCCTTTGTTGTTTTTACACTCAGGATTCTGTGATGCTGAATGGTTTTGGGACAGTGGTTAATGCTCTAGGCAAAAGAGTTAAACCCTACTTGCCACAAATCTGCGGTACAGTTCTGTGGCGTTTGAACAACAAGTCAGCTAAAGTTAGGCAGCAGGCTGCTGACCTGATCTCTCGTACTGCAGTTGTCATGAAGACTTGCCAAGAGGTATTGTATTAACTTCTTTTACCAATGTCGCTGTAATATGTCATAGTAATGGTGGAAGAACAATTTATCTTCTAAATCTTTTTACTTGGTTGTAGGAAAAACTAATGGGACACTTGGGTGTTGTGCTGTATGAGTACCTGGGAGAAGAATATCCTGAAGTACTGGGCAGCATACTTGGAGCACTTAAGGCTATTGTGAATGTTATAGGTATGTTTGTGTGTTGATTACATACCTGTTCAAGACTAAAATTAAAAGGTGTTATGAAACTAAATATGCTTCCCTGAATTCAATAGGTATGCATAAGATGACACCACCAATCAAAGATCTGCTGCCACGACTTACTCCTATTTTGAAGAACAGACATGAGAAAGTACAGGAAAATTGTATTGATCTTGTTGGGCGCATTGCAGACAGGTAAGATGACTCTTGGTAAAATATTTGACCCTCTGTCTTGGCAATCCTTGTAGCAAAACCAAAAGTTGGGTATGAGATTTGGTATCTGGCTATTTATTGTCCTATCTCCTGATGTTTCCTAAGTTGTGAGTAAAGCTTCAGATGAGATATTTGGCAGACAGTCTGTTGAACGTATTTTAATGATATTGTTTTGCAATCAGTTATCCATTTATGCAGACATTGAATGCACACTATATATTACGTATTGAGTAGATTACTAACCTGCAAAGGTCTGATGCTAGCAAATGTCTAATGAAAGAAATTACTTAAGCAACATCCATCTGTTGATAACAAAAGGATAGGTGCTGCCATTTATGTGGTTTGTTGAGAGAAGCTTAACCTCACTGAAGAGGTAACTCACTTTGTTCTTTTTCAGAGGTGCAGAATACGTTTCTGCCAGAGAATGGATGAGGATCTGTTTTGAACTGCTCGAATTATTAAAAGCTCACAAGAAGGCTATCCGAAGAGCCACAGTGAACACTTTTGGTTATATTGCGAAAGCTATTGGGTAAGTTGGTCTAACGCTTGTGTGCTTCTACGCACAGGTACTGGACATAGGGATGATTCTGAGGTTTCTGGTGAGAAATATTCACTCTTCCGTTTAACGTGTTAAATGCATACACTTGGTTTTAATAATTTTGTAGAAGGAGAATAGTCACCTATTAACTATCCTTCATTAACAAAGGGTTCTGCACTTCTGAACTAAACTTGCAGATGAGCAAGGTTAGAGTATAATTTGGTAGTAGGAGCTGTTTGTCTTGGGAATTTTTGGTACTGTGGTAAGCATTCAGACCTTGTCTTGATACTTTCGTAAGCTCTCCTTTAAATACTCAATCTCTCTTCTCTTATTTATCCCCAAATCAATATTTTTATTGATTACCAAAGTTTTTTTTCCACTAAGACAACACTGCAAGTCAGAAAATTGTAGACTGAAGCACAATTCCCATTTTTTGTGCATATTCTTAAATAAGTGATTGATTACTGACTTAATGGGAATAAAGCAAGCAGCCAGGGAATGCTGTATCTGCACTTACCGATACAGGACGTTGCCTGTTTCTGTCAATGTCTGTAACTTTGTAGAAGTTTGTAAGTGCCTGTGGGATCAGAGTAATAGTGAAGAGCCTGATCCTCCACAGGTTACAAGAGGCAGAACAGGACACAGGAAAAAAAACTTAAATCCTGGCAAAGAAAGAAATGTTGGTAATGAAAATAAGATTCTGCAGCTGCTTAAATCACAACATAGCTTAATGTTGTTTCCCAGTTAGCTAAACTTTTTGTAAAGGCTATGCCTGCTTCTCTTCCACTTGTTTGAAGCTCAACGAATTTTACCCAAATTCTCACTGACATTCTGTTGACATGGACACATGTTATCTCTTCCAGACCTCACGATGTGTTGGCTACGCTACTAAATAACTTGAAAGTACAGGAAAGACAGAACAGAGTATGTACTACTGTAGCAATTGCTATTGTAGCTGAAACATGCTCACCTTTCACAGTTCTGCCTGCACTCATGAATGAATACAGAGTTCCAGAACTGAATGTCCAGAATGGCGTGTTAAAATCTCTTTCTTTCCTGTTTGAATACATTGGAGAGATGGGAAAAGATTACATTTACGCTGTTACACCTTTGCTTGAAGATGCGTTGATGGACAGGTGAGTGCCCTTCCTTCTGTTTGTGATAGTCAGCCATAGTCGTATGTTTTGAGTATGTAGCTGGGTCTTATTGAAAGCAAATGCACAATTGTCCTTGTTTGACCACCGTAATTTAGAAATCATTGTCTGCAAGTAATTCAGATTATATGCTCCTATTTTACTGATACTTTGGAGGATCGAAATGATACAGTCATCTTGAGTCAGGACTTGTTACATTCAAACTGCTTTTGATAATTTCTGTTAGTACTTTTTGCTGCGGAATTAATTTGTCATAAAATTCCGTCCTTAGTTTACTGCTTTTTGTTCCTCTGCTGTCTCCTGTAAGTAAATAAGGGTTAAAAGTCTACATTAGTGTGTTCAAAAGAAGTGTTATTGAGAAAGATATATTATGTTTGTGCTGTCATGTTTTAAATATAATTTATTAACAGACCATTTTTCTCTTTGCAGGGATCTTGTACACAGACAAACAGCCAGTGCCGTGGTGCAACATATGTCTCTTGGTGTTTATGGGTTTGGCTGTGAAGATTCTCTTAATCACTTGTTAAATTACGTATGGCCCAATGTGTTCGAAACCTCTCCTCACGTCATTCAGGCCGTTATGGGGGCTCTGGAAGGCCTTAGAGTTGCTATTGGTCCCTGCAGAATGTTGCAGTATTGTTTACAGGTATGGCCTCTTGCGTGCCAGGATAGCAGAGACTGCAATTATCATGCAGGACTTCTTTCCAGGAGACAAGAGAGTCAACTGAAGATGGTTTCCAGCAAAGGAAAACGTTGTGGCTTGGTGTCTCTCTTAAAGTATTGTTTAAACACAGTACTGTGTACCAAGTACTTTAGTACTTGAAATACACTGCAAACAGATGTAGATATTGAAAGGTAGCTGAATACATTGAGGAACCCACGTAGAGGTAGCAGGTAACTTAGAATACAAAATGGCTGAAGTCTGGCAGTCTGACTTGTAAAAGTATCACGCAGGTTTGAGGACACTAACTTATGTCCAGAGAATAAATTAATATTGCAAGGGGTTATGAGAGCAAACAGGAGGATGGGTTTTGCATTAATTCAATGTTATTTGTTGCTAGCCAAGCAAACCAGTAAGACATTTAAAACTGCAAGTGTGAAGCACTAGAAAAGAGTGCTTTGATCAGTATTTGTATCATTACATCAGCACCAATCAGTGCAGCTTTTCTAAATGAATGCTTGGCAGTAACATCTGAAAGCCCCTTTTCTGCGTAACTGCACGGAACAGTGGTTGCTGCATTCACTGTAGAATCGAAACGCCCACAACGGGTGGGAACCAAGGGTGAATGTAATACAGGTCGACGTAGAGGAGATGTGACAGCACTTTATCATTGGTTGCCTGCAGGAATGGAATTTCACTGCAGTGTGGTTTTTTGTGTGTGAGGCCAGAGCACAAAGATACTGCAATCAGTAAGGAAGGGGAAAGAAGTCTCTTGCATAGTGCATTTTAGGCAAATATTACTTGTATATTCTTATATTCAATTTTTTTCTCAAGCTTTCACAATCTGCTGCTTTTTTCCTAGGTTTAATAGTAGTTGATGTTGGGTATTCATACCTGGTGCTCTCTGCACAAACCACAGTTAGCAGAGCCAAAGATAAGACTCTGTTCCATTCAAATATACCGCATCAGGTTTAAACTTTTATTTTAGAAGAATGCAAAACTAGAAATACATTCAGTGGAGTTTCTCCCTGAAGCAGCGAGATAAGAAAATCTGTCTCTAATGCTTTGTTATTACTTGCTAGTTTAGATAGTCACAAAGATTGGGAATGACCTATTTTGTGCACCTTCTTTGTCGTAAGTGGTGTTAGTTACTATAATTGCTTTTTAAAGTGCCTATTGTTCCAAAGTTGATAAATTCAGTAATGACATTTAGTCATGAACGTTAATGTGGTTTTTTTCTGTTCTGTTTTCTAGGGTTTGTTTCACCCTGCCAGGAAAGTCAGAGATGTTTATTGGAAGATTTATAATTCGATCTACATCGGATCACAGGATGCTCTCATAGCACATTATCCAAGGATCTATAATGATGAAAAGAACACCTATATTCGTTATGAACTTGATTACATCTTATAATCTTCTTGTGCAGTTGTTTGTGTTTAATGCACAGCTGTTCCTCAATTAAACGCTTCAGATTTGATGATGTAAAATTTTAAAATATTGGAGATCAGTATAGAGCTGGTCAGAGGCAGAGTTAGGAATCCAGTAGCATGATTTTTTTTAAAATATGTCCTTGTTTTTTGATGTTAAACAGTTAAAGCCAGTAGTGACCAAGATAACAGTGATTACAATGTACTGGAGGGATTTCATTTTGGATTCATCTTTATGAAGATTTAGATTTCATTCCTTGTGTTTAATGGGGAAGTTTATTTGAGAAATAAACATTTGTGTATAAAACCTAATTTGTGTGTGGTTTTTGGACAGAGGGGCTTCTAAAATGAGTCCCTTTGGATTAAGTATTTGTTCATGTAATAAATAGGTCGTATAAAGCATTTTAACCCTTTTTGTCATCCCCTAGCTTTTGAATAAATAAGAAAAACGTACAAACTGTAGTTAATGTGTGTATCTTTGTCACGCAATAACGTAGCTATAGTCTGGCTGATGGTTGCAGTAGTGGCAAATTCTTGTCATGGAAAAAGCAGTATTGCTTCATCTGCAGTATCCCACTTGTGAGGATGGATTAGCTGGTTCAATTTTCAGAAGTTAAGCAGCTTCTTGTAAATTGTGTGTGTAAATCAGTTGGCAAATAATGCTTACTGATCACGTTTAGGATTTCTTTTAGCATGTGTGGCTGTATAAAAACCAAGTAGTATTTTTAGGCCCCTCTGTAAGTCATAAGTCATGCTGGTAGTACTGTACACTATCGTTTTATAACAGTAAGTTTGTAAGATAGCAAGAGGTAGCCATTGGCTGTCAAGCATGCTCTCAAGTCCTTGAGGCAAGTTCCAGCTTGCAGAGTTCAGTGCAATGTTAGCTGCTTTACACAAATATGTCAATTTTTGCAGCTCCTCAACATACAAGAAAACTCCACCTTACCTTTCAGGGCCCATGTTTTCAAGGGGCTTGGGGTACGCAAGGACAACTTGGACCCTTTTGTTTATGAAGGTACTGATTTACTAGAAACTGAGATGTGTGCTTCTAAAACTCTTCAGGTGAAAACAGCTGGAACTTCTTGGAAGTCGATTGCTGAACTGCTCCTCTGGATAGTGCATTATAGTCTATTTCTAGTGCTTTCTCATGTAATAATATTGTTTGTATTACAGATGGCCTGCCATCTTCATTTCTTCAGTAGTTGTGCAAGATAGGATCAATCAAATGCCAATAGAGAGGGTGGAGGGCTGAAAAAGTCCTCTGAGTTTTGAGAAACTAGCCAAAAGAGCTCTGAAACAGGTAGGAATGGATGATGGCTCATGACTTCTAGATGCCTGTTAGAGAAATAGTTATTTTATAACAAGTCAAATTATAAAAACATTTAGTAGGGTAGAGGAGAGCAACTTCAGCTTGTTCTTTTCTGTATCTTTCAGAGTCACCACTTCATTTCTCAAAAGTTTGCATAAATATTTTCGAGGAAGACACAAACTCTTTTCTGAGAGAAGTAGGAAAGGGGAAGATCTGTTTGATAATGGTGTATGAAATTGGGGTGTTCCTTGTTGGGCTTTTGCTATCCCGAGTGTCTGGTATGAGATCCGGTTAGAAATGGTAGTACTGAAATGCAGTTCTTCATATGCAGCGTCATCAGTAGGCCCTTTTTCCCTTCCTGAGGCTTCTGTGTATATGTGGAACTGTAACCTAAAAAGGCCATCTCTGGGTCATACACTGATGTGACTTTCTAGGAGCCTACAGCAGCTTTTAAAGAAGTCTGCCTATGTTCTTTAGCAACCATACCAAGTTATATTTAGCACAGGCAGATGAAGAGGACAGTATGTGGAGAATACTGACTTCCATTTTTGTTCTGCCCAAGGCCAAAAAGTTTTAGGGGAGGAAGTGAAGTTACTAAATAGATAGGCTAATATGACATCTCTCCATCTGTAGACAAACATGTTTCTTTTCCAGTACAAATTAAAATCAATAATGAATGGGAAAATTATACCCTGAGGCTGTGGCTGCTGCTCACCTGCAGGTTCCTCGTTCTGGGCAAGAAAGGGCAAAGTGTTAAAATTAATGGAAAGATTGGGTCACTGCCATATGAATACCATTAATGAATAATTATTTGTGCCATTAATATAGAGAAATAGATTAGGCTAAGTCAACAAGAGGTCTACTGCTGTTTTGCTGCTTGTTTATAAAATGGGAGATGTGCCATAGCTTGGCAACTGAGACGTTTGCCTTACTACAGAATTACTGTGTGGTGTTTGGTAAATACAGGTACATGGATAAAATCTGAATGTCCAGGGTTTCCTTTTCCCTATTTAGGTTTTTCTGTAAAGGGAACCTTCCCAGCTCCACCCACCTCCCCCTGCCCTGTACCCTTCTGAATTTACACATGGCTCCTAACTACCAGTGAATTGCAAAAAAACCCCAACCTCAACCTCTATAGACTGGAGCCTCACTGACAGCCCTGATTCTTCTGAACAGGCTCATCCAGTATGTGGAATGAGGTGGACAGACCTAAAGGAAAAACAAAGGTATGTGATTTTTTTTATTTATTTATTTTTAAAAATCAATTACAATGGTACATTTGGAAAGGGACAGTGATTCAAGAGGGTGTAAGCTATAGTGCAAAAACAATACTGCCCTGGGCTTTTCCTAGTTTAGAATATTCGATTTTACAACTTAATGTGGTTCTTGGTTGTAACTTATGTTTGGCCTTTTTAATGGAAAAAAGAATGAAATGTTTGTATATAGCAACATTTCCTTATAGTCTAAACTTTTCCATCAAAACCTGCCCGTTTACAGCCTGAGCTGATGGGGTTAAGGTTAGCCAAGGCTAGCAGTTATCCTTAAGGTATGCTAATCCTGTAACATTTGGAGAAACTTTCTTGTGCATTCTATTTGAGCTACTTTCTGAGAGCAGCAAAAGATAATCATCTAAAGTATCCTCAATTTTACATTCACTGAAACCCATACGCTTCCTCTCCTGTCTGTATCAGCCTTCACCCCTCTGTGGCTTGGCATGGGAGCACTGAAGAGAGAGTCTCCCTGCCTTTCACTTATTGCACTTCCAGTGCAGCAGTTCTTGAATATGTGACTAATAAGTCACTGCTGTAAAAGCTGCTTCTGCTGTGCAGACTGGAGCGTGCCAGGTAGAAGGTGTTGAAGAATATAACCTGCTAAACACTACGTTGTTTTGGAAAATACCAGGAGTACATTGTACACATGTGTCTATGTTGGCAAGGTTAGTACCAGTCTTCCTTGCACAGCCTGAGCTACATGGGCTGCTCCTCTGCCAAGTAAAGTGGATATAGAGCCTGTTCAGTGGCTCTTTACATTGAGTTTCCGATGGAGCTTGTCATGGTGTTGCTGTCAAGGAAACAGGGTGCCAGGAGGTTACTGAAATGCTAGATTTTCTGTGGTGCTGGTTGTGTATACCTCCAGAAGGAGTACTGGAAAGCTGCTTCCAAAGCACAGTGGAACTTTGAGCCCAAATTCCAGCTCAAGGCAGAGTTCAGCAGTTAAAGTTCAGGAGTTTAAGTTAGTAAATAAAGGTTCATGAATAACCCTGAAATGCACTGGCTATTGCCATTACATGAGGGAAATTTTATTTACCTTTTTCAGTGATCCTGAGATTGCTTAAGGAGTGGGAGTTTTTCATAAGGACAGAAGTTTAATGCCCAACATAAGGTTTTAAGTTTTTTGTGACAGAATTTCCGAGAATTATGCAGCAAAGTATGGATGTGAGGTTTTTTAAGTAAAAATGCATGTATGAGTCCTTCAAAATTAGCAAAACAGACTTCCAGCTCTCAGAAAAACGGCTTTTTATGAAGCAGCTTCTAACAAGTTAAGAGAGCTTGGAGCTTGGCATGGATGTAGTAAACTGGATGGTCATAACTATAAATACTGGTGAACCTTGAGAGTGTTTGTTACCACTGTGGCATATATTCTGCTCACTAGCTTTACAGACAAACCAGTGTGTTTTCCTGGCCAATTTTACACCCACGTGACTCTCAGAGGTTACAGATACAAGGTTTTTCTCAGTTAGTTTTCACAAGTTTGTCTCTTAGGGCCACTTTCTTAAACCTTTTGGTGCAATGATTGTTGTGAAATCAAGTTTCAGACAGCATTGCGTCACACTGATTATTCTCCTACACATTTTTCTCCAAGCTAAGCAGCATATTTTCCCTCTATTTAAGCTGCTGCAATGAATACCCTTGTTACTAATTGACTGGGGTGGGACAAGAAACAGGTTTCAAATTTGCGGTGGTTCACTAAACGTGGAAAGTGTTGACGTGTGAGTAAAATGATTGCCTGTTATTTAATATACATCTGTGAGCCAACTGCAGAGTTTCACTCTTTGCCAGTTGATTAAAAAGGGAAGAGGTAAATGTGACACTCTGTGTGACCCAAAGTACAAATCTCTACATTGATGTGATGCTGCATGCTGGAGAGCCTTGAGTCTCACTAGTAAGAGCTAAAAGATTTCTGCTGCCCCTGGCCTCTGGTGCTGCCTTTATCTCTGGCCTAAGCAGTTTAAACTGCAGCCTTCCCCTACCAGTTGTACCAATAGAAACTGTTGTGGGAATTGTTAAGGCCTTCCAGAAGCCTGGAGAGGAGATCCAGCACACCAGAGTGTGAGGAATGCCACCTATTTGTCCAGTTATACACAGTCACTCGTAACAGCAGTCTTAGGCCACATGAATCAGTGGTTTTATTTGTGGGCAAAATCACAACAAATGTGTTATGAATTGTGAATAAATGGTGAAGTAAATTAATGGACATGATCTGTTTATCCCAAGAGTGTATCTGATGGTCTCAAGTCAATTACTGTCTCCCCTCCTGATAGTGATCATAATTTCAGGTTTTCTGAAAACCTGCTTTCTTGATGAGGAGAGATTATTTGTTCATTTGCATGTTTTTAAGGTCTTCTCCAGGATCTACATCAATTTGTTTATTCACTCTGAATCTCTGTTCCTCTCACAAGCAGATATTAAGGTGGCTAAGCTTTGTCTTAAGTGTTCCTTTCCATTGATAAACAAATATTTATTTGCTTTATTAGCAATCATCTCCTGCACTGAGCTGGCTAATAAACTGATTCAATGAAGTGTACAAGTGGTCTCCTCCTGCCCCATTTCTTCTGACAGCTTGCATTTCTCACTGAAGAATGCTTTTTATTAACGTTAAAACCATACAAAACACAAGCCTCTGAATAGGCTAGCTGTCCTTCATTGCTGGCTTTTGATTGAGACCAGATGTGATGGATGTTAACCACCCTAGGGTGACATGGGTCTGAGGTGACTTATTTCCAGCCTTTTCTTGGGGAACTTTAGAAATAGTGACCTTCACTCCCTGCCTGCCATCCAAAACAGTAGAACAGAACAGTGTTCACATACAGCGCTGTAGCTTTGAAAGCCATACATTTTTGTGTCTCAAAAGTCTAAATCTCCAAGGATCAGTGGATCTTGAGCCCAGCTGATAAAAGGAATGGAACTGGCCATTTATTATTTTAGCTAATAAAAGAGGATATTGTATATTAGCTTTTTCACATTCCGAGACACTAGCAACAGAATGAGGGTTAAAGGCGTCTGATATTCACAATTAAAGAATGGAGCCTTTGTTTTTAGCACAGTATGCAGCTGAGACAGAAGGAATATGCCAGGAAATGAAAACCAGGTGGCTTGGGTTTGAATTTTTAAGACCAAAGAAATGACCTTCAAAACTGGCTATTTCCTTGCTTAATAAAAATAAGTTAAATATAAACAAAATCAGGTAATTATTCTCTACTTTGGTTGCAGATGTTCCTATACATGTATCTTATATTTCCACAGAACAAACACAGTGATTAATGGATACATCTTAGAGACCCTGATGAGATAGAGCTGGAGATTCCTGTAACACCAGGCACTAAGTCAGTTTTGACAAGATTGGAAGGTACGTAATATCCAGTGAGAGCAGGCAGAAATTTTTCTCTCAGAGCAATATATATTAGACATTCAGCTGCATACACATAGTAATGTTAATGTAGCAGTAATAATACTACCAGATACTACCAGTCTTGTGTCGATAACTTTAAAAAAACCCATACAAACAACCCCAGCAAAAAACTGCAACACCCTGGCTTTAAAAAACGAAAAAGAAAGTGAAAGCAAGGGCATCATTGTTTCTTACTGCCTCCTGTTTATTATATTTATTGTGAAATATGTAACCATGGTAACTTAAACTTAGCATAAGGCATCTGTAGGAGAAAATGACAAGTTATTTAACAGAATGACAATTTTTTTCAGGTACAACTTTAATTTAGAGCTTAGAAAACCAGAGACAACATACTCCAAATCAGCTTGGGTTCATTGTCTTGAAAATGGTGACAAGTGACAAGCTGTAGGGTCGTTTTGCTACCCACACAGCAGTGGAGTAGTCATTGCTGTTAGAGCTCCACCAGCCTGTACTGCAGCTGTCTCTGCTGCAGTGGCAGGTCATGTCACAGGCTTTGCTGCTTGCCCAGATGATGCTAGAGAACTGTGTCATCAGACCACCGGCATAAAGCTGCTTCTCCAGTTTACTGGGGTCTGCAGCACAGGCTCTTCTGCCACATGCTTTCCTGCTGCACAAGACTTGTTCACAGGTTGTGACACAAGAAGCACTCTCAGGTGGTCACTGAGAAGCTTCTCCTGTAGCATTCCCTTCCTACAAACTGGGCTTCCTGCCTCGTACCCAAATTAAGGCCGCAGAGGTGCTTGTTGGTATGGGTGGTCTAACACTGCGCTAGTTCACGCAGGCAAAGCATGTTCTACAACTTGTTGCTGTTAGGGCAAAGTGTACTTTTTTTTTTGGAAGCGGTTGATTAAAAGCCTGGTTTGTCTTAATTAGGTAGCATGTTTCCAAGGACAGTTTTTCTTGTCTGTGTTTATCCTGTGCTTCAGGATGTTGTTTGAAATGTTCTGCCACCTGCACACGGAGTATGATAGACCCAGAAGAGCAGCTGACCAAGATTCCTGCAAGACTCTTGACCTTACTTTTCCTAAGCTTTTTGCTGTCTCCAGTCTGGTATTCTGCTGAAGATATTAATGGGCTACTTGATTGGTGAGGTTTGATGAACAAGCTCATCTTTGTCCAAAATGCTTCCCTGCTAGTGAGCACCAGCCTGTGCTGTTTTGGTTTGGTTGTTCTGTGTGTAAGGTTTTAGCGGAATGTTCCTGTGGAGTTTACAGTAACCAAGGTGTTTAATTACTGAACGCTCTCATATGCATATCATAAATATTTGTAGGAAATTACAGTTGGTAATTGCATAAACCTTGGCATGGCTTACATATCAAGATCTTTCTTGAATTGCTGTCTGAAGATGGGAGAAAACTTCCAGGTGACAGGAGATAGGACAAGGGGAAATGGCCTCAAGATGTGCCAGGGCAGGTTCAGATTAGGTGTTAGGAAAAAAATTCTTACTGAAAGAATTGTCAGGGCCTGGAACAGGCTGCCCAGGGAGGGGATTGAGTCACCATGCATGGATGTGTTTAAAAAAAGGGTAGATCGGGTACTTAGGGATGTGGTTTAGTATAGGACAGGAACGGTTGGACTTGATCTTAAATGTCTTTTCCAACCTTGTAATTCTGTGATTCCCAGTAATTCTATGCATGGTTTCCAGTGCTAAGATGCATTTACTTGCCCATGCATAAGTAAAAAATGCATATGTGCTCCTGGGTACAGCTTGCTCTTTCTCTTATGGCCAGTTACAGTTTCTTTCTATAACTCTTTGTGTTGAGGTAGCTCTTGGGCATTGCAGTCATTGGACAAAGGCCTGAAGTTCAAATTTTTTTTTTGAATTATTGCATGTTAATACCTTGGTTATTCTCTTGGTGTTAGAAATTTAAGTCTGCTGTCTGTGACAGCTTGTCAGCTGTCAGCTCTATATCTTTCATGCTGATGTAATGTACCACAGTTGTCCACCCTCCAAAAATCTTGTTTGTTAGGTAGTGTAGTATGTAGGGATTTTAAAAAAAGCAACAAAACCCTCACCAAAATAAAATACAAAATCCAACCACCACCAGATTTGCCTTGTAGCTTCTGTCACTAGGTGCTTGGATTACATCCATTTTGGGTTATTTTCAATAATTGTCCACATGAGGCTTATAAAGCTTCCTCCAGTGTCAGAGAGGAGCCTCCCAGTAAGGGTATTTGCCGGCACTGCTGTGAGGGATGCCTGTGTGATACAGATACTGCCATTTGGGAGGTGGTTTGAGACTTCCTGTGCAGTTCAGCTATCAAAAAACTTCCTGACACATCTGTTAAAGGTTTTACCTCCCTTCTTGCTTCCTTTGGATTTCTTGGGGCCTCCTTGTTACCCGCCTCTGGAGTTTTGCTGCTATGGATTGTGGTTTTTCCCCCCCAAAGGAATTAACGTGCATCTGATTATAATACTTTTGTTACCATTGCTTGTGAATCGTCTCTGTGAACACATGCTGTCCTTCTATTTAGTCTCCCCTGTGTCAGGAGTGTGTGCTCTTCCCATTGACAAACTAAAGTTGTAACCCTCAACCCTGCTCAATTTCTCTTTTAACAAAACTGATGAAACAATTGTTTTTACCATTTTATTTCAAACATGTTTAATCTGTTCAATTTTTATATTGTTTTACTCATATGTTTTCTTCTCCTCTTTAACTGGATCATTTTCCTGTTCTATTGCATCCATTCTACATGGCTTAGTCAAAATCAAACTCCAGGTATCCTTGTCAAGATAGTAGTCCTGGGCTTTGCTTAATGTACTCACTACCACTATGTTTAGCTCAAGTGCTTTCTTGTTTACCCCAGGATGTGTTTCCTGAGGATGGTGAGTTAAGGTCTGAGTCCTTTGTTCTGTGTTATGTAGAATAAAGGCCTTAACAAGCAAACAGCTTTGCTTTGAGGTTTTAATTTGGGGTTGAAACATGAAGCTGTCTAGCACACCTTCTGTGTCATGTTGTCAAAAGTTGAGTTTTGGTGGTTGAAATCAGCCAAGTGTGGGCATAAAGAAGGAGTAGTGCTGGTGATTGAGGAGTAGTAGTGGATAGTGGGACTTCCAGCTCTGTGGAAGGATTTGCTCAGTGACTCCGTTGCTAAACGTTTCTGGGAAGCAGCAGTTGTGATGCTTGGTATCACTTCTTGGAAATCAGTCTGACGGTAGTGAAAGGGATCTTACAATAAATTACTTGTTACCTTCTTCCAAGAGATGCTGTCAGAATAGACTAAAGTGTTGGTCCCAGAAGCAGAGGAGAAGGAAAATGAATTTGGCATGCAAATTGTTAATTTTATCTGCTGTTCTTTTGCCCTTTGTCTGTGTACAGGTTATACATAGTTACTTTGTAAAGATCTGTTTTGTTTTAACTACCATATATCTCTGACAGCTGACACTTAACCCTAGTTTCTGCAAGGATGTATCTGTGGGGAGAAGGCATTTATACTGGGGAAATGATGGATTTAGTGCTAGTTTTAGGGCTTGTGGGAATGAGTGCCAGAGTCTGACCTCTGAGGAGGCTGGGAGACGTAGGTCTGCAGTCTTTGGCTGAGCTGGTAAATCCATACTCAGTCTTGTGAGAGTTGCCTGAGGCCACCCAGGCTCCTGGTCTCGAGTACCTGGGCTGTGTGCAGCAAGGGAGTGCTGTGCCAGCGCTGCACAGGAGATCCCCTCCTCTTCCTTCTTCCAGTGACACTGAAGTGGATCAATCTGTTTTACTTTCATATTCCAACAGTCTAAAATATACTGCAATGTAGTAGCTGTTGAAAAATGTAGGCATTTACTTGCATCTGGGGTAAATTATTGTGAGGCATGTTTAAAGTGTGGATTCTCCCCAGCAGTCTGCCCCCAGGAAGACATCCGAGAGCCCAGCTGGTGCAGTTTACTATGGCAGAACAATGCTTTCCATCCTTCAGGAGGCAGGTTCCCTTTCCTTTCCAGGGCTTGGCTGTGTCTCATTGCTGTGATAAGAATTCTTCTTAGTGTTTCTTCTTTCAGATCAGCTAAATGGAGTTGCTGGAGTGAACTCTGCCCATCTGTCCTGATGCTGGAAAGCAAGAGTACAGCCTGCTGTCAGCTATCTTAAGCTGCTAGCAGATCAGCAGTGTGACATGGAGGACTCAGGAAGGAGTCTCATGCTGAATTGCAGACTGTCATGATTAAAACCAGCCTGCCCTACTTGGCATACCGGTTGAAGATGTTGCTGTTTAATGGGGAGCATCCTAGTAACCCTGGCATAGCTTTTCCCGCTTCTGTGACTGTGTCCTCTTCCCACTTCCACATAAGGGGGTTTGAATCCATAACATACCGTTTAGAAAATTAGTTTCCTGTGTAGTCAACATAGAAAGCTACAGGATCGCT
The DNA here is from genome assembly GCF_964237585.1 of Gallinula chloropus. NCBI lineage: Eukaryota > Metazoa > Chordata > Aves > Gruiformes > Rallidae > Gallinula > Gallinula chloropus. Next base: position 28,837,350 of record NC_140090.1, on the reverse strand, counting down.
GGACTACTGTACTGTCATGGAATCACTGAAATACTGTGCTGAAACGTGTTGTTTCCTGTGCTAAAGGAAATGCAAAATCTACCAGGAAGTGCTGCGTGATAGGGGTGTGATTTGTAATGCTGTTTGTTGGAGGCACTGTTACTTCTGCCATGGCTGGAAGGCAGAGTTAAAATGTTAATGCATTATTAAATCATTAGTACTAGTATACAAGCATTAATTTGTTTTTAATGTCAAGCAAACAATCAAGTTTTATCCTGGCACAGTCACAGTTTTATTTCCAGAGATAATGGAATAAGCCCTCACCTTTCCATTCCCCAGAGACATAGGTCTGACATTTCTGAACTCCCAACATTTATCTCCCATATCAGAACACTGGCTATTTCATGGTGCTGTTTTACTACCAGCAAGGTGTTTTTTCATTCTCACTATGCCTTGGATTTAGGGAATTAGGGGAGTAAGGCAGCTGTACCATAAGCTTAGAAGCTTTTTTCTGACCTGCTTTATTCTTGTAGCTGTATCTGTGATTATGTCTGGAGATGTTAATGGTGACATTATCTGGAGCACAGCCACTGACCCAGTCTTCTGATCTTGCAAGAGGATCAGGGAAGACATCTGCGCTCAGGCAGAATCTTACAAATGTCCTTGAGGCATCATGCAAGTGCAGGGTCCGTCTGCATGGGCTGAATCCATAGATTTTTTTTATCTCGGGACTGAGCGTTATTTATCCCATCCACTGCTTACTCAAAGTACTGTGCAAAACACATATTTAAGAGCATACAATGCCAAAAGACCTTTTGTATTCTGCATACATAGAGAGTACTTCACGTTATTTTCTAAAAACACACAGCAGATACATTGTCAGAAGCTCTAAGAGGCTTCTACAGTGAAAGACAAATCCGTTTAAAGGGGATTTGAATAGACTGCAACAGAGTTACTCAGTGTTGGAGTCAGGACTTTCGTCTGAGGTACCGTGTTCCAACGGACTTAAATAGAGGGCAGGCTTCTCATTTCTTAGAGGGGAAGTAGGGTTTACTTGGAAACACTTCATATTTTGGTCTATTGGATCTCTTTTGTTTGCTTATTCAAGACTCTCAGCAGTTCTTACCCACAGAGGCTGGGTTTTGGTAAAGAACGTGCAAGATGAACTGATGCTGATGTTCGTAGTTAGAGCAAGGTCATGTGCTATCCAAAAATCCAGTACAAGTAAAACCAGTTAACCACAGGATCCTCTTATTTGTGGTGCTTTCTTTGTAGGCTTCACAAGTGTCAGTACATGCTGTGGACTTTCCTAGGATGCATTCTGCAGGCAGTATGGCCACCAGGCAGGCCATAATAATTTCATCATCATCATTGAAGTTAAGGACGGGTTCCTGCCGCTCTACCCTATTTCTCTCCATCTCTATTGGGATTTGAGACACCCCTGTTCGAAAAGAATTAATTTTTTTCCCTCCCAGGAACACACTAAGCCCTTTTCAAAACAATCAGTTGTTTATTCTGATAGATGTATGTAATTATTAAATGCAGAACAACCGTTTGAAGAAATGAAACTTCCATCAAAATCTTACAAACTACTTCTTCCACTACCTTGTTTGGAAATGAGATGGGGTTGGGGTAGAGAATGCTTTGTTTTCTTTTTCTTTGGAAACATCCTTATTTGGCATCTGTAAAGCATTTACATTCCCTAGTTCTGGATCAAAGTCCTTTCATGGCTCATGTTACTTATTTCCTTCTTTAACTGAAGCACAGAAAGAAAAATGGATTTTTCCTCCCTCAGGCTTACAGTATTAACCATTTTAAAAAGTCAAGTTCCAGCTTTTAGCAAGGAAGTAGCGAGAACGAGGAATTAAAGATCTCAAAACGTATAATGTGAAGAACCACCGGCACCCACTTCGGAATGAATGTTGTCAGTAAATGCAAGCTTCTATAGCATTTACACAGCACACAAGGTAAAATTTAGTAAAACTAAACTGATATAACTGCTGCTGGATTTCCTTTGTTCCTCATGTTCCAAAGGTTTGTGCTCTTCAGGGAATGAACTTTGTCCTTTTCAGCCTGTGTAGCGGTTAGTACAGTTGGCCGAGCGTTGGGATACAAACTGCAGTTGGACCAAGCACTAGAAACATTAGAAGCAAGCTACTGTTTTATTGTATGAGTGGCAGGATGAAATTTGGGGTTGGTGGAGTTACTTTCTGATGGAACAAGAAACTCCTGTGAATCAGCTATGGCACATGATCTTGTTTTAAACTTGCAGGAGGCGTAGATGGCTTTATTTCTGAATGCAAAACAAACTCTTTCCAAGTCTGCCCCTCTCATTGGTTCTGTGCCCCAGAGAGCTTGGTGCTTCTGCTTATTCTCAGAGCTGTGCTGGCTATTCCTCTGGCTTTCTGCCTTTTGTAGGCATGTGGAGCTGAGCCCTGTTGCTCCCTTCGTTTTGCAGACCAGCTTTGAGGGCTGTGGTGTGCAACTGTGAATATTGGCTCTTTGCTGCTTCGAAATACTGACACAGCAGAAGGGCATATAATGGCTGTTCTGTTTCTCATTTCTAGGAAGAATGTGGACATCTATCAGTTTTAGCACGGCTTGTCATGATCTAACTAGTTTGAGGTGAGCAAGTACCATGCTATATGTACCCTTTCTTCCCCCAACTTTGTTTTCCAGAAAACATTGTAAATTCTCATCTACATTTTAGTGTATTCAGATGTTTTCATTGGTTTACTTCACAGAACTTCATTCTGTACAGTGTAATCTAGTTTTCCCTTTTTGTAAGGGATTATATACTACTGCACAGTATGTTTCATATTTAACCAGAACTCAACATGGACTAAAGTATGTTGGGCTGATTTATTTCCATGAGCTTTCATCCATCAGATCTGAGCTTAATCCAGACTTGGAGCATTCCTCTAGAAATAACGTTACTGACACCCTCTGTCACATCGCTCTCCCCACAGACCTCTTGGCCGCATAACTTCTCTGATGGAAGGGAAAAACCTTCCTTTGGATTATGAGCTAAACCCCAGCATCAGAGAGAAAACTACTGCAGTGCTGCTCCCTGCTTGGTGGCAACTGCGTGTTAGTCGCTGTGTGGTCCCACCCCCTTCCTAATTAAATGCATCTTCAGGGAGGGTATTTCTTCATTAGACTTGAAAAATGGAACTCTCTTGCTGGCTTTTGTGCACCATGAAAAATATAGTTGAGTTTAGAGAAGGCGTTTGCCAGCAGAACAGTCTCAAATCTTACCTGGGCCTTAGAGCTGGCGCTCAACTCATGGGGTCCTGGCAGAGGCTCAGGCATAGGCCCTTTCTTCCTCTGTGTGCACTGAGAAGTGATTGATTTGGATTCCTACCTAATTTAGTTTCTGCCATGCTCCTCCCTTCTAAGATGGTGAGCTTGGACAACTGACCTGGTTGTTTCTTTCCAAAATCATCCTGTTAGGCTGGTGAATCTCAATATCACTGGCATGTATCCATTGGTGTCTCAGTGGCTGTATCTAGCACCCCACAGAAGTGAAGGTTATGCAGGTCCTGAGAAGTAAAAAGACCGAGGTCGCCTTATATTAAAATAATTATGATGTCCTGATGCAATTGAGATTAAAATTTGGTATTAGTGCAACAGTTAAATTAATTTGATCTTGAGGATGAGTGCAAAAAAGAGCCTTCAAAGCTAGGGATTACAGATAATTAATTGCTGCAGGTTATTTATGTGAAGTGAGCGTACAAAGAGAGGTTGGTGTGGTGTCCGTTTGAACTATGCTATCTTTCTAATGAGTATGACTCATTAGGTAAATATAACTTGTCTGATTACCTGCTGTTGTACTCACACAGGATGTTTCAGTGGAATGGGAATCCTACCCCCTGGAGACCATTTGCTGAATTCTTTAAAGGTCAGGCGTGCTTCAAAATGTAAGTCAGTGGAAAATGAGGATTTAGATTAAAACCCATAATACTTCAAAGCTGATGAATCACTTCAGACCATGAGTAGTGGAAGATAACTGTTTTTAAAGTCCAAAGACTGTTGTCTTGAGTTGGGAGGGTAGTGGGGGGGGGGAAATACTTTATCCTCATATATACTTACACTATGCATGAGGAAGCCCTAAACATACTTTTCTTATGTCCATTTTCTCTATTTTCTCTAGAACATTAATGGCACAGGAGATTTAAGTTACTGTATATACCCATAAATGGAATAGGCCTGAGAACAGAAAATTTAAATACTGAACTTCCCTCTCACTAATTTGTTTTTGATCATGCTTCCCCTCCCCCCACCTTATTTCTTCCTTTTTTTTTTTTCCACTCTGGTACCTTAGCACCAGTTGGCCTAGAGTGTCTGTTTAGGTACAGTGTCCAGACTCCACAGCCAGGCCAGCAACTCACAGTGTCATGAAGTGTCTGGTGTTGGGGTTTGGGGTTGATTTTTTTTTTGTCTGTTGGAAAACTTAAAGCAAAACCGTTTAACTTGATATTTTCCAGGAAAGAAGGACAGGAGGTAAAAGGTAAAACTCCAAACAAACACCAAAATAATGCAGATGTCTCTGGCCCTCTTTATGTGATACAAGACAGCAAAAAGTGGCTTCTTCTCCCTTGCCCTGTCCTCACTGCATCAGGTGAAACCTTGTCCAAAGCCCATGGAAATCAATGTGTCTTTGTACCAAGCTATCTGCTTTCTCGATTGAGCACTGGGCTACGTGACAAATATGGCTGTGGGCCTACGTTGCGGTCTCTTGTCAGGGTTGGTAAGGATAGATACATATTTGCATAGGCCACTTAACCCATCAGTTAAAGAACTGAAGTGAGCCTAATGCATATGACTGCCTTGGTATCGTCCCCTTTTGCAGAGATGCATTTCTAGACTGGTGTAACCAGAAAGCTGAGCCTGTCTAGTTGGCATCTGCCTAAATTACTCCTGGTTTTGATACCTAGCTGAGACCAGATGTAAAAGCACCTTAACATTCATATGTCTAAGCCTCCCTCTGCATTAACTGCATGGCTGCAGAAGAATAACCAAAACTACTTGGAATGAGGAGGCCTATGTCTGGATAAGATGAGGTGCTGCTTAGTTCTTTTCCTCTCTCTGCCCTTATCAGTGGATTGATTAATTTTGTTTGATTCCCTCCCCCTGTGTAAATCTTAAACAAGTAGATCTAGGAGGAAAAGAACTTAATGAGATAAAAAGAATCTCCCTTGGGAAAAATAATAAATTCTGCCTTGTGAAAATAAATCATACTAAAAGAGAAGGGAGAAGACTTCAAGAGGGCAGTAAGTGGCAGCTTGGACCACCTGCTGAAGTGATCACCCCACTTCCACCCCCTCAATCACCCTGAGTGCTGGACCAGTGCAGGAGAGGGAGATGGTGACAGCAATAATTAGTTACTGTCTCTGGTGTTGCACTTGCCCAGTCTCCTGCTGTGGCCAGTGTTTGCCCTTCTCTTCCCAATCCACACAGGTCTCTGTTTCTGCTTGTTTCTACCACTGTAGTTTCATAATGATGCTTATACATCACTCTAATCTGACTCCCACTGAGTCTGCAAGGGGGAGGAAAGCACAGCAGGATGTTTATGTGCTGCTGTTAGAGGATAGGCAACAGGTAGACCAGAGGCATGCTAGATATCTGCAATCATCAGAAATGGTTAGAGATAACAAATGTATCTTCTGCCATCAGCCCTGTCTTTCATCCATGCTCAGCAGTGGCTAATGAGCACCGCTGAGGAATATGCTGACTGTATTTACTTCGGCTTTCTTCACGAGGCAGCAGCCAAACACGTGTCTAGGAGCAGTTGCACCCTCCATCTGTGAGCGATCATCCTCCTTAAAGACAGCAGCAGACCTGACTCTGGAGAGCAAAACAGAGCCGAGCCTTTCCCCTGCCTCTGCTGTTCAGCTGTGCAGGCGGAGCAGGACTGGAGAAGGGGGTGGTGGTGCAGACTTTTGGCAGCCTTAAAGTGACCACATCCTGTTAGGCTGCGGAAACGAGACTAATGCAGAGATCTGTCTGACATGCAGGAGCGCTTTTGGGGATCCAGCAGATAATTTGCTGGCACATTTGTACTGCAGGAGAAACAGTGATGCAGGGAGAACTCCTGACTGTGGGCCTGTGCTCCGTCTCCCACCCATGTTCTGATTCTCTGTAGCATTTAAATACAGTGCCAGTAGGTTTATTTCAACAATGTTGCTTTCTTTTCCTCTGGTGCAGCTCCCAGATATTGTTTTGCTGATGCTGCATGGGAAGACTGAGTCTGTGATGGCAGAGTAATGATTGGAGAAGCAGCTGGAGGCCTTTACCAGAGATTCTTCCCCAGCCACATCTCAAAGGTGGGAGGATTTCCTTGTGTGAGCAGGAAGCCGGGCAGCACGGACCAGGTTGGTCACGCAGAACCATGCAGGAACATTGTGGCATGAGAGAGAATCGATGGTGAGTCTCTCAAGTCCTGAGTGCCCAAAGCAAGACTTGCACTATTACACCATGTGCAAGTGGCATGTGAGATCTTAACATTAAGGACAGATCATTTATGTTGATGCTTAAGTCCTGTTGAAGTCACATGCTTAAATCTAAGCATGCCTGGGAATTTTGCTGAGCCCAAGTGGGTATAAGAATGTTAAGTGTTTTCCTGACACAAAATGTGAATGAGGAAGTGGCTCATGCATGTACAACTGCTAAGAGCAAATGGCACTCATCCAGTTTTGGATGGAACTGGAGGAACTTTGATTTTTCTGGGGCCAATTAAGAAAGAAAAAAAAAAAAAGATGGTGAAAAAATAAAAAGCAGAGGCCTGTTACAGTGGGTCAGTATCCTCCAGAGCCCTGTTACAGTCAGGAGATAAAGAAATCTCAGTGTGGGCAACTGCAAAATATTTGGAGTGGTTCTGTTCTTCCTTGTTGTTGGCCAGGAATTAAGTGCTGAAGTTCAAGGCTTTGTATTCCTATTTTGTTTTTCAAAATATGTCATAGGAAGGGTTTGTATTTCACAGAAGAGTTGAACTGGAAGCACAGAATCCTCTTAGGATCAGGCATGGATCAGTAAGGAGCAATGTACCAGCTGTCCTTAGAGGGTTTCTTTCCACTACTTGCTGAGGCCCAGTGTGGTCCCACGGCTGTTTCCTTTCCAAGTACAGCTCTAATCCAAGGTGAGAATATTTGGAAAGCTCCAGCACATTCTCATTAAGGCTGATACACCTGTTCTGACCATGCTTGTTAATGTTTCAGTATGGAAAGTCAGCATAATGCTAGAGGTTTGAGAGTGGCAGGTATGGCTATTACTTGGAAAATGAGCTCTGGATATCAATCTTTGTGCTGCTTCTTCCCCAAAAAGACAGCTGAGCACACTGCTTCGTTCCACATGAAAATGTGCTATGGGGTTACTGTTATGTACTAGCCAGGGCTAGCAAAATAGCCCCAAAAGAGAGTTGATTCTGCATGGCAGTTCAGGAGCCTGTAATGTAGCTGTTTGTGCTATTTAGTGAATGGGGGAGGAGGACACTGTGCTTTCAGAGGAATCTTGGCCTCCTTTGCTGTGATGGCAGTGTGATTACTCCTGGCAGTTCATGCAAATAACACTGTAGATGGATACTGTAAATGTAATTCTAAGGACCTCTCTAAGCTGAGTGTCACCCTGTTAATAGGGGACACAAACACTTTCTGTTGCCCTGTGTGTTGCAGGGGCATCTTCCCAAGGAGTAGCATTGTGCATGGCTAGTCTTCCCAGACACCTCCCTGTGACACCTCTCCTGGCATAAGACCATGCCCATTGGCAACAGAAACTTCAGAAAAATACTTCAACACAAGCTCACATCTAGACCAGTTATGTACTCCCAAGGAACTTAGATTAGAAAGCAATGGAAGCACCGAGCAGATCTGAAAAATCATTTTCCTTATGTATCTACCAAACTTAACTGCAGGGAAAATGCTGTGGTGAATGCTAAGTCCTTGGAAACAGCCTTTATAGTAGAAAAATAACAAAACAGACCTTTCCTTATAGTGCTGGAAGTTCCCTGTTTTCTGTAACCAGGGGTTGAAAAATCATAAATCACAGTTAGATCGGATGTGTCACAGGGTATGGGAGCTCATTACTGCAGAATCTAACTTGTGGGGAAATACCTGGCCTCTTTGTGCAATGTGAAGGGGGGAAGAAGGAATCTTCAATCCTTTGCTCTTCAGTTACGTGTCCTTGGAAGAATGTAATTACCCTCATTACCTTCAGTGTGTTTGTATCTCCTGTTGCTGTGGGTTGTGCCAATGATTTTAATCAAATGACGTGCTCTGGGGATTTGTCAGTTCTGAGGGGGCAAGAAAGAATTTATCCTTTGATGCTTTGTGTGTGTCTTTTTCTCTCCCCTTACGTTCTGGGCTGTGCCCTCTTGCTGACAGCCAGATCTGAGGATGGAACCAAGGTTCCCTCAGGTCAACTCAACAGGAAGACGGGATGATGCTGTTTCCTCTGCAGCATGGGACAGGGACCGTAGGGCTTGTTTGCTTGCTTGTTTAAAAAAAGTACATCATGTCTTTTGTGCTAGTCCTTGAAAAGTGAAATGATATATGGAGTATAAAAAGCCTTGAACTTATTAGGAGTTAGGAGATTGTTTTAAGGCAGCGGTTAAAACCATATAATCCAAAAAGAGGTAAGATACTCCCCCGAAAGCCTTTTCCCTCTAGCACTTGTGCCTGTTTGATGGGATTTGACACTTAGTTCCTCTGCATATGTTCGTACACATGGGGGAAAAGGGAAGGGTAAAGCCCTAGATTCCTCTTGTACAGGGCCCTGGATTTCCCTCAGCGTGGTGGGAGCCAAAGTGGGCCTGCACCCCCCGGTTCTGGTGGGACTGAAGCTCAGCGCATGCCCCAAGCCTGGAGCCGAGCGGGTGTCCCCGGCCCGGGAGACGGGGTCCCAGGGCCTGCTGCTGCGGCAGCCCAGGCGAGGGGGCGTCGCTCCCTCCCTGAGGGGCCGCGGGTGCCCCCGGGGGTTCTGCGTGCGGCAGGTGCCCCCGGGGGCCGCCGATTACAGCCGGGGCCAGGCCGCCGGTCAGGGCCGCCCCCGGGGGTGTGGGGCGGGCCATGCCCTGCCCGGGGCGGTGCCGTGCTTCAGCCCGACTGCCACCGCCCCTCGCGCTGCCCGGCGGGGCGGGGGCGCCGAGAGCCCTCGGGGCGGCTCAGCGCTCCGTTCCGCTCAGGCACCGGCCCCGGAGCGAACAAAGACGGCGGCAGGCGGCGGTGGCGGTGCGGCCCGTGAGAGGCGGCTCGCCCGCCCCAGCTTCCTGGGCCGGGCCGGGCTGGGCGAGGCGAGGCGGCCTCCGCGCCCCCGCCCCGCCCCGCCCCGCCGGCGCGGAGCGGAGCCGCTGCCGCCGCCGCAGCAGTAGCGCCGGTCGCGGGGCGCGCTCGTCGCCCGTCGCAGGAGCTGCATGTGCGCGGGAGGAGCGGCGGAGGATGGCAGTGCTCAAGCTCGCCGACCAGGTGGGCGCCGCGGGGCGGCCGGGAGCGGGGCGGCGGGCTTTGCCTCAGCCTGTAGCGGCAGCGCTTCCCGGGCCGGCATCGCGCTGTGCGGAGCGGACGAGCCGCTGGGGGGAGGCCCTTCTCCTCAGCCGGGGGCTCGGCGGGCCCCGGAGCCGAGGCGGCCGCGCCGGCAGCGGCGCGATGCCTCCTTCCCCAGAGGCGCCGCCGCTCGCCGTGTGGTGCCGGCTCCCCGCCGAGCCGCCAGAGATGCGCTTCCCCTTCCCCTCCCGGCGGACATTGTCTCTGCCCGCGCAGACGGCGTGTGCGGGCGGGCAGGGGTCGCGGGGCCGGGCAGGGCTCAGGTCGCCGCGGCGGCGGCGGCTGCCGGTTACTCGCCTGAGGCACTCGCCTGAGGCGCTTGGCCGGCCCCCGCCGCGCAGCCGAGCGCGCCGCCGTCGCCCCGCGGTCTTGCTTGAAATCCTGACATCTCCTGCCGGCGGGGCGGGATGAAGTGGATGCCGGCTCGTTTCGAAAGGCCTCTCGGCTCTGCTCGTCCGTCCTCGGGATTGCTCCCGCTTTTCATTGCCGTGCCAGACGTACACATTATTTTTCCTGTCACCTTTGTACGTAGGAAGAGCCTGTTCTGTTTCGCTGTCGCCGTTATTCGCAGGCTGCTAGGAAAAAACGCGGTGTTAAGGTCTGGGATTGTGTTAAATCTAGCGATGGGCAGACGGCTGTAATCAGTATTAAGGTATTTCTTATCGCCGGTAGCTGAAAACATTTAAAAATACTTAGTGAATTGATGTTATGGTTCCCACATCCTGCTGGGTCCCCATACTCTACCAACTGTTACTTGCTCTGCGTGCTTTAATCGTCTATTTTTAATTTAACGTGGTCTGCCTGTGATCCGCAGCGTGGGTGTCCTGCAAACCTCGGACCTGTCTGTTGGGTTCAGAAAGACTGTCTGCAGCCAGCCCCTCTCCAAATCCCCCTTACCTAGAGATCACAAGCCTCTCTGTCAGGCTGGGTGTGCTTCTCTAAAGAAATCTTACACACACACAGAGCCACAACATAACACGTTGAAAAGACTTTTGAAAGGAAAAAAAGGATGTAACCGCTTCTAAAGTAAAAGCGGCAACTCTGTGACCAAGCAGAGTTTTTGTGTGGAACAAAGCAGAATTTGTGGGCCGTCTCCTCATGTGTCCCTTGTACGTACTCATCTTTACATGTGGTCCTCATGACTGGCAAAGAGAGTTATACGTTGCAAGGTTTCACTGCCCTGTCTTACAAGTAAGGAGATTCAGGTAGGATCTACATATTAAACATCTGAACACCAAGTGTTAATACTAAAAATACATATGTTACAGGGGACCAAAATCATACCATTTCAGTGCTTTTTGCATGTTTAATGAAGTCTTTGAATCTACTGCCTTCAGAGTTTGTAGACCTTTGCTGAAATCCTGCAGCAAGGATTTTGCTTCAGCAGCAACAGAAGTCATACTAGATTTATCAAGTCAAGTGGATCATGTCTTGATAAAGTCTGAATTGCTATAAAAAACAGTGACAGGCTGTTGTCTTAGCGTTCTGCCTTCTCTTCTGAAAACACTCAAGCCGCGGGACAAGGCTTCTCAGAGCTGCTGCCATTATGCCTCTGCAGCGTGTCTGCTTTGGGGGTGCACAGAATATTGGTGAGTGCTCATGGTGGTTCCTGGTCAGGTTGTGTCTGGGACACGGTATGACAGGCTGATAGTTGTTCTTTGTAAATGACAGAAGACACATACCCACAGAGATATCTTGGTCTGCCCATACTTGTCCCACTGGATCTCTTTTGATTTTCTTCAATTTTTTCACCAGATCTTTTTCTTTCAGTTCTGAGAGACAGGAGGAGGGGAAGGATACGTTCAAAGCTGGCTGTGGTGCTTCCTCTTAAACCGGTTGCAGAAGTTTACGTGTGCCTGTTGCTGTGAGCTGTTGCTGGCAGAGTGGTTCCAGCACACAGCCTGAGCAACCATAACCCCAAGGCACTGGGGCTGCACATCAGTGTGCATCAGGCCTGGCTGTACTTTACAACTACATCAGATTTGAAGAGCATCGTCCCCAGGCTGGCCCACCTCTAAAAGAAGCAGTCTCATGCGTTTTTAAGCAGACCCAGGTAAAACAGAGGTGAAGCCGGGACAAAGAATTATATCCCTGGGAAGATTTACATTCCTGTCACAACTCCTGCCTGAGCTCAGACTCACTGAGACTGCAGGAGCAGGCTCCTTCTGAATGTCTTCCTGATCTTGATGATCAAGGCAATTGTGGCAGCGATAACTTGCAGCGATTCAGGAAACCATTTCCTTTTCCTTAAACACCAGAGGCCACAGCAGTCTGTGCTTGCTGTGATGAGAATGACAGGATGTAGGATGCTGTACCACGAATACCTGCAGTGGTCAGGACCTGGGCTGCTGTGAGCATGGGCTGCTTTTTGTGCACCAAGTGTGAAGCCTGGGTCAGGTCTCGGTTACAATGCTTCAGGGAGGCTGGCGCCGAAACACAGAGCTCTCTCCTCTGCCTGTCATTGTGATTTCTGTAGTACGTGCTTTCCTCTTGACCAGTGAGGAGAGTTTTATGCGAGAGAAGGCTGGAGAAGCCCAACACTGGGTGTTTAAGCACATGTTTTTCTGAGTAACCTGTTCCTTCCTCACCTCCATTCTCGGTTTCTTTTACCAACCGCATCTAACAGCACAAAGAGTGTTCAGACAGATAAGAAACTAATCACACCGTTTCTCATACAGGCTTTGAAGATAGACAGACTTTCGTTACTGCTGCTTTTTTGATATAGCTGAAAGGTGCTAAGGCATCACTGTGCTTAATCCTGCAAAGAGATTATCAGCACTATCTGTTTGGCTGCGTTCACTCCTTTCACAGGAGAGTTTAGTTTAAGAGTTTAGCATTAGTGCAGGTTACTTCAGTTTGCTTCCAGTGATGGTAATTGCTAGCTAGTCAGTTGGGCCACGAGAAACCCTTAAATCATTTAGCCATGGGAAATGTGTTCTACCATGGTTTGTTTCTGCATTAATTTCTTGCAGGTCTGCCTTTCTTCAGTACCCCCCCCCACCCCCCGCTAGCTATTTTTCAATAACTAAATGTTAAGCTGTAAACAACCTAAGGTAATTAGTACAACTTAAATTAAATGCCTAGGATTGTAATCCGTCTGTAGTGGTGTGCCTGTGCAGTTGTAAATGTTCTGATGTTTTAAATATTTCAGTTGTCATGGACAAATTACAAAACTTACTCTAAATCTCAAAGCTTTCATCCTTTTTCTTTTTTTTTTCTTACTATCTCTGCAGTGAATGCTGATTGCACTAAGCATGCAAATTGCTTTAAGGACTGAAAAAACCCTTCAGTTCTAGGAGTTACTGTTGTGTGGTTTCCCTGTCCAGTTTATCAGCTGTACCTTTTTGATTTTGATGTCTTAGTGGCGTGCAGTTGTATGTGATAAAAGCCTTTGATTTAAGCTAGGGTTCAGATGGAGCAGAAGATGAGTGCTGCAGCAAGTGGGTGGCCAGAGGCTCTTCTGTGAGTCGTGCTGACAGCTGAGGACTGGCTCTATGTGTGATGGGGCATGACACCCTCACTGTGCCCCTGGGTGCTCTTGGAAGAAGCCTGCTTACTGCAGCTCTTCATTCCTTCCTGTACTCTGAGTTGCCATTCCCTCCTTCTGATGTGTTTCCTTTCTCCTTTGCCAAAGCTAAGGGTGAAAGTGTTGATAGTTTCTTTACTTTTTGTGGCTGCTTTTTGAGCAGCAGTGGTTGCCTGGACCCACCACTCTTGTCCTCTTGAGTAATGTGCAGATGCTGGGTGCTTCTTGACGCCACTTTCTCTGCCCACTGCCTGCAGTTCTTTGCATGGCTTATTCTTCATACATGCCCTGAGTAACTTGGTTTCTTGATAACTGTTTGCCACTTGCAGGCTTTTCAAGAGAAAGCCTATTAGTCAAATTCTTGCTGAGCATGCTTTTAATCTTCAGGGTTTCCATTGACGGTTCTGGGCAGCAAACACAGACAATTGCTCCTGTCAGTGCTCTGTTGAGAGGGTGAAGCATCTTAAAATATTTCTCTATGTAAACTTTGGTGAGTTAGCTTTTGGAAAATTATTTTGCAAGAATCTAAGTTTCTGTAGCGTCTCCATCTGAATTTTAGGCTTGCCTTGCCAGCTAAGACCCTCCTTGCATGACTGCCAGCAGTGCCCACAGGCCTGAAAGTTGTCTCTGTAGCTAACTCCATCCTCTTCTTCCTCTTTAAAGCCTACAAAGTCGGCCTGTGTGTGGATGTGTTTGCTTTGGGATGCCAGCTCTGCCTGCACAGACTGGGCTGCGTTTGCGCCCATCCCGCAGCGTCAGAGGCAGTGATGGTCTGAGCAGCTCCTGCATGGGGACATCCTGCTCCTCAGTGTCTGTCAGAGGCTCATGCAAGTTCTCCCTCTCACCTGCCTAGTTGTTGATTATAGTTGTGCATGTTTACAGAGGAAATGCATCATTCTGTCTTTGAAAGACAGGGAGAATATCGTCTATAAACAAAAATAAAACAAGAATCTATGCAGGCTTCACATCTAGGTAACAACTTTTACAAGATGTAGTACTTAATACTGCCAAATCCGGTGGGCAGCTTGCTGTAAACCTCAGACAGACACCAGCTCTGTGTAGCCTTGAGCAGTGCACCTGAGGGGTCAAAATCTCCTGTGATTTCAGTGTCACCGGCTCAAACCCTGTACGTACAAACCAACAGAATTATTTTTAGGCTCCTCTTACAAGCATGCATATGCATGCAAAAGGGTAATGAATCCCAGATAAATTGTTAGTGTGTGCACTTGGGCTGCTATTAACTGCAAACCTCATCCTGTCTCCTGGTATTTTGTCTGTTGTCTTGATTGCTCAGAGTAATGCGGTGTGACTAGAACTTAAAAAGGACTGTTTCTCTCCCTCCCTTTCCCAAATGTTTCTCTGTGTTTGACAGTTCTCCGCTGACCATCAGGATCATTTTTATTATGGTCACAGAGAAACAGCATTAAACAGATGTTTAAATAATTTTAAACAGATGCTAGCCATCATAAAAAATCATCTGGGCAAAAGCTGGACTTGTGTCTGAATACACTTAAACTCAACATGAATACAACAGTAACAAATAATCTCCTAACAAAGCCAATTAAATCTCCAAATGTGTCTTTAACTTTTTTTCCAGAATCATTCCATTGACAAGGCTGTCTTTTTGTGTGTCCTTTCTCTCTGGCAAGGAAAAACACCTGAGAAGAGGGCCCCGAGTCTGCTGTATAAAATAGGAGCGATGAACCTGTGCCCTGTGGACACAGCACGAGGCCCCACGATTCCTCCCCTCTTCCTGTTAGTGCTAGGTAACACGAAGGTGTATGTTAATTTGCAAGCTGCCAAGTGATTCTGAAAGGGTTCACAGCAAGGCAGAAATAATCCAAGTTTGTCCAAAATACTTGGGTAGCCACAAACCAAAGGTAACGGTGGGGAAGGAAGAAGGGGGAATTTAACCACAAGAGCGTTTCTCTCTTATTTCTTGTGAAATGAAAATATAACTCCATGGTGGCAGCCAATGGCTTTCTAGAGCCATGATGTTCCTAGGTCATACATACATACATGCATGCTGTACATACCGGGACACACGGCTCTGTGCATTTGAAAATAAAAACTCCAGAAAAAATGGGAGGTACCAGCATTCCTGCCCTTGTTCAGACCTGTAGGAAAGATGGTCACTGCCATTTGGTAATGGGTGACACCAGAGCTCTGACACATAGTATCATTCAGCTTGGAAAAGATCTTTAAGATGATCGCGTCCAACCATAGACCAAACCACTGCCAAGTCCACCACTAAACCATGTCCCTACATGTCTTTTCAAATGTTTCCAGGAATGGTCCTGTTTGGGGAGGGAGGGGCAAGTGCTGAGTAGCCAGAGAGAGCAAGATACAGGCTTGAAAAGGAAGTTGCTTGCTTTTTGTTTTTTTTGGTTGTGGCTTTTGCAGTACCACTTTCTGATGGTTTTGTAGCTTGTTTCAAGGTAAACAAGAAGTACTTTAACCATGAGAATTTCTGGAGAGGTGTGGCATGCTCAAGTCTGTCATAGGTATTTCGTTAGCAGAGAAATCCACCAGAAGTTTGCTGTTTGGTTTCGCAGTGGCTGCACCTAAATGCCTGGGCTGTTTTGAGGGTGTGTGTGCCTGTCATGCGAGGACAGTAGTATTCTGGAATTGCAGATGGCATCCAGCAAAACATCTCCTGTGTGTGCTTGAGGTGTGGTATTTTATCCCTGCATGACAAGTGCCTCATGACCTCTTCCTTAAATGAAGATGTGGTTGTCATGACTACATTCGGTGGAGAAATACACGTTCCTCCCAGCTTGGGCGCTTGTGTAACGGCTTGGTTTGGGCAAGGTGTTTTTTTATCCAGATCCTTGCTTGAGGGTGGGCAGATGATTTCTGTGATCTGGGAATAAAAGTGCCGGAGCTGGTCCCTGAATGCGGTGGCTGCTGGTGCTGCAGCTCTTCTCGGCAGTGTTTCGAGCCGGTGCTGCTCCATCAACAGCACCACGGTAGCGCTGTCAATCACGTGCTGGTCTCCGGGGCAAATCCCTGAAAGCCAGCAAAGAAAACTTTTTAAGGTTTATTACTAGAGGTCTGGGTGTAGCTTGTTCCTTGCTGGATAGGCAGAGACCCTGAGATGTGGTGCTGACAGGAAGGGTTTCCTGGTGCTGGCCTGGTGCTCTGCCGTGTGTGCTCACCTGGAGAGGCCAGGCTGTGCTTGCACCTTCCCCCCCTCCTAAAGCTGTTCCCTGGATCAGCACATGTCGTGACTGCTTGAGAAACAAGCAGCTTACTCTTTAGGAGATATCATTGCAGGCTGTCTGCAGGCTTGGGCAATTTTGTACAGAATAATTAACGTGTCAGCATATTACGTTTTTAGGCTTCTTGTTAATCTCTGTCGTCCGTAATTTTTTTTCTTTCAGTGGCACTAATACAGGTTCTAGTGTCATCAGATGACTATGAGAGCAAGATATTGTAGGTATAAACCTGTTAGGCAAATGTTTCAAAGTATGTTGTGATAATGTTGACCATTTTTTCTGGTTTTTATTCTTGTTTTTCTGCTTGAATGCCCTACTTCATATATTGCTGCCTCTGTGTGTTGCAGAAGATACAGGTGAGCTAAACTCACTGGCAGACTATTTCTGTATTTTAACCATTTAGTTTGAATGCTTCTGATCTGAAAAACACTGCATTTTCAGCTGTTTCCATTTTTAAAGTGGCAGGTTTTTTCCAGCAGTACATATCTGACATTTGTCACTTTTTCTGTTAGCTGGAAAGCTTGGGCTGGAAAGTTTCCACAGCTGCTGTCTGTGGCTTCAGCTTTCTTTTAATTGCTGCATGAGGAACATGTAGCAGCATGCTCTTGGAGCCCTTCAGCCTGGTGATGGGTGGGAATCAAAGCATTACAAAATTACGTTTAGAGGGGAGGAAATTATTTTGCAGTTTTAGCCAAGGGTTTGAGGTCATTATTGAAGTTTGCAAGGAGTTGGTCAACAAATTACAGCATTTAGCTGTGGCGAGGTAATTGTGACATTCTGACAAAGTACATGCTTTTTGATGGCAGACATTTGCACGTGCTTTGCTTTTGGGGGAAGAAAGAGCCTTTCCTGGCTGCAGATGTACAACTGAAAGCTGAGGCTGTTTAATACGTTTCTGCCGTGCAGTGCAGCCTCCTCGCCTAACGCAGGGTTGCCTGCTCGGTGTCTGTACTTGGTGTTACGAGCAGGTTTTATGTGTGGACATGCATTTTGTGCTGGAATTATTTGTAGTGGCTTGCTTTCTCATTTTAAAAGAGTACTCGGGGGGGAATGCCATCACAAAGCTGCTGCTTCCTCCTCGCAGCTGCATGCTACTGCATCTTGATGAGGAAGTAAGCAAAACCATAATGGTTGACTTCTGTGCACGGTTTTAACAGATGTACATGATGGCATCTCTTTACTGAGCCAAGGCTTCAGCTTTCTTGAGTAAAGGAGTTCGTTTCTCATGAAAAACCTTTGTACTGTTGAATTATGCCTGTGTAGGGATTGCTCCAAGGGCCACATGTTGATATCCTTAATGGCATAGAAAGTCTGCAGATAATTGCTAGCGATGAATAAGTTGCTGTTTAAGCATTGCCATTTCTAATCTGGCTTATTTTGCCATCTTGTTAGATGGCCTGTTTTTCCCCTACCTTGTGGCTTTCTAATTTTACAGACTTGTTGCTTGGTCAGATGTTTTTTGTCCACGCAAAAGCTTTAAACAAAATAGGTGTTTGGTACCTACTGAGTTGCATACCTCTAATTGATGTCCTGTAAACTGAATGTTACCAGCAGTAGAGAGCATGTAACTTGAAGAAATTCAATAGCAAAAAAGTAAAAATCAAGTATTGCTTGATAAACTGAAGACAGCACGCCACTGCACCTTTCGATGCACAAGCTTTCAGGTTCTAAATATGATCAAGTGATTTCTGGGAAAGGAAGCTGGTGTGGCGGTTAACAAGCTTTTGTAGGCATTTTGTCATTAATAACGTAGGTGGCACCATTCCAACGGACAACACAACCTGTTTTATCAGAGCATCACCTGAACATGAAGGCCCCTTGCCTTTCCAAGGCGAAAGAACTGCAGGCTGCCTTCTGAAATCTCATCCTCGGACAAAGTTTTGCTTTCGGCTGCACTGGGTCTAGACCAGTTTTGCTGGAATATGGGGAAGCTGCTTTGTATTTATAGTAGTAACGTGCTGGTAGCAGCACCTGCCTTTCTTGCTTCTGTGTGTAAAGTTCTTTTTTTCCATCCTTCTCGTAGACAAAGTTGAACGACCTGTCCTTTTCACTAGTGCTTTCATCGCTGCCTTCCTAGGTGTGTGATGTTGGGTTTTTGTTTTTTTTTTAAATAAAGGTTATTTCTTTTGTCTTTGCTGGGTTATAAGGCAGCACCGTGAAGCAGTGCCTGTGATGTTGGGCTTTGCGGGCAGCAGGAGGCTGGGTCCCCAGCGCACCGAGTCGGGCTGGTGTCTCTGCCGGAGCCAGCCCTGCCCCTGGGAGCCGGTGCCAGCAGGGAGCCTGGGATTTCCAAGCTAGAAGCCTGCGGTATTATCTGGTAAAACACTGATTTGCTCAGTGTGTTCTTTAGTTGTTTAACATGCCAAGGGTAAAAAATGAGAGAACAAAGGCCTGAAATACCCCATTTGTCTTTGTGCGTCCAGCTGCTTTAATGTGCTTGCCAATGCGACACGCAGCATTTATCTCCAATTTAAAATCGGGAGAGGGACTTATTTAGTCATTGACTCCAGGAACATTTCCAAAGTGCTCTACCAACCAAGTAAACACGGGGTGGCAGATCCTGCAGCTATTGCCTCCGTTCTGGACAAGTGTGCTTAGGTGAGTGGTCCTGCTGCATCCCTCTTGGCATGAATCAAACCTTACATGAGGACATTTTTTTCAATGCAGACAAGCTCTGATCCTTTTGATACATGTGTAATTCTGCTTCTCTGTTAGAAGATGTGGCCTTGCTTCTGGTGGCTCAGATATCCTTGACTGGAGGCAAAGCTTTTTTTTTTTTTTTTAAGAAGCTGTCAAGATGGCTTCAGAGGTGGAAGAGAAGGAGAAGGAGGAGGGGAAAGAGCTGCCCTTTGGAGCTTAGGAATGTTAGGTTAGGAGGATGCAGAGGAGGAGGAGGCAGGCCACATGTAGCTGGAGGCGAAGGGCTGCTGCTTGATAGCTCTGTCAAGAGGAGGTGGTCCTTAGCCCGGTTTGCAGTGGGAGAACTGGGGTGTAGAGAAACTCCATGACTGAGGTCAAGCTGAGAAAGGAGTGGGTGATGGAACAAGAGCTGAATCCTGATTTCCCTCTTTTAGTGGCTGATTCACAGCGATGCCCTTCCTCCCTGCAAGTTGTTTTAACACTGTTTACCGTGTGGGCTGATGCCAAGCTTAGGATGTTACAAGATGAGGAATGAACAGTAGCTTGCAGTTTCACAGCAGTGTGTGAAATTCAATGAACATATATATAGTTTGTTTAGATATTTGTTGTATAAAGTATAAAATTGCATTTGTACTGCTGAAGAGAAAGTGCTCTGTAAGGAAATGGTTTCTAGGTCACCTGGTAGGTAAAGGTTTATTCTGGTGGACTGCAGTGGGTGGCTGTCTTTGGTCACTAATCCTGTGTCATTGGCTTAGCACTGCATTCTGGCAGTGCGAGCAGTAAAAGTGAGATCAGCCTGTTGTGTATCAACACCGCTTGTTTAGACTAAATGTCCTAATAATCCAGGACTCTGCCGCTCCTGGCCGCAGAGCTCACACGCGCAGCTGGGGGGGTTCAGAGGAATGGAGGTAACCTCTCAAATATGATCAGGTGGTGCCCTTTGGGTATGGTCACACAAGGTCCATTTCATGCCAGCCTGAAACTGAGTAGTCTTCGTGCTAAGTTTTATTTGTTGCATGCAAATACTTACAGACATGTCATCTAGTTTCTAATCAGAAGAGGGTGCTCCCTTCAGAAGCATTTTCATGAAGGCTGGTGAATTTGTGCATTATCCTTCTCTGCAAATGAGAATGAACAGAGCTGAACAGATCTGTCCTCTTCCACAGAGAAGGTAAGACTAGCTCACACAGGCATGTAGCCTGTATCTCCAGTTTGGAGAGTGAACTGCTGTGGCTGGACCTGAGTCTCTGAGCATCTACCTACTGTTGGTGGGGAGATTGTACAGCCCTGGAGTGCCCACACAGGGTACAGGAATCACACCGAGGATCTCCTTGTCTCTGGATAGAGTTTGCATTTGTTCAATAGGATATGTGATCCACCAGAGAGCTGTGGGGAAAAGGAGACAGAAAGATGGCAATCCATAGAGCAGGCACATGATCTTGTGCACTTCTTGTTCCCGCAGGGCTGGCTGAAGAGAACTCCAGACAACTGTCTGAAACCCTTTGTATGACTCCTTATAGGCGACTGTGCAGACACGTGGTTTCCAGAGCTTTAAAAGAGGTCTTTAAAGACCTGCACAGTTTCAGACAGTTGTCTGGAGAATTCTTCAGTTGACTGTGTTGTAGGGACAGAAATGCAAAGGAGGTGGACAAGCAGGCGTAATTTGGTGCCATAAGCTTTGGTGCTGTTTACAGCTGCCTGTCTGGTACCCAGCAAAGGGAGGGCTTTGGCCCACAGAAGTAACAAAATCCCTTCATGTAATATCTGGCCCTGTGAGATTATCCAACTGTTCACAGAGTCTGCTGCATTGAACTGCACTGCTGCTTGCTGGGATAGGAGCACTGTGTAAGCAAGCGTGTTACAGATACGTGGATGCAATCCCAGGAGTAACATTGAATTTGGGAGTGAGTGTTTAATTCCTCACACTGCTGCTGTTGGTGTATCTTCTTTGCTTTCAGGCAGTAGGCTTGGAGAGAAAACAGTTCAGATTTTTTGCCTATTTTTAACAAAGTGTTCAGCTAATATGCTAATTGAACCTTGAACACATGCAGTAATAATTTAAGCCCCGGTAGATGTTTCACCAAGAAGGTAATCCTCTCTCCAGTGGGATAAACAGATTTCTCAGCCAGAGGAGAGAGCTCAGTTACTTGTGCCTTACCACATAAGTTCATGCACATTTCATTTCCAATAGAGTTGTGCTGATCCCTGGTGTTTGTAGCATCATGAGTGGAACCAATGTAAAAGCCACCTCTCTGCCGGGGTCGGCTTGAAATGAGTTTAAAAAGCAGTCAGACCTAGTTTATGCTGCCCATGCCCCTTCTTTTGGAAACAGGTGCAGCTGAAGAAGAGTTTTTGTGTTACATTACCAGCAAGCTCTTAGAGGGTGATTAAAACTGCCTGCAGAAATACAAATAGAAGGGGCTTTACTTGGTTGGGGACACAGGTGAGGCTGCAGGAGCAAGGGTCTGTTCCCCGCAGAGTCCTGGGGCTTGATGGTCTCCCTGCCTGTGCAGCAGAGCCAGGCTTGGGTTGCTGTCTCTGGTTTGTCACTGTGTGACCAGACAGGCCTGTGTGCTGATTTGCCTCGAGCTGAGGGGACCACCACTTGGCCAAAGACATCATAGCTTTATTGGCAGTGAATGCCCACGGACTGCCAAGGACCTTGCTGCCCCTTTTGTGCAAAGCATTTGCTTCCCCATCTTTAGGGTTGGGGATCCCGCTTATGAGCTTCTTTCTTTCACAGGGATGGGAGGGGACAGGGAGTCGGCATGGGATCTGCTTTGTTATGCTGCAAGCCCTTTCTCTCAGCAGAGGCTAACCCTGGATTTAAAGATCTCCAAAGGGACAACGGAGTTTAAAGTGGTTTTTTGATCTTTGTTGCTACCCTGAGGCAAAATTGGATCATTTGTTGTGAGCTGATCTCAGATGCGCTTGGAAATTTACTGAAACAGCTACTCCAGCATAATTATTCTGAATAGATGTTTTGGTGTGGGCTCTCATGTTCTTGCATAAGAACATCTTTTTCTAGTCTCTATTAATGCATCATGGAAGTAGAATAACTGCTGACTAATTTCTCAAGAATAGCTTTTTTTGATAAATGCTTGAGCCAGAGAAGCCTCACTACAAAGGACAAAGCCCCCCTCCATCTCACCCCAATTCAAAAGAGGAGGTTCTTCCCAAGGTATTAAAACAGTTCTGTTTGTTCAGGGGTGCTAAGGAAAGAGCACACCAGTGGTAAGTTTTATGGTGCATGACTTAAAATATTTCATATTAATTAATAAACAAGTACCAATTAATTTTACTTTATGGTGCCTAAGGAGTAGACCGCAAGAAATGGTATTTAGCTGTGGCTGTTTGGCAATTATGACCTTGTATATAATAACAGACTGAATAAATCCTTGATGTGAGAGAGCACCATTAATAAACACAGAGTTAATTAACTGTGCTGCTTACACAGGAAGCACTGCACAGAACTGTCTGGATCCCTGTAGTGCTAAAGGCTGAAAATGTTTGGTTTGTCTGATACCTGGCTCATTCCTGCAGAATTCTCCCTCAAAACTGGTGCTGAAGAGAGAGCAACATCTCCTCTGGGTGAGTGGGCTCCGGATGCTGGTCCCACAGGTCACAGAATCACAAGGTTGGAAGAGACCTTTGAAGATCATCAAGTCCAACCATTCCCATCCTAAGCTAAACCATATCCCTAAGTACCTCATCAACCCTTTTTCTGAACACATCCAGGGAAGGTGACTCAACCACCTCCCTGTGCCAGGCCCTGACAACTCTTTCAGTAAAAAAATTTTTTCTAATATCCAGCTTCATGCCATTCCCCTTGTTCTGTCTCCTGTCACCTGGCTGAAGAGACCATCGCCCACCTCTCTACAACCTCCCTTCAGGTAGTTGTAGGTGGTGATAAGGTCTCCCCTCAGCCTCCTCTTCTCCAGGCTGAACACCCCCAGCTCCCTCAGCCGCTCCTCATATGATTTGCCCTCCAGCCCCTTCACCAGCCTGGTTGCCCTTCTCTGGACTTGCTCCAGAACCTCAATGTCCTTTTTATGGCGGGGAGCCCAGAACTGGACACAGCACTCGAGGTGTGGCCTCACCAATGCTGAGTATAGGGGCACAATTACCTCCCTAGACCTACTGGCCACACTGTTTTTGATACAGGCCAAGATGCCAAGTAGGTCGTCTCCTACTGCAGCACTGATGCTCTGGCAGACCATAGCTGTGTCTTAAGCTTTTTGGCATCTTATGGAGAAGGTGGAAGTAAGCCCTTGGAGAGTGCTGGAGTACTGGAGATGCTAAGGGCTCTCACAACAATGGTTTTGGTTAGGTTAATCCCAGAGAACTGCCCAGAAATCAGTGTGATATTAGAAGTTCTACTCATCAGCTCTTATTTAGACTTCATATAGAATTTTTTTCCTGTAGTTTTTTAATAGTTTGAAAGGTAGCCCACAAAGGTGAAACTGGACAAGATTCAGCACAAGTTCAGAAAGAAGAGCATGCCATGTCTGTATCAATTACTTCTCCACATGCTAAACAGGTCTTGTCATTTTCCTGAATACATGATGCTTACAGTATGAAATTGGCTCAGCCTTTTGGAATGACCCAGCGATCCTTTTGCTGGTTTGTTTTATTGTTGACTCAGTGTGAGTATTAATGTAAAGGATGAATTTCTAACCTGGGATTGGACATTTTTAATCATGTGGTTTACCTGTTTTTTGAAGTCCCTTTGAACCACTTTCATATCTGTGGTCACTGTAGACTGTGTCACAGAAGAATACAAAGGTCTGAGGCGCTTCAAGCTTCACAACAGCAAAGCCCAGTAGCAGCCAGTTTGGAGAGTCTAGGCAGCTCTGATGTGAGAGACACGAGAGAAAGCGACTGCGCCTCATTCTCTTAGTGCTGGTATGTACAGCCTCCCAGGTTAAAAGACTTCATATGCCTTGTTTTTATTCTTGAGGTTAATTTAACTTAGAGGTGTAGTACAAACACGCTTTCCTTCTTAAAAAAAATATTTATTTTAAAAGTAAGTGAGTTAAGTGTAATCCTTCCCCTTCTTCCCTCTTTCTGCTGCCTGGGCTATTAGTCTTAATTACAGAGTCCCGTTCAGTAAATCACTAATGCAAGACTATCTTCATACACTGCCACAAGATATGGTGACCACATAGGGCCAGAAATAGATGAGCAAAAACTACATACTCCTCCTTCTGCCTTGCTGTGGCTGAAAATGTACTGCCTGTTAATGCCTACTTTATTGGTGTAACATTTTTAGGGCTAGGAGACTTCAAAGATTTTAACTGCTCTTTACATTTTTATGTAATGATCCCTTGCTTGGAGTAGTGAAGGAGGTGTTTCACTTGCCTCCTCCATCTACCCAGACAAATGGTTTCCCCATATTCACCCTCATTTATAAAGTGTGATGGAATGGTCTTAACAGTTTATAATGACGAATGAACTGTGGGGGCCTGGGACTGGGGAAGGGAGGGAGGGAGGGAGGGAGGAAGAAGCTTTCATTTTAGATCTCAAGGCAGAGGGAAGTGATGATTCAGCTAATCTCTCTTCTGCAAATGAGATTTTTCTGCCACAGCCGTTCAGCTTCTGTATTTGATACAAAGGGAGGCAATAATTCGTAAATGATGGAAAAATAAAGGTTCTTCTCTCTCTCTCTCTCTTTTTTTTTTTTTTCCTCTCCAATCTGGGAAGCAGCAGTCAACTCACACCTCTTCTTATTAACCCCAAACTGTAGCTAGTGGTTATGGCCTGGTGTTTCTATGTTTCTGCTCTCCTACCCAACTACCTCTTTAGCTGTGTGTCGTGACTCTTGCCAGTGCTGGTGGATCACCCTGTACTCCAGCTGCCACCCAGCCAGCATGTTCAGAAACACTGCTTCCATTAGCTACACAACAGTTTCTCAAATTCAGGCTCGTGCCTAGCTTGTCTTGAGCCATGGGTGATTAAATCCATTGAATGGGCAATACTCTGATAAAATAATATTAATGACAACTTTTATGTTTTAGTGTTCTGTGGCCAGTGGTCCAATGTATGTATGTTTAAACATACGAACTACATAGTACATGTATAGACCCTTAACATGCATGGGTTTTTGTTTCTGAGTTGCTTCAATCATGGTTTTCCTTAGAGCCATGTTTACTATTCCTTGTTTTGAGGAACCCTTTCTCTTGCCCATGTGACAGCGCAATTTGTCCTTCCTCATGTCTTGTGTTTTCACAGCCTGACAGAAGATGATCTGTGCTTTGTCTTGTCCCAGATTTGTGTCACAGAGGACTTTTAAATGTTGGCCTTCACTCCTTCATTTCCCCCCTTTCACATTTTCAGCAGTCTCTTTCTTGACTCTGGCACAGTAACTGCAGCTCTGTGGAGGCAGATGAAAGGTAGTGGTTAAAGCTTCCTTTGCAGCAGTCATTCCCCTTGTGTGTGCTGGTAGAAACCCCTTGGATCTCCATTGAAGTTTCTTCATCCCCTTAATTTGTAGCTTCAGAAGAAAAGGGATCGTTTTCTCCCAACACCACCAAAACACTGGAGTTGGTGGCAGTGCAAGAAAGCATCATTAGCTCTCAAACAGTTTTAGGTATCGTATGTCATTTGTGGCTCATCATTTTGCATGTTTCTGAAGAGATTTTCTTCCATTCTTTTTGGCCTTGTAGATAGCCCATGTCTTTTCTCATTAAATAAAATGGGAATGATTTTATAAATATGTTAGGTGTAAGTTGAAGACAAGATCTGTTACATGATGTGGAAGGTAGAGCAAATAATGGCTGCTGTTAGAAAAGTCTGAAAAATTAAAATGTTAAATAGCCACAGCAATGTGAATTTTATACAGATTACTTTTGAGTACAGGAAGGATGGGAAAAATGCAAGACTGGAGATAGGCAAACAAAGGGAGAATTGGGAAGCCAGGGAATTAGTCAGTGTAATGCCAACATTGTGAAGTATACAAAGCAAATTGTTGCAGAGAAGATTTATAAGCATCCAGAGGATGTTAAGGTAATTAAAAAAAGAAAACCAAAAAGTGCATGGAAACAAATGTTCATGCTAATGAAGGGCCCATATCTTTACTTCTTTCTTGCAAAGATTCAGAGAGACAGCAAGACTGGTATTATTTCAGATTCTGACACTACAATACTATTTGTTGTAGCTGGTTCAGGTTTTAAGAGCTGTAAGTCTGATGGGCTGCATCCTAGTCCTCCAAATTCCAGCAGCATTTGAACTTTCCTGCATTTCCAGCCTTTTTGATAGTGTCAGAGAAGGAGGGGGATTGTGATGTTGAACCGTCATGTTCCCAGAAGCCTCTGGGATGGCAGAGGGCAAAGTTTCTGAGAAGTGAAGTCTCTGCTGTTGATTTTTCTCTGCTGTTCAGGGAAACGGGACTTTGTGCCCTCCTTCTGAAATATGAGTTCACAACACCAGCAGAAACAACCCCGAAAAGGCCCTGGACATTGGCTAACTGCTCTAGCCACAAGAGGAACCATAAGTAACAGTAAGTGCTAGACTTGTTCCTCATACAACTGTGATGAGATAGGCTGGCACCTGGGAAATTTTTGCCTGTTTCTAAACTGGGAAGCTGATAAAAGAACCCCCTGTCTCTTCACCACTCACTTCCTATGGCTTTTCTTTGCAGGTGCTCAGAAGGGTGCTCTTCGCTTTCCGCCAGCGATGGGACGTTCTGATCAAGCCTTTTTCATAGCTGAGGCAAACTTGGTCAGGGATACAGGAAGAAAGGCACTTTTGGCATGAATAGAAATGGCAGGATTTTCTTGCCAAGGCAAGCGATTCCAGTTTCAGCATGCAAAAGGGGGAAACTATGCCATTGTCTGATTTAATGAAAGCTGTAAAACTCAGGGAAAATAAAAGTACTCTAAAGTGTCCTTTTAAATATGTAAGGAATTTAACAGTGTCTGAATCTACCCAGCATTATAAGATACCAATGGCTTGTACATACTGACTCTTCTATTCTGAAGCATTTTTAATCCTTAAATGGTGCATTATAGTTGCTTTCTTGCATGCCAGTGCAAATATTTCTAGCATGTTACAAGACAGAAGAACAAATGTAAGGGAGAAAGATAAAGTGATGTTTTCTAATCAGAAGTTTTCTTTTTAATAGATCTGGAAGAACTGTCAGTTGAGGGCATTTTGGTTGTGTCAGTATAGCTGAAGGATGACTGAACAGAAATGTTAATGTTAAGGGGGTGACATGGGTCTTGCTTGAAAAAGGCTTTTTTGCCTAATGGCTTGCCAGATGCACAAGTCAAAATCTTACTGTTTGTTAAATATTCAGAATTTTGAGTATTCTGTTCTTCTGGCTGCAACTGGACAAACCAGAATTTCTGCTGCTTGTATGGATTTCAAAGGCTTTATATATTTGGCTGCTTTTTACATTTATAATAAATTCCAGCTGAAAGGAATAGTGATTGAAGGGAGTTAAGAGCAGATATCTATACACAGCAGATCTGAGAGTATGTTTAACCGTTTCTCACAATTGCAGAACATACACTGTAATTGCTTGAGAGGCCTTCAAGGTGAAACGAATTAAATCAAGTCTTAAACAGACAGGTTAGATGAGAAGGGTAACTGTAGGGAACATGATTTCCGCATGCCTTAAATACCTGGGACAGGTTGTTTTGTGATTTGTGAAGCCTTTGTGATAAGACAGAAGCTCTCTGTGGCAGATGCCAGTTCCTTCTTAGAAGTCTGTGCTCTCAAACCACATTGTAAATATTACTTTTATCGTAGCAGGTTGGCTGGGTCTCACAGCTATATTTAATGCATTCTTGAAAGCATTTGAGCTTGTTGATCTCTTTCCCATTCTGGCCAGTTCATAATGAAACCAGTGCAGGTGCTTGTTCCAAACAGAGAGCGCCCTGGGGCACCAGAGTGCAGAACAGGAATGGTGCACTGCTGTGTTTTTACTGGGAAGGAGCAATACAGACATCATGCTTATTGTGTTTCCTTTTGCAGATGTTAAGAGTTGTCTTTTAAGTGTCTGTTCTGCCCCAGCATGGGGACTTCAGCATTCCCCTTCCTTCTCCCTGTGAATGTAGAAGGAACGTCCCGTCTGGTTTTGTGAAGGTGTAGGTCTGATTCCCTAATATTCAGAGAGGCGCTGGCCCCACTTCAAGCTTACACTGCAGCTGACAACCCCTGCAGTTGTGGTTCTGGGACCGGATAGCTTGAGCAAACCCGCTGTTCAGAAAGGAATGATGCTGTTTCTTCCTTTTTTACTGTGCTCCTCCAGAGCTCATGAAAGTCAGTATACACAACTTGGAGCTGTTGTCTTTCTATTGCCAAAGCTTGCATCTTTCATAAAAACTTAACATCTTCTTTCCCACCTCATCCTGGCTCCAAACCGTTATTAAATCCAGTGTGTTGATCCCCTGTGACATTTCTCTCCTTGTTATCAGAATAGCTGAGACCCTTTGGCTGTCTCCGCTTTTCCCTTCCTGAACATTGTCTTGCTTCCTCTGAAGCCACCCAAAGTCTGTCTCTGAAATGGCCTTATAATTATTTTCATCTGTTCACTCTCTTTGAATTTTTCTCCTGCTTTATTCTTGTCTTCTGAAATTATTTAGTGCTGTGTTCTGCCAGCTGTGATTTTGCTTGACTTACACTTTGGGTGACATTGCTGCCTTGCAGGGTTTCTGTACAGAGAGGAGGCCTCTGCTGATGGGCTGTGGGCGAGCAGCTGTGACCATGGGGATTAGCTTTACATGTGTCCTTAAAACTAGCACCCAGGTGGGAGGCCTGGTGAGGCAAACCCAGGTATTTCTTGTTGACTGGAGAGTGTTTTGCGCGACTGCGCACGCGTGCGCCAGTGATGGTTTCACACCAAAGTATCTTGTGAACATTGAGCCTCCCAGATAGTTCAAACCTAGACAGAATACAAAATATGAGGCACAGTGTTTTATGGCCCCGTGATAGAGAATGACTTTCGAAGAGGAATTTTTGACTGAAATGGTTTCAACTAGGGAAGGCAGAAAACTGTCTGGTGCTAAAATCTGCGTGTGAGGCACTTTGTCATGGCATTAGAAGGCTCCTACTCTTGCAGCTGTGGTTGGGTTTCTAAAAATGTTGGCTTCTTTATTAAAAATAACTTCTTCTAGTATGTGACTCCATGGAGCTTCATGCTTAAAACAGCAATAAACCCATATCCTGTCTCTGAAAGGTAAGAAGTGTTGTTGAATGTTCAGAAATGTGTTCAATATACAGATATAAATTAAAAATTCAATCCCTGAATACTGTAATAAAGAATTAGGACTAAAATAGCAATAGGTTTTATTATGTTGTGGCAGGATTTCCTGTGAGCAATGCATAACAGACCTGGATCCTCTTAAGCCAGGCAGGGCTGCTGGTCCCTAGGAGGCAGGACAGTGGCCATCAGTTCCTTCTCCAGGCTTGAACGCTGGCTGTTGAAGGAGCTCCTGAAACTGCGTGGTCCTCCAACATAGCCAAGGGAGTGAAGTTTATTGTACCAAAGTAAGAACAGTGTGCTGTAACCTAGCCTTACAGAGTCTTCCTTTAAAAACAAAAAAAAAAGAAAGAAAAAAACATCTCTAGCCACTTCTTTTTGAAGGCTAAGTAGAGCACAGATATGGCAGCACTTTATAGCATTACACCCAGTAAGCTACTGTTTTCTCTCTGTCTGCTTTAGCAAGATACCTTAGAGCAGTGTAATTTCACCTTTATTGGTCCGATCTGATTTATATCTAATGCATGTCCTCCCTCTCCTTCAAATCACAATTATTTCTCCTCCATGAAGACTTCTGTGAAAAGGGTGATGGTATTTTACTTTGCACAGTATCTCCTGCAACCTTTGGGCACTTGTACATAGAACATAAGCTTGTTTGTGAACCTAACGCCCAGCAAAGTGAACATGCCAAGATGCAACTCGCAGAGCAGCGTGGGTGGCTTGCTGCTGGTCCCTCTCCCCACTCCTTGCCCACCGGAGCAGAAGCACTGCATCTTGTGCTGCTTATAAGCACCTTGGTCTAAATTACTCTACTGAATACATTTGTGCCTTAACATGTGGCGTTCTGGCACTGGACTGGGATTTTTTGAGCCCAGCCGGCCTGGCACAATATCAGAGGACGCAGAGGCTCCTTTATTTGGAGGAGCTAAGTATGGGGAATATTGGCCCTCTGCAAGGCATTCATTCCTGCTTCGCCTTTCAAGGTGAAGATGGTATAGCAGGACAAAGGAGTCGTTTGGAGGGCTGTCTGTGGCTTGTGGGGCCATCTGTTTTGCAGGCCTGGTATAAACTCCCTGCATTTGCATTGTTACTCTACAATATGTTTATACAGTATGTGCAGGTTCAGGCTAGCAGATGAAATGCATTTATCTTCAGCTGGCAGGGACAGCAGCCCCAGAGCTCCAACCTAAAATATAGTTGTTTGCTTGTGGGATAAATAGAAATCTCTCTTCTCCGATTAACTACTTTCTGCGAACATCTCTTACTTTTTATAGTTAACCTCTCATAAAATATCCTGATGAACCCTTTCTGGCCTTTCCCCCCTTCCCATCCTCCACACCTTTCTGGGTTTTCATTAGCAGTCTGTAATGATAAAGGTAATTAGTATTGCTATTCAGGAACTACCTTTTAGATGTACAGACATGAAAGCTTGGCTCCAATGAAATTTGTGTATGTGCTGCCCTTACCTTGAGCAGGACCAGCAATTCCCCTGTGAAAGCTGGCTCCCAGTGCTGGGAGTGCTTGAGAAAAAGCGGACTTGTTTGCATTTCTCCCCTGTCCATTGGCGTGAGCTCCTCGGGCTGCCGTGCTTGTGGAGCGCCTGCTCGACTTTTTGTACTGAAGTATTAATCCAGGGGAGAAATTTGGTATATAGGAAGATAACAGGAATTCCCAGATTATGTTTAGAATTTTGGAAGATCATCCCTAATTTTTCTAGCTTTTGTCCTTAATTTAGGCATTTATGTTGGAATTATTGAAACTGGTTATTGAAACTGACTCTGCAGCCCTTGAGCCTGCGTGGTGGCAGTGCAGACAGATCTTACTTTTAACTTACCCTTCATGACTAGCTTGTGTTAATACAGCGTGCTGGAAGAAGCATCCTGACGCTGGCAGCTAGCCCTGTGAGCTGTCAATGGAGGTTTGACAATGGGTGGGCTCTTGGATTTCACCCCCTGAAAAGACCAGGGTGCCTTTTGGGGTAGGCATCGGTGAAACTTTTGCTTAGTTGTTAGTTTTATGCTGAAAACATACAGAAATGAGCTGGGTAGAAGATAGTACTGTAGTGGCACATAAAAATGTTGGTCTGCTTTTCAACTGTCTCCTCGTGGTGTGTTCTGATCAGGTACTTCAGTTGCAGTGGTTGTGTTTGCCCCCCACCTGTAAGTGGGCACATGGTGCTAGATGTGGGGTGGCCCCGAGCCTCTGTCCTGGCTGCAGCACTGGCTCAGTCCAGGCACCAGACACAGTCGCAGCCCCACTGTGATGGTCATCGCAGTGTGGGACCTCTGGAGATCCCCCTCTTCTTGGGGGTGTCTGGCACCTGCTGCACAGCTCTTGTCCAGAGGCTGGTTTTGGCATGACACTCAGGTACTGTCTTTACGTGTTTCACCATACTGATCGGCTATCTCTCCGTCTCAAGCCACAGGCATGTTTGTGCCTGTACACCAGGTATTTCCACTGCGGTGCCACGGCTACAGTCAAGGTGTCCTCCATCCCAGTGCCAAACGTCTCCTGCTGGGCCATTACACCAGCTTTTTCTCTTGCCAGAAGGAGAAAAAGTCTGAACATGATCTTTCACTTGTGGTTGAGTCTGTCTTTCTTGTGGCTGCTGAAACAGCCTGCAACCGGAGTGGTTTTCAGGCTGTTGCTGGGAGGAGCAGAATGGAAAATCAAGAGGGTGTATCGGATGGCATGGGCTCAGGAATTCTGTCTGACACTGTGCTTTAAAGCAATGAGCTTTGCTGCTCTCACTGTTCTCCTGGAGACGCAATGCGTTGGGCGCTTGTGAGGACAGGAGGAAAGGGTGTTATTTTGGTAAATGGTGTGTGTGTGAAATATGGTTCTTTCCAGTCCCATCTTTCGTGCGCATGGTGGTGCTGAACAATTTGGATTTTCTTGATTAGAGCCTTGTTTTTTGACCTAACCTTTTTAACGGTGTTTTTCAATTGTTACACAGTTGTCTTTCTGTACCCAACTGTGCATATAATTATCTATATTCCTTTAAAAATCTCTGTGAATAACTCTATTCTGGTACTGATGTGTTTGACAGTCATGAAATGCCAGTCATTCCTGAGATTAAAGAAGACAGGACTAGAACTGACATACACTGTCCTTTCCCTCTGTACACTTGGTTGAGAGCTGAGAATTGTCCCTTTTCATATATAATAATAAGCTTGAATTTGATTTGTTGTTAATATGACTAAGTCGAGAGATCTTTTTTCTTCCCAACCAGGCCTGTAACTTCAAGAATCTGCTCCAGTTATTTGTGGATGAAATTATTTATGCCTTAACATTATAAGAAAGGGGAGAACATGGTGTAGCTGCCAAGCAGTTATTTGTCAAACATATTATTTTAGATGCTAGAGAGTCTTTTACTAATTAAAAGTCTAGTAAAAATAAAATTTCTGGATGTCTTGTTGTTCACGATACTAACTGCAAGTTTAAATGGATCTCTGCTGTCTTCAATTACATGTAAAATATATATCAATTTGCTGCACTTAATGGCAGCAGCATTCTATAATCACAGCATTCTGCAGTGTGACAGACAATTTTACATGCATAGGTTTTCCCACCATCATTTTGGATGCCCAAGGATCAGCGGTGTGTGAAATCAGATCTGTGTGACTATTCCTGGTATATTAGTATTGCCTAATTTTCTGTGACAAACTTTGGTAAAGCAGTATGCCCGGGGATTTTGGTTGCCTTTGTTCAGCTGGAAATGACCTTAGTTACATGTTAACTTGACGTGCTGTGTGACATTCTGTCCTAGTTGCCTAGATAGACAAATAAACTCCCTTGATGAAGCGACAGCTGCCTGTTTTTCTAGATGGACAGCTACCAACTAATTCAGCCTGGGTAGATCAAGAGAAGGGGAGGTAAGATTACAGTGGGAGGAAGCAGACTAAATGACAAAATCTATCTCTTGGCCTGAGGACTTCGTTTCTGTTTGGGCTTTACAGTATTATAATAGGGATGTGTGTGTTTGGGCTGGTGTGTTTTTGGTCTGGGTGAGTAGCTGCTTGGGGCTCCTAGGTTCTTGGACACACAAACTGAGATGAAGACAATGCCAGATGAAGACAGGAGAGTGGAAATGCAAGAAAAGAAGGGTCTAATTCTTGAAACCTTCTCAGATGTCATCCCACTTGGCAAGTCACAGTTTCATTTTTTGTGACTGCAGCAGAAGTAAAGCTGCTGAATAGGAGTATGGCTGAGAACGGAGGTTCAGCCTGGGAATTGCCACACGTTGAACAATAAAAAGGAGCCCTGGAGTTGGTAGATACAAGGGAAAACTCAATGGATCAACCTTCACAGCCCAGCATGGCAGAGATGGGATTAAAGGAGGCTTTGAAACATCCCAAAGCCCTAAGTGTTTGTGTTGGTGGTGGTTTAGGCCCATCCTCTACAGCTCATCACTTGCTTTGAACTGCAATTCTGTTGAAAATTCTGCCAAATTCTTGACACCTTTATAAAAATGCAACTATTTTGGTTTGCTTCTTTAAGCTGGAGGACCCACCTTTTGTGCATACTTAATAAATAGAGAATTGTCTTTTTAAAATAAAAGCAGGTTGCTTTTAAAAAGAAAACCGATAATTAGGCCTTTAAAATACAGATAATTGCATGTTTATCTCTCATGATATTCAGGAGATATAAATGTGTGTGCCTTTGGGGAGCATTTGCTGTGATGCTGATAGCATGTATTGAAGAAAGAGAAGCCCAGGGTTTAGCAGGAACAGTGAAGATTCGTGTTTGCTTACTTCCACATGACATAAATGAAAAGGTATGTGTTTAGACTGTGTCAGCAAAGTAGTTTTAAAGGAACAAGTGGGTTTGTGTATATACTGACCAATAGTAGTTTTAGTAATACTCTGTGCAAAATGAAAATACAGCACACAAGCATAAGGACCTGATGTAATAGCTCGTGTAACCTTTAAAAACAAGGAGTATTGCAAGCAGCATGTGCACCTCCATGAATTATTACTAAGCTGGGAGTAAACTCTTTCCGAACAGGTGCAGTGTGTGAGGTGCAGATGTGTGATGTTGTGTTGTGCTGCTGATGGGAATGGGAAGCTTTTGAAGCTGTTTTCAAAATGCGATGTTTAATGTGACACTAAACTGTATGTCAGAATACAGCTGGAACAATGCCAGGACTAGTACAACAAAAGACAGAACAGAGAGAGAGGCTGGAAATTTTCTACAGAGAACAATAGTACGAGCAAGTTGTCACATATCAAATTATGTGTAGAAGCGTAAGCTCGCTTTCTTTTGAAGGTTGTATTGTATTTACGAGTTGAAAGGCAATATTACGTCTTCCATCAACTCTTTGCTGATCTGTCTCACTAGTTCTTCTTGTTTCTGTGCCTGTTGGTGTAACCTCTCTATTTCTTCCCTAAATCATTGCAGTGGAAAGGCTCCTTTCCTTACATCCCAGCAAAACTCAACAGGAAGTCTCACACTATCTTGGTGGAGTGAGTTCATCACTGAACTGCTGGTTGGGAGCAGGTCATGGCCCTGCTTCCTATGCGTGGCTGCCAGTTCTCCCTGCCCTCTCTCTCATGAAGAAACATCATGATACTTCTAGGCAGTAGGGTGTTCCTGCCAGCAGCCTGAAAAACTCCAGGGTGGAACAGACCTCACTGAATAGCTACACATGTTGAAAAGAGCTCCCAGAAGCTTATTCCCGAAGACATCGTTAGTTCAAAGTAAACTTGCAGAATTTGGAAGGCAGAAAGGATCAGTGTTCATGGTGCAGGGCTGACTTCTGGGCTTTCTCACAAGGTGGTTTGCATGGGTACATGGGTGGGTTTTGGAAATTTTCCATACAAAGGCAAACAAACCACGTTGGCAGCAGTCAGGGCCCCAAAGATAAGGCAGTGTAGCAGAGTTTGTGTTAAAATGCTGGTCACTGCTCCAGCAAGCTCACACTGAGAGGTGCTTTCTGTATCTTGTATTTTAAAATACGTGTTAGATGTAGACTGAGTGCTGCCATGATTTCTTTTGCTGTGTCTCATTAATAATGAAAGAACTGAATAATATATTGTGAGCTAATGTCTGGCAGTAGGTACAGTGGCCTGGATTTGACACAGTTGGTAAAAGTGAATGAGGCTGGGTTTTTCTTTTTTTTTTTTTCCCCAGCTCATTCCAGTTGAATTGAAAATCACTTTCACTGTCTCCTGCTGCCTCCTCTTCGGTCAGGCAGGTGGGAGTCTCAAACTGAGCCGTGCGAGTTGAGACTTTTATCTGGCAAATACTTCCAGAGTCAGAGAAATGGATGAATGCCCCAGGTTCAGGAATTGAGCTTTTTTGTTGTGTCTTTCTCCCTTCCCTCTTCTTAAGTGTTGTGAGATCCCACCATTGATCTGAGTGATTTCTGACAGTGATATCTGTCTTGCCAGGTAGAAGCTGACCTGCATCTTCTGGGTGGAGGCTGGAAATCAGTCTGAGTTTCAGTTAGTTACTGAATTGCGATCCATAGCACAGCTTTCAAATACTCCAGTTGTTCTCTGCTGAGGTAAATCCCTAAAGCTACTTTAGCCCATAAAAATTTCAGATGTGTTCAGACTGTGTGTTTTCTGTCCTGAAACTTCTCAGCTCGGTGATGACTTTGTGTGAATACAGTTCAGCCATAGTGCCCTGCTCATGGAGTCTGTATTTTCTGTATATGCCTTCAATTCAGTTGGATTATTCCAGGTGTGCAAAGTGAAGAGTCCTAAAGCTCAGGTAGAACAAATCGGATGCTATAAACATCCTACTTCCCTCCTTCCGTGCCATAGTGATGATCTCATTCCCTTATGCAGTGAAATTTAGGATTGTTATAAACAGGAAACACTATCAAAACAAATTGGCTGCACCCACCCTTAGAGCTTCAATTATATTTCAAGAACTTGCTTGAACAAAATAGACTATTTGTGCAAAAGCATAGAGCTCTGATTGTATCACTGTATTAAAAAAGGAATTGTAATAACATGGGAGAAAATCACAAGTTTCACAAGAAAATCTGGAAGAGATCCAGTTCTAAACTTGGCAGGGTTAGTTATATAATTGAAGGTCTGGGAGGTCAATCTGTTCCATGCTTCGGTCTAACTTAATTTATGTAATTAAAGCTGCTTCCGTCTCCTTTCCCCCAAATAAATTTGGCAAAACACTGTTCTCTCCTTAGTATGGGGAATAATGGAAGTTACTGACTGTGACTATGAATTACCTGGTCAATGCTGCAGAAATAAGGGAGATACCATCTTGTAAGTCTCTTATCCAGACTTATTAGGGCTCATTAAATAATGCTGATACTGCCCAATTATTGTTTATACTGATGTGTGCTTGCAGGGTTCACTTCCAGGAGGAACAGAGATAAAAAAAACCCAAACAAAATCCAAAACAAAACACAAAACCCAACAAAACATTCCCAACTAACTTCTGGAAGCTTTTTTAAAGGTAAATTTAGGCTATGTTGTAGATGCAAATTTATTTTAATTTTGTATGGCAGTTTGCATGTCTGTTATCTGGGGACAGGGGCTCCCACTGGCCCTTCTGTACCTGGGCAGCCTGCATGCTGCCTGTCTCCACTGCAGTCTTGGTGTTGGTGACTGTGGACCTTGCTCCTAACTGGTCCCTTTTTATTTTGTGCCCACCTAGTGGGTTGTGAGGAAAACCTGTTGTTGTTCTTGCCACCTACTTTATATGATGCTTCACCCATACTTCAGAACTAGTACATGCAGGTAGTTTTCAGCTTGGGAGCTGGGTGCTGCCCTGAGCAGAATCCAGCATGAGTAGTTAGTTTGGATGATGCAGAAGGGACACATTGAGTCATGACAGGGAAAGGTGGAGGCTACTGACCAAAAGCATAGCCAGGGTCTGCTGCAGGCATCAAAGCTGTTTATTTGGTTTTGCATTGCTTGTTTGGTGTTTGCTGTTGTTAAGCTGTTGTGGCTAGAAGCTCTCCTAGTTTCTGTTTTGAAGGATGAGCAAGAAGCCTGTAGGTAAACCAGAACTCTCAGAGAGTCAGTCTTGTTCTGCTCCACTTCCTAATATTTTTTTTTTCTTTTGCTTGACCTTGAACAAAAGAATCTTTCTGAGTTACTCAGGGGGAAAGGTAGTGGAGCAGGATGGATCAGGTGCAGCTAGTGGATGTGCAGAGGGTTTCTGGTGCTGAACAAAGTGCTGGCATGCCCTGTGCTGCAGTACGAGCAGGCTCCCCCTGCCCCTGCTGCTCTCCTCAATCATCATTACAGCCGGAGATGTCTCAGTGGAGGAAGTTGTTTGTAACCCCACTGCCACATGTCAGTGCTGTCTGGTTGTTACTCATCCAGGCTGTTGCTGGAGATCCAGTATAACAGGGAGCTCAGGAAGTCCCGGGGTCAAGTGCCCTGCAAAGCAGGCATCCAGCCAAACCAGGTGGTTTATGTTTCTGTTGCTTCTTTGCAGAGTGAGCTGTCCTGAGATGGTGATTAAAGTCATCACAGACAAAATAGCACCATTCCTCTTTCTTTCCTGTATTGTGATGTTAGTCATCCCGACCTCTTAAATCTTGATTCACGCATAAGCGAGACTTGACTTGTTGAAGTTCAGCAGGTGCATGGATGTTAAAAGCGCTGCGTTTTCTGTAATTTATCTGATCTAGTGATTTGGCCTTTACCAATAGCCCTTGGTTTAAATGGCACAGGATATAAAAAAATGGGTTGGTTGTGCTGCTATGCTTGTTTTAAAAATAATTGTAAGAAGTTCTTTTGGGCTTCTGGGGACATACACTGGCAGAACTTGCATTTCAGTGGCCTTGCGTGGTGCGTGACTTCTGCAGTGGCTCAGCTGCTGTTCTCAGAAACAAAAACCTTTGTGGGCGATTTATGGAAATGCAGTGGATTTTGCTAGTGTGTGGACTTCCCCACATCAGCCTGAGGAAAGTCTGCTGTCTGCAGAAGGAACAGTGGCCAGGGAGCTTTCACATCTTTAAAAGGGCATATAAAACCTGAGTCTGCTTTAAGGGGAGAGCCACCCGGTCTGTGGCTCTTGCCCTGCAGCCAGCGAGGGCAAGGAGTGTCTGGTGCAGAACTGGCCACTGGTGCCCGAGGAGGGAGCCTGAGTGAGTGCCTATGGTGTCCTCAGAGCTGCTCCTCCCTGCCTGTTAAACAGCAGTGCTGGTTCGCTCCGAAGCAGCCCGAGCTAGTTTTTCTGGCATGGGCATGGTGTGTTGTGCCATTGAGGGAGTAAAACTTCAATAAATACTTTCCCCTTGAATGCTATCTGCTATATGTACTGTACTGTCCTTTGTTGTGAAGCATTAACCATGCGGAATGATAAGATCCCTAAATCTTTTAAGAGATGTTATGGCAGAGCAGAATCTAACTTATTTTGGGTACTTGTAAAAGAGAAAACTACAATGTTTACATATAAAAAGGGTGCATATGATTTTATTTTACAATAAGATATTTATTAGGAAGAGTTGACTGTCTTTTCCAGTGCTGTTTAAATCTCAGAAGGGTATGATAACTGAAATGTATCTCACCTGTTGACCAATCAAATTTGGATACTGGACAGCTTGTTTTAACAGAGCTTCTAATAATGGCATATGTATGGTAAATGTAGCCATTCCCTTGTTTTCTGGTTCAGTTGCTTTCATCTACAACTTAGGGCATGATAGCACTTACACCTTGTGTTACACCCCAAACAGCCTGTACCCAGCAAACTGCCCTTGCCTCTCCCCACAAAAAACCTCATGAGTGAGAGAGTACCAGAATTATCTGATGGAGCTGGATCCTCTTCTAATCCATTGCCCCATTCCTAGTTGTGGTCAGCAAGGATGCTGAAAGAACACAGATGAAGGATGATGTCCCCATCCACAAAGGTTTTTTCATAGGCCCCAATTGTTTGAGTGGGAAGTGGAAATGCAACTTTGTAGGTCTTTTTCAAAGGGTGTTTGTGGTATATGTAGTATATAAGTGTGTATATATGTGTGTATGTAGTATATACGTGTGTATATAAAACATTGCATATGTTTCTTCTAAAGTTTTGACTTCTAGATACAACAAATTCCTTGACCTATGGAAGCACAGTGAAAGGATCCCAGTAATTACTGGCAATTTTCAAAACTGTCTGTCCATGTTGAAAGAGAAAATGGATCATCTATCCCAGCAGAATGTTGCAGGGTAAATTCTGCTTGGCACAATTTCTTAGTGACTAAGAAACTCATAATTGGCTCCGTGTGGGCAGAGGATCTGTTTGTGGTGAGCGAGAGCTGCACAGCAGACACAGAAAGTGTGTCGGAGGGACTAGGTGGGATATGGCATTTATAGGGATGCTTCATGCTCTGGTGTGTTAATCATTGCTCTTCAGGAGCCCTGAACAGTTTGGGAAGAGTTTCTCTCCCTCCATTGTCTTAAGAGGAGGAGGGTCATGCTGTGGCTGTTAAACATACTTGCTGAGACACAGATACTTCATTGTTTCTTTCCTGTATGAATTCAGTTGACAAGGAACCCAGAGCAACATTAAGTGGCTTTAGGTAGTTTCAAGGGCTTTTGTAGTAGTCAGCCAAAGCTGAGGTAACAGCAACCACCACCATAATAAATAAACCAACTCCAAATTTTGCAGGTATAGCTTCATAGTGATGATTACTGATACTGCCATTCTTGAGGCTACTTTGTTGTTAATTACTGCTTTGATACTGTTTTACTTATGTATCTTAAGTTTAGATGCTGCTCTCCTGCACCAGCCTTGCAGCTATTTGGCTTAAAAGCAAGAAAATGACAAGCAAGTTCTGCCCATTCTTGTTTAAATGCCAACCAGCTCCATTAATGTCATCATTGTTGTTGTGAGCCTAGTATTTCAGGCCTTATCTGAGCTTTTAGTCATATTTTAAAAATATTGATCTTTTTTAAGCTTCTTAAAAGGGAAAAGGCATTCCAGAATAAAAGTTGACTTCTTTATGAACATTTGCTTTCCTTTAACTCTGGAAAACTCAGGCCTTTCATTTGAGACTTTGAGGGTGTTTTCCGGCCTAGTGAATTGTTGAGAGTCCTCTGCTGTATGGAGATGGATGCACACAGAA
The DNA here is from genome assembly GCF_964237585.1 of Gallinula chloropus. NCBI lineage: Eukaryota > Metazoa > Chordata > Aves > Gruiformes > Rallidae > Gallinula > Gallinula chloropus. The sequence continues at coordinate 28,797,212 of NC_140090.1, read as the reverse complement.
GTTCAAATAACCCCTCTGATCTTTTCTTTCACGACAACCAAGTTTTTTTCTGCAAACTGAAGCTGAGGTCTCGCTTCTCCATTCCTTTCTTTCTTCTCTCCATGTCAGGCTTGATTCTTACTTTTCTTTAAAAGTACTAGTGTGTAAAAGCACAGGGAAGTAAACGGTCATTACAGTTGCAATGGCATTATCCAATTGTCAGGTAAAACCCTCCTCATCCTCACTGACGAGGTGAGCGTGCTCCCCAGACTGTATTGCTGATGCTCCATCTCTCCTGTGCCGCAAAGGTCGCTGGTGGCCGGAGCTGGTGGCCGGAGCTGGTGGCTGGAGCTGGTCTCCACCGGTGTCCAGGGCTGTTGGCATCCTTCCCCTGCCCTCCGCACGGAGCTGGCTGCAGCCAGCGAAACGCTGGGCTGTTATCAAGCCTCTCTTCCAGATGTTAATGAGAACCAGCTCAACCGGCAAGGTGTTAGATACACAATTCATTCTGTACGTAATTCCATCTTCGGCTTAGCAGGCAAGTGCTTATTAGTTAGAAACTTTGCCAGTGCCTGGGGGAGCAATCTGAGTGAGCAAATTTTAAGGTGCTGAATGAAGCCCAGTTCCCAGTGATCAGCTAAATGAAGCTGCCTAAGGACCAGCAGTGAAGGAAGGGGGGGTGAAGGGAGGTGTTTGTTCCAAGAGGCACGGAAAAAACCCCGAAGCCCCAGAACCTGTGCCAACCGTCTGTCACTGCATCCTGCCTGCTTCCTGGTCTTGGCTTTGCGTTCCTGCATTTTGGACATCATTTGAGAGAGCTGAAATCCAGAACCTTTGGATCACCATATTCCCTCGGTTATTGGATCGGGACTTGGTGGGACCTCAGTAGACCTGCTGGCTGATCACCCCTCGTGACCTAGGAGTGCTTCTCATGCTGGAGTTGTTCTGGGATGGAGGCAATGCTGAATATAAATCTTCACATGTTGTCTCTTCAGCTGGTGGGGAAGGCAGCAGAAAAAAACAACCCAGCAGTATACTTGCAAACCCTGATTCAAAATATCTGTGCCTTTAGATAACACTGCTTGCAGGAGAATTGGGTGCTGTCTCTTCTCACGGTGACATCTGTGTGAAAGGCAGAATTATTTTTGGCCCTGCCATATAATGGATAACAATCTTGCAGTTCAGCTCTTCACACTCCTCTTGGTGACAGGCAGTTGTCCCCCAGGTCCTTGGTTTCTCTGTGGTAGGGATAGGAGTGCGTGTGTGTTAGATGTCATCCAGTCAGTCTGGGGACGGTGTTTGGAACAGGAACTGAGGGAAACTTGGCGTAGCATGGGGCTTTGCGATGGAAAAGCTTAAATTTTATGGAGAATTTTAATGAACATAGTTATATCTTTTGTTACTAGATTGAAAGTTTTCCATTTTTGCAGGAACGTGTTGCAACACAACAAAAAGCTGTTTGAAAGGTTTATTTTGAAACTGCTGCTGAGATGTAAAGCTCATTTTGTGTGTTGGGAGAGGGGGAAGACCAAAGTGCAAACCCAAGCACATTTATCTGCAAAAACTACAAAGCTGCATTTGCTTAAAACATATTTTTCTAGGTTTAACTTAAAACAGTGATTAATGCTTATTATTTAACACAGGAATTCAAGCACTTCCCAACTTCAGAGTAGTGATTTTATTTTTTGCCTAGATTTTATTTTGAAAAATGTGAAACAGAGGATTGTTGTATGAAGAGTTCATAGACAAATTTGAGATTTGCTTTGAAGAAATCAGTCAGTCTTCCTCCTGAGAGCTTCATACTGTTAAACAGCATCTCCATGTAGGCTGCAACAGTATCAAAGAGTGCTTTATATCTGTGTCCTTCGTGACCTCCAAAGGGAAGAAACAGAAGAACATTAACCTTTTCATATGTACACATTTGAAATTATAAACTTTAAAAACCCATGAATGTGTTTCTGTTAAAATCTCTTCCCAGCTGGGTTCCCCCAGTCCGGCTCATGTCTCTGTTGCCTTTTGGTAGTGGAAACCACTTGCTATTTACCATGCATTTTTTGGCTAGTTGCCATTGCTTGCTGTTTATCAACATGTCTAATGTTTTTGGTGGAGGAAGTGCTTTTTGCTACTATGTTGCTTAATTTACTACTTTTTTACTTTATTTGGGGTTGGTTTCAGTGATGGAGACCTGGTGACATTGGTTTGGTAGGCCAGTTCTGCTGTGGGAATTAGTGAACATGTCTTTTGTATTCCCTGATTGCCATCTACTGAGCTGGAATCTACCCTGGCATTTACTCAATAACATTTTAAAGTTTAACAGCAGCTTTTTTTTTTTTTAATGGGTAGAAACTGAAAGAGAGATTGAAATTCTGCTATGATTTCAGTTTCTGAAGGAAAACAGAGCAGAGATATGTGAGAAAGTGGTGTAGAAGTAGGGTTCAATTTATTAAAAAAATGAGTTTAGCAAGCTTTCAGGAATAGGTTACTTTTCCCGTAACATAACCTATATCCTCAGAATAATATTTCCAAAATAGTGATAGTTAACTTCTTTTAAAAAAACTACTTCATCTGGCAAAATGAAGGATAGTTTTTCACCTGTCTGAAGTGGTTTAGAGACTCAGACAGTGAATGGTGGCCTCTATGAAGTAAATTGCCTGGCTTTCTTTTCTTAGTTCAGTCTCTTGATGAATGGGACAGTGTCTCCCATCTGTAAGTTTTTTTATGGTGAGCTAAAGCCTGAGTCAAATCATCTATTTTTTCTAGGCCTGCTTAGAGCTGTGAGGTTTTTAACAGGGCACCTACCAGTGTAAAAAATTATTTGGGAAACTACTTGGAACCTGTTCCTGGTCTGTTTCTGTAGTTGGTACTGAAAGTAAGTGCTTATGAAGGGTGAAAATATTTGCTAGAGACTCTTCCAGTGTCTGAAGAAAACTCTCATCCAAACTTCTCTTCAAGCTGGGCTGAAATACAGGAGTCTCTTGTAAGGATTTTAGGAGCTGGCCTTCTTCAGAGTTGATAGGTTTTGGATGTGAGCTGCCCTAAAAGAATGTGAATTTGTAATCTGACACACACAAACCACAATCTTTCTTTTCTCACATCCTTGTATAGCATCATTACTTTTTAGGGGTGGAAGTCCCTAACGTAGTTTGTAATGGAAATTCTCATTCTCCTCTTGCCATCTCTTAGATGATTTGTCACCTCCTTCCCCCGCCCAAGATGTTTTGAAGAAGCTAATATTTTGTGGCAAGCAGATAATTGCAAGTAAATGCCACTATATTGCAGCATATCCTTCCTTTTATGCCAGCCAAGCTGCGCTGGCAGGAAGCGACGTTAAGACCTTCCGAAGAAACTATAAATCCTTGCTGCAGCACGTCGGATTCTGTTTCAGGTCTGAAATGGCTGTCTGTGAAAAGCCATTCTGTGCTGTCAAGAAAGAAGTGGTGGCAAAACATTTAGAAATGACTGTGTCTTTCCTATTGCTCTTTTCCAGCATGATGAAGTGATTGGGGCCGCTCGTGAACCTGACTTTGAGCATTGGCATGTTTTGTTTATCTTGAATGCTTTCTTCATGCTGCCGAAGCTTTCTGAATGACTGAACTTCTGGAGACCCATGTTCCTCTAGAGACCTGTTGCTTGAATTCTTACCTGACACTAACATATGGCTCTTCCCTGTGTTTTTCTGCCTTTTCACAAAAGATTTCTGCTGTCCGCAAAGTCCTCTCTCTTATCACCTCAAAATCAACAAGAAGTTATCTTGTATTTCAGCAAGAACATTTGTTGGATTTTTGTTTATTTAGAAGGAAGTGAAACAGCTGTCTGAAAAGGGTCTGTATCAATGATTTTGGCTTTCTTTTGGAATAATATCCTAGATAGTTGTTCCCGCACAAAAGTCTGTGTGAACATAGAGTTGTCGCTCACATTTTCATGCTATTTTGTGGAGAAAGTAGTTTTTTTTTTCCTTTTCAAATAAAACAGAAATAAGTATGGACAGTTTGTTTTATCACCCAGGGAGCCCTTATCATGACTTAGACTGTTCCTGTGCCAGCTGATGTTCAAACACAAAGCAGCACAAGACCTTCTCCCAGCAGGACGTACTCTTTTGTCCCAGGGAGGAGCCCGCTGTGTTGAAGAGCAGTCCAGGGTAGGTGCAGTGGTGGTGACCCTCGCTCTGTTTTCTGCCATTACAAGTGCCTCTCTCCTCATGCAGGTCCTTTGGTTGCCTCAGGGGAGAGTGGTGTAAACATTTGTGACAGCACAGCTCCTCCAGGGCCCTAGCTGAGGAAGCAATTAACTTGGATCTGGGCTGGGCTGTATCCAACTGCACAGCACCTCTTTTTGTCTCTCATAGCCGCCATCACATGAGAGTGCTGTGGCTGAAATTGCTTGCCTATGGAATGGGAAACATTTTTCCCGTTCCCCTTTTTATGTGAAGAAAACCATGACTCATTCATGTGCTGATCTCCACCTCTTGGAAGTGTCACTTGGAATAACTCTGGGTTGCACAGGCAGTGCTGCCTGTGGATCCCACTTCTAACAGTGGGCTCGGCCTTTGCCCCCTCTGGGATGGTGCCCTGTCCTTGCCTGTCTGCTTCCCTGCCTGAAAAATGGGGGCAAAGCACTTGGACCGTTGGTGTTTGTAAAGGCTGTACCGAATGACAGTGCTGTGGTCTCCACTTCCCTTCTCCTCATCCATTGTTTATGCTGAACCTTAGATAAGATGAGTATCTTTTGTTTTTCCTGTAGATAATAATAACAGCCTGTCTCTACCGATACAAGATTAGGTTCTTCTTTCAGGAAGACGTGGGAAGAGAAAAATGAATGTGGGTTTTGTAAAGTATGTGTGACGGAAAAGGTTTGAGGGCAGGGAAACAGCAGGCTGCTCTACTGAGCAGAGGTGTCCTTGGAGACCCTCTCTGCCTCAGCTGTGTCAGCCATGGCTTCTCATGGGTCATCTAGCAAGATCTCCGCAGTGTCAGCATTTTCCCTTTGTGAAAATACTGTCTTGCTGCTCAGTGGCAGAAAGCAGTTGTCACGTTGCTGGTAACTGTGATGAATAATGGAAATAGAAGAGCTGGCATGTGGGGTGCTGGATTTCCATTGCTGATCTGGTCAATCTTCTGGTGTTGGGCAAAGGAGGCAGAAGCTTTCTTTTTGTCAATGTTCATGGGAACATTCACACCTCAGTCTCTGGCTCCGAATCTTCTTGGGTATTTGTATGGATGCAAGTGGGTGGATTCACAGATCGATACCAGTAAGGAGTTTGAAGTCTTAACATTTCTTGTGTGTTAGTGGGACTATAGGCTGGGCAGAGCCCTGTTGTCTTTTCCTTGCTCTGTGCTGAAATGAGGGTGCTGGAAAGCAATAGGGAAACATGGGTGGAGTTGAAACACCCCAGAGGGTGTTCACATTTTTCTGTGTTAATCCTGCTGTTGCAGGGGGACTCATGGTTTGTCCTTTCTTTGTGTTCTTTCCTGTCCCCCTCACTCATTCTTTCACTAGCTTGGGATAAATCCGTCTTGTAGATCTGATTTTGCCAGCAGAGACTATATAATTGTACTCTTTGCTGTTCACATGATTCCTGTCTGCCATGCGTCTTCATTATCTTAGGGCTCTGCTTTCATGTGGACTTCCAAGGCTGTGAGGATGTATCATTTCTGTCCCAACCTAACCATGGAAGCCAGATCAAAATTTCCTGGGGCCTCCTTTATCTCTGGCTGTTCTGTCTCATGGAGAATTTACCTTATTTTTTTTCTTTTAAAAATATATTTGTATATATTTTGGCTGTCTTATCCCATGAAATGTGCTGGCATTTAACTGTAACCCGCAGTTACTCATATGATTTATTCCCTCTTTGCCTTCAGAGTTTAGTCTTGCTTTAAATGGGACTTATTTGGATGGCAGCCTCTCGCACTGCAACTCCCTTCCAAAACACAGATTGCTGGATCTCGTACTTACCCGTCAAAATACGACTGCAGCAAAGTGGATGGGCTGTCACCCAGTACCACTTTCTGTCTTTTGGTTTGGTTTTGTTCATGTATCTCGTGTTTTTCACTGCTTTCTGGATTCTTGCTGTATCAAAACTTTCCAAGATGTCATCCTCTGCAGCTCGCCTTGCTGCGCTGGAGGGAGCGTTCGTCTGAGCGGATGCATTGTTGTGAACTTGTCAACAACATGCTAGGGAGAAACTTTGGGCTGGCACAGTGTGACACAGCACACATGGTGGCAGCAAGTTTAATTCATAGCAGGAATTTTCTACTAATTAACTGTCAAAACCAAGGTGTTTATGTTGCCGTCTTCTGAGAGGGGCACCTGTGTGAGTGGGAGAATCCAGGTGCTGTTTGCACCAAAAATGATATTGCTGATGATTTTGAGGTGTAGTTTAAGATTTGGAATATCTTTCCTTATAACAGACTAATGAACCACAGGCTGTGAGGTAAACTTGTAGGCTGAGGTTTACCTTGCTATTCCTTCAGATGCTGGATTTTTGTAATTTCTTGCTATTTGGAAAAGATTGTCTCTTATTCTCTAACAACTCCGTGACAACTAAGTGTCTTGTGTGCCTTTCTAGTACATTTATTAATTTTTTTGCTGCCTGAGAGTCTTTTCAGGTGTGTTTCAATGCCAAAATATCGAGGCTCCAAGGATGTAAAGATGGTAGAGAGTCTGTGCAACTTGGAGATGTGTTTATCCTTCTCATCTGTACAGTCAAGGCCCATCGTGTCACTGGGTGCACTTGGGAGCCCACTCTCTTCACACGGGGCGTGAAGTTTTTCCAAACTCTCTGGGTTTGTGTTTGTGTCCTGACCCTGCACTTGCTGTAGTTGTGCTGTTTGTCTTGACTCAAAGGTTATCAGGTACAAAGGATGCTCCAGCCAGCTGGGCTGTAACAGACACCTGCCTTCAGTAACCCACCATCGCTATTCTCCTTTCATTCGTGTCATCCGAGACATCGCGATCCTGTGTTTGAAACAGAGGAGGGGGGAAAAAAACCCCAAACCCTCTTGGGACCTTTCTTTTAGATAGACATAAGGAAAAGCTGTGGAAGACCTCGTTGTTGTAAGATCCGGCTGCTGTTGCCTAGAAGTTGACTGTGTCTTTAAGAAAAAAACTAAGTATTTATATCTGGTGTCTATCTGAAATCATGTTTACCCTACAGTGTTTATTAAACCTGAGTTAATTTTCTTCCTCTCTTTCTATGGCTGCAGGAGCTTTGCCAGTAATGCATTATAATAACTGGTAGTCTCAGGCAGCGCAGGCCACGTGCCAGCTTCCCATTCCTGCTTTGTGGGCTGGAGACTTGCTGCCTGGCAGAGCCCCACTGCTCCTGCCCGCTCCTCTCCTGCCTGCACTGCTACTGCCAGCTCTGCCCTGGAGCTGTGGCTGTCTGAGCCTGGAGATCCCTGCTGCAGGAGCCTGAGCTGCCGTGGAGAGGCTCAGCCTTGCAACTGAGTGCTCTTTTGTTTAACAATAATAATTATACAGCCTTAATTACTCTCTGTCTCTCTCCACTCTCCCTCCTGTCCATTACTCTGAAGGGTTCTTGAAATAGAGTAATTAGCATCACGCTGTCACATGGCAGTCTTGCGCTGTTTTAAATAAATATCTCTGTGTCTGCTACCTTTTATTTTGCATGATGATCAAGGTTTACTTGCTCTTTTTAGTCCCATGGTATTTTTGTCAGGACTGTTTTGGCCGAGGTGATTGCTATGAGTCACGCAGCTCTGTTGGTGATGATTTTTCATCTGGTCTTCCTCAACAAACACTTCCAGCCTGAAGCCCCGGGAGCTGATGGGCGTATTGTCAGGATGCTTTCAGAGGCAGAATTTGCTGTTGGTTCAGGCCTGAAATCTTGCTTGCCTTGGGTATTCACAAATGTAACTCTCAGAAACTTCTGTACCATGTATGTCCTTGGCAAGTTTGGGAAAAACTGTTGCAGTGTGAGCTGGCCACAGAGGTGTGTTACCTGAGGGAGACTCAGGGGGATGCACGTCTGACATAACCAGCATGTGCAGGTAGTAGAAGAGTACTTAGAAAGTGTGTGTTTGTCTGAACAACACAGGGAGATCTCTATTGATGTACTTTGTTTCCCTTGCGTGTCTTCTGCTCTCTTGCATTTTGTTGGCATTGTTGGGCACAGTTGGTTTTCCCCCTTGGTTATCCCTGGGGTTCTCTTCTGAAAAGCACCAAAAGCACCGGAGACCTGAGGATCTGAGGAGTATGAGAGTTCTTAGTCCAACAGTAAAACATGGAACTGGGTTGTGAGACCATAAGTTTTTGGGGAGGAATGAGATTTTTGTGGAAGAGTAAGAGTGAAGATTTTTCTAGTAGGTTAATCCTACTGTATCAGTGTAGTCAGGGCAGGTGTCTGGGTAAGGGCTACTTCTGTGCAGTGGGGTGAATGTACGCAGTACATGCGTAAATCCACACCTGGATTATAATATTTACATGATATCCTGCCTACACTGGAAATTTCTGCCAACCCAGGTCATGTGGGGTTTTTCTGATTGTTGTTGTGTGTGTATCCTACTGTAGAAGTTGTAGTCATTATACCAAATCCCACCAGGTGTAGTGCTGCTGCATTTTAGTTTGTTCAATGAATTACGTAGACTAAAATTAAAAGTAAACCCCAAATGTTGAAAATTCTTCTAATCCTTCCAGTCTTGACTAGGGGGTTTTTGTTATGCAGTTGCATCAGTAAAACTAAATGTGGAATATTGCTTTCCTTTTCCCTGTCCTGGATTGTTCATAAATAAGAGATTATTGTCTTGAGTGTCTTACATCATTTTATTGCTCAGCAGAAAATATTCTCAAGTGTTTGTAAGGGATGAGTAAATAAGAACCATCTTTCCTGTAGATAAAAAAATTACTGTTCTACTGCTGTCTTCTCTGTCGATTTATTTATTTAGTTGATTCACGTTGGAAAAATCTGGTTAAATTCAGAATTTAACCTAAGAGAATTACATTAGTGTGTAGCAGTAACTGTGATTTCTTGAAAATGAGATTAGTGTGTGGGACCAATTCCAGCCATGCGGTCTTTGGGCTAGAAAGTCACCTAAGCATACAGTGCTCGCTTCTAAACATGATTTGCATTGGTTGTAGGCATGCAGAAACAGCACCACAGTTGGTTTTTATTTTCCACGTTTTGATTTTCTACTGAAAATCTCTGTTTTGGGTTGAATTTACTCCTTTTAGGAACAGGGATGCTGATCCACACAACTGGGTATCCCTCGTGTAACAGATTTGTCCATCATTGATAATGGGCTGGATGCAAGCTGGTGTTCTGAAAGGGGTGAGCTTAGTGTCCTGCTGCATCTCTCTTTTGCCTTCCCAGCAGCTTGGTGAAAGTGAATTTCCACCACCTATAAAAATGCATTTCATGGGGGGTTTTTTGAAGAGCACAGACTGCCACTCTGTGATTTGTTTGCCTTTCACACAGTATATGCTGGGCATGTTCCCTTTGGGGTTAAACTGTGAAGCTTGATGGAAGCTGTAGTTTAGTGGACAGGGGTGAGAAGTACAGTATCATGTCATTCGAAGGTACTGCTGCTGTTTGGTCTTTCAGGGTGCTTTCTCTCTCTCTTGTTTGCATATCTCATCCCTGGCTACTTTCCCTTGGACCTTTTCAGAAATCTAAAGAAAAGCTGAGGTAGCTGCTGACAGTGAAGAAAACAGGATAATCACAAGAAAAGGGTTATTGTCCTAAAGTGCAGACAGCCCTGAGTTAGGCTAGCAGTCAGTCATCCTTAGGGCTTTGAGTCCTCTAGGTACTTGAGGAAATCTTGACAAGAAATCTGTGTAGCATTTGCATCCATATATGGCAGTTTGTTGTTGGGTTCTTTCCCCTATGCAATCAAAGGAACCAAATGGTGTTGTCAAAGTGTTTGTTATGAAAGCAGAAGTCTTAAACCTGCTCTGTTGGACCCCAGTGCTTTAAAATATTTTAGCTTCCTGGCCAAAGTCTGTTTCTCCTTTTGCAGAGCTGAGCTCCTAACACAAAGTTGAATCACTAGTGTTGATTTTTCAAAGCATTAATGGCAATCAAGCATGGGGCACTGGAAGCACTCTGTGTTCCTCAGTTTTTCTCAACACTAATTTGAACTCTGTTGAACCTTGCAAGAGAGGAATATTGAGTCCTGTACAAGGGCTCTGATGGACATGTTCTGGCAGATTTGATTGCAGCATAGGGAATTCCTCCCTCTGCCACAGGTTCATGGATGTTTTTTTGTCCCAAGATCTGTGTATGCAGAATGAATGGCTCACTGGTGCTGTTGTCACACTAGCAAAAGAGCTCATCCCTGCTGGCACAGGTACCATTGAGATTTTATGTTAGCAGTGAACTGATGCACTGTCTAGTTGGAAGCGATGGTCCTGGACCCTGGTTTGCTCCTACCTCATCCTGGACGCTAGTGTGAGTTCACCAGGCTGCTCATGGAGCTTCTGAGACTCTCAAACCAGCAGAGAAGAATATTTGCTGCCTCTTGGAGAGTGGGAATCAGCTCCTCAGAATTGTTTGCTGCTTTTTCAGTTGTGTGCTGTCTTCTCAAGCCCATGAAAATTTAAGGTGCCTGAACTTTCAGTACAGCCTCAGTAGTCAGTGTGACTTGTCAACTGACATCTCCCAGTAGAAGGCTGGTATGTTCCCAGCTTTAACGTCTGGGGGCACAGAAGGTTGGTGGAAAGAACTGAAGCCCTACATTCTTCAGGCTACCAAATGGAGGATGTTGATGGATAAGAAAAACCTTGTGGAGCTTCCTAAAGAAGGCATGTCTAAAAATCCAGTTAATGTTTACATTTTCAGAAGATATATGTGGCTGCATCAAGTTTAAATGTCAAAAAAATATTTGACAGTAAATGAATAAAACCTACTGAAAAATCTGAATAATAGTTCACGGTTTATGAACCAAAGCAGCTACCTCCTGCCTAGTTTAGAAAGAAACTTCTTCCACAGATAGGGTTTGGTGAACAACATGTCTTTACATGATTTAGAAAAAAAGAAGACTTAGAAGTTGGTCTGCTCACCGTAAGCGAAGACCGTAATAAATACTGGTGGTGGCCATTAAAAATGAGTAATATCTGCAGAAAGAAATGGCCTCACATGACTGTAACAAAGAAGAGGTATAGAAAACAAGACTGCAAGCTAGACAGAACTCAGGGGAAGAATATCTATATAATGCAGTCATAGCCAGGAAGAACTACCTGGAAGCATGTAAGAAACACATACATTTTTTTGTGCAGTGGGTGTTGGAGTTAAATTTGCCTGTTTTCTGGTCACTGAAATGTTTGGTCCATAGCAAGTTTTATTGTGAATAATTAGGGAGAACAAAGGGATTCATTGTGGGCAAAGGCAAAGATGGGCAACAGTGCTGACAGTAGTATCAATGCTTATTACTCACAAAGCACATAGACATTGTCAAAAATACATGTTAGCCCTTCTTCACGTTCTCGTGAGACAGGGGGGCTTTGGGGTCACCAGAAATTTGTGTCAGGACATGTAGACTTTTTACTGGAATAACAAAGACTAGATTTCTATTCTCTGACCTGGTACAAAAGTGATATAGACCAGCCAATAGTTCTGATAACGTGTATTTAGATTGCTGATTCTGCCTCCAGACTTGGCATGCTTTTTAGATAGATAAGTCCCTGCTGCGTTGTTGGCAATGGAGTTGTTGCCACTGGTACAGTATGGGTGAGATTGGGATGCATTGATCTTAAATTTATATATTGCTTTTATTGCATATTATTGCGGCATGAATGACTCCCTGATAATCTCTAAGAGGTAGAATGGTTTCATTTTCTGGTTGTTAATTTTTACCACCACTTAGTTCGTTTTCTCCTTGAAGGCTTATTAGTGGGTTCTTCATTCAGTGACATCGTTGCCCTTTTTTAATCAGCCTTCTAGAATGTAACATATGACGTTATGTGTAAGGATGAGAACATTATTACTTCATTCTTTTCACTCAAGTAATTTTTACATTACAGTGAACGCCCTGATTAAACATTTATCTGGAAAAGGCCACGATGAAAAAAACCCCCATAATTAAATATAGGAACTAAATATTGAACTCCTGACTTAAGGCTGAACTGATAAATGAAATTAAATTTACACAGGGGGAAAAATGTATTGTAAAACTCATCCAGTATTGCATTTTAATGTTTTATTGAACTAGATCTCCAAAGCAAGCTGTATATATCAACTACAGGAACTGATAATTTCTTATGGTCTTATTTAGAACCCACTTAATGTAACAGCCTTATGCTAGAGTTGCTTGGTCTTTGGAAAAAAAGAAAAAAAAATCATCTTCATCTGAAATTCAGGCAGTAATGCTGGAGGAGAGTTGGGTATGGTAACACAGGTTGGATTTCCTTGTCAGATTTAAATAACAAAGCAAACAAAGACCAGGGAAGTATTGCCCTTTATAAACAGGCTGCTACAGAGAAATGGGCCAGTGTCCCTCTTATAAATTCAGGTGTCAGAGCAGGTAGGCAAACCTGGCACCTGGTTGCACTGGAGGTAGCAGGGCTGGGCCAGGCATTCATTTTGACAGCTGGGTGCATCAGCCATCCCCCCATGTGTGTTCAGACTTCTCGGCACTCATGAATCAGGAAGGCAGGATTGCCTTTCCTGCTGCACTGATTATACCTCTGTAAAGGGATTCATTAACCCTTCTTTTCCTACAAAGGGACTTTATCAGTGAATCCCACGTCAGAGGGAGGCTGCAGAGGGTTACGTGCCGCTTGGGATCACACTCAGGGGTCAGCAGCGGCAGCGCAATGATGCTGCAGCCAGCATCTTGTGTTGGGCAGATGTCATGGTGACCAAACTGTGTGACCACACTAGGAGCCTGGAAATGCTGGTAGTGGATTTAGACAGCTCTGTGAGATACAGGTGCAAAAAACAACCTGTCCTTAAGCATTTTGGGAAATTGAAATCAGTGTATATTTCTTTCTTTTGCATTCTGCTTTGTACTTTCCACAGGGTGCTTTTCATCTTCTGTATCCATAGCACAGCAAAGTTACCTTCCCCTCTGCCCTCTCTCCTTTCCTTTCTTCCTGTGGGCCGAAGAAATGGTTGGTTATTTCTCTGACGTGATGCTATCTGGTTAGATATGGGATGTTTTTCCTCTCAGCAGCTGACAGCCATGGTAATTTGTACCTGATAGACCTGGTGAAATCAGGGTGTTGGGGATGCAGACCTTCACAGTGCTCCACTCTGATTTCTGAACCAGTCCCATGGGATGGGGAGGATAATTTTCCCACTAGCAGTACATAATTGTTGTTGCTGTCTCTGTAACTGAGGGTTTTGGCAGGATTTTTGGTGTAATACAAGATGTCAGTGTGCTAGGCAGTGAACAGTCGCCTCTCCAGTTCCTTTCCATGGGACTAATTCGTGACCAGTGGCTGGTGAGTCCCCAGGCTGCTCATCTCTCCCATCTCTCCCTCTGGCTGGCTTTCCAAAGCACAGGCCACTGTGGGAACAAGCAGTGGTGTCTAAGGAGTCACTTGGGAGTAACAGAAATAAATTGTTACCTTGGCTGTGGGAACCAAGAGAGTCCTTAAGAGAAATCATTCAAGGATTCTTTTCTCAGTGACCAAGTCTCTCTCCTGGCTTTTGGTGAGCTGTGGTTAACTAAGCTGGACACTCAGCTCCCAAATTCTTCTCACGTAACCGGGACACTGTGTGTCTGTGGAGGATGAGTGCCCCGAGCAGCTTGATGCTCTCTGTGTCCATCATCCACCTACTCTACTGTGGCTGCAGTGCCTGAGCTGTGAAACTCCCCCCCTATGTTGGGTTCCACCACAGTGATATGAGTGTGGTTTTCCTCTGGAAATCTGTGTGTCCAGTTGATGTTCTGATGGATGGCCTTTAAGGAGATGCACTTACCTGTGCATCTTTGTTTCTGCAACCAGATTGAGAGCTGGGTGGTATTTTTCATACAACTCTGATTTGATTTTGTGGTACCTACCTTGGGCTGGGACTGACCCTTTGCTTCCACAGGAGAAAGCAGACAGCTGGGGATGGAAATGAACAGTTGTGGCAGATAGCAAGCACCAAACAAGGATTCTGAAATCTGGCTTTTCGAATAAATGGTGGGTATGTAGATATGACCCCAGGGCTGTGATGTCACACAGACTTACCAATATCTGCTTCTCTGCTCACAGAAATGCCTTTCTTGGGTGGAACAGGATGAAGAGGAGAACATAAACCTTTTTTCTTGCCTTCTTGTAATTCCTTTTTGTTCTGGTGCTTGGGAGTTCATTTACAGATCCTATCACCAATTCTTCTATAAATGCCAGTTTACTTAGGAAATTTAATAATGCTGTCACTCAATAGAAAGTATTGGAGAAATATTTTCAGTGCTTTGCTAATGTTGAAAGCATAAAACCTGAAAAATACTTGAAAAGAGAATCAGCCCTCTTAACAATTTCACATGTGCCACTCTGTGCTTGTTTTTCAATCTGTGAAATTGGGATCCACCCTTATCAAATGCTTTGAGGGATGAAAAAGTGTTGCTGTCTCCAACTGCGAAGTGTGGTGGCTCTGAGCCATGGCATGGAAAAGGGAAGTGGCAGTTCAGTTGGTTTCTGCTGAGATGCTCAACTAGTGAAAGGCAGATCTTCGGTACACAGCAGCTACTCAAACCTACACACTAGTGCTGGCCACTACGTCTGTGGCTGGAAGCCCAAGGACAAGCCAGTCATGGGTCACTTTTGATGCTAGAAGGTGTGTTTAGAGCACCTGCAAATGTGTCATACTCAGGAGATGCAGATCTGACAGGCTCCTGCTGCCTGTCTAGCTCTGCTCACAGTGCTTTGTTTAGCTTGGAGGTGAGGGCGTACACGTTTCCTGGCGCTGAGGTGACTTGGGCACCTGTCGCAGGGGAAAGGAGAGCAGTGCCTGTCTGTGCCTCGGTGAGCCAAGCCCTGGGGATGGGCAGCTCGGAGGGAAATACCTCCCAACTGCGCTGCTCAGCTGCTGTAGGACACCCTGCCTATAAAACATGCTCTGTGAGCCACTGCCAGCAGCTCTGGCACGGCAGAATGGCAGCAGTGTTAGTTTCAGGATTTCATTGTGGTTGTCAGTCTTGCCTTCCTGGAGGATTGTAAATGCTGCGTTTCATTTACCTGTCAATCAGTTTTAAGTAACGTGATTCTGTTTTGCCATAAACCAGCAAAGTTAGCCCCTTATGGGCTTTGGGAGCTTCCAGCTTGTTCAGTGTGGATTGTTTCCCCTCCCATCACGCAAACAGACTTGTCATTTGCTCATTTATCTAGAACATCTTAATTACACTTTGCGCACATGATGGTGTCTCAGCAGCAGCGTTTGTGAGAAACAGTTAGGAGAAATAAATGTGAGAAGTGGTTTTCTGACCACGAGAATACATTTTTTTTTATCACCTTCTTTTAAAAATAGCACAAATTAGAGACTAAAAAAGACTCTGGGCAGAGGTGTGCAGAGACGTCACCGTCATAGGGCAAGCTTCAGGCAGTACTTGAAGACTGCAATTCAGGGTGTAATTCATGACTTTTTAGAAACACAGACTTTTAAAATAGTGCAATAGGTTGGTTTGAACTGATCATTCTGAGCCCTGGAAAACATCGATGGTTTTCATAAATCCATCCTGGATAGCTGTAAAAGCTTGTTCTTGTTTTAAAGCTGTGTGATCTTTAATATGTACGTTTTTTAATCTCCTTTTCATGACATTGTTTCCAAATTTCCAGTTGGGGCTTGTGGGGACAGTGCTGTGAACGGTACTCATGCTAGAAAAACTGCTTTGCCTTCATGACAAATCATATATTTTTTTTTAAGCCGAGGAATGTGACAGTTCTTCACGAAGGTGTGAAAACGGAGTCAGGTTTTGTGATAGTAGCAAGAGAGCATCTCACTGTCTGCCCTGGGTCACAGCACTCTGGTGCTGGTGGCACATGTAATGCTGTAAATTAACAGGGACGCGTTCAGTAAGCAAGACAGGTCTGACTTCTGTCTGTACACATGGTGAACTTCCCTTTGCAGCCTGTATTTCAGGACTTGGTATTCAGTGGTAGTCCTAAATCTGGGAATTCTACTTCCTTTTGTGCTTTTAAAAACCAAACATAATCCTTGCTATGTAATTTAAAACCCCGAACTTGTAGCAGTGGGCAGGTAGTCCTACTTTTATTTCTTCAGTTACTTCAGCTGTATTGTACACAAAGGCCAAATTTTTTTCCAGTGACGTGGCTCTGGAAAGGTGGAGTGTGTATCTCTGTGAATGCAGTCAGAAGGGAAGCTGCAGAGGGCATGGGCAGTAGTCATCAGAGAGCTTACATGTTTCAGGAACTACAAGCTCTCCCACATGTAGCAAATGAGGGAGAACAGAGTATTTATTCCTCTCTGCTTTCCAATATTTGTCACTGATTCATCTGCAGTAATCATGATTCTTTCCTGCAAAACCGTAGTTCCCTGGGCCTCTTCCTCTCCCGTGCTGTCCTAGCCTTCAGGGAGCTCAGCAGGAAGGATCAGTTTGACATTGATTGCCAGGAGGGAAAGAGAAAGGAGCTGAAAGACTTAGGTGGTTGCAAAGATGGAAGGATGGAGGATTTGCACAGCAAAGGATACATGTCTTGGGACTGAAGGTAACTGTGCATATCCAGCCTGAGCCCAGCATGGCTGGAGGCTGACTAGTGACGTCCAACTGTGATTTACTTCCCCCCTTATCTCTGTTAAACACTGCTTAGCAAACTTGGAGTGCATTGCAACCAACTTTTGCTTTCCTAGTACAGCAAGCTGAATGAAAGCTGCCGTCAGAGAGCCCTCCAGTGAAAAACTGGGAAAAGATTGGCATGTTATCAGTTGTTACTTCCTACAAGGGCAAGCAGTGTTGATTATCTGAAGCAGAGCGGGCTGGTGTGGCTGGGTGCAGCCATTTAGAAATGTGACTCTTGTTTTTCTTTCTTCACCCAAACCTGCCTCAAGGATTTCCTGAGGCTCCTCTCAGAATCCGTGTCAGCGCGGCGAGTCAGCTGCTGACAGCTCTGTCTCGGAGAGTGGAAATGGAGCACAGCCACACGGTAGTAACTTTTTAAAATGACCTAGATTACAAATGTCTTGTTCTTGGTTTGCAGAAACCTGTTCAAATACTTAATCTCACTTGGAGCTGAGTTGTGTTTTTTTTCCTGTAGAGCCTGAAATAAAATTAAAGGTGAGAAATACTTGAAATGCCTAGAGGACCCAGACAGTTTCAGGGAACAGGGATACTGGAGTTAGGATACATCAGAAACATGGAGCATGCCCCCAAGGTCTACATACTGCTATGCCACGGAAAAGGATGAGATATTGCCTGTATTTCACTCAGCTGCTTACAGTTTTATGGATTTCACTTTCTACATCTTACTTCTGGTGCTTTACTTCAGTTTCTTGTAAAAAACCTATGTAAATGAATGAAGGTGATTACTAATTTAGTTCCAGAGACCCTGGTTTAGTATTTACATGGAATTTAGAAGGGAAACTGTAAGGTTAACACCTGTTTCTTACTGAGTTCATGTAGGGGTGTTCATACCTCATGGTGTGATCCCAAGAAGCCATCTCCTTTCCCAAGCAGGTGCCTGGGGTAACATGTTCCCTACGCATTTCCTCAAACATCCTCTTCTCTGATGGGCAGAATGATGTGAATAGCTCCCTGTTAAAGGGAAACGTTCAAATACCACAGACATCTGCAGTGGTGTGGCCAGAGTGGGTGGCCAAAGAATCATAAAAGAACAGAAAATCAGACTGGATTGGGAAACCCTCTGGTTTGTTTTGGTTCTGTTGTTTAGCTAGGTTACTGTAATTCAGCTTTCCTGATCTCATTAGCCAGTTGATCAAGCTGTTACCCGCTCTTTCTGCTCCTGTCATTAGAGAAGGATTGAGGATAATGCCCTGCTTACCAACACAGACAAATGAATTCAAAGCCTATTGCCACTGCCTTGACAACAAACAGTTACACGCGTTGGCTGAGTAAGTGTGGTGGGTTGCTTTCGGTTTTGTGCTAAGGTCACATATTTCCTGGGCTAAATTTGATGAGAGTGATACAGGAATATTTACAAAAGAACTGGAGAGGAGATCATGAGCTGTAGTCTTTAGAGATTCAAGATACAGATTTGTTGTTTCTTCATACAAACCCTTGTTTACAAAAACCCCATGATTTTTTTAAAGCTTTACAGTATTCCTTTCTGCCAGGGCTCCTGTCAGCATCAGCCTCGTGATGCATGGCAAAGCAATGGAGAATATTAAGTTTTTCACTTTTGAAGTAGAACGTGTCACAAAAAATAAAGGCCTAAGTGTTAAGCTACACAAGTCTAAATTTCTTTCAGCTTGAATAGGCTATGGCCTCTTTCTAGCAAAATAAGAAATGGGGTTTGGAGTACAAATGGCACCTGAGTTCAGGGTTAACAAGGGTTTTGTAAAAACTAGATTGCCCTCCCTTTTATTTTTTTGTCTTCTTTTCCTTCCCCTCTTTCTGGCTTGCCAGAGCACTTTGTGTTACAGGGAGGCATCGGAAACAGACTGCAGCCTTTCCCTCTCTTGTGTTCCCTTTTGCTCACTTGACAATGCTGCAGGGAGGCTTTTATGGGCCTCTGCTTGGAAAGGAATGGGGCTTGTTGCTTGTGACCTCACTGGGAGGGTCATTCCATGCTTGAGCACCCCTGTTTGGTGATGATCATCCCAGGTCGGAGGGGATCAATGGGTCTAGATGTGATACAGAGAGAGATAGGGTCTCTGTCACAACTGGGCTCTGTCTGACTGCAAGCCTTACCCCTGGCTTCTGTGGCAGGAACATGGAGTGAAAGTGTGATGAGCGCAGCATGTGCAAAACGAGTTGGCTATGGTGGGAGCCGGGGCACTGAGCCCCTTTCTTGACTTGCTTCTCAGTGCTGAAGGATTTCAGCAAAAGCTTGTGCCTGTGGCTGGAAGCTCCTTGGGAAGATGTAGAAGGAGGAAGATTTTTATCCTGCTTCCTCAGCTGGTAGAGTGTGTATGCTTACGCTTCTGGCTGATGCTTTTCATTCAAGATTCAAGGGATTTTTCTGAGATAGGGAGGTGTGTGTAATGCATGGGATTGTGTGTGATGAACAGAACGTTCACACTGACTCTCTAAACTGTGACAGAAGACTCAGAGGCATCTTGCAGCCTTTCTGCAGCACATCCAGACAAAGGTGTTCATAACTTGTGATGGTAACTTTTTGGAATGAAGAATGTAATAGCTCATTACAGCGCTCATCTTTCAGTCTAATTTGGGTCTGTACAAAGTAATTTTGAAGCTGCTGGATTTGTCACAGCCGGAGGCATCATGCTTGGAAGATCCTGAACTGTTTTCTGTAATGAAGCCAATTTTCAAACCTTTTTAAATTTCCGTTTCATTTCTTGGCCTGGCTACTTGACTTTGCATTTATCAGCGAAGCTTGATTTTTATTTTCTTTCCTGCCAGCTTCAATAGTTTGGTTGATGATGAGTACGAGGATATTATCAGGATATGTTGAATCAAGCTAACTTGGCTAATCTGTTCCAGATTGAAAATAGAGGTAAAACATCTGCTTTGGTTGTTGAGCGGAGCTCCATGCCAACTGTAGCATGCCTAATGCAAAGGAAGAGATGAAATGCTGTTGTGGACTGATCTGCATGTTCACACATAGTTACTCTGCTATTAATGGAAATAACACTGTCATCAGCCTCAGTAGTTAAACATTTTTAATCTGAATTTTATATACCAGCTATGCAGAAGGCAAATGCCAGTGACTGAAATCTGCAAACAATTTTACTGTTTTATGAAAGCAGTAATAACTGACCACAGTGCTGTTCAAGAGCACTGTGAGCTCAGTGACCCTCTAGAAGGAATCGGGAAGTACAGACATTAGTGTTTAATGTCTTTTAAAGTATATTTGACACTGGCTACATATGAGGAAGTAAGTTGGGAAATTTTTCAGTTATTTTCTGGAGCTGGGAGGAGGACAGCCGTTGGGATCACACTTCTTCACCAGAGGAATGAGCTGGACTTCAGTGCTTAGGAGGCAGGGAGTGGGAAGGCTTTGTGCAAGATGCGCAATGCAAGGGGAAGTTACTGGAACCATGGTGGTAAGACTGAACCAGTCAGACATTTCAGATTTTTCTCAAGTCCCTAAAGGACTCGAGTCCCTGCCTTATGTCACATCACTTCCGTGATCCCAAAGGTTTGCTGTTGTCTAGGGCTTGGTTTAGATACCTTTGGAAGAGCTCCAGGTCACTGCTGAGAGGAAGATGAGATTCAGGAACATGCAGGATCATGACTGTGAAATATATCTAACCTTAACAGAAACTCAGCTTGTGTGAGCTCATGGGAAGAAAACCACTGCTGTAATTACTTTCTGATGAGTGAACAAAACCAGGTCTCAAAGTTCTGCTGGGTCATGCCACACCGTATTGTGTTTCTATCCAAAGCACTAGACTCCCCTTGAACATCTGGAAGTGTATGTATTTTACTGGTTTCTGTAGAAACTTCTCTAGCACCATGTGCCATGCTGCTTAAGTACGTACCCCTTTTATGGTGCAATGCCTAGCTGAAATGCTAGAAAATGCATGTTCTCCACTTGTTACTGGAAGTGCAATGTGCTGTAGCTTGTCCTTTTTGCATTGAGCTTTGTGTTTAGGTAAGTGTGGCCTGAATGTTGTTTGGACTCTTTTGTATGTTCAACTGCTTGAAATGGAAGCCTGCAGAAAAGAATCCCTTTGGCTTTCAGCGATCATTGGAGTAGGTCTGATTTTGAAATGATGGTCTTCTGCAGTTTACTAACTGAGCCAAATTGGTAACCACCAATTGCGTTGCCCTTAGTGAAGCAGAAATGCACCCTCCTTTTGTGCAGCCATTTAAGGTCTGTATGTCTTGGATGTGGAAAACAGATGATTTCTTTTAGTGACACCCTTTTATGTATTGCAGATTATTCTCATGTTCCCTATAAATTTTCTTCTGTGTAGGCTGAATAGCTCTGGCCAGTTTAGATTTTCCCTGTAAATCATGTTTTAGAGTGCTGTTTTGGTCTTCGAGTCAAGTGGTGCCCCAAACTAAACTCCAGTCACAGCCAAAGCAGTACTGAGCAGCGTGGAAAGGGTACTGTGCGTTTTGCAAGCCATATTCCTGTTTTAAGGTCTCTTCCTCTTTCACAACACTGTTCTCTGATGTTCTGTCAGTAAAATGTGGTCTCAAATTCTTTCTTGTAGAAAATGGCTACGTAACAGCTCTGGATTTCTTGCATGCTGCATTCTCCTCCACACTGGGCAGTGTTCTCATCTCCCTCCACCCAGCTGTTTGTATAACTTGTCGAGGTGGTTGTAAATTCTGATCCTCCCCTCCGACATCCTTGTAGTGACTTGTAGTTCAGAAGTATCTGCAGATTTATTAAGGCACTCTCTGTGTCATAGCTGCCTTCTTTGTGTGTACATTAATATAAACCAGACACCGTTAACCAGCGGAAGTCCTAATCTTACTGAATAAGATCTTACAGGATCAGATGTCACATTACAGTTCTCTAAATCATGATTTATTTTCTAAAATCACAAGGATTTTTATTACAGCATGTGATGAGTATCAGTGCCTGCTGCGTGTGTGTCAGATGCAGCACTTCATTGCAGTACAGATAGAGATTTGCGTGCGTGTAGAGGTCCATGCTCGTGCTTACCTCTGCAAGGAGCAGCGGGGCAGGCATGGCTTCACAAACTGAAAGAAGATAAACTTGCAACGTTTCCGTTGATCTCCTTTTTTTTTTTTCTTTTTTTTTTTTCTTTTTTCTCATCTTGGTTGCTGTTGCTGCTGGTGCAGTCGGGTGAGGGCAGGATATCAGCAGCCTCCAGAGGATGTGGGGCCACTGAACACAGGAGATGTTCCAGTTTAGGTGGACAGCTGCAGACTGCGTGAACCTATTTGCTCCTCAACACATATTTCCTGGGCACAGAACTACTTTTATTGCCTTCCCCCCTTCTGGAATACAAGACCTATGAATTTGGCCAAAATGCTGATGTGCTTGAAATGTATTTGAACTGCTACAGGACAAGGGAGCAGGAAACAAAGCCTTGGCTAGGGTCAATGTTTTTTGAGTGAGCTTCTCCCCTAATTGCGTTATTCTTAAATCTCTAGTGAGGAGCAGGCCTGTCACTGGGGTTGCTCTTGCTCTGCACTGTTGCTGGCCATGTGACTTCTCTTGAGGTTCATAACCTCGTGCTGCCTGACCACCTCTCAGCCCTGCTTCTGGCAGGGAGAAGGCACAGGACTCTTTGGAAAGCAGGTTGTGCAGTGTGGCACCCAAGCCTCTTGCTTGGAGCCCATGTGAACTGATGTACATCGGAGGGAATGTGTGTCCCCAGAGATGTTACCACCTTCTGCCCGCTTGTTCAGAAACCCCGCCTTAGTGCCGGGCCTTCCTTCCCCGCTGCTTCCTCAGTGATGGATGGATTTTGGGGTAGGATGTAAAAAAAGGAAGGGGGAGGGAAAAAGAGGAGAAAGCTCTGGGAGGTGAAATATCAATGTGACAGTAAGTACTGAAATGGATCAGTAGTGCAGCACTCACTCCTGGGAATGCCTAAAAGAATTGGGTTCTCTTTTTGGTAGTGCCGTTACTATCTGTTATTTAATGGTGTCGTTGATGTGTCTGTTGTGAGATATTACACAACCCACACTTTTGTATCAAGACAAACCATCGAGAAACTTCAGAGAAACAAATTCAAAAGGACAGGAAAAATGCAGGATATCATTAGATCGATTAACCTCAATCGTTGTGGATACTTCAATAAATTTTGTTATGCTGTCTGCAACAGACTTCTCTTTGTGAAAATGGGTAACAAATGCTGGTGAATGTAACAAATGCTATGCCTCTATGTTTATTTTTGTCTCCTTTAAAGAACGCTTTCTTATTTTAACTAGTCTGCAGCATGCTGAGTCTTTGTCTCCACTTGATTAATGCGACTTCAAGATGGTATTTATTAACTAATTTTCTGATAGGATCTGTGGGCACTTAAAAAAACCCACCCCACCCCCAACCCCAAATGCTAAAACCGAAACCCACCACTTACATCGAGACCAGTGCACAGCCTCCAGCAATGAGAATGGAGGAAGGGACACTGGGCAAGCTGATTTCAACATGCTTAGCTCTTTTCCTTTTCAGAAGTGATCTAAATTTAACATGCTGTGAGTTATTTTGGTGCCTTTCACTGATAGGTTTAACAAAACATAAGCCTCTCAGAGCTAATTTGGTGTGTAGCGGAATTTCAGGATTCCAGGAACGGCAGGATGTAACCTTCGCTTCACCTGGAAACATAAGCAATTCTTGGGGCAGTTGATAGGCTTCGTAATGAAAAATGGGAGGCAGCCAAAATCTGGAGCCAAGCAAGCAACTAGAAATAGATGTGCCGAGAGGCTTGTTTTGCGCCTCCGGAATGGCATATCAGAAATTGTGCGAACAGAAATACCAGGCTTGATCCGGCATTGCACAAGCAGAGTCAATCCGACTATTTTCCTTTTAAAGTATCAGGAAAGCTTGACTGAAGAAATGTGTTCGTTTCAGCTGTCTCAAAATATTGTAATACTTTTTCCCCAGTTAGTTTCCCTTTTCCTTCTGACTTACTTGAAATGCAAGTGTGTTATTTCATAGTGTGTGTTTGCAGTTCAAAGTGTTCAAGTGTGCGTCACCTAAGAATTCCAGCTCCCCTGCTCCAGCAGTGTGGAAATGGGGCAGCAGAGAGAGGGGCAAAGATTTAAATCTCATGGACATGGGGAAAGGGCTGGGCACAGAGGAGACCCAAAACATGAGGGGTACAGGGGTTGATGGGGATGCAGGGGTGTGAAGCAGGTTTATTCTCATTATTTTGCAAGCAGTGTGCTTATGGAAAAGGGATTTGAAGTATATTCTGATTTGCACATCACAAATTGATTAATTGTGATTGTATTTAATTATAGAATCATATCTGTTGACTTCTCTGTCTTCCTGGAGATGTCAAATTTTTCAGGTGTGGTGCAAGTGAAAGCCCTCGGGGTCCTGCTGACTGGGAGCAGGGAGTCATAAGCCTGTGAGAGTCCAACCTTCACCACCAGTCCAAAGGCCAGTTCACCATTGCAAAGGTCTAACTGGTATGGAGGGAAAATAATTTAAAAGCAGGTGATGCAGGACTTTCCAGGAAAGTGGTTGAGTTCCCATCCCTGGAGGTATTTAAAAGATGTGCAGATGTGGTGCTTAGGAACATGGTTTAGTGGTGGACTTGGCAGTGCTGGGTTAACAGGTGGACTCGATGATCCTAAAGATCTTTTGCAGCCTAAGTGATTCTATGGTTCTCTGTGTTGTGACAGCCCCTCTTCAGGGTCAAGCCATGATCCAGGTGGTTCAGATTGTTCTTTTCCAAACACGGTGTCAGCAGCGTTCAAAGCAAGAGCCTTAATGGAAGGTGTTTTTCAGTTTGTCATCAGCCAGCCTTGGCTTTGGGCATCTTCACTGCTACTGCTTCAACCCTTTGCCAGCGATTATGCTGTATTTTCCCTTCCCTCATGACGTGCAGTAGCCATAATGAAGGAGAACTTGTAGTTTTGGAAAATACACTTGTTCATTCACCTAAAGCAAATGATTTAATTTTTCCATCCTCAAGATACAAAAGATGTTTTGTTTAGTTTCCAGCTTCTAAACCTGATCAGTACTGGATACCAAGCACCCAGCTGACTTCAGCTGGAGGGGTGGGAGTCCACCCAGGATGCAGGCCCTCCCCTGGGCCATGATGCCCAGAGGTTTCACAGTGGGCACAAGCCACCCGGCTCTCCAGTAGAGTAAGGTCAGAGCTGCTCTTATTTCTGTAGCTGTTTGGTAGCTTGTGCTTAATTGCCATCCAGCTAGCAGTGTCTGTACCACTCATTGCACTCAGGTTTTATTAACATCAACGGCAATGTCTGACAAGCGTGTTAGATTTGCCATATTCTGAGTGTTTGTGCACCAACGGTTTCTGGAAACATTCAAGTCTTCGTTTTTGAAACCACTCCGGGAAAGGCTGAGTGCACTCCTAAGTGGCAACCACCTACAGACCATGTTAGCATAACATGAATTATTCAGACATTTGTGAGCAATTACCGACAATCCAGAGCCACTTCTGTGTTACTGAGCATCTCAGTAATCTTTGGGAGGGGGAAGAAAGCAGTGAATACAGACCTGGCATTGTTTGTAACACACTGACCGTCCCTGCAGGCATCCTTGCCTCATGCTGTTGATGCCATCACGTACCTGTCCCGCAGCGTTACACCATGCTGGAGGCATAGGTGTGCCTTAGTTCACTGAGCATTTCTTTGTGTTTTGATGAAGTTGCCATTTGAATTGACAGATGGTAAGGACCAGCTCTGGGGCACTAAGGCTGTGGGCAGGTTCAGGAGATGCTGAGTTGTTTGGGAAAAATGCAGGCACCACCCTCCAGCAGCTCTTTCTTTAAAAACCTTTAAGTACAAAGTACAGAAAAACCTGACACTTGTTGCAGTGGAACTTAGATGCCCAGCACATCCCCCTAAGCAACTTAGAGCATGGTGTGGCAGCGAGTTACAGCCATTGGTCTGGGGAAAGCATCAGAGCACAGCTCTTTTGTGGCCTTCGAACAGTAGCTTAGAACAACACAAAAATCTCTGGAAGTTTATAAGAGCCATCTACCCAGGGATTTTCTTACTTTCGGGAGTGTTGATTTGTATTTTGGTTAATGCCTTTCTGTGTCATGTAAGTCTGTTGGTCCTTGAGCATGGAAACACAGGGTACAAATTGAAGCAAGTATCAATGTGTCAGCACATGTGCTGTCCTTTCTGCAGTGGGTTGTGTGCAATCCTTATAAATAATTGGGCCGTTCTGAAAAAAAATAGGAGCACATAAGAAGATAGAGTTAAATTAATTTCAAAGCTTCTTTTCCTGCCATATTTGAAATATTGCTCTCTACAGGGTGTTTATTGGTCTGGTCAGTATAGATGTCCTAGGCTTGTACAATGCTGTCAGAGACCTGCTTCCAGAGGACCAGTACTCCCTGTTTATGGATTTTGATTCTCCCTGCTGGCCTTTCAGTAGCTTCGTCAAGATTTCCTTAGGAGTTGCTCAGCAAAAATCTGCAATTGCTTGGAAATGCCCTTCAGCAGCCATCCAAGGACATTCTTCTCCAAATACCAGCTCTGTGAAAGTACTTTGCTGTCAGAAACCACTGTGTAGAAATTCCAGTATTGGAAACACAATCTCTGAAATAAAAGCAATGGATAAACTTTCTATTTACCAGCAATTGATTCCTAAAATGCAAGTGAAATAGCCTGGTACAAATGATCAGTGTTTAATCGTTTATCCACATGGGAATGTGTAAGTTACCATTGGGAAGAGGAGTAGGCTTCGTCTTGTGACCGGTGGAAGGAAATAGATGTACGTGATGTGACACTGCAGACAGCCTTGTAATTTGATTAACAGGAGTACCTGTGGGAAAACAGAGGTGTTTGGCAAAACACTGACAAAATCAATACCACTTTGAAATTATTATGTGTCTTGCTACATTGTCTTCCTGGTTAGAGAGAAATGAGTGCATGGACATATCCGAACTTGGTGTAATGCAATTAGAACAAATAAAGGATCAATATCTAACGTCTCTTCACTTGCAAGGCTGAATGATAGTATAGTATATTATATCAAATCAGCATGGGAATTGATCATCCTTTCCCTATCTGGCTCCAGGTCCTGTGAAATGAAAATCTGACTTAAATAAATCCTTGTTCATGAGTCAGGATGTCTAAAGTCAAGACAATATGTTTAGTATGTCACAGTTACTTGATGAAAACTGAGTGGTTTGATGGGAGCTTTAGCACCCATTTTGGACATAGAAGCTAAAATAATACTTGAGACCATCCACTTAACCACTTCACCTCATCTGGGGTTCAGAGTGCTGGAAATGCTGCTCGGTGATAGTCTTGGCTTTCCTCTCTGCTGTCAGATCCCTGGAGGAGAATTTCCCACACATGGATTTTTTTTTTGATGGTATGGCTTCTTGGCTTCATGGACACCAGCTGAGCCATGGGATGTTCTGACACGTGGGTTTAAGCTCTCCATGCTCAGATAATCATTGTGCCCTCAGTTCAGCAAGCTCATTTTACCTACTGAACTCCAGCTTGTGATTGCCCCATATACGGCAAAGATAGGGATGTGATCCAACAGTGGAAGACGTCTTAAGATGAAATTTTATTTTTACTATAACGCTTGTTACAGCACAAAGTACAGGACACTCCAATAAAACTTGGTGAGTTTTTTAGTAACTCTATAGAAAAAGTAACACAGAAGGGGTTTTGTTAAATGCTGGTGTGTATTTTCAGAAAAAAATGTGAACACTCCCAACTGAAGCTCTCTTTTAAGAATTTGGAAGCTCTGGAGAGCTGAGTTGATGGAACAGTTGTTCATCATTCCACAACCTGCACCCTTGCCTAATTCTAATAATAGTTACACATGATCTGCTCTGTGCTTTCTTTTTTGTTTGGGTTTTTTTTTTTCTTCATTCTGTGTTTAACAACTTCTGAATTTGAAGAATTTTAAAGCAAAACATTTCTGTTAATGAAATAACCCGTTAATGATGCTGTCACAGGTTTTAGAAATTATTTCCAAAAATGTTGTGTATCCTTCTTTGATAATTAGAAATTGTCATTATCTGCCCTTCAGGAATTAAAATAAAGGTTAAAGAAAAGTTATTTAAAGTTGAGGTCACTCATGCATGGACATGGTTATCACTGAAGATCAGGAACGTAATCCGTTCAGGTCACTGGACATCCATCATGGACATCCAGCTACACAAGCTCTGGTTCATCACTGTCGGAGCAGCGCTTTTACCATCGTGCTGATGGATGTGGATCTACATTCTCAGCACTGACCTCAAATTACAGCAGCCACACTGCAACATACTGCTGACATACTTTTCCTAAACAGGTCATCACGCATGACTCTGCATCTTACACTGAAACACGTCTTCATATGTAACAGAAATTGCTGAACAATAACCTATTTATCACTTAAAAGCTAGTACCTTTGAAAAGGAAGTAAAGTCATGAAACGGTAAGTCAGCTGCACAGCAGTGACTTGGGGTGGCTACCGGCCTGTTTTACCCATTCTTTCCAATTTCCAGGGGCTGATTATTCTCTGTTATCTATCTCTCTATCAGTGTTACTATTAGCAGGGAGAGAATCCACTGTAATTACTTTATAAAAAGTAAATCTCAGGGAACAAAAAGACTTAATGACAAAGGCCTAC
The DNA here is from genome assembly GCF_964237585.1 of Gallinula chloropus. Taxonomy (NCBI): domain Eukaryota; kingdom Metazoa; phylum Chordata; class Aves; order Gruiformes; family Rallidae; genus Gallinula; species Gallinula chloropus. The sequence continues at coordinate 28,768,982 of NC_140090.1, read as the reverse complement.
ACATGTGGGTGTATGCCAGAGGCTCAATAAATACTGGGGTTCAATATAAGGAACTGCACGTAGATTTGGCTGTGGTATGATAGATAGAAATGGAGATGAGGATCTTATATATGTTGCAGATATGAGAATATGATGTTATTCTCAATCTGCTTTCCATGTTAAGTAGCTGATGTTAATTAAAAAGGTCAAGCATTTCCTGTAAACCCAGGTGCTTGATTCAGATTTCTGGGAGATGGAAGAAGGGTCAAGCTGCTTGATTATCCACAGTTCTTTACGCTCTCCTGGTTAAAAGAAAAATGCCACCTGTAACAGCATTTGCATGTTTTAAAAATCCAATAGATTTGAAGTTTGTTGAATTTTTCTCTTGGTGTTGGTACGTCTGCTTGAAGTCTCAGCTTACTTATCATCAGAGCTGGGTGCTGGGTTTGCCTTCAGGTGGGTTCAGAGATAATTTGTTGCATGGCTGCTGGGTCGTGTTGCCATTCAGCTTGAAATGAAAGAGCTATCTGCTTTTCTTACATTTTGTTATGTAAATCTTACAGTGAATATCTTCTTGTGAGCACTCTTATTTCCTGAGCTTTCACTGGTCCTTCATAGCTGTTACTGCTAGGTTTGTGCAAAGTCCAAGAAGTACTAATTTTTGTTAGCGGATCAGAGAATTGCTTTACATGGTTTCTTTTGGTAGAGAAAAATGCAGAAATGAAACCATCTTACTCTTAGTTAAATTCTGATTTGTTTGACTTTGGCAGATGAGGGAGAATGGATCAGACTCCGAGGTCTGATGTTTGCACCATCCAGTGCCACAATAGTCTGCGTCCATTCTGGCGCTGGCTGGGGAGGGAGCATACTAAAGGGTTCAAGTGAAATGCAGGGTTTTTTCTTTCTTTTTCATCCATCCACTGCAATGTGTGAGGCTGCAGACAGTTCTGATAAAAGATGCCTCTTCAGTCCTTTCTCCATCGGGGAGTGGCAAGAATGAGATTCCAGTGTGAATCTTCCTCAGGGACTTAAGGGATTAATCTGTCTTAAAATAGACACCCTCAGCTTAGAAATGTATTTTCCATTTTCGAATATGATGAATTGTGCAGTGAAAAGATTGGGAAAAACTGGCATTGTTTCTTCTGCTCTTCCAGCCCGTGTGTGGATTTTGAGATAACTTGTTTACAAGATAGTTAAATTCTGCAGAATCTTAAGAACTGTTGTGGATTTTTTTTGTGCTGAAGTAGTCATGCCCGCTTCCATTTTGCAGGGTTATCTTAAATTCTGGTGATTGCATTGGCACCACAAACCATGAGGCAACCCAGAAGTGGGCAGTGAGGTCTGGGGGGGATGCACCTCAGGGGATAGATACCTTTGTAATTTGTTCCTCTCTTTTCCCCAGTCTCCAGCAACAATGTTTCTGTTCTTTTAATTCAGCAGGTTGTGTTTTGCCAGCTTGGTTAATAACTCAGGTATTTGCTGCTGGGGTTCCAGAGCACACCTAGGCAGAAGGAGTGAAATTGCCAGCTCTGGAGGTGTGAGCATATGCAGCACTCCTTCCCACCAACGGGCAGTGACGCCAGCATTGCCAGAGGAATGAGCATGGCATATTGTTTCTCCTGTATGCCTGATTATTTATTTATGCATTCCAATTCATAATAGCCTAATAACTGACTTGAAACAATAAGATAATTATTTCACTTCTTGGGTGGTTAAAATTAACTATGCTCATTGCATATTTATTCAGTAAAAAGATACAAGAGGTTTAGTAATTGCCCAGAAATTCATTATCTGCATAATTTTCTGTTTCTAAATGTGTACTGCATGACCGTTTGCCTGTGCCAACAGCAAGCATGCAGCAACATCTGATGTAATTAGTTTTCCTCCTACATGCCAGGGTGAACATCTGGGCTAACTACGCGTTGTTGACAAAAGTTGCCACTCTAATGGGGGTCCCTGTTTGTGCACACACATGCTCATTATACCTACAAACATACTCATGATCTCAATGTATTCTGAAGCAAACTGGCAGTTCTTACTGATGGTTTGTTACCAGGGTCGTAGGTTGTCTCCGGACAGCATTAGTAAAAATGCTAGCAGGAATAACATGCTCTCCCTTTAAACAGAAAAGAAACAAACCTGTAATGCTGCTCCTTCTGTTTTATTTTTCCAGCCACCCCTGGTCCAAGCGATTTTCAGTGGTGATCCAGAAGAGATACGGATGTTGATCTACAAAACCGAGGATGTCAACGCCTTGGTATGTGACTTGGCATGTCCGTGCTTAAGAACTGTTGCAATGACAGTATTAATCACGTCCTTAGTAATTAACGCGTAGCAGAATGGAAATCATTTGGAAGTTAGAGATTTGAGGCTTCAGTGGAAAACTAATTAGAAGTCTGAAATAAAATTATCTCCAGCAGGTGACTTTAAATTTTCTAAGTGTATGGTAATTATTGCAAATGTACAGGTCAGTCAGGGACACTGTTTTCTCTCTTACTGAGAAAATGAATGAAAGCAGCTGAAAGCTGCATATTTTTGTTCTCTGTAGAATTCCTTTTATGCAGAGTCTTTGCAGATCAGGAGCTGTTATTCAGCTTTTGTACTTGAAATAAACCTTTGCTATAGGGCTCAGCAGTGACAGTAAGGAAGTGGTATCTTGGCCACACTTGCCCACAAAAGAATTATTGTCCTGCAGATTGCTTTATTCTAGCCAGAACAATGGTGAGCAACTGTAAACAAGTAGTAGTTGAAGTGTGTTGGCAGTGAAAAAGCCCCCTCCTCCATTTGAACTTGGGCTTTTGCATAAGTTGATTTGGTTTCCCCTCTCCCCCTCCCCCCTTTGATTTTAACTTAAATCCATATTGTTAGAAATTAACCCAGCTGGTCTTGCTGCAACCTGTGTCCTCAGAAAGCGGTGAAAATACAAAGTAGAAGGTGAATGGTGATTTCCAGGTGTTTCCTGGACTTTTGAATCAGCCTTCCTGTTCTTGTCTTTCTCTGACATAAAGCTGTGAGTTTATTCACTGCTAACTGGAGTGGTTTGTCTGGTGTAGTCTTGGCACCACAGCTTTTGCAGGCAGTGAGGTCCAGCCATCTGGTTCAGAGCTCCAGAAAGGAACTGGAGAAACGTTCCTACAAACTGGGGCTCCACTCTGTTCACTGCCAAGTGGAAGTAAGGCTTGCCGATTTTTTAAATAGAGCATCTGACCAAAGAAGACCTTGATGTTAGGCTTTCCCTGTGATTATCAGTAGCTAGTTGATTTCTTGATACAACTTCCTAAAAGAGCTTCCTTAAGGCATCACCTCCCCTTGAATGGCCTCCTGTTTTCCCTGATGGTCTTAAAACAAACAAACAAACAAAATTAACCCCAACCAACCAAAAGAAACAAACCCCAAACCTAGATGAACAGGGTTACCTCTGTACTTCATGTTGTTTTTTCAAAAGTGCGTTTCCTGTACAAGGTTGCTGTAGGATTCTCAATGTTTTTATATGTTTTGGCTGCAAGTGTGGTAGTGATGGTTGCTAGGGAGATGTTCTCAGCTGTCAGGTGCGATATTAAATGAAGAATATGTATTTTATGGATGAGAACCACAGTACTTAATAGAAAAGTCATTCAACTTGAATGGTCTTGCCCCAAATCCTGTTTAAATTGTGGAAAGTCCACTCAAGAAAGGTTTGCCTGAACAGCTGTTTTGTCAGGGGCAACCCCCAAAGCTGCTCTTCGGAGTAATTAGAAAAGTCCTGGTTAACTCGAATTCTGAAGATCAGGTTCTGGGTAGTGATTGCAGCCAAGTGCCAAGGGCTCAAATGTCACTAAAGAAAGATTAAAAGCTAGCATTTCCCCCTCCCCAGTGCTGGCCATGTGCACTGCCTGCTTACGCTTTTATTTTAAGGGTGTTTTTAATTACCCCTGTGTTAGTGTTTCTCTAGTGCTTGGTCGCTTGCGTGAGAGGAAACTCTGACACTGCTTGGCAGCAATTTGACCTTTGTTGATCATTTGGGTTAGCTGTGTTAGTACTGGAATAGTTCAAATACAGGTAGGACAGGGAAACAAAACAAAACTGTGTTTGCAGCAGCTTTGGGGATTTCTGAAGTTTTAAAAATTGCTTTTTGGAATTTGCAACAAGAGAGGTGTTTGGAAGGTGGAAGAAAGAAAAGCAGCAGAGAAACTATGCAAACTTAGGGATGTATATGGGATGTATATGCAGAGTTCCTAAGAGAAAATTAATCTCTGAGGAAAAAGTTCAGAGTTAGATATTTACAATGCCTTTTTTTTTTTTCATTTCCCTCATTAAAATAATCAGTATCTTTCCAAGCCAGGAAGTGTATGTAGATGGGAATGGCTACTTTGCTACATTCTGGATGCTGCTGTAATTGTCCTTCTATTTTGCAGCACAGAGTGAAAGCTCTAACTGTTTGACAAAGAAGTGTGGTTAATTCTACCACCCTAATCCTCACTTCGACCTCTCTGGTGCCTAGTTATGCTTTGGGGCAACAGGATGCTACTTTTGCATGCAGAGGGTGTGGACAGCGTTACACTTGGCTGGTGGTGAGCAATTCCCTACCACTGAGTACTGACTAGGAACGGTTTCTGTGGGAAGTGTGGTGTGGCTGTGGGCAGTGTTCAGCAGCCTGTTTCCTCAGGGCATTTGGGATATTGAGTTGGGCTGTCCAGAGCACCAGATTAGTTTCAGGTAGACAGACTCTACAGTTGCTGTTTAGGACATTTAAATATATCAGGGTGATTGTGCTATGTGTCTACAGTTTGGGCTTTTTTGGGGTGCTGTTTTTTACTTTGGGAAGACTGTGAGAAAATGACCTCCAGAATCTAGGGATTATTCTGGATCCCCTGGTAACCCCTAGTTAGCTGGGATTTAGAATGCTTGCAGCTGTGCAGCACCCTACATCTGCAGAGTGCATCATATGTGATGTCATGATTTTCTACTAAACAAAATCCTTCCTGTAAAATTTCCATTCTCATCTCACTTTTCCAGATTAGTTTCCCATCAAAATATTCAAATCAAACTAAAAAGGCAAAGAATCCTTCCACTATTCTTCCCCATAACTGATGAGATATTTGCAAGCCAAGCCAGACATTGTTTTCCCCCCATTTTTACTTTTTCCCCTAATCCTGCATTTTCTTTTGCATAGGACCCTAAAGAAAAAGGTGCAGAACTTTGGTGTCCCCAGAATATCTTTTATTGCATTCATATTTTTTGGAAAGTAAATAACATACCCCTTCTCCCTACAGTGCTGAAGGCAACATCTGCTTTCCCAAATTTTAGTTGCTTTTGTTTCTACTATTGGGGCATGGTTGCTGATAGAGCCTTCTTGGCTTGATCATAGAATCATAGAATGGCATGGGTTGGAAGGGACCCCAAGGATCATAGACTTCCAAGCCCCTGCTACAGGCAGGGCCACCAACCTCCAGGCCTGGAGCTACACAAGGTTGCCCAGGGCCCCATCCAACCTGGCCTTGAACACCTCCAGGGATGGGGCATCCACCACCTCTCTGGGCAGCCCGTTCGAGCTACTGATTCTTGTAGCCTCTTTGCTTGACGTTTTGCCAGCAGAGATTATAAGATCTTATGTGCAGGTCCGTGTATTTAGAAGTTGTTCTATTACAGGATAAGGAGGGCAAGAAAGAAGTCCTTATGAAAAGACATGGATGTTAGCCATTTAGTATTTCTTTTTCTCATCATCCTACTTGGTAAGGCATAGATTTGCAGGACTGCCTTTGTTAGCAGTATTCAGGCTTTATCCAGGTCTTTAGACACACACACATTATATATATATATATATTTCTGTCCTATTGCTAAGCATGCTTTTTGAGGTGGTACAAATGCTTGAGGGTACAAGTGTGCATGCTTTTAGGGTTGTGAGTCTGAAAGGCTTTGCATACTTGGGATAGCTAATGTGAAAACCAGCTTCTTGTTCAGTTTGGAGTGATGTGTTTGATTTGGGACTAAGAGAGACAGTGATGTGTTATTTCAGTGATCTTGAGATTCAGACCCTCGCCTCCACTGTCATCCAAGGAACGCTGATTTTTTTTGGCACTGTGGAGTCTGCAGAAGAATAAAGGTATCCGAGAAGTACATGTTCCTCTTCTAGATGCAGTTCTGCAGTGCTGGAAAGTCTTCTGGATTTTAGTCAAGAGTTTTGGAAGGCTTCAGTTTTGACATAGTATGACAGTTTGGTGCTAAGAACTAGCTGTGTTTTTAGTGGGTATTTAGCCTCCAATAGTGCTGTTTGATATGCTGTTAATTTAAGTGGGAAGTGATGGAGTTGTTTTTTTCTACCAGAAGCAGATTGCAAACAGTTCTCAGTTATGTAAGGAAATTGAATATGAAATCACATTGATATTTGTGATGCAAGGTGACCAGCCTGACTTTTATTTAGAATAAATATTTTTGGTTTAGAAAATAAATATTTTTAATGTTTTATAAATATGATGTTTGAACTGCAAAGAAGGGGAAGAAACAAGAAGAGCCCTCAGACCAACATCTGGCTCTGAGCCTGGTGTCACCAGCAAAATTTTGGGGTTTTTTTGCTCATGAGTTGGTCTACATGACACCAGGCCTGTTGGCACAGACAGGGGTATGCCTGTCTCATAGAGAGAAAAGAATCTTTGCACAAGAGTTACCAGGGCTCTTTGAAAGAGCTTTAAACTAGATTTGAGGGGGAAAGGGATAAAACCAGGCTCTTTAGACAGAAACCTGGGGGCATCACACCAGTGTTTGAGGGACAATGTGCTAGCTCAGTGGAGGTAAGGGATGAAGATCCAAATTCAATACATTAGAGAGGAAACAGTCCAGGATTTTCCTGGGGTGTGTGGAACAAGGCTAAGCGTCGGGTCCTGCACTCAGGGCACAGCAAGCCCAGGCAATGCTACAGGCTTGGGGAAAGCTGCCCAGTGGAAAAGGACCATGGGGGTGCTGGTTGACAGACAGCTGAATGTGAGCCAGCGGTGTGCACAGGTGGTCAAGAAGGCCAACCACATCTGGGCTTGTATCAGAAATAGTGTGGCCAGCAGAACCAGGGGAATGGTCATCACCCTGTTTGGCAGTGGTGACGCTGCACCTTGAGTGCTGTGTTCAGTTTTGGGACCCTCACTGCAAGAAGGACACTGAGGTGCTGGAGCATGGTCAAAGAAGGGCAACAAAGCTTTTAAAGGTTCTAGAGAACAAGTCTTAGGAGGAGCAGCTGAGGGAACTGGGATTGTTTAGCCTGGAGAAGAGGAGGCTGAAGGCAGACCTTACTGCAGCTATCCAAAAGGAGGTTGTAGCCAAGTGGGTGTTGGTCTCTTCTCCCAAGTAACAAGCAACTGGACAAGACGAAATGGCCTCAAGTTGTACCAGAGGAGGTTTAGATTGGGTATTTTTAACACCAAAAGTTTTGTCAGTGGATGGAACAGACTGCCCGGTGAACTGATTGAGTTCCCATCCCTGAAGGTATTTAAAAGACCTGTAGACATGGTGCTTAGGGACATGGTTTACTGGTGCACTTGGCAGTGCTAGGTTAACTGCTGGACTTAGTCTTAAAGGTCTTTTCCAACCTAGATGATTCTCTGACTCCAAGATTCTGCTGCAGCTTACAGAGAGTTTGAAATACTCTGAAAAGATTTGTACAGCACACTGCCATACTAGTGGGTACTAAGTTTTATGTCAGTATCTGCTGGTGACTCATGTTGTCAGTGACCTCAAAATGGTTGGGACAGTTAAGGATGTCTGGGCCATTAAAAGCTCATGGTGGGGATTGGCTGTAGCTGCTTCATTTTCTCTGAAGGCAGTAACATCTGCCTGAAATACCTGAGTTTTCTAAATCAGCTTTTCCCATCAACTCATGAGGGATCTATGCCCCCCCAAGTCAATATTGCATTAATAAAAACAGAGGAGTTATTTATATCTATCTTTTGAGCCTTACATTAGAAACTCACTCCTATAAATATTAACAGTTCCATTAATTAGGATAACAGTTTCTACAGTCCTAATCTAGGATTAGTAATTAATTTTAAAAGTCATCTTTTTCTAGCTTGAGAGTACTGTCAGCGTCATTGAAGGAAAGAAGGAAGATAATTTTTCTTGTCTCTAGAAGATCAAAGTATTTGCTTCTTCTACCTCATGGGTACATGGCAATTACAGACTCATTCCAGGAAAAATCTTTGTTTCTGAGGCTAAACTGAAGACTCTGGGGATAAGAGGTGCTGGATCTGTGTTTTCAGACAGGGTTTTTCTGTGCTTGTAGGAGACGAAAGAACACCAGGCATAAGTTACACAGCTTGACTTTCACCTCCCAGCTGGTGCTCAGGGCTAAGCATTTCAATTTGCTTTGTGAATTACAGGCTTTAATAAAAGAATCTGCGAGAGGGAGGAAATCCTGAAGCGGCAGAGATTTTCTTTGTAAAGTATCAGCTTTTGGCTCTGAGCAGTTGTAAACAGCCCAAGAAGTAGCTGCTCATTTGCTTTTTAGCTTTCTCAGTAGTTCCTAACCAGTTCCCAAATCGAGTTACATCTGAAAGTTTGTGGTTTTTTAATGGTGCCAGTTACATTGTGCTGTTTACATAAGGTATGCTCAAACCTAACAACAGATAACAAAGCTGAGAGAGCATGGGATAGATGTGTGGACAGTGAGGTGGGTTGAGAATTGGCTGTGGGACTGAGCTCAGAGGGTCATGATCAATGGAGCAGAATGTGAATGCAGGCCTGTGACTAGCGGTGTTCCCCAGGGCTCGGTGCTGGGTCCAGTCCTGCTTGACATCTTCATTGACGACCTTGATGAGGGAATAGCATCCACCCTCAGCAAGTACGCCAATGGGAGGAGTGGCTGACACGCAGGACACTGTGCTGCGATCCAGCGAGAGGAGGTGATCCTCCCCCTCTACTCTGCCCTGGTCAGGCCCCACCTGGAGTGTTGTGTCCAGTTCTGGGCTCCCTGGTATAAAAAAGCCAGGGATCTCCTCAAGAGAGTCCAGAGGAGGATACAGAGATGATTAAGGGCCTGGAACGTCTCCCCTATGAGGAAAGGCTGAGTGAGCTGGGACTGTTCAATCTTGAGAAGAGAAGACTGAGGGGGGACCTTATTAATGTTTATAAACATCTTAAGCATGGGATGCAGGGGGAATTGGCCAGCCCCTTTTCAGTGCTCTGTAGGGACAGGACAAGGGCAATGGCTGCAAGTTAGAGCATAGGAAGTTCCACACCAACATGTGGAAGAACTTTTACCCAGTGAGGGTGACAGAGCCCTGGGACAGGCTGCCCAGGGTGGGTGGAGTCTCCTTCTCTGAGATATTCAAGACCTGTCTGGACGCTGACCTGTGCAATATGAGCCAGGGAGCTGCTTTGGCAGGGGGTTGGACCCGATGATCTCTCGAGGTCCCTTCCAACCCCTATGATTCTATGAGAGGATGGGCAGGAGGTTTGTGTCTGTTACTGTTAAGATAGTCCTGTATCAATGGAAGTTGTAGCCATTCATCTGCCTCTCAGACAGTTTAGGTCATTCTGCCACCCAGGCAGATGGCTGGGCTTGAAGGTGGTGGGAATTCAAACAGTTCTTAGTAATGAAACTTCATTAACCTGGTTTCTCTGGTGCATTAACTCCTCCCCTGCGGAATTACTCTGGCGACAGAAAGTATATACACATATTTATTTTCTGTAAAAGTTGCTTTTATACTTTCATAGTAAATAACTCTGTCCTCAGCATCTTTTGATCTGAACAGCTGCAGTGATAGAAAAGTTCAAATCTATTCCCTCCTTCGAATGGTAGGCTGTGTTGAGGAGAAATTGTTGGCCTTTTTCTTAATGCACCTGAACATTGTGTGTGTGTTGATATGATTCATCCGAGCCACTGTTCTGCTAATCTTTGGGTGCTCTGAGGCTCTGATCCAGTAAAGCACTTAAGGACTAGCCTCACTTTAAACCTGTGAAGGGCCTTATCAGTGTGGCTGTGAATGGTTTGAGCATGTGTTGAGTGTTCTTCTAGCTGAGGCCTTCTGTCCTTGGTTGCCTGTTTGTTAAATTCTTTATTTCCTTTATCTGCACTTAAAAAAAAAAAAAAAGCATACACTCCTCCCTCATCCCCCAAATTGCAGATAATGCTAAAATGCCCCATCACCTTGTGTGTGAACTGATAGTTTTGGGGAGCACGATTTTCTTGTGGTTTAGCTTATCTCTTGTCTCTTACTGACCTTTTGTTCCTCTGAGAACTGCACTTGAAGCAGGTCTGATTATTTGTCTTAATGCTATTTGTAATCCTGCTATCATTTACCCCCCACCTCCTTTCCTTCCCTTGATAATGTGTGTTCAGGTTTGGGCTACTGCCAGACCTTTCCCTGAAATGACAGATTTTCTTTTTATTCCTCTCTCAGTTTGTAGCATTCAGGTTTTAGCTCATTATTAATTTACCTACTTGTACTACTCTGTCTACCATTGTGCCACTGGGACAGCTGTAGCTGCATAAATGTTAGTGCATGAGCTGGAGGCAGATGTGAGCTACTTAAGCTGTGTTGAAACACTGCATGGCTTTTAGGAGGACACAAGGAGTGTGGTTGGATGCCCTGTTCCTCTGTTTCTGTGTCAGACTTGTTAAGAGCGTAAACAGGAACTTGAGGATGTTCCTCTGTTAAGTTGCTCAGCTGCAGGCATTGTGTGTGGACTTCTCCCTGACAAGGTCCTGAAAACGCTGTCTGTAGGGCTCTTTGGTGTGTTCTCAATTTTCTGTACCATGCATCGGGTTTTGCCATTTCCTAGCTTGTGAGGGTGAACTCTGATTTGTGCCTGGTTGTGATAAATTTTAGGAGTTCTGTTCCTCTTGCAGAAACAAAGCTTAAATTCGATTGTGTGACTAAACCCATCTTTCTCTGATGACAGAATTCTCACTGAATTTCATAGGATTTTGCATTGATTTTAAGAAGTGAAAGCTGAGAGTTGTTCCTGTTACACAAGGATAAAAATTCTACTTTTCTCTTTCATGAGCTTTCCTCCTTTAGTTTCCCAATTTCCATCAGACTTACAGTTTAGTATAAAATAATGCCTATAGTTAATAAAGTGCTGAATAGCCTCAGTTCCTTCATATAGAAAAGCGCTTAGTCTTCTATTGTCAGTGTACAACTTCACACTACTCCATCCTGTTGCTGAAGTTGGCTGTGTTGCAAGAAGCTGCTGCAAGAATTATCACTGACAGGTACGATAGCTATTGCAGATGATATATTGTGCTAAAGAGAGATTCAGGCCTTAAAATGAACAAGCTGAAAAAGAAGTAAAACTGAATCTGTTTTTATGGTCAGCCTAGTGTCTCTTTTGCCGTCAGTTAGTAGGGTAGATGCTAGGAAGCAGTGCTTAGGAAAGGTCTGTGCTCTCACGTAGCCTGTACAAGGTAGTCCCTGGTGCAGTATGTCTTAGGAACTGAAGAAGAATCTGGTTTGTGATTTCTGTCCCTGCTGGATGGACAGTGCTTAATACTGTTCTCATTTGCCTGCCACATGCCAAGGTCAGGTGCTGGGAGGTACCTTTCCCTCAGATCTGTGACAAGCAGGCTGCCACATACTCTGTCTTCTGAGTGGTTTATGTGAATGCCCAGTATGTAAGATCAGAACCCACTGTAGCAGAATTTGAGCATACATCTATAATCCATCCATACATCTTGTATGCTTGGAAAAGCATATAAATTACGCGTAACTGACTTTGGTGACCAGGAGCTCTGTGCCTTACAGTGCTGGAAAACAGTTTCCAGCGTTCATGTGACAGAAGGTTCCACTGCACTGATTTCTCCACATTTACAGCATACTTTGAAGACAGTCCAAAATAGTTTGCGGTTCATGACCTCTCGGGCGTGTTAAAAGTGATATTTTACTTGACAGGCTCATAGGTATGTTTTGGAGAGGGAGTGTAAATACCGGCAGGGTTTCTGTGGTGGTAGCATTTGCAGGTGGTGTTGAATCTGTTACCAGTTTACAGTATTTAATGCTGGTACATTGTAATTTGATAAGCTTGTTTCATATCTCATATAAATTTTGCGTATTAGTGGTTAAGAAACCATAATGAAATACATTTAGAGCTGGCAAGAGATCAAATAGAATGATTAGGGGTATTAGCAGTCCTTGTGATTTTTTTTTTTGTTGCCTATATTATAATGTTTAGCAGTTGCTTTTAAAGGCCTCTGCTCTGGAATCATCTGAATAAAGCAATGAAAGAAAGGTTTTTGTAAATGCTGTATTTGCACTCCTTGAAGTTAGAAAAGAAAATCTGGAATATGTGACTCCCTAAGGCCAAACATTTCAGAAATCAAATAAAAGTAGGGATTCTGATTTATTTGATTCAGAAATCAAATAAAAGTTGTATATGTCATTGTTAGCATTTCTTACAAGGTTAAAGATGCACACCTGGCCAGTTATCTTTTTGTAGTGTTTAGAGGTCAGTTGAGGTGTACAAGCTGGTCTTGGGTGGCTGTAGACAGCCAGGCTAAATAATGTCTTGACCTTGTGTGTGTGGTTCCAAACTACTCTGCAGAGATGCCCTTCTGAAGAGTCTGGTGTTATACTGCAGTCTAAACTCTGATGTCCAGAAGCATCTGGATTATGTTGCCTTGATACTTGGCATGGAAAACATTTCTGAAAGAGGCACAAGGATGACATCTTTCTTTATTTTAGATTTTATTTCATCTACCTGTAACCAGGATATTGGAGTAAAGACAGTGTCTCTGCAAGGTCTGGTGGAACCAAGCGGTAAACTGAGGATTACTGGGTGTTGTTCCGACCTTGAATTTTATTCTTTCACTAGTTGAGATTGTGTTTCTAATTATAAACAGAAATATACATGGAAAAATTAGGGCTGTATACAAATTCATTGCTCTGTAAAACTAATGCTTGTGGTTATTGACGATGTTTTATTTGTGGTTTTGCAGGATGCTGAGAAACGAACTCCTCTTCATGTTGCATCATTCCTGGGGGATGCAGACATCATTGAGCTTCTCATTTTGTCAGGTAAGATAGTGTTACTAACCGGTAAATTACCTAATTTTAAAGCTGCAAGGAGCACTCAGCAAAGCGTGTAGGAGTGAGCTTTGGGCAGTGCCTATTTCTGAGTTTCATAAAGCTGGTTGCAGTTGTTGCAAGCTTAGAAAATATATTTAAATTAGGAGATACAGTTATAAAAATGCACTGTGACTGAGCAGAATTAATAAACAAAGCAACTGGTTCTAAAAAAATTCTGAAGTGTTCAAACTGACAACAGTTGTGGATTCAGTAGCTCACTGAAGTACATATTTGAAATGGGGGCTCACGTCCTGAAGTATGAATGAAGAATTCCTTTTAGGCAAAAATTATTATGGAGTAATAGCAAAAGAAGTTTGAATGAGTTTGAATGAATTCTAAGTGGTATTTACATTAGAAACATGATTCCAAGAGCTAGGAAGTTAATTTGGAGGCTAGAAACAGTGCATTACAATGTATCTTAACAAATGTGAACCCAAGAACTTGCAGATCAGCAATAAAACAATCGGTGGGGTTTGGAACCAATCTATTCTAACAAATACATTTTTGAAATGTATGATCTTTTTGTGGGTAGTTACTAAAAAAAAAGAGAAGTTTGATTTAAAAATAATTTTAAAATTGTCTAAGAGTAATGTTCTTAGGCTAGAAAGGTATGTGTGTGTATATATGTATGTGTGCACACACAATATACATTTCATACTTGTAAACTATCTTAAGATGCTTCAGACAAAACCAAAGTACATTAAACATTTTTTTTGGTAAATGCTTACATTCTCCCCTAAAAAGCATAAATCTCTTCGTATATTAGTTTAAATGCTTTGTTGGGGCTTTGCCAAAAAGCTCATCCTGTATGTTGTCATCTGATGTCTTAGCGTGAGAAATCATGAACAAAAGGAAAAGTTCATATACATGTACATAGAGCCTGATAGAGGTTTGGCTGTAGGTGCTCAAAATGCCTCTGTTTATTGTGTGTGGGTGTGACATAAAGAGTAACTACTGTTTTAATATTGGACTAAGAGCCATCTTAATCCCTCATGCTGATTCTGCTAATTTAACTTCCCCTGGACTCTTTTTCCCAGCTCACAGTAGGAATGTAATGCTAACCTACCTTTCCAGAAGCACTGTGGAAAAAAAAAATCAAAAACTATTTCCAAACTGTTGTAGTGACAAAAGCCATGATCAAAATATGTCAGAACAAAGCATAAAGCAGATGTCTCTTGAGAAGTACACATAATTCATGGGAAACTCCTGGATGTGCTTGCAGATTTCAAAGGCAATGTTTTCCTAAACTGGAGAACCATAAGGGTAAAGCTTATTGTGGTTTGAGAATGTGGGATTGAAATGAACCTTATGGTACAGATGGCTGACTCTTTGCAAGCAACCTTGCTATGTGATTGGTTTCACAGATGAATTAGCCTCTTCAAATGACTTGCTTATTATGTTTTTTAGAAAGTTGTTTCAGAGCTATCATCCCTTTGATTGTGTGGCACCGACCAATTTCCAACTTCACATCCTAGAATAATTCAGGCTGGGAAAGATTTCTAGAGGTTACTGGACCCAGCCCCTGCTTAGAGCACCAGCCAGTTTCAGAGTTAGGTCAGGGTATGTGCAGACGACACAAACATATTTCTTCAGGTTTCCAGCCTAACTCCACCTGGAGAAGGCAGAAAATGAGAATTCAATTTGCTGTAGCTGTGCATTTCCTCTGTACATTTTTGGGGGCATTTTGAGTTGCCTAATTGCTTCATAAGGGTTTTTCTGCTCTGACCTTGATGCCCACAGAACGAGTGAAGTGCATGTCCTTTGCTGGGCAGGTTACGCTTTGATGGGTTTTTCATATGCTAAATGCAGATGTGCTTTTCTTCACTGGGAGATAAGAAACTTAACCTACACACATGTTTTTGCAGTGTGTGTGTCCGTCCCATGCTGGTGTTCTATTGTGGTGTGAGAAGATGGCAGGAACAATGTCTTTCTTCAAGTTTTGCAAGTGATAGCCACAGGCAATATCCCCATGAGGAGAAAGGTGAAACAATTCTACCCATTTCTCCCCTGAATCCAAATAGCTTCAGAAAATGTCCTGGCAACCATTCTTGTTTGCTATCAGGTTCCTAATGAGGGAAGGAAACCTCCTGGCATTCTTTTGGGACACTTGTTCCAGCACCTCACTGTCACCCACAGGCTATAGGTTTGGTCTAGTCAGCAGCATAAATTGCAGGTGAATAGACCTTGGTTTTTTTTAATATATCCAAGTGAATGAAAATCTTGCAATGTGGGCTTTTAAAACTTGGACTTTGTGTCAGTGGGACTCTGCTGGGGTTCAGTCTGCAGGAACTGTGTGGATCTTTCCCAAGTAGCTCAGCATGAATCAAAATGAATCTTGCGTTGCGTATTCTATCTATTCATTATCCTTTAATCTCTAAAGTGTGATTACTTATGAGGATCATCAGTAGTTGTATCCAAGAGCGGGTTTGGAAGTTTATGAGGCTTTGAGGAGCAGATTTAGGAATTATTATAGAAACCTTGTTAATGTGATCAGTCTGTGAACTGGGCTCCAAAAGCAACAGCAGCATCTTCCCTTTGCTTTATGTCTTCATTCTGTAAACTGTATTAGTCAAAGTGTTTCATAAAAGTTTAATCTGATCATAAAATTTAGTTACATAAGCAGAAAATGTTTGTTGTCTGACTTGATAGGGTGTTTTCACAGAGAGAAAGCAGAAAAATGCTTGCTGTTGGCGTCAAACAATGTTCCCTGCATGAGTAGAAGCTAGGAGGAGTAGCAACCTGTTGCATTTTGTACAGGGCTCAGGAGAGAAATTGAGTTATGCACATTCTGAGATGTGTGGCCCTTGATCTGGTAGCAACTTAGATAAATGTAGTGTCTAACAAATAAACTTGTGCCCAGGTGGTTGGAGACAAACCAGAAATGGCTTTTTAGGTTGCACTGAAACAGAGTCTGTTTGGAATTGATACAGGAGTCAAAGTGCCAGATTCCTCAACTGGTATGAATCACCCTGGCCCATTAAATGTCAGAGCTAGGTAGATGTATACCAGCTCAAAGGTCTGATCCATAATCACAGGGTTCAAACTGTGGAAATATCCTGCGTGGTTTTGGTTTTCCAGTCTAAATGAAAGCACGGAGCTTTGAGCGGTTCTTTGTCTTCTTTCTGTCAAGAAAGAGAAGGACCAGGGTAACCATTTCACTTAAATGAAGCTCAGTATGATGATGACACCTTCATGGATGTGCAAGAAGAACTGTCTGGGCAAATACAGGCTTCGTTTTCATGTGTGCTGGTATTTGTCCCTGTACAGGGCTTTGAGCTCAGTTCCTTACCCCTTGTCCCTTACCCCTTGTTCCCTGAGAAGCTTGCAATCGTGGCAGTATTACCATGACTTAACTATTTCAGAAGGCTCTGAGCTTCTTGCCAAGAAGTTTATGCACTGGGGATGTGCGTGCAATATTGACATCCATACATTGCACAATAGGTGAGGAAAAGGACAAACCCCAGCATGCTTTGGCAGGGTTCCTACTAAGCCCAGGCATGTAGATTTGGAAGCAAAACTGTCATGTGCACATCAGGTTCTGGTCCATCCCTGGCATGCAGGAAGCAGGGGAAGGCACTGTATAAGTTGAACCTGTGTTCAGGGCTTTCTCTTTTATGGCAGGCTAAAGAATAGGCAGGTTGGAGACACAGCCTTGTTTCTGCCATTCCTGACTGGCTTTGAGACTCCTGTCCTTTGGGATTAGGAGTATCCTCTTTGGGTGAAAGTTTGGAGGATGTTTTAGGACTATCTCATCTCTCTTTCATGAGTGACCCAGGACCTGTGCCCTCTCCCCTGATGGGATCTCTAGACCATATCCCTCCCTAGCGAGTGACTCACATTTTCCTCTGAGGAGATCCTGCCCAACCTCCTGCTTCTGCCATGGAGGTGTTCCCAGGCTCTTCAGTTCCCGTGTTCACATCTAGCACAGTGTTATTGTTCCTTTTGTGTTGTGGGCCCTGGTTCCATCTATCAGCTGGTGCTGCTGTGTTGTTACATTTTATTTGTTGTCATCTGTGCCTTGTGTGTGTCTGTGTGTGTTTTGTGTGTCCATTGCTGTGTTCCAGAGCAGGAGTTGGAAAGGTGTGAGTTAGTGTCATCAATATGTTTTCTTCCTCTGTTGACCACCCCTAATTTCAGAGAATTAGACTGAAGAATCTAGATTTACTGGAGACTTGTGGATTTGGCAGATGTTGTGGGTGGAAATTGTACTCTGGTACAATAAAAAGATGTTAACTTTATTCCTGAAGGCCGGCATTGGGTTGTTTATTTCGGATCTCAAAAGAACAGAGGCGATTCAGATTTATTTCCTCTTTTGGCAGAAAAATTGGAGAGTGAAAGATGGCAAAGATTACAAACCAGCCATATTAAAGTAGAATGGATTACAGAAAGTTTCCTCTCTGTTGATTTTATCTGTAACATTATACATTACGATGTCTACTTCAGCCTTACAGAACAAATCCAAAAGCCAAGCCTTTCCTTCAGGCCCAAGGGTACAAGCAGCCCAGAGGGCAGAGTTCAGAGGATGGGGCTGAGAAAAAGGTTCTTCTCTTTAACTTTTTTAAAGTGGATATTTTATGTGGTGTGTGGTGAAGGGCACTCTTTAAAGCACCTTATCTTTTCAAGAAAGATTGTACTATGAAGGACATCACACACACCCATTTGAGTGTGTTATCGCCCCCCTCGTCCTTATAAACACACAGATTAATTCATGGAGTACTTTAAAAAGTGCACTGGAACTTGATTAAGGTACTTAGTCTGGAGTGAAGAGAAGGACACTGAATTGCTGGGTGACTTTCAGGAAATGTTATGGGGTGGAGTTGAAAATTTGAAGTTCTGTTTTTTGGATACAGCCTTAGCACCTTGTAGAACACTGTGTCTTGTGAGTTGGATTTCGTTGTTGCTCTGTACTTTCAAAGAGCTGTCCCCCTAGTCTGTCATGGTATGGGCACTCAGGTTCATGAAGGGTAGAGGACGCCTTTGAAAATGTGAGTGTTGCTCCCAGGGTGCCTCTGCTTGCTCTCCTTTAAAATGGCAGAAATTTTGTCTCTGAAGGAGCGCTAGTGAAGTTTTTCATTGTCATTAACCATTTGCCTGGAACGGAAACTACCAGATGAATTGTGGTGGAGGAAATAGGTGGTACAGAGGGAAGTATTTCAAAACAGTTCTTCAGAAAATGTACATCTCAGTAGATGGACAACAGCAGCTTCTGTACAACAGCTGAATTGTAAAGCTCTTTAAAATAGAAATCATGAACACGGTGCATTGAATTGGTTATGTAAGAGCAATTTCACTTTGTCTCATAAAGAGCCCCAAAGCACAGAGGTAATGTGTGAAACAGCTAGGAAGAAAAGGCTGGCAACATGCTGTGTATTATTTTACTTGTCCTGGTATTGTTTTGCTTTTATTATTTTCTTTAGCTGTTTTCTTGGCAAGTCTTTCTCAGAGGGCTAGTGGATTGATGAAAGGCATGAATAGCTACTGAAGGAGACACTTCCCTAGGTTTTACCATCGTCTTTGTATTCACCAGTACCACTGGAGCTGTTGAATGCTGAGGAATGATATGTTTGTTGCACTTCACTACTCCACACATAAGCCTTCTGATTTGCAGCCATCTGCTTGTAGGAGTTAGTGAATGGGTAGAAGGAAACCAAAGGAAACCGTAGTTAAGAACATAGAGGGAAAAACCCAAGGCAAATTGGAAAATAAATTTCTAAACCCAAAAAGAGGTATTTGATGGCAATCATTAGGAATTCATCTAGGTATCATCGTTCCCAAGACCCCTACCAGGCCAAATCAGTACAACCTAAGGTGCCTTGGAGTCCTGTCTGTCACTTTCAGGAGGCTATTG
This sequence comes from Gallinula chloropus, assembly GCF_964237585.1. Classification (NCBI taxonomy): domain Eukaryota; kingdom Metazoa; phylum Chordata; class Aves; order Gruiformes; family Rallidae; genus Gallinula; species Gallinula chloropus. The sequence continues at coordinate 28,750,127 of NC_140090.1, read as the reverse complement.
CCTGACCTGCCCCTACAGCCTTGGGTGGTAAAGGCAAAGGGCAGGATCCTAAGGTGTATCACCTGTAATGGCTTTCTCATGAAGACAAAGGAAGGTAACAGCTTCCTGGCTTTTATATATTCATTAAAAAACCCTTTGAAACTGTTGTCTTTCCTAAAGGGTGTTTTTTTCCAGAGGGCAGGTGTGCCACCAGGTTCTGAGGTGAGTTAGGATTACCTCTAATTGTTGTAATAATTATGAAAGTGGCTTGCTTTTTCTTGCAGCCAAACATTTATATCCCAACTTGTGGAAATAAGAAATAACTTGTTTCTTCACAGATTATCTAGCACAATTCCCAGTAACCACTGTGATTCAGAGGCAAGCGCCTTAATATTCCTGAGAAACATCTCTCGGAATGTACTTCTGATTCAGAAAGTGTGATTTATTAATTACAGGGTTTTGTATGCACTTAAGTTATGGTGCAAAATGAAGCTTAGAATCCCTTTGTTCATGACATTCAGAGGCTCACCCAGGCTATGTGCATGATAGTTGTGTGTCTAAAATTTTCCTGTCTATGCTCGTCTTCCCAGACTAGTACTGCTACCTCCAGACCTGAGAGGTACAACATCTTCAGCTTAAACCCTTTGTAAAATTAGTTTCTCTAGTTCTTTTCACTAGATTTCTTTTTGGGGGTATCACATCAGGGCATAGCTTGCATGTTTCTTTCAAACACATCTGGTTCATCACGCGAATGTAGAAGATCTTTTGGGGGTGTGTGTGTGGGCTCTGCAGTCAGCCAGCACCACTACAGTTGTTATTTATTCTTCCTTTACCCTTTATTCTGGCACTCTACCCCTTTATTCTGGCACTCCACCCCAAACCCATCTTCTTGTGCAGCTGTCTGTCAGAGTGCACAATAGCACTGAACGGCACAGAAGACCAATGTAAAATGGATAGTCTCCTTCACCCCTCTTCTTCTGATTGCTGAATGACACCCACAGAAGCTGAGGTAGTAAGCGCCCAGTTTCATCCTCAACTGTTGCATTTCCCGGTCCTGCTTTTGTGGTCCCAGCAAGATTTGTGAAGCAGAAAAGTGGTTATTTCTTTCAGTGGTCTGCCTTGGGGAGCTGGAAACAGGAGTCGGTTGTTCAGACTCGTTCCCTTCGTTAGGTGTGCAGACAGCAGCAGTGCTCTGAGCTAAGGGTTGCTTTTTTTATCCCCCACCTGTATCCGTTGATCTAGAAAAAAGCCTGTATGGACATTCACATACATACATATATACATATGCAAACCTCTGCAACAAATTTTGCTTCTTTTGTGTCCTGTAAACAAGGCTTTTCCTGATAATAGTCTTGCCTATCCAGTTCCTTTCTTTCAGCTCCTACCTCTCTGGGATCCGGCAGTGCATTTCCAAAGTGAGCAGGGTGCCAGGAGAGTGGTGGGGAGCGCTGAGAGTACCTCGTGCGGCTCTGGTTGCCAGTAACCCAGCCTGGTAAGGCTTTCAGTGTCACAGCCAAGGCAGAGATGTAACCTCTGCTGTTTACTTGCAGGCGCCCGTGTCAATGCCAAGGACAATATGTGGCTGACTCCTCTCCATCGAGCAGTTGCTTCAAGAAGTGAAGTGAGTAAGATTTGATTACTCTGCTTTTGCATGTAAACTACGTGCTGGGGAACCATTGATAGCTGTAGTAGGTAGCATGGTGACGCAAACAGGGAAAGCATTTTCTGTGTGCAGGGCCTTCAGCATTGCAGCTGGAAGCCAGTTTTTACACGTTAGTTATAGCTGCGTTTGAACTTTAATGTGGTTGATTTTAATCTTGTGGAATGCTTTATGTTACCATAGTAAGTCATATTGAGCAACCATCAGCTGGAGTGAGTGACCAGGACTGAAGTGGGATAGAGTCCATGGTGGTCTGCAATGGCCACATCATCCTCAAGTGGTGAAATAAAGATGAATAAATCCATATGGATGTGTGCACGCTGTGCGTGTGCCAGAAGGGAGTGGATGTGTGTGTAATCCAACACGTATTACCACATAGTTTGTTTTGGTTAATTGCATTTCAAGGCATCCATTAGGTTTTCTGTTAATGCATTTGATTCATGCATAAAAGAGGGCTAGCCCATATTTCTTCTGCTTGACAACTAGGAGTCTCCTGGCATCATGCTTTACTTTTTCCGTTGCTATCAAAAAAGGAGCAGCGGTAACTACCAGGAATGCAGCCCAGGCATGGCTTTGTTTCCAACCCCACCATTATTCTTGGCTTTCCATTTTGGACCTCCCCATGTACTTTTATCCTCCTAATGCTTAGTTAACAGTAAGCCCAACTGCAGACCAAATTGGCTGCTGGGGGCAAGGGGAGGGGTTGTAAAAGAGACAGAGGGTGGCTGTCTTCCAGAGATTGATGGACTTGAATCACCTCCGTAACAGTCTCAGTGCCTGCCAAGCCTGGAGGCAGGAATCCTGGGCTCGCTTCTGAACTCGGGCATTGTTTGGCTGCTGGCGGAGCTTCCCAGCTGCTGGCGTCCACTGAAACCCTCTGAAAGGAATATCTGATCAAGTATGAATGCTGTAATCAGGCAAAATACAAAAAGCCATGTTGGAAAACAAAGGTCAAACTTCAACCTTAAAAAACAACCCCAGTCTTGCTCATGCGGTAATCGCGATGTGTTTGGTTTCTTTCTTTTTTCTGATGTGTCAGAGTACATGATTTTTTGTTGTCAGTGACAGTCCTAACAGAAGATTTGTGTTTTTCTGTGGGTTTATGTCTCATCTTTAACTCTTTGTCAGCTGAAGGCCAATCGTGCAAAGAGAAGCTGTCTCCCAGTGTCCCAGTACCGGTACCTCCATCAAGTACCCAGATGGGGTAGGGAGGCAGCAGGAGAAGGCACCAGCCCTTGAGGCCGTTTCATGGGCTGCTCTGTGCTTTGTAAACACACACAGCTTTCTTCTCCTGCTCCTTTTCCTTTGTTATTTATGTGATAATTGCTACTTTGCTAATCATTTTGAAACAGACTCAGCATTTGGAGGCTTTTCCAGTGCTGTGTTTACTTTGTTGCACAGGCAGCTTCAGTATACCGGGGGAAGCCAATGGTTATAGCAGTAGGTGAATTCATAGTTCACAATGATAGCAGGAGATGAATTCATTAAGTAGTAGGACTCAGTGTGGTTTTTGAAGTTCCTATGAACTCAACTGCTTTTAGAATGATCAGCTACAAGTTTTAAATTTTATTATCAACCTTTTATTATGAAGCTATCTCCCTGCACCCTTTTCATAGATTGATTAAAAGCATGAACAGATTTTTACTTAAATCATACTAATTTTTCAAGCAGACTTTAGGGATTTGAATGTTTATGTGTAAATCAGCGACCTGGAGGTGTGTCTGTGCAGGATTGTTAATGGAAGTATCAGCTTTAAGCATTACATGGTTTGAAAAAATAAAGAGATTTCACTCTGATAACTTGGGAGAGCCAGAGACACTCAATACAGAGGCTTACACCTTAGCTGTGGCCTACATGCATGTGTAGAAATTATGTTGATAAAAAGGTATAGATAGCTCATGCTCTCAAAAGTAATAAAACCAAAACTTCCCCACATTTTAACATTTTATTCCCAAATCTACTGCAGATTTGCAGATGTAAACAAAAATGTGTAATTGACTTTTTAAAAAGGCTAAATATTTTTAGCTTAGTGTTTTCAGTCCTTACTTCTGAAAATTCTCCTTTAACTTTTTCCTTCCTTCATTAAGAGTCAAAGTGCAGGAATTTTCCTGCTGACTTCATGTCCCAGCTGGATATGTCTCCAGTGCATTACGCTAAACTGACTTTTAAAACAGTAGGCCTGTATTTTAAAAAGAAAATCCTGTTGAGACATCAGCAGCGATATGTCATTATCGGTGCTGTAAGAGGTGCAATGTCACTAACGGAAGAAATCTGTTAGAGGACAGGTTTTGGCATGGCTGTAGAAAATGAAATTGCTGAGAGCTGTGGAGGACAAAGAACTAAAACTCCTCTTAGTAGATGTATTGTTGGTACAGACTGCAGGCTCCTGCACCATTCTAGATACAAAACTGCTATTTAAACGCACTGTATCTGTTTGTTATTTGTTAGTAAAATTTGGGGTTGGGCTTACCAGAGGAATTTTCAGTTTCTGGAAAGAATAAGGTACTGTGTAGGACTAGGGCTGTCCCACGTACCAGCTGTGGATTGTAATTAGCAGACAAGGCTACTTGAATGCTACCTTGTCCCAGTGGTTCCTTTGTATTTTGTTTATTTGCAGGGGAAAAAGGAAGAAGAGACAAAATGTAATTTTGAGAGAGACTTGGCTTTTTATCTGACTTGCTTAATTGCAGATGCATGAGGGGAAGCAGAAATGAACTGATTGTAAATTCTCCAGTGAGTCTCTCAAGAGAGAACAGTGTATTTTCTCAGTGGGAAATACTTTTAACCAACAAAATTAACTTTAAAAGATGTTGTTTGGTCTCAGGCTGACAGAATGGATGTTGCAGTGAAGACCCTTGGCCTGTACTCAGCCCTCAGGGAGGGAAGGAATGCTTATGCTAGCGTGGGGACACCAACATCAACCCTTGCCTGTGATTCACATGCTTTTGCAAAGCTGAAATTTCATTTTCATGTATTCTGTTGTATTTCCTCCTTTTTCCTGTTTATAAATAAATTTTACCGCCCCAAATTATGTGCTTTTAATTTGTAAATAATGCCTGTAGCTGAGATCAAATAAGTACAATCACTTCCCCAGTGAGAACTGAGCTATGGTGACTGAGATATTGAAGGTTAATCAACCAAACAGGCTGGGCTCTCTGCATAGACAGCTTTGTACATCCTAAAATCAAATTGGGAAATTTTGGTTGTCAGGAGAGTTCTCTAAATGACAGCAAAGGTGAAGTGTACTCTGGCAGTTGAATCCACAGTAAATGCCATGTCGCTGGCCCGGGTGGTTACTGAGATAAACGTTCTCTTTCCCTCCTGCTGGTCGCGGCTGGGGTGCAGGAGTCATGTGTGTGGGCGATGTGATCGAGCTGTCAGGAGCGGGGGCCCTGTATTTGAACTGCTTGTTTATGGCTATACCTGTGCTGCGATTGCAGGAGGCCGTGCAGGTATTGATTAAGCACTCGGCCGATGTCAACGCTCGGGACAAGAACTGGCAGACCCCCTTGCATGTGGCGGCCGCGAACAAGGCCGTGAAGTGTGCAGAAGTCATCATCCCCATGCTCAGCAGCGTCAACGTCTCTGACCGAGGGGGGCGGACGGCGCTGCACCATGCAGCTCTGAACGGCCACATTGAGGTGAGTTGCTTAACGGCGTGATTGAGCCTGGACTGATGTATTCGTTTTCCCACTTCGCACAGCTGAGCTGCTGTGGCTGGGGCTAGGCTGAGCCCCAAATCCCCAACTTCCACAATTCCTGCTTTCCAAACCGTGTGCCTGATTTCCTACCTGCAGGAGTCGGAGAGCGGCTGGAAAAGCCTTGTACAGAGCCAGTGTGCAAATCGAGTGCGTGTGTCACTTACAGAGCTGGCTGCACCACCGCCCTCAGCAGCTCAGGGGTGTCCTTGGCTGTTTGGCACTTGACTGCCTGCAAAAATAAGAGTTGCAGAATGGAAAGAAGGGAAAACTGTTGGATTCATATAATACACAAGAAATGTTCAGCCGGTCTGCTGTTCTATTTAGTCTTCTAGAAAATGCGCTGCTATTTTTTCTACTTATCTTATACAAGCAAATTCTTCTGGTCTAATTACTGTTTTTCTATGAAAAAAACCCCATACTTTTGTACGCAAGGCCCCTGTGTAAGGGTTTTTGCTAGAGTCTTTAGATCTGCATGGAAGGATACTCATTTGCCCATTCCACACCTGAAGATCTGAATATGGAATAAAGCCTTTTTTACTGGAACATTAGGCTTCAGTCAACAAAAGTTGATCAATTGTGCTGCAATTAAAAGAAGGAAGCAAAATGGTAGTTCCTGTAAAACAACAGTGTATGGCCTTTAAAGTACTGCACCATAGGTGAAAGATAGTTATTCTTGAGTCTAACCAACGTTATCTAAAGCTCCTGAGCTTTTGGATAGTGTCTGTCACAATCTTAACTGGATTTATGCTGTTACTAGCTGGTCTCTTTGCTGTGGCAAAGCTGTGTATGAGAGGAATACAATCATCCAGCTCTGTAATTTATCACTTTAGAATGTTTTGCTGGAAAAGATGGTTCTTCAATGTGTCTTCCATTCAACTTGCTTGCTTTCCCCCCTGAGTTTTCTTATGCTTACTGTTGGATGATTGTCAATGGGGAAGGCAGCTTTTCACCTCTTAGCTGCGCTGTCTAAAATTCCCACGTTGTATACAGAGCAGCCTGGTGTCTGTCCTCATCACCATGGGAACTTCAAGAAAATCACCACACTGTGGCACAAAATAAACACTTCTTTTTAAAAGATTAAGCAGATTTTAGGGTTTATTACGTCATGGTCTGGAGGAATCTTGTCCCAATCCACAAGAAATCCCCTTAAACTGGTCTCAGCAGTAAAAACTAGGAGCTATATTTCTCTTCCAGGCCTATTTCTCTTCCAGGTTGTTTGCCAAGCTAAATTTGAAGCACAGTGGCCTAGCAACACCCTGCATGCTCTCAGCCCTCTGTGTGGACTTGTGTCCGTCTCCAATCCCTATCATTAATGCACATATCTTTGAGCATTATTTATTTAATTCACAAATTTGTCAATTGAAAGCAGGATTTTGTGACCCCAACTTCATTCCTAGAATGATTTGTTGTATACTGTTGAGTGTGTGATCTCTGCGGGGTTGGCTTGCTTACTGTTTTTACTTCTAGATGGTGAACTTGCTCTTAGCCAAGGGGGCAAACATCAATGCTTTTGACAAAAAGGACAGAAGAGCTCTTCACTGGGCAGCGTACATGGGTAAGGCTTGGGCTGTTGCTCCTTCTTTTAAATTCCTATTCACAAATCAACAGCATCTTTCAAATGGACAAGAACAGACCTGGCCATGGAAAATGAGTGTTGTATTTACCCTGAAGAGGGAAGGGTTCGGCTGACCTAAATACATGCTGTCCATTTATGGTTTTGCAGCTGGTGAGAACTTGGCTGTGATTTCCTTTTTAACACAGCTAATTGTGGGCTTTTGTGTTGCTTTGTTCATTTTGGCCTGTTTATTCTGACTCTAATCCCAGCCTGAAGGATATTTGGGCTTGAAAAAGGTTATATTTGTTTCAGTGTTGCTAAAAACTACTTATAAGATGCACGTAAGTACTGTCATAAATTTTGTTGTTTATCTATGTTTAGCTAAGTTAATATATTGTTAGGAAGTGCTTCATAGGCTTTCCTTCTGTTAGGAGCATATTGTCATCTTTTATTCCAGAGTGGATAAGAGCGACTGATTCATCTATTCAGAACATCAGTGGTGTTATTGAATAGATTAATCTACTCAAAACATTAGTGGTGTTAAATCAATTGACCTTATCATTTCTTTCAAGCTAAAGGAAAGTTTCCTATAGTGGGGCATTATAATTTAAAAATGCTAGAACAAGATTGCCTGTGATAGTGGTCACTCTATTTCAAAAGCTTTTGTTAGCTAAACAATATATTCCAGATTATAATTTGTGAGGTGGTGTGTACCCTCGGCCAGGAACTCTTTCATCTGACCTGTCAAAATCTTGATTGTCATCCTGGCACTTTTGAAAATGAGATAATAGGAGATTTCAAACTGTGAGAAAAGCATATTGTGTGTTCTTTGGATATACACAGACAGATGGAAGGACTCTTGCCAATGAATTCTATTTGGCTTTTGAGCTAGTGAGATTTGAACTCCACTCTGTAGACATGAAAGGTTTTTACACTGTGCTGTGCAATCCCACGTCTCTTTTCCTCTTAATCCTTTTCAGAAATTCATGATACACTTTTCAAAATATTAGGATAACATTGAAGGCCTGAATTAGAAATGGGATTTAGGAGTCTGTGGTGTAATTTGGACAGAATTTAGATAATGAAACCTGAGCATCTTATCCTGTAAACCCTTATGTATTTTCTTGACTGCTTAAATATCTTGGGGCACTTTGGACTTTGTCCATAAAATGTCCTAGGTCTTACTCATGACCAGAGCTGCTTCTGTCATGACAGTGCTGTACAGCTCAGATGGTGCACAATGTCACATGGTGTTTGACATAATACATTTTTAATTGTCAAAAAGACAGCTCTGCTTTAATATGAAGCAATAAGGACTATTCCTCAGTTGGCCTTGATTTAATTCTGGTATTTAGAGCACCACCTGGGAAGACAGACCATGTGGTTTGAAACCTTCAGGGAGAAGAGGAAACTGAAGATACAGGTAGCTTATAAGTTGCATTTTGAGATGCTCAGCTCTTCCCCTGTATTCTGTTGGGAGATCCTAAGTCAGGGGTAAGCATTTCATTCCTGAAGACAGAGATGTCCAATTGGTTTGGCAGCCAGTGCTCATTCTATGTGACTGTTGGGGCTATTACAGTTATTTTAGTTTGCGTGCTATGTGTGTGTGTGTGTACGGACTTTGAGTTCAGATTCAAACATTTTTAGACCTGTATTCAGGATTTTTTGTATGGCCTTGTGTTGACGATAGAGGTTTGGAGAGTCAAACCTGATCCAAATAGCAATGGATTCCTCTGTGTGTATTGGTAGGCTTCAGATCAAATTCTGCACTCACTTGAAACTTAGTTTTCTGTATCCTCACAGGAAAAGAGGATGCCTTCATTTTATGGTTTATTAAAGATATTTTCTATTGCTAAGGAAACCCAAGAAGTGTTGGCAGCTGTGTCTGCAGATGACATGAACAGGGTACTGTTTTGGGAGACTTGTATATGTCGTCATGCTCCTGTGCTCAGTGTTCTTTCTGTAACAGAGAGAATCAACCACAAACTGTTATTTTTAGAGAAATGAATGGGAGAGAGGGTGATTTTGTTCTTTTAATGACTGAAAAACTACTTTAGTAAAGAGAAATTAGGACACGTGTGGTGAAGGTGAACGTATATTGCACGGACATCTTGACAAAGCCCACAGCTAGGATTAAGAATATTTACAAAAATGCTTTTTTCCCCCTTGTAAAACTGGGAGCATAGTGAAACAGCAGTGAAAGGGGTGGTGTGTTAGCAAAGCAAGCAGTAATTTGGGAGAAGCGATACTGTAGGGTAGTGTACTCATTGATTGCTATCTTTCACCTTTTGAAGGTCACCTGGAAGTTGTTGCCTTACTGATTAATCATGGTGCAGAGGTGACTTGTAAAGACAAGAAGGGCTACACCCCGCTTCATGCAGCTGCATCCAATGGGCAGATTAACATTGTGAAACACCTCCTTAACCTGGGGGTAGAGGTATGTGGTAATGTGCTCTTTGTGGTTTCTTCTTACTTGAACATATTCTTTTCGTCTTTCTTAGGGATGCTGCTACAGGTATTTAAAGAGCTTTTTAAGAAAATGAAAAGCACCTCATGCTTTATTAGTTGAAGAGCCAGGAAAACATTCTGGAATAGAAAGTGTCTGATATGGACAGTAAATTCCAGGCCACCTTGCTGAAGAAATCAAGAAATACACACTGTTCCTGCAGAGGAATCTGGAATAATGAAATCTCCCTTGGTTCCACATTCCCTTTAATACAGTGAATGGTTGTTCACAACATATATATATACTATGTACTTTACTAAACTGCAGTTCAGGCTGTTTAAGTTCAGGGACCTGTGTTTCCTCTGCTGTTGGCAGATGGAAGGAGAGGGATTATTTTCACTCTGAAAAAGATGGTGGGTTTTTTTAAATTTTTAATTTTTAGGGCAAAGATCTCTCTTAGTCTAATTTTGTCAGTTCAGTGGTTCAAAGCAGCAGTGAGATGACCAGAAGAGTCTGTGCTGGTTAATCAGAGATGTCAAATAAAGCCATTGCATTTGCCAGCTTTATAACCTGCTGGCTTGACATGCCAAAAAAATGTCAGAAGTCTGTGTTCACAGGCTGTCGACTGTGCAGTTGAAGGGGAATAGGTGTTTCCTGTTTTTAGCAGTACTATGCTAATAACTACCTTTAACTTGCACACTCTCCACTACTGGGGATACGATCTTTGAGCCTCCTGTATTTTGTGGAAGGGTGTTCATGTCATCCCTGAGTCTTTTGTACAATCTGTCTTGTCCTATTTTACAGAACAGCAGTTGATTCTAAGCCAGTCATCAAGAAGTAACATAATCTTAATCACATCTTTATAATACTGAGCTACTGAAAGTGCTTCTTATTGAAGTTTAAATGGCTGTGCCGTTTCACCTTCCCTTCACTCAGACACCTTCGCTCCTTTCCCAAAAGAAACCTGTAGAAAGACCTCTTAGGCCTGATTGTGTTCACAAAATTTCTATAGTCAGTGGTGTATTGTGGTGTGGTGGGTGGGTTGGTTGGTTTTTTTTTTTAATAAAGATTGTGACCTTTTTATTTTTCCTCCTTTCCCACTTACATGTAAAAGCTTTCCAACTTGTTAGGACTTCTGTCATCATCATTGTTACATAGTCCTGCTCTCAGCTTTAAGCTTCAGACTGGCTTTTTTTTTTTCAGACTGCCAGTAAGACAGAGAGTTAATAATAGAAAAGGTAAAAGATTCCAAATTAAGCTCTCTGGGAGTATACTTTTGTCAATGAAATTTGCCGGTGTGAATTATGCCCTGTGACAGTTGAAGCCTCCAGCTATTTCCATTTGCAGTGTGTGATGCATTATGTAAAATGCTAAGCCCATGCCTGTAATTTTAACCCTGTCTCCTTGGCTCATTTTAGATTGACGAAATGAACATCTATGGAAACACTGCACTTCACATTGCCTGTTACAACGGTCAGGATTCTGTTGTTAATGAGCTGATTGACTACGGTGCTAATGTAAATCAGCCTAATAATAATGGATTCACTCCCTTGCATTTTGCTGCTGCCTCCACTCATGGAGCACTGTGTCTTGAACTACTAGTGAATAATGGGGCGGATGTAAACATTCAGGTAAAATTTGCATTACTTCCTGGGGAAGTAAGAACTGAAGGTTGTTTGTTTGTCTGTTTTAGAGCCCAAGTTTTCAAAGTTTGATTGTGTTTAGGATATGTGAATGCTCTTGAGATACAATTGGTACATCCTGATGAAGCTGAAAGGGACTTGCTGTTATCCACCAGGGAGGGTAGCGGTGCAGGTATGAAAAGACTTGAGTTGTTCAAATCCATGCAAGATTTTAGCCGCTTTAAACTCTGTGTTTCAGTTTCCCACATATAGAACTGGTTTGTAGCATTTATCACATCTGGCAAGTCCCTTGAGCTCAGTGAATTCAGTGCATTATTTAAACTCAGAATTATAAAAATTAAATTAGGGATTTCACAGTGAGGGTTACAGAGCACTGGAATAGGCTGCCCAGAGAGGTGGTGGAGTCTCCATCTCTGGAGATATTCAAGACCTGTTTGGACGCCTGTCTGTGCAATATGAGCCAGGGAGCTGCTTTGGCAGGGTGTTGGACCCGATGATCTCTCGAGGTCCTTTCCAACCCCTGTGATTCTGTGATTCTGTGATTGTGTTTGCCATTGAATGTGAAACCCCATGCCAGTAAACATGAAGTGATATGAATAGTGGGGCAGGTACCCTTCCCTTGCTATTTTGTCAGCTCCTCAGCTTCCCCAAGCTCAGTTTCTTTCTCTAGAACCCAAAACATTGATCTCCACTCCTTCTGTCTTTCCTTTCATATGTCTTCCCTGTTTTCTAATTGTCTTTTGTAGACATTCTATTTTTGATTGCATGGAAATCACTATAGTGTCCTTTATTCTGGGATGTATATATACAATGCAGATTGATCAATAGGATATATTTCATTAATCTCTCAGAGACTGCTCCTACTTACCTTTGACCTTTGTGGTACCTTTGCTTTTCCTTATTCTTTTTGCAAGGGTTAGGGACTGAATGGGAAATGTTACTTCAAAATAATATTCAAGAAGAATATCTCATATTTCTTTATGTTTCTAGTAGATACTGTATACAGTCAGGCCTCTGAGGACAGGCCTCACTCCAGTCCATTTCCTACTTGTTGCTGAGGAACTGTTTTATTTCACAGAATCACAGAATTATCAAGGTTGGAAAAGACCTAAAAAATCATCCAGTCCAACCATTCACCTATTACTACTAGCTCCCACTAAACCATGTCCCTCAATACAACATCCAGTCTTTCCTTGAACACCCCCAGGGTCGGTGACTCCTCCACCTCCCTGGGCAGTGCATTCCAGTGCCTGACTACCCTTTCCGAGAAGTAGTGCTTCCTAATGTCCAGCCTGAATCTCCCCTGCCGCAGCTTGATACCATTCCCTCTAGTTCTGTCACTGTCTACACGGGAGAAGAGGCCGACCCCCTGCTCACTACAACCTCCCTTCAGGAAGTTATAGAGAGCTATAAGGTCTCCCCTGAGCCTCCTCTTCTCCAGGCTGAACAATCCCAGCTCCCTCAGCCGCTCCTCGTAAGGCCTGTGTTCCAGACCCCTCACCAGCTTAGTAGCCCTCCTCTGAACGCGTTCCAGGGCCTCAATGTCTTTCCTGTAGTGAGGGGCCCAAAACTGAACACAGTACTCGAGATGCGGCCTCACAAGTGCTGAGTACAGGGGGACAATTACCTCCCTGTTCCTACTAGTAACACTATTTTTGATGCAAGCCAGGATGCCGTTGGCCCTCTTGGCCACCCGCGCACACTGTCGGCTCATGTTCAGCCGTGCATCAATCAGTACCCCCAGGTCCATTTCCTCCACACAGTCCTCCAGCCACTCCGCCCCAAGCCTATAGCGCTGCCTGGGGTTGTTGTGGCCAAAGTGCAGGACTCGGCATTTGCTCTTGTTGAACCTCATGCCATTGGCTTCAGCCCAGCTCTCCAGCCTGTCCAGATCCCTCTGTAGGGCCTCGCTACCCCCAGGCAGATCCACACTCCCAGCCAATTTAGTGTCATCTGCAAACTTACTGAGGGTGCACTCAATGCCCTCATCTAGGTCATCAATAAAGATATTGAAGAGGACAGGCCCCAGCACCGACCCCTGGGGAACACCACTCGTGACCGGTCGCCAGCTGGATTTAACTCCATTTACTACCACTCTCTGAACCCGGCCCTCCAGCCAGCTCCTTACACAGCCGAGGGTGTACCCATCCAAGCCATTTGTATGCTTATATCTTCTGCATTTATCATCATGTATAGATTTAGACCTACAGACCTTTGAAGCCGCTGGAGGTTTTATCTGAAGAATAAAGAACTGTAGGATTTTGATCTGAGAGACTTCAAATTGTTACCACTGCTTTACATGCTAAACAGTTCTTTTTCCATTTTGTTTGTTAGAGTAAGGATGGGAAGAGCCCACTGCACATGACAGCTGTCCATGGGAGGTTCACGCGATCACAGACCCTCATTCAGAACGGTGAGTTTCTGTGCCTGTTCCACAGCTCTCCAAAAGATAAGACATTTCCAAGGTTGCAGTTTTCAGTTGTTCTGACTCAGAGTGCCAAAGGACTGCTCTGAGAGCTCCTTAGCTGTCCTGATAGCTCTCACTCCAGTGCGTCATCATAAATTGAGATTTTGGTTGTTCACAAAATCCCATGTTCCTCCAGCTGCTGGTGGTCCAGCTGATCTGTTGCGATTCTTAACCTGAGAAAAAGAGTTCAAAGCTGTATTTAGGTCTTTTATCTGCTGAGAAATGGGCACAACTTTCTTTCTTAAATGATTTAAAATCTGAAAAAGGAAAACATTTAAAATTGGACTCCCTTGGGAGCCCTTGTATTCTTAGACCATTTTCTTTACCCTCCATTCATTAGCCCCATACCTGCCTCGGCTTTTCTTAGGCATTGAATAGATACATGGGAGGGTGGACCAGTGTCACCTTGTTTGTTTAGCCAGGATTCCTGATTATCAGTCGTTTGTCAGGTATCTCTCTTCTCCAGGAATACTGCAGAGTATAACAAATGTTGTTGTTTGAGGTCTGGCAGAGGCCTGTTTTCAGCTGACAGAGGTTGCTATTCCTAACTTCGGACACTATGTTGGACAGGATGGTTTGGGTTTCTTGGTTGCTTAGTTGGGATTTATGTTTGTTTTCCAAAATCTCTTAGATTTTGGAAACTTAGAACTTAAGCAGGGAGTGTTGAAGATGGCTGAACAGCCACACTGTCAATGTAATGACAGTTACATTTACACAAGATTGTATTTTAAAATGGAGGTCTTCAGAACATCATGCTTTGTTCAGGTTGTCATGCAAATTTTTCTTCCTATCTCTCCTCAGATAAATAAAATAGTAATGAAAGGAGTTTGGGCAGACTGGAAGCAACTGTGCTCTAATGCTGTTCTGAGCTGTTTGGTGAAATATGCTCTCTGACTTACAGCTGTTGTTTGCTCTCTGTTGGATTTGTGTGTGAAGGGACTGGCAGTTCTTCATCTGTCCTTCACGCTTCTCTTCTCTTCTTCAGGTTACTTGGGTTTTGCTTCTTTAGTTATTTCTTTGCTGGCCCTCTAAGTTTAGTATTGCATACAAATCTGTTTGCAAGTGGCTTTATGCCTCATTGACATGGGATATTGTGAAAGAGAGAAATGTAGATGTTTTAAAGAAATGGAGTTGCATTTTGTGGTACTTAATGAGTTGGCTAAAAGCACCTCAAGTGCTGGCTGCCATCTCTAGTGATTTGTAGAGGAGGAACAGGTTACCTCAAAATTGGAAAGTTGCAGATGGGATACCTACCTTTAAAAATGGGGGAAAAGAAACGCTGGGGAATTTTCCATAGGTCAGCCAAAAAATCTGAAACGAGTGAATGAACACACTATTTGTCAACACTTAGGGAGGAGTGGGCGCTCTCTGGCATAGACTTTTCAAAATATGCTGAAACATCATAATTCTCTCTGCAGCAGGGTAATAGGCTTTGTGAAGACAGCACAGTCCTCCGAGTTTTCTGTGGGCAGGTAATGGTCATGGAGACTCCACCCCAGGGAACCCATTTCAGCATGTTACTGACCTTTATTTACTATTAGAAAATGCTGTGTAGTGCTTGAGTAGAACTTCTATTGTTGTAGTTATGGCCTGTTATCTCCTGTGAATAGTGGACATGAATATTGCTGTATCCTCATGTTAGCAAGACTTTTTATGTGCTTTCATAAAATATTCTCACAGCAAGCTAGAGGAGTTTGGTCTAGATGAAAATATTACAGTATGGGTTGAAAAACTACATTTGGAGCTAGTAATAAATGGGTTGTTGTTGAAATGGAAGGTGCAGTGAGGGAGTTTTCATTTTCTCTCCTGGCTCTGGTACTATCCAATATTTTCATTAACATCTTGGATGCTGGAATAGAAAAATGTGCTTTTAACATTTTTAACAGTTGGGAGAGACAGTTTGGCAGAAGGTGGAGTCAGAGTGGAAAATGATCCTGTAAAACCAGGGACCGAAGTTATAATGCAGGTGAGACAAAGGGAAGCTCCCCCACACAGGCCTGAGTACCAGTTGGATACATACAGAATGGCAACAGCTGGGTGGCTGCAGTTCCTCAAGAAAGGATCTGGGGCTTGTTAGAGGACCAGGAGCTTTTTGACCACAAGTCAACGCTGTCATGGTGCTTAAAAAAAGATCAACAATGTACATGGTGCTGTGCAGTGTACAGGAGTGTATAGATAGGAGCATTGCCAGGAGGCATGAAGTAATCCTTTGCTCAGCTGAAAGCTCAGTGCTGGAGGAAGTCAGCTGTAGTACTGTTTTTGGCTTTTGACATTTTGCTTCCAGAAGGATGTGGGCCAGCTGGAGAGGACTGGGGTAAGGACAGGAATAGTTGGAGCGCAGCAAACCTGGTTTATGAGGAGAGACTAAAAATTATAGTTCCTTGGTCCAAAAAGAAAACAAAAGCTTGATAGCAATCTTTGCATGGGTCAAAAGCCACAGCAGAAAAGAAAGAAATAATCTATTTTTTGAGCTTGTGAGGATAGAACATGAGATGACAGGCTTAAATTGCAGCAGGAAAAGTTCTACTTAAGCACTGTGTAGCTCTTTGGTAAGACACAGAGAAAGCACACTACACCATTGTTGTTTGCAGTGTGTTCCTGTCAGCATCTCGTACAAATTCTGTTTATTATCATTGTCTTACAGGTAAGGTTGAGTGGCAATGTCTTTACAAACAAGGACATAGTTTCAGCAGTTTAGTTTTTTAGACTCATTCAGGGCATACATTTGTACCTTTAGACAAGGAGCAAGTCTAAATTGTGTACTTGGCTGTTGCATCTCATGTGTATTCATGTCATGTTCACTTATTTCTCTCTGTTTTTCCCCACCACAGTAGATGAAGAGGGAGGTGAAAATGCTGCTGTCAGACCACGTTCGGTACCAGGGGCTGACAGCTGACAGCTTGCTGGGTGTTGGTTCTTGGTCTCTTAAATTTAGTGTCTCTGTGGCTAGAGAGAAACTAATGTTTGTGGTTGTTGGTTCACACTTAATCTTCCAGTGTTAAACTGTATGAAAATGTCTTTTGCAGGAGGGGAAATCGACTGTGTTGATAAGGATGGTAACACCCCTCTGCACGTGGCTGCAAGATATGGACACGAGCTTTTGATTAACACCCTCATAACCAGCGGAGCTGATACTGCCAAGTAGGTGGCTGAAGTGGAGCTGTTTCTAGTGATCAAGTGTTATGTTCAAAGCCTGGAAACACTGTTAGTCCGTGTTCTAAAGTGTGAAGGGTCAAATGCATAAGTGCAATTGGACTATAATTCAGTGATGACATGGGACTTGGGAAGTGTGGAAGGGAAGGAAGCCCTGCTGAATTCCTTTTGTGCCCAGTTATGTGCCTACAAGTATTACAAGGGCTGCTGCTTTTTGCTGAAGCTGTGATGTGGAACAGGGGTATATAATGTACACCAAGCACATATGTATATGATGTGTGTCTTGATCGCAGTTACCCCAGAAAGTCTGTAGCAGTGAATTTGTATAGGAAATGTAATGGGAAAGAATTCAGCTGCCTTCCAAGGGAATTGTGAGCATATTCCTTAGTATGTAAATTAGTCTTATGCATAGTGACCTGTCATACATGTTGGTTATTCTTTTGTCTTGTGTCTTTCAGTGTGGTGTAGGATAACCAATAGAAATGCAGTATTGCAAATAAGATGTCACTAAGTGTTTCTGGTCTCAGTGTAACTAGTGCTTGTCTTGATGTTGCATGGTTTCTGATAATCAGGTGGCTGAAATAATAGGACTGGTTTTATCTGATTTGTGGGTTAGGGAGTCTCTTTTGAATAGAAGGACAAGAAAGTTTTTGTGTTGTTTTTGCTCCTTCTTGCACATGTGTCAAGACTGCACCCACAATATGATAAGTATTGTTGACTCAAACATTGGCAGATACTTGATTTTTAAGAGCACTTGAATATTGGCTAGTTATGATTAGGTTCTTATGGTCTGGCAAGAGAAAATAACAAACTTGAAGGAAAACAAATGAGTATAAGAGCAGAGTAATGCAATGCCGAGAAGGGTATCTGTACCAGGCATTTAACAGCATCATCTGATTTCATGAACTTGAATTAATGAGTTCAAATTTTCAGCAATAAGCTTCACATGTCTCCAAAATAAGAGCATTCTAACTGGAACCTACCATAGAAAGCAGTGACTTCTCTTGATTTACGTGTTAGGAAAACGTGCCTTCAGATGCAGATGAGCCAGTTTTAATTTTGAAGAGGCTTGCAGCTCTCAGTATTTTGCTTGAGGATGTTTAAGAAAGTGGCACATTTGCCCATATTCCTTTATCAATTATGACTGTCACAATGCAAACTTGGAAGGTGGAACAGATCTTCAGTTGGCATTGATAATGTAATTCCACAGGCTTCAGCAAACTTATCTGGATTTTATTAACATAGTCAGCATGAAAATCTTGGTGTCTAAATAGATACATGATATTCCTAGCTTTTTCTCCAGTACAGTAAATCTCAGTCTGTCTCTTATCTTGAGGTTTGAAGGGAAAATGAGATTCAGTGGGATGGCCTGCTCTTGGCATCAGGGTTATCCAGTTAGAAATTTCTATTTCACACTTGAGTGACTGGAATGTTGATGAAATAAAATACTTTTTGCACCAGCAGAAATGAGGAGTTTGCTCAGAGATATCGAGCAGATCCCAATGATGCTACAGTGCTAAACAAGGGGCATTGAAACATTGTGGATGGGCTTTCATATGTGCTGCATGTAAATAATTCTGGGTGAGCTCCCTGAACCAGCCTTAGCAACAACTGCAGGCAGCTCTGTCACTCTTAGAGACAAGTGTATTCAAAGGGGAAAGGGTGTAAGGGGTGGGAGGAACCAGTGTGAACAGACTGTTGAAGGGTGACGCTGCTTAGTAGCTGCTTAGGTAATGTATTTTGATGGAAACCAGCCAAAACATGTGCTGAGTGGAAATCTTGACCTAAAAGAGGAAAAACAATTGCTTTGGATAACTAGTGGAGGAGAGGATAGAGCGAAATGGGTGTAGGAAGAAGCACGGCAATACAGAATATCCAGTGTTAGCTTCAGTAAATCAATCCAAAACTACAAATGCAACCTACATATACAGATGCAGCAGCTTGTGGAGCTTGTGCTGTTTCCTTCAAAGAACAGGCTGTCAGTTTGTCTCTTAATGTGAATGCTGACACCAGCAAAATATAATTTGTACAGCACCACAAGGCGCTCCTTAGTGGAGTAGCAAGGAGGACAAATCTAATGTGAAGACAGGAAGGGTGGGGCTGTTAAAAAACAAAGCAAAATTAGTTAAATAATTTAAATGCATAAAACGTTGCATAGAGCAAGATATCTCTATAAACATCACATTAATTTTTCCTAAAGCTTCGTAATTATGATTTAGGGTGAATGTTCCAGAAAGAAAAGTTCCTTCATCGTTGGGTCCATACCTGAAATCCCCTTCCACGAGGGGACCGTACTCTCCCATCCACCAATTCTCTTGCAGAAATGAAAGGCAGATATGAATCCATCTGCTGTTGTTCAAGAGTTGGTCATTTTTCAAAAATACATCTTCTGAAGCTGGCAGTAGATTATAATCTTGGCAAGATCGTTGGTTTCAGAGCTTCTCTGTTTATGTGCACTTGGAGGACTGTCTGTAGGATCTTTCTAGAATAACAAGATGCTTTCCACTAAACAATGTCGAATGACAAAAGCCAAGCACAAAGGTCTTCTCAGACAGTAAACAGTGGCATGCTCAGGAACTGAACATGGATGGTTTGCTGGTATTAATAAGAGCTGCTGAGTGCTCAGCTAGCTAAAAAGCTACATGGCTGGCTGTGAAAGGTTCAGCCTAATGTAGGTGCTTACTGTTTTTTCTTACCCAGCATGTCTGCTCTGAGAAGGTTTTAGTGTAACTGAAAAGAGGGTCGTGGGCTAAAGGGGGGGAAAGTGAAAGGTTGTGTGAGGAGAGTAGCTGGAGCAAATAGGAGACTTAGATGTTTTGTTCTTAGGATGTGGGAAGACAACTGTGTCATGGCAACCTAAAGTAAAGCATGCAGAACAGTTGTCAGCTACTCCAACCCTAGGGGAAAGAGAGAGGGAAGAAGGGGGAGCCTTTGAAAAAACACAGGAGTGGGTCTAAAGGGTGTTAACTGCAGGAAGAATGGAATTCAGAAATAATATTGAGAAGCTTTTGGCATTGACTTTCACCTCAGAATGGCAGTTGCAGTGTATGTAGCTGATGCAAAGATTCCTGCATCCCACTGTGGGAAACTGACTCTGAGCAATATCTGCTCTCTCACTCCCTCCCTTACGTTGGCTTTCATCTTGAAGTTTTAGAAACCTTCCTGATACATTCTGTTCAAAGCATAATGCCAAGATTTTGCTGAATCAGAATATTTTTAACTCCCAAGAAGGCTGGTAAGGACATACAGGTAAAATTTAACACGGCAGGAAAAGTCTTCCTTGAGAAGGATCAAAACCGTGGCCTTTCTGGGAGGAGCTTTGGTTACGCTGTGTCTGTTTGTGCCCTGCGTTTCCACGTGACTCCCTGTAATGAGGCTGTTGTGCCTTTCAGGTGTGGGATCCACAACATGTTCCCTTTACACTTAGCAGCGCTGAACGCTCACTCAGACTGCTGCAGGAAGTTGTTGTCATCGGGTAAGTAAATCCCACGGTGCCCGCGGAGCTCGAGTAGTGTGTGTCTCTGCTGCTTATGGCCCCTTCGTACTCGTTGTTGTGAATTGTTCACATGAAAGACTTCCTGTGCTGCTGTGTTCGGCTCTGTGGTGTGAGGAGGCAGGAGCGTGCGAGGCCTTCCTAACGGCATCCTGGTACTTCCGCACGTCCTGGATCGTTCGTGCCCAAAGCCCTTTTCTCCTGACAGGGTCAGAGCATTTATATTAATTCACCGAGAAGATGGAGGAAGTTTAGGACTCTTTTCCAAACTAGGAAAGTGATACGCTGTTTGGGTTTTTGAGTTTTCCCTCCCCCAGAGGGTGATTCAGAAAATTATCTCCCTGGGGCCTGTGCTGGCGTGGGTATTTAATTCCCACCAGCAGTGATATATTTTAGAGACAGCTAAAGTGGGTTTCTGAATCCAGCCGAAGTAAAGGAGTTAGGCTGGCCAAAGCTGAGCAAGCACAAGAGAAGTGAGTGACAGCGTAGTGTCGAGACATCAGTCTCAGGAGAGCTCCAGCAGAAGATGCAAGAGTTTGCTGACGCAACTATTTCAAAAGGGGCTGTAATCAGGTGCCAAATCCCAAATTCTTTTTTCCAAGGCAAGAGTTGCCATGAGTTAAAATAAAACAAGGCAGATCACATGCTTTTTCTAGAAAATGGCTTCATTATTTAACATTTAAAATCTTGTACTTCTTTTCCCTCAACTTGAGTCCTGTAGGATATACAATGCGTGAAAAATGGCAATTGCATGCCCCATTACATTAAACCTTAGTATGCTCTGGCTTTGGCCACTAGATCAGGAAGGAAGAGAAAAAGCTCTGGGTGACCAGAGTTAATACTGCCAGGCTTATTATCTTTGGCCTTGTGCATCCTGATGAACACACCTGTGTCCTCCTGGAAGCCTTTTTCCAACCTGAAAACTACATGCAGTATAAACAACCCCATCTCATCTGTGGTTCTTCCTCCTTTCTTCATGTTTTCTGTCTTAAATGTCCTACTGTCACAGTCCTCTTGATAAGTACCTGCTTCATAAATGCCTGTCACGTGGTTCTAAGTAGAGATGTGGCACCGAGCTGGATGCAGAGATAGATGCTCGTCAACTTTGCAGCTCTTTTTATAGAGCTGCCAAACTGGAGCAGCCGCTCGCCGTTCCTGTGACAACCTCTTTCTGACTGTAGTTGCTTGCATTCTGTTTTTTTCCAACTAACTGATTTTTCTGTCTCTGCAATGTTTCTTGTGGTTTAACTAGGACAAAAGTATAGCATAGTGTCCTTGTTTAGTAATGAGCACGTGCTGTCTGCAGGCTTTGAAATAGACACCCCCGATAGTTTTGGAAGAACGTGCCTCCACGCTGCCGCTGCAGGAGGGTGAGTAGCTCTGACTGTAGCTGCTGTTGTTTTGTGGCTTCGTTGCAGATTTGGTGCCAGCCAGTTTGACTGTGTCATCCACAGAGGAATTTATTG
Source organism: Gallinula chloropus (assembly GCF_964237585.1). Lineage (NCBI taxonomy): Eukaryota > Metazoa > Chordata > Aves > Gruiformes > Rallidae > Gallinula > Gallinula chloropus. Next base: position 28,728,564 of record NC_140090.1, on the reverse strand, counting down.
TGGTGCAAGGGAAGAAAAGTGGTCCGATGTCAGATTTTGGTCACTGAAAGCTGTTTTTAGCCACTGCCCTCATGTAGGGGTTGCTTGCAAAGGAAAGGAAGTGGTCGGATTTCCTCTACCCTGGCCAGCCAGGGTGTGGTTTGAAGTGTGGATGTCTGATGTTGGGTGAACCCCTTCCTTTCCATGCCCCTGTGAAAGCTGTTCCAGCTTTAGCTGAAGGTGCTGCATACATACCTAGGTCTGTCCATCGGCCACAGTGGTTGTGGAGAGCCAGCAGTCAGCAGGAAATTGCCAGTTCCTAGCACAAAGCAAGTGAGGAGATGGAGCTGTGGCTCCTGGGTGCTGCTAGCAGGGCAGTTAATCCTGGCTTTCATCTTTGGGTAGTGTCTTTATCCCAAAATGGAACTATGCAACAGTGCCCATCAGATTGCAACCCTGGAGTCCAAATGCAGCTCATCTCCCTATTGCCCATTTTTCAGGTGCAAGTTTAAAAGTTTCTAAAGGAAAAAAAATTCCCAAAACAACAACAACAAAAGCCCCAAACAAAGCAAATGCACGCACACAGCCCTCCCCAACCTGCAAATTAGAAAGTGAGAGGTTCTTTCAGGGTGATGCATTCCTGAAGTGCTGGGAGGCCAGAAACGCAAACAAATGAAAACTGAATTGTGTCAATTTAAGTTCTAAATGCACCATCCAGTTAGTTTCAGTATTTCCAAATAATTGTCAGTGGAGTGCTGTGAAGCTAACCTAGCAAAAGGACAAACCATTTGGCAAGCACTGAATTTTGACTCTTCTGTTGAGGGCTTTATGGCTCAGAAAACAGCTGAAATGGAGCCTTGGCTAGAACCCAGCTTGGATTCTCTGTGGTTATATAGCAAGCAGAGATGGTCATCCACAGCAAATGTTTGGCAGTCTTTCTGAAAGTTGTTTTTCCTTCTCGGTGGACCAAAACATATATAACAAAGTTTTCATTATTATAAAGAACTAGGAAAATTGATCTGCATAGTGGTTTTATTATTCTTATCATATTATTCTTCTTGATATTTGTCTCCTATTAATAGAGGAGGTGTGATTGGTGCTGGGATAGATAGTGTAGTACAAATGCTCCCTCTTCGATAAGGCTGTACCCTAAAAGGATAATAAACACAACCTGGAAGCCCTAAATAGAAGAAGCGGCTTCATAAGAAGCAAAAGAGGCTCATGCAAATAAACTATGTTTTTCCACTGTTTTACTCCAGTGGTGATCAATGGCAAGCATTTTTATTTTTAGTAGCTCATGGTGAGTGTTCTGTAGCTGTTCCATGCAGCAGCAGTTTAGAGTAGGGATGAACATACGCCGACATACTGCATCCAGCCTTTTTTTTTTTCCCTGGTGCTGGAGCCTTACAAAAGGCATTAATTTCTGCCCTGACATATGCCTGTTATTCCTGTGGCATTAATGGGCATTGCATGGGAACTAGGAAAAGCACAAACTTCAAAGATCTGCTCCTCCGATTGTGAGCACAAATGATTTATTGACCCTGTGAATGACAAGGAGTCTTGGAAATCTCTGCACTTCTTCATGTCATTTTGTGCCTTGGAGCCATACCTTTATTTTCTTAAATTACAAAAAATGGGAGAATTCATCTGGTTTATTTCCTATTAAAAACCACCTGGCTTTAAACAAGAGGAAGCAGCAGCTGTGATGTGAATTCTTCCAACAGATACAAAGCAATGGAGCCCAATTCATCCACTTACATAAATACAGCATTGATATGACAATCACTTTAAATAGCTATGCCACTTAGTCAACAAAGCACTTAGAGATGTGCCTAATTCTATCAATAGTCAACAAATCATATGAGAATAAACCTAAAAGTAACTCCTGTGATTAAATCTCACTAAGTAAACAGGATTAGAGCAAAGAGCTTACTGTTAAATGCTTTGCTGAACGGGGGTGGATTTCATTAAATATCACCTCTTCATTATTAGACTGGCATTTTATAAGCTAGCAGCAACTTTCTTTTAAAGTTCTCTTATAAAATACCAGTTCAGCGTGGGAAGCACTGGAGTGCAGCTCCCATTGGAAATCTCCAAACACGCTGAATTCCAGTCACATTTCGTGAGTTCTCCTTGGAATACTTTGTTGTTGTTGTTGTCGTTTTTGTTTTCTTCTGCAGAAGTTTCCGTTTTTCTAGGGAAAAAAAAAGGAAATGGCTTTTTAAAGCTTCATGTTCTGTTTGATTGGGTTTCACGTTGTAGTTGGCTGTACCTTGGCTTTTTGCACTGCAGATAATATAGAAATAGAGTAACTTTCGGGGGGCAGGGGACAACACAGATGTAAACTTCAGTTTTGTTCATGTCTTGTTTTCTTTACCTCTCTTTCCAGTAATGTTGAATGTATAAAACTCTTGCAAAGCAGTGGAGCAGATTTTAATAAGAAGGACAAATGTGGGAGGTAGGTAAATTATGAAGTGCATTTAATAAAGGGAAAAAACCCCACAAATCTAGCAGGCAAGGGAGAAAGACCACCTGAGTCTGGAAATTGTATGTTCTATGAGAAATGACCATAAAATAAAGTAGGAGTTTGGCCCTCCCTGCACAGTCCTTGCTGCCAGCCAGACAGGTGCAGACTTCATAGACTTCAGTACACAAAAGCCATCCCACCCTCTTGAGTTCTGTTTTTAAAATATCACAGTTTTGGGTTTTTTTCCCTTTCTTCTCCTGTTGCCTGAATTCTTGTGCTTGTGTGCCTGAGACAACACCTGGGTTATGATGGGAGGATTGTTGCTATTTGATGTGCTTCCTAGGGTTTTTTTTCCCATATGAAGTGTTGCTATGAGTGTTGCTATGCCAGCGAAATCTGATGCTGCGAGAGACACTGAGCTTTGCCTCCCAACTGGAAGAAAGTAGCATGTATGCAGAGCACCAGCAGAGGCTGTCACTGGGAATGGGTTGTTTGCGAGACACAGGTTGAGGATCTGTATCCTATTAGGCTTTGTAGGAGCACCAAAACTTCCTACTAACACGATATTTTGTTAAATTGCCATAACTTTGCATCTCAAAGGACATAGGGTGCTGGTACTGACTGGTACTGGAAATCTGTAGAAATGCAGCGATTACGAATTTACCGTTATCCTCGGTGGTGCATATTGGAATAGGAGGTAACAAACTGTCCCTTATGTTGCAGGACACCTTTGCATTATGCAGCTGCAAATTGCCATTTCCACTGTATTGAGACACTGGTGACAACAGGAGCCAATATTAATGAAACAGATGACTGGGGACGCACCCCTTTGCACTATGCTGCTGCTTCTGACATGGACCGAAAGTAAGAAAGCCACTTGTATTCCTTGTTTAGAGTGTTTTGCTAAGTCTGTATCCTTCTGTTCTCTTCACAACGTTATGTCATGTGAGCCAAAAAAAAAAATGATCCTGCTACCAAAGCAATTTCTCTCAGATGTATGCATAGCTCCTCTCTGAGTTGCTCTGACTAGAAGCCAGATCCCCAGATGATGTGGCATTTCAGCTCTACAGTTTACCTTTGATGTTACGCACAGTTGTGCAGCCACGCTGTCCTACTGAACTATTTTCACTGAGTTTTGTCTTCTGTTCTCCTCTCTGTGGTTTCCTCACAAGAGTAAGCTCAGAGAATTTTCTACATATGGTTTGCAAGTCCCTCAGAAAGGATGGAGTGAGAGATAGCAGGAGAGGAGGTGTTCCCAGATGGACTGCTGTGACAGACAAACATCTGGCCATTCTGACAGACTTTCTAGAAAAGATGGGATAGATCTATCTGTCAGTCTCTCTCCACTGTCAGAGCTGATAAAAATGCTCCCCCTGTCCAAACAGGGTGCTTTTTAGAGACTTTAAGAAGAGAGAGGCCTGGGGATTATCCTTTGGCAGAATGCAGTGCTGTTCTTGTGAGAAAGGGGCAAAACAGCTGCAACTTAGAAATCCTGTGGTTAGTGTCTGCAGTTTCTAATTCCCAGATAGTTGCATGTTTTGGCAATCTCTTCCTTCTAACATATCATATGAAACAGGCTCAATTATCCTGTTAGCTCTCTCTTGAAACTGTTCGCAACAGCATTTATTTTAGGTCATTCCATATTTCTCTCTCTCCTTCCTTTAGACACTAAGGAACTATTTTTTATATTGTTTCTTGAATAGTGAAATCTGGTAAAAACACACCTGGCTCCTCCCCAACAGAGCAGCACCTCGAAGCCACTGCGGGAAAACTTTGACTTAGTTTATGGTAGAGGTTCAGATGCTATACTGGAGCCTCTTCATCATTTGCTGTGATAATAGTGGTACAAAAAGTGTCTTTCTTAGCACCCTCAAACCTGGACAGTGCAGGCAAGAAGGCAGCAGGGTCTTCAAAGGTCTGTGTTTGGCGTTACAAGTGGAGTAGGCTTGTAGGAAGGCTTTCACCAGTGACTGTTTCTAATTCTGTTTTGCCTGGGAGAGATGTTGCTTGGAGTGTTGAGAATTTCAATTTAGTGTGTTTTTCAGCTTGTGGCTTATCATAGGTGAGGCTCCTGCATGTAAATGTGCTCTTGGTAAACTTTGGGATGTAGCTACTTCCGTCATTAAAAAAACAACAAACACCACACCAAAAAAGCTCACTTTAGTCACATCCTGAACATTGGAAGGAATACGTGGCCTTTATTTGCCCTCATAGTCCAAACCTAACTTGATTCTTCTGATGTGGTGGTGATGTCTTATTACGTTTTCCAGTTTGAGATGTTCTGGAAGAAGCCTTGTTACATAGAAAAAATGCTGTTTTGCAATTCGTGATTTTGTAGGTTGGCCTATTATTTCTTCTGCTGAATGGCAAAAAAACCCCAAGGTCAGGCAAATCAGAGTCTGAAAAATATTCATAATTAGTTACCTTTGGATGCGGGCAGTTAATGAGCAGGGGGAAGCCTTGGTGCAGTGACGTTTCCCTGTGTTTTCAGCTATTGTCGTTAACTGTTGTTGCTTATTGTCTGCAGAAAGTACCCTTCCCTGCAGTGGGAATCACAACGGCATTTTCATTAAGTAGATGGCTGCAGTTTCTTAGGATGCACCGCTTCTCCCCATCATCACCTAATCTTATTTTTGGATCCCACTGATTTGTAGTTAACTGAAAGTTGATGCAGGTCAGACTTTCCACCTGTTACACGAGATCTTTGAATTCCTGGTCTGTACACAGGTGTCTCCTGCTGCCTTTTGGAGCTTTGAACAGCTGTCTTGATTCAGCATAGCACAAGTACTGTCTGTGAGCATACAGTGCTAATATCCAGGGAAGTTATTTTGTTAATAAGTAATTTTTTTTCTCAGTGGGTAGACATCAGACCAACCCTGAGTTGGTAGAAGAACCCATTATTGCTAGCACCCACATGGAAGAAAGTCAAGTCTTGATATTATAAATGGGAAACGGCTTATTAAAGCATCTACTGTTCTGCATTGTTCCGAATCCGGTCTGAAATTTGCCTGTTCTATTGGGATTGAAGTTAGCAAACCACCCTTCTACAAACCTTCCAGGCTACTAATCTGTGATGGTTCATAGCACTTTGGAAAGGTATTCTGTGTTAGCATTCGTGGTTAAGAAAGACCATAGTCCTAAGCTCATGAATGTAAGATCATAGGTCATGGTCTTTTCTGTCTGCCATCCGTGCAGCTGGGAAGCAGAGATTCCAGAAGTGATTCAGGTGTACAGGAGTGTGAAGACATGAGGAACTCTCTGAAGAATTTGACCAGGAGATCCACATGGTGTTGCCAAGATATTTTGCAGAAAGTAAGAAGACTCAGCAACACAGCTAATGCATATTCAGGATAGACTGGTTTAGTATTGGTGATTAAAGTTTCCCAGTGCTCTGAATCTTAAAGGCTAGAGAAGGACTGGAAGCTTATGGAGGAAGAAGCAAGCTGTGGTAATACTGAGTTCTCTCTGTAAAGGAAACAAAAGGCACAACTTTGCTGTGGGAGAAAGGGAAGGATTCTGGAGAGTGACAGTCAAATTGTTTCTGATAGAAACCGGAATTTTCCTCTTCCCCATGCCTGCCCCCAGCGTTGCCTTGCAGGACAATAAACTGCCATGCAGTTGTCTCCCTTGCTTGCAAAACTCACTAGCTGCAGACCCACGCAGTACACTCACTTAACTCGTATACTTCTTATTGTCAGTCCGAGGAGGTAAAGTCCTTGATGAGGAGATGGGGGATGGGTGTCAGACTGTCAAAATCACTGGTATGATATTTTTGAAAATAAGTTGCGTTTTTCTGTCCTCTGTGCTAAGAAGAAAGAATATTTTAGGCAACTCCCATGAAAATGCTGAAGAACTTGAAAGAACCAGTGAGATGAAGGAAAAAGAAGCTGCATTGTAAGTTTGGTGTCAGTAAAGACTTCATTTCTGGAGAATGGCGCTGCTTTGGGCTGCAGTTTTACGCTCTGCTTTTGCTCATTCACACAATGCTTGGCTAAATGCTGAACACAGTGCTCGGGGTTAATGAGGGCTAATCTAAAGAAACAGCTCTATGCTCTTCTCTCTGCACATGTGCCCTGATATTTCTGTTTCTATCCTTCTTGCTGTTTGTTATTTTAAAATGTACTGCTTCAGTAATTTAGTAATTCTGTGGTATCGTGCACTGTCTTATTTTAATGCTTTGCACTGAGCATGTAAAAGAAGTAGCCAAAGGCTTCCTGAGTGCATTTATTTGGATTGACATTTTCATCTAGTTGCTTAATGACTGTTTTGTTTTAAAAATCGTGTTTCATATGACAGCCTTACATTCACTGCAAATTACAAGCTATGGAAGAAAATGCTAATAACAAAATGATGATTTCTTGATGGTATAAGAAAAAGTGGCAGGAGCATAAGGAATCATTTGAAAAACACATAATTTAAAAAAATCTAACAAAAAAGAAAATATTTATGGATGTATGTGCCAGGAAATTAACTCAGTTAAGTATTTATTTTTCAGCTTGCCACAGTGCTTGTTCAGAGCCTAGTGGTTTGATGTGTAAGTTTTACATGAGTAGCAGCAGTTCTAGGCTGTTATATCATAGTACAGACTTGTGTAGTTTTCTTTCAGGATTTGTAAGAGAAAATAATTTGGTAATTAGAGTAGCTGCAAAAGTTAGGTTGTGGTTGTTCTTTTTGAAGATGATCCTCAAAGATGAGCAGGGATTTTCTGTTTATAAAAATGGTGAATGTGGGGAGTTGTTGGTGAAAAGAAAAGGCATTTCAGGTGCTGGTAGGAACCCAGAATGAACTGCCAGCTTTCAGTGCCAATGCTAGCGGCAGTGCAAGGTGAGTCTGTTACATGTGCTGAGCTCACACTTACAGCAGTGAATTGTCCACAGGTGTCTAGAGTTCCTTCTGCAGAACGATGCCAATCCATCCATCCAAGACAAAGAGGGGTACAACACTGTGCATTACGCTGCTGCATATGGGCACCGGCAGTGTTTGGAACTGGTGAGTGCTCAGACACTTTGCAGGTCTCTTAACTGCTGATACATCTGTAGTGTGTGTGTGTGCACACTAATATTATGGATTCCCCTGACTGTCACTATTTGAGTTCTTTGGACATTCACAAGTCTGTGAAAACCTGCAGTACGGTGCAGTAAACTCAAATAAATGCAACCAAATGTATCTTAAAAACATGTTAATCTTGATTATCCCATCATTGTTCAACATGCTGGTGCTTAAATGTTGTCTTTGAGTGGAGTTTATATGTGCTCGAATTATTTTTAACTGTGATCAAAACATTTCCAGTGTGTATGTATGTGCCAGTAGTAAGGGGCAGTTCCCAGTGCACGGCGATGTACGTGCCTTCTGCAGCTGACACATTATCTGATGTGCAAATGGAGAGAGTAAATACCTTTTACTCTCTTCATGCAGTATGTCAACTGCATACCTGCAGTGCTTTTTGGCCTCTGATGAACTAATAGCAGCAGATTAACTTTGTATGCGGTGTAACTGGCTTGGGTTTTTTGTTGTAGCTGTTTTTGCAATATCCTGGACCTGAATGTTTAGAAACTGCATCTTGTAAAAGGCTAAAAATTTATAGCCAAAAATTTGATGTGGGAGAGGTATGGTATGGATTTGTAAAAGTTTGTGACTTGTAAAAATTGTCACGAAGATGGATGTTAACTGACCTGCTTGATATACAGGGTGATCCAAAATTATTGTGTCACATATCAGTAAACTTTAATGGCTTAAAAAAACCCCACCTCTTAATTAGAGAATCGTATACATATCCACACTTTAGTAAGAACACAGTGTGCTTTGTTAGTGTGAGGTTCCTTTTTTCTTTGTTGAAGAGTCAAAGTCTTTAATTATTAAAAAGGTGATCTGCACAGCACATGCTGCTTTCACATCACATTTACCAGCGCTGTCAGTCACTGTCACTGCAGAAATACTGCAGCAGGCCCATGTCAGGGTCATAACAGCTTGGAAACCTTGACCTGTAATTATACCAGGGCAACCCTGGGTCAGAATTTCAGGTGGCATGTCAAGCCTTTTCAGCTCCCACCTGCAAGCATGTATATTTAGGACACTTAAAATATCCTTTGCTTTTGGCAGCGAGTTTGGCCTTTCCTTGTTTAGAGCCTTCTAGAGCTGATCTATTGTGACTCTGCCTGTGGGGGTGAAGGGGTCCTCTGCTGAGCCTGCTGCCCAGTTGGCAGCAAAAGCAAACATTCTTCATATTTGCAGGGCATATATATATATAGAATAGCCTCTGTGCTGTGTACAAGCCTACGCTTGTATGGCCACAGCAATGTGTATTGCAACTTTATCTGAGTTTTAACACCAGGTTTTTGCATGACCTGCATGAGCAGGCACATACATAAAAGTGTCTCTGCTGGGGAATTCTCTTTCAGCCTTCGTATCATAGCTCCTGTGTGCCATGAGGCGTGCAGCAGGCACAGAGCAGGGTCTCCTCCTTTGCTTTGACTGTGCAGGTTTTCTGGCAACATCTCAGTTGCAGACAATAACCTGCTATTAACTCCTAGTGTCGCTTAGGCTCTCCAGACAGAAGGAAGTGCTGGGAATGTGGTGCATATTTAGAGGTGTTAGGTTTTCTTTTCATTTTGGAGCGTAAAATGCAAATTATGGGCTAGGCCCAGCTGTGCAGCTGTGCTCTGTATTTGGACAGAGAAATTCAATGTCTTTTCCATGTTGGTCTTCACATATTTGTGACTGTAGCTGCAGTATAGAGCCCCAAGATCAAGCATCACTTCCAGAGTTCGTCACATAACTGTTCTGTGTACCCTGGTGAAAAAAACCCACCATGAGTCTTAGCCTTTTGCATGCAGGGGACCACTGTTGTGTACTAGGGTGTCTGCCTGAAAGTTTTGCGGAGGCAAGGATTTTGCTGTTGGTGTTTTGAGGCTGACAGGCATCTCATTTTCCTGCTGGAACACAAAAGCTAAAGGCACCAGAAAGTTTTTGTGCTTGATCAGGAGCAGGACTGGGACTCACCGTCATTGCACCTGCTGTCAGAAGGTGATTCTCTTTTGGTCATGTGAGCAGTTGTCCCTTAGCACTAGTGAACTTCTGAGTCCTGAGTTTAGTAACTTACTATTTAATAAGAGTGACTAATTAGTACAGACACTGCCTTTACACTGATTTCTTTGCATTGCTTGGGTTCAGGCTGGCAAAAGGGCCTAGACTGAAGTATTGAGTAGCTGAATGGTAATTGTGGGTGTGAAATGGAAATAATCCTCATGCCTAAATTTATTCCCTTATTCCAATATGACACTACCTGGCGTGAAGCCAATTGTTGGTTCCTGTGCTCTGTCTGATGAAGTGGTGTCATCTGATAAAGCCATCACACCGCAGTCCTGTAATGCAAGTGAACTGGTTTTGGCAGAGCTGAGGTTATCCGTGGCTCTTCGAAAGCAGTGTCTAAAAGCTGCAGTAAGTATTCACCTGGCACAGAAGGGAAGGAGCTTTGCTGACTTGTGAGGCTGACTGGTGGCATGGTCACAGTTTGTTGTGCTCTCAGTGGTGGACCTATGGCAAGGACTTTGTCATGAACCATAATCTTTCTTTCTGGTAGCTATTAACCACAGCGCATCGACTGCTCCAGTTACTCATGGTTGAATGAAGCATCCAGCAAGGTTCAATTGCTTTGAGGCATGACTTCTACCTAGAGGCTCCTTCTTTTCCACATAGCAGAAGAACAGTAAGGTATCAAATGCCATTTTAGTCCTCAAGCCTTCTGTTTGTCTGTTTTGAAAACTAAACAGACAGATATCAAGAAAATGGGCATCACTCTTTGCCTCCTTTCTCCTGAGCCGCGCCAGGCTCTCCTCTACAGTGGCGTGGGCAGCTGCCGGTTCCACTTAACACAGCAGGTAGACTTGGTGGGTTAAGTATAGAGTAGGTGCCCAGGGACAGCTGGCTACATCTGAGGAGTACTTGGCTGGTTTTATCGCCATGTCTTGGGAGTGCCTTTTTGTGTTGCTTTTCATGTCTTCAGTGCTAATGAAAAGGAAAATAAAATGCACGATATTTTTAGTTGCTCTTTCTTAAGGAACAGTGGGCTTCCAGCAGCCCCAAGTCCAATGTAAATATGTCTGTACATAGGCAGGGATATTTTTTATTTTGGTTTCACGTGTGCAATAACAGAGATAAATTGATGTCTGTCTTAAGAGAGTGCTTGGAACCCCTAATCTTTATCATGTGAACTCCGACATACAGAACACTCTTCTAAAGTATTTCGAATCCCCTTTGTCCTGAAGATGAGATACTCAGGCAGGATTATTGAAACAGAAACAGTATTTTTCAATGCCAAATTAACTGTTATTCTACTGGTGTATCCCTTGGGTAAGGGTTTATTATATTTGGTTTAGTATTGATAGGTTTTATTATATTTGGTTCATTATTGATAGTTTATAGACAAAAATACTAGGAATTATCTTCCTGACAAGAATAAGTTCTTTATAGGCATGAAACTGCTAGGGGAAAGAGTTCATATGAAACATGAAGCTTTAATTCTGATCAAAACTAAGGCAAACTTGGTGCAGCATTAGGCTTCATTTTATGAGTGATGGTTACTCTTATTTCTCAACATGTACAATAATGAACTTGAGCAAAATGTTAGGGAATTATTTCAGTGTTCCAGAACATGTCAAGCTTATGAAAGACCCTGTGAGATTAATTTTTTATTCCCTTCTTTCCTCCTGTTTTGTGTAACAGCTATCTAAAATAACTTATTTCTAAATAAATGGTCATTTGAAAGCCTGAAGAAGATGCAGTATCCAGTGGAGTTTCCTTCACAGAGGGATCTGATCTGTGCTTTAAGCACCATAGCTTCTCAGCATTACAAAATACATACACATTTGAGCACAGATTAGGAAAGGCTGGTTTATCTATGAAATTATAAATATGTATTTTATTCTTTTTTTTTTACTTTTATGTTTACTGGAGCCCAATACCTTGGTCAGATTTCAGCTAAATTTCTTTGTGAGGAGGTGAGAGGCATTAGGAGAAATAAGGATTAAGAGTGAAAGGGCCACATCTTTTGACCCAAAGAAATAAAATCTCTGTGTGTGTGTGTTCAACCACAGAGATCAATGACAAAAGCTTTCTTACTGGAGGACCTTCAGGTTGTCTGGGATAGTAGCGGGGTAGTTGCCCTGCAATGAATGATGTGATGTTGCTAAAAAGAGAAGAGTGGGAGCAGATTCTTGAATCCCTTCTCCATCTGTAAGGAGCCATTCATAAAGGCTGAATGTTGAGCATGTGTGCTCGAAGCAACTGAAACTCCCATCTGCTCTCCTACTTCTAAAAATAACCTCACGTTTGTTTAGATCAGGACTGACTTTGGAGGGGTTTGGTAGTCAGGGATGTTGGTAACAATGGCTAGCTGGTATTTTAGAGCTGATCACATCACCAAACTTCTTTGGGGAAAAAAGAAAAAAATATGGTGGTGGGCTTTTTTCCTGGAAATGATCTCTTATCACAAAGTCTTTATTGGTGTGAAAGGAGTGAAATTTAAATTGCAATTCCACATTAAAATTCTGTCTGGAGAGACAGTCAAGCACTTTGTGCTGGTAAAAATAGGTTTCTGTGCAGTGTTAGGGCAAACAGAATTAAATGCCTGTCTCTGGTGGTGAAATCTCTTCTCTGACTGTAGCAACTGATGGTTATTTTTTCTTTTAATCTGCTCTTCTATTTATTCCATCAGCAAATGAAATTCAGTCTTTGACTAATAGAAATTGAATTGGCACAGGGACTAATTAAAGGATGGGAGGAGACCACAGTGTTTCTGAAAACTGTCCAAAAGAAAATCAAATCTGAGTCTGCCTGTCTGCCTGCCTGAGCGAGGTGGCCCACACAGCAATGTGTGTCAGGGAGAAGGGGCTGAGGGAGATTTCTTGCGAGTGGAAGGTCGTTTTGGTCATGCCATGAAAGCAGAAGCTGAGTTTGAAGAGAAGGAACGTGCCTTTTATTAGACAGGCAATAATATTCCAGTTACCACTGGAAAATATTTAAGCTGTGCCTTCGAACACTTGGGTCCTTCACCTGTGGGGAAAGTGAAATCACAGACCCCATAAATCTTCAGTGTGGCTGCCACTAATTATACATGCCTTTTATCAACAAGAATGTGTTCATTCATCCCTCTGAGAGCAGGACACTGGTACTGGGTGATGGGAGAATCATGAGGGCAGTTGGGATAGGTGTTAGGAAACCTTTGCCGCATGGGGACCTGGCTTGGATGCTTGTCCAGCAGCAGCCCCCAGGCCACCTCTTGGCCTGAATTTCTTCATTTAAGGGATACATTCTGGGTTTTCTCCTTCATAAAGGCCTGTCCACCTCCATGACCAATACCCTCTTTCTTAAAGGAAGTGTTTTGTTGGAAACCACAGTGGTGATAGTGTTGTCAGGTGAATGACTTTTGTGCCTATGTCTACAAGAGCCTTCCCATGTGCAAACTCCTTTATTAGCAGAGGAAGCTCAAAGTCTTTAACTTGAGTGGCTCTTAAAAGGAAAAGAACTTAGGAACTTAATGCTTGAAAGTAACTCCTATCAACCGAATTTATCTGTCAGTACAAGAATCACCAAAATAGTGGTAGATTGGTTTGATTACATAAGCAGTGGTGTCACATTGGTGCAATATGTACCCACTGATTAAATGCTCAAAAAGAGCCTATATGCCAGAATATACTGGCTTAGATTTTATGTTTTGGAAACTAGATAATTCTGATCCTAAAAATGTTTCCTGGAAAGCTAATGTTGCTTGTGAACTCCACCAGTGCAGGAATGTACCATTATCTTTGACACCCTGCTGGCAATTAAGCTTGTAGGATAGGAGTATTGCCTTGTGTCTCTGAGGTTTATTTTCTGCCTCTCTGACAGGTTTTGTCTCTTTGTAGTTGACATTTTTATTTTCCTTGGGTGGCAAAGCAAGGCACTTATACCTGCTGCCTTCTGACCGAGAGCAGCGAGGCCATTGCCCAACTGCAGGTGACATTTTCCCTTCAGTTTAGAGAAAGGTCATGGACTTCTGACGTTGCCTTAAATACCTGTCTGTGAGTGTCTGTCTCTGTGTGTGGTGTTTAAATGTAAATATATGGGGAGTACCTCCCTCAAATCTACTGAATCCAGAGAAAAGGGCATTATGATCAGGGCACATGGCATTGCATTAGACCATAAAGCTCACAAAGAGCTGTGGGCGCTGGGATGTCAGGGGTGTAATCAGATTGACCTATACATGGCAAGATGCTCACCTGCATGAGCAGACTTTAAAAGAGAAAGTATCCCTATTTTGTTGGTATTTGTAGGCTTACAGAGTAATCTAACATCATTAGGCAAAATCTTCCACAGCGTGTGTGTTTTGTATTTGTATATCTGCGTCTTGTCAGTTGAGTAGATTCATCTTAAATGTTCTCATTGAACATTATTTTCCTCTTTCCCTAAGTGATGAAACTTGTCTCTACTCACTGCTGCTGTCTGGCAGTAGGCAGCAGCCTCGTTGCTTCGGGGGTATTGCATCCATAGGTGGACAGCATAGAGATGGGTGCACGCATGATCTGTCTGTCTTTATGACTGTGTTCACGCAGCGCTTGCAATGCAGTTTGTTCTGCAGGAAGAAACAAACCTAAAAGCACTTGCAGATTACCATGATACTTGAATATTTATGACTTTAATTATTCTAATTGACATTTTTAATTAGATTGGAAGCAAAACTCCTTTGGATATAGTGAGTAAATGAAAAATGATTGCATGTCATGTATCCTCATGTTTATTTAAACTTTATATAGTATTTTGCAAATCCTTGCATTCACTCTGATAAGGCCTGAAGAAGAAGAATCACGACTCTTCACTAGCATGCCATGTACTTCAAGCCACTGCATGTGTGCTGGTTTCATTTCTGCTGTTGCTTACAGGGTCAAACTTTGCTAGAAAGTCTGTTGCTTTTCTGCAGTCAGTCTAAGGAGCTGTGAGTCAAATGCACGTCCCTGACTGGCATGACAACTTTGCATTTGGTAATGTGACTTGTGTCACAAGTGTGACCAACACTTGTCTGTTTTCTGGAAGTTTGTGGCCAATTTCGGACTGGTTCAGAGCAGAAATGTAAATGTCATGTCTTCAAGTGAGTCTGAATTGAGAAAGCACTTGTGTGTATTCCTCAGAGGAGGCACAAATGAGAGGAGAGTAGCAAAAATACCACTGAAATGCACATTTTTTAAATTGACTGTCACTGTATTTCACCAGTGCTCAAATTTTCTAGCTAAAGAGGAAATTTAAGAATAATAATTTCTCTAAATAAAAGCCTTCTAAAGCCTTTTACACAAGTGTATGAAACTTTGCAAAACTTTCACTGGATAAGAGCGTCCTTAAACCAAAGTATGAGGCTTTACAGAACCTCTTGGGTAGAATTCTGGCCAGACACAAATGTGCTAGATGCAATTCGAGTGTGAACATTCCAGGTATAAATCTCTTCCCTGACTGACAAAGAAATTGGACTTCAACATCCCAGGAAGTGACCTGTATATTATACTGGCTGGTACTGGGTAGGATCTCTCACTCTCGTTTGGAGCTGTCCTGCTTGTATAAATATTCCCTGGGTGAGGATCTCCTGTGTAACCCACTGAGTATGGCACTCATGTGACAACGCAAAACGATTCTGTGTGAAGTGGAAGAGCTCCAACAGAAGATTAGTGTCCCACGTGAGAGCAGCCAGTGAGTGGCCTCGAGGTCTGCTTGGGTTTTGAGATTGAGGTATATTTAACAGACTTGAACATTGTTTTCTTTTATACCAGGTAAGTGTTCTGTTTGCATGATGGTGACTGTTCTGGTAGGGTATTGGGTGTTCAAACTTTGTACTGGAACTGTTGCATGGAACTGCTGATAAATTTCTTCAGATGTGGTCTACCTAAGCTCTTGTGGAACTTCTTGCTTTCATTATTTTAACTTCACCCATGTGTGTGAGTGAAATTGATGCAATCACCTACTCCTCTGATTTTTTTTAAAGCCCAATTTTAGGAACACATAGCAGACCCTGGGTTAAGGATGTGTGTATTTGCTTTATCGGCTTCTTTAAATTTGCTTTATTGGCTTTAACCTGATCAAATTCTTTGAATTTGATCATTTGTGTTTGCAAATGTGGAGAAAGAGCTTATAGGATTGCTTGTATCCCCATGGATATTTTTGTACCGCTTCACCTTTCAATTACTCAATCAAGAATAATTCTGAGATTTAAAAATGTGCTTCCCTGGTATAAAGTAGTAGAGGGGTTATTTCTATTACTCCTATCTCGCCTGTAACAACTGATGCCAGTCTTCACTCTTGTGCTTGCTACTTGCTGGAAAAGCCTTTATTTAAGAGAAGCTGTGGCTGGTATGCTTCCCCTCACCCCGGTAGAGACAATTGTCTATTACAGTCTATCAGGAAAGATGAGCTTTGGAGTGACATCCCAGCTGATTTTTATTCAGTCCTGAAAGTGACATCCAAAATTGTTACTAATTGCTATTTCAGAATGACCTTGTAAGTGATCAGCTGCATTGATATGTAATTATTGCTGAAGAGGGATGTTCAACTGTTACTTTAGTCTTAATGGCCTTTTGATCAGCTCTTCGCATGGGTGAAACTTTTTGAACGCTGTTTGCTGAACAACCCTTCAGAGTAAAGGCCATTTATAGATTATGCACATGTAATCTTGCTGGTTTGCCATTTTTGTGATTAGTATTAATAGCACCGAACTGAAGACGTTCATTCATGGCGCTGGCAGTACGTGTGTGGGAATGCAGAACTTGCCTTACTCACTGAAACAACAAAACTCTCACTGGACAGTCACTTTCGCTTCAGGGGTGATTAGATCAAACCTTTGCCATGACCACCAGCAGCACTGGTAGTGCCTGGAGGTGTGGGTGCATCGTGGCTTGCACTGAATTACCCCTTCTGTTCTCTCTCAGGGTTTGAGATAGCACCTGTCATTACAGTGTCTATAGTTTCAAGTTTTGTCTGATTCCTTCCTTGTCTAGCTTAAGCCTTTTATGCAAAATATGAAAGTAGTGTTTTCTTTTCTGCCTAATGCTAATTTTAAATTACTGAAGTGTTCTATGAAGCCTTTTTTTCCCCTTTTTTTTCCTCTTTTTTTCTCTATAAGGACAATGAAGGGAAGACATTCCCTCATATCATATCGTACTATATCACATTAATATTAATATAGCCTTCTTCATTATAATCACAGAATAAAATAAAGCAGTAAAGTATTTTATGTGTGTAAATACCCTTACCATGCAAATAAAATAAAATTGTGGGAACTGCAAATGCTATTAATCTTCATACAGTGCTGGGGAGAGAAGACAGTGTGTAACAGCAGCCTTGTAGCACTGTTAGTTGGGACAACAGAGCTGGGTAATTGACAAGATTCATCTTGCTTTGCATCTCTCTCTGAAAGCATTCAAGTTCTCCAGTCTGAGTGTGAAGACTTTACAAAATGATTACATTCAGTATTAAATAGTGCTGTTATGAGAAGTAAAGGGGTCATGCTGGGAATTTCTATGAGGCAGAGAGCAGAGGGTATCTTTACCTTTTAAAAGGTTATAACCTAACCAGAGAGGACCTTGCCCACAAATTTCACTTGCAGTGTTGCTGCACAATTCTCGTGTCAGCTTAAAATCTGGGGGTAATCAGTGGATAGATATGTAATCAGCTAAAAGATGTCATTTAAATGGCACAAGAAATTAGAAGTTAGATACGCTGGGATGTTCTCCAGTCAGCCACCAGTAACCATAAACTGTTAGTAATTCACACTTACGTCTGTCGACAGTGAATGCATTGGCCAGCTTGTAGTGGGCAGGTATGTATGGCAGCACAGCACACATGCTCTGCGTGGTGTGTGGTTTAAGCTTCCCTGCCTGTCAGGGCAAATGGCTTTGAGTGATAAATTCACCTTTTTAAGAACACATGCAACTGTGAAGGTAGCTTCTCACAAGTATGTTCTGTGATGGAAGCGTTGTGGAGCTAGAGCCCCCCAGGGACACACTGTTGCCTGCGTTCTTATAACAAGTATATGCTAATTGCTACACATGCTTTCTTAGAACCACTGAAACTGGTAAAACTGGAGAATTGCTTGGTAACTTAGACGTGTTACCTTTTGTCTCCTTGCATACCTTTTCTGAATGTTTACCTTTCAGTGACTTAGTTTTAATTGATCTAAGGCCATGCTTGACAAAGCCTGCTAAAAAAATCGTTAGTGCTGTTCTGTAATCTTCCTATGCCTGGTCTCCTTTGTAATTTTGCTTCACACACTGGATGGCTGAGTGTCTGAGAGCTACCAGGTTTACCGTCAAATTCTTGTTTATGCCTGACTTTATGATGGAGACGTTCAGCCTGATGAGTAATAAGCTCATTAAGCCTAGTCTGCATCAGGCTAAGCTGCTTTAACTCTAAGCCGTAGAGATGCCTTTTATGAGGGGCTCTCCGATCCCACATTTTTGTCCTTTAGAGCCTTAATTTTGTCCATCTTCTGTGTGTGATCTTTTTTTATTAATCTACTCAAAAGGCAATTACCTGCCTTGTTCCAGGAGACATTTGGAGCCTTCCTACAGGTTAAGGGAAATATTTCTTTGTTAAGATTTTGATTCTGGAATTTCAACAGGTGTTGATAAATGTAATTAAAAGTGATTAAATTAGTCTGCTGTGCTGGCCTTATCGACTCAGGAGCAAAGGCCAGTATTAGGCAGGCAGAGGGACAGGCTTAGTGATTGGGTTTGTTTGGTGGGATCTTTTTAGTTTGTTTACTCACTAGAGAAGATCAGAATGTATTCATGTATTCAGAGCTACCTACTGCTTCATCCTGTTTATAGCTGTCTTATGTAAGAGAACAATATTTTGAACTGGAGGTGGCTCCACATGGTAAAACCAAATGTGTTTCCTAACTCTGCCCCAAACCTACTGAAAAACTGGTGTAGGACTTGATTATATTTTTCTTTTTAGCAGCAGAGAAGTGTTAAATCTGCCTTACCTCTTAGTACACCCACATGCTTATGAGCGGTATTTACATCAACACACGTTTCTTTCCCAGTCCTGACATTTTACTAGGTACAAAATATACAAATAATCAAAATTACTCCTTCGTTCTCTACCTTTTCCATTTCTAATTAATATCCTTGTTCAATAGGATATTTGTGTAATCTCATGCATTATTAATGCTAGCTTGTATTCCAGTGTGATTTTTGCATAAATTGATCCTTGATATAGGTCTATTAAAGACTAATTTGCTATATCAAAAGTTCAGGCATACATCAGAATTTAGGATATGTCATCATCTTGCAGCATAGGCAATCCTCCTGCAGGCTTTCGCTAGCCATCTTTGGAGAGAGCCTTCAATGTTGCCATACCCTAGAATTGTCCAGATTGTCACAAAAACGTCCTTTTCTCTTTTTCGGTGCTTTCATTAATTCCTTATTCTGTCAAAAAAAAAACCCATACAAAAAAAATAATACTAATAAAAAACCCTCAAAAGATCTGTGTGAAAAATTGGCTTGCGACCTTAGAAACACTGCACATCAGTTGTCATGCTTGGCTTTCCCTTTTGCAGTCTCCCATTACCAATTTTCTGTAAGATGCTTATTTCCAGTCACAAAAGCACTAGCTCTTTGAGGAGTTGCTGAGTAAAAGGCCATGCACGTAAGCAACACTACACGACAAATGTTGAATTGTCAACATTGCTGTCAATACTGTGTATGATTTTCTCTGTAGCCTCAATTGGTTAAGTTGTCAGGGTTCAAGTGCCATTGTGGAGTGGTGTTAATCAATAGTTCCTCCTTCCAGATGGACAGAAATGCCTTAAAATATTTTGGGATCCCTCGAATTGAATAGGATGATTATTTATTAGATGTTTGTGAGAGTTCAAGGATGTGTTGCATTTCAGAAGACTGTCGTTATATGAACAGGTTCTGCTTTGATACATTATAAAAACGAATGACTCACAGCTTAGTTATAATTATTCCCAGTGCTAATTATTGTCAGAATTATCCAAAACTTTGTATCTGACATGGCATGCATAGGCATTACCTGTGTAATCATCACACTGCACTTTTTCCTATGTAAACTTACTGAGGCCTCTACTCCCCAAATTCTTTTCCTTTTGAGGGTTCCTTCCTCACCCAAGCAGGCCAAATGATTTCAGGGAAACTAATTAATCAGCTTAAAGATGTTCACGAGAAGCTTTTAAGCTAGTTTTATAACTTTACACTGTGGGGAAAAACTTGAAAATAAAGAGTACTCACTTCAGTACTCACTGCACACACCTGAGAACAAGAAACATTTTTGTCTGCTGATTTGTAGTCCATGAGAACTTACTGTGTCTCATGCAAAAATGTTTTAAAACAGTCCTTTTTTTTTCCCCCTCCTCAGCTTCTTGAAAAAACCAACAATATATTTGAGGATTCTGATTCTGCAGCTACAAAAAGCCCTCTGCATTTAGCTGTAAGTATGAGATGTGTAATGTGTTTGATCGCTGTCTCTTGTAATAGTTCCTTAATCTCTGTCTTTGAAGCAGGTTTAATCATAGAGTTGTTTTGAAAAAGCTGAGGGGTGTAGGCTTAGGTGTAACAAAAGCACATTCGGGGCTGGAATCGTTAATTAAGATTTTGGCATTAAGCTCTTGGTTCTTATTGATTTTAACACCCAGGTAAGAAGATGACACAGACACTGAAGTGAAATTAAATGGAAAATTGCAGGTTTTGTTTCTATCTAAGCTATAAATTTGGGGCTGGAGCTTGAGCCTGTGGCTTTGATCACAGAACAGGATACTCTGATGTTCTCCTGGACATATGCAGAGTGCAAAGAACTCACTGGTACACAACAATGTGTGGGAAAGCACACTTGAACCCAGCAGTGCTCTGGGAACATGCCATAGAAACCGTGCTGACAAAAGGGGATCCAGCACATGGATAGTCACAATACTTCTCCTTTCCCAAGCACTGAATATTCATGATCCCACTTCCCAGTTTTCTTGTATAGAATCACAGAATAGGTGAGCCTAGCACGGACCTCTGGAGATTAGTTAGTCCCACCTCTGTGCTCAAAAGCAAGTCAACTAGAGCAGGTATTTTCAAGGCCAAGCCCCATCATGTGTTTTGTATCTCCAGCCTCTCCAGGCAATTTATTCCAATGCTTGAACACCCTCACAGTAAAAATGCTGGGTTTGTGCTAATTGACAAATTATTGTCTGTAAATCCTCACTTGGGGTTGTATTAGAACGTTACAACAAATCAATAATCACAATTTCTTTCCCTAAGGACTAGGAATTCATTATTTTCTTGGCTTCAGTCTAATTTGGGAAAATCCTTTCAAAACAGAGAGAGAGTCATAAGGAATCAAGAAAACTGTGTCATTTCTGATTTGTTTAGGAGACTGACGATGGATTTTATTGTCATCTGTGTGGAAGTCTTTGAAAGACAAGAGTTATTTTCTTTACATGACACATTTCATACTTCTAGGCCTATAATGGTCATCATCAAGCCTTGGAGGTACTTCTCCAATCTCTGGTGGATCTGGATATAAAGGATGAGAAGGGACGCACTGCTTTGGACCTGGCTGCATTTAAAGGACACGCAGAGTGCGTGGAAGCTCTCCTCAATCAGGGTGCTTCTGTCTCTGTAAAAGACAATGTCACCAAAAGGACCCCTCTCCACGCCTCAGGTGAGTGTGCTCTTGGATTACGGTTGGGCTATAAACCCTGCAACACAGAAGCAGTCACCTTTACCTATCTGATATCCCTGTCCACACTTCATCTCAATGTAAGAAGGAGATTTTGATGTCTACAGAGGTCTCCTGCTTGTTTGATGAGGTCCTACAGTTAACCCTTTGTCTTGCATTCCCTTGGTCTTTTTTCCTCTGTCCCTGTGGTTCAGGCCTCCCTCACACAGAGTCCCAGACTTCTCCACACCACTGCTGCTCTGCCTTTCCTTGCTTGCCCCTCTACCTTCCCTCTCTATTGCCACCTACTCTTTAAGATACGTGGTGTTTCCCCTTCTCTCAACGGGTCCTCAGACAAAAGGCCAGGGGAAGCCACCTTTGAGCTCACTGCTGCTCATACGGAAGAAAGGTTGAACCTACAGGTAGGCCGCCAGCGGTGATGGAATTACCCTGGTGTCCAAAACTTTCAACCTTTTGTAGTGCATGAGCTTGTGCACTTGCTCTTGCTGGGACTCTGCTCCATTCCTCATGCGTTGAGTGTTGATTATGCAACGTGCGTAATTAAGTAGAAAATGTAGAACTTGCCATTTATTGGAAGGTCGTTATTTAATATGCACTTGGGTGATAAATACACAAGGGCGCCAAAGGGAAAATTGCTCCTCTGGCAGTTGATCGAGGGGCTCGGAGCAGCACGGCAGTGACCTCTAGTGGGAACCGAAATTAATACTCCCTTGGATGACAGTCCTTTCAGGGCCAGACCTAATTGTCTTCCTGTTTACCTTGTAATCTTGCTTAAATTCAAATGCATATGCATCCTCTAACACCGTGTTCTTTTCTGTGTGTGAGCACGTAAGTGCAACCTAGAAACTTCAGGCCAAATAGAGTATGATCACTTCTGTCTGCAGCACTGAAAAATCGTGTGTAACAGATCTTCAGAGCATACAAAAAATGCTTTCTGCCTTCTTAAATTTTGCATCAGAACTGAGCATGTTTCTCCCCACAATACATTCGTGATAGAGAATTGTGCTGCTGGAGTTTACAGATCAGAAGTTTGAGACCAGGATCCAGTGAGAAGGGCTTTTAGTTGGTTTTGATAAAAACATGGATTATTAAATCCAGCTGATCCTCACTGTGTTAAACCTCTTGTTTTAATTAATTCAAATAAATATCAGTGCTCATGCTAAACTGGAGTTGGTCAAGAGGTTTCCTGTAGTCACTTCAAACATAGTTTAGAGTCTGATGCAAGCAAGGTCTGATTTGTCTGGTACATCATAGAATGGTCTGGGTTGGAAGGGACCCCAAGGATCATACAGTTCCAACCCCCCTGCCACAGGCAGGGCCACCAACCTCCAGCCCTGGAGCTACACAAGGTTGCCCAGGGCCCCATCCAACCTGGCCTTGAACACCTCCAGGGATGGGGCATCCACCACCTCTCTGGGCAGCCTGTTCCAGCCCCTCACCACTGTCTCTGTAAAAAACTTCCCCGTAATATCTAATTTAAAACTTCCCTCCTTCAGCTTTGGTCCATTCACCCTTGTCCTGCCATTATCTACCCTTTTAAAAAGTTGATTCCCTTTCTGTTTATAAGCTCCCTTCAGGTATTGGAAGGCTGCAATGAGGTCCCCCCCGCAGCCTTCTCTTCTCTAGGCTGAACAAGCCCAGCTCCTTCAGCCTGTCTTCCTAGGGGAGGTGCTCCAGCCCTCTAATCATCTTTGTAGCCTCTGAACCCTCTCCAACAGTTCTACATCTTCCTTGTATTGCGGGCCCCTGATCTGGACACAGTACTCCAGATACACATACTACAATATATCATCACTATAGCAATGATTTTGCCTTTATTTAAAAATTTGGTTATAGTGACATAGGTTTCTTCTTGTCACAACTGAACTGGATGGCTCTGCTGTGCTGAGAAAAGTAAATGGTAACAAAGCTGTGTTCTTGTTAGCAGTTCTGACTTAAAGTATGAATTTGCTGAATAGATCCGTTGAATATATTTGAGTAGATGTGTCAAAAGAATAAAAATTCTGATTGTGGGGTTTGATTTGGTTTTTTCCTATTTCTGTTTTAATTGCCCCCATCACTGCATGTAAACATGTGCCTTCATGTAAGACCCAGAGGAAGATTTGTTGAAGAATTTTCTAGTCTGTGATACATTCTGCTTCTTAGATTAAAAAAAATTACTCCAGGGGTGTAAGCAATGTTCTTTAAATTTGCAGTGAAGCAAAGTAAGTTATGTGTAGTTATGTGTGTATTGAAAAAAAAGAATAGGGGGAAAGATAATCCTGTACACAGAAGTGAGACACTACCTTAAGCAGAAGGGAAAATGCTGCATGGAGAGATTGAACATTTGAACTCTCAGTGAAGGAAATTTATCACTGCCATGAATTTGGAGGCTTTCAAACGTGAGATAAGTGCACTTTGGGTAAACACCCATTCAGACAGTGTTTAGAGCCTTCCACTCCAGAGCTGTGCAGAGTCCTGTGGACATTAACTCTGGAATAAAGCTTCTGTCTCCAGCTATTATAAAAAGCCACTTGCGCTCTCATGCTTTTTATTGTGCTGTTTCATAACAATACGTTTTGTGTAGGAGTGTGTCAGCAAAGAACGATGCCACCTCTCGGAAACTCTGCGTGGTGCCGCTGCAGCGCTCAGCGGGTTTTATTTGCAATGCAAATCAAACATAAATTCCTGCTGAATTCATCCCGTGAGCAACAGGGCACGTTTGCACACACAAGAGTGAGTGCTTGTGCTGTGGAAAGAAACAAGGAGGAATGTGAGCCCATCCCCATAAACGTGTTTGCCTTCATTCCTTGTAATGACACAAGCACAGCTGTTGAACAGGAGGGTTACAGAGACCTGAAGCAGTAGGTTGGATTACAGGAATCCAGAGAGTGCTGTTCAGTGAGGGGATTTGTGACTTCAGTGGAGGAATCACCTAATGAAGTATTTCTTTTTTCTCTTTGTCCCCCTCAAGGAATAGACTTCCTCTGACCTCATAATACAGAGAATTTCCTTAGCCTAAATTATAGGTTCCCCATGTAATTTTATTACTGCCAGTCTTCCCTCTGGCTATCTTAGGGAGCCCGTTGCAGTACTGCTTCAGTGAGAGTGCTGTAGCTCTGCTGGCTCCCTGCAGGGTCTGTAATGCTTAGCAGTTGCTGGGTCAGCTCCTGAGAGTTTCTGGGAGTATCTGTTCTAAAACTCATTTACCAAAATCCTTCTCAGACGTCGATGTGAACAAGTTGTGATTTCTCCTCCTCCTCCTGGGAGAAAGAACAGATTTTATTTTTTTTTTTCCTAAAGCAGTGACTCATCAGCTCTGCAGAGCTGTTTGCACATTATGTATATGGCATTACTTAGTGGTCAATAACTAAAAATGTCTTTTATTTTTCTGGGTAGAGTGAATAAGATTATTTTTGGATGAGTGATTTAAATGTGATGATGTGCACCCATTTCTCTGCCAGAATGATGTGACATAGGTGGTGTCCAAGGTTTTGCCTCAGCCCACAGGGTGTGGGCAGTGTGAATGCATGACTCGCTGCAAAAAAGGACACAATCTAGATCTACTGGCTGTAGGAATGGTTGTTTGTCCAGGAAGAAAATACTGTTCTCGTCCTCCCATGAAAGCCTGAAGCCTCTGAACCAGCTGACACGCAAATGGGTTTCCAGTGTCAGGCCCTGCAAAGCGCAGCAATCCCCAGCTGTTTCCAAGAGCAGTGGGCTCCATTTTAAAAAGCAAACCCCGTCCTTGCGAAGTAGCTGTGCTTTCCAATAACATTAAAAGAGGAAGAGGTGGAAAAACCCAGAGGGAACATTGGTCCCTGGCGGTTTGTGCTGTTAGAAATGACATTTCTAGCGTGGGTCAATCCTCACAGCTGCTGCTTTTTTCATCGCAGCGCCAACAAACTTGCTTGCAGAGTGCAGACAGAATTAACGAGCCTCGCCGACGTACTTCCTACTGCGCTCCGGATCTGATCGCAGAAAGCCTTGTCTGCCTGCTCGGTCTGGGGGATTTTGAAATGCTGTCTGGTTTAGCAGAAATCTTCACAGCAGTGAAAAAAAATCATTATTTCTGTTTTAGTTATTTGGGATTTTTGTATGTAAGAGAGCTAATCCCCGTTCTTACTGAGGTCAGGGAAAAAACAGCTCACTGTTTCTATCTGCACGAGTTAAATGAAAATTGTGAGAAATATTGATTTCTTATACTGTGAATATTTTCATTGTGTCTAGGGAAATTTCAGGTCTGTAAGCGTTCCAGTGGACATGTATTTGAAATGAAACATGTTTTAATTAAGCATACTTTTATTCTTTATAGTCATTAATGGCCATACACCTTGTTTACGGCTGTTGCTAGAAGTTGCAGACAACCCTGACGTGACAGATGCCAAAGGACAGTAAGTTTTCTTTGTGCTGGGTTTCTTTCAGCTCTGTAATTCAAATAGCATCTCAGATTTCTCACCAAAGCAGCATTTATTTGAAATGCTGTGTTTCCTGCACTTCTCCTTATAGAATTTGGCACAGATTACAAAGTACACATTCAGTTGATCTAAGCCATGTGGAAAGGATTATTCATTAATCTTAGCCTCTGCTTCATACTTTAAACAGTTCTTCATAGAAGCTGAGGGCCAGATTCAATAAAAACTAACAAGCGCCTGAGATGTTTCTATAGGGAGTCTTTTTTTCTTTCTAGCACGTTGCCATTTCAGGGGTTACTTGGTATATTTAGGCTGGTGCAGTGGGACAGAATGTTTATTTGAGGTGACAGATGCATCTGAGATGTTCCTACAAAAAAATTCTGTCTTGTTAAATAACAGTTAGAGAAGGAGAATATATTTTTAAAGTGAAAATATGAATGGTTTAAAAAACTCATTTGAGATTCCTGGAACATATCTGACTATAAATATAATTTAAAATAGTATTAGTCTTATCTAAAGATAGAAGGAGAAAATATCTCTTTCAGAAAAGAACAGAAGATATGTAGTCCAAATTTTGGCTTGAACAGTTAGTTTCCTTATGTCCCTTTATCCCCTTTAAGCAATCGCACAGCATTTGTAAAAGAAATGCTCTGGGTGGTTGTCATCTTGGTAACCAGCAGGGACGTTCATTCACCACACTTGGGTATTGTAAAGCTCCTGTGTCACTGGAGGTGGCAATAATTGTAGGTTATTAAGAGAACAGGTTGTCTTGAGCGATGTTGTTCTGTAAACTGCTTAGAAATGAGTTTGTTTCTATTTAAGTCATGGTAGTTCATAGTTAAACATCTTCATAATTTCATACAGAAGGTCTTCACTTGGGTGTTCTATAGATGAGAAACAGGTCTGTGGGTAGGAAGGGAGAGAAGTGCAGGGCTTCCGCATTTTTCTCTTCCTGTAAGTTGAGTGGTGTGTAGTATGTTGTTTTATAGCCATGACTGGTTTGTTTTTGTTTTTTCTAGAACCCCCCTAATGCTTGCAGTGGCATATGGGCACATTGATGCTGTTTCTTTATTACTTGAAAAAGAAGCATCTGTAGATGCAGCTGATGTCCTGGGATGCACAGCTTTACATCGAGGGGTGACTTAATTTTATGATTCTTAATTATTTGTTTTGCTGTGACTATAACTCACTTATAAATGCAGGGGCCTGGAATATAGTGAATACTGTAAATGATTGGAAACATGGCCAAGCACAGTCAGTGAGGTAAAAAGGAAACTTGCGCTCAGCAGTGTTCGGCTTTCAACTTTGTTTCACAGTGGCTTTAGCTAAAATCCTGATCAGACTATTTTTTCTTGTCTCTAAACACTTTGCATAAGCAGTCATTATTCTTAGATGAGCACCTTATGAATTCTGAAAATAATAATAATAATAATTTCCTGGGGAGGATGGCATAAATAAGTAAACCATAATTTTTTTCTAGAGGCAGTGAAACCCAAGGCAGATCTAATCTTTTTTGGGAGTCAGTTTCTTACCCAATGTGCAGTTGGTGCAAGAGGTATGTTTATGCAGAACTCTCTGATAACCACAGTGAGCTGTTCAGCTTGGGACTCCAGCACAAGTCCCTAATAAATGTTATGGCATAAAAATTGTAGTCTGCATTGATGGCAATACATGCACATGCCTGAGATACCAAAGCTAACCTATATATGATACAGAGGCCACTGACAGTAGCTGGCCAGCTGTAAAAGCAGCTTTTCAAATATCTGATGATATTCTTGACTGTTTTTTTCTCCTCAGTTCTCTCACATTCATGCATGGTTTTAAGCAGCCAGACTAAGGTTTTCTGCCCCTCGCCCCTTGTTCATCTGTTTCCTTAAACACCTCCTCGCTTTTGTGTTTCACTTAGGGGAATCTCTTCCACAGATTAGAAATCCTTGCCTTTGACAGACAGTGCCACATGTATTTCAGTGTGTCAGTTCTCATAGGTTCTCACGGGGACAAAGGGTCTTTCATCTTTCCCTTCCTAATCCCATCCCGGCCATTTCATGTTCACAGGCATCAATCACGTTCCATATTATCTGAGCAGCAATCTGTATTGTGTCTCCCTCTTTACTTATTTCTTTGTTACCAGATTATGACTGGGCACGAAGAGTGTGTTCAGATGCTGTTAGAGAAAGAAGTATCTATTTTATGTAAGGACGCCAGGGGCAGAACACCTCTGCACTTCGCAGCGGCTCGGGGTCACGCCACTTGGCTGAGCGAATTACTGCAGATTGCACTTTCAGAGGAAGACTGCAGTTTGAAAGATAACCAAGGTTACACACCACTGCACTGGGCTTGTTACAATGGTAAGGTACTCCCTCTGGACTTTAGCCAGTTCAACTGGGGCTTGGGTTTTAGGGAAATGCGATATAAAACAGCCTCACACTTTGAGAAGCCTGAAACGAAGAGGCATATGACCCTCCTTCTACTTGCTCTATCTAGTTAGTAATTGCTGTGTTCCCCAGAAGCCAGGGGAATTCCAGCAATACCTCCCACTGCCTTTGCAGGTCATTTATTCCCAGTCACAGGAGGCCAGGGTGCAATTCTGGTTTTACTGAATGTAAGTAGTAATTACTGAAATTCAGTAGTTTTACTGATGAAATTGATTCCTGTGGGCCCTGACAGGCTCCTTTGAGATGTTACATTCTTCTTTATTGATGTAAGAGACCATGTGAATAGATGGGTATTCTGAACTGACCTGACTGTTCCAAAGGGGATAATCTGAACTTGTTGCTTAGTAGAAAGATAAAGCTTCTTAGTATCATCATTTAATTTAGAGATGTGCGAGGCAACAGACCTAACATCACATAACAGAGAGATCTTTTTGCTTTCCTCTTTTTTTCAATAAGTGCTAATAATAACCTGGTTCTATCTTGCTGCTGCCATAAAACAAACAACAAAAAGTCTGGTTGGAATTTTATCATCTCAGAGCTTAAGTACACATTGTGTTCGACTTTGAACTTAAGGGGAAATGTCTGATCTCTTACAGGTCATGAAAACTGCATAGAGGTACTATTGGAACAAAAATTTTTCCGCAAATTCTATGGTAATAGCTTCTCTCCGTTGCACTGTGCTGTGTAAGTAGAAATATCTAGGACCAAATGTTGCTTTAGGATATGTCTGGAAAAAGTAGCAGTATGAGAAGAAAGTTTGTTTTTTGTTGTTTTTTTTTTCTTTTAGATCACTTGCATGAGGAAATAATTTTAAAGCTGGTCATAATGGTAGAATAAAGAGTATTTTTGTATAAATTTCATACCTTCAGGCTTTTGGATTAAATACAGTAATTAATTAGTAATGAAATAGGTACATTTCTGCTCCCTTTCTAGTTTCTTTTCCCTTGCTTACAATTACAAACCTACACCTTTCATTCACAGAGTGGAACATCATAGCTCTTCAATTTTTTGTCTATGACTCGGGCTGTAGTGCCTTGGTCTGTGTAAAGTGTGAGCTTTTGAGGTTCCTTCGAAACCCAGTGGCTGAAAACTAATAAATTTCTCAGAATTTAGATGATTCCAATTTTCTTCGTGGTCATTTTACCTTCTGATATAATATTGTGTCTTGAAGGTTTGGTACTTCTTTGGTCCTTGCCCAAAGGACTGATCAACTTAAAGGCAGACTCTGTATCCAAAGTTCTCATATTACGAATGAATAACAAAGAGGTGGTGGCTATTACAAATTGTGCATGGATTTTAGACATGCTACTTACTCAAAGTACTACATTTTCATACTGGAAGGATTCTAATAGGGCAAAATGGTATAGTTTCAAATCAACTTATTGTAAAAATGTATTTTACTGAAAATGCAAGATGGCTTTAATATGTAGGACCTAACACACTCATTGGAATGTGTAAACTATGAGAAGAGTAAGGAATTAAGCACTGTAAAGACAAATACAAACCTTCCTACCGTGTGCAAACCATCAGAACAACTGTGTTCTGTGCCATGTTCCATGAGAAGAATTAATGTCTTCCAGAAATCACCTTAGGCGTTACTGTTGTGGAGGCTTTCCTTCTATGGTCACCATTCATGGAAAGTAGAAAAGTAATTTGGCTTGTGTCAAACTTTGAAAGTATAGAAAGCCAGTATATTAGAGAAATAAAGGCACTGGTTTTACTCTTCTTACAATAAAATCCTTCGTGGCTGAAGCATGGTATTTGAAATCTGAATTTCTAGTGATGACTTTAATTTTTCTTTTTCAATATTTATATTCTTTTAAACTGGTATGGAGTTCTCAAAGCCATAGAAAATGTATGCAGCTTTAAAAGGCTTGGAAATTTAAAATGTGAACAGCTGCTAATCCAGCATGGGTGTGTGTTAGCTATCCTATGTGTCCAGTACTGTTACTAAACACTGTTCATTTTCGTAATGAAATGAGATGAATTAACAATAACAGAAAAAGTATATTAATTGACTACATCCATCAAAGAGAAGTATTAAGTGTGTGAGATGGAAGAGATGAAAGCTTTCTATCTGTAGGTATCTATAACTGAGTGCTTTCCAGATTCAGATGTGTTTGACTATAGACTAAATAACTAGTAAGAAATATTAATGGGAAGTCGGAAAAGATACAGACTTTTTACCTTTTTGAAAATGTCTTTTCTTTGTCAGAATCAATGATCATGAAAACTGTGCATCACTGCTCATTGGAGCCATCGATGCCAGCATTGTCAATTGTGAAGATGACAAAGGAAGGTAATAGTTTCTCAAAAAAAATGCATTTCATTAATCCATCCAGTATTTTTCATAGTTCTTGCTGATCCTCTGGAACTAATCTTTACCTGATATGGTTGGGCTAAGACTTGTCATGCTGACTCTTTCAGACAGCACCTTATGCTGTAATGAAGTTAAAAAATGGCCCACTTGAAGCAAGAATACTATGCAGTGTTCAGTCTTGTAATACTCATGAAAAGAAATACAAAAGAAATAGTTTCAGGGTTTTTTTTTGTTTTAACAGCTATGACCATTGGCTGTTTCCTTGAAGGTGTTTTCTTTCTTAAATACATTTATCTTTGTTAAATGGGATGTGATACTATGTAGACATAGAAAAGTATTTCATTGAAAGCATCAGCATTCTCAGGGCACACCACTGAAAACATCTGTGCAGCAAAATAACACTGATGCAGCAAGTGAGATGCATTCAACCAAATCCTCAGTTTGTTGTGCTGACCGTCTCCTCAACGTATATATTTAATGGCAATCGCTGAAATTCTAAAAACTGAACGTTTGTTGCTTTTCTGTTATTTAAAACAAATACAAGACCTTTAGTAATAATGATTGCTTACTCCTGTAAGGGTAAGACCACCTCCCCTTTACTGATAGTAAAACCTGAAGTCACAGTATGAGATGGGTTGTGTACCTACTATCTGTCATCTCTCGTAGTCGTGCTTCAGACCCAGACTGCTTTTCAAACTACACAGCAGGCTCCCTTAAAATAAATGTGCTGCTAATACAATACAAGATTCTCCACAGTATCCTATTCACCTTCTGCTTCCCTTTTGTTAAAGTTTATATTGCAGCAGGACAGAGACTGTAAATATGATTTAACATATGCCAGACGCTGCTACTCTAACTGTCCCCTGGTGAAAACTTTGAATTCTTGCAGGGAAAAAAATAATTTAAAATGTCATGTGCTCTCAGGTTCTCAGGAAGGGGAGTAAAGAGGAATAGTGTCATTCTGTAGCAACAGCTATGGTCGTGTTGCTTTCCCCACAGAACGCCCCTTCACGCGGCAGCCTTCGCGGACCACGTGGAGTGCCTCCAGCTCCTCCTGAGTCACAGCGCACAAGTGAATGCCGTGGATCACGCAGGGAAAACACCCCTCATGATGGCAGCTCAAAACGGTCACGTAGGTGCTGTAGGTAAGTAAGTACATCCTTGTCTCTGTTCATCTTGAAAGGTTA
Source organism: Gallinula chloropus (assembly GCF_964237585.1). Taxonomy (NCBI): domain Eukaryota; kingdom Metazoa; phylum Chordata; class Aves; order Gruiformes; family Rallidae; genus Gallinula; species Gallinula chloropus. The sequence continues at coordinate 28,697,080 of NC_140090.1, read as the reverse complement.
GCAGTGCTACACTTGCTATCCCAAGTAATTAATCTTTGGGGTTTTTTCCTATGAAGAGAACAAGTTTATGGGGATGTCTGTAAGAAGCTACCTTTTACTTCCATAAAACATTTCTTCTCAGCCCTTGTTTCTCAGCAGTCTTGAACGTTTGCAATAACAATCTTGAGTCTTATTTCCTCCTAAGAGCACACTGTAAAGAGCATGAGGGGAGTAGTAATTCTGTTCTCCCATCTACTTCCTTGATTTTATGGAGCAGTAAAACTGCACGTGTGAGAAAGATTGTGTAACCTTTTTTCCCCGCTCTATTATAGGAAGTCCTGTTCTTGAAATGGCAGCTGTCAGCAGCTGCTTTTTCCAGGCTAGACTGTGTGTCATAGGCATACAGATTAGGGTCCTGTTGGCTTAACAGAGTTCCCTTTTCTCCAGCTCCAACAGCACAGTCTGCATCCTAAGTTCTTTACATCCATGTAGCCCTCTCTAAGCAAGACCCACAGGTGTTCTCAGGAGAAGGTGATTCAGGCAGAATGTGCTGATCTGCAAATGGGGAAGTTCATAAATAAATTAAGATGGATATAAGTTTGACAGCTGGGGGCACAAAGCACGAGCTATTACCTCTGCTTTTGCTTGCTGTGTACAAGATGAGTCTGTTCTCATTTATCATTTTCACTTCATGTTCATACACTTACATCACATAAAGGCTGAATTGATTAGAATATACGCAGACATATATTGAAATAGTAAATTTTTTCCCCCTCTGTTTTTACATGTTCATCTGCCCACTGGGTTTGTTCGCTGATTTCTGTTGTACACCTCAGACTTTTTGGTGAACATTGCCAAGGCTGACCTGACATTAAAAGATAAGGAGTTGAATACGTCTTTGCACTTGGCTAGCAGTAAAGTAAGTTGAAGACTTCTGTATGCTTCTGTTCTTGTCACAGTCTATATGTAAGTGTGTGTTTATGCTCCTACATTTTTTTCTGCGATGGAAATGTGGTGGTCAAAATTGTGGTGAGGAAGGGGGTGTTGTTCCAACCTTTTCCCAAGCCTGCTTTGTAAATGGAGAAAAATGTATGCCTCTTATGACAACTAAAACACAAGGAGATGACGCTAAGAGAAGTAATGAAAAAACTTTAAAGATCTTACCAAATAATCTCGCTGTAAAATAGCTTAACAGAGTTTCAGTGACAAAGGAAAAAACCCAACTATTTACTCTTTTTTTCTTTATTCTCCGATTTCTGTGTAAGCAACCCAGAATTTTCCTTCAGGACACCAGCAGTAAAACCAGTAGCACTGATTAGATTGGTGGTGGTGTCTTCTTCCCTCCCTTTCTTCCTCTTAACTCCAATAACTGCTGATTCTGCAAGAAAAAAATGTCATGGGATCACCTCTCGTTGGCCTTTTCTTTTGCTCCTACTGACAGATCAGATTCCAGCATGATAGTTTTACTCCAGTTCTTGCAGACATGTGAGCCTTGCTGGAATTCTCGAGGTCCTTCAGCAGCTGTTCACCTGCCAGGGCTGTAGGCTCAGCACCCACAACTTGCTGTGCTCAAACAGTATCAGAAAGAAGGCCGAGATCTGTCTTATTTCCAGAGTTTCACTGTTGGAGTGCTCATACTGAAGGGATTTTGTAGTAGCTTATTAATAATACAGAAAGGCACTTAAAGACGGAGAAAGTATAGTACTGGTTTCTGAGATTAAACCCTCCCTTGATTAAACCATCCCTTCTATGTTACTATGTAGTTCTAATATATAAACCATTGAATTTTCCTTCAAAAGAAAAAGTCTTCTCAGAAAGCTAAGAAGATGAACTCATATATAATGAATGGAGGGTCAAAAAACAGATGAACATCTAAATTTCCACATGTGCTAAAGCATCCCAGCAGTTCTGGTCTGTAAATGGTATTTTCAGGCTCCTACAGTTCCCTGCTACACATCCTTATAAACAAAGTAGCACGTTTTCTGTTTCAAATTGAGTTATTTCTTAATTAAATTTCACTTTTATATGTAACGCTTCTTTTAACTCCGTTTCAAATTCCTCAGCAAATTAACACTATTTTTTCCCCCCCAATTTCAGGGTCATGAAAAATGTGCCTTGTTAATACTTGACAACATACAAGAACAGAGCCTTATTAACGCAAAAAATAATGCGTTGCAGACGTAAGTATACCCTGAGCCTCTCAATTTCTGTTGACTTACCAGAAGATTCCAATTTAGCACTTCAAATTCATGTCTCAGATGTTTTTCAAAGAACAAGAACATTTCTGGGGTTTTTTTTGAGTGCTCGCCCTTGAAAATACAAGATTTGTATTGCAGTTTCGCTTTTAATTTTGGTACCTTTTAGTGCCAAATTCTATACATGTCCTGGTGGAAAAATTATATGAGATCATTTCTCCAAAGACTATATCAAAAAGTCTATTAATCATGTGAATGTGCAAGTCTACATCTGGCATTTCCTAGCTTTTAGCTTCATCTTAGATCTAAAGAATTTATTTAGGCTTCAGGTGGTTCATTTAATTTTCAGAGGATTTTTTGAGGTGATATTTTATGTGCAACTGCTGTCCATACCGTACATTATCAGCAGTTAGCACCTTCAATATTCTTACTCCAACTTTTTGACCATTTGAATCCCACAGTAGAAGATTCATGCACAAGCTTTTGTGGCAGATCATCTAGTGCTTGCAGAAGTTTTCATTCCATCTCAGCCCTTTCCCTCCCTTCCAAGATGAAATTGTTTTTCCCGCCTACTAATTGCTCCCAAACAGGAGCAAACCAGGTTATTTTAAATGTCTGGCTACTCTGCTGCATCTTTAAGGATGAAAAGGCAATACAATGATTTTGAAGAGTCTGTAGTAGCCAGAATGAAGGATGGAACAAAGGCATTTCTTCAGCCATTTTCCTTTTAAATGTCAATTGTGTGCTGCAAACAGTGGAAAAATGAGAGCTGTTTAAAGAAAACCTTTAGACTGCAACGTTTGAAAACATACTTTGTGTATGTAAAGGCAATGATATTTGTCTTGCAGGTATATTTTATAGATGTGGCTGTTGTGATTATTTTAAAGGCTGTAATATAATTTAATATCTGCAAGATAATGCAAAGAAGGAAAACGCTTTTTCAGATGCTGGGTGGGCTTTGAGTGTCACCTAACTTTTATTTTTTTTAGAAAGCCTATTTTAAACTGAACTTGAATTTCTTTGTTATGTGTTTGCAGACCTCTCCATATTGCTGCACGAAATGGCTTAAAGATGGTGGTTGAAGAGTTGCTAGCCAAAGGGGCGTGTGTCCTGGCAGTAGATGAGAACGGTAAGTAAATAGTACATTTTGACAAATCTACAGTAGGACCCAACAGGTAATTTTACAACAGATGGAAGCTGTAGACTTAAAAGCTGATGGTAGACATCATTGATGATTTTATCCTTCCAAGAACAGACAATGAGCTGTGTGAGTACCTATTAAAAAAGAAAAAGAAGAGATAGTATTTACTTTTCTTTAATAGAGAAATGTATTCTAAACATCACAGCAGTCCCTTTTACTGTTCATTTTGCATGTACTGTCAACAGCTAGTCTTTTTTAATGCTTGAGTGCAGTGGTAACTTGAATTTCCTAAACATGCAAGTGGCACCGGATAATTCTGACGCCTTGCAGAAGAATTAAGGATTATGCATTCAATCAGCGCATGTTTTAATGGGTAGGAAGAAAACCATCAACATATGTTTGATAGTGTTCTAGTTCATTCTGAGACCAAAGCTTGTGCTTACCAATTGTCTGGCCTAATCCAAGATGCAAGTAAATTACTGTTACCTCATAAAATACATGATTAGTTAAGGATTCTGGTAACTTTGTTGCAGATCTCAGTGAAGTCCTTCCCTAAACATTGTAATTCCCATAGAGGGCTATGCTTCTCTAATTATTTTTTTCAAAAATATCTTCCTGAAATAAGCTGGTCTTTCTTATGATACTGACTTTGTGGCATTAATGTTTCGGTTACCTCCATCTTCCCATATCTATAAAGTAGTAATAATAATACTCACCCATCATTGCAAGGCATTTGAGATCTATGGATGAAAAGAACTCAGTGGTGAGTATTTGCTGTTAACCAAACATTCCCTCAACACACTTGCGTGTCAGTGCTTAAATGTGGGTAGCTCACTACAAAACCGTACTCCCGTTTGTCCACCAAGCTCACCTATGCCACGGGTGTCCCAGGCTTACTTGAGGCAGTTGGGCATCAGTAGTGGTCACTGCCTCGGAGCTCTATCGCTGCAGCACGGAAGATGTAGCCATGTGCAAAAGAAATTTGTTTGCTCTTAGCATAAAGAAGGGTTTGCTGAAAAGTGCTGGAGCACTACACAGCAGCCTGAGAAATGTATAGGCAGCGAGTCTAATCAGCATGCCGCTTCCCAAGGTTTCTGTAGGTGAAAGGCTGCTTTAGGGGCAGCTCTCAGGTGGTAGCTGAGTTAACCTGCAGTGAGGGCAGGCTTCTAATAACAGCCCAGCTCTTTGTTTTACTGACCTCTGCGTAATAAATTAACTTTGTATTTAAAATGTATGCCACACTTTCTGAATGCAGTCGTCGTTCTTCTAACATGAGTAGATTTGGTAACTGAACAGCCACGTAGTCATGCCTGCTATACATGTACCACGTGCACCAGTCTAATTCTTTTCTCTTACGATTTAATGCCTATGCCTAAATAAACTGCTGTCTGAGTTGATCAGTCAAGTATCTACTCAGTCTTCTAAAATAGCTCACGTACTACTTCAAAATGTTTCTAAACTGATTATCTTTTACGCTGTAATAAAAGTTGTTGTTCTCAGAATGAGACTTGTTCCTGCGTGCAGAAACTGAAGCCAGTTTCTGTCCCTGTTGCTGTACTCCCCCCGTTCCGTACCCATCACACCGTCTGTGCTGTAGAGCTGTGTTTAGCAAGTGCTTTTATTCATATTGTGAAGTCTGTTTGCTGCCTGATTTTAAAAGAACGGTGCTTGTTGTGGTCGTGGTGATGTAAATGCTCCATGAAGTATGTATTTTCCCAGCATGTCTCATTTAAAATCAGTAACATACCCCTGTTGCCTGGCATGTTTGTAACTGAACATACATCTCCTGCTTATGATGTCATCTAGAGATGTATATGAGGAATGCTCAGTGCCATTCTCAGTACCCTTAGTACTAACCATTGCCTTGTCTGCATTTGTGCCCAGGTCATACGCCAGCCCTGGCTTGCGCTCCTAACAAAGACGTGGCTGACTGCCTGGCACTCATTTTGGCTACCATGATGCCTTTTTCTCCTTCCAGTTCAATGACGGCTTTCAACTTCGTTTGTTTTAAAAAAGACAATTTGGGCAGGACACACCTCTGCGATGGCTCCAGTATGGGTAGCATTAACTCTTACAATAAGCCCTTGAGTAATAACATAGGAACAGAGGATGGGTACAATGAAAACGATTCGGATTCTGAAACATTTTGACTTTTTGGTATTCCAAAACTTTTTTCCATCATTACTGCATTTCAGCTTTATTTTAGTCTGTTTAAACAGCTTAAATCCTACGGCTACATTCTTATTCTCGACACGTAGATCTTGAAAGATTGCTAGTGGTGATGAGAATCGAGCCTTTAAATAACCAAGGTAGAGCAACTTACTGGAATGTAGTTCCATTGATGTTCTGCAGCTTTTCAGCTTCCTGATGTTTTCGTTAGGCCCTAAGTGCCCCTGTGGAAAGTCTCTACCTCTTATTTTAAGTAGAAAAGGAGAAAATGCCGGGGTTTGTTTTCTTTTTTTTTTTTTCTTTCAGACAGCAGAAATAAACAGAAAACTGTTTGTAAAAAGTTCTTACATGTTTTAGCTGTACTTTTAGTACAAAAACATATTTCCAGTGTAGCTGTCACAGATTCGAGCATCACCCATTTCCTCTGTCTGTTTCCTGCTTCCAGGGGCTCTGTTAATTAGACGGTTTTTTTCACACAAACCAAAGGTAAAGCTGTAAATCCTAAAGCTGCCTGTAATAATTTTCTACAGGAAATGAAACCTTTTACATTCTGTGTGTACAACGCACTTAAGCTTACAGAAGGCACTTTTTATGGTTCTTAGTTGCAGCACACAACGAGAGGAATTTAACGATAGATTATTAAGGCCAAATTCTTCTCATCTCCCCATATTTTCCCACAGACATTAGTGGAACAACCACTTATGTAAAACAAAAATCACTCCCCCCCTCCCCTTATTTTTTTTTTCATTTTGGTCCAATTCCGCACAAACACGTACGGTTTATTTGCACTATAGAATTGAGGTCATTAGATGTTTCTGTCACCTGAGCCATTAACTATAAATCTAGTGTTGGGGGGCAGGGGGAAACAAAGAATCAGGTGTAGACAAAGGTATATGTAAAAGTTTATGATAACTTGCCAATTTAAATGGATTTTTTTCCTTTTTTTCTATGCTTAAATAACTTATTTTTACTGTAAACAGTATCAAGTTTTAAACTACTTTTGCCAGTGTTTGGATTAACAGAGCAAAGGTAAAGCAATGAAAGCGTAACACCAAAAGTTGAAATACCAAACACCAGAACATACAGCAGTGTACCCTGCGGGGGACTGGAGACGCATGCTAAAAAAAGCCTGTTGTCACCAGCTTTTAAAGCAATGTCAACTTTGTGAATATGTTTACTCCTTCTGCCAAAGTTTCTAGGTCAAATGGACCACGACCCTCGTCTGCAACAGATGTACAAAAAGAAGAATGAGACTTTGTAAACAAAAACAAACAAACAAACAAAACTTAACAAAAAGCTATCACGAACTAACCAGCTGTACCAAGAGGACCAAAATGCTTCAGTAATTAAATGGAAGACTTTGCTACTTTTATTTTTTCTTCAAATGTGAGTGACATAATGAAGTAGTTTTTCTAAACCATAAAAATATAAACTTTTGAGGTAATGAGTAGTCTTGAGTGAATTTTGCATTTTTTGACGCAGGTTTCAAGTTGACATTTGTAACTGATAATGTGTTGACCACAGGTGTTTTTTTTTCCAGACTAAAGAATATACTTTTATGTAAATGACTTTATATTTATTTGAAATGAAACAAATGCCCAGGAAAAATAACTATGGCTTCTTCTCCTAGTTAGTATCTGTGCATAACGTTTGGCGTGATGCGAAATGAAATGTGAATCTAGGCGAGACTGATGGCCCGAGTAGAAAAAGTGCGGGCTGCTGCACAGTGGGGGAGCGCCCATCGTCTTCTGTGGAATGCAGGGGTAGAGCCCACAGGCTGTATTGCCCAAATTGGAGAGCAAAACACGTCCCACCATTTGAGAGTGTAAAAAAAGGGATCCAGCCCCTTGCTAGACAAGCAAGAGAAGACTGTACAGCTACAGTAGAGAGGGGGAAAGGTAACGCAGCACAGTGTCAAGGTGTTAAAGCTCCTGTGATTGATGCTCGGGCTGTCTGCAGGCCCACTTCTGTGCTGGGAGGATGAGATGAGCTTCCTCAGTGCACGCCTTCTTTCGGCAGGGGCAAAGAAAAGTAAGGATTTTTATTTTAGTTGCAGTTTCTAGCTGTGTTCCACTCAATTGTTAAATATCTCTTAGTGGATTCCATGAAAAAATATTTATGTATGAAGTTTATTTTGCCTTGATAAAATTAAATATTGTTTCCTCGAACATGAACAAACCTCAGAAGTTTACCACAAAAGATCACAAGGGACAGTGTCTCTAAAAGTGAACATTTCTTTTCCCTCAACTCTGTAACTTCTGCAGAATGACAGAGCACAGGAAACCCTGGTTTTCTCCTCAGAAATAGCACAGAGTAACATTTTAATGATTAATTTTTCTCAATATTTTTGCATTTAAGAGTTGCAGAATAGCAATAACCACCGTACTTAAAGCACTGAAAATAAGAGGAGAGATCAGTTATTACTGTTTTCAGTGGTGTCTGTTCAGAAATGAACGGAAATCCCAGAATTTGCCTTTTTTTTTTTAGATGTGGAATGATGGCATTGAAAACAAATGAACAAATGGGCAATGGCTGCCTCCTGTCTAACAGCAGGATCAGCCTTTCAATCTTTAGTTTAACCAGAGATGTCTGTAGGCTCCTTGGCAGGATTAGTTATAATTTTCACCCTGAAAATCATGAAGCTACGCTATCCTACATGAAGTGGCTTCATCAGGAGAAAACCAGTCCTCTCTACAAAAAGAGGATGTTGTGTTATTTTAAGCAGCCATTTGAAAAACTTAAGTATTTTTACTTGCTACCGTACAGAGTTACTGAAAATACTTCTGCATATTTGCAGTACCTCGTAACTCTGGTAACTGCGCAGTGCAACAGCTGCAGCTTCTTAATGACGTTTACAGCATCACAGCAGCATAGGTGATGACTGCATTACCTTGATCCTAAACTTTACTGCTTAAATTTTCCTGTAAACTAACAATTATGTAAGTATGCAATATTCCAGAAGTCATAGGAACCTATGGTGCGCTAGCATCTCCAGGGCATTGGAAAAGTCGTGTTTTGAGTATGGCGTGTTTGGGAGGACAACTGCCAGGAGCAAGGCACTTGGAAGTATGCAGATTTGGTTTATCCCCCATCTCACATGAGCTACCAGAATCCCTTTTTTTTGTATGCTAGTACATTAATCTGTAATATAATTTATCACTTGTAGAAATAGATTTGTAATTTAGGGCAGGTATTTAAGCACGGAAATAATTTTACTCTTGTAAATAATCACCTTGCCTTTCTGTGGACTCTTTACAAGAGTAGAGTTAACCATACCTAATTGTTGCACTTAACCCTGGATCCTGCAATCTACAGTACGTGGACAAGCCGTGTGTCTGCACCAAGCAAGGCGTGTTTGGGGAGGGGTGGCCATCGGCGCAGGCTCATTAGCAGGATCCTGTCCAGGTCCTAAAAGTCTCTCTCGTAAATACTGAGTTACAACCTCCGGACTGCCTGAAATTGCTGTGAAATAGCTCAGGGGATTTCTGTTCATCGCTACTAAAAGGGCACCATAATGTGTTTGGTACTTTTGTGCAGTAAACAACTGCCAGATTATCAGATTAGAACAAACACATGAAACGAATTGTTTATCCATTGTACTGTTGAGAAACTCGGTCATGTACCTTGAGGATGATTTTAAAAAAAAAATATTGTGATTTTTATTCCTAGTCATGTAAGAAATATTAGAGTGCCTTTTCATATTTGTGTATTATGGAAATGTTTTGTGAAACTTGTCTTTTTTTTTTTTCATTTGAGTGTTACAAAGCAATATATTACTGGTAAATTTTCATTTCAGATCTTCTTTGAATGTATAAAGTGTTTCTTCTTTTCATATGTTCTACCTGCATTGAAATGAAAATTAATATGCTAAATTTCTATAGGAATAACGTATATAATTTTTGCAGTGCTGAAAATGCTTTCTTATTACACAAAAAGTAAACCTTAGGTCAGTGTTATAGGAAAGGGCGTTTTGAACTAGTGACAATCTGAGTGTGTGTATAAAATGTAATTTTATGCGTTTCTTATGCAGTGGTCTACATATAAAAGCCAATATCTTACGTTTTGTAGGTTTTGTCTTATATTTTATGCTTTAGCATGTGCAATATATCTTTACAGACCATGGTGATATGAATCTGGTGCCAGTGTTATATTTTGCATAACATTTGTAATAAACAATATAAAATATTGTTTGATGGTTTCAGTGGGGTTTTGTCTGTATTGTTTGCTTTTGTAAATTCAAGTTTAAGGTAAATGTCACACACAAAATGAGGAAAAAGACTTACTTCAGTGAATGACTTGGAATTCGACCTGAATCTTCTCAAGCACAGTTTAGAACTTTTTCAACTACTGAATGCTGTATTAATGTAATGAAGAACCCTAACTGTAAACTACTATTGAAATGCATTCAGATGGTTATTTTTACAAATAAAAATGGTACAAATACTGTTGGAAAACTGAGTAAATTTTGTTACTTTTAAAGGTGGGGAGAATTTATTTAGCAGTGAAGAAGAAAATACGACTGTATTTCCACTCTAATTCCCTTGGCTTAGTTGATGTATTGCATCTCTCTAGATGGACAAAAAACCCACACTTTTTTTTTTGTGAGTTAGTAAATATTTTACTTAGTTTTCACTGATGCATAGCATGGGGGGTGGGGGGTGTCAAGGCTGTCTTAGACAAAAATCCAGTGGTGTGTGCCTGAAGAGAGTGAAAGTTGTTAGAAGTATGTAACTCCAACAAGCACACACATCGCTCCCCAGTCAAAACACAGCGCCTTTTTACAGCTTTATCGATGCGGAGACTAAACTAACAGGCCAGGAACCTCCGAAGTGTACCTGAGGGGGAGGGGGGGGAAGGTATCGCAGGTTTGTTTTCGGGAAGGTGAGCCGCCGGGCGGGGCGCGGCCGGACGATACCCGGGTAGCATCTGAGAGCATTTTTGACTCTGCAAATGCCGAGGAGCCGCCGTCTCTACCGGCCCCGCTGAAGAGGGCGGCGAGCGGAAGGAGTCTCCTCACGGGGCGGTGTCCCTCCGGCACCAGCAGTCCCGCGGACCGGACCGGGGCGGGGGGAGCGGCTGAGCAGGCGCAGCGGCGGTGCGCTGACTTGACCTCCCTATCATGGCGGACACGTTTCCCCCCCCACAAGCTGCCGGCTGAGGGAAGCCCGCGGGTAGGTTCCTGACCTCCCCGTAATGGCTGTACTGCCCGCGACATGGCGGACGGGACCGCCTCAGCGCGGCGGACCTACGGCCAGTCGAGCTCCTGCCCTTCCCAACATGGCGGCCGCCCTCTAGCTCAGGCGGCGGCCAGGTTGTGGCGCCCGCCCGCCCCGCCTCCCGGGCGGTGGCGCTCCCCGCCCCGCTGTGCCTGGGTTCGCGGAGAGCCCGCGAACGAGCGAGGGCTTCGCTCCGCACCTCGGCGGGGCGCGATGGGGCGGGCGGGCCGCCGGTTGCCCGCGTTGGCGGCGCTCTTCTACGGAGTGCTGGCGGCGCTGGTGCTGCTAGGGGTGCGGGACGTGCTGTTCCTCTACGAGGAGAACCGGTGCAGCATGACCTACATGTACGAGTACCCCGAGTATCTGGTGAGTGCGGCTGCGGGAGGCGCCGAGGGAGCGGGCGGCGGTGTAACAGGTGGGACCGACCGGTCCCCGGGCCCCGCCGTTGGGCGGGGAGCGGCGGCCTCACGCCGCCCGGCGGCCGCTGGGGCGTCGCTGCCCGCATCCGAGGCGCTGCTCTCCTGTCGCTTCCTTCCCGCCTCTCCCTGCCACAGAGGCAGGAGAACGGCCCCGGGAGAGCCACCGCGCTGGCGACTCCTGGGTGCGCCTGTGACTTTCGGGTTAGCGAACTTGCTGGGGCCGCCTCTGTGGGACAGCAAGCGGCAAGCCCAGTTTCGGTAATTGGAGGGGTCGGTGTGTTTTGCACAGTGTGCCGATGTGGCCGCAGCACGTAATGAAGCGCCTTCGGCGACTACAGCGGGGAAAAGCTGCCTACCTGTAAAATAACGAGGTGCTTCGTACTGCCACCTGTACAAAAGAAAAGGTTCCGGTTTCCTCATCTGTAAATGCTGTAGCAACATGTAGTCCTGGTTAAACCGGTCACATGCTCGTTCAGGTTTATGCAAAGGGAGGGGCTGGGCCAGGTCCTCTGACAGCACCCAGAGTACCATTAGCGCCCGCGAGGTCGAGTTTTGTATTTCTTGGTCCTTTTGTAACTTTACGGTGTGAAGCAACTAATTTGTCAATAAGGGGAATAACCGAGATTCAATTACGAGTGTATTTCTCAAGCTGCTGAGTGGTAGCGCAGAGCTCTCTCAGTGAGCACTGTGCAGGTGGTATGGTCCCACAGCATACGGGGGTGGGGTGGACTTGTACGTCTGGCTGAAGTCCCTCTGGCTTTGCTAATGAAGCATTTTAGAAACCTCTTTGAAGATCTCTTTGACAGCCTTGGATTGGAATGAGAGAGAGCATCTTATGGAACTGTTGTTTTCCCAACACGATACTATGGCTTAATAGCAGGAGGATGTAATTATCTGCGTATATGTGGGTTTGCTGTTAGTACTGCATGCAGTTTCTCTTTTTAATGGTAGTTATTACTACAGGATTTTCTGTTCTATTAAAAGCATCCTATGGCGTAATTTCTTGGCTCCTAAACATTCATTTAGCATTCTATGGGATATAATCTATGTTGGGAAACTATTATTTAGAATACTTCATATGTTTACATTCTGAAGTAGGTTGCAAGCTGGCTTGCATAGTAGAGGAGACTTTAAAGCAAAACCTTAGTACCAAAATCGGTGACGAAGCAGCAAGTTCATTTTTGGATCTATTAACCTTCATTTCCTAACCTTGACATAAATTGTGTTAGCATACAAAAGAGAACCTTAGTACAGCTACAAAGGTCGTTTCGTCGTGCTGTAGGACAGAATGCTTTAAGCAGCTGCAAATACTGAAGTACTACATGCTAAGTTTTCAGATCTAGCAGCCAAAACATACTTCAGCTTCAATCTGAACCCAACCAACTGAAAGGCACTAGCAAAATCTGTGCTGTGTTACTGGTAGTTGCCTGACATTCTCATCTGCCACCATAAATCTTTTCTATTTACTCAGTATGTTAGGGCTTAAATTCTATGCAAGTTCTGAGCATCTTTAGGCAAGTGTTGTGCTGGCAGGAGATGTGAGGCTTAAGAGTAAGTGGTATTTCCATGCAGGGGATGCAAATCGCAGCTGGCTGTATCACATCTCAGAATTTCTAATCCCTGAATAATTACTTTTACTGTGTGGAAAACAGTAGAGAGGGAGAAATTATGAACTTGCCTGCAAGTACCTCTTTTCAAGTACCTCTTTGTTGTTGGAAGGGTTTTTTGTTTACTTTTTAATGTCTTTGTAGTGCTGGCAGTGGTAGGAATTTCAGGTGAAAGGTACCTGTCCTCCCTTCCGGACTGGGTCTAGCATTGCAAAACAAATAACTTATTTGATCAGTTACACTTAAGAAGTTTCATTTCTTGTGTGTCTAACAGCGAGGGTTAGCTCACAGTCAGGCCAATATGAACTACTGGAATTGGTTTGGATTTTATCTTTTTGTTTTGTACTTAAGCATCTTCCTCTGAACAAATTGTAGAATTGCAGTGTTTGAGTTTAACCTACCCCTGTCCTCTGTAGCTAAGCTTGGCAAGAGATTTGGAAGTTAGTAATGAGGGATTTTTTCCCATAAACCTAATTACTTCAGGAAGCAGCATAAAAAATGAAGCCTACACTGACACTGTAAAAAGTTATTGTAGCTCTTCACAACCAATTACATAACCTCTGCCTCCGGAGTTCAGAATATAAAACCACTGTCATGAAACATGAATGTCTGCTTTCCTTTGGAGTTGGATGTTCTCATTTCAGTGTGGTGTTTGAGCACTGTAATTCACAGAAAAATACCCAACAGTATTTTGGTAGTACAGTACTCGTGGATTCTGTAGGGTTTTGCTTTCCACATTCACCTAAAGAAGGTCAGCTTGTCAATTCTGTGTTCCTTCTAAGTTCTTGAAAAGACAGTGAACCAGGAGGATACTGTGAAAGAATGGCTGAATAGGATCATTTCTTCCGTCACACCAAGTCACATGAACATGTCTTGATGGCACCTGTGTTTTAATAATTGAAACGGATCAAGTTGGGGGTGGTTTTGCACAGAGTTTTGAAAAAGGAGCAGTAGAAAGGAATGAGAAAGGGACTGTGAGGTCAGTGAAGTTGGAAGTGTGATGAATGATGGAGGAAAAGGGAAAGAGCATCAAAAGGATGATCTGGACATCTAAGGCCTGAACAAACCTTAACCTTTTTTGTTCACAGTGAAGGAATTAAACGCTTTCTTTCTCCCCAATGTGTATATTTTGTTATAAACATCATAAGAAGAGGTTGCAAATATGGCAGCCAGTATGACAAACAATTTGAAGACTCGGGGAGAAAGGACCTAGTCTTCAGCTGAGAGACAGAGAAGAAAAGGGGAAGGGAAAGAGTGCATATGGGTTAGGAGTGAAAGCTCAGTCGCCTTTACTGTAGGTGTGGTTGAGAGCTGCAACTGAAATACCTCCGAGATGCTTCGGTTTCAAGAAAGCCATTCTTCAGAGAAGATTTCTGATGCAAAACTGAGTTCAGTTTTGACCTTATTCTCTAAAATAAAATGTTTCCTTAAGATATGAATTTCTCCTTACTAACTTTATTTTTCATGTTTGCTTAATTGTCATAACATAAGCAATCAAACCGTAGAATGAGTGTATTCATGTTCATAGAAACTTTGAACATCTACATCTTAGAAACTGGAAATTATAAACCAACCAACCCCATACAGGATGTAATTGAATGTTTTCTTCCTTACTACTTACTTGATTTAAAGCAGTGTCAAAAAGGCACTAAGAGTGATACCTTGCTGGTCTAAGGCGTAATGGTCACTGATCCCTCAGGTTCAGAGAGATTTTGTTCCTGTTACAGGATACATCTCTGTACAAGTTACCTAAGAGAATTCACACTGCATGTGTAATTTACCCCAACATCATATCTGACAGTCACGTAGATAACCCTGTTCTCAGGATGGAGCTTTGGTATCAGTGGAGTAGCACGTCCTTGTTCCAAGCTGCGGTAGTGGAAGGGATTTCAGAACTGTTGCAGCGTACTAGGAAGAGTAATTTGGGTCATCCACATGCCTCAGTTTCTGTGCTTAAATTCTCAGGTCGTGGGAAGAGTGGCTGGGTTTTGTCAGGACTTCCCTTGCCTTTCCCCCCCTGCAGTATAAAGCTTTAAAAAGATACATAATAGCATTCATTTGGGGCTTGTTTCAAAGCCAGCTAATGTGAAGGGCTGGTTCACCTAAGTAACTGCAGCATTATGCACAGTAATACCTACTTAAACAAAAGGCTTGATATTTTAATTTTGATTTTTGTTTTCTGAAAGCAAAACCCAGTTTTTCATCCTGTATTCTGCAAAGCAGAAGCCGGTTCATTTAAATTACTAGATAGCCACTGTATTATCTTGCAACAACGTACATAAGGTAATTGGTTCCTTTTGAACTTCTGGAACAGAAAATAAAGCTACCGAAGAAAACAGCCAGACGATACCCAGCCTACGAGCTCTATCTCTATGGGGAGGGGAACTATGCTGAAGAGAACAAAAATCTCCTATTGACAGGAATTCCAGTTCTCTTTCTTCCTGGGAATGCTGGCAGTTACAAGCAAGGTAAGCGTTTAGCCAAGTTACAGGCTTGTTACAGAGAGCTCTCATATTTATGCACTAGTTCAGGACTAGAAGTTTTCTGTTTGAAGTAGTAAAGAGTACTACCTGTGCCACTACATATCAGTAAATATTTAAATGACTGGGGTTGGAGTTTTTTTTGGGGGAAACTGATTTAGGGAGATTGGCAATGAGTTGTATGTTCATTTTTCAAAATCTTTTTAAAAATCAATTGGTCTGCCTTAATTGGTGGCTAGGAGTAGTTTTTTATTACAGAATTTATGAAAATTCATATTTCATTCAGAATTTATTGTGGGAGGACACATTTTAATTCCGATACTAGATGAGTAGAAATGATCTTATTGTTACTTTCGTACTTGTTTAAAATACTCATATTCGCTGAGCAATGAAGATGGATGTGCTGTTGCTGCCGTTGCTGGGCTTGTTAATTTGATGTGTTACAGACACTTGAAATGTGTTAATTCATCCTCTTTCATGGGTGCTAAGATGAACCTTTTAAAATGTACAAAAGTTAGACTTGGAGTAAAAGGTGATGGTCTGGTTTAGTTGTTGGGCATCAACCTGAGATTGGGAGAACTGAGATCCTGAGTTTTATTTAGGAATCCATCACACATTTGCCTCGTGGTCTTTGGCAATGTTCTTGTTCTTTTTACCATGACATCCAAGGGATAAAGTTGTGATAAGATACTCAATCTTTAAATGCTTTTTAGGCCTTTTCAAATAATTGCAAATGTGTTTTTATTGCTCATTAGTTTTAGATAGAATTGGTGAAATGATTGAATACAGATTAGATTTATGAATGTCACCATTATGGGATTTTTAAACATCAAAAATATTTCATAAATTGTATTTTCCAGTGTCATGAAGTTTGCCTGAATTTTTTTGATATGTTAATTTCTATAGCAAGCTTAGCTGAGGAGGAGGACTCTGTAGGCTGCAGATCAATGAAACTGTTGCACTCTAGATGAATCTTGCTTCTGTGGGCAGGGTTTGGGCAGACCTTTCTGGCGATCATTAGTTTATTTGTGAAAGTATATACCTGCTTTTGGGACTTTCTCTTTTATTTTCTTCTTTCCCTATGATGTTTTTTTGTCTGCAGCCACTACTGTTCCCATCCTGCAATGTCTCCATAGAAACTCTGGGACAATTCTGCACTGGGAAGGCTGTATTAAATAGCATCTGGGGTTAGATGGAGAAGACAGGTCAGAAAGAAGACCTTGTAAACAGAACATTTTCTCCCACAAGATTTTAGGTGGAAAAGTGTCTTTTGGGAGTTGTTTTTCCATTCTCCTGTACATAACGCAGTGCTATTTGGAAACGGTGTCCTGGAGTTAATGGCCTTCAAAGGAATTTCAGGAAAGCCTAGCAGCAGCTAGAGTTTAAGTCAAGACTGCTCTTTTTGCTTTGCTGTCCTGTGGTGGTGAGATGAGAAAAGCAGCCCTCAGGCAGGGGACCATAATCCTCCATCTTGTACAGTTTTTTGACATAACACCGCTCTGTAGTCAGCGGGAAGCTGGGTCACGTGGTTAACTGTCATAAGCATAGTATGCAGCTCTTGGTAACTCACTGCAAACTCTTTTCATCTCAGCAGGTTTGTTCTTTTCCATATTCTTCTGATTACAATACGTTTACTAATATTTTTTTTTATCAGAGGGATTCTTAAAAAAATAATTATTTCTTTTTTCCTTTTACAGTTTGGTTCTGACAGTGATACTTTTGCTCTGACTGTTTACATCTTCAGTTCTCTTTTTGTAAAACGAGTGTGATTGCAGATTAGAAAGTAGATTATTTCCTTTTGGATGTCTTTTTCAGCTTCCTCTTACTTTTCTAAATCATTTGAACAATGGATTTAAGATAACATTTGTTTCTTAATAGATTATATATTTATGTGTTTGTCTACTAATGACAGTGCTGAGCAGTGACTATTAGACTGCTCTAATTGATGTGCTTTCTTTTCCTAGTACGTTCTCTTGGCTCCATCGCACTTAGAAAAGCAGAAGATGTTGACTTCAAGTATCATTTTAATTTCTTCAGTGTCAACTTTAATGAGGAGCTGGTTGCATTGTATGGTGGTAGTCTGCAACGACAGACCAAGTTTGTGCATGAATGCATAAAAGTAATTCTTAAGTTGTACAGGGTAAGTAGTGCTGAATAATGTACTTGCATTTTGGAATGGAATTCTGGACTGCCTTTGCTGGAAAACTGAAGAAGGATGAATTAGGGAGGGAGGCTTTATAGTGTGTGGAGATAATTGAATGTGATAATAGCACAATAGAGAAGCGCTGCTCTTTATTAGATTTTTAATGCTTGTGACAATCCAAGAGCCTTGGTGTTGGGTTCTGTATTGTGTTTGTAAATAAACACTTCCATGCAAAATGTGGGCTTTTTCATAGTAGAGCTGTAAACTTTCCCTAGTGTTTTAAAATGTTAATACAGTATCACCTTGCATGCTTTTTTTCTCTAGGAAAGTTTTGTGTTAGCCGATGTTCCCAAGAGTCTCAGAAAGTAAAATAACCTGAAATTTCGTAGGGTTATACAGCCTACAGAGGATTTCCTTTTAAGCTGCAAACTACACATTAAGCACATATTTTGAGATAACAACTAAATTTATATTTATTGTGTGAACACATTGAGTTGATACTAGTTAATATTATCCTTAAGAGGACATAAGTTAATTTTGGGGAAAAAAAATGTACAGCTGATATCCACAGTTCAATGTCAGATCTATTTTTGATGTATCTAATTACTCTTTGCTTAAGGATCGAGAATTTGCACCAACCAGTGTTGCAATAGTTGGTCATTCCATGGGTGGTCTTGTTGCAAGGGCATTGCTTACTCTGAAGAATTTTAAACCTGAACTTATAAACCTCCTCATTACACAAGCCACACCTCATGTTGCACCTGTAATGCCTCTAGACAAGTATCTTACTGGTAAGTGTTGCAGGTATTTCTTTATTGATCTGCTCAAGCATTGATAGGTGAGGTTCTTGCGAAGGAACTGGGAACTGTGCGATGTACTGTAATCAATCCATTCCCTTGTTACGCGGTGATTGTGTGAGAGCAGGAGGATAGGCAGAGAAAGTAGGGTGTCATGTAAAATGTGTTAGGAGGACTTGAGCTTCTGCGCAGGGCCTGGAGCTCTCAATAAGTTGTAATTTTATTAAGTTGCAGAGCATGTTACTAAATTAGTATGCTCTCCAGTGAATGACTTTTTTTCCCTTTTTTTTCCCTTTTTTTAAAGTTTGAGCTCTATAATAGCTTTCTTTGTGAAATTAATTGCTTAGAGTAGCTAAATTTAATGTTTGCCACGTCCAAAGGTTGGGGGAGTGAGAATGATGAACATAGATATATATTTTATATATATTTACATAAAAGACTACTTTCTGCTCACCTAAATAACTGTGGCATGAAGTATAGTCATTACACATGCACTATACTTTTCTTGAAAAGCTGTATTTTGACTACACTGATTAAAGATGTGCTTAGTGATAATTGTGCTGCTACACATAGATATTGAGGGAACATTGAAGAAAAGGGATTGGATGTTTATTTTCGTTTTTCACTGTGGCAGCTGAGAGGAATGGATTATCTTTGCCAATTTTGATTTATTGTGCTTGTATTAATTCTCTGTCCTACACCTGATTCCAGTGCAATGCTTCTTTGTTGCTGACTTGTTTCTGGACTGTGGCTCTCCTTAAAATAAATCTGTGGTTTGCTACTTAAGCCATGTTATGTGCTTAGCTGATACAGAAAGTGCAAGTGTATATGTCTTTCCCAACTGCTACCTCCTTGGGGTTAAAATAGTAATTTCCTTTCCTTCTATGAATCCAAAGTGATAATCAGAGCTTGAATGCCTCTAGGGAGTTTATGGAAACTTTTAGTTAAATGTTTCTGTAGCTTTTTTTGCATATCAAATAGACATAAGAGAAAATTGTGATTGATTTTAATATATTTTATAGATTTTTATACAGCTGTAAACAATCATTGGATTCTAAAGGCCCAAGACTTAAGAAATTTAACTACCCTTTCTGTGGCGGGAGGATTCAGAGATTACCAAGTTCGTTCAGGACTGGCTTTTCTACCGAGATTGAGTCAACATGACAGTGCCTTATCTGTTGTGGTAAAGAAGCAAACTGTTTTTTTTGGTTTTGCATGGAGCTATGTTAGATAGCTGTTTCTGTAACGCATGTATGGGTGTCTAATCATAGTCTGTATGTGCAACATAGTGTCACGAGATATGAGCATGCTACATGTGAAAACACAAAGCAGATAGCGTAAGGTTATAAAGCCAGAAGTAGTTCTTGTAGTGTAAATGAGTGTCTGCTAGAACAGGATGTGTTGGAGTGTATCTGAATCACCTACCCTTTGGTACTGTTTCTTCTCACCACCTTTTCATACCTTTTTAGTTTCAGTACTTTTGTTCTTTGTTTTCCTGTGCTTTTATAAGAGATGTGTATGTGGAGGCTGGCAGAGGTGAGGCATAGAAGACGACTGCTGGTTTGATCATAAAAATACAACTTTGGCTTCAAGCCTTCTTTCTGTATTTATTGTTTTTCAAGGAACTTAGGAATAGAAAGCATCTACTGGATTATCAAGTTCCACCTTCTGCTTTTGCAGGCATCAAGTTCCTTCCAAGACTAATCATGCAGTAACATAGAAACAGTTAGGCTTGTCATTCCAACCCCACCATCAACCTGTTTCCAACATGGAAGAAGCTGGAAAACACTCCTCTGTAGGAAGATTTGTAATTTCCTGCTCCCGTTTGCTGCTCAAGCCAGCTTTTAAATGTGTTTGTTCTGACATTGAAATGTTATCTGAAATGTTTGTCATTCCCTTGTTTACCTCCCTGTCCATTGTACAGAAAGCTGTCTATAAATAGTCCCGGCTCTGATTCTGCCAGGCTAAGAAGATTAACTCTGCATCCCCCTTGTCCTAGTAACCGTTCTCTGCATCTGCTCTACTTTCATGTGTCTTGAGTGTTGGTGACCAGAATTCTGCATGAGATCTCATGTGTAGTGGTACCAGTACTTCCTCATAGATTTTGTTGTTGTTGTTGTTCTCTGGTTTGTGGATTTTGTTTTGTTTTGGGGGTATTTTGTTGGTGGTGGCTGTTATGTTTTTTTTCCTTCTGAACTGTAATGCATTAATAAGTCATACCTTACTTGAACCAAATTGTGCCATTAGGTGATGAGCTCTATTTATGGCAGGTGGTTTTTATATTATTGGTTCCTAAAATGCAACACGCGAAATACACTTATAGAAATTAGTATCTTCAGACTGTCCAATTCTTTCTGCACGGTGTTCTGATGCTCCTTTCTCTTGAGGATGCCCTTGATTTTTCAGCAACAGCTTTCATTGGCATGCTTGTATTCTTGCGTGCCAGGATCACTTATTAAAATAGTAACATTAGTCATAGAAGCAGTCTTGGAAGGAATCTTTGGTAAGTTTCCTCCATACCATTATTTGCCCTTTCGCCATCAGTCTGCTATCCAACGTAGGTAACTTCATCCTTTTATTTTACAAATGCCTTGTCACTTGTAAGAATTTTCACTTAAGTCATTCTGTTGGGGCCTAGTCCCTGAAAGTCTTGAGAAACACTATTCTTTTTAATAAATGAGCAATTATTTTTAAATAAGGAGGGGAAAGGGTTGCTTAGAGTTTTAAAATGTTGAATGCTGACAAAGTCTTAATTTTTTTTCCTTCCCCAAACAGAGCTCAGCAGTGCCTAGAGCTTGGGCCTCAACAGACCATCTCTCCATAGTGTGGTAAGCTTACGGAGCAAAGATGAATAGATTTACTGCACGTACTTCAGCTCTTTACTGTTACTGCATTATACAATAATTGAACTTCAGCATAATATTATTATGATACCTCTTCTGACCACTTTCTCCTAGATATTTATTTTCTAGATTTAATTTTATGTATTCTGTGTTCCAGGTGCAAAGAATTGATCCTGGCTACAGTTAGGGCTTTTTTTGATCTCATCGATGAAAACACAAGGCAGGTTTGTATATATTATCTCTTGTGTACTTCCCTATCATACTTTCTTCTTCTTCCATCCCAGAGTGCTTAACCAGGACAAACATCACCCTATTATACAGAAAATGCAGTTTTGATTCTTTTAAGTCATGCTGAGAGAATTGTTGCTGTTTTGTACCAGTCACTGAAAAATCCCATGGCTTTGTGTTTTTTGACCAACAGTCAGAAATAATTATGTGTTAGCTCAGTTGTTATTATTGACTGCTTGATGCTTTATAGCTGGGGCATGGATTGAATTCTTCTTCCACAACAGAGGTTTACAGTTAACCTTGCACCAGGTTAAGCTGTGTGGCTATGAACATGACCTCTCAATGTATATTTGTGTCACCTCTGACTAATATACAATTGATGAAAACCTGTGATAGTTTAACTCATGCATAACACTTCTCAAACTTCTATGTGTTGTCATCATAACGGCCAGCACATATTTGTGGTGTTCTTTTGCAGATAGCTGTTAACAAAAATTGAAGTAAAATGCTAGCATATTCATTTACCTCCAACTACCAGTATATGTTGCTTTTCTAAATAAATACCCTGCATCTTTTTTGAAAACTATTGAAGTCCCCTTTGTAGTCTTTTCTTTCTGAAATGTTATGCAGAAATAAATATGAATTGGAATTAAGGTCCAGCAGGTTGGAAATATATATAAGAGTGGAGCTCTAGATGTAAAGACAGAGGCTTCCAGCTGTTCTTTTTGAAACTTTGGGTCAGACTTGTCTGGTTTTAGATCTATTCACTTCAATATGTCATTTAGAAAGATATAAAGGGGGTATGTTTCTGGAGTTGATTGGCAGTGTGCCAGAAGATACAGCCTTTCAGAAATCAGTTCTAATGGCCACAGTTTTGAAAAGCTGAATAGAGAAAATATTTAGTCCTGGAAATTTAATTTAAAACAAATCCCCAAGCAATACCCAAAGTGTATCCTAATAGTTAGTGCTACAGCTATCTGGATGTTTGAACTGTTAAGACAAGATGTATTAAGATGTTTTTGTAATCTCAGTCTAGTAAATATAAACATGAGGTTTTTCCCATAAACTCTGGCATTAGTATATTACTCAGGAAGAATGCATTTGTAACTACAAAGTTTGATAGAATGGCTTCCTTCTGTTAAGAGAAGGCAAGGTTATAAATGTAAAAGTTTTAGCAATGTTTTACAGTGTGTAGATCTTCTGTATTGCAGTGATTGACTCCTGATGGCATTTGTTCAGATTATTGAGTTTAGAATAGAGTCACTGTACCATGTCTTCTAATAATCTCTCCCTAAAACTGTATTGTTAGCTGCGATCATGTAATAATTGCAAATCCCAGATAATTTGATTATGTGCTTTTTCTTTTTTTTTTTCCAGATAACTGAGGATCCAAAGAAGAGAATGTCTGTACTGAATCACCACTTTGTGAGACACCCTGCAAAGATATTTGAGGAAAATCCTGAAACTTTTACGGAACTCACAGGTGTGCAGAAGTTTTCTTTTGAACAGGATTCGATGATACTCCTTCGATAATAGTTCTCACTTTTATTCTCACTAACTTCTGGAATGTGTTCTGTCCTTCTTTAGACTTTACTAAAATGATTTATGGGTTGTGGATCTAAACTATCGCTTTTGTTTAGATTCAGTACTAAATACGTTAAATGGGGTAGTGGCAAAAAGCTGTCACTTTTTATATGGCTTTGGTTCTGGGGGACAAGCAGGAGTCATGTTTACTCCAGAGTGTGCAGTAGACCTTATCTAATAACTAGTGACAGGACAAGATGGAATGGGTTCAAGTTGTGCCAGGGTGGTTCATATTGGATACCAGAAAAATTTCTTCACTGAAAGAGTGGAGAAACATTGGAACAGGCTGCCCAGGGGGGTGGTGGAATCACTGTCCGTGGAGCCATTCAAGGAACGGGTAGATGTGGTGCTTCAGGAGATGGTTTAGAGGTTATGGTGGTGTAGCACTGACTGTTGGACTTGATAGTGAAGGTATTTTCCAACCATTATGATTCCATGTCAGAAGTTGGGAATAGCTGAGTGTCAAAAGTATGGTCTAACATACGCTTACATCCCATACTTGTGAGTGGCATAGTATGGGTGTTGTTGGGCTGTTGTTCTTACGCTACTTACTGTTCAGATCTGCTTTATCAGTGACTTCTTCCTTTCAATGGCATGGCAGGGCAAAACAGGCTGCACACTAATGATTTTCTTGTAACCACTAAGAATGTGTAGGTAAAGGTGAGAAATTTTGACTGCGTGAAGTCGTGGGACCTAAACAGAACTTTTGAGGGGCATAGCTATATTCCTAGTGTCACTGAAGTGAGCAGAACCATTTTATTAAAAAAACCTTATTTCAGGAATTTTCTTGATGTAAGCTATTGCAGAAGTATTAAGGTGGCTTGGATGTTGGTGTTTGGTTTTGGCCACCCTGGGATAAGAAGACGTTAAGGCATTGGCATATACGAAATTGAGTATGGAACAGAGAACCATCAAAACAGTTAGCCCCTGGGGTGTAGGACATAGGGGAGAGAGGCTGAGTGAACTGGGCTTTTTCATTGGTGCCCAAAGAAGCTGTGACTCTGATTTTGTTGTTGTTTGTTTGCCTTTTTTTG
This sequence comes from Gallinula chloropus, assembly GCF_964237585.1. Classification (NCBI taxonomy): domain Eukaryota; kingdom Metazoa; phylum Chordata; class Aves; order Gruiformes; family Rallidae; genus Gallinula; species Gallinula chloropus. The sequence continues at coordinate 28,673,245 of NC_140090.1, read as the reverse complement.
GTCTTTTTTGGGATAATTTTTTAGCAATAATGAGGAATATGTTTAAATTGATTCTCATGTTTTCGTCTTCCTGTTTTTGTGGTGACTTCTTAACACATAGCTAAATGTTTGTGATGAACTTGTTATTCTGATTACATAAGATAGATATTAACCTTTTTGTGTGACAATTTGCATTGTTGGCATCTCTGATCTCTTAGTAATTCTGACTTACTGTTTTTCTTCAGACATATCTTTAAACTGCAGCTGTTTTCTTGTACAAGCTATTCGCTTCATCATAGAGTTGCTTCTGCACAGGTTTCTCTATTAGTTTTCTTAAATGTCTGAATGTCTGACAGGATCCAAGGTTGTGACTGTTTGTAATACTGCTTCAGCTTTAATCAGTCACCCTGAATTACGTTGGTATCATTCTGTTTCTCTTTTGTTTTGTTGTCTAGAGAGCTTTGGTTCAAGATTTATAGGACTTTTATTTGGCAGTTATTACATAATTGGATCCTAGGATTTTGCTGTTTCCTGTGTAACTCACGATAACTATTGCATGTAATACAAAGGATAGCAATCCTGAGTGTTGGTTAAAGCTTATAAAGGTTATGGCCATTTACAGATAAGAGATAAGACCTTACTGGTAAGTAAAATATAAGATTTTGGAGATAAGGATAATATTTCCTGCAATGTGGCATATAAAGCATATTTATTTTTAGGAGCTTTCACGTCGATTACAGTCAAGACCCCAAAATGGACTTACTCGGTTTACAATGTAAGTGACTTTCTTCTCCTCGTTGTATTTTTATATTTATTTTTTGTACTAATAAGCAATTTTTTTCCTTTTAAGGATTCTGATGGAAAATATTTCACATTTCCTCTTGCAAGCCACAGAAAATCATACAGTCACGTTTACTGTGGAAACAGTATGTTGGTGAGAAAACACTTCTTTAATATCTGGCAATTATTTACAAAGCTGTATTTTAAAAAAATTAGATTTGCTACAGTTTGAAGGCTTTTGAATGAACAGTTGTTGAAATAACTGAGATCTGTTTACATTCACAGCCTACTACACTGTGTTACGTGTCCTTCCTGTTTTAGTATGTCACTCTTGCTGTTCAAGGTCTGAAACTTTCAATCCTACCTGAACATCAAATGTTTTGGTTTTGACTCCCATGGTTGCCCCCCTGGGTTACTTTCTCCTTTATTTCAGGGCAGGTGTTTATTGATGGTTTTCACTGAAGAAAGTATTTTTAGTGCTGCAAGGATTCAGCCATGCTTCTAATTTAGTAAGCTGTTTATAGATTTGCTTTCCCATAGTAAGATTTAAGTGAGCCTGAAAGGCTACAGAGATCTTCCACTGAGCCATGGAAGGGAATGGGAGCCAGATGAGAAAACAGCACCTTCTCAGTTGTCTCTGCTACTGACAGGAAAGGCAATAATGTGCATTTCTTATAGAAATTCAGCCAAAATGGTTTTGAAATTTTTTTTTAAAATATTTTTGCAAGGAATGAATGTTATCTCTTGGAAATCTGGAGATGGATGTATATTCTTTTCATAATTACGTTTCAGATCAGTGGCAAGAAAATTAAGATGCTTTTCCGTTCCACCCTGACTGTCCTTGTTGCCATTCCTCCTCTTACCAAAGAGGTTCATGCCCCTGTTGTGAAAAAAGGTTGTATATTCTTGGTGCTTTTCTAATTGTCTTTTCCAGGAGCACCATCAATGGTGCTTGTGGCTTTAGTTGTGCTCTGCTATGTTAACTTTTGCTTTGGCTAGAATATCTTAGACAGGACTAGTACTGCTTGAGGAGAAAGAAGTACAGAACTATGTCTGAGGTACTTCATGTGCTGACACTTAAATTCTCGAGCAAGGGAGGAGTAGAACATTAAAAATATTAAGTATTCCTTGACTACTTAGGATAGTACCTTGAGATGTTTCCTCAGTTAGAAAAGATTCGAGCCTAATAAAACTTAATTTCACACCACCTGCAAGGCAGACGATTAAGAGAAATAATGAAAGCTTGTTTGCTTAACTTTGCATTTTATTCTTTTTAGAAAATGTATTGATTCATAACTAGAAATGTGGCAAATAGAAGTTTCTTAAAATGTTTTCTAGAACACCCTACCTTTCACACTTACACCTCATCTTTCCATCATTGTAATTGTAATTCTGAAGTTATGATATCAGGCTTTTACTGGAGAATATAACTTGCTGTTAATACAGAAGTCTGAATTCACTGTGAAATGAAGATGAAAAAAAAGATGTCTTTCATTATAAATAATTGAAGAAATCTGAGAGACTTTTCTATTGTCACCTTCACTTACACTTCAGGATTTGCCATCTTTATGAGAGATTGGTCACTGTAGTTACAGCTGCTGCAGGCACACGTAATAGAAAAGGAGGTAGGCGAAGGTGAAAGTTTGTTCCTCTTTTTAGGAAGTGAACCCACCAAGGTTCTGCTGTCAGATGAATTTTAGAAAAGCTGCTGACATCTGGTGAACTGAAACAGCATATTGAATTCTTAGAGGTGATCAGCATTAACTCCTGTATATTTTGGAGTAAAGAATTGCTATTTTAAATATATTTATAAATACAGTCACACATAGGTAACATACTATTTTATGGTATTGATTTACAGGACACAAGTAGCTGGATTTATGGCTGTATGAACAGCAATTCATCAATATGGTGAGTATAAACAGTTCCTGTTCTTTATTCAAATAGATTTTTGTGAGACTAAATTTGAATTTAAAGCATGTAAAGTATCTTCCTCCTTAGGAGATTGGAAAGCAAAGTAAAAGTGTTATTGTGAATAATTAATCTTTTTTTGTAGCACCAAGAAAACAGGAAGGAATAGGTTTTCTCAGAATTACTGCATGAATAAAATAGCTGAACTTTTTTTTTAGCTATGTTTTTGACTGTTATGAAAGGTCAAATTCTCTAAAGTTTCTCCTGTTGCTCTCTTGTGGACACCTACACACTGTGCTGGGTTCCTAAACTGTGTTTTGTAGTGTCCTATTTAGTATTCTATCAAATGTCACTCTCAATGTCATATGAAAAAAGAAATTAGAACTGTGGGTGATTCAGTGATTATTTGAATCAGGTTATTGCAGTCATCACAGAAGGGATTTAAAACACTGGTTTTGCTTACGTTTGCAAAGAAAGCTCAGAGGAAATTCAATCCACCCTTCACGTTAGGGAAACCTTCCAGGTGGAACTAGCATAGTATTCCTCTCTTCTGGGATCTGTGCTGAGGTGTATAGCCACAGAGTCTTGCCTTCAGCTGGTAGCCAGATGTCACAATTACTTTTTCCCAATCCAAGGAGAAGATGGCTCTTACTCCTTGGTATAACCCTTGATCAGCATCAAGTGCAGGTTAGCCTAATTCAGAACTCCTACCTAAGACCTCATCTAATAATAGTGGGTTTGCTGTGGACTGTGTCCTGAGGTCATGTAATGCTGTTCAGAAAAATGGAGCTATCCTTGCATTCTAAAAATCCTAACTCAAAATGACTGACTGAATGTGTTGCAGATTAATGTGTTAACTCAGTATCAGTACACATGATTTTAGAACTGCTGCAAGCTCTGTGGCAGCTAACAAAATCTTGGGTTTAGACGGCATATTTTAAATGTTCCTGTAGGAAAAAGTTGTACTTTTGATGTTTAAAAGATGCTAACAAAAAGTATGTTAATTCAATGACAGTGCTGGTTTAGCTCTTGAAGAGTTTTTGCTATGTGTCAAGTTGGCTAACAACTGCTGTATGTTTTATGTATTACAAAGCTAGAGCAAAGTTAACTTGCTTATGCTCAAACAAGATTTGTAGTATCTGAAATGACTGTAGTTTGATAAATTGCTTACTGTAGTAATTAACTGCAGTAGACCCAAACTTATTCTCAAGTTAAAATCATGTGAACCCATAGTGAGAGAGAGGAACTGGTACGTTAATCCACTGTCATAGTGTAGTGCCTGCGTAATGACTGTGCTCATCCTTTAATGTACATGAATTTTTACAGCCTGGAAGCTACTGATTTATCCTGGAGAGCTGAGTTACTTCCAGGCAGCAAGGTAAGTATTGTACGTAACTTGTAGGAGAGAGGTGCTTTGTGGCTAGTTGCATGTCATCATGGGAGAAGGATCTGTCTGTTTACAGCACTGGAACATGTGGTTGTATTCCAGAGGAAGGGATAGAAGAGGTGGACATCTGGGAACTGGCAAGGGGAAAACTAAGAAGCATGTTGGTAATGGCTTTTCTTTATTTTTTTAAGGTTGTAATACTGAAACTTCAGGACTATCCTTCTTTATCCCACATAGTCCTTCAAGTATCACCCACGGTTGGCAATAAGGTAAAAAGAAATGAAATGCAGAAATTGTTTGCTTACTGTGTTCAAAGCTTTCAAATGCTTTGCCAGAAGGAAATGGAAATATATTTAATAAGTGCTAAGTTCCTTCAAGAAACCATAGTCCTACACTCCAGTGTGGTTTGGAGGTAACTTTGTTATATTCTGTAAGCTCAAAACCACCTTGGTTTGATAAAGTACCAAATACAAGACATGAATAGTACTTGAAACGTGGGAAGCAACAGTTCTCAAATCAGTTCTTAGAATTCTTGTTGGAGATCCTGATGATGTTATTCCTTGTTTTTTCTAAATATTCAGGAATGCAATCAGAATAGTATCTTTTTTTAAACAGTCAGTTTTCTTACCCAGGGTAGTGAAGAATGCTGTAGATAATTGAAGATCCAGATATGGATTCTGGGGAGCATGGTACATAGACCTCTTCAACTTCTGACACCAGACTGAGTTATGCAGAGTTTAATAGTTGGGAATTTCACAGATGAGTTGGGTAACTTTGCATCGAGACCTCTTGGGACCCCAGAAAGAGGAACACTTGCAGTGAATCTAAATGTACTTTGCGTCTTAAGCCTGCCAGACCCAGCTGGGTTTCTAGTTAGTCCTGAAAATGGCAGAACACTGAACTTGAATTCCAAGTCTAAATAGATGTGATATTCCTTTCTGCCACACAGAGAGAGTTTCTGCATCCAAGGTATAATAATTCATGATCCAAGAAATTATTCACAGCTAAAGTGATTATAATGCTCATACATCTACAGATAGTTGTGACAGTGACACCTTGCAGTTAAATTAGTTCCTGGATAAGCAAAGATCATGTTGAAATGTAACCTCCCCTCCCTCCTCCCACAAATTTATGTAGCTGAGAACAGGATGTGAACTGGATTCTAGTCTCTCAGCTGTCTGAATAGCCTACTGAAGGCTGTTTGCAAATGGGTGAGAGCTGGAGTAACCTGGAAGTCATGTTTAAGCTACCCAAACTTGTACTGCTGTGTATAGGAGCAAGCTGTCGGCCAGTCCCTAACAATGGAGTGTGGAGAGGCGGTTTCTCAGTATTTTGTGTCCTGGAGTCAGCCTGAGTTTGTGATTAGAATTTGGCAAGATCAGAGGCTTTTGTAGTCTTGTGCTTGATTTAGATCTGTATTTAATATCCTGAATTGCAGTATACTTTGGACTGTGAATTCTTCAGAGAGGATTCCAGAACAGTACAGCTTCCTGTAACACGTATTTTTTCATTTGGTAAGTATAGCATATTACTTTTTTTTGGGGGGAGAGGGGAGGGAGTAAAACTGGTTTTACTAATATTTGGATAATAAATTTGCCTAAAACTTTCAATGGTCAGGAGGTTTATTGGGCTTGTTTTTGCTAAAATTAATAGTGCTTTTGTTAGAAACAGGCAAATAAGGAATGTGGGGTTTTTGACTAACATGTAGAAGCACACATGAGTCTCCTGGAAAAAAATAATCAGGAGATGTAGTGAGTTGTCAAATAATTTTATCTAATGTGTGAAAATAATACATCCTTTACAGGGCTTTCTTCAAGCAAAATTTTGTTAAATTCAACTGGCTTACTTTACAATGTACAGCTCCAGCACTTTAGCCAAGTAAGAATACCACTTAATTATTTTTAAAGTAGATGTAACCACTGTTTGGAGAATTAAAATTTTCTATTTACTTATTTTTATGTTCTAGGTATATCAAGCCTTCAAAATTTATATAGAGAGCCACTGTCACTCACTCAAAGGTAAGTATAAGTCTTCTAAAGTTTAAATTTATAAAACAAACCTTGTTGAAAATTCTCAGAACGGAAGTTGGTGGAACCAGAAGTCCTGTCATGCAGTGGGGTTTAGGCAGTACTGTTATCTGGCTCAAATGTCTGCTGATGTGACTCCACATAGATAGCTCAAAAAAAATACAATTCTCCTGTTTGTTTTTCTTACAAGAAATGGAAGTTGAACTTTCAACACGATTGTGTGTTATGTTGAAAGTGTTTCTCAAGAATAGTACGTTTGGCTACAATTTTTATTTGCTAATTATGGAGCTAAAATCTGAACGTTGAGCTAATAAGATTAAACAAAATGGAATGCTTAAAAAAACCCAAACCAAAATCAAAACACAAAGTGATAAGATTTATTAGATTGGGTTTACAGTTTTGTATTGAAAACCAGAAGTTTTCTCATAACTGTCTTGCCTTTAAACACTGATGTCTTGCTTTCTGGCTCTGTAACAGTGTTAGTTAAAAGAATACCTTTTTGTTCAATGCTAGATGCACTCATCTGCATTGCAATGTCAATTGCAATGTAACTTCAAGCTCAATAATCCTGTATAGTGATCTATATGATACATTTGTTTTACTTGCATTTTAGGTTTTGGAAACAGCTTATTAATTTTATATTTTTAATTCTCTTCTATTTCAGAAAGAAAACCTAGTGTTTACAGACTTCACATACCCTGGTCACATGAAGACTCAATAACTGTAGCAAAGTAAAAATTTTAACTTTATAACTTCCTTCTTGACATCTTCTTGATATGTTTTTGAAGAATGCATGTATCCTGTTGTGGTAATATTTCTTAAGTGTTTGGCTTCTGCATCTTTTCCTCAATTAACTTTCTGACCTTGTTGACAGAGTTCTTTTGACTTGACCTTGGAATATCTGCTAATTGTTTGTTTAATAGTTGCCACTGATACTCTTGAAAAGGAAGTCGTATTTGCTGGTCTGAAATTCTCAGCACAGGCTTTGCCCCCCGCCTATGAACGGGGATAGAGGCTGCTCTGGTTGCTGGCTTCTTCCCATAACCCCCCATTGAGATCACACAGCAGAACAGTCCTGACAAAATCAAATTATATTTTAACATTTTTTAACAACTTAATTCTTGCAGGAGAAAGAATTGTGTTCTTAAGAATCTGTCCTTCCCATTCTTGTCACTCAGCATATTTACATGTTCAGGGAGGCAATGTGTACACTAATACTGTCCTTGTCTGTCTTCATTAGTGCCATGCCCCTTGATAGTTCAGAAGACAGTGGATTGAGAATGTTACATGGTTCTTTGTGATAAGATAAAGCAGTTTGTTGTACCATTTTGCTTCTAGTGACAGTTGGTGTACTAGTTCTGCTTTTACATGCATGTGTTGAAGACTAAGGTATGTCTGGCTTTGATTATAAGAATAGCAATTACTAATTAAGTTGCTGTTTCAGAGCTCCATCTTCTACTGAGATTTCTGCAAAACTGCATATTGCTCGGCCTCAAAATGACAACAGGATTCCAGAGTTAAATATTTACTCTTCCTCTGACTGTCAGTATGAAGTGAGTAATATGAATTTTATCAATAGCTTGCATTGCTGTATCATTTTTTGCATAATTCAGTCTTTTAAAACTTCTAGCTAAATACTAAGCAAATCTAAAGATGGGCAATTTGGTATTTTCTAAATGTAGCACATGTTACAAGCATTTTGCAACTGCTGGAGTCATACTGAAAGTAGAGCTTTTGTTTCTAAGAGAAACTTTAAAGCATGTTTTTTAAAAGCTGTCATATGTTTTAGTTATGAGATTGCTGTTTTCTAATACTTAATCTGGTTTATTAAAAAACAAATTATTTTGTGCTTGTGGTTACTGTTATGTAAAATAATAAAATACTGTTTCTTTTATCAAGGTAATTCTGAAGACGTCACTTTTACAGATTCTTGGACAAGTAAGAAAACCTTCCAGTACTAGTCTTTTTTATGTCTATAGGAGTTTTCCCTTCCTCTCTTCCCTGCTATGGCACTCGATTCATTCTTGATTCTGAGAGGAACACTCTTCAGTGATCACTTAAAACCTTGTCACTTGGCAAGGCATCAGTTTTCAGAGGAGCAGAAAAGCACTCTAGCTCTAAGGAGTTACTGTAAATGTTGAGTATTTGGCTTTGTGATTAGTGGAATATTTGTGAAGGGATGACACTGTAGGTCACTTTCTCTTTCTTGTCAGATGAGTCAGTAGTGTTAAACCTTTAAAATACATTCAGCATCAACTAAAAGTTACGGAAAAATGTCTAAGTAGCGCCATATGCTCCTTTTCAACAGATTTTCTTTGGTTATCAACATTGGTATCAGTAAAAATAGACTAGCCTTCTGCAGCTTTCAGATTCTAAAAAGTAATTAATTTGCAAGCACCTAAATTGTATTTGAAAGTATGCGGCTATACAGATGATTTTTCTTTTTATTATCATTTTAGAAGAACATCTGTGCTATTTATATATTAATCAGATATCCCTTTATGACTTGGGACACTGGAAGCCAATTAAGATGCACATGAAACTTGCTTCTGCAAATTCTTTGCCCCAAAGGTTTTACTTGTAAAGTGTCCTTTGACTTCTAATTTTTTAATTTATTTTACTGAAGCACCATTAACATGCTGCAGTGTTCTTGACTTAACTGGAAAAAAAGCATTCACTTGTAATTTGGTCATTTATCAAAACACATGTGGTTGCCCATTTATGACAGATCTGAGTATTTTCCATACATAACATGAATTGCTAATGGTGGATATCAAATGCTTAAGCATCAAAATCAGAAACTATTTGAATCTTTTAAGAAAGAGTTTCCAGTCACACTATCATGCTGGCTTCATACTTATGTTTGTGTGTGTTATATAAATGTATGTGTGTGTGTTACCCTTATCTCCGTGTCTTTCAGGTCATAAGGTTCCATGCTGGCGCTTTTCCTGTCTATGTTGTTTCAAATATTCTTCTGGCTTATGGAGGACAGTTGAGCACATTGATATCAACAGGTAGCTTTTCTTGAAAGTGTGTTTTTTTTTGTCCTGAGTGTTTTTAAAGAAATTAGTTATGCAGTGTGCTGCTGAAAGGCTAGCTAGTTATAATTTTTTTTTTAAAATCTGAGTATCATTGAACTTGAGTACTTGGATCTGTGCTTGTCAGTTTCAGTTTTTGTGTTGGTAGTTTTACCTAAAACTGTGTTGTAGCAGACTATTTCCTTATTACTTTACTCTGCAGTACCTTCTTGTGAATGATTGCTGTTGCACTGCACAATATTTTAGAATCAAGAGTAGTTTACTTTAAAGGCACACATAGAAGTTTAAAATACATTGTTCATATTCACAAAACACTTTATTTCTTGAGTGAAGATGAGACTTCAGACTAACTTCTAGATGTGTCTTCAGACAAAAGGCATGCTTATTTAAATTCAAGTGGTGTTTGTGACAAACTCTTTGATCTCTCTAGAAGCTCTTGTGTCATGTTACCTGACTGTGAGTGATCCAGCTAATAACAGCTCTGATGATGACATAAACTGATTTACCGTACTGTTATAAGACATAGTTATCTTGTTTTAAAGTAAACTTTCAAACCTTTGTCTGAATTTACTTTTCATTGTGCATCTTTGTTGAAGTTCATGACAAAATAATAACTATATTAAATATAACTTATGTTCTTGGTTCTAGGCCAGTGTTCAGACTTTTCCCTTGAACTAGTTAGGACAGCAAAACCCTACAAAGTAGAACCTCTTATAAGCATTGTTGTGTTTCTGCATGGGTGAGTTTGCATAACTTATTTAAAGCAGTTTCCAAAACAAAAGTTTCAGAAGAACTGTTGGGGGGGAATATTATTTTATCTGTAATCATTATGAACACCTGACTGGGATTTTGTTTGAAAGGGTGTTGTATGAGGAATAGTTGATATGTATCTTAGTGTAACGGCAATTCCAAGTGATACGTAATGCTGCTTTCATGTTTTTGGCAGGTTTCACTGGTTTAGAGTGATAAGGGAATCGCTGTCACTACCAGAGGTGGATGCTGCTGTACTGAGTAGTCAGGATGCATGGTTCCCCCTTGTGTCCCTGATTCTATTTCTTTTTGGGACAGGCATTGCCTACTGGAGTGGAGTAATTTTCTCTACATCTCTGAGACTCATCTCTTCATTATGGTTAACTCTGATCAGGTAAAACAATGCTATGCTGTACAATTATGCTCTTCTAGATGACTGTGACCCTGTCAGTTTTCTCTGCTTCATAGTGAATGCTTGGGCAGATTGAATTCTGCACTATAGCTCATAGATGATTTTTAGCCATCTGTGTTTGTCAATGTGAAGTACTAATGAAGTATCAGGATTGGCCTCGTATTCCTTATTCCATATCTCTAAAAGGGAACATAAATGGCTTGCTTGTTTCCTTCACCAGCTGTTAAAAACAAGCTGAAAACTTTTATGAGGAAAGCTTATTGGGAAAAAGAAAGCAACTGAGCTATTAACTTTTCATAAACTCAAAAAACAAATGCATATACTTACAAAAGGGACTATAAGCATCCCAATCCATTCCTCATTGTTCATGTTGGATAAACTGCAATGAAGAATGCCATCAGGTTTGTAAAACAAACTTATTTGAAATTAATTTCACTCTACAAGACTGAATTTTATAGATCATGCCTAAGAATATTGGAATGTTTTTGCTTTTAGAGAGGAGTATTCAAACATGAAAGCAGGTTTAAAAAAAGCAGGTTTAAATAAAGAGATTTTTGAAAGATTAAGTTAAGTCACTTAGCTATTTCAGTGGTTTGACTTCTGACACTGGTAACAGTCTTCAGCTAGATTTGAGCCAACTCTCAGTCTCCAGAAATTTTGTTGAGATGCTCTTCACTCAGAAAATAATCTGTTAAATGACTTCTGCACTTCTGGTCTTTTTCTACCAAGTAATAGCTGTGTTATCAGTTATTTCTTCTCAGCCATCTTGTTCATAAATTACAGTGTGTGTTTCAGTATTTAGCTTTACGTGACAAAGTGATGAACTACTAAGTTTTGAAACCACCCTTGCTAAATGTTTGAGGGTTTCAGCTAAATTTGTACTGGTTTCATGACAGCTTTTGATTTCATGCAAATCCTGAGAATGTCTTGGACAGAGGCAAGAAAATAAGACTTTTTTTTCTTTGTGCCTGCAAGTCAGCTGGTTCCTTTTGGAATTATGGTGCTTTACACAGTCTTAATAAGAAGATGATACTTTATCTCTTGGGCTGAGCAGAACAACTGACTGATGCAGGTCTACAGTTAGCATTATCTGATGACTTATGTTCACCAATGTATCATTTATGTTTCCCCACATGAAGTAAAAATAATACATTAGTTACAGACACGTATTCTAGAAGGTGTAAGATTGTTTTGGGAGTTTTGGCTGGGTGTTGTTTTCATGGGGTTTGGGGTTTTTTTTGAAGTAGCTTATGAGGCAGTTGCTATATATGTTACAATTGATTTTTTCCAGTTTTTAATCAATATGCAGGAGCATTTTATTTTTGTCATTCACAAAACAATTATTCTTTGACCTTTCTAATTTTGTTACAAGAGTATAACAGCAGTTTTGTCCTTTTTTTAGACCTACTGTGCTTCAAAAAGATAACAAGTTGGTTACACCCAGAAGACTCTGTGGGGTGTTGTCCCTTGCTTTGGTTAGCTGGACCACTTGTGGTGCATTTGTTGTATTAATCATTTATCTTCAATACTTATTTAAGGTACTGAAAGGCTTAAACATTTTGAATTTATAACTGGTTTAAAAATGTTGTATGCTTTGAATTAACCCCCTGTTAAAAACAAAAATACAGATTACTATTTTTCATACTTCAAAGAGGTACTATTTGCATGCTTGAAAGGATCTTTTCTTAACTTGCCACTCTGTCACAATTCTGCCATCTTGAGAATCATTTTCTTCTTTTGATAATGGTATTTCCAAAGAAGTGTGTGCCCACTACAATAATGCATACAATTGTGATTTTTAACTTTTGGATAAGTAATGTTATGAAATCAAAGGCTCAAAGCCCTTGAAGAGAAGCCATCAAAGGGAGGGCTTGGAATGTTCTTTAAATTCATGGAGTGAAAGAGGGTGGATATATTGTTGGATTAGGATAGTCTTACTGTATGTCTACTCTGATGCCTTTGGCAAAGTGCCTCAAAGATCTGTATTTAGCCCCTGCCATTCAGTTTCCATGGTCTTCCTTGCATCAGAGCATCTAACTTATCTGATTCACCCTATGGTTATATAGCTGCTAAATCAGCTACTATACTTAGCTACTAGGGAAGCACTGGAGCATGCATTTGGGAGTAGGGGCACAAAGCAGAGCAGCTTACAGATGGTCTGGAGTAGGTAGGTGGCAGGTGAAAGCACAGCCTGAGGAACAGGTCTATCTCTGTCCCTGTGACATACGGTTACCCTGTGAAGGAGGTTCCCATGTTGACATTACTTCTGCAGGCAATTTCTGACATGGGGCTTTTCCTATGTGGCCTGTCACAGGTTTCTATAGAAAGTGAAACAGAAATGAATTAGCAGGAGGAGGTGAGGAATAGGCAGGTTTTCCACTTGTTATTCTCTGTCAAGCATAGTAGAAGGTTTCTCTCTGTGCTTGGAAATCCTCCCTTACGGGAGAACTTTGGATGCTGCTGATAAAAAAGGCAGAGGGAGTTCTTGCATTGAAGCTCCATTGGAGCCCCATAATATATAAAAAGAAGCAAAAAATAATCATCCTTTTCTTTTTTCTTGTATACCACAGCTTTTTGTGTGAAGAAATGTTATTAAAAAAGCTGAACTGTGTCTTACAGGTTATAAGACTACATATGAATGTGAAAGCAGAACAAAACATACTTAATGGGGTAAGTCTATTTCCTGCTTCTAGTCAAAATCGTGGCCAAGAATTATTTGGCAAACCTATGCATTATGAGTTGTCACTGTCTTGCCTTGGTAGTGTTAGTCCTGCTGTGATGACTGGATGGCACTTCCTGTGTGCATGATGGGAAAGAAAAGCCCTGAGTAGACTGCCCCAACACATGTGATTGTTGCATTCACTGTTCCAAATCACTGTTGTGTGAACTTGTCTGAAGTTCATTTAAGAAGAAAACTGAATACATACAGAGCAATAGTTTTTGTCCAAATTTTGGTATTCGATTATGCATTCCTCATCTAAAGAAATTGATACAGCTTCTAGATAATAATCTTATTGACAGGTAAACATTTTTTTCCAGAGAGGTAGCTTGTGGAGTTTAGGGGGGTTTTTTTAATCATAAGATGACATATATGATTTATTAGATGGATATGGACTGAGACTGCAGTAAATTACAAGCTATTTCAAAAGGAGTAACAAAGCTTTGGGTTTTGTGTGTCGTGAACTTTATCTTTTCAGTTACTGTAAGGCATAGGATCCAAGATGCAGGTGTGCATGGATGCAAGCAGATAACACTTGTTCTTTTTTGCAAATGTAGTTAAAAATGCAATCTGACTGAAAAACTTGTTGATAATTTCGCTTGGCTTTCTTTGAGTGTTTTTTTGTGTGTTTAGTTTTAAATCCTCTCCTCTCTACATCTCTGTTGTTTTGATTCATTTGTGGCATTTTTTCCCCTGTCACTGGAGTTAGAGTCTGCCAACTCATTAGTTTATCTTTGTTATTTATTCCGGCCGCTAATGGTTTACTCCCAGTTGCATTACCTCCTGTATCTTTTTTCCATGAACGATCACCTGTGATTTTCACCCGCATGCTTTATTACTCCTTTTATTCTGTTCTTTCTCCTTCCAGGAACTCCATTTCTTATCACTGCATTGGTGTCAGGGCATCTCCAATCTCTGTTCCTTCCCTCCACAGACAAATGAACTATTAGTGTAAGAGAAACGTCTGGTTAAATCTAGATGCTTTAAAATGGAACTATTTAACTTTGCTTTTGATGGCTTTTTTGAGAGATAAAATTGCAAGTTTTCTTCTTAAATCAGAGCTGGTATGATACTGTTATGAGAGTTTTTCCCTCCTCCTTCCCTTGCACAGATTCTTACAAGCCTGTGCACGTTTTTATGACTTCTACCTTTTATTTTCAGGATTTAGACCACTCCAAAGAAAACTCCAAAGAAAACTCTTGGAACCCAAGTACAGATACAATCAAAAATCAGAATTCAATGGACAGTACCTCAAAAGCAACACCACAATCTCTATCCAACAGTACCACAGTTGCTGAAGCTGTTAACAGTCTAAAAATGCATGTTACAATTCTCAATTTATTTACCTGGATTGTGCTGCTCAACTTGCCGTCTTTAATTTATTGGTTAAAAAATCTCAGGTAACTTATTAAATTTCCAGTAAGATGGAAGAATCTGAGCCTTTGAAGGTAGTAATAATTGCAAATGTTCAACTCTGAATTAGCTGCTTTATAGTAACAAAGACTTCTGTTAATTAGAATTGGGGTTTTATGCAATCTGTTTTTTGTTATGGTATAAGTAGGTGTTTAATGGATCAGTGATGTGCTGAAGAAAGTAATGACTTTATTTGGTAGCCTAATTTAGAAGTAACATGCTCTTAAAACTTTTTTTTGCAGGTACAATGTTAGACTTGATCCTGACCCATGTAGATCTACAGCTATTGCCCTTGTATGCATTTTAGAAATTCTCATGAATTCAAGCACTTCTCAAGTGAAATCAAGGTACCGTAGCCTTGCTACTTTCTTCCTACTTCCATGTGTGAGGAAATGCAGTTTATGCCAAACAGACATCTAATTGTTCAGCCTACACAGAGATTCGTAAACTCACATAGTTAAATCTTAAACACCGGGCGAAAGGCAAATTCCCTGTAGTTCAGCTAAGTGGAGAAAATAATTTCCCACATGGACTTAAGTGGTTGCGTAAAGACTTCTTTAGCTGTGACTTTTCCGTTCAAAATTCATTGAATCCTTCCCAATGTTACAGAAACCTAAACCCACTATAGTTTTGTTCTTGTAATTCCCTCTTATGGGCACACTTGTGGAAACGTAACTTGCTTTCTACCACTTTAAGAAGCTTTGAGCATGTGGTTTTGCTGACAGGTTCTGCATTTCTTCTTCAAATATAGCACTAGTGCTTCAGGAAAGACAATGAATAATAACTAACATAGTTTATCCTCTTGACTGGTACCTGTTAACTCACATGAACTAAACCATCAAATCTTTCTCTGTTATAGATACCTTATTTCTAAATTAACATAAGAATGTTTTAAAATGACATTTTATTAGCTTTTTGAATAATTGCTCTTGCTTACACATTGGTTTTGCCCACTGGACCTATTTGATATGATTTAAAAATGAACACGTCTTTGAAATCTATAAATACTTTTCAAAAGAAAGTGAAATACAGTATTTGCATACCTTCTGCATGTACAGCTACAAAAATGGCACTTTTTTTCTTTATATTCTTACAGTAAACTCTTGAAGATCGCATCCAAGGTTCCACTCCCGTTGTCTGTTGCCATGCTGGCCTTTGGACAAATGCATTTATACAGAGTACCACACTTTGTAACCTTTTCTCTTCTTCTACATGTGCTGTGTTGTGTTGTGTAACACTTGTTACACATGGGAAGAACAATGCAGCCTAGAAACTTAACACTGGAAATGGGCAATTTCAGCAAAGAAATGCCTAGATTCATATCATCGGTAGTTTACACGACGTGGGAAAGAGGATGAAGCTGTGAATACTTTATGAAAAGTTGGTGGGTTCTGCTCATGTTGCTTAGACAGTTTTTCATGGTGTTTATTTCCTGACTGAAAATCAAATGAAGTAACTGTGTGTGTGTGTGTAAGCACAGAAATCGTCTTAGCATCACATCTCAGTATTCTGTTTGCCTTGTAAACACTTTGATATCTCACTCCCTATATGTCTTTGCTGAAACAGACTTTTTTACTCACTAGGCCATACAGTGCATGTGTTCAGAACTTGCATCTCTTGCAGGTCTAAATTATGCTGGTTAAAACTCAATACATTTCAAACACACTGTGACTATCACAAAAACTACACAGCCAAGTATACTTTTAATCATTTGATGCTACATTTAAAAGCTGCCACAGTTGTGTCTAGACAAAATAGAATGTACTGCTTCTATAGAACTGTTATTTCTATCAAATCCTTTGTTCAATCAGTGCGAGTTGAACGTTTGTGAGATTATTGAAAGTCTTATACATTTTACTTTTTGTGAGAGTAAGAAAAAATTCTGTGTAGCTTTCTATTCAGGAAGGATACCAGCAAATTCACAATTTGCTGTAATGTTGTTTTAAAACATTGCCAGTTTTCTCTGGAATTCTGTCAGTTCTGAAATTACTCCTTGGACCTTGTCCATACGTAGAAGCTAGCAAACGCTGAGGTGCAGTGTGACTTTACAGTGCAGTTGCTCTACCACTCTGTTTCAAATAGACAAGGCAGGATTTTTTCCTGTTGTACATGAAGAATCAGCCATCTTGTAACAAATGTCCATAAATGAAACTAATATGGAATAGTCACAACACTGTAATTCATGTCCTGCTGTGCAGCGCTAACTTGCTCATCCGGACAAGCTCTTAGTAATAGTGGGAAATATTGACCATAATGATTATCTCTGTATAAAGTATTATCTTAGTGCCTAGATGCTACAGTGACTGCCATTATGACAAAGCCTACAACAGCTGTGTGTAACCAATTCTGTCCCCTGGGTGAGTGTTTCTCCAACAGAAAAAAAAAATCTTAGTAGCCCTTAGGTCAAAATGATGTGTTGACTCTGTGTAGAGATGAGCCTTCTACTTGCTTCTGTGTTAGCTGTCTCCACACTGCCCAAGATGCCTGTTACCTGCATGTGGAAACAGCAGACCAGCTTCGTCATCTTATATGAATAGCAAGAAGAAATCTGCTACCCATCGTCAATCAAGTATGTTCTTGATATAGTAGTGCAGCCAGCCTGACCCATTAATTTCATTGTATCTCATTAATCTTGCCTAAAGTGCCTCAGTTAGTTCTAGCGTGGTGTTAGGGTCAATTCATTTGAGCTGGCTGGAAAGACTTAATTCGCACAGTGACTTTCCAAAAAGGACAAACGTGAGGTAAGCACCTGTTTTGTCTGCTTGCATCCAAGTTGGCAGTTCCAAGTTATCAGTAAGTCCTTAAAACTGCTTTAACTGAGTAAGGCTATTGTAGTTAAACAAACCACTGTCACTGCTATCTGTAATCTGTGTGCTGGTATTCTAGTCTTAACTTTCTCAAAAAGAGGTTAGATTATACATAGTGTTTGTAAATCAGAAAAGTTATTTGAATAGATTATTATTGTGATACTTTCTAATCAAATTTATGCTGCAGTATATGCATATAAGGTAATTTATGTGTCTAAATACACTTCTGGCTAAATTTTTAGGTTTAACCTAAAAATTGCTGTTCAGACATCAGAGAATGGTTTTTCCACTTTCAAATGATTGTGTATGAAAGATGGTGATAGAACTGTACTGGGGCTGGTAAAAGGCAGTCTGTGAAATGTTCAGGATCTGACTTGTGTGGAAGATAATTATCCTTGGCCTTCATGGTCCTTTTGGCTTACTACTGGGTTTTATTTATGACTTTGATTTGCCATCTTAATGGGCTTTTTACAGGCAACTCCATTTAGAGCTGTTGGTGGAATAAAACAATAACCATAATAAGCAGACCAAACAGTGTCTGTAGCTTTGATAGCTTCCAAACTGCCACAGTGTGAAATTAACTGAATTACAACTCCATAGAATAAAACCTTTTTTCTTTTTTCTCCTCATTTTAACGGTATTTTTAAAGCTGAGAATTGTATTGATAGTTATGATGAGTCTCCTTGAAATTAATTACAGAATCTTGCGGATTCCTACCTGATTTTTACGTCGGGGGTAGCAGCAAATATAATTTGAGTCTGAGAACCCAGATGACAGAATTTACCACGTCTCCCTGAATGCTCCCTTTTTTCAGAAGCGGTTTACCATCGCTGACAGAAGGAGGAGAAGTCTTTACTACAACTTTTGCAATGATAGTAGATTTCAGCTGTTCAAGAAATTAGGTGTCTAATCCCAGCAAGATTTTTCTATATAATTAGTGGAGGGAGATAGGATTAGAGCAAGTCCAGAGAAAATTCATCCCATACTAAGAGAGGATGAATTATCTTACGTGTCAGTCCAAAAACAAGATTGTATAGCAGTCTAAAATTGTTTTTTTCAGGTAAAATACAACAATTGCTGTTACTTCTGGAGAAGAGGCTTCTGTGAATCTCCAGTTCTGCCACTGTTCACAATTACAATCTCAGCAGAAACATAGGCTAACCCAATATAAATACACTTAATTGCATGAGGAAGTATGAGTATTACTGAAATATCCTTTATTATGAGTAGGCTGCATTTATAGTACAGCTTTAGGCGAATATATTTAAATATCTCTTAGTACCTTTAACTAAATTAAAATTCCAGTTCATTCTTAGATTTTAGATTATCTAGACAGTGTGGGAGACGATCAAGACACAAATTAACTTGTAATGGGTTAGACCCCTGCTCTTTAAAGGAAGATTTCTATTAACAAGCCAACC
This sequence comes from Gallinula chloropus, assembly GCF_964237585.1. NCBI lineage: Eukaryota > Metazoa > Chordata > Aves > Gruiformes > Rallidae > Gallinula > Gallinula chloropus. The sequence goes on along the minus strand of NC_140090.1, from coordinate 28,654,601 downwards.
CAAATTCCCTTGTTCTCCTTTTTCAGTAGTTGATGGATTAATTTTGCAAAACAACTTCACACATGTGGATGTTCACCACATTTAGATGGAGATTATACCACATAATAAAGTATTTAGGTTGAGTTTAACCCCCCCCTTTTTTTTTTGGCTCAGGCTGCATTCAACATAAGAACTATTTGTGTATTTTTCTAATATGTTTTATAAGTTATCAAAAACAGAATTAAAAAACAGGGTAAGAACCTAGAGTACCAAATGGCTGTAATTTTTGCTTACAGCATGTATGTACAGCAGACTCTCTCTTCAGCGGGGAGCTTTAATGAAGAGCTTTTAGGGACGTGTCTATACCTTGAATTGTTCTTGGAGTCTATTTCTGGTTGATACGGATATGAGAAAACATATGTTCCTACTAATCTTACCATTCTGTATCCAACAGTTCATAAAAGTTTGATATTTGTCTGGTAAGGAAAAACTGTTACCACCCAGCTGAAGTTACCAAATGTACCTGGAAACAGAATGAATGCTGTCCAAAGGTTGTATTTTCCATTTTGATTTAAAAGTTGGTTGTAGTATGTCATGTTTCAGCATCCTGATAGAAGGAGGATTGTTTCTTGGGGGTTTGGTTGGAGGCTTTTTTAATTGGTTTGTTTTGTTTCAAAAGAAAATGTAGTAGGAATTCAAGTGAATATTATTTCTAATATTTCTAACTATTTCTAATAGTTAGAGTTCTGCTCTGATTTTGTTTCTGATTGAGCTGATACATGTAGTAATTAATTTCAAAATGTTAATTTAAAAAGTGTTAAAAATTAGTAACACAACAAAAACTTTTAACAGTGTAGTAATTATGTGTTGCAGAAGACAGAGATTGCCTGTTAAAGTGAACTTTTCACTTAACCTAACTGGAGTACCTTTAAAGTCAGTGTTTAAACAAAACCAATGTGTATTGATACTTCAAAAAAACCAAAAAGCATTATTGCATACATCAGCATTTGATACCAAGTCTAACTTGCTATATGTTTGCCAGTAACAAGGGTACTTGTTACTTGACTTTTTTTTCTGAAATCTGATACAACTGCTTCTAAGCTTTGACAGGACTGAATAAAGTTGATTATGTGCCTGTAAATAAATGTAAACACTTGAGAAGCTTTCATGTGAGCAAGTTTTTCAACACAGGGATGAGTGTGTTTAGACTTTTGTCTTAGACTGAGCAAAACCCAGCTGTTTACAGACTTTTATCAGTTCTGAGTTACTGAATATGGTTTTGTGAGTGGTTATAGTGTCTGTACAATAGGTGTGTTGCTCTTTAAAGCCACTAAGCATTCTTAATGAAGCTTATTTTCTATTTCATGGTGAATGTTAGTCACTTAATTTACATCTTTTCTTCTTTTTTTCCCCTAGGAGATAATCAAGCTTTTGTAAGCACTTAGCACTGTACTGTAAAAGGTTTTATCTTATTCCTTTAGGGGAGAGGTACTTTTGTCACCAAAGCTACATGCTGCTCTTGCATACCTCTGAGTGCCAGTGCGTGACAATTGAAAACAGATTCAACGTTATGTTAAAGTAAAATAGTTTTTCTACCTTTTTTTAGAACCAGAACTTTAGGCTAATATTCATAATAGAATCCTTAAAATCTCTAAAAGTTTCTTTGAAAATATTTTACAAATTATATTTTCTGATGCATATTCTTATTTGTGGGAGAATGTATTCAAAGCTTCTAATCATTCCTTTATCTTAAAGCTTAAATAAAATCCTTGTGTTAATAGACATTACTGCTTTAAAAAATAAATTATAAGCATTTAGAGAGAACATTATACAGCTTGTATTTGAGCAAGTCTACCCAGCACATCAATTGTTCAGGTATCTAAGCATGTAACTTCCTCAAGTATGTGCTTAGTGCCTTGTAGCATGAACACCTCAGTCATCGCTATGATGTTTTGACTTTAATTTTGCTTAAGATTTAGGGTGTCGTTCTGCATACTTAGGTGCAGAGAGATTTTGCTACTTATGCTGTCATAAACAAATCTTGCAAGCATAGCCTTTCTACAGTTGTTGGCAGGTTGCAGTCTAGATTTTGTAGGAATCCCTGTGGCACTAGAGCTAACTTTCTGTCTATAAAAGTCAGGAATGGCACACACGACCTTGTTTTGCAGCATGTCATTCTGGTTCCTCATTGGGCATGTCAGTATCCTTGGTTTGCAGTATGCAAGGTGACTTCCACAGTACCAGCAGGCACAGTGACTGACGGAGCAAAGACACGCAGCAGCTGCCCTGTAGCCTGTGGTTCTAATGAAGTTTTGCATGTTTAGTTGAAATACGGGCAAAGACTTTTGTCCCTCCCAACTTTAGGAGTAAATATAGTAAACATCAAATGTGCCAGTGTGGTGGTGTTTAATTTTAGAAAAGGGTGAGTGCATTGTTGTGGGATCAGTGCAGGCTTCAGTATTTTCCACTTGTGGCACTTCGAGTCTGAAAACAGTATTTGAGGCTGCAGCACCTGACAACTGAAGTATTTTACAGAAATCCACAAGTAGTAGATGTGACACAATTACAGTGCCACACCAAAATTGAAATGTGAAATTCCTCACTGTGACTTAAAACTTGTAGCTTTCTAGAGCAAACAAAAAAATTTAAAAGTCTGTGCCTTAAACCATTAAATGAATACACCCTAACTGTAGCCTGTGGATTTCTGTAGCCTTATATTTGATTTTTGAAGGTGACCAAAAATATTTCTGTGGATCATACTGAAGATTGATTTGGAGAAAATGCTTTTAAAAATATTTTGACCCATTTTTACTTTTGCACTTAGAGAAATGAAGATTTATGACAGTGTATTTCTGGCTTGGAATCACATCAATCAAAGTCAGAAAGCTTTAGCTGACCTTAATTTTCAAGTCTTTATATTTTGACAAAAAGAAAAATAAGGAAGGAAAATTAGTCTTACGTATTTGTCTCAACTTTGAGATTTCTGTGTCAAATTCTTTTTTAAAAACTTGTTTAGTTTCTTCAAAACAAAAAATTCCTCCAATTTTTAAGCAAAATAGTGTACTTAAGTCATAGTGTGTCAATATCTGTACCAGTGTGAGAAGAAAACCAGAAGGTTATTTGTAGTTGGTGTGGGTGGGCTTCATTGGGTGTTTTAAAGCTCCATAAGTTTGAATAAAAAAATTTCACTTTTTAGAGAAAATGTGGGTGTAGTTTATACGGTCTGTCCTTAACTCAAAAGAATACCTGAAATAGTCAAGATCTTAAAATCTTGTTTTGGTACAAAAAAAGGTTTTCTCATGTATGTATGAAGAGCTCAAGAAGAGCCACCACTGGCTTCCTTTATGTGTCTCTATAGGATTGTTTGGATGGTTTGAACACAACCTAGCAATTTATTTTTGTTTTGATTTCCTCAGTATTTGTACTGCACAACACTGGATCTTGTATAAAGGTGCCATATCCCAAAGCTTATTATTGGACAGGGAATGTTTAGATGTGCACACAAAATGACTGCATGCCAGCTGATTGCAGTAATTGTTTGAAGCAAAATAAACCAAAGTTATTAACCTTGTTTTATTAAGAATTGTACCTGGCTGCCACAATGCTGCTGATGCTGTGGCACAACTGATGAACATGCAATTTCAGTCTTCTCTGCTACTTCCTAGAGTAGTTTAGGACTTTTAGAACCCTCATTCCAGTCACCTAACTTGCTCTTTCTATTGCGATGTTGTTTCAGTGTTCCTAGCCATTGTTGATTTCTTAAATACAGGAATATTCTAGTAACAAAATCGAGAGGGCAGAACTACCTTTAAGGCCTTTATATATGATGACTAGTCTAGAATAATTGTGTAGACCTACTAACTTGATTCTTTGCTTACCTTTTAATTCCTTTTCCAAGCACAAAGACATAATAATGTTGGCCACAATACCTGTTTTGGATAACTGGTGTGTGTGTGTGTGTGTGCACTGTTGTTTAGTTTTGTTAACAGGACTTAAAACTTTGGTGAACATATGTTATCTCTGGAAAAATCTATTGCTTCACAAGCAATCTGTTTTACATGTTTTTAAATCTTCTGCTGGTTTGAGTTCTTCATAACTAGTGTAAACCTGGTGTTTTAGATGGAGATAACTCGTAATAGTTACACTTTCCTTGAGATGTTGACAGAGACTTACATATAAATGTTTGACTAAAACTATAATAAACTCTCATGCTTATTAAAATGTTTATAACTGAATTCTCAGATACAGTTCATACAGTGTGAGAGGAGCTTTGGTGAAGTCCTTGTCTTGTGAGATGCTGAGAAAACCTTGAAGAGTAGATATCTTCAGCTAATGTTGAAAATTGCTGAAAGCTGAAATCTCAGAATCTTTAAAAACTGTGCTTTTAGATACTGGTAGTTTTTTTGTTGAAGTTGAGGGCAACTTGAATGGGAGCTATGCCGGGATATTTCTATTTGGTTTGATGGATTCCCTGTCTATAGTATGTACTTCACATTTTTTTATTTGTCTTTTTTCTTTTTTTACCTAAGTGTGCATGACTTAGAGTACACTGTATAGCATTGGTCTGCTAAATAAACACTTCTATGTATTTGTGTGTGGTGTTCTAACATGGTTGCATTAGTGCAAATGGTTGTAATTCACAAAAAGTGCCACTTACCAGTCATCCTCTGTAGAGTGTTGTGAATGTTACCTGTGCTTCTTTTGTACAAACACGCTAATGAGTGTTGTGATGAGTATTTGCCTTTAGTCTTTGCTCAGGTACTCATGTGGAGCAGTTCGGTGCTTTTCCTTCTAACTTGTAATACTTGGGATTCTAAGCAGAAAATAAAAAGAGCAAACAAAAGCATTGTGATTAGAGCAGTACTTTATGTAACAGATGCTTTTTTCCACATCTTGAGTAGAATGCAATAAAGATCATACCTGATGAAGCATGTCTTGTTATCTCATGCACCTTACGCTGTTACACCTGCCTTGCTATCATGACTGAGAAATGCAATAAAATGGGAAGTGTTTGGTGAATAATACAGTTTATATAGAGCATCGTGTGTATGAAACTTACTTTGCAGCTAAACTCATTAGTTGTAAATTGCCTCACATTCCAGAACAAGCTTTTTATACCCTTTTGAAGTAACTTGTATGAAATTGAAGCAAAGCTATGAGCGTTTTCAGATTCAGTGTGATTTAATTCAAATATACCTGAATATTACTGTGCTTTAAGGGCTGTACAATTAGCATAGCCACTTTCAAAAGGTTCAGTTTACTGAAGATATGTTTCTATAGGCATAATTTGTCAAGAAAATTAAGTACTTAAGTTTGGCTGCATTCAAAAGGAGCACACTGACATCTGGCTTGGAAAGTATTTAAGCTAGCTGCTGTTTTCAAAGGACGAGGCAATCTTGTTTAATCAGTGTAACTAGACTAATAGTATTTTAATATGAGTGTGTTCCACTTCTTTGACTTTCATTGAAGGAAAGAGCCATAATGGAATTATTTAAAAAACGAAAAACAGCAACAACCCCTCCAAACCAACACATTAAAATGAGCACTTAGTCTAAACAGACTTCTAGCTCGTTTTTTCAGATTCTTTTAGCTCAGAAAGTGATGTTGCAATCTTGTAGTTGTTGGAGGTTTTTGTTTTGTTTTCCAAAGACAGCTCACAGAAAATACATGACAATAGAATCTCTTGCTTACCTGCGTGCTTCAGTCAACCAAACTGCCTAAATTCTGTTAGGGGGTCACATCACTGTCCTGCAGTAATAAAACTTGTTTCAAATTTACAGATGACTTTGATATGTTTTTCTAGCTGAATCTGGTTGATTTAGAAGGTAAATTATGCACAAAATCAAATTGGAAAATACGTAGAAAGTAAACAAAAGTTGCCTTACATTGTGACCTACCTTTTTACAAGATCATCTGTTGCTACTGCTGTTCTGGCTCTTGATCAGTCTGCTATCTGGAAGTGCTATATCATGAAAAGCAACTGATAGGGTTTGATGTTTTTTTATTTTTTGATTAAGTTTTTTTTTATTCCAAGTCTGTATAATAATACAGAAGTTGGGTAATTTGAGTTCTATTTGTGTTTGTTACTGTGGTCATGAAAATAACACTGATAGGATTTTGTTAGCTGTGTTACTAATGGTGCTTGGATGTCCACAGTTCAGTTTGCCTAGAAGAGTGGTGTATGGTTTTGGTTTGTTTTCAAAATTTAAATCAAAGAAAGGTGTAAAGCTTCTAATCAGAAAAAAACAGCTATAATCTGGAGTAAGATTATGGCCAAAAGTCTTTAGTTTTAACATATCTGTTTAGATATACATTTTGTGTCACATATTTTATGTTGAAGTATTATCTAAATAGCAGAGAGAAAAGTGTAATGAAATTAAAAGCAGAAAAATCAAGCTGCTTTGAGATGAAGGATGCTATGAAGTAAAGCCAAGGTAAATTAGAATAGTTTTCCTTGCAGTCTTTGTCTTAGTTTTGAGTCTGACAGGAGGATATTGACTGCCGATAAAATCAGGGTAGGAAAACAACAGTTTCATTAAAATTATATAATTTTGGATCTTGAAACAGACCTTAGTTTTCTCTGTCTCTCCAGCATCAAGAAAATGATCCATATCTCATCTTGCTTGAAAACTATTCAACCAGCTGTAATTATCTGTTAGTCACCATTCTAGAGATATGGCTAATTACTTTTAATTAAAAGTAATATGTTGATACAGCTCCACTATCTCTGCTGGGAATTGTTTTAAACTTATTATTGCTTACCACCAGTTTTCTGCAGTGTGGCTTGGGGAAGAGGAATTTGCACTGCACTGTTCGATAGCAACAGGTCTTAAGAGTATTAAGGATGAAATTCTCAAGGGTCTTTATGTCATGGATGGAAATGGAATCATTACTGTATTTTTGAACTCCTGCTAACGTCATTGACACCCACCTACAGTCCACTAGAAGTATAAGTGCAGAGATCAGTTTGTTCACAGATTACAAGGAGACTAACCAAGAAGGGGCAAGCCAGAGCCAAATTCACTGGTAAGCTTTATTTTAAAGAACACGGAAAGGAGTTTATTGGGTTTTTTCTTGAATGAACTTGTGAAATAGGTCTCTCTTATATTATAGCAGTCTGTATTATTGCACTTAATAATATACGTAGTACATTTTCATTTAATGCTGTTTTAAAAATTGAGCTATCTGGGTCTCCAGCCATACTTTCCCGTTCTCCATGGAGTGCATAAAGATCCGATGCTGTAGCTGATCAGCCAATGAGAATGGCTGTATGTAGTAACAAATGTAAATTTACAGGTGTAAATATTTTATGTTTAATGGCATGCTACTCCTTTTTGAAAAGATCCTTTTTGAAAAGAGAATCTAGTGCCTAGAAATAGCTTTGGTATGGGAAAAACTTCTTTAGAATATTTTGTGCTGCTAGTCTGTTAGTATAAAACAAAAAAAAGATGATAGCACACAGATGTAACCTGCAGCAGGCAGGATTTCCTTGTCACAGAGACATTAATTTCAGGACTCCACTGGACTGTCGTTCTTACTGTATTTGTTACCAGTGATGGCTCTGTAGAACTTAAGGAGTCTGGTTCATTGTCCACCTTACAGATCCTCTGGTCATCTCTCCAACATGTGGAAAGTGGTGCTCCTGGCTCTGTACACAGTATTGGCTGTCAGGGGATTGGCAAAGTGTGCTCCTTACCAACCAGAAGAAAAATGGAAACCTTTAGATAACCCTAGAAACAGAGACCTGGTAAGAAAACACTGCAAGAAAGATAGTTTAAGTCGTGTGGAGTTTGTGTTTTCCATCATGAGAATTTTTACCTTCTAAATGTAAAGGTAAGAGGGGCCCATTAAATGTAGTGTGCACTTTGAACAGTCAATAACCACAACTGGATGAGCATTCTTCAGTCAAGATGTGCTCCTTCACTGAAGAGACGTTCTCAGGGTGCAAGAGTGCACAAAACTTCCTTGCAGCTCTAGTTTTTAAAAATGTGTTTTGATTATACAACCATACATTTTATGAAACAGAAGAGGAATGCTTATTATGTTTCTCTCAAATGTGTATGCTGGTTGTATGTTGTCTCATCTTCTTGAAGTACAAGTTTGCATCTGACGTGTCATGAATAGTGGCTAATGAACTGAAAGTTAATTACTGGTAAGAAAAATACCATTAAGGGAACATTTGCAAGATCTTTCAGGGAACTTGTGAAGGAAAAAAAAATCATTCCCATAATTTTCCTGCACTTTTAAAAGAAGCATTAATTCCTACTTTCAAGTGATCTATCAGTTGCCCTGTTGTTGGTAACTGTTAGAGGAATGTGTGACAGAACTGTACTGTTTGCCCTCAGCAAGGGCTGCCTTGTGTCTGTTTTAAAAGGGATACAGGTTGAATCCTGTGGCTCAGTGGGAAGCACAGGTGATCAGTGGTGTCCTTTGGACACCACATAAGGGGTACAAGCCGTGGATGGAGTGAATGTGTCTGAATTATATTGCCTATGTTATATAGTTTATTATTAAAACAGAGAAGTTTACCTCAGATAGGATCAAATATTACAGCTAATTTGTGACAGTAGAAAAAACTAACCTTGCTCAGGCGTGCTTTGTTTTCACTTGTGCAATGTGTTCAGTTTTTCAGAACGCTCCAGGCTTATTTTTCAGGCAGAGGTCTTGATCTCAGAAAGTTCCCAGCTACTTTCACTATGAACAATGAAGGACCAAGGCCGATCATGTTCTACTCGGATCCTGTTGCTTCTGCATTTGCAGACTATGAAGAAAGGAGAAATTCTTTTCCAAATTATTTCAAAGGCTGAAAGATGCTGCTAAGGTAAAAGAGGATGTCTTTTCCTCTAATATTGTTACATGTAACCAAGTGATTCTCATTGCTGTCTGAAGTATAAAACCAATTATTTTTCAGAGGAAATTAAAAATGGAGCACCTTAACTCTTACCTCAACAATTTTAACCTAACTTCAGGCATTTACTGCTTTGGTAAAATTCCACATGATGCTTGCGCAGCACTATATTGACTATGCTTTTTTTGTCGCATTTTTCCTCCCTTTTTTCATGTGGAGAAGATTTCCAAAAATGTACAGATAATAGAGAATGCATGTTTTCAGTAATCAATATCATTAAAATTATAAATTGAGACTGATGGTTTCCTGTGATATATGTATATTGAGGTTAATTTAAGCATAAGATAGTGTGCTAACAAAGCGTACAGTATCTTTAACATCTTTGTCCATTCATGCTGTTTTTTCTTATTTCTACCACCAGAATTGAAGGTTGAATAAAATGATTGCAAACTTAACACAAACCTCTCCAGAAATACAAAATAACATTGAAGTGTGCCTCAGTTTATAGCAGGCATTTCTTGGCTATTTTATCTATGCATAACCCTATTCTGTAACAAACAAATCCTGTTGTACCTCACTTTGAAGAGTCAGTGAACACTGGCAGTTTTGAGGAAAGGCAAATCTTTGTTTTCTCACATTTTATAAATAAGCAAAGATTTCAGTGAGATCTGAATCTAAGCATTTTGGTGATTTACCCATTACTTTTGAGATTGATTAGTAATGAATATTCAGGTTAGGATTTTTAGCTCTGTCCAAGCACATCTCTTTCTATAACCAACAGCACAGCTCCACTGTTCATGTTATCATGGATAATGATAACTGCATTCACACATTAATACCAAGTTCTCTTTTTTGCCTAGTTTGTGTGTCAGGAAAACAGATTTACCACACTGATTATTGTGCATGACAAATGAATTAAAAGGGACTTCAGAAGGGATGCTAATAGCTGTAGTAGAGCAACAGAGAGAAAATGACTGATGGAAGTAATTTGTCCTATATAACTCAGGAGGATCACAGCTGTTCTCTTCAGTGCTCAAAACAGTTTTCTGAAAGCAGAGGTATTTCAGCCAGTGTGACCAGGCCTTGGTTTGGATGCAAATATGTGTTTGTCTCTCATCCTGTTGTTTCTTTTTCTTTTTTTTTTTTCTTCAGGCATTAACCTTGGAACTTCATGCGAAGTGTTAACCTTCACAGCAAAGTATTACTGCCTTCACTTTTTAACTGTTCCCTGAAAACTTAAAATTTCCTCACTATCAGTTTTTACTATGGAATCTGATGTCATGTTGTAATTAGCACACTTGCTGTCTGTTGACAAACGTGTGATTTGGGTACTGCCCTGTGCCTAGCAGTGTGTGTGTGTGTTTGCAGGTGAATAAATGGGAGTGTAGCAGAGTGCTTTCAATGGCTGCTGAGCCTCTTTGTTCAAAACCGGTAAATAAACGGTACCTTTCGCTTTGAGCTACACCTCATAAACTGTTTTGCAGTGGTGTGGGGTTTATTTTGTGGTGTGGTTTCTTTGCGTTTGGCTGTGGGTTTTTAGATGCTATTTTATCAGCAGCCTTCTAGGCGAGACTGAAGGGGAAAGGGGGGGATAGGGCCTGACAGAGACCTGGCCCAGGCCTGCTGGGTGCCTGTAAAAGAGGGGCCCGGCCCCCCTTTTCTGACCCTGCCCCAGTCACTATTTCAACTAGGCGACAGCTGTATACACGTATGAAGTTGAAAAACCCTTCCAATGTACCAGTGACACCTGCGTCTGAGGTAGCAAAAGATGATCTCCCATCTCTTAACGGTGAGCTTCCTCAGTGAGGAGCTGCCCTCATGCCTCGCCTGCGTGCCGCGGGTCCCTCCGAGGCAGCGAGCACAGGAGCAGCGCCTGCCGACGCGGCTCCCCGCAGCCACCTCGGGCTCGAGCCTCCCTTCACACCCCAGCACCTCGGCTGCCCGCGCCTAAGGGCTGACGCTCCCCCTGCCTCAAGGCAGCGGCGCCGGGCCGCGCGGAACTCGTACGTGAGGGCGCGGGGCGGGGCGGGCGCCTTAGCGGAGGGACCTGCGTCCTGGCCTGAACGAGGTTCTCCCGGCGCCGGCGGAAGCTCCTCCCGCTCCCGGGTGGTACCGGCGGGATGTCTGGCTTCAGCCCGGAGCTGATCGATTATCTGGAGGGGAAGATCTCCTTCGAGGAGTTCGAGCGGCGGCGGGAGGAGCGCAAGAGCCGCGAGAAGGTGAGTCTGGCCCTCCTGACGGCCCGCGGCCCGCTCCCTGCGTGCCAGCAGCTGGCAGGGCGCGGGCCGCCTCAGGGCGGCGCGGCTGCCCCTTCTCTCTGTGCAGCGTTTGCCGCGCTCAGCTGGTCGTTGCTGGCTACACCATCGTTAACTTCTGCGCTGCAGTAATAAGAAACCGATCTGTGAAGGTCGCTAAGTCGTTCAGAAAAGCACCCGCCTTCCAGGAGTGCGGCGTGCACCATTTTGCTTCGTGCCCGTGTGGCTCGTGTCCCTGTGCTTGGCAAAGGCTCTAGCAATTACCTCCGGCACCGTGATTAACTTCTCCTTGCGGCTGGCGCAAGGAGCAGAGGCAGGGTTTGGAATCATGCAGCGTACACTGCTGCCTCTTCCCCACCATCTTCTGTTTGAGATCAAAGGAAGCCATCCAGTTTGACTCCTCGTGCTAATAATCGCTGTGTCTTCCTGGCAGCAGCAAACACAGGGACAGCTTTGTGTCTGGAAGTAAGCAGGTGGAGGTATTCTGAGTTCTGTACGCTTGGTTGGAGTGTCATAGTTAAAGTTAACTTTGACATCTTTATGTCAAAATGCAACTGAGTATCTGTATTTGCTAGTCATCAGCAAATTCAGCAGAGTTCAGCTGACACAGAAAGACAAGTGATATCCTAAGGCAACCTTCTTACTGGGTTAACAAGTGCTAGGTTGGTACTTCATTTTGTGTTTTGAAAAGGCAGGCTTTGGAAAGTTGCACACTTGTAACTGCTTTTTTTAATACAGTTGTCCACGTCACCCTACCTGTCTGTAATGCCAAATAGGCAGCGAGCTAGTCTCTTCAGTCAAAAGTAATTCAACAGTCACCATCTGAATCACCTCGCATGGCTAAGAATATAAAAGTCTTGAAAGCAAGTAATGCTGGGTCTTCTGTGTTTAAAAATATAGTGCTTATTCCACCATTTTCACTGGCAGTGCAAAAGCTGGAAATCCACGGTCTAAATGCTAACTGTAAATATTAGGGGAGATAGGAAGGGGTCATGTTATAAAGCTGATAACTAATACTTTTGGTCTGCATAGGATGGTGAAAATGCATCTGCTGAGGAAAACACCGAAGACATAGAGGCTCCATCTTCATCCAGAAAAGCATCTGGGAAATCCCAAAGTCAGGATGAAACTGATGGTAAATGTCAACATCATAATTTCAGTGAAAAATGTATTCACAAGGTCGTTGAAAGCATTTGCTCTTTGATAGCTGACTTTCTGTACCTAACCTGGCTTCTTCTTTTGAACCTGTGGGTGTTGAACTACATGGTTGGAATGAATTTCTTTGCAGGATGTTCTCAGGCAAAGACAGCATTTTAACTTTGTTCTGTGTTTTTAAGGGGCTGGATCTAGCCAATTGGTCATCGTTTTCTGGCAAACCTTCTGATTTTCCCCTCCTGGTGCTAAAGAAATTTACTTTAACACTTGGCTTGTAACCATGTGGTCTCAATTATATACTCTCTATAAAGTTATAAATAATTTGAAATTTTTAACATCTCTGTCTATTTTGTTTTGGCTTTTTTTCCTCTTCATCTCTTTGCTGAGACTTGAATGTTTCAGTGTATTTGATGCTCCCGTGTGAGTGTTCTTCCATTGTAATCCAGAATGAAATAGTATAGCTAGTGGGGCATTTCTTTTTTTCTCTGTATTGGTTTTTTGGGATTTTTTTCCCTTATACTCAGTTATCCTACATTTATTTCTCTCTCTCTTTTCTGCTGGATATTCGTAGCTACAGATTCCCTGCCTGGTTTTCTTCTTGTGCATTTATTGGGATGGTAATATCTCTTTAGATCCCTAGAAAAATAAGCTTAACTTCCTTGGGGTTCCTACACAGTGGAAGGACTTGCAGGAAGTGGTAGAAGCAGCACTGCTCTCTCTAGTTTGCTTCAGTGCTTGTTGATCCCATGTCTCAGGTCCTGGATTTCGGTTTGGGTTTTAGAGTGCTGTGGTCTGTTTCAGACACCTCCTCTTCAGAAGTTGTGCTCTGTGCACTGGGGCATATTCTTGTGGGATTACCAACGCTGTGAGATAGCAAAGTGCAATCTTGTATCTCTTTGCATTGGCTCTTAGGCTCCTTTGGCTACTTTCAATGAAAATTCTCATAATTCTGGTTGGGTTTTTTTTTCTTCCTAAATTTCAAAAATAGGCTTTAAATTGTCTCACCAAAAATGTGCATCAACAGTGCCTTGATTTTGAAATTATGGGCAGACCTCATCCTAGAAGGACAGAAAATGAACACTGGAAGCATGGTTGGAGCAAGATACCACAGGTCCCCTTCTTTTTACTCGTGTCTCTGAAATACTTCCAAGCTGCTCTTTTCTGCTCTGTACCCTGCCTGGTCTCTTACGTGTTTTTTCATGCACGTGATCTTGCTGTGTAAGAGAAAACAGATCCTGATAGACTTGTGTGACAGCACTACTCCTGCTCTCAATGCAGAGGACAGTCAGAATCAAGAAAAGGGAAAATAATGAGGCTGTAGTTTCAGTTGTGCGTGTTAACAGGAACTGTTTCAGAGTTGCTATTAGAATTAAGCTTGGGATATTCAGAAGAAAAATTCTAGGAATGGTCAATGTTAAAATCACTTCTGATACACAAATCTTCAGGACTAATTGGCTAGAATCTTCAGGATGAAACTGATGGTAAACAAATCTTCAGGACTAATCAGCTGCAGATGATGCCTGCAGCAAAGGAGACTGAAATAAAAGGGAAATTAAATTAACAGTTTTTATCAGACTGGAGGGAAAAGAAGTCTTGATTTTTAGATGTTTAATATCCAAATCAGGAAAAAGAAGCAAATAAGAAAATAACCATAAACTCTGGTGTAGAACCCAAATCCCTCTTATATATATGAAATATGATAGATTTATTTTTCAGTCCCAACTTGATACCATGGTTATTCTTTTAATTGATCTGTAGATGCCCAATCTCCTAGCTGAAACCTTTCAATACTACTTATTTTGGTATTTTGCATCAATATAGACTTCTGGGCAGTTATAAGCATGGGTTAACTTAGCAATGAAAAGTTGTAGTTAAAGAATGTGAAAATTTTAAAAATTCAACACTTTAAGCATGTATTTTATATATATATATCAGCATATTCTTACTTATTTTAAATAATCTTTCTTTAAAAAAAGGAGAAATGTGAATAATCTGGATTTTGCATTTATACACGTTAAAAGGCACTTATTGTCATAGACAGAATGGTTACAAGATCTTGTTTGAAATTACTTCTAAAAATCGGTTGCTGGATTTTTGTTTAGCGTAATTGTCTGCCCACTTAGCCTCTTCAGCTGCAAAGCTTAATCCCATCCAACCAGTCAGTGCTTGAAAATTGCTTTAATATGCTTCTTTTGTATGGATCAGTAAAAATGTTGAATAAATTGTTGCTTTGTTCTGTGTGTTTCTCTAGGCTTTCATTTCAAATATCCAAAAAATGCTAGAGGCTGAGGTCTGCTAATCATTGGTGATGAATAACGCAGAGTTTTAAAACCAGAGAGGTTGTTAATAGTTTTTCTGTATTTCTGCAGGCCTTTTTTCTTATAGAGTAACTGTTTCAAGAGGGCTACTAATCATGAAGAACTCTGTTTTCTCTGCACTCGCCCTGATAAGCAGTGTGTACTTGTGATTATGTCATAAACCTTTTTTGCTTCTTTCTCAACCAGGAGAAACTTCAGATGGCGTCAGTAAATCTGTTCATCGGGTCTTTGCATCCATGCTTGGGGAAAACGAAGAGGAGGACGATGATGAAGAGGAGGAGGAGGAGGAGGAAGAAGAGGAAGAAACTACCGAGCAACCCACAGCTGGAGATGCTTTTGTGTTGGAGATGGTACTTAATCGAGAGACCAAGAAGATGATGAAAGCAAGTATTCAAACTTTCATTTTACTTCCCCGTGACTCCTGAAGCACAGGGCATAAGTTCAAGTTTGTGTGATTTTAGCTGCCTGATGAGAAACTTGCTTGAAAATAATTTTGTGATGGGTACTTCTGCTTACGTTGGTGCTGCCTGTCTTTGTTTTTTAGAAAATTACTGTAGATTTGCAAACTTTGAGAGTAATGAAGTGAGGTTCTCCACTGCTGGGATTGCATTTGTGTTAGACACCGGAGTTACTCTGCCAGTTACAAATATTAACAAGTAATTGTGGCTGGTCAGTTTAATATTGCTGGTACTTCACTAACTTGCTGTTAGGTTGTGTAAAGCAGCAGGTATGATTGATGTCTTCTGGATTGGGCGCAACTGAATCCGTGGCAGAAATAACATCCCTTTTCCACTTAGGAGAAAAGACCTCGCAGCAAACTTCCTCGTGCTTTGAGGGGGCTGATGGGAGAGGCCAACATCAGGTTTGCGCGAGGAGAACGTGAGGAGGCTATTCTAATGTGCATGGAGATCATTCGGCAAGGTACGTGAGGGCGAGAAGACTTTGGCTTCAAGGATGGGGTGAAGTTATCATGTGCATCAGGAAAACTCACTGTGGCTTCACTGATGATGAAAATACTCAGTGCAAGGAATGCCACTGTGTAAGTGGTGTGGAATTAAGAATATGCAGTGCATTTCCTTTATTATTTTGCTTATAAAAAGAAACTTGCAGCCTGATTCTGCAGAGGCCCGGGCCTGTGCTCAGCTTTACACAGTTTGCTTTCATTGTCTGCGTAGAACTGTGTAGACGTCAGCATGACTTGCAGTGTGGAATAATGCTGCAAATGGCTGTTGTTAGGTTCAGTCAGGCTGTTTAATAATTTATAAACATGAATTGGAAGCTTCTCTGTGAGTTTTCTTCTGAACTTAAACAGAGTGGTGTTGATATTTCATAGAATTCTGATATCTGTTGTTTGCAGAAAGGCAAGTTATTTGTTTTCAGGGTAGTTTTAAAGCAACACTTCTTAAGCATTCCTTTTGTTTTTACACAGCTCCTCTTGCTCATGAGCCCTTCTCCACGCTTGCCATGATCTATGAAGACCAGGGTGATATGGAGAAGTCGTTACAGTTTGAACTGATTGCAGCTCACTTGAATCCTAGTGACACTGAAGAATGGGTTAGACTAGCAGAAATGTCACTGGAACAGGACAATATTAAACAGGCTGTTTTTTGCTACACAAAAGGTAGCGTAGCAACCATTTTATGTTTTAAAATAAACGTTAAGTGCTTCTGCTCTCTAATTTAGTTTGCTGCAGCTTGCTAAGGTTCTGGTACCTCTGTCCAGACTTTGGTAAAAGGTTCACGAATCTTTAACACAGGATGCCCTTTTCTTATGAAAAGCTTGTGCATGCCTATTAACATTCATCTAGTCAGAGAGATGAATGTGAAACTCGTTGTTACCTTTATCTAAACTAGGTTACTAAGAGGATTTTTCTTCTTGTAGCTCTGAAGTACGACCCAACCAATGTGCGTTACTTGTGGGAGAGATCAAGCCTCTATGAGCAGCTGGGGGAACATAAGACGGCCATGGATGGCTACAGGCGTGTTTTGAACCTCCTGTCGCCCTCTGATGGAGAGCGCTTCATGCAGTTGGCTAGAGACATGGCAAAGTGAGTTGGACTTACAGACAGCCTGAGTTGCTTTTCCAGAGTTTCTCAGTGAATGGCGCTAATAAACTCTGCAGCTGATGCAAGCTGAGTATGTAGCTGAAATCAAGGAATGCTGGGGGGTGACCCACACTGCACGTGTTCCCCAGCTACTGTGTTTTTTCCAGTGTCTAACATGTGGGAATTATCCTGTGTAGGATCAATACATTATCTTAGAAGCACTGCCTTCTCTCGGAGTAAGAGAATACAATGCAAATACTGCTTACTGAAAAAACAACAATTATATACAAGTGCAATACATCTTTAATCTATAGAATGTCCCTAGAGACCTGAAAACTTATCACCAGTAAATCTGAGTGAAACCAACTATTCAATCTGAAATAGAAACCATCAGCAACAGAATATAATTTATATTTAATTCGTAATTAATTTCTGGAGCAAGTAAAAATCTGCCTCTCCTTTTCTGCTAGTGAGAGCAGGTCAAGTCAGAGAAGCTTGTCTGAGACAGGCGGCTTGTTGTGTAGCTCTCTTGAGAAAACACCGGTGATGTCCTAACATCCAGGGTAGAAAGTTGTTGCATTTATTTCAAATACATAAAAATTGTCAACAGTTGTAAGAAAAGAAAGCACCTGCTCTTTTTCACTGTCTTTTGTAGCTTACTCTTGCTAATAAAGGTATTTTGTAATAGACAAAAGTAAAAGAAATACAAAAAATGCTTTGCTGATGTTCAATTCATGCTGTCATTTACCTTAAATACTTAGTATTGCATAACTGTGTTTTTTAGGAGTTACTATGAAGCTAATGATGTGACCGCTGCTATTGAGATAGTAGAAGAAGCCTTTACTAAACACCAGAGCCTTGTCTCCATGGAGGATGTTAACATTGCAGCCGAGCTGTACATCTCTTCCAAACAGTATGACAAAGCACTGGCGGTATGGAGAATTAAATGTGCTTCTGTATGGTGTTCAGCACCCCTTTGCCAGTCAGGATGGGCTGTTTATATTCCTCTAGCGCTTAAATTTGGTCACGTTTCTATAGCGATAGAGCTGATCACATTCAGATTGCTTTTTATTAGTTCTGTAGTAATTAGCATTGAAGTTAATAGCTTGATTTAATAAATTAGGGGCTGACAGACTTGTGTGCTGTTCCAGGTTTAAAATCCTGGGATCCTTCCTCTCCTCCTCTACAACTGCCATAAGCTTAGTAGCCGAGGAAGACCTGTGAGCTGTTTTTGTGAGTGGTACCTGCAAAAGCTGTTCTCCAGGGTTAGAAGGGTGTCACTGAATGGTCTGACGGTTCACATGCAGCCCCTTGTTTCTTTATCTGGCACTCCTGTGTTATGACTAATCATCTATGCATTAAGCATCAACCAGACCTTCCATAAAGACAATACATCTTGACTCTAAGGCATGAGGAATTGGAGAAGATCACTTATCTGTTCCCAGTTTGTTCTAGTGGGTTTTAGACCTCACTTTTCAGGCATGTTTCATGAGTGATTTAAGCTGGCTTTGAGAAGAAAGTCTTTTGTATCTGGCCATTGTTATGCTTTCCCAGATGGATTGGAGAGACACTCATACCTGGGACTTGCTCCTTGTGAGTGTTCTTATTTGTTGATATTAATTACCTTTTAATGTTTTCTCCTTAAGATTTTGTTTATGTCTTTGTCCATGTAAATCTTCACAAGCCTGCAAACATTTTCTCTGCCCCATCTCTATACTTCTTCCCATTTTAGAAATTGAACAGTTAATTTTATGTACACAGTATCCAGCTGCCAGGTTTGTGAATACGGTTCTAAGTCATAAGGCTGTTTCCCTTTTTGGTCTTGATGGTTCTCCTTGGGTCTATTCTTGTGATTCTTCTTCCAAGATAGCTGAATCTGTATTGGAGCTGGTAGACTGAGGCTTTAAAAATTATTATCTTAATGCAGTCACCTGGTATGTTCCTCTGAGGCCGAGGTACGCTGTGTTTTATCATGCTTGCTTGGCAACAGTAATGACTTAAGTATTTTGTTTTATGCCAAACCAGGTCTTAGCCCAAGAGTCCTTTATGCTTGTGGGTTTCTCCCCTCATGCCTTCCCACTGGCAAGTGAATGTCTTGAATTGTCTGTCTTTGATTCTTATTTTTTTAATTAGTTGCTCCTTTGAATTACACCAGTTGTGTTGAGGTCGTGATGTATGTGACAGGGCTGTTGTCTGTATTGTCTGTATATAGCTGTGATTTTTTTTTTTAACTGAGACAAACCATGTGGTTTCCTTGTGATGTATGGTGCTGAGGAGTCCTTGGTGCACTTTGGAAAGATCTGTGGAGAGTTCAGTTGTGTACCTGGTGCTTCGCTTTCCTTTTCTGTCTTCCAGTAGGCGTTAAAAGCAGCAATAAAAGTTTAAAACTTTAGTAGTTGTGATGAAAGTAACTGTTGTATTTGCTAAAGACATCCTGATTGGATCATCTGAGTAGTCAAAAATAGCACACAAAGAATTAAGGTGATCAAACTCAACACTTGTCAACTAACCCCATGTGAAAGTCACACAGTTTTTCTTTTGATAGCTTTTGTGATGTCTGCAACAGCTGTCACGTGGGCTGTTACTCCGTCTGTCCTTCAGATATTTAAAATGATGCAAATTACTCATCTGTTTTAGGTTATTACAGATTTTGCAGGAATTGTACTTGAAAAGAAAGCGTTAGAAAGAAGTGCAACTGATGAGAAAAAAGGTGAGTAGCTAACAGGCGGTTATTATGACCCCACTGTTCTTCTAATATGACATCTTTCTTCCCATAACCTTTTCAACTCTTGGGTATATTTTGATGCACATTGACAGGCTTTTCTCTTTTGAAACTTTTCAGTGTTTTTAATGAGTTACATGGCATGACCTCAGCTTTCTATAAGCAGTTACTCTGATATCCAGTTAGCCCTGCTGACTCATTAAGGACAAGGAGTGCTCTCTAAGCAACTGGAGGCCTTTTAAAGTTCTAAACATTCCTTGGTGTGTTCACATTAGGCGAGTTATTTCTGCCAACTAAATAGCTTCTGAAAAAGAATTCAGTAAGTTTAGTGGCATCTGTACTCCAGATTATCATCATTTGACCTGAGAATGATATTATTCATCAATCCTACTTCTTGTTAAATATTTAAATGTTTTGGTACATAGATATCTAGGGATACAGGCTAGTAATTGAATAAAGCAGGCTGTCATTGAGAAACCTGCTGCATGACTGTCATTGATTAGGTCTTCAAATGTTTGTTTGGGCTGTAGAATGATCACAACAGGCCAGCTCCATAAGCAGACAGTCTGTTCTGTGTGTTGGCAGCTATCCATTCCATACTCAGGGCAGTGTAAGGTACTTCTGCTGGCTTTTTGTTTTAACAGACCAGGTAAAATACAGTTAGCTGATCAGTGGACAGCTGTCCTGATAGAAACTTGTATCAGATAATTTAAATGAAGCAAGACTGTAATGAGTCTAGGAATTAAAACACAGTGTGTAATTTCGTAAGGCAAGGCTTCTAAACTACCCAAGAGCTCGGTTCCCTGCCCTCTGTGGCTTTATCACTTTTTTGAATGCTTCCTCTTCTTCTGTCCTTCAACAAAAAGAATCCACTTTTCAGACTAAGCTACCTATCAAGTGTGGATTCAGAATACAGTAACTTTTGGCTTAGTTGGTGCTAGTAGGGTAATCTGTTCATCTTTTTAAAAAGATGCAGGGGCAGAGGTAGAAACTCAGGAGAGCCAGGAGGCAGTGACAGACGACCAAAGTCATCCAGTTGCTGAATCCAGTGCCTCAGGTAATAATTTAAATTTTAATTTCATGCAGGTCTGCGACTTGATCTTATGCTCTTTGGAAAGAAAAATTTTCATTTTGTAAGAGTTTATCAGTAGGTGAATAACTACTCTCATGCTGGGCATTAAGATGTTCAGAGAATGATACATTAATGTATGTGTTGTGATTGGCAGCAACTGGATGTGATTGTAGAAGGTACTAGGGAAGCCTTATGTTGGCAATCACAGTTCTTGCAGTTTGTAGTGATCACCCTTTGAATGTCTGGTGAAGAATTAAGGTGAAGGAGAACTTAAACAGGGCACTTGAGGAGGCATCGTGGCTGCATGGTGATTTGCTACCACTGTCAACTTCTTTGTCTTGTGCATAAATTGTCAACATGTTGCATTCTGAATCTGTTGTGGAAAGTTCTGTAGTTAGCAACGTGCTTAACAACACGTACAGACAGATAGACAGACAGGCCCCTGGTACACAGGATTTAACTTCATAAGAGCAAATTGCATAACTGCAGACGTGACAGCACTTGATTCTTCAGATGAAATTATTCAGATAGTAGGAAGAAGGTGTTCCAGCTGTCTAGAAAGACACAGAAGAGCGGGAGAGGGCAGGCCTACACCAACATTTGCTAGAGTCAGTGAGAAACTATTTTCTTTATTAGACTGGCCATGGCCTGGAGGGGATGTAGAGCTTGTGAAGTGCTTGCTCTAAAGCCTGTGGGTTTGGAAAGAAATTCTTTGTCTTCTCACAGATGTGGAGAAGGTCAGCTGCCGCATACCTGAGGGCGTGCCCATAGACATCACGGTCAAACTGATGGTGTGCTTGGTTCACTTGAACATTCTAGAGCCACTCAATGTAAGTAGAAAGCAACTCAGAAGTTGGGGGATGTTCTAATAAATTACTAAAGCAAATGATTTTCCCTGTCTTTGTATGACTGTGGTCATTAGGAGAGCCACGGAGATTGTTTCTGCTTCCCTCCCACTCCAAGAGAAACCTAGCAAACCAGTAGCAGCAGAAGCACTCTACCTGTGCTTACGCCTCCAGTGGAGGTATTACTAAGGCACAGTAAATCACAGCATATGTGCTGTGACAGACCAGGACCACACGGCAGAGTTGTTGAGGAGCACAGCTTGGCTTGGCTTGGCTTGGCTTGGCTTGGCTTGGCTTGGCTTGGCTTGGCTTGGTGGCCCTGCTAAAGAGCAGTCCTCACTGATGGGCACTTTGACCTGTCAGACATGAAATACGTGGACGGGTAGGATGTGAAATGTCTAGAACAGAAAAATGCAGCTATTTCAGGAATTCTGAAATTCATGTATTTTTATTTTTTTGGCTTTTAAACTAACATTTAAATTGAAGTGTAGATCAGAATGCAAATAGAATAAAAACCATAGCTTAAAACCGTGAGCTCCCAATAACCATTTATTAAAGAAATGTTCCCATTGGCTATTTGTACTTTTTAATGGTTTGTATGTTTTTTTAAAGCCTCTTTTGACAACTCTGGTGGAACAAAATCCAGAAGAAATGGGTGACTTGTATTTGGACGTCGCAGAGGCGTTTCTGGATGTTGGGGAATACAACTCAGCTCTGCCTCTCTTGAGTTCCCTTGTCTGTTCGGAACGATACAACTTGGCTGTTGTCTGGCTCCGGCACGCGGGTGAGAGGCAGCAGGACTGCTGAGTGAGAGATGGTCACACGGTGCTGAGCATTTCCAGGGACCTCTGTCTGGGGTCACTGAAATCTTAGATTCACATCTGGGATGACAAGTGATATTTGCAAAACTGTAATCAGGGTTTGTTTCGACAGCTCTGACATTATTCTTGTAGATGGAGATTTGCTTCAGCTAAAAATACTTTACTTTCATGTCCATGAAGCAGCACCTGTTCTGCATTCCATCCTGCTTTAAGTGAAACTGGGGATGCATCAGTACATATTTCTGAGTATTTTTGCTTTAATAATACATGTTTTGGGTAGTTTTAACTGTATGAAGCGTCTGAAAAGTGTAAGTATTTCACAAAATTTGAAAACATTTTCTGCCATTTAACTGTATCTTGTTCTGGTATTTCCAGAGTGCTTGAAGGCTTTGGGGCACATGGAGTGTGCTGCAGAGAGCTATGCCAAAGTCGTTGATCTTGCTCCGTTGCATCTGGATGCAAGAATCTCACTGTCAACACTTCAGCAGCAGCTGGGCCGACCTGAAAAAGCTCTGGAGGCTCTGGAACCCATGTACGATCCCGATACGCTGGCTCAGGATGCGAACGCTGCCCAGCAGGTGGGCTTCCAGTTTAGGATATATTATTCTGCTAAACTCTGGTAGTGGTCAAACTGTATAGGACAGGGATTGAGACTTTCTCATCTGCAGCATGGTGAGCCTTCAGAGCACAGCTAACAATTCAAACCGAGCATCAGGGATGAGCCCGCAGGGCGCTTGCTCCCTGACCCCTTTATCAGTGTTTCCTCTGTCCCACCTAGTTACTTCAGTGTGATGTACCACCTCTTGACCCCTGGCAACCAGTCCTGACACCATTCGCTTTGCATCGGCTTGATCTGTAGTTGCCACATACAAACTACATGTTTTGGCCTCTGTTGATTGCAACTGATGGCCTAGCAGAGGGTCTATAGCCCCTTACCCACTAGAGGTAAGAGTTACGCTGAATTCCTCTGAAATTTGAGAATTTGAAACAGTAACTGCCGGAGGGAAGTTTAGGCAGATCTTACCCGTGGCTCCTAAGATTTTTACAGCCTTGTAGAAAGTTCTGCAGTGCTTTCAGTGCTGTACTGAGTCAAAATTACCTGATTTATAAACTCACTCTCTGGAAAAGGCTGAATCATAATGTTCAGTTTTACCTAGGAATTGAAGCTGCTCCTCCACCGTTCGACCCTGCTGTATTCTCAAGGCAAAATGTATGGTTACACAGACACCTTGCTTACGATGCTGGCAATGCTGTTGAAGGTAAGCCAGTCTTTACAGCTACACCCTAAGAAATCACACAGCCATGAGTTGGGTTAAGCCAAGTGACAGGCTGGAGAGAAAAGGTGTAGTGAGTTTTATAAACAAATGGTTTCATTGCTTTGTTAGCAGTCTTGTAGGGAGTCCCTAATGCTGGTGTTCCCACCTGTAGCACTCAGAACAGAGAACCACTTGTGTGTAATTCTTAATACAGTGACTTCAGTTCCCTGATTCTGGGCGTATGTAGAAGACACTGAATACTAAAGCTGCTTCCTCCCTTTGCAGCAGTCAGCAGAGTGCTTTCTTGAAATGTTGATACCGGCTTCCATTTCAACAATTTTCTTTTGAATTTCTTAAATTCCTTTTTAATCTTTACTTGTGGTGAAAAGACCAAAGAATTTGTTTAGCAGTAAATACAGTGGTGGTGGCTTTGTGTTAACTGGGTTTTGTTCATTTTTAAATAGGGAGGGGAATAGTACTCCTCAAGTTTATCCATCACGGTCAGCGCCAGTACTGTTGTATTACCCTGGGTGATTAGCTGACTTTCTGAAACTGCCACAGGAAGGCATTGTCCTTGTCGTGCCTCTACGCAGAGAGCTTTGATTTCAGTAGGTACCGGGATGATCCGATCCCAGGAAATGTCTTCCACGTTAAAGAGTTTGTATCTTTCTTTTGCACAGCCCAGTTTGCACTGGAGCACGAGACCATGCAGAAATAATGCTCCTCTTGAGAGTGTTCCCTGTCATCATCTTGCTTTGCTGTGGCCTGTTGTGGCATGTGGCGTGAGCAAGATGGATTGGCTGTAAAACTGCCTTTGTCATTGGATGTGTTAATCTGAAATGCTGCCCTTGGATTTGTTTCCAGGTAGCGATGAGCAGAGCTCAGGTGTGTTTGATATCTAGTTCCAAATCTGGAGAGAGACACCTCTATCTTATTAAGGTGTCAAGGGATAAAATTTCTGACAATGACGACCAAGAGACAGCGAACTGCGATGCAAAAGGTAACAACTGTTCATTAAAAACAAAGCACCAGGATGAACTCCTTAGTTCTGAGAAATGAAATAACCTTTGCTGTTTTGTATGCTAAATCCACGTGGTTCATGTTAACAGTGCTTCACGTTTCTAGGACAAAGAAGGCAGCAAAAACAAAGATAATATAACTTAAGGGAACAGTCCTCATTCAACGAGAAATAGTAAGAGTACAGAAGAATTTAGATTGAGAAGGACCCATAGAGATCATACAGTTCAGCATTCTCCTCAGTTCAAATATGATGCACGTAAATCTAGTACAGAACAGAAATACCTGTTCTAAAAGTGAGGTGATAGTTTTTTAACTGGCCCAGACTCTGATGTTTCAGACTACATTGTTAAGCATCTTTTGGTAGATAAGGAGGAGTAATTAATTCATTCGTGTAGTGTGTTTGCAACTTGAACTCTGTGTGTTTCTTGCCATTTTTTCCCATGCTTTTACTTTTTCTGCTGGTGTTTTATAACCTGCACTTAAACTGAAGAAAGTCAGTATTTTCTCTTTATTTTACCTGTTAATGCTGAGGTGTGTTTGAAAAGATCTTTGACCCTACACACCTTTCTTTTTATTACTACTTTTAAGATTTTAGCCCTCTTCTTTTGATTTTCCCAACTTACTGACTTCAACATTTTCAGCGATTTTTGCTGTTCTCACGAGTGTTCTGACAAAAGATGACTGGTGGAACCTCCTCCTGAAGGCTATATATTCCCTATGTGACCTCTCTCGGTACAAGGAGGCAGAGCTGCTAGTGGATTCCTCGTTGGAATATTACTCATTTTATGATGATAGACAGAAGCGCAAGGAACTGGAATACTTTGGGCTCTCTGCTGCAATTCTGGACAAGAACTTCAGAAAAGCATACAACTACATCAGGTGGGTACTGCAGAAGGTGGAGCCAACTGTTCTGTAGCTGCTTCCACCGAGGCTGTAGCCGTACTGCTGAAAATACTGCTGAAGGAGGCAGGCTGATGCTTTCCAGCTCTTGCTAAAACATACCAGGCTGTTGGAAGTACAGGAGCTTGCTGACAGCCTTTGGTTCCAGAGGGGCAGTAGGTTGGTCGATTTGGCCAGAACCACTGGTTCTGTCTTTCAACTTTGCCTCAGTCACTGACCCGCACCTGTTACCTTCCCTAAACCTTCAAGGTTCTACTGCAGACAGAGGATTTACTGTATTCATTAGTATTTACTAAATCCTTGTGTGCTTTTCATTCTGTAGAATCATGGTAATGGACAATGTCAACAAACCTCAGCTATGGAACATATTCAATCAAGTTACCATGCAGTCCCAGGATGTCCGGCACCATCGCTTTTGTCTCCGCTTAATGCTGAAAAATCCTGATAACCACGCGCTGTGTGTCCTCAATGGGCACAACGCCTTTGTGTCTGGCAGCTTCAAGCATGCTCTTGGTAATCTCATTAATGTTCTAATGCCAACAGATGTAACAAATGTATGGGGTTTTTTTCAGAGGAAGATTTATTAAAGTATTTTTTTCCTATATCAGAAAATGGTGGGTGGCCTACGGTGTTGGTTGGGTGCTTTAGTTACTTTGTCCACAAATCAAAGCACTGCTGAAGAGCTTTGCTGGTAAAAATTAAGCTGTTATGTCTCAAGTTTACCACACACTGCAGATGTAACCAACTTGCGAAGATAATTAAGGTTAATGATAATAAGAAGGATAGAAACAGACCAATTTAAACAGCAGATAAAGTTGCTTGGACATTTTAAGGCTTTTGAAGTAAACATATGGTGTCAAGCCCTCCAAATGTCACACTTAAGATGTGTGGCGTCTGGGATATAAATCCCAGCAAGGACCTTGTTCACCTCCTGTGGTTGATTCTTTCCTGCTTACATTTGTGCATCACGTTTTGCATTTTCCCTTCAGACTCCAAGGGGTGCTGAAAATAGAAAACGTTATTCCATGTTTATCTCCTGTGTGTTTTGATCTAGGTTTCTTTTCTTAATTCTTTTTCTGCCCTTAAATCCTTAAGGAATGCTTTTCACAACAAACATCCTGATTGCTTTCAGGACAGTACGTGCAAGCCTTCCGTGCAAACCCAGATGAGCCTCTGTACAGCCTTTGTATTGGCTTGACTTTCATCCACATGGCTTCTCAGAAATACGTGCTGAAAAGGCACGCCCTCCTCGTACAGGTGAGTTGGGGATTGTTTCTATTTCAAACACCTGCTGGCTTCAAAAGGAGACACGAGCTCTTGCCTGCTGCTTAGGATGTGTGAATTTTTCGTGCCCTTATTCAGTGCTGTTTATTTTTGGCCACTTGGTAAAACTATATCCTGGTAATTTCCCTGATAACTGGTATTGGGGTAAAAAAAAGCACAAGATAAAGAATAGGAATATACTTGCATTCCAGAAATAATACTCTCGTGTTTCACGGAGTTCAGAAATTTGTAGAATTCTGAAAAGTTGTAGAATGAAACCATTTATTGTTGCTCTCCAAGGCAGAGTGAAGGAAAAGGAATGAAGGTTTGGGGATTTTTTTCCTCCCTTACACAAGATGTTTAGGGGGGTTAGAGCTTAAAGACTTTTTAATGAAAAAATAAGATCTTGCTCTAGCCTGTCCTTCAGCTGCATGTGTTTTAGGGTGGTCAGCTCTTCTGAATGTGAACCAGTCTTGTGTGTGTATATCACATAAACACAGACATATGTATCCTGTACTTTAGCAAGCTAGTGCCCTAAGTCACTGTTCTAATTAACTGCCTTCTGTGTATTACCAAGATGTACCTGTTGCTACCAAGGGCCCTGAGACCGACAGAGCAGTTTTCATGATCTCAGCAATCAAATGTGACTTGGTTTTAGCCTTCAACTTGCATATGTATTTGTAGAGAAGCATGAAGCAAAAGTTTAAGTAGACATATTTAAACACCTCTTCTCCAGAACATTTTGTTGGCATCTTCTTAAAGGGAACACTCACAAGTGTGGCTAATGTGTGTACAGGGATTCTCCTTCCTTCACCGGTACTTGGACCTGCGTGGGCCATGTCAAGAGTCTTTCTACAACCTTGGCCGTGCCCTTCACCAGCTGGGGCTGCTGCACCTGGCCATCCACTATTACCAAAAAGTGCTGGAGCTTCCTCCTCTCACCCTAGAGGTACTGTGTCTTTAGAAGTTACCTAGAGAATAATCAGGTCACTGTTGTCAATTTCCCAGCCACAGTTAAGTGCATAAACATTGGCTTAGTTTCCTTTAATTTGTATCCTAATTCCCTGATGTTGGAAGCCCAGATCTGCTTGTCACCTGGTAATGCCTTTCTGCATGTGTTCATTGCAAAGGTTTATAATTTTTACCTTCAAAAACCTATGAATAGGCTAAAGCAGCAGCAAAAAGGGTTGCTGAACAGCTTTGCCTACATGAGTAGCTGAACTTTATATATACTATGTGCAAGAAATTGTAACTGGGAGTTCTCTATACACCCCCGTGCTATACAACAGCATGCTGGAGCAATACCGACCCGTGTCAGGAATGCCTAAATGCACCTGACTGATCTGTAGTAGAACATGTTGATTGATGTGTCATACATTTACCAGCCTGGTCTGAGGGAAAGCTGTTGCCTAGCTTTCAAATGGGTAGGTGGAAGAATTTCAAGTGTCTGTGGAGAACCTGAAGGGTTGGTAAAGGAAGAAACATGGGCGATAGCGCTGGGAGGTCAAAGCAGCAATCTTCTGGCCATACAGAAGATACAGGCAGTGTTCACAGTCTGGCCAAAGTCTGCCTTTGCATACAAAGTAAGCCAGTACTTTCCTGTTCTGTGAGTTGGCTGTCTAATGTGAGCTAATGGCACAAATACGTAATCACTCCTCGGTGATTAACACCACGTGGAAACCCATAAGCAATCCTGCTGCTGTTTCTAGACAACTGCCAGCCTCTATAAACCATGCATACATGATTTGATTCTGCTATAATTGCTACTAGTGTTTCAGCCCTGTGCTATTTTTGCACGTAGACAACTGTTTAATCATTGTTTTTACAGGGAATAGAAACGGACCAGACGGACTTGAGGAGAGATACCGCCTTTAACTTGTCGCTGATTTATCAGAGCAGTGGGAATATGAGAATGGCTCAAAAGATGTTGTATACCTACGCAGTTGTATGAGGTTTGTGGCAGGTGGAATCCATACTCTGTGTTATTAGCCTCTGCATTATGCAGTGCTGGGAAACTTGTTTTCTGTACAGCTTTTTCTGGAGATGGTCAGAGACAGGGTTCCTGTTGTATGTAGCTTTATGGCCTCTTTCTACTTCGGGCATCTGAACTGTGTTGGGCATGTATGGAAACTGTTCCCAGCACAACGCTGACATGCTCCAGTCTGTCTGCTGCTGGCTCCCCTTCGATGCACTGCTCTGAAGTCTCATCTATAGAACCAAACAGTGAAAACTGAAGTCCAGTGGGTTTTTATCAGGGAAAATGTGCAATATTACAACTCGTTACCAGTGAGGTTGTTCAAGCCACATTCGCAGGTGATGAGGGTTTTCTAATGTGTGGCATTAAGTTACTGTGACACAGAAGTGGGCTCCTACTAATCCTTAGAGGATGGAGAACTCAGTACTTCAGGATCTTTGAAGTCTTCCGAATTTTTTAGGACTTTGTATTCCTCACAGCTGTTCCATTTGAAGGAGACTGATTTCTGTTCTGCTGAAATCCCTGTGACCTTTTTCTTCTTCTGAACTTGTTAATAAAAAATTCCCATGTTAATATTTACTCATTCTCAGCAAACACAGATCCTCCTGAATAGCTCATTGCAAAAGTTAATGTAATGATGTCATAACAGCTTGTTCCTTAACATACATTGTGAATGGTCTGCGTATTTGTTTCTGACAGTTGAACAGCCCCATGTGACAGTGGAAGCACATTGCAAGAGCAGCTTTATTGTAATGAACGAGAGCATTGTTGTTCTATGTCTATAGAGGAATGTGGATGTATGTTATGTGCTACAGCACGCTAAGGCTGCAGCATGTTTTGCAGCGAGGTAGTTTGCTGAACAGAAAATGAACCATGCCACTGCCTCCCAAGTGCTCTTGATACTTGTTAGCCACAGCTAACAACTGAACACTTCTTCTGCAAGGGCAGCGTGCACCCTGCGCCATGCCCGGCTCAGCATCCCAGGGCACCTCCATCCCTGCCATCCCAAAGGAGGAGATGAGTGCAGCGTCGCCTTGCAGGGACTTTGGGCACCAGGGCCACTCTCACTTTCTCCTCCACCTGCTCGACACAGGCTCAGGCCAGCATCACAGGAGCTATACTGCTGGTAATGGTCTGCAAAGGCTCCCTCCTCCTCCCAAGAGGATTCCTGGGGTACCCAGGGAGCGCTCAGCACCAAGGGGGCAGGGGATCCCCCACAGGCACGCAGGAAGGGACTGGCAGGGACATCAGCAGGGACATGATGGAGGAGGAGGGAAGGAAGCGGAGGGGAGAGTGGGAGAGGTGGAGGGGATGGGGCTGTGGGGTGGAGAGCATCACCTTGTGGGGTATCCTGATTCCCAAGCACCAGCCGAGCATCAGCTAAATCCCCTCTGGCACGTACCTGGGGTGATGCTCTGTGCTCACCATCCTCCATGGGGCCCTGATGCTGCCTTTTACATGGGGGAGGCTCAGCAGAGGGTCCTGCCTGCTCTTCCAGCAGTGCTCTGGGACACTGTGAGGGGGTGGGAACTCCACCATTTTGGGAAACTGAGGCTGCATGTGGCTGCAGTGGAGGAGACGTGCTTGGCAGGGGGATGTCAGAGACTGTCCTCATCTTTAGCGTTGGTGGCCAACAGGCCACTGGATGGGGGGTGGCCGCAGGGGTGTATTTGTCCAGCCTGGGGACTTTCTGACGCCGCACCACGTACACGTCCTGTTGGAAGTGACAGTCCCCTGTGTGTGCGGAGTCGGGTCAGAAATGACCCTGTGCCCAGGAGCTCCCTGTGCTGTGTGGGACATGTGGCTACACGGGAACTCAGCAGAGGCCTTTAAGGCCCAGTGGTGTCAATGGTTTCAAGGTGCCTGTTGAGGAAGAGTCAGGAGTTTTGATGCCTAGAGAAAGCTGTTTGTGCCATCCACTCTTATGGCCTCTCTTAAGTCCCTGCTGCCGCCCAGCCGTGTGGGAGAAGGGACCTAGTGGGACAGCCTTGCCCTCCCCACCCCCTGGGTTGACTGCTCCGCTCTGGACACGGCGGCTCTGGTGGTCCCAGCCGGGCTCAGAAACAACAGCTACCACACACACACACAGGTTCCAGCTTTTAGTAGTGAGGAGCTGCAGGTTGGTGGGACGGGGCCTGGATGTCAGGGTGTCCTTGGAGGATCCTGGCCTCTTCTTCTTCAGCCAAAGTGCCAGGATCTGGGACGGGGTGCGTGGTGCTCTGCATCGAGGAGGCTGGAACAGGGAAATCACTGCAAGAGGCAGAGAGAGGATGAGTTCCACAAGCCCATGGTACATTGCCTGCCTCTCCAGATCACAGCCTGGCACTCGTTCCCCATGTCACAGCTGTCTGTGGTGGCCACATGGCCCTGGGGACCTTGTCCCCCAGCTGCAGCCCTCTCACCAGAGCTGTGTTGTTGCAGTTGCTGCACTCCCAGGACTTGGCATCTTCTTCCACGGCAGAGCAGTGCTGGTGTGTCCCGCTGGAGCCACAGGAGCTGCAGATCAGGAGTCTCCAGGGCCTGGGAACAACAGGATCCACTGCCACCAAAGGCCCCTCTGGGCTGTGGGGTGCCAGCCCCAATGCTGTGCTGAGCCCGCCTCCCACCTAATCTCCGGCAGCCTGGCAGCTGGGACTGAGGTGCCAGCATGCGCCCTGCGCCATGCCCGGCTCCAGCATCGCAGGGCACCTCCATCCCTGCCATCCCAAATGAGGAGATGAGGGCACAGCTGGGATTTTGGGGACCAGGGTCACCGTCACTGACCCGTTCTCCTCCGCCTGCTGCCGTCCTGCGGGACACAGGCACACTGCAGCATCACAGGAGCTGTGCTGCTGATACAGTTCGTCGAAGGCTCCCTCCTCCTCCCAGGCAGCATCCCTGTGGGAGCCGGGAAGCGCTCGGTACCAAGGGTGTGGGGTTTCCCCACAGGCACCAGGAGAGGCAGGAGGGGATCGGCAAGGGCATCGTGGAGGGGGAAGGAGGGAGGAGAAAGGGGAGGGGGGGCGCACCAACCTGTCGGGGATTTTGATTCCCAGGCGAAACATTTCCTCCTGGAACTGCCCCATGTCCTGGCACAGAGGGCAGCGGAAATGGTGCAGGGCAGAGCGCAGCGCCTGGCCCTTGGGTACAAACAGCATGAGCATCAGTTGGGGCAGGGGGAATAGGGGGAATGGGACAGCCTGCTTGCCCTCCCCAGAGCTGGGGGCAGCATGATCACAGGGGTGATGGGATCAGGGGCTGGGGGAGATGGCACCTACCTGGATGCAGCAGCGGTGGAACCAGGCGCTGGCACAGGCGGGGCACACCAGCGTATCGTAACAGGGCTGC
Source organism: Gallinula chloropus (assembly GCF_964237585.1). Lineage (NCBI taxonomy): Eukaryota > Metazoa > Chordata > Aves > Gruiformes > Rallidae > Gallinula > Gallinula chloropus. The sequence goes on along the minus strand of NC_140090.1, from coordinate 28,622,801 downwards.
CCCGACACTGCCTCCTGGCAGATGAGGCAGAGGGTCCCCTCCTCCTGCACCACTCGCAGCCTCTGCACCGGCCGGTGCTTCCAGCAGAAGGACCTGTGGGATGGAGTCGGCGGTTTGGCCCCAGCCCTCCCCTGCCCCAGCCCCAGCCCTCCCCTGCCCCGGCCCCAGCCGCACGGGACGGCCACACTCACTTGAACTCCCCGAAGAACTGGGAGATACAGCCCCTCTCACTGCCACAGGGGAAGTGGAAAACGCGGGAGCATCGGCGACGACAGCAGGTGACCGAGGCACCCCGCAGCCGGCAGATGCAGCACCTCTGGGGGCAACACGAGGGGGCCAGTGTCAGTGCCGCAACCCCCAGGGATCCCCATGTGACTTCTACCCAGCACAGCCCCGCTGTGTTTCTCTGTGCCGCCTGGCTGGTGACACTGTGCCACTGACGATGACACCTCCCGTCCTCTCCAAAGCCCCACTGTCTGCAGGAGCGCCTTTCTGGGGATGCAGGAGGATCTGGGCAGTTGCTTGCAGCAGGCGGCTGCTGCAGGGTCCCCAGGGGCTTGCTGGCCTGTGCAGCGCTGGACATGGGGCATGGGGACCACGGTGGGGAACCAGTCACCCCTCCTCACCTTTTGTGCCACCCGCTTCAGCTCCTGCTCGATGTCGGGGAACAGGAAGCCGTAGAAGCCCTCTTCATCTGCTCCTCTCTGGCTCAGCCCGCTGGCATGGTACTGCAAGTGGGGAACAGAGGGGGTGTGCCAGGGCTGCTGGCAATGCGGGGCTGGGGACCAGGGCTTTTTGGGGAGCAAGGGCTGGCAAGCCCATGGGACTCACCAGGCAGTTCTCATGGATGTAGAGTCCATCCTGATGGCACATCTGCCCAACGACCTCAGAGTCAGAGTCTGCCCTCTGGCACAGCCCGCACACTGCCAGGGGACAGCAGCACAGTCACCTCCAGCACCGCATCAGGGTGCCAGTTTGGGCCAGTGTCAGGAACAGGATGGGGGAAGAATGCCAGAGCACCTTCACAAGGTGTGGGGTCTCTGCCTAGCCAGCCGAGCATCAGCTAAATCCCCTCTGGCACGTGCCCAAGGGGATGCCCTGTGCTCACCATCCTCCATGGGGTCCTGACGCTGCCTTTTACATGGGGGAGGCTCAGCAGAGGGTCCTGCCTGCTCTTCTGGCCCTTCTGTGGGATGCTGTGCCGGGGAGGAGGAATCTCCCATTTTGGGAACCTGTGATCACCAGGGGCTGCGGTGGAGGAGATGCCCTGATGTGGGGATGTTGGTGCACCCAAAGACCGCCTTGATCCTCCAGCCTCTGTGGCCAACACGCCACTGAGCAGGGGCACTGTCACAGAGCTACACAGTCAGGGCTTGTTACGACACAGCACCACGTGCGCATAGTAGTGTCTGAGGCGCGTCCCCAACAAGCCCCAGTCACAGCCCAGGAGGTTGCTGGGCAGGGGCCTGTTGTGCACCGTATCATAATGACCCGCGCCTTTACAGCCCTGGGCCAGCGCCCCTGCTCAGCGGCGCCTTTGCCACGGATGCTGGAGGATCAGGCTGGGAGCAGCTCCATGGTTCTTCGTTGTACTTGACACTGAACAGAATGAAACAAGATTTCATGCATCCCAATGTCTGTCTGTGCACGTCTTGAGAGGGGGCAGATCCTGCTGCCAGCTTTCCCACTTGGGTGTTAAACCACATCTGTAATTGCTGGGCTCAGTCAGGACAGAGCCAGGAAGAGCCAAAGCCCCAGCCATGAAGCCCTGCGAGGGGGCCTGGGGTGTACATGGGGCCAAACCGTGTCTATAGGGGCTTTGGAAAGCTGTCAGTGAGAGGCAGATGCAGGCTGTGAGGAGGGGGCTTCCCATGGTCCTTGTCAGCCATCCAGTTGAGTGGAGACCCCAATCCAGATCCGCTCAGAGCTGCCCTTTAGGGATGTCTGGTCAGGCCCCACTGACAACCCATGCAGCTGGGATGCCAGGAGGACATGGGATGGGCACTGGCACTGTGACGGCCACTGTGAAGGGCACAGACACATGATAGGCAGCAAGCAATGGATCTCAGGACGGGCTGGGGTGAGCCCAGCCACCGGCAAGCCCTTCCCCCTGTGGCCAAATTGCAAGAGAGGCACCCCAGCCAGGCTGCGGATGTTGGGTTTTAGAATAAACTCACCCGAGGCTCTGGCAAGCGCCAGCATCAACCTGTGTGCTTTGCCGGCAGCGACAACCAAGCCCAAAACAGCCTGTCAGCCCCAGTGCATCACTAGTGGTGCAGAGCTGCTGGCTGCTCGCCACGCTCTCCAGCAGCCCTGAGGGTCCCCAGTAGCCAGGAGAAGGAATTTCCATTCATCAGTTGCCCTGGGTGGGTCTTTCCCAGGGAGAGTCCTGGGCTGTCACAGAAAGCCTGGCCAGGGGCTGGATCATGCCTGGGTGCAGACAGCAGAGGCAGGGAGCTCTCAGTGGCCACAAGTCAGCAAGAGCTGCTGTGCCCGGGGTTGAACATGAAGGTCGGTCTCCTCCCTGGCCCTGCTCACCCTGCTGCTGCTGGCTCTCTGGCCTGGAAGCCAAGGCCTCTCCTGTAAGTACTGGCGCCAGGACTTGCCCCACAGCTGTCCTGGCACCCTCCACAGCTCCTCCACTGACAGGCTTTTTGGGGGGTCAGGAAGGGGACATGAGCTTCAACTCCTGTCTCTGCCACGGGGCTGGGGCGCTGAGGGGCATCTCCAGCTGCCCAAGGACAGGAGTGTCCTGGTCTTACTCAAAACTAGCAAAAAATAGGCTTGGGGATGGCTTCAGCCCCAGCACCCAAAATGGGATCTCACTAACAAGCCCCAGCAGGCAGGACCATGAGGGGCTCCGCACCATGGGGCTGACGGGGACCCTTTATAGGGGTTGGGAGCAGGAGAGACCCCAGCAGAGCACCTACACCTCGAGGGAGCACCCGAGGGGTGGGAGAGCTCCAAACCCTCTCACTCCTCAGGTCCCAGCCCCCATGGCCCATGCTGCTACCAGGACACAGATGTTTGCCTGGAAGAAAATCCCTGCCTGCCACATCAGGAGCTGCCAGCAGGTGCCTTCCCACTGCTCCTGCAAGGCCGTGTGTGAGTAACCCCAGCCTCAACCCAGACATCCTTCCTTCCTGGCACCCAACTCCTCACCCCAAGTGGTCCACCTTCCCCGCTGATTATTCTCCCTTCAAGGGTCCCCCAAAATAAGCCCCTCAGAAAAGGGCTCCCTGGCTCTTTGCGTGTACCTCCCTCCTCGGCTGCTTTATCCCAAATAGCCCCCACATCCTGCACTACAGCAACCAGCCAGAAAAGGGAGAAGGAAGCTGAGGTTTCAGAGATTGCTGGAGCTTTGCAATTTTGGGGGATACAGGGGGGGACACTGCAGGGCGCTGCTGGATCCTACACCCCGCAGCTAATGCAGCCCCTCTCTCCCTGCCAGTGTGGTGCTGCTGAAGGGGAAGAAGTACTGCATGGACCCAGAGGAAGGCTGGTTCCAGCAGCACCAGTGGGAGAAGGAGTCAACCAGAACGTCACCATGAAGTTGCTTTGGATAGAAGCTGTTTATTCACTTAACTACGTGTCTTTTCATAGCATTATTTCTTCGGGGGGGTAGTGGGGGCAGGTGGTGGAGTAGGAGTAGGGGAGGGTATAGGGGGGGTTTGGGGGTGTGGGTGAATTGGGCACGGCTGTGAATGTCTGGGGGTGGTCTGGGGAGAGGGTACAGGGGGGTTTGGTAGTGTCCAGGTGTCTGGGAAAGGGGCGCGGGGGAGTTTGGGGTGGATTGGGGGAGGGAAGGGGGAGGTGAGGGGCTAGGCGTGCCTGGGAAGGGGATATGGGGTTGTTGTGGAGGTCTGGGGCATGTGGGGAGGGGCTACAGGGCAGTTTGGGGGGCATGCAATGAGGTGGGGGGGCTGGGGGGAGTTTATGGGGGGTACAGTGGGGTTTGGGTGTGCAGGGGTGGTTTGGGGGACTGGGACTGGGGGTTTGGGGGTTTCCATCAGGTGCATGGGGTCTACACGTGCTGGGGGGACTTTGGGGGCACTGTCTGCTTGGAGCCACCGGGACCCGGCAGCATCGTGTGGGAGATGCTGGAGGGTGAGGGGGCAGGGTGTCGGTGACACACCCCAACCCGGAACCCCCCTGAGACCCATTGACACTGCCCCCACTGAGACCCCCCGAGACCACCCGTGACCCAAATGATTGGGTGCGGGGCGTGAGTGACTCCTCCCAGGACCCTGTGAGAACCCCACTGAGACCCCCTGCCCCACGACTCCCTGTGCCCCTCCACTTCTCATGCCCCCCACACCCCACCCCCTGCCCCCCGAGGCCACCGCCAGCGGGTTCCTACCCCGCCTGGGGCACAGGCGGGTGCAGGGGCATCCCCCTGCCCCCCCATGGCCCTGCCCCATGAAGCCCCTGCCATGGCCCTCTCCTGCCCCCACCATGGCCCCATCCCTGCCCTTGCCCCAGGGGAAGGTAAGAGCAAGGCCAGAGCATCCTCTTCCTGCACCCCTTCTGCACTGCTCCTGCTCCTCTGTCTGTGGGGGTGTCACTACCACAGCATCACTCTTCACAGCAATGCTCTCCTCCATTTCTGTAGCTTCCTCCACGACCATCTGACCAGAGGAAGGAAGGCTCGCCATCTCCAGAGGTGGGGAGGTCGAGGTTTCACCCCCTGGGCACTGCTCTTCCTCAGAGGCTGCCTCTCTCGCCTCAACGCTCACTGCTGGTGCTTCTTCCTGTTGCTCTTCAGTGGCTGTTTCTTCTTCTGCACTAGAGCTGGCAGACTTTTTCCTTTGGGAGTACAGCCACCAGCAGCCAGCAAGTGCCAAAAGATTTCTTTGCAGAAATAAGTGTCAAGGCATCCAAGGCATCGCTAGGAATCAAGCTGCTGAGCTAGTCCTCTTTCTACCAGAGCTCTGTTCACTGACAGCACCTAAAGAGAGGGGAAAGAAGTAGAAAGGCAAACAAGCCACAGAGAAGAAACATCAGCGAGTTGCTATTCAACAGTCTGCAGCATCGTCGTCAACTCTAACAGCGTTGAAAAAACAGGTATGTCACCAGACACACCTCATCTCCCATCAAGTTCCAGAGCTCTAGCAGTGGCAGACCTGTTGCACTGTCGTAATTTGTGGCCTGGAAAAGACAGACTGACATCAGCGTGCAGACAGACACCAGTCCTGATCCCAAGCGTGAGCGATTCTCAGCAGTGCCCTGCCCTGAGCCACAGAGCTCAAGGCCAGCGTCAGCCACTGCGCTGCCGATGCTGCCCAAGGAAGGTCTCAGCACCAAGGTTTCTCCACAAGAGCCCTGCCCAGCAGCTGGGTGTCCAGGCTGGGCCTTTGTTCTGTCCTGGAGCACACACAGGATGCTGGGGGAGAGAGGACCACAGCATCACTCAAAGCAAGGCTTTCCCAGACAGCTCCCACTGACCTGTGCCACCAGGACTGCGCCTTTGGTCCGCTTGGGATGAGGAGTGATCCTCGTCTGTGGAGAGAGCAGAGCGGGAGAAGGCAGATGAGATGGTGCCAGGCTTCACAGGCCAGGAGGGACTGGAGGCATTTGCAGGACCCAGCCTATCAAGCTGGAGGTCACACAAATATAATCCCTGCTGTGCTGCTGAATGGAAAGGATTGAGCGCTTTCTAAAGACAGAATCAGGGCTTGTACACAGCTGGCACCCCAGGGAAACCTGCTGGAGCAGCACCCAGGGTACGTCTCGAGAGCTCCGTTACCTGCCAGCGGGACCACGTTGTCCAGTACAACTTCTGCTGCTTGGAAAGGCAGCGATAAGAAGTCAGACCTGAGCAAAAAGGGAATAAACCCAAAGAAGTTGGATTTAAGTTCCTCCTGTGTCCTTGAAGGTTACAGCAATTAATCAGTTGCTTTAGCAGCAATTCAGTTTAAAAGTAACTCAGACCCCGCTCTCAGCAATCCAGGCGGCAGCAGCAGAGGAGCTACAGACCTGATCTTTCTGAGCTGGTCGGTCTTCACTCTGTCATAGCCTCCGTAGTCCACGTGGCGGAGCTCCACTTCACCGGTCCCTTCAAAGTGCCCGTTAACCTGAGCCCGTAACCATGCCCCGTCCAGACGCGGAGCCGCGCAGATAGTACCAGCTGCAAACCAGAAGAGCTCAGGGTGAATCCATTCCCAGAAACGAGCCCTTTGGGCGGATCAGCCGCGCTGTGCAGCGACCTCTTGAGAGCCAACAGCACTCCTGCTGCTGCTTCCATCTCCCTTCCACACCCCTGCCCCTCCATCACACCCGCCTGCAGCTGCGACGCAGCAGAGCTGCCTTGGACTCTCAACTCTGTCTGCCACCACCATGCTCAGGGGCATCAGGCTTTTGCACGACCCTACAAGTTTCTCAAGCAAACAGCGTGTGAGCAATTGAGTTACTTGCCTTCTACTGGAGCTGCCAGGGTGGGAATATCCCGTTGAGAGTAGCAGGCATTCATCTGCTGGTCTAGTCTATGCAGGACATGGAAAGTGGGGTGTGTATGCTGCTGTAAAAACATGTGGCCAGCATCGACTTGGTTTGCCACGACCACTTCTACAGGAACTCCCTCTGGGAGGTACAGCTGTCACATGGAAGACAGAAATTCTTGTTAGTGTTCACTGCAACACAAGCTTCAGTCCCAGCCACTCCATGGTCCACCAGCGTGGCCTGAGGCTGAGAGCCATGGGTGCAAAAGTCCTGCCACTCCAGCATTTGACTTCCAAAGGCTGCTCTGGATCAGGAGCATAAAGCTACTCCATGCTGCTCTCAAGGGCATCAGACTTGGGGCAAGGCCCTCCTTCAAACAGGGAGATCAGTCTCACCCGTTACAGTGACACAAGCCAGGCAAGAGTGAGCTACACAAAACCAGCCTGGCTGTGAGGGCCTCTCTGAACCAGCCACCTGCATGGAGAGTACTATGACAGCAGTGACCAACAACAGCCTTTGCCCCCGACATCAGCGCAGCCAGAAAGCTGGGACTTACCCAGCAAGTCGTTGGGAGAGAATGAGGCGTTGGTGGCGTTGGTGAAGGTGGAGCGTAGACGTTGGTGAGGCGCAGACTTTTGAACTTCTTTCCAATCAGGCTCAGTGCTGTTTCTACTTGCTGAGAGAAGCCTGCTTTCCAAGTGTTGGGCTAACAGATGGGGATGGAAGATAACAGGGAATAATGAGCCAGACAACCAGTGTTACACTGGGCGCAGCCCTGAGACGCCTCTTGCTTACAGCTGGGACTGGCTCTTCCCTCTTGTTGAGTCTAACGCTACGCGAAATGCTTCAATCCTTGTTATTGGCTGTTGATCTCCCTGGGATGGCACTGAGCCGGTACCAGCCTGGAAGAACCAGCAGATGGGTACGGAACGCAGGGCAGGGTGTGTGAGCAGGCCAGCAGCTACTTCCCTTTGGGACCTCTATTTCCCAGCTAACTTTGGGGTTGCATGGTAGAGAGGGCTGACAATGAGAATGTAGTTGCATTTGCCAGAAACCCACCGTGCCTAGGAAAGCTTGTGTCTCATTTTGCTTGGTCGGAGGAGACATGGCTACTATTTTATTAATAATGTCCATGGGGCTCTGAAAACGCCCACCTTGCCATTTTATTCCTAAAAACTGGATTTATTACTCCTCAAAACTGAGCAGGTCCCTTGACCTTACTTTGTTTGATGGCAAAACCAGATCTTAGCATCATCTCAATTATTTTCTTTCCTCTCGCAAAACCTTCCTCTGCCATGTTGCCCCATACAGTGATGTCATCAATGTACTGTGGGTGCTCTGGGGCTTCACCCTGCTCTAATGCAGACTGGATCAGTGCATGGCAGACAGTGCAGCTGTGTTCCCAGCCCTAGGGCAGTCAATTCCAGGTGTAGTGGATTCCCTTCCAAGTGAAGGCAAACTGTGGTTGCACTCTGCCACCAAAGCACTCAAGAAGAAAGCATTTGCAATATCCATTGTGGCATACCACTGCTGGCTGCTTTGGACTCCAGGTCATCCTGGAGTTCTAACATACCTGGCACTGCAGCACTCATAGGCGGCGTGACTTCACTCAGACCACGATAGTCCACTGTCAGCCTCCACTCTCCATTGGACTTCTTCACTGGCCACATTGGACTGTTGAAGAGTGAGCGGGTTCTACTGATCACTCCCTGTCCCCAGTGCTGGCTGCTTCTGGGGATTAACTGGCCTGGCCAGAACCAGGGCACAGGCCTTGAGCCGGCTAGTGTTTGCTCTGTGGAGCCTGCAGAGAGCTTCTGTTGCAGCAGCCACCCCTGCAGCCCCCCCACTCTGTGCCAGTACCCAGCTACGCAAAGCTGCAACAGGCAGTTGTGAGTGTGGCTTGGAGCCCCAACACAAAGGACTCCAGTCTCTGTTCCGAGCTCCAGGACTGGCCCCATGAGCTGGGTTTCAAGCCCCCAACACGCCAGACTTGGGCTCTGCTCTGAGCCTGTGGATGTAGGGCCAGTCTCTGCCTCCCATGGGGTTGCCCCGACCCTGTCGACCTGATCCCAGCCCCACCACACACAGCCGCTGTTCCCGTTCTGACCCCACAAAGCACGGGCTGGGCTCCTGCCGAGCTCTAAGTCTGGACCAAGGCTCCTGGGCGAGGCCTAAGTCAGCATGGGAGCTGGGCCCAAAGCCCCCCATGCCTGCTCTCAAGGCCCCGGCAGCCTGGAGCTCGCTCCCTGCCACCATCATCATCATTGTCATCATGGTGGTGACACCACGTTGGTCCTTTTCCTCCCCTCCTGACCCTGGGCCAGAGCTCAGTGCAGTGGGTTTCTGCCAAAGACCCCTCCCTGTGAGCAAAGCTTCTCCCCTCCTCCCTGAGAGCGCAACTCAGAGCAGCCCAGGCCCCTGAGGCCCAGCGCAGCCCACGGCTGCCAGCCCCCAGCTCAGGCGCAGCGACAGGAGAGCCATGTTTCATTTAGTGGCAGGCTGTGCTGTCCTGGGGCAGGCGGCCTCCGCTTCCTGGGGACTGCGTGCCACCTCCACGGCGCAGGTCCATCAACGGCTGGCAGGGTCCTGTGCTGCAGGGTGCAGACACTGTGCTTACATTGCTGTTGTCCTCCTCCGCCGCCTCATCCTCTGCCTGGGGGTGCAGTGGTGTAGGATGGAGCGGTGACCTGGGGAAAAAGGGAGTCTGTGAGTCCCTTGCCCCGCTTCCTGCTGCCTGGCTGCCTTTCCGTCACCCACCACCCACAGCCCCAGGACGTCCTGTGGCACCTGGGGATGGGCCCCCGTTTCCATCTCCTACCAGTGCGTCTACGCCTGCAGCTGGCAGTTCCTGGGGCTGCCTCCCTCTTCTCCGGGTAGTTCTGTGCCTGGTGTGCCTGGAGCGAGGTCTCCGCTGGTGGCGGCTCCAGTTGTGGCTGCTGTGGTACCTGGCCATGGCTGCTGCTACTGTGGCTGGTCTTCAGCTTCTGGTAGCCCCAATTTATAGTGGGGGTGTGTGTGATGTGTGAAGAAGCCAGCCCCGGTCCTCCAAAATGCCCCCAACCCCAAGATTTGAAAAAACCCAAGTGGAATAGTTAATTCAAATAAAGGTTCCTCCAAGGTGGTAAGGAACGGCCCTTCTTCATCTAGGAAGAGACAGAAGCTGGAAAGGGAAAGGCCCGACCCCCTGCCCAGGAATCAAACCAGAGGGAGACTTGTCACCGCTAAAGGACAGTCGGTTGGTTCTTGCAGTCGGGCAGCCCTCTGTAATTGTCAGGTCAATAAGGTACTCTGTGTTAGCACTGGGTGTGAGTGTAATTAGCCATTATTGTTCTATATTCATGGGGATTATTGGCAGTAAACTGTTCTTATCCCAACCTATGGAGGCTCTGCCTGTTTCTCTTCTGGGAGTGAGCGAGCGGCTTTGGTGGGCATTTGGCCTCTAGCCAGGGCCAAACAACCGCAAGCTGCTTTTTGCCCCCAGAGAATCATAGAATGGTCTGGGCTAGAAGGGACCCCAAGGATCACAGAGCTCCAACCTCCCTGCCACAGGCAGGGCCACCAACCTCCAGGTCTGGAGCTACACAAGGTTGCCCAGGGCCCCATCCAACCTGTCCATGAACAACCCCAGGGATGGGGCATCCACCAGCTCTCTGAGCAGCCTGTTCCAGCTCTGCACCACTCTCTCTGGAAAGAACTTCCCCCTAATATCCAATCTAAACCTTCCTTCCTCTAGCTTTAATCCATCCCCCTTGTCCTGCCATTATCTACCCTTTAACAAGCTGATTCCCCTCCTGTTTCTCTGCTCCCTTCAGGGACTGGAAGGCTGCAATGAGGTCCCCCCGCAGCCTTCTCTTCTCCAGGCTGAAAAAGCCCAGCTCTCTCAGCCTCTCTCCACAGGGGAGGTGCTCCAGCCCTCTGATCATCTTCGTGGCTCCTCTGAACCCTCTCCAACAGTTCCACATCTTTCTTGTATTGGGGCCCCAGATCTGGACCCAGGACTCCAGATGGGGCCTCCCAAGGACAGAGTAGAGAGGGACAATGTCCTCCCTGTCGCTGCTGCCACCTCTCTTCTGATGGAGCTCAGGATCCCATCGCCCTTCCGATCTGCCAGAGCACACTGCTGACTGCTGAAGAAGGCTGAAGAAGGGAGTGAGAAGGTGGAAGAGCCTGTTCTTTACTTCAAGTGCTCTTTAGAAACACACCAAAAGGAACAAGTGACGCTTCCAGGTGCTGTTTAGCTGCAGAGTATTCAAACAGGGGCATGCAGGCGGGCAGTGCGGCGACCCAAGAGCTTTGGGGCTCCATCACCCGGTCCCTCAGGCGCCGGCTCAGCGAGACCTACCCCGTCCGCCGGCCGGTTGCTATGGCCGCGCTGTGCCTGGCAGCCGCCAGCGCCGGCCCTGCGCTTGCGCGGTGGGGCCGGCTGGGAATGCTGGGAGCCGGCGGTGGCGGCGCGGCCCCGCCGCCGCTATGAACGAGACTGTGTTGCGGAGGACGCAGGAGAGTTTGGGTCGGGTGATCCGTAAGCCGCCGTTGACGGACCGGCTGCTGAGTAAGCCGCCCTTCCGCTACCTGCACGACGTGATCACCGAGGTGGGCCGGGGACCGGCCTGCGGGCCCGCTCGGCTGTTGCTAGGCAACAGGGCCTGCCTGTGGGCCTGGCCGCCCCGGGGCGGGGGGGGGGGGGGACGGGGGAGAAGCGGTCTCCCGGGCCTGGTGCTGGGGGGGAGCAGGGAGAGAGGGGGTCTCCCAGACCTGGTGCTGTGGGGGAGCAGGGTGAGACGGGGGCTCCGAGCCTGGTGCTGCGGGGTGTCAGAGAGGGGAGTCTCCTAGGCTTGGTGCTGGGAGGGAGGGGCAGGGACAGGGGGGTCTCCCAGGCCTGGTGCTGGGGCGGGGGGAGAGCTGAGGGGAAGAGAGAGGCTCTCTCAGGCCTGGTGCTGGGGGGTGGAGGTGAGTGGAGATAGGGGGTCTCCCAGGCCTTGGTGCTGGGGGGAAGAGAGAGGCTCTCTCAGGCCTGGTGCTGGGGGGTGGGGGTGGGTAGAGATAGGAGGTCTCCCAGGCCTGGTGCTGGAGAGGGGGGGAGAGGGTATCTCCCAGGCCTGGTGCTGGAGGGGGAGAGAGGGGGTCTCCCAAGCTTGGTGCTGGGGTGGGGAGGAGAGGGGATCTCCCAGGTGTGGTGCTGGGGATGGGGCCTTCTCCAAGGGGCACCCGGGGGCCTGAGGCTTGTCCTGGGGGTCTGCACAGGGCTGCATGGTGCACAGAGGTCACCGCTACAGGCGGTATGCTCAGAATAGTGGGTAAAGCTCAGGGGGTTCATGGTAGCAAGCAAACCCCAGGGGTTTTAGGGTGTCATGCAGGGGGCCTGGCTCCTGCCTTCTGGCTGCTATGCATGTGGTCTTCCCTGAAACCTACTCATAGGTTGTTGTTTCAATTCCTGTTTAAAAATAAAACTAACAAACAATATCTGCTGAGGTGCTGCTTTTATATGTAGCCACACATGACGATATCAGTGATGGCATCAAGCAGAAGTGGGTTTAAAACTGATCCGCTGGTGTTTGTACTGCGACTCTCCCAGGTTTGCCAGCCTCAGGGTTAAAGAGAGCATTAAATGGGAAGGAGGCCTGAGCCCTAAGCACAGATTAAGTCACGTTGTTCCAGAGACAGAGCAGAGCTCTGAACCTGCTCTAGAAATAGTACTAAACAGGGTGTCACCTCCAGGAACAAATAAGACTGATCTGTTTCCTGTTACCACCCAAGCTTTACTGAACAGGCGCCTTCAACTGCCCTCAACTTACTCCTTTCTTTTCTCCTCTGAAGGTAATTAGGGTAACGGGTTTTATGAAGGGACTTTACACGGATTTCGAATTGAAATCGGATAACATTAAGGTGGGTATACGGCTTCCTTATTTATTGAGCTTTAATATTCACAGAATCACAAGGTTGGAAAACACCTTTGAAGATCATCAAGTTCAACCATTCCCATCCTAAGCTAAACCATATCCCCAAGTACCTCTTCTACCCTTTTTTTTAAACCCACCCAGGGAAGGTGACTCAGCCCCTCCCTGGGCAGCCTGTGCCAGGCCCTGACAACTCTTTCAGGGAAGAACTTTTCCCTTACATCTGAGCTGACCCTGCCCTGGCACAGCTTGAGCCCATTTCCCCTTGTCCCATCTCCTGGCCCCTGGTTGAAAAGACCATCGCCCACCTCTCTACAACCTCCCTTCAGGTAGTTGTAGGTGGGGATAGGGTCTCCTCAGCCTCCTCTTCTCCAGGCTGAACACCCCCAGCTCCCTCAGCTTCTCCTCACAGGATTTGCCCTCCAGCCCCTTCCCCAGCCTGGTTGCCCTTCTCTGGACTTGCTCGAGGACCTCCATGTCCTTCTTCTGGTGAGGAGCCCAGAACTGGACCCAACACTCGAGGTGTGGCCTCACCAATGGCCAGTACAGGGGCACAAATATTGAGAAATTCAGAATATTAATATTTTTTGAAACTCTCCGTGGGGGTTTTGGCCTTTTGTGTGTTTGATGTCAGGTACCTGTCCTTGGTTTTGTGTGGAAAGGATGAAAGCTGCTGCCTGTTGTTTATGTTATGCATGAGGTGAGTGCCTATAGGTTGCAATTTTGGATGTGACACAAACTGGTGTATGTAAAGAACTATTTCTGTCCAGATTTTGAAATAGCGAGGGTTAATCTACAACCAGACCTAGGTTTCCAAAATACTGTTGTAGTACAGGTGAAAAGAACTCTTAGGTAGCAAGGTAGTACATGCCTTGAGTTAGTTAATCACAAACACTGGAAATCCGCACACAGCTTTTTATAGAGTCTTGGAATATCTTGGTTTGTATTTATTGCTTTATATGTGTGTGTGCCTACATGTACACACACACATATGTATATATACACATGGTGTATATATACAGTCAGTATTCTTGCCTCATACCCCAGGACTTGCCAAGGCATTTGTCTAGTATTTGCGTTCCTCGATAGCTTTACTGTTGTTTCCAAGTGGCTAATTAGCAAAAGATGAGGTTAATGTTACTACTGTAAAAAAATATTCCTGAACTACAAGGGTGACTTTAGTCTCTTGTTTGCTGCTCTTCTGCTGCCTTTTGCCTCTTTGCTCAGCCAGGGATGCTGACTTCTCCAACCGCTGACTTGCCTGGAAGCTTGGGCCGTTGTTTTGGCAAGCAGCCAGGTGTTTATGTGTTGCTAGTTAGGGAGCTACACCCCTGAGTGAATGCTTAACATAGCAACTGAAAGTTTGAAGGCTCTCTGAGCCTGGCTTGCCACCTAGTTGCGTGGAGGTTTTATGCTCTTCTTGCAGATAATTATAGTTCTGGTGTATATGTTTATTTCTGTGACTGTTCTTGTTGTTGGGATAGCTAAAATCTTTTTGGCACTGTCCCTGTTGAAGCTTGTGAGTAGGTTCTGTGATGGAGAGTGGCTTAGCACATGCTGCCTTTTCTTTGGAGAGCTCCTACCAGCTCCTAAGTCTTTATTTGCATCTGTATCCTGTGATAGCAGTGGAGTTGCACCAATCTTGAGTGTGTACCTGAATTTCTTTCAAAGTCTGTGAGGTGATGGTTTTCAAGAGCTCAGGTAGAAGAGATCAGAATGTGGTAATGTGGGGGAAAACATCTCTAGCTTGTCTTCCTCTTTTCAAAACATTCATTTGGAGAAAGACTTGGCTGTCACTAGGTGGTTCCTTACTGATTTCTGTTGGAGTTGTAGAAGGGTGAGTAGTCTTTATACAGAGACCAGAACTACCCACAGAGAGCTGGAGGCTGAGTGCAGCAGCAAGTGGCCATGTGTGAACAGCTGTATCTATGTCTATGGGAGGTTGTAACGCTAGGGAGTGATTCATCCCTGGTGTGATGATCTGGCAGCAGATGCAGGGACCTGCAATGGGCTTTGAGAGGTTTCTGTCCACCGTGAAACAGTTCTAGAGCTGTAGTCTGCAGACTGCTAGCTTTGGGCTGGGAAAAGTGGAGGTGTGGCTGCTCTCTGCAAACTGGCTGTGCTTTTGCAGGTCACAAGACTGAGATTAGAAAAGCCCAAAGGTGGCGGTCCACCCTCTGTGGAAGCTGGGGCTGGCTTTTGACCTGTGCACCCCCTTACATCACACGCAGCATCATGCACACGTTTGTGCAACATCTGCCTTTGTTTCTGGTTTCTGCACACCTCTTCCACCTGGATGTAGCAGGGGGGCCCTGACCTACCCACTGTTTTTCCCTGCTACCTTTTACGCCTCCACTGTTGGAATAATGCATTCTGCTTGGATAGCTTGTCCTCCACTCTTGCACAGAGAGATGTATCAGGCATGCTGGAAGCATCCCATGAGTTGAATCTGTTTTGCAGAGCATGCACATGGACCCCATAGAGTTCCAGTTTCTCTCAGGGATGTATAGAATCAATTGGAAAGAGATGTAAGTGCAATGTAAAGCATGAGGATCCCTTAATTGTTGTGCCTTCTCTGAAACAAATCTCTCTTATGTGAGCTACATTGGATGATACTGCTCTGCTGGTTTGTCAGGAAGGTTCATCTTGTTAAGTCTAGTGCAATATTGTTCTCTGACACATGGAGAGATTGGATAGCAGGCTTGCTCTTTTTCATCGTTCTCATCAGCTTTACACAAATGTACATGCACACCAAGTCTCCAGGGGAGATACTTTTTTTGAAATTACCCAGTCTATTAAAAAAAAAAGTCTTTTCTTAAGCACTCACACTGTTTTTTTCCCTGTTTAATGATGCAGATGGGAGATGCAGATCTCTCATTGGATTCATGAGGATTCTTGTACTGACAGAACACACTGATAACGGAACTGCTGAGTATGAGAAGGGTGTAGGAGGAAATTTTGCGTCTCTATTTGACAACATATTTGATTTGGAGCAATGTCCTGTCTCCTTCCTAAAGTAATAGATTGTGTATGTCCTCAGAAGGATTAAATCCTCATGGATTAAAGCTAAAGGAAGGATGGTTTAAATTGGATATTAGGGCGAAGCTCTTTCCAGAGACAGTGGTGAGGAGCTGGAACAGGCTGCCCAGATAGGGGGTTGGGTGCCCCATCCCTGGGGGTGTTGAAGGCCAGGTTGGATGGGGACCTGGGCAGCCTTGCATAGATCCAGGCCTGGAGATTGGTATCCCTGCCTGTGGCAGGGGATTGGAACTCTGTGATACTTGAGGTCCCTTCCAACCCAGACCATTCTATGATAAGGACAGACAACTATTTTAAAAGGAGGAGGTGCCCATATTTCCTTCCTTTGCGTTTTTAGTTTGGAACACACCAGAGAGGGTGAAGTGCTCCTGATGTCAATGTGGACGGTCTGAAAATCCCAGCTGTGCAGCAGCTGTTTGTTTTAAATCTTTAGGCAAAGATGGGAACTGCCCTGGCTATGAACAGTGTCTTCCCACGCCTTTAACTGTCCTTCATGTGCTCGCAGAGGAACCTGGCTCTTGTTTGTGCAGAGTAGCTCTGGGACTGGAAATGCCAACAGCTGCTCTGGTGCCCAAGGAATAGATCCTGGTCCCAGCTGCCCTGCTCAGCTGGGGAAATACGGGCTTCTTGCTTAGCCCTGTATTGGTGCAACTTGATCCAGGTCATTCTGGATCCCTGCACCTGAGATCCTAAGGGCAGGGCAGAGCCAGGAGCCTGACTGAGCAGTGACAACTGCTCCCTCCCTGCACTGACTGAATTGGCTCCGGTCTGTATTTCAGTTACTGGTTTGAGTGCTGCAGCTTCTGTTCGCTTGAACTGGTGCCTGTTAAATCACTGGTGCAGAACTCTTTTCACACAGGTTTGTTTTTTAACAGGCCAGTGAAATGCTTTTTTAATCGCCACTTGTGGGTGTAAAGAATAAGAGAGTAGACTTGTGTGCTGGGCCTAGTAACTATGCCTTGAATTTTATTATGATTTGTCAATAAAACCCTTTCTTCCACCTGAGTATCCCACAGCTGTGGAGACTTCACACCACGATTTCGTTCTCTGGGTCAGGAACCCTTCAATAAAACTTTAGTTGGTGGAGGTCAGTTTATTTGCTTCCTTTTTTTCTTGCAGCTTTGCATAATCACCAGAAGCCCTCCTCTCTACTGAAGGGCACTTTGGGAAAGCTGTTTGTAAAGTGTAATTCTAGAACCAAAGCACACTGGGTGATTGTGGAGATAAAAATATGGGCCTGTATCTCTTTCCCACTATCTTCTGCGTGTTTTCTTTACTCACTCTTAAGTCTGGTTTTGTGAAGTGTGTGTATGAGGATGCAGGTCCCTCAATTTACACTCACAGTTGTCCCATAACTTTGGGACTTCTGTGCTGAAAAAGATTCAAGGCAAGAGCTGTCCTGAGCAATATCTGCTCTAACCATGCCTTTGGAACTCAAGTGATTATTTTGGTAATGCTTAACAGGATCTGTTATATGATAAAGAAGATATTTGTTTAATCTGTGGAAATAGAATGCCAAACAAATTACAGTGGCCTTAAGTGCAATGGTGCTATAAAGATACTAACTTTGGTCATTCCGGATTGGATTTGTTCCATCATTAAAGCTGTCCATCCTTAATCAGAAATCAATAGCTAATTGTAAACCAGGCCACGCTCTTTCACAGAATCACAGGGGTTGGGAAGGACCTTGAGAGATCATCGGGTCCAACCCCCTGCCAAAGCAAAGTCCCCAGGATGGGTCACACAGGTCGGCATCCAGACAGGGGTGGAATATCTCCAGAGATGGAGACTTCACTACCCCCTGGGCAGCCTGTCCCAGGGCTCCCTCATCCTCGCTGGGTAAAAGTTCTTCCTATGCTCTAACTTGCAGCCACTGTCTCTTGTCCTGTCTCCACAGAGCACTGAAAAGGGGCTGGCCATTTCCCCCTGCATCCCATACTTCAGATATTGATAAACATTAATAAGGTTCCCCCTTAGTCTTCTCTCCAGGCTGAACAGTCCCAGCTCGCTCAGCCTTTCCTGACTTTACAAACCACGTGTTTCTCTTGTACAGATGCTTTTCACAGCTGTTCCTTCAATCAAAGTTCTTCTGGTCTTTAGGTGGTGTGTGGAATTCTTTTGGTGTCTTAATGTTATTTCTTAATTGTTCTTTCACCAGGATAAAGATGCCAAAATCAGGTTCCTTCAGAAGGCGATCGACACGGTTGTGCTGGTCACAGGAGAGCCGCTGGCAGTGAAACCCGTGCGCGTGGTGGCTGGGCATGAGCCTGAAAAGACCAATGAATTTCTTCAAGCCATTGGGAAGTGTTGCTTAGATAAAGTATGACATCACATCTGTATTTTATACACATGGTGAAACGGTGCCAGAGCTTATTTGCAACAGCGTTTATTGCCCCTGGTGCTGTTTTTAGTGAGACAGGATAACCATTGGGTCACCATCTCTCTGAATAACAGAGAGATAGCCTATGATCTTTTATTATTGGGTATTTTACTGCTTTTATCATATAATGGGTTTTATTTTTCACTTTATTGGTTGGTCATTTAATACCATTAGGTTTGAAGAAGAGTGTGAATCTTCCAAACTCTTAAAACTTTTGGCTGCAGACACGTTAATTAGATGACTTTATCATCCCTAATGTGTCAGTCAGATCTCTGACTCTGGAATGAAAGGACTTTTTCCAGTGTGCTGCTTTGTTGTGTTTGTTTGTTTTTTTACTTTTTTGAGTAGGTTAAATGCAGCAATTCCATCACCTGTTCAAAATAACTGCAGGGCAGTTCTTCAAATACTTGCTTCACTGAAAGGAGTGGGGATTCTTTGCTTACTGGTGTTCCAGGGGGTTTTGAAATATAAAGGAATTATCTAAACTACCTGAATTAATGATTGTGAAGAAACTGTTTTTACAGGCTGTCTGCAAATTTAGTTTGGATTGTCTTTGTCTGATAATCTACTCATTTAAATTTGTGTTCTATTTTAGTTAGCTGGCTGCTATGACCTGCTTCCTTATGAGTTGCTTCAGATCAGGAAGGAGGAAGCCACTGAGCATATACACAGAGCTGGAACGAGTTAGGAACTGTGCTTGAGGGAACAGCTTTGGAGAGTGTTGGGATGAGATTTAATATCCATAGGATGTAGCCTTACCTGCTGAAGCTAAGATAATTAGCTCCTTGGCTTTTATTGTGCTTGAGGTGCTTTGGAGGAAAAGATTTCCCTCAGTCTCTAGCTTGATACATCTTGTGCTGAGCTGAGCACGCTGCTTGGTGTCTGGTTCAGGCAGATGTTGGTCATGTTATCTCCCCCCAGCCCTGGTGAGACTGCGCTGGGAACGTCAGGTCCAGTTCTGGGCCCCTTGGCTCCAGAAAGACATGGAACTCCTTGAAAGAGCCCAGCACAGGGCCACTGAGATGATGAAAGGAGTGGAACCCCTTCCTTGTGAGGACAGGCTGGGGTAGCTGGGCCTTTTGAGTCTGGAGAAGAGGAGACTGAGGGGTGACCTTATTCGTGTTTATAAATATGTAAAGGGTGAGAGTCAGGAGGCCAGAGCCAGGCTCTTCTCAGGGATGGCAGTGACAGGACAAGGGACAGCGGGTGCAAGCTGGAGCAGAGGAAGTTCCATGGAAATGCCAGGAGGAACTTTTCACCTCTGAGGGTGCCGGAGCCCTGGGACAGGCTGCCCAGAGAGGCTGTGGAGTCTCCTTCTCTGGAGAGATTCAAACCTGCCTAGATGTGTTCCTGTGTGATGTAGTCTGGGTGGTCCTGCTCTGGCAGGAGATTGGACTGGATGATCTTCTGTGGTCTCTTCCAACCCCGCACATTCTGTGAATGTGCAGAAGTTTGTGTGCAAATGTGGAAAACCCACAAACATTTGTAGCTTTTAGAAACCAGGAGAGAATCAGGAGTCAGCCCCCAGGGCGATGTTGGTTTTAGTGATCAAAAAGCTGTTCCAGGAGGAATTCCCTGGCAATGGAATGATTTTTTTTTCTTTTTAATTTTTTTTCTTTTTGCCTCTTGAACATGAAAACATAATGTTAACTTGCTGCCTAAATGATCTAATTAATAACTGGCTCTTGTCTTAGCAAATGAACTAGGTGGGGAAGCCTTTTAAACAGTGTCTGGAGCTTATTCAAAGTCATTCCAGTGGTTACCTTTAGTGACCATTGCTGATTAAACAAGTACTAGGTGAAAGAGGGGTGGCTGAAGAGTGGGCAGTGGGGCTTTAAGAGTGTGTAACCAATCCAGCAGTCATGGTATAAGGCTTTGGCAGTGCTTTACCTTGCTGGTTTGAAAACTGTTTAAGTTGTTTCAGTGAGAATTGCTGTTGTGCTATAATACATGAAAAGCACCATATGTTTCTCTAGCTCTGGTACATATAATTATTCCAAGAATTACAAGGAGGTGTTTGAGGTAAAGGAACATTATTGTTACTGTGAATGTTTCCAAAAGAGCAGAAATACAAACTTTATTTAAACTGCTTTCCCCCCCGCCCCCCAAAACCCTCACACCCACGTTGATTACAGAGATGAGAAGAAAGAAATTATTTAGTCAAATAACTTCATCATTTCAACACTGCTTTTCGTTCCCTGCAGCTGTCCAGTGATGTTGCTGTGAAACAAATCTTAGGTGGGGAAAGAGCAGATGCTAAAGGCAAACCTCCAGCCTCTAAATCTCGAGATAAAGACAGCAGAGAATCCAAACCCGATGAACAAAAAAGCCATAGAGACAAAGAGGTAGGAACTTGCAACTCTTGTGGGGTATGGGGACTACTGCTCTTCATGGCTTAGGGACTGTTGGTTTGGGGTTTTTTTGTAGCTAGCATTTTTATTTGTGGAAAGTAACTGTGTGGTGGAGTTGCCATGTATTGGAATTCATTATTATTTTTTTAAACTTCCTTTTAGGGTAGAGGAGACACTGAAATTAAAGACAGAAGCTCAAGCAGAGACAGAAGACCCAAAGGAGATTTGAAAGAGAGTGAAGAAAGAGAAAAGGAAAGTGGTAAACAGAAGGATGATGAAAACAGGCACAAAGAGTCTGAAAGAGATGCCTTTAAGGAAGGAGAAAAACAAGAAAGGGAAAGAAAGAAAAGCAGAACAACCAAGCAAGGAAGAGAGACGGAAAAGCCCAAGGGAAAAGGAGACATAGAACAAGAAGCTGATCCTGAGCGTGACAAAGGACAGGAAAAAGAGAAAAAAAATGAAGGAGGAAGAGAAAAAGAGAGAGGGAAAGGAAGAGACAAAGATAAGGCTAGGGACAGAGAACGAGAGAAAGACAGAGAGAGGGGAAGAGATCGGGAAAGGGAGAGACGGAGGGACAGAGACAAAGATGGGGAGCATTTGAGAGGACATGGAAAGGATAAAGCAGAGCAAAAGGTAATTGAAATCTTATTTCAGAGAACAATGACATTTGGCTTGCTGTGGTGGGGCTGAACATTTGTTAAAATGACCATACATGTTTGTAAGGTTCTTATAATGACCTTGCATTGCTCACTGAACAGTGACGTGCTTTCTCTAACAGTCATTACTGTCATGAAGTGAAAGTGTCGGTGTGGATTTCATCTGCTAAGCGTGTGGCTGAGGCAGTGTGTGCAACTTCACCTTTATCTCCTGATACAGCTTGACTTGAGCCATCAGACTCAGCTGACTGTTTTTCCTGAACACCTAATAAGTAGTTTAATAGGATGTTTCTTTCCTGAACTCTGGGATCAGTGGGCTCTAAAAGCCCTTCTGTTAGGGGATCGCTTCATTTTGTTAAACGTGAGATGTTGGGCCAGAAGAATCCCAGACTGGAGAGCAGCCCTGCTGAGAAGCACCTGGGTGCCATGGTGGATGAGAAACTTCCCATGATCCAGCAGTCTGCTCTTGCAGCTTGGAAGAGTGATGGGATCCTGGGCTCCATCAGAAGAGGGGTGGCAGCAGGGACAGCAGGGACAGCAGTAGACTGACCCTCTCTACTCTGCTCTTGTGAGGCCCCATCTGGAGTCCTGTGTCCAGACCTGGGGCCCCAATACAAGAAAGATGTAGAACTGTTGGAGAGGGTTCAGAGGAGGCCGCGAAGATGATCAAAGGGCTGGAGCACCTCCCCTATGAAGAGAGGCTGAGGGACCTGGGCTTGTTCAGCCTAGAGAAAAGAAGGCTGCAGGGGGACCTCATTGCAGCCTTCCAGTCCCTGAAGGGAGCAGAGAAACAGAAGGGGAATCAGCTTTTTAAAAGACTAGATAATGGCAGGACAAGGGGGATGGAGTGAAGCTAAAGGAGGGAAGGTTTAAATTAGGTATTAGGGGGAAGTTCTTTACAGAGAGAGTGGTGAGGGACTGGAACAGGCTGTCCAGAGAGGGGTTGTGTCCCCCATCCCTGGGGGTGTTCAAGGCCAGGTTGGATGGTGCCCTGGGCAACTTTGTGTAGCTCCAGGCCTGGAGGTTGGTGGCCCTGCCTGTGGCAGGGGGTTGGAACTCTATGGTCCTTGGGGTCCCTTCCAACCCAGACCATTCTATGACACTATGAAAACATTTCCATCGGTATCTCTGCTGGCCTGAAAGATTCTCACCATCCTGTTTACTGCTGGGAAAGAACAATGCTTAACCATTGAGTTTGCTTGGTTGGTGTCCTGTGTGGGAGAGGTGAGGTAAAGAGGGCAGGTAGATGGGTAAGAATCCTGTTGTGATGTACTTGCTTTTACTCCGTGCTCCCATTCACATTACTGAGGGAAGTCGCTTGCTTCTCAGCACACCCCATCTAAAGCAGTTTTTCTCTTCAGTCTGCAGATTCTGAGGAATCCACACTCAGAAAAACTCAGAGGCCAATTAAGGACAGCAAGGGCCAGCCAGATAACGAGGTCAGTCCTACGGAAGGTCTGAGCAGTGAAGGTGGATGTTGAAAGTGTTGCATTGTAGAATGATGTGTGATTCTGCATGAAAGGAATGTAGGATCGAAAGGTGGGGAGGGGAGGAATTTTAGGGCTGTAAATAGGTGTTTGGCTGGTTGTGGGGTATTTTGGGGGCAGAGTTTGAACTAAAAAGTTCTCCAGATTTTATTTCTGTGTATCGATATGTTGGGTACTTCAGGAAAAATACTCATTTGTTCAGACTTTTCTATTTATTCCTCTGAATCTTTCTGGGAGAGCTGTTGGGGGTTTGGGGGGGGTTATATGATAACAGAAGTTAGTATTTTGGAACAAAAATGGGTCTGATGCTGTGTCTGGGCCCGTGTTGTGGAGCTGGGTGATGGTAGGACAGAATAGCAACTTGCTGCTTGCCTCTGAACAGTAGCCATTGCTTGTGAAGCCACTGTATCTGTGTCTGCTGCTCTGTGATGACCTGAGGCGGTTTGGGGAATTACAGTGCCGTATGGCTAAATGTTTAAAGAGTGAGACTTCAATAAATTAACCTAAAGCAGCTCAGCCTAGGAAAAAACAGGCATCATCCCAAGTCTGGCTGGAGTCTCCGTAAAGAGTCTGAGGGCCACTGACATCATCATGTCTTCTACGTGAGATGACAAATTTATAGCTGTTCTTTGACTGAAATCCAACCAAACCTTTTAAATTATTGGCACTTGGAGAAGAGCTTATAAAATAGGTTTTAGCCTGAAGCAAACGTTCTTGGCCAAGTTAAACATCCTGCAAATTGGGTCTCTAATGGAAATTCTGAGCCTCATCCCAAACTCTCGTAGTGCTCTTGGGCACCACAATAATACACAGGGGCAGAAAAGTTTCATTTCCTGTCTTAAGTGCTT
This sequence comes from Gallinula chloropus, assembly GCF_964237585.1. Classification (NCBI taxonomy): domain Eukaryota; kingdom Metazoa; phylum Chordata; class Aves; order Gruiformes; family Rallidae; genus Gallinula; species Gallinula chloropus. Next base: position 28,599,705 of record NC_140090.1, on the reverse strand, counting down.
TTGGGAGTGATTCCAAGGCATGTGGGTTTAGTGCCTTAAATCTAGATGACATTCTTTTCCTCTGCTTACTTGTATAACAGTAGAAGCGGGTTAGTTTTTAGGTAATGAAAACACAGGCTTTAAAGCAGTACATAACAATGGGTCAGCACCTTAAGGCCGTGGAAAGAGGAGTGAAACAAAAATCATAGAATCATAGAATAGCATGGATTGCAAGGGACCCCCAAGGATCACAGAGCTCCAACACCCTGCCACAGGCAGGGCCACCAGCCTCCAGGCCTGGACCTACACAAGGTTGCCCAGGGCCCCATCCAACCTGACCTTGAACACCTCCAGGAATGGGGCATCCACCCCCTCTCTGTGTAGCCTGTTCCAGCCCCTCACCACTCTCTCTGGAAAGAACTTCCCCCTAATATCCAATCTAAACCTTCCTTCTTTTAGCTTTAATCCATCCCCCTTGTCCTGCCATTATCTACCCTTCAAAAAAGCTGATCCCCCTCCTGTTTTTCTGTTGCCTTCAGGGACTGGAAGGCTGCAATGAGGTCCCCCTGCAGCCTTCTCTTCTCCAGGCTGAACAAGCCCAGCTCCCTCAGCCTCTCTTCATAGGGGAGGTGCTCTAGCCCTTTAACCATCTTCATGGCCTCCTCTGAACCCTCTCCAACAGTCCCACATCTTTCTTGTATTGGGGCCCCAAATCTGGACAAAGGACTCCAAATGTTCCAAATGATTTTTTTCAAGCTGGAGAGCTAAGACAGCTGCATAAAGTAGTTTAGAGGAAAATCCGGCATTAAATAAGTGGAAATTGCATCTAATAGGCTGGGGTTGGTCTTCCTGTCCTCGCAGTGGTTTTACAGCAGCACCATGCTTTTATTTCCAGGGATTTACCCTGATTTAAACTACTGTAACTGCATGTAAGTCATGTGGCAGTGAAGCAAGTGTGTTTAAAAAGGGAAGTGATTTAAGTCTTACTGCACATGAAGACTATGGAATCACAGTTTGTAGTCTCTGCTGTGTAACTGAGAGGCCTTCAGCATTTTATAAATACAAGGGAAGCAATTTGAAGCAGCCCCTCTGGAGTGGTAGCTGATATGCCAGTACGTAACACTTTCTTTTCTGCCCTGAGGATTGACTTCCTTTTCTCTTCTGGTTTGTTACTGTCATGCTCACTTACCCTGGCTCCTAGTTGTGCTCTCTTTATCCTCGTGCGCCCAGCTACAGCTTGTCTAACACAGCTTCACCTCGTAATGAGCTGTTTATCTTCCAGATGACTTTTCATCTTCCTCTGTGTTTGAATTTGGACCTTTCTTCAGACACATTGCTTGGCAGTGTAAGGACATGGAAATGTAGGGAAGTGTGGGGGGAAAAGCAGTAGGGAAATGGTAACTTCAGTTTTGTTTGATGGAATCGAGTGCAGCCTCAGCAGGTTTGGGGATGACACCAAGCTGAGTGGTGTGGTTAACACAACAGAAGGAAAGGAGCCATCCAGAGGGGTCATGACAGGCTGGAAAGCTGGGCCCAGGTGAACCTCATGAGGTTCAACAGTGTGAAGGGTCAGGTGTTGCACTTGGGCTGGAGGAATCCCAGACATATTTACAGTCTGGGAGAAGAGCTCCTGGAGAGCAGCCCTGAGGAGAAGGACCTGGGGGTTCTGGTGGATGAGAAACTTCCCATGAGCCATCAGTGTGCTCTTGCAGCTCGGAAGGCTGATAGGATCCTGGGCTCCATCAGGAGAGGGGTGGCAGCAGGGACAGGGAGGGGGTCTCTGCCCTCATGAGGCCCCATCTGGAGTCCTGTGTCCAGATCTGGGGCCCCCAATACAAGAAAGATGTGGGACTGTTGGGGAGGATTCAGAGAAGGCCATGAAGATGGTTAAAGGGCTGGAGCACCTCTCCTATGAGGAAAGGCTGAGGGAGCTGGGCTTGTTCAGCCTGGAGAAGAGAAGGCTGCAGGGGGACCTCATTGCAGCCTTCCAGTCCCTGAAGGGAGCAGAGAAACAGGAGGGGAATCAGCTTGTTAGAGGGTAGATAGTGGTAGAACAAGGGGGATGGATTAAACTAAAGGAGGGAAGGTTTAGGTGAGGTATTATGGGGAAGTTCTTTCCAGAGAGAGTGGTGAGGGGCTGGAACAGGCTGCCCAGAGAGGGGGTGGATGCCCCGTCCCTGGGGGTGTTCAAGGCCAGGTTGGATGGGGCCCTGGGCAACCTTGTATAGCTCCAGGCCCGGAGCTTGGTGGCCTTGCCTATGGCCAGGGGGGTTGGAACTCTGTGATCCTTGGGGTCCCTTCCAACCCATGTGATTCTGTGATTCTATGATCTGTGGAATTTCAGGCTTCTGTGCTGCACTTGCTTTAGTGAACTAATTTAGGGTGGGTGGTTTTCTCGTAGTCCACATGTGCAGCAAAGCTATTGCTTAATGTTTAGTTCCTGGCTGTGCTCTTGTAAGATCTGAAGTGTAAATAAGATTCTCTCTATAGTCATGCAAGTCTCAGTTTTTCTTGCTGCTGGTTATCCGAGGCCAACTTTAAAATGCTACTTAAATCCTGACAGGTTGGCTTCTTTTTAAAACCTAAACGTATTTTTCTAGTACTAAAGAAACTCTGTAAGTTACACAGCATGTAGTTCTCATCACGTGGGTATCTGTAATTTTCTGGTACTAAAATCAAGTGTAAGTAGGAGTTAAGAAGAGACATTTGGCCAATACATGGCAATTGGGAAAAGGCAACTTGTTTTTTCAAGGGTAGCTGCTGGCAGACAGCAACACTGTCATCAGAGTGAGCTGAGTTGTGTTCTGTTAGATCTCACCATCTCATGGAAAAGTCCACTTTAAACAAGATGCTTTGTAGGCTGACCTTCTAAATAATAAAGATAACTTTGTTTTTGATGAAAGGTGGCTGAGGTCATAGATCTTCTGAGCATATGGTGCTGTTTATATGGAAGTGGCTGCAGAACAGGTATGCCATTTATCCCTGAGGCCAAACACGTTGGAAAAGTCTCTTCCGTTTTACAGATGGCTGCTGAAACTTTTGGCTAAAGCTTTTTGTAATATCCTGTCACTTCTGGCCACATCTTTAATGACTTTCATTTTTGCCCTACAAACTGTACTGCTTTGGACCTGGTCACTTGAATCAGCCTCTAAGTCACATCAAATGAACTTCTGTTTCTGTTGGAACTCATCTCGGCTATATAATGAAGCAAATATTGCATGAAAACAAGACTTGACTGCCCTAGAATTAGTGAAGATAATCATTCCCTGGAAATCTGCTGGACACTGTTCAAGGGGTTTTGTTTTGGTGCTGTCCCTCTCTTTTTGGTGTCAGTTACTCATGTTTGTTGTGCTTGAGCAGTTTTCATTAGCCAGTCCCTACAGGACAGCACCATGTGAGCCTTCCTTGGAGGAAAAGAGAATGATTGATGTTGTCATACAAGTTTTGTCACCACAGCAGTCAAAGTGACCTTAGCAAATAAGAGATCTTTCCTTGTTGCTACTGCACACAAATAAATTATGCCTGCTAATGATGATAGTCGTTTTAGGAGGAAATCCTGGGAATAAAGATAGTTTGAGGGGAAAAAAGGAGAGAAAGGCTTTGAGGTGTATGTAGCTTGCAGTGAAAGCATTAGAAATGAGCTGTGCTGATTTACTGAGTAATAGTCTGTTACACAGAATTAAGTGTATTAGTTTCTTGTAGTTTGATTTATATCAAACCCCTATATATACATACTACTTATATGTGGAAATTTACCTCCTATCACATTGGACCTAATTAGAAGTTATCCAAAACATTGTGGAGGGATGATTAAGTTATGTTCCTATCCACAGACTAAGTTCTTGTTTACTAGTAACAAATTATTGGTGAATCTGATTAATTAGAGGGGGGAAATCCCAGTGGTGTGTTTATACCTGAAATTCTGAGTGTGTGGGGTTTATTTCCATCATGGAGGAGGAGGAGATGTAGTTTCTAAGGGACCTAAGCTAACAGTGGAAGCTGATTTTTGTGTAGACTGCTCCCTTTCCTATAAAGCACCTCCAAGTAGTTGAACTTACGTGTTGATCAGTTCATGTACTGTGATTCTCTGTTGTAAGTATTTCCCCTGTGCCTTCAAAGCAAGCTCAGCCCCGTGCTCCTGACACGTAAACTTTGTTCCCCTTCATACAGCTTTGTCTCCAGGGCCAGTGGGTACATTGTTGTAAGCTTGTAGAGGTGGGATGCTTCTCTTGAGTGGTCACCTGGAGGAGGCTGAGTAGCTTTGCTTACTAGCATCCAGTATTTTTAAACACCTTGTCCTTTGTCCTTTACACAAGGTGTCATAGAAAATGAATGTTTTGCATCCTGTAATCTGACAGTTTTCTCTTACAGGTTGTGGGAACTTCCCATGGAGTAATTTGCATAGAAATTTGTAATCCTCATTTATGTTATTGATATGGTCTTTATCAGCAGGGTTGAATCTTGAAGGCAAACTGCATGGCCTGTTAATTCACATAAACTTCAATAAAACAGAGAGTGTAGAAATCCTGTGAGGTGCTAAATGTCTTTCAGGCATTTGAATGAGATGCAGAGATACGTTAGAACATAGAGAGAGCATAGAAACACCTCATCATAGTCTATACATGCCTGTACTTCATCTGTTGTGGACAGAGCTGGTGGCTTCCACATGTTGCTGATGAAATCAGGGAGTTAGGTAAAGAGTTGGAAAAGTTGTCAGAAGTATGAATGGCATGTTGGGAGCTACTGGTTTATTAGTATGCCCAGGACTATAAGAAGTGTGAAGCCACGTGTGTGTATATAGTGGGTCAGATCCCATCACTGGCTCCATACTCTACATGCAAGTAGAAATCATAGAATTGTTTGGGATGGAGAAGACCCTTCAGATTGAGTCTGTTACCCTAACACCTGCCCCTTCTGCTAGCCAAGATGGGTGTCAGGGGATGGACTGCCTGCTTCCCACCCTCACCCATACCCAGGAGTTTTGTTGAGCTGCCAGGAGTCCTCCTTGACATCTTGCACCTTCTCTGGAGCCCTTTGGGTCGCAGCTATGGTTCAGGTAGTAGTAAATTTGTAGTATACCCTCATTATAGTATCTGACAGCTCTCATGGGCCTGCCCTTTGCAGAGAGTACCGCCAGTCAGGTGTTTCTGACTGGGAGCTGTCTGCAGAGAAACAGAAGGATTCTTGTGAGCGCTGGCCCACTCTCATTCCCTGACCTCCGGGAATCTCTGTCAGACTAAGGTCAAAGTCTTCAGAGGTGCCTCAAATGTTCCTCCAGTTTGGGGAAGGAGGAACCACCTCTCTTACGTAGCAGAAGCAGATGATTGCAAACAGTTTATTCTGTGTTGGTGGTGAAGCCGTTACCCGAGGTGCAGAGGCCTGTACGTGCTCTCCAGGTGCTGCAGGTCTGCTCTGCGCTGGGTTCTCTCAGCTGACAGTTGGAAGTTGTCTTTGCAGAAATGAAATCAAATCATACAGGTTCCTTCAAAGAAAACAGCTGGCATGTATCCAGGAAAAATCCCTGCAGCCTTAGAGGAAAACAGACTTGGCATCGTCTGTTACGTGTGGGTCAGTTGTGGAAGTGGGTTTTTTAATGTATAATACTTACAGATAAAAAAAGCAACACGTGTAAGTAGATTTTATTTATAAATAAATATATAGATACAATTTTTATAGACAGTGATATACATTTCTGGGCTTTCTGTTGTTTCTTTTTTAAGAATGAAAGTCCTGCAGGAATATCAAGGCAGCCTTCAACCAAAGGATCACGGCAACGCGCCAGACCCGGCGGAGAAGGTAACTAGAGGGAGGATATTATTTCTAATCTTATGCTGGAGGGCTATTGAATAGGAATAACATAAGGGCTTAAATATTCACATTTATTATTTTCAGTGCTTGTTTTATGCTCCCAGTCTGCATTTCTGAGTTCAGTAGGCAGGTTTTCTGCAGGGACTTGATAGGTAGAAAGCAGTGCTCAGGTCAGTTTGCTTATGTTCCTTGTGTGCAACTGCAGATAGAAATTCAGCTGACTCTTGATATTTATTATGTTCTTTCCAAATGGGCTGTTTGAATTGGTCTGCAGCTGTTTCTGTTAGCTTCACGAGAATCATAGAATCACAGACTGGTCTGGGTTGGAAGGGACCCCAAGGATCACAGAGTTCCAACCCCCTGCCACAGACAGGGCCACCAATCTCCGGGCCTGGATCTACATAAGGTTGCCCAGGGCCCCATCCAACCTGGCCCTGAACACCCCCAGGGATGGGGCACCCACCACCTCTCTGGGCAGCCTGTTCCAGCTCTGCACCACTTTCTCTGTAAAGAACTTCCCCCTAATACCTAATATAAACCTTCCTTCCTCTAGCTTTAATCCATCCCCCTTGTCCTGCCATTATCTACCCTTTTAACAAGCTGATTCCCCTCCTGTTTCTCTGCTCCCTTCAGGGACGGGAAGGCTGCAATGAGGTCCCCCTGCAGCCTTCTCTTCTCCAGGCTGAACAAGCCCAGCTCCCTCAGCCTTCCTCCGTAGGGGAGGTGCTCCAGCCCTCTGATCATCTTTATGGCCTCCTCCGAACTCTCTACATCTTCCTTGTATTGGGGTCCCCAGCTCTGGACACAGGACTCCAGCTGGGGCCTCAGTGCTTGTTGCACACCAGTCTCTATAGTTACCATGATGATGATGATCAAAGCTCTCTTTATTTTCTAATACTTAACTGGAGAGTATTCACAACAGGAGAACACAAAAAGGCTGGTGGCACCACTAAACTCCTAAGCAAAGCTGAAGCGGTGAATGAACTAGCAAAACCAGATATATTTGCTATCCTAGTCATTAAAAGGAGTTACTCCAGCATCTGCTCACCTCTAATAAAAACAAATTTCTGATGGTATTGGAGCAAATCCATTTTGGTTTTTTTTTTTATAGTTAGTGTAACATTTATTACTGTGCAAGCAATGATGATTTTATAATTGCAACATGCCCTGTAGCACAACTGGCATCGTGCAACTGAGATAACTTTTGCTAATTTAAAAGTTGATGGATAAATTGAAGGTGAGGGGGGTTTGACATGTTTTGTTTGGGTTTTCTTTTAAAAAATAAACCCAAACAACACAAACCCCGAAGCTGCTCTCAAAAAAGATCTGAAGAGGTGTCCTTTTGGACACTGAATTGGTTTCTACGTAGGGACGATGGAGAAGTTGTTGATTTGTCTTTTCTGCTAAGACCTTGTGGGTAACTTGCAGTGCTGCTGTGTGGGTTGGTGGTGAACACTTGTTTCAGTTTTATTGAAGGACATTTCAGCCTGGTCCTAATTAGCACAGGTAAATTAAAGTGCTGATTGGCCTTTCTCTGCTGCGTATTAATCTTCTCCAAATCTAGCAGAAGTCAGTGCTGCCATGGGCCATACATCTCTCTGTGTGCTTCTGGTGACACGGATGGACGAGTAGACCCTCTGCTGTTGATCTCTTTGTCCAGAATGCTCCAGCTTTGTGCTGCAGACAGTGGTTTCATTGCTGCTTTTGGAGGTTTTGGGTGTTTCAACCCAAGAGTGAGGCAGGACTCTCTCTAGTAAATCTTTTCCTGTACTGTCAAAACTGTTTGCTCATTCGCTTTGGTGGTGGAAGTACTACCTGAGGTGTCCTGGCTGTGGACAGTGGCCCTGTGGATCTGTTCCTTGCCTCTGTGTTAGGGTTACTTGTTTGCCCAACCGCTGGGTGCGGTTCCTGGGTGGTGCTCTGGGTGCCTCTGTTTTAAACCTGTGTGTTCATTCTATGTCTGTAGCCCTGCCCACTTCTGGGTTCGTGCCTCTGTGTTTTGGGGTGTGATTATAGTGCTTCAAGTGAAAGGGGGGGGAGGGGGCGTCTGTGTCTCTTTAATATAAGGCTAAAGATAAGCATTGTGCTCATGTTGTCCTTATCTTGACAAACCCTATGAACAGTTTAAATTCCAGGGCTGTGTGTCAGTGCACAGGCTTATTTTCCAGAATGGTGCCAAATCCTTTCTCCCTTGCTTCCCTCCACCCTGAATGGCTCTTTTTCCCAAGGCAGATAATTTAGAAATCAGGTGTACATCTGAATAGTTCAGCTTTTTCCCCAAAGTGTGTTACTTTGCAGCATTGGCCTCGTTGTAACTGGGGGGATTAATTTCAGAGAATCTGTAGATGAAATGGTCTTTCCATTTTTAAATTTTATTTCTTCTTAAAAAATAAACCTGCTTTAGGTAGCATCAAAAGTGAGCAATGCTTGTGGACTGGGATTTTCTGAGACATTACCAGCAAGTGGAGGAGTTCAGATACATCAAATCATTTTTTCTTGCTTGGAATTTGCTTATGGCTTCAGTATGAAGTGTGCTTAAAGCCAAAGCCTCTGAAACAGACTGAAGTGTGTTATATGTTCCAAGTAGTATGCAAACAATATTGTGTATTTTAGAAATTACTTAGACTTTATTAATGTTTATCAATATCTGAAGTATGGGATGTAGGGGAAATGGCCAGCCCCTTTTCAGTGCTCTGTGGGGACAGGACAAGGGACAATGGCTGCAAGTTAGAGTATAGGAAGTTCCACCCAACACGGGAAGAACTTTTACCCAGTGAGGGAGCCCTGGGACAGGCTGCCCAGGGGGTGTGGAGTCTCCTTCTCTGGAGATATTCCAGCCCCATCTGGACGCCGACCTGTGCAATATGAGCCAGAGAGCTGCTTTGGCAGGGGGTTGGACCCAATGAGCTCTGGAGGTCCCTTCCAACCCCTACAATTCTGTGATTGGTGAATATTGCTGTGTTTCACCAGCTACAGGCTAATAAAGAATATCTTTAAGCTGTTGCTGGTTTGAAGTAGTAGCTGTTTGTTTGTAGTAACATAAGGAGTTCAGTCAGTGGTCATACAAAAAGTCTTTGTGAACTTTGGATGGTCTTTATGCTAAAGAGGGTTTATTAAACAAGGATAGTTCTTAAATAAATAGTAACAGGTAACATGACTTTTACTTATTAACAGGAGGGGGATCAGCTTTTTAAAAGGGCAGACAATGGCAGGACAAGGGGGATGGATTAAAGCTAAATGAGGAAGGTTTAGGTGAGGTATTAGGGCGAAGTTCTTTCCAGAGAGAGTGGTGCAGAGCTGGAACAGGCTGCCCAGAGAGGAGGTGTTTGGCCCATCCCTGGGGGTGTTCAAGGCCAGGTTGGATGGGGTGCTGGGCAACCTTGTGTAGATCCAGGCCTGGAGGTTGGTGGCCCTGCCTGTGGCGGTAGGGTTGGAACTCTGTGATCCTTGGTGTCCTTTCCAATGCAGACCATTCTATGATTCTATGATTCTCCCTTACATTTTTGTTGTATCTTTAGTTCCATTTGACTGTAAAACACTTTGTTACAGGACCCGTGGAAGTAAAAAGAGTGGAAGAGAAGATTCCAGAGGATGATGTTGCTAAGCTACAAGAGAAAGCTGACCCAGGACCTGCAGTACAACAGAAAGGTATGGAGAATTAAAACTTGACTGCCTTGGAAAGTTGGAGAACTTCAGGGTGGAACTTGAATCCGTACAGCTAAAAGATTTAAGGATAGTGATTGATGCTTAATCCAACTGCTGCCTTGTGTTTTAAACACATTGTGTGGTCAATGTCCTGGCTTGAAAAATGTACATTCCTTGATAAAACAATTCTTTGTTTTCTCTCCTTCCTTATGCTTTAGCAGGTTTTCAGAGATGCTGGTACAGGGCTGCTGCACCTGAACCCCTTGATGACTTTTGTTCTATGAGAGAACCAAATCATTTTGCATCGCCTTTTGGTTACAACTGTTTGAGAGCCTTTTATGTTTGCATTGGTTGTAGTTTAGCCCTGGCTGGAGGCCAGACACCCACCAAAGCCGCTCTGTTGCTCCCCTGTTCAGCTGGACAGGTGAGAATGTATCTGTTGGGAGGCTCAGGACTGGAGATAAGGCCAGGGAGAGATCATTCTGCAATCGGCGTCACGGGCAGGACAGACTCAGCATCGAATAAAAAAATTAAAATCTAATTTCTTACACTACACATTCAGAGGAACCAGGAGTAGGAAAATGAGAAGTAAAACCAAATCTTAAAGCACCTTCCCCCACCCTTCCCTTCTTAGCAGGCTGCACTTTAGTCAGGATTTGGCTCCCTTCTCCCCTCCAGGTGTCACAGAAGAAGACAGGGATGGGGGTTTTGTCAGTTCCTCACCAGTTGTTTTCCTTCCTCATACTCCTCCCCTGTCCAGCATGGGGTCCCTCCACGAACTTCTCCAGCCTGAGTCCTTTCCCATGGGGCTTCAGCTCTTCCCCAGCTGCCCCAGCGTGGGTCACTGCTATGAGTGCAGTCATAAATCATAGAATGTCTCTCAGTCCCTCAGGCCCAGACTGCTCGAGTCTGCTCCCCCATGGGGTCACCCCCTGCCAAGCAAACCTGTTCCAGTGCGGATCTCTCCCTCGCTCATCTCTGTCTCTCTGTCTCTCTCCATGGGCTGCAAGTGCTGCTAGGGGCTTGCTCCAACATGGGTCACAGCATCTCCTGTGTGTCTCCCACTGCTCCAGCGTGGGGCCTCTCCATGGGCTGCAGGTGGGGTCTGGACCTTGTCCATGGGCTGCGGGGGGACACCCACTCTACCATGGGTTTCTCCAGGGGCTTCAGGGGCATCTTTCTCCCCAGTGCCTGAGGTGCCTCCTCCCCCTTCCCTGCCCTTGGTGCCTGCACAGCTCCTCACACCTTCTCATTCCCTTCTCTGGGGACACAAAGCAGCTGCTGGTGGGTTTTTTTTCTCCTCACTGTGACTCCCAGAGGTGCTGTGACCATCCCTGATGGGCTCAGCCTTGGTCAGCAGTGACTCTGGCCTTGAGCCAGCTGCTGTTTGCTCTGTGAGGCCTGCAGAGAGCTTCTGGCTGCTCCTTGCAGCAGCCACCCCTGCAGCCCCCCTTCTCCACCAGAACCCAGCCACACAAACCCACAACAGCATTTGACAGGATTTTAGAGGAAAATTCCAGCTCTGCATTTTCTCTGCTCTTGTATTCCAAGCTGTACATGGCTCCCCAGGCAGACATTGTTACTGAGGTTTTTGTGTCCAACTACAGCAAAAAGGGAACCATAGAAGCAAAATGTAGGACGAGGAGTAGAGATTTAAGCAAAACGCTGTGGGTTTGTTTTTTCCAGATCCAGATGCTTGACCTAGTTGTGAGAATTGATACCATGTCTGTGGGAGGTCAGAGGCTGTTTGCCAGTCCACCTGTGGCCTTCAGGGCCTCATAGCTCTGGCAGTCTAATGAATTGTAGACGGTTGGCCAAGGCATTTGTGTGACCTTATGCAACTGGGAGAACTTCCATGCTAATTCCTATTAATCTTTTGGAGATGTCTTGTCTATTGGAATGTATCTGGTATGGAATAGAAATTTATATTCCTCCATTTCTAATTGCAGTGCTTGTAAGAGGAGTATCCCTGAGACTGGCAGGAGAACTGTCAGGCAGAGAAGGACCTGGGGGTGTTGGGTGACTGCAGGTTGAATATGAGCCAGCAGTGTGCCCAGGAAGCCAGGAAAGCCAATGGCATTCTGGCTTGTGTCAGAAATAATGTGGCCAGTAGGTCTGGGGAGGGGATTGTGCCCATGTACTGGGCACTGGTGAGGCTGCACCACAAGTGCTGTGTCGAGTTCTGGGCTCCTCACCATAAGAAGGACGATCAGGTCCTTGAAAGAGTCCAGAGAAGGGCAACCAGGCCTGGAGGGCAAATCCTGTGAGGAACAGCTGAGGGAGCTGGGGGTGTTCAGCCTGGAGAAGAGGAGGCTGAGGGGAGACCTTATCACCACCTCCAACTACCTGAAGGGAGGGTGTAGAGAGGTGGGCCATGGTCTCTTCAGCCAGGGGAGAGGAGATGGGACAAGGGGAAATGGCCTCAAGCTGCCCCAGGGCATATTTAGATTTCCTTTGGTTGGCTGGGCTCCTTGCTTGATGGCAGCTGTGCCTTTGAAAACAAAAGGAGCCATTCTTGCAGGTGTTCCTGGGAGCTGGGTGTATATACAGGCAAAGGAGAGCTGTATATCCTGCCAAAAAGCCTGTAGGCACCTGCTGCACTAAAGATGGGTGATAGCTTTCCAGTACAATACATAGAGCTGTACATTAACAGGCTGAATGTGACATACAAAAAAGTCTGGGTCAGATAAGAATACCAGTAGAGGAAAATAAGAATTTAAGGTAAACACAAGTTAGGTTTAATCCCCCCCAGCCTAAAGAACATGGGTTCTGTCACTATGGTTTTTCCTCTTGTAATTTGGTATAATGAGAGCCTTGAAATACTGCAAATGTTGTAAGGCAGCTGTGGAAGAACTGAGGGGATGTCATTATCACAGGTGAGGGAATTTTGCAATATTAAGAAATTAATTAAAAAAAAAAATTCCAGTATGCCTTTTGAATTAAGAGTACAAAGGTGTTTAAAAATTAGAAGATGGAAAGCTATTTAACTTTGATTAAGCTTAAAGAAGTTTATTTCTAAGTTTAAACCTTTGTCATGTGATGCATTTCACGAGCATTCAAATGCAGTGGGGATCAGGTTTGAAATACTGCTTTAAGAAAAGTTGGATGTGCTTGGCCAGCTAAGCCAACATGGGATCCTTGTTTCCTTTAACAGAAGCAGAGAACGTGGCTCCTGAGAAGCCTGCAGTATCTGAGAATGGTGAAGTACCTAATGATATTCCACCTCAGACTATCCAAAGGTTTGTTCCTTATCCTTTATTCTGTGGGAGGTGAACTGTGACAGGACTGGGGCAGTACAGTCCCTCTGCAAAGAGCAGGGATCCCCAGAGCAGGGTGTTTCTGTGTGTGGGACCAGTTAATAAATATTATCCCAAGTCTGGTTCCCTTCATTCACTATTCAATAAAGAAAACTTTAACTTTCCAAAGTGTTTGGATTTCTTATCCATAAAGTGCTTCAATGTAATGCTATTAAAATGAGGAGAGCCTGATGAGGAGAATGCTGCACTGTGTACCTGACTTCCCTACGTGGGGTGTTACACGTAAGACAGACTTACCTTTGAAATCCCCATTTACTTTTCCGTTGCCCAGCCAAGGCTTGTGTGAGTGTATCACTTGCCAAAAGCATTTTCCCCGCTTACATTGTGTGCTGTTAATGCTGAGCCGCTTGTTAATGGTAACTACCTGTGCCACGTACAGGTTATTCTTTAGTGAGACCAAGCAAGAGGTGGATCTACAGAGAGTGGAGTCCTTTTTTTGTGATTTTTTTCTTCTTGTACACCTTATAGAATCACAGACTGGTCTGGGTTGGAAGAGACACCAAGGATCATAGAGTTCCAACCCCCCTGCCACAGGCAGGGCCACCAACCTCCAGGCCTGGAGCTACACAAGGTTGCCCAGGGCCCCATCCAACCTGGCCTTGAACACCCCCAGGGACAGGGCATCCACCAGCTCTCTGGGCAGCCTGTTCCAGCCTCTCACCACTCTCTCTGGAAAAAACTTCCCCCTAATATCCAATTTAAACCTTCCTTCCTTTAATTTTAATCCATCCCCCTTGTCCTGCCATTATCTATACTTTTGAAAAGCTGATTCCCCTCCTGTTTCTCTGCTCCCTTCAGGGACTGGAAGGTTGCAACGAGGTCCCCCCGCAGCCTTCTCTTCTCCAGACTGAACAAGCCCAGCTCCCTCAGCCTCTCTTTGCAGGGGAGGTGCCCCAGCCCTCTGATCATCTTTGTGGCTCCTCTGAACCCTCTCAACAGTCCCACATCTTTCTTGTATTGGGGCCCCAGCTCTGGACTCCAGCTGGGGCCTCCCGAGGGCGGAGTAGACAGGGACAATCCCCTCCCACTTTGTCTAGATTTTCCCAGACACCTTCTAGGACAGCAAGCACTGTGATACTGCATTGTATGCTGGGGATGCTTTCAGGGGTTTTGTGAATTGGCTGATTTTCTCAGGTTGTGTATGTGTACCTGTCTGTTCCCTTGGAGGACTTGTGAGGTCTCCTTTGGTAGTATAAATGAACAATCCTCTTCGTTATTGCAGGCGTGTTCCCCGCCCCAGCAGCGCCAGACCGGCACCGCCCCGAGTCAAACGCCAGGAAAATGCAGAGCTCTTAGTTCCAGAAAGGTAAGGAACGTGGGAGATGCAGAGCAGATGTTTCTGGCTCTTGTGCTAGATCTTTTGTGCCTCACCTACTGCTCAGCAGCTTTAGGAGGATCACCCTACCACTCATTGATTCAAACTGGAAAGTTCAAGGCAGCTTTGTTTATAGTGCTTCTGCAAATCCAGTGTGTTATCTAAAAGTTAGTGGTGGTGGTTCAAAAATAGAATCAGAGAATCACAAGGTTGGAAAAGACCTTTGGAGATCATCAAGTCCAACCATTCCCATCCTAAGCTAAACCATATCCCCGAGCACCTCATCTACCCTTTTTTGAAACACATCCAGGGAAGGTGACTCAGCCCCTCCATGGGCAGCCTGTGCCAGGCCCTGACAACTCTTTCAGTAACAAATTTTTTTCTAATGTCTAATCTAAATCTGCCCTGAGCCAGTTTGAGGCCATTTCCCTTTGTCCCATCTCCTCTCCCCTGGCTGAAGAGACCATGGCCCACCTCTCTACAACCTCCCTTCAGGTAGTTGTAGGTGGGGATAAGGTCTCCCCTCAGCCTCCTCTTCTCCAGGCTGAACACCCTCAGCTCCCTCAGCTGTTCCTCACAGGATTTACCCTCCAGCCCTTCCCCAGCCTGGTTGCCCTTCTCTGGACCTTCTTATGGTGAGGAGCCCAGAACTGGACCCAGCACTCGCGTTGTGGCGTCACCAATGCCCAGTACAGGGGCAAAATCACCTCCCCAGATCTACTGGCCACTCTATTGCTGACACAAGCCAGAATGCCATTGGCTTTCCTGGCTTCCTGGGCACACTGCTGGCTCATATTTAACCTGCAGTCAGCCAGGATTGAATAGGATTGAATTTCTTTGCCTTTGGGGTCTCTGAAACAGATAACCCTAGAACATTCATCTAAACTGGAGGAGATCTGTAAAACACGCAGTGACCGTCCCACGTGGGACAAGATGCCTGCCTTGATCTCTGACCCGTGCCGGTCACTAAAATAAATGTGTTTAGAAGGAAAATGAAGCTCTCTTTGTGAGAGAGGCCTGGCTACCTGTTGGCAGAGTTGGGCAGCAAGTGGGAATGACAGAATTTGATGTGCTTGTTCTTGGTGCTGCTTTATTTTTTGGGAGGGAGTAAGTGCTCTCTCTTCTCTTCTGCATCAGTCTTAATGGGTTTGGACAGATGGTAACATGTTTGAACTTTCCTCCTCTCTCTTACAGGAGCGGGAGTGGGAAAACAGTCTCCAGTGTCATCGGTGACCAGCAGGTTTCTGATGATGATGATGACCAGTTTGTGGTGGAAGCAGCACCGCTGCTGCCGGAACCGTCAGGAGTGGAAGGGGTCTGTTCATGTTGCAAATTAGAAGACTTTTCCCCATGCTTTGTTTGGAACTTCTTTAAGTAGCTGAGTATTTCTGAGTAGTTGTATGTTAGAGGAATGCCAGCTTGTTGAAACTAAAGCTCTCTTCTTCCATGTGTAGGAGCCAGAAGTGGAGCTGATTGAGGATGAAAAGCATGGTATGTTTGCTTTTATATAAATATATATATATATATTTAGAGAGAAGGAAACCACAGCGTTAAACGAAATGCCAGACACCTAAAATGCTGAATAAAGGAGCAAAATCCCTCCTTAGGGGTTAGGAGCTTGCAATCTTTGCAAGAAAATCAGGTATTATTGATCATATACAGTCTTGTTTAGTTGAGCAGCTTTATTTGCAACTAATATGAAGTACAGGTTTTTCTCTACATCTTTAATGTCAGCAGGATTTTAAATTCTGCATAAAAATCATAAATTAATGTTTTCTTTGAGTGTCAGCTAGAGCTTCTCAGCTCCAAGATAGCAGATGGTATTGGCTGCTTAAGGCAAGTTCAATACAAGAAAGATGTAGAACTGTTGGAGAGGGTTCAGAGGAGGCCACAAAGATGATCAGAGGGCTGGAGCACCTCCCCTACGAAGAGAGGCTGAGGGAGCTGGGCTTGTTCAGCCTGGAGAAGAGAAGGCTGCAGGGGGACCTCATTGCAGCCTTCCCGTCTCTGAAGGGAGCAGATCAACTTGTTAAAAGGGTAGACAATGGCAGGACAAGGGGGATGGATTAAAGCTGAAGGAGGGAAGGTTTAAATTAGATATTAGGGGGAAGTTTTTTCCAGAGAGAGTGGTGAGGGGCTGGAACAGGCTGCCTATAGAGGGGGTGGGTGTCCTGTCCCTGGAGGTGTTCAGGGACAGGTTGGATGGGGGCCTGAGCAACCTTGTGTAGCTCCAGGGCTGTAGGTTGGTGGCCCTGCCTGTGGCAGGGGGGTTGGAGCTCTGTGGTCCTTGGGGTCCCTTCTAGACCAGACCAGTCTGTGATTCTCCGATTCTATGAAAGTTTTCAGAAAAATCGACAGACCAGTCCTTCAAGACTCTTACTGGTGACTTCGTGTCTCTCGCATCGGGGGCTTCCATTATGGTTGCACATTGCTGTGATTTGGACAGGTATACTTACCTGCATCCAAAAATCCACAGCAAAGGAATCTACCTCTCTACCTACCATGTGCAGTTCTTGAATTCTTCCAGAAGAGGGGTGCGAAGGAAAAGCCTTTGAGTTAATACAGCTCAAGGATCCGGTTCCTTACCAAGAGTTGTTCAGTAAAGTGTACTGAATGTTTGAGGTTTAATTAAGAGGACAGTGGGGAAAAGACATCAAATAACCTTGGATATCAATAATTAGAATCGGTAATAAAATGGTGTTCATGTCGGTCTAAAAACTGTATACATTTTAAAAGAATGAGCTGGGTGGTTTTGTTTTTATTATTTAAATGTTTAAAATGATAATTTATTGCCAAACAGTGCTGAGAAATAAACTGTTTTTTTCAACAGGTGGACTTGTAAAAAGAATCCTAGAAACAAAGAAAGATTATGAGGCATCACAGCAATCATCAAAGACAACAGAGAGGGTAAGATGGGAACTGTAAATATTAAATACTGGAATTGTGACCCTTTTTTCTGCCTTAAATGTGGGGTTTTGCTCCATTTATGATCAATCTTTCCTCCTCGATGTCTTAGGCTGTTTTTTTTTCTCTATTAATCTGTCAGACACTGTTAATTTCTCTGGGTAGCACTCTGTCGCTCTCACCTTGCATTTTTGTGGTTAGGATTTGGTTTCTTTCAGACCTGAATTTTTCAGGGAGCCTTCTTTATTGAGCCTGTTCTGTTGGTTTCCAGAACAAGGTCTACCAATTTCAACCTTGCCCTAGATGTGGTAGGGCACGTTCTGCATTTGCACAACTGCCCCATTATTGTTTCAATCTCACATAGCCTCAGGGCATTTGAAAAACAGTGTCCTATTGCCCAGCAATCATTAGTGTTGTCTGAAGAGGGAAAAAACAAAAAGAAAAATAACCTCTGGTGCAGTTTGCAGTTAACCGTATAAAGCATTTTTGTACCTCTAAATGTTTCCCTAGTAACATCCTAGGCTTGTTCATCCTGGAGAAGAGAAGGCTGCAGGGGGACCTCATTGCAGCCTTCCAGTCCCTGAAGGGAGCAGAGAAACAGGAGGGGAATCAGCTTGTTAAAAGGGTAGATAATGTCAGGACAAGGGGGATGGATTAAAGCTAAAGGAAGGAAGGTTTAATTTGGATGTTAGGGAGATATTTTTTACAGAGAGAGTGGTGAGGGGTTGGAACAGGCTGTCCAAAGTGCAGGGAAGGGTTGTTTGTGTGTGCCTGTCTGTTCCCTTGGAGGACTTGTGAGGTCTCCTTTGGTAGTATAAATGGACAATCCTCTTCGTTATTGCAGGCATGTTCCCCAAGGATCTCAGAGCTCCAACCCCCTGCCACAGGCAGGGCCACCAATCTCCACGTCTGGAGCTACACAAGGTTGCTCAGGGCCCCATCCAATCTGGCCTTGAACACCCCCAGGGACAGGGCATCCACCAGCTCTCTGTGCAGCCTGTTCCAGCCCCTCACCACTCTCTCTGGAAAAAATTTCCCCCTAATATCCAATTTAAACCTTCCCTCCTTTAGCTTTAATCCATCCCCCTTGTCCTGCCATTATCTACCCTTTTAACAAGCTGATTCCCCTCCTGTTTCTCTGCTCCCTTCAGGGACAGGAAGGCTGCAATGAGGTCCCCCTGCAGCCTTCTCTTCTCCAGGCTGAACAAGCCCAGCTCCCTCAGCCTCTCTTTGTAGGGGAGGTGCTCCAGCCCTCTAAAAATCTTTGTGGCCTCCTCTGAACCCTCTCCAACAGTCCCACATCTTTCTTGTATTGGGGTCCCCAGATCTGGTCACAGGACTCCAGCTGGGGCCTCATGAGGGCAGAGTAGATTGAACCTGACTCACTTGATATTCGTCTCTACAGTCTGCAGCAAAACTGACAATGTTAACTATTAGGACTGGAATTTTGGGAGGGTGCTATCAACAGAGATGCTGTCATATGTGTCCATTGCTAATGCGTTTTGCTGCCACACAGACCTACCTTTCCATTCCTCCCCCAGTAAGTTAGGGAAGCTGGGATCAGATCCTTGTGTTGCATCTTCCTATCTGCAGGGACTACTGGCGCTTCGGCCTGCACTCAGCTGGAAGGAAGTTCCCTTTGTGTGTTGCAAGGGCTAAGATTATAGAAGCAAATGAATTCTTGCAATAGGAAAATGCCTTTAGTTTTCCTCTTCATGAGCTGTTGTGAATAGTTACACCTTTATCTTACTTGCTGAATTGTCACACCCTGTGTATAACTACTCATAGCATCAGTGTGCTGCTTATCGAGAGCACTCGGCTGTTTCTCATGGATGCGCCTGGTGTGAACGTTTGCCTGCTTAAATCAATTGTTTCAGGTCACTGGAGAAAAGGAGGGTTACAAGGCGATACTGCTCCCTTTTGGAGGCGCTCTGGGGCCGGTGCTGTGAGAAGCGGTAGCGCAGCTGTTGCTGTCACAGATTTTGTCACTAGGTGGTGCTGTTGCATCATGATTCTGAAGACTGATTTTGGGGACAGCGTTAGTAGTTCGTTTAACCATGCCTTTTGCTAGTTCGTAACTGCACTGTGGGCTGTGCTGTTTGGAATTGTGTCCTGTCGACTGGAGCACTGCACATAAAGGGACAATGGGCGAGGTGAAACCGCACCGATTTTGTGCTCGGGAAGCTTCCTCTGGTGCTTGTGCAAAGCTTTCTGGGTTAGTTTTTTCCAAATAAGAGTAATTAACTAAACCAATTCCCTTTTAACCTCTTAGATTTTAATTTTCTTTTAAATGCACATGGACAATTGTGTCCTCCTACAATAACCTCATAGTCTCACTGCCCGATTTTAGTCTCTAAAACATTCATGCAGTCCTTTTTTGTCTTTTGTTGGATCTTTTAAAGGACTGATCTGCTTTAGCAGCACTCATAATAGATGACTAATTCTGGAAAAAAACTGTGCTGACTTCCCAGTCCATCACGTGAAAACGTGCATACAAGGCTAAGCTCCTGGAACATCATCCGAGCTCATATCCAAGCAGCTGGCTGCTACTGCAGTAGGGTTCTTTACTGCTACAGCTTTTCAAATTATGTTGTAGAAGTTGTCACAATCCGGAGGGGAGAATCAGTGGAAAAGCTGATTAAAAATGCTTGGAGTCAGTGACAGGAACTTGACAGATACAGATCAAAAAGCTGGAGATGTTACTGAATTTATTTTAGAGGACAGAGACAGAATCACAGGGGTTGGAAGGGACCTAAAGAGCTCATCGGGTCCAACCCCCTTGCCAAAGCAGCTCCCTGGCTCATATTGCACAGGTCACCATCCAGATGGGGCTGGAATATCTCCGGAGAAGGAGACTCCACAACCCCCTGGGAAGCCTGTCCCAGGGCTCCCTCACCCTCAATGGGTAAAAGTTCTTCCCCATGTTGGTGCAGAACTTCCTATGCTCCAACTGGCAGCCATTGCCCCTTGTCCTGTCTCCACAGAGCACTGAAAAGGGGCTGGCCATTTCCCCCTGCATCCCATACTTAAGATATTGATAAACAT
The DNA here is from genome assembly GCF_964237585.1 of Gallinula chloropus. Classification (NCBI taxonomy): domain Eukaryota; kingdom Metazoa; phylum Chordata; class Aves; order Gruiformes; family Rallidae; genus Gallinula; species Gallinula chloropus. The sequence goes on along the minus strand of NC_140090.1, from coordinate 28,579,692 downwards.
TAATAAGATCGCCCTTTAGTCTTCTTATTTCCAGGCTGAACAGTCCCAGCTCACTCAGCCTTTCCTCACAGGGGAGATGCTCCAGGCCCTTAACCATCTCCGTAGCCTCCTCTGGACTTTCTCCAGGAGATCCCTGGCTTTTCTATCCCAGGGAGCCCAGAACTGGACACAATGCTCCAGGTGGGGTCTGACCAGGGCTGAGTAGAGGGGGAGGATCCCCTCCTGTGATCTCCTGGCCACACTCTGCTTGATGCACCCCAGGATCCCATTGGCTCTCTCAGCCCCCAGGGCACACTGCTGGCTCATGGTCACCCTGTCATCTACCAGGACCCCCCAGTCCTTCTCCACAGAGCTCCTCTCCATCAGGTCACTCCCAGCCTGTACTGATTCCAGCAGTTATTCCTTCCCAGGTGCAAGACTCTACACTTGCTTTTGTTGAACCTCATTTTGTTTCTCCCTGCCCAGCTCTCCAGCCTGTCCAGGTCTCCCTGGATGTCAGTGTCCTGCGTGTCAGCCACTCCTCCCAGCTCTGTATCAGCTGGTACTTGCTGAGGGTGGATGCTATTCTCTCATTGAGGTCGTCAATGAAGATGTTAAACAGATGCGGTGAGACAGGCAGCAGGAAAAGTAAAAAATACATTTCCAATGTGGCATTGCCTCTGGGAACATTTTGGGGGGCAGCAGGTGGGGATCTGGAGTGCCGGTGTGGCCCTGGCATCAGGAGCATGTCTCATCCCTGTGGGATGTGCCTGACATCTGAGAACAGGGTTTTTTCCCACAAGGCTGTGGACCAGCAGCTTTGAGAAGAAAAGTTCCTGCTCTGTGGAATCTCTTTGGAGGGAGACAGCAAAACATAATTACAAAGAAGGCAGAGTTTCAACTATTTTCCTGCCTGCCAAGTGGTTTAGGCAAGGCAAATGTAACCACGCCGTGTTGTGGGGATGGGGCTGGGAGAATGGGTCGGTGAACTGTGGCCGGTGTTAGCTGTGTTCAGGTGGCCCCGGGTTTTGTGCCAGGTCTAGCTCTGTGGTCTGCTGGGAAGCAGTATCGCAGCACGCATCAGTCGGGATTTCACTGTTTCTCCCCAGACGCTCAGCTCTTCTATTTAAGTTGTTTTCCATCAAACTCTCCAGAAGAAATATCTCCTACATCAGTATGCAACTGTATTCCAAAACCTGTTGGGCATTAGAGAGTAAAAAGTAATTGTACTTCTGCACTCTGGAGTCAGGTAATCAAAAGTCTTGCAAGGATACTTGCTTTGGGAAATGGCATCTGAAGTGAAGGCTGTCCTTGTGTCTGTCAGTGAGGGCATTCATCTTCCTTCATCTTGTTAAACTATTCAGTGCCTATGAAATAAATGAAATATTTTCCCCGGTTATATTCACTGAAGTCCTGTTCTTCTGCCAGGGGGGCAAATGAAGGGAGAAGAAAAACATGTTTGTAGTCTGAGTGGCAGAACTCTTGGTTAATAAAGGATTAAGTCAAATGTTCAGTCGAATATTGGTAGATGAGAAACTTCCCATGAGCCATCCGTGTGCTCTTGCAGCTGGGAAGGCCAATGGTATCCTGGGCTCCATCAGAAGAGGGGTGGCAGCAGGGACAGGGAGGGGACTGTCCCTCTCTGCTCTGCCCTTATGAGGCCCTGGAGTCCTGGGTCCAGACCTGGGGCCCCAATACAAGAAAGATGTGGAACTGTTGGAGAGGGTTCAGAGGAGGCCATGAAGATGGTTAAAGGGCTGGAGCACCTCCCCTACAAAGAGAGGCTGAGGGAGCTGGGCTTGTTCAGCCTGGAGAAGAGAAGGCTGCAGGGGGACCTCATTGCAGCCTTCCAGTCCATGAAGGGAGCAGAGAAACAGGTGGGGAATCAGCTTGTTAAAAGGGTAGACAATGGCAGGACAAGGGGGATGGATTAAAGCTAGAGGAAGGAAGGTTTAGATTGGACATTGGGGGGAAGTTTTTTCCAGAGAGAGTGGTGAGGGGCTGGAACAGGCTGCCCAGAGAGGGGTTGGGTGCCCCATCCCTGGGGGTGTTCCAGGCCAGGTTGGATGGGGCCCTGGGCAACCTTGTGTAGCTCCAGGTGTGGAGGTTGGTGGCCCTGCCTGTGGCAAGGGGGTTGGAGCTCTATGGTCCTTGGGGTCCCTTCCAATCCAGACCAGTCTGTGATTCTGTGATTCAGGGGGAAAAAAAAAATGTTTAATGGAACCATGTGATTTATTGTGGATTAATCAACTGGAAATGAGGTGAAGTGGGTGACTAAATCCAAATGTAACACTGGTGAGCTCTTGGGGATATTTCACACCTTGACTTCTAACTGCTGATTGCTAAGGCGCATTTATTTGTGTTAAAAGTGTTTCTCTGAAAATTCTTTCTGTGCTGCTTCTCCCAACCATGCATTTGCTTTTTAAGAAGTTTTCATGAAGAAAAAGAAGAGAAAAGGAAAGACAACTGGGACTGTCATCATCTAGGTTATGCATGTGCAGGAACTTAAAATAATATACACAGTTTTCAGGTCAAACAAAGAGGTCATTCTGGAAATACACAAGACTTCTGCTGTCTTGATTAGCTGTGTTCAGCCTAACAAATTCCTAAAAAGACTTCCTAAATGTATTTGTTTAGAATCTACCCCTCTAATGTTAAACAGAGAAAGAAACAGATGTTACATTTTGTATTCCACTTCATTCATTTGATCTATGGAAAATGTAGGCAGGTTATTAAATAGTTTAAGCAAGTGGGATCACAGAATTCCCATCTTTACACTACCAAATACAGTTCACAGGCTTCAATAAAGAAACGGCTCTGAGGTTTGTGCTAGGAACAAGTGATATTAAATAGCTTAGCACCTGGATAATATTAACTTTAATTACAAATGTGATAAATTAAGTATGTACTTCTAAGCTTAGAACAAATATAATCACTGCTGATTCTGTTTGTTTAAAGTTCTTCAGGTCATTGCTTTTTATATTAATCCATCAGCTGGATGACATTGTGTGTCCCCTTCAGTCGATGCAACTAGTAACATGTCACGTTAACCAGATGTATTCATACATCCCACCATGCAAGTGTTTGAGGAGGCTCACCACCCTTCAAGGCCACGGCTTCTCAGTGTCCTGACAGCTTAATTTGTCCTAAGAAATACCGAGAGTAAGTAAAATCTAATAGGAGTTACTCGCAGACAGGCTTTAATCTTTGTGTGAGAGCCCTGCTCATGACGCTGATGCTGGGATCTGAATAGAGCTGCGGTGAGAAGCATGCAGTTCCTTCTGAACGAGAGCTGAACCCAGCAGCCTGGCTATGCACAAGCACCACAGGAGCCTAAACGGGTGTGCACTTGAGTGTCCTTTTTACAGAATCATAGGGGTTGGAAGGGACCTTGAGAGCTCATCCGGTCCAACCCCCTGCCAAAGCAGCTCCCTGGCTCATATTGCACAGGTCGGCGTCCAGACGGGGCTGGAATATCTTCAGAGAAGGAGACTCCACACCCCCTGGGCAGCCTGTCCCAGGGCTCCTTCACTCACCCTCACTGCGTAAAAGTTCTTCTGCATGTTGGTGCAGAACTTCCTATGCTCTAACTGGCAGCCATTGCCCCTTGTCCTGTCTCCACAGAGCACTGAAAAGGGGCTGGCCATTTCCCCCTGCATCCCATACTTCAGATACTGATAAACATTAATAAGGTCCCCCCTTAGTCTTCTTTTCTCCAGGCTGAACAGTCCCAGCTCACTCAACCTTTCCTCACAGGGGAGATGCTCCAGGCCCTTAACCATCTCCATAGCCTCCTCTGGACTCTCTCCAGGACATCCCTGTCTCTTTTATACCAGGGAGCCCAGAACTGAACACAACACTCCAGAAGCCACCAGCATTTACTCGTGCTTAATTTACCCTGGTTAAAGTAATTAGGATAAACACTGCAGCACACAGAGCTCCGTGAAGCGCATCATTCACACAACATCCGTTCCAGACTGCCGGGCTGTTGAGGGCATCTGAAGTGCCTGACATCTACTAAGCTGAAGAAGTGAGATTTTGTTTCCCCCACCACTGGCAAAGCTTATTTCAAGAAAAAGCATTTGCTTACTTTTATACAGCTTCTCCTTTGTTTCCTTTTTTTAAATTAACAGGTTTTAAACATGAGTCGAATTAGGACAAGCATCCATCAAGCACTTAATAGTTTCTACAGCCTCTTTTAGCCACCATATTATGCCCCACTACAAAAACAGACCCAAGTAATCATAGTTTTATTGAGCTATACCATTCCCCCCCTACCTCTTTCTATAGGACAGGGCAGAAACTTCATCTTGGACAAGTAATTTTGATACATTCAATGCAGTGGTGTGGGGTTATTTTTTATTTTACAGAATGTTTTTTGATCATAAAGGGTGTTTTCTTTTCCTGTTTTTTACAGAGTCTGCATTTTAAGTAGGTTGTAACTATCCACTAGGGATCACTGTAAGAAACTCTTTCACAGAAACACAGGGAAAACAGCAAATGTTAAATCATTTTCAAGTGAACAGGATGCTTTTTCTGCTTGTGCCAGGTAGAGAGTTCAGTAACAGGCCAAGAAATCAGAGACACAATGTTCTCCACCATTCGCTTTACCAGAGTTGGTCTGCCCCACATCTGTGTTGGACAGCACCAAAAGGAAACAAAATTATAGCTCTTTCCTTTTTTTGGGGTGGGGGGGGAGGGTAGATGGAGGCAGTGGTGGGATTCCCTCTCCCCCCCCCCAGTTCACATTTGATACCTTTAAAAAGCACTGGACTTTTCAGACATAGATAAACACCCCACATCAGACCCAGAGCCAGCCTGCCTTCACCTTCAGCACAAGCTAGGGAGAAGCCAGTTCATAAAGCCTCTTGTACTGGGCACAGTATTTGGCAGGCTAAGCTTGGACTCCTGACTTTGACCACACATGGCAAGAGACAACTCCAGAGGTAACCAATGCTAGCAGATAGTATTTAACTCAACTGTAATGGCACAGTGGGTGCCAGTCCTGCCCAGCTTTCCTTTGCTGCCCGTGCTGCTGAAACTCTGCTCCTCTTGAAACAGCAGCCTTTCCCCCGTTCAAAAAAGAATCTGCAATAAACATGTTCTCTGCATCGACCAGCTGCTTGTATGCTGGTCTGTGCCCAGCAGAACATCCCAGTCAAACTCACTGATAAGCCTCTCAAAAACCAGGAACACCACCCATGACCTCCAGCACCGTGCTGCTACGCTGCACCCTCTCCTAGGAACAGACACCACGGCTGCCTCGCTTCAGGGACCCACCTGCTGTCCTGTGTGGGACTCACACCCACCCACAGGAGAGGACAGTTGGTGGCTTTGTGAGCAAGGGCCACAGAACAGGAGCTGCCATTGCCGGGAGCATGGCAGGAGTGACACAAACCCTCTTCCTGTGTTCACAGCTGGTGACATGGCTACTTGAGGTGCACGGGGAGGGGTGAGGGGGGTGGTTTCAGAGTCAGTAGTAGCACAACCAAATGAGGTTCAACAAAAGCAAGTGTAGAGTCTTGCACCTGGGAAGGAGTAACTGCTGGAATCAGTACAGGCTGGGGGTGACAGAGAGGAGCTCTGCGGAGAAGGACCTGGGGGTCGTGGTGGGTGACAGGGTGGCCATGAGCCAGCAGTGTGCCCTGGGGGCTGAGAGCCAATGTGATCCTGGGGGGCATCAAGAGGAGTGTGGCCAGGAGATCACAGGAGGGGATCCTCCCCCTCTGCTCTGCTCTGCCCTGGCCAGGCCCCGCCTGGAGTGTTGTGTCCAGTTCTGGGCTCCCTGGTATAAAAACGACAGGGATCTCCTGGAGAGAGTCCAGAGGAGGCTATGGAGATGATTAAGGTCCTGGAGCATCTCCCCTATGAGGAAAGACTGAGTGAGCTGGGGCTGCTGAGCCTGGAGAAAAGAAAACTAAGGGGGGACCTTATTAATGCTTATCAATAACCCAAGTATGGGATGCAGGGGGAAATGGCCAGCCCCTTTTCAGTGCTCTGTGGAGACAGGACAAGGGGCAATGGCTGCCACTTAGAGCATAGGAAGAACTTTTATGCAGTGAGGGAGCCCTGGGACAGGCTGCCCAGGGGGATGTGGAGTCTCCTTCTCTGGAGATATTCCAGCCCCGTCTGGACGCCGGCCTGTGCAATCTGAGCTAGGGAGCTGCTTTGGCAGGGGGGTTGGACCTGATGAGCTCTTGAGGTCCCTTCCAACCCCTGTGATTCTGTGATTCTGTAAAAAGGACACTCAAGTGCACACCTGTTGAATTTAGGCTCCTGTGGTGCTTGTGCATAGCCAGGCTGCCAGGTGCAGCTCTTGTTCAGAAGGAACTGCATGCTTCTCACCGCAGCTCTATTCAGATCCCTGCATCAGGATCTGGGGCCTGGATCATCTCTGGCTGCCAGTTAGAGCATAGAAGTTCTGTACCAACATGTGGAAGAACTTTTTCCCAGGAGGGTGAGGGAGCCCTGGGACAGGCTTCCCAGGGGGTGTGGAGTCTCCATCTCTGGAGATATTCCAGCCCCGTCTGGACGCCGACCTGTGCAATATGAGCCAGGGAGCTGCTCTGGCAGGAGGTTGGACCTGATGAGCTCTGGAGGTGCCTTCCAACCCCTATGATTCTGTGATTCTGTGAACCCTGTTGGTAGTTTGCCCTTTATTGATGAAAAAGAAACGTCCTGCTTTTTAATTTCTCAGGTCCCTGCATCTGAGTCCCTGTGGTGCTCTGGTCACGTTGAGGTAATGGGAAAGGCAGGCTTTTCCCTGGGAATCCAACATAAACATTTCTCTTGGTGCCTTATGAAAAACACGAAGGGAAGGAAGCGTGTTGGCCCTACAGAATGATGGCCTTTTATATGAGGATAATTTATTGGTGCTTGGGCTTTTGTGAAAGGAGAGTTCGTTGAGGTGTACAGCCTAATGAAATAGACTGGAACAATGCTGATTTTTCATAGAATGGAATATATCCTGTCACATGTGTGTGCGCAGTGAGCCGAGGTGGCATTCAGTACTCTTGCCACCCACGTTGCCTGGTGTAATAAACCATCTGCCACAATTCTTGGTGATTTAAATGTGTCCCAGCATAGATTTTAACCCGTAACTGTGAAACTGAGAGCATGCAGTAGGGCTTTTTTTGACCCCCTCACCCCCTCCATTTACTCAGAATCAACAATAGACTTGGCTAAGAGAGCCAATGGGATCCTGGGGGGCATCAAGAGGAGTGTGGCCAGCAGGTCACAGGAGGTGATCCTCTCCCTCTGCTCTGCCCTGGTCAGGCCACACCTGGAGTATGGTGTCCAATTCTGGGCTCCCTGGTATAAAAAAGACAGGGATCTCCTGGAGAGAGTCCAGAGGAGGCTATGGAGATGATTAAGGGCCTGGAGCATCTCCTCTGTGAGGAAATGCTGAGTGAGCTGGGGCTGTTCAGCCTGGAGAGAAGAAAACTAAGGGAGGACCTTATTAATGTTTATCAGTATCTGAAGTATGGTATGCAGGGGGAAATGGCCAGCCCCTTTTCAGTGCTCTGTGGAGACAGAACAAGGGACCATGGCTGCAAGTTAGAGCATAGTTCTGCACCAACATGTGGAAGAACTTTTACCCAGTGAGGGTGAGGGAGCCTTGGGACAGGCTGCCCAGGGGGGTGTGGAGTCTCCTTCTCTGGAGATACTCCAGCCCTGTCTGGACGCCGACCTGTGCAATATGAGCCAGGGAGCTGCTTTGGCAGAGGGTTGGTCCCAATGAGCTCTGGAGGTGCCTTCCAACCCCTGTGATTCTGTGATTCTGTGATAACTGGCAAGTCCCAAGTGCCTTGTGGTCATGATTCCCTGTCATGAGCTCAGCTTTCTGTTGGCTAAAGCAGCTGGAATGTGGCAGCATTTTGTAGTCCAAGTGCCAGAGGAAGGAAAGAAAGGCTTGGTGGTTTATTTTTTAGCTCCTGTGCGGAAGGACAGCAATTTGCTAGCATAGCTACTGCACCTTCAGGTGTTGGGGAACTTCGAAATGTAAGTGCTTCTCTTTAAGAGGGACATGACAGGTGGAGTTTTGCATGTTCTTACATCACTTTGATATCTCTCACGTGCTTTCCGAGGGCTGCTGAGTTTTTAACAGCCCTGCACCTGCATAACCTGGATTTGTATTGAGTGGATTTTTAGTTGTAGTATGTTTCAGTACTTGAAATGGCTTTGGATGGGATCATTTTCTGTCCTTTTAGGTCGGTTTTGAAGAACTGCGGTATGCATAGAGCATGCTGGAGTTACAGGGACAGCAAAATTATTCCTGAATATTTTCCTTACACACTTTAAGGGCATCTTCCCAATTCATAGGAAATATTTCATGGTGGTTTATTTCCACTGGAGTTTTTTCAAGGAGCTGTGTATTTTAGCATGGTGATTGCAAATCATTAGCTGGCTCCATGTTTATACAATCCTGCTTGGCTTGTTTACCAAATTGTGGGATTTTCAAGGCTTTTAGTATTATTTTGTTTCCATACCCTGCTGGTGGGTGCTGAGAAGTGTGGCTGCTGGGATTAGTTATCAAGGAGGTTGTGCCACCCTTGCAGGGACGCAAGGCAAGCAACTCACCATTTGGGAAATAAAAATGAAGTGTCCTTTGTGCCTTCATGCACCCAGCTATCTCCTCAGCGAACGGGCTGGCAGCTGTGTGAAAGCTCAGCTCTCTGGGGAGCCACTGGTTTGGCAGGGAGAGGAGCCTGACTGTGCCAATGGGGACAGTGTTGGCCGTTGTGCTCAGAGCTTGGCCACGGAGTAGACCCAGCGGTGCTCAGAACCAAGGGGCTCACCAGCTGTTGGGGTGAAGAAGCAAAAGCAGTGCCTTCATCTCTGCATCCTAAAGGATAGCAGCCACATGGATGGCTCCAAAAGTATCAGGATACTGATACTTTCAGGATACTGAAAAAGTATCAGGATACTCCAAAAGTATCAGGTTTATGTCATGTAGAGTAACAAAACACCTGCTTCTGTAAGGGGACTGTGGGCCCAGTGAGTAGGAATTACCCTGAGTGTTATTTTTAACAGTTTAGCCAGCACTCAGGGATTGACTTAGGAAGCGAAAGGTCACAAGTTCAACAGCATTTGTCACTTCAGCCTAGTTCCTAATTAAACCATTTTAACTTTATAAAATTGCAGTGAACTCAGGAGTCCCAGTGTTTTCATGCACTACGTGTGTGGCAAAACGCAAGCATCAGACTTAAGTAAATCTCTGCCTTCAGATCTTCAGAAGTATTTTTCTTTTATGTACACACACACACACATATATATATTATATATATATATATCTGAGTTCATCAGTAAGCCCAGGGCTGCTGAAATGTGTTTGGCAGTAGTCCCTCCTGCCTCCAAAGGCAGCTGAACAAACAGCCCAGAGCTCACACAGGAAGACAGACCCGTTGGGTAAGAGGGCAGGAGGGGACGACATGGTAGGTTTGGTGTCCCAGCATGAAAGAAGCATGCTGCCACTTCTGTGTTTATCTTGCTGGTAGGAGCTGTGCTTGGGAGTTGGTTGATCCCGTGGTTGGGGTGGTAGAGAAAGACCTTTCCAGTCTGCTGGTGACCAAAACCAAACTTCACCAAAAACATTTTGTGTCTTAAAGAAAAAACCCAGCACCTCTGTTTGGGAGTTTGACCTGTGGAGAAAGAAAAATCAGGATGTTTTTCTTGAAGCAGCGAGCTTTAATGGTGGTTGTTTCCAGGGAAGGCTTTCTGGGAATAAGGCTATTACAGCAGATTTGTAATGTGGTATTGCTGTGCTCTCTCTATGGTGCCCTTTGGCTCCCCGTGACTCCACCGCTTTAGCAAACACTTTCCCTGTATTTAGCTTGCAGTAAGCTGGGAGCTTCCAGGAGATTGACCACAGAGACTTTGCTGGCTACACATGAGGGAAATGCACACAAGACCAGATTATTTTTGAGTAGTGGAGTTTATTGAGGCCACATCTGCAGCCTGCATGATTTTACAACCACTGTTAACAGAAGTACAAGGCACAGAGTAACCGCTGTCTATTTTAGCTGTGCGGCTTGAAGAGCTATTATTAGGACCAGCATTAGGGGCTGGAAATTTGGATACAGGCAATGGAGAGGGAGAAGCATCTTTAAGGGGCTGACTTGGAGAACTTGGAGATGGCTGTGTGTGGGGATCAGCGATGGGCAACACGCAATTCGATATGAATTTTAGGTGAAGCCATTTATTGGGTGAAATCACACAGATTATAGACATTTGTTACTGCAAACGTGGCAAGCTAAAGAATTGCTAATTGGTTACATACACTGTTTACACCCCACTGCTTGGTTAGTGATTGTAACGAGTTCTGATACCATATCTTATAGCCAAATAGCGTTAGTTTACCTTTGATGCCTAAAAGCATCCACACACCTGCTGTTTGACCATCTTATTATGGCTGGTTCTTGACATGTTCCGTTACTCCCAAGTACCTTCCCACACCTTCTTCTTGGTTTAGGGCACTCTGTACCCCTGTCATCAAGGCCACTGTGTTTTGAGAATGTGATTATCAAAATCCTCTCAGCATGAGTAACTTCTCCTGTCTCATGGGAACATGTGGATACAAACAAGAGGGGATTCAACTTTTTAAAAGGGTAGACAATGGCAAGACAAGGGGGAATGGATTAAAGCTAAAGGAAAGAAGGTTTAAATTAGATATTAGGGGGAAGTTCTTTCTAGAGAGAGTGGTGAGGGGCTGGAACAGGCTGCACAGAGACGGGGTGGGTGCCCCGTCCCTGGAAGTGTTCAAGGCCGGGATGGATGGGGCCTTGGGCAACCTTGTGTAGCTCCAGGCCTGGAGGTTGGTGGCCCTGCCTGTGGCAGGAGGGCTGGAACTCTGTGATCCTTGGGGTCCCTTCCAACCCAGACCAGTCTGTGATTCTATGATTCAGTACTCTTCCTGCTCATTTGTTGCTGGACTGTTGCTTTGCTTCTTCTCTGTCACTGCAGACTGTCATGCACATTTCTCTGGATATTTCAGTGTTAGCAGTCTCTAAAACAGTCTTTGCTCAATGCTTCATGTGCAATAAACGTTTTTTCCTAGTTCTGATGCTTGCTTTCTTGTCCATCCTTTCTTTTAGGAAAAGCCCCTTGTGTCAGAAGCAGCCAGGAAGAAAGAGAGAGACGTGGTAGCCAAAGAAATTGAGAAGTTTCAGGTCTCCATTCAGACTCTGTGCCGGAGTGCCCTTACGCTTGGTAGGATCATGGATTACATTCAGGAGGACGTGGATACCATGAAGAACGAGTTGCAGATGTGGCGGCACGAGAACAGGCAGCATGCCGAATCTCTGCAGAGAGAGCAAAGGTGTGTGGGGAAAAGTTTGATTTATCTCTTGAGGTGGATTTCTGGCTTCAGGAGAGGAGCTTTTCAAAGCAGATTCATCATCAGCCATTGTTGTGGTTTGGGGATATTTATTTGCAGACTGAATTGTGGGGTTTTGAACTGTTAAAGTTTAAGGTCTTTTCAGCTTCGTTTTAGGCCTGCTGTTCGCCCTTGAAGCTGACTCCCTGCGGTATTGGTGTGGTTTAATGCGGCAGGAGCTAAGGCAACCCCATAGACATTTGCTCACACCCCCACCACCCCTCCTGGGCTGGGGGAGAGAACTGAGAGGGAAGAAAAAGGTAAAACTCAGGGGCTGAGATGAAGGTAGTTAAAGACAGTTTAATAGGTAAACGTTTACATTACAGCAGAGATGCAAGTGTTTGCGCGATATGAGAGGGCTTGATTTGCTTTCATCCTCTCACAAATGTATAAGGACTGGTGGAGGAAGAGCTTAGTAAACAAAGCAGCTTAGTAAATCCAAAGAATGGATTTCTTAAATCACAGCCTGCTCTCTTTGTGCCTTTGCGTTCGGTGAGCTGTGGAGTGGTGGGCATGACAGTTGCGGTCACCAGCGCAATGTTAAAAAGCTAGGGGGGTGAAGGTGACGTTCAGGAGAGGAACATGGAGGTCGAGCCTAGGAGCAGTTTGTTTGGCCTTACTTGCTGTGTCTTTATGCTCCTTGAAAAAACAGCACATCCATTCCAGTTGTGTGTCCTCTAATCTTAAACATGAACTAGGTGCGGTTCTCCCCGGCTTTGCAGGCAGCCCAGGTAGACGTGCTGCTTCCTGCATCCATATACTGTGATATTCCTAGCCAAGTCCTATCTGGGTAGGTAGTGATGTGTTAAACATTGGAAACTTACTGCTGCTGGCTTAGTCTGCTGGCTGGGGTGAGAGTTAGGGCTTCAGTTCACCTCTCAAGTGTAACGATGTTAATTTCTTACACTGACGTAGGGCCTGCTGTCCTGACAGGTTTTAGAACTCTGTTTGGCCTCAGGATGCACCATCCCTGCAAAGAGAAAGAAAATGTTGTTTGGTTTTATTGTGCGGTTGGAGAAACGGACGCATGGACTTGCTTGCTTCTGCGCCTCACCCAGTGATGGGGAGCAAGTGTTGGGCCTTGCTCCAGGCACCTGCTTGCTCAGTGGCTCCAGTTTGGCCCTGCCAAGCTGGTGTCACTGGTTTCCCAGCACAGGGACTGAAAGTGCCACACTGGCTTCTGACATCCCCTGAGCTCCCAGGCAAAGTGTGCTAAGGACAAGAGAGTGTCCTTGATACCGGTGCAGGAGGAGAGAGGGAGTGGGAAGAGGGAGCTGCCCAGCTGATTTTGGTTTCAGATTTACGTGAAACCGAGCTTTACAGTGGCCAGCTGTTCTGTTCTGTGCAAGAACGAAAGAGCAGAGCCACTCAGCTCTTTCAAGAGCTAAGGCTGCCTCAGCATATCCCAGCACTTCCCAAAGTTCCCTCTAAGATACTAATCAGATCAGTGTAGTGCTAAGGCATGTCCAACCCTTCAAGAAAGCATTACAGAGCATCACGCGCGAGGAAGACAATTCTTCCCATATGGACTGGAATTTGGATGCCTGTCTCTGTTTTCTTTGCTTCTGTGAAAGACAATTGAAGGATCCCTTTGGGGAAACATTAGTGCAGTTTCTAGCTACGCTTCTGGTGATTGATGCTAATGCAGCAGAAAGGAGGAGAAAGCTAAATTGGTTTTGAGACGTGGACTTTTAGCTAATGAGTCCTCAACGGGACTGGGTAATTGAGAATGACAGCGGGCTGGGTCAGTCTGTCGTTTCCCTGGCTGCTCAGCGTTCCCAAGGAGCAGCAAAGCACCATGGAAAGGGGCATGTTTGTTTCAAAGTCAGACAGCCCCCTTGGCTTCAGGCACATCACCGTACCTGTGGTTTATTAGCACAGGATTGGTTCTGTGTGCTGTTGGGGTGGGATTGCTGGTCCTTGTCAGCAGCTTGGTGACGGGTTGGCGTTCACACACCTTGCCTCTGCTCAGACATCTGCCTGCTCAGTGCTGCTGGCAGCTGCTGATGGCCTGCTGCTGGCTTTTGGTGTTTCTTGTCAGATATAGCTGGTAGCAGGCCAGCAACCATCACAGCAGCTGTGCTTGTCCCTCCCTGCCATGTGCTGCTCTCCTTTCAGCTCTGGTGAGTCACAGAGGGAGGCCTGGTACCAGGGTGTCACAGCAGCACCCAGCAGCCCCTGTAAAGTGTGACTGTCCTTAGAACCCCAGGCTGCTTTGGGTGGGAAGGGACTGCAAAGCCCCCCGCAGTGCTTCCCTGCCACAAGCAGGGGGATTCACCCCCCAGCCCAGGGTGCCCAAAGCTGCATCCAACCCGGCCTTGGACCCTGCCAGTGATCCCTGATCAGAAGGATCGACAAGGACCATGGAAGCTACAGATGGCGGCCCTGACTGATCCATCCATAGCTTCCATGGTCCTTGTGTTACCTTCCACAGCCAGGTGCTGCTGCCTCCCTGGGCCGGGCTGGTTGCAGCTTCTGGCTGGGTACACAGCCACACAAAGCATAGTGTGGGGTGAAGTAACCACAAAGCTGTTCACAGTAGAAAGCAGGACTACAGCAGAGAAACCAAGCAGTGACTGCTTGCTGTTGAATCTGTTCTGCTCCCTCCCTGCTGCTAGCTTTGCCTTTGTGCTTCTTACTCTAAACTTTCTTCCAGGAAGGGCGGGCACAACTTACATTCTTTGCAAACTTTCAGGTGCTGAATATACTTTTCACAGAGGCTTTAAAATATCCCGAAGCAGCATAATGTTTCCAATAACATTACGCTCTTTGTGTCTCTTTCAGCATCACAGACAGTGCCGTAGAACCATTAAAAGCTGATCTGACTGAACTGGAACAGTTGATTAAAGACCAGCAAGACAAGATTTGTGCTGTAAAAGCTAATATTTTAAAGAACGAAGAAAAAATCCGGAGGATGGTTCTTAGCATAAACCTCTCCTCAAGAAGGTGAAGAGGAGGGAGATTTAAAAAAAGCCTTCAGGACTGACTGACATTCCTACCAAATAGAGACAATATTGCAGAGAAAACTCCAACATGCCTTGTTTTAGACATAAATGTTAAGGGATCAGAAGCCTAAAGATAAGATCAAATGCCATTATCGCGTTGGTTGTTAAGTGTTGCTATTACCCAGGATAAAATTATATTATTTTGAATGCTGGAGTTGCAGAGCTATTAAAGTAATATGTTTGTTTAGACATGAGCTGCTGTTACTCTCTCCCCGGGTCCTCTCAGCCCCCTTACTCCCTGGCCTGTTTTCTGAGCCAGTTCTCTCAGCATTTCTTTCACCTCAGTTCCCCTGAGGTCAGTTTTGAAGCTGTTAACCTGAAAAATGGGTGTCCAATACTTCTTCTGCCCCTGTAGAGACCTATTTGGACTCCTGCGGGTGAGAAGGTTCCCGAATCCTGTTTGTTATTAACAGGGGAAATAGAATCATAGAGTCATTGGAAGGGACCTCCAGAGCCCATTGGGTCCAACCCCCTGCCAAAGCAGCTCCCTAGCTCATATTGCACAGGTTGGCATCCAAATGGGGCTGGAATAACTTCAGAGATGGAGACTCCACATGCCCCTGGGCAGCCTGTCCAAGGGCTCCCTCACCTTCACTGGGAAGAAGTTCTTCCTCAGATTGGTGGGGAACTCCCTGTGCTCCAACTTGAGCCCATCGCCCCTTGTCCTGTCTCCACAGAGCACTGAAAAGGGGCTGCCCATTTCCACCTGCATCCCATACTTCAGATATTGATAAACATTAATAAGGTCCCCCCTTAGTCTTCTTTTCTCTAGGAAGAATAACAACCTAAAAATCAGTGCCACGAGCTGACAAAGGCAAGCCTCACATAACTTGCAGTTCTCTGCACTGCTGCAGAGATGAAGTCATGTTTTCAGAGCTATCAAGGATCTTGTTAGGAACAACTGCGAACGCAACATCACCGTGTCAGGGAGCAGAAGTATTTTATCTGCCCAAGTGTTAATTCCATTTTTATGGCACATGTTCATTTGAAAAGGATTAATTTAAGTACCTGTTTCCTCCCAAATGCATGTTCTTCTGACTCCTTGTATGTGAATCATTCCATGGGTTTCTTTATTTAACTGCAGATGTCTGTAATGACCTCTTGAGTGTACCGCACCCCAGAGTTCCTAAATCTGCAAAGCATGTTAGCCCAGCCTAGAGAAGAGAAGGCTGTTGGGAGACCTCATTGCAGCTTTCCAGTACCTGAAGGGAGCAAAGAAACAGGAGGAGAATCAGCTTGTTAAAAGGGTAGATAATGGCAGGACAAGGGGGATGGATTAAAGCTAAAGTAAGGAAGGTTTAGATTAGATATTAGGGGGGAAGTTCTTTACAGAGAGAGTGGTGAGGGGCTGGAACAGGCTGCCCAGAGAGGGGGTGGATGCCCCATCCCTGGGGACGTTCAAGGCCAGGTTGGATGTGGCCCTGGGCAACCTTGTGTAGCTCCAGGCCTGGAGGTTGGTGGCCCTGCCTGTGACAGGGGAGTTGGAACTCTGTGGTCCTTGGGGTCCGTTCCAACCCAGACCAGTCTGTGAGTCTATGTTACGACTCTGCGACACAGCACAGAGCGCAGAAGGGCTTTAGTTCCCTGCCAGGCTGCTTTCCCTCAGGATTTTTGTAATGTGTGAGCACATCTCCTCCTCCCATGCTGTCTGGGTTGTGGATGAAGCGCTGGTATTATCGTTTTTTCCCGTTCTTTCCCTTCTTTGCTTGGCAGATCTGTGGGGGTTTGTTGGTGGGATTTTTCCTCGGTTTCTTTTTCTGGTGTCTAGACCTCAAAAACCCTACCAAGCGGGGGTCATCACCAAATAGCAAGAGTATTTAGTGTGCTCAGTATGGGCATTTCAGAGGGAAGGATGCTTTGCTGCATGGGGTTTTGGTGAGGGTGGGGAGGAAGTAGAGGACTTGCGAAGGACTAGGAGAAACAGTCTGATACGCTATGCTTCTCTCTTTGGGATTGTCTCTGGAATCATTTTATTTCAACACGTGAATGTAATGGTGAAGCAGCTATTCTGAGTAGGGTGCAGAGTGGTGGAACTCCTCCTGTGACCCAGCCCTGCCTTGTCACCTTCTTCTGCTCTTCATTGATTCTTGCCCCGGGGCTGGAGCCATCCCCCTGCGTCCTGGGTCTCACCACGTGAAGGGAAACGTTCAGGATCTCCACTAGCATCCCCATGTCCCAAAACTGGTGGTGAAAGCCTGCATGGTCAGTAGGTAACTTCAGAGCGGTTTGAGAGGCCCCTTCCCTCTCCCTTTAAATACACTCAAAGGACTGGCCTTGCTTTGGAAGTGGCTGTCCCCTGAAAGCCAGGGGCGCGTATAAACCCAGGGCTTGGAGGATGTAGTTCCTGGAAGGATAACCTCTCATGCACCTGCTTTCTTGCGCTCTCTGCATGCAGTATCGCTTCAAACAAGAGATGCTCAGCGTTTGGGTTTATTAACATGCCGATGGCTCCTGTAGCCTCAGCTGGCTCACCTCCTTGGCTGGTTTGTTTTCCAACATGATGAAACAGAGCCGGTGCATTGGTCTAACTTTAAATGCAGGTTGAGGAGGCAGCACCCAGAAGGCAAATAAAGAGCCGTACCACGGGAGAGGGAAAGGGACTGCTCTGAGAACAGGGAGAGAAGAGTGTCTGTGCATGCCTGCCCGCATCCCTCCTGCACAGAATCACAGACTCACAGAATCACAGGGGTTGGAAGGGACCTCGAGAGATCATCGGGTCCAACCCCCCTGCCAAAGCAGCTCCCTGGCTCATAGTGCACAGGTCGGCGTCCAGACGGGGCTGGAATATCTCCAGAGAAGGAGACTCCACACCCCCTGGGCAGCCTGTCCCAGGGCTCCCTCAACCTCACTGGGTAAAAGTTCTTCCACATGTTGGTGTGGAACTTCCTATACTCTAATTTGCAGCCATTGCCCCTTGTCCTGTCTCCACAGAGCACTGAAAAGGGGCTGGCCATTTCCCCCTGCATCCCATACTTCAGATATTGATAAACATTAATAAGGTTGTGAGGCCTTGCACTTGCGTTTCGGCTTGTGGGTGGCTTGTTAGCAGGGGGAACTTTGCTAGCGAGGCAGTTTGGGGTTTACAACCCTTACGTTGTCAGTCCCTTCCGGTGCTAATGGAGCCTGAGGGTTCTGGGAAGCAGAACTTGTGTTTCATGACATGCCTGACGTTCATCTCTTGTGTAGGTTGGAAGGTGACTGCCAGCAACTCCAGGTTAGGGCTGGGGAATGTTCCTTGGTGGAAAAAGGTACAGCTGTTGGCATGATGCAGAGATGCTATGACTAGCCAGCGAGTGACAGACCAGTGGGATGACAGGACCTCCTTGCATCAGAAGGACCCAGATCCAGGGGCAGAGAAGACAAAAGGTGATGGTGAGGGGGAGCTTGGAGGTCTCCATCTGAGGACATTGGAGGGTACTTTGGCTATTGAAGACTGTTCCTTGGGGTGGGAACAGAAGATGCCTAGTTCTGTGTTCAGTGGCACAGGGGAGAGGGAGCCTGAAGGGTTTAAGTGTGTGAATGGGGCTTGGATGTGGTTTAGATACCAACTGTGGTACTGTGACACCCTGCTCACCTGGGACCTCACCCCTCAATTCCAGAGACACCGGTTAGCTGTCCTGCATCCAAGTGCAGTGGCAACCTGAGCTGCTTCTAGATCCAGACCATTTCTTGAGTGTTCTTCCATTCACCTCATTGTCAGGCAAGTTAAATTAGGGTTCCCTGGAAAAGCCTGTTTCTCTACACCACCTGCGAGAGTAACCCTGGGCAAGGGTGGGGTGCTCCGGTACAGCTGTTCACTTTGCCAGTGTCTGAGGCAGTGAGATTTGTCTCACCCACTAATCAGAGATGAGTCCCTCGGTCTCAGACCCCACACCTGAAGGTGTCTCTTCCCACCCTGTGGATGCTATCTGTGAGGGTTCCTCATCCGTTGCATCAATAGATGCTCTGGAAACAGTATTAGGCTCTGCAAACCCCTTCTCCCCAAAATTCTCAGTCCCCACTGGTGCCCTCCAGGTGGAGACAGCTTCTCTAATTCAACCAGCTGACCCCAGGCAGAGCTCACTCTCGTTTTGGTCCTGATGGGACATGGTTCTGCTGGGAGACACATCCATGGGAAATTAACAGTTTGGCAAATGAGTGGCTCTCACCCAGGCTGGCACTGGGGTGTTTGTGTTTCAGCCTTGCAGGTCCATGCCAGGAGATGGTGGTTTGTTTCTTCCCGAACTGCCTGCTGACCTGGAGAGCTGGCTCTGCCACTGTTCATCCTCAACAGCAGCTTGGGCAAAAGGAATACCGCATCGAAGGCCAATGGTATCTTGGGCTCCATCAGAAGAGGGGTGGCAGCAGGGACAGGGAGGGGATTGTCCCTCTTTACTCTGCCCTTGTGAGGCCCCAGCTGGAGTCCTGTGTCCAGATCTTGGGACCCCAATACAAGAAAGATGGGGAACTTTTGGAGAGGGTTCAGAGGAGACACAAGGATGATTAGAGGGCTGAGGCACCTCCCCTGCAAAGAGAGGCTGAGAGAGCTGGGCTTGTTCAGCCTGGAGAAGAGAAGGCTGCAGGGGGACCTCATTGCAGCCTTCCAGTCCCTGAAGGGAGCAGAGAAACAGGAGGGGAATCGGCTTTCTAAAAGGGTAGACAATAGCAGGACAAGGGGGATGGATTAAAGCTAAAGGAAGGAAGGTTTAAATTAGATATTAGGGGGAAGTTTTTTACAGAGAGGGTGGTGAGGGGCTGGAAAAGGCTGCCCAGAGAGGGGGTGGGTGCCCCATCTGTGGGGGTGTTCAAGGCCAGGTTGGATGGGGCCCTGGGCAACCTTGTGTAGCTCCAAGCGTGGAGGTTGGTGGCCCTGCCCTGTGGCAGGGGGGTTCTGGAGCTCAGTCATCCTTGGGGTCCCTTCCAACCCAGACCATTCTGTGATTCTGTGCTTCTATGATCCTTGAATCCTTAAAGTCCTGGTTGCATGTGCATAGGACATGCTGCCTCCAGCACAGGCATGGTGTGTGAGTCCCCAAGCCAGGTCCAGGTTTCTCCATGCCGCTGAGCTGATGATCCTGCTGTAGCTGCCTCTGAGCTGGCTCAGCAGTGCTATGGGATCTGCAGAGCAGATAGAAACCCCTTCTGCTTTTCACGCCAGGGCTGAGTGAGACACGTTGCTTCCTTCATAGCCTGCTCTGGTCTTTATGCCGTGTAGGATTTCTTCCTTCACCAAGCCAGCATAATGCAGAGGCCTTGGAGACAGTCTCTTACCTATTGGGTTACTTCCCAGGAGCACATATTGGAACATAAAGGGGAAAACATGAATTACTTCAAATACTTTAGAGTTGCAAAGCTCCAGCCGTGCTTCTGGATCAGTACAGAAAAGCGTGGCATCTGTAAGCCAGCCACCCCTACTCGATTGAGGGGGATGCAGCCCATTGAAGCTAATGGAAACTGGCCTCCCAAACAGCTAGGCTTTAAAAATTAAAAAGCCATATTGATACTTTTTTTTTTAACCCCCCTTCCCCAACCCAAGCACCTTGGATGCACCCACTGAGGAAGCCATTGCCACAGCCTGACACCGCTGCTGTGGCTGTAGAGGAGGGCAGGAAATCACAGTGAATGCAGAGCTGTGACTCTTCTCTACCAGAAGAGTCTAAAAGTCCAGAGGCAAGTCCAGTACCATCTACTTGTCCCTCTCTACTCTGCCCTTGTGAGGCCCCAGCTGGAGTCCTGTGTCCAGAGCTGGGGCCCCAATACAAGGAATATGTGGAAGTGTGGGGGAGGGTTCAGAGGAGGCCACGAAGATTTTTAGAGAGCTGGAGCACCTCTCTTATGAAGAGAGGCTGAGGGAGCTGGGCTTGTTCAGCCTGGAGAAGAGAAGGCTGCAGGGGGACCTCATTGCAGCCTTCCAGTCCCTGAAGGGAGCAGAGAAACAAGGAGGGGAATCGGCTTGTTAAAAGGGTAGACAATGGCAGGACAAGGGGGATGGATTAAAGCTAAAGGAGGGGAGGTTTAGATTAGATATTAGGGGGAAGTTTTTTCCAGAGAGAGTGGTGAGGGGCTGGAACAGGCTGCCCAGAGAGGGGGTGGATGCCCCATCCCTGGAGGTGTTCAAGGCCAGGTTGGATGGGGCCCTGGGCATCCTTGTGTAGCTCCAGGCGTGGAGGTTGGTGGCCCTGCCTGTGACAGGGGAGTTGGAACTCTGTGATCCTTGGGGTCCCTTCCAGCTCCTGCCATTCTATGATTCTATGATCTGATGGACTTGAAAGCTGCTCTTGAAGAGCCCCCAGCATGTCCCACAGCACCCTGGGTTGCTGCCTGCAGCACCGCGACATGCCTTTCCTGAGGCACTGCCTGCACTGATCGGTGAAAACACATTAAGAAATAACATTCCCATTTTCCAGTGAGAAATTTCATTAGAAGGAATTAAAAGGCATAGTTTATAGTTTAATTTAATGTGATGAAATAAAGGATTAGCTCCCTCCCTCTCCTGCTCAAATCCCAACCTAAGACATCGGCAGCCGGGCCTCCAATGGCACCCACCAGCAGCAGCAGGGAAACGCTTCCCGAGAAGTGAAGGGAGGGAAATTCCACCCTGGATTTACAACTTGTGAAGCAGAGATTGTGTGGGTTACCATCATTTTATGTTGTGCTGTGTCCCACAGGCCTGACTTTGTTGTGTGCCTGGGAATGGGCTGAAAACCTGATTTTGGGGTGGGGGTGGGGGGTGTTGGCTGTGTTTGCAGGCCACTTGTGTGCTCAGGTGCTTCTTTTAGGCCACTGAGGCCCTTGGCTGTGTGTATGTGGCAAAGTGGGTGTTCAGACACGTGGGGAGGGTGTGCTTGTCCCTGAAGGGTGGTGGTGGGGGTTCCCTCTCAGACACTTTCTCCTTTTTTGGATTTTTTTTTTTTTGTGTGTCATGATGGCAATTAGTAAGCAGACAGGAATGGGGGAAGGGTTTGTCCTCAGGGACTTTGGCATCCCAGAAATGCTCTGCCTGGTGGTCCCCACTCCAGCCCTTCTCCATCATCCATTTTCCAAAGCAAACATCTGCTCTGTAGAGGAAGAACGTGGCTTCTTCCTCGTCTTTCAGGATCTTCCAGGCTCAGGATGCAGCCCGATGCAAGGAACCTTTCCATACCCTCCCAGTCCCAGTGACTTTTCCTCAAAATGAGCCCTGAGGTGACAGGTAGTTACAGAATTGTCAGGGTTGGAAGGGACCTGCAGAGTTCATTGGGTCCAACCCCCCTGCCAAAGCAGGTTTCCTAGGACAGGTCACACAGTTCAGCGTCCAGACGGGGCTGGAATATCTCCAGAGCAGGAGACTCCGCACCCCCCTGGGCAGCCTGTCCCAGGGCTCCCTCACCCTCACTGGGAAGAAGTTCTTCACCAGATTGGTGTGGAACTCCCTGTGCTCCAACTTAGAGCCATCGCCCCTTGTCCTGTCCCCACAGACACTGAGAAGAGGCTGGCCATGTCCCCCTGTGTACTACACTTCAGATATTGATAAACATTGATCAGATCCTCTCTCAGGGTTCTTTTCGCAGCCTTTCCTCATAGGGGAGATGCTCCGGGCCCTTAATCATCTCCATAGCCTCCTCTGGACTCTCTCCAGGAGATCCCTGGCTTTTTTATACCAGGGAGCCCAGAACTGGACACCACACTTCAGGTGGAGTCCTCCTTTCATCATGGTCACATCATGTTTCCTCACCAAGGGCTGAGCTGATCACCAGAGCTGGGACTGGGATTGAGCTCACTTCGAAGTGAGTTTGGGAAGCAATGTGGCAGGGTCTGAATGGGTCAGCTGGGAGGCTGGACCAAGTGACCGATGATCCTAGAAAGGCTGATATCCCTGCCTGTGACAGGGGGTTGGAGCTCTGTGATCTTTGGGGTCCCTTCCAACCCAGACCATTCTATGATTCTATGATTCTGACATGGAAATACCATGAATGTGTGTACTGACAACCTGCTCCTTGATGCCAGGGAGCGAAAGGACTCCCCTTCTCCAAGGAAAAGGGAATGCCTTTATCTTTCCCCATCTTTTACAGAAATGGGCACTTCTTTTAAAGGTATCAGTGGATTATTTAGTCTTTTTCTTCTTTTTCTTTTCTCTTTTACAACTTCTCTTCCCTGTATGTGGAAAGGCCTGATGATGCCCTTCCCTTGGCACGTCCTGGAGAGCCAGCTGCACAGAGGGACAGGACAGGGCTGGCATTGCCTGCTGCCAGTCTCACACTCTGCAGGCGAGAGAGGATGTGGTCTTCTTGTGTGTGCCCATCGCCTCGGTACCTCCCTTCTGTGAACTAGAGCAGCCCACAGAAGGAATTGTGTTTTCCTGGGGGAAAGCAGCAGCTGCAGCCCACGTGCCCGGAGTGTGCCAGGACAGAATCACACACAGAATCACACAAGGTTGGAAAAGATCATCAAGTCCAACCATTCCCATCCTAATCTAAACCATATCCCTAAAGTACCTCAACTACCCCTTTTTTAAACACACCCAGGGAAGGTGACTCAGCCCCTCCCTGGGCAGCCTGTGCCAGGCCCTGACAACTCTTTCAGGGAAGAACTTTTCCCTCACAGCTGAGCTGACCCTGCCCTGGCACAGCTTGAGCCCATTTCCCCTTGTCCCATCTCCTGTCCGCTGGCTGAAGAGACCATCACCCACCTCTCTGCACCCTCCCTTCAGCTAGTTGTAGGTGGGGATAAGGTCTCCCCTCAACCTCCTCCAGGATGAATACCCCCAGCTACCTCAGCCGTTCCTCAGAGGATTTGCCCTCCAGCCCCTTCACCAGCCTGGTTGCTCTTCTCTGGACTTACTTGAAGACCTCAATGTCCTTCTTATGGAGAGGAGCTCAGAACTGGACACAGCACTCGAGGTGTGGCCTCACCGATGCCGAGTACAGGGGCACAATCCCTTCCCTAGACCTACTGGCCACACTATTTTTGATACAAAAAATATTTTTGATGACCTGTTGTCTCTGTCTCCCGCTGAACCACGTGTCTCTGGTGCTGCGAAAGCAAGTGGCCCACGGTTTCCATCCCGTGCAATTGTTTTCATTTGAAAGGCTAATTATGGGTGTAAATTCCTCCCTCCCCCTCAAAGGCCAGAAGATCCGGGGATATAAACTGAAAGGACTTGCATTAGTTTGGTGGGAAAGGTGTATTCTAACAGACTTCTTCTTGTTTCAGAAGACTGGCTGTCTAGAAGAAAATGGATGGGAAGTGGCACAGGTGAGTGGTGTGGAGGAGCTGCAGAGTGTCTGTCTGCTCCTGGGCTGGCAGCCTAGCCACAGGGACCATTTCCTGGCCAACAGCTTTGTGTCAGGTCAGGTTGGTGGCAAGAGGTGCTTCATTTCTTTTGTGCCTTCAGGTTCCTCTGCTCTTTGGAACAGCATCTGCTGATGCTGGAGACCAAGTGTCGGCTGTGCTTGGGAGGAGCTGGGGATACAGGGTGTGTTGCGGAGCTGTCTGGGAAGGAGAAGCTGTTTGGATAGGAAGTGGTTGCCTTGAGTGAGAGGTTCCTGGCTGGTCTGCTCAGGGGTATGTGGTGTCTCCTTCTCTGGAGATATTCCAGCCCTGTCTGGACACCGACCTGTGCAATATGAGCTAGGGAGCTGCTTTGGCAGGGGGTTGGACCCAATGAGCTCTGGACGTCCCTTCCAACCCCTGTGATTCTGTGAGTCTATGACTTTCGAGGGCTCTGAACCCACCCTTAAGTACTGATGTGCCTGCGGACATGACTCAAAGTCCACCTTGGCAGAACGGCTCCCGCTGGCTCCGGGAGATGCTGGGTGCAGCCTGGCTGTGTGCTGGCTAATGGAGGAGCCGCCTTCATAACGCCGGCACAGCTGGCCGCGCCACAGGCAAGTGGAGCTGCATCAGCTGCATGCCACCCGCTGCACGACACCCAGGAAAGGAGAAGGCTCTTGGTTTTGAGTCTTTGGGGTGGGTCAGGGTTTTTGGCCCATGGCTGGGCTCCAGGCATCTTCCCCAGAGCATTTGTGGCAGCTCCTGAGCATCAGGTTTTTCCCTGTGAGCTCAATGAGAAATGTGGTTAGAAATCATTTTGAACAGGGAAAGTTTCTTGCCTCGGGCCAAGCACAGAAAAATGTGGAATGGATTTGGATCAAACTTTTTTTTTTTTTCTTTTGGAATTTTATTTAAAGAAAGAAAGAAAAAAAAAGTGCCTTGGGCAAGAGCTGAAGTGTGGAAAATTTTATCCCTCAAGGTGGATGCTTTGTGGAATTGTGAGCGTGTGAAAACAGGTGGTTAAACTGAAATGGTTTTACAGATTTAAGTACAGAGGGTGCTACCAAAAACCTGTTATAAATCCTGGAGTGAGCTCTCCTTGAAAGGCAGGGGTAGAAGAACAGGCCATCAGCAAGTAACCTGAACCACTACCAAACCCACAGGCGGCTCCAGAACAGGTAAAGAAGCCAAGCAAAACGAGAGGAGGCTTTCTGAAAGGTCAGCAAGGGAGCCAAGTCCAGGCCTGGGCTTTGGTATTTAAACTCAGCCTCAAAAACTACACCCTAGTGACTGGTATCTGGCTGGGACAAATTTTACTAGCAGCACCTGATCCAAAACTTGCTCGAGTCAACGGCAAGCGCTCTGCGAGCTTCTCCGAGTGCTGGATCGGCGCCTCAAACATGCAGCCAGGAGGAGGAACGTGTAAGGGCTGCACTGCAGCACGTCAGAGACCGGGGGCTGCTCTGGGCAGGAGCCGGGTCCCCACTGCTCCTTGCTGTGAAAACCGGTGGGGGGTACTGCTGAGGTGGAAACGGGGTTCCGGGGAGACGACAGTCGCAGTGAAGGGGAGGTCTGCAGCTGTGCAAGAACAGGAGGAGAGGCTGTGCAGCCGTTACCGGTGTCATTACAGCTAAAGGGGCTAATCACATCAAGGCGTTGCTGCGCGAGGTGCAGGAGCAGGACCCTGCCCCGTGCTGTGTTTTTGGCACAGAACAGGGGTCGTGGCGCTCTTCAGCAGCCTGGGTGGGTCCTGGTTAGCGTGATGTGTGGCTGTCACTGTCCTCTGTGACAGCCTCTGTGTTTCTGCCCAAACCTGGGGCTTTAGAAACACATCTCCTGCGTGGATTGAGTTATATCAATTCAGGAAATACATCTGCTCATTCAGCTGGTGGAGCTGGGGAGTGGAAGTCCCCTTTCTGTGGGCAAGTATACCTGGGCGTGTGCTGTGAAGGATGCCTGACTCCAGTTTCTGTGCTGGCAGGATTTCTTCCTGTGTCTGGACTGCTGCCCTGTGCACTCATGAGATCAGCAGCACCCAGGTTTGTATCATCCCTCACAGGCAGGATGCCCCCGGCTCATCCCAATGATCAGCCTCAGAGTCCCGCCAAGAAAACACGCACTGGGAAGCACCCTCCTTTCGTGCAGACCCGGTGTAGCTCAGCAAGGACCTGTCAGGTAAGGTGCTGCTCCCAGTCCCCCAGCTCCCTGGGGTTCAGCCTTGGGGGACCACTGAGGATGGCGTCGGGGGCAGCGGTGCTCCAGCTCAAGGCCGTGCTCCCAGCTTCATTAGTAACACGTGCTGAAGTTCTGGTTTGAGGCTCCCCGTGTCACTGGGAGCAGGCTGATTCCTGCTGCGGTGCTACAATGTAAGCATGATCAGGAAGTGTTACTATACAAGGTCTGCAGAATTTTACAGCTGGGTCTGCAAGGAGATGCTTAAACTGGGAGCTTAAACTGTACAGTCAAATTAAGGAGTACAATGACAATGCCAATTAAAACCCCTTGTTGAGAAGAGGGGCCAGGGAATGACCTAGGTCCCAGCATTGTCACAGCGTGGTTATTGCCCGGGGATAAGGGAGAGGCAAACCAGAGGCTAGAGAGATGCTTGGGCGGTGGGAGATAAAGCCTTAATGTCTCCTCTCTCTCCCCTCACAAGCAGGTGGGTGTCCTTGCTTTGTCTGCAGAGTCAGCCATGGAGAACTGGTCTGTTGCCTCAGGGCTTCGGTGCTCAGAAGCTGCTGAAGATGACCTCGGCCAAGGCCAAAAAGCTGCAGCCTGAGGCACTTTGTCCAAAGCATTTCCACTATTTCTTTTCACATTAGGTGATAAATCTTTTAATTGTCCACAGAGGAAGTTGGCTTAGAATGTTTCTCTGTAGTTCTTACCTCGTGTGACCATGGGTGCAGGCTCTGTGCTCCCAGCCCTGATAAAGTAGGGTATGCTGGCATCTTTCTGGCAAGTCCAGGGACCAGGAGGGTTCTTTTGGGCCCTGCAGAGTCAAGCTGTGAAAAAATTAGTAACTCAGCAGGGCGCTCATCTGAACAAAAGCTAGAGTACTGGCATGGGAACACAGTAACGTTCACTGCCTTGGCTTTGTTTCCACCACAGATCTCTGTCAGTCTGGGGCAGGTCATTTCCCTTCCGAACTTTGGTTTAAATGGCTCAGAACTCATAGCATCATGTTTGTTCATTCCTTTTCAGCAGGAGTAATGATAGAGAACAATTCATAGGGGCTGATAATAACTATTGATCCGTCTATTGAAGACTTGCTTTCTGACTTTTTAAAAGGGCAGACACTGGCAGGACAAGGGGGATGGAGTGAAGCTAAAGGAAGGAAGGTTTAAATTAGATATTAAGGGGAAGTTTTTTCCAGAGAGAGTGGTGAGGGGCTGGAACAGGCTGCCCAGAGACAGGGTGGGTGTCCTGTCCCTGTTCAGGGCCAGGTTGGATGGGGCCCTGGGCAACCTTGTGTAGCTCCAGGCGTGGAGGTTGGTGGCCCTGCCTGTGGCAGGGGGGTTGGACCTCTATGATCCTTGGGGTCCCTTCCAACCCAGACCAGTCTGTGATTCTACGATTCTATGACATGGCCAGGTACAGCTCTCTCCTGCTGTGTTACTGGCCTGTTTCCATGGCTTGGGCAGTGCAAAGCGCTGCGCTCTGCGGCAGTGAAAGGCTCGCTTGCTTGCTTCCTCAGAGCTACAGACCCTTGCAGACTCATTTGTGGTACTGGTAACACACTGCCTCAAGTGCCCAGTGAAAGTACCCTGTCACCGCAGGATAGGTTTTTATAGTTCGAAAAGCTGACCCACTGTGTTCTGCATGTGGGAAAGCTTGTTTGTCTGGGTTGGGTTTGGTTTGGGTTTTTTCTACGTCTAAAACAACTGAAACTCTTTCCTCTGTGTTCCAGAAGGATGTAATTTTCAAGGTGGTGAAACCTCACAGCAAGACCTGAATAAGTTTACAGAGAGCTGATCACACCTCCTTGGAAGAACCCTGGCTACAGTTCCTTCGCCTGGTTTAATGACAGAGAGGAAGAGGAAGGAAGAGGATGTTGCTGACAGGGGTTCTGGCAGTGCAGCATCTAAGGTAGGACTGATTTGAAGGCCGTGCCCAGTCCACCCGAGGCATGTTGTCTTTTAAGCCGAAGGGCTGTCTTTTATTAGGACAACTGATAACTACCAGAAACTTTTAGCTATGTGGGCTTTTCTTCAAGGCACATGCATAAACTTGGACTCTGTTTCCAGCTGTACAGCTGGCTGCTCTTATGGAGCCCAGAGTCTGGGAACAACAATTAGCTCTTCCCTTGATTAACCTGAGCCTATTTGCACGCTGCTTGTAACTGGGACGTGGGTGCCCAGCAGCAGTCCTAGTTTCAAGCCTTGAAGAAAACTTGAAGGTTGGAGAAGGTGATGCTTACTCTGCGTGAAGCTGGGCCCTTTTCCTTGGGTGAGGTAAGGTGCTGTCCTCTCTGGTGTGACCTGATGCAACTCCTCACGCCAGCACCCAGCAGATACAGGGCAGAGAAAGGCTTTCAAAGTGTGCCATACAGTGCTGGTACATCACAGAGCCTTTTCACTGAGGTGCTGAGGTATGTCTGCTCTTCCGTGATGATGAGGCATAGGGCAAAATCTAAGCAGGATGACCTAAGTGCTATAGAGTAAGTTATCAGGGAAGAAAAAGTTGATTTGCAGGCTTCAGCAGTAGGCAGATATCAGCTTTCTCATCACCTTGTGTTAGAAGTCAAAGCTGCTGAGGATCTGGCCGTGACCAGGACTCCAGGCAGAACCCACGCAGAGTCTCTGGGCGGAGATAGACTTGTGCCAAATGGGGAGCAGCCCGTGGTCTGCAGCAAAGAGACAGACGTGGAGCGTGCCTGTCCCCGTGGTCTGTGTACTCTTTCTGTGCAGAGGAGTGAGAGGTCGCTAACTGCTAACTCCCCGAGGTCAGGATGCAGCTCAGAGGTTAAACAACAGGCGCGAGCCCTAGAAATGAGGTGTTCAGGGGTGACCTGAGTGGCTGTGGGCTGGAGTTTCCAGCTGCCTTTGTCGCTTCCGAAGGGAACAAACTAAACACTGGAGCCTGACCAAAGCCCCTCCCAGAGGATACATTTCCTGGGAAGTCTCACTTTGATGGCTGTGAAATCCATAAAGTTTTTCCTCTTGTAGCTGGGAAACTCCAGCCAGGCACCGGCGGGGCTGTCCCTGGGTAAACAAACAACAGCAAGAACAACTCTCAAACCCAACACCAGCACGGGCGCGTGAATCAGCGCCTGAAGGGCCTGCCAAGGTGAAGCACCTCCTTTTGGGGAAAGTGGGTGTCAGCCATCCTGCACGAGGAATCCAGTTGCAAGGGAGGAGGCAAAGTCCCACCCAGATCTGTCTTGCAAACCCATCAGCAACAGCGCTGCAAGAGGAGATAGATGAAATCAGATACATGGGGATATGGCCAGCCCCTTTTCAGTGCTCTGTGGAGACTGGACAAGGGGCAATGGCTGCAAGTTAGAGCATAGGAAGAACTTTTACCCAGTGAGGGTGAGGGAGCCCTGGGACAGGCTGCCCAGGGGAGTGTGGAGTCTCCATCTCTGGAGATATTCCAGCCCCATCTGGATGCTGACCT
Source organism: Gallinula chloropus (assembly GCF_964237585.1). Lineage (NCBI taxonomy): Eukaryota > Metazoa > Chordata > Aves > Gruiformes > Rallidae > Gallinula > Gallinula chloropus. The sequence goes on along the minus strand of NC_140090.1, from coordinate 28,550,487 downwards.
GTGCAATACGAGCTAGGGAGCTGCTCTGGCAGGGGGTTGGACCCGATGAGCTCTGGAGGTCCCTTCCAGCCCCTGTGATTCTGTGATTTCACGCGGCTGTCAGCAGCATTCCTCGGGTCGCACTGCTGCACGAGAGAGAGTGTTAGAACCTGGGGCTTAAACTAAACAGATTTCCTATAGGAAACACACACAAAATTACATTGCTTCTAAAGTTACTTTTTATAGACGTTTTCCCTGAGAAATATTTCTCCCTGGAAAAATAAATTCACAGGATGTAATTAAAACAGTTCTATGTGTAGGCTGGAATGGCCCCCTTTAAGTGCTTCACCAAATGCACCACTAAATAAAGGAATGAAAGCCAGCTTTGTTTAAATCTATTAATAACAATGTGTATTAATGATAAAATGAGACATTGTTCTGTTAGTTTATGGCTGTGAAAATAGCCTTTAATAAGGCTGAGACCAGAGTCCTCAGCTTTTCAGTTGCCTGTGCTGTTAAAAGGTTTTGAAAATCTACTTTTCCTTGTCAAACCCTGGCCTGATAAAGGCAATAGGTATCAGATTCCATACCCCATGGATTCTGGTAATAACCAGGTGCTGATGACTGTATTTTTTTTCTTCTTCTGCTTTTCTTGCCATTTTCTTTGTGTTTAGCTTTTGTTTAAACAAAAAATGACGACAACAACAGAGAGGCAACTGCATTCTGAGTTGTGTTAAGAGTTTAACCTTCATGCTTTGGGGAGCAAAGCCTTAAGAGGTTTGTATTAATCCATCCCTGCATGGAGCTGGGTGCACCGCTGCTCCCAAGTCTGCCTAGATAATTAGGGATAATAATTATCTCCATCTCCCTTGCAGTGCCCCAGCGCAACACATAGGACATTGACTCACCAAGTTTTGCAAAATCCCTTGGCTGCAACATCCCTTTTCTGCCCAGAAAAGGGTCTGCAGAGGTTCAGAGATGCCGCAGCCTGATGCCAAGCTGAGGTGGAGGTGTGTAGCATTCTCCTTCTGCAGTTTCCTGCTTTTGGAGAAGCTTTGTGAAGCACCAGGAAGGGGAGGCAGCCTGCTTCGTCAGTATTTATAGCCCAGCTAAAATATTCTTGAGAGGCTCTTCTATCTTTCCTTCCCGCTCCTCGTGCCAGAAGGGCTGTGTAAAGCGATACTCCTGACCCCAGGAAGGGATGCTGGGGTTAGTAAAGAGTGTGTTTGGATCACCTGATGTGCTGGAGATGCTGCTTGTGTTCAAGCATCCCGCGGCACTGCCAGTCAGCTCCCGCAGCCCTTGCAGATTTGGTGCAGCCCAGCAGGGAGGCATCCCAGAGGAGGCTATGGAGATGATTAAGGACCTGGAGCATCTCCCCTGTGAGGAAAGGCTGAGTGAGCTGGGGCTGTTCAGCCTGGAGAAAAGAAGAATACAGGGGTACCTTATTAATGTTTATCAATATCTGAAGTATGGGATGCAGGGGGAAATCGCCAGCCCCTTTTCAGTGCTCTGTGGAGACAAGACAAGGGGCAATGGCTGCAAGTTAGACCATAGGAAGTTCTGCACCAACATGAGGAAGAACTTTTACCCAGTGTGGGTGAGGGAGCCCTGGGACAGGCTGCCCAGGGGGTGTGGAGTCTCCTTCTCTGGAGATATTCAAGCCCTGTCTGGATGCCGACCTGTGCAGTATGAGCTAGGGAGCTGCTTTGGCAGGGGGGTTGGACCGGATGAACTCCTGAGGTCCCTTCCAACCCCCTACAATTCTATGATTCTATTATCACTGTTGGTTCGGGGGGCTGTTTGGAGGGCCATGGAGAAGGCTTTACTTGGGCTCTTGCAGGAGGGAACCGGGGCAGCGTTGTTTCTCCGTGTGGTCCTTAGGCCATTGTCGCATGAAGAATTTATTACACCCCATCGGGTGACTTTTTGGTTTTTCCTTTGATTAGTTCATTTCACTGTTTGCTCTTTCACAGCAGGGATACAAGCTAAAAGCAAAAAGCCCAAACTACACCTATAAAACCTACACAATAGCTATGTAATGGGGTTTATTGCTGGTCTGATCACAAATAAAACATTTCCATGTCTTTCAGGCACAACCAGCCATCTTTTCTGTATCTCTGTCAAACAGAGGAGGGTGACATTTCGAACGTGGCTCCTGTCCAGGACCTCTTTTCGAGGGGGAGAGGTAAGAACTCGGAGTTATTTGTTACAAGACATGTTGCCTCACATGTAGGGAGGAAATGCATTAAGAAGGACTATCAATTGTTAATGTTACTTCTTTACTGGAAGCTGAATTTTTTTTGATAACTGAAATGTTTTAAACAGCCTCTTGGAGCCACTTGTAATAAAAAAAAAATAAAGAAAAAAATCATAAAGAGACAAAAGAAGGAGAGAAAAATGAACAGGGGTTGATCTGAAACACCCTGAAACAGAACCCCTACCCTGGGAGCAAGGGGAGGTGGTTACGTGTGTGGAGTCAAGAGTCAATTTTCATTCCTTAATTAGCTCTAAACCCCTACACCCTGCCACCGCGGGCGAAAGCCGGGCTGGGGAGCGCTGCCCGCACGCCGCTCTGCAGCTGTTCGGCATCGCCGCATCCGAGTGGGGAGAACAACTGGGGAAATGGTTTATGTTCACACTCCACCTCGGAGGTAGGCCGGCGTCCAGAGCGTGCTGTAAAACAGGCAGGAATGCCCCTGGTTGGAAACGCGCTCGTAATCCTGGTGCCCTTCTTTCCAAGAGACACCTTTCCTCATGCAGCTGCTTTAAAACCGCAGCGCGGTCGCATTGCCCCTCTGCGGAAATCACCTCTGGAAATCACTTTGTAGTTTCTTTTTTTAGCACTAGGATTTGGGAGGTGGGGGGACATATACATATATATACACACATACTTCTTGCTTTGTTTAGTTTCCTTCAATCCCCCCTCACCATAACAGCCGGGGGGCTTCTCTCCCCACTTGTTCTCCTGGGGCACAACTCAATAAACACACATCCGGCTCCTTCGCGGTCGTAGCCTGGCTTAATGAAACTGTGCCGGGCGCTTCCAAGAGAAGGATGTTTATTTTTCTTTGCTGACCCTGTTAGGCTGGTCCAGGTCTCGTGTGCCCAGAGAGCCGCTCTATAAAGGGACCTTTGTGACTGCAGCGGGGACGCGGTGTCAGCCGGGAAGTGCCTGCACTCACTCAACACCGCGGTTCTCTTACTGCAGCGCCGGGCCGTGGGCGGGCAGCTGTGTATTCTGTATACAACGTGGGGGGTGGGCAGGGAGGGAGGGGGAAGCAAGTTAAGAGCACGGTGTTAAGGTGGGAAAGTCAAGCACTTGTAAGGCAGATACAGCTAGAGCTGTCTGGAGAGCAGGCTTAATTCATCTGTTTATGGGAGCGCATTAGGAAGCAGTCTCCTGTGTTCACATCATCCCCGCATGCTTTCAAGTCAATGGCAATTTTGGGCTTTTGCCAGGATGTGCCACCTTCACAGTGTTCCTGCTCTGCAGACCTCCAGCCCCGTGGAGATCATAGAATCACCAAATCACAGAATCATAGGGGTTGGAAGGGACGTAGAGGGCTCATCGGGTCCAACCCCGCTACCAAAGCAGCTCCCTGGCTCATATTGCACAGGTCGGCATCCAGACGGGGCTTGAATATCTCCAGAGAAGGAGCCTTCACCACCCCCCTGTGCAGCCTGTCCCAGGGCTTCCTCACCCTCAATGGGTAAAAGTTCTTCTGCATGTTGGTGCAGAACTTCCTGTGCTCTAACTTGCAGCCATTGCCCCTTGTCCTGTCCCCACAGAGCACTGAAAAGGGGCTGGCCATTTCCCCCTGCATCCCATACTTCAGATATTGATAAACATTAATAAGGTCCCCCCTTAGTCTTCTTTTCTCCAGGCTGAACAGTCCTACCTCACTCAGCCTTTTCTCATCCTGATGCCTGTTCCTGGCTGAACACAGTGGTGAAACTGGGCATCTCCAAAAGGAAGGTGGAGGTGTAAATGCTGCCAAGGGGGAATCAGGGAGCCTTTCATCGCTCATGCAGGTTTATAAGTTTGTGACTCAGTGCTGGTGAGACCAAATTTGTGGGCGTACCTCAGGACAGCAGTCCCGTTCCAAGTCACTGGGAGCTTATACACTTATACCCTGGGTCTGGGCTGCCTGAAATGTCTTGGTAGGTTGGACTAGATGGTCTTTAAACACCCCTTCCAACCCAAACATTTCTACAAAATCTATGAAATACTCATTGTTGACTTCCCTGTGTGTCAGAAAAAAATCTGCATCTTTGCAGCTTGGGTTCAGAGGAGGCCACAAAGATGATTAGAGGGCTGGAGCACCTCCCCCGTGAAGAGAGGCTGAGGGAGCTGGGCTTGTTCAGCCTAGAGAAGAGAAGGCTGCAGGGGGACCTCATTGCAGCCTTCCAGTCCCTGAAGGGAACATAGAAACAGGAGGGGAATCAGATTTTTAAAAGGGCAGATACTGGCAGGACAAAGGGGATGGATTAAAGCTAAAGGAAGGAAGGTTTAAATTAGATATTAGGGGGAAGTTCTTTCCAGAGAGAGTTGGTGAGGGGCTGGAACAGGCTGCCCAGAGAGGGGGTGGATGCCCTGTCCCTGAGGGTGTTCAAAGCCAGGCTGGATGGGGCCCTGGGCATCCTTGTGTAGCTCCAGGCCTGGAGGTTGGTGGCCCTGCCTGTGGCAGGGGGGTTGGAACTCCTTGGGGTCCCTTCCAACCCAGACCAGTGATTCTATGACTGCTCAGTGGGGCTGGTCTGTACTGGTGTAGAAAATCCAGATGCATTCAAATGCCAGTAGCTGATGGTGATTCCTGTTCCCTTCAGTCCTGGTGCTGAACACGCACAGAATGAACCATGGGTTTTGCCTGAGAGTTGTTTAACGAAAGCTACAAGGCGAAGGAAGTGTCATGCCAGTACCACCAGCGATAAGCATTCCCCTGGCCCTTGGCTCCCGACCTGAAATGGGTTTTGCACAGTAACACACGACCACCCAACACGTATTTCGTTCTTTCCATTCACAATTTCAGAGTTTTCTACTGTGGTGAACCCCCTGACATGTTTCTGAATGAAAGTGCAGTGCCTTTCACAGCCTCTCTGGCTCTGCTCTCCATGACGTGGGGGTTAGGAAATGTCCATCTTTCAACTGGCAGGGAAGACAGTGGCTCAGGGAATGTCAGGGACCTGCCAAACCTCAAGAAGTGAGAGGCAAGGGTGGGAACACAGATCAGATGAGTTACAGATTGCTTTCACCCTATTTGTGTTGCCCTGAGCGTAAAGCACAGCCTTCCTTTGAGACGAGCTGGTCTCATTGCTTTGGGTCACGTTTGCCTCTCTCTTTGCTCCTGATGGACACGTTTGGTGGTTATAAAAAGATTGGAAGTGATTCCTTTCAGATTAGATTCTTTTTTGATCTGCAAAACCCAACTGAGTTTTGCCATCACAGCAGCTGCCTCTCCCTTCAGTCAAGGATGGAGACAGCACGCTGCAGGCTGGAGAAGGTGTTCATCCATCAGCAGGTTGCCGGAAGCTCATGGGTAAGCTGGTGGTAGGGCTCTGTTGGGTACACCTCAGTGTGCAGGAGATTCTGGTCTAGAAAATGAAAGCAACTGGCTAACTGTAACTTAGAACCAAGGTCTTGATACTGTTGGTGTTGAACGTCTTGAAAGCAGGGAGAGTTTTCAGGTCAGATTTGTCTCCTTGGCATTAACACTCCTTGCGAGATACAGAAGGCCCCAAGGCTGTACTAGGCCTTTCCTTTGCTACAGTCTCTGTGTCCTTACAGGAGAGCATTGGCTACTAGGGATTTTTGCTGAGGAGCTTGTGTACATTTCCAGTGTCTGCAGCAGTGGTGACAGCAAAGCAAAGGACAAACATTCCTGTGTTCTCCAGCAAATTGTGTCATGTTCTCTTTTGTTGGGTTTTTGGGGTTTTTTAATTCTCTATTTGGGGATTAATTGTGTCCCCACTGGAGACAGAGCTTTCCCTAAATGTAACTGAAAACTGTTCAAAAACTGTTCCTAAGAGTGCAAGTACCAAGCTTGGTTTGCTGGAGGAAACATATGAAAGAAGGAAGGATTTCTGCTGCCAGGCAGACACAGGGATGCACCTGCTCAGTGAAAGGAATCGGAGCTGAGGGTCTGGCAGGTGAAGGAGAAAGCATCGGAGGCTGGGCATCACCTCCATGACAGAGCCAGCTCTTCTGTTCCACATCACCTCACTCACTGCTTTAACCAGTAATCTCTGCTGCTGGGTACCTGTCACTGCTGACAGCAGTTCCCCTCCTCGTCTCTGTGTAGATGTACTCTCTGTAACCAATTTATTTTCCTCTAATCATGTAATACCCAGGACACCGCTCCTAACACTCCCGTTGCTTACAGAGGTTATAAACAGAAAAACCTTTGGGGTTTGCTGTACAGCACAGTGTCTTCGGCATCTTCCAACCACACATCAAGAGAAAGCACCTGCCTGAGGGCAAAACCTGCCCCATCTCGTTGCTTGGTGGACCCCATCTGCCTCTTCTCTGCAGGATACAGGTCCAGCCCCAGGGGAAGGGGGCGCATCCGACGGGACAGGGGCTGAAGATGGCTTTGCTCAGGGCAGCGGGATGAAGCAGATGATGGCCAGACACGGGAGGAGAAAGGGCAGGACAGCCAAGGCTGCAAAGCAGTGTGGTGTATGTTGGAAAGGAGCTTTTCTCCTCCCCGGTTCTTACTTTTTTCCTGCTCTTGCTTTTCCTTGAAGTATTTCTTCTGATAATTCCAGGCAAGTGGTGAAAAATGTTGTTCAAAGGAGGGGTGGTAAGGGGGAGTGTGGGGAAGGGGAAGCTTCCCCCATCAAAACCGAAATATTTCTGAAAAGAAAAAAGCAAAAAGCTCATGATATAAATAAATCCCTTTTGTCTGCGAATTCCCCTGTGGGAGTGGGGGAGGCCTGACAGAAGTGTTCCTGCGTGACTCATTTCTGGGCAGCTCAATGGAAACTTGTCCTCAGCAGGCTGCATGTTATTTTCTGACCTGCCTGGAAGGAGGTGTTTCGCTTGTTGACTGAGGTAAGGGAGGCGCCTGCTTCTCCTTTGATATTCCCACATCTGCCATCAGAGGAAAGCTCCAGATGGCCATTTCTCCTGGAAAATGGTGATAAAAACACCGCTGGTGTTTTCCTCGCCTGCATGGTGCTGGGGATGTCTCTGGTGGTGCCTCAAGCTGTTGATAATGGCCTGAGCACAATAACGCGCCTGGGAGAGTCAGTACCTTCAAGCACACTGGTTTCACAGGCTGGAGGCCCCTGGCCAAGGTATGGGCTGCATCCTCTCTCATGCACAGGATGTGCCTGAGGGGCTGCACTGGTGCAAGCCCTTCCCTGGGTCCTTTGTGCTTTGAGCTAGGTTCTCCTGATGAATTTCTGCAGGACAGTACTGGGCTACTGAGAAGTGATTTCCAGGGCTGGAGCCTTTCATGCCTTTAACACAAAGTAAATGCTAGGAAAAGGATGAGCAAAAAGCATGGAATCCTCCTCTCTCTCAGGGCATCCTGTAATTTTATTTGGAACAATGAAAGGTACATGTAGGACAGTGATTGTCCTGTTGCGTTATGAACAGGCATCCTCTAGTCAAGGCTAAAAGTACTGTACAGCAAGCACCCAGTCAGAGAGGTGGTGTGACCTGACCTTTCTGGACACAGCCGGCAGGTCACAGAATCACAGAATTGTAGGGGCTGGAAGGGACCTCAAGAGCTCATCAAGTCCAACCCCCCTGCCAAAGCAGGTTCCCTAGGACAGGTCGCACAGGTCAGTGTCCAGACGGGGCTGGAATATCTCCAGAGAAGGAGACTCCACACCCCCCTGGGCAGCCTGTCCAAGGGCTCCCTCACCCTCACTGGGTAAAAGTTCTTCCCCATGTTGGTGTGGAACTTCCTATGGTCTAACTTGCAGCCATTGCCCCTTGTCCTGTCTCCACAGAGCATTGAGAAGAGGCTGGCCATTTCCCCTGTGTCCCACACTTGAGATATTGATAAACATTAATAAGATCCCCAAACCTGAATAAGAATGCAACATTATTTGTTGCCTTACTGGTGGTGCTGCAGGGTAAAACCCATGTGAGATTCCCTTTGGGCTCAGGTGGGGCTGGCATTCCCCACGCATATGGGATGTTTGTGACCTGCCAGCATCCACATCCAGGCTACTGATACTATCTGTGTTTGTGCTGGTGGTTCTGTCCGAAACCAGGACAGGTTCTTTGCTTGATTTTAACCCTCCTTCCTCACTTGCAGGACTGACTGATGGTACCAGTCTTCTGGGAGCAGCAGGGTTACCATTCACCTCCTGTTTTGTGCCATCCTGGAGATGACAGATGGGTGGGAATTTCTAGTCTCTGCCTTTATGTGGTGTTACAGCATAGCCTCCACTGCACGTCTTCCACATTCTCAGGGTCAGGATTGAAGTAGCAAAGTCCTGGACACCTGATGGAAGGATAAAATAGATCAATATATATAGCTGATTCTTTAGTCCTGCCTCTCCTCCCTGAAGGCAGTCACATTTAGGCATGTCAAGGCACATTTACAGCATAGTGAACTTACTGGGCTCCAAGTAACCTGTCGTCTCTGTGATTACAGCCCTAATGCCAGTCCTAAATGCTAGAGTTAATTTGTCCCCCCATCTCTCATTCCTGTTTTCTGTTGGAGCCCTTTGTTAATGTCCATCTTCAAGTCCCCTTTAGAAACCTTGCAAATTCTGCAGGAAAATGTTGAGCTGTGCTAAAAATGGGGTGACCAGGGATTCCTGCCCTCTCCTTCCCCACAGATGCATTTATCACCAGGGCAACTTCACTTCAGAGTTCACTAAAAATTCAAGCTGTTGGCTTAGATCCAGGAAAGGAGAAGTTTTATAGACTGACCTAAGTGTGAATTACAGTCACGGTGATGCCATTTTCTCCTTTCTTTTACTTTGCTTTACTTTTCTTCTCCTTTCTTTTCTTGCCTCTCCCTCCCTTCTCAACTGTTACTCTGTCACCAGAGCAGTTGCAGTTGCTGCGTGTTTCATAGTGCAGGTTTCTTCTGTCGCTTGGCAGGTCTGGGTGGAACTTTGGGGGATTTAAAAGGTGGTGCCTCTGGAAAGGGCGTTGGAGGTGGTGGTGGGGCTAATCACTTGTTTTAAGCCAGGTACAAATAACTCTCCCTTTTTAATCACAGAGTAGGGTGCCAGCCTGCCTGCAAGGCTCTCGAGATGTCCTTATTAATCACAGAAGGAGAGATGAGGAGGTGCATTCCTCAGTCTTGCCTTGTGCAGCCTGGTCCTAAATGCAACCACTGGCTTAGCTCCAGGGAGTCAAAGCAGTGGGTTAACAGGAGTTCACCCCTGCCCCTTCTCCTCGCACGTGTTCAGGTGAGACAGACCCACAGATGGGGCTTTCACAGCCCTGGACCTGGCAGCTCTCCTTCGCAGTAATCCTAGTGACAAAGTGCAGGGAGAAAGGCAAAGCCCCAGCCCATGCTTACTTACTTGCCTTACAAGCACATGCTGCTCGCAGCAGCTGCCCCTCTGCAGAAGGGAGACCGCCATGAGGGGCCCGGGAAGGTGGGCTGAACAGGGAGGGCACCTGCCCAGGTCCTGAGGGCACAGGGGTTTTCCAGTGCTGCCCCAGTAGACCGGGCTTGATTCTTTTCTAAGTGCGAGTGGTGCTTGACGGGGATCTAGCACCCGGCTTTCAGGAGTGGGACGGGACCAGGACAGGCAAACTCTCTGTTTTACTTGGAGAATAAAGAGCATGGTTTGGGAGCGGATGGCAAGTGGGAAGATGTGCCTGCTCAGGAAAGATGGTGGGAAGTGTTGGTGAATGCAGTGGGATGGTTGAGCTGCCCAGAGCTGAGGGTTCCTCCGGAGAATCAGAAGTTTTCTTTGCTTTTGGGGTGTTTTTTACTGTTTTCTGTTGCATTGCTTCAGTGTTAGGAGTGGCAGAAAGTGTCCTGCCTAATGAGAGAGTCGGTGTGTATCCGCTGTGCTGGATTACTGGTTATTTTCAGAGGCTGGAAGCTCTCCTTGAGAGAGTCGCAGGCCCAAATTGCTGGGTGGATCGGTTTTCAAGTGGGGTGGGATCAGGGCAGCAGTCCGAAAGGCCACCCACCGATAATGAACTGCTGCTTGTGGAGGGAAGCGGGACAAGTGAGCTCGCCTGCCCTGGCTGCTTCTGCCTTCTGGTGCTGAGCCTGGCCAGGGCAGGTGTCAAGAAGTAATACACCATGGGGTCCAAGACAGTGATGCCTGCAGACCCTGATTCCCCCAGCTGCTTTGTGCCCATGGAGGATCAGCCTGGCGTGCCTGGGTCAAGCAGCAACAGCCTTTTGTGGACTTCAACACTGCTCCCCTCACAGGAAGCGATGGTTACCATTAGGATTATGGAGTTGTTCAGGCTGAAAGTCACCCCTGGAGATAATCTAGTCTCACCTGCTGGTGGGGCAGGCTATGCTTGTAGGAGATACAGGTGGTGTCCGAAAATTATTCCTTCAGACTTGGAAAAAACATTTCCTAGGTCTTGGCCAAATGTTAACCTGTTTGCAAGCTTACATTTACCCACTGCACTCAGTGTGCTATGGATCAATATCCTGGTGTATTGTGGGATTTCTCATACAGATTCCCAGCACTGACCACTTCTGAGGCTGAGACAGCATTCAGTTCCCTTTCCACCACCCCTGTAGGAGAACTCCTTATGCCAGATGGGATGGGTCAGTTTTAGGGGGAGGAAATCTATGGGAGGAAAAAAAAGAGCCTGGTTCAGGAGAGAAACTTCTGCTAGAAAGTACAGCAGTATAGGATATGTTAAAACCTTTCTGCCTCCCATTGCAGCATGCCTGTAAGTACATAGAAGCACGTAAATGTGTGGATGTGAGAGAAAAGAGCAGTTAAACAGCAGTCATTTTCTGCAGGAGGAGCTGAAGGAACCTTGAATCACGAGCAGTCCAGGCACTGTGTTCCAGCTCCGTCTGTCCTGTTTACCAGACACTTCGCTCCTCTCTGGGGTTCTGCTTTGGCCATGGGGACAGCTCCATGTTGCAGGGAAATGCTGCTGTGTCCCTTCTCCTGCCTGTCTGCACTTTGCCCATGGGGAGAAGAGCAGAGCACCAGCTCCAAATGACACAGAGTGAGTAAACAAATTTATTTTAAAGAAAAATGGTGCTGAGCAGGAGTGGCCTGTTCCTAACAGCTTTGTAAAGTGGCATAGTGTTCTTGCTGGGAAGGCCCTAAATCACAGAGGTTTCTGTCCCTTGCAGCAACCACCCCATTGGGCTCACAGTGTTACGACTTTTGGTCAGGGGCCATGTGTATAAAAGCCCATGGAGTAACATGCCTTTTTCCTCCTGGTGAGACCTCGGTGCTGACCTGCAGTCCAACACAATGCCTTGCAGCTGGAGGGCCTCATTAAATCTAGTCCTCTTAAATCAGTAAGGGCTGCGGACAATACAACAGCTAGAAAACTGCTCTGGTCCGTCTTGTGCCATCATCAGGCACAGCAACAGGGAACCAAGATGTATGAAGCTGCTTCCCTGTCCGTGAGCAGCCATGGAGGGGGTCACACAGAGGCTCTGTAGCTGGATGCGGTCATAGATTAGGGTTAGAAATGAAGGGAGGGATGTGTTACTTGCAGAGGAGCCCATTGAAGGGTGGTGGGTCTGCTCCATTGTCCCAGATAACACGGGATGCTTGCAACCATGGCAAAGACCCATTTCCTAAATAGCAGGAGATGGGCAGGTAAGCCCAGCTCAGAAAGCCCAGCCTGAGCCCATCCCAGTTCTAGAAAGCCTTTCACCCATCCAGTGGACAGAGCACAGGCCAAGCTCAGGGCTGGAGCTCCCACCTCGCCCCATTGTCTGGTTTTCAGATCTGGTCCCTTTGATGCAAGGAGGGCCAAGCAGATGTCGAGTCAGGTTTCCAGACCAGCAACCAATTCATTCCAGGGGTCGTTTCTTGTCCCGGGGTCTGCCTCGCATGATGGCATCAGGATGGCAGCCAGGGGAAGGTGGCAGTGCCAGTCAGCCCAATGGCTTCTGAAAATCCCATCGATTCCTTTCCCTAACAGGGAAAGCAAACGAATTCAGTTTGCAGATCGCGCCCCTCTCCTCCAGACTGCGCAAGCCCAAATAACAACAGTTACAGGAAGATGCAGCCACAGTTTGGTGTCTGTGGACCTATACCCTGCCACGGAGTAGCAGGCGTGGAGCTCTGGGAAAGCTGGATGAATTACCACCCTTCCCCTCTGGCACTGGGGACTCAAAGACGCGCGCTGGGAAGCCGATGCCAACACAGCAGAACGCTACAGCAGCCTGCCTGGGAGCATCCCCCTGGGAGGAGGTCTGTGTGGACTGCTTTCCTCGCAGGTCTTTTGCGTGTATGTGCGTGTGGGGTGTGTGTGCACCTTTCCATACACCTTCGCCTCCTTTGCACTCAACAAAGCACTGCGCCCGTGGGGCACCCATCATGTCCTCTGCTCCTGCGAAGGGTGAGCTCCAGGCACAGCTTTGGGGTCTGTGTTTGAGGCTACCCGGTGGGGTTTAAGCAAAGCAGTGGCATTTTTGCTGGGCCCCTGAAGGCCTGGCTGTCTCTCGGTGGTGGCTTCATGGCCTGCCTGGCACTCTGCTTGTTCCCAGCCGCCGCAGCTCTGCCCACCCTCACAGGGGTTGCCTCTCCCTCGGACTTGCAGCAACCGCACGGCAGAGCCCCGGTGCCAGGGAAGACAGGTCAATATGGTGACATAAAACCTCCTCTGCGGCTTTTAGGTGCGGGAAGCATCGCCAAGCCCAGGGACGGCAGCGCTGTGGGCCGCACCAGCTGCTCAGCACTGGGTGCAGCTCCTGCAGCCGTGCAGGCAGCGGCCACGCCGGGGAGCGGAGACGGAACCAGCACCGTGAAGCGGAGAGCCCCGGGCCTCTTCGGCACCGACCGAGCGCTGCCCGGCTCACGTTTCTGGGCAGAAAGGCTCAGAGGCCGAACCGGCCGCCGTGCCTCCCCGGCCGGGCTAACCCTGCCGAGCCGGGCCGGGCCGGGCACCCAGCCTCCCTCTCGCTGAGGTGCCGCCGCGGGGTGGGTCTGAAGGAGGAATGGCTCCGGCGTTGCTCCGCGCTGCCGAGCAGAGGCAAACCTCCCTCTTCCCGCCGGGTAAAACCACCTTAACGCGGATGCAGGAAGCCACCGGGCCGGCAGGCACCAATCAGGCCGGCCCGCGGAGGGAGGGCGGTGGCGGCGGCGGCCGCGGGGACGCTGCCGGCGGGGAGGGAGGCCGAGCCGGCCCGGCGGGGCGCGGGGCAGATGGCGGAGGGCGGCCCCCCCGGCGGCGGGGATCCGCCCGCCGCTTCAGGCGGGCAGGCAGGTAACGTGCGGGGGAAGGCGAGGGGGTGGGGAGCGGCGTTGCCCGCCGCCGTGCCCGGGACTCCTTTCGGGCTCGCCTTGTACCGGGCGGGACGGGGCGGGACAGGGCAGACCTCCCCCTCTGCTGCCGGGCCCCCTCTGGCCAGGGCTCAGCCAGGTTTCCCCCCCCCCTCCCTCCACCCTGCTCTCCCCCTTCGGCCTCTCTCCAGCGCAGGTCGCAACCTGAAGGAATGGCTGCGGGAGCAGTTCTGCGATCACCCCATCGAGCACTGTGAGGACACCCGGCTGCACGACGCGGCCTACGTGGGGGACCTGCCCACCCTCAAGAGCTTGCTGCAGGACGAGAGCTTCCAAAGGTGAAGGGGGGGCTTCTGGGGCCCCGCCGTGCCCGCGCCCTCCGCGCTGGCATTGGAGACCCTCTTGGGGAGAAGGGAAAGCCGCTGTGAAGCCCAGCTTACAGCATTTGGGGGGGGGGGGGGGAGGGGATGGGTGGGAGGTGGGGGGATGTGCTGTTTACCTCGTACCGTCCTGCTCTTTTTGAAGACCCCCACCTCACTCTGCTCTCACAGGGGAGATGTCAGGTTGGGAGGATGCTGTTCTAACCCCCAAAATCATCCCCCGTGGCCTCCCAGGAGGCACATCTCAAGCTGGGCCGGGAGTGCATGACGGCAGCACAGGAGCTCTTGTGGAGACCGGGGTGGAAACGCAATACCCTGCAAACAAGGGCTGGTATGATGGGAAAAACACACAGAAGGGATTGGGTTGGAGTATAAAGCTGAAACAGCCTGCGCTACAAAACCTGCCCGGTGCAAAGCCTGTCACTGTGGGGATAGCTAATTAATTTTCCTGCACCGTGAAGAAAACTGCTTACAGTGCGAAATGTCTCTCCCAGACTCAAAAAAAGCGTCCTTTCAGCAAAAATGAGAACGAGCCAGCCCCTGTTTCTGCCACCTGGGACTCTTTGGACCCTTGGTCTGAGATTTTTGCTTTATTTTTGCCCCATAATGCATATGAGAACCCTGTGGCAGCGGGGCCAGGTGTCCTCACGTACAGGATGAAACAAAAGTTTGACAAGAGGAGGAGGGCTGGACCCTGCTGCAGCATCACATGTGTGGTGGAGTGAGCAGAGAAGTGAATTTTTTGAATTTGGGGGTAGGTATGGGGTGAAGATCCCCAAACCTCCAAGGTCAAAGAGAGCACTTTTTTATCTTAAGGCTTCACAGCAGAGGGCTTGATGTGGGGCTTGTACTCCTCTTCCTAAAACACAGTTGAAAAAGAAAACAACAATTGTGGCATTGCTCTCCTGGAAAACTCTGCAGTTGTGCTGTATAACTATGCCTGCTTTGTGGTGTACTGGTTACATGGGCCTGCGTGGAGTGCGCTGGAAGAGCCCACCTGCTGCTGTGCTGGCTGAAGAGCGCTTTTGCCAGCCTAAAATGCCCTTAAAGAAATCCCTTCCTCTCTCCATGTTCCTGTTAAAATGGCACCCCCAGGGATTTGCAGAGAATTTGGGAGCAGGGGTCTGAATGTTATGAGATTTGTAGGGCTAATCTGACATCTGGATGAGTGTGATGACTAATGTAGGTTGTTTCAGAGGAGTTCTAAGCAGCTGCTGGTCAGAGCCACCTCCTTCAACGACTTGAAAAAGGCTTTTATGCCAGCACAGCCCTCCAGCAAGGATGCTAATGGCCCACTTACCCTGTTCAGTGAAGGATGGCTGCACCTCCCAAGCTTGCACCTCACTGGCAGGCCTGAGTTTCCCCAAGTTTGTGTAGGTCGTCCTGTGTTACCTGGCAGAACGTGGATGTTGCCAGTGATGAGACAGCTGTATGCCTGTGTTGCCCTACGTTGCTCCCTTCTCTCATGTCCCCTTGCTCTTTCCCTGCTGCTTTGATGACTTCGGAGCAGCTTGAATGAAATGGTTGTTGTGGTCTCCAGCTTGGTCACTGCTGGTTTGGGACATCTCCCTGTGAACAAGGAATAGGGAGCATTTAATTTTTTTTTTTTTTACTGGCAATTTTGGCTGAGTTTTGAGGCAGGGTTTGTCCCTCCCTGTGCACGTATGCAGCTCCTGATGCATCAGAGCTGCGATAAAGCCCTTCATCCCGACTTGCTGTAGTCTCTGACCACCTACATGCAGCACCTAGTCAGGTTAACAGCAGGACTTTTTCAGGGCTGCTATAAAGTACCAGAAACGGGGAGGGAAAGCTTCAAGGGAGCAGTTTGGGCTCTCCTGGGATCCTTCTTGGGTGGGTGGGGTGGGGAGGGTGGGGCAGTGCAAAGCAGTGGGAGGGATCCTCTGACCCAGTGCTTTTCCCCTCCCTGACTGCAGCCGCATCAACGAGAAGTCGGTGTGGTGCTGCGGCTGGCTGCCCTGCACGCCGCTGCGCATCGCCGCCACCGCCGGCCACGGCCCCTGCGTTGACTTCCTCCTCCGCAAAGGGGCCGAGATCGACCTGGTGGACGTGAAGGGGCAGACCGCTCTCTACGTGGCCGTGGTCAACGGGCACCTCGAGTGTGCCAAGATCCTCCTGGAAGCTGGGGCTGACCCCAACGGCAGCCGGCACCACCGCAGCACTCCTGTCTACCATGCGGCACGTGTAGGCCGGGCAGACATCCTCCGGGAGCTGATCAGGTGAGGGCTCAGGTGTGGGTTGGAGGTGGCTCTACCTCCTCTTCTTCCTTTGGATCTTTTCTCCCATGGAGCTCAGAGCACACGTTCCCTCCTCACATGCCCAGTGCCTATGCAGGTATGGTGAAGCTGGCCAGAAGCTGAGCAGGAAGGAGGGTGGAGAGGTGCCTTCCGGCTCGCTTGGCCCTGGCAGTGAGTCTGTGCCGTGCTGTGCGCCTCCCATGCCTGTTCTCATGAGACAAAGCCCATGAGAGGAGTCTTTGTTTCTGAGCCCACCACCCCTGTGCAGTCAGATCCATATCTCACAAAGTATCTTCCCCCCACCCTCTGTCTTGACTGCCAGCTCCATGTCCCTGGCTGAATTTGCAAGTGAGGCGTATCCCACAGCAAACCAAACCCCAAAATATCTCCTTTGCTGAGCTCTGCTGCTCTGACCTGTTTCTGTCCTTGGGAGGAGAGGTGCTTGTCACTGGCACTGGCTGTTCCCGGCTGCCTGGTGTTTGCCCATCACTAGGTATGACCTCCATGGCATCCCAATTTGGTCTCCCCTTGCCAGACACCTGACACACAGCTCTGCTGAAGGGGTGGCGTCTCTGGAGAGGGGAGTGCCAGACGTCGCTGTCAGGTGATGAACAGTAACCAGGAGTGAGTGGGCGCAAGGTCTACCAGAAGGCTCTGTGAACTTGAATTTCTTCCGCTGTGGCATGTTGTGATACTACCTTTCTTCTGAACTGGAAGCTTTTTGAATAAGGGACCATGCTGAACAACCATGTGGGACGTTGATAATAAGGGATCATAAGGGGAAAATAGAGGTTGTAGGAAGAAATGCTGGAGGAGAAGATTTGGATTCACGTAGAGACGCTCTCCAAGGAATCCCTTCAATGCTAGAAAATAACCCAAAGGATTTGAATGGAGAATGTTCACAATACTTGGGGATTTTCTCCTTTCCTTTTTGCTTGTGGGTATGTTAATTTTCTTACAAGTGCAGATTTAAGGGAGCTGGCAAGTGGGAAGAAGGGGAAGCTGTCCCCCCACCTTTTTCCTTTCTCAGCGGGCTGGGAGGAGGATGTCCCCATCGTCGCATGCTTGGTGGTGCAGGGTTCAGCTCACGTGCTGCCTTCCCTGGTAGGGTTCAGTGCTCCCCTACAAAGAGAGGCTGAGGGAGCTGGGCTTGTTCAGCCTGGAGAAGAGAAGGCGGTGGGGGGAACCTTATTGCAGCCTTCCCGTCCCTGAAGGGAGCAGAGAAACAGGAGGGGAATCAGCTTGTTAAAAGGGCAGATAATGGCAGGACAAGGGGAACGGAGTGAAGCGAAAGGAGGGAAGGTTTAAATTAGATATTAGGGGGAAGTTTTTTCCAGAGAGAGTGGTGAGGGGCTGGAACAGGCTGCCCAGAGAGGTGGTGGGTGCCTCATCCCTAGGGGTGTTCAAGGCCAGGTTCATGGGGCCCTGGGCATCCTTGTGTAGCTCCAGGTGTGGAGGTTGGTGGCCCTGCCTGTGGCAGGGGATTGGAACTCTCTGATCCTTGGGGTCCCTTGCAACCCATGCCATTCTATGATTCTATGATTCTGTGATCTGCTGAGGGAGGGTGAAACGTAGCAAATGGTATTTCGGCAGCACATGGCGGGCTGATGCATTGATTTATGTGTCTGCTCCTTGGGATACCTTGCCAGCAATATTAAAAGCAAGATTTTGGAAAACTTTCAGGATTAAAAATTAACTGGAGGCTGTCCAATATCTTTTTTATTAGACAATGTCTCTCCCAAGGCTGCTAAGCTAATACCAAATTGTCAGATTGCCCAAAATTTCAAATATCTCATAGCACAGATCTCACAGATCTGTTCAGAGTTGCTTACATTAAAATGCAGTCTTGTATTACCAAGCTCACTCAGAGGTTTTTAAAATGTTGATTTAAAGGATTTGGCAGGGAGAACACAATGAGGACGATGCATTTACTGAGATGGAAGGAAATATTTCAGTGTATTCAGCCTGAGAGAGCCTCAGTGTCCTGAAAAGAAAGCCCAACCCAGTTCAGGCTTGCTGCAGGTGTCTAAACATCACCTGGTCCCTCTGGTTCTTCCTTTTTTTAAAAATCTCATGGATTTTTAAATTACACTCAGGATTGTTGAACACAGCTACGTTTGCTGACCCATCTAACCAAGCCATAGGTGAAACTGAACCTGTCAGTAGTAAATTACACAGCTAGAGAGTGGGGATCCATTGTATAAGACAGCTGGTGGAAATATTTACAGTTGTATTGCCAGGGTGTAGATTACTTCCCTAACAGCTTGTGATGTGATCATGCTGTGATGGGGTCTGAGTGTTCCATCGTGCTTGCAGTGTAACTGAGAGCTGACCTCGGCCTGTTAGGGGATCCTTTTGCCACAATAAAAGGATGACAGAGAGGTCTGAGGAGTTGCCCTAATGCTTCAGATCACGCCTAACTGTGATAAAAGAAGAGCTTTGTATTTTGCTTTAGGTTGGGGGTTTCCACTCAGAATTTTGATGACAATACCTGCTGCCTGGTCAGGATTGTGGCCATAGGAGGCAGACACCCTACAACAGCTCCATGGAGGTCCCACAGTAGCACAGATGACTCTCCAAATGCTCATGTAGTCTGATTTTAACAGGTTTCTCTCAGAAGTGTGATTGCCTGTGGGAAAGCAGCCTTATTTAGCCCTCTCTGCCTTAGCATAGGTGCGTTGATGCAGATTTAGCAAAGCGCTGGGGTCCCCAAAAGATGGGAACTTCCCCTTAGTGTGCAGTGATCCCTGAGCCAGCTGCCTTGCTAGTGGAGGAATCACAGAATCACAGGGGTTGGAAGGGACCTCCAGAGCTCATCGGGTCCAACCCCCCTGCCAAAGCAGCTCCCTGGCTCATATTGCACAGGTCGGCATCCAGACGGGGCTGGAATATCTCCAGAGAAGGAGACTCCACACACCCTGGGCAGCCTGTCCCAGGGCTCCCTCACCCTCAATGGGTAAAAGTTCTTCCTATACTCTAACTTGCAGCCATTGCCCCTTGTCCTGTCTCCACAGAGCACTGAAAAGGGGCTGGCCATTTCCCCCGGCATCCCATATTTGGGATATTGATAAACATTTATAAGGCCCCCCCTTAGTCTTCTTTTCTCCAGGCTGAAGAGTCCCAGCTCACTCAGCATTTTCTCACAGGGGAGATGCTCCAGGTCCTTAACCATCTCCACAGCCTCCTCTGGACTCTCTCCAGGAGATCCCTGTCTTTTTTATACCAGGGAGCCCAGAACTGGACACAACACTCCAGGTGGGGCCTGACCAGGGCAGAGCAGAGGGGGAAAATTACCTCCTGTGACCTGCTGGCCACAGTCCTCTTGATGCCCCCTAGGATCCCATTGGCTCTCTTAGACCCCAGGGCACACTGCTGGCTCATGGTCACCCTGTCATCTACTGGGACAGGGTAAAAATGGCCTGCATGCCATTTGCAGCTCTTAAAGGAGTCTCCTTGGTCCTCACTCTGCATGTGCTTAATTTAAATAAGACTGTTCCCATCCTCAGACCCAAAGTCTTCGGTGAAGTATTTGCTGGATAGGGGACCAGCCTTTCTGGGTTCAGCAAGATCTACTGCACTTGCCTTGAGGCAGGATTTGTCCCTGGGTGGTTTCCTTACTTGTTTTATTAGCTGTGAAGAGGAATATAAGGCTAGTTAAGAAGTCTAGTTTGAGTTCTCTAAGCGCTCAGTTTGCAACTGGGAGTCTGGGTGAAAAAGCCTTTTGTCTCTCTGTGGGGAGAAGGGACAAGGCTTTGCTTGGTCTGCAGGACAGCAGTTAAACCAACTGCTCCTTGGGGGTCCGGCTGTCTTCCTCCTCCTTCCCCTCTAGGCTGCATGTGAAGTAGAGGGAGTCAGTGTCCACACTGCTTGGGTATAACCCAGCCCGGGGGAAAGAAATCCTTCATTCTGCCATCTCGCCTTTCCACGGTGCTGCGGGTTTCCAAATTTCATGCTTTTCCAGAGAGCGACACTTGGCCTTCTTGCTCCCATCTATTTAGCCACATTCTTCACTTCCTACAAAAACCCCAATGGAACCAAAGCCAATAAGCCCTGTTTTTGCCTTGTTCCCAACTTACTGCCATCTGTACTTCCCAAAAAGAAGTACCCTGTGGGCACTGCTTCTCTTTCAGGGCGATGCTTCAGGGTGATACTTTGTGCTCCAGTCCTAGAGCTACACAAGGTTGCCCAGAGCCCCATCCAACCTGGCCCTGAACACCCCCAGGGATGGGGCACCCACCCCCTCTCTGGGCAGCCTGTTCCAGCCCCTCACCACTCTCTCTGTCAAGAACTTCCCCCTAGTATCTAATTTAAACCTTCCTGCCTCTAGCTTTAATCCATCCCCCTTGTCCTGCCATTGTCTACCCTTTTAAAAAGTTGAATCCCCTCCTGTTTCTCTGCTCCCTTCAGGGACTGGAAGGCTGCAATGAGGTCCCCCTGCAGCCTTCTCTTCTCCAGACTGAACAAGCCCAGCTCCCTCAGCCTCTCTTCATAGGAGAGGTGCTCCAGCCCTCTAATCATCCTCGAGGCCTCCTCTGACCCCTCTCCAACAGTTCTACATCTTTTTTGTATTGGGGCCCCAGATCTGGACACAGGACTCCAGCTGGGGTCTCACAAGGGCAGAGCAGAGAGATACAATCCCCTCCCTGTCCCTGCTGCCACCCCTCTCCTGATGGAGCCCAGGATCCCATCGCCCTTCCGAGCTGCAAGAGCACACTGATGGCTCATGGGAAGTGTCTCATCCACCAGAACCCCCAGTTCCTTCTCCTCAGGGCTGCTCTCCAGGAGCTCTTCTCCCAGGCTGTATATATATATATCTAGTACTGTCTAACCCGTGAATGGGGCTGTGCAGGGTGGGTGGGGAGAGCAGGAGGTCTGACGCAATTGTTCTGCGTTCTTCCAGTTTCCTACGTGCTCATAGTTGGCGGGTACATCCTTTCAGCTGAGCTGAATACTAGGGAAAAGGCCTTTTTTTGACTCCCTGGTGGGATTCTGATGGGATTTCAACCACACCAGCTCCTTCAGGAGCAGGATTTTTTCATGTATGTTGTGCTGTTGAACGCAGATTTCTGTTTCCATATTCCTGCTGTTCGTGACAGTCAGATCGATTGCCTGTATTGCTTTTTGGCCTGTTTTATCCTGGTGGGGAAGTTGTTTTACTGCATCTCTTCAACTGAGTCATTTGGAAACATCTCCAGCTGGCTCTTTAGCATCCAGCATTACGTGGTGCTGGCTCAAGGCTGAGCTGTTCCTTGTGCCAAGGCTGTTCCTTGGCACATCTTCCGGGAGGGCAAGGAAAGATGTTCCTCAGCTGCTCCTCCTCCTTTTGAAGCCTGGGCTGTCACAGGCAGAGAAACAGCTTTGCTTCTTAAAGATCAGACCATGCTGGATACAGCACCCCTACTCGTGACACCCCAGCAGACCCATCTGAGGGTAGGTATTGGTGGTTCTTGGGTGGGCGGCCCCAGAGGTACCAAGGGCAGGCAGGGTGCTCACCTTTAGGCTGTCCTTCAGCCTCATCCCCTGCCATTCTGTCACCCTGGGCTGCAGTCCTGGTGCTGTTGCGCCCTTGTTTCCAAACCTCTGTTTTTCCCTCTCCCCCACACAGGTACGGTGCGGACGTTGACGTGAATCACCACCTTGCTTCCCGCGTCCCCAGCCTCTCCCAGCGGCCCCTCACCACGCTGGTGGTCTGCCCTCTGTACATCAGTGCTGCCTACCACAACCTCCAGTGCTTCCAGCTGCTGCTTCAGGCTGGAGCCAACCCGGATTTTAACTGCTGTGGGCCCATCAACATCCAAGGCTTCTCTCGGGGCTCCCCAGTGTGTGTGATGGACGCTGTCCTGCGTCATGGTTGTGAAGCGGCGTTCGTCCACCTCTTGATTGACTTTGGAGCCAATCTGAACCTGGTGAAAGTGGATGCCTTGGGGGTCGAATCCACGGGAAGGGTCAAAGTCAACCCTGAGGCACTGCAGGTGTTCAGAGAAGCCAGGGGTAAGTGGCTTTGACTTCCTGAAGTTTATCTAGCTCTGGATTCAGGAGAGTTTCTTTGGTAGTTAGGAGCTGTTAAGGGAGGCTGGGGGTGTTACCATTTTCTTTTGGGTCTCCTAGTACATAGGAGATGGCATAAACATGTTACACCTAACCTGAAAGTGTAAAGCCATTCTAACACACACAAAAAGACAACTGGGAATTAGCTGGCTGTTAAGCTACATGTGGAGGACTTCACCACTCTGACGCCGAAGAGCTGTTGCTGGCCAGGCAGGAGGGGGTCTGGGGCTGGCTTCTGCAGCTCCCTGGCAGCTCCCTGGCATGGGCCCTCGGTGTTGCTGAGCTGCAGCTCTGTCAACACCCCTGACTCTGCTGAGAAGAGGCACACATAAGCTGGGGCAGGTGGTTCCCATTGCGCTGGGTTTAGGAGGCAAACAGGACTCCTTAGGTAGAGCGGTGCCTTGGAGGTCCAGTTTCTCAATCAGCGTGGATACCCCCATCCTCTGGTCCCTGTGCTAGAAGAGGTCTCAAAAGCTCTCAAAAACTGAAAAGAACCCCTACAAAGAAAGCTGGGATAAGATCTGAGCTGGCTGTCAATGCTATTGATGCCCAGAGTGCAATTTAGAGCAAATAAATACAAGGTCTGTGTGATTTTCAACCTGATCCAAACAGGGTAACGCCTCGCGCAGCTTCCCCTGCTGTGGCTTTGGCAGTGATGTCTTGAACCCGGTCATGCAGGGACTGGCTCCACAGCCACAACCCCATGCAGCCTCCAGTTTCCAAACCGCCCCTGTGGCGGCTGTCCTTGCTCCAGATCTTTGGCCAGAAGGTCTGGACTCCTCACAAGGAGGATCTGTGCACGCTCGGCTCTCCTGCACTGCCTTTGTGCTGCAGCGGAGGACCTGGCCTCAGCACGTGGGAGGGGTAAATGGCTCTTCGGTGACGAGCCACAGCGCAGTGCAGCTTACACACTGTAACTCCATTCTCTCTCTCTTCTCCCTGTCCCTGAGCTGTTCCCTCTGCTCTCTCTGTTGCAGGCCGCACCCGGAGCCTCTTGTCTCTCTGCCGCATAGCTGTGCGAAGAATCCTTGGCAAATCTCGTCTGGATCTGATCCATAACCTTCCAGTCCCAGACCCCATTAAACAATTTTTACTTCATGAACACAGTTAAAGGGCAACTGGCTGCTTCCAGGATCAGTTTGATGTGGTAAATGAGTGGGCTGATAAAGCCAGGTGCCAATCCCAACCCTTCCTCCACAGTGAAACGCTGTATTGCTCATGGAGTGCACATAATTCCCTGCCCCAGTGATTTTCCCCTCTAAATTTAGGGTGCAGTGATTTTGTGTGTCTGTTCTTAAGCTGCCAGTTATCTGAACTGGCCATTTCTTCTTTGCAAGTGGTTGGGCGATGAGGGCCAGTACGTGTGTGTGGCTGTTACATGAGCAAATCAGTGTGTACCATAGCTGTTAGCATCTGTCTGTCTGCTACGACTCTACCTCTGTTACTGCTCTGTGTTACACACACCTTGGGTCTCAGTGGCACTTCTGTGTGAGGGAAGCATCTGTGTATAAGCCTTTACTCGTCCTGTAGTATCTAAAGGAGTCTCTCCTTGCCTTGGTAAGGGTTTTACAACAGCACTATTCTCTTTCTGCTGCCAGTACCCTGCCTTTCTCTTCTCTATGAAGTTTGTGGTTGCTGCTGTAAAAGCGGGTGTGTTTTCTGTGGCAGGGGTGTTGGAGCTCTATGATTCTTGGGGTCCTTTCCAACCCATGCCATTCTATGATTCTATGATTCTGTGATTCTTCTGTCCTCTTCTGGTGTGAAATGCATCAGGTTTCCAGTCCGGTGCTGTGTGTTACTTGGAAAATCGTATCCGTGTCTCTGCGTGCTGCAAGGTAGCTGCTGACTTGGCTTTCTGTGTGTAGAGGCCCCATTGCACTGATGGGAGAGTAGCAGAATATGTAATCCTATCCTGTCTGAGTTGTTTCTGCAGAGCACCAGATCAGCTGTGGCAGCTTGGCTTTCCCTCCAGCACTGTGATGGATGAGGCAGGGGATGGCCAGTCCTCCTCCCGACTGCCGGGGACTGTGTCAAGCCTTGCGACCACGGCTACAGCACGACTGGGAGAGGAGAGGAGGAGAGGAGGAGAGGAGGAGAGGAGGAGGACTCAGATGAAGCCAAGCACGTCAGACTTGGAAAATTTTGTGGGTACTTTGGGGAAAAAAATAATGACTAGATGAACCTTCTGTCCACTGTAAGATGGGTTTGAGTCTTCGGGAGTGACCCGGAGCAGCAGTGGAGGGCGGCTGACTCAAACTGCTATGTTGCTGTGCTGGGTGGCAGTTGATGCAGTGCCTGTGAATGTATCTGTGGGATTATGGAGGAAAAGACAGCAAAATGATCTCTGGGCTGCCTGCTCGTCACTTGGCAGTGACGATGATGTTACCAAAGGCTCATTGAAGTAGCTGACAATGCACAGCACACAGAAATAGAAGTTCCTACCTGCCTTTTACTCCATATTCCACAGTGGCACTATGACCAGAGAAAACCCTCCCAGATCACTTAGGAAGTCCTTCTGTTTGTATGCTGCTTCTACCAGCATTACAGAAAGGGGAGAAGAAAGGACTTCTTGTCTATTTTTGAAGAGTTAGGAGGTGGTGTTTCTGAATGCCGTGTTGCATCCAGCAGACTGAACCCTGATTTCCAGTGCCTCTACATTGCTATTGACCTTTGTTTGTGTCACCAGCTCCCAGAACAGTGTCATTCTGCAGTAAGTCACAGAATCGTAGGGGTTCCAGAGCCTTTCATCAGGATCTCAGGGTCTGCCAGCTCCTTAATGGTAGCAACGTAGTCATCGTGTAAGAAACACTGTCAGAATAGCGACTCCAGAGGGACACAGATGGTCCTTTGGGATGATGGGTAAAACACGAGGTGATAGTTCATCCTTGCTTTTACTGATCCAAGTTCTTTCTAGTCTTTGTGTTATGATTTTTTTGGACAACTTTTCTTTGCCAGTTGTTCCTCCTATGTAGGTGCAATGGGCAAAAGTATTTTTCCAGATGCAATCCTAAAGAATTTTGGGATTTATTTATTTTATGGTATTAGTGCCTAGGAACCTGTTGTTGAGAGCTGACTTCAGCCTGGGATGGCAAGGACAGTAAGACAGCCCCTCTGGGAACAGGATCTTGCTCTGGTTGCTCTTCAGCCTGAGCCCTTGCAGTAGCAGGGTAGTGTGTGTGTGTGTGTGTGTGTGTGTTTAGCTACCATTTTCAGATGCCCCAGTTACTCTGCCTCTGCAGGAGCGGCCCCTCAACGTCCCTGTTACCCTGCCTCTGCAGGAGCAAGTCCCCAAGGCTGCTGTACAGACCTGCCCCACAGAGTTGCCCCATAGCTCTGTAGCTACTAAATGTTTATTTTCCAGTGGCATAAATGATTGCAAGATCAGTTTCTGGTCCTCCCACTATAGGATGTATTTAGGGTGGAATCACAGAGTGGTTGGGGCTGGCAGGGACGTCTGGAGATCCCCCAGTTGTCATCCTGCCCCCCCCAGAGCAGGGTCCCCTCGAGCAGGCTGCACAGGACAGTGCCCAGGATGATGGGGTTTGAATGTCCCCAGAGATGGAGACTCCCAAAACTCTCTGGGCAGCCTGATAAGCAACAATGGACTTCGTTACATGTTTCATTAGCTGCTGAAGAACGAGTGCCTTTCCAGCATGCTTTCAGAGGAGGAGGGAGGGCAGGGAAAAGGCAGTTCCTGATTGTTTCCAGTTACTTCAGCTCCATGGGCGGGCCTGGAAGGCCTGCTGGCCCCTGACATTGCTCTGCTCATTCACTGTAGGGTAAGGCAGCAAAATTTGCACTGCTGAGAGCTCGCTGCAGTGTGGCTGTTACACTCCATGCTCAGGATACCAAAGCAAAGGATACTTTCAAAGCCCTGATCAGGTGAGATCCACTGGCAAGGACACGTAACTGTAGGCATGCTTTCAAGGTGAGAAGGCAGCCGTGTTTCCTTTTCAGGCTTGCAGATGGTTTAGGTTTTCACCATGCTGGAGGCCAGGGCAGCCCATGAGCATGTTGCCTGAGAGTTGTGTGCTTGCTTTATAGAAGTGTTAACATGCCTGAAAGATGCAAACAGGTTGTAAAGCCTCTTCTCACCTTGCTGGTGGAACCATAATGTTTTGCAGGAGCACAGGCTGAATGTACTCTCCAGCTCCAGCGTGTAGAGTCAGAAAAGGGGTTAGATTGTCTTGAGAAAATGCCATGGCAACAGCTTAGGTCGACTTCTTTTGCCCCTTGACTTTGATGTGTTCATACAGCCTTGCAAGCTGGCCACCCTTTAGTGCCTTTTGGGGTAGGATGGATTTGGAAGGCATATTATTGTCCTCTGTGTGGAGCTGGCTGCCCCTGGAATGGGCTGCATTGCAATGCAGTATGGACAATGGAGAGGGGCCCAAATAAATTCGTAAAATTTAGTTGTTAGAGGCATGATTAATTTGGTGCCTGATGGAACTCAAAGCTAAGCCTCTGCAGATGACCTGCTACAGGTTTTGTTAGAGCTGCCTTCCGTATTCCATCTGTTGACTGTTGTGCCCTTGGCTGATGCTGTCCTACAAAGGGTGTCTGGATATCACCCTAACCAGGCAAGCAACCGTGCTCCCTCCCAGAACTGTCACTCCCCTGTGAGCAAAACTGAGAAGAGCATCCTCTTCCCACACACAGTTGATAGCTGGTGCTGCTGACAGTGGGTCCTACTGGTAAGCTCAGGCCACTCTGGGGGTCAGGACTTGGGCCTCTATTAGTTTACCATTCTTTATTTGTAATTTGAGGTGTGATGATTGTGGTGCTCCAACAGTCTGTCGAACTTTGTGCGTACGGATAGTTCTTTTGACCTTGAGCCCACAGGACTACATGGGACTTCAAACGATGTGGGGTCCAAGGGATTCCCCTGATAATAGGTATCTCCAGACCACTATCTGTAGGTCAGAGGGTGGTTCTCCTAACCCAAGAGCCAACAAGTTTTAGGTTCACCAGTCACTTGGACACTTGCAGAATCAAAGTTTTGAAGGAACATTTTGCCCGGACTCCTCATCCACCTCCCCTCTTAACTGTGAGGGACTGTGGGCCCCACAGAGATCTTGGTGTTAAACCTGTGTGGTCTTTCTTGTGGCTTGAGGGCCCGAAAGAGAGCCCAGCTTAGGGGGACAACTCACGTAATGTTATGCCGTAAGTGCAAAGACTACTCTTAGAGGAAGACCCTGTGCACATTGGTTGCTGAGGCTACATAAACCCAGCCTTGTCTGAGTGAACTGGCTTAGAAGATCTGGAATTTTCATTGTAGGGAGATGATGATGAATCTTAAAATAGATTCGTGATAATTCACAGATCTTGGTGTTCTGTCAGGCTGAAACCTGCATCCTCTGGCTGTCCCTGTCCTGTTGAACAACGGTCTTCCAGTACAAGACCTGAGTAATAACACGCATACTCTGCATCTTCATACAGTGTTTATTTTTGCCTTAACTTGGACTTGGACATTTCCTCCTATGTAGCAAAGCCCTGAAACCATTTTCTTCTGTGAAGGCCTCCCTTTCCGTGCTGTCCACGGGGTGTGCTTGGTGACAAGCCGGTATCGTGAGCTCACTTCAGGGGTGTACATCCCTTGTGTTGAGGAGTGCCTGTTCTATTTGTGCATCACACACAGTGTGCATTGTGTGGCCTTGGGTGGGGTGGGATTAACAGAGTTTAAAAGCAGTTAAGTGAAACACGTCTGAACTAAGCAGGGCAGCCCCCAAGCAGTCTTCTCACTTGTGCTGGTAGCTGGTCCCCTTTCCCTGCTCTCTGGGAGCTGTGCAAAAGGCAGAGGAACAGCATCTCTTTGGGGTTGGGGCTTTTCTTCCCCATCCCCAAAGTCTACTAGAACGCTCTTTACACCGAAACCGTCCTTTGGGGTACAGCATCTCTGTTCCTGTGCCAGGGAAGGAAGAACCTGCTTAGGACAGAACAGAGGTGACAGAGACCCGCCTCAAGAAGTGTGTTTCAGCTGCGGGTTGGTTTTGCCCGGCGTAAAACAGCTGCGCGAAGCAGCGAGGCCAGACCTGGGAGCGGGCGGGAGGTGTCCGTGGTGGGCTCGGACCCACCTGCGGCTGAATAAAGATGCTGCAGTGCAAGACCGCGGCTGTCGCCTCGTTATTTGCTTTGCCGTGGGAAGGGGGAGTTGCTGCTTTCCGCAGGGGAGGGGATTGCGAACGCCCGGCTCCTGCTGCCCTCGGGCTGGAGCTGCCGCCTCTGTGTCGGAGCCGCTGGAGGGGGCCGGAGAGCCGCGCCGCCTGCCAGGGGCTGGGGACCGGGCCGGGCTGCGCCGCCTGCGAGGGGCCGGCGGTCGGGAGAGCCGCGCCGCCTGCCAGGGGCCGCTGGCCGGACCGTGCCGGGCCGCCTGCCAGGGGCCGCGGGCCGGACCGTGCCGGGCTGTCTGTGAGGGGCCGGGGACCGGACCGGGCCGGGCCGCCTGCCCGGGGTCGGAGAGCCGCACTGCCTGCAAGGGGCTGGGGACCGGGTGACATAGAGGGGGTGGCAGCTCAGTCAGGGATGTAAGCACTGTGTGCAGGGGGGCTCCCTCCCTGGAACCCCTCTCCCAGCCCTCCAGCTCCTCTTCGAGAGTGCCCTCTGCCCTGCCTGTTCCTCATTGACAGCCTGTGTTGGCGTGGGGTGGCCGCCTTCACCGCTGCCGGGCGGAGCAGACCAAATCTCTTCCCGTTCCACCTGTTCCCCACCGAACGGGGCCTTCAGACCTCTCACTTCTGCCTCTTGCTTTGTACCCAGGGCCGGAGACAGCCCCTCTGTTTGTCCTAGCAGGAACGTGGTGTGAACTTGGTGTCACTCCTCAGAATATTTTTCCTCTGGTGTTTTAATTGGAAAACTACACACACACACACACACACACACACACAAACACACACAGGGCTTAATCTACAAGCATTGCTGATGGTTGCTTTGTTCTTCCTGGGGGTTAGCTGGTGCGTGGGCTCCGTCTGTGAAGGGCCCCAAAAGGATCACAGAGCTCCAACCCCCCTGCCACAGGCAGGGCCACCAACCTCCAGGTCTGGATCTACACAAGGTTGCCCAGGGCCCCACCCAACCTGGGCTGGAACACCTCCAGGGACAGGAGGTCCTCTCTGGGCAGCCTGTTCCAGCCCCTCACTACTCTCTGTGTAAAGAACTTCCCCCTGATATCTTATTTAAACCTTCAATATCTAATTTAAAGTTCTTACATATCCAGCCGTGGTATCAGTCTGGCACAGGAGTGTGTCCCTCCTGCCTCCCAGTGCATCTTCCTCCAGGCTTGTGCAGTAGTCTCAGGGCAGTGAAAGCAGAATCCTGTAAAGGACTGCTAGGCCTGGGCCATGATTCTGCATGCTCTTACCTTGTCCCCTCTCAGCGTCTCTGGAGAAGCCATGCTGGGGTTTCACTGTCATTTCAGGTATGGTTGGGAAGAAGAGCTCACTGATGAGCCGGCCCATGGTTTTTGCAACAGGTTTGCAACATTTTCCTTATTATTCACGCTCATCAACCTTAGCTTAAAGATCTAACGTGGAGTTCTCTTCCCTGCAGCAGCGAGCAAGGGCAAAGGCTTTGCCTTGCACTGTGCCATGCTCAAATACTTCCCTCTGGGCTATGAGAACCAGCTGGGACTGCAGCAAATCTAAGGCAAACCGTTTCCCCTGGCGTGCCTTCCTTCCGCTGCCCCAGCCCCAGCCAGGGAAGCCCCCAGTTAAATAATAATAATAATAATAATAATAATAATAATAATAATAATAGTAGTAGTAGTAGTAGTAGTAGTAGTATTTTGCCCCCTTTTATTCCCTATCAGCTCCTTCTGACCCATCTTCCCACCCTTGCAAGTTGCAACCTGGAGGAAAAATAAGAGTCCCTCGTCTCACCCACAGCGTGCCCGAGGGACAGAGCAGTGCGGAGACCGGTGATGGGCAACAAGCAATTCGATATGAATTTTAGGTGAAGCCATTTATTGGGTGAAATCACACAGATTATAGACATTTGTTACTGCAAACGTGGCAAGCTAAAGAATTGCTAATTGGTTACACACACTGTTTACACCCCACTGCCTGGTTAGTGATTGTAACGAGTTCTGATAACATCTTATAGCCAAATAGCGTTAGTTTACCTTTGATGCCTAAAAGCATCCGCACACCTGCTGTTTGACCATCTTATTATGGCTGGTTCTTGACATGTTCCGTTACTCCCAAGTACCTTCCCACAACTTCTTCTTGGTTTAGGGCACTCTGTACCCCTGTCATCAAGGCTGCTGTGTTTTGAGAATGTGATTATCAAAATCCTCTCAGCATGAGTAACTTTTCCTGTCTCATGGGAACACGTGGATATTGTCAGGGCCTGTGTCTTTGGTGAAGAGAGCTAGGCTGCTGGCATGCCTGCTGTCTTCCCTGACAGGGCATCACATGCCAGGTGTCTGGGCTCCTGTGGCCACACTGGCCTGTGCAGGGGAAAGGAGGCTGCAGCCCCCCCCCCCCCAGCCCATCCTTGCGCTGTGGAGCTCATTAGCCCATCTCCAGGTAGAGGCATTTCCCACTGCCTTCAGCATTTATTCCCCGTGGGGTGTACGTAGGAGCCTGCCTTGGTCTGTGCTTTTTATTTTCACTTCTTTTTTTGGGTTTGTTTTGTTTTGTTTACGCTTCAGAGACAAATGAAATCTGCTTTTGTTTACTGGAAAGTATGCTTTATTTTCCCATTGTTGTGCATCTGGTGTTTGTAAAAACGCACGGCAAGTCTTTCCAGCAGAGAACCAGCCAGTCTGAATGTGCCTGGCCAGGAGTTCATGTGTGCCATGATCCTTACCCTAAAAAGATACTGTAACAGCCGAACCCAGAAAGCGTCAGCCAAACCCGCTGCGCACGGGTGGAAAGCTATAGCTAAAAAAGCTGAAAAAGCACATTTCCCATCAAATCCGCGTTTAGCAAAGGCTGGGGTTTATTGCACAGCTCAAGTTAAGCCTTGGCTTAAAGCTTTGTGCATGAAGGGAGCCATGGCAGGCAGGCAGCGGGTACCCGCGAGCCCCAGGATCAAGCATCTCCGAATGTTTTCATAGGATGCTCCTGTCATTGGGAATACAGAGAGAAATTTAGGCCAAGGTGAATAAGATGGAGAAGAACAGCCGTTGTCATTGATTAATGGCTTCACCCGTCCCCCCCAGAAGGTAGCGGGATGATGTATGGTCTGTACACAGCCCACTCCCCGTGGCACAGGCTTTCCGTAAGCTTTCCAAACATACCAGGGTGAGGTGATGCTTGCAGACACGGCATTTTCTCTGATGGCATCTTTCCACAGTCATCTGAAAGCTGCTGAGGGAATTTTGGAAGCTGGTTTCCAGCTGCGCTTCGCTTGGCCAACTCTGCACTTGCCTTTAATTTTAATAAATTTGGCGACATCCATTTATTTAACATTTTGCAAAGCAAGGTCTGCCTTTGCTCAGGGAAAATGAGAGCTGAAGGATGGTAAAAATCCTCCATAAATTGGAAGTTAAATTACAAAACCGCTTTAGAAACGCTGAGTGCTCTTAGCTCCACCAGCAGCGTCACTTACGGCATTGCGAGCTGGATGGATACTGGCTGGAGGCACAGAAGACTGAGGGGGCATGGGGAATGGAGCTGATGGTTTTGTGGGTGTTTTGAGCCTTTTGGAGCCCGGTTTGGTTTGCAGTTGGAATGTAGCAATAGATTCATTCCTGGTTTCATTTCCCACAAAGCACAGTCTGAGTTTTGGGAGATTTCAGCAAGTGAGCATGTTGTGCAGAAGCATCACAGGTTGCTGCCGCAAGCAGCCCCCAAAACTCTTCTATTTGATGGTATCAATGTCATTCCTTGACAGGCTGGAAAGGTGAGGCTGGGTGAACCTAATAAGGTTCAACACTGCGAAGTGTCAGGTGTTGCAATTGGGCTGGAAGAATCCCAGACATATTTACAGCCTGGGAGAAGAGCTCCTGGAGAGCAGCCCTGCTGAGAAGGACCTGGGTGTCATGGTGGATGAGACACTTCCCATGAGCCAGCAGTGTGCTCTGGCAGCTTGGAAGGGCAATGGGATCCTGGGCTCCATCAGGAGAGAGGTGGCAGCAGGGACAGGGAGGGGACTGTCCCTCTCTACTCTGCCCTGGTGAGGCCCTAGCTGGAGTCCTGTATCTAGATCTGAGGCCCCAATTCAAGAAAGATGTGGGACGGTTGCAGAGGGGTCAGAGGAGGCCTCAAGGATGATTAGAGGGCTGGAGCACCTCCCCTATGAAGAGAGGCTGAGGGAGCTGGGCTTGTTCAGTCTGGAGAAGAGAAGGCTGCAGGGGGACCTCATTGCAGCCTTCCAGTCCCTGAAGGGAGCAGAGAAACAGGAGGGGATTCAACTTTTTAAAAGGGTAGACAATGGCAGGGCAAGGGGGATGGATTAAAGCTAAAGGAGGGAAGGTTTAAATTGGATATTAGGGGGAAGTTCTTTACAGAGAGAGTTGGTGAGGGGCTGGAACAGGCTGCCCAGAGAGGGGGTGGATGCTCCATCCCTGGGGGTGTTCAAGGCCAGGTTGGATGAGGCCCTGGGCAACCTTGTGTAGCTCCAGTCCTGGAGGTTGGTGGCCCTGCCTGTGGTAGGGGAGTTGGAACTCTCTGATCCTTGGGGTCCCTTCTACCCCAGACCATTCTATGATTCTATGATTCCATGATGCCGCCTGTTGCGGAACATCTCATGACGCAACACGCGATTCAGGATTTAATTTAATGTAATTTTGTTTTGGTTTTTAAATCACTGACAGTGGCTGCAGTTTGGTCTCGATCAGGATGCACATCAGATTAATTTAAGTTATTATTTGTGCGAGCACAGAGCCGTTTTGCTTCGCTCCCCATTGTCCCAGGATGCGCTTCCAGATTGCGTGGCGTAGTTGAGACTAAGCATGTTTCCAGTGTGCTTGGGCACTGCTGAGAGGCACAGATAGATGCTCTGAGGAGCAGGATGTATATCAGCATGGTGGCATCCTGCTCAGATGACCGAGAAAGCCTTGGTCATGCATTGGTGCCTGGTGGTGACATCTCTGAGTGGCACTAGATTGATGGGCAGTGCTGGGTAGGATGAAGCCTCTCGGCTGTGGAAAACCTGGCTTGGCTTGGAGCCTTTGTGTCTGTGTAATGGCACTCTTCCTCGCATCTCACCCCCACCCTAGCCCTTGGACAGACACCTCCAGATACTTCTTGTCAAGCTGGCCAGAAATTCTGCTTTATAATCAATGTGTCGCAAGACTTTCTGTTATTTAAAGACATTTGAGTCCCTACCTTCATCAAAGAAACCAATAAAGCCTCCCATAAATGCTACCTAGGAAAGCAGAAGTTTCCAATTACCCTAGCTCCGCTCCTAGAATCAGTTCCTGTAATTACCCATTTCCACTGGCTTTCTTAAAGCCAAAATGTCAAAGCAGAGGTTCTTCCCCATCAGGATCAACTGCCAACAGCCTAGAGATGGGTCATCCACACCTTCAAGCATCCCTGCTTGCTTCAGCAGACACAATACTGCACAATATCACGGCATCCTGTCCAAATCATCCATCATTCAATCTAGAGCTGTGGCCCAAAGGCCATCAGTGAAACATGTGAGCGTTATTTTTAACTCAGTGGCCTGAGACAGTGTCTGGTCCCTCTTGCTGGGAGTTGTTCTCGCTTGGGTGTTCAGTGAACTTTGGGTTTAGTCCATAAATTTTTGGTTTAGTGATAACCCCTAAATATTTCATGCATCATAGACTGTGAATGATGCAAAGATGTTAGCGAAGCCTGTTGTGCCAATGCAAACAGCTCCAGGAAACTTTACTGTTCCCACTGCTGGTGCCTGACCCTTGTTCCTCTTCTCCCTGTCTGTGTGTCCATGCACCAAGAGAGGCCAAAAGAGATGAGGTTCAGGTCAATATGAATCCCATAATGATACGCTACCCAAAGGCATGCACCAAGAAGAGGACAGTTAGAGGTTATTTGTGCATTCAGACTTTGGTGACACTGAAAGGACCTCTGTGCTGATGGGACTGCTGCAGGTTTGTGTTTGCTCCCCAGCAGAGAGTGTTTAAAATGCCACAGCATCTGGTGAGCGTGCATCATTCTGCACCAGATCAGCCCAGGATTCACTGGGCAGCCCTGGCTGGATGTCCTTTCACGTGGGATCCCCTTCGGGGCTCGGTGGGAATATGGACAAAGCCCCCCTGCTGTTTCAAGAAGTGACTCAGGTGGTGAGGCATTCGTTTCCAGGGTCAGTGGGAATGGCAGATGCGCTGGCGAACGGGAGGTTGCCGGGTGTCCACTGCGAATTTGGCTCTTCTGATGTTCCTTTTCTCTGGTATGACAAATGATTCACCCGGCTTTGAAGTACCCAATCTCGTTAGCATGGGTCAGATGTTTAAACATAACTAAGGATATTATATGGGCTAATTAAATCAAGGCATCTGGCGTGCATATCACTCTGCAGATAGATTTCCATGGAAAGGTTTATATGCCATGAATGTCTTTAGAAGATTAGATTATAAATCAGATGGATCTTGTGTTCTTTCAGAGACCACCTCTCTTCAAAATGAGGTTTGGGCTACTAGGTGGAGATGGCTAAATAGACCTGGCTGCTGGGGTGCGGGTTTGGCCCTGCACAGCTGTTGTTTTGGTTATACAGCCCCATTCCTCCCTGCAGCATCTACTGCTCCCAGAGAAGCTGGGGCTTCCCTGGGATCCCTGGCAGGGTTCAAGGCCATGGTGGATGGGGCTTGGGGCACCCTGGGCTGGGGGGGTGTTTTCCCTGCCCATGGTTTGAGGTCCCTTCCCACCCAAACCAGCGTGGGGTTCTGTGGTTCTAGGAAGGGGTTTCAGTTCAGGTGACTCTAGCTGTGCATCGGTCCATCACCACTGGCTTTTTCAAGTGTCTAAAGCTGCCCTTCTGCTGTCTCTGTAGCCAGCCACAAGAAAAGGCAGAGAGCAATGAGCTGCCTGGCCTGACGTGGCTCAGGTACCTGCAGTGCTCGGGGTAGGTATAAACTTGAGAGCCTCCAAATCCACTTCCTTAGCGACTTGCTTGTTTTTTTCCTTCACATCACTTTGCCCCTCTCTGCCCTGGATTTCCAGTGTCTAAGCTGGGTCGCTGAGGGCAAGTGCCATGTCTCCTCCATGTGATTCAGTGCTGGACGGAATGTGTGGTGCTGGGATGCAGGAAGCCCAAGCCTGACAATTCATTTCCCTGCATCCACTGAGCTCTGATGTTGGCTTATCCCCACTGGGGACACGATGAAAGGTTTTTTCACCAAACTGCCCCAAATGCTGAAGTCCCCAACTGTTTCAGCTATTACTCACACCCTCGTAACACAGAAGTAGCCCCTGAAAGGATGGGTCTGAGCCTCCTTTCATGTAAGTCGACACGGTCCACTGAAGAAGCAAACCCAATTCATACCAGAAGATTTTAATTAGTTTAGGAATTTAAAAGCCAGGCAGAAAGCTGGGCTTGGGAAAACGCTGTTTTATCTTGATGCCTGAGGCAGTGCTGTGTCTTTCACTCTTTTTTTAGAGCCACCTGCCCTGTCCACCTTCCAACCTGACAAAGTGCTGTGAATCACGGGCCCTTCAAGCCCTCTAAATGACTGTGTCTGCAGCGGGAGGACAGCAGGTCCCCAAGCTGTGCTGAGTCCCCCTCTACAACGCCACGCCACGGAACAGATGACCCCGGGGGTTCTGGGCTGCTGGACAGATGGGAGGCATGCAGCGTTTGCTTCTTGGATGTCTGGTGGCTTGCAGGACTTTTGTCAGGCTGCGATTCAGCAGGAGCTGGTCTCCTCCCAGTGCTGCCAAGCTCCAGGAGTTAATTCTTATTCCATGAGAAGGCCAGAGCTTGCATCCAGCAAGTTCTCTGGGGTTCAGAGAAAGAAACTCTCTGAGAAATAAACACAGACACAAACAAACACCAGACTTGGCATGTGCCTTTGCAGGCAATGGGAATATCTTTTAGATTCCCGACGAGGTAATTGAGACTGCAGGGAAGCTTCCCTGCTCTGCCCTTTGGCTCCCAGGGAGGGTCTGCTTGCCAAAACGCTTTGTGGTCCCTTGAGCTGCGCCTGGGCTGGACCCCGCGCTTCTGCCCAGTCCATCCCACCCCAGCGCTTGCTGCATTCCTCATCTAACCTATTCCCAGGGACGTATGTTGAACCTCCTCCCCTGAAATCACACCCTCTTCTCATGCCTTTTATTCCAATTCCTGGTGCTCCTCATCAGAAAGCTTCCCTAAATCTCCTTTACAGCATCTTACAGCTACTGAGGTTGTCCTTTCCATGGGGTCTGTCCCATAGCTGGGGTGGGATCCAGTCCTGGCTCTCACGTGCTGCTCTGTGATGCGATGGCTTCTTTCCCCTGAACCTTCTTTTCCCTTGCTCTACACATTTCTTGAAATGCAAGACCTGTCCCCAGATCTTGTCTGCACTGAATAACGCACCAGGGTCTGGATGCTTTTCCTCACCGCGTCATTGCTCTGCAACATAAACATGCCAACATTTTCCAGGCTTTCAGATATCACGGGAGCATGGAGAACCCCACACCTTACAACCCCATCTTTCTGAGCTGTTGTGGTTTCACCCACCTTCTTTTTTGGTTCCTGCAGCTTTGCATATTTTAAAATGCTTCTCCTTGATCAGGAGGAAGAGGAGCTTTGCTCCTTAACCCACCCCCCACCCCCAACCACAGCATTTCAGCAGGTGAAAACTCAGTGAGGCTCAGTCATCCGATGCGTTGCCACAAGCAGCATCCTTGGCCTGTGGTGGGCTGTGGTCTGGGAACATCCCCTTGGAGGAAAGCAGGAAGAGCTGCAGTGCTCAAGGCATGCAGCCAGGTTCTGGTTTGCTGGTGAGTTTGTTCTGACGTTGCCCCATGTCTCGCACAGGATGACACAGGCCAGTGTTTTGCCATAATTCTGTGGGGTTTCTTTGTGCTCGGTCCTGACGGAGCTCACTTCGAGGGGAGACCTTCTCACCATCTACATTGACCTGACAGGAGGGTGCAGAGAGGTGGGCAATGGTCTCTTCAGCCAGAGGACAGGACATGGGACAAGGGGAAATGGGCTCAAGCTGTGCCAGGGCAGGGTCAGCTCAGCTGTGAGGGAAAAGTTCTTTCCTGAAAGAGTTGTCAGGGCCTGGCACAGGCTGCCCAGGGAGGGGCTGAGTCTGTTTAAAAAAAGGGTAGATGAGTTACTTAGGGATCTGGTTTAGCTTAGGATGGGATTGGTTGGACTTGATGATCTTAAAGGTCTTTTCCAACCTTGTGATTCTGTGAAAACCCATCTCCAGTGCAAGCGGAGGCCTGTCTCTGTGTGGCATGAGAGAAATCAGTAATGAGGAGAGTACAAAAGGGATTTAACTATACAGAATGCAGTCGATGTTCACACTGGGGAGCGAACGGCTGCGCTGCAGTTTAGGCTGGAGATCACTTTAAAAAAACAGATCAGTCACCAAAAATGAAAGGCGGCTCATTCCTCAGGTGTCCTTCTTCAGGCAGGAGCCCTTTCCCTCAGGATGGTCTCTGTCTCCTAGAAACTCGACCATACTTCATGCCAAGCAAGGGAAGTTGCGCCCCATGGTTTTTGAATTACAAATGGGAAATCCACACTGTTTTGGAATAAACAGCACTGGCCATTAGAGGGTCTGTTTGGTTACCGTTTGGTTACAACTGCATAAGGAACAGCTCTAGTGGAAAAAAAAAAAGAGGAAAAAAGCAGCAGTAACAGTCAATCGTCACTTTTTTCCCCCCTCTGCCTGGAAAATTCAGAGTTTTATGGCCTACAAACCACAAATTAGAATTGCAGAAAACAGATAAAGCTTCACTATAAATCCAGGTAATGCCAGTGCCCGTTAGCAGCGGCAAGGAGGGGGTTGTCAAAATGCTGCTTTGGCAGTTGTTGCCTAAGTGGGATCTTTCTGACTGGCAAGGATCACCAGGTGGGTCCAGACACCTTCAGAAGGACAGCATCCCTAGTGCAGCAAGCCACTGCTGCCCTGGAGACCCCCCCGCCCCCGGCAGGCAAAGGTCCCCTGGGTAGGGACAAACAAGGAAGCTGGTGCTACCCTGTGGTCAGCAGCTCTTATCCCAGTAAGTCCTCAAAGGCTCCTTCAGCATTTCCTCCAACCCCCATGTTCTTCAAGGAGCCCCAGACCTGTCCCATCCCTTCCTTCCTTCCTTGGGAAAGCAGATTGCTTATCCAGGTAGGAAGACTTGAGTCAGCTTGTGTCCAGAAAAATCAATGCCTGTGCTTGTTTGTTTTTCCTGAGAGACATTCTGTTCTGATTTCTGACCTGGACCTGCCTGGCTGTGGTTTAAGCAGTGCTTAAGTCTCTTGGCCATGCCACGCTGCAGGGAAAGGACACTCCCCCACACCCAGATGTCTCGTGCGCATGGGCTGGGATGAGGTCGTTAGATGGAAAAAGCATTTCAGACATCCTGGATTGTATTCAATTGCTCAAAGATGTTGCCACTTTAGGACTGGTTAGTTAGTCTGCCAAGGCTCCAGAAGGATACAGGTCCTCTGTCACATCTGCCAGTGCTGCTGCCCTGAGTAACTCAGAGGAGCTCTGTGTATGAGGTTCCCATGTTTAGGAAGGAACCCACAAGGCCCCGGGTAGCCTTGGATGTCTTGATGCCCACCCATGGTGTTTGTTCGCAGCTTGTGTGGCTTCCAGCCGGAAACAGGAACTGCCTCAGGCAGCAATGGCTCTTCCAGGAACCAAGAGGATGTGCCGTACCACACTCAGGCATGTCTGGGACCTCAGCAGGTCTTGGTCTGTGCCTGGCCAAGACCACTATTTGAGCAGCACAGGCCGCAGTTTTGACTTTTGCCTTCCCACTTAGGCACTTTCAGAAGTACTCCCATGTCAGAGAAGGAGCCAGGGGAAAGCATGTTCCTAAGGCACTGATGGACTGTCACCTTCAGAGTCAACGGGGGTACTGTCTGAGCTGGTACATCTTGTTGCTGAAGATGATTGTTGTGGGTTTGCATGGCACAGTTTTGGTAGAAGGGGAGGGGGCTGCAGAGGCGGCCTCTGCAAGAAGCAGCCAGAAGCT
This sequence comes from Gallinula chloropus, assembly GCF_964237585.1. Taxonomy (NCBI): domain Eukaryota; kingdom Metazoa; phylum Chordata; class Aves; order Gruiformes; family Rallidae; genus Gallinula; species Gallinula chloropus. The sequence continues at coordinate 28,511,394 of NC_140090.1, read as the reverse complement.
TCCCCCAGGCCCCACAGAGCCAACAATGGTCACAACACCTCTGGGATAACATGTTTAAGAAGGACAAAACCGCAAGTGGGTGCTTTTTGCCCTCAGAGAAGGGAGAGAGAAGAGTCTGAGTTGTTGAAGCTGAGTCTGAGGTGTTGAAGTTGAGCCTGCAAAGAAGGGAGAGGTGGGGGGAAGTGTTTAAAAAATTAGTTTTATTTATCATTATTCTACTTTGTTTCACTGGGTTGGTTTTGGTTTTGTGTGTGTGTGTGTGTGTGTGTGTGTGTGTGTGTGTGTGTGTGTAATAAATTAGATGCATTTTTTTATTCCATGATGAGTCTGTTCTGCCCATGATGCTGATTGCAGGATGGTCTCTCCCTGGCCTTATCTCCACTCCTGAGCCTCTCAATAGGTATTTTCTCCCCTGTCCAGCTGAACAGAGCAGCTTTGGTGGGTGTCTGGCCTCCCTCCGGGGTCAGACCACTGCCGTGATTCAGGTATGGTGTCCTGCTGTCTTGTCTTTGCTGCTCAAGGAGAGAATTCACGACCTTACTGATGGGAAGAAGTGTTGGGTTTTTCCTTGCTAATAAGGAAGAGCTCACCACCTTTTTTCTTTTATAGACACAACTGATTTTGGTAACCAGAGGAGATGTGGGGAACAGCATGACGGCTTTTCCTTCCTGGGGAGTCTGCCAAGTAGATTTCCTTGGCTACTCAGAGACAGCAGACAGGGTGCTGGGGGAGTCAGGGGAAACTCGAGACCTTGCGTCCTGCCTTCGGTTTGTCAGGGAACAGGTTTTGGTGCTCACAAACACGCTTGGACTCCTGAGGTCTCTTTCAGGTTGAAAGCAGAACTTCAAAGGGGTACAGAGCTGGTTCAGAACATCCCAGCATTAGTTCTAAAAGTATTGAATCGGTCCAAGTGTGCATTTAAAAGATGGGAAAGAAATGTCAGGGTTTTTTTCCTTGCTTTCTATGCCAACGACAGAGATGATGGAATATGGTTTACAGGGGAAAGTATTTCACGACCCTTCATGATACATCCATTTTTCAATCTATTTATTTATTTAATGTGTTTATTTATTTTTAAATAGAGGCATTTCCTGGCCAACTATCCAGGATTTGAAAGACAGGTTTATGAATAGATTCCACACAAGGCCCATAGCAATAAGGCTATGGTTTCGCTGGTTGACTTGGGAACTAAAGCAAGGGGAAGTGTGTGTTGGTTATACACGTCTCTTTCCCCCCATTAACCATCACCATTAGCAATTGCACTCAAGCAAACAAATAAATAAGCTGATTTAAATACTGGAGTAATTTCTGACCCTCCAACCATGAATAATTACAGGCTAATCACCCAAGTCTGGTTTCGCTTGGGGAATGTTTCCAGGTTTTGTTTTCTTTTTGAAACAACCCTGGGTTCCAGCAGCCCCCTCCCTCCCGCCCCCAGCTTTTATTTTGTTGCAGGCAATTTCAGCTGGTCACATTTACTGATGCCTGGCACAGCCCAACAAGAAAGCATGTGAGCTTCTTTAACGCGTTTCATCTCTACAGCAAACCTTTCCCCCCCGCCTTGGGTAAGAGCCCAAGCACGCAACTCTTCTGAGCATCTGTGGCCCCAAAACTACACCCTGCTGCAGAAGTGGCAACATCTGCTGGCAACTCAATCCATTAAAGTGCAGGCAGGTCCTAATCAGGCCCTGGGAAAAACCAAACCCCAACATCCTGGCCCTGCCTGTGGCTGGGGGATTGGAACTCTATGATCCTTGGAGGTACCTTCCAACTCATACCATTCTATGATTCTATGGTCCTTTAATGGGGCCAATTGCACATGGTTCAAACCATGTTCCAAATCCAGCGTTAGATTTATGGGCTACAGGCTGGTGTGGAGAGGTGTCTTGGGTGCAAGGAGGTCGGTGGTTTGGGTTCACATGAGTTCAGGATGAAAACCGTTACCTGGTTTCCCTCTCTGCCTTTTTCTTGCCCCCCCCGCCCCAGCCCCGAGTTTTCATTGGTACTTCAGTTTCACCCCAAAGAAAAGCCCAAGTTTTCTTTGTTTCGAGCTCAAATGCCTAATAACTGGATTTCATCTGATTTTTTTTCTCACTCAGAGCTGTACAACTTTGCGCTGATGCTGCACGGTGCAGGGAAACCATTCGGTAGAGTGAGCTGGGGTATCAAACTCAGGCTCTCAATGCAACCACCAAAAAACAAACCCACAAAAAAAACCCCAAACCCCAGCCTTTTCACCTGATTGTGTAGTGCTGCCTTCACATGGAGACAAGAGCTTTGCTTTGGCTTGCAGCCTGCTTTGTGCCAGACTCCCGGTACCCCAAATTAAGGTTTCCCTTGTTTTAGTATGAAAAAGCTCACTGGTGCCTGAGGATATCCTTGTACTCCTCGAGTCAGGGAAGGTGGGCTGGGTGGGATGTGTGTTCTGAAGACAAGCTGTGTTACTTCACCAGGGTTTTTTTACCTGCTAGGCCATGCAAACCACGGATTCCTGGAAGATGGGTGACACGAATGAGACAAATGAGACAAAAGGTAGGGTTTGTGCCTTTACAGAGGCACCCTGAGGAGAGCCATCAACCTTGGAAACACCACAGTGCTGTTTGATGGCTGTGCTGAGTCCCGGCCTCTTCCGTGGATGGATGCTCCAGGTCCCTGCCCCACTGAGCCCCACGAAAAGGAGCCCCTGCCAATGGAGCCCCACGAAAGCGTTAGGGTCGTGGTTGCTCTGGGTGCCATGGGCCTGGTTGTGCACCCGCATGCTCTGCATCTCCGGGAACCTGGGACCTGGTGAGTACCAGCACTTGCAGCTGGCAGGCTGTCAGTGCAGGAGACAAGGCTGGTCAGGGCTTGTGGTCACTAGGAGAAAGGGGGAGTGAGGTAGGCACGAGTGCTGGTGATGTGCCCCTTGCAGACATATAGAGAGCACTCGCTGGATGCTACGGGCATGGTGATGAGAGACGGGATGGCTCAGGTGTTGCCTTCAGCATCACCTGCATTTTGCCATGCTGCCCAGCACTGCAGAGAAGGGCAGAAACACTTCTGTGCTGATGAAATGCTGCAGATTCAACTTAAAAAAAACCCAGAAGTGCAAAGAAAGCTTTTGGGTCATTTTTCAGAAAAGCCTTTGTTTGTGCTGGGCTCACGAACCTCTTTCCTTACCATGGGATGGGGACACATGTCAGTTGGAGGAAGAGCACTGGCTTGTCACATGCTGGGCAGGGGCCAGTGCCCTTCTGTATAAGCCTCCCATGATGCAAACCCTGCCCTGCTCCCTGCCACGTGGGTGCAAAACTCATCCCAAGCTTCCTTTGCCTTCTTGCAGGATGAGGTAAGGTCCCCATTCTTCAGTCAGCAGAGGGGCCTTGCTCAGTCACACCTACAAGGATGGATCCAGAGGTGTCTCTGGGAAGGTGTTTTATGCCACAGGTCTTCTGATTCATTCTTTCTCCCTGGGATTGAGGAGGAGTACTTGGAACTCAGTCTTGGGATGGTACCACAACACAACACACTATTGCCGGGAGACGAGTGTTGAGCATTACATGAGTGTGGGATGAACATCACCATCACATCCCAAGGCACACAGATACACAAAAGCAGAGTTAGATGGCTTAGTTTCATCTAAGCCCCAAGTTTCCTGTGTGCCTGCAGAGGACTTTAGCCAGGCAGCTAGGAAGGGCTCTGATGGCTGTGGGCGATGTGACAGGAACTGGGCTTAGGTCTGATTTTCAGGGCAATTCTTTCCTTTAGCTGGTGCAATATATTATATGCTCCTTGACAGCTCAGTTCCTCCACAGCATGGCTGGATGTACATGTTCACTCTTTAACATTTTTTCAGAGTCTTGATAGTGAACGATAGGTTTGGGTTCTGCAAGGCAGTTCCTTTGGCACACCAACAGTTTCAGGGCCGCTGCAGCACTGGCTATAAGCAGCCAACCCTATCTCTTTATCTTCAGCAGTCGCCTGTGTCTCCAGTCTGCCTGTGTCTCCACTGACTAGGGCATGGTGGTGGTTGTCAACATACTGAATTTACCGTCACCCTGCCCAGCTGTGGATTTCCCCACTGAGATCAGTCTTGGTAGAACACAGCAAGGGATTTGGTTGCTCTTGACATAAATGAGCACTGCATCTGCCTGCTCAAATCTCTCTCTTTCCCCTTTGTGCAGGCCCTTTCTCTCTCAGAACCAATGTTCTGGCCAGTTGCAGTCAGATGTTTACTCAGCTGGGACACATCATTTTTCTTCCTCTCAGCTGCACTACGTCCTATCCATATATGGGCCAGCACGAATGTCCTCCCTGCTCCATCCATATCAGCTTGTGACCCAAGTTACCTGCTGGTGGGCTGGCACTGAAGGCAGCATGAATGCAGACATCCATGCCAATGTTTTCTTACACAGCGGGGGGACTGAGCTCTTCTTGTCCTGAGAGAGCCTGATGGGATTTGGTCAGCTTTCCACGCTGGTGACATGGAGCCTGAGTAAGGGCCTGAGAGTGGGAGGAACCTCATCATCACATCGTAAGGCACAGGGAGACCAAATCAGACAGCCTTCATTTCATCTAAGGTGGCTGTTTCTTAGGTGTTACTTATTTGCAAACAGTAGAATACAGTGGGTTTTGAGGTGGTGTATTTTCTGTGTCACATTCAGTCCAATGCTAAGGGACAAAAGGAGGAATCTGAGATATTTTTCAAGCTGAGGAAACCTATTTCTTACTCCAGCCCTTTTTCCACCCCTCCTTTGTTCTGGTAGGCACATTCCTTCCTCTTTTTTCCTTGCAGGGATCTCAGGACTTTTCTTGGTTCCTGGAACTCCAGAGGTGCAGCCTTGGCTGGTCCTAAGCTGGGAAGATTTCTTCAGATCAGGAGATCCCTTCTGCTCTAACATTGATATCCCACTGCAGATTTCTGCCAGAACCCAACTTTTTCAGGGAGAAAAATTGTGTATTAAAGCCTTCTGAAGTGTTGGGGATCTCCCCATGTCCTATCAGACACATGGTACAGGGGACCATCTGTTTCATGCTAGAAGGGGAGAAAGCATTTATGGTATACATAGGCATACACAAGGATGCATTTTAAAGTGCTTTTCCTAAGTAAAAACTGCTGGTTGTCCAAGTTTTTATTTTCCATGGATTTACAGCACTAATAGGGCGGTGTTATGAGAAGGTGCTCCTGAAAGAGAGGAAGATTGAATTAAATGCTGATTGGTGTTGAAACTTTGCAGCCAACATGGGAACGAGTCCAGTGACTGGGAGGAAAAAATATTATTAATAATTATAAGATGAGGATGGCCAAAATCAGAAACATGGTCTGGAATCCTCCAAAAACAGCACAACAGAGACGCCAAACCTAACAAGTGAAGCAAAACTCTTAGGGCAGGGTAATGGGATAAGGGAAATTAAAGTGTTGAGAGGAGTTTCAGATGGGACCTCACAGGCCTCATGAGTTCAGGTATTTTACAAACTCAGGAGCACCAGGAGGTAAGTCGGGACTCCAAGAGTATGTAGTGATGTCTGGAATCCTCCAGCTTGGCCTGCTTGCTGCATCAGTTCGTTGGCAATAAAATAAGCAATAGTAACGGGATGCCGCTGAGATTTGGACCCATCAGCTCCAAAGGGGAGACTGGGATGGGGATTTGGGGATTTTTCACAGTAGCTGGAGAAAAGGCAACACTTAGGTATTGATAACACCTGCTGATCAAAAAAACTCCCCAAAAACCTAGGCAGGCAGAAGATAACAGGAGAGCTGGGAAGAGACTTCCTCACATCCCACAGCAGCTGGCTGCCTGGGAGGAGATGAACACCCAGTATCAGATGTTTGTCCTGAGATACTATATGCAAGGGATGGGGTGACAAACCCTTCACTCCTGTGGCATGATGGCTTACCTCTGCCCTGCTGTTGCTAGCCTGGGATGGGCTGGGGTGAGTTGGTTTCCTTTTTCAGCTCTAGAAAGTATAAAGACTCCTGGGACAGGCACTGAATACAGACACATCACTGATGGCTGCTTAAAAGAAATAAAACAGACCATGTAGGTTAATGTGAGTGCCTGCAGCAGTTACCATGCTGAATTCCCCCTGCTCCCATGTTGCTTGCTTCTGGTGCATTTTAAGCTCCTCAGCTGTGCTCTTTGTAATCTGCTGCTCCGGGAGGGAAGGCAGCACCCTGACCACACACAGGTGTCAGGCTGCCCCGGAGAGCTCCCAGGAGCATCCCAGGCAGCAAGTAACCAGTGCTGCCAAGCCCACCAACCACTCCAAGCACCCAGGGGCAGTGACAGCTGTCCAAACAGATGCACATGTGTGTTGAGACCAATGGAGGAAGACCCAACAGAACCAGAGAGCTCCTTGGCTCCAGGTGCAGCACCCTGGCTCTCTGAACACAGCCCCTTCTCTTTGATCTTCACCCTACCTTCCTCTGCTGCTCCACTTCAGCTCTGGTTTGTTTTCTTCCTTGTCTTTCCCTAGGTAGTTCTGGTCTCTGTTCAATCACCATTGCCACCTTGGAAACACTGCCTTGGGCTTTCACAGGGCATCCCAGAGCATGTCCTTCCTCCAGAATTAGCTCAGCTTTCACTGAGGTGGTTTCCTATTCCCACCCAAACTCTTCAGCCCACCAAGCTAGGAACTGCCACTTTTCCTCTATTTTGCACCTTTTTAGCTATATTGTCTCGCTTATCCTTTACTCTGCCCTGTGCTAACATAACAGAAGCCACATCTTGCTCCAAGGGATCCTCTCCTTTGCTGGGGTAGTTCCATTGCCCATCTGAAAAGCAGCTCCCTTGAAAAATAAGATGAGGTCCAGCCAATCCTCCTCGCCTTAGTCAGACATGGTGGAACAGGATATATGCACATATTCATTCATGCCAATTAATACATTTGTTTCTAGTTTAGATCTACTCAAAACAAAAGCCAGTGTGGACGTCTGCCTTATTACCCAACAGTAGGGTAAAAAAATGTCTTCTGGCTCTGTGGGAGGGATGTAGATAAATGGCAGCTGGAAGTGAACTTCCAGAAGCTTTCATCCATGAATGCCAGTCATGGAGTCAGTGCAGAGAAAGTCCATCCCATGCTCTTGCATCTTCCAGAGCAATAGAGGAGTTAGCCACCATCTTCTCAAGGTAGCTGTCACTGTGATTTGCACCACAGACATACTCAAACACAACCTGTGAGAGCAACAGGTCATCTGCCTCATTAGTGAAAGGGAGATCTGCCAATAATCTGAGGGGACTGAACCTCAGAAGTGTTTCTCTGTCAGACCCTGGAGAGTGCCAATGCACCTTAATTGCCTTGAGCAGCCTCATTAGGGACGCCCACCCATGCACCCTTTGCCCTTGGGCTCATGGGCTCCATTTACCTTCAAGGCAGGGCACCCAGTCCTTCCCTGAGCTACACAGTAAGTATACCCAACTCCTCTCTTGCCCTGATGGGCTCCTGTAGACTTATCTCCAGCCCTGTGCCTTGCTTATCTCCTTCTGGTCCTAGCTGGACCCCTGGCTGGGTCCCGGTGTGGTCAGTCCCTTTGCCTGGCGCTGCTGAGGGACTCCATTTGCCAGCACCCTGCTCTGCACCCACTGTTGGTGTGGGACCCACACAGAAAACAGATGCATTCCTGAAATCTCCCTCCCTTGGGTTTGACAAAATGCCCATGTCTATTTGGGAGGCTGATTGTGTTATTGGGACAACCAAGACCAAGGACTTCTCCAAAACATCTCTAGAATCATAGAATCACAGACTGGTCTGGGTTGGAAGGGATCTCAAGGATCACAGAGCTCCAACCCACTGCCACAGGCAGGACCACCAGCCTCCAGTCCTGGAGCTACACAAGGTTGCCCAGGGCCCGATCCAACCTGGCCTTGAACACCTCCAGAACACCTCTAGGCATTAGCAGTTTAGCATGGAAGATGTAATGAACCATCAAATTGGTTCTTCTCTATTTTCTTAATTGAATGCATGAGCTCAACTTTATATTGGGCATCCTCCACCCTTTGGTACAGGTTTTGTGTGTGTCCTGCTCCCCCTCAGCACCGCAGGAGAGGCAGTAGGAGATGTGTGGATACAGCTGGAGGGAGGAGAGGAGAGCTTAGTGTGGTGATAGAATCTGGGCCGGTGAAGACGAGTGGGTTCTTCTCCTCCTCTATTTTTCTCTCCTTCTTTCATGCAGCTTTTATGTCTGTTCACACCATACCAGAGCTATGACAGAAGGGCAGGGGAGGGGGAAAAAACATGTCCCCATAAAGTATCTCTTCTGGAGAGAAAACGGGACCTTATCAAACCCTTCACAGACCACTGGCTGGTTCCCATTAGCATCGTGCTCTGTGGTGAGAGTTTTCCATTCACCTCGTGCTGTTTGTCTTTCTCTGGGCTCCACGTGGCCTCTCCCAAGGTGTGAAAACCTTGGCCACCAGGATGAGTTTGCTCTTCTCACCGAGTTTGGGTGCTGAAGCTCTGCAATAGGCATTCAGAACAACGTAGTGTCCCTCCAAATTGCATTAGAAAATGGCAAAGTCAATTCAGAAGCCTGATTGCTCTGAGGTACTAAGCCCCATCCATACAGGATGGTTCAGGCTTGTTGGATAACAGGAGATGAAGGGTCACGAGGACTAAAAATGTGTTGTGCAGCTGCTCGTTAACTAAACAGAGTGGCTGGAGAGCCTGTGTCCCAAAGTGCTCGAGGGGTCTGTACCCAAATGATCTGCACCTTTGCAAGAGATGCCCTTGTGTCCTGGACTCCAGCCTGATGCCTCCCAGCTTTTGTGCTGGGAGGAAAGTATTGCTCATTCATAAATGCATGATTTTAGGGATGTTATTCCTGAATATAAAGTAGAACCAGCTTTTAGAAGCAGTGGATAAAGATTTGGCTGGGAACCTCAGAGCTGGAGGACCAATAACTTGGGAATTGCTCTGAAGTGTTTGATCTGTCTCAAGCCAGCAAACGCTGAGCCAGCGCCTGCTGTTAAGTGGAAGTTATTTTCTGCATCCACCAGAGTCCTATAAAACCATTTCCTCTGGGACCTACAGAGACAGCCAGGGCTGCACTGCATTTCCTTTCCTTTCCTTTCCTTTCCTTTCCTTTCCTTTCCTTTCCTTTCCTTTCCTTTCCTTTCCTTTCCTTTCCTTTCCTTTCCTTTCCTTTCCTTTCCTTTCCTTTCCTTTCCTTTCCTTTCCTTTCCTTTCCTTTCCTTCCCTTCCCTTCCCTTCCCTTCCCTTCCCTTCCCTTCCCTTCCCTTCCCTTCCCTTCCCTTCCCTTCCCTTCCCTTCCCTTCCCTTCCCTTCCCTTCCCTTCCCTTCCCTTCCCTTCCCTTCCCTTCCCTTCCCTTCCCTTCCCTTCCCTTCCCTTCCCTTCCCTTCCCTTCCCTTCCCTTCCCTTCCCTTCCCTTCCCTTCCCTTCCCTTCCCTTCCCTTCCCTTCCCTTCCCTTCCCTTCCCTTCCCTTCCCTTCCCTTCCCTTCCCTTCCCTTCCCTTCCCTTCCCTTCCCTTCCCTTCCCTTCCCTTCCCTTCCCTTCCCTTCCCTTCCCTTCCCTTCCCTTCCCTTCCCTTCCCTTCCCTTCCCTTCCCTTCCCTTCCCTTCCCTTCCCTTCCCTTCCCTTCCCTTCCCTTCCCTTCCCTTCCCTTCCCTTCCCTTCCCTTCCCTTCCCTTCCCTTCCCTTCCCTTCCCTTCCCTTCCCTTCCCTTCCCTTCCCTTCCCTTCCCTTCCCTTCCCTTCCCTTCCCTTCCCTTCCCTTCCCTTCCCTTCCCTTCCCTTCCCTTCCCTTCCCTTCCCTTCCCTTCCCTTCCCTTCCCTTCCCTTCCCTTCCCTTCCCTTCCCTTCCCTTCCCTTCCCTTCCCTTCCCGCTGGTCTGGATCTTAACACACTGGTCTGGTGCTCATGAGGTTTGGGTCCTACAGCCTCTTCTGCCATGGGCTTCTCATGTCAGCCCAAGGAGGGCATGGGGGAAAAGGGCTGTCTTCCCAGTCTGCAAGGGGAGAAAAGTCAGTGTCTGCAGCATATGGGTGTCTCAAATAAGCAGAGCCCGAACCCTGCTGGGCAGAATGACCTCTGAAGTGTTTCTACAATGCCTGGCATGGCAGAGCTTAAGTTCCGTATCTTCAGCTGGAGCCTCACTGCTGAAAGACCCACACTGAGCTAGGCCTGGGGGCTCCTTCGTGATGGTACTTCTCTGGAGACATCCTCCATGCACATCTCTTCCAGAGGCAGTTTTCTGTTCTAGGTCTTCCAACAAAATGCTGTCATCTCTGTAGCTGCATTGCCCTCTGTTTCACCCATCTCCTTTCCTGCTGTTGTGTGCTCAGGTTGCCTGACTTCACACATACTGTCAAACCCAAGAATTTCTGTAGATGCCTTGAATTTTCAGGGATGATTTCCCTGTGCATCTTTCAGTCAGCCCTCCCTTCTTGGAAACTTTCAGATGCTTTTTGAAGCATCCTCAGCATCCTTTGGCTGCTCTGGGGACCCCAAACCTGTGTTGCCATGTTTCAGTCCTGAAAGGTGCAAGCATAAGGGTTGAGCTCAAAAAGTGCCATCGTCTCTCATGTAATGATCCTGGAGGCCAGCAGCTGGATGGGAAAGGAGTACATTTGCATCAAGGTGGGGGTGCCTGGGAAAAGAGAAACCAAAGGAGCAATGGGAGAAGTGACACCCCCGCTTGGCAAACAATGCCTTCCAGCTCCTGCATTTTCCTGAGCCAATTATTTTGTTTGCCCTGGAAACCCATTTGCAAAGTCTGAAGGAAAGAAAAAGAGCCTTCTCCCCCCGCCCAGCCCCACCACCTAAGTGCTAAAGCAGAACCCGCGAGGTGAAGCACCAGGAGGTGTAAGTGGGAGAAGACCTGGCAGGAGATCTCATTCTCCAGTTGTGCCTGGGGGCTTTTCCCGTTGGAGCCCCTCGAAGGCCAGCAGGGAAATGATTCCTATTCCAGGCTTTGCAGCTTCCATGCTCGCTTAACCCAAACCATTTCCTACTTTCCGAGAGGGAAGCAGGGATGAGGTTTGCAGATTCAAAGATGGGGGCTGGGGGGTGGGCAACACACGCAAGGCTGAAAATGATATCAGCAGTTTTCCTGCCATTTCTCTTTTTGGCAGGACACGAGGCAGAGTGTCTCCTCACCTCTAGGACAGAAGGTGGAGGAATGCAAATGCTGAAACAGTTTGCAGTTTGCCCTGATTATCTTTCCTCCCCCAGCAGTTTTATTAGGGTTCATAAATTCATCCTCAGAGCACATGCACATATTCCCCTCTCTCTCCCCCTCCCAAGCTTTTTAACCCTCTGTAGCCTCAGAGGTCATTCACTCTGAGAGACCAGTAGCTGCCCAAGACAAGCCATCCATCCCCATCAACGGCGACTCCAAAGGCTGTAGCAAGTGACTGCATGGTGTCATCTCCACCTAGAAATCATTGGGAAAAAGTGGATCTGAGGCAAATGCTTACATCAAGCCTTTTTTTTTTTTCCACCATCTGTGTCTCATCTGGCATGTGCCTGTGCAAACACCTTGCTTAAGCTAAGCCCAATGAGCAGAGGCAGTACTGGCTGTGGTCATCAAACCCCTCCCCACTGGAGAGTGCTGTCCCATCCTCTTGGTGGCAGACATCCTTTCTGAGATCTTCCCTGTGTTGAGGCCGGCTTCCCTTGCCCCACTTCTAGGTATCTAGAGAAGACCCTCACAGCAAACACTTTGGCCACCATTTCCCACCTCACCTGAAACTTTCGGTTACGAAGCAGATGCTCTTCTCAGAAGTGCCATCAGCTCCTTGTGCAACCTTCCCCGGGTCACTTAGCTGGAGCCAAGTTTCCATGCAAAGAAAGGGGGAAAAAAGAAAAGGAAAGGAAAAGGGAAAGGGAAAGAAGAAGGACAAAGAGAAGGAAAAGGGAAAGGGAAAGGGAAAGGGAAAGGGAAAGGGAAAGGGAAAGGGAAAGGGAAAGGAAAAGGAAAAGGAAAAGGAAAAGGAAAAGGAAAAGGAAAAGGAAAAGGAAAAGGAAAAGGAAAAGGAAAAGGAAGAGGAAAAGGATAACCATCTGCCCTTGCTCTGATGTATCCATCCACATCCACTGTATTTGGAGGGAGGGGTATCTCTGATTCTTCCAGTCCTGAGCACAGTGAGAGCCTGCACCACTAGGATAAATAAATAGCAGCCCTAATAATGCAGTGAAGCGTGTAGGTGAAGGTACAGATGAGGAATATGATGCCATCCCCCACATGGCAGGAAGGCAGCAGGAAATTCTGCTTCACCGTTGCCTGATGCCCTCTTATAACGAGTAACCTCTGAGTAACAACAGCAGGAGCATTTCCTTCACAGCAAGCCAAAATATACCCAGTGATACAGGAGGGCCCCATAAAGTGCAGTGTGGAAGGAACCCGTTAGACCGATAACCTCTGCTGTGCTGGTGGGCGGGTTCACCTGGCAGCCCCAGCTCCTTCTAAGAGCAGCAGTGTCTGATGACATGCTTTGCAGCTGGTGCTTGCTAAGCATCCTCACTCTGGTGTTAAGGCTGCCACTTTCCATGAAGCCTTTGCTAAAAATCACAAAGCTTTTATTTTTTTTTTTTTTTGCACTGGGATTAACAGTTCTGATTAAACCCCTGATCTAGAGCTGGGTGCATCTCCCCACGCAGGGGACCACCAGCTTCTCCCCGGAGGTGGGCATCCATCCCACCTACTGCGCTGTTTGCAGTGTGTCTCCTGTGGTCCCTCCATGGATTTTTGGTGGTCTTCAAGAGGACAGCCCGGATGGGTACCAGCCCTAAAATGTCTGTTTCTAAAAGGGGAAACACCCCTCCCCTCCCAGGCAGAGTTTATATCAGCCTAGACAAAGGGTTCTAATTCTAATCCAATTATTGCAAGTGTAGCCCCTTCCCTGGCTATTGGCTTGATTAGTCTGTTGGTTTTATGGGGTTTATTGTCCCCCCAAGAAGATGGCAGGCAATAGGAACCGATGATTCGTAAAGCTTCATAAACATACCTGGAAAAAGCCTGCTCCCAGTTAGCCTGGTTCAAAGGGACAGAATTAGTTTAGACATGGAGAAAGCAGAAGCATTGGATGCCTTGTTTGCTCCGCAGTCAGAAAAGCGCAGTGGTAAAGCTCTGTTGCTTTGGAACAAAATATTTACATTTTTTCCACGTTTCCCATAAGGCATTAGCACTTTTCCAAATGTGACAGAGGAGAAGCAAATGCTCAGTGGTCTGCGGATCTAGTGTTTGCTTAAGTACCATGACACATGTGCATATGTGTGTACACACACACACGAGATATTTTAGTTCTACTATTTAAATTACGGGTGGGATACCCTTCAGCACTGCATTTCTCAGCATATGTGTTCCTATACTCATTCTTTGTTTCTGCCAATGCCTAAATTGGGAATACTAAACAGCCACAAATATGCAGCTAGAGATGAGATGCAGGAATTCATTTGGAGGGAGCGAATTTTGATCTCAACTTGATATGTTTACAAGGGAAAGAGTCCTTACAGCTGCAGGAGAGAAGATTTCTGCAGTGGTATCTGTCTGTAATGTGTATCATGGCCTTGTTTTCACAAGTGCCTCGGGGCAAAACTGAAGCTTTTAAACAGAAAGCAACAAGCCACGTCAGGGATATATGTATATGTACATGTAGGTATGTATAGGAAACACCTGTGTGTGTATTAATGACACTGACTTGAGATTTTTACGCTGCTGTGGCTACCATGGAATGCCCAGGAGAAGGTTGGTGATGGATGTCTGGCAAGAGGCAGCATCTCCACATTGAGGTCCCTTGTCCTCCAGGTGAAGGCAGCTCCCCCGGGGATAAGGAGGTGGCTGAGGGAGGGGGGTCTGACCTACAGAGCACTCGCAGTGCGACCATGCGATGTGTGCGAAGTCTGCCTGGTGTCACAATGAGCAACGAGGTGATGGTGGCTGGGAGCAAGGTAGGAGTCGCAAGGGAGGGCTGGAGAAAAACAGGCAACTGGCTGGGTGCTGCGGAGCAGAGGAAAAGGAAACTCAACACAAACTTGAGTGTTTCACCTGCTAAATCATGTTGGTGCGCTGAGGCCAAGAGGCTGCTGTGGCTTGGTTTTCTGGAATGATGCGTCATCTCTCTTCAGTATCCCAACTGCTCATATTTTCAGCCTGGTTATTGGTCACCCTGGGAGATACTGGGGCTGCCTCCATTCTTAGGGTCCTCAGGAGAGTCTTGGGATCCTATTCTCCCACCCACATGCCCCCACCTCAGAAGAGAGCTGGCCTGAAAGAGGAAGCATTATCCCAGGGTACTCCAGGCAAGAGATAGAGTTCAAAAAGCATGACTAAAGAGGTGGGAAGCATGGCTGTAGAGGAACTGGAGCTGTTCCTCCTGCCCAAGACCTGCACCAGCACCATTTGTGCTAGCTGACACCTAGGTCATTTGTCAAGCCATTAGAGCTGGGCTCTGCATGGCTGGTGTTCATGAAGACCTGCACAAAACATGAGCTTTTACTTTTATTCCCATTGACTTAGAGCTCTGAAGTCACCTCTTTGGTCTCAGGTCAGGTGGATATAAGGATGACACAAACAGGCCTTGAATTTGCTGTTTCTTAGCAAAATGCACATGATCTTCTCCCAGTGTTTTGTACACTGGCCAAAAAGGTGGAAAATCCATGGGAAAGACATTTTTCCTGGAGCACACTGATGGATAATATTTGTTGTTAAAATGCAGTTAAAGAGCAAAGGTGTCTGTATAAAAAAACCCTGGTTTTCTCTGGTTTGTGTACCCCCACAGCCACTGGAGCCAGAGCAACCAAAGTACTGAGACTGGAACTCGCTGGCATTTTGCCTGTGCCTCGGCAGCTTCTCAGCAGGGTTACTCTGTCTTTGCCCACCTCAGTCCATCCAACATGCCTGAAAGTCTCCTTACTGCAAGCTCTTAGCAGAGAGCACGTGGGATGCAGGAACTGGGCATATGCCTGAGGCAGTTTGTGTCAGTTGCAAACATCAAATTTCAAACACACACTCACACCCCTCACATCATCCCCCCCACCCCCCACCCCACACCCCTTCCCCACAGGTTTTTAAACCCAGCAATTTTTCTTTTGTCTTCTCTGGCAACAAAAGCATCATGTCGCACGGTCCTGGTGGGTGACAGGATGGCCATGAGCCAGCAGTGTGCACTGGGGGCTGAGAGAGCCAATGGGATCCTGGGGGACATCAAAAGGAGCAGCAGGTCACAGGAGGTGATCCTCCCCCTCTACTCTGCCCTGGTCAGGGCCCCACCTGGAGTATTGTGTCCAGTTCTGGGCTCCCTGGTATAAAAAAGACAGGGATCTCCTGGAGAAAGTCCAGAGGAGGCTACGGAGATGGTTAAGGGCCTGGAGCATCTCCCCTGTGAGGAAAGGCTGAGAGAGCTGGGACTGTTCAGCCTGGAGAAAAGAAAACTAAGGGGGAACCTTATTAATGTTTATCAATATCTGAAATATGGGATGCAGGGGGAAATGGCCAGCCCCTTTTCAGTGCTCTGTGGAGACAGAACAAGAGACAGTGGCTGCAAGTTGGAGCACATGCAGTTCCGCACCAACATGGGGAAGAACTTTTACCCAGTGAGGGTGAGGGAGCCCTGGGACAGGTTGCCCAGTGAGATGTGGAGTCTCCTTCTCTGGAGATATTCCAGCCACATCTGGATGCCAACCTGTGCAATATGATCTAGGAAGCTGCTTTGGCAGGGAGTTGGACCCAATGGGCTCTCGAGGTCCCTTCCAACCCCTGTGATTCTGTGATTCCTCTCGACACTGTTTCCAGCCTGAAGTTGTGTGAGTCTCCCAAGGTGGACTCAGCTGTGGTGTGAAAGCTTCCCTGTATTACCCACCACAGCAATAAACATGGGCAGGGATGCAGAAATAAGCTATCTATGACTCTTGAAGTGCACACTGAATCTCCAGCTGTAATACTGCTTCCTTTGCTCCAGGCATGATCCCCATCGGTAGCATCGGTTCATCTTCTCTGTATGGTATTGCATGAAAAAGGTTCAGTTATTCTCTTGTTGTTGGAAAGAGGGTGGGTTTAAAGGTCTAAGACACGATGGGGCAATGCAGGCCATTGATGGTGCAGTGAATTATAGAGACACTGCTCTGTGGCATGACTCAGCTGCCTTTGAAAGGGAATCCCATCTCTTTTGGGTATGCCCCGAGGTCAGGCACCCTGCCGATAGCGAGTGATTCATTCACCGCTATATATATAGTGGTCTCTAAGGCTGGAATGTTGAGCCCACTGTATGTGGAAAAGGAAGATCCAGGGTGATCAAACGTCCCTGAAACAGGTGAGATTTATTTGGGGTGGGAGAAAGGCAAGCAATAGCTAAGAGGGGTTGTCTGATGCACCTCCAGCTGTCCCGTGACCCGAAATGGCAGCTTGCTCTCAGATTCTGCATCCCCAAAGCAATGTGTCTGAAGGGACAAACTCCTTCCAACCTGTCGTGGTTTCACCCCGGCTGAGAGCCGAGATCCACGCAGCTGCCTGACCAAACTCAGGACAAACTCCATCCTGAGCAAACCCAGGACACAACCCCACACAAAACCCATCCCCACTGAGTCCGCAGACAGGTGCCCTCCAGCCCTGTTTCTGCTCAGCCATACCCACCGCGCAGCTCCTTTCCTGCCCATCACCTGTCTTTCTTCACATTCTTCTGGTCTTGCCACTCACTCTTTCCACCACTGTTTCCCCACATCTCTCTTTGTTTTCCACTCCTCTTTTTGTGTGGATTTCCCTCCCCTCCATAGGCAGGGCAAAGGGAATTGAGGGGGTGAAGCCTGAGGGCTCAGAGAGGACATGGCAGAACCCACTCCCCTGGCCCCATACGCCTCCCCCCCGCTTCCCTGGGCAGCCGGTGCAAAAGATCAAAGCATATGGCAAAAATAGCAGAAGGGGAAGAGCTTGTGGGTTTGACATCTGGAGGCCAGAAGCAGCCCTTGCTTTTGTGTAGGCAAGAGGTGAAGGAGGAAGGGGAAAAGTGGGTTTACGGTCTCTTATTTTTTTACTGGGATAAAAAACTTCTTAAAAAGTTACCTGGCTTGCTGTTACCTGAGACAGCAGTGTCAGTCCTCTGCAAAGCCCCCATTTCATGAGTAGGGATGCTAATGGTATTTATAAAAATAGAGATGGGTGTTTTCTGACAGGCCATATACTGATTTATCTGTGATGCATCATCTGACAGCCTCATTTTTATTCCAAGGGGCGTTAAGAGGCACCTGGGAAATGTCTGCGCTGCTTGGCTGAATAAAACAGGAGCTGCTTCCTTCTAGGGCTGGAGGTTTTCAACAATAAGGGCTCAGAAACAACCCCAGACCCGAGGGGAAGCCCAAGCCAGAGCCTGTTTTTTTCAAAGCCTTTCACCTCTATGATGTGTGTCCCCAGTTCCTTTGCAAAATCCAATCTCTGGACAATATCATCAATACATGTGGTTAAAAATCATGCCACCAGATCAGGATGAGGCTTAAAAAAACAAACCCAAAGCTATTTAACTGTGGCAGTGTCAAGGTGCACTGGAATACAGGACTCGGTGTGTATGGGGAATTGGATGGGCAGAGTGTTTTATAGAACTGTGTGTAACTGTGTGGGATGACAACCACTGACGGCAAAATAGCGTGACATTTTCTGGTGAGACCCTTTACCACAGAAAAACGCAGTTTACAGGGGAGGATTTGCAGCTGGTATGATGAACAATTTTGGCCACAAGAGAAAAACAATCAGAGAAGAAATGGTGAGAATGGAAAAGGTTTGTTTGGGTTGGTTTTGTCTTAACAGGAGAAGCCGGTGAAAGAAACAGAAAACTAAACTTTTGATGGGACAAAGCATACCAAGCAGGTTAGTGTCCTTTCTCTGCCCCCAGCTGTTCGATCTGTTGAAGAGCTGGAGCTGTTGGGAAGTATTTCATGGTCCATGGCATGCGAAGGTGTCGGTCTCTCTGTGGTCCTTGATAACATCACTGACTGACTCCTACTCTCCAGTCAAGGGCCGAAATAACATTTTTCCTCTTCCAGTTGTGCGGTCCAGTCACTAAAATAGAAGATGTCTCTCATTTGACGTGTGGTTCTGCTGGTTTTCCCCACCTCAAAACCGGGGAACCCAACATGGTGCCAGACATGTGGCTGGGGATGATGCAAAACCCTACCAGGTTGCAGGTCAAAGTGCTTGCGCCGTCCCACTTTCCTTAGAACAGCAATTAACCATATCCTTGCGGTCTCATGAATTCCATTTGCTCTTCACCCATCATGTATACTAGCAAAGCACAGAACTGGGCAAGGCTCACCAGAGGACTTGAGAAAAGGAAGAGGGAGGAAAAAAAACCCAGTAGAGTGTGCAAGTGCTGGAGGCTGGATTGGGCAGGGACAGGAGAAGGAAGAAATGAAATTTTTAATTCTTTTAAATTTTTTTTTTTCCAGTAGTGCAGGCAGACAGGACGACAGCTGCCTTCATCTGAAACTGGAGCTACATCCAGGAATGGTATTTATATGCACGGATGTAGCTTTCAATCAGGATGATGTAAACACTGCTGCAGAATTTTTTGACCAGGCTATTTGAGAAACGTGATGGATTAAATATGACAAAC
This sequence comes from Gallinula chloropus, assembly GCF_964237585.1. Taxonomy (NCBI): domain Eukaryota; kingdom Metazoa; phylum Chordata; class Aves; order Gruiformes; family Rallidae; genus Gallinula; species Gallinula chloropus. The sequence goes on along the minus strand of NC_140090.1, from coordinate 28,492,857 downwards.
AAGATTCCTGGACGTTTATTTATCCGCCTTTTCATTTGTGCCAGTTTCATGTTAGGCAAAGCTCTGGCTACCAGACCAATGCTAAGCCTCGGAGGCAGGCAAGGCTAGGGGGAGGGAGCCACAAAGAGAGTGTTTTCCAAGCCTCATCTAATTTAAAGCATCTTTTGCTGAGTGGTGCAGCGAAGAGGATGTGGCTAACACAAATAAAAAAATCATAAAGGGATCAAAGTGTGTGTGCAAATTCATTCCTTGTGGCAGGAGCTCTGCCAGTTTGCTCGCTTGCTTTCCTTCAAAAAATCTTCTCCCCAGCCCCAGCCCCCCATGATGGAGTGAGTAAATCGCATGTCAGAATCTCTTCTGGATTTCATAAGGGCTTCAGCATTGATGGATGGTCGGGATGACACCAGAGCCTGTACATTGTGCCTGAGATCTGAGCCGCTTCCCCTTGGTCCCATGGTTGCATATGAAACAGCCGCACGAGTGTGATCTATTTATAAGCGGTTCAAAGGCACCACAAATGTGGGTGGATGCTGGCTTGAAGCTCCAGGCCACCATGAAGCTCTATAGCACTTGCAGGAACCTGACATTACCCTGGAGCCTGAGCACTGCCTGGTGGGGTGAAAGATGAGGAAAGCTTGTCTTAAAAATAAATAAAAATACAAATCAAACCTGTGGAGCTCGAATGATACACAAGGGACTGCATCAACTGAAACAGTCTGGGTGATCAGGGGTTCTTCTAAAGGTACCTGGGTCAAAAGGCATTAAAATAACTGAGTGGGCAGAACTAATAATGCATGGCAAAGGTGTCTGTGGTGTTGGAAACAGATGAGCTGGAGATTTACATGGGATAGGAGAAAATCTCCAGGGTTCAGGTTAGGAGACTGTACAGTGATGAATCTCACTGTTCACCTGCAGGCTGTGCTGGCAAATGTCGGGCAAGAGCTAATGGCACCACTGCTTTAACATCCCTGTGATCTCTCTGTGTGAGTGTTGGAGCCAGGGGTAACTCCAATGACAATGACTGACTTCGCAAGGTGTTTGCAGACCCTTTGGAGCACCTCCAATGGTCACTGTGGAGGCAATGCCAAGTGCTGGACGCTCCATCCAATTTCCCGCTCTGAGCTCCTGCTTCATGGGGCGTCCTGCTCAGATAATCATAGAATCATAGAACCATGGAATGATCTGGTTTGGAAGGGACCCCAAGGATCACAGAGTTCCAACCCCCCTGCCACAGGCAGGGCCACCAACCTCCAGGCCTGGAGCTACACAAGGTTGCCCAGGGCCCCATCCAACCTGGCCTTGAACACCTCCAGGGACAGGGCACCCACCCCCTCTCTGGGCAGCCTGTTCCAGCCCCTCACCACTCTCTCTGTAAAGAGCTTCCCCCCAATATCCAATTTAAACCTTCCTTCCTTTAGCTTTAATCCATCCCCCTTGTCTTGCCATTATCTACTCTTTTAAAAAGTTGATTGCCCCAACATGCATAGAGCTCCACAATGGGATGGGACCTAGAATCCCCAAGAGCCCCACTAGAGGTGCCATCCCTCTCTGCAGGCTTGCACTGGCTTGTCCTGTTGCCTTCAGATCCCATAATGCCATTGCACGCATGGAGGAGAAGATGCTTGCCTACGAGGCAGCCACTGTAGCTGCTGAGTTCTGGCAGCACTGCCTAGTCCCAAGCTAGTTCTCCCAGCACAACGAAGTCATACCACTCTGGAAACCACAGGACAGGGCAAGGCCATGGTTGTGTTTCCTACGGGGCTCTGGCTTGCTAGAATAACATCCGCAGAGAACAAAGGCAAAAAGCCTGGGCAAATCTAACACCGGAAAGAGAGTCATTCTGAAAACCGAAGGGAACATGCCTTCCAAAATCCTGTGGCATTGCTAATGAAAAATAAACATCCACTCTGCATCTGCAGAGAAAGGAAAAGGGAATGAAGTCAAAGCTCAAGGTCTTATTCTAGGAATTCTCTCCACAGAAGGTTGTCAAATACTGCATGCCAACACTTGAGAGAAATGACAACAGCATCTTTAAGTGCAATGAATCAATGCACGAGAGTGAGTTTTTTTATGGAGCTCAAGCTGCTATTCTTAGAAATCATCCAGAATCAAAAAAATAATAAACAATTCATTGGGAAAAGAAATGTTCAAACTCGCAGGGGAGATTAACTCTCATCTGAGGGGAAACAAAACCTCAAATGAGCCACATCATCATTCCCACACTTAGTTAATTGCATTACTGTTCAGGGGCAGAAGCGAGTGGTTGGAAGGCTCTAAAACTGTGTGTAGTAGATGGTGTCTTAAGAAGTTAAGTAAAAAGAGGCATAAAATAATAGTTTTCCCCTCCTGGCTAGTTCCAGAGAGGTGGCTTTGCCAAGGTCTAGGATGGGGGCAGAACAGACAGATGGGGGTAGCTCTGGGAAATGAAGATGCCACAAGTGGTGCAAAAAAGAGATGGGAACAACCTGAGATCAGGAATCGAATTATATGTTTGCAAATAATTAGGAGAGCAGTCTACAACGTCTTAGGTCCAGTAGCATTTCTGAACACAGAAAACTCTCAATGCATCACCAGTTCAGGCTGCAAGCAACATGCCCAGACACAGGGAAGCCCTAGGCCAGCCTAGCTAGAGATTTGGAGGGTTCTTAGACACAGGGCATTTGCAAGTGAAGATCTGACATTTTTCTCCCCTAGAATTAGTAAATCACGAGATTTTAATGCCAAAGCTACCGAGTGAAAACACACTACCTGTATCTGGCCTAAATAGTTGCTTCTAATGAAGAGCAGATGCCCATACACTTCCACTGCCTGGGAAAACACAAAGCAGATTGCCCTCAGCCTTGTAGGACTCTGCTTCACAGTTCCCAGCCCTGATGGGGCTGAGCATGTCAAAGAGGGGCAGCTGGCTGTGGTGGGATTCACACTGCAAGTAGACCTTCCTTGGCTTCCTCTTTTCTATGGGACTGAAAGCATCTTGCTTTGGTCCCACCACCAAAGGGTGGCCCAAACTGTGTGGGTGAGAGCTGTTGCACAGATCTCCGTCATGTGTGTTTTGGGGCGGGGGGGGGGGGGGTAGAAAAATGATATCCATAAACTGAAAGGTGAGAATGCTCATTAGCAAGTATCACCATGTGTTTACCCTTCAGGATCTGCTTCAAAATTTGAGTGTCCTTGGAACAAATTTTCCTGCAGACTTGCAGTGAAAAAAATCTCTGTTTCACACGAGATATCGCCGGTGAAAAAAAAGCAAAAGTCAAACAAATTTGTATTTTTCAAAAAGAAAACCAAACAAAGCCTCTTGGGCCACTTCAGAAAAATTCTAGTAACAACATGTCCTGGTTTTGGTCAGGATGGAGTTAACTTCATTTGTAGCAGCGGATGGAATGCTGTGTTTGAGAGTTAAAATGAAAGCAGTGCTGATAACACCCTGAGGTTTTTAGTTGCTGTCAGACAGTCAAGGACTTTTTCAGCTCTTCGTATTTCTCTATTCATGAGAAAGGAGGGGCGAAGCCAGGACAGGTGACCCAAACTGGCCAAAGAGAGTATTCCATGCCAATTATGTCCTGCCCAGTACAACGGAGGGTGGATGGGAGGAAGAGCAGGGGCGGCTCTGGGACGCGCGGTTCTTGGGGGACAGTCGGGTTCTGGGACGGCTCTGGGTGGCACGACCTGAGTTGTGGGTTCGGTGAGAAACTGCATTGTGTATCAACAGCTTCATATATTTTTGTTCTAAAGTCCTGTTAGCATTGTTATATTGTATCTTTCTGTTATCTTAGTAAACTATCCTTATCCCAACCCACGGGCCTTTTAGTTTCTTGGTTTTGGGGTTATTTGCCCCTTCCTTTTACCCTTCCCTTGCCTCTCACCCCCCCTTTCCCCTTCCCCTGCTCTTTTCCTTTAAGGAGCAGGCAGCTGCGTGGATCTCGGCTCTCAGCCGGGGTAAAAGCTTGACACAACAGCAGGGAAAAAAAAAAAGCCTGGAAAAACAATTCACACAAAATAAGCATTAAGGGGCCTCTGTTACTTGCAGGTATATTCCCAGTGATTTTCTTTTGGATCACACAAACACCAACCAAGTCATTAAAAGTCAGTTCTTTCCTTTTATTAGCAATAGCCACGGCTTGATGATTCAAACCACATTCAGTTTTCAGGAGGGAGATTTTGATCAAAGCATTTTTCAAATCAGATGAAAGAAGTATAAAAAAATGCTCATGCAATATGAGCCAGGAAGTGGAAATGGCTGTCCAGGAGAAGAGCTGGGAATATACCAGAATATAAAAAACAACCCCCAAGCTGATAACCAGATAAACTGAAAGAGAAATTTACGGAAATTGTGTTTCCTAATTCCTAGAATGAAGAATCCAACTGACACTTTAAAATAGGGTTGACTCAGTCAAGTTGTTTGAACCTTAAGTGGGAGATTATTATTTTTTTTCACTTTGAATCCTTTCAGGCAGGTGATGGCATCCCAGGTATGACAAGAATGGCCAAGCGTGACACAACCGGGTTCTTGGGGATGGAACATTTCCTTCTGAGGTGTCCTCTTACCACTCTCCTAACATGGGAGGTAAGTTGTTGGGGAAGCCTTTTTGATATGAGGTGCTGGTAGAGGTAAAGCTATGGTGGGGATGTGCAAAACTGGAGCTGAGAGAGTGAAAAGGAGATGATGGGTAAGGAGTAGGACATAAGGCATGTGTAGAAACAACCCAAAAGAAGGACATGATGAGGCCCTGGCACAGGGTGCCCAGAGAAGCTGGGGCTGCCCCTGGATCCCTGGCAATGTTTGAGGACAGGTTGGATGGGGCTTTGGGCACCCTGTCCCTGCCCATTGCAGGGTAGTGGAACTAGATGGGCTTTGAGATCCCTTCCCACTCTAAGCAGTCTGAGATTCTGTGTTTTCCTGGTGAGAGACTGGAGATGATCTCAGGAGGCTGGTGGGAAGCTCAGCTTTGCTAGCAGGGCTGCATTCATTCTTGTCTGCTGGGTAGCTATTTTGAAGAGTGTTTAGCACTCAAGGAATGCAATTTAACACAGAAACCTTTGCCATCGTGTATTCTAATGGCCTTTCACCCTTGTTTTGGCGCAGGTAAGATGCTGAGTGTATTGTATAGCCCAGCTTCAAATGAGTCTCAAGTTCTCTCCACCAAAACAGCATTATTACAGGTTTTCTGTGTGCTTTATATGTGCTTCCACCATCAATGCAGGACAGTGCTGGGCACAACCACCATGGTCATTTCCATGCCCAAGGTCAGCTTCTGCACAAATTTCCAGACAAATGTGGTGGTGCTTCCAAAAGTGCTCCCAGATCTCCATGCTGTGAAAAGCTAACCATGATTTAAATCTCCTGTCAATCACATTCTCTGTGTTACTTCTTTCAATGTGAATTTATTTCAGGCTAATTAAAATAAAAATATATTCAGGATACCTAGGGATGAGGGAATGCTTTTTGGTTTTTAAGGTAGTGCTTCCTCCTGCAACTCTGTAGTTGCCAGCACTGGGAAATGTAAGAATTATCCTGGATGGGAGGATTTCACTTGTCCAGAAGAAGTTTTATTTGAAATCAAAGGGGGTTTTCTTGGGCTTTTTTGGTTTTGGGGTTTTTTAAAAACTGTAGGTTATTTTAATCAATGATACTCAAACCAAATCTACAACCTAAGCAGCTACAACCTGGCTTAAAGATGGAAACCAGTCTGAAAACATTCCGGTCACTGAAATGAAAAAAAGTGTGGATTTCTTTTTCTAATGGAAATGAAAATCTTACAGAGGGTGTATGTGGCCTGTGTACATTTCTAGTTCATTTAAAAGTTTTCCTCATAGCCCTCAACCCCCCTTTTAATGCTTTTCCAAAGAGAAAAAGTTTTCTCAGCGAGGTGCAGATTTCAGAGCATTTCAGCCCAACCATCCCCTCCTCTCAGTTCTTGAGGAATCATCTGGGCCAGAAACTTTTCCAGGGAAGTTGCTCCCTTTTTTTTTTTAAGCAGTAAAAGTGCTCAGCAGATGTTCTCATCTACCCTCCCGTGCCAGCCGCGTCCGCTGCACTGCGAGTTGCTATGGGTGGATTGGCTGAAGCCTGTCATCCAAGTGAATGGTTTCCGATTCATTAGCAATCAGAACCAGTTAATAAAGTGTTGTAGCTTCGCGAGGCTGCATTCTGGTGGAGAAGGGGGGCTGCAGGGGTGGCTGCTGCAAGAAGCAGCCAGAAGCTCTCTGCAGGCCCCACAGAGCAAACACCAGCCAGCTCAAGGCCAGAGTTGCTGCTGACCAAGGCTGAGCCCATCAGCGATGGTCACAGCACCTCTGGGAGTCACAGCGAGGAGAAAAAAACCCTGCAGGCAGCTGCTTTGTGCCCCCAGAGAAGGGAGTGAGAAGGGGTAAGAAACTGTGTAGACACCAAGGCCAGTGAAAGGGGGTGGGGGAGCAGGTGCCCCAGGTGCCAGTGAGAAAGATGCCCCTGCAGCTCCTGGAGAAACCCGTGGTGGAGCAAGTGTCCCCCTGCAGCCCATGGAAAAGGACCAGACCCCACCTGTAGCCCGTGGAGAGGCTCCATGCTGGAGCAGGGGGAGACAGACAGGAGATGCTGTGACCCATGTTACAACCAAGCTCCTGTCAGGACCTGCAGCCTGTGGGGAGAGAGACCCATGCCGGAGCAGGTTTGGTGGGGAGCTTGTGACCCCATGGGGGACCAGGCTGGAGCAGTCTGGGCCTGAGGGACTGAGAGCCATTCTGTGATTGATGACTGCCCCCATAGCAGTGACCCACACTGGGGCAGCTGTGGAAGAGCTGAAGACCCATGGGAAAGGACTCAGGCTGGAGAAGTTCCTGGAGGACTGTCTGCCATGGATGGGACCCCACGGTGCAGCAGGGGAAGGGGGTGAGGAATGCCCCCTCCCCAACGGCTAAGGAGGAACTGACCCAAACCCCCATTCCCCCAGTCCCTGCCCCTCCCTGTGCCACAACAGGGGGAGAGGTTGAGCCTAGGAAGAAGGGAGGTGTGTGTTTTAAGATCTGATTTTACCTCTCATCTGACTCTGGTGTCACTGGGGGTGCAGGGCAGGGCCACCAGTTAGAGAGTTTCTGTCCTTTACCCCATGCTGAGTCTGTCCTGCCCGTGATGCTGACTGTGGGATGGGCTCTCCCTTGCCTTATCTCCTCTCCTGAGCCTCTCAATAGATATTTTCTCCCCTGTCCAGCTGAAAAGGGCAGTTACAGAGCAGCTTTGGTGGGCATCTGGCCTCCAGCCAGGGTCAGGCCACCACAAATAGTTTATATCAGATTGATTTCTTTATTTGTTTTGTAATTCATCAAGCCAAAGCAAGATGTTAGCGGAGTGAACCATTTTGGTTAAGCTTAACCTAGAAACATGGCCTTGCAGTTTCTGAGCATGTGAAAATTGTGTTCAAGAACCAAAGCAAACCAAAGCAAGGACAACTGAAAAGCAAAGGTGTTTTTTGCATTGAAAAAGTGCAGTGTTTTATTTCAGAATCTATGTCAGAAGTAGCCCACATCCTCACACTGTCAGGAGACATTTCTCAAGCTGAGCTGCTGGGTGAAATTCTTGCAAAACCCTCTGATGTTTCCAGAACAGGGCATTTCCCCCCAGAAAAACCCAAAACCAACCAACCAACCAACCAAAAACCCAAAAAAACAACTGAACACAAAACCCTTGGCAAAATTTCTGTAGCCTAGAACTGTGACGGAGACCTGGCCCAAGTGACACGCTTTCATCATCTGGAGAGGCTGACGCCATGCTAGGACAGGAGCCAGCAGCTCAGTTTTACAGATGACTCAAACTGGACCATCGTGTGCTTGTTTCTGAAATGGCTGCATGGCTGCACCACGCTGTCGCTGTGCTCTGTGTGTCACTGTGCACCCCCCGCTGCTGCGATGCCCGTCCTGTGTTCCAGAGCAGGCGTAGCTGCCGTGTATGCTGCAGTATAGATGCAGCTCAGCTGGTAGCCCAGGGAGGTACTGTGCAAGGACATGGAGGGGCTGTGCCCTGAGCTGCTGGTCAGCTCAGAATCTGGGTTATTTTTTTGTAGCCCTTCTGTGGACTCTCTGCCGGAGATCCCTGTCTTTTTTATACCAGGGAGCCCAGAACTGGACACAATACTCCAGGTGGGGCCTGGGATGTGATCTGCTGCAGTCCATAGGTCTGAAAATGAACAGCTCAGTTTTTACTAATCTTTAAACAAACAAACAGCAGGCCAGGTAAAATGTTACACAAAACTGATGGTTCAGCCTCTTCTGCCATTTCCATATCCCTTTTCTGCTCTTGATCCATCTTCTAGAGCAAACCTCAAAAGAGAAGGGCTTTCAAGGTGCACAAGGACTGCTGCTGGGGTACCTCATTGCAGCCTTTCAGTACCTGAAGGGAGCAGAGAAACAGGAGGGGAATCAGATTTTTAAAAGAGTAGACAATGGCAGGACAAGGAGGATGGATTAAAGCTAAAGGAAGGAAGGTTTAAATTGGATATTGGAGGAAGTTATTTACAGAGAGTGGTGAGGGGCTGGAACATGCTGCCCAGAGAGGGGGTGGATGCCCGGTCCCTGGGGGTGTTCAAGGCCAGGTTGGATGGGGCCCTGGGCAACCTTGTGTAGCTCCAGGCCTGGAGGTTGGTGGCCCTGCCTGTGGCAGGGGGGTTGGAACTCTATGATCCTTGGGGTCCCTTCCAACCCAGATTCTATGATTTGGAGCAGGAAGGACTGATGGGCTTTTCTTTCACTTTTGCAATCCTTTCTGCTCATGTTTTCCTACTTTCTGGCAGTTTTTTTTCTCCAGGGAAAGGGATGTGAGATCCCTGACACAAATTTTGGACTGAAATTTTCTCTTTTGTTGGAGCAGTGGTTTTCCATTGAACAAACCCTTTGCGAAGCATGGTCTGCAATCAGCCACACCACAGAGGGGCAAATGGCAAGAGCAAGCTTCTCCTGAAATTACTGGAGGTTTTGGGGTTTTTTTTTTGTAGGAAAAGATTGCTGGTAAGGAAATAGGTGTGCATAAGGAAGGGAAGGAAAGCATCCTTGGGATCTGCGGCGGGGGCAGGAGTATTTTTGATCTGGTTGAGCTGTGTGGCAGGAGGATCAGAAGGGTTTCTTATTTCATTTGAGCTCCTTGCCCATTCCTGATTTATGTTGCAGGTATGGGGTTCATTTTCCTTTTAGGTGTTTAGCATCAGAGTGCCCCTGCCTTTCTCCATCCATCATGGGCTGGCATGGCACGCACATGCTGGGGTGGCTGCTGGGCTGGGGTGGTGGGGGAGAGAAGCAAAATCGTCCAGAGCCTCCTGTGAATGCATTGCTGCTATTTGTGTTTTATTTGAAGAAATGATTAGAGTTTATTTTATTGCCAGGAAAGGCTGCCAGCCTTTATGATGACAAAATTGCTGAGTTTACTAGGAGGTTTATTTATATAGGCTTTGAAAGACAGACCCTGCAATGACAGACACCAGCGAAGACCTGGGCTCGCTGGCTCTCCCATTTCCCTTGGCTGCTCTGCAGATGTATTAACCCTTTACTCTGACAGGTTCCTATGAAAAGAGGGATTAAGAACAAACATATCTATGAAATACTCCTTCTTCCCTGGGAAACCAGGCATTCAGGAGGGTTTGAGCTGGAGATTCAGACCTGACCAAACAAGTTGGCAGATGTTTGCTGCTGGTACTATGGACCAACTCCACACATCTACAAGGATAGTAAACACATCCTCACAGGAGGAGATGCCCTTCAGTTGCCCATGACCTGCCACAGGTCACATCTCTGGGACAAATGATGCTATAAGAAGTCCCCTCTTCTCCTACCACTGCCCCTGCTGTAGGAATGGGTTTGCCAGGACAGTTATTACCACCAAAAAAACACATTCTGGGGAGGACAGAATCATGTACTGAATGAAGGCTTGGCAAGACAGTTGATTTTAAGGAGAAAAATATATGTTTAAATTTTCTTAGGTGTCAAAATGCTATGCTTTGACATATTAAAAATGAAAAGGTTTCACTTGGAGAACTTTCAAACTTGTTATTTCATCATTAATATTCATTCATTGAAATTATTTTTTTTTCTAAAAGTAGCCTGACTTGGGAAAGTATCCAAAAGAGACCAGAATTAATTAAAACAGAAGTTTTATTCCACCTTAATTCATTGTGTTTGTTTTATTTTGAAAAAAAAAATCAACTCCAATTTCTGCTTAAAGTTCAGACCAAACTCTCTTTCACACCTATGTGGCCACCACATAAGGGAAATCAACCCTCCTCCCTCATCACTGTCTTCCCCAGTGCCTGGGGTCTCCTGCATGGCCTGGAGAAAGCCTTTCATCACACAGCAGGGATAGCATGCAGCTATCCTCTCTGGACAAAAGGCTGAGGAAGACCCTAAACATAATTTACAAGTGTGTTACACAAGAGCACTCTCTCTCTCTGACTTCCGATCAACTCTTGCATCAATATCACATATGTGGCCGTGATATCCATTCCTTCATTTCTGTTAACACCAGGTTTGAGCCCTTAATACCAGCTTCTAACATTTTGAACTTGTAGGCAGCTTTCAAACAGCTGCCATTTTTTAAAGAAAACCAGAACCAAACCTCTGCTCTTTTTTTTTTTCCTTCTTCCTTAAAATGTGGAATTTCCCCCCCATAAAATTTTACTGACATGTGTGCTCCGATGGGCAATGTTCAGATCTTAGCCAGAGACGAGACTTGTTTGATGCTTCACAAACCACTTGGATCTTGAAAACCACCAAGACTACAAGGTTTCACATTGGGACATTCAGTACATGCCCTTATGCTGGGATGTTTGGGAAGCCTGAAGAGCAGGGGGGTTTTTAGAAGTGCCCACTGCAGCTGGCCTTACCCTTCCATACCTTTGCAAAGTTCCTTATTCAGCAAGTGTCTGGGATTTATAGGAAGAATAATATATATGAATATATATATGAGAATGTATATATGTATATAGGCTTTGAAAGACAGACCCTGCAATGACAGACACCAGCGAAGATCTGCTCTGCAGATGTATTAACCCTTTACTCTGACAGGTTTCTATGAAAAGAGGGATTAAGAACAAACATTATCTATGAAATACTCCTTCTTCCCTGGGAAACCTTATATATAAACCATATATACATATATCTCAATATATGTATATGCATATATACATACACATTAATTCCTTCTGTAAAAACTCTTACAACCAATTTTCTGCAACATATGTACCTGTCAACTTCCTAATAAAGTTAGGTAAGAGGTCTGAGTCCTTTGAGGCAGTTGAAAACTTGGGACTTTTGAGATCTTGACCGGTTTTGTGTTTTCCAATGTATCCTGGCTGCTTTAAACTCACAGAGAAGCACACCAAAAATACTAGCAAAAAGAGAGAAAGAGAAATACGGGTGAAAAACAATGAGGGAACATTTCTTCCTTCTTTTACTAGCTCTGGTTGGCAGTTGTCCACATTACTCACTTACGGCTTCACAGGTTAAGACTTTATACAACATTACACCTGAAACTCAAGCAAGTACTTAAAGTTAACAGCTTTCTGGAGTCATGGCATCTTTCTCTGAGGAGCTGGGCCCTCTGAGGTGCTGAGCACCCTGGCTCCCATCCAGCAGAGCACTCAAACACCAGCTTACGTTTCACTGCCCTCAAGAACAAATTTAAAATTAAGCATGTGCTTAAGTGCTTTGCCAATGAGGACCGGGATTACTCACATACCAAAAGTTAAGCATGTGCTTAAGGTGCTTTCCTGGATTCAGGTTGGAACAATCGGGAAATAATGATGCTGTCTTTGGGCAAGGTTGGGGGGAAAGAACAGCCCCCCCCCTCCAAATTGGAATAATCTGCTTGTTCTGACAGTGGCAGTTTTCCACCTGAAAGTAGTTTTATCTAACTCTGTCCAGACAGTGAACAGTAAACAGAAAGGGAAGACAAGTCTCCCCTGTACTTCTATAACTTCAGGAACCACAGTGTGTATCTGACAGCATTTCTGGGCTGTAGAGCAATGTTCACATCCCCATGTCACTGCAGGATCTGGAGATCCCAAAGGGCCACAGGAAAGTTCTTAGTAAAGTGGTAGCTGATGGTACATCAGGAGACCATCCTTTGCTTGGCCAGAGAACCACCATCAGCCCAACAGCTTCTGGAGGAAGGGATGGTGCAGGAAGGATTTCTCAGCTCCGTATACATTCCAACGCATCACTGGCTTTCGACATGGGTGCCCCAGCAATCGGTCATGGGACTGAGAAGATCACCTTCCCTTCCTTTGCCAAGGCCCGGATAAGAGCATAGTATCCAGCAGGAACATCATGGTCAGCCACACCTCCTCCATCACAGTACTTCTCTGCTAACCCTCCCTCTGTGTTTTGAGGTTATTCTTCAAAGACCTGTAAAAACAGGACTGAAGTAGGACAGGGGACCCAAAACCAACTTTGGGTTGAGCTTATGTGACACCTCAGGATTCTGCCCTGTCTGTAGGTTCCTTTGTGGGAAAACCAACACAGCATCATAACCATGCTTCCTGCACACCATTAGGCTTACTGAAGAAATAAACCCCTCTGCCTTTGCCTGTTACCAGCAAAGGCTGGACTATGTGGTTGTGACACACAAATGGAACGGCCTCAGAAAACGTTCTGTCTTCAGAGTGAAATGGTTCCATCAATGTCAAACCTAGCCTGAGCTCCCCAATGATTGGACATGGGTGAAGACAAGGCTCAGCTGTAGAAACGCAGATTGGCTAACCCTCCTGATTTTTTTGGGGATATCACCCCCTTGTCCTCCCTCCTGTCACCCCATAGCTGATCACACCTAGCAACCACATGCCTGTTTGTCACTGCCACTTACCAACGCAGGCCTAAAGGGTACTTCTCTTTCCCCCTGGTATTTTAACTATTCCATCCACTGAAAAATCTGGAGGAAGGTGGTGATGTTTGCTCATTATGTGGGAAAACCTCTTGGCCCCAAAGGGTTAAAATGTCCAGAGGGGGTTGCTGCAAGCTCATGTCTCTGTTGAACTATCTTTGGGGAATGTGGCTCAATATCTGTTCCTTCACTCTAGCACCTATGGAGCTTTGTAGCAGGTAAAACTAAGCCAAATTTCCTCAATCCTTTGTTAGTGTTACTAAAAAAATACCCCTAAATTAGGTCTCAAATTCCTGTGATCCTCACAGCGCTGAGCGGGGATGAATAGCTTTTGATAACAGCCCTGGATTTGTTGGTGTGGGGAGATTTATTTCCTGATCTTTTGCCCATCAAATCTTTTTCTGATCTTAATTGTCAATCACATCATATGATTTCTCCAGAGAAATGAAAATAGCAGCTATTTGTCTTGAAAATCCACCCTTTGATGTCAGAATTCCAGGAAATAAAACACCTTTATAGTTATGGGATCCAGACATGTCTGACTGGGATGCATTTCCATCAAGACCTGTGTGTGTTTGTTGACTTGGGTTTTAAGACGCTCGGCACCTATTACAGGATTCACAATGGGGCATTCACGGCACACTCCTTTTTGCAAGAACTAAAAGCACCAGGGTCATTTGCTTCAGAGACCCCTTGCCTGCGGTGTGCCAGCTCTCCCCAGCCTGGAGTCAGCTTCCAGGCTAGTGCTCCCCAGCCTGAACGAGGTGAGCTGTCACTATGATGCTGAAATTAGGGTCTGGATGTCTGGACCTTCTCATGTGTTGTTTCCCTTTGGGCACTTCAGGCACATTTTCTAATAGGTTGTACATCAAAGGACCCTCTGAAAGGTGGACCTTCTCTGTGTACAAAGCCATTGGGCACAGCTTCTTCCTTGAAGGCCAGGTCTTGCCCATCCTCTGCTAGTGGACTGGTGCCATAAAAGGTCATTGTCCTCACCCCCACCATCCCAGTCCACCCTTGGATCAAGGATTAGCCATGCAACAACACCTTCTCCAATCCCCTGTCAATGGCAGCATCAATTGACTTCTATCAGCTAAGCACTGGAGAAGGAAAACCTACCCTTCACACAGCTCTGTCCTTCAGGCAGGCTCTCTTTGCACCACCAGATCAGCCAGCCACCACTGCATAGCATGTCCACCTCCGTCTGGAGAAGCCATTTCCAAGAAAGGCCATTTTTGCATATCAGTTTTTTGGTAAATACCAGGAGAGTGAGGGAAAGGTTAATTAAGAAAAATGTGGTCACTTCAACCTCATTATTTTTCCATTGGTCTTAACACTTTTTTCGGACTTAGGCTGCAGACTTTGGGACTAAATGTGTGGCATGACCAGATCCTTGCTGGTCTTTCCCCTAACTGCTTCCCAACCACATTGACTGGGTTGGACTGTGGGTCTGTCATGCTGATGGCACATGTATATACATTGATCTGTAATACCTGCTGCAGCCTATTGACCTTTTTCTTTCTACAGCCAAGACTACAACCTTCTGTGACCTTTTCCAAGATGTCCCTCACAACTTCTCATTTACTGTTCTTTATCATTCCCATCTTTTCAATTCAGTCCATCTTTTCTTTAGACACCTCTCTTCCCAAAACTTTTGGTTTTCATTTGGTTCTTCCCCACAGCTCACCCTGGTGTCTTGCTGTGGCTTACTTGGCTGTGAATCCAGCTTTCCCTGTTCTTCTGTTCTTCCTTCAGACAGACTCCTACAATTCCACTATCTCCCATTAAAAAAAAAAAAAGAAAAAAATTAGTCACACAACAAATTTCCCCTGTTGTCTTTGCAACATGGATCACCTTTCCTCCCTTCCCTCTCCAAACCTTCTGGTACCTTCTAAAATTTGCAGGCCATTCCTTCTTTCTTTTTTCTTTTTTTTTTTTTTTTTCTCCAGTCCACCAGCAATTAATCAATTGCTGCAACCTGGGACCAATCTAAAAATAACAATAACAACAACAACAACAACAACAACAACAACAACAACAACAACAACAACAACAACAATAATAATAATAATAATAAAGTAGCTGAAGGAGAAATTTACTCTTGATCCCATTTATTTGTCTGGTTGATACTCAAAACTCTCCAAAAGCCAAGGATTCTGGGACGTACCAGTTTTAATGGCTTTCTAAAGGTCCTCTGGTTTTCAGAGCCTGGCAGGTAGCTGGAGGAGGTGATGGCATTATTTTCAAAGTCAGTTTTCCCAAGATGGCTGCTTTAATGAAGAGGATTCACCACTGAGACAATATTGTTTCCTCAAGTAAAACCAAGGAGGGTCATTAGCACTTCACATATTTCTGTAAGCTCTGTTTAATTTGACAAGCTGACCTTGTGAAGGCTTCTGAGGGTTGTAGTCCAGCCTTGTGGACAGTTCATTGTCAGCCATCAGCATGGGGGATGAGAAGATGCCGTGAGGGAAGTAGTGCATGAAGTGCATGCTTATCCCCACCATGGGTTTCCATCTCGCTGATGTCTGCAGGCTACCAGAAGCAGGGCAGTTTAGCCAAAATCCCCCATCAGTCAACTCTGCTAGACCCATGCTGCTACCAGGATGCACTCACTTGTCTCCACCAACCTCTGCAACAAGCTGTCAAGACATCTTGTCTTGGCTGGCAGCATGCTGCATTGCATGGCAGCGAGTTAGCTCAGAAAAAACAGGGGCTTGATTAGCTCCTCTCATGACCCATTCCTGGTGATGAACTGCTCCCCCTAAAACATCAGCAGTTTATGATCAGGTATTGCCCTGCTGATTCCCAGCTCCTGCCAAAAAGATCTCGTTTTTGCCTTTTCCTGCCAAACTGGAAAACTGAATGCTGGAGAAGGTGATTATTTATTAGCTGATAAGATTAAGAAAACTCACAGCCCATGGTTCCTCATGGTTCCTCAGTGTGGGAACCTGCATTTGTGCAGATAAGGCATATATGGAACATTTGCCCCCTTGAGCTGACAGAAGAAAAGCCCTCATCAGCTTGCTTTGATAGGAACCACCCAAATGCAAGCCAGAAGAAGGAGACTCCTTGGTTTTGCAAGGACCTACCAGGTCAGATGGATACCTGCCTGGATGGTGGAAGAGGCTTGGGTGTCAGGTCCACCATGGGTGTCCTGACTACTCAGCTTTTTGGATTACCCATTCTGCAGCAGTGTGCTCTTGTAGCTCAGAAGGGCGATAGGATTCTGGGATCAGGAGATGGTTGCCAGCAGGGACAGGGAGGGGCTTGTATCTCTCTACTCTGCCCTTGTGAGACCCCAGCTGGAGTCCGGTGTCCAGAGCTGGGGCCCCAATACAAGAAAGATGTGGAACTGTTGAGGAGGGTTCAGAGGAGCCATGAAGATGATTAGAAGGCTGGAGCAGCTCCCCTACAAAGAGAGGCTGAGGGGGGGACCTCATTGCAGCCTTCCAGTCCCTGAAGGGAGCAGAGAAACCGGAGGGAAATTGGCTTGTTAAAAGGGTAGACAATGGCAGGGCAAGGGGGATGGATTAAAGCTAAAGGAAGGAAGATTTAAATTAGATATTAGGAGGAAGTTTTTTCCAGAGAGAGTGGTGAGGGGCTGGAATATGCTGCCCAGAGAGGGGGTGGGTGCCCTGTCCCTGGAGGTGGTCAAGGCCAGGTTGGATGGGCAACCTTGTGTAGCTCCAGGGCTGGAGGTTGGTGGCCCTGTGTGTGGCAGGGGGGTTGGAGCTCTGTGATCCTTGGGGTTCCTTCCAACCCAGATCAGTCTTTGATTCTATGATTCTTTGCAACCATCAAGAAAATGTGAAACTTTGATCCTCAAGTGGAGCAACCACATTTTTTCATTCTGACAAAACATTTTTCACTCTGAAGGACTGCAAAACCTTTTCCCACTCAACTCCACTAGCGTATAATAAGAGGGGGGAAAAATAAGCAGAAGTTGAAAGGTTTGGGTACAGTGCTGAGAGTTTCTGAAGTCCTCAATATATTATGCCCCAGAGTTTTGGTTCAGCCCTTTGCAGAGAGATGAGCCAAGCAGAGGCTCAGAGCAGGATCCTCTTGGAGTTCCCAAGCTTGGGGTTGGTCATGCAGCTCAAACCCAAAAAGCACTCATTTCCTCACTGCAGGCATTTGCCACGGAAACCTCAGTGCTGAGCTCACAGCTGTGCAAGCAGTGGTGCCAGCATTGGAAATCTGGGAATAATTGATTTGCATTTCCAGAATCGTTTTTATTGAAGGGAGGGGAGGAAGGATAGAGATTAGGACTGAGATTGCTATTAGAAATTTAAACCACCGAGCTTTGAGCATCTGGCTATGTTGGCAGCTGCTGTCAGTCTAGCCTATGAGCTGCCCTGCTTTGCCACCAGTGCCACCAGAGACGGACCAAACTGGACACTTGTGGCCAACCAGTGAGATGGCAGAAAGACCAACGATGTGCCTCAAAAAGAATCATAGAATCATAGGGGTTGGAAGGGACCTCGAGAGATCATCGGGTCCAACCCCCTGCCAAAGCAGCTCCCTAGCTCATATTGCACAGGTTGGCGTCCAGATGGGGCTGGAATATCTCCAGAGAAGGAGACTCCACGCGACCCTGGGCAGCCTGTCCCAGGGCTCCCTCACCCTCACTGGGTAAAAGTTCTTCCACATGTTGGTGCGGAACTGCCTGTGCTCTAACTTGCAGCCACTGTCTCTTGTCCTGTCTCCACAGAGCACTGAAAAGGGGCTGGCCATTTCCCCCTGCATCCCATATTTCAGATATTGATAAACATTAATAAGGTCCCCCCTTAGTCTTCTTTTCTCCAGGCTGAACAGTCCCAGCTCACTCAGCCTTTCCTCACAGGGGAGATGCTTCTGCTTCTTAGCAGTCAGTCGACCTGCCAGTGGCTCCTCAGGTGCTCTGGGGGGAAATGTGCTGAATTAGGTAAACTGCAAAAGAGGAACTACAATGGGAGATGCAGGAGGCAGAAGTACACAGTGGAGAACTGGTCTCAGAAAGGGGTTAAGCGTTCCCATTCTGCTGCTTTCCACCAGCAGTCAGGACTGGAAATGGGTGGCAAAGCCATTCTGCTGGCCTGAACAAGACCAAAGGAGCAATGCACCTCCAGAAATGGATGGCAGAATTCCTGGGAGTGTCTGAATGAGGCACGTAGTGCTGCCGGTTACCTTTGAGCCTTGGCCTGCGCACTGCAAGGCAGGACATCCTTCAGAACACCTACAAGGTCACTGTCCACTGGAGGCCAGCAAACAGCCAATGGAGCAGGGGTTTCACCTTGGATTAGCAGGAAAACAGGTTATGGATTGAGCACTGAAGAAGTGCTTTGGGTTGGGTTTTACTGGGTTGTTTTTTTTTTTTCCTCCAGGCAGGGCTGTTTGCTTGTTCTCAGTTGATTTGCTGAAAATGAAACTTGCTTCCATCACATAGTTTTAAAATGAGGTTCTGGATACCTGTCATTTAATGGTGCCAAGCTGCCGAGCTGTTCCATTTTTAACAAGTTTTAAAAAGCATTATTCCAGGTTTCTTCAGAATGTAAGAGAATTGTGTTTTTACTGGAGACAGAGGATGTTCAAAACCACTAAATAATTAAATCACAGAATCACAGAATTGTCTTGTTTGGAACAGACCTTTCAGATCAAGTCCAACTGAACCTAGTCTGCCACAACCACCACTAAACCACGTCCCCAAGCACTGCATCTACCTGATTTTCCTCCAGGCACAGCAACTCCATCACTTCCCTGGGCAGCTCCTTCTGACGCCTAAAAATCCTCTGTGGGAAGAAATTGT
Source organism: Gallinula chloropus (assembly GCF_964237585.1). Classification (NCBI taxonomy): domain Eukaryota; kingdom Metazoa; phylum Chordata; class Aves; order Gruiformes; family Rallidae; genus Gallinula; species Gallinula chloropus. The sequence continues at coordinate 28,474,228 of NC_140090.1, read as the reverse complement.
TCCTAACATCCAATCTAAACCTAACCTGGTGCAACTTGAGGCCATCTCCTCTTGTCCTGCTGGATGTCATATATCTGGATTTCTGCAAGGACTCTAACATGGTCCCCCACAACATCCTTCTCTCAGTTGGAGAGATATGGATTCCGGGCTCCATCAGGAGATGGTTGGCAGCAGGGACAGGGAGGGGATTGTATCTCTCTACTCTGCCCTTGTGAGACCCCAGCTGGAGTCCTGTGTCCAGATCTGGGGCCCCAATACAAGAAAGATGTGGAACTGTTGGAGAGGATTCAGAGGAGCCATGAAGATGATCAGAGGGCTGGAGCACGTCCCCTACGGAGAGAGACTGAGAGAGCTGGGCTGGTTCAGCCTGGAGAAGAGAAGGCTGTGGGGGGACCTTATAGGGTCCTTCCAGTCCCTGAAAGGTGTCTGTAGGAAGCTGGGGAAGAACTGTTCCTGAGGACATGAAGTGATAGGATGAGGGGTGATTGTTTAAACTAGAAAAGGGGAGATTTAGGTTGGATATTAGGAAAAAATTCTCCAATATGAGGGTGGTGGGTCACTGACACAGGTTGCCCAGAGAGGTGGAAAAGGCCTCATCCCTGGAGACATTCCAAAGTTAATCTTTTTCACAGATTAGCATTCATGAACTCCCAGCGAAGAGCCACAGTGGCTGCTTAGGAATAAAGCACACTGCTGTACACTGTTTTCCTGTATCAGCCTGCAAGGTGGACACCCTGTTGACTTGCCTCTTGTGGTACCCCTTCCACCATGGTGGGACATTTGGAGAACATATCAGTTTAATTTGGCTTACATACTCTGCACATGATGAGTTCTGCGGGGGACATCTGTTTTGCTGCACGTCAAGTTGCTCGGTAGTTCTGCAAGAAATGTATGGCAAATGAATTCCAGAACTTTCCTTTCCTTGGCTTGGAATTTGACAGTAGATTTTAAAAACTGACCTTACTCTTGCACAGGGAAATCTGATTCAAACTTGTCAATGGGACTTTTCAAGAATCCTTTTGTTTTTCTGTTTCGATGTCCCTGAACTAGTATTTCTCCCCAGAAGTGATTCCTCTTCTATGCAGAGTCCAAAAGGAAATTCTATTCACTAGGATCATGCAATTTGTCAGTACATCTGGCACCACAACACCACGACTTCATAGCCCTCAACTTGGGAGTCCGTATGTGGTGACCAGGAGAGCTTTCTGTGCCTTTTTATTTCATTCTGACGATCCCTAGCTGAAACTCGTGAGCAAGAGAGATAGACTTGGCCTGAAGCTCTGGAAGGCTGGCCAGACTGAGAGAGTCACATCTCATCTCCACCATGGGAGAGGAGCTCCCTGGGAAGTGTGAGAGAGCTGAGCAGCAATGCATTTGTTCTGTGACGTTTCTCTCTCTCATTACTTGCAGTTTGCATTTCTGCCCCGGGTGGAAAAGCTGCAGTAGGGAGTTTTGGGAATAGGGTGGGTTTTGGGCTACCACTTGAGTAGAGCTGGAGAGTGTAACTGGGATGATACAGTGCAGGGTAGGCTGTAGTTTAACATGAACTGTATTACCCATGTCCTGGAGAAGACCATATATTCCAGGGTAATGCTGTGAGCAGCAATTTCCACTCCCAAATTAAGACATTGCTCCCTAGCCAAGAGCTACCTCCAACCCTCTACTGCTGGGTGTTGACAATCAGATCTCAGAAACCGATGAGGAGACTCAACTGAAACAACAAACTCCCTCAGCAGGGCCCAGGCAAACTCCCTGTTAACTGGATCCCAGCACGTTTAGAATTCATCGCTGATCATCATTCCAGTGAGCAGCGGCTGGAAAGGAGCGCTGCCAAGGCACAGCATGGAGCAAGGACGCCGCGTATTCGTGGAGGCAACACGTGTGCTGCTGTAATGCTGTCTATGTCTGGGCAGGTTGGGACTGAAAATATCCCATTTATAAACAGGGAGAATGAAGCAGAGAAAACAAATCAGTGCATCTCCTTGCACATCAGCTTTCGGGTCTGAAAGTGAAACATAAGCCTTTAAAAGTGACGCATGGAAGCCTGCTGCTTGGGAAAGGAAATGGATTCAGCACATGCTGGTTTCTGCTACCAAGGCAAGTGTGTCAGCAGAGCTCAGTCCTGACATCCATGAGGTCATCCACCTTCATTCTGCAGCCCGACTTCAGTACAAACGGCACGAGGAGATACAAGCCAACACAGGCTGAGGAGATATATTAGAAAAGCAGAAGGGGAGAGCAGGGAGGGGGATATGAGGTCATCTGCACCGACAGTATGTTAGGTACTCGCATTAGAGCAGAGAACAGAGACATCGACTTTATTGAACAAGCTTCCAACTGGTAACGAGGCTTGTTCTTTCAGTTATTGCATCGAGAGAGCAACATATGGCCTGGAGCCTTCCAGGGGCCAAATCCTTTTCTGCTGCAGCCCCACTGCTGTCAGCAGCATTGCACCAGGGATAAAGTTGCTCAAGAGAAGCTAAGGCAACGAGAGGGGCGCAGAGTTTGGGATTCTGCTCAAACTTCCCCCCCCAAGTTTTTTCTGCAGACCAGGCCAGGTATCTGGGCAATAAAGAACGTCACACCTTTAATCGCTTTCCCATACACCAGTGCTGTGCATAAGACAGAGGGGATATTTTTGTTTTTTCACATAATTAACAGAGGAAAACCCAAAGCTGGTGTTTCCTTTCCCTTTTCTGATTTATTTCCTTAGCAGCTAAGCCACAAGATCAGAGCAGAGACACTCATTAGGCAGGGAAAGTTGGGAGAACATCTACCCTGTTTCTCACCTCCCCTCTTCAAGTCCAATAAAACATAAGAGAAAGGGGAAGGAAAAATATTACATTTTTAAAGGCACTTGGTGAGCTTCAGCAGCCGCTGTTTATTGAGCTTTCCAGAGTTTGTTTCCAATTATTGTAAGGTGTCCAGAAGCTATGGCAACATGGCGATCACCTTCCAGTGCCGAAGCAAGCTGCCATCATCTCCAATGAAGCATGGCTGAATGCAGGGACATCACAGCAGAGGAGAGAAACCCCTGGACCAAACTTCTAGCAGATGGCTCAACCAGCAGTCAGTGCCGCCCATCCCTGGTCCAGTTCACCTGGAAGCATGGTGTAGACAGGTGGGTCTGGCTTACGCCTGCCGATGGAGCACACGACTCCTCAGTCCTGCCCCTGAAGGGTCAAGATTTGCACAGGGGAATGGGGATTGTTTCACCACCAGCCAGAAGGGCTGCTGGACTGACCGCTCGGCATCAGCTACTGTGCTCGCTCCGCGCCGAGATGCTGCCTGAATGCTGACATTTTAACAGCGTGGTCCCTTCCCTGCACATGATACGGCGTGAGGGAATAACAGGATGTATTAATGTCATTTCAGATAATAATAATCTTCTCAGAGTGGGCTTTCTGGCACCACATGTCCCTTTGTGAGAGAACTCTATCCCTATCACTCCAGTGTTAGCTCTGAGCTTGAAAGCAATCCATTTGGGCCATTAAAATGACTTGTGAAACGTGGGATAGTTATCAAGTAATTAGGACCATATTTCCTCTCTCCCTGCCTGGAGTTCTGCACTATGATCTCAATCCACCTTCAGCTTTCCTTTGCCTTTTACAGATGGCTGGGAGTGCCAGCTTTTGGGATGGTGCTCGTCCTCTGTTACCCTATCCTTCTTGCTCAGGTGGCATTTTTAACCCACAGCGTTTATTTCACGTGTAAAAAAAGATGAGAGAGAGGACCCAGGTTGGGAGAGGTGCCAGGGAAGGTTTCCCTGGTTTCCATCCCATGCAATGGGGGCCATGGTCCCTCTCTGCCCCTCACCGATGAGATTGCTACAGTCAAAAGGACTAGCCAGAACTCCTCTCCCATGGGCAAGAGTGAAGCTCTTGGAAAGATCTGCTGGTATATAAAGCTAAAAGAGCCATATGTCCCCCTGTGAGGTGGGGATTACCATGGGGCTTGGAAAACACGCCTGAGTACCTTGCTTTGCGATGCTGCTGGAGCCCAGTGCCAGGCTGAAGTCCCCCTGGACTGCATTTCAAAGCCCTCTGCTCCTCTGCTCCAGGCTGCGTTGGAAAGCACGGTGCACTTGGACACTGGTGGGGTGGGATCCCGTCACGGCACACAGAGCACTTGGACAGGATAAAGAATATCCCTCCTTGCCTGCATGCTCCCCCAGGGCAGAAGGTGCTGGGCTGGAGCCATGAACCGAAGCTGCTCGCACCCTGCACACATGAACCTCTCCCCCCAGCATTTTTTTCCACAACTCTTTATACTCACTGGTCTGCCTTTCCAAGTCCAGATAACCACAGATGTGCAGGAGCCAGTACTAGCAGCATCTCTCTGCTGGAGGTGAGCCCAGGGATGTCACTGCTGCCTCTGGCAAGAGAAATGTGGATGTGCAGCGGCCTCATGGATGTTGGTACAGGCTCTTGTGCCTGGATGTACCTTGCACTGTCAGGGGTCAATCCTAGGGCTCTGGCTACCATATGTCTGCACAGGGCAGTACGCTGAGTGGTCCACATCACCAGGGACAATGCTCAAGAAGACACCTCTTCCAGCTCAAGGTTTTGTCCATGTTCCAGCTCTGTTTTTGACCAAGAATGTGGTTTACATAAACAGGTTCAACCTCTGCATACCAGTTTCCCCTCCACGCTAGCAAACACACTGTTTCTCACACCCAACTGTTCATTGTTACATCCCAGTCCTCCGCTGCCTGAAGAACGGAGCGGGTCTGACACCTGATCGTGCCTTCCCATAATGTGCTCTGCAACACGCCTATAGCCAACCTCATCATCTAGACCCTGCCACGGATGTCCTTCCTCCACCTCGTCCTTCCTCCACCTCATCCTTCCTCTGGCTCTTGCAGAGATGGGGGTCACAAGAAACGTCCTGAAGGTTTCTGTGACTTCACTTTTCCCTCAGACCCAATGAAACTTACCTTGAAGACTTCCATTCCCCCTCTTTTCTGTCCTTACCTCCAGAATACTCTCTCAAGCCCTCACGGAGGCTTATTTCCCAGCAGAGGAGAACCCTGTTGGCCCCAGAGCATCAATTCATTACAGAAAACAGCAGGGCTGAGGACACTGAGTCCCAGAAGCACCTGGCCGAAGCCACTAAACGATCAGCTGGGAATGAGTCATATTAGCAGCCCAAGCCTGGGAAACCCAGCCAGATCCCTCTGCACAGGACTGAAATAGATTATAACTGACTGATTACAGGCTCTGGCCAAGTCCTAGTGAATTAGAGTGGCTTGCAGGGGACGCAAGGATAAGGGCTATTATTAGCACTGCTATTTATTATCTGGGTAGCGCTCCTATTGTCTCCAGTGCTCTCTGAATTGTCCGCAAGACGGTTCCTAACCCTAGCACACAGGATCTCCGGGATCCAAGGGTGTGACTGGAGATGAGCTATGAGCTGTGCAAAGGATGTACTAACACTCATTTGGCACAAAAGGGAGAACTGGACCCAGCTCATCCTGACCAGAGGCAACCAGAGGCCAGCAGTTGCCCCATCTCTCACCAAGGAATGGCTGACACCAAGCGCTGATACCGAGATGGGAGCAGGAGTAGGACAAAGTGGTAGAACCTGGAGCAAAATACCTCATGCAGGGTAAACGTTGGAATCATCTGGAGCCTCCGGCCAGGCACATGCACCTGGAGCCTCCCTGGAAGGCAGGCAAAGTTATTCCAGCCTTGGCTTTGGTTCACAAGCTGGAGAGGAGGTGAGCGGCTGGGGAGATGTGTGCCAGTTCTCCCTGTGAACTTCTGCTCTGTGGTCACCAGTCACAGAGGATTTGGAGTTGCCATCTAAAGGCCCATGCAGAAACCTCTCTTCTTCTGCAGAAATCTCAAACTTCCCACTGCTGAAAAAGAGGGGGTGGAAAATATGACCCTAGCACAACCTAAAAATTAACAACGCAGAAGATTATTTTTAGGAATCTTGTTGCTCATGAGCTGAATTTTCACCCGAGTCCTGGCCTCTGGAGGGAGAGAAAAACAGATAACTGGCCTTTACTGCTCTTCAGATGAGGGCTGGTATCTCTCAGCTCCTCAGCGGTGGTGGCGACATGTCTAGACACTCTGGGAAGCATTCAATCAGGAGAAGGAAGAATGGGTCCTGCTGTTAGGAACAATGCAAGAGGAACAAAAGGGCCTGGTTTTATTCCGTGCAGCTGTCTTTTAAAAGGACTGTTAGGTCACCCAAAGTTTCAGTTACAGCAAAAAATAACTCAAAAAACCCAACCAAAAATTGGAACTGAAACTGTGTATATTTTGGGGAAATTGCCTTTTTTATGTTTATGGGTTTCCCTTTCAACTCTTTTCCAGCTGATTTTTTTAGATGTGTTGGAGTTCTGTGATTATTGATGGCTGTAGCACCGATGTGCTTTGAAAAAGCTCATTTGAGAGCCGTGATTTTGGATTATAAAATATTTGAAAGAGATTTTTCTTTTCTTCAGCCAACAATTGCCCAGTTTTCCCAAGCAGAAGTTATTCCATGCCACGGTATCTAATACACTGGGCTAAAACCTTACCTTTGAAGACAAGTGGGAGAAGCCTGTTGCAGTGCAGTCATCTCTTCTGCCACAGAGCTCCCCTTATGTCCATGCGCCAGATGACATTTGGGGAGGGGGCGGATCCACGGACTGTGCTGGTCCTGGAGGATTCGCTCCCACCTGCTGGGACATTGAGGGTTTTCTGGTGTTATTAAAAGAATACCCCAGACTCTTTTTTTTTTTTTTTCAGAAGTGGAATCCAGGGGTTGCAGGAAGATCTGTGGATAGACACAGATGTGGTTTGTCCATCTGGAGCGTACGCTGTGGTGGCAGAGACCTTTACTGACCAACTTGCTCTGCAACAGACCTTTGGGGTTCCCAGTGAGGGGGAGGGCAGGTGTGTAAGCCAAACTGTCTTCAAGACATATCTGCATGATTGGTGGAGGGGCGAGGAGGTGGTTGCACACAACAGAACTCTTACACAAGAAAAGCCACAGCCAACATGGAGTCAAATCACAGGGGGAGTGATGTAGTGGTTTCTGAACACCCAAACTAAGCAATCCTCTGTTTCCCTGAGTTATACACCCACCCAGCATCATCCCCTGGACTGCCCAGCTCCAGAGAATCACAGAATCACAAGGTTGGAAAAGACCTTTGAAGATGATGGATGAGCAGAAACACGAGTAACGTAAGAGTATTTGGAATGTTCTCTTCCACTAAGCTATGTGGTATCCATCTGTTGAATGTAGTGTCTCTCAGAAGCAGACTGGAAGTGGCTGGGAGTCCTTCCCAGGGAGGGGAAGGGGACAGAGCAGCAGTGGAGGCTGGTGATTCTTCAAACTTTTTGTCAGTGGAAAGTTTCATGGACAAGGTAGGCCCCAGCAGCTCTGCATACATGGATAGGAGATCCAAAGCACTTAAAGCTAAGGAGACCAGTAGTCTCCTTATGCAGACCTATGAAACAAGAGCAGGTGAGGTTCAATTTCAAGTGGTTTCCCACAACTTCTTTACCAATATTTCCCATCTATCTCCATTTACTCATGGCACTGGTAAGTTCACTGGCCCACTAAAAATAACCTCTGTCTTTTATTCCTGGGAAAGAATCCCAGTCTTCACAGAAACAGGCTTTCTGATCTTCCAAGAGGTAGACTCTAGGATACCCCTAACGCTCAGGTACTGGCAGGCAAAATGAGTAAGACTTCCACACTTACTGTTAAAAAAACATCTCCGGTGAGTTTATAGCAGTTGCAGATCCAGGGGCCCTTCTGCTCTCCAAACAAACTGTACTTTCCAGAGGTTTGGGGTTGGCTGCACTATGATACGAACTTCAGAAATAGAAATGGATGAGATCATAGAATCACAGAGTCCCAGACTAGTTTGGGTCAGAAGGCACCTCAAAACCTGGTTCCAAGCCCCTGCCGTGGACATGGTCACCCTCCACTTACACCACCTGTCTTGAGCAGATAGATCCAAAACAAGTGTGCAAAGCCCCCAGGCCTGATTGATGTGTCCTGGCCACCTCTTGGGACCCAGCAGCCCACCTCTTCGCTTGTTCCATGGCTGATGCATGAATTTACTGTGCCCGCACTGAGCCCTTCGGTTCACCTGGGTGGCCTTACAAGCTGGGACTGGGGTGTCAAGGGCACACGGCCATTGGAAGTGATCACACTGCAGCAGCAGCACGACTGACAGCTGCTCTGTGGGTTTACAGTGAAGACAAAGGGGGAAAGGAAACGTCAAGTTGGAAGAAAACAGAGCAGAAATTTATCTAATTGATGTGTTCATGAAAGGGAGGAAGGGAGGGTTGTGCATTAAAATGCACAAGTCTCCTGAGCAATGTGTGTGTGTTAAAGTGGTGAGATGGAGCTGTGGCTTCTTCCAAAGCAGCTTCTCAAGAGCTCTGTAGCCTGCAGACATCATTAAGAGAGGGCAATTATCAGTCCCTCTGCCCAGGGAAGGAGGTGAAGCTGTCCATGCCTTTGGCAGACACCTCATGCTATTTCTCATGGGGGCTCTGGGCCAGCAAACTCTCGGCCAGTGCATCTCTGGAGAGGTTCAGATGTAGATGGACCCTTTCCAAAATTGAAATTTTCATCCATCTAGGTCTCCTCTTCCTTCCCAACTTTTTCAGAGGGGAAAAAAAACAGCCAACTGAATTCTAGCTGTGGAGCAGGGACACAGTGTGAGATCTTAGGGTCTGTCCTCTTTTTTTCTGAGAGCAAAATCCCAATTATTTCCACTGGGAAAGGCTGGTGAGCATCACAGAGAGCAGGAGGCCAGACAGGTGGTAGGGTCAGAGGTCTCAAGATGTGTTTCCTTTGATTTTTGTTTTCAAGACTAGCAAGACTGATGGAGCAGACTACCCTTAGGCAGAGTACCCTGGGAATAGTCCCATGCACAGAGACGCCCTCAGCCTTCTGCTAAACACTCAGGGGAGAAAGAACCCAGAAAGAATCAGAAGCAGAAAGGATCTGTGATCTGTGAAGAGCATGGGGCAAAGCCAAGAACAGACCTGAGGCTTTCCAAGTCTCACCACAGATACTTCAGTGTAAAACCATCCTTTCAGTCCTCATCCAGGCTTCTCAACCTGCCTGCTGTGCTCACCACTCCAGCTGCTCCAAAACTCTGCTCTCTGTAGCGGGAATGAATTCTTTCTTTCACCTGATGATGCTTGAAGAAGTAACAGCAGCAATTCCTGAGCAGACACCGTGGAGAGGTTAATAGGGAGAAACTATTTTTAGACCTCAAGGTATTGGATCATTCTTTGTTATGGCAACCAAACTTGTTATTCCTTGTTTCCTCTGGTTTTTATACACATCACAGTCATCAAGGCTTCAATCCAGCTTATAGTAAACATTGACAAAACTCAGGATTTCATAACATATTTGTTGTGTGGCTGCTAAGAGCATTAAAATGGAGAGGAAAGAAGAAAGCCTGTCTAAAAACAGTCTCAGAAGGAAGGAGGAGAAACCTTGTGCCTATAGAAAAACTTTGGGCTAGGAAGCTAAAGCAAATGCCATCTGGAAATCCCTTCCAACCTGCACTGTCCTGTGGGTCTGCGACACCAAAAGGCCACAGAAAACCCATCCCAAAGTGTGGGCAGATCAGGGACTCCAAAGTGATGAAATGCTGCCTGATTTTGGTCCAGAGCAATAAATCTTTCCTCACAGAAGTTACTGTACACTTGGACGAGGTTTGCAGAAAGATTTGCCAAGGTTCAGCAACAAGATTCAGAGCAAATGCTCAAACCAGGTGTGCTGTGACTTTTGGGGGGATTATTGCAAAGTCCATGTACATCCACAGGAGATATCTTATCTGCTGTGCAAGAGCAATGCCTGCCCTGAGATGCGATAGAAGTCAGACCAGGAGCACACTCTGTCATTTCTTCTAGCAAATTCACTGAATTAAACATTGAGGGAAGCTTCCAGTTACCTCTTTGAGACAGCAATACAGAAGCTTTGTAAAACACACATAGAAAGCACGCCACAGGTGTGTGGGCATTGAAAGCATCTTTTCTGCTGTGCAACTGCACTGCGCCTCGCAGAAGTGACCAGGGATCCTGGACAAAACAGGGTGACCTTTCCCAGTCTGCCCTATTCACTCACAATAAACCCCCATGACTCCTTTTGTTATTTCATTTTGCTAGAACACAACGTGTTTTGCTTTAGCCAGCATCATTTGCAGCATCCTCTCAGCTGCCAGGACTGCCAATAGGTAGAAAGACAGCGCTGCTGAAAATAGGTTGGGTTTCAGCATTTTCAGGACAAGCTATTTCCATTTCAAAGCACACCAGTTCCTTTTAAAGAAATGTGAACAGAAGGAAGACAACCTGCTCCCTTTGACCCCTGCTTTAAATTTTACTCAGGAAAACAGAACCATTTTAAAGAAAGCAACTAAAGAAATTTGGAGGTTGCTGGCCAACAAGCAGAAAAACCCCAACTAACTATCCAAAGCAGCGATCACGAAGCTCTTCAGCACCAAAGCATCAGCAACCAATGGCTCATTCCAGCTACTTTTTGTTTCCTCTATCTGAGCCACAAAGTGTTATGCGCAGATGTTAACTGGAGGGAAAGAATACTCTGAGCTTCTGGTGCTGGGGAATGTCTGACATTTTAGTGTTTGCTCTGTGCTTTGAAATCACACAGAAAGTTGAACTTCCAAATACGTCTCCAGGGCTATTCACCCAAAAAAAGAAATGATTGTTAATAAATGAGTGTTGAGGTTGGACCCGATGATTTTTCAAGGTCCCTTCCAACCCCTATGATTCTGTGATTGTTATTATTTAGACATGTCAGAGCTGGCTGGACATGTAGGTGGTTTGAAAAGCTGAAGATGAGAAGAGGAGCTGAACTGACTCGAAGCTGCTTACTCTCAAGTCATTACATTATTAAACCTACTTTCCCCGCATGCTTTTCCTTACTTAGAGAGCACGTGAGCTCTACCTTGCTGGTGGCTGGCAGCAGAGAGAGGCTTGGGAGAAGTATCTTGATACAGTTTATGCTATACCATACTCCTTCACGTAGCCCCCATGTAGCTTTAGAGGAAATACGGGCTATCATCTGGGCCACTTTGTATCTTAAATTTACTGTGTGGTCTTCTTCAGACCATGAAACCATGCCCTTTGGTTAATACTATGCCCATGGACTCAGCAAGCACAAAAGCTGCTCTTTGCCTTCTGGGCATTGAGGTCCACCCAAGAGCACAACCATAACGAAGAAAATGAGCCAGCGCTGCACTTTCCGAAAGGGAAGCAAAAGCATATTCTGAATTGATTTGAAACCAATCCAATCAAAAGAATGAAATATTCCCCAATTCAGGTCAAACTGACCAAAATGAAGTGTTTCATTTCAGTTTTGTCTCTGTATCCTTCAAAATAAAACAGGAAAAAGTCCCCACAAAAAAGAACACTGAAGGATTTCAGCATAATCACATTTCTTCCCCGTGGGGAACTCCAAATCTATGGAAGTGGCAAATTTCCTATGCAAAGTCTTTCTCATGGGCACTTCTCCACTGTGCAGAAGCTCCAAGCAGCCCACTGAACTGATCTGGAGGCTTTGCAGGAATTACGGCTCAGGTGCCTCTTGCATCTGCCCCTAAATCAAGCCTCCTCCTTGCAGGAGGTTTCCCAAAACCCACTGCAGGCAGCAGCACAACAGCCATCCCTGGACATCATGAGGCTGACACAACATCATATCTGAAACAGGATTCCACTAAGCGCTGACCTTCCCATGCCTTTTCTTCTGTTTCTGTGAAAATAATATGTGTGTCTAATTACATCGTAATTACATCATAATTAAGTGTGGGTGAACGTGTAAAACCCCATCTTTTCTTTTTTGCTAGAAAATACTGCCATCCTTTTGAGGTGCATTGCTGCCAGCAGGTGAGGCAGGACTTGCACAGTGCTGAGCTGTTTGCTCTCTTACAGAATCACTGGGTTGGAAAAGCCCTTTAAGCTCATGGAGACCAACTGTCCCTGTCCTGTGCTGACCCGTATCCCTGAGCACCTCATCTCCCTGTCTGTTAAACCCATCCAGGGAAGGTGACTCAGCCCCTCCCTGGGCAGCCTGTGCCAGTACCTGACAACTCTTTCAGGGAAGAACTTTTCCCTCACATCTGAGCTGACCCTGCCCTGGTACAGCTTGAGCCCATTGCCCCTTGTCCCATCTCCTGCCCCCTGGTTGAAAAGACCATCACCCACCTCTTTGCACCCTCCTATCAGGTCAGTGTAGGTGGTGATAAGGTCTCCCCTCAGCCTCCTCTTCTCCAGGCTGAACACCCCCAGCTCCCTCAGCTGCTCCTCACAGGACTTGCCCTCCAGCCCCTTCCCCAGCCTGGTTGCCCGTCTCTGGACACGCTCCAGGACCTCCATGTCCTTCTTATGGTGAGGAGCCCAGAACTGGACACAGTATGTGAGGTTACACAGCTGGGTGCTGAAGCGCAGCCATGCACCAAGCCAGGCATGACAACATCACATGAATATCCTGGAAAAAAAGAGGAAAACCTAAGGCTTTTCCCTCTTTCCTGACTGCACAGATCAGCTGTCAGCACCACCTTAATCTCTTTCCCATACTTGCTCTGACACTGCCTGGAAATAGGTGCACGGGTGTCGGGGAAGGCAGCAGGCATGCCAGCGGCCTAGCTCTCTTCACCAGAGACACAGGCCCTGACAATATCCACGTGTTCCCATGAGACAGGAAAAGTTACTCATGCTGACAGGATTTTGATAATCACATTCTCAAAACACAGCGGCCTTGATGACAGGGGTACAGACTGCCCTAAACCAAGAAGAAGTTGTGGGAAGGTACTTGGGAGTAACGGAACATGTCAAGAACCAGCCATAATAAGATGGTCAAACAGCAGGTGTGCGGATGCTTTGAGGCATCAAAGGTAAGCTAACGCTATTTAGCTATTAAGATATGGTATCAGAACTTGTTACAATCACTAACCAAGCAGTAGGGTGTGAAGAACAGTGTATGCAACCAATTGGCAGTTTTTCAGCTTGCCACGTTTGCCGCAACAAATGTCTATAATCTGTGTGATTTCACCCAATAAATGGCTTCACCTAAAATTCATATCGAATTGCGTGTTGTCCATCGCCAGTCTCCACCCACGGGTATGAGCCCTGTGTTCTCTGCAGCAAGCTGAAATATTGAGAAACGGCAAAAGGGATTTTCAGAGGGTTTTCTGAGGGCAGAAGACACAAATTCCTAACAGCCTTCCCAAATGGTGCCGAGGGATGCTCTAGGGAAATGGCAAACAGATATTGTGTGAGAGAGGTTATCCATCACCGCCCAGCCACTGCAGCACCTTTCCTCCTCCAAAAGAGCTGGCTTTTGGCACATACCTCACAAGGACTTTCCATGTTACACCAGCTAGCCAAGGAGTTGTGCAATTAGATGTCAAACATGTTTGGAGAACAAAGTGTGTAAACGGGATGTAATGCAATACTACGTGTTTATTTCTGAACATGAATCCAAGCAAATCCATCCATGGCCACTTCTCAAGATGAATAAAATCTACCAGCTTAAGACGTCTTGCAGTATTTCTTCTCTCTCCTCTTTTACTAAAGAACCAGGATGAAATGTTTTTAATAAAACACTCTCTTTTTTTTTTTTTTTTAAATACTTATATATATCAAAGTGCAAATAAATCTTTACTATAATCAGAAGAATGCAGAGAATTGTAAAAGTTTAGAAGGGGTCACTTCTGACTGGCCTCTACTCCATAAAGTACAGTTTGATGTCCTGTAGTTTATAGCCATACAAAGCCCAGGTCTTCTGCATTCAGATTGGCTGTTAATGTTGTAATGATGTTTAACTGCTGACAAATGAATTACAGGTGGGGAACGCATTGCCCATTTAGGACAAGGACTGTTTAAGTAAAAAAATCTGTCATTTGTATTTGGTTGCTTTTTTTTTTTTAATGTTTCTTTTTAATTCCCCCAAGCAAACAGATTAAGGAACATCACAGCCCATCAAGTAATGTATGTTTATAAAAACACCACATCTCTTTGATGCATCTATCATGTGCTGTATAGGAGAAAGAGGGGTTTTCTTTCACTTGCAGTGTAGCTTCTTTTTTATTTTTTGCCACTAATTATGGAATTTCTCATTAAAATAACAAGAAGCACGTCTGGCTGGGATTCAAGCACATGTTTTCACTTTGGGAAACCAATGGGAACCGTATGCTTTCTTCCTTCTTCCATGTCCCATGAAGCAATGGCAGCACACAGCCCAACAGCAGCATCCATGCCCCGCTCCACAAGCCCCATATGGCCAGATGCTGGGAGAAGACACTCTCCCAAAGGGGCAGACCCAGCCTGCAACCAGCACAGGGGCAACGCCACATTCACTGGCTAATTTTAAACTTCTAAAATTCACACCATTCCCCACGTCTTGAACCTGATGGATATTTCTTTCCCCTCTTAGGCCTGTCTTCTCCCTTACTCCTCTTCCTCCTTGCACTGTTGCATTTTTTCTCATGGCAAAAACTAACTCACGCAGACCTGTGGTGGTTATTTATAAATTCTCCTTGGATGCCAAAGCGCCACGAACAATCATTTCCTCCCAGTTTACAGGAACATTCAAAGTGCTCTGAAACATATTTTCAACATAAGTCATCACTTTGAAGATGCGTCCAAGCTTTTGTTCGTGTTTATTGACAGGAAGTTGTTTTTCATTGCTCAAATCAGGAGGGGAATGATGGGGAGCAGGAGGGGGGAGGGAAGAGGAGGAAGGGCTTTTGCCAAGAAGTTGAAGCTGTACCCTGCAAAACCCAACCCTGTGTTTCTGGCATGTCTGTTGGCTTCCCCCCGCCACCCATTGCCCAACCCCACTCTTCTCTTTCAAGGAAGAAAAACCATCATCAGAGCTTAAGAAGGGGTAAATTAGAGCAAGGATGGATGTGGGCAGGTGAGAGGGGAGGAGAAACCTCCATTACCTGTCACAGTTATGTAAGAAGAAGGGGTTTTGGGGGCACACCCTTGTCCCTTGAGAGCAGAGGTGAGGCATGAGCCCTCCCATTTTGCCTCCTTCTGGGGAACAGGCCAGCAGAGCAGGACCACGCTCTTTTGGAACTTGGTGGCTCATAGGGGAGAGGATTGGGAAAGGGGCGTATTGACTCAATCTCCCTGCCAAGGCAGGGCAGAGCTCTTCATCCCCAGCTCAGAGGTATGGAGGGCCACAGGAGAGGTTTCTTGGACTACTCTCCACAGAGATGGGCAAGAGGTCTGCAGCGTGGCCAGTTGAGAATGGGAGTCCTTCCAGGGTGGGGTCAAAGGGTGGGAGAGGAGCTGGGTGAACTGGCCAGGTGGTGACAGGAGAGGGGCAATGCAGATGCCTACCTGCTCACCACTGTATGCCAGGACAGAAGGTCAGGTGCTTTTGATTTCCACCTCAAGTCCCAGGCAATGTCTTCAGGGCATATTTTCTGTTGGCCTCAACCAGTCCGAACTTCAGCAGAGCAGCACCTTTTCTTGAAGGGCACAGTCATACTCATCTGCTGCTCCATGATCTGGTCCTAGTGGAGGAAGTCAGCAAAGGAGCAGGATGAGTTCACTGGGAAGAGTTAAGAGAGCCACAGATGAGGACCTTAGCCAGGCAAAGATGCCTGCCATCGGAAGAAAGTACCTAGAGAAACACAACAGACCCGCTAGTCTTGACCTTGTGGATGCACTCGAAAGGGCTCAGCAGCCCTGGCACACATCACTGCTGCGCTCCATTTAATGGGGAGAAAGAGGGATTTTGAAGTAAGGTTGTATCAACCTTTTTATATTGACAATGGGACCGGTTATTATATACTGTGTGCCTGGGGTTCTTCCACTGGAAGGAGTGCAACACAACACTGGGGGCAGTTCCTGATTCCACTTACTCCCAATAATTATTACTCCTTGGCTTGTTGCTACACTATATAGTGTAATGTTATTGCTTGGAATGGTATGTTAACTTAGTTTTTACTGATACCATGTGTTCCCCCCTCTTTTATCCTGGTAGTGTGTCAAGAACTATTTTTCTAAAGATGGTCAAGGGAATATGATTCTAATATTACTGGAGATGGTATAAAAAGTTTTATAGACAGTGTTCCACGTTTGAACTGGGAGCCCAGAATTCAGCCACGAGGGCCTTAATCGGATGTTTGAATTGCAGGTTTTTGAAGGCTCAGATTGGCCGGTGAGGTGGAAAAGGCACTCGCTTGGTTACAGGCAACAGCCAGTTTGAAAGTCAAGATGCTAAACCAAAACAAAAACCTCTGGGAGCTGGGCTTATAATATGCAATTTCAGGCATCAGTTGGCTCCAGGAGCAAGATTTAAAGCAGCCTGGAAAACACACAGGGACACATCGCTTATGGCATTATTCCTACGAGTGGACTCATAAACCCCTGCCTGTTAATGTGATCATCCCTGACTGCTGGCAGAGCTGGGATAAGATGTAGGTCCTCCAAAACTCAGAGTAGAAGCTGCAAAAGGAGCTACAGACCCAGGTGTGCCAACGATTGTACCCTCTGATGCTCCTGGACCACAACCCCATGAACACTCAAGAAGAGGAGATGCAAAGACCATGGGCTTGTTTACAGCCCTCGGAGTGATGCCTGCGTGGATGAACAGTGTGGGAGCTGGGCTGTGGGCTGCTGAAACTTTCTCCAGGCACCAGAGCACAAGGATTTGCTTTGCTGGTTTCTCTGCTTCATGCCAATGTTTGCAGTGCCACTTCTTGATCAAATCTGCACCTGGTGTTTGTGGCTTATCCACCTCTGGAAGCTGCTGCTTCAGCTCCTGTGAGGAACTGCAGTGAACAAGGGCTCTGCGCATCCATCCCCGCTGCATTCAAGGCTTCTGTGTTTACTAACAGCCTGCCTTCCTGTTCAGCCATCAAGGTATTTCTTGTTATGTTTTATGGTAGAACAGGTCCAGTGTGCTACAGGAAGGGACTCTGAAGACAGATAGCAACAGCAGGCAGAGTTTTCCAGCCCCACCAAACTTCCCTAATGGCATTTCCAACACTTGGGCCATGACTGCAACGACGGCTGACACCTCGTACATCATCATCTGCTTTCTATTTAACAGAACAACAAGGGTGGTTTATTCATTGCAGGTGATTACCTTCATGCAGGATGAACGTGGGGAAACTCGAAGCTTTGTGTCTCGGCAGCGGGCGGACTTGCCCTGTCTGACACCATCTTCCTCACCACAGTCATCACCGGGGATGCATTCTCCTTGTTTCACAGGTCACTGTGGTGCCCTGGAATGCTACACGCCTGCACCTGGCATGATTGCTGGAGTTTCAGAGCTTCCTTGGGACCCTTGGGTGCATCTTTTGGGAGTTAAGGATGAAAGCTTTGCTCCTAACCCAAGAGAGCTTCCATTGTACTGCAAGCTGGTGGAGTGTCTTCCTCACTTGGTGACTGCTTACACAGGCTCAGACAGACAGACATCTGTTTTGCTCTCTCTGGACATTTCCTTTATTTCACTTTCAAAATCTCATCAAAGCCAACTTTTGGGACATCCTGTACTTGTCTGCAGTTCTTTCATCAGGTGCTTGTTGTGGTTTGCATTGAGCATGAAAGAACTAGGGCTTGCCAGGAGTGAAAGGCGGTCTGGAGCAGGGCTGTGATATCCCAGCCAGTGGGGGACAGGGGAGGACATGGGGATCCAAGGGATGGCTGGAAGGACAAGGCCTCCCTAGCAAAGCAGGAGCAGGGGAATGTGGTGGGGAGGGAGGTGCACAGCAGTTCAGCAGGAGGGAGGTGAGGTCAACGGGCTCCTGGTCACCACTGGGACAACAAGTGGGTGACACCAAACCGACCAGCTCCCATATATCTAATGATGAAAATACTTCTGCTTTCTGACTTATCTGGTGCTCCTCACTTCAAAAAGTGAAGGCAAAGTCCCTTAAGCTGTAAGGCTAAGAAGCAAGCAAGCTAGGGTGAGCAGAGCTTGGATGAGACATTAGTTGAGGTGAAGTCATTTGTTTGAAAGCTTCAGCCAAGCCACCAACTTTGCGAAGCACAGCTGGGCTCAAAGCAGGACAAACACCTGTCCTGGAGATCTTCCAGAGCCAGAACTGTCCAGTACTGTGTGCAACTGCCCAAATAAACCTCAATATCCCCAATTCCTCCTCTTCCTACTCGCACTTGAATAATAGTCTCTCTATTAAAAAACACAAGGAAGTGCACATCTGGACTGTCTCATCCAAACAAGGAAGGTTGCTCTTATGCACCCATCTGGCCTTCTGAATGTACCCCTTCCCCCCAACACACACCTCCTCTGAGGCTTTATCTATCGAGATAAAGGGGAAGACCTGCACCTCCTAGGTCTGGCAGAACTTTCTGCCCATGTCTTGCAGTCTGGCCAGATCGACCCACTTCTGTGTTGTCACAGCCTTAAAATAAAATCACCATGGGAAGATGTTCCTTTTACCTTCTGCAGAAACACAGGTCCTTGCTTCACCCAAGCTCCATCAGATCATGAAGAGTCTATTAGAAATGTTAGCTTCTACTTGAAAACCATCAGCATCCAGAGATGACCTAGAGAAGCTCTCATCAGCGTGAGGTAAAAATGAACCACAGACACAGACAAGCTCTGCTGCACCCCTGGCCAGCTTAACTCCTTTCCACCTGACATCTTGTGATGTTGGGGGGGAATAATGCTGCTGCTACCCATACAGTCCCTACTGGGATATAATGGCAAAGGACCCCAGTTTGGGCCATTGGGAGCCTCATTTAACTTCTCCAACATACTATTCCTTTGCAATGCTTCCCAGTGGCAATGCTGGGGAGATCTTGGTTCTGGTTTCAGACAGCTGTTCTCTGCACTCACTTCTGTAGCTCTTCTCATCTGCAAAATCAAGGTAATGCTCCAAAGCTCCTTTACAACTCACTGAACTTTCCAAAACAGAAGCCCCAGGCATGACTATTCCATAGGACTGTTTCAAAAGCTGTTGGTCCACAACTTTATATCCACACTAAAAGACTAGAGGCAGCAAAGTATGAAGAACAGTCTATCTGCAAGGTTACAGCTCTCTCATGTGATACACAACATGACAAGTCCAACACAGATAGGAAAGGTTTGCATACAAATCACTATTTCTTAATAAGGGGAAAAGGAAAAACAACCTGGACGTGGTGCCCACCCTTTGCTGGGAGAGCTGGATAGTGGCTACCGAGATCTGGGGTGCATGCAGCACCCACCATATGCAGGAACGAGAGGGCTCTAGTTAGCGCTGGGAAAGATCACGCTGCCCTAGTTATTTTCCAGACAAAAACCTGACCTGGAAAGCACCAACACTCCCAGCTGGAGTCCTGTGTCCAGAGCTGGGGCCCCAAATACAAGAAAGATGTAGAACTGTTGGAGAGGGTTCAGAGGAGGCCATGAAGGTGATCAGAGGGCTGGAGCACCTCCACTACAAAGAGAGGCTGAGGGAGCTGGGCTTGTTCAGCCTGGAGAAGAGAAGGCTGCAGGGGGACCTAATAGCAGCCTTCCAGTCCCTGAAGAGAGCAGAGAAACAGGAGGGGAGTCAGCTTGTTAAAAGGGTAGATAATGGCAGGACAAGGGGGATGGAGTCAAGCTGAGGGATGGAAGGTTTAAATTATATATTAGGGGTAAGTTTTTTACAGACAGTGTGGTGAGGGGCTGGAATGGAGAGTAGATAGATGCCCCATCCCTGGGGGTGTTCAGGGTCAGATTGGATGGGGCCCTGGGCAACCTTGTGTAGCTCCAGGCCTGGAGGTTGGTGGCCCTGCCTGTGGCAGGGGGGCTGGAAATCTCTGATCCTTGAGATCCCTTCCAACCCAGACTGTTTTATGATTCTATGATTCTAAGAACACTGTTCCAGCATGAGGAGGCTTTTTCTTTTTCTTTTTTTCTTTTTGGGACTGACATGCAACTTCTGAAGCTGAAACTGAACTTCCATGCTTCTGAAGGCTTGGGATGTCTTTTTGGGATCAGATCAGTGCTCATCTCCGGTCCCTCCAGAGATGTGTAAGGAGGGCAAATGCAGTCCTGGAATGAACACAGGGACGGAATAACACTGTATCTTAAACAACACATCGGATCTTTATCCTGCTATTGCTGTTAAGTTCAGTTACGGGGTAGGAGATCCAATGGTGGTAGTGGTGGTGGTGGTGGTGGGAGCATCCTCCTGTTGATCTGGTAGACACATCACCTGCTCTAACAAACAGGCAAGATCACAGAATCATAGGGGTTGGATGGGACCTTGAGAGATCATCAGGTCCAACCCCCTGCCAAAGCAGCTCCCTAGCTCATATTGCACAGGTCGGCATCCCAACGGGGTTGGAATATCTCCAGAGAAGGAGACTCCACACCCCCTGGGCAGCCTGTCCCAGGGCCTCCCTCACTGGGAAGAAGTTCTTCTGCACGTTGATGCGGAACTTCCTATGCTCTAACTTGCAGCCATTGTCTCTTGTCCTGTCTCCAAAGAGCACTGAAAAGGGGCTGGCCATTTCCCACTGTGTCCCATACTTCAGATACTGATAAATATTAATAAGGTCCCCCCTTAGTCTTCTTTTCTCCAGGCTGAAGAGAGTAGAGGGGGAGAATCCCCTCTTTCGACCTGCTGGTCACACTCCTCTTGTTCCCCCCCAGGATCCCATTGGCTCTCTTAGCCCCCAGGACACACTGCTGGTTCATGGCCAACCTGTCATCCACCAGGACCCCCATTCCTTCTCCTCAGAGCTCCTCTCCCCCAGCCTGTACTGATTCAAGCAGTTATTCCTTCCCAGGTGAAAGGATGAAGGAAACCCCATTAAAAACATGATGAAAGTTGCCTCGAGGCTCCTTACATCACACGGGCTCTGGGTGGTTGGGTTTGAGTTTTTTTATATCTTCTCTTTTTTGTCTGTTAATAAAGCAAAACCCAGCGTTCTTCACCTTGGTGTTACAGGCTGAGGCAGTCCATCAGCTCCTACCCCCATGTGCGCACACAGAGGGATGAACACACACTGGTGTGCAAGGGATGCTTGCTGCCCCCCACCCCAGCTGCAAACCAAGGGTACACTAAAGGCTCACAGGCCAGGTGAATTTGGGTTCCTGGGGGTTTTTGAGGGGGGCTTTCAGCAGCTGACCTGCCTCTTTTGGTGGAGACAAAGTGAATTTCATGGGAAGCAGTCAGGAGAGCAGGAACAGTGGTGGGTGGGGACCCTGTGCGCCCAAGGTCTGACCCACACCTCACGCTGCTGGAGAGGGGAGAGAAAGAGGCAAACCCCAGAACACCACGTTATTTCTACCCTGCTGTGAATTCCCTTTGGCAATGACAGCTAAATAAAACTCCCACATGGTTTATTTTCAGATAAACTCCCCTTCCCACCCCCCCAAACTGATTTACGGTGCTATTGTTCTGTGCTCTGACCTAACACACCAGAAAGCTCGGAGCGGTGTAGCTCCCTCCCTGCTCCTTCCATCACGCAGGTGTAACTGCTGTAAAAGAGAGGGAGAGGGAGGAAGGAAACAGAAGAGAAAACAAGGGGGAGAAGTTGAGGCTGCAGACACCCACATCTGCTCTCTGACTAGCTCAGGCTACGGCACACCCGCACAGGGCACGTTTTATTGCTAACATTCCTTATAAGTTAGCAACTTTTTTTGTTTAACACACACACACACACTCACACACCCCTTTTCCTGCAAACTTCAGATGTCCCAGAGGAATGTTTAAATTATTATGGAATCCCAGAGGAGTTGCCGCTTCCCTTTTTAATTTGTTCCATGCTGGCTGCTGTTTTTTTAAAGGAGTGCCCAGCTTGCTCTTTCCTAAAGGCAGGCCCAGGGCTCCCTGTTCTGTTTCTGGCACAGAACTGGTTAGAATTTTGTTTCCCAAATCCCTGTGGGTTCAAAGCGTGGCCAGAGCCATTTACTCCATGGTGAAATTTGCAATTACCTGCTCCATTTTTTGAGCCTTTGTTTAAATAGAAATACTAAAATTTAAAGAAATACTTCATCAACGACCTTGATGAAGGAATAGCATCCACCCTCAGCAAGTACCCGCTGATACAGAGCTGGGAGGAGTGGCTGACACACAGGACACTGCACTAACATCCAGCGAGACCTGGACAGGCTGGAGAGCTGGGCAGGCAGAAACCGGATGAGGTTCAACAAAAGCAAGTGTAGAGTCCTGCACCTGGGAAGGAACAACCGTTTGTATCAGTACAGGCTAGGGGGTGACCTGCTGAAGAGGAGCTCTGTGGAGAAGTACCTGGGGGTCCTGGTGGGTGACAGGGTGGCCATGAGCCAGCAGTGTGCCCTGGTGGCCAAGAGAGCCAATGGGATCCTGGGGGGCATCAAGAGGATTGTGGCCAGCACGTCAAAGGAGGTGATCCTCCCCCTCTGCTCTGCCCTGGTCAGGCCCCACCTAGAGTATTGTGTCCAGTTCTGGGCTCCCTGGTATAAAAAAGCCAGGGATGTCCTGGAGAGAGTCCAGTGGAGGCTACGAAGATGATGAAGGGCCTGGAACATCTCGCCTATGAGGAAAGGCTGAGTGAGCTGGGGCTGTTCAGCCTGGAGAAAAGAAGACTAAGGGGGGACCTTATTAATAACATTTATCAATATCTTAAGTATGGGCTGCAGGGGGAAATGGCCAGCCCCTTTTCAGTGGTCTGTGGGGATAGGACAAGGGGCAATGGCTACAAGTTACGAGCATAGGAAGAACTTCTTCCCAGTGAGGGAGCCCTTGGACAGGCTGCCCAGGGGTTGTGGAGTCTCCTTCTCTGGAGATATTCCAGCCCCATCTGGACGCCGACCTGTGCAATATGAGCTAGGGAGCTGCGTTGGCAGGGGAGTTGGACCCGATGAGCTCTTGAGGTCCCATCCAACCCCTATGATTCTCTGATTCAGCCACTCAAAGGAGGGGGTTTTGGCCATTTTTTGCTTGGCTGGCTTTCACCAGTTGCGAGCTGCGATCCCCATAAGGCCAACATCATGCCTAGTGTTATCTAGCCCCAGGCACAGACCCATGTCTTCGCAGATCCAGGCAAGAAAAAAAGACTAAATCAATGTGTAGTGAGGAGAGGAGGACTGGAAATGGGGTTTGACCTTTATAGTCTGGTGGCAGTGGCCAAGTAAGGCTGCTGAAGCACTAGACAGGACTCACTGCTTCTAACCTTGTTGCCACCTTTGCCCTCTGACCGCCACTTCAAGGTGGGGGAGAGATGTCAAGAAATTGCCCCAAGGTTGAAGAGAAGAAGGTGCAGAGCAGGAAAATGAATAAATTCATTGTCACAATCAGGGCTGCAGCTTCTAGCTGTCATAGCGTTTCTTCTCAGAGTGGCTCTGCCTGGCCCTGTAATCCCTTCGTGGGAAGGGAAACCACCCCATCGGCCTTAGAGATGTTCCCTGGCAGCTGCTGCTTCTAAACCTCAGAAAGCCTCATACCCAGAGCAGACGTGAGGTGACTACGCTAGGAAAATGTGGCCCAAAGAAAGAAAAAAGGAGACTACTGAAGGGCTGGGAAGGGTGACACAAATTCCAACATCTTTGGTTAATGAAATGAAGGTAAACAAATACTGGCCACACGTGTCCTTAATAGATCCAGTTAACCCCCTTAGCCCAATACGTTGCCAAATCAAGTATCACTTCTGCACGTGAGGGATTGGCTGCTCATTAGGAAAAACAAATGTCAGTGGAAATGTACTACTACATTTTTTGTTGGCGAATGCGACCTTCCAGTCCAAATGCCTTCTGAGCGTTAGCGAAGGACGTGTCTCTGTAACTGACCAGACAGAGCCCTTTTGGGAATCCCAGCAGGGGAATGGTAACACAGTCCTGGTCTTTCAAGCCAAGGAAGAGGATTCCCTTACTGCTATAGAAATCTCCTGTTACCAGCAAAGTGGAGTAAGACTGAGTGATCCCAGAGTGGAACAATAATTTAATACCAGAAGATCACCATGGGCCATGAAGCAATTCGAGTGAGAAACCAGAAGGTTGATTTAAGGACACAAGAGCTGCAAGGCACTGCTAGAACCATTTGAGGGGATGTGAGCCACAACATCGCCTTTATATGTCCATTACAACGAGCTGCCTTCTCCTACCTATGGACTTTTCTGGAATTTTCCCTCCCCCCAGGGTAGAAGGCCTAATATCCTGCTGTTGCAGTGGTGCTTTCCAGAGAGCTCCTGGGAGGACTCAAAGAAACTTCACCACAGATTTGACACAAGGCATCCCCAAAATAACAGCTCTTCTCTGAGCCCTGCCAGTGTTTTCCATTGGCTGGCCCTGTGCAGAGCCAGGAGTTGGACTTGATGATCCTATGGTTCCCTTCCCACTCAAGATATTCTGTGATTCCATGATATGATCTTGGTTGGATGCTCATCTCCCAGATCCTGGTTCAGTGGGACTTCAGATAAGTCCAGTACACCCCAAGCCACCGCTCAGTGTTTGAGCTGGGAGGAGACACAATGTGTCCCTCGGATGTGTTTATTCAGGGAAGCAGCTGCCTTGGATAGGTCTCTATCAGAGAGCAGAGCAGCTCGGTGCTTTTCTGCCTGATTAAAACAACTCTTAATTCATGTACTCCAGAAAGACCTGAAAAGGGAAGGAGCTGAGCCTTGTCCTGGAACCTGACAATCCCCCCCATGGCAAGGGGCAATCGCTGCTTTCTCACTGCCTGGGGACAGCTGTGAATTCGTGTTACTGCTCTGCAGGCTCAGCGAGGAGGATCCCAACGGTCCCTTGAGCTGGGTGAGATGTTTCCTCTGCCACTCAAGGGCACGTGCCACTTGCTGGCTTTCACATCTCATTAAACTGAAGCCTTGGGAACAAGATGAGGAAAAACATTTCAATTAAATTAGCTCCATTAGTTCAGCTTGTGAGGAAGGGAGGTGGGGTTTGGGTTCTTTTTTCTTAATTTCATGGCAATCGCAGGGCTCCAGCCACGTGTTGCTTTGGAAGGCACGTACCCTTTGAAAGGGTGCTCTTCACTGGTACCCAAATACAAAAGGTAGAACTCAGAAGCAGGCAATCCCTAGGAAATGAATGTTCACCAGCTCTCCTGTGAACTGAGGCAGTTGAAACTACGTGCCTTTATGGGGAAAATTAATTTTATGTGTAATTCTCCCTTCCATTTCTATGTGTGGTACCCATGCTGTTTCAATTTCTCTGTGACAAAATGTATCGTTGATAGGAACCAGACCTGTGGCTGCTTTAGTACTTAGATATCTAAATACTTGCCTGCAAGTACCATCTATCACTAAAGCAAAAAACCATGTCACTTGCGATGTCCTCTGGGAAGGAGAAAACCACAATTCTTTCAAGATTTGCCAGTTACTTTACAAGTTAAGCCTGTCAGTTTAGCACTAAATCTTCGACTTAAAATGGTAAAATGAAAAAAAGGGGAAAAAAAAAAGAAGTCCTTGTTTCAAAACTGGAAAATTGAGTTTGTCTGAGGTATTTGATGCTAGTGTTGGGGACCCGTGATGATTGATTGATGGGTTTGGGAACTGTGTGTGCTGACAGCTCTGAGAGTCCTGCCTTCACTTGGCAAGCATGGATTAGTCCTACCATAAACAGGCCAAAACCAAGAAAGGGTGAGTAAACAACATCAGTCTCTGACTCATCAGTCTTGTCACCACCTACCACCTGTGAGCCACTGGCTTCCTAAGCTGCCAGCCTTCAGCTCCAGAGAGGTCAGGGTTTCCCCACCCTCTCTGACACTAGATGCAGAGATGGCTGGAGCTGCCCGCAGCCACCTTGACCATCAACATCCCATTTAAAAGCAGAAACGTGCATCCCCTTCTCAGACAAGGCCTGAAACCATTGCAGGGTGTAAAAACTGGAGCAACACAGATGAAGGAAGATGTGGCCTGGCTGCTGGAGAGAGCCAGAACATCTCTCTTGCCATGCCCAGGGATTGTAACCTTCCTGGGGGTGTAAGAGGCACGAAGAACTTTGCTGTTCCTGCAATTCAGTTACACTTTCATAGAATCATAGAATGGTCTGGGTTGGAAGGGACCCCAAGGATCATAGAGTTCTAACCCCCCTGCCACAGGCAGGGCCACCAACCTCCAGGCCAGCATCTGGCTGCTTTGCAATCAGGAGGTTTGTGGCAGGACAAAATGAATGGAAACTCTTTTCTTCCCCTCCCAACTGTCCCAGCAGGACCAGGGCAGCAAGGGTCATATGGAGGAAGAGTCAAGCAGCAGTGTCATTTACAACACTGAGCATTGAGATGTGTCTATCTAGCCCTGGCAGGCAAACCTCATCACTGCATCTGCTTTTTAACCTCATGTTGCAGCTCTGGGGGTAATACCAGCCACTTCACAAACATCTGGGAAAACAGCCATGCCGTAAATTTGCTGGACACAAACTCATCACTGTGTCCCTTCCCATCTGGTTATCCCATGGTGAGTTAGTGGCTGGCCTTGCTTCCCCCATGCTGGGCATGTTTAGGACCATAAATCACAGGACCTTGCTAGCTTGGTTGGGACAGAACAGCACTGGTGCCACTGGAGCAGTGAGAGGTCTTGATGAGAAGCAGCATGTTTAGCTCAGGGTGCCCTTGCCCTTTTCCTTTGCAAGCATGTTAACGTACCTTAAAACACTGCCTGCAGATGGAGATGCCACCAACAGACCACACTGACAGACTGGCTCCAGGTCCTGCACAGATCTTCTGCAAATATGGCAAATCCACAAGAGCTGCATTCCTTGTGGGTGGCATTCTCAACGGGTTTTGGTCCAAATCCTCTCTGTGAGTCAAGCAAACCCTGGATCTCTCATCCCAAGTATTTCCTTGAGCATTTCTGGCATGGTAAGGAAGAAGGTCAAGCTGGGGAAAGGAAAAGACTGTATTTATACTGCTCCCTATCAGGAGGGAGACCTCAGGACCTATGTTTGAAGGGAGAGGGTAAACAATTCCCATTCACAATGTTTAATGAGAAACATCATCTCCTCCCACCCTGCCCCAAGACAGTTTTCACAGAAATGTAAGTTTTCAATTTCTTTTTTGTGGGTTTGCAGAAGAGCAGAGAAGTCCATCTTTTCATCAACAAACCAGTAAAAGTCCCCTAAGTCTGGTGAAAGAAAAATAAAACTGAAAAGAGTGAAAGAATGGAAGGGAATGTTTCCTGGGTAAGATCTATCACCGCTTTAGCTGCTGTTTCTAGCAGGGAATTAGTTATTCTATTACTCCTAGGGGTCTAATTATCATTAGACCGTAATTGTAGCTTGGTGTGCTTTGCAAAGCAAAGAAAGCAGCAGCCTGTGCTGGACTGGATGCAATCATCTGTTCTTTTGATATGCATGTGTTTGTGTGTCTGTTCTTCCCTTTCATCTTCACATATTCTAGGAAGGAGAAGCTGCTGTGATCCTGCTGCACCTGACAGCTTTACTGTCCAGACAGCTTTACAGAGTGCTCAGCTCCTGAGACCTGAACTGACAGTGCTGCAGAGGGCCTATGGCTGAGGCTGGCTGAACCAGACACAGCCTTGTGAGCTCTTGTTTTAGTCCTTCTGCCACCCCTTTTGTCTTGCTGCCACGTCCAGCAGGTGTTGCTCTTCCTTCTGCAGCGGAGACTTTTGAAAATACATCAAAAAGCTTCATTAGGCACAAGAAAAGGGCTATTTGCTTTGGCTATGTTTGCTCCCTAATTACCATATATAATCTTGCAGCACTAACAAATGGAAGTGGCCATAAGGACTGTGTTTTTAAAAGCTCTATTGATCTCAGTACAGTTTCAGATTCACAGACAAGCTTCTGCTTGGGCTTTGGCACAAGTTGATTTCAGGGGAGCAAAACAAGCGGTGGCCCAGAGCACGTGTGAACAGCAGCCTCCCTTTTGTGCACCTTACACTGAGCAAGTGCGCAAGGGAGGAGTGAACTCCCACCCTCCCTCCAAACAGGCTGGTGCTGGTCCAAGGTGGGATCCAGCACCAGATCGAGCATCTCCCCAGGAAGGTGCACAGTGGCCCCAGGGGTACCTGAACCACTCTCCCATTCCCCCAAATCATTTCTGCAAACACCACAGACAAAACCCAAGATTTTCCCCAAACTGGTGAAACTCTTCCCCAGATTTTTGCTTCATGACCTTTCCTGCTGTCCATGGGATCAGTTTGCCTCCTGAGTTTTTCACGCTGCAGTGCCCTAGCTGCTCCCCCATGCACATCCTTACAGGGGTCCATCCCTCCCCATGCAGGGAGTGCGTGTTCAGACTGAAGGGGTTCAGATTGCTGGGGGCAATCTGTGGGGTTTATTTTTATAAATCTGTGTTCTGTTTCCTCAGATTTCTGGTGGGGTGAGGTTTAGCACGTGCATTACTCTGAGCATTTTAGGACTGAAAAAGAATAAAAAGAAAGAAAAAAAATATAATCCAAAAGCTTGGGCTATTTTCATAGCATCTAGGGGATGGAAAGCAACTTTTCCCCCTCCAAAGCAACAGTGATTTTTAGACTCATAGAAACCTCATTTGGAATGATCACAGAGGCAAATGTGGAGGTGAGGAACAGCTTACTGCTTCTGATGCAATGCAGGACCAAGTTAGGCCAGATCCACACTACAGGTCTGGCAGAAAGCCTGCAACAGCAACAACTACTCCCCATATCAGCAGGCAGTGATCAGCAGAACACAGCAGTGCCCAGCTGCTGGTGAGCTGTCCAAGTGTTTGGGTATTTATAGGAAATAAAAGCACCCCAAACCCTCTGTTCCTAATATGTAGCAGGGCAGCATCAGCCACACTGGCCTGTGCCAGCATCCCGTGTTCATGAACCTCACCTGCTGCAGCTAAGGTCAGGTGGTTTTGGAGAACATGAAGCCCATCAAGCCAGCCTTCCATGAGGCTCTACCACATGAAAACCACAAACAGAATCTAAGCAAATCACGCATGGCCCTCTGACTAGGGGTTGGAATTATTTCTGTGAAGAAATCTGGAGTTGTATTGAAATGGAGAAATTCAGATCACCATGAGGAGGTGGCTGGAAAGCAGCTGGAAGATGTTGTGACCCGCGTTGGAGCAAGCCCCTGGCAGGGGGTCTTCTGCTAGCTTCCTGTGACCTTGCTGGCCTCTTGGATCTTGGCTTGACCCAGACCAGCAGATCTACAGCCAAATCTGAAGCCCTCAACAGTTGTGGGACCCACATTTGACCTTTCCCTATGGAATGTGGCACCATGTATACACAAACGCAGAAGCAGCAAGCTTCTCTTGGGGTATCAAAAACATCTGCAGATCAGTAAGCTCAGTCACTGTGAGTGCTACGGCAAGGAACAATGAAGAAGACTGGAATTCTCAGGAAAACCATCCCCTCCCAGCTTTGTGTTCCACCTTGTCCTGGTTCTAGCCAGCCCATGGTTAACCTCCCCAGTTAGCCAACACTGGTGAGCTGAGTCAACCCAGGTGAGCTGAGTTAGCCAGGGCTGTTTTCCACACCACCTGACACAACTTCCCCATAAAAGCAGCTGGTTGGGAAAGGGTAGGGGCTGTTTGCCTCTAGGACAGTTGGAGTGCAGCTGGGATGTTGGGTTGGTTGGTCGGTTAGTCGGTCCTTGCAGTTGGGCAGCCCACTGTAATTGTCGGGTCAGTAAGGTACTCTGTGTTAGCACTGGGTGTGAGTGTAACTAGCCATTACTGTTCTATATTCATGGTGATAGGGACAAACCACCACACGTACCTCCTGCCCAACCACAGCTTTATCCCCAGACCTACATGCTACGTGCAGCCAAGATGCAGGGTGAGGGGCTCAGGCTTGGAGGAAGCCGATAGCTGCAGGGCATTACCTAGCTTGCAGCATTGCTGTGACAGAGGACAGGGAACCTACGTGTGGGCTGCAAGTCAGGCTGCATCATTCCTCAAGGCACCGCAACCTTCCTGATCGCATGACTTCATGCCAGCGCTGGAATCCTCCCACTATACAGGGGTCTCACGTAGCTGGCCCTCAGACAGCGTTCCTTTTCCATTTATTTCACACTTCACCTGACTCTTCCCATGCCTTTGTTCAGCTGATAAATGCAACGCTGCGCTCTTCTGCAATGTGGCCCAGTAATTGTGGGCAAAATGCTCCTTGCTGGAACCAAGGGGAAAAGCCCTGCTGTATGCCCCTGTACTTGGCATTGGTGAGGCCACACCTCAAGTACCGTGTCCAGTTCTGGGATCCTCACCACAAGGAGGACATCAAGGTCCTTGAGCAAGTCCAGAGAAGGGCAACCAGTCTGGAGAAGGGGCTGGAGGGCAAATCCTATGAGGAGCAGCTGAGGGAGCTGGGGGTGTTTAGCCTGGAGAAGAGGAGGCTGAGGAGACCTTATCCCCACCTATAACTACCTGAAGGGAGGTTGTAGAGAGGTGGGTGATGGTCTCTTCAACCAGGGGACAGGAGATGGGACAAGGGTAAATGGGCTCAAGCTGTGCCAGGGCAGGGTCAGATCAGATATTAGAAAAAAAATCTTTACTGAAAGAGCTGTCAGGGACTGGCACAGGCTGCCCAGGAAGGGGCTGAGTCACCTTCCCTGGATGTGTTTAAAAAAAGGGTAGGTGAGGTACTTAAGGATATGGTTTACCTTAGGATGGGAATGGTTGGACTTGCTGATCATTAAAGGTCTTTTACAACCTTGTGATTCTGTATACACCACACACCGGGAAAAGCCTCTGATTCAATGAAATGTAATCATGCTGTAACTGTGTGAGCTGCTTTGTGAAAGCAGCTACAAAACTGAGCCATAACAGCACAACAGCCTTGAAGATAAAGAAGTAAGAATTCGTGTGTTTTAGAATAGATAGGATTTGGGTGTTTTTAAGAATAGATTAGTTTTGAATTTTAGCAAAATTTGGCTGTAATCATGTGAGCTGTTTCATGAAAGCGGCTACAACTCTGAGCCAGAACACTCCAACAGCCTTGAAACTGAAGAAAGTGAAGATAGGGGAGTCATAAATAATGAGACTAATGACCAATTAAGTGACAGAGTATATCTTGTTTTCAGTTTAAAGGGGTTCCTAACTACTTTGTGTAGGAATGTGTTTTGGAGCTCAGGCAACCATGGAGAAGAACTGTAAAGAGCATGCGCTGAGAGAGAGGAAGACGTCCAGCCTTCATCCCTGAAGACCACCAGAAGACCCCCTAAGTGTCACTGAGCATGCTCTGTCTGGGAGGAATTAATATAAATGACTTCTTGGAAATAATTTGCATAACCCTGCCTTTTCTTAGAAATTATAATGAATACGTAGAGTTAATCTGTATAAACATGAGAAATTTGGCTTTAATGGGGGCATGCACTGGGAGGAGCGATGCCCTGTGTGCTCAGCACTGCAATAAGGGATACCTGCTTCATAGCCACCAAGGCTATTGAGTTTTGATTCCAGCTTTCTGAGGCATCACCTCTGCAGCACATCTGAGAACATCCCTTCGCCAGGGACCACGCAGGCTTTTCAGCTACACCCTAACGGCACCAGAGAGTGTCTCCACAACAGTGTGATGTTGGGCTTGAGCTGGGCTGTGTTTCTGTTGCATCTTCTCACTCCTGACCTGGTGGGAATTTGGCATCTCACACACTGTCATTGCATGGAGATTCTTGTATCTGCCTGAGCTCTGGGTGTGCTGGGACGGCTGGAGGATGTGGCCTGGAGAAGTCCACCCCCACACCCAGGTGGAAAGGTATATTCAGCCAGTACCACTGGCTAGACTCCTTTCAAGAATACCTACTTTTCACATTTCTGTCAGTTAAGGGAGGAAGTTAAGGACTGAGAGCCTTCACCTTGTCAAACAGTTCTGGCTGCAAGGCCATCAGAAAGGAAAACTCGGATGCGGGAGGAATCTGAAAAGGTACTTCATGCACTGGTTGGAGCTGCACGATAGCTGCTGAGAGATTTAGGATTCCAGACTAAATCTCTGAGTCTGCTTCCCTCATCTGCACAAAAGAGGAGGAAAACATCCAGAGGTTTGAAGGAACAATAAAGGTGAGCACACAGAGGTCCTGGGACACACCAACTCAGTGTTCATAGAGCAGTTCCCAGCTTGGCTTCTGCTCACTTGCTTACTCACTCATATGGTCATTTGCAACTTTCACGCCACCTGAAAGTCCCCAAGTGTTTAAGAACAGAAAACCCACAGAAGACAGGAGCTGTGGCCTTCTGTGCAATATTTTTTTTTCTCATCCTGGAGAACACCTTGCCAATATTGCATCTGATTCTGAATCTTGTTGTTAATCCTGAGTCTTCCGGCTCATACCGAGTGTTGAGTGCAGCACTCCTAAGGACCACTGCTGATCTTACTGCCACTGCACGCAGCAGGAGACACAAGAAGGCTGTGCAAACACACACACAAAGGAAAACATTTGCCATAGGCAGATACCTGGATCTTTTCTGCTCCTAAAAACACCAACAATAACGCTGTTCATTTATGAACAGCATCTCTAGGATTTTCCTCTCCCTTAGCTCCTCTCTCCTGGGCCATCAAACCCTGTGCAGCAGTTACTGTTTGCCTCCTGTCCACAAAGAAGGCATTAAACTTTTTTTTTTAAAGTTAATGAGTTTTAATTTTACTGAGCTATAAAGCCCCCTAATTGAAAAGCTCTCCACATGGATGAGATTAACAAGCTAATCAGGAACTGTCACTGCCAGAGGAGCAGGAGGTTTGCAGGGATAGTTCTCATTAGCGCTAATGCAAGTCATATGGGGCAGGAGAACGCACTGCAGAAGTGCTGGATTAAAGAGTGTGTGCAGTGAAAAAGGGGTGGGATACTTGAGCAAAGAGTGAGATCTGATGATCTTCAGGTCAAACAAAGCTTTTCTGACAGATGACCCACGGCTTCTGTTATACAGAAGAGGAACTCTAAGGAACAGCAAGCTTTTAATGGGCCCTTTGCACCTCCCTTGCATTGGGTAACAGATAACCATCATCTTCCACCCACAGTCAGTCATACCTGGAAAGCTGGGCTGTGGTGGCAGAAGGTCATCAATTGGTCTCATACCCAGGACATTCATAGTCCAAGACCAGTCAGAAGAAAAATGGAGGAGGAAAGGTGGCAAAGAGGCAAGGATGGCCAGCAACAATTCAGCAAGTAATGAAGCCAGATATCAGCAGCACCTGTGGTAATCACACTTTAGTGGTGTCATGCCAATGACCTGTTTTAAGGAGAAAATTTGGAGAAGGGCAGCAAGTTTGATTTCTACAGGGCTACCCATCAGCGCAAAGAAATTCTGAAATGGCCCTCTATCCCCTCCACAAAGATTTGCCTGGGTAGAATTGGTGATTTTCAGCTTTTCATTCCAGACTCCCAAGTTTCCATTGCCCCCATTACAGGGACAGCTGCTACCAGGCATCTGCCAGGCTCATGAACACACCCAGACTTGCGTGCAATGTCTGTACACAGCCACAGTATGTCTGGGGCACTCCAGCACAACGGCGTAAAATGGACAGGACTCGCAGTCCCCCTCATCCATAGTATCATACCCACATGCAAGCAGGACCATGAGTCACAAGCATGCTGAGCTCCTCTTCAGCACAGCTGAAGCAACCAGGATGGTCCCAGTTGCACATAATAGTAAGGAAATCACAGGGAAGCCCCAGCTCTGATGAGGATCACATTGTTGGGAGCTGTCCAGATGCAGAGTAAGACTACTTTGAAGCTGCAAAGAGTGTCAATTCAAGATAAGAGACAGGATATTTCCATTTGTAGACAGAGAGCTATAGCAGACACGTTAGGAGTGGGATTTTTGGAAGGACATGGCTGCAGAAACCTCACAAGGATGGGTCTGGAAATCCCCTGACTTGACTGCAGTCACAAAGCAAGGCAGGAACACAGCAGAGACTTGCTTTCCTATCTCCTCACAATGCTTTCACTGCAATATAGGCATCTTCCGGAGTCTACTTGAGCATATGCACAGTCAGGCAGGGATGACATGCACAGTGTGATGCCACTGCTCTAATTTGCAAGTTTGTCTGTTCAGAGGTGCAGGAGGCAGAAGGCAAACCTACCTAACACACTCCCTCTGTTCTGCATTTGGCTTTGTCTCTGGTCCCTGAGCAAAGAAATGCTGTCTGTCTCACGGCTCCTCATGTCAATCCATCACAGCCATGCCAGCTGACCCAGCACTCTCCTCTCCCCCAGATGCTGACTGCTGCTTTTTCCCATGCCTTGGTTTATTCTCAGCCACAGATGTACCTTCCAAAAAAAGTCAATTGCCTTTTCTATATCCAAACTGAGGAAGTGCCATGGGGAATCCCTTGCAGCCTCTCTCACCAGACTCTTTCAGCCACCACTTTCTATGGCCATCTGAAGCATTTTAACAGTAAGAACAAGTTAAATAGTCACAAGATATTGGAAGCCTGGAGATTTAGCATCCTTCCTTCGTGTACACTATTTATTTATTTATTTAAGAGTTGACAGCGTGCAGCAGAACAGGCTCCTCAGGACCCATGGGGGACCCGACTTCACTGGGTGCATGAACAGCAGTGTCTCATTACCTAAGATGTTCCATCTTGGATGGTAGCCTAATTTTGCAGCCCTAAATGTTTGGAAGAGCCACAAAGTGAGCCGTGATCTCCCAAATCAGCATCACTCCACCGTTCCCTCTAGTTGGAATTCACATTTGTTTGTTCACATAGAAGAAATGGGCCAACTTGACCCCTCCCTCCCCAACCCATCAGGCTTTCAGCAGAAGACCTGATCAAGGAGAGACTCTCCAACTTCAGGCTCTCTTTCCCTATTCACATGGGCAGTGAAAAGAAGGTTGTTTACCAACATGGGGCTTCAGCTTAGTCTAAGAGAACAGGAATTTCTTGCAGGATGGAGAAGGAGGAATAACTTCAGGGTTCCACAGATTTTACTCAACAGATACATTATTATTCCATGGTTGATTTATGAGTCTCCCTCTAAAATTCACTGAGATTTTAAGGCAGGTCTGTTGTGGGTTTGGCCAGGATAGTGTTAATTTTCTCTCTAGCATCAGCTGGAATGCCGTGTTTGGGAGCAGGGGCAGTGCTGGTAACACAGGGATGGTTTAGTTGTTGCCAAGCAGTCAGGGACTTATCAGTTGTTCATCCTGCCCCACTAATGAGAAGTCAGCCGGGCACACAGGGAGCTGGGGGGTACACAGCCAGGACAGGTGACCCGACCTGGCCAAAGAGGATATTCCATGCCAATTAAGTCACGCTCACCATAAAGGGAGGGCATAAAGGAGGTGTGTGTGGAAAGGAGCATACAGCTCCAGGGGACGGCTCTGAACTGTTCTGCTGCAGTCTGGTGAGACACCACATTGTGTACCACCTGTTCTGTGTATTTTGCTCTAAAGTCCTGTTGTTATCTCCCTCTCTCCTGTCCCAGTGAACTGTCCTTCTCCAAACCCAGGAGGTTTGGGGATTTTTGGTTTTCTTTTCCCTCCCTTCCCCCTACCCTTACCTAATTCCCCCCACCTCTACACCCTCAGAGAGAGTGGCTGCATGGTGCTCAGCTCTCGGCTGGAGCACGAACAAGCAAGTTCCAGCTGCAGCAGGTCCATCATTTAGCTATTAAAAAGGTGCTTTTGGCAACTAGAAAAAAAGCATGGAAAGGTACGAGCAGGAAATTATTAAAAGAGAACCTAGTGGCCACGACGATGAGAAGATGGCAAGTAAAGCCTCCAGAGTGCTGATGTTTGATTCTTCTTTGGTCTGTTTGGTAGCTTTTCCAGCATAAGTCATTGGGGGGGAGGGGGGGGGGGGGGGGGCAGGGAAGAGACAAGCCAGGAAGCTGTAAAAAAAACCCAACCCCAAAACCAAGAGACTTTCTTTGGAAACAAGCAGCAGCAGCTCTGCCGTACAAAATGCTCACAAAATCCTCCAAATCCCAGCCCCACTTGACCCAAACCTTGCTGATGGCTGGAAGGTCCTAGATTTCCTTCTGCCTTTATTGGAGGGTGGCCTGCGCACATGCATGGAAGAAGTGATATGACTCCTACTATGAGCTTCCCTCCTCTTCTTCACCCATGTCCTAACAGGTGTCATGACCCCAAACTAGGGCTGGAAGTGCCAGAACACACCCTAGCCTTCTCCACATCCTAAACACATAGATCTGATGGTCCTTGCAGGGGGGAATAAAAATGAGGGGAGCTAAGATCAGTTTGCACGTAAGTATGAAGAGCTTAGAATAAGAATCAATCCCAAAGTGAGGATTAATAGCAAATTTAAGGTAATTTGGCTTTACTCCTTCCTTTTCACCATGTGCTGTTACCTTGAGCTTCGCAGAGCTTCCTGAGCAGAGCAAAGGAAACACAGAGACTCCATGCAGAAGTTAGAATTGGAAGTAAGGGAGTTCTGGTTTTTCAGAGCAAAGAAGGGTCCCACATGCGTGTGAAAGCCATTTTGCTGAACCTTCAGTGGGGAATGGACAAATAAGAATGAAAAAGTTTGCTTAAAGGCCAGAAAAGTTCAACTTTCCTCTAAAAGTCACCCTTTGCAACAATTTACAGGCAGGTTACCACAGAACTTAGACCCAGGTCTTGTGGACCTAAAACCGTGGCTCTTGGTATGAGCTGTAAAATCCCCTGGTTCAATCTCAGGTATGAGCCTGCAGAAAGGATGAAAAAAAGCTCCTGGTGGAGGGTGTTCAGTGCTTTTGACAAAATCTGTGAGGCTTTTTCCCTCCAGTTTACCACAGTCACCTTCCAGCTAAGAAAGAAGGATCATCGATGAAGGAAGCTCTGGAAGCATCTGGAATGGTTGTTCTCCTGACCATAGTCCTATGAAACAGGAGTGGCACTTCAGGATCCCTTCAAAGACTGCGCTTACCACAACGGCATGTCTTCTGAGAATCCCTTCTCCAGAGAATACAGTCTCCTGCCCAAATCAGAACCCAGGAAGAAGTGGAAGAGGCCAGGCTATCAGAGTCAGAGAGCCTCACAGATGCATCATTCACACCTTCATGTGAAGGTGAGGGTCAGAGCACTTCATTTCATATTTGTATTTGGGGTGGGTTCCCATCACACCTCTCTCATCTGTTCCTTTTGTCCAACTGCCTTTATTTTACGGCTGGCTCTTTACGGCCTTCCTTTCCAGCTGCTTACTATTATCACCCATAGTTCTAATCCCTCCTTAACTGCTCACATAATCACCCCTTTACTTGGGAACCTGGATTCATACTCTTTGATGAACAGGTTGTCCTTGTATTTCCTGATCTCAGTTTATTCCAGGGCATCCAATGGTTTCCAGTGGAGCCCTCCATTGCTTTAGCCTGTCCTCCTTTGCCACAGTGTGGGAGTTTGAAGCAAATTAGCACCAGAGCACACATGATTGACCTTTGCTCAGAGATGGAACCGCAGTTTGCATGACCAAGGAGTCATTTGCATTTGCAGATGGGTCATAGAATCATAGAATGGTCTGGGTTGGAAGGGACCCCAAGGATCACAGAGCTCCAACCCCCATGCCACAGAAAAGGCCACCAACCTCCAAGCCTGGATCTACACAAGGTTGCCCAGGGCACCATCCAACCTGGCCTTGAAAATATAGATATATAAAAAAAGCAATTGATTTTTTTTTTTTTTTGGAAGATACATCTGCCTATTTCCAGCTCTGTGCAGGAAGCCAGAGGCCAAGCTAGCTTTCCTCTAGCTCTTGCACCACAACTAAGGGAGATCCTAACAATTGCATCTGCTGTCAGTTGCACCTGTCCAGCTGAAATCGGTGCTTTTCCTCTTGGTTTAAGTTTAAACTAAGACTTTGGCCACCCAGCAGTATTTGGATTGCGCCAGGCCTACAGGACACTGAGTTGTTAGCAAAGCTTTACCATCTACAGCAATATAGCAGCAAAAAAGGGCCCTACTTGAATGCCCACAAAAATCCACTCTGACACTAAAGCAACAAAATCATGAAGATATGAAGTAGGGTTCGGTTGGATTTTTTTTCACAGAGAAATAGGAAAGAGATAAAAGGAAATACTACCTTACTGCAGAGCATTGGCTGAGAAATCAGAGATGTGCCAGAGGAGACTCAGACTGGCTTTGTGACGCTCGTGCCTGTGCCCTCCAGACCATCTCAGAGGATCCACTCCAATGCAATCCATCACTTCAGTCCACATAGATCAGGACCTCAGCAGCTCTGTTTCCTGTCCTAACCCAAACATATTTGAGTACAACGCTGTCCATGTAGGGACAACATTGAACCCAGCATTGGTACGTGTGGTGGTTTAGCCCTGGCTAGAGGCCAATGCTCACCAAAGCTGCTCGCTCACAGAGGAGAAACAGGCAGAACCTCTGTAGGTTGGGATAAGGACAGTTCACTGCCCAAAATCACCGTGAATGTAGAACAATAATGGCTGGTTACACTCACACCCAGTGCTAACACAGAGCACCTTACTGACCCAAGGTCCCAACAACACTCCAACCATCCTGGAGGCAAACAGCACCTACTCTTCCCCAACCAGCTGCTTTTATGGGGAAGTGGTGTCAGGGGGTGTGGAAAACAACCCCGGCTAACTCAGCTCACCTGGGCTGACTCAGCTCACCTGTGTTGGCTGACTGGGGAGGTTAACCCTGGCTTGGCCATAACCAGGACAGTACAACATACTGCCATAAGACAGACCTGTAGAAACTGGTGTTAACAGCCTGGACCCTTGCTTGCCTCAGGGTGCCACACACCATGAACAAGGAGACATAGGCAGGTCTCACTGTTCTCTTGAAACCAGAAACCAAAACGCAGGTGGAATTTCCTAGCCAGCAACGCAATTTCCAAGTCCTCTGTTGCCTTTCCACCCAGGCTGCGCTCCAAGGGCTTGCTTATCGCAGCCAGAACTTGTGCACAAGGTGCTCACACTGAGCTCTGCAGTGAGGCAGCATCTACAACACCAATTCCTATTGGAGTCATCAATGAACATTAACTCCATCCTCCCAGAGAAAACATCTTGTTTTCTGTCCTACTGTAACCAATGCATGTGGGCTGGGTGGAGAACAGACCTCAGGGGATTTCCAGAGAGGACACTCAGAGCTCAACTGAATTGTGCCATTGGGTTCAGCAGAGGCCAGATGCCACCACACTTCAAAACCAGCTGTTGAAATAAAACCACTGCAGCAGAAAACCTGCAAACTTTATAGCACTCTGGGAGTGGAGATGATCAGGGGCAGCTCTGGCGTGCAGCACCCTCAGAAGTCACACCTCTTTCTCACCTCGCAGCACCCTGAGCTGCCCTGCACGTGAAAGATCCATGCCATCTGTCTGCTTCACACGCTTCTTGCATCACACAGTGTCAGAGCTGCCTAGATGGGAGACTCAGGTTCTCAGAAGCTGGAAATGCCTGATCCAAGCCTACCTGGGCAGCCCTAATTCAGCTCCCTCCCTCTGCAGTTGTTTTGGGAAATGCACGGCGTCGGGTTACTGAAGGCTGCAGCAAAGCACATGTGCCAGATTACAGTAGCAACTATAAATCTGGCATTTTCCAGCATTTGAATGCTTCACTTGACCTACAAAAAATTAAATGGCTTCCTAAGCTTCCTCTGGGGTGGGGAGAGCAGAATTTGATAAGAAAACGCCACAGTGTGCTAGAAACTCCTGTCACCAGCAATGCATGAACTCAAACTGTCCTCCATGGGCATCCCTAGTAGTACTTTATAGCACACTGCTGCTGCCCAGAGGAGGCAGGATGCTGTGTTCAAGCTCTTTGTTGTGGTCCAGGTCCAGACAACGGACCCCAGAGGAGACAGAGGTCCCCCAGGGGACTGAAGTTAGGGGCCTTCCACACCTCCAAACCCCCTGTTCCCAAAATAAAACCTGTTGTGCATTCCTAAGGGCAGAACCATGCCAATATGGAGCTATCTCCACAGGCTTTCAAAAACTTTTTGACTGCTGTGTAGTAGAGGAAGGGTTTGGAGATGATTAACTGATGCTGCATACCACTTACAGGTTTAGGAGAGGATACTTCTCAAAGCCCAGGGTAGTATCTTTGATATATGGACAAAACTTGCTTCAATGGAAGGTCTGATAAGTGTTAGCAGTTTTCATCCTCTCTTCCACTGACCCGGGAAGACACAGGTCCAACTAGCTTTGCAATGAGGCAGTCCAAGGCCCAGCCCCAAGCTTCTGCTGTGACCTTGAGGTCAACCTCTCAACCTCTTCTATGTAGCTCCAATACCCCGTCCCCAATGGGAAAAGGTCTCTGTAGCCATTGGACACCTCCATCTGCCTGCTTTCCTTCCTTCTATGGGGACTGCGGTCCTCCACTCGCATCTGTTTGCAGCCATGGTCCCCCAGGGACAGGTCTCATGTTCCAGCACAAGGTGGTCACATCTGAGGTGGCCGTCCTGGTCATTGCTTCTAAGTAACATCACCACTGGGCAGCCCTCTCTGTAGGGACAGACTCCTGCCCTTGGGCAAAGGCGGTTGCTCCCTATATTGACCTTTTAAGCCCTGCTTGCCTGCTTCAAGACAGTGCCATACTTCTGGCCCAAGATATTGAGCTTAATGACTCCAATGGCCTTGAACTAATGAAAAAACCCACCCCACCTCCCGCCACTTTTATTATTTCTCAATACATGCAGCCCCCACGATAGCTGCTGTCTCCAGATGACCACTTTTATGTGCTTGCAAGAGCTCCATCCTCTTTGTGCCCCTGTTCCCAGAGCTGTGGGCTGGGGCAGACCAGACCCACCTTGGAGGAGCATGGTTTTCATTTCTTAGGAAAAAGTCTGCAGTAAATTGTTCCTTCATGCTCTGGCTGCTCCGAAAAGTCCCAATTAGGCTTCTGTGGAAGGAGAGAACTGCAGGACTATTCCCTCCCAAGGAAGCTCTGAGCTACAAAGGGGAAAAACACTTCTGAAGGTGGCTAGGATTTAAGTGGCCATGGCTGCCTTTGGGGCTTTCACACCTGCTCCTTGTGTCAATTACTTTGCTCTCATTTATTATTCTTTTCCTGTGGAGCCACAGATACCAGGCACCTTCTCACTGCAATCCCCAGTGAGCCTAGCTCTGGCTCCCTGCCACTGGCATCACCTCAAACTCTCTGAGAGCCCAGGACCTGCTGCATGCAGTGGTTGCTTGCTCACACCCCCAAATTCACCTGGCCATCCCCCCTTTATCTCTGAACAAGCATTTGCTGGGACAGTGAAACAAAGGTTTCCTTTTCCTAGAAGGCCCAGCAGTCAGTCCTATCCTGCCAGCACTCAGTCCCATCCTGCCAGCACTCACTGCACCTCTTCAGACCTTGCTAACACCTCCTCTTCTTCCTTCCCCAGAGACACAATCTTTTGCTCCTAAGCAGAGGAGCTTGTGGACAGCAGAAAATCCATTGCTCTTTGGCAGGGAAATGTTCATGTCACTCCTTTGATTGAGACATGCCTGAGGGAGCTGGTGGCAGGGCTTAACACTAAGATACAGCAAGTTCTGGCATCAGGTTGTACAGAAACTAACTGTGAAGGTCATCCCTGCTTTGAGTAAGGCAGGGGGAAACTCAACCCTGAAGGAAAAGAAATTGTGCCATGAAATAGCTCCAACTACCAAGAGGTGAATGCATGAGGGAAAGAGGATAAATTAAGAGGGTTCAGAGAAGACCACAAAGATGATTAGAGGGCTGGAGCACCTCCCCTATGGAGGGAGACTGAGGGAGCTGGGCTTGTTCAGCCTGGAGAAGAGAAGGCTGCAAGGGGACCTCATTGCAGCCTTCCAGTCCCTGAAGGGAGCAGAGAAACAGGAGGGGAATCAGCTTTTTAAAAGACTAGATAATGGCAGGACAAGGGGGGTGGACTAAAGCTAAAGGAAGGATGGTTTAAATTAGATATTAGGGGTAAGTTTTTTCCAGAGAGAGTGGTGAGGGGCTGGAACAGGCTGCCCAGAGAGGGGGTGGGTGCCCTGTCCCTGGAGGTGTTCAAAGCCAGGTTGAAAGGAGCCCTGGGCAATGCTGTGTACAGACCCTACACGCAGGGAGGTGTGCTGCCTCCCTGGAGCCCGGGTCAGGGACATTACCTGAAGGCTCCCTGGGCTGGTAAGATCCACGGACTATTATCCATTACTGATAGTTCAAGCAGGCAGGGACGCAACCACAAAGTGTAGCCTTCAAGCTGTCAAAAGTGGGGGGGGAGCCCAAATAATATTCTCCTCTATCCCCACTTGTGGGAAGAGGAGCTCAGAGCAGGTCAGGAGAACCCATGAGTTGAATGTGTGGTTGAAAGGCTGGTGCCGGCACAAGAACTTTGGGTTTTTTGACCAAGGGATGGTATATTGTGCTCCTGGCGTGATGACCACTGATGGGGCTCACCTGCCCTATAAAGGAAAGCGGATCCTTGCCCAGGAGATAGCAGGGCTCATCGATTGAGCTTTAAACTAGTTAGGAAGGGGGAAGGGGATATTAAGAAGGCTGCTGGGGTTAGGCTTCGGGAGTCACAACGGGAGTTGACGGTGGAAAAAGGTAAATACCAACAGCACAGTGGTGGACTTGGGGACGTTTTTCCACGTGAGAGTAGGGAAAATTCTGTGGACTGCCCTGAGTACTCCTCAGTGGAGCCACTTTTGCCAGTCCCGTGTCAGAAATCTTGCTGTGTGCTGTTGAGGATACCTACATTTGCTGCCCCACTAAAATGCCTTTATACAAACACACGTAGCATGGGGAACAAACAAGAAGAATTAGAGATCTTTGTGCGGTCGCAGGGCCACAATCTCATTGCAATCACAGAGATGTGGTGGGACAACCTGGATGACTGGCACGCTGTCATGGATGGCTACGTGCTTTTTAGGAAAGACAGTCTAGGGAGGCGAGGTGGAGGAGTTGTTCTTTATGTGAGAGAGCAGCTGGAATGTATTGAGCTCCACCTGGGGAAGGATGAACCATCTGTTGAGTGCTTGTGGATTAAAATCAAGGGGTAAACTGGTATGGGTGACATTGTTGTGGGAGTGTGCTATGGGCCCCCTGATCAAGAGGAGCAGGTTGATGGTGCATTCTATAAGCAGTTAGAAGTAGCCTCAAGATCCTGGGCACTGATCCTTATGGGGGACTTCAACTATCCAGATATTTGCTGGGCAAGCAACACGGCCAGTCGTATGCAGTCCAGACAATTTCTGCGGTGTGTTGAAGACAATTTCCTGCTACAGATGATGCAGGAACCTACGAGGAGAGGGCGGGTGCTGGACCTTGTTTTCACTAACAAGGACGGGCTCGTTAGGGAAGTGAAGGTCCGGGGCAGCTTAGGACAAAGCGACCATGAAATGGTCGAGTTCAAGATGCTGGGTGGAAGAAACAAGCCAAAAAGTAGGATAGCTACCCTGAATTTTGGAAGAGCTAACTTTGTTCTCCTCCGCTACTTAATAGGGGCTATCCCGTGGGTTACACTGTTTGAAGGAATGGGAGCCTGTGAGAGCTGGCTATTATTCAAACAGCGCTTCTTCCAAGCACAGGAACGATGCATCCCTTTGAGCAAGAAATCGACAAAGAGAGGCAGAAGACCTGCGTGGATGAACATGGAGCTAT
Source organism: Gallinula chloropus (assembly GCF_964237585.1). Lineage (NCBI taxonomy): Eukaryota > Metazoa > Chordata > Aves > Gruiformes > Rallidae > Gallinula > Gallinula chloropus. The sequence goes on along the minus strand of NC_140090.1, from coordinate 28,430,899 downwards.
TGGGTAAACTCAAAGAGAAGCAGAAGATCTACGAATTGTGGAAAAAGGGTCTGAGCACCTGGGGAGAATACAGGAATGTGGTCAGGGCCTGTAGGGATGCAACTAGGAAGGCTAAAGCTCTCTTGGAAATGAAGCTGGCAAGGGACATAAAGGATAATAAAAAGGGTTTTTTTAGATACGTGAATAGTAAGAGAATGACCAGGGATAATGTGGGTCCCTTGCTGAATGAGGAGGGTGTCCTGGTAACGGGAGATGCTGAGAAGGTGAAGATACTGAATGCTGCCTTTGCTTCAGTCTTCACTTCAAAGGCCCCTTGGGACCCACAGACACTGAATGAAAGTAGGAGTGTTTGGGAAATGAAGATTTTCCCTCTGGTTGAGGTAGGGGAGGTCCAGGAGCGGCTCAAAGGGATTAATGCACACAAATCCATGGGCCCAGATGGGATACATCCACGTGTGCTGAGGAAGCTGGCGGAGGTGATTGCTGAGCCGCTCTCTATCATCTTCAACAGGTCTTGGAGGACAGGAGAAGTGCCTGAAGACTGGAGGATAGCCAATGTCACTCCAGTCTTTAAAAAGGGCAAGAAGGAGGAACCTAGTAACTATAGGCCAATCAGCCTCACCTCTGTCCCCGGAAAGGTAATGGAACAGCTTGTTCTGGATGCCATCTCCAAGCAATTGAAAGAGAAGAAGGTCATGAGGAGTAGTCAGCATGGATTCACCAAGGGGAAATCGTGCTCGACCAATCTCATAGCCTTCTATGATCTCATGACAGGCTGGGTAGATGGAGGGAGAGCAGTGAATGTCATCTACCTTGACTTCAGCAAGGCCTTTGATACTGTCTCCCATGGCATCCTGATAGCAAAGCTGAGAAAGCATGGGATAGATGAGTGGACAGTGAGGTGGGTTGAAAATTGGCTGTCGGACCAAGCCCAGAGGGTTGTGATTCGTGAAGCAGAATCTGAATGGAGGCCTGTGACTAGTGGTGTTCCCCAGGGCTTGGTGTTGGGTCCGGTCCTGTTTAATATCTTCATTGACGACCTTGATGAGGGAATAGCATCCACCCCCAGCAAGTACGCCGATGATCCAGAGCTGGGAGGAGTGGCTGACACGCAGGAACACTGCGCTGCCATCCAGCGAGACCTGGACAGGCTGGAGAGCTGGGCAGTAAGAAACCAGATGAAGTTCAACAAAAGCAAGTGTAGAGTCTTGCACCTGGGAAGGAACAACCGTTTGTATCAGTACAGGCTGGGGGTGACCTGCTGGAGAAGAGCTCAGTGGAGAAGGACCTGGGGGTCCTGGTGGATGACAGGGTGACCATGAGCCAGCAGTGTGCCCTGGTGGCTAAGAGAGCCAATGGGATCCTGGGGTGCATCCGGAGGAGTGTAGCCAGCAGGTCAAAGGAGGTGATCCTCCCCCTCTGCTCTGCCCTGGTCAGGCCCCACCTGGAGTATTGTGTCCAGTTTTGGGCTCCTTGGTATAAAAAGGACAGGGATCTCCTTGAAGAGAGTCCAGAGAAGGGCTACGAAGATGATGAATGATGCCTGGAGCATCTCGCCTATGAGGAAAGGCTGAGTGAGCTGGGACTGTTCAGCCTTGAGAAGAGAAGACTAAGGGGGGATCTAATTAAAGTTTATAATTATCTGAAGCAGAGGATGCAGGGGGAATCAGCCAGCCCCTTTTCAGTGGTCTGTGGGGATAGGACAAGGGGCAATGGCTGCAAGTTGGAGCACAGGAAGTTCCGCACCAACATGCGGAAAAACTTTTTCACAGAGAGGGTGACAGAGCACTGGGACAGGCTGCCCAGGGAGGTGGTGGAGTCTCCTTCACTGGAGATATTCAAGACCCACCTGGATGCCTATCTGAGTGATATGTCCTAGGGAGCTGCTTTGGCAGGGGGGTTGGACCCAATGATCTCTCGAGGTCCCTTCCAACCCCTACAATTCTATCATTCTATGATTCTGTGTAGCTCCAGGCCTGGAGGTTGCTGGCCCTGCCTGTGGCAGGGGGTTGGAGCTCTGTGATCCTTGGGGCCCCTTCCAACCCAGACCAGTCTGTGATTCTATGAGAAACAATTGCCAAATTGGCAATGATTTTATGTGATATTTGGGCACCTCCCTCCTCAGCCTCTTTTGAGCATCCACCCTGGCCCCTGGGAGTGCTGGAGCAGTTATGTTCTCCTGCAAGCCTTCTTCCTGCTCTGCATCCTGTCTCAGCCCCTCACTGCTGCTCTCTATGGCAGGTGGGAGCCTTTGTGAACGACGGGGAGCAAGCTTGGGAGAATTATTTTTAAAACCCATTAAGGGAGTCACCTAGAGTTTTACAGTGCTCTGGTTTTAAAGCTGGGGAGAGCAGGCATTTGAAGTGGAACATGCAGCCTGCAGGCATCATTCCACACAGCCTTCACCTTTTACCCCATGCTGCCATACCAGTTGCCAGCTATCTCGCTTCGCTTTGATGTCTCCCGCCCTAACACCCCGAGCACTGGAAAGAGATCTCAAGGGATGCTTCATTACTAAAAACAAGACCCAGAGATACAGATGATGCCTTAGGATCATAAACATCATCAGGTGAACAGGGATATTTTCCAACTTCAAGGGCTCTCAGGCTTTTCTACTTTTCAACTCACCAACTTCAGCCAGGAGCAATTTGCAGTGATGCTAATTGTGTGCTTTGCCTGAGCTGGGCTAAGTTATAGGCCAATTATTTCTCCTCCACCCCTGTGATTCATGTGGATTGCTGAAAAAAAGTATGAAGGAAGAAGCCAAACCTTTTTGACCGAGCAACAAAGCAACAGCATTCCTTAGAGTCAATGAAAAAAATAAACCAATCAAAACATAAGCCAGGAAAGGCAGGGTAGAAACAGTGTTCTGCTGCCAGTGGTTCTAGCATGAAAGGATTTATACTGATACCAAACACTTCCGGAGATGAGGAGACACAAGGGGGCTTTGCAGAAAGTTGCTGGGTTATTAACAATGCATAGCTGCATGCAAAGTAGCTGTCACAGCAACAGGCAATCTGTGCAGCTCTCTGCAGAGAGAGCTAATTGTGTATGCTGCCTTTATAAGCCTCAGTGTTGATATCCTTCCACTTTAACTTTCAACCTAGACATTCTGTCTTTCCTGAGTAACAAGAATACAGTTTTACTCACATCAGAAGTTTGTCCAGTCTGTATTTTCCCATCTTAGGATCCCTATGTACACAGAAGAGGGTCCCAGCTTCAGAGAAGATCCGATCAGGACAATGCAGGTGTACTTATAGACTTAGCAAGGGTACCCACCCCATTCCAAAAGCTTCAAGGTCAAGGAAGATAATCACAGAATCACAGGTGTTGGAAGGGACCTTGAGAGATCGTCTGGTCCAACCCCCTGTCAAAGCAGAATCCCTAGGACAGGTCACACAGGTCGGCGTCCAGACGGGGCTGGAATATCTCCAGAGAAGGAGACTCCACACCCCCTGGGCAGCCTGTCCCAGGGCTCCCTCACCTCACTGGGTAAAAGTTCTTCCTGTGCTCTAACTTGCAGCCATTGCCCCTTGTCCTGTCTCCACAGAGCACTGAAAAGGGGCTGCCCATTTCCCCCTGCAGCCCATACTTCAGATATTGATAAACATTAATAAGGTCCCCCCTTTAGTCTTCTTATCTCCAGGCTGAACAGTCCCAGCTCACTCAGCCTTTCCTCATAGGGGAGATGCTCCAGGTCCTTCATCATCTCTGTAGCCTCCTCTGGACTCTCTCCAGGAGATCCCTGGCTTTTTTGTACTGGGGAGTCCAGAACTGGACACAAATCCCGGGATTTTGCGCAAAACCAGGAAGCAGCCAAAGCCAGCCGAACAGACTTTTATGACTGGCATAAGAAATATGGTCCAGATTGCCCTAGGGTCACCCAGAGCACGATTTTACAAGGTTTGCTGATCTAGAAACAAAAGAAAACACATGGTAGATGCTACCATGCAGAGACAGTAACTACACAGGTCATTCCCACATTGCCCAAGACATTCCTGACTCCCCTCACGTTACACCATGATTACCTAGGGAAGAGAAAGAGAGACACATCTCCATGATGGGCACAAGCTTCTTACTGGAGAGCTGGCCCATGGGAGGCAAACAGCACATGGTGATGGTGAGAGGCAAACTGCCCACAGTACAGCTGCACAAGACCAAGAGTATAAAACAAACAAATATAGTTAATAATCTGCTCTGGGGAGCCCCCCTGCAGTGCTGCCTCCAGCTTGGGGGTCCCGCGGATAAGGAGAACACAGAGCTCTGGGAGCAAGGCCCTGACACAGGGTGCCCAGAGAAGCTGGGGCTGCCCTTGGATCTCTGGTAGGGCTCAAGGATGGGTTGGATGGGCCTTGGGGCACCCTGGGCTGGGACGGGGTGTCCCTGCCCTTGGCAGAGGGGGGCACTGTGATCAGGCTCTGAGGGCCCTTTCCCACCCAAACCAGTCTGGGGTTCTATAACACTATGAATTACTATTTTCCATATCAATTAATTCGACATATAGCTAACAGAAACCCAACAGACTCTCCCTTCCCCAAACCCACACTCTTTGGCTACAGTCTCAGGGGCATTAACACCTGAAATCCAGGTGCCAAGCTAATAAGCCTTCCCCCATACACGCACCATTTCAAAGGCCAAGCCTTACCACGGAATCCTTCCAGGTTGTCCTTATAGAAGAGAAGGATTTTACCTTCACAACAGCTTGCTAAAGCCACTCACCTACCATATGGCAACCCCACCTATCACAGTCATCAGTAGCTTCCAAGCTCAAGCCTACCAAGATCCCAGGCTCTTTCTCTAAGGAAAGAGACCCTTCTTCTTCCAGAGATGAATCTTCTGTCACCTTCTCCTTCCCAAGGATGGCAGACACACACCTTCTATACTGGTGGAGTGTTTATACTGCACCTGATTCAGCTGGGCTCTGATGCTCAAAAGGAGGAACAACCAGTGCCAGTAAAGGTGTGCAAAGATCTAATAGCACAGAGGATGCTCTCAGAAGGACAAGGCTGAAATTGCAATACTGTCAACAAGCAGCACCAGGAAAGGAACAATGGCCCAGACAATACAGACTTCAACAGTTGGCCAATAGCAAGCCTGGTGATCAGACCTCCAGGAAGTCATGCTTTTTCTGCTCTACAAAGCAGCACCACCATGGCGCAACTTCCCTTTGCACTGCAACGCTCTGTTGGCTGTTAGGTGGGCTCCAGCAAAAGGCAGACGGCCTTTGGAAGGCCAGGGGAAGGGAATGCATGGCTGCCCACAGCATTTCCACCAGAAGACCCTCCCTCCCTAGGTCAGAAACCAAGTCGTCCAGCTGCATCGGTGCAACGCTGCTGAATCCAGTGATGTCACGCTGATGTGCGCCTTGCGTCATGGCACTCCCTTGGTGTCTCCATTAAGAGCGTAAATCAGTCCCTTCTAGGCTGTGATGACTCACTACAAAAGTATCCTGGTATCCTGGGCTCCATCAGGAGAGGGGTGGCAGCAGGGACAGGGAGGGGATTGTTCCTCTCTGCTCTGCCCTGGTGAGGCCCCAGCCGGAGTCCTGTGTCCAGAGCTGGGGCCCCCAATACAAGAAATATGTGGAACTGTTGGAGAGGGTTCAGAGGAGCCACGAAGGTGATCAGAGGGCTGGAGCACCTCCCCTATGAAGAGAGGCTGAGGGAGCTGGGCTTGTTCAGCCGGAGAAGAGAAGGCTGCAGGGGAACCTCATTGCAGCCTTCCAGTCCCTGAAGGGAGCAGAGAAACAGGAGGGAAATCGTCTTGTTAAAAAGGTAGATAATGGCAGGACAACGGGGATGGAGTGAAGCTGAAGGAGGGAAGGGTTAAATTAGATATTAGGGGTAAGTTTTTTACAGAGAGAGTGGTGAGGGGCTGGAACAGGCTGCCCAGAGAGCTGGTGGGTGCCCTGTCCCTGGAGGTGTTCAAGGCCAGGTTGGATGGGGCCCTGGGCAACCTTGCATAGATCCAGGCCTGGAGGTTGGTGGCCTTGCCTGTGGCAGGGGGTTGGAGCTCTGTGATCCTTGGGGTCCCTTCCAACCCAGACCATTCTATGATTCTATGAAAGGCAGCAGCCAGCCAGGTTCAGGGAAATGATTTGGAGGTGAAAAGCTCCTTAAGCTACTTTGAAAACTCCACAGCCCTAAACTGGCCCATCTGAGATACAGCATTTATGCGCAGCTTATAGATCATAATAAAAGCAAGTAGGCCAAAGACCTATCAGCCTTTTTATGTATGCTTGGCAAGGTTACAAGACAGCAATTCATTTCCCTGGGATCTTTGACTTTCCTGTAAAATCCAAGAGCTGCATTTAAAAGTGAATTGGCAGATGAGTTTTTTGATTCCAAGGAAATTTGTTGGGCTTCAGCAATAAGTAAGCATTTTCAGTTGTAAACAATGAGAGGGAGAGGCAGTTTCCACCCGCGTCAGGAAAGCCAGCCTCAGTAGGTTAGTGGCATCTTCATGCAGAAAGAAAAGTGGGATGGTGTGGTGAACTACAAAGAAGTTCTGCAGAAAGCTGAATAACAGTTTTTCTCCGGAAACCCAAAAGTGCAGGCGCTTTTGGAAGGCTCTGGAATGTGTTACAAGTTGTAATCCTCCCAGCAGAACCTCAAAAGCCTTGGCTGCTTCTGCTCTTTTAAATTCAGAACTTGACAGCTATTTAACCAGAACCACAAGCGTTAGAGGTGGGAAAGGCCTAGGGATTATCTAATCTGTTCCATGACTGGAGCAAAAGAACAGCAACATTCAAAACCCTGCTGCAGAAGTGATGCAAAAGCGCTTGCGGAAGAAACAGTACAGGCTGGGGGTGAGCTGCTGGAGAGGAGCTCTGCAGAGAAGAACCTGGGGGTCCTGGTGGGTGACAGGGTGGCCATGAACCAGCACTGTGCCCTGGGGGCCAAGAGAGCCAATTGGATCCTGGGGGGCATCAAGAGGAGTGTGGCCAGCAGGTCAAAGGAGGTGATCCTCCTCCTCTACTCTGCACTGGTCAGGCACTACCTAGGGTATTGTGTCCAGTTCTGGGCTCCCTGGGATAAAAAAGCCAGGGATGTCCTGGAGAGAGTCCAGAGGAGGCTACGAAGATGATGAAGTGCCTGGAGCATCTCCCCTGTGAGGAAAGGCTGAGTGAGCTGGGACTGTTCAGCCTGGAGAAAAGAAGACTAAAGGGGGGACCTTATTAATGTTTATCAATATCTTAAGTATGGGCTGCAGGGGGAAATGGCCAGCTCCTTTTCAGTGCTCTGTGGGGACAGGACAAGGGGCAATGGCTGCAAGTTAGAGTGTAGGAAGTTCCGCACCAAGATGGGGAAGAACTTTTACCCAGTGAGGGTGAGGGACCCCTGGGACAGGCTGCCCAGGGAGTGTGGAGTCTCCTTCTCTGGAGATATTCCAGCCCTATCTGGATGCCGACCTGTGCAATATGAGCTAGGGAGCTGCTTTGGCAGGGGGTTGGACCCGATGGGCTCTGGGGTCCCTTCCAACCCCTATGATTCTATGAAAACCAGCACTGAAGGCCCAAGGAAGGACTCTCCACTTGGCTTACAAGTTGTTAATGACACTTGTAGCTTGCATAGGTGCTGAGGTGTTGCTCCTGACCAGGAGGATGATGGCACAGTAATCTGCACAGCTTCCAGGCTGCCAGCAAATGCCCACACATGAAGGATTAATTGTTCCGAGCAGCCGTAACCCGCTCACCACGCTCCCAGCTGGGAGAAGGGCAATGGCATTCATCCACTACCAAACCATGCATCTCTTAGGCTTTTACAGCACTGTAGCTTGGAGTCTTAAGGAACAAACTCTCTATAAATCACATCATAAAATATATCCAGACTGATGGTTTACAGGAGAGCTCAACAACGTCAAGATGTTTTGGGAGGATAATCCAGCTTTAAAGAAAAAAAAAACCCCACAAACCGTTTTCTTCTGATGCTGCAAGAAGGACAAGTTTATTGTGTGTGGATTAAAAGCCTTGCTCACAGCTTAAATATTTGAAGGTCTATCAGCCACTGGCAACTGAGTTCCACCATCACCCCCTCCTGGTTTTATTGGTATTAATATTTGTGCTTTGCAGGTCTGCTGTAAAACAGAATGTGGTTTACTGAACTTCTCACGCTTCTCCTTCCGCGGGGTTGGGAGCACGCACGGGGGTAGTGCAGTGACATTACCCAGGTATCAGTTGAGAAGGTGTTCTTGACCCATGACTTTCTGAGCCTTCTGAATGATGTCTTAAAGATAGAAGCCTCCTTTCTCCAGCGGAGCTGGTTATCAGCAGGGCTGTACAGCAGAGGAAGGAAAGTCAGGCAGAAGTCAAATCCTAACAGATCTTAATGCTCTGAAGGATCAACACAGAGAAAATCCCTCCAAACACCCATCTTGAAGCATGGTGCCCCTCTCTCAGCTTCTGGAAAGACCTCTTCAGAAGAATGGTACTGGGACTGCAGCCAAGGAAAGCCATGGAATGAGATAATAGCAACAGGAAATAGAGCATGATGAAGTAAAGATGCACACAGAGTTAGAAATCCATTCAACTCCTGGCTGCCCTCAGCAACACGTAGTGATGACTACGGGGAAGGCCGTGCCTCCTTGTGTCACCATCAGCTTAACAGTCTCTCCAGTGTTTTCCTTCTTGGATACACAAGCAACGTCCCAGCAATATCTCAAGGATTTTTAAGTCCTTCGTGACCTGAAGCAGATTCTTTCCCCATGTGGGATCTACTGTGCTCAGAGATGTCTTTGATGGTGGAGTTTGAAGCTCCTTCATCTGCACAGTACCCTTCACACCCACCAGAGTAACGCACACATCAAAGCAAGGGCAGAAGTGTGCTTTTTTAGCATACAAGACATTTAATTCAAACTGGTCCCACACAGGAGTCCCAGGTTAAAATCCAAGGCCTTCCGCAGCCACGTACATCGGGCTTGGTTCCTCTCTCTACACTGATGGAAACTTTGGTACTTCAGCACAGCACTGATTCAGACACAAGCCCCCTGGAAGGACTCAATGCCTTTCCTTGGATGTTCCACAGCTCCTTGGGGAGCACTCCCATTTCTCAGATTTTCAAAGGAGGAGTGGCGCTTTGCTTTCAAAGCCAGCTTTGGGTATGGTGCAACCTGCTAGTCGGGTGGCAGAGGGGGGCTCGGTTAAGACCACACATTGCAGCAGGAAGGCAGCCCATAGCTGAAGCCCTCTGCGTCACTGACGCAGCTCAAAACGTGGATCCCGAGGCTTTGGGTTTGACATCTGCACTAAAGACACAGTGAACTGTTTTCATGCACAGAAAATCTGTGAGCAGATGACTACCACCTCTGGAGCACTCGACAGCCCTTCGTCTGGCCCTGACTTCGCGTGCCACTGTCCTTATCAAAAGGAGCAGTGACACATCCCCAGCTGGACTGCAGGCTGTGTTGGCATCCAGCAGCCCAGATGCTTTGCTGAACTCACCCCATCTCTCCACGCTGCAAGGCTGTGCTGGGAAGATCAGGAGCAGATTTCTCCTGAGATTTCTGGCACTCCTCCTTCCAACCATGGCCGGCAACTCCAAGAGAAATGCCTCTCTCATGTTTTGGCACTCCCAGTATTGGCAGGAGGCACGAGAGAGGAAAGCAAACCTGAGGCTTCCAGAAACTCCATAAACAAACAGAGATTTCTTTTCAGTGAGGGTCTAAAGAGAGCCAGAGATCTGTGAGGCAGCAGGAGGAGGGAGGATTATAGCCTCAGCATCAGTGAGTGTTTCTCCCAAAGAGAGAAGAGAAATGATGCCATACCTCTCCTGCCCATCATGCTGTCATGATATCCAGCCTGGATGGCAAGGAGAGATCCCTAAATGTGCTTGCTTGAGGGTCTGTCTTGCCCAAGGGCATTAGTCAGAGCTGGCAGAAAGACACTGCTTCAGCCAGAGGAAGGATGGACAGGCTTGGGCACATCACAGCAGATCAAGAAAGTGCTTTTCCAGGTGTGGAGGCGCATCCAACATCCCAGCTGCATCACAGATGAAAATGGAGCAACCTGGACTCTTGCACAGAAGCTCTTCCAGAAGGAATTTGTTTCTGTTATCCTTCTACATAGAGGTGGTCCAAGTAATATCAGCTCTTTGCTGAGCGTGTTCATTATGCCCAAGCCCAGTGGCACAAGGAGAGTCTGTGCTGCTTCACATGCCTGTTATGAGGCTGTACAAGAGAGCAACCTGAGCTTGGGTCGCCACTCAGCTGCTGGTAAGGCAGGGAAAGTGGGCTGACAGGAAACCTTTCTTTCTGAGATCTCCAAAACCTATGGAGAGTGGGTTTTCCCAAATGGAAGATCTAAACAAGCTACTTAGATGTTCAGGAAGAAACAATTGCTAGAGCACCCTCGCTGCCCTAATCCAAGCTTCTGCCACTTTGAAACTGCCCGAACAGCATATACTTTTGGAGACTTAATTTTGCCCAGTGTTACCCCCCTCAGGCAGCACAGTTTTACTCACAGATTAATTAATGTGATGCTCCCATGCATCAATCCACACAACTTTCATGAGTCACACTGATGAGCAGCTGCTGGCCCTAACCCTAATCCCCACTGACAGTTCCATTTCCTTACTAATCACAGAATCATGGACTGGTCTGGTTTGTAAGGGACCCCAAAGATCAGAGTTCCAACCCCCCTGCCACAGGCAGGACCACCAACCTCCAGGCCTGGATCTATACCAAATCTAAACCAATTACATGGACTCATGGAGAGGGTTCAGAGGAGTCCATGAAGATGATTAGAGCAGCTACGGAGGGAGGCTGAGGGAGCTGAGCTTGTTCAGCCTGGAGAAGAGAAGGCTGCAGGGGGGACCTGATTGCAGCCTTCCCGTCCCTGAAGGGAGCAGAGAAACAGGAGGGGAATCAGCTTGTTGAAAGGGTAGATAATGGCAGGACAAGGGGGATGGAGTGAAGCTGAAGGAGGGAAGGTTTAAATTAGATATTAGGGGGAAGTTTTTTACAGAGAGAGTGGTGAGGGGCTGGAACAGGCTGCCCAGAGAGCTGGTGGATGACCCATCCCTGGAGGTGTTCAAGGCCAGATTGGATGGGGCCCTGGGCAACCTTGCATAGATCCAGGCCTGGAGGTTGGTGGCCCTGCCTGTGGCAGGGGGATTGGAACTCTGTGATCCTTGGGTCCCTTGCAACCCAGACCATTCTATGATTCTACGACTGACCCTCACATATTGCCCGTGCAGACCAAGTGACTGTTTCTATGAAGTTTAAGCTTAAATATATGTGATTTCTTGTTTGGGTTTTGGAATTGCCGTACCCAACAGGTCCAGCTGTTAAAAGATCATCTGTTGGCCACACTGGTTTAAGAATAAGGTCAGGTGATCACAATCTCCAACACACCGGTTTAGTGAAATGCTGCCTCATGGCCAAGCGTGCTGCTTGGCTGTGGTGTGGCTGCTGGACAGATGTGATCTGAAACAAAGCCAGTTGGTCAGATAACAAGAGCTCAGCTCTTAATCCCGTCACTAATGAACGAATAAGTCATGAATGAGTCACTTTTACCTCTTTGGCTTAGTTTCCCTACTAACAAAAATGAATAACATTTTCTTTTTTTCTTTTTTAAACTTATCTACTTTGCTGTGATGCTCTGCAGACTGATTAATGAGGTGTTTTTCTGTGAAACAAGGCAAAAGGATGCTGGTCCTGGGAACAGTCTTGTGGAGATGCTGCTGAAGAAGTGCATATTGTCAGGGGTGACACAGCAGAGAGGCCAGAGTTTCAATTTACTGCTCTGTAGCCTCAGGGCACTACATTGCTGCCTCCCACACAGTGATTTCACCTTTTTTTGGATTGATTTTGTCAAAACCAGCTCGGGATCCTTCAGATAGGCACCTCTTGTGGTGCAATGAAATACTCATTTAACAAGACTAAGTCTGTAAGGGCTTCTTTTGCCCTTGGAAGCTCCACAAAGTATAACCTACAGCTTGCTGGTCTACTCTTTACATTTGCCTCATCCAGGAACTGGATGCATCTTTGTATATGTGTGTATATATTCGCTCTAACGTCAGCTTCTCTCTGCTCTGACTCCAGCACAACAGCCTGATGGCTCTTGGAAGCAGTTCACACAAGAGCACAAAGGGAATACTGCGAACTTCCGCGAGAGCTTCGCACGACTGATGGGGCTTGCTGTTGGAAAGGAAAGCACACATGTACCCAAGCCTTCTGAAGGTTCAGCCGTGTTTTCTGAGCTACAGGACCGGATCCTGGTCTAAATTAACATTTTCCATTCCCAGATGTTCATTTCTCCTTGTTGCGACACCTCTTACCTACTTTCGGGCTGACCTTGTGCTGGGCTCGAGACTGTTCACGAGTTTTTTAGTCATTGTTAAGAACAAGGAAAAAGAAACAAACATCTGGTTAGCAGAGCTGCCAAGCGTGCATTCCTTCCTTGTTTTTCAACCTTTCAATCCCTTTGGTTTTGGCCTGAAATTCCATTTGATAAATGCACAGAGAGCCACGGGGCACTGATTAGATGCAATTCCGGTCCTGACCCACGCCACCGCTCCAACCAGCACCGCCTCAGTAGAAGGACTGCCGACATCCGCAAGGCCCCAGACCAGGAGTAAGGCATGAGCAGATCCATCTCAACTGTGTTTACATACTGGGGCCCAATCCCACTCCCACTGAGGTCAATGGGAACTTTGCCACCAACTTCAGTGGGAACAGGACGGGGCTTTGATGTCGTGACTGCATGGCAGTGGTGTTCAAGCCCACCCTCTGCCAAGATGTGGGCTTCTGACTTTCTGTTAGCTGAAGCGTGGCTTGGCTTTTTTTAATGAAAACAAGGAGTTTTTGGGGCTCAGCCTGCAGTGCTGAGACAGCCTGACCAGGCCAGGTGAGGTTGTTCAACAAAGCTTTGTGACATACCAAACATAAGAGGGGCCACATGACAATATCTTCACTTTCTTCACCCTGGCTGCACAAGCTTCAGCCTGCTGCACCTCCGCACCAGTGTGTCCTCTTGGACCACAGCTGCCCATGTCTGCATGAAGCTGTCCCTGGTTCCACCCTCCTCAGCTACAGGCACCTCTCCACAGCAGCCAAGTTAAGGACCTGCCTTAGACTTCATCTGTTGATAGACAGACCCCTTAGGGTTGATTCAGACCTTGGGGAGGCTGTACCACCTTTCAGAGGCACCTGTCTTTTGCAGGAGCCTGCTAAAGGGAGGCTGAATTTCTAGTTGAAGCTGTAAAACCAGGATCAAGAGCTCAGTGTGAAAAGACACTTTGAATCCCTTCAGAGTGATATCTGAGGGAAAAGGTAAGGCATGAAAGGACTGCTATGTTCTCACTCAACGGCATGCCTTAGCTAGGCACTGCATTAGCTGTTGCTTGGAATAGCAAGCATCTGAGTCTTTTAAAAGCTTCCCTCTGGTTTTTATTTACGTGAGAGAGTCTGTGTCCCTGAAAACCAGATTTGAAGATCATTAATCTGAGACAAGAAAGCGCCAGACTTCTACAACGCCGTCCCACCCAGTTGTCAATCCTCACCGACCCCAACCTACGCAATGAGTGACGCTGGGAAGCGGGATTATACTGGCCTGAAGAGCCTCTTCTTTTCCGTCACCAAATCTGCGGTGTGGCTTGACGATCCAAGTTGACACCAGCCATGAGAACAATTCCAGTTCCTCCCCGCTGGTCACTTCCATAAATGCCAAGTTCTGGGCAACACAATGTACAGCATTTCCAGCAAACCGCTCAGTGATCTCATTTCCATTGCCAGTCCTTGGGGTGGGGTGGTTTTTGGGTTTTTTTGCTTGGTTTTTTTTTTAATGTCCTTTTTTTTTTTTTTTCCCCTCAACCATACATTTTAGATTAAAAAATAATAATCATGCAATCTCTCAGGAAATTGGGCTTTCAAAATCAGGACACAACGAAACATGGTCCAGTAGAGATTTGAGCAGGCAAATTTTACAGCCCTGCAGCTGCTTGTTTGGATACCCTTTTTCATTAAGATTCGTTTCAAATCTGGCCCCTGCTCTCCCTTCACAAGTCAAGTTTTCACCCAATGCTTTTCCAAGGGTTCCCTCATACAGGGGAGCTACAAACTTAACAGCCAGTTATTAATTTCATTTGTGAATATACAGCCCTCACCGAGCTTTGATTCTGATTTCAAGTGGCTTCTGAGCAAAGAAATTACAACCCAAAGGAGAGCTACCAGCTTCCTGACACACAGGAGGTCTGAATATTATCAGTGAAGTTGCTCAGACAGCTTACAGTCTTAGAAGGATTTTGGGGGAGCTTGAGAACAGAAACGCAGAAAGACCTTGGCATGCTGGACTTGTCCCAGCATTGCATATGCCTAGATGGCAATACCCTGTTATCAACTAGAAGGAGGAACAATGCCACTCACAGCTGGAAATTACACCATATTTTTATTGAGAAAGCTGGACAAGTACCAGGAAGTTCGGATTTGTGAAAGAAAACCTGCTAAAACCTTCCTAAACTTTCCATGTGTCCCATTTATTGAGTCCTACCAACTCAGAGCAGCTTAATAGCCCTTGCAAACCCACCAAGAAGCACCTGTAAAATCTTTGATAAAGAAAATGCTTTGGAAAGCCCATTTGACTAGGTCTTCTCCAAATGAAAGGACTACATTCAGGTTTTGGAAATCCTTCCTCTGCCTTGCACAGATGCCCTCTCACTGACCTATAACTTCATTTAACTCTCCTCCAGAGGAAGAAAGGAATCCTTGCTAAAATTATTAGCTATCACAAGGAATATTTTCTTTGAGGAGATGGCCAGCACACGTGCTTTGCTTTCTCAAAGGACTCCCATCAACACAGCACATACTGTGCTCCTCGAGCTAGGAAACTGTTTTCTTGTTGCTTTCTGAAGGCAAACAACTATCAGTACCCTGTAATACTCTTGTCTCTCCTGCTGCACTTTGCAAGGAGATGCCACAGAGCTCAACAAACAGACCTCCCTTGGGTTTCACCCTGGCTCGCTCAGATAATTCGGAGGCTCGGTGTCCCTTGGTGCCGTATCCCACTTCTCTCAAACTGCTGTTGCTTCTGCAGAATACAAGTCCACAGGTGCAAAGCACAGGACATTTTGTGGGTAGCAAAGACATCCAACACCTTCAATTCCCTTTTGTTTGTCTGCTTGTCCACCCCCAAGGAAAGTGTCACGAAGTGGGAGATTCAGACCCGAAATCCAGCCCAGAGATGTTAGCTGGAACCTCACCACAGCCTCATTAGACAACATCTGCCCCAGCCTTCAGAGGGGAAAACCAAACCAGAAAGAGTTTGCGCAACATCTAATCGAACCCAGTTGTTCTCAAAAGCGAGGAGGAAGAGATTCGTGCCGTCCTCCTAACATCCATCCAGGGCCTGATGGCCCCAGACTCCGCCTAATGTGATCTTGCTCAGTGTTTTGGTCATATTTTCTGCATGTAGCTGAGAAGTTTCCCCCTCATGGAGCTTTTCTAACCATAAGGATTGCAAAGAGTGCAAAAATATTAAGAGCAGTTGACAGAAGGGCTCTCAGGGGGACACAAAGGCTCCTGGCTTATACTCAGTGTACAGGCCCTTAGGATAAGGCATATCATTTTGCGTTTATAATTATTATTACTCTCATTAAAGGAGAGGAGATGAGAGATCTGTGAGGGGAGGGGAGCCTGAAATCATGCATACCTTTTTTATGACACCCAATACAAACCACGGTCCCAGCCAAAGCACCCAGACAGCCTATTGCATCAAATCCAGCAGTAGTAGGGAAGAGACCTACAAGTTATTTGATACAACGCCACGTTATGAGGAATCCTGGCCTCAGACACAGGAGACTTTGAAGCTACTCCCAACTCTGACTCTCACACAGAGTTGCTGCATCCCTGTCCACGTGCCACTTACTATTTCTGAGCGCTGGAGGTGCTCTCCAAGCACAGAAAACGGTGCCCGTTTTGGAGAAAGTGGGTAACTTTCCTTTTTGTTCAAGGCCAGACCAAAAAAACCCCTTCAAGTCTCCACTGCCTCACAGCAAGGGGGAAAAGCAAGGCATTTTTCCCGTGTGAGGCAGTGCTTTGAAACCACAAGCTCACATGTTCCACCTCAAGACTGCCTGGTTTTGTTTCCTTGAGCTGGGGTATCTGTTTACTGCATAAACCTGATGGCTGCTGAAATGAAAGCACGAAGGTAGAGCCTGCCCACCAACACCCACTCCGGTTTGTTCCCACATCCTTGCTTCACAGAGGGGCAGGTTTGAGAGCAGTGATTCACGCCTCTGCCAGCAGAGGCAAAGGAAGGAGTAGATCTTTGGCAGCATGAGGAGGCAGGGTAGGCAGAGCAAACAGATGCTTATGGCTTAAGCAGGCCCAGAAAACCATAACCTGTCACTCCGTGAGGAAGACGCAACTCTTCTCAGGCTAACACCATACTGATTTCAACAAGCACTAATTAAGCCTGACACCACTTTGGGTACAATGCCTCCCTGTTTTATCCTGTAGCCACACAGAAGCTGAGACGACCTTGTACCATTGCACCTGCCTGTCATACTTCAGACCAGAAATCAATATCAAACACAGGTTCCCAAAATGAGAGGATGTTCCTTCACATGAATATCACCTCAGACATCACAAAACATCGCCTTCTTGTTCCCTGCCACTGCTGTGCAAGTACTGTCACCCCCCAAAAAGTCTCCATCTACAAAATACTCCTCATCCTCACATGTTCCTGGCAGCTTCACACGGAGGATTTGCACGCACGTAACTGACCTTGAGCAAGGCACAGCATCACCTGCAGCGCTGCGTCCATCCCACACTCCTCAGCTCAGAGGTGAAACATCTCAGAAGCTGCAGCAATGAACAGAAACATCCTGATCTTTCTGACCCTACTTCCTCTAATTCACTGAGGACTGTCCTATAGCTTGTGACTGACAGCTTATTATCCAGTCCTCCACAAACTCATTAACCACTTTAAGACATTATAAAGCTTTCTAATGAAGAACAAAGTACAGCTGCTAAGAAAAAGCAAATGCTATTCAAGCTTTTGTGGGCATCTCATGCAGTAGCACCACTATCGTGAGCTTCCTACTTTGGTTTTGGGGTTATTCGCCCCTTCCTTGTCCCTTCCCTTGCCCCCCCCTTCCCTCTTCCCCTGCTCTTTTCCTTTAAGGAGCAGGCAGCTGTGTGGATCTCGGCTCTCAGCCGGGGTGAAACCATGACAAACTGATGTTTATTAGCACAAACTGAAGGTCAGCTTTATGGCTGTTTCAATATTTTCATTTTGGCTGATGCATCTGGAATATCGTGTGTGGGGCTGGGCTCCCCAGTCCAGGAAGGACAGGGAGCTACTGGAGAGGGGACAGCAAAGGGCTGTGGAGATGCTGAGGGAACTATAACATCTCTCTGACATAGAGGCTGAAGGACTTGGGATTGTTTGGTCTGGAGAAGAGAAGACTGAGGGGTATCTTGTCAGTGCTGAGAAATCCTTGGGGGTGGGCTCAGGACAGGTCAGTTTGTGCTCAGTGGTGTCCAGGGACAGGACAAGGGTCCATGGGCACAAACTGGAGCAGAGGAAGTCCCACCTAACCTTGAGGAGGAACTTCTTTGCTGGGAGGGTGGCAGAGCCGTGGGCCAGGCTGCCCAGAGAGCTTTGGGAGACGTCTCCGTCTCTGGAGACATTCCAACCCCATGATCCTGGGCGCTGTCCCATGCAGCCTGCTCAAGGGGACCGTGCTCTGGCAGGGATGTGACTGGGGGATCTCCAGAGGTCCCTGCCAATCCAAATCAGTCTGTGATTCTGTGAACACACATACCAAGGAACAGCACACTCAATGACAGGTCCATTGAAGGGTGCAGTGGTTAGGGAACAAGGTGACCTCTTCAGCAGACTGGATTTTAACCTCAGTCGGCAGCTGGAATTAGTCCCAAAATATTAACCCATGTGCCTTGTCATTGCCTCTGTGTCTCAGTTGTTTACAGCAGATACAGTCAAGCGACACAAATCGATGCACTGGAGAGATATCCAAGCCTACCTTGGGAAAGGCAAGGGAGTTCCTGTAGAGCTCAGGGTCCAGCTGTTCCTGGTACCAGCCTGGTCTGCGGTGACTATGTGACCACTTCATCTGAAATACAGCCCAGGAAAGGGAGCAGCAGGAGTTCCAGAACACATCACCTGTGTGGAAAAGTTAAAGAAACCACGCTAAGCCTATCGCCTAAGTAAAAGGCAGAGAGGATGGCAGAGCCTGGGGACAGACTGTGAAGTCACAGACACCAGTGGAAGTGAGGGGGAAATCAGTCTGAACAGTGAGAAGTATCTTCTGTGAGTAAGGATGGGAGAGCACTAAGTGAGGCTGGCAGTGATGGCAGCCTCTAAAAACAGGTAAGACATGTTTGTTCGGAATGAAAAGGTGCCACTGGCCCTGTATTAAGCAAAGAAGAGGGACTGTGTGGCTTCCTCAAGCCCTGTGCATCCAGACAGCCCAACAGGAAGCAGTACATGTCCTATTTGGGTGGGGGTTTAAAGATTTCTTTCTTTGGTGGCATACCTGATTCTCCAGCGGTACCGCACTGCTGCCGCCTGGGCTATGACCAGTGCTACACCCTGTGGTTTGGGAGCATCATGCTGATCACGTGGGGATCACACCTACTAGACCACCTGGCCGTGCTCACCTTAGATTTATTTGCGTCATTCCGAAGGGCACGTTTGAAAATTAACTCATCATGTTCATCACCTGAATGAGGGGTAATTTATCCCTGTTCTCCTCCCCACCTCTCAAATCCTCCACACTGAAACTTCTCACCCATTTTCAATTTTACTGGTAAAACCTTGAACAGGGTGGGTAAGTTAAATAAGAAAGCTCATTTAAGTTTTAACGAAGCATGCAGGCTCTGACTGTAAGATGCCCTCTCTGCTCTGCCCTCGGGAGGCCCATCTGGAGTCCTGTGTCCAGAGCTGGGGCCCCAGTACAAGAAAGATGTAGAACTGTTGGAGAGGGTCAGAGGAGCCACGAAGATGATCAGAGGACTGGAGCACCTCCCCTACAAAGAGAGGCTGAGGGAGCTCGGCTTGTTCAGCCTGGAGAAGAGAAGGCTGCAGGGGGACCTAATAGCAGCCTTCCAGTCCCTGAAAGGAGCAGAGAAACAGGAGGGGAATCAGCTTGTTGAAAGGGTAGATAATGGCAGAACAAGGGGGATGGACTAAAGCTAAAGGAGGGAAGGTTTAGATTGGGTATTAGGGGGAAGTTTTTTATAGAGAGAGTGGTGAGGGGCTGGAACAAGCTGCCCAGAGAGCTGGTGGATGCCCTGTCCCTGGAGGTGTTCAAGGCCAGGTTGAAAGGAGCCCTGGGCAACCTTGCATAGCTCCAGATGTGGAGGTTGGTGGCCCTGCCTGTGGCAGGGGGGTTGGAGCTCTGTGATCCTTGGGGTCCCTTCCAACCCAGACCATTCCATGATTCTATGCCCTGCTGTCTCCTAAGGTCATCATAAAGAACCCACAGGACCCAGAAAGTGCCGGGGGGCAAATGAAATCGTACGGAGTTTTTCCGCAGCTTCGCTGAAGTGCCAAGGATCACTGAGAAAGACTTGTGCTCATTGACATAGAGGCCAAATAAAGGACCAGGTTCTTCACTGCTGTGCATTTGTGAGGACATAGGGAAGTCTGTTCGCTCTCTTGCTTTCTTTGTGGGTTTCACTGGTATTTCCACTAAGGAGGACAGTGCTTTGAAGCAGGAGGCTGGGTATGTTCTTAAGAACTGGGGGTGATTCCAGACTGCAATTATATTATTAGTCCAAATAAAGCATGACATTTCCTACTACAGCACATCTAGAAGGAATTTTTACATCGTTTTTAAGACTCCAGAGTCACTCCAGCCCAGCACAGGCAGCCGGTCACTGAAATCCCAACTGTTCAGAAGAGCAAACCCAAGTTTTTTATAAAAAAAAAGTGTTTAAAATGTCATTTTTTAAAAGAAGTAACTTCTCCTTGTTTCGCTTCACTGAGTTTCAGTGAGCTGAGGGGATTAAGTTACGGCATCACAAAAATACTTCTCTTTGGTGAACTCGTAGAGAACACGGACACTGTTTCTCCACATACCTGAGGAGTAAAAGCACTTGTGGAGAGGGATCTCTCCCACCGGGAACCCTTATGTACTTTGCAGTAGTATTTTATTAAGAGCTGCAGAGTTCAAGGGTCTCAGAAATGTAAGTTTTCAATTAGCTTTCCATTGTGTCTCAAACAGTCCCTAAATACTCAACTAAACTTTAATCCAATCACTTGATTTGACTCCAAGCGTGATTTATCTTTTAATCATCATCTGCTCAACGAGGGGGAAAAGAAAGCAAACTAGTTCTTGGCCCATCCTGACTCTTACACGATTTTACTGCCATCAGAGTTGTGTTTTCCTTTTGGCTGACACCTTTGGCTTCCTATGTAGGTATGACAACTCCTGCTCCCTCTCCCCAGGCCCCCCTCCCCAAATACTGAACACCTGCATTGGGTGTTTGTCCTTCCCACCTGTTCCCACAGACACCCAGGATTTGTGTTCTTTATTTTCCCAATGTCTTCACAGAATCACAAGGTTAGAAAAAACCTTTAAGATCATCAAGTCCAAGCAATCCCGTCCTCAGATAAACCATATCCCTGAGCACCTCATCTACCCTTTTTTAAACACACCCAGGGAAGGTGACCCTGGGCAGCCTGTGCCAGGCCCTGACAACTTTTTCAGTAAAAAATTTTGTTCTAATATCTAATCTGACCCTGCCCCTTGTCCCATCTCCTGTCCTCTGGCTGAAGAGACCATCACCCACCTCTCTACAACCTCCCTTCAGGTAGTTGTAGGTAGGGATAAGGTCTCCCCTCAGCCTCCTCTTCTCCAGGCTGAACACCCCCAGCTCCCTCAGCTGTTCCTCAGAGGATTTGCCCTCCAGCCCCTTCCCCAGCCTGGTTGCCCTTCTCTGGACTCGTTCAAGGACCTCAATGTCCTCCTTATGGTGAGGAGCCAGAACTGGACCCAGCACTCGAGATGCGGCCTCACCAGTGCCCAGTAGAGGGGCACAATCCCTTCCCCAGACCTACTGGCCACACTATTTTTGATACAAGCCAGGATGCCATTGGCCTTCCCGGCCACCTGGGCACACTGCTGGCTCATATTCAGCCTGCAGTCACCCAACACCCCCAGGTCCTTCTCTGCCTGACAGCTCTCCAGCTAGTCTCTCCCAAGCCTGTAGTATATGAATGAAGCTACATTCCCCAGAGTTCAAATTACTGCTCTCCCTAAGTTCTTCCTAACATCTGAATGCTGCATGGACAACACAGCGCATCAATAAGCAACCTGGGGGAGCTGCCCTCTGCCCATTGGCCCCCTGGGAGCCACAGCACCCTTGTCACCACTCACGGCCATACCATTTAATGACACCTACCTCCAGAGACATCCCAGCCATGTGCTTTTGTCTGCAGGAGGTGGCCACAATTAAACATACCTCTGCACCTAAAAGAGGGACAGGGCTCAACCTCTGCCCACAATGGCACGAACTGCAGAGCCTCTGAGGTCTGAAACTGTTGTGCAACGTCTTCCTGTGTGTTATTATTCATGTCAGTGGCTTGTGCAACTCAGCTCCAGCTGACAGGGGGGCAGAGCCTGCAGAAAGCTGCTCTCCTCACAACTGCCTGGCTGCCCAACTCAGTGAAGCAGCAGAATTCCCCAGAGTTTACAAGTTTCTCAAGAGATTTGCCATCTAGTGAGTCTTCCCTACTATTGTCTAGAAGTTTCAGACAAATTCCTTGAAGACTGACTCAAATTCCAGTGCAAGGCTAAGCACTGCTTGATGGCCTTCTCCAAGTGCCAAGTTTGGGAAACAGAAGATTTCATTAAAAGCTCAGGGGTTTTTTTTCACTATCTTTCCTGGGAAAACCAGAACACATAAGGCTGAAGACACGTAGCCTTCCCCAGACGTGCCTGGGGTGGGAGAGAGAGGTAACACTGGAACCTAACTGACCAGTTCTGCCAGGCAGTAACAGATCCTTGTCTATGGGTTTCAAAGGAGAAGCTATGCCGTGCCTTGGCAAGGAGTCCACACTCTCCTGGCTCCGATGCAACCAGTTCTGGGGTTTCGTGGAAAGAGCACAGGAATCTGCTCATGTTAGTAACTCCCCTGGCATTCCCTGCTAGCTTCCAACAACCTCCAGTTTAGGGACTTCTGGAGCTGTGGCTGGTTCATGCTGAGGCTGCAACTGTTTGAGAAGCCACAGGTTCTTTCTGCATGGGTCTGAGACACAGCCTGGACATCTGGGCAGCAAAGGAGACATACTTAGGTGCAGAGAAGGAACCATGCATTTGCAGAATGCCCAAAGCTTCAGTAAATGGATTTGCTTGTGGGCCTGACTCAAGTATCACTTGGTGGTCACTCTAAATGATATTCATCTCCTGGAAGCTGGTGTGGAGGTGTCCTCCCATTCCAAAGCAATTCATCCTCCCTGCTTCCAATTTCCTGCCAGCATCGGTAGAGTCCATCCAAGTCTCAACACCCCCTTCCTAGGCAGCTGAAGTTGGAATCACATGCTGACTTTGTTACCCAGCTTCCCATGCAGGTCCCCAGCTAACAGGGCCTGGTGGCCTTGCTGGGGAGTGCTTCCCTGGTACATCTCCATTTGCTTGCTTCTAAGGCTGCAGCTGGGCAGCCCAGGTGTTTCTGGTATAGGTCCTGACTGTGATCTGGTTCTTCCCTGCAGTTCTGCTCCTGGGGAGGGTGTCCTCTGCTCCAGGGTATCTGCTAGTTGTCCCCATAGTGCTGAGTCACACTTCAGATCCAACCTTTCCAACCAGGGCGCTTGGCAATAACACAGGCAGGGCAAAGTCTTCGACTAGGAAGTCGGACACACGCCTTCAGCAAAGAGAATGATGTCCTGCCAACGTCTGCAGATCCTCCGGTGGTCTACTGCTCAGGGATGCTGAATCAAGATTGGATGGATCCTCTTAAAAAAGTAAAATAAAAAATCCAACTACAGCAAGAAGATCCCACCTGGCTGGAGGCCAAAGTTCCTGGGCAATGACCAAAGATGTGTGTGATCACGATGATCAGACTAGAGGATCTTAATGATTCCCTGCTGGCTTTAAATCCTGTAAAGACTCACTTCTTGCTGATGCTGAATTCTCAGAGCAGGAATTCACACTTGGGACGATACCCAAGGTGACTGGCAGGCACAGGAATGATCTGAATGCTTGACTGTTTTTTATGGTGGGAGACTGCATCTGTGCCCCTGGGGATGGCTCCAAGGTCTCCCTGGGGATGGCTCCGAGGTCTCCCACTTGTTTGTTTGCCACTTGTCTTTACAGTGAGACCTCTGACCCAGCAACCACCTGCCAGCAGGAGGAAGGAGGCAATGCCAAAAACCAGAACATCAGCAGTTCACATCCTTGGAAGGGGACTGCGGTGCTGGTGTTCCCAAGGTAGGGCATGTTGCTGTGGGGCCCAACTGCAACGCTGTCCCCTCGCCAGTCATGCAAACAGCCCAGACAAGTTGTTCCAACACTGCTTCCCAAGACTTTGATCTTTGCAAGACTTTACACTTTGCATTTCCCATGGAGTCCTTTGGTTGTCCCCAGATGCTACTGTCTTTGTCCCCACACAGATATGAGAGGGAGCTTTCTCTTCCAGACCAGTTCGTTGCTGTAGCTGGCATCTGACCTTGCTCGCAGACTTCCAGTTCTTCTCTCCCCAGCCCCAGCGCAGCATCACTGTAACGCCGTGTGACAGCTCTCATTGGAAACAGCTTTGGGTGTGCTTGGTCTTGCCACTGTGTCCTCAGCCAGGGGTGTGGGGCCAAAGCAGGTTTGTTTTTTTCTGAGAAAACTGCCTGAAGCTGTAAATCCTGATCAGGCCGATCAGTAATGAAGGCAGGATGGTGCTGCCACGCTTCAGTGCCCTCGGAACTCCTGCCCCAGTCAACCAAGGCTACAAGGGACCAAACTGCATCCAAAGCACATATGAGGTGGTTGGTAGCAGCCAGGAGGAACCACCTCCCAGACGGAGAGCAGGGCTGCGGCATCTCATGTACGTGGAGGTTTTCCTGAGCTAGGGTTCCTGCTTTCCAACGAGAACACGTACGGGTTTCCCGTAAAGCCACAACAGCTGTCAGTCAAACAGGCATCACTCTGTAAATCTGCCTGTATGACTCTTGTTTTCAGACCCCAGGTCTGCAGGCAGGTTTATGAGGTGTCACTGGCATGATTAACAAGTCCCAAGGACCACTGCACAGGTGCAGTGAGCAGGACGGGAGCAGAGCTGGGGGAGGATGGGGAGCAAGTCCCAGCCCAGCCGGAGCTACGCCATCAGCTATGCCAGCCTGGTCCTCAGGCTCCACACTCCGCTTTGGTACTTCGTGAGTGCTCAGGCTCCAAAATCCCAGAGAGGTGACACAGCAATGGGAAACACCATGAGATTTTGGACAGGGGTGCAAGCTGGAGCTGAACAAACATGGGTGACTCCTCTCCCTACCATCCCTCCTTTGTCTGGGCCAGGCTGCATGTCCTCCTAAGCTCTCTCCCTCAGAAGAAGGGGAAGGGAAACAGAGAAGAGCCTCAGTACAGGTTTGGGAGGCAGAATTTGTGAGTTATATGTCTGTTGAAGTATTTCTTCATTAAACCCAGACTGCAAACAGTGCAGGTACTCAGGATGGCTTGTGCCCAAAGAAAGGGCAGCTGGCCAGCAGGAACGTATAGCGGCCCCTCTAAAAAGTGTTCACGCTCTTCACAGAAGACATGTTTTCTACATTGGTTTTGTAAAGGTGCTGAGATTTGTCTTCCTTGATACAAAGCTGGCAGAATAGCTTCCTTCGTTCCTGAGCTCTGATGAAACCCATGTTCTCAGGCCCGTACCTGTGAAAGGGAGCGAAGCACCAGACATGACACAAATGGCAGCTTTTCGTCTCCCCAGACAGATTTCTTGCTGGCTATTTGCAGGCACCACCCTTACTTCAGTGCCATGATGACTTTGCTGGGGGATGTTTTGGATGGCTGAAGAAAACAGGGTGACATGCAGCACCAGCAGCCTTCCTACAGCATCGCACGAGGAACACCCCTTCAGAAACTTCCACAAGCAGTTCCATCCCTTTGGGATCAGCCATTAGCTAGGCACAGGCTGATGTACTTTCTGTCTCCCAAAGGTGACTGTTCACTCAAACAAGCAGTCACGGGCCACACTGCAATGCTGTCCTGGTTCTGGCCAGGCCAGGGTTAACCTCCCCAGTCAGCCAACACTGGTGAGCTGAGTCAGCCCAGGTGAGCTGAGTTAGCTGGGGCTGTTTTCCACATCACCTGACACCACTTCCCAATAAAAGCAACTGGTTGGGGAAGGGTAGGGGCTGTTTTGCTTCTAGGACAGTTGGAGTGTGGCTGGGACATTGTGTCAGTCGGTCAGTCCTTGTAGCCAGGCAGCCTTCTGAAATTGTCAGGTCAATAAGGTACTCTGTGTTTGCACTGGGTGTGAGTGTAACCAGCCATTATTGCTCTATATTCATGGTGATTTTTGGCAGTAAACTGTTCTTATCCCAACCCACGGAAGCTCTGCCTGTTTCTCTTCTGGGAGTGAGCGAGCGGCTTTGGTGGGCATTTGGCCTCTAGCCAGGGTCAAACCGCCTCAAACACCTTGGATGAGGAACTGTTTGGTGGTAACAATACAGAGGTGATCCCTCGACTCGTAAAAACCTCTGTGAAAAGGGGGAAACCACAAGTGAGTGTTTTTATTAGGGAAAAGACCTCCCTTCTCCTAGAGACTGGGATTAATTTTCAGTAACTTTGCAAACACCCAGCAGAAAGGTTACAGTGACTGTGCTCACTTTTAAATACCAAAGACTTTTCAAGCAGAGACTGTCTTGAGTAGTTTATACTAATAATGAAATAAATCAAAGTTATATTAACAATCATTCAGCAGTGCCTTCCTCCCCAACCTTTGTCATCTGATGTTTCTACCCTGCAAATAATAAAGGTCCTGTTACCTTTTGCACTTAAAGTCAACATCCTGCATACGTTACGAAGGTTTCATTGCACAGTTATGTGAGCATCTCAGGAAGAGCCGGTTTCCCTTTGAAATTCTCTTGCCCTGGAAATCCTTGTTCTGCTTTTCATTACTTCCTTGCGTTTGGTATTCTTTTAGCCTAAAAAGAAGCACATTCCACTGTTAAATAATAATACTTGCACTTTTCTTGCCCCTAGCACTTCAGAAGCAACGTGCCCAGTAGTTCAGGTGTCCCAGACATGGCTCAAAGAAAGGTACAGGAGCTTGGTGGTCTACCCTTTTGTAAGGATCTCAACCAGCCAATTATGAGACCAGCTCAGGTCCTGGAGGTCCCTTTGCATGGCTGTCATTTGCCAGCACCATTCTAACACACAGTGATTGAGCTACATGACCAAGAGCTGCACTCTCTCACCTGGAGAAGTATTCCCCAAAGCTTTTGGCATCTTTCATCTAGTTTTCTCCATCCATCTGGGACCCAACTCCCAGCTCTGATGACGAACTGCACAGCATAACATTGGATTAGCAGCAGCATCATGATGGACTTGTACTTTGGAGTCATCTAACTTGAAAGCAAAGCATCTGGTCCTTTCTACATCTGTTCTTTGTCCAGGCCAAGGACTGACTCCCTTTATTAAGCAATTAAAGATGATGGAAACATACTCAAACTAAATTCCCAGGGAAAAAGAAAAGAAAAAAAAAAAAAGAAAAAAAAGCCTTTTTGCTGGAATTGGGAGGTTTCACTGGCTCCACCAAATATACAATCCGGAAGGTTCCCCGAGCTGAGTCTGAAATAAGGCCAATGGGACAGAAAGAGGAGAGAAATACCTACCTCCAGCATAACCTCAGGAGACCCTGTAACCTTTGAGGTACAGGTACAGGGTCACAGCTTTCACCCACTGTGAAGCAAAACAAATGCAGAGGAAATACTCCCTGAAAGCAGGTTTGTACCCAAAATTCTATGTACTTGGCAAAACCATGGGTGGATTTGGGTAGATGACAGAGAAAGTAGGACAGGATGGAGGAAGGTAGTTCCCACCATTAATGGGGAAAACGGTAAAGGGAAACCTAAAGATTCAGACATGAAAGAATTCAAACCCAGAGAAACACAGCTCCATTGCCCATCACAGACATAAATCCAGGACAGAGTTTCTGACTCAAGGATTTGCTTTCATTAGATCCTACTGATTAAAAATGACCAGTAGCCAAACATTATTCCTGGATCCCACACGGGGTCTGAAGAAGTTTTGAGGAAATGGTAGTTGAGTAGGTCTTGAAATGATACCAATGTGTCATAATTAACAGCACCCCAACTCAATGCAGTACCTGTGCTACCTTGTTCCCCATGGGAGACTCCTTCACCCACATCTTCCAACCAAGTGCAGAATCAGACCAATTAATGATACATTCCCTTCCTCTCTGATGAACAGAGCTGCAGAAACAGTGGTAGCGCAACAGGTCTTGAGTTGTGGAAAGGGTTGATCATACAAGGGATGAGAACCTCAGCTTCTCTTCTGAGACCTGACCTCTTTCATAGCTGGCTTTCTAAGGGGAAATCTTTCCTTGCTTTTCTCTCTTTCTTCCTCTTCCTTTCCCCCTTCGGTTTGTCCAGAGTCTCTCTGTAAGAGCCAAATTCCCCTTGAACATGCTAAAAGTAGGCCTGCTGGAACATCTGCTCTCCATCTGTGGAGCCAGACATATCCCCAGGCAACATTATTAGCAGTGATGGATCTGGAAGGGAACGTTAAGCACTGAAGAAGCATCTGCTAAGAAAGAGGAACCCAGCACATAAAACTAACCACGTTATTTGCTCCTTGCCTCTGCCCATTGCTCCCAGTGGACAATAACTGTCTCCTCCAGAGCCCTGTTCAGGAGAAGACCTGTTCTCTTGTGGATTTTGGTATTCTCAAGCATCTTATATTCATGTCTAAGGTGGCCAAATGCACACTACCAAACGCTCACTCAAACAGTGACTGGGGAGTTGTAGAAGCATCTAAAAGAGAAGCTGAAATCTGGGAACTGCAAAGCATCCATGTGAGGTCAACAATGCAGCACCAGCACTGCACAGGTGTTTTGGGTAGAGGCAGCACGGTGTGGGGGGAGCAGAGGCAGGAAGGATTTTCTGCTGCTTGTTCTCTGTGCAGCTGAGCCCAAGTCTGCTTCCCAAGGGTTTAGAAGGGACTGCTGGCATCAAACATGGAGCCCCACCACCAAGAATGGGGACTGTAGTGAATGGTTTCTTTTGGGAGCATTATTTATACAGGACACTGAAAAGTAACAGTGATGTGATTTGAAATAAACCATTGCAGAACAAGCTCCACATTGACTGGCCCAAATTCAAGCGTCTGTTGTGCCGCCTAGAGCTGTGGCCATTCCTTTCACCCCTCCTGCATCCCCTCCTGCCTTGCCAGTCAGCTGCCTTGTCCCATGATGGGATTTACCTGGAGCAGAAGCTGTTTGTCACTACAGATTGTCACAATACCAATGTTCTGTGTTGAGTATGCTAGTGTCATGACAAAATCAGCGCAAAACGCGTGCCCTAAGCTGACCAAGCCAAACACACTCCCATTATTTAGCCTTTATTTGCCACCTATTGTCACACTTGGTGACCTCCTTTGCTGACCAGATTTACAGGGAACAGGTTTCTTCTTCAATGAGCATGAGAAAAGAGACAGCCCCAGCATTTCATATCCTGCGACCTTCTCACATCCGCTCCTTGCAAATATCTTCCCCACAGCCTGTTTTCTGTTGCCTTCGGCTTCCTGGGACAGGTAGAACCACCACAAGGCAAAATCCCAGTTTATTAAGGAGAGTCATTACTAAACTGTTCCTTATCTTAAAAGAAACCCCTCCACTCACAGCTACCACGACTGGATCCTAAGTCACTGCTCGATGGCGGGTCTCAGCATCCTTCTGGATCCATTCACAGTGTAGGTCATTATCTGCTTTCTGGCTCTTTATCTGGAGCTCTTGTGATCTGTGCTTTCCCCTGATCTTTGAGGAAGCTGTCAGCACTCAAATTTCACCACAGACACCACCTGAAATGTCACAAAGCAGCAGGACATGAGCCTGTGCAAGAAATCAAGCATCTGATTCAATGATTTCATAAAAGTTCTTTATGACATGCTTCAGGAAAAGCATTCAGGCTTTCTCTGACTTGAAAGATGTTTCCATCCCATTCATTCAAGCCCTTAGAATATCACTTAAACTCCTTCTGAATAAATTTAAACACTGACTTATATATTGTGGAAATCAAAGAGGCTGAAGCGCCCAGTTATATTATGCGCTTGCGGGCTAAGTTGAGGTGGTGCTTAACACCTTCCACCTAATTTGGCCAGCATCCCAGGGATGCTGTGGACACCTGTTACTCTCCAGTTGCTGGCGCGACTCAAGATGTGGCCCCCACAGTTCACCATTCTAGGGCTGCACCCACTATGGTTATGACAGCTGCTGTTATCTTCCAGGGCTTGGTATAGCCTGAGGCACAGCACTGAACACAAGGCACAGCCTTGCCCACAAATCATAGAATCATAGAATGGTTTGGCTTGGAAGGGACCCAAGGATCATAGAGTTCCAACCCCCCTGCCACAGGCAGGGCCACCAACCTCCACACCTGGAGCTACACAAGCTTGCCCAGGGCCCCATCCAACCTGGCCTTGAACACCCCCAGGGATGGGGCATCCACCCCCTCTCTGGGCAGCCTGTTCCAGCCCCTCACCACTCTCTCTGTAAAAAACTTCCCCCTGATATCTAATCTACCCACCTTGTCCTGCCATTATCTACCCTTTTAAAAAGTTGAATCCCCTCTTGTTCCTCTGCTCCCTTCAGCGACTTGAAGCCTGCAATGAGGTCCCCCTGCAACCCCTGCAGGTTGAACAAGCCCAGCTCCCTTAGCCTCTCTTCGTAGGGGAGGTGCTCCAGCCTTCTGATCACCTTTGTGGCCTCCTCTGACCCCTCTACAACAGTTCCACATCTTTCCTGTATTGGGGGCCCCAGCTCTGGACACAGGACTCCAGCTGGTGAGTGCGACTGAAGTGTGGATCAGAAAACACAGTAACAAAACACGGTGGCACTGGCTTAGTTTGGAACCTTGTGTGAATTTAACACAGCAGTGCATCCCACATCTTTATCCCAACCACTCTTTTGGTAGAAGTACAGAAGATGCCACTAGCTTCTGCTGTCAAAGGGGGCAGGATCATGTGTTTCTGACAGCATCAGAATAGGGTTTTGTTTGTCCAGCCATAGGAGAATGCAGGGCTATAAACACTTTACCAACAAGACAAAAGGCCGTATTTTTGTTTCTTCCTTCAACCACTCCTAACCAAACCCAACAACAATAACAACAAAATCCCTGTGTGAACCCTACTCTAAACAGCAAATGGAGAGACTGAGCTTGTGGAAGAACTCAGTAACTGCTTCAATGGATTTTCCAAGAGAAAGTCAATAGAAGATTAATTCTCTTTCTTGTTGCATTCATTCATGTTGTTTTGTAGCTAATGGCACATAAAAAGAGAAACACGTGTACTAATTAGCTTTGAGCAGAGAAGAATAGGATCATTCCCCTGCTGAGGAGCTATAAAGTATTTAAATCACAAGACCCACTTGGATTTGCAACTGGGGAAAAACTTTTCCGACAGCCTTCCTCGGGGACACAAGCAGGACTCCCTGCCCCTGATATTTTTTGGGTGGGTGATACTAGTAAAATTTGAACCTCATTTTCCTGATAATCAGCTTAGTTTGAACTCGCAAATTTGCTTGCATTCGTTACGTGCTTCAGCTTGGTAGGTCAGAGAATGGAGGAACTTGATTACAACTTTGAGCAGGAAGTCTCCTCTCCTGAATTTCTCCTCTGGGACCAGCCCGATCCCAACGCTCAGCTGGACAACTTCCTACTGGACTTCTCTTCCTTAGTAGACCAGTTGTCCCCTTGGCCCTCCACTCCAGGTCTGCCTGTCCTTGTGGAGCCGGTGGATGGAGCAGTGGGGGGTACTGAACTGGACAGCTCCCCACTGCCGCCTGGGCCTGCCGCTCCACCACCCTCCAGCCACCCCCGCCAGCGACATGCCGCCAACATCCGCGAGAGGAAGAGGATGCTCAACATCAACTCGGCCTTTGACCAGCTGAGGTGTCACATACCTACCTTCCCGTATGAGAAGCGTCTCTCCAAAATCGACACCCTCCGCCTGGCCATCGCCTACATCGCTCTGCTTGGTGAGATTCTTCTCTCTGGCTGCAATCCCAAATCCTATGTGGAGCAGTGCCTGAAGGATGGTCTGCAAAGTCAACACCGGGCAACCTGGAATACAAGCGGTGAGTGAACACAGGGTTGTATTTTCAGGGATGGTAAGACGGTTTGGAGTTGCCAGTGGGAGTGAATCACTGACCACATTTGAACATCCACTTGTCACATTCAAATACCGCTGGCAATGTACAACTCACCTTCAAAAAAAGAGTAGCTAAGGAGTCTTGCAATAGAAAACAAAAAAAATTTCAACCTTTCCCTCTTTCTTTGAAGGAGGATCTTTTCCTTAAAAAAACCCCACAGAAGAACCACTTACCACACTTACGGGAATGGTTTCTTTTACAAATGAAATAAAGATTTTGCTTATTCTCAGAGTAAGCTTTAAACTTTTTTTGGGGTATTGTGTCTAGTTGTTCTTTTACAGTACAAGCTGATGGAGACTGTAGGGATTTTATTGATTTTCTTTACAAGTTTTCTTTAGCTTGTACTTGACTGTGAGGAACACACGGCTTTGAACAACAGTACAGGCTGGGGGATGACTTGCTTGAGAGGAGCTCTGCAGAGAAGAACCTGGGGGTCCTGGTGGGTGACAGGGTGGCCATGAGCCAGCAATGTGCTCTGGGGGCTGAGAGCCAATAGTATCCTGGGGGGCATAAGGCCTTAAGGGCCTTTGTAATTTATCGTTTAGAAACAGGCCTTGAAGTGTTAGCAACACTGGAAAAGTGCAGCATAAGCAGTGAAAAGTCCCTGCAAAGGACTATTCCCATTTCATTCCACAAGGAAGCATCAAAGGGACAAAGCCTATGGGGAAAACACAACCAGTTTAGCGGAAAAGTGAATGATCTCTTTTTCTCCTTTCCTATTTCCATCAGCTACCCAACTGGGAAAATGACTCCTGAGACACCACTGATCACCTCTCTCTTGACTCCAGAGAACTTTTATATTTTATTTTTCAGCTGCCCCCACTTTCAATAGATAAACAGAATCCCTTCCAGGTATTTAGGGGGGTTGGACCCGATGAACTCTCGAGGTCCCTTCCAACCCCTATGATTCTATGATCACCCATTTTGCCAGGCTTCTAGTGAGCAGATGTTTCTGAAGAGCTGCACTTAGATCTAAAAAAATGAGGCTGCTGTTGACTTGTTAAACTCTGAATTAAATTGTTGAAATGTTTTTAAACTCATGCAGTATGTCTTTAAATTGTTTTCCTTTTTCCCTTCTGTTCTGCACAGATCTGACTGCCCGCCTGTCCTGGGTGAAGTGGGATTAAGCAACACCCAAAGGACAGGTCTCTAGAGGCAGCCCATGACCTGCCTGCTGGGTACCGGCTGCTCCATCCTCAGCACTGCAAGCGAAAGCATGGCACCTACACTTCACTTAGTGTCACAGACCACTTCTCACCACACGTCCTCCTCATTTGGTGTTAACCCATTGCTGTGTAGCACCTTCTGCTTGTCTGTCTTCTAGCTTTTCACACCCTCAGACTACTGTTGCATGAAAGTAACATCACAGATTTAAAATCAGTGTTGTTACAATCACAACAACAACACTTTCTCTTCCACTGCATGAAAACTGTGTTAAACTCATGATTCCAATCCAAGAGAAAACCCACCCCTGATCACCAGAAAAAAACCTAAGCACCATCTGCAGCAACCCCTTGCTTGTCCTTAAGATGTCCAGGGCTGTAACTGTGAAAGTCACCCGTGATTTAGAGCACAGAGACCATAAAAGGGCCAGTGTTCAGGAGATGAGAGAAAGGTCGTTCTGTCTGCATCTCTCTCCAAAATTTCTCACACCTTCCTCCTGGTATTCTTGGTATGGAAAGGCTGACAACTGCTAGCACCTCCTGCAGCGACCTGATGCTGCTCCAGCAACAACTGGGAAGGCTTTGGTAAGGTCTTCCAACATGAGAAGTCCCTCCACACACACCCCCCAACAAAGCAGAGGGGTGAAGCAGTGTGTTCACACTTGGAAAATGGTGGCCTGAGAGTTGTTTCCACAGAACAGCAACCATTCTTAACCAGGTGGCCAAAAAGGTCAACAGCACCCTGGCCTGTATCCAGAACAGTGCAGTGAGTGGGACTAGGACAGTGATGGTCCTCCTGTACTCAGCACTTTGAGTGCTGCCTTCAGGTTTGGGCCCCTTGCTACAGAAAGGACTTTGAGGGGCTGGAGAGTGTCGAGAGAAGGGTGACCAGGCAGGTGAGGGGACCCAAATGTAAATGTCATGAGGAGCAGCTGAGGGAAGTGGAGCTGTTTAGTCTGGAGAAGAGGAGGCTCAGGGGAGACCTGATTGTTCTCAATAACTACCTGAAGAGAGACTACAGAGAGGTGGGGGGCTAACCTCTTCTCCCTAGTGACAAGCAATAGGACAAGAGGAAATGGCCCCAAGCTGTGCCAGGGGAGGTTTACACTGGATGTCAGGAAAAATTTCTTCCCAGAGAGGGTTGTCAAACACTGGAACAGGCTGCCCATGGAGGTGGTGGAGTTGCCATCGCTGGAGGGGTTTAAAAGATGGGTAGATGCAGCACTGAGGGACATGGTTTAGTGATGGTTTTGGCAGGGCTGGGTTGATGGTTAGACCTGAAGATCTGCCCTGTCCCTTCCAACCAAGCCCGTTCTGTGATTCTGGAGCCCATGGTAACAGTGAGGGTTTTCTTATTGGCAAAAAATAAAACCACAAAGGAAATCCTGTAGCTGTTTCTGACATAATTCTCCCATGCTACCTGAGAAGACCCTAAATTGGGTACTCTCTTACCTGGATAACAGAGGCTGTATGTATTTTAACATACTGATCCATTCTCCTCATACCTTTGACCTCTACAAAGCAAAACCACATCAGAACTTGGTTGAACTGTGATGGCATTTTGAGGGAAGAGGAGGCTTTTGAGGGGAAAACTGAAAAGCAACTTTTTACCCTTTCAGTTATGGTGTCAAAACAAAAGGGGAGATTTCCTCACAGCTGTGAGAACATCTTGCAGTCAGTTTAGAATAAAACATTTCATCTCCAACTTTGGCCTCTCTTTGCTTTTTCACCCACTTAAGACACTTGGATGAAGTTTTACAGGGAAGTGTGCCCAAAAAGGGGAGCCCCTTCAACAACCCCACACAAATTGAATATGGTATTTTCTCCTTTTACCTATTTCTGTACAACCTACAACCAAAACAAAATGGAAAGAGACCCCAGAAACACACACTGGATTTTACTCAAAAAGCAAGTAATAAAAATCTCCACAATCTCCAAACTGTGTGTTGGGGCTTTGCATGGCAAGGGTTTGGTAGTGGGGGGCTGCAGGGGTGGCTTCTGGGAGAAGAACTTTCCCCCAGGTCCGACAGAGCCAACACCAGACAGCTAAAGGATGGACCCATCACCGACCAAGGCTGAGCCCATCAGCACCTCTGGGAGCCACAGTGAGGAGAAAAAAACCACACTAGCAACTGCTTTGTGCCCCCAGAGAAGGGAGTGAGAAGGGGTAAGAAACTGTGCAGACACCAAGGCCAGTGAAAGGGGGTGGCGGGGGAAGAAGGTGCCCCAGGTGCCAGTGAGAAAGATGCCCCTGCAGCTCCTGGAGAAACCCGTGGTGGAGCAGGTGTTCCCCTGCAGCCCATGGAAAAGGACCAGACCCCACCTGTAGCCCATTGAGAGGCCCCATGCTGGAGCAGGGGGAGACAGACAGGAGACGCTGTGACCCATGTTACAACCAAGCTCCTGGCAGGACCTGCAGCCTGTGGGGAGAGAGACCCACACTGGAGCAGGTTCGCTGGGGAGCTTGTGACCCTGTGGGGGACCAGGCTGGAGCAGTCTGGGCCTGAGGGACTGAGAGACATTCTGTGATTGATGACTGGCAGCTGTGGAAGAGCTGAAGACCCATGGGAAAGGACTCACACTGGAGAAGTTCCTGGAGGACTGACTGCCATGGGTGGGACCCCACGGTGCAGCAGGGGAAGGGGGTAAGGAATGTCCCCCATCCCAGCTAAGAAGGAGAACATCTCGTAACTAACCCAAACCCTCATTCCCCCAGTCCCTGCCTCTCCCTGTGCCACACCGGGGGGCAGAAGGGAGAGAAACCATGACTTGTGAATCACGTATTTAAGAATTATCATTAAAATCCACATCCCAAATGAAACCCCCCCAATTATTACAGCTATGTTCAGTCTGGTTTGCCCATTCCCTCTCCCAATTACTGTCCTTATCTCCACTCCTGAGCCTCTCAATAGATATTTTCTCCCCTGTTCAGCTGAAAAGGGGAGTGATGGACAAGCTTTGGTGTGTTTCTGGCTTCTAGCCAGGGCCAAAGAGGTGGAACAGCCTCCCACTGGGAACGTATCTGTTGTGAAAGGTAGCTCACACCAAGCTAATTTAGGGTGCCCAAAGTCCCTGGCCTCAGACATCCCCTGTCTTAATGGTACCAGAGACTGGACTGTCTGCCTTGCTCTTCTTTAACTGTCAGCAAAGGTTTGTGCAGGACACAGGACGTCAATGCTACATTATGCAACACCTGGTTACATGCAGAAATCTCTTCCTTTGCTCCAGCCTGGAAATCCTGGCTAATGACTTCTGAAACAGGCTGGGTGGGTATAGCAGCAGTAGGAAAGCACACCCATAGGAAGATCACATCAGGTAGTCTCTCATGTTCTTGCAACAGATGGACAACTAATCTGGAGATTACGTTAGTATCAAATGCATCCTAATGATAAAAGCAGGAAGAACTGTCCTGGGACAAAGAGATTTTCTTCAATGCAGTGACTCCAGGTAAAGCTTAAGTCCTCCTCCAAGATGCAGATATGCACCAGTGATGCTCCATGGTCCAACAGCAACACCAGGAAAGACAGCGCTATCTGCTGAGCTCTCTGCAGCCCAGTGCCACCACATGGCCATGGACTCCCTACGGGACTTTCCAGCTGTTTGAGTGCAGCTGGGCTGCGGTCTGCAGGTTGGCAAGCTCTGTGAAACACTCTGATGCAGAGGCACCCCCACCCATCCCTGCTGCTGTCAAGGAACTGCTGCACAAGGCCTAGGTTTGAGGAACGGGCTGATGGAATTTGGTGATGACTCTAAACTTGGAAAAACTCTAGCCAATAAACCCTGCAGCGGGATATGTAAGGACTGGGGTTTGGGTTGAAGTCAAAACCAGAAATAAAAATGTTCCTTTCAGGAGTTCAAACTGTAATCCTGGGCTCTTGAGCCAGTAAGTACCAGTCAGTACTTTTATTGCCACCATGACAAGCGATGAAGCTGTTTCTCCTCATGCATGCTCTACTTCGACACCGATATCATTCTATTGCCTTCAGCGGAGTCACGTTTGATTTATGCTGGCTGGAGGGGACAGTCCACCTCTGCCTGCCCTCCCCAGGCTACCTGGACTCCAGCAGGCTGTTTCAGCTGACATGCCAGCCAAAGGTGCTAAACCAAAGGATGCTTCTTGGGTGAGGTCTTGTTAGATCATTTGGATGCACCTGGCCACAAGAACAGTGAAGGCATCGTGTTGCCAGATGAGTCTGTTCCATCCACTCTGAGGATCCCATTCACCTGGGAGGAATAAAAGCAACTAAAGAGGGCAGCGGCACTCTCCAGATGAAAGCAGCTGAGATGCTGCTGTGGCCTTCATCTTGCTCAATAGTACAGAGGCAAATGGGGATTATTTTATAGGACAGCCGGTCTGCACAGCTCCCAGGCTGGCCACAGTTGTTCTTAAACAAGCCTGCCTTCTTCTGACTGAATGTAAGTGGACTAGAATGTGGAAAGACCCCGGTGCGGGGGTGGGGGGGGAATGGTTTCCATGCACTACATTCACACTCCACATCAATTCCAGGTAACTGCTGTGTGCAGGCATGCTCCATGTCCACCCATTTTCTCTCCTGCCAGATCTGGCTCTTTCCCCATGTCATGCTTGCTAAGAGTTTGTCACATATTCCAGTCTCCTGTCAACAGGCTTGATTGGCAGCACAGGGTGATTCCCTGCCAGGGAATGACTTCGGGTTTCGAATCATAGACTGCGTTGGGTGGGAAGGGACTCCCTTCAAAGGCCACCCAGTCCCACCCCCTTCACTAAAGCAGGTCACTCAGAGCCCCAGCAAGCCTAACCCCCGTGCCAGTGTCCCACTACCCTCATACCAAAGAAATTTTTCCTAACATCCAACCTAAGTCTCCCCTTTTCAAGTTTAAACCATCACCCCTCATCCCATTGCTCCATGCCCTCGGGAACAGTTCTTCCCCAGCTTCCTACAGTCTCCTTTCAGGGACTGGAAGGGGCTATAAGGTCCCCCCGGAGCCTTCTCTTCTCCAGGCTGAACAACCCCAACTCTCTCAGCCTGTCTATCTTCACTTTTCTGTCTCTTCATCTCACCTCCTGAACCTTGACATTTTACTCCAGGAACAACTAACAAGTTCCCATAAATTACACAAATTCTACTATGTGCACACCACCTAATCATGCAGCAGTCCATATGCAGAAGATTACACCCTCACCCAGACCAAGATTATAAGATTATGAAGAAGGAGACCTATGTGAGGTTCCTGAACCCACCAACACATTCCCAAAGGAGCACACTCCCTTTCAAAGCACCTCTCAATGACCTCCCTAGTTTGAGAGTCAGGCTCCTCCTTCCCGGTCTTTTCAGCTCTGCTTCCTTTGCAACGCAGCTCAGATCAGCGCTGTTTTTTCCTTATCTTCCAACAAAGCAGCAGGGTCCTCTCACCAGATATTTAATGGCCAAACCTCTCATGGAAGGAAGCCAGGAGGCATTGAAGAATGGTACCCTCATACTGCAACCTCAGAGGACCAGCTTGGAGGCCAACAGCAAAAGAATTGTTCGCTCAAAACACAGTCCCTGCTTCCAGCTCACCAGCGTCCTTGCCAAGAAAAGTGAGAATGATACGTTACACCTTCCTTCCTCCAGAAATCAACTACTGACCCTTTCTGAAACAATACACCATAGTTCTCCTTCATCAACTTGGAAACCCTGGAACGTGAGATATCACATCCTCACTGTGAAGAAAGGAGTTGTTCTTTGAGAAAGCACTGGTAGTTTTTCTAAAGAACAGACCTGGGGGTGAAGGGACAATTTGGTTTGCCCTTCTTCTCCTTTTTTTGGCCACAGACCCAGAGAAGCAAGCTTCATTTCCAAGAGTCCTACTAGGCCACCATGGAAAAAAGACTTTCATGTTTCACCTGAAGCAATATCGGACAAATAATTGGATAATTCATATTATTTCTTCAGCATTGCCAGAACTTGGCCACTGAAGATCTTGTGATTCACAAGCTGCTGGAGCTGTGGTGTTCAAGATTTGAAAATTAGAGAGGCAGGCCTGCCTTCCAGCCCTGTTTTAAAGAGAATCCTCTTTGGGCCACTTCCATACTGCCTGTAAAGAAGTCATACACGTTGCAAGCTGCTCTTCAAAGTCTCTGGTTGACTGCACTGAAATTGTCAGGCCAGGGACTACAGAGAGGAGGACAGACCCCAACAGCAGAGTGTTGCAGCACAACAGCACGTGTTGCAGTTCATGGCTCTTGTTCCAAACCTCTCTCCAGCCACAGTGTCTGGTTCCTCATGGATACCAATCTCTGAAGGTCAGACATGGCTCCACAGCTGTTGTCATGATGATGGGTTACCCCAGGCTACAGCTGTCTGCATTCATACGATCATACACATCCTGCTAGATCTGTTCATGAGGATAATGGGTATGTTAAAACTTCACCCTGAGCCAAAAACCAAACACCATGTCTTCACACCAGTCCCTTTTAGGATGCTGAGCATTAGTGAGCATTAGTCAGGAAACATGATGTTTTTCTTCAAATAATGGCAACATTTAGTATCTTGGGAGTGGAACAACCAACAAAGGAGGTCCCAGGTAGTCTTTGCTTCACTGTCTTCCTGTTGCAGGGAAGAATACATGATCTCTGCACCTCTCATGCTGAAACTCCCAAGCCTTGAGGATGCTACCACCACGGTCTGTCCAGGACCAATCTGTAGGTGGGATGGCAGCCAGAGCTGGTACTGTATGGTGGCTGGTGGCAGTTCCTGCAATGTGCTCGTACAGCTTTTCAGGTTTCTGACACAAATCTCAGGCCACATGAACTCATCTGAAGAAGCAGAGGCAGCAGCAGACCTGCCATTAGCAGTTTATATTTCTTACCTGGCTTCACCAGGAACTGTCTTGGCCCAAAGCCCCTGTGTTATTCACATGACGTGCGCTTCCTTCATGAGGGAAGTGACAACGACCCTGTTCCCTTTGCACAGCCACAGTGTAACCTGGCCAGGGCCAAGTCCTCGGTGGAACCTGGACCTTGGACGCTGCCTGGGGACATTCCCTGGAGCAAGACAGTAAGTTTTGCAGGTAGGCAAGGAGGGAAACAGGCAGCAGTGGTTGAGGGTGAGACAGAGCAGCTTTCATGGGGAAGTAAGTATATAAGTCAGCACCCTAAATGCCTTGTGGAAGTCCCCTTGCAACAACCCAACACACTGCCCTCCCTTCCCAACTGGATACCCTCAATCAATCTGGGTGTAGGAACCTTGGACATTGCCGCAGGGGCTACCAGCAAGCCCTGTCCCTGAGGAAGTGTCTCCCAAGCCCCATCAGCTCCTTTTGTGGGAACAAAGTGCAATTACAACCACTACATCTAATTTTAGATCATTCCCACCCAGTCTGTTTGCTTAAGCCTGAGTACATTTGAGCCAGGAAACCTCAGAGCCAAAGCGATTCGGATCTCAAAGGTAATTTCTTGCCAGGAGAGGAGAAAAGGGGGGCAGGCAGGAGGGGGAATACAATCAGATATTATTTTAGCAGGAGGGAAATGCCGCTGCAGGCACTGCCCTCTCGTGGTACAGGATCCAGACTCTCGCTCCCAGCCAGGCGTGGAGGATGGATGACTCCTGTGAGCATCCCCCAGCAGAGCACTCTGGGGAGTACACTTAACAGAATGGCCAAAAAACCCCAAAACCTGTAGAGCATATGCACAGCTATCTATCTCTACAATTAGATTGGGTTTTTATTCCTCTTCACCCCAAATTCATATGCTTTATCCTTCTAAAGCCATTTTTATGCGTCCCTCTGCCCGCCTGCTAGCCCCTGCTCACACACCCTTTGTACAGACAGAGCCTGATGCATCACCAGCCTCACAGAGTCTGGGTGCTTGGAAACATCAGCGCTGTGCTTGCACAGCACCTCAGGGGAGCCAGGATGACATGAGCAGGCCCACAGAGCCACACAGCCAGAGCATCCTCCAATCCTGAGCGTCCCCAGGAAGCAGCATGCCAGTCACCCCCGCTCCCTCCCCACCCATCCCCCTGCTCCCTGCCTTGGTCCTGGAGCCTGCCCACCCAGTGTCAAGTCGACTCCTTCTCTCAGCACAGTCACGCCAACGGCTAAGCCATCTCCTCCAAAAGTCCTTTCCAAAAATAATCAAGACACCGAGCATGGAAAATGTTAGTCCAAGCAGTTCCCGTTAGACACTGCTGTAACGCAGATCAAAATGGAGCAAAGAATCGCAGGGTTGGCGACTCAGACCGTGCATGTGTGCTCATGTGTGCAGCCCTGTCTCTTGGAAATGCGGGATAAGAGATGAGGGAATAATAAAACTTCACATACAGACATCAGCACTTATTATGGGTCATGAAGTGACATTAGCCTGGTAAACCTTTCCTTGCAGCAACTGTTTTCGGAGTTTTTCAGTGCCCGGCTGCCCCTCCGGTGACAAGTCACGCTTGCAGCCGAGGCTTCATCAGAGCCCCACTTCCCAGGGCACAGAGCGAGGTTTAAGCTGGGATTCCCAGAGAGGGGCTTTTGCTAAGCAGTGACAAAGCCCCTTAAAAGGGAACGTGATTGCGATACCCCCCGACGCTGAACTGCGCAAGGCGTGCACTCACGCATCCGGCTCCACTGCACAGCAGAGATTTCCCAAACTAGCATTTACACGGTTCTCCAGAGGACAATAAAGTTATATGAACTGTAGCAACCATTACTGGATGCTATAGTGCTCGACCCAGCCAGGGAGCTAATCTGAGACCTGCTTTTCAACAAACATCAAATAACTCCCGTTACTCAGGTACCCACGTTTCAGACCTGCGACCTCACGAGGTTTTCGACTTGCACCTCCCCATGACAAAGCACCTCAATTCTCACGCTGTCCAAACCACAGCAGATATTTTTACTGGACTCGTTTCCCCCACCCCATGGTTTTAATCCTCCTGCGGAGGTACACACCAACCCACCCAAAGCCACTTCAGACTCCTGGAAGCTGCAGCAAGGCAAGTTTGTGGTAGCCAGGCAGGCTTTCCCAGCTAGCTGGAGCCTTCGCACAGATTTTTGCCTGCCTAACAGGCTGGTTTGCAACATTTCTGCTCTTTATTCCCACTTTAGCAATCCAGGGAAGTATTGAAGCACACGTTTAATTAAACATAAGCGTGAGCTTAGGCTGAGCTAGTTTCAGTGGGGGTGAGTGTGTGCTTAGTACAAAGGGTCGGCTCCTGCATTTTGATGGATTGACACCTTCTATCGAGTGGCTTCACAGTTTTCCTTTCCGCTATTAAAGCACACACTGCTCTCTTAAATCAACCTTTTCCAGGAAGGCAGTTCCATATAATCAGTAAGTTTCCTATAGCTGCTATCCAACTCTCCATCTGACACGGCAGGCCAGGGTAGGATTTCTGCAGTATCGTGACAGTACAAAACTTCAAGCTCGGAAATGTTAACACCGCCCCAGCAGAACGATGGATCCGCTTCCAGGGGGTGAAAAATCATCCAGCCAAACAAAAAACAGAGAAGGGTCTTTCAATAACTCTCTTTTCCACATTATACTCTTCTAGTGATTCTCACATCTTTGTGAACCGAGCCCGGTGCAGCTCTTCAACAGCCAAGTTATTCTCCACAGGGTAAAACATCAGCAAAACATCAGCAACTGCGAGCCAGCGCTGAAACCGAACCACTCCGCAAAGCGAAAGTAATCTGGGGTCGGC
Source organism: Gallinula chloropus (assembly GCF_964237585.1). NCBI lineage: Eukaryota > Metazoa > Chordata > Aves > Gruiformes > Rallidae > Gallinula > Gallinula chloropus. Next base: position 28,388,745 of record NC_140090.1, on the reverse strand, counting down.
ATCTTCCCCGCGACCTGAATTAATGATGTTCAAGATCGATAGCAACTTCACAGTCCTGTAAGACCACAGCGTTAAAGTGGAGAGGAGTTGGCCCTTTAAAGTTCTGCTGATAAAATAACGGGATTAGAAGCTACCAACTTCTGTGGTGGCTTAAAGGCTGTAGAAGAGGAACTGCACTGAGGAACCGTATTGAAGCGGCTCTTGGAGTGTTCAAGTGAGACCCGTGGCAATCTGAACCTTAGTTATGCCAATGCTGAAATGCACTGCCCTTATCTTTTGAAAGCCATTACCCAGAGAAGAGCCGAGCACAGCACGCTCTCCCTTCCTCTGTTCAGCGCAAGGAGCGAGGGGTGGGGGAATCACATTCATAACTGATACCAGTGCAGACCTCTTCAAAGAAATAAAGAGTAGTTAGAAAAAGGCACTGAAAAAGCATTCAGGGCATTTGTTTTAATCATTCGCTAACACGAGAACACAAAACAAGTACTTCTTAAAACACTCTCTCACTGGTTGAATAAATTTAAGACTGATCAAACAGTGATGGAAGTGATTTTTGGCTTGCTCCATTTCTTTCCCTCTCCTATTTCTTTGTGATTTCTGTTACCTTGCTGCTTATTGCTAGCTCGAGTTCACTACTGCAGTGAGGGCTTTTTTTTTTTTCCTTTATTTCACCACCCCCACCACCCCCCTTTTCTTCCCTGCTTTGAGCAGATCAGCTCAAATCCGGAGGGGAATTTCATGGTCGTGGCTGCGTCCCTGCCTCCAGAGCTGAGGAGAAAGCTGTCTCGCCTCCCTCCGACACAGACCGCTGTGCAGCACATCGGTGCGTTTGAATCGCAAACTCCAAAGCAAAACAACAAAAGGAAAAAAGCGCCCAGATTCCATAAACTCAACCAGATGCCTTGGAAGAGCAAATATCTTGTTCCTCTTTAATTAAAAGGTATAGCAAATAAAAACCTGGTTTTAATTAAACAGCAGGAATAGAAGATGTTATCTCCCCAAACCTCTGCCGCGGTGAATTAACTTTTGCTAGCTCTTTTTTTTTTTTCTTTCCCAAATCTGCCACATATCAGCCTAAACCCGGCACACAGGGAGAGCTCAGTTCCTGCAGAACATTCATACACTCCTAGATAATAAAGCAGCCGCTCCTGAGCGGTTACAAACCCAGAGCCACTGGTTTGTACTGGTTCAGGCTCACGTCAAAATGGGTCCCTTGGAGTCGGGCGATGCCGACCGCAACACTCCGCACGGACACTAACGTCAGTACCGCACACGCTCGTGTGTGAGCACGCTCAGCTTTACGCACCGACACAAGGAATTTACAGCATTTTAATCCATTTCCCAACCAAGACCCGACCAGCTTCATGCTCCAGGGCTGTCCTCCTCCTGCAACCGGCACCTTCCCGGATACAACATGCCCGCGCAGAGCGAGCGGCTCCCGGGCTGCGGGGAAAAGGCACTTTGTCCGAGGGCTTCCCCAAGCAGGGTTAAGTCCCGGCTTTTCCCAGCAGCACGATATCCCAAGCCAGGACCCAGCCGGCCTGTAAAATAGTGCAGGTGTGTTTATTGTAATCATCTCTCACTAAAAAGAAACAGGTTCATGGGTTTAAATATAATTAGCATGAGCTATGCTCCTGCCTTTAATCACTACCTTGCTGGTTAATACAATCAGGAAGGTAAACAAACAAGGATTAACTCCATTAAATTAAAAAAATATATATTCTACTGGGAACCTTGCACAGGAATTTTGTTTGGGGTGGTTGTTTTTTTTTCATGCTGCTAGAGAGCATCGTCTTGCTTCCACATCACAAATTATTTTTAACACAAAAATACTCTCCTCTCCCTGCCTCCCAGAAGGAAGAGCCCAAATCAAACATCCTTTATTTTTATTTCACATTCAGTGTAGCCACAACACTTGGTACTTTCACAGCATCTCTCACTAGAAGACATCCAAGCACTTAAATGAAAACTTTAAATGTTTTCTCATGTTTTCTACCTCAAATGTAAGACAGGGAATGACACACCTGCTGCCCCAAGAATGTCCCCAAACTGACCAAGGCAGGTGTCAGTACATTCCGGTGTCCCCAGATGCTGGGGTCAGTGCACTGCTGGTAATTACTGTGGCTGGACCCTCTCATTTGGCACCTGAAATGATATCTGAATTCGGAAACACGCCTTAGCTGCACAGGATGGGACATTTTGTAAAGAGGCTTTATCATGACCCAGAAATCACTCTCTTATGAAATAGCTATTTATTTCACACGAAAAGCTCTGTTTAAACCACACCTAAATAGAGGAAACTCTCTTATCAGCTGAGACAGAGGCACGATGCTTGACCGTGAGGCTCACGGGCAGACCACTGCGTTCCTCAAGTTTCACATTCGCGCAGGAGGAAACCCGGCTAAATACAAGCATGTGGATACAACCCTGTGTCCATGGATGCGTGCACACTGCGTTATCTCCTCGCAGAGACAACAAATACCTGAATGCAATCCTAGTTTTCCTACTTCCACTGTAAACCAGCCCTCAGGATCACCCGTAGGTGTATTTAAAACAGCCCTCCAGCTCGCTGGGAGAAGGGAAAGCTGGCTGCACCGGCACATTTATTGATACAGGATGTTAAGTACCTGACCCACCAGCTTTTGCTTAACATAAAGACACTTTTTGGTGCAAATTTTAGGGAATGCAGCATGCCAGAGTTTAAAGAAAATGGGAGATCATCACGGTAACGTGCAACTGGGAGAGGTCCGCACCACGTCACCTGCGAAGTTTTAAGCATTCGTGCCTATTCAATTTTATTTTTATTTGTTTTCAAATGACTTCATAGCTGTGCCAAAGAAACATCCGGGGTGGGAGGGGGGGGAAGGAAAAAGGGAAACATCATGGTATTCTTCAACGAGTTTGCAAATAAACATCTGTCCTTTCCACTTAGAAACGGCAAGGAGGAGAGAAACACGAGAAGAAAATGCTCCTACCAAAACACCGCGCGTTAGAAGCGACGCCGCAGGAGTCAAAGCAGGTTAAAGAGATGCTCGGCGGAGAACTGCAGCTAGCTAAGGCCAGGAGCCTGGAAAGCATTACAGCTTGTGACAGTGCTTCACGCGCGGCAAGCTCGATCCTGCAGCGTTACATTCCCTTGGAGCGGCTCCTTGGTGCTCAGGGAATCTGCGCGTGGTGCAGTGAGGGATAAAAACCTCAGCGAGGTCCCTGCCACCCCCAGCAGCACAGCTCACAGGGTCCTGGCACGCTCTGCAGTCAGCACGGGAGGACACGGGATGCTAAAGCCAAGCTTAAACGCATCTTTCGGCCAGGCTAAAGGTGAAGCAACAACTGCAAAAGCGAGCAGAGCTGCTTGAAAGCCACAGGCTTTGGAAGGGGAATGTCCATCATCTTTCCTATTTTAATTGCCGGTGTCGGGCAATTCACAAAAAATGGAATCGAATACTCCTGCCCCCCCCCCCCCCCAAAGGATTTCCTTCCCCGTATCTGTGTCTCCAGAAGCCAAATAAGGCTTCTACAGCAAGCCAAAAATGTTTAATTAAAACCTGAGGTTACTGCTGGTTTTAACCCATTTCTGATTTTACAATCCAAATTTTGGACTCAAACTGCAGGGGTAGAACCCCCCCCTTCCTTTTCCCATGGAAATACCCAATTCTGACTAGGAAAAAAAAAAACACCAACATTTAAAAAATAAAAATCTTTGAAGATCTGTCCAACCATTTTCTAACAGCACCTGGGAAAAGACACAAAGGGGAAGAGGCACAGGTCCCAGTCTTGCCTCTCCTATTACTCCTTGCATTGCCTACATGGGAGGCTGCAGGAGCCTGTCTTCCACAGCATCCGTCCTGAAGCAAATTCAGTTTCACGACCATAGCCTTATGTGCTGTGTATATTTTTCCCCTGTAAGTGAGCAGTGTTAGGGACAACCTGAAGAGATTTATGTCATGTAAGGGGAACTGGCTACGCTCTGCTCTGAGGGCAAGAAATACTCGTGTGCTGCTGGGGGTTGAAGGCTTTTTTTAAAAACAAAAAGAGATTCCAAATTGAAATGGTATTCAAATTCTGGGCTGGCCACTGAAATAAATTACAGATCTCACTGTGTTACATATCCATCACTTTATCTGCCTTTGAAAATGATCTCAGGTGTTTATGAGCTGCTTTTGCATGGGTTTGCTCATTCCCGGGGAGCTTTGGAAGCCAAGAGTCTCCACAACGTGCTGCGGGTGATGATAAAGGCACGCAGAAGAGCAGCAGAGCCAGAGACAGTTGGGGCATATTCGAGGCAAAGCAAGACATGGGTTGCTTTGGAAATGGGGATCAGAAAGGGCCAATGTCCCCACCCGACGATGGCAATGGCCTCCAGTGAGCTCTGAAGCACCGCGATCGTGCCTCACACCTCTCATCCACTTAGCAAGTAGCTGGAACCAGGCAGAAGAATATGGGAACTAATAGAAATTTCCAGAGCGCTGAAATCTCATGGAAGCTGAGGGAAAGGAAGAGTCAGAGGAGATTGTACGTCTTTTACGTGCTCATAAGACACCACCACAAGCAGGAACATCACCGCAGAGCATAAAAACAAACCCTTGTCTATCAAGACCATGACAGTGAAAGCAGATGGAGGCATCCCAATCGAGACTAAATAAATCACTACTATTTCACCACGTATTTTTCCCCATTCTGGAATCAAATTATAGAATGTATTCCCTGTTCAAAACATTAAATTTTTTTCTTTACTTTTTTTTAAAGACTCCTCCTACCTTTGCTAACCTGACCAGCTGCCCTCTGCCCGAGCCTCGAAGGGGCAATGAAAAAAGCCAGCGAAAGCAAGAAACCAAAGGCACATAAAACACAGAAAAAACCCATTTTAATCAAAGGTATTAAAACTCTGATTTTAAAAGCTTATTGTGAGAAAAGAAAATGTATAACCTATTTCTGCTGGCTGGAAAATGGGAAATCTACAGGAGGAAAGGCAAACCCCACATCTATGCTCTTCTAGGTGCTTCAGCAATAGCTTTGCAAAGCGTTTATTTGGGGAGCTGGTGGTTGCCCCCACCTCTTTATTTCTCCCCGAGAAAAATTCAAGAAAGGATAAATATTTTCTGAGTCAACTCAAACAGTTTGTCGGGGGTTTTTTCCCTTTTATCCCTTAAACCAGAAAACAGTAGGGAAAGAAACGCTCAGATCAAACACGACATTTCATTGTATCTGAGACAAAATGTTTCAGTTTTGGCTCGGGGTGAATTTTGCACTATTTAAAAACACAACATTTAACCAGATTTAGTCTCATTATATCTTGTTGAAATCAAAACATTTCCCTTCTAAAGTTTCAGCAATAAACCAGTTTTAATTAGGAAAACCCCCTCTCTTTTCAGTTAAATCTAGCTTGCATTCAACACCAACTCACAAATAGTTTTTGTCAAACTGAAAAATGTGTATTTTGAGCACATCAGCTAAACATCAACTGAGCTCTGGGGCTTGAGTGGAAGCTGGTGCTCCAGGGCCCTAACATGCAGTCACTAACCTGACCATTGTCACAGCCTGAGCATCACCCTCAGATCTGCCCCACAGCTGAGAACAAAGCTGCTTCACGCTCAGTGCTGTAGGAAGATGAAGAAAAACAAAAGTATCTGCGTTTTCATCATTACTATTACTATTATGGGAACCCAGGTGCTGCTGGCTTGGACATTCAAGCAGCAAAAACACATGAGGAGCAAGATGCATCCTCTCATTTCTTTTTCTCTTTGGGTTAAGCTATCATTTATTTGGCACTGCTGTTCCCCATCGTTCTAGGTGCTCTACTTGACTTTGCTTAATATTATCAGTGGCTACGGGCAGCAGAAAGAGATGAGCGTCAATGCAAGATGGTAATATCTGCTTTGGCTCTTTGGTGGCTCTGAAAACGTGCAAGTATGGTTGGGGAGATGGAAAATAATATGAAACACTCACTAACAGCATGTAGCGTAGAAACTTAGAAAACCGCTGTAGTCATTGCCTCACAGATGGTCAAATGAACAACATGTTTCTATTCCTGTATTTAATTAAATCTTAATTATGCCACCAACAGGGTTCAAAACGGCATTATGAAACAGCTTGCATGAATACCAAGATACGATTGGCTGACGGGACTTTGAACTCGTGTAATTATCTTCCCCCCAAAAAAGCGCACACGTTGGGCCTATAAAGCCTCTTCGCCAAGCCAGCCTGTTGCACCACAGCCCAAGATTAAAAATAAACTCATGTAAAATAGGCTCAGGTCAAGATATGGAGCTGATCAACAGTAAGGCAATTTCAAATTACCAGTGAGCCCAGCTGAAAGGTGCTGGTGCTCAGAGGGAGACTTTCCAAACCTCCAGTGCCTTCTGGATTGGGCCTCTCTGTGGAGGCTTTGCCTCTTACCTCTCTTGGTCTGGAGATAAAATAGACCCATAATAAAATCAAGCAATTCTAATTTAATTCTTCCACCAGCTATCACGTGAGTTAATTAAGAACAGATGCCTGAAATATTCCTTTGAATTGTCTTTTTTTGTTGCTGTTGAAAGAAGGCCCTTTATTGAAATAAGGAAAGATTCCAGAGGATCTTTCTCTTTCATTTTTAACACGGCAGCTAAAACCCGACAGCAACGTGTAAGCGCCTTTTCCCAAGGCGTTTAGTTTTTACACTTCTTCCCAGAGCAGAGGGCTGGGAAGGCGCCTGGAAGGGAGCTCCATCCTAAATTCAGCTTCCAGGCTTTCATTCCACCTTTAAAAGCCATTTCAAGCTGCTTTCCAACTTGGTATTCAGAGCAGGGATTGCGTGCCCCTCTCCCACTTGAGAGCATTGCACGGAAGAGTTTGTATCTCAGAGGAAGAAAACACCATCCAAGGGGCACTCGCTCTACAAGCCCCAAGAAATAGCAGGAGTTCAGGAATAGAGCATGAGAGATGTAAAAAAAAGCCCGACCCACCTTACTGCTTCCAACTTTTAGGCAAGGTCTTCTACTTTGGCAACACCTTCATTGCTGGACACGCACATCACCTACCCAGCAACCCTCCAGCCTTGGTCTGAAAATCCACTTTTGTTTTGTGCAGAGCAGCGGGGAGGGCAAGAAAGAAGGACAATGAAAAAGTTACTATGTTTGGGTTGGTTTTTTTTTTTATCCCAATGGGGTACTAAAATTTAAAACATTCCCTTGAAGAATCATTAGAAAAGTGATGTGATCCATTTCATGACACTGGGTAGATGAACTCTGTTTTTTTACGGTGGTAATCAGAGCAAATAAAGCAGAGAGCATGGCTCTGTGTGGGTTTGCAACTAAAAAACAATAAAAAGAGCAGCCTGAAACTGTCCCAGTCAAAATTTTCTATGCAAGGTTCATAATTTGTTAAGAGTTAAATTTTCAGTGAAAGTTATAAATTTTACAATGGGTTTAAATTTAAAAAAAATAATAATTCTACCTCCTCCCATCCCCTTTGGAGGGGAATATTTTGCCCTGTCTCAGCCTTTTGGTTGGGTTGCCCATGTACAGAAAAAACAACAGCCAACACCACTGGAAACACAAAGGTTCTTCAGGAAAATGGGAGAATGGGAAAGCACCCTGGATGGAGGAAATGCTGGCTGGGGACACCTTGACACCTGTCTCAAAGGACGCAGACCACAGAAGTCCCCCTGGGTGACGGATGCTCCTGAGCAACCCTTACAACAGGGTGCACTCACTGAGGGACCAAAGCGCTCTCAGCCACCACCTTGCTGAGCTCAGGAAAACCCTGGGAGAGGCGTGCATGGAAGCCTTTACTCCCTTGAATTCTCATCCTGAAATCAAACATGACACAAACACACACAGGAGATGGCTGACAGTGCTCCTGCTTCCTATAAAAGCCCATCAGATCTGCTGAGAGAAAGAAAAAAAAAATCTTTTCACACCCTTTACTCGTGAGTCTTGATTTTCAACCTAATTTGATTACTGATTCATCTTAAGAGAAGAGCGTGGAGTTTTTCCTCGGTCTTTCCTTTTTCTCCCCAGTGAGGCCTCACACTCCCTGAAATACCCAAAATCGCTGACACAGTGAGCTCCTCCAGGAATCCAGAGCCTTTCTCCCTGAGTTACAAGCTGCCAAGGAGGCTATATTATAACAAAAGAAGTTTTTATATCCTCCTGTAGGCAGAATGTTGGAAACTATCATGAAATGTGCATTATCTGACCGGTATTTGTTGATGGTTTCAATCAGCTTATTTAGGAAATTTCCAGCTGATATGTAAACACATCCACAGAGAAGGAGGGAGACAGCAGCAGCGATGCAGGCAGTGTCTGAACCCTCCTGGCCCTGGTCCTGGGACTCAGTATCTTAATAACTTGTCCTTATGAGTCACCACAGTGAAGGAGCCAGGGTTACTCTTGTCACATTTGGTAAGTGAAATGAAATGGGATCCACAGACCATAGCATGGTGGCTTTCCTTTGCAACTGGGATGCCACGGCTCACTGGAGAACTCACAGAGGGGAAGTGTTTAAAGGAGAAATAGCATGACTGGGTAATGCTGAAAAGGTGAGATGAAAGACACAGGTAGGGAGTGACAAATTTGAGGCCGGCATGTCAGTGGACTCAAGAAAGGTGACAGTGGCCCAAGTGCTCCGGCCTGCCATAAAGAGGAGAGCAAAGCGATCAGAAAGTCCCTTTTGGGATTAAAGCTTGTTTGATTAAATCAGGGGAGAGCACAAACGGCTCCCAGGAGGCCAGCCTCTGTTTTTGCCAGACCAGCATGGCCTGGCCCACCCCACATTTCCTCTGTGTTGCTCAGAAGGCGGTGGCTGTAAGGAGCAGGCCCTGCGAATCCTGCCCCACGGTGCCTTCCACACCCAACATCAACCTGGGGAAGGAAATGCAAGCACTTGCCAAGAAGACCAGCAGCAAACCGACCACCCCAACCGATCCGTCAGGAACCAAAAACCTTTCCCTCCCTTCCTGTATCGCAGTGTCGCCAGTGCCGGCTTTGCAGGCCGAGTTACAGCCCAACACACCGCCACACATGTCCTCTGCGTCGCACCCATTTCCCGGGGTGGAAAGAGAAAAGAAGGATGCAGGGTGCTAGCAAATCTTTGCGTCTCCGGAATCATCAGACATCAGTGATGGGCTAACTGGCATTTACTGACGACACCAAAGGAAAGCAAATCTGAAAGCGAACATCTGCCTGAAAGCAACGCGGTTTACACCGGGGTTCTGCAGGGCAAAACCCAACTCTCAGGAGCGACCTTGCCATCAGTGAGACCGCCCGTGAAAGCGGCACCTCCTGAGGCATCAGCTGTGATCCCCCCGCATACACATCTGGCCAGCTCCAGCAACAAAACCAGCCTCCGTGCTTCTGAGCGTGCTGGAGCTGCACATTCAGGCTGGCTCTGCGAGAGGGAGCTCCTTCTCCCCATCCCCCGACTCCCATCTTCCCAGGACATGTTATCCGAAATCCTCCCGCCGAGTCTGATTCCTGGCACGGACATGGGAACAGGAAGGAGCCCTGCGAGATGTTCGGGTCCCAGCCCACATCCTGCAAAGAAACACTGAGGCTGCCCAGACAAGGGAGCAAATATTTTCCCACCCCAAAAGAAGTCCCCTAACACAGGGCTTTCATTTGAAATTCACCGTGAATTCCATTTCCTTGTCAAGAAGCGGGGGTAAGGAGGGAGAGGATCCGTCATGCATGGGGGGCTCCCTACTACCTCGCTCACAGATTTGTTTGCCTTGTTGTCAAAGGAGGGGGGAACCCAACCCCCCAAAAAAGAGAAACAGAAATTGGTCCCAGAAAATAATTAAATTCTTCTCCACACCCAGGTTATTCTTTTTTCTGCCGGGAGATCCTCCCAAAGAAAGAGCAAAAAGCAGCGAACTAGTGAAAAAAACCTGCCCCCCAGAAACATCATCCCGGCTTTCTTCTAAACTTAGGAGAGTTTTGAGTATTTCAAAAGTAGAAGATTTGGGTGGGGTTCCCCTACTTGTAAGAAGTAGTAAAAATACAGGAAATAAAGTTTCTTACGAATTTCATATTTCCTTGTAGGAAATCTGAAAGAAAGCGGGAAGTTTCCCATCAAGTTCACAATTACAAATGTCGGCCTACCAACACCTCATTGCTTCCTCCCCATGCTCCAACACCCAGGGGAAAATACCCAAAACTTTAACTTCTGAAAAAGTGATGGCCGCGATTTTTGTCTGAAATGCATTTTCCCAGCAAAAACAAGACTCAAAAAAGAAAACCAAATCTTATCAGTGAGATGTTTTGGTCCCCGCTACGCAGCAGCCTCTCTCTTTGGAACCCCAGAGATTTGTATCTGGGTCAAGTGTAGGCCCAAACCTCCCTCCTCCCACAGCGCAAGATCCAGCCGATCATTTCCCAGGTTAAAAATGCGCATTTTACAAAACCCCTCAGTTTTGGGTCAGCGATCCGACTGAGTCCAAGGCCAATTCATATTCCATATGAATCGGCTGGTCCGGTCCTAAGCGCCAACAGCCAGAATATCAAATATATGACAAAACCGGCCTACTTAATGATATTTAAAACATATGGCACAACAACAGACTGAGCGTTTCCATAGCTTCACGTGCGCGCGTTACCGATACGCCTTGCATTGTAATGAAAATATTAGTGGAGGGTGGATTGCCCCCCCTGCACCCGCCTTCCCTCCACATGGAAGGATTTCATCATGTGTCTGCTCTGGACTGATGTTGTTATTCATCTGTCCTGAGCGCCTGACAGATGTTTGCTTGCAAATTTCTAAATCAGTCTGTAACCAGCCTCATTCCATTCCCGCGGTACTCACCGGGTGCTCTACCCCACCGCGCATGGGGAGCAGCCATGCCTGCGGTGACACGCAACACTGGGGACATGTGCTGAGAGAACAAAAAAACGCGCTGTCCTGTCTCATTCCTGTGGACTCATGATCTTCAGACCCACGGCAGAATGAAGATTCCAGTGCAAAGGCATGCCCAGGCTGGAGGATCCCTGCGTGAAGCCCCTATGTGGGGTCCAAGGGCTGGGAAGGAAAGCTCTAAGGGAGGGCATCGGGGTTGAGAGATGCCCTTTCAGCATCGGCAGACCAAGCACATCCAACTTGTTGGCTGGCCTGAGAGCGCTGCTGAGAAAGGCAGCCCAGCTGTTGGCAGGCCAACACCATTACACAAAAGCCCATCAGAGCAGTTCCCTCCAGGGTCCTGCACATCTCCTTCATCACATGTTACAATTTTCTGTACCTTGCAAAGATCTCAGGCTAAAACCTCCCTCCATCCTTGTCCGCACAGGAAATTTTGTACCAAGAGACAGGATGATATTAAAAGATCAGTCACACTTTGGGGCTTTTCAGACTTGTTCTTTCAGTGAGGTCAAGCTGCAGAGTCACCTTTTATAACACTCGCAGCAAGGACCACTGCGCACAGCCTTCTGCTTGCCCCCAAATTAAAGTCTCCATGCTTGTGAACACCTCCTTTAGGCAGTTCTCACCTTCCTTGAAAACAAGCTGTTTACTTTCAACCCATTCTTTTTTTTTAATTATTTTTTGCTTTCTAAATCTCTTCTCCAACATGTGCTCCCATAAAAAAAAAAGAATAAAAAAAATCAGATCCCACTGGAAAAAAAAACCCCACCAAACCAAACAGGGTGCAACTCTCATTACAAAATATCACTGAGCTCTGGTTGCACAACATGCCGTGAGACGCTGACGTCTCTAGCTTTTAATTTAGACTGTGCCTCGTAAGCGGGAAGGTATGTGTCGAACCAGCCCCGCCAAAGGTTCAGAAAGTGCTGCCTGTGTCGAACCAGAGAACTTGGCTGCTTATGAACTACCCACATCTCCCAGTTGCCAAGGTGAGGCTGATCCAGTGAAAATAGGAGTTGATGGGATTGCTTCCATCACCCATTTTTATTGGTACAACCATACTCTCGCTGTTCTCCTTGGGTTGCTTTAAGTAAAGAGAAAAGCTTCCCAGGGAAGAACACAGTTTAACAGAGGTGAGATCCAAGTAAACAGGTGTTCACGCACCAGCAAGCGGATTGATGCTCACAAGGGACTCTGCACGGAAATCTGGTGGCTTTACTGGACTTTATCAGCAATGTCACACCTGCCTCTGGGGCTGACCCCAAAAACCAGTGACTGACAGTGTTTCCCCAGTTTCGCTGTGGGTTTGTGCCATCCCCGGGATGTCACTCTTGAGCAGAAGCTCTTTTAAGCAAGCAGGGTGGTAAAGGGACCTCACAAACCAGGGATCCCCAAGGGACTTCAGTTTCCTTTCCAGTCCTTCCAGCATCTAACAAACCATCTGTTCTGATTAGATGTGAGAGCATTTCCACCCAGAACTAGTGGAATTTGGGAAACTGGGAAATCTCTTGCTCCGTTCTTTACCACCCTCAAGAAAGCGGTTTATCCTGATGGTTTACCCTTCCAATCAGCTGAGCACTTCTGAGAGCCTGCCACAGCATCCCTCTCCCAGCCCCAAAATAACTACCTCCCACTGGCGGTGCAGCTACAGAAGAGCTGCACAAAAGTCTGGCCAGCTCCATTCTCAGCGCCAACTGCAGCTTCCAGAGTCAGGTGCCTCCAGTGCGAATCCTTTTCCTGCTCCCTGACCTACCATTGCTTTTTCAGACGCACTCTCTACCGCAAGATCATACAGATATAGTTCCTCCACAAGCACAAAGGCAAAGGGCCCAGTACCTTCCCCACAGACAAAATCCAAGCCAGCTTATACAACGGACCTTCCCGTTCGATTTCCCCCATGTGTTATTTTTATGTATCTTCCAAGGAAATACAACTGGAGAATTTGAATTTAATAAGAGCAAGGATACAGGGTGTTACCGAGTCTTCAAAGCACAATCGAGCAGCAGCGATAGATCAAAGGCCCACAAAGATATTGCCAGAAATGACTGGCCCTTTAGGAGACCGAGACATGACAAATGCCTACTGGATCTGTACTTCAGCCCCGTTGGGAGGGCAGAGTTATTAGAGGTCGCTGTAAAGCCCGCTGAGAGAAACAGAAAGTTTTCTGCTGACTTTGCAAGTCCTGGATCAGACTCCAGGTCACCTGATAGAGTATAGAGTGGAACAGACAGTAAACTTCATCTCTGCCAAAAACGCAAAGGAGAAGGAAATGAAACATCCCGGTCCTACTGATGCCAGGAAAAGAAAAAAGTTCTGAAAGTCACAAAGCTCAACTGATAATGAAAACTCCGGGGGGAGGATCAGGCTGAGGACAGGTGTGCTTTAGAGCTTTCCTCATTCCTGAATTAAACTCAAGTTAAAAGACCTCTTGCACTGAAACACCCAAAAAGGCAACATTTCACAACCCATTGCAGGCTGTGGCACTCATCCTGGATGCAGAGACAGCTACAATTCCTGTTTCAGTTCAAGGACTGGGTGACAAGGAAGCCAGACCACATCCTTAGGCTGTGGCTGCTGCCCCTATCACCTCCTGAACTGGGGTGCTTCTGGAAGTTTGACTACACAGATAAGCCCCTTAAGTTCAATGCAGTGACTTACATGCTTGAAGTCAACCATGTAGGACATCCTACTCTCCCAGAGACAGAAATGTGCCTCATCATGCACTTACAGGTAGTACTTCTCAAGCCCACTTCTCACCTGAGATGCTGAAGGTAGGATGCAGGCAGCTAGGACAGACAAATCAGAGCCCAGCTTCTTGCAGTACCATTGGAGCACTGCCTCACTAAGTCCAGCCCCAACACACCAAGACTCGGGATCACAGAATCACAGACTGATCTGGGTTTATGGGACCTCTGGAGATCCCCCAGTCTCCACCCCCCCCAAAGAGCAGGATCTCCTCAAGCAGGCTGCACAGGACAGTGTCCAGGATCACGGGATTTGAATGTCTCCAGCGATGGAGACTCCCTGACCTCTCTAGGCAGCCTGGCCCAGGGCTCTGCCAACCTCCCAGCAAAGAAGTTCCTCCTCAGGGTTAGGTGGGACTTCTTCTGCTCCAGTTTGTGCCCACGGACCCTTGTCCTGTCCCTGGACACCACTGAGCACAGACTGACCCGTCCTCCTGAGCCCACCCCTCACGGGTTTCTCAGCACTGAGAAGATCCCCCCTCAGTCTTCTCTCGGCTAAACAGCCCTGAGTCCTTCAGCCTCTCAGTGCCAGAGAGATGTTCTGGTGCCATCAGCATCTCCATTGCCCTTTGCTGTCCCCTCTCCAGTAGCACCCTGTCCTTCCTGCCTCGGGGAGCCCAGCCCCACAAACTATTCCTGATGAGGCCTCCCCAGGGTAGACCAGAGGATAATATGAAGCAAGTTACCCTGCCCAGCAAAGAACGTTGGGGATGCAACAGAGCTAGGGATCAATGGAAAGGGGGAAGGATGCCCTGACTACTGGATGAAGCTGGCCTGGGAGGTTAATGCACCCAAACACATGCACCTGCCCACTACAGGGAGAAGGGCAACCAGGCTGGTGAAGGGGCTGGAGGGCAAATAATATGAGGAGCAGCTGAGGGAGCTGCAGGTGTTCAGCCTGGAGAAGAGGAGGCTGAGGGGAGACCTTATCACCACCTACAACTACCTAGCAGGAGGTTGTGGAGAGGTGGGTGATGGTCTCTTCAGCCAGGGGGCAGGAGATGGGACAAGGGGAAATGGCCTCAAGCTGTGCCAGGGCAGGGTCAGATTAGACATTAGAAAAAAACCTTTTACTGAAAGAGTTGTCAGGTCCTGGCACAGGCTGCCCAGGGAGGGGTTGAGTCACCTTCCCTTGAGGTGTTTAAAAAAAGGGTAAGATGAGGTGCTCAGGGATATGGTTTAGCTTAGGGAGGGAATGGTTGGACTTGATGATCTTAAAGGTCTTTTCCAACCTTGTGATTCTGGGATTCTGTGTGATACACGTGCGGATCTACAGATGCTTTGCATCTTCCTGTGCTTTGAGGGGTGCAGCTGTTTCCCTGAAAACCTAATTTCCAGTGCTTCAGGTACTACACACTCCTCTACACCAGCTCTGGTGTCTACACGGTGGTGTGTTTACACCCTGACCAACACCAAGATGACTCAAGCAATGGCTTACGGTGTCCCAACAGACAGCATTGCCTACACAGGTAAAGGCTGCTCCTGGAGCACCAGTACCAAACCAACGAAAGCAATTTATGGATGTTTATGGTTCCTTCCTTTAAATTCTGCCCACCTGAGAATTAGTTTGTTTGCATCGGGCCTTTCTCACCTAATTGGCTTTGAAGGAACTGATGGGCCTTTCCTGCTTTTCCTCTCCAGATCTCACTAATAACGTCAGTCCCGGTGATTTGCACAAGGTCCCAACAGTGGGGCAGGATCTTTGGGGATCCAGCTGGGTCTTTCTTTTCTCCTTAAAGTTTATTCAGGTGCTTGAGTTAAACAGGAGCTGGAAAAGCAAAATAAAAAGCTGAAGTTTTAATCAGTCTAAGAAGAATACTTTCCTCTCTCAGCCGAGCAGGCTTGGCTGACCATCCTTCCTGATGCTGGAAGCCCAGCTACTCAGCAGGCTGGGGGGGGGTTCTTTGTTAAATGGAGGATTTCCACATTTCAGCATCAAATGAAATATCAAATTAAACACCAGCAAAACCAAATCAGTTGGTAGCCAAGCAATTCCATCAGGAAGCACCGGCCCTTTTCTGCATCAGAACTCAAAGCAAAGCATTGGCTTTCTGCAGCTACTTCACTCACAGCATCATAGGGGTTAGAAGGCATCTCGAGAGATCATTGGGTCCAACCCCCTGCCAAAGCAGCTCCCTAGCATATATTGCACAGGTCGGCGTCCAGATGGGGCTGGAATATCTCCAGAGAAGGAGACTCCACACCCCCCTGGGCAGCCTGTCCCAGGGTTCCCCCACCCTCACTGGGAAGAAGTTCTTCCCCATGTTGGTGCGGAACTTCCTGTGCTCTAACCTGCAGCCATTGCCCCTTGTCCTGCCTCCATAGAGCACTGAAAAGGGGCTGGCCATTTCCCCCTGCATCCCATACTTCAGATATTGACAAACATTAATAAGGTCCCCCTTAGTCTTCTTTTCTCCAGGCTGAACAGTCCCAGCTCACTCAGCCTTTCCTCACAGGGGAGATGCTCCAGGCCCTTAATCATCTCCATAGCCTCATCTGGACTCTCTCCAGGAGATCCCTGTCTTTTTTATCCCAGGGAGCCCAGAACTGGACACAATACTCCAGGCATGGCCTGACCAGGGCAGAGCAGAGGGGGAGGATCACCTCCTTTGACCTGCTGGCCACACTCCTCTTGATGACCCCCAGGATCCCATTGGCTCTCTTAGCCACCAGGGCACACTGCTGGCTCATGGGAACACATAGAACAAGCTCCTGCTAAGCTGTCCCGCGGTCTATTGGGGATGTCCAAAGCTGGGAGCAGGGGTAGCAGGCCACTGCAGTACCTGGACACTCAAGTAAACCTGAACTGGAACATTCAGAGGCAAAGTGGCCAGACTTAGAGTCCCTGATTTTCCAAAAGAGCTAATACTTCCCCAGGAATGTTGACATGTTTCACAAAACTTTGTTCTGTTTAGAAAACAAATAGGGCTTTTTTTACCCTTGGTAACTAATTTTGTCAAAGTTTCTTTATCTACTTGGAGAGAAATTTACTGGTCACCCAAGGTGATACCCCTTCCCTCTTCTAGGCCACTTAAATACCTAAGAGCAAGACACAAATCACCTAAACCAACTCATTCTCCTCAGCTGACATCCAAGGCATGATCACACCAGGTCCCACCCTTGGGCTAGGACACCAAACCACAGAAGACAGCACTACTGACCTTCACAGAGCGCATGCCACGGTTGGCCTGAGGCTACAGGTTAGTCCCATGTTCTTCAAACAAAAAGCAATAAAGCAAACTGAGGGATGGGAGGTTGCATTTTGAACGTCAGTATCATCTAAAGGCACAGAGAATGCACTGTTGGAAAATGAACTTAATAAAAAAATTATTAAAACAATCAAAAATGATGGATAAGAAAGGAAGAGTGGTTGTGATTTTTGAGCAGAGTTTCCAAGAGAGGAAAACAAATGACAGGCATTGATTTTTTCCATCAAGGTATGGGAGAACAGCTGCCATTTGGCTTGTAACAAGCTCCACAGTCTTTGATGGCGCTTTGTTTTATGTAGGTAAGTATTAGGGGAGGTTTAGCCCAACTGCTTGAGTTGGCCCAACAGTGACAATGACTCAAGCAGTAGAGCTCATTCTTTCTGGTACAGAAAACCAAGGTCCCATCTCCAGGAACCCATATCATGCAGATGGGGAATGCTTCAAAGGTGTTCTCCATTCAAAGGCTCCCCTTGACAAATGACCTGTCACTCAGCAGTGACCCCATCCTGCCCATCAACAAGCGCTGCAAACAAGCGGCCCAGTCTCCCTTAGCATGCAACGTGATACATCACCTCAAATAGGACTTAACCCCTGGAAGAAATGATTGGAGAATTAAAGTGCTGGAAGGTGAGAAAAGAGGATAGATGCTGCCCACTTTTATCTGGGCAAAGAAAGGTTCCAGGGTTTGCAAATCAAGTAGCTCAGCTATCAGCAAGAGCCAAGGTAAAGTTCAGAGCTGGCCAAAGACACTAGAAATGATTTATTTTAACTGACATTATCTCCTCCTTGAAAATTCAGTTTTTCTCACTTCAAATAACTTCACAATTTTGTCCTGGTTTTGCCCTGGAATTCAAAGTAGTGATTTTCCCCAATTCTGACAATTCAAACAACGCCAACAGGCTCTATCATATCCCTTCTGGCACCACCAGCAGATGCATCCAACTCCTAGGAAGGGTTTGCCTTCTCTGGACAGAGCTATCTTACAGCTTATCTGTGCCAAATTTAATCATTTTGGCTTCCTCTTTACCCAAGATCTGAACAGCAAGGTGCTGTACATCTTGGTGGTTAAACTGCAGAGTTTGCCTTAACTTTTAAACCACAGTTGGCCAGTGTTCAAGGCAACACGTTCCTCCTCCCATGTGTGTCTCTGTTGTGTGACAACACCCAGGCAAACAAAGCTGCTTCTGGGTCTGCCTTTGCATACATCATGCGTTTTTTCAGATGGTGTCTGTATAAGAGACATTTCTCCAGCCACCAAGAAGGAGACGTCTCCAGTACCACATGACTTCCTTGCACAGCCTACGAAGTGGTTTCGAGAGTAGAGTGGAATGCTGGCTTCTAACCTGATTTAAGAAAGAATCTTATGTGGACCCACGAGGAGGACAAACATTTATTTCAAGAGTGGTGTGACTGCCCAAGGCTTCACTTCCCAGCACCTTGTTGCTATCCTCTCACCTCACAATGTAGTTAGACACAAAGCTGATGTAACTCTCTCGGGTCCTGGTCATTCCTCAAAAATACTGAAATGCAGGAATATACAAGCAACAGCACTTTGGTCCTTTTCTTGGTGGACTTTCCAGCCATGTGAATTCAGAGTAACAATGGGCTTCAGGACATATAAAGAGAGTAGCTGCACCACAGACTACCCCACTGAGGGAAACACCACTTACAGATGTTTGGATCCAAATCTTGGATACAAAGCAGGAGACGGACAACAGACCATGGTGTTTCCAAAGACAACTGGTGCCCAGCTGGAACAGTTTCCCAGGATGGGAACAGCCCCCACAGAGGGGGCAGTGGAAGGCAACTAAGGCAAGTGCCAAGACTGAAACCTGATTTATGGGATCAGCACCTTCCTTACATTGTTTCTGGGGCTTTGCAGATTAATGACAATAGTGAAGAACTGACCCAAGGCCATCAACTTCTGCAGACCTGCTCTGTGACCCACAGCAAGAGGATCCAGAAAGGACAGTCCCTCTCTCCATGACCTGGACAGGAGACACACTAGTGTCAGCCTGGCTAAACCCTTCCCAGACCACCTGCATTTACACCACTGATGTCAACCAAACATTCATCTCAGGAACGAGCCCCGGCTCCTTGGTGGAAGCAGTCCTCCATCTGAAGATAGAGAAACCGCCAAGCAATGCCCACTGCTGTTTTCAATATACCTGCCTTGAAGTGAGCCTTGTAGTCTAAAAAAAAAAGGAAGAACTGAAGCCTGACCCTTCCCAGCAAGGGAGGCCGGGAACAGCAACACTGGCTTTGGATTCTCCTCAATGCTGCTGGGAAGTCCTTCCTTCCCAGCTTAGTGAGGCTGGAGATGAGTTGGGGGTGAGGGGAGGCAAGGAGAGCAAAATATTTCATATGCTTTGATTTTCTACGATATAAAACAGTATTTTAACATTCCCTAGCCCAGTTTTTAGGCTACATTACCGCGGCTGCAATTAATATTTCACCTTCCAGAACAAATCTGCCTTCCTCCCCACAGATTCCCAGGGAGCCATTCCACTCCCATCTCTAATTAGTGGTGGCCTAGGGTAAATGATCCAAAATAGAAACATTATTTTTAGAATCACAATAGCCACACTGCTTTTTACTCCCCCCAAATGCCAGTTCTTCTTTTTGCTCTGCATTAGCGTTATAAATAGAACCCATGGTCAAAAAAACACTGCCTCTTTGGTTCCTCCCTGCAGCAGGAGACACTGCACGCTTCTGACCCCGCTGGTAACCAACGATCAGACCCAAAACATGGCACCCAGCATTCCAGGCAAAACTGTGCCCAGGCCACTTTACCCTTGTCCTACTGACATCGGAACTTGGGTGGCCGGGGGATGAGAACTGGTCCTCTCCAACAGCCTAATCACAGAATCGCAAGCTTGGAAAAGACCTTTGAAGATCATCAAGTCCAGCCATTCCCATCCTAAGCTAAACCATATCCCTAAATACCTCATCTACCCTTTTTTAAACACCTCAAGGGAAGGTGACTCAGCCCCTCCCTGGGCAGCCTGTGCCAGGACCTGACAACTCTTTCAGGGAAGAGCTTTTCCCTCACATCTGAGCTGACCCTGCCCTGGCACAGCTTGAGGCCATTTCCCCTTGTCCCACTCCTGCCCCCTGGCTGAAGAGACCATCACCCACCTCTCTACAACCTCCTGCTAGGTAGTTGTAGGTGGTGATAAGGGCTCCCCTCAGCCTCCTCTTCTCCAGGCTGAACACCCCCAGCTCCCTCAGCTGCTCCTCATAGGATTTGCTCTCCAGCCCCTTCCCCAGCCTGGTTGCCCTTCTCTGGACTCGTTCAAGGACCTCCATGTCCTTCTTATGGTGAGGAGCCCAGAACTGGACACAGCACTCGAGGTGCAGCCTCACCAATGCTGAGTACAGGGGCACAAATCACTTCCCTAGTGATTGTTATCTAATGCTTGAGATCCTGATCCAAAACATGCTGAAGCCAACAAAAATATATTTTCTTATTTCAGAGGGGGTTCTGATGAGAAATTCAGACCTCTATTTAGCAAATGTGTAACTTTAATCATCTGCCTGTGTCCCACAGAAGTTAGGACTCCAGCACACCGCTCTTCTCCAAGACCATGCTCCAGTGCTTTGCCGGATGTGGACCATGTTTAGAAGAGCCATGAATTGTGGTGCACTTCAGTAGCCTGACTCACCAGGGTACACTTCCAAAGACTAATTATGGACAGTTTGCCCCAGCATTATACACAGCAAATAAAGTGAGCACTGGAAAGATGTCCCCTGCAATTCACACCTTGGGCAAAGCTTGGATGGAGCTGCCAGCTTTATAAAGCTGGACAAAGGGCCTGCAGGAGTTTCTCGAGAGAAAGATATGTCTCCTGGGAAAAATCATTAAGTCCTTCCTTCCCTTCTCTCTCTTCTGTCTTCCTCCTGTAAAGTCTCCCCTAAAAAAAGTCTCCATATTTCCGACCTCCTCAAGCCCAAAGCTGAGGAAGCCAGATGGAGCCATTTGGTCCTGTCCTGCACAGCATCCTTGTCTCTAAATTGGAGACACACGGATTGATGCATGGACCTCTCAGTGGATAAGGAATCCGCTGGAGGGTTGCACTCAAAGGAAGCAGTTACTGGCTCAGTGTCCAAACAGAGACCAGTGATGGATGAGTGGTGTTCCTCAGGGGTCGGTACTGGGACCAGTACCAGTTAACATCTTTGTCAGATACCTGAACAGTGGGATCGATGCACCCTCAGCAAGTTTGCTGATGACACCGACCTGTGTGGTGGGTTGACACGCTGGAGGGAAGGGATGGCATCCAGAGGGACCTGGACAAGCTGGAGAAGGGCAGTCGTAGGAATTGCATGAAGTTCAACAAGGCCAAGCGCAAGGTCCTGCATGTGGATCAGGGCAACCCCCGGCACAATGACTGGCTGGGTGGAGAATGGATTGAGAGCAGCCCTGAGGAGAAGGGCTTGAAGGTGTTGGGGGATAAGAAGCTTCACATGATCCAGCAATGTGCACCCAGAACCCAGAAAGCTACCTGTGTCCCGGGCTGCATCCTCAGCAGTGTGACCAGCTGGTTGAGGGAGGGGATTCTGCCTGTCTACAGCCCTGTGTCCAGCTTTGGGGGGGAGGGGCAGGACAAGGAGGACATAATGCTGCTGGAGCAAATCCTGAGGAGACCACCAGAGATGATCTGAGGGCTGGAGCCCCTCTGCTCTGGAGCCAGGCTGGGAGAGCTGGGCTGGCTTAGCCTGGAGAAGAGAAGGCTGCTTCTGGGGAGGGCTCTGAGCCCCTTCCTGTCCCTTGAGGGGCCCTGGGAGAGCTGGAGAGGGGCTGGTGCTGAGGGCAGGGAGGGCCAGGCCCAGGGTAATGGCCTTCAGCTGCAGGAGGGCTGGGAGGTAGAAATCCTTCCCAGGGAGGGGGGAGGTCCTGCCACAGGGTGCCCAGAGAAGCTGGGGCTGCCCCAGGCTCCCTGGCAGGATTCAAGGCTGGGTTGGATGGGGCTTGGGGCAACCTGGGCGGGGGGGCTTGTCCATGCACATGGCAGGGAGGCACTGGGGGGCCTGAGGGCCCTCTCACTCAAAGTCTGTGAATGATGTGGGGAGAAGCTGATGCCTTTCTCCCCACAGTGCAGGCATGGGCACACCCAGCTGTCCCAGTGACCCCTTGCCCTTGGCTGCATTTAGGGGCAGAATTAGCAGGCAGCAGGACTCAAGTGTCCCCAGGCCAGCATCTCCTTCACTTGCGCCTGCTGCTCCGAGGATGTCTAACTGGGCAAGCAGAAGGGAAGCGCGGGCACATCAGCTGGTAACAGCTCAGAACCAGATGTACATTCCTGCACAGAACCCCGACGTCAGCGTATCCAATTACTCTGAAACCGTGCTCTGCTCCCACTGTCTTGT
Organism: Gallinula chloropus; assembly: GCF_964237585.1. Taxonomy (NCBI): domain Eukaryota; kingdom Metazoa; phylum Chordata; class Aves; order Gruiformes; family Rallidae; genus Gallinula; species Gallinula chloropus. The sequence continues at coordinate 28,366,589 of NC_140090.1, read as the reverse complement.
CCCTACAGCCCCACTCTCCTTACCTCCCGCCTCTAATCTGCCCCACTCGCTCCTGTGCTGAACTCCTCACCACAGGGCGAGTGCTTTGGGCAGCATCCGCCCGCCGCATCCAGCCACGGCAGCAGCACAACGCCGGGAGCCGGGGAACAAAGCCCACAGAAGCAGTGTGAAGAGAAACGCGATGCTGAGCAGCTGCTGCACAAGCAGCAAGAATGAGCCCTTAAATCACACCAAAAAACCCCCAGCCCCAACAATCAGCTTAATTAGACTCGGCTACACTAGAGGCCATTCAATGCTGGATGCAACTTGCAGTTAATAATTACTGAAAGGACAGGTGATGCCTTTAGCTAGTGAGGTGGAGGATGGCGACAAGCACGGCAGCATCTTTCTTCTTCCAGTTTTCTCTGCAATTTTGCATCCCTGGCAGCTCCTCCACCCAGAGAGGGGCTGGAAGAGCAGCCTGAGCACCCTGAGATGCCATCACCCCACCTTCCCCCACCTTACTGCAGGCAGAGGGGAGGGCAGCAGGAGGCAGAAATCCCCACGCTCTCTCCCCTGTGGTGCAGAGGGGCTGATTTGTAAAGCAGACCGTAGAGGATGAGCACTGCCCCTTGAACCCAGGCCGTGCTCGTCATTCTCCTCTAATTTAGAAACAGTAGGAGCTCAGCAGCACCAACAGAACAGCAGCAGCAGCACCAGGGTAGACATCACATTTAAACAGAGCATTAAACTTTCACCAAAAAGCATAGTTTATATTGCAGCTTTTATTTCCTAATGTGCAGTGAAGGACGTGCCCACCATGTCCTCCCCTGGCCAGTGGTACCTTGGGTACCACACGGGTCCCACATGAATCCCTCAAACTTCCTCTTGCTCCAGGAGAGCCAGCTCGTGTTTCACCAGGGTCTCTGTGCACATGGAAACCGTGCCTTTGGTCTGCTCCAAGGGAAGATATCCGCAGCACTGTCAACACTGTACTTAGCTCTGGCACCATGTGCTGCGAGGGGACCCTGCGGCCATGAAGAGCGCACGCACACACACGCAGAGCAGCTCCAGCTCGATGCTTGCTGGAGCCAGGCTTACAGACTTTGTAATTACAGACACAGCTGACTTTCACCATAAATTTCCCCTAACGAAGCCTGGCTGATGCTAAAAAGCTTTGCACATTTAGAGGTTATGCACAGCAACAGCCCCCTGAGGGAGAAGTCCTTGACCGTCACCCAAACGCTCCTTCAGGCTCCTCTGAAGAAGGCAGGCAGGGGTTGGGGTTGTCCAGTCTCTTATTTAACACAGCCATGGTGCACGGAGGAGCAAAGGGCTGCTCCACCACCAGAGCCCACTCCTGTTCTGCCTGGCGCAGCCTGGGGAGGCACAGCCCGGAGTGCCATCACTCCAGTGTGATGCCTGGAAGCCATACATGTCTCCTGCTAAGGTTGTATGAGATGGGCAGGCTGGCAAAAAGGCTGTGCCAGCTGGGAATCTGGCATTTGGAGACGCGCCTGCACAATCTGCCTCCAAAACTCCTGTGTCCCCCATCCCTGGAAGGGCCAAGTCCCACCCATGCAAACACCTCCCTAGCCAGGAAATCAAGTCCAGCCTTTGGTTATAGCAGTAGGACAAAAGGATATGCGTAGTGAGTATCAGCCGGCACGTCGGCAGGACAGAGGGAGAGTAGAGGCAGAAACAAGCAGATCCGCTCACTCATCCAAGCCCTGGTCTCCCAAACACAGCCCAAAACGTAGCCCTGCTTCCTCCCCAAGCAGCCTTGTGCAGGCATCCGCAGCCCAGCTGCTCTCCCATGCCCCAACGCACTCCCTCAACCCCCTGTCTGCTCCTCGCCATAACCGCGGCACGGAACCTGTTTGCTGGGAGCCCCGTGCTCTCTGCAGCTGGAAAGCGGAGGTACCCCCTCGGTCCTCACAAGTGGCTTCTCCTAGTATATGGGAATGATCCCAAGCACTAGGGAGGAGACTTCTAAATAGCCCAAGTACAAGCCAAATACCCTTCATGAGGGGCGCCGCTGCCCTCCACTTGTGCGGTTTCACATCGGCACGGGTTTATTTTGCTTACAGGACTGCAGAGGAGCTCTTACCCCCTTCTCCCCAGGGTAAACATCGCTTGCCCTACCTGCCCGCCTTCGAGTCTATGGGGCAGGCAGACACCACCCCAACCCCTGCATTCACATCCCCACAGCCCCAGATCACAGGTGCAGGGCAGTTGCCACCCCTCAAGCCCATCTGCCAGCCCCAAAGCCCTTCCGCAAACCTGGCTTTGGGGTGTGAGCTATGGAGGCACCCGCCCGGCCTGACTCGCCGGAGTCTTAAATTGGATTAAAAATCTATTTGCAGAACGGCCTCGCTTTCCGACTCCCGTGCTGCACCTGAGAGCCTTCCCCTTTGAAGGCAAACACAGGCTTTCCCTGGGGGCTGCCCGGGGAAGGCTTTCCACTATAAACATTACCTACCAGTAGTGGAGTCAGCCCCAGGCAAGCCAAAATTCCTTCTCCTACCAAGGAACACTTTCCAATCAAACCAGACATTATTTTTCCATTAATGAGTGTTGATACCTACTGGAAAACTCCACAAAGAAATCCGCTCCAGACTAAGGCTTCTGAAACAACAGCTACATTTGTACCAGGAGGTTTATCTTGATTTTGTTAATTATTATTTTATTTTTTAATATTATTTTACCCATTCTGTAGCGCAAACACAATCTTGGCTGCTTAGGAATGCGCCTGTTCCTGCAATTTGGGCTGGAGCTGAAATTAGAGGTCCAAATCTGATTTTACTCTGCCCTAGCTCCACGGGAGCGAGCTGGGCTTTCCCACATTTTCCCTGGTGTGATGGAGAAGAAAAATAGATCTCTTGTTTTCCATTTGCTTTATCAGAATCCCCAGAGCTGCTACTGTGACTTTCATGCCCTGGGACACCAGGATTTCCGTGGCAGGACAGCCCAGAGGAAGCTACGTCCCCCTACCTACCTACCTCAGCTCTTGCTCCCCCAAAAAGTAGTGCTCCGTCCTTAACAGGGGGCAAGGGGAGCAGGGTGAAAGGCGGCAGGCAGATGAGGTTTTCAACAAACTCTTAGCTTCTCCAGATGACCCACATTTTGGGCTCCAGTGGGTTAGGAGGGTCTTCCCATGACCCGTGCCCACCTTCCCCCCACACCCCCCAAGTATGCAGCTTGAAGGGGTTTCTCTGCCTTGTCCCCAAACCTCCACCCTTCCCGCAGGTGAATTCTGTCTCCCGAAGGTCACACCGCGAGAATGGGGCTGGGAGGTTCACATCCCTACCCCATCTCCACAGGGCAACGGACCTGGGAGTAGGGTGCTGTGAGCAGCACCTCGGGGTTTGCAGGACCCCTCCCCCAACATCAGGAGGTCAGCAACCCCAATGCAACAAAAGCAAAAGGGGGCTCACGTGCCCTGCACCCCAATTTGGGCAAGCCACTGCCGATGGGAGCTGGACCCTCAGCAGCAAATGGATCAGCACCCAAAAAACCCTTCTGGGGAGCAGGGATACCCCAGAAAGGGCCCTTCCCCAGAGGCAACTCCAGCATCTACAGAGGAAGGGGTGAGGGGGGGGAGGTGGTGGCCAGCTATCTTTTATTCGAGGTGCATTCCCAAGATTTTAGTTAAGTGTAACATAAAACTGTGAAAGTTTAGCAGGGGAAAAGCTTTCCTCCCACTGCCCAGGCAGCCAATCAGGAGGGAGCCCCGCACCTCCCTCACTTCTGACAACTATTTAGCAACTGAGCTCAGCTAAAGTTTCCAAAAAGTTAGAATAACTTCCTCTCTCCAAGACCTCAAGTTTTTTGCACAACCCCGGGTCCTTGAAATCAGAGCCCTTCAAGCAACCTGGAAAACGTTTGGTCAGCAAAAAAAAAAAAAAAAAAGAAAAAAAAAGAGGAAAAAAAAGAGAGGAGAGAGAGAAAAAAAAAAGCCCTCCTGTTTTTTTTCCAAAGGATCTGTCTCAGGAATTTAAAGCACATTTAAGACACACACACACGCTCACATAACATAAGGAGGGGGGGAAAGTCTCTTCCCCTCCCCTTCTCGCAGAAAGCATGGAAGAAAGCTCTAGTTCTCCTGTTTCCCCTGTGGATAGCTTGGGGACCAGTGAAGAGGAGCTGGAAAGGCAGCCAAAGAGATTTGGCAGGAAGAGAAGATACAGTAAGAAGTCCAGCGAAGATGGCAGCCCCAACCCAGGGAAGAGGGGGAAAAAGTCCAGTCCCAGCTCCCAATCTTACGAAGAACTGCAGAGCCAGAGGATCCTGGCCAACGTCAGAGAGAGGCAGAGGACTCAATCGCTCAACGAAGCTTTTGCTGCCTTGAGGAAAATCATCCCCACTTTGCCCTCCGACAAACTCAGTAAAATTCAGACCCTCAAGCTGGCGGCACGGTATATAGACTTCCTCTACCAGGTGCTACAGAGCGACGAGATGGACAGTAAGATGACGAGCTGCAGTTACGTGGCTCACGAGAGGCTGAGTTATGCCTTCTCCGTATGGAGGATGGAGGGAGCATGGTCCATGTCGGCTTCCCACTAGCCACCGCCCGAACCCAGCTGCCGAAGGGGTAGGTACTGGTTTCTCTTTTTCTGGATGATGTTCTGTGTCCAGCTGGTCGTGGGATGGGGCTCCCAAGGGCCCCTATGATGGCCCGGCTTTGCCACAGGGCTCGGTGCTGCTCAGAGAGAGGCAGCACAGCTTGGTGGGGGGCGCAGGGATGCTCCTGGGTGAGGGGTTTGGGGTAACCGACCCAGAATGGTTATCTCTCTCGCACTCCACTACGCTGTGAAAATTCAAAGGGTAAAAGAAGCTTCCAGAGAAAAATGCAAAATGCCCCATTTTTAAAGGAAAAAAATGTAAAAACCCAGCGTGTCTGTGCTCTGCGGGAATGGGGGGGCCCAGAGGGGACCTGCACTGAGAGCTGGCTGACAAGGGCTGGGGGGGAAACCATCGCTGCGTGAGATTTGCCAGAACGCGCCGCTTTGGGGAAGTGTTTCGAGGGAGGAGAAGGCGATCAGTAAACCAGGCTGACAACGGGATCTGGAACAGCTGCCCGAAATCCCAGTGCCGAGCTCGTGGCTCCCAGGGTGGCAGCATCCTCTCCCATCTGGTGAAAGGGTTGAGTCGGGGGGGGAACACCAGGGGGTCCATGGGACCCAAGTGGGGTTCAGTGATACAAGTTCTCTCCGGGTTGCTTTTCTCTTAAAAGAAACGAGTAGCAGATGTCGGCTTCAACCCCGGGCTGGTGCCCCTTCCCCCTCGCACAATAAAAAGCAAACAAAGTTAGAAGAAACTCAGCCAAATTTTGGTACTTGTTCAGTTTCCCTTCCCCAAAGTGCCGATAAAGCAAAGGCTGGTGCTAGACTTAGCTAGGCTGGGACTTAGTTTCTTATTTACTCTCAGTGCTAAACCCTTCCCCATCATTTTCCATCAGCAGAAAGCTACTTCCTCTTACGCTGCCTTTGTAATATTCAGAGAGGGAGGAATAAACATTGGGAGGGTGGGGGGGAGAGGAAGGCCCTTAACACCCTCATCTCAGGCTAATTAAGCAGAGCAGCTCTGCTTCGTGTCAGCCAGAGTTTGCATAGGGCCGGTTGATCCCCGGGGCTCGGTCTGGAGAGCAGAGCTCCACAACCCCCCATTTCACCCAGTGAACGCTGGAAACAGGGAGTTTGCTTCCCCCTCACAATGCTGTGTATGATGTGAAGTGAAAATCATTTCATCATGCGGAGAATCGGCTCCTTAAAGACAAAAGGCAAGCTCATCCCAACCCAAAGGCCAGGCTCCCTGAAAGAGCCAACTCTGCCTTTGTTTCAGCAGTAGTAATGGCTCATTAGAAATAATAATAATCATCATCATCTCTCTGCAGCTAGAGATGATGATGAGGCAGTACTTCATGCTGTCGGGGCTTACTAGGGGTGTAAAATACAAACATAAAACCAGTTTAGAAACCCCTTCCAGCAGACGTTTCACGGCCTGAAATGGTTTGCCCTTTGGTGCTGTGATTGGGGTTCCCGGGAGCCCTGGAAGTGCCGCTGCTCGCAGCCAGGTCACTCCCACCTGCCGCACACGCTGCCCGCGGCTCAGCGTTGCTCAGCCCGGTCACTCGGCAGTGGGGGCTGCTGCTGGCATCACCGGGTTTTGTACCCTGCGCCCCAATTTTCTGCAATAAGCCAGAGCCTCTGTCTCTCTCAGAGGACAAACCCCTCGGTTTATAAAGCACAGTGCCCATTCCCATGCTAAGCTGCCCCAAAAAAAGAAAAACAGCAAATAGATTAAAAAAACCACCCAAACCCTGCCCCAGAAACCCAGGCTTCTTGTCAGGAGCAGATGTAAAACGTCCCAAACACATATTTCCTCAGCAGCGCAGACTGGCTGACTCGTAAAGCGCTGGGATGGAACAATGTGCTGCCTCTGTTGTTCCCCAAACGATGTGCTGCCAGCAGCCATGGAGGGTTTGAAAGCCGCTATCTCATTCACAGCCACGTTCCCTCTCTATCACACAGTTCTGCAGTGGCAAAACCCCGCTGGGCTTGATGGGGATTTTTTATAACCATATTTCAAATGAATTATCAGCAGCACCGCTCCCGTGGGGCAGGTTTTGTATGGAGATGCTCAGGTTGTCCTTACCCAAAAGAAACTGTGAGCGATATTCTGGGCAGCCTGAAAAACTTCCATGCAGACCAAACCCCGGCGCGTCTGCGGTCTGTTTCAGAGCCGGTCGGTACTCAATGTCTTTATTCCAACCTGGCAGCGGTTAGAGGTAGCTCTTTGCTCCACGCTTGCATTGCCATACAGAGGAAGGCTGACTTTCCTTGCACCCCCAGATTTGTTTGCCCCCCCTCTCCTTGCCTCTCCGTTCCGTGCCCGTGCGTGCACACACACGCGTGTGGTTGAACTGTTGAAAACGTTGTTGACAAACGGCCTGGTGTGATGCGGTGTCAAATTCTATCGTTTATGGTGTCAAAAATTACATCTGCCAGCAGAAAAAGAAAATAATTTTAAAAAAAAAACCATGACAAGAGCATGGAGAAAAGCCTCAAAAACAGGCAAACTAAGCTGGGTGATGCGGCACGGACTGTAGCGCTGGTCTGTCCCGGCCAGAGGAGTTTTTATGCGCAAGCAGGGGTGCAGCCTGTGCAGTCTTGAGGGTAAAAAAAAACTAACCAGCAAACCCACCCTAAGGAATAGCTGTGTGAATCTGAGATCAGCTCCTGTTTTTCCCAGGGAGGGTATGGGAAGGGATGAGCCCCACACTCAGGTTACATTGCTGTGCCCACCTGTCCTTCTCCTGGGGTTTTGGGGGAGAGAAGGGCATGGATGGGTTTGCTCCATGGGGAAGGGCTGTTGTTCTTCAGACCAATCAGTCAATCAACCAGAGAAGTTTTTTGATGTGAAAACCTCAAGTCTTGGGAGCCGGTAGAAAGCCACCTGGCCCCTGCACACGGCAGCAGGTCGCTGCTGCTCTGGCCACGGGAGGTTTTTCCCCTCTGCTCCGTGTAATTACAGACAGCTTCGCTCCAGCAGCTTCACAAGAAGCAAGTGCAGCTCTGTGCATCAGTGTGATGGGATGTTTCGGCACATACACACATTAGGCTGAGCCTTCCTCCCCCTGGTCTTCTCCCCCATGCCCAGCGCCGGCACCTGCCCTCCTGCCCTCGCACCCACCTTTTTCTTTTCCCTTCAAAACCTTCTATATGCTCTGAGGGGAAAAAAAAAAAAAAAAACACATGGGAGAGATGAAAATGCATCTCCCGTTATTCCATTTAGTAGGACAAACTCCATCCAACCAGGATGTCAGGAGCAGAATTGGAAGGACCATGTAGCCATAAACCCCGCACCAGTAAGACCAGTTTGTCCACAACCTCCTCCTCCCCACTTGCTGCAACAGGGTTAACCTCGAGCCCTCTGACACCCTCCGCTATCCCCTCCCCAAAACTCCCTAGGCTGGCACCAATTACGCCTTTCCCCCCTTTTCCTTTTCGGGGAGGAAAGCCGCAGCAGCACGCAGCCCCCGTATCAGCACTCCTCCAGACCTCGGGGCCACTTCCAGTATAAAAAGCCAGCATCCCATTTCATTTTGTCCTTCAAGAAGCAAACAGATGCTATCTCTGCTGGCCCTGGGAACAACCTAATTCCATAGCTACGGGAGCAGTACAGCTAACTGAGGGTGCTCTGACACCGCAATAAGCCCTTTGAGTCCCCAAAGCCTTAATTTTTATTAAATACACATCCTTAAAAAAAATTAATAATGTAAATAGGTTTCCTCGACAGGAAGGATTGTACAATTTGGTATTTACATTAATAGGCTTGTAGCAGGGGGGTGGCTCATCTCGGTGCATTTAAAAGCCCAGCAAAATGCATTTTGGATCTTCTGTTTATGTTCCTGTCTTTTGTTGGGAAAGAAGAAATCTGTTCCCCAGTAAACACCGAGCGCGTAGCTGCCAGCCTGAGCTCAGGGACCTCTGAAAGAGAGGATGTGAGGGAAAGCGTTCCGGAGAAGGAGATGTGCAAAAGACAAATCAGCTGCTGGATGCATAAAGAAATAATTACCAACCATAAAGAGTTAGATGCATGTGCAACAGAGGGGGAAGTGCTGGATGGAAACCGAAAGACCACTTAGAAGAGCGACAGAAGTGCGTTATTACTTAATCCAGCAGAGCCAGGGCTGTGGAACGGTCCTACGGGGAGAGATGTGCGGGGAAGGGTCGCTAAGGGAGCAGTTGAGGCATACGTTTCAGCTAAGGAAACCCAGTTTGTTTCCAAGTTCATCATCACTGCACCAGTCACCAGCACAGGGCAGCTCTAATTTTAAGAGAATGCAAAGCATCCTCGTTAAAGGGGAAGATCACGATGCTTCTCCTTCACCACCTCCCTCCACTTTTTTGGGAGCCCATTTGAGAGAGTTATAGGCAGCAGTGATAAATCAGCCTTGGAGATCACAGCAGCCTCTCACGGAGACAGGACAGATCCCACAGCCGTCGCACCAAAATCACTTTTGGGGACATTTCTTGTGGCTCTTTCCCCCAGCGATATAATTGCTTTGATCACTGTAGCTCTGAGAATCATTTCCAGCACAACTCTGAAATCTCCAGAATTTACATCTTGTTGCAGAGCCATAGGAAGAGCTCAATGGGGCCACGAACACAGAAGGGAACCCCAGCACAGAGCGAGCTCGACATGTAATTGGGGAGTTACAGCACACGTTTTGGGTAGCTCCCCCCACACCCCCCTGCTCCAGGCTTCACAGAAGATAAGAGAGGGAGAAAAAAAGCCGATTAAAATGCAACATTGTGTCATGAAAAAGCAATCCTGAGCTGGCTCTGAGCAGCCTCGCTGCTCCTTGTCGGCTGCTGGTCCCCATCGGCCGCCTCGGCGGGCTGCTCCACGGCTTGGAGAGCACTATGCACCGTCATGCAGGACTCACTTCTGCAGTAAGTTTGGAAGTGAGGAAAAACAACAGGACCTCCAGCTGGATAGCAGCAGCCTCCAGTTAATGAGCAATTAGTTCTCAAGAATTAAAACAGTAGAAATATTTGCATGGGGAAAAAAAACCAAACCAAAAAACTCCAAAAAAAACCCCCAACCTCTAGGCACCCCGGCATTTAATTAGATTTGTAGTTGTAGAAGATGACCACTCATCAACAACTAATCACCCACAAATAACAAATTAACTCAGCCAGACAATAAATCAGAGCAAGGCAGCCCTTACCCTCCTCGTACCCGGCTCTTTAACTGCTTCCATGCCAGACCCGTCTGACTGCAGCCAGTCCATCCATCCCGTCCCGCGGCACGGAAACTGCAGGGCCTTCTTTGGAGGACGGGGGAGGGTGGGGGGGGTCACCTAGTAAAATAGAGGTCTCTTTGGTTTATTCCCCATCTACTCAGGATCTGTCGCCCTCAGAGTCGCAGGCTTTGGACATTGAGGGTTCTCCCTTGGATAGCAAGGCAAATAAAATAAACTCCAGCATCCCTCCTCTGAAAGCAAGCTGTCCTGTCACGGGGAGCAGCATCGGGGCGCGGGCTCATGTCAGACCCCAGCACCTTGCTGGAGGAGGGTGCAGGCACAACAGGGTGGCTTTGGGCACCGCTCCGGTACAGATGTTCAACAAGCAACAACTGCTAAGTCCTGCTGCTAGCTGAGGGGCTCGAAGCAGGGATAAGATCCCCCAATCTATTGGTGTTCTCTGCAGTCTAAGCCTTTCCTTTCCGGGGGAGGGGAGTCAACGAAACCCCGTAACATTTTGTCCCAATCCACCAAAGCAAACCCATGAAAGGTAGCACCAAGCCAGCAGCCGTCAGGCACTTGTCGGGGCTCCCCAGGAAGGGGGCAGCAGGGCACCCCCAAAACTCTCCTCAGGGTTCACTTGTGAATGAGTCTTCATGGGAGGGGAGATTTAACTTGGTTTTTTGGCTTCTATGCTTCGGCAAGGGATGGGAGCCTGGCATAGTTGGTCTTGCACAGCTTGCAAAAGCTACCAGAGATCAAAAAGAAAACAACTCTTGTGCCCCGCGCTGTGCACACCGAGCTGGAAAGGCGCTGCAGTCCCTCCTCTTCCTCCCAGTCTCCTCTCCATCTTCTAACCACAGCTTGGAAAACAGAGAAAAAGGAGGGTAGCGGGGGGAAGAAGCAGATGTCTACTGGTTCAGCTTGATATATATTTACTGGAAGACATCCAGTCACCCTGCACTAACTTTAATTGAACTCCCAGTAAGAGTTTTGCCTTGTTAGCTGCCCCCCTCAAGAAGCAGCATCACCATTTCCTTAAGAGATATTAGACCTGCCAAGCGCACACTTTAAAACATATAGATTAGATATCAGATGAATTTAGCCAACAAAACCCCTCATGTGGTAATTAATGTAATTAGGTTGAAGAGGTTGGGGCCTCCTTTAAAAAAAATTGTATCTTATGTTTGGGCTTATATGTAAATAAACCTAATTGCTCAGCTAGAAGAGATGGGGGTGGGATCCCCGGCTGCACTGAGGATCTTGTTAAGGCAAAAATCAGATAGGATGGAGCCAGGGAGAGGTTTTCGTGCAGAAAGTGGCATTTTACATGGATGGGTCATATGCCCCGACACATCCACATCAAGCTTCTCAATAAAATTAGTCTGCTGGAGGGACAGCCACAGCAGCGGCACATTTAAAACTGACCCTCACGGCATGTTTCACGCGCACCGTGATGAAATCGCGCTGCGTAATGTGGCTTAGATGAAGAAATTCATTGCTGGGAGGGAAGGTTCAGAAAGTCATGGGGATGGCTAAGGGAAAAAAAAACCCCTCACCAAAACCCTCACCAAAACCCCCAGAAAACAGGGACAGGCTGCAGAACAAGGCGAAAAGACATACACTTCCCAGCACCCCGTTTGCCATCAGTGCTTTAAGTTTAGTTAAGAACAAGAAATGGCTTTAAACTCAGAGTAAAGTGCAGCTAGGGAACACTGCGGTATCCCGATACCCCCAAACCATCACCCCGCGGATGTGGTGGGAAGCATCCTCAGTGCTCAGCAATGTCATCTACCCCAAGGACAGGGGCCAGAGCAGGGTTACATCCTCCCCAGGAGCACATGGGTGGGTGTGAGAGGTACCCATCGCTACAAGAAGAGCAGGGCACTGGATAGAAAAGCATCTGGGGACCTAAGCAAACAGAAAGCAGCTTTTCGGTGGGTTAAAACTGAGTGCCTGCCTCCTTGTCTCTCATACCACTGGGATGCCCAGCACCAGCTCCAATGCCACATACACACCAAACTGCATCCCACAGGCACCTCTCATCAATTCTTGTGAGATTTTAAGTCTCACTCCCTCCATCTCCAGACACAGAAACAGGCTTGTGTGGCAGGCAGTAGCAGCCCCGGCCTCAGTGAGTGTCGCGGCATGGGGCGGGTGGCAGGAATTGAGTCTGGGCAAGAGCATCCATAGGGAAACAAAGATCGGCTAAAGCAGCACTAGGGAAACACCCTTGGAAACTTCCTGAGAAGGTACTGAGGCATAAAACTACACAATAAAAGCAGGCCAGGTTACTTTGCCTGATGAGCTCAGGAATTTTCTAGTATTGCCAAGTCCTTTTTGCTGCCGGTTATTGCAAGCGCGATGCTTCGGGCACGACCCTGCAATCTCCACGGTCGAAGCTCCCTTCCAGCTCGGTGGGGGTTTATGCACTGAATAACCAGATATTTTGCAAGAGGCTGGTTGGGTTTTTTTTCATCCCTTGCCACGAAAAGGGCTGTTTAATAGATTCCCATTATTACCAGCAGTAAATAATCTCTTACATACGCCATATGGGTCTGAAGCAGTCGTTGCTGGAGGGCAGCTGCGCGCCTGCTTTCCCATCACCTTCCCCATAGAGAAGTGATGAAATCATGCTTGGGTTTTGGTGCAGGAGTGGTTCAGAGCGCTGGGTTTTGAATCCTTCCCATCACAGTTTGTGCCTCAAGAGCAACGGAGATTGGGGCATCTCCTTCCAGCAATCCTTCCCCTGGAAGTTTAAAACCTAGAGATCAATAACTTAACGTGCCCAAAGGACTTAACCATGTTTTAAATATTTGTGGCAAGGAAACGTGTGGCAGGGAACAGCACAAAAATTTCCCAAAAATACAATTACTGGTTTCCTCCGGCCAGTACCCTGTGCCTTGGGATAAGAGGTAGCATTTCCAGCTGTGAACAGGGAGCTCAGAACACTCTGATTTCCAGCAGGGCTGAGTTAAGCCGAGCATTTTGGGTTGCCAACCAGGCAATGCTTTCACTCACTGGGGGTGGCAAAAGGTGAAGATTTTAAGGTGGTCGAGGAGCTCAAGGGAGCCAGACACAAGCTTTGAAAGTTGCAGCGACTCCTTAGCTGTGAATTCTGTCAGAGGAAGGGAGAGAAGTGCCTGGCTTTGGAAGCAGCGGCCTCCAAACCCGCTTTGCTTTTCTGAGACCACTTTATCCTTCTCACGCATGTCGCTAATTTTCTGCTGCTGCAGAAAGGGTTTCATGCAGGCCACAGCGCTGGAGCAGGTACACACACAAGTCCCAAGTGGGTTTCTCAGGTCTGCCCATCCCTGCTCCCATGGAAAATACACCTCCTGTTCACAGTGTGCCTGGCATAATTCTCTAATGCCACAATTTCACTGGCTGTGCAAATGGATTGCGGGATATTTTTGTTCCCCGGTGCCACTTCTTCATCGTTCACTCAAACCCCACTGCACCGGTTCTCTCGCAGCGCCAGCAACACTGGTGGTACTGTGAAGTCCAGAACCTCCTCCTGCATAGGAAACCCACAGGCTGCCCCTGGAATTGCTCCCCCGCCACACTGAGTGGGTTGCCTGCTGCCTTCCTGCTCTTTATTTCAGGTGCATCCTTAAAATTGCACACACGGCCAAAATACTCCCAAACGAGGGGGCTTTTCACTCATTCCAGCAGATCCAGCCTGACAATGCAACTTGGGGAACCCCAGGAGACCAGTGCCGTACATGCATGCAGCTCATCCCACAATGAGCACCCCACACCGGCCACCCTCAGTGCAAGCCCACCTTAACGTGGCATCTCAAAGAGGTCCTCCAGACCGCACCTCCCTGTGCAAAGGGTGCTTTGCCTGTGCTTTTGGTAGCCCCGATGTGGCCCCTTGGGGCTGGCAGGAGCCCCTGGTGAAGAGGAGTGACAGTGACCGCGCAGTGGTGCTGGCAGCAAGCCTGAGGCAAGCTCCTGGGAATGAGGGGGCAGCATATGGGACAAGGTCAGTGTAGCCCAAATGTGCTTGGGGGGGCTAAAGGCCAACGCTGCCATGGCGGATACAAAGAGGGAGAGGAGGAAAGAAAAGTTTCTTGGGTTTCTTGAGGAGGACAGAACTCGATGCCTACTGCTTTGCAAGAGATGCGGTCACTCTGGGAGCCCAGCCTTCCCACCCTGATCCCCCTCAGCCCCAGCATCTCACAGCAGGACAGGAACCCCCCAAACCCCTCTCCATACCTCTCTGGCTTCCAACATTCAAGCACCACATAGGGACATGCTACCAGGTTTAACGTACACCCACCCCAGGTCCAGAGGACATCAGATGAGGCAAATGAGGCTCTTCCTCCCATTTTCTTAGGAAACTTTTTTTTTTTTTTTTTTTTTTTAAAGAAAAACAGCCTTTGGCAGCAAGCAGAGGGTGGGGCTCCCTGCCAAGGCCCGGACAGCTGTACCTTCTTCCCTAGCAAGTTGTGTGATCAGCAGGGCTGCGCTGAAAGCCAAGAGGAGTTACCATAGCTGCCACATCGCATTTTGTTGATGCTTCCTCTGGGAGACACCTTAAAGAAACAAACCCACCCTAACAGCCACGCCAGCACACACGCTCCCCATGCATCAGAGGAAAACTATGGGTGACCTCTCAGGGCTCTCATTCTGTGCCGCTTTCACTCCCCACCCCCCTTTCCCCACTCTCCAGTGCTTCAGATCCAAGGCAAGGCGACAGGGGAGGAGGAGAGTCGTTTATAGAAAACTGGCTTTCTACTTCCCTGCTCGCACACAACAAAGCCACCCACCCCTCCCTGCTCATAGCTCCGGCACTGCTGCCACAGCCCAACCTTCCCTCCAGCTCAAAATAACCCAGGAAATTGTGCAAAACCCCCAGCGGGTCCCATCCTGCTCCGCAGCCGGGCCCAACCCACGCCAGGCTCCAGCCTTGCGTTGCACATCTCGAAGCTGTCGCATGGCGGGGTCTGTAAGACCACAGTGGAAGGGAAGGAGATGGGATGAGCATGGAGCAGCTCTGAGGAACACCCAGCTGGCAGCAGATACCCACCAGAGCATTGCTGCAAGTCCTGGGCAATGCCAGGGGGAAACCTCCATTCCCCCTGCCACCCCAGCAGAGCTGAAAAGCTCTCTGATTTCTTTTTTAAACAGAAAATTAATCTTACTTTTCTTTAGAAGAAGAGCAAGAGACCTGTTTCCCCGTGTAACACTTGCTTCAGCTGCACCCTGCCCCACAGCCAAGCACTCCCCAGGCTTCCAGATCTATTGGAGCAAAACAACCCCCTGACCTCCAAAGCCCTCTCTCACAATACCTGCCACACACACGTTGGGTTTTAAGGAGAATGAGCTTTTTAATAGAAATAGCTCCCAACAAGATGCTTTCAAGCAGCCCCACTTGCTCCAAAGCCATACTGAAGTACCCCCCTTCCCCAAACCACACATCCCAGTGATGCACACACAGATCCATCTGCTCTCCCTATCCAATCACCCCATAATTAGCAGCTTCCCAGGCTCAGAGAACTGTTTGATGAGGAGGGGTGTAAATTCAGAGGAGCACAGCCCAGCTTGCTCCTGGGCTCCTGCTGACTCAGCATCTGCTGGCACTAGAGGGCAGGATACACTGCACTAAGAGGTACAGAGTGTTTGAGGTCACATCTCTCTGATGTCACAGGGAGCTTGTGGCATATCTGCAGGCAATCTGTGAGGAGGGCCCGAATTTTTGCAATGAGGACACCTGGCAGCAGTGATCATCAGGGCAACAGGTTGTTTAATTAGGGCTGAGAGTGACCAATGGTATTCAAAGTAATTTCCACCAGCCCTGCCGACCAAGGTGTAGCATTTTGCTTTTCAGGGGGGATGCTCTGAGGAGCAGTGACACTGTGAGGTGGGTTCCAACCCACGCTGTGAGCACAGACAAGCTGCACCACTGGCACTGTACCTCAGGTTCTCCAAAATAACCTTTTTCCTGCTACTGATGCTCAGGCAGCTGTCAACATACTCATCCTGTATAGAAAAGCTGTCTCTTGGGTTTTAAAACTCTCATTGCAATGCCCGGGGAGGGGGTGGGTGCCCCATCCCCGGGGGTGTTCAAGGCCAGGTTGGATGGGGTCCTGGGCAACCTTGTGTAGCTCCAGGCCTGGAGGTTGGTGGCCCTGCCTGTAGCAGTGGGTTGGAGCTCTGATCCTTTGGGTCCCCCCTGCCAACCCAGACCAGTCTGTGATTCTATCACTTCCTCTGGTGTGGCTCTTAAGCATAGGATTAAAGTAGTTCCATCCTCACCTCAGTAGCAGATTTCAGCTCAGCCCCTAACAACAAAAGTGCAGGTTTACTCCACTCCTCTACAGCCAACCACTTCAATAAGCAACCCAGATTTTAAAAGCTTACTCCAGGCAGGTCATGCAGCACAGTCCTTTCATTAGTGAAAGCCTCAAAGAACTGGCAGGCTTCGAGAGCAAGGTAATTTGTGGTCTAAACATGAGGAGGAGGAAAAAAACTCAAACCCTTCTCTCAAGCCTCCCAGGCCTTCCTTGCAAGGACACCCTAATCCTGCAGCCGCAGCACAGCAGGCACCAACCCTCCCATACGCCGCTGCAAAAGCCCTGCCAGGCACAGCAGGTTCCATCCTAAACAAGCCATTTAATATGTTGGGGTTTTTCAGTGTCTTTCTCCCCACATTACAAATTGTAATGCATGAGAGCAACAGAACAGCCGGGGTTGTACAGGTGTGACAAAGCCCTGAGCAGGATACGTTCCCACCAGCAGCCGGGTTGCAGGCACACCACTTGTTGGGCATCACTCTTGGCTGCTGGTGCCTGCAGGTCTGCTGGAAAGCAGTGTGCCCTGGTGGCTAAGAGAGCCAGTGGGATCCTGGGGGGCATCAAGGGCCAGCCCCTTTTCAGTGCTCTGTGGGGACAGGACAAGGGGCAATGGCTGCAAGTTGGAGCATAAGAAGTTCCACACCAACATGTGGAAGAATTTATACCCAGTGAGGGTGAGGGATCCCTGGGACAGGCTGCCCAGGGGGTGTGGAGTCTCCTTCTCTGGAGATATTCCAGCCCCGTCTGGACGCCGACCTGTGCAATATGAGCTAGGGAGCTGCTTTGGCAGGGGGTTGGACCCGATGGGCTCTCAAGGTCCTTTCCAACCTCTATGATTCCATGATCTACCCTTTACAGAGGGGCCAAACTCACTGGAAATGTAGAGCCTGGGGTGCAGGCTAAGGAGCTGGGAGTGGACCCATCAGACCCAGGCCTGGCCCGACAGCAGAACCAGCCCACCCAAGGCCTGGCCCAGCGGCTTCAAATCTGCACTTTAAGACACCTGAAGGCAGGAGAGGAGAACTTTCAGGGCCATTGTGAAGATGCTGTGTTAGGAAGAGGGACACATCCTGAAATGCGGCTGTTCCAGAAAGATTTTTTTGAAAAGAATCACCAAGAGTTGCTGGGTAGAAGAAATGGGGGGGGCTTTGGTTGGAGTTTGGGAGTGGAGTGGTCTCAGAACTGTTTTGCTGCTAGGGAAAAAGGTGTGTGTAGAGGGCAGGGGTGGTCTCTGTAATCATGCACTTGGCTGCTAGGCAGTGGGGGTATTTTGCAGGACAGCAGATTGGAGCTTCTGCAGCAATGGTGGTTGAGGAAGGAGCCCCCACACTTGCTCCAGTCCATTTTGCAGTGCTGCTTTTGGCCAGAAATGTGCCCAAAGTGCCATGGAATGCTGGGGCTGGCTCTGCTCAAGGTGTCCCTTGTTCAGACAGTCCACACCGGAGCCTCAGGCAGCAGCTCTTATTACCACATGCCACTTGATGTGCTAGTCTCAGACACGGCAGGCTTTATTCTCCTTGTACCCATAGCCCATCCTGGGGACACTCATCCTGGGACCAGGCTGAACCTTCTCCAGGTTCAGACCCATCCAGTTTTGGTTGATGGAGCATGCCTCAGTTTCCCCACTGAAAAGCAGATGCTAATACATTTCCTTCAGCTGCCTCTTTTCTCTACCCAGGCCCTGGAGAAGAGGAGGCTGAGGGAGATCTGATTGCTTTCTAACAGCTACCTGGAAGGAGGGTGTAGTGAGGTCTCTTGGAGAGGACAAGAGGAAATGGCCTCAAGTTGCATCAGAGGAGGTTTAGATTGGATATCAGGGAAAATTTCTTCACCAAAAGAGCATTCAGGCATTGGACCAGGCTGCCTAGAGAGGTGTTTTGAACACATGTAGACATAGCACTCCAGGACATGGTTCAATTGACATGATGTTGTTGTGTTTGATGACCTCAAAGGTCTTTTCCAACCTCAGAGATGATATGATTCCATAAGCAGCCCATCCTGCTTGGTGGTTGTCCCCCCACAGCACAGAACACCCACCCACTACCCTGCATTTTTAGGTGCTTTCTGCATCCCAACAGCATCTGACCACTGCAAAGCAGAAACTGGCTCCACAACAGGGCCAGGCTGAGCAGCCCAGCTCCAGCAACTCGCATCCATCCCAAGGCTGCTCCTTCCAGCTAAGCTGCAGATGTGCACTTCAGATTTGGAAAGAGACAAAACTGAAGGAAAACGGTGAAGCAGCTCTGAGTCACTCCAATACAGGACCTACTGCCCGTTGAGAAGCTCACCTTGTGTTAAACACAGAAAGTTCTCCATACTGCCCTTCCCATTCTGGGCAGCAAAACAAACACACGTGAAGGAAACACCTCTCCAGAGTCGGAAAAGCAACAAATCTGGAAAATCCCACAGTGGAGTTAATACCAAGAGGAAAAGGGATTCAAAACAAGTGACCTAAAGGGATGGGGGAGGAAAAGAAGGAAAAAATAGCAGCGGACATGAAATGCAGAGAGACAGGCACGCCAGGGGATCAGAGAAGGAAGAGAGGGCAGGGAGCAGGGGGAGCGAAGCCCTGCAACAGCTTCCCAAAGGAGTGGTGGGGGGATGGCTGCACAGCCGCAGCACATGGAGCAAAATCCACCCGCTCCTGCTGAAGCCAGCAGCAAGGCTGGCTCGAGAGGGAGAGCTCTTCCTCAGTGCGAGCTGTTTGCCCCCAGGCACCCTTTGGAGCTGCACAGGCCATAGTCCCAAATTATCTATCTGTACCCAGCTTGGGTGCTTTTTGAGGGGTAGAAGCACAAGGCTGACAGCAAAGGGCACCTGAGCTGCGTAGCTCTGGAGAAACCTCACAATTACAGAATGACCAGGTTGGAAAAGCCCTTTAAGCTCATCGAGTCCAACCGTTCCTGTCCTGTGCTGAGCCATATCCCTGAGCACCTCATCTGTTAAATACACCCAGGGGCAGGGACTCAGCCCCCTCCCTGGGAAGCTGTCCTCAGTGCATCCCAGCAAGCAGGGCTGTGTTCATGGGAGAACTGGCGAAGCCAAAGTCTTTCTCCAGAGGTGGAGTGCTGCAGGGATCAGCGCAGAGGGCTGGCACTGAGGCCACAGGCCAGGCTGTGCACTGAGGTGTCCTTACCAGGCAGCTTTGGAAACCCCTGTGTGTTCCTGAAGGCAGCAGAACCACGCAAAGCCCCAGAATCATTTTTGCCTTCAAAGCCCAGGGTGTAGCAGCGGAAGAAGAGCTTTCCCTGGGATTTCAGGCACTGAGTGGGAGTTGAGAGAAAGGCCAGCATCTGCTGATCTCAGGGTACCACCAGGAGAATACTGCACAAGGATCTCAAGGAGTTCACTTGGGCCGGAGCCATCCCAAGGTCTCCGGTTAAAGCCGAATCACTAAAAAGCTGTGCAAAAGCGACTGGAGGAGCCAAGGGGGGCTTCAGAATCCCAATGGCTGAGATGATTAAAGGGAAAACTGACGAGCAGGCATTTACAGCATAAATCAGACGTGCCTTAACTATTTCAGCATGCTTTTAAATCAGCAGTGCTGCAGTTCCCAAACCACCAGAGGTTTTTGTGGAGATGGGGATGCATTTAGAAAGGAAAAAATAAAGAAGTCACCATCACAGAGAGAAGCAAAACTCTAGGCAGGGAGGAAGCTGCCTACATAATTCAGGTCAAACACCTCTTGGACCAATTTTCGCCCCTACCCTCCAAGGTGAGGCATGCACCCCTCCTCGCTCCCACTCCTACAGCAGTGATGACTGCTTCTGAATGCAAAACTCAATGTTTTTTGTTAAAAATAAAACAAACCCCCATGCTGATACCTGAAGCATTTATCTATCCCTTGTCATGAAAACCCTCCTGTGTTTCCACAGCTCTGACCAGCCAGTACCCCTGATTCCTCTCAGACCCCAGGCAGCTGCCAGCTCTCCCCCCTCACACACCATCAGACATGAAGTGAGACAGGAGTTTGGAAACTCTGCTTCAAGCTCTTTTTGCTAGTCTTGAACTCTTCAAACTCAATGCAGTCAAGCTTTTTCAACTAAGTCCTGAATGCTAGAAATAAACTCAATTAAAAATACTGCATTAATTGAGGAGATAAGACATTGTGTGCTCTGTTACTAAAATTTTGTAAAAATTACATGGGACTTTATCAAAATACCAGTAAAACAGGGCTAAAGTTTCACATCACAGCAGCACAAGAGGCTCCCAGTGCAGAGAACATCAAGATGTTTGTATTCCAAGTGTCATAACAGCAGTGTTCCCAAACTGGGGGCATGGTCAGATGCATTTCTGCACCTTCATCCATTCCTCACACACACTTTGTTGTAGATCTTAACACAGTGGCATTTGCTTGCAAACCCATCAAGGTTCTCCTCCATGCTGCAGCCCCTGCTGAGAAGTGGGATGGGATGTCAGGATTGGTAGGACCTCTGGAGATACCCCAGTCCCCACCCACACCTTCCATAGCAGGGTCCCCTTGAGCAGGCTGCACAGGACAGTGTCCAGGGTCACAGGGTTGGAATGTCTCCAGAGATGGAGACTCCCCAACCTCCCTGGGCAGCCTGACCCAGGGCTCTGCCAACCTCCCAGCAAAGAAGTTCCTCCTCAGGGTCAGGGGGAACTTCCTATAGTCCAGCTTGTGCCCATGGCCCCTTGTTCTGTCGTTGGGCACCACTGAACACAGACTGACCTGAGCCCACCCCTCAAGGATTTATCAGCATTAATAAGATTCCCCCCTCAGTCTTCTCTTCTCCAGACAAAATAGTCTCAAGTCCCTCAGCCTCTCTGCGTCAGCGAGATGTTCTAGTCCCCTGATCATCCTCCTGCAAGAAGGAGCCACCAGGGATATTAGAGAGCTGCCATGTGCTCACACACACATTTCCCTACCCTTTGCTGTCACTGAGTTGAGCCTGAAGGATAGCGAGGAGCCCAAAAGCTGGAGAACACAGCTGAGGGAATCCAAACCAAAAGCTGGGACCTATCTCCTTTGCTGTCAGCTTGATGGAGTGAAGCAGAGAGGGAGCAAAGGGCATTGAGAGGGAGGAAGGTGGAGATAGAGAGGAACACAGGAGAACACCAGCAAAGAGCCTTGGGAAGAAGCAGCAAGTGGAGTGAGCAGCTCAGGAGGCTCAGACCAATGAGGCATTACATGGATGTGAGGAGCTTGTGCACAGCAGGGATCTCTCCTTTGCCATGCTAACCAGAGCACTGCATCACACGGATGTTGCCAGCACAGTGACGGGATGATGGTGCCAGACCCACCATAAGCATCAGGTTCAAGGAAGAGACAGGCTGGGGGCAGAAAGACTCCCAGAAGCCAGGAACACCCTTTTCATGCCTACATATCCTCATATGAAAAACAAGGAGGGAGTAAAGATCTAATCTGAGTTCTCTGAGACCAACTGCAGGGTACTGGGAAAGTTTACCCACTTTTCTCCCACTTTGGTCCAACCATAACCCAAAGTTGAGCTCAAACAGCACTGAGTTGAAGCACAAAGGAGCTTTGCCCTGCAAGTGCTCAGTTCCCACCAGAGCATCACATGAAGCTTGGCCTTCAAACAGCAGGCCCATCTTGCTCTGATCAGCTCGTAGGGAAGTGAAGGGGTCTGATGAACAGACTCAAGCTGAGAGGTGAGGACAAAGAGATTTAGGGCCACTCTAGAGCTCAGATACCTTTTTCTTTGAGAGGCATTATTTTTCCTTGCTCCTTTTGAGAATGCCAGCCTATGCTCCTGTCAACCAGTCTCCAACCTTTAGCTGCTCTGAATCTCCTGGAAGAGAGTTAAACCCGTAGCATAGGGGACCAACACAAGGGGGGAAAAGCAGAATTTTCAGGTTTGAAGCATATGGCCCCATCTCTTGGATTTAAGACCATCCCATAGCCAGAGATGAAACAGGCCACATGAGTAATGGGAGCAGAACAAGGACTTCTTGGAAAGGCAAAGCAACACCAACAGCTGTCCTCGGCTTCTGGATCCAGCTTTCTTATCCCAGCCCTGCCAAGTTTGGGGGTAGCATGCAGACCCTCAGAGATGTGCATAGGGCCCTTCTCTCACACACATCGGGATGCTTTCAGAATGTGCCCTGCCCTGGAAGGGAAAGGTCTCCAGTGGAACAACCCAGGAGCATTTGCCAAAGAGGGGCTGAGGAGAGGGAAGGAAATGAAGAACAAAGTATTTCATAACTCCCAAATCATTTTTAAAAATTCATTAGCTATTATTTCAGCTGCATGACCTCCTGAAGGGACTTTCTAGAGGGCCAGTTTATGCAGTCAACTGAAAATATAAATAAGTATGGGAAGGGCAGAGATCACGTCATTCGGCCAAATTGTGTGGGATGTCAGGTTGAGCTTCCCACAGGGCACATCCGTGCACTTCCAGGAGACCAACATGGCCCAACATCTCCCCCAGTCCCAGGACACCTCCCCAGCTAGCAGGCATGGCATGAGCAAATGGGTTCTTTGGATTTGAGAGCGCCGATTTCCAAAGGCTTCCCACCATTCCTACAAGGAAAGGAAGGACTCTGCGTTGTCACAACTTTTCCAGCTGCAATTCCACTGGGCTGCAGCATCAGGCACATGGCAGCATCTCACAGAATCACAAGGTTGGAAAAGACCTTTAAGATCATCGAGTCCAACCATTCCCATCCTAAGCTAAACTATATCCGTAAGTACCTCATCTTACCCTTTCTTTAAACACACCCAGGGAAGGTGACTCAGCCCCTCCCAGGGCAGCCTGTTCCAGGCCCCAACAACTCTTTCAGTAAAAGGTTTTTTTCTAATATCTAATCTAAACCTGCCCTGGCACAGCTTGAGGCCATTTCCCCTTGTCCCATCTCCTGTCCCTGGGCTGAAGAGACCTCGCTCCCACCAGGCTCTGGGTGAGGGCCAATATCCTTCCTAGCTGCAGTGCTCGTATTTAAGGGGAAGCACGTGAGCCCTTGTCTGCTTTCATTTCTCACTTCAGCCACCTTCAAGGAAAAAAAACAAAGCACATACCACAGGAACCTGCCAGCCTCTCTGAGCCTACCTCCACAAGCTTCACAGATGACTTCCCAATGCTTGTTTAAGTAGCTGCTGTTTTTTGGGAGCCCTTAAAGAAACCTCTTTCCCTTTTGATTGAGGCTGTAGGAGGAAACACAGCAGATGGGGTCAGCAAAGAATTGAGGATCAGGTGGAAGTGGCAGCTTTCCCCGCAAGGCATGATGTCTCAAGTCTGTAATCCCTTCTGGAGTTGGCAGTATCCCTATGGCTGTGCTGCCTGACCCAAACACCAGCCTTATAGCGTTACATATACATATATATGCACACACCAACGTTCACCGACACGGGCACACGCTGTGTTTCACGTGCAGGGGCAGCATGCAGCATGCGTGTAAGATGTGATGACACATTAGAACAAGAGGCAACCAGAAACCCAAGAAGAAAACAAAAGCATCTTTTCTTGGGGAAAAAGCACAGGGGAGTGAAAAGCGCTTAGATTAAGTCTCTGCTGACACCCTACACTCCTCCGCACCCATGTTGAAGTCAGGCATGGTACCAGCGATGCTCTGTGCACCGTGCCTTGAAGCACACACACGCCGAAGCAGATCATGCTCCCCCAGCCCCTGCCTGCATTCCATGTGATTTCTTAACCAGCCATTTTACACCTTGGCTTCAATCCCTAGACACAACAACCAGCGTCCCCCATGCTTCATAAGCGCACCCACATGTCCAGTTTTAATCTAGGGGGGAGGGTAAAAAAAAAAAAAACCACAACAAACTTGCAGCAACATTTTGCTGCACAGGGAACTTAAGCCCTGTGTAAAACCTGAGCACGTAGAGCAGAAAAGCTGCTCAGCATGGATCACTGACCCAAGCAGTCAGATGAGAAGCCCACCAGGAGTAAGTTCAGAGCAAGGCCCTGACTCACAGAATCACAAGGTCAGCTCAGGTCTGCACATCTGTGGAGAGCATGCAAAGCTTAGAGGAACAGCGCAGCCCTGAGTTGAAGTGCATGCAAAGCTTAGAGGAACAGCGCAGCCCTGAGTTGAAGTGCAGTCTTTATCCTACAGAGATGCAGAGAGCTCATCCTCCCCTCCACTCCCACCTGAGTCTTTGTTCTATAGAGATGCAGAAAGCTCATCTTCCCCCCCACTCCCACCCTGGGCAGGATACTGCACTGGTGAGGCAGTAACACAGGTTGTCAGCACAACGGGAACCCAGCAGAGTTCGGACCCAAAGGCTTTGCAACTGGCCAGTCTGCCCACCACCAGCCAGCCGGCGTGGAGCTGAGCCACCTGCACTGATCTGAAATGCTGACTTAACCCATTCATTTAGTCACCAAAACCCAAAAATCCCTGACAGCTGGAGATGAGGTAACAGGCATCCATCCACCTTGTGTGGAATGATAGGCTGGAAAAGGCCACACAAACCAATCCTCCAGAGTTCTTTCAGCCTCCATGCAGATGGAGCTCTTGGTGGCCAATTGCTAGCCTGTGTGGATTCCATGGAGCACACAGCACATCCTCGGACCCTGCTGAGGTCAGCAGGGAGAATGGCACGTGTTTAGACCTTAGGTACATGATTAAACAGTCACTAAACAGAGACAAGCTCAGTATGTGTAACCCTCTTCTGGCCCTTTAGCCGAGAGATTTCTTCTTCACTCAGTTCTTCCTCCACAAGTTCTGAACTTGTTGGAGTGAGACTGCTTGTTCCCCTCCGGAGAGCAGCAGCAGGGGAGCGATCAACTCGGCTCTACCCCTCGTGAAGCCGCAAATGAGATGAAGAACTGGTGTGAGAGCTCCGAAGCAGAAAGCTTGTTTGCAGGAAGGAAACACAAAGCTGCAACCTGGAAAGCTGGCAGGCAGCAGGCAGAGCACACAGCCTTCTGTGCCCCCGCCTCCCCCCACCACTGACGCACGATCGAGGGTTAGTCACTGCGGAGGGAATTCAAACCCACCCGGGCTGGAAACGTGTCGCTAACGAGGCTGTGAGTAAGAACCTTCCCTCTCCTGCCTCCCTTGCCATGCATCACCCACGGAGAAGTTTCTGGAAAGCCTGTAAAGCAGCTGGCCAACCTCAGGCGAGTTCCCAGCAGTGATGCTCGGGAGTCTCGGGGAAGCGAGTGATTCAGGGCCGCCCCGCACTCAGCTCCCAACCCCCCCGCCACACTGCACATACCAGGGCAGGGACCGAGAAATACAGGTGGGACCGTGACCGGCCAGAGGGGACACGGACCCCACAGAAAGCCCCAGTGCAGCCCCGGCTGCAGCCCCGCCCGGCGGCGGCCAGGCCCCCAGCCAGCAGAGATGAGAAGCAAAACAAACCAGACCGCACTGAAAACACGGCGCATTCAAACCCTCCCACCACCCAGAAAAGCCACGCAAGCACCTCACTGCCTGGCACTCGTACCCTGCAGGCGCCGCTGCAGCCGGGCTCGGAGAGGCAGCCCAGAGGGGCTGCAGCAGGCAGAGTGCGGCACAGAGGATGGGGGTCCGGGCCGGAGGGGCAGCACTGTTTATAAGCCCCCGGAAGGGGAAGAAATGACTCGTCAGGCAGGGGAGCGGCAGCGGGGCACAGGCTGCGTATGGACAGGAGCTGAGCCAGGGCAGTGCCACCTGCGTGCCGGGGGCTCGCTGTAACGCTCACGAGAAGGATTGGACGGCAAAGGCTTTGGGGAGGAGAGGGGAAACCCCTGGGGAGAGGCGAGGGGGGCTTCTGCAAGGCCTGTGGCCCTGTGAACGCAGCGCTCAGACCGGGGCAGGTGGAGAGAAAGAGCCTCCGAGCACAAACACAGAGCAACCAGTGCTGTACCCAGAGTCATTGAATCACAGCACCATAGGATGCATTAGGTGGGAAGGGACCTTCCAAGGCCATCTAGTCCCACCCTGCAGTGAGCAGGGACATCTTCACTAGATCAGATCGCTCAGAGCCCCATTGAGCCTAACCTTGAATGTCTCCAGGGATGGGGCCTCCCCCACCTCTCTGGGCAACCTGTGCCAGTGACCCACCACCCTCATATTTGAGATTTTTTTCCTAATTTCCAACCTAAATCTCCTCTTTTCTAGTTTAAACCATCAGCCCTCATCCTGTCGCTCCATGCCCTCGGGAATAGTTCTTTCCCAGCTTTCCTACAGGCACCTTTCAGGGACTGGAAGGCCCCTATAAGGTCTTTCCCTGGAGCCTTCTCTTCTCCAGGCTGAACAACCCCAACTCTCTCATCCTGTCTTCATAAGAGAGGGGCTCCAGCCCTTTTATCATCTTTGTGGCTTCCTCTGGACACCCTTCAAGAGATCTGTGTCCTTCTTGTGTTGGTCCTTGTCCTTGTGCTGAGGGCTCCAGAGCTGGACACAGCACTGCAGGTGAGGTCTCCCCAGAACAGAGCAGAGGTTCTGGTGTGGTTTGCAGAGGCTCAGTGTTGGTATCAGCCCACACGGCACCCAAAAGGCTCATGGGTGCAGCGGGTTCCTGTCCCGAGATGTGCTGGCCCCGGCCCCAGGCATTGGCCAGGTGTTTTGTTTGCATCACGGTGCAATTGCCATCGCCGGGACATGCTGGAGTGGCTTGCTCGATCCCAAGTGCTTCTTACCCCGTTGGGGGTGTTCTGCCATGTATGAACATAACTCACTCTGCATGGGGGCAACACCCTGTAACCCCCTGTGTATTTTAGAGACTTGGACTATCCTTGCTGTAAAAACAGATCAGAGTCATGTTATTGACTGCGGCGGAGTTCAGCCTGTTTATTCCAAATGAGAATTTGGCCCCTTAACTTCCACAAAGCTATCTTGATTAATCCCAGATGGAGGCCTAGCCCGGTATGATCCCCTCCAAAAGTCCCAGCAGGTCAATAACACGTCACCCAAATCACCACTGTGGCTCAGCACTTGGGTGGTTATCAAAGACCTGCACCTGCCACCCAGCAAAACGCTGATGGGATGGGGCTGGGTGAGTGCGATCACCCGCCTCAGGGACTGGGATGCAGTCAGCTGCCTCATGCTAGTGGGGCGCTGCCAAAGTAGTGCCCTTTCCTTGGCAAAAGTCTGGGAACATCACCTGGGGTGTGAGTCCCAAGTTCTGCCAAAACCTGGGTGTCGAGGGTGCCAGGCAGAGAAACAGGAATGTGCTTCTTGGTGCTGTGGGATTTCTGTCAGGCTCTGTAAAGATCCATGAGCATGAAAACTGAGGATTAAATCCCACTGGGCTGCGGGGAATCCACCCCAGCATCGGTTTGGCGATGGTGAGGAGCAAGCCCAGCTTCGTACCACAAAAGGAAAACTTTCTTTCCTGATCCGAACACAAAACACCCAACCCCAAACCTAGGGTCACCTCCAAGCCCCCCCCCCCCATGGCCAACAGTGCTTTGCTGCCGTGTGTTACAGGTGCAGGGGATGAATCCACTGACAGTTGAGATCGCCGGAGTTTCCCAGTGATGCATTTGTGCACACGCGTGTGCACTGGCAGGCAGGTGGTGAAGCTGTACTGCTTGTTGCTGTGTGGAGAAGCACGGGTGCAAACCAATTCAAAGGGGGATGTCAATGGCTTTTTGGACCTTGGGTGGTTAGGAATGCAGAACGGGGGATACGTAGCCTGTCTCCCTGGAACGTTAATCAGGCAGGGGCCTTATTCCCGACAGGATGCTGATGTCTCCCCTCGAATGGCTGGCTGGAGTTTCCCCTCTATTTGCTTTGGGGTTGCATCTCATGGGTCCTGGTGACAACAAAAGGGCTTAGCGTTGCTTGCAGGGGAGGCACAGCATGGCCATCAGGATAGAAAGAGATGGCAAAGCTTGCAACTCGCTCGCTCCGGCTCTGCCTGCACCGTGTTTCTGCCATCGGGCGCCTGGAGCGTGACACCGTCTGAAGACGGATGGGCAGCTGCACACATCTGGACTGCAGGTGGTTCAGCTGCAATTTGGCAGTGACCGTATCGAGCTTTAAAATGCACCCCGAGTTCGTGAGGCCACCGTACCTGTCCTGCAGATTGCTCGCAGCAGCCGGCGGAATGCCATCAATTTTATGCAAACTGCTTTTCAGTGGGTGGCCCCTGGGGTTGGGGTGGGGTCTTTTTGTGGTGGGGGGATTTTTTTCTTGGTTTTGGGTTTGTGTATTTTTTTTTTCAAAAGGAAGTAGTTCAAAGCATAGATGCTTTTGAAGCAGGGACTTCAGGGGGGTTACTAATTCCACTGCACTGATCCGCAGGGTTGAGTCAGTCGGGATGGAGGGCTGCTCTCATCCACTTGCTGCTTGACTCTTAGGAGTCAACGTTACGACAGAGTCTGTGCCGCGCTGATGTGAGAAAAGGCTGAGGCTGTACCCCCTTTCCTCGGCTCGGTTATGCGCGGATGCAACAAGATTTGCTCCCAAAACACCAAACCCAAAGAGGGCAGGGATAGGTAAAGTGAGGAGATGGGTAGGAAAGGTCTCGGCGTGGGGTGGGACCTGCTGGTGACCGGCTCCCGGGATGAAGATGCTTCTGGCTTCCCACAGGGCTGCTGCCGCTCGCGAAGTTTGCAGAGTGCGGCAGGACACTTGCTGCACGCGAGGAAAATGAGTGGGGAAGCTGCTGGCAGAGCAGGCCAGAGCGAAAGAGCTCCTTTGGCCAGAGCGAAAGAGCTCCTTTGGACAAAGAATAAAGCTGCAGATGTATATATTTATTTTTAGAGAACGTGGTTATCCTAGAATTTGTATTGGTTTGGCAGGAGAAAAGGCTTCCCCCCCCTTTTTTCCCCTCCTTTCCTTCCACTGCTCTCTGCAGTTCTCAGTGGGGTGGAGGTAGAAGGGCCCTCTTACAGCGCATCCCGTACCTCAGCTCTGTTTATCCCCATAGAGGCATGCAGGGCCCAGAGGCAGGTTCGGTGCTGCCCTCCTGCTTTGCACTGTGCACCATGCTGCATGCAGCCCCGCCTGCTTCAACCCACCCTCTTCCCATATTCCCAGAAGGAAGCAGCACCACATTCCTATCGAGACCTTCCTCCCGGGTAGCCTCAGCCAGCACAGATACACACATTTGTCTCAAACCACCAGTACCTGTTACTTCCCAAGCAGCTTGGCACGGGTGCGCAGTCAGTCACTGCGGCCCAGCCGACAGTGTAAGCTGTTGGGCTGCAACAACAGGCCACGTACCTGCCTCCTGGAAGACCCCAAGCCTGAGCCCGCCGGCTGCGTTTGTGCAGGGTAAGGATGACATGTGGATGTGGCTGTGAGTGACTCTGGGCGAATGCCTGTGGCCCATCCGTAAGGACTTTACCTTCCATGCCTGCTCTTCGTGTACCACACTTCCATTGCTTCTCCAGGTTTTGGGCTCCTTGCTCTTCTTCAGGCTCCACTCAGTGACAGCAAAGGGTAGGGAAGTGTGTGTGTGAGCACATGGCAGCTCTCTAATATCACTGGTGGCACTTCTTAATGCTCCTCCTTGCACAAGGATGATCAGGGGACTAGAATATCTCGCTGACACAGAGAGGCTGAAGGACTTGGGACTGTTTGGTCCGGAGAAGAGAAGACTGAGGTGGGATCTTATCAATGCTGATAGGTGTGGGCTTGGGAGGACAGGTCAGTCTGTGCTCAGTGGTGCCCAGGGACAGGAGCCATGGGCACAAACTGGAGCAGAGGATGTCCCACCTAACCCTGAGGAGGAACTTCTTTAAAGGCTGGGAGGTTGGCAGAGCCCTGGACCAGGCTGCCCAGAGAGGTCTGGGAGTCTCCATCTCTGGAGACATTCCAACCCTGTGACCCTGTACGCTGTCATGTACAGCCTGCTCAAGAGGACCCTGCTCTGGGGGGCGCGTGTGGGGACTGGGGGATCTCCAGAGGTCCTGCCAACCTTGACTGGTCTGTCATTCTGCAAGTGCCTGTCTGGAATTGCTTGTTGTCTGGCGACTGGAGCCCGTGTTGACCTGAGAAGCCCCGAGGGTTGAGAATAGGTGTCTCATGAGGCAGAGGAGAACATGGAATGGCTGCCCTACCCTCAGCATGGTCTTCGTCAGCCACTCTTTCCCAACATGTCTGCGCCTGTGCACCCCATCTGAGCTGCCGGAGAAGAACATCTCCTTCCCTGACTATTTTTCCCCCTCTCCCTGCTCCTTTATTCCACACCTCTCCTGTGCAAAGCCAGGCTCTAGCGTGAGCCCCTCTGGAGAGGGGAGACGAGCCCGGCGAAACAGCGATGGGCTCGCTTTCTCTGCTCCCTCCTGTCCTTCTTTGCCCCCAGCCACTGGCTTTCCCTGGCCGCTCGCCCTTCCCCAGGTCAGGGGATGCTGGTGGTGTCCCCCAGCGCTTGTTTTGCAGAGCCACCCACGAGGCAGCAGGGCAGAGCTGAGGATGGAGCTCAGGCGCTCCTTTCAGCCGTCAGGGCAGCTCTGCTTTATTCCTGCTCCGGCTGCTCATTAGCAGCTTCCGCCTTTCGGCGATTTCTAGCCGCGCTTTCAGTGATGTGCTGCCAAGATTTTAACAAGGGGCTCCCACAACCCTACCTCCTCCTCCAGCTGCAACGACCCCCACTGCCCCGCAGAGACCAATGCTCGGGCTGCGGAGGAGTGCAGGGCTGCGGGGAGCGTTCCTTCGGAGGGGTGGGGGGGGGGGGGTTCCTTCCTGTTTAAAGCTTTATTTTATATTTTTTCTCTGGTTTAATTTTCGGCTGAGGGACGGACACGGCACCTCAGAGCAAGCATTACCGACTGCTCAGAGGCTGCTGCAGAGTGGCAGGGCACAGTGCAGAGGCTCAGAACAGAGTGGTTCCTCACAGAGCTCCTGCTTCTGCTGCAAGCTGACGATGGGCTTTCTCTGGGCGTTCCAGGGCCCCAAAAGGAAAGTTTTTCCTGGAAGAGCTGTCAAGCCCACAAGTTTCTGGGTGCGAGGGAGGCCACCTCGGCTGTCTCATCTCAGTGAGCACGGGTGAGCTATGCTGATCTGTGCTTCTCTTCCCAGAGGGGCTCTGAGCTTGGGGGTATCTCCAGGCCCAGGATGGGGCTGTACCAGCCCTTCCGCTTCTCTCTTTGGCGAGCACCAATTCTTCTCCTCGAGTGGAAAGGAACCAAAGCCCCAAGGAAAGCCCAGCAGGAGCTAAGGGGAAAACCAGGATCAGGGCACACAGCAGTGTTAAACTTCTTTGCGAGGGTGGCAGGTTCCTCCGGTGCTCCGGCCTGGAATGGGAAAACTCATTTTCCACTTGTGTGTGAGAAGGTGAGCTGCACGACAGGCACTGGGCTAGCAAAGCTAACTGCTGATTCGTCTGTGGATAGACTAAGGCCTCAGCCGAAGGAAGCAGCTGTAAACACGAGCTGTTCTGGTGGGCACCGCAGCGGCATCCCTGCAAATGGGAGGCACTTCCCTCATTTCTAATGCCTCCATTTTTCGGGGGTGGGGGGGGTAGGGGGGTGGGGGGGTGGGTGGTGGCTTTAAAAATTACTTTTTGGCTAAAGAAAAAGGTCTCTCAAAAAGGAAAAGGGGAAAAAAACAATTGAAGAAAGCAAAAAATTAAATGAGAAATAGGTTACGGTGGTGATAAACCGGACTCCTCGAGTGCCTTAGCGGTCCAGCCGTGCTTGAGTACAGTGTGTCTGGATGTCTGCTCCATAGGTAATGGATAGCGATGAGCCTTTCTGCAGCAGAGCTTGGGGGGAAGGATGTAAGATGAGGCTGTCCAGTCACTTCAGCCAACACTGGCTGCTCCCTGGTCCGCTTGTCTCTGCTGTGGGGGGGTTAGTTATGAGGGAAGCGCTCACAAGTGCCCCAGGGTGAGGATGAGGAGCTGCTTTGGGCAGCCGGAGGGGTCTCCAGCCCCACGGCTGTGCTCCATCCTGCTCTGCTGGCCAGGACATGGGCAGCAGGTCGGGGACTCACCCATGGGTTTCTTTTCTTGGCGATGTCTCTTTAGGATCTTTACTGCCACAGTTTTTCCTGGACAGGGAGGTGCAAGCCAGCTGCTGCCCATTCTCAATGATGCACGGGATGGGCTGGGGAGGCAGAAAGGGTCTTGGAGGAGAAGAAAAACAAGCAAACAAACAAACAAAATTTCTCCATTTTCTTTCTGCTGCAACTTCATCAAACACCCAGTCATTTTCCTGGTAACAAACTGAGGAACCGCTCAATTTTCCCTTGAGCCAGCCATGGGCAGATAAAACCTCCAGGGTGCATTAGATTAGAGGCTGTCCTCTGGATGGTGTGGGGTGCGTTTGGTGATGGCGGGGCGAGGCGGGGGGAGGGTGCTGCGACTCAGGAATGAACGACTGCGAGGGGTATGTTTTTAAATGGTTTCCCAGCTGTAAGATTCACATAATTGTGGCTTTCCCTTCATCTGGGAGACTTCAAGAGCGGATGGTCGATAAGGGTTCATACCAGCAACAGCAGAAAAACACAAGCTGGGGTATCTGGTTTCACTCTGTCCGTACCCGCAGCATTAAATCTGATTTTGGCCCTCTCTCCCCCCCCCAACCCCCCCGCTGCTGCATGTACACAATTATCTGAATTCCTTTCTCCGCTGCTTCCTCCCCTCTGAAGCCTTGCAGACAGGCCCGGCTGCCTTTTCCGCCGCTCGAGGTACAGCCACGGGTTTGGGGTCTTGCCTTTCCTGGCCCCTGTGGAAGAGTCTGTGCCATGGCCACAAAGACTGGCACTCCCCAGAGGGCAAGAAGTGATCGTGGGGATGGGAATTGATTCCCCAATGCCATTTTTTTTAACCTTTTGTGGTGGGAAGTGCCCTAAAACCTAAAGAATTTCTGCTATTTTAAGATGCCATTCTGTTGTGCCTCAGTTTCTCCTTTGTGCCTCACCTCTGGCCGTGTTCAGATAAGTCTTCTAGCCCCTTGCATTGCCCGGGGCATCCCCAGGGACTGTTGCACAAGCCAGTATGGGCTGGTTTCCCAGGCAGATGGATGGTCAGTGAGGTAGGTGACATGACCAAAGCATCAGTGTCCCACCTCACGCTGCCGCCGCCTCAGCTTCCCCCTGGGCACCTGTTGCATTGTGGGCAAGTGGAAAGGGGACCTTGTACCTTTTTCCCACTACCAGCGTGGGGAAGTGGCTTTCCAAAACAGCTCTCCATCCTCCTCAGGGACTGCCAAACGCCAGCTTGTCCCACAAGGGAGAGTAGGTGCCGAGAATACTTTTTGCCTAAAAGTTGCATTTTGGGGGGGTGGGGAGAATCACACAAAAATTAATTAAATTTCCAACATAGGCCACTGCCCGTTTTGTCTCTGGGGACAGGCGACAGCTCCATAAGGTGATTTGGGAATCTCCCAGCCGCTGCCGCAGTGGGTGCAGACCTGCTTTATTCCCTTCCTCCCTTCCTTCCTTCGGGCTCACCGCAGCCGTGTGTGAGCGGGTATCAAACCACACGTGTAGCGTTCTCATCTGTAAGCAGAAGAGAGCCCTGTGTGTCCACCATCCTGCCCGAGGGAGTCGATGAATTCTGCTGCAACTCTCCGGGCGGGTTTTTAGTATCAAACATAGAAATTTCAGCATGGGGATTACAGGATTTAAAACAATTCCTTTGGAAAAGCCTCCCCGGGAACGCTCTCTGGCACCCCGGTTCGGCTGGTGGAGCAGGAGCTCCTCCGCACGCTGGGGATTGCCTTCAGTGGCGCAGCAACAGCTCTTGTTTGAGGCGACAGTGCTGGGTGAAGAAGACTCTTTGCAAGAGGACTCGGGGAGGGGGGGTTGGGGAGAGGAGTGAGGCTGCACACATGGTGGGTATCTTAACTCCAGCTCACTGTGAGATACCAGGCACCTCCTTAGGCAGGAGGGGGACAGGAGGTGTCCCACCTCCTGGAGCCAAGGGGCTGTGCTGGTTTGCTAAAGTCCGGCCAGGCACTCAGCTGGGAACACGTTTTGTCTGAGCTAGGTCGGGAATACCTGGATGCCCGCGTAGGTCCCAAGCTGCAGGTACCGTGCCCAGGTCCCAGGCAGCCCCCACCTCACCTCTGCTCCAGCACATTGCTGGTTCTTCACAGGGGCCATGGTCACGATAAAAGCCAAGCCGAAATAACTTCCCGCGCTTCCTGCCTTCAGCCTGCTTCCTATGGCCCCCAGAACCCCCTCAACCTGCACGTAGTTGGGAAGCGATTTTGGGAGGCTCAAAACAAGGTCAAACCAAACTTAATTTCCTCTGGGTCCAGGTGGGACGCTGGCTTTGCAAGCTGGACGATTTGCACGCTGCCCGACAGCTTTCTGCCAGCCACCATCCCAGCCTCCAACACACAGTCATGGGGAAGCCTTTGGCATTTTTTTGGAGCATGTCTGTTTTCCACTCTCACCATGCCCTGACACAGCTGGACCATTTTTACCCAGGTTCCAGAAAAAAACCAACCCAACCCAAACCAAACCAGTGACAAGAGAGAGGGATCACCGTCGGGCATGGAGAATTTTCCAGCTCGAGCAGCATAAGTTTCAGGAAGTTTTGAGCAGATAAAAAAACCAACCAAACAGACAAACCAAGGGAAGCCTGAAGGCCCAGCGTGCAAACCCAGCCAGGGATGTTATGACTGATACTTGCCTTGTGCTTTTCAAAGAAGCCATCCCCAAGGCAGCTGGGAGCAATGGTCCCTGGTTCACCAAGCTTAGGCATGAGCAAGGTTAAGGGCTGGATTTGAGATGCTTGGTTTTGGGCATGTAGACCTTAAGCACCTCGTTTAGGGATGCTGACAATCTCTGCCAGGGTACCGCAGATTTCAAGCTGCCACCAAGGTGTTAATGGCAGTGAAAGCTGAGTTTGAGTTGGGTACTGGGCGGAGAGGAGCATGGGATGCTCGCGGGAGCCCCGCTTGCCTGGCATGGGCCGCATCTAGCCTGCTCTGCCAGTAGCCCAGTGAGACGGGGCTCTCGAGGCCAGAAATAGCCCAAATTCCGACTTCTGGGCCTGGGAGTCGAGACGCCGAGACTCGCCCTCCCCTCCCGCTTGGCATTTCCTAACCTAAAAAATAATGGCCCACTTTCTGGAGCTGCTTGCTGTGGCATGTGAAGAGCTCGGAGCCAGCCCGTGCTGACCTTTTCTCTTGTGAGGCACGAGGGGTGCCACGTGCACCCCCGAGTCACGTTTCGCATTGTTTGCTGTTGTTTTTCCCTGTCCCCGACCGCAACGTGCCTACGGGGCAGGACGCACGCCGCGCTGGTGCAGCGGGCGGGCGTGCCGGGGCCATGACATCATGCAATACCCAGACTAGCTGCATTTATTTATTCTGAAGAAAATATTAAGGGCAGCTGCTCCTTAGCGCCAGCTGAAACATTTTACTGATTTTCTAGGGCGGGAGCGTCCCCTTTTGTGGTGTAACCCAGCATTGCTTGAGCCTGATGGTTGGACTGTTCCGGAATAACCCGTCTATGTCGCATTTTCCTCCCCTCGGTGAACCTCTCCAGACACGAAGGTACAACCAGAAGGGTGACACAACTGGAGGGGTCACTGCCAGACATGCTTGCTCAGCCTCATCTTGCCTGGGTGTTATCTCCAAGCAAATCCAGCTCAACAGGGGACTTCTCCTTCCTTGTCCACGCCGTGGTGTCCCCGTAATGTCCTACCAGCCGCTCTGCAGCACCCAGCACAATAAAGTGCTAATTATCAGCTGAGACTGAGTAGGTTTTTGTTGTATTTTCCCCTGTATTTATCCCTTCTGGTTACTGTCAGTTTGGAATGATAAAAATTGGGATGCTGGTGATGCAGATCTCCAGCTGGCTTTGTTCGGTGCGTTCTCCTGAGGCAGTTTCACATTGGTGTGGCAGGAAGATCGCGGAG
The DNA here is from genome assembly GCF_964237585.1 of Gallinula chloropus. Lineage (NCBI taxonomy): Eukaryota > Metazoa > Chordata > Aves > Gruiformes > Rallidae > Gallinula > Gallinula chloropus. Next base: position 28,330,852 of record NC_140090.1, on the reverse strand, counting down.
CTCTTTTGTCATCCATGCCTATCCTGCTCGTGCCCCGATGCCTCAGCCCAGCAGCCCCACTGCTCACCAACCCTCCTTCAGCAACGCCTCTCCCCGCTCCAAACCTCTGCAGCCCTTGACATTTACATCCCAGTAAAATGACTGTTGTGGGGACACTCTAAAAGTAGGCACAGTCCGAGGAAGGGAGACTTCAAAGGAGGCAAAAGATGGTGGCAGGGACTGGTGGGGGGGCTGGTTGGGATCAGCCACCACCCGTGGGCACAACGAGGAGCATGCCTGCTGGTGTCACTTGAAAGAAAGAAGTTCTTGCTGTTCAAACTCCTTTCAGCAAGGATGTTTTGTTGGGAACCACATCCACTCCGGAGGAGCCACACTGCCAGCCCGCAGGCAGCGTGCCACACACCAGCCCACTGAGCAGGGCTGGGAGCTTGGAGTTAACCCCCGTTGGGCTTTACTTCCCCAGGTGCAAGGGGAAGGAGGCAGGAAACCGTCTGTGAACTCCTTGGTGACTGCTGAAATTGATCCCAGCTGGTATAGAGTGAGCAGTTGGTGTGCTACACCATGGCTCGCAGCCCCCATCGCCTGCAGGAAGGTGGGCTGGCACTTCCCTGGCAGGGATTTTGGCTGGCCACAGCCCACGTGGATTGAGAGAGCTGAAACCCTGGACACAGTACTTTTGTAGGGTTTGAGGAATTTTTTTACATTCCCAACATTGAAGAAATTGAAAAAGAATCTGTAACCCCCCGCCCCCAAAAAGAACCCCCTCAAATGGCTTTGCTGCATTTCTTATTTCATTTGCGCTCTCAGTCACATTATGGAAATTATTTCAATCTCTTTGTAACCAAACCCACCCTTACCCTACACGAGCCCGGACCTCAGGGGCCTGCTCCAAAACTTGCTGCAGCCAGGGCCCTGCCTCTGTTGCTACCTGACATCACACCCACAGCCCTAAGCTCTCCTGGTCTCCATGTCATGCTCTCAGGTTGGGGAATGCTGCTTGTGTGGCTGGGGAATGCAAGGAAAAAACAGAGCAGCAAGCCCCCAATCCACTGTGTGGTGGAAAGCATCGTCGGGTCTGTGATGGAGTGTCATCGGGTCTGTGATGGATCGTCATTGGGTCTGTGATGGAGCATTGTTGGGTCTGTGATGGAGCAGTGCATAAGGGTTATTCTCTGTTACAAGCTACCGTGTAAGAGAAACGCTTGGAGACGATGCTCAGCAGACAACTTCATATCTATCAGCTCTCAGCCCGCGCTGTGTGTTGTTATCATTAGTATTATGCCCTTCAGGCATTCCTTGGAGAATCACAAGGTGCCTTATGGGCGCTGGGTGATTAAATCCCATGTGTGCTGTAAGAGAAGAAGGGATGTACTGCCATTTCCCAGGCAGGGAAACTGAGGCACATACGGGGAGAGATATTATACCGCAAACTTGCGCCTGAGCTGGGATTAAAATAGAGATCTGCAAGGTCCTGCTGTGCTACTGCACCAGCTTAGTGCCAGCTAGAACCTCTGCAGCCTACCCCTGGAATCCAGTATGGGCTTTCCTGCTTTAAAGAATAAGTCCTGTAGATCAGAACCTCGTTGTTCAGCTGTTGTGGGAAACCTGCAGCAGTCCATCGGGGATTAAAGGGTCTTTAACATGAAATTCAACCTTGGGGGGATCCATGAAAGCACAAAATCATCATGGAAAAGCTTTCTGTGATTCACGGGGGATGGAGACAGGAGGTCCCTGTCAACTCATTTAGTAGTTACTGAAGGCAAATGGGACTGTGCTTCCCCTTTTGGTGTATGATGAGTTGGGGGGATCAGGATCAGCCCTCCTGGGGAGCCAGGCACAATGCACTGGGTTTGCTGGGACACTTCAAGACAGGGTCTCCAGAAACAAGGGGTAGGAGGAGGAGGGTCACCATGAAGGGGCTGGCTGTGGCGGTGTGGCAGCACTGGGTAGGAGGCCAGCTTGCAAGCTTTTTCTTTTCCCCAGCCAGGAGCTGATCCTCCTTCCTTCAGCAAGACACAAACTACAAAAACAAAGATCTGGCTTCCAATGTGAGGTTCACAAGCCAGACCAGAGAGTATAATTTCTCCAGTATATGGAGGTTTTAAGCAAACTGAGAAGCCACTGAAGGCCTCTCACCTTTTTAAGCTCTGTGTGTGGTTACCAGGTTTTTAGCATGGAGGGGGATAACTGAGAAGGAAGAGGTTGGGTGCAGGCATCACACGTCTCAGCGCTTCTCTACCTGGAGGATGTGTTTACGCACATCCTGCCACTAAAGCGTGTCCCTCACACAACAAGCAGATCCCCACCTCCCCCTATTACCAGTGTTTCCAAAATTGCTCCTTAACGCCAGATTTTCAAAAGCATTCAGCACCCAACTTCCAGAAGAAGCTGACCTAGAAGAGAAGAACCTTGGGGAGTAGGTCTCTTGGGGCTGGTTTTCTCATCCTGTGCGCTTCTTTCCTTCTGTTGTGCTGAGAGATTTGGTCTGGGAATGAGCGGGGTTTACTCATCAATGTGGAATATGTGCTAAGAACAACCAGCAAGATGTTAAACAACATGAACTGAAATGCAGGTGCATGTCAGGATAGGGAGAATAACCCCTCCATGGCCAGGTGTGGCAGCTTCCCCGGAGCGGCCTCTGGATCTGGTCCTGATCTCGCTCCGCTGGCTGATATAGGTCACTTTAACATGCAGGAAAGAGAAGCGGGAACAGCCTACTGCATTGTCTGTTCCTTTCAGGTGCTGGTCAAGCTATGTCTGAACAGCAGCCCCATCCACCCACTGTGACCCCAGACTGTGGGATGGGAAGGGATGGATTAATCCTGGGGAGCAGGACAGGTGATCTGGCAGAGCCATGCCCAAACTCTGGGGTGCAGCAGCACTGCTGTCTGAAGGGCAGAGCTCGCTCATTTATCTCAACATAACGGGGAAGCCAAAACATCTCGTTAGCACAGAGCTGCTGTGAAATTCCTATTTTTTCCAGTTGACTGGAGCCAAAAGAGCTGCTGGAAACCAGTGAGGACCAGCAGCAGCAGCTTGAGCAAGGCATCGCACCCAGGGTTAAAGACATCGGCCAGCTTTGCTCCCAGAGCAGCTTGGTGCCCAAAGCTCTGGTTGTGGGTGGCATTGAAGACAAAAAAAAATCCATGGAAACAGATCATCTCGGTATTGCTTTCTACTTGGTCTCACGTTGCTTTAAGTGAGTTTGAGGAAGAGCAGGACATTTGGCAGCAAGCATCCTCCACCCCTTGCTGCAGAAGATTGTTTCTTTAAAAAGCAGCTGAGCTTGAAGGTTACCTCTGGGCTCGAGCAGAAAAATCGCTCCATGGCACCTTCCTCCTTGTTCCATTTCATTTTCTTTCACCATCTCCCTCCCCATGGCCCATCCAACGCGCATATGAGCCGCCACTGCTGCTGGCGCACACCGAGCAGCTAAGGCTTTCCTAAGTGGTCCTGGGCAGCCTGTCAAGTCGCGAGCTCATCTGCAGAATGTGGTTGTAATTAGATAATTAATAACTTTGAGAAGGAAAGGAAAGGAAATAAGCTAAATGGAAGCTTTCCTTAGTGGGAGGAAATAATTATATCTGCTTTTTGATATATGAGCTGAGGTGGCTTTCTGAAGGCAGAAAAAGCATCTCGCCGGCTAAGCCATCCCTCCCCGGAGTTAGACAGGTTGTCCCACGGGCAAAGTGTTTGTCCCACCAGCCAACAAATGAGCCGTGGCATGTTACTTGCAGACCAGAGCAAATCCCACATGTTGTTGTGGGGCTGCCCATCTCATTACACCCTGATAAACCAGAAGAGGAGTGGCCAGCAGGGACAGGGAGGGGATTGTCCCTCTCTGCTCTGCCCTGGTGAGGCCCCAGCCAGAGTCCTGTGTCCAGAGCTGGGGACCCCAATACAAGAAAGATGTAGAACTGTTGGAGAGGAGGCCACAGAGGTGATCAGAGGGCTGGAGCACCTCCCCTACGAAGAGAGGCTGAGGGAGCTGGGCTTGTTCAGTCTGGAGAAGAGAAGGCTGCGGGGGGGCCTCATTGCAGCCTTCCCGTCCCTGAAGGGAGCAGAGAAACAGGAAGGGAATCAGCTTTTTAAAAGGACAGAGACTGGCAGGACAAGGGGGATGGATTAAAGCTAAAGGAAGGAAGGTTTAAATTAGAGATTAGAGGGAAGTTCTTTCCAGAGAGATTGATGAGGGGCTGGAACAGGCTGCCCAGAGAGGGTGTGGATGCCCTGTCCCTGGAAGTGTTCAAGGCCAGGTTGGATGGGGCCCTGGGCAACCTTGTGTAGCTCCAGGGCTGGAGGTTGGTGGCCCTGCCTGTGGCAGGGGGTTGGAGCTCTGTGATCCTTGGGGTCCCTTCCAAACTAGACCATTCTATGATTCTATGAAACAGGGCCAGGGTGAGATGGTGCACAGGGTTGGGCTGCTGGGAGCTGCCTAGGAAAGAGGAATCGAGCACCACATCCCTCGGGGTTGGAGGTGCTGGTGTCAGCTGATGGGCTGTTTGGTGACTGCATGGCTCCTGCCCACAGATTTACCATACGATGAAAGAAAGGCTAGGACATTACCAGACTTGGGCTGTACACCCCAAAGCCAAAAGAATTGTTAAGTTTAGATCCATGTTTGCCATTTTTTTTTGTTCCATTGTGCTTAGATATTGTGTGAATTGTGCCCCTGTACTGGGGACTGGTGAGGCCACACCTTAAGTGCTGGGTCCAGTTCTGGGCTCCTCACTCCAAGAAGGACATGGAGGTCCTGGAGCAAGTCCAGAGAAGGGCAACCAGGCTGGGGAAGGGGCTGGAGGGCAAATATCCTCTGAGGAATGGCTGAGGGAGCTAGGGGTGTTCAGCCTGGAGAAGAGAAGGCTGAGGAGAGACATTATCACCACCTACAACTACCTGAGGGGAGGATGTAGAGAGGTGGGTGATGATCTCTTCAGCCAGGGGACAGGAGATGGGACAAGGGGAAATGGGCTCAAGCTGTGCCAGGGCAGGGTCAGCTCATCTGTGAGGGAAAAGTTCATCCCTGGAAGAGTTGTTGGGACCTGGCACAGGCTGCCCAGGGAGGGGCTGAGTCCCCATCCCTGGGTGTGTTTAATAAAAGGGTAGATGAGGTACTTAGCGATATGGTTTAGCTTAGGATGGGAATGGTTGGATTTGATGATCTTAAAGGTCTTTTCCAACCTTGTGATTCTGTGCTTCTGTGAATGTCTAGAACTGGCATGGAAAGAAAACGTCTTCCTTCCCAACAGGGTTTGCCTGGTTTTGCAGGAGGAGCTGGGAGTCAGCACAGGTGGGGTTCCTAAAGCCCATCTCTGGCACTTGAGCACCTGTTTCTACCACCCCACCCCCTGTTTACCTTGCTGGAGAGGTGCTGAGGTCTGCTCCTGGTGCACCAGATCTCACCCAGCCGCTGGATTAACCATGCACCTCCACGCTGCTGGGGCCAGGGGAAGGTTTCCACACGTGGCTCATGAACCACAGCCTTGAGCTGTAGGGGAAAAGACAGCCTACCTCAGGAAGATGTCCTGCATTTGGTGTATTTATTTGTTCTGTTCTTTTCTTTTTTCCTTCTCTCCAGACTGTCAAGTGTCTGAGGCTGAAGTGGAATTGGGATGTATCCAAGTTTGTAGCATCTGAAACCTTAACAACCTCAAGTAAACTGGTCCAAAAGACCCCTCTTGACCTCCCTTGCTCTGAACTCTTGCGGAGCACTTAAGACTGAGCAGCAAACAGCACCAAAGCTAATGGTCTGAAACTTTGCGACATCTCTCCCCAAGCGACTGACCAAAGAGAAGAGAGAAGCGACATTCCTGGTTGTTTGTTGTTGTTGTTGGGTTTTGTGTCTGTCCCTCTGTGTGCTTGGCTATATTTCTTCTCTTTTTTTTGTTTTGTTTTGTTTTCTGGAAAAAATCTTAAGTTCAGGAATACATTTATAAGAACTCTTTGTGTTGGGATTTGACTTCCCCTTAGCTTTATTCTTTTTTGGGTTTTTCTTTGTTGTTGTTGGTTTCGGGGTGGTTTTTTTGGGGGGGAGGGTGTGTGTGTGTTTGTGTGTGTGTGTGTCTTTTTAAACATTCAGAATCTGATTTCTTGTACAGTGATGTCAAAACTGGACCAAGGCTCTCAGAAAAAAAAGAAAAAAAAAAAAGAAAAAAAAGAGAAAAGCCCATCGTGCCCCCAGCTCCCTGCATGATTTGTGTTAATTACAGCCTGGATTACCAACTGCCCTCCACACTCTGCTGCCTCTTCCTTCTTGCTCCATCATCTGCTACCGCTCACCCACTCCTCCCCCCTCCCCTTTTTTTTTAATTTTCTGTTCCAGTGTATATGTTGCTTATTTGTTTTATTTATTGAGATATTTTTAACGAGCTAAGAGACTGCAATGTCGCTGTGTATACTGCTTCTCTTGCCAATAAAAATAAAGATGTCATGCAGCTACCAGAGGTATGAGATTTACATCTCCGACTCCGCAGCTCTGAGCAGAAGCCGAGCCCTTTCCTTGCACCTCACAATGTTTCCAGATTCACCAATTTGCCTGAAAGCTGTTTCCCAGGTAATGAGTGATGTGGTGCAGAAGGTACGAGCATCACGTGTTGGGGCTGGTGCTTGCCTTGCATATCGTGCCCAGAATCACAGAATGGACAAGGCTGGAAGGGACCTTAAAGTTCATCAAGTCCCACCTTCCTGCCATGGCAGGGACACCTCTCACCAGCCCAGGCTGCTCAAGCCCCATCCAACCCAGCCTTGAACACCTCCAGGGAGGGGGCAGCCACCACCTCCCTGAGCACCCTGTGCCACGGCCTTACCACCCTTGGAGTGAGGAATTCCGTCCTAACATCCGCTCTAAATCTACCCCCTTCTGATTTAAACCTATTCTGCCTCATCCTATCACTCCATGCCCTGCTAAAAAGTCCCTCCCCAGCTCTCCTGTAGGCCCCTGCTCAGGGGCCCCATAACTAGATGCATAGCCCACAACAGCCAGCTGCAGTACAGAAATGCTCACCTGGAGCAGCTGACATGCTCCTCCACCTGCTTACCTTCCTCCCTGGGAGCAGACACCGGCGTTGCTAGTGCTCGCTAACCTTCCTCCACCGCCTTGCAGAGCCTTGGTCATGCACATGCTGAAACCAGGATTCAATTTCCAGGTGACAAATAATATGTTTAAAAAGAATCCATTCTGAAAAAATAAAATTTAAAATTAAAAAAAAATTAAAATTCTTTTAAAGAACAATCTGGAAATGGGGCTAAATTATTCCAAACAACCTTCTGTTCTCCATAACCCATCCTCTGCCAGATAGAGAACAATGATGGTACGAAGAGAGCCTGGGGAAGCTGGGCTTGTTCAGCCTGGAGAAGAGAAGGCTGGGAGGGGACCTCATTGCAGCCTTCCAGTCCCTGAAGGGAGCAGAGAAACAGGAAGGGAATCAGCTTTTTAAAAGGGCAGAGACTGGCAGGACAAGGGGGATGGATTAAAGCTAGAGGAAGGAAGGTTTAGATTGGACATTGGGGGGAATTTTTTTCCAGAGAGAGTGGTTAGGGTCTGGAACAGGCTGCCCAGAGAGGGGGTGGGTGCCTCGTCCCTGGGGGTGTTCAGGGCCAGGTTGAATGGGGCCCTGGGCAGCCTTGTGTAGCTCCAGGCCTGGAGGCTGGTGGCCCTGCCTGTGGCAGGGGTTTGGAGCTCTGTGATCCTTGGGGTCCCTTCCAACCCAGACCAGTCTGTGATTCTATGATTCTATGGTTAGCTTGAGAGCATCCAGGCTGCCACACCGAGGTGACTGAGGGATGGATTAAAGGTCAAAGGCGGTTTGGTAGCCTCAGTGTCTGTTGTTGGGGTTATCCATTTGACTTTGCAAAGCAAGAGGCACACCAGACCTTCATAAGAAGGAGCTGCTCAGAAATTGGCAGGGAGTGAAGCTCTTGGTGGCGGGGGGTGGGGGGGAAGAGAAAATGGTGAGGGATAATTGACTATGGGAAAGAAACAAAAGCAGCACTGTGGTGTCTCAAGACATTAAAGAATAAATCATGTCATTCCATCCCCACCAGCCCCAGAGAAAGAACACTTTAACATGCCAAACCGAGCACATGAGTGCGTGTACCAGATGCATTAATTGTCTGATAGGCTTCAGAGCCCCAACAGCCAATGTTTATTTTAAAGCAAGCGCGGTTGCAGAGAGTCAAAGGCATCAAATCCATTAGAAGCTCTCGCTCTCTTAAAACTCAGTGACATCTCAGTCTGGCTTTTAGTACTGGCAGAGCCAAAAGTGCCATTTAAGAAGGTGAATTTAACAGATGCCATGTGATGGGGCACGTCACACGGCAACCACAGTATTTTCTCCCTTGTCCCCCAGGGGCTCTGAGCATTTTGTGTGTTAATTTCTGTAACTTTAGGAACATTTATAGATTGTGCCAGGCTGCTTTCACCATGAGGAGAGACATTTTCCAAGCATAGGCACCCACATCCAAGGCTAATGTGGATGCTTTGCTCTCCCAGGACAGGACTGGGACCAGAAGATGGGTCAGACCATGGGTCAGACGTGCGGCTGTAGATGCTACAAAGGGTGAGGGCTGCTGAACCCCATGTGGCAACGTTGCGCTTTTAAGAATGCATCGTGGCAGACTGGAGCATTTGATCTCTCTACACAAAGTGCATCAGCAGCTACTAATGAAAATAAACACTCCTGTTGGTAGCTCTTCCATGAATTCTGGGCAGTAGCCAAGGGTCCTGTGGGTGAGCGGCCTCGGAGAGGTAAATCTGGAGCCCAAAGACAGCATACAACAGTTTTTTTCAGGTAGAAAATGTAGGAACTGTAAAAGCCGCCAGGAAACAGTCACACCATGGGGCTCAGTTTCAGTTCCCGGGGTGTGTGTGGGGGGGAACTGAACTATGGGATGCTTAGAAAAAGTCCTGACAATTTGAGAGCAGTAAACTCTCTGGATAACAGATTTTTAACAGAAAACACATTTGAATTGATGAACAGAGACACATGCCTTTCAGTCAGCTGCAGAAAAGGCTTTTTCCTTTTTCGTTCACCTTGCCCAAGCTCAGCCCCTGGCCAGGAATGTGGCTCGGGGAGGAAGAAGCCAAGTAAAGGTACAAAACCCCAACCCCTCCAGCTGCAGCCCTGCTCTCACACCGAGGATGCTACATGGACTTTTCTTTTTCAGACACAGAAGGGGTTTTTTTCAACAGTGTTTATCACACCACTCCCACCAGTTCCCAAGGGGAATGAATTTGTCCTTATCAATCCCTGCCCTGCATGAAACTCCAGGGCCCTGTGAGAGATGGAGAGAAGTGCCCGAGGGCAGGGGCAGCCTCTCTTGGGCAAAAGAAGGTCAATCCAAACATCCCTTACTGCTCCTGACACCAGGATTTCTCCTTCGTGGCAGCACACATATGCAGAACCTGGCTGAATATTGATCCTGGACCATTTGGTCCCTGGGTGTGTGTAGGGCCATGGGGAGCACCCAGCGCATCCTGTTTTGTGCAAGGGGCTGGCTATCAGCAAAGCAAAATATTCACTGGTAAGAAGCTAGGTGCTGAGGTGGTCATGTAAAGTGTAATGAGTTCTTTTTTTTTTTTTAATTTTATTTTTTTCCCCTCGATTCCAGCTCAGCTAAGCACTGCCAAACACCACAGCACCCCCCAGCACCTCCCCTCATTTGCAAAACAGAGGGGAAAAAAGCCTTCAGCTGCCTGTTCAGCTGGAGTCCTCGACACAGAGCAAATGACAAAATAGTAAATACAGCTCAGCAAACACATCCAAGCCCCAAATCCCACTCTTTGGGATCTCTTTTTTCCCTGGTCTCCCTGCCAAGGCCACCCTATTTTCCTGCAACCAGGGAACAAGGAGGAGTTAGGAAAGAGGGGAGCACTGGCAAGTTTTCCCAGGGACAATTACAAACTTGGAGTCCTCGCTTGGCCGGGACCACCCAGGCATCATTTCAAGGATGGCAAATTCACTCCCCTTGAAAGGCGATGGCGAAGAGTGGTCAGTGCAGGTGAGGATCATCTTGGCACTGAGACCTCGGCTAGGGCAACTTGCATCACACTCAAACTGGGAGAAGAGGCAACCCGGGAGCCTTCCTGGGCACCCATATGCAGCCATCTGTACAGTCAGGATAATGATAAACCTCCTGCGGGTTGGTGTTCTGAAGCACAGTGACAAAGTGGCCTTTATCAGGGTTAAGGATAAAGATTGAATTCATACCCAGATAAAGGCAGGAGTTGTACCCAAGTGCTGTTGCTTAAACTAATCTCATGTGTCACCTGGCCAGGCTTGAGGAGCTAAGCACTGCAAGCGGTCATTCCGCATGCGGCACATCTCTCACTCCAGTATGGACACGGCCTCCATCTGCCCTGCCTGGCATTGCTCACAACGCTGCCCAGAAATCACAGAACCCCAGGCTGGTTTGGGTGGGAAGGGACCTCAAAGCCCACCCAGTGCTCCCCTGCCATGGGCAGGGACACCCCCACCAGCCCAGGGTGCCCAAAGCCCCATCCAACCCGGCCTTGAACTATTTCAGGGATGTGAACACTTCATAGAATCACAGACTGGTCTGGGTTGGAAGGGACTGCAAAGATCACAGAGCTCCAACCCTCTGCCACAGGCAGGGCCACCAACCTCCAGGCGTGGAGCTACACAAGGTTGCCCAGGGCCCCATCCAACCTGGCCTTGAACACTTCCAGGGATGGGGCACCCACCCCCTCTCTGGGCAGCCTGTTCCAGCCCCTCACCACTGTCTCTGTAAAAAACTTCCCCCTAATATCTAATTTCAACCTTCCTTACTTTAGCTTTAAACCATCCACAACTTTTCCAGACATCCTGTGCCAGTGCCTGACCATCCTCACCATGAAGAATTTTTCCCTATTATGCAATCTAGATCTATTCTCTCAGTTTAAATCCATTCCCCTGCCCTCATCGCCAGCCACTCCAGCTTGGAGCTCTCTTCTCCAGGCTGAGCCAGCACAGCTCTCCCAGCTTGGCTCTGGAGCAGAGGGGCTCCAGCCCTCAGGTATTTTGAATGAGGGCTCTGTTCACTGTTTTGTTCAACCAAACATGGATCTCAGAACCCACAGATGACTTCTGGATGCTCAGACTTTGGAAATGCCTTTCAAAGTAGTCACTGAGAAGAGAGATTTGCAGTTACCCATGTCAAGAAGCAATACCCATCACCTCAAGAAAGCTTCGCCACTGTTTCCATGGGACTCTGCGTTGAGCCCCACCTGGCTGGCAGGCACACGCAGTGCTTTGGGAGGAGCAGATGCTTCCCTCAGAGCTCTCCTCCATCTTCAGGCAGACAAAACCTCTCCCAGCAGCTGCTTCAGCAGCAGATGGACTGCTGGAAGGCTATGAAGGGCAAAGGGAGAGGCAAAGCCCAGCAGAAGACACTCTTCCACAACCCCATCCCTTCATCGCTCAGGTATGCTCTCTTCACAAAGCATTAAAACCCATGAGTTTATGTCTCATCTTTAACCCTTCCTCCTGCTTCTAGCACCAAATCACCAGCCATAAACTGGTCCCTGAAATCCTGGTCAGAAGAGATGCCACACATTACTAGCATCTCATCCATGATTTTTTGGGCTCATGTAGGCTTTGCAGCTGTATCTTGAGGCTTTTTGTGGTCTCAATGCCATTCCACCAGCCTTTGTAGTCTCAGGATTTGTTGTGAGTGTGGTAAAGTGCACTCAGCCCTTTTATGATTTCCTGTTGTGTTCCAGAGCCCAGCACTGAAAGACTTTAGTTGCATCCTAAATCTTTTTCCAGAACTCTCCTGTCACTTTAAATATTGGCCAGCATTTTGTTAGCTTCAAGACTTTGAAATAATATCAAAGTAAACCTCAAAGGAAAATAGTGCAATAAAGAGGAAGGTTGGGGCTTAATTCATATTTAAATAAAGTTCTTTCTCTTCAGCTTGGGTTACTGTGTAAAATGACTGGGAGCAAACAGGGCTTTTAAAGGCCTTATTCCCCCAGGGGGATCTATTTTAAAATGATCCTTGAGCCTACCAGGCTGAGGAATAAAGTTGCCTCCCAATGAAAAGTTCCCTACCATTGGGAAGATCAAAAATGTGAAGTTCTCCGGAATGCGGATGGACTTTGTTTTCCTTCATCCCCTCCTGAACTGCAGCCCTGGACGGTGTTCACAGGAGTGCTCCCTCCCTGCACGCTGTCAGAGCCTTTGCACAAGGGGAGAAGCAGCAGAGGACCCATTTGCAAGTGAAAACGTGGCCTTTTCACTTTTTTTTTTTTTTTCCCCCCACTGGTGATGAGCCACAGGTTTTCTGAAATAAGACCAGGAGGCATCCCTCTGCTCCCCCTCCCAAAACACTAGTTTTCAGGAAAGAAAGGAAGGAAGGCTGGTTTCCAGCAAACCCCAGCACCTGACAGGGATTCGTATGAGTCTGTAAAGGCAGATCCAAAAGCTACGTGCCCGGTACAGGTACGTTTGCAAGAGTGGCGGAACACACAGCTCTCCTCAGCTTGCTTTACCTGGGGAATCCCCTCTGAAACTTGCCTGTGAGCTTCATATCCTGCAGAAGCCGTGATGGATTTAGCCTTCCACGTACCCTCCGTCTTCATTTCCTCCTCAAGCCCCAGGAACAGTGGGTGGGAGGGACAGCTTTTGCTAACGCCAGCAACTCCAGACCTGCCAAAACCCGAAACAAGGGCTGTGAGAAAAATACTGCTGCAGGAAGCGTTTGCTGCAACATGATTCATTTCTTCAAGATAAGTCATACTTCCTCTGGCCAACACTTACAGAAGAGTTAGCCTCCCGTACCCGCACTCCAGTTGGGCTGGTGAACATGTGTTCCCAGTTGAGCCTCTGCAGTGCCTGCGTGCTCGCGCCGCGCTCGACGGCACGGCACGCTGGCATGAATTGCTCACGTGTGAAGCTAGTACCGGGCTGGGCACTCACAGGGTTTGCTCTGCGTTGGTTTTTTTCTTATCTTATTGTCTGCACCGTGTCCCCTCCCCTGCACCAAGTCACTGCGCTGAAGGGGACTCTCCCTCTCCGGCTTCATGCCACTACTCCAAGCAGCATTGTCCTTGGCCCAGCTCTGACATCCTTGCCTCGGCTGCTGTGTTTTTTCCACCAGCTACCAGAGACGATGGGCTCTGTGGGTCACTCGCAGTTCATCGCGTCTTGGCCTTGCCCGGGCAGTGATTTGAGAGAAGCCGTTCCTGCTTCGCTCAGGGCTGTGAGATATTTAATGACATTTCCTAATGGCCTGGGCTTCAGAAACGTCTCTCGAGAGCGGCCTGCCAGACTGCAGCTTGCTTTCCCAAATTAGTGATCTGGTGGAAACTCAGCAGGAACTGGGCGAGGGACCAGCTGGCACGGGCCCGGCGACGCGCAAGACAGGGGCTTGCGGCGCACCATGGGAGGTGGGGGCTCAGGTCACGATCCCCCCAGCCCACCTGGGTCTGGCACGAAGGCTCAGCTCCGGCACCTGCACCACTGGGTTTTGACCCTGGCCCCTCTCCTCCTGACAGCCCTTGCTCTCCTCACACATGACATGAGAAGCTGGCTGAGCATCTTCCCCCTCCTCACCGCTCTTGGAGCTCAGCAGAGGCTGGAGGTTGCATGGGCCTCTGCATCCCAGTGGCATGCAGAGCAAGTCCTGGCAGATCATGGTCCCGAAAGTCAGGGCAAGGAGCCCCATGGGCACAGATGTTCTCATCACAGTCATGCTGAAGCTGGGGCCAGGCATGTATTTACCACACCCAGGCATGAGCCTGATGCATGGCTAACCTTGGCCACTCTTTAGCCACAACATCCATCCAAGATCCTCTGGATTTGCTCTGCTTTTTCTCCATCTCTTTCCACTGGACACCGATCCCACCCATGTGGGTCTCCATTCACCACATTTCATCAGTGGTTCCTTTATGCAATAGTAACAATCACAGCCCATGGCCACCACACTGCCCCACCAATGCCACCTTCTCTCCAATGAACAAGTGGCACCAGGTGGGCACTGATACTCCTGGAGAGCCCGAGGATGTTAGACTTCAGCCAGCTCCTTGCAGTTCATTGGCAGTGATGTAACCCAAAGAGCTGTGGTCCCTTGGTGGCCTTCTCTCATCCCAGGCACTGCAGGTGGGATGACAGGAGGGGAGACAGGAGAGCACAGATACAGTTTGCTATTCCTCCACAGAGAGAAGCAGATGTGGTTGTGCCCACAGTCGATTTTAACATCTCATTTCTCTCCAATTTGTTGTTGTTTTTTTTCTTTTTTTCTTGTTCTCTTGTTTTCTTTTTTCTTGTTTTCTTTTTTCTTCTTTTTTCTTTTGTCTTTTTTCTTTTGTCTTTTTTTTTTTTTCTTTGTCCCCAGGGTTGTATGAAGCCAGGGTTGTTGACTGAAGCCAGAGGAGTTGAAGGAAGCCAGAAGAGTTGGCTGGAGAGATGTTTGCATGAATTACCACCTGGTTCACTCAGCTGCAGGCAGGTCTCCTTGCAGCCCCACAGCAGGGCTGTGTCATCACCACCAGTTATGTCCAGGCATCATGTCCCATGCCACTGCCATGCATCTCTGGGTACTCTGGTGGGGGGGAGGGAGGGGGCAGTTTTTCCCACCTAAAAGCCAGCAGAGAAATAAATATCCATCAGCCCTTGAGTGCCCACCTTCACACAGTACAGCGTGAGATTTGTCCCACTGAGCTCTACCACAAAGAGGGAACCCCAAGAGCAAAAAGGGAGAGAGGAAGAAGAGGATTGGCACGCAGTGTGGAAAGGAAGGCAACCAAAGCCCCACCTGCTCTTACGGACCGCAGGTGAGTACCTCAGCCCAGAGATTGGTGGCTCCTTTGGGCTTCGACTCAGCCCCATTTTCTGTGTATCGAGTGTGGTGTTCAGGTTACAGTTTCATTGATGCTGAATTCTGCTCCTCTACACTGGGACCTGAGTTCTGCAGTTGTGAGCCCATGCTTGTTAGCTCCATGTTAGAATAGGGTTACATCGCTCATGGCAATGTCTCTGTTGCAGACACTGCAGGAGCAGCATGTTCCCGCTAAAAGGAGCCAGAAGATATTTTATCTTCTTAAAAACTGTTCTTTCCTGCCAGTCCTTTGCAAGAAATCCCTCAAATGCCCATCAGAGCTGCAGAGCTCTCGCCCTGCCCATCTCTGCAGTGACACGGGACTGAAACCCTCAGCAGATGTGTCCCTACCCTAACCCCCAGCTCCTGTCCTGTGAGACGTGGTGCACAGTCTTCATCCCCCTCTTCCTCAGGATGGATGAAAGTGGATTTGCTAAGAAAGAGCAGGACACAGAGGCAAAAGGTCCCTGGAAGGAGGCTGCAGCACACACATACATCCCCGGCACTGTTAGGGGCCGCTGCTCGGGGT
Organism: Gallinula chloropus; assembly: GCF_964237585.1. Taxonomy (NCBI): domain Eukaryota; kingdom Metazoa; phylum Chordata; class Aves; order Gruiformes; family Rallidae; genus Gallinula; species Gallinula chloropus. The sequence continues at coordinate 28,315,506 of NC_140090.1, read as the reverse complement.
GGGATGGGGGGAGTCTGGCCCCAGTGCTGCAGCGCAGCATGGATTGGGAGTCTCTGGTACAGCTCTGCAGGGCTGTAATCAGATCTTACCCCGCTGAACTTCATGCTGTGACATGTTTATATGGCCAGACCCTTTCCCCTTCATTAGTGTTGGGGTCAGGAGAAGCCAAAGGTCAGGCTCAGAGCCGATGATTTCACTTCTAAACAAAGCCATCGCCTCTCTACCTCCCCCCTCAAAGAGCTCAGATCATAAATTTTTCTTTAGCACCACCAAGCTGACTTCCCCCCTCCTTTCTCTTTGACAAGAGGGATATTTCATTCCTCCAAACCAGAGGGGGGTCCTGACTACCCCAAGTCCCAAGCTCCTTGGGAAGCTTTGGCCATACCCTGCCCTGTGATTCCATTCACAAAGTGCCAGTCAGGCACCTCACGGTTGTCTCTCACCAGCCCTGCGGCCCCTCAGCCTGGTTTCAGTGGCTTTGCCACCCGTGTACCCACAGCGTCTGCACCCTGTCTGACATGCTGGGGGCTGGGAAATGCAAAGCCAAACCCCACTGTCAGAAACACACGTGCTTGCTTAACTTCCAAGAGAAAGTCAGGGGGGAAAACCCCAAGAAAAAAGCAGAAACACCCAGACTCACAGAATCACAGCTCGGAGCTCATTGAGTCCAACCCCCTGCCAAAGCAGGGTCCCCAGGACGGGTCGCACAGGTTGGCATCCAGACAGGGCTGGAATATCTCCAGAGAAGGAGACTCCACACCCCCTGGGCAGCCTGTCCCAGGGCTCCCTCACCCTCACCAGGAAGAAGTTCTTCCCCAGATTGGTGCGGAACTCCCTGTGCTCCAGCTTGAGGCCATTGCCCCTTGTCCTTTCCCCACAGACATGAGAAGAGGCCATTTCCCCCTGTGTCCCACCCTTCAGATATTGATAACCATTGATCATATCACCTCTCAGGCTTCTTTTCTCAAGGCTGAACAGCCCCAGCTCACTCAACCTTTCCTCATAGGGGAGATGCTCCAGGCCTTTAACAATTTCCATAGCCTCCTCTGGACTCTCTTCAGGAGATCCCTGTCTTTTTTATCCCAGGGAGCCCAGAACTGGACACAACACTCCAGGTGGGGCCTGAGCAGGGCAGAGCAGAGGGGGAGGATCACCTCCTGTGACCTGCTGGCTACACTTCTTTTGATGCCTGCCAAATGCAGCTGACTTGCATCCACCCATTCATACCCTGGAGTCCAGCTAAGGCTTGTTGCCCAAGAGCAAACCAAACCCCACAAGCCAAAGGGCAAAGCATCTCATCTGCTGTTCTCCTTGGGAAACTGTGTCCCCCAGAGAGGAGTACCCCTTGCCACGAAGTCCCTCTGCCCTCGGCTGCCATGACAGCTCCAAGTCTCCCATGAGGTTCAAGGGTCGGTCGCTTTACACATCCTGCGGTCCCTTCTTGAGCCTCTTGTCAGACACCTCAGTGGTGACGGCTCTTGGCACTTGGTAGCACCCTCCTGCTTTGGTGGGGGGGTCCAGAGCTCGGCTGGCGTGGGAAAATAAACCAGCCCCTGTGGTGCAAGGGGAGGGGGTTTACACAGAAAGTTTCAGACCAGGTTAAGGGTGCTGCAGTCCTGCTTAAGGCGAGGAGCTGCCTTTCACAGCTGCTTGAGGAAAGCCCGCTGGGACGACCTGACCCTTCCCAGAGCTGAACACACTTTCTGCCCAAGAGCTGCAGTTTCACATCCCACGGGGGAAGAAGGAGGTCATAGTTACAAAGCACATTTGGGGGTTTCAGCCGTGTCTCAGCTCCCATCAACCACTTCGAAACAGGGAAGGTCAAAGCAGCAGGTGAGTGCTGAGATGCAGAGCCTCTGAAGTCTCATGAGAACTTCAGGCTCGGAGCTCACATCTTCCTGTGTCAACCTGGCCATGGACCAGCCTCCTGTGGGTGACTGCTAGGCAATTACCACAATCCCTGCATTTTTATTTACATCCTGGTGAGATGTAACCATAGTGGACAACTGCCCATCACCAGTACAAGTGGTGAGGGTTATAGCCAGCTCAGCCAGCTCTGCTTTTCTGGCAAGGAAGTTTCCCCTCCTGACTAGGTCAGGACTTTCACGTCCCTGCCTAAGTCGGAGTGAGGGACAGTGCCTGTGGGCTGGTGCCATCGTGTGGATACAGCTGCAATGAAGAGGAGGAGGAGGAAAGGCAGGAGGAAGAAATCTGGGAAGAGGACAGGCCTAGCATTGTCCGTGTCAGGGTCTAAGCCTGGTTTCCTCCTTGTGATACTCATGGGCCTAAGTGGTACCATGCTGCATCCTCCAGCAGGTTGAATAAATACAACAACAGCATAAGCACACATCACCTGCACTGTGACATCTCCTGGTGCCAACCGCAGATCATCAGAGGGACTTTGCCTAGATGATGCTCTAATAAAAAAAAAAAGCAGCGGCATTTGAGTTGAAGATGTTTGCTGTGTTCAAAAGGCTCAGAAGCTGAAACTGGCAATGCTCACTCTACCTTATTTGGGCTGTCACATTTGGGAACAGGAGTGGAACATACTCATGGATGTAGCATCCCCTCCAGGATCTCCAGAACCAACTGGTCTACCAACACAAACACCCTGAAGGGAAAATCAGGCTGTGGATTTTGGCTAGTGGCAGAGGGTGGGTTCTTTGCTTTGGGCTAGAATCCTGTCCTGGAAGTCATACAGTCCCCAACCTCCAGCTTTCTTGCAAAACTGAAAAGCAATCTGAGCCCAGGATAAAAATAAAGGGTCCATAGGGCCCTGTCACTCTGGGGTCAACTGATGCAGTGGACGTGCAATCAAGCTCCTTCATGTAATTTTTCCACCACTTTTTACAGGCTGGATCTGAAACGGAGCCAAATGACGAGCAGGGAGGGATAACGAATATTGAGCCTGGGGTTTCCTTTGTACAGTCAAAATCCCAAGCCAAGTTCTGCTGGCTGGGACATTCCTGTTATCTTGCAGAATAGAGCGCTGAACTGTGATGGTCTCTTTCCAAAACCCCATCCGCTGCGATGGAGAGCAACCTGCCCCAACTCAGCGCTTCACTCCTTCTGGGATGACAAGAGGGGACAAGCTCGGTTCCCACAAGAAGGGGAGGAAGTCTGTGAAGACCCTGTGCAGGCACTGCTCAGCCTCCCTCTCTTCTGGGGAGGCAGTTGTGTCTCTGTACTGACCTCCGCACCTCCCACATGCACGCTTTGTGTGTCCACCCTTGTCATGTTTTTGGCTTCCCCTGAGTTCATACTGCCAAGGTCTTTGCAGAGTGCTCTTAGTATTGGAGTGGAGTGGCTTCCCACTCACAGGCGTGCTGTCTCTGCCAGGATGGGTCTGGAGGACCTCTGGATCTCAGCCCTGGAAAAGCTGGTCACTGGGGACCTCCTTAGACATAGTTCAAGGGTCACACGAGTGGCTGGGGCTCAACCCCTGTGCCGTTTCTCACTGGCTGGACCACCAGCTGGTAGGTGCAGGTGGGATCTCGTGCCGCGATCCATCAGGACGCATCCATCCGTAGCTAGCTGGCGCCCTGTTCCAGCTGGGTTTGCAGCATGGGAATGACTGTATCCAAGACTCATTAATGACCCAGCCCCGCATTGCTGTTTCAGATTAAATTGTTCCCGATGCTATGCATTGTTATTTGGGAAACGTATGAATTTTTCCCATATGTCTTTGACCTATAAAATGAACATCCCTCAAAACTGAAAGGTTATTGCCAGCTACGGCGTGTTTTCATTTCTTGTCTTTAAGCACTTTTTATGGTTTGCCAAAAACTTTTTAGGAGGTTGAAACCAAAGGCCTTGACTCAGGAAAGCACTTCAAGCACGTGCCAAAGAGGACTTACACACACCCTTGCATCTAAGCATATGCTGCAAGCCTGTGCTAGGCTTGAGAAGCTTCCCCAAGCCCGTGCCAAAACCCATCCTCCTCTTCATTAACTCCTAGACTGTCAGAGCCCATCCTCAGCGTTATAGACAATAACGTACAGGTGAAATTTGGCTTGCAGACGTATAAGACTCCTGGATTGCAGAGGGAAAGTAGTTATTTGGGGATTGCTGGCTGCAAAAAGCCAGAGTAGTGGTGGATTTTTTTTTTTTATTAAAAAAAAACACACCACCAACAATTTGCAGAGATTTCACTGGTTTTAACAACAGCAAAATCTGTCAAAAAAACAAAAATCCCACCTGGATGGCTTACTTCAGGAGTTGCTAATTTATTTATTTTTAAATTTTACAACATAAAATAGTCAGTGGCCAACTAAAATACTTCATTTCATGCACTGACTGAAATATCTTGCTTGAGAAAGGATATGTTGGGGTTTCATTATATTGTTATTATTGTTACTATTACTATTACTATTACTATTATTATGGTTTGCCAGAAATTTCCAACATTTAATTTTTCCCTTCATCCCAAGTCAGTGTTTTGGCTTTTTGGAAATGCCTCTGATAGGGAGGCCAGTGCTCACATACCACTGAGCACCACGAGAACCGAGCCCAGAGCCGGGCAAATGGGATGGGAGTGCAAAAGTCCAGCTCTAAAGCTTGTCTCTCAGAACGTGCCAGTCATCCAGGAGGAATTCAAGCTATGGCAGATACCATGGGTATCAAAAGATAAGGGAATCTGTACTCAGCTTCCAGGAAAGAAACAGGTCATCGTTACAAGGGAAAACGCTGGATGGAGACCAGCCCCCCTCCCTGAGCTTTCAGCATTCCTACCTGTGCTGCTAAATCCTTGAATCGAGCTCCTGCCATCGTGTGCCTTTCATCTCAGCAGTGTGACTCTGCGATGAAAGAAAACCTCTGCTCTGCTGCAACACGTTGCTTACATAGTGATGCTCCAAACTCGCAGAGCGCGGCTCTCGCCAGAGATGCCTGCCATGGAGAACGGATGACTGCAGCCTCCCTCTTGCAAGAAGCCGCCTGCATTTTTGAGGCGAGGTCTCCAGTCCAAGACGTCAGAGGACCATCGCAAGGCTTTGGCTGACCTTCCCAGCTACAGAGAGCAGGCAGAGAAGCGTGTTTAGTTATTACTGTGCGTGACTCACCCTGCCTGCCAGGATGGAAGATGCCAGACCCCGTAGTTTGAAGCATCTGGCAAAGCCCCCCAGCCCTGGGAGCATGGAGCAGCACAGAGAGTGAGCAGAGCGGTGATGGCAGCTGCCTGCTCTCCTGCCTAGGCTAACCTGCCTGTGAGGAGCAGAGAACACCCACAGGTGCACCAACCTTTTCCTCTGCTGCTGGGACCCCTCCTGCCCTTCTCTGTCCCAGTCTCTGTGGCTCTGGACTTGGTTTTATTCCCTGTAACCCGTCCCACTAAGCCAAAACTCCCATTGAGTGGTCCCCTGGGTTTGCCATATGGTGCCCTTGGTGTTCATTGACATGGGGGACAGGTAGCAGGTAGCACAAGAATCATGCTGTGGTGTCTGCAGTCTGACCCTGTCTCTCCATCAAGCATTGCCCTCAAATACAAATCATGAATTAACCGTGAAGTTCTTAGCATCATCATGGTCAGGCAAATTCCTCTGGTGAGCCCCACCATCAGATCTGGTTCCCCCCCATCCTGAGACCAATATGAGCACGCAGCTTCAAGATGCCTCTAAAAGAGAAGTGACTGCTGAGCATCCCAACTCTGACCCAGTCCGAGCAGGCTGGAGAGGGGACTTCTGCATCAGCCTCCATCCCAGGCAACACTTTGGAGATGGTCTTAACCATGCACAGAGCCTACATCAGCAAAGCAACCAGAGCTCTTCCATACATAGAGCTAATACACAAGAAGATGGCAAACAAAGGAGGGGAAGATGCCCAAATCACTGTTATTTTGGGTTTTTTTTTGATCCTTAAAATGTTTGGTCACTCCTGAAATCAATTAAAAATGAAGAGACCCAACAGGAGTACTCCTACAATAGGAGCAGAACCAAGTGACCCACCCTACTACTTCTTTCCAACCCCCATTGGAGTCCTGTGTCTAGAGCTGGGGAACCAATACAAGAAAGATGTGGGACAGTTGGAGAGGATTCAGAGGAGGACATGAAGATTATTAGAAGGCTGGAGCACCTTCCCTATGAAGAGAGGCTGAGGGAGCTGGGCTTATTCAGCCTAGAGAAGAGAAGGCTGTGGGGGAACCTCATTGCAGCCTTCCAGTCCCTGAAGAGAGCAGAAAAACAGGAGGCGAATCTGCTTGTTAAAAGGGCAGACAACGGCAGGACAAGGGGCATGGATTAAAGCTAGAGGAAGGAAGGTTTAGATTGGATATTAGGGGGAAGTTCTTTCCAGAGAGAGTGGTGAGGGGCTGGAACATGCTGCCCAGAGAGGGGGTGGATGCCCTGTCCCTGGAAGTGTTCAAGGCCAGGTTGGATGGGGCCCTGGGCAACCTTGTGTAGCTCCAGGTGTGGAAGTTGGTGGCCCTGCCTGTGGCAGGGGGGTTGGAGCTCTGTGATCCTTGGGGTCCCTTCCAACCCAGACCATTCTATGATTCTTTGATTTTATGATTCTATGCCAGAAGCCTGTGAAGTGAACAAAGTCCAAAGTGCCAACCTCCCAATGCCCAACCACATTTGCAGGCGCGAGGAAATGGGCTGCAAAACTCACTCAAAGAAACAAACCACCCTGAGAAGGTCTCTGAAGAAGTTAAGGGGCAAAGAGGTTACAGGAGTGTGTGGGAAACAGCACTAAAAGGGAGGGATAAAAGAGACCAAAAACAAAACTAAAGGGAGGGTGAAAAAAAAGGCAAAAAAGAAGAGGAAAGAGCAAGGGGAGAGAGAGGACTGGGGCGAGGGCTGTGCCAGTCAGGAGGGATTTGGCCGGATGATGGTTTTACTGCATTTAAATGTGTAAGATGCACTTTGATTAATTCTAGCAGATTACACCAGAGTCCTGCTCACAACTCCCAGTGCGCTAATTACGGAGAAGAGGCGGACAGTGACTCATGTTGGAGAGCATCCAGCTTCAAAAGGGGGGGGTGGGAGGGAAGACTTTTAAAAAAAGATAAAATTAAAGAAAAAAAGAGAAGAATCTCAACCCTCAGGCAACAGTGACAGTCCCTGGCCCCGCACTGGGAGAGAGGTCAGAGCGGGCATGACCAATTGGGCTGTTCCCAAGGAGGATGGAGGCAGGGGTACCTGGATCTGGGTCACCTCTCCAGGTCTGGGTTTGCCTCAGCATCTCCATACCTGTGCAAGCAGGGTCACTGTTTTCCTTGCCATCAGCTAGAGGCAGGGATGCTGTCATCCCAGCAGAGACAGAGATGCTCACGGCAGGGTGTCAAGTGAGGTCTGCTTTGGGTAGGACATTTTTCCTCCCTCACACCCAAAAAACCACCCCTTTTGCCTCCTGTGAAACACAGGAGGGCAGAAGCTGGGGCACCATTAGGTGCCCCTGCCTCTACCACCACCCCACCACCAAGCCAGGGTGCTGCTGGCTTGCAAAGCCGAGCCCAGCTGAAGTGCCAGAGTCATGTCCTCAGAGACACGCAAACGGTGCCCACCAGCTCCAGACTGCTCCAAGGCCAGGTCTGGTGGACCACAGGAAGGAAAGAAGTCACAGACCCCATGTTAAGCCTCAGGTGTCCCACTCAGCTCCTACATGCCAAGGAGCTCCCTCACCTCCACGTGACGTTTACCAAGAAGTAGGTGCACACAGACACACAGACACACACGGACACACACAGAGATGTTTGCTTAGCAAGGATTGCTGCCAGCTCTGAAACATCTCTCGGGACTACAGGGGAGAAACTAAGGGGGGTCCTTGCCTGATCTTTATTATCCCATCCCATCCCTGTCCTGATACACTCGTTTTTAACTCTCCAAGAAGCTGACAGCATCAGAAACTGAAGCCAGAGCATCAGATTAACAACATCTTTCTTCCCCAGGCTTTTGGCCACATGTTTGAATCAGTTCAGCCAATGAGTAAAACTGAAACCCCATTATCTTATGGGCCTGGGACAGAGGTGGGGGGCTGGGGGGGCACCAGGTATGAGAGATTTAATGCCCTGTAGCCGACCGTAGTCTCAATTCTTTAGCTTCTTTCTTTAGAGAGAAAAGACAATGACTTTTTGAAAAAGCCTGTTTCTATGTTGTGGTTTTTTTAAAGGAAGCTGAGAGGCATGACCTCCATCCCCACCACTCTGGCTGGTGGCTCAGACTGCAGATGGGCAGCACCAAGGGTGCATCATGTGGGTGTGCATCTCTCTAGGCCTGTACAGGAACCCATCTTGTGGCCTTCAGATGGCCATTAATGATGAAACGAGTCATTACCGAGACACTGCTCTGCAACACTCAGCTCCTCTCCACCTCCTTCACTCCACCACAGACCCGACTGGCTCCATAACCACTAGAGGGGGGTGGAAGGTTACTAGTTGAGAAGATTATTTCCTCCTGTGAAGTCCTCCATGGACATCTGTGGGTCAGAGAGCTCTGCAGTTCTGGGCAGGCTATGGTTGTCCACCATGCTCTAAGTTGACAGCATCCAAGTGAAGAGCTTTGCCCCATCACCCACAACACCAGCACACTGCTGAAGCAGCCTTCAAAAAGGAGGAACCATGTGGGGTGTCAAGCTTGCTCTCCAGAGAGGGGTGACATGATACCGGTTGGGAAGTGAAGCCCCTTGGGGATCTCCCTTTGGAAAGGAAAAATTAACCAAACCGCCAGCAGGACAGCTGTGGAAACAGCTATAGGATGCAAAGACAGGACAGTGCAAGTGACGTGAGGAGTTCGAGGCATCTGGATTCAGAATGTAAGTGATTGCCCATGCCTCAGCCCCCTCCCAGAGAGGCTGCATCACCCTGCCCAGGGCAGGCATCTGGTGTGGGACAGACTCAAGCTGTTCTGCGAGACTCCTGTTTTCTGGGAGTGACCACTGGATGTGAGGAAACACTCCTTTGGGCAAGAGGAACCCACTACAGCCCAGGAGATGGCGAAACCTTGGATGTCCTTCACCCATCCTCCTCCTAAGTGAAGAATATATGGAAAATTTTGCCTGGAAATCTGGGAGATCTAAGGGTGAAATAAACCATTTTCCTCTTGGAAAAATGGATTTTTAAGAAAACAAGCGCTTGGTAATGTGCTGGTCTGACCCTGGCTGGAGGCCAGACACCCACCAAAGCCGCTCTGTTCAGCTGGACAAGGGAGAAAATATCTATTGACAGGCTCAGGAGTAGAGATAAGGCCAAGGAGAGATCATCCCGCAATCAGTGTCATGGACAGAACAGACTCAACAGGGAATAAAAAGCATCTAATTTATTACCCCTCTCCCCTTGTCTGATGAAAACAGAGCAGGATAATGAGAAATAAACCCAAATCTTAAACCACCTGTTTTAAGTCTGTTGAGATTCCCAATCACTAATGTGCCAGGGAAGACAAGTGATGCTGGTACACAAGGTACCGAGCCACCCAAAAGCAGTGTGGTCCTCTACTCTGGGCAGGGAGATGGTGTCCTGCTGCCCATAGTACTTCTTTAGCACCCAAACCACCTTGTTGCACTGGGGAACATAGGAGCTCATGCTGGTAGCCCCTGGCCCAATGGCCACTACCGCTCTGGGTGTGTATGGTGTGTTGTACCCTTGCATTGGAAGTTTTCTACAGAGAGAGTGGTGAGGGGCTGGAACAGGCTGCCCAGAGACGGGGTGGGTGCCCCACCCCTGGAGGTGTTCAAGGCCAGGTTGGCTGCGGCCCTGGGCAACCTTGTGTAGCTCCAGGCCTGGAGGTTGGTGTCCCTGCCTGTGGCAGGGGGGTTGGAGCTCTGTGATCCTTGGGGTCCCTTGCAACCCAGACCAGTCAATGATTCTATGATTGCCCAGGATGCACTGCCTGCAGTGGCACAGGCAGGCACACGCACGCTTCTTCACATCAACCATTGCCAAAATGCCTAAAGGTCAGAACCCACCTGAAGGCTGCCAGCACTTCACTACTTGTCATGCAGAGTTCTTTTGGCCTCTGCTCTCTGGGCCCTGTAAGCACTACCATCCTACAAACAACATCACCCCAGGGAACGTCCCTTTGGGGAAAGTCCAGTGGGAACAAGACCAAGGCAGGCAGATGCTATGGAAGGCACCGCGGAACACGGCATTCCTGGCACGGGAAGAACAGAGAACGTGATGTGCAAGAGGCATCTTGTGGCACATTTTGGGTGGCATCCCTCAGCTGCACTGTGGGGTTCTGGGCCACACCTCTGCCCGTGGCTCTGCACTTGGGGTTGTGTCAAAGCTGCTTCTCATGTGGATAACTGAGAGAGGGAGGTTGCTTCATCATGGCCTAAGCCTGGCATGGCAAACTGTCCTCTGAGGTGGTGGTTTGCTCCTGCAAATCCTAAAGGGAGCCTGGAAGACATGTGGAGAACACACAGCTATACCGGGGTGAAGCCCATCCTGCCACTCGTGCACCCCTGCGGTCTCTCCCCACCTGCAAAACAGGAAGGACGGGGCCTGTTGTTCCCTTTTGAAGCCTTCAGAGCATGGGTTGTCTCTCCCCACCTTCCTGGTCTGAGCCCCTGCAAGGGGGTTGTGATTTCAGTTGGAATGCTCCCGTGATGAATATTCAGTGACAGCATATACATTAATACTCAATGCAAAAGATCATTGCAAAAGAGACTACTGCACCTTGAAGGCCACCCTTGGGACAGCAGAGATAGCTTGGAGTAGCCTTTGGGGGATGGCGGTAGGCAAAGCTGGACAATGAAACCCAAACTGGACTTACCTTGATGGGTAATGATAGGCTCTGAAAAACCAATGCTGCAAACGTATCTCAGGTGGCTGCTGGAAAGATCTCCTGGACAGATGTGAGGGCTGTGGTTTGTGTAGTTCACTGCCCACAGTCTTGGCTTCACCAGGGTCCTGGCTCTCCACAGTGCCTCATCAGAAATGACGCAGAGCTGTGAGGTGATCCAAGCACTTCTCTTGCTGTGGGACTCGTCAAGCAGGGGCTTGCCCTGTGTATATACCCAGGCAGAGACTGGGCACCAGGGCTTCTCCGGGCAGAGCCTGGGCACTGGGGCTTCTCCAGGCAGAGCTTGGGCACTGGGGCTTTTCCAGGCAGAGATTGGGCACCTGGGCTTCTCCAGGCAGAGACTGGGCACCAGGGCTTCTCCAGGCAGAGCTTGGGCACTGGGGCTTCTCCGGGCAGAGTATGGGCATTGGGGCTTCTCCCTTTCCTGTTGGCATCATAAAAATAAATTAATAAGAAAAGGTTTCAAACAAACACGAAATAAAAGACCTGTGCCAACTAGAGCAAACTTCCATGTGGAGAAAACTAGAAGAAAGGCTTGAATATTTTTTTCCAGCCTGGAAGTCCTTGGGATGTTTATATTTTTCCCCAAAAAACCAATTTAGGACATGTCTCAGTGTGTCTGAGCATTCCTCCCTGTGTATTTCCCTGGGAAATGCTGGGGATGGTGGAAACCTGTGTTATACACAGGCAATCCAGCGCCGGTCCTGCGATAGAAGGAGCATTTCTGGCCTTGCTCTCAGGAAGCCACCTTTTACATTGCACTGATTTGTGCCCCCACTCCACACAGAAGCGGCCACTTCAACGCTGCAGAGGTAAGATGCAACCCAAGTTTAACTGTCCGGTTGCAGGAACAAGGCAGGGAGGAAGAGCTGCTCAATTGGCAGAGTAGTTCTGCAGCATCACTGGGACGTGGTGTGGGGGGGTGTTTCTCCTAGGAGCAGCATCCTTGCACTGACAGCGCAGCGGGAGCTGAGGTGTGCTCCCTGGTGGAAGGGGTAACATGGTAAAACTCATTTTGGGGTATTTTTGTCACAGGAAAGGCAGCCACAAAGATGGCAGGATTTCGCACTTGCCTTTCGCACGCCAGCCCTGTCGCCCTCGACAAGCTCCCCTGGCAGAGGAAAGCTCTTACCACAAGCCGTGCCGGGGAGTTCTGCAGCTTGCTCGGCTTTAGCACCAGTGAACAGGTCAATATTTTGCTTGTATGTGTGTGCATGCATCCTCCCCCCTGCCTCCCCTCACCCTCGGGTCACTGAAACATACACCCCGTACTGCTATGTGGCAGGCTCTGGAGAGGCCCAGCGTGGGTACAGTTACTCGAAGCATTGCCTTGCCCACCTCCCACCAAAAATAAAATATACCCAATTAGTCCATTTCACAGAATCACAGGGGTTGGAAGGGACCTCAAGAGATCATCGGGTCCAACCCCCTGCCAAAGCAGCTCCCTGGCTCATATTGCACAGGTCGGCGCCCAGACGGAGATGGAATATCTCCAGAGAAGGAGACTCCACACCCCCCTGGGCAGCCTGTCCCAGGGCTCCCTCACCCTCACTGGGTAAAAGTTCTTCCCCATGTTGGTGCAGATCTTCCGATGCTCTAACTTGCAGCCATTGGCCCTTGTCCTGTCTCCACTGAGAAGGGGCTGGCCATTTCCCCCTGCATCCCATACTTCACATATTGATACACATTAATAAGGTCCCCCCTTAGTCTTCTTTTCTCCAGGCTGAACAGTCCCAGCTCACTCAGCCTTTCCTCATAGGGGAGATGCTTCAGGCTCTATTTATCTTCCCAAGGTGATGGGCGGGGGCTCTGGTCTGACCAGTTTCCCCCTCTCATCTCTGCCTGATCTGTCCAGGCGACTCTGGAGTCCATCAGCCCCATGATATCATACCTTGGCACAGGCCCAGCCTGTTTTGCTTTCTGCCAGGATGGATCCCATAAGCACCAGTGAGAAATCACGGTGGGCCCCGTGGAGAAGCACTGGGGGATTTTTTTGCCTTCTTCTTCTCCTCTTCAGAGACGCGTCTTTCACAGCTTGCATGGGATGCCGCGGATGAAGAGGAGGAAATGGAGGCTGAAGTGGGAGGAAGGTCAAGGATGAAGGATGGCACCATGTTTTTTTATTGGAATGATGGAGCAGCGAGGGTGCCCTCTATAACTATGGAACATAAACAGACCTGGGGGTGAAGGAGCCAGCTGGGTCCTCTTCCAGTCACTGGCTGCTTTTTTTTTTAAATCTTTTATTTTTATTCTGCTTGTTGATGCATGTGTTGAAAAGGCTTTTCCCCTCTTTTAGGGCAGGAATCAAGCAAAGGGGTTTTTTTTTCCTTCATATGTCAGAAGTGCTGCGAAGTGCGGGGCAGCCAGCACCCAGCTGCAGAAGCCAGCAAGGCCTTTGGGATTCTGAGGTGTGTATCTGCTGGGCTCTTACCCTCCCCTGCCCTCCAGATACCTCCTGGGTCCATTCCCTCTTTGCAGGCTGACCCAATCTCAGGAAGATTACATTTCTGAAAGTATCTGAGAAATGCTCCAGTGGATGGGTGGGCAGCCTTCGGGTGTGTAGGGGGGTTCAGCCCAGCCCGCCTTAGTCCAGTATGCCAAAAGTCACGCTGTGAGCAAACTGGAGGCCGCCAAGGGCTTGTGGGATGCTCAGAGCACCACAGGAGGAGGCAGTCCATGCTCATCCCATCTGGAGCAGGCTGGTGCTACTGTGTGATGCCACACCGTTGTGTTGCCCCGTGCACTCGTACTCACAACCAGGGAACTGTGGCTTGATGCCAGCACATATTTTGGTTTATATGGTCATGCCAGGAGCCTGCAGTGCTTCTGGAAGGTTCCTCACCTTATCTGGAGAGACTCCAGGGATACCTATGGGATAGCTGCTTTGAGCTGCCACCCCTCCCAAAGCCTCGCACACAACCATCTCGCAGTATAGAGAGGGAAGGGAGAAAACCCAAACCTCTGAGCACCGTAAAGGTTTTATTATAAACAAACCCCCTAGAGCACTTTGTGAGCTGGGATGATTAACATTCCTTAACGAAGAAGGTGGGGGTGGAGCAGAGGCTGGGGGAGGGGAGATACAACACCCTCCTGCAGGTCCCACCTTCCCACCTAATCCCCTTGTTGCCATCTGGCAGATTTACTGGCCCCGGAAAGGTCGCTCCTACTGATACAATGAATAATTGCTGGCTGTGCTGTATTTCCTCACGAATTTCACTTCCCTGCCAGAAAAGTTCAGGGCTGGGTCAGGCATTTATATACATTTATGTACAAATATATATAAAAAAATACTTTTCTTTCTTCTTCGCCTTTCCAGGTGGTTTCTACCTTTCCCTATCTCAGGACTCATAGTCCCTACTCAACATTTTTATTTTCATATTGCCATTTGCCCAGCCTGGGTAAAGGGAAATAACCAAAGGACTAAGACCCACACCCAGCCTCTCCTGGGTGGGGATACTCCACAGCACTCCTTTCCATGGGTGCTGGAAGGGCTGTGGCAGACCTGCAGTCCCTCACCCACACTGTGGGACCACTGAGTGTGGCAGTGGCTGCCCTTGCCCTACTTCTACCTGGGCAGTTCTAATTCAATTATGCTGAGACCCAGCTTAACAGGCTGGAAAGAAGTGTGTGGTTTGGGCTTCAAGTGGTCGTGTCCTTCCTCCTCCCACACCGTGGGCATGGCCAGTCTTCACAGGGTCACAATCGGAAAGGGAAGTGCACCAGCATCCTAAATCCCTTGTCTACAAGCTTCTACTGTGCCGATTCACCTTACGCCCACGGCCACCATGCCAGGATGCTGAGAAAGGTAGGTGGGAGATTTGGAGGGGTACCCATCACCACGTACCTCCCAGAGATGGATTGGTGCTAGTACCACAGAAGGGACAGCCAAAAGCCCCTGCACTGGGGACCGACAGCAGCAGGGACCTCAGAGAAGTGAAACTGCAGCGGAAGAGAAGTCAGTTGTTCTGCACCAGCTCTGGGTTTGCTCCCTGCCACCACCGTCCCATGCTCAGGGCTGTGGGTGCTTCTGGGAAGAGAGGGGGAAAGCAAGTGTTACGGGATAGGAACATGGGGAGAGGCAGGTAGCAGAGGACACTGCTGCCCCAGGGCAGCCAAGAAGCACTAAACCCCCTGGGCACAAAGTGACAAAATGCCTTGGAGCAGCTGCATGACACTCAACCCGAGCTGTGGCACTGGTGCTCTTTCATCCATCTTGCAGGAGAAAGGCAAGCCCCAAGACATAGAAATCTTCTTTTCCCTTCATCCCACATCAGCAGCGTGCTTCTCCCCACCAGTCCTGCCGCACCCACCTCAAACCTTCTGCCCCTTGCCAACGCCTACCCTTGAAGCTGCAGTTGTTTTGATGGAGTGACTCTCCAGACCAGGAGTTCAGGAAATAACCACGTCCCACAGATTAAAATCCTGGCAACAGTGGAGCTCTTTCCTCTGGATGGCACAAGGCTGCCAAGCCTGGCAGCAGGTATCCAGGGCTGATCTCGATTTGTTGTTCACAGCCCTCCTGTGTAGACCTTGGCCACTGCCAAGAGGTGACCAACCCCCTTCTTTTGGGACAAGAAACCTTAAAATGAGTTTCTAGGTGAGTTTTGCAATGAATAAAAGATCCCAGCACCATTGCTTTATGTCTTCACTCGGTCAAGTAGAGGTCTGGCAGGAGCCCGATGGTGCAAGCACTGCTCCTGCCACCTAATTTTAGGTTTTAAGATGCGAATTCTGGGTGCAGCTGGTAGAGGAACCCTCCCACCCCTGCTGAGTAAGGGTTTCCTGGGTCTTTTCTGTAGGTCACCCTATGTTTTAGCTGAGAATTGGTGTTCTACAAGGAAGACAGCCAAATTCTGGGAGATGGTGAAGCCCACATGCACACATGTGGGTGCATTCGGCTGGGCATCCAGGGCAGCCCCCACCCTACTTCAGGGTGCAAAGGGGTCTAGGACGGTCTCACATAGCTGTTTCAGGTGACCCAGGGGCAGACAGAAACTTTCAGCTACAGCATTCATGGGTTTCCTTCTCAGGATTGCCTGCACCTGCCTGTGGAGGCAATCAGTTTACCCACAAGGCCTTCTGGTGTCGCTGCTACATGGTGGTGGCTTCATTTGATCCTGGTTTCCTGTGATCCATGTGAAAGGAACCCCTACTCACTGGTGTGTTACAACCCTGCCTGCTAGCTCTTTCTTATCAGCACTGAACAACAGATGATTTCTGGAGATGGATTTTTGTGTTGTTTCCTGTGCCTGGGAGATGACTTTCTTCTCTTGCTTGCTACTGGGAGACATGATGGAGCTGGTCTGGAGAGGCCTCTTTGTCCAGGAGGAATGGCCACTGCCAGCGTCCCCCTATTCCCCACCTGACACAGCATGGCTGGACCATGTCTGCGCCCTGCTCCTTGAGATACCCCAAAGAGCCCGACTCCCCTTGAGAGTCCAAACTGAGAGGAGAACCTTCCTCCCACCACCAGTTCAACCTTGAATCCGCAACCGAAGTACATCCAACCAGAAGTATTCATCATCCCAAGGAGAAGGAAGCAGCACATCCCCAGCCCTGAGCTTTGGCAGCACTGGGAAACCTTCAGGAGGTGATGAAAGATGCCTGCCAATGTTGCCTTTGTGCTACAGGGAAGAGAGAGGAAAGCTGAGGGATGGAATGGTGGCAGGAGAGGCGATCACCAGCATTCCTGACCGATTCCCTGCCCACCATCCATCGTTGCCCTGTATTTTCCTGAACACGTTCTCAACCACGGAAACCTGGATCACACCATGTAGAAAGGGAAGGACTTGGAGTACTTGAGGCACTCCAGCTCCTTTACGAGAAGGGTTGTCAGACCCTTTTAACGATGCTTTTGTTAAGAACAAGGCTGTTGCCCCGATCGAGCTGCCAGAGGTTCTGCCTCTCCAAACACCATCCCTGAACAAGTCACACACCTCCTCACAAGAGGCTGGCTCTCAGCTGCCTTTTTTTTCCCACAATTTCAGAGTTTTACAGTCAGCGTTCCTCATTTTCCATGTCATTAATCTCTGCGGGCCCTGACTCCGAGCAGGCGGGAAGCCAAATCCTGCCAGACAGGTTCCAAGTGAAATCCAAGTTGTCTGGAAAAGAAGAAAATTCAGCTCAAAATTGGGAAAGCATGTGAGCCATACGCTGACTCTCACCAACTGCCCAGAGGGGTGAGTGAAAGGTGCCCAAGCCAACAGATGCTTTTAGTGGCAGTCAGCGCGCCTCTTCCCATTCCACTTGACTTTTCCAGCAATTGGCCAAAATAATCTGAACTCTTTGTTTGGGCTAACATTTTTAATTTTGTCCAAACCCCCCCCCCCCAAAACCTCAACAAAACACCCCAAAGCAAGCAAAACTGGGACATTATCTCTAAGTTTTCTTAAAATGTTATTTTTAAGTTTCTTTTCTATTTCTAAGTGAGATTTTCTTGCCTCGAGAGCTGCCATTGAGCACTGCCAGCTAATGTGTTGGTCAGGGCAGTGATTTTTCATCTCCTCTGGTGTTTGAGCAGGTCTGCCAAGAAACTCCAATTCTCTGAGGTCCCAAAGGTGAGGATGAGATGGGATAAACCTCTTTCAGACAGAGCAGGGGACAAGAAGAAACCTATCCTGTGGTGGGACGAGTAGGAAGAGCAGAAACTCTTTCACCTGGACATCTCCAGAGATGCCCTACTGCCTTCAACATCTGCCCGTCCCCCTCTCTCCCCTCCCAGCTCCTGCTGGTCCCCCATGCAGTTTGTCTCTGCACACGGCTGCAGGAATAATGCAGATTTCACCTCTCTCAGGGGCCGCTGGTGTCTCACAGCTCGCTGGTTTTTAAATTTTATTATTATTTTTTTAATTACTCTGAGGTCTACCTCTTACTGGGAGATCCCTTGGTCTCAAGGTCACCTGTCCACTGTCTCCATCCTGATGGGGTGGCTCCAGGGGTTTTGGCAGGGGCTTTGCTCAACCTTTCCTCAGGCTGCTCAGCAGATGCCAATGCCATTTTGACCAGCCAGCCAGCAGTGCCCTTCAGCAAGGACTGTGCACACTTCCCGCTGGCTGCCCTGCCAGTGAAATCAGGGGAAGAAAACCCCACGTTGGACCCCAAGATGCAAATCAAAGCTTGTCAACTAACGGGAGGCCAGGAGCCGTGTTGTTGTGTGTTTGTGTCTATTTTCCTCCCTCCCAGAAACAAATGCCAGCACAGCTTGACTGGAGGAGGTGCATGGCACTGCACCAGGAAGAGGTTGCTCAGCAGGCTGGCAGCACGGTCACACAGAGTGAGGATCCGCGGGAGAGGGCTCTGGCAGCCCCTGGCCTGATCCGTTGTGCCTCTGCGCCAGCTCTCGGCGAGCGAGGCCGAGTGAGCTTCAGAGGAGCCCTAATGAGATCTGCAGACACCTTACTGCTCTTCCTCCCTCCCATCCCCTTCCAAGCCTCTTCAAAACAGAGCCTGGAAGCAGACTGCGACACTAAGCCCTGCCTTCCTCGGCTCACAAAGGGACCCAAAAGGAGTTGTTTTGAAATAACAGTGCAAATCAAATTACCCGTCGCAGATAAGGAGGAAAGAGGTCAAATATGAAAAGGCTTTAGATGAAAGAAGAATTAGCCTGCAGCCCGCAAGGAATAATTCAATTCCAGTCTCATTTTCAGCACCCCCAGGATCTGGCGCAGCAGAGGTCCCTGGTGAAGCCCAACAGACAAACCTGGCCAAGGCAATTTGTTCCACCACCGAACACAGAGCTGTTCCACCAGCCACATGCTAAGCATCAACTGTCCCCTCAAATGGGAAGAGTATATCAACGTCTTAGAAGCCATCATCAATCAGCCCAGCGGAAACCAAGCAGCCCTGATCGGGTTCCAGCCCAAGCTATGGGAAGCCACGCTGCAGTCGGAGCTCACAGATACTCGGCAGCATCATACTCTCCTCCTCCTCCTCCTCTTCCTCCTCCTTCTCCTTCTCCTCCTCCTCCCCCTCCCCCACAAGCTGCATCCCTTGGAGGTGTGGTTGGGGACCAGGCTGTAGATGTCCCCATGGCACGCAGGGGAGGGGGCAGGTTTGTAGACACACACCCCTCCTGGCCCCCTCCTCTTGGCTGCACCAGCCTGGCGCTCCCCGGACTTGGCAGGGTAATTGATGGGCTTGGGACACGCCTGGAGCTTTTCCACAGGCTCCACTTCAACCTTCCTCCCTTTCACAGGAAAAGTTCTCTCCACCTTTTCCCGAAGACATATTTTATCCCCTTCAGTCACAACCTTCCTTCTCCCTGCGTGGCAGAGAATGATTTGAGATTGGCTCCAAAGCAGCCCCACCGAGGCTGGGCTGGGCTGCACTGGGGAGCAAGCAGGGACCCTCATTAGTGCCAGGACCCACCTCCTGGATAAAGAGGCTCCAGAAATTCCCGTCGTTCACCACCAAATGAACCCAGTTGATCAAGAGGTGGTTGCTAAGCTAGCGCTGGCCGTGTTATCCACAGGGATTGGGAAGGATTTCAGACATTGCGCTGTTCAGCGTGGAAGGAGGGATTGATTTTTTTTCTTTTCCCCTTTCAAACTAAAACATGTAACTGAGGAGTGAAATCCTGAAAGCTTTCTCAAGGACTCTGGGTACTTAATCGCCTTTAAAGTATGGGGATTGCTCCCCATCCCCTTCCTGATTTAATGGGAAACAGGTCCCTCGTGCCCGCAGGCTCTCTCAAACTGCTGGCCATTCGATGACTGGGCCTGGACAGAGCACAACTGCACGATTTTGCCTATACCCATACCCTCCCCAGCTCAGTAAAAAACCTTTTCTTTATAATAAAAAAACCCACATTGAGTTTACAGATTCAAACTTCTCCCCCTTGGGGGGTGGTGGTGTAAGGAATAAATGACAAAATATAGGTGACAATGGCTCAAAAGCGGGTGAAGGCGTGTGAGTTTGTGGCAGGGACTTGCTGGCGCTTGGCCTGTGCCATCAGACCCATACAGGGAGAAATGTTTCCACCACAGCTGCTGTACTGGTAATGTGGGAATGAGGTGTTGGGATGGGTTTGTTTGAACTTGAGAGGAGCAGCAGCATGGCCAGGCCCTGCAGCTGGGAAGCAATGTGTCCTACCCACCTCTTCCCAGACATGATGAATACCTGGGGCATCTCTTGCCTGGAGCCTTGTCCCTGGGGTTGGAAGGTGTGAAGCAGGGGCATTGCCTTAAGCCAGGAGGGCAGCTCCGAGGTGCTGATGCTGATCCTGGGTCTGCAGCTGTGGTGGGTTTCAGGGTCTCCTGGCCAAGCACCAGGTGCTTCTGCATTAGCCCCAGGTTTTTTGGGTCCTCTCAGGTATGAGTGCTGTAAGAGGATGGACACAGCGCTCAGGAAACTAATCCAAGCTCTAAGGCATCACCTCCTGGGTGGCTTCCCAGGCTTCCACGTCCTTATCATCATGGAATTACAGAAATCCCATGATCCAACCCAATAAGCCCCTTGGTAAACAGATGATCCTTTTTCCCAGAGCCTGTAATTAGTTCTTCTCAATATGCTTCTTCCCTGCTGACACCGTTTGTTAGTGCAGCCTGTGAGATGCTATCTGCACAGCCACAAAACACCAATACAGTCGCAGTCCTCGGCAGGAGCTGGGTTTACTACATTGTGCTGTCATCAAAAAGGCAGACGGTGACTTCCCCACACCCCAGTAGCGTTGGCCTCTTCCTCTTTCACACCATCCTCTATGTTCTCCCGTGAAAGGGGCTGCACAGCCCTGCTGACAACCCCCTGGTTTTCATGCACCTCCAGAGATTTACCCCCCCAGTGCTATTCCGGAGCGTCCCCTCTGCTCATCTTTTTACTCACCTTTTCCTCTCTCCTCCTGCTTTGCAGCACTCTTTAGACAAGCCTTTGCAGCTCACACCCCACCCAACCCCGTTCCCCCCCCATCCCTTTCACTTGTTAACCTGCCTGTAGCCCACCCCATGGGCTTTCTCGCTTTCACCCTCCCACTTCCCTTCCATCCTGCTGCTGAGGAGCGAGTGAGCAGCTGGGTAGGGGTGCAGCTGCCAGACAGTTTTACGAGGTTAAATGAGGATATTCAATTAGGCTGTTCAGATTTAATACCTGCAGGCCCCGGAGCAGGGGACTGGCTGTGCTGTGGGCAGGTTGGAGAGCCTCAGAGGGCACAGCTAGGACTCATGTTCACATCTTCACTGAGACCTGCAGACAGCATGCCCTAGCAGCAGACGTCAACAACCCTTCCAGGTTCCCTCAGCAAATGCCCAGTACTGTTGGCAGTGTCTATCTATCACCTATCGCTGGTCAACTAGGCTGAGCCAGGCTTGCAGGCAAGGTCTACAGGGCACTTCTTCCCACTTTGAACATCTCTCCACTCTCCCAGCATCAAGTGCCTTTGGTCAAACCCATCCATTTCTCCAGCCAATCCCTATGGCAGACTCGGAGGGCAACTGCTGTCTCATTCATGCGCAAAGTAACTCTGTCCCACCTCTCTGTGTCTGCACCTCATACTCACCGGCCAGCACCAGGCTTTCCAGAGACTCTCACGTTCCAGATGCTGGCTGCATTTGCTGCACCTGGGAGCAAAGGCTTATTGGCATTTGAAAGCTTTGTCTCTTGATAGAGTTATTCCGGGGGCTCTGGGAGTTCTTTAGTGTTTCCCCATGTGTTCCTACAGCCCACCTGTAGCACTCTGATTCAGCTTTTAAGATCCCAGGTAAATTCACCAGTCAATAAATTGATTATTCTTTTTCTTTTTTACCTTCCTCTCGTACGTGCTGTTTCTTTGGAGCTGGACTCGTTGTTGGCAGATCTCACCCCAGCTGCAGGCAGGACAAAGGCGTATGGCTTCCAAGCCCCAGACGCCGTGCTGGCTGGTCCTCCCTGGGTCTGCTCGGTTTACAAATTGATCACTGTTCTCCTCCCCCTGTTCACCTGGGTGGCCTGGCCCACATCCTCTTCCTGAAATACCACCTACCTGAAGAGGAGTCTTGGAAAACCCCAGCAATTTGCCCACTCCCACACACACGTGACAGCAACGATACCACCACAGGACATGAGATTGTTGCTTGTCCCTAACGCTGAGGAAATCACAGCAGTCACACGCTCCTGGAAGCAGGTTCCTGCTGCCTTGGTGAAGCTTTAGCCTCCCCCCCACCCCGTTGCCCAGTAAAAAGCTCTTAAATAATTCCTGGACACCTTTTCACCAGGTATTCACAACATTTTGCACCAGGGGAAACAATGAGAAACACCTCCCAGCTTCTCCCCACTGGGAACTCAGCTCCCAGGCCCCTTGACACGTCCAGTCTTCTTGCTGTGAGGGTACTGGTATCCCCAAACATGCAGCTTTCAGCACACACACACTGTATTTTCCAGCAGCAAACCAGTTCTGTGGGTTTTTTTTCCCTTTATTGCCAAAATCTGTTTTCCCTAAAACCGTTACTACTTAATTAATGGTAAGTGCATTTCAGTTCCCACTTACTGAGTTTCCCCAGTAATTTCTCCTTGTTTAGCAAGTTGCTTTTGCAGCAGAAAGCCCTGAGCTGGACTTTACTGGAGCAGCCCAGAGTCTCAGAATAGGACTGTGAGCAAGAAAGCAGCTTTAGGAGCCACCCCTGTAGCACAGTGCCCAGGGGAGCACCCTCCTGACCCCAGATCACCCACCGGGGCCCCTGCCCAGCAAAACCTCTCCTGCCTCCTGGAGATGAGCAAACGACTCTCTGTTCTCCGGGGATGCTTTGCAGGCTACGCTGAGCGTTTTGCCCGTAAGGTCCAGGCAGGAGGAATGAACGAGTCCTCAACTCCCTTGGCAATCTTTGGAGCAGCCTGTTAGGGATCAGCCATGCACCAGCCTTATGGAGAAAGTTTCCCACTCGGTGCAGATCCAAATCCCGTGGCAAAGGCAGGATGCTCTGCTGGCAGAGGCTGAATCCCTGCCCTCTGCACGCTCAGGCTCTGTATTTCACACTGGACCCTACTTTTTCCCCTGCGCCATTCCCTTTGCTTCAGAGACATTTGTTTAAGGCACAAAGCCTTGACTTGCTGTCCAGAGTGAGGTTAAAAAAAGCTGCACAACCCGTGCATCCTCCTAGCACTCCTTACAGCCAGTTGCCACCCACACGACTCATCCCAGGGCTGTTACAACCACCTATAAACGTGGGCTCAACACTTGCTGCCCCCCCCACATCACTGCCATGGGCAAGGATGCACTTACATATGTGAGCAGGATGTCGCACTGGGTCACCGCCCTGGGCCTCTCGCTGTCCCTGAAGGAGCAATGGCTTGGGTATCTTTGGGCCATGAGCACCTTGGCCTCTTGCTGCAGGAAGAGCGGTGCTGGCACCCTGACAGCCTTGTCTCTTGTGTGCCAGCAACCTGCTGTGGGTTTGCACCCCAGCTGCCACGTCCCAGGGTCCCACCATGATTGCTCCCCAAGGTGACAAGTGCTCTCCCCTACCAAAAGTTGCCCTGCAGAGACCGTGGCCATTGGCCTGCTGGTGAACACCTACCATCAGCCCGTCCAGCCCCGCAGAGACCCCGCATCCTGCTGACGCAAACACAACCAGCGTGGAGATAATCCCTAAGCATGGAGACAGTTCCCACAGGCACAAGCAGACAGCACCCAGGCTGGTGCAGGGTGGTTTTACTGAGGTCTTGCCACGGGTGTAACAGGCACCGGAGACACGAACAGGCGCCTGACTCCTCGTCCCAGCTCCCTCAATGCCACAGGCCAGGACGCCATGCTGAAGGGTGCTCTCCAGGGCAGACAAACCCTTCACACCAGGGCTGCTCTGTGGCAGGTCCCATGTGATGGGTAAGTCCACTCCACAGAGATACACGAGCCTTGGCTCAGACCGGAGCCCCAAGGACTTTTTGCCTCCATCCAGGAGACAGTGTCAGGACACAAGTCAGCGCGCTGGTTGCCTGGTCATTGGACACACATTTCGGTACCTTTTGACCCGAAAAATGCTGCTTTCAGCACCAAAACCCCCTTCCATGTCCCGAGAAGCCACTCGGTTCGAAGTGGGTGAAACATCCCATCGCACCGGAGGCACCGGCTGGAAAGAAGAGCGGCACCAGAAACCAAGGTGGTACTATAATTAACTTTTTCTTTTTATTTACACCACAAGAATAACAAGTTGTCATAATGTGGTACAAAATACTGGACTCCTAATAAAGTTGAAATCGAAGTCGGTACTGTCAGAGAAAGACACCATTGGCCAGGTAAAAAAAAAAAAAGAAAGAAAAAAGAAATGAGGAAAAAAAAAAGCCCAAAACAACAACAAAAAAAAACCCCAACCAGAAGAATGAGAAAAATATTCCAACTCCACCAAGTAAAAGAAAGGACCGTATCAGAAAATTTAGCACGAAGAATGCTACCATCACTTAAAAGTAGGGTCCATACGATAAGAGTGAACTTGTGTCTAAATTACAGCGTAAACCGGTAGCTGCTACCAATGGTGACGTCATACTGAGCATGTATAGGTATAAAGTAGAATATAATATAGTTACAACTTTTTTTTGATACTACATATCTGTAATAAGCTCTCGGGTGAATAATGTTTCAACCCCTCCCCGCCCCCCCCACTTTTATATATATATTATATATATAAGTTTGTCATCCTCATAAACTGGAAAATAGCGCCTCCACTATGGAGCACAGAAAAGTGTTAATTTATTTTCTTTCAATAGGATACTTTTTCATCAATATCAAAGACAAAGTGAAGATGAGCTGAGAACGAGCTCAACTTCGTGACAATGAAGAAACGTGTTTTTTTTTTTTTTTTCCTTACGATGTAAAGTCTCGTTTTTAAACCACAGTGTTGCACAGTACACGACTGCTTAAAGTGAAACCCAGCGATAATACATCATGGAAAAGTAATCTTAAAAAAGTCAACGCAGCTGTGCTGAAGAGTTTAACTCTTGAAAGTCCTCGCCACTCGTCACCTCCTCAGAATCACCGACTATGGGTGTTGACGAAGGGTTGCATCCGGCCTCCCCACCCAGCAAAGAAATCAAGAAGGAAAATTCCAACCCATGTTGTAAGGACTGAGAAATTTAAAAAAATAACAAAAAAAAAAAAGGAAAAAGGACATGACGACACAGGCAGTTTACTTTGTGTGTTCTGCGTAGTTTCCCCAAAAACACTGTTTCCACATAAATACAATAAACTCTATTATTGGTAAGTCACAAGTGCTAGATAAACGTCTTTTTTTTTTTCTTTTCTTTTTTTTTCCTTCTTAAAATGAGAAATGTTTAAGTAGTCCTTTTTATTTACTCTCTCTCTTTTTTTTTAATAACAATAAAAAGCACAATTTCTTATTAAGTTCAGTAAGACGCAACCCCCCCCGCCCCCAAAACCTGTTCCCGCTCTCCTTCCTTCGTGTGTAGCTGTGTGGGTGCGTGCGTGGGGGGGCGGGGATGGAGGGGGTGTGTGTGTGTGTGACAACAACGTCCCAACCTTTAGTCTCTGCAAATGCCACAAGAGGAAAAATAATAACAAAAAAAGAAATAAAAAAATCAATCCAACCCAACAACAACAACAAAACCCAACAAAAAAGAATCCAACCAACCCAAAACCCCCCAAAACCACTTCATGTGGTTCATTTTTTTTTCTTTTTCTTCTATTTTTTTCTTGTTTTTCGAAGCTGCCAAGTTTGGCGTGCAAACTCTGTATACAATATAAAGACATGCCAACCTTACAGACCATGCAACCTCAAGGTGTAGGAAACTTAAAAAAATATATTCATATATATTTATATATATATTTATATATATCAATGCCCGTAAAAGAGGTGGGCCCAAAAAAGTTTACAAAAGGAAGAATGGAATGGATACATGACCGCGGCTAATAAAAACCAAACCAAAACAAAGAAGAAAAAAAAGGAATGTTTTGTATCGAAAGTGGAAACAAAAAATAAAGGAAAAAGGGAAAAAAAAACCCAACCCCAAAATATCAAAAAAACCCCCAAATGATTACTGGTGTACTGCAAAGTGGGCCTTGCTTCTCTTCAGAGATGATTTAAAGATGCTCTTCTCTTTCCCAGCAGGTACAAAGGATGGCCTGGGCAGCACCGCGCTGGGCTGGGATGCGGGAGCATCCCAGGCTCTCGCCCTGCCAGCACAGCTGCCCTACAGCAAAGCCATCTGAAATGAAGAAGCTATCGGCTCAAAAGGTAACCCCCCACCTCCCCACCCAGCGAGGCTCAAGAATGAAGGTTCTTTCTCTGTGCCCGCCCCGAAGAACATCCTGACATTGGCGGGGCAGCAGGTGCCGCTGCGAAACAAATCCAGCGTCGCCAGGAGTTGGGAGGAGACAAACTCCGACGCCTTGGGATAAAAACCAGTCTTTCCATTCCTGACAAAAAAGCTGAGTGTAAGGATGGAAAGAAAGGAAGGCAGGTGACATCCCGGCAAGCTCCTCCGGCCTTTGAAAAGAAACTGGCTGGGGACGGCCCGCCAGCAGCTCCCAGGGACACGGATAGGAAATGAAAACAGATACCTTTGCCATGACGGAGAGGAGAGATGTAAAAAAAACCCTGCCAGGGAAGAGCTGGCAACAGAAACAATCGTGTAAACGTGGTTACTGCCCACAGCCTGTACACGGCGAAAGGAAAATCTAAAGTCAGTCACCAGGTTCGGCAGCCAGGTGGATTTTAGATCACAGCAGCAAAGTGGTCGGTTGAGAAAAGAACAAAAAATAAAATAATAACAATAAAAAACCCACCAACCTCCAAACCAAACCACGACACCTCCAGGTACGTGGTGTTTTTACGCGGGAAGAGTATTCTTAGAGTACGCTGAGGGTGGTCCTGCACGACCAAAGCTATCTGTCATTTTAACACGTACTTGGGTCTGCACAACTCAAATACAGTAGTGTCTGGTTTCGGAATTGCATTATAAACTGAGGAATAAAACAAAAGCCTCTTGCATTTGCTCACAGGTACAATTATGCTTCAAATTCCTCCCACGGCCGAGTCCGGAACGGAATGAAAACGGCCGCTTTGAGAAACCGGGAAAAAAAGAAAGTTACTGGAAGCGACCCCGTTGATCGTCATCGTAACAGAATAAAAGAGTAACCAAACAGTATTGAAAAAAAAACCAACCCAAACCCCTAACCCAACAGAAAAGCAACCCTTGGTTATTCAGATGAGGGGTGTGCGCTATCCTACACTGTGGTAAGAAGGCACGCGTGTCGATCCGGTCTCCTCTTAGCTGCTCAAAACTCCTGGCATCTCCCACAGAGGCTGAAGGTCCAGCTGGCGCTGGGCAACGACCTCCTCAGGGAGGGGAGGAAAAAAATATGGCCCCCCCCCCAGACCCAAAAAAATAATTCAGGAAAAGTTCTCCAACCTACACCGGTGACGGGAAGAAGAGGAGGTGAGGAAGAGGATGTGGGGAGGTGTGCATGCGTGTCTGCGTGTCCGTCTGTCCGGCGGAGAGAAAAATGCCGGCTGTCCCACAAGTGTCCGACAAACCTTCCCAAAGGTGGGCGGCAGCTGCAGCTGCCTGGAATAATCCCTATGATCTGCACGGAGGACAAAGACGTCGCCCGTTGGAATACTACTATGTCGAAGGTAAGAAAACTCCTTATTTTCTTTACATAGCTGCTATAACAGAACTGAGGAAATATACAGTCGGCGGTATCATTATACAAAAGAGCCCATCGCGGTCCCTCCTCCTCCAGAAAAACACACCCTTTCCGAAAAATAAACTCTGACGGTCTGCCACGGTTCCTTACGCCCGCAGAAAGCTGCTCACTGCACAAGGCGTGAGAGGAAGGGGGGGAAGTTAAAAGAAAAAGGAGGGGGAAAGGCAAAAGAAAGAACAAGAAGAAGGTGATGTACAAGTGAGAAGAAGGGGGGTAGGAAGGTTCAGACGCTATTGCCGTTGGGAAATGAAACCTGCCAAATAGAAAAGAAAGGTCAGGAGTCACACAAAGAAGGCTTCTGTGGGGTTCTGTGAAACGTCGATATAAAAATTAACAGCAAATTCAGAGTCTTCGCTATAAAAAACGCATCTTTTTTTGTTTTGCTTTGTTTGTTAGAAAAAGGATCACAACTAAAAACCTTAAATTAAAATACAAATGTTTAGGGTAGTTGCCCAGTGGCTAACGTGTTGGCTTTCTGAAACACTTTCCAACCTGTCGTCCCAAAGTCCTCGAGTTTCAAACCTGGATCCTTTTCCAAAAAAGCACCTTTTACGCCTCGATTCGCCAATCCGTCCCTAGGGAGCTCCCAATGGCTGCTACTGTTATAGTGTGCATTTATCACCTCTATATTTTTGTCTATAAATGCATCATAAATATTTCTAATCAATAATTCATAGGAATCCGGTTTCTAAGCTTGGAGTACATTTGGAATATACATTATACACATATATATATTTATACCTAACAATTTAAGCAATATCTCATGCTAGTTGCTTTTAAAAAAAAGCATTCCAGTCTTAAAACCTGCGTTTGTGCCTAATACATGCTTTGACACCCAAATCGGTAAGTTCAATTACTAGATAATGTAGAAGAGAGAAAAACATTTGAAAATTTGTTTTTAAAAATGGTTGAATTTCAAAGACCCAACAGTATTTGCCACTTTCTTGGCAACTACCTTAATTTTTTTTCCTTTTCATTTTTCTTTTTTTTTTTCCTTTTTTCTCTTATTTTTGTTTTTTTTTTTTCCTTTGAAACAGCAATGAAAGAAAAGAAAACAAATCCAAACTTGTAGACAGTTTTTGGAGACGCTCCGTTCAGCTGATGCCTGCTTCCCACCATCATGCCAGCACAAGCCAAAAAAAAAAAGTCTTCCTTCCTGATGGCAGTTCTTGGCTTTCCCAACCAGAGGAAAAACATTCCCGAACTGCTGCGTTCTTTGTGGTCTGTATTTTTTTTTGTTTGTTTTTATTTTATTTTATTTTTTTACTTAAGGCATTGTTCCTCAAACTTCAGAAAATCCAGCTGCACCAAATCCATCAATTAAAAAAAAAGGCACAAACTCATCTTCAGATGGCTTTGGAGACAATAAAGCCGACTCCATCTGGGCTACCGTTTCCCCCGTTCTCTTTCCCTTTCCTTTAGATCTAAGACAAGTCCCTCTTTCCCAGTCCCTCCCCGTTAAAAATACACCATCTCCCATTGTTCTGGTTTCCATCTCCCACCGTTCTGGTTTCGACAAGAAGGTCGTTGACTCACAGGCAGGCAAGAGCCACTGAAAAAATCCAAGAAATGAAACTACAAGATGGGTCGAGTGGTTCAAGCGGAGATTGCTGAATCGTGGGTGAGCAAATTGTAAGCACCAGTTTTACGTTAAGGTTTGTTTTGTTTTGTTTTTCCATGTGTGTTGTTGAATCTTTGATTTGCTTTTTTTTTTATTATTATTCTTCTTATTATTATTTTTTTTGGCAACTCTGCCAAAGACTTCACAGGCATCGTTCCCCTTTCTGCTCCCAGTGAGGCCCAGAGGAAGAGTGCCCAACGTGTCAGTCCTTTACTACCGGTGTTTTTCGGCAAATATATACTGTAGACACATATAGATATGGAGAGATACTTTGTTTTTTCGGTTGCTTTTACACCTGGTTGTCCTTCTGTATTCTGGAAAAAACCATGACAGGACGCAGGAGTAACAAGAGAAAGCTTCTTGGCAGAGCTTCAAGACGAAGACGAACAAACAGGAGAACTCCAGCTCGAAGGTGAATGCTACAGGGGAGGTTCCTCTTCCATGGGTTCATCATCGGGTCTGAGCAATTTCACAACCAGGGCAGGATGGGAAGAGTGAGGGAAGAGAGGGAAAAACCAGTTGAGCACAACAGAGTGGGAGCATTTGCAGTGCTGCATCTCACACTTTACGCTCCCATCACCTTCCCACCCAGGTAGCTGTGCTCAGCCAGCTCAACTGGAATGAAACCTTGCCACCAAGAAGGGGTTTTAGACAATCTGCTCTCACTCTTGCAATGCTAATGATTTTTTTTTTTTTGGCAGCAAAAAGCAACTTCCTTTCGTGGTCCAAAACCACGTTCAACTCCAGTTGGAGCAGAGGGGTCAGGCCCAGCATGCACCACGCTAAGGTCACACACAGGATTTCATGGAACTGCTGTTCTATGGCAGCCCACCAGCTCTTCAGAGAACCCACGGAGAGCAGGATAGAACCATAGAATCATAGGATGGTTTCAGTTGGAAAAGACCTTCAAGATCATCGAGTCCAACCATCTATCCAGCCCCACTAGGTCCAACACCAGACTATGTCACCAACTACAGCATTTCCTCTTCTTTTAAAGCCCTCCAGGGGCGGTGCCCCGACACCCTCCGTGGGCTGCCTGGACCAATACCTGACAGCCCTTTCAGTGAAGAAATGTTCCCTAACACCCAACTGAACCTTTCCCTGATACAGCTTCAGGCTGCTTCCCCTTGCCCTGTTCCTGGCTACCAGGGAGAAGAGACCGACCCCACCTCACTACAACCCCCTTTTAGGTAGCTGTAGGAAGCGATGAGCTCTCCCCTCAGTCTCTTCTCCTCTGGATGTGGGGAATGCGTGTACACTGGTTAAAAGGTTAAAAGGAGAAGATTAACCCAGAAGGGCTGCCCACCACAGCTCCTCCTGCCTGGGCAGACTCCAAGACATGATGATAAAAGGGAAGGAAAGCAACTCACCTCTTCTCAGCTGGCTTCACGCCCACTGACAGAGATGCCATGGCCGTTACTGTCTCTGCCTCCTCGTTCTCGCACTTCTGGGCCTCAACCAGGGAGTACCCCACAGTGGAGGCGTAACGCTGGAGTGAATGCCAATACTTGCCTGGGGAGAGAAGAGGTGGTTTAAGGCACCCACACTGTAACCAGTCCAGCACTGCACTCCTGATCTCCCCGGTCCAATGGATGGCTGAGATCTGTCCAGGAAGACTCATCACACCTACACAACATGCAACTTTGATCTGTACTCCCTCTCACCTCAAGGTATTAAAAGATGGTGCTGCAATGCTGCTGTGTCTTGAAAAGCTAGGCTTCAGATCTAAAAGGTAGTGAGAGGTAAAGCTGGACATGAGCCACCAATGGGCACTTGCAGCCCAGAAGGCCAATGGCACCCTGGGAAGCATCACCAGAAGTGTGGCCAGCAGATCAGGAGAGGGGATTCTGCCCCTCTGCCCTGCTCTGGTGGGACCCCCCTGCAGCACTGCGTCCAGCTCTGGGGTCCTCAGCACAGGGAGGACATGGACCTCTTGGACCTTGTGTAGATCCAGGCCTGGAGGTTGGTGGCCCTGCCTGTGGCAGAGGGGTTGGAGGTCTATGATCCTTGGGGTCCCTTCCAACCCATGCCATTCTATGATTCCATGACTCCAGAGGAAGTCATGAGGACGCTCAGAGGGCTGGAGCTGCTCTCCTACAAAGACAGGCTGGGAGAGCTGGGCTGGTTCAGCCTGGAGAAGAGAAGGCTCAGGGAGATCTCCGAGCCCCTTTCAGTCCCTGAAGGACCTACAGGAAAGCTGGGCAGGACTGTTTGTAAGGGCAGGGAGCAATGGGACGAGGGGCGGTGGGTTAAACTAGAGCAGGGCAGGTTCAGATGAGACATGAGGAAGAAGCTCTTCCCTCTGAGGGTGGTGAGACCCTGGCACAAGTTGCCAAGAGGTGGGGGAGGCCCCATCTCTGGAGACATTCAAGGTCAGGCTTGATGGGTCTCTGAGCAACCTGATCTAACTAAAGGTGTCCCTGCTTACTGCAGGGATGGGACTAGATGGCCTTGGAATGTCCCTGCCAACCCAACGCACCCTATGAGTTGATGATAGGATTCTACAAGAGCACTGCACCTGCACATCCCTAAAGGCCACCTCAGATGTCAAACCAGGGCTGAACCACTGTCTGACAGTGGAAGATGCTCTTTTCCTTTGGCTAGGGAAGGAAAGTGGGAGGTGGAATCTGGAGTTTTCAAGGACAAATGGGCAAGGGGTTCTGGAGATGAGGATCCAAGCTGCACAGAGGTGTACAGCATCCCTCACATCGATGAAAGGCAGCACTTAGGTGCTCAAAAAATAGACATTTCCTTTTTTTCCTCTTCAAAATCCTCAGAAACTTTTAGACCTAAGGAAAAATACATGCAAGGAAAGGACGTACTGCAGGTGTAGACTGGATGTCCACATTCAGCTACCATCTGCCACATTCTCGCCATGCTTCTGTAGGCAAATGGCCAAAGACCACAGAAGATGATTTAAGTTGCACAGTGGCATTCACTTTTGATGTCTGCAGTCTGCCAAGATAAACATCTTTTTTGTTGTTTGTTTCCTTTGGTGAAAAGAGCTCAGAAGGCTTCAGAGGGAGAGGACAAAGGATATTTTTTTGGGCCCAGGTAGGACACAACGAATTTGCTGGTACCCAAAAAGCCACAGCAAAAGACTGAAAGCAAGAACCTGTGCAGCAGCAGAGGGGGAGGAAGGACTTGTTCTCAAGCATCTTTGTTCTTCCTGGGATGGGCAGCAGATCCAAGGGTCTTTTGATTTGCTCTCATTTTAAGGGGAAAAAAATCAATGACAACAGTCCCTGTCTGGCTCAAAGTGCTGCCGAGGTGTCACATCTGTTCTGAGCTCTCCTCTCTGCAGAGAAGCTTCTGGAAATGTGATTCCAATTTCTAAAGCCACTGGACATTTTCAAAGAAAGAAATAAGTGAAATGCTTTGGCATCTCTGAAGCTCTGTGTTCATGCTAGAAAACAGAGACAAACCCTCTCCAGGTTTAGACCACAGATACTTGAATCAGGAAGATGTCAGGACCTTGCAGTGGGATTCCTCTGTTACTCAGGCTCTTTCACTCCATCACCCAAGAATATCACAGAATCACAGAACCATAGGGGTTGGAAGGGACCTCAAGAGATCATCGGGTCCAACCCCCTGCCAAAGCAGCTCCCGAGCTCATATTGCACAGGTCGGCGTCCAGATGGGGCTGGAATATCTCCAGAGAAGGAGACTCCACACCCCCTGGGCAGCCTGTCCCTGGGCTCCCTCACCCTCACTGTGTGCAAGTTCTTCCCCATGTTGGTGCAGAACTTCCTATGCTCTAACTTGCAGCCATTGCCCCTTGTCCTGTCTCCACAGAGCACTGAAAAGGGGCTGGCCATTCCCCCCCGCATCCCATACTTCAGATATTGATAAACATCAATAAGGTCCACCCTTACTCTTCTTTTCTTCAGGCTGAACAGCTCCAGCTCACTCAGCCTTTCCTCATAGGGGAGATGCTCCAGGTCCTTAACCATCTCCGTAGCCTCCTCTGGACTCTCTCCAGGAGATCCCTGGCTTTTTTATACCAGGGAACCCAGAACTGGACAGAACACTCCAGCTGGGGCTTGACCAGGGCAGAGTAGAGGGGGAGGATCACCTCCTGTGACCTGCTGGCCACACTCCTCTTGATGCCCCCCAAGATCCCACTGGCTCTCTTAGACCCCAGGGCACACTGCTGGCTCATGGCCATAACCCTGGGAAAGTTTCTACCACCAGGATTTTAACCTCCTCAGCTAAAGAAACCTGCGATACTCGCAGCTTCGTGCAATCCCCTGTTGAACCTCCATCCCTGCCCGCACACAATTAACTGCTGCCTGGATGCCCAACCAGATCTGTGCTTGTTTGAAATACTTTAAGTGCTTTTGAAGAGATAAGGGCACACTCCAAGCACAGGACAGCCCATCTTTTATAGAGATTTTAAGTACCAATTCCTCGTCCAGCAGTGACGCACTTCCCCGCACGGACCATTCCCCACCCATCACTCGACTTCCCACCCTACTGCACGTCCAGTAAGACCAGCTTGTGGCTGCACAAATCCAGAGGATTGTGCAGCGACCACCTGGAAACACAGAGGGAACACAGAGGTGCCAGGACAACCAAGAAATCAAATGGGTGTCCCCTCAGGGCAGCCCACCAAGGAACCAGCTGGTTGAACAGAGCTCTACTCACTGTGTATCTCGATGACTTTCTCCATTGAATGCACTGCGTTAGCATTTGCTCGCTGCTGGAAAACTTTCTCTGGAAGAGGGTCCAACTGCAGAGAGAGAAAAACACCCAAGAAACAGGATGTCAAGTTAGAGACCAGGCAGTAAGCACGACTCACCAAGAGGGTCTGCCCTACCAAGCCTCCACCCCATCCCACTGCTTCCTATTACCCGTCTTCAGTCAAATACCCAAAAACCCATGTATGTTTTGAGGTGCCCTTGAGATACTCAGTGCAGGCTGGTGTTCCTCCACATGCAAAGCGCTGCAGCCACTGATGTTACACCACTGTTATACCACCCAGACAAATGTGCTGCTTTTAACATCACATCTTTCTTAACTATCGCTTGAATCTACGCTGCACCTTTTGGTGCAGTTTTCACTATTAAAACAAGACAAGGTGCAAATAGAAGAGATTTAAAACCACCCTTCAGAGCCACACTTCTGGTTTTCCTCTGGAGAAATTCTTCTAAATACCCATTCCAATGTTTTTATTAGCTCCAAACTGAAAACAATCTGTTCCCCAGGAGCACTCAGCCTAACGTCAGCACAGAGAAAGCCATGCTCAGCAGGAGTGTAACTCCAGTCACCAGTGCTGCCTCTTACCAGGGTAGGAAGGCATTACATCTATATGTTAAGGATCATTATTTCTCAAAGTCCTTCTCCAGCGACCCTGGAGCAAGGATCTGCAGCATGGATCTGCCTGTAAAAACCTGGACAGAAAACCCACATGGACAGTAAGATGCTGGTGGAATTGCCTTGCAGGACTGGAAGGACTGGTGGTGTCCCCCAGGGCTCTGTCTGTCCACCCTGGCTCCAGCAGCCGCTGGACAGTTCATAAAAAGAGAAGTTAGGTCAACATTCTGAAACCACATCCTTCACGGTGGTTTTTGCCCTGCCTCTTTGGGGGGTGGGTGCCACGGAACAGAAAGTCACTCGCTTCTTCTGGTGGCAGAAAAGAGCAGTAACAACAATTAGCCAATGATCCCTCCTTTGTCAGGCCCATGGGGTTGCATCCCTCTGTACCCCACGTGGCAAAAGCAACGTCTGGACAGGTCTTTAAGGAAGAGATCTCTCAGGCTTCTCCACTGCCATGGATATCAAGCACAAAACGTCAGGCAGCCCAGCCATCCATGTGACACGCTTCCACTGCCCACTCCTCCTCCAGAAACAGTGCTCACAGGCTGCAGCCTCACCATCGCTCCCCTGTGAAGGGAAGGAAATGCCCCTGGGCATTAGGCAAAAGTTTTAGGCAACTGTTTATTATCACCTTCTTTACTTGGGATGTCTGAGCCCAACACCGGACACACCTCCGCTACTCCTACATGAAAAACGACACAGTGCTTGCAGCAGGGACAGGCAGGGCTGCGAGTGCTGCCATGTCCCATAGCATGCCACTCCTGTCTCTCTCCCCAGGGATGCTGGAGCTCCAGACCTCGGCTCCAGGCATGGTGCTGGCACAGGGCACAGCCTGGGGCAGGGATTACCACTGGCGCTCCAGCACATCACCGTTTCGGTAGCAGCATGGCTCTTCGGGCACAGAGAGCTCATTTTCCGCAGGGCAGAAGTTGGTTTGAAGGGTAAAGGCTGGCAATGCTGTGATGGAGCGAGCAGCTCTGCGCAGCCGCGGCAGAGGCCGCTCTGAGTGACAGGAGAGGAATGGTGGCTTCCTGATCCGAAGTGCTATCAGCAGACCTTCCCTGCATCGCTGGTATTTCAGCTGAAGCCGTGTTAGTTTTGCACCACGACATCTGCAACTAAAGCAGCCTACGGACGTTTTCAAGCAGCCTCACCCGGCACGGACCCCTGTCCCATCACAATAACTTGCTGCAAAGCTAAAGCTCTGGTTTAATTTCCTGGACAGTTGGGAACGAGTTGGCTCTTGCCTCTGCCTGACGCTTTTTCCCAAGCGGAAGTTCTGATCTCCGCAGACGCCTCGGGGACTGGCATCGCTCCCCTCATTTCCTACCGCTTCCCCGTGTACCTCTGGCACCGCTCTCGAGCCAAACCTCCCCGCAGCCCACCGCCGGCTGCAGCTGCCTGTCCGCGTGCACGCACGCATCGCTGTCTAACACGCTGTATATCAAACTTCATCAAAGGGCCGCGGGATGGAGCGCCGGCAGCTCCCTCCAATGGCCTCACATTACAAAGGCTTTATAAAAGACCGCGATAAAACGAGTGTTTCCTGCTTTTTGATGTGTGAGTTGGAGAACATTACGATGGTATTTGCACAGCCTTAGAGCCCACCTAGGAAAACTGAGAGCAGGTCCATCTTTAAGTACTTTAAAGCACCTTATTGCAGCCCTGATCCAGAAATTAATTAATTAAGTACATAAATAGAGGATTTTTTACCTTTAGGGATCAGTATTCACTCTGCTAAATGAAACCATGCAGTCAGCTGACAACAGCCAAGCTACTGTGAGATCTCCCCACAGCCTCATGCTTACGAACACGTCTGTGGTTCGGATTGGGTGCTTATTTATCACATGCAGATCCTCACACCGCATCACTGTGACCTGCCTGCATCACAGCAGCACATTAAACGACAGGGCTGACATCATTTGTGCGGTGTTGCCTCCCTCTCCCCTTCAAAATGCATCCTGCCATTAGAGCTGGCTGCACCCAACCATGGATAGAGCTGGAGGAACTGCCTGCGGTGACAACAGTGTCATGAGCTGTCGCCTTCAGGGATGGGTGCTGCAATCCAGCACCAGCTCCCAAGTTTTTGGCTTGCATACGGAATTGGGTCCCCTTATCAGAACTGCCTGGCCAAGCATACGGAGCAGATGCTGTTCGGACGCTTGGAGAAGGGATGCTGGATGATTAAAGCAGATGTTTTTGATGCATCCCAGCTGTTTTAGCTCTTGGGTCGGGTCAGTCAGGTTTCTCCCAGGCGCTGTCGTCCTTCACGTGGGGTGCAGACGCTACAAGACAGAGCACTTCTACAACAGGCGGGAGGTGGAACGCAGCTGCTCCGCACCTCCACAGAGATGTAAGTTCCCTTCTCCAACCTGTCAGACCCAAGAATGGCTGATGCTCACTGAACTGCAAGTGCTCATCACCAGCCCCAGAAGCCAGCTCCCTACAAAGGCAGAGCCTGAGCTTGGCTGCTCCTCTCCGTGGTGTTGCACCTTCAGGTGCTGCCCACCCATCCTCCCTCTGCTTCTGCACAAAGGGGTTCTCCAGCAAAAGGTGCTGATGAGACACCCTGGATGTGCTCTCCAAGGCTGGGGAGAGCTTTAGGAAAAACCTCCTCCTTTTGCCATCAGATTTCTTGTGACAGAGCCTACTGCCATCAGAGCTCTGCTCAGTGGCCGTCTCACCAGGCTCCTTGTGTCCCCTCACTCCTACTCTGGCCTTCCAGATTCACTCATTTTCCCAAGGCACTAAGGACAACCTCTTAATTGAACAGGCAGCCTAGAAATAAAGTCAAACATACCACCCCAGCCATTAACACCGTCCGAGGTTTAGGAGCCACCCCCAACGTCACATCAGTGTGGCTGCTCTACCCAAAGGCTGAAGTGCTTAGCAAACTGTAGCCTAAGGAATCACACCATGCTGCTGTTTTAATTCATGCTATCAATCCTCAGTGATCGTTCAGAGCAGCCTGGGGTCTGTGACTGGGGCTGCAGCCTGGGCAAGCATAGAATATTGATGCAAGGCACTTTTGCAGTCTGTTGCTCATGTCGAAGACTCAACCGTTTGGACTTTGGTCATCCTCCAGGTAGAAGACAGGTTGTCCTGGTTTTGGCTAGGATAAGGCAAAAGCATGACACTGGTGTCCAAAAAAGAGGAATGAAGCAAAAGGAGGGAGGTTCGACACAAACAAACCAGTAGTTGATACTCAAAAGCCCACAGGTTCTCCAGAAATACTGAAGAGAGGGCAGCACAGACAGCAAATGCACAAGAGCCCCAGCCTGGGATTTCACTGCTGATAATTCTGACCCAGAACTCCGTGAGCACAAAGACACGTTGAATGTCACCACTTTGAACTCTTTAATTATCAACCACACCAGGAGAAATGGAGGCGGGAGCTGCTGATGTGGTACAAGCTGCAGGCAGATGCCAATAGCCAGGCTGTATCAAGGACTGGTGCCAGCAACCCACATAATTTCTGAATCCCACTGACACTGAAAGGGGGAGGAGAAAAAAAGAAAAGCCGAAGAATCTGCCTGTGGAGGGAAATACCCTGACCTCCCCGGCAACCAAGAACTAGAATTCCTTGGCATACTGGCTCTTATCTGTGAATCAAACACCTTGGCCTTTCCAGGCAACTTCTGGGACAGCGAGTTGCAGAAGGTAGAAAATACAATATCAAGGAAAATAGACAAGTGGAAAGAACATCAAGCAAGGCAACCAACACAGCAGGGACTGGCGGCAGTACTACAGAGGGGGTCTGCAAAAAGAAGGGAAGTCTTCGTCAACGACTTCAGGAAGAAATTAAGCTAAGTGATTGTTTTCAAAAAGAGCACAAAGCAAACTATCCAGATCCCCAAATTAAAATCTTAGCCATTTTGAACCTTGCAAGATGGATTGCCAAACACACGTAGTTTTCAGACGAAGGAAGCATGAACAAGTATGTGTCAGAAGGACCCAAACCAATGACAAACATTTGTCAGATCAACTGTTTTAGAGGCTGAGATGCCCAAATTCAGGGAAAGGGGGGTGGGTGCGGAGGTTGCAGACCCCATCCTTGCCTGTCTCTGTACCTCGTTTCCCAGCAAAGCAGAGACACACGCTTCCGAGGCATCGCAGATGGCTGTCAGGTCGTGGCCTCCTTCGAGGGCCAGGACGACGCGACCCCCGGCCAAGCCCATCAGCTGCTTCGTCAGGTACCCGAAGCCTGTAAGGAGGAAAAAGAGGAAATGCAGGAGAAGGGCAAAGGTTGCGTCTGGAATTGGGCTGCTGGCGAAGCATCAAAGAATTATAGAAAGGAATTACATCACATTAAAAAAACCGCAAGGGATCTGAGAGGACTCAAGGCATAATATAAGCCAGGTTGGATTTAATACCCCAGGGATCATCGCCGGACCAGCTCAGCTATGTGCGCCATGGGACGGATCTGTGTCTCCCAGGCAAGAGGCACTGCCACCCTCCCTGGCACCCCTCTGCGCCCCAAATTCAATATCCTTCCTTTGGAAGGAAGGGGAAAAACGATGGAAAGAGGCAACTTTTTTGCCCTGCTTTGGAAGACGCAAAGTCAGAGCAGTCCTGGGGGAGGGAGGGAGGAAGGGAGAGGGGAAAGCAGTAAAATCACTGCTGGTGCTTTTCAGTTGTGATAGCAGCATCACGGTGCCCCAGAGATATTTGACATCTCGTTCTTAACAGACGTTTCTTCCCGTATATAATATGCTATAAAAATTCCTGGGGCAGCCGGGACTTTGATCATATGACACACAATACATTTCTACCCTTTAAACAAAACAGAACCAAGCTGCGAGGATTTAAAAAAAAAGTGTCCTCAAAGCAACCTTCCCCTGCTCCAAGGGGAAAAAAAATACTAAAATAATCATAAAATCACCCAAACTAAAGCAAATCCAGAGCATTTCAATCCTCCAGCCACACTCCCCACTTTCTGCTTCGCAGTGACCCCTGCGAACATTGTTTCAAATTGGCAAATTAACAGGTAAATAAAGAGAGATTCGGGGCTGAGCAGGCCTTTTGCCAGAGCAGCTGGACATGGGAAACCCCACAAGCAGGTAAACAAGACCCCCTCATTACAACGTGCTGCTGGATAGTGCAAATAACTCATCTCTTGTAAATCTATTTCACTTTATTCCTTTATCAGGTTTATAGGTTCAGCTCCCTTATGAGGTTCTGAAGCTCCCTGCAGAAAATAACTTTCCTGGCTGAAACAAATTCTTAAAAAATAGCAGTAAAATCCTTTTGCAAGAAAAAACTGTCTTCTCGATCGACTCAAACGAAACAGCGCTGGATAAACCCAGCGTAGGCAATGGAAGGGGATTTCGGCCCATCTCCTGTGCAAAGCAGAGCGTCACGGATCCAAAGCACAAAGGAGGTTCTTGTGGGCACTTGTTAATTGCTTCAAAGGCAGAGGACAAAAATATTCAGCTCAAAATTTTAATATGCTATCCTGGACAAGAAATAGGGACTTCTATTAGCATTCCAAGCAAGGTGGACAATCTGGTGCTGCCTCTCCAACTGTGCATTAAAACAAGGAGCTGTCTTCTGTGGAGAGCTGACTACAACCAAATTGGTAACTTCTTATTTATCTGTGCTTGGAATTCATATATGCAAGGCTTTAAGGAAACGAAGGCTTTGGCCAGACCAAAATACATACCATGCTGTGACAAAATACTTAAAAAATCAAAAGAAAAAAAAAAAGAAAGGCTGATGTTTGCCATTGGAGACGGACCCCAGAATGTAAAACCTGTCAATTCTTTACTTCACTCCCTAGGACGGCAGTTGATTTACACCGGTTTCGGATCTCTGCTCTTATAAATCCACAACTTACATTTCGCTGATAGATTATATCCTCCAAGAGGTGTGGGATGGCCTTCTACTGCATCGAAACCAGATGACACCAGCACAACATCTGGGGCAAATTCATTGGCAATGGGCATTACTACCGTTCTGCAACAAAAAAAAAAGTAACAATGGCAGACATGTTACTTTGGTTCTTGAACAAACTTAAACCACCTCAAACAAACCCGTTATAAAACCTCGTGCTGTTATACCACAGTAGCGCGGTCCAACCCGTTATAAAACCTCGTGCTGTTATACCACAGTAGCGCGGTCCATCTCCTGTGCTGGTACAAGGGGAGAGCCTGGCTGGTCGAACACCTCACACAGTTTTAAGAGCCAATCTGACGTTATTTTATTTTTTTCCAGCGAGGTCTGTGACTTCCTCCATTAACAGCCTCACATTTTGATCAGGGAAATAAATTGCCATACGTTGTGGTTTCTGTTTGTGATTGCATCTTGCTTTATTACATAGAGGATATGAAGAGAAAACAGGAGCAAAATCTGCCTGGAAATCCTGTCCGATGGCATGAGTCTCCATGTTCTCCTTCACAATTCCTCCTTCAGCCTCTGCAGCATTGGCAAAGCTATTTATTTTTTCCCTGTGGTACTTCCCATTTACCAGAATGATGGGCTGGGCACATCACATGGGGCAAAAAAGCTTCAATATGCAAACATCCCACTCAAATACACCTCTCCAAACTCTGGTTCCCTGTCTTTTGATGCTTTGTTTGCCAGAAAATGGACCGAATTGCTGAGCACCCACAAACTACTGCCTGCTCAGGCTGGTACTTCAGTGAAACAAGGGGTCTGTGTTGGTAGCTCCTCCACAAAACACTCCCTTGTTTTCTCCCTTCGATCCACTCAACTGCTGTTCAAAACCTACATGAGGTTGCAAATGCCCCATTTCTCATGTCAAGATGCCAACTAAGCAAAATTGAAGAGCTGAGTGGAGTCCTCTTTGCCTAACAGCTCCCGTGGAGAACTGAAATTACAGCAGGGAAAAAAAAAGTCAAAGCAAGGGAGTTTCTTAACAAACATGATGCAGACAGAAAGCATGAACCCCTCCCTGTGCCAGGGTACCCATGGGCACGGGCTTGGAAGCTGCTCTGAAGTTTTCAATCAGGCAGTGATAACGGTGAAGAGACCCTTTATATACACTAGTGTTATTCCAATAGATGGGTTTTTGTCCATTATAAATGTTATCAGAGTCCTGGATGTATCCCAAAGGCAACCTTGACCAATAATGTCCCTCACCAGTACTGAAGACAATAGTATTTCCCCATTTCCCGGTCCCAGGAACAGCTCCAGGCAAGGGTAACTTTCTAAAGCAGGAATCGAAGTTACTTATACACCAAAGCACGAGCCTGTAAATGCATGTCCATACACGAGGACTTAATTTTAAGGAGTATAGTGGTTCTGAGATGAAACAAAGAGCCCAGGAAGGTCTTCCAGTCCCTGAAGGGCCCTACAGGAAAGCTGGGAAAGACTGTTTATAGGGGCATGGAGCGATGGGACAAGGGGCGATGGGTTAAACTAGAGCAGGGCAGGTTCAGATGAGACATGAGGAAGAAGCTCTTCCCTCTGAGGGTGGTGAGACCCTGGCACAGGTTGCCCAGAGAGGTGGGGGAGGCCCCATCCCTGGAGACATCCAAGGTCAGGGGGATGAAGCTCTGAGCAA
Organism: Gallinula chloropus; assembly: GCF_964237585.1. Lineage (NCBI taxonomy): Eukaryota > Metazoa > Chordata > Aves > Gruiformes > Rallidae > Gallinula > Gallinula chloropus. The sequence goes on along the minus strand of NC_140090.1, from coordinate 28,273,684 downwards.
CCTTCTCCAGTTAAAGGTGTCCCTGCTCACTGCAGGGGTGGGGACTGGATGGCCTTTAGAGGTCCCTGCCAACCCAATGCATCCCGTAAGTCTAAGTTCAGTGCTGAGATTACTCAAGTGCTGTGAAGACACCCATAAAAGGCACATCTCCAACTAAAACTATGTAAAACAGCCACCAGTCGCCTGCAGCTTGTGTTAGCCCTGGCACCCATCTGAGCTCACGTGATTTTACTCCAAACAGTTTATTTTTAACGGAGAATTAACATCTACAACACAACCATCTATTTTTCTTCCAGTGTTGGCCAAGCCCAACTGACTGTTTCCATTGCCACCACTGAGCAGGCAGGCAGGGACACCGGGCACATTGTGGGTCTGGTCAAGGCTCTCAGACACCATATAGTCCAAAAACATCACATCCCCCCCCCCCGCCTCAAACCCAGCCTTCTAGGTTACTGTGACAACAAAATTAAAGCTAAGTGGCTCCTGCAGTCTTCCCACCTGCCGGTCTCTGCACACAGGCATAAAAACCTATGCGAAAAGGACGCTATTTCCATTATTCCTTACCAACCCTGAAAGAGTAATGTTAACACCCTCCTCAAATGACGTGACTGCCGTGTGCACTCTGTCCTTGGGGAGATGATTACGTAAGGAAAACCAAACAGCACAGTTTCTGCTGATGACTTTACAGTCGACCAAAATCTGTCCGGTGAAACCCGCAGCTGTTTTAAGGAGAAACCACCTCCTTTGCAAAAGACAAGAGCAGCATTTCGAAGCAAGTGCACGTGGCAGATGGGGTTTTTCCTTCTTTTTCTTAGCCTGGGCTTTGAAGTAGTGCTGAGCTCTTTAATTTCTAACCAAAGGAAAACTGCTAAAATCATCAGATTCTGTCCCACAGCGTCCAACGTTATGATACCATGGGGGCTGCTAGTGCCTCAACCGATGTGTGGGATCACTGTGAGCTGACTGGAGGGCAAAACCAAGCCTGCTCCACCAAGATGTGGGCACAGTCCATCAGCACCGAGCAATGCTGAATCACTAAGGGAGCTCACCCGGCTTGTATCTAAACACTAACACAGCCAGGGAATACGGACAACCAGCAAGCAGGGTGACAGTGCTGGTGATGCTCAGCTGAAGGTCCCCCGCACGGTGACAGGGTTTTGGAAGATACTCTCCAGCTGCACAGGCAGCACCCAGAGTTAACCATGCACCTTGTCCATATAAATTTTAGGTGAGAAAAAGCAGCAGTTGCTGGCTAAGAGTAAATCAATTTGTTTGACAATAGTTAGAAGCTGACGTTTTGAGGATGTCCAGTTTTCTCTGGTGTGGGAGACGGCAACTGGTTACCCCTGCGAGCAGCTCCATTCCTGAGCAATTAGCAGTGCTCCATATGCATGGCAAGTTTTTATCAGGTCCCCAACAAAGATACCTGGTTCCCCTGCCCGAGAGGCATCAGAAGGACAGATGGATGGACAGGGCCAGGGATGGGTCCCTGGGGGTGTTCAAGGCCATGTTGGATGGGGCCCTGGGCAACCTTGTGTAGCTCCAGGCCTGGAGGTTGCCGGCCCTGACTGTGGTAGGGGGGCTGGAACTCTGATCCTTGGGGTCCCTTCCAACTCAGAACAGTCTGTGATTCTATGATTCTATGGGTGCTGCATGCCCACATGTGCTTGCGGCAGCTGAAGGAGAAGGGCATGGGGTGTCAGAAAGTAACTTAACAATGCTGTCGGCACCTTGACCAAACACAAGAGCACTCACAAACCCAGACTTGAGCCCCATCTTTTGCCCATGACCCGTACCCAAACTCTCCTGCTCTGCTCTTTCTTCAGACTTCCTCCTCATTCCAGTATCACACCAGTACTCCAAAGCAGCAGCTCCAGCTCCAGCCGCCACGTACATAAGCCATAAAACTTGACCCAGGATGACCAAAGCCCTCCTGCTTCTCAGGACTCCCTTCCTTGTTTTTCTTTTTAATAGTAATAAATAATTAAATATATATGTTATAAAACCCCACTATAGTATATATATAAAATAAACATATAAATATATATAAAATATATATTAAATATATCTTTATATATAATCATCTTCGAGCTGCTTTTCAGGCATAGTCTAACCCTGTCTCTGTAATTTTTCCTGCACACAGATGATAAAGGCTCCTTCACTCATACCCATCACAGTAAAGCTAAATCCCCAAGACAAAGTGGCAGCAAAACTGTGATGAAACTATAGCTCTGCTCCAGTGATGATGCTGTTAAAAAAAAAAAAAAAAGGCAGAAATTCAAATTGCTATCAAAAAAGTGAGCAATTTTGCGTCGAACTGGGGCTTTCAGCTGATGCTTAAGGTGGCTGTAGAGTTATCCACTGAGAAACAGAAGTGCTGGTCACACTGAATATTCCTTTAAGCTACGCAGAATATTTGAAAACATGAGGGTTACCTTTAAATTTCCTAAATTTTAGAGAGTTGTTTTGCTTGCTTAAAATAAAGTAAATCCTTTCCTTTGACTCCAAATACAGCCTGGCTGAAGAGCCCTGCATTAGCCAGTCCTGACAGCTGTAGACAGCAAAACCAACTCATCCCCTTCTCCAATTGTTTGGGTGAGGCAAAAAAAAAACCCAAACACAATTTTATATCCATTTTCCAGAGGAATGAGTAATTTTTAGTCTGTGACCAGCAGTTCCCCTGATTAAATGCCCAATAAATGACAGGCAGATTAATCCTACAGAGGATTTGTTTTTTTTAAATGCTCGATTGCAGTGAGCGAATCGACGTAGCACTTTTTTCAGGGACTCATTTTCTCTTTGTATAAATAGATATAAATATAAAAACATTATCCCCTTGCTCCTAAAGCTAATCGAGCTGCCTGAAGACTCCGGGCTTTGTTTCTCCAAGCAGCCACCTCCACGGTCATTTACTATGTCAAAAGGGATTAGGAGTTTGGGGATGAAATCAGCGGCAGGGGAGCATGAAATCCAAAATACAGAAAACAACCGTTCCAGGCAAAACATCATCCTTCCCCCACCTCTAACTGCCTCCTAAATGGTTTACGGATTGAAGCAAAAAAACAGACCCCCACCCCCCCCTTAAATTGGTTCCTGAACTCATTTAATGCTTCCCAAGAAAGGCAGGAGGGGGGAACCTTTCCAACACGCTCCCACCTTTTGCTTCTGGTTTAGGTGTTTGATGTAAAGCTGTGTCTATCAAGCTGCACGCGGAGCTGTGGTTGTGGAGGGGATCTCAGGGTAGGGGGAAAAGAAATAAAATAGTAATGGTGTGAGACCACACAACTGCTGGAATCACCAGGAAAACCTTCTCAGGGTGAATGTGGAGGAAGCACACTGGATCGCACAGCGGCGTTTGCTGCTGTCATGTAATAAGGAACTAGCCATGGTCTTCTCCTAGCTGGGTTTGCACACACAGCTTTTGAAGCTGCTGTCAAGGGTTTAGAGAAGCCAACATGATTTCTGCTTGTATCACATGTTAGGGACCGCAGACTCTGGTGAGAAAAAGAACCCCCCTGAATTTTACAGCCGCCTGTTTCTATAACTACGGAATAACAGTGATGAACACCACTAACGTTTTGATGAGTTAAGGACTTTTACAATTCCTGCATTTTTCACATTAGAGTTTAGTGCTTTTCTGCCTAATCTGTGCAATCTGTATTGCCCGCATACTTTGGCGGTGAGTTCAGCCGCTGGACCTTCACCCGGCGAGCGGTCAGCTAAATTATAATGTCATGCTGTCTCGGGCAGGCAGAGCCGCTGCTACGACGGGGTGGCGGAGAGCCAAGCTTGCAGCGAGCCTCCCAAATCCCTTGTTAGGGACCGGGGCGACTCCACCCTGCTCCTTTCCTCCCTCCCCAAAATAACACAGCCGTCATGATATCACCCCAACCTCGAGACGGGGCAGTAATTTCAGCCCTGGGTTAGGGAGGTGACAAGCGACAAAGCGGACAGTGAGGGTGCTCTCTGCTTCTTCGCTTGGTGAAGTCTTGTTCTCACTTGGGAAATGGGTGGGTGGTAGGAAGAACCGTGAGGAGGTCAGGGTCTCCCGACCAACCCAAGGCTGCGCTGCAAGCGGGGGGATGCTGAATTCATGGAAGAGATACTGAATAGAAAACTCACTGATGCCAGTGGCCGCCCTTTCTTCAAGGGGTAAAACAACACCGAAGCACATTTTCAGCACAGGGATGATAGGTTTCATAGGGATTTAGTTAATCACTCATCAGAAGGCTAATTTATGAGGATAATTATCTCAGTTGTTATTTCATTAGAGTGCGTGCTTCTATCAAATCCACGCATTGGCTCCTCCTGAAATGGAACAAACCGCTCTGGAACTGAAAAGCACGCCGCTTATTTTCCTCCCGCTCGCCTTCCGCAGAGAGAGGGCTTTCCTCCCCCAGAGCAGGCAAGCACACAAAGGGTTAAGGCTTTAAAAAAATAAAAAAAAAGAAAAGTCTATCAGTATCTTTGCCTGGCTCAAAGGATTTCCACTGATTCCTCTGCAGACTTCAAAGCCTCGCAGTTTGGCATCTGGACTGGTTTAAATTAAAGCTCAGTTCTCCACTGTGAGTTTCCAAGTTCATGGCGAAAATGCCTGCTGCTTCTGGAGTTCATTACGGCCAATTTTCTTATCTTTTCTTCATCTTGGGTTTGATCCCCGGCAAATGCAACGTGGCATTCGATGGGGTGGAATAACAAGGTGCTGCCTTGAAGGCATGCATTGTCTCAAGGGGCTAACGCAAGAAAAGAAGAAGGGGGGAAAAAAAAAAGGATATATGACCCATTCCCTTCACTTTCTAACTCCTGGGGGACTATAAATTGCAAACTTCAAAGCGTTATTTCTGCATTCAAATCAATAGAAAGATTTGGGGCGGCGGGGGGAAGGTTTTTCAAAGAAGCTGGTTAAGATTTAAAAAGGTCACTTGATAATGTATCATCATGACCGAACTTGGCATAAGATTAAAAAAAAGCTTCCAATTTAACTTATTGTCTGAAGGTGTGTGCACGGGGCACAGCTACGGGAGGTGCTACCTAGGAGGACGAGTCACAGCGTCCCTCAGCTTCCCAACCCCCATCCCCGACAAAATAAGGGCTCTGACCAGCTCCTTAATTTCCTCCCCAAATAGCTGCGGTCTCCAGGCAAGAGAAAGACAAAGACACCAGCACCAACGAAGGAACGGCTGGCAAAGGTCTCACTGAGCAACTTTCCAGGAGCCTTGAAACTCAGTTAATATTTAATGGCAAGGACGTCAGCCCGTCATGAGCTACGGGTTCACTTTGTAACGAAGGGATCAGTCTTGTTGAGTTCTGGGATAAACAGATTCCCACTCTAAAGGAGAGCACTGCTTTCCTGTAATGGGAATGAAGCATCCAGAGAGATGACGGTGATTTGACTAGATGTGATTCTGAACTGCGTATGCTCTTTGGAGGCTGAAGAGGAAGAGCTCCTTTTGCTCAGTATAACAGAATACCAATACACACCCAGGGAAGAACAGAAACTAATGATCCCGGATTTAACAACATCCCATGAAGGTGATATTCATCCACCTGTTGCCAGAAATTCCCACCCCATGTTCTGGGAAGTGTGCATCACCCTGACTTTAGGCGGTGTGGTTGCCAGAGCACCCAAGGTCTGGTTAGAGTACAGAAAACTCACTGTGACCGGTTAATGGCCAAAAAAAGATGCCCACTGGAGAGGATAGACCCACAGCATGGGGGAGGCGGGGCAGAGTGGTATGGGATGGGACAGTCAGGTCAGGGAATTACCTTTGTTCTCCTGGAAAGAGCACCAGATAGCAGAATCTCACACCAGCCTCTGTTCACTCTGCATGACTTACAAGCTCGGCTCTACCCAGAGACCTGCCTTTGCTTCACCTAGCTTTTCTGCTATTTCCATAGATAATTCCCCTACCTCCCTTCTCCCGTTCTCTGCAGGTCTGGAAGGAAAATGCATTACTTTTGGCTTGCGACAAGCCCCTCAACCCCCCCAATGCCCTATTGGGGTACTTTGCTCATTAATGAGCTGCTCAGAGCAGCGAGGTGATGTTCAACCCAGGCTCTTACAGCACTCCTGTCCTGAAACCGCTCGGAGACACCACAGCGTGTGTTTGGCTTTGCACATCTCTTCTGACGACGCTGATAAGAGGAGGAAAGCAAGGATCAGATCAAGTGATCCCCCACCGATCCCTCCCCGTGGTCTCCAGGTATCACGTGCTTCTGGGCGCAGGACAGTAAGACCAGCAGGATGCAAGCAAGCGAGTCAAAAAGTGGTTTCATACCCTGTTCCACCCAGAGCCCGACTGATACCAGTTTTTCTGACACCACTTGAATCTGCTTGGAGAGCCTGGCAGGGTGGTTTGCATCCAGCATTACTGTTACTCGAGGAGGATAAGCCCAGCAGTGCATGAAGTCAACTCCACAGCTTGGCTTACCTTCACTTGCACTCGGACAGCAAAGCACTAAGAAACACTTATTTAAGAGCCAGTTACATCTTTACTCACCACACACAACTGGGGGGCAACCAGAATCCAGTAAGAAAAGCACAAACCCAGATGCTCAGCCATTTCCATTCCCAACAGGCATAGTTGGTATCTTGGGTGAATAACAACAAAATCTAGGCACACCTGTGAGCGAGTGGCATTGTGAGTTGTGAGCAGAGCTCTTGCAGGGAAAGGACTGCATGGCCAACTTGTCCAGCAGTTCTGGATGAAAGAAATGGCCTAAAGTTGTGTCAGGAGAGGTTCAGATTGGATATTCAGGGAACTTTCTTCACCAAAAGAGCAGTCAGGTGTTGCCCAGAGATGTGGTAAAGTCACCATCCCTGGAGGTGTTCAGAGCATGTGTAGACATAGCACTCCAGGACATGGGTTAGTTGACATGGGGGTATTGGACTTGATGATCTTAGAGGTCTCTTCCAACCTTAAAGATTCTAAGTCAGGTACCTCTGTCTTCAACACCATGATGATGTCTCAACCCCTGGGGCAGCTGCACTCACAAGTTTCAATTCACGATTTGTTAAAACGTTATTCTGGGTTCCTCTCCCCATCCAGGTTGGTTTACCCATAGAAATACTCACCTAATATCTTATTTACTTAATTCAGCTTTATTCCACGAGGCACGCCAAAGAGTTACTGCAACTGGCTGAAAATTTCCTATTTCTAAACCCAGCAAGAGAGATCCTCAAGACTAGTGGAGATTGCAAGAGATAAAAAAATCCAGTTTAGGTGAAAAATACATTTGCAAGAGGAAAACTTCAGCATTACCTGAAAGCAGTTAAGTATTCCGTGTCTCCCATCGGTGGATCCAGGCCACCAGTGAAGGCCATGTTAACATTGAAACCAACTCCTGGTCCTGTGCCAACCTGGAAAAGGGAGACAGTGCTTTCAATTACACATATGGAAACAACCAACTCTGGCAACACTTTGGCGTCCCTGCTCCCTGAAGGGGGTTGGACTAGATGGCCTTTGAAGGTCCCTTCCAACCCAACGCATCCTGTGAATCTATGATCCTATAACACACCTCTTCCACTTGAATCTGGGTTTTGCTTCAATAGCTTGGCAGTAGCTGGGTTAATTTTCCCTCTCAAGTGACCTGTGACCTCCATGGTCTTCATGCTGCCCAAGGTGATGGGACGAGGGGAAATGGCCTCAAACTGCACTAGGGCAGGGTCAGATCAGATGTGAGGGAGAAGCTCTTCCCTGAAAGAATTGTCAGGGCCTGGCACAGGCTGCCCAGGGATGGGGTTGAGTCATGGCCCCAGGGTGTGTTTAAAAGATGGGCAGACAAGGTGCTCAGTGATAGGGGTTAGTAGAGCACAGGAACAGTTGGACTCAATGATCACTAAGGACTTTGCCAACCCATTGATTCTGTGATTCTGGGTGTTTCACTGCTGCTCACCCAAAAAACAGCTCCTCATCAAACAGATCCTTGTTCCCCTTTGCAAGAGGGTGCGTTACCCACAATAACTTTCCTTAATTCCTTTCCACCTTTACTCAGAAGCGTATTTTCTATTTCATTACAGTTGCAGCTGGGGTTGGGGGGAGGGGAACAAACCCCACAGTTTAAATCGGAGCGAGCTCCCCCTCTGCTGGGGAAAAATATGATTGAGTGAAGATTTTCACTGCTTGAGGGACACAAGGGCGGTAAATATAAACACATCCCCATCCTTGTATGTACTACAAATGTCCCCAGCTGCGCAGACTGGGGCAAAACTGAAAAACAACGCAGGGCTTCCCAGTAATTTGTCTGCTGAGAAGCAGGGCCATGTTTTCCCCTTCCGTATGGAAACCCAAAAGCCCGCGTTCAGTCCCTTGGTCAAGCAGGGACCTCACAACTGCCCGAGGGTGGTGGCCATGAGCATGGGGGTACAGGCTGGGGGATGACCTGCTGGAGAAGAGCTCTGCAGAGAAGGAGCTGGGGGTCATGATGAGTAACAGGTTGGCCATGAGCCAGCAGTGTGCCCTGGGGGCCAAGAGAGCCAATGGGATCCTGGGGGGCATCAAGAGGAGTGTGGCCAGCAGGTCACAGGAGAGGATCCTCCCCCTCTGCTCTGCCCTGGTCAGGCCCCACCTGGAGCGTTGTGTTCAGTTCTGGGCTTCCTGGTATAAAAAGGACAGGGATGTCCTAAAGGGAGTCCAGAGGAGGCTACAAAGATGATTAAAGGCCTGTAGCATCTCCCCTATGAGGAAAGGCTGAGAGAGCTGGGACTGTTCAGCCTGGAGAAGACTAAGGGGGGACACCTTATTAATGTTTATCAATATCTGAAGTATGGGATGCAGGGGGAAAAAGGGCCAGCCCCTCTTCAGTGCTCTGTGGAGACAGGACAAGGGGCAATGGCTGCAAGTTAGAGCATAGGAAGTTCCACACCAACATGTGGAAGAACTTTTACCCAGTGAGGATGAGGGAGCCCTGGGACAGGCTGCCCAGGGGGTGTGGAGTCTCCTTCTCTGGAGATATTCCGGCCCTGTCTGGATGCCGACCTGTGCAATATGAGCTAGGGAGGTGCTTTGGCACAGTGTTGGACACAACGATCTCTTGAGGTCCCTTCCAACCCTCTGTGATTCTGCTCCAGGCTCTGGGGACACCACCAGGAATTGGTGGATTTGGTCCAGCAGCATCAGCAACCAGTACCCGAATCCCACCACAAATGCAGCGGTGGCAGTAAGTGATGCTGCGGCATGGCCAAGAGAAGGGGGAGATAGATGGGTTCCAAGGCCATGCTAGGAAACCCGATTGTCAACAGCACAGTCATGGCCAGCCTATTGTTCCCGCACCCACAGAGCTACTTGTCCCTATAATGGGGAAATCCAGAGTGGTGCAGACTGCTGGGACAGCTGGCAAAGGGCTCCTCTGGAGCCAGCTGCCCCGTAAGGAATGGAGAACCTCACTGACTCATTTTCTGCTCCTTACAGGCAGAACACGATGCCTGTTGCTGTCAGGAAAGCACCAAACGCATGTGCCTGAGCAATGCGTTCAGCACTGAAAGGCAGCAGCATGGGAGCCATAGCTGGAGCTTCTCTTCCAGCACTGCCTGTTAGAGGACATCCCTTCTTCGATTCTGGGCAAGCACCTGAATTGCAGCACCCAGCAGGTCCTATGGGACATGGACAGATACCATGCCAACCTGTGTTCTTACCTCATCGGGTGCACCGCTGCCCGGAAAGAAGTTCCCATCATCATAGCGATGTAGTGAGATGTAAAGGACGTTAGGATCGTTGTAGAAGGCTTGCTGAGTACCATTCCCGTGGTGAACATCCTTCAGGGACAAAGATTGCATTAAATGAGGGATGTTAGTACCCTCACCAAAGCACAGGGTAAAGCCATCAGCGTGGGGCTCAGGAGGGGCTTATCTGCTGCTGTGCTTCACTTTCTACGCTTCTGGGATGGAGCTGAAGCAGTTTGTCACAAGTGAGTGTTAAATGCTTCGCAGTGCTGGCTTCAGGTCACACTCCTGGTTTAACAGGGGGTGAGCACAACCTCACCCTTGTAGGGAAGCTGAGGACAGGCCCTGTTTCTTTGGATGGAGAGAACCACATTCATGCCCGGTCTTGGGGATGGAGAAACTGTATTGGTTTCCCCAAATTTTCAACTGGTCTGTGGGGTGACCACCGATACAAGTGTCCAGCAAAGTTGCATTGGACCCAGTAAGGTCCAAGGACACAAGCCCATTACCCGGATGCCCTACTGCACTGCTACTTGGTGTAGAAATGCAGTCTGCAGCAGGATGGGTGCTCAAAATGGCCCTTCCTGACATGAAATACAGGCTGTGATGGGCAGCCTGGCCAACTTGGTAACTGGTCCTCACATCATGAAAAAGATGGGATGGATCAAAACACTTTAGATCCAATACCTTCAGGAAATAAATAACCAAAACTTGGCGTGGTTTGCAGTTACCCATCCTTGAGATTGTGCTATATCTTGGTTTAAGAAGTAACTACTTCTTAATTATAATTTTATTCTGGAAACCATGGACTTACAAAGGCAGGGTTGCCCTTGCAAGAAAAAAAAAAAAAAACAAAAACCAACAGAAACATTGCTAACTGCTCTCCACAGGGTTACAAACTGGCATTTACTCACCCAGTCTACTATAAGGATTTTGCTGACATTCAGTCTTTGCTGGAGCAGCTTGGCTGCGATTGCCACTGAGTTAAAATAGCAGAAACCCCTGGAGGCGATGACAGGGGAAAAAAGGAGAAGGAGAGGTATTAGTTATAGGTGTCCCTGGTCCCGGCACATCTATCATCTAGATATAATGCTGTAGGTAGAAATTTCTTCTGCTTCTGCTCCTCTTTCCTCCCTGGAAGATGCACACGTGTCATAATGCAACCGTCACTCCAGAATTTACTGGGAGCTATGAATATATATAATACTGCCTTGCATAAGGGGGAAATTCTGCATTATCAACCTCAGAAGCCACTTTTCTAATTTCCACAAGTGGATCATCCAACAGACAAACACCGAGGTGAGTTAACAAAGCCCCTAGGCTTACTTACATGGGTGTGCTCTCTTCGGCGTGGTGACCCGGAGGCCGGACGACAGCAAATCCATTCTGCATGCACACACACACACACACAAAAAACAAGAAGTAGAAGAACATGAGGAAGAGAGAGTTTTACTGCACAAAGACAGATGCGGAGGTTGCAGGTGGAAGCATTAATTCTGCTCTGGAACAATGGAATCAGTGTCCATGGATTTCTCATGAGCCCACAGCAGTGGATGATGCTCTCCCTTGGTTTGGAGAGGGGTGGGAAAAGTCCCTCGAGTTTTATGGAAACTGGCTGGCACAGCATTTCCTTCCATTCGGGGCAAAGGAAAGCAACGTTCTGCATGAGGTCACTGGAGGAGCAAGGGGCTGGCCCAGGCGAAGGCAACAGCGAGACCCTCGGCTAACGCTGCAACAGCAGCTTCACTTGCTGCTCTGGTTTCTTTCTGCCTTTTAATCCCTGCATAAAAACCCTCCACAGGAGCCTGCTGTTTGCTTGACCACATGCTCAAAGACTGTTTTTTTCCTGCCTAAAGCCAGATGGTGCCATTAAAACGAAGCTAACTGGACCTCCTGCATCACAGACCCCTGCGCCGAGTCCCAGGTAGAGCCCATGTCAAACCCAAGTGTTGTTTTCATACCAACCTTCAGTTCTCCTGTGGCTACTTTGAAGACGAGCTCGATGACACAGCCCACAGCCAGGCGAGCAGCACCGGAGGAGTGAACTTCATTCCAAATGGTGTCACTGTCAACCTAACGGAGATACACGGGAACCACGTTTAGGAGCAACGAGGCCAGGCAGAAACCACCCCCACATTCCACACAGAAGTTATACATGCATTGACTGCACATGCTTTAAATGTCAATGCACTCACGTTAAGCACGATATTTGCGGTATCAGGGCTGGGACCCCACTGACAACTATAACATCACCATGACCAAGCGTCCACCCTACCAAATGACTGTGAAGAGACGGTCACTTGCAATGGCTCTGCGATGCTAATGGGACAGAAGTAAATTCAGCATCTCAAGCTCAGTAAACATGCAGGTGCCTTCTAGCAATATCTCCTACCAGCACCACAGTTCCAGCATTTCTCTTTAATTGCTCATGGAAACTGATCCCGGATGAAATAAAAAGGTTTAGGAAATCATTTGGTATGATTCCATTAAAAAATAATTTAAAAAAACTCCCTACAGTAACAAAGGATGTTGAATAATGGACGTTGAAAAGACGACTGTCAGAGTAAGGTTACACCGACAGCAGCTTCCCTGGGGAACTGTAAGCACAGCCTCATCTCATCAAAGCTAATGACAGGCCTTCAACATCTAGCTGCTGACTACAATGCCCAACATTTGACAGGACCACCATTCTCTAGGTTTTTCCCCCTGAAAAATGTGCAAACAGGCCGAAAGCAAGGTGAGGCATTCAGCAGACACCCCCTCCCTCCCCCCGTTGTTATTATACGAGATCATGGCCTAATTTAAGCAAAACCCAAGAAGGGTTGGCTTTTACCACATTCATCCCAAAAAACATCCAAAGGCAAGATTAGTGTGCGGACATGTGAGGAAACGCCTGCTTTTTGGTTTCAGCCAGTGGCTTTGCAGAGAGCAGAGGAGGAAGAACGGCTCCCAGGGGGCTGTTTCCAGCCTGAAGCTCTGGATCTCCTCTGCTGCACCCCCATCCGTCTTGTACGTAGTGATGAAAGCAAAGCGTGTTTGCTTTTTGCCAGTCACAGCCTTTGTGAAAGCCAGACTGCTGGGACCGCCCCATGTCAGGAAAGCTTGGCTGCCCAGGAACATCCGTGGCAGAAATGTGACATCTCTCCACATGAAGGACTGCCAGCTATTTTTCTTGCTTTACTCTGTGTTGAGCACATTTATGGAAACAATGGCAAAGGAGAAGCAAAGAGACTTCTTTGTTTTGGCTGGCATCCAGTCTGCTCACTGAGCTGTGGGGAGATGCAAGTCACCCCACGTTGAGACTGATCCACCACCTTCCTCGTGGCTGTGTTAAGGCCAGTGGGGATTGTCCCAGGGCTGCTATCAGGGATGGCTTCTGGCAGGATGCTTTCAAGCCACAATAAATGAAGAAAGCATTTGGAGAATACCAAAAAGCCAACTCTGTCAATACATGCACTGCCTCAGGCTGCGGGGAAGGGCACCATGTTGATGGGAAAGCCCTACAGTGACTATGTGTGGTATGAGAGCTCCCCTGGACTACTGTAAATTTGGGCAGTAACATGGGAACAGAAGTACGAAAGGGTCTCAGTTACAGACGACACCTCCAGGAGACCTGGATCAGCACTGTGCAAGAGACGGGACTGATCTGAGCATGTTCCTCCAAAGGTGCTTGGCAAGGTGGGAAGAAGACCAAGCTGCTTCTCCCCACACCTGAGGAGGGCATTAGTGTTCTGTGAGGGTCCGTCTTAGGGCTCCTCATCAGCTGTCCTGAAAAAAACGTTATGGGATGGTCAACCTGCTTTGCAATCAGGATAACACTGCTACCTTCCCTTGGGGGATCCAGCAGTCTTCATCCTCAGATCCTCTCCTCCCACTATCCGTGAGTGGGCCACACTCATGGTTTAAACAACAGCGAACATTTACTTGCCCTTTGCTAAGAGCTGACCACCTCAGTTCCCTCAGTCCCACAGCTCAAGTGAGATATAGTGGCACTGTGCAGGCTGGGCTGAGCATGCTTGACCCATCTCTGAACACGCCTGACCCACCTCTGAGAGCGCCTGACCTGTCTTTCTTGGTCTTGACAGAAACTGCTGGAAGACACCAGAGGCAAAGAGCTTCCCTCTCTGCCCTGCCACACCAAAGTACCAGGCTCCATCCACGGATGCAGAACTGCAGAGGACCATCCTCATTCACAATGAGGCACCCGAGGAACAGAAATCCAAAAGCCCCAAATGTGCATGCTCTCATGGGACCAGCAGACTGTCAGAGGTCTGTTCATGCCAGAAACGAGCCCCACCATGTTCAGTCCTTGCAGAAACCAGGCTTGTGTTGGCAGCTTGTCAAGAAGAATGAGGAGGGCAAGACAGAGTGGTTTTAAAGAGTTTTTACTTCTGCAGAAATAAATGAAGTACTTGGAAAGAAGCATTCCACCTGGGATCCAGAAGCCAGTTCCAGTGACTCCTCCATGCCCTCACACTCAGCTACTCAGCAGGATCCAGAGATGTCCACTGCCCCCCAAAAGCTTTCCACTGCCCCATCCTGCATGCAAACAGTCTCCAAGATAAGGATTTAACCCCCAGCTACCTTCCCTGGAACAGATGTCTGGAGACCACCGGGCCCTTCTCCAAGACAGCACTTCATCAGCTACGTAACTGCAAGTGTTTGAACAGCCCTGCTGAAGCCATCGGTGCTCTGCAGCAAGGGCGCAGGCTCTGCCATAGGGGAAAAATGTTATTAATGTGTCCCTGAGCTGGACTGCTCTCTGGTTCCAAAGCTGCTGCCATTCGGTGCACGGGCTGCTGCTGACCCCTCCATCATTCCTGAATTCTGAAGTTCATTACAGGGGAGACGCTATTTGGCTTTCCTGGCCTGGGAGCTCTTTGATGTAGCTGCCATCGCAGGAGTCGTTGCTGGGACATCGCGTCAAGCCTTACCATCTGGAAGGACTTTACGGAGAGAGGAAGCATATTTCTTGCCGTGTGTTATCCAGCAGTGTGTATTTCTTTCTTCCTACTGAGCTGGAGAATACAACTGCATCAGGGATACTGAGTCTTCCATATCTGCCACTGTTGGGTGAGGAGCGGTTGTCCTGGTCAGCACACTTCTCTTTTTGAGAGTAGTATTAATGCCTTGCTCACTCCAATGAAGGAGCTGCCACTTTTTCCAGGTGAGCTCCTTCAGAGGCAGGAGAGGGACCTGCTGCGGGTGTATAACCTTCACGACATGTACCAGTATCAGAAAGTGATGAAGGAACGCAGAAGACAAAGGGCCAACAGCTTGACGCAGGGTGTCTTCTCTAAGAGTCATGTCTAGCATGTTCCAGGGTGAAACCTCAAAGTTTTTTCCTTCCATATGAGCTGAGAAGTCTTTATTAATACATGTGACGGGGCCCCTGCTCCCATGCACAGTACACTGCATACTAACCTACAGCTATTTAAAAATGAAACAAGGAGGGTCTTACAAAAACGTTTCAAGATCCTGATCTTATCTGTGGCTGGAGAGCCATGCAGATATGAAATTAGGCACAGGGACAGACAGAGACAAGTTGCACAGCAGCTCAGCAAAGATGAGCGAAGGAGTTATGCTCCTCCTTCATCACCACTCATCATCACACACTGGCCATGCTGCTGGCGAGCTGTCTTCACCCAGCTATATCTCCTAGTGCTCTGAAGCACTGATTAAACAACCATGCTCACATTTGGGTCTTCTGAGACCTGTTAAGTGGCCTCTTCCCATTCACATTCCACAGAAGTCCTTCTCGCTGCCTCTGCTCTGCGGTACAATACTTTTGCTTGCACAGGTAAAGATTTTCGTAGCCTCTAATCAAGACCATACACCCAAAAATAGACTAGCCTATTCTGGAAGAGATCAAAAGCATTAAGAACACTTTCTAAAGCCCTAGATTTTCTGATATTTTTAGAATGTGCACAGAAAAAGAAAATACCTACCCAAGAAAGCAAAGAATGTTATTAGCTATGGCAAGACCAAGTCTTTGAGTGCTTTGGAAAACTGGGATGTAGGTTTGCTGGAGCTGTTTTGCAGATTTGCAGAGCTCAGACTTGTTTCTCCAAAAATCTTCTTTTAATTATCCCTGAATATGTGACGCTCTGGCGGATGTAGGTCATACATTGAGAAAAGACATGTGCTGAAGCCGTGAAGGTAAAATCCTAGGTGAAACCACTGCATACTGTACTTGCAGATGCTGCTAAAGATCAGCAGGGATAATCAAGAATCACAAGTGTTGGAAGGGACCTCGAGAGATCATCGGGTCCAACACCCCTATCAAAGCACCCCTATCCCTAGCTCATATTGCACAGGTCGGCGTACAGATGGGTCTTGAGTATCTCCAGAGAAAGAGACTCCACACCCCCACTGGGCAGCCTGTCCCAGGGCTCCCTCACCCTCACTGGGTAAAAGTTCTTCCACATGTTGGTGTGGAACTTCCTATGCTCTAACTTGCAGCCATTGCCCCTTGTCCTGTCTCCACAGAGCACTGAAGAGGGGCTGGCCATTTCCCCCTGCATCCCATACTTAAGATATTGATAAACATTAATAAGGTGCCCCCTTAGTCTTCTTTTCTCCAGGCTGAACAGCCCCAGATCACTCAGCCTTTCCTCACAGGGGAGATGCTCCAGGCCTTTAACCATCTCTGTAGCCTCCTCTAGACTCTCTCCAGGACATCCCTGTCTTTTTTATACCAGGCAGCCCAGAACTGGACACAATACACCAGGGCAGAGTAGAGGGGGAGGATCACCTCCTTCGACCTGCTGGCCACACTCTTCTTGATGCCTCCCAGGATCCCATTGGCTCTCTTGGCCCCCAGGTCACACTGCTGGCTCATGGCCACCCTGTCATCTACCAGGACCCCCAGGTCCTTCTCCGCAGAGCTCCTCTAGAGCAGGTCAGCCCAGCCTGTACTGATTCAAGCAGTTAAAGTTACCGGCGTTTCCAATCAGAGCTCCCATCTGCTGAGAGGAGTGCTTCTGTGCTTTCCTTTCCCTCTACCATCAGAGGCCTGCAGATGGGAGGAGGTTTGTCAGCATCAGCCATGGCGATGTGAAGGCTTCCTCACAGGAATCAAACCAACAAGGGGAGAAAATAAAGCAATAATTTCCAAGCACCCAGTAAGAAAATTACCCTTTTCCTTATTGATTTCTAGACACTGCAGCTTGGTTTTTAAAGAGAGAAGTTGGAATATGTTATGTGATGAAACTAGCTCCTCTCAACTTTTTCCTGCTCCTTCACTCTCTTTATCTTTCTTCACCGTACTGGTAGGATCAACTTGTGGTAGCTCCATCCCTCATCCTGGCGCTTAGCAGCTCTTCACAGGCTTCTCCCCCACAAACTCCCCTTCCCCACCTTTCTGACCCCTATAGTCTTTTAAGATAAGTAACATCCCTCATGGAAGATAATTGCCTCGTTTAATTGTTTGCAGGAGGAGGACTTGGTTTCAAGCTTTCCAGCCCGTAATTTCACCTGACACCCTTGGCCCCTGGATTACAAGGAACAGCAATCACTCACTTTTCCCTGCTCCAGGCCAGGCCCCCTCCAACCCACAGCCATGTAACGTGCTACATTACTGTGACGTTGGTGTTTAGATCCTCGTGATCCTGACACCATCTGTGTTTCTCTGCAAGCAGCTTTCCTTTTGATGACCCCAAATAAATTTAATACCAGCAGCATATGACAGTTGCTTATGAGACATCCCCTGCAGTGTAAAGATTCAGTGAATGCATGGATTTCTTGCGGACCCTAATTCTGACCACTATGTCCTACCTTCTGACCAGTAATAAATCCAAAAGAGGACAGGTCCCACCTTATTCTACTAATTTTTGAAGACTACTTTTTCCCCCCCCTCTCTTTCCTTTTTTCTTTACAGCATCATGTTTTACCCCTGGAAAGCATTTGGCAGACTGGTATCAAGTTCTCCAAGGAAACTCCTCCTTCCGAAGCAGTCAGCCAGCTGGACAGCTGTCGAGCATCGTGGTAAGCTGAACTCAAAGACCCATAAAGCATCCCCTAGACTCTGCTTAATGTTTAAGTGACAAAGCCAGAGAAAATGAAACAAAAAAAAATATTTCTGCTGAAATAAATCCTTTCTTCTTCAAACCTGGGCTACAAACCATTGGTAATCAAGACGATGTCCTACCAGTGCTCTGATCACCACCTACACCTGACATTCCTTCCCCAGTAGGAAGTGACTGGAGCCCACACAAAGTTCTTAGAGCATCAGGGCTGCCTCTCCACAACCTTCCCAACTTGTCAGGACAAAAGGCACTGAACAGGGACCGACTGCTGCTTGGCGAAAAGTAATGTTCTGCCAACCTGGCAATCTCAAACAAAAGAGTTTAAATAAAACTGCATCACCCCAAAAAAGAAGAAAGAACAGCTACATGGCCACCCCACAGCCTGAAAACAGCAGAAAAGCATCCCTTAAGCTCTCCTGCTAGATGGATTTGAAAGAATTGTTATAATTATCTTCCAGCATCATGCAAAATCTCCTCAGATTG
The DNA here is from genome assembly GCF_964237585.1 of Gallinula chloropus. Lineage (NCBI taxonomy): Eukaryota > Metazoa > Chordata > Aves > Gruiformes > Rallidae > Gallinula > Gallinula chloropus. The sequence continues at coordinate 28,255,513 of NC_140090.1, read as the reverse complement.
ACCTTACACCTCCTCTTGCCCTAGGATAGTTCTTAATGGGTGTCTTACCTCCATTTCCTTGAAACCAAAAGAAAAACTGGAATAATAAAGAATAATAAAAAATTACATGCATCTCAAAAATGTGTTCTCCTCCTCTTCAGTGCAGAAAACAATTTGGTTTTCATCTGCTACCGAAGGGCGTGCTCCATGGCCCCAGCCAGGATCCCACCATACGGCTCCTTCCAGCAGCTTCCCATTGCAAATGCAATCAAGAGCAATGAGTCTGGACAAACTGGCGTGCTAACAAAGACTCCAGTTTTCTCAATGTTCCTTCAGTAAACACACCACGCTTCTAAGCCAGCATTCTTGATGGGTCTCAGTTGAAAATGGGGTCAAAGGGTACCTCGTGAGATCCCACCCCAAAGGAGATACTCTTAAACCCATCCAGAGTGCCTGCAGAGTGATTAATACGCTTCAGCAAATCACTCTGCACCACGGCCCTGTTCTCCCTACAGAATATATATGGCTGGGACGTATGTACTCATGAGAACTGCATCCTATGAGGAGGGGAGAGCCTTGTTTTCCTGCGGCGGCCATGAAAGCAGCACAAGTACGTGAGGAGATAGCACTGGCCCTGAGAGAGCCGGGGAAGGAAAAGTGAGCACAGCCAACAGAAATCCATTTTTACAACCCCCCCTGTCCACCACGTACAGCCGATGACGAGTGAATTACTGGGTTTGAAAAGCTCTTCCTAGAAGCCATGAGACTCGGTTGTTGGGATCTCTACAACACCATACAGAAGCCAGCAAATGCTTTATTGAGTCTTTAAGGCTTGTTTGCAGGGACGACCCAGCGGCAAGTCAACGGCAAGCGCTATCTGTAGCGCGAGCGTTATCGGGAATACCGGCGCTGCGGCGTTTCCTGCCGCGATTTAAGGACTTAATGCAAGACTTCTGGGACCACGCAAGGCTCTGGCGCTGTCTCTGCTTGTTACCATTCAGTCTTCATTTGCAAATGATAATTCTGTGTGTGTGTGTGCTTTGAATGGCATGCCTGACTGCAGGGCAGAGTAAACCCAAACCCTTTTCAACTCGAGCCAAAAATTTGCCACGAATTAGGAGACTGCGGCATATTTACAATACAAAATAAAGCATCTCGACGAGCGCTCAGCGGTGGCGGTATGAATAAACGGCGATTATTCTGCCTTTTTTTTTTTTTTTTATTCTGCCTTTCTCCCCCCCACCCCATTCTTTTTTTTTTTTTGATGGGATAATTTTCAAAGCAGCGATTTTGCAAAGGCTCAGGAAGAAAACAATTTTGTTTCATTTCCATAACAGAATCCAGACCTCTAAATTCAACCTCACGAGCTACAATTATGCACAAGAACTACCACTGTGAATTTTCAAACACAATGCCTTTTATTGTTTCTCCTCTTTCTATTCCCTTCCCGGTCTTCGAGATTTTCTGTACTGTCACCCTCCACAGAAACTTTAGAGCAGAAAGCCTGACTTGAAAGGAAAACTTTCAAGTTTTCAGGCTTCAAAGGAGAACAACACCGCAAACCTTCAACACGAGGTATTCAAATGGTATTTGGGAGTCCTTTCAGCCTTATGGGAGGCAGAAAACGACAAAGATGACACCGTTTTGGTATAGTGAATCTTGACAGATGAAAATTGATGGTCAGCTTTTCCATGAGGGACGGAGGGGTATTTTAGTTACCTTCTCCAGAATTCACAAAATCACCAAGGTTGGACCTTCAAGATCATCAAGTCCAACTGTCAGCCCTACACCACCATAATCATGAATCCATCTCCCAAAGCCCCATGTCTACCCATTTTTTGAACACCCCCAGGTACAGTGACTCCACCCCACACCTGGGGAGCCCGTTCCAACGCTTTGCTGCTTTTTCAGTGAAGAAATTTTTCCAAATACCCAATCTCAACCTCCCCTGGCACAACTTCACGTGTGACTGTCCTGGAGCTCAAGAAATAAAAGATGCCAAATCCCAAAGACAATTCCCTTGAGCTCCATCGCCTGCAAGACATCTCATTCAAGCCCAGACACAAACATACCCGCTCACTATTTGGGGGAACCTCCCAGATACTGTCCTCCTCCACTGCTATGTTATTAATCTGTTTTCCACCTGCACCAGGAGGCAGGCAGCTCTGAAGTCCAAAGACTGAAGATGAAACACCTACGCGGCATTAGCACCATGAGAAGCACATTTTGCTTTCTACGTAGAAAGCTTTTTTCAATTCGGGGGTGGCTTTCAAACGCAGTAACCTCTAAGCCATTAAACATCCTTGCCTGGGAAATGAGGTTTCTCCTCCTAAAAGCCAGACACGGAACACGCCGATGAATGTCACGCACACTTGGGCTTTCCTAAGTAAGTTTAAAGATCTTCACGCTGCTTTTGAAGAAAGGCACGTGAGGCTGTCGCCGTGACCCTGCACCCCAGCAGACCCTGTTCATGGGTAACATCTGGTCCCAATTACCCACTCAATGGAATGCAAAGCACTGAGGTTTTTTTCCTTACCGATGGGAGCCGGGCGAACAAACAGGACATTATTTACACATTAAAAGGAGCACTCACCCCGACACCGCCGCAAGGAAGCCTGACGAACATCGACGTTAGAGAACCTGGAGGGAAAAACAAAACACAACACAGCATCATACCCTGTAAGTCAAACCAGCGAAGCTCGCCAGGCTTTGGTCCAATTTGACAGCAACGCTGTAATCTTTGTGAACACAGCAACAGGCTGGGGGTTTCTTGCCATTTTCAGAAAACAGACAGCCAACACCGTTACACTGCAACGAGTGTATACACAGTACCCATGCTTGGGCTTGTTCAAAAGCCTTTCCAGTATAAAACCCTTCTATAAGTCACTGTTTTTTATGCAAGGGCTGTGCACTGTCCTACATCTCAAGCAGTCATGCTGACTATAAACAACTCAGACACTAGCAGCAACTGCTTGGCATGTCTCCTCAGATGAAGATTTTAATCCCTTTCAACTGAAGGAGGAGAGGAAACCATAAAAACATTCTAATTATCAGTCATATGCACAGTTACTAGAAGACTTTGGAGGGCATGAGCTTCATAAAGGAGGAAGATGAGGAAACAGAACGTGTTTTGACTGAAAGAGCAAAGCCAATATTAAGAATTTGAGGCAAAAAAATGGAGAAAACCATCTGTAGGGGTAATTTTGCATCTGTAAACACTGCAGCATCCCTTTCTAGGCTTGCATATGAGCAAATTATCCTTCATTCAGAATTCTGCGGGTTTTTGAAGCTGTACATTGAAACAAGAACACGCCGTCTCATACCCATCACCACCCTACATGCAGGACTTGTATGTGTGTCTGTGCGCTGCAGGCAAAGAGGAAGAAGGACACACAGACACTGTAAAAGATCTGGAGATTTATCTGCTCAAGACCTATTTAAAGTTAATGAAATCTAACGGTGAAGTAAATGGGGTTGAGGGTGACTTGGGGGTATTTTCTCTCTGTTAGACCAGGTTTTTGTTCTAGTCATGCCTATGCTGGAAGAATAAATTCCCTTGAACGCTAACTACCGACTCTGTAGAGCGTGAATTAACCCTGACGGCTGCCAGGCGTTCCTGAGGACCATGCTGGTGTCAAAGGGATCGCAGGCACATCCGCTACGCCTGAGACTGGAAGTGGAGTTAATGTGTCTGCATTATTAATCTGAGCGCACAGCAAAATTCACTCTTTGATTAGAGCCACATGAAAGGTCTCAGATCAGCCTGCCTTGGACCTCCCGTCACATGTTGAGCTGCTAATCCATCCACTAGTTCGATATTTATCTTCTTGACAACAATTTAGGATCACTCCCCACTAATTAAAAGCAGCCTTATTTGCCTACATTTAAACCCGTGGAACAGGATCCAAAGCTTTACACCATCAAACCAGAGATGGACTCATATTCCTCATCCTCAGATTTCCATGGGCTTTTTCCAAGGATAGAGCTGTGCAATCTGCCTGGAAGGCCACCACTTTCAAACCCCACAGCAAAGCAAACCTTCAAGATGCTCAGGGTCCTTGGGTGAAAATCACTTCAGCTCACTGAGAAAGGAGTTTCATCCCCCTAGTGTTACAAGCTCTACCTTTTAGGCTGAGGTTTCTCATGCTTTTTCTTCCTCATTGACATATCAAAGGCAAAGAGCTTCTGCCATGGGGAGGCAGCCACCAGGCAGCCACCAGTCCTACACAGGTCAAGACACTCAAATCTAACAAATTTACAAATTTACATTTGCATATGTGAGCCTTGTACAAAGCTTTGGTCTCAGACTTCAAACCTGCCACACATTTACCCTCCAAGGTATCTCTAAGAACCCCAACTGAAGCTGTTTTGTAAATTTAAAAGCCGCATTTGGGAGCTGGGATGGGAGCAGTGTTGATAACACAGGGATGGTTTAGTTGTTGCCAAGCAGGCAGGGACTTTTCAGGTGTTCATATTTCCCTGCTAAGGAGAAGGCGGGGGGGGCACCCAGGAAGCTAGGGGACACACAGCCAGGACAGGTGACCTGAACTGGCCAAAGTGACATTCCATACCATGATGTCATGCTCAGCATAAAGGGGGGAAGGAGCGCACGGCTCCAGGACACTCAGTATGGGGACAGTCTGGCTTCAGGATGGCTCTGAGCTGTACAGGCTGAGTGACGTGGTTCAGTGAGACACTGCATCGCGCATCACTGGGTCCGTGTGCTTTGCTGTAAAATTCAGTTGTTATTACTCCCTCTCTGTGCTGTACCAGTAAAGTGTATTATCACACCCTGCTAGGTTTCCCTTTCTTTCCTTATTCCCCCCCCTTTTTTCCCATGGCAGGGGGGAGTGAGTAAGCAACTGCGACAGTCTGAGTGGTTCCCCCCAGCACAGCAGTGGCTGTCACCCCTTGCTCAGGCCCAATGCTGTGGAACCCATCAAATTAAGAAACTGGTTTCAGGGCCAACACGGCCCCTTCCTGCCCTGCTCCCAGAGGACCACTTCTCCATGGGCACTCTGCAGACATCCCAGCCAGGCTCTTGTCATTCTGGCTTGCCGCACTGTCCCTCTGGAGCCCTGTCAAGCTGTCACTTTATTCTCTGCTGCCTGGTGTGATGACTGGAAGCTATGCTAGCAGCTCAAGGCTAAAAACGTTGCCCAGTGGGTTTAGGAAACGAGGTGTAAATTAAAAGTTTTGGGGGCTGGCTATAGTGCCAAGTACAGCCCCAGCCATGTTCAAGTCTGGCATCCACAGACCACTCAGTCTTAGAACCGATTGGTCATGAACATTGCTCCATGGTAACCTGGTTGACTCTACAAATTATACCCACTGGTAACAGGTTTGTACTGCAGCACCCTCAGATTTTAGAATTTCTCTTCACTAGAGGAATAATAAACTTTGTCTCTACAGAGGAGACATGGGTGGGACAAAGCAAAACTAAAGAGGCACTCACAGACAGGGCAAGAGTTTCCAATCCCTCAGGCTCTCTAAACAAACCATCAGGAATGGTTCAGCAAAACGTGGGCATCCCCAGATCCAACGCTAACCAAAGGAACCGTGTGTAGCTCTTAACAGTGTCTGCAAACTACCCATACAGATTGTGCCACGAGCCAAAGAGGGAGAGGAGAAGTATCTCAAGAGGATCTGACACTAGAACAAGCAGGAAACACTCAGTATTATCGGAGTCCACCCTAAAAATGTATCTTGCAGGGAGCATCTTCTAAAGGAAAGGGCTTGGGGTGACTCACCACCCACTAAGCCCCACCATGCAGGTGATAAACACTGCCAGAGACAGGGTGCTAACCCTGCCTGCTCTACACTTGTGAAGCCCACAGGTCAGGTGCTGGAGGGCTTTGTGGATCCCACTGCAGCAGATGCTGAGGACACCTATCCTCACATCACACCCCATCCTTACACGATACCCCACTCTCACATGACACCCCACCCTCACACACCTTCAGAGCTAGGGTCCAAGGGTTTGCAGAGAAACCAGTTGGAGTGAAGGAGGTGTGACGAGGAGTCTTCTCAGACCTCCCAGGGAAGATTCACACACTGGACTGGTGGATATGCCTCTCACAAGGCAAGTTTTACACTACCAGGGGTATGACATGGCACATTCTTTAAACTTTACACACTAATTGCTCTGTCATTCAGCCAGAGGTGTCTACTTGTTTCTCTGACCTTTAAAGAGCCAGTAAAGTTAGCTATAACTACAGTGTGAATTGCATGTTTAAACAACTGGCTAATAGCTTTCCTCTTTGGGGATCTAATGTACACATGGAATACCTTGCAAAACCTTCCCAGCTCTTTTATGGTGACTACTACATCATGCAGGCCATCAAGTTAATCCTCTTTTTATATCATCCAAAGGCAGGCTAATCCCAAAATAAACTTTCTCAGCTTCTAGGTTCCAGAACTGTCTTTTTGCTGATCCCCTTGTGAGAACTTCCCAAGCTGGTCCTCTCCTGCTGCTAGGCACAAAGTAAAGGAAGAACCCGATGTCTCTGCAGAGGTAAGGTGCTAATTTTCATTTGGTTTGGTTTCTGGGGGAGGGCTGGTTATCAGAACCACCACCCTTTGGATTTTTTTTCAGGGAAAATGTCTGTATTTTAAGTCAGATGCAGCCCTATTTCAGGAAGATTCAGTCTCCAGTTACAGGGATAAACAATCTTACTACACATTAAACAAATGCAACACTAAAGGGCCCCTGAATCTCCCTCTCAGATTATCCATACAAACCTGACAGCTATGTGTTGATATCTGTGCAGCTGGGTGGTGCTGCAAGTCCAGGTCCTTAGTAGGGTTTTCTAGTACCTAGCCATGGATAACTTTCTAACATGCAGATCATCTAAGCATCAAATAAAACTTCTGAATTACCTTTTCTCCTCAGGAAAACCTCCTTTTATGTTTTGAAGGCATCCAATAAAGGACGTTTCAGCTATCTAGTATTTAGGGACCTACCTAATAGATAGAATCACAGATTGGTTTGGGTGGGAAGGGATCTTAAGAGACCAGTTCCTACTCCCTGCTATGGGCAGGGACACCCCCACCAACCCAGGGTGCCCCAAGCCCCCATCCAACCTGGCCTTGAACCCTGCCAGGGATCCAGGGGCAGCCCCAGCTTCTCTGGGCACCCTGTGGCAGGGCCTCCCCCCTCCCTGGGAAGGATTTCTGCCTCCCAGCCCCTCTCCAGCTGCCCTCCTGCAGCTGAAGGCCATTCTCCTGGGCCTGGCTCTCCCTATCCTCAGCACCAGCCCCTCTCCAGCTCTCCTGGAGCCCCTGGAGAGACTGGAAGGGGCTCGGAGCTCTCTCTCCCCAGAAACAGCAGCTCTCCCAGCCTGGCTCCAGAGCAGAGGGGCTCCAGCCCTCTGCCCACTGATTGTCTTGTGCTGCTCCCAAACAGAGCCTGAATAGAGGCGGGAAGAATCAGAATCTGCCTGGGGACTGCCTAGGGCTGAGGCTGGAGGGAGTGCTGAGCTCCACACCCCACCTTTCACGCTGCTGCAGCTAAGGGACTGCTAGTCGGGGCCAAGGGCAGGAAGGGGACCCCCCGCTCCCCACCCCAGGAAACAATACCTAGAAGTTTCTTGCTGTCCAGTTTCTGTCTGTTGAGAGGGTTTGTGCCGTAGAGCAGCGTGTGGGCTTCCGAGTGCACTGTCTGCAGCTCTTCCAGAGTTGCTTTTCTTCCACGAATGCACTGAAAGGGGAAAGGAAAGGGGCAATGAGATCACCAAGTACCTGCTTCACTCCCACTACAGACCTCGGCCTTTTCCCTGACAAGTCACAAAGACAGGTTCTTATGCAGAAACATTCCTTGTGAGGCAGACTTCAGTTACACCCCTTATTGATGATAATAACTCCCTACATACATTCATTTTGGGCTTATCTTTCTTCTAAAGAGCCTATCACAGAGCGTTCGCTATATTACACAGGTACTGCTCAACCACCGAATAGTTGGCATTTAGAATAGAATAGAAGAGACCCATAAGGAACATCAAGTCCAAGTCCTGGCTTCACACAGGGCCAGCCAAGTCATAGCATGGGACAGTGCATTGTCCAGATGCTTCTTGAACTCAGCCAAGCTCAGTGCTGTGAGCCTTTCCCTGGGGAGCCTGTGCCAGTGCCCGACCCCCCTGCTCCTTCACTCGCCCTTGTCAGGAAGTCACAGACAGCGATGAGGTCTCCCCTCAGCCTCCTCTTCTCCAGGCTGTACACACCAAGAGTCTTCAGCCTCTCCACAGTTATAAGCCATCAGAAAGTGGTTTTCTGGTAAAAACATTCCCTTCCCAACCACCTCCACCACAAGTCTCAAGCTAACCTAAACCAAACACACCGCTCTCCAGAGCTAACCTTTGAGCCCATTACAAACTTTCTGCTCTAAAACTCATGCTAGAAATCCCACAAGATTCAATCTTAAACGATGATGCAGGTTGAGCTGGAAGTACCGGAGAAGGTATGCTCAGCCCTGCTTCTGCTGACAGCTCAAACCCTAATGGGCAGATGCACACTGAAGTCAAACCCCAGGCTTCACCGAAGAGCATGGCAAAGCTTTTACTGATGTCATCAGGATTCAGCTTCATGTTTTACCAGGTGGGGATCTTCCCCCCCTTTTATATCATAGGCATTCATCATACCTTATCTTCTGCTGCTGTCCCCCATTTGCAATGGAAAATCACAGAATCCCAGAGTCCCAGAATCGTGGGGTTTGGAAGGGGCCTCCAGAGATCATTGGGTCCAACCCCTGACAAAGCAGCTCCTTAAGACAGGTCGCACAGGTCAGCAACCAGACGGGGCTGGAATATCTCCAGAGAAGGAGACTCCACACCCCCTGGGCAGCCTGTCCAAGGGCTCCCTCACCCTCCCTGGGAAGAAGTTCTTCCCCAGATTGGTGGGGAACTCCCTGTGCTCCAACTTGAGGCCATGCCCCTTGTCCTGTCCCCACAGACACTGAGAAGAGGCTGGCCATTTCCCCCTGTGATATAATGTATCTAAGAACAAAGTGCTACTTGGAGATGCTACACCTGGGGTGTAGTGGGGCCCAGCAGGCAGGCAGTGCCAGGGGGATATTGGGTATACTGGGGAAGGCAACCAACTCCCAGCAATGGAAGGAAAAGTATTTCACCTTTTTAACTGGGAGCTTGTGACTGCCTCCAAAATGTTGGCAGGGGAAATACTCAGTGAGCCAAGAAAGTGCTGAGGTTGGGGTGAGTCAAGAGGTGGCCATGAAGGGAGGGGAAGGAGTTATTAGAAATAAGGATTGGTTTGCTTCAGAGACACACATGCGCTCCTCTGCTCTCCAAAAGAAAGGAAAAAAAAACCCAAAGGATTTGGTATGGCTCAGAACTCCTTCACACCTTTTTCATCACCATTTGGACTAAAACACTTTAAAAGGAGTTGTCATTTTGGGAGGTTGCCTCCTACACAAGGAATGATGGGACTATCCCTCTCTGCGATAGCAACAGTAAATTTGCTAACAGCAAGATACTGGAAAGCTCTGGAAGGCTTTGGCAGAGGTTGAGATGTGAGCCTCAGCAATGAGCATCCCGCTGTGCTGCCTGTGCAGGAGCCTGCACACCTCCCACACTGCCTTCAGCCCAGCTTAGTTGAAGCCTGTTGGGTTTTTAAGACTCCATGTTCCTGGAGAAGCAGAGTTTCTAATGAGAACCAAAAGACCCAGCAAAAAGAGGACAACTTAAAGGAAAAAAAATGGGAAAAGAAGAAATCCCAGTGCTAAAAGGAACAGACTTTCAACAGGAAAACTTCTTCTGAAGTGAAGGTCAAACTCCAGAGAGCTGCTGCTGCTCAGCAAGTGCTGCCATGGGCTACTCACTGGCAGGGGACTGCCAGAGACACGGTGCTTCAAAGGCAGCAGCGGTTCCCCCCATGCAGCACCCAGTTCCTACCACATCGATGGCTTGGGCTCCAACCAGAGCACCCTGGGGCCACGGGGACCCCAGGACCTCTGCCTCTGAGGCATGGTCCCCACGGGTTTTCTTTTGGGTCTCAAACCTTCCGCGTAAGCCCCTGTGTGTTGCAAAGCACACAGGAAAGCACTCTGTGAAGCTGTACGAGGCGTAAGGCAGCAGAAATCAAAGCACGGTGGGAGTGCTTGTGCACTCTGCCTCTCTGAATTTCAGCATCTCTGCTCTCCAGTTCCTCTTTCATTTTCTCTGGGCTCTGTTTCACCACCTAGCATTTCCTGGGGTTAACGATGAGGCAGAAATACAGCATCCCATTGAAGAGCCAATAATCACAAAAATGCTAGACCCAGAAGGGATGGAAATATCTGGCAAATCCCCCTTGAACTTTTATCCTGCCTTCCGCCTCAGCTGATGCTAAACCTGCTCCCGTCCCCCCTTCGAGGACTTTGCAGCTTCCCTCTAACCCACAGGCCAACTCTTTCCTTTTGAACAAGACGTACTGACCCATTTTCAGCTGCTGCGCTCGTGGGATGTACAGAAATAGCATTTTGTATTTCTTGGCATCAGGCTCAGGAGAGCAGCAGCAGCCCAACGCGCCAGCTCCTCCATCAAGGGGAACAGCTTCAGCTCCCTGGGACGGGGATGAGCTGCTCCCATGTAACGTAGGTGGCCGTAGCAAGACATTCCAGCTCTGTGCTCATTACGAGGGTATCACACAATCACAAGGTTGGAAAAGACCTTTAAGATCCAGGTTGGATCAAGGCCAGGTTGGATGGGGCACTGGGCAACCTTGTGTAGCTCCAGGCCTGGAGGTTGGTAGCCCTGCCTGCGGCAGCGGGGTTGGAACTCTGTGATCCTTGGGGTTCCTTCCAACCCATGCTATTCTATGATTCTATAATCATCAAGTCAAACCATTCCTGTTCTAAGCTAGACCACATCCCTCAGTACCTCATCAACCCTTTTTTAAAACATCTCCAGGGAAGGTGACTCAGCCCCTCCCTGGGCAGCCTGTGCCAGGCCCTGACAACTCTTTCAGGGAAGAGCTTTTCCCTCACATCTGATCTGACCCTGCCCTGGCACAGCTTGAGGCCATTTTTCCTTGTCCCATCTCCTGTCTACTGGCTGAAGAGACCATCGCCCACCTCTTTACAACCTCCTATCAATAGTACCCCATCCCTTCCCTGTGATACCTGTAATCAAATGGACACAAGGAGGAGATGGATTTCCTTCTGTGGTGCAAGTAAATCATGCTCAAGGAAACAGCTATTACATACTGAACCAAATATACATCACAAACATTTCAACAAGCCTTGGTTAGAAAGAATGATGCTTGAGATGCTTTTGCACCTCTCTCATCTCCAGGCTCACCCGGCACAAGCTTTGTCCTCAGCATTACCACAAAGACACCAAGAAAATGAATTAAATCCCACACCCCCAAAGTAAAGTTGGAGAATAAAATGTTTTCCTCACTTCTGTTTCCAGACCCCTCATGACCTGTATCTCAGCCAATGGCTCAGCCTACCGTCCATGCTCCTAATTTGAGCAGTTCTCTGCTTTCTAAAGAGCTCTTAAGTCATGGTACTCTTGGAGGTTTGTGGTGTCTACACTGTGGTGTCTCTCTGTATTACTGCCCCTCGTGCCTAACACCCTTCTTGGCTGCTAAATCCCAGCTTTTCAGTGCAGGAGCTGCTGCCTAAACTCCCATGAACTAGTTGGTTCTCTACCTCACTTCCTTTGGGTTTCCCTTGGCACAAAACCTGACCTTCAGAGCATCACGCTACCTCTCATCTCCCAGTGCTTTACATTCACACATACTTCTGCATTCTTCATCCATCTCCTCAGAGCCAGCTTTTCCTATGCACTTTGAACAAAGTCTGCATTTCATTCACCCTTTCACACCACAGTGTTCTAACAGGAGAGAGTACGAACCTTGACAGACCACCAGCCAGATCTTGTCCCAACCACAACCCCCAAAAAGCCACAGAAATCCACAAAAACAGCTATAAGGCTTCTCTCCAGAGACTGACTTCTCAGGTACCATCACCACCATTGACTCCTGCACACCTTCAGTGCTTTGCAATGGGAAGCCTTGGGCATGGAGTGCTTCTCTTGAGGCTTCACCGCCTGGACCCAATGCTGTGCCGGCAAAGCTGCAGACATGGCTCTGCTCTTACAGACAGCCCAGCCCAGGGTCAGCCCTCCGGAGCCACAACTAACCTTCAGCTAACAGTCCTCATGCTTCAAACAACACAGGATTGCTGCCAAGATGCGTGTGGAGATGGATGCTGGTTGAGGAACTCATTCTCCCCCACCCCAGTGGAGCAGCCCAGGGATTTGGTTACAGCTGAAACACACAGCAAACCCTATCCATTTCCTCCAGCTTTCTGTGGAGGCTGGGGGGATTACTCTACACCGTGATTGCGGGTTTTTGTTCAGGGGGCACAGTCTTTTCTTGAGATTGCCTCAATTAGTATAATTGTTGCTTTTAAATTCGGAATGTACACCAGAGTAATTGCCATATTTTATATAGCTAACTTAATTAAAGATGCAATATTCTAAACCACAGCTGTCATTAAGTTTGGGACAACTGCTTTCATTCCAAAGGGTCATCTTTGGCGAGGGTTTTGCCTATCACACCACGAATCTAGCACATGTCTTCCCCTCAGCTGGATATAAAACAGGTTTTAGACAACTGTAGCACATGTATATATCTGTATATAGGCCTGTTTCACTGCTGAAAAACGAGAGTGAGAAGCAGGGGGCTAAGCGATGTGGGGTCTTGCCTATTCTAAAAATATTCATGCCCCTTCTGGATCACCTCTATTGCCTCAGAGAGGAATAGCAGGAGCTTGGCACCTAGCAGGTTGTCTAGGAGCCTCTCGGTTGCCTGATGCAGCCAGGTATTCACTTAGCTCCTTTCTGAAATTCCAAAGCAAGCCTCAGTTTGCAGGTATGAGAGAGCTATCCATCTGCAAGCCCTTGGCTGCCTTTGGGGCAACAGAAATGTCAGAACATCATCTGCAGGAGACCAGCGCTGAGAACTCCAAGCATGCACGAGAAAGCAGAGCTGCGATTTCTTTTCAGCACACAGTTGTGGGGGGAACAAGAGCTGTTAAAACTCCTCCTGGAAGAGGATGGGGATCTAGCAGAGTCTTGTCTGATCCCATATGGTGTCTATGGGATTATTTACTAGGCAGGCCTCTGTGTTTTTTATCTGTGCCGAGAGAGCAGAATCGCTCTACCCAACACCCCCACCACAGCAAAGGGCTGCTGAGTAAGAAAGGGGGAACGTGAGGGTAAGGGAATGTCAAAGTTCAAAGTCCTTTTACAAACAGGAGTTGTAAGAAATGGATTAAACTACATACTCTCAGTTTTCACATCAGGCACTTGGACTTACTTAACTGGCTTGTAATGCCTGAGACACAGGACAATGAACCTGCAGTGGTGAAGCCAAACCCAAGCGTGCACAGATTTGTCTGCCAGCAAAGCCTGCTAAAGGAAAGCACCAACCCAGAAGAAAACAGGAACTCAGCAAAAAACTAAGCCTGTCAAACTTCTGAGTGCAGTAACCCAGGGGTTGCTGCTGCCGTGCTGCAGACCCATGCCTGATTCCCAAAGTATTCCCTTCTTTCTGAGGGCCTGGCAGACTGCTACGCAGGCAGAGCACTTAGGAGCTGTTAAAGGCTGTAGCTGCATAGCAGGCTGTGGTGGCAATCAGTGCCACTGTCCCCACATAACGAGTTCTGCTCATCCCACATTAGGACATTTCGCACAGCACGCACACTACTGCAGGTGGGGCTGGAGGGCACAGCTCATGTTGCCTGTGGCAGAGCTCCAGGCAGGACAGCAAGGATTTCAAAAGGGCATTTAATAATGTAATTATTAAGATATATTAATTACATTAATAGTATCATTATTACAAGTAACCGCAGTTATTAGGCCAGCTTCCAAAATTCCTTCTCAATCAGCTCTAATGTGTCCTTCAGAATGAAAGTTCCTACATGTTAAGCCCACAGCATTCCTGTCCTTGCCCTAAGGTGATGTGTCCATCATCCCAGGTGACAGCTACAGCTCACCCACATGCTCCAACCTTGTACAAGTGATCACTTGTTAAAAGCTGTCCCCATGCCACCTAAGAGGACTTGATGTGAGGGTAGTCTTCACTGCAGGAAACCCCTCTGTTGGTCGGTCACCCAGCTGAGGAGCTTCAGAAAAGCTCTGAAGGGCAGAGATGTGGCTTTGCAATGCAGAAAAGAATTTTATCTGTCAAGGAGAGTGGAAAGTGAATGGCTGGCTCCAGAAACTCCCCCATCCAGAAGAGAGGAGCGAACTGTGCTGGTAAAGAGGAGATGGAGACATAGGGAAAGCTTGTACCCATCAAGCACACAGCAGCGGGGTTGGAACTAAATCATCTTTGACATCCCTTCCAACCCAAAGCATTCTGTGATTCTGTGAAAGTTAAGACAAAGAAGGGAACTTTAATGGAGGTCTGGGCAGGAGTAAAGACGGTGGGGATAGGGAAAGTTAGTCAGAGAGAGGAGCAAGTACAATCAGAGCGGCTGGTTCCCCTGAAGCAGCATGTCAGACCTTGAGGAAAGCCATCAGAGAACAAGAAAAGGGAATCCAGGCCTGAAGCTAACATTGTGTATTCACTGTTTTCCAGAGGAGTCAAAATGAGGTTGAATTTCACCAGTGGTCAGAAGGGAAACACAGGTGGAAAGAAGGTAAGCACCAAGAACAACCCCAGTGGTGAGAGCAACCGAAAATACCCCAGTAAGGAAGGTGCCTGTTACCTGGGATCATACACTGAAGCACCTCACATGGTAGCGAATGCCTGTAGCCCAAATCTAGGCAAAAAGGTAATCAGCACCGCATGACGTCACTCCTGCTCCTCCACAGAGAAGCACGGCAGCAGCAGGGCACTTGCCTCAGTTTTTCGGTCCCAAAGAATCATTCCAAACTCCAATTCCATGGATCTCCACAGACAGACACAGGTTTGAAGCTCTTCCTTGCTGTCCTGAGAGATAAGCAAGGGTAGGCCGGGGAAGGCGAGGCCATGCCGATGCTGCCACCATGTGGAATGTCTCCTCTGATAGTTCACAAAGCACTTCTAGCCAGATGCTGACATAACTCGAATACCCTGTGTGAGATTCGGCCTCACGGACGCTCAAAGAACCAGCAAGCACTCTGCCATTTATTTATCATCACTGCTATCAGTAATGCCTAATAATTATTACTCACTGTTATGAATCATTAGTCTTTTTGTTTCAGTATCTAGGCTTTTACCTTAGTTTGCCTTCCCCTTAAAACATGTATGTCCAATGCAATCAATGCAGCCTCTCGTGATGGGACAGCGCGTGGCTACGTCCTCCTGCCCTCGTTCTTTCACCATACCTTCACTGGAGGCTGACCATTCCTTATCAAAACATTATTAAACCACACCAACATACACTTGCTGGCTCCTCTTGTTACAATCAGAGTCCTAACAAATAACACAGGTTATTTCACGTCCTGCCCTTTGGTGGCTTCAAATTCCAGCGCTCCGCAGGGACGCCCAGTTCACAGGGAACAGGATTGACAGACACACAGGCACAGGAGCACAAGCAGCTCCAGCACGACATCAGGCAAGGACATTCTCCACTGTTTCACCAAGTTTCTAACCGCTGTCACAGCCCAACGACATCAGTCACTAGAAAAGCACTCCTGAGGGACCCACACACGCAAAGGCATGAGCAGTCACCTTAGGTACAGATGAAATGTAGGCCACCTATGGCAAACCACATCCAACAGCTGGAGCTATAAATGTCTCCAGCCAGAAGGCAGCATAAAGTTTGCACATCCAGCAATCAACAGCACAAGCTACAGGTTTGGTACAGACGCTATCATCCAGCCCACAGATCAGCCCCCCCAAAGGCTCATAATCCAGCAGCCGAATGGGCCAGACAAACCCCAATTCCCCCTTCTCCCAGGCACACCACCTCATCTCCCCCTTCACTTGTATTTTTATTACCTCACACTTGCCACGGAGACCCGTCTCCTGGAGCCGGGACCAGATGCTCTGGATCCTCCCCGCATGCTCTGGGTGGCTGTTGGTGTTTCCACAGGTACACTGGTGCTTCAGCATCAAGGTGTCATACACGAGGCCTGTGGCAGAGGTTACAGAATTGCTCTGTTAACAAGTGTAAAATAATTCTGACAGAGACAGAAGGGAAAAAAAACCCAAGTTCTTTTTTATTCTTTACTACAGCGCTTGACATACAACCGACCCGTTCTACAAAAAGGCGGTGCGTGCTTTACCAGGAGCTCCACGAAATGGAAATCCAAGGGGCTGCTCTGAGACAGCACCAGGTCCCTTCCTCTGGAAATCCCCAATGGATAGGGAAAAGAAATTAAGGAAGGGACATCTCTACAGGCTGAAGTTGTCAGAGTGACAGGCGGTCACTGGAAGCATCGGTGGGAGCACCGAGGAGGTGCTGGTGATTGTCGCTCTTCCCTGGGTAGTTTTATAATTGCTGCTAAGGTGACACTATGGCTTGGGATTAAAAGCCAGGAGGAGCAAGTCATTAGCAGGCCCTTTCCTCCAGAAAGCAGTTTGTGCTGAGGTCTTTGCATCTACATTATTTGACAACATGCTAATTAAGGCTGTTAGCACACATGTGGGCATCTGTGTTCAGCAGGATCTGTAGGTATTCAGCAGTGCTGTTTCATGGGAAGGAGGGGGTCAGGTGGCTAAATCCCCTTGCCTTACCAAGTATTTATGGCATGAAACCAGACTCTGAGCACGGCCATGGACACAGAGCCCGGAGCTGAGCGCTGTGCCGCTGCACGCACCAAAGCTTGGCTCGAGTTGCAATCACACCTTTTCACTGAGTGTAGGCATGTTCTGCCGCTGAAAAATTTGGCTTTCCCCTCTGAGGCAAACCCTGGTGTTGACATTTTCAGGGATTCAGCCTCAGGGAAGGTATCTGGCAGCTCCTTTGCTGTAAGTGAGTGCAAAAAACCCCTCAACAAACCCAACAAAACCCAAACCACACTCAGTTCTAGGAAGAGAACAGAGCACCCGTTAATTGACTGCCTTTGGGTTAGCCAAAGTTCACTGAACTAAGATCCTGCGAGGTCTCCCAGGTTGGATTCAGAGCACCAAACCTCATCAGGAGCTGCAGGACTGAGGAAGGCACTGTAAATGCCACCCGTGAAGCAGCTGCAGCCCAATGGTAAGGCTGTCTGTCCATGAGAAGTCCTCGGTCTGAGCTCACTCAACCAGCACAAGGCCAGCAGTAACCTCACCTCTGAGGTTAATTTATTTCTGAAGGAAAAACTCATCTTCAGGGGGCATGAGTTTGGTTAGGCACTGGAACGGGTTGCCCAGGGAGGTGGTGGAGTCACCATCCCTCGGGGTGTTTAAGGTTGGATGAGGTACTTAGGAACACAGGTTAGTAAGGTGGTAGGGGAGGAACGGTTCGACCAGATGATCTTTGGAGATCTTTTCCAACCTGAATGATTCTATGATGCATTTTGACAAAGTATTTGGGGACTGCACTAGGTTTGGTTAAATTGTTGCTATTAAGCAAAAGAAAGTGGTTTTGTCTTTCCCAACTTCCAGACATACCTACAGGGACCACAACTAAGCTTTATCAACTTGAAACCAAAAGGTGCATGTGTACCAACCCCACATATATATTCACCGTCCCCAACCAGCCTTGAATTTAAAGAAAAAGAGGTACAAGCAGCAAGCCATACATCTGATGGCCACTGACCTGCCTGGGTGCAATGCTTGCTCACTTCAGCCCATGGGCATGCTGGAGCCAGCGTCATGCTGGGACTGCACCCTCTGAGACCAAGGAGTGACAGACGGCACATTGGAGGCATTCAGGTGATAGCCAAAGAGAAGGGCAAGGGGACACACTGCGCGGAGCACGGGCAAGGGAGCGCATCCGAGGATTCGCTAATGGAAATGGAAGAAGCAGCAGTACTTCATTCGTAAAGTATGCTCCAACCTGGAGATAAACCTGAGGGCAATTCATACCGTATCTTCATGAGTTTGAGGCAAAAAATAAAGTGTTTCCAAGGGGTGTATTTTAAGCAGCCTTTTCTTGCCTTCTGCATACACAGGTAATACTGTGCTTAATGCTGCCGATCTAACACATCTTTTGGGAGGAGGGCACAACCTGCCAGTGAATGGTACTGATGGCACAACAAAGCTGGAAAGGGTCTAAGCCTGCTTAAATAGTTGATATGTAAATTTGAGTTGCAACTTGCTTTTCAAAGGCTGTTTCCTCAGTCAGGGAGGTGGTTGAGTCACCTTCCCTGGGTGTGTTTAAAAAAAGGGTAGATGAGGTGCTCAGGGATATGGTTTAGCATAGGATGGTAATGGTTGGACTTGATGATCTTAAAGGTCTTTTCCAACCTTGTGACTCTGTGATTCCTCCAAGTCTTTAAGTTTTAAACAGTAATCCCTGGAAAGGGATGAGGACACAGTAGGTAAAGCAATGCCCAGACAGATTCAAAATCTGTTTTGTTCTCTATTTTGCACTTGGGTAACCCTAGAGCTTGTAGGGCAGAAGCCAACACAGATTAAACCAAGGACAAATGTAAATGAAAACAGTTTGTGCACTGCCCGTCCAATTCTTCCATTTCTCTTTAATGGAAGCACCTTCTACAGAGCACCAGATCTGCCAGCCACCTCCCAGGTATCTCCCCAGGCCACCCAAGCCAGCACCTCTGCATCCACAGCCACGCCGGGCTAGAAGTCCCATGTGCACACCTACCAGGAGTTTTGGTATCTGAGCCTGTTCAACGGAGGGAGATGAAGGGGTTAAAGAAAAGGTTTCCAGACAAGGGAGAAGCAGGATGGCCACTCATCTCCGTCAGCAGACACTACAGCAGGGCTCGCAGAACTGGGCTGGTCTGTAAGGTTTCTCCTTTCCCAGTGGTTTGATGATATTCCCCAGTGCTCAGCACTGGTGGGGCTGCACCTGGAGCACTGTGCTTGGTTCTGGGCCCCTCACTACAAGAACATCGAGATGCTCGAGCATGGCCAGAGAAGGGCAACCAGGCTGGGGAAGGGTTCAGAAGACAAGTCTGATGAGGGGTGGCTCAGGGAGCTGAGGGTGTTTAGCCTGGAGAAAAGGAGACGGGGGGGAGAGCTCATTGCTCCCTACAGCTACCTAAAAGCGGGTTGTAGCGAGGTGGGGTCAGTCTCTTCTCCCTGGTAGCTGGGGACAGGGCAAGGGGAAGCGGCCTGAAGCTGTGTCAGGGGAAGGTTCAGTCAGGTGTTAGGGAATATTTCTTCACTGAAAGGGCTGTCAGGTATTGGGCCAGGCTGCCCAGGGAGGGGGTTGGGGCACCATCCCTGGAGGGGCTTAAAAGAAAAGGAGATGCTGTACTTGGTGACATGGTCTGGTGTTGGACCTAGTGGGGCTGGATAGACGGCTGGACTTGCTGATCTTGAAGGTCTTTTCCAACCAAAACTGTTCTGTGACTCTATAAAAGTAACATCTCAATGAAGTTCTCCCACACTGTAGTCACACGTCACTTGACACATCCCTGTTTTAAAAACTAAACCCCCGGAAAGAAGGGAACTGTTCCAAGTTCCTTCCTGTGGCTGGGGACACCCGGACGAAGACATACACACATACAAAGGAAAGCCTGGCAATTTAATCTTAATATATGACCCTACATTGGCCATTACAAGTTAAATTAAGTGGTGCTGGAAGCAATACTCTTTAAGACATGAGAACAATCATTTTTGAAGGTCAGCACTAAAGCATAACCAGCGCGCTTTTCTTGGCAGAACAAACATATGATTTGAGGTTCAGATAATTATATTGCTCTGCACAGGAGAGAATAAATGCCTTCATCAGAAATGAAAAATACTTTAATGCAGAGCATCAGAATAATTGGTGGAACCGTTTTTACAGGAGATCAGAGACTGGATAATTGGAGCTATGCAAATTAATGGCCTCACCTGAGAAGCCTTATTCAAGAGCATAGAATGGTGTGTACAGAAGTATTCATTAAAGTCAAGGGGGCTACTTGTGCTAGCGAGGGCAAGTTCAAGGACCAGCTTTCTCTTACCTGCTAGTGGGAAGGAAAATTAAACGTCATGCTTCAGGACATAAAGCTGACTGCTTGAAGAAGTTAGGAAGGGCATTGTTTTTGCTTTCACACAGAGTAATGCATGTGATGTTTGAGAGGTGCATTATGTGGTTCTTTCCCCTATACCTTTGAAGTCTCAGGTACTGGTCACTGATAGAGGCAGGAAAGTAAATTACACATAAAGCCCAGAATTTTCAACTGTCTAGTCCTAACTCTGTCCAGAGAAAGCATGAGCTTTTCCTATGTGTCGTGAACATGAAAGTGATGGACTATGTCTGTTGGATGATGATTGATCTCGTGAGCTGCACTCTCATGTTTAAAGCAGTGATGCTTGGCTTTATGAGCGCTGCTGGAGGAGGCTTGTTTCTTCCAGCCCCCTCACAAACAAATCCAAATCTTAATTTCTCTGAAATCCAGTTCAGGATCAGTCTCCAAAAGCAGTCACTTATCAAACAGACTGCTTTGAAAAATACCCAGGACTTTAATTTCCTGCCTTTCAAAGAATAGCTCAATCCTAGTGATTAAGCTTTAGTACCCACCTCCAAAAGCACACACCATGGACAACCTCAAGAAAACATTAGGGATCTAACTCGCACACACGTGCTCGCCAGCTGCGATGCTCCCCTTTCCCCTCCGCGCCTGCAAGCCCACGGAGCAGCAGGATTGTTTCCTGCTGCTGTTAAACATGTAGGGAGAGTTAATTAAACCTCTTCTGTGAGGTGCAGGACCAGTCTTGCCTGTATCAGTGCCAGTGAATGCCCAACGCTTCTCCTCTTGAGACATTTTATTGCCTTTTTCCTCCTCCCTTTACACAGCACAGATGCAGGGGACTATGTGAGATAGAAGGTAACAGAAGAAACAAGCCCTCGGAGCCTTAACGTGGATAAATGCCATGAAAAGGATGTTTACAGAATCATAAGGTGGGAAAAGACCTTTAAGATCATCAAGTCCAACCATTCCCATCCTAAGACAAACCCTGAGAACCTCATCTACCCCTTTTTAAACACACCCAGGGGTGGGGACTCAGCCCCCTCCCTGGGCAGCCTGTGCCAGGCCCCGACAACTCTTTCAGGGAAGAACTTTTCCCTCACAGCTGAGCTGACCCTGCCCTGGCCCAGCTTGAGCCCATTTCCCCTTGTCCCATCTCCTGTCCCTCGGCTGAAGAGACCATCGCCCACCTCTCTACAACCTCCATTCAAGTAGTTGCAGGTGGAAACAGCTGAACTACTACATTCTTCATATCCCTGCACTGGACTGTGCAGTGTGATATAAAAGTGATATTCCACCTCTTAGTTTACATTACCTTTTTTTGTTGTTTTTCAAACCCTGCCTCCAAGTAAAATAAATAATAACATGCAAAATCTGCATTCTTACTCATACCTGCAACTTTAAATGAAATTCAGAAGCATGTATCTGAGACAAATTTATATCCTCTGGTAGGAAATGTTATTGTAAGTTCGAAGTCTTGAGTATGATTGACAAGGCAACTGAAATACTGGAGAAGGGAAGAAAGGGAATGAACTTCAAGCAGTGCCAGGCTTCCTTGTTTTTAAAGCACCAAGGTTTGGGTCTAAAAGTATTAAATGCTCGAGTTTCATCCCTTTGACTGCTAGCCTGGGGACACCCCTCTTTGCATCCTTGGCAAAAGAGTAGAAACACAGATCGGCTGAAACTGAAGGTTTCCATGTTAACGATGGAGAGAGAGACCTAAAGGGCTGATCTGCACACACCCTGAGGTGCTGCTTGGGCTTTCACCGAGCTGCTGCCACCCACAGCCAAAGAGCAAAGTCCTAGTGAATGTATCACTACCACTATCCCATTGGTGTCCGGAGACACGCCCGAGTCACAGTGCTGGTCGCACTCGTGTGGGTTAAAGAAGAATCAACAGGTGAGCAAAAGAGAAACAAAGTCAGGAGTTGCTCTAAATTGGGTGTTCTTGATTCTCACACCCCCACTCCCCCCACTGCTTCATTTTCCCAGGGCATTTGGGGAAGATGGTAAATCCACCTGATCACCCAACACAGGTTTGGAAAGCTGCACATAAATTAACTTTCACCTCTTCCTGAGCTTCCTGGGTAGGCAGGAAAGATTTTGGTGTAGAAAAAGTTGGTTGACAGGATTCAGGAAGAACAATTGCTTGCTGCCTTTAAGCTTTGTGGGGGAATTCATGCCTTTTTTGCACTTCTGGGTTTCACCAGACAGAGAATAATTTTCCTTCCCGGTGAAGACCCAGCAGGTAAGGAAACACTCTGCAGTCTGTCTGTCTATTGGAGACAACTTGAAATAATCAACTCACCTCATTTTTTCTAACCTACAGGCACGGACTGCTGGGCAGAGATTGTGTTTCAGAAGGAGGGGAGGCTGGCATGGAGACTAGGGTAGATAGTTTATATGGCAGGAGGCTGTGCTGGGACTGGAGACAGTGCAGAAAATATGGCCAACAGACATGGCGCTTGGCGTACTGTCCCTTTCCCCTAGCACCGTGCTCTCCTCCTAGTAGCTAAAGCAGCTTTGGCATGGCATACGCCTTGTTTTCTAGTCTTTCTTTGAATCAAAGTGCTGTGATGTGCTGCTATTGATTTCTGAAGGTTATTTTCTGTCTGGACTGTAGGGTGTCTGTCCTGCTGGGGAAGGGACAAGGAGGACAACAGGGTGCTGGGCGACTGGATCTTATACTTGCTGGAGATGGGATGTTATGGAGTCCCCACACGCAGCTGAGGCGCAGACCCCAAGCAGACAATTTGTAGGGATCGGGCAGAAAAGCACAACATCAGGCAAAATGGTGACCACAGCCCCAATGTTTCTGCCTCTGGTACCCCAAAACCTTACCTGTTGTGAACCTTGGCTTAGTGGGTGGCTCCTGTACAGACATCGGGAAGGTGGCCGAAGCGGGTGAGGACTGTGCACGGGACAGAGGCCGGTGCCCTCCGAAAGACACGGGCATGCCAGCTGCCTCCAGTGACGCCTGGTAGTTTCTCAGCTGGTGAATACGTTGCTGCTCCAACAGGAGGGCTTGCTGCGGGCAAAAGAAGCAGGCAGTTGCTGAAAGTCTGCATGGTGCCTTCAGAAAAGGGTCTGTAAGGTTCGCGGACGCACACACGTGTGGCATGTGAAGATGCATGTGTTTCTAGAGAGGTCAGGCAACCCGTGTGACTGCAGGGTTCGGCTGTAATTCTTCAACTTACTGGGTGGTAACATGAAAAGTTAGGCTGAGATTTTTCAAGGTGTTTGCAGAGGGGTTGTTCTGACCAGCTTCACTCTGCTCTACCCCTAAACTGAAATGCCAAGAAAATAAAGAGGGGGTTTGTAAGGAATGAGCAGTGCTGGAAAATGAGACTAGTTTGAAAACCAGTAGCACTTGTAAGAGCTCCCAGTTCAAACTGCCTGCTTTGGCTGAGCACACCCCCTGTTTCGAGAGAAATTAATTCTATTCTACACTGCATGATTTCTCAAGAGCAGCATCTCACATTGCGAGCTTAGGGCACCGAGATCTCATAGGGCTTCTGTTGCCTACTAATCTTCAGCCTGGTTTGCTGACTAGCCAGCACTTCATGGGATCCCATCACGGTCGTCCTCACAGTTACAGTTGTGTTCAGAGCACTGTGTCAAGATGTAATGGATAAACAGGACAAGAAGGACATGACCAGCTGGAGCAAGTTCAGAGGATACCACGGAGATGATCTGAGGGCTGGCACAATTCTGCTCTGAAGACAGGCTGAGAGTTGGGCTGGTTCGGCCTGGAGAAGGCTTTTGGGAGATGCAGCCTTTCAATACTTGAAGTGGGGGGCTTATAATATGGTGACAGACATTCCAGTAGGACCTGTAGCAACAGGTCAAGGCGGAATAGTTCTAAATTAAAAGAGGGTAGAGAAGGTAGATCCAGAATAGAGACAAGGGACACATTTTTATGATGAGGGTGGTGAGACACTGGCACAGATTGCCCAGAGGTTGGTAGATGCTCAGATCCAGGAAATATTCAAGGTCAGGATGGAAAGGGCTCTGAGCAACCTGAGCCAGTAAAGGTATCCCTCCTCACTTCAGAGGGTTGGACTAGATGGCTTTTAAGCATCCCTGCCAACCTGAATCATCCTATGATTCCATGGATAACCACAGACCTGAACCTGGGGCACCCTGTCAGGGTCATTAGCAGAAGCGGCCTCATCCCACCCCCTTGGGTTGGCCACATCTTCCAACCCCCCTGCCCCCCCATCACTGCAACCGTGTATGTAACAGTGTGATGCACCAGACTGAGGAACGCCGGACTCCAGACAGGAGAGGGACTTTTCAACCAAACCGGTTCTCTCTGCAGCCACACCCCAGGGCCTCTGATGGGAATGGAAGCCTGTCCTAGCCTGCCACACTCCCACCAGAGCCTAACCATCTGCCCATTTCCTCCATTTAGACTTTCTCCTCTTCGAGGCAAAGTAACTGGGAAGGACATCATATTTTTAAGACTCCTCAGGTGTGTCCATGCATTCAGGACTAGGATGGAGGGGCTGCACTTTCAGAGGGATGAAGTACCACCACGGTCCATCATTAGCAGTGGGTTCCATTCCATTTCTTTATTTGCTAAGGCAGCAATGCTCAGATGTGACCATACAAACCACAGAGCTCTTTGCCCGAGCGTGGCTGGTGATGGCACCCATCCTTGAAGGCAGCGCTGTCCTGAAGGTAACGCTGCTCCATCAGGAACCGAAGGTGTCATTCCTGAGCAACAGCACGCAGTGACATTCTGTGACATGCATGTCAGCTTTGCAGTGCTGGGACCATGGCAGCGAGATGCCTGGCAGTGAGATTGGTTGGACAGACCAACCAATTTTCACCTGGTTCCCAGGCACTGCAACTGCACTCCTGACACTAGTCCGCTTGCCCTCACCCAGGGCTGTGGGTTTACTTGGAGAGCTACACCCTGGCATGGCTATGGGAACCTGCTTCCAGCTGCTGATGCCGTGCGGGGGTTGTGTGCGGCTGTAGGTACACTCAGATGCCAAGTGCTAAGGGTTGTAAAGACAGGCAGAGCACTGATGCTTGAAGAGAACCGTAACCATCTCACCTTCATCACCACTACCACAACAGGCAGCTTTGGGAGACAGACATGTAACTGGGAAGCCTGCGCTACGCTGCCCCGTCACTGGGTTTATTACTCGCAATCCCCAAAAGCCTCTGGTGTTTAACCCTCAAAAGCGAGCACAGCTGGGATCTCCAGCTCTGAAGATGGAAGCCCTTTCAACAAACCTCATCCCCTGTTCCCTCATCCAGCCCATCTCTGGGGCAGTCAATTTGTTTTAACCCATCAGACCAAAATAAAGCCCTCCACTGGTACTTAGTGCTCAGAAATGCTGAACATCACACTGACTGTGTTTTGTGCCAGCAATCCAGATCCTCCTCCTCGGGTCTTGTGAGCTGACACAGTGACTGTAGGGAAGGATAGCATCGCTTTTATCTGCTCCAGGGAAGGATGGCACCGCTTTTACCTGCTCTAGGGAAGCATGGCACGGCTTTTACCTGCAGGTTTCAGCACACAGCAAATCCTCAAGAGCTATGTGTCCCAAATTTCTCCCCCTCCTTAAAGCAGTATATGGTGACTACCAGGAACCAAACGATCTTCTACGGAGAGCCAAGTCCCCAGGTTGGGATTTTGTGAGCTCACCTGACGGAAGAGCAGCTCCTGCTCAGCCTGCCTCTGCCCAGACTCAAGCTCTTGCTGTGGCTCTGCTTCCTCCTCATCGCTCTCGATGGGTTCTTGCTTCACTTGCACCATGTTGGCCATCCCCGAGGCCTCCTTTTGGCTTGTGACTCTGTCACCATATGGCTCCTCTAGAAGGGCTTGGTGCTCCCGTAACTCCTCTTCTGTCTCCTCGGGGTGGCTTTCATGCTGGCGAGCTGGTTCGTTGGGTTTTGATATAATCTGAAAACACCCCAGAGGTTAACCGATAAATAAGACTTATTACAGGTAAAGTTCACTCTGTCCTCAAAGAATCAGCTTCATGAGAAGAGCAACGGTAAATTATAGCTTTTATCTTATAAACTAGATCCAAAACAGCCACTCAAGGGAAAGGTCAGGTCACCCTTGGCATTAAGCAATAGGAAAACCTTTGTCCCAACTAATGAAGGCCCCTTCATTTTCCACTTGAGTTCCCCTCTGAAGAAATAAGAGCCTCTTGTGCCTACAGCGTGGACGTAGGATGGATGCTATGCTATTCACAAACCTGCAGAGAAGCAGAACAGCCCTCTGTACATTGGACACAAAGAAGTAAGAAAGCCACAAACCCTCTAAGAGGGTTTCTGCGACCTGGTTTGTCCAGGTTCTTGGATCCCCCCCTGGAATTTGATCTGTAAAGCGAGAGGCTCTCATGAAGTCTCCCCTCAGCCTCCTCTTCTCCAGGCTGAACATCCCCAGCTCGCTCAGCTGTTCCTCATAGGATTTGCCCTCCAACCCCTTCACCAGCCTGGCTGCCTTTCTCTGGACTTGCTCCAGGACCTCAGTGTCCTTCTTATGGTGAGGGCCCCAGAACTGGACACAGTACTCAAGGTGCAGCCTCACCAAGGCCGAGTACAGGGGCACAATCCCCTCCCCAGACCTACTGGCCACAGTGTTTTTGATACAAGCCAGGATGCCATTGGCCTTCCTGGCTACCTGGGCACACTGCTGGCTCATATTCAGCCTGCAATCACTCAACACTCCCACATCCTTTTCTGCCTGACAGCTCTCCAGCCAGTCTCCCCCCAGCCTGTAGCGCTGCTCAGGGTTGTTAAGTCTCATGTGCAGCACTCTACACTTGGCCTTGTTAAAATTCATCCCATTGGTCTCAGCCCATAGGTCCAGTCTGTTCAGATCCCTCTGAAGAGCCTCCCTACCCTTAGGCAGAGGGTCATACAGAAACTGTTGAATGTTGGAAGGTGTCAGGGCAGAGCTTGGATGAGGATGAGGCCATCCGCATGAAAAGCAGCAGTGGCTGGAAAGCTCAGCAAGCTGAACCAAAACATGGTTACTGAACACAGGCAGAAGAAGCATGTTACTCTCTTGAGCCTGAGCCTAAACCTCTCTTCCTAAACGAAGGGAGTGCGGCTCGGCCCTGTAACCTAAGCAAAGCCACGCAGAGCAGACAAAGTCAACAGCAGGATTACTGCCCACAAACAGCACAGCAAGAGGTTGTTAATAGCAGAGGGGCTCAAACAACTGGGGGGTAACACTGCTAAGGACCAGGGTGCAGGACCACAGGGTTCCAGCCCTTTGTGGATTACTGCGTTTCGGATCTCTCTGCTCCTGAGAGGAGCAAGACATGCTTCTTGCCTAGAAGCTTAGGGGCAAGACCCTACGGAAACCACATGGCACCCAGTACAGACTGGGGGTGCAGCCTATCCCTCTTTTTGACAAGAGCCAATATTTTGTACTGACCAACATCTGGCTGATGTTGGTAGGAGGGTTCTGGATCATCTCTGAGAGTCAGCAGTTTCTTCAGAGATGAGATCCACCTGACTAAACAAGGAAAAGTACCTTTGCCAACAGTTGGCCAAGCTGGTAGTGAGAGCTCTAAACTAGAAACACCAGGAGAGGGAGTGGTTCCTCAACAAGACCTAAGGAAGCTGGGGACAGGGTAGGCAGGGAGGCCTGGTCTGGTGGGAGCAGAAAGGACCCGGCAATCAACAGAGCTGAGGTGGTGTCTATTTGAGTGCAGGCATATGAAGGAGAAGGTGATGGCACAACAGCCTGACTGGGAAGCTCTCAAGCCTGTCCTGGGGAACCAGCACATTCGGGTGTCTCTCTCAAATGTCTCCACACTGGTCCACTTGGTGTGTGCACAAGAACAGAAGGATTAGAAATCTGTGCAGTCACAGGGCTACAACCTCCCTGGGACCATGGAGATGTGGTGGGGTAGCTAATAAGTAGTGCTGTGATGGAGGGATACAGGGTTTTTTTAGGAAGGACGGGCCAGGAAGGTGAGGGAGGAACAGCAACTCTGGAGCTCTGTGGCTCAGTGTGTGTCTGGAGGCTACCAAGAGCTGAAATTCCAAGATAAGTGGACAGACCAAGATGAGTGCTGTTGTAGGGGTTAGGCTGCTGTAGACATCCAGGTCAGGAAGAAGCAGTAGATGAAGCCTTCTTCAAATACCTGGAAGAACAATCAGGTTCACAGACTCTGGTCCTCATGGGGAACTTTAATCACCCTGCTACCTGCTGGAAGGAGAAGACAGCAGGGTTCAAGCACAGATGACTAACTCCTGCACAACTAAAAGGGCAAAGCTCCTTCAGCACTGAACATGACAGACCAGTTATCAGAGACTGACTGAGATGAAGATGGGCACGACTTGAGGTGAAACGTGAGTTAGATCTATTCCCGAGACCTTTTCCAGTTTCGGAGTCCAACACAGGAACATGGCATTTCTCTAGCCAAACTATCCTAGATGAACACAGGACAGTTTCTCATCACATTACTGGTTACAGAAAGCAGAGAACACTGAATCTTTGAGGAGACTGGTTTCAAACATGAGATTAATAAGAGTCTTGTGGGAAAGGGCATCTCTCCACAACAGTCATGGAGGCTAAAACCAGAACCAAACATGCCTTCAAGCTTTAGGACAAATCTCCTCATTTCCACACAATGAATCCAGAGTTATCTACCGGTAATGGAAATTCATAGAAATCATACCTGGTAACACAACAAACCCCCATTCCACTCTCTCAGATACATACAGCTGGTCACAACTATAGGAATACACTGGACCAGGCAGCACTACTGTGAAGATCCATCCAGCTTATGTCCTGGGAAGCACAAAGCATGCCCAGTGGAGTGACTGCCCTCTTTTGGGAATGGGACAGTGTAGCAGAAGCTACCAGTCAGGACCCAGCCAGCCTCAGCCCCTCCTGTGCTGGCAACATCTACCATGTAGAGCCCTGCTCCCCCTTGAATGTTGTTTTGGGTGTTTCAGGATAACACTGTGTGTCCCACCGACCACAGGAAAAGAGAAGCCAGGAAGTAAGGCAAGACAACAGACTGGCTTGGCGGTGACCATGCTGTGCAGAAGCCAACTAAAGCTCTCCCTCCTCTTTCTGGATACCAAGGACAAACTCAGGGAAGAAAGAGAAATACTGGAGTGACAACTTTGGTAAGAATTAGAAAAAACAGAAAACCAAAGACTCAGCTCAAAAACATCCCAAAACAGGCATCCAAGAAGCATTGGTCCCGAGTGAAGGATATGGCTGAGAATTGAGAAGTGGAAGGCTGGTGGTGGGAAGTGGATATGCTGGCTGGGATGCTGGAGAGAAAGGAGAGCACTATTAGAGGCACAAGGCAAGAGTGCATCTATGGTGGGAGCAGCCTTATGCATGCAGAGGGGCTCAGAGAAGTAAACATATTGCTCGGGGCTTCTATTAGTCACTCAGGAATGGTAATATAATCCCCATTCTTCTGGCTATCGCTGTGACTCTTCCCCACACGAGGTACCCCTTACAGGGTGGGGAAGACCTAATTCTTAACTTTATAGACTGAAGAGAACCCAAAGGCAGTAAGTAAGGGATAACGGGGAGAGGCCGGCAGGTAGCAGGAATGCTGAATGAGGTGCTCTGGAGATCTTTTCAATACTCTTTATCTCCAAAGTTACAAAGTGCTTCAAAAACTTCCCTTAAAACTATTCAAAGGACAACAGCCCTACCTGCATGTTGTATTAAAAGCTACTCCAGGAGTACTAAAGAGTTAACGTGTTCCAAAAATCCAACCAACCAATCAACCAACCAGAAAAATAAGTCAGGAAAGAGCAAGGATAAATTTCAGGTGTCAATAAAAATGTATCCACCCAACACTGCCGCCCCAGACAAGTTTGGGCCACGTATATGCCCCAGCAGGAGAAATACCTCACTTCCCAGAGCGTGCAAAAATGGGGTTTACTCAGAAGAACCCTAATTTGACCCCAGAAGCTCAGTGTTAATCTGCTTCACAGTACAATTCAAGGCTAGAAGGGAGATTATCTGTTCTAATAAGGCTTCGGGAGCTACACATCCATGGGACTAACGCCAAAACACTCCTCTTCCCTAAGGAAAGCTAAAAAGTTGAGTTTTCCAGCATAGGATTTACAGAAGTCTCACTTGTGCATTTCTCCTTAGGAAGAGAATTGCTGCTTCAAGATCTATCCTTCTGAAGAGCTCACACTTTTAACCAAAAACATCTGGACTCTGCACAGAGAACAGCACCTTCCTCAGACCTGGATCGTCACCACAAAAAGACACCCTCTCCCGGAGAGAACCACCAGCAATCACTACTCCTCTCTCACAGATAAAAGACTAAAATTTGCATCTTAAAAGAGACTGAAGTCTGCAGAGAAATTAGAATCGCTGAGGATGAAACAATGCCAGGATCGCAGCAGTACTGCATCCTTCAGCAAACCCCTTCGCCCAGCAAAGCTCCTCTGTGACCATGGAGGAATAAAACACTTCTGAGGTTTGAACATTAAACATGCAAAAAGGTGGGAAACATGAGAGCACGGTGCCCGTGGACTTTCAGGTCAGTGCTCCAGAGCACCTCCATCCCTGCAGAGCTGTAATCTTCAGGACTGGCTCACATTTACTCTTTAGGGCACCTGCCCGATTCAGATCAAAGGTTGCACAAAGCTCAATTAGCGAGAAATCACAGAATCACAGGGGTTGGAAGGGACCTCGAGAGCTCATCAGGTCCAACCCCCCTGCCAAAGCAGCTCCCTAGCTCATATTGCACAGGTCGGCGTCCAGATGGAGCTGGAATATCTCCAGAGAAGGAGACTCCACACCCCCTGGGCAGCCTGTCCCAGGGCTCTGTCACCCTCACTGGGTAAAAGTTCTTCCACATGTTGGTGCAGAACTTCCTATGCTCTAACTTGCAGCCATTGCCCCTTGTCCTGTCTCCACAGACCACTGAAAAGGGGCTGGCCATTTCCCCCTGCATCCCATACTTCAGATATTGATAAACATTAATAAGGTCCCCCCCCTTAGTCTTCTTTTCTCTAGGCTGAACAGTCCTAGGTCACTCAGCCTTTCCTCATTCACCATCTTATCCAGAATCTCACTTCTCAAATCCTGGTTCCGAAGAAACAGCTGTTGATTTATAGTATGACCATCACTAGAGCACACGAGTGCTCCATGAAGACCAGCACATCGATGCTAACAATGACTCGAGGGCAGGCAGGGAACAGAGCTGCTTTGTGCCAGTCAATGTGCAGCCAAAGCAGAGACTATGGGCATGCTATGAACTGGGCAGGGGCTTAATTCCAATACAGGTCACAGAATCCCAGCATCACAGTATCTCCTGAGCTGGAAGGGATCCATCAGGACCATGGATTCCAACTCCTGGCTCCACACAGGCCCAGCCCAGTCAGAGATGGGATTGAGCACATCGTTCAGACGCTTCTTGCCCTCAGCCCAGCTCAGGGCTGTGACCCCTTCCCTGGAGAGCTGGTGCCAGCGCCTGACCCCCCTCAGGACAGAACCTTTTCCTGACACTCAGCCTAAACCTCCCCTGTCACAGCTTCACGCCGTTCCATCGGGTTCTGTCCCTGGTCCCCAAAGAGAGGAGAACGCTTCCCCTTCGCTCTCCTTGTCAGGAAGCCACAGACCATGACGAGATCTTCATTCAGCCTCCTCTTCTCCAGGCTGAACAACCCCAGGGACTTCAGCCTCTCCTCGTAAGCCTTCCCCTCCAGACCCTTCCCCATCCTCGCTGCCCTGGTCGATTTTCAGAGAAGTTTCAGACGTGTGAGCACACCTCTGCAGCCAGCATCCCCACATCCCCATCCTTCCAGTGCAAGGAGAAGGCGATCACACGAGCAGCCCAATGGCTGGATCCGCTCATCTGGGGACAGCTCCACAGCAGAGAGGAGAAAGGCAAATCCCTGCAACAGCAACAAGCTGCCTTACCCCAAAGAGTCCTTTCCTTCCACCCCTCCTGTGGCCCCTGCTTTCTGCAGCACACGGTGCAGCACACCCCCGGAGAGCAGCCTTGCTCTTACTCCTCTGTAGTGTTTGCAGCCTTCTAAGATAGACCTCACTCCATCAAAAAGATAGGGAAAAAAGAAAAAGCGAGGGAGACCTGTGTGGAAATCTCAGCTGTTGCCATGCCCTAGCTTGACTGCTCCAGGTGGCATCTTCCATAGTGCTCTTTCCGTGCATACATTGTCTCTCTGGTCCCCGTTTTTGGTTCCTCCCAGGTCTCCCCAAGCAGCCCTGTCCCACTGACTGCATCCCTCTGCACTATACTTCCCCACCCAGCCACTCACCCTCCTATTTCATTCAATTCCAAGCTCCTGCTCCAAAGCCTCTGGCAACAATGCTTCACAGCCGAGTCACCTACGTGATAATTCTTACTGTTTATTGGTTAGGGCCAACCTTTTGGGAAGCAGCTCTGTGGAAAAAGCCCTGGGGTCCTGGCGGACAACAGGCTGACCATGGCCAGTAATGTGCCCTTGGGCCAAAAAAGCTAAGGGTATCCTAGGGGGTATCAAGAGAAGTGTGGGCAGCAGGTCCAGGGAGGTTCTCCCGCCCCTCTGCTCTGCCCTGGGGAGGCCTCATCTGGAATATTGTGTGGAGTGCTGGGCTCCCCGGGTCAGTAAGGACAGGGAGCTACTGGAGAGGAGACAAAAATGGGCTATGGAGATGCTGAGGAGACCAGAATATCTCTCTGATGCAGAGAGGCTGAGGGAGTCGGGGCTGGTCAGCCTGGAGAAGAGAAGACTGAGGGGGATCTTCTCAGTGCTGAGAAATCCTTGAGGGGTGGGCTCAGGAGGACAGGTCAGTCTGTGCTCAGGGGTGCCCAGGAACAGGACAAGGGGCCATGGGCACAAACTGGAGCAGAGGAAGTCCCACCTAACCCTGAGGAGGAACTTCTTTGCTGGGAGGGTGGCAGAGCCCTGGGCCAGGCTGCCCAGAGAGGTTGGGGAGTCTCCATTTCTGGGGACATTCAGACCCCATGATCCTGGGTGCTGTCCTGTGCAGCCCGCTCGAGGGGACCCTGCTCTGGGGAGGATGTGGGACCAGTGGATCTCCAAGGGTCCCTCCAACCCTGATCAGTCTGTGAGTCTGTGATTTTAAATCAGGAGCAAACCAACATATTTTTCCTTAGCTGCCTCCTTGGAAACAGCAAGACTTGTTTTGGCTGCAATCTCCTCAAAAATTTCATCTGATGTAGACACCTAACAGGGAAGTTCTAAGGCCAAAACTCTTAAAAGTTAGGAAAAATCACAAGGAATTGAAACCAGCCTTGTATTGTCTACAGGAAATCCAACCCAACCTTAACAGACAGTCCCAGCAGTTCTGCTGGGAATTAAAAGGCAGCAATCATCTCTGACATTATTTTTAGTTGTGTCCTTACTCTCCTACACATGAGGGTCTTAAAAATATTCATGCATCTGGGAAAAGTCTTTTACCATGTCAGCACTTAGGATGTTATCCCACGGGATATGTTTGCCACACGCAGACAACGCTAGTACTGCGAGGATTTTACCTCATCCCTTCTATAAATCAAACACAGGGCAATCGCCCCTCTGCAATCGGTTTAATGCCTTCCCACCCGGCTCGGCTATGGATGTGATAGATCCCAGGTCTAACAAAGCCGAGATTCAGAGGGCTGTGGCTGGGTTTGCCCAGCTTCGGTTGCACACGCTCTCCTGCTTCTGGGAGGTCCAAGTGAAAGTCTGAATGAGTTCAGTGGGTACGTCACGGCCAAGTCTTTGGACGCTCACAAGCGCTGGCAATGGAAAAGCCTTTAAAAGCCTCCCCTCAAACAAACAAACTGCCGAGCTGACGTTTATTTCTGAACAAAGGAACCCTACCTAGTGCCCCGTGTCCCATTATCCTGCTCACGAAGCGTGTTTGGAGCAGGGATGGGGGATAAGGGAAGTTTTGACGGAGGCAGCAGCTCCCCCCCACCCCGGTGTGCGGGGCTGAACGAGGTCCAGGGCTGGCACACATGGTGAGCAGTGGCAGCTCTCCAGAAGTACATGATTGACGTCAGTAACTTGTGTAATCATCCTGCCTTAGCTCCAGTCTATAAACAAAGTTTTGGGGGGGTTGTGTGGTGGTTTCTTGGGGGTTTTTTTGTGACTTTTGGGTTTTTTTTCAAACCCAGCTTTGGGTAGTTGTATTTTCTCATGGGACTGGAACGGTGAAAATATTTGGAGAAACTTCATCCACAAATTAAAATACAGTGACCTGAAAAGTTTGCCTGCCATCAAACTTGTCCTCCTGAGCCCAAAACCTCCTCACAGACCTGCCTGTCCCTTAAAGCAAGCCACTGCTGGATAGAGAGCACACAGTGGCATTAGACACAAAAAAATCACATGGCTTATGCTTAATTTCCCTGAGAGCTTTTTTTACATCATGAGTGTAGCACAGTGACTTCTGAAACCCTGGGAGAAAAGCTCAGGTCTTCCAGGCAAAATGTCCCTGCTCTATCCAGCCATGCCACCTGCACTCAGACCTGCTGCATGGAAAAGGTGTCACCACTTTTCCCCAGGCTGTGCCATCGGGATGAATTTTAGCCTTTTTTAACACGTACTCCCCAAATCATTCCACAGCAGCTCTGATACAGCTTCAGCTGCGATACCGGGATACGCAGACCACAAAATCACTGAATCACAGGGGTTGGAAGGGACCTTGAGAGCCCATCGGGTCCAAATCCCTGCCAAAGCAGCTCCCTAGCTCATACTGCACAGGTCGGCGTCCGAACGGGGCTGGAATATGTCCAGAGAAGGAGACTCCACACCCCCTGGGCAGCCTGTCCCAGGGCTCCCTCACCCTCACTGGGAAGAAGTTCTTCCCCATGTTGGTGCGGAACTTCCTGTGCTCCAACTTGCAGCCATTGCCCCTCGTCCTGTCTCCACAGAGCACTGAAAAGGGGCTGGTCATTTCCCCATGCATTCCATACTTAAGATACTGATAAACATTAATAAGGTCTCCCCTTAGTCTTCTTTTCTCCAGGCTAAACAGCCCCAACCCACTCAGCCTTTCCTCATACGGGAGATGCTCCAGGCCCATCTCTGTAGCCTCCTTTGGACTCTCTCCAGAAGATCCCTGTCCTTTTTATATGAGGGAGCCCAGAACTGGACACAATACTCCAGGTGGGGCCTGACCAGGGCAGAGCAGAGGGGGACGATCACCTCCTGTGACCTGCTGGCCACACTCCTCTTGATGCACCCCAGATCAGTTTGGCTACACAGCAATTGTGAGATCTGGTGAAGGGAGCCCTACAATGTTCACCTGATGTTCTCCAAGCAGTTTATGGAAAGCAACACATTAAATGCAGCACTCGCTTTCTTCAAAGCAGTTTCTGAGTCATGTCTAATTAACCTTCCAAACCACCTCGGCAGGATGCACAGCATTATCACCCCCATTTTTTAGGAGAGGAAATGGACAGGGTGCTGTAATGCTCTGCACAGGGCCATAGTTAAGAGAGGCTGGACTGGAGATGGGAACAGCTTCTCCCTTTCCAAAGGTAATTCCAGGGAAAAATGCTTGGGTTAATGTGAATACCATCGCTTTCATTATTTTCTGGTGGTCTCATGTCTGAAATCACAGATTCTTTCCTGCTTTAATTGCAGTGTGCTTGCTTTACACAAGGACCAGAGTTGCATGCTCAGAGTGAAAGGGAGGTCCACCTCAGAAAAATGTGCAGTGTGTTTATGTTCTTTATGTGTTTCCCCTTTCTGCAAAGGGAGGGGGTTGAGTCACCTTCCCTCGGTGTGTTTAAAAAAAGGGTAGATGATGTGCTCAGGGATATGGTTTAGCTTAGGATGGGAATGGTTGGACTTGATGATCTTGAAGGTCTTTTCCAACCTTGTGATTCTGTGTGAAAGGGTTTTCATCAGCTGTGAAATTCACAGGATCCAGCTAGTCAGCATGAATAAAGCTGGTCTATGAACAGCACCAATGAGCACAAAGGTGGGTTAAGTTAGGTAAACTGTAGAGCCTAAATGTTAGCCAACAGAAAGTAATCTTCCCTGCACATAGCAACTGTTCTTCACATGACCACGGGAAATTTAAATTACAATTTTTATTAACTTCATAAGACATCTGTGAGATCTCTGAGCCATTTCAATAACCTGCATAGGACAATGTTGTTGAAATCCCTGACTTTTCATTTTTTCTCAAATCCATACTGGGGCTCCTTCTCCCCTTCAAGCTGAATACACACACAATTGGCATTTTCCTCACATTCCCTGACAGCACTTGACATTTTCTGCTACAAAACCAGCACCGGCTCCTGAGGCGGATGAACAACAACAACACAGCTTCAACAGAGTATTCCTGGAAAGCCACAAGCCTGAATCGTCCTGCCTTTCCGCCGTCTGCACCACAGGTAAATTGGGCCTGCGGATGGATTTCCACCTACATCCTTCTTGATGGGACTTTTGAAAAACATGAAAAAGAGGTTCAAGGACGCTGGCCAACTGCTTACCGAGGTCAAAACCACGTACAAGAAACTCAGAACTAGTGCTGCCTGAAGTCGCTGTCGATGCTGCGTGAGGAAGAAAGACCTTAAAAGCATCATGCCTACCTTGTTGATGTGCAGTTGCTGTTGCTGGAATTGCTGTTTGTGTTTCTCCAAGAACTGCTGGTGCTGCTGCTGGATCACTAACTGCTGGAGGGCCTGGGCGTTCTGGGGAAGGGGCGCAGACTGCGTACGCCCCAGCGGGCGATGCTGCCGGAGTTTGTGTATTGAAGGGGAGACCCGTTCTCCACCAACCAGGGACTGTGCATGGAGAGGCAGTCCTGAAAGATACCAGTCTGAAGATAATATGGAGGGAAAAAAACAGCAGAGAAGAAAAAAAGGAAGAAGAAAGGAAGGGAGAAAACAGCTGTTGAGTAATGCTGATGGTGACAACGATATATAACGTTAAAACCAGCCACCTCGCCATTTACAGCTGAAGCATCCTTAAAAGAGAGCAGAGAACTGTTAGTTACCACTGGATGGAGTAACCCTTTCCTTTCATTTGAATTCTTTGCTTGATTACCAAGAGATCCCAGGGAACCATTTAGTTTCTCAAAATCAGCAATACCTTACGGATCCTTCCATTGCTGGGGGTGGGGGTGACATGCGCTAAGATCCCTGCGACAGTATGGAGAAGTTCAAAGTTCTTACAGCTTGCTTTGGTAACCCCAGGCTTGTTTCTAGAAAAGGACCAACCCAAGCTGCTGCCCCGCAGCATCCAGTCATCACACCTCACAGTGGGGCTCACAAAATCACAGAATCGTAGGAGTTGGAAGGAAACTTGAGAGCTCATCGGGTCCAACCCCCTGACAAAGCAGCTCCCTGGCTCATATTGCACAGGTCAGCATCCAGACGGGGCTGGAATATCTCCAGAGAAGGAGACTCCACACCCCCTGGGCAGCCTGTCCCAGGGCTCCCTCACCCTCACTGGGTAAAAGTTCTTCCCCATGTTGGTGTGGAACTTCCTATGCTCTAACTTGCAGCCATTGCCCCTCATCCTTTCTCCAGACCACTGAAAAGGGGCTGGCCATTTCCCCCTGCATCCCATACTTCAGATTTTGATACACATTAATAAGGTCCCCCTTAGTCTTCTCTTCTCCAGGCTGAACAGCCCCAGATCACTTAGCCTTTCCTCATAGGGGAGATCCCAGGGATCCCAGAACTGCACACAATACTCCAGGTGGGGCCTGACCAGGGCAGAGCAGAGGGGGAGGATCACCTCCTGTGACCTGCTGGCCACGCTCCTCTTGATTCCCCCCAGGATAGGATACCACTGGCTCTCTTAGACCCCAGGGCACACTGCTGGCTCATGGCCACCCTGTCACCCACCAGGATCCCCAGGTTCTTCTCCACAGAGCTTCTCTGCAGCAGGTCACCCCCAGCCTGTACTGATTCCAGCAGTTATTCCTTCCCAGGTCAAGACTCCACACTTGCTTTTATTGAACCTCATCTGGTTTCTTACTGCCCAGCTCTCCAGCCTGTCGAGGTCTTGCTGAATGGCAGCGCAGTGTTCATGCTGAAGCAGGACGGAGGATGATGAAGCTGCTTCTTACTCTAGAGGGCGTATGGGAAGCAAGGCCACCCTTGGCTGTGCTACACCCACCCCGCAGCAATGACTAGGGTGGAAAACACTTCCACGTGATAAAGCCCTGAGCAGGTTTGCAATGGAAAAAGGCATTCCCTCGAGGCAGCTCAGGAATACGGGAGCCCCCAGGCTTTGGTATTTCTGTAGAAAGAAGGGAAGTTAGACACCAAGATGACAAGAACTGTTTCTGGCACTGCCCTGTGTATACATGATAGTAACTTAACGCAAACATGAGGTTATTTGGGGATAACCTGCTTTAGTCACATGCCCTGGGTAATTTCAGTGTCTCTGATGACTACCCTGTGAAACACCCAGCTGAGCTCCTGTCAGGACATGTCTTTAGGCAGTGTCTCGTCTTTTTATCTGTTCTTGGGGTAAGCCAGCCCTTGCTCTGCTCTCCTGAAACATACCTTGACATACTTCTTAGAAAGCTGGGACACCAAGGCAAGCCCAACACAAAGGGAGCTGAGGATAAGCCCGAGCTTCTGTGCCTTAGGCCTCGGGACAGAAGGGTGTCACTGAGGTCTCCCTAATGTAGGTAAGGGTACCTACACTTGAACTCTTTTTCCCACTGCTCCATGGAACTCCCCTACATGGAAGAATCTGACTCATTTAAGAGCTTCACATCTTGGGGAAAGACTTCCTCTCACCCTTGGCTTTTCTGAAAAGCAGCGTGTAAAGGGGTATCTGATTTTTGAAGCGCATGTGTACAGATACACAGGTCTCTGTGCGTATGAATACGGGAATAATTTGGAAAGATGTAGTCCGTCTCCTTTATCACAGAATCATAGAATGGCATGGGTTGGAAAGGACCTCAAGGTTCACAGAGCTCCAACCCCCTGCCACAGGCAGGGCCACCAACCTCCAGGCCTGGAGCTACACAAGGTTGCCCAGGGCCCCAGCCAACCTGGCCTTGAACACCTCCAGGGACGGGGCATCCACCACCTCTCTGTGCAGCCTGTTCCAGCCCCTCACCACTCTCTCTGGAAAAAATTTCCCCCAACATCTAATTTAAACCTTCCTTCCTTTAGCTTTAATCCATCCCCCTTGTGCTGCCATTATATACCCCTTTAACAAGCTGATTCCACTCCTGTTTCCCTGCTCCCTTCAGGGACGGGAAGGCTGCAATGAGGTCCCCCCGCAGCCTTCTCTTCTCCAGGCTGAACAAGCCCAGCTCCCTCAGCCTCTCTTTGTAGGGGAGGTGCTCCAGCCCTCTGATCACCTTTGTGGCCTCCTCTGAACCCTCTCCAACAGTTCTATATCTTCCTTGTATTGGGGTCCCATCTCTGGACACAGGACTCCATCTGGGGCCTCACGAGGACAGAGTAGAGAGGGATAATCACCTCTCTGTCCCTCCTGACCACCCTGCACAGTTCCTCTTCCCAAAAGTTCGTGTTAGACGTGAGAGGAAGGGATTCCATACAGTTTGCACAGGACACCTTGGCAGACCACCTTCCTCCAACTGAATGACCGAGGTCCCCCCCTTAGATGCTTTCAGGGGTGATGCCTTGGTTCCTACTCAGACCATATGTGTTGACATAAAGAGTATCATCTAGAGTAACCTGAGAGGAACAGCACATCTAAGGGATTCTGCGCTAGTTTCCCCAACCCTCCACACCTACCTTCCTGCACAGAAAGAGCATGCCATCGTGCTGGATCATTTTGTACCCATCAGGAGACTACCTCCAGAGCTGAAGGCTATCATCAGAATGCTAAACAACTCCACTTTGCTTCCAAGAAAGTTAGAAACACTAACTGAAGCTTGGCAGCCAGTCCACTTAGGGCTTTTGAGACCATGTGTTAGCTTGCTCTCTTTCAGTTGCTGCATCTGGAACGTGTGTTTCTTCTTGTTGTTCTGCTGTATATTGAATATTTCTCCTAAGTGATGGTTTGTAACATGTTGTACTTATGCTGAAAACACTGCACGTAGCAGGTGGAGTAGAAGGAATACACTTGGAAGCAAACACAGTACGCTGTAAACTGGGGGAAGCTTTGAGAGAGGTCGAACGGGAAACAGAACAACACTTCTTCCCATGTGTGTGTTAAAGCAAATGCCAGAACAAACAGGGAAGAAAGCATTGGTGATGGGATAAGAGGAGAGGTCTTCGACAGCTCTTCATCAACAGACCTTGGACAAAGGACAACTGGTAGAGAGCTGTGTCATGGCTCTGGGCCATCCTATCATGGCTCTGAGCAACCTTGGCAGGAGGAGGCAACAGAAAAGGACGTAAAGGTTCAACTCTTATGGCTCAACACGCTGGCTGAACACCATGCTTCTGTGCTTCAGCTTCCCCATACATCCACGCTCATAAGC
This sequence comes from Gallinula chloropus, assembly GCF_964237585.1. NCBI lineage: Eukaryota > Metazoa > Chordata > Aves > Gruiformes > Rallidae > Gallinula > Gallinula chloropus. The sequence goes on along the minus strand of NC_140090.1, from coordinate 28,215,163 downwards.
TTATCACAGCCCCATGTGTATTCTTGGGATGTGAACGTAAAGCCAGACACGAGCCAAACCAGCGAGCAGGGCTGTAACGCCTCAGCGATTGACACCTCTCAAAAGTTTCCATGAGAAATGGAAGCAAAGAAAGAAAAATCAGCATGTCTACAGCTTGAGCAGAACATCTTTTGTCCCAGCATTACAGCCCATGGAACAGAACTGCATCCCACTGGGGACTGCTGCTTTGAATCCACCCTATTTATAGAACTACGTCTTCCCACAGGTACTGAATTCTGAAAATATGACACAGGGAGTGATTCAAAGCAATTAGCATCCTGCAAACGTAACATACACAAACAAATACAATCTGTTTGAATGCAGCTGATTTTGCCATGTTCTTGCCATTTATAATAATGATGAAAAGCAAGGATTTTAATCTGGGATTGTGTAAATGCTTGCGTGCCACATGCAGCGTAGAAACCAACCGTGGTAAACAGGAAGGGCAGTCAGAAGACACAACGCTGCTGTCTCCATGTTCAAGCAGTTAGAACCCTAACTACGCAGTTTGAAATCATGACGTACAAACGTATGCCTTACTTATGGAAGTAAAATGCTCTTCATTTTCATTTTGCCAAAATGACAAGACAGCCTCCCCCTGCCTCTGGATGAGGCGGATGAGCTCTGATTTTGCAAACATCGCCACTACCAACCCATCAACGAGCACATCCTAAAGGCTGTACATTGCACCTACACAGAATGTATAGCTGATGCTGCCTCAAGAGAGGGGCTTTACAAAAAACCCAACAGTTGGGACTTGCTGTCTTTCCCCAGCTGGGACTGAGTTTTGCATGTGATCCACAGAGTGCTCACCTGTGACCAAGGGAGTCTGTGCAGTTGGTTGTTCCAGTAAGACCATGTGTTGCAGAAGAGGGTTATGTGCAGTTCCCCCATCTCTTTCCAACGTTGTAGTGCTCAGGTAGGGAGTGAGGTGAGTGCCGGGGAATAACGAAATCCGTTGCTGTAGGGCTGGGATGGTGAGTCTCTCCGCATCTTGCTGTGCTGACCCTCCCTGTGAACGCACAATTGATGGCACATAAGGTTAAGGGGTAAATTGGCACGAGAGAGGTTTTAAAGGCTGTGTCCCCCATCACTTACGCTGGAAGGGCCAGTTGCAGGAAGTCCTAGAGTGATGTTGGGCAAAGAAGGAGACGTGTAGAGTGGAAGCTGTGTCACCGAGCCTTCGCGATTCACAAGTCTGTGAGCCAGGCTGGTCTGCAAACAAAATTAAGAACATTATCCTGGTGAGAGAGCATCCAGGGAACAGTCAGAGGGCACAGCACACTTGCTATGAGAACGTGTCAGAATTGTACAGAGCATGTACACTGCTGGCACTGGAACCGCTAAATGGGTGAGCTAAATGGGCGAGCTAAGCTGTGCTTCGTACCCAGCTGGTATTGGAACAGGCTAAGTTCATGCCCAAAACACAGCCGCTGTGGCCACAAGACCAGCATAACCCACATGGGGATGACCTTGCTCTGCAACTGCCACCAACACCGCTGCCCTCAGCCACTTTATTGGACCTTTCTCAGAAACTCAAGATAGCCCCGCACCCTTGCCGGCACTCTGCTGAGCCTTCACGCTGCGCCATCGCAAAAAGCTTCCGCCAAGAGATGGAATAGCTTATTTGTCCTCCCCAAGTATTTGCTCCCTAAAAGCTAAAACAGATTACCTCAAAAAAAAAAAAAGAAAAAAAAAAGAAAAAAAAAAGAAAAAAAAAGGGCATTACAATGGCTGTTGTTCTCTTTAGCAAATCACAGATAATTTACGCTATTTACTGGTGCGCTTTAGCTTAAATCAAGCTTCAAAATTTCATCAAAAAGCCTTAAGGTTGCATTTATGTAGCTATTTCCTGATTTTCAGGATGAAACATGAGAGTTACTGAATTATCTGACGGCCATTTAAGGCAGGAACGCTCAAGTAAAAATCCCTTTAATTTCCACCCAAGATTGAGTCGAAAAATGCGCTACAAAAAGCCATTATAAAAATTACAATAAACTGTCTGATTTTCCTGTTAGGAAACAAGTGTGTTCTGATCGCCCTTAATTCTCTGCCGGTGATTTTCCAACTTCAACAAAATAAAGAGTTTAGATTTCAAGAAGACTTTCAAGAGAATTTCTACTGTTTAACTCGGATGCTGTTGTGAAGAAAGGGGTTATGATTATCTTAATATTATACTCTGGAACAATCTATAGTAGCGTAACAGAGGTTTGAGGGATGGCTTTATGCATTTTAGGCTTAAATTCACAGTGAATTGATGCGACTTTGCGGATGATGGCCTCAGGTGCAGTGCTGGGCCGGCTTTGGATAATAAAAACTTAATTTTTTCTCTCAAAGAGTAAGGTGAAACTTTAAAAAACCAACCCTGCGGCATCCTATTGGGGGAAAAAAACCCCAGATGCCAAGAACTACTGCTGAAACCCAAGTATTTTCTATAAAACAATCTTCAGAAGCATCCTTGCCTCCTTGATTAGTCAGAATGGAACTGAATGCATGAGCGTGGTGCTGTCCATATGAGGGGGACAGGAGGAGGAAACCGCCACCCTGCGGCCATGTCTCAATTTTACTGGAACCACCACCCAGTTTTCATACGATCTTCTGCAAAACTTCATCCTCAGCGATGATTTTCCTCTTTCCCTCTGCCTCGTGCCCTCACGACCATCCTTCCAGCTTCCTGAAAACATACTGCAGATCCCTCCTCTCACCAAAAGGGTCAAGCTCGTTGGAAAGATCTGGGCTGGGAACTGTCTGCCCTGAAGCAAGGAATTCACTAGGAGCATTTTGGGGTTGGACCTGATCAACTCTCGAGGTCCCTTCCAACCCCTACGATTCTGTGATTCTGCTGTGGAGCGGTACCTGGTACAGACGGGTGATTGCACATACCCCCACACTGCTTTGGAGTCATTATGAGCACTACCAGCACTTTTGCTTTAATTTAAATTCCATAATGATAGCGCTACACATTGAGAGCAAGGTAGTTATTGTCAGCAGAGTAATGAAATATTTTCATGATACCGCAAATGAAACAAAACTACATCCATTTTCTCTGTGAACAATCAATACTCCCTAGTAGTGCCTCAAACTATCTCCTGGGGATTTGTTTTAAAAACAGCGCAGAGAAAAACAGAGCAGCTCGATGCTACCGACATATGGTATTTAGCAGCATTATCATCACTTTAAATACACAGATCCCGTTGCTGCCTTGTACACAAACAGCTCTTTGAATTGCACAGAAGATAGAGATTCAGCACGTAGGATTGTCAGCTGCAGTTAAGGACTTTTTATAGGCTTGTATCCACTGCAGTGGCAAAGAGTATCGTCTGCCTGGGGTGGTCTGACCCTGGCTGGAGGCTAGAGGCCCATCAAAGCCACTCTGTCACTGCCCTGTTCAGCTGGGCAGGGGAGAAAATATCTATTGAGAGGCTGAGGAGTGAGATAAGGGCAGGGAGAGCCCATCCCGCAGTCAGCGGCACGGGCAGGACAGACTCAGTGTGGGGTAAAGGACAGAAACTCTCTAACTGATGGCCCTGCCCTGCACCCCCAGTGACACCAGAGTCAGATGAGAGGTAAAATCAGATCTTAAAACACACACCTCCCTTCTTCCTAGGCTCAACTTCCCCCCCTGTTGTGGCACAGGGAGGGGCAGGGACTGGGGGAATGGGGGTTTGGGTCAGTTCCTCCTTAGCTGTGGGGGAGGGGGCATTCCTCATCCCCCTTCCCCTGCTGCACTGTGGGGTCCCACCCATGGCAGACAGTCCTCCAGGAACTTCTCCAGTGTGAGTCCTTTCCCATGGGTCCTCAGCTTTGCCCCAGCATGGGTCACTGCTAATGGGGGCAGTCATCAATCACAGAATGTCTCTCAGTCCCTCAGACCCAGACTGCTTCAGCTTGGACCCCGACGGAGTCACAAGTCCCCCCAGCAAACCTGCTCCAGCATGGGTCTCTCTCCCCATGGGCTGCAGGTCCTGCCAGGAGCTTGGCTGTAACATGGGTCACAGCATCTCCTGTGTGTCTCCCACTGCTCCAGTGTGGGGCCTCTCCACGGGCTGCAGGTGGGGTCTGGGCCTTGTCCATGGGCTGCAGGGGGACACCCACTCTACCATGGGTTTCTCCATGGGATACAAGGGTATCTTTCTCTCTGGCACCTGGGTCACGATATTCGGGCCCTTCCATGCCCTTGGTGGCTGCACAGCTCCTCACTCCTTCTCCCTCCCTTCTCTGGGGCACAAAGCGGCAGCTGGTGGGATTTTTTCTCCTCGCTGTGACTCCCTGATGGGCTCGGCCTTGGTCAGCAGCGACTCCGGCCTTGAGCCGGCTGCTGTTTGCTCTGTGGGGCCTGCAGAGAGCTTCTAGCTGCTGCTTGCAAGAGCCACCTCTGCAGCCCCCGCTTCACCAGGACCCAGCCATGTAAAACCACAAGACCACTTCTGCAAGATGGAAAAACCTTCAGATTTAAGAAGAGTATTTAAAAGTAGACTATTGTATGAGGATGCAGAGACCTGCAGCCTTTCCACATTGCAGGCAAACATCGAAACCCAACTGAGGAACTTGGATACCATCATCCAACCTATCTGAAATGGTGACACAGCAAACTAATAGACACAGTTCCCATTTGAAATAAAACAGGTGAGCTCTGTGGAGAAGGACCTGGGGGTCCTGGTGGGTGACGGGATGGCCATGAGCCAGCAGTGTGCCCTGGCGGCTAAGAGAGCCAATGGGATCCTGGGGGGCATCAAGAGGAGTGTGGCCAGCAGGTCACAGGAGGGGATCCTCCCCCTTTGCTCTGCCCTGGTCAGGCCCCAACTGGAGTATTGTGTCCGGTTCTGGGCTCCCTGGTATAAAAAAGACAGGGATGTCCTGGAGACAGTCCAGAGGAGGCTGCAGAGATGGTTAAGGGCCTGGACCATCTCCCCTATGAGGAAAGGCTGAGTGATCTGGGACTGTTTAGCCTGGAGAAAAGAAGAATAAGGGGGGACCTTATTAATATGTATCAATATCTGAAGTATGGGATGCAGGGGGAAATGGCCAGCCCCTTTTCAGTGCTCTGTGGAGACAGGACAAGGAGCAATGGCTGCAAGTGAGAGCATAGGAAGGTCCACACCAACATGGGGAAGAACTTTTACCCAGTGAGGGTGAGGGAGCCCTGGGACAGGCTGCCCAGGGGGTGTGGATTCTCCATCTCTCGAGATATTCCAGCCCCATCTGGACGCCGACCTGTCCAATATGAGCCAGGGAGCTGCTTTGACAGGGGGATTGGACCTGATTATCTCTTGAGGTCCCTTCCAACCCCTGCGATTCTGTGATTTTGTGACCTCTGAGAATTACCCACCGCAGTACAGCCGCTGAAACAAGTCCCAAGGAGAGACTCTGGCTGTCCAGGGAACTTTTTTCCCCAAATTGTCTGCACCACTCACGCCTTGGCCTAATGTAAAAAAGAGCCGCCTTATGAGCAGTTGATGAAAAGAGTTTTTCTTGTCGTCTTTCCCTGTTTCATTAAGTATTGGTGATCTAATCACAGATAATTAGCTCAAATTATTTACCTGAAAAATAAAATGGCTAAGGAGGATACCACAGCTCCCATGGCAAGACACTTCTAATCCCAGGTCTGCTCCAAACTACTACAGGGGCGGTGTGCATCTCAAAAGCCACGTCTCTCTGGAGCAGCTTCAGCTCAATGCCAAAGGAAGACCCCACCTTACGCCATCTGAATGTCTGCAGTAATTGTCTTAATCTTGCAAGGTCTACAGTAGACCACAGGGGATGTCCATGTGCGTGGGGTAATTCGGCAGAGGAGAGGGCGGAGCAGAAGGCATATTGCCTAGATTGAGTGCTGTCACACTACATTAGAAATAAAAAGAAAGTAGAAATCTGTCCAGAGCTAGAAAGCAATAAAGGCTCATGTTTCACAGAATCATAGAAGTGTCAGGGTTGGAAGGGACCTCAAGAGAGGTCATCGAGCCCAACCCCCGTATGATATAAGAAGCTCTTTTCAGATATAAGTGACAATTTGAGTAGAACAAGCCCAGGCCTTTTTTACAGTCCTGATGTCCAGATGGACACTACACCCCTGGGCAGAGCAGCTAACGGCAACCTGGATCAAAAGAAATGCAACCACTCTGGCTTGCTACACATAAGGCTTATGGTGGGAGCCAGGTAACATGGCCCCCACCCCAGTATCTGCCTCTAGGAAGAGGTGGGTTCATAACCCTGAGCATGGGAGCTGTTGTGTTGAATACAACCCCATCTTGCGCAGCCCAATGCCCTGCCCTTGGCATCCACAGGAGAAGCGTCAAGCAATTGTGAGAGGCAGCAACACAGCATCAGCCCCCAAGGTTTCAAATCCCTGAGTGGGGAGGAAAAGGTTAAATCTGTTCCCTTTAGCACAGTCCTGGTTTGGTCACATTTACACCCACCTACTACACACGAAAAATTCACCCTACACATGAGAACAGATCTCCCAAATTTTAAAGTACTTGCATCTGACCAAGAAACTCTCTTCAGGCTTTACCTCCCTACATCGTTTTACTTTTACTCTCTCCTCACAACAAAACCACCACAAGTTCCCACAGGCAGCTTGTGAGCTGGCTCAAACCAGATTTAATAAACAGATAACGCATCCTGCCAGCCCAGGCCGAGAGGTAATTCCCAAACTCTGCTCCAAGTCACGATCTGGGCTTTTGTTGTGGGCTTTTGGTGGGGGTTATTTAGCATCGTGCACATCGGTTTCTCTGCCTGAATTCCTAAAACTCTGCAAAACCTGCTTAGAAAGCCAAGTGTTAAAAAACACAGGGAGGAAGGGCTCTGTACCTCTGCTTGAATACTCGTGACCGATCCTGCAATTCCGTTCTCGGCGCTTATGTTATTGGAGCTGTTGTTTGGAGAGCTGGGACCAGATCCAGGAGCGCTGTTGCATGCAGAGTCTAAAAAAAAGAACACATCCAAACCGAATTTTTAGCATTATAAACAATCTCTGTGATGGTATTTAGACAGATAACAACCCCTCGAGTTCTGTTTTGGAGGAAAGCAATCTTCCTTCTCCTCCTCCTCCCCCCACCGTCTTCCCCTCTAAATCTTCTCCGAGCTCTTAAGATACTGACAAACACTTTCAAATGGCCTGTCCAAGTACCTACTTACCATATTTATGTCTTTTCCTCAGGGGGAATTTCACTTATGGTATATTAATAACTTTACATATGATTGGAAGATAATAAAAACACATGAGGCTCAGAGAGGCCAAACAAGAGGGTGTCAGATTGTCCTGTTTTGTTTCTCTATAAGTGGTTGGCTCCCTCTCTTTAGCCCATAACCCTGAGATCTGGGGCCTGCAATACAAGAAAGATGTAGAACTGTTGGGAGAGGGGTCAGAGGAGGCCATGAAGATCATTAGAGGGCTGGAGCACCTCCACTACAAAGAGAGGCTGAGGGAGCTGGGCTTGTTCAGCCTGGAGAAGAGAAGGCTGCGGGGGGACCTCATTGCAGCCTTCCAGTCCCTGAAGGGAGCAGAGAAACAGGAGGGAAATCAGCTTTTTAAAAGGGTAGATAATGGCAGGACTGGGGGGAATGGTCGCACCTGAGAGCTGACCTCTGCTTTCAGAAAGAAACAATGGGATTTTTCTGGAGTAGGAACGTGTGATATCCCTGTCCCCATCACCCACGATGTGCCCACAACGTGCTGGGTACTCGGGGAAACATGACCTGCCTTGGGCTGCCCTTCACACAGCACAACAGGTCCCAAAATCTGCCTGGGGACTGACTTACAATGATGATGATTTTGCCAGGATGGCAAATTCAATAATCTGGAGAGACCCGAGAGCTGCCTGAGCGATGTGGGGCTGGATGGACAGTTGGCTGTGGTCATGGCTGAGCACATTTTACCAAAATCAGAGAAAACTCCACAGGGTAAATCTGTTTCAAATCACTGCCTTGTTTTGGGTTGGGTTTTTTTGTTGGTAAGCATTCTCCACTCAGAGAGTAAACCCCCTTCTCACTGGAAAGACCCAAGGCAGAGGTAATCCCCCAGAATAATTCTGTGATCACCTGAATGCTAAGAAAGTCCCTGAGCATTGTATATTTTATCAACACAGCCCCCATGAACTCGCTAACCAGAACTGTGGAGATGACCAGCCAGAAATCAAAGCCTCCCCATTAATGACACAGAACTAATAACAACCAGAAATTGTGCGTGAAAACACACCAGCAGCAAAACTTCCCTGACGTGCTGCATAGCAAAGCCCCCACTGTTTCTCCTTTCATTTTGGAAAATAAACAACATTAAAACTTTCTTTTTCCTGAACTTTCCTTCTCCCCGAGCACAGGGCTTGCCCAGCACCAGGAGAATCCCCCAGCTGCTAGTACAGTTCAGGCTGCCGGAGTCTCATCCATCCTGGAGGATACCCCAGAAGAAGTAAAAGCCAATTGTTAAGATTTGGGAGATTTGAAATGATTTCTTTTTTGGCATTATTCTGTCCATACTCTTGATCCTTTGAAATACTTTCAGCAAAGAGGCGGGTTTGGTGTTTTGGGAGTTTTGGGGAGGGTTTGGGGTTTTTTTCTTAAAAAGAAGCCTTGCTGCTCTTTTTGGCTGCGCACTAGCAGAGGCATCTTGCTATTGAGAAACCTCCACACTGAATAATCCCCAGCTGAGCACCCAGTGCTCAGCACTCCACAGCATGCAGCTTCAGAGAGCCCAGGCGTGCTGGAAAGATACTCACACTGCACACAAGCTTTTTCTGGGACCACGTCATTAACTACAACGTGTAGGAACTCATGGATTTAAGAAAAGAACCTGGCACACTGAACTCTGTGTTCCCTGAAACGGGACCTCCTAAAAACCTTATATTCCATCCAAGAGTCTCTTCTTATTGTAACAACTCCAATGAACAATTTAAACTCTCTCCATCCTCAGCTATCCCTAAGAGCCAGCTACAAACATGAGTGCAACTGGGCTCATCTTTGCTTAGAGATTTTTCTCACCAGGCTCCAGGCTGGTTTCTTGAACCAGGTCAGTGCTCGGTGAGAAGCTGGAGCTTCCCCTGCCACATCTGAAGGTGTTCCTGGGACCAAACCACCAGCCACCAGGGCTTGGCTTAGCTCAAAAGCCGCGTGACATACAGTGATACAGGAGTGAAATAAATTACATTTTTCAGCTCCAATGTAAATTATGCTTCGCTGATGAAATCACCTTCCTCCTCTTCCTCTGTCCTGCAGAGAGAGAGGGTGTATCGCTGGCCCAGGGACACCCAACTCCACCCAGGAAGAGTTCCCTTTGGGTTTTTCTGAAGGAGGACATCTCGCTTTGGCACGAGAGGTCTGGAAAAGCTGTCACGTAGCGGTAGTTACACAGAGGCATCCCTAGATGGTGCTAAGAATTAACTTTAGGGTAATCTATATAATCTACAGTACTTCCATCTCTCCTTACAAACTTTGCTCCCTGAAGAATATCATTTGACAGTTTCATGTTGAAAAATAAGTAGTCATATGTATATATATAAGGCTTGCATATATATAAGCGCCCTATATATATATATCAGGTTTATATGTTGCACAGCTCTGGCAGAATTACTTAAGAAGAAGCCACAGCAATCTGCCTGGCAGCAGGCAGGGGTTGTACAGCATTACTGCTGGAGGACAGCAGCCACGAATTCCGGCCTCCCTGTGGATAGCAACCAGAGAGCCTTTGACAAGGTTTGTTGCTGAACACCCTGTTGCTGAAGGTGATTGAAATGCTTGGGGGGAAAAAATACAGCGCCGTGGTGGCGTATCTACATCTGTCTACATATGCAAGACTACAAAAAAGGATCAATGAGTTGGTAACACTGTCTCAAGTCATGGGTACCCAACAGAGCAACGCTGCTGATGCCCACCTGCGTCACTTGCTGCCCATCTCCCCTGACTTCATCACAGTTTCACCAACGCTTAGATACATGCAAAACATCCCGACTGCAGCATTAACCAGATGCAAGAATGAGCTTTGGAAAGGAACATCTCAGAGGAGGGCCACGAAGATGATTAGAGGGCTGGAGCACCTCCACTACAAAGAGAGGCTGAGGGAGCTGGGCTTGTTCAGCCTGGAGAAGAGAAGGCTGCGGGGGGACCTCACTGCAGCCTTACAGTCCCTGAAGGGAGCAGAGAAACAGGAGGGGAATCAGCTTTTTAAAAGGGTAGATAATGGCAGGAGTGGGGGGAATGGATTAAAGCTAAAGGAAGGAAGGTTTAAATTAGGTATTAGAGGGAAATTCTTTCCAGAGAGAGTGGTGAGGGGCTGGAACAGGCTTCCCAGAGAGGGGATGGGTGCCCCATCCCTGGAGGTATTCAAGGCCAGGTTGGCCGGGGCCCTGGGCAACCTTGTGTAGCTCCAGGCCTGGAGGTTGGTGGCCCTGCCTGTGGCAGGGGGGTTGGAACTTTATGATCCTTGGGGTCCCTTCCAACCCATACCATTCTATGATTCTATGATCTCATTGAGTACGTGGCTGCTGGTGCCAATTTGTTGCTTACCCGACGTACCTGTGACATCCAGTGGGCGCTTCTTGAGAGCGGTAACCACCGGCCCATCTTTTCGGCGCAGGAGAGGGCTGCTCCGTCTCTCAGCAACTTTTTGCTTTAGTCTGGATCGTAACTTCAGGTTGGGTTCGGATGCTGAACAGAGAAGGCAAAAGTAAACAGTGTTTCGGTTAACGTTATTTCAGGAGCACAACTGGGGTCTGCTTTCTGCTCAGTGCGCAGGCTGGGTCACAGGTTTGGCACCTGCAGAAGCCTAAACAAAATCAGATGTTTGATAGCATAGCCTTGGAACCGAGACTTTGCAGTATAATGAACAGAGCCCAGCCCATGCGATATCTGAATTCCCTGGCGATGAAAGTCAATAGCATTTTAATGAAAAAATAACCATCATCCTGCAACATCTTCTCTCAAATGAAGACACAGACCTACAATCTGCTCTCAACTCTTTTGGACTGCTGCAGAGAGCAACATTCACATCCCCCAGTTTCCCACCACTTGGTTCCAAGCCAGTGGTAAACCTAACTTATGGGATCCAAACCCAACCAACCAACCAAATCAATACAGGAATTGGTGAGACAACTGAGACGCTGCTGTTTGGTCAGTGTGGAGCATCATCGCAAGGCTGAGACGCTATCGGGATTCATGTGCTGCTGAAACGGGCAGCTCCATACCCTTGGAGTCGTGGAGACCAGGGTGAGCTGGGTCAGGGAGGTAGACCCGGGGAGGGGGAAAGAAAATATGAAAATCCAAGCCCACAACCAAGAGAGATAGATGCTTTCCTGCTAGTTCACCTCCCTGAAGCAACGCACCTCAGAGTCACATGAGCCTGCGTCAACTGGAGCCAGTGTCCAAGTTGGCTAAGGCCAAAGTCAGTGCCAGGGAGGAGGTTTGTTTATTTGGGGGAGCAACTCGGTTACATCAGTGCAGCCACAAAGTTAAACCCTATCTAAAACCACATCAAATACTTGGAAAATTCCCAGCTGCCAAGGGTAGGTGTGCGTGTCAGACCGCAGTCTGACTTGCTCTGTGTACATCATACTTTCGAGAGACTCTCTCAAAAACTTCTGCTCTACCCAAAGCCCGAGGTTTAATTTCTCCAAAAGTCAAGGCAGAGCTTCTGGGAACCCAATGCCTCCAGGTTAATGACAGCCGGCAGCACAGACCACGTCGGCACAGCACAGCTTATTGAGTCTCTATAAAGGTAATGAAGCCTTAAAACCAGGTTCCTCCTGCAAGATGATTTTCTCTGTCAACTTTCTGATCTCTTGAGTATACATGAAATATCTGCCTTGGTGCTTGAGGGCTCCTGACAGTGAGGAGATTTGTGAACTGGCCCAATCTTTTCCCTTCCTCAACCTCTTTAACAGCTCTGCAGCTTAATCCCTTTGAACCAGCAAATCCTGCACTCTCACCATTAACCACCCTTACACTTGGCTCCCTATACTCCAGGGCCAATAATCTGCATTTCTTCAGAAGAATTAAAATAGAGTTTACAAACTGATTTGAATTAACTAAGTCTGGCTACAGATTTATTTCCCTACAGTCGGCTTTGACCACGGGGTCACATAACAAAAAGAAAAAAATCAAGCCTGACAATGTTAATTGCAGGGCTCAAGAATCAGAAGGCTGATGAATTCAAGATCAAATGCTTGAGTTAAGCCATCAAAACATTTCTTTGATGACATTTTTGGGAAGGAATTTTTTTTTTTAATAAAAAAGAGCTTTTCATGGCTCTTTTGGACAGAAAAATGCCAGCAAGAGATAAAGGGAGCACTAAAAAAAGCTGTCAGACTCCTCAAGATGATGTTTAAAATGCAGTCTGAAGTGCATTAGCAAAGGAGGAATCATTTTATAGGACATTTGCATATAAAATGGCAGGGGATCGAATGCAAACATGTCGTGGACTTGGAGGGCATCATTGGTACAGTGGACTGGGTAAAACACAAGCATAAAGTCTAACTAGCTACTTTATAAAGTTCTCTTTGTGACCGAAGTGGACTTATTTTAGAATAAGTCTTTGGGGACGTGAACATGTACATCTCTACTTCAGTTTCATGAGAGCCCACCTGGGGAGTCCTGTGTCCACTTCTGGAGTCCCCAACATTAGAAGGACATGGAACTGTTGGAGTGGGTCCAGAGAAGGCCACAAAGATGATCAGAGGGCTGGAGCACCTCTCCTATGAAGCCAGGCTGGGAGAGTTGAGCTTGTCCAGCCTGGAGAAGAGAAGGCTCCAGGAAAATCTTATAGCAGCATTCCAATATCTTAAGGGGTCTACAAGAGAGCTTGGGAGGGACATTTCAGAAGGGCATGTAGTGATAGGATGAGGGGGAATGGTTTTAAATTGGAAGGGGGTAGATTTAGATTGGATATTAGGAAAGAATTCCTCACTCTGAGGGTGGTGAGGCCCTGGCACAGGGTGCCCAGGGAGGTGGTGGCTGTCTCCTTCCTGGAGGTGTTCAAGACTGGGTTGGATAGGGCCTTGAGCAGCCTGGGCTGGTGAGAGGTATCCCTGCCCATGGCATGGGGGCTGGAATTTGATGATCTTTAAGGTCCCTTCCAGCCCTGACCATTCTGTGGTTCTACGACTTGAAAGAACATAGGAGAACATATCCTGGCTAGATGCAGATACATCCATTTTTGACACGTTTGCACAGCCAACCAGCAGATGACACATAAACCTAAAGCCCGGGTGTTGAAAGGATCTGTCTCCTGACAAAGGAAAACATGACACCAAAAACTGTACATCAGCACAGGTTTTATTCCTACGCAGTTTATACTGTGCCAGGTGTTCATCTAAAGTATCACAGAATCACAGGGGTTGGAAGGGACCTCGAGAGATCATTGGGTCCAACCCCCTGCCAAAGCAGCTCCCTAGCTCATATTGCACAGGTCGGCATCCAGACGGGGCTGGAATATCTCCAGAGAAGGAGACTCCACACCCCCTGGGCAGCCTGTCCCAGGGCTCCCTCACCCTCACTGGGTAAAAGTTCTTCCACATGTTGGTGCAGAACTTCCTATACTCTCACTTGCAGCCATTGCTCCTTATCCTGTCTCCACAGAGCACTGTAAAGGGGCTGGCCATTTCTCCCTGCATCCCATACTTAAGATATTGATAAACATTAATAAGGCCCCCCCCCTTAGTCTTCTTTTCTCCAGGCTGAACAGTCCCAGCTCACTCTGCCTTTCCTCACAGGGGAGATGCTCCAGGCCCATCTCTGTAGCCTCCTCTAGACTCTCTCCAGGACATCCCTGTCTTTTTTATCCCAGGGAGCCCAGAACTGGACACAACACTCTGGGTGGGGCCTGACCAGGGCAGAGCAGAGGGGGAGGATCACCTACTTTGACCTGCTGGCTACACTGTTCTTGATACACCTCAGGATCCCTTTGGCCTTGTTGCCCCCCAGGGCACACTGTTAGCTCATGGCCACCCTGTCACCCACCAGGATCCCTAGGTCCTTCTCTGCAGAGCTCCTCTCAAGCAGGTCACCCCCGACCTGTACTGATTCCAGTGGTTATTTCTTACCAGGTGCAAGTATATTTTCTGCTGGGAATTCTGCAGCCTTACAATACAGGGAATGAATTGGTTAGAACCCCCCTAAAAACAGGTAGGGAGATCTGTGGTCACAGATTACCCAACCTGACACATCCCTTCCAAAACGCCACACTAAAAACATCCTTCCATGGCACAGCAAGGGAACCAACAGAAAATTCCAGCTGCAAAAGAGAAAACACCTCAAGAATAAATGACAGCGAAAGCAGTGTGTTCCCATTAGCCAGGACAAAATCTTCCATGCCCTTCTCCATTGTGTCCTCACCTGAAGCACTGAGTTTGGAACCACCAGTGTAAGCAAAGAACCGCAATTGTTTAGTTGATTCCGATTTTGTTGTTCACCCCCCAGATACCATCCCAAATCTAACATGTCATCGGGAGCCCAGAGAGCGCAATCCCTACACATACCTCGCCGGGTGCTGCATCCCCCAGAGCAGGGGAATTAAAATGCTGCACAGCAGCGCAGAACTGGCTCGAGGAACTTACATCAAAGGTATTTTGGAATAAAAGATGTAGATTTCAAGAGGCATTTCCAAGATTCAAAGCAATAATTTAAGCTTATTCAGATGGTTTTAAACTGCTATATAAGAAGATATATTTTTAAGCTAATATGAGCTGTCCTTCAGACAGCTGAAAAACAGGAACTGAATCAACATCACCTATCAATATTAGGTGCTCAACACAAGGTTCAGTGGTCTCTCAAGGAACACATCCCGCTGAAAATCTCACCCCATCAGGCAACACACCCAAGCGAAGCCTTGACCCCCCCACCTCCCAGCTAGCTAACATGAGCTTAAGAGAACAGGAGAGCAAATTACAAAACTTACTGGTCTTCTACATCTTAAAGTGAAATCTTTGAAACAAACACTGCTAAGTTATCGGAAAATCAGTTTGAATCCTGTTTAGCAAACAAATGGAGTCCGTGCCCAGCTCTGAGTCAGCTTCCACAAAGCCAGTGGGATTTCTTAAGCAGTGACATAGTTAATTTGGCCTACAATAAAGATTTATACAAAGAATATTTTGTTTTCCTCCAAGTAAATTAATAACTAGAACATAGGCCAGAAGCTTCTCTAGTTTTCACAGGCTCAAACCCAAGTTGCCCCTCTCATATGTCACTCACTGCAGCAGGACCCATGTAATCCAATTCCTCAACATTTATGTGATTCTTATTGTTTTCTTCCTAGAATTGCATCCCCTAAGCTGCTGAACTAATCCAACATTAAGCCTATGGAAGTCAAAAACCCAATGTCCTGGTCAGACTTTGTGGAGTTTGCTCCCATTAACATCCGTGGCTCTGATAAACAGAACAAGCAAGCAATGCACCATGAAAACCCTGGTCCCAGTCTTTGCATGTCTTAATTTCAGCAGCTGGGGACTGAGAAGGGTTCTTATTCTTTTACTATTATTTCTAAGCTTCATACTAAGCCTCACCAACCAGCCCAAGACCAACGCAATCCCTTTGTCCGACTTCTAATGTCCATGGGTAAACACGAGAGAGGGAGAGGTAGCCGTTTGAAACCGGCCTTTTGCACAACCCAAACTGTTAATCAAGATAAATCATCTTTTGCTTAACCACATGTTCTTCAACTGGGCACTGGCTCCTTCTTTGCTTCCTGGCTGGCTTCATCCCACACCTTCACTATTGCTGCTCTGCACACACAGCGTGGTCTCTCCTCTCCAAAAACCGTGGACCGTGAGCTATCTAGAGCTGGTAAGCCTGGACAAGACAAAATTGACCAGCGCGTGGACAAAGAGATTGAAAATAACAATTCACCCTTATCCATCCATAGGCCGAGCAAGACGATATTTTTGTCCACACTTATAGGCATTAGCACAGAGGGGGAAAAGGATAACATGGTCCCTCACAAATGTGGAGACAGGTACCACAGGGCGAAAACAGCAGAAGAAAACTCCTGAACTAGAAAGCAAAACAAGAATAAACCCACGAGAGCCTGCTCCTCTGCAGAAACAATCCATTTTTTATCCTCCTGGTACCGCCTAGGGTGGAATCAGAGAACGCTTTTGGTTGGAAAAGACCTTCTAGGTCATCAAGTCCAACCGTCTATCCAGCCCCACTAGGTCCAACACTAGGCCATGTCACCAAGTACAGCATCTCCTCTTCTTTTAAACCCCTCCAGGGATGGTGCCCCGACACCCTCCCTGGGTAGCCTGGCCCAATACCTGACAGCCCTTTCAGTGAAGAAATGCTCCCTAACACCCAATCAAACCTTCCCCTGATGCAACTCCAGACCATTAATACATCTAAGCGTGCAGGAACGTGACTAGAAAGGGATGGATAAAGGTACTTACTGGGTTTTCTTCCTTTGTTCCTCATTTGGTGAGGAGCTCTGTAAAAGGGTTATTTATGGAGGACTGCATCCTTACAGTGAAAACTCCCTAAAAGGCCAATATCCAGCCCTTTTTGTGCCGAAGTTTAGTACTCACAAAATCTCAGTGGTAGAAAGAAGGCTTCAGCACCCATTAAACTGAGCACCCAACGCCAACACCTCTTCCAGCTTCGCTATCAGTTGCTCATCTGACTCTAAACCCATGCAAGAAAAATACTAAATGGCAGCATAAGGGAGCTCTGTGAAGGTTTCTGCTGTGAGCAGCCAGAACTGGCCTAGAAAAACAAACACCGCATCCCATCTCTGTCTTCCTCAGTTCAAAGCTCTAACAGACGGCGTTGCACAAAGCGTTATCTGAGAGGAGAGAGAAGAGGTACGTGGAAGGGGGTAAGGAATATAAAGGAGAGACTGAGGTTTCAGTGAGTTCTTCCAATAAAGTGCTCAAACCAGCACTGAGCTCTGCAGATGACAGGAGGGAAACACACCATTTCTGTACAGTGGCCAGAAAGCCACAGTGGCTGTAAGAGGGGGAGCTCCTGGCTGCCCCAATGCAAGGGCACAGAGCAGCTATGGAACCGGGCAGACCCCAGTGAATGACCCACGGTGCCCACAGCTTCTGGGGACAATCTCCTTAGGTTAAAATGAGCTTCTCCAAAAAAAAAATCCAACCCAACAACCAACCCCCAAACCACCCACTAACCAACAAAACCCTGCAGGCATTTTAACTCCAGAACTGTGTTGAATTCTACTGAAATGTGACTTGTCCAAGGTGGGTCAAAACATGCATGGTGGAGTCACCTCCACCCTTCATCAGTCTCATGGACCCAAACAAGGACTTTTTTATGAGCTGTAATCTCTTCTGTACTGGGACACCGTCCTGTCATGGCCTTGATGGTCGAGCCCATGTCCTGCCCTGCCAGCTCCTTCCAGTTTGCCCTCTTTCCCCTCCTCTGTGCCCTGTGCCACAAGCATCTCCCCTGCTCTTGCATGACATTCCTATGAGAAGGAGCCACCAACCCCACCTTCCAGCTTCTTCCTGCCCCACATGCTCTTCCAAAGAACTGCAAGAGACCAACAGAAATCCCAATAAATCAGCCTCATGCTGTCACACATGGCTGTAAATGGGCTGGGAGGGGGGAATGACTGGTGCACAGAGAAGCCCGTCAGACACAGCTCAAGTGATGCGTGGTTTCCTTACAGCTCAGCCCTTGCATTTCAGTTTGGAGAAACCACTCCAAGTTTAACCCTTGGATGCTGTTCACATGGTGCTCGTAGTCCGAGCTGTCGCAAGGAGGACGCACACACACCTGGGATGCTCTCCTAGCTCAGGTTTGACTCTCCTTTCTACTAGATGGCGAGCGTATCAGCTCTGGCCAGAACAAACCTGTGCACGTATATCTGTGTATATCTACATGCACATATACATATACACACACACATACATATGCATACTCCTGGCAGTCCCTGTGGAGTTGTGAGGACTAGGAAGGAGAAGGATGAGCTCACTGAACGACTGCAAAACAGGTCTTGGACCTCCTGGAGCCCTGCTCCCCGATGGGAACACTGCACCAGAAGACATCATTTGGTTTTCTACTGGCAAAGGTGTTTCTTTCCATGTGGCACCAACAGTACCCCTGGAGAAGTGCTTTGATGGAAGGAAAGGGGGTGTCCCCTCTTCTGCCCCCAGGCAAACCTCTGCATCAGTAAGGAGCACCCACGGTTCACAGACTCTGGCTGTGTTCACAGCTGTTGCTCGTGCCAGAGAAAACCAGGGGAGCGAAGAAGTCCCCTGGATGCCTTTAGACCTGGCTGTCAGAAGAAGTGGAGGGATTAGAGCAAGCAGTCGTGGTCCAACTCCAACCGCGCTTCGGTTTGCTGCTGCTCTCAGTGGGCTGGTCTGAAGAGCTATTGTGGAGCATCACAGCAATAAAGGCGTTTTTGTCTTTAATCAGTTATTTTGGGGTTAGAGAGACTGACGTCCTCTGCTTGGAGCAGGAAAGGGTCTTTACAACAAGAGGGACTTCTCATGGGGGCCAGTGCCCCCTCTCAGCAGAGCACAGCCTGCGGTAAGCATGCGGGTCCCTGGGACGCAGCGAGCCGCTCGGGAAGGCCAGACCTCTGGCCACGTCAGCTGGAAGGACACCGTGGGTGGAAAAGCAAAGATGCTCTCAAACTGGAGTGACACTCCACGACGTACAGAGCTCAAAGATTTTCTCTGAACTACACTCCCACACTGCTCTGGGATTTCAGCCTACTCTATTTTCCTCTAAACAATCTCTGTCATAAAACAAACCACTTAAACCACTCCAATAATCAGAACCAACCCAGCGAGGCATTATGCCTTTCTCGATAAATGCAGTGTTTTAATTATTGACAAATCCTTTCATTTTCCCTTTTCTTTCCTGTAAATGCAAGGAGTTCAGTGTAATTTCACCTGCTCAGCTGCACATAATACCCAAACAACTCTGCACTCCCGCAGTACAGCGAGGGAACCAACGTCACCATGGGATGCTGGATACTTTCCTCCCTCAGGCTCCTCTCTTTCATGTGGAAAAAGAAGAATAGTGGCAAACAGGAGATGGATAGTGCCAGCCCCACTGTAAGTCAGTGAGCACACACCATGCACAGGCTCTGATTTGGGGTGCCTGGTAGGGATGTACAGGCAGGGAAGGACTACGCTGCCTGTTTCATGGCTGGCCCGGGGTGGGCAGCAAGTGATGGGGACCTTGCAGCTTAGGTATGCTTCACCAGCACCCATCATAAGCAAAAGCTAGGGCTGAGAAGTCACCATGCCTCAAAATCTGCTCATGTTTGATTGAGCCAGAAGGACAACATCGACCTCTTCTATTTCTTTTCGCAGGCTGGTGGCTGGAAGCTGCAGAGATTGCTGGGACCGTCAGCAAAGACAATGTATGTGTCAGATGATTTCACTGTAGGTTCTACACAATGGTGAAATCAGGGAAAGTACTGGCCAGAGCAGCTCTCTGAGGGGCAGATGGGTCAAACTCTGCCCATTTGCACCACACATACACAAGTACAAGGAGACGTCTCCTTTTTGTTGCTTTACTCCTCCTCAAGGGAAGTCACTGTGGCAAAGGGATGCATAAGGATCTCTTCTTGGACTTTTCCTGCCAGTTCCTAACTGTGTGGGCTTTGAAAGTTGAGGACAGCTTTTCCATCTTTACCACAAGCCCTAGGACACAGAACTTTACCTATAACCAGCTCTTTTTCTGCCGTGACTTGTGCAGTAGGCAAGAGGCATTGCTGGGACGGGAGGTTTTTGGGTAGGTGTCCTGGTTTTGGTCAGGATGGAGTTAACTTCATTTGTAGCAGCGGATGGAATGCCGTGTTTGAGAGTTAAAAAGAAAGCAGTGCTGGTAACACCCTGATGTTTTCAGTTGCTGTCAGACAGTCAAGGACTTTCTCAGCTCTTCGTATTTCTCTATTCATGAGAAAGGAGGGGCGAAGCCAGGACAGGTGACCCAAACTGGCCAAAGAGAGTATTCCATGCCAATTACGTCCTGCTCAGTACAACGGGGGGCAGATAGGAGGAAGAGCAGGGGCGGCTCTGGGACGCGTGGTTTTTGGGGGACGGTCGGGTTCCGGGACGGCTCTGGGTGGCACGACCTGAGTTGTGGGTTCGGTGAGAAACTGCATTGTGTAGCAACAGCTTCATATATTTCTTGCTCTAAAGTCCTGTTAGCATTGTTTTATTTTATCTTTCTGTTATCTTAGTAAACTATCCTTATCCCAACCCATAGGCCTTTTAGTTTCTTGCTTTTGGGGTTGTTATTTGCCCCTTCCTTTTCCCTTCCCTTGCCTCTCACCCCTCCCTTCCCTCTTTCCCTGCTCTCTTCCTTTAAGGAGCAGGCAGCTGCGTGGATCTCGGCTCTCAGCCGGGGTAAAACCACGACAGTAGGATACTTGTTCTTCCCAGAGAAAGGGAGCTGAAAGAGGGGTCTGTGGCACCTTCTACTTGTCATTTCTCCCCAAGTACAGTACATACCACAGGCACACACACGCTCACTTGAGATCTAGGCAGAAAATTCAGAGACAGACACTTGCCAAAGATGTCTTTGTAAGCTCCCGGGCTGGCGCTCAGTTCAGTCTAGTTTTGGAAATAGTGGAAACTCACACCCTGAGATGCTATCCCACAGCTCTGCAGTAAAAACATAGTTGGGACCACAGGAATCCTTTGCCTCCTTAAAATCTTCCTGCCCACTGACGTCCTTTTGGTCTTCACCTCCCCAGTGCAGCCAGCTGCGCTACTGGAGGGAAAAGGCAGACCCGGAGCTTCGGTGATGCTTCGTGCAACAGTGACCATGGCTGCAGCAGCTGTGGGATGAGAAGCCCCAGGAACTGAGCCAAAACAACCAAAAAACAGCTGCCCGTTGCTCTCGATGGACACAGGAGATCTTCTTCTGCGCAATGAACCACAGCAGCTTGGCGTACGCCAGGAGGTTGGGAAGCACAAAAGGACGATAAAAGGACAAAAGGAAACAATAGTGGGGTTTTGTTAACATCAGCCTTGTCAAAAATCTCACCTCTGCTTGCAGATCTGCCAGGAGGAAGATTTGAAGGGCAGGAGCCAGGCCAATTAAGCAGTGGAACAGGCATGGATCCCTCCTGCACGCTGAGGGTTGGTAGGAGAGGAGCTGATTCAGGGAAGGTTTGCTTTATCCAACAGCAAAACCTCAACAAGATCCAAACCTGCCTCGCGGTCCACATGGGTCCTGCGGATGCTTATGGGTCCTGTGGATGCTTATGACTCCGGAGAACATCTTCTGTGAGTACTTCAAAAGAGATGAGCTGTTCATCTCACTCTGGGGATGGGTTTAAATAAAGAGATGTCTCCAGTTCACGCGTCCCAGCGAGCCTGATGTGTGCTGGCCAGGCAACTCTGGCAGGTGCCAAGCTTGGCAAAACTTCTCCTGATTTTAATGACAACTAACTGAAATGCTTGGTTTCCATCAGAAATCCTGATTAGCTATCAAATCCCAATGAACCCAAGGAATTTGTATGCTACCTCTATGTGGGAGTAACTAGGAAAGCTAGTGTCGGACAGGACATGGTCCAGCCCTGCACAGGATGCTAAAGAAACCCAACCCAACACCCACCCAAATCCCTTCCATGTAAACAAGCAGAAAAGCATGTTAAAAAGAGAACTCATTCCCTTTTAAGGGCTCTCAGTGGCAGCGGCCGTGCCAGACTTCTCAATGACCACAGGCTTTCACAGAATCACAGGGGTTGGAAGGGACCTCAAGAGATCATTGGGTCCAACCCCTCTACCAAAGCAGCTCCCTAGCTCATATTGCACAGGTCGGTGTCCAGACGGGGCTGGAATATTTCCAGAGAAGGAGACTCCACACCCCCCTGGGCAGCCCGTCCCAGGGCTCCATCACCCTCACTGGATAAAAGTTCTTCCCCATGTTGGTGTGGTCTAACTTGCAGCTATTGCCCCTTGTCCTGTCTCCACAAAGCACTGAAAAGGGGCTGGCCATTTCCCCTTGCATCCCATACTTAAGATATTGATAAACATTAATAAGGTCCTCCCTCAGTCTTCTTTTCTCCAGGCTAAACAGCCCCAGGTCACTCAGCCTTTCCTCATAGGGGAGATGCCCCAGGCCCTTCATCATCTTTGTAGCCTCCCCTGTACTCTCTCCAAGAGATCTCTGGCTTTTTTATCCCAGGGAGCCCAGAACTGGACACAATACTCCAGGTGGGGTATGAACACCTCTACTGCTGAAATTCCACAAAGCAGGAATGCCACGAGCAACCCTACTCCTGGGGAGAAACCGAGGGCACCGTACTCCTTGGGAAGGTGAAAACACCTTCAGCAGCTCTGAGGAAGCTGTTAAGAAATAACTCGGGGGGGGGGGGGTATGAAAACAGGCTGCAAAAGATTGCCCCAACCCAGCCTCTAAACTCACTCCGAGATGATTCTCTAGAGGTTTACGTGCTTGCAGCACGTAATGAAGCTTCTTTAAATCTGGAAGGCACCAGACTTGATCCAAGGGCAGAAAAGATCCCTTTTATTTTCCCCTCTCAACAGCTGATGACAAAACACGGAAGGAAACATCGCTACAATAAAGGAAACTACACAAAAGGGGAAATAAACCCCCTCATGTTAATCCAGTTATTTAACAGCAACAACATGAGCAGCGCCAACCAACGTGGTCTTAGTTCAGTTAAAGAAGCAGTAATAAAAGGAAGAGCCCCAAAGTGTTTAGTTGGAGTGAACCAAGTGAAATCCATCCGTCCAAGAAGCTGGAATGCAACCGAGTGAAGCCATGCAGCCAGGGAAGGTTTCAGGGGACAGGACGCATCCTAAGTTGGCTGCAGGCGCTGACTGCTTCCCATGCCTGAGGTTTGGAAGTGCCCTGAAGCCGTTACCCACGCACACATGGACTGCTACGAAAGCGAGCACGGCCACTTCACTGGGGGCTCTCCCACCAGAGTCCCGCTCATGTTTGAGACCTGCACGCTCTCTCCCAGCATGCAGAAGGGATAACCCGTGCTCACACTGACATGCTTTAAGTAGGTAAGAGTAAAGAAAGGCAGGGTTTTTAAAACCCAGAGTAATGATGTATTTATGCTTCCTGAGTGATTTCTCAACATGCAGGATGCTCTGCCAACTCTGAAAATGCACCTGAGAAGAAACGCATCCCATCCGCCTTGTCGCAGCCCCCTGAGTCATCCTGCCCCTAAGGGTGACAGTGGTTTGATTACAGCCCTGGTAAGCAGAGCTGGGTGGGGATGGACTCTGTTATTTGAACTGCAAATACTTAATCAAATTTAATAAAACTGGACTACAAGATATGTTGGTTTTAAGTTACAAACACACAAAGGCAGAGTTTTGCCTGGTGCCAAAAACTCTGAAAAGCTCACCCACCATAAAGAACTTCATTTAGGGTGGGCTCCAGCCCTGCTTGCCTTTTGTTTACACCAGGCTGCTAAGGAGCCTTTCTTCTCCAAGCAACTTAACGTTCTTGGCAGTGGAATATCTGCAGGGCATTGCTGTGCCAGAGACTGAAGTGCTGTTACGTTGAAAGGAAAAGAAAAGAAAAAAACAGAAAGAATATTGTCCCCTGAACCTTGCAGCGTATCGCAGAGCAGTCCCCAAAAGATTAATGCCAGTGCCCAAAAAGAACAAGCATCAGCATTCTGGAAAAGCTAAATCAGCTCCCCATCTTCCTCTTTGAAAACAACAATGATTTTGGTTGCTTCCATTTTTAATAATGCGATTAGATACATTTATCATCCTTAATTCATCCTGTCTAGCAGGGCTTTTATTCAGCCAGTCTTACTGAGACCTCAGTCTGGGAAGCGCAAAGGGGCAAGATGTGCAGACGCTTCCCTCCTCCCGCCAAAATCCCCTCCGCAACGCCAGGAGTGAGAAGGGCGACCCATCCTCCCACTCAGTCTGGCAGGGAAGGTCCCTCAAAGTGTGGAGTGGGGCTGGTTCTAGAGCAAGCCAAAGCCCGTTTACAGAGTGGGGATGTTACCGCACCAGAAACAGATCACCGGGTACCACAAAGTAGAGGAAAGAAGCTAAAAATCTCCAGGAATCATGCTGGCTGCAGGCCCCAACTTCTGCAGGACACTATCCTGTGTGGAAACACTGCCATTTCCCAGCAGAGCCCAGATGCTTTCAGCAGTGGAGAAGAGAACGGCTGCAATGGCTGCTGGCAGCCCGAGCTTGCATTTCTCCTCCCACAGGTGTCTTGGTGCTTCACCAGCTTTAGGGCTGAGGGTACTCCCCCATTGGCATGTGCAGAGGCCCCAAGTCCCAACAGCACCGTGTCAGGTGTCCCGGGTGCTGATGTTGCAGGAGCATCTCTTGCACCTAATGGGGTGTTTGGTCTTTCATCGTCTAGAAGAGGCGATCAGAGGATGCTTTACCCTGCAGCAAATCCAGCTTTCCAAGCTCTGCTTTTGACATCGCAGTTAAAACCACTATCAAATGTACAAGATGTGCCCAGGACACACACACAAAAAAATATCACTGCATCCTGGAAAGGGTCTGCCAATTTTTGGTCGAATTCTTGTGCAGTTGAGGTTGTTTGCCACTTGCCAGCCAATCCTCCATGCCCAGGGAGGGGGAAGACAGTCTACTGCACTCTGTGAATCCATCCACAGATCTGCCCAGCAAGCCAGGAGTGGTGGTCCAGAATAAGAAGGTCCCAAAGAAGGTCTTTAAATCCACAGAACTGGGAGGTGGCAGGCACAAGGAGGTGTGTGGAGGTGTGGGTTGTCTTTCTTGTTAGATAGTGAAGGAAGAAAAAACACACCAAGTTTCCAAAGGTAACGAGAACTGCGTTAAAACACTCCTTTACCCATAAGAACTGCTCTACTTCTGTTAGGGAACACACTGTGAGAATATCCACATCCCTCCCCGAAGGCAATGGAGGGGCTGCCAGCTCTTAGGAACGGACTTAGGGCAGCCGGTTTGAGTAACAAAGCCACGGGGACAGTTGGTTTAACATGTCACCACTGTTCCATATCACAGGATGTTACGCTTTTTTGAGTACCAGTGCTCATACCTCCACATCTGAAGCTCTGCAAATCATACCTGAAACCTCACTAGGCAGCACCTGCAGCAGGTATGAAGCTCAGTCACCCCTCTGCTTTCCTCTTTACCTCCGATTCCATCCTCCCAGAAAAGGTTTCTTCCCTATTCCAAAGTGAATTCCAACACAGCACTGTTTGCACCACCCGCGGCGAAAGCACTGCTCCCCAAATCGGGATGAACTCATGAAGCCAAGCTATTCCCCGAAGGAAGCGGCCAAGGATCATGAGCTGGCCAGGTTAGAAGCTGAGGCTGTGTTGGCTCAGGCATACAATATGAAGCTGAGGACCACAGCCAACCAAAACAACCTGGTTTAAAAAATATATAGCTGAGAAATAACTGACCTGCTTAGCCACCATGCAGGGAAAGACCTCACTGAGAAATAACTGTCTAGGTGTGAACCAAAACCCATGCAGGAAGCCCCGATGCTTTGACTGGCAGAAACATCTTTATTTATTTTAAGTAGAAGCTTGTATATAAAATGCAAATCCCAGAAGAAATGAACTTTTCTTGGTACTTTTCTTACTCAGCAACACACACTTCGACTTCAGACCCCCAGATCTCTGTACAAGCTTTGACTTCATGAAAACATCTTGCAAACTTTGACACACAACTCCGCTGTCTCCAGCCCTCAGCCTGGCAGATCTGCACACCCAATGCCACTCCAGCCACCCTCCGACACTGCACACACGGCGACAGATGAAGGGGAAGTGGGACAGAGGACGTGCTTGATAAGTAAATCACAGAATCTTTAAGGTTGGAGAAGACCTCTAAGATCATCAAGTCCAACCGTCAGTCCAATACCACCATGTTAATTACCCCACAAAATACAGGTTTTTGGTAACATAACTTTTTTTTTAAAAAAAAAAAAAACAATAAATAAGAAATTAGGAGGACCAAGTGCTGCAGCAAAGACAGTAGGTAACAGACATCCAACGTGAGCGTTACCTGTTTTTCTGAGTGGGAAGTCATCTTTGGAATCGTACATCCCCAGTACAGGGTGATTGTAGGTGCCGGATACGCCGCTTTGGGGTGGGGAGCTCTGGTCCAGAGAGCTGTGCTGTGTCTTCCTGCACAGGAGGAAAGAGAGAGAGAGAAGGGAGAAGCTTCACACCAGTGACACACAAAGGGAAGGATCGCAGCTCCTCTGTTAGCTTAGTTAGACGAGAAAAGCGCGAAGGAAAAGTTCTCCTTCCAAGCACTTGTGCACATTAGAAACTGAGGGAGGTAACTAAACACATGCTTAGCTTGTGGAGTAAGAACTACCCTGCTGAGCAGGGCTCACCTCACCAAGGCACTGAACCCTAAGAATCATGTTAAGCACGTACTTGGGCTGGATTTCACAAAGTCATATATCTTCGAGGAGAAGCATGGTTGTTGTTACTGCCCTCAACTACAGCCTGAAGGAACAATTTCCCTTCACTGGATAAAACCCCCAGTGGACAAAGTCCAAGGTTGAAATGAAACCAAAGGACGAACACATCGGGTGCCATGGGTTTAAATGGGCTGACAGCAGCCATGCTGCACAGGTGGTCATCTGTCTTTTCCTTTGCTGCTCCTGACCCAAGTACCTACCAGAGATGGGGCCAAAGGACTCAACACCTTTCCAGATTAACTTCTCAAAGCTGGTAATTTATAGCTTTGTTTGAGCAGGCTGCTGGAAGTAAATTACAGTCTGTTTGCTAAGTATATTAAATAATTAATGAGTTTTCTAAGCCTCCTACCAGTTTGTTGGCTGCGTCTTTCCTACCTAACGAATCATGCCCAGCTTTGCCATCCCTCAGGAGCTGTACCAGACCCAACCAAGGCAGACTTGGGGACGTCTCCAGACCGTGTGGGTTAGCAGAGCAGCCACATCAACAGAATGACTGTTAAACTATCAAACAATCTTAAATTTTAAATTTAAAGTAGGCAGAATTTAAGCCTTGCATTATTTCCCCAAAATATTAAAGGATGCAGGACAACAGAAAGAGAGGACGCCGTTAGAAGTGGTGAACATTTGCCATTTTGCAGTGCCCAATAACCAGGCATTCTTGGGAGACCTTGGTTAAAAATATTCCCCAACAAAAGGTTCTTTAAGAAACGAAAATGAGCCATTTCCAGTTGAAAATGACACCAATTCATCCAATTCCTTGAAAGCTCAAATCACAAGTAGGCTGTTTGGCAAGATACACAGCATAAATCCCACTACAAGCTCTACCCTTCAAAAAAAAGGGGGGTAACTAAACATCAGGAAAAGGAATCACATTTTCTACATGAGTTCATTGCAAAAAAACTCTGACAAATTTATCTGACCACCTAAATCGCAATTTTCTATACCCACAGCTCACACCGAGTAGTATGATTCACTGGGGCTTACTAATCCTCTCCCCCTGCACTCCAAACTCCCCAGTCCATACAGGGGGAATCAATTTTCAGGCTCAATTTTTCATGAGCCTTCACACACATCGTGTGCTCCTTTCTTTCCATTTGCACCCATAAATGTCCACCTGTGTGCACAGCTTCATCATCACCTGAAAGCAAAACAGACCCCAACTGAAAAGATATCTGAATCCTTCCCGAACACAGAAGTTGCTCTGTCTGCTTGGACCCGCTCATGAATCATAGAATCATAGAATGGCATGGGTTGGAAGGGACCTCAAGGATCACAGAGCTCCAAACCCTCTGCCACAGGCAGGGCCACCAACCTCCAGGCCTGGAGCTACACAAGGTTGCCCAGGGCCCCAGCCAACCTGGCCTTGAACACCTCCAGGGACAGAGCATCCACTCCCTCTCTGGGCAGCCTGTTCCAGCCCCTCACCACTCTCTCCGTAAAGAACTTCCCCCTAATATCCAATTTAAACCTTCCTTCCTTTAGCTTTAATCCATCCCCCTTGTCCTGCCATTGTCTACCCTTTTAAAAAGCCAATTCCCCTCCGGTTAGTTTGCTCCCTTCAGGGACTGGAAGGCTGCAATGAGGTCCCCCTGCAACCTTCTCTTCTCTAGACTGAACAAGCCCAGCTCCCTCAGCCTCTCTTCATAGGGGAGGTGCTCCAGCCCTCTAATGATCTTCATGGCCTCCTCTGACCCCTCTCCAACAGTTCTACATCTTTCTTGTACTGGGCCCCCAGATCTGGACACAGGACTCCAGCTGGGGCCTCACGAGGGCAGAGCAGAGAGGGACAATCCCTTTCCTGACCCTGCTGCCACCCCTCTTCTCATGGAGCCCAGGATAGCATTGGCCTTCCGAGCTACAAGAGCACACTGAAGTTTCACATCCACCGTGACACCCAGGTCCTTCTCCTCAGGGCTACTCTCAAGGAGCTCTTCTCCCAGTCTCTGTATATGTCTGGGATTCTTCTGGCCCAAGTGCAACACCTGGCACTTTGCAGTGTTGAACCTCATTAGGTTTACCCAGGCCCATCTTTCTAGCCTGTCAAGATCCCTCTGGATGGCTCCTTCCCTTCTATTCTTCCTTTTCTTTTCTCATGCCATGGGAAAGGCAGCACAGAGAGATGTTTCACAAACAGGAAGCCCGGACGCTGGAAGCCAAGAGCCCTCAAACCCACCATGTCACACAATGGCATTTTTTTTTTGGCTCTTGCCTATCCCAGCAATAGGCTTTTTCTTTTTCTTGGTTTTTTCTTTACTAATCATGACTTCAGCTGCACAATCATGTACATTGAAGCTATTTCTATCACTTTGTTATGGACAGCGCTGCAACTCAAAGGGCCTGTTTAGATGTGCTTCAGGGCTGCTGAATGACAGATATTTAACCCTGCAAACAGGAACACATTATCTGGGACCCAACACCCCTACGCTGCTGCGAGCAAACTGCACTGGCTCTGCGTGCCCCTTCAGGAATTTCAGGGGACCTGAGAGAGATGAAGCTGTGTTGCTGCCTCGAGTTAGCAGGTGTTCCTGAAAGCACGTGGCTTTCTGCAATGCACCTCCTGTTATCTGAGCACAGAGGTCCTTCCAAACCCTGCACCACACTTCCAAGCTCATCGGCGCGGCGTAAAGAGAGTATCTATTCAAACACGCATGTCTGTGCTGGATGGCTCTGTGTGTGGAGACTGCAGACACCTCTGTACGCTGGAGTAATTGGCTGTGTAATTACCTCTCTCTACCTCCTTACCATGCAAATACTCAGCTCAACTCCCCTTGGTGATTGCTACCGCATGGAGCGGCTACTTCCCAAGCGCATTTCTGACAGCTTCCGAGGGAAATTATAGCCCCAGTTGCTAAGCCTGAGGTGCTCTGTCTGTGTTCCTGCTAAGCCACTCTTACTCATCTCGAGTATCTTCAAGAGCAAACCCTCCTGGGAGCGGGGCTGTCCGGTGGGTACAGAATCCGTGGGAGGGACAGTCTGACAGTGAAATCCATGAGAACCTCTCCTGTTGTTGCCTATCATCAACATAATCTGAAAATTACAGCCCACAAAGCTATTTTAAACAATTACATCTAGACGGGAGCTGTATATATTAAACAAAGAGGTTACAAAGTGGCTTGAGTGCCAGAGAGCTGACGACTGAGCAAGAGCTCTGTGAAAGCCCCCAAGACACGTTACTGAGCATTATCAAGCTCCTTCCTTTCTTTTAGCAGATTCTTTGGACTACGACTGTGTTTCAACCCCCCTCTAAAAACCAGTCCCTTTTGTTCTCAATGGTTGACCTGCATGTGCACCAATGCCCATTGGCATCAGTGATTAAAAAAACATTACTAAAACATATTCTTTTTAAAAGTGTTGCACCAGCAACCAACAGCGCTGAACAAAGTTCCCCATACAAGACACTGGAGCCAAAAACATCTGGACATCTCAAAAGAAGCAGCCAAGCTTGTCCCAAAAGCCCAGGGGAATGACAGCTATTTCACACGTCAGCGGAGTACATATCACATCACAGCCACTGACGTAGACCCGTTGGGGTGTTCAATACCCTCAGGAGATCTGCTTTTTCCACGTAATGCTTTCAATTTTTTTTTTAATTAAATAAATAAAAAATAATTAGAAAAAAAAGCATTCACAAACCTTAATAAGACCAAAGGAAGTGTTTAAAAGCAGGCGTGTCATTTACAAGACTATTTCAGCATCTGTTACCACTTAATTGGTTTTCTTGCTCACAGTAGGAGCAGCCAGTCTATCTTCTGCAAAGCCTTGTCTGCCTGTGTTAAATCCAAACACCGCCCAACTGAATCACATCACAAGTATGCGCGTATATAAACATCTCTCGAACCCAACTGGTAACCTATGAGAAGCTGTATAAATAAGTAGTTTAAAGCCTTTTCTCTTTACAAATCCAAAATTGAATGGAAGTGAAAAACCTTCAACATCTTGAACAACTGACGGGTGTGTTTAGTAATCCTCCACTGCAGGAAAAGCCACTGGAGGCAGGCAGCCCAGCTGCCACCTGCCCTTCTCAAAGGCTGAGCAGTGAGCTCCTGCCCGCCTGCAACTCATCTCCGAGACTGACCCTCAGAAAGGTTTGTGAGGCCTTGGAGGCTCTTTCATCCCTCTTCCCACCTTCTGCTAGAAACTGATCCTCTCCCACCACCAAAAAGATGAAGCTGAGGGGATGACAGACTTGGTAAATTAGGCAGAAAAAGGATGGCTGCTTGTGCAACAGTTCGACTGTCGTCTCTACCTGTTGGCATCCCTGGGGCATCCCAGGAAAGGGGTGTTTTGATCAGTGGACGCCACCATAAACCTCAACAAGGCAGCAGTGCTCAGGAGGTTCTCAACGGTAGCTTGAAACAGAGCAGGAAACAGACTGAAACCTTAGAGATGACTTGGCTCAACGACCTCCTGAATCACCCTGTAATGCGGAGCACTGCTCTCTGGTTCGCCTCCAAACGCTGGGTTCCCAGTCAAAGAGCAGCTGATGGAAAACCGTGCAAAACATAAGGAATTCAGTGGACTCCCAAATTTATTTTTCACTTTTCTGCATTCATCAGTGATGGCAATTAGAAGGCAGGTTTCTCTAGGCCCAAAGGATCCAAGGTTTTGGAAGAAAGCGTGTATTTACTGTCTTTAATTCTAACTGCCTTTATACCACTTCAGGCACCTTAACCAATCGGAAAAAATAAGAGGAGAATTTAGTGGCTCAGATAGTCATCAACTGCCTTCAATAAAATCCCCACGTTTCCCAGTAAGGCTCAATTAAGGAGAGTGGAAAATCAGTTATCTAAAAAAATCTATTGATGGTGTGCTGATTGAAATGTCTTCTACTGTCCTTGATCCCGAATTGGTGGGCTTTAAACATTATCTTTACACAAACTAACAACCTTTCACTACTTTAGTCAGTGCCATAGCCACATCATTGTTAAGTCCCAGATTAGATTTCCGGAGATGTATTAAAGCTGTTCAATCTCACCCTCGTGGAATATTGTTTGAATTTTGCTGCCAACTGCACTTCACAATTTCTGTATTGGTTTGGAGCTGGGATCTCTTTCAAATTGAATTTCAGCGTAGTTTCTTGGCTTTGGAAACATCATCTGGCTATGACCTCATCATCCCTGCCTAAATGTTCTTTTCTTAAGAGTTAAAATACTGTCAGACGTTCAGCTCAAACACAAACTTCACGGTAAAATTTCCTTGACTTCTGTGACTTGAAATGTCATTTTACAGTCACTAAAGTCAACGTCCAGAACACTCTGGGTTTGGCATTTTCCCTTTCCCTTTTTTAAAGTACAGAGATTTTGTTTCCTACAATAAAGCAGTGGATTCCTGGAGCAGAGATTTCATTCTAGTTTATAATGCCATTGCTTATATTTGCTATTTGGTGCATCAGAAGTAATCGAAGAAGTCGTTCCTGTGATCTTGTCTCTTTCTAACATCAGCTGTTACCTTCTTGCTCCCCATGACATTTGGGTTTTCTAGGAGACCAACAGTTGATGATTTTCAGCTGAAAAGGTAGATGTTGAGGGAACCATTATTAGATGTGCAGATAGGACAGGCTTCCCATTTCCATCAGTTTACAGAGAAGTAAACTAAAGTTCCAACTTGGAGTGACGAAGATGAGAAGCAAGCATGAAAGGCTTTAGAACACCAACATTAGCTCAAGTAGCCTGAGTTGGAATTCACTAACCATAAAATCCTTGTTTTCCTGAAGCTCAAGCTTGCTAACCCCCAGTGAGACTCAAGCCTGGGTGAAGAGCTAGAGAACTTACAAAGGTTGATCCTGACGGCAGAACTTGTGAGTTTGAACAGACATGGATCAAAGGTGAGAGCAAAGGCTGCTACTCACACAAATATGGTGGCAGCACTGCAGGCAGGGAAGTCATCCCTGTCCCTGGAGGAGTTCAAGGCCAGGTTGGATGGGGCCCTGGGCAACCCTGTGGCAGGGGTTTGGAACTCTACGATCCTTGGGGTCCATTCCAACCCAGACCATTCTATGATTCTATGATTCACATCCAAGCCCTCTGACAAACGCAGCTTGGTAACGTACAGCAAAGTCAATCATTGTTCTGGTTCATCCCATAAACACATCAGGTCTATTCCCACATCTCCAGCAATTGTGAAAAAAGGTGGCACCGGCTGAATCATAAAGATAAGCCCAGTACCACTTACCCATACCAGAAGCGGGGGTCGCTGGATATGCAGTGGTTGAGATTTCGGTGCGCCAACGCCTTCTTCTTATTTAAGACAAATTCTTGTAATTTCATCTTTACTTCTGTGCTTGCTACCGCACCTGTAATGTCAAAAATAATAATAATAAAAAGGTTATTTCATCAATTCACACACTTTAAAGAAGGGAAATTTGTAAAAAGATTTCAGAATTAAATCTTTGATTTCCAGTCCAAAAGAAGAACTTTCCTTTCAAAGAGAAAAGAACAAAGCGGCTCCAGTGAGGAGCTCTCTTTTTTTTTTCTCTTTAGCTTTGCATATAATCACAACTTATGTTTGAAAACAGTCATTTAATCAGAGATTTATCATTCCACTATAAAAGATTTCTGAAGAGGATCTTTACCCTCGCACAGAAGTACGCCTAGAATAAAGCACTTGTACGAGGTATTCCAGCTTTCTTTTCATCAAAGGTATTTAAGAAAAAGGGTCTTGTGTACACTCAAGTTTTTAAATGTCACATCTGCAAGCAGAAGGGGAATGAGACGAATGTCTCATATGTAGATTTTGTCTTGAAAACTCTTGTAAATAGGGACCTCTTTGTTCAAAAGTATCTGTGTACAATAAGACCTACATAATATTCCAATTCATTTACAAGTGTGCAATCTCCTTCTTCAAATAGAAAATCTAACATTTAAAGAAGAAAGTCAGTAATTTTGCAGCATGGAGTTAAAATGTCAACTGTGTAATTTTTAATCATTATTTCCTCCACAATAGAGACCAGTCTGTTTTCCTGCGATGATGGATTAAAATTATCATTCAGTTGACAGAACAGATTTGCAGGCAGAGTTCCTGATGGAGTAATGCATAGGGAGTTTGGCAAGCAGAACGTGTGGAAAACCATGGTTCATCTATACCACAGAGCAAAGCAAGAATTCCAAAGGAAAATATCTGGGCTATGAGAAAATGAAAAGGCCAGGAAAACTGTCCACCCCACCAGGAATAAAAAACTTAAAATACAACAGGGTGATGTTTTGTCTCCTGGATTCCACTCAACAATGACATCTGAAAGACCAGGAAAACAAGTTCTTGTATCTCCTCGAGAACAGAAAACCTGCAGTATCCCTATAAAGACATAATATTGCTCAACCACTGATGCCATGTTGAAAAGCTTGAAAATAAATCATATTTCTGGTGTCCTGAGCTTCTCACTAGCTCTGCAAAATGTGTGTTTGGCGTGTACCCCAAGGGGAAGTTCAACCGAGGAGCTTGAGGCAAAGTCGTATGCGTATAGCAAGCTGCATGGCTAGATCAGAATAGGTGATAAACTCATGCTTAAAGGCCTCCTCTCTCCAAAAAGTGTCATCTCTAATCTATTAGCCTTTTTAAAATAATCAAATGTGGCTGCGTTCTGTCGCTTTGGGATAAATCTGACATTATCTAGAAGACTTGAAGCTAAACAGTTTTTGGATCCTGAGGTTTATGAAAGCTCCCCTGTCATGTCTCCCTCCTTAAACAGAAGCTGAAAGGCCCCATATATACTTAACAAGATAAATATGTGTAGGCTTTCCCTTCCTAGGGCAACTATGGAGCCACGGACCGAGCTGTCATGCAAGACCTTCTGACTCAGCTCTTGACCCTTGAGTGGAAGATCAAAAGAAAAAAACCCAACCCAACTCACTTGTAATGTAATGTAATATAATATACTGGGTTATGTGGGAGCTGCTCACGCTGCCACAGGCAGAAGCACTGTACAGTAGCCAGCAAAGATGTTAAAGGAGATGCTAAGGCAGAAAAGGAGAACCTGTCACATATATAATATACATATAAGCAAAGAGGACAAGGGCAGAAGTTAGGCATCAAAAGCCCATACATATGGAGGAAGCAGGAAGCAGGACACTTGTCCTTAATGGAGGCCAAAGGTGTGCCAGAATAAGAGGATGAGAGAGAAGGAACTGGAGAACAAGATCTGGCATAGTCCTGACTGGGGGAGCAGCTGGGCACAGTGGGGAGAACCCAGCCATGAAGCAGGGCTGTTGGCTTCAGAGGGCTAAAGCGACCGTGAGGAGCAGGGAGCAAAGAGCAGATCAACTGATAACGGCTGCAAACAGGAGAGAGCCCTCACGAGCAAAGCACTGCAGACAGGATGGCTCCCAGAAGCCAAAATGCTGAGCTGGGTTCCCACCGCAGTGGCAAAACCAAAGTATGTCTTGTCCCCGGATCTATCAGTACCCCAGTGTGGGACAAGGCAGGGCTAGTGAGGGAGGGAGGGCAAAAGCAGGACTAAGCTCCAGCAGGAGGGCAGAAGTGACACAATGCCAGAACAAATGCGCAGAGCAAATGAAAGTTAGGGGAGAAAGCCCTGAGAGGTGGCCTGGATAAAGTCCAAGACAAGGCACAGTGCTCAGCTGCCTGAGCAGCGAGGGTCCAAACAGCACATCCCCATAGGGAATGCTGACGTGCAGGACCAACTCAAGGTTCAATCCTAACGGTGGAGAGACAGGATGACCAACTATCACCCCTTGTCCTGTGCAAAAACCCATCCTTCCTTTGCAGAAGAGTCAAGGTTTGGATCAAAACCTTCCCAACATTCTGCACATGGGACATAACAACCCCATGTATTGCTACAGGCTGGGGCAGAGTGGCTGGAGAGTTGTCAGGCAGAGAAGGACCTGGGGATGTTGGGTGACTGCAGGCTGAATATGAGCCAGCAGTATGCCCAGGTGGCCAGGAAGGCCAATGGCATCCTGGCTTGTATCAAAAATAGTGTGGCCAGTAGGTATGGGGAGGGGATTGTGCCCCTGTACTGGGCCCTGGTGAGGCTGCACCTTGAGTGCTGAGTCCAATTCTGGGCTCCTCACCATACGGACAATGAGGTCCTTGAACGAGATCAGAGAAGGGCAACCAGGCTGGGGAAGGGGCTGGAGGGCAAATCCTCTGAGAAGCGGCTGAGGGAGCTGGGGGTGTTCAGCCTGGAGAAGAGGAAGCTGAGGGGAGACCTTCTCACCACCTACAACTACCTGACAGGAGGTTGTAGAGAGGTGTGCCATGGTTTCTTCAGCCAGGGGACAGGAGGAAATGGGCTCAAGCTGTGCCAGGGCAGGGTCAGCTCAGATGTGAGGGAAAAGTTCTTCCATGAAAGAGTTGTCAGGTCCTGGCACAGGCTGTCCAGGAAGGGGGCTGGGTCCCCACCCCTGGGTGTGTTTAACAGACGGGGAGATGAGGTGCTCAGGGATATGGGTCAGCACAGGACAGGGACAGTTGGACTTAATGAGCTTAAAGGGCTTTTCCAACCTTGTGATTCTGTGATCAGACATCAGTTCACAAGGGACAGGTTAAGGCTCCCGGGATGAGGATATAAGGCGCCAGCATTATGTTAATCCAAAGCAATTTGTGACTTGCCTTCTAAAAGGTACAAATCAACGTACGCTGGCTCAGGGTGATGTAGGAAGGAGGGGGAATAAGCTACACACCTATTAGGCACTCTTCACCTTTCAGCTCAGGACAATGTTAGCTGTGTTTGCGCTTCGCAAAATTTTCTGATGTGAGAAAAATAACTGAAGTATTCTTAAGAGCTGAGGCGCTATAATGGTTATACACCAGAGTGCTTCTTAAACAAAAGTAATTTAAAAATAAAACTGTAGCTATGGGAACAGGATCTTCAACTTAAGGTCCCCAAATTCTGCTTTTTCCTCTACACCTATGTATGTCATCCAAAAGGTGCTTCGGTGTGTTTGCCATTTCACAGAGATTCAGGCACTTTATTAAAATTAAAGCTTAAAGCCCCTCAGTGCAAGATAGACATGCAGGGAACAGGGAATTCAATCTTCAGGTGATTTTTTTGTTCGCTTAACGTCTCTTACACATCAGCCCTCTCTTGCTAGAAAAATTCTTCTCGGAGCTTTATCTTGCTCCTGGTCCCCAGAGAGCATCCCATCTCCTGGTACCCTTCAGCCCCCTCTGCTTCTTCCATTGCAGACTAGTTTATTTCACTTGAAATGAAGACCTAATGAGTGAGGTTGATCACAGAATCACAGAATCATAGGGGTTGGAAGGGACCTCGAGAGATCATCGGGTCCAACCCCCTGCCAAAGCAGCTCCCTAGCTCATGTTGCACAGGTCGGCGTCCAGACGGGGCTGGAATATCTCCAGAGATGGAGACTTCACACCCGCCCTGGGCAGCCTGTCCCAGGGCTCCCTCACTGCGTAAAAGTTCTTCCCCATCTTGGTGTGGAATTTATATGCTCTAAATTGCAGTCGTTGCCCCTTTTTCTGTCCCCACAGAGCACTGAAAAGGGGTTGGCCATTTCCCCCTGCATCCCATACTTCAGATATTGATACAGATTAATAAGGTCCCCCCTTAGTCTTCTTTTCTCCAGGCTGAACAGCCCCAGCTCACTCAGCCTTTCCTCAAAAGGGAGATGCTCCAGGCCCTTAACCATCTCTGTAGCCTCCTCTGGACTCTCTCCAGGAGATCCCTGGCTTTTTGTATACCAGGGAGCCCAGAACTGGACACAACACTCCAGGTGGGGCCTGACCAGGGCAGAGCAGAGGGGGAGGATCCCCTCCTGTGACCTGCTGGCCACACTCCTCTTGATGCCCCCCAGGATGCCATTGGCTCTCTTGGCCCCCAGGGCACACTGCTGGCTCATGGCCACCCTGTCACCCACCAGGACCCCCAGTCCTTCTCCGCAGAGCTCCTCTCCAGCAGCTCACCCCCAGCCTGTACTGATTCCAGCAGTTATTCCTTCCCAGGTGCAAGACTCTCCACTTGCTTTTGTTAAACCTCATCTGGTTTCTCCCTGCCCAGCTCTCCAGCCTGTCCAGGTTTCACTGGATGGCAGTGCAGTGTCCTGCATGTCAGCCACTCCTCCCAGCAATGTATCGTTGGGTACTTGCTATTCCCTCATCAAGGTCGTCGATGAAGATACAACTTGATGATAGTACAACTCGGGGAAGTATTTTTCCTCCCATTCACTTCTAAAAGAAAACTGAACAAGCAAACAAAGTGTCTTTGATAAGGGAAATTGTGAGGCCACAATCATTTCACTGCATCTCATGAAGTGCATAATGACACGTGGGAAAGCCAACCACAATCTGTAACCTCATGAAAGAAGCACTTTCTGAATGGAAAACTCTTTAAAGCCAAGAACTGAGAACCCAGCTACATCTTGAAAGAGTGAAATTAAGAAAAGTAAAAGAAAAAAAAATGCAGTGTGCATCTGGTGTATTTTATGGGCTTAATATTCTGCCTCCATTAGGAATGCTGCCAAAAATACTTCAAAAATGTTAAATCAAGTAAAGAGACGATGTGCTTCCTTTTGAAAAACGCTAAAATGGCATTTAGTAAGACAAAAATGAAGATAAAGTGGAGAAATGCATTTCTCTCTCACCCTCAGTACCTCTAAGGGTTTAGATAAGCTCCCCGTGCAGCCGAGCTCCGCAGAGCAGCCATCACGAAGGTTTCTCCAGCTCTGTAAAGCTGCTTTATGGCTTCCATTCATCTGCTCTACCTGCCATCAATGGAAGGAGTGAGCTTTTGCTACTTACTCTCTTTTCCTTTCTCTTTGTTTTTTAGCTGCTGAAGTTTCTGCTCCCGGTGCTGCTTCTCCAGCTCCTGCTCCTGCCGATGCTGCTCCAACTTCCTCTGGTGCTCCAAGAGCTCCTGCTGATGCTTCATGGCCAGCATCTCCTGCTGCTGCTGTGGAGAAGGGATGAGGGAAAAAAACCCCAAATTAACACCGCCAGACTTCCCAGAGCTAAACCAGATGCTGTTCTCAGGTGACAACAACGTTGCTTCATTCACAGAAAAAGGAAAAATGGCCTTTTCCTCATCTGGAGGCTCCTGCACCTTTGTCTTGCTTCACACAGCCCCAATTCTGGTTCGCATCCTGTGCTAAGCCACTGCAAACCGCTTCCCCAGCTGGACCTTCATTTCCCCTCCATCATCTGTTTTAAGTCAAACCCCGCCAAGACACCTTACTTATCAACGTACCTCATACAGATCCTGTGCTGAAGGGACATTGCTAGGCTCACCAAGTCAAGCCCTCGCAATGAAACATGCCACGGGCTTTGCAAGACCAGTTCAGTTCCCTCATGCATCTGCTTTTTCTGTCTAAGCCATTAATTATATGGCTCAGCACTTCAGTTTCTGCAACAGTCCTTCTCTCTACCCCTCTCCATGCATACAGAGGAGTTGCCAAGGACAGGACAACTTCATCAGACTCTGGTCCCTTCCTGCCTGCCATGCAAACCTCACAGCCCAAGCCACAAGCTGCCTTGTGAGCATGATCACCACACCACCTGCTCCTGGGCCTTAGCATGAAAACATTATTTAAGAATAAACAAGATCAATCATCTCTCAGGATTAAGCCCTCTTGACTCACACACCTTTACGGGAAGAGCTGAGAGACTGGCTGCCCAATTCACATCAAGCCCCATCCACTGTGCAATTCCCCTCCTTGGGTCTCCAGATCCCAGCACCAGGAGGACATGAGTGGCCCCACCAACCTCCTGGGAAATTTGGGGTGGGATCTCCCCAGCCCGGAGCATCCTTTGGGGGTCCAGAGGGGATCCTCCCCAGGGACTAGAGGCAGCGATTTGATCTGCCAGGCCCTGGGACGGTACCTGTCAGTGCTCTGAGATCACTCGTGACTTGACAGCCGGCCTGGAGCAAGCCGAGCTGCAGAAAAGCAGTTGACAAATGACAAATCTCAGCAGCCTGCGGCTTGGCTAGGTGTGAATGGATCTCCATGAGGTTTGCAAAAGGGCTTCTCCCTTGAGTTCCACTGAAAATCGCTTTTTCTTAAAAGAAAAAGAAGATAAAAATAGAAGCTCAAACTAAGATTTACCACCTCCCCGCTTTACTTGTGCCCTCCTCTCCAGCAAGATGCATGCTAAAGCCGGCTATTTGGGCTGCTCCTGCTACTCCTGCGAGCTGCCCTGAATGCAGGAGCATGCCAGCCCCCTGCGGTCCCCACTGCCTCCCCCTGCCCTGCACTCCTTCCCTCAGTAGCTCAGAAACTACCAGAGCATCTTAACCTGGCAACCTCCATGTTCAAAACAAAAACCAGCTGACCCCTTCCTGCTCTGGTGATAGATGGGACTTCTCCGAGCCTGGATTGAATGGGTGCCTCTGCTCAGATA
The DNA here is from genome assembly GCF_964237585.1 of Gallinula chloropus. Taxonomy (NCBI): domain Eukaryota; kingdom Metazoa; phylum Chordata; class Aves; order Gruiformes; family Rallidae; genus Gallinula; species Gallinula chloropus. The sequence continues at coordinate 28,175,470 of NC_140090.1, read as the reverse complement.
CCACCCACAGCCCTGTGTGTGTACAGGCATCATGGCAAGCCAGGGAACCTGCTCTCTCCAAGCCTCTCTCCATCCTTCTCCAAACCCCGCCAGCACATGCGTACCCAAGACTCCCAATCCCATGTACACCAATTGATTTCCCCACCTCCCCTTTCTCCTTTTGCTCATTATCCCCCCCCCCCGCCCCCCGTTTCTGCTCTTGACGGTGACTCCTTGTTTCCATTTGGGGTAGTGTACGTTAGAACTATCCACCACATCAGCTGCGGATACGCTACAGATGATACCCACAAAACAATACCCTTCTATATAAAGATGCAAAGCCCTAAAGTATGAGAGGTACTTTCCAATCTGCCCAGCTCTCTGTTGGGAACTCGTGGCAGAAGAGTCCCGGCTGCTGCTGGTTCTAAGCAGACAGACTGACCGTAAACATGGAACACTGGGTAGCAGAACTTCCTGGGACCGCACCTATGTTTCCCTTCCTAATTCTATTGAATTTGATGTAAACAGCAACAAAAAAAACCAACCCCAAAAACCAAACCCAGACTCTAAAAATCTACAATAGGGGAGGGAAAAAAAAAGCCACAACAACAACAACAACAAAAAACCCCAAATCCTAGCGAAAACTAGTTATTTTTGTTTTATAATTAAGCAGCAGCTTCCACTAACACATCTCCATTTGGAGAAAGAGTATCTTTTCAGACTCCCAACAAGTCCACCACATGGTGGGCTTTTATAACCTAGCCATAGAAAGTATGCAAATGAACAATATTTAATGCACAATATGTTAAAACAGGTTTTGTTATTTTTATGAAATCAGGAGCCTTTTCTCTCCATCTGCAGTCTCCTAGGCTCTGCATGCTACGCTTCCCGCAATGGTTTACATACATTAGGATGCTTTAGAAGGAACTGTGCTTTCATTGACATCTGTAGTGAGATGGAAATGAAAAGACCAATTTGTATCTGGATGGCTTATGGAAGTTTCATTAGAGATGTATTGTTTCCGCTGGTTCTGACCCTGGTTTCCATAAAGCCTATTCTTAAGATAGTTTTGAGACCTTTTTGAAGTTGAATAAAGTAAAAAAACCCAACAAAAAAAGAATATAAAACCCCCCATAAAAATAATAAACTGAAGCAACCTCCCCAGTTGCGTCCATGAAAAGTGAAATCACTTCGTCTGTGTCAGCCGCAGCCTGAAGCACACCCAGACGAGCGCTGTGCCTGAACTGCGACGCGTCCTTACAGCTCCACTAATTTCTCCAGATTTTGGGCTGAAAACAAACTGCACAGACACTCTCTGACTGGCAATAGATGACACAGGGCTCGGCAAAGAGCAGAAGCGCTGGCAATGCAGCACCTTGACCAGCTTGGGCTGCACAGACCGCAGCCAGGTTTCACAACTGGTCCGAGGACCTCGGGTGAGGATTTGGGATGCTGACCCAAGGGCGAGGTTTGCATTGCTCTGCCTGGTACCCACCTTGTGGGATTTAAAGCTAGAAGGGATAGAACTCCCATGATAAATCAATTTTCTGTGCAAGAAAAGCTTTAAAACTTGCTTGATGCTAGACTGTGCCCCGGTTTTATCTTCTCAGGGGATTCCCATTTAATTTCCTTATTTAAAAACAGGGTTTTCTGCTGATGCTTTGTGAAAAAAGACCTATAAGTGGCAAGAAAACCCACCACCGACTCCCAGGAGGAGCCAAAAAACCGCCGACAACATACAAAAAGCTGTTCTGTGCACGAAACAAACCATGACTTGAGAAAAATCCAAGCTTCAGCTATAGCAATCAAGGCAAATTTGAACAGCGAGCATTAAGACCCGCGTTACCGGCAGCTGAGCGGGATGCAAATCTCCCAAGCTCGGGGGTTTCGAGGCACTTAGGTGGCTCTGATAAGGATTATTAATTACCAAGCGAGATCATGCTCATGTAGCATGTAACATGTTAGATGTCTCTCACTGGGAAATGAATCAATGCCGACTCCGCAGCGCTCGGGTGTTCCTCACACAGAGCTTGGTCCGTGTGTCATTACCCCCTCCTCCGCCCCCCAACTACTGACATTTAAATATTTGCAGAATACAGAGCGACACATGGAGGGAAACCCACTGCATTGGGGTTAATTTTACTCTGCCATCATGAGGCCCCAGCTGGAGTCCTGTGTCCAGAGCTGGGGACCCCAATACAAGAAAGATGTAAAACTGTTGGAGAGGGGTCAGAGGAGACCCCGAAGATGATTAGAGGGCCGGAGCACCTCCCCTACAAAGAGTGGCTGAAGGAGCTGAGCTAGTTCAGCCTGGAGAAGAGAAGGCTGCAGGGGGACCTCATTGCAGCCTTCCAGTCCCTGAAGGGAGCAGAGAAACAGGAGGGGAATCAACTTTTTAAAAGGGTAGACAATGGCAGGACAAGGGAGATGGATTAAAGCTAAAGGAAGGAAGGTTTAAATTGGATATTAGGGGGAAGTTTTTTACAGAGAGAGAGTGGTGAGGGGCTGGAACAGGCTGCCCAGAGAGTGGGTGGATGCCCTGTCCATGGGGGTGTTCAAGGCCAGGTTGGCTGGGGCCCTGGGCAACCTTGTGTAATTCCAGGGCTGGAGGTTGGTGTCCCTGCCTGTGACAGGGGGGCTGGAACTCTCTGATCCTCGGGGTCCCTTCCAGCCCATGAATATAAATAAATAAATAAATAAATGAACAAACAAACAAATAAATAAATAAATAAGTTCAGCCATCAGTCGGAGGAGCGGGCGGCGTGACAAACACGCTGCGCTGCGTTAGGGAGCGCTGCTCGGAACATCTGAATTAGGTGCTCTTGCCAAAAGAAATATTTGTAAATATTTCTAACGATGGGGATTCCTGCATATGCTTAATGTCACCGCTTCCACTATTTATGAAAGCTGCACAAATGTTCAACTGTACCTGTAAGTCAGCATTGCTGGTGCTCCCTTAGCATATATGAATATTAACGAGTGCGCTAAGGGGAAGGTAGAGTGTCTCCAGGTATTTACCAGCTGTCAGCTTGCCGCCAGGACTCGGCAGTGTTGCTGTGGGTTCTGCTGTCACACTCCTCAACTGCCTTCGGTTCTGGAGCACAGTGACGTGGAGCGGGAAGCAACACCTGATCGGTAAGCACAACAAAAGCTCTTTCCGAGGGAAAGAGAGCAGAAGAGTTTCCTTCAGCCGTTACAACAGCAGTGGAAAAGCAGTGCACTGGAACCTTCTGTCAGCCTCGGCCCAGAAACCAGCCCACGTGCTCCCAAGAAGCAAAGATCCCATTTACTGGGGAGAACGAGGATGTATAACCTCGTATAGCCACTGCGTGGTGAGCACCTCCAGACGCCCGGCGCCTTAGTCTTTCCCCAGAAGCTGGGTGCTGCCCATGCTCCTCTGTTCCTTCCATCCCATACAACCGCCATTTTAAAGGTGTTTCTGTCACAGAATCATACAATCATAGAATGGTCTGGGTTGGAAGGGACCCCGAGGATCAGAGAGTTCCAACCCCCCTGCCACAGGCAGGGCCACCAACCTCCAGGCCTGGATCTACACAAGGTTGCCCAGTCAGTTACTTCTTGTTCTGTCATTTACTTCACACACCGTGGTGCTACTGATTAAAATCTGCAAAGCAGGAGAGGTTTTGAAGCTTGAGACCATGGCTCCTAGGTTTTTATAATATATATTTTGAATAGCTTAACGCAATTAGTGGAAGGCAGAGTAAAACTGCCTGTGCTCAGACAACTCACCCTTACTCAGACGGATAATCACACAGGTAGGACCGGGAGAACCACAGCCAGCATGCCTACTGCCGATAAATGTCTCCTGCGACCCAGAGCAGCTCAGCGCCGTGTCCTAACTCGCAGCTGAGATCACCAGCTGAAGGTGCCCCAGCATGGTGGGCCACCACAGACTCACAGGATGTGTTAGGTTGGAAGGCACCTCTAAAGTCCATCTAGTTCGAATCCCCTGCCATGGGCAGGGAAACCTCTCACTAGCCCAGGGTGCCCAAAGCCCCATCTAACCCGGCCTCAAACACCTCCAGGGATCCAGGGCCTCCCCACCCTCACAGTAAAGAGTTTTACCCTAATGTCTCACCTAACCCTGCCCTCTTCCAGCTTGCAGCCACTGTCCCATGTCCCACCTTTGCACTCTCTGGTGACAAGTCCTTCTCTCCCTTTCCTGTAGGACCCCTTTAACTATTGGTACGCTGCAATTAGGTCTCCCCAGAGCCTTCTCTTCTGCAGACTGACACCCCAACTGTCTCAGCTGCTGCCCCTGAGCAAGAGGTTGGCCTCTGTCAGGAGACTAGAGCTTCAAAGAAGTTGTAAGGATACAGAAGCAAAACACTAGCATCAATCCTGAGAACTTAATGCTGGACAAGACCCCCACAAAACCTTCAAGAAGATCTTTTCAGCACCCCCTCATCTTCCAAGCTTTAAGCAATGGTCCAGTAAGCACTTTCAGATGTGTCACGTGTCACCCTCTCACCCAGCAGGAGGACAGTTGGGGTTTTGGTGAAAATACTGGGGGTTAGGCAAAAATAGTGGGGCTCAGGACAAGAGGTGATGGGCACAAACTGGAGTAGAGGAAGTTCCTCCTTACCATGAGGAGGAACTTCTTTGCTGGGAGGTGGCAGAGCCCTGGGCCAGGCTGCCCAGAGAGGCTGGGGAGTCTCCATCTCTGGAGACATTTCAACCCTGTGATGCTGGGCACTATCCTGTGCAGCCTGCTTGAGGTGATCCTGCTCTGGCAGCAGTGGGACTGGGGGATCTCCAGAGGTCCCAGCCAACTCCAACCAGTCTGTGATTCTGGCAAATCATCTGGCACCTGCTTTGACAAAATTCTTCAGTTTTGGGGATTACATCAGGTGTTTTAAAAGATCTGGAGCTCAGATTCTATAAAAACAAAGGACAATTGTAGGTTGTGATCACCTTGCCAAGACACATACACATCAAATCAATCACCGAAAACCCATCAGCATACAGGTGGAAGCAAAGCACCGATTCTGAGGAGAACTGTTGGCTGGAGTTATTTCAGAACCATCTCAATGCTGGCCAGTCCTTTGGCCGGACTCCCTGCTCCATGTTCTCCCCACCCTGTTCCCTGAAGTCTCAGGTTGTGGTTCCAGTTTCAGGATTTGCTCTCCTGGCTCCGCTATGGCATGTTTTCATTCCGGGAGGTACAGCGGCTATCTCCTGGGGCACCGGAGGCTAGCCAGTATTAATGGGTCGTACTGGGAGACAGGGGAGGGAGCAGAAAAGTTATGATTTCCAACAGAAGCCAAGACCCAAAAGTCTGAAAGCATGGCTCAGAAGATGAGACATGATCTTCTCGGTTAGACATACCCTATTCAGAACATCTGGTGCTCAAGTTCCTGAGGCTCAAATGTCTCCAGGAAAGGGAAGAATGGTTACATTCCTGAACCGCCAGCTCTAGGTGAAGAGATCCCACATTATTAGTCTGGCACCTTTTATATGGGTACATAACGTTATAGCCCCATTTCCTTTCCGTGCCATCACTCCTCAAAGGCTAAAAGCTTGTGTGGCAGCTTTACCCCTCTGAGCCCTGCAAACCTGCAAAGGAATAGCACTGGGAGTGCATCAGTATGTGACTTTTGCTCCCCAACTGCAGCTCCAAGCTAGTTGCTACCAGGAGGAACAAACTTCCTTCTCCTGTTTTCCCCTCCAGGGGTGAGGAAAACTCCTTTGCACTTGCCTCTGCTGCACTTTGTGTGGTCATTACAGGAGGGGAGGACAAATCTGTACACCTTGGACCAGGAGCAGGGAATATCCATCTGCTCCTGGATGGCACCACAGAATCCCCATAAATCGAAGAACCATACACATTGTCCCAGAAGGAATCACAGAATCACAGGGGTTGGAAGGGACTCCGAGAGCTTATTGGGTCAACCCCCCTGCCAAAGCAACTCCCTAGCTCATATTGCACAGGTCGGTGTCCAGATAAGGATGTAATATCTTCAGAGATGGAGACTCTACACCCCGCCGGGCAGCCTGTCCCAGGGCTCCATCACCCTCACTGGGTAAAAGTTCTTCCACATCTTGGTGCAGAACTCCCTACACTCTAACTTGCAAGTAAGAACAGGAAGCGTCCTAGAATAGCACGAGAGCCCAGTACAGTGCCTTTGAGTAGTAACGAGGCACAGAACATTTGGTCTGGCTGTTACCACTGCCTGTGCCCAGCTGCTGTTTCCCCAGACAAGTAATCCCGTGGGGTGAGAACTCAGAGGCAGGAAACTGGTATCTCCTGGACCGCAAAGCAGGCTGCGAGGAACGGGCAGCTCTTCAGAAGAAAGGCATAAAACCAAGAAGAGGGGGGATGGGGCAGACCCACTTAATGATGGGAGTCATCATACAGGGGGGTTAAAATGGAAATCCGCCATTCCAGAGCCCACTGCGGGGAACAGGGCTCAAGGGGGAAGGGGATGCTTTGCAGGAACCCACGTGCCACCTTCAGTATTCCCAGCCTAGGGACATGGAGAAGGTGCCACCCAGGGGAGCTGCAAAGGAGAAGCAGATGCCACCAAGGCCCATTGGCAGATCTGAAAGAAGCACGTTTTGTCCCCTTAGGTAGAAACGGACATAGAGAGGCCACGACAAAGAGGTTGTGGGCACAGTCAGGGCTGTGCTGAGAGCAGCTGCACTGAAAGTATGTTCTTGCAGCTCAGAAGGCAAATGGTATCCTGGGCTCCATCAGAAGAGGGGTGGCAGCAGGGACAAGGAGGGGATTGTCCCTCTCTGCTCTGCCCTCGGGAGGCTCCAGCTGGAGTCCTGTGTCCAGAGCTGGGGACCCCAATACAAGAAAGATGTAGAACTGTTGGAGAGGGGTCAGAGGAGGCCATGAAGATGATCAGAGGGCTGGAGCACCTCCCCAACAAAGAGCACCTGAGGGAGCTGGGCTTGTTCAACCTGGAGAAGAGAAGGCTGCGGGGGGACTTCATTGCAGCCTTCCAGTCCCTGAAGGGAGCAAACTAACAGGAGGGGAATTGGCTTTTTAAAAGGGTACACAATGGCAGGACAAGGGGGATGGATTAAAGCTAAAGGTGGGAAGAGTTAGATGAGATATTACAGGGAAGTTCTCTCCAGAGAGTGGTGAGGGGCTGGAACAGGCTGCCCAGAAGGGGTGGGTGCCCCATCCCTGGGGTTGTTCATGGCCAGGTTGGATGGGGCCCTGGGCAACCTTGTGTAGCTCCAGGCCTGGAGGTTGGTGGCCCTGCCTGTGGCAGGGGGGTTGGAACTCTGTGATCCTTGGGGTCCCTTTCGACCGAGACCAGTCTGTGATTCTATGAAAAGGCGATGTGGGTTCTGCCCAACGGGCTATGCTGCAGGCAAGCCTGCCATTCTAAAAGACAGCGTCTCACGTGACACCTGTTAAGTCCAGGTGCCTTTGGAAAAAAATTTAAGTTGTCCACAGAGCACTGCAAAATCTGCCTGAAAGATTCCCTGAAATACTTTTAGTCTCCAAAACAAAATTAAGGGGGTTTCACCTGCTGTGTCCAAACACCTCGGATGTATTGCCACCTCTCAACCAGGGCTTGGAAGCCACGCTGACGGAAAAAGTCAACTGAAACCAGCAAAAACGAACAAAAGCATCTCCTCAGGCTTCCCCTGAATGTTGCTCTCTCTCTCTCCATGTATATGGAAAGCCAATGTCTGACAACATTCCACGTATTTTTATTTATAGGCATAAAGCCACTGTGATGCACAGCACGCTGCGAAACGCGGGGATCACTGTGTTAATGAAGACAGAACAAGTTCAGAATTGCTCCTCAGCGCACACTGGAACAACGCGCCGCTCGCTGCCAACCCATGACTCCTCCAACCATCCTTCACCTGCCTAGCCTGGCACCGCTGCTGCTACCGGTGCGCCCGAGCAGGCTTTTCTCAGACAACAGGAATTGCACTGCATGAAAGAATCAGTATATCTGCACAGCCCCTGGTTCGGAATTCAGGTCTTCGAGAAGGTGTGAGGCTCAGCTGCTTGCCTGCACTATCCCATCACCATCAGGACCCATCTGCTGTCACGTGCTAACACTGACATTTGTCAGCATCCCAAATAAGTTCACTGCTTTAGTTATAAACCAGCCAGGGCTGGGAAAAGTCCTGCTCCGAGCTTGGGTGGCACAGAGATGGAAGAGATTCAACCGCATTCACAACTGTGTCCTTCACTTCCCTGCTGAGCTCACAGTGCCCGGGGTGCTGCTCACTCTGCCAAAACCTGTATGTCCTGGAGAGAGTCCAGAGGAGGCTATGGAGATGATGAAGGGCCTGGACCATCTCCCCTGTGACGAAAGGCTGACTGAGCTGGGACTGTTCAGCCTAGAGAAAAGAAGACTAAGGGGGGAACCTTATTAATGTTTATCAGTATCGGAAGTATGGGATGCAAGGGGAAATGGCCAGCCCCTTTTCAGTGCTCTGTGGAGACAGGACAAGGGGCAACAACTGCAAGTTAGAGCATAGGAAGTTCCACACCAACATGGGGAAGAACTTTTACCCAGTGAGGGTGAGGGAGCCCTGGGACAGGCTGCCCGGAGGGGTGTGGAGTCTCCTTCTCTGGAGATATTCCAGTCCCGTCTGGATACTGACCTGTGCAGTATGAGCCAGGGAGCTGCTTTGGCAGCGGGGTTTGGACCTGATGGGCTCTGGAGGTCCCTTCCAACCCCTATGATTCTGTGATTCTGTAATCTTGCCCCTCTTCCATCATCTCGCTTCAGCCCCTTGACCAGAAGGCAAATGGAAAAGCTTTTGGTAACTTCCCAGATGATTTTGGCCAGGAAGGAGTGACTCACAAAGGAAAAAAATTCCCTGCCGATTCCTCTGCACTCAAAGGTCAAATGAAAAGCTTATCCTGGGACCTGCAGAGCGGCCTGCCACAGTCTCACCGGCAACAGCCTGGGTGCCAGGCTCATTGTTCCATCCTTCGTTTCATTTAGGAAGGCAGATCCAAAGGCTATAAATACTGCTGCACATCTGGCGAGGCACACCGGAGTGGAAAATCCATCTCATTGAAGGTAAGTGAGAGAGGAGCCGTTGCCACCGCCTCTGGCCGGCCTGTGGCAGGCGCCGGTGTTCACCAGCCCCGGCTCCCTTTCCCGCTCCGCTTTCGGATGTCAGGCCTCGCAATCTGCAACGCTGCGCTGTAGTTGTGAAAGACAGTTTTCTCTATTTCCATATGGTGTGAAGCCTTCATAAGGCTCGGCTTATTTTCCCTAAACATGTCAGGTTTTTCCCATTACTCCCCGCATGCAACGATCCCGCTTCCCCCGTGTGCCAAGCTCTGTGTCCATTATACTTCCCTTCCACAAATATTATTCCACTCGTGGCCTGGCTTCTCCACATCATGCCATCTCCTGGCATTTGCTGGCTTAATGTGGAGGTCATTCCTTCTAAAATACAGCGCCCGTGAACGCAAGGACCGCTCGAGGGGGAACAAGGGAAGGCAGAGGGACTCTGACCGCCCTGTTGCCTTCTCCTGCGCTATATCGGATGATTAACACGGGACTGCTGGGGTAAAATGAAGTTCTAGAAAACACCAGAACTTCAGATTCCAATGAGAAGAAGTTATCTCCTTGGTAACAAGACAGATGTGCCAGCATTCTTCAAGCCAAATTTCATTTACTTAAGACCCTCAGATGCGTTCTTCTTAACAGTAGTGCTTCATCAGGGGGCAGGAAGAACAGGCACTCCCCCTGCTCTAAGCCCACCTCAGGTCAGAGCAGTTCCTCAGCTCACACCAGCACCAGTGCAGTAAGGGAGACCATCAAACCCGATTCCTGTTGTGCCAGCTAAGGGTTTACCATTTAAAATGAGTAAGTTCTTTAAAACCTTCCCAGCGCCGTTTGCTGTACCTCAGCAGTGCGGCACTCCCTGCGCCTGTCCAACGAGCCACAAACACACTGGAATTACACTGCTTTTTTAAATCTTCACAGCAGGTGCTCAGCCACTGAACTCCTGCCAAACAAAACTATTCAACATCTGTAAGTGGAAGAGTGCGAAGGGACCTGAATATCTTGCCAGAAAGAGAGAGGTGGTGCAACAGTCACTCTGCATATGCCACTGTACTAGGACTGCTGGTCTGCTCCCTCCAGACTCCTCTGACAGCCTGGGAACCATAAGCAAAAGAGTTTAGAAACAGGCACACAGCTGGGGAAAGCATGAAGATCGCTGCTCAAGTACCCAAATTGGGGAACAAGCAAATGCTCTGCACTTGTTGATTATGTTGATGATTTATTGTGTCCAGTTCTGGGCTTCCCAGTACGAAAAAGGCAAGGATCTCCTGGAGAGAGCCCAGAGGAGGCTATAGAGATGATTAAGGGTCTGGAGCATCTCCTCTATGAAGAAAGGCTGAATGACCTGGGGCTGTTCAGCCTGGAGAAAAGAAACCTGAGAGGGGATCTGATCAATGGTTATCAATATCTGAAGGGTGGGACACAGGGGGAAATGGCCAGCCCTTTCTCAGCGGGCTGTGGGGACAGGAGAAGGGGCAATGGCCTCTAGTTGGAGCACAGGGAGTTCCGCACCAATATGGAGAAGAACTTATTCCCAGTGAGGGTGAGGGAGTCCTGGGACAGGCTGCCCAGGGGGGTATGGAGTTTCCTTCTCTGGAGATATTCCAGCCTTGTCTGGATGCTGACCTGTGCAACCTGTCCTAGGAACCCTGCCTGGGCAGGGAAGTTGGTCTCTGGAGGTCCCTTCCGACCCCTACAGCTCTGTGAATCTGTGATTAAAACACAGAGGAAGAGGCAGAAATTCTTTTGCAGAGAGTTTGCAGAGAAAGAGCTGAATTTAATACTGCAACTATCAACGGCCCTGATCAGGCCAAGGAAACATGCATTGGGGTGGAATGCATTGGGGTGGAATTCAAAGGGCTGCCCATGTTGTTCGACAGCATTCAGGGCTGGGATGTTTGCATTTCACATTTCACATTTGTTTTCCTACATCTTGAATTTGTTCCTATGCTGAAAAACATGACAGAATGACAGGAACCTCAACAGTTTTGGAAAGGAAGCTTGCATGATGCACAACCCTTGTGATTACTGCTGAAAGGTTGCTTTCTGGATCAGAAAAACAACTCCAGGTGTCAGGGAAGACACTGAAGATGTCCAAGAATCATAGAATCACATGGTTGGAAAAGACCTGTAAGACCATCAAGTCCAACCATTCCCGTCCTAAGCTAAACCATGTCCCTGAGCAGCTCATCTACCCATCTGTTAAACACACCCAGGGAAGGCGACTCAGCCCCTACCTGGGAAGCCTGTTCCAGGCCCCAACAACTCTTTCAGTAACAAATCTAACCTAAACCTGCCCTGGCACAGCTTGAGGCCATTTCCCCTTGTCCTATTACCTGTCCCCTGGCTGAAGAAGACCACTGCTCACCTCTCTACACCCTCCCTTCAGGTAGTTGTAGGTGGGGAACTAAACCTGGTGGAGCAGCAGGGTGCCTTGCAAGCTCACTCCAGCCATCGGCCGTTACATACAGTCTTTATCTGCAGAAATCACGTCAGCTTTAGGTTCCCAAGCTTTTTCTCACCTGAAGTGAGACTTCCTCTCCACCTGAGAAAGAAACTCAGGAATTTATGTTCATGGCAATGAGGAATGCACAGCACCTCCATTACAATACTGTAAGCTCAGGCTGCAAAACCCTCTCAGCCAAAGAATCTCACAACTACATCGCTCAATCTAAACTCTTTCTGCATATTGAACAGTTCCCTTCGGAGACAGGAGACTAATGAAATCCTTAATCTCATCAGCGATGCTATAAGCGATCATCAAATGAAGCTAACTTCTTCTGAGCTCCCAAAGAGGATGTCACAAACTTGCTGATTCTTTCATGTATTCAGCCTAAAGATGCAGCGTTTCAGTAATCAGAAGAGACGACCGACGTACCCCCAAGCCCAGCTGTACCATGCCTGCTCAGGTCTGTCACATTTACAAACACCACTTGAATTCCTCCAAAAAGAGCTCCGCTTCTTCATTCTGGAGTCTTTCCATACCAGATTTCACAGTTCAAACCCGGATGCTTGCCCTCATGAGGCCCCAGCTGGAGTCCTGTGTCCAGAGCTGGGGACCCCAATACAAGAAAGATGTAGAACTGTTGGAGAGGGTTCAGAGGAGCTACGAAGATGATTAGAGGGCTGAAGCACCTCCCCTACGAAGAGAGGCTGAGGGAGCTGGGCTTGTTCAGCCTGGAGAAGAGAAGGCTGCAGGGGGACCTCATTGCAGCCTTCCAGTCCTTGAAGGGAGCAGAGAAAACAGGAGGGGAATCAACTTTTTCAAAGGGTAGATAATGGCAGGACAAGGGGGATGGATTAAAGCTAAAGGAGGGAAGGTTTAGATTGGATATTAGGGGGAAGTTTTTTACAGAGAGAGAGTGGTGAGAGGCTGGAACAGGCTGCCCAGAGAGGGGGTGGATGCCTTGTCCCTGCAGGTGTTCAAGGCCAGGTTGAATGGGGCCTTGGGCAACTTTGTGTAGCTCCAGGGCTGGAGGTTGGTGGCCCTGCCTGTGGCAGGGGGCTTGGAACTCTCTGATCCTTGGGGTCCCTTCCAACCCATGCCATCCTATGATTCTATGCTTCACTTGCACAGGATAAAAGGGGTTTATTTGCTTTAATATTCCCCCTACTTCTGTTGCCAGCTGTGAAGGGGCTGAACAGCCTCAAGTCCAAGAGTCCAAACATGAAGTTAGAAATTTTACTCAGCCACTTTCCAAAATTTGCTTCAATCTAAAAGCCACCTAAATATGGGCTGACTTATGAACAGAACTGTAAGTATGTCTTCCCCTCCAAAAAAACATCATGATACGTTAGCATATAGTTTGGGGTTTCTTCTATGAATGAATGGTTTCATTTTTAAAGCCATTCTGGGCACGATGACACAGTTACAGTGATGGGAGATCACCCTGCAGGTGCTTTTTTTTTTCTCGGTCTCTTCTCCCTGGTAGCCAGGGACAGGGCAAGGGGAAGCAGCCTGAAGCTACATCAGGGGAAGGTTCAGTTGGGTGTTAGGGAACATTTCTTCACTGAAAGGGCTGTCAGGTATTGGGCCAGGCAGCCCAGGGAGGGGGTTGGGGCACCGTTCCTGGAGGGATTTAAAAGAAGAGGAGATGCTGTACTTGGTGACATGGTCTGGTGTTGGACTGGATAGTGGGGCTGGATAGACGGTTGGACTCAATGATCTTGAAGATCTTTTCCAATTGAAACCATTCCATGATTCTATGATAACTACATACATACACACCTGTATCCACACTTTGTAGGCATATGTATAGAAATGTATTTACATGCATGCACCTCCTCACATCTCTGTTCTGAGGAGAACACAGGGCACCCACTAAGGACAAAGGCATTTGCACCTCACCAGCCTTCAAACAGCAACCACGCTTACAAAACCAGGCTCCCACCCATGTTCGAGAAGCCTGTAAGTAACACCCCATTAACTCCGAAGCCCGTCTTTGCCACCCTGACATGGATTTTGTATTAAAATGGAAGTTATATAAAGTTGGCTCGAGGTTGCTTTTTAATATTCCATTAGTGCCATTTACCACGTGCGGGGCTAATCCTGCTCTAGGAGAGCCCATCAGCGATTCTGAAAGCTTACAGAACCGGCCCGACAGTCTCTTGCTCTGAAATGTTTATGTAGCATCTGAAGTTCTTCCCACACAACAGCCCTCTCCTAAACCATGCTTCCTACTCACCCCATGTGTTCCGTTTCCCCTCCATCCTGTGCCACAGAGCAGGACAAAGCACCTGCCAGAGCCAAACTTTCACCGCGTGGCTCCAAATCCCTCACGGGTGTGTAGACCTACCAGCACCCACTCATCCATGTTTCCTATTCCCAAGTAGGCACTGAGGCCCAAAGGTCTGTTTGCATCCAGCGAGCAGTTTCCAGGCTGTTCCAGTCACAAACGTGTGATAGTAGCAACAGGCAACCCAAAAGCCCTCCTGCTGGGTTAAACTCTGCAGCAATATCCAATCCAGGGACAGCAAGGCACCTGCTAGCCGTGTGGCACAGGGCTTCTGAACACACGCAGATGGGTGGACGTTTAACATGACACAAGCTTACTCTGCATCCTCTCCTTCACCCTATCCCCCTTTCAAGCCTTAGTGCTCACATCCCTGCAGAAAATTCTCTAAACGGGGGTTATGAACCCCACCACGATATCTCCACGCTCAAAATGAAGTGGTGTGTGCATCTCCTCCTGGCTGGGGGATGCTTCCGCATGCCGCCCAACGCAGGGCTGCCCAGCACTTACTTTGATGTGCTCGTGGAGCTGAGCCTCGTGCTGCCGGGAGAGCTGCTCGTGCTGTCGCTGGAACTCGGCGATGAGGATCTGTCGCTGGATCTGCTGCTTCTGCTTGAGTGCCAGGAGCTCCTGCTGAAGCTGCTGTTCCCGCAGCGTCGGCTCCGTCACGGGCATGGAAAACTGGTGGTCCAAGCGCAGATCCATTGGGACTGAAGTGGGTGCAACTTGCAAGGGCAGTGCTGTGGTCACATCAACTACGAGAAAACACAACGGAAGAGATGAGTGTACATCCCACTCACACAGGTTCTAGTCCTCATGCCGTCTACCAAAGACCTTGAGGAACTAGGGACTGAACTGAGGACAGGACCTGTTAAACTCACACCACTTTGAAATGGTAAGAAAAGTACTACAGGAATTCAGAGGTTTCCTCCAGCCACCACCTCCTACAAACACGTAGGTTTTCTAAAAGCAAAGGACTTCAATGCACCATGCTCGACCCGTCTTGGTACCGCTCTACATCTGTGTTCCCTTCCACTCTCCTAGCATCACTTGAAAGATGAAGAATAAAGATCAACCTAAGACATCACAGAAAGGATCAGTCTTGACTTGCAAGCAGTCAGCTGATGGCCAGGAACACAAAGGTCTCACTTTAAGGAGCTTATGCAGGAAAACACTGGGTGCCGTAACCTTTGTAACTGGTTTTGGGAAGGAGCTTAGCCAAAAGCGAACGGGTAACGAAGCATCTTGGGAACATCAGGCAGCAAGGGGGGCCAGGTGCCCACACGGTGACAATGCAAAGGCTTGCCTCCATCCTTCCAAGTGGAATAACCCAAACCACAACTAAGACTAAGGTAGGGAATACTAACAAGTACCAAGAGGTACTCGTTGGTCTTCTCCAACCAAAATGAATCCTGTGATTCTGCTAAGAAAGACAGGAAAGCTATCACCCCGATGATATGTGCAGCAAAGATCCGTTCTGTGCTCCCACAAGAAGCATCTCCCTGAAGACAAGGGGCTTGCTGTAAAAAAGAGCAGCGACAGACATCTACAAAAAGTTCCCTCTGCGAGACCTGAACTTGGTTTGTTTCAAGAAAAATCACCATCATCCTGTGAGTGACCTGAAAGGTCAAAGTTCCCCCTAACCAACAGGTGCACTCCCTGCACTTGCCAGATTTAATACCTCTCTCTGTAGGGAAATCCCTCAATACTTCTTCTGATACCCCTGACTGAACATCACCTGCAGAATAAGAGGCTAACCCACCAAACCCATCATTCTCCAGTTTCGCTAAAGCTCCAAGGGAGGCTTTTTTGCCTTGGTGGGTTGTTTTCTTTTTTACCTTCCCTACTGCTTTTGTACTTAATATTTACCATGTATCTGTGCACAGTTGGGAGGGAGCATCAGCAGAATCCCTGAAACTGGATCAGTCACACATCTGCTGAGTCACCTACTCCACGGCAAAGGACAGATCTTAGGAGAAGGACTTCGAGGTGTTGGTTGATGTAAAGCTCAACATGAGCCAGCAAAACGAGCTTGCAGGCTGGAAAGTACCCTGGGCTGCATCCTCAGCAGCGTGACAAGCAGGTCAAGGGAGGGGATTCAGCCTGTCTACAGCCCTGTGTCCAGCTTGGGGGTCCCCAAGACAAGGAAGACCTGGAGCTGTTGGAGTGAGTCCTGAAGAGGCCATGAAGATGATGTGAGGGCTGGAGCCCCTCTGTTCTGGAGCCAGGCTGACAGCTGGGCTGGCTCAGCCCAGAGAAGAGAAGGCTGCTTCTGGGGAGAGCTCCAAGCCCCTTCCCGTCCCTTGAGGGGCTCTGCAAGAGCTGGAGAGGGGCTGGTGCTGAGGGCAGGGAGGGCCAGGCCCAGGGGAACGGCCTTCAGCTGCAGGAGGGCAGTTGGAGAGGGGCTGGAAGGTAGAAATCCTTCCCAGGGAGTGGGGAGGCCCTGGCACAGAGTGCCCAGAGAAGCTGGGGCTGCCCTGGGATTCCTGGCAGGGTTCAAGGCTGGGTTGGATGGGGCTTGGGAACCCTGGGCTGGGGGGGGTTGTCCCTGCCCATGGCAGGGGTGGCAGTGTGGGTGTCTGAGGTCCCTTCCCACCCAAACCAGTCTGCAATTTTGTAAGAGGGGCCGTAGATTTGTGTCCCCAGAGCAGGTTGTCCCTCCAGAAACCACAGTGCCCAGGGGGCTCTCCGAGGCGGGAAAAGCCACACTAACCCCCTCCCACTGAGCCCAGGGCTGCAGCAGGCATGCGGTACCCCACCATGCCATCCCTCCTGCCCAACACCCTGAGGCAGGTCCTGCTGCAGTCCCAGGGCACAGGGGCTGCCTCACACATCACTTCCCATCCCAGAGTTGGCTGTCAGAGCACAGTGTGCACGGAGGGGCAGCATGGGCCCCCTCCCTGCACCCAGCTTGTGCTGGGGAGGAGATGACTCTTTTACGTCTTTTCAGATGGAAACATTTTCTGTGAAAGGTCACATTACTGGAAGTGTTGCTATTTTTCAACCCACAAGCTCTTCCCTCTGCTACCCCATTGTTTTCCTTCCTGTGGCCTTTTCCCCGCTCCCTTCTCTCCCCCGCAGGACTGGAGCTGGGATTCCTCTCCACGGGTCAGTGAGCCACAGTCAAGGATTCTGGGGAGATTGCCAGTAGATAACCGTTCAAACCCACCTAAACAACGCGTGCCCTCCTCGGGTTCAGCCAATGCTCTCCACCCTGGCTGGTACTGTGGTCAGTCTCTTCCCATGCCTGCCCACAGAGCATCCCTATGGCAACTGCTGCAGCCACTCCTGCAGGAAAAAGCCCCTTCATCCGTTTTCCCCGCACATGAGTGGGAGCTGACAGCTCGAAACCAGCCCTGCGGAGGCTATTTTGTTTCAGACACTTCCCGGCTCAGACTTCCAATGAAATCCAGGTTTGCCAGGACTTCAGAGCCACAGGAGAAGGTTTTCGGTTCCACCAGCACAGCCTGAACAGAGGCAAAGCCCACACTGGCCCCGTATCTGTATGGTACCTGCAGGTAACAGGACATGTTCTGGGAAAGCAAGGCAAAGTTTCCATGCCAGCAGAAATTCCACACTGTGTCAGACAGAGAAGGAAAATGGGGAGAAACCAACCAAAAAAGTCCTAACACAAACTGACATGTACTCCCAAAGACAACTCACCTTAGAGACCGTGCTGCGTCGCTGTGATCAGAAACCCACTTTAGCTGTGTGCATACAGCCACAACACCTGAGCATCACTGGTGTGACTCCTGCACGTCACGGAAAGTGCATGGTACCCGTTCCTGGCAGGGCAGCGGCTTCATCAGGTGGCAAATCCCAGGGAGCAACTCCATGGAACACCCTTTCACTGGGGCAGTAGCCTCCCAGCACCATTCAGACCCATGTTTAGAGATGCCAGAAGAGAACTGTGCAATTCAGCCTTCCCTTGCCCCACCAAACCAAACCTGTGGCTGTGGTAAAGCAACACCCCAAGGTAAGGGTACAGATTCCCCAAAACCCCCCAGAGATAATCCAGAGTTCGATTTAACGCCTCTTTATAGCCCCCAAGGTTGCAGGAGAGCTCAAACACTTAACCCTTGAGGCTCCAGCCCAGTTAGTCAGTAAGCCAAACAGCGCAGCGGGCTCCCTGACTCACAAGCCGTTGCAACGCATCGGCTAATTTTACATCCAGCCGAAAGTTTCAGAGCACCTGGCAGTAATGGCTGGAGTAAAGGCCAGTGTCACTAACACAGAGGGAGGGGGCAGTTGCTGGCTCCTCTGAACCCCAGGCTTGATGTAAATCCGTGTTCCTTCTCTCCAGCTCCCCGACTCTGTCAGCGGGGTTCAGGCTAAGTGCAATTTCCCTTGCAATCGGCGTGCGTTTGCCGACACACGCTTTTATGATCCAAACGCGGCATTCCCTGAAAGCAGCAAAGAAAAGCTTTCAGCCTGTTCAAAGAGACCCAGCTCCAGCCTGTGATTGTGCCTTGTGCTAAACGGCTCCTAATTTACTCCCGAGGAAGAGCCTTAACTTGTGTCCTGCTGGATAACAGCCCCAGAAAAAAAACCTTGACAAACCTTGTATTTCCCATCCAAAGGGTTTCACTCACCCCCCAAAACTCCCCCCCCCCGACATGCCAGCTGTGGAGATGGCGACCACAATTCCCATTCAGAGTCCCAGTGGAGGCTGCGTCATCCCCGACTCTTTCCTATTTCAGTCTCAAAACCCCCCTATTTGAAATGCCCCGAGCTCCCCACAGAAGCAGCGAGCGCTTCTGACCCACAGAGCCCTCCCGAAAACAACAAAACCTTCTCTGCCTGATGAACACGGAATCAAAACAAAAAAGCCTGTATTCTTATGAATATTTTATGGCAGACTAGAAAATTGCTTTTATAGGTTCTGCCTTGAGAACATATTAATACAATCGGATTCGTGACGTTAGCGAAAGCACAAAGACTATATTCAGAGTTTGAATGAGAAATGCCAAAGCCATGAATGAGAAGACAAGATCGCGATTATGAATAATAAACCATCTCATGTTCTGCCTGCCTTTTCCTTCCCCATAGGAACAGAAGAAAAAAAAGAAGGGGAATTTTTATATATATACATACACACACACACAGAAATAGATATTTATTGCGCTTTTTTTAACCTAGGCACGTAGGGATTTTTTTCATGGTGAACTTACCAGTATTTTTATACCAAGCTAGAAATGCTCCACGGGGTTTTCCCCCTCCCCAAACAAATAAGGGCTACGCAGCAAAGACTGCCCGTGCGTCGCACGGTAATTATGACCTAAAGCACTCTAGTCTCCATCGATCGCTGGCGCAGATTGGACATCCCACAGCTTGGCTGTAACACCGCCGAGCGGAAGTCATCTTAAATACACTGAGGACGTTAAACGTGCTCGCTGCAAACAAACAGATGGGCTCGAACCTCGAAGGAAGGGTTCTACCCTTGCTATGGAAGGCGTTGGACATTAACAACGCATCGCAGAAAGGCTGCGGAGAAACACATTGTCAGAGTCATGATGTTGGGTTTCCTCACGCTCCAAAGTGGGAAAAGAATTTTTCTGCAAGTCCTGAGCAGGCTGGGAGGGGTCTGGGGAAGGTGACGCTGCCCAAACATCTGCAGACGGGTGTGAATAAAGCTAAGTGATACCTGTATGTTCTTCCCCTCCTTCCAAGACAGCGTTTTCATGCAAGTCTTTAGAGGACTAAAATATAGAAGGATTCGGTCCCGGAAACCCACTGAGATGTATCTTAACACACAATTTCAGTATGAGACCGACACGGGATATTTGAAGCAGGGATTTAAATTCCAGTCTCATTTCAGCGTAACCTTTACTTAAGCTGAGCTTTACAGAGATTTCCCTCATAAGTTTTCTTTAAAAAAAGTATCAAATGCTGTTGTCAGAAAGACTATTTTCTCTTCTCCTCCCCTCCAAGTAAGCAGGACAGAGAACAGCTGCTCTTACATTTTAAATGCACCATCACCTTCAAATGAAGAGTGCATGAAACATCTTCTCAGAGACCCCCCACCCTCCACAGAGAAGGTCCCGCAGAACTCAGCCAGCTCTTTCCCAACCCCTCTGCTCCTCTTTACTCAGCAATCCCCTTCACTTCAAAGGCAGAAATGGCATCAACCTTCCCAATTTGCTCCAGAATTTCTGGGAGAGTGCCTGGCTGAGGCTGGAGGAAGAATGCCAGCACCCCCCAGCAGCACACACTGTACGGATGCACCACCACACACCTGTGAGAGCGGGGTTAGGAGACAAGAGCACACAAAGCCCCGATCAAATTGCACTATGGTCTCTGGTGCCTATCCAAAAGGCGGGGATGGGACGGGTCACTCCTCTGCTCGGCCACAGCTGAACCTCCCGGACAGCGCTTCCCAGAAATCATTCGCTCAGCTCCCAACTCCCATCTCCCACCTTCCCTGGACTTGGGCTTTTTTCCTAACAAATGAGTTCACTTTCTAATTACGGGCCTGCAAGTGTTGCCCGCTGGACAGGCTCTGCCGACAGCGGCGCATCGGACTTTCAGCACCCACAGAAATCACAGAAGAGCGAGAGCCAGTGCTCAACATCCCCAAGCTCTCGGCCGCTGCCGTCAGAGATGGCCCCATCCCACCCTGCTGAACTGGCATCCCAGTTTGGTATCCGGCGCAGGCTGAGTCATGGGACCTCCCCTTCCAAGCTTTATTTTCATCCCTGGGTAGAAGTGAAAAATCGTGTGCCTATTCCACCGCCTTTATTTCCTGGGGCTGCCCTTGGTGTCTGACAACAGCTTCTGATTTAAAAAAAGAAGGAAAAAAGAATTCCTCTATTCCACAAAGCCTCTGAATGCCAGGCTGCTGCCGGCAGAAATGACTTGGGCACATCAGGAGCAGGAGTTTCAAAGCTAGGAAATGCCATTCCCTAAACCCACACCACCTTCCTCGTGCTTGGGATCAGCCAGGAAGCGAGGTGAGGAGCGATGGTTCGCCACGAGCGCAGCCTGTGGAACGTTTGCCGTGCTTTATTCTGGAAGGAAGACTTGTGTTATTTGAGTGGTGTGATAATATTATGAATTAAGTCATGTTGTTCCCCCCCCCTTCCTCCCCGCCCTCCCACCGGGGCTGGGAACTGCCTTGCTCTGCCTGCACGGTGCTGGCAGCCCCTCAGCCAGCCAGAGCGGTGGCCGGGAAGCTGAGAGCCCCTTCTTTCCTGCGTGGCTTCTACTTCCAAAAAATGTTTAAAACTCACTGAAACACTGAGAGATGGTGAGATCAGAGCTATTAATAGAAACAAGCTACTGCAGTATCTGACTGCAGTGCTGGGATAAAAGCAGCAGATTTTTTGCGCGTGAAGTGGAACGATGCGGAGGAGACACGGCGCGGCACCCTCGGAGCGCCTGAGATTTAGTAGGATTTAGCCCACAGCACACTAACCGCCCCCAAAATAAGCAGAGATTAATAGGTATGGGGGAGGAAAGGAAAAAGCCCCACCCACATCACCACTAATAGTCAGCTTGTTCTCTTGAGGGGAGTGCATCAGGAAATCTAGGGGAGCCCCAAATCTTGCCCAGGACCCCATGCCAGTGGGGGGAGCAGGAGCTGGCGGTGGGGCAGCACCCAGGACACCGACATCCTCCGCAGCACATCATGAGCATCACAGGGGCAGGCAGGATGAAGGCACAGCCTTGGGACACTCCTCCCCGAGCATGTACCATACCGTATGACAAACTAAAGGCCTATGTGGGAGGCTGGGACAGGGCAGCAGGGAGAAGGACTTCATTACTGTACTTAATTCTTACCTCTCTCAGAGACAAGGACCAGGATCCCAGGGAGGTTTAGTCTGGGCTAGAATTACACCACAGGGCTCAAGCATCACGGTGGACTTAGCGAGATGGAGAAGTCAGCGGCCTGTTTCACCCACAGAGCAGGAGGTGGTCCTCACCCACGGGGCTGAAGCAGCCCTCTGTTCACAAGGGGTCCGTGGAGGAAAGCAGGCTGTGGCGGCAGCGCTGGCGACGGAGCCACCCAGCAAAAGCAGGCAGGTGGGTGCACCACAACGCAGGGCTTTTTCTGCAGGGCTTTTTCACACAGCCACGGAGCTGCGTGAATGAAGGCAAACGCAGCCCGGATCCTTTCTCAGCACTCAAGCTAAGGTGTAAACAGCAGCTGAGGTTTCCCACTGGCACCACGCGCGCTGCAGTTCAGCATGGGCTGGAGAACATTTCACGCGGCATGAATGGGAACCAAAATTAATCATCCCGTCACCCATTGAAACCCGCCGCGAGGCACCGCACCGTAGGCAACAGATGGAGCTTTAAATGTCACTCACTCATTCATCACAGAGAAACTTTCTGCTGATTACTACTGAGACCTGAAGACATAATAAGGGCGCAGCGATTCCGGATTGCTCTAATCAGCTTTTTTGATCCTAATACCTTCCCCGAAAAGATCTCATTAGCATTTATTCAAAACCTACGAGAGATCTACATACAAATTCTACTCGTGACAATAAGAAAAGCAAAACTGGGAGGCAGAGCCCTTACCCTACTTCCCCCGCCTCAGGTCTAGAACATTAAAAGAAGTCTCTCTACTGGGAGGAAAAGAAAAAACCCAAATTCCAGCAATGACAGACAGAAACCAGCATTCTGAAGCGTTTTCCTGAGCACAGCCTTGAGTCGCTGCATCTGAGTTTGGAAAAACACAAACTCTCATGGCTCTAGGGAGCTGCTTTGGCAGGGGGGTTGCACCCAATGATCTCGTGAGGTCCCTTCCAACCCCTGTGATTCTATGATTCTAAATACCTGGATCTTGCAAGGCCAGCTGCGTTTTTATGGTCCCCTCTGCAGTACTGTAGAAGGCTTCAGTGCTCTCGAGCGGGGGCTACAGCACCACGTCGATCTCCTAAGCACCTTCAGCATCATGTCCCACCGCAGTGGGACAACCCAACACCTCAGGAATAAAACAGGACACTTGCCAGACACACAGCAAGTGATCATAGAACCACGGGGATTGTAAGGGACCTCCAGAGATCATCAGGTCCAACCCCCCTGCCAAAGCAGCTCCCTTAGCATATATTCTACAGGTCAGTGTGCAATAGCAGATAGGGCAGATAGGGCAGGAATATCTGCAGAGAAGGAGACTCCACACCCCCTGGGCAGCCTGTCCCAGGGCTCCCTCACCCTCACTGGGTAAAAGTTCTTCTGCATGTTGGTGCAGAACTTCCTATGCTCTAACTTGCAGCCATTGCCCCTTGTCCTGTCTCCACAGAGCACTGAAAAGCGGCTGGCCATGTCCCCCTGCATCCCATACTTCTGATATTCATAAACATTAATAAAATCCCCCCTTAGTCTTCTTTTCTCCAGGCTGAACAGCCCTAGGTCACTTAGCCTTTCCTCATAGGGTAGATGGTCCAGGCCCTTCCTCATCTCTGTAACCTCCTCTGGACTCTTTCCAGGACATCCCTGGCTCTTTTATACCAGGAAGCCGAGGAATAAAAAGCCTCAGTCTCTTAAGGAGAACGTGAAGTGTTGACACCACAGCGCCTGCGTGAGAAGGCCAAGTATAAAAACCTCCGTCAACCAGAGCCATCCAACAGATGAGCCTGTGCAGGATGGAGAAACTCAAAATGGAGACACTCAAGTTTCACCATCTACTTTTCAATCATTGTCCATTGTCTTGGTTTGGTCAATGACATCTTTAACAAATGAGCATCGTGGACAATGCTGGAGCTTTTACTGAAATTAGGGAGAAAGTAACTGCAAGAGTCAGCTTGGCCTGTTTCTTACTTTAGACTTCATACAATTGTGGTAAGCCTTTCCTCACACGCTGGGGGGTAGACAACCAAAACCCACCTGAGCTTCCATGGGAAAGAATTATCTAGATAAATAACAATAAAACCCAGAAAAGAAAACCAAAACCACACATCCCTTCTTAAAAGGCATTCCTGGAAACATAATTTCACCTTCCCTCTCCTTTCAAGCTTTACCCAGCAGCAGAATCTCTTTGATCCATCTGTCTCACTGTTGGTACATGAAACTCCTCACCTTACCAGATACCCACGACAAAAAGGCAGGTTGAAGGAAGATCTGATAGACTTCTGAAGATACAAACCCACGCGGTTTTCTCATATGCTTCCCTCTAATCTCACCATGACCTTCCTTCAAGGGAAAGTGATACTTTAGAAAAGAGAATTAAACATGGAGGAGATGGAGCAGGAGCCTGCAAGTCTCATCCTGAGATCATACATGAAGAACGACGTGTGGGGGGAGAAATCTACCCATAGGCATGAGAGATATGCTGCAAGGTGGGGTTACACAAATGTCTGGACCTTCCTGTGGGGTCTGTCTGGAGCCTGCGAAGCGCTGACCTCTGCATCTGCAAGAATAAATCCAATGGAGGAACCAGAAACAAGAGTTAGCAGTGAACTTCCAGGAGGACAGCAGCCACCACATCTCCTCCTCGCCTGGATGCCTCAAGGAAGAATTACATCAAGGAAGAATTGTTTTCCCATGATAACTCCTGTCAAAGCACAGTGGAGCCATTCATGGAGGGGATCCTGGGGCAGCACAGGCAAGATGACGTGATGAGAACTGAAGCGAAGTTTCGTTTGTGAGTCGGGGTGGTGCCAGCTGGTACCCGGCCAGGCCATTTGAAAGGGAGCCCTGCCATAAAAGCAGCTATGGCTACGAGGAAACGCTCTCAGCTTCCTAAAGACACGGAGAGGTGCTGGGAGATCAAAGTCACCTATCTGCTGCTGAGAAGGAAGGCTGGTCCTCTGCCAAAACCAAACAGAGAACCCGCGGCCAGCCTCTGCTCTCCCGTGCATCCCACCAGCTTGTGAAGGGAACTGTGATCGTTAGGAGGAGGGAAAGCAGCAGCACGAAGGATGCTGAAGGCAGGTCTGGGCAGCAGCGAGGAAGATGCCACGGCAGAGCAGAAGCGACGCAGCGGTCGCTGGGATCGGCAGCTGGGGACTCCACAAGAGGGGGAGCTTTAACAAACAGCTCCAGATCTCACGTGCTCATTCATATAAAAATTAAGCCACAGGATGTTAACTCCCTCAGATCAAAAGAAAAGGTGAAGCAAAATTCTTGGGAATGTTAAAACTTCACTAAAAAGACATGTTCTGGCCATTTGAAACAGCAAATCAATGTGTGGTTATTAACAACAGGCTATGCAACTCATTCTTCTCACCAGTCAAGCCCCAAAATGTACAACCCAATCTCCTCAGTCATGAAAAAAACCTGCTCTGATATATAAATACAAGGAGGAAAGCCAGCAGCTGAAGAGCGAACTGTGATGCAGAAGCGTTCAGCAGCTCTCAGAACATCTCACAGATTGCTCAGAGGCTCCAGTGTTTTCAGCAGTTTATTAGAAACCTGAAGCTTAGTCCAAGAGGAGGATGATATGTTCAAATGGGCAAGTAGCCGGCAGCTTTGTGTAGCCCTCCCTCTCTCTCTCCCTCCCCATCCCTGCCCCAGGGCCTTTGTTTTCAAGTAACACACATACCCAGGCACCTCTAGCTGCGCTAAGCCTCAGGATGTTACTCGTTATCCTCTCAAAATGATTAAGATGCAAAGGAAAAAAAACAACAGGCTGTTTTGAGTGATTATGAAACATAAGCGGTTTTCTAGAGTCATTCAGGTAACCTCAGAACCTTCAGGTTCCAGGGAGAAGGAAGTGATCCTCCCCCTCTGCTCTGCCCTGGTCAGGCACCACGTGGAGTATTGTGTCCAGTTCTGGGCTCCCTGGTATACAAAAAGACAGGGATCTCCTGGAGAGAGTCCAGAGGAGGCTATGGAGATGATGAAGGGCCTGGACCATCTCCCCTATGAGGAAAGGCTGAGTGAGCTGGGGCTGTTCAGCCTGGAGAAAAGAAGACTAAGGAGGAACCTTATTAATGTTTATCAGTATATGAAGTATGGGATGCAGGGGAAAATGGCCAGCCCCTTTTCAGTGCTCTGTGGAGACAGGACAAGGAGAATGGCTGCAAGTTAGAGCATATAAGTTCCACACCAACACACAGAATAACTTTTACCCAGTGAGGGTGAGGGAGCCCTGGGACAGGCTCCCCAAGGGAGTGTGGAGTCTCCTTCTCTGGAGATATTCCAGACCCATCTGGATGCCAACCTGTGCAATATGAGCCAGGGAGCTGCTTTGCCAGGGGGGTTGGACCCGATGAGCTTTGGAGGTCCCTTCCAACCCCTGTGATTCTGTGAACCTTCAAAAAAGAAAACTCATTTGCATCATTTAGAAAAGAAGTCCTTGGGCCCTGTTTTCAGAGAAAAAGGCTACAACTAGTATGAACCGGGGCTGTCTGCCACAAGACACTGAGCCCTTCACTGGTTTAGGAGGTTTGCTGTAATAACTTGACTTCAGATAGAACAGGATAAACTTGATCAAATGGAGTCATGGGGAGGAAGAAACACGAGGCTGAACTACCTCACTGGCAGTTTGATACCCGTGTGTGTTTAGCGGATGCAAAATTACCCAAACTTTGACTTTCTTGTACTATCATCACTTTGTCAGAAATGCCAAATCAGGATTTTTGGGTGACAGTACATTTGTTGGTACTGTACATTCCTGGTGAGTGAGCTCGTTATGTTTTGTAGGTCACTTGCTTTTACCATCTGCCTTGATTTCTGCTTAAGGGAAGTGTTGTTTCTGACATCCCTGGTGTGATACGCAATCGTGAAGATGGCGGAACCGGCAGCAGTTTGATTTCTGTATCATCCCAGTCGAAATATTCAAGGTTAATGGAAAAAAATATAAAAGGGACCACCTAAAGCTTGCACCAGAGCTGTGTAAAGGTATTTAGTGGTGTCTGTCCTCATTCTCTGGTTGCAGAAAGATTACTACCTCCCCTGGAAAGGCTGACATGGGACAGCTGAAGCCCATTGCATCGCTACCATACCCATCCCCAGAGAATCACAGAACGGCATGGGTTGGAAGGGACTCCAAGGATCACAGAGCTCCAACCCCCCTGCCACAGGCAGGGCCAACAACCTCGAGGCCTGGAGCTACACAAGGTTGCCCAGGGCCCCATCCAACTTGGTCTTGAATACCCCCAGGGACAGAGCATCCACCCCCTCTCTGGGCAGCCTGTTCCAGCACCTCACCACTCTCTCTGTAAAGAACTTCCACCTAATACCCAATTTAAACCTTTCTTCCTTCAGTTTAAATACATTCCCCTTGTCCTGCCATTCTCTATCCTTTTAAAAAGCTGACTCCTCCCAAGCAGGGCCACAGGCAGATTATCTATTGCTGCATTCAAATGAATCATAATTTTTATCTTTTCTTCCAGATAATAGTTTCAGTGTTTGCTTAGTGTTCCACAGGAAATACCCTGCCACAGTTTTTCCACTCGTGGCACCTGAATCTTCAATAAAGACAGCCGTTAAAGCCTCAGCCTCACAGCATGCTGAAAGTATCTGTCCTGGGCTATGAACACAACCAGACCCCAGTGCTGCTCACTCAATGGCTCTGCAGAGTGCAGGCAGCAATGCACGGTGAGTGAGTACACCGTCCTCCTCTTCCCGAAAGGGCCCAGAGGTCAATCTGGACAAAATCTATGCCAACAGTTTGGCAATGCGCTACAATCACTTAAAAGAAAGGGACAAAAGCTTGTTTAGAAATCAAGATAGGTTTTAATTTTTCCAACTATCCACATCGAATCCCTGCATTTGCCTCCAGTTACACCAGTCTCCTTCCCCCAGACCCGTACGACAACAACTGGACGTACCATTACAGTGCTTTTAAGTCCCGTTTTCCCATCAGCCCACCGGAGCCTGTGCAGCCTTATGCCATCACACGACATGGAACTGGACCTGTGGCAGGAGAGACCCTTCACCTCAAGGCTCCTCCTCTCCCTGAGAGCCCACCTCAGGCACTCGAAGCAGCCATGGCAGTCCAGCCATATTGACAGTAACCAAAAAGCCGGCACTACGACAACTAGCTGGTTCACAAAATTATTCAGGAAGGTCTTGGAATTTCATAGCTGGTGTGTCCTTGTTTTGACCATAATCTCACGAGCGATGCCAGCAGTAAACCCATCTGGCGTGCGCAAGACGAACTATCTGCAGCTCGGGGAAAAGGGATATCTTAAAATTAGCATACGCCTTAGGAGCTGGTTTGTGATTTCTTAAAGTGCAAAGAAGTTCAGTTTCATTTCAAACCCTCTGCTCGACCAAGACCGCTCTCACAAGGAAGTGTTAGCCAGTCTGGAAAAAGGGAAGGTACCACCAGCCAGGAGCAGGCACAGCCTGGATCCTCCTGGGATTTGCTTTAACAATAACCCAGTTCATCTCATTTGTGGAAGGCAAAGAGCATCCTGCCGCCCACGACTCTTCCACATGCTCCTGATCTGAGGAAGGCAGATCATAGAATCAGAGAATCACAGGGGTTGGAAGGGGCCTCGAGAGATCATCAGGTCCAACCCCCCTGCCAAAGCAGCTCCCTAGCTCATATTGCACAGGTCGGCGTCCAGATGGGTGTGGAATATCTCCAGAGATGAAGACTCCACACCTCCCTGGGCAGCCTGTCCCAGGGCTCCCTCACTGGGTAAAAATTCTTCCCCATGTTGGTGCGGAACTTCCCATGCTCTAACTCGCAGCCACTGCCCCTTGTCCTGTCTCCACAGAGCACTGAAAAGGGGCTGGCCATTTCCCCCTGCAGCCCATACTTCAGATATTGATAAACATTAATAAGGTCTCCCCTTAGTTATCTTTTCTCCAAGCTGAACAGCCCCAACTCACTCAGCCATTCCTCATACGGGAGATGCTCCAGGCCCTTAACCATCTCTGTAGCCCTTCTCTGGACTCTTTCTAGGAGATCCCTGTCTTTTTTATACCAGGGATCCCAGAACTGGACACAATACTCTAGGTGGGGCCTGGCCAGGGCAGAGTAGAGGGGGAGGATCACCTACTATGACCTGCTGGCCATATTCCTCTTGATGCCCCCCAGGATCCCACTGGCTCTCTTGGCCCCCAGAGCACACTGTTGGCTCATGGCCAACCTGTCACCCACCAGGACCCCCCAGTCCTTCCCCACAGAGCTCCTCTCCAGCAGGTCAGCCCCAGCCTGTACTGATTCCAGCAGTTATTCCTTCCCAGGTGCAAGACTCTACACTTGCTTTTGTTGAACCTCATCTGGTTTCTCCCTGCCCAGCTCTCCAGCCTGTCCAGGTCTCGCTAAATGGCAGCACAGTGTTCCTGCGTGTCAGCCACTCCTCCCAGCTCTGGATCATCGGCAAATGCTAACGCGGCGCTTGTGACATTCCCACTCTCCTTTGCTCAACAGCGAAGGGGGGGGAACAAGGAAGCCAGCGACTAGAGCCATGGTGCTGAATCCACTAAGCAACACCTCTGAGAAGGGTTTAACCTCCATCATCATCCGCGTTGCAGTTAGAAGCACACTCGACCCTCACAAAGCCGCACAGCTTAGTCTTGGGGATGTAAAGTAGCATTTAGATATAGAAGAGATGTTAATATTATAAATCAAAGGTATAAAATAAAACCCTACGTCACGTAACGGCTACTTACAAGTTGAAATCTTCACCATGTGCAAGAACTTATACTCTGGGATAAACAGTAAAGCACATTTTAAACTGCAAACCAACATACTATCTAACAAGCTCCAGGGCTGTCTGAAAAACCCAATTAAAGCTGCTTTAAAAGGACTACATTTTTTTCCTGAATATTCTGGGGATTTTTGTATCGCATCTAATTCCTTTTCGCCTGTCACCTCACTCAGAAGTGGTTTTCCTTTCGTGCCACAGAACTAAGGTGCAGCTTCTGCACCCATCCCAACTGGCAGCAGGAATTTCATTTGCACATTTACATGGCGCTAAATCTCTACATTGCATCTCAAAGTCTTTAAGAAAAGAAAAAGACTGAAAAAAGGCACACACACACCCCTCAAAAAAAAAAAAAAACAACCCAAAGGCAGAAAGGAGAAGAGGAAAAGCCACCCAGAGGGATCTTGACAGGCTGGAAAGCTGGGCCTCGGTGAGCCTAATGAGGTTCAACACTGCCAAGTGTCAGGTGTTGCACTTGGGCCGGAAGAATCCCAGATGTATTTACAGCCTGGGAAAAGAGCTCCTGGAGAGCAGCCCTGAGGAGAAGGACCTGGGGGTTCTGGTGGATCAGAAACTTCCCATGAGCCAGCAGTGTGCTCTTGCAGCTCAGAAGGGCAATGGGATCCTGGGCTCCATCAGAAGAGGGGTGGCAGCAGCAACAGGGAGGGGATTGTCCCTCTCTGCTCTGCCCTCGGGAGGCCTCAGCTGGAGTCCTGTGTCCAGAGCTGGGGACCCCAATACAAGAAAGATGTAGAACTGTTGGAGAGGGTTCAGAGGAGGCCATGATGATGATTAGAGGGCTGGAGCACCTCCCCTACAAAGAGAGGCTGAGGGAGCTGGGCTTGTTCAGCCTGGAGAAGAGAAGGCTGCGGGGGGACCTCATTGCAGCCTTCCAGTCCCTGAAGGGAGCAGAGAGACAGGAGGGAATCAGCTTGTTAAAAGGGTAGACAATGGCAGGACAAGGGGGAATGGATTAAAGCTGAAGGAAGGAAGGGTTAGATTGGATATTAGGGGGAAGTTCTTTCCAGAGAGAGTGGTGAGGGGCTGGAACAGGCTGCCCAGAGAGGGGGTGGGTGCCCCGTCCCTGGAGGTGTTCAAGGCCAGGTTGGATGGGGCCCTGAGCAACCTTGTGCAGATCAGGGAAGATGTGACCACTGACAGCCAGGTCACCTCTGACCCTAACCCAAAGGACACTTCTTCTCAAATCCCAGTGAGGTTTATAAAGATCCTCTTTCTCTAGGGGCAGCAGTGCAACAGCTTCAATCCTGCCACCACAGGGCTTTGTAAGCCCAAAGTAATCATGAGAGATGCACATCACCCCCATCATAGTGGCAACAAGCACCAGCTGCAGAGACCTGACTGTCTCACATAAGCTGCCCCAGAACACTCACAGATTTTTGGAGGAAATGTAAGGAACAATTTGGGAAGTGAACTCTTTCCACAGCAAACCCTTTCCCCTACCCAAGGCACCACCCAAGGCGATGCTGCTGGTAGGCACAGGCCACGCTTTCTGCCACAGACAAAGAGACAACTTCCCATTTGACTTAACTACACAGTCACCATTACTGAGCACGTCTTTCTGTAATTAACAGTTCCCCAAACCCCGCAGTGTGAAGGTCCCTGACAGATGTCCCGGCAAGCTGTGGTGACCAAGAGGTCATTGGGCTCTAAGGTACATGAACCACAGGGAAACCCTCTGCTGCCTTCCACAGCATTGTTCAGGAGAAAATACAGTACTAGAGGGAGCGTGGGGACTTCCTAGTTCACATGGAATCATGTTTACGTACCTGAAGAGAAACAAAGCCTCCCTGCTCCAGTCCTTCAGATTTGTTCTCCACGTCAGCTGTGCACCCACATCACCCTGTCTCAACAGAGCAGCTTCAAGCCACAGTATGTTCCCTTCAGCCTTGGGCCCAAAACATGAGATGCATGTACCAGGTACCCAGCAGCAAGGGCTTCTTTGCCTAGAAAATGCCGACAGCTCCAGAGGACGGCACATAAAGGCCTTGTCACGAAGGGTAAGTCACGTTCATTCATGCTCCACAGAAGTTTAGATATACCATAGGCCAGTCTGTCAGGGTTCTTCCTCTATGAGACCACCTAAAAGCAGTTTTGGGGCTCCACCACTCCAGTAGCTTGGGCCAAGGTGGGAAAATGTCTTTATGGTGTATTGCCCACGTCATGCAAGACAATTGTCCTGCTTCTCTCAGTTTGTGTTCACAGTAAGATACATCTGACCCAGCACCAACTCAGTCCTCTTCCCCTCCAGCTTTTTCTTCTGGCTTCTTCCCAGCAGTACCTTCTACCTCCCCAGTTCCTAGGGATTTTTAACTCCTGAGCCTGAAAACACAGCCAGGGATAGCAAACAGGGATCTACATTTTCTTTAGTGCTGCTTCCAGACATCATAAATCCCAGCCATGGGGATTTATATGTAACAGGAAAGGAGCTGTCTCTTCTGGCTCGATAAATGTGGAGTTGGGGTATTTTTTTGCTAATGCTCCGCTTGCTTACTGGACCCAACAGCCCATCAAAAGTAGGAAAGGCAGAGAAGGAGTCATTCTCTCCTACCATCTTTGCTGACTTTAAAATCCAAGCCACCACCCATGGGGGTAAACACCCTCCCAGACATGCTTCTAGCAGAGGGGATGCCTGAACCCCAGGATCTGCTTGAGTTTCTGGGGCAGAGCCAGGCATTCCCACTACTACGCCGGTCCTGCTCATCACTTACAAGGATACCTTTCCCTCAAAAACACACACAAGTCCGCTCAAGCAAGTATTTTAAGGAAGTTGACTTGAGAGTGGGACTTCTGAAGCATCCTGTTTTACCTTGTGTAGCTCCAGGCCTGGAGGCTGGTGGCCCTGCCTGTGGCAGGGGTGTTGGAATTCCATGGTCCTTGGGGTCCCTTCCAGCCCATGCCATTCTATGATTCCTATTGGAAGCATTTCCAGCTTGGGCTGCGTCTCGGCGCGGGGACACAAGCACACAAACCCATCGAGACGGGGATGTTTCACTGACACTTCTAGGTATCTGCCGCTCGCACAATCACACTCTTCTCAGTATTTGGAGGTATCAAATCAACCCCGGGCCACAGGACTGAGGGATGCTGCGCTTAAGAGGATAACAGGTTGGAGTGAGCTCTGCAGTGCATGATGTGAAGGGAATTACTGTCGCTCGCCGAGCTGGGTTTTATCAGCACAACTTCACTGCATGGTTAAGCAAAATCCCTCGTCATCTAACCTGGGCTCAGACAGCTGGGGCAAGTCTAATACCATCTTAAGAAACTTCTGATGGAAATGAAAAGCGCGCTGACTCCCCAGCTTACTGTCAGAAGAGCAAGAATTAGCCGTGCTCACTTTTCCCTCTCAGTGCGTCACAGACACCTCCATGAAGCCATCGCTGATCCCAAGGCCTCAAATCACTACCTCTCACTGACAGAAAACAAACAGAACCCCCACTGCTCATCAGAGAATCATTTCAGAAACGGCCAGATCCGTATCTCCAGCACTGGAGTCCCGACGCTGTCAGGGCAAAAGCAGAAGCAATAATTTGTCTGCTGTGATACCAGACCTGGCAAGACAAAGCTGTGTTATGTGATGACAAGACACTGTCTCCTCCTGAAAGGAGATGTCTGTTCAGAATAAGAGTAAAGGAGCATGCTGGTTCCACGCTCCCATCCTACAAGCCTGACAGTATCAGCGGGACATTTGGTGGGGTCCTACTTCACCCTCATCCTCTTTTCTACCAGTAAAAGATAACTTATAGATTAAAAAATGACTTTGATGATACCTGCGCTAATCACTCTGCCCCTAAATTTCTGAGGGTTACTATTGCAACTTGGCCACTCTTCCGAGTGTCCTGGCCTCCAAGAGTCCAGGCAAGTCACACAATTTTCAATTTCTTCTGTCTCCAAAGCTGCTATTCCAAAAGCCCACCGGTACCCTTTTGGGTCTTTAAAAATACCCTCTGCCTAAGGAGCACAAGAGGAGCATCCCTTTAAAGGGTACTAGCTTTAAAACCCACAACAACAGCACACGCAAGGGAATAAAATCCAGCGCCTTCACTTACAGGTGTGGCGGCTTAGCCAGGTTCAAAGAGAACAAGAACATCCTTCATGACCAGAAGGATTAAGGAATGCTTTCTTTCCAACTGTGCACCACAATAAAACCCATAAAATATAAGCAGCTGGGCGTTACAAACATTTACCCTGGATGCAGGGAGTGAAGGGTGATCAAGTGGACAGGGCTTCACAGGGTCACAGAATTGTAGGGGTTGAAAGGGACCTCCAGAGATCATTGAGCCCAACTCCTGACTCACGACTCTCAGCTTTCTCCTGTCTCTGAAGAGCAGCACATACGAGGGACAGCCACCCTGCCCTGCCTCCCCATGCCCAAGGCTATGCTTGGGGAGCAAGAAGAGGTAACGGCACGTTGCCCCTATGGGGCCCCTGAGACCCCTGGCCACCATGCACACATGTCCAACACCTGCAAAAGGAAAATGCTAGCTACTGCTGGTAGACCCCAAGGCACTGGAAGAGAATTCAGACAGCAGGAACTGCATTATGATTGATCAGCAGTGAGATGCAAAGCTTCCACCTCCTCCCGAGCAGCCAAAGCAGGGTATGAGCAGGGTATTTCGCTCCAGTCTCTCCCAAGGGCCCCCATGGGGTTATGGCTCTTTCAATTAAGGACAGTGGCTCCTCAGAAGTCCCAGCGAAGCCTTGTGAGTTCAAAGAGAGTACAGGAACAGAGAATTCAGACAGCCTGTACTGAAAGGAGGAAAAAACCCAAACCCCAACAACCCACCCCAACAAAACATGCCACCAAAACGCAGGAAACTGCCACCGCTTCTCCTTCGCCTCCGCTACTTCAACTCTTCCCCATGTAAAACTCCCACGGCACTGATTTTGCACTGAGGATATTCTACACGTCATCCAAACGCTGCCAGGGCTTTCATCTATCCCCATGGAAAAGGTTTGGGGTTTGGCTGGGGTTTTTTTTCCCCCCAGTCCTTGTCATTCTCCCACTCTCTGGTATTTCCAGTGTTTCTGAAGTCAGATTATTTCCTCCGTGTTCTTTTTGACTCTGCCCAGCTCGTTCACCCTCACAACACGTTATTTGCTCAACAGGAACTCATTCCGTAGGTACAAATACAGCTGCATGAGGAATTAGTCAGTATGTAAATTTACCAGAATCTGTACTAAAGTAAAGCAAAAGCCTGGGGGGGGGAAAAAAAAACCCAACAAAAAGCCAGGAAAATGCCCTTATATTTGCTGCACCAGAGCACTGATTCTCATACAAGGCTCAATATGGAATAACCTCTCCTCTCAGAGAACCAACAATTTATGCTTCATAATGTAATCCGGATATTGAGTTTTCATGGACAGAAAGCAGACTGACATCTGCCAACACCTCTTCTACCCCAAAGGCATCAAGGGATGAGGCTGTCTCTCAAGGACATGACTAAGACCTTATTTTTATCAAATTCATTTGAATTTCCTACTACCTCCTGCAGGTGTTACACAGGTAACCACTATGGCACAGTGCCGTGAGGATGGGCCATCAGTTCTGAACTGGTTTTAGGGGAACGCAGAGAAGAAAAGCCAACCAGTTGGCCAAAGGTCAGAGAGTAAGTTGGCAGGAACAGCAAAGTCTCCTCGTTCCACAGACATGAGCCACCTAGATGAATCACAGGTATCTCCCAAGTCAGGTGAGGAACTGTCCATGTTCCTTCAGAAAGGGCCTGGATGCCTTTTCCAAAGGAAATGCCACAAAACGCCGTTCAAACATGCACAGCTCCATCATGGAGATCATGGGCCAAGCCCCTAGGGAGCCTCATTAAACCCTTCCAAAGCCTGGCTTCCAAGGGTTACGCTTCCATTTGTAATACCTGTGTATTTCTTTTCCCTGTGGATGGGAATATGTGCTTACGGCAGTGCTGAATCAAGTACAAAGCAGCCCCAAACCCCAGATGGTTGCAAAGAACCTTCCCACAGTCCGGCTCATGGAGCTACACCTCCAAACTCATCTTTACTGATGCAAACCATGCCATCCTACCTCCTAAACAACTGTGCTAGAAAGCCCTCTTCATCCCTGTGACCACTGGCACATCTGGAAACCGGGTCTGATCTTCACCCAGATGTCCAGGAAAGACTTCTGTCTGTCCTCTGCTCACTCCCAGGCTGGCAGGAACTGGAGGGACCTCTCGAGATCATCCAGTCCAAGCTCCCCCACTAAAACAGGACCACCTCAAGCAGGTTGCACAGGATTGCGTCCAGGACCACAGGTTTGGGATCCCTCTGGAGAAGGAGACTCCCCAACTTCTCTGGGCAGCCTGACCTGGGGCTTGGGCACCTGCAGAGTAAAGAAATTGGTCCTCATGTAGGGATGGACAGACTTTCCTGTGTTGGGAGTTTGTGCTCGTTGCCCCTTGTCCTGTCACTGGGCACCACAGAGAAGAGTCTGGCCCATCCCATTGACACCTGCCCCTTATATATTGATAAGTACTGTTCAGATTCCCTCTCAGCCACCTTCTCCAGGCTAACCAGCCCCAGCTCCCTCGGCCTTTCCTCACACCACAGATAGTCCAGGCCCCTCATCATCCTCAATACCTTCCACTGGACTCTCACCAGTCATTCCCTGTCTGTCCTGAACTGGGGAGCCCAGTCCTGGACACAGATACCCAGGAAAAAGGTTGTGTCAGACACAGACCATCTCATTTCTCTCAAGGTTTGTTTACATTCACGACAAAAAGTAGCTGCTCCTTCAGGAGCTCCCTGCTCCGTTGTGCTGACTTGTCCTGCAGCTGCTGTCCTGATCCGGATGACACACTTGCCAAGGAGCCCCAGCCCAGCTCCCAAAGTCATGCAAAAGCACCCTCATTGTGCCAGGCGCTTGTCTACTCACAGAATCACAAGGTTGGAAAAGACCTTTAAGATCATCAAGTCCAATCATTCCCATCCTAAGCTGAACCAGATCCCTGAGCACCTCATCTACCCTTTTTTTTAAAAACACATCCAGGGAAGGTGATTCAGCCCCTCCCTGGGCAGCCTGTGCCAGGCCCTGACAACTCTTTCAGGGAGGAACTTTCCCCTTACATCTGAGCTGACCCTGCCCTGGCACAGCTTGAGCCCATTTCCCCTTGTCCCATCTCCTGTCCCCTGGCTGAAGAGACCATCGCCCACCTCTCTGCACCCTCCTGGCAGGTCAGTGTAGGTGGTGAGAAGGTCTCCCCTCAGCCTCCTCTTCTCCAGGCTGAACACCCCCAGCTCCCTCAGCTGCTCCTCATAGGATTTGCCCTCCAGCCCCTTCCCCAGCCTGGTTGCCCTTTTAATTCCTCCAGTCAGTGAAAGACAAACCAGTCCCAGATGAAACTTCCTGTGGTTTGGGGGGAGGGACTGGGACAGGGTGGGATGGACAGAGTGGAAACACGTTTTGAGGTGGGTATTTTCAAGTTCAATTTTCTCTTGAAAAATAATTGTGCCTCATTGGTGGTGTTCTTGGTAAGGCCGATCCTGTCGTAAGTGTTGCCAAAAGCCTTCACTGAAATATTACACTGGAGG
The DNA here is from genome assembly GCF_964237585.1 of Gallinula chloropus. Classification (NCBI taxonomy): domain Eukaryota; kingdom Metazoa; phylum Chordata; class Aves; order Gruiformes; family Rallidae; genus Gallinula; species Gallinula chloropus. The sequence goes on along the minus strand of NC_140090.1, from coordinate 28,138,615 downwards.
ATTAAAGTGGCCGGGTCAGACTCCATTAGGGTGAGTAAAGTGGGATGAAGTTAGAGTGGGATGAAGTTTAACAAGGTCAAGTGTAGAGTCCTGCACATGGGACATAACAACCCCGAGCAGCGCTACATGCTGGGGGTAGACTGGCTGGTGAGCTGTCAGGCAGAGAAGGATCTGGGGGTGTTGGGTGACTGCAGGCTGAATATGAATCAGCAGTGTGCCCAGGTGGCCAGGAAGGCTCTCTGTGATCCTTGGGGTCCCTACCAACCCAGACTATTCTATGATTTTATGAAAAGCAAAAGCACACACACACACACCCTTTCCTTTGGGAGGAAAATCAGCAAGAGTTATTGCTTTGGAAAATAACACTTTGCCAACATGCAGTACCGAGCAAATCCAGGGAAATCTATACCTGATCAGTGTGAATTAATAAACTAAACAAGGTGAGGGAAGAATAAAGAAAAAAATCACACGTTGGGTCTTGCAGTAAAACACACTTTCCTGCCAGCCACCTTTCATCTAAGAAAACAGCTCTGTAGTCAAGCGCTTAAGATTTAACGAGCTGCTTTCAGCTTTTAAAAGAGGAACAAGTCGTTAATAATTCATCCCGACTCCTCCGTTTGATAACCCTTTCTTTCCTGGTGGGTAAGAAAAGAGCTGACAGTTAAAGAGTTGTTTTTCTGAGACAAAACACAATAAAAGAGCATTTGGGAGCTGTGGGCTCTTGCTCTTCCCACCCACCATAGTCAGGACATCCACGGAGCACGGGCTGGGTGGGCAACAAAGCAACTCCTGCTCCACCAAACCCAACTCGGCTGAAGAAGTGGTTTAGGATGACAGAATCACCAAGGTTAGAAAAGACCTTCAAGACCATCAGCCCTACACTACCATAGCCACTGAACTACCTCCTGAAGCCTCACATCTACCTGTTTTTTGGACAGCGACTCCACCTCCTCCCTGCGCAGCCCGTTCCAAGGCCTTGCTGCTCTTTTGGTGAAGAAATTCTTCCTAACATCCACTCTGAACCTCCCCTGGTGCGACTCCACCTTGCAGCTCACCCCTTCTGCATACATCTGTACAAAGGCACGCAGCCCCTGCAACAGACACTGGCTGGAAGTCATTACATTATCCTAACGACTGACCAAATGCGATTTGGGTGCAGCATCAGCCCAGCAGAGAGGTAATGAAGTTGCCTGGAGTCTCCAGATGTGGCAGTTTCCTCCTGCCTGGCCTAAGTAACCCCAAACCCGCTGACCATGTTGTTGCGGACATGCCACAAAGCACACCATCACGGGGAATCATCTGCAGAGATCCAGGAGGTGGCTGAAGCATCAGGTGAGGCATTCCTTGCTGAGCAACGGCACCATGAAAACTGAGCTTTACCAGTACCTCCAGCTGGTAAAATGCTTCTGTTAACGTCACTGCATGTCAGAGGAATCCCAGACATATACAGAGACTGGGAGAAGAGCTCCTTGAGAGTACCCTTGCAGAGAAGGACCTGGGTGTCATGATGGATGAGAAACTTCACACGAGCCAGTAGTGTGCTCTTGCAGCTCAGAAGGGCAATGGTATCCTGGGTTCCATCAGAAGAGGGGTGGCCAGTAGGGACAGGGAGGTGACTGTCCCTCTCTGCTCTGCCCTCGGGAGGCCCCAGCTGGAGTCCTATGTTCACAGCTGGGGCCCCAATTCAAGAAAGATGTGGAACTGTTGGAGAGGGGTCAGAGGAGACCACGAAGATGATTAGAGGGCTGGAGCACCTCCCCTACAAAGAGAGGCTGAGGGAGCTGGGCTTTTTCAGCCTGGAGAAGAGAAGGCTGCAGGGGGACCTCATTGCAGCCTTCCAGTCCTTGAAGGGAGCAGAGAAAACAGGAGGGGAATCAACTTTTTCAAAGGGTAGATAATGGCAGGACAAGGGGGAACGGATTAAAGCTAAAGGAAGGAAGGTTTAAATTAGGTATTAGGGGTAAGTTCTTTCCAGAGAGTGGTGAGGGGCTCTGTCAGACCGACTGGACTACCACTCCTTCTTCCTGGAGAGCAGGATTGATCTCCAATTTCAAAAGCCTGGAAAATCACATAGAAATATTAGTCCAGAGGCTTTTGCAAACCATTTAGTCATATGTACATCAACATTTTTTGGTTTGGGTTTCTTTTTTAATGAATGTGGAAGTGAGACTGGGTAATCAGGTCCAGGAAAAAGAAAAGGCATGGAGCTGGAACGTCAGCATAGCCACTCAACTAGCCCTGCCACACAATCTGACTCAGTAATTCCCAATGTTTTGCAGTAGACTACTACCAAAACTCACAGGAACAGCCACTGATAACTTCTCAAGTGTGCAGAACAGCCTCACAGACCACCAGTGCTTTGTAGATGATGGATGGAGAACCACCCCAAGAAGCCATGCAGCATCTTTCCATCAAATATGCAACAGCAGCCAAAGAGACATCTTCACCTCAGGGGCAAGCAGCCCAGCACCTTTTCATCAGCCCCTCCATAGACCTGTATTCTGCAACAGGGATGTCCCAATGCAAACTCTCCACAAGCTGCACTCAACCACAGCAAGGAGTTCCGACTTCACTATTATTTTTATCACAACTTGGGAATGCATCCCTGAAAAGCCAATGGAAATACCATGGGAAGGGGGATCTCATTCCTAATTCAGGAACTATCATGTGCAGTGCTGGGCTTCCCAGGGCAGGAGGGACAGGGAGCTACTGGAGAGGGGACAGCAAAGGGGCTATGGAGATGCTGAGGGCACCAGAACATCTCTCTGATGCAGAGAGGCTGAGGGACTTGGGACTGTTTGGTCTGGAGAAGACTGAGGGGGATCTTACCAACGCTGATAAACGCCTGAGGGGTGGGCTCAAGAGGATGGGTCAGTCTGTGCTCAGGGGTACCCAGGGACAGGACAAGGGATTGTGGGCACAAATTGGAGCAGAGGAAGTCTCACCTAACCCTAAGGAGGAACTTCTTTCCTGGGAGGGTGGCAGAGCCCTGGGCCAGGCTGCCCAGAGAGGTTGGGGAGTCTCCATCTCTGGAGACATTCAGACCCCATGATCCTGGGTGTTGTCCTGTGCAGCCTGCTTGAGGGGACCCTGCTCTGGGGAGGGGGGGATGCCGTGGGACTATGGGATCTCTAGAGGTCCCTACCAACCCTGAGCAGTCTGTGAGCCTGTGAACCATGCTGCACACAGACACCCCCAGAACTTCACCTCAGGCCATGAGCAACGTACCAGGGAAACATGGCTGATCGGCTGAGGCTGCTCACCCCAACTTGCAGTTTTATGGCTTCTTGGAAAGGATTATCTACAACATATATAGACATTTATCCAACTGGTCTTTCAGAGGTCTGTCAGGCCATCCCCCTGCCCCCCAGCTTCACAGCATGGAAAAGGCATACAGCATTGCTCGGTAAGAAAGCCTGGGATGAATAAGTCAGAGGACAAGAGAGCTCTGTCCCTCCCTCCAGACAGATGAATCAGTACTCTTATGCAGACTGCAGCTAACCTCACTGCTAAGAAGAAAAATACTGTAAAACACACAAAAAAACCCTTAAAGCCAGGATGGTGACTTGGAGGACAATTCCTGGAGCATTCTGCAAGCCATCCGTTGCCACTCATCAAAACCTGGCAGTGTCCACATAGCCAAGAAACCTTATCCCCCCTTAATCAGCACGAGGGGCTTTTTTTCCATGTAACAAACTCAAATAATCTGTGTGGTCCTTGCCACAAAGATCCCCGAATTCCCCAAGTCAAGGTAACGTAAAGCAACGGTGCCCCTTCCCCCCCAGGCCAAAGCTGCCGAACAAGAGAAAGACAAGTTATCAAACAGATTACTGCATTCCTGGGCAAGCTGTGGGCTGTGGGGGCTTTGCCTTGCTTTACTTTTCCAAGCAACTAAAATCCAGAAGCAGCAATTAGGGGTGATACAGTTTTTTAAAAGAGAAAACGTTTCCCTCCCTCAAATTAATCATTTATGCAAGAAAGAGAGAGAGAAAAATCCTTTTCCTAAAACCACATCGTGCTGATGACTGAACTTCGTTCTACTCAACCCAATTCGCTCCTAAAACCGCTCAAAACATTTTGCTTTCCTACCTGAGATGTTTCCGCAGACCAGAGGACACTCTGGTCTCTGCTTTTTATAAAAAACAGGGATCTCCTGGAGAGAGTCCAGAGGAGGCTACGGAGATGGATAAGGGCCTGGAGCATCTCCCCTATGAGGAAAGGCTGAGTGAGCTGGGGCTGTTCAGCCTGGAGAAAAGAAGACTAAGGGGACCTTATTAATGTTTATCAATATCTTTAGTATGGGATGCAGGGGGAAATGGCCAGCCCCTTTTCAGTGCTCTGTGGAGACAGGACAAGGGGCAATGGCTGAAAGTTAGAGCATAGGAAGTTCTGCACCAACATGGGGAAGAACTTTTACCCAGTGAGGGAGCCCTGGGACAGGCTGCCCAGGGGGTGTGGAGTCTCCTTCTCTGGAGATACTCCAGCCCTGTCTGGACACCGACCTGTGCAATATCCAATCTAACCCTTCCCTCCCTCAGCTTTACTCCATTCCCCCTTGCCCTGCCACTGTCTACCCTTTAACAAGCCGATTCCCCTCCTGTTTCTCTGGTCCCTTCAGGGACTGGAAGGCTGCAATGAGGTCCCCCTGCAGCCTTCTCTTCTCCAGGCTGAACAAGCCCAGCTCCCTCAGCCTCTCTTTGTAGGGGAGGTGCTCCAGCCAGGAGCAATACTTGCTACTCCTTCTCTTTTCTTCTCACAGAAGGATCTGCAGCAAACACCTACAACAACGATACAAAAAGCAGGCAGGACAATGGTTTTCCCAGGTAGGTAAGTTCCTCTGCTTGAGAGCATCTTCTAAGAGCAATTTTAAAACCCCAACCGGATACAGAAGCGTAGGCAGACACCCCGCTCGCGAACCACCTTATGAGCCACTTCCAACACCACTGGTATTTGCTGGCATTTACAAACATGCCGAAACACCTTTTTGCTTCCTAAGACTGTGCTTCCAGGGTTTAATTCCCATTCTCCATATCCCAATGTTAGAGCAACAGTTCCAGATCGTGTATGTGCTGCGGGGCTTAAAAGATTTCTCCAAAATTCAACAGAAACTGTAAACCTCAACTGACAAGCACCAAGAGACTGCTGTCCAGAGCCAGTGCTGCTTCTGGTGTGAGGTCAGGTTTCCATTCCTAGTCTGTCCTACCCATCACGGGCAGGACAAGCCCAGGACCGGAATTCCCACTGCTCAAATTCTGGTAGAAGTCATTCAAGAAAGAGCCATCATTGCCCACCTCCCATCACTCCCAGTTAGCAGGAGCCAGGCCCCCCAGTCATAGCTCCCTATTTATTGTTTCTGTCAGCATACAGGCGAGCTCTTACAAACACTGAAAGCAGAGCTCCACCGGTAAGAAATCCTTTATGAGCCTGTAACAAGGGGGAAAAAAGCTTCATCTGCGGAAAAATACTCTGAGCACAGTGAGCTCTCCACTGGCAGGTTAAATGAGTTGTTAATCAGCATCTGCCTTTGTCCCAGAACATCTCAAAAGGAAACATGAAACAAAACAAGCAGCAGTAAAAGCAACTGAAAAAACTAAAAAGGTGGGGAAAAAAAGTGGAAGACCAAAACCCATCACATTCATAATACCAGCCAGTGATCTACTGACAGGAGAGGGGACTGGGACTCCTCGGTGCTCTTAAGCAGAGCCACAAACTCCAATCTACTGCGTGGGTACGAAATAGGGAGGCAAACCTTTGAGCTGACCTGTGTTACCACGGTAGTCTTAAAACACAAATCTCTCTCAGGGCTAGGGAAATAACCTCCCTTACCTGACGGACAAGTTTCAGAGCAGACAGAGGGAAGAGACTTCTCGGGATCTGAAGCCAAGTGCTTGTACCTGGTAGATGAGGATCTCTTCCTTTTTTTCTCAACCCAACAGCTCTACCTCCTTAAAAGTTTCCTTCCCCAGCAATGGGTTTAAGTCCACAAAGCCCTCGGTTCCTCCCCCCACCCCCTCCAATCTGCTGAAGCTCTTTTGACTAAGCTTCGTTTACATTTTTCCAACTTGCATTACCAGGAGCGCTCAGATCTTCTGTGCGATCTCTTCCTTAATACAAAAGGACCTAAAGGCATTTTGGAAGGCAGCAGAGAAGGGAAAGTTGGCTTTTTGGAAAACTTGAGCTCCTACCTGGAAAGCAGGTAATGCTTCATACACCCTACTGTACCCTGCCCAAAATACCTGAGCTGTCTGCAGCCAGGCACAAACCACTTTTGGAAGGGGGAAACATAGAAGACAGCAGCAGGCTGATTTCCACAGTGTTTCACATACTGTGACCGTGTTGGGTTCCATCACTTCCAGTGCTGCAATAGCGAGTGTGAGAGATCTCAGCTCAGCCCTGCGAGGAGCAGTCTCTCCAGGATGAACTCTGGCTGCCATGCTTGCTTCACACCAGAAGGGTGAGACCCAAGAGATGCCATAGCAGGATCAGGAGAAGAGGAGAGACAAGCAAAGAGCCCAGAGCCCGGTGTGACCTGCTTCCATCAGCCTGCGTTTGGCTCCTCATTTCAACACAAGGAGACTTCTCCTTAATGGGAGCAGCAACTCAAGCACCTACTTTGTTCCACAGGGTTCCTTCTGGGCTGTGAAGAGACTCAGAAGGCACTGCTTCGTTCCACTGTCCTCTCTCAGCAAAGCCATGCAGCTTCAGCCAGGTTAGGCTCTCCTTAGCCCCTGCCAGTGCTCCAGCCTCCCTCCACTCCCAAATCCCACTCGCGCAGCCTGGGAAAGTAGATGCGTGCAAGTCCTAACAGACCTTGTTCCAGCATTTTACATTTGCATTCTGCTCTCCCACTTGCAAGATAGAGCTGCAGAATATCTTACCGCATTCCCAGAATAGGAACAACATTTAATAAAAGTTTCTTCTTACCAGAGCTCGGCATGTGGTTCACTCTGGGTGGATTCAGCAGCTCTACTGGCTGGTCTCTGCCAGAAAGCCCATCTGGAAAGAGGAAAAAAAGGAAAATAAATTAAAATCTTATCGACTCTTCGGTTAGCTGTGCTATTTTAGACAGCCAAACAGGAGAAAAAGTAATAAAATATCACTAACTAGTTACCAACGTAAACCACACGACTTAACAGAAACAAGAACCCTAAGGACAGCTGCCCAACAAGTCCTTACACTAAAACATAAAATACAAGATGCTGTAGCCCCAGCTGTACGCAGGCTTCTCTGGTCTTTAAATCCACATCTGGTACCGATTCCAACCCCAAGCAACAAGCACACCAGCTCCTAAACCTTACCAGTACCTAAACTGCGGCTCCCTCCTTGCTGGGAGATGTGAGTTCAGACAGAGAGGCAGCCCTGTGAGGCCAGGTTAAAGAAGAAGGGCTGGAATATGCCAGGGAGATGCTAAGGAGAACCGGCAAATCACTGCAGGAGATTAAGATGCATAGACATGCATAACGAGCCCCGTTTTGCATAAGTTTGGATTTCAGAAAGGCATTAAAAACATACTTTGTAAATGATATGCAGAAATCCATCTTGCTGAAGCAGTTCTCTGTTTAAAATATTTCAAAGATCCTATCTGGCGTTCAGGTAGAGTTAACACAGAAGAACACGATACCTACTGCTGCCGACTGCCAGACCAGATTTTCTAGTCACTCCCCCCATCCTCATGCGGCCCCCCCCGAAGAAGGGGAAGCAGAAAATGCTAAATTTTTGTTTTCAGTGCTTAGATTCCAAACACTTGAATACAGGAAACTTCTCCGAGCCTTTTGTTGGCCTGTAGGTACCTTCACCTTCGCCAGCACTGTCTCGCTCCTGCTCTGACACCTTTCTGCACCCTGCTGCAGTGCAGATACGATCGAGCCAAACCCTGTCTGGAGACATCAAAGCAGCCACCCCTCAGCTCGCAGGCAGAGTAAAGGACAGGCTTAGAGAAGCGGTGGGGTGGTAGTGGAAAGCATAAAAGAAATCTATCTATCACAGAATAAAAATGAGAAAAAGAAATAAATGATGCTCGCATTTTCTCCAGCCTGGGTTTCCAGAGAGGAAGTTGAGTTAGGTCTTTCTCCATCGCGTCCCGTGGGTTTGGCTCCAGTGACTGTACCCCAGGATCAGTGCTGCCTCAGGCAAGGCTTGAGAGACCTAAACTATAACCGTGCTGAGTTCTCCCTCTCAAACGAGTTCTACTTCATAAATGTTTGGGTGTTTGTTTATGGCTTCTTTCTAGAGCCGAGGCTGGGGCTGTGCCAGCAGGTCCCTACGGCATGAGTGCACTTGGCCACCTGAGCTCCACCTGCACAAGCAGCAGGGGACATCGATAAATGGGGCAGCAGCAGGACCAATGGGGGTGAAACATAGCTATTTTAATTAGCATCCAGCCATCAGCCTCTCCAGACCCTGTGGCCACTGCAGATTAGACAGGTAGTAAAACAAAGTAAGTATGATCCTCCTTGGTTACTCAAACGTTGGGGTTTGCTGAGAAAACAGCCTTGGGTTTGCCAATACAAAGAGCATTCGCTCCCTCAGTGCTCATCAGCAATTTCTTAACTCACTGGTGAGCTGCTGCCCTTATTTGCTGCTGAAGCCTTCACTAGGTTTCTGCGCTGAACACAGAAGCATCACCCAGGCACCACGAGCACCACCTAAAATTCACCTCTTCAGCCTGCCGTGGCTTAGAGGGGAAAAAAGAATTTTAAAATTAAGAATTTTATATCTCTATCTATGTCAGGATAAAACCGTGACTCTGCAGGACTCTACTAGCAATGAAGCTGCAGCCGCCCCAGCAGCCAGCCGGCACAGCACACGTACCCGCTCTGGCTCAGCCAGATAGAGCATCCGGGAAAAGGGAGAGAGCAGGAAGAAGCCCCGCGAGCCCCTGTGCTTTCCTGGGGAGCGGAGTAATTCTGAGCTAGTTCAGCTGAAGATGTGCCTCTTTCAGAGCAGAAGGTCTCACGTGCACGCCCGAGCCGTGTTCCAGCAGCCCAGGAGCTCTGCGAGACGAACCCACATCGATTTTAACACAAACGCCCTCAGCTGTGAGGCCGCGGGAGCCCAAGTGACGGTTCTCACGCGAAACCCAGCAATGCTGAACAAGCAACCTACTAACTAAACAAGACTAAGGGGGGACCTTATTAATGTTTATCAATATCTGAAGTATGAGATGCAGGGGGAAATGGCCAGCCCCTTTTCAGTGCTCTGTGGAGACAGGATAAGGGGCAGTGGCTGCAAGTTGGAGCATAGGAAGTTCCACACCAACATGGGGAAGAACTTTTACCCAGTGAGGGTGAGGGAGCCCTGGGACAGGCTGCCCAGGGGCGTGTGGAGTCTCCTTCTCTGGAGATATTCCAGCCCTGTCTGGATGCCAACCTGTGCAATATGAGCTAGGGACCCTGCTTTGGCAGGGGGGTCGGACCTGATGAGCTCTCGAGGTCCCTTCCAACTCCTGTGATTCTGTGATTCTAACCCTGCATCTCCACTGGCACAGAACCACTGACCAGCACCCACCTATTCCTAGCGCAGCACCTGGTATTTTGGCAGGATGGCCCACCTGCATGAAGCAACCTGCTGCCAAGCCCAGCAAACACAAACCAGTTCTTCACTGTCCTGTCCATGGGTGACTTCTCCTATTCCTGGGAATTCTCAGGTGCCCCTAGTGCACTGGAGATGACTACAGTGTTGGTTAGCAGGAATATTTAAACCTACTTTTTTTTTTTTGGTTTGGTTTATTTTATTTTAATTCTAGGAAATAAAGTACTGACGTTTTCCAACCAATTTAAAAAAACCCAACATGAACAGAAACCCGCAGACCGCCCCAGGCCAGCAGGCGTCAATCTTGGTTTCAAAATGAGCAATGAACTCGGCACAGAAGAACACTTAAAGAGCATCTTTCACTGTGCTGACACCTTAAACACTGGAAGCGAAACCTAGCTATGTAAGACTGAGGTTCTGTATTTGCCAGATTAAAAAGAACCAACCAAACATAAAAATTATATTTCCAAGTCAAATAATTATTAAAAAAAAAATTAAAGTAGCTTTGAGCTTTGTGTAAGGCCCCTCTTTCCTTGTGTGGGTAAAACCTAGCTACTGGTATGGATAAAAAAGGTTACAATAAGATGCAGACATGTGGGCTGGCACTTCGTTGGTGGGTAAAAGCCATCTTGCACCCTGCAACCCCAGCACCACAAACCTGCTCTCTGCACATGCTGAGCACCACATCGTCACTCCTGTAAACTCCTCTGGGTTGGCACATCCAGACCATCACCATGTCGCCCTACCACCTCCTTTCCCAGCTCTCTGTATCCTCCCCCTCTCTCGTGCGACTCGTTTTACACAGGTCCTGTAGTTCACTGCACAAGTAGTGGGTACTTACGAGAAGCCCATGCTCTGGAATCAAATTTCCCAAGCTGGAACTCAATTCATGTCCTTTTCCCAGCAGCATCCCAACAGCTGTAGCCCAAAACCAAACACCTGTGGTCCACTTCCATCAGTGCAGAGTCTACCTGGCTTCAGACATCGCTTCCTGTCATGATACTGCAGGAGATTCCCCTAAAATCACAGTCCTACATCGGGTCAGCCACTTAGGATGAGAAATACCCTTTCTGCTCTGGATTGTGGCGGTTGCCTGGTATCTCTACAAGCCAAAGCTCCAATAATTCACACCCACAATATGCTTTGCATGATAATCCCTGAGCATCTTACACTCAAACCCTTGTCAAGTGCAGATGCTGCTCCCGAGTCCCAAAGCGAAGAGGAAAAAAAAACCCAACCCAGAATGCAATGCCTCACGTCTGGAAGGAGTTAAATGTTCCTGTTGTTTCCTTGGCTTCCTGCAACTATCTAAAGATGCTACAAGGAGGACAGAAATCCTTTAATTTCCAGAGCCCAGGTGATCTGTTTTTGAAATACCACCGTGTTTAGCAAAGTATTGTATCTACTGCCAACACAGTACTGACCCCCAAAACCCCCCAAACGACCATAAAGTGACCAAAAACCAGCAGCACTGGAATGAGGGCTTTATAATCCGAACTGTGCTCCATCCAGTTTTGAGCCAGAACTAAAACCCACCCACACGACATGCCAGGATCCTGCTGCCCACCGAAGTGCTTGCTTTGATTGATTCCTCCTCTCCAATCCAAGAGCTAAACCAATGTCAAACTTTTAAAGAATTACTTTGCTTTAAAAAGCCAAAACCAAGCCTGAGAACCGACGACTGAAGGACAATGACCTCTCGTGGTCCCTTCCAACTCCTATGATCCTATGATTCTATGTTTGGAGTCCCAGGCTGCGATTACGTGTTCTGAGCAGTTCAAAGAGAGGAAAACAATCCGTCCCTGCTTGGCATGTCCCAGCTCTTTGCTTCACAGCCCCCGCTGCACCATCACATCGAAGATAAACCGGTCACCTGGGGGGACTGAAACCTCAAGAAAAGTCTATTTGCTGCTGCTGCTGTGCTGGGTTTTCTTCTTACCACTGTTACTGGAGACTCCTTCCTAAATCAATCGCTGTGTAATTGACCTTCTTGCAACCAGGGAAAAGCACAACGGTTTATGTCAGCGCTTAGAAAGCGTTAAGAGTGGTCTGGGTCTGTAAATGCCATGGTAGAGACCATCCGTTTCCATTCCTAAACAGCTTTACACCCTCCTCCTCCTCCTCCTCCCCCCTTTACAAAGTATTCCACGTGGATCCTTTCCACCTTCACCGTGGATCTACAGAGAAAGCTTTGGCAACTGCAAAATTAGGAAAAAAGCAACAAAAAACACAGAAGGTACTAAAATTATCCGTGCTACCCACACCCTACAAAACTCCCAGCATTCTATCCTTGTTACTGCCTAGCAGGGATCACGGGGGTGCTTCTGTGGTCCCTGAAAACCAGTCAGGGATGGGAAGCAGCTTCTCTTACCACCGTGGACAGGCAAAGGGAGCTCAAAGAGGTCAAATGGTGCCATTGCCATTTGACTCTTAGGAGACACAAACTCTGCTTTGAACAGTACCAACACAAACCAGTTCACCAATGAACTATCACCAAGCTCTCTCTGAACCACATTTTCCCTAAGCTACCAAAAACAATCATCAAGAAAACACCCTCTTGAATCGGTTCTGTGCAAATCGAGCCAACGACGTCACCAAAACCAGCCGAAAAGGGCAAGAGTGAGCTGCCCCAGCTGTACCAGGGAGGTCTGAACTGGGCAGGCCAGTGCCAGGCAGAGATGACACGATGCCTTGCAGACCGTCTATCGCAAGGGAAGAACAAAGTGCACCCGCTGCCGAGCCTGGAAGGAGGCAGACACCAGCCTATCTGATTTATAGCTCGAGTTGGAGAACATTTAGTGTAGCTTAATTTCCAGATGGGTATTTCTACTCATTAATTAATAAGATGAAGCCATTATTCATTGATGGGAACACTTCATTTTTATTCTAGTCCGTTTCCAATGAGTTGTTTAAGCTACTTTAAAAACATAGCCAGGCCAGGTTTGGAAATAGCTGGGTTTAGCAGGGTTTAAACATGTCAAAAAGAGCAAAACAAAGCGAAGATGGACACAGCGTGCTCCAGGGTCAGGCAGAAATGTGCCTGGATGCTTCATCTTGGAGAAGATGAAGCAGCAAAATAAACAACAATGTCCAAGGTAAAAACCAAGAGGGATAAGGACAGGGCAGCACAGGTTTATCACTTTAAAAGCAAATAAATAACTTAATAAAATGAGCAGAAGCCAAAGGCTGAAGCCTTCGGTGAGCTCCTGCAGCAAACTGTGGAAGCAGCCTTGCTATAATTAACTCTGATGAGTTTAAAAACACGGGGCAGAACTGGGAACAAAGAGGTTATTTGAATAGTTTTCGCCGTATTCACATCTTTCAATGTGATGGAAATCACCCCAGCCTACTCGAATGCAGAGTGAGGAACAGCCAAGATCACTTCTGAAGGACACTAAGAGTAGAAGGGGAGTCCCACAGAGCCACACAAATCAAGTTTTGAGAGCTGGGAGAGAAAGGCAGGAGGAAGAGGCATAGAACATCGGCTCTGCTGAGTAGGGTTTCATCCCCCAAATGATAGGATGGTTTCAAGAGGCAGAACAAAAAGCCAATCAGGTAACAGGAAAAGCAAGACGAAGCTGAAGATCAAGGCGAAGCTGAAGGCAGGCAGACGATTTGTTTCTCTGTCAGGATGCTCGGCTGGTAAACTGGCCACGAAAGTTCTGATCTTGCTCAAGATTCATTAAAGGAACCCAACAACTAAACAAAAAGCCTCCCCTAAAAACACAGCCAAGAACCCACCACCCACCCTGAGCGGCTACGTGGGGCGTGTCAGCAGGAACATCAGCATGAGCCACCCTGACGCCAGCACAGCCCCGCTTTAAACAGCCCACTCAGTGATCCATCCCCGCCCCAGATCTGTGACACCCTGACACCCGGCGTAGCGTGGTAGCTCTCAGTTCACCAGGAAGACACAGGAGAGACACGTTGACAACTGACACCGCAGAGATCTGCCTTTGGAGCATGTGAGGCAGAGTTCAACAATGGGATGGAAAATGGATGGACACAAGGTTCAATGACAAACGGATCAAACCCTACCCACCTCAGTGACGGCGATGGCAATAATAACGGTCAGAAGTCCAATTACAAGATGAGAAATACCTGGCAAAGCAATTACACAGGGAAGAAAAGCCAAAGCACTTCACAAAACCCAGCATCCACCATTTGGCGACGATGTAGAACACCCAAGTTCATTCCAGGATGCATTAGCAGGCAGGGGAGGTCATTACTCAGTGACGGTCTCCAGGGCCAGAAGTTGAATTGCAAGCGACCAAGGAGAAACCTCTGAGAAGAGATTTTTTTTTTAAATGGGATGGATGCTCTGTACAACTCGGTAGTTCTCCCAATATCAGCCTGTCCTCAGCTGAGGAAGGATGATACATTGGCCCCAGCATTTCTCAGGATGAGCAGCTACCTGCTCACACAGGGAATCTGAGACCTCTAGACCAGACACATCTCCGGTCTTCTTTAGTCGTATACTTTCCAGACAGCATTTCACTACGTAGCAGTAACTGGGTATTTCTGTGAAGGCTGTGAATCTCCTGCACATCCTAAAACCTGAGACCTTGCCATAAAACCACCAGCCCGTGTCCTCCACACCAGTAGCTACCACCACTTGCTACTCATGGCTGCTTTCCAAGCCGGCATTGGGGTGTGCTTGGCACACAAATCACAAAGCCTCCGACGGATTCTGCCGTTCCCAGGAATACAGCAGGAACTCAAGGGTTTTATCTGCACATTCCGGTTCCTAGGTAAGAAAAAAAGAGCGCAGAGGGAAACTGCTGAGCAGTGAGACATCCCAAAAAGCCACTTGCACTGGTCTGAGTGATGAATTCGATAAGGGGTTCTTCACAAGCCACTCATGAGGCAGTTACCAGGTTATCCTGGGTAGTGTTTCCCTGCAGGAAGGTGCCCCTCAGAAGCTTGCCCCGTGCTTTCCAGCCTAAGTAGAAAGAAACTGTTATTTCTCAGCCCCTCATCGATAAAAAGCCTCAGGCAAAACAAGGGGCCTGACAGTAAGCCCGGGATAAATGGCCATCAGTTGGTATCCCAGAGACCACCCCAGCCACATCCTTTTAGGAGCAGCTTCTGCATTTAAATTAAGCTGAAGACAGGAAGAAAGGGGATGTTTCTGCATCAATGACTCCTGAATGCCTAGAGTCTATGAAGCAAACAATTACCTTGTTAACTTGTTCTCCTCCCTGCTTTCTAGTAAAGACACTGTAAACTTGTCTCACCAGGAAAAGGGAGAGGGATTCACTCCCCTCCTCTCCAACCACCTCACCTTCCCGGCTGCTTCCAGCTGTGACCAAAAGATGCTTGAACACAACAACACTGTGCTTGACTCCACGCTCTAAGATGCACCCTCACAGTCATCTTGACTCAAGAGATGAGCTTCAAAGCCCACAGGTGGAGGAGTGGTGGCAAGGTGTATCTACACCAACTTTACACCCGGAGCAGGCTCTTGGGGCAGGCCTCGTGCTGCTCTGCTTCCCATCCTTTCCACATCCCGCATTTCTGGGCTGTGTCACAGAGCACTCTGAGCTCGCAGACTTGATTGTTGTGGGCAGAACACCTAAAATTTAACCCAAAACATCTCCCTGGGCCTCACATCAAGGGGAGCGTGCCAAACACGGTCCTAGCACAAGGAAACAACCTTGCGTGAAGATGTTACAACCTTTGAGACAACCCCACGCAGCCCTCATACCTCACTGACATCACCAGCTACACTCCACAGAGCTGACCCCCTGCACAGGACTCACCAACACCTTCACGAGCTGCTGCTGGTCCTGCCTCCCCTTGGCTCCTTCCCTCCGATCACGGCTGCCTGGTGCTCTACAAGCCAGCACCAGCCCCAGCCCTCGGTGTCAGGTGGCTGGGGACGTACAAGGAGGTACGAGCCGAGCCCCACACTCATACTGGTGCTGCCTCTGTTACACCTGTGAGCCCACAGCAAACTCAGGGATCTCTCCCAGGCCTGGGCACACCGCATTCTTCCCTGCTATCGGTACAGAAGTACCACAGGCGTGGTATAAAAAGGGGGTTGCGTTTGGTGCTGGAGTCGGGGGGCTGTTTTGCTGAACATCAGGCAAATGGTGTTTGTCTGCTTTACTCCTTGTGGGGGTGGGGGGGGTGAGTGGGTGGGTTCGGGTCAACTCCACTGCTGGATTTCTAAAACCACCTACCAGACCTCGTAGCCTTGGGATACCAGGCGGATAAACCAGGATTGCTGAGGAATAAAAGTCTCTGTCCCTCCGCGTTACGCACAGTCCACTAAAGCATCCTGACTTGCATATTAACAGCTATGGCATGTAACCAGAAGTTAAAATACTAGTAATGAGAACAGTAATTATCACAGACTATTATTTATTTGTCTACTCATTCGAAATTTACGGGGAGGGGGGGAAGTCTTCAACATTTACAAGAAAGCAATTAAGGCAGCAAATGGATTATTTCTCTTTAAACCTATGAGAAAATGCTCAGTGCATATTTCCTCTCTAATTTGTCTGCACTCAAGAATCTATTTTTGGAAGTCTCCCTAGACTGTATTGTAGCACCACATGTACTGTAATGGCATTTTAATTAGCCCAGAGAGCTGGAAGATGCACTATGCATCCAAAAGAGAAGCAGCCTAACAAAATGAGAGCATCCTTCTCTCCCCTTCCTCGAGATTTACAGCAGCTATCAAGCCGAAATACCAATTATGGTCTCAATTGGAATCGACTGCGACTGCTATAAAAAAATCCTGTGCATCTCAACAGCCTATGGAACTCAACACAAACAAACCTTGTATTGAAGCACTATTTACTCATACGTTAAAGGTGGATGGTAAAAATAAAATGCTGCAAACGTTCACAAGCAAAACAGGGGAGAGTAGACTATATATATATGTATTTATATGGAATCACAGAATGGTTTTGGTTGGAAAAGACCTTCAGAATCATCGAGTCCAATCATCTATCCAGCCCCACTAGGTCCAACATCAGACCATGTCACCAAGTACAGCATCTCCTCTTCTTTTAAACCCTTCCAGGGGTGGTGCCCCAACCCTCTCCCTGGGCAGCCTGGCCCAATACCTGACAGCCCTTTCAGTGAAGAAATGTTCCCTAACACCCAACTGAACCTTCCCCTGATGTAGCTTCAGGACGCTTCCCCTTACCCTGTCCCTGGCTACCAGGGAGAAGAGACCAACCCCACCTCGCTACAACCCCCTTTTAGCTGTAGGGAGCGATGAACTCTCCCCCCTGTCTCCTTTTCTCCAGGATAAACACCCCCAGCTTCCTCAGCCGCCCCTCATCAGACTTGTCTTCTGAATCCTTCTCCAGCCTGGTTGCCCTTCTCTGGCCACACTCAAGCATCTCAATGTCCTTGTAGTGAGGGGCCCAGAACTGAACACAGAACCATATGTATATACCTGTAAGAAACGTGGGGAAGAACTGTTCAAGGGCATGGAGTGATAGGATGGGGGCTGATGGTTTAAACTAGAAAAGGGGAGATTTAGGTTGGATATTACAAAAAAAATTCTTCAATATGAGCGTGGTAGATCACTGGCACAGGTTGCCCAGAGACACAGTGGAGGCCATATGCCTGGAGATATTCAGGGTCAGGTTTGATGAGGCTCTGAACAACCTGATCTCTTGAGGATGTCCCTGCTTACTGCAGGGGGGGTTGTACTAGATGACCTTTAAAGGTTCCTTCTATGATTCTATGTATCTTAAGCATGGAAAGCAGGGGGACATGGCCAGCCCCTTTTCAGTGCTCTGTGGAGACAGGACAAAGGGCAATGACTGCAAGTTAGAGCATAGGAAGTTCTGCACCAACATGGGGAAGAACTTTTACCCAGTGAGGGAGCCCTGGGACAGGCTGCCCATAGGGTGTGGAGTCTGCTTCTCTGGAGATATTCCAGCCCCGTCTGGATGCCTCCCTGTGCAATATGAGCCAGGGAGCTGCTTTGGCAGGGGGTTGGACACGATGATCTCTCGAGGTCCCTTCCAACCCCTGTGACTCTGTGATTCTGTATTAGAGTATATAACATGTATATATATCAGAGCAGGGCTCTGAATATGTTGGGTTTTGTCCTGCAAGTACAAGCAAGAAAACATCCACTTAGCTGCAATCTAGTCCCCTCTCGTTTGCACAGGGCTGTTGGGGGGTTTATGCTGATTGGGATTATCACTAACACTACACCTCATACCCCAAGTCAGCCACCTCGCACTGCCAGCGAGTCACCCAGGGTGTAAAGCCCACCAGCATGGTCTCATATAGGTTTAATTCACTGCAGCTCTGACTTCTTAACTTTATATGTGGCAGAAACTAGGCCAGGCTGATGTCCATCTCCGTGACAGAAGAGGCTGACATATCTGCAATAGTAAACCTCTTCTGTGCCCCTGACAATACCGATTACTCCAGAGATACTCATAGGTCCAGATGTCAGGTGGAGTATGCACAACATTCCCCTGAAGCCAGCAGCAGACTGCAGCGCTCAGCACCTCGCAAGCAAGAACTATGATGGATTTTAAGCTTTCTTTTGCATTATAATCCTCATGAATATTTCACATGAGTCAGAAGACACTCAGGCGTAATGTCTACAATAGCTTTGTGCGGCTTTCCTACCCAGAACCCAGCAAAGACAAGTCCAACAGACCCCACTTCGGTTAACGTCAAGGTAAAAGATACAGCAAGAGGTAAGAGGACAAGCAGCCCCCAGTACATGAGTAGGAAGTTATCCTGGAAGCCAAATACCTAAGGTGTGCTAAACCAGGCTACTCCGTGGTCTTCGAGGTGTTCACAGGCTACTCTCCACATGACAACACACCGCTTTTTAAAGGCTAAAAAACTCAAGGGGAAGGCTGTGGATGTGGTCTACCTGGACTTCAGTAAAGCCTCTGACATGGTTTCTCACAGCATTCTGATTGAGAAACTGGCTGCCACTGGCCTGGACAGGTGGACCCTCAGCTGGGTTAAAAACTGGCTGGATGGCCGGGCCCAAAGAGTGGTGATGAATGGAGCCAAATCCAGCTGGAGGCCGGTCACGAGTGGCGTCCCCCAGGGCTCAGTCCTGGGTCCAGTTCTGTTCAACATCTTTATCAGTGACCTGGATGAAGGGATTGAATGCTCCCTCAGTAAGTCTGCAGACACTAAACTGGGAGGAAGTGTTGATCTGCCCAAGGGTAGGGAGGCTCTGCAGAGGGATCTGAACAGACTGAACCAATGGGCTGAGACCAGTGGGATGAGGTTTAACAAGGCCAAGTGTAGAGTGCTGCACATGGGACAGAACAACCCCGAGCAGCGCTACAGGCTTGGGGGAGACTGGCTGGAGAGCTGTCAGGCAGAGAAGGACTTGGGGGTATTGGGTGGCTGTGACTGACCATGAGCCAGCAGTGTGCCCAGGCAGCCAGGAAGGCCAATGGCATCCACCACCACCCCAGACAAATGCACAATCAAGTGAGGAAATATACCCCAAGATTTAAAGGAAAGAATGGCAACATGAAAGAAACAGCATGTGTAAGCACACGTTCGAAGTGCGATTTTCCTTGTAAGCCAGAAATATCCATATTTAATGCTGGCTTTCATTCCATTCTACTGTAATAACTCTCAAAATCAGCTCGTTTGGTATACCCAGCAAACAGCCACAAAGTCCAACTACACACTTGAAGCAGAATCAGAACAAGTATCCTATGTCCTCATCACTTGTCGTACCGTGGTTGGCTGAGAGATTACTCAGCCTTCCTCAAGGCAGGATGGACAATCTCCATGTCCACCTGCTCCCACTTGGTGCCAAACATCTACCTAGAAGATGAAGCCTACCAAAAAGGAATAGGCAGACCCAAGCATACCTCTGGCTCCTAAGGTAGGGGTCAGCTCAGGCTCCATTCAACAGCTTCACCACCTCCTATGGACCATCTCCTCCTGGACACAGCTGCCAATCAAGCTGAGTACCTGATGGCTTTACTTCTCCGGTTACAGGCAGAGAAGGCTGGTGCTGTACTGTGTACACACAGACACACCACGGTCAGAAGCACATTTGGGCACTGTTGCGGCACTGGTGTTTAAGACACCTTTGTGGTAGGCTCCATCTGCTGTGTAGTCATTTGGCACTGAATGGCTGGATTTCTGGGTCTTCCATCCCACCTTGAGTAAGACTGAGTAACCTCTCAGACAACCAAAGTGTGACAAGTGATGAGGACACAGGACACTCGTTCTGCTTCTACTGCAAGTCTGTACTCAAGACCCAGCTCTACTTCAGGCTTCCTTCACCCAGCCATGTCCCACAGTCCCTCTCTGCGCTTAACATCAGAAGGTACTTGGTGGTGGCACCCAACACCTCCTCCTGCCTAGTGCTGCCTTGAGCTCTGGCAGGACAGCTCAGGGTTTCCATCACAGAGAACAATTCAGGGTGCCCCTGGCTCCCCAGATTGCTGGTGGGTGGCTCAGAGTGGGCTCTGCAAGGTCCCGCTATGTCCTGATGTTAGATCCATGTCAGTCTGGTCCCTTCACACAGCACATCCCATTACCCCAGCTCTTTCCAAAGGAAAGCCAATGACTATTGACACCAGGAAAACTGTCCCAGTCCCCTCCTGAATATCCCAGCCATTACCTATATCAGCTCCACAGTCTGTATAAGGTCTCTTCCCATAGGTTAATGTACAGCTTGCTAAAATTTGGACTTTGGATATTTTTAAATCCTGGAGGGGAAAAAAAAGACTATATTTCCAAGTGTCTAAAAGTAGGCTCCTCTTTCACTAGCCTGACAGAACACCAATGTCCCCACTTGCCTTGAAGGAGCTGAGAGGAAGGAGCTGCTTATCTCTATAAATATATTCATAGATATTTTCCCTGGCACAAAGCACTTCCACGTTAAAGGCAAGAGATTCATCAGCTCGTAGGGACAGCTCCATCCTTACTGCTTTCGCTCTGCCAGCGCGCTCCTGGCACGGGGGGAGAAGAGTACAATCTGCCACCATCTGCGGGGTGCTATCCATCTGAGGGGGGACCGGCCTCAAGAAATTAGCATAGTCCAAGCATTAAACTCGACTCCGGAATGTTACGTACAACCCACAGGCTGGATTCCAAGAGAAAAGCGTTCCTGCTCCCTGCTGACCGCACCTTGGTGGGGTGTTTGGGTTCTTGACAGTTTTAACGTAGCCTTTTATCCGAAGGGAGTAAAACTTTCCATCCTTCTAGGAACGTACATGAGGTAAAGGCAATATCCCGCTGTGAGTGCTCCTACGGGAGGGCGGCATTACTATCACGAGGAGCTTCATCTGCTGAGACAGATCCCAGGGACTCCAACATGCTGGGGGAAAAGCAAACTCCACGGGCCCGCCTGGGCGTTCAGCAGGAGAGGTGCGGCTGGCACCGGGCCACTTCACAATCACGGCCATTCAAACACATGAATTCCCGTTTGAGAGCCACAAATTCATGGATACAATGCCACTTTGATCAAAGCTAATATCCCAGCAGGTTTTAAAAGCTGATTGGCGATACAAAAAATGGAGTGAGGAAAGAAAAAACCCCACAAAACCCCTCTGACAAAACCCCCTTGGAACAATGCACGACTGCCAGTGAATCACCAGCAGAAGGAGGCCTGGGAAACACACTTTACAGACAGGAGGGAAGGTTGAAGAACCTGCTTAATTTTCCCTTCTCTCCAGTTGAATAAACTGTCAGGAAGAAATCCAGCTGAAAGACGGCTTCCAATCTATGAAGGTGCTTCCAGCTCCTGCCCACACACTCGCAGGACGCTGTGGTCGAGCTAACAAGATACTGAGCAGGAAAAAAACAAACAACACAAACAAAACCCTGGAAGGTTTGCCTTGTTGAAGAGGGAAGGACCTGGACGGCACGGGAACCCCATGGCACAGGAAGCCCACAGCACAGGTTTCCTGCCTCTCCCCAGCCCCACCTTTTGCTGGCACAGACACTCTAAATGAAACTCACCCACAAAACCATCCCTCACGCAGGCTGCACCCAAGGGGTCCAGTCCTTTCCACAGCAGAAAAAGGAAGTGATGATCATTACTCAGCAACACAGGGCACCGAAGCTTTCGGAAAGCAGGCTAACCCAGGGAAAATTCCTGGATGAAGCAGAGGGCAGGGAGAAAAGAGGTAAAGGAAAGTGATGGTCTGCCCTATCCCTGCATGTTGCTGGCAAGAGGAGCCATCTACTATGTCACTGCTCACTGTATGCCTTTTCACCTTCCACGCTGCAGCTTCTTGAGTGGATAGCAGAATCAGAAAGCACAGAGGAAAGACACAGTAAACATTTTGCTGAGGAAAACAAATACAGAGAGGTGGAAAAAGGACCGTCACCAAACAGAGCAGGACCTGGGTTTGATGGAGCTGCCAGATGGCTATCGGAGCGCAAGCCTTCCAGATTCAACCTTTCGGAGGGCTCCAGCAAGCCCCTCTCCTCCAAAACAAGAGCTGAAACCCTGGGGGAAGGCCCTGAGGGGGCTCTTCTCACCTCCCTGCTGCCACACCAACCTCAGTCAACACACAGCAGGACAAACAGACTCAGAAACAACAGCAGCTCCACAGGTGCTGGTGCCTCGCATCTTTATCCCTCAGGTATGGCAGTAACCACAGCTCCCCTCTCGCCCAGGCTTGGATTAGGTAGGGCAGCCTAAATTGTTTACATCCCAGCTTGCTCTGCTTTCACACGCATCCACCAAACAGGCAGAATCCATAACTCACCCACCTGGAGTGGGGTCAGCCTGCTCCCCACCTACCCACAAAGGGCTAGCTCCTTTGGGACTGAAAGCAGATGCCTTGCTTCATCCTACCCGTTGTATCTGTTAGGTCATGTCCTCCATCCATAGAACCTGTAGTTAAAGGTAATGTTTGAGCTACAGCAGGTAGGGACTCACTTGAGCTGGGAGAGCAGTCCTGGGGTAAGAGCCCGCAGCCAGGTGGTGGGCTGGCCATGGCCAGCCTGTCAACTCACCTTCCCAAAAACTCATCCCTGCGTGAGGTACATTCTCCCCATCCAAGCTGGTTATGCTGTAACAGCATAGAACAGCTCACTGGTGAAAAAAACCTTCTCATCAAACATTTTCAGGATCAGAGACAAGCCTACCATGCTCAGGTCAGCCTGAAGGGCAGCTCGCCCTAACCCCACTGAAGACTGCAGTATCGTGTTTAAAATGTCATTGTTACCCTGGGAAAGGGAAAAAGAGCAGCTTTCTTGCCTTGCTTTGCTCCTGTCTCAAGTAGGCGCAGACAAAAATACAAGGTATCAGTGGACAAAGTCCTCTAACAGACCACGAAGTCAAAGCAGCCACCGCTGGCACTACTCCAGAGAGGAAGAGCTGCAGCAGCAGCAGCACATGGAGGGAACATCAGTGTGAAACACGGGAGCGCCCAGCTCCAGGGCTGTACGTACCAAATTCGCGGTCCTGCCCAACACCCTAAAAATCACCAACACCCAGAGACCAAAATCCTCTCCCAAGGTGCTGAGGGAGCCGAGGACAAAACAGCCAAGAGAGAAAGCCCAGCAAAGGGCGACAGTTTAACCAAAGTCACAGAATCACAGAATCATAGAATGGTCTGGGTTGGGACGTACCCCAAGGATCACAGAGTTCCAGCCCCCCTGCCACAGGCAGGGCCACCAACCTCTAGGCCTGGAGCTACACAAGGCTGCCCAGGGCCCCATCCAACCTGGCCTTGATCACCTCCAGGGACGGGGCATCCACCCCCTCTCTGGGCAGCCTGTTCCAGCCCCTCACCACCCTCTCTGGAAAGAACTTCCCCCCAATATCCAATTTAAACCTTCCTTCCTTTAGCTTTAATCCATCCCCCTTGTCCTGCCATTGTCTACCCTTTTTAAAAGCTGATACCCCTCCAGTTTCTCTGCTCCCTTCAGGGACTGGAAGGCTGCAATGAGGTCCCCCTGCAGCCTTAAAGCCACCAGAGAAAGTGGTGCATACGACTACACTGCAATTAAAAAGCGCATGCAAACCAAAACACCATCCCCATACTCCAAACGTCAAGGCTGGCCCTGAACCCCCTAGACAAATACACACACACCCACCCCACAAGCACCAGAGCCAGAGGCTCATTTGCAACTAACATGGAGACGTTCAAGGCACTCTTTTTTTTTTTTTTTTTTTTTTTACTTTAAAACACTCAAACTGAGTGTGAATCGCTGTGTTTGTCTTAGAGCTGGGACGATGACACATGCTCTGCAGAGAGCACTGGATGGAGACCACAAAAGCAAGTGAGATAGGTGCAGGTGTACCTGCCTGCACTCACATGAGAGGAGAACAACAGAGGACTTCTTAGAGTGCCACGAGACCACAGACAGTGAGCACAGGCCCTTTGCTGCTCCTCAGAACAGAGGAAATCCCAGACATTCACGTACTTTTTGAACTGCTCCTGACTGCATTTTGGTAGCAGTCCTTCAACAGAGTTCACCAAGGAGCTCTTCTCAGCTCACCCCAGAGCTGAGGCAGATCTTTCAGGCAGTATGGAGGGTCTTGTTTTGGTGCTCGGCAACACAGACCTTCAAGAAAGTATTTCAAGTTTCCTTATACTGCATTAAGCACCAGCAGACACACATCATTTCCAGCAC
Organism: Gallinula chloropus; assembly: GCF_964237585.1. Classification (NCBI taxonomy): domain Eukaryota; kingdom Metazoa; phylum Chordata; class Aves; order Gruiformes; family Rallidae; genus Gallinula; species Gallinula chloropus. The sequence goes on along the minus strand of NC_140090.1, from coordinate 28,114,513 downwards.
TATCAACTCTAAGCATGGTCCTCCAGCAGGTAAGGAATGCAAGCATCATCACCCTGGTGCTCTTGGAAAACCTCAATGACCAACAGGAAAACTTACTGGCCAACTGGCAACTTATACACACTTGGTGTGCACCCACAACCACTGAAAGCTGAGAAGGTTCCCAAGTACCCAACCCTCTTATTAAAGATGGCTCATGCCCCAAGCCCAGGTGGCTCCCCCAGTTGTTACCTGACCCCAAAGGCAGGCTCCCTCAAATGAAGCTCTCCAGCTTGCTTCCAGATCTTCTCATAACCGGATGCACTGTTTTAACTGTTACCTTTGTAGCCAGAGATCTGAAAAGGCGTTAAGGGTTATTCAAAACCAGACATCTTGATGGGAAGGAAAGCAGAGTTATGCTGGCAGCCAGCCGAAAAGGCAGAAGACAAGAGGAAACGGTCTCAAGCTATGTAAGGGAAGGTTTAGATCAGGTGTTCGGAACAATTTCTTCACCGAAAGAGTGGTCAGGCATGGGACCAGGCTGCCCAGAGAGGTGGTGGAGTCAACATCCCTGGAGGGGTCCAAATAATGTATAGACATGGCACTCCAGGACATGGTTTAGTTGACGTGGGTGCGTTCGACAGACAGTTGGACTTGATGACCTCAGAGGTCTTTTCCAACTTTAAATATTTGATGATTCCAAGACCTCAGAGGCACATAGAGATGCTCTGCAGGATGCCACAAGCGGCATGATGACACTTGCTCCTCTATGCTATACCCAAGACACCTCTGATTTTCACGCATGAGATGATTGGCTTAACCCTGCCCACCGCCACCTCCCTGGGCAACCCCTTCCAATGCCCAACCGCTCCTTCTGAGAAGAAATGTCTCCTCATTTCTAACTTGAACCTCCCCTGACACAACCTGCAGTCATTCCCTCTTGTCCTGTCACTGATTATCTGCGAGAAGAGGCTGAGTCCAGCACACCACAACCTCCTTCCAGGGAGCTGGAGGGAGCAGTAAGGTCTCCCCTCCGCCTCCTCTTCTCCAAGCTAAACAGCCCCAGTTCCCACAGCTGCTCTTCATCACACTTGTGTCCCAGTCCCTTCCCCAGCCTGGTTGCCCTTCTCTGGACATGCTCCACAACCTCCATGTCCTTCTTGTTGTGAGGGGCCCAAAACTGAACCCAGCACTTGAGGTGCAGTCTTACCACAGCTCAGCCCAGGGGGATGATCACCCCTGCCCCGGGTCCTGCTGGTCACACTGTTCCTGACCCAAGCCAGGATGTTGCTGTCCTTCTCAGCCACCTGCGTGCATTTAAAACAGGAAAAAATCTTCATCCTCAAACTGTTGCATTTCTTCTAAACCACAGACTCCCCTGAATATCCTTTCTTCTCCAGGAGAACCCCAGGCTAGTCTGCAGCTTGCCAGCAGTCCCCGCTGTTGCAAGTAAAAGTGTAATATGCTCATGAAAATCAGACTGTTCCAGACCGCTCTTCAGGGCAAAGAGAGCGTGACTAACGCAGAAGTCAGCTCCCAGCACCTACACCTCAGCACCTGCTCTGAGGGAAAGGCCCGGAAAGCCCTGGCAGAGGAGAACCTCGCCACAAACACCACCCAGGGAACAGTGCAGCCCACAGCTCTGTCATGCTCAGGATTTCTTTTTCCCTGTTCTCTTGCAAGAAGAGGGTGAAGGCAATCTGAAAGGCTCAGGGAACAAGTGACTGGTTTTGTTACTGCTTCACCCTGATGGGTCATTATTCCATGGCTATCTAGTATGGTAATATTGGATAAAATCAGTCACGCTGAATTTGCTATGGCCAAAGTGTTTTCAATTGCACTAAGCAAAGTCACAAGGGAACAGCATGTTCCAAAAGAGAAATTTCTAATTCCTGCTCTGTTGAGGAACAACTCCTGTTCCCAAGCCAAGAAGTGAGTCCCATCTTACCATGGGGCCAACACAAAATCATACAATCATAGGATGTGTTGGGTTGGAAGGCACCTCTAAAGGCCATCCAGTCCCACCCCTGCAGTGAGCAGGGGCACCTTTAATTGGAGCAGGTTGCTCAGAGCTTCATCCACCCTGACCCTGAATGTCTCCAGGGATGGGGCCTCCCCCACCTCTCTGGGCCAGGGTCTCAGCATCCTCAGAGGGAAGAGCTTTTTCCTCATGTTTCATCTGAACTTGCCCTGTTCTAGTTTAACCCATCACCCCTCATCCCATCGCTCCCTGCCCTTACAAACAGTCCTGCCCAGCTTTCCTGTAGGGCCCTTCAGGGGCTCGACTTTGTGTACACTTGCAGCATTGGGAGGTCCAAAAACATTGCCCACCATCCTCCCCCCTCCCTTTTTCACCTCAAGGTCAGTATTGCTCAGCAGCTGCACGTAGCCAAACTGCCCCACGTCACGCTGCTGCAGTGAAGTTATGAATGACTCTCTACTCCTTATGCCACCAGGAGAGAGTCCCGTCACCCCAAAGTGCTCGTGAGGTTCTTAAGACTCACCTAAGCAATAGTGCCGACCAGCTTCAAATGAAACGGCGTGCCAACTTCGACCACAAAACACACCGAAAGAAACCCCCAACTCTACCCTGTCACAGAATCAAAGAATTGTATGGGTTTGAAGGGACCTCAAAAGATCATCGGGTCCAACCCCCCTGTCAAAGCAGTGTCCCTAGAACAGGCCACAGAGGTCAGCATCCAGACAGGTCTTGAATATTCCCAGAGAAGGAGACTCCACAACCACCCCGGGCAGCCTGTCCCAGGGCTTCCTCACCCTCACTGTGAAAAAGTTCTTCACAGAATCACACGGTTTGAAAAGACCTTTAAGATCATCAAGTCCAACCAATGCCATCCTAAGCTAAACCACATCCCTAAGTACCTCATCTACCCTTTTTTTAAGCACATCCAGGGAATATGACTCAGCCCCTCCCTGGGCAGCCTGTGCCAGGCCCTGACAACGCTTTCAGTAACAATTTTTTTTCTAATGTCTAATCTAAACCTGCCCTGGCACAGCTTGAGCCCATTTCCCCTTGTCCCATCACGTCACCTGGCTAAAGAGACCATCGCCCACCTCTCTACAACCTCCCTTCAGATAGTTGTAGGTGGTGAGAAGGTTTCCCCTCAGCCTCCTCTTCTCCAGGCTGAACACCCCCAGCTCCCTCAGCTGCTCCTCAGAGGATTTGCCCTCCAGTCCCTTCACCAGCCTGGTTGCCCTTCTCTGGACTCGCTCCAAGACCTCAATGTCCTTCTCATGGTGAGAAGCCCAGAACTGGACCCAGCACTCGAGGTGTGGCCTCACCAATGGCCAGTACAGGGGCACAATCACTTCCCTAGACCTACTGGCCACATTATTTTTGATACAAGTGCCCAAGTTCCCCTGACAAGTTGGACGAAAGCAATGAAAAGGTTAACCAGCATCACTTGTGGGTTGAGCACCTGAGCTTTCACCTGCCTCATGAGGTCTCACAAGGGACTAAAGAGCACCAACCCCCCTCCCCCATGGTGCCGCAGCCACCCAGATACACACTGTGTGCATCACCATCCCGAGTTGGCATTAACTCACGGTAAGAGACCTCAGGGGTTTTAACACCTAGGTGAGGTCTGAAGCCCGTGAGGATTCCTCTGCATGCAGAAGCAGGTGTCTGCATGATGAAATGTTTTTCAAGTGTTACAAAAGAATGAAAAAAACCTCAAATCACTATTCTAGAAAATATTCTGTAGCGGTCTCTGACTCTTACAGCGCATAGAAGATTTGCTCTCCTGACCAAAGGCACTAGAATCATAGCATGGTTATGGCTGGGAGGGACTTTAAAGATCATCAAGCTTGCCCCAATGCAGCTGCCAGCTTTCACCTTCATTAGCAAGGACATTATGTATATGAACTGCGAGCAACACACCGTGAACCACCTGAACATCATGGAACCAAAGTGAAGTCCCTGATCCTGGCATTGGGAAGTGAGGAAGAGCATCTGCAGTGTCACAGAATCACTAGGTTGGAAGAGACATCAAGTCCAACTGTACTTATCCTCTACTAAACCGTACATCTAAGTATCTCAGAAGAGGTGTCCATCAGAACACTTCTTAGGTTGCCCTAGGGATCTTCCCAATGCTCTTCTCCTTAACCAACAAAAAAACCCCCCAAATCCTATTCCCAAAATGAAATTAATATCCTGGTTTCAAACCCAGATTGCCCCAAAGAGCATGGAGCAGAGCAGGAACACAGTTCCCACGCAGCTGTCACTCCCGAGCTCAAGCCCGTTGAAACTCTTGATTTACAGACACTGCAAACACCAGGCTTGAGGTGGCACCGGAGCTGACGGGAACTGCTGTGGGTTATGCCGAATATACCATCAGGCCGCCAGCTCGCACAGCCAGCCGCCCACAAGCGAGCCCCGGAACTGCGAGCGGAAAGGCGAAGCCGCGCGACGCGCGCTCCAGCGCATCCGACAGACGCGAACCCACCGCAAGCAGGAAACGAGAAACCACAACCAACGAGCACGAGGGCTGAGAGTGGCAAGCAAAGCAAGGGGCCGACAGCAGCGATGCCAAGAAGCGCCGTCGTTCTGAGTAATCAAAACATACCTGGGAAATAAAAATAAGAAGAAATACCAAGGAGGCTGTTTTATTTTTTCTCTTTTTTTTTTTTTAAGCCATCCCTGGTTTGTCACATGGGCTTTTCTTTGGGGGGTGTGCCTAGAAAAGTGCAAATTAAGATGGTTTTACTGCTTCAGATACACCCCTTCAGCCACTATTTTCTTGGCAGTCATTAGAAAAGGTTTTTTTAAGCAAGCTAAGATTTCAGGGTGGGTTTAATTGATTTTTGGGATGGGTTCTGGGATGGTTGGGTTTGTGTTTTGGGTTTTATTTGCTTTTTCTTTTTTCCATCTGAAGTTATCGATCTCCCATTTCTCACCTTAAAGCCAAGCACCCCACAGCTTTCTGTGTGCACCCACCAAAAGCCAAGCCCCCTGGAGCTCTGCCCAGCTGAGGGGTCTCTCTTCCCACGGGCCGGGAGAAACATTGAAAAAACCACTATCAGCAAACAGGAGAAGGGAGAAATCAAAACTAAACCAAATTTTCCAAGAGCTGGAGGAAAACATGGCCAGGCAATAACCCATTCCCAGCGCAGCAGGTGTCCGCTGCCCTTGCCACCACAGAGCATCCCACCGCTCCAACCCTGGCCCACAGCCCTGCGGACACACAAAGGGTCAGAGAGTGATTTAAGAAAGCCACAAAACAGACTTCAAGACTTCTTGGGCAAGAGGGAAGTGCGTAGGAAGATGACAGCTTGAGATCAGCCAATTATTAATTAGGAGCTGCTAGAAAAAGCACCCAGAAACCCCACGCTGGTGCAATGCTCCACGTCGAGTCGGGCGCTCACTCCTTTCTTGTGCTGCTGGTGAGAGATTTTTGGGGTTGGGTTTATTTTTCCACAGAGAAAACCCCACTGCTATTGGTCTCTGGGCTGCACTTCTGGCTCTGTGGAAGAGCCCCAAGGATGAAAAGGCTCTGAACTCGGGCAGATCGGGCAGAATAACCCAGCCTTCTTGCAGCCTGCAATGCTCCCTCTCACAAGCGATGGGGCTCTGCAGAGAGGAGACACACACTGCCTGGAGTTAGGAGCTAATCCCTCAAAGGAGTATTTTTGTTTAATGCATGATGGGCCTTGAACTCACTCTCGCTCTTTATAGAATCATAGAATGGTCTGGGTTGCAAGGGACCCCAAGGATCACAGAGCTCCAACCCCCTGCCACAGGCAGGGCCACCAACCTCCACACCTGGAGCTACAGAAGCTTGCCCAGGGCCCCATCCAACCTGGCCTTGAACACCTCCAGGGGTGGGGCATCCACCCCCTCTCTGGGCAGCCTGTTCCAGCCCCTCACCACTCTCTCTGGAAAAACTTCCCCCTAATATCCAATTTAAACCTTCTTTCCTTCAGCTTCACTCCATCCCCCTTCTCCTGCCAGTCTCTGCCCTTTGAACAAGCTGATTCCCCTCCTGTTTCTCTGCTCCCTTCAGGGACTGGAAGGCTGCAATGAGGTCCCCCCGCAGCCTTCTCTTCTCCAGGCTGAACAAGCCCGGATCCTTCAGCCTCTTTTCGTAGGAGAGGTGCTCCAGCCCTCAAAGCAATGTCTTCTCCTTCGTAACACCTTCCCACATCCCCATGTTGAAGACCATAAAAGAGAAGATGGCATTAGCACATCGGTTCTACAGAGGCAGCCATACCAAGCGATCACATGGGGTACATGTAATTATTGTCCCAAACCAGTGATACATTCCATTAGTTTACAGGGACAGTGACAGCACCTTCAGTACACACACCACACACTGAAAACCAGTGAGAAAATGGAAAAGTCATATAACATGGACCTGAAGTTATGTGGAGATGTTTTGTAAACGTCTCAAGTTTTATGCTCCCCTCTTAGGAGTGGGAGAGAGTGAATGTGAACTGGAAGTTTCCTTGGATGGTGGGTTAGCGGTTTCTCACCATAAAACTACCTCCCCAGCTTACTGGTGGACACTGGTGGTCCACAGGAACTGCTTCTCCCTGCACCGTAACAGCAACATCCTTTCAGTGGGCACCAAATGGAGACACCAGCACTTAACCACAACAGCCAAACCTGAGGCAGGGGAAGAGGAGCATGAGTGCTGCTCTCCCACTGTGTTTGGGGAGCACACCCATCCCTCTGCCCAGCTCAGGGCCCCCCCCCCACATGACCCACAGACCTCAGAGGCACTGGCCAGCTCCCAGTAGTCATGGTGCTCCCCAGCTACTTTCACCCTTTGCTTAAGCTTAAGTCATTCCCTGAAATGCTTTAAATGCCCCAAGCAAGAGACTTTTCATGTTTTTTTTCAGGAATTTCATGACATGACCAGCAAGGTGGGATCTTGGGGTGACAGGCCAGCACTGTTGAAGCAGAGTCTGATGGCATTTCCCACACTCCAACCTTGTCACTGCCAGCAAAATATTCACCTGCTCAGTTTCAGGACTGAGGACCAGTGCACACCCTTCTCCTGAGCACATCACCCGAGCTACATGTCAAGTAAAATCAAAAAACCCCAATATAATCCCACGCTGTGCTAAACGACAAATGACATCACCTTTGGCTGCATCTTCCAGTGCTAAATGCCAACAGCTATTTTTGTTCTCCTTCCCTCCAGCCAGTGAGGACAGAGGACCCAGCCCAGCGCATCCTTACGCTGTGCCTTGGGCCAGCCCAGCAGCATCCAGAAGCAGTGCTGCAGCGACCCACCAAACCATCGGGGCTGGTACACACCCTCCCCCCCAAACAGAATCTGTTCTGGCCCACATCTCAGTATGCCAAAAACTCAGCTAGCAGGAGCTGTTCATCCTTTATATACCGTGCCATGGAAAAGCTGAAAGCATTTAGTGGTTGTCTGTGCAGTTACTCCAGGTGAGATCCCCCTGCGCTGCGTAGGGACTTTCGCTTCTTGAATCGGGAACACATCAAGGCAAAGCTGATCCCATGGCTACTGAAGCCAAAGGGCAGCCTGTGTAGGGGCTACCAGCATAAAACCAGCAGGTCAAAGGAGGTGATCCTCCCCCTCTGCTCTGCCCTGGACAGGCCACACCTCGAGTGTTGTGTCCAGTTCTGGGCTCCCTGGGATAAAAAAGACAGGGATCTCCTGGAGAAAGTCCAGAGGAGGCTACAGAGATGATGAAGGGCCTGGAGCATCTCCCCTACGAGGAAAGGCTGAGTGAGCTGGGGCTGTTCAGCCTGAAGAAAAGAAGACTAAGGGGGGACCTTATTAATGTTTATCAATATCTGAAGTACGGGCTGCAGGGTGAAATGGCCAGCCCCTTTTCAGTGGTCTGTGGAGACAGAACAAGGGGCAATGGCTGCAAGTTAGAGCATAGGAAGTTCCGCACCACCATGGGGAAGAATTTTTACCCAGTGAGGGTGATGGAGCCCTGGGACAGGCTGCCCATGGGGGTGTGGTCTCCTTCTCTGGAGATATTCCAGCCCCATCTGGACGCCGACCTGTGCAATATGAGCCAGGGAGCTGCTTTGCCAGGGGGGCTGGACCCAATGAGCTCTGGAGGTCCCTTCCAACCCCTATGATTCTGTGATAAAGGTTTTGCATGCTACCTGCATCATACAGGTGAATGGACTCACAGAACAACACACTAAACACAATTGTGGCCAACAGGAAAGTCCCTCAATGTGCCGCTTCCCCGGGTGCTGCTCCAGCACCGTGATCCAGCAGGCAAAGCAAGTGGAAGCAAAGAACAAGTCCTACGCTTTCCCAGCCACAAACTCTGTGGTTTGATCCCTCCCTGCTCCATGCTAAGTAGTAATGCAAGAGAAGTCTTTGCTGCTTTACCTCCAGTTCCTCCCCAGGGCCCCAGTTGTACTTGGACAGCTTGCTATGAACGTACCACTCTCAAACCACAGCTTAAAATTCATTTGTGCCCCTGCATCACTGTCACCCTGCACCCCTGTCTGGCATACATGAGGTTTGACCTTTTCAGCCTTACTGTTTTCAGCCTCTGTGAGCTTTGCTGCAGAGGAAAAAAAATTGAAGGGAAAGGAATTACTGGAATGGTGACCGAACTACTGATGTGTCCTAGGGCAAAACACACGCTGCTTGGATTCCACTTCCTAATACCCTCCTAAACAAGAGAAAATTAAATGGCAAAAGAACCAAAACTAGCTGGAATCTTCCAAAAGATGGAAAACAGACTTGCAGGGCTGCCCCCGGAACCGGAGATGCTTTGGCCATTAGTGTTCAAGGGTGGCACGCACACACCAGGCTCCAACACGAGAAGGCGACAGGACATAAACAGAGCCAGCAACTGCATTTCCAAGAGGAGAAAAGCCTGGCACTTAGCTCCAGAAGTGTCCCACCACGGCTCCAGCTTCATGGGTCTTTGTTTCCTTCGTGCTGCAGATGCTGTGTTTATTTCCATGGTGTGACTAGTTTACATCTCTACCTGCCACACAGTACCTGCAGTACCACACTGAGCCAGGGCAATCCAGACTGGGGGCTCCTCCTGCCCACCCCAGCCTGGAGCAGACCTTCCCCTCCACTGACACTCCAAAAAGGGAGGCACACACGCTCTTCCTAAAACGCTCGGGATACATGGTGGGACCCCACCAGCACTCCCACCCTGCGTGACCACACTGGTACAGTCACACAGGAGTGCGGGCCCAGGCTCCTGGAAAACGACAAGCAGCTCCTGGGTAACCGTCCTTCTTATATGCTTGTTACCTCTGGGTCCCCAAAATCGGGCCTCCTCGCTCCTAAATGTTCCCAGACACAAAAGCACAGCCAAGCACACAAACCAAGACACTGCCAGCACTAACAGTAAGGTTTTACATGCTCCTTTGGAAACACAGAGCATGAAGGGGAAGAGACACCTTCAAGGAACGGCAGCATCCTCCCCAGCCATCTTCTCCAGGTTCCCTGCTCCCGAGCTGCCACCTCACTTTGCCACCCCACTTTGCCACCCCACAAGTCATCAGCCCCTTTTGATCTTGAAATAATTCTCCCTCAAAACAAACTCATCTGCCATGTATAATGAACTGCTTATTATGGGAAATATTTCCTATTTCATCACCTGCTGCTGGTCCCAGCACTGAACACTCGGTGACATGAAGGTGCACGTACAACGCTGTTACATCTCAGCACCTCTTGCTTCTGCTTCCAGCAAATTTTTTCCTAAACTACTACCACCATGCATGGTTTATCCCTCTCACCTTCCACCAATAGAACCTATTGATCAGCGTCAGCCAGGAAAACTCAACAAAATGGTAGAGAGAACACCGAGAAGCTGGAGAGCTGACTGCAAGAGAGACAGCTCACAGCGCAGAAGGCATGGGGAATTAGGGTCAGAGGGGAGATGGGCAGCACAACGCCTAAGGAAAGGTGCAAAAAGTAGGAAAATAGGACAAAAAAGAGGAAAACCACCTCAACAGCCTGCAAAAAAGCAAGGAAAACCCATTCTGGTACACCTGGAGAAGAACAGAACAAGCAAACTCTTGGTCTACATCACTTTAGATTAAGCCCATGGAAGAACTTTCCCCTGCGCTCAGCACTGGGGTGGGAGGGCAGGGGGGGGAGCCCACCTGGAGCACTGTGCTTGGTTCTGGGCCTCTCAATACAAGGACATCAAGATGCTTGAGTGTGGCCAGAGAAGGGCAACCAGGCTGGGGAACAGTTTGGAAGATAATTCTGATGACGGGCGGCTGAAGGAGCTGGGGGTGTTTATCCTGGAGAAAAGGAGACTGGGGGGAGAGCTCATCACTCCCTATAGCTAAAAGCGGGTTGTAGCGAGGTGGGGTCAGTCTCTTCCCCCTGGTAGCCAGGGAAAGGGCAACGGGAAGCGTTCTGAAGCTGTGTCAGGGGAAGGTTCAGTTGGGTGTTAGGGAACATTTCTTCACTGAAAGGGCTGTCAGGTATTGGCCCAGCCCAGCTAGGCTGAGAGTGGGGCTGCTGCACATGAACCGCATTAGCAGCAACAGGGGAGAGGAAAAACTCCCTGTTTCTTTATCTGGGACAGCCCATGGTACCCCCATGCCCGGCAGCCCCGCGCCTGGCCTGGGCAGGAAGGGAAAGCCGAAGCAAAGAAGCAGCGGGAGGGCACACGAGCAGGGGGTCCTCAGCACAGGGCTCCTCCAAGAACCAACGAGTCCCGCTCCAGACTCGCTTTCCCCGCTCTGAGGCATGAGCACAGAGCAGATGGGGTAAACACTGGGTAATTACTGCAAGTTGGTTTGGGTTCCACACTGCTGGGGGGAACCATACAGTTAAAGAATCATAGGCTACGTTAGGTTGGCAGGGACCTTCAGAGGCTATCTAGTCCCACCCTGCAGTGAGCAGGGACATCTTCACTAGAGCAGGTCACTCGGAGCCCCATCAAGCCCGACCTTGAATGCCTCCAGGAATGGGGCCTCCCCCACCTCTCTGGGCAACCTGTGCCAGGGTCTCACCACCCTCAGAGGTAACAACTTCTTCCTAATATCCAACCTAAATCTCCCCTTTTCTAGTTTAAAGCATCACCCCTCACCCTATTGCTCCATGCCCTCGGGAACAGTTCTTCCCCAGCTTCCTACAGGCACCTTTCAGGGACTGGAAGGCCCCTGTAAGGTCTGTCCCCAGAGCCTTCTCTTCTCCAGGCTGAACAACCCCAACTCTCTCAGCCTGGCTTCACAGGAGAGGGGGTCCAGCATTTTGGTCATTTTTGTGGCCTCCTCTGGACACACTCCAACAGGTCTGTGTCCTTCCTGTGTTGGTCCTTGTTCTTGATGTGCTGAGGGCTCCAGAGCTGGACACAGCACTGCAGGTGAGGTCTCCCCAGAGCAGAGCAGAGGGGCAGAATCCCCTCTCTCAATCTGCTGGCCACACTCCTTGTGACACAGCCTAGGATGCAGTTGGCCGCCTGCGCTGCAGATGCACATTGGTTCCTCATGTCCAGTTTCTCACCCATGAGTCCCCCCAAGTCCTGTTCCTCAGGGCTGCTTTCCAGCCCATCATCTCCTGACCTGTATGATTAATGGGGATTGTCCTGACCCAGGTGCAGGACGCTGCAGAAGTGAGAAGAGGGTTCTCTAAGCATAGCTTTGGTGGCTCTCAGAGGTGTGGAGCGCTGCCAGCCTTCAACTCGGGGAAGGGCAGTCTGTCTGCTCCTGCTCCGCTGGCAGTGCCTTACGCCACATTCCCTAAACACCCATCAAATGATTAATAAAACCACATACAGCAGAGCTATTTTTCCTCCTGCAGATACTGTCAGAGAAGCCAGCCACCCCTTGCAATATGGTGGGGTCTATTGTGCATGTAAAATCTGTCCCCAAAAGTAGATGCTATATATAAAATTCAGAAAAAAAAGGACTTTGAACACCTCGTTTAGAAACACACACATTGATGGGACTCTTGTTTACCTGCAGATTAGGAATCATCCCTCTTAAGGAGTCACTGCGCTGCCCTGGGGCCTGGCCTCACAGGGCTGAGCTGCTCTTATCTGCTCCGGCAGGCAGCACCCTCCGCACAGAGCAGCACACACTTGCTACACAGCCCTGTGCTGCTGCGTGTGTGTGTATGTGTATATATGTGTATATACACCCACAACCTCCCTGGGCAGCCTGTCCCAGGGCTCTATCACCCTCACTGAGTAAAAGTTCTGCCCCAGATTGGTGTGGAACTCCCTGTGCTCCAACTTGAGGCCATCGCCCCTTGTCCTGTCCCCATAGACACTGAGAAGAGGCTGGCCATGTCCCCCTGTGTCCCACCCTTCAGATAATGATAAACAATTGATCCCCTCTCAGGCTGCTTCTCTCCAGGCTGAACAGCCCCAGTTCTTTTTGCCTATCCCCACAGAGGAGATGCTCCACTCCTTTAACCATCTCTGTAGCCTCTGCTGGACTCTCTCCAGGAGATCCCTGTCTCTTTTGTACACTGGAGCCCAGAACTGGACACAATACTCCCGGAGGGGCCTGACCAGGGCAGAGCAGAGGGGGAGGATCACCTCCTTTGACCTGCTGGTCATGCTCCTTTTGATGCTAACTGACAGAGCCCACAGCACTAGACCTTGTCAGTTAGGGCATAGAGCAAGGGGACCTGTAGACCAGAGAGGGGATTAAATAAAATAAAAATTTTAAAATATATTTAAAAGCCCCACTCACCAACCCACTAACATTAAATAAGAGGCACATTTTGAGGCACTAGAAACAAGTCAATCAAGGGCATGTTTTTGTTTCCAAACACCAAGCCCTTGTAGAACTTTTCCAAACAGACACAAACTTCCACCTAATGTCAGAAGCCCAGCTAGAAGTCCAAACCATCCACCCACACGCACGCTCTCCTCCACTTTCTGCCTGCATGATCTCCGCAGAGATCCAGGAGCCAGGGTCAAGACAGCATCCTGAAAGCACTTCACCTGCTACGCTCCCGAAGCATGAAAAGGTTTCTGAAACATATGTAGTTGTCTAATAAAACCCAACTGCCCTCACTAAACCAGCGCAGAACAGGAGGCCCTGGCCTATGGATTTTGTGTTAACCTAATATTGACAGATTTGAGCCCAGAAGTATCACTTGTAAAGAGTTTAAAAAAAAAAAAAAACAACCCAAAAAACCCCAGGACATGAAGGTTTTTTCACATCTTCACAAAGCTGTCAAGCAACTCAATGACTTGGAAAGCTGGTGAAGGGAAGCAAGAACATCCTGCAAACCTTCAAGCTGCAGTGGTTAGTTATGGGATGACAGCATCCTGGAGCGTTCCACAATTTCCACTTCAGCAAATAGGAAGATTTAACTTGGAATTTCCACCCAATCGCTACCAAAAGCTTTCCTTCATGTTGGGATGGAAAAAGTCATTCCCCTCCTCTGTTTTCAGCTCATTTGGGACACACAGTTCAGAAAGGAGGTGGAGTACAAAGGAGGTGCCAAAACTAGGTATGGTCTGACTGGTACCAGCTTTCCCCTTGCACTGGGGTCTCCTCCTCGGCACAGCTCTGCACCTCTCCCACCTGCTGGGTCGCAAGCTGTATCCCAAAAGCGAGGCAAACTGAAACCCTATCCTGCTTGGACAGACAGGACGAGGTCTTTCATGAAAGGCCTCCCCTCTCTTTCCCTGCTGCAGGCTCCTCCTGAGCAGACACACTCTCCACTGGGGCTGTGCAAGCCACCTCGGATCTTTCTTGGAGGCAGAAGTGTTATCACTGCAGCCAGCGGTGACAATGGAGCAGGGGCAAGCTCACCACCACAGTGAAGTCCCACCTGTGTTCACCAAGGTCCATGTGTGACGTGCAGCGTGGTTTGGCATCACGACTCCCTCCTCCAGCTGAGCAGGCATCACACAACTCCTCTCACAACATCATTGAGTTCACAGTGCAAAGGGGATAGCAAAACACGCTCGGAGGAGATGGGCGCCATGCAACCGCACCTATTGTCTACCAGATCAGGAAGGCGCCTCTTTAAAAAGCAGCAGATGCTCTTAAACACCTCAAAGCTTGCATGGCTATGAGACGTTTGGAGACAGACCACTCAACTGGTCACCTGCAGCCTTAAAACCCCCCAGCTCCACACTGGCTGGTTTTGTAAGCCCTCCCTTTCCCAAGCCCAGGAACAGCTGTGGTTTCTTCCAAGCCCTCTGTAGCACACTGCCTTTCCACTCGCTCATTAGCCACAAGCACAGCCATTTGCTAATTTCAAAACGCAGCCCTTCATAAACCAAAGTTCAGAAGGTGCTTTAGAGACACGTCGGTCACCGCCGCTGGTGACTGTTGATCTTTACAACTTCGGTAACTTCTAACAGCAGCATCAGTGTAGGTGAACCACCAGCAATTCCTGGGGTAGGGGCTGCCTCCTTGGGGGTTCCTTAGCTTGTGGAAGCACCTGAGATGAAGGACCTGACCCTCTGTCAACTGGAGAGTGCTCAGCCAATGAAGACCTGCAGGACAAGGAGAGTCGAGACTTTTCTGATGTCCAACATCTAGGAATCCACACGTGGACTTTGGGAAACAGCTGGAATTTGTCAAATATTCCACAGCCTGGAGGAGGATTTCTGCTCTAGGGAACCGGATGACTTTTCAGCCACGTCTCCCACCCCACAGCCTCAAGAAAGAAAAGATGCAGTTCCCACACACACCCCAACACTGTCTCCTGACACATCTTGCATCAAAGAGAAGTGATCAATACAGGATTCAAACAGAGAAAGCCCATTTCCCCTGGTTTCAAGCAAAATGTTAGTATTTTTAACTATTTCACATTCACCTGTCCTATACCAAAGGGACCGCAGAGGAAGCAAGTTCCTGGACTGCAGCACCACGGTAAGCACCAACCTTGCCCGTGCCACAGTTCTGCCATCACAGAGTCACAAGGTTGGAAAAGACCTTTAAGTTCATCAAATCCAATCATTCCTATCCTGTGCTGACCCATATCCCTGAGTACCTCATCTCCCCGTCTGTTAAACACATCCAGGGGTGGGGACTCAGCCCCTCCCTGGGCAGCCTGTGCCAGGCCCTGACAACTCTTTCAGGGAAGAACTTTTCCCTCACATCTGAGCTGACCCTGCCCTGGCACAGCTTGAGCCCATTTCCCCTTGTCCCATCTCCCGTCCCCTGGCTGAAGAGACCATCGCCCACCTTCTCTACACCCTCCTTCATCACTTGACTGGGAGCACAGACCCAAACCCAGTACAACCATACTCTTCAAACCAATCTGCTGCCCTTTAATCAATGGCACTTGAAGAAAATGGGGCCTCTCAGTCATGTAACCTGTAAGCGAACGCATGGACCTGCCACCACACTTAACAGGGCCCAGAGTCTGTTGGGCTGACCAGAGGAGACACAGTGAAGAGCATGGCCAGGACTGTTCTAACAGCCCAAAGGCCAGAACATTTTGCTTAAGGAAACCAAATAAAATAACAGAAGTAACAGGAGGGTTCTTTGCAATATTCAGGAAGATTGTTTCCTCTCTACCTCCACGTAATTTTAGAACTACCGCCAGGAACTACCAGGAACCACTACACTGTAAAAATCATAGAATCACAGAATGGCTTGGGTTGGAAGGGACCCCAAGGAGTTCCAACCCCCCCTGCCACAGGCAGGGACACCAACCTCCAGGCCTGGAGCTACACAAGGTTGCCCAGGGCCCCAGCCAACCTGGCCTTGAACACCTGCAGGGACAGGACACCCACCACCTCTTTGTGCAGCCTGTTCTAGCCCCTCACCACTCTCTCTGGAAAGAACTTCCCCCTAATATCTAATTTAAACCTTCCTTCCTTTAGCTTTAATCCATCCCCCTTGTCCTGCCAGTATCTGCCCTTTTAACAAGCTGATTCCCTCCTGTTTCTCTGTTCCCTTCAGGGACGGGAAGGCTGCAATGAGGCCCCCCCTGCAACCTTCTCTGCTCCAGGTAATTTCAGAACTACCACCAGGAACTACCAGGAACCACTGTAAAAATACCATGTAACAAAGTGATAGAGCAGTCACCTCCTTGCTAGTCCAGCGCTGAGGATTAAAACCAGCTAGCAACCACATCCCTGAGCCTGGAGTACGAGGCAAGCAGGCCTGTAAGTGTTCGTTTCCATAAGGAAACACTAAGTTTGTCCAAAATCCAGACAGTTAAAAACAGCCAAAAATTTACGATCGGAGAGTCCAGAGGAGGAAAACACGGGTAAAGCAAACCAAAGCAGGCCTGCATGCTCTCTAGTGTTTTATCAACATTCCCTGATTTATTTTAAAAGTTGGGCAGAACAGGAGTAATTAATAGGCTGCCATATGCCCGTGTGCTGCAGCTGCTACAGCGATTTATTCTTATAGTTGTGCTATTACCTTCTTTGGCAACTGAGGGAGATAAGGAGCAGCATCCTGAGCTTGGATAGTAGCTCCTCGTTTCCAGGACTGTCAGTAGGAAAGTGGGAATTAATCCTCTAATTTCAGCCTGAGGAGCAGGTCCAACAAAGGGGGAAAAGAACCTGCATGTTGCTGTTTTTGTGAGATGGGAAGGGAAAAAAGAAGTGTTTGGAAGAGCAGTGGCCTTATTAAGCTGGCAAGCCTGCAGCCCCTGAGATCGATGCTCTGATGAGCACAAGGAGCGGTGCCGGGGCCGGGGGGGGGGGAGGAGGGAAGGAGAAGAAGAGACCTCAATGAACTGAAAGTGTGGTGAGAGGAAGAGGCAGGGAAGTGGTTTGAGAACGAACTAGGTCAAAGGTGGATTTAGGACAAGGGCAAGCAGAGTGTGCTTGCACAGGGACATTAGAGCTAGTGAGGACCTCAGTTCTGGGCCCCAAAGGCTGGGAGAAGGAGGAAAACCAGTGGCTCTCACCCTCATATCAAAGGAGGTTTACTCTGGACCTTCCACACTTCTACCTGCCAGGCAAGCCTTTGCCAAGAGGGACCAAATGAAACCTTCATGTATTTCCAGGAAGAGCTCCATATCTATTTTGAAGATCTCCAGCTCAATATTGGTGATGTTAAATGAAGGGCAGATAAGGCTGCCGTGAGTTTTGGGGTTGCTGCTGGTTTTTTGGAAGACCCCTCCAAAAGACTCTCTGCTCATCAAGCAGTACAAAGTCAGGTCTGCCCCACGGCAAAGTTTGCCAAAGGGATTTTCCTCCCCACTCAGGGATTTGAAATTTTGGGGGCTGATGCCATGTTGCTGCCTCTCACCATCGCTTGAGGCTTCTCCTTTGGATGCCAAGGGCAGGGCATTGGGTTGGGCAAGATGGGGTTGTATTCAGTATGACAGCTCCCATGCTCAGGGTTATGAACCCACCTCTTCCTAGAGGCAGATATTGGGGTGGGGGCCATGTTACCTGGCTCCCACCATAAGCCTTATGTGTAGCAAGCCAGAGTGGTTGCATTTCTCTTGATCCAGGTTGCCGTTAGCTGCTCTGCCCAGGAGTGTAGCGTCCATCTGGACATCAGGACTGTAAAAAAGGCCTGGGCTTGTTCTACTCAAATTGTCACTTATATCTGAAAAGAGCTTCTTATATCATATGGGGGTTGGGCTCAATGACCTCTTGAGGTCCCTTCCAACCCCAACAATTCTGTGATTCTGTGATTTATTTCTGGGCTCACAACCTGCTTTGGGGTGGGAGCTCCTTTTTAGCACCGACACTGCCTGGCTCAGTCACCATGCCTAGGCCAGAAAGTACAGGCTGACAGCCTGGAAGCACAGATAATGCTACAGGAACGGGCTCCTATGTTTGGGGACACAGAAGGAGGATTCTGTAATGAATCCCACTTTGTTAGGTTCTTCCTAAGAAATCCCCAACAAGCAATTACACAAAGAGAAAGCCCTTTAAAAGCAGCTCATCACGGCAGCCTTGGGGATGCACCCCGAGCACAGAGAGGTGAGGCACAAGCCCAAACCTTGTCAATGAGTTTGGTGACAACTTGGAGCACCAGCAGTGGACCTCTGGGAGACTGGAAGGAGACAACCTGCAACTTCTCACCTCCAACTTGAGCCACTGGCTCTCTCTCCCCAGAGTTAGAGGCTGGTGCACTGAGCTCAGTTTCAAGAGGAACTGCTCAACACAGTGGCTCGCGCGCTTGCCTTGGTCTTGCGTTCCAAACTGCGAACAAAGCCTCCCTTAAACGTGGTTTGATTGACGCAAATCAAGAGCTGAGCGGGTGATTCATGGTTGTCAGACCGTAACGCTTGCACACAAACAGCATGTGCACAAGCCCAGCACTGATGTACTATCACGAGAGTCAAACACAGACTGCTCACGACAAGGTCTCGGCTTATTTCCCCTCCTCCTCTTCAAAGGACACGCTGCATTTTGCTAGGTAATGGGGTTGCAATAAATCTTCAGGCATAAACTTGTAATTCCCACCTTGCTCTGCTTCCCTACAGCCTGCTGTGCAAATCTCTCCTGTCAAAAGAGCTCTGAAGTGATCCCCACGGAGCTGGGGGACAGCCCACAGCCAGGCCTGGTGGATCTCGGGCAGTCTGACAGCAGGGCTGCTGCACCACCAGCCCTCTGCCCCGGCCCTCCTATCCCCAGCCACAGGCTGCCCCTCTCCCTCTGTGATAAAACCCTTTCCCCATCTTTCATCCTTCCTCACAAGCTTCACAGATGCACGAGGAGCAGGACCAGGCAGGTGTGCAGCTGAGGACTGAAACATGATGCCCCATTCAGCAAAGACCCAAAAGCAGCATCTGTCCCGACCCAGCAGTTCTTTCTTGCTGACCCTGAACCGGTTCCACCTCCCTCACACTTGGGGCAGGCTCTGCACAGGGTATTCCCAGGCACAGGTAAAGCTGGAATCTTCCTATCCTCTCCATACATCTCAGAAGAGACACCACAGACAGTGACCTGACTCCCTGTCTGTATCTGCAGAGAGGTCCCGCTGGGAAGCCAGCAGCTGACAGCCATGCCATAAGGCAGCCACAGCCCGCTCTTGAAGGAGGTGATGTGGTTTTACAGGATGGTCAAGCCAGAAGCACACCTCCTCACTTCAGAAAGGCCACATCAGCTCCAGAAAGGCGTACAAAAGCACTCAAGGGAGTCAGAACTTCTGTCTAGAGTCTGGATTTGCACATTTAGGAGAAAGGGTGTAGATAAGCCCCAGCCAGAGTCCTGTGTCCAGAGCTGGGGCCCCCAATGCAAGAAAGATGTGGAATTGATAGAGGGTTCAGAGGAGCCACGAAGATGATCAGAGGGCTGGAGCACCTCTCCTAAAAAGAGAGGCTGAGGGAGCTGGGCTGGTTCAGCCTGGAGAAGGGAAGGCTGCAGGGGGACCTCATTGCAGCCTTCCAGTCCCTGAAGGGAGCAGAGAAACAGGAGGGGAATCAGCTTGTTAAAAGGGTAGATAATGGCAGGACAAGGGGGATGGATTAAAGCTGAAGGAGGGAAGGTTTAAATTGGATATTAGGGGAAAGTTCTTTCCAGAGAGAGTGGTGAGGGGCTGGAACAGGCTGCCCAGAGACGGGGTGGATGCCCCATCCCTGGGGGTGTTCAAGGCCAGGTTGGCTGGGGCCCTGGGCAACCTTGTGTAGCTCCAGGCCTGGAGGTTGGTGGCCCTGCCTGTGGCAGGGGGGTTGGAACTCTATGATGCATGGGGTCCCTCCCAACCCAGACCATTCTACGATTCTATGATAGCAAAGACTTCGGTTCTCCTAAATGCAGGAGGGTAGGGATTGGGGGAATGAGCTGCTGGGGTACAGGAGGGTCCCTGCCACCAGCAGTAGGATGGTGCGGTGCTGCTGCAGCTCTTCCCACCACCAAGAAAGAGAGCACACAAAGTTCTACCGTAATTAACTCCTGTAGGTGACACCACTACATTCCTGCAAACAATTAGGAAACAAAACAGAGAGGCAAAGACCCTGCCAACCACAGCAAATAAACCAAAGCTAGTGTTTCTTACTAATCTTTCCACAAACAAACAAGACAAGTGTCACCGTAGGTAAGAGGATTCAGACAAGCACAACTTCCAAAGTAACTCTTAAACTCAAGATACTTGATGATACTCAGGTTGCCAAGGTACCTAGAACTGCACCTCTTCTCCAGCCATCTGCCTGGATGAGGCACTGTTTTCCCTCAAAGGGGCTGGAAAAGGGTGTCAAGATCTGCCCAGTAGCCTGCACCAAACCCGTTCTCCGTGACCTTCATCTGTGCTACCACTGCATCCATCCCAAAGCCTCCTGGGTCTGAACTGGCTTTGCCAGAACAAGCCTATGTTCTGCACCCAAGGTCCCAAGAGAGGATCTCTCTGACCCATGCATCACCCACAGCCCTCCAGCTCCCGGGGTTTTGAGGCCTCCCCTGTCATCCCCTGCATTTCCCAGTCCCTCACCTCTCCTTCCAGCTGGAGTCTGGACCCAGCTGCCTTGCAGTGAGCCAGAGGAATCAGCTCCCCTAGCTCCTTTATATGCTTCAGGTGAGGATCACGAAAAGGCCACTATGGCAAGTCCACAAGACTCACCTCCTCCCACCACCTTCTTGAAGCTAGCTGGGTTTAAAAAAACCATCAGCAAACACTAAATCAAGCTGGCAGCAGCATCCCACATCGGGGGAGAGAACGGAATCAAACCAGCAAGTCCCTCAGATACAGGTACATCCACATCAGCACACCAGTGTGCTTCAGAAGGGCATCTCCCGGGACACACCACTTAAGTAGTGTTCTGGTTTGCATCTCAGGCATTTCAGCAAACAAACTAGATTCCTCTGCTGAAAAACGAACCCAGAAGCTGTGTTCCAAGAGCACAAGCAACAGACCTGATTCATTCATGGCTACCCAGCCCACACAACCAGATCAGAGTTGGTATGAAGCTAGCCCAAGACACACAAACCCACCCTTCACCACTGGCCCCTTCCCCGCCCTGCACTTCCCCCTGCTGCACTGAGACCACGCTGCTCCTCACAGAGATGATACTTCACCCAAAAGGTGAGACCTCAAACTCTACTAAGCAGAGTGGCACATCCCTTCCAGCTGACTTGAGAGGAGCCAGTCTGAAAGAGTCTGAAAGCCTGAAGGTCTCCAAGGTCAACATCTCCACATCCCTGCGAGTTGGGACCAGCCGAAGGAGAAGTCATCCTACCAACACAGGAATACCAGCTTCTAACTCTCCAGAATGCAAGTGACCAGGGGGGGTGGAGGGACAGAAAATAGGATGGATTTCTGAGAAACATCACGAAAGAGTGAGTTGTAGCACCACAGCGCTGCTGCTGTTGCTCTCCTCAGTTTCGGGTTTAGTCATCATTTAAAAAAACACCACCACAAGTCAAACCCTCACGAAGTTAGCTGGAGAAGCAGCACAGCATTATTTCTGGGAAGGAAATAAAAAACCCTCATTTGAGTGGATTTTTTTTGTATAAACACATTGGGTCCCGGGTTGTTTTTAAGCCAGTTTTGCTGAATACACTCTGGAGCTCCAGGTATTACGAGCCACTAGAATAACAACTGATGCCCAAACGCCTTCTGGCAGCACATATCTGGGTAGGCAAAAATGCATGAAAGCCTGTGGACAGTGAGGTGCTGTCACTAAGACAGCACAAGAACAAATCATGTAATCTCAGCTTCAAAAAACACCCAAGAATTGATAGTTTATCCATTTGGCTCCCAGGAAACTTCCCTTTCTCTGTATTAAATTACGTGGTTGTGAGACTTCAGAACTCCCTGGGTTTGTTCAGCCTGGAGGAGGCTGAGGGGAGACCTCATAGGGGTCTGAGGCTTCCTGCTGAGGGGAGTGAAGGGACAGGTGCTGATCTCCTCTCCTTGGGGACCAGGGATAGAACCCGAGGGAACGGCGTGAAGCTGCACCAGGGAGGTTCAGGCTGGGTATTAGGAAGAGGTTCTGTGCTGAGAGGGGCGTCAGGTGCTGGCACAGGCTCCCCAGGGAAGGGGTCACAGCCCCAAGCTGGGCTGAGGGCAAGAAGCTTCTGAACAATGCACTCAGTGCCATCTCTGACTGGCTGTGTGGAGTCAAGAGTTGGACTCCATGGTCCTGATGTGTCCCTCCCAACCCAGGAGATTATGTGATGCTGGGATTCCAAGTAGTGCTGAGTTCTCAGCTGCTATGAGCAAACCAGTAAGTGCCCGTGCAGTTACAGCAGCATTTTTTGCCCCCAGCCCCCAGGTTACGTTGCCGCCCCAAGAATCTGGCAGGACATGACTTCAGCTGTGCTCCCAAACAAGAGATCACTTCTTACTCCAGGGCCCAACCAAGGAGAGGGAAGGGCCCTGCCAGCAGCTGTCTGGAAGCATCAACAGCTGGAATTCAAAGCATACAGCATCCAAAACCAAGGGGGCGGTGGAAGATCAACACATGGGGATCAGGGCAAGGCAATAAACAAGAGCAAATCCATCCTTTCAAAGACAGTAAATTTCTATAGCTCTCAAGGCTTGGGCTTCAGCAAGCCACCAGCGTGACTAACATACTTAGGAAGTCCAGAAATGAAATCCTGCGTTGTTTTTGGCTTAATGCAGGAAATCAGCTTTAATGACAACCTACAGTTAGCTCCGTAGTCATTTTCTTTCTGCTTCATTGACATACATGACAAGACTTTATTAGCAGGGCTAAAATTAAAAACAAAACATTTTTCCCCAGCTGCAAAGAATGCTTAAGTGTTCATCGACACCTCATGAAAAGAGATTAAAAAAAAAAAAATCATTATTCCAAAGCACTTCCATCACTTTTTTTAGATTTCAGCTTTTCATAGTGTTTTACATCAGAAGTTAGGTCCTTTGCACACCCATGACCACAGTTTTTTTGAATCCCAAATAAAATGCCAAATAAAATCACGACTTCTGACACAGTAAGCCAGCGAGAACGCAAGAGGAACACCATGGGACAAGAGGGGCTTTGCTCAGTGCTGTTGGGATTTCACCCAGCCCCCTCACCAGCATCAGAAGAGTCTGAACAAATTAAAGATTTTTTTAACAGGCTGGGAAGTGATTTTGATCTAAACCACTTTCCCCATCTCAACATCTATGCTTCTCTGCAGGGAGCAAGAGAAAGCCCAGTCACCACTGAACCGTCATTTGAAGTCCTGCAGCCAGAGTTTGTGCAGTACCCCCTCAGGGACTTTGTTCCACGTTCCCCCCAGCCCAACCGAGATCACTGTTGCTCACACGTTACACGGCTCATATTATTCAGCCTTTGATGTCACTTTGTACTCCCCCAGGGCTCCCTCTAGGAAGGCAATTTGGGATCCCCAGTGTGGGACACGCAAGAATCATAGAGTATACTGAGTGGAAGGGACCCACACGGATCATCATGGAATCACAGAAGCACAGACTGATGTGGGTTGGAAGGGACCCCAAGGATCATAGAGCTCCAACCCTCTGCCACAGGCAGGGCCACCAATCTCCACGCCTGGAGCTACACGAGGTTGCCCAGGGCCCCATCCAACCTGGCCTTGAACACCTGCAGGGACAAGGCATCCATCCCGTCTCTGGGCAGCCTGTTCCAGCCCCTCACCACTCTCACTGTAAAGAACTTCCCCCAATATCCAATTTAAACCTTCCCTCCTTTAGCTTTAATCCATTCCTCTTGTCCTGCCATTATCTACCCTTTTAACAAGCTGATTCCCCTCCTGTCTCTCTGCTCCCTTTAGGGACTAGAAGGCTGCAATGAGGTCCCCCTGCAGCCTTCTCTTCTCCAGGCTGAACAAGTCCAGCTCCCTCAGCCTCTCTTTTTAGGAGAGGTGCTCCAGCCCTCTGATCATCTTCGTGGCCTCCTCTGAACCCTCTCCAACAGTCCCACATCTTCCTTGTACTGGGGCCCCAGCTCTGGACACAGGACTCCAGCTGGGGCCTCCCGAGGGCAGAGCAGAGAGGGACAATCCCCTCCCTGTCCCTGCTGCCACCCCTCTCCTGATGGAGCCCAGGATCCCACCGTCCTTCCAAGCTGCAAAAGCACACTGCTGGCTCATGGGAAGTTTCTCACCCACCAGAACTCCCAGGTCCTTCTCAGCAGGGCTGCTCTCCAGGAGCTCTTCTCCCAGGCTGTATCTATGACTGGGATTCCTCCAGCCCAAGTGCAACACCTGACACTTCGCAGTCCAAGATCATCAAGTCCAAGAACTTCTACAGGAGTCACCTACACCACAGAGAAAACGCACTACCACTCCCTTTTCTCAGCTGTGCCACAGAACCACATAAGGTCAGGGGCTGGCAGGGATCTCTAGAGATCATCTAGTCCAACCCTATGCTAAAGCAGGATCACCCAGAGCCAGCTGATTCTGAGTCTCTCTGGAGAAAGAGACTCCAAGCCTCTCTGGGCAGCCTGTGCCAGTGTTCTGTCACCCTCTGCGTAAAGCAGTTTTTCCTCCTATTGAGATGGAACTTCCCGTGTTCCAGTTTGTGCCCATTGTCCCCTTGTCCTGTCACTGGGCACAGTGCAAACTGAGATTATTTCTCCTGATTTTGAGTTTTAATTCTTTTTCCCCTGACTGTTTCCAACACAAGAGCTTAACACCTTCAAGATCTCTGTTCAAGAACATCACTCAGAAAGTAGTTCTCCCAAGCACATCCTACTTGGGCCACACTTCCCAATCCCCTCAACACTCAGTCTTCCAGACAAGATTAGCATCGGGGTATTCTTACCAGGAGAGTTTCTTTGCAGGCTTAAAGAAAACCTCAACAAGTTCATGGCCACGGCCAGGCAAACAGCTCACGATGGGTTTACACACAGAGGGAAGAGCTGCCTTGTTGTTTTAGAAATGGTCTCATTTCTAGCAGGGACTCTCCTCTTCTTTCTTAAGCCCCCTGCACCAACAGCCTACCGGCCCCTCTCCCAAGTACCTGCCTTTCTTCTGACAGTCTCGGATGCTTCAAAAACCAACAAAAAAGACAGCAAATGTCAGCACCCAGCAACTCATGTGGTTGGAGGGTTTATTGACACTTGCTAACTGTGACCAGGACTGCTCTTACAGCTTCACCACTTGTGAACAGCGGACACATTGACAAACTGGAGTCAATAAAACACGAGTTATGTAAACAGAAGTATATTCAGAGTTCAGAGCTTTAAGGTATTCCTCCCCACCACCTTAATTAGCATTAAGAGTTGGCAAGAGCTCGTTAAGCAGCAAGGGCAGCACCAGATAATTTATCACCACGTTAGATCCCTCTGAAGAGCAAACAAGATGAAAGAGACACTGGTACAAGGCACCGCGCTCCCACACTGCTGTAAGGGCTGCACGTGGGTAACTGCAAATTATCAGATCCAAAGCAAAGTATATGGGTTTGTTTTCCAGTTTAGAAATTCCAAGCAGGAGAGAGGTTTGAAAACTTCCAGAAATTTGGGGGGAAACTGCAAAACTTGCATCAGATTTTGCTGGAACTGACATTGAAGTCTCTGCTTCAGGAAGAGAAAGGAGGAAGAGTAGAGAAAGGAAAAAGAAATAGTGGTTACGGAAAGGAAACTTGTTTTCATTGAATCACCAGCATCCTGCTGGGGAGGGAAGTTACCCAAGCCAAGTTACCCTGCAGCACAGCAAACCCTTCCAGGGCTTCCCAATCCAAACTTCACATAGGAGCTCCCCAAACCCCTGTGATGGCAAAGGAAAATACCCCAGGATGGGCAGAGGCTTTGGCACAGTCAGTGTCTTCATCTGGCTTCAGAAAGCCAGAGGGAAGCACAGCTCACCCTGCCATCCAAAATAAGAAATCTTTGCTGTCTTTACCGGGGGGAAAAAATCAGGGATGCCCTTAAACACCAGGGCTCAAGGCCATGATATTCTTCCATATTTTGTGTAGCCAACACTCTCTGTACAGGGTTGGTTTGTTTCTGTTGGAGATTCTGGTTGGTTAAACACCAGCCACATAAATAAAGCGAGTATCGCCACTGCCATGCAGGATGGCATCTCCAGAGCTGGCCCCAAGCCTGCTCCAGACACACAAAGCTTCACAGCACACCTTAAAGAATCATCGGCAGCTCCAAACGTCTCCTGTCAAACTGGAAAGAACTTTCTAGACGTGCTATGACCAGGAGTCGCTACAGGAATCCCTGAAGAGCTTAGGCTGATAAATCATTTATATTACTCAATGCCAATTTGGCTGTGGAGTAAGAAGTGTTACAGAAAGGTGGGTGAAATTCAGAGTTGCAGGTACGGATGGGGCACTTCACCCCCACTTTCTGCCCACCCTTTGCCCCGTCCCAAAAAAAAACAACCCAACACAAAGAGCAGAGAGGCTCTGCCGGCATCTCTCCCTCCCTGGGAAGGGCAGATCACGTCCCTGCCTGCCCCAGGGCAGCATGAAGGAGCTCAAGCTGGTGCATTTCAGAGGATGCTGCCGCTCAGCACTGTGACTGTAGCGAGCAAGACCGGTTCAAGGTGCACGCTGCCGCAGACGAGCGCGCGGCTTGTTTTCGCGGTAACTGATCTCCACGGCACGGATTATACCAACAGTTGTTGCTCATTTCCACTCCGCCGGCATCTCCCCTGATAAAAACGCGCTTGTCAATACAGCAGCTGCTCTCAGCCGGCAGCGCTGTTGGCAGCTGCGCGGTCTGGAACTCGCAGCCCTTCTAGGTGAGCTTGGGAAAGATGCTGGGGAATACAGCTGCGCAGCCGTACGCGGGCAGGGCGCATGGAGCCGTGATCTCTTCCCGCCCTATCCTTCTGCAGTTTGAAAAAAAAACCAACCCAAAACAACATAAAGCCCTAACTTGGTTATAAATCATTCTTCAAGCATTCACACAGTTGTCTTTTTGAATATTCCAATGGTGAACTTGGCATCCAGGTTCTGTTTCCTGAGAACAGAGTCTGATTTCTTTTAAAGCTATTATCTCTACTTCCCTAATATGAGCTAGGGAGCTGCTTTGGCAGGGAGGTTGGACCCGATGATCTCTTGAGGTCCCATCCAACCCCTACGATTCTATGATAACTTGCTATTTTCCATAAGTTTATCCTTACCTTTCTGCATCTCTGCACACAAGACATAGCTGTACTGTGCCCTGGAAGTGAACGCAGCGTGTCCAAAGCTGACCACCTCTCTCCTTTCAGCGCCGTAGGACTGTAGCATGCCGCTCCACAGGGTTATGAACCAGCCTGCCTGAAACAGGCCAGGGTGGCACCAACCCACTGAGGTCAAGGGAAGCCGGGACCAACCCACTGAGATCAAGGGAAGCGTTTTGCTCCTTAGGACCGAGGAAAATACATGGTGGCGGTAAGAAGAGAAGAGAAACCACCACGTGCGAGGCAGACAGATTTCTGAGGAGTGCTGTGGATCAGGCTGGGAGCACCAGAAATAGCCGGTGACCGGGCAGAGATCAGTGGGTGAGGTGGTCAAAGGTACACAGTAAACACAGCTCGCTGCAGCACCGGCTCACATTCAGCACTGGAACACAGGCGCACAGACCGGAGCTACGCCTGCCTCTGCAATTAACACCTGTCCCTAATAAAAATGAAACACAGACAGCCCCTCTTGCTTCCCTAGCCCCCCCAGGGGAGGAAATAAAGTCTTCCTGCAGCTATTTATCACACCAACTCGACTCAGCGCCAGCAGCTGCCTTTACACCCGCTGCCATCCTCACCCAAGGAACAGGACTCAGGGCTGCAGGCACATCTCCAGGGCCAGCTGGATACCCTCCAGCTCCTTCTAGCCTGGGTATCAGTGCACATAAAGGCCAGGGAGCTGCTAGAAGCAGGTAGAGGAGAATTAATCGTGCTGCACAATACTCGTGGATTGTGCAGACCTCATTTCTGTTGGGTTAAGCGGATTTTCGGAGCTCCACTGGAGCAGGACCTGCAGGTTAACTCTGGCATGGGAAGGGTCCCCAACACAAACCTTCTGTATCACCTTCCAGTTTTAAAATGTAATGGCAACTCAGAGGAGGCTTGTGCCAGGCTGGTGCCTGGTTAGTGAACACTCAGATCTCAGAGACCTGAAACTCACCTTCTCCCACAGGCAGAAGCCCTTGGAAGAGAGGGGAGAAGCCCCCACCAAACCTTTGTCTTCCTACCAGGGTTTGGCCGGTTTCATTTTGGCTAGCTGGGCGTTGTGCAACCAATGCTCTCACCTAAAGAGCTGCAGGGCCTGTTGAGCAATACAGCTGTGTCGCAACTGAAGCTGAGCACACGGGACCATACCCCCCAGGAATACACCCACACACACACCCCCAGTTCAGCTCAGATAACTCCACTCTGCGTTCTGGGCTGATGGAAGGGCAGTGTGGGATGCACCACCTGCCCTAACACAAACCGCTGCACAGCAGTGCTCGGCTCTGCATTCAGCATCTTGTTTCTCCCCCATTACAGTCCAGCTTCACCATCCTCAGCCACCAGTATTCGCACTGTGGTAAGCGATATGTCACACTGGCCCCTGGAAACAAGTCTGTGGCCATGGCAGAACTCCTTGTAGGAAAGAAGCAAGAAGCCCACAGGCATCCCTGGTCAGGAATGATGCTGCAGAGGGACACAGCCCAACCTCCTTTCTTTGCCATGTCTTGAGCCTGGAAGTCTATCCCAGAGTTACAGCAAGTCCAGGCTCCATCCTGCTGATAGAGATGCTTACTGCACAGAGCTTTGAAGGGATTGATATGAAACCAGCAGCAGCCGACCAGACAGATGCACAGGCTACTCCTGGGCACTGCTACAGAAAGCTCACCTCCAAGTCAAGGCAGCACTGTACTGCATCAATGTGGCTGAGGGAAAAAAGATCTGGAGACTGGAGCCTTGAAAAGCCGGAATCCAAGCCCCTTCCATTAGTTCAGATGTCAACACCTTATTCCAATGCAATATGGACAGCCCAGCTGGCTTGCAAGGCTCTGTCCCAGGGAGATGACAACAGGTCAAAGGTTTAATGCCCAAGCCCACCATCCGCGATGTCAGATTGCCACCTAAGTGCTTCTGAAGAAAGTCTTTTCACAGGGACCAGGCAGTTGTTTAAACATCCACAAATCCCCCAGAAAAGACAGAGGCCCTTCTTCATCAGCTTTAAACACAAAATACCTAAACAAAGGGCACTGCACCAGCCAGGAGCATACTGGCAGCCCCCTGATAACGTCTTTTGAGGTCCACAACATTCTCACTCAGAAGATCTCAACCGACCAGCTGGCATTAAAACAGCAGCCCTACCTGAACAGAAGTATTTAAACATCTATTAATTATGCCCTCGGAGCCTGAAGGTCGCCTGCCCAAAGAGCCACAAAGCGTTCGACCTCTGAGCTGATGCAGGCTCTGCTAGCGCTCCGCTGCAGGCTCATCCACAGCCCGGCCCAACAAGGAGCACCCAGGAGGCTTTCCTTTGTCCTTCCTTTAGGTTCAGGAGGAGGAAGCTGAAGTCAGGCCGGGCCGACCCCACGCAGGGCGGCTCTCCATTCACAGGGGAGCTGTTCTGTCCCACCAGTGCTGTCCCTGCACACAGGTGCTACAGCCAGCTGCTGCAGACCTCTGGGAAATGGGGTACGGAGACAAGATGCTTGTCTCTGCACAGGAGATGCATACACCACACCAATATACTCATGTTCAATGTGTATTTTGTCTCCATCAGCATATTTAACAGCAGCAGTTAATTCACATTTATCGTGAAAACCCACTTAGCCATTAATACTGCTTCCGTTCAGACAGACCTTTGTTACTTGCCAAACAGCTTACATGGACCCCAACAAATTATTATACTCCACATCCCTTTCTGGTCCCTGCCCCAACGAGCGGCTGCAGGGCAGCTCCCAACTGCTCCAGCCGCAAGCACAACAGCGGAGAAGCCAGCACTGCGCTCACCTGCGCCGTGTTTGCGTCTGGAAGGCGCTCCTCGCATCCGTCACAGCAAGGGGGTTGTTTCCCCACCTTCCTCCTCCTCCTCCCATACATGATGAAAGGTTCATTTATTCAGGCTGCCGAGGTTCTCCGGCTTACCTGGGAAAGCTTCCCATCCACCGCGGGGGAGAGGAGTTTGAAAGACATGAATGTCTGTTTCATGAGCATCCGCGCTCCGTAAGCAATACATAAAGGTGAGGATTGTGCATGCAGGCAACAGGTTACATCTCTACCGAAACAAATACAAGATGCAAAGCAGTATGAAAGCTTGAACCAGCACCAGTCCAAGACATTCCACTATTCATCACTGGAGAATATCTCTATTTTCTCCTTCCTTATAACATCTTGCCAATATATTCACTCAGCATACATCACAGTCTGAAAACTGCCCTGCTCCAGGTGTGCCATGGATCTCCAAAGCACAGACTACAGCCCCACCTTGTGCAAGCCCGTCCCGTGCTGAGTAACTAACCACAAGGCACAAAGATCCTCACGGGGAAGATGTGGGGTACAGGACACCCCGTATTCCTAACGCCCATCCAGAATATCTTGCTTAACCCCTCCTCCAGCAAAACACACATCTACCATGATGCTGATCTGCCCAACACCCCCAAAACAGCACACAGTACTGACTTACTTACACCCTTCATCCAGGCACTCATCAGCAAGACACCAGGAGACCTGGATTTTTTTTTGGGGGGGAAAAGGTGGTGAGGGTGTGAAAGCAAGCCCCCTGCTCCCCCCCACCCCCAGCATGGATGGCACAGGACAACAATTCCTCCGAGCTCCCCTGTCTTTCTGTGGAGGATTACAGAGCTTGAGATACCAGCAGCTGCCTCAGGGTAAGACGTGAAACGATCAGCGTGACTCTAGGAGATGCTTCAGCTCAGAGAAAACAACACTTAGCAGCGGCAGGAAGCCCACAGGTGAGTGCAGGTTAAAAACCTGCTATTTGGGGGAGGAAAAAAGTCACCCAAGAGATCAGGGTAGTAGGTAAAACTCAGCAGTTTTTACACACTATGGAACTGGAAGGAAATATTCCACAAGCACATTACCCGGTGTCCAAAACTAGGACCAAACTTTCCTCCTGCAGCAGCAGGTTCTACTTACAGCACATCAGTTCATATTCCCTTCCCTCCTGCCAAAGGAGCCCGGTAAAAACTAGGCAAAAGTCCGTGCGTTTAATCCACTAAACCTGCGGCTCAGCGCCCGTCACGTAGGAGTGAAACAGTTAATTTCACAGCTTCAGAAGACAGCAACAAATCTCATGCCTTCCCGAAGCGAGCAGCCATCAGCTCCCTCCTCCCCTGCGGGGCTGAAAGCGCTTACGGATTTAAATCTGCGTTCCATTTGAAAACAGACGACTGCAGCGCTGCAAGAGCGTGAGAAATCGACAAAGTCTGCAAGTTCATTTGTATCAGCCTTTAATCAAGTTCATTTCTAGCGGTTTTCTTTTATTATTGTCAAATTAAAAGTTACGACAAAGATCACAGACTGGTCTGGGTTGGAAGGGACCCCAAGGATCACAGAGCTCCAACCCCCTGCCACAGGCAGGACCACCAACCTCCAGGCCTGGAGCTACACAAGGTTGTCCAGGGCCTCATCCAACCTGGCCCTGAACACCTCCAAGAATGGGGCATCCACCCCCTCTCTGGGCAGCCTGTTCCAGCCCCTCACCACTCTCTCTGTAAAAAGCTTCCCACCAAACATCCAATTTAACCCTTCCCTCCTTCAGCTTCACTCCATCCCCCTTGTCCTGCCAGTCTCTGCCCTTTAACAAGCTGATTCTCCTCCTGTTTCTCTGCTCCCTTCAGGGACAGGAAGGCTGCAATGAGGTCCCCCTGCAGCCTTCTCTTCTCCAGGCTGAACAAGCCTAGCTCCCTCAGCCTCTCTCCATAGGGGAGGTGCTCCAGCCCTCTGATCATCTTCGTGGCTCCTCTGAACCCTCTCCAACAGTTTTACATCTTTCCTGTATTGGGGGCCCCAGATTTCAGAAGCATTACCTTCATCTCTCTTCACACAAACAGAGGCAAAATCCCCAAACCATCAAGTTAAAACTAGGCCAGGGACAGAGTTACACCCCTCTGGTTTCAAACACCTAAATCTGAATTCCCACCAAAAATAAAAAAAAAGTTTAAACCCTTCAAGATGTTTCAAGGAAAAGACACTCAGCTTCTCTAAGGAAAGTTTGTGTTTTTGCAAACCAGAAAAGCCATCAAAGCAAAACCACTGACCCAAAGCAGGAGCCCGCTTTGCTGAAAGGCCCATGTACTGTGTTCATCAGTAAGGCTACTACAGCATCCCCAGGTGGACAGACCAGCACACTAGAAGGTTTTAGATTAAATTTATTTTTAAAAGAATTAGAATATTTTAAAACTAAAAGCTTTTTTAAAACATCCCCTCATCCTCCCTCCATCAGTTCACATGCTCAAGAGGCATCTATCCATCGCCACCTCTCTGTCTGTTCTCTACTCTTTGGTCACAACTACATCAAAAGGGACTGCAGGACCAACAAGCTGCCTTCCTAACCAAAGGAAGGCACTAGAACAGGAATACAAACACAGGACACACTGTCCCTTTAGCCCTAAGCACAGCCTGACCTGGTGCTGTGGGATTCCAGGATCTGAACTGCCACACACAGAGAAGACTAACCTACTCCAGTAACACCCTTATCTTCTAGATCGATGCTGACAGCACTGGAAGAAGTATCAGGGCTCTCCCCTCAAGGGCAAAGATACCCATGACAGTATCACCCCAAACCAGCTGCAACAACCAGAGGAATCTTTTCCCTGCAGAAGGCTTCCCCGTGCTGCAGCAGTTTACAGCCCAGTGCCAGAAAAAGCCCGTGAACCAGTGGTACTTTTAACTCGCAGCAGGAGGCCAGGCTGAGCGGCAGCTGCTCCAGATCCTCCTCAGACCGTGCTCGGCTGCACTCCCAACAAAGCTGGGGGCACACAGCCGAAACCCTAACCCCACACCAGCCTTGCCATGGATGCCATCCTCTCGCGAGGCAGAGCCCTTCACTGCAGGCCACGCTCACCACCACGAGCAGGAGCGGTCGGGGGAACGACACAGCACCGTCCCACTTCACATGGCAGCAGGAGGAAGCAGGAGCTGAGCCCTTATGCAGATACACAGCGGTTACGCCAGCAACACACACCGTTACTTACAGAGCCACTTAAAAATGCTGCTTCTCCACCCCTTCATCCCCAAGAAATGCTGCTTCTTCACCCCTTCATCCCCAAAACGTCACTTTTGGGAAATTCCATGCTGGAGAAGCCCTATTTTTAGATAAGCTGTTTGATTTCCACAACTGATACACATAGCAGGGTTTGGGGCCAGGGAGACCCTATGTGCTGCCCTGAGGAGGGGGAAGAGGCCCCAAGAAGCTCCGGCAGCTGAGCATCCAAGTCGTATTTGACAGATGAAGAGCTTTATGTTGAGTCTCCCTACAGAAAGATTTTTAACTTTGCAATAATTAAAGCTTTTTAAAAAAAGAAATAACCCAACCCCCAAAACTTCAGCGTGAATTACAGCAAGTCCTCCAAATAAAACCACAAAATGGCAGAGAAACACAGGTGCTACAAGCAAAACAGTGCCTGTCTGAAACCGCTCACTGCTTTTCATTTGCATTACACACTTGGGGGACATATTTTCTGCAATTCCTATTTGTAGGGCATCCATCACCTGCACTGAAGCCACCCAGCACAGGCCCGCATAGGCTCGTACCTCATGTCAAGTCCAGTGCCGCTCTACCAGTGTGCTTCTCCACCAAACCAGCATCCTACTACCTGGACCTCTTGATGCCTCCCAGGATCCTACTGGCTCTCTTAGCCACCAGGGCACACTGCTGGCTCATGGCCACCCTGTCATCTACCAAGACCCCCAAGCCCTTCTCCTCAGAGCTCGTCTCTAGCAGGTCATCCCCTCACACCAAGGGCAAGGCCGCAGCATGAGCAGAGATGTTCCTTGCTTCCCTGGCGTGGACAGAAATATCCCTGTTAGTGTAAATACAGCCTTAGTCAACAAATCCCTACGGAGATAAGTGTCACACGCTGACGTCAGGGCCAGAGCAACCTAATCGAAGTGCAGCCTTCATCTATTTTTAAACCCTAATTAAATTAAAAAAAAAAAGAAAATCAAAAGCAACACTCATCTTTTAAAACAATCCCTTGAAAAACAGAACAAATAATCTGCAGAGCAGTAAAGCAGAGCGGAGATGTTTATTCCTCTCTGGTACTGCAGACGTAGGAGCGAAGCCATACCCAGCCCCGAAAGCAGCTGCTGCGTCCGATGCGTCACGGCACTAGAAAGCAGGAGATAAGGATTTGGGAAAGCACACGCATCAGATTGGCACCACAGTCTGTATTGGAAATGTACCCAGACGGGTTAAAAATAACACCGGGAGCGTTGGGAGCCATGCTGAAGGTCGCTTGCAGCAGAGCTGCTGGGTTTGGAGTAAGAGCTCCTGGCACCATGTGACTCGCTGTCGGGAGTATTCCTGTGCCCAGAAAACACGTCGCACAATCAGGTTCCCTTGGCCGAGAATTAAGGTCATGGAGTCTGGTCACAACCAACACGACAACGCTGCAGCAGAGTCATCGAGCCTAACACCTACTCGATTTCGAGCCAGCAGTGTGCCCTGGGGGCTAAGAGAGCCAATGGGATCCTGGGGGGCAGCAAGAGGAGCGTGGCCAGCAGATCAAAGGAGGTGGTCCTCCCCCTCTGTCCTGCTCAGGCCCCACCTGGAGTATTGTGTCCAGTTCTCGGCTCCCTGGTATAAAAAAGACAGGGATGTCCTAGAGAAAGTCCAGAGGAGGCTATGGAGATGGTTGAAGGCCTGGAGCATCTCCCCTGTGAGGAAAGGCTGAGTGAGCTGGGGCTGTTCAGCCTGGAGAAAAGACTAAGGGGGGGACTTTATTAATGTTTCTCAACATTTTAAATATGGGCTACAGGGGTAAATGGCCAGCCGCTTTTCAGTGGTCTGTGGAGACAGGACGAGGGGCAATGGCTGCAAGTTAGAGCATAGGAAGTTCCACACCAAGATGTGGAAGAACTTTTACCCAGTGAGGGTGAGGGAGCCCTGGGACAGGCTGCCCAGGGCGTGTGGAGTCTCCTTCTCTGGAGATATTCCAGCCCCATCTGGACGCCGACCTGTGCAATATGAGCTAGGGAGCTGCTTTGGCAGGGGGGCTGGACCTGATTGGCTCTGGAGGTCCCTTTCAACCCCTATGATTCTGTGGCTGGCTCATTTTCCCTTTTAAAATGAATTCTTCTGGCAGCTTCCATAGCAAATGTCAGCTCTGTGCACCAGCACGCTCTGGCCAACATTCCCGTTACGCATTTCCATGGTTTTTAAGCCCCATTTCCAGGGGTTTCAGTAACACGAGAGTCAGCGTGACGCTGAAAGTGTTTAACTGGAGCGAGCCGCAGAGCTCCCAAACTTTCCGGCCCCCCAGAGCGAGGAGAGCATCGCTACCTTCCGAAAAGTGTCTTTGTGCACACGCTGGCCCAGCATCCACGATAAATAACCTGAGGGGACATTCCCCACGGCGACCCTGGCAGCTCGGGCTGGATTCCGTTATAAAGGAAGTGATTCCAACTGGGGATGCCTGATGTTGCCTTCACTGCTATCTCAAGGACTTAACGGGTGCAAGAGGCCTTGCTGCTTCCTTGCGGTTGTAAAGTTTACTATAAATGCTTCACAGGGGAGCAAAGAAAGCATCCTCAGTAGTTCAGGCTTCAATTTAGGGGAATGGACTCTATTGTGGAATGTCCTCCTTACTGAAGACCACAGCCAGGAAGGACAGGAGGGCAAGGCAGGCCATGCAAAGCTCCACTATAATCCACTCCACAAGTCAGTGTTTCCAGGTTGAGTCCAAACACTCAGATCAGCATCAAGTTACAGGAGAGAACAACCAAACACCTTCTAACAGCCAAGTCTCTGCTCCTGATGGAGCATTTTCAGAAGATCCACGTTCCTTTCTTTGAAGAACGCATGAGGAACACAGATAATTAAGTGCATTTTTCTCTCATCCAGCTGCCTTTCCGTAACACTTCCAACCTTCCGTACGAGCCACGCTCAGCACCGACTCAGCACATGAGAACTTATTTCTGTAGGGTGACCGGAACTTAAGCGAAACTCAGGTCCTGAAGTCCCCTCTGTCCTTCTCCCTGGCAGTCCCAGGACAATGATCATTACCAAGGTTCGTCACCGCTTTACCTGGTAGCGGTCTCATTTTCAAAGGACTGATCACCCACGCTCTGGCAACAGGCAGAGCACAAGCCTCAAACTCTTTGTGCCCCAAGATGAAGCCCATCCTGCTACTGCTTTTCTGCAAATGGAACAATCCCATTATCTGTTCTCTTCTAAGGGCAGCTCTTGCACAAACACTGACCACCTCACCACACGTGAAGGTCACAGCCCTCCTCGGGGGGACTCAGAGTCATTGCTTGGTGTCAGTAGAACTGAGCAGTCATCACGCAGAACGAACCCACGTCCTCTTTCCAGGTTGTCCTTGAAAGGAGAGGTGGTATGGACCAGCTGTTATTCCCCGTGGCCAGCAGCAAGTGTTCACGCTCATCTCTAATCCTTGTTCTTCACTGGGTTTTAAAGGAAGAAACTTGCTGTTTAAAAGGAACAAGAATCTTTAATTCACTGCCAAGGCTTCCTTCAGCTGAAACGTATAACTGAGTTAAGGGCTTCTTGAAGTTATCTGTACCAAATGGACATATGAAGATGCTGGCTTCATGAAAGACTCCTAACTTACTATTCCTCACAGAGACACAGAAAGCAAAGGCCTGTTCGGTATCTGAGCCAAGCCACGCAGCCGCCACCCAGTAAAAAGCTGTCAGTGCAGAACAGAAAGATTTTTATTCAGTGGAACGTGAAAGCTTCATCCGTCACAGCAAAGCAGCACAACTGAGGGGAGCCGTAAACCAGCAGTGCCGAACCTGCCTGTGGGATGTGGCTGGGTTGCCCGACACGGATCCCATCACCCTCCTACTCCCACAGAAAAATTGCGTCTCCAGCCCCCATGGGCTCCTCCGGGCACAGAGCCCACCACCAAGGGACTGCCAGCTTCTGAGCCTGACCAGACAGGGCACTACAGAAAGGAACAAATAAATCTCTTCAGCAGCAGCAACAAAAAGGAGATTAAAAACCACAGCGGAAAACTGAAGTCAGCTACCCCTGGGTGAGATCATGTGTATATAGATAGATATGTACATATATATGTGCCTTGACTTGGAAAGATGCATATGAAGAGGACGTTTATCGATGTCTCTCTCAACCAAGGGGTTGCCTTATTTAATGGAAGGCAGCAGAGATAAACCTCTTGGATAGACCAGCAGTGGAAGGATCCATTTCCCTCGCAGAAGGAATCAATGATTATCCATTTTCCCTTTTATCCTCCTAGTCACCCGGCGAATTTGAGAAAACGAGCTAACCACAGCTCCCATCTGCTCCCCTCCCAGATGCTTCTTCAGCTAAAGGCTCAACAGCCCAGCCCGCCCAGAGCCCGCCTCGGTAGGATTTGCTTGCAAAACTTAATCAAGCACGATAAGCAAGGCAGCATCCCCACGAATGCTAAATTTAGTTCAATGCTGCAGCTTGACCGCATAACCTATAGAGCCAGACACACAGAGGTGCTTTCCCAGGACTAAGCTGTTTTGTCCAGCTCTTTTTAAGAGGGAGATAGGCTGGTCTCAGAGTCTCACACAGACCTTAATTACCCAAAAGAACGCAAGTAAGGAATAACAAAGTCTTTAAGCAAGAACCACGCTGAGAGCTCTCAAGTCCCCTGCAGCACTTTCCCAACCCCCCAAGAAATAAAGCTGGGTGTTTGGGGCGGGGGAAGGAATACAAAGTACATTTACTGTAATGCTCGCAGATGAAAAACTGTAATTGCTCTGCCCTGACATCTGGTTTCTATTTCGCTGCCATTATATCAGATTACATAACAAACAGATGATGCACTGCAGCTACAGCCTTCTTCTTCGAGCCTTGCACGGGTTCCGTGTTTACATTCTTGCTCATGAAAATTTAAGCTATGCCACACACACACACACACAGAGGCATGTTTGAAGCCAAGCGAGCAGTTTTGAAAGGAAGAAATAAGGCTGATCTGGGGAGAAGGGCGGGGTGGGGGGGGAGTGTTTAAATCCATACAGAAAACTCTTCCATTTCCCAATCCAGTTCGGAAATTGGATCCGCACATCACAGCACTCACAGCTGCGCAGGCAAAGTTTATATGAACAAGCCACAGGGAACATGCAAGTTTACACCCTGGTGAAGCCCTGAGGTAAGCAAGTGCCAAATTCAATGATGCAAACCCAAATTCCACCTTGCCCTGTCACCTTGCTGTTATCTAATGAAACGCAACCTCACAGCACTCACATTCCCCCTCCATCTTCTCATCTACATCAGTTACAGTATTTATTTTTCATTTTTATTGCAGGCAATCACGCTTTTAAGTCACAGAATCACAGGGGATGGAAGGGACCTCGAGAGCTCATCAGGTCCAACCCCTTGCCAAAGCAGGGTCCCTAGGACAGGTCACAGCCACAGCGATGTGCGAGCTCGAGAGCATACAGCAAACGTGGAACTTTAAAAACAACAGCCAGGCATGTGCTTTGCAGACCTTGTCCCTAGACACACGTTATAAACTTTCTTCTGAGTCAACAGCACATCCTTCCTCCGCAGCAATTCAGGAAGTCATGCAGTTGTTACAGAGCTGATTCAGCTGAATACAGGTGATGTTCACGCATTGGCGAGGGTTCAGTACAACTTCACCATGCAAAGCCTGTAGCGCCCGTTATCAGAGCAGATTACAGGTTTCTTTCCAGAGCGTGCCTGCACATGCTTCCTTCCCTGCACTGCAAGGTGCAACAGCTCCAGCTGAGTACTCTGCATTTCGGAACAAGAGCCAGTAGTAGTAATGATAATAAGGAGCTTGCGGAGTTACAGCCACATACAATACGAGCCTGGAATCCAGGAATCACAAAACCGTAGGGGTTGGAAGGGACCTCCAGAGCTCATTGGGTCCAACCCCCTGCCAAAGCAGCTCCCTAGGACAGGTCGCACAGGTCAGCATCCAGACGGGGCTGGAATCTCTCCAGAGAAGGAGACTCCGCACACCCCTGGGCAGCCTGTCCCAGGGCTCCCTCACCCTCACCGGGAAGAAGTTCTTCCCCAGATTGGTGTGGAACTCCCTGGGCTCCAACTTGAGGCCATCATCCTTTGTCCTGTCCCCACAGAACACTGAGAAGAGGCTGGGCATTTCCCCCAGCATCCCACACTTCAGATATTGATGAACATTTATCAGATCCCCTCTCAGTCTTCTCTCAAGGCTGAACAGTCCCAGGTCACTCAGCCTTTCCTCGTAAGGGAGATGCATCAGACCTTTAACCATCTCCGTAGTCCTCCACTGGACTCTCTCCAGCAGATCCCTGTCTTTTTTGTGCCGGGGAGTCCAGAACTGGAAGCTTCTGCACAAACATGCAGTTTTATCCTGCATCCCCAGTTACCAGTTCAAATTAATCCCCCCACCCCAAAACACCATGCACAGGAATGAACACGCCAAAAGTTGTACAGCTTGTGACAATCCTCTGCTCCTCTCTACAGGACACTCGAGTTTTATCTGGAACAATCCAGCATCATTTACAAATCCCATACTTACAGGCACACCCACAGAACACTTTCCAGGGGCAGAAAACACAGCAAGTGTCCCCAAAGCACAAGTCACCCCCATACTCCGTGCTGCACATCTGATGGGTCAAGCCTGGCCTTCCTTCCCCGCACCTTTGGCATGCATTTGTCCCCCCCAAAATGCAGGCAGAGCATTGGGGCTGGTAAGAGCATCCAGGTGCTCACAATGGTAAGAGTTGTGCACTCACCTAATCCAATCTATTACTATGCTCATCCTGGGTTCCCTGTTTTGTTTCTGAGCAGTCTTACACCCCTACCGCTCGCAGCCAGGCAGGACTAGATATGCCTTCGGCCTGCTCGCTACAACACTCACCTTCAGTAAAGACCTGTTCCAGCAGAGACATTCCCATTCTGACCCACAGCGACCTCATCGCCGCCCATTAGTTTTAAAAGAACAAAGAACACGGGACCCTGCTCTGCATGAGAAGGATAAACAAGGCGCAGTAACCACTGCTACGATCTGTGGGTGTAAACCGTGTCCTGTAAGGGGACCAACAGGTCTCAGGTAGAGAAAAGGAGGCCAAGCACACAGCATGGGCTGCATCAGTCCAGACATGTATTCCCATCACACCGCCTCAACCCCTGCATCCTACTGCACAACCGCCTACCAGAGCTATCCACCCTTTTCCCCTGCGCAAGCAAAGCCTCCTGTGACTACACAGGCCACACATCCCTTCGATACCTAAAGTTTCCAGGGAATAACACTGCAAGCAACTGCTCCTTCACACTCCCTCCTAAAAGGGGTTCAAGTAAACCCAGCGACTGCCTCCGTTGTGCACCCATGTGGGGCCAGGCACGCAGGCGTTGAAAACTGCTGTTAGGAGAAGCAGAACAAACCCCATGTTTCATCATTTGAAATGGCAAAGGCTTTCTAAAAGGATCCTGGACTCTGTCTCTACCAAAAGCAGCTTGCAGCGTCCAGAGGCTCCAGGAGCCAACAGGTAGCCCCGATGTCTGAACCACACTGCCCAGAGCGGGTACAAGATCCCCATGCTTTGTTTGGGAAACGCCTGCCAGGGCTCCCTGCAGGCGGGACCTCTCCGAGTAGGTGGTTAGTGACATTTAAGTTCGAGCCAAATAGGAAAATAATAAAAGCACCAACAGAAATCAATCTTAATGCTTTCCGATTTCCAAAGGGCAGTTATTGGCTTTCCTCCCCACCTTATTCTTACATAAATCCATGCACATTTACCTTCCGTGGTGTGTAGGTGATAGCAGAAATGCCGAAGCTATTAGTCATGGGCAGACAAGTGGAAAAATACTCCAAAATACCTTCGTTTTCAAGAGCCCTGTCCCCCAGACAACGCAAGTATCTGCTGCCAGTGCTGGCAGGCATGAAGGCAAAAAGGGTATTTTGCTGGTGAACGAGAATCACTTTCTGGCCATGTCATCACAAGTTCATCACTGAGCAGCAAGCAAGCAATTAACAGTATCAATCTTAGAACAAAAAGACAGTATGAGGGGTACTCAGCTTCTTACCATGAGGAGCTTCTCTCCCCTCTGAACACTTCCACCCCGGACCAGGTTCTTAGTGACCTGAGGAAGAAGCACTTGAAGCAGCGGCTTAAGGGAAGAGAGAATGGACAGGGGAAAGAAAAAAAAAAAAAAAAAAAAAAAGCAAAGCAGGGAGAAAAACAACATAAACCGCAATGCCCTCCTATCAGAAAACACCAGGCACAAAGATATTTAAGGTGTCCTGAGAAAGCTCCATGAAAACAATGCAGAGGCACATGAGCTCAGAGGAAAGCAGTGAGAAGCAGAGGCAGAGCCACCCCAACTTGCAGCCCCAGTGCCTTTTGGGTCGAGGCCGTGAGGGACGGCAGCTCCTTGCACCAACACGTAGCCTATACCTACCCCCGCTTTCCTGTTCCTCTCAAAGCATCAAAACTATGTATAATTTATACTTGTATTTCACCTTCAGAAGACGTTTAGGTGTCCATCTATTAAAAGGCATCCAGGCTGCATTACATGCCTGAAGCAATTTAGCTGCAACAGCTTCCTTACAAACCTAAGACATCCCAGCCTGCTGGGTTGGGGTTTTTCTGGTAACTTTGAGAGGCAAAATTTGCAAATCAGAGTAAAAAAAAAAAAAAAAATCATCTGTCACTGGACTAGGAAAAAGTTAACAAGCAGCTCCCAACACCCTGCGTCAGCAAGGAGAGCTGCACCCACACCGGCCACTCTTCCGACCACGAAGCCTGCGAAACATTCACACCAAAGGTGAAATCCACAGAGAGCACTCCTGGGGGAAGCTGACAGGTTGGCAGGAGGGCAACCACCCGCTAGCCAAAAGGAGAAAGGGCTTCTTCACATCTCGGCGTGGATAAACTAACAGTTGGTGTGCCTCACTACAGTTATCCTACAGCTTAACTCTTGCTTGCAGCAGCATAACTCCCTCCCCAGCAGAGACAGTAGGTCCATCATCTCCCAGCACAGGCTGAAGAGATGTTTATAGCCGGGGAAGAGGTTCGAAGCAGTGGACTGTTCTTTGCATACCTCCTCCTGCTGATGGGAAAGGGGATGAAGAGGCAGCAAAAGGGTCCACTCCAAAAAAAAAACCCCACAGTCCTACTTCAGAATGAGTCCTCAAGAGTGGAACAGTGAACTCGGAGGGGAGGGTGCAGGATGCAGAGAGCACCTCAGTTTTACATTTCCCAATGTTTTTATTGAAAGCAGCGTACAACGGCATGAGAAAAGGGGCTTCAAGCTCTGAGCTTCTCACAGGCCAAGATGAAAAAGCTGTTTCTCCAGCACCAAAATCTTAAGTGCTTATTCATTCCCGCTTGTCATCTGTAAGCAAACTACTCCTCCATTCATTACAGGCTGGCAGAATGCAAAGGCGTAGTGCAGAAGCCTTCGCTTTTACTATTATAAACGATGCTATTTTTGCCTTTAAGCCTCCGGTATCACAAATCACATATCCTTCACAGGCATCACCCCCAGCTCCCTCCACTCCGCTATTGTCTCTGCCAGAGCTGTGGGTGTTTTCCTCCCGTAGCGTTACCTGCCGAGAGCAACGGGAGCCAGTTGTGACATCTGGCTGCTCTGCTACTGAGCTGCGGCAGCGCTACGCCGAGTCGCGTGTGTGAGGCTGCGTACAACCACTTACTTATTAGACAGTCCCATTAATAAAGGGTTGTGCACGGCACGGCTGTCGCAATGACTGTCCAATGGGTGCTTAACTATCCTCCTCCCACACCAGCTTTCAGCCTTAGCATCACCTTTCAGCGCAGAACATCATGCTGCCACAGCCGCTTGCCGTCAGACAGCGCCAGGCAGCCGAAACCGCGGCACACAGCGCGTTTTCTGCCCTCTCATCTGTTTCCACCGGCAGTAAGTTTTCACTTCTGCTCCAACGCCAGACAAAACATCTTCAAGCTGCCAGCGTGCTCCTCCGCTGGCATAGCCAAGGGCGCTCCGCAAAGGTCAGCGGTTTGAAGAATCTGCGCAACGTAGCAAAGCCCTGAGAGCATGTGATGCCTGGAATGACGGATCGATCCATAATTAGATGTTTCAGGGTTTGTTATCCTGGAAAGAGGTCCACAGCGCCATTTCAGGAGTCCAAAAGCAGGGGAAAAGGAAAAAAAAAGGATCAACAACAAAAACACAACAAGCCACCACACCCACACAGTGAGATTTATTTTCTCCGCATCAAAAATAAAAGGGCTGGAGCT
The DNA here is from genome assembly GCF_964237585.1 of Gallinula chloropus. Taxonomy (NCBI): domain Eukaryota; kingdom Metazoa; phylum Chordata; class Aves; order Gruiformes; family Rallidae; genus Gallinula; species Gallinula chloropus. Next base: position 28,071,475 of record NC_140090.1, on the reverse strand, counting down.
GAAACTACCCTTTGGGGAGCAGCGACAAGGCAGGCAGCCCAGCATGCCCCAGCAGAGGCTGGCGCTGGAGCCTCACAGCTCAAACACCTCTGGCCTCATTTAACGTGCCCATCAGGCTACGTGGAAGCGCCAAAACAGAAATTACCTAATTAAAGGAATCAGCAAGCTACCAGTGAAAGTGTCCAGCAAGCTCTGCTAGTTTTAATTTGGGAGGAGGAAGGAGTAGAAACACCCTGTGCTTCGAGCTTTGCTCCCCACAGCTTCCCCAGGGAAGCGAGGTGTCCTCTGCAGTCAGCAAAGCCAGCCAGTCGGAAGCAGGAGACTGGTAAATAAAAGGGTTCTAAGCAGGTTAGAACCACTCAATATATTCTGTGTATCGGCAAATTTCAACAACCCAGGCTGCTATTAACAACTTGCAAGTGTGACAAAACCAGCCAGGCTCGGGCACAGAAGGAAAATGCAGTCTTGCAGGAAAACAGAGGGGGAAAAAAAAGGAAAGAGAGCAAATACCGATCATGCTGCTGCTTTCAAAATAAGAGCCGGTTTCCAGCCCACTGTCAGCAGCTCTGAACGCTTCTCACGCTTGGCTGGGTATTTTCAGTGCAAAGTAATTCCAGTTTAAGGTATCGGGGAGAAAACCCCACTACAGTTCAAAAGAACCAGCCCCACACATGGTTCTCTCCAGAGAAAGCAGCTCCTGGCACAGCAGAAGTCACCTTTCAGCACAACTACGTCTCATACTTTTGCTCACTAAAGTCCTGACTGCGTCCATGTCTGAGCTGACTGCACGCATCATCATTTCAGCATACAAACAAGCTCCTTCTGCAGGGCTCTGTAGCCATACAGAGCTCGAAAAGCAAACTGAAACACCGTGGCCATGCTCCTTGATGCCAGCCACGCTTCCAGCAGACCTTCCCTGGGAAGAAGGGCTCATCCCATGGCACCACTGGCCAGCAGAGTTGGGGGCTCTGGCAGACACAGCCGCCCAGATCCCGCAGTTCCCCATGGAGCATCCTCCAGCCAGCCTCCCGCGAGGACAGCAGTTTCAACAGTAACACGCAAAGCAAAACAAGCAGGGAAGCTTATGAAGCTATTTTAAAACTCCTTCCAGAAGGAAGGAAACCAATACAGCTTTAGGCTACGAAGCCCCTTGCTCCTGCTCACATTCCCCCATCAGTACCTGGTCTGCTGCACTCTGCACTCCCTGCTTGGTATGGAGGAGATGCTGCTGAGGGTCTGACAGGTGTTGCAGCCCTAACAGGCCAACCACAAAGCCAATGAGCACCAGCCGTGAGTGACCGCATCTACTGGAAGGCCAGATCATCTGCTTTAACGGCGAGGCCAGCACACCCAGGGCAAACGCACAGCCAGCTCGGTGGCTAAGCAAAGGCTGCACAGCTCTAACCTGCTTGTCCAGCCTAGGCCTCACCAAAGCTGGCGTTTCTTGAGATAGCCAAGCCTAAAGGTTTACAAAAACCTGGCTAGACGCGTCCTGCCGTGCTCCATGCACACTGTGCTACCAGCAAGCTGCATGCTCCACAATGGAGCATGGGTGAAGCTCATGCTGCAGCAGCCACGAGACGGGGCAGTCATTTCTCAGAGGTCACCTCTTGGGACTGAGGGCACAAAGGGAGCCAAGGAGACAACTCAATGTGTAACGGGCACCTTCCAGCCCAGAAAGCACCCAGAACCAGCACCCACCTCTGTGGCAAGAAACGGCCGTGCCATGTCCCAGTCCAATTAACATGGGTCTTCAGCCCCTGGCTCCTCGGCACCCAGTTCCCAGGCAAAAGTAAATCACACCTTGCTTTGACACACAGCTTTATGTGGCAATTAGGAATCTGGCTTTGGCACTGCATCACTTACAGTCTGTACAACACCAGCTGACACTCCATTTGTTGAAAGGTGCATCAGACACCTGACATGGGGATAAACAAGTACACACGTGATGAGCAGGCTGCGACCCCCGACCCAACACTGGGCTGCAGGAAAACCACAGCCTGAGCCAAACACAGCCCTTCTGCCAGCTCAGACAGAAGGAGCCTGGACTGATGGACAATGCAGCCACATCACACACACCAGCCAACCGGAGCTGATCTGCAGCCAATGTGGAGTCGGTATTTGAACCAACAGACCGCTCCATAGTCAACTTCAACAAGTCAATGTCAACAAAAAGTCCTTGACAAACTTAAGCTTTAGTAATCAAGGCAGAGTTAGGACAGACACACACACACGAACATACATAACACCGCACCCTCGAGCCCAGCTGAAACCACCTTGTCGCTGCCTAAAAGCATCACACACCCCTGAGCAGCCACGCTTCCTGCCCAACTCCACCCCACTACCAGGGTGGCAGAGAAACACAAACACCCCTCTGACCTTATGGGTAGAAGGAAAAGCACACGCAGTCTGCACACCAACACAGGTACAGGCAAGGAGCTGCCGAAAAGCCACCATGACACAACCACTGCCTTTTCCTTGCACCGATCAACATTCCGTGGCTTCTCCGGCACCACCAGCCACATCTCAGATGTAGGAATAAAACTACACAGTGAAATATTTCACTCTCAAGCCTCAAAAAGGAGGGGGGAACACTCTTTGTCCTTATTACACATTAAAACTTGACCTAAACATGTAAATCTCTGTGAACATTTGTTTGTAACTAAAGAGAGGAGGAAGGGAAAGGGGAGAAATCAATGCCGTAGCTCCAGCACTTGGCACAGGATGAAGGCTCTTGTACAACAAAACACGGCGCTCGTCGAATCCCTATTTCAGGCTGAGAACAAGCCACACTTCCCCTTCTGGCAACCAAAGTCAACTTTAAAGCGGACAGTTTTCTCATCAAATAGAAAGGGATTGTATTTAAAGACAAGAGTCACATGAAATCCTGCCCTTTCAGGCTTCCTCCCGCCCGCAGTATGCTGGCAGGGCATCGGGATCAACAGATTGTTTGCTTTTCAAAGGACAGAAAGAATATTTGCAGAAGTTTATTATGAAACAGTTTGTTCGACAGCAGCTACAGCTGGTTTCTCAAAATTGGCAAAAATAACTTCAAAGAGCTTTCACCCGGGAGCAGGATATCTAGGAATTTTTCCCTGCAACCCCCCCCTCCACCCCCCCGGCCAGCAGGTTTTGTTTGTACTTAGGTAGAGATTAAGAGAAGGAATGGGAAAAAAAAGGAGAAAAAAATAGAAAAATACATCTAAACATCTAAATTTGAGGAATAGTCTCAACATTTCTCTGCCATTTAGTCCACCAAGACTGCCCAACTACTCAGCGTATGGGTTGGGGATCTGCAGGGCTGCTACAGCGGTCCAAGTGGCAGGAGGAAGATGCTTCCAGAAAGACGGACTGGGCTGCTTCCCCAGGGCTTGCTCCAAGGAGAAGCTGCTGGAGACTCTGGGAATGGGCAGGTTTTACCACCTCGTGCTTCTCAAACACTGAAAAAGCTGAAGGAAGCCTGTGTCTGAAGCATCAGGCTGGCTACTCTGTGACGGGGTGGGAGGGAAGTCTTTAACCATGCCACACTTCTATAGAGTGCCTTCATCAGGGCAACGTTTCGTACCATTCGGTCATTTCTAACTTCTCCCATTTTCCCTTCATTCTTTTCCTGCTTTACTGGGAGAAGGAACACTGTCAATGAGCCACCCCTGGTTTTCCCAACGGCCTTAGAGAGCTCTTCCACCCAGGAGGCAGGTCGTGAGCCACCACTGTATGCTGACACTGAGCTGCAAGCATCCCCCAAGGATGCACTTTACTCATCAGTTGTATTATTTTTCCGTTCTTTTAGAAAGAAGACCAGGCTTGCAACCAGGTATCTTATGAGAGACAGGCACAAAGGCAGCAATGGCCAGGGTACTTGAAACGTGTTGTCATCCTTGCACCTACATCCAAGTTTTCTTCCTCCTAGCTCATTTCCAGACACTACATTTCCCCAAAATTTGGCAGATTTCGAAGATAAGGTAGGGCCAAGTCCTTTTCCAGGTTTCTTACCTTCCATTTCTTCGAGCCTTCGGCACCACAAGAGCAAATGACTTTGTAGGAAGTTCCTTTCATCCAACTGCTAGAACATGTAAAGATCAAAGCAACTCTCACACAACTACTTTGGGCAATTATACCCAAAACAACCCATTCTTTTGTGCAACACCATCCATAATCTCCCCGACAACCACTGGCTCTGCTTTGCAGATTAACCAGTGAAAAAGGGGGTCTGAGTACCCAGCTCAAAAACACACCATCAAAGGTGAAGTGAAACAAGGTGTCAGGCTTGGCAACCCCCCTAAAAATAAGCGCACAAAGCAGGCCCGGCCATGAACTAAAATAGCTGCTAGTCTGAGATCAGCTGCACCTCCAAAGCAACAACTCGCAGGCAGCCTTGGAGCAGAGGATGGCAGTGGTAGAGCTGGGAAACAGCAGATGCTTCCCAGGACAGCAAGGGGTGAGCAGGTGCAAAGACCGCTGACAGAAGAAATCACAGAATCACAAGGTTGGAAAGACCTTTAAGATCATCAAGTCCAACCATTCCCATACTAAGTTAAACTATATCCCCAAGTACCTCATCTACCCTTTTTTAAACACACCCAGGGAAGGTGACTCAACCCCTCCCTGGGCAGCCTGTGCCAGGACCTGACAACTCTTTCAGGGAAGAACTTTTCCCTCACAGCTGAGCTGACCCTGCCCTGGCACAGCTTGAGCCCATTTCCCCTTGTCCCATCTCCTGTCCCCTGACTGAAGAGACCATCACCCATCTCTCTGCACCCTCCTGTCAGGTCAGTGTATGTGGTGAGAAGGTCTCCCCTCAGCCTCCTCTTCTCCAGGCTGAGCACCCCCAGCTCCCTCAGCTGCTCCTCAGAGGATTTGCCCTCCAGCCCCTTCCCCAGCCTGGTTGCCCTTCTCTGGACATGCTCCAAGACCTCAATGTCCTTCTCGGAGTGAAGGGCCCAGAATTGGACCCAGCACTCGAGGTGCAGCCTCACCAATGCCAAGTACAGGGACAGAGCCTGAGGTACCAGGCTCAAACAGGCTGGAGATTTTGTTTCACAGCCAGCACAGACATACCCTAAGCAACAGAGGTGTGAGGAGAAAGGTGTTTGGCTTGCTCAGCTAGAGAAGCACACACCTTTGGGCCAGTTCCACAAACGCACCTAAAGCCATTATCCCATGGGGCAGCTGTAAAGCAGGATTCTTGTTATGGAAAACATCAGTCCAGAGTCTCAAAAGTTAACAGGGAGAAGGGAAAGGGGCCCAATCAGTAGCATGAAGAGAGGCAGGTCTGACGCTCGCCAAGCACGCAGCGCTCCTGCAGCACACCCCGCAGCACCCCCGCAGCACGTCCCGCAGCACCCTCCTGGACCTGACCACCGTCCAGCTGCAAAATTAGCAACCTCTGGCCTACTTTCAGGCATGTTAGAGTCCAACTCTGTTTACGCTGACAGAGAAAAACAAAGGTTGTGACGATTTATTGACGCAAGAGCTATTTCATGCTCCCTGCCAGAAATTAATCAGTGGAGGAGGAGGAGGAATTCTCTTTAAGCACCCGGTTAGGACGCCTTTTGGTGAGCTGCTAAAAACAACAAGCTGAGGTCTTGCATGACAAATGCAATGGAAAAAAAAAAAGGAAGAATGAAAAGCACAGCTTTTACACAGCAGCTCCTTTGGAAGGCTTTGGAAGTCACAGCAAGCCAGTGCTTGGACAGAGCCATTACAGGGCTAGACTGAGCCATTACGCAGGCGTTTCTCTGTGAAACAGAAAACCCATGAGAAGATTAATTCAGAGCCTTCCTAAACTGCTGCTAGGGGTGTTCACCTCACAGAACCACAGAATGGTTTGGGTTGGAAAGGATCTCAAAGCCCATTTAGTTTCAACTCCCTGCCATAGGCCGAGACACACTCCACTAGCCCAGGGTGCCCAAAGCACCATCCAATTCAGCCTTGAACACCTCCAGGGACCATGGGGCTGCCACAGCCTCTCTGGGCAGCCTGTGCCAGGGCCTTGCCACCTTCACAGTAAAGAATTTCTTCCCAACATCCAATCTAAGTCCTGCCCTCTTCCAGCTTGAAGCCATTGCTCCATGTCCTGTCCCTGCACTCCCTGGTGAACAGCCCCTCTCCCACATTCCTGTAGGACACCTTTAAGTATTGGGATGCCATCAGTAGGTCTCCCCAGAAGCAGCCTTCTCTTCTCCAGGCTAAACCAGCACAGCTCTCCCAGCCTGTCCTCGTAGGAAAGGGGCTCCAGCCCCCGACCATCTCTGTGGCCTCCTCTGGACTCACTCCAGTAGCTCCATGTCTTTCCTGTCCTGGGGATCCCAGAGCTGGACGCAGCACTGGGTTCCCATGAGAGCAGAGCAGAGGGGCAGAATCCCCTCCCTTGACCTGCTGCCCACCCCGGTCTTGCTGCAGTCCAGGACATGGGTGGCCTTCTGGACTGCCAAGCACACACTGCCAGCTCAGGCTGAGCTTGTCATCCATCAGCATCCCTAAGTATACCCCTTTTCAAACACATTTGGGGAAGCAGAGCTGATGATTAAGGTGTGCTGATCCCACAGATTGGTCGCTGCCTCTCCCTGCATCAACTCCAGATCCAAACCAGCTAAAACAGGCAAAAGTCCCATGACCGAAGGAAGTGATCCTCCCCCTCCTCTCTGCCTTGGTCAGGCCCCACCTGGAGTATTGTGCCCAGTTCTGGGCTCCCTGGGATAAAAAAGACAAGGATCTCCTGGAGAGAGTCCAGAGGAAGCTACAAAGATGATGAAGGGCCTGGAGCATCTCCCCTATGAGGAAAGGCTGAGTGAGCTGGGAGTGCTCAGCGTAGAAAAGACTCTGGGGGGACCCTATTAATGTTTATCAATATCTGAAGTATGGGATGCAGGGGGAAATGGCCAGTCCCTTTTCAGTGCTCTGTGGGGACAGAACAAGGGGCAATGGCTGCAAGTTAGAGCATAGGAAGTTCCGCACCAACACAGGGAAGAACTTTTACCCAGTGAGGGAGCCCTGGGACAGGCTGCCCAGGGGTGTGTGGAGTCTCCTTCTCTGGAGATATTCCTGCCCCGTCTGGACGAAAACCTGTGCAATAAGAGCTAGGGAGCTGCTTTGGCAGAGGATTGGACCCGATGAGCTCTCAATGTCCCTTCCAACCCCTGTGATTCTGTGATTCTAAGCCCCATGGTCTATTTGCAATAGCACACAGCTACCTGTTAAAGAAACCAAACCAAAAACTAAGAGTCTTCAAGGCAGACTGAACGAACAGCATCCCCCCACCTGCCAAGGAGCCATCACGACAAACCTCTCAAGAGTTAGGAGCCTGCAGAACAGGGTTTCCACCTGCTGGGAGGAAAAAACCATCTAATGCCAATCAGATACTTGCTGCTGGCGGGGAACAGACACCAAAGCCCGTCTCAGTTTAAGCAGCAAGGATCACATGTCTTCTCCTGGCAGAGGTTGTACAAGACCAGCAGGACCTTATTTATAATAAAACAAGTACCTGGAAGCTTCAGAGGTTCTTCCCGAAGGGGCAGATGTCAAGGGTGGGATGGACAGTGGGACTCTGGGGCACGGGCTCTGCTCTTTTATTCTTCTGGGTCATTTTTTTGACCGGAGAAGAGCTTGGTCTAGTGTCTCCCCACAAGAGCAGCTCAAACATTCCATAGAACAGGGCACACCAGCATGGAAGTGGTTTTAAATTAAGGTGTTTGCTATTACAGAGGTGGCAGTTAAAGGGGAGGTGTGTGGGGGGGAGGGGGGGTCTGTTGAGATTTTTAGATTTTGAATGCTGAAACAGAATTACAAAAAAATTCTTCTCCATGGATGACCTTAAAATCACCAGGATCTGTGGCTTTCCTGCCTGAAGAACTGTCAGCTGACCAAAAAAACCCTGAAACCAACTGTACAGAAGCACTAAAAAGCCCTACCCTTCTGATCTCTGGATATAACCAAGGCACTGAGGGAGCATTACCCTTCTCCTAGCTGCATGACTACGGTGACCGCACATCCAAACAGCTGCATCGATCCTGGTCTATTGATCTGAAGGCGACACCTGACAGCACAGAGTCGTTACACAGTAGTTCATGGACAGCAACACCTATTAAAAAAAGGCAAAACACACAACAGGAGGAGTACAGTGCCTGGAGGGGCAGCACACCCCACAGCCCCTCACCCCAAGGCTCCTTGCTATTAGCCTCTGACAGGGTTATGGGACTACAGCAGCTGCCTTTCAGGACAGAATGCTCACCTGAAGCCAAGGGATAGCAGTTCAAAGCTCACAAACTAGACCTGGCTCACTCCTAGTACAATTTTCCCTCTAAAACTATTTATGTGGCTTGGCAACACAAGAGCTCCAAGCAAAATGAGCACATCAGTCCTTGAATAGTGAAAGGGTCAGGATTGATTTTTTTTAAAAAAAAAAAAATATAAAATTTTAATGATTTCTTTGAATTCATCTGCATTTCTCCAACATCCTGATCCCAGCCCTACCACAGAGAGCAGCTGTACCACACCGAGAGTTCCCAGCAGTGCCCTCCGCTGCAAGCAACCCCACCTCACCCATCCTCAGGAGCTTCTCACGGAGGAGAAGGCAATGCTGGCAAAACCCTGCTTGCCCATGCTCAAGCCAACGGGAAGAATTGATACACAAATGAAGATCTGGGTGGGTTTTGTTTCAGCACTGGGATTATTCTGCCCTTGGTACAGTGCAAAGCAGAGCTGATGGGGCGGGTTTGGTCAGCTTGTCTCCATTAGTAACCCAGCACTGGGGGCTCAGATGCCACCACCCCTCTCCTCACTCAGTGGAAGGAAGCAGATGCCCAGAAACATCCATCTCAGCCCCACGAGCTCGGAAGCAAGAGGCAGGCAATGCCATGCTCCTCACACAGCAAGGTCATTCGTGCCATTCCCTGCTGTCCTGGCTCCAGCCAAGACAGAGCTCCCCTCCCCAAGGAGCCAGACCAGGTGAGCTGAGGCAGCCCAGGGTTGGTTACCACACCCCCCAACATCACCCCTCCATCAAAGGGGCTGGTCTAGAGAGGCGATTCAGCTCCAGGACAACAGTCCTCTTTCCAGATTAAAAAACAAAAAGGTAGAGCTCAGGCAGCATCCAAACACACCTGGGCAGATGACAGAATGGATAAAGGACCAATCAAGTAAAATTTAACACATCTAGCCCCTCCTCCCCCACCCCCAAAATCCCAGTCACACACAACTAAAGGTTGAGAGGGCACAGTAACAGCTGTTGCAGTAGGCTTCCCCATTCTTACCCCTTCCCAAGCACCTGCAGCTAGATGTGGGGAGGCTCCCAGACCTGTCTCCCCACAGCTGGCCTGGCACAGCCATCCTTGCAGAATGCTCCACAATTTGTGCCTTCAAAACGAATCTAACCTCACTACATCAAAGCTGAACATACCAGATACAAACACCAAGAAGATTAAGCCTAGCCTGAAGCAAAGCCTGGGGTTCAAGGGAGGATTAATGGCCCACCAAACACCACACACATCCCTAGTCTTCTGATCACACTCAGAAGAACCGAGTTGAGCCAAGCTCAACTTCACCCTGAGCTCCTGCAGAGAGGCCAGCTGACAGGGAAAGGCCTCCACAGTCAGAAGGATTTGTTGGACCACCTTTAGTTGACACCTAAAGAGAAGCAGCTTCACAACACTCTGAACGGGCTCAGCTGCAGAACCCACAGACACATATACTCCTAGGTACGGGACAGACTCTCCCCTTGGGCTGACAGGAGTGTGTGGGAGGTCTGTGTGTTGGTATCCCACGGACCCTGGCAGACACAGTGTCAGCTGTTACACTTGGGCCAGAAGAATCCCAGACATAGATACAGACTGAGAGAAGAGCTCCTGGAGAGCAGCCCTGAAGAGAAGGACCTGGGTGTCATGGTGGGTGAGAAACTTCCCATGAGCCAGCAGTGTGCTCTGGCAGCTCAGAAGGGCGATGGGATCCTGGGCTCCATCAGAAGAGGGGTGGCAGCAGGGACAGCAGAGAGGGATTGTCCCTCTCTGCTCTGCCCTGGTGAGGCCCCAGCTGGAGTCCTGTGTCCAGAGCTGGGACCCCAATACGAGGAAGATGTAGAACTGTTGGGAGAGGGTTCAGAGGAGGCACGAAGATGATCAGAGGGCTGGAGCACCTCCCCTAAAAAGAGAGGCTGAGGGAGCTGGACTTGTTCAGCCTGGAGAAGAGAAGGCTGCGGGGGTACATCATTGCAGCCTTCCAGTCCCTGAAGGGAGCAGAGAAACAGGAGGGGAATCAGCTTTTTAAAAGGGTAGATAATGGCAGGACAAGGAGGATGGATTAAAGCTGAAGGAGGGAAGGGTTAGATTGTTGTCCTGGTTTTGGTCAGGATGGAGTTAACTTCATTTGTAGCAGCGGATGGAATGCCGTGTTTGACAGTTAAAAAGAAAGCAGTGCTGATAACACTGTCATGTTTTTAGTTGCTGTCAAGGACTTTCTCAGCTCTTCGTATTTCTCTATTCATGAGAAAGGAGGGGCGAAGCCAGGACAGGTGACCCAAACTGGCCAAAGAGAGTATTCCATGCCAATTACATCTTGCCCAGGATATTGGGGGGCTGACGGGAGGAAGAGCAGGGGCAGCTCCGGGACACGCGGTTCTTGGGGGACGGTCGGGTTCCGGGACGGCTCTGGGTGGCACGACCTGAGTTGTGGGTTCGGTGAGAAACTGCATTGTGTATCAACAGCTTCATATATTTCTTGCTCTAAAGTCCTGTTAGCATTGTTATATTTTGTCTTTCTGTTATCTTAGTAAACTATCCTTATCCCAACCCACAGGCCTTTTAGTTTCTTGCTTTTGGGGTTATTTGCCCCTTCCTTTTCCCTTCCCTTGCCTCTCACCCCTCCCTTCCCTCTTTCCCTGCTCTCTTCCTTTAAGGAGCAGGCAGCTGCGTGGATCTCAGCTCTCAGCCGGGGTAAAACCACGACAATTGTATATTAGGGGGAAGTTCTTTCCAGAGTGGTGAGGGGATGGAACAGGCAGCCCAGAGAGGGGGTGGATGCCCCATCCCTGGCCTCCAGGCCAGGTTGGATGGGGCCCTGGGCAACCCTGTGTAGCTCCAAGCCTGGAGGTTGGTGGCCCTGCCTGTGGCAGGGGGGTTGGAGCTCTGTGATCCTCGGGGTCCCTTCCAACCCAGACCCGTCTATGATGTCTGCGGTGTAAGGTTCATAAACCGGGATGGCAGCTTTCCAGGTATCTCTGGATCCAGCCTAGTCCTGAAAAGCTTTTACAGACTTACTTATCTAGGCAGTACAAAAATTAAGCTTGAATCATGCTTGAAATTCAAGACAAATGCTTAACATTGTTACAGTCGGCACACACTTCTTCTGTTCGAAAGGAGCTATCAAGTAAGCTTGATCTAGTTCAGTTTGAAAGAGATCACAGGGAGATGGGAGGCCCTCAGAAAAGCCCTCATGAGTATTCTTCCATGTGCAATTCAGCTTTCCATAGGTGCAAAGTTCATTATTAGCATCATCCTTTTGAAAAGCTAAAAATTTGCTTCAGCATTTCAGCCCATCATTTCACCAAACCGTGACAGCAGTTCCCAGGAGAAGCAGCAAGAGCTGTTGAGTATTTGAAAGCAAACAAGGGCACTGCAGGTAAAGCATCTGATTTCCCCAATAACAGATAAAACAAAAGTATTTTGATTTTGGTTATAGAAGCAAAATGTTTAAAAGATCGACTGATAGGCTCATTTCAGATTTCCCAAAGGAAGAATGGATCCTTTCTCATTAGTTAGCACATCAAAGATGCTAATGTGGTTTCACTTATACCTGTTTTCTCCTTGCCATGAAGGGATGGGAGCCAAGGCCCCTGCGCCAGCCATGGCCCCCTGCGCCAGCCTGCCTCCAGAAACCCCAGCTGACAAGGGAAAGGAAAACAAGCACCATGGTTCAAGAGATCAGGGAAAAAAGAAAGGAAAGATAAGGGAGACAATGCACTGCACAGATGGCCACAGAACCTCCAAGCAGCCAGACTGTCACAGGGGCTAAACACCAAAGTGGATGCTGCAGTTTTTACCCTGAAGCAAAACTGCAGAGAGGGTTAAACTCTGCCCATCCCACCTCAGCAGCTGTGTAAGATGAACAGTCAGATCAGTTGAGACCTAAAACCACTGAGCAACTTTTAAGTTCCTGAGTGCAAATTCATGAAAACTAGGCAACAGCCTACCCTAAAATCCATGCCCTGTTGTGTTCATGGGTGCTGCTCAGGAATAGAACATTCCCATTTACTTGTAGTAACGTATTTCTGCTGTTACAGTTTGGCCAAGAAATGCATTCCATGCTTCATCCAGACTTCTGACCACTCAGCCTCCTACCTCAGACATCGCAGGTGTCAGTGCACTTCAAAGGCCCTTCTGCTTCACAGCATAAACAGAAAAGAACAAAGGCTGTGGGGAAACTGGTGGTGTATTGCAACCTAGGGGGAGAAAGGGACTTGTTGAGCCTTTTCCAAAGGATGGAAGAATTAACTCATCCACAATTTTTCCTTCTTCAGCCAGGCATCTGGCAGTCCACGTCCTGTCATGCTGGGCTGTTCTCTGACCATGAAGTCAGCTTCTACAGATGCTAAGGGGTAAAAAAAACACACACTTAAAACCACCCTAATGGAATAAACATCACTGCAGTTGTTTCTCCACTCTTCTCCCTCACCCTACTGCACATCAGTGTCTTTAAAAAAAACAAAAAAAAAATCATCAAAAATCAAAAAATAATCATCAAAAATCAGGCAGTATTTTTTTCTCTTGCAGTGAGGATAAGCTGTACCTGTCCAAGCACGGGCAGCCAGACAGCCGAGTTCCTACGCTTAGCGGATGAAAAACGCCGTGGGTGGATGAAACCCATCTGAGAATAAGAGGGATTTCTGCCCCTGCTCTTGAATCACTTTCAGACTCAGCGGGATGACTGAAGCGTTCCTTCAGCCTCAGCTCTGTCCTAATTGATCTGACCACATCAAAGGCACACAAACAAGCCTCATCAGTGTGAGAGCCTGGCGTGAAGACGACAAGCTGAATAATTTAAGATCAACGCTGCGAATATACTCCTTGTTACAGTCCAGTAACAAATTTAATTTGGGGAAGTACACATGAGATAAGATACAGGTCAAACTGAGGTTGACCAAAAGTGAACAACAAAAGTGTAGTAGCTGTATAGAAAAAGGTTTCTCTCCATTCCAAGTCGGATACAAGGTCCCAAGGACTATCTCAGACATCATCATCTGACTTTAAAAGTACAGCCTTTTTCATATCCTCTTCCTACCTTGCACCTTCTTCAAAATAATTCAGAGTTCTCTGCCTCTCATCATAAGAGCCTGCTTCTCATCTTTGCACTGCAGGATACATCACAGGCTAAAAAAACTTACTTTCGAAACAGGCTTTTAAAGAATTCCGAAGTGCAAGAACTGTATTTAAAGAAAAAGTATAAATGAGAAGAACGTACTTAGCAGGGACACTGACCTAGAAGGAACTTCAACTTGAACCCCAAGTTGAAGCACAAAACAATTCTTCTCTTTTGAGGATACAACAAAAACCTGGTACAGAAAGTCTCAACTATTTGATGCTCCAGAGTGAAAACTTCACAGGTTTCATTGTAGCAGCTTTAAAACTTTCAAGGCCCCCAAAACGCTACTGTTCTTCCTAGAGGAAATCCAGGACAGGCTCAGCTTGCAGGTATGTAAGAACCTGGATGCCAGCGGAACAGGTATTCTGGTGTAGGCTGAAGAAAGGGAACAGCCACTTGCCCAGTTCCTATCCACAAGCATTGTCAGATCGTCTAACCAAAGCTTCCTGCTGCCAGATCTCAGCACTGACTTTACTTCCTTATCAACCTCAAAGCTCCCCCGAATCTGGGGGCCAGACCACTCAGGGTCTCCAAGGCACAGCAGTAGCTGTCACTACTGAGTTCCTACTGTACCCACTCAACACTTTGCCGATCACTGCAGAATACAAGTTGGCAGCATCCCTTCAAAGGGGGTCCCATTATCTCTGCTGGGTCTGCCAAACAGTTGAATTTCTCCCCAAAACGTCAGCTTCCCAGGAAGGATGCACATGCAGGGCAGGAAGAGAACAGGTCTGGAGAAAGCTTTGTGTTTCCATGTAGAGAAAAGGTAGTGTCAGAGACGACGAGGTTCTACCTACAACTCACTACTCCCCCTCTACTCTGCCCTGGTCAGGCCCCACCTGGAGTGTTGTGTCCAGTTCTGGGCTCCCTGGGATAAAAAAGACAGGGATCTCCTGGAGAGAGTCCAGAGGAGGCTACGGAGATGATGAAGGACCTGGAGCATCTCCCCTACGAGGAAAGGCTGAGTGAGCTGGGGTTGTTGAGCCTGGAGAAAAGAAGAATATGGGGGGACCTTATTAATGTTTATCAATATCTGAAGTATGGTGATGCCTTGGAAAGCTGGAATCAAAACTCAATAGCCTTGGTGACTATTAAGCAGGTATTCTTTATTACAGCACCAGGCACACAGGGGATGCAGGGGGAAATGGCCAGCCCCTTTTCAGTGCTCTGTGGGGACAAGACAAGGGGCAATGGCCTCAAGCTGGAGCATAGGAAGTTCCATACCAACACAGGGAAGAACTTTTACCCAGTGAGGGTGAGGGAGCCCTGGGACAGGCTGCCCAGGGGATGTGGAGTCTCCATCTCTGGAGATATTCCAGCCCCGTCTGGATGCCTCCCTGTGCAATATGAGCCAGGGAGCTGCTTTGGCAGGGGGTTGGACCCGATGAGCTCTGGAGGTCCCTTCCAACCCCTGTGATTCTGCGATTCTGCGTGTTTTACTTAACAGGAGCCTCAACGCCCAGGCTGGAATAATCCAGCCATAAGGAACTGGAGCACCAGACAGGTAGGGTGAAAAAACATGGATATACTACTCCCAGATGCTTTTACAGACAGCAGCCACCAGGTATCATGGTGGTCCAGCCCTGCTAAAGGAGGACCGCAGTTTCCTTCTCCAGTCCTTGTGTTTATTGAAAGAACGCTTCTGCCCCCAGATAACTTACAGAAACAGACTCATTACTGCCGGAAAGTAGGTCAGTGTCATTTAAAGCCAGTTTGAAATGCAGCTCCGCAGAAACTTCTTAATCTTTAAAAAGAAAACACATAAAATATTTACAGGGTGGTGCAAAATGTTTGAGAGCAACAGGGAAAGCTGTTATGCATACTGCATGAAATGGCTTTCCATGCCTCATTGAGCCACGGAGTAGGAAAGGAGAGTGGCTTCTCGCTCTCAGCGGATGAAGCACTCCTCAGAAGTACTTCTCAATCCAGCAAATCACAGCACGTGACTCGCTAACTCATCTTCCCAGTGTGGTGAGATCAGGAAGCTTTCTGCTTGCTTTGGTATCTCTCCTCTCAGTCGTAATGATCCCACCACAGATTTTTCCATCTCAGATAGGCAGCTCATTCTTAAACTTCAATATTCCTAATTATCAAACATTCAGCCTTTCCAAAATGTAAATAAAATTTGCATCTCTGCACGAGTAGTTCTGAAGGAAGAATATAGAATTTGCATTCAGACTGGCTAATTCCTGTAAGAGAATATTTCATAAACAAAATGCTTCATTGAACATGGAGATTTGCAGCTTTTACAAAGGAAAGCAAACTTTAAACAAATACAAATCAGTTGAGTGATTAACTTTAAGCATTTGGGTTTTTTGAACTGATCTTTATGTGTAACTAATATCAGCAAAACAATCTTGACTGATTAAAGAGCCAAACAGTAGTAAAATTCAAACTACCAAAAATGAAGAGAGGAGGTAGAAGGTGACCACGAGATATCATGCCCCACAGAGACTCACAACCCCAGCAGCCTGGGTAAGAGGAGCCACACCAGCCCCACAGGTTACTTCAGGTAAGTAAGTTGTGGGAAATGTTAACAGATCCAGAAGTGAAACCAAACACCCTTTCCCCTGCCCCTCCAAGCTTTGTCATAATCCTAAATGTTATCTTAATTAGCCTAATTTTCTTAATTATACTTTGTAGCAACTTGATCTTTTATAGCATGGCTTCAGCATCTTGTTTTTTTCCAGCTTTGTTCCAGGCCTGGAAGAAGCGACGACACCGCTGCCAAAAGCTAAAGGTGCTGCCTCTGAGCTTTGTCTTGACACGGTACACAAGGCCTCCTTCTCACCTCCTTCTTCTCCTCCTCCTCCTCATCCCACTGCGGCTGTCCTCCCGCCACCCCACCCTTCAATTTCAGCCCCCTTTGACCCCCCCTTTTAACCTAGTTCCACCCAAATCAATTCCCACAAAACCTCCACAGGGAGCGGGTCTTTCCTCCACAGCAATGGGCACCAGACAGCGCCTGGGGCAAGAGGACACCGGAACCCTCCTGCTCTTCACACTCCTCCATGCATGTGGTTGTGGAATGTCACCTTCACAAGAGCTGCTGGTCTTAACCCAAGGCTCAAGTAGGAGACCATGGAGAGAGGTTTTCACGCCAAAAACAAAGGTCAAGGTCTTTACCTCATGTCTAGGGCTCAACACAGATTAACCCTCAAGAACTTCCAATGAGGAAATCAACTTCTCCCACCTGGGTATTCTTTCTTGGAGAAAGCTTACTCCAAAACACAACAGAAGCAATGGCACTGACTGGGGAAGAACAAAGCAGGGGTAGAGGAGGGGAATCATACTTTCCCTAGACAATAGTCTCTTCCAGATTTTTTTCACGTTGTCTCATGAGAAGCCTTTGGTACCCCACACTCCTCAGAAGGGAGCTCTACAGAGCAGGAGGTGGGGGCAGGAAAGAAAAACAAAAACCAAAAAGCCCCAACCCCCTTTCATTCATTCACACTGGGACAATTTTATGGCACTGTTCCTAAAACATCCCATTAGCGATAGGTTTGGAGAAGATTAGAGAAGAAAGCTTGTATCCACTGAAGCAAGGTTTAATAGGCTCTTGAGTTAAGCCAGAGCCTTCCCTTAAACAATGCACATCGTTAGTAATAATTACCTGTAGCTGCATAATCACGGTAGCTATCATAACTGACAGGAGAAGTCCAGATGTCATCTTTGGCAAGGTTTGGAAAAGATTTCTACCAATTATTATCAGGGTGACTCGAAAAGAGAAAGGAGCAGTAAGAAAACAAGGGGGTAAAAAGCCCCTGTGGTACAGCATGGCCTGTCAACCACACGCTCAGAAATACATCCAAACCGAGACCCCAGCGCCTGGGAAGGGCATGGGGAGAAGCTCTCAGCAGTATGTAATGAGAAGGAAGACTCTCTGGAAGCGGATAGCATTTTAAACTATTTTCATCCAGCACTTACCTGCAGAACACCCCCCTACAACATGGTACCACGTTATTGTTCCCTCATCTGTTCCAGGTTTTTCACCCTTTAAAGTGACACACAGTGAACCAGCTGACAGTGGGCCTCGCGTTTCTACCCCTTCAAGGGTCACTGTCAGTAGAAAGTTTCAGCTGTGCTTCTAAGTAACAAAACTACAATTTCTTTAGGGGAATCAACTTTTTCAAAGGGTAGACGATGTCAGGACAAAGGGGATGGATTAAAGCTAAAGGAAGGAAGGTTTAAATTAGATATTAGTGGGAAGTTCTTTCCAGACAGAGTAGTGAGGGGCTGGAACAGGCTGCCCAGAGAGGGGGTGGATGCCCCGTCCCTGGCGGTATTCAAGGCCAGGTTGGATGGGGCCCTGGGCAACCTTGTGTAGCTCCAGGCCTGGAGGTTGGTGGCCCTGCCTGTGGCAGGGGGTTGGAACTCTGTGATCCTTGGGGTCTCTTCCAACCCAGACCATTTTGTCATTCTATAGTTCACAACTGACAGTGCTATCAGAGCAGACAAAACTTTCCCCTATTAGTAGTCTTATTTTCTACCAAACACTCAGAAGTCACAACTTTAGCTCTGAGCCACCTCATGCCTCACTCTAAGGTGGCAATAGCCAAGAAGGTTTAGGAGGAACAGCACAGTAGAACACACACATGGCCAAAGCCATCCATCCAGCTGAGCTGGTGCTTCCCTGGGTTTTGATTATGCCAGCCTTCTCAGCAAGAGCTGCTCTAGATACGGCTGCAAGCAAAGGTAGGCTCAAACCAATCTTTGGCATCACAGAATCACTTCTCACAGGAGAAGCTTCTTGTCTCCTTTTGTTAGCCCTTCCTGCATGTCTCCCTGTCACACCAGCAGCACAGGACTGGAGCAAAAGTGGCAGAACCAGTATAAAGAGGCAAGCCAACAGCAGCAACAGAAAAGGTTAGCAGACAAGTTACAGGAAAACAAGACAAGTGAGCAGTGGGCTTCCAGTACTCCCACACTAACAGAACAGCCCAAGAGAGCAGGACATCTGAGCCGTGTGGAGAGCTGCTCTGCAAGTAGCAAAGCAGCACCAAGTTAGTTTCAAGTATAGGTATATATTGAACCCATAAAAGGAAAGCATCCAGGTAACAACCATCCACTTGTCCCAAGAACAGACCTCCTGAAAAACACCGCCCTGTGAGACATGCCTCACAGGTGAGTACCAACACCATTCTGCTCATAGGAACACACGCAGTTCCCCAACTCCTCACAGCACCAGAAGCAAGTCTGAAAACCTACAAGACCGCTGCATAACACAAACAGAACCAAGGTGGGTTCTATTCTTTTAGATAATACCAGTAACTTCAGAGACTACAGGGCTCATTCCAGTTCCTACACGAGGGTCCGACTTCCAGCACCGCTGCTCGGCAACTCCCTACTTATTCCAGCCTCTCCTGCTCCTAGCCACAGCAACACAAATAGGCTGCCAGAACTCATTCTGAAGCAAATATAATTCCTCCTCCCTGCCCCACAAACGGGCAGTGCCTTAAATCTTTGGAGCTGTTCATTGGCTCTTAACACCTGAGTCTTATTTGGCTGTTAACCCGAACCTGATTAAGAAGCGACCTCTCACAGGTGGAGTTAAGCAAGTGCTTTCACGTGCCTGGCTGCTGTCAGATTGCTCATTTCCCAGCAGTTGTCTTCTCTACCATGAACCCAAACAGTCAGAGCAGGCAGATCACAGCACAATGAAAGCTCCTCTTCCACAGCACCAAAGCTCTGCCTAACACAAAGTTCTCAGGAACTTTAGCTAGATACAAGCATATGAGACAACTTTAAGCTAGAAAGCAGGTAACTGCATAGCTACAGATCCTCTTGACAAAGAGGCACAATTTTGCAGCAATGAATCATGCCCTAAATTATGAGGTGCATTAGGGATAATCCCCCAGACAACACTGAGATGGATCAATTGACTCTCATTCAGCAAACTGTGCTCTCCTACTAAAAAGTACTTTAAAAAGTCAAAGAGTTTTCTTAAATATAATAACGGCACGCTAGCAGAACCATGGCCGCTCCTCAGAGGCACACTGCAGACCATTAAAAGACTTATCAGCAAAGATTTAACAAATTAAACATCTGGTTGACATCTCTGAAGATGCCTCCAACTTCCAATGTTAGATAATGCAACAATTAGAAACGCAAAATGTCAAGGTTTCCTCGTAACTCTGGTACCAGCATCACAGCTTTCCACCCTGACGCCAAGTCTTGGTTTTCCACCAAGCAGCGGTATGGGGAGCAGGGCTGGATTGTCACATCACCAGAATAAAAAGCCCACTCAGGCAACAAATGCATGATCACCTGGATTTCAAGCAGGTTTGCCCTTACCTGGATGGCTTTGGGAGCTCATTGCTAGTAACGTCTAGTCCTTTGGAGAAGGGATTCGAGACGGATCAGTTTCCACGCCAAGTAAGAGCAGCTCTAAAGAGCTCCAAGGCTTCACCAATACATAGAAATTGGAAGTGGGGATTAAATCATGGCCACCTTATAAAATCCTGGGCACAGTGACATGCTGCGTATGGGAAGTAATCCAATAGGGTGGCAGAGTATCTTCTGATGGCTTTCAAAACAGGAACCTGCAATCAGAGGAAAAGATGCCTACATCAGAGTGGTAAGATTTATATCCATTTAAATTAGACATTGCACAGTGTATTTATCCCCAGAAGAAAAGATTAAACTAGGATACCAGTTTAGGTTGCAGTGAGTGATCTTCAGGTTACAGATGTAATGTTAATTAATAACCATAAAAATGCAGACTAGTAACACCGGGGGAAAGGAGCACAATTAAAACCTCCCCACTTTTCAACTACATGTTCAAGTCTTTAAAAACCCAAACTTGCATGTTAATTCTGATCCTCCAACAGCACCATATGAAGCCACTTCAGTCCAACAGCTTCCATATTTTAAAAGCCATATGTATGAGTGGTAACTGTACTTCACGCATCTGTTCCCCAAAGAAGTCTAAAGAAAAATTCCTCAGTGCCAAGAGTGGTCTTGGAGCAGGAAGGAAAAAAAACCAAAACCCACATGATCAATTCCACTCCCACTCTAACCAAGCCTCCAGCAGATTATTAAGCAGCAACTCCATGCTGCCCCAGGAGAAGAAATGCCACCATTCCTTGTTATTTTTGAGCTGTGTATTAGAGGGAGGAAGAAGAAAGAAAAAAAAAACCCTGAGACAGAAACCTAATGTAGCTCCTCCATCCCCCAAAAAACATGAATTCCAAAGTACGAGGTACCCCAGCTCACAGAAAGCCACACCTCAGAGGCCCCCACAGATAGACTCACAGGATGTGTTGGGTTGGCAAGGACCTTCAAAGGCCATCTAGTCCCACCCTGCAGTGCACAGGGACACCTTTAGCTCGAGCAAGTCGCTCAGAGCTCCGCCCACCCTGACCTTGGATGTCTGCAGGGATGGGGCCTCCCCCACCTATCTGGGCAACCTGTGCCAGTGACACACCACTCTCAGAGGGAAGAACTTCCTATGATCTCTTCCAGAGATGGTCTCTCTTTCAGATGCAACCAGCAATACTTACACCATAGGGACCTGCTGCAAGGGGTCCTGAAGGGCAGTTCTGGGGGTCTGGGATGTTTTGGCACTATACCCAGTGGTACCCAGTATTTCCAAACAGCCACATTTTACAGGCAGGCTATCTCCAGGAGACTGCTCTGTTTTAACATAAAGACCTGCCACTGCTACATACTACCAATTAAAGCTACTGAAGCAGATTAAACCAACTTGCATCCAAAGTATTTCCCAACCACGGGTTCCTTTCTCTGCACTGAAAGTGTCATCAGCATTCAGGCTCCCAACAGATAACCTCTCCCGGATACGGAGGATGACGTGCTCACAGGCAGCCGGTACCCAGCAGAGCTCCTCACTCGTCTGACGAGACACTCCTGCCCTCACAGCTCTGCTGGCAAGAACAATTTACAGCCAGCAGCCCCTAACCCATTTCAGCCGTGAAGTCAGCCAGAGGCCAACCAGTTCACCCATCTAAATGAATCCAGCTGACTTTGCTCAAAGCAGAGCACGGCACATGCACCCCGAACTGCTCCACCAGCACATCCCAGGGTGTGGAGACAGCAATATTCCTTGGGCGGGGGACAATTATGATTGTAACTTCTGCTGCCACTTGCACAACGAGCATCTGTCCACAACTTACCTGCGCCATTACATTTGAAGCAGCCTCATCTATTCCTGGAAGGCCTCTTATCACACTCAGATATTCATGATCTTTTCCAATAAGGTGGCAAAAACAGGTCTAAGACTTAAACACCGTCACTGCTACTTGTGGCAAACCCCGCTCCATAACAGAATCAGACAATCACAGGGGTTGGAAGGGACCTCGAGAGCTCATCAGGTCCAACCCCCCTGCCAAAGCAGCTCCCTAGCTCATATTGCACAGGTCGGCGTCCACACGGGGCTGGAATATCTCCAGAGAGGGAGACTCCACACACCCCTGGGCAGCCTGTCCCAGGGCTCCCTCACCCTCGCTGGGTAAAAGTTCTTCTTCATGTTAGTGCGGAACTCCCTGTGCTCCAACTTGCAGCCATTGCCCCTTGTCCTGTCTCCACAGACCACTGAAAAGGGGCTGCCCATTTCCCCCTGTGTTCCACCCTTCAGATATTGATAAACATTGATCAGATCCCCTCTCAGGCTTCTTTTCTCCAGGCTGAACAGCCCGAGCTCACTCACCCTTTCCTCACAGGGGAGATGCTCCAGGCCCTTAACCATCTCTGCAGCCTCCTCTGGACTCTCTCCAGGAGATCCCTGTCTTTTTTATACCAGGGAGCCCAGAACTGGACACAATACTCCAGGTGGGGCCTGACCAAGGCCAAGTAGAGGGGGCCTTTGACCTGCTGGCCATACTGAATGGTGCTCCCTCGGTTTGTGGAATAACACCCAGACACTGCTGAACAAATGGGCCTTCCTTGCTGTATTTCATTAAAACAAACCAACCAGCCTCTTTCACCACCCACTTCTCTCTGCCCTGAGTGTCTCAGCATTAATTACTGGTCTCCAAGCTCCTCAGCCCACCTTGCGTTTTGAGAGATCTGGAACACTCTTCCACCTTATGCATCAAATTCAAGACAGTTACTTAAGTGTTATTCCTCATCCCTGCAGGTCTCTGCCTTCCTGAGCGGTCAAGATCTTCCAGTCCCATTAACCAGCACATACATCCTGTTGAAGAGAGCCAGGTCAGCTCAGACCAGGCATTAGCACAACATTAACATCATTTATTCCAAACAAACCCAGCAGGTAGTGTTACAGCACCAGCAGTCTCAGCTGTGGACAAGGCGGATCTGGAAGGTAGTTAACACCTTGCTTTCTACTCATTTTTCACAGTGCAAGAATGAAGTACAGGGTGTGAACTGTGAGGAGATGCAGATGCATTTCCCAAAGAAACTGGACTGAAACAGCAGCAGCTAAACCCATTTAATAGCACCACCAGCTCACGTATTCCCACTTCTTCCCTCAAAGGTCTCCCTAAATTCTGGCAGGCATAACAGCCCCCCCACCAAAATATTAAGTCTGTGCTTGTTTTATTAATACTGGTGTCTGGTCAGAGCAGAGAGAACCACAATCAGATGGACAAGCTACAGTTCACTTATTTAATACTTTTTTTCCCCTATTTCTTGCATTTCTTCTGGAAGACTGATCAAAGGCAAAAGAAGCAGGCCTTTCCAATACAAGGAGCAGCCATTTCCCAGCCCACCTCATTAGTTATCCATCACACCAATCTTGACACAGTCCAATGAGACATCTTCAAATCTGTTATCAAACCCCTACCTGCAACAATTCTTAGGTGAATTTGTCATTTCCCCAATGCCTCACAAAAACAATTATCCAATTAGCAGAATCAAAACACCATCTATCCCTATGCCAAGGAAATTCAGAGGTCTCTAGGATTTTCCAAGCAAATTTTCCCACTTAAAAAAAAAAAAAAAAGTTACAAAAAATTAAATCAGACCTCGTTTTACTGTACTCCACTGCCTCCCAGGACAAGGGGCTGCACATCTCAGCTGTAAGGACAGCATGTCACCCCCTGCACAGTCCAAGGCACGCTCCTCAGGCATGAGCCAGGACTGAGCCATGGCAGGGACGAGCTGCTTCGGCAGCCTGTCCACTCCTAACCCAACACATGCCACACGCGATGGGGATGAGCACGTGTTTGTTTATAGAAGCAGGATCCTCTTGCAAGTAACTCTGCAGGCGTTTTGGATGGGAAGGTTGCTCACCTTCCTTTTCTTGGGTGGGAAGGGGTAGGTTGGGGAGTGGGGTCATGGGCACTGGCTTCGTTGCAGGCGTAGTAATGGCAGACCCACTGGGCTCCAGCGTGCAGGGGAAAAGAGAGAGATGGATGACTGTGGCTGCAGGAGCGTGTTGTTTCACTCAGCTGCCTCCTGTCTGCGAGCAAGCCCCAGAATCGCCTGCTGGGGAGCTGAATTTTCCTGGCAAACAAGCAGTGGTATACTGACCATGCCTGCTTTGGCTCTTCATAGAATCACAGAATGGTCTGGGTTGGAAGGGACCCCAAGGATCACAGAGCTCCAAACCCCCCTGCCACAGGCAGGGCCACCAACCTCCAGGCCTGGAGCTACACAAGGTTGCCCAGGGCTCCTTTCAATCTGGCCTTCAACACCTCCAGGGACAGAGCATCCACCCCCTCTCTGGGCAGCCTGTTCCAGCCCCTCACCACTGTCTGGAAAGAACTTCCCCCTAATATCTAATTTAAACCTTCCTTCCTTTAGCTTTATTCCATTCCCCCTACTCCTGCCACTATCTACCCTTTTAAAAAGTTGATTCCCCTCCTATTTGTCTGCTCCCTTCAGGGACTGGAAGGCTGCAATGAGGCCCCCCCCACAGCCTTCTCTTCTCCAGGCTGAACAAGCCCAGCTCCTTCAGTCTCTTCACACAGTGTCCTTCCCTTGGCACGGAGCAAAGAGCATCCACAGGCAGGGCAGTGGACGACACCGCACGTTTCGAGACTACAGGGCAGAAAGACCGAGCAGAATTGTAGGCTAAGCCAAGCAGGCGTAGACACATGTTCTTATTTAATCAGGTGCTGCAAACAGGACTGGTACAGCCAAGCTTTCTGCCTCACACAATTGTTCAGTCTGGTCCCCGCTGGATTCTCAAGGAAAAGTCTGGAACAGGAGCACAAAGGGCAAATTAACGCCAATGTATTTCATCCTACTTCTACCAGGGTACGCCTGAGAGCACACGGTCCCTGAAACCACGCAGGCTGGTGCACATGCAGCTGCATCCTCATCCCATCCCTGAAGCAGAAGGCAGCCACAGCCTGACTGCAGCAGCTATTATGAGACAGACTGAGGGGCTGCAGCCTCGGCAAAAGCCCCTTGTTTCTCAGTGGCTTTATGGCCTGAACAAACCACCACCCTTTACTGAACACCTTCCCTCGATCGACAGCGTGGCCAGTCACGTTAGCTCTTCTCTTACTCCTCTCCTACCAGTGAGTACATCACACACCGTGCTGGGTGCTCACAGTACAGCGGGCAGAGCTTTTATCATTTGTGTCAGGGAAGGGAGGAGTCTGCTTAAATACTTTCAGGAGGCTCCAGTCACTACTTCTGCAAGCTGTAAACAGTGGCAAATTCAGCCACAGGCCAGGTCATCCCAAGTGGCAACAAGCCACCTATACACGGAGTAACACATGCAGGGAGAAAGCACAGGGCTGTGGACACAAAGCCGCCTGGCAGCTCTGAAACACACTGCCCTTCCCACCCTGAGCAGCAGGTCCCTCACCCTTGGCCTCTCCGACTGCAAGACCAGGGTTGTCCCCCAAAACCACACACATGACACAGCTCCACACCGCAGTCCTGCACTGTCCCTCCTGCAGGCTTCCCCAGACCACCCTTTCCCCGTGGGCACCTAGCCAACCATTAAGGGACAGAACTGCATGGGAATGAGGAAACATCTATGATCCAACACATTTCCAAACCCATTTCCATTTCCAAATATGTTTCCAACCTCTCTGCAGTTGCTGAAAGCTCTGTTCTTTTTAAATAGTAGCTATTTAAAATATTACTTATTTCAAATATTACTTATTCAAAATATTACTTATTTTAAATAGTAACTATTTAAAAAGAACACAACAATATGAACGTTCACCTTCCTCCTCAGCCTATCCCAGACGTGCCTCTACGAGCCACCAGTACAGATGTGCAGTAACCAGCAATTAAAGTTACAATGGAACTTTATTTTCCACAGCTTAAACTGCTACGGTACTTCAGCAGAGATAAAACTCTTGGCCTAAGGGTGAAGTTTCACCACTGTTCTAAGCCAAGTCAGCCTGGTCTGCTTCAGGAGACCCAGCTATGGCTGACCTCACTTCATCTGCAAGCCCTGCCAAACCCATGCCACGGCCACCCCCAGACAGCAACCCTACAGCCAGCTGACAAGATCTCTCTAAGACCCGGGTTAAGCAAACCTGACTGCCTGCTGACTCAATGCACCCGCATATGGTGCAAGTCAGATGCCTCCTACACCCATGGCTGAGCACTGGAGTTTATTTCTAGGCTCAGGGGAAGCTGCTCTTACACCCATGGCTGAGCACTGGAGTTCACTTCTAGGTCCAGCGGAAGCTGCTTGGCTTTTCAGTGCCCTGAGCATCAAAAGCTCTGCAGAACACACGGCCCTCAGGCAGGACAAGGAAAACCACAGCAGAAGGGATGCTGAGAGAACACCTTCTGCAGCCTGGCACTTCATCAGCAGTGCTCCAACACCACGGGGTTTGGTCTACAAAAGCCATGGAAACATCCATCCTCCAAAAAAAAAAACCCCATCAGTATCATCATTGGTGGATGAGAAGCTTCCCATGAGCCAGCAGTGTGCTCTTGCAGCTCAGAAGGGTGATGGGATCCTGGACTCCATCAGAAGAGGGGTGGCAGCAGGGACAGCAGAGAGGGATTGTCCCTCTCTGTTCTGCCCTCAGAAGGCCCCAGCTGGTGTCCTGTGTCCAGAGCTGGAGGCCCAATACAGGAAAAATGTAGAAATGTTGGAGAGGGTTCAGAGGAGCCACGAAGGTGATCAGAGGGACAGAGCACCTCCCCTATAAACAGAGAGGCTGAAGTAGCTGGGCTGGTTCAGCCTGGAGAAGAGAAGGCTGCGGGGAGACCTCATTGCAGCCTTCCCGTCCCTGAAGGGAGCAGAGAAACAGGAGGAGAATCAGCTTGTTAAAAGGGCAGAGACTGGCAGGACAACGGGGATGGATTAAAGCTAAAGGAAGGAAGGTTTAAATTAGATATTAGGGGGGCGAAGTTCCTTACAGAGAGAATGGTGATGGGCTGGAACAGGCTGCCCAGAATGGAGGTGGATGCCCCATCCCTGGAGATGTTCAAGGCCAGGTTGGATGGGGCCCTGGGCATCCTTGTGGAGATCCAGGCCTGGAGGTTGCTGGCCCTGCCTGTGGCAGGGAGGTTGGAACTCTATGATCCTTGGGGTCCCTTCCAACCCAGACCAGTCTATAATTCTATGATTAAATCTCTCCTTTGAAATCAGATCGCGAACTTTACCCAGACACACACACACGCACAAGCTGCCTTTGCTTTTCAGGGGCTGTTTATAAAATACTGCCAATGTAGGATCTAGATATGAAAGGAGGTGGGGAGAAGGCATACACCTGTTTGAAAACAGTAATAATAATAATTTACCGTGACCACAGAATTATCTACTGCATCTTTCTTTAGAGCAGAGGCAGTGTGAAACAGCCTCCCAGTCGATTCATCTCTCTTGAGACCACATCTCCAGAGCCACCCCCTTTGCAAGAGGACAAAAGCAGTGGCAGTAGTCCTGGGGACCCAAATGACCCTTAGACAACACCAGTCCAACTCTTTCCTCTTCAAGCAGAATACAGCTTTAATGAATCTGCCCCAAGAGACCAAGTTCCACAAGCATTGCCCAGTCCTAGAAGCCGTGGCTTTCCTGCAGTTTCAATGGTAATCAAAACAGACCTCTCCCAGAAAACCTACTTGCAAGCCTCAAGAACCATCAGACATCCTCTCAAAGAGCGTGAAGGCTCTGAAGATGACATTTCTGTCTCTAAAAACATACTGCAGGAATAGCAGGCTGCACTGTAACAATACACCATCAGCTTAATGTCCAGCTATGGACAGAAGAGCAACTAGAATACTGCGATGGCGATGGAAAATAGAAATAGAACACCAAATTCGTTGCTGTGTTAGCCCAGTTTCTCCAAAATCGTAAGTATTTTGTGCAAGTCTAGGCATTCCCCTCCTTTTCCAAGCACACGGTGTCAGAGTTTCAAAAGAAGAGGAATAAAAAACTGTCAGAAGTGTGGTACAAATTCCTCATACAGGTGAAGCAGGTAGGTCTTCAGCCCAGAGAGCAATGACTTAAGGATGTTACAGTGATGTAGAATCATGGCCAATAAAGAGAAGTCACCCGTCTCCCTGTTTTCCATCTGCTTCATTCAGAACAGGGAATTCTCTCCATTCTTCATCTGGGAGAGAGGCTGAGTGGACACAGGGAAGGTGTGAGAAAAGACACTTCGGGTCAAGGGCTGAAGCAGAGAGCATATTATGCTCCTCCTTAGCTGCACTAAGAAACGCCAGCCTAGGGGACTGGAAAAGAGTTTTCCTGAATTCCAAAAGCAAATGGACAAAGATGACGAACACCATGTGCTCTGTGGAAACCCATGAGCCATGTCCCTGGCTCACAGGAGAGTACTTCAGAAGAGCGTCACCACGTGCGCGTCCTGTTGTGAAACACCTCCCCAAGGTACATCGTATCTTGGATGCTGCCAGAGAACATGGCAATCAAGCACCTTTAAAGGCAAAAACCCACCTACATACCGAGCTACAGTCACCCAATCAACTCAGCTCTTCATCCTCCACTAACGTGACAGGCTCATCTTGCAAAATAGGAAGTTTACTCCTTATAACTTTTATAGTGCACTGAAATTGCATACCGAGCTCTTAATTAGCAGTGCGTACACCCACGGTCATTAAGTTAAGGAAAATACTCAACTGAACTGGGAGGTGGAAGCATCTCCACAGCACTCAGCTATCCACACAAAGAAGAACAGAAAGATCTCCATCTCTGGATATATTCCAGCCCCGTCTGGACACCGACCTGTGCAATATGAGCTAGGGAGCTGCTTTGGCAGGGGGGTTGGACCTGATGAGCTCTGGAGGTCCCTTTCAACCCCTGTGATTCTGTGATCTGTGTGACTACCTGAAGGCTTCACTGCAGTTAGAACTGCATAACAAATAATTAAGCAGAAAGCCCAGTCTAACACAGCCGTTAGAAACAGCCTCTCACCAACACCACACGCAGTACCTACCATCATGGTTTGCACTGGTCCAGACTGCCCCTTACTCCTAGGGTACCCCATCCCTGCAGAACTCCGTACTCTGGGTAGCGAAACCAGAGGCAGCCACCTTTGCTCCCAAAGGCTGATTCAAGCCCACTTACTGCCCAAGAAACAAAATCACTGAATCACAGGGGTTGGAAGGGACCTCCAGCGCTCATTGGGTTCAACTCCCCTGCCAAAGCAGCTCCCTAGCTCATATTGCACAGGTCGGTGTCCAGAGAAGGAGATTCCACACCCCCTGGGCAGCCTGTCCCAGGGCTCCATCACCCTCACTGGGTAAAAGTTCTTCCACATGTTGGTGTGGAACTTCCTATGCTCTAACTTGCAGCCATTGCCCCTTGTCCTGTCTCCGCAGAGCACTGAAAAAGGGGCTGCCCATTTCCCTCTGTATCCCATGCTTAAGATACTGATAAACATTAATAAGGTCCCCCCTTAGTCTTCTTTGCTCCAGGCTGAACAGCCCCAGATCACTTAGCTATGGATGCATTACCCAGAACAGCCAGTACATTAGTGTAGCGAATGCTGGCATTCCAACACCAGCCATTACAAGCAGTACTCTCACCTGACAGCCTCAAGTAGAGCAAACACCGCGTTCCTGCCTCTCCCTCAAACCTCCACCGGCACGCTGTGAGGATGTATTGCTCATACGCTCCCACTAAGCACTTTAGCTTCGTCACTGGTTCCGTATGGTACGGCATTTGGAAGGATCCAGTCTCTAACTGTGTTTGCCCTAAGTGTTAAATTACAGCATACACATTAAGATTTCAGGAATAACCCATGCCCACTGTGTGTCCACACAGCTCCTTCCAGGAGGGCTGACACACGCTGCTGCGCAGGCCCTGGAAGCTGCTTCAGGAGTGATGCTGCTATCTGTGCAGACAGCAGCTCGTTAAGCAAGCCTCTGCAATGTAAGCAGCGCGATGCACGCTCTGAGGTCACCATCAGGCATGGAAAAAAAACAAACTGAGCAACAGCCACAAATGGCAACGCAGTATTAACTAATTGTGAGCTACCTGATTAACAAGGAAGTGATCCACAGCCATTCAAGGGTAGCGAACCTACGCAGAAACAATTAACCTAGTCACGCACAACAGAAATTCTGAGTAAAAATAATCAAGGGAAATTGCTTTTTGAAGTTTCAGACCCTTTTGCTTCATAGTGGCGAGAAATGCTCCACCACCAAAGCCAGGGGCAGGCAGACTCCTCAAGTACGGCTGCCTTTACCAGGTCCCTGCCAGAGATGCTTCCCAGTCAGCTGCTGGGGCCAGTGGCAGCCCTCGCACCTCAGCCATGCAGATCCAAACGCCCAGGCACCAGCCCAAACCAACGCTGCTGCTGTTTCAGGAGAAGTGAAGACCTCCCCACCAGTTCCCATGTTAACATACACCCATCACTACCTAGATGCTAGCAGAAGCCCATGAGTCTTCCTCACTGAGCTTTAGCCCAAGGCCTACTCAGAAGAACATGCTTTTTGCACAAAACATGCTTTTTGCACGTTCCACACAAAATCCCTCACGGTACCACCTAAGACACTTGAGCAAGTCACCACTTTGATCAACAGTTAGGGCTGCTTTGAAAGCTGAAGGTGCCTCCATGTCCCAAAGCAGAAAAAACTTACATCTTCTGGTGGGCACCATGAAACCCCCAGAGCCTTTGTGGCCCTTCTCCTACATTGTTACGAGTATACAAGAATATTAATATTATTTCCCTGCAATAGCAACACCAGTGAGTATCTAAAGTGGGGATCTGCTGAGAGCTCCTCTATTTTTAGCGCTCAACAAGAACTGCTGATGAAGCAGCGCTGCAGGTATCTCGAATACACACAGAAACAAAAAAAACCCACCCCAGGCTTTGGGAACAACCAAGCAGATGACAAGCGGACCTGAACGCCCCGATGTATAATCGAAGACTCTGAACAAAAGATCATCTTCAGGAACCCAGAGCAAATCTGGAAATACCACCTCCTGTTCGCTCTGTGGGAGCTCCAATTTAAAGTGGTCAACAGCTTGGAAAAATTTTTTAGAGCCAAGCAGGAACACAGCTCGTAGAAGAGCTGCAGATTCTCAGAAACGCAACTGACTGTGTGTTAAACCTGGGAATATGTAGATTTCCAAGATTACAGAGCCCTCCTTGATTAGCAAGACTCTGGCAGAGGGTCTGAAAGAGCAGGATGCTTCTGAGCTCGATCCAGTTTCGCAGCAAGAGCAGCGAGAACAAGCAGTCTCACAGATGGATCCGCGTGGGAGGGAGAAAGGATAAAAGTCTGCCTCGGGAGCCTGTTCCAGCTGCTACTGAAGCCTTGGAGGAGTCTGTACAAATTGGGCACAGTTACCTATAAAAATCTACTGTCTTGGCTTTTTCTGAAGCCCTCTTCTTTCCTCACCCCATGTTTTTCTTCCATCCTAGTATTTCTGCAACTGAAAGGGTTCAAATCAGAGAGCTCGAAGCAGCACTTGACAGAAGGTGAATTTATACTGTGAGTTTATGGACAACGTCCATCACGTTTTGAAATCCCTTCCTTGTAAGATTACCCTAGCTATGATAATTCAGAAGATCAAAAATCAAAACCTTTAAATACCTGAATGATAAGTGATTAAAAAAAACCCAAACCCAACAAAACTGTATATTCCTTTTTAAAATTAAAATTCCCCTAACGCCATTTTCGGTGCCAGGAAGAGTGTGTGTGGCCAGCAGACAGCAAGCTCACCTCACTGAAACAGTCCCATGCCAACTCCATGCCTGCAATCTAGACACAACCCTTCAACAACACACTGAGGATGCCCCCACCCCCACTTTTCCCAAATTATAAAGCATCTGCAGCTTGTATCCCCATGTCCTAAAACTCACCATCGCACCTCTGCCCTAAAGTCCCAGAGAAGCACTGCAGCAGCACTGAGATCTCTCCCTTTGGCCACCACACATCTTCACCCTGCCGTACCGGAGATGCTCGCCAAAGCCCTCTTCTCCCTCCGTGTGCACCAAGGGAGAAAGGATCAGATCACGATAGAAAATCCATTGATCCAACCACCATTTTTCTGTAGACCTGCACAAGAAGGCAGCTTTCTGACTCCCGTTCTCCTCACCTCTCGTGCACACACACACACTCTTCCTTTTCCTTTCAAGATAGCTTGATTGAGCCAAAACAAAAAAGGATACTGCTATCTTTATGCAATTAGTTTTGGGAAGCAACAGAAAACCTTCAGCTTGCCAGCCCCGTTTTCCACTCTCTCTCAGCTTTCTCAGCTGTAAAAAACGAACAGCCCACGGTTCTTTACCTGGGGTTGTCTTTCAAATCCTCACATCTACGTAGGGAAAGGCTGAGAGAAAAACATCTACCTTTTCTATTGATGTACTTGGGCTGTTACAGCCCACATCTGAACTTCTCGTTCCTTCTGACAAAGAACCCAAATTACTGGTCACTAGCTGTGCCTAACCCATCTGGTCTGCCAGTACAAAATAGCTGAGTACATGTGTCATCAATCACTGTTAATTACTTCATTAACTCGGAAAAAAAAGAATATTGACTTTTTTACTTTAAAAGAACAAACATTGTTTAAGGTTAGGCCAGTTTTCTTTTTTTTTTTTAATTGAATGCTGCATGATTACCAAGAGAAAGTAATTTAGTCCGAATGCTAAAACACCCCGCTCATATAACTCCCCTAACTCTTTTGTCTAGTAAAATGAGTTTCTTCTGGAGCTGACTACATCTCAGTGCTAGTTTTAACCAACATGAATTTTAACCAGAATCTTAATTAAGTGTGTTCTCAAACCCCCCACTCCCATCTCCTACCACCCTGCTTTGTCATGCTCTTGGAAAGACACATGCCTCAAGGTCTCCACAAACAAATTGCATCTTTTTTTTTTTTCAAGTGGACGCTTGGCCTTCTGCAGTTGGCTGCAAAACAGTGACACCAAACTATAAAAAAAAAGCAAGGTATTACGAAGGTTTGTGCATTTTAATCATTTTAATCTGCAGGGCAGATATCCAAATGGGGGCTTTGGGGGGGGGGGGGGGGGGGAGAAAAACAAACACCCAACAAGTGTTTCCACACTGACAGCACAGCCTGAAACCAGTCCATATTCCTACAGCACGGTGTCAACATCCCACTGGACTATCCCAGTGCTTCAGAGGGCTGGATGGCTCAGCCCCTGAAAATCTCAGCCCTGTTCCAGCACCTCCATCTCCCTTCCCAGCACCCGTGCCCACTCATCCAGCCTCCTCCATCCACACTCTCCCTGGGAAGAGCCACTGGCTCAGTCCTTTATTGCATTTTTTTCATGCCCCAGTTAAGTGGCTTAAACACCCATTGTCAACCTTCAAAAAGCTGTTTTGCTTGAGATCAATCCCATGGCTTTGTCTAAGTCTGGAGTGACACACACCCCCTCCCCGAAAACCCACCCATTAACACAGCCTTGTTACGCCATCGGCAGAGACCAACTGCCAGCTCCCCCCGTTGTTACACGCACCCCCTTTTGCTCCCGCGCCCCCATCTCCCCAGAACCTGCCCCCCAGGCACAAGGCACTACTTGCCCAGAGGACATCGCAGGCCGCAGGACACAAGGCACTGCTGGCCCAGAGGACGCCACAGGAAAGCACACAGGCCTCACATAAGCGCCCTCAGCTCTGGTGACCACCCAGCTCAGCCAGCCGCACACCCTCACCCACGGCATCCCAAGTTGACAGGCTTGTATGCTTGTTTCTTCTTCCTCACGCTAATGAGGCCACCAAAACACCGCGCTGCTGCCAGCGAGGAGGTAATTCAGAGCTCACGGGGCTGTGGTGTCACTCTTCCATGTCATCTCCTACCGTGCCTCTCTCCTTACAGCCAGCAAACTCAGTAAGGCACGGTGTGTTTGCCTATCTTCCTACTTGAAGAATCTTCACCAGGGCATCACCAAAACTCAGGTGTTACACAGCAGCATAGAGGATAATGGATTGAACAGGGGGAGGGGGATACAACTGTGCCTTTAAAGTGGAATAAAACTTTATTATTATTTCTTGGGAAAACCTTTTCTCGCCTCCCCACCAGCAGGTGAAAGCAATGCTGTCATACACCTGTAAAAGCACCGCAGTGCTGGCTGTCCAACACCAAAATGCTGCTGACAGAGTACCCAGAAGCTTACCAACAGTTATTTTCACCATCTAAACAACTTTCAACGACAGCTAGATTTTATTTCTTTAAATTACAGTGACATAATAGTTAGCAGTGATTTTCCCCCTCCCCTCCATTTTGGAAAGATGCAAAGAAGCACCTTTGCTTTCAGGCTGAGGTTTATCAAGCAGGGAATGAGTCTGCTGGTACCCAAACTGGCAGTGATGCCCACAGGAAGCTAAAGTAAACCCACACCTGTATATTCCAGGTTTTCAACTTGCTCTGTTTTTACATTACAGGTCACACATAAACAACCAGAACAGAAAATTAATTGGATCACCAGATAAATTTTAATTCCCAAGTTGAAATACTTTATTAGGATTAAAATTTTAACAGTCAGCATCACCCTTTAATAAAAAAGTAGAATCTTTGGTTAAATATTTCAAGCTTGCAGCTGACAAGTGAAAAAAAAGCAAAGGGATGGACAAATGGCATTACTGGTACTTCAGGGAGTCATATATTTATGGTTTATAAGGCCAAAGCCCTCTGAAGAAGTACCTGCAGGTCACCTTTAAAGACAAAGCGCCATCAATTTTTTGGGAGTTCACTTCCCAGGTGCTGCTCCCAACACCAGCACTGTCGCCTAGCCCTGACCGAATGAAGAGCTCCAGTTACATTCTGATTTAAACCACATTTTGTCTGTGCAACACGAGCACAGGACTGTTTCTTGAAATAAGAAAACTGCCACAAAAACTAGGGCATCTTTCAAGAACTGATGCAGAATCCGCCATGGGGCTTTTTTAGGTAGGTTTTAAAACACTGTCAGTCACCAGTTGAGAAGAGAGACTTCAACCCAGTGTCCTCAAGGAAGCCTTGAAGCCCTAGCTTAGATATGCAAGGATTTGCATGCTGTTAACTTGCTAAAACCTAGATTAACATTTATACTGCTGCTCACAGCTTTACACACTAAGCATCATACTCTTCCCTGTAAGACATTCCTCTTCCAGGACAGGAATCAAGCAAAGTAATTCAGACCAGGTTTTCTCCCTCTTCAGCTGCCCCTCTCCATTTCTAAAACACCATCAGTCCAAACTTCAGTGTCTTTTATTCACTCTCTGGAGTTTTGCACCTTTGCATGTTCCTAAACATTCTCCCGAAGCCTTTCCATCGAACTGCTTCAGCTACCACACCAGCAGTAATCGCCTGGTTGTCCAGATGAGCTGCCCCCAGCCACCAAAACTCTGCTATGCAGAACCTCCTTTTGCTTCATCCCCTACTACTTCCAAAACTTCAAAATGCAGGAGTGGGAAAGAACACAAGAGAGTTTCAAAATTTCTGGTTTTGTTGCTTTTAAATGTTAATCTGGATGAAACTTGTCACACTGTGAACATCATGATATGCCAAAGCACTCAAGAGACTTGCAACCAACAGCTCAACATCTGAATGGAGACCAGCAACACGTGCTGTTCCTCAGGCATCGGTACTGGGACCAGCACTTTGTCGGCAACATGGACAGTGGGATCATAGAATGGCCTGGGTTGGAAGAGACCCCAAGGATCACAGAGCTCCAAGCCCCCTGCCACAGGCAGGGCCACCAACCTCCAGGCCTGGAGCTACACAAGGTTGCCCAGGGCATCCACACCCTCTCTGGGCAGCCTGTTCCAACACCTCATCACTCTCTCTGTAAAACAAATTCTCCCCAATAGCTAATTTAAACCTTCCTTCCTTTAGCTTTAGTCCATTCCCCCTTGTCCTGCCATTATCTACCCTTTTAAAAAGCTGATTCCCCTCCTCTTTCTCTGCTCCCTTCAGGGACTGGAAAGCTGCAATGAGGTCCCTGGCAGCCTTCTCTTCTCCAGGCTGAACAAGCCCAGCTCCCTCAGCCTCTCTTTTTAGGGGAGGTGCTCCAACCCTGTAATCACCTTTGTGGCCTCCTCTGAACCCTCCCCAACAGTCCCACATCTTCCTTGTATTGGGGCCCAGCTCTGGACACAGGACTCCAGCTGGGGCCTCCCGAGGGCAGAGCAGAGAGGGACAGAGTAGAGAGGGATCGATGCACCCTCAGCAAGTCCACAGATGACACCAAGCTGGGTGGTGCAGAGGTGATGCCAGAGGGAAGGGATGCCATCCAGAGGGACCTGGACAGACTGGAGAGATGGGCCCATGAAAACCTCATATGGTATCAACAAAGCCAAGTGCAAGGTTCTGCACATGGGTCGGCACAATCCCGAGCACAGCTTCAGGCTGGGCAGAGAGCAGCTTGAGAGCAGCCCCGAGGAGAATGATTCGGGGTGTCTGCTGGGTGAGAAACTCAACGTGAGCCAACAATGCACACTTGCAGCCCAAAAGGCTGACAAGATCATGGACTTCATCAAGAGAAGTGTGGGCAGTGGGTCAAAGTAGGGGATTCTGCCCCTCCAGTCTGCTCTCGTGAGGCCCCACAGCTGGAGCACTGTGTCGAGCTCTGGGGCTCTCACCATAAGCGGGACGTCAAGCTGCTGGAGCAGGTCCAGAGGAGGCCACAGATATGATCAGAGGGCTGAAGCACCTCTCCTACGAGGACAGCCTGAGAGAGTAGGTAGGGCTTTTTCAGCCTGGAGAAGAGAAGGCTCCTGGGGGGGAGCCTTATAGCAGCCTTCCAGTACCTGACAGGAGCTAAAGGAAAGCTGGGAAGGGACTTCTTACAAGGGCATGTAATGACAGGATGAGGGGTAACAGCTATCAACTGGAAGAGGGTAGATCTAGGCTGGGCACGAGGAAGAAATTTTTCACTGTGATGGTGGTGAGGCCTTGGCACGGGGTGCCCAGAGAGGCTGTGACTGGCCCCTCCATGTGTACAAGGCTGGGTTGAACAGGGCCTTGGGAAACCTGGTCTAGTGAGAGATGTCCTTGTCCATAGCAGGGGGTTAGAAGAAGATGATCTCCAAGATCCCTTCCAACCCAGACCTTTCTACGACTCTAAGAAAAGGCAGGGGAAGAAGGCCTGATAGCCAAGGCTACCAGTCGCTCCCAGCCAATGCTGTGGTCCCCTGCTGTAGGAAGTCGCTGAAAACACAGAGGTAATGCTACGAAAGACAAGTCACTCCTTTGGATTTTAGTCACCTCTGAAAAGTGCTGGTTTGGCCCTGGTTTTCAAATGAAGCACCAGCACACACCCGATGCAAAGCAAACGCGAGGCCCCAGCTCCTGAAAACACTTGGCATGCAAAGCAAGGCTGGGGCAGGGGAAGGAGACTGGCAGAATTTTATCCTGAAATGGAGTGGGGAGATAAGATCAAGTGAAAAGGAGCTGCAGCTGCTGACATCTCTAGAGGCACAGAAGCCAGGGAATAGGCAGACAGGCAGCCATTTCCATCAAGAGTCTTCCAGTCCCTAAAGGGAGCAGAGAAACAGGAGGGGAATCAGCTTGTTAAAAGGGCAGAGACTGGCAGGACAAGGGGGATGGAGTGAAGCTGAAGGAGGGAAGGGTTAGATGAGATATTAGGGGAAAGTTTTTTAAAGAGAGAGTGGTGAGGGGCTGGAACAGGCTGCTCAGAGAGGGGGTAGGTGCCCCATCCCTGGAAGTGTTCAAGGCCAGGTTGGACGGGACCCTGGGCAACCTTGTGGAGGATCCAGGCCTGGAGGTTGGTGGCCCTGCCTGTGGCAGGGGGGTTGGAACTCTATGATCCTTGGGGTCCCTTCCAACCCACACCAGTCTATGATTCTAAGAGTGCAAGAAGCCAGCAACATTCCAAACCATCTTCAATCCCACTGGAATACATCACATTAAAACAAGAGAGAGGACTCCAGCATGGAGCCTACCGAACAGTTCCTCCTACCAGGACAGATTCAAGGAAATGGTGAACAAAGGCTTCTAGACCAAAAAAAAAAGCCTCAACTTTGAATATGGCAGTGTTTATGAATCGTTTTGGACATTTAACTTCTAGTGCTCTAACTTAAAAAAAAGGAACTCTACATAAAACTGTAAACCACCGTGACAAAGCTACATCAATTACCCAGCCAGGAAAGAGCTTCTTGCCCAGAAGCCACACACAGCAAATTCTGCACAAGATGTCAGGGAGAAGAGAAAATAAAGGCTGCACTGACCGCACATCCCTGAAGACAGGTATTACACAGCAAGAACTGAAGGCTATGTGACTTGACAGCAGATGCTGAACTGGGAAGGGAAGAGCTGTTTCAAAAAGGCACTACTTGGGACATCCAGCTGCTGTCCTTGAAGTTCTCAGAGGGAGAAACACCGAGCAGAAACGCGGATGGCAAAATATGAACTACATATTATCTGTTTATATTTCAGTTTA
Source organism: Gallinula chloropus (assembly GCF_964237585.1). Classification (NCBI taxonomy): domain Eukaryota; kingdom Metazoa; phylum Chordata; class Aves; order Gruiformes; family Rallidae; genus Gallinula; species Gallinula chloropus. Next base: position 28,033,409 of record NC_140090.1, on the reverse strand, counting down.
TACATGGAAAATGTATTTACATATGGAAACAGCAGCGCCACAGAAAGCTTTTGATTTATTTCTGCATCATTTCAGCTGCCTGCTACCTCCAGCCCAGAGAGAAAAGCTCAAAGGCCAGAGCTGCGTACAGCCAGTGACAGAATCACAGGGGTTGGAAGGGACCTCAAGAGCTCATCAGGCCCAAACCCCTGCCAAAGCAGCTCCCTAGGACAGGTTGCACAAGTCGGCATCCAGATGGGGCTGGAATATCTCCAGAGAAGGAGACTCCACACTCCTCTAGGCAGCCTGTCCCAGGGCTCCCTCACCCTCACTTGGTAAAAGTTCTTCCTATACTCTCTCTTGCAGCCATTGCCACTTGTCCTGTCTCCACAGAGCACTGAAAAGGGGCTGGCCATTTCCCCCTGCATCCCATACTTCAGATATTGATAAACATTAATAAGGTCCCCCCTTCGTCTTCTTTTCTCCAGACTGAACAGCCCCAGGCTACTCAGCCTCTCCTCATAGGGGAGATGCTCCAGGCCCTTCATCATCTTCATAGACACACATTCTGCAAATTTATAAGCAAGAGTAAAAGCAGCTCACCCCTGCTTCAGCAGGGACTGAATGCAGCTTTAGTAACTTCATTCAATGAGCTCGTTCCCTAAAAGAGAAAAAAAAAAAAAAAGTACTCCAACAAGGACACCTGCTTGACAGCTCTTGGCTTCTCTTCTGAGACCAAGCGCACGGAGGAGTCTGCTACCTAACAAGCTCAGAGAACTTCAGCAATTGGCAGTATCAAAAAAATAATATAAAAACTAGGAAGATGCAAAGAAGAGAGAAAAAACAAACCTCAAACCAGACCTTTCCTGGCTGAATAAGCCTCCTACATACAGCACAATACAGCAGAAACAATTTACGCAGAAATGTAAGCCACCACAGAGAGATCAAAGCGACCTACAACTCTCCCAAAGCAGGATTCAGCTATTACCACGTGAAGGAAACCATCTCTAGATCTCTCTGTCCCTGCAGTAAACACGACAGACAGCGATATAACGAGAGACAGCTCAGCAAAGCTCACAGCGCCGAGGCTCCACAAGAAAAGGTTATGACAAAGCACGTTTTGCTGGTGAGGAGGTAAACCAGAGGCTAACCGGAGACACAGAAAGGTCTCACAATGGGAGAGGAGAGCCATGCCACGAGCAGGGCAAGAGACAAGCAATTCACAGAATCACAAGGTTGGAAAAGCCCTTTAAGATCATGAAGTCCAACCATTCCCGTCCTAAGCAAAACCATATCCCTGAGCACCTCATCTACCCTTTTCAAGGTGCAGCCTCATCAGTGCCCAGTACAGGGGCACAATCCCCTCCCCAGACCTACTGGCCACACTATTTCTGGCACCAGCCAGGATGCCACTGGCCTTCCTGGCCACCCAGGCACACTGCTGGCTCATGTTCAGCCTGCAGTCACCCAACACTCCCAGGTCCTTCTCTGCCTGACAGCTCTCCAGCCAGTCTCCCCCAAGCCTGTAGCGCTGCTCGGGGTTGTTATGTCCCGTGTGCAGCACTCTACACTTGGCCTTGTTAAATCTCATCCCATAGAGCTCAGCCCAATTTCAAGCTGCCAGGCCGGGAAACACCTCTGCTCAATCCACGTACGTCACAGCCACTGGAATTTGATTCCCTGCTGCCCGGAAATGGCCCGGTGGCAGGGCTGGCAGGCTCTGGCATCCCGCTGTCCTCCCGCAGCTGCAGAGGAACGTTGGTACCTTTTCCTGTGTTTGCTTGAATTTCACACCCACGCTCGCCGGTTGGCTCCAGCATATGCTCCCAATGCCGTTATCCGCGCTCAGAGGCTGTGATAATTCAGATTTTTCATTGCCAGTGTTAAGAACAAGCCTCAGAGCTATACACTGGGGCCCTGGAATTTAAATATACGATAACACTGTAAATAAAAGGAAACAAATTCCTTAAGGAAAACCTTTCTGCATGCCAGATCAGTTCCCAATAGTAACTGCTCCGCTTTGACAAGAGATAAATATTTACAGTCTAGAACAGAGAACACCTTGTGTTGCAATACTAGGAATGCAAGCCTCATCAGTCCCCAGCATACTTAAGAGGTTATTTTGATAATTTTTTTTTCTTTTCCCCAAACAATCTGAGTACTTAGAAGCACACACATTAGTCTGCTCATTTACACCACTGAAATGAAAAACTGAAGGTAGTCATACAGAGAAATTGTCAAACATACTGAATCCAGAACAGATTTTCACAAAAGGAGACCTCATCCCTCAGGGAATGCAGACAGTTTACAGCAAAAGTCTAAATTACTGCCAAGAATATGCTGCTTTTTTTCCCCCTCTTTTATTTAAATATAGCCTAACTCACTCCTCTTACAAGTTGCTGCAGCAAATGTAGACACTAAAGATTTTTCTTACTGGGGCAAAAAAATAAAGGCAGCAAGGAAGATCAGATGCCCATATCAAACTCCCCAGATGCAGGGGTACCACGCTGGGAATACCCTTGGAAGATGGAAGATAGAGCTCAGGCTCTAGCTTGTTCGGCGCTCGCTCAGCTCCCAGTATGACTTCCCAACCTCCTGGCTTGATCAGCTCCTTCCAGCAAAGGAAAGAATGTGGGGAATGTCATTCATAGTGGCACTTGGGAAGATCTAGGAACCGAAAGCATACAATAACTGGATATCCTTCTCACAAGGAGGGGTGATAAGCCCCACGCAGAGCAGATGTTCTTGCTTCTGGCTTTAGACAGCCACATCTCAAGTTGCTGGGGCTTTCTACTGTTCTGAATGAGGTAAATACCTAATTAAACACAAATGCAATTTATTTTTTATTTTAATATCGTCTCCACAGTCCTACCTCCAGTGTCTAACAGGATCTGCACAGGGACAGCCTGGTTTAGCTGTTATACTACAGGATCTTGTACCTGGAGTGCAATATTCCTCACTCGGGCTTTTATGGCAGGTACCCTTTGAAGTGCGGCAGCCCGGCTGCGGGTAGGCTTACAGAAGAGTTCGATGTCTATCCAAGAGTTTCAGTTTTCTTACTTCCTTCTCCTCTTACAACGGAATTACTACCTTGTGCAAAACGTTCCTGCCTTGACCTCACTCACACTGTGGTCGGCATCGCTCTGCGATACCATCTCCATAGCCAGGCAAAGCGCTCTGCCGTATGTTCTGCACACAAGTTCCTCATTTGCTCCCCTGCTTTCAGCATCCCTCTCCGCCAGTTTATTTTTAGATGAGCTTTTTTTATAGCAAAGACCAGAAGCAGCACACTTGCAGTGCCAAACTGAACGCAGCTGAGATTTCTAATGCCGTCAATAATTGAGGTAAGGATACAATAGTATGACCGTCATACAAAATTGGGACTAGCTCTATGTCTGCCAACCAAGACTGTCGAGCCTAGGGCACTGGCTGTAGCATTTTCCCAGCCTCCCCACACCACCAACTCCCAGGTTACTGGCCAATTCACTAAGGTCAGCCCAATACTGCCCAAAAGGGATTTACACCCTTCACCTTTCAGCAAAAAAAAGATGGATCATGCTTTCTGCACCAAGGAGGATTAGATTCCCCCTGCCCCTAAGCCAAGCTCCAGCTACCTTTACACTTGCCATGAACCAGGCACAAGAATCAGATGCATCAGGTACCACCACCACCCACCTCTGTTTACAAAGCACAACCTCACACAGGCAGCATCAGCAAACGATGCTCCATACAGCCAGAGAGACAAACATGACCATGTAATCTGTGCAAATCCACCCAAAACCAGCATGGATCGCTTGTAAAACTGAAAGTAGAAAAGGCTTTTTACTGATTCACAGCATGTGCTCATCAACAAGACTTCAGCTTCTACTCCAGGGTACACTGTGGCTGATAACAGAGCTACACTTTGCCCTGACATCACATCAATACGTACCTCAATGTAAGCCTTGCTGCCTACTGATCCAGAAGTATCTTAGCTCCTCTGCATTACGCTAAATTTGACAATTTACAACATTAAAACTCAGATTACTGCTCTCCAACACTTGCTCCCTTGCACCGCTTAGTAGTTTTTGTGGAGCTTCAAGCAAGAAGTTTTTTATTGGTGAGACTTCATTCACAGTAACTACTAAGCTTGTGATGCAATGCTCCATTGGGGCACAGGGAGCTGATGAGGCAGCAACCCGTCTTCAGCGCAGCACATCACATCATGCTGACTTCCACACAGGGGCGAGAAAAGCCCAACAGAAAGGTAGGTAAGTACAGCACCCAAAGCAACCAATACCTACCACCTGCAATCAAAATAAATTCCCTGCTGTCCACTCTCAGGCCTCACCCTTCTTGTCTGATCCAGCTTCCAAGCTAAAAAATCCTGCAATTGGCAGCATTCCTTCAAATGCATGCTTCAGCCACCAACCAAGCTCTGACAGGAGGTAAGGACCAGCAGAAGTAACTCAACAAGATTTCCTCCCCACCGCAGCACTGCCATTAGATTCCAACAGAAAAATCAGTCTCGGGTAGGAGAAGCACACAACAATCCGTATGGAAATTTATTTTAGGAGGCTCATTTACATCAAGTAGGTGAGGAAAAACTGAAATGCAAAAGCAGCTCCCAGTAGCCAAGTTCTCTCAGTCCGCTGGAAGGATGGGTTACTCAGCAGGATACCTAATGCCAGCTTAAAACATACCTCACCGTGCGCGGCCTATTCATCTTGCTTTTCCTTCCTTTTCATCAAGGCACGAAGGCAAAACATTTGGTCAGGCCCCACCTGGAGCGTTGTGTCCAGTTCTGGGCTCCCTGGGATAAAAAAGACAGCGATCTCCTGGAGAGAGTCCAGAGGAGGCTACAGAGATGATGAAGGGCCTGAGCATCTCCCGTGTGAGGAAAGGCTGAGTGAGCTGGGGCTGTTCAGCCTGAAGAAGACTAAGGAGGGACCTTATTAATGTTTATCAATATCTGAAGTATGGGATGCAGGGGGAATGGCCAGCCCCTTTTCAGTGCTCTGTGGAGACAGGACAAGGGGCAATGGCTGCAAGTTAGAGTATAACCTGTGCAATATGAGCTAGGGAGCTGCTTTGGCAGAGGATTGGACCCAATGAGCTCTGGAGGTCCCTTCCAACCCCTACGATTCTGTGATTCTGTGAAGGCATGCAGTTTTGAACACACTCACTTACCAAACCCACCTGGGTCTCGCTTCATTGCACTGCCGCTGAGGAAGAGTGGCGGCGAGAGAATTGAATTTGGAGAACTCCAGTTAATTTGCAGCAGTAATCATCACCTACAGCAGAGGTGAGGTAGCAGACATCCAAGGGCTGGTTTACTGCCTAACTAACAGCAGAAAAAAACAGCAACAGGCCGGGCATTCGGCTTTGCACATGGAGCGAGGGCTGTGCTTAGCACCAACCCAACCAAGATGCTGTGGGCATCGTAGGGGGCTGTTTCTCTCATGGCTGCCAAGGATGCTACAGCAGTACGAACCCACTCAGAAACCATGCTGGGAAGGAGGAAACTGCACCATACTCATTTCTCCATCTCTACTCATCTCCTCCAACAAGCCCTCCAAGAGAAACATTACCTAATGTTCTCCAAGATGCCCATGCTCCCTTTCGTCCCCCCAAACAGTCTGAAGAAGGAAGCCAGGCTTCTCTGCAGGGTGTGCATCCCACTGTGCTGCAGGAGGCCAGCCTGCACTCCAAGCCCTGTGCTTGGAGAAGTCCCCTCCAGACTCGGTCACAGCACCAGGGACGGGAGCTTTCTTTTCTTCCTCTCCTTCAAAGTCGATGCTGGCTGGAGAAACAACTCCCTTTCTGTTTGAAGAAACAAGGTCCACCTATGCAGTGCTCCAGCCTACAGGAAAGCTCAGTTGGGACTGGATGGCCTTTGAAGGCCCGTGCCAACCCAACATGGTCTGTGATTCCACGAGTCTGTGAGCAAGAAGGCAGGGCAGTTTCCTGCTTGCTACGAGAACTACTAGCATTCAAGTTTTTAACAGAATCCAGAACAAACACTGACAAAAAATAGGCAACTACAGCTCCCACAGGGAAAAAACTAACTTTCTGCTACTGTGACCACTACCCCCCATCCAAATATTTGTTGGGAGCAGCATGGAGAGCAAAGCTCATTCACCCTTTCCAGGTTTACACTCTGGGTCCCTTTCTTGGAGCAGTGCACCCAAGACAAAGTTTGGCCACCACAATACCAGAACAAACTTGACCAGTCTCCTACCAAGCAAACACAACACAGGCTTCCCCTACCAGCTGTTAGGATGATGCAGCACAGTGAGAAGCACACCAAGCTGACCAACTTTGGGAAAGCTCCAGCTTTTCCCTGAAACACAAGGGGAAAAACTCAAAGACAACTTGGAAAACACCAGGGAGGAACGTAAGGCACTCGCCTACCCTTAATCCTGAAGAAGCAAATTTGAGTAACTGCTTATTCAACAGGAAATGCTCCAAGATGTGGCTGTGATGCTACACCGGTGTCCCCTCCAACAACAGCCAAGGGGACAAGGCAATGCCAGCTCAGGCAAGTCCAACCCACCGCAAAGTGCAACACACCAGCATGAGCGGCAGGCCAGTTAGGGATAACTGCTGCTTCTCAAGTTTAAGACACCTGGAGATGATACCAAAGGCCACAGGACAAAGCACCCAATGTAGCTGTGTGTATTCTGAGGACAGAAGGAGGAGAGGTGTCAGCCAACTGATGCTATTGTGTGCGCTTGACAAATGAGACATGATTTTACCCCGAACCACTCACGGTATACCAATGCTCACAGAATTTAACAGTAATTAAGTCTTAGCAACAGGCTCCTCATTAAAGCAGCAGTTCTTTGGAAAAATTAATAAAGGGAATTATTTTCTATGTGTGAAATATGAAAATTATTCACTACTCGTTATGAGATGAATGGAGCTGAGTTCAACAGGATTACAGTACTCCCCAGAACAAGAGAGTAACACGCTCTACAAAGCCATTTAAACCCAGGCACAGTTACGTGGCTAGTGCCCAATCCAAGAGCTTAATCTCCTACACATTACTGCATCCCAGAGATGCAAAGAAAACCCAAAGCCGTCATGGTACAGTTACTAACCCCACAACCTACTGTTGTGTTATAAAACACACAGATGCACGTACCCAGGAGAGGACTGTACGATATGAAATGTGAATGGAAACCAGGAGCCAACACATCAACAAACCCCGGCACTGCAGCCAGGCCACACCTGAGGCAGAGCCTTCAATTCCTCACTTCAGCAAGTCACATCTGCAACACAGAGAGCTGGAGAGCTTGCCAAATGCTTTCCTAGACAGCATCGCCTCCTGGGCAATGTGCTGCCATAACTCCACTTTGGCATATCCTGCTGAGAAGGACCTGGGTGTCATGGTGGATGAGAAACTTCACACGAGCCAGCAGTGTGCTCTGGCAGCTCAGAAGGGTGATGGGATCCTGGGTTCCATCAGGAGAGAGGTGGCAGCAGAGACAGGGAGGGGATTGTCCCTCTCTACTCTGCCCTCGGGAGGCCCCAGCTGGAGTCCTGTGTCCAGAGCTGGGGCCCCCAGTACAGAGAAGATGTAGTACTGTAGGAGAGGGTTTAGAGGAGCCACGAAGGTGATCAGAGGGCTGGAGCAGCTCCACTACGGAGAGAGGCTGAGGGATCTGGGCTTGTTCAGCCTGGAGAAGAGAAGGCTGCGGGGGGACCTCATTGCAGCCTTCCCGTCCCTGAAGGGAGCAGAGAAACAGGAGGGGAATCAGCTTGTTGAAAGGGTAGATAATGGCAGGACAAGTGGGAATGGACTAAAGCTAAAGGAAAGAAGGTTTAAATTAGGTATTAGGGGGAAATTTTTTACAGAGAGAGTGGTGAGGGGCTGGAAGGTGCTGCCCAGAGACGGGGTTGATGCCCCCATCCTTAGAGGTGTTCAAGGCCAGGTTGGATGGGGCCCTGGGCAACCTTGTGTAGCTCCAGGCCTGGAGGTCGGTGGCCCTGCCTGTGGCAGGGGGGTTGGAGCTCTGTGATCCTTGGGGTCCCTTCCAACCCAGGCCATTCTATGATTCTATGATCATATGGATTCTGGCTCCTTTCTGGTCTTCAACCAGACTAAACGGCTGTCTCTGAGCCTCTTAGGGTAAAAATAAAGAAAGAAACAAAACCTAATCTTTCCCAAAGCAGAAAGTGGTTTCTTATTAGATCTGATTTTCAAAATCCAACTTCTTCTGGTTTTAAATACTTATTGCGTGAGGAACAGAGGTGTGATCGTTTGAGGAGGGCAGGCGGCGAAGCATGCCCATGACCACAAGCCAACACACACACATCCCTCTGCACTGCACGGCAGGATTTCGGAGCAGATTTTAGATGAACTTTTCTGAGGTAACATCCAACATGGAAAACATGAAAGGGGAAAAAAAAAAAAAAAAAAAAAGGAGTTGATCAAGATGTGTCTGGTAATGAATGCCATGGAAAAAAAAAAGCCTGAAATTTTATAGAGGAAGGCCAAGTATAACTGCAAAGGGAAAACCACAGAAGCTTTCCAAGAGATTTTACTGCCTTTTCCAAATTGTTCCCTTTTTCAACACTATTATGCAACCTCTGTGTGCTTTCCTGCTTCTCTACCCCCTTATGTTACCCATCTCAACTCACTCCACTCCCCCCCACCCCGCCAACAACTTGGGCAGCTCCTTGAAGACAGGCAGCAATACAGCGCAGATTTGTCTCTCCTCCTCCTCCTCTCCACTGAAGCTGCCCGAGCCTTTCCGGGGAAGAAGCGCTGCCCAAAATCTGCTTGCTATTCAAGCAATCCTGGCAATGACAAGCATCACTTCATGAATCATCTGTTATGTATTGCCTTATCAACATGGTCCACTGCAGGGTAAAAAGCAAACCTGGCCCGCTTCAGTTTTGCGCATAACGCAATCAATATGCAAGTGGTGTTAATTACTAGAAGGGTCCGAGGAGTTCCCTCATCCAAGGACTGGAATATAGGCACCTGGCACACTAGGTAGCATGATTGAGGACAACTATGGAAAAGCAATGGGATAACTGGGGAGGAGGTAAAGGTAAACTGGAAGAGTAACAGAGTAGAAGATGACCCCCACCAAAGAAGCCAACAATGGGAATCAAGAACACTTGGCAAATATTTAATGAATATCATTACCAGTGTCCAAATAACATGTTCAGTTAATATTTCTCTGTGGTTTGTGACAAGCTTTGCCTGTGTCCAAGCTTTTATAAACAGGCTAGCAACAGATACCACTCAGCAAATAAACCATTCCAATAACATTACTATGGATAGCCAAGCACCCATAGGTAAAAATACCATCTCAAGGTTTGCAGGTTGTATTATACAAACACACACATAGAATCACAGACTGGTCTGGGTTGGAAGGGACCCCAAGGATCACAGAGCTCCAACCCCCTGCCACAGGCAGGGACACCAACCTCCAGGCCTCGATCTACACAAGGGTGCCCAGGGCCCCATCCAACCTGGCCTTGAACACCTCCAAGGATGGGGCATCCACGCCCTCTCTGGGCAGCCTGTTCCACCCCTCACCACTCTCTCTGTAAAAAACTTCCCCCTCCTTCAGCTTTAATCCATCCTCCTTGTCCTGCCATTATCTACCTTTTTAACAAGCTGATTCCCCTCCTGTTTCTCTGCTCCCTTCAGGTACTGGAAGGCTGCAATGAGGTCCCCCTGCAGCCTTCTCTTCTCCAGGCTGAACAAGCCCAGCTCCCTCAGTCTCTCTCCATAGGGGAGGTGCTCCAGCCCTCTGATCATCTTCACGGCTCCTCTGACCCCTCTCCAACAGTTCTACATCTTCCTTGTATTGGGGTCCCAGGTCTGGACACAATACCCCATATCTGGACACACACACACAAAATGCCAAGGTGCATTTTTTTCCCCGCTAAATTTAAATACACACAATGCCAAGGAGTATAACACAATGACTTAGCCCAAAGAGGACAGGAAAGAGATGTTTTAACCCCAAAATCAAAATGGCACAGCTGTACAGCAAGCATTCTGGTTTTTAAGCCTCGAAGGCAGCACCCCCTTAGTACACTTAAGCCACTTAACCCAGACCTCTGCACACTGCCTTTGAGAAAAATATGAGTGCAACTAGCTACTGTCACCTTACAAAGGCACAGCATGGCACACACACATTGGAAGAAGGCTTCAGGCAATAAAAAGTGCCAAAACTGAAGACAGGAGTCTTTCAGAGGAATGTGCCCAATATTCAGCTGACCAAGAAGGTAAAACACCCCACAAATTGCTGGTTTGCCGTCCTCAAAGGAAGGCTGCAAAACAAGTTTGAAGAGACACTCAACGTACTAATTCCTTCTAGCACAAGGTATTTGATAAGTGCATCTGTGAACAATCCACTGTAAAATCCCTTGCCTGTTCTCAGCTCTGGAAAACGAAAAATTTGGCCTAGGACATGTGACCCTATCCTAATACACCATGTATTTGGTGGCCAGTTTTTGGCACAGCACTTGGCTTTAAATGTGTTCTGGCACACTCAGGTATGGAAGCCCTGTAGCTTCCTCAGCTCTGAGACCAACAAATGACTGTAGAGGGCAAGTTTCAGGTGCTGCACCAAGCTTCTGAGTCACAGAGACACCTTAACATGTTGCCTTTAAAAGAAACTCTATTCCCCAGAAAGCACTAAGGCATTTCAAGGAGACATTAAGAGGCCAATCTAATCCAAAACCATGGACTCCTGCTCAACATTAACCTGTATTTTTATCAGGTCCCACTCCTCAACCTTGCAGTTCAACAGGTGATTTAGGGTTAAAGACTGAGATCAGCTCCACCTTCTCAGCAGCTCCCATCTCTGCCCACAGCAGAGGGCAAAGAGAAAAAGGAGCAGAAAGTCACACCTGCTCAAGCATGGCTTCTGAGGGATGCACAAGCCCCAACGGAGGCAAGCTACCTGCTCATGGCAAAAGCAGGAGCATCCCACGGGTTGGACAGAGCTTCCTTCCAAAAACCATCCCTAATCTAACACAGGTCTAACACTGCAAACCTTTTCCAATCCAGATACTCCAAGGACTCAGCATGCAGCCCACAGTTCAAGTCCTCAAACATCTGGGCAAAACGCATTTCTTCAAGACAACCCACTGCAATCTGCATCCACCTAAATACTTCTGACCAGCTCCCAGCGCTAGCAACTTCCTCAGGAGTGAATCTCTTCACAAGGGGTCTGTAGGCACACCACTCCTAGTTAAAGAAAAAATCAGCAGTCATTTCAAGTGCATCGTTGGCTTTGCCTTCCATGCCTTAAGTCACCATCAAAAAGCAAGCAGTCAATGGAACTAACTTGTGTGGCGATGACATGTGCTGCACGTCAGGCCCCGGGTGTACTGAACATGGGGCTAAGGGATGCTTCCGGGGCTGAGAGATGCTCCAGGGGCTTCCCCAGAACTACTTTCACCACTTTTCCTCCTGGTGTTGACCAGAAGTTCGGTAGCTGGCACCTGCCAGTTTTCTTCTGCTTTAGGATAGTCTGTCAGAGATCACAGCACACAAACACTTCCTCCCAAAGGACTAAAAGCCTCCACGCCACACATATGTGTTCCTTCATGCCTCCATTCCCTTCAGTGAATGGGAAATTCCTCTGGTATTCCGAGCTGACTTTCAAAACACACTTCATGCATTTTCTAATCTGTCCAAGCCAGATCCTGAAGCAAACCCAAAGAAATTAAATTTTCAAGATTTAAAGGGGTTTTTTGAGTCATTTTCTCCCTCACTCTTAAGTTCAGACAACCAAGGGCACAGCTTAAAATCAGCCATGGCAATCCATCAGATGCACATGCTAAAACATGCCGTCCAAACACAAAGTACATGATCCTGGAAAGCTGAGTCTTACACATTTTGCTTTATACTGGAAATCTGTAGCCGCTAAAACTTACTCTTTCTAACTGGGTGGCATTTTACATTTCAAAACGTAATTGAGTGAACATGTTGCCATGGTTACGGTAGGATTCTGCAATAACTTTGTTGCCTTGTAATTGCTGTATATTTGTATACAAGCAGCTGAGCTTTCTTAATTCGGTGCCCTCTTAACTCTTTCAGAGAGGCTGCGGAGCAACAGCCACAGCTTTTAGGCTGGAAACTCCCTACATACGGTACATCAGCGATGATTAAAACTTGGTGCCGCGACAGACCGCAGCACAGAAGCAAAAAAATAAAGGGAAAAAAAAAAAGAAAGAAAGAAACCTCGCCAAGGACCAGATTATTACATAAACTTCAGAGCTCCTTAGCTTTTAGAAACAGTGCCATTAAAAAAAAAAAAAGTCCAATTCAGATAATTAACTCCAGGTAGCTTTTGGCAACGAGCGAGAGCACTCTGATGGCAGCGAATGCAGCGCCAGCCCCCTGTTTATTGACAGCACATCAAATCAAAACGCAGCGGTGAGGAGGTCGTTCACCCGCCCGCGAAACGTGGGGAGGCAGGGGGAGGGCAAAGTAATACTCGCCCCATCCCTCCGGCCTCACGTTAGCGTTATGGAGATAACGGAACCCAGCTGCTGGAAGCGTGCGCGGCATCGGGCTGCCTGGATGTCCCTGGTGAGAAGGCACAGAGAGCACCGGGGAGCACCTACACCCCCATCCCAGGCGTACAAGGGATTTTCACGCACACCCCCGAGCCCACTCCCACCCCTTCCCAGCGCGCATCCCGCTTCTCAGGAGCGTTTTCAGACCTGTAATCCAGCCTGGAACGCCAAGCGAGCCCCCAACGTGAAAACCAACCCCGCTCGTACGGCCAGCAAACAGGCGGCTGCGGGAAGAAGCCCGGGTGTACGCGGAGCTTCCCGGGCAGGCCAGCGGCCACCCTAAAGGAGAGGGGAAAGGGAAACCCAAAGCCCAGCCTTCCCCTATCGCAGAACCCGTTGCGCAAAGCGCCTGCGGATCAAGGGCGGACGGGCTTCCTCCCTCGGAGGGGCGGCCGGGCGCTGTTATGTAAATAGAGCCGCCGGCCCGGGGGTGCCACGCCGCACCAGCCCCGGCCGCACGCCCGCGGCGGGAGGGGGGAACACGACACACACACGCTTCGGGGGGCGGCACGGCCCCGTTCCTGACAAATTCCTGCAGCAAAACCCACCCCGCAGAACGCGGAGCGGCAGCCTCCCGCCCCGCTCCGAGCCCGGCGCGACCGCCTTTATTGCGAGTTCACCATCGCCCGAGCCGGCGCCGTGCAGCTTGGAGAGGCAAGGGTGCGGACCCCCCCCCTCCTCACACACACGCACACCCGAGCCGCATATTTTTTTTGGGGGGGTGCGAAGAGGGGGAGGCACGGAGCCGTACGGGGGGCTCGGAGCTGTCAGCCCGCCGGGCAGCCTAGCGCTGCGGCGGGACCTCCCGGCCGCTCGGTGATGCTGAGGAGAACGCCCCTTCTTCCCCCCACACACACGCACCCCACACTGACAAAATAAAGCCGGGTTTGATGATTTACGCCGCCGGGCCGGTGTGCCGGGGGCCGGGGCGAGCTCGTCTCCTTGCCCAAGCGCTGCCCGCTCCGGAAGCCCCGGGCCCGGCGTGAGGCGCGTCCCGGCGGGGCCGCGGGCGGAGCCGGCCCCGACACAAACTTTCCCCAAGTCCCGCGGTATTCCCGGAGCGCGGAGGGGAGGGGACGGAGAAGGCGGGGGGGGGAGGCAGGGGGTGTGGAGGTTCGGGGAACCGACCCCGGGCCGCGGCCCGCTCGGCGCCGCAGGGCCCCGCCGCGGGCGTCGCCCCCGCCGCAGGGCCGCCGCGCTCGCCCCACTGCCCCCGGGCCCACGCCCTCGCCCCGGCCGCCGCACTCACCGCCGCCCGCATCGCTCCCCGCCGAGCCCCGCGCAGCACCGAGGCGGCGGCGCTGCTCGCCCGGAGGGGGGGGGGGAGGGGGGGGGAAAGGGGGGGGGGGTGAGGAGGAGCCGCGGCCGCCCGGGAGGGGAGGGGCGGGGCCGGCGGGAAAGGGGCGGGGCTTGCGGCGGCGCCGGCCCCACCCGCCTCATTCACAAAAAACGCGAGCGCCGGGGAGGCGCTGAATGGGCGGGAGCGCTGCCCGTCACGCCCCCCGGCCCCGCCCACCGCACCGCTACACGCCCATGCCGGGTGATGGCGCGCGGAGACCCAGCCCCGCGGAGCGCGCCGCCCAATCACCGCGCGGGAAGAGCCTCCGGGCCGCTCAAATCCACCCGCCGCTGCCGCAAGGAAGGCTCCGATAGGCGCCGGGAGCTGCCCGTCACCTCCCCCCCCTCCGGAACCCTCCGCGCCTCACCGCCGGAGCACAGCGGCCAAGCAGCCGCGCGCCACCGACCCCTTCGTAAAGGGGCCCCCGCCGCAAATAAAAGCCCGGCGGGCGGAAAAGCTCCCGGCTTTCAAGGGGCCGGGGCGCGGCGGCGCGGCCCGCCGGGGCAGGGGAAGGGGAGGATGGAGGGGCCGGCCGCCCGTGCGAGGCGGCGGGGCGCCGCGTACTGACCTGGGCGGCGGCGGGCGAGGTCAGGAAGCTGTGCGGCGATAGCCCCGGCGCGGACACCGCGGCGCGCGCGCCACCAACGGACTCAGCCCGTGACGGGATCCGCCATCTTGGAATTTTTAGATGGAGAGTCACGTGGTGCGACCATTTTCCCCCCCGGCCAATCAGGAAGCGCGGTTTATTTATAGCCACGGCTCCCTCTCTTCTCTCCGTCCGTCCCCCCCTCCCCTCCTCATCCCGACAAGGGGAAGGGAACCAATCGGGCCACGCCCCGGCTCCCTAGGCCACGCCCCGTGGCTCGCGGCCCATCGCCTAGGCGACGGCGCGGCCCGGGGGGCTGCGGCCGCCATGTCGGCGCTGGGCCTGCGGCCCCTCGGGGAGCGGCGGCGGAGCCTCGACCCGCCCCGGGGCAGCCGGTCTCGTGGGCGGCTTGGGACCCCGGAGCCGCCTTCGAGTCGCCCAAGTCCAGCTGAGCCTGGGCAGGCTGGATCCCCCTCGACTTGAGGGCCTCACCTCACCCCCTCATGCCGGTGGCCCACTGCACTGGGCGGGAAGCCGGGGCTGTGACGGAGCGGCCGCTTCCCCTCGGTCCCCTCCCGCCCGGTGGGACCCCAAACTCGGCATGCCCGAGGAGCCCTCCGGGCAGCCGCTTCTGGGAAGCCAGGGCCCTGCGGCCACTGGCAGTTTGCCCTGAGTCCCCAGCATGGCACCTCCTGAGCCGCAGAGGCCAAACAGAAAGCTCTAGATTGGCCCAGTGGTGGGAAACACGAGGGGGAGGACAGAGTTTGTAGAGAAAGGCTGGCAGCCATGCCTCCCTTTGAAGTTCCACCACTACCAGTAGCAGTTAAGTGTCCCTGCCTCACCTCGCCTGCTTGACATACTTGAAGCTTGGCATGTGTGAAACCATGGGATATTTTTTTGATTGTCAGGACTCTGACAGAGATGGGTTAACTAGAGATGCCTCAGGAAACTCACGCTGTAGTACATACAGGTTATTTTAATACACAGAACCTTTTCCGTCGGGTTTTTACATCCCAAGATCCTGCTCCTGAAGTGTGCTTGGCTTTTATCCGTCAAGGGTTGCCTATAAAAAATGGCTGCTGAGTAACACTGCTGCTTTTAATAGGAAACCGCTGAGTCAAGAGAGAAAAAAGGACAAGGGGAGAGCAGGGTTCAAAAATCTTTACAAATCTTTGCCTCATTACCAAGAATAATAAAAAAAAAAGAAAGGATTGCTTGGTACACTTACCTCTGCCCATGTTTTCCTAGCAACCATTCAACATTTAATTGATTTTTCCATTTTTCTGAAGAATTACCCTATTGAACTGTCAAGTCTTCTCTAGCTGCGGTTTTTGGATTGGCCAAGCTGGTGAACGGCCCAGCTCTCGTTTTGTTTGCGTTTTGTTGCCTTACCTTTGCCTAGCACAATGCCTGGAACCAAGAAGCCACGCTGCAGGCTCTGTGTGTCACAGGAAGCAAAGTATTTCAGCGTCTGTATTGGCCATTGTGAGAAGGCTCAGCCAGGTGAGGTGTGCTCTGGTGGGAACAGCGTGCTGTGAGGAGCTGATAACCATCTTGGGCTTCACCAAAAGGGATCACCTGTGGACAAGGAAAGTGCCACAGTATTGAATACCGCTACTCCCTTTTTGTTTAGTTGGTTTTGTGATGGCTGCTAACTTGTTATCTTCTTTCTTGGAAGGTAAACCACCATGGCGTTCCTAGAAAGACAACCCCTCCTCTGTTCAGCTCCATTCTGACTGAGGTGAAGGCTCAAACCTCTCCCATCCAAGAACCTTGTGGAGGGTTCTTGTACTTCACATAGGTGGAGCCCTTGTCTTGCACTGAGTTAAAGGAGTTGATGGCACCAGCCGGGGCAGGCACAGTGGTCTGCTCCCACACCTCCTGTAGCAGTCAGGGTCCTCGTGCCATACTTATAGCTGGTTAAATACATGGAGAATTCCCACTTAGCTTTCAAGGAGCTTCTTAATGTGAAACATAACAATCCTAATTCACAGGCAACCATCGCAGCACACTTCTGGTGGTTTTGATTAATTGGCTCTTGCTAAATTGTTTTTAAACTTCCAGATTTTCCTTAAAGAAAAACGAGCTCCTGTAGTTCAGCCATCTGGATTTACATAAATTCTGGGACCTGACAGGAATTGCTAGCAACTTTGTCCCTCCTTCAGAATTTACACATGCATGGTAGTACATAAACACCTGGCTTTTTTTTGGTTGGTTTTTTTTGTGGTAGAGCTTTTTTGGCCATGATTGCAGCTACATTTCCACCTGAGAGTGCCACCCACCTAAAAATCCTTGCCATGCTGATCTGACCCTCAGAGTTACTTATTTTCCCATGCTGTGATCAACATGCTCGGGTCTTGGCAGAGGTTGGAATTTCTCTTGACAGTTCCATCAGCAGTAGAATCCCACTAACTTAAGCTTTCCTGTCTTAGCTTTATTTTGAAGACATTAATTCATTACTGTTGATTTACCCCAAACAGTACATTTTGAGACCTCTGTGCTTGAGCATACAGGCAGCACAGCCAGCCTTTACAGAATCACAGGGGTTGGAAGGGACCTCAAGAGTTCATCGGGTCCAACCCCCTGCCAAAGCAGCTCCCTGGCTCATATTGCACAGGTCAGGATCCAGATAGGGCTGGAATATCTCCAGAAAAGGAGAATCCACACCCCCTGGGCAGCCTGTCCCAGGGCCCCCTCACCCTCACTAGGTAAAAGTTCTTCCACATGTTGGTGTGGAACTTCCTATGCTCTAACTTGTAGCCATTGCCCCTCGTCCTGTCTCCACAGACCACTGAAAAGGGGCTGGCCATTTCCCCTGTGTCCCACCCTTCAGATATTGATAACCATTAATAAGGTCCCCCCTTAGTCTTCTTTTCTCCAGGCTGAACAGTCCCAGCTCAATCAGCCTTTCTTCATACAGGAGATGTTCCAGGCCCTTAACCATCTCTGTAGCCCTTCTCTGAACTCTCTCCAGGAGATCCCTGTCTTTTTTATACCAGGGAGCCCAGAACTGGACACAATACTCCAGGTGGGGCCTGACCAGGGCAGCGCAAAGGGGGAGGATCACCTCCTGTGACCTGCTGGCCACATTCCTCTTGATGCCCCCAGGATCCCATTGGCTCTCTTAGCTCCCAGGGCACACTGCTGGCTCATGGCCAACCTGTCACCCATCTGGACCCCCAGGTCCTTCTCTGCAGAGCTCCTCTCCAGCAGGTCACCCCTACCCTGTACTGATACAAGGAGTTATTTCTTCCCAGGTGCAAGACTCTCCACTTCCTTTTATTGAACCTCATCTGGTTTCTTAAAGATCCATTCTCCTGGCTACAGACTCCAGAGGCTGCTCACCTGGCCACATCAGTCACCTCCGACGCTCTGTCAGGGGTGCTGGAGCTTTCTGAAAAAAGGAAACGAGAGTAGGAAATTTGTGCCCTGGAAGTTGCCATGGAGTGTAAGTTTTATCTTCACTGTGTGATTGATGCAGCACTAGTGGTTGTGGGTGTGAATACGTGTGTCTATTAATATCCAGTCTAGGCTAACCTGTGCATAATGACAGAAAATTAAACCTTGTCATTGTTCATGTAAATCTGAGCTCAGAGGTTAAGAAGAAACAAAAGTATTCTTTCTATATGTTAAATCCAACTGTATATAGTGTGGTCTGGCTGTACTGCAGCTGAAAAGTTTACTCAGAAGACATTTGAAGTAAAAAATTAAAAATAAAAAAAATTGGCAGAGCTAATTCATAAAGACTTCAATAAAATGCAATTACAGAACTTCCCGCCTACCTCCACCTCATCTTTAGCTGAACCTGACTTCTTGTTTGTCAGAAACGCTTCCATTTTTCATGTTCTTTAAGCAGGAAACAGCCATCACAACACTACAGCTAATTTCCCTCTCTAATCACATGGATCTGGTGAAAGTAAAACAGGGTGCCGGCAGCTTTCCACTCCAATCCTGCCTCTCCCACTGCCTCCTTGGCCAAAAAAAGGCTCAAAAAAACCAGGAAGAGGATCAAGTTAGGAAGAAAGCCAGCAGGAACATCCTCTAGAGCCTGGTTGCTGCAGCCCTGCACCAAGAACCAGTGCCACTTGCTGCTTTAGAGAGGGTCAGGCCCTGACACAAGTTTCTACCTGGTGATTCCTTTCTCTTCTTCCTCCCATCAGTTAGTTGCCATTGTTGCTCTTGCTCGATATTTCTCTCCTGCCAGCCATACTTCTTTGCTTCATCTCCCACTCCCATCTGTTATGCATCCTTCCTACAGCATACTTATTTACTCCTTTCTGCCATCAAAAAATACCCAACAAGCCAACCAGGCTTAAGGCACAGCCGTAACAGAAGAGAGAACAGTTAATGTACATCACCCCACTCCTGTATTTCCCTCTGAGATACTTTTCTCGGTTGTTTTTCTGGGTGTTGTTTTTTTTTTTTCCTGGTGAATTTTGCTTTGGCTGGGACTCCTCCTCATATCTTTGTGTAGTCCTCCTCTTTTTTGCCACGCTACAACATTTATCTTCTGTGCAGAGAGGTCCTGTCTGGCTTGGCGTTGAGCTGGAAAGGAGAACAAGGGAGTTCTCCTCCACTTAGAGGCAGCGCTGGTTGAGACTGAAGAAGCCTGCATTTGGCTGCAGAAGATATTTTTCCAGCTTGTCTGCAGACCCGACACTTCATCAAATCCTCATCACTCAAGGACTGAAAAGCTTAAATTCTGAAGTCTCTAAGAAACAAGCTACTGCTCTTGTCTTGGACAAACTCAAATCCTTGTCCCCCATTATAGGGGGCAAAAAAAAATGTGGCCAAAGTTCAAAGTCAAGGTCACAGTGTAAAATTCTCTCCCCCCTTGTTATTTGAAATACACTTTTAAAAGAAGTTTCATTGCTAAAAATGGTTTTGAACAATTATTGCTGGAATTTATAAACTCCATATTTATTTAGAGATACCAGCTACGCTCTCAGCTGCATCATGTAGAGAAGAAACGTTCTGCAGATAGTAAAAAACCCTGTCCCAAAGTTCTTACAGTGTCATCATCCCTCTTGATTAAATGTAGAGTTAAAAGTTCAAAAGAAAACTCTTTCCCGTGTCTTCTCGTTTCCGTTCAATTTTAGCAGCAAACTAAGGCTTAAACTTTAGAAATAAACAAGAAATAAGTCTTAAAATTAATATGGGATCCTTGTGAAGTTGAGGCTATAATAATTGTTGGGTACATTTGATTTAGCAGTGATTGTTTTCTGATTGGGTTTTGGTTTTGGGGTTTTTTTTGAGAGGAAAATACTATTTAATTCCTTGAATTCCCACCTGTGGCAGTTGCTGGGAGATAAGCACGTGTCTCCATAGTGGGAAACTTAGAAGAAATAGTGATTCATTGTTCTATTCTATTTCTCATCAACCAGAAGGGAGGAGAAAGAAGAATCACAGAATCACAGGGGTTGGAAGGGACGTTGAGAGCCCCTCGGGTCCAACCCCCTGCCAAAGCAGCTCCCTAGCTCATACTGCACAGGTCGACATCCAGACGGGGCTGGAATATCTCCAGAGAAGGAGACTCCACACCCCCTGGGCAGCCTGTCCCAGGGCTCCATCACCCTCACTGCGTAAAAGTTTTTCCTATGCTCTAACTTGCATCCATTGCCTCTTGTCCTGTCTCCACAGAGCACTGAAAAGGGGCTGGCCATTTCCCCCTGCATCCCATACTTAAGATATTGATAAACATTAATAAGGTCCCCCCTTAGTCTTCTTTTCTCCAGGCTGAACAGCCCCAGCTCACTCAGCCTTTTGTCACGGGGAGATGCTCCAGTCCTTTAATCATCTTCGTAGCCTCCTCTGGACTCTCTTCAGGAGATCCCTGTCTTTTTTATCCCAGGGACCCCAGAACTGGACACAACACTCCAGGTGGGGCCTGACCAGGGCAGAGCAGAGGGGGAGGTCACCTCCTGTGACCTGCTGGCCACACTCCTCTTGATGCCCCCCAGGATCCCATTGGTTCTCTTAGCCCCCAGGGCACGCTGCTGGCTCATGGCCAACCCTGTCATCTACCAGGACCCCCAGGTCCTTCTCCACAGAAGAAAAGAAGACGATGTCAGTGAAAAGCAATTAAGAGCTAAACAAGAGTGTGGGAAAAAAAGAAAAATTCTGAAAAAGCAACAAGTCCCTTTCTCAATAAAAAACATACGTGCAGTCTGGCCCCTGGGTGCTGGTTTTAAGTGAAGATATTGACTTCCAGCTGAATGACGAGTAGAATATTCTTCTACTGAAATATTGATAGTAGATTACACTAAACCACAAACTCTCTCCATAAAGCCCATCATTTCTAATCCTAATGGTGTTGTCTTTCCCTGGGATGACTACTACATTCATGATATGATGGCTTTATTCTATCTGGGGGAAAAACTTTTTACCGTACAGCTAAATTAACTTGTCAAAAAGCCTTCAAACTTGGGAAGCTTTTACAGCTCAATTCAGAGCTATTATTCAAGATTGAATGAGAAGGGCTGTGGACTGTAAAAGCTGGCAAAAAAAAAAAAAAGGGAATTTCAGAAGCATTCACAAGTTGAATGGAATACTTACTTTTTTGTTCAGGTTGTGTTTCATTGAGCTGTTGCAGAAGAGCTGTATTTCCCTGTAACCCACTCGCTCTGCAGCGAAAGGCAGGCAGCTTCTAAGGCGTCTCTTGAAGCCGGGACACAGTGCATGCCCTTTCACAGATCACAGAATCACAAGGTTGGAAAAGACCTTTGAAGATCATCAAGTGCAACCATATCCCTAAGTACCTCATCTATCCTTTTTTTAAACACACCCAGGGGTGGGTACTCAGCCCCTCCCTGGGCAGCCTGTGCCAGGCCCTGACAGCTCTTTCAGGGAAGAACTTTTCCCTCACAGCTGAGCTGACCCTGCCCTGGCACAGCTTGAGCCCATTTCCCCTTGTCCCATCTCCTGTCCCCTGGCTGAAGAGACCATCGCCCCCCTCTCTGCACCCTCCTGGCAGGTCAGTGTAGGTGGTGAGAAGGTCTCCCCTCAGCCTCCTCTTCTCCAGGCTGAACACTCCCAGCTCCCTCAGCTGCTCCTCAGAGGATTTGCCCTCCAGCCCCTTCCCCAGCCTGGTTGCCCTTCTCTGGACACGCTCCAGGACCTCGATGTCCTTCTTGGAGCAAGGGGCCAGAACTGGACCCAGCACTCGAGGTGCAGCCTCACCAGTGCCCAGTACAGGGGCACAATCCCCTCCCCAGACCTATTGGTCACACTATTTCTGACACCAGCCCGGATGCCATTGGCCTTCCTGGCCACCTGGGCACACTGCTGGCTCATATTCAGCCTGCAGGCAGCCAACACCCCCAGGTCCTTCTCTGCCTGACAGCTCTCCAGCCAGTCTCCCCCAAGCCTGTAGCGCTGCTCGGGGTTGTTATGTGCCATGTACAGCACTCCACGCTTGGTTATATTTAGTTTATGCCAACCTAAATAATAGTCAACCAGCTCTCCAGAAACACAGGGAGTACAAAAGGAATGGATAGCCACTAAACTGAGGCAGAGCAAGAACACAATTAAAATTATTTTTATCCTTTTCTTTTAAAATAAGATCATAGACTACCTTACAGTCAGTTACAGCTTTCTCATGCAAATAATAAAAGCCTGGCTTCAGGAGCAGCAACTCTCAGATTTTGCAGACAAGTAGCAGCTGGCAGAGCTTGCACTTGGAGCCTTTCCTTTTGCAGATCCAATCTACTTTGGGACAAAGCTTGGATAAAAAGCCGAGCCAGTGATGACAGCCCCAGGAAGGGAACCTGTTTGGTGGTAGACCCAGGTCTCTAGGAGAGCGTGCGAAGAGATTCACAGGCAAAGGATGTAGCAGAATGGGATCTGTAACGGCCAGTGTGGCAAGCGGCCTGAATTCCCACATAGCTGGTCTGTGGGGAATGCCAAGCAGTAGGGCAAGCCAAGCCTGCAGGGAGGTTCTGCCAGTCACTTGGGACCTGCAGGCCTCTTGTTCAAAAATGAATTAGGGGCACCTCACATCTTTCAGAGATGCATAGGGCTTGCAGCATTTTTAAGTGTTCAGAGCACGCACCCACTAAACGGGGGATCCAGGTTCACTGTCCCCTTTTGCCTGGCAGGTTCCTCCTCCTTAAAGGGCTGTGGTTGCACCAGCATAAGATTCACAGAACTGTAGGGGTCGGCAGGGCCCCCTGGAGATGATCCACTCCAACCCCCTGCCAGAGCAGGATCACTTAGAGCACTTTGCACAGTACAGGACTTGAATGTCCCCAGAGAAGGAGATTCCCCAACTTCTCTGGGCAGCCTGTCCCAGGGCTTGGACTCCCTCACAGTAAAGAAGATTTTTCTCATGTGGAGATGGTTCTTCCTGTGTTCCAGCTTGTGCCTGTTGCCCCTCATCCTGCCGCTGGGCACCACTGAGAAGAGTCTGCCCCTTCCTCTAGACACCCACCCTTCAGGTATTTATGAGTGTGATTAGATCCCCGTTCAGTCTTCTCTAAACAGACCCAGCTCTCTCAGCTTTTCCTCATACAGAGGATTTTCAGGTCCTCCAGTCATCTGGATGACATCCCTCCTGCTTCAAAGGCAGAGTGCTGAGCAGAAAGGACGCACGGGGTGAGGCAGCGGGAAGATGATGGGGTCATCCTCTGGGTTGACAGAGGACCAGCAACATAGCACCAAGGTGTTTGGGGGCTTTGCAGCCCACAAGCTAAGCTCCAGGAGCACTTAATGGCTGCTTTCATAAGAAGGGGGCAGCTTGCTGTAGCTCGGAGAACAGCTTTCACCTGAGGTTACTAAATGCAAGCTAACTGTATTTTGCTGGATTTGGCCTTTTTCGTCTAAGTGCCTTTGTCCCACATCTGCAAAACAAATATTGTTTCCCTTCCTAACAGTAAGATGAGGATAAATCCCTAGGATTTCTCACCCATTACCAAGATACCAGCAGGCACAAGTAAGGCAGTAAGAGCATCAACACAACTCCCAAACCATCACCAGGCAATTTTGTGATTGCCTGGAAGAAAACTTGAGGCTGTGGCGAGCTATTAAAGCTGCTGACAGCTTCCGCCTTCCTGTGGCTCCTCTGCGTTAAAAGCAAACAGCAATTCAAATACCTGTCACCGCTCTACGGGGTGAGTAAACACGGATTCTCTGCTGCCTCCTGTACTGCTCTGTGTTGACATCATCGCTGCCTCGTTCTTTGGAGACAGCCACTTGACAACAATGCTGATGAGCTCCACAGCCCCGTTGGGGGGTATTTTACAGGGGGTTATTTTACACAGGCAAAAGCCAAGATCAATCCAGATACAAAATACACTGACAGTGCCTGGGGGCAGGAGCTTGGTGCTGCTCAGGAATACATCATATTTGGTCAGGCATGGCGGGTTTTGACCAAGGTCCAGAAGAGAAGATGATTTCAGTTTCAAGCAGCTGAGAC
The DNA here is from genome assembly GCF_964237585.1 of Gallinula chloropus. Lineage (NCBI taxonomy): Eukaryota > Metazoa > Chordata > Aves > Gruiformes > Rallidae > Gallinula > Gallinula chloropus. The sequence goes on along the minus strand of NC_140090.1, from coordinate 28,009,556 downwards.
TAAAAGAAGCACTGATAGATGATGTGTGGGGGCAAAACTGCACAGACCTTTCACGTGCCAAATTTCTTCCTTCTCTGTTTCTTTTTCTGAAGTTTCCATATGGGTCACAACTCTTTCATGTAGAGTCCGTGCGTCTCCCGTGTGCATGCATCTATTAAAGGTTTTGGGCAGCTGTGTTTTGCACTCGGCAAAATCTCAGTCACCTTGTTCTTCCTTTCCTATGACAAAACCAAGACCACAGCTAGTTTTGATTTTGAGCTCACTAGGAAGTACTAAAAGACCTCAAGTGTTCTCTATCTGCTTTAGAGGAGAGCAATTGCCATAGTGCAGCAGTGGTTCAGATCAACCCTTCCTCTTGCACATCCAATATAGGAGGGGCAAAAAACAAGATGGGCACAAAAAAGAGGGCTGCAGGAACAGAAGTGTCTACTGGGCATTAGAATAAAATCAGAGAATCATAGGGGTTGGAAGGGACCTCGAGAGATCATCAGGTCCATCCCACCTGCCAAAGCAGCTCCCTAGGACAGGTCACACAGGTTGGAGTCCAGACAAGTCTGGAATATCTCCAGAGAAGGAGACTCCACACCCCCTGGGCAGCCTGTCCCAGGGCTCCCTCACCCTCACTGGGTAAAAGTTCTTCCACATGTTGGTGCGGAACGTCCTATGGTCTAACTTGCAGCCATTGCCCTTCATCCTGTCCCCACAGAGCACTGAACAGGGACTGCCCATTTCCCCCTGCATCCCATACTTAGGATATTGATAAACATTAATAAGGTCCCCCCTTAGTCTTTTTTTCTCCAGGCTGAACAGCCCCAGCTCACTCAGCCTTTCCTCAATGGGGGAGATGCTCCAGGCCCTTAATCATCTTCGTAGCCCTAGCAATAAACATGATCCGTTCTTGCTGGCTATACCTGGATGAGTTTGCTTAAACAATCCAGAAATTTTCTGAAAGGTAAAGTCTGGAGCTTGCACCAGGAGGCTGTTTGTGGGCATATATGTCTTGTGTTGAAACGTGTTGCTTCAGATCATCCCTGTAGTGCTGGTTCAGCTCAGTGTGCAGAGACACAGATGCACCCAAAGAGGGAAAGTGCTCAGGTCCTCATCTCTTTTCCTCTTGTATCTCAGAAACTTGTGTGCTCTACGAGCTCTTTCTTTGACTTCTTAAAAAGCATCACAGCAGATCAAGATGTGCCACCAGAAGTACAAGTGTCCAGGAGCAGCAGCAGTGAAAAGGGCTTGTGGAAAACGGCATCAAAATCACAAGAGGAATGCCTCCAAAGTCTGAAGAGCTACTCTCAGACCCTGTTTGGCACTGCTGAATATTTGGATAGGGCTTTGGGATCCAGCACTCTCATTTGTGGGTATGTTGTTTCATAGAAAGCGAAGATGTGAGTATTCAGCCATTAATGTTCAAAGTAAAGTGTGTTGTGACCATAGGTCAGAAGAGTTGAAACCTCTGCAGCCCCAGAAGTGTCTGTGTATATCTGTACAACACAGGCAGAAAGGAGAGTTCCTTCTCTCTCCCAAGATCACTAGGCAAGATCAGGCCTGTGACAGAACAGAAGGTCCCCCTAGCTTTCTTCCACAAAAAAAAAAAAAAAAAAAAAAAAAGGAATTAAAAAGGCAGACTTCACATCCTGAAGAAAAGCAGATAGTGGAAACCCCGTGGTGTCACGGACTGGATTCAAGGAAAGGACTGAATGGGGTAGAGTGGGAACTAAAACTGAAGAGCCGTTTCAAAAAGCTGCAAGGCAACAGAGACCAACCCAGAAATGGAATGTAAGCCACTGAGATACAGATCAATAATACCTGCACTGCATAATAAGCACTGCAGATTTTTCCTTTTGGAAAAGGCAGAGTTTGCAATAGGTACCTCTGGAGATGATGTTGCAATGGGATGTGCCTGCATCATTCCAGGGGAATCAGTTCAGGTTGTTTGCACTGCCGTATGTTGGCAGCAGAAGAGACGAGGCGCACAGGTCTCAATCCATCCTTATCAGGAGCTTCCTATCACGTTAGCAGGTGGCCTGTTGGATATTAAAGACTCGGTTATGAAGAGTGAGGAGAAGTTTTCAAACTTCACAGTAATGCAGATCACCTCTAGGAAAGCTACGGGACTAGCTGGGACACGCGAGTTTGATAAACAGAACCTCTGCCACCCATGGGAGCGAGGGGCAGGACGTGTCCCGGCTCGTACGCAGAGACTGAGAGGCAAGATGCTGCGACCGTGTGGTGCCAAGTGCAGGGGACCAAACTGAGGGTGCGCTTCTCTGCAAGCAAGGAGAAAAGAGGAAGTGTTAGAGCTTCTCTTTTTTTCTGCTCATCTGCTCAAGCGACCAACGACGAGCCGCGATTTGCCTGACTGCAAACCCAACACGCATGAACTATTTTGGATAAGGCAAATAGGCAGGAAAGCTATTCAAGTACGGCAGCAGAGGACTAGCTGAAGAGCAGGAGAGACATGTTTCTTAGGAAGAAAGGGAGTGGGGAGGACATGACACAAGGTGCCCAGAGAAGCTGGGGCTGCCCCGGGATCCCTGGCAGGGTTCAAGGCCAAGTTGGATGGGGCTTGGGGCACCCTGGGTGTCCCTGCCCATGGCAGGGGGTGGGAACTGGTCTTTAAGATCCTTTCCCACCCAAACCAGCCTGAGGTTTGGTGATTCTTACTTTCAGTACTTTCTTCTGAATGCTGCAGACCCTAACCACTTGTCTCCAGCACCAGAGCTGACTTTTGGTCACCTTGCATTTGGTAAATCCAGACAACTGTTCCAGGGGATGTTACTTGTTCAATTCTCCACAGTGCTACAGATGCCAGGCTGTTTATTTTGGTCATATATTTCAAAGAACAGTTTCTCCAGCAAACAGCATAACAGCTGCAGCTGATAACACCCCTGGGTATAATCGTTATCCTCTTTTCCCTGATAGAGACTGTCACAGATTTGCCATTGAGTTTTGGCCTAGATGCTGGTGCTCTAGTCAGCCAAAATTAAAAGCAAAATGGATATCCTCAACGTGAAAAAAGCAAAAGAAGAACTTTCAAGGTGGAGAAACTAAAGGAATTGCCATTAGCAGAGCAGAGGAAGGAGCTGTGCCCCATGCAGGTACGTAGGTGTAGGACTGTATCACTGCAGACCCATTTCTCCCATGCACAACCCTGCAGATTGTGTGTGCCGCTGGACAGAAGGTTTTGGAAGCTGGCCTGCTGTGCTGTCATGAAAGAAAGTCTCTGAAGACCTCTGACATACTTCAAAGCAGAACTCCCAGGAGCATCCATCAGTTTGGGGCCCCTGAGTTACTGGCAGCTCTGTCCACTGACTGGCTGTAAGACCGTCTCTGAAGTCACAGCCCAAAAATCTGGCCAGCGGTTCCTCCTCATACAGAAATCACACAGTCAGACCTGGAAACCACTTTAAAAAGCCTGGGCATCCTTAACTTTAACACACAGCCATGCAGGGTGCAAGGCACAGCCGCACACCTTTGGCACAACAGCTCTCCGACCACACTCCAGGTTTCCACAAGGCAGCAGCCCCATTAACAGCAATTTTTCAAGCAGTGAACGCAGCACTCACACAAGATGTAAAGCTGACAGGCTTGGGGTGTTGGATTTCCTTTCATACAAGCAGCAGCCCCTCACAGGCCAAAGTGGGGTCCCCCCCAACCGTCTTGCCAGCCCTTCCCAGCAGCAGCCTTGAAGACATAATCCTAAAATTGTAGGGCTGTTCAGCGCCCTTCTCTGTCGACTCAATCGCCAGTCTGTCCGCTCCGGCTCTCAGCGTGGATGCCAAGTGAAGTGGTGGTTTCAGTGATGCACACACCTGACCACCGGGAGCTGGAAAGGAGACCACCAACTTGTTACTGAAACAACCGCTGGAGGTTTGCAGCTCTGCGTGGCTACAAGGATCCAAACCAGCAACCTCAAGCTTTACAACCCGTGCTGATTACCCGGCTCCTGATACACCCCATCTTCGGTACGTTCTACAGAGCGAGACAACAGCCGCCTCTTACAGAATAGCAGCCTGAGAGTTGGTTTTAAAGGAACATTTTTGCTTTTCTGGGCCTGAGCCCAAAATTCCACTTGGAGTAACTCATATTCATGTCAGCACAACAGCAGCAGCCAAATATAAAATTCTCCCCCCCAGCCCTCCAGCCTTTAATTAAACTGTTCTTCTCTCAAATCAAATGCAAGCAATCTCATCACTCTAAACTATAAAAAGATCACAGGTGAGTGTTGCAGTGAAATCTAAAATCAGCTTGCAATAGCTTGACTTCGAGCAGAAAGGGTCTTCCACTGGATCTCCCCTCGCCAAGCCAACTGTTAGGATTGAGACAGGGTGGGTTTCTGTCTATCAGAAGACGTTTCCTCTCTGTTTTCCACCTGCCTTCAGAAGAAACACATTATCCCCATTTCTCTCTGCTTGGTTTAACTCTGCATCTTTTTTTTGGGGGGGGGGGGGGGGGAAGGTGTCAGGATAGGGTGTGATGCTGATGCTAGAAACATTCTCTTTCACCACAGCTGCTCACATCATTCCCAGGACCCCTTTGCTGGCTGTCCCGGTTGTGTCCAGTCACCGAGCAGGTTTGCTAACACGGCTCTGCAGGTAGCCACGCTTCCCGCATCCATCAAGCACGGAAAGCCCTAACAACAGAAGAGTGGCTCTTATACCCAGATGCTTTGAAATCCTCAGCTTCCAGTGAGCCTTACCAAAAAAACCCAAACAACTTTGCTGCCACAACCCTTATCAGCATATTCCCAGCCTGCACAGGAGCTCTGCTCTTTAGAGAGTATAGCAATGCTGGAGAATGACAAAAGGCAGAGCTAAAAAAGTCCGCAGCTCCTGCTCATTACCTGGCTTCAGATGATCCCAGCTTGCTGGGGTTTTTTTCCACAGCTCTGGCAGAGAATGTTTTATTTGCTCAGTAAAGTTTTCACATGCAATATGTTGTTGCTGTTTTGTTTTGTTTCTTAAATCCCTTACCTATATATTTATTACCGACAGATATTATACCCTTGCAGTAAAGAAACACTGCAAAGTGCTAGTTAACTTCTCAGAGCTGACTGAATAATACCATAAATACAAGGGTACTGAAATGACAACAATAAAGGGATCTGTACTTTGAACAATAAATATGAACTGTAGCTGTGCTTTGGATTTTATGCATGCTCCAGCTAATAGGTATTCAGCTTGTGTGGGCCACTGACATTTAAGTAAACACATGTGCAGTCCAAGGGGGTTGGCTCCAGCGCCTCTTGTCAATTGAATCCAGCCCTGGGAACACGAACAGAGCGGTTCAGGATTGCAGAAATTCCATGCTGGGCTAACCCTTGGTGGTATCTCCTGAAACCATAAGGCACTCTCTGTGGGGGGAAAGAGGGGGTGGGGTTGGAGGGGTGGTGGGAAGTGACAATGGGGATGAGGATGGGGTGGAAAACCCCAGAAACATGTGGCTTCAAAGACATGTTGAAATTATTGCTAAGAAAAAAAAAGATCTGCCAGCCTGCCCATTGCCAACTGAAGGAAAATTCGGCTTCTCTGCAACTTCTCTGTCACCCTTAACCATGTTCCTGCACCACATTGGGGCATGAGGGTGGGGGATAAAAATCACCTTTTCAACAGGGCCACTTTTTTTTTCTTTACAAAGCAAGGTCACAGAGTGCATTCCTGTAAATCCTTTACTGACGTGAAGGAACAGACACCTGGGTTCCAGGATGCAGGTGGATCCTGAGACGACCACTTTCTACAGCACACAAGCCCCCAAGGCTGTCTCTGCACATGAATGTGGGTTTGATTATGGTGGGATGAGCTTGATTGCATCCCTAGGAAGGAGGAGGACTTAACAGTGTAAGCTTTTCTGTACCTGTTCTAGCAAACAAGTCAGCAGCCCAAGAAATCAAAACCAATTCAGCAGCATCACAGACAGCGAGGGTCTGTATGTGAACCCTCAGCACCCTGTCGCAAAGCAAAATAAAGAGGGTGAAAGATGCTGAGCACTTACGCTGCATATAAACCATGGGGGGAGCCTTGGGTGTCCATAGAAAGCATCATTTCATGCCCACTGGTTCCCTTTCACACAGCACCAGTGCAGATGAGGGATAATGCCTCGTCACTGGTGGATGAGAAACTTCCCATGAGCCAGCAGTGTGCTCTTGCAGCTTGGAAGGGTGTTGGGATCCTGGGTTCCATCAGAAGAGGGGTGGCAGCAGGGACAGGGAAGGGATTGTCCCTCTCTGCTCTGCCCTTGTAAGGCCCCAGCTGGCGTCCTGTGTCCAGACCTGGGACCCCAATACAAGGAAGATGTAGAACTGTCGGAGAGGGGTCAGAGGAGGCGATGAAGATGATCAGAGGGCTGGAGCACCTGCCCTATGGAGAGAGGCTGAGGGAGCTGGGCTTGTTCAGCCTGGAGAAGAGAAAATTGTGGGGGGACCTCATTGCAGCCTTCCTGTCCCTGAAGGGAGCAGAGAAACAGGAGGGGAATCAGCTTGTTAAAAGGGTAGATAATGGCAGGACAAGGGGGATGGATTAAAGCTAAAGGAGGGAAGGTTTAAATTGGATATTAGGGGGAAAGTTCTTTCCAGAGAGAGTGGTGAGGGGCTGGAACAGGCTGCCCAGAGAGGGGATGGGTGCCCCATCCCTGGAGGTGTTCAAGGCCAGGTTGGATGGGGCCCTGGGCAACCTTGTGTAGCTCCAGGGCTGGAGATTGGTGGCCCTGCCTGTGGCAGGGGTTTGGAGCTCTATGATTCTTGGGGTTCCTTCCAACCCAGACCAGTCTATGATTCTATGATAACCCAGGGATAAGATGCCATCAACTCCAGGACTGTCAGCCTCTGGGCAAAAGAAAGCTGTCTGCTTTAAATTAAAAGGAAGAAATACCCCAAAACCAACCAAACAAATAATCCAAAGGGGAATTCATTGAGCTACTTATCTCCAGGTCGAACATGGAGCGAAGCAGTAGAGGCTATGCAATAGTATTATAGATAATTAGAAAACTAGGATGAAAAGCCAGGCTTTCGGTAGCTGGAATCATGCCTCCTGGGGAATTCTTTGTGGGCATCAAGGCGTATGTAAATAGGGGCAATTTAGTTGCTCTGGCATACTCTGGTTTCTCAAAAGCTCCCTCACCAGGGGCTCCTAGGAAATTAATCTCTCCTGGGATTAGAAGAGATGTTCTCAAGTGAATTCAAAACTGGTAGGAAATAGGGAGGGACGGGTAGGAATAAGTGGTTATTTTTTTTCCAGGACTAAGTAGTTATTTTTATCCACAGTGGAGGGAATCCCAGTGGAATCCCACTGCAATTTGGGCCGTGACAGGGGTTGTTGTCAGAGCCTAAAGGATCTGGAAAAGAGATATAGGAGCGATTTGTGGAGAATAAAAAGACAAAAAGAGATGCTACTGAAGGTAGCAGAAAGGAGTGCTGACACAGCACAAAAACAGAGTACTGGGTACTGATAACCAAGCAAAACCCAAAGTAACCTCACCATCGTCCCTCCAGTAGTTATTATTACTCAGGAAAGAGATAATCCAAATCACAAAAAACATCAGTTCATTCCCAAAACAAGGAGCCAAGAGATGAACAAGGAGCCAAGGAACTGCCAGGAAATGGCTTGAGAAATCCCTCCCCTTAAGTTAAAGTTTATGTTTGGCCAGTTACTTCTCTGCTTGAGCAAGAGGCGACTTCTGGGTCTCTGTCCCCTTTTTCCATCAAATCACAGAATCACAAGGTTGGAAAAGACCTTTGAATATCATCAAGTCCAACTGACCCTGTCCTGTGCTGACCCAAATCCCTGAGCACCTCATCTCCCCATTTGTTAAACGCATCCAGGGGCAGGGACTCAGCCCCCTCCCTGGGCAGCCTGTGCCAGGCCCTGACAACTCTTTCCCTAACAGCTGAGCTGACCCTGCCCTGGCACAGCTTGAGCCCATTTCCCCTTGTCCCATCTCCTGTCCCCTGGCTGAAGAGACCATCGCCCACCTCTCTGCACCCTCCTGGCAGGTCAGTGTAGGTGGTGAGAAGGTCTCCCCTCAGCTTCCTTTTCTCCAGACTGAACACTCCCAGCTCTCTCAGCTGCTTCTCAGAGGATTTGCCCTCCAGCCGCTTCCCCAGCCTTGTTGCCCTTTTCTGGACTTACTTCAGGACCTCCATATCCTTCTTATGGTGAGGAGCCCAGAACTGGACCCAGCACTCAAGGTGCAGCCTCACCAGTGCCCAGTACAGGGGCACAATCCCCTCCCCAGACCTACTGGCCACACTATTGCTGGCACAAGTCAGGATGCCATTGGCCTTCCTGTCCACCTGGGCACACAGCTGGCTCATGTTCCGCCTGCAGGCAGCCAACACTCCCAGGTCCTTCTCTGCCTGACAGCTCTCCAGCCAGCCTCCCCCCAGCCTGTAGCGCTGCATGGGGTTGTTATGTGCCATGTGCAGCACTCTACACTTGGCCTTGTTAAACTTCAAATCACAAGGTGTGTAGTGGTGACGAGCATGTCATCACACTTTCTAACAGTACCCCATGCACACTGATCCACATCCTTAAATCAAGGCAGAATAACGACCAAAACGAAGCACTTTTTTCACATGAATCACGGAGCTTGCGGAAGCCAGAAGAGCAAGCATGCTCCAAAGGTACTGCACCAAAATAATGGAAGGGAAGCCCACCAAAAAGGTCTACAAAGCATCAAAATAGAGAAAAACCTCTAGCTCGGTGAGCTGTTAAGCTACAGCTTGCTGGGAGGGTTTGCTGGAGCCAGCATAGCGCCTGGTTTTATGCTCCTTCCATTAAGCATCCACCAGCAGGCAGGGTCAGGGAGAGCACTCAAAGCTAGCTGAACCTTCACCCTGCCTTCGCCCAGTTGCTCTTGGGTTTCACAGATTAACTTTGGATCCGTCCATAATTGGTACAGAAAGGAAAACATGGGAAGAAGTCTGGAAGAGAATGTCCAGCATGCATTCCTAATGGAGCCACCGCTTTCAAAACAGTTCCTCTAAATATAGTTTCAAAAAAACCTCTCAAGTCAATAGGATTTAGGCATGGATGTAACTCCTAAAGCACGCAACTGGGGTGAGAAAAAGGAGCATTTGGAGCACAGGCAGGTGTTTTCCACAACAACCTTCTTGATGGGGGACAGTCAGGAGGAGAGGCTGGACAGATAAAGCAAGTAATAATCACCAAGTCACTGGAATCAAAGACTGCTCGTTAGCAAAGGCATTTTATGCCTTCTAAAGGAAATTAAAAGTGAAATAATTGAACTACCCACCAAGCTTTGAAACTGGTCAGTCTGCAGCTGCCATAGTGCCTGTACTGGAGTGCTGCATTGAAAAAGGGGGGACATATGGATGGATGAGCATATAACCATGGAGAATAGGCACAATTTCTGTAAGGGCAGGGTTCCCCTCACCAGACTACGGTGGTTCTGTGAAGGAGTCAGCAAGCATTCGGACAAGGGAGACAGCTGCTCTTACCTTTTTTACAGAATCACCAGGTTGGAAAAGACCTTTAAGATCATTGAGTCCAACTGTTCCTGTCCTGTGCTGACCCAAATCCCTGAGCACCTCATCTCCCTGTCTGTTAAACACACGTAGGGGCAGGGACTCAGCCCCTCCCTGGGCAGCCTGTGCCAGGCCCTGACAACTCTTTCAGGGAAGAACTTTTCCCTCACATCTGAGCTGACCCTGCCCTGGCACAGCTTGAGCCCATTTCCCCTTGTCCCATCTCCTGTCCCCTGGCTGAAGAGACCATCGCCCCCCTCTCTGCACCCTCCTGTCAGGTCAGTGTAGGTGGTGAGAAGGTCTCCCCTCAGCCTCCTCTTCTCCAGGCTAACTTTTTAGATTTCCCAGATTTGTTTCCATTTTTTCCCTTCACTGAGCACTCTAAGACGCTGTGGGATGAGAGGACAGGCCCTTGCACAGACTGGAAGCAACCAGGAAAGCAGAGGTACAAAGCCATGGCTGGCGTTCCAGAGCTAGATGGGCTATTTCGGTACGTGCTCCCTTCTTTGGCAGGAGTGGCACGGCCACCGTGTCGCTGCTGTCCAACATCACAGTGGTGGAGCTTCTCTCCTCACAGCAGCCACAGAGTCTCCCCTCCCTTCCCCTGAAGCCCTGGCTCACTTCTATGTTGAACAATGATATCTTCGCTTTGGCTTTCAGCTCACTTGCCTTTCCCATAGAAGTCTGACATCGTGGTTGCTAGCAGTACCTTGGTGGCTGCCCTGTCCAGTTCCCTGGATGGCCATGAGCCTTATTTCAACAGCTTGCACCAGCAGTAGGGTTTACACAAAACATCTTCAGATAGTAAAAGTGCTTTTGAATCAGGGTAGGAATCAAATTCAAATATTCCATACTTTTGTTTTTGCCAGTGTCAGGGATGGGGCTGCTTTCCAATCCACATTTCACATGTGGACAAATCACAAGCACCTCTTTCTTAAATTCAAACTCCTTTAATTTGTAAGACATTTCACTGAACATTTTATGGAGAAAAACATCTGCCTGCATCACTGCCTGCAGTCAACAGGCATGCATGCTGGAAGCCCTTATGGATTGCCACCAAGCCTGACCCTGGGGTTAGCTGGAGGCAATGCCAAGGCTGATGGACCCACCTGTCCAGTCTGATTACTCCATTCAGAAGATCTGGGATTCTGGTTTGGGTGGTGCTTAACCCTGCCTGAAGGTTGGAAACCTCAAGGTGCTGCTGTGAGCACTGAACAGAGAACAAAGACATATGTCTTGGGGGAGAGGACTACCTGGAAAAGCAGACTTGAGATCTGCAAAACTAGTTCAAGGAAGAGGATGTTGCATTTGTTTATGGAAAATGATGTACCTAACTACACCAAACACCAGTCCTGACTTCACTATTATCCTCCTCCTCCTGAAAACAAATCTGGAATAAGATCCAGCTGTATAGAAATATGTTCAGTGCTCACTGAGGTCAACGGAAAGATTCCTGTTGATGTCAGATATTGGCACAGCCCTCAAGTGAATCGATAAAATACGTTTAGATCCAATCTCAAAGTTAACCATGGGAATAGCTGAAGGTGCTTGAAGTCCCCAGCGTAATTCCCAACATGGGCAGCAGCACTCCCAAGGGTCCTGGCCCAGCTGCAGTGTATGGGATATGGGATATGGGTTTCTCTGAGGGATGGTCGCCACCTTGCCCGAAGCTTTGAAGACAGAGGAACCAGCCCTGAACCCTAAGGCAGAACCCACCAGGAAGCACAATATCAGGTGCCAAATCTACGAGTGGTCTTGGGGAATATATGCAAACACCTGCCTGAAAGCAACTGAACTGAGACCGCCAACTCATTCTGCACAGACTACAAAATATTTACTATGATTTCCATTTCCCAGCAAGCGAGGCTCAGATGTCATAGTGATTGGGTGCAGAGTAAGAAGCTTGACAGACAGAAACGATGCAGAGCAATCTGGAAAGCACGGGAAGCTGGGCTCCACAGAACAACACATATTTTTCAAGACAACTATAAGCAAGTATCTGCCTGTAGAAACAAGAAGACACATAGCAATTAGAGGACAAGGGACTTGATTCATCGGGGACTGGAACCAAGGAGTCCATGAGATAACTGGCTGCAGGGTAACCTGCCAGAAGAGAGGGAGAGCTCATTTCAACACTTGGAGGCACACAGGGTAGAAAGTCAGCAAAGCATTCTGGCAAGACCAGACCGTGGCTGGAAAAGTGCAGAAGGCACATCTGGAAAGCTGCTATTTGGGAAAGAAGCACAGAACTCAGCTGGAGCTTGGAAAACCTGCCCTGAAGTCCAAGGCCGAACTCAGCTCCAGGCTGGAGAGATGATCTCACAAGTCTGTAAGAACCAGCATCAGAAAAGCAGAAGGGAAGACTTCTAGCAAAAGAGGTCTCCTGAGTTTAGGAGGAACAGGCTGGGAGAGTATGGTGGGACTCAATCTCCAGCCTAGCAGCGAAACATTCATGCCCTAACAAGAGGAGTGGTTGAAACCACCCTGCTGTGCATCAAGGTCCTTGCCAGCCACTGCCAGACAAGTCTGCAAGTCTAAAAAGAGATGTTGCACTAAAAACCTGGGCCTACAAAACCTATTGTCTAAAAACCTGTCTCCTTTTTGAGCATCCCAGGAACACTCACTTTCTTGAGCAATATCAGATTTTCTACACTTTGGTTTTCACACACTCACAGCATGGAGTTCCCAGCCTGGCTGTATTGTTCCCTCTCTGTGTGCTACTGGACAGCCTCATCTCTTCCTTTGCCTGCAGTTACCAGGTCATTGAGTCTGATCCAGTTGTGGGAATATTTCCTTCAAGAACTGAAGATAACCAAAGGTCCAATAAGATAATGTTAATTCTGTGAAGCTGTTCTATGATATTATGACACCACCTGCTCTATATTTTGATGATCTACTGCTATGCCTTAGATTCTCCATTTAAACAGCTGACTTGTGTTATGGAGCATTATGCAGATTTGTTTACACTCCCCTGAGTTATTGCTAACAAGAAGTCTTTGTTAAGCAACAGAGAACTGTATTTCTTCGTGATGGAAAGGTGACAGCATTACACTGCAACCAAAACTAACCCAATGTTTTCCTCTGATCAACTTAGAAGGACAACCAGCCTGGGGAAGGGGCTGGAGGGCAAATCCTGTGAGGAGCAGCTGAGGGACCTGGGGGTGTTCAGCCTGGAGAAGAGGAGGCTGAGGGGAGACCTTCTCACCACCTACACTGACCTGACAGGAGGGTGCAGAGAGGTGGGCAATGGTCTCTTCAGCCAGGGGACAGGAGATGGGACAAGGGGAAATGGGCTCAAGCTGTGCCAGGGCAGGGTCAGCTCAGATGTGAGGGAAAAGTTCTTCCCTGAAAGAGTTGTCAGGGCCTGGCACAGGCTGCCCAGGGAGGGGGCTGAGTCCCCACCCCTACGTGTGTTTAACAGACAGGGAGATGAGGTGCTCAGGGATATGGGTCAGCACAGGACAGGGACAGTTGGACTCAATGATCCTAAAGGGCATTTCCAACCTGGTCATTCTGTGACTGACTGCTTTTATCAGGGAACCCTGTGATTGCTGCCCACAGCACAAGGTGCTGCTGTGCAAAACACAGGATCCAAGAAATTACCAAAAAAAAAAGGTAAAATTAAAAATAAAAAGAGAGACTATGCACCCTTTAGAGAGGTGCCCCTTTACATCTTCAGCAAGAGAGCAAATCAAATTTAATTCAAATTGAAATTGGCCCAAAGAGTGGCTGCAGTATGCTCGTGGTCCTTCAGGAAGCTATGCCAGAGAAAAGGTCTTGAGCCTTTGGGGACAGGGGAATGTCTCGAGACAAAACCAAGAAACTGCAAGATTTGGATCAAATGCACTGTTTGGTGCCCAATGACTGAAAACGGTTCCTGCCCCCATCCCCAAAGAGTACCCTGAAGCAGGGACATGCCCCAGCTGATACCAAGGTACTGATCAGCAGGACCTTCCTGGGACCATGCCTCTAGCCCAGTCCCACCACAAGCTCTTTGTCCCGCAACAAGCAGTGACTGTGCTGATCCTACCTACTCACCAGCCTCTGCAGTCATCACAAGAACCAGGTTCTTGAGCTGTGAGGCAGAGAAACCTCTTTAGGAGCCAAAAGGAGCAGAGCAGCCTCTTCACTTCCCTCCCTGTTAATTTATTTCCAGCTTTTTTTCTTTAGGATGGATTCTCCTGTGATCAGTTACTCCTTGACAGCACTGTGCTGCTTTCAGGAGGAAACCAGTCTCCTTCACTGCTCCCAGCCAGCACCACTGACAAACAGCCTTTCCCCTGCAACTTAATTATGGGAGAAAGCTGTTGCCAGCTTAACTCCTTCCTTGGGCAACCTGCACGAGAAGCGTGGCCATGGGAGCCTCCTGTGCAGTCAGTCTCGCTTCCAAAGCTGGTAGGAATAAGAGAGGTAAATCAGAGGATGCACACAGGAATGTTGTCCTCACTGCTCAGCTGGGCCCATAGCCAGCAGCCCTTACTATTTCTTTCCAGAGCCTCCGATCAGACACACATGTGACCTTAGAAGATGAATGCCTGTGCCAGGTAATAGGTACACCGTCCCCTTGCTTCTGCACGTGCTACCACAGCACTCCTGATTCGATCCCTCGGGGTCCTCCTGCACCCTGAATTTTCAGGTGCTGGCAGTCTCAATATTCACTCTTTCTGCAGTGCCAAGGCAGCAGTAAATCCCAACCTACAGGCTCCTAAAGCGCTTGATTCTTTTATTGCCGGATACCTGCTGGGAGCTGCCTGTGTTGATATTTCACTGACAGCAGAACACTTCATACACTGTCATTATCTGAAACCACCTGGAAAAATCACACATCCAGCAGGCTGCTGTGAAGCCATCCTGAAGATGGAAGCTGCCATCAATGATGCTGATGGCTCAGGATGTGACCTAGGACACCGTCCATCGATGGTAGTTAAAGCAAGTTCAGTCAGTCGTACTGCTGGTAGGCAGAGCACAGTCCAACAGGTAACGATGCTTTTTTATAAACAGGCAGCACAAACAGTGTCTTTATGGCCACTCAGACGACAAAATGCTGTTGTCTTCAAGGAGCTCACAGTTTCGCGCTTTCGCTGGTTCTTATACCCAGCCTGTTGCATGAGCTGTTATTGTAACTTCCTCTCCGTGCCCCCAGTAAAACTGTTGTGTCCGTGTGCAATTTGCTATGAGCCTGATTTAAATTCTCTTGCTCTGACCAGCTGGGTAGTCTTTCCCAGTTCCAATAAAATCCTTAAATAATCCCTCTATTTCACAGTGAGGAAAAAAGCTGCTTCCAAGGTTAAAAAAAATAATACTAATACAAAGATCAATTTTATACTGGTTCACAGGATAGGAAGGCACAGGGCCTTAGAAAGACAAAGGCAAGCTTAGGCTAAACTGCATGTTGAAAAGGTAATGCCAATGGGATTTTCCCCCTGCCCTTTTATTGTGCTTCCAAAATACTCAAACTCCTTTTTTCTCCCCTTTTGTTTTTCCCCATGTAGCCAACATTAATCCCTCCCTCCCCCACCTAGCCCCCTGCACCAAGCAGAGATGAAGTAAATAGCCAGGCTGCTCCTGCCAAGAGCTATTTCCCATCCCAGCAGTGCCAGAAGCACCGTTGCCTGCACCCTGGCATCAGCCATTTCAGCGCAGGATTTGTACCACCAGCACCAGCGTCCCCCAAAATAATGGCTATCTAAAAATATCTGTGTCAGGGAAACAGCAGAAAGCGCCTTAAACTACTTAATGGCTCAATGAGACATCAGTTGAGAATGGTTTAACGTTACAGACAGCAAAGAGCGTCATTGTTGGAGCAACATGGAAAGAAAAGTTCTTCCTTTCCAAAGGGGAGTCAGAAATAGAGTTCAGTTTTGGGCTGGGGGATGTTGGTTGATTTGAGGTTTGGATTTTCTTTAGGCTTCTCTCTGGAAGGGGAGGCAGACAAGCACCAGGGTCACACGGACAATTGGCTCAAGAAGGAGGAAGCCCAACAGCAGGAAGCTTTGGAAAAGATGCTGGGGCAGTCTTCGCCTCCCCAGCAAGCAGCCAAAAGAAGGAAAGCAGTGAGAAAGTAGGTAGGCATCCAGTGGAGACTTGCTTGTCTTCCCCTACAGCTCCCTGGCAGTCCAGCTGAGCCTGTGAAACATTCCAGTACTAGCACAGGAGGGTATTTCCCTCACCATCTTGGCCTGGAAAGTTTCTCCTGGCTTTTACAAGTTGCAGGTAACACAGCAGAGGTTGTTCTGGCAGGTGCCAAGTGGTATCCCAGTCACTTACTGATGTTCAAGGTGTTCTGCTCTTCCAGAAGAGGCCAGTTCCAGCTTGTGGAAAACCACACTGCATTACAAGGTGTGGATCACACAGTTTGGAATGAGAGAAACTGGTAGAAAGACAGCATTAGAATGGAAAAGTGTGACCTTTAATAGATCAGCTCGGAGAGTAGCCAGGTCCACAAACACTGCCTTCCCCAGAGAGTTTCTGCTCCTCTTTTCCACGTCTGTGACACTTGTGAGCTAAGAAACCAGAACGAAAGAGCCAGCAAAGAAAGACCAACTCCCCAGCACCAAGGATTTCTACAAAAGGTTTTGGCTGCATAAGGGTCCAAGTATGGAACTGGCTATGAGTGGTAAAGGTATGGAAAAGATGTTTGCTGAAGGGGATGGAGCAGGAAGCGATGCCATTACCAGGATTACACCTGAAGAAGCCCGTTGTGGTAAGAACAGCCTGGAGTGGTAGCCAGGACAGAGCAAGGCTGGAAGGATACTCCAGCTGGAGTCCTGTGTCCAGAGCTGGGGCCTGCAATACAAGAAAGATGTAGAACTGTTGGAGAGGGGTCAGAGGAGGCCATGAAGATGATCAGAGGGCTGGAGCACCTCCCCTAAGGAGGGAGGCTGAAGGAGCTGGGCTTGTTCAGCCTGGAGAAGAGAAGGCTGCAGGGGGACCTCATTGCAGCCTTCCAGTCCCTGAAGGGAGCAGAGAAACAGGAAGGGAATCAGCTTGTTAAGAGGGTAGACAATGGCAGGACAAGGGGGATAGATTAAAGCTAAAGGAAGGAAGGTTTAAATTGGATATTAGGAGGAAGTTCTTTCCAGAGAGAGTGGTGAGGGGCTGGAACAGGCTGCCCAGAGAGGGGGTGGATGCCCCATCCCTGGGGGTGTTCAAGGCCAGGTTGGATGGGGCCCTGGGCAACCTTGTGTAGCTCCAGGCCTGGAGGTTGGTGGCCGTGCCTGTGGCAGGGGAATTGGAGCTCTCTGATCCTTGGGGTCCCTTCCAACCCATGCCATTTTATGATTCTATGATTTACCAGGCCAATAGGAATAGGGTTAGCAAGGGATGAAGCTGAAACACCCATAGTTAATTGTGAATCCGTAACAAGTTTAGAACTGTTGGCTTTGGGGTAGAATTCCTGCAAATGGAGAAAGCCATGGACATCAGAGGTCCAGCTCTAGAGGTACACCTCCAAATAGCCTGGAGAGAACAAGTTCAAGAGGACCTACCCACAAGAAAGGGTTGCAGCATAGAGTGACAGATCTGGTAGGAGAGAAACCACCCAGCTGAAGTGATCACCATGTACTACTACTTCTGAAAAAAAGGTGGCTGCAGAAAGCCCAGGCAGATCCAAAGAAGTTCACAGGCTGCAGAAGAAAACCAGCACCCGGTATACGGCCAGCACGTTTGATTGAGGCCACTGCTAGAAGCAGAGGAGCCTGGAAAACAGGATTTGATGCAGGGCAGAGAAAAGAAATAAATTACACAGTCAATAAAGAGTAACAGAACATTGCACATGGACCCACACGCAGCCCTTGCGGCAGCCGTACACAGACAAGTTGGAAACTGGTTCAAAGACTGCAGGAAACGAGGCTCTGCGAGATCTAACAGATATGTGAGCCAAGACAATCATTTCCCATGCTCCCAACTACCTGTTCTATCTCTGCTTAGGAGCTGACCAGGGAGACTTCAGGCAGACACCATCCATACCCACGCTATATATGGTTCAGAGCTTAACTTTGGATCACTCTAGTCTGATCCTGTGAGTCAGATGCCTGTTAACAGCAACCGTGCACTACGTGCCTGATCTGAAAGAACATATGTCTTTAAACTCATGCGTGGTTAACTTGGTCTTCTGCAGTGGTGCCAAGCGAGCTCAGACCCCCACACTGAGCTTGTGCTATGCAGGAGCCCACAGCACTGCATCCAGCACAGAGGTTTCAGCATCTGCTCTGCTCGTCACTGGGATGCTGTCAACATCAGGAGGATGGGAAGGGACTTGGGGAACTTGGGTCCCTATTTGGGTCAGAAACCATTTGCTTGAGTTTTAAGCAGAAAAAAAAAAGGTCATCCTGGGTGAAATAGCATGTGTGGCTTCTGCGTGGCACACAGAGCTTTGTCCAACATTGAGCCTGTTGAAGGGTGGCACTGTCCTGCACTATCCCCTCGCTGTTTCCTCAGTGGATCTATCTCTGCCGGTACCTGAGTCCAGTCCATCTGCCTGTGCTCTGCCTCCTTAGGACCAGATCGCTGCAAAGGCAAGGAGAGGACAAACAAGCTTGTTATTGATGTGTTTTGGCATTGCTCCATTAATTATTGATGTGGTGTGTAAATGATGGCCTGCTGTCCATTTCCTCTGTTGTAAAGTGTTAATATCAATTATTAAAAATAGTCTGAGGCATGAAATATGGGGCATAAAAACACTTGCCCATGAATGATGGGCATGCAGCTCTGATACAGCTACACCCAAGCTGCATCCTTAATGTTACAGCTCTGAAGGCTGGCGCTGGCTGCTCGTGCAGGCGATGGCAGCCTCTGCAGTGCCATTTCCTTCCCCTGTGGAGGCACGGGGGTGGCACTGCTGGAAGGATGCTCCCTGGGAGCGAGAAGCTGCCAGGATGCATGTTACGGGTAGGTAGGCAGAGCTTTCCAAGGTGGACTAAAGACTCAACACTTGACACAGGCATCCAAAACGAAACAAGACTCCCTGTAACGACTTTGAAAGGGACAGGCTGTACCACTGAGGTGTAGATCACACGGCCTGAACTAGAAGCAAAAGGTCACATCTCTCACCCCAGCACAGGCCCCTAGCTCTATAGCACACCAGCACCACAACACCACAGGAACAGCTCACTGGCACACAGGGAAACACTGCCATGGGCAAGAGCAGGGCGGGGAGAGGTAAAAAACTCCAAGTGCCAGTGGTTAAGTATTTAGTGTCAGCTGCTCCCCCACAAAAGAAAGAGAAATCCTTGGGGCTGGAGCACGCACTCCAAGGATGTGGAGGAGGGCCTGATGCCCTCTGTGCTGTAGGAAGCCTTTGGAGCCCAGCATCTGATCCCAGCCAAGTCATCTCTTCAGCATGGTGGGACCCAGGCAGCCACTTTACTATCTTGTTCTGGTGACTGTTTCCATGCAGGGGGAGACACACCAATCCTACAGCCCTTGCCCCCTCCTGTCCTCTGGGGCAATGTGCCATCAGTCCCACCCCCAGAAGCCTAGGCATGCCCGCATTTAACATGCAGAACCATGTATTTCCGTTCCTCAAGGGCCACTGGTACCTCCATCATGGGGAGGAGGAATCCTATTGTCTGGAACGTGCCGGTAAGGAACCATGACATGGACCGTTACCGCAGAAAGACAGGCCATTTAACTCAACATCTTAAACTTTCATCCCCAGGAGTAATACAGGAGCGTTCCAGAAGCTGTACACCAGAGATGGAGGCCCCTTTCCTATCATTTACAAGTCCAGAGTCAGCAAGGAACACGAGGTGGAGGAGAATCACGGACCACATGAGCCAGTCTTGAAGCACGCTGCCTCAAAAAAGAGCCTGGTGAGATGAGGGACACCAAAGTCAGGCTTGGAGCATCATCCCAGCAGCCTCACAGCAATGCAGCCCTAACCCCATACGACAAGGAGGACCTACCATGTGATGGAGATGTTTTGGCAAGCATCCTTTGGGTCTATATAAAAACAGCTCTTAAAACCGCACGCCCAGAGCTGAGTTTTCCTCCCTCCCTCCTCCACCCCTTTCTTTCTGGGGATGGCAGGCGAGGAAGCAAATGCTGGGTTTATTCATATCCCCCCCCCCCCCATTGATTGCAGCGTGCGTCACCGACTGCACGAGTGTGGGAGGTGCAAGCGTGCCTCACAGTCAAATCACCAGCCTTTCAGCTTAATAACACCTCAGGGGGATGCGCGCTCTCTTCCCCTTTTCAAAATAAAAACAGGAGAGGAAATAAACGTTCCAACAACATAAACCAAAAAAGAAGAGGAGAAAAAAAAAAAAAACAACCCCAACCGCCCCAAAACCTCCACAGGAGGAGGTGAAGGAAATAACAATTCCTGGAAAATAATAAAAACATCTCCTCCTCTTTTCACATGAGGCAGAAGAGAGGTGTCAAGTACAGGCTGCAGAAGGTAAGGATCCCGGGCCAGGCATGCTGAGCAGCAGCAAAGGACGAGGCAGCCGGGCTGCAGCAGCCCTGGGGAAGGTCATTGCTACCACTGTCCAACCAGGGTTATGTGAAGCTGGAGCCACTGAGTCCCAGAAAGCTGGGCAAGGTGGCACCTAGAAGTAAACATGCTGCTCGGCCAGGACCGACCGTTTCCATGGGCACCTGTACATGTTGGAAGATCTATTCTAGGAGGAAGGTTCAAAGGTTCAAGACAGACATCTGGAAGGAACCTTGACTGAGAACAATTTTATCACCAGCAGCCCCCATGGGTTCAGCTTCTGCAAACAAGCCTCTCAGCCCTGCCAGCAGGTCCTGCCACCAGCTCCCATAGGCACCCCCAACGGCAGATTTCCACTGCATGCTTACTCCAATATTTCTAGCCCCTGGAGAGCTGACACAGTAGCCCATGCATGCTGTTCGGGCAGACACGTAGCTAGGTTTTTATTAGAGAGGAGATATTTTGCTTGCTTGGTGGTTCAGAGCAGCCCAAGTAGGTGCACAGCAGTCCATGGACACCGTGGCTGTACTAGCTACCAGGGAGGCCTTGCTCTCCAGACCAGGGGGCTTGAAAAACTCAAGATCTTCACACACACACACAAAGCAACAATGAGATCATCCATTCACCTCGTGATGGAGGTGATGGAGACTCCAAAAATGCAAGTGCTTAGCACTACAGGATAAGGGATGCAGAGAGTGGATCACAGAATCGCAGACCAGTTTGGGGCGGAAGAGACTCCAAGGATCACACAGCTCCAACCCCCTGCCACAGGCAGGGCCACCAACCTCCAGGCCTGGAGCTACACAAGGTTGCCCAGGATGACAGCAGACATCTCCAGTGGGGAGAAGATTCCTTTAGAACAGATATCAGGGACCATTTCTAGGCAAGGTTGTACAGAGATCTTACATCTGAGAGGTGTTCATAGGAGCAGCACGGCCTAGACAGACCCACGTCCCCAGATGGGGAGCCAGGAAAGCCTGCTCGTCCTGTTAAAATGAACTTTCTCATAGCCCAGTTTTGTGACATCCAGCTACAAGAACCCCCTGTGCTCTCAGAAGATACAGCATTCGGCGGGTTTCTGATGGCCATAAAATGCCTTCACAGCAGGAGTCCCCAGCACAACTTTTCCAGTACCTCTCATTTCCCACCAGCTCCGCAGCCTGGCCTTGCGGATCCCCATCCCTGCAGCATGCAGGTGGGTCATCAGACCCACTCCAAAACAGAGATTCAGCCCAGCCTGGGGAACAAGCAGAGCTCAAGGCTGGCTCAGGACCCGTGGGATGCCTCTAACAAGGATGCTGCCGTCCCGCACACAGCCACGTGCCGCCACGCGCCGGCTCCTGTGCCACGAGCTGCCCGTGCTGAGGAGCCCACGCTCCAGCAGGCAGATGATGTTTTTCTGAATGCTTCCCCATTTATAATGAGACATTACTCACAAGCTGGAGAATAAAATAGAATAATAGCATCTATCAGCGTTAGTCATGTTTTAAATGCCTACCTTTCAGAGCAGCATGGGATCTGATAGGATAATCTTCCAATAGACACGTAGGAAGCTTTCATTGAGGGACACAGCCCTGTTGGCAAATTACAGCTTGCTGCTCTTTGTGCTGCTACACTAAGCGATGCTGTCGGGGGGAGTGAAACTTTGCGCAGGGTTGGGGGGGTGGTGGGGTGTGGTGTCCACAGCCCCTTAGAAAGAGTTTCCAAGCAAAACAAAGGGTTTCAGGAGTTTTGCAAACTTCAGGTTTGCCAGGCCAGACCTGACCACCTTCACAAGGGCTTTTTCTTCCCTTCCTCTCCTGTTTCGCTCCAACAGCCTGGAACATCTCCTCTGTGAGGAAAGGCTGAGTGAGCTGGGACTGTTCAGCCTAGAGAAAAGAAGACTAAGGGGGGGGACCTTATTAATGTCTGAAGTATGGGATGCAGGGGGAAATGGCCAGCCCCTTCTCAGCGCTCTGTGGAGACAGGACAAGGGCAATGGCTGCAAGTTAGAGCATAGGAAGTTCTGCACCAACATGGGGAAGAACTTGCACACAGTGAGGGTGAGGGAGCCCTGGGACAGGCTGCCCAGGGTGGTGTAGTGTCTTCTTCTCTGGAGATATTCCAGCCCCATCTGGACACAGACCTGTGCAATATGAGCTAAGGAGCTGCTTTGGCAGGGGAGTTGGACCCAATGAGCTCTCAAGCTCCCTTCCAACCCCTATGATTGTATGATTCTATGAACACCCTCACAGACATACCCTCATCCCCTACCCAAACAAACCCTACTCTACCGAAAAAGAACATGAGCTGATTCAGAACAAGCCCACTTTGCACATGTGGAACTAGGCCTCAGAGTTGTGTGAGCGAGTGAGGAATGCTGCGCCTTCCCGCAAGCATCGTGCTCGGGATGTCTTTCCAGAAGGGCTGGGAATTGTGCTGCAAGGAAGCAGGATTAAGCTGGGAGAACAACCGTTTCATCTCAAAACCCAAAATGTTCCACTCATGCATCTGTTTTGATGATTTCCCCCAACAACAAAGCAGAAGCCGGCTTGCTGGGGAAGCCCAGCTCTCCAGCATCCTCCTCTCTGGGGTCTGCCCTTCTGCAGAACCCAGCAAGGCACTGGCTCAGCACTGGGACCACTGGGTTTTATTTAAGAAAAAACACTGCAGGATTTCAGCTCTGTGAACAGCCAGTATCTTTCTCTCTTTTTTTTTTTTTTTTTTGCCTGTGTTTGAGGCACGGTGAAATCTGCCAAGCAGTCTTTTCTGTATGCTTAAGGAGATGGAGAGGCAATTTGGTTCCCAGTCAGATGCTCTTAACCAATTTCAGCAGTGGTGAGACGCGAGAGAATAGCAATTTTGCACAGTGGGGCTGTGATGTTCCTCGTAGCCTCCTGCCGATCTGAGAAAGGCTTCTGTGATATATTAACAAAACAGAACAGAGGAGATGGGAGAAGGGCCCAGTGCCTCATGCCCTGGCCCAGAGAAGACCCCCTTCCCCAGACCCTGTCTCACCTGTGTTAAGGGTTTTTTGTTCTTGATGGGCACCAGCCCCAGGTCAATGCAGACAACCGTGGGCAGGGGAGGTGGTTAGCCACCTCGACACCCTTCAGATGGAAGCCTTTGCATCCTCCAGCTCTGTTAGAAAACACCAGGCAGCCTCCAAGAAAGTAAAAACCCACTGGGTGCCCTTGCTCGAGGACTTCTTGAATTAAAATTAGTAAAGGGGGTAGAGAAAAGGGAAGGGAAAGAGTTGCATAAGGATGCTGCAGTTTACCCAGACTCACACGGGAGGGACTGATGTCCTCAGTCATGGGTAAGCTGTGAGCAAGCCTGCCCACGTGTGGGCAGGGAATGAGGTTTGGGGGCCTCTTAAAGCCCGAGGGAGGGATTAAAGCAGCCCTTGTTTCACAACCCAGACCCATGAGCCCATAGCATGACTCGGGTCCCTTCCAAACCTCTGATGGTCTCTCACATCACCCTAAAGAGACCAACATCCTGATTTTTCTCATGGCAGTGCTGTGCCTGCTGCACCACCGGTACAAAAATTTGGAACAGCAAGAGCACAACACTCTGTCCCCTTTACTTTCACCTACAGACAGGGAACGGGTTAGGGAAATGAGCCCCCACCTGGTGTGGCTGAGCTTTCAAGAGGAGGGACAAGGTCCCTTGCACACTGCTCCCCTGCCTCTCCAGAAACCACAGACCTGACCAGCATGTCAGGGCTGCAGAGCCTGGTCCCTGCTGCAGGAAGGAGGCAGGAGAGCAACGACTTCCCCTTTAAACTAAATCAGGGGATTGGGGGGGGATATAAAAAGAGTATCCTGCACGTTTTCAAGCATGAGACTCCCATACAAACGGTCCCCACAATGTTTAAACCATTTGGGCTCCTTCCTTATGCTGTTTCTAAGTTTGAAGAATGCCTGCTGGGTATGATTAATATTCCTCCTCCTACACTTACCCGTTACTCCTGACAGCAAAAATTAAAACAGGAGCTTCTCTTCATTCAACCCCAGCCCACAGGAATGCGGTTACATGGGGAAAGTTGCTAATATAAGAGGGGAAGGTTTGTAGATCTGCTGCATTCACAGCCAGGAGAGGTGTAGCTCTCATTCAGCATCTCTGAGGGATGAAAGATCCCTCACCTCCTCCCTACAGGATGCTTGGCACAAGCACTGCTCAGCCAGGCTTTTAGGGGGAAAGCCACAGCAGACGGCACCTTAGCTCAGGTCCTTCTCATGGTAGGGATGCCGGGGGGATCGCTGCAGCCTTGCTTGCACCAGGCAGTGTTGCTATGGGCACTGCTGCTAGGAGCAGCCAACAAGATGGGGAAGAGAGAGAAGCCATCCCAGAGCCTTCAAAATTCATCATCTTAAGCTGCACGTGTCTCTCCCCTCATCTGCTCTCCTCCTGCATGTTTCAAGTTACTTTTTGCCACTGGATAAAGTTTTATCCTTGATGGAAGTAGATGTGCTAACTTGTGTGCTTAAACAGATGTTAAACAACAGGCAGGTGGGAGAGAGGGTACGCAGAGCTCGATATAAATCATTGCTCTCAGCAATCCCACATCAGCCCACCCCCCTGCACATGTCCCTGCATACATCATCAGTGGGGCAAGGAGGGCAGGAGCTGCAGAGCCCTCCAGAAGCCCCTCACGATCCATAGCTGGGTGTTTTCCCCATGAAACATCCTGATAGCTACTGCAGGTGGGAGCAAAGCCACCACCATCATTTACTACAGGAGCAGGAGCCATGCTGACAGCTTGTCAACACCTGCAAAGGAGAAGCATGCCCAAAGCACTGCCACCTTCTCACCACATCTGGCAGGAGATGCTTCAGCCCTGCTGTGTTTCTGTGGCCGCACGGTGATGACATGTCCCTGAGCAGGGGTGGGGGTGGAGGAGTAGTGCTGGACCACAGCCTCCCTGATACCAAAGTGGGGTTTGTTATCCTGTCTCTGTTTTCATAGCAAGACTTGCTCTATATTTGGGGCTGGTCTTGACACGGTACTGCCATGAGGACTTTTTCCAACATGCAGGTGGTGGAATGAGAGCTCCCTGTTTTCCTTCACAATGAAGAGTCAAGGTCTCACTGCATGCAGAAGAGCAGGTCAGTGCATTCCCCAACTCCAAGCAGGCTTTTCCAGCATAAATCCCAGGAGGCAGGCTGAAAAGGCACCAGAATCCCATTCATCCACAGAACAACAAGGTCCCAAAGACTTCATAGGTTCCACCTCAAACACATGCAAAAAAACCTTCACAGACTTTTCGAGGTTGTACAGCAACTAGAACATTAAAGGTACAAAACTGCTCCAAAACCCACAGCATGAACATGTAAAGCAGGTCACCATGCCATGCTGGCGTCCAACATTAAACCCAAGGAAGCCAGAGCAACCCCTAACCTGACCTGCTGCAAGGACCCACGTGTTGCTGAAGGACCTGGAGGACTCTGCATGGGGGTGTCAGCCCTCCAGACTTGGGCCTACATCCCGGTCCAATCAAGTCAACAACAGGTTCACTGTTGCCTATTGCAAGCAGACAAGCAGTCAGAGTGCCAGAGCAGCATCTCAGGTTCATTTTTGTGCTGGTTTGGCGTGTGGGCTGTGTGAATCCAGAGCAGAGCAAGGCAAGCCTCAAACCTTCTTTTCATTCAAACAGGCAGCTTCTGACTGAGAAAAATACTTGAAGCCACCTAGACCCACTGGCCTGCTGCAGGCATTTGGAGATGCTCTGCATCCCAAATTCAACAGGGTTATAACCTGACTTTGGCCAGCTAAGGCCACTTTCAGATCTTTTGGGGTTTTTTTTAATCCCAGAGAACCCTTGCCATGACCAAGTGGGTTGTACTCATTACCTGCAAGCAGGGAACACCAAGACACAGCTCCTACAAGCATCAGCTCCTACAAAAGTGGTACCCTATCACCTTTGCCCCACTTCTATTTGGCTGGGGATAGCAGTTTGCCTTTTCTTTGTCCTCCTTGCCAAAAGGAGTGGGGGGAAGTCAGTATGCCCCCCATATTTCACCATCTGGCCTTGCTGCGTCAGATCCTTTAAATACCAGAGGGCAGAGTTTAGCTGTGATTCTGGAAAGCTTCAAGGGACATGGCAGAGAAGACACACAGTGCTAATGAGCCAGAGATTTCCTTAAGAAAAAAAAAGAAATGACAAGAAACATTTTTAATTGCAACCCTTCCCTTCAATTAGCATCCACCTCTCCCCCCCCCCCCCCCTTTTAAAAGCAGGAACAAATCATCAGGAATTCAAGACAAACCTGAGAAAAATCACTTGGGTTTCAGATGCAGGCAAGCAGGACTCCCAAATGCTGCCATGATGCTCCTGTGATGCATTAACACCCCACGGACAGGTGCCAGACCTAAGATAGGACAATGATAGAGTAGTCTACGGGGGGGTTCTCCCTCCATCCCTCCTCCCCACCCCAGGTGAAGCTGGATAAGCACTTTTTAAGACCCACAAAAGATTTCATGGTCCATACCACAAGGAGAAAGGGCAGGGCAAGCGTGGCATGGTCTGACTGGGCAGGGAAGGAGAAGAGCCCCAGCTCCATCACCACAGCTGGTGGAGACCCTCAAGCTACACAGGTCTCCTGCCACACCAATAAAGTTAATCACTGCCTGACACAAAGCGCTTTCATGGGGCAGGTGTGGAGGGCAAAGAGACAGTGAGGAACAACTACGTTCCCCTTTAATGAGGATAAAGAGCAAAATGGAGTCAATTAAGTCTGGTTTGGGTGGCATTTGTCTAAATGCATGAAGACTGGTGTAAGCTAAAGCATGACAAGTTGTTTGAACTCTGTGGGCAGGATTTTTTTTTATTATTTTTTCCTCAAAATTAGTTTTTCATGATGCTTTTCCTTTTTTTTTTTCCGTTACTGGTAGGTTCAAAGGACATGTGGGACAGATTCAACTCAACGGTTTGTAAACAGCTGACGTGGGAGGGAAAGGGCACTTAAGTTATTGGAATTGTTTTCATTCAAAAAATTTTGTAAATTAATTCCTCCCCCAACTGCCTGCTATAAACACCACAGAGCCATGTTCCTCCTCTTCAAATGGATCATGCAGACAGATGTGCCTTCTGTTCTTTCGCAAACATCAAGGCTGCCTCGCTCGCTGTGTAAATGTCAAGGTGCTAATTAGTTGTAAGGGGAGTCAGGCGAGGACAAGGCACAGCGTGGGGAACACGACAGCAGCATGGAGAAGGAGTCGCTGCTGGTTTGTCAACAGCCCTTCTGCAGCCTCTAAGGAATGGGATGGGCAGTGCAGCACTGCAGGCACCAACCAGCCACTGAACCATCACCAGGAACAGGGATCTAGGGCCAATGACATGGGGGGGCTTCGCAGGAGGAGATACCCCTTCCCCACACATGCCCAGCAGACAAGGGAGGACATCCCCTGTGCTGTGACATGTGTCCATAAGCAGGGAAAAAGAGGATCATGCAGCCTTGCCACCAAGTTTATAGCCTCTGCTTTTGTAATAAACACTGGCCCTTTGTTCTCCAGGGTGGCACCAACAACTAAGATGCCTCCTTCTCCCTCTTTGCCAGCTTCATCTCAGAGAAGTCAGGGAGCTGGTATATCCATCACGTTTCCATCAATACTTTCCTATTTCCATTCCCCCCTACACCCTCCTTCACCACACTGTAATATTTTAAGCCTCAGGACAGAGATGTCACTTAAGTCCTTTTTGTTTAGACAGTACCTCTTGACCATTTAATTGCACAGCAATTACCATGTAACACCAAGGTAATCATATGGTAAATACAATTCCATCACAAGTGAATGCTCTGCTCTTCTCTTCCTACCTGCAGTGAAGGCCATGTGGCAACTCCTCCTGGCTCTACCACATGTGACAGCAGTCATTTATTACAGCCCATAATTATCAAGCCACAGCAAGGTGTTTACCCAGCGTGTCTCAAATTACCATTCTGGAAACAAGGGAAAGCAGAGGCGGCACCAGAAAGGCACCCAGTTACAGAGCAGCAGCTCTGCAGAACCCATCGCCTGTTTCTCCCTGTTGTAGCTGTAGAGGAAGGGTAGGAGTAGACTGACAGGTGGAGGAGGCTGGTGATGGGTAGAAAAGCCCTGCTGAAGTTGGCAAGTGCTTCCGGGCATCAAAAGGGAGAGTCAAGGCATTTTGCCTCAGCAGCCACCAACCCAATTTCCACCAAAAGCCAGGGAAGCTTCCAAGCCTTCCCCCTCCCTGCACCCCTCCTGTGTCCTCGGCTCAACATTCATGCCCAAATAAGACAGGGTCATACCTGCTGGTACGGCCACCCCGGGGTTGGATCCTGCACACATAGCAGAAGGAGCCCTGTTGGTGTGCTCACCCACATGGCAGCCTTGGGATCCCCAACAGCTGGCTCAACTCAGGCACAGCCTTCCTAGGCTCATCAAATGCATTAGGTGGGAAGGGGCCTTCAAAGGCCATCCAGTCCCCACTCTGCAGTGAGCAGGGACACCTTTAACTGGAAAAGGTCACTCAGAGCTTCATCCACCCTTGGATGTCTCTAGGGATGGGGCCTCCACCACCTCTCTGGGCAACCTGTGCCAGGGTCTCACCACCCTCAGAGGGAAGAGCTTCCTCATGTCTCATCTGAACCTGCCCTGCTCTAGTTTAACTCATTGCCCCTTGTCCCATCGCTCCCTGCCCTTACAAACAGTCCTGCTCAGCTTCCCTGTAGGGCTCTTCAGGGACTGGAAGGTTCTCAGAGATCTCCCTGAGCCTTCTCTTCTCCAGGCTGAACCAGCCCACCTCTCTCAGCCTGTGTTCCACTTGCCATATCTTTGCTATTAGCAAGCCTACCCCAGCAATGAGACCCAGGCAGCTCTGTGGTGGCTGCCACCCTGCCCACCAAGGCTTTACCAGGGGTTGCAGCAGGGATGCTCTGATCCTTCTTACTCAGGCTGGTTCTTCACCTGATGAAGAATAACCAGCCACAACCAGAATCACAAGGTTGGAAAAGACCTTTAAGATCAAGTCCAACCATTCCCATCCTATGCTAAACCACAGAACATCGTCCCTTTCTACCAGGCCTCAGAGAAAAGCATCAGAGACCTTCTTTCCCAGACCAACAGGAGAATTAATTAAACGTTATTTCTCACCATTTCTTGCTCCCCCTGCCTCTGTGAGCAGCTGTCTCCTGGCTCTCACTCACGTGGGGAGCTCACTGGAAGCATCTCTGGGCTGCCCTGTCTGCTCTTCAGCAAGCTGACTTTCCCAAGGACTCCCCTCTGGACTTCCCTGCTGGAAGCAAAGCAAGTGCTGCCTGCTCATGATCCTTTCCTCAAGCATCCAGACTGTTTAAACATAAGCAGGGATTTCATGCCAGGCTTTGGAACGCAAAGGACTTGGGAGTATTGAATTCCACCCTTTTATCCTTAGCACACCACCCCGTCCTAACACCCTGCAGCACAGCAACAGAGCAGCAGCACCGAGAACGGGAGGAACAATCGCTCTTCCAGCCCGGAGACGCAGCTCTGCACCTCACACTGAGCAGGAGAACACAGGCATCGCAATCCAGCACCACCAACCCCCAGAAGCAAAGCAGGGATCATCCAGAGGACCCTTTTGGATGCCACAGGATCAATTAGAAGATGATTAGAAGGCTGGAGCACCTCCCCTAAAAAGAGAGGCTGAAGGAGCTGGGCTTGTTCAGCCTGGAGAAGAGAAGGCTGCAGGGGGACCTCATTGCAGCCTTCCAGTCCCTGAAGGGAGCAGAGAAACAGGAGGGGAATCAGCTTGTTGAAAGGGTAGCTAATAGCAGGACAAGGGGGATGGTTTAAAGGTAAAAGAGGGAAGGTTAGGGGAAAGTTCTTTCCAGAGAGAGTGGTGAGGGGCTGGAACAGGCTGCCCAGAGAGGGGGTGGGTGCCCCATCCCTGGAGGTGTTCAAGGCCAGGTTGGATGGGGCCCTGGGCAAGCTTGTGTAGCTCCAGGCCTGGAGGTTGGTGGCCCTGCCTATGGCAGGGGGTTGGAGCTCTGTGATCCTTGGGGTCAGGCCAGGGGCACATGCCTAACCACCAGCAAACCCCAGTCCTCCCAGCACCCCACACTGGCATGACCTTGCTGCCTTCCCAGTGGTGGCTGACCAAGCTGGTGCCACCTGCATCAGGAGGGTGGGACAGGGTACAGGGAAAGTTTAGGAGTGTTGCTAGGGCAGACAGACCCACAACCACAGGGTGGTTATCAAAGACTTAGACTGCCTGTACAGACACAGAGGGGTCTGCTCATCCTCTCAACCCACTGTCCATTTGGTACTGCTGCAAGGGAAGCATTGCCAGTACCTGAAGCCCTAGGTGGAGATGCAGGACAGGAGCAGGTATCCCCAACAGCCATGCAGGGAAGCATGATGCTGTGGTGCACAGACAAGCCTTGGAGCTGGAAGGATCAAGTTGTTGACCAACCCAGGGTGCACCAGCAGGACTGACAGAGCTCCACTCTGAGCAAACATAGAGGAGCACTTCCCTCAGGTGAAACT
Source organism: Gallinula chloropus (assembly GCF_964237585.1). Lineage (NCBI taxonomy): Eukaryota > Metazoa > Chordata > Aves > Gruiformes > Rallidae > Gallinula > Gallinula chloropus. The sequence continues at coordinate 27,979,164 of NC_140090.1, read as the reverse complement.
CTGCTAGAGCTAGGTTATGGTAGTGCCTTACTTACCATCATGCCAGAGGACAGCCACACTCCACCAGCAGTGCTCCTTCCACTGCTCCATCCCTGACAACACTGCCCCAAGACAGCAAGCCAGCATGACAGCCAGGATCAGGACAGCAGCATAGAAAAGGTTCCCTTGGACACTTAAGCTGCTCTTCAGTAGTTTTTAATTGGGCACTTGATTACAGCCTGGGTAGGTGGTAGGGCTCTTCATTCCAGGCAGCAGCAGGTGGTATTGGTTCCCCCTTCTGATTGGGGTGAGAGGGCTGCTCCCTGCCCTTCTGAAGCCCATCTCTGCCAACACTAGAAGACTCATCGTGGTGGGATGGAAAGTTGCTCTGGCAGCTGTGGGTGTCTCCCAGGCTGCCATGCATGATGGGGCAAGTACAAGCATGTTGGGACGGGGTGTAGGACATCAGGGTATCACCTCCCAAAAATGGGGGATGCTACCCTGTGCCCTGAAGACTGGTGGTCTCCCTGCAATCACTGAAATCACTCCATGTGCTGTAGCACTAGAGATGGGTGCTGTGCAGCCCTGGGGTGGGGGGTTTGTGGTGTCACACATGGCTCCCCAAAACACGCTGTGCCCCTGTGCGCCCTTGCCTCCAAGCACAGGGGAGACAGAACAGCTCTGCAAGCGTGTGTGCGCTCCTGGGAGCCAAAATAGTGAGGCTGTGTGGGAGGGAGGATGGTTCTGACTCACCCACTGCTCCAAAATACCCTTTGCTCCAGAGGAATTGGTGATGTTTCCTCTGCTCTTTGCTTTAACAAAGGCTTTGAACAGGTCTCACCCCCACCCCAAACCTGCAGTGAGTATCTTGCCAGTGGTGCCATAAGCAGTAAGAGCCTGCATGTCCCACAGAGTGGCACAATTCTGTAGTGAAAAGAGGAACATCAGGGCACCCCAGCACGCTGCTTGGCTCTTGAAATGTTTGGGGGGTTCTCCCCAAAACACTACCTTTCTCTCTCCAAACACCTTCAGCGACTTGGCTGAGGTCACAGTGATGCAGCTAGACAGGGTGTATATGCATCCTTGAGCGTTCCTTCTTCTCCTCACAGAACCTGTGTGGATATAACCCACTCTGTGAAATGAGAGCAATGACAAATTAACATGACACTGGGAAAATGTAACATCTCGCATCCTTGTCAAGGACCTCACCCTGGCCAAAGGAAACACACAGCTCAATACAGCATGTATGCCCTCAGATCACAGAATCCCAGACTCACAGAATTGCAGGGGTTGGAAGAGACCCCCAGAGCCCATCGGGTCCAACCCCCTGCCAAAGCAGCTCCCTAGGACAGGTCACACAGGTCAGCATCCAGACGGGTCTGGAATATCTCCAGAGAAGGAGACTCCACACCCCCTGGGCAGCCTGTCCCAGGGCTCCCTCACCCTCGCCAGGAAGAAGTTCTTCCCCAGATTGGTGTGGAACTCCCTGTGCTCCAACTTGAGGCCATGGCCCCTTGTCCTGTCCCCACAGACACTGAGAAGAGGCTGCCCATGTCCCCCTGTGTCCCACCCTTCAGATATTGATAAACATTGATCAGATCCCCTCTCAGGCTTCTTTTCTCCAGGCTGAACAGCCCCAGCTCACTCAGCCTTTCCTCATAGGGGAGATGCTCCAGGCCCTTGATCATCTTCGTAGCCTCCTCTGGACTCTCTCCAGGAGATCCCTGTCCCCTTTGTACCAGGGAGGCCAGAATTGGACACCATGCTCCAGGTGGGGCCTGACCAGGGCAGAGCAGAGGGGGAGCTCAGAGTACCGATGTAGCTGTGTTGGGCGGGTATCATTATATATGGGTCAGTACTGGTCCTGATGCAGAGCAGGCTTTGGTGAGAACTCACAGTGAGTGTGATAAGGAAGTACATGGTCCTTGGATGGCAGGTGGCAACAGCAAAGTTAAAAATTCCTGAAATGACAGGAAATAAGCTCTATGCTTTGTCCAGCGAAGGAGACCAGCATTGTAACTGGATTGTGGAGGAGAGTTCCCATTGGGCTGAGAGCTTCCAACCAGGACGAGACATGGTTGGAATTGCGTGTTGCCTGGGTTGACTGGCTGCCATTCTCTGGGGCATCAATGGCCCAAACAGCCTTACCAGTGATCTCTCCTTGCACAGGTGAGCTGGCCTTGCCGGGGTGCAGACATGGTCCCCAAGCATGGAGGGTCTCACAGGGATACCCACTCCATCCTTCACGCAGGGCAGGTGCCCATTTGCAGACCCTCCTAACAAAAGCAAAGTGAAGTTGCCACCCTGCTTACCTCAGTCGTCACAAAGCTTGTCTCAGAGCTACTCTGCTCGCCCACCGACCTCTTCCTTCCCTGCAAGCCTCCTTCATTTTCTTTATGGAAAGGTCTTTACATAACTGGGCAGGAAAACACTTAGCAAAATGTCTCTTCATACATCCTTCTTTTTTACATTGTTTTCCTCCTCTGATTCTACCCAATTAGCCTGTCACAGATAAGCTGTATTTCTCCTTCTAAAAGAGAGACAGTATTTATTGTTGACTCCGCACTTGCCACCTGTATTTTCTCTATGGTGGGGACTTTTTTGTGTGTGTCTTGTTGGGCGGGGGGTTGGGGTTTTTCCCCCCCCTTCCCTGGCTCCATTGGCTCCATATCGGGATTGCTCAGCTTGTTTACTCATCTCCAGCTCTGAAAGTTGACACTGTGCTGGAAGCACCTACTCTCCAGCCCATCTCTCGTCCCTGTTGCTGCACACTAACTTCCCTGCTCTCACTTTTGGCACTCCAGTACAGCAGCAACCCGATAATATGGTCATTTTCACACAACTTCAAACCGAGCATCTTTATTAGCAGGTGCTAAATTGCTGCTCCAGCTGCTGAATGGTAACAATTAACTCAATTAACATCTAAACAGATGTAATTTTTGAGGAAACGAACAACATTAATAACCACCAAAAGGGGAAAAAGGCTGCAATTACAAATGTGGAAAAAATCATGCACAGCTACAGACAGGCGTGTGCTGTTTCCAGCGTCCCCTGGAGAGCTGTTAGCACAGGGCCCTTTCTCCGAGTGCTGGCAGTACGTGCAGCCCATAATACGCCTCGGCCTTGCTGCCGCAGCTGAGGCTGTATCCACGATGGATGCAGCACAGCTTGTCTCTGCAGAAAAGGTTTAAGAGGCATGGGCTCTGCTTGTCATTCAGAGGCCCCCACGTATGTTGCAAATGCAGAGGGATCAACCCCTTTCCAGCAAAGAAAAAACCCCAGAACTTGGCCAGAACAGCTCACCAAACCACATTGCAAACCCTGTGCTTGAGGGCATGTAGATGGCCGACAAATGGATGTTGTCTTGCGTCTCCCTGATTCCTGGCTGGTGGTGGGATATGATGAGGAGGTACTGGACTCACAGATGTGTGGCTGGATGAGTTGAACCCAGGCAATCTGTTACCCAGCGGTCCCATTCTGCAGTTTATAACCTGAAACATCCTCACGGGCCCCAGCCTTTTTGTGCCTGCTCCATCTTACAGGCCTGGAGGTAACCTTCTGAGCACTAAACCACCTTGGGCACAGCACGGCCACCTAAATTCATCAGCACACCAGCTTCATCATTGTGGAGACACAGCCTCTCCTGCAGAAAAGACATTCATTAAATAAACCAGTCAACAGCTACAAAGACACACACAAAAAAAACCCCCAAACCCAAGGCTTCCACATTGCTTCAGCTCCAGCCTGGTGACCCTTGTCTACCAGGAGTGACCTCCTGTCCGAGCTCCATGCAGCACACAGGGACACCTAATGGCAAAAGAACAACACTGCGAACATTGCAACCTAAAAACATGGTACAAATACTAGTGAGAAATCCAATTTCCAGCCTGAGCTGTTGGCTGTGACCTTGCCCATGCCCTCCCAGGTCTTGCTGACATTCACAGGAGGAGACTTCCCTGTCCCAGACATTCACAGAGAGGAAGCATCACTGATTTCGATCTGCCTTTGTTTTTGTGTCTGCAGCTGTCCCCCAAAAGCACGAGGCTTCAAACTGCCATCCCAGCGTGTTCTGGTTGTCAGACAGCAGCTTTCTCTGAGAAAAGGTTTTCAGCTGGGGAAGCTGAGCAGACAGTGCAGCACTGAGGCCCTGGCAGCTTGCCTGCATTGTGCCCGGGGTTGGATGCCACCTCTCTGGCAGTGCCACAGAGGCACTGCATCTCCTGGGCTAAGGGTAAGGCAGGAGAGGAAGCCTTGGGTGTGGTCTCAGGGCACGAGAGGCCTTCTTTTGAGGAGATGTCTAGGGATGCTCTCTGGTAGCCCCAGATTGGTCACCAGCCCTAGAAAAACACCCCCATGCCCAGCTCCCCTTGCTGCAGCCATTCATGGACCCCTTTTCCCTAGACAGGTCTTTGCCTGCAAGCTGTGCTCCCTCCAAAAAAGGGACAGGACCCCTTCCCTTGGCTCTTCAGTGCCCAGGAGCAGGGCAGCAAGACAGTGGAGACACTAGCAAGAGCTGGAGGGATAAAAGGTCCCAAGTGAGCCAAGGAGCAGGATGACCAGTTCCTGGAGATGCCCAGGGAAGAAAATTCAAACTGCTGAGCAGGAAAAACACCCAGGGATGCTCCTAGTTGTGGGGTGCACTGAGGCTGTGGGCTCTCCTGGGCACTTCAGCTTAGAGGAGGCAAGCACTGCACCCAAGGATTTCCATGGCACCTCTAAAAGTGCTGCCAAAAGAGAGCACACCTAGCCCTGGCAGACCCCTTAGGGCTCAGGGGATACATGCTTGGGCCAGTCCTGGCAGGCTGATACTCTAAGTGCAGACCTCTGTTAGGTTTAATGTTCAGATTAAATTTTAAAGAGCATTTAATTGGCAATCACTCTGCTATTTCCATTTATTCGCCCTCCATTCACTGTGTTTGCTGTAAGCTCCCAGGTAGGAGGCTTTTCCCCAGGCCAGGGACAGACACACACAGTTTGCTCCTGACCACGATCTTCAGCCATCAGGAGCAAAGAAAGTGGATGCGTCTTCCCTTGAACCCACATCTCACCTTGTCAGTGACTGGAGAAGTCCCGGTTTGATTTGAGAGGGATTTGGCATGATTTAGTGGGTTTTTTAAGGTCACTTGTTTACATACAGCTGTTGTCATTCCAGGTGTCAGCACAGAGGAAGTCAAAAATCTAAACTAGTGTTTCCCTGCATTCATCTTCATTGAATTCAGGGGGCAAATAAAATATCTGAAAGCTCCCCCTACAAAGTTCTCTGTGCCAGGACAAGCAAGAACTTTCCCTTTTTGTCTCAGCCAATTGTTAACATCCTGTAATTGGCATTTAGGTTTCCAAAGAGGGTATACCCCGAGTGTTCTTGAAAGGAGATGCAGTGGCATTGATTCACCAATGCTCTTCTCAACATGGGATTTTTGTCCCATTAATACCTCTCTGGAGTGGCGCGCTCGGTCACGTAGCCTGCGTCACACCTGCCTGTTGATGAGGCTTCCCTGCTCCTCCTGCCGTCCTCTCTTTCATTTTTCATTGGCTGTAATGAAGAGGCCCACTGGAAACAAAGCAAACTTGGGGATAAAAACACTCACTGCACCAGGTTTGGCGAGGCAGCAGCTTAACCCGGGAGCTGCTCTGGAAAAGGTGGATAGAAGATCACAGAATCACAGAATCACAGGGGTTGGAAGGGACCTCAAGAGCCACTTGGGTCCAATCCCCCTGCCAAAGCAGCTCCCTGGCTCATATTGCACAGGTTGGCATCCAGACGGGGCTGGAATATCTCCGGAGAAGGAGACTCCACACCCCCTGGGCAGCCTGTCCCAGGGCTCCCTCAACCTCACTGGGTAAAAGTTCTTACTATGCTCCAACTTGAGGCCATTGCCCCTTGTCCTGTCTCCACAGAGCACTGAAAAGGGGCTGGCCATTTCCCCTGTATCCCATACTTCAGATATTGATAAACATTAATAAGGTCCCCCCTTAGTCTTCTTTTCTCCAGGCTGAACAGCCCCAGCTCACTCAGCCTTTCCTCATAGGGGAGATGCTCCAGGCCCTTGGTCATCTTTGTAGCCTCCTCTGGACTCTCTCCAGGAGATCCCTGTCTGTTTTATCCCAGGGAGCCCAGAACTGGACACAACACTCCAGGTGGGGCCTGACAAGGGCAGATTAGACAGGGATGATCACCTCCTGTGACCTGCTGGCCACGCTCCTCTTGATGCCCCCCAGGATTCCATTGGCTCTCTTAGCCACCAGTTAAGATATTCAAGACCTTTGCCGATGCAAATAGGGACATTGGTCTCCATTTAATTTTTATTTAGTCTCCTGTTCAGCGTAAGTGGTACAGGCTGGGCAAGACCATGCACACACAAGCTGTGCTTCTGCAGCAGCACCCCGATATTAAGGGGTGCTCTCCTGCTTTTTGAGACAACACGCAGCAAAAACATCTCTTGGTGCTTGTTGTTCTCCAGGTTTTTTTGCTTTTGTCCCCGCTGGCAGTAGCCCAGTGATTTGGGTGATGATAGCTGAGTAATTATTTATCACCAGTCAATATTTGGTAGGGGATTATCTGGCCACAGGAAGATGATGATTTCCTTCTGGATGGGAAGATGGAAGTTTACAGCACCTTAACACTACTCCAGGATCATCGATTTGATGGGATGGTTTATGTTCTCCTGGCAATCAGGGTTGCTGTCAGGGCTCCCCAGGGCAGGCAGCAGCCTTCCCCCAGGTGTGGAGCCTGATGAACCCCACAGCATTGCCCAATTCCATTCCCACTGGTGTATTTACTGACATGGGTGGGGTGGGCTGAAAAAAAAACAAAGGGCAGCTGTTCTCCTATCCCCTGAAGATGTGTTTTAACAAGTCAGAAAGGCACTTAGATTTTGGGTTTTGCTGAGGACAAAGAACAGAAGCAGTGCTTGAGGGGAGTCTCCTGGGTGGTCCCACAGGCAGGAGGTGCAGCATCAGGCATGGGCTGTGTCCAGCCATGGTGCGTGAGTTCACCGCTGTGGCACCCCAGGCTCGGCCAGCTGGGAAAAAAGACAGAAATAAAAGTCAGCAGGGCAGCCCCTTTGGCTGGATAATCCAATCCAGGCTGCTGATAGAGTATGGACACCCCCTCGAAACCTCCACACCATGTCTCAGCAGCTTGCGCTGGTCTTAAACCCCACACGTGCCACAGTGCCGCATGGCCTGAGCCTGTGCCCAGCCAGTGCAGGTGGGTTTTCCACCCATCCAGGCATGGGTTGTGGCTGGTCCTGGTGTGCTTCCCTGGGCAGCAAAGAGGGTGTGGTGAAGTGTGAGCGTGGAAGGAGGCTCTGTTTTGTCTCCTCATGCCAGCCGTGCTCTGTTTTATCTCCCTCCTGTGGGCACCAGGGTGCTCCTGAGCCCGTCCCCCACGAGCAGGGGACCACAACTTTCTGAGATAGTGCCTGGCTCCCATCCTTTGAGCTCTTCGATCCTGATGGTCTCAGCCCACTGCCCTCAGCTCTTGCTGCCCACATGCCCAAGAAACACACAGGTTCCTGCCCAGTCCCCCAAGCAAACCTGTTTACAGAGGGGGATCCCAAAGAGCTGCTGTGCTCCAGACCTGTCACCTCTTGAGCCTCAGCCAGGGCTGCCCAAGGATGCGGGAGCATGTCCAATCACACCCGCTTCTCCAACAGAATACTTGGGGAAGGCTCTGCACCTCCTCACACGCCCTGTGTCCTGGAGAGGCTTGTGGTGATGGTGGGAAGCCAGGATGCATAAAGCCATCTGCAACAATTATGCTCATGCTTTTAGGGCCGTTGGTCCTATGAAAAGAGCCTTTCAAGTAGGGCAGAGTCTGGGCAATCTCCTCTGCGTTTGTAGGCTTGAAGTGCGTGCCTGTTCCCTAATGAGGTTTATTCATGTCAGTGTTTCTCGTTAGGATGTGCAGTATCTGGATAAAATAACCCTGTCCCTCAGTGGGGAGTCTCCAGCACAGTGGTCTACACAAATACAATAACAAAACTCCGTTGCTTTTTCAAGCAATAATGGAAGTCATTCAGGATATGAGCCAATTCCCATCTCTTTTAGCATCCACTCGGTCTCTACTCCAAAGCTTTTTGGAAACTCTTAACTGGTAGCTTTGAAGCATTTTGGAAAAAAAATGGTTTCCCCTCTTCATTGATGTGCTGTCTCTTTTTTCTGCCAAAACCCACACTCTTTTTTGCCAAAATAAAAACCCACTGGTGTATGAAAGCAGAGCTCATCCTCCAGGGAGGGGAGAGCAAGCAAGTAAGAGCTGACAGAAATAGAAAAGCTTCCAGGAAATAATATCTTCAGTGCTGTTTTATCTGCTTCATCATACTGCAGTCAGAAGAGATTTTTACCGGGGTCCATATGAGCCCAATTAAAGCTTTCTAATTTTCACAGACCTCTCCAGAAAATATGTTGCAAGCAAAGGTCACGGAGATCTCATGGGGACTGTGTTGCCTGCTGCAGCTTCAGCAGCCCTCCTCTCATGGCCGTGGCAAGTCTGGCTGAGGTTTACTATGCCATGTTGTGTGGCTTATGCCAAGTCCCATGTTGTCCTCAAGAGTGCAGGGACATCAGGCACAGCGAGAAATTTGCCAGCCATTTGTAGTTTGTTAGGGAGGGATGACGGACCTTGCTGGTGAGGTTTGCAGGCAAGAGATGGTAGGATTGGGTTGATTGGGAGGAAATTAATGGCTAAAAAAGCACACAATCTCCAAACACACTCTCCAGCTCTCCAAAGCCCCCCAAGGGTCACTCAACATGCAGCACTGTAGAGGTTTCTTCACCAAAGGGGCAAAAGGGACCCCACACAACAACCTCCCTGGTGACTTGAGGATGTCGCACAACCGCAGTCACGGTTTCCCAGGGGTTTTGCTGAAATGCCTCCCATCCCACCACGCTTGAGGTCTCTGGATACGACAAGCAGGCAGGGCGCCTCTTCCCAGACAGATGTTTGGGAGGTGTTTGTGATTGGATCCGTCTCAGCAGTGTTTTCCAAAAGCAAAAGCAAAGCCATTGCAAACCCAGGGAGGGTTTTGCCTCCGAGTGCACATTGCAAGAAAGGATGGTAAAAAAAAACCCACCCCAAAACAACCCCAACCCACCTTAATTTTAGCCAGGCCCCTGCTGAGGTTACAGAGGTGACTGTGAGTAGAGCCAAGGGAGCACTTGCTGCCCTCCTGCCCTGACGTACGGCCAGGTGGCACTAGCGCAGGTCCACGCAGCACAGGGACATCCCTGTCAGACTGGCAAGGGATCCAAGTCTCTGAGTCCCCTGATACCAGACCAGCATCTCCCAAGTTCGGGAAATCTCCAGGTCCCAACCTCGGTTTTCAATTAATCCTTCCTGCAGGGAAACACACAGGTTTCAAGCTTCTCCCTGAGCAGGGACTGAGCAAAAAACCCTGACAAGTCTGGCTTACAAATGATGCTGGCTTGATTTTGCAAGGTCCCAAGCGCACACCCCGCAATCAGCCCTTGGTGGGGGGAATGCACTACCACCACCCCCCGCCTCCAGCCTTGCAGGCACAGCAGGCTCCCACGCTGGAAGATGCTCTTTGGGGAGATGAGCAGCAGGTCGGGCTGCGAGAGTCCCACTAGGACACGTGTGTTCCTTTATGGGTCCAAAGGGAACATTTCTCATTATCTCTTCTCGCAATTTAATTAATCTGCGTTCAGTAATGAACCTTGAAATTTCAATTAAAAACATCATTACTAATCAGGACAGGATTCAAAACAGTCAAGGGGCTCTCCATAGCTTTCCAGTGGCAGGAAGTGTGGGTTCAGGCTAGGATTTGTATGCTCTGATCTCTTTATTTTGGACACGGACTCACAACGTTTTAACACTCCCACATCTCTCCCCGCCCCCCCCCCCCCCCCCCACCCCAATCCTAGCAAACCCTGGCACAAGCCGTACATCTTGAATTTCCTTCAGGATTCTGCTTTCAACAGGAAAAAATACCACAGGAAAAAATTCCAGAAAAAGGGGAAGTCACCCAAAACACACACACACACCCACCCCCCAAAAAATAATCACCGTATCGTTATCAGCGCTGCCGCCCGCTGGTATTACTCCTGCCAGAAGCCGTGCGTCCGCCTGCGCTGTGTCCGGTGATTAAAACCCTGCCAAGGGAGGTCTGCGTATCCTCAGCCTCGGCATCGCCGAGCCGTGCTGTCTGGCACTAAATCAGAGAAGCCACAGAATGCAAGCTCTGCCCCAGTAATGTCAGTATAACCTGACCCAAAAGAGGCATCCCCCTGCCGCCTCCCCATGCCCAAAAAAAGAGGCTGGCTGTGGCTGATCATGCCCTGCTGCCCCGCTCACCAGGAAGACCTAGAAAATTATTGTACTTCTAGCGCCAGCACTTAGAAGTCGCTTTGGTGACTGCAAACCCTATGGGCACAGGGTCACTGAGTAAAAGCTGTTTTGGGGTCAGAAACATGGGGAAGGCTTATCTGGGAAAAAATAGCAAAGGTGAGCAAGGTAGGAAGGGGCAAAAGAGAAACGAAGCCTGCCCATATAACCCAAGATGCCCATGTCCTTTACAAAAAACTGAAAGAATAATAGCTATGTTCACTGGAAGAGAATAAAATGGAGATTTTGGGCTTTTTTCCAGAGGACAGCTATACCTCGGGAAAGGTTTTAGGTGTATCGGGAAGGCTCAGTGGTCAGGGGACATGGAAATGCCAAATGGCCCAGCAGTGCACAGTCAGAGGAAGGCAAAGTTGTATCTTTTTAATCGGATCCCCAACATTCAGACTGTAGTTTTCAAGCCTGGGCATCCAGAAATGCGGTTTGGGGATTTTGGGGTTGGGTTTTTTTTTTTCACTCCCAAACAATGCAACGTGCCTTTGTGCTTTAAATAAACTACAAGGAGCATTTTGCAGAGTGGTCAGCGCAGACATTCCTGCACGGCCGCGGAGCTGCAGCGGGGAGGTCTCCGGAGCATTGCGTGAGCGTTATTTCCCAGATACACCATCACATGCTGATTGCAGCCTTTTGTAAAATGCCCAGCAGATTGAATTATCCAACCCAGGAGGTATCGGTAATGACGCCTATTTTGTTTGCAGTGCTACACCAGACTGAAGCCCTTTTTGAACACTAAATTCCCATACAGCCCCTGGGATTAGCAAGGAATGGAGCTGAGAGCTCCTACAGATATGCTGGAGATGCTTTGGCTGCCCAGAGGATGCTCTGGATCATAGAATCACAGAATCACAGGGGTTGGAAGGGACCTTGAGACATCATGGGATCCAACCCCCTGCAAAAGCAGCTCCCTGGCTCATATTGCACAGGTTGGCATCCAGACGGGGCTGGAATATCTCCAGAGAAGGAGACTCCACACCCCCTGGGCAGCCTGTCCCAGGGCTCCCTCACCGGGTTAAAGTTCTTCTGCATGTTGGTGTGTAACTTCCTATGCTCTAACTTGCATCCATTGCCCCTTGTCCTGTCTCCACAGAGCACTGAAAAGGGGCTGCCTATTTCCCCCTGCATCCCATACTTCAGATATTTATAAACATTACTAAGGTCCCCCCCTTAATAAGGTCCCCATTCTGTGGAGCAGAGCTGTCCTGATGGAGGGCAAACAGCAGCTCCAGACTGCATTTACATCTTATCAAATCCCAAACCCTCGCTCTTTAAGTCCTAGTGACAAAAACACTGTGATGAGGAGCATTGCAAATCAGTGCATCCTCTGTGCAGCTCTCATGCCCATCCCTCAGAGGCAGAGAGCACCCTGGATGGAGATGGAGCATAGGTCCCTGGAAAGACAGACATGCTGCTGAAACCAGGGCTGCCTCCAGCCTGCCAGGTCTGGAAAAGGATGGGGAGTTGGAACGGATTTGGAACTAGATGGTCTTTGAGATCCCTTCCAACCCAAACCATTCTGTGATTTTATGAATGATGTGGCACCTCTGGACTGAAATTCTCCCACCACTCTCACCACGCAGCAGAGGATGCGATCCCACTTTGGCATCTGAGCCTCTCTTCTCCCTTTCCGGTTTCTGCATCCTGAATTTCTGCTCTGAACTGGCTGCTCAAGAGCAACAGACACAAATTATTCCCTGAGGCACCTTCACAAATAATTTTGAACCGCAGACGTGGCAGGAAGGCTGAAGCTGGAGCAGAGCTCCACAAAGTGCAGGTAAAAGCCTTGTCGTCCCAGCTGCCTCTCCAAGGAGAATGAAACCAAAACCAGGTAAATGGCAACTCCAGAAAAAAAAACAAAGCCCCCAAACCCTCTCATTTCACGTGCTGTTTCCAAAGCCTGGCTAGTCTACAGCTTGGATAATTAGATTTCAGCCACAGAGGCAAAAATCACAGACTGTTTGCTCGATACCAAGTGAGAAAGAAGTGAGCATTCACGAAGCCAGAGGATCAATGATGTTTCTGCTGCGGTACGAAAAGATGAGGTGCAAACACCAGTACCCATTGTCTGACCTGCAGTCCCACTCCTGAAATCAGGATGTCAAGATGCCTCCTTCACATACTGGGATGACCATCACAGCCGCGCTACAGCTATGCGGAAAGAGCTGAGCTCTACTCCCACTTCGCTGCCAGTGGGCGCTTTCTGAGCATCTCCCCCAAAAAAGTTACTGAGCTGTTAGCTAACCACAACCAACCATCCTTCCTCAAAGCCTGGCTGGGCTCGCAGCTCAGAGATGTTCCCTGGCAAGGAACACTGGGGTAATTTTGTGTGGGGCCCACACCCAGGATTATGGCTTTGAAAAACGAGGAAACATGGAAGCTTGGCTCAAAGGAGCATAATAATTACCTGAGCAGAATGAAAAAAAAAAGGAGCCTTTTCTTTCCTGGTAGAAAGCATCTGATAAAAGCCTGAGACCAATGGTATTTATATTAGCAGATTTTACATCCTCCTTGCGTGTACTTGGACTGCAAGATATAAATCAAAGCAGGGGTTCATTCCAAGAACAGTTTATTTTTATCTGAGAAGTATGTGCTGGCGAACCAGATATCGGTCTGTTGATTCTGTTGGTTTGGTGTGATTTATAACAGTTTCTGTTGTATTACACCGTGTTTCGCTCCGGAGTTGCTTCATTTTTCCGAGTGGTGGGATTAGGGTTGTTTTGGTTTGTTTTGTTTCATCTAATGTACATTTTCTTAAGGCTGGTTTTAGGTTTTAGCAGCTGGCTGCAGCACTGTAGCACTTTAATGCAAAGGAAGGAGGTGAAACCATGAAAATGAATTCTAAATGGGTTTGCAATCAAACGTATCCCTCTCTAAATTGATCTCTGTGACGCGGAGAGTAGAGCAGCATGGAATGCTTCTCAGTATAGCATTGCCCTTTAACCATGGTGAGTACTCACCAGAGTTTGGGGACCAGCCTGCATCCCTAGAAGAGATCATAGAATCATAGAATCACAGAATCACAGGCATTGGAAGGGGCCTTGAGAGATCATTGGGTCCAATCCCCCTGCCAAAGCAGCTCCCTGGCTCATATTGCACAGGTCGGCGTCCAGATGGGGCTGGAATATCTCCAGAGGAGACTCCACATCCCCCTGGGCAACATGTCCAAGGGCTCCCTCACCCTCACTGGGTAAAATTCTTCCCCATGTTGGTATGGAACTCCCTGTGCTCTAACTTGCAGCCATTGCCCCTTGTCCTGTCTCCACAGAGCACTGAAAAGGGGCTGGCCATTTCCCCCTGCATCCCATACTTCAGATATTGATAAACATTAACAAGGTCCCCCCAGGCTTCTTTTCTCCAGGCTGAACAGTCCCAGCTCACTCAGCCTTTCCTCATAAGGGAGATGCTCCAGACTCTTAACCATCTCCGTAGCCTCCTCTGGACTCTCTCCAGGAGATCCCTGGCTTTTTTATCCCAGGGAGCCCAGAACTGGACACAATACTCCAGGTGGGGCCTGACCAGGGCAGAGTAGAGGGGGAGGATCACCTCCTGTGACCTGCTGGCTACACTCCTCTTGATGCCCCCCAGGATCCCATTGGGTCTCTTAGCCCCCAGGGCACACTGCTGGTTTATGGCCAACCTGTCACCCACCAGGACCCCCAGGTCCTTCTTCACAGACCTCCTCTTCATCAGGTCATCCCCAGCCTGTACTGATTCCAGCAGTTAATTGCATCAGGAGCAGCAGCAGCAGGAAAGGAACCCTGAAAGCCATGCAGAAAACGGCTGTGGCCACAGTTTGCACCCAGATTTGCTCGTTATCCCCTTGGCTCTCCCACGGGAGCAAGGCAATCCCTGGAGGTTGCAACTGGGGTCCACAGGTGTTGGGGTTTGGGGGTTCTGCAAGGACAGCCGCTGTCATGGATTTTCTTGGGCTCTGCTGTTGGGGAGGATCTGGGCTCTGGCCATGGCAAGAAGAGTACGCCCTGTACTGGGCTGTTCATCAGCCTGATGCCTGTGGCTGGTAATTAAAGCAGGGAGAGAAAGGGGAAAGGAAAAAAAGGAAAAGAAAAAAAAAAAGAGAAAGGAAAAATCACCTTCTTTGAGATTGATGAGAATATAAACTTGGGAGCTGAGATGTTCCTATCACCACCTATGAGGCCCAAGGGACAGCTTTGACTTAATGCAGAGTCGGATGTTTCTCTCGGTTATGAATTCAGAAGGTGATCTGGGGAGTTGGAAGCAGAGATCTATGACTGCTTAAAGAGGAGCATGCAGGAGCCTCGGCACTGCCAGCTCTGGTCTCAGTGTCTTCTTTCTACAGCAGTACCCAAATCCCGTCCAGGCTCAGGGGAGGCAGTGAGGGTCCCCCATCCTGGGCCAGCAAGAGGTTTTGGGAAGGGGCAGGTGAGCAACAAGGTCTGAAGCCCACATCCCCAAAGGCACATGGACAACTATAGCAGCAACAACAGGGCCTGCACCACCAGAGAGGGGTTTGCTGCCTTGTGAGGGGACTGAGATGGGTTTTGGACTGTGTCCTGTGGAGTTTGGAGCACCAAGCCCCCAGTTTCCCCACTTCTCAGGAAAGCTGTGGAGGTATTACATCCTTCCTGCTCCTCCTTTAATTCCAATGGCCCATGGTGAAAGTGTCCGTCAGGGATGCCAGAAGGACCATGGCCCCACTCTAACAAACATCTTGTGACCCAAGAAAAAAGAATGCTTGGGGCTCTCCTGACCCAGAAACCCCAGTGCTGTGGACAGGAGGAGACTACTCCAAGGAGAGAGAAGCACCCCAGACCCCAATAGATCTAAATAAAAAAAAGAAAGGTGAAATAAATGTGTATCCAGGAAGGAAAACCAAAAATAGTGCCATGGATGGTCTTCAGGAGGAAGCTTTGAAAACACGAAAAGGAAAACACCCAACCTGAAGATTTGAGATCCACTTTGGAGCACGATTGGAGCAGAAGTTTCTGTAAGCTGCTGCTGACTTCCCATAAGAGGCAGGGCAAGCAAAGAGAGCCTAACCATTTCGGGTTTCTAACCCTCCACGGGAAACCTGTCTGCCCCTCAGAGTGATCCCCAGCTTCACTGATGAAACAGCTGCATACATACATTCCAGTTAGGGTAATCTCCTGCCTTAATAATTCATGGACAGCTTTCAGGAGAGCTTGACACTCAGAGAAGACCTGAAAGCTGCTGTACACGTTTCGATCAGCGGCACTGATCAGTGCCTACCTTTATGAAAAAATAAAAACCAGTGAAAGCACTTTTATTAAGCTACAGGGTCAAGTAATAGCTCCTTCCAAGCTGTAGAAGTTACGTCTGGCTTATTTACACCTTTCTCTCCCCTCAAGTCCCATAATAAAAGCATTATCCTGAAAATAAGAGAAAGATCTCAAGCTAAAAGGAGTGCCACATGACAAATATGCTTTTAACAGCCTGGCAAAGCAGAGTGCCTCACAGAAAGGTTTTTCTCAAGGAGCTGCCCTTCAAGGGAAACATCTCCATAGATGGTTTGCATGCCTGCTTCCATATTGCCCATCATTATTACCATCATTATATTCTTTAATTGTCCTAATTGCATTAGTGCCGGTGGATATTATTCCCATGGGGCCTTGGATCTGCTGAGACTTTGCAGACTAACCCGGCAGGTCAGGTGGGAAGCGAGGAGGTAAGGGGAGGTGTGGGAGGACAGGAGGATGTGGCCAGCACCAGCCAGGGATGACCCAGTGTGCCGTGTCCCCTGGGCTATGGGTCAGGCACTCCACAGGGTCACCAAAACGCTGCTCCCCCAGGTCCCCCCAAACACTCCTGCTCTGACCTAACTACAGTGCGGCATGCTGTTCCAATGAAGAAAATCCTAAAGCACCTAACAGGGTGCCAGAGCTTACGGAGGTCCTGGGAGCTGCCGTGATCTACACCAGCACAAGGTCTGACACTCACTCTACAAGACTCATCCTTTCCCATAAAAGGAGTCTTCTTAGCAATGCATGGCCCTGGGAGTCAAGCAGCCAAAGTGCATGCGTGAGCCTGCACATGAAGAGCCAGCACAAAACTTGCAGCACTGCAGCCTTCCCTTGTTTGGTTGCATCCAGCCTAGCTAGGAGCAGCAGAGATGCTGTCAATCTCAATTAGTGCTGTGCTCCACCTGGGTGAGTGCATCTGCTCTCAAAGTTACTCAAAGGAGCAGCACCATCTCCTTCAGAGATGCATTGAAGAAAGCCCTGCCCAAGACAGCCATTAGCTAACTTGCACTGACTCAGAACTCATATCAGAAGCCAAAACCCTTTCAAATACTCAAGTCTTTAACACATTATTTGCTGCAAACATGGTGATTCCCCATTACCATAAACTCCACAAACCCCATTTTGGGTTTGAGCACAGCTTTCCAGCTCAGCGACACTGCTTGGCACTGGGTTGGCTCAAGCTAGCTGGGTGGAAAAGCATTTAGCTGCTTAGATTGCGATTTACCTTCCTAGAGTGTTATCAGGCGTTCCTCCTTTTCCTCTATCCACACACATGAATGGACATCTCCCCTTCCTTATTAAGGATACACCTCTGCAGATGAGGTGGTGTTGGTTTCTCTCCCCTTAGCTGGGTCACTCCTCTTTCCATTTTCTCACCACACCCACCCCTTTTCCTTCTACACACCTTCTCTGCTTTACAAGCAGCCCTGCGCCTCCGCCAGGTTTTGTAATCCTTTATGAGCCTTGGTTGACTTAACACAATTCACAGAGATGACAGAGGAGGGATAGAGGCAAGTGCCTGACTGGGTGAAGAAAAAGTACCATAAAACAGCTTCTAGATGTTTTGGAAGCTGGTCTGAACACCCTGAAGACAACAGACGTGGTCTAACACACCAGTGAGGCTCTGGGATCCATCTCCCAGGAGCTGGGAAAGGTCTCAGGTGGCTATATGCCATTCAGAAGGACCTGGGTTGTGAAATGTGTACAGCCTACGGTGGTTGCAGCCATCGGAGTGGCACAGGCGGGACCTGCACCGCCAGCCTTTGAAGTTCATGGGAACTCCAATATTCTCTCAGGACGTTTTCCCTATCAAGACCCGTCTCCAAGGAGTCACTGCCTGAGGACGAATACCAAGCCCCTACATACCTCCAAAGCTCCCAGTCTCCAGGATTTTGATTACTGCCTTCTAGACCATGATTTCCAAGTCAACATGGGATTTGCCGAAGAACCGCCTCGTGGTACCTGGATAACAGTGGCTAATTTCACCAAAATGACTCAACGAACCTCACGGGGTGGCTCTGGCTCCCTGTCACACTCACGGCCCTTTTATTTCAGGCAGCACAGAATAATCCTGCAGACAATTACTCCCACTTTCAGCCTTTGTGAACTGCCA
Organism: Gallinula chloropus; assembly: GCF_964237585.1. NCBI lineage: Eukaryota > Metazoa > Chordata > Aves > Gruiformes > Rallidae > Gallinula > Gallinula chloropus. The sequence goes on along the minus strand of NC_140090.1, from coordinate 27,961,469 downwards.
GATATTTCAGACAGTCTCAGAGACACTCTTAAAACCTTCTGAATGACTGCTTCAGGCTGCTGCAAGCAAACACTTAACCCAACACATGGAAAAAAAATAATAAATCCCTCCTTTTTTCTTCTTTTTCTTTTTTTTTTCCCCACTGAAGAAGTCAGTCCTGCAATGAGGCAGGATCTGATTTTGCAAAGTACTACGACTGGAGCAGCTGTCCAAGCTAGGTATCGACTGGGCTCAGCGCAACGGATTGATGCTGCTGAAACAATATTTACTGACCCTGCAGACTTCAAGGCTTGACTCAAATGGTCAAGTGATGCTCCTTTTTAACTTCACCATGAAGAAAGGCAGCATCGGTGAGTTGCTGGAACAGGCTGACCAGAGAGGGGGTGGATGCCCCATCCCTGGAGGTGTTCAAGGCCAAGTTGGATGGGGCCCTGGGAAACCTTGTGTAGCTCCAGGCCTGGAGGTTGGTGGCCCTGCCTGTGGAAGGGGGGTTGGAACTCTATGATCCTTGGGGTCCCTTTCAACCCAGACCATTCTGTGATTCTATGATTCTATGAAAAGGAGCCAGGAAAGGAATAAATAGCTCAGAGGCATCCAGCGCCAGAGTGGGAAGGTGCAAAATCCTGTAGCAAGAGCTTTAATAAAACCTTGATTGTGATTTTTCCAAGCTTTCAATTATTAAATGAAGCTAAAACTATTTTAACTTCCTCTCTCAGTGAAGACAAGGAGATCCGCAAAACCCACACGGGACATGCAAGAAGCAAATGTAGAGACACAAATGTGTTTTTTAGCAGAAGATGAAGCTCTAGCTGGTCGCTTTAGTACCTACCCATCTGTTGGAAGTTACTAGGATCCAGCAGAGATGGTGTGACCATAGCTCTTTAACCAAGTCAACCGAGACTGCACTCAGCATCCTGACTTGTCCCGTTAAACACCTCTGCTCCACCATCTGAGCCTGTGGCAGACAGAGATGTCCCCAAGTTGGGGCATCCAAATTGTTGTTCAGTTCTCGCCCACAAGCTTAGAGCTTCTTCCCAGCGAGAAATTTCAGGAGGTCAGCAGAAAAGGAGGTCTTTTTTCTTTAATAGAAAGCGGGAAATGTCAAAGACCTTTTGAACTGGGTAGAACGCCCCCTTCAAAATGCCTCTTGCCATTGCTCAAGAGAAAATACAGAAGTCAGCTCCACTGATGTGTGTGCAGATAACCTCTCTCGCTATCAAAAGTTTCTGACTCCCACTCTGAGGCACTATTAATAGCTGTGTGCACAATTAGCAGGCTTCAGGGCAATCTACAGAAAATCATAATCCACGTAAAATCGATGGGATCAGCTTTCCTGGCCGTAGCAGCAAAGGTCAGAGAGAGATCAGTGAGGCATAAGATACGACCCCTGGGACAAGCGGCAGCAGCAGCTCTGCAGCCTGGCAATGCTCCAGAGTCCCCTCCGACCCCAGTGGATGCAGTGGGCTGTGGATGCAGAGCTGCATCTCCCCAGCAGCGTGTGCCACCTTGCTGCATGGCGACACGTGCTTCTGTGATCAAAAATGCATGGTGTCAACTGGGGCTGAGGTCCCCCCCAGCCATATATTTAATATTTTTTCCATCCTAGCTCTTTGACTGGAGCAAAGGTGTGAACACATTACCCACTTCTCCAGCTGGCCAGTGCCTCCAAGGTGGAATGACATAATCTGACAAAGAGTCTTCTCCTTTCTCACCTCTGCAGCATCCTGCCACCAGCACACGGTGCCTGCTGACAATCACCACAGCCCATGGTGTACGCAAGCTCTACACGTCCAGCATTGTCACCCGCCTCAGATATTGCTTCTGGCCAATGTGAGAAGTGTGTTTGAAAAACAAGCAAGCATGCTCCCAGCAAGGACTTGCTTTTACCTATGGTAAAATTATTTTTCCAAGCCATTGTTTGGCCCACCCTTAAGACAGTTTGGGGACTAAAAGCATCAAAGGACTGAGTATTCATTTAAGAGATAGCAAAATTCGATCCTCAGCTAACAAAGAGTAGATCTTCTCCAAGGAACATGTGTTTTTACCTTCTGTCACCTGTTTTCACCAGAAACTGTCTGCAGCATTAAAGTCCTCACGGACAGTACCATGGAGGTGGCTGACAGCTTTGCTTGAGCAGTTCTGTGCCCAGTAAATTATCCCTGGCAGGTAGGCATACGACCTGCTGCATCTCATGGCTCAACACAAGGAGTTTCCTTCTGTAGTCATTCCAGGGATGAACTCTTCAGATTTGGCTCAGAAGAGCCTTGGGACTTTATGTGCTTTAAATTCCCTTCACAGTACTTTCTGTCTTGCATCCTTAGGCCATAAACCGGATCGTACAGGCAGCACATGATCTTAATTTCGCTCTGTGCGAGATCACAAAGTGTGATCTAACACCAGCAGGCCCCCATGGATGCCAGGCATGCCTGGTCACAGCGTGCTAACCAAAGAAGTCTGGGCTTGCAGCCAGACCAGGCATCAGGGTAGCACCAGAACATGTGTGGTCAGACCTTGGGGTGAGGCAACCTGCTCCCACAGACCAGGTTATTTCTACTGCCTTGCCAAACCGTGGCTAGCTCACTCTGCCTTCAAGGACACTCAGCATTCAGGGGATAGTTGGGGAGCATCAGCATGGGAAAGGCAAGTGGAGATCCTCCTCTGCCTCTTTGAATCTCTGCTTGCCCAGGATGGGGAGATGGAGGCTTAGATCTTGGGCAGGAGTGAAAAGGAAGCACTAAGGCAGCTCATCAGTAGCCTCTCCAGCTAGCTAGCTAGCTTGCTTCAGGGTGTATGCTGTTGTGCTCCAGACTGGAGCTTCTTCCCAACGCGCTTGGCATCGGGTGTGGAGGTGGAGGGAGCGGGGGCGAGAACGCCTCCGGGATCCAGATGAAAGAGGATGGAGTTCAGCCCACGCTCTGTTTGGAGTCCATCAGAGACATCCTTTTGTGCAAGTTAAAAAAAAAAAAAAAGAAAAAAGGAAAAAAAAAAGAAAAAAGGAAAAAAAAAAGGAAAGTGTATTTAAAGAAAGATAAGTGTTTCAGAAATGCCTTTTCCTCCCCCTCTAGGATGGCTGCGATGGGCCTGCCCACCGCATCCCAGCAATTTAAACGGCTCATTGCATCTGGGGCCGTGCAGGAACTCACCCTGCCAGTGCTTCCTTCCGGGCAGAATTTCCCTTTACAAATGTCACGGAGGAAATCATTTCCCTGAGAGCTTTATCGCTGATTTGACACGGAAAGCCTGGCATCTGTGTTTTCCAGGGGGGGTGGGGGGTGGATGGGACGCGTGTCATTGGAAATGAGGTGAAAGCCCAAAAGCAGGGAAGAAAAGGCTCCACCTAGCAAACACACCAGGACTAGATATTTTGCAAGGCAGGTGAGGATTCCTTTCTCACCTTGCAAGAGGCAGAGGAGTAAATTGGTTAGACCCCAGATTTTTACAGCCACAGAGGTCAAAGCATTTCCCAGACGAGTCACCTCCAAGCATTTTGAAGGCAGCCCATGCTTGTGCAGAACTGTTCTTGACCAACAATCTGCTTGGGTCCTGTTGATAACCAGGTGCTGTGTTTTGGTTGGAATGCTCTATTTCTATGCTCCAGTCACACTGTATTCACCCTCCTTTTTCTAAACCTTTCATCTTCCAACCCTTTCAAATAGGCCACTTTCCATACAAGTATCTTGGCACTGGTGAGGCTGCACCTCGAGTGCTGGGTCCAGTTCTGGGCCCCTTGCTCCAAGAAGGACATCGAGGTCCTGGAGCGTGTCCAGAGAAGGGCAACCAGGCTGGGGAAGGGGCTGGAGGGCAAATCCTGTGAGGAGCAGCTGAGGGAGCTGGGGGTGCTCAGCCTGGAGAAGAGGAGGCTGAGGGGAGACCTTCTCACCACCTACACTGCCCTGCCAGGAGGGTGCAGAGAGGTGGGCAATGGTCTCTTCAGCCAGGGGACAGGAGATGGGACAAGGGGAAATGGGCTCAAGCTGTGCCAGGGCAGGCTCAGCTCAGATGTGAGGGAAAGTGCTTCCCTGAAGGAGTTGTCAGGGCCTGGTACAGGCTGCCCAGGGAGGGGGCTGAGTCACTGCCCCTGGGTGTGTTTAACAGACAGGGAGATGAGGTGCTCAGGGATATGGGTCAGCACAGGACAGGGACAGTTGGACTTGATGAGCTTAAAGGGCTTTTCCAACCTGGTCATTCCGTGAATCTGTGATTCTGTTCTCCATCTCTTTCCAGAAAAAATATATAAACCTGCTGACTAATGAGCAATTAATGCATCAGAATGCTACAGTTGACTCTTCTTTACATCATAATTACTCACAACAAAATGCACATTACCCACGTCCATTTGAAAAGCATGTTGTTATCTCCTTTTCTGCTGCATGGTGGCTTTTTTTAGGTGAACAACGGAAGCTCAGCCTCATCTCTGACCTTGACACGCGTGTCTCAATCAAGCTTTGCATGAAAGAAGCAACCCGCAATCAGAGCGAGCAGATGCTTATTCCCCAACCAGAAGGAGTTATCAGGAGGGACTTGAGCCTTTGATACTTGGAATAAATTGTCAAGGAGAAAATCAAATACAGAAATGCCCACAGAGAGCATGACTTTCCATGACAGTGGCCTTTCTTTGTCAGACAGCGGTGAGGACCTTGCAGTTTGCTTTCACTGTTTTATGCATTTTCCTGATGTTGTAACTGAACACGGCAGCACCGAGTGCTGTGACAGCTGCTGCCTTCCTTCAGGAGGTGATGGGAGGCTCTGGTTGAGCACAGGCCGTTAGGACGTGTGCAGAGGATGGGAAGGGGAAAATTAGGTTCCCTTGCTTGATCTTTGGGTTTGACTGGTCACAGGAATTCAACGGCAAACTTCCAATCACTCTCGTTTCATGTACTTCATTATGTGGCCTATAATGTAAAAGAGCAGCATGCCAGAGAATGAAAGGAGTAAGAGGAGACACCAGAGGCCTGGCAGAGATCAGGCCTTTTGGTGTTCCCATAATTTGGCATGGTGTTCCCATATGCACCTTGGCATAGTCGCAGTGTGCCCTGTTGGAATAACAACCTCTCCCATGGAGAGAGAGACCCACACTGCAACAGGTCTGCTGCAGGGGCAGATTGTGATGCCATGGGGGACCAGGCTGGAGTATTCTGGGCCTGAAGGTCTGAACCCCATAGCAGTGACCCACGCTGGGGCAGCTGGGGAAGAGCTGAAATGACTCATGTTGGAGAAGTTCGTGGACGACTGTCTGCCGTGGGTGGGACCCCACAGTGCAACAGGGGAAGGGGGTGAGGAGTCCTCCCCTGAGGAAGAAGGAGCAGCAGAGACAGCATGGGATAGACTGGCTCCAACCCCCATCCCCATCCCTCTGTGCCATTGGAGGAGGAGGAAGAGAAATGGGCAGTAAGGTTAAGGGAAGAGGGGATTGAAGGGAGGGGTGGGGGGAGAGGGGTTAAGATTTTAGTTTATTTCCCATTATACTACTCTGATTTGACTGATGATAAATTACATTAATTTTCCTGAATTGAGTCTGTTCTGCCTGTGACTGTAACTGCTGAGTGAGCTTTCCCTGTCCTTATCTCGACCCACAAATTTTTCCTTCCATCTTCTCTCCCCTGTCCAGCTGAGGGGGCAGTGAGGGAGCAGCTTTGGGGTCACCTGCCCCACAGCCAGGATCAGCCCACCACAAGGTGAAAGAGGAATAAGCATCCCTTCTCAACAGAGTGTCCTCCCACAGATTCTGCAGCAGATCCTGCGTTGGTAAGATGGACTCGTGCAAAGAGGGATCTCCCCTTCACCTTCATATCACAGGGAAGGCTTGCAGATTGTGGTGCCAATGTCTCAGGTGCACATATCTGCAGATATGCACAGCCACCAGCATGTCTGGTGGTGTTGACTGATGTGTTCAGGGTTACCCACACAGACACGTGGACACAGAGAAATGTAACGGGAGCTGAATTTTTGGGAAACCATCCCATGCTTCAGACCCACACCATGAGGAAGCCTCTCCAGTCACTAACAGATGTTTCACTGATGAAAAGCCATTGAGAGAAAGCAGGGCATCACACAGTCCTCTCTGAGGATCTCATCTGCAGTGGAAAATAAGAGGAACAAACGTTCTCCCTCATTAGGCTCCAGCACAAATTGCCCCCACGTAGCTGCTGTAGTCTCAGATGAACTGCTATTCCTCCCCTGCTCAGTGCCCCCTCCTCCTGCAGCACTCTCCTTAAATGTTCCCTAAGCCACGTCGCGCTGTAGGAGCCAGATATACCTTTGCAACAGACCAGGGAAAGCCATAGCTACTGCAGCTAAAGCTGGCCCTGGTGCTCTACATTCGTCTGGAGGTTTGAAGTAAATGATTATTTCCTTTCCAGCCTGAGGCAGATATGTGTTAACACGCAGAGCAGTGGGAACATCTCTGATGGCCCCTTTCCAGCCTTGTTTTGAGAGTGAAGTAAGCTACAGGTGAGCAGCTCGATGTCTTCTTGCTGAGGGCTGACAGTATTTTGAGTCATGACTCCAATTTGTACGGTAGAAAAAGGAGAATTGTCCTGTGGTCCTGGATCCCAGACTAGAAATGTCCATGATAACCCAAAAGAAACATAACAGCGAATATGTATGTGCTCTGTTGAGTACAGAATAGGAACTTGTGAAGACAAAATGTAGAATTGTGGTAGCCCCTTTTTACCCTGGAAAAATGCCCAGGGCATATGTTCCAGCAGTATAAATGGCTCTGCAATGCCTTGGGATAACTTCACCACCAACTCAAGGGGCAATATCCCTGGTTATCAAATTCAGCAGGTGTTTTCCAACACAGGGCATGAGAAACATTCTCCAGTTAACACTGAAGAAGGCATCCAGGTGGGCAGCAAGGAAAGGCTCATCTGGGAACACTGGCCAGATGTTTGGGGAAGCTCTTCTGCCATCCATTGGAGCCAGAGAGAGCAGAAGTGTTTGGGAACTCATTCACTGTCATCCACAGAAAGGTGGGACCTGCTGTAAGCTGTGCTAGAACATAGCTGGCTTTGACTCCTGCAGTCTAGTGATCTCCAAGTTCCAGTCCTATGCCTGACCTGCTGTGGTATTGCCCATGTTGTCCTGCTGAACTCAGAGCCCAGTAGAGCTTTCACTGCTTCTTTCCACCAACTGAGGAGAAACCAAGCGCCTCCTGACCCTGGACTAGAGCAGTGACCTTGCAGAAGAGACAAGACTGTGACCGTTGTCTGGAGGAATGAGGAAAGAAAGTATCAGGTGGGATTTTTCAGCAGGACTGAAAAGGGTGATGCTTACTCTCACCTGGGGCACCTGAGGCAATGAGAAAAGCTTTCTCTCTCATCCCTGCGAAATGAGCCTCGTGATGTAGGAGTAACCCAGGGCTGGAGCACTGATTCATCAAGCCAGAGAGGTTTTGGGGTGGCAGGGAAGATGTGGTGTCTCAGGTGGAGCTGGCATGCAAGCTGGGAAAACCTGCAAGGAGACCAGCCTGTGGAACTCCCAGGGTACTCCAGCAGTTTAGGCACTGCAGTTTCACAAGGAGCTCAGCTTGAGGTGCCATGCCAGCGCACTGCTGACCCTGCGGGGAGAGGAAGCTTTAAAGCACTGAGTTTGTAGAGTTAGACCTCAGTCTTGGGGTGATAACTCCTGAAAAACAATATCTGGCTTGTCAGAAACATCTCAGGCAGCATGGCTGTACCCTTCCCATCACAACAGGATGGCTTACCAGCCGTCGCAGTGAAGGCAGCAAGGTGGAGAGCTTGAATGTGTTACAGCCAGAGATATGTTGTGCTCTGACCACCAGCCTGAAGGGACGGTGGGTTTCCATCTACGGTACACAGGAGGAGCCACAGCAGCATGGATGATAATGCTTGAAAGAGCAATGCTTGAAAGGAAGGCATGGTGAGGAGGGCACGGGGGGCAGTAAAAGCAGAACACAGCAAGATACAGTGCCAGCCTAGAAAGAGCTCACTGTGTCCCCACGGACAGTGTCCCCATGGACAGTATGCAGCATGAAGGTCTGCATGGACACCGACTGCCTGGGCCTGCGGCCAGTCACTGGGACAACGTGGAAAGCTGATGGGCATATGTGGTCACCTCCAGCTTTCCAGCCACAGTTTCATTCTTCAGTACCCTACAGAAGCTTTCCAAAACCCTTTGATGCTCAGTGGGAGAGGTGTTGGCCCCCAAGCTGTACAGGCAGCAGAACGTGACCCCAGCAGTTTGCAATGTCTTATTAAACCCAATGAGCCTGAGAAGACAGTGAGAAGGAGCCAGAGAGAAAACAATTCTGGTGCAAAGCCTTGATGCATCGTTGCACTTGGATTTTGGGGAGGGCTCGATGACTGGGCGGGAGACTGGGCAGATTTCCTACAGTATTCCCCATCCCTCCCTGGTAAACACAGGGATAGAGCATCTGCTGTTATTTCAGTCCTCCAAAATAGCCCAGAAACTGCTGACTTGACTATACTCCTCTGCCCATTCAGACCGCTCTGGGTTTCTCTACAGCACCCTTCTAACAGGAGTCTTACAAGCATGTTTGGATATACCACAGTATCCAGAGACCCATGAAAGATAGCTCATCATGCAAGGTCATTGTCAGTCTGCTACAGGAGAGGCTGCTCTTCCCCTGCAGAGACCTGGGAAGTCTGCAAATCTAAAGGGCATGGAGACAGCTGCTGTGGGGTGCAAATTCTGTGGTAAGGATTCAGTGGAGAGAGAGCCTTCGCTGGTTTTTATTTCTCCCATTCATCAGCTTGGAAATGTGACCTCTTAAAGAAAAAATTGAAAATTCAATTGCTTCTACACACACAAAAAAAAAAAACCACCAGAAAAAAAAAACAACTAAAAAAACCCCTCTACAAACAAAAAAAATCCTAGAACCATTTATTGCCATGAGCCATCATTTCAAAATGTGGGTGTTCAGCACCTGGCAGTCTATTTTTCTAAGGATATACAGCAGCACAAGGCAGGATTGGCTCCGGAGCCACTTGAAGAGAAGTGTCAGGACCAGGCTGCTCTGAAAAAAGGGGTAAGAGAAAGGAGAAAATGACGAAGAAGAATGGCAGGGCGTCTAACACTTTGCATCTAATGCCTCCACATGGCTGCAAGTGCCGTGGCAATTTGGCCCTGATAACACGGATGAAGAGATGTTGCTAACATATTGCTTCCTTGTCAAATGTCTCACTGGTTTTGCAGCCAAGTCTCCTGCCAGCGAGGCCACAGCAGCGCCTCGCCGTTACTTTCATATGCAAAGAGGTTGTTAACTCAATTGCCAATAAAATTCTAGTGGGTGGAGAGGAGGACATCTGCCTGTCTAGTCCTGTGCTTGCCAACATGGTTCTTTTATTCCTCCAGAAGCCGCAAGCTCCTACTCGAGCTGGTATTTTGACAAGCATTTCTGTTTTCTTGACACAATGGGCAAAGTGGGCACAGATCTTGCATGCCACTCGTAATATGTTTTCTGCGCCGTGATTTGCATCCTTTCTGGAGGACGCCTGGCACAGCGCTGCACAAAGCAGAACGAGCAGCTTGGACAGTGGGTTTAGTCTGACATGTAAATGTACCGCTTAATTATGTGCAATTGCAAGTAGGAGAATGTGAAGAGGACGCTTTGCAGGCTGCGATGGCTACCAGGCTCTGACGAATTCGGGTCGTGGGTGGCGGGGTGATGGAAGAGGCTTTGGAGGAGGGAGAAAAAAAAAGAAAAAAGCAGAAAAAAAAAAAAAGGATGGGGACAATACTGAAGCAAATGAGTTGTTGTTGTCAGGGACCACAGGAAATGGCGACGACCATTTGCGTTAATTACACAACTCTACACTTGGCTGCTGCCGACCCCAGGGCACGGAGGGTGCAGCCCGTTAAGGACGCCTACCCAGAGCAAAGGGCATCTGTGCTCGTGGCACAGTGGCAAAGCTGCCCTCAAGCCCCATCAGTAGCATTGCAGTTGAAAACGAAAGCTGCCAAATTATTAGAGGTGGCAGCCTGGTCACCAGGAGCGGGGTAAGTAGACATGACCGCCCAGGGCTCATGTCCTGACAACATGATCTCTCCCAGTCCTAAATTCTGGATAATTTCTGCTTCCGTGGCTGAGGATGAGCCACCACCTTGGTAACCACGTGATGTGGCTGTTATCTACAAGAGGAGGCCAGGCAGCCGGAGGGATTACTGCAGGAAAGGGTTAGGCACATCAGACTGTACAGATGGTCAGAGCCAGAACCTCTCAGGTATCACACAAGGCACAATCAGCTCTCCTCCATCCTCATCTTCCCCGGGCACTCCCTGCGTGCCAACACGGCTGCCAAGCCTCATAAATTTCCCTCTCTGAGCACTGCTTGACAGAGGGATGTCAAAAGACAGTCCAACTGCACGCTCCCATGGCTGCCCAAGGGCACAGCAGCCAGCACTGCTGGTCTGCCTTCATCCCAAAAGCAGACCCCCTCCTCTTTTTGGGATAACCACAGAGCTACAGGACAGTTAATTTCATGCCTTATAAGCCAGATTCACTTCAGCACAGAAATACAACACAGAACTTTCTTATCTCTCTAGGGAATGTCTTGAGACTCAAGCTGGTTTATTATCTGGGTTAGTTCGACATCCGAGAGGAGAAGATTGCAATCTGAAATCTGGAATAGAAAGGGGGTTAGTCAATGTCATTTCCTATGTTCATAAATAAATGACCAAGAAGAGATACATGTCACTCTGTTTTCATTTATTGGGCCGAAGGTTCATCTTTAGAACAACAGATCAGGAATGTATTGTCTTCTTAAATATCTGGAGGCTTTTAATAAGGTGCTGTGTTACTTTGACCATCTTACTGTTCTATAATTTGATTATCCAGTCTTTCCGGTTTCTTAATTGATAATTAATTTGAGTAACGTGCAAAGAATTGAATGATGGAAGAGAGAAAGAGAAACAGATGGTTGGTCTATGCAGCTAGAAAACATTTAACGGGGAAAAGGAAAAAAAAAGTAATGCATTTGGAGCATAACAATATACTCTGTTCATCTCTAGGAAGGGACAATGGCATATGTTGTGGCTCACATCTCCAAACTTCTGCCCCAGTAAAAGATAGGAAGGAAAAAGCTATTGGGGCTGCAGCATAAAAAAGTGGGTGGGAAAACATGCAAGGAGTAGAGAGCCAGCAGACACACGTGAGGCCTGGCATAGCCTTCCCTGGAAAAAAGAGGGATCTGGGATGTTGGAGGTCCTGTTGGTGTGGGCAATCCTCAATTGCCCACAAGTTCTCCTTTAACATGCAAAATATTTGAAGACAGAAAGATGTAAAGCCACAACATAAGGGGTGCTCTGATTTCATTTAACTTGTGGTTGTTTGGAAGAGATCTGTGTATTTCATGTTCTGAAATTAATTCCTCGCCTCTGAGGAAATCACAGAAAAGATCCCACTTCAGGAAGCTGAGAACAGGGAAAACGGCACCAAAATGCTGTGGCTTTTCTTAATCCCCTGCAACATCCTTCCCTGAAGTCTCACTGGCTCTCCCAGACCCTTGTTACCGTCTTCAAAACTTCCACCTACCATAAGACCTTTGGGTAGAAGGTTGTTGCCAGAGTTTCCGCAGGAGATGTGAACGCCGGCTACAGCCTGTCCTTGGGATGCTGTGAGCCAGAGGCAGCCACACCAGGTTGCTCCCAGTGAGCCTCACGCCGGTTCTTCCTCCTTCTGCAGAAGGACCTGGGGGTCATAGTAGATGACAAGGTGGCCGTGAGCCAGCAGTGTGCCCTGGGGGCTAAGAGAGCCAATGGGATCCTGGGGGCATCAAGAGGAGTGTGGCCAGCAGGTCACAGGAGGTGATCCTCCCCCTCTGCTCTGCCCTGGGCAGGCCCCACCTGGAGTATTGTGTCCAGTTCTGGGCTCCCTGGGATCTGTATTTTTCAAGCTGTGGCCTCTGGGTGCAGAGCTCTTCCTTCTGGTATTTCTGGTCATCGCATAGCCAAGCCTCTGAAACAACCATGAGTTTTATGCAAGCATCCTTTCCTGGAATCTACGGGCACTCACGTTTTTCAGAAGGGGTGTTGCTTACACACGTTCATTCCTCTTTCAAGGACAATCTCCACTTACAGAGATGGGCGAGAGTAATGACAGAAGGTAGTTCTGGTTCCGTCTCCAGGAGGGTAAGAGGAAGACATAAACAATGTACTTGCACCCGCACACCTGCAGATGTCAAAGGCTTTAACTGGATGTAAGTGCCCAAAGCACTTACATCACTGGAAAGACGAGTCTAGCCGACAGACACATTTGTTTTGCTCCTTGGATGGCACCATTCTAGTTTCAGAACTGAAAGCTACCTCTCAAGCACAAAAGAGGGTGCAACAAAGGGCTCTGCAAAGATGCACACCACACCTGACCCAGGGTGAGCAGACCTCCACCACTACCTCCCTGAAAAGGCCTGAGGGGACTCGGGCCATCATCAATGAAAGTGGCTCTGCATTTACAGCAAAGTCCCCTCAGCAAGACAGGGTCTGTCATCTCCACTTTCTCCATTCTGTAAATCACAACCAACCAACCCGTTCTCCACCAGTCACAGCACCCTTCTAAGCATCCTTTTTACATGCATCCTCTTTTCCTTTGCACAGACATCTCAGAGGGTTACCAACAACCTTCAGGATGCTCAGTCTAACTCTGTGCAGCCACTGGGACATTTTCAAGGACACTGACACTTCCCAGATGGCCAAAGATTTATGGGTTTGGCCACTCAAACCAGTGCTGAAATGAAGACAAGCTCTTGAAGATGCTGTTTCCCATCTAACAAACACCTTTGCTTTTGCCAAGACACTTGTAAAGCACTGGGTATCCGTAATAACGGGGACCACAACTCTCCCTGCTTACCCCACGCCTTCGAACGCTGTATCTGCTGAGATGATGAATAGCAATAACCACAACAGCAGCTGTGATACGACTACCCCTTGCACGGTCTTCTTCTAGTGTTCCTGAGCAGACACACGGTGCCCAAGGTCAAACAAGAGGCACAATGAGTTTTGGTAGGGCTTACAAAAACAACGCCTTCTGTTTCTTCCAGTTTTCCAACCCTTCCAACAGAGTAAGGAACCAAAAAAGAAAGTGATTAAAGAGACTCCCAGCATCCATCAGATGCAAATGGATTGCAGCAGTTTCTAAATGGGTTAAATTTGCAGCCTGAACTGCTTGGCAGAATCTCTGAAATCATTATTCTTTTATTCATAGCAGTAATAAATAATAATAAACCTAAACATCCCAGTGGTCCCCACACCTCCCGCATCTCCCTAGATGCAGATCTCAAATATGAATAATAATTACAGCTTATCAAATCAGCCCATGATTAGAGACAACAGAAAGACATTTCATATTGTTAACTTCCTTGCACAAGAGGGGAGGAAAAAAAAATCAGGTCATGGGGGTATTAAAAATTTATATCATAGCATTTGACTTGACTCATCTCTTAAAAAGAGGGAAAAAAAACCCAGCATGTATTATGTATTTAGGCAATTCCTTTTAAACCCTTTCTCAAACGAGCACAAGATGGGCCAATAACTTGAGAGATGGATGGCCCTATCTAGCCAGTGTGCATATTTTATATACACATGCACGTGCAGACACTTAATGCACACTCACACCTATATATAAAATCATATACAGAAAGGTATAAATCTATTTATATCTCTTAGTTGAAGACAGATGCAGAGCCAGCGTTAAAATAAATAAATAAATAAATCCCTACACAGATAGCATCTTCTTTAAACCTGGCAGCCTTGGAAGGGTAACTTTTTTTGCCAATTTTTTCCTGGAGTCGTAGCAACCTCAGCAAAGCTTGGTTCATCAGCTGCCTGTAGATGTTCGCTGGTTGGGTTGGGGTTTTCCCCCCCGCCCCCTTTGGTCATTTGTCTACCTATCCTCCTTGCTCAAAAAATACCTTGACAGGGGAGAATGAAATCCCTGGATTCTCACACAGTGGTTGAAGCCCAGGTGACTGGAATAAATCAAGTCAAGCGAGAGGTTAACTGTTCAAGTCCTCACCCAGGTGAGGAGAGGAAACCAGCTACTGCTTGGATGGAGTTCAGGACCCACCTCACTCCGTGCTCATAGAATCATAGAATCACAGACTGGTCTGGGTTGGAAGGGACCCCAAGGACCACAGAGTTCCATTCCCCCTGCCACAGGCAGGGCTACCAACCTCCAGGCCTGGATCTCATCGGACCTGCCAGGGCTGCAGATTTTCTCCTGGAGCTCTTAGAGCACAGGCAATGCAGAACGCTCTGCACCAGGTAATTTTGTGTACACAGCCTGTGTGTAAATAGGCACCAGTCCTCTGATAAGTAGGGCCAGGCTTTCTGCAGAGAGGGTTGCCCAGAAAACAAAGAAAAGGCCTTTTGTATCTGCTCTGCAGAAAAACCCAGGGGCCACAGTCGTGGTCAACAGAGGCAGCCCTGCTTCGGGCATGGGAGCTCTGCATCCCCCCAGCTCCCTGGGCAGGTCCCATCCTGTCCTCTGAACACCCCTGTGCTCCCAAGGATGTCCTCAACCACCTGTCCCATTCAAGGGACGTATGAGCGATTTCAGTCGTCATTTGCCCAAGGCCGCCCTGATCTTGGTGCCCACTACTGAGGGTGGAAGAAGAGGCCTCCAAAGCTCTCTGGATGCCTCCTGGTTGCTTGGCTCCTTGCTTAGCATTCCCTTCAACCCTCCATGTTATAAAACCCAACTAGCATCCTCGCAGTACTCAGAAAAATCTACATGTTTCCATGTAAAAAGGATTTAAAACCCAATTTTTGTAAGAGACACGGTTCCATCTCCAAGGGTATCAGCACCACGTCTTTCCAAAACCATGCTGGAAATCTTAGGAAGGCAAAGACCGCAGAGTGCTGCAGCAAACATCTCAGCATAACTGCCCCAGTGCCAGCCTGCTGTTTTCAGGAGAGGTCAGCATATTTACATTGATGCATTAATAGGGCAGCCGCCAGAATCTCCTCTGAGATGTTTTGAAAGCATAAAAAAAACCCCCCAAAACCAACCCAACCCTCAAATATTTTTTTTTTCAACATCTGCAGTCAATGAAAGGAGAGATGCAAATCTGCTGTTATTTGCATGCAAATTTTTTTACATCAAATCAGTGACAGAATGCACAATAAACACACTTTAAATTGAAATACTCCACGTTCACTTCCTCCTAGCCTTGCCTGCAGCTGGGATCCAATTTTCATGCACGTCTCCACACAGGTGACCATCCTCCAGCGGCTCTGAAGCCAGGAAGAGCGCGAGGAAGATGGAATTACAGAGGCAAAGTAATTGCAACCAGCTCATGACTCAAAAACCAGCTGTCATGAGAGAGTATAGATGAAGGTTCTTCAGAAATAAATGCTGTTAAAAGAGCCTGTATCTGTCTTAAACCCTAAAGCATCCTTTATGATAACTGCTAGCATTTTGATCACAGGGAAATATGATAATTGGTCGCCCTAGAGTCCACACAATCAGGAATAATAGCAAATATCTCTGTAAGGCTTATTTGCTACAGGCTTTAAACAGCTCATTTGATGTACAACAACACTGCAAAGGAGGCCAGCGCTCATAGCACCAGCTCAGAGACAGGCAAAGGATGTGCAGCAGGGCTAAAGGGTTTGCTCAGGCAAAGTGCAGCAGAGCTGGGAACTGAGCCGTGTTCCCCCAGGCTGTAGTCACACATTTGTGTCCTGTCCCCATCCCAATTCCCAGTCCCATCCATCCCCATCCCTCCATCCCCATCCATCCCCACCCCAGACAGTTTCTTTTCCGTAGGAGAGACATCCAGCAGCCCATCCAAGCTCTCCCATCTCCAGCCTCGCGTGCCAAATCACACTGATTTTAGGATACAGAGAGAAGTGCTTCAGAGCCCGTCTCCAGGGCTGAGCTCAGCCGCAGCTGCGCGTCCATCTCCTCCTCGTGCCATGACTAACCTCACCGCAGCACCAGGCACGTCCCACTTTCCCTTTCAGAGCTATTTTCTCCAGCCGGCGCTTTGCTTTTCCTAACGCTTGAAAGTGTTTCCTGACGTCTGACCAAAACCCTTCCCCGCTGTAATTTAAACCTGCTCATTCTTGTCATATTTGGCCAGATGAGCCTTTCTGCTGCCGACGCCAGCAGCTCCCCACCCCCCCCGCCCCCGATCCCCGCAGCACTAAGCCTCCGTCGAGCCCAGCCCGTGGCTTTTCCAGGACACACGCGATCGCCAGGAGGGCAAACCAAAGACAACGCTGGTAAATCAATCGGTTTGTTTATCTTTTTTCCCTGAATAGCCTGAGGCCGGTCTGTTTCAGAGCCAGCTAGCCTTTGGATTGCAGGATGCTCCGGCGCGTAGCTCCCCAGTGCCGGGGGAGCAGGGTAGGTTCGCCCCCGGGCTGGTCCCAGCCAGACAGCCGCTGGTGTGGGAGCATTTAGAAGTTGCCTGCGTATGTCCCCGCCATACAACTGTGGCAGCTGGTTGCCTGCAGCCCAGGCATGCCTGGCCGTGACTCACAAGCTATTAAAAGCCACATTTCCCCTTGCTTCACTCAAACTAAAGGTATAGATAGGCACCCAGCGAGACCCATAAAGGTTGGTGAGTTAGATCCCAGGGGAAGTTAAGCACCAAATTCCCCTGCCTGTTAGAAATGAAATGCCTTTTGAAATCGAGCCTTGGGCACTTCAGAACTCCTTGTGCAAGCTGGAACCCTTGGGTCACCCAAGCCAGATGAGTGAAACAGAGCTGCATGCATCCTGCCCCTCCTCGTTTCTGCAGGCAGCAAAGCCTACGAGCCCAGGGGAGCTGGGGGGGCAGCACAGGGGAAATCCTGGTAAGGATCCATATGAAGGGCCATGTCATAGCCCCGTTGTCCATCACTGCACAGGTATTTTGAGGGAAACATCTCCAGTCCATCAAAAGCACTGCAGGAAAGAAAACAAACAAGAAAACATCAACAAAAAACAAAACCAAGCAAAAACCAAGTCTGAAAGGGTCCCAAATGTATCCGTAAAATATCTGCAGAACTCTCTGCAGAGCCTAAGAAGGAATGTCACAGACGGAGCCAGGCGGTGTGACGGAGCACTACCTGCCTGTTGGCATGTGCGTGAGCTGGCCTTCAGCTTCCAGAGATGAAAAAGAGTTTGCGTTTTCTATCCCAAGCCATTTACAACAGAGAAGTGCTGAGCTGCTGCTTTGTTGTCCCGGGGTTCCCCTCTTCCCTTCCCCTCCCCCCTCCAAGAAATTAAAAACACTTATGTGAGGCCAGCATATCTGATGGGTGGTGGGATAATTGGAAATAGCTTGGTAGAGCTGACGTGTCCGAAGATGTGCAGCAGGAACATCTCAGAGACACACATAGACTTAATAAAGTAAATGTTAGGGACAAATCTAATCACCACTTGGCCACCTCAACAGCTCTTTAGCCGGTATAAGTGACGCTGATATTTTTCCCAGTGTTTTCGCTGTTGTTTAACCCTGTGAGAGGGCAGGACCTGCAGCAAGGCCCTGCAAGCGCCCCTGGTATGCCCACGGTCAGACGTTTCCTGAATCAGCAGCACATCTGCCCGAGGTCTCCTCTGCAAACGTTTGTCAGCTGCCTCTGGAAAAGCCCAGATGTTGCCAGCTGCAGGTCAGCCAGCAAATATTTTCTCCCTGGCTTATGTGCCCGTAGGCAGGAAGAATGCTATTTGTGGCAGTCTCCCACCTTTTCTGTTAAAAATAAAGTTTGAAAGCAGCTCAGGGCTTCCTGGCAAATGAAAACAGTGATGGCACCAAGGATTTACAGAGAAGCAGGCGGTGTTATTCTGGCACTTCGATTCTTTTTCCATTTCCCGTTACACTGGGTGGTCTAGGGAGCCTTCAAGGTTCATATCCAGCACCGGGTGCAATCACCCAATGGCAGAAGACCCCTTGCTTCAACCTCAGAACACCAGGAGAGGTGCAGCTACCAAAAAACCCAGCAGAAAAAAAATGTGCATAACCCCAAGTAGAACTGGTGGCAGCAGATGGAGAGATACAGTCACCCTTGGAGAGATACAGATGTCTACCAAACTTGCCCTGCACAGGCTGAGAAGTGCACCCACGAACTCATGGCGACATCCAGACCTGCTCCATTCCACAGGAAAGCTGCACGGTTCCCCAAGGTGCTCTTAGGTAACAGCCAGAGCCTGAAGAGCAAACCTCCTCTTGCAGACAAGGAGACCTCCTCCCACTTGGGAATGCTGCAGCCCCACGTGCAGAGACATCCCACACCTCTCCCTTTAGCACTGCCCCAGCAGACAGATCGCATCAGGGGCATCAGGCTGAACCCTTGCTCTAGAAACAGCGTGCTGGTGTGGGCAGCTATTCCAGACTAGGCAGAATAGAAGTGATGCCAGTTAAACTTCCTCGTGCATAGGCAGGTTTACCTGCCTTTCTGCCTCCCACCTAGCTTGCATTTCACGGTAAAGCTTTGAAAAAAGCAGTTGTGCAACCCTACACAGAGGCCATCGGCTTGCTTGGGGATGGTGAGACTGGTTATCTGTACAAAGGCTGGGGGAAAGCCCCTTGATGGGGCTGCGGAGTGATGGCGGCTGCTCCGAGAGCCTTTCGCACTGCTGATGTCCATCAGCTGCACAGCCTGTCCCAAACATCTCTCCACAAACAGCTTTGTTGTGGTCACCAGCGGCGGGAAGGATGCCCGCAGTCCTTAGTCAGATCTGGGTCCCTAGTCAATGATGCTGAGCCGAGCTTACCACAGGTGGGTTCTGCCCAAGGGGAGCACCACGCAAGGGGCAACACGAGCTGCTGATCCTGAGGCGAGGCTGGAGAGCCTTCATTCTCCTAAAAAAAATGGGTTTGTGGAGGCTGTCTGCTATGGCACAAGGGCAGGTAGGGACAGGCGGCTCTGGAAGGCACCTGCTAGAGAGAGAGAGAGGAAAGGATGGGTTGTTTCAGCAGGCAGACAGGTAGCAAAGTGCAGCAGGGGAGGTCCTGCCTGGTCCCTGCCTGACTCCCCTCCAGAGAAGAGGAGGTGTCCAGCTGGAGATGTCTGCTGGCGAAAGCACTGATGCAGAGGGTTGGGTGGTTGGTCCAGGCGAGGACAAGCCGCCCTGGCAGGAAAGCGCATCCATTGTTGGGCCGTGAGTTACAGTGCCAAGCGTGAAAAGGGAGTTCAACACGTGAAGACAGATAGATGACCTCCCAACCCCACCCTCGACACCCCTCCCTGCAGCTTCAGCAGAGAAAAACTTCACCTGCCCTTTTCCAGGAAGGTGCTTTGCAGCCCGATTGCTCTCCTGTCTGGTTGTTAAACAAAGATTCTGGGAGGACATTCCTCGCCGCAACGACAGACCGCAGTTCCAAGGTGATCCCAGAGCACAAAGCAAGGCAACACTCATTTTTCATGCCCATAATTAGAAAAAACTTGTTAGCCAATTAGCGTTAAGCAACATTTATGTGGGGTAATAACGTTAGGGGATGGTGCTCCTAACCAAGCCAAAGGCCTCTCGCCCTTGCCTGCTGCTTTGCAGCAGGAGGGACTTATTCCCAGGGGGTTTAAGGACCCGATCCAAAGTCAGTACGAACCCAAACCCGTCTGCAAGATGCCTGTGGGCTGCCGTGAGCTTTCCACTGTTGGTTTTCCAGAGCTCACTTTCCCTGCTGCTTGCTGCAGCTCAGGGCCTCTTCCCAGGGGTAAGTTTTAAGAACAACATCCATCCACGTGTGGCTTTGCTCAGCACAACGCAGACCCCAGCCTGGGATACCCGCCAGGACTCAGGTACAGGATGTGCAGGGTGCACTTCCACGTCCCCCTCACTGCCTCTGATGACATGCTCCAACTTCAACACCCAGCACCCCCCCAAAAAAAACCCTCCCAAGCCCAGCCACTCCCAGCTCCTCCGTAGCCATTTTCAGGGTTCCCAGACTTAACTGTCAAAGGCTGCAGACACATTTATTATCTTTTTTTGCAGTGCCATCTGGCATTTGTGTATCAGAAGAAGATTACATCTATGTCAAACAGGGGGAGAAATATCTTTCCCTCTAACAGTTGTAGAGGCAAGGCAGGAGGGGTGTGGGGGGAATATAAAAAAATTAAATCCCATGGACCATATGGAAGGCTTTTTCTTAAGCGATCCGTCTTGAGCAATTAGGAAGTGTCACAGCCAATATGCAGATCTTGGGCTGGCTGCGAGTGCTGGGACAGGAGCAGGGCGGCAGGGTCAGGCTACCTGAGACACCAACACTGCTGCTGCTGGGGAACATTAGATGTGCCACCACCCCCCCCCCCCTTTCCAAAAATGGGGGAAGAAAAGGACAAAAAGAAGAGAGGGAACAAAGCAAGACAGCTTGCAGCATGCTGAGTGAATCAGAGCAATGGCCTTTCTTTGCCTTTCGGGGGTTTTATCATCGCGCGTCTTGCGAAAGCAATAGGTGTGAACCCGCGGTGGAGCCTCGCCAGGTTCTCAGCGCTCTCTCCGTGCCTCCCCACGCCGGGGAGAGTGGAAAATTACTGCTTCTCGTCCCAGCGTGCCACACGGGCAAGCTTTGGCAGGGCGAAGGAACCGACCTCTGGTGCGACCTGGGAACCGCTGAATGGAAGCAGCATTGCCACAGCATCCTGCCCAAAAGGAGCCAGAGAGCGTCTGTGGCACCCTCTGCTCCACAGGGTGGGTGCAGTATGGCCCCACTTGGCATGGCGACCGCATGGCTGTAACCTCACCCAGCAATGGCCAAGAGCATCTGTCCTCTGCAACCCACCATCCGTTCCACTGAAAGGAGCAAACAAACAGGAGTGGAATCAACTCTTTAAAAGGGCAGAGACTGGCAGGACAAGGGGGATGGAGTGAAGCTGAGGGAGGGAAGCGTTAGATGAGATATTAGGGGGAAGTTTTTTACAGAGAGAGAGTAGTGAGGCCCTCGAACAGGCTGCCCAGAGAGGGGTTGGGTGCCACATCCCTGGGGGAGTTCAAGGTCAGGTCGGATGGGGGCCTGGGCAACCTTGTGTAGCTCCAGGCCTGGAGGTCAGTGGCCCTGCCTGTGGCAGGGGGTTTGGAGCTCTGTGATTCTTGGGGTCCCTTCCAACCCAGACCAGTCTGTGATTCTATGATCCTCTGGCTGGTGGCTGCAGCCACTGGCAGGTCACAGGGAGGAAAAGCACAGCCAGCACCATCCAGGGAAAAGTCTAGGTGGGAAGGTGGAAACGGCAAATGGGGAGGGTTCTGGGCTCTCCTTACCCACCCTGTGGCTTGCAGTCACTCCTGAGTGGATGGGAGCTGCTGAGGCACTGGCCCCCATTGGAAAGAGGGGCTGGGGTGGGAAGGCAGCTCCCACCATGCCCTGGCAAAGCAAACGGGCTCGCTGCCACATCAGCAGCCCAGCCCCATCCTGCTGGGTGGCCGGGACACAGAGGGAAAACAAAAGAAATACCACAAAGTCAAACAGCATCACTGCCCCAGGCAAAGCCCTCTTTCTTTCCCCTTCCACCATTGTTGCCGTTCTTATGCAAACCATCACCAAAGCAGGACCACCACAGGTCCTCTCTGAACCACTTTAGCCCCATATTTCTTTCCCTTGAGCCTCGAAAAACTTCCCCTGGGCTTCACCACTGTCAAGCCAAGACATTGCCCTGGTCTCTGCTGATTCCTGCTGGCCTGAGCAGATGTTTGCTGGTGTGGTGGAGGGAGGGAGTCGGACCCTGGCTGCTGCTCCCTACCCTTCCTCCTCTGAAATTTTATCCCATGGAGTTATTTTTTACCAGGAAAACCTGCTGTGGCCAACCTTCTTCTGGCAGCTGCCCAGCCCTGGGGATAAGGAGCACCAATATCCCCGCTGGTCCACCACCACATGCTACACCCACCTCCCTACCAGGTACCCCTCCCCGTCCCCCAGCATCCCCCACACATCGGCATCAGTTCCAAAATGTCCTGTGGTGCAGGGTTGTGCCAGCAGCAAGGCAGTAGTGCCCTGTGGCTGCCAGGAGCGCCCCTCTTCCCCCATCCCCGCTCCCCCCTCCCCACAGCCCATAATTTCCACTGCCAACAGCCGCGATGGCATTTCTGTGCTGGGCCATGTGCCACTCGCAACAGCCAGCGGGCCTGAGTCACCGGTAATGTTTCATTAAGGCTTGACTGTATCACCCCGGATTCTGGGGAGGGAAGTAGGAGGGATGGAAAGCAGCCAAGGGGCAGAGAGGCAGCTGAACATCTCCAGGATAATTTAGAAAGGACTGGGAGCTTTACACTGAGGAGGAAGCACAGTGCAGGTGCATTGTGCAGGAAAGGCTTTACCTATGGAATATGGCCCTGAGAGTCTCCTGAACCCTCCAGCACGGGCCAGGGGTGAGATGGGGCAGTAGGGAGGGATGTCCAGGAGGCAGTGGTGCTTCAAACGCAGCTGAGATGGCAAGCATGAGCACCCTGGGAATGTGCCAGGCCCCCACCTTCTCTGCAGTGCCCCCCAAAATTGGTGAAAGCAACGGTACCCACCCGCACTTCAAGCAGAGCCTCCTGCCAGCCCACTGTTCCCCCTGTGCTTAAAATGACACAGAAGCCAGTCAGATGGGAAAAAAATTTCCACTGATGCCTTTTCATTGTAAAAACTCCTTTTTGAATTAAGAATAATTGTGAAAGTCCTTCCCACCAGTGACAGAAAGCAGTTCTTTGCTCAGATCTGCTATGGGCCTCTTTGTCAGCAGCAGCTCTGGCAGCATCTCTGCCAGTTCCACTCTGCAACAAGGGTGTATGCTTTGGAAAAGACCCTTTCCCAGGTAGATTTACTGTTGCTTTAGTTCCTTTCTGCCTTCTCCAGATTGACTTACAAGTACAAAGTCCTACACCAGGGTGGAGGCAATCCCCATCATCAATACAGGCTGGGAGATGATGTGATAGAGAGCAGCCCTGCAGAGAAGGACTTGAGGTGCTGGGGGATGAGAAGCTGGACATGAGCTGACAATGTGCAATCACAGCCCAGAAGGCCAACCCCATCCTGGACTGCAGCAAAAGGAGTGTGGCCAGCAGGTCAAGGGAGGGGATTCTGTCCCTCTACTCTGCTCCTGAGACCACACCTGGAGTGCTGGGTCCAGTTCTGGAGTCCCCGGGGTAAGAGGATCATGGACCTGTTGGAACTGGTCCAGAGGAGGGTCACAAAGATGCTCAGAGGGCTGGAGCACCTCTCCTGTGAAGCCAGGCTGGGAGAGTTGGGCTTGTTCAGCCTGGAGAAGAGAAGGCTGTGGGGAGACCTCACGGCACCTTCCAGTCCCTGATGGGGCTACAGGGAAACTGGGGAGGGACTTTTTAGAAGGGCCTGGGGTGACAGGAGAAAGGGGAATGGGTTTAAATTTAGAGTGGATGTTAGGAAGGAATTCCTCACTCTGAGGGTGGGGAGTCCCTGGCACAGGGTGCCCAAGGAGGTGGTGGCTGCCCCCTCCCTGGAGGTGTCCAAGGCCAGGTAGGATGGGCCTTGAGTAGCCTGGGCTGGTGAGAGGTGTCCCTGCCATGGCAGGGGGGTGGGACTGGATGGTCTTTAAGGTCCCTTCCAGCCCTGACCATTCTGTGGTTCTAGGATTCTAAGACTTGTTCAATTGTCTTCCATCAGAGCTCTGCTCCAGGTATTGCTCCCGAGCTGCCACCGCCACATGCAGGAACACCAGCAATTCAGTGGCACACAACGCAGGGAGATGCTGCCACACAACTTGCCTGCGCTGCTGACACCTCACTCTGCTGCTTTTGTCCTGCTACTGAGCCAAAGGGGGCTGTGGTCCACCTTGAACCCAGGGTGAAAAGAGCCTTGCTGCCCATCACTCCCCCACTGGGTGCACCACGTTACAACTGTTCCCTGCGGCAGAGGGAGAGGAGCTGCCTGCTTTGCTTAGCAACATCGATAATGAGCTTCTCAAGCTCTTTTTTTTGTTAGGAAATTCACTCTACACATGTCCCAGGTAAAATGTTTCTGAGGTTGCTTATAGCTTGCTTGCCCAGGCTTCCCCATCCTCCCCAAAGAGCCATCCAGACTCTAAGGCCCCTCTTCAGGGTCATATTGAAAGGCCTTACTCTTGAGGACAAGGCATTTACCCCTGTCTCTACCCCTCTACAGAAGTCAGCGTGCACCTCAGCTCTATGGAGCATCCCCAAGCCCTAAATTATTTCCTTCCATTAGCATCATGAACGCTTCCAATGTTCCCCATGCCCAATTTGCCCTGGCAGCCTGAGACCTGCCCAGCAGTGCATCCCCTGGTCTTCTGTAGCCAGTTTCTCCTTTTCTCCTTTCCATCAAAAAAGCCCTCTCCACTGTAAAATACCAACTGGCTTCTCCTCTCCGCTGTCCAAACTCACTAGGAGCTCCTCCATCTCTGCAAGTTTGGGCAGGAGATCCAGCACACAGCATCCTCCATTGGGGAAAACCCCCTGTCCTGCATACCTAGCTCTATGCAGGCAGAAAATCACACAATCACAAGGTTGGAAAAGACCTTTGAAGATCATCAAGTCCAACCAATCCCGTCCTAAGCTAAATCATATCCCTAAGTAACTCATCTACCCATTTTTTTTAAACACACACAGAGAAGGTGACTCAACCCCCTCCCTGGGCAGCCTGTGCCAGGCCCTGACAACTCTTTCAGTAAAAAATAGACCCTGGACCCTGCCCTGGCACAGCTTGAGGCCAAATTGTCCCATTTCCTGTCCCCTGGCTGAAGAGACCATCGTCCACCTCTCTGCACCCTCCTGGCAGGTCAGTGTAGGTGGTGAGAAGGTCTCCCCTCAGCCTCCTCTTCTCCAGGCTGAACACCCCCAGCTCCCTCAGCCACTCCTCAGAGGATTTGCCCTCCAGCCTCTTCACCACCCTGGTCACCCTTCTCTGGACTCGTTCGAGGACCTCCATGTCCTTCTTATGTTGAGGAGCCCAGTCTTATGGTGAGGAGCCTTGAATCAGGGGAAATCAGCATTGCCTATCCCCTGGTAGGTGCAGTTCAGCTGCCGTGCCTCTCCCGACGGACGCACCGGCACCACGCTCCCGCCCGTTCAACTCGAGATGCTTCAGGCAGCGTAAAATAAAAGCCAGTCACCAACATAACAATTACAGACATAAATAGCTCTAGAGCCCCACAGGAATCCATAACCAGCGTGCTGTCAGATATTAAAGCCGAGGACTGCGAGTCCCTGCCCTGCGGTGCTGCAGATCTGCAGGAAGAAAATAAAGGGATGAGAGGAATGAAGAGGTATGATGGGAGGCTGGATGTCAGCCTGGGAGCACCGAGCGGGAAGGAAAGCTGCTGGTCTGCAGTTCTACCTGTTTCTTTAGGTTTTCTTCCTATTCTGGGAAAACTGGGGGGTGCTGCGGGGCGGGGGGGGGCGGGGGGGGGGGAACAGAAGTGTGGCTGGGATCAAACAAAACAATTAATTTTGCTAAAGCGGCAAGATTTCATCTCTGCCTCAGCGTTGGAAAAATTTCCATTTCAAAAGTTGCCTGAGATTCTGAAATGAAAATTAAGAGCATCCTGTTCCCAGAGGCTGAGGTGGGATGTTCTGACAAACTTTTCCCCTACCCTGTCCCCCCATGAACATGCTGCCTCTGCCCTTGGATGCATTCTACACCCTCCTTCCTGCTTATTCCTTGCCTGGCAGCCCACGCCCATGCCTCTCATTAGCACCTAATGCACAGCAAGAGGAGGCAATACCTATTTCTCCCATCCAAAATAATCTCCTAATGTTTGGAAATAAACTGCAGTAATATGTACCAGCAGGTGTTACCTCTTCAATGTTGTCTTGTTTGTAGCCAGTCACAAGACAACATTCTCATAACATCAGAGGTAAGCAGATGGCATTTATTAATTTACATTGCAAATAAATACACTCCAATGTGTATGTTGAAAAGCCAGTTCTGTGGGAGGCAGCTTTACCTGGCTCACCAGGAACACCACAGCCCCAGCTCCTTACCTGGGATCAAAACCCATGCTGGCAGACCTCTGCCCTGCTGGTTTCCCTCACGCTGGAAACAAACGGATTATCCCAGCCCGAAAGCAGCACTCCTTTAAAATGACTTTGATTATCCCCTTAGTTGCCTCTCCCAGCACAAACTGTGCTGCAGTGGAGCTGGTGAGCTGGGCACATGCTGCCGGACAGCCTGGCAGAGAGCTGGGGGCTCAGGACTCTCCCCTCCAGGCATTGCTCCGGGACAGCACTTGGAAAACGCGGAAGATTGGAAAAAGCAGGATGCTGTGCTCTTTTTCTGCAAGAAGAGCTGCCATGAATTAAACACACACACCCCCCCTGTCCACCCAGACGGCTTCCAGATGCAGCAAAGAGCATCCTTGAGACTAAGGAATCATAGAATCGTAGAATCATAGACTGGTATTGGTTGGAAGGGACTCCAAAGATCACAGAGTTCCAACCCCCCTGCCACAGGCAGGGCCACCAACCTCCAGTCCCGAAGCTACACAAGGTTACCCAGGGGCCCGTCCAACCTGGCCAAGAGGACAGGACTTCATCCTTTCAGTGCTCTCCACTCGCTGTGAGACACCTGCACCTACTACCACAGATCCACACACACCTACACACTGATCCGGGTGCACACCCCATCCCCCACTCCAGCTTCCTAAGGCGGCCAAGTGCGGCAGGGTCCTATCTCCTGCTTTCCTACAGAGGATCTGTGCCTCAAGGGCAACGCAGGCCATTTTGAAAGGAGCAACACCAGAGGAACAGAGGGATTTTGCACCCCCTCAGAGGCCCATTCCCACGGGTGTCCGTCAGCGCCCCAGGCACCAAACCGCAGAAGATGACACCCCAAGTTATTGGAGGCAGCAGGAACACAGCACATATGCCCAAAAGTAAACAGATTGCACGAAAAACTTTGCTGACATGCTGAGGGGGCCATCAGTGCCGAAATCGCTGTTCCTGAGACGCGGCTCTGGCTGCGGGGAGCGGAACGTGCGGCGGGAAAGAGCTGCTGGAGCCGTTTGTTCCCGCTGGCGTGGAGCGGCAGCCGCCGTTGCGGCTCCGCTGAGGCACGTGCTGACCCACGAGCAGGGACACGCCAGGAGACGGCAAGTGCTTGAGAAGCACCCAAGGTGTTCGCTCAGCTGGGCCACCCGGCAGATCCCTCTCCAGGAATGATGGGGGCTGGATGAAGAATTATCAATGCAGATGGACTTAAGACTAAAATAGCTATGTCCTGTCCCCTCTTCCCACCTCCCTTCCCTCTCCCCAGCCCCCCGCTTCTGTCTTCTGCAAACTGAGACAGTTGAAAATCACGTCTGGCTTTCTGGAAGAGGAACAAATAAACTGGCAGCAAGGGGAACACAACCTCAGTGAGGGGTTCGGAGAGGCGTAACCCCTGAGCTGGGGGAGCAGCAGCCCGGCCCTCGGGCTACAAGCACCACGGCTGCAACACTCAACCCAACTCTGGTGGCCATGTCAAGGGAGAAGGACAGCCCTGAGGGCTGCAGTGCAACCTCCAACTCACAACCTGCCCCTGAGCATCCAGCCCGTCTGGCAATATCTCTCCATGTGGCCTAATGCTGGGGCTCCCCCTGACATCCACAGAATCACAGGGGTTGGAAGGGACCCCCAGAGCTCATCAGGTCCAACCCCCTGCCAAAGCAGGGTCCCTAGGACAGGTTGCACAGGTCAGCGTCCAGAAGGGGCTGGAATATCTCCAGATAAGGAGACTCCACATCCCCCTGGGCAGCCTATCCCAGGACTCCCTCACTGGGAAGAAGTTCTTCCCCAGAATGGTGCAGAACTCCCTGTGCTCCAACTTGAGGTCGTTGCCCTTTGTCCTGTCCCCACAGTCACTGAGAAGATGCTGGCCATTTCCCCGTGTCCCACCCTTCAGATATTGATAAACATTGATCAAGATCCCGTCTCAGGCTCTTCTCTCAAGGCTGAACACTCTCAGCTCATTCTGGTCCCAGCCATGCTGTTTGGGGACCTCACCTCTCAGGTTCCTACCTGGCTTCAGCCTGGAGAGGAAGAGGGAGACATCCTCCTTCACTACACACCCCATGCTACAGCTTGGTTTACTGTGTCCTTGGTAGGACCTCATGGCAGGACCATGGCACTGGACATGGAGACTTCACAGACCCCGCTTGACGCTGCTCCTGGACAACTCCTGGGGAAGACACAGTCCCAGGGCACCCAAAAAATGGTGGCAAGGTCTCTGCCCTGCCTCATGGGGCTCTAGCAGCCCTATGTACTGGGGATGTCACGGTGCACATGGGAGTCATGCCACAGGA
The DNA here is from genome assembly GCF_964237585.1 of Gallinula chloropus. Classification (NCBI taxonomy): domain Eukaryota; kingdom Metazoa; phylum Chordata; class Aves; order Gruiformes; family Rallidae; genus Gallinula; species Gallinula chloropus. The sequence goes on along the minus strand of NC_140090.1, from coordinate 27,933,314 downwards.
GGGGAGGGGGTACTGGGGGAAGGGGGCCCTGGGGAGCTGGGAGCTGAACCCATCAGGGAACAGCACAAGACAATAGACACCTCTGTTCTAAAAATAGCTGCCGATGTGGACACCTTCCAGGGAGGAACCCAAATCTGAAGATCACAGGAGGCAGGCAGCAGCACGCTGGATGCCAGAGGAGCCGGACAGGCACATTTCAGAATGCCAAACAAGTGCGTGCCGACACAGAGGTACTGTGGCAGCCAGGGGCCTGAATGAGGTGGGGGTGAAACTGTGCTGAAAGACATGTGGGACTCCAAAACTGGTTGTGCAAGGCTGGCAGGGCAGCCTGCAGGCTGGCAGGGAGCCCGCCCGGCGCCCCACTCCTTCAGAGAGCCTCAAACATGTTGTCTTCCCCCAGGGCAGGACAGACTGGCCAAGCACCGCAATCCCGGTCCCACCACCACCACCTTGGTGTGCTCTGCTCCTCTCCCCACCATCCTTTGATGGGTGCCTGCAGTGCTTCTGAAAGGGAAGGGATGTGTGATGGTCCATCTCCCATAGCTAAGTCTCTTATCTATTAACTAGAAGCTGAACCAGGAGCAGTGCCAGATGGCAGGGTGGCCTTGTACCTGGCAGGGCGTGGAGTGCTTACGGAGCTGCTGCTTATCTTCCGAGGGCTCAAGGCTCAAGGATGCACAGCTCCCATGTTTGAAATCGCATCCTTCTCTTGATGCTCCAGAACAGTGCCTGGGCTGGGGCTGCAACACACCCTCGTCACTTGCATCCCAGGACACCAGGCTCAGCAGGAGACCAAAGCATAGATGGAGCGTAAGTGCCGGATGCCATCACTGCATCTCATGCTCTCCAGGCACATGGGCCTGATATTCCCAAACAGGAGGAACAAGAGCATCCCAGCTGCTGTACACTGCCACAGTGCTTCCAGTGGCTGCCTCTCCCCTCTCCATACCAACTCCCATTCCCTCCATCATTACCACCCTGTGCTCACCAGGTGTCTGGCCATGACCTCCAGCTCACCTGTGACCCTGGGGACTTCCTGACAGTCCCCTTGCTGAGCACTGGTGATGCCCAGCCAAAGCCAGGCAGGTCAGCACAGTGAAAGCATTGATGTCCCCCAGTGTCACCTGCACCCAGGTGAGCTTAAAGGAAAAGGAAAACTGTGTCAGGAGACTGTGCTGGAAAGCACAGAATATCTAGAAGATTCACAAGTAAAACTGAATCTTAAGGAGGGAAGGGTTAGATGAGAGACTAGGGGGAAGTTCTTTCCAGAGAGAGTGGTGAGGGGCTGGAACAGGCTGCCCAGAGAGGGGGTGGGTGCCACATCCCTGGGGGAGTTCAAGGCCAGGTCGGATGGGGCCCTAGGCAACCTTGTGTAGATCCAGGCCTGGAGGTTGGTGGCCCTGTCTGTGTCAGGGGATTGGAGCTCTGTGATCCTTGGGGTCCCTCCCAATCCAGACTAGTCTGATTCTATGACTGGGCAGCTGGGCAGGGCCCGGCTGCAGGGTCCCTGCAGGCAGAGGAAAATGCTCACTCCTTCCTTCCAGCCAAACCCAGAAATAACGATGGAAGTGGCTCAGCAAATAGCACAGTTTCGGGGTGAACGTATAGCCCTCTGCAGCGTGACACGCACAGTGCACCCCAGGGCCCTGCAGCTCAAGTGGGGCAGCCACAGAGGTCATTGGATGTCCCTTCTTTCCCTGTGTCTGTGGAGAGGTGCGGCCACGTGAGCAGCTTCCCGCTCAGACTGATGCTCTGGCTCTTTGCTGAAGTTATCCTCCCAACAAATACTGTTGGAGCCTGTTGCAAAATCAAGGTGCAAAACTAACGTGCCCAGGGCACTGTGGCACACCACCACAACCCCAAATCCATGTGCTGCCAGGTCTGAGCACAGCAAACGTCGGACCTGGTGCCTGCTGTCCCCTCCCTGTCCCGCTCCCTGCTGCAGCACCCTGGTGCCCATGGTGAGGGCTGAATCTGCAGCACCCTGGTGCCCATGGTGAGGGCTGGATCTGCAGGACCCAGACAACAGGGGAACATCACCTGCATCTTGCAGACTCTGAGCTCAGGGGAGGAAATTCCCTCCAGCTGCCAGCTCCGGGCGATAAGACAATCTCCCTTCATCGCTTATCGCCGCTTGCTCCACCCCTTTGTTCTTTTTTCTTCTTCCCCCACCTCCTCCCCCTGCCCTGGTTGCACCCAAAAGCCTGCGCTCCCCAGCCTTTTGCACCCTGCTCTGCGTCTTCCCCCAACTGCACCGCGTCACATTGACGTCAGAGAGGCCATGTTAATGGGGCTTCTTTCATAACCTACCTGCCCCGGGGGCACTCGTTAAACGTTGGGGCCGCGCGATATGACGGTAATGAAGGTAACGGCACCCGAGACTGATTGCCAGCTGTCCCAGGGGGGAACCCACACTGGTTTTTCCACACAGCCACCCTGCCAGGCCAGGAACGCAGCGAAGGCGCTGAGGAATGAGGCTGGAAAAGGGCAGGGACCTGTCCCGGCTGGCAGGGCTCAGGGTGCACGCACAAGTGCAGCAGGAATTTCCTCACGCGTCGCTGAGCTGGCAGCACCCACACCAGGGAAATCACCTCCAGAAAGGGAAAAGAAAGAAAAGATTAGTTTAGAACTCAAGTTGTTGCAGATTCGGACTCAGAGCAGCTGCTTCTGCAGAGCTGGGCGAGCTTTTTTTCGTGAGGTCACAGGAGATGACAGGTTCTGCAGTGCTGCTCTGGGCTTTATCCGGATGGACAGACATTCCCTGTGAAAGGTCAGAGGCTGCCAGGAAGGGGCATGCAAAAAGCCAGAGCATGGGGACAGGGCTGTCCATCCAGAGCTGTGGGGTAGATCCTCACTCCCAGGCTCCAGGGTCTGTGCAGGACACTCTGCATCCTCCCTGGGACAAAAGATAGGGGTCTGGCTGCGAGCCTCTGGCATGGGCAGTGCTTGTTTATCCACTGTGCTCTGCCAGCCCAGCACTGGGCTGCGGGTATCGGTACCAAGCATCATCCCAGGAGCACATCAGAGTTATCCCGTGCTCTCAGGTTAGATGCAGCCACATGACAGTGGAGGGGTCAGGTCTTCAATTTTTCCATTTCCTTTTTGCTCAAGGGTCTTCTGAAAAGAAGAAGAAGAAGAAAAAAAAAACAAACCCCACAATAAAATATCTTTAGGAGTTCATCAGCCCTCCCTCCTCCTCATGTCACACCCACTCCTCACTGGAAAGCAAGGCTCACCTCAGCTGGTGGGCTGCTCTCACCCAAGGACGGTCATTCACTGAGACTCCCAGCACAGCTAATTGTTACATGCTGCCCCTGTCTGGTGTTCAGAGGGCCAAGGCTTTGGGAAGAGGGCATCAGTTTGGGACACAACCCTCATTTTTACGCTTTGATCTCTCCTTCCAGCATAATGCAAATCTATTCCTTGTCTTTGGGGACTCTTGTAGACAGAAGAGACCGGCGTAGCTGCGTATGGGAAAGAATTACTAGGACTTGCTTTTTAAAACATTTTTTATTGATGTGCTCCTGGTCTCCTGTTTGCTGGTGGGTAATTAAGTCAATTAACAAGCATCTGTTTATTTATTTCCCTCATTTACGGATGTAAGCAGTTTGGGTAGCACTTTGTAACAAGGGCCTGCTGTAGCTTGCCTGCCGATACATGAATATTCAGGCAATCGCTGTCTCTATCTCCAGGGACCCGCCGCCTCTGCCTCTGGGACTCTGGGTGCCAGCCACTGGAGCTCAGGCTGGGCTGGCACGGGGATGGTGTCCTGCCGTGACAGCTTTTGGGAGTGTGGCAGCATGCAGAAGATGGGACACCACCGCTGTGTTAGGGGTCCTCCCACAGAAGTCAGCCATGTCCAGTATTCTCCAGGGTGTAGGCACCCATGAAATACATTCCCTCCTCATCTGTATTTGGGCAAAGCCCCTCAGACATTGCTGCAGCCCTCTCAGACCTGTGCATCCCTCCCACAGACCAAGGCTTCAGCATCCTTCTGAAAACCAGGCTTCGGCTACCACACTCAGAAGGGAGCCCACAGGGGCTGGAAACTACCCCCCATCTCCCCTCTGCTCCTGGGAGGACAGCCAGAGTCAAGGCACCACCCCAGCCATGGCACCCACCCCTCTTCTCCCCAAACCACTTCACTCTTCCCCAGTTGCTGGGAGAAGCAGCACTATGGAGGAAGCAACACCTCCTTGGGAATCTGCCATCCCTGGGTCTGTGGTGGGGGGCACCCAGGCACATCCTCATCAAGGCCCCCCCCAGTCCCTCCTGGGCAGCCCTGACCTTCTGGTGGATGCTTCTCCCCTGGAGACACCAGAGCACCCTGGACACTGCTGTCCCCATCTCCCGCACCAAACAAGCTCCCTAGGCCTAGAGCCAAGGGCTACGAACCTGGCAAGTGACATTCCCGCGTGGAAGAAATAACTTCTACTGATGTCTTCAAAGAGTTATTTAATCACAGGGAGCACAATTAAGGAGGCCTAGGAGCAAGAGAAAAGGGATTAGCAGTATCTGGGAAGAGCATTCATCACGGCAAGCAGTTTGCAGGGGCACATCTGCTGCTGACTCCTCTCTTCCAGATGCACCGGTTTTATTGCCATGTCAGCAGGATGAATGTTTACTCCCTTTTTAAAGCTGTCAGGCAACTCGGATGCCAAAACCGTGTAACACTAAACATGCTGGTTTTGTAGAAGTCAGGGCTGGGGAGGGGGGAGGAACGATGCTTAGAGACGAAGGGAATTGCCAGAGCAGATTAGACTGGCCCTGCATCTCCTGCTGCGAGATGCCATCAGCAGCTCCAGAGGAGGCTGTAAGAGAACCCATGGCCAGGAGTCAGAATCATAGAATTACAGAATGGTCTGGGTTGGAAGGGACCCCAAGGATCACAGAGCTCCAACCCCCCTGCCTCAGGCAGGGCCTCTAACCTCCAGGCCTGGAGCTACACAAGGTTGCCCAGGGCCCCAGCCAACCTGGCCTGGAACACCCCCAGGGATTGGACACCCACCCCATCTCTGGGCAGCCTGTTCCAGCCCCTCACTACTCTCTCTGTAAAAAACTTCCCCCTAATATCAAATTTAAACCTTCCTTCCTTTAGCTTTAATCCATCCCCCTTGTCCTGCCATTATCTACCCTTTTAACAAGCTGATTCCCCTCCTGTTTCTCTGCTCCCTTCAGGGACTGGAAGGCTGCAATGAGGTCCCCCTGCAGCCTTCTCTTCTCTAGGCTGAACAAGCCCAGCTCCCTCACCCTCTCTTTGTAGGGGAGGTGCTCCACCCCTCTGATCACCTTCATGGCCTCCTCTGACCCCTCTCCAACAGTTCTATATCTTCCTTGTATTAGGGGCCCCAGCTCTGGACACAGGACTCCAGCTGGGGCCTCATGAGGGCAGAGCAGAGAGGGACAATCTCCTCCCTGTCCCCACTGGCCCACCCCTCTCCTCATGGTTGTCCCTGCCAGCTCCTGTTCTATGGCTGGCCACGCTCTGCCGGAGTGGCTGGTCCTGTGGCTGGTGGGAACAGATGGGTCTCTCTACAACACAACCAGTGCTGCCAGGGCCCTGACAGTTTTATTAGCTGCCATGGCGCGCATGGGCTGTGAAGCAGCACCCATCCATCTCCTCCTCCACCCCCCAAGTCCCACTGGTGCCCCCCTGTACAGCAGCTGCTCCCAGGATTGCAGCTAACAGCAGCCTGGCTGTTTTGCTCTGTATTTCAGTGGAGGCAGTTAGAAAGCTATAGGTTCTGTCTTAAATTAGTGGGGTGTCATCAGAAGCTGCAGCAACATGGTGCAGCCTGAGGCCCCCAGCTGAGGAGCACACGTGGAGGAGGGTCTCGCATCGCTTTGCCTCTCCAACCTCCCTTTTCCCATCAAGGAGGTAGAATCATAGAATTACAGACTGGTCTGGGTTGGAAGGGACCCCAAGGATCACAGAGCTCCAACCCCCCTGCCACAGGCAGGGCCACCAACCTCCAGGCCTTGATCTACACAAGGAGGTATAGGGAGGTTGGTCTGGTTTGTAGACATGCCCCACAACCGTGGCCCATGGACATCCCACCAGCCATGCTGGATGGAAGTCCCAGCAGCCTGCATGACCTCCCAGCCAGTGCCAGGCTTCCCGGGATGCCCAGGACACAAGGAGGGGTGATGGCAAAGCCTCCCTGTGGCTGTCACCATGGCCCCAAACACCATTGGTTGCCCACTGACACCAAGTTTGGGGTGCAGGAACATTTTTCTGGGTTGCAAAGCTGGACTAAGGTATTATCCCCCCCTGAAAGAATCCCATACGAGGTGGGATCTGGTTTTAAGAGTTATTAATAAACTGTTCCTTACTAGATTTTGGTATTTGGCCTATTCTGGTGTTTCATCCTGTATGTGCATTGGAGGGGTAGGAGGGGGCTAGGGTTGGGGGGAGGACAAGGAGTTACCAACACCACTACAGAGGCAAGTAGAAACTTCTGGGACATGTGGAAAGGGGGAAATTTCTCCCACCCATTGTGCCCCCAGAGGAACCATGCTCATAACCGCATCCTCGGACCCCTCGTTTAATTCTTTTCCAGGCCCTGGAAGACAGACATGCAGACAGGGTATTACTGCCCTGAGCAAATGAAACACCATGCTTTCACCCACAGAAATTCCTTCTGTTCTCACCTTCCCCTTGATCCCACACCATGTCAGAGCCAGCCAATTTATAGATTTGGGAGGCTTCCTTCTCCCCAGACACTGTCAGAAGTTAAATGTATCATGGATTAGTTTAGCTCCCACACTGGATGAGGTTTCTCAGCAGCGTCTGCTGAGCGCTCCCCATTTCCCCCCCTTGCCCATGGATGTGGCACATGCGGTCAAGCTTTTAAAACAGCTGCCCCTGTGTACAGGCTGGAAGGTTGGAGCAGAGGAGCAGCCCTTGCTTCCAAGGATGTCAGAAATTACATCCCCTGAGGAAAATCACTCTGCAGCATACAGAGGAGATGAGCTCTGTGGAAGTCAAGGTGGGCTTTCTGAAGGCAGCTTGGCACCAGCCCGCAGAGGAACTGTGCTTGGCCCCTGTCCTGGATTGGAGTCCATCCCGCTGCTCTGGCTTCTTGCCCAGCTCCTGGCTTTTGTAGAGGCTTTGTGCCACCTGTGGGCTGTGCTGGAGGTGCTGAGGATAAGTGTCCCCCAGCAGAGAGAGCCACAAGCTGCTGCGAGGATGCTGGCAGGGTGATGTGGGGAATGCTCTGAGACACCCTCTGCCCTAGTTGGGGGGAGCGGTAAACCAGCATCCCCGGCAGGACCCCTTGGTCTGATCCACCTGGGATCAGCTGGGTTAACAGTGCCAGATCCCGACGCCTTGTGAAGGGGGGGCTTTAGTGTCAGGGAAGCTTCCCTGGCCCTGGGAGAGGAGGGGTCCTTTTTCCTCGCTGCATGCACCCAAACCAAGAGCCTTTAACAACTGCCTCCAGACACTGGAGCTGAGCTGTGCCTCTGTTTTGGATATGAGGACACAGCGAGCGGCACCGGAGGGCTCACAAGGGATTAGAGGAATTATTCTCCCCCCTGCTTTGTCTTTACACGTGACAAGGCAGGAGGGGGATGTGGAGGAGGCACACTGTGACCACAGAAAGGGGCACTTGCTCCAAATTCCAGGGAGGAAAAAGAAAAACGTGATGTTAAGTAATGGGTGCACAGGAGGGTGAAGACAAAGCAAGAGCAGGCAGAGAGGTTACTTCGCAGAGCTGCACGGCTCCGGAGAGTGTTTATAACGCAGCCCAAGCAGGGTTCCCCTCACAGTTGTTCTCGTCAACATTAATAATTATCCCTACCTAATGCTTTCCTCTTCATGGGCACTTGTGTGCTGCAGCCGGAGCCAACAAAGAGGCAGAGAGCAATAGAGGTAGGGATCTGGCATGAATGAGCCCTCTAGAAAACACAGAGGGGGGAGACTAACCCCGTCATCACATCCATGTGCCAAGCCCCTTCCCTGAAGGGCCAGACCCCCCATTCCTTTGAAAAACAAACCCCAAGCCCGCCAACAACAACAGAACAAGAGGCTGAACATGGAAAGCTTTCTCTGCAGGGAAGGGAGAGCTATCATTCACCCACGATGTTGTTAGCTAACCTCCCTGACAGGCTACCCCTGGGTACCAATCTCCTGGGCGTCCAACGCACCCCTGGTGTAATCGGCCCTTTCAGTGCTGCCTCTTCCGGAGCGTGTCGTGACAGATGTTCAGGAGCTGAAAACACCCCCTCTGGCCATTTCTCTGGGACATCTTGTCCTTCCCAGAGCGTGAAACTCTCCGGGACTTGCACGTGTTTGTGGCCCCTGCCCTGCGATGGTGTAACAGCCCCACACAGGAGGGTTTCGCTGACAAAAGGATTGCTCTGGGCTCCCGTTCAACAGGGAGATGAAATAATCCTAATGGCATCATCTCATTTGGCCTTTCTTTTGCTCCAGCTGTTCATGCTTCTCCTCTAGAGATGCAGCTGCCTTTGAGAACTGCTGAATTGGAGAAGGAGAGGTTTTGGCTTCTGTCTCCCCAGTGCCCCCTGCACTTTTGCCAAGGTGGTGGGGCAGTTTTCCCTGGGGAGATCAGCAATGTGAGCAGGACAAACACTGGCTGCCTTGTGTGATCACGTCTGTCTGGATGTCAGGGCAGGCTTTCCTGGTCAGACAAACGCGAAGGCTGGAGGTGAAATTCAAGGAGGTGAAAATCCACACGCTGCACATCCAAGAACGCATCAAAGAGAATGAAGCTCCAGCTGCGATTTCCACACAGCCCTGGACAAGACCACAGGCTTACTGGAGGATCCTCACCTTCATCTCATCTTTTCTGGCCTCACATTTCTTGCAAGAGGGGCAGAGACCCCCACAGCTGCCTGAGGTGTAGCCCAGCATGCAGGCAGGGGGCTGGGGCACAGCGAGACCACAGCAAAGGGGCAAAAGACAGTTTGCTTCCTGAATTTCATCCTAGAAGGGCCCAAGCTAAAGAGGAGGGTCTGGGGAGGCTAAGATGTAAAAATAAACCCCCAAACACCCCCCAAAAAATAAAACCTAAATAACCAGAGGCACCAGCTCAAATGATTACAGCGTCTCCACACCTGCCTGGGTTTTAAGCTGGGTTAAAGGTAAACAAGGTTACAAGCCTACAGCAAACTTAGCCTGCTGCTCCCTCACCTCCAGCCACAGCTTTGGGTCAGACACAAGTGCTGCTCAAACAGCTCCCCTTCCTCCAGGAAGGGGGGGAACCTCGCCTGCTTTGTAGTCTGCAGGCAAACCTGCATTCTTCATCCTGCTCTTCAGGGAGGTCTTCTCCATGAGCTTTGTCACAGATTGGGAAGGGAAATGAAGCCAGTGACAAAGAGAGGTCCTAAAGCAGCTGGGAGACTCCTGGTCCCACTTTCTGGCTGCGAAGCTTACTTCCCTGAATCCCTTCCTTTGAAAGCTTCTTGCCATCAGTAAGGACTAACTGATGCTCCGGTAGCTCAGGTGAGGAGCTTAACCTGAGCTCCCCTGGGGCTGTTAGAGGCTCCAGACACTTACCCATGCCAGAAATAAGTGAAAATGCTCTTGCTCACCAGCAGCAAGTCAGGAGGTATCCTGGCAAGTAGCCTGACATGGTCTTGCTGAGCCCACCCTCTTGCCGCAGGGAGGATGCTCCCCTTTGCATCATTTCCTGCAGCCACCTTTTCGGCAACGGGGTCAGTGTTTGCTGATCCTGGGATTTCCACACAACTCTGGTACTTAGCAGCAGCTGCCCTGGACTTTGCACTGCTCCCCTGTGTCCCAGGGAACGCTTTTGGTCCTTGGTCACCCCTCTGGGCAGTGCGAGCCACTGCAGATGCTCAGGCTGGAGCTTCTGGTGGCAAGCATGTGGTGGCAAGCTGGTCCCCCACCCTCACCTCATGTCCAACCCTGCATGCCAGCAGACACATCCCCATGGGAAAAATCAATATGGGGCAGCTCGGGGGAGAAGTGAAGTGCTGAGCAGTTTTCTGAGAGGCAGGGAATCATTTTGGGATCCAGAACAAGGGACTAAGCCATTTTCCTGAAAACATGCTCCCTGTTTGCTTGGTGCCGAGAAATTACCCCTCCCATGGAAGGCACGGACTCTCCCCTTAAATTGACACCACCACTGAGATGCCTCTCTCAGAGGATTTCCCCAAATAGCACAAAAAAATCTGCTGCTGCTGGAGTGGCTGATAGCAGCAATACAGCACTGAACTTGGAAAGGAGAGAGCCGGACAGTCAGCTTTCAGGGAGAAAAACAAGCATACAAAACCCCACATGATCCCAGGAAAAGAAACCCAACAAACTGATGTGGAAAGCACCCAATGCTTCCAGTACAGCCCTGCCCTTGCTGTGGCTCTTGTTCACTGAAGGACACCCCACCTTGCCCTGTACAATCCAAGAGAGCCTGCTCAGGCAGCAGGACAGTGACAAGACCCACCGAGCCGGCACGCAACACCCAGCCCATGGGTCTGGAATCCCGTGGGGATACCAAGCAGGGACACCAGCCTCCCTGCGCACTAAAAAGGTCCTTCCCAGTTAGGTATAGGCCTGATGACACAGGAACTTGGGCCACATTTCTAGAAGGTTGGACACTGCTGACTCCTCTTACCTCTGTGGGAAGGTAACTCCCAGGAGATCCTTCCTTCTCCCCCATGAAGAGCAGCTGGCCATGCCTGCCTTTGGTATGCTGGGTGCTCAGGGCTCCCTTGTCATCCGCTGGGATGAGTTTCATGGCTGCCTGCAGCCTTCGATGCTACAGGGCTGGGTGGAGTCGCAGCTGCCTCAGGACCAGGGTGCAAAGGCATCTCCCCTGGGAGACCAGGGAAAGCTTTGCACAAAGCTGCAGAAAAAGCAGGAGAGGAAAGCGGTACAGAAGGGATTTTACAGATGGCTGCTGAGCCAGGCACTCACCGCTGCTCCCTGGCAGGGACTCACAGCCACGCTTCTGCAGCTGGACCCTCTCACCGGGGCTTCCCACACGATGCCCACCTGTATCACACTCCACCCCAGTCCCAGAATGAGAAACCAGGGAGAGGTGCAATAAATAACCCCTTCCTGTCTCAGCAGACAGCCAGGGGAACCAAACAAAGGCTTGCAAGCGGCTCTTAGCCAGGGCTGCAAACAAATCCCTGACCCCAAAAAGGGGACGATGTGCTCATCTGTTGGAGGCACAGCTGAGAGCCCTACCCATCTCTCCATGAGGAGACAAAGCATTTCATCCTTCCCAGCAACCCCCATCCCTGCTGGGGAAACTTCACGGCCTTCAAGAGTGTCTTTGCTGGGGGACAAAAACAAACACCCCACCAAACCCTGAGCCCTGCATCGATATTCCCACCTCAGGCAATGGTCCTCAGCTGAAGCGGACCGAATGGCAGCGGGATGGAGCAGCTTGAACTCAGGGTGAAAGGGAAAACCACTCGGGACTGCTGCCCAGAGCGGGGAAGCGACACAATGGCGAGATGACAATAAGCCCATAAATCAGTGGGGTTGAGGGGAAAGCCGGGAGCATAAACACCGAGGCGATCGCTGAATGCACGGGGAAGTGGACGCAGAAGCAGGGGCACAAGCTCCTGAGGAAACTCTGCCGTTGGCACCAGGAGAATGTTTTTCTGCTGAGCGAAGACAGGCTGATAGCTGGTGTCTGGCAGGCAGGACTGGATGGGCACGTGCAGAAAGGACGGAGCCTGTGACCTGCACCCCATCACCCCGGCCTGGCAGGGGGTACTGCCAAGGCAGGACACTGGGACTGCCTGCCTGTCCTGGGCAATGCAGTGGATTATCTGCTGGCACACAGCGTGCTATCGAACCCTGCGGGGAGTGTCACGGCAAAAAACAAAACATCCTTGGAAAGGCTGAGTGAGATGGGACTGTTCAGCCTGGAGAAAAGAAGACTAAGGGGGGACCTCATTAATGTTTATCAATTTCTGAAGTATGGGCTGCAAGGGGAAATGGCCAGCTCCTTTTCAGTGCTCTGTGGGGACAGGACAAGGGGCAATGGCTGCAAGTTAGAGCATAGGAAGTTCCACACCAACATGGGGAAGAACTTTTACCCAGTGAGAGTGAGGGAGCCCTGGGACAGGCTGCCCAGGGGGGTATGGGGTCTCCTTCTCTGGAGGTATTCCAGCTCCGTCTGGATGCCGAACTGTGCAGTATGAGCTAGGGAGCCGCTTTGGCAGGGGGTTGGACCAGATGAGCTCTCGAGGTCCCTTCCAACCACTATGATTCCGTGATCCTGCAGTGCTTGCTGGCAGCTTTGCCAGGGCCCCTCACACTGCTGGGACCCTGTTGTATGGCATCAGCATTACTGCTCCCCTGCACCACAAGGGTCTGCTCTTTCCACAAGCCGGGGCTTGTCCTGCACCCTGTCAGCAGGTCTTCTACCTCAGGGCCACCAGTGCTCCCCAGAAGAAATAGGGGCATCATCCCCAGGGACAAGTCCCAAGCCAAGAGCACCCCTCGCAAGGAGCCTGTAGAAGTGCAATGGGAAGATGCACTGTTACGGAAAGTCGCTGGGCACTGACCTTGGGGGAAGCACAGTGAAAGGCCATAAAGCCCATGGCCTCAGCCTGTGGGTGGTCTTTGGTCAGACATGGCCACTCCAAAGGGCACCTTGCGGGACATGACTTTTGCATCAAGTCCTTCAGGTCCAACAGCTTTGGGTTCACCAAAGGCACCCGGTGTTCCCGGGGTCTTGATACCATCATTAAAGATGTGTGTGTGTGTGTGTGTTCAGGGATGCCACTAAGCAGAGTCAGCATGGGGAGAGAGAGAGAGCACCAAATGCACCACGGCCTGCCAGCCTTGTCCACCCAGGTGAGGCTCGCAGCTGGAGGAACCAGAAGACACAGAGGCCATGCTTTGTGCTGGCACCTCTTTTTGTAACTGTGCCCCCTCCACAGCCCTTGCTTTACCTCGTGCTGGATTAAAACCAAAGCAGCATCTAAAACAATCACTCCAAACCTCCCTCCCAGCTGTGAGCCACATTTTCTGGGCCAGAAATGTCTGACAACACATTCTGCCACAGACACAAGGAGCTCTTCAAATCTGATGCGGCAGCTGTTCCTTCCCTCATTACAGGCAGCACTTCCTCAGGGATGACCCCCATATTTATGCCCTCAGCTAGGAGAAGATGCTCTAGCACATGTGGAAACAGGCTCCAGCTCTGCAGCAGGATGAGAACAAACTCTAACAGGCAGCACCTGACCCCATCCTACTGCCCCCAAAATCTCTGACTCTTCAAAATTCCCCACCCCTCAAAATCCCCTTTGCCTGGGCAGTTAAAGAGCCAAGCCATGCACAGGGTGAAGGGCTGGAGGGCACAGAGAGCAGGCAGCAGGGCGAGCTCGAGCTCCCAGTGTCGGCAGAGACAGCTCTGCCATGTGTGAGAGAAGATCCCTTCCCCTGCAGCGTTCTGCTCGCGTAAGCAATGTTTATGCTATTAAATTCAGAAAAGCAATAACATCCCTGGCACTAGATGCTGCTCGCGATAGCTCAGGGAGCAGATAAGAATCCCAGGGATATGTCATCCCTGTTTGAAGCCTTGGTCACCCTGACCTCCACGGATATTTTAGAATCAAGCTGTTTAAACTCTGGCTCTTTATTAGTTTGTTTGTTGCATCTGCTTTTTACAGAAACTTTTCCAAGACCCAAAGCCCTGCTGTGTATCTCCAGCTCACTAGGTCTCCTGTTTCATTTAACGAGGCGAAGGCCAGTTAATTAAAAGAGAGATCTCCATCTCCCAGCTGGCACACCGCCCTCAGCCCAAGCAGTGCTGCTCCCCACCCTGTGTGCAGAGCCCGGGCGCGACGCAAACCGAAGTGGAAAATGGGAAGCTGTGGCTGTCCTGATGGAGACTCACAGGAGCCCCTCAGAGCTCATGGAGTTTGGAAGCTCACAATAAAACAGGAAGGCAAAGCACCAATCACAGAACAAACCTGGCAGGATGAGAAGTGCCTCTTCTTCTCCCCCTTCCCAGGAGATGATGAACAGCTCTTTGTAGGGATATATTTGTGCTGTACTGGGGTCCAGTGAAGGAGCATCGAAGCAAAAGTGAAACATGGCTGCCTCCCTGCAGAGCTCACAGGGAAAATAAATAGATAATAATAAAAAAGAGAAGAGAATCAGTTTGTTTGCTATCACAGAATGACCAGGTTGAAAAAGCCCTTTAAGATCACAGAATCTTAGGGGTTGGAAGGGACCTCGAGAGATCATCAGGTCCAACCGTTCCTATCCTGTGCTGACCCATATCCCTAAGTACCTCATCTACCCTTTTTTTAAACACACCCAAGGGTGGGGACTCAGCCCCCTCCCTGGGCAGCCTGTACCAGGCCCTGACCACTCTTTCAGGGAAGAACTTTTCCCTCACATCTGAGCCGACCCTGCCCTGGCACAGCTTGAGCCCATTTCCCCTTGTCCCATCTCCCGTCCCCTGGCTGAAGAGACCATCGCCCACCTCTCTGCACCCTCCTGGCAGGTAGCTGTAGAGAGTAATAAGGTCTCCCCTCAGCCTCCTCTTCTCCAGGCTGAACACCCCCAGCTCCTTCAGCCACTCCTCATAGGATTTTCCCTCCAGTCCCTTCCCCAGCCTGGTTGCCCTTCTCTGGACTTCAGGATGTCGTGGTCCTTCTTATGGTGAGGAGCCCTGAACAGCAAAGCTTGGGCACTTCACTGCTGCGGGGCACAGTGCGGTTCTGTAGCCCTCAGGCCACTCGCCTGGCCCTGCCCCAGGGACAGCACCTGCACCTGTGGAAGGTCTCCATCACTCACCAATGGGAGATGCAGTTCCAGACCCCAACCCATAACACATACCTCTTCTGCAGCCCCCAACTTGCACCTCAGCCCTCTTCTGCAGACCCCAACCCATAACACAGCCATCTTCTGCAGAACCCAACCCGCCATGCAACCCTCTTCTGAAGACCCCAACCCACAACACAGCCCTCTTCAAGCTCCTCAGGCATGGGTAGGAAGTATGCCATGCTCTTCCCACAAGAGGTTCCTTCCTTTCCACGGGGATTCTCTGATAGCAAGGCCTGTTTGACATCTCCGTATCTCCTCCCAGGTGGAACACATCCTGGAGAACATAACCAAGACCAGCCTGTGTCCCGGCCGGGGCAGAGACCAGAACAGGCAAAAGACAGGCAGAGTGGGCAGCCAGCAAGCGAGCATCCCAGTTAGCAGGAGAGAGGGGATGGGTGGACTCACAGAGCCCATAGCCCCCACTGCAAAGCCCCATGTCCCTGTCCCCACAGCATTTCTAGTGCAGAAGGGCTGCTTCAGAAGCAGTGGACGTGCACAGCTTTGCTCAAAACCCCTCTCTGTAATTACAGATCCATGGTTTCTTCTGGGCTTCCATTTATTTAATCATGCTTTCTCATCTGCATTTAATACCCTGAGCTCTGTCAGAGGGCAAAAACACAGCCTTTACATCCAGAAGGACAAGAGTTCCCTGCAACAGCTGCTATATTTAACAAAAAAATACACTTGGTTGTCATGGCAACCCTGGTTTCTAAAAATAGACATGCCATATCCAGCACAGTCAAGAGCACAGGCAGCACTAACGGAAGCTGCTTTAATGGAGCGCTGGGAAATGGAAGTAAACTTTTATTCTTCACAGGGATGGGTATCAGGCAAATCATGCACCATCGCACAACCCCCTGCTAATTAAAGCCTTGATCCAGTGCAAACGATCCCTGATTCCCTTGACCCAAACACTGATCTGTGTTCTCTAGTGCCTCGACTCACAAACCTGCTCAAAACCAGGGGTGGGGGCTGAGGCAAGCTGGAGCGGCTGAGCTGCCGTGATGCTGGCATGCCCATCCTCCCGGCACTGACATGCCAACAGCCAGCGTGCCCAAGCCACCATCATCAGGTGACTCTGGTATCAGGGTAAGGTTGGAGGTTCCCAGGAAGTTGGGTAGGCTGTGGTGTCACCCCCAACTAGGAGATCTGTTTGGGTGAGGCTGTTTTGGTAACCTCTGTGCTCCCAACTGGTGCTCAGAGGGGCATCTGGTCCTGCCTTGCTTTAAACAACCCTGACAGAGCAGGTATCAGAGCTACACAGATTTCCAAATGGCCTCTTACCCCTCCACCAAAAAAATCACATCTCTGGGCCTTAAATCGCTCCCTCCCACCCAGGGCAGCCTCCTCCTTTCTCCCTGAAATACAGCCGCCCCAGCACAGCACTGTTAGCAAAATGCAAGAAGCACCCGGCAGCAGGAGCCGGCTGAGCATCTTCTGAAAGGAGATTAGTGAGGCTGAGTAGCCACAGCCTGCTCACCAACAGCAGTTGCTCCCCATCGCAGGCTGAGCCCCCAGCCATCTCGCTAATTCTCCTTGACGTTTCTTGCTCTGAGAGGTTTGCCAGATTGCAACCCCCACCCCAGCATAGTTTCCAAGCCCCGCTTCCTGGGATGGGAGGATCAGCTGCACGCTTGCTGCAGCCTGTCTCTCTCTGTGTGTGTGTCCCATTTTAGCTGGCTTCTAGGAATCCTCGAGCGTGGCAGTGGAGTGCTGCATGCTTTCTGGATGATGCGTGGCTCTGCTTGACTTCTGCACCACTCTTTAGAGGAAGGCGTTGGGTAGCGAGGAAGAGCTCTTGAGGAGGAAAACACTTCCCATTGTTGTAGCACTGTGAGTGCTCTTTTTTTTTTTGCTCCCCTTCACCCCATCCCTTAAGGAAAACTAGATTGTCAGGCCTGATGGGCACCTACACCAATTCAGTGTGGTGTTTTCCCCATTTCATGATGGATTCCAGAAGCCTTGGAGGAAACCAAGGGATCCTGCAGTGTGCAGTAGTGCCAGCCCTTCCCCAGCACTGAGTGTTCTGCCCCAGGTTTCTACTGCTCCTGAACTTCACAGGTTCTTCCTGTTGGCTGTAATAATCAGAGTTTCCCCAGAACCTCCCAAAGCAGGGTTCTGATTGTGGCCAAATTCAGGCAACTGTATAGAAAGAGGGGGTTGGTGTAGCTTGTGAGCTCCGTGGACAAACTGGCTGTCCAGAGACTAGAGGACTCATACGTGCCAAAATCAATAAATATTTCCAATGAGGGTTGAAACAGCATTGAAGATGATGTCACTTGGCTTAAACCCTGGGTTACTCTATAGCCCAAACTTTGAGCTGTGAGCTGCAGACACCCTGGGCAGCTCACGGTGCCAGGATGCGTCCACCAAGCCCTTGCTCTGGCTGTTGTTTCTGCAAGGGTAGTTTGTCATGTGGCAGCAAAATGTTTAAGTCACCAGACCACATCACGTGCACTGATGGAGCTCGAAGCCAAACCCTAGGGATGGCTAGCGCTTGCTAAGACCCAGCAGAACCATCCTGATGGACCCCAGACATTCTGAGCCTACCCTTCAGTTCTTGTGGTGGAAGAGCATTGTTCTCCCTGAGAAAAATGCCTTGTTGGACAGCTTGCCAAGGCCATGCCAACCCTGCGGGCTCTTGCTGTTGGCCACAAAACAACTCATCACACAAAACTAAAGCCCTTCTCTCTGCACACTTGAGCACCAGGCCCTGCTGAACGCACAAATCCCCCTCCCTTGTTGGGTGTGAAGGGAGACCAAGGGGCAAATACCAGCAAGCGACGGGGGCTCTCTTGACTCATCACAACTCCTACCCATGGTGGACACATCAACATTGCCTCCCCTTTGGCTCACAGTGAGGGAACACCTCTCCCCTTCGTCAGCTGCATCTCCACCTCTGGGTTTGCTCGGTACACTGGCCAGGCACGATCAGCATCAAGACCCAGTCTGTTACCCAAAACCGAAATGTTTATGGGCGCTGTTGAACTGGTCAGCACCCAGCGCATGTTGCTGTGCAACAAATGTCACCCTTCCCATACGTACTCACCAAGCCAGGGACGCAGGTGTATCCGGCTCGCAGGGGCTGGCCCTGGCACCGAGCTGTGGCTGACGAGAACCTGGCTGCAGGGTGCTGCTGCGAGGAAGAGTTAAAGAGCATCAGCACAGGCTGGGTGGGGGAGCCTTGCTCGAGGACTTCAGGCTTTGTTTGCTTCATCCTGACCCAGTTCCTGGCCAATCCCACCTCATCGTGAACTCACTGCTGAGGGCATATAAATAACAGATGTTTCTTTGACTCTCTTCGGCACCTGTGCTGTCCCATTACAATTTCTGCCCAGCACCTTTCTGCAGCCTCCCTGGGTTTCTGGAAGTGGAGCACACTTGTCCTCCTGTATTTTCTCTCAGGTCTGACCCACATTTACCCCTACCACACGTCCTTCCCCCCTGCAGCACCCAGTATTTAGAAGGGCAGTGGTTCTTTACAGCCACCAAAGGCCCCATCGCTGAAAGCTGTATCAGCGTTGCAGCAGCACCTCCTTGTTACCGACAAAGGAAGTAAATCTGTGGCACTGAAGAGCCTGCCAATCAATCCGTACCTTTCTGATGCATGAAAGGAATTTAATGCTGAATATTCTCCAAAAATGGGAAAGGGTGTGGATGAGCTTTAAACTAAATGCCCATGCAACAGCAGGTGGTCCAGCTCCTTAGGCTGGGCATACTTCTAAGCACCCAGCTGGACCAAGCAAATCAAGCAGAGGATGCTTGCTGCTAGAACCTGGAGCTTTCAGAGCAGGGCAGGGAGTTAAGTGCACAGATCCTGTTATTGCTAATGGTGTTTGTGTTTAGAGCTCCCCAGACCTTGCTTTAGAAACTGCCGTGCCCGGGCTGTTAACCCAGTCTCACCTGCTGCTTCGCTTTTGGCATACAGATGGGGAATCGCATCATGTTTGGATGCACAGGGTGCGTCGGGAAGCGCTCCTGCCTTTAGGCTGCTGGAGATGAAAAGGAGCTCCCAAACCAAAGGAGCCAGGACTGAAAGACATACCTGGCCTGAAACTGACCCATGGAGCCCACAAGCAGCCCCTCTGACCCTAGGGCTCAGGCCTTTCCTTTTCCAGGGAACCCTCCTAATACTACTTCCCTAGGGATTTTTCTCAGCCAGAGCAGCCTTCAATTCAAAACATGCTAAATGTCCAGCAATAGCTCCCAAACCAAAGGAGCCAGGACTGAAAGACATGCCTGGCCTGAAACGTCCCTATGCAGCCCACAAGCAGCGCATCTGACCCTGGGGCTTAGGCCTTTCCTGTTCCAGGCAACCCTCCTAATACTACTTCCCTAGGGATTTTTCTCGGCCAGAGCAGGAGTTTGAGTGACAGGATCTCAGGAAGAGGGGATAAAGCAGCAGGGGCCCGACCTCCTCTCCTCGCCCAAAGCTCGCTGACATCATGGGGAAAGGGGAACCAGTGGCGGTGCTGAGAGGTCCAGTGGGTGGAAATGAGAGTCCCTAAAGGGACTTGCGCTTGGCTCCCAACCCTTCAGTGACACACACCTGCAGCCCACCCAAACAACGGGCTGTAGGCAGTTCTTAGCACCGGGTACCATGGCACCCCACCAGGAGGAACAGAAGTTTCATGGACAAAGCTCAGCTGTTTAAGGTCCTTCAGTGTTCCACCTCATCAGTGGCTGGGGCACAGGTGAGCCATGCTTTCCAGCTGGATGTAGGAGGAATTTCTTAGGCTTATTTGTGTTCAAGAGCCCTGTCTCCTCTGCTGCTGGTCACCACAGCATCTCCTTCTG
This sequence comes from Gallinula chloropus, assembly GCF_964237585.1. Classification (NCBI taxonomy): domain Eukaryota; kingdom Metazoa; phylum Chordata; class Aves; order Gruiformes; family Rallidae; genus Gallinula; species Gallinula chloropus. The sequence continues at coordinate 27,913,732 of NC_140090.1, read as the reverse complement.
GGACCTTTCCCTCCCGGTATCTTTCTCGAAGAGATGTAACTGAAGATAATAAAAGGTTTCCTGAAGGCATCCTTCCCTCCCCAGGAAGATTTCCATCACTCAGTGAGGTAGGACTGCATGTATATGTGACATCAATCTCCTGGATTCTGCGCGGTACCGACTCACCCAAGCAGTGCCCAGAGTCATGTGGGTGCTTTCCCAAGGAAACATGGCTTTTGACAGCACTGTCCCAGCCTCAACTTGCTGATGTCAGCCACAGGCAATGACAATTGTACACAAGCCCACAAGGCTTCACCTCCACAGACTGGTAAAGCGTTTGGCCAACACACAGACCCTGGGGCAGTTGTGCTCTGAGCGTTGAATGTGAGAGAGATCATGAAAAGTGCTCGAGATTTACAGGGATGAGGCACAATGAACACAGCAAAGCTGCTCGGTTTTGATGTGGATCTCACCAGATTTACCTCACGTGCTTAGCTGGGACCCCTGGGAGAAACTGATGGCAGCAAGCACCCAGCCCCAGAGAAGCCAAGGAGACACATCCCAGCAGGGCCTGGGCACCAGCATATCCAGGCAACTCCTTCATCCAGGAGGCAGACATAGCTTACCCCAAGGAAGCTGCTTCTGAGGATGTTCAGCCATCTCAATTCCTCACCTTCCTCCTGATGTCATGCCACCAAGATGGCTCTGGCTTCTGCCCTGTCCTCGCAGGCCTCCCTGATCTTATGGCATGAGACAACTCGGCCTTGGCCAGGGATTTCTCATAAATAGCCAGCTCCTTTTCAGTGCTCTGTGGAGACAGGACATGGGACAATGACTGCAAGTTGGAGCACAGGAAGTTCCGCACCAACATGCAGAACTTTTACCCAGTGAGGGTGAGGGAGCCCTGGGACAGGCTGCCCAGGGGGTGTGGAGTCTCCTTCTCTGGAGATATTCCAGCCCCGTCTGGATGCCGACCTGTGCTATATGAGCTCGGGAGCTGCTTTGGCATAGGGGGTTGGACCCAATGAGCTCTGGAGCTCCAACCCCTGTGGTTCTGTGATTCTGTGATAAAGAAATGAGTTGTGGCTACCCACAACCAGCACCAGCTGACATGTGGGTCATCACCTGAGCCACTGTGGCTCCCTCATCCCGCTGCTGGCTACCAGAAAGCAGCTAAGCTCTGCCTGGCTCCCCAGCTTGCTGCAGCCTCTCCAGCGCTGCTCCGTGCACCAGCAGCAGAAGAGGCAGGAAGCAAATTTCCACTGCCCTCCTGGAGATGGGTGCAGCGTGGGTGTCGATGTAGGAGAGCAATTGTAGATCAGAGCCATCTCCCATTGCTTTGGCCTCCCCCACTGTTTTAACTCCAGCTTTCAGTCTCCAGCTTGTGGAAACAGCTCTATAAAGCCTCCATAGGAAACCCAGGGATGGTCACAGCCAGCACAGTCTGTGTGCTTGTAATAGATACCTGCTCTGCACTTGCCAGCATAGCCAGTGCGATGAACATGCCTGCTTCTGGCAGGCAAACCCTGAGACAAACCACAGCAGGACTCTGATTTCACCAGAGGCCTGCGAGGAACCCACAGTACAAGTCAAAGGATGCTCTGGTACATCCAGCCTGCTGCTGGAAATTATCTCACCCCTCCAACGACAAGTGCATCTACAGAGATCACTCAACAGAGATGGTCTCCTAAAGGAAGGTCTGCTCAAAGATGCAGCATCTTCTGGTACAAATTTGGCCGAGTTTCTTATTTCCAGGAGTATTTCCAGGAGTTAAAGCTCAAGAAAGAACATGATTCATTACCAAGCTTTCTCATTGGCAGGCGTGCCCTCCAAAATAAAAACAGATGTTTGGTTCTCCTTGTCCCGATCTGCATCATGTGCATTTTTAATTCTAAGATGATTTTTCTTGAGGAGACATTAACGCTTCCTGGGTCGGAAGCAAGAGGCACCATGAGCCAAAACTCCCGACGTTAGGGGCTTCCTGAGCATCTCTGTGCACTGCTCCAGTGTGGAAACACCGAAAGAGGATTACAAGTGCTGCAGGAGACCAGTAAAACCTTGAAACAATGACCAGCTACAGCAAAACCTCTCCACAGCACCCGACAAACACAGACCCCAGCTCAGCCCATAGAAGGGGCACTGCAGGAAGTGAACAGCGACAACGCGCCAGTCCAGACATGAAGGGGGAAAAACCCAAAACACCCACCAAAACCCAAGTCACCAGCCCTAAAAATCAGGTTTTGGAGTCCGGTGAGACTGCAAGGCAGAACCTGGGAAGTTGTAGGATAGCTGGACTATTTCCCAAGTAGACCCGTAGGCACGTACTTGTCATGTGTCCCAAATGCCCCACTGCACCTCTCCATCACGGGGGATGACGTCTCACTTGGGAACCTCAAGACAAGAAGGGACCAGTGGGATGGGAGGTCCAACCAAACACCGTGGTGGCCTTGTAGGGGACAAAACCTGACTTCAGCCAAAAAGGTATTTTGACAACATCTCTTTTAAAAATGCCTGTGTCAGAGCAGGGCATTTTGCCCATGCAGATTTTCTACTGAGGAATTCCTCAGTTTAGCCACATTTTCCTAAGAAAGAAACAAAACCAGACCATTTTCCAGTCCCAGTGCAGTCCTTCAGGTTGACCAGACCTGGTCAACAAAGTAGAGCCAACAAACACAGAGCTCGGATGGTGTACCGCAGCGTGACCTCTCCTTCCAGCCTTTTCTTGAGCAAAACCTGCTATAACCACCTTGAATTTTGCCTCTGGTTTCGTTTCTTGGCTCCAAGTTCAGCCAGGTCTGTCTCCAGGAGTGAGGAATTAAGTAGCACAGCTATTCCAAAGTAAACTGGTCAAGAGAGTTGTTTTCTTAGGGCAAACCACTTTTATTCTCAAGGAGAGTGTCAGCAGGAGGAACAGCCAGAGGAAACCTGGCGCTGCTGCTACTCCAGAGCTGTTATCATCACATAGAAAAGCCCCTGAGCTTCACCCCAGCAGTGATTCTGTCAATATGAGCTAGGGAACCTGCTTTGGCGGGGGGGTTGGACCCGATGATCTCTTGAGGTCCCTTCCAACCCCTGTGATTCTGTGATTTGTGGGGCCAGGCAAACGGGAATGACCCGGTCTTGAACGCGCCTCAGTGGAGGACGTCAGAGTCGGGGTTCCCCATAAATGCCCATGGCTTGGGCTGGGGGTGAGAATGCTCCATCTCCAAACTGAAAGGGCCGAGAAACTGCGGAGCTGCTCCAGCGAGGGAGAAGCGTCTATAATTAATGTAGTGGGAAAATTACACGTTTATATAGCCCCCCCCAACACAATAGCAGACATCCATTTCCTGCAGGGCTGTGGACGCTTGCCAGCCCACAAATAAATCACAAAAACACAAAGCCAACAAGGAGGAAAAGAAAGGGGAATTATCACATAGGATGCAGCAGCCTTTTGTACCAGGAAAATAATCAGCCTTTCCACCAGACATCTATTGTTTATCAATAATATTCCCTAACGCTTTTGAGTCTCAACTGGGAAGTGATGTTCAAAACAAAGGATGGAGGTCTCCTTGGGTTTTGCAGGCTCCAAATGCACAACAGAGTGGTCACTGGGGAGACGTACCAACCTGCCCCAGAGGCATTTGTGGGACCAAACCCCCAAAACCCACAGCAAACCTGATATTAAATAGATTTTGGCATAGGAAAAAAGATGGAATAAACCCAAAATTCACCACTTTCCTCCAGGACATGGGTGCCTGGCACACAGGGACAGAGGCACTCAATCGTCTGGCAGCACCTCCACAGAGATCATGTCCAGCGCTGCTGGAGATTAAAAACATGGCAACAAACAGTTTTAGTGAGGACTTGGAGAGCCTCTCCTAGACATCTTCCCTCCCTTTACCTTTCCCCACAGAAGTTCAATGGCACAAGATCCAACTTCACAGCACATTCCAGTCAACAAGAGCCCCTCCATTCACTTTCAATTGCCTTTGGCTCAAGCACTCGGACCATGACTCCAGCTTCATGGCTTCCCCTGTGGCTCGTGAAGTTGGGCTTTATCGGCAACAGTGGGCTGGAGGAGAAGGTCCACTAGTGGGTTTCAGAAGGATAGTTCCTGTTTTCTTCTCAGCGTGGGGCTTTCCAGAATATATTTTGGCTACAACACTGGCAAATGCATGAGCACCCCCAAGGGTTGGCTTGGTTTTCCTCTGCCTCTGCTCCATGCATGGTGGGCTGAATGCTGCCGTCAAGATTCCTGTTGGAGACACAGAGGGGTCTCACCACGCAGGCCTCTGTGCCTGGCCCTGGCACCTGATCTCAGGGGTCCCTTACAGCACACTGGGAGTCGTGGATCCCACTGAGCCCAGCTGCAGTGGCTGGACCTGCTTCTGTGCGAGATCTGTTGGAACTGTTGGAGAGGGTTCAGAGGAGCCACGGAGATGATTAAAGGGCTGGAGCACCTCCCCTACAGAGAAAGACTGAGGGAGCTGGGCTTATTCAGCCTGGAGAAGAGAAGGCTGTGGGGGGACCTCATTGCAGCCTTCCAGTCCCTGAAAGGAGCAGAAAAACGGGAGGGGAATTGGCTTGTTAAAGGGCAGAGACTGGCAGGACAAGGAGGATGGAGTGAAGCTAAAGGAAGGAAGGTTTAAATTAGATATTAGGGGGAAGTTCTTTACAGAGAGAGTTGTGAAGGGTTGGAACAGGCTGCCCAGAGAGGGGGTGGGTGCCCCATCCCTGGAGGTATTCAAGGCCAGGTTGGATGGGGCCCTGGGCAACCTTGTGTAGATCCAGGCCTGGAGGTTGGTGGCCCTGCCTGTGGCAGGGGATTGGAGCTCTGTGATCCTTGAAGTCCCTTCCAACCCAGACCAGTCTGTGATTCTGTGACTCTATGATCAATGAGTGGAACCCCAAAATGTTTTACTGAAACAAGCTATAGGCTGAAGTGTTTTAGGTGGCACCCAAACCCATCCTCTGCTGCTCATGCAGAAGCTTCTCCACCACCTCTTTGCATGCTAGAGCAACATTCAAGTGTTGGGCTGAGGTTGGTTTATCTCACTGAGCACTCTCAGTTCGCTGCCTTGCCACCAGACCCTCCATCAGGACCAGAGGTCCCATGACCTGCAACAGCTAGAATGAAATTCCTCCCCCATTCCAGGCTTGCCCAACCCAAATCCTCACACTTCCTGCTCTAATCCTCCCATTCCCAGGAGGCAGCGGGGAAACACAGCTGGCACTCAGAAATGTCAGGGGACGAAGCAAAATGCTTGGCCGTGCCTCATGCAGTTAAGCTTTGTCCTTCCTTTCCTTGGCCTCCTTAAAAAAACATCAGGGGAAAAAAGGGAAAAAAATAAAATAAAAAAGAGAGGAATTGTCTATGTTGACACACAGAAAAAGGAAACATTTGTTTAGGAGAAAATCAGGTTCCTCTCACTGATTATTGGCTGCTGTTCAGGAGGAAGGGAGAGCAGCAGCAGCCATTAGTGTCTGTCTGTTCCACAGTGATTTGGGCTTTTGTGTTGGGAATGACACACTTAATTCTGATAAAGGTATTAGTGTGTTTCTTGGCCTGAATAATAAATTATTCAATGCAAATCCCTCTATTTATGAGCTTTAATGCCAAGATCTTAAACACCAACACTAAAGTCATTCAAAGCCTCAAGGTCCCCACAGCAGCTCTTGCAGTGCTGCACAAACCAAGTACCCACATTTCTTTACAGGGTGCATATTTTGGGGATGAGGGTGGGCCCTGAGGTGGGAGTGGGGTTTTTTTGGATGGTCAGACAGCACTTTGCTCAAAGCTGCCTGGAGCCCGTCCTACAGCTGTGAGCAGCACCCAAGAGCAGGGGCTCCCTCAGTAACGTCCCCTGAACCAGGGACCTAGCAAGCTTCCTCTTGAGCTCCTTATGCCTAAGTGGCACGCAGGAATGGATAAGCACATTCAGGATAAACACATCTGGAAACAGCTTGCTAGCTACAAAGAAATGCTTATTAACACACTTTTTTAGGGTAAAAATGGAGCAAAACTGAAATAGAGCAAGCACAGGCTAGAGTTTTTATATGGGGAGGAGGGGAAGCCGGCCTAAAAACCAGAGCGCTCACAGCAGCTTTGACTTCTTTCAGAATAGCAGGCTAATTTATGAGGGTTTAAATTTGTTTGTTTTTTTTTTTTTTTTTTTTTTTTGCTCAATCCCATCGTAATTTCAACTTTGGCTTCTTGAAAACCATCGTTTCTGAACCGGAGCAATGCACTGAGATTCCTGCAGCACCGAGCCCCAGTTGGTCTCCCCCTCTGGCTCTGCCCTGCAATCAAGTGGGTTTCTAAGGGGACTGGCCCAGCTCCCACCAGGGCACATCAGCCCTCAGGGCCACCCACGGGACCCTTTCTGAAAAGGTCCCAACTGTTGCTCAACTCCGGTCACCCAGCAAATGCGCTGGACCACAGCCAGAGGGGGGCGAGATGATGCTGCGTGTTCTGGAGCAACATCTGTCTCCACCGTCCCTCCTGCCTGCTGGAAGCCTCAGCACCCACCCTCAATGGATTGGGACCCAGCCCACATCTCTGCACTCATCCTGGATACAACCTTCCTCCGTGGGCATGGGAACCAGATGCCCTGTGTTGACCATCTCTCAGTCAGAGTTCTTTCCTTCTCCAAAATGAAAGCCAGACTCACTCCAGTGTGGACATTGGGAGCCAAGGTCCTGGCTGGGGTGGCAAGAGGTCCTGCCAGCCCCAGGAACACATCCCTCATCGAGCTGGGCAGCTGCCCGCAGCAGGCATGGGATGAATCCCTATGGATTCATCCTTCCTTCATGTAAAAAGGGAGATTTGTTAAAAAACCCCACCCCAAAATCCCAAAGCAAAGCCCATGCCATGTCTCTAGGTCTCCAGACAGCAAACATGATGCAGCCCACGTAACCGTGTAGACTCAGTTTAAAGGAGCAGTAGGATGGATCCAGAGTCAGCAAGTGCTTGGTAATTCAGGCAACGGGTACCAAAGCTTTGCGCCTTTGCCCGGTGCTGCTGTGCTACAGAGTCAAACAAAAAAGATGACCTTTTTCCTTTCTATTCCATAAACAGGAAGAAAACATTTTAAAAAAAAAAAATCAGTTTAGGCTAATCCTAAACTGAAAGTTCCCAGTCCTTCTTTAACTAGTTTTCAAAAAAAAAAACAAAGTCTCTGTTTGACCTGAAATGTTTAATTTGACCTAACATCTTTTGCTGTGCTTTTAGTGTCTTGGATGCTTCAAGGAAAGAGGCCAATTTTTAAAATCAAACTAGAGTTTAACTTTTGGAGTTTAATTTTACAACCTACTGTGATTTATTGTCTTCTATTTTTTTTAAGTAACTGTGTAAGCAGACAGCTCATGAATGCTCTTGGCACAGTGAGACCATCTAACAAAAGCCATAGGACATTGTCCAGGCCGTGTACATGTCCCTCTGTGTAGTAAGAGGACCAGACCTAAGAGATGAAGGTGGCACATTTATCTTTGGCTGCCTCCGCCAGCTAAAAACACGACTCTGGCTGGAGACTCCATCCTTAGCCCAACAACTACTCCCTCTGCAAGGCATCGTTTGGGGATGCTGGAGCAAAGACCATCCCTTCCAAATGTCCTTAACTTGCTGAGAAGAGCCTGAGTGTCTCAACCTGGGGACCTGTGACAGGATCTTGCCATGATCGTGCCTCGATCTTGCCTCCTTTGGTCATGCCCATGTGGCCTATCTGCTCTATAAGATGTTTTCAGATGTCCCAGTCCTCCAAGAAACTGCCTTGCTATTGGATTTAATAGTTAGCTGAAACTAGCTATTGATTGGGTTATAGTTGGATAATAGTTGGCTGAAGCTTGGTATTCAGCAGCTCCCCCCCCAACAAGAGGATTTAAATGACTCCCTAGGTTTAGGACCTGATATTGCCCCTACAACAACCCAACTAGCTGACTACACAGAAGAGGACCAAAGGCTTGCAGCAGCAAAGGGGTACTAAAACAAATCCCATCGAACCCTTGGCTCAAACAGGGGCTTCAAGAAGAATTGACAAAGCACCCCAGAAGGAATCACAGAATCACAAGGCTGGAAAATCCCTTTAAGATCATTGAGTCCAACCATTCCCGTCCTAAGCTAAACCATATCCCTGAGCACCTCATCTCCCCGTCTGTTAAACACACCCAGGGGCAGGGACTCAGCCCCTCCCTGGGCAGCCTGTGCCAGGCCCTGACAACTCTTTCAGGGAAGAACTTTTCCCTCACACCTGAGCTGACCCTGAGAATTCATGAAGTTAAAGATGCCCCAAAACGTTCGAGTTAAAGATGCCCTGAAATGGCATATTGGGGGATGACCTGCAAACAAGAAAACAGCCTGCTGCACTCTGGAGCTGCGTGGGTTTGGTTGTAAAAATGTTAAATGGGGAAAAAAAAACCCTGCTGTCCCATCAAGCCACTTCAGAAAGCGCAGTGTTTGCTCAGGCTGGTGGCTGTCAGCAACAATAGTGCCCACTTCTTAGTTTTAAGACCTGCCAGGGTAGAAACAAATGCTTCCTTCCCCATTAAGTGCCCTTCAGTCGTAAAACAAGCCCTTTTAACATCATTTAAGAGCAATAATAGCAGTTGCACTGTGTTTTCCTTTGCTTTACTGATTTATCCACACAGGAATCAGACTATGGCTGCATAAAAGAGTGTAAGGCCACTGCTGACCTCTAACCGGTACAGTAAAATCAGGTATGGGGAACGTGCAGACTGTAACTACTCTGCACAGGGCACAGAATACTTTACAAACCCAGGTAACTCTGCTATTCCACGCCAGTATCTTGGCGTTCAGCCCCACACAAAACCAGGATCAAATCAGCAGACATACAAGGATTCCAGCCGGAGACACTTCACTCCGCCACCCAGAGAAGAAAAACAACCCAACCTGCTATTCCTCCTTCCTACTACCCGCAGCAGCATCCTGGAGGTGCTTTGTCCTCCCTCACATGGCACCCCAACTGCCATGACCAAAACCAGGGGAGTTCAAGATGTAAAGAGGAGGTTTGGAACCTACAGCAGCTCAAAACGCAGAGCACAAGCGCAGGCTATGTTCTTCATCTGCACAAGGGACATTCCAAAGGCCCCTGGGTACTACCTAGCCATCTGCAAGCAGAGGCTGTGCATCCCCTGCAGATTCCTCAGAGCAACACACCAGTTCCAGACAAGTGCCTTAAAAAAGCAGCTTTTTCTGCTTTCTGGGGGTAGCTGCTGCCTTACAAAACCTCGCGCCTGCTTGGCCTGAGCAAGAATGTACTTCTAGCTCGAGGTACAGCCCAGCTTGGAGAAGAAGTAGGATGTATCATTTCACACCTCTCTGTGGGCTCCCCAGGGCTGGCAGTGGAGATTTTAATTGACATGAGATACGATTTTCTCCTGCTAACTGCTCCAACACTTCCCAGAAAACGCCAGCCTCACCCCCATCACCAGCACCAGCTGTGTCCTTATCCGCAGCGATGCACAGAAATACAAATGGCTGGTTTTCTTTTCTTTCTCACATTAGGCTGTCGTCAGTCCAGTCCCTCCAAATGCTGGGGACTTCCTTCTAAGGAGAAACTACTCTTTGATTTTCATCAAAATACTAAAGCCAGGGGTGAGCAGCAGGATGCAAAGGACAAGAACAGAGCAGGCCATCTCTGTCAACAGGTTTTGGGAGGGAGCAAACAGATGCAAAATACAAGCCTTGGAAATGAATATCAAATTGCTTTCACTTGAAAGAAAAGCACTTAGAATCATAGAATCACAGACTGGTCTGGGTTGGAAGGGACCCCAAGGATCATAGAGCTCCAACCCCCCTGCCACAGGCAGGGCCACCAACCTTCATGCCTGGATTTACACAAGGTTGCCCAGGGCCCCATCCAACCTGGCCTTGAACACCTCCAGGGACAGGGCATCCACCCCATCTCTGGGCAGCCTGTTCCAGCCCCTCACCACTCTCTCTGGTAAAAACTTCCTCCTAATATCCAATTTAAACCTTCCTTCCTTCAGCTTTAATCCATCCCCCTTGTCCTGCCACTGTCTACCCTTTGAAAAAATTGATTCCCCTCCTGTTTCTCTGCTCCCTTCAGGGACGGGAAGGCTGCAATGAGGTCCCCCTGCAGCCTTCTCTTCTCCAGGCTGAACAAGCCCAGCTCCCTCACCCTCTCTTCATAGGGGAGGTGCTCCAGCCCCCTAATCTTCTTTGTGGCCTCCTCTGAACCCTCTCTACTTAGGACAAAATAAAAGAGTCAAAATATTGTGCTTTTGTCCAGATTAAAAAGTCTCTGGTTATTTTATCGTGTTCTTCCAGAAGTTTTCATAACCACTGCGTTTAGCTGCCCACTTCAGATTTTCAACCAGTTTCAAAGGCAACTCAAGTTTCAGGATGGTTTTGCAAGGCTGGCAACCAGGCTTAACATCTCCTTGGAGCACATCATTAAGAAAAGAGCGACCTTGTGTCCTCTCTGCCGTGCTGCTGGGGAGACCATTTTCAGATAACAGCCCAGCTAGGAAACCAGATTTCATGATGGGCAGAAGAAGGGCTGGCAGAAGCCACTGAGATGTCAGGGGATGGCACAGCTCATTTTAAAAAAAAAACCATTTGCCTGCCTGGCTTTTAGACAGGTGACAATAACAAGGAGTGATAAATGAACATCAGCCTATGTTCACAGAGAATGTCTCATCTTGGCCACGTTCCAAGCACGCTGCCAACAGGGATGCATTAGTCCCTGTTGTCAAAACTGCTTCATTTCTCACACACAAAAATACTCCCATGGCCAAGCAGAAGGTGCGGGAGATGCCTGGGTAGGGAACAGAGGCAGGTGTCCCAGCCTGGACCGCTGGAAGTGCCTCCAGCGCTGTAGATGTGAGAAGGTCATTTTCCATCTCTTGCCATTCACCTACTCCATTAAGTGATTGCCAGTACTCAGCTGGGCTGTGGCTCCTGCCAGGCACTCAGAGACCTACCACTTAGCAGCAGAAGCAATTCTAATACAGCAGAGGACCCCCCAGCTCTGTGGTCACAATGGTTCTGACCCAGGGTGTATAGGCAAGCCTGGTTTTTCTAGCCTGACTGACAGCAAACGGTACCTAACTCCCGGGGGTTTTGCTGGCATCACCAGCCTTAGCAACAGAGCAGCGAGCGGTAGATCCATGGTCACACACAGCAAAATCGGGATGGCAAAGCAGACTCCTCCTCTGATACAATTGCTGAGCAGTAATGGCATTTCTTAAGGGATGAAGGCATGGGAGGCATGTGGGACATCACTGGTAGAAGATACTTGGACACATAAGCATACACTCACTCATCAACTGATGCTTGCGCAAGTCAAATCAAATGAGCCCTGATGGCAAGCTTCAACAAGACACAGATGTAAACAAGGAAGGGCTCCCACAGTACTCCCCAGAACAAGGGCCTGACTGCAGCAGTTGCTGCTTGATCTGCAACAGCCTGGCGTCCACCACAGCTTATGTTCTCACTTGCTAGAGGAGGCTTCCCAGAGAAGCCTGCGGAGAAGCCTTCATCTCCCACACTACGTTTTCCTTTCAGCCTTTTCCAGCACTGCAGACATCAGCTGGGCACTTTCCCACCATTACTTGTCTGTCTTTATTAGTAAGAAATAGCTGTGTGACTGGATACTTCTGGCTGTAGCTCCAGCTAACACGAGGAGTTTATTGTGCTTGCGTTTAAGAACACTTTAAAAGGACTTATAGCCATCCATCCATCCATCCATCCATCCATCCATCCATCCATCCATCCATCCGCTTTCTTGTACACTCTTGAAGACTGAGATTTCCCTTCACTTCTCCAATTATCCTTAATAAAATAAAACCGACATATTTCTCCCCTTCAGTAGCTTGCAGACCTCCTGGCCGTTGCCTATGCTTAGGGCTAATGACCCCACAAGAAAGCTTTAGCGTCCTGCAAGAGCAGTCTTTGGTAATTGGAGTTTTTAGCCCATGTCTGAAATGTGGCTTCTGGGGGCAGAGGGTTTCATTTGTTGTGTCTGAGACCATTGCCCTAAATACTTCCTACTCCTCTTGACTTTCCCAGACATGATATGATCCTGGAGCACATTTCACATTCCCTCCAACTTAACTGCAGTAGAGCCTGAAACTTGAGTTGCCTCTTCCAGTGCCTAATAAAGTCTCATGAGAACAAGAGCTTCTCATGTGCAGTTCTTTTCCATATCTGAAGGATACTCCTGAACTTTAGCCTGACTTTTGCTTTTGGCTCCTCTCCGAGGACTTTGATCCAAGAAAGCCTCTCAACATGTTCCACTTGCTCAGCTGGGGAATTCAGCACTGCGGTATCTTGCATTGCAGATTATTTTTAGGGATGATCAAATCAAGACAGATAAAATAAGAAACAAGCAGAATCTTTGCTAGAGCTGACTGCAAAATGCTGTAACTTAACCAGCACTTGGTCTCATCAGAGTGGATTTCCTGACCCAAGAAAGATCTGATGGGCCTGATTCAGAGTGGTCATCAGCCCAACTCATCAGCCTGCAGGCCACACTATCAAACCAGTCTCTCTCTCCCTGATATCTTGCTTCTGGGGTCTCAGCTATCTATACCTGAGCCATCAAGGGGCAGTGACAGACCAGAAGGCCAATGGCATCCTGGGAAGCATCACCAGAAGTGTGGACAGCAGATCTATAGGGGGGTTTCTGCTCCTCTGCCCTGCTCTGGTGACCTCCCCGCAGCACTGCGTCCAGCTCTGGGGCCCTCAGCACAAGGAGGACAGGGAACTCTTGGGTCCATGGGAGGCCATAAGAATGCTCAGAGGGCTGGAGCTCCTCTCCTACAAAGACAGGCTGGGAAAGGTGGGCATGGTCAGCCTGGAGAAGAGAAGGCTGCGGGGAGACCTCCGAGCCCTTCCAGTCCCTGAAGGGCCCTACAGGAAAGCTGGGCAGGACTGTTGGTAAGGGCATGGAGCGATGGGACAAGGGCAGGTTCAGATGAGACATGAGGAAGAAGCTCTTCCCTCTGAGGGTGGTGAGACCCTGGCACAGGTTGCCAAGAGGTGGGGGAGGCCCCATCCCTGGAGACATCCAAGGTCAGGGTCGATGAAGCTCTGAGCAACCTTACCTAAAGGTGTCTCTGCTCAGTTCAGGGAGTGGGACTGGATGGCCTTTGAAAGGCCCCTGACAAACTAACACATTTTATGATTCTGTGATCTCCTGCTTAGGAGCTCAAGAAGTCCCTTGCAGAGGTAGCCTGTAACCTCTCAAGGGGAGACACACCAGTAAGCAGTGGTGCCCTGCAGCACACCAACTGAGGAGCAGCAGGCAGGTGATGTACATGCTGACACACAAAGGGCAGAGTTGGTAGGATACAACTGGCAGCCCTGCATTCCTGTCCAAAAAAATCCAATTGAAGGAAAGCACGCTTAACTGGGATGAGACACAGTTATTCACTGATGTAGACCTTTCATATTACAAGAGCCACTTCTACCTAGTGGAACAACAAGCTTTCACATGGGCAAGCCTCCACTCGTTATCTAGCTGTGCATAAGCTTTCTTGGACAGCAAAGAGCACACCTTCACAGAGAAACAGTCAAACAAGCCAAGGACGCACCAACAGACCTTGACGGCTCAGTTGTGCTGCCTACCAGCACCCAGTGAGCAGCACAGCTCATTTTAGGACAAAGAGATCACCATGGGTCAACGCAGTTGCATGTATGCTGACATAGCCAAACTAAATCCAAATTTAATTTCAAAGTCAAGGAAACGTCATCCTTAGCTGTGAAAGGCATCCTAAACAATGATGGCCACCAAGACTAGTGATTTGCTGATGAATTTCAGTTAATCCCTTAATAAATGATTATCAGGCTATTAATAAACTCTCCTGGGCTGCCTGAGCATAACATTCACCACCTGGCACTTCACTGGAAAGAAAAGAACCGCAGAAAGCCACGAGACATACCTCTCTGCGTGTCATATGCCAGGACTTACGAACAATTGTTTTGGGGGCAATTCCAGAGCCCAAGGCTGAAGAAACACGAAGGACACAACAGAATTTGCTTCCCTGATGTGAGGGAACATGCTTTGCTCTTCACTGGGCAGTACTGCCTGAGGAAAGAAAAGAAAAACCAGTCACCACTGAAGGCCAGAGCAGCTAGGCCAAATTAGGCCCTTAGAATCATAGAATCATAGAATCATAGAATGGTCTGGGTTGGAAGGGACCCCAAGGATCACAGAGCTCCAACCCCCCTGCCACAGGCAGGGCCACCAACCTCCACTCCTGGATTTACACAAGGTTGCCCAGGGCCCCATCCAACCTGGCCTTGAACACCTCCAGGGACAGGGCATCCACCCCGTCTCTGGGCAGCCTGTTCTAGCCCCTCACCACTCTCTCTGGAAAAAAACTTCCTCCTAATATCCAATTTAAACCTTCTTTCCTTTAGCTTTAATCCATCCCCCTTGTCCTGCCACTGTCTACCCTTTGAAAAAATTGATTCCCCTCCTGTTTCTCTGCTCCCTTCAGGGACTGGAAGGCTGCAATGAGGTCCCCCTGCAGCCTTCTCTTCTCCAGGCTAAACAAGCCCAGATCCCTCAGCCTCTCTTCATAGGGGAGGTGCTCCAGCCTTCTAACCATCTTTGTGGGCTTCTCTGAACCCTCTCCAACAGTCTCACATCTTTCTTGTATTGGGGCCCCAGCTCTGGACACAGGACTCCAGATGGGGCCTCAGGAGGGCAGAGTAGAGAGGGACAATCCCCCCCCTGTCCCTGCTGCCACCCCTCTCCTGATGGAGCCCAGGATACCATAACCCTTCCGAGCTGCAAGAGCACACTGCTGGTTCATGGGAAGTTTCTCATCCACCATGTCACCCAGGTCCTTCTCAGCAGGGCCTTTAAAGGTCTTTATTCCTTTTTTAATTTTTCCTTTTTTTTTCTCTCCAGGTTGTCTATTTCCAACAGTATTTTAGCACAAGTTGCGCCTGCTGACCTACCGCATTTAGCCTACTTACACTAATTAAACTTTAATTAAGTTTATTAGGTGTTCGTCTAAACTCAAACGTGAGTCAAAGGCTTTGCGAAGGCTTGGCTAAGGTCTCAGCATGACCAGGCAGCTTTGCTTACATAGTTTTTAATATATTCACATAAAAAGTACCACAAAAGCACAGGTCACTTCTAACATATCCATCACAACCTTCCCTAAAGCCATGGCTGGCCTGCAGCTTCAGGTAGGACAGGTGTGACAAGGAGCACCATTTCTTGGTTTGCAGTTAACTCTTGGCGTAACAGAGACTTCAGACTCTTGGTGTAACAAAGACCAGGACTCATGGGAGCATCCTGAAACACAAGGACTCACGCTCCCATGAGTCCTGGCCCATCAGGTACCTCAGGTCTCTCCTCAGAGGTGACCATAATGTCTTGCTGCATTTCTACTTCTTTCTAAAATCAGGGAAAGGCCTCTTCTTTCCATTTCCCCCCACCAGTGCGGAGCAAAGTCTCTGCTTTGTGCATGGACGGTTGTTCTCCAGTCAGCCTCAGGCTTTGTTCAAACAATTCAAGCCAAGTTTCCTGACAGGTCAGTTGCCAGACCATTTGCTCTCCTCTCCACCTCCAATGTACATTCCCTCGTGTCCCAGCAAATGTGCTGCCATGACATGTTTCTGGACTAAAAGAGGCAGCACCAGAAGCTTCACGTCACACCTGGTACCAGCATGCCCACCCCTCACAAGCCACAGATGAATTAACCAGTGGTCTGAAACGACCCTTAAGAAAAGATCCTAGTGCTGTCCTCAGTTGGCACCACTGCTTTCCTCTCATTCCTGTAAGATTATGCACAAAAGTGAAAGTAAGTTGTCCATACCTCAAATCTCAGCAGTCTGTGGGCTGGCATCCATAGTTGTCCTCTTACACGGCTCACTCTATACTCACCTTCAACAAAAACGGGTCAGGCTTTAATCTTAGGAAACCCACTGGTTTTAGAGCTATCGATCTAAAGTTGCTCATGCAAAATTCCCATGGGAGCTGGCCCCACAGTCCAGCATATAGAGGAACAGACTGAGCCCAGCACAACCCATCTTCAAGTCCCAATTTCCCACACCATCCTCAGAGCAGAGCGCAGGGTGCTTGTTCAGCATGTGCCCCCAGAAGGTTTTCAGCCCAAGGTCTTTCTGTGAGTCCTCTGCCTTGCAAGTCACAGAATCACAAGGTTGGAAAAGACATTTAAGCTCATGGAGTCCAACCGTCCCTGTCCTGTGCTGACCCAGATCCCTGAGCACCTCATCTCCCCGTCTGTTAAACACATCCCTGGGCAGCCTGTGCCAGGCCCTGACAACTCTTTCAGGAAAGAATTTTTCCCTCACATCTGAGCTGACCCTGCCCTGGCACAGCTTGAGCCCATTTCCCCTTGTCCCATCTCCTGTCCCATGGCTGAAGAGACCATCGTCCACCTCTCTGCACCCTTCTGGCAGGTCACTGTAGGCGGTGATAAGGTCTCCCCTCAGCCTCCTCTTCTCCAGGCTGAACAACCCCAGCTCCCTCAGCCGTTCCTCAGGGGATCTGCCCTCCAGCCCCTTCCCCAGCCTGGTTGCCCTTCTCTGGACATGCTCCAGGGCCTCCATGTCCTTCTTGGAGTGAGGGGCCCAGAACTGGACCCAGCACTCAAGGTGCGGCCTCACCAGTGCCCAGACCCTCCCCAGACCTACTGGCCACACCACTGCTGACACCAGCCAGGATGCCACTGGTCTTCCTGGCCCCCCAGGCACACTGCTGGCTCATGGTCAGTCACAGTCACCCAACACTCCCAGGTCTTTCTCTGCCTGACAGCTCTCCAGCCAGTCTCCCCCAAGCCTGTAGCGCTGCATGGGGTTGTTATGTCCCATGTGCAGCACTCTGCCCTTGGTGCTGTTAAACCTCATCACACTGCTCTCAGCCCCATCGGTCCAGTCTGGTCAGGGCTCTTTGAAGACCCTCCCTACCCTCAAGCAGATCTTGCCAGCCAAGCCACACAATGCCACCAGTGCCGCACGTGCACCCTCACAAACTGGAAGTGCAATACCACTTGCGCTGGCCTTGGCTCTACTTGCACCTCCAGGCCATGGGCATGGCACCAGGCAGACAGCTGCCCTGAGGCTGCCATCATCCTCATTGGTCTTGAAGGTCTCCTATCATTAGGTTCCCCACCCCTGTCCCAAACCTCTACCCGCAGGCACAGCCAGAATAACTGAATAACTGCTGTTGGGTGATGTCACAGCTTAACACAACCCAGGGTTTATTTTGCTTTCAGCCACAATCACACCAGCTCCTTGTCCTTTAAATATTGTACCTGCTCCCTGGTTGACTGCTTGTTGTTAATGTGGAACTGATTACTCTGTTCAGGTTGGTTGGAGCTCCAGCATGGCACGGCATGGAGAAGCATTGTGGCCAGCATGGGCATCCTACCTGGTCTTTCTCTAAGACTATGGACAGTCACTTGCCCTATCACCTATCATCTTTGCCAGGAGATATGGAAAACTCTCTCCATCACAAGGAACATGCCTTGAATATGGACAAACCCCATCAACATTTAGAAATATATGGAAACAGTTTTTAAACCAAGATGCTTCTCCTTTTGGATAGAGCTTTCCAGATGCGCTGCGATAAGCACAGCATAGGAAACCACATCTTCTGCATAGAAATCCAGGGAGGGGGATGAAATGCCTTTTTTAATTGTTTTATACAAGCACTAACTAAACAAAAAGGAGGGTTTTTTGGAAAAGATTCTTTTGGCAACAAACCCTGCAGCTTAGTGCTTCACAGCTGCCAAACATTTACCTTTAACAAATAAAAACTCCTTCAGAGCCTTGGATTTTGCTTCACACCCACCTCCCTCCCTTTTTGCTTTTCAATGGCACCACAAATGAGGAGGGTCTGGCAAAAAGACCCACCACCCATGCATTCATTCACAGGCACTTATTGGTAAAAATGATACACAAATGTGAGGCTAAGTCCAAATTCCCAGGACCACTCCGAGTTGAGTGGGCTCATTTCCCCCCAAAGGACAGACACCTCCTAGCTAGCACTGGAGGACATTCAAATGGGTTTTAGAGACTCCCAAACCCCAAAATCTCATTGGTTTCCTCTTCTGTGAAAGGCTACTTGCTCAGCAGCAGTTCCTTCACCTCTTCTATCGCCTTCCCCCATGCCACAGTGCTGGTCCCAGTGGATGCTTCTCCTGAAACACTCCACAGCTCCGAGGAATGCTGCTACCTTTGCAGCAGAGATGGATGAGGCAAGGCCTCTTTTGGCTGCTTGTAGCTGCAGGATTTGTCAGAGAGACTCCAATTTTAAAGTGAAAATACTACTTTGTACACAACACTGCGATAAGGTATTTTTTTCACCAGACAGGAAAGGGGAAGTCACTGTTCCCAACAATAAGCACCTATTTATTTTGGGTTTCAGCCTCTCAAATGACAAATGCTGGTGGTGAATGTTCTTTGCAGGAGTGGACAGGAGGCATGTGCCTCTTCAGCAGCTGTGCAGGTCTGGGACACCAGGCGCCCCTCAGACACATCTTGGGAGTCAATCTTCCTGGCACTCTTTGGCCCGCAATAGATAGAATAACAACCTCTTTGGGTCTTTAAAAAGCAAATCTGAAACACTTCAGAATTAGATAAATTCACCCCCAGAATGGAGAAGGGCTCTCCAACTACACATGGAAATACCCAACTCAGAAGCATCAGCTCACCGCAAGCATCCCAGCAAAGAAGGACCTGAGCTACAGCGGGCTGGCTTTAGCCCCTGATGAGCCAAAGGCAGAAAGAAGCAGCAAGCGGCATGGATCAGAGGCGCACCAAGTCAGTACAGCACATCCAACCCCAGCACGTTTCCTCCCTGGTGGAGCCACGGAGCAGGGAGGCGGGGAGAAGCCTATGCTGCAGGTCCTTAGGAAGCAGGAGAAGAAATCTCAGCCTCCACCTGCACTGCTTCCCGAGGTAAGCGCTCCCCCTCGCTTCTCCTGCTCGCACTGCTGCTGAGCCGCAGAGCCTTTCGTGGAACACACGCTATAAATACACATGCCACTTTCCAAAATAGCCTTGTCAGGGTTACGCTGCAAACAGCGCTGCTCCGGGATGCTTCCTGCCTCTGTTCTGGGAGCTCTGCGGAGCCCGCAGTGAGCCCTGCTTTCTGGGATCCTCTCTCCCAGGGACTCATCGCTCTCAGCTCACAGAGGGTGGCAGGAGGGCATGGGTGCCAAGCCCGTGTGCCCAACGGCATGGGAGAAAACAGAGAGGTAACTAGAGGAACAGAACGCTTGGCAAACGTGTGTTGAACTTCTCACAACAAACCCCTCAGCCCATGTGGCCCATCTCTATGGCAACCAAACAGCGCAAAACCAAGACACTAACACCTCAATGTATTAGTGTGCATGCGCTTAGCTATTATCATTCCAGGGGTATGTTCCCCTCCTCACGGTCCTCCCATCCCCCCCAATCTCATTTTGCTTCATAATGAAGACAACTTCATTCCAGTTCAAATGCCAACACAAGCAGAGGCACACAGTTTCCTGACAGCAAAGCTGAAGCTTTGGTAGTTTTAATCAGAGTTTAAAAAATTTGGGGGGTGGGGGGTGGTGTGTGTGTGTGGGTGTGTGGAAAGCTGTGTGTAGGGAGTTACCTGATTTCTGGTTTATTTTGCAGAAATCACTAAAGATTCACAAGTCACGGGGACAGGGAAGGAGATGCTATACACCATACCCTATGAACTCTTCATTAGGGAGAGGAAATGCAGCAGACACCACTTCTCCAAAAATAACTTCAAAGCACCCTGCCTTTGTATCACAGAGTCACCAAGGGCAGAAAAGACCTTCAACATCATCGAGTCCAACCATCAGCCCTACACCACCATAACCTCTAAACCACCTCCTGAAGTGTTTTTTGAACACTCCCAGGGACGGTGGCTCCACCACCCCTCTGGGCAGCCTGTTCCAACACCTCACCATTCTTTTGGTGAAGAAATTCTTTCTAATATCCAACCTGGACCTCCCCTGGCTAAACCTGAGCCCATTATTTTGTACAGACCATCAGACTGTACAGACACGATGAGCAGCTCCCTGAGAAAAATGTAACACCACCTCTGCTGTGCCACAAGGCTTCAGGTCACATCACAGAGACTGGGGTGGGCGTGTTGTAATTTGGACATGTTCATCCTAGCAATAAGCAAGGGGAGGGATTCAAGACCCTAGGAAGCAGAGACAGTGCACAGCATCATGGGTTTTGGCAGCCAAACTAATGAGTTCAGATGGGTTTGGAGATTGAAGTGTGCCTGAGGGCCCTGAGTGAATTCCAGTGGCCTCAAGAGCAAAGATCACATGGAGAGAGCTTGTACAAGACAAGAAGGTGCTAGGTCTTTATCTCTGCAAGTCAAAGTGAAGCAGGAAGACAAAGGATGTCTTCCTTTGGCACATTTGAAGTTGTGTTGGTCATTTGCTGCGCTACCATCACTCTTCACATTTAATTAATGGTTTCCAGAGCATCTCTTTCTCACTTTGGGTAGCCTTAAAGAGTCACTGGTCACTGTCAGAGACAAGAGATGGGACAGGACAGACTGATAACCTGATCTTGCCCAGCAATCTCCATGCTGTTCAGACATGCAACAGGCCTCCCTGCTGGGAGGGAACTGCCCTCTCAGCAACTGCAGCACAGATGTGGGAGATCAGGAAAAGCCTTGGGTGGCTTGCAGCAGGGAGCCTGGCTTCAGGATCAAACTGTCTTTAGAAATAACTAGTTACCATTTCTGGAATCAGGGCACAAGAAATACATGGTTAGTGATAAGACAAACAGAAGCAGTTGTCGTAGGTTGTGAAGTACTACAGGCAATGGATCAGGCTCATCGGTGCTCCACGTATGCTAATAAGGATGGATAATGTTAAACCAGGGGAGGGTGGAGAGAAGAACAGCTCTGAAGGCAACCAGAACATTTCTGACACCAGCAGGTTGAAGGCATCAAGCAACAATTGCCCCAAACTTCAATATAACACCTCAGGGGGAGTGTGTGTGGGGGGTTACATCACCCCCAGCTGTAATGAATCACTTAGCTCCATGTGCCAGGCACAACAGGTCTGGACGTCGTTTTCTAGGCAGTTTGGCATTTTCTCCCTTCCATCGTGCACTGCTGTTTCCAGATGAAATTCACCTTGTCTTGGGGCTAGTTCAGATGTCATCACTGAAGGGTTAATTCAGATGTAATCATTAATCCAGGCTAAACATTCAGGAAAGAAAATTAGTTGGAAGGGCAGCAACGCACTGGGAGGTTGGTAGCCCTGCCTGTGTCAGGGGG
The DNA here is from genome assembly GCF_964237585.1 of Gallinula chloropus. Classification (NCBI taxonomy): domain Eukaryota; kingdom Metazoa; phylum Chordata; class Aves; order Gruiformes; family Rallidae; genus Gallinula; species Gallinula chloropus. The sequence goes on along the minus strand of NC_140090.1, from coordinate 27,892,502 downwards.
GTTGGAACTCTATGATCCTTGGGGTCCCTTCCAACCCATGCCATTCTATGATTCTATGATGTCTTGGAAGAGCATGGAGTCTCCACAAAGACCTCAGAGGCAGTACTTATGTAAAACTGTCCCTGCCCAGGGGCAAAAGGCGGGACTAGATGCCTGCCCAGGACACCAAGGACAACCACCAATGGTTGCAGTGCATTCACCTCTCATTCCCTGCTGCAACCACAGGGGAGAGGTCTCATGAAAAGTAAGATTTGCCACTGCCACGGGCATGATTTCCCATGGGATGGAGTGGATGTAAAGTGCCAGATTAGCCTGATCAAAGCCAGAGCAGATGGATTGTGGGTACTCACAAGGTTTTACGTTCTGTAAGGATAGATGCTAGCATGAAAAGAGACTGACTTCTCTTCAGAGGACTACGCGTGGGCCATATAATCCAACACTGCTTCTCAGTGCTGACAGTTAATGGACTACAGAGGAAAGATTGAAAACAAATGAGCACACAAACAAAGAAAGCATTGAACCAACCTTCTCCTCCAGCATCCCTCATGTGGACTTCAGAAATGCTCAAATAGAGCATTTCTGAACTTAGAACAGAGAAACCAAGAGCTAGACTTAGCTCATCACTGTACAGAAGCTCTAATGGTAAATTGCTTGTCATCTAATGTCAGACATGTGATCAGAAGATGTTTAACATAAGGGTTGCAATGTATTAACCACACTCCCAATTAGCAGTGGAATAATCCATTACTAATACCCCTCTGTCCTCAGGCAGCACCTCCTCCTGAAAGCACACTGCCAAGACTGAAGATGACCAGGGCCCCAATTTCCCGGTCCTTCAGGCAGGTTACAAGAAAGCAAATTAACAGGTCGAACCCCTGACAATTTGCTTCTGAAATAAGGTCGCTGAGGATCTCCTAAGTCCCTAACTAGCTGGCTTGCTATCAGCTGAAAGACATTTCAAGAACATTAGCATTGGTGCCAAAAATATCTGGACTTGTCCCTGCGGCAAAACAGCAGCAGCAGAAGGAGGCTGAGGATGAAATGTCAGTGTCTGAACAAGCAGAGTGATGGGGGGAGCTGAGCTGGGAAATTCTGCTTATTGGGGTACCACCACTGCCAGAACGAGGGAAAAACCCACTGGCTACAAAGGAAAAGTGCCTCAAGGGCAAAGTAGGGGTGAACTCAGGAAATCACTGCCTTGCAAGTCCCTGCAGACCTCCAAGAACAGATCCAAAAAGGTCCAGCAAGAGCCACAAAGCGGTTTTCCTGATGGGATGGGAAAACAAGGCAGGTGACACTCACCTCATACCACTCTATGGGGAGCTGGAGCTCATGCATACTTCTTGTTACCACAAGGCTCCCGCTGAAGCCCTCGGACTGCACACGGCAGCCAAGACTGCTGGGAAGAAACCTCCAGTACACGCAGTCCCCTGCAAAAGACACAGGCCCACACAAACAATACCCTGGGCAACATCATGCCCCCCTGACCAGTGCTTTACCCATCTTGGTCTCTCAGTCTGTTCAGGAGGAGACACTGTTGCAGATGGGATAGATCAGAGGGATGCACTTCACTCTTAAGAGAGAGGCAATAATATGTTTATTGATATAAAACAAAAAGGTGTAATGGTCTTTGGTAATAAATGTGACAATAATTAAGATTCGATGGTAAGGTACTCTTGATTACTTAGAGCATAGAGAACAGGGTCAGATGAATCTATCAGGGAGACCCTCCCGTTGAGTCACGAGGTTCAGAAAGAATCCCCTTGCTTTCTAAACTCCTGCTCAGAGAGGAGCCTAGGTGCAGCTGGATTCAGTCTTAGTCCCAGACTTGGTCAACGGTTTGTGTCTAAAGGATTATATGTACAATCAATCCTTTCTATTTCTTAGCTAAGATCACAAATGTTAGTGCACTTATTCCCAACTCACTTACCGAGGATCTGTTGCGGATCTGTCACAGCAAGGATGCTCTTGACCTCGAGGAGTAACCTTGAGAGGCGTCCCTTTCAAGGGGAGATCCTGACGTGCAGCCCGCTGTCATCTCAGGAGAGCTCAAAGGGCTCTTGGACTGCTCACTAGTTATGGAGTAAGATGATTGGCTCATAGTCATATTTACATACCCCTGTATATGCCAGTGGGCACTGACCAGTGTTTGGTGGGCACATTAGCATAGATAACCTTTGGCTATTGTGTTGTTATCTGTCTTCCTGAACTGTGAGACAGATGCAGAAATCACAATCGGCACCAATGGTTATCAATCAATCCATGTAGACAGGATAAAGAGGAAAACATGGGGGCAATGGGGGAAGCATACCGTCACAGACACTTGTAATGCAATCCCAGCAAAATCCATAGCTCCGAGCATCCATGCAAACCCAGCCCAAGAACAGCTTTGGGTTGACCTGGAATAAGATATCTCAGAACCTTCTTTCATGGCTTTGCCAATCAGGGCGAGGGGTGTGGGGTGTGTTGTTTATTCGTTCTATAAATTAAACATCCTGAAACCTCCATGCTGAGTCTTGGTGATTTCTGCCCCCCGAGTCCACAGGCTGGCACACCACCAGCGCCAGGCAAGCGCTCTGCTCTTGGTCTGTGGGAACACAGACCAGTTCCCATTGCTCTTCTGAAGCTCAGGAACGTTTCTGACTCCGAAAATTCATGTCACCGTGTCGCTGTCCTAAGTGGGGCTTTGGAGGGTGGGGGGAAATACAAACAGAAATATATGCAGACCCTGGGTAGCGGCTCCTGGTTATTAATCCCCTTGACTCCACATACACATGCTCAGCGATGCAGATTGTGTAATAGCTTTGCAAATCCACCCCAGGCCCTCCGGAGACAGTGCCATCTTGAATCCATTACTCGTGTCAGGAATAAATGAATGAACAAAAGCCAATTTTTTTTTTTATTTTTTCCCCCTCTGATTACGTGGCAAAGGCAGGGGAGGCAGAGACCTAAGAGCAGAGAGGTTGAGCACCACGCTGCAGATGACCCAGGCACCGTGAGCGTGCCCCATGACGCTGATTAGTCTTGGTTGGAGATACACACGAAGAGAGGCTGAGGGAGCTGGGCTTGATCAGCCTGGAGAAGAGAAGGCTGCAGGGGGACCTCATTGCAGCCTCCCAGTCCCTGAAGGGAGCAGAGAAACAGGAGGGAATTGGCTTGTTCAAAGGGCAGAGGTTGGCAGGACAAGGAGGGTGGAGTGAAGCTGAAGGAAGGTTTAAATTAGAGATTAGGGGGAAGTTCTTTCCAGAGAGAGTGGTGAGGGGCTGGAACAGGCTGCCCAGAGATGGGGTGGATGCCCCACCCCTGGGGGTGTTCAGGGCCAGGTTGGATGGGGCCCTGGGCAACCTTGTGTAGCTCCAGGCGTGGAGGTTGGTGGCCCTGCCTGAGGCAAGGGGGGGTTGGAGCTCTGTGATCCTTGGGGTCCCTTCCAACCCATACCATTCTATGATTCTGTGAAAAGATGCCCAAATCCAGACCTGGAGGCTGCTGTTGCTGGAGTGTGTTTATTTTAGTCTTGCTTGCATGCACGCGTGTTCCCAGCGGGAGGGGATGTAAACGGACCCAGCCATCCCTGCCCAGCCCTCCATCCTCGGGCACATGCCAAAACTCTTCTGCTCACACTAGCACGAGGTCACATTTCTTGGAAAAGAGCTGGGCTCCTTCTGCCCTCTCTCCCTTCCCCCCTCAGCTCCTGGTAAAATAGGAAAACAGCCTGCCACCTGCCATTTGCCTGGCCTGCTTCTCTCTGTCTGCCAAAAATTAGCAACATGGCCCAAAATATAATTGGAAACACTGCACTGCACCGCGGGGGTCCTGTTTCTGAAGCTGAGAAGAGGCTTGAAGAGAAGCCAATTTAATTTCTAGGTTCCCTGGGCCGCACAGAGCCACTGAGTGGGGAGGTAAAAGGAGTTATTTCTGTCAGGCCGATTCCTATTAGTGGATGCGGCTCTTTTAATGCACCGTGCCACAGGAAACCCGAGCTGTCCCCACAAGCAGATTTAGGGCATTGTTTCTTGGAATGAGTGTTGTATTGGAGAATCATAGAACCATAGAATGGCATGGGTTGGAAGGGACCCCAGGGATCACAGAGCTCCAACCCCTGCCACAGGCAGGGCCACCAACCTCCAGGCCTGGAGCTACACAAGGTTGCCCAGGGCCCCATCCAACCTGGTCTTGAACACCTCCAGAGATGGGGGCATCCACTCCCTCTCTGGGCAGCCTGTTCCAGCCCCTCACCACTCTCTCTGTAAAGAACTTCCCCCTAATATCTAATTTAAACCTTCCTTCCTTTAGCTTTAATCCATTCCCTCTTGTCCTACCAAGTAAGGTCAGATGTTAGAGGCCAGTGATCCCAAACTTCAGAGCTGGGAGTCTGGGTGCACACAGTGGACTTGGGGGGGTAGGGGGCAGACCCTGCCCCCTTCCTCCTCCTCCCCAGAAATCTTGCACAGAGGGCTGGAGCAGCTTCCCTATGGAGAGAGGCTGAGGGAGCTGGGATTGTTCAGCCTGGAGAAGAGAAGGCTGCATGGGGACCACATTGCAGCCTTCCAGTCCCTGAAGGGAGCAGAGAAACAGGAGGGAATTGGCTTGTTCAAAGGGCAGAGATTGGCAGGACAAGGAGGGTGGAGTGAAGCTGAAGGAGGGAAGGGTTAGATGAGATACTAGGGGGAATTTTTTTTCAGAGAGAGTGGTGAGGGGCTGGAACAGGCTGCCTAGAGAGGGCGTGGGTGCCCCACCCCTGGGACTGTTCAAGACCAGGCTGGGATGGGGTCCTGGGCAACCTTGTGTAGCTCCAGGCCTGGAGGTTGGTGGCCCTGCCTGTGGCAGGGGGGTTGGTGCTCTGCCATCCTTGGGGTCCCTTCCAACCCAGACCATTCTATGATTCTACGAAGTCCTCAGAGGATCCTTGCAGGAGGCATCTGGAGAAGGATCCAGGATTCTATAAGGGTTTTGCTGCTATTGCAGCAGCCATGGGTTCACTTCCCATTCAATTCCCTTTTCAGAACAGCTTTGAGCAGTGCTGTGTGGCTGAGGAAGGGCTCCCATGTCTGCTCTGCCAAGGGCAGCTCTGCCTGCAGACCACCAAGGCTCCCAGGTCTACAGTCCCTAGGCCAGCCCTGAAAAGCTAGCAGTTATCTTTGCTTTTTGCAGAAAAGGGATGGAACAAGAGATTAAGAAAATCTAGGGCACCTCATTCATGCCATGCTTGGGCAGAGGGCTGGGCCAGCACATTTCTCAAGCCAAAAAAGCAACGTTTCACCCCAAAGAGCTATTTATGGTGTCACAGTTAACTTGCCAGGTTTATGCTGGCCAGGTTGGCTTATCACGTTCCCCCTGCAAAATACTCAGGGTTTGCTCCTTTGTTATGGGGTGTCTGCAGCCACCATGCAACAGAGCTGTGCTAAAAGCAGCTCCTCTCCTTGGAGGAGACTGGCACACACACACACAGGGAACTCTCCCATCAGTAAAAAGCCCTGCTGGAGGCTTCCAGGTCTCAGTGAGGGGTGACAGCTGGAAATATGGAGCTAGGCATGTCACCCACCTCCCAGGACGAGGTCATCACCACAGTGTCTGCCCAGCAGTACTCCATTCTCTGCAGGACTAATTGAGGTAAGTCTCACAAAATAATTACTGGGCCACCTTCAGCCTCACACGACCAACAGCGTTGCAAGCTCTGCGCTATAAAACTAACCCTGACTGCCCCCCATCCCAAGCAGCAAGAGCACCTCCTGCTTGAGAAATGCATCCAGCAGAGCCAAGCCACCAACTGCCCTGCCAGTCACCCTAAAAAGGGCTCCCTCTTTCACATCACCATTAAACTCCACTTTCTTCTTGGCCTCAGACCAATGGCACACTCACTGAGGGTCTCATGTTCAGGAGAGGAGCAATCTTGTGGTCTTCTCTGAGAGAAGGATGTGTAACCCCGAGTCACAGCACTACAACTCCCTAAGTTCTCCTTGGCCAAGTTCTCAGAGAAGATGTGTAGGGATCCTCACATCAAGCATCATGGAGGAGCTCAGTGGTAACGAGGAGCCTTGATATACAGCACACAAAACACTGGGGAAATCGAATGTCTCTAGAGATGGACTATATTTAGAGATAGGACTTGGATACCTAAATCCCTTGGTGGGTCTGATGCTTGGAACTGTGGGCTGCCTTAATTTCAGTCTCAGAAGGACCCCAGGATTCCCTCTCATCAGGCTGCTTACTGAACAGACTTTAATACATCGGGGAGTAAAAAGCATAGTAGAGCTCAATCGCTTTTAAGTTCTTCGATATCAGAATCCATCCTGTGGCAAGCATGCTAGGAAATAACAGGAAGATAAACCTATGTTTCCAAAAAAAAAGTCACCCAAAAAAAAAAATCCACAGCTGCTCCACATGTGCAATAAGCTGTTTAAAACAAAATAAACCCATACATTTGCTCCAAGAAATACACATTAGGCACTGGCAGCTTGCTTCCCTCACTCCTCCAGCCTCAAGTACTTCAGCTGAAAGGAGGGGGAAACCTTGAAGTAATATATGCATGAAAAAGCCCCGAGAACAATAGCTGCTCTCCAGTTGACTCCAAAGCTGTTATTAAACTTGAGGTTCCCGTGCTAGCGGAGCACAGCTTGAGCAGTGTACTCTGTATTCAGCACCCCCGTCACCACCGGGCTCTGACAATGCCAGCAAGTCACATTCCCACCTACAAATTCCTGGAAGTTGGTAGCCTGAAGAGCAGCATGCCAATATCTCGGTGTGAGTGGGCTCAGCTGGGGAGCGTTATGGAAGCTTCCCCTGCTAGAGCAAAGTATCAGCGGGCTCATCCACAAATCAGGACAGGCAGGCTCTCACTTGGAGCCAAACATCACAGGAGCACCAGGTTAGAAAAGACCTTTAAGCTCATCAAGTCCAACCGTCCCTGTCCTGTGCTGACCCATATCCCTGAGCACCTCATCTCCCCGTCTGTTAAACACACCCAGGGAAGGTGACTCAGCCCCTCCCTGGGCAGCCTGTGCTACATCCCCACAACTCTTCCAGGTAAGAATGAGCTGACCCTGCCCTGGCACAGCTTGAGCCCATTTCCCCTTGTCTCATCTCCTGTCCCCTGGCTGAAGACACCATCGCCCACTTCTCTGCACCCTCCTGGCAGGTCAGTGGAGGTGATGGGAAAGTCTCCCCTCAGCCTCCTCTTCTCCAGGCTGAACACCCCCAGCTCCCTCAGCCGCTTCTCATAGGATTTGCCCTCCAGCCCCTTCCCCAGCCTGGTTGCCCTTCTCTGGACATGCTCCAGGACCTCCATGTCCTTCTCATGGTGAGGAGCCCAGAACTGGACCCAGCACTCAAGGTGCAGCCTCACCAGTGCCCAGTACAGGGGCATAATCCCCTCCCCAGACCTGCTGGCCACACCACTGCTGACACCAGCCAGGATGCCATTGGCCTTCCTGGCCCCCCAGGCACACTGCTGGCTCGTGTTCAGTCAGCCAACACTCCCAGGTCCTTCTCCACCTGACAGCTCTCTAGCCTGAACCCATGCCATACCATGGCAAAAGCCTACATACCATCAGAACACACCATCCAAAACTATTCTGATGGATGTCCCACCCAGAAAAGGGGAAGACATCTCATTCTCCATGGGCTGGAAGGAGACAGATGGTTCAGTATTCCACCAGCACCACAGGATGCAACAAAGTCCTTCAGTGAGCTATGAGAAGAACATGGTGAGAAAGATAGACACCAGTGACTGCACCATGGTTCAAGACAAAGCATAAAACCAACTGCGACCTGCTTGTGGGCATTAGAAGTCTCCAGGAAAGAAGGAATGAAAGACTAAGAAGGAAATCTAAGAGAAACAGAACCCACTTAAAAGCAGCAGAGCTCCTCAATGTAAATGTATCTGTGCAGTTTAAATTGTTAATTTTCAATAAACCCAACCACGTTTCCTTTCAGCCAGGCCTGTCATGACTGTTCATTAGTCAAGAATTTTTGCCTGATGAAGCACAAACCCACTGAACTACCATTTCCAGAAGTGTACCAGACCGTCACTGGGATGGGACGTGGCCTTCTGAGTGTGTTCACTGTGCACAGTGAGCAAGAAGCTTGCTGGCTTCTTCTCCAGAGCAAAAGGCTCCTGTTCCAGGCGGAGGAAGGGATCCCAAGGAACATAGAGTTCCAACCCCCTGCCACAGGCAGGGCCACCAACCTCCAGGCCTGGAGCTACACAAGGTGGCCCAGGGCCCAATCCAACCTGGCCTTGAACACCTCCAGGGATGGGGCATCCACCACCTCTCTGGGCAGCCTGTTCCAGCCCCTCACCACTCTGTCTGGAAAGAACTTCCCCCTAACATCTCATCTAACCCTTCCCTCCTTCAGCTTCACTCCATCCCCTTGTCCTGCCAGTCTCTGCCCTTTAACAAGCTGATTCCCCTCCTGTTTCTCTGCTCCCTTCAGGGACAGGAAGGCTGCAATGAGGTCCCCCCGCAGCCTTCTCTTCTGCAGGCTGAACAATCCCAGCTCCCTCAGCCTCTTTTTGTAGACGAGGTGCTCCAGCCCTTTAATCATCTTTATGGCCTCCTCTGAACCCTCTCCAACAGTTCTACATCTTTCTTGTATTGGGGTTCCAGCTCTGGACACAGAACTCCAGTTAGGGCCCCACGAGGGCAGAGCAGAGAGGGACAATCCCTCTCTGCTGTCCCTGCTGCCACCCCTCTCCTGATTGAGCCCAGGATCCCATCGCCCTTCCAAGCTGCAAGAGCACAAGATCTCCCCAAACATTTCAGATGTGAGGAAGCACCTGGGTGCATCACTGCCCACAGCAAGTGTGATGCTAACGCAGGCACATGAGCAACTGTCACCTCGATGGTTGGGCACTTCCAAGGCTGGGCTCCGAAGGGTGCCCGTACAGGTACGGTCTTCCCGTGGAACTGAGGCACGTGCTTGGTATCTGCAACTAATCAGTACTTGAAATAAGCAAGTGGAAAGATTTTAAGTTTATAAGAAGAATGAAACTATCTATCAGCATTCCTGCACAATGGCAAAGGGGAGGTCTGCCCTCCTCCCGCACCACGGGTTGTCTCAGAGGGGGATGCAGCCAGCTGTTTGGAAACAGGCTGCTGACAACACTGCAGAGTAAGATACAGGGTATTATGAGTCAATCAAAAACATACTAAGAGAGAGAGAGTGGGAGGTACTGATCCTCTGAACCCAGCTGTTTCCCCCTTCTTGCAGGACAAGTAAACTGAAACTTTTGGATCTTCCATGGGGAGACCAGGAAGAAACAATCCAAACAAACGTGAGGAATCAGCACTGAAGAAAAACACTTCTTCACACCCCCCCCCCCCCAAACCCATTGCATGTGATGCCCTCCATTGTTAAACAGGCCCAGGACAATAAGACCAGAATGGAAAAGCTAATTGCAATCTGTCTTCATTGTGCAGAGATCATGAGATACCTGAACTCTTTGAAGTCAGGATAGGGATAATAAAAATCAGCTGCCAGGACCATGCTGCACTGCACCTGAGAGCATTGATAGATCCCAAACATGACCATCTGAAGTTCTGCTCGGATTGGATCAAAATAACCCCCTGGCAAAGAGATCATCTGAGAGTTGTAGGACAAATCCAGGGCGTCAGAAGCAGTTTATGCCAAGCAAGACACAAGGAACTGCAAGAGAGTGGAGGGGAAGATGCAGGGAGAAGTGCAACGTACTGCATTGTTTTCTCAAAATAACTCAATTAAGGTCCTCACCAAAGGGAGGTGATGGCCAAAAATGAAGTGTGAGACACAGATAGCAGCACATTTTGCAATAGGGACCAACCAAGTGTTACCAAGATGCTGCTCTTCGATGTGTGCAAGGGAGGTCTGGAGGAGGGATGAACAGACAGGACACAGAAAGATAAAGCGTGTAGGACGGTGGCATCAATAAACATCCATGAAGGGATACAAAAGCCTGTAACTATTCTGCAGAGTCCAAGGCCTGGAGGACCTGCAGCAGCAGGATCGGGCAACAGGTTTAACGCTGCAAATCATGAAATCTTACCCTCTCAGCAGGCAGTTAAACACAGCTCCTTGCCGTGGGACTTTGTGGGAGGCAAGAATATTTGAGGACTCAAAATGAATTAGACCCACCTGAAGGCAAGAGATCCAACAATGCCTGTTAAACATTGGGATCTGATGGAAACTGCTGGGCCTGGAAATGCCCCAAAATCCTGACGCTGGTAGCTGGGAGATGCAGAGTCTTGGGAACGTCTTGGCTCCTAGCACACGGGGCTTCAGACGCTGCCTGGAATGGCCTTGGTGTGGCCACACAGGACGGCTCTGTATGAGACGGGCCGATCCACCCCGCAGCAGCAAAGTCCTTCAGGTCTCTGCCCCTTCTGAGCCCATTTCTGAATGTGCCTTTGTTATCAAAGGGGACAGGGTAGGGGGGCTCCAGACAAGTGAAAGCAAAATTCAGCAAGGGGATGCTCATTGGCAACGTGTCAAGGCAGCACTAGTCTCCCTGGCAAGATCACAGACAGACGAGATCTCGTCTCAGCTATAAAGCCCAAGCAGGTTTTGATTCTCAGTCTGGGCAAACGGGGACTTGCACATATCCCTCCTCTTGTTACAAGTGCTCTAGCTTTACACCAGCTGCTCTCACTATTCCACTGCTCCACCTGAGCTCTAACATCAGGAGAGGACTCTCTGCCTTCCCTGTTCCCTCTGTGGGTCCCTTGCGCAGCGAAGTCCTTAGCAGGGGGACCCTCAGCTTGCTATTAGTCATATCTATTCAAGAGAGCCAAAAGCAGGTCAATACTTCTACTGATGGAGAAGATGATATGGAGAGGCTCAGAGCTGGCTTTGAGAGAGCCATCCTCCTTCACCTCAACAACCAGGGCAGGAGCAACATGTGCTTGTGCCCTGCCACCCTAACCCTAGCTCAAAGCCAACAATCCCAGCCCGTCTCCTTGCACAGAGAAAGCAACACCACCTTTTCATCCAGCATCTTTTAATCCATTGGAATGGATTAAAGCTAAAGGAGGGAAGGTTTAAATTAGATATTAGGGAGACGTTTTTTACAGAGAGAGTGGTCAGGGGCTGGAACAGGCTGCCCAGAGAGGGGGTGGATGCCCTGTCCCTGGGGGTGTTCAAGGCCAGGTTGGATGGGGCCCTGGGCAACCTTGTGAACCTCCAGGCCTCCTGGTTGGTGGCCCTGCCTGTGTCAGGGGGGTTGGAACTGTATGAACCTTGGGGTCCTTTCTGACCCAGACTAGTCTGGGATTCTATGATCTCCAGGAAGTTTGTTTGGCAGGAAGTTCTGCCACGCGTTCTGCAACATCTCCCACAGCCAGGCCTGCCCCTGTGCTCTCCCCACCAAGGAACATTTTGTTCGAAGGCAGCTAATGACCCATTTACATTTGCCTATGAAATGACACGGGGTTACTTCTCCCCTCCTCTTCCACCACTTGGCTGCCTCTGGTTTGCAGAGCTCATTGGGTCTAATTACATCGACTTCTTCATTGAGGGAGTTTCCCCACTTCGCATGTGTTTTCTGTTCTGAACATAGCACAGTTTCAACAGGTTTTTGATGCTGCTGTTGTTGTTCTTGACGAGAGCTGCTGTTATGAAACACATCCTCACGGCCCTGCCAAGGCCCCCGCCAACTGAGACCAGCTCCATTTGACGCAGGAGCAAATTGAGACCATTCGGTACTTGGGGCACTGGACATCTTATTCAATCTGCAAGGAAGCTGGGAAAAGGGCTGAGTTTCTCCTCCCTCCCCTTCCCTTTGAATACGCTCATTTGTTCCCTCACAAACAGTCTGGTTCTTTTCCAGCCTTCCCTTTTCCCTAATTTTATCCATATGCAGCCCAAGATAGACATGGAAAATTACCTGCCCGCTAAGCTGAGCAGATGCCTGCCACCAGTTAGATCAGTAAACTGGCCCTGGGGATGCAAGCTGTTCCTTGCACCCTTCTGCCAGGGGCAAAGCTACTCTGGTGGCAGCAAAACCAGAACAGCCCGGGGCCAGTCTCAGAGCCAACACAGGGCAGAGACCCGGAGCTGATCATGGAGCCAAACTCTGTGGGAGAGCACCCGCTCTTCCAGCACACTGAGGGGCTTGAGGTCCAGGGGAGGAGACTGCGGATTCCCTACAAAGTGAGACCTTCTCTGCCACGGAGAGAGAGAGAGTGCCTCAGCCCTGAGGGGTCCACGTCAAGATCCCAGCTGTTGTGCACAGTCTGGGAAATAGTCTCTCTTTCCCACTCTGCTCCCCAACCGAGCAGCTCATTTATCAGCGGAACACACCAGTAAGCCAAAGTGGTGGGAGAGGTGGACTGTGCTCCCCATAGCTCTGCCCAGGCAGGACTTACCAGGCACCTTCCCAACACCAGCGCAGCGGGATCGATGACAGGTGGGACCATCCACTGCTGCATCCAGTGCACATCAAGCAGACCAACCCAGAGGCTTTTATTCACTCAGGTCAACGTTTCCATCCTGGAAAAGATACAAGGGGTGGAGAACAGTGCCAGCTCAAGTGTGGTGGGAGAGAAATATCTGCACAAGCCACTCCATGAGCTGAAGAGGGCCAAGCAAGGTAGTTTCCTTCCTACCTGGGCAGAAGACATGGGAGCAAAGCCTCCCCACCATAGCCTGTCTGGAAGAAGCATTTTAAAGCCTTGGCTGCTCAAAAAGAGATGCTGTGCCCTCTCGGACACCCTCACAGTCAGCTTGGACCACAATGACTTCATCCAGGTTTCCAAGGTGTGGAGCTTGGCTGCTCCTTGAGGCTTGGAGACCACAGACTGAGCCCAGGGAGCCCTGGTACACCACCAAGGCACTATTTCAATTAACAGGGACAACCTGTTTTACAACACACCCAGTCCCATCAATCCCAAGAAAGGAAACCCAAAATATTTCAACGGGGGGTTAAATAAACCCAAGGCTTTGGCTCAGCCAACACATCAAGAGAAAGAGCCCCCATTTGGGCCCATGCAAGCCACTAGGAATGGACCTGAGAGCACATCTCAGCAGTGCTGCCATCATCCCGCTCCCAGAAGCTCCTCCACGGGCAGTAATACTATTCTAAACTCATAATAAAACCCATGTGCACACGTACAGAAGGCCTGACCACAGCCTACAATTCCTCCCAGGCCCTCACATAACTTTCACTAACTACAAACTCACCGGATAGTTGCAACCAATGTTTGTGCAAGGGTTGGGGCGGTTTGGGGATTTATTTCTAGCCTCACAATTCTTTGAGCCGCAGCGGTAGCAGCCCTGGTGAGGGGTTACGGGCCTGCAGCTGCTCTCTGCCCCAGGGACAGTGGCAGCACCTCCACCCCTCCAGAGGTGGCAGCCATTTTGAACGCGGGGAAGCTGCTACCCCGAGGTGACTCCGGGCACATCCTTGTCTCACTGCTCCTCCATGGCCTGGCATCACCAGGCCCAGCACACCTCCATTCTGGTCACCACAAGGACCCCAGCAGACAATCTGCATCCTCTGAGAACACTCGCAAAGCAAGATCAGCGGAGAGGGCTGCACCGCCACCATCTTCTCCCTCCCTGGGGCAGAGCCCCAGCCCTCTCAGCTAATTTATTGACCTGATTCTCAAGCCAGCATCCCCAGGGAGACGTTATCTCAGTGGGGCTGAGGATCCCTCCCATGGCCATGTGCAGGTGAGGCAGCCCCACCACAGCCCTGCGCCTCCTTCATACCCTCGGGCAAGGAAATATGCTGAACCCACGAACCCACAGCAACAGCACACAGAGCGCCTTCCTCCAGCCTTACTGCTAAATAACAGGGAAATCAGCTTTTTAAAAGGGCAGGCAATGGCAGGACAAGGGGTTGGATTAAAGGTAAAGGAGGGAAGGTTTAAATTAGATATTAGGGGGAAGTTCTTTACAGAGAAAGTGGTGAAGGGCTGGAACAGACTGCCCAGATGGTGTCCCATCTCTGGAGGTGTTCAAGGCCAGGTTGGATGGGGCCCTGGGCAACCTTGTGTAGCTCCAGGCCTGGAGGTTGGTGGCCCTGCCTGTGGCAGGGGGTTGGAGCTCTGTGATCCGTGGGGTCCCTTCCAACCAAGACCATTCTATGATTCTATGATAACCCTGTAAGAACTACCTGTATTCCCCCCCCCCCCCCCCCCCCCAATAAATCAGGGGGCCTTTACTGCACAGCGGTGATTCTGTGGGGTGGGGAGGGAGTAACTACACCCACTTCATGCCCCCTCGCCTGGAGTAGACACGAATGTAAAGTCCCGGGACCCACAGACACTGGATGAAAGTAGGAGTGTTTGGGAAATGAAGAATTTCCCTCTGGTTGAGGTAGGGGAGGTCCAGGGGCAGCTCAAAGGGATTAATGCACACAAATCCATGGGCCCAGATGGGTTACATCCACGTGTGCTGAGGGAGCTGGCAGAAGTGATTGCGGAGCCGCTCTCTATCATCTTCAACGGGTCTTGGAGAACAGGAGAAGTGCCTGAAGACTGGAGGATAGCCAACGTCACTCCGGTCTTTAAAAAGGGCAAGAAGGAGGAACCTAGTAACTACAGGTCAGTTAGTCTCACCTCTGTCCCTGGAAAGGTTATGGAACAGCTTGTTCTGGACGCCATCTCCAAGCAACTGGAAGAGAAGAAGGTCATGAGGAGTAGCCAGCATGGACTCACCAAGGGGAAATCGTGCTCGACCAATCTCATAGCCTTCTACGATCTCATGACAGGCTGGGTAGATGGAGGGAGAGCAGTGAATGTCATCTACCTTGACTTAAGCAAGGCCTTTGATACTGTCTCCCACGACATCCTGATAACACAGCTGAGAGAGCATGGGATCAATGAGTGGACAGTGAGGAGGGTTGAGAACTGGCTGTTGGACTGAGCCCAGAGGGTGGTGATCAGTGGAGCAGAGTCTGACTGGAGACCTGTGACTAGTGGTGTTCCCCAGGGCTCGGTGTTGGGTCCAGTCCTGTTTAATATCTTCACTGACGACCTTGATGAGGGAATAGCATCCACCCTCAGCAAGTGCTGATGATACAGAGCTGGGAGGAGTGGCTGACACGCTGGACACTGCACTGCCATCCAGAGAGACCTGGAGAGGCTGGAGAGCTGGGCAGTAAGAAATCAGATGAAGTTCAACAAAAGCAAGTGTAGAGTCTTGCACCTGGGAAGGAGCAACCGTTTCTATCAGTACAGACTGGGGGATGACCTGCTGGAGAAGAGCTCAGTGGAGAAGGACCTAGGGGTCATTCTCCATTGATTGACAGGTTGGCCATGAGCCAGCAGTGTGCCCTGGAAGCTGAGAGAGCCAATGGGATCCTGGGGTGCACCCGGAGGAGTGTAGCCAGCAGGTCAAAGGAGGTGATCCTCCCCCTCTGCTCTGCCCTGGTCAGGCCCCACCTGGAGTATTGTGTCCAGTTCTGGGCTCCCTTGGTATAAAAAGGACAGGGATCTCCTGGAGAGAGTCCAGAGGAGGCAACGAAGATGATTAAGGGCCTGGAGCATCTCCCCTATGAGGAAAGGCTGAGTAAGTTGGGACTGTTCAGCCTTGAGAATTAAAGTTTATAATTATCTGAAGCAGGGGATGCAGGGGGAATCAGCCAGCCCCTTTTCAGTGGTCTGTGGGGACAGGACAAGGGGCAATGGCTGCAAGTTGGAGCACAGAGAGTTCCACACCACCATGGGGAAGAACTTTTACCCAGTGAGGGTGAGGGAGCCCTGGGACAGGCTGCCCAGGGGGTGTGGAGTCTCCTTCTCTGGAGATACTCCAGTCCCGTCTGGACGCCGACCTGTGCAATATGAGCTAGGGAGCTGCTTTGGCAGGGGGTTGGACCCGATGGGCTCTCAAGGTCCTTTCCCACCCCTGCCTCACCCCCAAAATCACGTACACTGTGATATCACCAGCTCATGTAGATGGAAGGTGCCTGTAGCCACTTCGTCATGGGCTCACAAAGGTGGCTACCATGACAGTTGTCCCTTTGACTAGCTCGCTAGGAAATAAGCTGGTTTTCTCTTCAGTGAAAGCAGCTGAACCACAAGCTTTCTCACAGCCTGATGAAGGATGCTTCCTATCCACAGAACAGCCACCACTTTGACCTCTCCAGTGGGGACAGACCTGCTGAGGACATCGCCTCTAGGACACCATCACCAACCATTCACAGGCTCCAATCTGCTGTGTTGGCACTGGGAAGGACACCGTTCATCCCAAGAAATCTCTAGCATGCAAGAGATGCATGCATGGTTCAGCTTTGGCTAGCGACTCAACTATGTCCTTGGTTGGTGAATAACAAATAAGTCACTGACATCCGGTGGCTGGGAGCAGGAAGACAGTCCTGTTTGATCACTCTATAGCAATGCTTTTTGGGGAAGAATCACAGAATCATAGAGGTTGGAAGGGATCTTGAGAGCCCTCACTGTGTGAAAGGTCTTCTGCAAGGACAAACACATCCCCCTCTGACTGCAAGAAGAGACACCATGGGTGAGGAAAACGCAGTTCCTTGCAGGGTGCAGAGAAAACTGTTGAGGAAACAAAAGGAAACAGCTCAGTCAGCAGCACATCGGGCGTCCTTGGCACATGTCTCCAGCCACACACCACTCGGACCATCTGGTGGCAGCAGGCAAGACAATACATCCAAAAGCAGCGTGCTCTGGCCAGCAGCGTGTGACAAAAGCTCATGTGTCCCCGTTAGCCAGGGCCCTGAGGGTGACCTTGCTGAGGGCGAGCAGTACTGAAAACAGCCCTTGCAAGCAGTTGTCATAGCCCCTGCTACAAAAATCACCTCTTGGCCACCTTAGCACAACCAGAGTCCCATCTACAAAGGCTCAGCTTGTGTCTTCAGCTTCACTGCTGCCTGGTCCTTCCAATTCTCCTCACACCGTCCGAGCAGCCTAACGCAGCCCCCGCCTCGGAGTCCAAGACCAGCTTTGGCCTGGTGGCAGGTGACTGCAGGGTCACCTTCACAGTGCAGGCCACCAGGGAGACGACTGCTGACACGTGCCCCTTCACCTTTTAGCTTTAGCCTGGCTCTTCCAGCTCTGCGACTGCAAGGATGGCACCTACAGCAGTTCTCCAGGGGAGCTGGGCAGCAGGAATTCTCTTCACTGCATTCTCCGCACGCACGTCCTGGGCGTCGGCGTGCATCCTTGGCCTTTCTCACTGCAGCAGTGGAAGCAGCAGGAGCTGAAATCGTACCCATCCTGTTGCTATTGGTTGTTCCATCTTCTCTTCCCCCACACTCACCCTTTTCCTCCTGCTGCCCCCACTTCATTCCACATTGTTCACATTTCTGGGGATCGTTTTTCACCTCCCAGTGCTTTCTGGAGCTCGCCCAATAGAAATAAGCACAGCCTGACCATCGCTGGTGGGGCGAGGGGTGGGAGGTTACACGCTGGGTATATTTAGCCTCTCACTGACAGATTTATCTGCCTTAATCAGAACCAAGTGTAGTTAAGCGAGGGTTGTTTGTGTAGACTGAACTTCCCCAAAGTCAGCGCACACACACCTCCCCCTCCCTCCCCAATTACAGAAATGCCTTTAATTGAGAGCCCGTTTCCTGGAGCGTGGGCCAGCGCTCTCTCCCAGCAAACAAAACCAGGGCAACACACAACAAGCCTGTTTGGTGTTGGAGAAGGAACCTTGCTCTGATACAGTAATAAAAGTCTGGGAATCACAAGGCATCAAAGGGTCTTTTCCCCACTTATCCTTCTTCATTTGGGCGTGTAAGATAGAGCAGAGATGGGGAGCACCTTTCCAGCCTAAAACCACCGGTTTCCTTAGTAGACCTCAAAAAGCCTTTTATAACAGGATGGAGAGGTCAGTGTGCTGAGGGATGTTAACTGGCTCTAGTCGGGACTTCACCAGACATTGTCTGTCTCCAGCATGACCCAGAAATTCCCTTCTCATAGAATCATAAAATCACAGACTGGTCTGGGTTGGAAGGGACCCCAAGGATCACAGAGCTCCAACCCCCTCCCACAGGCAGGGCCACCAACCTCCAGCCCTGGAGCTACACAAGGTTGCCCAGGGCCCCATCCAACCTGGCCCTGAACACCTCCAGGGATGGGGCATCCACCCCCTCTCTGGGCAGCCTGTTCCAGCACCTCACCACTCTCTCTTTTAGCAAGCACAACCTCAGGCTCTCCCACCAGCTGGCCACATGCTGCCTAATCCTACAGTTGGGGAACGGTTGTGGTTGGAAGGGACCTTTAAAGATCATCTAAGCTCAACCTCCATGCCACAGGCAGGGACATCTTCAACGAGATAAGGTTGCTCAGAGCCCTGTGCAACCTGACTGTGAATGTTTCTAAGGATGGCTAGGGCTTCTCTGGGGAACCTCTGCCATTGTCTCAGCACCCTCATGCCTAAGTACCGCGCAGGTACCTGGCCTCCTCAGACGCATCATTTTGCTTTTCCACCTTTTGCAAAATGCCCTTTCACCCAGTCAGAGGGAACTAAAATTTCAGTCAGAAACCAAAACTTTCATTAGGCAGGCAAGCCTGGCAGATTCACCAGGAGAACCTCACAGCTTCTCCATTTAAATCAAGACTGCCTACTCTTGTCCTCTCCTCATCCTACATTCACATGTTGGCACCACAGAAGAATCCCAACCTGCCACAGCTTGGATCAGCAGGGAGGCTGATCTAGCCAGGCTTTGGCTCCACAGTCCTCTCCTGGGAACAATTTGGAGGCCGTGTGGTAGGAGAGGCTGTGTGGACATCTTCCTTCATGGGGCTCCTCCTCTACATCTGTCCATAGTCTTGCTTTAACATTTCCTTTCGTTTTCCTTCCCATCATGCCATTAATTAGGAACATTTCTCACATGTGCCAGCCTGGAACATGTTGCAATGACCGTTTTTCTTCTGTTTCAGTTTAAAGGATTGCTTTTATGGAGTCCTAAAATCCAACCAAGCCTACAGAGGACAGATTCAAAGAGAAAAAACTTGAATTCAGACTTCAGTGAAGTTTGATAAATTTCCATTAGGTATCAGACTGGTGAACCACGTGAAGGGCAACTGTGACTTCAGCTCTCTTTGCTTCTGCACCCATCAACTCATGTGTCATCCAACCATGATCCTTTCAGGCTTCACACTTACTGCTTTGCCTGAGATGCCTCTGGACAGAGCCCAAAATGTGAGAAGGAGTTTGCTCAGACTTCTGTCCATGGAAACCATCACAAAGGGTTGCTTTGCTTTCCTTCCTTTCTGGCCACAGGAAACAGGGAGGATCTGGGACGTGTGTAAAGAACTGACATCTTACAAACCAGCCCATTTCCTGGCCTTGCCACTACTGCTTCAGTTTCTGCTGTAAGACATCGCAGAGGAGGTTCTGTTGCTTGGTTCCTCCTGTTCACCAGTTCCACTTTCTGTGGCAAAACCCAGGTGGGCTTCTTGTTCCTTTCTCCTTACCTGAGGACACTTGTCTTTTGAATGGCATGGTGGTGGGTGTCTCGGTGCATGGGTAACCACCACACGTTTGCCCTCAGAGGGCTCCCCACGGGTGATTGGCACACTGCGCCGTGAGCTGGAACA
The DNA here is from genome assembly GCF_964237585.1 of Gallinula chloropus. Classification (NCBI taxonomy): domain Eukaryota; kingdom Metazoa; phylum Chordata; class Aves; order Gruiformes; family Rallidae; genus Gallinula; species Gallinula chloropus. The sequence goes on along the minus strand of NC_140090.1, from coordinate 27,873,015 downwards.
GATTCCTGCACAGGAGCTATTCCACCCCAAAGGCAGGTGGTGTTGTGGGAATCAGCCTGTCAGCAGGGTCTTAAACACCTCAGCTGGAGGGGCTCCTGCTAAACTAGAGCACCACGATGTTCACCCCTTGCTCTACACTCCAGGGTGGTGGAGGAAGGAGAAAGGGTTTCCAGGCAGCTGGGGTAGACACTGCTTGGGACAAGAGGTAGGGCGAGGTATAATTGCTGCCATTCTGGTTTGGGATCTGTTCTCACAGTGTTTTATCAGCCACATCCACCTCCCCTGCCAGCAAACCCATTCCTCCAGGGCATTTCACAGGATCAAAGACTAATCAGGGTTGGAGGGACCTAAGGAGATCACCCAGTCCCACCCCTGCCAGAGCAAGGTTCCCTCGAGCAGGCTGCACAGGACAGCGCCCAGGGTCATGGGGTTGGAATATCCCGAGATGGAGTCTCCCCAACCTCTCTGGGCAGCCTGGCCCAGGGCTCTGCCACCCTCCCAGCAAAGTAGTTCCTCCTCAGGGTTAGGTAGGACTTCCTATAGTCCAGTTTGTGCCCACGGCCCCTTGTCCTGTCCCTAGGCATCACTGAACAAAGGAGACTGATCTCTCCACCCCAGGGCCCAGGGGCTGTACCCTACCACCTAAGGTTGCAGTCCTCAGGTTAAATAGGGCTCCCCAGAGAGCCTTTGGTTTCCATACGGGTAGCCCATCATTACCTCACACCATGTGGCACGTTGAGGCCAACGCTGCTCCCCCAGCTTCGATGCGACTCATTAGCTTCCGCCAAGAGGCTTGCAACGGGAGCCAAGACCTGTGAAAGAACCAGCAGCATCAGTATCACTCTCAGGGCAAGGGGACCCCCCGCATTTGGAAAACCTGTGGTTTAGGACACTCTGGGTACCCCCACAACTCACTGCCCAGCCCATCCGTGCCCACAGCCCGGGCGAAGGCTCATGCAGCCCAGCCTCTGACGCCTGGGCCTTCCAACATGCCATGGCCATGTACAAGTCTAGGTAGGGTTGTGGCTACATTAAAACACCATTAACATCTTCTTTTCCCATCGACACAATTAAGGATGGATCCTTCGGTTCTCCTTCTGCATACAACAAAGTGAGGTCAGATCAGGGGCATGACTTCAAGCACAAGGCAGCTTTGGTGGGCAGAGAGAGAGCCAATGGGACCCCAGGGTGCTTCAATGTTTATTAATATCTTACTGTATGGGATACAGGGGGAAATGACCAGCCCTTTTTCAGTGCTCTGTGGAGACAGGACAAGGGGCAATGGCTGGAAGTTAGAGCATAGGAAGACCTTTTACCAGTGAGGGTGAGGGAGCCCTGGGACAGGCTGCCCAGGGGGGTGTGGAGTCTCCTTCTCTGGAGATATTCCAGCCCAGTCTGGATGCCTCCCTGTGCAATATGAGCTAGGGAGCTGCTTTGGCAGGGAGGTTGGACCTGATGGGCTCTCAAGGTCCCTTCCAACCCCTATGATTCTATGATTCTGGCAGCTAAGAGAAGCTGCAAAAGAGGGAAGAAGGAACGCAGAGGGGAGAGGCGCCTTTTGGGAATTAGCGAGGGCCGAGGTAGAGTCCCTGCCCTATTAACTCTTCAATCCAGATTAGGCATCTTTCTACATGAAACTCCCAAGAAACCACCCTGGTTCTTTAGTTTAATAGTGGGGGGGGGGGGGGGGGGGTGTGCCCTATTTGGGTGAGCAGCCCCATGGTCAGGACAGAGCAGAATTTGCTGGATTTCAAAGCTCAGCCTGCAGCTGTTTGGAGCTACAGCAGGACGCGAGCTAAAGGCACCCAAGGCTGTAGGTGCAGAGGTGGGGATGGCCTCGAGCTACACCAGGGACTGGGAGCACTGCCCAACACGGCTTTTGCTGGAGCTCCTCTCTTTTCGGCATTAAAGAGAAGCGGTTACCTGATGGTGCAGCTGATGCCAAGACCTTCCATCTCCAGGCTGGGGCTGCTCCTTCCCCCAGGCAGACAGGCTCTCCACAGCGGTGGAGCTGGCTATGCAGCCCAGCTTTGTGCCATGAACATCAGCCCAGATGTGCTGCCCAGAGCACGGGGGGGCAGCTGGGGCAGCTTCCCACATGAGTCAAGGGTCCATCCCTTGCTTCAGCTGACATCTGTCCATCTTCCAGGGGCTGTGCCGGCCCAAAGAGCATTGTGCCTGCCCCGGGACAGTCTTCAGTTTCCAGAGGGTGAGCTGTAAGGGCAAATTTCACTCTTTATTTTTTGCTTAATGCCAAAATTCCCTTATTCCCCACAGAGAACAAGCACACATGGGGCTATTTTTATCCAGGTTTATTTTTACCTCAGCCTTTCCTACGTGGCCCCTGACGTGGCTGTAAAGGGAGCACTCCCACCCCACAGACACATGAGAGACCAATGGCAGCGGCTGGAAGGGAGCTTTCTCCCTATGGCAGGGCTGGGGCAAACACGGGGTGCTGGGTAATTAGAGCACAGCCTTGTTACCTCGCTTGCTCCTCACAGCTTCGCCCCACGGCCCACAGGCTGCAGCTCTGAGGCACAGCTGCCCACACCAGCCCCATCGCTGGACATACCTCCAGCCAAAAGTGCTCCTGTCCTGACAGCGCTGTCCCAAGGGACCCAATTCATGCTGTCCCTCTCTTACACCATGGACCAGTTTGGCCCCAGGAAGGTGATGGTGTTCTGGAACAAGCCATTAGCGGGGCCAGAACTCGGGTGCTGTGTGGCTCCTCTGGGATGGGTCCTTCTCTGCCTATCTCTGCCTTCAAGCAAAGCCTGGGGAAGGGCATTGGGATGACCAGGGATGCAGACAGCTCCAGCCAGGACAAACGCTATTGGTGCTTGCTCAGGGAACACTGCAGTTCGGCAGGGTTTTTTGGTTGGGATGAGCAACATGTGGAGGTCTGGGCTTCGGTCCTTGGGGGAATTAAAGCATAGTCTGAGCCTCAGTGTTTGTTTCATAAAGGGGAATCGCTGTGTCCTCCCAGCATGCCCAGCCTTGCTAATTGTGGCCTTTGTGGTCGAGCATCAGCTGGGTAGAGAGGCAGCCACACTGCGAGCCTGGTGTGGAAGCGGTGCTGGGGCTGCAGCCAAGGCTTTGGCTCCCTGCAAGTGGGAAGCAAGACAGGAAGGATGGATGAGGCCAGACCCTGCCCAAGGAACTGTTGTTCCCCAGAGCTGCCTCTCACCCTGCCACTGTCTCCCAGAGCATCTTCCCTAGGCTCCCGCCCAACTCCCCAGAGGAAATCACGGCCCCTCCATCCCACCAACCTCTGCAGCCCAAAGAACACAGTGTCAGGCTGCAGCATTTGCTGGCAGGTCCCCCGTTACCATGGCAATGCCATCAAGGTTCAGATAACGTTTTCCTCCATTGCAATTTCTACCGCCGCTTTTTTTTTGGCAGCCGCTCAGGCCTCCGGTAGCCACTCAGGCCTCCGGTAGCTACTCAGGCCTCCGGTAGCCACTCAGGCCTCCGGTAGCCACACCGGTGTGGCTGGTCTTGCCAGGCAGCTGGGAGAGGGCTAGGACACTGCTCTGCCATCCGGGCTGCAGTGACATCGCACACGGCCCTTGCTGAGGAGTAACAGCTTCAGGTCTTTCGCAACAGAGGTCAAGCTGAAACCAGCCAGCAGATCCTCAGAAGTCCTGCACTGTCTCTTCCCATTTCACTTAGCCACAGGGAAACACCCAAAGGGCCTGAAGCATTTCAGTGACAAGGAGACTTTTTTTTAACTTTGGGGTTTTTTTCCTTAAGGAAGAGGTCATGGCGCAGTGGCATGCGATGCCCAGCTGCAACCAGATATTGCTCTGGAATTGCATGAAGGGGAGCCCAGCAGGTCTCTGATCTAGAGTAACAGGCACTGCTCAGTACAAGAGGAGGCAGAGCAGCGCTGCAATTACCGCCAAGAGAGCCCCAGAGAGCTCAGACAATTCTCCCTTATCCAAACCCCAAGCCCTGTGGAGACGGGGGTATCAGTGCTTGGGCAGCTGCCCTGCCTCTCAGCGAGCCCCGTGCTGCTGGCGCTCGGGGTTTCTCTCCTTGCCATCCTTGATTTACAAGAGTGGTACTTTGGCAATCAGGCTGAGGATGCTGATTAGCTGATGGTGGTACATCGTTCCAGGAAAGGCAATCCATTTATCAAAGTGCTCGCAGCTCCCAGTTCAAGGCAGGTGAAGTACCAATAAATACCGAGCAAAGCGAGTGAATCAGGTTCCAAAGTAGCTTAATAAATAAAAGGCTATTAGGGAAAAAAAAAACAAAACCATCCACCCCCAAACCTACCTGCAGGTGCTTGTGCCAACCTTTCTTCTCTGGTAGCAACTCTGGGTGCCGGCACTTTGCATTCCTGCTTCCCAGGGACAGCTCATGGAACAGAACTCCTTGTCTTTACACTGTGAAATCCATCCAGTGAGAATCTCCAACTGAGGCCAAACTGCAGATTGTTGTTTTGCTGGGCAAATAAAAGCCCTGCACAGGATGTCACACCAAGGCCTGAAAACACACATCCCGCTTTGTCCTCCTGAGCTGACATCCCTGAGACTGAAGGTCCAGCAGAGGCCAGTCAGACTTGGGCCCATGGAAAAGCAAGTGCTGGCTGGCAAGGAAACGAGCTGCTTTCCTGAAACACTCTGCAAATGAACTGCTTTTGGAAGCCTCCAGCTGTCCTGGGCTTCTGCCTTCATGCAGCAGCGTGACTTCAAGAGACGGGATACAAAAGGGAGCGGGAAACCAAAGGGATCTTTGAAGTTGGGGCCACAGAGCACGCGATCAAACGGAGCAGAACTGCCAACCCCACGCTGCGAAGCCTCACAGCTCCTATGGACGAGCAATTAAGGAACAAATCTGCCCAGCTTGTTTTCCTGGAGGTGAGGAACACCTCCAGTGTCCATGGATGGGATGCAGGGCAGGGAGAGCGGCCACTCCATCCGCAGTGTCTCTGGGTAGATCGCATGCCATGGCCATGTCCTGCCCCATGTGTTTCTTGTCTCAGGGATGCCCCACTCTCCTCCATCCAGCATGGGCACAGCAGGCTGGTTTAGGAAGGGCTCTGCAGGTAAAGTCACCCGCAACACAGACCGGTGTTTGAAATCTATCTGTTGGACCTATTTCAGCAGGATCCTCACAGGATCAACATGAAATATGGAGCATCTGGTTACTCCAGTTCTCCTGTATGGTGGTAACACAAGGAAGATGCGACTCCCACTGGGATTACAAAATCATTAAGGGGCTGGGGGATAAAAAAGGGAAAAAAATAATCAAACAAAGGAAAAAAATCCCGAGAGATCAAAAGCACAGAAGAGTTTTACAGGGATGCTTCTAAGGAAATCCCAACTCCACAGAGCCAAAAAGCCTCACAAGCAGGTAACTACGCAACCACCAAACCCACTTTCCTGAACAAAGAGACACCCACACAGGTCCCTTGGAGCTCTAACGAGAGGAGAACAGGGCTGGGACACAGCCCAAAGGCAATTAAGGTGTCCAGTGGCATCACCTCCCTGCTCAGCACTTCCAGCACACGAGTCCTCTCCCAGGCCAAGTCTCTGCCAGTGTCTGCTCCTGCAAAAGCTGCAGCTCCTTGAGGCTCTCTCCTTTGTTCCTCCTCAGCTTGGCTGTGGCTCCAGGTGAGGAGAAGGCTCCGGAGCCCAGTCAGCATGGCAGTGACATCTGGTGACACTTAGGGGACACTTCTCATTCCCCACATCTGGGGGCAACAGATGTGGCCACAGGCTGCTGTGGAAAGTGGCAGTGGCCTTGAAGGATGCTGTCCTCATGGAGAAAGTCCCAGGTAAGTCAGTGGGGGCACCACTGCTCCTGGGTGGCACTGCCAGGTCCTGGATGGGGCACAGAGTGCCCATCACAGTGGCCCAGCTTGTCCCACACCCTCCCCGCCGCTATCTGGGCTCCAGCTATAATCCTCCCAGCTGGAGGACTTCTGCTTCTAATACCCAGGTACCTCTGGGTATTCATTTCCAGGGATGGAAAATTCATCAGCCAGATGTTGCTCCTCTGATTAACTAACCACCCTTTGCTTCTGTCTTACTGGAAGGCAGCAATGGTGCTGGAAGAGATTTCCTCTTGGAAACTCTCCTCCTGGAAACTCTCCTCCACAGCCATCGTATCCCCAGCACATCCCAACCTCTGTGGGCAACCCCCAAAACAGAGCCCAGGGATGCACCAGCCACAGCCCTTGCTGAGCACCCAGGGACAGGCATCAGGGGACATGGCACGCTTCAAGCCATAGGAAACGAGTACAGGCAAGAGCTCACTGGAGCCGGATGGGGCATCTCAGCCAGGGCAGCTTCTCCACAGCAGGAAGCAGCCAAGGGGACATATCCCCACGGATACACTGAAGTGTAAGCTCTTTGAAGACAGGGCCAGGATGCGTGCATGCCCCAAGAAGCACCCCCACTTCAGGGCTCTGCCGGGGCACTCAGGGACGGTGCCTCGGTGTGCCCAGGGAGCACAAGTTGAGAGCTCCCAGGCTTCCAACCATGTGACTAAGAGCAGCACACCGAGAAGTGACGGGCACAGAGCAGCTGGGGCTGCAGAGGAGAGAAGGGCTGAGGAGGGAAGGACTGTGGAGGGAACCGGCCCCGGTTCCCAGGCGCTTTCACGGTGCCCGTGCTCACGCGAGGGCAGAGGAAGGCTGGGGTCACCGCTACGCGAGGCCACCAACACAAAGAAGGGTTTAGAGCTCTTTTCGCTTGGGCTGGTTGGTTTCCCTTCCCCCTCACAGCTCGGTCCCCCTGACTCCATCTTCCTCTTGAGCCATCTCCTGGGTGAAGGATGTTGCACAGAGCCGGTAATGGCCCTGCCTTGGAGGGCTCTTCTGAAAACTGTCGCATTCAAGAAGGCACGTCTTTGAGGTCCTCTGGTGCCCGGCGTTTGGGGCCATCCTGGTCCCGGGACAGAGCGTGTATTCACGCTGTGGAACAAGGGGGCATTCAGCAGGGACGAAGAGAGAGGAACTTCAGAAGGGATTTAAAAAAAATAAAAGCATCTTTTCACACAATTGGCCTTGGGGAGCCCAATGTCACATGGCATGGCCAAGGGCAGGGACTTGAGGGATCAGGCAACTGCTGAGTTGACCCTAGTGCTTTCTATTGTTCACACCAAAAAACAGACCCTGTGTAAAAGGAAAGCCTATGGAGCAAACCACATGCACGCACCAAAACCCACTTGGGCTGTTTCACCCATAAAGCACCATGCTGGAGAAGACTTCCAAAGGAGAAAGCACTTTTTCTGAGAACACCATAGATGCGGGCTGTGGGACTCCTTGCAGCTTGTTCCTGAGGCTCCTGGTACCAACTGATACCACCCTGGCTGAGTGAGAAGAATCCCTTCCTAGCGGTGGTGGCAACTGGCACTCCCACAGGGATGGGCATCAGGACTTGCTCTTTCCAGCCACTCCTGGAAGATCTTCCTTGGATCCAGCTTGTACCTTATACCTTTACCAGTAAGATCTTGGCTTCTCATTTCTGTAGGTGCCCCAGATGACCCCGTAGCTCCTGCCTATGTCCCAGCCTCTCTGGATAGCACCATCAGGTGGGGATCCAGGTCGTGACCTCGCTTGGTCCTTCCCGTTACTGCAGATGATGCAATAAATGGGTCTAAAGCAGTAAAGCAGTTAATTATTAAACACAGCACTGGAGGAGGTGTGAAACACATAAAGATGTGAATACAGGGCAATAGTCAGGATAGAATTTGGGCTTGGAAAAACCTAGCTGATGTTTAAGGTCCCCTCCAACCTACATCATTTGGTGATTCTTCTTCGCAGCCTCACTTCAGGCCATGGTTTTGAGCTTTTGCTCAAGGGACAGCAATTTCTGATGTCCTTGGCCAGGCCCAAATTCTTTAACAGAAGCACAGAAGTAAGAGGGACAGAGGCTCGCACTGGGAACGCATTAAATCCACGTGCTGTTTCCCTTTTACACTGTGGAGGGACAATACAAGGACAGGCTGAACGCAGCACTGCCCTGGAAGAGCTGTTGCACAGGAGCTGTTACCTGCAAGGCATCACGTGGCAACAAGAGCCAGAGAAGGGCAACCAGGCTGGGGAAGGGGCTGGAGGGCAAATCCTAAGAGGAGCGACTGAGGGAGCTGGGGCTGTTCAGCCTGGAGAAGAGGAGGCTGAGGGGAGACCTTCTCACCACCCACACTGACCTGACAGGAGCGTGCAGAGAGGTGAGCGATGGTCTCTTCAGCCAGGGGACAGGAGATGGGACAAGGGGAAATGGGCTCAAGCTGTGCCAGGGCAGGGTCAGCTCAGATGTGAGGGAAAAGTTGTTCCCTGAAAGAATTGAAAGGCCTGGCACAGGCTGCCCAGGGAGGAGCTGAGTCACTTTCCCTAGGTGTGTTTAAAAAAAGGGTAGATGAGGTGCTCAGGGATCTGGGTTAGTAGAGGACTGGAATGGTTGGACTCCATGAGCTTAAAGGGCTTTTCCAACCTGGTCATTCCATGATTCCATGAAGAGCTCCTGAACACCTTTGGTTACTGACGCTTTCCTATCAGCACTCACAGCACACTATCGCTGGCAGACCCTGGGTCCCCAAGAGTGCGGCCAGGGGGACGCTGCCGGAGCTTTCTTCACCGGATCAAGCAGTGCTGAGCGAGCGCTGCTGGGTGGTCCCAGGCCCAGGGGCAGGTGGAGGCATGTCCAGCGGTGTGATTCCTGCACCACGGAGGAGCTGGGGAAGCACATGCAAGGGGAGGTCACATAAAAACCAGCTCTGAATCACCACGAGCTTGGGGGTTTGGGGTTTTTTTTCTTTCCCTTTTTTAAAGCCAGTCAGATAAATGTTTTGAGAAGACGTAGTAAAACTGTGGCTGCTTTCTCCAGGGAACTATCAGGATGATTTTATCTGGCCAGAGTATGGTAATAGGGTCAGGCTGTCAGCTTCCATTAAGATTTGGATGTGCATCACTGAATGGAAAGCGCTTGGCTCTATTGCCTCTCATTAGATTGCTTTATGATAAATGTAATCATTAGCTTACTACACTTGGAAAGGGCAGAAGCCCAGCTCCGCAGCCACCCCAGCAGGCTCCACACCAAACAACTTCCCCTGGGAAGGTCAGCTCCATCATGGCAGAGCTGCCCCAGCTCCCAACCCTGACACAGCCGCTCCATCCAGCGAGGCATTGCTACCTCCATTTCCTTGGCCCAAGGGGGTCCATCCACCTTATTTCCACCTGGAAGGTTGGTTTTGGGTAATAAAGGGGTATTTGGGTGCTTCACTCCTTCTGCAGCCCCTCATGCATGGGGTGTGCTGGGCCTCAGCACTGCTCCAAGGACATCACTGAATCCAGAAGCAAAAGCTTCGCCCCTTCTTTAAGCCAGACTTAGCAGATCACTCCCCAGAAATCAAGCTCATGACCCCTCCTATGGCACATCCCAGCATTGAAGCCTCACTGCAGCTGGCACCCATGGGTGTAAAGAAAGCTGCTGGGGACCCACGCTGGGCCTGACCCATCCCATCCCAGCGAGCGCGTGCTGCTGCATTGGAAGAGGCGAGCCCAGGGTGCCCCAATGGGGGTGGGCTGGTGGCTGGGAGTTGGGGCAGGTCTGCCTCTTGCCCTTCAATGCGCCTGGAGCAGGGACTCACATCACCTAAAGTAACAGAGTGGCTCTTGGAACTCCTCCGACCGCCTCCTTGGAGGGTTCACGGACCAGCCCTGTTCTTCCTCCTTCTCTCCCAAGGGCAGGGAGGGGACAGCCAGCCTTTCCTCGAGGACACCGGAGCGTGCAGCAAGCCTCTGATCAGAGATGAGAGCGACTCGGCTGCTCCAGGGGTGGATGATGGACCAGGACACAAGGCTGCTGGAAGGACCTGCACCAATGCCACGTGGCAAACATGCTGGATCTGCATGGTGGCTCCCCAGCCTTTGGCTCCCAGGGCAGGCTCAGTGTGGGGGTACAACACACCCCTGGACAATGCTGGGGAGCTGGGAGGCTTGCTCTCCCCATCTCCAGGTTGCATTTTTGATTTAGCCAAGGCAGGGGCCCTCATCGCCTCTGCATCAGTGGCTTCCCAGCACGATGCCATCACCAGGTCCACAGCCACCTCGCACTGCTGCAAGCTACAGCAGCTCAGCTGAACCGGCTCTCCCAAACACCTGGGGGAAGTTTCACAGCCCTGAATTAACTCGGGAAGACCTGGGGGGGTCTTCCTGAGCAGCACAGCACCTCGAGCCTGCAAGGTGGCTGCGGACCCCCGCACACTGCATGGGTGGCAGGGGCCCAGAGGTGACAGGCAGCTCAGGACATGTGGTCCTCAGGCTGCCGCAGGCCGAGGAGCGAGTCCTTCCCACCCGCAAACCCAACATCTTGGGGGCACATCAGGATATATGTGAGCAAAGAATTCACCCAGGGTGGAACCCAAGGCTCTCCTGAGGTGCTGCGGTAGTTTCCCAGGCCTCGGGCTCTCCCTTTTAGGGGTTAATTACAATCACAGGGAACAACCTCTGTCTCTGTTTACACTGGGGGCTGGCACACCCTCTGTCACTGGGAACGGGCTGGTTTGGGCCCCACTATCACATCCAAAACCACACACAGTGCTATAGCCACAGACTCCTGCTCCCCTCCCAGACAACAAAAGGGCTGGTAACGCAGTTCAAAGTTCTCCCCGGTACAAAAACGGTCTTTGAGGGTAATTTGTTTCAGCTCAAAAGCAGCTGAAGTTAATTACATGGCAATGAGGTATCACGCTTTAATATTACTTAACTCCCCTTGGCCAGGCTGCTGTGAAACGCTGCGCTGTGAGGTCTGCACCCGAGTGCTTTCTGATCTCCAGATAACATCCTAGCCAAACAAGGGAGAGGCAGGTAATGGGATGCACAAACCACTGGAGCCCGGGAGAAGGGGTGACAGAGCACAGGGCTGCTTGTGGGGACACCCACCAGGTGCAGCACCCAAGCTGCATGATGGCTGGAAGGATCAGTGAACCGCAGGCCTGTGAAGGGTCTTCCAGTTCCTCCTGCTCTCCCTGGGAGGACCTACTGCAGCCCCTAGCCCCATGCTTTGATCTGAACTCCCCTTTGAAATCCAGGCATCTCCTCACCACCAATGCACGAGGTGTTCACACAGGCGACGCTCTGCATGCTCGGCAGGTAACGCTGCCACCTGGCCCAGCAGTCGGCCTGGGAAGTCCCCTGCCCACAGCCCGGCACATGCCTGTCAGCACTTGGACAGATGAGCTTTTTTCTCACCCGTTTCTTGAGCAAGAGCTTGAGCTCCCTGACCAAGGGCACCACAGGTATCTCCCTCCATCTTCTGCAGGCCTGGCAAAGGCTGCCAAGGAGAGATGGAGAGCTGAGCCCTCGTCCTGCCTGAAGCTTGAGCTGGGGCAGGCAAGGATGCAGGTTGGCAGCCAGCCAAAGAAGAGCTGCCCTGCTCGGTGGTCACCCCAGAGAAGATGCTTATGCTCCTCCTGCCCTGACAACACTTGGGCATAGAATAAGGCATCAGGGAACACCAGGCTTGTGGGCACAGAGGCCAAAGCACCTGCAGAGAGAAGCTGTGTGGCCCACACAAGGGACAGTGCTGCCCAAGGATGACCACAGTCCTCACATGATACAGGAGGATGGGCAATCCCCAGGGATGTCCCCAGGAGCCAAAGCAGAGGGAGAAGGGCAGAGCCGAAGTGCCTTTCCCCACGCTCGGAGCCCGGGCTGCCCAGCCCACCCCACAGCAGTCTGCAGGCTCCAGACAGGCCAGAGTCCCAAACCTGCTGCCATTCTCCTCCAGTTCTGCCCAGAGGAATGGGCTGCATTGCCACCTAATGGGATGTGCTGGGAAAACCCTCTACATCTTACTGGAAACCAGCAAGACCAGTATACCAGGAGGCTCTGCAAGAGGCAGAGGTGCTTGCCCAGCTCCCCCACACGAGCAGAGATAATCTGGTCAGGATGTCCCCAGCACTGTACTACAGAGGAGCGCGGGTCAAAGAGAACAGGGAGGATATGAGGGGTTTGTGTGCTCAGAGCTGTGCCAGGAAACCCTGCTGTGACCCAGCGCTATCGGAGCAAGCAGGGAAAAGGTTTCTTTGGGATCAAAGTCGTTTTCCCTTCACTGCCTCAGCGGCTCATAAAAGCTCCTGCCAGCAACACACGCTTCGAGGGAGCGGAGATGTTGTCCAGTTAAATGTGCCTCCTTGCCAAAATGCTCTGCATAGACACCCTGGGAGAAAACCAGGCCAGGGGGAACTCCAGATGTTGAGTCGTGGCCCAGAGAGCAACATAGGATCCATCTGTCTCAACATGGCAATGGACCTTCCACAGTCCTTCCTGGGGAACCATTGGAAGTAGGGAGGAGCCTGACTCGAGTGAATGACCTGGCCAAGGCCACCTGAAAGCCATGCTTGAGCTCGATGCCCTGCCAGAAGGGTCCCTCATCCCCTTCATCCTGCCCAGGGACTCACGGGTGGGTCTGCATCACCAGCTTACAGCCCAGAGTGTCATCAGGAAGCAACAATCAGAGCACCAGCTTTGATACCTCGCTCCACTTGAGTTCGTCACCTCCCTTCTGCTTTGTCAAGCTCCAGTGTCCCTTTCTCACCGAAAAACTCAGGGGAGAATCACAGAATAACAAGGTTGGAAAAGCCATTTAAGATCATCAAGTCCAACTGTCCCTGTCCTGTGCTGACCCATATCCCTGACCACCTCATCTCCCTGTCTGTTAAACACACCCAGGGGTGGGGACTCAGCCCCTCCCTGGGCAGCCTGTGCCAGGCCCTGACAGCTCTTTCAGGGAAGAACTTTCCCCTCACATCAGAGCTGACCCTGCCCTGGCACAGCGTGAGCCCATTTCCCCTTGTCCCATCTCCTGTCCCCTGGCTGAAGAGACCATCACCCACCTCTCTACACCCTCCTGGCAGGTCAGTGTAGGTGGTGAGAAGGGAGACCTGTGAGACCTCTCAGACTCTGGTGGCTTTGGTTTCTCTGCTCACACCTGCCCAACTTCCAGGACCACTTCAGGGGGCTGGACAAGCCTGGCCCATCCACCTCACCTGGGAGTAAGCTGAACGAATCAGAAGCAGAGATTAAAGCTGTGCCACAGCTTTGTCCATAGTCCGGCCACACACAATGTGGGCCACAAGTCCAAGGCCCAGGTAACACCACACTAACCCCTCGCCTTGCTTCCACCCTGCCATGGATAAGTCAGGCCTCAGGCAATGCCCCAGACGCCGTAACTCCAATAACCTGCTGAGACATCCCTCCCTCCTGGTACCCAGAAATGGCCCCAGCACCAGGCAACTCTTGCAGAACAGAAGATCGAAACCACGGTGAGGTATCAACATTAACCCTCAAAGGAAAACAGATGAGTTGAATAGCTGCTGCTCTAAGCATGACAAACAGGACTCTGTACGGAGAGTGGGAAACAGCTCATGCAGCAGCCAAGGCTTCTAGGAAGGCAAAGCCGGGACAGACAGACTCCACATTCCTGCCTTGGCCACTGAGGGCAACAGGACCTTGAGTTTTACCCACATCTAAATATGAAAGCAGCAAAGAACTATGTCAAGTTCCTCCCTTCTCACTCCTTCAGACCTGAGTGACTGCTCAGCAGTGGCTCCCACCAGCTCCTGAACACCCTCCCCTCTTAGAAGATGACAAAAAAACAGCCTCATCTCACAAAACACCCAGAGGGGACAGCAGGCACCCTCAAGTAGACACAGCCCGGGAGCCGCCAGGACCTTTTTCTCTCAGCACCGCTCAGTTCAAGCTTTGCACACATCAACTCCCTGCACACCACAAACTCCACTGTGAGCTTTATGGGCAAGACCTTGGTTCCCAAAAAGAAAGTGGATCCTTCTATCGTGTGGAACCACAGACTGGTCTGGGTTGGAAGGGACCCCAAGATTCACAGAGCTCCAAACCCCCTGCCACAGGCAGGGCCACCAACCTCCACGCCTGGAGCTACACAAGCTTGCCCAGGGCCACATCCAACCTGGCCTTGAACACCCCCAGGGATGGGGCATCCACCCCGTCTCTGGGCAGCCTGTTCCAGCCCCTCACCACTCTCTCCGTAAAGAACTTCCCCCTAATATTCAATTTAAACCTTCCCTCCTTCAGCTTTAATCCATCCCCCGTGTCCTGCCATTATCTACCCTTTGAAAAAGTTGAATCCCTTCCTGTTTAAGTGGAAGCTTGTTTGGACCACCTGCCTTGTAAGCAAGGAGAAGAACCAGAAGAGAGCCAACCCGTTCAGCAGCATCTTGGTAACTCACACTTACATCCCATTCTGTGGGACACAGAGCACCATCGCTGTACTATTCAGGCACCACAACGTGGCACAAGACAGTCCCCCCCAAAAAAAACCTGGTTCCCCACTCTCTGCCTGAGCCCCACAAGCACTGTGAAAGGACACAGAGATGAGGAGCCCAGAGAACCCAAACCCCTAGCTCTGCCATGGCGGGAGAAGCACGCTCCCACCTGGCACACCTGGAGCCCCACACACAGGCAGATCCACCAGCCACCCTTCCTCAGCTGCACCCTCCTGTTGTGCCACCTGACGCCCACGTGCAGAGGCACAGCCGAGGGCCGGGGATGCTCTCCTGCCAGGACAGCCGCTATCCCCCCTGGCTATCCCCCCTCCCATCTCCAGGCCACACACCAGGAGCTGCTCATCCACAAGCTGCTCATCCACGGGAGGTGGAGGAAGGCAGTGTGGTGTCTGCCTCTTCTGGAGGGAGCGGCGCTGCCGGCCGCAGAGCTCAGTGGTTTCTCAAGGTGCTCAGTACCCACTAAGCCAACTGAGGTAAGGTTTCTTCAGGCAGGCAAGACCTAGGTATCGCTTGTACCTGGGGTTTTTGTCTGGGAGGGGTGGAGAACACCAGCAGGAATCAAATCAGAGTGATCCCATCAGGTAGAAGCAGCTAGGTCAGGCTCCAGTCCCTGCAGAGGAACCACACACCTCAAGAGGCTCCTTTTGATCTCACTGTGGACATGTACATAGTGAACAGAGACTCAGAGCTGGGAACTGGAGCAGAACCCAGATGGTTTGTGCCATCCTGCCGCCCCCCATGCTCACATAATGACACTCTCTGAGCAGTGGCTATGTGAAGAACGTTGTTCTCTTATCAGGGTTCAAAGGGTCAGAGTCATTCCAGTGCTTCTCACTCAGTGATTGCAAGGGGAAAGAGTTTCCCTTCCTCAGGAAAGCTCTCCAGCACAGAATCAGACCCACCTGGGCTGGAAGACACCCTTAGGATCATCAAGTCCAACCATAGCCTAACCCTGCCCAACCCACCTCTAGATCTCGTCATTAAGGACTTCATCTACACTCCTTTTAAATCCCCCTGGGGATGGTGACCCCATCACATCCCTGGGCAGCCTGTGCCAGGGCTTGACTTACCTTTCAGTACTGAAATTCTCCCTGATCTCTGACCTAAATCTCCCCTGGCACAATCTAAAACCATTCCCTCTTGTCCTATCACTTGTTACCTGAGAGAAGAGACTGACCCCACCTCTCTGCACCCTCCTGGCAGGTAGTTGTAGAGAGCAATAAGGTCTCCCCTCAGCCTCCTCTTCTCCAGGCTGAACACCCCCAGCTCCCTCAGCCGCTCCTCAGAGGATTTGCCCTCCAGCCCCTTCCCCAGCCTGGTTGCCCTTCTCTGGACTCGCTCCAGGACCTCAATGTCTTTCTTATGGTGAGAAGCCCAGAACTGGACCCGGCACTCGAGGTGCAGCCTCACCAGTGCTGAGTACAACAGAACAATCCCTTCCCTACTCCTGCTGGTCACACCATTCCTGACACAAGCCAGGATGCTGTTTGCCTTCTTGGCCACCTAGGTACACTGCTGGCTCATGCTCAGCCAGCTGTCACGCCCCAACCCATGACACCAAAATTGGAACAGAACAGTCTCTTGGGCACCCAAAGCTTCACTCACCAGCACAGTGAGACTGAGACTCAGCACCTTCTCACCAGTGAAGCAAAGACGAGCTGGGACTGCAACACTGCACCTTTCTGCCAGGTCCCTGCCTCCCTTCTGCCACCAGGAAGGCATCAGAGAACAGAATCCTGAGAGCCCATCCCATCCTCCAACCAGTGTTTTAAGACACTTACTTGATGCAGGAGCTAAGCAGGGTCACAGCAAGCACTGCTGTCAGGTGGGCTCAGTTTTGACCAGCACAGGTGGGTGGGAGCTCCCAGGGCCATGCCTCTGCCAGAAGCTGGCCCAAGATCACATGCAAGTCAAGAGGACAGAACATATAAAACAGTCAATTCTTCCCACTGACCATCAGATCCCCCCTTTCCTCCAAGGTCTCCTTTAACACAGATGGCTTTTGAGGTTCTCTATAAATGCTCATCTTACACTACACCTGAGACTACGCCTGAGCAGGCAGGGTTCCTGAGAGCGGCCTGTGGGACTACGGCGTGCTGCCCCACCTCCCCTCTGCTCTCCTTGCTCCCATTAACTTTTAGCACAAATGATTCATTTTGCCCAGTCTTTTGTAAACAGCATCCAAAGCCAGCTGGAATCCATCATACATCTAAATTACACTTGCTCAGCAAGCTCTTCCAGAGAGGGCTTCATCACAAGCTTTGCACATCCTCCCTGTCACTGCAGCAGCTCTTTCCTCTCACAGAAGCACATGGTTGACATCCAAACCTCACCACTAGTCAAAGACAAGAGTCACACCTTGGAGGAAGGGGAAAGATGAAACTCATGGGATCTTTTAATTGTAGCCCTGGGCTAAATGTCGCTGCTGAAGAGCATGAGGTGGGTAGGGGCAGGAGGGGAGCAAATCAGAGACTCACAGACTAATAAGGGTTGACCCAGTCTCACCCCTGCCAGAGCAGGGTCCCCTCGAGCAGGCTGCACAGGACAGTGCCCGGGCTCACAGGGTCTGAATGTCCCCAGAAACGGAGACTCCCCAACCTCTCTGGGCAGCCTGGCCCAGGGCTCTGCCACCCTCCCAGCAAAGAAGTTCCTCCTCAGGGTTAGGTGGGACTTCCTCTGCTCCAGTTTATGCCCATGGCCCCTTGTCCTGTACCTGGGCACCACTGAGCACAGACTGACCTGTCCTCCTGAGCCCACCCCTCAAGGGTTTATCAGCATTGATAACATTCCCCCCTCAGTGTTCTCCAGGTTAAAAAGCCCTGAGTCCCTCAGCCTCTCTGCATCAGAGAGATGTTCTAGTCCCCTCACCATTTACATCGCCCATTTTTGTCCCCTCTCCAGTAGCTCCCTGTCCTTCCTGACCCGGAGAGCCCAGCACTGCACACAATATTCCAGAAGAGGCCACACCAGGGCAGAGCAGAGGGAGAGGAGAACCTCCCTGGACCTGCTAGCGAAATCATCTTCATCCCTCAAGGTGAAGAGCAAAGCACAAGGGGTACAGACCCACAGAGGTATGTTCAGCAGAGAAGCTGACCTTGTCACATACCAGATGGTTTCAACTGTCTCTCAGCTGAGGAGGAAACTGCTCAGGGACACAGTGGGAAAGCACACGCCCTCACCAGTCAACCACAGCAAGGGCCAGAGCGGTACAGGCAAGAGACCAATCTGAGAGGCAAACAAACCGAGTTTTTAGAGCAGGAAGAGTGTTGGTGTGAAGCCCCAGGTTCCTTCACAACCTTATGGGAGGCTGCAGCATGCCAAGCCTTCGCTTTGGTGGCTGGACCCCCTCCCTCCTCCTTGCTTTTCACCCCCCAGCAAACCCAAGGAGGAGTTAGCGGCTGGACCACGGGCCTGACCAATGGCAGACACTGGGAAAGCCAGGTGTTCTGCCCAGAAAACATGGACAATGGGAAACCACCACCTAATACAGACAGAGTCAAGCATGGGGCACAACAGGCAAGAGGGAAAACTCCCCCAGGCATTAACATGGGCAGTGGGAACGGGGTGGGGGTGACAGGGCAGGCTACAGATCTCACCCACACCTACGTAGAAGCACAGAGAGGACTTGAACCGGTTTATGTTTTCCAGTCTAATAAAGAACTGGAGCTAGATCCATCCAACTGGCACAGCACAGTCTTCAAAAGCCAAGATTCTTTACAGCTGGGTGGAAGAGACGTTTTTTGAGGTGTTGGGAGTGGGAAGGAGAAACACACAACTAACACTCCTTCCTACGGCAGCAGAAAAGCAATTTATTCCCTTCCCAGATTTCACTTACCCACAGCTTTAAAGCAGAGTTAGAACTAGGAGAGAGAAGGGTGCCCAACACATGCTTCATCACACCATGCTGCTTGCCATGGGACCCTGCTTTGGCAGGGGGGTTGGACCTGATGATCTCTCGAGGTCCCTTCCAATCCCTGTGATTCTGTGATTCCATGATTCTCCTGACTGGAGTTCGAGGTGTTCCCACCCAAAGCTCAGCTCTGCTCCCAGCGTGGAACAGGCAGCAGGGGCTCCAGGAGATGCTCCACACCCTGCTGCAAAGCGACACACAAAGTGCCTTCGCAGGAGGTCTGACATCAGGGTGAGTGCGCAGTGCGGAGGGCGGTACAGCTCCTGGGATGGAGAACGCCGCTAAAAGCGGATCTGAGCTCCTCCACAGGGAACCTAGAGCCACAGCAGGTGTTTCTCCCCTCTCTGCATGCATTACTGAGGGCTGTAAGGTGGCACTCCGCATAAATAAGGCTATCTGCTCAGATCTCACTGCATGGGAGAAGACAACAAGACCTCAGGTACAAAAGCATGAAGATTCACCTTCCTGGAGACTTGGGATCAGGAAGCACACTGCTGAGCTGCAGCACACCTAGGTCCTGTGTCCCAATAACCAGCCTCTGGAAGGTGGAAACACACAAAGATCTCAGAATCATGGAATTGCCTGGGTTGGAAGAGACCCTTATATTAAGTCCAACCACAGCCTGACCCTGCCCAGCCCACCTCTAGATCATGTCCTTAAGGACTTCATATACACGCATTTTAAACCTCTCCAGGGACAGTGATCCCACCAGCTCCCTGGGCAGCCTGAGCCAATGCCTGACAACCCTTTCAGTACTGAAGTTCTTCCTGATATCTGACCTAAATCTCCCCTGGTGCAGTTTCAAGCCATTCCCCCTCATCCTATCACTTGTCACCTGAGAGTAGACCAACCCTGACATCTCTGTAACCACCTTGCAGGTAGCTGTAGAGAGCAATAAGGTCCTGCACTGGTTCAAAAGGACACAAAGCATGGCTTCATAGCCTGGACTACAGCAGTCCTGCTGCACTTCCGCTCCCCAACACTCACTCGTCATTGTGAAGCTGCCAGCTGCATTAGCACAGGGTGGCACAGTGGCACCAGAGTCCATCCTTTTGTGAGCAGAGATGCAACCCTAAAGCCGTAAAACATGGACACAAAGAGCTAAGGTATCAGTGAGAAAAGCCATGTTTCTATCCCACTCCTCATTTAGGCCAGTTATCAACCCAGTCCCCCACAGCTAAAGGAGTCCTTTCATACTGGTTTCAACAGGGGAAGGGGCAAGAGCGGGCTGCTCAATCCAAAGGCACAGCCCTGAATGCTGGAACACCTATCAGCACTTTCACCCGGTGACCACAGCAGGCAGCCCCGTGCTGGAAACACAGCGTTACCATTACCGCAGGCTAAACAAACACAGA
Source organism: Gallinula chloropus (assembly GCF_964237585.1). Taxonomy (NCBI): domain Eukaryota; kingdom Metazoa; phylum Chordata; class Aves; order Gruiformes; family Rallidae; genus Gallinula; species Gallinula chloropus. The sequence goes on along the minus strand of NC_140090.1, from coordinate 27,853,470 downwards.
CACATCACCTGCACCAGCACCAAGGAGCCTCCTCTGGCTGACTAACACACTCCGAGCCAGCAGTGTGCCCTGAGGGCCAAGAGAGCCAATGGGATCCTGGGGGGCATCAAGAGGAGTGTGGCCAGCAGGTCACAGGAGGGGATCCTCCTCCTCTGCTCTGCCCTGGTCAGGCCACACCTGGAGTGTTGTGTCCAGTTCTGGGCTCCCTGGGATAAAAAAGACAGGGATCTCCTGGAGACAGTCCAGAGGAGGCTACAGAGATGCTGGAGGGACTGGAGCATCTCCCTATGAGGAAAGGCTGAGTGAGCTGGGGCTGTTCAGCCTGGAGAGAAGATGACTAAGGGGAGACTTTATTAATGTTTATCTATCTTAAGGATGGGATGCAGTGGGAAACGGCCAGCCCCTTTTCAGTGCTCTGTGGAGACAGGACAAGGGGCAATGGCCTCAAGTTGGAGCACAGGGAGTTCCACACCAACATGGGGAAGAACTACTTCCCAGTGAGGGTGAGGGAGCCCTGGGACAGGCTGCCCAGGGGGTGTGGAGTCTCCATCTCTGGAGATATTCCAGCCCCACCTGGATGCTGACCTGTGCAATATGAGCCAGGGAGCTGCTTTGGCAGGGGGTTGGACCCAATGGGCTCTGGGGGTCCCTTCCAACCCCTAGGGTTCTGTAATTCTTTAAGAAGAACTCCACCTTGGACTTCCAGGGACTCACACCATGGTCTGTGGCACCTATTGGAAGTAAGAAGTTCCAATTACAAGTGCTGGCAATTACTCACAGTATCTCTTTACAGTCCCAAGCACGGCGAGTCTGCTGTTTGAAGGGAGACCAACACTTCTTACCTTCTCCCACTGAACTGGGGCTTTATGCTCGCTTGTTTTGATGCTGATGGCCAGCAAGAGGCTTCCGGAACAAGACACAAACACATCTTTTTTTAGCATGTGCACTCTAATGAAGCCAATAAAACCCCACACACGACAAGAGCAAGAAATTAACTTTGGGAGAGCCACAAGAATAGAGATTTAATTTCTTTTGATTCAGCAAAACAAGAATCCTGTATAATGAGAGGCCACAGGCATGACGAAGACAAGAGTTCAGCGCTGATCTTAGCTCTGCCCCCATAACACCAGCTCACGTTCCCACCACACACTGACCATCCAAAGCCAAAGCACCCTGAATTCCTCAGGGAAGAACAAACCCAACCAAAGTGATTTCCCTTCTAGAACTCTCCTCTCTTATGCCATAGCTGGAAGGTGACGGAGTCGATGTTTTTTCCAGGCTAAGGAATGGGTGGGGAGGCAGGCAGGCTGAACTCGGCCAGTTCTTCACTCGCGCTGTGTGTCCGTCGCGGTCAGGGCTCCCAAGGGAAGGCAGGTCTCACTTCAGCCAAATCCACTTGTCGCCAACATCAGCGTTGTAACCTTTCTTGAAATTGCGACCAGGAAGCTAGAGAAAGCAGAAACTGCAGTCAGGATCAGTCTCAGCTCATTACTTAGTGACATTGTTTAGGTGCTTTGGGAAGCATCTCGTGGAAGAGCAACACGAAACATCGTTTGAAAACTAGAACTTAAAAGAGGACAAACCAGACCCTTAAAAACCCCAGCAGCTGAAAGGGGGACCTGCAGAGCACTATGCAGTGTGCCCTGGTAGCTAAGAAAGCAAATGGGATCCTGAGGGGCATCAAGAGGAGTGTGGCCAGCAGGTCACAGGAGGTGATCCTCCCCCTCTATTCTGCCCTGGTCAGGCCCCACCTGGAGTATTGAGTCCAGTTCTGGGCTCTCTGGTATAAAAAAAATACAGGGATCTCGTGGAGAGAGTCCAGAGGAGGCCATGGAGATGAAGGGCCTGGAGCATCTCCCCTGTGAGGAAAGGCTGAGTGACCTGGGGCTGTTCAGCCTGGAGAGAAGACGACTAAGGGGGGACCTTATTAATGTTTATCTATCTTAAGTATGGGATGCAGGGGGAATGGCCAGCCCCTTTTCAGTGCTCTGTGGAGACAGGACAAGGGGCAATGACTGCAAGTTAGAGCACAGGAAGTTCCACACCAACATGGGGAAGAACTTGTTCCCGGTGAGGGTGAGGGAGCCCTGGGACAGGCTGCCCAGGGGGTGTGGAGTCTCCATCTCTGGAGATATTCCAGCCCCATCTGGACACCGACCTGTGCAATATGAACTGGGGAGCTGCTTTGGCAGGGGGCTGGACCCAATGATCTCTCGAGGTCCCTTCCAACCCCTGTGATTCCGTATATATAAAACGGAGGCCAATCAATCTCAGCAGCACAACCACCTATTCCACCTGGATTCCTCCACCTCTTCTCCCTTGTGCACCCCTGCTCCCGGTTTGAGTAAGACCTGACTCCTCAGACAGTAGCACGTGGTAGAGGAACTGCACCAGTCAGTAGGATGTCATGCCAAAGTAGGCACATGTTATCAAACACATGAAATACTTCATGTGTGAAATGCTGAGTTAATTACTACAGGAAACTAAACCATTCAAATGAAATTGCACACTTGGCCTCCAAGAGCTTGATTAAAGCAGAAACCCCCTTGACAAACAAACCCAGGAACTGCTACTGGCTGGAAAAAACAGTTTCCCAAACCTCCTACCCAGTTCTCACTGTTACCCCGGGATGCAAGCACCAGCCTTCACCTCTTACCTCTGAACCTCACAGACCTTTCAGGTCACAGCTCTACTGCACACTTCACACTGCTGGGAGCAGCTCTGCCCAGGCAGCTTGGACATGCAGGTCAGCCTGAGTGTTCTACACCCATGGTTCCCAAACCAGGGCTGAAGGAACTGCGGTGCTGCCACATGAAGTCACTGCTCCATACAGTTTGTTATGCACCACTGTGCATGAGAAAGCAGAGGGCTGGGGACCACAGCAGGAAGCCTTTCCTTCTGACAGCATCTCAAGAGTTTGGGTTGGTTGCACAGGTCACCGGCATATGACGCAAGGAGCAAGCGGCTCAAGCCTAGCGAACCAAGGATGCATTGCAGATGGAAAGGTTGGATGGGCTGGAGTGCTGGGAGGGGAGATATCAGGAGTACAAGGAAAGCTGGAGCATCTGCACCCTCACCAGGGAGGGAATTCAGATTATCACAGAGACAAGAGCAGATGGAGGTGAACTGCAGCAGCCGAATCCTGGGGGCACTGAAAAGCACATGGCCAGCAGCTCAAGGGATGTTCTCCTCCACCTCTGCTCTGCCCTGCAGAGGCCACAGCTGGAGTCCTGTGTCCAGTGTTGGGCTCCCCAGTTCAGGACAGGAACAACTGGAGAAAGTCTAGCAGAAGGTACAAGGATGGTGGGGGGCCTGGAGCATCTCTGATGTGAAGGACAGCTGAGAGAGCTGGGGCTGTTTGGAAGACTCAGAGGGGATCTAATTAGTACTTATCAATAGCTATGGGGCAGGTGTCAAGAGGATGGGGCCAGACTCTCCTTAGTGGTACCCAGCAACAAGACAATGGGCAACAGGCACAAGCTGGAACACAGGAAGATCCATCCCAACATGAGGAACAACTTCACTCTGCGCATGTCCAAGCCCTGGGCCAGGCTGCCCAAAGAGGCTGGGGAGTCTCCTTCTCTGGAGAGACCCCAAACCTGTGGTCCTGGACACAATCCTGTGTGACATGCTTGAGGTGGTCCCGCTTTAGCAGGGATAGACTACATGGTCTCCAGAGGTTCCTGTCAACCCCTGCCAGTCTGGAGTTCTGTATTATCAAAAAAGAAAGAACGCAACTTAAAAGTGTCTTGGCATTTTGGAGTTCAAGGTGCCTAGACCTAGAGATGAGAATGTGTCAACTCCAAATGTGAGAAAGGACACAGGAGACAAACACACAACCCTCCTCCTGGTAGTCCCTCTAGCCAGCCAATGTCCCACAAGCAAAGCCTCACCAAGGGTTCAGGAGCACAAAGCCAGCCCTGATCCTCTCCACCTGCCACCACAGCACAAAAGCCCTCGGGCAGTATTACAGACTCAAAGATTCAGAGGCCACATCCTTCAGCTTTAAAGATCTGGGCTCAGTTCTGGACTCCTCACCATATGAAGGACATCTTAAAGGTCTGCTGTTTAAACAGCCTCTTTCCCCAGATCAGAATCACATCATGATGAGGTTGGAAAAGACCTTTAAGAGATGGTGAGGTCCAGGAAGACAAGCTTTATCTCCAGGAATGAAAAAAGGATGACAAAACAGTGTCCATCTTCAAGGTGCGATGAAGCAACTGAGAAGCAGACCCCCAGGGAAAAGCCAGTGAGTTCTGTGAGAGCCTGAAGCAAGCAGAGGTGCTTCAATAAGAGCCTGCCTTTAAAAACAATTTATCTGCTTGTGGCCTTGACAGGTAATTAAGCACAAATCATCTGCTCATCTCCACACAAACGCTGGTTTCACACAGGACTCCTGACTTGTCCTGATGACTTCTCCATTCACAAAACTCAAAGGACATCCTGTTTGGGAGAGATGCCCCAGCTGAGAGAAGCCAGACCCAGTCTTCATGAAATCTATACTCATGCTACAAAACCAGCTACTTAATCCAAGGTGAAAGCTGCTGCTTTGAGGGAAGAAGGGAGGGCCAGAAAGCCAGAAAATAAAGCACTTTTTTCCCTACAACAGACTAGCAGAGAACTTCTGCTCCTCTGTGTAACATTCCCAGTTCGCCCTGTCATCACAAGCCATCCTTGACCAGCTTTTTCTACACCTTCCCCAGTTAAGGTTCTCTTCACTGCCCTGCCCAAGCACAGGAGAACCTGTGCACTCCTGTTCTGAGATGCTCAGCAGGAGCAGAGATGTGAGATAAGAATCACAGAATCACAGGGGTTGGAAGGGACCTTCAGAGCCAATCAGGTCCAACCCCCCTGCCAAAGCAGGGTCCCCAGGACAGGTCACAGGTCGGCGTCCAGACGGGGCTGGAATATCTCCAGAGAAGGAGACTCCACACTCCCTGGCCTGTCCCAGGGCTCCCTCATCCTCACAGGGTAAAAGTTCTTCCACATGTAGGTGAGGAACTTCCTATGCTCTAACTTGCAGCCACTGCCCCTTGTCCATGACAATAAACAATCACTCTCTCTGACCCTCAAGTTTACAGTGGTGAGCTGGGGGGGGACATCAGATGTGCTGCGACCAGCCCCTATCTATTAATTCCAGCACAAAAACAGCTCTCTCTGGTCCTCTCCAGGCCCTGTCATACTCCAAGAGATCCCCAGATAACTCAGTTATTAAAGCAACAGGAGCTCTCTGGGAAAACACAGGAGTTCCCAGTTTTGTTTTGGGGTTACTCTGCCCTCTTGAAAAGATACAGTATCAGTCCCAGAGATCAAATTCAGAGTCCAAAACAACCCCCCCACGTGCCTCTGGTTGAAGGCATGCAATACATCAAAGGGAACAGTGTATTAAGTATTCATCTGCACTCCAGCATTCACAGCAGGCCTTGGCCAAAGCTTTGGCATTGGGAGATGTTACAGCCCAGCTTTCAAAACAGCCCAAAAAAAGGGGAACAGGAAGAGGAAGGCAAAGGAAACAAATCCCACTGCATTACCTAGCAAGTGGAACAACACTGGTGTGCATTCTGCACGCTGTCTGCCCCAGGTACACACAGCTTCCCCAGAGCAGGACCTGCAAAGCTCACCTTTCAGCGCAAAAGGAGGTGCAGGACCAGGAAGAAAGGGGACCCATCCCAGGGGCAGGGTGCTGGTGAGCTTTCAGTGCTTCCTGAGCATTTGGAGGAGTACAGGAACAGGAGTCATTCCCGTTCCTGTGGTCTTCTGCCCACCCCTCTCCAGCCCCTTGCATGCCCACCTCCTGCCAGAACAAGCAGAGGCCCAACAGCACAAGGAGCCTGGGTTAAACACAGCCAAAGAAAGAGCATTACAGCGTGTCCAGCTCTGGGCCCCTCACTCCAAGAAGGACATTGAGGTCCTGAAGCATGTCCAGAGAAGGGCAACCAAGCTGGGGAAGGGGCTGGAGGGCAAATCATATGAGGAGCTGCTGAGGGAGCTGGGGGTGTTCAGCCTGGAGAAGAGGAGGCTGAGGGGAGACCTTCTCACCACCTACACTGCCCTGCCAGGAGGGTGCAGAGAGGTGGGTGATGGTCTCTTCAGCCAGGGGACAGGAGATGGGACAAGGGGAAATGGGCTCAAGCTGTGCCAGGGCAGGGTCAGCTCAGCTGTGAGGGAAAAGTTCTTCCCTGAAAGAGCTGTCAGGGTCTGGCACAGGCTGCCCAGGGAGGAGCTGAGTCACCTTCCCTGGATGTGTTTTAAAAAAGGGTAGATGAGGTACTTGGGGATCTGGTTTAGCTTAGGATGGGAATGGTTGGACTTGATGATCTTAAAGGTCTTTTCCAACCTTGTTATTCTGTGAACGTGGCACAGCTGGATGGACTGAGCAGCTCAATGCCAACAAGAGGTGGTCTTACAGTACCTATTCCCTCATCTCCCTGCTGCACAGCCCAAGCCAGCCCTGCAGCTTTGCTGGATCTTCCACAAGCTCAATCAAATCCCCTCACCCAGCAAGAAGCTAAGTCCATCCTTCCAGCTGCATCTGTTTTCAGTGACTCAAGTCACCAGACCACTGCAAAGGTGGGAGCACCAAGGAAGATGTGAGCATGGGGCGCTGGAGAGAGGAAGAGCTGCTTCTGGTGACTACAGATGGCTATGTTGGTGCTCCAGCCTGCACCCAGCTGAAGTTCCCAGCCCATTCTGCTCAGAGCTGCTCAGCCAGCACAAGGGCAGGGGTGGGAAGAAGCAAAATGTCCAGCTTAGAAGAGAGATCACAGAATCACCGGGGTTGGAAGGGACCTCAAGAGATCATCTTGTCCAACCCCCTGCTAAAGCAGTGTCCCAGATGATGGAAGGGAGATACAAAGAGGACACCAAAAGGGACTGAACATCCAGCACCTCTTCCAGCACAAGATACATGTGCTGTCAAGCAAAGCCAACAGCTTTAAGGACTCCTTGCTGAAGGATACTGCCAGCACAGAATTCAGAGGGTCTCAATGGGAAGCCAAGCAAGTACTTGGAAGCATTTTCTGTGATATCTGTGCATTCCAACCCAGCTTCCCAGCCAGAACCAGAACGAAAACCAGCAAGGCTGCATCACTTTCAAGTGGCCAGCACACTCACAGGAACACACCAAAACGCTGGTCACCTTCAAATCACACTTGAGTAAGACCAAAGGAGAGATGTGTCTTAACAGCCATGTTAAAAGTAACAGCAGTGCATCCCCTTAAGCATGTTTAATTATTAACACCACATTTCCTTCTCTGGAGATATTCCAGCCCCATCTGGATGCCGACCTATCCTAGGGATCCTGCTTTGGCAGGGGGGTTTGACTGAATCTCTTGAGGTCCCTTCCAACTCCTAACAATTCTGTCATTCCTTAGCAAGTAAAATACAGGGTCAAATAAATCCCTTCAAACCCTCTTAGGTCCTTCACTGACATCAGGCCCAGAGACCTCTTGGAGCCACCAGCAGGCTTGGCCAGCACCAAATGGCAGAGGAAGCAGCTGACCACCACACCAAAGCTGAACCATCTTTCCCACAGAAGGTCAGACAAAGAGAGGTCATCACAGCAGCCCTCCAGGCACAGACCTTGCCACACAGGAATTAAGTCTCTGTCCTGGAGAGCTTACAACTGAAGTAGCACCAAGCATGTAAATGGGAAGAGAGATCCAACTGGACAAGCCCAACAGCTCGCACGTACCCCTGCAGCAGGAGGTAAGCGTGAGCTCCTGCAATGTCACCACCAGCCAACAGATATTTTTTCCACTCCATGGAAATGGAGGAGACAGAGAATTAAGTCTTGGTCTGCTGTATTACACTGTGCAGAACTTCAGAGCTGGCAGCAAGGATCACCTGGAGAAGCATGCAGTAAGACCCACCGCACAGAGCCCAAAGCTAACGAAGTGAGCTATACCCAGAGGTGGAGCCAGCTCCAAAGAAACTGACCAACTCTGAAAGAGCATTGGGAAAAAAAGATGAAAACTAGATCACCTCATCAGTTAAATTAAGAACTCTGCCAGAGAAGTATCTGTCAGAACTCTTAACCATGATGAAAAGCCCTATAAAGTGGCCCAGGCTGTGGAGTAGCAACACACAGCTTCAGCTCCTCCAAACCATTTCAAACCAGACATGTACAGGTAGAGCTCTGGAGACTTTTAACAATCTGAAAAGGTTTCCATCCATCAGTTTAGAGCTTGTCTTGTTTCCCAACATTTCAGAAGCAAAAAGAACTACCATTTTTCCCTTCTCTTCCCGTGCTGCTTCACAGCTAATAGATCTATAAACAGCACGTTCTGAGCAGCGCTGATCAAAGAGCACTTAAAAACAGAGTCACTACTCCACAAGCACGGGCTCAATCACCAATATCCAAACCTTTTCATTTAGTGGTTGTTTATAACAAGCATGATAAGAGCACCTCCCATCACTGCTGCTAGTAAGAGCTGCTTTTTCCAGTTGAAATCCTAGCTTCACAAAGTTTATCATCAATGTTCATCACCAGCACAGAGACAAGTCTGAGAGACCCTAGGAATGTGTAACATACAATGCCCCTGTACTCTGTACTGGTGAGGCCACACCTCAAGTGTTGGGTCCAGTTCTGGGCCCCTCACTCCAAGAAGGGCATCGAGGCACTGGAGCGAGTCCAGAGAAGGGCAACCAGGCTGGGGAAGGGGCTGGAGGGAAGATCCTCTGAGGAGAGGCCAGGAGATGGGACAAGGGGAAATGGGCTCAAGCCAACCTGGTGAGTGAGTGAGTGAGTGAGTGAGTGAGTGAGTGAGTGAGTGAGTGAGTGAGTGAGTGAGTGAGTGAGTGAGTGAGTGAGTGTACACAGATCCTTCTTCAGACAAGTGTTTAACATACACACCAGCACCTACTCAGCAAGCTCTGAGTAGGACCGGATACTCCTCCCACTGCAAAAGTCTTACCCCTCTGGGGGGAAACAACTTCCCAACAAATCCAAGCACAAGGTGCAGTTTTGAAGCTTTCCTCTTAAACCAGCCCCTCCATCCTCCAGGATCGCTTAGGCTTGGGCTTCAAGGGTTCAGGCAAGGCACCACACAGAGGAGCTGGGTTACATGAACCATTGCCAGGCTAAGTGAGCTAGCACACACGCTTTCTCCTAGGGCTGCTGGAAGCAGACAGCAGGCTTGGTGTGGTAGGGGTTTGCTCTAAGTGAAGGCATTATGCTGATGCATGAGTGAGCACCAGCAAGCTCTGGGCTTCAGTCTCTTGGGATAAGCAAGCCCACTCATTTTATGTATATTTTTAAACACAAACTTCATATAAATGAAAGTGCTGGAAGGGAGCCCTGAGGAAAAGGACCTGGGGGGGACTCATGGGTGAGAAGCTGGACGTGAGCCACCAATGTGCATCTGCAGCCCAGAAGGCCAACCACATCCCGGGCTGTGTCACAAGGAGTGTGGCCAGCAGGTTGAGAGAGGGGATTCTGCCCCTCTGCTCTGCTCTGGGGAGACCTCATCTGCAGTGCTGTGTCCAGCTCTGGAGCCCTCAGCACATCAAGGACAAAGATCAATACAAGAAGGACACAGACCTGTTGGAGGGTGTCCAGAGGAGGCCACAAAAACAATCCAAGGGCTGGAGCCCCTCTCCTGTGAAGCCAGGCTGAGAGAGTTGGGGTTGTTCAGCCTGGAGAAGAGAAGGCTCTGGGGACAGACCTTACAGGGGCCTTCCAGTCCCTGAAAGGTGCCTGTAGGAAGCTGGGGAAGAACTGTTCCCGAGGGCATGGAGTGATGGGACGAGGGGTGATGGTTTTAAACTAGAAAATGGGAGACTTAGGTTGGATATTAGGAAGAAGCTCTTCCCTCTGAGGGTGGTGAGACCCTGGCACCAGTTGCCCAGAGAGGCAGGAGAGGCTCTATCCCTGGAGACATTCAGGGTCAGGCTGGATGAGTCTCTGGACAACCTGCCCTAGCTAAAGGTGTTCCTGCTCAGTGCAGGGTGGTACTAGATGGTCTCTGAAGGTCCCTGCCAACCCAATGCATCCCATGAAATACTGACCATTTCCTTATGCTCTGCAGCAAAGGGAGACGTGACTCCAACTTCCCTTTCAGAGGTAAAGACAGAGGTGGTGGCTTGAACACAAACCCCAGGCAGCTGCACTGTTCTGCACACAGAAGAGAGCATGCACATACAGAGCCTTTTCTCCCCACCCCTCAGAGCCTGAGTAGGCCATGCTAGCAGCATTTGGGAGTGGGAAGTACATAAGTACATTCTTTAAGTACACCGATTCCACTCCACAGAACCATTTGTTTTCCTCTTCTCTGCAAACACATCTGCCTAAGTGCTCCAGCTTCACAGGGTGCACATGGAGTTTGGAGCATCATCCATAGGGATTGTGTGTGGTTGGAAGAAAGCAGAGAGCTACAGCAGTTGTTAAGGGGGAAAAAAAAAACCCACCCCTGCAGAGTAGTCAAGTCTTTACTAGTCTGACAGTTCCTAAAATAATGTTGCTTCACTTAAGAATGAACAGGCTTCTATCTGATCTGCAGAACCTGACTAAAAGGTTCCTCTTTCCCCTGGCCAGAAAAAGCATCTTCAGAAGTTTCTGAATACCTCACCAGAACAGCTGAACCCTGCCAAATGACTTTCATAGGAAGAGGAGGAGGCAGAAAGCCACCTCCTCACATGTGAAAAAAGAAGAAATCTCGAGGATGTAGATGAAAAAAGTGAGTTTCTAGGATTCAGAGCTCTGTGTGGCTACCTCATTAGTTTACAGAAAGGCACATGTACTAAAATCTTGGACTCTGAAGAGCATTTCCTCCTCCTCCTCCTCCTCACTTGTTTGATTAATGAATATTTTGAATAAAAAACCCCAGTTTCTGCCTGGAATTTGCCAATCCCTGGAAAGCACCATTATTAGGCAGCATCAACCATATGCATGCACCTCTGAACAGCACAGCAGTCGGCTGCCTGGTGATATGAGCAAAGATTGATGCCTCTGTAGAGAATTGCTGAGGAGAAACCCAAAATTCCCCTACGCCACTCATTGTATTTATGCAGTAAACATCATTACACTCACTTGAAAAGCACAGTATTTCCCACAAGGAAAAGTTTAAAGTTCCATAATTACACTGTAATTAAATCTTGCCTTACAAGTCATGTGAGCCTGAAATCTTCACCAATCTTCAAATGCAAAAGCAGCAGTGGAGCCATAACCACCCCTGCACAGCCACAGGCTTACAGATTCACAGGGCTGGAAACGACCTTTAAGATCAAGTCCAACCATTCCAGTCTTAAGCTAAACCATATCCCTGAGCACCTCATCTACCTGGGAAGAAATAACTGCTTGAATCAGTTATTTGACCAGATGATCTGTTGGAGAGGAGCTTGGTGGAGGAGGACCTGGGGAGCCTGGTGGGTGACAAAGTGGCCATGAGCCAGCAGTGTGCCCTGGGGGCTGAGAGAGCCAATTGGATCCTGGGGGGCATCAAGAGGATTGTGGCCAGCAGGTCACAGGAAGGGATCCTCCCCCTCTGCTCTGCCCTGGTCAGGCCCCACCTGGAGTATTGTGTCCAGTTCTGGGCTCCCTGGGATAAAAAAAAGACAGGGATCTCCTTGAGAGAGTCCAGAGTAGGCTATGGAGATGATTAAGGGCCTGGACCATCTCCCCTGTGAGGAAAGGCGGAGTGAGCTGGGACTGTTCAGCCTGGAGAAAAGAAGACCAAAGGGACCTTATTAATATTTATCAGTATCTGAAGTATGGGATGCAAGGGCCAGCCCCTTTTCAGTGCTCTGTGGAGACAGGACAAGGGGCAATGGCTGCAAGTTGGAGCACAGGGAGTTCCACACCAACATGGGGAAGAACTTTTACCCAGTGAGGGTGAGGGAGCCCTGGGACAGGCTGCCCAGGGGGGTGTGGAGTCTCCTTCTCTGGAGATATTCCAACCCCGTCTGGACACCGACCTGTGTGACCTGTCCTAGGGAGCTGCTTTGGCAGCGGGTTGGACCTGATGGGCTCTGGGGGTCCCTTCCAAGCCCTGTGATTCATCTACCATTTTTTTTAAACACACCCAGGGAGGGTGACTCAGCCCCTCCCTAAGCAGCCTGTGCCAGGCCTGGACAACTCTTTCAGTAAAAAATTTTCTTCCAATATCTAATCTAAAGCTGCCCTGGCTCAGCTTCCTGCCTCCCGTTAGGCCCAGGCACACCATCGCCTCCCGTTAGGCCCAGGCACACCATCGCCTCCCGTTAGGCCCAGGCACACCATCGCCTCCCGTTAGGCCCAGGCACACCATCGCCTCCCGTTAGGCCCAGGCACCTCCTAGCCAGGATTTGTAGGCTTAGGGGTTCATCTGCTGTTGCTTTTCCCCCCTTATGCTTTATCACCTCCCAACCCTTACAAAGAAACACACACCTCTGTTGGCTAAACACAGATGGAAGGGGAAAACCCCCCCCACTCTTCAGATTTGATCTTCAAATTTTCAACACAAAGAATGTCATTCTTAGGACATGAGGCAGCAGGACAGGCAGTGGTTGTGCTTCCCTTGCCAGGAGCTTGCAGAGAGTAGGAAAATGCAGCACCTTTGGCATTGCATGCCATGGCTACAGACCACCCTCCACCCCCCAAGGACTATAAGCACCTACGCGTTCCAAAGAGAGAAAAAGAGTAGCCAGAGTTGCTTGAAGCTAACAGGATGCTTCATGAAGTGTCCAACTCCTCCTTATTCTAAAGGATGTTCTCGCTTCCCACAGTACTTCCCTGACTCAGGGCCTAAACACACGCCTGCAGGCAGAAGATTACATTCTGGCAATGGGTTTTTTTCCCTTGCAATGACAGTGCTCAGCTTTTCCTGGCAGGGAGCAGAGCAATCCAAGAGCCCAGCCTTCCTTCCCAGGTATTCCCACTCCTAAGCACCCTTTTGTTACATCTGCAAGGCAAGTCACAATTTTGCCTGGAAGCCAGCTATCTGATCCCAGAATAACAAGGATGGAAGAGACCTTTGAGATCATCAAGTCCAACCATTCCCATCCAAAGCTAAACCAGATCCCTGAGCACCTCATCTACCCTTTTTTAAAACACATCCAGGGAAGGTGACTCAGCCCCTCCCTGGGCAGCCTGTGCCAGGCCCTGACAACTCTTTCAGGGAAGAACTTTTCCCTCACAGCTGAGCTGACCCTGCCCTGGCACAGCTTGAGCCCATTTCCCCTTGTCCCATCTCCTGTCCCATGGCTGAAGAGACCATTGCCCACCTCTCTGCACCGTCCTGTCAGGTCAGTGTAGGTGGTGATAAGGTCTCCCTTCAGCCTCCTCTTCTCCAAACTGAACATCCCCAACTCCCTCAGCTGCTCCTCAGAGGATTTGCCCTCCAGCCTCTTCCCCAGCCTGGCTGCCCTTCTCTGGACACACACCAAGACCTTGATGTCCTTCTTGGGAGTGAGGGGCCTAGAACTGGACACAAATGAGCCAGGGTATTCTCAGTTCCTTGCCAGCACGGAGAGAGAAATGTGCTGTTGTACATTTAAAGAGGGAAAAAAAGGCTTTCAGAAGCATTACCCCTGGTTTTCAGCACTGAGGTCACATCTAGCTGTGTGTCAGGCAGCCTCAGTAATTCCCAGCTCTGCTGCAAAGTGACGTTTCAGCCAAAGAAAAAAATCCCCTATCGTCTTTGGGAAGAAAGACACCATGGATACAGATGGACGTTGCATGCTGGCAGCGAGTCATGCCACAAAGCCTTCTGAAATCTGTGCTGCACACATATAGACATCTCAGAGTGAGTGGCTCCAAAAATCCTTGGTCTGAGCTTGACGTTTTAGGCTTCAAAAGATGCTATCAAGAAGTGAAAAACTCCAATAGCAATTTCTTCAATGGACCTACGAGTTTTCAAACCCAGGCAACCACAATGAGTTTCAGCCTGGAGAAAAGCAGCCTGAGAGGGGATCTGATCAATGTTTATCAATATCTGAAGGGTGGGACACAGGGGGACATGGCCAGCCTCTTCTCAGTGTCTGTGGGGACAGGACAAGGGGCCATGGCCTCAAGTTGGAGCACAGGGACTTCCACACCAATCTGGGGAAGAACTTCTTCCCAGTGAGGGAGCCCTGGGACAGACTGCCCAGGGGGTGTGGAGTCTCCTTCTCTGGAGATATTCCAGCCCCATCTGGACACTGACCTGTGTGACCTGTCCTAGGGAGCTGCTTTGGCAGGGGGTTAGACCCCTTCTTTGGGGATCCCTTCCAACTCCTGTGATTCTGGGAGTGCCAAGATGCTTTCCACTGCTTCTCCCCCTTGGAAAGGCTGGACAGGCTATATGCCAGTTGAGGGTGAACCCAGAAGCCTCACATACACCAATAGGGCCAGAAAAATAGAAGCATTTTGACTATGAAAGTCCTGTTTTACACCAATTTATATAGAGCTCCCTTTGTTTTCAGCACTTACTTGGGGAGGGCAAGAAAAAAAAGCCAGAACCAAAAGCAAAACAGCAGAGATTTCAATCCACCTTCACCTGTACCTTCAGTTTGTCTAATCAGTATTAATTGTCACCAGTTTCCCAGTTCCTCTCATGAAAATTTATAATACCCGGGCCTTAGGAAAAGCCCTAAGTCAATTGGGAGCCCCACGTCTCCAGACCCAGAAAGGCAAGCAGCTAATTAAAACAATTGTGTGGGAGCCTGTGTGAGGAATAAGGGAGGGCTGGGCCACACCAGGCTTTGGATGGGTGTCCACATACAGAAAGACACTATTTAAAGCCACAGCAGCTTTGAGAAGCCAGGCAACATTCATAGCTCCTCAGCCTACTCCAGAAAACACTCACACACACACCCCTCTCAGTGTTTTATAAGCTCTTCCTTAGAGAAGCCACCACAGGTTTGCAATATTCCAGAGAGTGGTGAGGGGCTGGAACAGGCTGCCCAGAGTGGGAGTGGATGTCCTGTCCCTGGGGGTGTTCAAGGCCAGGTTGGATGGGGCCCTGGGCAACCCTGTGTAGCTCCAGGCCTGGAGGTTGGTGGCCCTGCCTGTGGCACGGGGTTGGAGCTCTGTGATCCTTGGGGTCCCTTCCAAACCAGACCAGTCTGTGATTCTATGATTCCTCTTGTGGGGAGGTTAGGCTTCAAAAAAGGTGGGGATCTGGGCAAAATCCCAGAGCTAGTCTTCGAAATCTTTATCCCTGAGCCTGAGATTGACATACAGGACGCTCGTGAGCACACTGACACCTTGGCAGGGCCAGCTGCCTGGCCAGTGCCCAACTCCTCCCCTCACAGTCTCACTTACCGATCGATACTCGTAATAGATCTTATCATATTCAATGCCTCCAATTGTGATCTCTGGGATGTAGCGAGGGATGGCTACAGGTTCCAGCACTCCATCTTTGTCCTGCACGCTGAGGGGAAAGAGAAAAAAAAGAGCTGTCAGTCCACCTGAACTCCACATCAATTCGAGTCGGAGCAAATATTGAAGAACTACTTTGACAGAGCCCTGGGACAGGCTGCCCAGGGGGTGTGAAGTCTCGTTCTCTGGAGATATTCCAGCCCCGTCTGGATGCCGACCTGTGCAATATGAGCCAGGGAACTGCTTTGGCAGGGGGTTGGACCCAATGGGTTCTGGGGGGTCCCTTCAAACCCCTGTGATTCTGTGGTTAAGGATTATTTCCACATGTTTGTGCTGTTTTCTGGTTCTGAATACACAGTCCTCCTCTTCCCACAGCTGCTTTGCTGGGTTTTTTCACCTCTTGAATCATAGCATCAGAGAAACACAGACTGGTCTGGGTTGGAAGGGACCCAAAAGATCACAGAGCTCCAACCCCCTGCCACAGGCAGGGCCACCAACCTCCACGCCTAGAGCTACACAAAGTTGCCCAGGGCCCCATCCAACCTGGCCTTGAACACCTCCAAGGATGGGGCACCCACCCCCTCTCTGGGCAGCATGTTCCAGCCCCTCACCGCTCTCTCTGGAAAGAACTTTCCTCTAATATCTAATCTAAACCTTCCTTCCTTCAGCTTCATTCCATCCCCCTTGTCCTGCCAGTCTCTGCCCTTTAACAAGCTGATTCCCCTCCTGTTTCTCTGCTCCCTTCAGGGACTGGAAGGCTGCAATGAGGTCCCCCTGCAGCCTTCTCTTCTCCAGGCTGAACAAGCCCAGCTCTCTCAGCCTCTCTCCATAGGGGAGGTGCTCCAGCCCTCTGATCATCTTCGTTGCCTCCAGTTTGTTCCTTCTCCAACTTCTCCCTGCTCCTCCAGTCCCTCTCCCAAGTTTTTCATCCCTTGGACAAGTGGTTTTATTGAAAACACTACCTGGCTACATCAACTTCATTTAAATACCCTCTGTTCAATTAGTTTTCACAAACCAACCCTCACAAGGATTAAAGGCAGTAGCTCTTCCAGGGTTTGGAAGCAGGAGATGACTCCAGCATCCTGCTAGAGTAACTGGAGAACACTTGCTGCAGCAGCTGGAACAACAGGTACCTGGATTCCCCAAAAAACTCCACGCTGCACAGCACCAGCACTTGCAAACATCCCAAATTCAAAATGTCTGAGAAGCTGCTGGAAAGCTGCCTTACTCACAACCAGATGAGGCATGGACCAACAGTGCCGCCTCTAGGGGGTTGGGAAGAAGTACACCCGCTTGTGCCAAACGGGGACCACATTCTAACTCAGCACCTGAAACTCCCCAAGTCCTGGAATTCCCAGAGAATGGCATTTCTACACCAGTATTTACAGAATCACAAGGCTGGAAAAGACCTTTGAAGATCATCAAGTCCAACCATTCCTATCCTAAGCTAAACCAGATCCCTGAGCACCTCATCTACCCTTTTTTTTAAAACACATCCAGAGAAGGTGACTCAGCCCCTCCCTGGGCAGCCTGTGCCAGGCCCTGACAACTCTTTCAGGGAAGAACTTTTCCCTCACAGCTGAGCTGACCCTGCCCTGGCACAGCTTGAGCCCATTTCCCCTTGTCCCATCTCCTGTCCCCTGGCTGAAGAGACCATCGCCCACCTCTCTACAACCTCCCTTCAGGTAGTTGTAGACTATGACAAGGTCTCCCCTCAGCCTCCTCTTCTCCAGGCTGAACATCCCCACCTCCCTCAGCTGCTCCTCATATGATTTTCCCTCCAGCCCCTTCCCCAGCCTGGTTGCCCTTCTCTGGACTCGCTCCAGCACCTCGATGCCCTCCTTGAAGTGAGGAGCCCAGAACCGGACACAGCACTCGAGGTGCAGCCTCACCTGTGCCCAGTACAGGGGCACTGATGATTTTTCCCTCATTCGTGAGAGGAGGGGAAAGGAAAAATGCTCCTGGCTTCCACCACATGCACATGAAGCTGGGAGGGCAGCAGCTCCTGCATCCTGCTCTCACGTTACCGCTCTCCTCCACTCCTGTGCTCACCCAGCAGGCACAAAGGGCTGTGTGGGCTGTCTCACCCATGTGTCTTTCCTCACCTGTCATTCTTCCCTCACCCATTTTCTCCAGAACTTCACAAAGGCAGGACAATGGCATACAGACCTCCTCCTGCCAAAGGGACTCTGTCTCTGCTGTTTGGTTAGGTGGAACAAGCACTCCATGCCCAAGGTGAGCTAACACCACTCCCTCGGGGAACACCAAATGCAACAAATGCCAAGAACCAAC
The DNA here is from genome assembly GCF_964237585.1 of Gallinula chloropus. NCBI lineage: Eukaryota > Metazoa > Chordata > Aves > Gruiformes > Rallidae > Gallinula > Gallinula chloropus. The sequence continues at coordinate 27,835,901 of NC_140090.1, read as the reverse complement.
AGAGGTTTCCAAGAAAAATGGGTCTGCAAGAGAAGGTGAGAAGGTCCAAAAGAAGCTCTTCAAACGTCTAAAAAAGGCACTGCAAGACAAAGCCAGAAAGAGCTGCCCCCCTTCAAGCAGGAGATAAGGCAGCTACTAAAGGAAGCGGCTTTGATAGCGCCACAAGCTTTCCAACCAAAGGTCTGTGAGGGGCTGGAACAGGCTGCCCAGAGAAGGGGTGGGTACCCCGTCCCTGGGGGTGTTCATGGACAGGCTGGATGGGGCCCTGGGCAGCCTTGTGTAGCTCCAGGCCTGGAGGCTGGTGTCCCTGCCTGTGGCACGGGGTTGGAGCTCTGTGATCCTTGGGGTCCCTTCCAATCCAGACCAGTTTGTGATTCTGTGATTCTATGTTTTGAGACTCCAGGGCAAGAAGCTTCAAAGCCAGTACACCCAGTCCTGTTGTTTGACATCAGCAGAGGCAAATGTTGAGACACACGTTCTCCCTGTGCTGAGTGTGCTCTGCTAAAGAGATGAAGGGTCCCTCTCCCCCACTCAGCCCCACGCATTCTCCTTGCAGAGGGTCATTTAACCAGAGCAAAAAGCAGTGTTAAGAGGGCTTGATAAATTACTAGTTACAGTACATAAAGTGTCCTGCAGCAACAGCCTCAAGATAGGTCTGATGTCACAGAATCGCAGTGTTAGGGGTTGGCAGGGACCTCAAAAGCTCACCCAGTCCAAACCCCTGCCAAAGCAGGGTCACCCAGCCTACATCCCACAGGAACACATCCAGGTGGGGTTTGAATGTCTCCAGAGGAGGAGTCTCCTCAGCCTCTCTGGGCAGTCTGTCCCAGGGCTCTGTCACCCTCACAGTGACAAAATTCCTCCTTATATTTCCATGGAGCTTCCTCTGCTCCAGCTTCCTGTGCCCCTTGTACTGTTGTTCACATCCCTGGCTCCAGCCTCCTGACTCTCACCTTTGACATGTTTATAGACATCAATGAGGTCACTCCTCAACTTGAGGATTTGCCACACAGGGTTGGTGGCACACCAACAATTAAGGAAAACCTCTGAAAGATGACAGTGACAGGCTTTCATGGCTGGATTATTTTGGAATGAAAATCTATCCCCTTGTCATAGTTAAAACACCACCTAGCTTTAAGTTAAATTAGTGGTGGCTTAAAGCCAAAACCTTTCCCAAACTCACTCCATCCTGCTCTGACAAACTATGAGGGAGCTGCAGGGGTGTCAGATTTAACTGTGGACTTGTCTGATGAGGCAAGCCAAGGGCAGCAAGCTCCCCACACCACCTGGTGAAGTAACACAGGTGAGGTGACACAAGCTCCAGCTCGTCTTTCCAAAGCATTATTCCTTTGGCAACACATGTGGAGTGTTCCATTTCACTGGGAAGGGCAGAGAACTTGGGGACATCTCAAAAAGCCAGCACAATGGGGTCTGAGGGACACAGCACTTGGAGAGAGAGAAATGATGAGGAGAGTATCCTCCAGGAGATCCCTCTGGCTTACATAAACCTTCCATCAAGCCATGCCTTGGTCCCACAACCACACTGCTCCATACTAGGGCAAAGGGGAGAGAACTTAAGGGGCGAGGCAGGGAGATAGAAGGTAGATTTATGCAACTGATTTTATACTGGTGCAGCTCACTGGTCTGATTAGCATACTGATTTGCATTACTAAAGGAATTGGTAACCCCAAACAACAACATTTCTGTGCATTAGACCTTGCACACACACAATGAGAAAAGTTCTCCTCACCCCTGGCCATGGATGCCCTTCCTCCCAGAGGAGCTGTAACCAGTTGGAGGTGGAAGAGGTGAAGCTGCCAACAGGCAAGCCAGCACTGGAGCTGGGAGGTTAGCAAAGGGCTAAACTGCAGATGAAAAGCGCCCCACAATGCCAAATACCTGCTGCAGCCTTCCAGAAGCACCCAGGAGAGGGCAGCCTGTGGCAGCAGATGGAACAGGCAGCCCAACAGGAATACCCTAGAAAACTAGAAGGCACAGGACACAAGCAGGTCTGCAGAAGGCTGGGTACCACAGGCTCACTTGGGCATGGGGTGGCGGGGGCGGGGGGGAACGAGGCAGTCGGGGAGGAAAGCATCAGCTTCAACATCCAGGAGCTAGCACCTGAGATTGACATTTGACCCTCGGGGATGCAATCCCAGCAGCAGACTCCCTGCAATGTCACCTGCTCCCAGGCTAGGGACAAGGATCCACCAAAACCCAACAATTATAGAGGGTCAGAAGGGACCCCAAGGATCACAGAGCTCCAACCCCCCTGCCACAGGGCAGGGCAACCAACCTCCACGCCTGGAGCTACACAAGGTTGCCCAGGACCCCATCCAACCTGGCCCCAGGGACAGGGCATCCACCCCCTCTCTGGGCAGCCTGTTCCAGCCCCTCACCACTCTTTAAAAAACTTCCCCCTAATCTCTCATCTAATCCTTCCCTCCCTCAGCTTCACTCCATCCGCCTTGTCCTGCCATTGTCTATCCTTTGAAAAAGCTGATTCCCCTTCTATTTCTCTGCTCCCTTCAGGGACTGGAAGGCTGCAATGAGGTCCCCCTGCAGCCTTCTCTTCTCCAGGCTGAACAAGCCCAGCTCTCTCAGCCTCTCTCCATATGGGAGGTGCTCCAGCCCTCTGATCAAATTCCCTACTCAACAGTCCCACATCTTCCTTGTACTGGGGCCCCAGCTCTGGACACAGGACTCCAGCTGGGGTCTCCCGAGGGCAGAGCAGAGAGGGACAATCCCCTCCCTGTCCCTGCTGCCACCCCTCTCCTGATGGAGCCCAGGATACCATCGCCCTTCCAAGCTGCAAGAGCACACTGCTGGCTCATAGGAAGTTTCTCATCCACCAGAACCCCCAGGTCCTTCTCCTCAGGGCTGCTCTCCAGGAGCTCTTCTGCCAGGCTGTAAATATGTCTGGGATTCCTCCAGCCCAAGTGCAACACCTGACACTTTGCACTGTTGAACCTCATTAGGTTCACCCAGGCCCAGCTTTCCAGAAAGTCAGGATCCCTCTGGAAACAACCCTTGAAGTGCTGACTTTGAAGTCCCCTTCTGTGGAGGATGAACAACAGAACTGCAGTATTTCATTCTAAGAATTAGGATTAAAGTCTGCATTTAGGATTATTCACTGGGAGCACAGGGAAAGGATGAGACAAGGACTTCTTGAGCAGTCACTCAACTTTGCCTGCTTCCTTTTCTCCCCTAAGCTCCACTCAGCCAGCTTCCTGACTGCCAAAGATTTGAAACTCCAACAGAATATAAAAAAATTGACTAACTTTATTAAACGCCACTCCAAACACTGCCAAATCTTCCACAGCACCACATGTAAGACTTGCTAAAAGGTGACTCTTGTCACCAAGGGTGTCCTGTTGCCAGGGCAGGAGAGGAAACACCATGACAACTACATAAACATTCCATTTTCAAAACAAAATCCTTTCCTGTGACTACCCAGGAACAGCAACAGTCAAAGATACCTTCCCAAAAGTAATGGCCATAGGTCACGACACCTGGAGAGTGCCTGTATTCATTAATGGAATGGGATCATAGAATCACAGTGGTCTGGGCTGGGAGGGACCCCAAGGATCACAGAACTTCAACCCCCCCTGCCACAGGCAGGGCCACCAACCTCCAGGCCTGGAGCTACACAAGGTTGCCCAGGGCCCCAGCCAACCTGGCCTTGAACATCCCCAGGGACGGGGCACCCACCCCCTCTCTGGGCAGCCTGTTCCAGCCCCTCACCACTCTCTGTAAAAAACTTCCCTCTAATATCTAACTGAAACCTTCCCTCCTTTACCTTTAATCCACCCGCCTTGTCCTACCCTTTTTAAAAGTCAATTCCCCTCTATTTATCTGGAGTATCTTGTCTAAGCAGTTAACAGCAGCAGCAAAGTGCCAGGCTGTATCATGGTGCCAAGCACCAGCATTACCAAAGCCTGCTGGCTTTAAATGAGTCAGAGCACAAACATAAGCCTAGCTTTAAAACCTCCAGGTTTTAGCCATTTTCCCTGGGACCTGGTGCTCAGCACTGTTAATGGAAAGCATCATACTCACTAAAGCCTTAAATGATGGAAAGAAACATCATCCTGCTCAAGCCACGGCCCCTTGTCAAACTTCAGGTACTCGATGTCTTCAATCACCTGGAATCAAAAGATAAAAAGCACACTAAGAGGTGGTCTGACCACAACACCTGAAGATGTAAACACATGCCCCCCCCCATCAATAAAATAATTAGAAGATCACAGAATCACAGGGGTTGGAAGGGACCCCCAGAGCCCATGGGGTCCAACCCCCTGCCAAAGCTGCTCCCTAGGACAGGTCACACAGGTTGGCATCCAGACGGGGCTGGAATATCTCCAGAGAAGGAGACTCCACACCCCCCTGGGCAGCCTGTCCCAGGGCTCCCTCACCCCCACTGGGAAGAAGTTCTTCCCCATGTTGGTGCGGAACTTCCTGGGCTCCAACTTGAGGCCATTGCCCCTTGTCCTGTCCCCACAGAGCACTGAGAAGAGCCTCACCATGTCCCCCTGTGTCCCACCCTTAAGATATTGAAAACTATTGACCAGATCCCCTCTCAGGCTGCTTAGCCCCAGCTCACTCAGCCTTTCCTCATAAGATATTATTAAATTAAGATATTATTAAACAAGTCACCCATCAGAAAGCCTCTTGTATTACCAACACTAGTGTTCAGAGCCAACCTATCATCTCCCAGTTGGACTTCTGACCATCATGCTCATGACAAAAGCCCCTGGGCAGACACCTGGGGACCAACTCTAAAGTTCTGGTGCTTTCAGCCTTTGGAAGCAGAGGATGGTAGGGTGCTTTGCTTCCAAAGTCTTACCTGATCCAAGGCACTGTTCAAGCTGCTGTTGGGGCTGAAAGGAAACAACAAAGGCACAACCCCATCTCTAAGAAACAGAAGTTATGTCTAAGTTTAAGCCTCTTTTGTTGAAAAAAAACTCTCATCATGCTACACAGGCGGACTGGTTTGGGATTTTTTTCCCCCCTCCAAAAGGCTTGGTGGTACACTGAGACCAAGGAGCAATGGTGTCTCAGTGTGGCAGTGTTTGGGTCACACCACAGACACCAAGGCACATTTCAGGCTGGAGAACTCAAACACACTTGAAGGAGCCATACTGATGGAAGCCCAAAGGCTCAGGATTTCATCAGTCACCAAGACTCACCCATGCTTGCATGCCCCTCGAGTGGAAAGGAAAGGTAAAGCTCACAGCTCGGCACCCAAAACCATTCAAACAAGTAACACCAGCTCAGCAAATCATTCCTTCAGCATCCCTAAACTTATCAATCCCATAACCTGAGCTACATTTACCAACTGGCTCCATCAGCAAACAGATCTTTGCTGGTCTACTGGGTAATTGCTTAACACGAGCCTGAGGTTATCACACACAACTGAGCAGATCTGAAGGAAACCTGAGTTAGCATCAAGGTGATGCCCTTCAAGTGCATGACAAGGTGGAGATGGTACCTTGAAGCAACTTGCTAATGAGTGGGTTGTCACAGCTCCTAACACCACCCTTCAAAGGCCTTTTCCAAAGGGATAAAGCTCCAAGGTCAGGACCAAAACTCTCATGACATACTGCCAATCCACTGTCAAGTAAGGAAATGCCAGTAATGAAGGGAGTGACAGAGTAATCAGTGAAAAATGCTTCTATTCTTTGCCACATATTAAGCCCACAATAATTATCCCCTGCAATCACAGCAAACACTAAATCCCGTCTGCTGCCACTTAAAAGGCAATAAAAAGCACTATTACAAAGTAGCTTCAACTACAAAGGTCTACCCTGTTTCCAGTGGGATGTTTTTACAGTAAGAGAGATGACAACATGGCCATTTTCCTTGAAGCATTTCTATTTCTTAAAGACTATTTTCACTGATGAAGACTCCAAAGGCATGGTTGACATGACATCACCAAAGCGTGTTTAAAACCTCAAGGAGGTTTAGATGCTCTTTTGGTCTCTCAGAGAGGCTAAGCTGGCAAGCCAGATAACATAGCTGAGAGCACAGGAAACCTGCTTTCACAGGAAGAAAAAAAGCTGAAAAGAAATCCACCTGTTGATGGAAAAAAATGTTTCAATCTTGGAAAAAATAAAACCCATAAAGACTTAGAAAGTTGCATCCAGAAACTGCTTCTTCCTAACAAACTGCTGTAATGTAACTCACCAAGCTCAGCATTCAAAGATGTAAAGAAGAGTGTCTGGTAAGTTAGTTCAAATACCCCCTTTTTCTATTTTTAAACCATTTTGTTTAAAAGCTGAACCTCCCTTGTACTTCCCATTAGCTATGCAATTATTTCTCCCCTCCACAGCAAAGCTTTGGGAAGTCCCCACTACGGCTGGTGACAGGACTAATAATAAACCTGGTAACAACAGGGCTCAGAGGAGATTGAGGGGGAAAAGAAATGTCTCCAAATTAGTTCTGCACACTGGTATTATTGTATCAGAAGGTCTCTGTCCCAGCAGCTTGTTAACAATGCTGTTGGCTTTCCAAATGGATGGAAAGAGCAGCTTCTTACCTGACAAGGAATGCCCAGGCACCCCAGCAAGCAGCACCAGGATTTAAGCCTGGTCACAGCACAGCTTATGGTAGTGTCTAGGAGAGATGAAGGTTAAATACACTGCAGAACGCAGCAGGACAGAGACAAAAGGAGTTGTAAGTGAGGAGACCCCTTTCTGTGACCTTTGCAGATAGGCCAATACCAGCAGCTTACAATTCCTGAGCCTGTTTCACAAGGGGGCTGGTGAGTGCTGCTGTTGGATGAGCTGCAGGGGCAGGGCAGCAGAAGATGCCACTGATCTCTCACCATTCCTGGGGACAAACCCACCAAACCCGAACAGGTTGCTCCATCCATTGAATTGTCCCTAATCTCCTTCCTCCCTGGTTGTTTCTTTAAAGATACAGACTCTAGGGAACAAAGCAGGCCTACAACCCTCCAAAGTTGGGAGCATGGCATGCAGGAAGGACCCTCAGCCCACCTACAACCCATTCTGCATTCACAAAGGATGCAGCACGGAGCTGGGCAGACATCAGCCTCCTGCTTTCACCATCTTCTCTGGTTGTCACAAGCTGGTGGCACTGAATCAAGTTGACAGGTGATGCAAAACACTACTCAAGCACAGAGGAACTGAGACAATCCAGGCTTAAGCAAACACACTACTTAACTTTTCACTCCCAGTTTTATCCTCACCTAGAAGCAGCCTGAAACACCCCAAAGCTCATTTCAGCACCAGTTACTCCTTTATCCTCCACAACCAATGGTGATTGGCACAGGAACCCCCAATTGAGCTTTTTAAAAGCACACTTCAGAGAGAAGTCACAGAACCACAGGAGTTGGAAGGGACCTCAGGAGATCATCGTTCCTTAGGACAGAAAGTCACGGCTAAGCTGGGCCTCTCTGCTATGAGCAAATCAAGAGCCATTAAGCTATAAGGTCAAGAAAGATTTAAGATCCCAAATCATACCTCAAATAATGTGTAGGCTGTAGTCAGTTAGCAGGTAAGCATTCCTCTGTATCACCAGGATATACCTGTGTAAGCAAACACCCCACAAGCCAAGGGCCTCCTGCCAACCCTCACTTCCAAGTCTCCATTATTTCATTCCAGAAGTAACTGCATTTGAACAGAACTGGGGAAAAACAACTTTACTCTTTGAGGTGGCAAAAATGCCCATCTCTGTAGCTAACATCTAACAATGACCATACCACCACCTTGTACTTCAGACGTCAGAACAACATTCCCTGCTCTACTCCAGATACGCCCAAGAGCTCCATCGGTGCACAGTGATGGCCCTACATACTGCGACAAGGAGATTGCTGAGCTTGGTATCCTTGAGCAGTAAGAGCTTTAAGTCAGGGTTTACAGCTGGTCTAAAGTATTAAAATAACATTTCTAGCACCGGGGCTTACCACAAAAAAAACTAATCTATGGAGGAAAGCAACTGCTTCACTCTGACCCCTTTGGGACACGCTCAGAGAGAAGGAAGGGGAGAAAACAAGTAAGTAGCACCCAACTTGCTATTATTTCTTCCATCAAATACTCATGGCTACCTTTCCAACACACACCAGTTCTCAAATCTTACCTTTTTTAATGTTATCTGGGAAAAAAAATAACTATAATCACTCACTATTCTCCCCCAGCCCCTAACCTCAGGGTTTTGTTCATCTCAGCTTCTCCCCCTTTCATTATTTCTAGGAAAAAGAAATCATTGAAAACACAGAGAGCACATTATCCCTGGGACACTGATGCTTCTTGCACAGAGGATGCTCCTCACTGCAAAGTAGAGTATTTTCTGTGTGCTGGGACAAGAAGGGCCTGCCAGTTGCTACACACCTTACCTACCAGCCAAGGAAGCATGACAGCAATACTACTCACACACAGGATTCAGGTCAGAACAGTCAGCAGGTAAATAGAGATGATTTCAAAACAAATGAAGAGCTCAGTGGGTTTTGAAGCTTCCAAACCCATCTCATTTTTAGAGGCGAGTTTCTCATTTATCTGCAATTTCAGGGTGAAGCCACCAGCCCTTTCTGTAGCCAACTGCCTCAACTCCACTAGTTCATACTGATCCATCATCTCTACTACCTGGAGTAGTAGAGAGATGTACCTCAAGTGCATAAGCATCCAGAAACCCTGGGTCTTGCCCTGTGGGGACTGAACGTAGCCCACAGCCATGTTCCCAACAGGACCTAAAAGGCCTGGAGACACAAGGCAGGGCAGCTAACAGTGGTTAAGCTTTCAGGACCAGGGAAGTCCTCATCAGTATTTTCTGCTTTACAAAGTATGGAATAGGTACAAGCTGTCATCACACACACCACCAAGTAAAACTCACGTGTCATTCCTCCAAATAAAGCCAGGCTTAAGAGGAGAGCGTTTACTTGTAGGCAGCAGGAGCTAAGCTTGAAGATCCAGGTTTTCCAGCCCTTGGCAACCAGATTTGCCCTCAGCAACAGCTGGTTTGAAAAAACACTGCCTCCAGTTGTTACCCATAAGGTTACATTTGCTCTGTCCAGCTAAGGTGTCCCCAGCTCCATCCCCTCCCAAAGCTCTGCACATCCCCAGCCCCAGCGTAGCGGGCAGAGGGAAAACCAGGCAGCCCTGATGCTGTGCAAGCACTGCTAGGACACAGCTAAAATATACTGGTGTGTTATCACTGCTGCTTTGGTCAGATCTACAGCTCAGCACCAGATGGGCACTTGCAAAGAACACTAACTGGACCCCAGTCAAACCCAGCCCACCAGCACCGAACACAGAGTCCAGAGGAGGCTATGGAGGTGGTTAAGGGCCTGAAGCATCTCTTCTGTGAGGAAAGGCTGAGCAAGCTGGGGCTGTTCAGCCTGGAGAAAAGCAGCCTGAGAGGGGATCTGATCAGTGGTTATCAATGTCTGAAGGGTGGGACACAGGGGGACATGGCCAGCCTCTTCTCAGTGTCTGTGGGGACAGGACAAGGGGTGATGGCCTCAAGTTGGAGCAGAGGGAGTTCCACACCAGTCTAGGGAAGAACTTCTTACTGGTGAGGGAGCCCTGGGACAGGCTGCCCAGGGGTGTGTGGAGTCTCCTTCTCTGGAGATATTCCAGCCCCATCTGGACGCCGACCTGTGCAATACGAGCTAAGGAGCTGCTTTGGCAGGGGGTTTGATCCAATGGGCCCTGGGGGTCCTTTCCAACCCCTACAGCTCCGTGAGTCTGTAGCAGGCTTTGATTTTTTAGAAAAGCAAAGCAAACCAACCTCCCCAAAGGCATTAAGCAACCAGAATGCTCCCTTGCCATCGTTCTGGGTTCAGCCAGGACAGAGGTGACTCCTTTCCAGCAGCAGGGAATGCCCTGTTTGGGAGCTGGGATGGGAGCAGTGCTGGGAACACCGGGATTTCTCTAGTTGCTGCCCAGCACTCAGGGACTTTTCAGTTTTTTGTATTTCTCCCCCTAACGAGAAGGGAGGGGACACAGCCAGGACAGGTGACCCAAACTGGCCAAAGGGGTATCCCATGCCAATGATGTCATGCTCAGCATAAATGAGGGGACTGGTGGGGGGAGGAGCAGGCAGCTCCAGGACACACGGGTTTGGGGACAGTCTTGTGTTGGGACAGTTCTGAGCTGTGCAGGTCGGTGAGACACCACACTGTGTGTCACCAGTCTCCTGTATTTTGCTATAAGGTCCTGTTATTATTATATCTCTTCGCTGTCCCAGTAACTCTCCTTATCCCAAACAGCCAGGTTTTTGGTTCTTGGGTTTTTTTCTCCTCCCCTTTCCTGCTCCTTCCCCAACCCCCTCACTCCCTCCTAAAGAGCAAGCAGCTGCACGGTGCCCAGCTCTTGGCTGGGACAAACCCACACCACAAACACCAACACTGGGCTGAAGGGTTTTTAGGTAAGCACTGACTTGGAGCTTCAGCTAGGAAAGGAAACTGCCCCCACAGAGCTCCACACAAACCTTACTAGGTGTAGTAAGGGTGTCTGCTCCCTGCCAAACATCATCTGTAGTGCAGGTGGGTGGGCAGGGGCTGGCATACAGAAACAAACACCTTTCACATCCCATGTGGGAAGAGCTGTTAGCTTTTCCCAAACTTCTCTGCCTTGACAAGCTAATGACTTCTCCACCTCAAAGTAACCACCCTGCTGCTTCTCTTCACAGCTGATTGAGGAATTAATCACATAGTGCTGCACAAAGGTCTAGACCTATTTCCTACAGGAAAAAGCAACACAACCAGCCTTCGATTTCTTTGCCCCACTTCTAGCAGAGGAAAGGAGAGCATTAAGTGTACTCCAGAAGGATTATCAGCTTTCAGGAAAGAAAGAGGATGAAAATACTAAAACCAGCAAGATGCATCCGAGATTTTTAGTGCAGCTGAGATCCTTATTGCTGCTATAGTAACTTTTATCCCTAGAACTCAAACGGGCTCAAACTCAAATCTGCCTGGAATTACAAAGAGCTTGCTGTCTCCTGCTGGAAAGGGCAACAGCTACAGAGAGAAGTTAACAACAGGGAAGCAAAAGGCTTCTGTCATCCCACTGGTAATCCTCCATGAGCCAGAACGCTTGCTGAAATAAGGCAAAGATACTACAGCTGCTGCAGAGAACACAACTGAGTAGTAGGAAGCAGAGATCTCATGTTTATCCCATCTTGAGTAAGAGATGGTTTATTTCTAGCAATGAAAAGGACTGAAAAGCCAAGTTATCCAGCTTGGCCCAGGGCTAACATGCAGTTAGATACTAGGTACTACCTCACAGAGATGAGCCACACAGAGTCTGAAAGTTTCCATCATCTCCAGCTATCCAGCTCTTTGCTATAACCAAATGGTGACCAGCTTTTGGAAAACAATGGCTAAATGAGCATGTAGGAACCTGCACAGCACCCCCTACCACAGACACTAGACAGCAAAGACACCTTATAGCAGTACTCAAAGTCTCACCTGAATGCTGGGGATGACTCACCTCTTGGTTAATGCCTTTAGTTCTTAAACAGAGCCACACAGAGCCTTGCCCATCCCACCAACCAAGTCACACACTAAGTCTGTCATCCAGGACAACATACTGCCTTTACATTTCCACCCTGGAAGTTTAAAAACAAACAAAACATCTATAAATTGATAGACACAGCAAATTCTTACCCTCTCCACATCTTCCACCTCAGTGGTTGTGTACTGGAGAACTTCACCGGTCTCTCTGCAAAGAGAAAAAACATCCTGAATTCCCCTGAGAAACCTGCTCTTCCCATCCTCCTCCCTGCTCTGAAACAAAGTGGACACAGAGGTGAAAGGCACAAACACAGAGCAGAATCACAGACTGGTCTGAGTTGGAAGGGACCCCAAGGATCACAGAGCTCCAATTCCCTGCCACAGGGAGGGGCACCAACCTCCAGGCCTGGAGCTACACAAGGTTGCCCAGGGCCCCAGCCAACCTGGCCTTCAACACCCCCAGGGACAGGGCACCCACCCCCTCTCTGGGCAGCCTGTTCCAGCCCCTCACCACTCTCTCTGGAAAGAATTTCCCCCTAATATCCAATTTAAACCTTCCTTCCTTTAGTTTTAGTCCATCCCCCTTGTCCTGCCAGTGTCTACCCTTTTAACAAGCTGATTCCCCTCCTGTTTCTCTGCTCCCTTCAGGGACTGGAAGGCTGCAATGAGGTCCCCCTGCAGCCTTCTCTTCTCCAGGCTGAACAAGCCCAGCTCCCTCAGCCTCTCTTCATAGGGGAGGTGCTCCAGCCCTCTGATCACCTCCCAGGCTGGAGCAGTCTGGGCCTGAGGGACTGAGAGCCATTCTGTGATTGATGACTGCCCCCATAGCAGTGACTCATGCTGGGGCAGCTGGGGAAGAGCTGAGGCCCAGTGCGAAAGGACTCCAGTTGGAGAAGTTCCTGGAGGAGTGTCTGCCATGGGTGGGACCCCACAGTGCAGCAGGGGAAGGGGATGAGGGATGCACCCCCAGCTAAGGAGGAGAACATCTGGTGAGGAACTGACCCAAACCCGCATTCCCCCAGTCTCTGCCCCTCCCCGTGGCACAGTGGGGGGAAGACGGGAGCCAAATCCTGCCTAAAGATCAGTCTGCTGAGAAGGGAGGGGTGGGGGGAGCTGCTTTAAGCTCCCGGTGTCACTGGGGGTGCAGGGCCGGGCCATCAGTTAGAGAGTTTCTGTCCTTTACCCCGTGCTGAGTCTGTCCTGCCCGTGCCGCTGACTGCGGGATGGGCTCTCCCTGCCCTTATCTCACTCCTCAGCCTCTCAATAGGTATTTTCTCCCCTGCCCAGCTGAACAGGGCAGTGACAGAGCAGCTTTGGTGGGCATCTGGCCTCCAGCCAGGATTAAGCCACCACACCTTCCATCTCACCAGCACATGAACACCTGTGGGCAAGTTTCCAAGAGAAGAACAGACTCATTCATCACGATTTACCAAGACTGAACTAACTGAACCAACACACCACAGGCAGCAGGAGCTGCAAGTGTAACAAAACCATTCACATCCAGAGAGGAGTCATCAATGGCTTGATGGCCAGATGGTCTGTAATCAAAGGGTCAGACCTCACCAGTCTCATACTGGTCACTGCATCAACAATGCAGATCAGATCACAGAATCACAGGGGTTGGAAGGGACCTCAAGAGATCATCGGGTCCAACCCCCTGCCAAAGCAGCTCCCTATCTCACATTACACAGATAGGCATCATTTGCTACTTTGCAGATCAGGGCTTTCACTGAGAGAAAACAGCTGCTTGGAGGAAGGAAAGAGAACATCAGCCACCTCTGGGCTTTGGAGCAGGAAAAGAAACATCCAAAAGCCACAAGATTGGCTGTTCCAAGCTAGGACCCAGCTCACAAATCACTGTCAGAAGAAACACCAAAAAACATTCCCAAACAATTCAGACCAGAAAGAATCCCAGAATCACAGGGGTTGGAAGGGACCTCCAGAGCCAATCAGATCCAACTCCCCTGCCAAAGCAGCTCCCTAGGGCAGGTCACACAGGTCAGTGTCCAGACTGGGCTGGAATATCTCCAGAGAAGGAGACTCCATACCCCCTGGGCAGCCTGTCCCAGGGCTCCCTCACCCTCAATGTGTAAAAGTTCTTCTCTGCCAGCCAGCAAATGGCTGAAGCTTCTGTAGACAGAGACATACCCAGTGTACAAGCCATGGGTGAGGTCCAGAGACACACCAATCTGAAGTTTCACACATCCAGAGCTCCCCCAGGCCAAGGGGACAGTGACAACCTCCTTCAGATCCGAGTGTGCACATCGATTTGACAGGCTGCAGTGAGCCCACCTGCCGATGAGGACGCCAACCAGACGCTGGCTGCTTAACAAGCGTGCTAAGCACACAGAGGGGACAGAGGTGAAATCCCAGCAGGACCAGGACCAGGATTTAGCCTCACTTAACACCCCAGTGTATTTCCAGGGCTCAATTTGATCCAAAGAATGAGCAGGATTTTTCTCCTCACCACTAAATTGGAGACAGTTCTGCCCTCAGGGGGATGAGCACCCCCCAGGTTTCCCAACCTCCTTGCCACCTCCCCCCACCCCGTTTCCTTCTGAGAGCTAAGCACTGGTCAGCTCCCTCCTGGTGTAGCCACACATCACACCAACATACGTCCTGGATGAATGACAAGCTCAACGAGAAGTTACTCAGTTCAGTGTCCACAGTTACACTGATTTACCCTGGGAGATGGAGCAAACAAGCAGGCTAAAAAACATCTCAATATCTACTCTTAGACACAACTCAATAACCAGCTTCATACAGACAGAGCCTTGCAAGACCACACACCATTTAGCCCTGGCTATGTGACCTGTCAGAATTTCTCTTCCAGAAAGTTCTTTGCTTATGAGAGACCAAGGCTGCTTCTGTTCCCGTGCTTCCCAATTTTGGGGACAACCTGATTTCTGTTAGAGCTCTCTAAGAACTGGGACAGCTGGCAAAGCAATTGCCTTACCTGGAGTTTCCAGTGTCCAAATTCTTGCTGCCCAGCCAGAGGAACCCAAAGAAGAGCTGGTATCAGCGCAGTCTATTTACCAGCACCCAGTCCAAAGTGTTTTCAAACAAGGAAAACCAGGTTGGATGGGGCCCTGGGCAACCCTGTGTAGCTCCAGGCCTGGAGGTTGGTGGCCCTGCCTGTGGCAGGGGGGTTGGAGCTCTGTGATCCTTGGGGTCCCTCCCAGCCCAGACCAGTCTGTGATTCAAAGGCTATCAGGGGTATGCTTCACAAGGTGGAAAACCAGAGAGAAAAGGGAACAGTCCCTCACCCAAAAGCCCTTCTCTGTCCCCTCCACACCACTACCAATAAACTAGCCAAAGACGTGACAACTGCAAGGAATATTATTAGGAGAAAAAAAAAAAAAAAAAGATTCCAAACTCTCCAGAAAGGCCTGAGAAAAACTTGTATCACATCACACTGTCCTCAGGGCACACAAACACACAGTTATAGTGATAGCGTTTGGGACATCACCCCAAAAAAGCACTCCAGCCAACTAACAGAAAGTTGTCTGCACCGACCACATGCAGAAGTCTGTTGGAAAGGGAAAGACAACTTGGTTTTGCAGAGCAGGCAGACCAGATTCCTGGCTTTGCTGCTGAACTGTTCTTTAAACTGTGAAAAAACTCTATGCTTCCCTGCATCTGACACCACGACAGCAAAGCTGCAATGCCCTGAGACAGCAGGATCACAGAATCACAGGGGTTGGAAGGGACCTTAAGAGCCCATCAGGTCCAAACCCCCCTGCCAAAGCAGCTCCCTAGGACAGGTCACACAGGTCAGTGTCCAGATGGGGCTGGAATATCTCCAGAGAAGGAGACTCCACACACCCCTGGGCAGCCTGTCCCAGGGCTCCCTCACCCTCACCAGGAACAAGTTCTTCCCCAGATTGGTGTGGAACTCCCTGTGCTCCAACTTGAGGCCATCACCCCTTCTCCTGTCTCCACAGACACCGAGAAGAGGCTGGCCATGTCCCCTGTGTCCCACACTTCAGATATTGATAACCACTGACCAGATCCCCTCTCAGGCTTCTCTTCTCCAGGCTGAATAGGCTCAGCTCACTCAACCTTTCATAACAGGGGAGATGCTCCAGGCCCTTAACCATCTCCATAGCCTCCTCTGGACTCTCTCCAGGACATCCATGGCTTTTTTTATCCCAGGGAGCCCAGAAATGAACACAATACTCCAGGTGGGGCCTGACCAGGGCAGAGTAGAGGGGGAGGATCCCCTCCTGTGACCTGCTGGTCACACTCCTCTTGATGCCCCCCAGGATCCCATTGGCTATCTCAGCCCCCAGGGCACACTGCTGGCTCACGGCCAACCTGTCGTCAACCAGGACCCCCAGGTCCTTCTCCACAGAGCTCCTCTCCAGCAGCTCACCCCCAGCCTGTGCTGATTCCAGCAGTTATTCCTCCCCAGGTGCAAGACTTTACACTTGCTTTTGTTAAATTTCATCTGTTTTTTCCCTGCCCAGCTCTCCAGCCTGTCCAGGTCTTGCTGGATGGCAGCGCAGTGTCCTGCGTGTCATCCACCTCTCCCAGCTCTGTATCATCAGCACTTGCTGAGGGTGGATGCTATTCCCTCACCAAGGTTGTTGATGAAGATATCAAACAGGACTGGACCCAACACCGAGCCCTGGGGAACACCGCTACTAACAGGCCTCCAGTCAGACAGTTGAAAAAGCCCCATATTACAGATGACAGCTCGTTAGCTCTTCAACATATTAATAGGTCAATTAATGAAATCCAATTCACTTCCTATTGTACAACACTTCACCTGCTTTGAAACTGTTATTAGTAAAAAAATGCACACTTTATCAAGCTCACACCTAAAAAGATTCATTTCTCACACCCGATATCCTAGCAGTGCCACCAGGCTGCGTTACACACCAAGCACAACTACACTCAAGTTACACAGTAGTTATGCCAAGGGTGCACCAACCCATCATATCAGGGCACAACGTTGAACCACATAGGACAAGGAAGATTTCTCAAATGAGAGGTTAGGATCTGCACACGTTTGTACTCAAAAGGCTTAACAGACAGTGTGGTTTGGTTTGCTAACCTGATCTCTGGTAAGAAGGTTTTCTTGTAAGCATCCTCAATGCCCTGGAGATACTCAGGAGACACCTTTTTCTCATATGGCTAAAAAGAAACAGAAAACAATATTGTGAGATCAGTTTTCCCCCCAGCAGGTTCCAGCCCAAGCAGAAGGCCCTACTGCAGCACCAACCGCCAGGAGCTCACCCCTCTCTCAGCAGTCAGACACCCAAGGGAGCCACACACACATCAGAGTTTCAAGAGTTAATGTATCTGGAGTGTTTAGAGCTTATTCTTTGGTATGAAGCATGTAGAGCTGCCCAAGAAACAAGTCGGTCAGCATTTACCACTGCCACTGCTTTGCCCTGTACCATTATAACCATGGTTCTAGTGATTAGCATAAAGAAAAGCACAAATCAAAAGCCTCAAGGAGATCAGCTTTCCAAGGAGGAATCTATCCTACCTGGACACTCTAGGAGATTTATATACAATCATCCAGAAAATAGGAGAAGACTGTCTGATTCTGTGATTCATTCTATGATTCTGTGAACTCTTGCAGAGGGGACAGAGGAGCCCACAAAGGTGATCAGAGGGCTGGAGCACCTCCCCTACAAAGAGAGGCTGAGGGAGCTGGGCTTGTTCAGCCTGAAGAAGAGAAGGCTGCGGGGGGACCTCATTGCAGCCTTCCAGTCCCTGAAGGGAGCAGAAAAACAGGAGGGGAATCAGCTTGTTCAAAGGGCAGACAATGGCAGGACAAGGGGGATGGAGTGAAGCTGAGGGAGGGAAGGGTTAGATGACATATTAGGGGGAAGCTTTTTCCAGAGAGAGTGGTGAGGGGCTGGAACAAGCTGCTCAGAGAGGGGGTGGATGCCCCATTCCTGGGGGTGTTCAAGGCCAGGTTGGATGGGGCCCTGGGCAACCTTGTGTAGATCCAGGCCTGGAGGTTGGTGCCCCTCCCTGTGGCAGGGGGTTGGAGCTCTGTGATCCTTGGGGTCCCTTCCAACCCAGACCAGTCTGTGATTCTATGAATCTTTTTGAACTAGAGGGCCAGCATGCACCTACTTCCACAGGTTCAGACAAGTGCACAGGTGACCATACAACAGAAGCATGGAATGATGAGGTTGGAAAAGCCCTTTAAGCTCATGGAGTCCAACCGTTCCTGTCCTGTGCTGACCCGTATCCCTGAGCACCTCATCTCCCTGTCTGTTAAACACACCCAGGGGTGGGGACTCAGCCCCCACCCAGGCAGCCTGTGCCAGACCCTGACAACT
This sequence comes from Gallinula chloropus, assembly GCF_964237585.1. Taxonomy (NCBI): domain Eukaryota; kingdom Metazoa; phylum Chordata; class Aves; order Gruiformes; family Rallidae; genus Gallinula; species Gallinula chloropus. The sequence goes on along the minus strand of NC_140090.1, from coordinate 27,818,126 downwards.
CTTTCAGGGAAGAACTTTTCCCTCAGCTGAGCTGACCCTGCCCTGGCACAGCTTGACCCCATTTCCCCTTGTCCCACCTCCTGTCCCCTGGCTGAAGAGACCATCGCCCACCTCTCTGCACCCTCCTGGCAGGTCAGTGTAGGTGGTGAGAAGGTCTCCTCTCAGCCTCCTCTTCTCCAGGCTGAACACCTCCAGCTCCCTCAGTCACTCCTCAGAGGATTTGGCCTCCCATCACCCACTCCAAAATCCTTCTTTGAAGTTCTGTGCATATCACTGAACAGCTCACCTTCCACACTTCAATGCCACGTTTGCAAAAACACCAATAATTTCTCTGATCTACCACAAGTTCCTTCACTTCAATCCTAAAATGTAGTTACATTTGCTGCTTGAAGCATTGATCCACAAAGATCAAAAGATGCTCAGGGATGTGGTTTAATAGAGGACAGATACTGTTGGACTTGATCTCAAAGGTCTTTTCCAACCTAGTGATTCTGTGATGCCTGTTACACTGGAAGGATCTGTGTCCCTGCTCATTCGACCCACTGGAGGGCTGTTCTTTTTCCAGTGCCCTGCAACAACAGTGTGCTGAACACCAATCCAACAACCCATCCACAGAGCAGGCAAAATTCCCAAGGACAGCCAGCCATTCCCAAACAAGCAGTAGTGCTCAGCAGTGCTGCTACCCCAAGGAAGGTACAAGTCACACTAGGGACTTCTACCAGAAGGTCTCAAAAACTTTTACATTCTCAAGGGCAAAGGCATGAACAGGTTCCCATGACACATAAAGCAGCTTCTAATATTATTGCTGGAGATGCTAAAAACCTACTGTTGTGAAAAGAAAGCCATATCCTGTTCATTAAAGCATAAAGGCACGTTCAGTCAGGGCCTGAACTGCTGGAGGGCAGGACAGGAGAATCACTCAACCAGACAAAGCAATTTAGGCCACACAGATCACAAAGCAGCACGGGCAGCCTTCCATTAACAGCTCTGAAGTTGCTTCCCTTCAGTAACCATCAGCCTCCACCTTAAATGAGCAGGAAACTGAAGATCAGATGCTGCTAGAATGCTACCAGACAGCAGGTGCTTCAAGCAATGCAGGTATCACTGAGCTCTTTGGAAACAGTCTGGATTCTAACAGTGTGCACTACAGCATGCTGGAGCAGAGAACCTTAAACAAGAGGAATGAAAGAGAACGGTTACTCTTGGCCAAATTGTAACTCTCAGACAATCAGGGATTATCATAGAATGACAGGGTTGGAAGAGACCTTTAAGCTCATCAAGTCCAACCATCCCTGTCCTATGTTGACCCATATCCCTGAGCACCTCATCTCCCCATCTGTTAAACACACCCAGGGGTGGGGACTCAGCCCCCTCCCTGGGCAGCCTGTGCCAGGCCCTGACAACTCTTTCAGGGAAGAACTTTTCCCTCACAGCTGAGCTGACCCTGCCCTGGCACAGCTTGACCCCATTTCCCCTTGTCCCATCTCCTGTCCCCTGGCTGAAGAGACCATCACCCACCTCTCTGCACCCTCCTGGCAGGTCAGTGTAGGTGGGGATAAGGTCTCCCCTCAGCCTCCTCTTCTCCAGGCTGAACACCCCCAGCTCCCTCAGCTGCTCCTCAGAGGATTTGCCCCCCAGCCCCTTCCCCAGCCTGGTTGCCCTTCTCTGGACTCACTCCAGGACCTCCATGTCCTTCTTGGAGTGAGGGGCCAGAACTGTACTCAGCACTCAAGGTACAGCCTCACCAGTGCCAAGTACAGGGGCACAATCCCCTCCCCTGACCTACTGGCCACACTATTGCTGACACAAGTCAGGATGCCACTGGCCTTCCTGGCCCCCCAGGCACACTGCTGGCTCATGGTCAGTCACAGCCACCCAACACCCCCAGGTCCTTCTCTGCCTGACAGCTCTCCAGCCAGTCTCCCCCAGGCCTGTAGCGCTGCTCGGGGTTGTTATGTCCCATGTGCAGCACTCTACACTTGGCCTTGTTGAACTTCATCCCACTGGTCTCAGCCCATCGGTCCAATCTGGTCAGATCCCTCTGAAGAGCCTCCCTACCCAAGAATGTTTTAGGTAATAAATCCAAGTCTTCCTCAAATCTATCAGGCTTTACGCAGTTAAATCCTTCCCTTGACTACAATTTCCCTTAGACTTTGAACAAGGTAAACATCATTCAATCCTCAGAACACAGCTGAGAACAGTTCCAGGCACATGTCAAAAACATCACAGAAGGGAGAAGGAAAAACCCAACCCGACAGCCTTCTTTGGACCAGTCACCCTACAGAAGTACCCCACAGCTCCTCTGATTCCAGGCTATTTCAATAACCCCAGAATTCAATATGCTGGTGTAACCAGAGGAAATAACACTACAGAAGAAAGTTAATTTTCTTTTTCAGAGTAGTCTCTATCCAACACCAAGAGTTAAAAAAAAAAGACATCCCAGAATTACAAGGTTGGAAAAGACCTTTAAAGATGATCAAGTCCAACCATCGCTGTCCTAAGATAAACCATATCCTTAAGTACCTCATCTACCCCTTTTTAAAACACAGTACAGTCTCACAACTGTCAAAGATCAACCACGGTTCAGAATCACATGTCAACCTCAGACTAGATGGATCCTGCACTAGTGACAAGAAGCAGCTGTATTTCTTGTCAGCTTCACATTGCACCAACCACAAAACACCCTGGGTTTCTCTCACCAATCACCTCACAAAGCTAGTTTGGAAATTGATCATAGAATCACAGACTGGTCTGGGTTGGAAGGGACCCCAAGGATCACAGAGCTCCAACCCTCCTGCCACAGGCAGGGCCACCAACCTCCAGGCCTGGAGCTACACAAGGTTGCCCAGGGCCCCATCCAACCTGGCCTTGAATGCCCCCAGGGATGGGGCACCCATCCCCTCTCTGAGCAGCCTGTTCCAGCCCCTCACCACTCTCTGGAAAGAGCTTCACCCCAATACCTCATCTAACCCTTCCCTCCCTCAGCTTCACTCCATCCTCCTTGTCCTGCCAGTCTCTGCCCTTTTAAAAAGCTGATTCCCCTCCTGTTTCTCTGCTCCATTCCCTTGGGTTTGCTGGGTCAGCATAAAAGCACCAAGCAGTAAGTTTTCATAACTTCTCAAAGTTAACTGAACTTGGTGATCAGAAGTGACCCAGGCTAACATCAACACAGGTCCCAACAGGGAAGCTGGAGAAGGGGGGACAGCCACTTGGGATATCCGGCGTTCAGGAAGCACAGTCTCACATTGTGCTGCAAGAAGTGTATTACTTGGGCACAACTCCTGCAACAGCAGCTACAGAGGCTGGTTCTCAGTGGTTTGTTTGGTTGTTTGTTTTAAGGGCAGGCTGTTTTTACAGAGCTGCTCAGTACAGCCCACTGAGGCAGCCAAGAGAAGTTGAGTTTTAGAGCCAGCACACCAGAATCCTCACACAGTCATCACCAACACACAGCTCTTACACTTGAGAGGAGGAGAAGCTCTTTCAGATGCAGATCCTGACACAAACCCCACCAAGCTTTAACCAGCAGAATTTGCAGGCAGAGATAAGATTACCTCGCCTTTCTCTTGAATCCTCTTCTGCACCTCAGGGACGGGTACATCTATATAGATGGTGAGGTGAGGCGGCAGGAACTCGGAAATGCTGATCTCTTTGATCTCCTTGTAGTGATCCAGACCTGGATAAACATCAAAACCAAGCACAGCAGAGAGCTGAAGGCAGCCCGGGGAACACACACACAGAGCACATTAAAATCCAAACCCACTGGGTAATGCAGCCACAAGCAGTTCTGGAGCCTCTTCCTGCATTTGCTAAACACATCCTATCACCGAGCCGCAGGGGTTGGAAGGGACCTCCAAAGCCCATCAGGTCCAACCCCCTGCCAAAGCAGCTCCCTAGGACAGGTCACACAGGTCCATGTCCAGAGAAGGAGATTCCACACCCCCTGGGCAGCCTGTCCCAGGGCTCCCTCACCCAGATTGGTGCGGAACTCCCTGTGCTCCAACTTGAGGCCATTGCCCCTTGTCCTGTCCCCACAGACACTGAGAAGAGGCTGGCCATGTCCCCTGTGTCCCACCCTTCAGATATTGATAAACATGGACCAGATGCCCACTTAGTCTTCTCTCAAGACTAAACAGCCCCAGCTCACTCAACCTTCCCTCACAGGGGAGATGCTCCAGGCCCTTAACCATCTTTGTAGCCTCCTCTGGACTCTGGATCCTCCTCTGATCCCTGGATTTTTCTATCCCAGGAAGCCCAGAACTGGACACAACACTCCCACACTTCAGATATTTATCAACGTTAATAAGATCCACTCTCTGTCTTCTTTTCTCAAGTCTGAACAGCAATAAAATCAATTCCCTGCCCTTTGTACTTGTAGCACCTCCTTGGCTGATGCAGCAAGTTTAGGGAAGGATTCTCCTCAAACAGGAACTTCCAGGAAGTTTCTAGAATAAAAAAATATCTTCTAGAAACAGGAAGTAAGATGCAACTAAACTAAGAAGCTACGTGCACTGAGATCAGAGAATCCAACCCCCAGGTACATCAGAGAGGGGGATTTGCCCTGGGTAACCTTATGTAGCTCCAGGCCTGGAGGTTGGTGGCCCTGCCTGTGGCAGGGGGTTGGAGCTCTGTGATCCTTGGGGTCCCCTTTCAACCCAGATCAGTCTGTGATTCTATGATCCTCTCAAAACTGCAGCACTGGGGATGCCCGAGGTGCCCACTGGTCTCCTGACAGCCTCATACACAACACAAACAGCCACAAAGAGGATCTTGTGACAGAGGAAGAAAGTCACAGGCTTGAAAACAACATTGCAAGTAGCATTCCATTTATTTCCCACCACGAGAGGAGCCCAAGGATCAGGCAGGCATTCTCCTCACCTTCCAGTGCATACACAGAATCATGCTGAGAGAAAGCAAATTCTTTTAAGAGGTCACCAACCCAGCAGCATCCCTCTTCTCCTGTAGCAGAGGCTTATCTACACCACTCTCACTCAGTAGCTCTGTGCTCTACACAAGCAACAGCAGATCTTTTCTCCAAACCACAAGACAACCAGACTCCACTCTAGAGGACAGGACCACAGGACCTCACTATAGAGAAAAATTTTGGGTCTATCTTCAACCACATCAATAACCCAAAGTATTTTTGGGATAACAGCTGGTAATTTGGAAGCAAGGCAGAATCAGAGGAGGCATCTGGTCAAGTTTTAGTGGTATTAATACCACAGGCTCCACTAAACTGAGCTCAAGTGCAAGCCTCCACAGATCTTACCAAGCTTTCAAATAATTTACGAGATCACTGTGCTGGGCACCAGAGTAAGCAGCAGCACCTCTAACCAAGAGGTTTGCTGTTAAAGGACTGCAGTACAGTCCATTAACTGTTAGAATTTTATCATCTAAAGTGTTAATTTATGGGTTGCTGGGCTTTGCCTCACCAACACAGAGCTGTAAGACACAGGGACAACCAGCTCTCAAGCTTCTGCAGCAAGAGTTGGAACTGGCAGCAAGTGTTCAAAAGAAACATACACCCCTCAAGCCTAGGCCAAATTGAAGATGATGGCAGGAACATGGGGCAGCATAAAGGAATGGTTATCTGCACCTCAGGAGTAGCCAAAATATATGTCACCTAAGACCTGGCAGAAAAAAGTTCAGTAGCAACAGTCTGGAGAAGAAGAGGCTGAGGGGAGACCTTACTGATCTCTCCAGCTCCCTGCTTGTGGGAGCTGGGGTCAGCCTCCTCTCACGGATAACCAGCAACAGGACCAGAGGGAACAGCTGCACGTTGCACCAGGGGAGGTTCAGATTAGAAATGAGGAGACATTTCTTCTCAGAAGGAGCAGTTGAGCATTGGAACAGGTTGCTCAGGGAGGTGGTGGAGTCACCATCCCTTGGGGTGTTCAAGGTTGGATGAAGTACTCAGGGACATGGGTTAGCGAGTACTAGAGGTGGTAGGGAGACAGTTGTTCCAGATGATCTTAGAGGTCTTTGCCAACCTGAATGATTCTATTATTTACTGCAGGGTCAGCAGATGACTGGACTTGACAGGTGTTTTCTAGAGGCTTTCAAAGCTTTTGCTCAGCAGCAAGTCTGCATGTTTTGGCTGTGGCTGATCTCTTACATGTACCATGTAACTGCTCCATTCCCAGCCAAGGGATGGAGGCCCCATGTGCCCAACAACAAGGCACCAGCACAGTAACACTATGCTGCTCAGGAGCTCCATAACCCCAAACCACAGGATCAAGCACTTCAGTTGGAAGGGACGTGCACAGATGATCTGGTTCCATCACTCTGCTCAGGGCAGGTAGCTCAGGACCCAGCACCAGAGAATCCAAGTATCTTCAGGATAGAGATCCCACAGCCTCCACAGGCTATCTGCTCCAGGCTTTGACCACCTTCACAGTGGTGAATCTTGGGTTGCTGGAGTTTAATAAATGGAACTTTTATTTCCTAGAATGGTTTGGCTTGGAAGGGACCTCAAAGATCACCTAGTTTCAACCCCACTGCCATGGCAGGGACAACCTCCGCTTGATCAGGTTGCCCGAAGCCTCATCCAATCCAGCCCCTTCCAGTTGGTGGCCTTAGTCTCTTGACCTCTCACTAGGTGCCGCTAAGAAAAGACCCAGTTCCACCCAGACCTCCTTGCCAATGAGTATTTACAGCCAAAAATACCATCAGACATTTACACACGTTTCCCTGCACCTTCTCTTTTCCAGGCCAGCTCACTCAGCCTCTCCTCAGACAACAGATCCTCTAGGTAGAATCACCCTGACAGCCCTCTGCTCTCACTCCAGCAAGTTCCTATCTTTCTTCAACCAGTAACCCAAAACTTGGTGCAAGACCCCAGATTTGGGGATCCCCTGCCTTGCCCAGCTGACAGCATACTTTGTGTGGGGCCCAAGATGCTGGCAGCATCCTTTGCCACATAGGCACACTGCTGGCTCATGTTCAACTTGGCACTCCCAGATCCTCCACCACAAAGCTTCCAAAGCTTGGCAATCACACCCTTCCCAATTCTGCATCACTTGCCAATCTGCTGAGGCTCCATTCTGTCCTGTCATCCACGTTTTAAACCCTGTTTAAACCTGCTTTGGCCCCAGTATCCTCCCCTGGGATACACCAGTAGTTACTGGCCACTAGCTGGGCTTGGTGCTGCTGACCACAACCCTCTGGGCCCAGCAGTTCAGCCACTTGTCCATCTCCTACCCACACACTATCTGTTCCTCAGCAAGGAGGTTATGAGCAATAAACAGCATGGGTTGCTCTCTGCTTATCCACTGAGCTAGCTTTCTGGTTTGGGTTTGCATTGCAAGGGTTTGGTAGTGGGGGGCTGCAGGGGTGGCTGCTGGGAGAAGCTGCCAGAACCTTCCCCCAAGTCTGACAGAGCAAACACCAGCCAGCTAAAGGAAAGATGCACCACTGGCCAAGGCTGAGCCCATCAGTGATGGTCACAGCACCTCTGGGGAACAAAGTTAAGGTGGGAAAAAACGCAAATAGCAGCTTTTTTGTCTCCAGAGCAAGGAGCCAGAAAACATGAGCAGCTCTGCAGCCCCCAGGTCAGTGCTAGAGGTGCTCCAGGTGCTGGAGCAGAGATTCCCCTGCAGCCCATGAAGAGGACAGGGAACAGAGACTCCACATGCAGTGGAAAGACCCCATGCTGGAGCAGGGGGAGACACCTGAAGGACGCTGTGACCCCACAGGAAGTCCATGTTGGTGCAGCCTCCTGGCAGGACCTGCAGCCTGTGGAGAGACACCTGTGCCAGAGCAGGTTTGCTGGGGGGACTTGTGACTCCCTGGGCACCAGACTGGAGCAGCTTGGGCCTGAGACACATTCTGTGGCTGCACTCCATAGCAGTGACCCACACTTGGGCAGCTGGGGAAGAGCTAAAGCCCAGTTGGAGAAGCTAGAGAAAGATACTAGATTTTGTCCTTGTTGAGGCTGCTTTGCCCATGACTAACTGCTGCACCATCTCTCCCTGCCCTTATCCCAACCCATCAGCCTTTCACTACATTTTCTCTCCCCCGTCCAGCTGAGGATGGGAGTGAGGAAGCAGCTTTGGGAGGTGGCACCTGGCCCCCGAGCCAGGGTCAGCCCACCACACCTTCTGTGAGATGACTATCAGGTGTTTAGGAACTCTTTCCTTCCACATTTGAAGTACAATTCTCTACCACATCCACATCCTCCATATATTTAGAAACAGCACCCAGGAGAATTTGTTCTACCACCTTCCTGAAGATCAAGCTGGGGCTCACTGGCCTGTAGCTTCCTGGATCCTCCTCTCCGCCCTTCTGGAACTGCAACATGTGTGACCTTCCAAATTCAAAAGGGAGCTGGCTATTTAAGGGAAGTTGGCCAAACCCTGGTGACTAATTATTTACCTCCCACCCAATGCTGCCAGATCACAGTCTGCCTGGAAGAGCTCTGGCCTTCATCAGCATGCTCACCCACATGTCCAGAGACCTGCAGGATTCCATGGCAGACCAGACAAAAGTAAAAAATGCACAGAGCTCTTTAAAATATCAAGAGAACCAAAGCCTTGAATTAAACCTGGAAGCCTCATGACTTGAGATTAGTCTTTGCTGTGTGAAACTAAGCACCTTACACACAGATATTTCGAGGAGTCCAGCTCCCAAGGAGGCTTTTTTGTTTCTTTAAAAGCTGAACCACCACCTTTGCTGGCTGAGAGATTATGGCAAAGTCACTTCCTTTGGCACACAAGTTACTTACACCGCTTGTGGACGTAGCCTGCTTTGAACATGGCCTCCAGAAACACGAAGTCGCTGTAGGGAGAGCGCTCCAACACCACCCCTTGTCCTGCAATTGGAGAGTAGGTCCTGGTCAGCAAGGCTCAGAGACCACAGGCAGCAACACTTCACATTAAAGACATCACTGCACTTACAGTCAGCTTTCAGAGTGTTCTTCTAAGGGCTTGAAAGCAAAAAGCAAGGGTTTGGCTCACAAACCTACTGGATACATACAGTGAACATGCCCACCTGGCCCATATGTATGTCCTCCTGCTGTGCTTACCCCCACTGGAGCTATGTCCAGCTGTATTCAGCAAGCATGGTCACTCTTGTGCCTGACGCTCTGGTGCCTGACACTCTGGCCTTCACACCTTCTCATCTTTTCTGCACCGTTTATTACGGTATGAGCATCAGGAAGATCAGTGTTGGTACAGGGCATCTCTCCAGAGGCTCCTCAGGCTTAAGGCCTGACAAATGAACTTCCTCACCACATTATCTTGACTGGAATGAGAAACTGCCTAATCATTAGGGGAGCTTATGGAATTTAGTCATTTCAGGGTGGGATATGAAACCTGCTCTTGGTGCCTTCACTGGAGAAAAAAATATATCTGTCAAGCACAGTCTGCTTGTATTAACCACAATATCTGTTGGAATTCTTCTAGTACAGCTCTAACTTTCTGGTGACTGCTGCTGCTTTCACTAACTGCAATCTTGGCAATGACACTGCATTCACAGCTGGATGACTTCCTGTAAGTAGCACTGTGAACCAGCATCTCCCTGATTACTAGCATAATCCATCATCAAGACCCACAGAGCACTGAAAAGGGGCTGGCCATTTCCCCCTGCATCCCATACTTCAGATATTGATAAACATTAATAAGGTCCCCCTTTAGTCGTCTTTTCTCCAGACTGAACAGTCCCAGCTCACTCAGCCTTTCCTCACAGGGGAGATGCTCCAGGCCCTTAACCATCTCTGTAACCTCCTCTAGACTCTGTCCAGGAGATCCCTGGCTTTTTCTCTACCCAGGAAGCCCAGAAGTGGACACAATACTCCAGGTGGGGCCTGACCAGGGCAAAACAGAGGGGGAGGATCACCTCCTGTGACCTGCTGGCTACATTCCTCTTGATGCTCCCCAGAGACTCCTCAAGCCGCTCGAGTGTGTTAAGAAAGCCAAGGAGACACCACTAGGAATTAAGTCCAGGGAGAGTTTTGAATAGGCTGAACAACTTGGTGCTGTCTCAGTATGTTGAAAATGTCTTTTTGAAATAATCATCACAGACTGGTTGGTTGTGATATGGCAAACTGGTAACTGGTGTGTCATTTCCTCTGCCAGAAACGACACAAGACACTGTTCTGACACAACCTGCACCGTGTTTTGGTAACTGGGCTGCTAACCCCCTCACAGGGGGAAACCCAAGCAGCTTAACAACCAAACAGCCTCTTGTTTAAAGACCCATACACCATCCAAGCTCTTCAGAACACCTTACACAAAGAAGTTCCAAGTTTCAAGTGCAATTCCTGTACCTGTGGACAGCAGATGCTCCAAGGCATCGGCATACTGCAGGACACGGTTCCCGAAGAGCCAGGCCTGCATGCGGTAGGAGTGTCCATCGGGGCACTTGGGGTCATTGTAGAACCTCTCCAGGTTACAGAAACCCTGGAACTTCTCAGGCAGCAGCGTTCCATCCCCTGTGATCCTGTCTATGTAGTGGATGTCTGCTTCTGGGAAGTATTTCATTCCTGGCCAGAAAAACAAAACCACCCCAGAGAGAACAGAACATCAGGTTTGGTTTGTTTTCAGTGAACGCTTGTTCAGCTCAGGGAACAATCCACTGACATGGAAAAACTGAGGGTAAAACATCACAGAATCACCAGGTTGGAAAAGCCCTTTAAGATTATCAAGTCCGACCGTTCCCATCCAAAGCTAAACCAGACCCCTGAGCACCTCATCTCCCCAATGTGTCTGTTAAACACACCCGGGGTGGGGACTCAGCCCCTCCCTGGGCAGCCTGTGCCAGGCCCTGACAACTCTTTCAGGGAAGAACTTTTCCCTCACAGCTGAGCTGACCCTGCCCTGGCACAGCTTGACCCCATTTCCCCTTGTCCCATCTCCTGTCCCCTGGCTGAAGAGACCATTGCCCACCTCTCTGCACCCTCCTGGCAGGTAGTTGTAGGTGGTGAGAAGGTCTCCCCTCAGCCTCCTCTTCTCCAGGCTGAACACCCCCACATCCCTCAGCTGCTCCTCAGGGGATTTGCCCTCCAGCCCCTTCCACAGCCTGGTTGCCCTTCTCTGGACACGCTCCAGGACCTCCATGTCCTTCTTGGAGTGAGGGGCCAGAACTGGACCCAGCAATTGAGGTGTGGCCTCACCAGCGCCCAGTACAGGGGCACAATCCCCTCCCCAAACCTTCTGGCCACACTATTGCTGACACAAGCCAGGATGCCATCTTCACTCAATCACATCCCAGAGTAAAAAAACATTAATCTGAAGTCCTGATACCACTCCCCTCCCCAGCCAGGGCTGAACCATTGTTCTAAGCAGAATCTTTCTGCCCCCAGCCCTGTGATCCCCATGACACCACGTACACCCATGCAGACAACCCTGCCTCTCCAGGGGCTCGGTGACTCGACCGCAGCTCAGGAACCCAGTGAGCAAACTGTCACCATTGGAAATGGCATCTCATGCATGACAAATTGTCTTTACAGGAGCAGCCTACAGATCTGACAAGTATCTATCTCCTCATTTCAAATCTCACTGCCGCTTTTTTCTCCCTTTATATATAGGGTCATTGAATGCATTGTGTTGGCAGGGACCTTCAGAGGCCATCTAATCCCACCCTGCACTGAGCAGGGACATCTTCACTAGATCAGGTCACTCAGAGCCCCATCAAGCCCGACCTTGGATGTCTCCAGGGATGGGGCCTCCCCCACCTCTCTGGGCAACCGGTGCCAGGGTCTCACCACCCTCAGAGGGAAGAATTTCTTCCTAATATCCAACCTAAGTCTCCCATTTTCTAGTTTAAAACCATCACACCTCGTCCCATCGCTCCATGCCTTCAGGAGCAGTTCTTTCCCAGCTTCCTACACACACCTTCAGGGAGTGGAAGGCCCCTGTAAGCTCTGTCCCCAGAGCCTTCTCTTCTCCAGGCTGAACAACCCCAACTCTCTCAGCCTGGCTTCACAGGAGAGGGGCTCCAGCCCTCGGATAATTTTTTTGGCTTCCTCTGGACACCCTCCAACAGGTCTGTGTCCTTCTTGAGTTGGTCCTTGATGTGCTGAGGGCTCCAGAGCTGGACACAGCACTACAGGTGAGGTCTCACCAGAGCAAAGCAGAGGGGCAGAATCCCCCCTCAATCTGTTGGCCACACTCCTTGCGACACAGCCCAGGATGGGGTTGGCCTTCTGGGCTGCAAGTGCACATTGGTGCCTCACATCCAGCTTCTCACCCACAAGTCCTTTTCCTCAGGGCTGCTTCCAGCCCATCATCTCCTGCCCTGTATGGGTAACAGGGATCATCCCCACCCATGTGGGGGACCCTGCACTTGGCTTTGATGAATCTGGGTGCACCTGGGCCCACTTCTTAGGCCTGTCCAGGTCCCTCTGGATGGCAGCTTGTCCCTCCAGCACTTTAACCTTACCACCCAGCTTGGTGTCATCAGTGAACTTGCTGAGGGTACACTCAATCCCACTGCCAGAGAGCTTAAACAGCACCAGTCCCAGCACAGACCCCTGAGGAACTCCACTTCCATATGGACTTTGGAGTCATTGCCCACCAGCCCTCCAGCTGCTACCATCCAGCCCATTCCTTACTCACTGACCAGCCCACCCATCAAATCCATATCCCTCCAGCTCAGAGAGAAGGGTGTTGCAGGGAACAGCCAAAGGCCCCGCAGAAATCCAAAGAGGTGACATCCATAGCTCTTGCCCCCGTTGCAGAAACCCACTGGACTGGACAGGCAGAACTTGCCCCTCAAAAAGCCTTCCACACTAACCACAGCATCACTTAACTAACAAGCTGTGTACAGAAAGCTTCACCAGGAGCTCCTGACAAGCAAGAATGACAGTTACCATGTTAAATTCTATTCTCTAACAGAAATAGGTAGAATAAAAGACACACCCAGCTTCTCTGCTATCTGCTGTGCCAGCTTGCCCTTCCCAGAAGACAGGTTTCCTTCCACTGTGAAGACCTTGCTGTGTTCAGTGAACCTTTTTGTAGTTCGCTCTCCCAACACATAAGCCAGCCAGCCATACTCCAAATTCCTCCTGGAGCTGGTATGGATTCTTGCCTGGAAGGGAACAGGACAGTGAAATTGGGGTATTTTAGCTTCCTGGGCTGAATGACACACACAGACCTCCTGCACACAGAACACCTGCTCACACAGCTGATGAGAGGAGATTCCACACAGCACAGCCAGCACTGGTGTTCCAGCTCAGCAAACAAAGCTGTTTGCAGGCCAAGCAGCTGTTTATGAAACACAAGACAGAAGCCAGAACCCAAGAAAGAATTTTTGGTGTATGAAAGTTTGACTCAGGACTGCTCTGAGCCTACACTTCCCTGACCCAAAAGCCACAGCAGACACATAGTGTGCCCCATGTTCCCAAGGGAGACACCAGAGCAGGGTTTTTCTTTGCAGCTAGGTAGACATTTACAGCAAACCCCCTCCTGCTCTCTCAGGAGTTACAGCTGTCCTGCTGCACAACACAACTCCGGGACAAAGGTAGGAATAAATCCCTACCTGGTCAGTAAAGCCCAAGGCAGCACCTTGCTTAGCCCAGCTCAGGGACCCAGGTGAAACAGGGTCACCCTTGTTTGGAGCAACAGAGCGACCCGGGTTATGCGAGTGCCTCTCTCTCTCTGTTCAGCACTACCCTGCTCGCACCACCACCGACACCACTCCCGAGCTGAAGGTCACTGGGTCACCAGGCTCCGGCCTCGAGCACTCCTCGGGCCTGTGCCTCCTGTCTCACCTCCTCCCCAGAGTCCCAGCAAGGACCGGCTCCTTCCAAGGAGCAGCACGGCACCCCCCGCCAGCGAGCCAGCCCCCCGGAAGCGCGGCCCCTCCGGCCACCGGGACGCTGCTGGTGCCGGCGCGGGCGCCCAGCCCCGCTCCCGAGGGCCGGCGCTACCAGCGGGTATCCCCGGGCGCCCAGCCCCGCTCCCGAGGGCCGGAGGGGCGGCGCTACCAGCGGCCTCTCCCCCCCCGCCGCCCCGGGGAGGCCCGGGCACCCCAAGGTGAGCGCTGCCGGCCGCGCGGAGGGGCGGCCACTACCCCCAGGGGAAGCGCGGCGAGGCGCGGGGCCAAACCGCTGCCGCCTCCCCCTCCCCCACTCACCGCCGGCCCCGCGGCGCTCCCCAGGCAGCCCCGGGCAGCGGCCGCGCCGAGCTTGCCCAGCCACAAGGACATGGCGGCGCCGAGGAGGAGACGCCGGCAGCACCCCCGCGACAGAAGGCGCTGGACGCGGTGCGATGACGTCAGAGCTACCGTCCCGCAGGGTGTCGTAAGGGCGCGGAAGCCCCGCCCCCGTCACGCCCCGCCCCGCGCGGGCTCGGCTCTGTGACTGTCTGACTGTGTGTTTGTGTGTCTGTGTGACTCTCTGTGTCTGTATGTGTGTCTGGCTGTGTGTCTGTATGTCTGTGTGTCTGGCTGTGTGTCTGTGTGTCTGACTGTGTGTCTGCCTGCGTGACTCTCTGTGTCTGTATGTGTGTCTGTGTGTCTGTATGTCTGTGTGTCTGTATGTCTGTGTGTCTGGCTGTGTGTCTGTGTCTGGCTATGTGTCTGTATGTGTGTGAGTCTGGCTGGCTGGCTGTATGTCTGTATGTGTGTCTGGCTGTGTGTCTGTGTCTGGCTGTGTGTGTCTCTGTGTGTCTGGCTATGTGTCTGTATGTGTGTGTGTCTGTGCATCTGGCTCTGTGTGTGTCTGTGTGTGTGTCTGTGTGTGTCTGTGTGTGTGTCTGTCTGTGTGTGTCTGTGTGTGTATGCCTGTCTGTGTATCTGGCCGTGTGTCTGTCTGTGTGTGTCTGCATCTGTGTGTATCTGTCTGTCTGTGTATCTGACTCTGCATGTATGTGTGTGTGTGTGTCTGTATGTGTGTGTCTCTGTCTGTCTGTCTGTATGTGTGTCTGGCTGTGTGTGTCTGTGTGTGTGTGTCTGTGTGTGTGTGTGTCTGGCTATGTGTCTGTATGTGTGTGTGTCTGTGCATCTGGCTCTGTGTGTGTCTGGCTCTGTGTGTCTGCGTGTGTGTATGCCTGTCTGTGTATGTGGCCGTGCGTCTGTCTGTGTGTGTCTGCATCTGTGTGTATCTGTCTACCTGTGTATCTGACTCTGCATGTATGTGTGTGTCTGTGTGTGTGTGTGTGTGTGTGTGGCTTTATGTGTGTGAGTCTCTGTCTGTCTGTCTGTATGTGTGTCTGGCTGTGTGTCTGTGTCTGGCTGTGTGTGTCTCTGTGTGTGTGTCTGCCTGTCTGTGTGTCTGGCTATGTGTCTGTATGTGTGTGTGTCTGTGCATCTGGCTGTGTGTGTGTGTGTCTGGCTCTGTGTGTCTGTGTGTGTGTGTATGCCTGTCTGTGTATGTGGCCGTGTTGTCTGTCTGTGTGTATCTGCATCTGTGTGTATCTGTCTGCCTGTGTATCTGACTCTGCGTGTATGTGTGTGTGTGTGTCTTTATGTGTGTGAGTCTCTGTCTGTCTGGCTGGCTGGCTGGCTGTATGTGTGTCTGGCTGTGTGTGTCTGTGTGTGTGTATGCCTGTCTGTGTGTCTGGCTATGTGTTTCTATGTGTGTGAGTCTCTGTCTGTCTGTCTGTCTGTGTGTCTGGCTGTCTGTGTGTCTCTATGTGTGTCTCTATGTGTCTGTGTCTGTGCATCTGTGTGTGTCTGTGTCTGCCTGTCTGCCTGCCTGCCTGCCCACTTCCCTGCCTGCCTGCCAGCCCCCGGTCCCTGCCCGCAGCTCCACACAGGAGCTCCAGGAGCAAGAGGAGAAACCTTCCCCCTCCAGCACTGCTCTCCTCAGGCAGTCCTGGTGCAGGCAGAGCAGGCAGGGGGGAGCAGGAAGCATGAGGAAGGCCTGCCTTCTCCTGCCCCTCAGCCAACATGGGCAGGAGGTCTCACACTAAAGCCCCTAATGGGGCTGGGCTGGGCTGGGATGGGAGGGGTGGGATGTCCAGGCCTGGAGATCTGGGGAAGTGTGATGCGTGTTGTTGTGGGTCAGGGCTTACTCCACCTCTCAGTGCCCCCACATTTGTCCGCAGCCTTACATATCCCACTGCCCTCCCTGAAGAAGAGCACGGTGAAGATCCACCAATCCCCACATCACTCCATGATGCCACCAGCTGCTCCCAGCCTGGGCTTGATTTGCCACCAGGAAGAGGAGATCCTCCTCACTCCCTGCCTCCGCTGGGTGCAAGGGGGCTCACACCTCATAACTGGCACACCATTTCAACAAGCAGTCAGATATTTATTACACATAGTCATGAATATGCATAAGAGTTCCAAAAAGGGATGTTATTCAAAAAGTTCCTCAGACTGGTTTCTTCTTGAATGATTGCCTCACACCTCTGCTTCTCTTGGGAGTGTATCTCCTCCCTGTGTTTTGGTATTTGTCTCCTCATTGTGTTGCGTATTCCGATGGTTGTGTTCAGGATGTCATTTTACACATTGTGGTTACAGCTTAAGGCCATCTCCTTATTTTGGCTATTCCAGGCCTAGGCATAGAATCATAGAATCACAGACTGGTCTGGGTTGGAAAGGACCCCAAGGATCACAGAGCTCCAACCCCCTGCCACAGGCAGGGCCACCAACCTCCAGGCCTGGAGCTACACAAGGTTGCCCAAAACCCTGCCTCTCTGTCAACCTGGGCTCCATAAGCTCACTCAACCTTTCCTCACAGGGGAGATGCTCCAGGCCCTTAACCATCTCTGCAGCCTCCTCTGGACTCTCTCCAGAAGATCTCTGTTTTTTTTATACCAGGAAGCCCAGAACTGGACACAACAAGAGAGTTTTCTCTTTGCCATCCCTTGCTGCCCCTGAACTCAGGCCACCGGAGTCAGTTTAGGGACACTCTAGCACTGAATGGCCAAAAATCAGTGCCCCGCTGCAAGCCGGTAACCTCCCTGCTGACCCATTTTGATGTCTTGTGCCTTTCCTGCTCCAGGTGGGAGGCTGGCTCACCCACCAAGGGAGAGGCCTCTTCCCACCAAGACCTCCTTGAGTGCATGCAGTTGGTGGGGAGCAATCCGAGGCAGAAAACAGGTACAGCCAGATGGGTTTGCCTCATTCACTACAGCTCCAGGCACCTGATCTAGGGACCTGGAGCTCGGGCAGGACATTCACAGCCCCCTCCCTGCTTCATTCAGTACTTCCCAAATCTGGGGGTGTCCCCTGGTCTAGGAACTGCCTTCCCACCACCCTGCACATCACTTTCCTCACGCGACTTCCCTTCTCCACTTGATGGAGACGCTGGAGTGCGATTCCCAGGGCTGGGCTGGGTCTTTTCCTGATGCATTAAAAACCATGGCTAAATCACCAGGTCTCAAGCTATGGCCTAAGAAGGCCACAACCAAGTGTATTAACACACTTCCCATCAAACCAACATCAGCCCTGCTGACTGAGAAGCTTTGGATACCATTAGCTGCTTCTGCTGTGCCCCTTGGCAAGAAACAATCACATTTGATGGATTTATCCCTGGAATTTGATGATGGAGTAAAAAAAAAAAAAAAAAAACCAACAAAACAACACTGTGTCTGACCCTGGCTCTCCATCCCTAACAGCCCTGGCTGCAACGTGGGGGCACATCAGGCAAGTCTTTCCAGTGAGAGGATAGGGGAAACTCCACAGAGGAGTGGCTTTGGGTTTGCCTGGTAAGGGTTTGGTAGCAGGGGGGTGCAGGTGGTGGCTTTTCCAGAAGCTGCCAGAAGCTTCCAACAGGTCCAACAGAGCCAACACCAGCCAGGTCAAGGATGGACCCATCACTGACCAAGGCCGAGCTCATCAGTGACAGTCACAGCACCTCTGGGGAGGAGAATTAAGGAGGAAAAAACCACAAGTGGCAGTTTTTTGCTGCCAAAGAAGTGATTGAGAAGATGTGAGAAGCTGTGCAGCCCCCAGGACGGTGAAGAGGGGGAGGAGGCACTCCAGGTGGAGCAGAGATTCTTCTGCAGCCCATGGAGTAGACCATGATGGAGCAGGTTGTCCCCCCTGCTCCCCAGGGAAGAGGACAGAGAGCAAAGACCCCACCTGCAGCCCGTGGAGAGGCCTCATGCTGGAGCAGGGGGAGACAGACAGGAGATGCTGTGACCCATGTTACAGCCAAGCCCCTGGCAGGACCTGCAGCCCGTGGAACGAGACACACACACCACAGCAGGTTTTCTGGGGGTGCTTGTGACCCCGTGGGGGACCAGGCTGGAGCAGTCTGGGCCTGAGGGACTGAGAGACATTCTGTGGTTGATGACTTCCCCCATAGCAGTGACCCACACTGGGGCAGCTGGGGAAGAGCTGAGGCTCAGTGGGAAAGGACTCAGACTGGAGAAGTTCCTGGAGGAGTGTCTGCCATGGGTGGGACCCCACGGTGCAGCAGGGGAATGGGGTGAGGAGTCCTCCCCTGAGGAGGAAGGACCAGCAGAGATGACTTGTGATGGACTGACCCTGACTCCCATCCCTGTCCCCCTGTGTTGCTGGAGGGAGGGTAGGGGGAGAGAAATCATAAATTAAGTTGGGCTCAGAAAGAAGGGAAAGGGGGAGGGAGGGGGTGTAAGATTTGGGCTCATTTCTCATTAGCCTACTCTGTTTTGATTGGGTAAAAAAATAGATGCCTTTTATTATGTCTTGGGTCTGTTCTGCCCCTGATGCCAGATGCTGAGTGACCTCTCCCTGCCCTTATCTCCATTGGTAAGCCTTTTGTTATGTATTTTCTTCCCTCTCTAACTGAGTAGGGTGCTGACAGAGCAGTTTTGGGGCGCACCTGTCCCCCTGCCAGGGTCAGCCCCCCGCAAGGTGGCTGTAGGGATGCTGAAGGGCTGAGCAGGGAAGGTGGCTCTTTGGTGGAAGAGCAAAGCTTTGGGCAGCATTAACACAAGGAACTACAAAGTGAGGGGCACCAGGCTGGCTATTCCTGGCGCAGGGACCAGCAGGGAGATCAGACTCTAGGAGATGGGGAGGCTTAGCTTGCAAAGCCCTGGAGTCATGGCATGGGAGAAAGGGGGGTTTATCCCACCGAGAGGGACAATCATAGAATCATAGAATGGTCTGGGTTGGGAGGGACCCCAAGGATCACAGAGCTCCAACCCCCTGCCACAGGCAGGGCCACCAACCTCCAGGCCTGGAGCTACACAAGGTTGCCCAGGGCCCCAAACAACCTGGCCTTGAACACCCCCAGGGACTGGGCATCCACCCCCTCTCTGGGCAGCCTGTTCCAGCCCCTCACCACTCTCTCTGAAAAGAACTTCCCCCTAATATGTCATCTAACCCTTCCCTCCTTCAGCTTTACCCCATCCCCCTTGTCCTGCCAGTCTCTGCCCTTTAACAAGCTGATTCCCCTCCTGTTTCTCTGCTCCCTTCAGGGACAGGAAGGCTGCAATGAGGTCCCCCTGCAGCCTTCTCTTCTCCAGGCTGAACAAGCCCAGCTCCTTCAGCCTCTCTCCATAGGGGAGGTGCTCCAGCCTTCTGATCAATTTCGTGGCTCCTCTGAACCCTCCCCATCAGCCCCACATCTTCCTTGTATTGGGGCCCCCAGGGTTCCACTGCATCTTTCTGCCCTGCTTCTCATTTTTCACCAGCAATGAAACGGGGCAGTAATTCATGTGCCTCCAGTTCCGTGTTGCCTCTCTGGCTGTGGCTGTCGGGCACGACACCTCGAGGGCCCCAGGGGCCTGGCTGCTCTGGGAGAGGCTGGTCCTGGCCGGTGGACAGCCAGGGGGACACGTTGGCCACCAAACACAGCGCGTGGTTGAACCTTCTCCTGCCTGCACCGCAGCACGGCAGGAATGTGGAGAACCGTCCCGAAGCTGTCAGCTTTTGCAGGAAACAGGAGCCAGCCCATGGACATGGCAGATCCCAGACTTGGTGACCCACAGGAGTAACGATGGGCGCAGCAGTGGGTGCAGCGATGGGCGCAGCGATGGGCGCAGCAATGGGTTCAGCGACTTTTGAGGCTCAGCAGCTCATGAACCCCCCGGCCATGGTGGCCCCTGGGCACGGCGTTCCCCAGGATATTTGGTGACTCCTCCCCGGGGGGTCGGCGACCCTCTGGGCACAGCGTCCCCTCGCCCGCGGTGGCAGCGGCCCGCTGCGCGCAGCAGACACGGCGACAGGCGGCCTTGGATACACCGCCCCCCCGACCCACGACCGGGGGGTGCCTTGCCGGGGGCAGGGGCGGGGAAGGGGCCGGGGCCAGCCCCGGGGCCGCCCCCGCCGCCGTCCTCCTGCTTAAACCCCGCCCCCGGGTGCGGCCGCCCGTTCCCCGCCGCCGGTTGCGGTGCGCCCGGTGTTCGGTGTTGCCGGCGGGATGTACGCTGGGAGGAAGAGGAAGAAGCCGGTGCCGAAGAGGTGGGTGCAGGGAGGGGAGAGGGTGGTGGTGAGGGGGTGCGAGGGTGTTTCCCGTCCCCCCCACCTCCCCTTCCTCTCCAGATAGCACCCCACGGGGACAGCCTGGCAGTCGCCGGGGAGCTGGGGGGAGCCGGAGCCAGGCTGTGGGACTGGGCAGGGCGGTGGAACACTGGTCTGCGGGAGCCGAACTGGTTGTAGGGAGCTGGGCTGAGTCGCTCCAGTGCGGGACTTGAAGAAGCAAAAGACAGGGAGGCAGCACACTTGGGCTACCCTGGCTTAATTAGAGTTAATTGGAGGTAAATGCTCTGGTGGGCTCCGGCAGGCTGGAGGGAGGCTAACCCCCTGAGAATGGTTGTCCCATGTCCCCTGTGCTCTGATGGGGAAGCCTTGGAGAGTTTGGTACCACTAGTGGGTCTGGCTCCTGGGCTGGCTTACCTCTCTCTCCATTGGGCTGGCAGCGACTGCCCCGTTCCAAAGGATCCCGGTTCCCTGGGTAACCAATCCGCATGCAGCTCTGTGGCCAAATTCTATGTGTGAATGTGGTCCCCTGACTTGGGGACCCTTGTGCCTCCGCGCCCCTGACCTGCCCTGAAGTCACTCGCACCAGTCTTGTGCTGCCAGCCAGCCAGGGAATCACGGCGTGGCTGTGACTTTGGGAGCTAGCTGCTGGGTGGGTATATGTGAGCCTGGGATGGAGGAGGGGGTGCTGATGTTCCATGCAAGGTGCTCAGATGAGCCCAGATCTGGGATGAAGGAGTGTGTGTTGATGTTACAAATGCGTGGTGAGGAGGTGAGCCAGAGCCTCTCCAGCGTTTAGGAGGGGGTGAAGCCGTCACAGGGTAGCTGCTCTGCCTCAAAGCTTCTCCCCTGCTCACCTCCGAGCGGTGATTCTAGCCCTGTGGTGGGACTGGCCTGGGGGTTTGGGCTGGATGTGTGCGACTCAGGGGGTGGGAAGAGGTGCAGAGGGGACCTCGATCCCCAGTGCTGCTGGGTCAGCTCCAGGAACCAGCAGAGGTTACTTTGCCCTGGGTAGATCTTGCCAGGTTGGGAGCAGGGGGATGCGTGACCAACCAGGTGGGGAGGAAAGGACCAGGGAGCAGGAGATCTCTGGTCCTTCTGCGGTTTGCTCAGGGCTTTTTACTCATTAAAATAAAATAATAATCAGGAAATGGTCTATCAGTTCAGGCAGCCCGAGCTGTTAATAGTTACTATCCCGTGGTACTTGCCTGCTTGCAAAAGCGATTGGCTTCCCGCTGGGTTCCCTGGTCAAAGGACGGCTGGGGAGCAGCAGCGCTGCAGCAGCCTTTGCCCCCCGGCCCGTCTGCTTCCCGTAGCAGCAGGGCCGTGCTGAGCTTTGCACCGCATCCCTTTCGCGAGGCTGTGCCGCCTTAGGGCTCTGGCACAAGGGGTGAGGGCTCGCACCTCTTCACAATGCCCCTTCCCTGTGGAGGTGCTGAGCTGCTTCGAACCCCAGGGCTGTGCCCAGGCCTGTGGTGTGGATGGACATGGGGTCAGGGCAGGGAACTTGAATGGGTTTTACACATCCTGACCAAGCTTTGCTTCGTTCCGTGAGCGGGGGATGTGGCGCTGCACACAGCGCCTGCCTGTGCAGGCTCTCCGGTGGCTGGTAACGTGGTTGAGCTCAGGCTGATGCCTTTCCCTTGGCGCCCGTGTGGTGGGGGCTGCTGGCTTTCCTGGCTGTGCTCACACAGATCTCAAGGGAACTGCAGACCCGCTCGGCAGAGCTTGGTGAGCACCTGGAAGCTGTTCTGCTGTGGCACCCAAAGGGACAGAGAACTGTGATGCCCCCAGCCCTGGGAGCTCTGGGCACGGGGTGCAGCACTTGCCCATGGAGATGGGGTGTCAGAAGAGCTGCCCAGCATCACCAGAGCCCTTCTCCTCTTCCTATCCCACCCCTCCAGGGTGTCTGTGAAGCTCCCAAGGTGGGGGCTTGCAGGAGCAGGGATGTTGGGGTGTTCTCCTGGAGTGCTTGGTGCCATGCTGCTGGCTGTGTCACCCCATGTGCCTCAGCCAGGGCACTTCCCACGCTTGGCCAGGCTGTCCAGGACACCCTGTTACACCTCCATGCTTTGCCCCCTCCTGTGACAGGCAGCATTTCTTGCTCATCACCTGTTTCTTTCTTAGCTCTTCTCTTCTTTCTGGGCTAGAGGTGGACACTGACTGAGCAGAGGGCTTTGCCTTAAAGGATACCTGAGGAAATTCTGAAGAAACTCAGAAAAACTTTTTTTTGGTTTATTTTATTTTTCTCCTTCATTCCCTCTGAAAACTATTTCCCCTTTTTCCTTCCCAAGGAGCAACTGTGATTTCAAAAATGGGTTTAAGTGTTTATGGAGAACCTAAAATCATCAGTGCCTGTGTGTTTTGCCCAGCCCATATCACAGGGGTTGGAAGGGACCTGGAGAGCTCATCGGGTCCAACCCCCCTGCCAAAGCAGCTCCCTGGCTCATATTGCACAGGTCGATGACCAGACAGGGCTGGAATATCTCCAGAGATGGAGACTCCACACCCCCTGGACAGCCTGTCCCAGGGATTTGTCACCCTCAACGAGTTTGGTGATGAGTTGTACCCCACCTTTATTGGCGTATACCCCCCCACCCCCCATGCTTATGCTGCCAAACAGTGTGATGGAGGAATGCTGTGTTTTCCCATCCATGCTGCCTTTGGTGGCTCTCTGTGGTGACAACTCAACAGGCAGCTCACTGCCTTTGATTTACTGCTTGTTTCCTCTTGTCACATGGGTGAGCAGTCCTGCCCAGCAAGATTGGAGTGGTGGCAGAGAGGAGAGCTTAAATTGCTGCTAAAGGCTGGCACAGCCTGTCAGCTGAAGCAGCTTTATGGAGCAAGGATGCCCACGGAGGGGGAGTTTGTGGTTAGATACATCACATCAATGCTCTGTAGGTTGCATGTTAGGGGATGCAGCCTGACCAAATACAGGGGGTGGTGCCCCTGAAGAGCTTTTCTTCCAAGCTAGAAACTTCCAGTTGGCTTTAATAAACCAAAGGAGACAGGGTGACATCTGAGACTCGTTAAAGTCATTAACCAACCGCTTACTGCCATGACTGGGACTGGGGATGCAGCTGGTGAAGTAACCACAGCTGATGGGGATGGGTCCCCATAAAAGCTGATGACAGGCAAGAGCTACTCCTGTGGAGCCTGTTCCTCCTGCAGACTGAGGGTGGGCAGAGCCCAGGTGTGGCATCAGGTGTTGGGGTAGGTTGGGAATGCCCATCTGAAAGGAACAGAGACCAGCTGAGGGGAAGAGGGTGGATTTCTAACCTGCCAGTTTGCAGGTGCTGCTCCCCAGGCTGTGCTGGGTGGTGGCATCTCGTTGTCCAGCCGCTGTCACAGAGTTGTGCGTTGTGGTATGGGTAAGCAAAGCGATGACTTCAGGCTCTGAGCAGCTGGGGGAGCTGTGGAAGCAGCGAATGGAGATGGGTTCAGAGTAACAAACCTTTTTGGACCCTCCAAGTGACTTCCCCATTCCAGCTGTTTGTGAGCGTGCTCTTTGCCAAGAGCTACTGAGTCCTTCAGCTGAGCTGAACCCCTCTGAGCAGGTCAAGGCAGTGCTTTGCCATGCTGAGGACCTGGTGTGAGCATGTGGAGTGTGGCCAGGGAGAGACCCACTGAGAGGGAAGGGCATGGGATGAGGAGAAAGGATGGACGGAATGGAGTGTGAGTGGAAAGGTCTGACCAGACCTCACAGAACTGCTCTGATGGCATGTGGGTCTCTGGCCTTGGTGTCCCTTTCCCTGCCATGGCTCAATGTGGTTGGGAGCAAGCCTGTAGTATCCACCTGATATCACTACTACCTGAGTGGTCTTGGTCAGGCTGTGTGTTAATGTGCCCTTCTGAGCTTCAGCTGGAGAACATCATGCCTGGGGCTGCTCAAGGTGGCTGGCTGGGATGGCCACATGTCCTTCAGTTACTGCTTTGTGGGCTTGCTGGAGCTCGCTGCTGGAGCTCGCTGGCCTTACCTTGGCCATTCAATGTTCTACTGGCACAGCTGCACTAAAGGCAATGCTGGGTTTGGAAGGAGCATGTCAGACAGGCCCGGGTTGGGTAAACTCTCCTTTGCCTCTTCCAGCCCCAAGCCACCCCCCGCCGAAGGTGTGAAGTCCAACCCCTCCAAGCGACACAGAGACAGACTCAACCAGGAGCTGAACAGACTGACGGGCTTGCTGCCCTTCCCTGAGGATGTGCGCACCAGGCTGGACAAACTCTCCATCCTCCGACTGGCTGTTGGGTACCTGAAGGTGAAGAGCTACTTGATGGGTGAGTTGTGCACAATCAATCCCCTGGGGTCAATCCCCACTGCTCCTCTCTCATCCCACCCTGAGCTATGTTTGCCTTGGGATAAAGAGCTGTGTCTCCTGAAGGTAGGATGATGATGTGTCAGAACCCTGTATGTTAAGGCATGGGGGTTGGATCTTCAGCTGAGGCACTGACCAGACCTCTCCTGTGATTTTAGCACCTCCAGCACATATTCCAAAGCATTGCCAGCTGCTGGCAGCTTTGAACTGATACCAGCTGATTGCGTGTCAGGGAGGCTGTGACTCAGGAGGTCCCTCCTGGGAGCAGAACCTCAAGGGATGCGAAGGGTCAACAGGGCAATGCCTGGTGCTAACTGCCTTCACTGGATGTGCTGTGGATGCTGTGGTGCTCCTCAGAGGTGAGGTTGGACTGAGAGCGAGCCTGGCTGAGTGTCTCTTCCTCCCTGCTCCACTTCTTGTGGGATGAACCTGGGAAGTAGGTTTTGCTCTGTGCCCACCTGTGAGGTGTGGGGCAGGTAGCTGGGGAGGCAGTCCACTGTGGCGATGTTTTGGGGATGCACCAGGTCCTTCTGTCCAAGGCAGTGCTGATGGATCATCAACCTGTGTTGCCTTCTCCATTGACCTTCAAAGGAAGGCAGCGGTCAGCCCTCCTTACTGCTCTGTCTGGACTCTGCGCACCCGGTGTGTGTCTGGGCTAAGAGGGGAAAACTGGGGTACAGAGCCTGGCTGGGGGGTACTTGCTGTGTGCCGGTGAGTTACCACATGCCCCTAGCTACAAGGAAGATGAACTGTGGGCTGCAGTGCCAACGAAGCCCCACCTGCTCCCAGGGATTCCTTTCATAATCCACTTGGGAAAGGGGATGCTTCACCACAGGGCAGAATCTGAGGGTGGCTCCTGCAGCTGGGGAAATCATAGAATCATAGAATAGCATGAGTTGGAAGGGACCCCTAGGATCATAAAGTTCCAACCCCCTGCCACAGGCAGAGCCACCAACCTCCAGGCCTGGAGCTACACAAGGTTGCCCAGGGCCCCATCCAACCTGGCCTTGAACACCCCCAGGAACAGGGCATCCACCCCCTCTCTGGGCAGCCTGTTCCAGCCCCTCACCACTCTCTCTGGAAAGAATTTCCCCCTAATATCCAATTTAAACCTTCTTTCCTTCAGCTTTAATCCATCCCCCCTGTCCTGCCATTGTCTACCCTTTTAAAAAGCTGATTCCCTTTCTGTTTGTATGCTCAAACAGGAGGTATGGGCTGGTGTGTGTGCATGACATGGCATGGGTGTTGGTGGTCAGGACGTACAGATAGGGACGTGTCTCATCTCCAGTCCCTTGGGCTTGATGGAACGGGTGATGGACCCTGGTGAAGGCACAGCACGTGGGCAGGATGCCATTGGCATCTCCCTATGCTTACAGGCTCCTGTCATGTCTTCTCCCCTCCAAACTGAGGAAACTCAGCTCCCTTACCTTTTTGCCTCATGCACAGTCCTTTGGGCTTCTCACAGGGCCCTCTCCAGTTGGGGATCCTGGTCCCCAGGAGGTGACTCCTGAGCCAAGGTCTCCAGCTGGGACCCCCTTCCTTGCAGCAGGAGCAGTTCCCTCTGGATGCGCTTAGTATGCACTTCCCAGTGTGAGCGCTGCTTCGGGAAGGCAGTCATCGTCCAGTGGGCTCATGGCTGCTGGCAGCCGTGTCCTCTTGGAGACCAGCTCTGCTGGGCCAATTATTCCCATCTGGCTGCTGTGCCTGTGATTTCCATCCCTCTCCTGCCCCTCACTTGCCCCTGGCTGCCCTGAAGTTCATCTTGTTTGACTTCAGATCATCCCACCGATTCATCAAGGTCGACTCTCTGTTCCAGCCCTGCCTGATGAAGCGTGTGTTGTCTCCAAGCCGCAGCAGCCTGCTCGTGGTGGATCGCATCAGGCACTTAGGGGGGTGGGTGGGGGGTGCAGGCAGTGAAAGCCCTTGTGTCACACTTCCCAGTGCAGCTTTGCTGTTGGTTTGCATCATCTGGTGAGCATCCCTGTCCTCTGCTGCTGTGGCCTCTTTCCTTTAACAACCCCAGCCTGTCACCTCATCTCCAGACAGTGTTAATTTGTGCCATGTTGGTAAGGGAGCTCCTCTTTTCAAGCCTTTCAAGCTCTCACCCTTTCTCCCAGGAGAAGGGTTAAGAGAGTCCATGTGGAGCCAAAGAACGTGGCTAGAACCAGTCTGGCCAGGAGGTGACCCTGGACCTCTGCCTGCCAGGCTGTGTTAAAAGTAAAAATCCCCCATGCTGCTAGAGGTGGTTCCTAAAAGCCCATTTGAGGTTCAGCCAGAAGCCCACCTGAGGTTCAGCCCCCTCTTGGGTTTGTGTCTGTGGAGCAGACGTACAGGCCTTTGGGGTGAGAGGTGGACTGATTGCTTGTGAGAGGCAGGGGGAATGAGCCCACCCTTTGGTGTCCTCCTAGCTCGCCCTTCCCACTCTGAGTCTCCCATGCAGCTTACCCTGTGGTGATGCTTCTGGGAGTGGAGGTGAACCAAGCTGGATTTGACTTCTTGCTGCTGCTGGTGGTGGGTTTCTTGGGGTTTTTTATTATCCCATTCAGTTCAGATGTTTGGGGAAAGATTCATAAGAGATGAGAGAGAGATGATGCTACTTCCCAACCTCTGATCCTCCCCAGTGTGCCTGCACCAGCTGGTGTTTCCTCCTGCTGCCCCTGATGTGGCTTTTGCTGGTGTGGAAACTCTGAGGAAGACTCTGTGGTGGTGGTCTTGGATCTTCAGCTGGTTTCTTCTTGGGGGAGACGGTGGTAGAAGGATCCACACCACTTCCTCTCCAGATGCAGAGGGTTAAGCTGTCCTGCAGAGTATGCAACAGCTGCTTGAGTCATCAGTGGAACTTGGCTGGTATTTGGCCTAGGCTGAGTTGGCCATGCTTTGTGCTGGTGTCCAGAAGGCCACCTGAAGCAGGAAGGCCATCACACTGGCTTTCCAGGACAGCTTCAGAAACCCATGTAGGTCTAGCGTGGGGGTTTTCCTGATGAGAACTTCCCAGGAACTTCATGTGTTCCTGAAGCCTTCCCTTCTGCTACCGGTGGACAGGGCTGCAGGAACCAGCAGGCAGATAAAAATGTATGTGGCATCTGTGATGCTGGTCAGTAGAAACCATCTGCAGGTGTGACAAGCAGCAGCTGGTGAGGAAGGACACGGTTTGGAAATGTCTCATAAGAGTGCCCCCAAGCAGAGCAGAGATGTTACCAGCTTCTGTGGGTGGACTGAAAGCTTGGCAAGGACAGGTTAGTGGTTTCTGACAAGCACTACAGCTTTTCTGATTGTTTTCTGATCTTGTGTGCTCATTTTGGAGTTGGCTCTTCATTGGAAAAAACCCACTTACTCCTTCCTGGTGTTTCCACCAGTTCGCATTTCAGGCTGAGCACGGCTCTGGCTTTGAAGGAATAAGCCTGGCTCCTGTTTTATTTGTGTGTGTACCATAAGTGCTTGAATGATGACCTTTCATAGAATCACAGACTGGTCTGGGTTGGAAGGGACCCCAAGGATCACACAGCTCCAACCCCCCTGCCACAGGCAGGGCCACCAACCTCCAGGCCTGGAGCTACACAAGGTTGCCCAGGGCCCCATCCAACCTGGCCTTGAACACCCCCAGGGATGGGGCATCCACCCCCTCTCTGGGCAGCCTGTTCCAGCCCCTCAGCACTCTCTCTGTAAAAAAATTCCCCCTAATATCCAATTTAGCCCTTCCCTCCCTCAGCTTCACTCCATCCCCCTTGTCCTGACAGTCTCTGCCCTTTAACAAGATGATTCCCCTCCTGTTTCTCTGCTCCCTTCAGGGACAGGAAGGCTGCAATGAGGTCCCCCCGCAGCCTTCTCTTCTCCAGGCTGAACAAGCCCAGCTCCCTCAACCTCTCTTCATCAGGGAGGTGCTCCAGCCCTCTGATCATCTTTGTGGCTCCTCTGAACCCTCTCCAACAGTTCTACGTCTTTCTTGTATTGGGGCCCCAGCTCTGGACACAGGACTCCAGCTGTGGCCTCCCAAGGTGTCCTGGTTTTGGTCAGGATGGAGTTAACTTCATTTGTAGCAGCGGATGGAATGCTGTGTTTGAGAGTTAAAATGAAAGCAGTGCTGGTAACACCCTGAGGTTTTTAGTTGCTGTCAGACAGTCAAGGACTTTCTCAGCTCTTCGTATTTCTCTATTCATGAGAAAGGAGGGGTGAAGCCTGGACAGGTGACCCAAACTGGACAAAGAGGGTATCCCATGCCAATTACGTCCTGCTCAGTACAACAGGGAGCTGATGGGAGGAGGAGCGGGTGGCTCCGGGACACATGGTTTTTGGGGGACGGTCGGGTTCTGGGACGGCTCTGGGTGGCACAGCCTGAGTTGTGGGTTCGGTGAGAAACTGCATTGTGTATCAACAGCTTCATATATTTTTGCTCTAAAGTCCTGTTAGCATTGTTATATTTTATCTTTCTGCTATTCTAGTAAAGTATCCTTATCCCAACCCACTGGCTTTTGGTTTCTTGGTTTTGGGGTTGTTATTTGCCCCTTCCTTCTCCCTTCCCTTGCCTCACACCCCACCCCTCCTTCTCCCCCTTCTCTTTTCCATTAAAGAGCAGGCAGCTGCATGGATCTTGGCTCTCAGCCAGGGTAAAACCACGACACAAGGGCAGAGCAAAGAAGGATAATCCCTTCTCTGTCCCTGCTGCCACCCCTCTCCCAATGGAGCCCAGGATCCCATCACCCTTCCAAGCTGCAAGAGCACACTGCTGGCTCATAGGAAGTTTCTCACCCACCAGAATCCCCAGTTCCTTCTCCTCAGGGCTGCTCTCCGGGAGCTCTTCTCACAGGCTGTAAATATGCCTGGGATTCCTCCAGCCCAAGTGCAACACCTGACACTTTGCACTGTTGAACCTCATTAAGTTCACCCAGGCTCAGCTTTCCAGCCTGTCAAGATCCCTCTGGATGGCTCCTTTCCTTCTGGTGTGTCAACCACACCACTCAGCTTGGTGTCATACCCAAACTTGCTGAGGGTACGCTTGATTCCATCATCAATGTCATTGATAAAGATGTTAAAGAGCACCGGTCCCAAGACGGACCCTGGGGGACCCTGCTTGTCACCAGCCTCAACCTGGACCCATTGACCACCAACATAGAGCCATTGACCTTTGTAAGGTTGCTCCTCCTGATGGGCAAAGCAAATGAGGTTCACATTAGGTTCATTTTGAAAGGTTTATGAGTGTTGCAGCACCGTGTACCAGGATGAGTTGTCCTTCAGGAATCTACACTCTGGGCTGGGTGTGTTGTGTCTGACCACAAGCTCAGATTTACGTCCTGTGTCCCATCCTTCCTTTTGGAAATACAGAATTGCAAGTCAGCCCAGGGGGATGCCCTTGAGGCATCATGAGCCGGAGTGGTGATGTGTGCCAAGTGCCAGAAGGATGGCAGTGCCTGTGTCTTCTCAGTCTCCTGCTCGTAGTTAGGAGGGGGAATGGAGCGAGAAGTCTGGATTTACCTCTTCCTTTGTCTTTCAGCATGTGCATGTCACCAGCTTGGGGCTGATATGTGTGTAGGGGAGCAGCTTGCCCCACATGGACAGCTGTGCCTCAAGTGGGGACCTGTGGTAGCTGAGCAGCACTGTGTTCCCTCTTCTCAGCTGGGTGAGAAGGACAGGGATGTCCTGGAAAGAGTCCAGAGGAGGCTATGGGGATGGTTAGGGGCCTGGAGCATCTCCCCAGTGAGGAAAAGCTGAAAGAACTGGGACTGTTCAGCTTTGAGAGAAGAAGCCTGAGAGGGGATCTGATCAGTGTTTATCAATATCTGAAGGGTGGGACACAGGGGGACATGGCCAGCCTCTTCTCAGTGTCTGTGGGGACAGGACAAGGACAATGGCCTCAAGTTGGAGCACAGGGAGTTCCACATCAATCTGGGGAAGAACTTCTTCCCAGTGAGGGTGACAGAGCCCTGGAACAGGCTGCCCAGGGGTTGTGGAATCTTCTTCTCTGGAGACATTGCAGCCCCATCTGGATGCCGACCTGTGGGACCTGTCCTAGGGAGCTGCTTTGGCAAGGAGATTGGACCCGATGGGCTCTGGTGTCTCTTCCAACCCCTGTGATTCTGTGAAGAAGCTCTGTACTCCCAGGGTTGCAGGCTGCTCTGAGCATCAGGGAAGCTTCAGCCTTGCAGGGGGATGTGGGTAAAATAAGGCAAGGGGGATGCTCAGGGCTTGGTCCTCTCCAAGCTTTACTTCTCAGATTCAGCCTTTGGGTGCTGGTGGATTGCAATGGCAACTCTGGTGCCATCAGGACCTGCCTTAAAGTCACTTCAAGGCTTTGCCACATGTATGAAGAAGGTGGCTGAACCTCCAGACCTGTGCTGCACTTCCACCTGCAAACCAGTTTGCAGCGGTTGCTACCTGGACTAATGTCTGGTCTTCTGGATACATCTGAAGTGGCTTTGGTGATCCCTGTCTCTTGGAAAAGCACGTGCCCAAGGAGAACATCTTTGTCTCTGACGTAGCCGTGCTTCTGGCTGCTGTGATGCTCTGGATGGTGTGACAGGAGCTTTGCTTGCTGCAAACAGCAAGATCTCATGAAAGCTTGGATGGATTTGTTTAGTCCTGAGTGGCTTGGAAAGCCTCCAGCCAGCTGGAGATCTGTGCTGGGGTTCATTTCCTAGGGTTTGCATAACAAACACAGCAGATGCTGGGGATTGCAGATGTGGCCGAGCAATGGCTGTGCCAAGAGTGAGAGCAGCAAGATAATGGGGTGGGGAGGTGGTGCTTAGGGTATGTGCTCCCATGCCACCCTCTGCCTGGATTAAGGTCACCAGGAGGTTAGGTCTGCAATAGAGAGAACCAGTGGAAAGCCCTCCAGAGATGGATCCCACAAGGATATGCTGGGTGGCATGATCCTGCTGCCACAGGAGCTGGAGCTCTGGTGGGTCTCCATTCTCCTGCCTGAGGACAGGATGAGCCCTGCAAGGTCAATGCTTCCCACCAGCAGTATCAGGCACTTTCTGTCACTGTACTGGTGTGGTTATGAAGCTTAGATCCAATATCTCCATCTGTCCTCAGTGCTGGGTACTGCTTATGGTCCTGGGAAACCTGGTCTGGCTGGCTCTGCTTGAGCAGGGCATTGGCCTAGGAAATGTTGCCTCAAGAAGAGCATGGAGCTCTTGGAGCAGCTCCAGGGGAAGCCATGAGGATGCTCAGAGGGCTGGAGCTCCTTGCCTACAGAGACAGGCTGGGAGAGCTGGGCTGGTTCACCCTGGAGAAGAGAAAGCTGCAGGGGGACCTTCGAGCCACTTCTAGGCCCTACAGGAAAGCTGTGCAGGACTGTTTGTAAGGGCAGGGAGCAATGGGATGAGGGGTGACAGGTTAAACTAGAGCAGGGCAGGTTCTGATGAGACATGAGGAAGAATCTCTTCCCTCTGAGGGTGGTGAGACACTGGCACAGGTTTCCCAGAGAGGTGGGGGAGGCCCCATCCCTGGAGACATCCAAGGTCAGGGTGGATAAAGCTCTGAGCGACCTGCTCCAGTTAAAGGTGCTCACTGCAGGGACTAGATGGCCTTTAGAGGTGCCTTCCAACCCAATACAGTGTATGAGTCTCTGATCTCACCAGCTCCCTGCTCACCTCTGCTGTTCTCCATGTGACTCTGCAGTGCCCTGCTGCAGGGTAGCGGGTTCCCCCAGGTGACCTCACTGCAGTCAGCATTCAATTAGCTTTCTTAGTCCTCTCCTAGACTGCTGTTACCTTGGGCCAGAGCTGTAGGGGCCCAGACCTGAAGTTAAGTGGTGCAGGGAAGGGAGCCAGGCTTAAATCCCTCCCCGGGCAAGATGCTACAGGACTGTGCAGGAGTATTTGCAGCAACAGGTTGGAGAAGTTGGTGTGTGCTTTTGGGGCTGCCAGCAGTCCCCATGGGCTCCTCAGAAGAATCATAGACTGGTCTGGGTTGGAAGGGACCCCAAGGATCACAGAGCTCCAACCCCCTGCCACAGGCAGAGCCACCAACCTCCAGGCCTGGAGCTACACAAGGTTGCCCAGGGCCCCATCCAACCTGGCCCTGAACACCCCCAGGGACAGGGCATCCACCCCCTCTCTGGGCAGCCTGTTCCAGCCCCTCACCGCTCTCTCTGAATGCTGGGTGACTCCTCCTGAGAGGTTTTGTAATCAGAGGGTTTGGCGTTGGCTGTGAGCCCGCCCTGCCTGGCACACTGCCTTTGTTCACCAGCCCAGGCAAAGGTTGGTTGGTATTTCACAGGGGTTGGGATGGTGTCCAAGAGGAAGGTGGCTGTGTGTGGCATGGTGCTGGTGGGGTTGCTGGGAACTCCTGCACCCGCGTCTCCAGAGCCTGTTCAGAGAGAAACCCCCATCGCTGGTGAAGTCCATCATCCCCCAGCTCTGTCCATGAGAGCGGATTGAACCCCAGGATTTTTTGCTGATTCTTCATTCTTTTTGGTGGCAAAGCCAAAGCAGGGGCAGGGGGACATGTTGGCCTTCGTGGCTGGGCTGCCCTGTCTCTCTGAATCCCATGGGCAAAGGGTGATGTGAAGAGATTGCTTCCCTCCTTCATTTCTCATCCTTTGGTCTTCCCTCCACGCTGCAGAGCTTGGGAACCTCCATGCAGAGGCAAGAAAGCCAACCTGAGGGGGTGATTTGGGGCCATACGGGGCACCCGATTCATTAGTGCTCTAATCATTACTGATCCTGGCTGACCTCTCCCCTGGCTTCCTCTTAAAGGAAAGGCTTTGGGGATCACACCAGCAGCAGGACCTCTCCTCCAGCACTCGGGCTGCTGGAGGGGTTCAGGGCAGGGCTGGGTTTCCTAACCCTTCACCTCGATACCTCTGCATAAGGACAAACCCTTTCCCAGCACTTTGAAAATACAAATAGTCAACAAATTGGTCCAGCAAATGCCTAGAACTCATCTGGTATCCACAGGTCACATTTGTCACACCCCTCCCTCATCTTCTGCTGGTCACCGGTGACTCTGAGGTGTGCAGTGGGACACTGAAGGAGCTGGGCACAGACAGTAAATTCTGGTCCCCTCGTGTCTGTAGCTTGTAGTCTCTGTTGACTCTGGGTGTACTAAAGCTTGTTGACATGTTGGACCTGTTTCTTTTGATCCCACTAGCTCTGTGGTCTCAGCTGCTTCATGTGGAAGGGGGTCTCCATGTGTAGTGGTCTTTTACAACAAGTGGGAGTGAATCAGGCACCCTTTAATGCGGCATGGCAGCTGCTTCCTCCCCCCAGGGATCTTCTCTTGCCATCAACAGTTTTCCTTGCATCTCAATCAGCAGCCCCTTGGAGATGTGCCTTCAGAAGGCTGAGGGACCTGGGGTTCTTGGGGGGATGCTGAGGGGTGGCGTCTCCTCATCATGTAGCCTGCTCTCCTGTGGTGAAGAACCTGGTGCTGGCTCCAGCTTGACCTTGCTGCAGGCTCCACTCCGGAGTCACGGCATGTCCTGGAGATGCTTTCTGCATTGTCTTCATCCAGCTGTGTCGTGGAGCCAGCAGGAGGGAAAGGAGCCTCCAAGCCACCACTGTGTCATCAGGAGATGGAGCCAGCGTTGCCTGTCATGGGGTGATTATCCTATGAGTTGCTCCTGGTGAGCATGGATTTATGTGCTGACAAAATCCACCAGAGACTAATAATGTGTCCCTAGCAGATGTGGGATGTTTCAGGAGTGATGCCTCCCTCCCATGAGGTTACCCATGTTGCAGATGGGGTGGCAGTTTTCTTCCAGGCTTTGTTTAAAATGGCTTTTCCTTTCCAAGTCAAAAAGAGACCAGGAATAGCCTCTGGTGGGTATGTGGGCCTGGAGTCCTCTGTGCTCGGGCATCTCTTGGGATTCCTCCCAACCCTGTGGTTCTTGGCAGTTTGAGTGAGGAGGAGTTCAGAGACCTGTTTGGGATGGGGAGGGAGGGGGCACAGAGAGCCACAGGGGCACTCTGCTCCCAACTTGTTAGTTGAGGAGGGCACCCAGTCATGACAGGTTTGAGCATGAAAAGGATCAGTCACCACCTGAAAAATGGGTAGAGGAAGCTTCCAGAGCACCCTGACTGCTGAGGACCAGCTGTGGCTCCTGCAGGCAGGCTCAGCCCCACCAGCCTGCGGGATGCTCACTCTGCTGCTGGCCATCCCCAGCAGTGTGGGGTGTGAAAATGGGACTGGGCCACAGGTGCTGGAGTGATGGTGGAAGTACAGGGGTACCTCATACCTTGCTGGGTTCCTTTGGTGGGAGTGGGACATGCATTTCACCTCAGGCACTGAGCTCTGCATCTCCTTGGCTTCTGGCTGTGGATGTTCAAGGCCAGGTTGGATGGGGCCCTGGGCAACCTTGTGTAGCTCCAGGCCTGGTTGGTGGTTGGTGGCCCTGCCTGTGGCAGGGGGGTTGGAGCTCTGTGACCCTTGGAGTCCCTTCCAACCCAGAGCAGTCTGTGATTCTATGGTGAGGACTGGGCTGGATGTGAACACCAGCTGCTCTGCACCACCAGTACCTGGAAGCACCAGTTACAACCTGTGCCCTGCAGCTGGGAAATTGCAACTGTGATGCAGCTGGTGGCAAAGCAGTTGTCAAGACACCACCTCGCTGGGCTTCCTACCCTATCTCTGAGCTCCAGGCCAGGTCACCATACTGTGTCCTATGGGAGATGATAGATTCTGCAGGATTGGCTAGCTCAGCCATGCAGGAACAGACTGCTCTGTGTTTGAGAGCATCTCTCAGATTAAAAGCCCCTTGCTGAGACCAGTGGGACAGCTGGAAGAAGTAATTTTGATGGAAAGCACAAATTGAGCTGTTTTCTGTTGGATTCTGTAAGTCCAGCCCAGCTAGTGGTGGCTCGTCCCTGCAGGTGCTGCTGGTGGCACTGGGAGAGAGATGGAGACCGTGTGCTCTTGGGACATGTGATGTCTCAAAATTCCGTCAGCCCTTTTGGAGCATTGTTTTGGCAGAACTTGGTTTCATTCCCTGCCATCTTGCCTCATTTCAATGCTTTGGAGGAGGCTCATCCCTTCAAAAGGAACTAACATTTTGAAAGAATCCATGTTTCATTTTGAAACTATTCCCTTCCCCCCTGAGGTAATTGAAGCTATACCCGTGGCCCAGATAAGCTTTGGATGCTTTCCCTTGGGGATCCCTTGGCAACCATGAGAGGAGGCTTTTTGCCTGCTGACTGCCTCCAGCCTGCCTTCTGAAACTCCTGGGGATGTTGTGCCTAGTTCTGGGCTCCCTGGGATAAAAAAGACGGGGATCTGCTGGAGAGAGTCCAGAGGAGGCTACGGAGATGGTTAAGGGCCTGAAGCATCTCCCCTGTGAGGAAAGGCTGAGTGAGCTGGGGCTGTTCAGCCTGGAGAAAAGAAGGCTAAAGGGGGACCCTATTAATGTTTATCAATATCTGAAGTATGGGATGCAGGGGGAAATGGCCAGCCCCTTTTCAGTGGTTTGTGGGGACAGGACAAGGGGCAATGGCTGCAAGTTGGAGCATAGGAAGTTCTGTACCAACATGCAGAAATCAGGGTGAGGGAGCCCTGGGACAGGCTGCCCAGGGAGGTGTGGAGTCTCCTTCTCTGGAGATATTCCAGTCTGGTCTGGATGCCGACCTGTGCAATATGAGCCAGGGAGCTGCTTTGGCAGGGGGTTGGACCCAATAGGCCCTTCCAACCACTGTGATTCTGTGACGTGACATCCTTCAAGCCATGAGCAAACCAAGCACAGTTACTGCTTCCCTGGCATTGAGCTTCCCCTTTCCTAACCCTTCCCAGAGACCTGGCATCCCTCAGGCCCTGCTGGTTTGAAGGGTGTCTCTGCAGAGTCTCCTTGCCCCACAGAAATGGGAACACGAGCTCCTGTGGTGGGGGCAATCCATGTTTGGGGGCCGGGGGGGGTGCTAAATGGACCCACAGGGGAGGTGATGTGGGAATTGTCCCCAGGCTGGGCTTTCCTTGAGCGAGCGGGGAGGAGACAGGGGGGGAAAAGGGCAGAAGATGCAACTGCTGTCTGAGCATTGTCAAGAAGCATTCATGGTTTGATGGAGGTTGAAGTAGCCTGGTTGTATCAGGGCTAGCAGGGACGTCTGTAGATCCCCCAGTCCCACTGCTGCCAGAGCAGGGTCCCCTCAAACAGGCTGTACAGGACAGTGCCCAGGATCACAGGGTCTGAATGTCCCCAGAGATGGAGACTCCCCAGCCTCTCTGGGCAGCCTGGCCCAGGGCTCTGCCACCCTCCCAGCAAAGAAGTTCCTCCTCAGGGTTAGGTGGGGCTTCCTCTGCTCCAGTTTGTGCCCATGGCCCCTTGTCCTGTCCCTGGGCACCCCTGAGCACAGACTGACCTGTCCTCCTGAGCCCACCCGTCAGGGATTTATCAGCATTGATAACATTTCCCCCCTCAGTCTTCTCTTCTCCAGGTCAAACAGTCCCAAGTCCCTCAGCCTCTCTGTGCCAGAGAGATGTTCTAGTCCCCTCATCATTTACATAGACCTTTGTTGTCCCCTCTCCAGTAGCTCCCTGTCCTTCCTGCCCTGGGGAGCCCGCAATATTCCAGAAGAGGCCTCCCCAGGGCAGAGCAGAGGGGCAGGAGAACCTCCCTGACCTGCTGCCCACACTTGATAGAGGTCAAGGCTAAATCTGCATTGCAGGCTCAGAGCATCCTCTCACTTTCAAACCTGTGTGACCACAGTGGGCAGTGTGGCTGCTCCATGTCACCTTCTGCAAGACCTTCAGCTAATTATCCATAACCACCTGCCTGGTTGCTGCAGGCTGATGTGGGTGGGTTCTTCTTATCACTTAGGGTCCATATGTTGAGCTGGGTGATGTTCAGACCTCAAACTGTTTCGCTGGGGCAGGGGGGTGTAATGCAAAGCTGCAGACCCATTAGGGAAAATGCTTTTGCATGTGGATGGCTTCATGGAAATCAAGTTGTCTCATATCAGCAGTTTCAGGTGAAGCTTTGTTTAGGTTTGGGGTAATTTTGGGTTGGAACTCAGTGCTATTGGGGAAAAAGAGAATTACAGACTTCAGAAACCTCTTCGTGGTGAGGTGAGAGCTTTTGCCACAGAGAAACTTAAATGTGTGATCAGACTTGGGATGACTTGGGGGTTTATTTCTTCATTTCCTACCACTCCATCACATCAGGAAGAACTTCTCCCCTTTGGATCCAGCCCAGGTCATGCTGTACCATCAGAACCCCAGGGCTCAGCCAGGGCGGGCTGTGATGCTCTGCTGGGGTGTGACTGTGCACAGGGCATACATGCCCTGTTCATCTGTGAGATGCTGCATGAGCTTGCAGAGGTGGGGAGTTGGGGGTGATGCTTTGAGGTTTTCCTGTGTGGTTTTGGTCAAGTTGGCAAAAAAACGTGCCTTGAAAATTGTCCTTTGGTTGGCAGCTGAGTTTTTCAAGGATAATTCCCCAGCAGATGAATCCTGCTCTGGGGATGTCCCCAGGAAATGCCATCCTCATTTCTTTTCCCTGAACAACTGGTTTTCTGTGTGTCTCATGATGCCCAAGGTCCTGCAGCCAGGGCAGGAGGTTTCATGTTGGGTGCACCCATGGGTGTTGCCTTGAAGGCATCTATTGAGGAAGCATGAGGCGGTAAGTGAATCAGCCCAGGGAGGTCATAGCAGCAAGTCCTGTTAGCAGGGAGCTGCTCTGGTGTCTCACTGGGAAGGTTGTGCCCACCAACCCTCTGATCTGCTTCCAAGCAGTCAAGGGTGGGAGAAAAACTGCGGGTGCTTTGATGGCATCTCAGATGGTTTGGGAAGGTTTTCTGCTGTCCTTTGTCAGTCCTGAAGGGTGGAAAAGTGGCACTGGGGCAGCTTGAAGCCAACTCCAGCTCTACCAGACCCAAACTTGAAGACTTCCCACTGTGTTGGGTGGTGTTTTCTAGCCTGGGCAGCCAGAAGCACTCACCTCCCTCTCTCCTTTACGGGTATGTCTACCTTCAGACCTTAGCAGAAGCAAAGTTTCCCAGAGGTGGGACCACGCAGGGGAAATAATCTATTGGAGGAAGCACTGGGCCAGGCTGGACATGGCTCTGCTCCAGCTACCAGTGAAGATGAGTCCTCATCTTCCTTCCAGCTGAGTCTACGTGCATCAGGCAGTGTAGTGCAGCACTGGGGTGGGGAGGAGGAGGGGGCAGAGACTCTCAGCTTGTCCCTTTCATGCTGATTTCTTGTCTTCTCACTCCCAGCCACAGCTACGGATGTTGGTGACTGCGTGCTGGATCAGCCCCGAGCCCCAGGAGGGGATGGACAGACAGACCCACAGGTCGACGGGGAGCTGCTTCCTGAGGGGGAACTGTTGCTCCAGGTATTGTGCTGTAGCCCGGGTGTCTGGGGTGTCCCCTTGGCTCCCACCATCTGTTGGGCACTGTGGCTGGTCCCCGTGCAGCAGCTGTGGAGGTGGGCTCCCATCTGTGGAGCAAGAAGAGACTCTACTGTGCCAGGAGCTGCTTTGCTGTGATTGCTGTGGGCACCGAGCACCAAGGGACAGGGACTGGTGGCACTGCCTGGCTGGGACATGTCCCTGTCCCCACGTTTCCCTCCCACCCCAGACTGTGTATGGCTGCTGCTCTGCTGACCTAGGCACGGGCTGTAGCACAGACAGGACTGTGAGCAGAGCAGGGCTTGGGGAGGTGGGTTGTGCCCTTCTCATGAAGGCACCAGGGTGATGTCCATGCCCAAGGCTTGTGGGCATTGGCTGGGGCTGAGCCCAAACCTGACACTTCTCTTTGGCTACAGCTCCTGGGCCCAATGTGCCCAGGTTTGTAAAGCCCAAGTGGAAGGGTGCAGGGGCATCAACAGGGAGGGAACAATCCCTGGCTCAGGAGCCTCAGTGGTCTCTGGAATGGGGGGATCCTTGTGCTCTGATGAATGCCAGGAGGACAGCAGTGACGGCCGCGGGATAAAGCATCTGGGATCTGATCAGATTGGACCGATGGGCTGTGACCAACGGGATGAAGTTTAACAAGGCCAAGTGTAGAGTGCTGCACATGGGACATAACAACCCCGAGCAGCGCTACAGGCTTGGGGGAGACTGGCTGGAGAGCTGTCAGGCAGAGAAGGACCTGGGGTGTTGGGTGATTGCGACTGAACACAAGCCAGCAGTGTGCCCGGGTGGCCAGGAAGGCCAGTGGCATCCTGGCTTGTATCAAAAATAGTGCGGCCAGTAGGTCTGGGGAGGTGATTGTGCCCCTGGACTGGGCACTGGTGAGGCTGCACCTCGAGTGGTGGGTCCAGTTCTGGGCCCCTCACCATAAGAAGGACATGGAGGTCCTGGAGCGAGTCCCGAGAAGGGCAACCAGGCTGGGGAGGGGGCTGGAGGGCAAATCCTCTGAGGAGCAGCTGAGGGAGCTGGGGGTGTTCAGCCTGGAGAAGAGGAAGCTGAGAGGAGACCTTAACACCACCTACACTGACCTGCCAGGAGGGTGCAGAGAGGTGGGCGATGGTCTCTTCAGCCAGGGGACAGGAGGTGGGACAAGGGGAAATGGGCTCAAGCTGTGCCAGGGCAGGGTCAGCTCAGCTGTGAGGGAAAAGTTCTTCCCTGAAAGAGCTGTCAGGGCCTGGCACAGGCTGCCCAGGGAGGAGCTGAGTCACTTTCCCTGGATGTGTTTAAAAAAAGGGTAGATGAGGTGCTCAGGGATCTGGTTTAGCTTAGTACAGGAATGGTTGGACTTGATGATCTCAAAGGTCTTTTCCAACCTTGTGATTCTGTGATCTGCTAGGAATGGTTTGCCCTACCTGCAGCGTCACCTGAGGTGCCCGTCGTGAGCTCAGCGTGTCTGGGAGGGGGAAAGCCCAGGTCTGGGTTGAGGGAGAGAAAATTTTAAGAAGGGAAGGTGGATCTGAGGGGAGGACAGAGTCAGTGTGTGGTGGGAGCTTTGCTTTGGGCCAAGGCCGGTGTGTGGTGAATGACACAGTGCCCACTGAATTTCACCAGCAAGGAGCTGGCCAGTCAGCTGGCCAGGATGCTGTTTTGGTTGGGCTTCAATTTATAGATGTAAGCTGATAGAAAGGACCTATGGGAAGGCTGGTTGTTGAATAAGCATCTGGGCATCTTGCCTTAAAGCATGCTGTTCCTTGGGGCCGCAGGGCAAGTCTGTGCAAGACCTTTAATCCTTCCATGGCTGTATTCCTGGTGTCACACACATCTGGACCTTGAGTCCTTCTCTCCCTTCTTCCACCTCTCCAAATGAAAGTCAGTGGATGTTTGGCTCTCCTTGAGGTTCAGCTTTGGTGTCTTCAGCCCTGTTCCTGCATGGCCTTACGTGAGTGCTCCCTGCTACAGAGAGAGAGGCAGGCAGGGGTGTGTGGGAGACTCTTGGAAGTCTGTCAAGACTTCTAGCAATGAAGCTTGGGCCACATAGTCTCCCACATGGGCTCTGCTCCTAGGGGTGGTCTCAGCTGCCTGCAAACGTGAGAGCCATGGAGGAACAGCTGGAATAGTGTGATAGCCAGGAGGGAGCCTGCAGTTGCCCCAGCCCTGTGATGGAGCTGCTCCTAAGTGCTCTCTGGGGCTTTGAGCTGAACCATATGATGGCAATTTGTGGAGTGTTGGAAGCACTGGATGACTGAAGGCATCTGGAGAGCTTAGGAGGTGTTAATGTGACAGAAAGCCCCCAGCTGAGCTGCCTGATGTCACTCCTTGCCCAATAACATTTTACTCAGATACCATCATTTGCAGAAAACTCTGAGGACCCCCTGGGGGGGCTGCAGCGCACAAAGAGAAGGGGCTGGGCCTGCCACAAGCTGGATCTGTGCAGCATTAAGCAACGTGCTCAATCCAGCAGCTTCCCAAATACTCCAAGAGACTAAAAAAAGCCACCACAGCCGAGCCCAAGTGTTGCTGTAAATGGGCAGATGCGAGAGCCTTGTCAGGCCGTCGCTCCCACCTCCTCCTCAGATGGAGGAAAGGGGTGAGCACATCCAAAGGAGGTGTTGTGTGGCTGGACCCTTCTCTCCAACCTGGCCTTGAGCAAACAGTACAGCCCCATGATGGTCCTCTCCAGGGGTGGTTCAGTGTGGCTGAGCTGGGCAGTGAAGGCAGAGTTTGTGATTGTCATGGCAGGTCCTGTTATGAGATGTACTGAGACTTCAGGCAGAGAGATTGTCAGGCAGAGAAGGACCTGGGAGTGTTGGGTGGCTGTGACTGACCATGAGCCAGCAGTGTGGCCAAAGTGGCCAGAAAAGCCAATGGCATCCTGGCTTGTGTCAGCAATAGTGTGGCCAGTAGGTCTGGGGAGGGGATTGTGCCCCTGTACTGGGCACTGGTGAGGCCGCACCTTGAGTGCTGGGTCCAGTTCTGGGCCCCTCACCATCAGATGGACATGGAGGTCCTGGAGCGAGTCCAGAGAAGGGCAACCAGGCTGAGGAAGGGGCTGGAGGGCAAATCCTCTGAGGAGCAGCTGAGGGAGCTGGGGGTGCTCAGCCTGGAGAAGAGGAGGCTGAGGGGAGACCTTCTCACCACATACACTGACCTGCCAGGAGGGTGCAGAGAGGTGGACGATGGTCTCTTCAGCCAGAGGACAGGAGATGGGACAAGGGGAAATGGGCT
Organism: Gallinula chloropus; assembly: GCF_964237585.1. Lineage (NCBI taxonomy): Eukaryota > Metazoa > Chordata > Aves > Gruiformes > Rallidae > Gallinula > Gallinula chloropus. The sequence continues at coordinate 27,776,015 of NC_140090.1, read as the reverse complement.
CAAGCTGTTCCACGGCAGGCTCAGCTCAGATGTGAGGGAAAAGTTCTTCCCTGAAAGAGTTGTCAGGGCCTGGCACAGGCTGCCCAGGGAGGGGCTGAGTCCCCACCCCTGGATGTGTTTAAAAAAAGGGTAGATGAGGTGCTCAAGGATCTGGTTTAGCTTAGTACAGGAATGGTTGGACTTGATGATCTTAAAGGTCTTTTCCAACCTTGTGATTCTGTGATTCTGCCCACATCCTGATTAGACACAGGCTTCCACTTGGGCTTTTCCCTTCCTAATTTATCTTCTTTTAACTCATACATTAAATGCATCACAGACAAGAGCAGTACTTTTCTTTTGGAGGAAACCAGCCTGAAATGGTCACCAGGTATCTCTGGATCTTCACCCTGCCTCTTTGTTTTGGTTATTCACTTGGTGGACCAGTTCCTCTTCCTCCACCTCAGCTGCCATGTCCTGTAGTTTTGGAATAGTTGCTCTAATTTGGTGTGAATTTGGCCTTTTTCGGGCAAGGAGCCACCAACTGGGTACATGTTTAACCACCAGCCATGCATATATAATCGCAGAGCGCGGAGTGAGAGGTGGAGTTGGCAGGGGATATTACCACAAAGATGCTTCTCAATAGAGATTTTGTTCCTTTGCATTGAAAGCCTCATCTTCTACCATCTAGAACACAGGCAAGGGGAGACTAACTTTCCTAGTATGGTGTCTCAGAGTGGCAGTTCAATGCCAGGATGTGTTTGAGGGCCCTCAAGAGTAACGGAGGCTCCTGAGGACGTTCTGTGGGTACCGAGACCAAAATCAGATGAGAAGGCATTATGGTCCTGCATTGCAGATGTGAGAAGGATGCTGCCACATCCTTGATGATGTGGCAAACAATCTGCACTCTTGCAAAGATCACGTCAGGCATCATGGGTGCAATGTTGAGGCCTTCACAAATCTGGGATCTGGGTTTTCAGGTATTTCCACCTCTTTTGCTTTCAGGGCGGTGTTGGGTGTAGCTGCCTCACTGCCTTTGAGTGACAGCAGTGACTGGATGTGGCCACTGGGGTGGCAGCAAGGACAGGGAGGGGATTGTCTCTCTCTACTCTGCCCTCATGAGGCCCCAGCTGGAGTCCTGAGTCCAGAGCTGGGGCCCCCAGTACAAGGAAGATGTGGACTGTTGGAGAGGGTTCAGAGGAGCCATGAAGATGATCAGAGGGCTGGAGCACCTCCCCTACGAAGAGAGGCTGAGGGAGCTGGGCTTGTTCAGCCTGGAGAAGAGAAGGCTGCGGGGGGTACCTCATTGCAGCCTTCCAGTCCCTGAAGGGAGCAGAGAAACAGGAGGGGAATAGGCTTGTAAAAGGGTAGATAATGGCAGGACAAGGGGCATGGAGTGAAGTTGAGGGAGGGAAGGGTTAGATTGGATATTAGGGGGAAGTTCTTTACAGAGAGAGTGGAGAGGGACTAGAACAGGCTGCCCAGAGAGGGGGTGGATGCCCCGTCCCTGTGGGTGTTCAGGGTCAGGTTGGCTGGGGCCCTGGGCAACCTTGTGTAGCTCCAGGCCTGGAGGTTGGTGGCCCTGCCTGTGGCAGGGGGTTGGAGCTCTGTGATCCTAGGGGTCCCTCCCAACCCAGATCATTCTGTGATTCTATGATCCTATGATGTGGTCCCTCTCAATGTACTGTGTGATGAGTTGCTCATGTCCCCTTGCAGCTGAGAGCAGAAGTCCGAGGGACATCAATGTCCTCAGGTGCTGAGGGTTAAGAGTCAGGTTTTGGGGCGTGATGGGAGAAAGCATGGGGGGAAGACATACAGAAATAAGCTTGTATAACTTCCTGACTGCAAAGTTCGGGGTGAGGAGTGAGGCCCCAAGTGCCTTTGGAGGTCACCCTTAAAATGAAGGCGTGGATGAATAGGTGAGGTTGATGACTGGATGCAGTTTGGTTACTATTTCTGAATGCTTCCTTATGTGTGAATTGATGGAGGCTTCTGCAGGAGTCACCAGGCTCTGGTGTGGCTCAGGGCAGTCCTTCCCCTCCCTACCACCTGCTACTGAAGTTGTGGGCAGGTTTGTGAGAGGAAATCAGAGCCACAGAGGTGCAGATATGTATCTATACACAGTGCCTGGTAGAGCTGGAGAGGAGGGAACTACCTCTTGGGCCTCCATGACCAGCCTTAGCTGGTCCCTCCTCATGCAGGAACTGCCGTGTGGTGAGAGGGCTTCAACAGTGGGTCTAGGAAAAGTGGTCAGTCCACCTTTGGTTGTTGGTCATGCTATCATTGAGCAGGGGTGAATCCAACCCCCCACCGAAACCCAACTCACCAGGATTAAAGTCTTGCATGTGGTCACAAGGTGTTTCTGGTTTTGTGGCTCCCTATTGATGGAGAAGGTCCCTTCCTGTCCCCACGTGCTTAAGCAACACCTGGAGAAGTTCTTTCAGCAGCTGGAGCTGGGGAGAGTAACTCTGGGCTGAACTTCTGCTTTCAGGCACTCAACGGGTTTGTGATTGCCGTGACCGGAGATGGACACATCTTCTACATCTCCCCTACTGTGCAGGACTACCTGGGCTTTCATCAGGTGGGTACTGGGGTTTTTTTCCTGGCTCTAAGCAGACGGGTGCAGTCCAGGCCTGGGAAGAAGATGCTGATAGCAGTGCCAAGGGTTTTCTTCTCCATTGGGTCTTTTTTGATGGATGTCTTCAAACGAGTCACGTGTTTTGGGGGCCAGGCAAGGCAGGAAGTGTGCACACGACTGGGAACAGAGGCGAGATGAGCAATGGCAGGCTCCAGATCCCCTTGTCTTTGTGTCTAGGAGTGGGGAGAGACTTTTCTTGTGCTGCTGGGCACATGTGCTCTCACTTAGAGGGCATCTCACTGCCCTGATGTACCGTGGGTTACACGAGATGCTAAGGAAAAGCAGGTCTCTCCTCACATCCACCCTCTTCTCTCCTGCTCCCTGGACATCCATCTATCTCCTTTGGCCAAAGGACTGAGTTAACAGGAGTGCTGTGGTGCTGTCCTACCAACCCCACTTTGTTGTGTGGGTTCCTGGTGTGCCTGCAGACACCAGTGTTTCTTCTGTCCTCTCTTGGCACCCTTTCCCAGCCAACTGTAGCAGGATCATCATGGGCTGATGCCCTGAGTGGAAACATCTGTCAGAGGCGGGCAGTGGTCCTCTCAGAGTACCCATGTGTCTGGTTAGGCAGGAGGCTCTGCTCTGGTGTGTTTCTGAGGGCATGGACATGGCAGTCAGTGGCTGGAGCTGCCCCTGGGCTTGGCAGGACCATGCTGACCCTGCAGCATGCAGGACTAGGATGGGAAAGTCGGGGTCCAAGGCACGGTCCTCTGTAGAAGGAGGCAGCTGTGTTGGGGTGTTGGGAGGCGTGAGGACGGTGTTTCTGCTGTGCAGCCGACCTTACAGCCCAGCATCAGCACAGCTGGCCTTTCTGAAGGAAGATGGTTGGACTGGGAGACAGATTCCCATGGGTTTGGAGTGAGAAAGCCTGCATGGAGCAGCGAATTCCCCCCACCTAAGTCAGGGATGGGGGTGGAATAGTTTGGGTTGGTTGAAATAAGATGTTTTGATCAACCTGAAGTTATTTTATCCTTTGATCCCGTGGAAGAAACAAAGCTACTCATCTGCAGAGGGATAGGGATGGCAACACTAGTGGTCTGGTGTGTTTGTACCCAGCAAACCAGTGACATCCCACAGCACTTTGGATTTGGTCCCAAGAAGATACTCAAAGTTAAGCCAGGCCAGGACTGTTCCAGGGAGTGGAGCTTCCTAAAGAGCCTGGGGGGCAGGGGAGGGAGCTGGAGTTTCAGCACTTCCCATGGATTGGGGTTAAGGATCAGGAGCCAGAGCCAGTGCCAAACATCCTGGGAAGGGCTGGGTGGCACTGGGAGAACCCTAGCCATGGGGAACGGGGTGGAACGCTCTGCTTAGCCATCACCAGGGGACAATGGAGGAAATGGGCAATGTCAGCATGGCCAGGGTTATTTGGACACAGCCATTTTTTCAGCCCCTTTTCAGTGGTCTGTGGAGACAGGACAAGGGGCAATGGCTGCAAGTTAGAGCATAGGAAGTTCCGCACCAACACATGGAAGAACTTCACCACCTACAACTACCTGAAGGGAGGTATTAGAGAGGTGGGTGATGGTCCCTTCAGCCAGGTAACAGAAGATAAAACAAGGGGGAATGGCATGAAGCTGTGCCAGGGCAAGTTTAGATTGGATATTAGAAAAAAAAATTTACTGAAAGAGTTGTCAGGGCCTGGCACAGGCTGCCCAGGAGGTGGTTGAGTCACCTTCCCTGGATGTGTTCAAAAAAAGGGTTGATGAGATACTTAGGGATATGGTTTAGCATAGGATGGGCATGGTTGGACTTGATGACCTTCAGAGGTCTCTTCCAACTTTGTGATTCTGTGATACTTCCTGGTGAGGGAGCCCTGGGACAAGCTGCCCAGGGGGGTGTGGAGTCTCCTTCGCTGGAGATATTCCAGCCCGGTCTGAACGCCGACCTGTGTGACCTGTCCTAGAGACCCTGCTTTGGCAGGGGGTTGGACCTGATGATGTCTCAAGATCCCTTCCAACCCCTATGATTCTGTGATTTCTATTGCTTCTAGAAAGTTCTGAGCCATTCCCATGATTTCCCCAGGCAGAGTCACTCTCTGCTCCCTTCTCCTCCTTCCTGAGCCCCTCTCCCAAAACCAGCCGGTTCCTGGTCCTCGCTCTCCCCACAGCACGTGGAGCCGGTTGTGCTTTCCTTTTCCTCTTCCTTCACACTCAGTGGCTGCACTTTGAGTAGGCATGAAGGAAAACCTCCCGCCGTGTCCTCCTCCAGGCCCCTCTGCCAGGCTGGGCAGGAGCCAATGCTCTTCTCCCCTTGTGTCCTTCCAGTCGGATCTCATCTACCAGAGCGTGTATGAGCTGATCCACGCTGACGACAGAGCCGCCTTCCACCACCAGCTACACGGGGAGGCGGTGTCTGGCAGCACCCGGCATGCTGCCGATGGTGAGTGCCAGGACAATCACCAGGGACCAGCCAGCCCCGTGCTGGAAAACCTTCCTGGTGGGATTTATAGCCACCAAGCTCACAGCCCCCTTTGTGAGGAGCATCCCACAGCCTCCCTGTAGAACGCGTAGTCATCCCAGAGGGTTGGCACAGCCACTTGTCACCAGAAGCAGCCACCAGCAATGGTGCTATGTCTGTCGATGTGCTGAAGGGATGGGGACATCTCCCCTGTGGGGACAGGCTGAAAGAACTGGGGCTGTTCAGCCTAGTGAAAAGAAGCCTGAGAGGGGATCTGATCAGTGCTTATCAATATCTGAAGGGTGAGACACAAGGGGACAAGGCCAGCCTCTTCTTAGTGTCTGTGGGGACAGGACAAGGGGCGAAGGGCTATCTGGGGAAGAACTTCTTCCCAGTGAGGGTGAGGGAGCCCTGGGACAGGCTGCCCTGGGGGAGTGGAGTCTCCTTCTCTGGAGATATTCCAGCCCTGTCTGGATGCCGACCTGTGCACTATGAGCCGGGGAGCTGCTTTGGCAGGGTCCCTTCCAACCCCTGCGGCTCTGTGAGTCTGGGATTCTATCACATCCCTTCCTAAGCCTTTCACCTCCTTATTTCAGTGGAGGGTGGCTTACTGCCTTGTCTGGGAGGTAAGCTGAGCTTACAGGGACCAAAAACCACCATTAATGGGTGACAACCCATGGTGAGGCCTAACCCCTTTTGTGAGGACCACAGGTTCACTTGAGCAGCAAAGCCTCTGCCGGGAGCAGGTCTGCCCGGAGCAGGTCTGCCTGGCCACAGCATCCAGGTGCACAGTTTGCATGGCTCAGCTTTCCCCCTTGGTTTTCCAGCTGTTCCCAGTGACCTGCCACTGCCAGCGGAATGCAGCACCATGTCCAGCCCCCAGCATCTCTGCACAGAGAAGCCCTCCTTCACGGAGAAGAACTTCACCTGCCGCTTCCGCTGCTTGCTGGATAACTCCTCGGGGTTTCTGGTAACACAGCCCCATATTGGATCAACCTTTCACCCCCAGCTTCTTCCCTAGGGACCGTCCACGTCCCATAGGGCTGGGAGCACAGCCAGTTCCCATCACCCTCTTTACTTCACAACCATGTTTTCTAACTTCCTCTAAGGCCTTGAATTTCCGTGGGCGCTTGAAATTCCTCCTTGGGCAGCAGAAGGTGGCATCAGACAGGTCCCCGCTTGCACTGTTTGCCATCGCAACTCCACTCCAGCCGCTCTCCATCCTGGAGCTGCGGACCAAGACACTGATCTTCCAGACGAAGCACAAGTTGGACTTCACTCCCATGGCCTGTGATTCCCGGTAGGACATCTCACACCTTCCCTGTGGCGAAATCCGTGGCTACAGACACTGGACGGAAAGCCAGAGCCCATGGGAGCAGGTCGTTTCTAACCCAGCTCCTCCAGCGAGTTTGTCTGATGCTTCTGTCCATCTACTGCTGAGCGTTTCAGCATCCCTCCAGTAACTCAGGGAGCAGGTGAACTGGGTGCCAGCACTTTTTGGCTACTGTGTTTGGCTCAGCAAACCCGCTTTTGGGTTTTGAGAAGAGCAGGGTGCAGCTCAGCCAGGATGGGAGGGTTGTACCACCCATAGCAGGAGTCTGTTGGACACAGGGTGAGGTGCAATTGGGGGATGCCACCCTCTGTCCCTCATTGTCACTGGCTTTCTTGCACTGTTTCCAGGGGGAAGGTTGTCCTGGGGTACACAGAAACAGAGCTGTGCAGGAGGGGATCCGGGTACCAGTTTGTACATGCAGCCGACATGATGTACTGCGCTGAGAACCACGTGAGAAGTGAGTCCTGGGGGGCCGGGAGACATCAGGGTTGGTGCCTTTATGGGGGTCCCAGCACCTGTGCAGCTCTGGCCATGCCAGTACTGTTGCTCCTTGGTGGGCCAAATGTCCTGGGTGTGAAGCAGCTGTGACACTCCACATCCCGAGTGATACCCGCTCGGGGAGGTGGCAGGGGACAGCAGCTCCCGCGGCATCGCGTGCTGGCTGTGCCCAGCCTGCTCTGCCCCTTGAGCACAGCCCAAGGTGATGCTCAACGTGGGGGCACCCTCCCCGTGCCGTTTGTCCATCCTCGGACAGTAAGCGCGTTGCGCACCTTCTCTTCTCTCCCCACCCAGTGATGAAGACGGGGGAGAGCGGGCTGACGGTCTTCCGGCTGCTGACCAAGAAGGGCAGCTGGCTCTGGGTGCAGGCCAACGCCCGGCTGGTCTACAAGGGGGACAAGCCCGACTGCATCATCGCCCGGCAGCGAGCCCTGACGTGAGTATCGCTGTGCTCACCAGCTTTCGGCGTGGGTGGCTGGGGGGAGGTGCTCACACATGTGCTCGCTCCTGCCTGGGGTGAGCCTGGGAGATGCAGATCTTCCCTGATCTGCATCCTGATTCTGGGGTGCATCAAGAGGACTGTGGCCAGCAGGTCAAAGGAGTTGGTCCTCCCCCTCTACTCTGCCCTGGTCAGGCCCCACCTGGAGTGTTGTGTCCAGTTCTGGGCTCCCTGGGATAAAAAAGACAGGGATCTCCTGGAGACAGTCCAGAGGAGGCTACGGAGATGATTAAGGGCCTGGAGCATCTCCCCTATGAGGAAAGGCTGAGTGAGCTGGGGCTGTTCAGCCTGGAGAAAAGAAGACTAAGGGGGGACCTTATTAATGTTTATCAATATCTAAGTATGGGATGCAGGGGGAAATGGGCAGCCCCTTTTCAGTGGGGGGCTGGGGAGCTTGGGAGCCTGCTTTGCCAAGGGGGGATTGGACCTGATGATCTCTCAAGGTTCCTTCCAACCCCTATGATTCTATGATCTGTGTAGACCTCACACCATGGGCTCCCCAGAGCCCTGGTCCTCCACCATCAGCATCACAGCCAGCCCCATCCAGCACCCTTTTCTTCATCCAGCTCCCATTGCACTCCGGGGAGGGTGGTTTTGCCTGGCCCGGAGGAGATGCTCATGCTCTTTCCTCCTCTTTTTTCCCTCCACCCTGAAGGAATGAAGAAGGGGAGGAACATCTGCAGAAGAGAAACCTGCAGCTGCCTTTTAGCTTTGCCACGGGGGAAGGAGTCCTATATGGGAGTGACCTTCCTGAGTTCCTGTACTCCTTCCAGGCTAAGGAGGAGTCGCAGGCACAAGTGAAATCCCATTCGAATCAGCACTCAGTAGACCCCAACTCTCTTCTTGGGGCTATGATGAAGCAGGATGCATCCATGTACATCTCCCATGCTGATCACCTGCCCCAGCTCTTGCCAGGTCTCATCGCCGAGCCCGACGGACTGAGCCGGAGTGAGGAGGTCAGTGATGCCAAGGAGGACAGCGACTCCCTCCTGGTCGTTATTGAAACCCTGTTTGAGAGGAGTGAGCTGGGTGGAAACATCTGCCAGACCCTTCAGAGCCTCAACGTGGACAATGAGGACCTGCAGCGGTGGGAAGAGACTCTGCTCAGCTTGGGCACAGGGAAGCCTCCTGCTCAGGACGTTAACGAGAGGCTGGACACCACGGTGACGTCCTGTGTGGAGCAGATGCTCCTCGGGGAGGGCGGTGAGAAGAGCACGGGCTTCCCACGCTGCAGTGCATCCTGCTGCGATGAGGAAGTGGACACGGCTCGTTTCCAGCACTGCTGGGCAACGGGTTCAGCGTTTGAAGCCCCATCACAGCCCCAGGCAGCTGGTGCAGGCCAAGATGCTGTGCTCTCCCCAGTCTCTGTTACATCCGAGGTTGGCTCTGCTCAACAGCAGGTCCTGTTTTGCTCAGCTGGGCTGGTGCGGGGGGCAGTTTTGAATGTCCCAGGCTCCAGCACCAAGCCCTCTGTAGCACTTCAGCTACCAAACCTGGGACAAGTGCTTCAAACAGGAGTCACCAGCCCTGCTCCTGTAGATAACACTGTTCCTGATGGTCAGAGCCAGCCCAGGAGTGAGCTGGTGGGCTCAAGCTGCCCACCTCCGTTGCACTCAAGCACACTGGTGACTCAGTGGCACGATGTCCCGGTCCAGGCGAACCCAGCCAATGCTTTGGGGCAGCATGCTTCTCCCAGAGGTTGCCCATCAGAGGCTTGGATGGCTGCAGCTCCAAAACAGCTGGAAGCAGCAGGAACACACCTGGACTCACAAACTCTGGCCAGCGGCTCTGAGACCCTCCTGGGGGCTGAACTGTGGTTGCTGCCCCCCCAGCCTGCTCCTTGTCCTTCACAGGGCTTGAGTAAGTCCTTGTTCTCTGGGGCTGGGGCCTCCCACAATGAGGAGGCGGCTCTTCCTGCACAAGCATCAGCACCCTTAGGAGTCAGCCAGCTGCCAGCAGACAGCGGCTTCCCCAAAGGGCCCCTGATGCTCTCCCCAGAGCCCAGCTGTTCTTGGGAAGGGGAGCAGGACAAGTGGTTGGTGCAGCACCAGCCATGGTTCCTGCAGCCTAGGGAAGCCCCGCGAAGATGTGCTGGGCTCCTGCCAGGGTCCAACACAGGTCCCAGCACCCACCAGCCAGACCCTGTGTTGTTGCCTGACTGCCAGTACAGAAATAACCTCTTTGGACATGAGAGCACCTTTCTTAGGGATGCCTCTAAAATACCCCATCCCCAGCAGCCGGGTGCTTTGCCTTGTCCCAGTGAGACCCACCCTGGAGCATCCCATTCCCCACCGGACTCAGTTTTGAGGTGCTCAGCAGCTCTCCCTGCAAAGGTGGGTCCAGGAGCACTGCCCTGCTCCGAGCAGGGCCCTGGCTTCCCACCGGTGTCCTTTGTGGGGGGACAGCAGCTCTGTGCCTGTGAGGTCCAGCTCAAGGTGAGGTGTGAGGGCTGCAGGACCTGAGGAGCGAGGGGTGGTGCTGGGGCCTGGGGAAGGGTGGTGGGAGTGGGGTGGGGGGATGCAGGCACAGCATCAGCAGTGGGTACAGCCTGTTTTGAAACCTCACTGTGAACTAGGAGCCACGTTTTGAAAAGCCACCAGCAATCTGGAGCTCTTATGGCTGCACACACCCTTATAGTGCCCCACACTTCCTGGTCCCTCAGGATTTTGTCTGCCAGTGCCCAAACCAAGGTCCCCTGGCAGAGCCTTTGGGTAGCCTAGGATAGAGTGGTTTGGTTGTGTTTTTCCCTTGAGAAGTCTTCTGGGGAGATGCAGCCCTGCTAGTGATGGGGAGTGGGGAGGGAGGTGGGGCAGTTGTCAGACCCTTGGGGTAAAGGGGAGGACCCTGCTGCTCACCAGTCTGTGTATTCCTGGCACCCACTTGCAGACAGACTGGCTGGCTTTACAAGCACCAAACTGCTGTGGCTCGATGCAGCATGTCTCTTCATTGCAGGAGGAGTGTGGAGCATCCATGTCAGGTTGCTGTTGGGTCTCTGAGCCCAAGCCCCTGTGCTCTGCTCCTCGCTCCCTCCCTCTGTGCACTCCATCTTCTCACCTCCTCTTGATGCCCTGCTGATCCAGCTCCTTTAGAAAAAGGGATGTTACCAAGCACTTGGAGCAGCTCAGCACCATTTGGAAGGAGCCCTGTGAGAAACGGAGTTGGGAATTCAGGATTTGGGGCTCCTCAGCAGCCTCCTGGGGCCCTTTGGGAGGAGCTGTGACTTTCCCTTAACAGCAGGGCAGGGAAGGTCCCACCACCTTCCCTCTGGACTTGTCATGGCCTTGTCCACACCTATGTCTCCCACGCTCAGCTGTGGCACCAGGCAGGAGAAGGATGGGGATTGCTCCTGTGGTTGCTCAGGAGGGCATGGAGAGGTGGAAAGGGATGCAGGGAAGGGATGCAGGGGCTGCCATTGGCCTCTACACTTGGACCAACTCTGTGCCCTTCAAACTGTTGTCCTGGGAAGCAGCCCTCCTTGAATTCCCCTTTTTCTGTAGTTTTTAAACCTAAGATGGGTATTTTTTTTTAATTTTTTTTTATTCCTGCCACAGGGCAAACTCTCCCAGCAAGGCTGGGGGGAGGCGGTGTGGTTCACGACCAGCTGTGCAAGCCAGGTTGGTCTGAGGGGTGCGAGAGGTTTGGGGACCTCCACAGCACCCCTTACACCTACCACTTCCCACCCCAGCATTACATCTGCCTCTCACACCGGTGTTAAGCTCGTACTCATGCCAATCAGTAAAATCAGGGTTAGCCCAGCAGCCAGCCCACACATGTCCTGCTGCCTGCCTGTGTCTCTGCCCTCAATGTCCAGCATTGCTGCACGTGCTGGGGCTCCTGGGGGCTCACAGGGCAAGGGGGGCTCGGGAAGAGCTGAGCTGGCTGCCTGCTGGGAGCAGAGTGATGCTGGAAACACACGGGGCCCCTCCAAGAACCCTGGAGAAGCTCCCAGGATGGGGCAAGGAGCTGGGACAGAGCCTTGTGAATCAACGGCCACAAAAAGAATCCGGCTGGAACTCTGCTGCGTCGTGTCCCCGCCCCCCCCCCCGCCCACCCGGCACCCTTGAGACAAAGCGAAGCTGCCCAGCCCCAGCCCAGGGGGTGCTGAGGCTCCTGCGAGGGGGGTGCCCTTGGGGAGGGGGCACCCTGCCAGGCTCCAGTGCCCTGTTACTCGCTGTTGCTGGCTCTCATTTTACGCTTTGTGAGTTCTTTGTGTTGCCATCGGTGGGCGGGTGATGCCAGGGGTAAAAGGATGTCCCAGAAACTCACCCCCAACCCCCCACCCCCACCCCCCGGCGTCTCCTCACGTATTAAAAGGCTATTTACTTTGTATGGAAACGGCGGTTTTGTTTTGGCTTAAACCAGCATCTCTCCATTTCCCTCTGGGCTGAGCAAGTGTTTGAAGAAGGCTCCCTTTGGCTCAGCCCCCAGCCCCACTCCTCTGGGCTGAAGGAGGGCAGTGCTGGCTCCCCCCACGCCCCCTGCACCCCAGGAGGCACGGGGCTGGGAGCAGGGGTTTGGGGAAGGCAGTGCTTTGCCCTGTTCTGGTCATTTTGGGGAGAACTGTAGCCCAGCCTCAGAGGGTGCAGGGACTGGAGTGATGCTCTGACCTCACTCAGCACCTGATCCTGGTGGTGTGGCCTGTGGAACATTCTGGAAGGACAGAACTGCACAACCACCACCGCCTTACCCACCACCCGGCCTTGTGTGCCCAGCTGTGGTGGGGTGTGACACGCTTGTTCTTGCTGTGCCCAGCCCAGCGGGGATTGGGATGGGATGAGATGGGTTGGGATGATGGGATGTTCCCTGCTGCTGCAGCCCTTGCAGGCAGCTGTGCCCTGACCCCACCTGCATGTACTCGCCCAGCACAGGCACACGGATGGGACAGGCAGACAGACAGTGAACGGACCAGCAGTGTGCAGCCAGGCATCCCAGCGTGCTGATGGGGCTGCAGGGACACCTGCAGCCAGGGGAGTGAGGGGGCTCACTGCCCCTTTCTAACCCCCATACACCTCTCAGCATCCCAACAACTTCCAATCCCCCCCTAACTCACTCCCCTGCACACCCACCAGTGCCCCCAAATCCTCCTCAGCCCCTTTCTTATCCTCCTCATCCATTGTCCCTGCATCCCCCCCAATTCCTAGCCCCCTTTCAGCCCCCATCCACCCCCACACCCCCCAGCAACCTTATCCCCTTCCTCACATTTCCCCATCCCTCCCCCATCTCCTTTATCCCCACACTCTCCCAAATATCCCCCTCACTTCCTAGCCCCCTTTCAGTGCCCTTATCCCCCTCCTCACATTCCCCTATCTTACCCCCATCTCCTTTATCCCTTTGTCCCCTCACCCTCCCATTCCCCCCTCACTTCCTAGCGCACTTTCAGCCCCCTTATCCTCCTCTTTATCGCCTCCCTCCCCAAATTCCCCTTATTCCCCTCCACATCTCCTCAAACCCCTTGTCCCCTCTCACCCCTCAAATACCCTTTATCACCCCCTCACCCTTCCACATTTCCCCCAGGCCCCTTATCCCCCCTTCCCCCAACCCCTTTACCCGAGCCTCCTTCTGTCCCCCCTCCTCCCGACCCCTCCTCCCCGGGGCGGGGCTGTTCCCGGTACTATTCCCCCCCCTCCCCGGGGCGGGGGGTGTGCTGAGCGGTGCTGCCCCGCTCGGCCTGGCGCGGCCGCCTACGCGGGTCGCAAGCGGAGGAGGCCGGAGTGAGGGGGTTGGGGTTGAGGAGAAGTGTCCCGGAGAGTGGGGAGCGGACGGCACCGAGCGGACTCCGGTAAGGCGGCTTTGCCCGGCAAGGTGAGGCTGGGGGCGGCACCTCCGGCCCCTGCGGGTGGCCCCGGGCGCGGCTGAACCGGGAGCTGGGGCGGCTGGCGCGCTGCTGCCCGTCCCTGGGCAGGTGGCGGCCACCTCCGGGCCAGGAGCTTCTTCGAGGTTAAGGCGCTCCCCGTCTGCCCCTAATAACTCCTTTCCCCCTCTGCCCCGCGCCCCCGGCTTCTTCGCCCCTCTGCCCCACCTCCTCCCGGCTCCTTCACCCCTCTCCGCACCCCCCTCAATCCCCCCACCCCCCGCGGCTCCTTCCCCCCTTTGCCCCCACCCCGGCCCAGCTCCGTCCCCCCTCTCCCTCCAACCCCCCCCGGGGTTCTTCCTTCGGGCAGAGGCTCTTAAAATAAACTTAACATAAGCTTCAAGGGGCGCCTGGTCCTCGCGCGGCCGAGGAACGGGCCGGGAGGGCGGGCGGGGGGCAGCCGGGCTCGGCGCGGCGACGCGGGGGATGCCGCGGGTGGCCTCGGGGGACCCCGAATGACCGGCTGTGCCCCCTGTGCTTTCACTCTTTGCTGTTGGGGTGGTGTTTTTCCCCCCTTTACCAGCTTTTCTCCTTCGCTTCTTTAGTTTTTTCTCCGCGGTTTTATTGTTTATTCCGCGGGTTGTTTTATTATCTTCCTCCTTTCCACGGGTCCCGGGGGTTCTGGGTGAGGGATTTTGGGGGCTTTTTCCTTCTTCCTGCGGGTCTGTGGGGTTGGTTTGGGCGGGTTATTTTCTTCTTTCCGCGGTTTTTGGTTTGTTTGGGGTTTTTTTTTTTCAATTATTTTTCCTCTCCGCTTGTCTGTGGTTTGGGGGTTTTCTCCTCTCCATAGGTTTGGGGGAAAGGGGTGTTGGGACAGGGCGTGGCTTTGGGCTGGCCTTGGGGCAAAGTGGGAAACACCACCTTGAGAGGCCCAGGCTTAAAATTAATTAATAATAATAATTTTTACAGCGACAGCTATAATTGTATAATTATACAAGAATTGTGATAACATTATAATTATTATATTGTTGCTTATTATAATCATATAATAATGATATAATTTATTATATAATTATTTATTACATTACTTCTAATGTTCCTTATCTATATTATGTTACTTATTATCTATATTATGGAATCACGGGGGTAGGAAGGGACCCCTGGAGCTCATCGGGTCCAACCCCCTGCCAAAGCAGGTCCCTGGCTCATATTGCACAGGTCGGCGTCCAGCCGGGGCTGGAATATCTCCAGAGAAGGAGACTCCACACCCCCTGGGCAGCCTGTCCCAGGGCTCCCTCACCCTCACTGGGTAAAAGTTCTTCCCCATGTTGGTGCGGAACTTCCTACGCTCTAACTTGCAGCCATTGCCCCTTGTCCTGTCCCCACAGACACTGAGAAGGGGCTGCCCATTTCCCCTGTGTCCCACCCTTCAGATATTGATAAACATTAATAAGGTCCCCCCTTAGTTGTCTTTTCTCCAGGCTGAACAGCCTCAGCTCACTCAGCCTTTCCTCATAGGGGAGATACTCCAGGCCCTTAACCATCTCCATAGCCTCCTCTGGACTCTCTCCAGGAGATCCCTGACTTTTTTATCCCAGGGAGCCCAGAACTGGACACAATACTCCAGGTGGGGCCTGACCAGGGCAGAGTAGAGGGGGAGAATCATCTCCTGTGACCTGCTGGCCACGGTCCTGTTGATGCCCCCCAGGATCCCATTGGCTCTCTTAGCCAGAAGACCACACTGCTGGCTCATGGCTAACCAATATTATGTTACTTATTATTTATTTACATTGTTTATATTGTCTTATATTCATTATTTATATTATCTTTTTGTATTTTATTATTTATATTGCATTATGCTATTACATAATTATTTATTATAATTATCTTATAATTTAAAATATAATAGCATTATAGTTATCTAATTATTATTTTAATAGCAGTTAATGTCTGTTAACTCCAATGGCTTTGATTCCGTGGTACCGGCTTCCTGACCAGCAAGCTATGGGATGGGATGTGGGTTAGGGGCGGGTGTGTGATTTTTGGGGGGTGGAGACAGAAAGCCTCAGCCTTCTAGCTGCAGGTGTTGATTGTAGACCTGCTGGAGTCTTTTCTGAATCTTGGAAAAAAGCCCAAAAACCTCTCTGGAAAGGGGCTCTGTGAAACCTGGTCTAGGAAATAAAGTTATTTAAAGTTACTGTCGCAGGGTGGCTGCGTGCCAGGACTTTGCCAGGGCTTGGTGGTTACCTGAGCTCAGTCTCCAGTGTGCCTTGATGAGGCCCCAGCTGGACTCCTGTGTCCAGAGCTGGGGCCCCAATACAAGAAAGATGTGGGACTGTTGGAGAGGGTTCAGAGGAGCCATGAAGGTGATCAGAGGGCTGGAGCACCTCCCCTACAGAGAGATGCTGAGGGAGCTGGGCTTGTTCAGCCTGGAGAAGAGAAGGCTGCGGGGGGGCTGGGGGATCTCCAGAGGTCCCTGCCAATCCCAATCAGTCTGGGACTATCAGCTGCAGTGTCTGTCATCGTGGATCAGAAGGTTGGTGTAGCCTTCATTTTGGGCTGTATGTGGCTTTGAGCCAAGCACAGCGTGTTTTACTGGTAAAGCTTTAGTGTTGTGGAAACTGTCATGGTCCCTGGAGAAACTGTCTGCTCGGGGCTTGGACTGGTATGCTTCACTGGGTGAGAACCTGTCTGGATGACTAGGCCCAAAGAGTTGTGATGAGTGGAGTTACGTCTGGTTGGCAGCCGGTCGCAGCTCGGTACCGGGACTAGTGCTGTTTGGTATCTTTATCAATTATCTGGAGGAGAGGATCAAGTGTGGCATCAGTAAACTTGCAGATGGCACCAGTTTGGCTGGAAGGGTTGATCTCCTGGAGGGTGGGATGGCTCTGCAGAGGGATTTTACGCTTGGACTCGATGATGATAAAGGTCTCATCCAACCTCAACAGTTCTGTGGTGTACCCATCACTGAAGGAGTTTACCTCTCCCGTGTGACATCAAGAAACCCAAACCAAACCAACATCCCCACAGGTGTTGAGGGCTTGGGGGCTTTCCTGGAGCCCTCTTGAAATCCTGGGTGCAGGATCAACGTGCACCCTCGGGGCTGAGCCTAACCCTTTAAACTGAGGGAAGAGTCCTGTTACCGCGAGAGCTGTGGTGGCCCAAAAAGTGCCTCAGCTGCTCTCTGGCCATCAGACCAGGCTGGAAAAGGGCTTTGAGTTATGTAATTACTACAGATGGTGTAACTGCACCCTGAAGCTCTACTCAGGGGTGAGGGCAGGAGGTTGGGATGCGTGTCTGTTGATCTGCAGTTGCTTCGAGGTGACGGATGCCACTTGCTTGTCGGCTTTGGCCATTCTCCCACCTTAGGACCTGTTCTGCAGTAAAGCTTGAGGGATGACTTAAGGAAAAGCCTAGTTGTGTGATCACCCTGCTCTCTTAATTGCCTAGCACTCGAGGTGCAGCCTCACCAGTGCCCAGTACAGGGGCACAATCCCCTCCCCAGACCTCCTGGCTACACTATTTTTGATACAAGCCAGGATGCCACTGGCCTTCCTGGCCCCTGAGACACACAGCTGGCTCATGGTCAGTCACAGTCACCCAACACCCCCAGGTCCTTCTCTGCCTGACAGCTCTCCAGCCAGTCTCCCCCAAGCCTGTAGCACTGCATGGGGTTGTTCTGTCCCATGTGCAGGACTCTGCCCTTGGTGCTGTTAAACCTCATCCCATTGGTCTCAGCCCATCAGTCCAGTCTGTTCAGATCCCTCTGAAGAACCTCCCTACCCTCAGGCAGATCAAGACTTCCTCCCAGCTTAGTGTCCTCTCCAAACTTACTGAGATGCTGCAAGAAGGCGGCAAAGCCTGGTGTGTCCTTGTCCCTCTTTGCCTTCGCTTAAACCTCTGCACCTGCTTCTCCCTTGGAGACCTGAGTGCCTTTGGACACAGCAGAAGGCTCTGTGCAGTCATGGCCTCCTTGCTTTCAAAGGTGCAATTAGCTCTTTGAGCAGGACATCCATTATTCACCACGCGTGCTCGCGGAAGGCGCTGGATCCCCGTCGTTCAGGCGGGAGGTAAATAATTCATCTGTCTAATGAAATCCCTGTCAGTGGGGAGCGCTGGCAAGAGTTAGGGGATGGTAAAGCCATAGTATCCCTTAGGAATAAGCCAAGGGGAAACTCAAGGAGTTATTTGCTGGCTTGCTAGAAGATGGGCTCTGTGCAGCTCAGGGCTGGGAAAGGAAGTGGTGGCTCGGCAAGCCGGGGAGGAGATGGCCTTGCTGCCTGCTTGCAGCAAATTTCTGCCTGCCTCTCAGAATGCTCTGGAGTACTTGGAATCGCAGGAGCAGCCAGCTGCATTCACTAAGTCTTCCTCATATCTGGACATGGAATAAATTTGCGTGGGTGAGGAAGAGCTCAGCTGATGCTGGGCGATGATAAACACCCACCCAGAATGGGATCCACTTTGCTAAGTGCGTGCTCCTGTTCTTTGCTTCCCCGAATAGTTGGAGGCACGTGCGCTTGCTGTAAAACAGGGGGGTTAAAGTGACAGAGCACTGATGGGATTTGGTGTGCTGACAGCCTAGGTGCCATCAGAGAAGCCAGAGAGGAGGTCGTGGTGCTTCACCTGCCATCATGACTCCAGCTTCCCATGGGTTTGAGCGTGAGGATCAGGAAGGCACTTGGGCCAGGTTTTTCTCCCTTAGCATCATGCTGATGTTCTCCCCATTGCATGATCCTGTTCCACTGCCTGTGGGGTTTACCTGGAGTGTTGTGTCCAGTTCTGGGCTCCCTGGGATAAAAAAGCCAGGTATCTCCTGGAGACAGTCCAGAGGAGGCTACGGAGATGGTTAATGGTCTGGAGCATCTCCCCTGTGAGAAAAGGCTGAGGGAGCTGGGGCTGTTCAGCCTGGAGAAAAGAAGACTAAAGGGGGACCTTATTAATGTTTATCAATATTTGAAGTATGGGATGCAGAGGGAAATGGCCAGCCCCTTTTCAGTGGTCTGTGGGGACAGGACAAGGGGCAATGGCTGCAAGTTAGAGCACAGGAAGTTCTGTACTAACATGGGGAAGAACTTTTACCCAGTGAGGGTGAGGGAGCCCTGGGACAGGCTGCCCAGGGGGTGTGGAGTCTCCTTCTCTGGAGATATTCCAGACCCATCTGGATGCTGAGCTGTGTGACCTGTCCTAGAGACCCTGCTTTGCGGGGTAGGGGATGGACCTGATGAGCTCTGGGGTCCCTTCCAACCCTACAGTTCTGTGAGTCTGGGATTCCCACCAGTGAAAACACATGTTCTTCACTAGTTTCACTGGAGCATTGCAGAATTCATGTGTTGGGAGGGAGCTGGGCTTTTCCTCGGCTTGTTTTTGGGTAGGGATACTAGCTCTCATGGGTGGATGTGGCATGTCTTAGAGGATCCAGTGGCAATTGTTAGGAGGGTCAGACCTGGCTAAGCCAAGGGAGGAGGGATGTGGGACCTGAAGCTGTGGGGAAGGGGACACTGTGGCGGGTGGTGGCAGGCATCTCCTGCCTGGGACCTGTGTCTGCTCATCAGTAAACCTTAATTACGGTGGGGGAACCCCTTTACTTCTTTTAAAAGGAAAATACCCTTCTGACAGGTGGGAAAACACTTCTCTGTTTAAATGACTCTTAATTTTTAACCTAAACTTATAATCGTGCCTATCAAAAGAAACCTGAAGGGGGTGGGTAGATTTGGGCTTTTTCCCCCCTAACTTTCCAATGTTTTGTTTCTTCTTTGCAGCAAAGTGCAGGAAAACAGTTTTGAGGGGTTATTGGACACGTGGATGCACGTATGGAGCAGCAGAGCCACAGGTCCTTCTGCACAGGAGAGTCTTGGAGCTGGAGAAGTGGGTGGGAAAGGCAGGTCTGGAGGTAACATCACGGTAAGGTTCTTACTGCTGTGAGTGGAAGGGATGCTTTGCAGGGAGTTGGCCCAAGCAGCAGAAAGGAGGAGGTGACAAGGAAGCAGTTCCATGAATAAATAACTCCTTCCCCCAGAGAGTGCCCAATACATGCTGGGGCACGGAGCCCTGCGGCAGAGTTCTTTCAGGGAGCACTGTGACCAAAGCCCCCCTTCTCTGCTCAGCTTCAGTAACTGCCCATGCAGATGTCCTCACCATCACCACGGCTGGGCTCGGGGGCCACTTCTTGCCTTTTAAATGATGGCAGCAGAGGTGGGGAGACACGACCCATCGCTGCTCCAGAAGAGCCATGAAGTGGTTGGGTTTCTTTCTGCCGCGTAAAACCACGGAGAGATGGTTTGGCATAGGACAGGAAGGGGTGGACTCGATGATCTTAGAGGTCTTTTCCAACCGTGTGATTCTGTCAATGCCTGGAGAGGGTTTGGGGCTGAGTCCTCACGTTTGCCGCCTCCGCGGTCGGCAGCTGATGTGAAACCCTGTTCCCACTTGGAAGTTTTTCTGAGTGGAGGGAGTTGAGATGTATCCTCTCAAAAATGTTAATACCCCCTTGTTGGGGCAGAGATCTCTCAGGTCTGCAAAGCCTTGGGAGGTTCAGAATTTCACTGGCAAACCTGGCAGTTGGCAAGGTGTCCCCTCAGCATCATGTGAAACGGCTTCCTGGGCTGGGCACTGAGGGAAATGCTGGCCTGGAGATGGGGGGAGGAATGCCACCCAAGTTGCCCCCCATCTTGCTCCTGGAGGGGGGGGGGGGGGGGGGGGGAGGGGAATTAGCAGCAGGGACCTGGCAGGCAACGTGGGCCACCTGTATGTGAGGACCACCACAGTGCAGAACGCATCCTCCTGCAGGGAGGTGGGTGCAGGCAGGGGCCTCGTTCTTGGATCCAGGTGGTTTCCTTCCTCTCTTCTGGAAGGCTTTTTCTGGCCAAGCAGCTCACAGGCTCTGGCAGAAGTGCTTGCTTTATTTTCTTTCCATTCTCTGAAGAAATAGCAGGGGAAATCATGTGAGCCTTGGTGCTTTCAGGTGACCAACTTCACCAGTTGCCACATCACCAGTGGCAATGGTGATGATGCTGGCGGCCAGACCAAGGGAGCCTAGGAGAAGCTGCTCCCCTCCTTATTTATTTTCCCTGTCTTTCTTCCAGTGCCTTTTTCTGGATACACCCTGGTGAGGTCTACACCCTGCCTCCCTGTCCTATGCAAGGACAAGGGCTGTGTTGGGAAGGACACCTTTCCCCCAATGCTGAGCTTGCCCCAGCTTCTGCCTTGCCCTTCCCTGGGGTGGCTGGGGAGGGGTGTGGGTGCCTGTGGCCAGGGAGGGATGCTGGTGGTGGGGAGGGATGCTGGTGGCAGCTCTCTGGCTCGGCTCCACTCCGTCAGGCTGATGCGCTGTGACAGTTCTGCTGAATTGCTGACGCGAGGGGGCTGCACGGGGCTATTTATGGAGAGGCAAAGCTGGGGGACACCAGGCAGGAGGCCAGCTTGAGATGTCTGCAGCCAAGAGCAGGTCACCTTTGGGGTTTCTTGGGCAGCTCAGATGGGAAAACGTGCTGTTTGGTGAAGGCTGGTGGGGAAAAGCCCCGCTGGGATTCTGGTTTATACGAGAGCCCTCGGTCCTCCGGTCCTGCTGGCAGGAGCAGGTTGGGTTTGGTGGCAGCAGCACATGGGAGGACAGCTGGTCATCCTCTGAATTTTTAACTGGTGCTTCCTCTGGCCCCACAGCTTAGGGGCAGCCGATATCCAAGCCTGTGTTTAGGCAGCAGTTGTGAACAAGTTTCCCTTCTTGTGGGGGAAAAGCCAAACCATTGAACCAGCCCCCTGAGAGGAGGCAGCACCCTTTAGCTGCTCTTCTATCACCCAAGGTTATTGTTATCTTGCACCCCCAGCACAGCAGCCTGCGAGCTGGCAGAGGAGGACCGAACACCTTTGAATTATTCAGAGCTCCTGTGTTTTGCTCCCAGGGATCAGCAAAGGGAGCTGCTGGAATCCTGTTCTGTCTGCACCACAAGACCCTGCCTGGGGGATGTGTCCGCCCCACTGGCCCTGTGTCCTGCCTGTGCCAGGGATGTTGCGCTCTGACCCAGGCAGGGGACCCTGGGCTGCAGTGTTGGGGGTGGGAGAGCAGCTGGGACTTGGTGGCATGCCCAGGACTGACCTGCTGTTGTACAAACATGTGCTATAAACCTTAATCCCAGGATGTCAGCCCCTGGGTGTTTCAGTAGCTCCCAAAATAATTGGTATGGGCTGAGCCTGACGGGGGGGTTTCCCAGAGCTCACAGAAGCAGGGGCTGCAGACCACAGCATCCTTCCTTGTTCCACCTACCCATGTGTACCCGTGCTTGGCAAACACCCACAGAATGCAGAGGACTTAGGGATGGGAGATGAGCCCTGGCAGTGGAAGGGAGGGACGCTGGTCCCTTTGCTCTGTGCTTGTATATCCCAGCAGAGAGATGCTGATGGATGGAGGTGGGGGGGACTCCACCTTGGGGACCGAGTGAGCCCCTCTGCTTGGGGCTGCCCCTGTGTACATGGAGGTTGCTGGGCTCACCTTCAGACCTCGTAGTGGTGGAAGGCTCGCAGGTGCACCTGGAGCATCCAGGTGGGAAGCAGCTCACCAGCGAGCCGCTGTGTGAAGGTGGAGGGAGAAGCTGGGTTTCAGCAGCTGCTTTGGCAGAGCACAAGGTGAGCAGAGAGCTTGGTTTTGTTTTATGTGCCGGTGGCTGGTGCCTTCTGCCTTGCTGCTGTGTCCCTGCTCATGGCTTCGCTCCTGCTGACAGCTTTATGGGGTGTTAGGTTACTCCCCTTGTCCACTTGCTGCTCGTGTCGTGTCTGAGCGTGGCGGCTCCTTGGCACGTGTAGCACGGGAGCTGGGAAAGCAAAATCAAGAGAGCTTTTGCTCCCCCTGAGCAGAACAAGGGCAGGCTGTGGTGGCAGCTGCTGCCTTACACCTTTCCTCTCGGGTACCTGTGGGAGCAGCTGGTTTGTGGGCAGTGAAATGTTGCTTTCTCACCTCGTGGTGCTTGGAGGAAGCTCCCTGGCTTTGCTGTGTTCTCCCCTGTCTCCTGGAGAGCGCTGTCACCTTCTGTTGTCATCTAAATATTACCCACCCTAAAATACCCCTGGGATTTGTACTGTGAGGGAGCACAGGACAGAATTGACAGGCACATCTTGCTGTGGAGTGATGGCTTTCCTCAGCCCTCTTCATTTTGCATTCATGGCTATTGGGTCTCTTGCCATCTCAGGGTCTGTTTGTATCCACCTCTGTGGTGGTCTGGGGTGGCCTTTGTCCCACCACAAGCTGTGGCTTGCTTTAATCCAATTGAATGAGCCCACTGTGTCGCTGAATCGCACGGAGACATCGCTGGCCCAACTGGTCCAGTTCTGTTCAACATCTTTATCAATGACCTGGATGAAGGGATTGAATGCTCCCTCAGTAAGTTTGCAGATGACACTAAACAGGGACAAGTGTTGATCTGCCTCAGGGTAGGGAGGCTCATCAGAGGGATCATAGAATCATAGAATCATAGAATGGTCTGGGTTGGAAGGGACCCCAAGGATCATAGAGCTCCAACCCCCCTGCCACAGGCAGGGACACCAACCTCCAGGCCTGGAGCTACACAAGGCTGCCCAGGGCCCCATCCAACCTGGCCTTGAACACCTCCAGGGACGGGGAATCCACTACCTCTCTGGGCAGCCTGTTCTGACCTGGATCTGACCAGACTGGGCCGATGGGCTGAGACCAGTGGGATGAGGTTTAACAAGGCCAAGTGTGGAGTGCTGCACATGGGACATAACAACCCCAAGCAGTGCTACAGGCTTGGGGGAGACTGGCTGGAGAGCTGTCAGGCAGAGAAGGACCTGGGATGTTGGGTGACTGCAACTGAACACGAGCCAGCAGTGTGCCCAGGTGGCCAGAAAAGCCAAGGGCATCCTGGCTTGTGTCAGAAATGGCCAGTAGGTCTGGGGACGTGATTGTGCCCCTGGACTGGGCACTGGTGAGGCCACACCTCAAGTTCTGGGTCCAGTTCTGGCCCCTCACTCCAAGAAGGACATGGAGGTCCTGGAGCATGTCCAGAGAAGGGCATCCAGGCTGGGGAAGGGGCTGGAGGGCAAATCCTCTGAGGAGCAGCTGAGGGAGCTGGGGGTGCTCAGCCTGGAGAAGAGGAGGCTGAGAGGAGACCTTATCACCACCTACACTGACCTGCCAGGAGGGTGCAGAGAGGTGGGCGATGGTCTCTTCAGCCAGGGGACAGGAGATGGGACAAGGGGAAATGGACTCAAGCTGTGCCAGGGCAGGGTCAGCTCAGCTGTGAGGGAAAAGTTCTTCCCTGAAAGAGTTGTCAGGGCCTGGCACAGGCTGCCCAGGGAGGGGCTGAGTCCCCACCCCTGGGTGTGTTTAACAGACGGGGAGATGAGGTGCTCAGGGATATGGGTCAGCACAGGACAGGGACAGTTGGACCCCATGAGCTTTTCTGACCTGGTGATTCTGTGTTCACGTGGCAAGTCCCATGCTTTGCTGTGAAACCAGCCTTTGCAGTTCCACCAGTCCCAGAGTGGGGTTTTGATGTGTTTTGCTGGGCTTTTGAAGGCTGCTCAGTTGGCCGTGCTGGGCTTCCACTGCTCAGTAATCCATAGGCGAGTTTTGGATGGCCAACGTCCTCCAGCTTCAGCAAAGCTTTGCCATTAGTTGCATGACCCAACACAGATGCAAGACTCCTGTGTCCAAAAAATACTCTGGTATTAGGTGTCCTCCCATCCCAGCCAGGCCACATCATACAGGTATTGCCTGCTGTTCTTGTGTTGTCCTGTATGCGACATGCCCCAGTTGGATGATAAGCAGTAGTTCTGGGTTTTTTTTCTTCTGGATGATGGGGTCAAAGTGCCTCAACAGGCAACAGGGGTTGTTCTCAAGCAGCAGGGACAGGTGTATGAGCCATACCTTGTATCTCTACCTAAAAAAAGCTGGCAGGGAAGTAGCAGAGCTGCCCGAAGCTAAGGAGTTCTCACCTTTACTGTAGGAAAGGTTTAGAGCAAGGTGAAATAAGTACTATGATACTCAGTGTTAAGTACTGGTAGAATGATCCTTCCCCTGGGGAATAGCACAGCCCATACCTATGTATAAAATATGTCAGATTTATTTTTATGCTGCTCCAGTGAGGAGAAGAAGAAGAAACTTTCTGTTTTCCCAAGGTAGTGTCCTATGGAGTGGGACAAAGAGGCTGTTGGAAAACTGGGAAATTCAGCGACCCTTTAAGAAATCTTTCAGGGCATCTTGCTGGATGAGAAACTTCCCATGAGCCAGCAGTGTGCTCTTGCAGCTCGGAAGGGTGATGGGATCCTGGGCTCCATTGGGAGAGGGGTGGCAGCAGGGACAGGGAGAGGACTGTCCCTCTCTGCTCTGCCCTTGTGAGGCCCCAGCTGGAGTCCTGTGTCCAGACCTGGAGCCCCAGTACAAGAAAGATGTGGGACTGATGGGGAGGCTTCAGAGGAGCCACGAAGATGATCAGAGGGCTGGGGCACCTCCCCTACAAAGGGAGGCTGAGGGAGCTGGGCTTGTTCAGCCTGGAGAAGAGAAGGCTGTGGGGGGACCTCATTGCAGCCTTCCAGTCCCTGAAGGGAGCAGAGAAACAGGAGGGGAATCAGCTTTTTAAAAGGGTAGATAATGGCAGGACCAGGGGGATGGATTAAAGCTAGAGGAAGGAAGGTTTAAATTAGATATTAGGGGGAAGTTTTTTTCCAGAGAGAGTGGTGAGGTGCTGGAACAGGCTGCCCAGAGAGGTGGTGGATGCCCCGTCCCTGGGGCTGTTCAAGGCCAGGTTGGCTGGGGCCCTGGGCCACCTTGTGTAGATCCAGGCCTGGAGGTTGGTGGCCCTGCCTGTGGCAGGGGGTTGGAGCTCTGTGATCCTTGGGGTCCCTTCCAACCCAGACCAGTCTGTGATTCTGTGATCACGTCCGCTGCCGAGGGTGGAGGGACAGTCACCTTCGGCTGCTGGTGGGTGACTTCCAACAGTCCGTTGAATCCTCGGTGCTGGGACCAACCTGACCACCAGCACGTTTTCTCCTTGAACCAGGTCCTGGATGTGCAAGCAGTCATGCCATCACCTCACACCCTGAGTGGTATCTTCTCTTCCTTTCCAGTTGTCTCCACAGCTCCGAGATCTTCCAAGCACTGCAGGGGCCCTTGGGAGGACTGCAACCCTCCTGGCTTTGTCACCAGAGCACTGTGCTGTACTTGACTATGGCATCAGTTTGTCCACTGCTGTGTTCCCATGAGGTCTGTGGAGCAAAAGCCATCCTCTGCAGCGGGAGGTGCCCTGCAGCAGGCGTCCTTCGCTGTCTGAGGAGACCAGCACATCCATTTTTCATGCCCACCCTTGCACCAGCTGCTGCTTGTCGTCTCCTGTGCCTTCCAACTGCTTCCTGGTGCTGGGAGGGACCTGGCCACCAGCACATTTTCTCCTTGAAGCAGGCCCTGGATGTACAAGTGGCAGGAAAGGAGGGTCAGGCAGACGTCGTACTGCACTTGGGGTCAGTGCAGTCTCGTGGGACATGTTCACACCTGCAGGGTGGGGAGGGCTGCAGGAAGGTGTATGGGGATTCAGAGATGCATGTGTAGCTCAGGGCTTAGCTCTGCCTGAGGAAGGGGAAGAGAAGCTGGGGTGCCTCCCAGGCTCCTTACAGCAAGGGAAGGTGTGGCCTTGCTCTGGCCATCTTGGGGAGATGCAAGTCCCACAATCCATGCTCTGCTCTTCCTACATCCTTGCAGTCCTACACCTGCCTGCCCTTGGCTCTGCTGTGGTTGTGGGCGGGCAAAAATCCATGACTTCATGGGTGGATCCAGGAGAAGTTGCTGTGGGTCAAGTTCATGTTTGAATGGACTTACTTTTGGTTATGGCCCAGTCAGGTACCTCAGGGACACTGAGGAGGAGACACAGCCCCCTCACATGGGGAGCTGGAGGTGAGTGGCAAGGAGGGGATGAGCCTGGGTCAGCCCTGGGCCCTCTCTCAGGAGGGTGCCTGGTGTCCCCTCAGCTGTCACAGAGGGTGCAGCTGACCTTGGAGCACAGTTGAGAGCCTCAGGGATGGTTAGAAGCAGGGAGGGAGCGGGCTGGCACTTCCAGCAGCATTTATGCATGGTGGGAGGAGAGGGAAGGGATTTTGTAACTCCTTTTCCCCTCCATATCTTCCTCTTTGCCCTTCTGCCCTCTGTTCTCAGATGCTGCAGAAATGCCATCCGTGGCTGGGGGGGTGGGTAGGGGGTGTCTGTGAGCCACAGACAGCAGCAGAAGGATGCTCAGGGCTCAAGCCAGCTGGGTGGGAGAGGGTCTGATGATGCCTGCATCCAAGAGGCTGAAAGCTCTGGTCCCCAGGTGGCATTGCAGAGGCTGGGAGCAGATGTCTCCCAGGGCCCCAAGGCAGCAGCGAGCAAGGTAAATATTTTCATAAAAGCTCAGCCTGGAGTTTGCCCACACCACCTACACGCTCCATCCATTATACATGGGGGCTGGAGCCGTGGGCAGCAGAGCAGAAGGCTTTCTGATGGCTCCTGCATTAAACAGAGATGAAGGAGGACGCAGTGTTCCTTCTCGCCCACTCCCTGCGCCCCTGGCAGGCTGCAGCTTCAGGGCGAGCGCCCACAGCAGGGGAGCGGAGAACTTGTGGGCTGGTGTTGCGTCCTGACGTCTCAGGCAGCGGGTGTGGAGTTAACTGGGGTGTTCTGGGGAGCAGCTGAGGCTCCTTTCACTTCTAAAATAATTAAAACCCATCTTGGCTGAACCCCAAGCTGATTCTAATCCAGAGATGCTTCAGCACATCTGGGACCTGCAGAGTTCTGTCCCCAGAACAGTTGAGCAGCCAGGCGTGTGTACAACATTCCATGCCCATGGTTATCACGTATGATGGGCTTCAGATACCAGTCATCTACCCAAAGGAATAGCTTAGTGTGTCCTTTTGATGGGTCCAGTAATTCTTCCAAGGCTGGCTGGTGATATGAGGAACGATGGAGCCCATCGGCTGTCGTCCTGTAAGGAGCGACCACCTCATGGCTCGGAGGTGCTTTTGAATAATGGGGGGGTGGGGGGATGTTGTTGTTATATTACAATCATCATAACCATCCTTAATTCCTCTACCTCTAGGTTGGATTTGGATGGGCTGAAGCTTCCTCAGTTGTTTGACAAATGCGTGTTTCACAACTAACCTCAAAGCTAATGTGGAATCCTTCTGCTCTGCTCATTTCAGACTGAGATGTGGTTCAGTTTATCTGATGGAGCTCATGGCTCCGTTTCGCATCCAATGAAACATTTCTCTTCAACCCAGGGCAGCACATTAGCTTTGGGGTTGGTTATGGTTTAGTTTTAGGTGGACATGAGGACCTATTTTTCATCCTGGCCTTGCAAGTTGGTGAAAACCAGCTGGGCTTGTTCAGCCTGGAGAAGAGAAGGCTGTGGGGGGACCTCATAACAGCCTTCCAGTCCCTGAAGGGAGCAGAGAAACAGGAGGGGAATCAGCTTTTTAAAAGGGTAGACACTGGCAGGACAAGGGGGATGGAGTGAAACTGAAGGAGGGAAGGTTTAAATTGGATATTAGGGGGAAGTTCTTTACGGAGAGAGTGGTGAGGGGCTGGAAGGGGCTGCCCAGAGAGGTGGTGGATGCCCCACCCCTGGGGCTGTCCAAGGCCAGGTTGGATGGGGCCCTGGGCAACCTTGTGTAGCTCCAGGCCTGGAGGTTGGGGACCCTTCCTGTGGCAGGGGGTTGGAGCTCTATGATCCTTGGGGTCCCTTCCAACCCAGACCAGTCTGTGATTCTATGATTATCTACGTGGGAGTGATCGAAATGAGCAGAGGTGCCTGAGGACAGGTAATAGAGTACCTGAGACCAGGACCAACCTGAGCTGCTGATGTATCCCTAAACCGAAGACAGCAAGAAGGTGAAGATGGCCTCTCCTACACCAGACTTCACAGGATCACAGAACCGTAGGGGTTGGAAGGGACCCCCAGAGCCCATCGGGTCCAACCCCCTGCCAAAGCTGCTCCCTAGGACAGGTCACACAGGTCGGCGTCCAGACGGGGCTGGAATATCTCCAGAGATGGAGACTCCACACCCCCTGGGCAGCCTATCTCAGGGCTCCCTCACCCTCACCGGGAAGAAGTTCCTCTGCATGTTGGTGTGGAACTTCCTGGGCTCCAACTTGAGGCCATCGCTCCATGTCCTGTCCCCACAGACACTGAGAAAGGGCTGGCCATTTCCCCCTGTGTCCCACCCTTCAGATATTGATAAACATTGATCAGATCCCCTCTCAGGCTGCTTTTCTCCAGGCTGAACAGTCCCAGCTTACTCAGCCTTTCCTCACAGGGGAGATGCTCCAGGCCCTTAACCATCTCTGTAGCCTCCTCTGGACTCTCTCCAGGAGATCCCTGTCTTTTTTATCCCAGGGAGCCCAGAACTGGACACAAGTCTCCAGGTGGGGCCTGACCAGGGCAGATCAGAGGGGGAGGATCCCCTCCTGTGACCTGCTGGCCACGCTCCTCTTGATGCCCCCCAGGATCCCATTGGCTCTCTTAGCCCCCAGGGCACACTGCTGGCTCATGGCCAACTTGTCATCTACCAGGACCCCCAGGTCCTTTTGCTGAATACTGACTCAATGCTTGTAGACCAGGCAG
Source organism: Gallinula chloropus (assembly GCF_964237585.1). Taxonomy (NCBI): domain Eukaryota; kingdom Metazoa; phylum Chordata; class Aves; order Gruiformes; family Rallidae; genus Gallinula; species Gallinula chloropus. Next base: position 27,747,287 of record NC_140090.1, on the reverse strand, counting down.
GCAGGGAAGGATGATCTATCCTTCTCTGGTATGGCTTCGTGACTGAACACTGCTCATCAGTCTGGCTTGGTTGGGATGAGGTGGTTCTTCAGGAATTTTGCAGAGTCACCCCCTTTACTCACTGTGTGACTTTGATCTGTACCCGTGCCTGGTAATGTTTGGCTGGTTGTTGGCTGTAAGCCTGTGTTGCTGTCCTCGCCCCTTCTCCTGATGTGAGGGCAGGCTGTGGTGTCTCTGTAGCTGGGAGAAACTCCCACCTTTGCTAACAGATGTACTGTTGTTAATGGTGCTGATGTCTCCCAGTTGTCTTTCCAGTGAGCACAGAGGAGCTCCAGGGCTGATTGTCACGGTGTCCCCGTGTCATCTTTGAATTTTCCTCCCCCAAAATATTATTAATTACCCTTTTCCTGGCCACTTGTCAGTGGTGGTTGCTAAACCCTCAGATGTGTCTGAGAGGATTTCCAAGCTGAAGAGGTGGACCAAGTGTCACATCTACTCTGTGTAGTCCTCTGCAGAGATGCTGGGCTCCAGCCCCAGCTGTTCTAGCCATCTCCAGGGCTTTTGGCTTTCTCGGGGGTGGGGAACAACTCTTCTCGGCTTGTTTGAGAACAGTTTCCATGTCTGTGCTTCCTGCTTTTTCACAGGACTGTTGTTGTTGGAAAAAACCCTTGGCTTGAATGTGAAATAGCATTTGTGCTAAACATCCCATCCCAAGCCGCTGGTGGCCTGGCTGCATGAGGGAAAGGGAACTGCAGCTCTTGAGGGAGAAGAATGTCCACCTGCACTTTGGTCCTCTGCAGAATCCATGGCTGGAGTTACTTTGCAGGAAGGAGAGCCCAGCAGCCAAGGATGTAGCAAACAAGCAGGGCCTGCACCACAAGCAGAGGAGCTTTGGAGGTGGGTTGAGCTTTGCATCAACAGAAGTGACCCCCAACTTGCTGCTGGTGAGGTCAGTGCGGTGCTGAGTGTCCTTGGAAGGGCCTTGCTCAGACCTTTCTCCCTTCCTCTGGGGTCAGTGGGTAGAGTTCTTCTGTGGAGTGTAGCAGACACAGTGAGCCAGACTCTGTGGAGCTGCTCTCCAAGTTACAGGGGCGCAGTGCGTTTTTGTTCCTCCCCAAAGGAGGAACCCCAGCTGTGTTTTGATAGAGTGGCTTCACCTCTGAATGGACCCTCTGCAGAAACAAGTTCCCCCTCTCCCAGCCCTGGAGAAAGAGGAGAGTTTATGAGTTTAATCCCAGGGTTTACAGATGTGATCCTGCCCACCAAGGTTTCTGTGTGTCTGCCAGCAGTTGGCTCTGGGATCTCTTCCAGCAGGAAAGGAGTGTTTACGGGAGCATGGTGGGCTATGTGGAGAGGGGCTCTCTGGACACTACCTAGCAGGCACCCCTCCATGGGACACTGTACCCATGGGGAGAGCAGGAGAAGGGTGCCAAGGGGGAAGCTCACTTCTTTCCCCTATGCAGGAAGAAAGCTGGTGCAGGGACACACTGAAGAAAAGTAGAAGAGGAGCCAGGCAAGGCTGTGGTGAGCTGGAAGAGGAGCAAGTGTGCCCCTCCAGAGGTAACCTTGTGGTTGTTTTAGACTCCAGCTGGGAAGCAGTTCTGACCCCAGCTTTAGCTATGTCCTGACAAGCCCATGCTCCAAACCCACTCTTGCTGACTCTGAGTGAGGCAGACCAGGTGCTGGGAGCCTGCCAGCCTCAGTCGAGGTGAAAGACCTTTGCACTGCTCCATAGTGATGGGTCCTTGTGTAGCTCCAGGCCTGGAGGTTGGTGACCCTGCCTGTGGCAGGGGGGTTGGGACACTGTGATCCTTGGGGTCCCTTCCAACCCAGACCAGTCTGTGATTCTGTGGTGCTGGCTGTGTGTTTCTGCTGAGCTGCCCAGCGTGAAGCTCCTGGGGGACCTTGATCTTGGTGATCTTTTTTTGGTTGGATTTTTTTGCCTTGAGGCACAGATTCAAAGCCCAAAGCAAAGTGGTTCGATCTGTGCCTCCTGACACGGAGGAGTTCATGGCTCCTTAAGCCAGCCTGTACAAACGTGGGAGCTCCCTCTTGTGGGAAATGCTTCTTGCAAGGATTGACAGTGAAACCAGACAGCATTTAAGGGCTTTCCTGCACCAGAGCTGCTTCACTCCCTAGAGTCTGTGCAAGCAGAGGCACAATCCAGTGCCCTGTCTTTGTTCCAACAAGTTCATTTGCACACAAGGTGTTCAGAGGGGCCTGGCATGACTAAAAGGAGTGCAGACTGTGTGGCATGTGGGCACCTCTGCTTGCTTTTGGTCTGTGAACTGCAGCAGAGCGTGGCAAATGTGCAGAGAATCACAGAATTACAGACTGGTCTGGGTTGGAAGGGACCCCAAGGATCACAGAGCTCCAACCCCCTGCCACAGGCAGGGCCACCAACCTCCAGGCCTGGAGCTACACAAGGATGCCCAGAACCCCATCCAACCTGGCCCTGAACACCTCCAGGGATGGGGCACCCACCCCCTCTCTGGGCAGCCTGTTCCAGCCCCTCACCACTCTCTCCGTAAAGAACTTCCCCCTAATATCCAATTTAAACCTTCCCTCCTTTAGCTTCAATCCATCCCCCTTGTCCTTCCAGTCTCTGCCCTTTAACAAGCTGATTCCCCTCCTGTTTCTCTGCTCCCTTCAGGGACAGGAAGGCTGCAATGAGGTCCCCCTGCAGCCTTCTCTTCTCCAGGCTGAACAAGCCCAGCTCCCTCAGACTCTCTTCGTAGGGGAGGTGCTCCAGCCCTCTGATCACCTTCGTGGCTCCTCTGAACCCTCTCCAACAGTCCCACATCTTCCTTGTATTGGGGCCCCAGCTCTGGACACAGGACTCCAGCTGGGGCCTCCCGAGGGCAGAGCAGAGAGGGACAATCCCCTCCCTGTCCCTGCTGCCACCCCTCTCCTGATGGAGCCCAGGATACCATCGCCCTTCCGAGCTGCAAGATCACACTGCTGGCTCATGGGAAGTTTCTCATTGCAGGATGTTCCTGGTTCCTGGAAATGCCACTTCCAGCTGCATCACTCTGCAGCTGGCCGAGAGGCTCCCACCACTGTTTGGCAATGTAAGGCTTTGTATCCCACACCCTCATCAAGGATGCTGGGTGCTGCCAGGGAGCTTTGTGCCCTTTGGGTTTTCAGCCCTGTGCCCAGCTGGGTCTGGAGCAGCCAGTGCTGAGGTCTTGCCCTCTTCCTTTCCACCAGGAGTCCAGCTATGTGCAACTGTGCTCCAGTCAGCTCTTGTGTGAAGGTGGCTGTAGCACCATCAGGAAAACACCCACTGAAGGTGCATGTTCACCAGAGCCTGCTCTCATTGTTCTGCTGCTGGCACGCTGAGGAGTGTGTGGCAGAAGCGAGGATTCCTGAGCTGCTGGCTGCTCCATGGGAGGTGGATCAGGCTCCCTCCTGCCCTGGCACCTTCTGCACTGCAGCGCTCCAGCTTCTTCCTGGCCTTGGCTGCAGAGAGCAGCAGCTCTGGGGGCCTCTGTCCTTCTACCCCCAGCAGCGCCACATGCCTAAGATGGGGTCTACCCCACTCCTCTGCCCGGGCATCAAACCTGCTACATCTTCCCAGCAGGCTCCAGGGAAGGGCCTGAACCTTGCCTGGGTGCAGGGGACACAGGTCCTGTGCCCTGGGCAGGGCTGTCATCTCCTGGCTTCTGCTGCTCTGCCAGGTCTCATGGGAAGCCCCGTTTAAAGCTACCAAATTCCTGAAGAAGGGGAACATCACAGAGCTGCTGAAGAGGGAGCAGATGTGAGCAGTTGGTGAGTGCCTGGTAGGGATGGTCACAAAGCCCCAGCCTGGATAAGCCCCCTGCCCCCAATGCCTACTGTGTGGGGCTGCCACCTGTGCCCCTGCCCACAGCTACAGCCCATGGCCACCAGGCTGTACCCCACACGTGCTCCCTTCCTACAGGCTCTTGTCCGATTTGTTCTCCCTCCTCTAGCCTGAGGGCGCCAAAGGCACCCCAGCACAGCTGGGATTTAGCAAGCTGGTACTGCAACTCAGCTCCCTGGGGCTCAGCCAGCCCCTGGCTCCCTCCAAGCCCCGGCCTGCTGCTGCCTGGGCATTGTGGGTGTCCTGGCAGAGGAGGCCAGGCCTGGGCGCAGGGACCACGCAGCCACGGAGCAGTCCCTGCACCAAACCCTTCCCTCCATCCCTGCGCTCTCTCCAGCTGGCAGAGTGCAGCAGGAGGGGGGCAGATGGGTACCTGCAGCAGACCCTGCTCTACCTGCAGAGCCCACAGGGATCCACACAAGCAGCAGCCCCCCGGGGGTCCCTCCCTGCTCACCAGCAGCAGGCATCAGCACTGTGGCAGTGGGGCCCCATCTTCCAGATGCAGGTCCCACGGGGTCCCTGCTGCCCACCCCTGCCCTTGATACACCCCAGGCTCAGCCCTGCCAAGGGGAGAAGAGTGTTCAGCAGGGCTGGCATGGGGATGCTGTGCTGCTGGGGCGAGCAGGAGTTGTGACAGGCTGCCTGTTCCTAGGGCTCGCTGGGCGCCATGTGAGGTGACAGCAGCAGAAGCTCCAGATGATACATGACAGTGAGTGAGGACAGCAGGCTTTCAACGGGGTCTGACAGAGGAGCAAAGGCCCTGGGCAGGGAGCTAGAAACCCTGGGCTGGGTTGGGCATCCTGGCAGGAGGGCTTCCTGGGGTGCCTGCAGCTCTCCCCTCTCACCTTGGCTCTGTTCCTCTGTGTTCCAGCCTGGCAAGCCACAGCTAATGACATCAGCCCCTTCATCTCCAACCTGGCAGCTCAAACCCTTCTCCAGTGAAGAGCTGTAGAGAGATGTCCTTACCTGAGACTCTGGCTGCAAGACCAGCTCCACAGGGCCTGGAAGAGATGGCCTTCATTCAAGCACAGTGGCTGGCTGTGGTGCTGGAGCTCTGCGCAGAGCTGATCCCAGGAGCTGCTCTGTATGCTGGGCTGCTGGAGCCCACAGGGACTGCCAGCTGCTCCTGGCCTCTCCCTGCTCACAGGACAAGCTCTCCCCTGAGAGCACCTTCTGTCACTCAACACGGGAACAGGACATCCACGTTGTTACACACAGTCACCCAGGAGCATCAAAGGGAGAGAACAATTAAAGGCTTTTAGACCCATGCAACATCATGCTTTCTAAGGGGATCCAAACCTAACAGCTTCCCAGGTACTTCAGAGAACTTTATTCTTGTAGCTTGTCCCATATATCCCATTCATGTGGGTTTGTGTTGCTGGGATTCTGGTGTAGTGGGGAGTTGCAGGGGTGGCTTCTGCAAGCGGCAGTGAGAAGCATCCCCCATGCTTGAGAGAGCGAACACCAGCTGGGCTCAAGTCTGGTCCTGCACCTGACCAAGGCCAAGCCCATCAGCGGTGGTCACAGTGCTGCTGGGAATCACAGTGAGGAGAAAAAATTGCCAGCAGCTGCTTTTTGGCTTTTATGGGGGAGAAGGAGAAGAATAAAGGCAGTGTGTCTGCCCCAGTGTGGCAACTTAATGAGATGGAGCAGCTCCAGCCACTGTGGTCCCTGAGTGCTGGGCCACGGGGCTATTGGCTGCAGTCAGCTTGGCCCCATCCCATCCCCAATGGACCTTCCCAGGGGAAGAGGGGGTAAGGTGATGGACCTGTTCCCCACAGCTGGTTCCAGACCCAGCTTCATCCACTGGGCACACCCAACCCCACCTGCAGCCAGAGAGACAGGCCCAAGTCCCCAGGAGCCTCTGTCTCATGGCTGGCCCTGTCTGGAGAACATGGACCTTGTGTCTGTTCTCCATGCTGTCCCTCAGCCCTCCCCAGCATCTCTCTCCACCTCTGCTTGGTCTTTGCTAGGTCCTGACTGGGACCTGGCAGAAGAGGAGCAGGGCAACAGCCATGTCCTCTCCCATGAGCACAGCTCTTCTGCCCAGCTGTTGCTGGCTGAATTAAGGTGCCTCTTCAGCAGGGCACATTCAATGGGCTGGTGAAAGACCCTGAAGGCCAGGGCGGTGGAGCGCCTTCAGATGCATCAGAGCAGCTGGAGACCCTGAGGGGACAGGGTGATGGGAGGCCATGAGGGAATGAGGTGCTGGGGGGGCCCTGGGGCAAAGGGGTGGCAGGAGACCTCGTAGATGACATGATGGCAGGCAGTCACGAGGGGAGGGACTGGCAGAAGTCCCTAAGGGGACAGGTGCTGGGATGTCTTAGGGGGTGTCAGGGCAGCACAAGGCCCTGAGGGGCAAGCTGGTGGGAGGCCCTGAGGAGTTTTGGGGCTGGAAGCCCTCAGAGGATGGGGTGGCAGGAGGCCATGAGCCCCCATGCAGCCACCTCCTTCCTTGCCACCCTGCTGCTGTGGTGCTTCTCCCAGGTGCCTCTGCCTTGCCATGGCAGAAGGCCTCAAGGCAGGATGGTGGGGATACCTCTCCCCCATGCGCCTTGGCTGGCCTGGCTGAGGGGGGAGCAGGAGACGGGGGCTGCACAGGGGCAGGCTCGCTGGGTGCTGCCGGCAAGGGGCAGTGGGCAGAGGCAGGGCCAGCAACCCTGAAAATCTTGTAGAATCATACAACAGTCAGGGCTGGAAGGGACCTTAAAGATCATCGAGTCCCACCCCCTGCCATGGCAGGGACACCTCTCACCAGCCCAGGCTACTCAAGGCCCATCCAGCCCGGCCTTGGACACCTCCAGGGAGAGGGCAGCCACCACTTCCCTGGGCACCCTGTGCCAGGGCCTCACCACCCTCAGAGTGAGGAATTCCTTCCTGATATCCACTCTAAATCTACCCCCTGCCAATTTAAACCCATTTCCCCTTGTCCTGTCACCCCATGCCTTTCTTCTTGAGAAACACCTTCCCACACTCAAATCCAGTACGACCCAGGCTCAGGTCTCTGCTTTCTTCTGGAATATTCACACACACACACACACACAGACATCTGTACATCTCCACTGCATTAATTGCCTTAGAAGCCCAGCAGGCTGCTGGCTGGTGGCCTGTACCTCAGCTCCCGGCTTGCTACTGCAAGGAACGGCAGAGGGCAGGGCAATCCCACCGAAGAGGGACTGAAGACAATTCCCAGGAGCCAGGGTATTCCATCACAGTACAATAGTTGGCAGCTGATGAACAGGAGGCCAAGGTGCCCAGCCAATCTCCTCCCTGCATAGGGTGCAGCCAGCCAGGAAGGGTCCCTGCCAAAAAATAAGCAGGGTGCCAATGAAATTAGATGATTAATGGCCTGGAGCATCTCCCCTATGAGGCAAGGCTGACTGACCTGGGGCTGTTCAGCCTGGAGAAAAGAAGCCAGAGAGGAGATCTGATCAATATCTGAAGGGTGAGACACAAGGGGACAAGGCCAGCCTCTTCTCAGTGTCTGTGGGGACAGGACAAGGGGCGATGGCCTCAAGTTGGAGCAGAGGGAGTTCCACACCAATCTTGGGAAGAACTTCTTACTGGTGAGGGTGAGGGAGCCCTGGGACAGGCTGCCCAGGGGGGTGTGGAGTCTCCTTCTCTGGAGATATTCTAGCCCCATCTGGACACCAACATGTGTGAGCTGTCCTAGGGACCCTGCTTTGGCACAGGGGTTTGGAGTCAATGAGCTCTGGAGTTCCCTGCCAACCCCTACGGTTCTGTGATTCTGGGATTCTGTGAAATTGCTCTCAGAGGTGCTGCAGGGCTTAAAATCTGCATCCTTTGGGGGACAGGGAACAAGCCCACCCTGGGCAAGAGGCAGGCAGCGCAGCCCTTCTCTGGCAGCTGGCTTAACCCATGCAGAAGGTCCTCAGAGTGAGTTCAAGAGTGCCAGCACCTCCTGTGCTCCAGCCCTGACCTGGTTTGTAGGAAGGAGCTCACTCCCAGCTGTCCTATGTGCAGGTAGCGGTGTCTGTTAGCAGCCAAAGCAAGAGGACAGACTGGAGGGCGGCTGGAGGTGACACCAGGCTGCAGGGTAGACATGAGGGCTCCATCCAGGATATGGGGTCAAGCACAAAGACCAGCTACCTGCAAGGTCTGCCTGAGGGCCATCCAGCAGATGGGCTAAACGCAGGCTGTCTGCCACACAAGTATGAGATTCACAGAGGAAACGGCATCTGAGATAAGCTACTTGTTCCACAGGTCCAAGGTCCGTCTTGAGATAGGCATCAATAAACACTCCCTCACAGGGTACTCAGGGCCAAGCTTAAGTGAGTACAGGGCCTGTGGCTGAGGATGTGTGGGCCAAGGTCCCAGGTGAGGCTGTTCAGGCCCACCAGAACCCATTAGTACCCTTGGGGGGCTGACAGAGCAACCCAAGGTTTTTTGCATGAGTTATGGGCCACCCAGTGCCTCAAGGGTTCAGCTCTGGTTGGGGCTACTCCTCAAGATAGGGGCTGAAGGGAGTTGCATGGTGATGGTGCCCATCCCTGAGTGTGGTTGTGGCCAACTACATGTAACCTCTTTCCCTGCACCTCTCATCCAAAGTTTTTGGATGTTTTCCGGGGGTAATCTGCTGACTCAGAGAAGGGGGAAGAGCTAAGTACTGTGTTTGTAGAAGTGCTCCATCAGAACCCAGAGTAGCTCCACCACTTGGTATCTTTGCTTCTCTGAAATCCCAGGTCCATCTGGGTCACCCTGCTTTGGAAAACTTCATCAGGTGGTCAAGGCTGAATTTGCTCCCCTTAGGTGCTTGGCTTTCAAGGGTCCCTGTCACTCTCCTAAGGAATGCACAGAGAGGGTAGCATCCCCTGGAGATGCTCTTTTGCCTTCCCAGAAGACAGGCAGGAGGAAAAAAAAGCCAACTTTCCTACCCATGAATTGTAGCCAGAGAAATGAAGCAGCTGAGTGTCCAGCTGTGTTGCTGAGGTGATGGGCCAAAAAGCCAGCTTCAGATGCTGGGGGCCGGGCATGGGGGGCCCTGCATCTTCTCCAGGGGCCTCAGGGAGTGCTGGGGGGAGTAGAGGACAGAGAAGTCCTGAACACAGATAAGCAGCCTTCTTTCTGCAGCCTGCAGCCATGCTCATAAATAGCAGGAAGTTTCAGCTACCAGGAAAAGCAATTTCAACTGCAGTTGGTTTTGCCACATGCAGGGGGTGGTTTGGTATCCATGCCTGTGGGGCATGATTCTTCTCCAGCTCGCCCAGCCTGTCTTTCTTCTTCTGGGCCAGGGCTCCTCAGGGCCAGCAAAAATCTCAGCAGGACCTGTCAAGCAGCAGGAGCAGGTGGAAAGGATGCCTGTGGGGACACATCTGCAGGTGTCTTCTCCATGCCAGCAGGGCTGGGGATGGGCTTTTATGGGAAAGCCTCGCATCTCACCCGAGCACATGAGCCCAACAGTTGATGTTAAGCTCAGTTTAAGAAATTAATAAATCACAGGAGGCATCACAAACCAGCCCGAGGATCCCCCAGCCCCACGCCACCTGCACATCACAGAATCACAGGGGTTGGAAGGGACCCCCAGAGCCCATCAGGTCCAACCCCCTGCCAAAGCAGCTCCCTAGGGCAGGTCACACAGGTCGGTGTCCAGATGGGGCTGGAATATCTCCAGAGAAGGAGACTCCACACCCGCTGGGCAGCCTGTCCAAGGGCTCTCTCACCCTCACCGGGAAGAAGTTCTTCCCCAGATTGCTGTGGAACTCCCTGTGCTCCAACTTGCAGCCATTGCCCCTTGTCCTGTCCCCACAGACACTGAGAAGGGGCTGGCCATGTCCCCCTGTGCCCCACCCTTCAGATATTGATAAACATTAATAAGGTCCCCCCTTAGTCTTCTTTCCTCCAGGCTGAACAGCCCCAGCTCACTCAGCCTTTCCTCACAGGGGAGATGCTCCAGGCCTTTCATCATCTCTGTAGCCTCCTCTGGACTCTCTCCAGGAGATCCCTGTCTTTTTTATCCCAGGGAGCCCAGAACTGGAAACAATACTCCAGGTGGGGCCTGACCAGGGCAGAGGACATCAGAAGCCTCCTCTTGCCTGCTGCCTATCACCCAACAGCTGCAAATCCACACCGGTGTCTTCTACCTGCTGCCTTTGGAGAGAGCTGGGACATAAAAAGGTCCTTCTGGGAGGTACAGGGCAGGACCAGTCCTTTCCCCAGTGCAGTCAACCCAGGCAAGGGAGGGGAGGGGAGGGGAGGGGAGGGGAGGGGAGGGGAGGGGAGGGGAGGGGAGGGGAGGGGAGGGGAGGGGAGGGGAGGGGAGGGGAGGGGAGAGGGCCCCTCATTCCCAGCTCCAGCAGACACAAGGGCAGAAGTGGAAGTGCACAGCAAGCCTTCAGGGTCCACCTTCTCACCTTGTTTCTCTGCTGGGGGCTAGGAGGGGGGGAAGCTGGGGGGGTGGTGTGTGGGAATTTGGCAGCTCTCCCTCTTTGGAAAGGGTCCAGCTGCCTCAGGAGAAATTCCTCACATAGCTCTGCTGTGAAGAAAGTGCTGACCTGTTCGGGGGTGGTTGCTGAGCAAGTGAAGACGAGCCAAAGGCAGCTCCTGAGTGCTGGGAGAAGGTTGTCCCCCCCACCCCCATTTCCCCATCACTGGGCTGAGGTGGCAGGTCAGGCTTTTGAGGGAACACCGTGCCTGGTGGCACTTACTTTATATGCCATAAGCAACTCCACCAGGATACCCAGATGTTTGCCACACACTGCCAGGGAGATGTTCAGTAGTACAGGGAGATGCTCAGGAGTACATGCTCAGTAGTACAGGGAGATGCTCAGGAGTACAACATGCTCAGTAGTACAGGGAGATGCTCAGGAGTACGGGGAAATGCTCAGGACTACAGGGAGATGCTCAGGACTACAGCAGAGAAGCTGATGGTGTGGTATGTGAGTATTGGAGGGTGAGCTGATAGCTGCGTCCGGGCTGCTTGGCCAGCCACTGGTGCTCAGGACCCAAAACCCTGGCAGTCCCAGGGGTGAGACCCAGAAAACACGGGGGAGAGCTGGAGTCTCAGGGTAGGGATGAGATGGTGGGTCAGAGAAGGGGCTATATGTATAGCTATGGTAGGGCTTGGACCACCTCTTGGGATGTTAGGGATCTGCACAGGCTGGAGATGCTGGCAGAAGCAGGCAGCTGGGTGGGACCACCTGGTCTGGCCTGATGGGATTGGTGTGGGGAGTGCAGGTAACGTTCAGTATGCTTCAAAAATGCCCACAGGAAAACAGAGAGAGTAACTGCAATCAATAAGGAAGGGAAATCAGACCCCCTGCCATGACAGGAGCACAGCCAGCTCTGGGCAGCAGTGCACAGGAAAACCTACCCGTGTTCCTGCACCACCACCAGGCACTTAAAAAAAATACTGTGAGATTTTATGGGGACACTTCAACTCTAAACTGGGAGGAAGTGTTGATCTGCCTGAGGGTAGGGAGGGTCTTCAGAGAGATCTGAACAGACTGGACGGATGGGCTGAGACCAACAGGATAAAGCCAAGTGTGGAGTGCTGCACATGAGACAGAACAACCCCATGCAGCGCTACAGGCTTGGGGGGACTGGCTGGAGAGCTGTCAGGCAGAGAAGGACCTGGGGTGTTAGGTGACTGTGACTGACCATGAGCCAGCAGTGTGCCCGGGTGGCCAGGAAGGCCAGTGGCATCCTGACTTGTATCAAAAATAGTGTGGCCAGTAGGTCTGGGGAGGGGATTGTGCCCCTGTACTGGGCACTGATGAGGCTGCACCTCGAGTGCTGGGTCCAATTCTGGGCTCCTCACCATGAGAAGGACATGGAGGTCTTTGAACGAGTCCCGAGAAGGGCAACCAGGCTGGGGAAGGGTCTGAAGGGCAAATAATATGAGGAGCAGCTGAGGGAGATCGGGGTGTTCAGCCTGGAGAAGAGGAGGCTGAGGGGAGACCTTATCACCACCTCCCCTGCCCTGCCAGGAGGGTGCAGAGAGGTGGGCGATGGTCTCTTCAGCCAGGGGACAGGAGATGGGACAAGGGGAAATGGGCTCAAGCTGTGCCAGGGCAGGGTCAGCTCAGATGTGAGGGAAAAGTTCTTCCCTGAAAGAGTTGTCAGGGCCTGGCACAGGCTGCCCAGGGAGGGGCTGAGTCTCCACTCCTGGATGTGTTTAACAGATGGGGAGATGAGGTGCTCAGGGATCTGGTTTAACTTAGGATGGGAATGGTTGGACTCCATGATCTTAAAGGTCTGTTCCAACCTTGTGATTCTGTGAATCTGTGACTCTGTGAACCAGCTACTCACAGTCTGTGGTGTTGGGGGACAGGATGGAAGGAGAAAACATTTGAACACAGTACACAGTGCCATCCCCCCCTAGAAGCAATCTGAGAACCACCAGATGAAGATGCTTTCCTGGATCTGCTCTTGCACAACACACAGGATGTAGCTTGGGAGGGTCTAGGCTGGGCTGCGATACCATTTAGTTGTGATTCTATGGTAAGGAAGAGCAGGTTGAATAAATCCAGCTCGTGGTTATTCAGTTTCAGGACAAGAGATGGTGTAAAACTCAGGAGATGTGTCAAACAGGAGAAAAAAGCAGGCCAAGCCCTAAACCTCTCAGTGGTGTGGTCCAGAAAGCCAGAGGCCTCCAAGCTGCCTGGAGGCTGCAGCATTAAGAGCCTCAGTAAAACACAGAGCAGAGAGGGCAAGCCCCTAAAGCTCCTGCCCAGCTGAGGGGACAGAACGGGGAGTGCAGGAAAAAGGTGGATGCCAAAGAGCAGAAGGTCTGCCAAAAGCAGAATGGGAAAGCTGGGAAAAGCACAGCAAGTTGGATGTAAACAAGGAAGCAAGAGGGCTTAGGAGCAGGCTTGAGGGGTGTCCTGCCAAACACACCTCAGCAAATCTACTGTGGGGAGCGGGAGGTGAGCAGGGTGAATGGGGATGGGATGGCCACAGTGGACAGGTCTTTGCCCCGGGGCATTCCCACTCCCATCCATCCCAGCCCATTTTTTTTCTCCCCAGATAGGTGGGAAGGGCCCATAAATTTGAACAGTAATCCCGGTGGGGTTATCCTGGAGAGACAAGCTAAATGTCAGTCAGTCCTGGTCAGCTCAGAGATGGCTGGCACCAGCTGGGCCAGAAGAGGATGGGGCACGTTGACTGTCAGCAGATGCGTGCTCAGATCCCAGCACTAACCTCTGCAAGGTGTGTACAAGTATCCTCAGGCGTGGGGATCCTCACAGGAGCAATCCTTCATGGTGGCCAAACCCCCTCCCAGGCTGCAGGAGCCCGGCAGCTCAGAGCATCCTGAGAACTGGGGCAGAATCTCAGGGCATCCTGGTTCTTAAGGATCAGCCAGCACAAATCCCTCCTCAGGGAGCTGGGAGTTTCCTCTTCCCAGGGAGGAGACAGCTTTTATTTTAAGTCTAGCTGGAGCAAAGGACTTTGATGAATTTTTTTCTCTTTATTTTTTTTCCCCAACTGAGTCAAAGTTGATGGTTCCTCTCCAGGGAAGATGCTGAGTGCAGTCTGGGAGAGATGAGGTGACAACCTATGGCATGCTGGGAGATTCCCCAGCAAAGCAGCACTACCACATGCTAGGACCCAACATTTTGGGGTTGTTCACTCTCCTTGTTACCAACACAGGGTCCTGCCGGTCCCTCTTCCAGCCACCACACCACCCTGTGACCTGTGTCCTCCCACCCACCTCCCCGTGCCTGAGCCAGAGACATCCAGCATTTCCAGCCCATGGGTGTTGTGCTCAGCAGCTTGAGGGTGCTGACAGGCCTGTCCCCCAAATGGCAGCCCCATCACTGTGCCAGCCCTATCACTCTTCTGGAGCTCTCATCTTGCCTCACCCCATCTCAAGGCTCTCCCCTGAGCAAGCACCTGGCTGTCAGTTCAGGAGGGAAGGAGGAACATGCTCTTTTTCTCCTGTTAAAAATAAACTGCTTTCCAGGAGGTATCTGTGAAAGGACTGGGGAAGGGAAGCAGGGATCCAGGTGAGTTTCCTTGCTCTGTGGCTGCTGGCCCCAGCTTACACCAAGCAGGGCAGGTAGACTGCAGTTTCTGGGGAGAAACGGGGAGGTACAGGTGTGAGGAGAGCCTGCTGGGACACAGCACCCATGGGATGTGAGGGGAGGGAGCTACTCCAGCAGCTGCTCCATCCTCTCCATCATTGCAGATGCTCCTCAGCTCCCCCAGCTCCAACTGGTCCCGCTGGAGCTATGGGGGACCAGACCTGTACCTTGTACCTGGGATACAGATGCACCACGGGTTTCACACAGCTCCAAAGTCAACCCTCTTACCCTTCCCATCTTCTGCTGGCGGTGTAGGAGCCTGACGGCGCAGCGGGAAGGGAAACAAGTGCCATTTCCCACAGCGAGCCAAGAGGCAGAGGCCCAAGGGCGAGCCGCCGGGATGAGGCATGCGAGAAGCATCCACCTCGTCCCCTTTCCCATGGAATGGCTCTCTGGGTCCTGTGTCTGACGTGTGCTGAAATATTGATTTTCCCCTGGAGTGGATGAGTCACAGAGGGAGTGGGGGCTGCTGCGACACCCCCGTGCTCATCTCCAGTGGGGGACGCTGCATGGGAGGGAGTGGGCACTGCCCAAGGGTGCAGTCGGGCACCAGGAAAGATGCCCCATGGTTCAAGGGTCTGGGGCTGGCTCTCTCCCTGCTGACACAGCACAGTGCTTCCCAGCCCTGGAATAGGAAAGGAGGGGTCCCCCCTCTGATCCCCCTCCTCCTTCCCTGTGGAGGAGGTTACTGTGTGTGGGGGGGGTGAGCTCTCAGCTGTGCCTCTGCTGAATAAGCGGCTGTGTATCCGCTGGCTCCAAAGCAACTGCTCTTGCATGCCCTTCTCTCTCCTGAGTCGCTCGGCTCTTTCGTTGCCGATATCCAGCCTGGGAGCAGGCCAGGCCATCGCCATCATGTCATGACTCTGCCAGATGGGAGCTCTCCACAGCACACGGCCCAAGGAGAGCAGCAGCGGCTCCGGGATGTGGCCAGCGCTGGGGTCCCCTGCTTGCTCAGCTCTGTGTGTGGGGCTCTAGGCTCTGCAGTGGCGGGGATGGGGGGGCGGGGGGGAGACTGAGCCATGCGCTGGGGCAGAGAGGCGTCTGTCCTGTCCCTGCTGAGGTGGGAGGAGATGGCATGGTGGTCCCCTGGCTCCAGCTCACCCCCCTGCCGAGCTGCAGCAATCTGTGCTGTCCCGTCCTCCACCCGTCTGCAGGAGGGGTGCAGGTGGGCGCGGGATCCTGGAGCATTTCTGCTGCCAGCCAGGCCTCTGGCTGCCCCCATAACACCTCCTTCTGCTCTCTGCAGCCCCTCACTAACGCGTCTGCCAGATCTGGCTGCTGGGGTGAGGCACAGTGATGCTGTGGTTACAGCCTCCCACAACCCCAATCTGGTTTAGCTCATCCCTCGCCTAGATGGGTGGGTAACATGCTCCCCATTTGGCCAAGCGCTCATGCTTGCCAGCTTTCCTCATTGGGGGAATAGCTGGATTTCCAATTATTCCACTCCCTGTCTGAGCTCCTTGGGTCCTTCCCAAACGCCCACCTTCACGGCTGTGCTTCACCTCCGGAAAAGGAGGGATGCCTTTTGCAGACCAAGATGCTGTCCCGTCACCCCTTTGCCAGATCCTCGCTGAAGGTGCCAAGAGAAGGGAGTTGTACTGCTCTTTGCAGTGGACATCCCTGCTGGATGAGCTCCTCTGCTGCTGTCCTGCCAGATCTGGGTGGACACAGGCTTCTGAGCTGGAACAATGGATGCAGCAGATAGATCCAGTGCCAGTGTCCAGGCTGGTACCAGCGGCCCTGAGCGCTCACACCCAGGGGCTGCAGCTGGGAGAAGGTGGCTCTAACAAGGACAAGTGGCACATCAAGGCGGCAGGACCAGCCACAGGCACTGCTGGGGGGCTGGTGCAGACGTGACAGCTGTACTTGCTGGTGGTCTTCTGCTCCATCCGCTGGTCGCAGCTTTTGTTTCCCCACACAGATGCTTGCCAGATATTGTCCGCCCCCCCCCTCTTCCCATGTTGCCCCCTTGGCCCCTGTCCTAAGGCTCCCACATGGAAAAGCTCGGTGACAACAGGACTAAGCCCCCTGCCCGCATCCCAGCTGGAAGTCACAGGAGCATCTCAAGGCAACCGTGCAAAACCAAGTGGTTTTCAGCAGTGGCGGTGGCTCACGGGTGTCCGCTGGCACACTCGCCGCTCCCACGGCAGACAGGTCACAGCTCCTCGGGGCACCCGGCAGCTTGGGGACACGCTGCCCTTCACAGCACAGGGGCAGCCGTCGTGCCGAAGCTGCTTTGGGGAGGGGGGGACGTGGACGTGAACACAGGCCATGTGTGCCAGCTCCGGAGCCATGCCAGGGACGCGCCTGGGCTGCGGCGTTTCCAACCCCTCCTCTCTGCCCAAAGGAGGCAAAAACAGCCAGTCTCCTTGCAGGGTTGCCAGGGTGACATTTTTTTTGGCTGCTGCACTGTCCCAGACGAAGAGCTGGCAGGGGCTGTGTGCCCTGGGAGCCGGGACAGCCCGTCTGTCCCTGCACCAGGATGTCCTTGCCCGGCGGCCACCCAACAGCATGAGGACAAGCAGCCACGGGATACAGCCGGGTGGGAGCTGGGCGCAGGGGGTGGGGGAAGAGCAGGTCCCTGGAGGAGCCGTGTTGAGATGAAAAATGACAAAGCTTTGCTGGAACTTGAAGCCTGTGGGGCAGGAGGGCCTTTTTGGCTGGGGCTTGGGAAATCGTGGCCGCGAGCAGCCGAGCCACCATCGGAGAGCGCCGCTGGTTTCCATTTGGTCGGCTTTGGAAAGAGAGCCTCCCTGGCAGCGTGTGTCCCCCCTACGGCGGGCGGTGTTTGTTTGCTTGGGAAAAGACGAGCCTCATTATCCGTCCTTCGTAGCTCTCCGACTTTAAAGCGCAGCAGGAGGAGATTTTACGATGGGAAACTGCCCCGGTGTCAGCCAGGCGCTTTGCATGGAGGTCTGCTGGGGGGGGGTTGAGGGGGATGGGTGGAGGCCACGGCCCCGCGGCATGGGGCAGGCACTGGGGCAGAGACCGAAGGCAGGAGAGTGGGTGATGCACTTGAACCTGTCTCGTGCCTTTCCCTGGAGAACAAGCACAGCGAGAGCCAGGGGAGCACAAACCAGGCTGGGAGGTGCAGTGAGGAGGAAGTCGGGGCTGTAAATCAGCTCCACATTCACCTGCACCCCGGTGCTGCAGCACCCAGCAGTAACATCGCTGCTCTCACTCAAGCACCGCCTGCCTCAGTGCGTGGGAAGGTCTGGGAGGGCAGTGGGGCCAGCCCTGACCAGGTTTGCAGCTCCTGCCCGGCAGTGATAGCGATAGGAAGGATCAGCATCCCGTTTCCCTGCTGAGCCACCTCACAGGTGGCTGTGGGCACTTACCCACCCTCTCCAATCACACCCATTAAAAGCCGGTTGGCTTTGAAGATCCTGGGGGGGGGGGGGGGGGAAGCTCATGTTTCTTTTTCTCAAGGAGACTTTTCCAAGCACAATCCTCACCCCAGGACTCTCCTCCCCCTTGCTCCAGGCTCTCCAGGCCCAGTGCCATTGCGACTCCTCCCGCAGCCCACTCACCCCTCCGAAATCCCTGGGTGAAATGGCAGCCCGGTGACTCAGGGCTGCCACGTGTTGCCTTTTGTGCAGCTCAGGTACTCCAGGCAACGCACATTCAGCCGTCTACCTGGAAGGAAGCCGGAGGAATCCAGCTGCTGGGAAAAGAAAGGGGGTGGTAAATCACTCAGCATCCAGCCAGGGAAGCATAAATTTAACAGGCCCGACCGCGTGAAATCATTCTGCACCCAAACAAAAGGCAGCTTCAGTGTTTATTCATCAGCCCCAGGCTGGGGTTGTGCTGAGGGGCTGCTTGCCTTTGGCTCCACAGTGCAAAGTGGAGTTAGAAGATTCATAGCTAAAAGGATGGGTAGTGATACAGCTGGATAGACAGTAGCACCTCTGCGAGCATGGAGCCCAGCAGCTGGATGCCATGGTTTATCCTGCTGGATCCAAACTGTGACTTAGACTAAACACCACCTCTGCCATCAGTGAATCACTCTTACATCCCTGAAAGCTTCCAGGGCTTGGATTTCGGAAGCTTGTTGCTGCGGGGCACTAAAATGCTGAAGACAAAGCAAGGTGTGGCAGGTTCCTGTGGGGATTATCCTGCCCTTCAAGGTGCTGGGGCTGGAGGGAGATGAAAGCTGGGGTAAGGGGAGGAGGTGGATGTGGGCTGCAGTGCATGCCTTCGGTGAGGTTTGCTGCTGCTCAGGCTCTGGCCTTCCAAAGCCCTGGTAAGGGATGTCCCAGCGGAGGGGGTGTCCAGGGACCCCTGGGTTCATCACATCAGGGTGGCAAAGGAGGTTCGTGGGGTTGCCAAGGCACCCCCCGACCCCCCAACTCACAGTGGGGAGGAGCGTGGGGCTGCTGGGGTAGGAGCAGAGGGCATAGGGTGCCCAGGTGGGAGCACCCTTGCTTGAACAGGGGAGGGGAGAGGGAAGGCGCTGGGCTCCCTGATTCACTCCCTCCTTCAAGACCAGGCATGGCCGGCGAGCCAAAGCCACGGGCTTGCTGGAGCGGGCGATGCTGGGGCAGGCCCGGGCTGCCGGCGCCCTTTTGGGGGCGAAGGCTCTCCCCGACACCCGGGGCGAGGAGGCTCCTTGGGGATGGGATCCTCCACGGGAAGCCGGGCCGCCCCCAACCCATGCCCCCCTCCCCAGGCTGCGCTGGGATTGGCTCTGAGCCCGAATGTCCCGGGGAGGTGTCCCCGACCCCCACCCGGTAGCGGCGGTGCGAGCCCCGGGACTGGGGGCGGGCTGAGCCCCGACGCGCCCGTTCCACCGCCAGCCCGGGGCGGGCCGGGCCGCCCCTCCCCTCCCCTCTCCTCTCTTTTCCCCTCCCCTCCCCGTCCTTCCCCTCCCCGCCAGCCGGCCCGCGCCGAGCCGCGCCGGCACCATGCGCCCCGGGTGAGCGATGTGGGCTGGTGGGCTGCGAGCGCGGGGCTTGGGGTGCTCTGGGACCGTAGAGCCGCCGGAGCTGGGAGGGGGAACCCGTAGCGCGGAGACCCAGCAGCAGCCGGGGCTGGGGCTCACTGGGACACCGGTGCACCGGGAGCCCGGAGCTGACGGGGCCTGGTGCGGGGTTGAGGTGCTGGTGTACCGTGGAGGGACCCCGCGGGCACCGGTGCTGTGAGAACCCCGGATTCACCGGGGCCGGGGTCCGCCGGCACGACTGTGCAGCGATGCCGCTGAGGCTGGGGGACACCTGCGTGCGGGGCGGACCCGGGGGCACCGGCACCCGGGGGATTCCCGCCACTCCGGGGCTCCCGGGGGCTGCGGGGCCGAGGGCGCAGCCCGGAGCCGGCGGGAGGGAGGGTGACCCCTTGCTCTCTCCTTCCCTTCCCACAGGTGCCCCCCGCGGCGGCTGCTGCTCGGGCTCTTTGTCCTGCTGGTCCCCGCCGCGTCCCAGGAACCCGGTAACGTGCGCGGGATGCTGGGGAGGGAGGTCTCTGCCGTCGTGCCCGGGGTCCCGGACCCCCTCCCTGTCCTGAAGCCCCCGGTTCCCTGGGGTACTCTACAAGCGCAGTCTCCCTGCTCCCCAGCACGCGTTTTGGGGTCGCGCCTTCCCTCGAGCCCAGTGCTGCACCCAGTGGTCCCCAAAGAGAAGGGTGATGGGGGGAGTTTCCTCCACGCATCCCTTCAATAGCCCCATCCCTCCTGGCCGCTGAGGGTGACAGCGTTGGGGTCCCTCATGAAGGGGGTGCCGGGAAGGGATGCTGGGGGAACGGTGTGCCCTTGAGAGACACCGCGGTGCGCTCGGAGGCGTTCCTGGGGCGCGGGTGGTATGCCTGGTCCCTTCTGGCTGTGGGACAGCCGGGATGGCGTTAGCCCGAGGCCGGGGTGCTCCGGGCGGTGAGAGTTTCTGCAGACATCCTCCCCGTGACTTCGTGTTCCTGGAAGTTGTTGCGGGTGGTAGTAAGCGTGGGGTGCGTGCCCGGGGGACGCGACACCTCCCACGCCACTCGCTGCCCTTCCCCTGCTTTTCGGGGGCTCTGCGAACGAACCGCTTCTCTTGCTCTCAAGCTGCTCCTGCCCTGGGAGCGAGGGATTCGGTGCTGACTCAGCTTTCAAGCACGTCTTTTCCCTCACGGGGCACCCGAGCCGATTCTCCCGCTGCCGGGGCGCATGAGCTGCCTGCTTTCCTGATGAACTTTACCTCCCCGCCGGGGAAGCTTCCTCCCAGCTGCCAGCCCTCCTCCCCTCTCAGCCGGTCTTTGGATGCGTGCCCGATGTGAGGCAGCAGAGAGAGCCGCGGCTGACATGGGGAGCCCCCAACATTGCTTACGGTCCAGGAACCCCCTTTGCAAAGGGTGCTGAGCTGCAAGAGGTGGTCTAGAACCAGGTGAGGAGGGTGACTTCTCTGTGACGATACTCTGGTCGTCTTTTGCTTGCACTGAGCATTGCCAGCTTGCCAGTGGGTTCCCAGGTATGGCTTGTGCCCCTCTCACCACCATCGTGGGTTGGGTGAGAAGAGCCCCAGATACAAGTGAGGTGGGAGCTGGACAGGCACTGGGCTGTGGAATCGGATTATTTATGGGAGTAAGGCTTCGTGGTGTTCAGGAAGAGTGTGGGCATGGCTGTGCAGAGGCTGGGACATGTTTCAGAGGGGAAGAGAGTGGCCTGGAGATGCCCAGCACTCCCCCAGTGTGTCTGGAAGTGTCTCGGACTGGGTTTGTGACGCCACTTTCCGTGCCTCCCCAGGGACTGTGGGAACAAAGCTCCTCTTGGAGATCTCTAGAGATGGGAACATAATTCCTATGTGAAATCCTAATTTGACTATTTTAGGTCCCTGGAGACCGTCCAGCATGGCCAAACTGAGCTGGAGGGCCGGGAGGTGCTTTAACAGCAGTTACTCAGAGCAATGTGTGCCCTTCCCACCCCACTCCCCGTGCCTGCCCCTGGCAAGGCATTGCGCAGGCAGGACTGGCCAGGACCCTTGGCAGAGCTGGAGCTGCATTCCCCTTGCCCTTGCTTTTTGAGTAGCCGTGCTGGGGGACCCCGAGGAGGTTTCACGTGGCATGCAGAGGGGTTAAATGTCGGGGGACCCTCGCCTGCGCCTGGTCACCGCTGGCAGCGACGTGCCTCTTTCACCCTGCTCACTTGGCTGTCTCCCAGAGCTAGGCCACGAACCTGGTTTTAAAAGAATTTGCAAGAGAGTTGGTGTCGCCTTTTGTTTCTTCTTCCTTCTTTTTTTTATCCCCTTCCCTTGGTTCAATGTCCAAGGACTGCAGGGCCTGTTCTGCCAGCCCTCCTTTGTGATGGCTTCTGAGGAATGTTTGCTCCAAAGGCTGTCCTGGCACCCAGATAACCTTTCTGTTTATCTGCCTGCCTTGTAAATTTGGGGGATGAGCTGTCCAGAGCTGTTCTTGCCTCTTATCACCAGATCTCTAGGATTCCTCAGCAAGGGCACGTAGCCAGGAAGGGGATGAGGATGCTGCAAGGGTGCTGCTGCGGGACCCATCCCAAGAGCACAGGGGACTTGGGGCATGCGTCAGGCTGTGGGTGTCCCCCATGCACAAGGCATCGAATGCTGGGGAAATCCCTGTTCTCAGGATGGGGGACAACCCTGGGACAGGTCCCTGGGGATGGGGGATCCCCACCATTGGGGGTTTGCAAAGGGGTTTGGCCAGGGGGGCCCCAGTCCACTGACTTGAGACAGCCCGGCTTCATCCAGCATCTCTCATGAGTGGTTTCTCTGCATCATCTTGGGGCTGGTCCATCGAGTCTCTTGGCTGCTGGTGATGATGAGGATGCAGGCAGCACCTGTGAAGCTGAGCTGCCTCCTCCCCTCATTAGATAGACCAGCTGCTTGAGCTGCTTGCTGTTGACATGGAGGCTCGAGCCTGTTTTTATTCCCATCTTCAGCTGGGGTTCCTTGCAGCACGTGCCTTCAGAGACGAAACAGGTGCCATGCAGAGTGCTTCATGGGCTGTGATGTAACGGCTTTGGCACCAGTGCCTGGGGGGTTTTGACAGGTGGATGGGAGCTTTGGCAAGCATTATTTTAAGAATTCCTTCTAAAGACTAAGGGAAGGACTTCTGGAGCTGCAGGCAGTGCCCACCAGCATGGGGAGAGCTGGCACCTCTCAGCCCTGCCAGCATCGTTTGGCTGCCAAGGTCCGTGAGCTGGGCTGGAGCAGCTGGGGAGGATGCTGTGCTTGGGAGGCTCCACAGGCTCCCCATCTCCTTATCAGCTTGTGGGACTTTTGTTTGCAAAACTTTATCTGGGCTGCTGCTCTCTGCTGTGGGAGCTGGTGGGGAGGGAGAGCCGCCCCAGGCTGCCGGCACCTGTAAAGAGCCAAGCCTGTGGATGTGTCCCTGCACCCTGCAGATGGATCCCACTCCCCTGCCCACCCCATAGAGGAGGCAGCAGAGATGCAGCAGCCTCGTTCAGATCACACTATGGGGCTGGAAACAGTTTAAAAACAGAACGTGTGGCCCTTCAGAGTGGCTGCACTTCCAGATGGGGGTTTTCTTTGCTTCCCAACCCCAGTCCTGATTTTGCAGCTCCATACCTGGGCTCAGCCCCTCCAAAGCATGCTTCCCCCAGAACTCCGGCTGGATTTCAGGTTTCTGTGTGGGGAGCAGGAGCTCAGGCCAGGTGCCTCCTAGCCCTGTGTGGCCATGGGTGCCTGGGAGCTCCCTGCTGATGTGTGTCCCTGGGAGGACGGACACCCGAGCTGCTTTTTCCCAATGGCCACTGGAAAAACCCGGAGAAGCAGGATTTCTGCTCCGAGCAGTAGCCTCTGTGTGACACTGCAGCTTATTTATTTTGGCCCATGGCTGGAATAACCTCTTCTTGGGGCGTTCGTGTTGACACAGTTTGGGCGCTGCTGCATAGCAAACCTGGAGAAGATGGGGAGACGTGTGGTGCAATCTCCTTTCAAGCACTATCACAAGGCTTAAAACAAACCCCAAAGCAGATAACCATGCTCCTGGGAAATGGTCTGGTCTCCAGAGGAGGAATGTCATCGCTTCTTTTTAAGGAGATGGGAGTGTGTGGAGCAGGGAGCAGGCAGGGGGAAGGGGGGAGCGGGTGAGGACTGATTCAAAGCTGCATCTGCCCATGAATCATAGAATCACAGACTGCTCTGTGTTGGAAGGCACCCTAGGAATCACAGAGTTCCAACCCCCCTGCCACAGGCAGGGCCACCAACCTCCAGGCCTGGAGCTACACAAGGTTGCCCAGGGCCACATCCAACCTGGCCTTGAACATCCCCAGGGATGGGGCATCCACCCCCTCTCTGGGCAGCCTGTTCCAGCCCCTCACCACTCTTTCTGTAAAGAACTTCCCCCTAATATCTAATTTAATCCATCCCCCTTGTCCTGCTATTGTCTACCCTTTTAAAAAGTTGATTCCGCTCCTGTTTGTATGGACAGGGAGCTTGAAGAGGATGCTGAGGACCCAGACGGACGGGCAACACGGTCACTACTGTGTGGTCTCCTGGGCGGCCTGTGGGGTGTCTGGCGGGGCTGAGGTCTGTCCTTGGTTCTTCAGGATAGTGAGGGAGGGCTGTTCTTACCCCAGCATGTGCCATAGGAGGCCACTGTGGTGTCCTCTGTCTCATCCGGGGCTTGTGGCAGGTCTTGAGGAAGCACCCCAGGACAGGGGACAACCTGCCCTTCTGCATCTCTCTCTCGTGCCTCTGCAGTTTTACTGATGTACTTGCTCTTGCATTATTGTTGAATAACAGGCTGGTTTGGGTGGGAAGAAACCTTTGAAGGTAATCTAGGCCCACCCCCAGCCATGGGCAGGGACAACCCCCCAGCCCAGAGTGCCCCAAGCCCCATCCAACCTGGCCATGAACCCTGCCAGAGAGCCAGGGGCAACTCCAGCTTCTCTGGGCACCCTGTGCCAGGGACCTCCCCATCCTCAGTGTTAAAAACTTCTCTTCCTTACGTTTGATTTAAACCTAGGATCTTTGTTTAAACCCATCGCCCCATGTCCTGTGACTCCAGTCTCTCTCCATCTCCAAGGAGGGCTATTTGCCCTGTGCCTGGAGAGCGGAGGGAGATGATCCATCCCACATCATTCCAGCTAATGCTTCCTTGCTGCAAGTGATGCTCCAAGCTTGGGGCTGCTTTGCAGAGGGCATTGCCTCCGGGATGATCATCTCCTCCAGCTTGGAGAGAGGGAGCTGGAAGAGGAGGAGGGATGGAGCCGTGCGACCTGCTCTCATGGGGCTGGCAGGGGCCATGCGGTGCCACCTTCTCTCTCGTACTGGTGAGTGTTTGGGGTGGCAGTCGAAGCCCTGACATAACACCCCCAGCGAGCACCTCGTGTCTCTTCCCAGCTCCCATAGTTTACCAAAAAGAGAATGGCATTTCAGTAGAGAGCTCAAGCTCAAAGGAGCCATCTGGGATTAAGTATGGGATGTGTATCAGCAGCCCAGAGGTATGGGATTAATAAAGCATTTTAACGATCCTATGGAGTATCTGATGACATTTGCGAAGGCGTCGGGGATGAATCCTTTCCAAGAGCATCCTGTGCGTCTCTCTGGCTGGGTGTGCAGCCTTGAGACAGCATCTTGTGTGACACATGGGGGGGGGGGGGGGGGGGCTGGGGGCAATGCTGGGCTCCACCTCACCCTGTCGCTCCATCTCTTCTCTGCCATCTGTGGGATGCTCTCGGTGGCTCTTCTGTCCTCCAGCCATATTTCTCATCCCTTGGGCACCGATGTGTGTGGAGCAATGGTGCTGTTGCCTTCTGGGAAGATGTTGCCTGTCCTGCTGAGAGCCGGTGCTCAGAGAAGGCACTGATGGGTGGGAGGTGGTGGAGAAGAAATCCCCTGCAACAGTACTGGTTGGTACTAAATCTCCTTGAATATTGGGGAGTGGGAGAAAACCCCTGGCTTTGCGGATGGAGGAATGTATGTGGTAGCAGCACGTGTGTGGTTTTTGGCTTTTGATGTGGGACTTGATTAGCCTGGAGAGCTTGTTGCCAAAGATATAATTGAAACAAGGAACTGGATGGGACTGGAAAATGGTTTGGACATTTGTAAGGCTAACGGGGGCTTCCGGTGTTGCCTTAATGTGGTTTGGGAACCGCTGGGAAAAACGTGAGAGCGGAGGCGGCAGGTGTGGGGCTCGATGGTTCATGCTGGGTAGGAGGGAGTGAGGAGCTGAGAGGGAAAGACTTGGTGAAGGGGGGGAAACCAGCAGAACCTGGGAAACTCGTAGCTGACACACACTGGGTGACGTTCACCTGGATTTGGTGCTGTGCAGAGCTGCCCAGACACTTGTGAGGCTGTGTCCTCTGTGGGGAAAGCTTGGCCTCCTCTCTTAACGAGCAAGAAACCTTTGTTAAAGAGGAAGCTGGTGGGTGTGTTGCTGCAATGTTTCAGCCTGATGTCCCACGTCCCTCCCGGTCACAGGGAGCACTGGGGACACTTTGCCTGTGGGGTGGGTGGCAGCGTTGGGTGCATTTGCTGGGTCTGCCAATGTAATTGAGCATCTTGGCATCACTCAGCGTGTTTCCTGCTCGAGTTCCTTCCCTGGGAGCAGACAGCAGGCAAAAACCCCTCCACAGCCTCCAGCACAGTTAATAAACCCTTTGGACCATTAAAGGACCATTCCTGGGGTGGCTTTTACTTCCCAGCAAGTTCTGGGGGCTGAGGTGGGAGCAGGAACCCCCCCGACCCACCCCGGGGGCAGCAGGATGGGGCTGCTCTGGGGACAGGACCCTGGAGACTCGCTGTGCTTGGGGTCTGACCGGCAGTGCCGTTTGGCAGGAGAATCCCTGGCGCCGGGGGCTTCTCAGAGAGCAACATCTGGTCCGGAACATCTCGTGCCTGCTGGTTTTCAGTTGAAAAGGTTGCTTTTGTGGAATTTTTATTGCTTTTTTTGGCATCGTCTCCCAACCCTCTTCTAACATGGAAATTGGTCATTAGTGGATTTTTTTATTGTAGTTTTATTTTATTCCCAAGCACAATCTGCTAGTTTCCTCCTCCCAGGGGACTGGAGATCTGGCTGTTCCTCTGACCCTGTCCCCAGATTGAGGGGAGGCTGCTTGAACCCACCTGGAGTGGGAATAGCAGCCAGGGCACTTGGAATCTGCAGCGTCACCATCCCAGCATCACCACTGGCATACATCTCCATCAGCCCAAGGGCCCTTGGAGATACCTCTGACTTTACAATTCATTGGTAAGCCCCCTGCCTCCCCTCCAGTGAACGCTGTAGTCAAGCAAATAATTTTTTTTCCCCCACCCTCCTCGTTAGCCTGTAACTTAATTGAGTCAGGTATTGTTGACTTTGGGATAAACAGCCCCTTTTTGATAACCCTGGGTAAGCTGCCGGTGCTCACTGGCTGCACTCAAGCCATGGCCTGGGTCCTATCTGCTTTCCTTCCATACTGGGGTGCATCTTCAGGGGAGGTGGGTCATGGAGGTCCCTGTTGGATGGGTGCACAAGGCATTGGCTGCTGCCGGATCTGGGGCTCTGTGTTTGCTGTGGAGTAAGTACAGTGAGCTGTGGTTTATTAAATGGGCAGTGATGAGGGATGGGGGAAGGCAGAGGGCTGCCAAAAGCCAAGGGTACCTCCCCGTGCACCTCTAGTGATGTGGGCAGTGTTGGGGTGTCACAGGTCCTGCTGTGCCTGCCAGCAGCGGGGTTAGTGGGGTCCCTGGGAGAGGGGAGATGTGAGCCCCCCCTCATGTAAGCACTTGCAGCCCAGGTTGTGGGGGTGATGCACACAAATCAGGGTAGGAGAGAATTCAGCAGTGTATTAAGGAGAAGGTGAGACGACACCTTGTCTTGCTCTAAACCAGCTCCCCAGGGTGGAAAGATGTCTTTCTGGTTCCATCATCCTCCTCTGGCCCTGAACTGCTCTCCAGAGGGGCCAGGACCCTCATCTCAGGGAGACGTTGGCATGGGGCTGGACATGGATGGAGCCTCAGTGGTGAGCATTTGCATGGCCAGCCTGGTCTGGGGACAGCAGCCGCTACAGATGGTGCAGGAACCTACAAGGGGAGGGCAGCTGCTGGACCTTGTTCTTACTAACAAGGACGGGCTCGTTAGGGAGGTGAAGGTCGGGGGCAGCTTAGGACAAAGCGACCACGAAATGATAGAGTTCAAGATCCTGGGTGGAAGAAGCAAGCCAAAAAGCAGGATAGCTACCCTGAATTTTGGAAGAGCTCATTTTGATCTCCTCCGTGACCTATTAGGAACTGTCCCGTGGGCTACGCTGTTAGAAGGGAGCCTGTGAGTGCTGGGTGGCATTTAAACAGCACTTCTTCCAAGCACAGGATAGGTGCATCCCTTTGAGTAAGAAAGCGGGAGAGGCAGAAGATCTGTGTGGATGAGCAGGGAGCTAATGAGTAAATTCAAAGGGAAGCAAAAGGTTTATGAACTGTGGAAACAGGGTCTGAGCACCTGGGAAGAATATAGGGATGTTGTCAGGGCCTGTAGGGACATAACTAGGAAGGCTAAAGCCCGCTTGGAAATGAAGCTGGCAAGGGACATACAGGATAATAAAAAGAGTTTTTCAGATATGTGAATAGTAAGAGGATGACCAGGGATAACGTGGGTCCCTTGCTGAACGAGGTGGGTGTCCTGGTAACGGGTGATGAGAAGGTGGAGATACTGAATGCCTTCTTTGCCTCAGTCTTTACTCCGAAGGCCCCTTGGGACCCACAGATTCTGGATGAAAGTAGGAGTGTTTGGGGAATGAAGAGCTTCCCTCTAGTGGAGGTAGGGGTGGTCCAGGAGCTGCTCAAAGGGCCTGGATGGGATACACCCACGTGTGCTGAGGGAGCTGGCAGAAGGGATTGTCGAGCCACTCTCTATCATCTTCGACAGGTCTTGGAGAACAGGAGAAGTGCCTGAGGATTGGAGGATAGCCAATATCACTCCAGTCTTTAAAAAGGGCAAGAAGGAGGATCCCAGCAACTATAGGCCAGTCAGCCTCACCTCTGTCCCTGGAAAGGTTATGGAACAGCTTGTTCTGGATGCCGTCACCAAGCAACTGGAAGAGAAGAAGGTCATGAGGAGTAGTCAGCATGGATTCACCAAGGGGAAATCGTGCTTGACCAATCTCATAGCCTTCTATGATCTCGTCACCAGCTGGGTGGATGGAGGGAGAGCAGTGGATGTCACCTACCTTGACTTCAGCAAGGCTTTCGATACTGTCTCCCATGACATCCTGATAGCAAAGCTGAGAGAGCATGGGATAGATGAGTGGACAGTGAGGTGGGTTGAGAACTGGCTGTCGGACCAGGCTCAGAGGGTCATGATCAGTGGAGCAGAATCTGAATGGAGACCTGTGACTTGTGGTGTTCCCCAGGGCTCGGTGTTGGGTCCAGTCCTGTTTAATATCTTCACTGACGACCTTGATGAGGGAATAGCATCCACCCTCAGCAAGTGCTGATGATAAAGAGCTGGGAGGGGTGGCTGACATGCAGGACACTGTGCTGCCATCCAGCAAGACCTAGACAGGCTGGAGAGCTGGGCAGGGAGAAACCAGATGAAGTTCAATAAAAGCAAGTGTAAAGTCTTGCACTTGGGGAGGAATAACCGTCTGTATCAGTACAGGGTGGGGGATGACCTGCTGGAGAAGTGCTCTGTGGAGAAGGACCTGGGGGTCCTGGTTGATGACAGGTTGGCCATGATCCAGCAGTGTGCCCTGGTGGCTAAGAGAGCCAATGGGATCCTGGGATGCAGCAGGAAGGGTGTGGCCAGCAGGTCACAGGAGGTGATCCTCTCCCTCTACTCTGCCCTGGTCAGGCCCCACCTGGAGTATTGTGTCCAGTTCTGGGCTCACTGGGATAAAAAAGACAGGGATCTCCTGGAGAGAGTCCAGAGAAGGGCTACAAAGATGATTAAGGGCCTGGAACATCTCCCGTATGAGGAAAGGCTGAGTGAGATGGGACTGTTCAGTCTAGAGAAGACAAGACTATTTATCAATATCTGAAGTATGGGATGCAGGGGGAAATGGGTAGCCCCTTTTCAGTGCTGTGTGGAGACAGGACAAGGGGCAGTGGCTGCAAGTTAGAGCATAGAAAGTTCCGCACCAACATGGGGAAGAACTTTTACCCAGTGAGGGTGAGGGAGCCCTGGGACAGGTTGCCCAGGGGGTGTGGAGTCTCCTTCTCTGGAGATATTCAAGACTTGTCTGGATGCTGACCTGTGCAATATGAGCTAGGGAGCTGCTTTGGCAGGGGGTTGGACCTAATGAGCTGTCGAGGTCCCTTCCAACCCCTACAATTCTGTGATTCTGAGGCTCCTTGTCAAACCCCAGCACGGGGTCATGTCCTCCCTCCCTCCTGGGGAGCCCCACAGGACACCCACCCACTCTCAGCATCATCCCTAGGGATGGGACACCTGTAACCGCTATCCCTCCCTCCCTTGGGGCAGGAGGCTGTGCTGCAGTGAAGATATTGGGCTTGCTCACGTTTGGGACCTACAGGTGACACAGAGCCCCAGGACACCTTGTGTTACCCTCCCTGACACCGTCATCGCCCCAGCCAGGTCCTAAGGCAGGCAGAGGGTTTGTGGTGGCTACTCTCGCATGTGCCAGGACTGCAGGCCTTCTGTCCCACGTTCATTAGCGCGTGCTCGTGATTAATAACCGTGTGCCTCGCTCGTGAGATGAATTCAGGCTCTGTTACTGAGCGCTGGGCTGTTCTCCCTGGGTGGGAGACGGGTGCTCTCGGAGCTGGGAGGCCCTGTGCTTTGTAAGGAGATTAACTCCTACCCCACAAATCCCTGGTGTGGAGCTCACAGCCTTGCTCTATCTCTTCTCTGCCATCTATGGGGTGCTCTCACCAGCTCTCCTGGCTTCCAGCCGCTTTCCCCATCCCCTGGGTACCCACAGGCATGGGTAGCTCCAGGAAAATGGGCCTCATCTTGCCAGCAGCTGGTGCTCAGCGGAGGCGCTGATGAGCGGGAGACAGCACAGAAGAGATCTGCAGTGATTTGGGCTGGTACTAAATCCCCTGGGAAGCCAGGGATGGAGGTGAAAGTCCCTGACTTGGTGGGTGGAGGAAGGCGCATGACAGCTGCATGTGCGGATTTTCTGGGTTTTAATGTGGGATGTGATTAACCAGTTGCTACTTCTGATGCTGCTTCTGGGACCTCAGTGCCTGTGGCTCTGGGTTAAATCTCTGCACGGAGACAGGAGGCCAGAGTTCCATCCCCCAAGGGCACCCTTGGGACCTGGGGAAGCCGGGGGTGGCTCCTTGGGAGCGAGTGCTGCAGCTCTGAAGTGAGCCTGGAAAGCAACGGTCCCAGGGTGGGGACAGGCAGGGACAGTTCACCCTTCTGCCCCTAGAGTGGGCGAACTGTCCCTGCCTGTCCCCACCCTGGGACCGTGCTCAAGCTGGCATTTTGCCATCTCCAGATAGCTTTTTTGGGGGACAACTTGAATCAGGTGACGCCTCTGCCATAGGGCCAGCGAGCTGCTCTACTCTGAATGCATGTACCAGATGGGTGGGTGGAGAGGACTGTGGCATCAGGAAAAGATGCCCTGAGGGAGGTTTCTAACCTCTTCCCACCAGTTTCCTAGGACACCATCTCCTAAAAAACACCTGGGTTTTTATTTTAACAAGCTATTGCATCTTTTTTGGTGGGGAGATGGAGATATTAGGCTGTGGAGGTGGGGAATGTGGGGGTATCCCAGCATCCCCCAACCATGCCTGGTACCCAGTGGGCTGGGCTGTCTGTGGTGCTACTTATCCAAGGCAGGAGGTGGAGGAGGTTCAGTGCTTCGCATGCCCTGCAGCTGCTCAATGGCTTGAGCGAGGATGCTGCTCACCCTGGGTCACCATCTCCATCTCGCAGGGGCTCTCACAGGGGTGGGCTGGTGATAGGGTGGTTCCCTTGCTGCAGAGAAGCAGGAGGGTGGTGGTCCCGCTCTCCACTGGGTCTGATCCCCCATTGGAGCTCAGGGGCAGAGACATGACTTGCTGCCAGCCTGCTCCAACAGCACGCAGGGGTTACCTGTGACATCCTGCAAGGCTGGGGTGCCCTCCAACCCTGCCATCCACCGCTAGCTTTGGTGGCTTCCTCCCTACCTCGGGCTCAGCCGAAAGAGTTAACGAAACCATTCGAGAGGGGCCCCCAGAGGCAACTGCTGGAGGTAATAATCTTCTTTCGGCTCTTTTTTCTTTTCCCCTGCTAATTGCAGAGTTGACATCGTCCCCTCTCATGAAAGGCCCTTTTGTCAGCCGGGTTGCTGGGCAAAGCCCAGCCTTGGCAGCAGGTTGCGAGACCCGGGTCCGTCTCCTGCACATCCCTCTCCGGCGGCAGGTAGTGAAACGGCTCTTTCAGTGACAGTGATGTCCCTCCCTCCCTGGCTCCCCTCAGGAAAAAAAAAACCCCAACCCCACAACCTTAGGAAAAACCCTTCCTTTTAGCCAACAGCGCCCGGTTTTCGCCTGGGTTCCACCTCGTGAGCGGAGGGAAAGGTCAGCCAGTCTAGACGCTAATCCGTCAAGTGTTGTATTTCTTCGCCCGCGGGTGTCCTAGCAACGGGATTAATGCTGTGGTGTAAGGCAGACGTTGGCTGGGTCCTGCTCCATCCCGGGCCGGTGGGCCGGATGCGTCCTGCTTCGCATGGCTGGGCAGGCAGGAGAGGTGGGCTGGTCTCCAGGACAGCCCTGTCCCTGCTTCCCGCTGGTTAGTTTTGGTCAGGTGGTGGGGAAATTTGGGGCAACAGGCGATAAAACAGGCTGGTGGATGTTTTGGCTGGACTCTCGGGGTGGAAATGGGTCTCCAGGTACAGCCCTGCTGAGAAGGACCTGGGTGTCATGGTGGATGAGAAATTTCCCATGAGCCATCCGTGTGCTCTTGCAGCTCGCAAGGGCAATGGGATCCTGGGCTCCATCAGGAGAGGGGTGGCAGCAGGGACAGGGAGAGGATTGTCCCTCTCTGCTCTGCCCTTGGGAGGCCTCAGCTGGAGTCCTGTGTCCAGACCTGGGGCCCCAGTAAAGAAAGATGTGGGACTGTTGGGGAGGGTTCAGAGGAGGCCACGAGGTGATCAGAGGGCTGGAGCACCTCCCCTATGGAGAGAGGCTGAGAGAGCTGGGCTTGTTCAGCCTGGAGAAGAGAAGGCTGCAGGGGGACCTCATTGCAGCCTTCCAGTCCCTGAAGGGAGCAGAGGAACAGGAGGGGAAACAGCTTGTTAAAGGGCAGAGATTGGCAGGACAAGGGGGATGGAGTGAAGCTGAGTGAGGGAAGGGTTAGATTGGATATTAGGGGGACGTTCTTTCCAGAGAGAGTGGTGAGGGGCTGGAACAGGCTGCCCAGAGAGGGGGTGGATGCCCCATCCCTGGAGGTGTTCAAGGCCAGGTTGGATGGGGCCCTGGGCCACCTTGTGTAGCTCCAGGCCTGGAGGTGGTGGCCCTGCCTGTGGCAGGGGGTTGGAGCTCTGTGATCCTTGGGGTCCCTCCCAACCCAGACCAGTCTGTGATTCTATGATCCCAGAGTCCCAGCGCTCTGGTCTCCCATTACTGTGCCGGGCAGGGGTGGCTGTGAAGCTTCTGGCATCTCTCTGGCTTCAGGGTGTTGCTGATGTGGTTAGGACCAGTGAACCACAGTGGTGCAAATTCCAGTAAAAAGCAGTTTCTTGGGTAAGGAGTAAAACTTTCCCATTTATTTTTTTCTGCTGCTGTTTCATCTCCCAATGACCCTGTTTTGCTCCCAAGCCTTGCTGGCAATGCTTCACGTCCTGGGTTCAGGGGTACCATGTGATGTGTGGTACCCCAGAGCATTGGTGGGCAGAGCTGGCAGTCCGAACACACCCACCCCCCTTTCCCTGTGGAGACAAGGGACAGCTTCCCGCTGATAACATTGTCCCATTTTAATCTTTTTAACCCTCCCTCTGGTTTCCCTGTGGCCCCTTCCTGCCTTTCTCCTGCCTTCCCTCCCTTGCAGAGGGGCCAGTGAGTGTTTTCCCTGAGAGCTGTGTGAGCATTCATCCCTTCCTTGCTGCTTCCCCCATCCTGCCTTGCCCCAGTATCCCTGAGGAGTTCGGTGCCAAGGAACCTCCTCTGGCCAGAAGTGATTTAAGGAACAAAATCATAGAATCATACAATGGCATGGGTTGAAAGGGACCCCAAGGATCACACAGCTTCAACCCCCTGCCACAGGCAGGGTCCCCAACCTCCAGGCCTGGAGCTACACAGGGTTGCCCAGAACCCCATCCAACCTGGCCTTGAACACCTCCAGTGACGGGGCACCCACCACCTCTCTAGGCAGCCTGTTCCAGCCCCTCACCACTCTCTCTGGAAAGAACTTCCCCCTAATATTCAATTTAAACCTTCATTCCTTGAGCTTCACTCCATCCCCCTGGTCCTGCCATTGTCTACCCTTTAA
Organism: Gallinula chloropus; assembly: GCF_964237585.1. Lineage (NCBI taxonomy): Eukaryota > Metazoa > Chordata > Aves > Gruiformes > Rallidae > Gallinula > Gallinula chloropus. The sequence goes on along the minus strand of NC_140090.1, from coordinate 27,714,083 downwards.
AAAGCTGATTCCCCTCCTGTTTCTCTGCTCCCTTCAGGGACTGGAAGGCTGCAATGATGTTCCCCACAGCCTTCTCTTCTCCAGGCTGAACAAGCCCAGCTCCCTCAGCCTCTCTTCATAGAGGAGGTGCTCCAGCCCTCTGATCATCTTCATGGCTTCCTCTGAACCCTCCCCATCAGTCCCACATCTTTCTTGTACTGGGGCTCCAGCTCTGGACACAGGATTCCAGCTGGGGCCTCATGAGGGCAGAGTAGAGAGGGACAATAATGTGGGATTATTCTTTGCCCTGCAGCTTTGGGGAGGAAGTGAGGGAGAGGAGCCGGACCCATCCAGGTGCCGACACAACCCTTAGGAGCTCCTTCAGTTTTCAGCATCCTTAGAAGTGGGGTGCTGATCCAGTGATGGAGCTGGATGTGCTGAAGCCTCTGTGCTCCAGCCACCGGCTTTCCTCCCTGCAAGCGGCCACACGTTTTAATTAGGCTGGCTGGGCTCCAGGGTTGGGAAAAGGTGGAGGGGGGGGTTCATTCCCCGTAAAGCCCAAACGGGCACTGCAGGGACAGGTTGGAGCTTGCCTGGAGTCCTGTAGCATAACTCCTCCTGCATACGTGGGCTTGTAGGGTTGGGGGCTATTTTCACTGCAGCTGGGATGGGTTAAGTGGGGTTTTAGGAGCGGTCTCTGTTCCTGTGGGTGCTTAAAACATCAACAACTAAAAAAACCCCAGCGCACCGGGCCCGTGCCGCTGCGAGGAAGGAAAGATGTTGCTCAGCTGATTTATGGGGCGTTCTTATCTTTACAGGTCACTGCTAGCATTTGTGGAATTGGCTTTGCTGCAGGAAAAACTGGTTTCCAGCTTTCCCGTTAGGAAGAAACTTCTGCAATAGTGTCATTAAAATGCAGAAAAGGCGGTGGTGGTGGGGAGAATAAAAAGTAAAACCCTGGAGCAGCTGGTTTCAGTGCTCGTAGCTGGGTCTTCTGGTGTTTCTGTGTGTCCTCTGTCCTTGGCTGTGCTGCCTGCAGCCAGGGGAAGAAAAGAAAAAGGAAAAAAAAAATGACCAGAAAAGACTCCTCCTCCCCCCCCCCTTTTTTTTTTCGTCTTTCTGCAAAAGTTCAAAGAAACACCCCAAACCAAACACATTTTGTCCGTGGGAGCGTTTCAGTCCATCTTGGGGCAGTTTCCAGTGCTTCTTATCACCTTATCTGAGCAGTACTGACACCGGGCTGGGCTCCTGGAGTGCTGGGGAGGCTGAGAGCCTGACTCCTCCATTCCATTGATGAGGAGCGATGGGGCCAACTCAGCCCCATCACAGCCCCAGTACAGCCAGGGAGTGCAGCAGGGCAGCGGCTGCCTTCCAGGGGGGCTCATCCCCGCGGCTTCAGGGTCCCCAGGGGTACCTGAGAAGGAAAACCCAGGGAAAAGTTTAAATCTGTGATTTATTTCTTTACAGTTTCTTTTTTTTGCTGCCGGGATGGGGGAAGACGAGTTGCGTAGACTGGGATATTTAGGAGGTGGATGCTTCTTTTTCATCCAGGTACCACTCTTTCAGGATGGGAGGGAAAAGACCCCCTTGCTTTTTCGGGCACCTTGAACCCTGAGCATGGTCATCTGCAGCAAAACCATCCCAAATAGCTCCAGTTTTTTTAGAGATGACTAAACGGAGGTCCCTGAATGACGTACTGGGTACAGATCTCCCAGCCTTCCCAGCCCGCCCCCCCTTTGAACCCTGTGGTATGTGAATTTTTTGCTGGTGTCAGAGGGTCGGTGGCGGCAAAATCCCTCCCGGTTAAAGGGTGGGAATACCAGTGTGTGCAGCTTGGGATAATTACCAGTTGTCAGGCAAACAATAGTGGCATTGTAGGGCAGGAGCAAGGCGAAAGGGCCCAGTCTTGAGCTTAATGTTACTTTTCTATTTATGTTGCCATAGTCTTTACTGAGAAATGGCCCTATTCTCCCTAATCCTCCTCTTCAGGCAGGCCTGATGGGGTTTTTGTGTGGTTTGGGATGGGGTGGGGGTGGCTTTTTTAACTCTTATCATTCCAGAAAACAGAATGCAGACAGTCATCGCTGTGCTGGTGGGCTGGACAGCTTTGCTTTGGGATGCCAATGCTGGGGACAGTGCCCAGCCCTGGCATCATCTTCATCCTCAGGAGGGAAAAAACCTGCTTCTGAATCCCCATCTGCATGTGAGCAGAACACCAGCTTCCACCTATCCTCATTCTTGATGTTCTAGATGGTAAAGCCCAGTGGGTTAAAGCTATTTAGTGACATCACATTTTGCTGCAAAACCAAGTGATATGTTGAAAAAGGGAATGATTGGTCAACTGGTGGCTTTTGATCCTCATGTCCTGCTTGTGCTGAGGACTAGTAGGTCTCAGCAGGGCATTTGGCTGTTGGTTGGAGAGGGGTTGTGTCTTCTGGCCTCATCCAGGTCCCGTTAGCTTTACCCGGTGCTGAAGGAAGCTTCTCTACACGTGCATGGAGAAGCAAAGTAGCCACTGGCAACACTGTCCTGTTTGGTGCCCTTAATGCCTGTCTTACAGCAGTGCTTGGAATTTCTCAAAAGATCTGAATTCTTCTGCTTAAATGCTTTGTCTGCCCGGGAGAGAGAGAGAGAGAGAGAGAGAGACTGTTGTCTTGGTAGGGAACGGGGCATTTCAGCCTTGGCTGACATCACGTTGTCATCGCTCAACTCAATTTCAAGGTGTTCTACTGATTTATCTTTCATTTAGCACTGGGACGTGTGCAGATGGGTAGGTTCAAGGACTGAATGATGCTTTCCCTGTTCAACCAACCCCTCATCCGGGTTGCTAACAAAGGCACTAAATAGCTTTGACCGCAGCATCTATATAAATATCTCAAGTGTGAAAGGCAGGGGGAAATGGCCAGCCTCTTCTCTGTGTCTGTGGGGACAGGACAAGGGGTGATGGCCTCAAGTTGGAGCACAGGGAGTTCCACACCAATCTGGGGAAGAACCTCTTCCCAGTGAGGGTGAGGGAGCCTTGGGACAGGCAGCTCAGGAGGGTGTGGAGTCTCCTTCTCTGGAGATATTCCAGCCCCATCTGGACACCGACCTGTGCAATATGAGCCAGGGAGCTGCTTTGGCAGGGGGTTCGACCCAATGAGGTCTGGAGGCCCCTTCCAACACCTACAATTCTGTGATCTACCCCCTAAAGGGTCTTCTGGTCATCTTGCCCCATTGCATGTCCCCACCCTGGAGTACCAAAAACCACATTGAGGTCTGCAGTGAAGTGTGGTGCCCAGCAGACAACCCTGGGATGTGATGGGATGGGGTGGCGGATGGGATACCAAAGTGGGGTGGACAAATTTGATGCAGAGAAAACTTTGGCATGAGCAGCAAAGAGATGCCAGAGCGAGTGGCACAGGCAGAGCATTGTCTGAGGTGGCGGAGACCATGGGACTGGACAAGGAGTCTTATTGCACGCACGGCTGGGGGTTCAGGAGGCTCCAAGCTAAACACCATCCTCTGCGCTGTAGGGGTGCAGCGCTGACAAGACCGAGACTGGTTGGATGAGCGAGAGACTGCAGCTGAAGTCCAAACCCCAAAACCCCTCCCAGATCCCTCTCTTTGCCTTTCCCTTCCCTAGGAAAGCTGTGTTTGCCACCTAGCCCCACAGCAACCGCCTGAGCTTGGGGTTGTGTTTGCCATGAGCCTCTCTGAGGATGAGATTAATGAACTGCTGGCTGGGTTTCCCTGGCTGTGAAGTTGTGGGTAGGGCTCCGTACAGCATCTGCAAGCTGTGGCCATCCGTTGCCCTTCATGGCAGCACAGACTGGCTGGCACCTGGCACCATGGCTTGTGGCAGAGGCAGGGTGGATGCTGAGCTGTGGGTGAGATGCTGTGCTGCTCTGTCATAGCTTCAGGTACTACAGCACTTGGCAGCTCTTCTGTGCGTTGCCTGGTGAATCGGTTGGGGGTGTTTTTGTTGTTGTGCTGGTGATTTCCTGGGTGCTTAAGTCCCCTAAAACAGGTGGGAATGGGCAGCTCCCAGTTGTGCAGCCTTTGAAGCTGGTGCAGGGCTTTACTCTCCAAAAGTTCTCTTTGACCTCAGCGGCTTAACATCCTGGCACGTTGCAGCGTGTAGGCACAGTCAAGAGGTGGGTACAGTGTCCCATGGGCCCTTTCCCAGTCCCTCTTGGTGCTCAGCTGGGAATATGCTCATGGGAGTTGTGTCCTGACCTTTTGGGCTTCCTTGGCTTCTCCCCTGCGTTTGAGCTCTGGGGAAGCATACCATCCCTGGAGGGATTTAAAAGGCATGTAGATGAGTCCTTAAGGACATGATCTAGAGGTGGGCTGGGTAGGGTCAGTCTGTGGTTGGACTTGATGGGTCTCTTCCAACCCAGGTGGTTCTGTGATTCCATGATTCTGTGGGTGGCTTGTCCTCCTCTTCTGTGCTTTGCTCCGTGCCATTGAGGAGGTTTTCATGGCATCGAGTCGTAAATCCTCAATCTGAGCCCTGATCACCCCGTGTCCCTCTGTGAGCTGGAATGCATTGGTCTCCCTGTATTCTTAGATCAGTAGGTGGCTGGGAATAGGGATGTGCTCCCCCGCTGCTCACCGCTCAGTCCCTTGCAGAGATGGGAACCAACTCTGCCTCCTCTGACAACCGGGAGAGCCCCCACCCCGTGCTCGTGCTTGTAGGAAAGGTGGTCAGGGGCACTGCCAAAGCCGCTCGGCTGTAGGGAAGGTGGTCAGGGGGGCTGCCGAAGCCCCTCGGCTGTAGGGAAGGTGGTCAGGGGCGCTGCCGAAGCCCCTCGGCCCCTTCAGGGGCAGGAATGCCAGGAACGCGATTGAAATTCAGTGCTTCCCAGGAGCGTGGCTCCCAGGCTGAGCAGGACCTTGGTGGGGGGTGAGGAGGGGGGATGAGTCTTCCCACTCCAAGGAGCAATTAGTCTGCAAGGTGATTTATTAACGCAGGGAGGGTGAGCCAGGGGGTCGCATTCCTTCCCTTGCCTCCTCTCGCCTTATCTCCGGGCTGTCGGCCTGGTGACGGGAAGCAGAGGCAGTGGCCTCTGCAGAGGCAGGGCAGGGAGGGGACCGCTCACGGGGCTGGGGGCCGTGGCTCCCACCTGGCATTTTCAAGACCTCCTTGTACTTTTAAGGACCTTCCTTTAGGTTCTGCTGTGCCCCAAAGCTGATGGCCCCTCTCTACTGCCCATCCCCTGGGGTGGCCAAGGCACCTCTCGGAGTGGCCAAAGTTACCCCAACCCCAATTCCCTGCACTGGCTGCCAGATAACCCGGGTGCTGCCTTGTCCTCCCCCTTGTGCGGATGGGACAGAAGGGGATGGCATCAGCATCTCTTGGCTGTCCTTTTGAGACTCCTGGTCTTCACCGGAGTGTAACGAGTTATGAGGCAAACTCGAGATGCGGTCAGGGGTGGGAGGGGAGACCTGCCCCTTGGCACACTGTTCTCAGGGGCTCGACCCCCGCGGGTATTTTTAGCCCCCTTGGAAGGCAGGCTGTTTGCTTAGTGCTTTGCTCACCCTGCCTGCTGCTGCTGCCTGCATAATTTCCCATGAGAGCCGACAAAAATACTCCTTAGACAAGTAGGATAAATGCCTCAGAGCAGCGGGTGCCTCCATCTCTTGGGAGTGGAAGGGGGATGCAGGTAACAGTTTGGGGGCGGGGAGTCTGAGCACCCTGTTTCCCCCCTGGGGTCATGTGATGGCTCCCTGTGGCAGTCGTGACATTTTCAGGGTTTATCTTTTCAAGGAATTTGCTGGGAAGAGATGTGTCTGGCTCTCCATGAGTAAATGTTTAGGAACGCTGTGGTCCCAGGGGCTCAGCAGTGGTGTGCAGCTGGAGAGGGAGCTGGGGGGAAACACTGGCCTGGGGACAGGTCCCGGCAAACTGGCACCTGCGTCGTATTCAGGGCTGTGATGGGTGCTGTCCTGCACACCCACTCAGCCCCCGTCCATCCTCATCCCCATCCCCATCCTCCCCTCTGCCCTGGCTGGGTCCCACTGCCTGTCCCAGGGCCTGTCTCTGCATGGGAGGTCAGCAGCTCGGGATGTGGCAATATCCTCGGCGTGCGTCTCCATGAGGGCTTTTAGTGGCTGTTTGGGCTTGTAGATGAAGGACGGATTAGAATCCCAAACACCCATAGGATTTATAGATACCAGCTGTTGCTGACAGGCCCTGAATTTTTTGGGTTGGTGCATGAGTGCTCCTGCTTCCAGCCTTTCAGCTGTGCTGGTGTTGAGGCATCCTCCCTCCTTCCCCCCTCATTTCCTCCCTCCTTCCCCCCTCGTTTCCTCCCTCCTTCCCCCCTCGTTTCCTCCCTCCTTCTCCCCTCGTTTCCTCCCTCCTTCCCCCCCTGCTGCAGAGGGAAGTTGGGCCCAGACTCACAAATGGACAATGGATAAAAGGAGCCCGGTGATGGACATAGTTATTAATTAGAGCCCCAATTGCTAAGGAGGGGGTGGGGGGCTGTGAGCTCCATCCCTCCCCAGCTCCAGAGGCGCGTGGCTGATCAGGGGGTGCCCGAGGGGGGGGGGGTCTTTCCCTCTCGCTGTGGCTCAGTCTCTTGGAAGCTGGATGCATTATCAGCTTTAAAGCCCTTTTGCTTTGATGTTTTCAGGCTCAGGGCATTTCACTTGGGGCATCTTGGCCCCAGGTCCCCACTGGCTTGGGGAGAACCTCCCCAGAGGTGAGACCAGGGGGAGGAAGGGAGATGGAGGTGATGGAGGATCGCACATCTCTGCCTGCACCCTGCCAAACTGCTGCCACTCACTGCCCAGATCTCGGTGATCTCTGGGCTTGTGACTGGGGTGCTCGGGATGGGTAGGATCCTGGTGTAACCGGAGTGGGTTATCACTCCTGATGGGGTGCAGCAAAACGGGTGTGTCCCAAGGAGGCTTCAGCTCTCTGCTCGGCCTGAGGCTCCCTCTGCTGTCTGTCTGCCCATCCGTCTCTGCGTCTGTCCATCTGTCTTGCTTGCTTGGGGTCTTGGACTGTTTGGGAGGGGGATTTGCTGAGCTGGGCTTAGGCAGGGTCCCCATCCCCTCCCAAATTGCTGGAGGGGGACAGAAGCTTGGAAAAGTCCCTACTGAGAGCTTGGGACACGGGGATGGGAATGCTGCAAAGCCCCAGAATGTTCAGGGCCAGGTTTGTCCTCCCCAGGCACCGCCACGGGCTGCTCCAGTGGCACCGGGATGGTCACACATGGCTGGGCTGCTCTGGTAGCACCAGGATGGACAAACGTGGCTGGGCTGCTCTGGTGACACTGGGATGGTCACACACAACTGGGCTGCTCCGGTGGCACCAGGATGGACACATGTGGCTGGGCTGCTCCGGTGGCACCGGGATGGTCACACACAACTGGGCTGCTCCAGTGGCACCAGGATGAACACACGTGGCTGGGCTGCTCAAAACCTACCTGGCCCCTGCAGAATAGCAGTTTAACCACCGATGGGTGGTGCAGCTCTAAAACCCAGGTGCTGGGCTTTTTATCATCCTTTATATTCCTCTTCCTTATTCCTCCTTTGGTTTCCCTCTCCTTTCATCTCCTTTTCCAGTTTCTTTTTTCTCTTTCTCACCTTTTTTCCCAACTTCTCCCTCCTTCCTTCTCCTTTTTTTTTCCCCCTCCTTTTTACTTCTCTTTTTTTCCATCTCTTTTTCCTTCTCTATTTTTCCATCTCCTTTCCCCCTTTCTCTTTCCCCCTTCTCTCCTCCTGGGACAGGACTGACCCCGCAGCAAGTGGCGGTGGGAAGATGCAGCCAGCCTGTTCCAGGAGGGAATTGGGACCAGATTGAGGGTCCAATTTTGCTTTTAAAGAAGTTCAAGGTCACAATGAGCTTCCGTCAGCATCCCCTGGAGCCTACAAAGTGCTTTTAGGGAGCTTTTAGCCTGGAAGAGAAATACTTTTCCAAAATATTCTGCCAGCTGGTGTGTTCCCTGTCCCACCTGGCTGCTCAGTCAGTGGCAGAGCTGGTACACTCTGGGTTGGGATGCTCTTAGCATGACCTGCGCCACCAGGTCACCCCCTGAGTCCTGAGTTCGGCAATGCCTTATTTTGGGATGCCCTAGCACTGGCTCTTTTCCCAGTAGCTGCCGGTGTAGAGGTGTGCAGTGAAACGAAGATCATTGAGTTAACGAGGGCTGGCGGCGATGGCCCCGTGTGCGGGGAGGTCCTGGGGGATTGCTGCTCGGCTCCGCTATCATGAGCGGCCTAATCCCAGCAGAAGGGAGAAGTGGGATTTATTCCAGCTGAGCATTGTGTCTGCACACGCTTGGGGCACCCCAGCACGGTGCCGCCGCCAAAATCCTCCCGGCTCAGATCAGGCGGCTCATCCAGGCTCGTGATGCTGGAAGCACCCTCCATCCCCAACCCCTGGGCTTTGGGAGCAGCATGCTGCATGGCTCCAGGATTGGGGGGCCTCAGAGCGCATCCCCACTGCAGGGTGACACCCACCCCACTTATCTCCCCCCAAGTTTGGGGGTGAGGCAATGGCAACGCCAAGCTTTCACGTGGTGAGGGAAGAGCGGCAGCCACCAAGCATCCCTCTGGGGTGCGATGAGGACACGTGTTGTAGGGGAACCCACACCCTGCCGGGATGCTGCGCCCTCGCCCCAGGGGAGCAGAGCTGGGCGCAGCGGGGTCCCGTCCAAACACGCCAGGACGGGTTGGCAGGCTGGCTGCTCTCATCAGGCTGATAGGAGCATGTGAGCTTGAAGGGGGGGAACATATGGAAACTCTGACATACGGACAGAAACACATCTCGCGCTCAATTCGTCATGGGCTGTTCCCCCACATGCGCCCCTAACTGCATCGGTTATGGGGCAAGCCTGTTAGCCACGGCACCCTCTCTGTGCCAGCTTCCATTTTAAGGGGAAAATTCGCTCGTTTTGCTTAAAAAGCAGCGTGGGAAATGCTGTGTAAAGCCAGGCAGACATCTGAGTGCTTGTTTCAGTGCTTCTACTGAAGTGTTTTTAAACCAGAGCATCAGGAGACTCGCATTGCTTCCTGCTCCACTGTGCAGGACCACGGGGTGCGTGGCATCCCGGCTAGGGGAGCATGAAATTGTCACCTTCCCGTCAATGCCCCCGTCTTGGGGACACTCTCTGACCCACAAAGGTGACCTGCCTGGTGTCACAGCAAGAGCAGCACAGTGCTGTGCTCCAGGAGCCAGGGGACTCCATGGTCCCCAAGAAAGGGGCAAGGTGGGTCATTGTCTCTGAGCGGGGCAGCGTTGAGGTGGGGAGATGGATTTTGGGGGATTCTTTTTAAGCTGAGGTGAAGAAAACTGGATTTTTGGGGGCGTGGGAGAGCACCAATGCTGCCCAGGGGAAACTTTAATCCCGGGTTTCAGGAAAATTTCAGTGCTTGAGGCTGCGATTGCTCAGCCTGGCTGGCTTCAAGATGTTCCTGGCTCACAATGCCTGTGGTTGGGGCTGGAGGGGGGTGGGGGGGGTGGGGTGGGATTGTAAGCGCTGTCCTGTGACAACACCTGGGGGGTCCTGGCTGTGTAACTGACCCAGGAAAGCAGCTCAGAAGCACTTGACTTTGGGGACTACTTGCGTTTCCGGCCAGTGGAAGTATTGGAAATGTTTTCTGGGATTATTTTCCTTCCTCGTTTAGTTTTTGCTCCAAGGTTATATCCTTACTCTGAGACACAGACTGTGTGGGGGTAGGACCCATGTGTCCCACCAAAGCTGGGCATCCCTGGGGACCATGTCCATGCACGACTTCCCCCAGCGTGCAGCTCTCCATGCTGGCAGTTTAGGTGGAGCTGCCAAGCAGGGAAAGAAGATTTAGGAATTTTTTTGGGCAGGAAGGAGTTAAAAAGCTGGCAGCAGCAGCTGGGACAGGGAACAGGGTGCGTTGGAAGGCTGGCTCCACTCCCAGAGGTCTTGGGGGGCTCAGGTGGGTCCCCAGCTGAGTGGCAGGGTCCCGGGGGGCTGTGCCGGGTGTGGAGAGGTTGGCCCTTGGGAGAGGAGGGTTTGGCAGGGCCGGCAGCACGGCCACTCCTCCTGCTCCGCTCCGGTTTGAAGGGTCGTGTGCCGGAGCAGAGGAAGAGAGAGCAATGTGAGCGCTTCAGGCGGTCTGGCTGGGGCAAAACTCTTGCCTCTTCCCTCCTTCCCCTCCTCCAGCCTCTCCAGTTCACTCTCGGAAGCAACAGGGCTCATTTTCCCCTTCCTAATGGCCCCAGCCCCACCTCACTTGGGGTTTCTGCTCCTCCTGGCTTGCTGCTTCTCCTGCTCTGAAATGCAGCTCCTGGACTGGATTTGGGGCAGCACAAAGACCACGGGAAGCCCGGAGGCATCCGGCAAGGGAACCGCGGTGCCAGAGCCACTCATCACTGCAGCAGCCCCCACCCCCAGCACAGCCCTGGGGATGGGGGGTGGCCAGGCTGTGGGGGACCTGGCCACCCCGCCGCGCTGGGAACAGGATCCTGGCACCACAGTGCCTGCAGGTGAGGGGACCGTGGCCGAAAACACCGAACAGTGGGACAGGATCACCGCGGGGCTGGCGGAGAGTATGGCATGGCCAAGCATCACTCCTCCCCACAGCATGTCACCTGCCTCTGGACAGGATGTGGTCAGCAGCTCCACCAAGCACCCGCAGCTCTCACAGGTGGGGACCACCACAGACCCACAGCCTCTGGGGATGGCAACGTCCATGGACCTGCAGCTCCTGAGGCCAGGAATCACCAAGGACCCACAGCTCCTGAGGACAGGGACCATTGAGGACCTGCAGCTTCTGGGGACAAGGACTGCTGAGGACCAGAAATTCCTGGGGACAGGGACCACCATGGACCCACAGTCCCTCAGGACAGGGACCACCAAAGACCCACAGCTCCTTGGGACAGGGACCACCATGGACCCACAGCTCCTGAGGCCAGGAACCACTGAGGACCCGCAGCTCCTTGGGACAGTGACCACCAAGGACCCACAGCTCCTTGGGACAGAGACCACCGAGGACCAGAAACTCCTGGGGACAGGGACCTCCATGGACCCACAGCTCCTGAGGCCAAGGACCACCAAGGACCCACAGCTCCTTGGGACAGTGACCACTGAGGACCAGAAACTCCTGGGGACGGGGACCCCCACAGTGATGGGGACACAGGTGCCCTTGCAGAGACCGGCGGGTCTCCGGCCAGGTAGTGCCCCTTTCCCTTTCTCACCAGGTGACAACACCCCTGAGCAGGTGGTGCCGCCCCGAGACCCCATGGCACAGCCACGCCGCCATCGCCACGGAGCACCACCTGCCCCACCAAACCTCTGGCACCGCCGGGGGCTGGTGCTGGCCGGTGTGAACGGGAGCCAGAGCCCTTTGCCTAAGAGGAGGGTGGCTAACGGTGTGGATCCTCCTCTTGCTGATAACTCCGGGTCCCTTGAGTTCGATTTACTAACCGCCACTACGCGACTCTACAATAGCAGCAGCATGGGGCTCGCATCCTTCTTACCCGGAGTGACGCTGCCAGCGGGCCGCTGCCTGCCTGTCCCGACCCGCCTGCCCTTCTGCAGCGTGCTGGGCACCCGCCATGCCAGATTCCCGAATTACCTCCGCCACGGCAGCGAGGAGGAAATTCGGGCGGCTTTGCATGAGTGGGAGGGGCTGCTTGAATCGCGGTGCCATCGCTACGTGGAGTGGTTTCTCTGCTTGCTCCTGCTCCCTGGGTGTAGCGCCTTGGTCCCCATAACCCCCCCACCATGCCAGGGCTTCTGTGAGGCCATCAGAGACCTGTGTTGGATGCATTTGGCCAGTGGGCGCCTGCCTCTGCCTTGTGATGCTCTCCCTGCGGAGGATGAAGGGTATTCTTGTGTCTTTATTAATGCTTCTGCAGGTAATGTGGCTGGGTGATGTCCCTGGGTTTGTGTGTTTGTCTCCCCTCCCCCAAAAACCCCAGCACCAAAAGATGCTTCTACCTTGTTGCCATGGGATGCTGCTGAGCCCCAAATTGCTTTCCATCCAGCCTGGGCTTCTTCAAACAGGGAGTGCCAGCAGGCCTTGGCTCCCTCTGCAAGGCTGTGCATCACCATCCTATCCCTGGTCAGGTTAAAAGACAGTGTCCCGCTGGCCAGGACAAGAGAAGCTCCCTGAGTGCATCACACTGGCATTCGGGGCCGGTTCATGAGTGCCACTGCAAAGGGCTTAGGGGTGTCCATCCCAAGAGTGGGGTGCTTGGAGAGGTGGCAGCTCCCCACGGGGAGGGGGGAAGGTCCGGGATCCCACAACCACCCAACCGCAGTAGCATCGGTGAGGAGGTTTCAAGGTGACCCCCGGCCGTGCCCATACACTCCCCTCTCCCAGAGTGGTGCTTTGCCCGGGGAGTTAATGATTTACCCGAGGGCTAATGTTTGATCCCCCGCTGCTCAGTAGTGGGACAGGTGACTTCATACCTGGCTTCCTCAGGAGGTGGCTGTGACCCTTCTGTATGTCAGCCTGGGATCTGCCGCTTTGACAGTGGGTGGGGGGAAAGGAAGGGAGCAGTGTAGGGGGACACTGGTGCTTGGAGCAATGCACGTCATGGGGGTACGAGCATGAACACAGTTTGGGATGAAAGCTGGAGTGGGAGCTCGCCGCTCCCCCCGCCGAGCCCTCTGAATGAGGCTGTGTTCCTGCACCAGCCCCCTGTGCCTTCGGGTGATGGGGGGCTGCTGACCCAGAGTGGCGAGACACCCGCTGCCGTCAGAGGGACGGTTTAGCAGGGGGCCAGCAGACAAGGGTCACACACATGGTCCTCTCAGTGTCAAAGCAGCTCTGTTTGCCGGGAGACCCTGGTGGAGTTCGGCAGGATCATAGGGATGCTGGGGGGAGGTGTGCGTGCATGCTCCTGGATGGGTGGTGTTGGGAATGAGTGGGGGACGTGAGGACTGTGGTGCGCCCCATGGAGTGACTTGAGATGTTCCTGCATGCCGGGTGTCCCCTGTGTCCCAGCTGGGATGGGATGTGTGAGGCAACCCTGGCAGCCCTGGCTTGGGCCACCCAGGAAAGTCTTGGCAGGAGCTTGGAGCATCCCTGAGGCTTTTCCACTGGCAAGGGGACCAGATGGCCAGGTTGCTGTGGCCAGAGACATCCCTGCAGCTGTCCTGTGCCAGCACCCATCCCAAAACCTCCTCAGCATCAGCAGGCTCCAGCTCTCCACATTCTGCTGCGGGTGCTGCTGGTTTGCTGTGGGGAGGGGGGGAGGGTGATATTTTGGCTCTGGATGTCCTTTTGAAATAGCAGGCATGGCCTGAAAGGTCTGGGGAGGAGAAGAGGTGCTTGGCTTTTGCAGGGGAGCAGCCACTTAATGGGGTCTCCTCTTAACCCCCTGCTTCCCCCAGCCCACTCCAGCCTCACAGCCCCAGCCTCTGCCTGCTTTGTTCTACCATCTTGGACTTTGGGAAGCACTGTCACCCAGCTCCCACCCTGGAGTGAGTGGCATGTTTGGAGAGGAGGGAGGATCCCAGAGCTGGCTGAAAACCCAAGGGGAGCGTGGTTGAGAATGGCATTGGGAACAAAAGCCTCTTTCAGCCTGTCGCACTTCATCCCGAGCCCCGGGGCCGATGAAGACTTGTCTGGCTGCAGGAATTGCAGGCGCTGGCTCTTACACCCCTGCAGACCCTCAGGAGGAAGCTCTGGCTTCCTCTCTCCTTAAAGCTGTTGTGAATTTGCTTCCTCTAGCCCAAGATAAGCTCCATCCCTGCATCCTGGTGTTTGCGATTGGCTTGTCTGCAGCTGCCTGCTGCCAGATGACCACTGTGGCTGGGGACAGGGCAGTGGGGTGCCCCATGGGGTGTCTCAGTGGTGGGTGCCAGGCTGGGCCTTGCTGTGGGTCTTGTGAGGGGAGCCCTGCTTGTTTACCCCATCGTTTTTGGTTTAGGGCTGAGCACATCTGGGTGTGAAAGGGTGCTGGGCTCAAAAGGGTGCTGGGCTCCAGGGTCCAGAGGTCTCTGCACCCAGAGTGGCAGAGGGGCTTCACTGAGCCCTTCCCCTCCGAGTGGGCTGGGGGTGTCCCTGTCCCAGTGCAGGGATCTCCTTGTCCCAGTGCAGGGTGGATGAGGGAATCAGGACAGACACAAGGCCAGGAGGGAGGTTTCCTCCTGGCTGGGTGCTCAGTTCTGGGGGTGCCAAGCTTGGGAGAGGCTGGGGTCTTGGGGGAGCAGTGTGGACACCAAGCAGCTTCAGAGCAGCAAGCTCAGGAGAGGGATCAGGGGGTTTGGGGGCCTGGCAGGGAGAAAACTTGCCCCCACCTCTAATTGGTGGCATTGCCTGCGTCCCTGCTGCGGGGCTGGCACTGGCGTCAGGACTCAGTGACAGGAGGCTGGGGATGCTCTGCCTGTGCAGGTACCTCCAGGCTTTGGAAGAGGCACCCAGGTTTTCATCTCCTCCCACCATGCTGAGAGACGTGTTTTCCTTCCGGGCTGGGCAAGGCTGGGCTGATTTCTTCTTCTTTCTTTCTTCTTTTAAATTTTTTTCAAGAGCTCAGGAGGACGATGCCTAACCCCAGAACAGGGTGGGGGTTCCAGGCTGGTCCTCCCTGGGTCAGCACACCTCTGATACCTCCCCCAGCAGCTCACCTGGAACACCAGGGATGGAGTTGGGGACATTGAATTGTCTCAGCTCCTGTTCTTCACTTGGGATGGGGCAAATATTAGCGCTGAGCAGCCTGAGCTCCTGGTACAGAGCTGTTCCTGCTGCAGAGCCCTCAGCCTTTTTGGAGCCGGATAGGACCTTTGGGTTTCCTTACTCCTGGGAAACACAGAGTTAAAAAGCACCCAGCAGTGCTCACTCCCATCAAGTTGGCACCCACCCCAAGCAGTTGACATAGGAGAGGAGGAATCCAGCGCCCGGTGTGTGGGCGATGAGGATGTGCCTGTTGCCAAAACAACAGGAGCTGGCGTACAGAGGGTCGGCGCAGCCTGGCCAGATGTTCAGCTGCCTTGGGTAGGAGAAACCGTCCCCGTCCCAAGCAGAACTTCCCTCCCCCCGGCGCCTTGAGAAAAAGGAGTGGGGAAAGGAGGCGAGCTCCAAATTGAGATCATCTGGGAAGCTGACAGGGCGCGCCGGCTCCAGCCTTGTTCCCAGGGTGTTGCAAGGGGATGGCTCTGATTTATTCCCTGCTGGGGTGACCCTGTAAGCTTGTCCTCAGATGACATGGGGGAGGGGGGTCACCATGACTCTGGAGCTGGTATGGATGCATGACAGCTTCCTCACGGCTTGTGGCTGTTCAGCATCCCGGTGCTCTAGCAGCACCCCTATGCCTGCATGGGCACGTTGCTACCACAGGCAAGGTCCCTTTGGTTTTATCCAGTCTCAGGGATGTTCTGGCTGTGGTCAGAGGACCAGCAGCAGAGAATGGGTGGCATTTCTGGAGTCGCATCCCAACTATGCAGTGGGAAAAGCTTGAGGAGTTTCACTGCCTTGGCCAACCTGCAGCTGGAGGGAAAATCCCGGGCCCTGGGTAGGGCAAGCAGAGAGAGCTGCTGAAGAGTGGTGTCTGGGGGAGGCATGGGCAGGGGCGCCACCCCGCTGGGCACCTTGCTTGATCATCTTCACCAGGCCGGTTGTGACTGTCCCCTTTCGTTTTCTCTTGCAGAGACCCTGAGCACCGAGGTCAGCCTCCTGGAGCTGATTGGAGACCCCCCACCGGAGGAGATCCTCAAAATCTATGGCCCCGACAACAACCCCGGCTACGTCTTCGGCCCAAACGCCAACACAGGCCAGGTGGCCCGGTACCACTTGCCAAGCCCTTTCTACCGGGACTTTTCCCTCCTGTTCCACATCCAGCCCACCACCCCCCGGGCTGGCATGCTATTTGCCATCACGGACTCCTCGCAGAGCATCATCTACGTGGGCGTCAAGCTCTCGGAGCTGCGGGCGGGCAAGCAGCAGATCATCTTCTACTACACGGAGCCAGGCTCACCGAGCTCTTACGTGGCAGCCACCTTCACCGTGCCCACCTTGCTCAACCAGTGGACACGGTTTGCCATCAGTGTGGAGGAAGATGAAGTCATCCTCTACCTGGACTGTGAGGAGCACGAGCGGGTCCACTTCGAGCGTTCGCCAGATGAGATGGAGCTGGAAGAGGGTTCTGGGCTCTTTGTTGCTCAGGCTGGAGGAGCTGACCCAGATAAATACCAGGTAAGGCTTCAGGTCATCCTGAGGAGCACCTCTAAGAAGCCTGGGTGAGGCTGGAGGAGTACCAGACTGTGCCTGTTAAACCAACCATTTTGCCCAGTCAACAAACTGGCCACACTCTGCTCATGTCCCTGGGAAAGGGGACGCTTGAGATTGTGGGGAAAGGTGGCTTGAGATGCCACCAACTTTGTTGGCTTGAATCTCACCAAGGCAAAGTTGAGCTGACGAGAGGCGATGGGTTGTGCTGCAGCAGCCACCGCTGCCCGGACCTTTTCCCACAAATCCACAGAGCCTCTTCGAGTGTCCCCTTTGCTAAAAATACCCAAAACCTTTGCTGAAGAAGTAGGTGTGGCTGGTAAAGAGTCTCTCGCAGCTGGAAAAAATGCTTGGGCCAGAGCTGAGTTACAGTATCGGCAGGAAGACACTGGAGAACACAAGGAGAAGGTGATAGCTCAGCCTGTGATTTGAGTGTGGCTTAGCTTCTAGATAAGGTTTGCAGAAGGCGTAGGGGAAATGCCCAGCCAGCATGGAAATTCCCCATGGTGCTCCAAGAGAAGAAAGTTTAGGTTTCTCTGGAGTTGAGCGTGGTTTGCCCAGCAACAGAGGTTCTGCTGAGTGGAGCAATGCTTTTCCCAGGGGGGTTGGGAAGAAGCGTGTTTCTCAGCTTAAACATCATCTTGACTAATGAACGGTGCTGCCACCATCCTGGTTAAACAGCTTTGGGCAGGGAAAGCCTCCCCAAGGAGAAGTTAATGATTGATTGGCTAGAGACCGGTTTATACTGGGATTCAAGTTGGTCCCTTGAGGTCTCAAGAGCAAAGTTTTGCTCTTGAAGAGCAATTTTTTGCTCTTGAACATGTTGGGAGGGCCACTCCTCAGCTGGAGTGGTGTTGGCACTGTCTGGGAGGTAAAGCAACACCCAGAGCAGATCAAAGTGCTTCAGCCTTTCTAGCAGGTGATGTTCCCAAGTGTGCCAAACGCCCGATCCCGCTGCCCACCCCCGGTATTCCCATGGGGAAGGAGGCTGACTGTCTCAGCTGGACGAGAGTGTGGGCTCGTTGGACATCTCCTTGGCATCTGACTGCCTCGTGGTAATTCCATCGCTGGCCAGCCCCAGCTCATGTTATCTGGAACTAACAGGGCATCGAGCCCATTAAATCCTGGCCCTGGGTCACGCTGCAAGGTGGGCTGCTTGTGGGCAGCTGGTGGGATCTCCGCTGGTGTCTGTGCCTCTGCCCATGTTGCCTTTGTGGCAGCCCCTGAGTGGGCAAAGCCTGCAGGTGATGCAGAAGACCCCAGGACCCCAGGTGTCAAGGGGGTTGCTGTCGATGGGGTCGCAGCTGTGGCCCGGCAGGAAGGTTTGTTTGCAGCTGGATGCACCGTAAGACCTCGTGGTGCTCCTGCCCCCATTACTGGGACGGATGTGCTGTGAAGAGCCCTGTTACCTGTCCCTCACGGGGCTGCCTCCAGTCAAGCCTGGAACTGGATTATGTACCGGATGCCTCCAGCCAACCCCAGGAGCAGGAAGGCCAGGACAGGGTGTTGCATCTATCAAAGCTTGGGCTTGAACATGGGGCTCGGCGGGGAGGGAAGGGATGGATCAGAGCCAGCTGTCACGAGGGCGAGCAGCTGGGGGAGGGGGGTCACAACCCACCTGGGGGCCATTCGCTTGGGGGAGGGGTTTTATATATCTTATATATTTAAAGGTACAATATATTTATTATCTATCTGAACTATATCTACAATATATCCGTATAACGAAGCCATAGCCAGCCCAGCTGAACTGTAGCTGCCCCTGGTTCTTGTTTTGTTAAACCCGTTGTGTTTCCTGAGCGCCAGTCCTTCCCAGCCCCGTTACACTGGGCTTTCCAGCCAGCCCAAATATTATTTTAGGTGTCTCACCCCGAGAAGAGACACCGAGCAGGAGGTATTTACCCTCTGCGAGCTCTTCCTGCCGCAAGCCAAGAGGACCAGAGCAGATGTGGGTCTCCCAGCATCTCCCCACCAGAGTCAGAGGGATGGGAGATATCCCATCCCAGAAGCAATCCCTGTATCCCAGCAGCATCCCTGTTATCCCGGCAGCACCCCTTGTATCCCATCTCATCTAGGCTGGGGTGTGAGATGTGCTGGGTGATCCCTCTTACCATGGGAGCCATGAGGTTCAGACCAGTACCCATGTGCCCTCTCCAGCTGAGACAGGGATGCTGCCCTCCTGGGCAGCACAGGTAGCTCGGCTATGGGGCTTTGTCCGGAGGCAGCAGCCTTGGGAAGGAATTTGTGGTGGTTTCCTGTATAAACAAGTGGCTGGGACGTGCGTCGTGCTTGCAAAACCCAAATAAATGGTGAGGAAGTGTGGATTAGCTGAAGGAATACAAACCCAGGGTTGCACCAGACCGGGACCTGCCAGCAGCCCTTTCTGGGGGCGGAGAGGCCGTCTGCAGCTGGGGAGCTGTCTGGAGAGGGGAGCAAGGAGCATGGCCAAAGCGCTGCTGGTTGGCTGGCCAGATTCTGGCCACCACCTCTGCTTGGCTTGCCTGGTGCCAGCACAGAGCTTTTCCCAATGGCTCGCCGGGCCATGCCGGTGGCGCTGGGGATTTGTCTGCTGCAAGGTTGGAACCTCGTTGGGACGGGATGCAGATGCTGCGATGGAGAGTGCTTGGCACACCAGGCAAGCGTCCCCGATGTACGCGGGGTGCTGAGGGACACGGTGGCTGGGTGGCATGGCAGATTGCACCACGCCGTGGGGTGGCTTGTGGCACGTGGCTGTCCGTGGTGGGTGTCCATCTATGATGGTGTGGTTTCCTTCCAGGGGGTGATCGCCGACTTGAAGCTGCAAGGGGACCCGCGGGCGGCTGAGCGCCAGTGTGAGGAAGAAGAGGATGATGCTGAGGAGGTGAGTGCTGGCAGCATGGCTGGGGCAGGCGGGGTGGGGGGGCTGCCACCCTGGGGTCTTGGCTGACCCCTCACCCCTTCTCCTTGGCTAAATGCAGGTCTCTGGTGATTTCGGCAGTGGGGCAGAAGGTGGACACCAACCCTTGGGCAAAGTTGAGGTGAGTTGGTGTCTATGGGTGCTGCACTCTGTGGTAGAAACCCCAGATTTTTGGGGATGAGGAGGGATGGTCGAGGTCCCAGGAGGCCTCACAGAGGGTCCCTTTTGAGAGGGCACCAGGAGGTGAACAGCACCATGCTGTCCCCTTCTTGTTGGCACAGGGTGTCCCAGGGCTGGTGGATGCTGTCCCCGTCACCGCCCCCCCCGTGGCAGCGGGCAGCGGGTCGAGCAGCGGCGGGGTCTCCCTGCAGCAAGCTGAGAGGACCAGAGCGGAGGAGACGCTGCGGGTCTCCACAGGAGGTAACAAGGTGTCCTCTTCCCCACCGGCCAGCCCCAGAGCATGCACGCAGGGGTACAGCGGGGTGGCTGTCCCCAAGCACAACCAGGTCCCTTTTCCCTGCCTACAGGTGCTGGCCCCAAAGGGGAAAAGGGGGAGAAAGGTGACCGTGGCCTGAAAGGGGACTCAGGGACTGGTGGCATCATGGGGATGGGCAGTGTCAAGGGTGAAAAGGTAGGTGAGAGAGGGGATCCCTTGAGGGGTGCCACTGACATGTCAACGTTTGACAACCCCTCCTCTTGGTTTCTGTCCCACAGGGTGAGAAAGGAGAGCTGGGCGTTAAGGTGAGCATCGCTGGGGGAGCCATGGCAGAGCCCTGTCTGCTGGGCTGCCCACCTTGGTGACACGCCACCCGTTCACGTTTCCCTCCCCAGGGCAATGCTGGATTTGGCTACCCTGGCTCCAAGGGCCAAAAAGGGGAACCGGGTGACCCCGGCCCCCCTGGGACGCTCTCTCGGCACACCGATGGCTCGGTGGTGGAGCAGGTCACCGGCCCCCCAGGGCCACCAGGGAAGGATGGAGCCCCTGGCAGGGATGGCGAGCCTGTGAGTGGAGCCCCTCACCCCTCAGTATCCCCTCTGCCCCCACCCTGCCTGCACACTGACCTCTGCCCTCTCTGCCATCCCTAGGGCGATCCTGGTGAGGACGGCAAACCCGTAAGTGGGGTTGAGGGGTGGTGGGATGATGGGTGCCAGCTACCCCCTTGCCTTGCCACCCACTGACTCCATACCACTCCCCTTCACAGGGCGATATGGGACCCCAGGGGTTCCCCGGGACGCCAGGAGAGCCTGGTCTGAAGGGAGAGAAGGTGAGTGTCAGTGCTGGTGTGGGGGGATGGCACACGCCTCTGCCCCTCCTTCCTCTCACCCGGAGCCTGGGCTATGCTTGCCAACTGTGCTCTCTGCTCTGTGCCAGGGTGACCCAGGTGTGGGGCCAAGGGGACCACCTGGACCACCTGGTCCACCAGGACCACCTGGACCCTCATCCAAGCATGACAAGCTGGT
Organism: Gallinula chloropus; assembly: GCF_964237585.1. Lineage (NCBI taxonomy): Eukaryota > Metazoa > Chordata > Aves > Gruiformes > Rallidae > Gallinula > Gallinula chloropus. The sequence continues at coordinate 27,693,604 of NC_140090.1, read as the reverse complement.
GGGTGCTCTGGGGATACAGGGGTTTGGGTGCGGGTACAGGGCCATGGAGAAGCGGGATGCTGCTGCCAGCCCCTGGGCAGCATCCCTGCATTGTTGGGCACCCTGACCTCAGCTTTTGGTACCTGATGTTGGGCCCTTGTGCTTCTCTCCCAGACCTTCATTGACATGGAGGGCTCCGGCTTCGGTGGTGACCTGGAGACCCTGCGGGTGAGTGCAAGTCCCCTCCTACCAGTGAGAGCCAGGTGACACACTCAGCCATCACCCCTTCCTTCTCTTCTAGGGTCCACGGGGGCCACCCGGTCCGCCAGGGCCACCCGGCGTGCCCGGCTTGCCAGGGGAGCCGGGACGGTTTGGGATGAACCGCACAGACCTGCCGGGACCACCGGGCCTGCCAGGCAGGGATGGGATCCCTGGGCCCCCAGGGCCAGTGGTAGGTGGATGTGGTGGCCAAGGGGACCTATCCTAGGGCCACCCCAGGGTTGTGGGGACATAACTGACCCCTGTGGTGGTGGTGGGCTATGTGCCCACCAGCCCCATGGGAATTCTCTGTGCTGGAGCCATCTCCTGGGCATCTTGCAGGGTCCTCAAGGCCCTCCTGGAAGAGACGGGGAAGCTGGGCAGCCAGGGCCTAAAGGAGAGCGGGTGAGTGTCCCATGTTCCCCTGGAGTATGTCACAGCCTCCCCGTGGGGCAGCTGGCACCCCAGGGAGTCTCACAGCAGCTGCCACTCGGTCCTCGGGCACAACTCCGGAAGGTCCCAACTCCCTCCATCCCTGGACTGGAGAGCAGCACCCACCTGCTCCCACAACAAGGCGGCTTCCTCACACTGTCTTCTCCTTCCTCCTCCTCCTCAGGGCGATGTGGGTGACCTCGGCCTCCCTGGAGCACCAGGCCCCAAGGTACTGTGCCTGGGGTGGATTTCTTGGGAGGGTGCCCCATGTGCATTGCAGGCTGGAGGCAGGGATGCTGCCTGGGGGGGCACCTCGTGCTTGGACAGGAAGAGGGATGCTGGTATTTGGGTTCCTCCCAGGGCAGAACAGTGCCACAACTCGGGGGTGTGTGGAGCCACCAACCACCCCTGGGATGCTCACCAGGCTCCTGCCACCTGCATGTGGCTTTGGTGCTGGTATGGCTGCCCTGGGAAGTGTGCAGGCGAGGCCATGGGGGTGTTCCAAGGCACAGAAGAGGGGTTGCTTGGCGAGTTTTGGGTGCCCACACCCTGCTATGGGAAGCTGGGTAGCACATTGCTCTCCTGCCCGCTTGCTCAAGTGTTTTCCCACCCCCACATCCCCCAGAGTGGAGGTAAAGGCTCACTGGGATGCACACGATCACCCTCCCCTCCCTCAGGAGCCAGGATGCCCTTTGGGATGATGCCCTTTAGGATGATGCCCTTTGGGATGCCGCAGCCTGAGCTGGGGACAAGAGCATCCAGAGCTAAGGTCTCTTGATGCTGCCAACGTCGAGGGGGTGGATGGGGCGGCAGCGGTCGTAAGGACCGATCCGGCTGCTCGCAGACCCGTAGCAAAGTGCGGGGGGTGGGGGGATTGCGAGCATCCCCCACACACACCCGTCAGCACCCAGCTCTGCACCCGCCCCGGGGCCGGCGATGCTCGCAGTTAAAACTGGAGTGACATTTCTGATCTCAGACGAGCCTCTGGTGGCCGCCGTGCGCGTTGCATGGGGAGCGCCCCCTTCCTCGCTCCCCCCGCGCCGGGGGAAGCGGAGGCCCAGATGCTCCCTAAGCCGGGCTTTGCCCCTTCCCACACACCCCCTCCTCCCTGGAGGCAGAGGACCATCCCTGCCCTGTCCCAGGGGGCGGTTTGGGGATGTGGGAGGGGATGTACTTCCTTCCCGCCCCAGACTCCAGCCGGGGACCGTGGCCCACTCGGTCCCATCTGTCCCCAGAGTTGTTTTTTGGGGCTGTTAAATTCCTTTCCTCGTCCCTTTTGTAGGGCAACAAGGGAGAGGCGGGACCAGCAGGACCTCCGGGAGAAATGGGACTAGCTGGACTTCCCGGGCCCATCGGACCCCGAGGGCAGCCAGGCCCCCCTGGTCCCCCTGGACCACCGGGGCCAGGCTACGAGGTTGGATTCGTAAGTGACCACCCCTGTGATGGCGATGGGGGGGAAGGGAAGCTGGATCAGGAGGTGTGGCTCAGCCCCTTCTCACCCTGCCCCCTTCTCACCCTGGCTAGGGCGACATGGAGGGCTCGGGGCTGCCGTTCGCCACCAGCTCCCCAGGACCACCTGGAGCTGAGGGACCACAGGTAGCTCTGCTCCCACCCTGTCCCTCTGCTCCACACGGGGCATCCCCTGCCACCCTGTTCCCTGCCAGCACCCCACACTCATTGCCCTCTTCTTGTTGCTCTCAGGGTGTGCCAGGACTACCAGGGGTGAAGGTGAGGAGCCCCTCAAACACCTTCCTCACCCATGCAGCATCCGTGCAGGGTGCTCATGGGCAGCCTGTGGGCACATCCCTGCTCTGACATCTCTTTCCTTGCAGGGGGAGGTCGGCAGCCCCGGCCAGCCCGGCTTGCCGGGACCAAAGGTAGGAATGCCAGGAGATTGGGATGGGCAGCATGTGACCCTCTGGAGTTGGCAGGGCGCTGGGCAGGACCCCCGTGCCCCCTGACCTGGGGCTGTCAGGAGGATGCTTCGTACTCCCATCTCGCCCTTTCCCGCCTCTCATTGCAGGGAGATGCTGGACTGCCCGGCATGGATGGCCGCCCCGGCCTGGAGGGCTTCCCGGGACCACAGGTAGGAGCATCAGGCACCCAAAAGCCTTCCCCTCACTCCAGGCAGGGCACCGTTGCGTGTAGCAATGGCACCATCCCCAGAAGCCAAAATCCCCCCCACCCCCAGTGCCTTCAGCTCTGGAACCAGGGTGCCCTCGCTGCATGGGACCGCATCCCCACCAGCCTGCCTCACTGCGCTCCATCACCTCCACCCAAAAGCATCCCACCCTGACTCACCACCTTGAGGTGGTGGGGTGGGGGTGGCCTGAAAGGTTTTGCTGAGTCACAGGGGGGCAAGGGGGGGTCTCTGCCTGTGACCCAGGGTCTGGCTCCATGCAGTGCTGAGCAGGATGCTCACCTCTGCCTGCTCCTCCTTCCAGGGACCCAAAGGTGACAGAGGAAGCCCCGGTGAGAAGGTAGGTGCCACTGGGTTGGGGACAGGGACCCACCAGGGGTTCCCCAGGGTCTGATGGCTTGTATCGTCTAGGGTGAGCGAGGCCAAGATGGCATAGGGCTCCCTGGACCCCCTGGGCCACCCGGTCCCCCTGGACAGGTCATTGCTGTCTCCAGTGAAGATGTAAGTGATGGCTCCTGGCTTCAGCTGGAGGGGAGCTAAAATTGGGGGGCGGAGGGGCCTGCCCGGCATCCATCATGCGGGAGGACCAAGGGGGACCTCTCTAGGAACTCTACTTGTGCTTCAAGAGCAAAGATAAGGATGAAACCCCTGTTTTCTCTTATTTTCCTAGAAGTCTTCGGTGGCCTTGCCTGGTCCAAAGGTAGGTGCCCCCCTTGCCACCCACGCCCACCCCTTGGCACTGCTGGGTGGGCACCTGGTTTCTTGGAAAGGTCTGGGAGGGGGATGAAGGGGGGTGGCGGCTCTTACAAGCATTCCCGCTTCTCTCTGCAGGGCAGACAGGGTCACGCTGGCTTCCCGGTGAGTTGGTGGCAGCGCTGGGGACCACAGGGACTGTGTCAGTGGAAACTCTGGGTGGTGTTACCTCTGGTTGCCCAGTCCTGGCACTGCCAGGGTGGTGGGGATGGAGGTAGGGGGTTGGGGTCTGCCTTTGGCAGGTGGGAGATGACGCTGGGGCTCTGCTTCTACCCACAGGGCCCAGTGGGACCGAAAGGAGACCGGGGGTCATCTGGTCCCCAGGGCTCCCCGGGGTTGAAGGTAACTGTTTTGGGCCACCTCTTGCCCTGTGAGGTGGTCACACATCTGGTCCCCATCCCACCTGGGCAACAGGTCCTGGTGGTGACACCAGCCCTGCCGCGGGAAGGAGCCCGATGCCTCCATCTCCCATCCTGCCTCCTCCTCTCTTGCAGGGGGAGAAGGGGGAGCCTGGTGTCATCATCAGCCCTGATGGGACCGTGGTGACCGCAAAGGTGAAAGGGGAAAAGGTAGGTGTGCCATGGGAGTGGGGGGCACATCCCAGCACAGCGGGTGCCGGGTGGTCCCGGTGGTGATGCCTCTTCCCTCTCTGCTGTCCACAGGGAGAGCCAGGGCTGCGGGGACCGACAGGACCCTCGGTAAGTCACCGTCCTCACGTCCCACAGGCAGGGTCAGGGCTGATCCAGGGCAGAGGGCGACAGGGGGTGCCTCCAGTCGGAGCATTCCCCATCCTCATCATCTTTCCCTTCCAGGGTCCCCAGGGACGAGCAGGGATGAAAGGAGAGATCGGCTTCCCGGGCAGACCCGTAAGATCCGCTCCCGGTTTGTTAGTCCCCTTGGCCATCGCCTCCTCCCAACGCATCTCCCCACCTCATTTGCTCCTCTTGTGCCCACCGAACCCCAAACCCCACCATGTCCCCGCGGTGCTGAGGGGTGGGTGATGCCAGAGGTGATGCCGGGGTGTCACCATGTGATGGGGACAAGGCTCAACTCTGCTGCTCATCCGCAGGGACGTCCAGGCATGAATGGGCTGAAGGGTGAGAAAGGTGACCCTGCGGACATCAGTGGCATGCTGGGCTTGCGGGTGAGTGATGCCGTGACAGGCCCCCCACCCTGCTCCCCCCCAGCAGATGCGGGGGGGGGCAGACATTGAGGGGCACCCTGGGAACCCAAGTCTCCCTCTCGCGGGGGAAGGGCACAGCCCCAGTGTGCCCCCTACCCCCCCATGGGGACTGTCTGCCTTGCAGAACCCTGACACATCTTCTTCCTCCTTGCAGGGTCCCCCAGGACCCCCAGGTCCCCCAGGCCCTCCCGGGCCACCTGCCAGCATAGTCTATGACAGCAGCAATGTGAGTAACAACAAGGTCACTGCAAGAGGGGAAGCTGAGGGCTGGGGACCAGGTGTCTCCCCGTGTCCCCTGCTTGGCTGGAAGGGATTGGGGACACTGCGGTGGCATCCCAGCCAGGGCTGGTGTGTGGGGCTGCCGGCAGCACTGCACTGTGGTTGGAGTACCCAAGGATGCTCCTGTCTCTGCAGCCATTTCCTTTGCATCCCCACAGGCCTTCAGTGATTCTGGCCATCCCTCGCTGCCAGCCTTCCCTGGTAAGGGGGTGTCCCTCGCCTCCAGCCCCCTCAGGGTGCTTTGGGGGTGGGGAGGAGGAGCCCCCCCTGAGCTAGAGCTGGGGCTGGGGTGCTGCAGCTCTCAGGTGGCATCATGCCTCCATCACTTCCCACAGGTTTCCACCAGTTCCCAGTACAAAAGGGAGAGAAAGGTGATGCTGGAGCCCCAGGCCCCCCAGGTGGGTGATCGGTCCCCGTGGGTGGAGGTGGGCAGAGGGTGGCTCATGCCCACTCTGGCTCTCCTCTCCTTCCTCTCCCTCTCTGCAGGCCACTTCCCCTACGACCTCAGTCACTTCAGCGCCAGCCTGCGGGTAAGCCCTTTGCCTGCCAGCGGTGGCTCATGGGGCTTGCACCGGGCACCGATTGGGGTATCGGGGTGCATCCTGACCCCTCCCCTTAAAAATGTGCCATCCCACAGGGCGACAAGGGGGAGGCAGGTCCCAAGGGCGAGAAGGGTGAGCCGGGTGGCACCCCATTCTATGGTCCCAGTGGCTCTGGGCTGTCAGGACCTCCTGGGCCCCAGGGCTACCCCGGTCTGCCGGTGAGTACTCCACAGCGCAGGGGCGTGAGGGGGGACGGCATCCCCAGGTGCTGTGCTCCAGGGATGCTCTCTTGCACTGCCTAGGGTCCCAAGGGGGACAGTATTGTTGGGCCGCCGGGGCCCCCTGGACCTCAGGGCCCCCCTGGTATTGGATACGAGGGGCGGCAAGGACCCCCTGGCCCTCCAGGGCCCCCTGGTCCTCCCTCCTTCCCAGGTCCCCACAGACCAGGTGAGTACTTGTGCCCCCACATCCCTCCCTTCCCGCATCCCTCCCTGTGCTGCAGCCCTCTCTATCTCACTTGTCTTCCTCCCAGCCATCAGCGTCCCTGGCCCCCCCGGACCACCGGGACCTCCGGGACCACCAGGCACCAGCGGGACATCCTTGGGGGTGAGCTGGGGCTCTGGTTGGGGGGTGGTTTGCCCACAGGCTGAGCCCTAACTGCTCCCTCCTGGGGGCTGTGCCCGCAGCTGCGTGCCCTGCCCACCTACCCAGCAATGCTGAGCGCTGCGCAGGAGCTGCCCGAGGGCAGCCTCATCTTCCTCACTGACCGGCAGGAGCTCTACGTCCGTCTGCGCGGGGGCTTCCGACGGGTGCTGGTGAGTGGAGGGGGGGCAGAGGGACCCCCCACACCTCCTCTGCTGCCCGGCTCTGAGGGCATGCGGGCAGCATCACCCTGGAGTTTCAGTGGCATCTTTTGGGGGTGCTTGAGTGTCATGTGTCCCCCTTGCATGAGGAAGGGGAAGGGGGGATGGCTGGGATCTGATGTGCCATGTACTTGCAGCTGGAGGAGCACACCCTGATCCCCAGCTCGGCCCTGGTGAGTCCCATCCCCCATCTCCCTCCCTCCATCCATTCCCATCCCATCCCCATCCCCAACCATCCCTCAAACCTGCCTCTCCCTCCCCAGGACAACGAGGTGTACGACAAGCCCCCCAGCGTCCACTATGCCGGCCCCCAGCCCCCCCTCCAGCCCCGGGGACCCCTGCACCCCCTCCGCAACCACAGTCCCCCGCCAACCGCCCGGCCCTGGCGCGGGGATGAGGTGGTAGCCAACCAACACCTCCTGCCCGAGCAGCCCCTGCTCCACCACCAGCATGAGCTCCTCAACAGCTACTACGTCCACCGCCGGCCAGACCCGGCCCCTGTGGCTGCCCACGTGCACCAGGACTTCCAGCCTGCCGTGAGTGCTGCGATGGCAGAATTGGGGGGGTGATGGCGATGGCAGAGAGGGGGTGATGGTGATGGGGGTGGGGGGATGATGGCGGAGGGGGGGTGATGGCAGCGGGGAGGTGATGGTGGACAGGGGGCGATGGCGGAATTGGGGGGTGATGGAGTCGGGGGCGATGGCGGAGTGGAGGCATGATGGCGATGGTGGCGGGGAGGCGATGGCGGAAGGGGGGTGACGACGGCCGCCCATGTCCCTCAAGCCCTGTCACCTCCTCTTGGCAGCTTCACTTGGTGGCCCTGAACACCCCGCTGAGCGGCGGCATGCGCGGCATCCGGGGCGCCGATTTCCAGTGCTTCCAGCAAGCCCGGCAGGTCGGGCTGGCCGGCACCTTCCGCGCCTTCCTCTCCTCCCGCCTCCAGGATCTCTACAGCATCGTGCGCAGGGCCGACCGTGCGGCCGTGCCCATTGTCAACCTCCGGGTACGTGGGGGGGGCAGGTGGGGTTGTGGTGTTCCCAGCCCCTCTCGACACCCCGTGAGCCCCAAGGCATGCAGAGCATCCCAAAGCCATCCCCACCATCTACACAGCAGTGAGCACAGAGCATCCCAGGGATAGCTGAGTTGTAGGGGTGAAGGTATAGGGTAATAAGCCTAATAAATTGATAATATGGAGGAATATTATTAGGGATGTGAAGATTAAAGCTCATTTATGGCTTTTCTTGTCTAATGGAATTATTAATTGTTTTGTGATGAGGTGAAGGAGTCATGTTTGAAGGGTGGAGAGTCGGTTAGCGATTCATCAATTGTTTGGTGATGGGAGTAGTAGGGTTGGGAATAGTACGGAGATTAGGGCTAAGGGGATTCCTAGGAGGGATGGGCTTGTAAATTGATCAAAGAAGCTTAGGTTCATGGTGAAGTTCAGGAGTGAGTTTTAGTGTTTGTAGAGGGTTTCTTGTGAACTAAGTTGGTGGGGAAGAATGACAAAAGTTTAGGTTGAATGATTAGTGATAGGGTTAATCATGCTATGAATATAAAATAAAACCATGGGTGTGGGTTAAGTTATGGGATGCCATTAAGGAGGTGTTGATGGACCTCTTTCTCTAGTTTAAAAGGCTAGTGCTGTTGCATAGCTGCTTAACGATTAGGATGATAGTAGTGAGAATCAGTTTTCAAAGTGGATGAGAGGTGTAGATTCTACTACAATTGGTATGTAGCTGTGATTGGCACCACAAATTTCAGAGCATTGGCCATAGAAGATGGCTGGGCAGGTGGTGATGAATGATGTTTGGTTCAGTCATCCTGGGATCACGTCAGTTTTTAGTCCTAATGTGGGGATTGCTCAGGAGTGTAGGACGTCGTCGGCTGTGATGATACTGCGGATGGGGGATTCTATTGGAATAACCAGGCAGTGGTCTACTTCTAGTAGTTGGAAGTGTCCTGGTAATAGTTCTGTTGTGGGGATTATGTATGAGTCAAACATGAGGTCTTTAAAGTCTGGGTATTCGTAGGTTCAATATCATTGGTGTCTGATGGCCTTTAGGGTAAGATCAGGTTTGTCTAGTTCATCTATTATGTATAGGATTTGGAGGGATGGTAGGGCAAGTAAAATGAGAATGATAGCTGGTGAGATTGTTCAGATTAGTTCTACTTCTTGGGCATCTACGGTGTTTGCTGATCCCAGGGATGCTCTGTGGTCACTGCTGTGTAGGCAGTGGGGGTGGCTTTGGGATGCTCTGCAGGGATGCTCTCTGGGTGCAAGCAGTGCTGACACCAACTTAACAACACCCCCCTCCATCTTTTTCCACCACCCCTCCCCAAACCAGGACGAAGTGCTCTTCAGTAACTGGGAAGCCCTTTTCACGGGCAGCGAAGCCCCGCTGCGAGCCGGCGCCCGTATCCTCTCCTTCGACGGCCGGGATGTCCTGCGGGATGCAGGATGGTGAGTGTGGGTTGGAGTGAAGGAGATGGAGGGGGGGGGGGTCTGCACCACGGTTAGGGAGCAGCAGCGGTCATCCCCCTTCCCAACTTTTCTTTCTTCCAGGCCTCAGAAGAGTGTCTGGCATGGCTCAGATGCCAAGGGCCGGCGCTTGCCTGAGAGCTACTGTGAGACATGGCGGACGGAGGAGCGCAGCGTCACTGGCCAGGCTTCCTCACTGGGCTCTGGCAAGCTGCTGGAGCAGGTGGCCAGCAGCTGCCAACACTCCTTCATTGTCCTCTGCATCGAGAACAGCTTCATGACCTCTGCCAAAAAGTGACAGCCCCTCCTCCCGCCTCGTTCCCTTTTTGGGGGAGGGGAGGGGACCCCATGCCTCCCCGGGGAGGATTGGGCCAGCCTGCACCCCCTGACACCCCCACCATGGTCCTTCCTCAGCCCCTCCATCTCCTGCCTTCACCCCCAGCAGGGTTTTCTTCTCCTCCCGCAGACCTGAAGCCAAAGAGTATCGCCATTGCCCCTGCCCTGGGTTGGCAGGGGCTCCTTGTATCCCACCCGGGGCAGGGCAGCCGTGGGCTGGCTGCCTTCCTCCTCATCATCCTCCTCCTCCTCCTGCTCCACTTCTAACCCATATTATTTAACCACTTCAGCTTGCGTCCCACCACCCGCTTGGATGCTTTTTTTCGGGGTGGCTGGACCAGAGGATGCTTGATGGGGGGAGATTTTGGCACTGCCATGCCCTGTGCCTTCCTGGAAAGCCTGTGGGGATTTCTCTGCTGCAACCCCCCCCAGCCCTGCACCGTCCTCGCCAGGAGCGTGGGGCCAGACCCGAATTCATGCTGCTGGGGCTACGGGCTCTTCTCTAGAGGAAACCCTGGCATCCCACCCAAGCAAGGGACTGTCCTGTGGCGGTGCCGGCACCCCCCTCTCCCCAGGATGGTCTCCATCCTCCCCAGGTAAGGATGATCCCACCCAGCTCATCATCACCCTCACGAGCCCCAGCGTTTCTCTGGCTGTTGTCGCCCCCCATCCCCTCTGTGCCCCCCACCCCGGGTACACCCGCACCCAGGCCAGAATGGGAACCAGTGTGATGAGGTGACCCTGACATGGGGCCAGGCATGCCCTTGGTGTGTGTTTACATGCACGTGCATATTGAACACAGGCGCTACCAAGGGCTGACACTCCCATCACCCCAAATTCCTCCTCCTGCCCCGGGCCTGCCTTTGCTGTGCTCCAGTGGCCAAGGCAGGCACAGCAGAGCTGGGGTGAACTGGTGTGTGGGCAAATCCAAGGTGCTAAAAAAACCAACCACCCCACAAAAAAAAAAGGAAAAAAAAAAAAAAGATTAATCTGTTACTAGCTTTTTATTATCCTATGGAAATGATTCCCATCCAAGCTGTGCGAGTCACACGGCCGCTTCTCCTTACAGCCTACTGTATTTTGTGGAATTAACGCAATTTCCAGCCTGTGGATCTCTGGGTTTTTTTAATTTTATTATTTTTTGTTTGTTTGGTCAGTTGTGTCCTACAAAACCATTTTCTAAAGGCACTGAATAAAGGAACGTTATCCTCTTGTAGCCTGGCTCCGTGCAACGCTGAGGACCCAGTGGCCAGGAGACCGCCTGGACCCCTTCCATCTGTGTTTCGTGTCCCCGTGCGGCATGTGGCGGTGGTGGCAGCTGTGGGCACCCTGCCCCTGCTCTGGTTGTGTTTGTGGCCAAGGGCAGGTGGTGGGGGCACAGCCCCTTGGCCCCGTGGAGCAGAAAAGGGGGTGCTGGCGCTGTGCCCCGCTGGCAGGACGGGAGGAGAACCGCACGGTGACACTTGCTTGTGGAGCAGAGACCCGGCTGCCACGGTGGTCGCAGGGCTCAGGCTTGCACAGCGCCCGTCTCCGGGCTCTTCTCTGGTGCTGGGGCCTCTGTGGGGTGCTGGCACGGCTCCCTGGCCAGGGCCAGCTCCGTCGGCCGCTTGCGGTGGCTGTGCCGGATGCCCACGCCGACAGCAGCCAGCAGCAGGTAGACCACTGCCAGCAGCGTGAAGTAGGCAAAATAGACGTAGAACTGCAAGAGAGGTGGGGAGAGGGTGATGCCTGCAGCCCCCCCGCTTCACCCCATGCCACTGCAGGACCACCTCCATCCTGGCTGCCCACCCCTGCAATGTTCCTACCTGGGGATGCACAGACAAGCCCAAGCCCCTCTTGTCAACCACAATGATGGTGATGATGGTCTTCAGCACGGTGGCAAAGAAGGTGTTGATCCCAAAGACCAGTGCACAGAGCTCTTTGGAGAGGGAGGTAGCGATCTGGAAACTGGGATAGAGGGGGATACTGGTGAGCCCCTGGTGCTGGCCTGGCTGCTGGGGTGGGAGCAGGTCCCCAGGGGTACCACGCACATGGCGATGGGCACCAGGAACTGGTGTGAGCCACGGAAGAGGACGTAGGCAGCGTAGCAGAGCCAGATGTTGCAGGTGGTGTTCATGACGAGGAGCAGTCCCGCCTGGAACGCCGTCACCACCCCGATCACCAGCTCTGACCACAGCGTCCAGCGGATCTTCATGTAGCCGGCGGCGAAAGAAGCACCAGCCCCTAGGAAGGGGACGAAGGACACTGTGACCACCTCACCAGCATGGGGTCATGGTGAGTCCCCCAGCCTAGCGATGCTCACCTCAACACTACTGCCAAACCACCCACTGCACCCCCCAAAACTTCCTCCAGATCGCCATTCCCAGGGGACGCAGCAATACAGGGGGGAAAGTGTGTCACCATCACCCCCTCCCCATCCTCAGTGTCCCCAGCCCAAGCCAGCATACCCAGCAGCGTGGAGGCGGCGTCCACCCCTCCATTGTAGACCCGGCGGTTGTCCATGGCGGGGTAGATCTCGTTCCAGAGGATGTGCACGTAGTACAGCACCAGGTAGTAACCGGCTGAGTTGAAGACCCACCACGAGGACCAGAGCCGGAGCTGGGGTTGCCTGGCCAATGCGCCCACCTCCTGCAGCATGCGGCACAGCACCCCCTCCCGCCAGCCCCCCGGCCCCCCACCACCCTCCCCCCCAGCCATCCTGTCCAGCTCAGACCCATTGCCAGCCCCCTTGGGTCGGTTGAAGAAGAGGCTGCGCCGGGGCCGCTCGAGGAAGAGGGTGAGGATGAGGCCAAAGCTGACAAAGCCCAGTGAGACGTAGTTGAGAGTGAGAAAGGGGACGCTGCCCAAGGTGACGCAGAGCTGGCCCAGCACCGAGCTGGTGAAGACACCCAGGAGGACGGCAGAGCGGGAGTAGCTGGCCATACGCTGGTAGCGGGATGGGGCAACCAGGGAGAAGATGTAGGAGGAGTAGGCGATGCGGGCAGCCATGGTGACGCCGTAGAAGAACTCCATCAGCTGCATGGCCAGGACAGAGGTCCCCAACACCAGCAGCAGCCAGATGGAGATGTGGCTCAGGCTCTGCAGCACCAGCACCGGCTTGTAGCGCAGGTAGTCCGTCAACAGGAAGATGGGCACCAGCACTGCCAGGTAGGAGTAGGTCAGCACCGGGGTGATCTCGTTGGTCACCTGCCATGCGTGCAAGGAGGAGGGGCTGAGCATGGGACACGTCCCTGGCAGATGTCCCCATCCCTGAGGAGCGTGGTTCTGTTGGGCACCGGACGTGACTCCCATCGAGGCACCTCTGCGGGGAGGAAGGCGGCCTGCAGCGTGCTCTGCAGGGGCCTGGCTGAGCTCTGGCCCCCTCCCGTGCCTGGAACGCAGCGTTCCCACGGACGCGGCAGCACGCTGGGACTGGGGCCAGCATCCCTTGGTTGGGGCATGAGGCTGAAGAGCCCCTCCCCATCTAATGCCATCGGTGCCAGCAGCCCGGCGGTGCCCAGCCCTGTGCTGTGCCAGCATAGAAAGGTCCCCTTGCTGGGACGGGACGGGGCTTCTCCCAGCTCAGGACCCCTGTGCCTGCCCTGGCAGGCAGGGGTCAGGCACCATCCCCCAAAATCAGTTGCCAGCCCAGGCACAAGGGCTCTAGCCAGGGAAAACTGAGCCTGGGACTTTGGGGCCAGGATGACCTCGCAGCCCAGAGTCACAGGGCCGTGCCACCAGACAGACCCACACCACCTTCTCCTCACCCCCAAAAACACCACCACGCCTCACCATGCGGCATCTTGCCCAGGATGCACCCCCACCTCCCCCACACCCCGCAACCACGGTAGGATGCTCCAGCTATCCCCAGGGTAGCCACAAAGGGGGATGCAGGGGACAGGCTGCCCAAGGCTTACCTCTGCCTGCGTGAAGTTCTTGTCAGACCCCAGGAGATACGGGGTGATGAAGCTCTCCCCGGGCCGGATCTGTGTCATGAAGCCATAGAAGCAGAGGTAGAAAACCTGTAGCTTCCAGCGCTGGTCCGTTGCCATCTCTGGTGCTGGCTTTTGGGTGTCATCATCCTTCTTGGGCATGGCTCTGCCGGCTCTGCAGCAGGATGGTGGCATTATCCGGGGGACCATCATCTAGACAGGCTTTGCCGGGCCAGGCAGACCCTCTCTGGCTGCAAGTGCTCTCCGACGCATCAAAAGCCACGCCGCTCCAGTCTCTGGGGAGAAAGGAGCATTTGGCACGGGCTGAAATTCCTCCATAATCACAAGGCAAATAAATAACTGCTACATTCTCCCCAGGAGATGTTCCTGCAGGAAGAAAAGCAGCTGCACGTCTTGCTGTGCGGGGATGGGGAGGAGTGGTGGGGGGAAGGAAGAGGGAGGGGGGGGATTTCAGGCGGCATTTGTAAATCCTTTATAAATGAGCCTGGATGCCCAAAGTGCCTGGCTCTGCAGAGTGGGGGGGTGTCCTCAGCTCCCATCACCTCCCCTTTCTCCCTGTTCCCTTAAAATGAGGCGAGCGGCTCTGCTGCAGACCCGGAGGCAGAAGGATGCGGATGTTCCGTGCCAGGGGTGCTCCGGAGGGAGATGGCAGCAGCCGTGCCGGGGACCACACTGACTGTGGGTTAATGTGAGCGTGAGGCCGCCCATGTTACACATTAGCCGGGCGCTCGGCGGGACTCGAGCCAAGCGCCAGGCAAGCAGCTGCCCCATGGCTCATCCCCCCCCCCCCCGCCATCCTGCTGCAGGCTGCAGTGCTTGGGTGGCATCGCCTGGCCCAGGGAGAATGCAAAATGCCACGAGGTTCATGGGTCCGGAGGGAGATTAAAGGCTCAGAGCCCGAGGTTTGGCCGCAGGAAAGCTGGCAGCGCCAGGCAGAGCGGATTAGCGATCACGAGGGGAAGGCGGGGACGGGTGAAGGCCTGGCCGGGGTTGTCCTCCCTGAGCTCCCTGCTCCCAACACTTCTCCAGCCGTAAAGGAATCCACGTGTACCGATCCATGACATGGGAGCAAGGTCTAGGAACCCGATTACCCTGCTAATTGCAGAATGACTAATTACAGTTATTAGCACATAAGTCCACGGTCCCCATCCGTGTCTTCCTCCTACTTCATCCTGTGCGGTGAGACTCAGGGGGGCTCACGTCTGAAGAGCCCCCTCCCCTGGATAAAGCACAGGGAAGTGAGCTGGTGGCTCCTGACTGAAAGCAAAAGAGGAAGCAGGGTCCCCCTTTGTCCGGCGGCATTCCCATGGGATTTCAGCACCAGTGCCAAACCATTGCGAAAACATGCGTGTCCCAACGCAAAGGGATCGGTCCCTACCTCTTAATTGGGTCCCTGGAGAGCCAGGCAGGGATTTGGTGCTCCCTTACTGCCGGGCCAGCTATCAACCAGAGCTGGCATGGGTTTGGGCGACAGACGGAGCACTGCAGCCCCCCACCCCCACCCTGCTGGGAAGGGCAAGGGAAAAGGGGCTAACCACCTCCCTGCCCCGCACCTTCAAAGACTCACCCCAGCACCGTGCCGTGCCTACCTGGGGCCCCTGCCAGCAGCGACTGGCTGGACTATGCCCCATCACCCGCTTGTCCCTGAGCTGGGCTGCGGACGTGAGCCACCGTCACCTCTAGCAGCCGCTCTCTGCGGGGCAGCCCCCCCCCACCACGTGCACCAGGACCCCGACGGGCTAATTTTCCACTGTCATGGTTTTGCCCCAGCTGAGAGCTGAGCATCACGTAGTCACTTGTTCTTTAAAAGGAAGAGGGAGGAGGGAAGTTGGAGGCAGGGGGGGAGGGAAGGGAAAGGGAAAAAAACCCCAAAACCAAGGAACCAAAACCCCATGGGTTGGGATAAGGAGAGTTTACTAGAATAGCAGCAAGACAGATATAACAATGCTAACAGGACTTTAGAGCAAAAAATATATGAAACTGGTGATACACAATGCAGTTTCTCACCGAACCACACAACTCAGGCCGTGCAGCCCAGAGCTGCCCCAAAACCAGACATCCCCAAAAACCACGCATCCTGGAGCCGCCTGCTCCTCCTCCCACCAGACCCCCTTTATACTGAGCATGACGTCATTGACATGGGATACCCCCTTTGGCCAGTTCTGGCTTCGTCCCCTCCCTTCTCATTAGCAGGGAAATATGAACAACTGAGAAAGTCCTTGATCGCTTGGCAACAACTAGAAACAGGATACTATCAGCACTGCTCCCATCCTGACTCCCAAACACAGCATTCTATCCACTATTAGAAGAGAAATTAACTCCATCCACACTGAAATCAGGACATCCACCCTCTGCGTTTTGGGAGCTCCCCGTTTCCTTTTTCGTGTCCGCCCCTGACCCAAAGGAAACCCTTACCACACTGAAATCCAGGGCGCAGCCCCGTGCCGCTGCCCTGGTGCCACCACCCCGCAACGTGCAGGGACCCCAGCCCCAAACCCACCTGGCCAAACCCAGTTCCACCTCTCCAGACCACCCGCGGAGCTGCCGCCACCCCAGGTGAGGGGATCCCAAGGGATGCTCCCGGCTCAGCGTTGTCATCCCGCCGCCCTGGTGCAAGCCCGGCAGAGAAGAAGGAGCAGAGCGCGGTTGTCACCGTGGGAACCTGGTTATCGCCGGGTTATCGCGGCGTGACCCCGATAAGGGATGGCAGTCGGGCTGCGCAGCTGTCAGCCCGCAGGCCAGGGGCATGATGAGGGCAGCCGAGCGTGGCCGCAGCCCCCCCGGGGAGCTACGGTCCCCATAGTGAAGCGTTGGGGTGGGGAGAGGGACAGCCGGGGGGGAGGGAGGGGCTCAGGGGGATGCTCTCCCCAGCGGGCACCGAAGTGAAGCCACCGAAGCACGATGTGCTTTTTGGGGAGCAGCTGAGCGGGCAGGGATGGGGGTCCCTGGAGCGCCTTCCGCACAGCAAGGCAGGGAAGCTCCCCGAAATTCACCCGTGTCCCTCCCCCCGCCCCGACCCCAGCATCCAATTTAGATGCTGGATCGGCTTGGGGTGCAGGTGGGAGAGGAGGGTGCTGGGGGCGGGGGATGGATGCGCGGCAGCAGCTCACCCTGAGACAGGCCACCCCGGGGACACCCCAGCCCCGGGGACACCCCAGCACCCCGGGCCCTACCTGGGAGGGTGGCGGGCATGGGGGCGGCAGGCCGTACCCGCCCGAGCGCAGTGCGGGGGGGCCGGGGCTCCCCGCCGCAGACGGAGCCCGATCCCGCAGCAAGGGCAGGCGGAGGAAGAGGAGGGTGCGGGGGGGGGCCCTCGGGAAATGTAGTCGCGCCCCATGTGCGGGTCGGCGGGGAGACTACAAGCCCCACAGTGCAGTGGGCAGCAGGAAGGGGAGGAGGCAGAGGAGGAGGAGGAAGAGGAGGAGGCAGAGGCAGAGGCAGAGGAGGAGGAAGAAGAAGAAGATGAGGAAAAGACTGGGGGCACAGCCGCGCCGGTAGCTCGTGGGTTTGCGTCCGAAACTTTGGGGGAGGGGGAGTGCGACACGTTCTCCCTCCCACAACCCCCGGAAACATCGCCTCCGCATCCTGCCCGGCGGGGGAACACCCCCTTCTACAGCTCCTTCGGCCGGGGTCAGTTCGCACCCCGCACAACCCCCCACTCCCCTCCCCTGCGCCCATCTACCGTGGCCTCTGGGCCGAGGGGCCCCGCGTACCGCCCGGCTGGCTCGGCAGCATCCCCGAGGGGACGCCTTGAGTCCCTTCCACCAACCCCCCACCCACCACCCTCCTCACTGGTTTAACGCGTCCCCTGCTCATAGCTGCTCCGAGTTCTTTCTGGGCACCGTGCTGGGGTGGGTTTTTTTTTTGGGGGGGGAGGAGAGGAGGGGGGCGGCATGGAAGGATGTGCCGCGACCCAGAGGGTCCTGAACATCCCTCTGCTGGCCAGGCTCAGCGCATCCTTAGCAGAGGTGGAGACCCTCGAGGATCGGGCCCCGGGGCCGCTGCCCCCATCTCCCGGGATGTGACGCAACGCATCTTCCGAGAGCGTTTTCTCTTCCCTCCCCCCCTCCCTTTCCCCCCAAGCCCTCTCAGCACTTACCCTGCTAGAACCAAACACAAACTGACAGGGCTCGGCTTCTCCACTGAAATATTCATGTGTTCCTGCCTGGAAGCGTGGCAGTGGGACCCAGCTTTCAGCCCTGGTGCCTCTGGTTTGGGAGCCAGCACTGGGCACCTCCCATTTTGGGAGGTGGGCTGTCGTCGTGTCTGAAAGTGATGTAAGACAAGGTTTGGGGAGCATCCCCCCAGGATTAGGAAAGCCCTGAGCCCCAGGATCAGAGGGGCTGCTGGTGGGCTGCTTGGGGAATTTCAGGCCAGGAACATTGCCAGGGATTTTCACAATCCCCCCCACACCATGCCCAGGACTGTCAGGGGTCCAGGCAGCTGCACCTCAACCTGGGGTCTTCCCACCCAGAGGTCTCCTGTCCCATTGAGCTCCCCCCTGCACCTCTGTTGGTTTGTTCACCAACAAACCACCATGGTGGGGGATGAACCAGCGTTTACTTCACTTGGGTTTTTCTGCTTTTCCCAGCCCAACGGATCAAGCCAGGACATGTTATTGAGGTGGGGGACATGCCATGTCCTTTCTTAAACAATGGCATTTCCCCCCCCCCCTCCTCACACCCATGTTTTTCCCCCAGGGAGGACATCCGGACAGCTCTGGCACTGCAGTAGGAGCCGGCTCCGGCAGTGTCGGTTTTGGGAGGATGGCAAGAGCACAGCAGCCATGTCCACAGGCTCCCCGTGCTCACTGTGTGCACCCCCAGGCAGGGGCACAGCCTTGGTGCAACCAGTGTCCCCATCGCTTGGTGGTAGCAGGGCTGGGTCACAGAATCACAGGGGTTGGAAGGAAACTCCAGAGCCCATCGGGTCCAACCCCCTGCCAAAGCAGCTCCCTGGCTCATATTGCACAGGTCGGCGTCCAGATGGGGCTGGAATATCTCCAGAGAAGGAGACTCCACACCCCCTGGGCAGTCTGTCCTGGGGTGCTGCTGGGCCTCCATCACCCTGAGCAGGGTCACTTGGGACCTCTGCCCACCCATCCCAGTATGGGTCCCTTGGCAAAGTCATGCTGCATCTACCAGCCCCAGTTCACTGGCCTGGGATAGCAGCCAGGGGTGCAAGTGCAAGGGCTGTGCTGTGCAAAGAGGGCAGGGTGCTGGCAGCACAGGGCACCCCAACATCCCATCGGATGGCTTTCGCGGGGGGGGGCAATCCCCAGAGCCCCAGAGCTGGTGTCCCCCAGCACATGAGTGTTTCACCTTGGATCTAGGACTGAGCTTCAACAAGGAGGGACAGGGCAGGGGCAGGAACTGGAACAGGGCCTGCAGCAGGCATGGGGCGGGGGCTGTGTCAAGCCCGGAGCTGGGGCAAGGCCAGTGACAAGGGTCTGGTGGTGGGGAGGGGGCTGGAGCAGGGTGCAGGGACTCGGGCGAGGGCTTGGACGGGGACAGAGGCTAGGATGGGGCAGGGGCTGTGCTGGGCAAGGGCGGGGGCTGGGAGGCGGGCAGCGGCCGGGTCACAGGAGGGCAGAGGCAGCGGAAGGGCAGCGGCTGCGAAGGGACAAGGCAGGCGTCTGGCAGGGGCAGTGGCGGGTGGCAGGGGAGCGGCTGGGGTCGGTTTAGGGGCAGGGGCGGGGCGGTGGGGGGGACGGGCTGGGGGGCTGGGCGGGACCGGGCTGGGGGGGGGCCGGGCGTGCCCGCTGGGCTCCGGCTGCCGCCTCCCTCGGATCGAGCTCCGGTGCGTCCTCCCGGCCCCGCCTGGCCCTCCCGTCTCTTCACGGCTCGGCGCTCCGTCCGTCCGGGGGCAGGTAGGGGTTTGCTGTCCTTTTCCAGGCCGGGGGGTTGCGGAACGGAGCGGCCGGTCCTGTTCCCGGTCGGGCTGCCTTTCCCCTGCTCCGGTAGAGTCCTTCCTTGGGGCGGGAAGACGGGTCGGCCCCAGGGAGCAGGGATGGGGTGGAGGGGTTGGGGACGTAGTACCGCAGGCGGGAGGTGAGTTACCGCTCCTGGAAGCGGCCCGAGCACCTTCCCAACCGGGAAGCTCTGCTGAGCGGCGGGTCCCCCGTGCCCCGGGGGGCTTCACAGCTTCCACCCACCCCACTCCCCGCCTCCTCCCGCACCCTCCCGCCTCCCCGGGCGCGTCTCTGCGAGGCTGCCGAGAGTTTCCCGTCCCTCCCTCCGAGCCCGGGATGCTGCTTGGCTCGGCAAGGGGACAGCTTCTGCTCAAACAAGCCCCGAAGTTCGGTTCCCGGGCGCTCTGACCCACAATCTCTAGGGGTTGAGGTGGGGGGGCGGCTTGCCAAACCCCCGCCGCGGGGGCAGGGGATGGGTGGCGGGGATGCTGCGCAGGCGAGCCCTGGCTGGGAAGCTTCAGGTGGTGGCTTCTGGGTGCCAACATCCCACGGGGTCTGGCTGCTGTTAGTCCGGGGGTCGTTTCTGAGCCGCGGTTCTGGGTGTGCCCAGCACCCACCAGCAGCCCATGGGTGCGCCCAGCTAGGGCAGGTGTGGCCTCAGCATCAGTGCCAGAGGGGGTAGGAGGGCGGGCCGGGCCTTGTTTTTGGAGCACACACCTCCAAGGTCTCGCCGAAGCTGGGCATGTAAATCCCCTGGGAGGCCGTTTCCCCAGCCGGGACCTTTCTGTCTTTCTTCCGAAATCGGGCTGCTTCACCAGCACGTGCCCCGAGGAAGCACAGGGTCGCCTCCTCCATCCCCACTGAAGCCATCGCCTCCAGTCACGTGGTGCTGGTCTAGGGGGTGAGGTTTATTTGGGTGAGGCAGCGTTTATTGCCCACCTCCTCCCTCCCCGGGGGGTCTGGGTGACCCCTTGCTGACCTATCCTGGGGAGGGGGCTGCCCTTACCGCCCTCCCTGCAGCAAACAGTGCAGTTCTCTGGCAGCTGCTGCGCTGCAGAGCATCCCCACCCGGGTGCAGATGCTGCATGGTCCCCTGGGAATGGCGCAGAGCCCCAGTGCCGGCAGGGCATCTTTCCCCAGCATGCAGCACAGTGAGCCCAGGGCGGATGGGGCAGCTCAGGGTGCCCGTGGGGTGCTGGGAATTTGGGGTGAAAACTGGGTGCTGCAGCCACACAGTGTGGGGTGGGTGACCCAGGCTTTCCTGGCTTGCAGCTGTGGACAGTGCACGCTGTCTGTCTGTCCTTGCAAGAGGAGAGAGTGTCTGCATGTCCCGAGGGATGCCAGAGTGAGGGACTGGCTGGTCCTGGTGGGAAACACACTGGATGTGTGCACTGCTGTATGCCAGGGGCTGGGAGGTGACAGGGGTCCCCAGGATGGATGGATGGATGGATGGATGGATGGATGGATGGATGGATAGCAGCACTTATTGCAGACCAGCTCCAACTGTAAGCAAGCAGCCAGGAGATGGAGAACCCCATGGGAGGTGAAGGTGGCACCCAAAATCTCCATGACCTCTTCCATGCTTTCTAGGAGCACTCCTGTAGTGGCGTCTGGGAGGATGTGGGAGGGAAACCCCCCTCAGAGCTTGCTTTTAGTGATGACCAAGGGGGCGTAGAGCTGCCATAAAGTTTGGAGGAGGCCCATGCAGATGCCCAAACTGCTGCCAGACACTGCTGGAATGGGTTGAGCGATGTTCAGTCCCTCTGCTGCCTCAGCTCCATGTCCGGGGGGCTGCGGTGGAGGCTCCAGCCCAGACTGGTGGGTATCAGTATAACCCCCGTCTCCTTTCCCTTCTCTTTTCAATGGCCCCAGTGTGGTGGGGACTTGTTTCAGGGCTGCAGCTGGCTCCCTCCACCCTGCTTGGCATGCCAGCAAGGAGAGGCTGGGGTGCTGCAGCCCTCCCTGCATGCGCACTGTCCCTCTCATGGCACAGAGCCTGGGGAGGGGGAACAAATGTCCTCAAACAACCCCTCTCTCCCCCTCTCCAGCTCCATCCCCATGGGGAGGAGGTGGGGTTTTGCTTGGCCTCAGCGCTCTGCTTCTTTGCCCTGCTAACTGGGGAGATGAATTAACGGCGCTCAGGTGTGGCTGGCATTCCATGCAGTGCCCACCGCGCTGTGTTTCCCTGCACGGATGCTGGAGACACATGGCACGGCTGGGGGGGGACAGCATCCATGTACAGAGGATGGACCCTTCACTCCCAGTGATACCTGGGGGGGTGGGACAGGAGCATCCTTCATCTTCCTGCCTTGTGCTGGTGCAGGGATGCAGAAATGGATCCGCTTTTCAGCAGGTCAGCAGGCGAGCTGGGGGCTCGCCCCTCTCTGCCTGCTTGCTGGGAAAACATAGAGGAGAAGCACCCTTTTTAACCCAGAAGGACCCTCAGTTGGATGTCCCCAAGGTGCTGGGCTCTGTTGAGGTGGGAATATTGGATTTTTCCAGTCGGCAGGTTCCCCCCCAATTTTGGGGAAAGCCCACCAAGACTCAGCACACTGTTTGATGGGGGGGAGCCCTTTGAGGACAGGTGGTTACTTCCCAAATGAAGCAAACACAGAAGACCCACCCCACCCTCCCTCCCCAGTTGGGGGCAAGTGGGGGGATGTGTTTCCAGCCCCCTTTGGTCTGGCAGCAGCCCATCACCTGTGTCTTTGCCGGGGAGGGTTGGCATGGCATCCACCAGCCTGGCAGGTGCATGTGGTGGGGAAGCCCAGGGTCAGACAGTGGAGGAGGAAAAGGATTGGGATGCAAGTACAGTCAAGCCAGCATCATTATGAGCTAGGGAGCTGCTTTGGCAGGGGGATTGGACCCGATGAGCTCTCGAGATCCCTTCCAACCCTTGTGATTCTGTGATCGCCTAGGAAGGGGTTAATCCTGGAGCTCCGGATACCTTGTGTTGCTGGCTGCTTTGGGTAAAAGCTTTTCTGGCTCCATTTCAGTTTCAAGGGCAGGGGCTGGAGGATGACTCACTCATCCCTGCTGCCAAGGAGTAAACCACCTCCTCCTCCCTTCCCCAGCTCAAGGTGATGGTTTCCTGAAAATCCCAGTGTCCCGAAAGGCCCTGGTCTTGGGAGTTGGGGCGGTGGCATCTCCATCGTGGGTGCTGGGTGGGTACCGAACTGTCCCTGTTCAGCTCTGGGCTGTGACCTGATGTGGTGGGCACAGGGCGAGCGCGGCGGTGCCCACACAGTGGGCCCATGCTTGGCGTGAGGTGCAAGGGGTATGGGGTCTGATCCTAAAAGCCGCTGGAGGATGGCAAGGGAAGCGATGCACTCGGAAATGCGAGTGCCGTGCGGCCACAAGCGGGAGCGGCAGGTGCTCTGCTTATTCCTGATGCTGGGTGCTGCTCCTTGGAGTGGAGGGGTGTCCCATCGTGCGCCCACGGTTTGGAGCTCCCCTCAACGTGGAGGGGTGTCTCACCTGTGTATCTGTGGTTTGGAGCTCCCCTCAACATGGAGGGGTGTCTCATCTGTGTATCTGTGGTTCGGAGCTCCCCTCAACGTGAAGGGGTGTCCCACCTGTGTGCCCGTGGTTTGGAGCTCCCCTTGACGTGGAGGGGTGTCTCACCTGTGTACCTGTGGTTTGGAGCTCCCCTCGACGTGTTCATAGAGAACTCAGCGTCAACACAGGGCTCATGAAAACACCAAACCACCGACAGTGTGGGGCTGGGGGGTGCTGCTGGGGCAGGGGGCGGGCTCTGCCTTAAAGCCTTCCCCCTTGTGCAAAGGGGGATGTGGGCTCTGCCCTCTCAGCTCCCTCCACAACATGGTTACACATCTCTGGTTCGCTCCATCGCCCTTGTAAGGACGTTTTTGGGGGCGCAGGGGGGGTTTGCTGCCAGACAGGCAAGTGCCTTGTGTGGCATTGGGGCACACTATTAGGGTGCTTTCCCCCTGTTGCAGCCTGACTCTCATCCCTTTCATCTGCAGCGCAAGAGCCGTGTGGCCGCACACACCATCGCCATCCTGACGCCACCAGATGTGCTGCTGAGTCACGCCACGTAGGGCACCAGCCCCAGGGGTAAGGAAGCAGGAGTGGCCCTGCTGCAGGTCTGGGGCTGCCCAGGACGCTCTGGATGGGACGGTGATGTGCCCCTCGGTAGCACGGGTCACACCAACTGTTGTGAGGCCAGGCCAGCTCCATGCTGCTGAGAGGTGGTAGGTGACCGCTCTGTCCCCCTTCTGCACGCAGCATTGGGAAGCTGGGTGATCTATGAGGAGGTCCCCATTGTGCTCCCAAGCTGGGTGATCTATGAGGAGGTCCCCGTTGTGCTTCCAAAATGCTAAATGTGAGGACTTACGGTGATGGCAGCAGGTCTGGGCATCCAGGTGCTGGTGCCTGGAGCAAAGCTCTCCTCCCTTTCTGCATGTCTGGGGATTTCCCCTCCCGTTGCACAGCCCAAAATCGGAGGGCTCAGGAAACGCTCTGAGGTTTCAGGGTGATGTTATTTCATTCCAGGCATGGAGTGGTGATGTTATTTCATGCCAGGCATGGAGTGACCTCACTCGTGGCAGGAGCTGGAATGCTCCAGAGATGCTCACAGCCTGAAGTGCTCTGTGACTCTGCTCTGCCTTTGGATATGGAAATGAGTCACTGTTATCTGACAGACAATGTGAAGGCAACAAAGCCCTTCCTCCTGGCATGGCTCCACTGTGGCTGCCCGTGTCCACTCCAGGAACTGTTCCTTGGGATGCTGGAAAGCCCAATGCCAGCAGGCAGGATCCAGGTGTTCCTGGAATCCCATAGCTTTGGGGGAGGTGCTCCCCATCTGGCTACATTGGGTGCTGTGAGGGGAGGAGGGTGCCTTGGGGACACCAGGGGTCAGCGACTGCCACTCAGGTGAGGGGACCCTGCTGTGGTCAGGGTGTTTTGCTGCAGGCAGATGTGCTCAGTGAGCCCCTCACCTCTCTTTAGGGTTTTCTGTCGTGGTTTGTATTTCTGGGAGGTTCATGTAGTGCTGTTGGGGCTTCAGTGTCTGATGAAAAATCCACTGGGGGCAGTTGGGTCTCTTCAGGCACCAGCTGGACCTGGCTAGTCCAGGTGCCTCTGTGACTCAGTTTCCCCATTTAGAAAACATGTTGCTCCTCCAGGGGGTTTTGGACACCAACTCAGGGCTGGTGAGGGACCTGAATCTTCATCGATGACCTTGGTGAGGGAATAGCATCCACCCTCAGCAAGTGCTGATGATACAGAGCTGGGAGGGGTGGCTGACGCACAGGACACTGCACTGCCATCCAGGGAGACCTGGACAGGCTGGAGAGCTGGGCAAGGAAAAACCAGATGGGGTTTGATTAAAAGCAAGTGTAGAGTCTTGACCTGGGAAGGAATAACTGCTGGAATCAGTACAGGCTGGGGGTGACCTGCTGAAGAGGAGCTCTGTGGAGAAGGACCTGGGGGTCCTGGTAGATGACAGAGTGGCCATGAGCCAGCAGTGTGCCCTGGGGGCTAAGAGAGCCAATGGGATCCTGGGGGGCATCAAGAGGAGTGTGGCCAGCAGGTTGAAGGAGGTGATTCTCCCCCTCTACTCTGCCCTGGTCAGGCCCCACCTGGAGCATTGTGTCCAGTT
Organism: Gallinula chloropus; assembly: GCF_964237585.1. Taxonomy (NCBI): domain Eukaryota; kingdom Metazoa; phylum Chordata; class Aves; order Gruiformes; family Rallidae; genus Gallinula; species Gallinula chloropus. The sequence continues at coordinate 27,668,894 of NC_140090.1, read as the reverse complement.
CTGGGCTCCCTGGTATAAAAAAGACAGGGATCTGCTGGAGAGAGTCCAGAGGAGGCTACAGAGATGATTAAGGGCCTGGAGCATCTTCCCTGTGAGGAAAGGCTGAGTGAGCTGGGGCTGTTCAGCCTGGAGAAAAGAAGACTAAGGGGGGACCTTATTAATGTTTATCAATATCTGAAGTATGAGATGCAGGGGGAAATGGCCAGCCCCTTTTCAGTGTTCTGTGGGGACAGGACAAGGGGCAATGGCTGCAAGTTGGAGCATAGGAAGTTCCACACCAACATGGGGAAGAACTTTTACTCAGTGAGGGTGAGGGAGCCCTGGGACAGGCTGCCCAGGGGTGTGTGGAGTCTCCTTCTCTGGAGATATTCCAGCCCTGTTTGGACGTCGACCTGTGCAATATGAGTTAGGGAGCTGCTTTGGCAGGGGGTTGGACCCAATGAGGTCCCTTCCAAACCCCATGATTCTGCGATTCTATGAAGTTCTATGCACTATGAAGTGCAATATTCTTATTGCACAGCTTGGGTGGCCGTGGTCCCCAGGGACACACCCCCACAGCTCACCTGTTCCCCAGGGCATTCCCTCACATGCAGGATCTGTGCTGAGAGTCTGGCTCCCCAGACGAGCAGCGGAAGGGATGCTGTGCCATGCCAACCTGCCTTACACCTCGGGCCAGGGCAGCTTCACCAGGCTTTGCCAGCCATCCAAGCTCCTCCATTAGAGGACCAGGGTGCAAACTGTGCCCAGATGCCACGTGTCCCAGCCTGTCTGGTCTCCGTCCTTGCCCTGGGTTGCAGTCTCCTCCTCTTGAGCATTTATGTGAGCTAACATGCCTGTCATTGACAGCTCTCCCTGCCATGGCTAGAAAACACCCCAGAGTTTAGTGAGTGGAGCTGACAGTGTCTGGCAAGACATTTTCCCCTTGCAAGCACGCAGGAGTAGTTTTGCCAGCTCTGAATGAGGGAAGAGGGGTAATGATAAAGAAAGGATGGAAGGGGAAAAAATAAACCCAAACCCAACATGAAGGATTGCACCAAATTTGTTGACCTCCTCGCTCTGGCCTCTGGAGCTGGAGGAGAATTAATTGGAGGGGGTTTAGCTGCACACCAATGGCCCTGGGAGCGGGGCTGGGCTGCGCAGGTCCTGGGCTGCTCTCTGCTTTGTGGTCTTTTGGGGGAGAAATGCTCTTCCAAAAGGCACTGGGATGGGCTTGGCTGTGGGTGATGTCCCAGGGAGCTGCTGGTGGTGTTTGCTGCTGGGGCTCAGCTTTGCCTCACGTGCTTTGGCGTCAGCATGTTACACCCCTCCTGATCCTTTTAGTGATGTCTAGGTTTCGGAGAGAGCACGTTGGGCTTTCCACATCCCACCCTGAGGACCTAAGCTAGCCCACTCTGGTGGACTGGAGTCCACTGCCCCAGAGGGGAGGATGGCATTCCGCTGCAGATGGATTGGTGGCTGCTCCTTAAGCACTCTGAGGCTTCCCGCACGCAGCGGCGCCTCAGCCCTCCGTGACCGGGGAGCTCTATAAAACTCACCAGATGTGGCTTCCCACCAGCCACTCTGTCTCCCTAGGTAGGGCACTTACAGCTTAGCTCCCTGTGACCTAAATGGAATATCTCCTTGTCCCAAAACCAGGTCTCCATCAGGTACCCAAGCCCCACCCCAGCACTGTCCTCGGGGATGCTGGGGTCCCTCGGGGATGCTGGGGTCTGTCTAAGCATGCGGCTGCTGCTGGTGTGTGCTGGAAAAGGGAGGACAAGGGGACAAGGCGAAACGCTGAGCTTCCCCCCCTCTCTCCCTCCTCCCCCCCACCCCCAACCCATTTGTCCTCAAGGAGATTAGTCCCCTTCCCTGGCTTACGGGGGGATTTGTGGCTGCTCCATCTGCTTGAGCCCAGCAGGTCAGCAGCGCTGGGGAGGAGCGGTCGCAGCCAGGCTGCTGTCCCCAGCTCCTGGACATCCCAGGCAAAACCTTGGGTTTCCCCCAGGTTGGGTGTTTGGGGCTGTATCTGTCAGAAAAGGGCAGCCCCCTCGCCCCCTGCCCCTACATGGGTAAACTACTGCTTGCGGTGAGGTTTGGCCCCAAGGGTGTTTGTTAATGGAGCTGATGAAGGCTGCGTGGAGCCATGGCAAGGTTTTTTTTTTAAGCTGTTCTTGGCTGGTGGAAAGCCATGAGGATGCTTGAGGACCCTCCCCTTCCACCCAGGATGGTCCCAAAGAGATGAACGCCCTGTAAACCCCCCTGACCTCACCCACCCCGGCCTTTCCCAAAGCATGAGTGGTGAGGAAAGCATCTCGGTGCAGACTTGCTTTCCCACGTGGGCTCACGATGTGCCTGCCAGGGGCTTGAGGATAAATGGGGAAAGGTTTGCTGGCTCGTGAGTGCTTGTGGAGATGGTGCTTTCCGGAGGGGAAAACCAGGAGGTGATAGGGGCGATGCAGGGCTCTCCCCTCTCCCGCTCCGTCGCTCCTGTCTCATCACCAGGTGCCATTTGGAAGTGGTGGGTAGCGAAGAGGCTGGAGGTAAGTTAGGGAAGAGCTGATGAGAAGAGGGCTCGCTGAGGCTGGATTTATAGGGAGTGACTGAACTAGGTTTGTGGAAGCGGGCGGGGGGGCTGCTGGGTGATGCTGGGGACTTTGTCCTGCTCCCAGGCTGTGAGGACCGTGGGACATGTGAGCCTCGTTGCCTATCTTAGCTGAGTCCGGTGTGCTGTAGGACCCAGGAATGTGCTCTTCCCATGCCCCTGCCTTTTTGGCAGGGATGGGGTCTTGTGGGACCCTGCCAGACCCCCCTACCCCACACCTCAGGGATGCTCCCGGTGGGGCAGCTCTCAGAAAACACCAGTTTCTCTTCTAACATGGCAGAAAACCACAGAGGGAAGCAGCAGACCTGAGATGCCAAGATGCCATCGCCGTCCCCATCCCTCTCACCCACCACTGCAGAGCCTGGAGAGGGTGGGGGGAACCAGTTTCAGCCCCCGTCTCTGTCCTCTTTCCCTCGCTGTTTCGCCAGGAGTACCGATGGAGCTGCCAGGTGTCAGCTCGGAAATCTTTTAACTTTACCTCGTCTCCCCAAATGGACAATGTCTCTGCTCATTAGGTACCCGCCCAGGGGGCAGATGTCAGCTCTGCTCATGGCTTTTCTCAGCTCATCTCTGCTCAGACTCTTGATGGCTTCGGAGCGCTCAGGTCCCATCATGTCACACCGGCTTCTTACCCGCAGGGCTGCCCGCTCTGCCTGCCCAGAGGCTGTGGCTTCCTGGCAGCAGCAGCAGTGGCTCACCTACCCCCCCACCCAAACCTTGCCCTCGCCACCTCCCCCTCTCAAGGAGTTGGGTTTTGAAGGCTGCTTTATAAAGAAAGGCTGGAAAATAATGGGGACCGGTGGCACACGTGTGGCAGGCGTGTGTGTGTGTGTGTGTGTGTGTGTGTGTGTGTGCACAGAGCTGGAGTCAGTTTTCCTTGCCCAGATAGTGCCTGGGAGGAGAAGCCATCTCTGAAGCCTGCCCTTTGATGCTGATGCGTCCAGACAGCTTGTTCACTGGGACATTAAAATCATTGCCTCTGCCTGCGTAAAACACCCAGTAAGTTGGATGATGGGAACACAGGTCAGGGGAGGATCGTTCTCTCCCCCCCCCCGCGCACTGAGAACCCTGTGCAGCACGACAAAGTGGATCCCAGAAGCACAGGGGCTGCTGCACCACCCCACCTGGATGGGATCGGGGTCCCCTCCAACTTGGGGGGCTTGGGGGAATGCAGGTGGGCCCGTCTTACTGAGGTTTCCAACTATAAAGGTGTACTATAGCTCCGGGATTTGGTGATACAGTGGGAGAACATCCCCATCCCCCCCCCAGTGCATCCCTTACCAGCTGCATAGCGTGTTTTCCCAAAGAACTTGAATTTTCCCTGGGGAGAGGGTGAGATGCAGCAAAACAAGGGGACATCTGCAAGCTCTGCATGCTCTCTGCAGACCTGGGACCCCACGCAGACGCCCCATGGTCCCAGATACAGAGCCAGGGGAGATGCCCCCTGGGCATGACCAGCTGAGTCCTTGTGGGTGAGGGGCAGCTGAGGTCCAGCTTGGCTGGCTGAGTTTGCAGGAGGGGCTGCTGCAGTTTTGCAGCAGACTTTTGGGGTTTGGGTTGTTGGGGGGTGGTATGTTGTAGGGGATAGGACGATCTTGAAATATTGGAGTCTACAAAGGATGTCTTTCTGGGGGGACTGGCTGCATCAGTGGGTTGGAACTCATTGCATCCTCAGGTAGTTTTGTCTGGGAGCAGTGGTGTGAGTTTGCTGGGATTTGGACATCTCTGCCACCCTGCTCTTCATAAAATTACTCCTTCAGTGTCCTGGGTGGCCCTTCGTGAACATCACTGACCATGTTAGCTAATAGGACCTAGTCCAGGAGAGCCAGTGGGAGACCTGGTGGTGAAGGGGATGGAGCTGTACAGGGGATGGAGCCACACATCCATCCATGCAGGGGATGGAGCTGTGCAGGGATGGAGCTGTGCAGGGGATGGAGCCACACATCCATCCATGCAGGGGATGGAGCTGTGCAGGGATGGAGCTGTGCAGGGCTGGAACCACACATCCATCCATGCAGGGGATGGAGCTGTGCAGGAGATGGAGCTATGCAGGGATGGAGCCACGCAAGGATGGAGCACATGCTCGTGCAAGCATGTCTCACTCCCATGGCTCAAGAGAGAGAAAGTTTTTGGCATCATCACCTTGCTGGTGTCTTCCTCACTGCCCCAGTGTTTATTTCACCAGGGAGAAACAACCAGGAAAAAATAAGACATGAGTCCTCTGCTTGTAGTGCCAGAGCAGAGACAACGTGCAGGGGCTTTAGCTGTGCTGGAAGGCGGATTTGGGATATGATGGCAAGGATGGTCATCTGCTGGCTGACCAGAAAGTTGCTTGCCCATACCTGGAGGTGACCTACACCTTAACTGCAGAAAACACAAGTTGAGTGGCTAGAGGAGCATGTGGTTTGACTGTCTCAGTCCTGTGCACCTCAGGGGGCTGCAAGGCACAGAAATAGCCATTTCTGAGGCTGGGTTCCAGTCCTGCACCAGAGGGCTGGGCTGGGAGCAGGGCTCTCTGCGCCTGGTTGAGCGCGTGGCGTGAGGCGGCGGCATTGTGATTGGGCACTGTGTTCAAGCTAAGGGCAGAAGGGTTGTAGCGTCACAAGAAGCAGAGCTGCTGAGAGGTGGACCAATACTTGATTAAGAAAGCTGCTGAGATTCTTTAATGATGCATTTCCTGAAGGCTGAGCTTGGGATAAGCTGAAACTTATGGCCTGCAAGGCACATAGAAGGTTCATTCCTTGGGGAATTCGCAGGCCATGTTGCTGTGGGTCACCACACTGCACCCTCTTGGGCAGCAAGGAGGCAGGATGCACCCACAGGGCTGCAATGGAGAGGCTTGTGCCTGTACACCTGGGGAGCAGGAGGGGGAATTTCCTTGCATCCCCTTGGCTTTCCAGCATGCTGAATCCTTATCTGAGCCCCCTTGGGGTTTTTTACTGGTGCTGTGTTTGGAAGTTTACCTTCTTTTGCTCATTACTGCAGTCAGTGACCAGAAGTTTGTGCCTAAATCACCAAGGGTCCCTCTGTGTGGGGCTGTGTTACCCGTGTGCTTCCCTGTTCCTTGGGTGGCCCCACAGCCGTAGCAGCAGAGTTGGGAGGATGCTCTTGTGGGCTCTTGGAACAAGTGAGGGGCTTGGCTGGGCACCCCAGGGTGCTAAGATGTTCTGTTGCCTTCCAGGTGCTCCCCTGTTGCCTCCACTGCTGACCCCCAGCCCTCTGCCCCTCAGCTTCTCCAGCCTGCCCCCGGTGCTCCTCCGACGGTGAGTCCCAGTTTGAGTTTTCCATCCGTTCCAGTCTGTCTTTTGGCAGTTTCTCTGGGACCTGTCCTGCTTGCTGGTGCCACTGGTTGGGGATGCAGTTGCTACCTCAGAGGGCAAGGCTGTTGTTCAGAGAGATTTGGGAGGTGATGGGGGGGGGGAAAGAAACATTCATCCCAAGGATAGTTGGTCACTAGGGAAGGGTGTGCAGTCTCCATCCTGAGAGGTTCTCAAGCCCCAAAGGCGTAAAGCCCTGGGTAGCTTGGTCTGATCTTTGTGCTGACACTTCTGGGGGGGGGGGGGGGGGGGGGTGTCCCATGAGCTCCCCTCCCGCCAGCAGGCTCCTTCCCACAGTAGCAGCATCTGCTCCTCATGCCCAGGTCTTTGGGGATGAGCACGGTGGCTGCCAAGTCACCAGGAAGAGGAAGGTTCCTCCTAACACACAAGCCGCCCCGGCACGTCAAGAGCAGCTCCGAGTCCGAGCGCAGCCATCCCACTGCCTGAGGAGTGTTTTGGGTGATGGGGAGTTTTTCCTGCCCCCCGGCACTCAGCTTATTAACGGCTCTGGCTGCTCGATTGATGTTATTGATGGGCTGTGCATGCCCCAGTTAACTTACTGGGAGCAGCAGCGAAAATCAAGCAACAAAAATAACCCCCCACCCATGGCACGGACACGTGATGGATTATTGCCACTGCTGTGGTGGGGGGATGAAGACCACCCCTGGCTCCTGGTCCCCCTCGTTGGGGCTGTTCCCACAGCTGGACCTCTGGGTTGTGGTCACTTGAGGAGTGTTGTTGGGGTTGTGTCCTGGGGATCCCCCTGGTCCACAGCCCAGCTCTCTGGATGGCTTCCCTTGGTTGCTAAGATGCTGGGGAAGGGTCTGCTCAAACTTGCTGTGAAAAAGTGGGTGGACAGAAGGGCAGGAGCCTGGGAGGGATGCAGAGAAATTGTCCAAGCAGCCGGGGATCAGGTATGGAAAGCTGAAGCCCTCACAGAATTAAATCTGGCCAGGGATGTCAAGGGCTACAGGAAAAGCTGCTATAGGCAGGGACTGCAGAACAGAGGCAGGGGAACAAAGAACTGTCCATTAGAAGAGAAGATCAGGTTTGAAACCATCTGAGGAACCTGAAGGTACACAAGACCTGACACCAGTCCTGAGGCAACTGGTGGATGAAGTGGCTCAGCCACTCTCCATGATATTTGGGAAGCCGTGGCAGTGGGGTGAAGTTCCCACCGGCTGAAAAAGGGGAAACATGACCCCCCCTTTTTAAATAGGGAAACAAGGAAGAGCCAGGGAACTACAGACCGGTCGGTCTCACCTCTGTGCCCCATAAGATCTTGGAGCAGTTCCTCCTGGAAACTATGCTCAGGGATGTGAAAAGTAAGGAGGTGATTGGTGACAGCCACCACGGCTCCACTACAGGGAAGTCGTGCTTGACAAATCTGGTGGCCTTCTACAGCAGAGTTACACCATTGGTGGGTAAGGGAAGGGCAACTCATGTCATCCAGTACCTCAAGGGGCTCCAGGAGAGCTGGAGAGGGGCTGGTGCCCAGGGCAGGGAGGGCCAGGCCCAGGGGAATGGCCTTCAGCTGCAGGAGGGCAGCTAGAGAGGGGCTGGGAGGCAGAAATCCTTCCCGGGGAGGGGGGAGGCCCGGGCACAGGGTGCCTGGAAGCTGGGGCTGCCCCTGGATCCCTGACAGGGTTCAAGGCTGGGTTGGATGGGGCTTGGGACACCCTGGGCTGGTGGGGGTGTCCCTGCCCATGGCAGGGGGGGCACTGGGGCAGCTCTGAGGTCTCTTCCCACCCAAACCAGCCTGGGGTTCTGTGAATGTAGCGGAAAGTATAGACAGGGCTTTACTGCCTGCCCCATAAACACCCCGGAGCTGATGTTCCTGATTGCTTTGTGTCCCTCCCCACCCCAAACCATGTTTCATTTCTCTCTGAAATTTGCTTTTCCTGGTGGGTAAGCAGCCATTGGGCATCCTTCCTCTGTGCTGCTCTGAACCTCTGCTGTGTCCTGCTCCCCAGGCTCACACCACAGATCCCCTGTTTCCACCCCAGGCTCAGCTGCTCCGAACCTCTGCCGTGTCCTGCTCCCCAGGCTCACTCCACAGACCCCCTGTTTCCACCCCAGGCTCAGCATGCCCTTCTGCAGCACCACCAGACCCTCCGAGGAATCGCTCTGGAGCTCAAGGCCAGCCTGCAGGGTAAGGTAAGGCAAGCTCAGGCCTTTTCCAAATCATGGGTGGGGTGGGGGGGCGTGGGGGTCTTTTTTTAGCTGCCCTGTGGTCTCCCTTAGGGCATAAAACCAGGCTTTGTGGAGAGAGGTACTTGGGCCATGTAGGGACCTGGCTGCTTGGGAGGGGCAGTGCTGCAGTGTGAGCTAAAAAGAGGAGGGAGTTTCACTCCTTGCACGGTGTGATCCTGCTGATGGGACTTCTGAGAGGCAGGTTTTGCTGCTGGGGCTTCTCTCTGTGAAGGGGCTGGCGCTGTCCTGCATCCGTGCAGGTCTCCTGCCCTGCCGCCTCTGCCCTTGCCGCACGCAGCATCCCCCCGCTTTCCGCCACGTTGGTCACAGGGGTCCATTAAAACCCAGCTGAAGAGCTGAGCTGGGAAGTGCAGAGACCGGGTCGTTTTCATCAGCCGCTCTGCTTTTGTGACCAAAATAGATCTGCTTTGGCCTGGGGCCATTGCCTTGTCCCAGGCATCGACTGTCGCAAATGGGCGGCGGGGCAACATTTTCCATTAGCGAAGAGGAGGACACACGTCTCCGGGTGAGAAGACAGGTCCATAAAGCAGAAATGTTGTAGCAACAGACAACCCCCCCCTCTTCTCTCTCCCTTTCCCTTTAAAAGCGTTGTGTGTTCCTGTTTTCTGCACCTAAAACCCCTGGGAGAGCCTGGCCAGGGCAGCACTTGGTGCCTGTAACAAGAGGCTGCGCTTCGGAAGGGGATGGAGGGTTTCTCAGGGGAGCTGCAGGTGACTCAGTAATGGGGCAGCAGGGGTAGAACTTGCCCAGAAATCTGCGAGGAGGCTTGTGCAAGGTCACCGGTGAGGTGGTGGGTTGTGCCTGGTCTTGAGTGCATGTCAGCTGAAGGTCTCTGCTGTCAACCACCTGCAGCTCCTGTGTGGCTTGGCGAAGGGCTCCCCATAGCCAGCTCCAGGAACAGTGGGGAATGACCTTGCTGGGGATACTGGGTGTCCAGCCAGAGACCAAGTCCCCAGACTGTCTCACACAAGTGTTCTTAACCCCAATCTGCCCAGAAAGTGTGTTTTATTCTCTGGCTTCAGTAAAGACTGAAAGAGCTGGGGGAGTGGCTGAGGGAGCTGAGCTGGAGGAGAGAAGGCTGCGGCCTTCCTGAAGGGAGCAGAAAAACAGGAGGGGAATCGGCTTGTCAAAGGGTAGAGACTGGCAGGACAAGGAGAATGGAATGAAGCTGAAGGAGGGAAGGATTAGATTGTATATTAGGGGGAAGTTCTTTACAGAGAGTGGTGAGGGGCTGGAACATACTGCCCAGAGAGGGGTGGATACCCCGTCCCTGGGGGTGTTCAAGGCCAGGTTGGATGGGGCCCTGGGCAACCTTGTGTAGCTCCAGGCCTGGAGGTTGGTGGCCTTGTCTGTGGCAGGGCGTTGGAGCTCTGTGATCCTTGGGGTCCCTTCCAACCCGGACCAGTCTGTGATTCTATGAAGACGCTTTTCTGAACTAAGTGGTTATTAAAGCATCATTTGGATGAACATCACAACATCCCTCAGCTCCCACCTCTCTCCAGGAAACTCTCCGACCTCATTATTCTGCCTTCCCGTGCTCCCTGTGCAACGTCCCATCCCTTATCCCAGGCCTGTGCCATGGCCCCTCTCTCACATCCACAGGTGGGAGAGGAGCCTGGTGCCCAGCTCTGTGCCAGCCAACAGCTTCAAGCAAGGCGTTGTTGTCCTTTGAAACGCTAACACCCTCTGAGGCTGTGGCATGGACCTCTTGTCCCATGGGATTTTTTCATCTAAACTCAGAGCTGACCCTGTGCATGTGGAACCACAACCATTTTATGAAGAACCTACAGGTGCCAGTGATCCCTGGAAGAGGACTTGGGTTTTGGAGACCACTCGGTGCTGGGAAGCCGCTGCTGCTCCATCTAGCAGCCAGGCGAGTGGGCACTGCTGATGCTGGAGATGCTGCGGGGCAAAAGCAAGGTGCTTGGGTGGGAAGTGTCTGTGCCACGGTGTGACGTGAGGCTGTGGGGCAGTGAGAGGGACGTGCCCACGGGCAGCAAATGATTTCCTGGTTTGACCCTTCTGCTTAATCTGAACTTGAAGGTGAACGAGCAAAACCAGCGGCATCGATCCGGGCTGCAGCTGATGAGCGCCATGCCCTGCGGAGACCTCAGCCCCCGGTCTCAGGTCCCTCCTCACCATTTTTTTCCTGCCTCCTCTTCACGCCTTTCTAAAGCCATCAGTCAGAGAGGGGTCCAGCATGGCACCCCACATGGCCAACCGTGCTGGGGGCGAGGAGTACGCTATGTAGGCACCCGCAGAGAGCTGCCCCGCTGCCTGATGAGCCACAGCTGCCTCTCTGCCACTGGTAAGCCTGGCATCTGCTTGCTGTCGGCTTGGGGGTGTGGAGAGACACGTGCTGAAGGCAAAGGTGTGGTACTGATAAAACCCCATGCTGTGTGCCAGGGGACACATTCCTCGTAGGTAATCTTGGTAGATGACAGACCTCATAGGTTCCTGGTAGATAACAGGGTGGCCATGAGCCAGCAATGTGCCCTGAGGGTTAAGAGAGCCAATGGGATCCTGGGGGGCATCCAGAGGAGTGTGGCCAGCAGGTCGAAGGAGGTGATTCTCCTGCTCTGCTCTGGTCAGGCCCCACCTGGAGGGTGTGTCCAGTTCGGGGCTCCTTGGTATAAAAAAGCCAGGGATCTCCTGGAGAGAGTCCAGAGGAGGCTATGGAGATGGTTAAGGGCCTGGAGCATCTCCTCTATGAGGAAAGGCTGAGTGAGCTGGGGCTGTTCAGCCTGGAGAAAAGAAGACTAAGGGGGGACCTTATTCATGTTTTTCAATATCTTATGTATGGGATGCAGGGGGACATGGCCAGCCCCTTTTCAGTGGTCTGTGGAGACAGGACAAGGGGCAATGGCTGCAAGTTAGAGCATAGGAAGTCCCACACCACCATGAGGAAGAACTTTTACCCAGTGAGGGTGAGGGAGCCCTGGGACAGGCTGCCCAGGGGTGTGTGGAGTCTCCTCTGGAGATATTCCAGCCCCATCTGGACGCCGACCTGTGCAATATGAGCTAGGGAGCTGCTTTGGCAGGGGGTTGGACCCAATGGGCTCTGGAGTTTCCTTCCAACCCCTATGATTCCGTGATTCTGTAATGAAGCTGTGTGAAGAGCCACGGGCCGATTCTCGTGGCTTAGGACATCTGATGTCTTACCGAGCAGCGATGCGGCAGCAATTAATTCAGACTCAGCTTGCCGAGCACCATGTAACTCTCAGCATCTCCACGCTGCTCCCCGGTCTGTGGCTGAAATGCCACACGACCTGGCCAATTGTGTTTCCTTCACCTGTTTGGGAATTAAAACCCAAGCGTAGGTTGGAAGCCGAGAACTTGCCTTAGCTAATAGGTAGGGAGAAGCTCCTTTTTTGGGGCGGGGGAGGGAGTAGGGGGTAAAGATGACGCACCTTCCCTCAACATCTTCCCTGCTTTAGTGGCAGATTTTTCCTGCAGCTGAAAAATCACAAAGCATTTTAATCCAAGTATTGCTTGTTCTGAGCTTTTAATCCAGCTTGCTTTTTCTATCGCCAGAGCGGCCTGAAATGATTTCTCCGCCTGCCTCTCTATTATATAATTATTCAGAAGATTACTCGGGAGCCAGATTGAGCTGGGCATCACTGGGGAAGGGCTGTTAAGATTGGGGGGGCTGTGGGGCTGGAAGATTGGGGGGGAAAGGGATGTCTTTTCCTTCCTTTCTTCACGAAACACTGGAGGGGAAAGCGGCAAGCTGAGCACTTTTGGCTGTGTCTGTTGTTTGCGTTTATGGGTCAGGTTGGATGGGGCCCTGGGCAACCTTGTGTAGCTCCAGGCCTGGAGGTTGGTGGCCCTGCCTGTGTCAGGGGGGTTGGAACTCTATGATCCTTGGGGTCCCTTACAACCCATGCCATTCTATGATTCTATGGAAGGTTGGGATAAAATGTCCCCGTTGCCTGGCTGGTGGCTGGAGAAGTGTGACCCACCTGGGCCAGAGAGGATTTTGGGGTGAAACTCTGCATTTCCATACACCATTTTGGGTGGTTTATGGCTGGACTTGTGTGTTTAATAGCAGCGTGGTGACAGTCCAGCCTTGGAAAGGGCCTGGAATCAGGGCTGTGCTTCTGATGCCACCCGTCCCCGTGTAGAGCCGTACGTGGGGGACACCACTGACAGAGTGCCAGCTCGGGACATGGTGGTGACGTGCAAGAAGGCACGGAGCTGGCCAGATCTGTGCTGTCTCACCACAGCTTGACTTAGCTGGTTGCTTATGGAGCCTTCGGTATTACCCTTAGATAACAAGGCCTCAAGCCCTTGGGTGGTAGGATCCTAGGGTGTCTTGGGTTGGCAGGGACCTTCAAAGGCCACCCAGTCCCACCCTGCACTGAGCAGGGACACCTTTAATTGCAGCAGGTCACTCAGAACTTCATCCATCCTGACCTTGGATGTCTCCAGGGATGGGACCTCCCCCACCTCTCTGGGCAACCTGTGCCAGGGTCTCACTACCCTCAAAGGGAAGAGCTTCTTCCTCATGTCTCATCTGAACCTGCCTTGCTCTAGTTTAACCCATCGCTCCCTGCCCTTACCAACAGCCCTGCCCAGCTTTCCTGTAGGGCCCTTCAAGGACTGGAAGGGGCTCAGATGTTTTCCTTGAGCTTTCTCTTCTCAAAGCTGAACCAGCCCAGCTCTCTCAGCCTGTCTTCACAGAAGAGGAGCTCCAGCCCTCTGAGCATCCTCAGGACAGCTGCTCTGCCGCAGGATCATCACTGAATTTCAAGATGCCAGAGGTAGATGCATTCAGGACTTCCCACTGACTGGGGTGATGAACAGGCCTATCACTGGTGTGACAGGATGGCACCCTTGGAGCTTTGCCATGTGAAGACTCAGGTTGCCAGAAAAATGCAACTTCTGGCTGGCATGACCTGTGAGCTTGAGCTTTGACTGGAGAAGCAAGAGCAAGTCTTGGGCTCTAAACCTTCCTTTTCCTTTTCCCAGACTGAGGATTCTGATGCTGCTGGGCTGGTATGTGTGGAGACCGAGGGAAGGCCAGGAGATGCTTAGCCTGTGGACCGTGGTTGGGTGGGGTGTGGTGGCTTGGAGCTGCTGTACCCTGGGAAATACAGGGCTGGGGCAGGAGGGTCTCCAGCATCAGTCAAAGTCAGTCCATGCCAGGAGCTGTGGCTTGGCTTGCTGTCCTCCACAGGGCCTCAGGGACCCTTCTTGGGCAGACCCTGTCCCCAGATTTGTGCTGAGCTTTAGGTTTGGCAAGTGTCTTTGAAATAAAAGCCCTCAAGAGTTCCGTGTGGCTGTGGTGGGTCGGGCGATGCCCACCTGCAGCCTGCCACACTCTTCCCTCCACCACACTTGGTTCTTCTTTCAAGGACACTGTTTCAGCAGACATCCCTCCCCTCCAATGCAGGAGGCTGGTCTGTTGGCACAGCTGTTGTGCCTCAGCTGGGAGTGGATCACCCTAGGTAGGGTATGACTGGAGCAATGTGTTGGGCATGAGAAAATGATGGGGGCTTTTTTTAGTGATGGAGTGGTTGTAACACATCCCCTTCCTCCGAGGCTCCGGGAGCCAGTGGAGCTCTGGGGTCTGCAGGCAGGGCTTCAGCCTGGTCCGTCCCTCTGCTTCTGCCTGCCTCTGAGACAGATGGTTTAGCACAGCCCATCACCAGCAGCCAAACGTATATTGCTGAAAGCCCTCCTCTCCCTCCCAGCGTCTCCATCCCTAGAGCGGGTGAGCAGGTGCCGTGCTGCCAGTACCCTGGTAGAGCATCTCCAAATTTCCCCATGCATGCAGGCAGCACCCCAGTGCTCATCTTGTACCCGAGCTCCTTTCTCCATCATGTTGAAAGCGTTGGCTGGTTCGCCTTCATCGCCTTGAGGCAACTCGATTTGCTCAGTGGCCTTTAAAAAAATAATAAATTAATAAATAAATAAATAAATAAATCGAAGCCCGCTGCAATGACAAGAAGATCAGCATTGGGTGCATCCCCTTTTCCAGCAAACCAAGGGATTTGGGAGAAAATGGGTCACGTGCTCTTCATCCCATGCCACGTGGTGGCTTTCCCAGGGCCAATGAGGTTCTGAGCCCTCTGCGCCGTACAGGAAAAAAAATCACTGGGGTTTTTTTTTCCCCCTGTAGCATTTTTCATCCTTTCCAAACGTGAAAAGACTGGCCATCTGTCCGGACCCCTCCCTCGCACCAAATCAGCGCTGCACAGAGCCTCTTTGGGGAAGGTAAGAAGAATTTAAGAGGTTGTGTTGGTGGAAGACCACCTGCCGCGGGCAACTTTTCCCAAGGATGAAAACTGGGGAAGAAGCGTGAAATGAGTCGGGTCTGGGGGCTCCAGTTAAAAGAGCTTTGGATGCTTAAGAGCTGACTTAAGTGAGTCTCTCGTAGAGGAAACCTAAGTCTGTGTTGGAGGGAGGTGGGATATCGGGAGAAGTAGACGTGTGGGCAGAGGGATAGCTTGTGCCTCGAGGAGCAGCCATGGGCTCTCCTATGAAATACTTTGCAGGCATTTTGGTGGCATTGGCCAGTACAATCGCTGCTCTCTCTTGTGGTGCCATGCCTTGTTTTTTGCCAAAATCCAGTTGTCCAAAACCAAAGCTGGTATCCCTGGGTCGGGCAGCGCCCGTCTCCGTGCTAACCGCAATATCCAGCCGTTCCTAATTTGCGTGACTTCACGGCAGCGTCTGTGTAACACACTCGGGGTGTGTTACAGGGGTTAATCTTGCCTCGGTCCATAATTAAACCCACAACCTTATTTGATTTAATTTTCACCTTTTGGTTGTGTTCCTATCATCTGTTTTATTTTTCCCCCAGTGCTGGGGAGGTGAGGTCTATAGGGAGGGATACTTTTTACTCCTGGTCTTGCTCAGTTCCCCTTGCAGTTTGTCTTCAGAAGCCCCATTTACTCTGGGTGGTTAAATCTTCCCCGATACCGTCGTGTTCCTCTTGCGTTTTCTCTGGGTTGCGCCATCACCCTACAATTAGAGAAGTGAAATATTGAGTTGCAGATGTTACAGAGGACCCCAAACGCTATTGAAATCGGTGCCAAAATATCACCTTCTCATAAAGAGGAAAATGCCCTTGGACGTGTTGTTCCTGTAGTCTGAGTTTTTGGGGATAATGTCATTTTAAAGTGAGCCGTGTTGGGGAAAAATCTTATTTTATTTGTCAAAAGTCACATCCAGCTTAAAAAAAATCCCCCACAACAGCATCGGTGGATGAAGGGCGCCGTGTTTAAGTTCCCATAAAATGATTGACCTTTGTTTTGACAGATGCAAAGGCAGATGCTAGCCTGCATCTTGATACTGAAACTGAACCCTGAAAATCAGCGGGGTTTGGGTGGTTTTTTATTTCCCCCCCCCCACGCCCCTCCCAATATCTGGGGGTTTGTTTTTAATGCGGAATTCCGAAATAACTGGGTAATACTTCTGCAGCTTTTCACCTCAGAGTTTCCCCTTCTTTTGGGGATCAATTTGTATCAATGTATTTGTTGTTCTCGGACACAAAAACAAATTTGGAATTCTTGCTCCTTGAGAAACAGCCCTTAAAAACCACCCCAACACTGTTCTTTGTACCTCGCCGAATTCAGGGGACGTTTCCCTCTGAAGGAAGCCTATTGTTTTGGTGTGGTGGTGGGGGTGGAAAAGGGCTAAGGATGGAGATAGAGGGGAGCTGAACCCCCTCTTTGCATGATTTCAATGTTCAGGTTGCGATGGGTGCAAATGCTGCTTTTGAAATGCGTCGGAGAAGCTGTTGGGGTTTTTAGGGCAAATACAAATGCTGTCAGGATCGGTGGCGTGGGTTGCGCAGAGCAGACCTGGCAAAGCAGCTCCGTGGTGGCCAGCACCCATCAGAGTGGATGCGCCTGCATGGGGAGATGCCCCCCACCTTGCAGGATGCTCTTCTGGGTAGCTACCGGTGATGCTTTGTACCCGCTGTGGTTTGGTGGTCCCAAGACCACCAGCGTGGCTTCCTGCAACGATGGGGCTCCTACCTGGCACGTTGGATCAAGCTCAACCCCTTCCAGCTTCGGCTCCAATCTGGCGGAGCAAAGGATGCTTCGGGATGTGCTGCACTGGGTGGCACCTCTGGCTTGTAGCCCCCCATTCCTGCAGCACAAGGGTGGGTGGCTTGAGTTTGGCAGGCCTCTGCTGCTGCTTGGTGGCCAGTTGAAATGGAAAGTGAATTTCAGTGCTTCCCCAATGAGTGAGGGCTGTCCCCATCCCTGGAGCGAGCTTTTCCCCAGCTCCTCGCTGCACGCATCCTTCCTGGCACTGCGGCAGCACGCACACATGCGTATCTGGTTTAACATCTTCATTTTATTCAGGCTTTACCATATCAGCTGGCAGCACACAGTGAGTGCCAGCACAAGGCATCCTGCTAACACCAGACCCACTGCAGCCCTCAGATGCACCGGGGTACCACCCACCCACAGCAGAGGCAGTTCGGGGTGTTGGTGGCGCATCCCGCCCAGGGTTTTGGCAGAGACCTGCAGCCCTGCAGGGATGGGACCACTGCAGTGGCCGTGCCCTTGCAGACACGGCCAGGTTTGGGGACAGCGATGGTTGTGGTCCCTTCCCTGGCAGCCCCAATTCCCAGCTAAGCACAGTCAGCGGTTCCCTCGCTGGTGCGTCTGCGTTTTGCTCAGTGTTTAGACCCGAGGTTACAGAGGACCTACCATGGGGAGAAGGATAGAGGAGAAGGCGGCTCTCCTTGATTTTAATCGGGGTTGAGGTTTAGCTGAAGTGAAAACAGATCCGGAGTGACAGTTTTGGAGCCTGCTGTCAGGGTCTGAGCGCAGCGCGGCGGCGATCCACCCCCAGCCGCCGAGGGCCCCCGTCCTCCTCCTCCTTCTCCTCCTCCTCACTGGCCGAAGTCAGGGAGAGCTGCCACCGCTGAGCGCAGGACAGGGGTGATGCAGCCGGGCTCCACCGCCGGCACAGCCACCGGATGGCTTTGTCACACGTCGCCCTGCATCCTCCTTCCTTGCGGTGCTTTCGGCTGAGGGCAACGCCAGGCAAGACATGACCCTGTGGTGGCCATTGAGCATGGACTCCCTTCCTGCCCTGTCTTCCCCAGCACCGTGCAAATGGGTGCTTGAAAAAGGAAGGATGGGGTTAGCGCTGCACCCCGATTGATCTGCTCTGTCCTGACCAGGCGATGCTGGGTTGCTTCTCCAGGGCAGGGAGAGACCCCCAGGGTCTCTCTTCCGCTGTCTCCCAAAGAGCAGCTGCAGTGGAAGTCATGGAGAAGATCCAGCCCTGAGCCTGAAGGGCTGGGATCTCTGGGTCCAGGCTGGGATCTCTGGGTCCAGGCTGGTCATGGCTCAGTCCCCAAGCATTTCTAAATGTGGAGGGGACCCAGCCAGTGCCTTATGTCTCCATTGTGGGGTGTTGGGGGGGAGAGGAACAGAAAGACCTGCCTGTTCCCCCACCCCTGTATCAGGAGAGGCCAGGACTTTGCCCCAGGTGCTTTGAAAAATGTGGTGGCATTCAGGAGAGTAGCCCTGAGCCCCTCACCTCCCATTCCGCGCAGCCTGGTATCTGTCTGGCATCTGTCTGCCATCTACTTGTTGGGGTTATTTTTAATTAACTCATCAGCTAAATCAGTTGGGTTTTGTAGAGACTTGAGTGTGGTGAAAATAAAGCTCTCCTCACCCACCTTGACCCAGCACCTCCTGTTTTCTCCCCCAATGTCGGTCTGTCTGTCCAACAGTGCCTGGACAGACCCCTCCAGGGCAGCCCATGCCCTGTGAGCTTTCATCCCTGTTTCCAGGGATTAGAGAGAGAAGTGGAGATGGGATGAGATAAGGCAGTAGATTGCTTCGCTCTCGGGATGAAGGGATTTGTGGACTGCCCCCAGATCAGTAGATTGAAAACGGAGGGAAATTATTGGGATGATGCTGCCTGCAGGATTAAAGCCAGGGCAAGAGGAGAATGAGGAGGAGGGGGGAGGTCACAGATCAGGGGGAGCATGCTGCTATGAGCTGCAGGAGGATGCTCCTGACTGCATCCTCATCTGTTCCAGAGGATGCACTGGAAGCAGCCGTCCCACAGCCCCAGGTCTCTGGGATGCCCAAACAGGCATGCAGCGTGATGGGCCAAGCTGGAGAGAGGAATTTGGGGCCAGGAGTCCACGTCCCCACTGGATCAATAAAAAATGGGGGGGGGGGGGGCATGTTTGGTGCCTGCTTTGCAGGCATCATGGCCATGCAGGTGTCTGTGCAGCAGCGGCGTGGGAACAGTTCAGGCAGAAGTCTTCTGTTGGTAAAATCCATCTGGCTCTTTCAGGTGGATGGCTTTTCCGAGGTGTTGGATAAGGCTGTGGGATCCCCGGCACAGCAGCAGGGTGAACGCACTTTTCTGTTGCTCCCTGCTTTCCTGAGGCCCCAGAGGTGCTCTCCTCTCAGCTGTCCCCCCAGTTAAAAGGATGCTCAGAGGTCTGTGCAGAGCTGGGTCCTCTCGCTTCCAAGCTGCTGGAGGACAAGTTGCTTGTCCTTCAGGGTCTGCACAGCTTCCCGTCATCTCTCCTCCCTCATGAGCAGCTGGTGTGCCCCTATGGCCATGAGCATCCTTTTCTGGGTGTCCTTTGGCCTTCCCCTGGCACATGGGAGGCTGCTATTTGGAGGGGCTGTGGTGGCATCCTTTGCGCAAGACACGGGTCCTTGGGAGATGGCTCGCAGCTCCGGCAGAGCATCTCCAGGGCATCTGTCAAGGCACATCCTGGTGCCAAGCGGCATCTCCTGGCTCATGATCCTTGGCTTCTGATTGAGGAAAAAAGAGGCTGAATAGGGTCCATCCCTAAAGCATGGCTGGCCCTGGGCATAGCACAAAGTCAAGGTTGTATGTTCAGTTGTTGGACGGAGATGAGCTTTATTTGCAAATATGCAAATGTTTGTGAGATTTAAACAGTGATGACTGGCAGAATGACATTGTCACTAGCAGAATGACATTGTCACTGGCAGCACACAGCTGTGGGGAACTGCCTGACCTGGTGCTTTAAGCCCCTCACTCAGGACCCCACACAAAGCCTTGGTTCCTCCAGTCCTTCCTGTGGGCCATGTTTGTTGACCTCAGGGACCTGAGGGTCCTCTCTGCTGGCTGGATCTGCAGTGAAGACTCCCTTGTGTCATTCTTGGTTTCAGTTGTTGCTCCTGTCCCTTTTTGGGTGGATGGGGAGCTCTTCCTCTGTTTCTGTGCACTTAGTTACACCTGGCCAAGCTCAGCTTGCCCCGGCCAGCAGCTCAGCACCACGCAGCCCCTCACCCACTCACTCCTCCTCCCTCCGGTGGGATGGGGAGGAGAAGTGGAAGAAAAAAGTAAAACTCGTGGGTTGGGGTGAAAGGAAAGGGGAAATAACTCAGGAATACTAACAGAGTAATACTCAGAGCAGTGATACATAATGGATTTGCTCACCGCCTGGAGCCTGGTGCTCAGCCCATCCCCTGCCAGCCTTCCCTTTATATACAGAGCATGACGTCAGGGTTTGGCCTATCCCTTTGGCTAGTTTGGGTCAGCTGCCTTGGCTGTGTCCCCTTCAGCCTTGCTGAACTGTGACTTAGTTTGTCCCCTTTGCCAAGCTCATTTTGGCTTCTCACTTTGCTCTCCAGTACATTGGCTTCCCCACCTGGGCGCTCACTCAGCAGTCTAACAGCGGGGACACTGATAAATGGGGTTTTTTTGGGGGTGGTGGAGCATTTCCCAGTCACCTTCAAGTGGTTTGAATTTGAAGCTTCCCAGGCTGTTTCAGGACGATGCCATATAGGACCTAGGAGCAGCCTCATTACTGCTGCCACCATACTACCCAGGTAGGATGTTATTCCATCCCAGGGGTGTTTATTGCTGGTACTTGAGGAAATGTTGGGTGAGCTGCCCCAACTCCTCCACATCACATGGGTTTCTCCAGCGCATCTGCATTGGACAGAGATCGAGGCAAAGCTTGGTCCTTGCTGGTCCATCAGCAGCTCCCCTGGGGCCCTCCTACCTACCCTCTGCAAAAAGTTGTATTGGGCATGGAAGGACAGCCAGTATTTCAGGAAAGAAACTTTAATGGATAGTTTTTATCTGTTCTTTAATCTGCTGACAGAGGAAGAATTACAGAATCATTGAATCTTTAAGGTTGGAAAAGACCTCTAAGGTCATCAAGTCCAACTGTCTGTCCAATATCACCATGTCAACTAAACCAAGCTGTGCCCAAGGAGACAGAGTGACTTTATTATCCCAAGAAATGTTATTTTTCTCATCACACAGAGTCTTGAGCCCACTCAGCACTTGCTAAAGGCTCACAGACATCTGAAGATACTCTTGGTCACTGAGTTGTGATGGACCCAGGCGAGTGGTGCAGAGAGTGTTGGCTCTCATCACCTCACAGGGCAAAATTTCTGCTGTGCCTGAGTGGTTTGGCATTCACTGGAAATACTATTTTTATTGGAAAATTGTTGCAAAAGTAACTACCAGGGGGAATGGGAGGAGGCTGAATGGAAGCATATTGTTCTTGCCCGCTCACCCCAGCCTTCCAAAAGCACCTTGAGTTCACTAGGAAGGTCCCTTCTCATTCCAGGCAGTGTTATCTCAGCTTGTCCAGGCAGCTGGTTTTACAGGTTCACTGATTTTGCTTAGGGTCCCACACTCAACAAGCCCTGGAACCAGTCCAAACAGGGTTTTCTGGTAGCCTGCTCCCACTGAACTGAATTTCCCCCTCCCTTGCTTGTCAGACCTCTGCTAGAAGCAGCTGATGTGAATGAATGGAAACGCTGCATCCTGCAGATCTCTGCTCAGGTGCAGCTTCCTAATTTCCCCCTAAACCTGGTAATTAGCATAAGCCTCCAAGCTTGATGCCATCTGCAGAGGTGCTGTTGTCCAACCGGCCTCCACTGTGGGATAAATTCATTGCGTGCAAGACCTTCCCCCTGGGGTGGGATGGGTAGGGAGGATCTGAGGCTTTGCTCACTACTCTTCACACAAAGGGTTGCAGTAATGGCACCGCCATTGCACCAGAACCAGTCCTTCTCCTCGGACCGGGCTCGCCTTGGAGCCAGCAGAGGCTGATGTCATCTGACACGCGGGGCCCGATTCTCTTTTCACGCATGGCTGAGGATCCCTGCACCAGCCTTGCAGGGTTGTGCTTCTGTGGGCGGCTGATGATGGCCTTGCATTAACTGTTGTGGTGCAGTAGGGTGTGATGAACCTCATGGTGCTCAACGGAGGAGCCGGGACTCGTACTGGACATCCTTCCCTGGGTTTACAGAGTCCATGGGCTGGAGCCAAGGGGTTGTTCTGCTCTTCCTTGTAGAGACTTGCCAGTTTTCCTTGCTTTGAGTGACAGGTCTGTGCTGGAGGTATGTGGTGCTGTGTTTCTGTTCTTGGTTTGTCAGTCAGACCATAAATCAGAGGCTCATCGAATGCGTTAGGTTGGCAGGGACCTTGAAAGGCCACCCTGTCCCCACCCTGCAGTGAGCAGGGACACCTTTAGCTAGAGCAGGTTGCTCAGAGCTTCATCCACCCTGACCTTGGATGTCTCCAGGGATGGGGCCTTCCCCACCTCTCTGGGCAACCTGTGCCAGGGTCTCATCACTCTCAGAGGGAAGAGCTTCTTCCCCATGTCTCATCTGAACCTGCCCTGCTCTAGTTTAACCCATTGCCCCTCGTCCCATCGCTCCCTGCCCTTACAAACAGTCCTGCCCAGCTTCCCTTCAGGGACTGGAAGGGGCTTGGAGATCTCCCTGAGCCTTCTCTTCTCCAGGCTGCACCAGCCCAGCTCTCCCAGCCTGTCTTTGTAGGAGAGGAGCTCCAGCCCTCTGAGTATCCTCATGACCTCCTCCTTGGCCCCAAATCTGGACACAAATTGCTCTGAAATGCATGAAACCCCACTGAAAACCTACGAATGTGAGGTGGGTTCAGCAGAGTCAAATGAGGGTGGTACAGGTGAAGCCCAGAGCAGGTTGCAGAGCCTGCTGCCAGCCTGTGGGTGCACCAGATGAAGTAGAAACCCAAAAGAGAGCAGGGAATTTCCTGGAGAAGATAGGAGGCTTAGCAAAGCTTTGGGTTGGTTTGGGAGCAGAGATGTGTGTTTGGCTGGGATGTGGCTGAGCCCACCTCAGTGTGACATGGCTGGAGCGATGGGCTACCGTGTCAGTTGCACCTGAACTCCGGCTAATACCAAATCCAAGAGCCAACATCTCTCCCTGGAAAGACCATCCAGTGTTAAAATAAGCTACCCCTGGTCTCCAGAGGGCAAAGGATCTGGGCAGAAAGCCACACTGATGTGAAGTGTGGTAGAAAGCTATTGTTTGGAAATAGAGAAGAGCAACCAGGAGTTGAAGCTGGCAAAGAGGTTGGTGGGAGAAGCAGGAGTTAGCCAACCATCTGAAGCAGGAGTTAGATGACCATCAGAAGCGCAGAGGCAGCAAACAAGGCAGCAGGAGGTTGTTCTGCTGAACTTGTGGGCAGAGGAACCAACAGAAAGGGGGGAGCAGAGAGTCCAGGTATTGCAATAGTAATTAGGGTGATTGGTATAGAGATGATTGAGACCAGAAGAGCCCTCTGGCGCACACAGGCGAGAGCAGGGGGGAGCATGGAGCACATGGCCATAAGGAGCCAACGAGTGAGATCCTGGGCCATGAGTGGAGACATCTCTAGGAGCAGGTGACCAAGGACAAAGCTTCCAGAGATCACAGAATCACAAGATTGGAAGAGACCTTGAAGATCATCAGGTCCAACCATTCCCCTCCTATGCTAAACCATATCCCTAAGTACCTCATCAACCCTTTTTTTGAACACATCCAGGGATGGTGACTCAACCACCTCCCTGGGCAGCCTGTTCCAGGCCCTGACAACTCTTTCAGTAAAACTTTTTTTCTAATATCCAATCTAAACCTGCCCTGGCACAGCTTCATGCCATTTCCCCTTGTTCTATCTCCTGTCACCTGGCTGAAGAGACCATCACCCACTTCTCTACAACCTCCCTTCAGGTAGTTGTAGGTGGTGATAATGTCTCTCCTCAGCCTCCTCTTCTCCAGATGCCCACTGTGGGGGCAAAAGCAGGGTTATTTGTTTCCTGTGAAAAACCAAGGGTGGGAAGGATGTGAGGATGTACTGCTAGCTGATGAACCTGGTGCATGGCATGGGGGTGTCTCCATTTTCTTTTGGATTGAGATTTCTAAACAATGAATTTCCTCTGGAGCTGGAGAGCGAGCAGAGGAAAGGTCAACCAAAAGGACTACAGCCTGTGGAAAATGGCAGTGTATGGAAGTGCAGCTTTACTGTGAAACGCTGATGCATGTCACTCACGTAGATGGTGCTACTGACCTCCCCCAGCTTCATCTTCTGACAGCTGAAGGCTGCTGGTGGCTGACATGTCTCCATCCACAGCCTGGGTTTAAGGGAATGCTTGACTTTGTGTGTGGCTTTTTTTCCTTCTTGTCGCTCCTTCCATCCCCATCCTGACCTGGCCAGGCTGTGTGGTCATCCTGATCCTGAGCTGGCTGATCCACGGTGCAGCTAAGACGTGATGCTGAAAATCGCCAGATTAGGTGCTAATGGCAGGATCAAGCTGAGTGGGGAGAAAGCTCCTGCTTAGGCAGGTGGGCAGGTGGTGCTCCTTGGGAGAGCAAGCTAGGAACCCTGGGAGCCTGGAGTGCATCAAGAGGAGCGTGGCCAGCAGGTCACAGGAGGGGATCACCCTTCCCCTCTGCTCTGCCCTGGTCAGGCCCCACCTGGAGTGTTGTATCCAGTTCTGGGCTCCCTGGGATAAAAAAGACAGGAATCTTCTGGAGAGAATCCAGAGGAGGCTACAGAGATGATTAAGGGCCTGGAGCATCTCCCCTGTGAGGAAAGGCTCAGTGAACTGGAGAAAAGAAGACTAAGGGGGGACTTTATTTATGTTTATAATAT
This sequence comes from Gallinula chloropus, assembly GCF_964237585.1. NCBI lineage: Eukaryota > Metazoa > Chordata > Aves > Gruiformes > Rallidae > Gallinula > Gallinula chloropus. The sequence continues at coordinate 27,644,894 of NC_140090.1, read as the reverse complement.
CTTAAGTATGGGATGCAGGGGGAATGGGCAGCCCCTTTTCAGTGCTCTGTGGGACAGGACAAGGGGCAATGGCTGCAAGTTAGAGCATAGGAAGTTCCACACCAACATGGGGAAGAACTTTTACCCAGTGAGGGTGAGGGAGCCCTGGGACAGGCTGCCCAGGGGTGTGTGGAGTCTCCTTTTCTGGAGATATTCCAGCCCCGTCTAGACGCTGACCTGTGCAATATGAGCTAGGGAGCTGCTTTGGCAGGGGGTTGGACCCGATGGGCTCTTGAGGTCCCTTCCAACCCCTATGGTTCTGTGATTCTGTCAATGTCAGAAAAGCAGCTTCTTTCCCGGCTTCCCCTGCTTTTCCCTACGTTTAGCCCATCTTTCAGCCTCCAAGGGTCAGAAAATGCTGGCCCAAGTAGCGTGAAGGTCAGAGGTGTTGAGACGTCTCCTCCCTCGCAGTGGAAAACCTTGCCTTGAGTGATGGTGTACTTTCTGGCCAAGACAGTAATCCCCAAGGTGAAAGTCCGCCAGCCACCTTAGCAATCAGCTGTGCCAGAGTGTGTCGGGGTGTGCTGAAGGACATGGAAGCTTCATGGTCCTCTTTAACACCTGGCTTTCTGCTGGTGTGTCTTCTGAAACACCACAGTGCCTGGGAAGCCTGTTGGATGTTTTTCAGGGTGCCATTGCCGTTGAGTAACCTCTGGGATGCTCGTGGCTGGTGGCACAGTATCCCCGGACAGACCGGTACCCTGCCCACCCTGCTCTTTACCTGCACAGGTCAGCAAGGGCTCTTGGTCAGCTGGGCTTGAAGGCGTTGGAGTTTATCAGCCTGCATTGACCAAACCTGTCAAGAAAGTGTGACTTTTGGTGTTTTGAGGCCGTGTGATGGGTGAGGGGGAGGATGGACACTTTGAGTTTGGTGCCTGTGAGCTTTCCATCCAAACCTTTCAGGGAGAGGATGGGTTGTGGGACGTTTTTGCACTGAGTTGTTCTCTCTGTTCATTTTTGGACAGCTTGAACAAAAACGTTGGTGTCCCTGCAAACAAATAGCCGTAGAGAGCCATGGAATTTCGCACAGATGAGATGAGATCTACCAAAGAAAGCCTACCTCATCCATCTGTCTTCTCACAGGACCGTCCATCCCAGAGGCACCAGGGTGACTTTAGTGTGGATAAGAGCAGATAAGACCACACATAGTTGGGGTCTGTGGGCGATAGCGATGCTACACCAAAGCAAGAGAACAATTTTGTGAGGGAGCTTGTTTATCAGAGCCTCAGCCACCTTCTCCAAAACGCAGGCTGCTGCATCCTGGGGTGGCAGGGGCTGTCCCGGGGGAGCTGCCCCCCTTTTCCCCCCAACCTGTACCGGCAGCAGATGCCTTGGCTCTCTGTTGGGCATTTGTAGAGGAGGCGTAGGCAGCGTTTGCTGGAGCTGCGCCGCAGGACTCGCTGGCGCGTGGCTAACATGCCCGGGGAGCCCAATGGATGTACGGGAGGAGGAAAAGGAGGAGGAGGAGGGCTGGCAGCAGCAAGTGCAGAGCCAGCGATGGCTCCCGGTCTCTGCAGCAACTGAGCTCAGCCAAGCCCCTGCTGTCACCCACCCGGAGGGGGCTGGAGGCATCCCAGCATCCGCTTGTCCACCTCCCCTGTAGAAACCAGGCTGGAGAACAACATCCAGCCCAGAGCTCGGTCTCCCTCCCCCTGTTGTGCTTCATGTGCTGTTTCCCGTTTGGGAGATGATGGCGGTTTTAAGTTAATTGAAGATAGTGTGTTCAGAATTCCCCTAACTAGATGATTTTGCTCAAATTTTAGGAAAGTGTTGGTATTTCTGGGGTATCAGCAAGGGCATCAGCTTAAGCAATTTTTCCAACCCCTGAAAATCTGGAAAGGAGAAAAATCAGAGTGTTTGCACATGGGGAACAGGAGTCTTTCTGCTGTTCTGGGCTACCATTTTCCTTCCTGTTCTCCCTTCTCCTCCTGGGTTTCTGGTGCCTGAGCTGCTTTTTCAGACACAGGGAATTCTCAACATATTAAGGACATTTCCTGGGATTTAATATGTTTAATCTCAAAGCCAAGGGTGAGGGAAGAGCCAAATTGCTCTCAGCACTGGCAGTACCTCCTCCGAGCATCCTCCCTCACCCTGGTGCAAAGACATTCAGCTGCTCCCCACACTGGCCACGCGTGGGAGGATGCTGCTCCGGTCCTCCACCCATGGTTGTTCAGCCTCCTCACTTGGCTCACTGTGTGACTTCCATTTTGCGGGCCAAACTTGGCAATTTTGTCTCCTAACCTGGAGTGTTGTGTCCAGTTCTGGGCTTCCTGGTAAAAAAAAGCCAGGGATGTCCTGGAGAGAGTCCAGAGGAGGCTACAGCGATGGCTAAAGGCCTGGAGCATCTCCCCTGTGAGGAAAGGCTGAGTGAATTGGGGCTGTTCAGCCTGGAGAAAAGAAGACTAAGGGGGGGACCTTATTTATGTTTATCAATATCTGAATTATGGGATGCAGGGGGACATGGCCAGCCCCTTTTCAGTGGTCTGTGGGGACAGGACAAGGGGCAATGGCTGCAAGTTGGAGCATAGGAAGTTCCACACCAACATGGGGAAGAACTTTTACCCAGTGAGGGTGAGGGAGCCCTGGGACAGGCTGTCCAGGGGGGTGTGGAGTCTCCTTTTCTGGAGATATTCCAGCCCCATCTGGACGCCAACCTGTGTGACCTGTCCTAGGGACCCTGCTTTGGCAGGGCGTTGGACCTGATGGGGTCTGGAGGCCCCTTCCAACCCCTGTAATTCTGTGATTCTAGTTGCACCTCCTTTGCACTGGGTCCGAGTTGGGCTCTGGATCGACTCTATCCGTTGGACTGGAAGTAACAGTGTCCTCAGGGCTTTCAAGTAGATGGACAAAGAAGCCATTTAAAAGCTGCTGTGAAATAGGCAGAATGCAGTGGTGAAGAGGAAGGGTCTGAGATGGGTCTCTCTCTCCAGGCAGGGAATGCTCTGAAATGCTCAAAACGGCTTTGGGGGGATAATTTTTTCCCAGGCCTTTGTCTGTGAAGAACGAGGGCTGTGGGTGAGGCACGTGCCCAGGCTCTATTGTTCCCAGCCTTTCCATTGAGATGAGAGGATGAACCCCCATATATAAAGGACTTACCTTTCGCTAGTGCGATTAAGAAAAGGCCAATGGAGCTTTCCCGCTCACCGGAGCGTGAAGCGTGTTTAATTTAATAATGCTGATAAATCTTAAAGCCAGGAGCATTTGGCTAACACATGACCCACTTTTTCAATCAATTGGAAACATTTACATAACAGCCTGATGCAGGGTTCCTCCCACGCGGGATGTAGGGGCCGGGGATGGCAGAGACACCCCCACAGTGCGTTTTGCCTCCGTTAGGGCGTTTGCTGAAAGGAAAACGACAAATTTGGTCGGTATTTATAGTGTGCAAGTTATGACCCGCCTCACCAGGACTGCCAGGTCTCCAGCAAGGATGTGCTCACCAGCCCAGGTGGGTTTTGGGGATCCATCACCCCAGCCTGCTCTGGGTCCCCCCCGTCCTGCTGTGGGTGACACCCTGAGCTGTACCTTCCCCGTGGTGACATGCAGGGTGGGTACTGCCTCTGCAAGTGGTGGGAGCCACCACCTGCAGATACGCCTTGACCATTGGTTGTGAATACCCCCTGCCTTCCTCTGGCCCTGAGGATACTCTTGCATCGGGAAGGGGAGCTGTACCTTTGCACCAGCTTCATGGCTTGTGTTCCCCATGGCGTGGCTAGATTGCTCCTGGGATGGGATATCCCTGGGGATGGCTGTCCTCTTGTGAGGTGAGAGCATCTCTTTGGTGTAGACGCTTTGTCTCCTGGCACGTGAGCACACCAGCACCGCTGACCTCCAGGAACCGTCCCGTCCCTGCTTTTCGGCATCGCGGCGTCACACCAACGCGACCAGTCATTGATTTTCCTTTATACTTTCCATGCAGTGGGCTCGGTCTTGAAAGTTCCTGGTCTTGCATGTTATGCTACCCCTTTCCATTACTCTGGTCCTCAAGGTTGTCCACTTCCTCCTCTGTAATATCCTCCTCCCCACAACACACTTGACACCTCCAACACATTTCATTTCATTTCATTTCTCATCGTTCGTGTGGGGGTTTTACTTGTGGCCTCAAGGTCTGTGTTTGCACATAGACTGTGTGCAGCCTCATTCCCTGCAAGCTGGTCTCCGGTGAGCTTGGTTGGGAACACCATCTCCCTGCTAACCACGTGGGGTTTATCAGTGGGGGTTTCTTAATAACCTCTTGGAAGAGGTTTTACACCAAACCCGTTTCCCGGCCATGACTTGCGTGTTTCTGCATCTTTACACATCCCATCATAGAATCACAGACTGGTCTGGGTTGGAAGGGACCCCAAGGATCACAGAGCTCCAATGCCCTGCCACAGGCAGGGCCACCAACCTCCAGGCCTGGAGCTACACATGGCTGCCCAGAGCCCCATCCAACCTGGCCTTGAACACCCACAGGGATGGGGCACCCACCCCCTCTCTGGACAGCCTGTTCCAGCCCCTCACCACTCTCTCTGTAAAAGACTTCCCCCTAATATCCAATTTAAACCTTCCTTCCTTCAGCTTCACTTCATCCCCCTTGTCCTGCCAGTCTCTGCCCTTTAACAAGCTGATTCCCCTCCTGTTTCTCTGCTCCCTTCAGGGACTGGAAGGCTGCAATGAGGTTCCCCTGCAGCCTTCTCTTCTCCAGGCTGAACAAGCCCAGCTCCCCCAGCCTCTCTTCATAAGGGAGGTGCTCCAGTCCTCTGATCATCCTTGTGGCCTCCTCTGAACCCTCTCCAACAGTTCTGTATCTTTCTTGTAGATCTGTCTCTATGCCAGAGAACTGGTTTCCCCCCCATTTTTTGGTCACCTAAGTCCCCATCTGAGCAAAGGAGAACCCCAGATGCTTGTGACCAGGATGAAAAACCTCCCATCTGATATAGATACACTGAGGGATTAAACAACATGGGGGAAAATTGCTGTGAGTGTCTCAGCGTGGCATGTACAGGGATGCTGGCACCTCCCTCTGAGGCAGGACTGGTCTCCTCGTGCAGTAGGCTGCCTGGTCCTCTCGTGGAGATTCTACTACTACAGAGGTGTTGGTAAAGAAAAGGAAAGATTGGTGATTTTTTTAATCCCAATATCAGCAGCGATTTTCCCTCTAGAGGGCAGAGGAGGAAAGAGAGAGAGCGGGAAGGGAACTGGAATGCGCTGGGGAAACCTTGCAGAGGTTTCAGTACAGACCTGCAAAGCCAGAGATGGCTGGGAGCGGCGTGGAGTTGGGCCACCAGCTCCATCCTGCTCCCTCCGTGCTTCTGGGGTCAGACAGGTGTTTCTTGGTCATTGAAAAACTGGGTTTTGATTTTTCTGAGCGCTCATTTCACTGGCATGGGTTGCCCAGAGAGGTGGGGGAGGCCCCATCCCTGGAGACATGCAATGTCAGGCTTGATGGGGCTCTGAGCAACCTGATCTAGTGAAGATGTCCCTGCTGAATGCAGGGGTGGGACTACATGGGCTCTGAAGGTCCCTGCCAACCCAATGCATTCAACGATTCATGTGTCAAATTGTGAATTTTGTTTTGCTAGAGAGGTGCCCTGGGTCCTTGGAAGTCTCAGTTCAGCTGTCAGTCCTTGGCCAGGCAGCTCAGCTGCCTTTGGGCTCACACAGATGTGGGCTGGCTGTCTGTCTGGGCCACCTTAGACACTCAAGTCTTTGCTCCCACCATGGCTTTTGGGCAAAGCTGGTGGCAAAGCCACAGCAGAGGTACAGGCTGTACCTCTGCACCCAGCATGGTCCCCGCAGCCAGCAGCCAGCTTGATGTGCACCCACTGACGTGTGCAGCCCGTGGCAGCTCCCTGCAGCTGCTCCAGCTGTAGCTTTCCCATACTCTGTAGGGTGCACCCCACGTGAGGAACCTGCCTGTGTTGAGAGAAAACCTTTCCCCCTCTCTTTCCCTAGGTGACACAGCCGTGGTGCTGTCTCCTTCCGTGGCGGGGCTGCCCTCCCAGCTAACACACGTCTCCTGTCCCCTGGTAGGAAATGGAGTCGAAGGTCTCCGAAGGCGGCTTGAATGTCACCCTCACTATCCGGCTGCTGATGCACGGCAAGGTAAGGGGCTTCTGGCAAGGGGTTTCTTTGCAGCTCCCTCTCTCACCTCTGCTCCAGGCAGCACCACATGTCATCTCTGGAGCCCTGGGCTGCCGGGAGCAGGTCTCCTGCTGGTGGGGTAGGTGGGGATGGCACAGTGGTGGCACAGTGCTCCTGGTGCCTCTTGAGGTTGCCCTCTGCCCTGTCCTTCTGCAGGTGACAGTGCACATTGGGTCTTTGCTTCATTGTGGGGCTGGGCTTGATTATCTTCATGTTCTGTAATCTCAGTTTCTCAACTCCTTTGTGTTTGGCTTTTTTCTTTTGTAGGAAGTTGGAAGCATCATCGGAAAGGTAAGGGCATGGCACGTTTGAATTGTGTGTTTAATGCTGTCGCCTCCACCGTTCGCTGCCTGTGGCGTGGTAGACACCAGTCACCTCCTCCCTGTAATGTCCTTAAATGTTTGGGGTGCACAAGCTTGTCGCTGCATCAGTGAGACAGAAATCTGGAGAGACCCACACTGGGCTCAAAGTCCATTCCCTAAAAAACCCATACCATCCACCTCACCTAGTGCTGTTTCCAGCTTCCTCACTGAGGTGATGGATAGGTGTTTATGATCGTGTACCTCTGGCGTTTTAATCAAACAGATTCATCAAGAGAGATTAAAACCTGTCACGCAGACCAGTTTAGCTTGTGCAGGAAAGCTTCACGAGGTGCTCTGCTCCCCAGTGCTTGCCATGGTGGTCTGGAAAGTCCTGGCTGTGCAGGACTGGGCTTTTGGGGGCAGGTTCATGGTAGCAAAGGTTTGCAGCACAAACACCTTCTCCTATATGCTTGCACCTTATATTTCCTGTCTAGACCTGAAGAGATTCACATTTGTACCTGCTTTATATATGAATATAAAGATAGTAGATCCCTCCAAAATCACTCTGAAGCACCATCTTTTCTCAACATCTGATCAGTTTCTGAGCATTTTCCATGTGTTTTTTTTTTCCTCCACAAGACAGAAGTGAAGGTTGAAGCTTCAGATGTGTAGATGGTTTGTCTGTCATGCCCCACAGCTGTGGGGAACAGGCCTGTGGTGGCTTACACCCTCAGTTCTCCTGCCTGCTTGGAGATGGAGGGATGGGTGTCACAGAGCTGCCCAGATGTTTGACCATGTGTTGCCATGTGTTAGAGAGAGATGAGAGTTCAGAAAGGTTGTTTTCGAGGTGGGAGTCTTGAACGTTTAGTAACAGCCTGTGTTTCTGCTGCTTCTTTCAGAAAGGAGAGACTGTGAAGAAGATGCGTGAGGAGGTGAGTGGTTCTACTCTGTAGGATGATTTGGGGGAGGATGGGAGAGAAGCGGGAAGTGCCGTTGAGCTCTCTGGTCCGGCAGCATGCAACACAGCACCCAGAGCTGCCCATTGCCCTATGAGATGTGTATGGTAACGCCCAGGGTCAGGCCAGAGCTCCTTGGTGTGGGTTTCTCACTCCATACTCAGACAAACTCCCATCACATTTAATGGGAATTTTGCACTAAAAGACCCAAAGATGCTTGGAAACCCTTACTGAGGGTCAGGGCAAGGCAGTACTGGAAGCACCATGGGGCTCAGGGATGGGAATTTTTAAGGTTAGGTGGTATGTTGAGAGACTGGCACAGAGGATGATGAGGGACCATGTGCCTCTGGCACATCCCCATGGGTTGCTTGGCTGCAGCTGTTCAAGGGCTGCCTTTCTCATTCCAGAGCGGAGCAAGGATCAACATCTCCGAGGGAAACTGCCCTGAGCGAATCGTGACCATCACCGGCCCCACTGATGCCATCTTCAAGGCTTTCGCCATGATCGCCTACAAATTTGAGGAGGTGAGTGACATGAGCCTCTTTCCCCAGGAGCGCAGAGTTGAAGGGTTTGCATCAAGACCAGGGAGTTCTGGGCTCCCTGGTATAAAAAAGCCAGGGATGTCCGGGAGACAGTCCAGAGGAAGCTACAGAGATGATGAAGGGCCTGGAGCATCTCCCCTGTGAGGAAAGGCTGAGTGAGCTGGGGCTGTTCAGCCTGGAGAAAAGAAGACTAAGGGGGCACCTTATTATGTTTATCAATATCTTATGTATGGGATGCAGGGGGAAATGGGCAGCCCATTTTCAGTGGTCTGTGGGGACAGGACAAGGAGCAATGGCTGAAAGTTAGAGCGTAGGAAGTTCCACACCAACATGGGGAAGAACTTTTACCCAGTGAGGGTGAGGGAGCCCTGGGACAGGCTGCCCAGGGGGTGTGGAGTCTCCTTTTCTGGAGATATTCCAGCCCCATCTGGACGCTGACCTGTACAATATGAGCTAGGGAGCTGCTTTGGTAGGGGAGTTGGACCCGATGAGCTCTCGAGGTCCCTTCCAACGCCTGTGATTCTGTGATCAAGACCCTTGGTGGCCCACCAGCCACGTGGACCTCTGGCTTGCCCACTGCTGGAGCCAGCAGTGCAGATGGTAGTGAGATGCTACCTCCAAACCATGTGTTCCTGGCTGGACTTGCTTAATTGGCACATGACCATGGCACAAAACCTTCCAGACATCTCTAAGTAGGCCAGAACCGTGCTTCAGTGAACTCTCTGAGAGGTTTTGCAGTTAATTAGCTGCAGGGATGTGTAATGATGCAACTGCAGGCATAGACCAGCGACAGCCTGGGGTATGTGACCCCTCTATTCTGACCCAGGGCCTTTGGGTTGGCCTGGATGGCAGGCAGCTGGTTGGGTACCAAGGGCTGATGCACCGTATTCTTCCTTCCCAAGGACATCACCAACTCGATGAGCAACAGTACTGCTACCAGCAAACCTCCGGTGACACTGCGGCTGGTCGTGCCAGCTAGTCAGTGTGGCTCACTGATCGGCAAAGGAGGCTCCAAGATCAAGGAGATCAGGGAGGTAAGTCAGGCTTGATTTCGTTATTGCATGTCATTGCAGCTCCAAGGAGCTGATCTACTACCAAGGAGGAGCTGCCTTGGGAAGGGGGATCCTTACACTGCTAGCGTCATTGCTTCCCAGAATGGTCCTGCTGGTGTAGGAGCAGCATCCCCTGGGACCCTGTGCAGGGCAGTGCAACTCTCGGCAGATGCGTGGCCCCAGAGCTGGAGCTGGCTGTGAGGAAAGGCATTCAGCTGTGGGATTTCTCCTCCTCTCTCTCTTTCTGTCTCCAGTCAACAGGTGCTCAGGTTCAAGTGGCGGGGGACATGCTGCCCAACTCCACGGAGCGGGCGGTGACAATCTCGGGGACACCTGAAGCAATTATCCAGTGTGTCAAACAGATCTGTGTGGTGATGCTGGAGGTACAGTCTGTAACAAAGGGGGTAAAGTACATAGGAAAAAAACCCCACCCAAACCCAGCTGGCACCACAACAGCGCTGGAAGCTGTGGAGTGTGTCTCTCGTACCCTTTACCACGCGTTGTTGGTCCACTTTCATTTCCTGGTACCTCTGTTTGAAACCCACCTGGTGTGTTTTCCCTCACCATCACCTGGTGTTTGTAGAGTCCCACATTGGAAACCTGTCTGGTCAGGTGCCCCAAAGGAGGTGGCTTGTGTCATAGCGCCAGGGTGGCTTTGGGAGAGAGCGAGGAGCCCAGGCGGGCTGGGAAAGCCGTAGCCTGGTGTTCCGACAGCACCCAGAGTGCCATGGGAAGGGGATGGGAGCTGTGTCCACTCCACCAAGAGCCTGGCTTCCTTCCAGTGCAGCTCACGGTGCCCTGTGAGGACTCTGGGAGGAGGAAGCCAGTGCATCCTCCACACTGGGGGAGCCGGGGCTGTGAGTGCAAAGCTGGGCTCCAGTGAGCACGGCAGGAAGGGCAGTGGTGGAGAGCAGGGTCCATAAGGGTGCATGGCCCTGTGTCCAAGGTGCTGCTTTCTGGGAGAAATGCTGATGAGCAGAGCTGGGAGATCCCTGTCACGGAGAGATGCTGCTGTGCCAATGGGTCATTGCCAGGGCTGACCACAGCCACATGCCCCACGTCCACACCTGCTGCCTTGAACGGGAGAAGCTCCAGGAGGAAACCCCTTGGAACAGGGGACGGTGACACCCTTCGCTCCTTGTCCCTCCCAGATGTGGACAAGCACGGAGCTGCGTCAGGCCCCTCTGTCTTGCTGTGCATCCCACACACCGCTGCCCTACCCCAGCAGGGAGGACTGCGTTGGCTGCTGCCAGGAGCTTCAGGCGGGGGTGCCAAGGCTTGGTGGAGGCGCGGCAGAACCGAATGTAAGCGATTTCAGCTTGTCAGCAGCGCAGCTCAGGAGGAACTGCCATGAACCACCTTCCCCACTGCTGCTGGGAGAAATGCTCGGGCAGGAGCCCAGGGATGCTCAGGCAGATACACTGCTGCCAGAGGAGTGCAGTTGGAGCTGGATGCTGGACACTGACTCCAGGTCATGCTCTGGCCGGTGGCAGCAATGGGGCCAAGGAGATGCTTGCAGCTTTGTTATAAGTTCTCACTGACTGAAGAAAGGGGATGCTGAGTGTTCTCATTGACTGGAATCAGGGACTTCACCAGTTCAGGAGATGCTGTTTAGAAATCTTTTAGTCTTAAATTACCTGACCATGGAAATCCTCGCTCGTCCCCTCCAAGATCTGTAACACAGTAAAAGCAGCAGCAGGTTTGGGGTTACAGGGGCTGTGCTTTGATGGTGCAGCTTTCCCGCAGGCCTGTGCTTGGCAGCAAGAGGGGGACCTGCCACTCGGCTACAAGCAGACATCTAGAAGAATGTACAGGAAAAAAGTGAGGAATTTTCCATGAGGTACTGTGTTTGGTAGCGCCTGTCTTTACGTAGCAGCAGCTGGGTTGCTTCACTGCGGGTAGAAGCAGGAAGCTTGTATCTGAAATCTCTCCTGATCCCTAGAAACCTTCAAAATATCTTCTATGGCTTGTTAGTTACGTTAAAGAGAAAGCCAATAGAGAGAATTTTGATTCTCCCCCTCTGCCCTGCTCTAGTGAGATGCCTTGCAGTGCTGTGTCCAGTCTGGGGATGCAGCACAAGGACATGGACCTCTCAGAGTGGCTCCAGGGGATGCCACAAGGATGCTCAGAGGGCTGGAGCTCCTCTCCTACAAAGACAGGCTGGGAGAGCTGGGCTGGTGCAGCCTGGAGAAGAGAAGGCTCAGGGAGACCTCCAAGCCCCTTCCAGTCCTTGAAGGGCCCTACAGAAAAGCTGGGCAGGACTGTTTGTAAGGGCATGGAGCAATGGGATGAGGGGTGATGGTTTTAAACTAGAAAATGGGATTCTTAGGTTGGATATTAGGAAGAAGCCCTTCCCTCTGAGGGTGGTGAGACCCTGGCACAGGATGCCCAGAGAGATGGGGGAGGCCCCATCCCTGGAGACATCCAAGGTCAGGGTGGATGAAGCTCTGAGCGACCTGCTCCAGTTAAAGGTGTCCCTGCTCAGTGGGGACTGAGTGGCCTTTGAAGGTCCCTACCAACCCAACAAATTTGATGAGTTTATGATAACTTGGGTGAGAAGATCCTGTGCGCCACGGGACGCATCACTACCGCTTGATGTGCATCACTAAAGCTTCTGCTCGGACCTACCCAGGTACTGCTCAGGCCACAGCAGGGAGGTCACGCTGCTGCAGGAGGAGGGCTGAGAGTGCCTCAGCTGCCAGCGTCCATCTGGCTGCTCACATGGACTGCTGCCACTATCCAGCTCTAGGATAAGGTCTCCGGTGTTGCCATCTAGGAGTGCTTTCTGGCCACTGGCTCTGCTGAGCTCTGCAGAGCTCAGGACTGTGGCCAAAGTGATTGCTGCCACTTGTCCCACCAGGATATGGGAAGTGTCGAACACAACGATGGTGCCTTGAAGCGCTCGCTACGCAGCCATCCCCACCCCAGCTTGGATGGCGATAGCCCAGACCAAGTCCTGAAGGTGGCCCTGTCCTGGTGGTGAGGAAGATGAGTGAGGTCAAACATCATGCTGGGTCGCTCAGACAGGCTGCTCGCTCCTTCTCATGCCCATGCTCCTGATACCGTGCGGCAGCTCCTGGTGCTCGGTGGGGCTGGTACCTCTCCAGGGCAGGCTGCGTGCACATGAGAGCTCTCGGGCTGCAGAGAAAGGCGCTGCTCAGGGAGGCTCATGGCATCCAGGGATGAAAAGCCTGGTCCATGGCTGTACATCTCCATCGCGCTGCACCTCCAGGGTCAACTTGGGGTGTTTTGAGGAGGGCGCTGCATTCCAGCATCGAGCTCAAGTCCAGACTGGGTGATGCGGTTTTACAGAGAGCGAAGGGCAGCAGAGGGTCTGGGAAGCGATTTAGGGGGCCCGTGCCTCGGCGGGGGATCTCCTGTACCCCAGGTTGTCCTCGTCATCCATTAAACTCCAATTTCCCCTGTGTCCTCCTGTCCAGAAACGCGGTTTGCCTGGTGCGGGTGTTGCTGGCAGCGGCCCCGGGGGCCGTGCTCCCTCCGTCGGGTGCTTTCTAACGCTCTTTTTGCCGCCGTTTCAGGAAAGCTGTTTCTAATGTTCTCTCTCCCTCTCCTTGTCCCTTTTCCTAGTCCCCACCAAAAGGTGCCACCATTCCCTACCGCCCAAAGCCCGCCTCCACCCCTGTCATTTTTGCAGGTGGTCAGGTAAGAGCCGACCCGCTTGCAGCCTCCACTGCCAACCTCAGCCTTTTACTGCAGCACCAGCCGCTGCCCGTTAGTGCACTCAGGTTTCTTGCCTTCTGACTTGCATGGTGTCATCCCATCCGTTGCGTGCCACAGCAGGTGGACTGAAAGCTCTTTGCAGAACCGCTGGCAGGGTGGGAGAGTGTAGGTGAGGTGGGATTAGCTCCCTGCGGTGGCTGCTGGAGGGGAAGGAAAGGGCGAGTCCCGGGGAAATAGGGTGTCAGGGGTGCTGAGAGCCCATGCACCAAAGAGAATCATAGGGTCACAGAATGTCCCAAGTTGGGAGGGATCCGTAAGGATCATCAGTCTCAACTCCTGGCTCCACACCAGTTACCAACCAAACAGTTACCAGCAGGAAGGAGAAAATGAGCAAAGCCTCACTGAGGAGGAGGCTGTGACCACACTGTCACAGCGTCTGCCAGGGTTTGTCTTCTGGCATCCCTGGTCCCATCAAAAGTAACTTTGGGCAGCTGTGATTGATCCGAGATGGGAAGAGCTCGTTCCAACCGCTCCAGGACCGTGCTGAGCCTCCGTGAAAGGGTCATCCCCATCATCAGTGCTTGGCTAGTTTGGGGTGCTGCTTCCTGACCCCCACCCCAAAACGCCATGACCTGCAGAGCTGGCCCTCAGCTCTGCCCACGGGACGCCCCGTATTGCAGCACTATGGGTGACGCCACCCGGGGTCAGTCCGCAGGCTTGAAGCCATGATGGGCTGTTTCTGGCGGCCCGTGGGATGCAGATAACCGACACCTTTGGCAGATAACGTGCCACAGGAGCTGGCGGTTGTTCTGCAAACAGAAATCAGGTCCCACAGCACCTGATTTGTGAAATGGGAGCAGATTGAGTAGGCAACTGGTTTTAGGAGGGGATGTGAGCTTTTCCCACCTGCCTGTAGATGCCATCGTATCACGGTGCAGGGGTATCCATCAGGACAGGGGCTTTTCCAGGGGTTCCAGCAGCCAGGTAGAGTCAGGAAGTTACCTCAAACGCTGCCACACACGTCGCTTCTTTTCTCCCCAACCGTAATAAATACCAGAAGGGCAAACGAAGGATGGGAGCGCAGCCCGAAGCACAGGCTATTTCAGGCAGCGTGCTGAATTCACATCTCTGAGTCACTGCCAGCGTCAGGATGAATGTGCCATTTGGTCTGAGCGGCCATCCTGGGAAAGAGCTTTGAGTCCAGCTGCTCGGTGAACTTCTCTTCTCAAAAAGGGAGAGTAAGATGGAGGTAGCGTTCCTCCTGCTTGGTGAGAGGTCGGGGTCTTGCACAGATGCGACTCTTGTGGGAAGAAGTGACCGACTCTGACATGGGAGCTCTTCCCTGCCATCCCAGGGGAGTGTTGGAACGGCAGAGGACAGCAGGTGACAGGGACAGCACGAGGTGCTCAGGGTGGGTTGAACCTGCAGGAGCTCAGCAGGCTGAGGGAAACATAGTGGCTAATGGCAGCTGCCAAAGGGACAGTGCCCATCGGCCATGGACGAGTTTAGCAAGCCGGCGTCATGCCTGTGGGTGCTGTCAGAGCTGGGTTGCATCTGTCCAAGACACCTTCCCGCCTTTTAATCAACTTTTATAATCAACTCTTCTAATTAAAAAAAAAAACCCGAACAGCCCCAAAAACAGCGACCAAATCAAAAGGTCGGGGAAGAGTGAAACTGTTGGAGCAGCCCCTGCCACGGGCACACCAGTGCCCACTGTGCTGCGATGCCAGCAGGCACTGGCACAGCTGTTTCTAGGCACAGGGCTTTGCCTCCTCCCTCCTCCAGGACTTTTGGGCTTGGTTTTTGGGTTGGTTTGGGTTTTTTTTTTTTTCTTTGCAGTAGCAAATTTGCAGGAGGTTGAGAGGGCTTTTTTTTTCTTTTAAATTTATTAATTCTTTCCTCTTTCCCTCAGCTATCTTTACTCTCCCTTTTGAAAGTGTTCTCCATCTCTCTTGCCATTTCTTTCAAAATCATCCGAATTAACGTGTCAACCAGTGAGATGATACGTTTTGCTAGCTGGTTTAAGTCCTAAATATCGGGCTCATTACACACCACGGTGCTTATTTGCATGTATAAAAGAGGAAAGGATTGCTACAGATTAGAGCAGAACCACTATATCCATTTGCTTGGCAGGCACCAGCATGGGTTTATCAGTTAGGTGAAAGGCATTGCAGCCTGTCCCTGAGCCCTTAACACACTGGGCGAGACATCACCGCCACGCTGCCCAGCTGGTTTTGCACACTGGGATATACTGGGTTGGATGTAAAGCCTGTTAAAAGGGTTGTGCGCCCAAAAATACAGGGAGGCTCACTGCACTGGCTCGCATTTAGGCACCAAGGGCGGTGGTGATGTCACTGTGCATCCACTACATGGCTGATTCTGGTTGGATGAAGCCTTGTGCACAGCCATGCCAAATTTCCCTGCAATTCTGGCACCTTTAAAGAGGTGTTTCCTTCCCTTTGGAAGAGCCAAATGCTGCCCAAGCCCTTCGATCAGAGGGGTATGGCTCCCTCACACCCCACAGACTCTCTGTCCCAGAGAATTTAACGCAGCACAGCATGGAATGTGCTTCCCTCCTGCCCCCCAGCCTCAAAAATCAATCCATTTAAGTCAAAACTCCAGACCCTGCACCCCATTGTCACTGGCAGCGGAGTGAGACTAGATGCTGTGTGATGATGGTGTAACGCTCAGCTCCCTGTGCTTGGATTTTTGGGGGTAGTGTGGGGTCCTGGGTGGGCAGGATTGGGAGCTGAGCCCCTCTTTGGCGTTTACCCCCCGTGTCAGGCAGGGAGGAGCAGAGCCCGGGGACAGCAGTCTCCGCCGAGGCACGGGGCTTTGCCAATGCTTCCCTCCAGCCCTAATAACATGGGTTTTTTTGTTTTTGTTTTGTTTTTTTTGGTTCTTTTTCCTTTGCAGGCCTATACAATTCAGGGACAATACGCCATTCCACACCCGGATGTGAGTTTTACCTTCATTTTTCTTACACCCTTTGACATCACTTGCATGCTGTTGTTGGTTCACCTGATATTAATATTAGGCAATAATATTAATAGCATATTTTCAAAGTAACTGGCCATGTGTAGTATCTGTAATACCTTGAGTAGCCTTTAACATTATCACTTCTGAGGACTTGGCCTGATGCTAAATTCATTGCATTGCTCAGTGCTATCCCTTTGTTCTGAGACAAACCGTGCTCTATGCATTTTGTGCCTCGAAATCATCAAAACAAGCAAAAAGAAAAGAAAAAAAGGGAAGGAAAAAAAAGACCCTCTGTTTCCTCCTCGTCCTTAAAATGTTGGTAGGCCAAGGGCTTATCTAGGTGCTGAGCCCCTTGGTGGGGTGGGGAGATGCCAGAGTTCATGTGTGGTTTCTTGCTTGAAGCCTGGGCAGGGGGAATGTGTCTCTCAGGGGTCCTCATCTGGGTGATGTGGAGGAAGGTGCTGAGGCCGGGCAAAATGGCACACCCCCCACCCCCCATCCCCACATGGGATGGAGAGGATGGGCACCCACCCTGCTGCCGGATCTCACCTTGCTGAGGGCTCTGAGCTGGACCCTGGACCGAAGTGGTCACCCTTGGTTTGATGGCTGCCTTGCCAGGTTTGGCTCTCTGTCACCTGGAGAAGGGGTGCAGGGGAATCATGAGGGACGGTACCCGCTCGCTCTTGTGCTCCTCAGCATGGAGACAGGTCGTTCGCTGCTCAGGTTTGTGGTGCAGATGGGTTTGGCTGATGCTCGTGCCATGCTCTCGTGCCTGGGATGGGTCCTGGGGCCACGGCACATTTTGGGGGGTTGTGTAGGGAACATCTGCCGGCACATCAGTGTGTAAACGTGCCAATGGAAGGGCAAAGCGAGTCTGTTTTAAAGGGTTGCTCTGATAAAAGCAGCAGTGAGGCACTGCGATGCCGGCAGCAGGCAGCTGCTCAGCTCCTGGGGGTGAGGTGACTGACTGGGGAGCTCTTGGGAAAAGCTGGAATTCTCTAAATGTGTTTCAGAGGGGATAAAATACCCGGCGAGCCCCATCACAGAGCGTGCCTGTGAGTCAGGGGTCTGCAGCAGGGGCTGAGCACAGAGGGGTGCAGCTTGTCTGCAAGCAGTGTGGTTTGGGTGGCGAGTCCTCTCTAATCAGCCCACAGACAGCAAGAGTTTGGTGTAGCTCAGTGTTCCCCTTTCTGAGGGGTCCATCAGGGTCTTAAATCCTGGGATTACTTTGTGCGTGGCTGAGAATGGCGCGAGGCTGTCGTGTGTTTGGGGAGGGGGGGAAGGGTGTCCCCCTCCTGAATGCTTGCTCCCTGTGGGACGGTGAGGAGCTTTAGGCTGGGTTTTGATGTTTTGATCCGATTTCACCCCATTCAGTGGAGGCTTTGGCTTTCCCTGCAAGTATGTCTGTACTTCGCGCAGCCTGATGGGACGGTCGCTCGGAAATCCTCTTAATCACGCTTCACTTTCACTCCCCAAGTGGAATATAAACAAACCAACCTGTGTATTTAGGGAGGGTGCATCGATGCAGTCTTTGTCCCTGTCCTGGCTTCCCTTTGCAACAGCTTGATGTTCTCCTTGGTGCTTGGCAGGAATAAAATATCCTCACTCCATTGGCTGGCTGCGCCCTGCCCCACTCCAGCAGGTTTGCTGAGACCCAGGACATGTTCTTTGTATGGGGACCACGGGGTCCATCCTTACTCTCGTAGCTCTCTCGCGAGGACTGGTTGTTTTAAGCACTACTCAGTGCAGAATCTTGTCTTGAATGGGATTTTGGGGCTTCTGTGTTCAGTGGGTGCCCTTTTGCAGACTCGTGGCTGCAGAGTGGGCATAATTTTGAATGCCAAGGTTAAAATAAGAGCCTCTGATTTTCTACCCTGGGTAAAACCCACCCAGGTCTTTCAGAGGTTTGGGTATACTTGTAAGTCATTCAGGATGTGTTCCATAGCTACCTGTGAGATTTGTGGTGGGAGATGAAAGGATGGCTGCAGAAGCTGGGAGTGAAATAGATGTTGAGAGCGGGACATCTCCCAAACGAGGGTATCGCCTCTGGGTATTCACCCACAAGATGGAACCGGGTGTTGGTGCTGTGGGTGCCTCAGTGTGGCTGTACATTGGGCCTGACGCTGCTGTCCCATCCCATCTCTCCTAGCAGTGCCGGTGCGGCAGCTCCCCTCTGGTCTGTGGGGTTGGAATAAACACTTTTCAGGCTTTTTGCTTTCAGCTTTTCTTAGGAAACAGGAGGGGAGGTGTTTGACACACCACAAGCAGCTTTCCCTTCAGTGCCTTGGCACAGCTATCCTCCCCTCTTGCAGGCTTTTCTTGCTTGGGGTTTGCTAAACACTGCTACCCAAATTATGTCCTAAAGCTCTTCTAGATCAGTACAAGAAAGGATTTTGGTGTGTTTTCCCCCATCAGGTGAAGCAGGACCCCTGCCCCGGGGGCACAGCCAGAGCCCGAGGGGCTCTGCACCGCTCTGCAGTACCGGCAAAGAGACAGGAGGTTTTGTGTGGACTTCTGCTGGTGGGACGGGTGGTAACAAGGAGTGCACTCTGTAGAAAACGAGATAGTTCTTAGATTAAAAAGCAGGGGTTGCCGGTGCCCCTGCTGGCCGGCAAGAGCGATGGCCCAGTGCTGTATGGGCCGTGCCGTAGCAACGCCTGCAGCTTGTTTTCCATGCTGCCCAGGGAGATGCGCACGCACCTCTTCTTGTAGGGCGGCGAGATCTCTCCCTGAGCCAGCAGAGGCTGGAAGTCCTTGCGTCTGTGCTAGGCAAGGCTCCCTTGGGTACCTCCAGGGACTTGCAGGTGCTTCCCCTCCCCGCTGCTTCCCTCCAGTCTCTCCCCTGTGTGCTCAGTCCCCCTCCCCGGTTTGGTCCCTCCAGCACTTCCCCCTAGTGCTGCCAGCCAGACCTACCCACGCTTCCCCCCCCCCCAGCCCCAAGCCACGCTGCAGGAGCCAGGAGGTTTTTGAGTATCATTTTCCCCCTTTCAAAACTCAGAGATCTTAACTCCTCCTTCTCCCACGCCACAGCACCGAGAGTGCAAGGGGCAGATTGCTTTTGGGGAATGAGGAGATCCCGGGAATGCTCTGTGAGCGCCTGCAGGATCGTTGAGAAGGAGGTCATGATAAAGACCTTCCCTCCCACTCACCGCTAGACTTCAGCCCAGTTTGGTTTGGTTTCTTTTGTTTCATCGGGCCTGTTTGGTTTGGTTTGGTTTGGTTTGGTTTGCTTTTTTAATTGGGAGCAGTGAAATAGAGCACAAAATGTATTCCAAACAAACTCCTCTCTAGCCAGCCACTTTCTGAGACAGGCACGCAAACCTACAAGGGATACAAGGATCTGAAATACCTACTGGTCATGGCTGAAGCCCGTATTTTCCCCACCCTTATAAGGGGCTCGCGCTCGGAACGCACTGACGTGGAGAGCCACCGTCTGTCCGTCTTCCCAGCCAAGGTGCGGCGCGGAAGCATTTGCTGCGTGGATGAGCGGTTCCAGCAGCACGAAGAGGCTCTTCTGGCCCATTGAGATGGCCTCTCTGCTCTGAAGCTACCCTGAAGCGAGGAGCAGCCTCTCCCCACGGGTTGCCAAGCCCAGCAGGGGAAGGCAGCAGCTGGAAACGGCGCAGGCAGCAGCCAGCCGTGTGCCAAGGTGGCCGCTGGCACATGGTGATGGAGCTGAACCATTTGGAAACTGAGGATGGGCTTCTTGCTGGTATCGTACTTCAGACCCTGACCAAGCACTTCTGCCAAAGATTTGGGCTTTATTGCATCCTACCCAGGCCAAGTCCTTCTGCTGATGTTTTTGCCATGCTGTGCCATGGCCTCCTGGTTTGGTTTGGTTTAGTTTTTTTCTTTGGGTTTTATTTATCCCCCCCTTCCCCTTTCCCTCCTCCCTCTCCCCCCTCCCCCTCCGTTATAATTTCATTCTTGATTTTCGGTGTGACTTGTTGTACTCTATGATAATAACCTTCTTAGCTCTAATGTCCCTCCTACCCCTCAGCAGTTGACCAAGCTCCACCAGTTGGCTATGCAGCAAACCCCCTTTACTCCCCTTGGACAGACCACCCCCGCTTTCCCTGGTACGTACCCACACACCCTTTCTAGATATCCTTCTCTTCTTACCTGTAGAGTTTCTTTCTCTTTCTCTTTCTAAACTTGTGCTATTTAACAGAAAAGAGCAGGGCAGGTAAAGCTGAAGTTCAGTGTCCATTGGGAAAGGCTGTCAGGGAGACAGGACGGATGTTTGGGGGTTATGGCGCTCACGGGTGAGCTCTCAGCCATTAACCGTGCACGCCTGGACTGCTCCTGTGAAGCCACGCTTGCCTTGCTCCCAGTTTTGCTGGTTTTCCCAGCAGAAGCGATGAGCACCACTCCCATCCTTCCCCGTCCAGAGGGGAAGCAGCATCCCTCGCTGCACACTGATCCGGACCCTGATGGGACATACCCGCTTTCCCACAGGGGAACGGCTCAGCGCCAGCCAGGGATGCTGCCCCGGCATCTGCAGGGAGCAGAGCCAGGCGGGATGGCATCCCAGCGCTGGGCAGAACGATGGGAAGGAGCCGCGTTGATGGGAGTACGGGCAGACGCCGTGTGGCTCAGCAGCCTCATCCCCAAGGCTGGCGGTTTCACAGTGACCTGGGGAGCAGATAGCACGCAGGGGATGGAGATACTTAAAAGTACTTTTATTTGCTTGCTAGTCAAAGTGCCGGTTGGAAATGCCTTTTCTGACAGTATGTTCATCATATTTTGAGCTTCCTAGATGAAGTGACATTGCTTATCTCCTCGAAGGCAAAAGCATTAAACCTGTTTCTTCTTTGCTCTTCAGGAGAAAAGCTGCCCTTACATTCCTCCGAAGAAGCTCAAAATCTGATGGGCCAATCATCAGGTAAAGCACAAAGCTCCAGGGAAATAAGCAGGCGTCTGTTGAAATCTCTTCCTTAAATAGGACCGTGCCGCTGTTGTGCCCTGAGAGGAACTGTAGTGTTTGTGGAGAGGGCGGTAGGTTTTCTTGGTGGGCAGGGAGAGACCGGGCAGGGCCGTGCCTGCCATCGTCCTCCTGTGTATGGAGGATTTTATTGCCTTGGTTTTTTGGTGCTTGTACGTTACCAGCCGTCTGTGTAACAGAAGGGATGGATCAGAGTCATCGCACTTGTTCTTCCACTTCATTTTGCATAAACTTTGCTCAGAAACAGTAGAAGAACACCCGTGGGAACAGAGCTGAGGCAGGGGTTTAGCCGCCCCGACGCCGCTTGGGGTGAGCTGGGTTTTTTGGACAGGACCCCGAGGAGCCAAAGCGTGGCTGGAACCTTGGAGAAGCGCTGATTGATGTCAGTTGTTCTGCTCCTTCATCCCTATGCGCCGAATGTGCTCACCTTTTATAACCAGCCCTTACTCAGAGGAGTTATCCCAGGACCCGGAGGCTCAAAGACGCTTGGAGCCAGACCTCCTCCTCGGGGTGCCCCCAGGGTATGTGAGTCACTCACGCACCTCCAAAGAGCCTGGGGACACCAATTAACTACGTAAGCCACCGCAGCCCAAGGAAAGACACCCCACGAGACTATCACAAAGACAGATTTCACAAAGACAGGTTTCCTTACACCAACCTGTGCAGCCTCATTCTCTGCGTACCCGAGGCACTAGTTCTACCCTGACCCCCTGATGTCAGGGACTGCAGGTGTTTGTATCAGGGAGGGTCTGGTAGGCTAAAATAACCCATCTTCAGGCAATGGGAAAGGATGTGGCCATTCCTCAATGGCTGTCCTGACGCGGGACTGGCGCAGTACTGTGGCACTGCATTTCCAAAGGGCATTCAGCAGTGCCAGTGCCGTCTGACCGTGGGGCAAGGGGCCCTATCTCTGGATCAGAGGAGCCCAGCCTGTGTTTCCAAAGACCCCGGGGTCCCTCAGTGCTTCTCTGAGCCTGTCTCCGGCGCTGTGCTCCCTCCCACAGACATCTGCCGTACCCACGCTGCTACTCAGCTGAACCTTGTAGCACAAGGCCAAGAGACTGTGATGCCCATAGACTGGGGGGTATGTCCTTGCAGTAGATGCCATCCATCTGCCCTTAGACTGGAAGGAGGCTTGGTGTGAAAGCTGATGCAGGGCAGATGAAACATCTCTTCCAGTGCAGCGTGCAATGAAGTCAGGGTTAAGCATTGCCCCAGGCAGGAGCTGGTTTGTACAGGATTTGGCAATAGCACACATGAAGGAGGGCAGAGGGTTGCCGGGCAAAGGGTCTCACCCCATTCCCTGCCTTTCCATGGGCTCCCAAGCAGCAGAGAGGCCTCCTGCGAGCGTGTGTACCCAGGCGATGGGTCGCTGCAAGGGAGGTGCAACCAGGATGCTGCGTTTGGGGATGGGCAGGGATCATGTGAGAGCGAACCGAAGACACCCGATGTTCTCCTTCCTCGGGGTGATGTTTAAAGGGGATTGCAACCTAAGGCTTCATTTTAGTATTTCAGAACTCTCGCTCTGACAGTGCCTGGTCACGGACAGACACCAGTTCAGACCTGCTGGGGTTTAAATCCTGGGCGGCTGTTGCTGGGGAAAAAAACTGGCCGGGAACTCCTCTTCCTCGTTGCAGAGGACCTCGATGGAAGTGCAGACCAGCAGTACTTGGCCACGGCTTGGAGGACTCGCTCATCACGTGGTTAAGGCAGCACCATGGTGCTGTGCAGTATGTGGAAACCCTGATGGGTTGGGTGACCGCAGGTTCTGTGCTGCCGTTGTCTTGTGTTGCAGCAGCCCAGCAGTTCTGCCCTCCTTGTGCTTCTTTTCTCCGCACAAGTGCCTTGGACTCTTGCACATGCTGCTCTTAACAGCCTTCCTCAGTAGTTCATAGCCTACGGATGAAGGTTGGTTGGGTTTTTTTTGAGGTCACCACGTATTCTTGTATGCCATCGAGCAGCTTCTGTCTTGCAGACTTGGCATATGACATCCCTAATGGATGGGAAGATGGAAAGCAGTGGGACAGGCAGGCTTCGACCTGGCCTGGGAGCGTTACAGCATGCTGTGCTCCAGGGCTGGCCCCAGCCTTTCCTGGCATGGAGCAGAGTGGCCAGGAGAGGCTGGGGCAAAGCACACTGCTGCCTTTGCTCCTGGCTGTGTCGGGCTGTAGGGAAGCAGACTCTAAATCTCCATGTAGTTTGCGGTGTTTTCCCTCAGGGTTAGGAGGAACCATCGGTCCTGGGTCCAGCTGGCAAATGTGTCTTAGCAGCCTGGCATAAATTCAGGGCACAAGTCTGGGGGACTTAAGCTTGCAGAGTGCTTTGCAGGCTGCCACTCTGCCGGATCCCCTGGGGAATCCAGTGTCAGGGCAACCAAGCAGACAAGTTACGAGGGCTGGAGGGCATGTGGACAACCCTGGCGCTGTCTGAGGGTTGGGTTTCCCAACTGGCAGCTGTCCACTGCTGTGTAGAGGAGAGCTTCCTGGGAAGGTGCTTTTCCCACCTCTCTCCAAGAGGAGCACCCTCCTCTGAAGGCATTCCCAGGGGGAGGACAGAGGGTGGGAAGCAAGGCGAGGACAGCTCCAGGGATGCAGGGGGGTGAAAGTGGCACCCAGCTTCCAGCACGGTCAGGTAGCAACCATCCTCCTCCTCCTTGTACCAGAGTGTGTGATCCCCTTCCCCTCCCCGCCCCGGAGCAGGACGCAGCTTTTGCAGTGCTGACTGTTGTGGGAGAGCAGCGGAGCTCCGCCGCGCTGCCTCTGCGAGTTATAACCATTTTCCCTTGCATATGCCCAGGTTTGGATGCCAGTCCCCCGGCCAGTACTCATGAACTCACCATTCCCAATGATGTAAGTAAATCCAAGTGCTTCCTCGGCATGTGTGTGCGTGTATACACACATATATATATGTGTGTGTGTGTGTATATGTGTGGGTATATATACATATATAAGCTGCAAGCATATATGGCTTTGTTAAATATATGGAGAGATGCTCCTATGCCGGGTTCACCCATGCCATGTGCAGTCTGTCCAGAACCAGCCTGCAGCACAAAGGCCCCCCTGGACTTGACCTCATTGGTAGCTCTCCTGGGTACAATCCCCCTTAGTGCTCCTTTCCCTTTCCAAGTGAACTGAGTGCTCATGAAACATGCCCAGTTGACAGCACTGGGATGGGGAGAGAGCTCCAGAGCCCTTATTAAACCATAATGGTTTCATCTGGTGCTGGTTCCAGTGTAGCTACTGGGGAGGGGGTGGAGAGGAGGTAAGTAAATAGCGTTTCTGATGCCACAAAGCATCACACAAGCTTTTGGGGGACGTGTCTCACCGTAGTACTGGTGGCAGTCAGGTTTTGGGTCTGACAGATGGAGGCATTGCGGCAAAGTGGATGTTGGACTGGGATGTTCCGATGGGAGGAGAAGGATGGAGTCATGCTGGGCACCGTGCTGGGTGCAAGGAGGGTGCTTGGTGATGCTCAGGTGGGAGGAGGAGGTGGGGTGAAGTGCCCAACACAGCCAGCACCTGGATCCAAGGGTCTCACTTGCTTCTGGACTAGCCGACCAGTTTCCATGGATTGATAACCAGCGGGTGCTTGAGTCAGGGTCGGGTCAAGCAGGGGCATGACTTCCAGTCTCCGTTCCCATCTCCATCACCATCTTCATTGGGAGTGTATGGATTGGGACTGGCAGCTGTTGCCACTTCTTCCAGCTGTTGGCCAGCACGTGGCAGCGCAAGGGAAGGGCAGCGAGCCTGGCTGCAGCTGGGGTGGCACCTCTGAGATGCTCTCAGTTCTTCCTTCCACCTGAGAGATGTTGTGGTGCATTGGCTTCTGAGCATCTGCTGGCTGGCTAGACCCCTCAGAGATGCTTCACCTCGGGGCCAACCACCGCAGGAGGGCTCTGTGGAGGAGCCTGGTGGCAATAGGGCCAGGTCTGCTTCTGTCCATCCAGCGAGGACTCCTCTCTGGGAGTCTGTGGGGAGCTCTGCAGGTACTCCCGAGGTTGTAACAGCCATGTCTTATGGAGCCTGGGGGACTGTGATCCCAGAAGCAATGATGGCATCTTCAGGAAGATCAACCAACCCTTTGCAAAGGGGCCCTTCCTCCTCTTTAACGTGACAAGGGATCTGCCACGGGACCAGGGAGTGCTCGGAGCATTCACTCGTGAAAGGCTTGGCTCTCACCTGACCTGCACAGCGTTAAATGTCATCACCCATGCCTTCCTGCTTGCTGAAAAACGCCTCCTTAGCTCAGCTCTGTCTCTTGGGGCTTGGAAGGCTCGTCAGTTCCGGCTGCCACCTTTCCGGCTAGCAGAGGGCAGGTTTGGCTTTCTGAAAGCAAAGGGTCTATGGACATGTTGTGGTGGTACAGATCAACTTGTGGTTGCACTACAGAGAAAGGAGACTTGAAGGAAAGCCCATCACTCCTCCGACTGCTGGGAGAAATGTGGACGCTCTGCAGAGACACGTGGATGTTGCTGAACGTCTCTCTCCAAACGGCTTTGGCTCCTCAGGTCTTCCCAGCTACAAGGGATATCTATTGGCTGAAGCATCTCTTGAGTTATTTCTGCACCATGAAGATCAGGATGGATGGCTGTTGGGCTGAACTGTAGCTACTCTTCCAGTCCTGCAGTGGGGTGCGTGTTCAGGTCCCTATAGGAGAAACCACTAAGGTAGCCCCGTGATCTGACAACAGGACCATTGAACTTCTGGAGGAGTAGTCGTCTCTGCTTCTACAGACGGTGACTAAAGTCCAGAAGCTGCCAAGGTGAATGTCCCACCTACAAAATTCCCAGGTGTGACACCTTGGAAAGGAGTTCAAATGCTGATGGCCAAGCAGGGCGTGTGGAAACACCATGTGGCTGTGTTGGAAAAGTTGGACCTCTCGATATGCGTTGCCAGGTGGTGGAAGTGCTTGAGGGAACTGTAATCTGATGTGGAAATGAGTGAGAGAACAAAGACCACTGAGGACATTCAAGCCATTGAAGACTGTATAGGGAATTCAAGCCATGGAGGACCATTGAGGACATTCAAGCCTTTGGAAGTCTGTTGAGGAAATTCAAGCCAACTGGCTCTAATTTTTTTCACAGAGGGTGAAAGATGTTTTTAAGTAGAACTCTCCTCTTCTGCTGGCAACCAAAGCCATGTGGTGCTTGCTTGCCAACAGCGTGCGCACCAGACCCTTGCATGGTACCGAAAGAGCCAAAGGGGGTAACAGGCTGCAGCGAGGGTGTTCCAGCAGGGTAGAAGAAGTATGGGATGGGGTGAGCGATGTGAAGCTATCGATGGTATCAAAGCTGCACCAGCTGATGAGGTTTGAGGTCAAATAGCCAACTTAGGGTTGGGCTATCCCTGGGGAAGGTAACAGGCCTGGTGTACTGCCTTGCCCTTCCTCCTGAAGCACCCTGAAATGCCAGGCATCATTGTGCAGATAATTGCAATCTGCCCTGGAAAGAACAGGGCAGGCTGCCGGACGTGTCCTGGGAGGACTGTGCTCGAGTGCAGGTGGGATTCACCCCCAGGCTGTCCCTCTCCTGTTTTCATGAGCATTAAGGTCACTGACGCCCCAGGGCAGAGGGAGGAAGGTTTTTAGCCGGCGCCGTGCGGTTGTGCTCGCGCCCTGCCGGTGGCTGCCGGAGCTGCCGCTTCTCAGACGTTCCCTCCGTGCTTTTTTTCTAGCTAATAGGCTGCATAATCGGACGCCAAGGGACCAAAATCAATGAAATTCGGCAGATGTCGGGAGCGCAGATCAAAATCGCCAACGCCACGGAAGGGTCATCGGAGCGCCAAATTACCATCACAGGAACCCCTGCAAACATCAGCCTCGCTCAGTACCTCATCAACGCCAGGTGAGACCCCCCCGCCGACTTCCACCGCCGCCACCCGCCGCGGCCGAACCCGTTCCTGCCTGTGCGGTGGGAGCAGTACTCCCTCCCGGCACCGCGGGCCAGGAGGGGCTTCCCTGAGGCCGGCTGGGACGGATGGTGGCTTGCTGAGACCTCTGAGCGGGGACCAGACGTCAGCAGCGGGACCTCTCCCCCCAGCTCTGGCACTTTGGCTGGGGACTGGGAGCTGCTTTGCTGCGGGTTGCGCCGGTCGCCTGCCCACCCGCCACCCTCGCTCAAGGATTTTGCTCGTGGGTGGGTAAAATCGCCGCTGATTTTTCCCTGCGGATGAGGCAGGGGATGGGGACAGGGATGGAACAGAGACGGTGGTGGGGAGGCATCACTTGGGACCTGCTCGCTGCGATCCCAGCATCACTTACTGCCACCTCTCAGAGCTTCTTCCGTGTGCTTCCAGGCGTCCCAAAGGCTCTTCCTCCATCCCGTGAAAAGAATCGGTCCAATAAATGCCAGACATGGGAACGGCCTGATTGCTTCCTTTTCATGCTCAAGAGCTTGGCGCAGCAGGACTTTGCAGAGTCCGAGCCTGGGACACGGGGGTCATACCTGGGGTGGGAGGGATCTGGCAGGGGGTCTGTGAAGGGGAGGTGTATCTGGAGATGTGTTGGGGACCAGCTCCGTGCCGGCGGTGAGCCATGCCCAGGGTGCTCACACAGACCTGTTTGCGCCTGTGGACTCGCGGACGGGGAGCGTGAGGGGAGAGGGTGCCTTTCGCCGGCCTGGCGCCCGCCTGGTACATCCATGCCCTGCGTCGTGGGCAGTCGGTGCCACAATGGAGGCTGCCGGAGGCTGCCGGCAGGGTCCTGAGGATGGGGCGGGATGGGGCTGTTGGCAGCGACTCCGATGTTCACTGGGGTGTGGGCTGGGACTGCCGATGAGGCCTGTACATGCTTTCTCCTCCTTGCACCCAACCCGCCTCAGCCCTGACCTTCAGCAGACCTCCACCATCCCATCCTGCCCTGCTGCCCCTCTGCCCGCACCCACAGCACCTCTCCAGCTGCTCAGAAGAGGGACGGGACCGGCCCCCTGCCCACGGGCATGGCCAAGCGGCTTCCCCCACAGCTCCTTGCCAACCTCCTCCCCCCCACCCCTCCAACCTCTTGAGACAAGAGAGAGAAAGAAAAGAAAAACGAGCGGCTCTGTTACTGGGAAGGGCTGGCTGAGCTGCGGCCCATGGCAGAGGCAGGATGGGGCACAGCTCAGCCACTCCCCTAGATCTGAAAGCCAGAGCAGAACGAAGAAGCAGCTGAGTGAGCTGGGACAGGTGCCTGTCCTCTGCGGGAGGGACGCCAGTGGAAGTGACACTGCTGTGTGCTGGGATGTCCCCTGCCAGCACCCTGGTGGGTCGCACCCCTGCCACGGCGCAGTGCCTGCGATGGGCATTACCTGGCAGCAGCGAGGAGACGGCATCATAGCCAAACATCAAGCTGGCTCTCCTCTCTGTGCCCTGCACCGAGCCCCACGTGCTCAAGCCACCCAGGGATGCTCTGCCCCTCGGTGGGAGCAGGGCGTAGGCAGGAGGAGGAGCAGTGCCCCACAGGGTCTTCGTTTTCTTTTCTGCTCCGGTTATTAAGCGCTTTGTTTTTGTCTCTCTTCCCCCCCACCCCTCTTTCTGCCCCTGTCTATTCTAGGCTGACGTCTGAGGTCACTGGAATGGGCGCACTCTAATTTCCATCCACCATCCTCCACTCCGCACCACCCGACCCTCTCCAGCCACCGGCACTCCACCCAGCCTGTACTGCCTGTACATTTACCGTCTTCCCCTTGCCTCCACAGATACTCTTTCTTTACTAACGGATATATATATATATATATATAAATACACACGCATATGCACACACGGGAACATTTCTTTATGAGCTCCTTACTGTGCTCCCGAGGCTGCTCCGAATCTCTTTGGTTATGGTCCTTGTTTGCAGCATAATGGTGTAATTACTTCATCTGCTTTTCGGGGCGACCGTGAAGGGGGGGGGTGGGGGGTGGGGGCTGTGGGGATGGGGATGGGGGGGTGGGTTGTTTGGTTTCGTCTTTCTGCTGGCAAGACTTCAGAGGATGAGGGGGTCTCTGTGTCAGTCTAGCGTAGCTCCTTACAGGATTTGAGCTGACGTTGGCGGTCCTCGCTGTGGGGTACAGATGCGTGGCGGCCGCCTAGAGCTGTGTTGTGCTTCAGAGTGCTCTTAACTTTTTCCACCTCCCCTCCTTTGACCAAGCTCCCTCTTGGCTTGCTTTGCTTCTCCCGGCTCACCTTGGCGACCCCACATCCCTGCCCTCAGGGTGAGGCATAGTTCCCACCCCATTACCCCCCTGCATCCCACCCCCCTCCACTATCTGGGAAGCAGAACGTGCGGGAGCCCGGCCAACGTGCACGCATGGGTTCGCCCGCAGACTACTTCTCTCTTGGCAACATGGCAGGGTCCAGACAAGCCATTTTCCATACTGACTGAAGGGAATCACACACACACACATGCAGAAATATGCTTCCTCTTTTATTATTTTAACAAACTGGAAGTGGGAGGGCTTCAGCCCGGCAGGATTCATTTCCCAGCGGCCTTGGAAAGCACTCTTTAGACAATCCCCACGAGCAAAACCTTGGGATGATAGCTCAGAAAGCTCTGTGAGCCGGCTGTGTTTGTCGTTGTTTGTGTTCAATAAATGTCTGTGCAGCTCTGCTATGAATGGGCTCCGACTGTTCTTCTCCTGGGTCGCTCCACCTCCCACCCCTCCCCACCACCATCTCCAGCCTCATCCTTCCCTCTGCATCCTCCCGCACCCTTTTTTAGCTGGCTCGGAGGGAAGGTGGTGGGGGTTGTATACAAAGCTTGGTGGTTGTTATCGCCATCATTGTATTTGGGTTTATTTGGAGAACATCCCGAGTGATTCTGAGCTTTCTGTTTTGCAAAGGAGGGCACGTGGCCTGTGAAACGCTTTGGGTTTCCTCAAGATTAATTCCCAAGTTAGGGAATGACAGCAACCATCTCTTACTGCCCTCTTGTCTGGACAGGTCTGCCATGTCTGTGCCCCAGACCCTTCCTTCCCCACCACCCTCTGTGCCCAGCCCTCCCTTCTCCTTCCACCCTTGACTTCTCCTCTCTCCAGGAAGGAAGATACATTTTCCATCTGCTCATTTCCTCCTGCACCTTTCAGGATCAGGCTCCACCATGCCCCTGGGGCAGCTAAAGCCGCCACACTATCCATCTTTGTGCCGTACCACATGGGGAATATAAAGGCCCCAAGACTTGGTGGCCTTTCCTTTTCTCTCTTCCTGCCCCAGCGCCGACTGGTCGGCGCTCCCACAGGGCTGCAGTGGGGATGCTGGGTGATGCCACCACGCCAGCGGAGCCAGGGATAGGCGGGGGCTTACGGGCACCCCTTCCCTAGCAGATGGTCTGGTGCAGCTGTTCGGCGCGGCTCAGAGAGGGCGAAGGGAGTGGGTTTGCTCGAGGCCACGTGCCTGCTATCTGGGCATATCAAGCCATGTCATCTCCCCTTAGGGGTCCAGTCCCCCAGCCCAGGAGCTGGCTGCTCACAAAGCTCTGGAAAGGTGGAGGTGACTGTCAGCCCCTAACACTGAGCATCCCAATTCGCTTGCGATATGTGTCACAAAACCCATGTGCGCTCAGGTCTCTGGAGCATTTCAAGGCTCCTCAGTTACAGGTGCTTCCAGCCCCTTCCTAAGATGCTTCAGTGCCGTTTCCTGACCCAGTGCTCCACTCCCCCTGGCAGTTTGGATTCAGCAGTGTCTGTCTAGTGGCCCAGTAGCCAAACATGCCCTTGCCCCATCCAGGGTAGCACAGGTGCCACAGGGGCTCAGGTGGAGCTGGGGGCCTCCCCCAGCAGCAGTATCGGTGCTGATGCTGGAGTAGGGAGGGAGCCCTGGCATCAAATGTTGCCTCTCCCTGAGGTTGCAAACTGGCCAGAGCATGCAGAGAGCTGCCTGCCAAGGTGGCGGGATGGCCACAGGCAAACAGCACTCCTCATCTTCTGCTCCTCACTCTGCTCCAGCCTGATGATTTTTTCCCTGTTGAAAGAATACAGGGATGAAAATAACAGCCCATCAGTGCACCAGAGCCACTGCAGTGACACAGGTGCTGAGCTGGGCACATGCTGGCCTGCCAAAAGCTCCACATCACTCTGCCACCACCACTGAGCAAAGTGTTGGCAAAGCGATGCTGATGTCCCCCCTCCGAGAGGGATGGTACACGGAGGGAGCCGGTCCATCCTGCTGTGCTCAGCTCTCCTGTGGGGCTGTCAGACAAGCCGGAGCATGAGCAGATTCCCATAGGTGATGGAGGCACATGGGGAGTACCCAAGGTGCAGCCTGCCTCTTCTCATGCTGCTTTCTCAGGGAAAAACTAACTTTTTCTGTCCAGAGAAGGGCAACCAGGCTGGGGAAGGGGCTGGAGGGCAAATCCTCTAAGGAGCAGCTGAGGGAGCTGGGGGTGTTCAGCCTGGAGAAGAGGAGGCTGCGGGGAGACCTTCTCACCACCTACACTGACCTGCCAGGAGGGTGCAGAGAGGATGGTGATGGTCTCTTAAGCCAGGGGACAGGAGATGGGACAAGCAGAAATGGGCTTAAACTGTGCCAGGGCAGGGTCAGCTCAGATGTGAGGGAAAAGTTCTTCCCTGAAAGAGTTGTCAGGGCCTGGCACAGGCTGCCCAGGGAGGGGCTGAGTCACCTTCCCTGGGTGTGCTTAACAGACAGGGAGATGAGGTGCTCAGGGATATGGGTCAGCACAGGACAGGGATGGTTGGACTCGATGGGCTTAAAGGGCTTTTCCAACCTTGTGATTCTGTGAAAAAACAAATCCTCTGGCACGCAGGGCACAGTTAGAAACCAGCAGCAGCAGCGTGCTGACCAAGGCAGAGAGAGAGAGACCCATCACGAGCCAGTGCGCTTCTGGGGTCCGTGCATCCATCGGGCACCTGCGCCCCAAGGAAGGCGTGGGGCCTCATGGGCACGCTGACAGCAGTGAACGCGGCAGTGGGACCCGCAGCCGCTGCACATCGCAGCTGCCCTGAATTTCGTCACTCTGTGTGTGTGTTCTGTGCTCCCCGCGCTGCTCCCCACCTCCACCGAGACAGTGCTGACCAAAATAGGAAATGCCAGATTGGGTCTGCCAGATGCAGTTGAGCTCAGGGGCTACAGGAGAGGAGGAGCAGACTGCAGCATTGCCTCTGTGCCTGTCCCTGTGTGCCAGCAATCCAGCAGATAACGTCCCACCCCCGGGTCCCGTCGCCAGCCCAACCCGCTGCAATATCACCCAGCAAGGCTGTTCCTGCTGGGAAAGGCACTGCTGATGGTGACAGGGAGAGGCTGGATAACGAGCATCGCTCTGGTGTCGGGCAGGCATCCGAGCTGTCGTGTCAAGCCCCACAACCTGGGCTCATGGGGAATGGCGCGGGGGGAATCACAGAATCACAGGGGTTGGAAGGGACCTCGAGAGCCCATCAGGTCCAACCCCCTGCCAAAGTAGCTCCCTGGCTCATATTGCACAAGTCGGCATCCAGACAGGGCTGGAATATCTCCAGAGAAGGAGACTCCACACACCCCTGGGCAGCCTGTCCCAGGGCTCCCTCACCCTCACTGGGTAAAAGTTCTTCCCCATGTTGGTGCGGAACTTCCTGTGCTCCAACTTGCAGCCATTGCCCCTTGTCCTGTCCCACAGAGCACTGAAAAGGGGCTGGCCATTGAGCGAGGGGAAGTGAGGGACAGTGCCAGCTGCAGCAGCCACCTTCCAGAAGTACCATGTCTTGGTGGCATAGCGGGAGAGCCTCACAACTTCGCTCGGGATGCTGGAGTGTGCCGTTTGGGAGGTCAGAGCGTGGGGAGGGGCTTTGCCTTCTCCCCCTGGGGCATTTCAGCTCACTTTTCCCCAGTGATGCCCATTATTGCCCAATGGTTAAATCTCGGGGTATTTCCAAGGGACTGGAGCAGGCAAGGGGTATACCAACCCTCCCACAGCGCTGCTCACTGCTCTGATACAGGACACGAGTTTGGTTTAGCTGCCTGAAGATGATTTAGAGTAGAAAAAGCCACTTGAGCAGTGCTGGCTGGGAATGCAAGTGGAGCTGGGTATGCCAAAAATGGTCAGGTCTTGCTGGGCCCCTACAAAGCAAATGCTTGTTCGCCTCCCATTGCTCAAGAATCCTCCTCAGCAAAGGACAGGACACAGGCTGCTGCCTCTCTTCCCCTGAGCATTTGTTTTTTAGGGAAGGGGGAGGGAGCTGAGCATTTCGCTCTGAGGGCACAGGGAAGGATGTGGATCCCTCCTTCTGACACCACCTTTGACTTTGCAGTCTTCTTTGCGGTCGCCTTTCCCAGATTATTTAGATAATTATTAAAAAAAGCCCCAAACAACACAACAAACCAACTAAACAAAAGGAAACTCCAGCATTATGGGAACTCCAGTGTTATGTGGGAATCCAGCAGCCTATCTGTCATCGTCTGGGCTGGAGAAAGAGGTGTTTAAACAATTGCAAGCATCTCCTGGGAACATGGCAAGGATAGCAACAAAATCCCAAGGGATGTAGCAGACGTGGTTTGGATTGCTTTGGCGTGGCCCAAGAAAAGGTTGGCTCATCGGGAGGAGCCTCGGGTGTTTGCTTTTGCTTTGGGATACAGCTTGGATTGGTGTTTGATACGAACTTGAACTGCTCCAGGGGTACATCCAGAGCCATGCCCTTGGGAGAAGTGTTCAGGCTGGGAGAGCTGGGCTTGTTCAGCCTGGAAGAGAAGGCTGCCTCTGGAGAGACCTCCTGATGGCATCCCAATACTTAAATGGGTCCTACAGGAACGTGGGAGAGGGGCTGTTCACCAGGGAGTGCAGGGACAGGACACGGGGCAATGGCTTCAGGCTGACAGAGGGCAGGGTTAGATTACATGTTGGGAAGAAATTCTTTATTGTGAGGGTGGGGAGGCCCTGGCACAGGCTGCCCAGAGAGGCCCCATCACTGGAGGTGTTCAAGGCGGGGTTGGATGAGGCTTCGGGCACCCTGGGCTAGTGGAGGGTGCCCCTGCCCATGGCAGGGGGTTGGCACTAGGTGATTTTTGAGGTCCCTTCCAACCCAAAGCTTTCTGTGGTTCCATGATTCTATGATGTATGTTCATGCCTCCATACTGGAGCGAAAGTTCAATGCAAGGATGATTCAACATTGCTGGAAGCATCCGACTGGGCATTACTCAGTCAAAATCTTTGGGAATGCGTTATTTTTTGTGAGAAATTGTTACTTTGGCAGGAAATTACTGGTTCGATGCCTCTCTGCCCCCAGAGCGAGAGAGGGGCTGGCCAAGGTCGGTGATTGGCACCTTGGGCCGAAGGTCTCCACTCCCCCTCCTATCCTTCCCAGGTCATGCTCCCAAAATCAAGTGTTTGTAATGTTGTGACATGCTGTGTGTTGGGTTGGGTTCATCCTCCCCCCCGACTGTATGTGCAAACCCAGCACATCCTGGTGCTGGGAAAAAGGAAAAGTGATTGTTTCCCCTCAGGGAAAGTGACTTTCACCACGGAGACTTTGAATGTAATGCTCTCTTTTAGTTGTAATTCTGGGTGGTTTGGGTTTGTTTTTAATGTATCCATGCTAGTCATTTCTAATTATGCTAATTTCAAGCTTATGGTCCATTAGCAAGGGTAATTTCAAAACACACACACACCCCTCAGCACTGGCAAAGTTGGGTCTCGGGGAGGTCGCTCAGTGCTTCAGGAGGGATGAATCCTTAACCTCCTTTTCTCCTTGGCCACAGGGCTGGACGGATGGCAGGGGCTCAGCGCCAGTCCTTTCTCACACCTTTCTCCTTCCGTTTGCAGGAGATGTGAGCTTGGCAGCCCAGCTCCCCCCACCCTGCCTGAATGCAGCCCCCCCACCCCAGCCCCGGGGATGAACCCCGGTCTGGCGTCTCCCATTCTTCCCCGCCCTCCCCTCCCCCCAGCTTGTCACTAGATGTCCCCCTTGACCAGGTTTTCGCACACACCCTGCTCTAGCCTTTGGATGTAGGGTGGTCCCAGCCTCTGCTCCATCCACTTGCAGAAGACTTGCCGGGCTGCTGGATGATACAGGATCCCTCCCTGTCCCCCAGGGGATGTCAGCACGCAAGGGTCTCCTTTCCTCCCTGTCCACCGGGGGAGGTCAGCACATGAGGGTCTCCCTTCCTGTCCCCCGAGGCAGGTCAGCACACAGGGGTCTCCATCCCTCCCTGTCCCCCGCGGGAGATAAGCACGTGCAGGCAGGCAGCGCCGTGCCCCCACATGCTGCAGGAGCCATCGGCGGCTGGTATGAGCGCAGGGCTTGGGGTGGGATGGCTTGTGTAAAGGCCACAGTCTCCATGCAGTTCCCCTGCTCCCACGCTAGATGCTGTGGGGAGCTGGGGCTCTGCTGAGAGGGTTATTTTTGCTTCCCCTTCAGAAAAAAACCCCAACATTAATAAAAAGGCAGCTGTGGATCGTACTGCGCTGTGCCGTGCGTTGAGCCCCGGGCCTCCAGCCAAAGGGTAACGTGGCAGTGACTTTTAGGAAGTACTGAATGTACCAGATGTGCAACTCCTTCGGCTCCAGATGTGCAGCCTCCCTCCCCTTCCCCCCTACCCCCCCCCACTCCCCCCAGCCCTTCCCTCAGCACGGTTGTCCTGCAGAGAGGAACGGGAGACACCAAGACTGCTCAGAAAGCGTCCCACAGACTAAATCCAGCCAAGTGACACACCAGGCCAGCTCCGGATTCCCACACCCCTGCTTAGGCTGCTTAACCGCAGGGATGCCTCTTCCCAAAAATGATGCTTGTGGCAGCTCCTTGCACAGGGAGCAGAACTGAAGAGGAGATGGGCGAGATGGATGAGAAACTTCCCGTGAGCCAGCAGTGTGCTCTTGCAGCTCAGAAGGGCAATGGGATCCTGGGCTCCATCAGGAGAGGGGTGGCAGCAGGGACAGGGAGGGGATTGTCCCTCTCTGCTCTGTCCTCGGAAGGCCCCAGCTGGAGTCCTGTGTCCAAAGCTGGGGCCCCCAATACAAGGAAGATGTGGGACTGTTGGAGAGGGTTCAGAGGAGGCCACGAAGGTGGTTAGAGGGCTGGGGCACCTCCCCCATGAAGAGAGGCTGAGGGAGCTGGGCTCGTTCAGCCTGGAGAAGAGAAGGCTGCAGGGGGACCTCATTGCAGCCTTCCAGTCCCTGAAGGGAGCAGAGAAACAGGAGGGGAATCAGCTTGTTAAAGGGCAGAGCCTGACAGGACAACGGGGATGGATTAAAGCTAAAAGAAGGAAGGTTTAAGTTGCATATTAGGGGGAAGTTCTTTACAGAGAGAGAGTGGTGAGGGGTGGTGTTCAAGGCCAGGTTGGATGGGGCCCTGGGCAACCTTCTGTAGCTCCAGGCCTGGAGATTGGTGGTCCTGCCTGTGGCAGTGGGGTTGGAAATCTGTGATCCTTGGGGTCCCTTCCAACACAGATCAGTCTGTGATTCTATGATTCTATGGAAACTGAGTGGTGGGAGGGGAGGGCTGGTTTACGAGCCCCGTGCTGAGCCTGTTGCTGATTTAAAACATGCCTGCTGTTTCTAGAAGGAACTGCTTTGATCCTGAAAGGGAAAGCCAGGATGTGCATGAGGACATGAGCATTTGAAGTGCTCCTGAAGTGCTGTGCTGTGGCTCCCTGTGGGCAGCATCTCTGTGGCATCGGTCATATCTGGAGGAAAAGTTTTCTCTAAAGGGCATTTGTGTCTGGACCCAAAAAGGGGATGGGTGATGCTGGGCTCTGGAGCCTCTCTGGGTTTTGATGCTTCAGATGAGACTCGGGGGCATGGGTTGCTCCAGGGA
The DNA here is from genome assembly GCF_964237585.1 of Gallinula chloropus. Lineage (NCBI taxonomy): Eukaryota > Metazoa > Chordata > Aves > Gruiformes > Rallidae > Gallinula > Gallinula chloropus. Next base: position 27,608,581 of record NC_140090.1, on the reverse strand, counting down.
AGCATGGGCAGCATGCCCACAGCAGCGTGCCACCAGTGAGCTGGCAGCTTGGTCGAGCATGAAGAGCTCGGGGAGAGTAGGCTGGAGGGATGGGACAGCATTACTCCTGAATTTGGGATTGCAGGAGTGGCTCCAGGTCAAACTGCTATGGAAATCCAACAGGATTTCCCTGGTACAAAGGAGAGCCAGGCAGCTTCACCCAAAAGCTGGCATTCAGCGTCTTTTCAAGGAAGAGTGCCCATTGCAATGATGTCACTGCCGCAGCCTGTGCTGTGGGTTTCCCAAGGGATGCACTCGGCATGCAGCAGCCATGGGTCTCCCTAACCTCTTAGGGGAGCGCTGCCAATAAAAAGGAGGTCAAAGGTGAGGACCCAGCGGCGCAGAGGAAACCCTCATCACTGTGTCTAAAGCACATCTGCAGCCATGCACAAACAGCCTGTCTCCTGCCTCCAGTAGATCTCCCCTCCCAAGGCACAGTGTGTCTTTAAATTCAGCCATGCTCGGGGATGGGGGGGCTTTGGGGGCTGCAAAAAGCCTTTGCTCCAGTCCCTGTGCTCGAGGCATGCAGGATTCAGCCTGTGATGCTCATCCTGGGGCTGTGTGACCACAGCAAGGGTGCAGCAGGGGCGGGCTAGAGGTATTCACCCTGCATGAAGCCTGGGGCCTCAGTACATTAAGGTGGTTTCTCTGGAGTTTCCAAAAAGCCGCTTCCAGCACCCGGTGGGAGCCTACAGGGTGAAGCCACATGGCCACCTTGGCTCGGCTGGCATCTCAGGTGTGTTTGGGATCAAGTTCTGGGGGCAAGGAGAGGTTTGGGGTGGCTGTGGGGGGGTTCCAGCACTGTGCCAGGGAGTTTCTCGGGATGTTGCGGGGGGCGGCAGGGCATGGCTGGAGCTGGGAGGGGGAAGGAAATGGTGTCAGAGCCTCGGCTGAACCCTGACCGTCTCCCTTGCTCGACCCCCATAGCTCTGCAGACCCTGACCCTCACGGGAGGAACACCTTCACCGCCTGACTGCAGCGCCGCAGCAGACATGGTGCCAGTGGCTGACGCTTGAGCCTTCCCCCCACCCATGAAGACACTGCCAGCTTCCCGTGAGCTTCTCCCTCTCCTCCGTGGCACTTTTTGGGCCGGCTGGCCGAAGCCCCCACCCCCCACAAACCCACGGCTCCCTTGGCTGGGTACGGGGCAGCGGCAGGACCGGGGTGGGGGTCTCAAGCAGTAGCTGGCAGGACAGCAGCTTGCAGCCAGTGTGCAGCAGTACCCACTTCTGCAAGCAAGCGCTTCCCCATTATCCCCCAGCTCACCCCCCCCCCACCCCTCTGCACTTCATTGGCACCCCTTGCTCCCCTGCGCTTTGCAATGTATTTCGTGGCTTATTTGTGTAACCTCAATAAAGCTTTTTTGTTGCTTCATGTACCCTCCGTGATCAGCAGAGGGGGAAGGTTGGGGTCCCCAAACAAACAGGGTCCCCAACAGAGGCTGCTCAGCTAGGGTTGGATGGTGGGAGGAGCCTCTGTCCCCCCTGGAAGGGTTAATGGCGAAACGCGGCCCATGCAGCTCTCTGAAGCAAATTGCTGGCTGCTGGCTGGAAAAAAAGGCTTCAGAGCATCAGGAAACGATCCGGGGAGGGGGTGGGGCTGCCAGGAGGGGAGGGGCGGGAGGGGAGCACTGTGAAGAAAATCTAGAGCTTTCCATGACGGCTGGGATTCGTTATCCGTCAGGAGATGTGTTTATAGCAAGCACGAGTCGCTGCGGGTCCCCGGATGCAAGCAGGCCGCAATGGAGGCCGATGGCAATTAAGATGGGGTACAGGCTGCCCATCCAGCCCCCGCAATGGCAGCTCTCAAGCTAGCCCCCCCCAGGGCTGCCATGCACCCCCCGAACCCTGGAGCAGACCCAGCACTATTTGGGGCTGCGCTAGGGCATGTGTTTTCTCTCGAAGACACTCAGTTTCTCGCCTGAGGGGTGATGTTGGAGCATGGCCCCTCCCTGCCATGCCACCAGCCCCAGTAGTGCCCCTCCGTGTCCCCCAGGCCCTTGGGTACAGCCAGCCCTGAGCAGGTGCTGTCACCCAGGAGGATGAGAAACGGAGCTGCCAGCTCAGCCCCCCAACTTTGCCTCACACCCCGGTGCAGGTGGGGTGGGGGGCTCTCTATTGCCAGCTAGCCCAGCACTGGGAAGCCCCCAGGAAGCCCAAGCCTTGCTGCCAGACCTTGCTTTTCACCCCTGCTAGCCCCAAATCCACGTAGGCTGGTGCTTGCCCCAAGTGCCTCCGAGTGGTAAGTCATCCTCCACTCCTTTGTGCCACCACTGGCAGCCCCTTTTTTAAAAGCAGGCTGTCATCCTGCCCGAGACAGGAATCTGCCTGGGAAAAACCCCTTTCGCTCCTGCTCTATTTGAGAGACATCTTTATTCTCTTTATTCTGGTCAAAGTGAATCAGCAGAGACGATGGGGGGGGGTGGGGGTTGGGGGTGAGGATGCCCGCTGCTGCCTGAGCTGGCTCCCACGACAAGGTGCCAGCATTCCTGCCCAGCTCGGTGTCTGACTCAGCTGACCTACAAAGCCACTGCCATGCGGAGCTCCAGACCCAGCACCCAGTTTTCACTAAAAAAAAAAAGGTTTCCTGTTTTTTTTTCTTTTTTCTGTTCCAGCAACACAATGTATGGTTTGGCTTAGAGGAAACACCTTTTTTCTCCTCTTGCCCTGTTCCTGGGGCAGCGGCACTGCGGACACCCTCCCAAAGCCGCATGTCACCATAAGTTCAATGCTGAGAGTAACTAAGCCTAGTTCAGGTCTTTTTCCTTTCCCACCTCCCGACAGCCCCCGGGGCGTGGCCTTGCTAGAAGACACAGATAGCAGGGGGTGTGGCAGGTGGGTACGCATGGGGTGCCAGAATCCTGCCCTAGGGAACAGAACTGAGGTACGGCTCAGCTTCAAAGCCAGCTTGAATCCCTGACCAGGCTGGAGCAGAGGGAGGCTAAGGGATTTAATGGGCGTTAATTAATGAATGTTAATTGCCCGTCCCCTTTACTAGCACAGCCTGGCCTTCCCGCTGCAGGCTGTCAGCGCTGAAACACCCAGCACCTGTGCCCTGTGCAGGCATTAAGGGATGCAGATGGCCATTGCTCTACAGCTTTCTGCTGCAGGCAGCCACCTCCCGAGTTCTGTGCCTTCCTCCCAAGAAGGTGAGTGTTTGGGGGTTTCAGGCAGGGCTGTTTAGTTCTGGAGGTCTCTCTGGGAAACAAAGCAGGACGGAGATAGGCTTATCTCTGTGACCTGCTGGGTGAGGGGTCGGGGACGGGGAGTGGTTGCTGCCTCCCGGTCTGCTGCCCCCTCTGCAACCTTTGCTTCTGCTCCAGCCCCCCAACCTTCTTGGTGCCCTGGCGGCTTTTAAAAGGCGGCTGCTCCTGTCCCTGGTTTTTTTTGGGGGGAAGGGGGGTGGGTTGGAGACAGCAGTGGTGGGGTCCCTGTCCAGTGGATGGAGGGCTGCCCCCGACTCGAAAAAGCACTGCTGTCCTTCCAGCTTCTTCTCCAGCTCCCGGATGCTGAGTCAGCCATGAAGGACGGGAAATAGCCTTGAGAACTGCAAAAAGTCTGGGTCGTTTGCACTGCTCCTCAATGTCTGCAGAAGGTCTGTGTTATCGACAAAAGGACACTCACCCCGGGAGTGTAACAGCAGCAACGGTTTATTCAGAGAGAAAGAATCGGCGCCGGGCGAGTGAGGACCGAAGTCTCATCACACCGCGCCTTTTCGAATTTCGTTATAGGTATATATACAATATGAGAAGAAAGGTAGGGGATTTTGCAACTCAGTTCATTATTCAGCATCATTGATCAAAGTACATCAATAGTTGCACGTTTCACCATAATTGCCCAATTTTGATCAACTCCTTCTTCTGTTTTACTTCAGTAACCGTGTCCTCCAGTTCAGGCTGGTCTCCTGCCGGTACTGCGGTTGAGGGGGCTTCTTGTTCTGTTCTCAGCTCATTTAGTTCTGCAAAAAGCTCTTTGTTCAAAGCATATCATGTTACACAGCTTAGCAAGCACGTTATCTTTGTGCAGGATCAGCTCACACCTCTGTTAACTCAAGCAGAATCAGCAAACGCTTCTAACAGTCTGAGTGTGGCCTTGCTGTTGTTAGAAATGCCAATGATCCTAAAGAAAGGATTTGTGGTAGACATGTTAATGAAGAAGTAATTTGCAAGAGTGGGGCTTGATTGGGATTCAGGGCGTATTGTTTGTTGAAAAAATTCGAGGCTCAACCCAGGTTTCAGTTTGTTCAGTTACCAAGCACTGCCCTGTTTAGTCTGGTTTTAAAGGACAACTCAAGTCTGAGCTGATACATAGCTCCCTGAGGGCTGTCTCTGCTGAGATGGGACCTCAAGTCTCTGAACAACCCCCACCCCCCTCCCACCCCATTAATCACCTGATGGGCTGGACATTGCCCAAACCTGTTTGTGTAGCTCTGAGCTCCTTACATTCCACCCCACGTCCTGAGTGGCAATTCAGCCACTCTTATGTTCTCATTGTCCAGTGTATGGGTATCATTTCACCTGCATCTTCTAGCAGAGCTACTTATTCCTCAGTTTCTCATGGGCATGGGCTAAGCAGGACCTTGGGAGTTTGCTGATGGGCAGGGGTGGATCATCCCTCTGGAAGAGCGTGGAAGGGCTGGTGGTGTGTTGCATGGAAGCCAGCTGATGCATGTAATCTGAAGGTCATCTAGCAAGCAAGATGGACCTTTGCAGTTTCTATGGCTTTGGGGGAGAGGAGGGCACTGGAGAAAGGAAATGATGAAAAGCAGTTTGTGAGTGTCTTTTGGGTCGGTGGGAGAAGGTGTGAGCTGTGCTGCAGCAGCGTGACAGCCAGGGCAAGGTGAGGGATGAACAGAGGAGCCCAGCACGGTGTGGGCAGGGGGAGGGGAGGTTTGCCATGCGGCTTCAGGAGAGGATGGTGGGAGTGCTGCTGGTCTCGTGCCACCTCTTCTACCCAGGGATGGGGTACAAGAAGCCGCCGAGCATCCTCAGGGAGGAGGTGGGGAGCTCCGAAGCTATGCTGTGATTCGTTCAGGAAGCTCATCTCTTTGCAGCTTGGTGATGTGAGCTGACCTGGCTTCTGCAAACACTAAGGTTTGCCATGGATGGTTTCTCAGCTCTGCCAGCATTCCCTCTCAAACTTGCTAGATGTCCAGCAGTAGCTCCCAAACCAAAGGGGCAAGGACTAAACGGTGTTGCTAGCTTGAAACCTCCTCATGAAGGCCACAAGCAGTCCTTCTTACCTCAGGTCTCAGGGCTTTCCTTTCACGGAGAGTATTCCTAACACTGCCCCTGGTCATTTCTCAGCAGGTGAGCCCTGTGCTACCCCCCCAGCGTGGGGCTGGATGGGAGCCAGCGCTTGCAGTGCCCCCAGCTGGAGCCAAGGCTGTGTCTGGTAGCTGCTTGGCTGTTCCTCGAGTGCCAGGTGCCTCCCTTCCCTGGGAAGATGCTCGCTGCCCAGCCTGGTGAGCAGACTCTGCTCCCTGGGAATCACCCAAGCGACGCCGCTTATTGCCAAGAAGTGGAAAATATTCCCTGCCTGATGGATGGAGGGGCTAGCGTGTGTTGTTCCACCCAGTTTTCAGGCAGGATGTCACTGGGCGTGGGGGTGGCATGTCCAGGGGTGCTGCTGGCACCACACAGCCTGGTGGGGTAAGCATGGGCTCAGCCAAGAGCCTCTGAGCAGCAACCCTGAGGTATTGATGCTGCCTACCACTTCTTCTCTAGCTTTCTCAGAAAACCAGGATTTCCCAACCCCCCCCAGTCCAGTTTAGTTTTCTCCAAGACCAAGAGAATAGTGCAGGTGTTGTCAATCATTTCTGGTTTGGGCCAGTTTTATTCCCAAACTGCACCACTCCCAACCCTGGAGAGCCTGTGCTTTGGGCTGTTTCCATCTTCTGAACACCAAGTGTAGGTTTTCCCTGTGGAAAAGGAGGGGGGGGGCGGGAGATCCCTGAAAGAGAGTTTTACTTTGTCTACGAGCTGCCGTGGTATGTCCATGGTATGGACCTTATTAATGTTTATCAATATCTGAAGTATGGGATGCAGGGGGAATGGCCAGCCCCTTTTCAGTGCTCTGTGGAGACAGGACAAGGGGCAATGGCTGCAAGTTAGAGCATAGGAAAAACTTTTACCCGGTGAGGGAGCCCTGGGACAGGCTGTCCAGGGGGTGTGGAGTCTCCTTCTCTGGAGATATTCCAGCCCTGTCTGGACGCCGACCTGTGCAGTATGAGCTAGGGAGCTGCTTTGGCAGGGGGGTTGGACCCGATGAGCTCTCGAGGTCCCTTCCAAACCTTATGATTCTGTCTCTCATCCACTGGAGAGCATGGGGACACCCTTCCCAATATCCCAGACGTGTGACATCCCTGTATGCTGTGGCACCCCTGTGAGGAAAGCATCTCTGTGAGAGATGGAGGCAGGGGGGGAGCAGAAAATGGAGCCCAAAAGTCTTATCTCCTCTCCTCCAGCTCCCACGCTGCATCTGCAGCCTCCCTTCTCACTTGGTCCGCTGCTCTTTCCTAAGAAGCTGAGCCAAGCTTTCCCACAGACCCAGACAGCTATTAGAGAAATATTATTACCAGATGGTTTGTTTTTTCCATGGAACCAGAGGCCATCGTGAGGTAACAGGGAAAATATTAACCCTCCCCAGCCTGCACGCAGGGATGTGGCTGTGGTGGAGCAGCCGCGCCGTGTCACGGCCATATCGGCATGCAAGGAGTCCATGGAATGGGATGGGGGGAGCAGGGGGGGTGTACTGGATGGGTGGTGGCCCTGTGGGGTGGCTTGCGAGGGCTTTGATGCAGAGTGTGTCCCCAAATGGAGGTGGAAGGGAGGGGAGAGCCCCCCTCCCCTTCCCTTCCCTCTTTTTGGGGCAGCTGGAACTGGTAGGAGCAAAGCCCAGCTGGCAAAGCGCCCAGCGGGGAAGTTCGTGCAGGGTCAGTTGGGCTGGCGATTCAGGGGGAGGAGAAGCGTCACAGCCTGGCTGCGCTGCCTCTTGCGGGGTCTGTGCAGGGGTGAAGGCCCTGCTTCTCCTGGGGGTGTCGAGGGGCTCTTCCACAGGGTCAGGATGAGCGCAAGAGCTCCCTGCAGTGCTGCCAGGCCTGCCCCGTGCCCGCTCGGGGTGTTAGCATCAGCGCTGGGAGAGCGGATGCTGTGGGAAGTTAAACTGCCGTGTGTGGAAACACCACACCTGGCTCTTTCCAGCCAGGCTTGTGGTGGCACAGCTCAGACCATGGATGCTTCCGTGCTGCCGGTCCAAGCATGGAGATGCAGTGAGCAATGGGGATGTGGCTGAGTCATGGGTAAACTGAGTCACGGAACCATGGTGGGCGGGGGGGTCCAGGATCCTATAGCGTGGGGAGCTATAGGATGAAAACCTTCCACCATTGCAAATGCTCAGCAAGTCTTGGGCGTTCGTGTCCCTGGAGGGAAGAGGGGGGATGAGGGATGTGGGCAGCCAGTGGGATGCTGGTGCGTTCCGCGCGGTTGCGACCAGGGGAATTTTGGTGCTCGGTAATTGTGGCATCTCCTGGGACAGCGTGAGAGGACAAAGTAGCTCCAGCTGCAGGAGGTGGAGCTGGAAACCTGGCACTCAGCCCTTCCCCTTTCCAAAGCACCCTTCAGTTATGAGTCTGCTGGTGGGTTCGATACTGGCTTTCCCAGGGGAATTTGTTTCACCCCATTTCCAGGCTTCCTATGGAAGGAGTAGACTCGGTTAAGGGGAGGGAAAGGTTGCACAAGAGAATTGACAGGAAGATGGAGCAAACTGGGCTGTGTTCATCCCCTGGGTTGGATGGAGGGGCTCCTCTTGTTCATCTGCATGGTGCTCTGGAGGGGTCCCTTGCTCCTGGAGGACCACCCGGCATGGCAGAGTCAGGGCGTTTGGTCTCCCTGGCCTCATCTGAAGAAAGGAGAGGGAACATCCTTCCCAGGTGCTCCTTGAAAAGAGCCCAGCGCAGGGCCACCAAGATGATGGAGTGGAACCCCTTCCTTATGAGGACAGGCTGAGGGAGCTGGGCCTCTTTAGCCTGGAGAAGAGGGGACTGAGGGGTGACCTAATTAATGTTTATCAATATGTAAGGGGTGAGAGTCAGGAGGCTGGAGCCAGGCTCTTCTCAGGGATGGGCAGTGACAGGACAAGAGACAGAGGAAGCTGGAGCAGAGGAAGTTCCATGGCAATGTCAGCAGGAACTTTGTCACTATGAGAGTATCCGAGCCCTGGGACAGGCTGCCCAGAGAGGTTGTGGAATCTCTGTCTCTGGAGACATTCAAACCTGCCTGGATGCGTATGTGTGATGTAGTCTGGGTCATCCTGTTCTGGCAGAAGCTTTTGAGGTGCCTTTCAACCCCTAATGCTCTGTGATCCTATGTGCCCTTAGCTTTCAGGACACTGTAGCATCCTGCTTGGCCCAATGATTGCAACACCCCTGGGGTCAGCTGGACTTCTGCACAACTAGCCCACACTTTTCCAAGGAAGTGACTGTTCAGCGCACAGGGGACGCTGCTGGCCCTGGTTTAGCACCAGGGACCTGGGTGGGGGGAAAGGCAACGCTTTAAAAAGCTTTTGAAGCTGGACACAGACACAACCTCATCATCCGCTCGGCAGAGCTTGAGCCCTGGGACGTGGCGCCTGATAAAGGCCCCTGGGTCTGGCAGCTGAGTGTCAGCAAGGCAGCGGGGTCCCTGGCGGGGTGCGTGGGGTGCCCTGGCTCCCTGTATCAGGATGTGTGGAGTCTGACAGGCTGCAGCTGTGTGGAGCCATGTACGGTCAGCAGGCGCCTCGCACGAGCCACACCGTTATCCTTAAGTCTTGGCTGGTGTGGGCGATTGGCCTCCAGCTTGCAAGGCTCTGTGGAGCAGCCAGGCTGTTCCAGGGATGGATGTGCTTTTCCCTTCCTGTAAGGAGAGGGGGGAAGTGTCAGGTGTTGCACTTGGGCTGGAAAAATCCCCGACGTTTACAGCCTGGGAGAAGAGCTCCTGGAGAGCAGCCCTGAGGAGAAGGAACTGGGGGTTCTGGTGGGTGAGAAACTTCCCATGAGCCAGCAGTGTGCTCTTGCAGCTCAGAAGGGCGATGGGATCCAGGGCTCCATTGGGAGAGGGGTGGTAGCAGGGACAGGGAGGGGATTGTCCCTCTCTGCTCTGCCCTTGTGAGGCCCCAGCTGGAGTCCTGTGTCCAGAGCTGGGGCTCCAATGCAAGCAAGATGTGGAACTGTTGGAGAGGGTTCAGAGGACCCACGAAGATGATCAGAGGGACAGAGCACCTCCCCTACAAAGAGAGGCTGAGGGAGCTGGGGGTGTTCAGACTGGAGAAGAGGAGGCTGAGGGGAGACCTTCTCACCACCTACACTGACCTGACAGGAGGGTGCAGAGAGGTGGGTGATGGTCTCTTCAGCCAGAGGACAGGAGATGGGACAAGGGGAAATGGGCTCAAGCTGGGCCAGGGCAGGGTCAGCTCAGCTGTGAGGGAAAAGTTCTTCCCTGAAAGAGTTGTCAGGGCCTGGCACAGGCTGCCCAGGGAGGGGGCTGAGTCCCCACTCCTGGGTGTGTTTAACAGACAGGGAGATGAGGTGCTCAGGGATATGGGTCAGCACAGGACAGGGATGATTTGACTTGATGAGCTTAAAGGGCTTCTCCAACCTGGTGATTCTGGGTGCAAACCAGGGCCTGTCATGCTGTTGGGTTTAGGAGGTTTTGGCTTGGCACAGTCCGTGGGCTTTTCTTCCACTGACTTCGGATGTTTTTTATCCAAAGAGTCATCCAATGCCCCTGCCTTGGTGGCGTGGCTGGGCTTCTCTATTGATGTAATTCCCAGTCAGTGGAGCAACAGCTTTTTGTCCTTTTTGAAGTTGCCTGAACTCAAGGCAGCTCCCTAGAGCAAGGCCTGCAGTGTTTCCTCCTGCTCCTTTGCACCGAGGGGCTGTCAGGGCAGTAGTGCAGGGGGATGCAGCCTGTCCCTGTGTGGCCCCATGAAGCAGCACGACAGGTTGGCTGTTTCCTTTGTGCCACCAGCTTGTGTGCAAACCCTGTGTGCCAGCTGGGTTCACGGTGTTGGCCCTTCATCCCTTGGAGCTGCCCGTCCCTATGTGCCTGCAAGGGATGCTCTGCCTGGCCCCGGAGCAAGAACCTCTCTGGGTTTCATTTCAGCTTTCAAAGGTGTGGTGTCTCCTTGTCTTGGACAACTCATCCATTTGCTAATTAATGGCAGGCTTTGGTCCCCTCCTGTGTTTGTGGGAGCAGGGTGCAGCCTCCAGGTGTTGTACTTCTCTTCCCCCAATGCGCCCACTGCAATGAGGTCTGGCTGTACCTGCCTCTGGGTCTGAGTTCAGCAGTGTGGGACTTATCTCCAGTGCTGGCTGTGGAGAGCAGATGGTCCACAACACTCTGGGTTGGGGGGGGTGGGGCCTTGCTGGGGTGGGCGGGTCCAGTTCCCCACAGCTGCAGGTTCTCAGGTTGTCCTACCTGGTGGGAAGATGCACATCACCAGACACCCCAAAGGGCTTGGGCTCCTGCTGCCACCTCCTGGGCTTGACACCTCCAACCCCATCCCCACTGCCTGCCCTGAGCACAGCCTGGGGAGACCATTCCCTGTCTCTGGGTGTCCCTGTGAGGTATTTCTCAGCTTGCCCCCTCAGGTTCCTGACTGGGTTGAGCAGAAACCCCTGAAAGTCAGGGAGGAAGGCGCTTCTCCAGAAATGTGGTGTCTCCATGGTGCCACCATCCTTAGGTGGCTGTGGGACAGCTCCAGCCCTGCCCTTTGGTGGAGACTCCCCTGGCTGGCATTGACACAGACCAGCTCAGATGGGGCTGCCTATTCCCCTGCCCCAGCTTTCTTAGCCCAGGAGCTGGGAGGAGGCAACCTGGCAGGTCCTAGAGTCTCCCTGCCCCCCATGGGGGGTGCTGACTCCCATGTGGGATGCTGACTGTGACCAGTCTCCCTTCATGAGGCTTACAGAGGTCCTAGGCACTGGTGCCTAGGCTTCAGGTACAGAAAATGAGGAGGCGCAATGCCTCATTGGTGTCTGACTCAGCTGACATCCCCCGATCCCTCCCTCCATCCTCATCAGAAGTCTCCTCCTCACCCTTACCCTCCTGCTTGCTCTCCGGCCACGGAGACAGAGAGGAAAGTGGTAAAAAAGAAGAAAAAAAAATTCTCTTTTCAGCTACACCTGCCAACGGACCAGCGACTCCAACCTCTCCCCGCTGCGGGGTCCGTCCCAGCCTCTCCCTTCGCCCCTGCTCGATGGTAATCTGAAGCAAAGCAGGATGGGGCCAGGAGGGTTTGTGCTCATTCTGTCGCTCCCGGTCTTTCTCGGAGGGGGCTCATGGGCCCAGCGCTACGAAATCACCACCCGTGTCGCCAACGCAGAAGGTAAGCCCGGGCTCCTTACCGGGGTGGGCTTTTTTTTTGGAGGGGGGGCTGTGTGTGGTGGATTTTTTTGGGTTTTTAACTTTTCCTCCCTGGGACCGGCGGAGAAATCCGGCTGCTGTTCCCCTCCTGGCCGGGCACCTCCGTGGCGTTGTTGGGATGATTTAGGGGAAGAGCAGCGCAGGATTAGAGGGTCTGGGACCCGCTTCTAACGCCGGGGTGTTTTATTTCCGTGGTTCTTTCTCCTCGGCTCTGCCTTGTCGGGTGCCACCAGTACCACACTGGGCTGCAGCGGGAAGGGGATAACAGAGGGTACTGGTTTAGCTTTCCAAAAGGTTTCGGGTTTGAGGAATGTGATGCCTTTGATCTCCCCCGTGCTGGTGCCTGTGTCACAAACCCATCGAATTCTGGCTTAGCTGTTATCTGTATCCACTTAAACCTGATCTATGGTCTGTGGAGACAGGACAAGGGGCGATGGCTGCAAGTTGGAGCACAGGGAGTTCCGCCCCAATCTGGGGAAGAACTTCTTCCTGGTGAGGGTGTAGGAGCCCTGGGACAGGCTGCCCAGGGGGTTGTGGAGTCTCCTTCTGTGGAGATATTCAAGACCCATCTGGATGCTGACCTGTGCAACATGAACTAGGGAGCTGCTTCAGCAGGGGGTTGGACCCAATGGGCTCTGGAGGTCCCTTCCAACCCCTGTGATTCTGTAAATTCTCTTAGCTGCCATCACCTCTGGGCTTTGCTTGAGAGGCTGCTGCGGCAGCACGCTGTGTTCTGAGAGTTGGGGATGCTCTTAAGACATGTCTGCATCTTAACATCGATGTGGAAAACTGCTAAATGCTCCTCAGCCAACAGTTTCTGGAACTGTGCTGGCTCTATTGAGCCCTGGATGCTGAAAGAGAAGGGAGCAGCCCCCCTTGTGTGCCCGTGTGCCCACATGATGGGTTAGGAGGCTGAAGCAGTGCCCTGAGCTCGGCTTCTGGGAGGGCAGGAGGGGAGGTGGGCTGCAGGTGTGATGCCAGTGGCATGGGGAGCCCGGGCTGGGTTTGGGGGGAATGATGTGCAGCTGCAGCCTCACCCCCCTTGAGCATGCTGGATCCGCTTCTCCTCAGACTGCCCCGTGGACCTGTTCTTCGTCCTGGACACCTCAGAGAGCGTTGCCCTGAGGGTGAAGCCCTTTGGGGACCTGGTTGCACAAGTGAAAGACTTCACCAACCGGTTCATTGATAAGCTGACAAGCAGGTACATCTCCCAGGGGTTTTGTCCAGGCTGCTGTAGGGTCCTGGTGCTGGGTGGGATGCTCGGACCACACTGTGTGTCTGCCTCCAGAGGGAGAGGAAGAGAGCAAGGATGCTGTGGAGGGTGGTGGGAGTGTCTCCTCCCTCTCCCGGGCTGTGGCCACCCCCTGTTTTTCCTCTGCCTGTACAGAGAGCAGCAGCATCCCTTTAACAGGGGCTTCCTGGGACATCAGACATGGCACTGCAGCCTCCCAACTCAGGTTGGCTGGGTTGTTATGTAGTGCCAAAGCAATGCTGAGCCCCATGCCATGGGATGCTCAGGTGCCAGCAGCAGGGCACCCCTGATGTCAATCCCAGCACCCCCCCTTGCAACTACCATACCCCCAGACAGCCTGCAGCACTGAACCCAGCTTTGGATGCCCTATACCCACTCCACCCAGCCCTTTATCTTCCATTTCCTCACCCACCTGGGCTGACCCTGGCTTTCCCAGGGTGAATTCACCTGGGGATGCCCAAAAATGCCCAGATCTTGTGGTGTGTGGGGGGGGGTATGCTGGGAAGGGCTGCAGGCAAAGGCCATGGCTTGCTCCTGTGCACTCCAAGGCCTCCTGTGCACTCCAAGGAGTGGAGGCAGGTGGGTCTTGCTGAATCCCTTGGGACAGCAGGAGATGTGTGCTGATGCCTGAAGAACACCGTGGAGATGTCCTGGTGCTGCACAAGGTGCCATCACCTGCTGGTACAAGGCAGCAAGTGACCAGGAGGCTCGTGCTTGGGAACAACCAGCCAGGTTTCCATCAATGCAGCATGAGTCAGCATCCAGAGCCTGTGCTGCATACAGACAGACAGATGGATCTCCTGAGCATCCCTATGCCCACACTGCCACTCTCTACCTGCTCTGACTCTGTGAGCCACCACCATGCATGCCATGCTGCTGGGGTGGAGGGGACAGCAGTGGGCGATGCTCTGGTGGCTTTGGGATAGGTCCTTCTGGGCAGAGAGAGGATGAGCTTGAGGGGGGGGAAGCCAGCGAGCTGTCCATCCCCATCCCTTTGGGATCAGCCCCAGCAAAGCCCCTTGCTGGGGCACAGGTGGATATGACGTCTCCATCCCAGGGAATCACTAGTCCAGGCAGTGCCAGTGCACAGGACGGGACTCCCAACACACACACTCGTCCATCTCCGAATTGGGGCATCCTTTGGAAGGAGGAGGCATCCCTCTCTGGTTTTAACACATCCAGTGTCCTGTGTGTGCTACTTGGTAGCTCCCCTGGCTGCCTGACTTAGCACTGCCAGCTAGGCTTGGACCACTGCAGCCTGGCACCTCTTCAGGAAGGCTCCCTGCCAAACTGCCCGACCCCTGCAGACACCCACCAGCTGCACCCCTTTGCCCTTCCACCCTCTGAACAAACCACCCTGCTCCTGTGGCTGGGCACATCCCGGCCTCACAGGGAGCCCCAGTCAGCCCTGTCGTGTTTGGGAGAGGGCTCATGGTTTGCGTGCTGGGCTGGTGGAGGTGGCAGAGCTCTGGGCCAGGCTGCCCAGAGAGGTTGGGGAGTCTCCATCTCTGGAGACATTCAGACCCCATAATCCTGGGCACTGTCCTGTGCAGCCTGCTTGAGGGTACCCTGCTTTTGGTGGAGGGGGGTGGGACTGGGGGATCTCCAGATATCCCTGCCAATCCAAACCAGTCTGTGGTTCCGTGGCAGTAGGGTGTGGCGCAAGGTGCTGAAAGCATGTGTCCTGCTGTGTCCGTGCAGGTACTATCGCTGCGACCGCAACCTGGTGTGGAATGCTGGGGCGTTGCACTACAGCGACGAGGTGGTGCTCATCAAGAGCCTCACCGCCATGCCCAGCGGCAGGAACGAGCTGAAGAACCGCGTCTCCGACGTGAATTACATCGGGAAGGGCACCTACACCGACTGCGCCATCAAGCGGGGCATCGAGGAGCTGCTCATCGGGTCAGGCAGTGTGGCTGGGGAGGGCGATGCTGGTGGGACGGCTGCGGTGGGCAGAGGGTGGGAGCTATGGGGTTAGGATGTCCCCTGTGCATCGTGCAGAGCTGTCCCCCAGGGTGGAAGAGGAGGCCACCTAGGCACGGGGTGGCAGGTTGCTAGTGCTGTGGGATGCTGTGTGCCCTGACCACAGGCTGGGGCACTGCCTGGTTTGAGCATCCAGAGGTGCCCAAGCCACTCTTTGCCACTTAAATCTGCTCAGTCCTGCATTTAACCCCTTGCAGTGGCTCCCATCACAAGGAGAATAAATACCTGATTGTGGTGACCGATGGACACCCCTTGGAAGGGTACAAGGAGCCCTGTGGAGGCCTGGATGATGCTGCCAATGAAGCCAAACATTTGGGGATCAAAGTGTTCTCCGTCGCCATCTCCCCCCACCACCTGGTAGGGTCCTCATAGCAGGGATGCTCCCTGCAAGCATCCTGAGGTGAAACCACAGGACCCCCCTGCATGGCAGAGGAGCCTGAGTGCCCCTCAGAGCCCTGCCTGGAAGGGGGGTGCGGGTCCCCAGGGTGGTCTCTGGGGGGTGGGTCCTGCACCAGTGCCCGCAGGTCTCACTTTGCCCTCCCCAACCCCAGGACCAGCGGCTCAACATCATCGCCACAGACCACACGTACCGCCGCAACTTCACTGCCACCAGCCTGAAGCCCACCCGGGAGTTCGACGTGGAGGAAACCATCAACACCATCATTGACATGATTGTGAGCACAGCCAGGCCCCCTCCCCAGCCAGCCCCCTCCCCAGCCCGATCCATCCTTCTCAAACCCTCTCTCTCTCCCTTCTTGTCTTGCAGAAAGCTAACACAGAGCAATCGGTGAGTGTCCCCCAGAGCCCTGCGTCACCCCCACCCTGATCCTGTCCCTGACCCTGTGGGTCACCCACAGCCAAGTTGGGGGCTCGTTGGCACGGTCCTGCCCCACAGGCAGCCGCTCCTTGGCCCCTGCCAGCCTGGGGAGCCCCCTGGCACAGGGTGCAGCCTGGCCCTGCTGCTGCCTGTTGCCTCTAATACTGTTTTCTCCTTCTCTCTGGGCAGTGCTGCTCTTTTGAGTGCCAGGTGAGTCTTGCACTGGAGACCCCCATTACCATCCTGTGGCCCCAGGCTGTGCCTCAGTTACCAGTCTAACTCACACCTCTCTCCTGCAGCCTCCCCGAGGGCTCCCTGGACCTCCTGGTGACCCGGGCAGTGAGGTATGAGACTGACTGTGGCCATGCTGTGGGACTGGGGTGGTGGATAGGATTACTGGGGCTGCTCAGAGACTGGTCCTCGGTACCCCAGTGCTGCCCTGTGGAGAGGTGGATGAGGGCCTGTGCCACGCTCCCATGCAGCCAGCATCATCCACTCCCCAGGTCCATGGAGCGTTGCTGCTACCACCCTCCCTGCTCTCCTTTCAACAGGTCATCGTTCTGTTCCTGGGGATGACAAGCTAACTTTATTTCTGTTCTGTATTGCAGGGAGAAAGAGGCAAGCCAGGTCTTCCCGGCCAGAAAGGAGAGGCTGGAGATCCAGTAAGTAAAGGACCAGCCCTGGTAACTCTGTGTAGGGGCTGGTTTTTGGCTGCTTTTGGCCAGACCTCCTGGGAACATCCTCACCAGCCCTTGCCCCTGCATCACTGTGTTTCCATGGGGTAGTCAGTGGGACCATGGCCAGCTGTCCCCCTCCCCAGCCACCCTGCTGAGCCGTGGCTCCTGGTAGGCAGTAGGGTGGCCCCCTCCTCTCTTGCCACAAGGCTTCCTTGTTCCTCACCCAAAATAGCTGTTCCTCCTGGAGGACACATCTCTGACTCATGTATGCCAGCCCAGGGGTGGACTCTGGGCTCCTCTGACACAACAAGTGCAGCAGTGTTACAGGGAGACCTCTGGTAAATAATAAGCTAATAGCATGAGGAAACTATTTCCCCCCTCCCCTCCTTCTCCTCTATTACTAGGTACACTTAATTTTGGGAAGTGTGTTTCTCCCCCACACACGTGAGTGTGCAGTTACTCATCCTGTCCATTCCCAATCTGGAAATCCCATGTCATCTATTTTTTCCCCCCTTCCTAAGGGTTTTTTGTTCTTCCCTTTCATCCAAGATGATGTGTCCCCAAGTGCCCAGCTTCCCTCACCTCCAGGGAAGGGCTGGAGTCGGTGGAGGGTGAAGTCAGGTCCTCTCTGCCCTCCACAATGATCCCATGCTCCCAGACTAGGCAAACAAGGAGCAGAGTTATGGGACAGCCTGCTGTGGGGAGTATATGGTGGATGGGGCCTGACACCTTGGGGGAAGGCTGCCCTATGGTGATAGCATCTGCCTCTGTAGAATCCTGTTTCTGTTCCCTAGGGCAGACCAGGCGACATGGGACCTGTTGGCTACCAAGGAATGAAGGTATGTGGGGCTGAAGGGTCATGGGCATGGTTTCAAGGCTGGGCCCAGGCTTTGTGCTGCAGGTGTTTTCATTTGCCCATTTTTCTCTCTCCTTTCATCTCCAGGGTGACAAAGGAGGTCGTGGAGAAAAGGTGAGGATGGCGAGGATGCTGGGGGGAGGTCTCTGCATCCCCCTGTTTGGCTACCCAGGGCTGCCCCTGCAGATGTGTGGTGTTGGGGTCTGGTATGTGGCTGCACATCCATCTCTCCTCATGGTGCCTCCCACGCTGGGAGCAGGGATCCAACAGGATCAGCTGGTTTGCAGCTGAGGCACCTTCAGTGTTCAGACAAGCATCATGAAGTAGGGGAGAGACTGGGGACTGGTGGTATGTAGAGGCATGGTGAATGCCCCTGGACCCTCAGACCAAGCTGATGTGGGGTCCACAGCGTGGTGGGGGGAAGGAGCTGCTCTGTACAAGGGCCTAACTTCTCCCTCCCTTCCTTTGCAGGGCTCAAGAGGACCCAAAGGAGCCAAGGTCAGTCTCTACTTTTGCACCATTTATTTGTTCTGGTTGAGGACTGGGAGAGAAGGGTCTTTGAAAATCACTTCTTCATGGCCCCTATTCTTCATTTCAGGGTGAGAAGGGCAAGCGTGGAATCGATGGCATCGATGGCATGAAGGTAGGTCTCCACTCCTGGGCACTTTGCTTAGCCTGAGGACCTCCAAAACCCGTTCTGGGGGCTGGGAATGAAGCCAGTGTCCCACATTGGGGCAGTGGGTCTCCCTCCCTGCAATGGCTGTCCACCTGCCAGCCAGGGACAGGGTTTTGGGACATCCCTTTCAGCGCTTTGGGATGATGGATGGGGGTCTTTCCATGGGCACTGCTCAGGGAGACCCCTGCTTTGTCTGACAGGGTGAAGCTGGATACCCTGGGTTACCTGGCTGCAAAGGCTCACCTGGATTTGACGTACGTACCCCGTGGTTGCCCCTTGTATGCGGATGAACTGGCACAGCAAGTCTGCCATGATGGCACATGGGAATGGGGACTTACCCCTCCCCACTCCTTTCCCCCCCCTCGCCTTCCCCTTCCCGCCCCCCTCCCCCCCCCCCCCCCCCGAAAAGGAACTGTGGGAGGGAGTCACTACGCTTGGAAAGAAGCCTCTGGACACGCAATGCTCATCCTGGGACTGGCACCTTCAGGGTGTCCTGGGGGGTGGGGGGGCGTGGAGCAGTCTGCTTAGTCCTCACCTGGGAGCTGTCCCTCGTAGCATGAGGCTGCCAGAGCAGCTGCACCCTGTGTTTGGCTGGAGGATGTTAAGCTCAGGCAAAGAGGAGCTTGGTACCAGCCAGGCAAGCCTGGGCTTTACCAATTCTAGCCTGCTGGGACTGGCCATGTTGGGGTCTTGGGAGGGCTTTGGAACATGTTATTCTGACGTTGCACTGCTCCAGTTTCCCTGCTTGCTTCCACGCTCCCAGGGTGACACATCCACGGTGCCACCAGTATCCAGATGGTCCAGCTGCAGCAGCCCAAACACCACCTGTTCTCTCTGCTGCTTCCCTCTGAGCTGCAGAGGCACGCTCGGTTGTGCAGGGCTTCAGCAGCGTGGCCATGGCACTACTTGTGCGTCTCCATGGTGCAAGAGATACTGTGCCTTCCCTGCATTGCTCCTGAGTGCTTGTCCCTCCTGCCCATCCCACCAGGGAGCTGCAGGCCAGCCTGCTGGGATGCTTCCTCCTCTGTGCCCCACGTCTTCCCCACATGGTGACACCAGCTTGGTTTTCAGTGACGCTGCCTTTATTTTAAACAGGGAGCTCAAGGCCCACCTGGACCAAAGGGAGATCCTGGTCCTTATGGAGCCAAGGGAGGAAAGGTGAGTCGCTTTGCCCAGCCCCACATGGAAGGAGGGGAGCTGGGACCCCTCTCTTGTAAGAGGGTGTGGTGGTGATGGCATCCATTGATGGCATCCATTGATGCCTGCCCATCACCCACCATAAAATCAGGCTGGTGTGACTCCCAGCGTGCCCCAGGTTAGGGCGTGGCCACAAGCCTGGCATAAGCATCTCTGAGATAATGAGGGTTCGGGGGGCTGCTGTGAGAAAGTGGCTCACGCTGGGTGGGTGGGAGGGGAGGATCTGCTGGGGATGGGGAGCTCCATGAGGGGAGAGACCACAGCCCAAAAAAGGGCGTGGGGTGCAGTAGAGCTCCTGACAGCCTTGGTGCTGGGAGAGCTGAAATCCACCGCTGAGCAATGGATGGGGTCTTGATGGTGCCTTGTGTCATTGTGAAGGGGGAACCTGGGGACGATGGAAAACCTGGACGAGAAGGAATCCCTGGCAGTCCTGGAGAGAAGGTGGGTGTGGAGCACCCTCTGCCCTTCGCGAGCAGGAGAGGCCCCCTGCTCCGGCCTTGGCTTTGAAGCAGAGCTCGCCCCAGGCCCTGCAAGCACGCAGGGCTTTGCCCCAAACCCTGCTGACTTGTCTTGTTCTCTCCCCTGTGGCTTGCTCGTGCAGGGTGCACCTGGAAACCGGGGTGAGCCGGGGCCGGCAGGAGAGACGGGCGATGAGGTGAGTCCTATGCCTGTGATGCCCCCATGCATGCGTACCTGCTGACCATCCCCACCACCTGACCACCCTGATTACTTCTCCCCAGGGTTCCCCAGGTGTGGATGGTCCTCCTGGAGAACGGGTAAGTGATGGTGCTGTACTGGCAGGGCACGGGCAGGGGCTGGTACCCTGTGGAGGAGGAGGAGGAGGAAGAGGAGGGCTGGGGTGAGGCTGCTTAGAGGTGGGCAGTGAGGGAGGGGTTCGCTCCTGCTCAGAGCAGGTCCTGACTTTGTGTTCCCACCATCTCCTTGCAGGGTGGCAATGGAGAAAGAGGCCCCCCGGGCTCACCGGGCGACCGTGGACCAAGAGGAGAGCTGGTAATTGCATCTGGGGGGCAGCTTTTGGTGTCTGCTTGCCAATGAGGTCATGCTTTGCAGCTGGGGGTTGGGAATGGGTGCCCCGTGGCTAGCTCCACCAGTTGCAGGCCAGCAAGGGACCTCAGTGCCTTTACCTGTTGGCTTGGGGAGTAGGGAAAACCCTCCATTGAGCCCCAGAACTCATCCCTTTATGTTGCCAGCAAGGCACCAAACAGCCAAAACCCAGAGGAGAGCATGCCCAGCCAGCCTGGAGGAGGGGAGAGCGGTCAGCCCTTGCTTCATGGCTGCACGACTGCTTGGTGAAGAGCAGGAACGAAGAGGCCACACGTCCTCTCTGGGGGCTGTGTGGGGAAGGAGGGCACAGGGCATTGTGCCTGGGTGGGATGGGAGGAGAAGCACCCCTCCTTTTGGGCAGGAGTCACTAGGAAAGTATTTTTCACTGTACTTGGGGGGTGAGTCACCAAGCGTGAGGGTGGGAGGAGACGGGCACGGATGGGAGCCCTGGGCAGGCCAGGACAAACATGTGGCAAGCGGCAGAGGTGCCAAGGAGGGATGTGGGGTGCCGCTGCCTAAGGGTGGGGGCTGCAGGAGCCACGGCAGCACCATCCCAGCGGGTGGCTGGCTGCATCCTGGCACTGCTAGGCAGCCGCGCCGTGCCGTGCTCCCCTGCCCCCGCGGTGAGGACAGCCAGTACCCACCGCCGGCTCGGGAGGGGAGGGTGGGACACGGAGCCCCGCCCTGGGAAGGGAGCAGCTTGGCAGGGGGCTGCCTTCCCTTTCCTGTTTACCGCTGGGGGAGCGGGAGCGCTGCCGCACGGGGTGTGCGGGGCAGATGTGCGCGGGAGAGGGAGGCATGCCAGCGTTCCCCCGGTTAACTTGTTCAGCAGGCAACGGGCTGCTTCCTCCCAAGCTTCAGTCCAAGCACGAGGCAGCGTAGCCTCGCCAGAAACGCCTCCGCCGGCGCTCGGGGCCCTTTGGAAGCTGTGCTTTGTGTTTACTGTTTGGCTGAGGCATCTGGAAGCTTCGAGCCTTGCAAACAACAGCTTTAGGTCTCCGAGCTTTCAACTGCCTTCATGAAAGCTGTGAGACAGGTGGGACTGACCTGGGAAGTTTCCTGAGCGTCTCCCTTCCCTGCGGGCTGGGGGCTGCCTGGCCCTGCATCCGGGGCTGCAGGCAGAGCAGCACCTCATGCACAGACACTTGTCCTGCAGCTCTCAGTCATGGAGTCATGGGATGCATTGGGTTGGCAGGGACCTTCAAAGGCCACCCAGTCCCACCCCTGCACCAAGTAGAGACACCTTTACCTGGAGCAGGTTGCTCAGAGCTTCATCCACCCTGACCTTGGATGTCTCCAGGGATGGGGCCTCCCCCACCTCTCTGGACATCCTGTGCCAGGGTCTCACCACCCTCAGAGGGAAGAGCTTCTTCCCCATGTTTCATCTTAACCTGTCCTGCTCTAGTTTAAACCATCTCCCCTCGTCCCATTGCTCCCTGCCCTTACAAACAGTCCTGCCCAGCTTTCCTGTAGGGCCCTTCAGGGACTGGAAGGGGCTCGGAGGTCTCCCTGAGCCTTCTCTTCTCCAGGCTGCACCAGCCCAGCTCTCCCAGCCTGGCTTTGTAGGAGAGGAGCTCCAGCACTCCGAGCATCCCCGTGGCCTCCTCTGGAGCTGCTCCAAGAGGTCCATGTCCTCCCTGTGCTGAGGGCCCCAGAGCTGGACACAGCGCTGCAGGGGGTCTCACCAGAGCAGGACAGAGGTGCAGAATCCCCTCTGTTGATCTGCTGGCCACACTTCTGGTAATGCAGCCCAGGATGCCATCAGCCTTCTGGGCTGCAAGTGCCTGGCTTTGCATCCATCAGTACCCCAAATCCTTTCCCACAGGGCTGCTTTCTATCCCATCATCCCTGGCCTGTGTTGGCAGCAAGCATTGTCCTGACCCAGGTGCCAGACCTTGCACTTGTCCTTGCTGAACTTCACAAGGCTTGCATGGGCCAAACTCTCTAGGGCATGCCTTAGCTGTAAGGTGCAAAGCTCCATGCTTAGCTGCCCTGCAGCCCTGTGAGGAGGGGTGAGGCTCCATTGCCGTGTTGGGTTGCAGCTCTGCTGGACTGGTGGAAGGCTGTACCCTCCCACACTGGTTAAGTGAAAGTAGAACTGAGCCATGCCCAGCCCTTGGGCTCCATAGGAGCTGTTGGGGTGCATAATCACTTGGGCTCTATTTTCTAGGGCTCTCCTGGTCTATCAGTTCTCTGATCTGACAGCAAGGAGAGGTGAGGGCATCCTTCCCCAGTGCCAGCTCATTCCCTTGGGAATGACCCTCAGGCCTGTGAGGAGGGCAGACTGGCGGAAGAGGTGGTAGAGGAAGGAGGTTGCTAGCCTGGAGTCTCCATGCATGGAGACAGCAGCCCCTCTCCATGCAGGCCACCTGGGGCAGGAGCTGCCCTAGGAGAGCAGCCATGGTGGCAAAGGGTGGCTGCAAAGGCCACTATGTGGTTTTGGGGCTGGGGCAGGGCTGTGTATCTGCAGAAGCCTTGAAGGAAGGACCTCCTCAGGCATTTGCTGTTCTGGCAAAGTGCTCCCACCCTCAGAAGGCCTTCCTGTTAGGGCTGTTTTCTTGGTTTCAAGGTCCCCATACCTCTGATAGTTTCCTACCCAAGTCCTGAATCTGCCTCAAACCTCCCCATTTGGGTGACTGGCTTTCTACCCAGCATGTGCTAGCAGTGCCCATCCCTGCTCCCCACCACGCACAGGGCCCTTGGCACCCTTTGTCTGTCCCTCTTTCAGTTCCTCATGGCCTCTGTGTGTGTTTTCAGGGAGAGCCTGGACCCCCTGGTGACCAAGGGCGGGAAGGACCCCTCGGACCACCTGGCGACCCGGTAAGAGCTTGGATTCACCTTCTGCATCCCAGGTGGAAGCAGTTGGGGCAGTGGGGAGAGTGGGGTTGGAGGCTTAGCTGATGTTATGGCATCATGGGGCAAATTCTCAGCATCTTCCAGACTGGGTAGCAAAGCTGGTGAAGAGGAGCAGGGATTTCTGGGAGAACCCAGAATACGGGCAGGGCTGGAAAAATGAAGACTTGGTTGCTGGGCTGTGGACAGAGCAACCCCCATGCTGTTTCCCAATCCCATGGAAATAGATGTCAACACACCAGACCCATTTGGAAACTGGCAAGTGCAAGATGGAGCAACACACAAAGGGTCCAGGCTTGGGGCCAGGCACTGCTACCTCGGTCAAGGGAGTCAATGCAATGTGTTGTGTCAGGGAGGACAGCCTGATGGGGCCTCAGTTGGTATTCTGACACCCTTGGCATCTGCAGAGATGGTGTGTCCCAAAGCCAGTGTTCCTCTGCTTGCTGCAAGGTGTGGTCCTCCTCCTCTGGGGTCTACTTGTCCTTGTGTGCCTCAAGAAACAGGTCTCAGCTCCACCGGGCTTTCTGGAGAGCAGAGCTGGCTACCTCCTGCTTGAGGAAGGCTCCTGTTCCCTGCACAGTTAAATGCTCTTCCCAAAGATGTACCCAGCTCCTAGCTGAACTCTGGATCTGGTGATGTTGCTGGGTGGATCCTCCATGGCCACAGCACCGATTGCAATGGTCAACAGGGTCTTTGCAGCTAGGCAAGTTGCTTTGATGTCACCCATGGCTGGAGTTCTGTGGGATAGCTCTCCTCCTACCCACGCTATCAGAGTTTCAATAGAGCCTGAGATACAGGGAGCTACAGAGATAAACGTTCTTACACTGGCAGAGCAAGGCTTCCACAGAGGGTGAAGCATGAAGGTCAGTGTGTGGTCAAAGATGAGACAGCTTTTGAGCTCCTTTGTGGTTGACCAAGTGTTGAAGAGCCCTGATGATCAGGAGCACAGGATAGCCATGGATCCCAGAATCACAGGGGTTGGAAGGGACCCCCAGAGCCCATCGGGTCCAACCCCCTGCCAAAGCAGCTCCCTAGGACAGGTCGCACAGGTCGGTGTCCAGACGGGGCTCGAATATCTCCAGAGATGGAGACTCCACACCCCCTGGGCAGCCTGTCCCAGGGCTCCCTCACCCTCACTGGTGCCCAAACAAGGACTTGAAATCTGACCCTCAGATGAAGGGGCTTCTGTTGTCCTCACGTTATCCCCAGCATGGGTGACCCTCATGGCAACCTGCACCATGCTGCAGCCTGGGGAGAGGATGTGCTTGTGCCAGGGTTGTGCTTTCCTGGGGTCAGGCTTCCCTCAAGCCTGCCTCATGCTAATCCACCAAATTTGCACAGAAGGATTGTCCAGATCTTGTCTGCAGCAGAGCTGAGCTCCTGCTGCAACTAAAGAGCATCTGGTAGTGTCCAGCTTGTTGGACGCTGTTGTGGTGAGAGGTGTCCTTCAGGGAGGTGGCTGTGGTAGGAAGACAGCTCTTTGGATGAGTGTATCGACAATGAAGGCTTGGAGCAGTGAAGGAGGAAGGGCTGGAGATGCTTTCTGTGCGGTAGAGGCTCATTGGAAGCTCATAGCAGGAGGAGGGTTGTGCAGAAGAAGAGTTGAGGTGGACTTTTGATGCAAGCCCAGGGGCTGCAGCACTGTGAGCATGGTGGGGAGGAGGAGAAAAGACAAGGGACAGTCTCCCTGCTGTCACCAACCCTATGGGACACCAGTTTCCCCTTCCTCAGCACCAAACTCGAGTCAAACCCCTGTCAGAGAGGGAACCACTAGAGAAGCAGTCCTGAAGTTTCCCCAGACCAGGGACTAGCACAGTGCCTCCACAGCTCCAGGGAGACTCCACACACGCAGTTGCAAAGCAAGGAGGGTTTTTTTTTCCATGAGCTGAGGAGGAATGCTTTTCCTTGGCCAAATTAAAGATAGATGTGTAATTGGGCTTGGGCAGGAGAGTAGGACCCTGGCGAGCACAAGTGTTTTTCAAGCCGTGTTATCTGCAAGCTCTGTCTCCTGGACCAGTGTTTCTTTTGGCAAGGTGAAAGGGCTCCTGCTAGCCTGTGGCTCCCTTTCAATGCTCTCCATCTGAGAGAAGAAAAGGTCAGCACAACCTTTCCCCCATCCTCAGGGCAGGCTTGGTGGACCCTTTTCCCCAGGCTAATGCCTGTCCCTCCTATGGTTCTCCTGGCTCCTAGAAAAGTGGGAGCTGCTAAAGATTTCCTGACTCCCAAATCCTGCATCTCGATGAACTCGCCCCCCCCCCCTCCCCCCCCAGGGCCATGTGGGATTTGAACTGTGTGCTACAGTAAGGACATGCGAGGCCAGTGTGAGCCAAGCATGCTGTGGATCCAGCTTTGGCTGGTGTGAGCAGTCATGAGTTCCTTTCCCTCCCTCACAGCTTTTCCTCCTCTGGGCTTTTGTGCAGAAATAAGGTCACGCGCCTCTGGGCAGCTTCGTGCTCTGCGGGATTTTAAGTTCCCCACACCCACGTGTGCACCTTCCCTCAGAAGGAATCACCCAGGATCACAGAGCTGTAGGGGTTGGAAGGGACCCCCAGAGCCCATGGGGTCCAACCCCCTGCCAAAGCAGGGTCCCTAGGATAGGTCACACAGGTCGGCATCCAGACAGGGCTGGAATATCTCCAGAGAAGGAGACTCCACACCCCCTGGGCAGCCTGTCCCAGGGCTCCCTCACCCTCATCGGGAAGAAGTTCTTCCCCAGATTGGTGTGGAACTCCCTGTGCTCCAACTTGAGGCCATCGCCCCTTGTCCTGTCCTCACAGACACTGAGAAGAGGCTGGCCATGTCCCCTGTGTCCCACCCTTCAGATATTGATAACCATTGATCAGATCCCCTCTCAAGCTGCTTTGGGAAGCTGGGAGCCGAGCTGGGCAAGACTGCAGCAGCAATGTGGGATGGGGCCCGTTGCCCAGCTGTTGTGGTCTCCCACCACACTTGCCTTCTGCCCGCCTTTGCCATCTCCATCACCTGGGGACCAGCTGCACACCTGGTTCCACATCAGATGCTGAGTGCTGGGATCTGTGGGCTAGAGCATTGCTACCCAGTCGCTGCCTGCCCTCGCTACCCATCTCCACCATTGTTACGAACCCGGTGAGGGACCGTTGCCCCTAAGCAGGCAGTGGAAGGGCTCCCTCGGACATCTGTTGGAGCTCTGTGAGGGGAAAAAAACCCCAGCTCCTCTTGCCTTGTCTCTGGCTGGCCCTGCAGCTGACGGAGCGAGCGGCCACTGCCCAGATGGGATGTGGCAGAGTGACAGCTCCAGTCCGCTCCAGCACACGCTGCCAGGGCTCTGCAGCCTCCTGAGGACAGAAGCTCCTTGGAGCCACGAATGAGCCTCTGTCAGCACGGCTGCAACCCAGACGTCTCCGAGCCCTGAGGGGTGGGGAGGGCCTCTCTGGAAGTAGGTCTGTGTCACCTTCAAGGTGACGTGCTCCACCGAGGGCTATTCTTTGTCCTGGGGGTACCTCTGTCACAGCTGATGAGATGCCACTGTGCAACCAAGCTGTTCTTTGCTGCTGGAAAACCCCGCCCCTGCCTCCCCGGTCCTCTTCCTCACCAGGTCATCTGCTGCTAAGTGTGGAGCAGAGGGAGGGCTTGTGGGGCCTCAGAAGACATTCCCTCCTGCAGCCTGGCTGCCGCTGGAAGCACATGGTGTTCAACCCACAGCTGCAGCGTCACACCTTGGCCAGAGAGCTTCTTGCTTTGGCTCATGCTCAGCAGGGATCTGGCCAGGGCTGCCTCTGACAGGGCTTTGCAGGGCGTAAAGAAACGTAGGGAGCTGCAACTCCTGAGGCATCTCCCCACTTGTGTTCGTGCCCATCAATAAGTCCTTTCTTGCGAGTCTGGCCAAGGCAGGCGTGACTCACTGATGGGTGCAAGGCAGATGCCCCCACCCACCACATCACAAAATGAAGGGACCAGCCCTTCATGGCAGGAGTGGCAGGAGAAAATCCCTGTTGTGAGAGTTCTTTGTGTTTCCCTAGGGCGCGGCTGGACTCCCAGGACCCAAGGGCTACAGGGGAGATGATGGTCCCCGCGGTGTTGAGGTCAGTGCTGCTTCATCAATGCATCTTCTGAGGGGAGGTAAGGAAGGGAAGACCAGGAGATGCCGCCCGTTGAGGCTGTCCCCAAATCCTTCAGCCTTTGGGAGCCTGTTGTGGGTACAAACTTGGGTGCTCGCTTCCTGACAGCCATATGGAAGCATTTTTCATGGATCCTCAAGGCTACAGCTGCCTTTCTCCCCACCTCTCAGAGGTCACTTTGTGGACGGGGTGTAGCCACACCATTAGCCACGTGGCTTCCCATCACAGAAGCCAATGGAGCTGTTCCCCAAGGGCAGCACCCTGAATCTGCTGGCTGTTCTATCCCCAGAGCAGGGAACAAGCTGAATCCCAAGCCCAGCTGTGGGCTTGGCATTGCAAAACACCTCCTGTGATGGGCTTCTGACGGTAGCTGGTTGCCTCAGAAGGCATCGCCTTCCCAGCTCAGAGGATGGTACACCATGCTTGACCACTGCTTCTCCTTCCAGGGCCCAAAGGGATTTCCTGGAGCGCGTGGTCTGCCTGGAGACCCTGGCCTGATGGGAGAAAGGGTGAGTGCTGTTTGTCTGGGGGCATTGCATGCCATGTGGAAAGGATGCATGGCAGGCAGGCTGGTCCTGCTCAGGGAGAAAAGGAATTACATTCATATGTAGACAAGACGCTGGGAGAACTTGCAAGCAGCCTGCCTGTGAACATGCATTGCATCTGTGGGCTCAAGGGAAGCTGTATTTTGGGGCCACACATAGGCACAGTGGCCCTTTCGCTTCCCTGCCCCAGTGTCCAGCCCATCAGCTGTGTGTTTGTTGCACAGGCGTCTTGCTGTGGGCATAAACTGTCTGAGGAGGGCAGGGTCCTGTTGCTGTGGTACTGGAGGGGTCAGCTTCTCACATATTTCTCTCTTCCTGTCCAGGGGGAGGATGGCCCTCCAGGGAATGGCACGATTGGATTCCCAGGCTCCCCAGTAAGTTGGGAGGCTTTTTTTTGTGCTGCCTCCAAACTGCAAGCGCTGTATTTCTGCTTGTCCGACCTAACGTGCTTTCTTTTCTCTGTCCCCAGGGGCAGCCAGGAGACAGAGGAAACCCTGGTGTTAATGTGAGTGTACTGCTTCCTCATCCACCCA
This sequence comes from Gallinula chloropus, assembly GCF_964237585.1. Taxonomy (NCBI): domain Eukaryota; kingdom Metazoa; phylum Chordata; class Aves; order Gruiformes; family Rallidae; genus Gallinula; species Gallinula chloropus. Next base: position 27,580,587 of record NC_140090.1, on the reverse strand, counting down.
ACAGAAGTTGCCTTGGACGGTGATTTGGCTACTAGAGCCTCTCCATCAGCCACACTGTGCAAAGAGGTCCCTGAAGCAGCCTCTAAAGCACCTCTTTCCCTCTTACCTGTGTCTCCCTGCAGTGGATGCTTCTGCTGTGGTGTACTGCTAGCAACACCCAAGGGCAGCAGCCAGGGCTGAGTGCTCTCTGGTGCTCCCCCAGGGCTGGAGTTTGGGGCTGGGAGTGCCACCCAGGGGGAGCTAGATGGTGCTAGGATAGCAAAGCCACAGACAAAGCTCTTTCCCTTAGTTGCACCACAATTTGGTGGTGCTGTGCTGTACTATATGCTGCTCTTCACTCCGCCCCCTACCCCCCCCCTCCCCAAGCCAGTTCTTGCAAGGTCACTGCATGCCCACACTCAGCTCTCTTCTGTGCTGTTTTTCAGGGAACAAGAGGCTATGTTGGTCCTAAAGGTGATGAAGGAGAAGCTGGAGACCCCGGGAATGATGTAAGCATCTCTGTGACCGTGGGAGCTTTGGGCTGGGTCTCAGGGTCAGAGCCCATCAAACTTTGTAACCCTGTGAAGTGCTCTTTGCTGCTGAGTGAGGTCTGATGGCAAGGGGAGCTATCTCCAGGTGTTTGGTTTGTGTCCTGCAGCTTATGGCTGGCAAACCTCCCCATCTGTTAGGTTGAGGCAGGAATCATGTCCCATGAGGTTTTGTATGCTTGGGTGTAGATGTACCACGCCACTGTCCTGTGGAGGGAGATGCTCTGTGTCCTAAGTAATTTCTTTGGGTACAGCCATCTCTGCAGATGGTTTTTGTGGTTCAGCAGACATCTAGAGGGGAAGGTGCTGTACCCTGACCCATGCAGACGTGTGAGTTTTGTCTCTGTTTTCAATCCAGAATCCAACCCCCGGCCGCAGGGGCATCAAAGGAGCAAAGGGTCACAGGGGACCTGAAGGCCGCCCGGTAGGTTGGGACCTGGGCAGGGTTTGGGCTGATGAGCACAGCGTGCTGGGATGATGGAGCTCCTGACACTGGTGCTCGTCCTGGACTTGCTGTGCTTGGCCCTGCTTGGAAAACTGCTGCTGCAGCCTGGTCCTGAAATCCTGCTCATCCCAAGTCAGGGCAGAACATACAGGGACTTTGCTCATGGAAAAGCAGGTCTCCTATGAAGGCTGCCTGCTCTGGAAGGGCAGGCAGCCCTCCAGAGTGGCCATCCTGAACCTGAAGGTGTTTCAGGTCATGTTGTGTGGCCATGTGCTGCCATTGCCTCAGCTTAGCCTGCAGGCTACAGGAGAGGTGTCTTCCAAGTGACTCTGTCCCACCTCCATCCCCTCCCCAAGTGCCGTGGGGCTCTGCCAAGCTGTGTCACACAAGGTGTGCTGGCTGCCTGCAGCAAGACTTGCCTTCCCACCTCAGTGGGCATGGCATGTGTGGAAGTGGTTCTCCCTCCCCTGACCCCCATGCAGCCCCAGGGCACTGTGCAAGCAAGCAGATGTCCCTGCACAGAGGCCAGCACAGGGACCAGCACCCAGGAAACCAGGAGTTTCTAGACTGTGCTGCTCATGGATGGGACTGGCTGCTCTTGTAACTGCTCGCTTCTGTTTGACAGGGACCACCAGGACCTGGGGGACCTCCAGGACCAGATGTGAGTGGGATTGGGTCGTGGCATTGCTTGCTTGGTCTATGCTCCCCTCCCTCCAATGGCTCCTGGGTGTGGGGGTGGCTTCTAGGGGAGCCTTGAGCTCCTGGGTGGATGGTGGCTGCCTCCCATCGCTGTCCCAGTGAGTCTCACTGGCTGGATTTCCTTCCTGCCAGTCCATCCCACTTGCACATTGTCCCTTTCCAGAATGGGGGAGTGGCACAAAGGGCAAGGGGGGTGGTGGACAGAGCACACAGGAGCCAGGAAGCTGCCTTCACTGTTCAAACATTTCCTTACCTCTGTTTTCAGGAGTGTGAAATCCTGGACATCATCATGAAGATGTGCTGTGAGTATCCCTGTATGTTCCCCTGCCCTGCCCAGCTCCTCGCTGAGCTGGGAGGTGACTGCATTTTCCCTGGCCCCAGGGAGGGACACCATGGGCACCGTGGTCCTTCCATGAGTCACAATTTAAGTCAGCAAGCTGGGGAGTGGGGGGGGATAGGTGGGAAGACAAATCTTTTGTGCATTGCTGTCCCTTCTCTGGGCTCAGGGGCTTCTAGCTCAGCCTCCAGAGCCGGCTGCGCAACTGGTGCACGCAGCAGCCTGGTTTGCTGTGTCCATGGCTCTGTTACCCCTCAGGGGGAAAAGGAGCAAAGCCATGCCAGATCTTCATGTGGGTCATCTTATAATTCCTCATATTTTTTTATTTCCTTGAATAGCAAGGCCTGACTTTTTTTTTACCCCCTTGGGAAAGGAGAGGGGGTCTGTTCTGGGGTGTCCTGCCATGGGGAGCAAGCAGTAGGGGCTAGCAGGGGACATCAATGGTGTGCTGGAAGAGCACAGGGTACTTAAGGAACTGGGTTTGAGCTCTCTGCTCTGGTGATTTGCTTAATCCCTCCAGCTCTGGCTTTTATTGTTATTGAAATAAGAACACAGCAGTGTGTGTGGAAACACAGCTCCGCTGCACCGGCGCAGGGCGATCTAAGGCAGGAGGGAGACCTGGCTATGTCAAACCAGAGGGAAACCTCTACCAGCCTAAATTGTCCAGACCAGTTGTCTTTGGCTTTGCAGAAACACAAACCTGCAGCCTGCCCGCGTGTGGAAACACCGTGTGCCCCAAGTTCTAATGTTCTCTCTTTCTCTCCCTTCTCCTCCAGCTTGCTGTGGTGAGTGTTTCTTGGCAAAGTTTGCTGGCCCTTCTCCTTGCATGCACCCCTCCCTCTCCCTGCTCCTTGCCTGCTGCTGCGGAGACGCAGTGAGAGCCCGGCAGGGTGGACTGAGCATGTGGAAGGCAGGGGAGGGCAGCGAGCTCTCCCCAGAGGTGCTGGGTGGGTTCAGAGGCTGCTGCAGCCAGGTCCTGCAGCTGGAAGCCTGTTGTCAAGGTGCCCTATGCCAGCAAACTGCAGGCGGGTTTTCCCTGCCCTTTGAAAGGGACATCAGCTGTGGATCCAGCTCTGTCCTCCTTCTTCCTGTTCTCCTAATAGGCTGCTCAGGGGGGTGTGGAGTCTCCTTCTCTGGAGATATTCCAGCCTTGTCTGGACGCCGACCTGTGTGACCTGTCCTAGGGAGCTGCTTTGGCACAGGGGGTTGGACCTGATGGGCTCTGGGGGTCTCTTCCAACCCCTGTGATTCCAAATCCTGTGCTGGCCTGCAAAGAAATGTGCTGGGCCGTTGGGTTTTGGTTCCCCCCCCCACCCTCCCCTCTAATGGTGTCCCCAATGAATTGGGCCTGCAGTCCAAAAGCTTGAAGGAAGAGCCAAGGGCACATGAGACAGAGCCGGGGTGGGGGGGTGTGGGGGTGGTGGTGGTGGTGGTGGGGGTGGGAGGAGCAAACTGATTCAGCCTCCTCCAGCCCACTGCTGTCACCTCTGTCCTGCTGGGCTGGTTGAACAGAAAGAGTGAGAAGACTTGTGAGGAAAAGGGCTTTGGGATAATTACTGGGTGTTTTAAGGGCACGCTCACAGCTTGGAAACCTGGCATGTCCTACAAGCAGCGCTGAGCAGAGTGGAGATGGGGAAATTAGTAAGCTGGCTCTCCAGCATCCCATGCAGCTACCACTGGGCTGTAGTAGTTGCTTCCACCAGCGGGGCTGTAGTTGCATACACCATGCTTTGTGGGTAGATAGAGCACAGGCATCCCCAGGGTCAGGACCAAGGGTAGGCACCAGCTGCTGGCTCTGGGATGGCTCCCTGGGAAAGGTGCTGCTGGAGCTGGCAGCTTGGGTAGAAAACCTGAATATGATGAAGGGCCTGGAGCATCTCCCCTATGAGGAAAGGCTGAGTGAGCTGGGACTGTTCAGCCTGGAGAAAAGAAGACTAAGGGGGGACCTTATTAATGTTTATCAATATCTGAAGGGTGGAACACAGGGCCAGCCTCTTCTCAGTGTCTGTGGGGACAGGACAAGGGGCGATGGCCTCAAGTTGGAGCACAGGGAGTTCCACACCAATCTGGGGAAGAGCTTCTTCCTAGTGAGGGTGAGGGAGCCCTGGGACAGGCTGCCCAGGGGTGTGTAGTCTCCTTCTCTGGAGATACTCCAGTCCCGTCTGGACACTGACCTGTGCAATATGAGCCAGGGAGCTGCTTTGGCAGGGGGTTGGACCCGATGGGCTCTGGAGGTCCCTTCCCAGCCCTGTGATTCTGTGATTCTGTGAAAACATGAGTGCCTCTGCCCCCGTGCCTCCCTGCAGAGTGCACCTGTGGTCCCGTCGACCTCCTCTTCGTGTTGGACAGCTCGGAGAGCATCGGCCTGCAGAACTTCCAGATTGCCAAGGACTTCATCATCAAAGTCATCGACCGCCTGAGCAAGGACGAGCGTGTGAAGGTGAGGTCTCCACCCAGCCAGCACACTCATTTTTCACCGCAAGCAGGAAAACAGGGAGATACCTCCACTCTAAAAGAGTCTTCACTGGGGTGTGTCCTGATTCCTCCTGGATTCACAGCAATGGAGAGGAGACAGCAGTCTGCTGTTCCAAAACAGTGGTGTCACCCTTTCTGGGCAAAGGGACCTGTCCTGAGGTGGCTGTGAGCTCTTCCTCTGTGCCCCAGAGCAGGTGGTTTACAAGGTGTTCACTTGATCAGTCAGTCTCTCGGTCTTTTCTCTGTCCTGATGACCGTGTCAGGTGCCTGGAGTAGGTAACATGAGGTGTGTTGCGACCTCCCCCAGCTCCCTGATGGTCAGCCCTTGCCTGCCCCCAAGCCTGGGTTTAGGTTACCAGTGAAGCATAATACTCAAAAAGGACCTTTGCAACCTGAAACAGCGAGGTTGCTGTCCCAGTAGCGAGTGTTTCAGTCTGAAGAGGGACATGAGTGCCTGCTCTTTGATGTCCTCTCTGGTAACCCAGTGTTTGTGGGAGATTTCATTTACCTCTGTGACTTGGAAGGGATGTTTGGGATCCAGCCTTTCCTTAAGGTATAACCAGGCACATCTGCAGCACTCAGGGTGTTGAAGCTACAGTGACCTGCTGATGGACACTTGGGTGGGCATGGATGGGTTTTTTTGGCTGGCAAAGAGCAGGTAACAAGCAGGAAGGCTAGAGGTGGAGCAGCAAAGCCACGGTGTTAAAAGGGAAACAGAAGTTTTGAAAAAAGACCTATTTCTAGCCATCCACCAAGGCTTGTGTTGAGAGAAACCTGGGTCTGGGTCTTGTGTCACTGACTGGGTCACTGAATTTGTCCCTGCCACGGAGGGAGCAGTACAAACTGCTGCAGGACTTCTGAGCTCCCCAGGGCTCCCTGGGGGATCTGACCTGAACTGGCTTCTGTTTTTCCCAACAGTTTGAAGCTGGGGAGTCCCGTGTGGGTGTTGTTCAGTACAGCCATGGCAACACACAGGAGCTGGTGGCCATGGGAGATGCCAACATAGACAACATCGGAGCACTCAAACAGTGAGTTTGTGGGGTCTCAGTGCATCATGCAGAGACCTGACCCAGGGACATCTACTCCTCTCCCATCCTCCATCTGCAGGCCAGCAGCTCCTGCAGCTGCAGGGATGCTGAGTGGAAGGTAGCAGTTGGTGGCTTTGTAAGTGCTGCTGTAGCCAAGGAGTTTGCTGGTTTCCCACCCAAAGCTCTGTGCAGGAATCTCATCCTGCCTTGCAAGCATATCAGAGGCGCGTGATCCCAGGGGCTCCTTCAGTGTCCATGGGGAAGGGCTTGCAGGCTCACTGGGGTCTCTGCTTGCAGGGCCGTCAAGAACCTGAAATGGATAGCTGGGGGCACCTTCACTGGAGAAGCCCTGCAGTTCACCAAGGATAACCTGCTGCGGAGGTTCACCTCTGACAAGCGTGTCGCCATCGTCATCACGGACGGGCGCTCTGACACCCTGCGGGACCCTACCCCACTCAACACCCTGTGCGATGTCACCCCGGTAAGGTCCCAGGGCTTGTACCCTGCCTGCTGGGAACTCCAGACAGCAGATGTGCATCAGAGGGGTGCAGGCTTTCTGGGGGTCTCCATGCCTTTGCTACCCGGGGCTAGGGTGGGGGGGGGACACGTCACCAGAAGCATGCACAAAGTGATGGGCATTCAAGTTTAGGCATGCATTAGATGATGCACACACCCCGTGATGGACTCTGACTTCCCTGCAGGTGGTTTCCCTTGGGATAGGTGACATCTTCCGGAACCCTCCAAATCCTGATCACCTGAATGACATCGCTTGCTTAAGCAGACCTACCAGGCCAGGGCTGTCCATTCAAAGGGACAACTATGCTGAGCTCCTGGATGACACCTTCTTGCAGAACATCACCTCTTACGTCTGCCAAGGTGGGTGGATGGTTGTGGCTGCAGGTGACAAGGCAGGCAGTGGGGATCGCCTCAGCCGAAGGGTGAGGGACACAGGCTGCTCTCCCTTCCCTTACCTTCCCCCAACCATGCTCTTCAGCAGGCCTTGAGGGGAGAGAATGGTGCCTGAGGTTTAATTAAATAAGGCACAAGGACATCCCGTGTCTCAGAGCACTTTGCAGCTGGGTCCAGGCCCTCTTGTGCTGCAGGACATCCCTGTCCACAGCAGTTTCCAAGGACCCCTGTGCTTTCTGGTGCCCATTTATAGCCTTTGCCCAGCACCTTGCACAGTGTGGCTGTGACAGAGGTGAGCTCATCTATTCCATGGCTCAGTGGGAAGCTACAGGATAAATGGTTTTCCTGGGCCAGCTGGTGACATTACCCTTTCTAATTTTCTTAACAGAGAAGAAATGTCCGGACTACACCTGCCCAAGTGAGTATTGACTTCTCGTGCCACTCAGAAGGGTTGTGAGTGCTGTGGGAGTGGGAGATTTTAGGATGCTCCAATGCGTAGCTTGGAGACCTCCTGCAACAGGGAGGCTCCTGGGCCAGAGAAGTGAGCAATCCTTGTCAGACGCTCGCAGTGTCCCCAACATGCCAGCCCAAAGCACCCAGGGAAGAAGCTCAGGCAGTTGCTTTTCTGGCACCCCAAACTTAGAGGGGGGGGGGGCTGTGCCAGACTTTGGTCCTCAGAAGGCTTTGGCTGAGGCAGGTACTGAGATCAATTTGCTGCGTGGTGGCAGGAGCGTGAGCAGAAGTCAGTGCTGTGGCAGGGGTACTTGAGAAAGGTGCTTGAAAAGGGAGGGTGGGGAGAAATCCAGTGGGGTGCCCCTCTGAGTCAGGAGCACGTACAGTCCTTGAGCTCGCTTGGGAAGGAGCCAGCCTCGGGAGACGAAGCGGGTCCCCAAGCAGCAGCACCACGTTGGAGCAACAGGCCACAAGATTATCTGAGCTAGATAAGTACCTGGGGGTGCAACCAAATAAAGGAAGGAATGTCAGGGTAAAAGGTAGGACAGGGCTGGACTGGAGTAGGGGAAAGCAAGCTAGCAAACACCCTGAGAGTGGGGATTTCCCAAGCCTGGCAAGGCAGGAAGCCCTGGTGACAGCCGGTGACTTCACCGACTTGTCATGGCAGAGGCAGGAGCAGCACAGTGTAATGAGCCCTGGGCCTTTCCCCTTGCAGTCACCTTCACCGGGCTGGCGGACATCACGCTGCTGGTGGACAGCTCCACCAGCGTGGGGAGCAAGAACTTTGAGACCACCAAGAAGTTCGTGAAGCGGCTGGCGGAGCGGTTCCTGGAGGCCACCAAGCCCGCCGACGACTCCGTGCGTCTCTCAGTGGTCCAGTACAGTGGCAGGAACCAGCAGAAGCTGGAAGCTCAGTTCCAGCACAACTACACGGTCATCGCCAAAGCCATTGACAACATGGAGTTTATTAACGATGCCACGGACGTCAACGCTGCCCTGCGGTACGTCACCGCGCTGTACCAGCAGTCCTCGCGCCCCAGGGCGAAGAAGAGGGTGCTGGTGTTTTCTGATGGCAACTCTCAAGGGATCACTGCCAGGGCCATTGAGAGGGCTGTGCAGGAAGCTCAGCAGGCTGGCATTGAGATCTACGTGCTGGCGGTGGGCAGCCAAGCCAATGAGCCCAACATCCGTGTGCTGGTCACGGGGAAGAGCGCAGACTACGATGTGGCCTACGGGGAGCGCCACCTCTTCCGCGTGCCGGACTATTCCTCTCTGCTGCGTGGCGTCTTCTACCAAACTGTCTCCAGGAAGATAGCTGTTGACTGAGCATCTGGGTGGGTTTCTGCCACGGCCATGCCTGCTTCTGTCTCACCTAAAAATGAAAAACAACAAAACCCAAAAAAAAAAAAAAAAAATATTCACAGTATTCTTGACCAACCCGAGGAATTGCATCTATGCAGATAGTCGTAGTGCCACAGCCTGGCAGTGCATAGTCCCCTTCCTTCTCCCTGTGCTTCAACATCCGCCTCTCTACTCTCTTGGCCTCAAACTTCCCTCCCTGCCCATGACTGCCTCTCCTTCCCCATGGCAGGCAAACACAAGCACACCTAGTGATACGCTGCCAGAACACCAATAGCAACCTCATCCCGCCACCTTTTGGCATGAAAAAATCAGGATGAGGGATTTTTGCACCACTAAGGACTAGCTGGTCTCATAAGGCTGATTATGCTCTTTTTAGACACAAGGGTTGTTTTTTGTTCATTAGCTTCTTTCCTTCATACGTCAGCTGAGCACTTCCCAGCTCACAGTGGCCCCAACCCAACGCTGTGCTTCAAGTGTAGCCTTCAACACTCCAGCAAGCTTTGAGTGGGGATCATTGTCATGGCTGGTGAGTTCGGTTCGTATCTCCCGTGGCATCACCCAAGCTGGGTAGAAGCATGTCTGGCCCCAGGTGCCATGGGGTGGGACACCGATTTCCCAGGGCTGGAGTGGAAGCATCCCTAAGCTCCAACACCCTCATTCAGGACAGGGAGGCTGGGCACAGACCGAAGGGGAGATGGACAGCAGCCACTGGGGAAGGGGGTTGGGGAACCCTGGAAGAAGCTACGTAACTGCACTCCTTCACTTACCGATCTCATGGTCCTACAGTGAAACCAGGAACCTCAAGGATAACCTGATGACTTGTGTTACGGTTCAAATACCATTCTGGAAAATCTCTCTGAGCCCAGTTAGTGGGGTTTTTATTTTTTATTCCCCAAAATGTGCCGAGCTAATTCCCACTGAGCTCTCTGGGAATCCCATTTCTATAGGACCACCTCAGAGTTAGGCACCTGGGCCCTAGGGAAACCCACTAACTGTTCTAGGTACTGAATTAGGGCCTCATCCACAGCCCAGCAAAGTCAAGGGGAAGGCTGCCATGATCTGCCAGGGTCTCTGACTTGCGGCCTATGGATATACTGATGAAGGTGCTATCGCTATGTGGGTGATGCAGGCCCTTGGTGTTTACACAGTTGTTTCCAGGACCACATGAAGTTGTGGTTTGGCTGGGTGAGATTTTTTTTTTTGTTGTTTCAGTGCTTCCATTGGTGCTCTTGCTATGAATTCATGCTCTTCCAGGAAAGCAGCAGTGATTGCCAGGTATTGGCACCTCAAACTCTTTACTTTGTATCCCAAAGACCCACTGTACAAGTTAGTTTTATTTTATGCCTGTGTTTTACTAAAATTGTCCACTTTGGAAATTTGTCCAAATAAATTGTTTTCCACAATCTTGCTGAAAGGTTGTCTGACTTGAATGTCAGGGGCTCCAAAAGCTCAAAAAGCCAGTAAATATTTCTCACATAAAACTGCAAGGGATTAGGAGAACAGAGATCTATTGCTTCTGTGTGGTGATCCTCCCCCTCTGCTCTGCCCTGGTCAGGCCCCACCTGGAGTATTGTGTCCAGTTCTGGGCTCCCTGGGAAAAAAAAGACAGGGATCTCCTGGAGAGAGTCCAGAGGAGGCTACAGAGATGGTTAAGGGCCTGGAGCATCTCCCCTATGAGGAAAGGCTGAGTGAGCTGGGGATGCTCAGCCTGGAGAAAAGAAGACTAAGGGGGGACCTTATTAATGTTTATCAGTATCTGAAGTATGGGATGCAGGGGGAAATGGCCAGCCCCTTTTCAGTGGACTGGACAAGGGGCGATGGCTGCAAGTTGGAGCACAGGGAGTTCTGCACCAACATGTGGAAGAACTTTTACCCAGTGAGGGGCTGCTTTGGCAGGGGGGTTGGACTCGATGGGCTCTCAAGGTCCCTTCCAACCCCTGTGATTCTGTGTCTGGTTATTATTGAATGCTGTGGACTTGAGGAAGGCTGTTGAATACTCTTCATCCATGAAGAGTGCAGAAAAAACTCGTATGAGAAGAGCACCCAGATCCCAGAGGATGGGAAATGCTTACGCAGCTTCCATTTGCCTTCTGGTTGCAAAAAACTCCCTCCTGACTACACAGGTAGGTGCTGCTGTTTGCAGAAGACCCAGTGCAAAAGCAGGGGCATCACCAGGGGAAGAAGTAAGCTGCATTTGCTGTCTGCTTGCGTTCAGGCTCCTTCGTACCATCATGGGAATGCTGCTCTGCAGCCAGGGCTCAGTGGTGAACGTATCTCACCTGGCTTTTCCAGGCTCAGCATTCCCTCAGCGCTTGTTTTAGATCTGAAGGCAGCTCTAAAGGGTGCCTGTCTTTGGGGGGGATCCCAGGCTGAACCTGTATGTCCCAGAGGCGTGTTGCAGCCTTTGGTTGTGGACACGTGCGGCATCACTTGTTCCCCAGACAGTGGGCCACGCTCATAGCCTGTTTCAGCAATGGAGAGGTCACTGCCTCGCTTTCCCTTGTGTCTCACCTCTTGGTAATGCTATTTCCTGGGCTAAGCATCTCACTTGAGCTGCTCCTTGGGCTTCCTGGCCATCCTGCAGCGCTCTGGTGCTCATCACTCCCTCCCTGTTGGGAAGTCTGAGGAGCTAGGCATTGTGTAGTATTCTTCACTGTTACAGGTTTTTCACTTGCTGGGTCTTAGTGCCTGGGACAGGCTGCCTCTTGGCTGCTGAAGAACTCTGTTCACAGGACAGCAACAAGCCAGTAGAAATAATACGAGTGCCTGCCTCTCTAGTCCAAGATGCTGGCTCTGGCATTGACTTTAAGGACACAGAACTCCCTGGAAGAGCCCAGCACAGGTCCACCAAGATGATTTCTGGGAGTGGAACCCCTTCCTTGTGAGGACAGGCTGAGGGAGATGGGCCTCTTTAGCCTGGAGAAAAGGGGACTGAGGGGTGACCTTATTAATGTCTATAAATATGTAAAGGGTGAGAGTCAGGAGGCCAGAGCCAGGCTCATCTCAGGGATGGCAGTGACAGGACAAGGGACAATGGGTGCAAGCTGGAGCAAAGGAAGTTCCATGGGAATATAAGGAGGAACTTTGTCACTGTGAGGGTGACAGAGCCCTGGGACAGGCTGCTCAGAGAGGCTGTGGAGTCTCCTTCTCTGGAGACATCCAAACCCCACCTGGATGTGTTCATGTGTGATTTAGTCTGGGTGACCCTGCTCTGGCAGAGGGGTTGGACTGGGTGAGCTTTTGAGGTCCCTTCCAACCCTGAATGTTCTGTGAGTCTGTGAGCTCGTCTGGGAAAGGCTCTGCAGGTGCCTGAGCTCTGTATGGGATGTCCCACTCTGCTCTCTGCAGAAAGACAAGGAAAAAAATGCCTTCAGGTCTAGGCTAATAAAGGCAGCTACTGTTACAGCTCAAGAAATATTCCTTAATGGCCCCACCACAGGCCTCAGCGTGAATCATCTGTGAGGGAACATGACAGGGACAAGTCCCTGGCTTACACACTGGCTGCCTGGGCTGCCCAGCCTGTGGGATGCACTGCTGCCAGCAAGGAGAGGGGAAAAGGGGGATCCCCTCTCCCCACTCCATCCCCAGCTCCTGCACCCTCCTGGGGCTATGCCCTCCCCCTTGCACCCCAGATGGCCTATGTCAAACGCCACCTGGAGAAAGCTCTCTCCAACTTTGGGCTGTTTTTTTACAGCTTTTTGCTTGAGAAAAAAAAGTGGTAGGAGGCATTTTTTTGCTTCTGTTGTGTGTCTGTTCCCTACCCCACACACACACCCCGCCCCCACCTTCTGCCCTGCCTTGCTTTTCTTCTGTTTACTGAAACCAGCAAAAAATTACTGGTTTCCAAGCCTCAGCTCTGGAGTTTTATCCATGACGAAAATCCACACGTTCCCTTTAAATTCCAGTTTGCCTAGAAGAAACCCTGTTTTAAGCAGGGTCTGGTAAAGAGCTGCCTTCCCTAGAAGATGGGGACTGGCAGAGATTTTGTGAGCGGTGCCCAAAGCCTTGTGTTCAGGCATGTTGCCTTGTCTCTCTTATGCGCTGTCCAGGCAGCGTGGTGGGAGCTCGTTGGGTGTTTGGGCTGAAGCTGGCCCCAAAATTCTGGCCCTGTTTTATCTTCCATTTCTGGTTATATTTACTCCCTTCTTTTCAGTCTTGATTTCTTTATGCTTCCATTACAGGAAAGGTCAAAAATGCCTCTGCCTGCAGGCCTGCTTTGTTAAACTTCAGATGTTCCCCAGATGTTTAGTGAGGGGGGGTTTATGTAACGACGGCAGAATTTCGGCTGCATTCCTCTGACTAAGTTCTTGTTTGAGGCACTGCTGATTCACAGCCCTTCGTGGGAAGGTGGTGGCTGGGGAAGGAGAGGGCTGCTGAAGCCACTTAACCAATGTGGTGGAGCTCCCAGAACACGTACCCTGCCAGCGATGCAAGAAAACCCCAACGATGTAATGTGCTGGGACAGCGCTGTGGGACCACAGTCCTAAAGCATGGAGCAAAAGGAAGTGCAGGACAGGTAAACTAAGTAAGAGAGAAATTATCCTGCCCCGTTACGGAATCACAGGATCATAGAACTGTAGTGGTTGGAAGTAACCTCCGGAGCCCATTGGGTCCAACCGCCTGCCAAAGCAGCTCCCTAGCTCATGTTGCACAGGTCGGCGTCCAGATGGGGCTGGAATATCTCCAGAGATGGAGACTCCACACCCCCTGGGCAGCCTGTCCCAGGGCTCCCTCACCCTCACCAGGAAGAAGTTCTTCCCCAGATTGGGGCGGAACTCCCTGTGCTCCAACTTGAGGCCATTGCCCCTTGTCCTGTCCCAACTGACCACTGAAAAGGGGCTGCCCATTTCCCCCTGCATCCCATACTTCAGATATTGATACACATTGATCAGATCCCCTCTCAGGCTGCTTTTCTCCAGGCTGAACAGCCCCAGCTCACTCAGCCTTTCCTCACAGGGGAGATGCTCCAGGCCCTTAACCATCTCCATAGCCTCCTCTGGACTCTCTCCAGGAGATCCCTGCCTTTTTTTTCCCAGGGAGCCCAGAACTGGACATAATACTCCAGGTGGGGCCTGACCAGGGCAGAGCAGACGGGGAGGATCCCCTCCTGTGATCTGCTGGCCACACTCCTCTTGATGCCCCCCAGGATCCCATTGGCTCTCTTAGCCCCCAGGGAACACTGCTGGCTCATGGCCACCCTGTCATCTACCAGGATCCCCCAGGTCCTTCTCTGCAGAGTTAGCCCTTGTACAGCAGGACTCGGGAAGCCTGATGAGGCTGAGCTACATCCGCCTGTGGTCACTTCTCATCTGTCCAGACTGACCAGCTTTGTGGTCTGCAGATTAGTTGATTGCCCTAGTCATTATTTAAGAGCTTTTCCCATGCCTATGACTTTCCCTGAGATCAGGGGCCTGTTGCCTGGCCTCTCCTAGCTGTAAGGGGAGAATAACTGAATATTCAAATGCCTCTCCAATCCTGTGACTCGGGGTTGGTTTTAACTCTGTTTTTCCCAAATGTGTTTTTGTTTAAGCTTTTCATTATTTTGCCCAATCCTGGATCTCCCTCTCCAAAGGAACCACAGCGTGTAAGGAGAAAGAATCCCTGCACACATAAGCTTGTGGGCAACGAGTCCAACCCCCTGCAGCCACCGGGTTGCTCAAAGCTTCAGCAGCAGCAGAGGAAAGGCTGTGACCCATCATGACGTGGGGAAGTGACTCTGAGCAAGCGCCAGACCACAGAGGAAGACCATCTTCCCCCTCCACACACACTGTTGTTACCTCCAGGTAAAGGAGCTGAGAACCTCACGGCCTCTCATTGCATGGCATGGGGCAGGGTAGCATCACCAACACACGGCTGTGTGTACATAACTTCTTCTTCTGCCAATTCCCATCAATAATTAAGTCGTATAAATTATAAGCACCTGTGTAATCACCAGGGTTGCATGTTGTACAGGTGGCTGCACTCTGGTTCAGCTGAGAAGATGGAAATTAGAAACACAATGAATTTTTAGATCTTCAATTAAGTGCCTTGGCTGTGAGCTAAGCTCGTAGGCAACAAGCGTGCTCTGCCAGGGCCCTCAAAATTCATCCCCACTATCTGCTGGGAGAGAGGGCAGGGCCTACAGCATCTGCTTTCTGTGCTGTTCTGCAGAAAGCATGTATCACATCAGCCCCCTTCCTGGGCTGCCCCTGGCCAGCTGCAACATAGCTCCTGGGACTGGTGGGCAGCAAAAAGCACTGGAGAACGCATGGCAGGAGGGATCTGCAGCCCAGCCATTGCCTCACCAAGAGGCTGAGAGGACTTCTGAACACGGTACCAGGTGTTGTTTAGTGTCTCTGCTTTTCTTGTTTCATTTAAAGAGTTTTACAGATGGGGCTATCCCTGTCAGACATCAAACTCCAGAGGTGCCCAGAGGAGCACCCTGAGACAATGACACGGCCTTGTCAGCAAGGACTGGGAATGTATGGAGGGACATATAGGCTCATCAACTTATTGAACGTGTCAGGTTGGCAGGGACTTTCAAAGGCCACCCAGTTTCACCCCTGCACTAATGAGAGACACCTTTAACTGGAGCAGGTCACACAGAGCTTGATCCACCCTGACCTTGGATGTCTCCAGGGATGGGGCCTCTCCCACCTCTCTGGGCAACCTGTGCCAGTGTCTCACCACCCTCAGAGGGAAAAGCTTCTTCCTCATGTCTCATCTGAACCTGCCCTGCTCTAGTTTAACCCATCACCCCTCATCCCATTGCTCCCTGCCCTTACAAACAGTCCTGCCCAGCTTTCCTGTAGGGCCCTTCAGGGACTGGAAGGGGCTCAGAGGTCTCATTGATCCTTCTCTTCTCCAGGCTGAACCAGCCCACCTCTCCCAGCCTGTCTTTGTAGGAGAGCAGCTCCAGCCCCCTGAACATCCTCATGGCCTCCTCTGGAGCTGCTCCAAGAGGTCTGTGTCCTTGTGCTGAGGACCCCAGAGCTGGGCATGAGAGTCCAGCTATCCCCATGAAATATCACTGCAGCCCATCCACCTGCCTGCTGTCGCAGCAGAGCAGCGCTCCCAGCCCCATCCATTGCTGCAGACACCCACAGGAAACTCTTCCCAGCTTCATCATTCCAGAGAAAATGTTGGCTTTGAACATCCAAGCTGCTGAACCAAATGGAAAGGCAGCTGGGGTGTCTCTTGTCAATGGCAGTATGTTTAAGGGGAAAAAGAATGAATTAGGAGGAGTTGGAGGCAACACAGACGCATCCTGCTCCTTATGTCATGCTTCTGGAGAAAAATTTTGGGTTTTTTTTTTTGTTTTCTTCTCCTCCAAGGACACTTCCTGGTTATAGCACATCATTCTGGGGGACTCCAAAGGTCTTGGGAGGCAAGCTGCTTCTTGACATGAGTTTTCTAGTGGAGAAAAGTCACACAAGGGACATTGGAGGGCCATGTGTCATCTGATTTGGTGGCACAAAGTGTCTGCCACAGCAATGCTAGTAAAGCCACTCCCTTCAGTCTCTAACAACTCTTACCATCCCCATCTTTTGGCCAAATAAAAGATTCTGCCTCTTTGAACTCAGATTTATGTAAAAATAAGGCATGAAGAGGTCATTAAGTCCATTTTTCTACCCTGAAGGTATGTTTTACCCCCCAGGGCCTGTTTCTATTCTCCTCTCAGATGGGTTTTTGTCCAACCCTAAAGAGCTCTGAACATGAGACTACTGCATCTGCAGGCAGTCTGGCCTAGAGTAAACCACTGCTGCTGCTTGGCGCCTTAATGATGTGGCTGGGGCTACTTCAGGAAAAGATGTCCTGGCATCCAGCCTACTTCTCACCACCATTAAGCCTGTCTCTTGAACACAGAGATCGCATTCCTCCTTCCCTTACAGAGCCATTTACCAGCTGAGGTCATTTACTTGTGCTTCTTTTTTTTTCTCTCAGGACCTGAACACCCAGTTCTCGTTCACGGTGCCAGAAGACCATGGAAACACAAGGCCCAGGGGTTCATTCCCACTCATGGCATCTATGGAGGAGGTCCTCATAGAAGATACAGTCAGCGCAGCAGCAGCAATGCTGGAAAACCTTCTTGCTACTGGTGAGGAGCCTGATAGTCGTGGGGGGTCTCTTCCTCCTTGGTCCTGGGTCTGTCTGGGGTTGTTTTCATATGTTATTGAACAGTTGGCATGGCCAGCCTTTATTTTCTTTGTGGTTCCACAGGTTGGTTACACAGTGAGTGTTTAATTCTGAGACCTCTACTGCTGTAGAGACATGGCAAAGCCTTTCTGAGTCCTCGTGGAGCAGATGAATAACCCAGACTAGACCTCTGGCAAGAGCATCTTGAGACATTTGTTTTGTGCAGTTGTCCTGGAGACTAGCAAGGGATTATGGCACAAACCGTCTGTGCTACAGGCAGCTTTGGAACAACCTTTGTAGAAGGTAACCTCTGGTTTGCCTTTGGATCAGTAGGCTATGCTTGGAGTTACCAACCTTCAGTAAGGAGCTTAGGCCAGGGGCAAATAGATTTTGAAGCCGAAATTGGAAATCTGACCTGTTATCCTGGAAAATATGGGCCTCAGAGAGCTCCCATCAAAGAGGTGATGCCAGGGCATGCTTGACAAAAGGAAACAAATAGCATCCTCCCAAGACAGCCTGACAGGCCTCGTGGCACCCACACACATCCCTCAGACATGCACCGCAGCGTGCCAGGGAATCTGGCAGCACCAGGGATGGTGGAGCCCAGAAGCCAAGGACTGAAAGCCGTTAACGGCCTTTGTGCTTCCTGAATCACTCTGCCCCTTGCTAGGGCTGTGTCCCATGGGGAAAGGACCTCCGGATTTCAGGCCCTTACCAGGACTTGTCCTTTCTGAGCACACCAGTGCGTGCCATGGATCCTCAGGGGGATCTGGAATGAAATATCAAAGCAGACTTACGTGTTTCATAGATTGGATGGGACAGGCATTGGCAACTGCCAGCCTGGGACTCATCAAGTATTATTGGTGGGAGCACAAATTCCCCCTCTCTTATCTAACCTTGTCTTTCAGACTCCCTCCCTGAAGAGATAGCTCTTTCTTGGGATGGTCTCAGGATCATCCCTGCTACCACTTCATTTTTTCCAGAAAAGAAAAGATTCTTTTTTTTCCCCAGACAGAAAGGATCCTAAATGTGATCCCAAGGTTGCCCTTC
Organism: Gallinula chloropus; assembly: GCF_964237585.1. Lineage (NCBI taxonomy): Eukaryota > Metazoa > Chordata > Aves > Gruiformes > Rallidae > Gallinula > Gallinula chloropus. The sequence continues at coordinate 27,563,187 of NC_140090.1, read as the reverse complement.
TGTCCCTCCTCCTACCCCAACCACTGCACTCCTCAACCAGCCCTTTTCACAGCAAACAAGGCAGGAATAAGCATGTGAGGTCAGCACCTAGACCCCATCCTTCTCCACTGTGCCAAAAGCACTGAGAAAAGGCAGATCTGCCAGACTCTGGCTGCTGTTTCTTTCCTGGCTCAGCTCTAGGAAGTGGCTCAAACCTTCATAAACATGTATATTAGCTCAAAGCGCTTGTCTGTAGCTCCTGAAATCCCTGCAAAGCCCTCTCTTGCCCTGAAAGAATCCAAACCCTCAGGAGCCACAAAGCATTTGCTCCTTCACAGGCTCTGTGCTCGTTTCTATGTAAGTGGGAAATTCAGACCGGGGTGTTTCTGAGGTCCCTGGCTTTTCCATAGTTCTTCTGGTGATAAAACCATCCCTGCTCATAAAATGACATCCTGGTGAGAGCTAAACCTGAGTTGAGTACTGGAGTTTTCTACAGGACCTGAAGTACTTGGGATTTCTGAAAGGCAGCTTGTAAAAACAGCGTGTTGCTTTTCTAGGGCAGGCTTGTCCTGGACACAGCCCAGGCCATGAGCAGAGGCTGCAGTTTGTTTTCTGGCTCTGAGAGTCCAGCAGGGAAGTGCTGGGCACGTACTTAACAAGACGCAGCCGAGGGCGGCTGGATGAGTCCCATCTGGAGCTCTGCAGCTCCTTTGAAAAGTGTGTCAAAAGGGCTCTGCTGTAGGGGGGTGGAGGGGAGATGAGAACATGTGGCAGTTTAGTGTGCTTAAGCCCAGCCATCCCAACAGCAGCTGGCGATGTGACCCCCATGCTGCCCCTGGGCACGGCCGCATCCACTGAAAGGTTTGTTCACTACCTTGAGAAGGTGGTTCAGTCTGGAGAAGAGAAGGCTCAGGGAGATCTCTGAGCCCCTTCCAGTCCCTGAAGGGCCCTACAGGAAAGCTGGGCAGGACTGTTTGTAAGGACAGTCACTCCAGGACTCGTCCATGAAGTGACGGGACGAGGGGCGATGGGTTAAACTAGAGCAGGGTAGGTTCAAATGAGACATGGGGAAGAAGCTCTTCCCTCTGAGGGTGGTGAGACCCTGGCACAGGTTGCCCAGAGAGGTGGGGTAGGCCCCATCCCTGGAGACATCCAAGGTCAGGGTGGATGAAGCTCTGAGCGACCTGCTCCAGTTAAAGGTGTCCCTGCTCACTGCAGGGGTGGGACTGGGTGGCCTTTGTAGGTCCCTGCCAACCCAACACACCCTGTGAGTCAATGATTCTAAGGCAGGAGCTTAGCCTTGCAGAAATGTCCCTCCGCAACATCCCTGGTTTTCACGAGCCCCATCCCACGGGAAGACCCGTGCCTGGTTATGTGCAGGAAGATTGCTGCATGCAAAGATGATGATACTGCTCTGAGGCCATGCGGGAGGCAGCTCCTGCGACCTGGCCAAGAGTGTCAGGGTCTTTGCAGCTTCTCATTTCAGTGGACGTCTTGTCACCTAGCCCTCGCTGTCTGCTTTGCTTTGCAAGCTGACTGCTTCCTGGTTCATTTGCAAGTGGGCCAGCGTTGGGAATCCGAGTGCTATCACATTGAGTGGCTCCACCTCTTCATGGTCACCCGGAGATTTGGGATTTCCTGGAGTTTTGTGTCCAGTTCTGGGCTCCCTGGGATAAAAAAAGACAGGGATCTCCTGGAGAGAGTCCAGAGGAGGCTACGGAGATGATTAAGGGCCTGGAGCATCTCCCCTGTGAGGAAAGGTTGAGTGACCTGGGGCTGTTCAGCCTGGAGAGAAGACTAAGGGGGGACCTTATTAATATTTATCAGTATCTGAAGTATGGGCTGCAGGGGGCAATGGCCAGCCCCTTTTCAGTGCTCTGTGGGGACAGGATAAGGGGCAATGGCTGCAAGTTGGAGCACAGGAAGTTCTGCACCAACATGGGGAAGAACTTTTACCCAGTGAGGTTGAGGGAGCCCTGGGACAGGCTGCCCAGGGGATGTGGAGTTTCCTTCTCTGGAGATATCCCAGGCCCATCTGGACACCGACCTGTGTGACCTGTCTTAGGGACCCTGCTTTGGCCGAGGGTTGGACCCGATGGGCTCTGGGGGTCCCTTCTAACCCCTGTGATTCTGTGATTCCATGATTCTGTGAACCCAGCATCCCTTGGCTTTGCACTGGGGTATGTTTTAGGCAGGGCCTCATGCACTTGGCAGGATGTAGCCAGGAAATACTCTGCTGGTCAGTGCTTCACAACTGAATGGTGAGTCAACCATGGTGATGTCTGTGTAGAACACAGGCACTGCCACATCCCGGGAGCTGTGTCATCCAGTGGATGACTGGCTGCTGTGTGGGCGTCCTGCTAGACTCAGCCTGGCCACTGTACACGTCCCACTGGCGTGTGGAAGGCAGAAAGTGTTCCATCTGGGAAGCTCTTCTGTATCCTCCTTGGTGTGTAGTGAAGGGAGCTTGCAAGGGAAGGTGATTTGGAGTGAGAGACTAGAACGCAGCGATGTCTGGCCTGCATAGCAAAGGCAGATAGAACCAGGCCAGGATACTCAGAGTCTTCCGCTTTGAAATCAGAGTTTCTGATCACCTTCCTCCTGGTCTACAGGAAGATACTGAAAACACTCTGATTGGCAAAGATGATCATATAGTATTTGTTGCTTGTGATGTCTAGTGGGGCATTAGGGGAAGAAAAGAGCTAGAAGTATATTGTGTGAGCTGTTTTGCTGGCAGGGAGTTGCAAAATAAAGAATTTTTGCCCAAGACTGTAACTCAAGTCCGCAGGAGGTGTAGGAACTGAACCTCTCTCCATTAATCTCCATCTGCAAGCCATTCTGAGTGCACAGGGCACATAAGGTGAAGGCAGCGATGTGCAAAAGCAGTCAAGCTCCTGTTCAGATTAATTTGGGGTTAATCTGCTCCCTCTCCGTTGCACACGGGGCGTGGGAGCATCCTACTGAGGATGCCTGTGTTGGCTGCACACCGTACACCGCTGCCAGGCCAGACTCATTCTTTTAAAAGCCCTTTTTTGGGGGGAAGGTTTTTTTATTTCCTATAGCTTGGAGATCTCCAGAGAAGGCGCCTTAGTCTAAGCCAATAGTTTGGGAACTCTTCATAGCAGGGATAAGAAGTGAGCCCTGTGAGACTTGTATGGGCCAGTTTGTCACCCCGCATACAAGTCCTGTGTCTCTCCACCCAAGGGGGTGATGGTGGCTGCTTATGATCCCCAGGGCAGACACTACCCTTGAGCTCTTGCACAGCGTTATCACATGCCTTTTGTGCAATATTTCATAAGATCAGAGAGTTGAATCAAGCCTGCGACCACCATGTCTCCAGCTCTTTTGCACTCCACTGATTTTGATAACGAAATCAGAAGCATGTGTTCACTGCGTGGTTGTGAAACTGAAGCACTCCACAAACACTGGTTTCTTACTGCATTTACATGAGTGGCTGCTTGTTAGCCACTGGAAAGGACATATGTGCTGCATTAGTAAAAATAGATTTATTACTTTGCACATTTTTCCAGGAAATCTGCGGCAAAACAGTCCAGCAAGTCCTTTTTAAAACATTTGAAATGTAGTTTTCTACATTAAATAACCATCCAACGAGGTGGGAACTGATAGTTGACTGATATGTGAAGAGAAGTGATTTCAGCAGCAAATTGTAATCAAATTCAAAAGAACTTCTCTATCTGCATACTGAATCTTCTTTCCCAGCCTGGGTTGTTTCTACCAGAATTAGGTCTGTGTCATGAAGTAGATACCAGTTCTGGCTTTAAAGTTGTCTGATATGATGTCACAGGTGCTGTAACTGAATGTGAGCCAGCAATGCACCCTGGCAACTAAGAAGGACCTGGGTGTCATGGTGGATGAGAAGCTTCACATGAGCCAGCAGTGTGCTCTGGCAGCTCGGAATGGCAATGGGATCCTGGGCTCCATCAGGAGAGGGGTGGCAGCAGAGACAGGGAGGGGATTGTCCCTCTCTGCTCTGCTCTCGGGAGACCCCAGCTGGAGTCCTGTGTCCAGAGATTCCAATACAAGGAAGATGTGGGACTGTTGGAGAGGGTTCAGAGGAGGCCACAAAGATGATCAGAGGGCTGGAGCAGCTCCACTATGGTGAGAGGCTGAGGGAGCTGGGCTTGTTCAGCCTGGAGAAGAGAAGGCTGCAGGGGGACCTCATTGCAGCCTCCCAGTCCCTGAAGGGAGCAGAGAAACAGGAGGACAATCAGCTTGTTAATGGCCAGCAACTGGCAGAACAAAGGGGATGGACTAAAGCTAAAGGAAGGATGGTTTAAATTAAATATTAGGGTGAAGTTTTTTACAGAGAGTGGTGAGGGGCTGGAACAGGCTGCCCAGAGAGGGGGTGGATGCCCCATCCCTGGGGGTGTTCAGGGCCAGGTTGGATGGGGCCCTGGGCAACCTTGTGTAGCTCCAGGCCTGGAGGTTGGTGGCCCTGCCTGTGGCAGGGGTTGGAGCTCTGCGATCTTTGGGGTCCCTTCCAACCCAGACCAGTCTATGATTCTGTGATTCTAAGGCCAACAGTGTCCTGGGCTACGAGAAGGAGGAGTGATGGCCATGGGTCAGGGAGGTCACACCTGGAGTGATAGGTCCAGTTCTGGGCTCCCCGGTGCAAGGCAGACTTGATGGATCCGAGGAAGATTTGTCCAGGTCACGAAGGGATGGGAACGTGTCTCACAGAGGAGAGGCTGAGAAGGTTGTGACTGTTCAGACTTGAGGGAGATGCAACCCATATGTAGCAATACCTGATGGGGAAGAGATGAAGAAGTGGTGCCTGGTGACAGAAGAAGAGGTGACGGGCACAAACTGAAACACATTGAGGTTCCACCTGAACAGAAAGAAACAGGTATTTATTCATCTGTTTGTTTGTTTCACCGTGAGGGTGGGCAGGCACAGAAGCCAGCTGCCCAGGCATGTTGTGTATTCTCCATCTCTGGAGATACTCAAAACCCAGCTGGACACTGTCCTGGGCATCCTGCTCTGGCTGACGTGGATGGGGTGACCTGCAGAGATCCTGCCAGACTCAACCATTCTGCTGTGATTCCGCTGATCCCCATTTCACCCCAGGCAACAGAAAGTCATCTGCTTTGCTTCCCTGAAGGTGCCTAAGCTGGTCATGGCTTCGGGGGAAAGCATTCTGCAACCCCCCAGGTATTACATGAGGCAAAGGAAAATTGAACAGGGGTCTTCTCTGCTTAGTGAGGCACCTTGGCTCAGAGGGGACCCAGAAAGTGTGGGGACGTAAAGTTTATAAACTCTGAAATGGTTTGTGACTTCCTATTTCAAGGTAATCCTGCTGGATTTGGGACCACCCCTGCTGCAGAGCACCCAGAGCCCAGCTTCAGGAGCCAGGCACCTTGCTGCTCGCTATCTCCCAGTGTCTTTGTCTTGCTGGTGACTGAGCTCCAGCTGGAGATGGTGGGAGTGTGGTTTTTGTCTATGTGAGAGGGCAGCAGCCCTGTACCCAGTACCTGGTGCTGGGGCTGCTCAGTCACACCGCAGCAGCTGTATAACTTGGCAGATGCTCCTGCCCCGCTCCTTGCAGACGTTTCCATTTATGGCTGGGATTTTCATTTCTCCTTTGCCTCCAATCACAGCACAGATGGAAAGGCTCCAAAAGGGAAGGCTGTGGGTTTACACAGGGAGAAGCCAGCTGTGTGTACTCCTACCTTGTGTTTCAAGTGCCTCTTAGAGGACCACCCCACCCGGGATACTCAAGGGGCTCATAAAGGGCTCACTTTGGCCAGGAGCGGGTGCTGTGCCTGTCTGGTGGCAGGAGCACGGATGTCATTGTGGTTTGTCAATATTTTCCTGGCCAGAGGCTCAGATAAGATGTGAAGGAGAAAGCTGCAGCTGTTTGACCCGGTTGTCCCTGCTCGCTGTGCCTCATCCTGCAATAGAGGAGGGGTGGCCACGTGAGCAGGTGGTGCTGGAGACCCTTGGGGCCATGCTGACCCTCTCCCCAAAACCTGTAGCTCCTCACTGGCCTCCAGGAAAAGAGGATCTAGTTATGGAGAGACAACATATGGGATGCAGGTTCCCTCCATGAGTTACAGATGTGCAGGTTTACAATGCAGTGTGTTCCAGCAAGCTTACAGAGAGGAGGGGGGGGGGGGGGGGGGGCGGAGGGGAGGAAAGCATTCCCGGTTTATGAAGAGCTTTGGGGCAGATAAAGCAGAGTCATGACCTGAGCTGGAAAAGGGATGTGCCTGCTGCGAGCTTATCATGGGAATTAGAGATCAAGCCTCTGGGAAATGGCACCAGGATGCTGCACCCCCACCTTGCTCTCAGACATCATTCGGCACGCCTGTTCCCCATCTCCAGATTGGGGTAAAAACCAACTGGAGACCTGTCAGGCAGAGAAGGACCTGGGGTTGTTGGGTGGCTTTGACTGACCATGAGCCAGCAGTGTGCCCAGGGGGGCAGGAAGGCCAATGGCTTCCTGACTTGTATCAAAAATAGTGTGGCCAGTAGGTCTGGGGAGGGGATTGTGCCCCTGTACTGGGCACTGGTGAGGCTGCACCTCAAGTATTGTGTCCAGTTCTGGACTCCTCACTCCAAGAAGGACATGAAGGTCCTGGAGTGAGTCCAGAGAAGGGCAACCAGGCTGGGGAAGAGGCTGGAGGGAAAATCCTCTGAGGAGCAGCTGAGGGAGCTCGGGGTGTTCAGCCTGGAGAAGAGAAGGCTGAGGGGAGACCTTATCCCCATCTACACTGATCTGACAGGAGGGTGCAGAGAGGTGGGCGATGGTCTCTTCAGCCAGGGGACAGGAGATGGGACAAGGGGAAATGGGCTCAAGCTGTGCCAGGGCAGGGTCAGCTCAGCTGTGAGGGAAAAGTTCTTCCCTGAAAGAGTTGTCAGGGCCTGGCACAGGCTGCCCAGGGGGGGGCTGAGTCACCTTCCCTGGGTGTGTTTAACAGACAGGGAGATGAGGTGCTCAGGGATCTGGTTTAGCTTGGGATGGGAATGGTTGGACTTGATGATCTTAAAGGTCTTTTCCAACCTTGTGAATCTGTGATTCTGTGATTCATTTTGGGTCAGATCTCCGTGAGGCACTGTGAACCCCATGCTTTTTGCTCCCCCTCCTCAGTATGTGGAAGTTAAGTGTGTGAGTTGGTGAAACCCAGCCTGGTCCTCTCCTCACCCCCCAAGCAAAGACACAAAGCCTGGAGCACTGACCTGGGAGATGCCTCTCCGCCAGGTTATGGATAACCTCTCCACATCTCAATCGCTTCCTCCCAGACTTTTGGCTCAGTCCTGGGTATTCTGTAGAAACATGTGATTTCTGGAGAAACTTTTTGAAGAGAGAACATCAATTTTCTTCCAGCCAAATAATCTGAAAATCTTTGCCAAAGCTGATTCCTCTGTAATCAAAGCATTCAGCCCCAATGAACAGGGAGCCACTGTGGGAAGAAAAGAACTGTGCTGCTATTGACCATCCCTGCTGATGATGTTCTGTGTGTAGGACTTGGCTTTCTGGCCTGTGTTATGACAAGGCTTCCAGAAAAGATGGGAGCCATTTGAAACCAGCACATTGTGGCACAGCATCCCTCACCCTGTGTCTTGAGATGCAGAAACTATGTGCTTTATCCCATTCTCAAGAGCTCAAGTCCTTTCCAGACCTTTCTTTGCTCAGGCAGGGAGAAGAACAGGAGAGAATCTCATCCTGGGTTGCATCACAAGAAGTACAACCAGCAGATTGAGAAGGGGATTCTGCCCCTCTGCCCTGCTCTGGTTAGAACCCTGCAGCACTGTGTCCAGCTCTGGGGTCCTCAGCACAAGGAGGACATGGATCTCTTGGAGCAGCTCCAGAGGAGGCCATGAGGATGCTCAGAGGGCTGGAACTCCTCTCCTACAAAGACAGGCTGGGACAGCTGGGCTGGTTCAGCCTGGAGAAGAGAAGGCCCAGGGAGACATCCGAGCCCCTTCCAGTCCCTGAAGGACCTACAGGAAAGCTGGGCAGGACATTTGTAAGGGCATGGAGCAATGGGACGAGGGGCAATGGGTTAAACTAGAGCAGGGCGGGTTCATATGAGACATGAGGAAGAAGTTCTTCCCTCTGAGGGTGGTGAGACCCTGGCACAGGTTGCTCAGAGAGGTAGGGGAGGCCCCATCCCTGGAGACATCCAAGGTCAGGGTGGATGAAGCTCTGAGCAACCTGCTCCAGTTAAAGGTGTCCCTGCTCACTGCAGCGGGGGGACTGGGTGGCTTCTGAAGGTCCCTGCCAACCCAGTGCAGTCTGTGATTCAATGAGTCTGTGAGAAGTGTGGGGCTAGAGACCTCATGGTGCTCTTCCCAGGTGGGGAGGCAATTGGGCAGACCTCAGACGCATTCTGCTCCAAGCCCCTCGTCTAAGCTGGGACCATCACCACATACAGGACCCAGAGGCATCATCCTGGGACCCCCCAGCTGGCCAGGGCTGCTTAGCAAGGTGGAGAGTCCAACCAATGGCTTCAGGGGGCCGGTGATCTACAACAGGGGCCCCAGTGGGGGCTCCTGGCTGGATGTCAGCACTGAAACTGCCCCCAAAGCTGCTGCAGGAGTAGACAGATAGGGGGGAGTGATCCCCTTGGAGGGGGGCCCCGACAACTGGGACAGTTAAATGGGGAAATGCTGCTGGGACACCAGAGCTGGCAGAATGCATCTGATGGCTGGTGGGGTCAGTGCTGTGCTGTACAGGGTGGATGTGGAGGTGTCCCTGAGCATCAGTCAGTCCCACTGCCCCATAGAGGCACACCACATGGAGCCAGCAGCGGGTCCAGCATGTTTTGGGATGTCCATTCTGCACTGGCAGGTGATGGCATCTACTACAGCGTTAGCTCCCTGTCCTGGTCTGCAGGGACAAGGGGTTGAGGTCGTATGGACATGTTTAATTTTGGTGTTTTGTGGGGTGAAGGGGTGGCTGCCCTGATTAATGGTGTTATGTCCCTCTGGTTTGTCAGAGAGGAAGGGCAGGGTTTGTACCAAGTGTGTGCTGAAGCTGTGACAGCATTACAAGCTCTAGTTAATTAGTGTATATTGAAATTACAGCACTTAACGACGCATCCCCCTGCAAACACAGGATTTGGGCTGTGTGAAGGCAGCTCTGGGTTCTGGAGACGTGCTTTCCCTGAGCTCAGGCTCACAGTCAGCAAGGTGCTGCTGGAACTGGAGCAGGGACCCTCCAGCATTTCCCTTTTCCATGCTCCCAGGCCTCTCCCCAAAGGGTTGGACAGCACAACCCTGGAGCAGCAGCAAGCTCGCTGCTGGCTCGCCGGTGTGACACGCAGTAGAGGCTCTGCTGAAGCCCACTGCTGCCAGACAGGACTGCTGGAGGAGGTCAAACAAAGAGCCATCAAGGCGATAAGGGATCTCTCATGTGGGAGAGGCTGAGAGGGCTGGGGTGGTTCAGACTTGGGGTCTCCAGCCCCGTCCTCCCCCATGGAGATGCCTGTTCACTGCCAGCTGAGCTGCGGTCTCTCGATGGGATCCATGTGTTCCTGATGAGAGGCCTGGAGAACTTAACAGTCCCTGGTCCAGGGTTCTCTACCAAGTACTCCTACAGCCTTCACTTATCCGGGTTCCCCAGAAGGGATGTGGGAGGCTGATTTCCCCACAGGGTTTCCAGCGGATCCTGCAAGTCCTTCCCTCCCTATCTCCCTGCTCCAGCACCCTTCACCCTTCTTTCTCACCATGCTGGTCCTCATGCCTCCCTGAGGCTGGGCTAGCTCGTACCCTGATGCCGGATGCACCCTGTATCTTCTCACGCTTGGCAGAGACACACTAAGCGGTCTGGATGTCGATCCCACCTTGGTGTGTGGACATGAGCTAGCTGCTTTTGAGGGTGCTCACCTTTGCCCAGTCTTGTGCATCATTCAGCTGTAAAAGCTTCTCCTATTGAGCCTGCCACGATCATCCCCCTCCAGTGCCCCTGCAATTTTAGGAGGGGCACAAACGATTTGCTTCGCTGCTTTGTGGTGGGGCACACTTTTAAATGAGGTTATATTGGCCATGACACTGTGTGGAGAGGCATTTGAGGAGGTAGCATCATCTCAGCATCCTTTAGACTGATGGAGCAGCAGCACAGAGCAAAATGAAAATCTGTTTTCTGTGGCCAAGAAGGCAGTTATAAAAGAAAACAGATAACACCTGGTTTCTTGCTTCTCTTCTTTTTATTGATGTATCTCTGCAGGTGAAGCGGTTGGAGTCTGGATGGATGAGGGACAGGAGAGAAGGGCGAAGGGCTGCACATAAGAAGCAGTGAGTGCATTCACATCCCCACTCTTCGTTTAGCATAGTACAGTGGAGCTGGAAAATCTCAAGCCCCTTTGTGCTGGAGATAAGCATTCAGGCTCCACTGGCGGTCTTAAAGAGAAGTAGTATAAACATGGGATGTTATTTATTGCGTGCGTGTGGCCAGAATTATTTGGTCAGGCTCCTGGGAGTGCTCCAGTGAGGAACCCAGGCACTCAGTTACACTGGCAAAAGGGTGTGCCTCATCCCTGTTCTCAAGGCTGACTCAAGGTGCCATGAAAACAGAATCTAAGGAAGGGCTGAGTGTTTCTCTCCCCCTGCACCTCAGTATCACTAACTTGCTCTGCAGAGCATTTGCTTGGTTTATCTCAGAGTTCACTAGGGAAGTGCTTGTGCCCCTGTACTCGGCATTGGTGAGGCCACACCTCAAGTACTGTGTCTAGTTCTGGGCTCTTCACTCCGAGAAGGACATGGAGGTCCTGGAGTGAGTCCAGAGAAGGGCGACCAGGCTTGGGAAGGGGCTGGAGGGCAAATCCTATGAGAAGCGGCTGAGGGAGCTGGGAGTGTTCAGCCTGGAGAAGAGGAGGCTGAGGGGAGACCTTATCACTACCTACAACTACCTGAAGGGATCCTGTAGAGAGGTGGGTGATGGTCTCTTCAGCCAGGGGACAGGAGATGGGACAAGGGGAAATGGGCTCAAGCTGTGCCAGGGCAGGGTCAGCTCAGCTGTGAGGGAAAAGTTCTTCCCTGAAAGAGTTGTCAGGGCCTGGCACAGGCTGCCCAGGGAAGGGCTGAGTCACCTTGCCTGGATGTGTTTTTAAAAAGGGTAGATGAGGTGCTCAGGGATATGGTTTAGCTTAGGATGGGAATGGTTGGACTTGATGAGCTTAGAGGTCTTTTCCAACCTTGTGATTCTGCTAATAATGCGGCATGGGGTTGGTTTTTTTGTTTGGTTTGGGGCTTTTATTTAGCTGCATTTTGCAGGAGGACCTTTGGAACCAACACAGGTAAGGATCTTTCTCCTAATGCCAGCCTTATTATATCACAAGTCCCATAAGCATAAATCTCCCATCGGAATTTTTATTACGGTCAGTGCAGATTTCATTTTCCTTCTCAGTAGAGGCAGTAAAGGGGGAATTCCAGTGTTGTATTTGGCCAGGAGGACGCTTCATTACAGAATTGTACGTTTCTCAAGCATCAGTCCTATAGCTGCAAATGAAACAAGGGCCTCTCATGGTTTGTGTTAGAGCAGGAATTTGGCTGTGTGCGTAAGAGAAGGGGAGGTGTTAAGCGCCGTGCCAGAAGCAGACAAAAAGTGCTCTGCTGTACGTGACCCGGGGAGCTGAGCTGAAGTGCTGCACAGGGTTCCCTGGATTCACGTCAACTATGCAAACAGCAGCAGCTGTCGAGCACGGGAAGCAACCCCAAGGATCACAGAGTTCCAACCCCCCTGCCACAGGCAGGGCCACCAACCTCCAGGCCTGGAGCTACACAAGGTTGCCCAGGGCCCCATCCAACCTGGCCCTGAACACCCCCAGGGACGGGGCACCCACCCCCTCTCTGGGCAGCCTGTTCCAGACCCTCACCACTCTCTCTGGAAAGAACTTCCCCCTAATATCTAATTTAAACCTTCCTTCCTTTAGCTTCAATCCATTCCCCCAGGAGTGCTCAGCATGGAAACTCTAGCCCAGGGAGGCGGGAGACACACTGGGCTTCTGCTTCCTGACTCAGTGGCCAAGGCAGGGGTGGATTTCGCAGTGTGTTCACCGGTGGCACGCGCTGGTAGCAAGACCTGAGTTAGCGGCAGAATCTTGTGTGGGCAAAGTATTTTGCACATCATTTCCGACTGCAAATCCGTGCAAAAGGTTTGCAAATTATCGTTAACCTGTGCCAAATTTGGCCCCGTACCCAGGTCGGGAAAGAGGTCTACTCTTGCTCCAGGAGCACCTTCGACTTCCAGAGGGTTTGGGGGCAAGTTGTTAGTAAGTACCTAGATGCATTTCCTTACCACTGCAGAATCCCCAGGAGATACTGCCTTTCAGCCTTGCTCATTGCTGCCCATTGCTCCACTGATTCGCAGGAGCATCCATTCGACCTTCGTCTCGACCCTTGTTAGCCTCCTTGCTGCCAGCATCTGACAGGTCCTGTGGATTTGGCCGGATGGGGGGATTGTGGGTCCTTCTAACCTCTCTAGGATAAAAAATCAAAAGCTTATTGGGTAGTTCGGGAGACAGCCAAGCGCACTACTCAGACCCGGGCACCTTCTTGGGTTTCGTTAGGATTGGGGGTTGTCAAGAAACTAAATTTAATGGTTTTTTGTTGGTGAGCATCTTTACAGCTACAAGTCACAGGCTGGAAGTCTCAGATTTTCATCTGGGGCCTGGACTGGAGATCCCTAAAGCCAGTAAAAAGCCTCTCATGAGCTTTGAGGGTCTTTATCCACTTTTCCTTTCTAGTTCCTTTTCTACTGGTCCTGTGGAAAGAGGGATTACTCATCATCTGTCCCCACACAAGGGTTGATGTTGGAAACATTTCTTGAAGACCCAAGGGCAAGGGAACAGTGTGGTTGCAGAGACACAAAGCTGGGATTAAAGTCAAGATTAACATTTCAAATAAATCAGTGGAATTGCTGAACCCTAACTGTGTCCTTGCCAGGCCAACAGACTCCAACCAGGAACAACCTCCTCCCAGACCAGCACCCACACTGCTGTACCCCCACATTCAGAGGAAAGGGTTGGGGTTTGGAGTTGTTTTTTTTTCTCCTGATCCCTTTCAGCCCCCTCTTTTCCCAGGAAAAGGCAGTAATTAATTCCCTTCCTTTCTATTTATACCCCTTAGTCATTGCACAAGCTTCCCCCAGTAGATTTATCGTTCAGTATAACGAGCGTGTCTGGAGGGAATATTATTCATGCCGTTAGCTGAAATCTAACAGAGAAAGTCTATGTTTTACTTGTAACTTTAGCCAGAGCCGTCATTTCATGGGGAGGCAGCATCTCCATGGAGAGAAAAGGGGGAAAAAAAAAGGCAAACACTGAGACAGAAACTGAAATCTCTTCTTCCTTAGGTCTGTATATGGTGCTAAGGACCGTGGGTGGGGTGGGATGTGACTAAGTTCAAAAATGTACTATTTTTTTAAACTTTTTAAGGGGCTTTTTTTTTTTTTTTTTTTTTGAAACATCTCTGGTAAAAGGCCAGGGAGGGGAATGAGGTTTCCCCTATAAACTGTGTGGGTTTTTGGGTGGTTTTCATTGGCCTTTTTTTTTTTTTTTTTTTTCCCCTCTCTTAGTGTCATGGAAACACCACGGCGAGTTTTCCCTGCTCGTTTCTCTGGTGACAAGAAAATAAAACAAATGCAGCTGGGTCATCCTGCTCCCACTGTATTTCACCACGAAGCCCCAAAGACACAAACTCTATGTTTTAACTCTTTTGCTACCCTGGCTTATTAAACCAAGGATCATTTGACATCTCCACAAAGGTAGTTTGGGATTATCCAGTAGAGGCATTGGCTGCCTGGCCAAGGTTCTGCCTTGCCAGGCAGCTGGAATGCGATTGCTTCACCATGTGAAGTCTTTTCCCAATGAGTCAACGAGTTTTGGGACTCAACCATCTTGACCAACTGTGTGGAAAAAATGTGCTGCAAGAGATGAAAGCACCAAAAAGCAAGGATTGTGAAACTGGTGAAAGGGGAACTATTCTGGGAGAAGGGATTTCAGACCATCTTTTTCCCACTCCCTCTGACCCCTGTCCACCAATTTTTTGCTTGATAGGTTCACTAACTATCTTGTGTTGCAGCTACCTGGCACTTCTGTGAGCACCCAGGGCACCTTCACTTCCTCTGGTACTGAAATGCCTGATCTGGCTCTTCCACCCCTGCACAGTGGTGAGGAGACACAGAAATGTTCAGCTGGAAGGCTTGGACCTTCTCCATGTCTGGATGGAGCAGCTCCAGAAGTGGTGAGTAGTCAGGGCAGCGTGCCCAGGTGGCCAAAGGCCAACAGCATCCTGGCTTGTATCAGCCATGGCGTGGTGGGCAGGACCAGGGCAGTGACTGTCCCCCTGTGTGGGGCACTGGTGAGGCCGCACCTCGAGTGCTGTGTTCGCTACAAGAAGGACACTGTGTGGACTCTGGAGTGTGTCCAGAGAAGGGCAAGGAATCTGGGGAAGAGTTTGGAGCACAAGGCTGATGAGGAATGTCTGAAAGAGCTGGGGGGTGTTTAGCCTGGAGAAGAGGAGGCTGAGGAGAGACCTGATCATTCCCTACAACTTCCTGAAAGGACAATGTAGTGAGGTGGAGGTTGGTGTTTTTTCCTGAGTAGCTAGACATAGGATGACAGGAAATGGTCTCAAGTTATGTCAGGGAAGGTTTAGATTGAATATTAGGAAAATTTTCTTCACCAAAAGAACATTCAGGCATTGGACCAGGCTGCCCAGAGAGGTGGCGGGGTCACCATCCCTGTGGGTGTTCAAAACACATAGAAGTGGCACTCCAGGACATGGTTCAGTTGGCATGGTGGTACTGGACAAACCATCAGACTCGATGACCTTAGAGGTCTTTTCCAACCCGAAAGATTCTGTGGTTGTAGAAAACTAGACTCCAGACACAAAGCTGGACCGAGCAGCTGCAGGTGAAATAGTAACAAGCACGGCTGTGGTTTCACAATGGCAAACCTCACAGATTGTGGTGTGAGAGCAGTTGGGCACGGCCGCCCTGGAGCATCCCTGGGGTTCCTTCAAGACAGCGTACTCAAACTGATCTTGGGAAGGGATACCTTGAGCAGGCAGGAATAAAACTTGGAGAGGCAGTCTAGTGAAGTCTAAGTGGCCGTTTCAGGGGGACTATGGGGAATGATGGGGAAGGAGGCTTGTGAATGGCTGTGTGAACAAAGGCTTGGGAAGAAGAAGTAACCCACAGGTGGGTTGGAGACCTAGGAGCATGCCACCCCGTTGGGCAGCCTCTCACGATGCTGTGCAGAGCAGAACCGAAATGGGCCCTGGACCCACCAACCAAAGCAATCAGCATCACACTAACGCCCCACTAGGGGCATTAAGGTGGCTCCTGTAACCTTCTCCAGGGACCAGCTGGAAGATGGAGGACTGTCACCTCCACTTCTGGCCACTCTTTTTCCCATCACCGCATGTAAACAACATAGAGTCTCTGAGATACCATCATCCTCTAAAGATCTTGAGCCCTGGTGAAAAAACCCAAGGTCACAGATACAAGCCTGCGACTGGCAAGGCTTCAGTAATGCTGTAGGCTGGGAAATCATTGGGGCTGTTTAAATTAAAGTCCAAGAAACGCAAACAGTGCTTCCTTACGCATTCACGAACGGCAATTTACGAGCACGCAACTGCTAGATAGAGAAGTGCCTGAGTAAATAAAAACCACAACAGCACAGGGGACTTAAAAAGTTAACACCAGGATTTTAAAATAGGAAAGAGTATGCAAAACTTCAGATTGCACTTATGTGCACATGATGACTCTCTAAACATCCTGGAGCAGTTGGCTTTAACAGCCTAAATCCCAGGAAATGCTGCTAAAACGTGGTATCAGAGGAACATTTGCTGGTTTTTTCACCAAGGTTCCCCTTTGTCACTCCTTTTACCACGATTCAGGGATTTCAAATGTGGCAGGGGCTGCTGCTCATGTACATGGCCTGGGTTAATCTGGAAAAACAAGTGGGGTCTCTTTGTTTCTTTACTAGGTGCCTTCTCCTGGGTGAGCAAGGCCTGCCAGGGATGCCCTGGAGCCAGCCAAGCCTGCACCTAGTGTCTGCATGCAGAGACCTGCAATGGGCAACACGCAATTCGATATGAATTTTAGGTGAAGCCATTTACTGGGTGAAATCACACAGATTATAGACATTTGTTACTGCAAACGTGGCAAGCTAAAGAACTGCTAATTGGCTACATACACTGTTCACACCCCGCTGCTTGGTTAGTGTTTGTAACAAGTTCTGATACCATATCTTATAGCCAAATAGCATTAGTTTACCTTTGATGCCTAAAAGCATCTGCACATCTGCTGTTTTATCATCTATGGCTTGTTCTTGACATGTTCTGTTACTCCCAGGTACCTTCCCATAAATACTTCTAGGTTAGGGCAGTCTGTACGTACCCCTGTCTTCAAGGCCGCTGTGGTTTGAGAATGTGATTATTAAAATCCTCTCAGCATGAGGAACTTTTCCTGTCTCATGGGAACACAAGGATATTGTCAGGGCCTGTGTCTTCAGTGAAGAGAGCTAGGCCGCTGGCAGGCCTGCTGCCTTCCCCGACATCTGCACAAAGGGTGGTGAAGACCAGACGGTGGTGACGCTGTCGTAGGGGTTTGCTGCAGACCATCTGATGAAGAAGAGGAGGTGGATAAAGGTGGGTTGTTGGGGTTTGGGGTTTTTTTGGGCACTTGGAGGAATCCTTACATCCAGGCTGTAGTATTGATGAGTGAATTTAACCACCTTGCTGTCTGCTAGGAGAGCGGCGTGGCTGGGCATGAGCACCACAGAAGGTTTCTGGAATGGTTTGAAGGCAATGATGGAAGTGAGGAATGAACCCCATTAGGGAAAAGGCTCTGTCAGACCTGCCCCTTGAAGAGAGAAGGTTGGAGGTCTGCAGAGCCTGCAGGGCCACAGCACTTGAGGTGCTGAGAGAGCCAACAAGGCAAACACCGGAAGTACAACCCCAGCCCTCAGAGCAGCAGGGCTCTGCCTGCTGGGGAGGGAGGGATGCCCTAACAAACTGGGTTGGGAAACAAGAATTTCAGAAAATGGCAACTACAACGGGGCATGAAATCCATCCTTCCAACTGTCATCGCTGAGGTTATCCACCCCACACTGAGAACCAGCATTCATTGTTGTCCTTAAGCACTTAATGGTCTTGGCCTTGGTTCCTGTTCTCTTCACATATTTAGAAAACGAGACCCTCAGAGACCTCTGTGTGTCCTCGGGATCACATGAAGGGGGATGCCGCTGCGGGCAGACACACAGGAACAGCAATAGCAGCTTCCCAGAGAGCCACAGCCATCCCATAAAGCTGTTGCAGATGTATGTATGCAGCTTAAACTGGGAGAACACACTTTACTGGGGGGCGAAAAGATGTAAAACAACAACATGCCCTGACTTCAGACTCAAAGTCATAGAGGAGAGCAGTGACTCAAGCAGGTTTTTTCCTTCCTTTCTGCTCTTCATCTCCCTCTCTCTCTGTTTAAAATGTAATTAAATGCAAAATAGCCGTTCAGTATCTACTCTGCCCTGTGAGCAGCGACACTGGTCGCAGGTCAGATACATAGGGGATGAGCATCTCATCCCCAACACTCTCTGTGAAAATCTGTCCATGAGATTTACAGTTTCACTGAAAGGAGAGGGGAAAAAGGAAGGCCATTGATATGGGGATTAGGAAAAGGAGCCAAAGACACCCAAGCCACCTTGATTCCCCCAACAAAGATGGTAGGTAAAATTTCAGTGCTGCCGCCTCAAAAGAAGTCCCTGCCCCACATCTGTTTTCCTCTGGAGCTTCTTCAATCCTCATCCTACTAGCAAGAACAGAAGCCCAGCTACAGGGAGCTGTCTCAGGCCTTTAGTGCCATCAGTTGCAAAAAAAAATTGTAAAAAAACCCCTCACCTGACAAATCCAGACTGGAAAAGCAAAGCAGCATCTTGTTTGGATGTTGTTTTGTCTGAATGTCTGTGTAAACAAGACACGCAAGTGCTTCAGCGTGCTTGTACATCAGACCACACCAACTTAAGTCATGGATGTGGCCATCTATGAGAGAGAGGTGAAGATAATATTCCTACAGATGGCATATGGAAATGGATACCACACAAATTCCTTCTTTCCTTTTCCAAGAAATCATTGCGAAATTTCTTGTTTCTTGGATGTTCTTTATTCTTCAGTGTCCCCTTGCTCCAGAATGAGTCCTGCTTCTGCCACAGGGCTTTGAGAGGAGTAGGGAAACTGTCATGTAAGTCACAGAATCATTGAATCACAGGCAGTGTTGGTTTGGCAGGGACCTTCAAAGGCCACCTGGTCCCACCCCTGCACTGAGCAGGGACACCTTTAACTGGAGCAGGTCACACAGAGCTTCATCCACCCTGACCTTGGATGTCTCCAGGGATGGGACCTCCCCCACCTCTCTGGGCATCCTGTGCCAGGGTCTCACCACCCTCAGAGGGAAGAGCTTCTTCCTCATGTCTCATCTGAACCTGCCCTGCTCTAGTTTAACCCATTGCCCCTCGTCCCATTGCTCCCTGCCCTTACAAACAGTCCTGCCCAGCTTTCCTGTAGGTCCTTCAGGGACTGGAAGGGGCTCAGAGGTCTCCCTGAGCCTTCTCTTCTCCAGGCTGAGCCAGCCCAGCTCTCTCAGCCTGGCTTTGTAGGAGAGGAGCTTGAGCTCTCTGAGCATCCTCACGGCCTCCTCTGGACCTTCTCCAACAGGTCCATGTTCTCCTTGTGCAGAAAACTCCAGTTTAATGGATGTGGTTCCTATAGGTGCTGCTTGAGTGTCATAGAACCAGTTAGGTTGGAAGAGACCTTTAAGCTCATCAAGCCCAACTATAAGCTTAACATTGCCTAGTCCTTGTGAAGATGCTGACGTGGAAGATACTCCAGATATGTCCCTTTGTAAGCACTTGCAGCCACACAGAACTGGGTTTATTTTCACCTGGTAGTCCAGATGTTTTCTGCAAACACCAACAACCTGAGCAACATGTCCCTGGGACATCAGGACCAGCGGGTTAGGTACACTGAGGTCTCTTGAGACAGACCCTTTGCTTTTGTCTCTACTGGGGAGCCAGTAGGGTGACATGACAGTGACATTCTGTTTCCTTACTGTCTGGCAGCTATGGTCAGATTCTGGTCCCTTCACACTGTCTGTTTACACAGAGGTTTGGAGATGGAATGTCATAGCTTGCAGGATAACAGGCCGTGTTCCTGACAGGCCTCGCTGCTCTGTGCATTTTATTGGGATATTTGCCCCTATTTGTCAATTTGGCTAAAACCAAATCCAGAGCACCCAACCACCACCAGCCCAACCACCACCCAACCCCTAGTGGTGGCTAAGAGATACAATGGGATCCTGGAGGGCATGAAGAGGAATGTGGCCAGCAGGTCACAGCAAGTGATCCTCCCACTCTGCTCTACCTTGGTCAGGCCTCACTTGGAGTGTTGTGTTCTGGGGTCCCTGGTATAAAAAAGCCAGGGATCTCCTGGAGAGAGTCCAGAGGAGGCTACGGAGATGGTTAAAGGGCTGGAGCATCTCCCGTGTGAGGAAAGGCTGAGTGAGCTGGGGCTGTTCAGCCTGGAGAAAAGCAGCCTGAGAGGGAGGGGATCTGAGCAATGGTTATCAATATCTGAAGTATGGGATGCAGGGGGAAATGGCCAGCCCCTTCTCAGTGGTCTGTGGGGACAGGACAAGGGGCAATGGCTGCAAGTTAGAGCATAGGAAGTTCCACACCAACATGGGGAAGAACTTTTACCCAGTGAGGGTGAGGGAGCCCTGGGACAGGCTGCCCAGGGGGGTGTGGAGTCTCCTTCTCTGGAGATATTCCAGCCCCGTCTGGACCCGATGGGCTCTGGGAGTCCCTTCCAACCCCTATGGTTCTGTGATTCTGTGATTCTGTGAATTGGTAGGTTGAGGCAATACTGGGCCTTGGATGATGCTGAGCAAGACTTGGGTATTTATTTGCAAAGGCCCAGATGCAGGCTGCTTCTTGGGGTTTGGGGTTTTTTTGGGGGTGTGTGGTTGGGGCTTTTAAAAAATGTTCTTGTTTTATTTGTTCCACTCGGGAGACGTTACAGGGATGGAAAGGAGAGGGGTGGGGGCAGAGAAAGAAGAACGCTATTTGATGGTATGAATATGTGGGGCAGCGATGCCAACTACAAAAAGGGGCCTCTCATCATGGAAAAAGGAGACTTCTTCCAGATTGCTTTAAAAAAAATTAAAATTGGAATGAAATGCCTTCAGCTCCAAAGATGACATGGAGAGGGGAGGGGACTGCACCGAGGTGTCTGCAGACCCACAGTGACTCTCCGTGGATGACTGCAGCTACTACAAACCAGGCTTTGCCCCTTGTTTTGAAGGAGGAGGAGGAATATAGAGGGGAGTTCCAGGCTGGAGGGAGCAGAGGGACCGAGCTGGAGACGCCTCTTCTGCTGCCGGCCTCTCCTCCCCGCAGCCCAGAGCCCTTCCAGCCGGGGATGCAGGACCCTTCCTGACACCAGCCACGCCACCAAGACTCTTTTTTCCTCCTGATATTTTTTTTCCCTCCTCTGCCGCCTTCTTGCCCAGCTGAGGAAGCTTTGATGACCTCGTTTTCCAGGTAAGCTGAGAGTCTTCCTCTCCTTGTGCAGCAGTTTTTCGGGGATGGAGGAGGCAAGCCGGTGCCCTCCCAGTCCTGTCCCAGGGGGTCTCCAGCAAGCTGCTCATTTTGGATACATCCCCTTTGGACCCTACTTTTGAAAAACATTGTATTTTCTCCTTTGCTTCCAGCTTTTGGCTAGTTCGGGGTGTTTTTCCAAGAGTTCTTGGGTTGGTTTTGGGGGGAGGGCAGTTTAAGTGTGGGGATAGTGTGAGCCACAGACTCCTCTGCCAGGGCCAGATGTCTTGAAAATCTCTCCTGGGGGACCTACTGAACTCATTTCTTCCTTGGGACAGGGGTGTTGAGGTCCCCAGCTATGCCAACATGATGGCAGCGGTACCGGCATGGCACTCCATGGCTGTGGACTGGGCTGCTGTGCCATTGCCTGTTGGTTTTCCCAGTTTGGGCCGGGATGGGTTGGAGCGACTTGTGCCTCATGGTTATGCTGAGTTCCGTCTGCACGAGGGGTTTTGGGGTAACAGCATGTTTGGAAGTGCTCGGGAGATGGTTGCACTGCCTGCCTCCCCAGGTCAGATGGGTTTTTGGCTGGTGGGACTCTGCATGGGTCCTGTAAATGGAGATGTGAGGCTGCTGGAGCGAAGCTCCAAGGAGCTGCAGCATCCCCTGGGCAGGGCGAGCAGCCCCCCTTTACCACCTCCACCCCTCCTTGTCAGCCTTCCTGCAGCCTGGGCTTCCCCTGGCTGAAGTCCCAGGATAGCTGCAGCTGGAACAGGGCTAGAGCAGAGATGGAGCAGTGCTGAAGCAGGGCAGGAACAGGGCTGGAGTAGGACAGGAGCAGGGTGGGAATAGGGCTGGGGCAGAGCTGGAGCAGGGGAGGAGCAGAGCTGAAGCAGGAGCTGGAGCAGAGCTCCGTGCAGCTCAGGGGGATGCTCCCCTCTGACTGCTGTGCCCAGTTTGGGGACATTTGAGTAGAGACAGCTCCCAAGATCCCCTCCACACGCAGAGTGCAAACGGTGTGCCCACAAATGAGAAAGAGACGGTGCATATAGAGGAGCTTTTCTCCCCAAAAGGGGCACTTTTTCTTTATGGGGGCTTGGGAGGGGGGAAGGGGGGTCCCCTTTTCCTAGTTTCATTTAGCAAACACCTGACAGAGACAGACGCTGCTTACATCGGTGGCACCATGGGCACTCCCACTGGGCACGGCCCCAGCAAAGCCTGGGACTGGCGAGGTCTGTGCCAGAGCAGCAACGCAGCTCTGAGCTTTATTCTGCATAGGATGCAGAGAGCCCAGCTTTCCTTTCCTGAGACTAACACAAGCTTTGTGGCCTCAGACAAGCTCCACGTGCCAACCATCAGCTGAAGGAGTGGAGTGCTGGGATTCTTTGTAAATCTTGGGGGGGGGGGGAGAATTGCCCAGCTCTAAGTAGGTGTCATGGTATTGAAGGGCCACTGGGGGGAAGTGAGGGAATATCAGCGTGTGGCATAGCCTGGGCAGCCTTCAGTGGGTTAAAATCCCATCACCCGGTTGTGAACATGCAAATAAACTGGCCTTGCCCTGCACATTGGAAAGAGTCATCCCAACATGGTTCGTTCACCATGATACCTGCCAGGCGGCTGCAGAGATGCCAGGGTTGACCTCTTCTCTCGGGTGACAAGTGATTGGATGAGAGGGAATGGCTTGAAATTGTCCCAGAAGAGATTTAGGTCAGAGATCAGGAAGAATTTCTGTACTGAAAGGGTGGTCAAGCACTGGCACAGGCTGCCCAGGGAGGTGGTGGGGTCACCATCCCTGGAGAGATTTAAAAGGCGTGTGGAGACATGGTCTAGAGGTGGGCAAGGCGGGGTTAGGCTAGGGTTGGACTTGGTGATCTAAAGGGTCTCTTCCAACCGAAAGGTTTCTATGATTCTATAATACTGTGTGTAGTTCGGTTGTTTGGGGTGGGAAGAGGTACACACCCCTGGGCCCTCCTGAAAGCCTGCTGTTTTTGCCGTGCTCTGTGCAGATACCTCCGTATGCTTCAGCAGCTCTGTGACCCACAACCTGGGATCTAGGGTGTGGGAGCAGCAAGCAAGACCATGCCTTTTCATAGAATCACCAATCACTGACTGGTCTGGGTTGGAAGGGACCCCAAGGATCACAGAGCTCCAAACCCCTGCCACAGGCAGGGCCCCCAACCTCCAGGCCTGGATCTACACAAGGTTGCCCAGGGCCCCATCCAACCTGGCCCCATCCTCCTGCTGAGCATTAGGTAGGAGCATAAACCCCAATGCAGGGAGGGCTGTGCAAAGAGCAGCACCCTCAGCATCTGCTCAGAGGACCCACAACCACTGCTCAGGAACTCTCTGCTGTGGGGTTCTTGTTGGGTTTTTTCCCCCCCTCTGTGCACATTTCATGGGGAAAGAGATCATCGCTCAGCACTACAAAGGGTTTTTCAAGTTAGAGCCTTGTAAGGCCTGGCTCCTACAATTCCCCGCTCCTCACAGAAAGGTCAAGGAAGAACAGGATGGGCAGCCCCAAGTATCCAAACGTAATGAGTCAGCTCCTGATTTGTTCTTTCCGTTAGTTTTCTGGGCTGTGGGTGTCCAGAGACCATCCTGGATACCTAGAAAGGGCGTTAGGCTGCAGGACAGCCTTTTGCTAGTGAAGTCTGAGATTTCCATCTGAGTGCTTCACAGCAGGAGCTCGGCCTTTAAGGAAAATACCCCACCTTACCAGATTTGCAACAGCATCACAACAGCTGACAGCATTCCAAGGATGACAAAAATAGGGACCGTGGCCCACCCCAGCCCTGGAGACCCCTTAGATGGGGAGAGGAGTCTCCAGCAGCCTCCCCACCACGCGCCTGCTCACCATTAATACCAGGTGGGATGCTGGTACAGCAGGAGGCTAAATGTAGCTCTGGGCCCAGAGGTGCCCCCTGAGGGATGAGGGACGCAGAGTGAGGACAAAGTGGGATAAAGGAGACTGTGTGGGACAGGACCGCGAGGAAGTGAGGTGTGTCTTGTGTTTTCTGCTTCGCCTTCCTGCCTGTGTGGAGGCAAAGGCCATGGTGCTTCTTGGGCCCAGGTCGAAGTTGCCAGAGCTGGCCCTGGTTACCAATGTGCTTTAACTGCTCGCCTGCAGAGCAGCTCCTCTGCGCAGCCCCCTCCCCATCCACCCACCCACACGTGGCAGGAGGAAGGGAGGTGGTTAAACTCGGGATGTGGTGATCTGTGAGTCAGAGACTTGGCCGAGGCCTCCAGTGCTCCCGGCCTCTCCAGAAGCTGATGTCTCCGGCTCTCCTCAGCCGGCGCTGAAGCCTGGCTCTAAAATGGTGCTGTCTGAAGGCACAAAGCTGTTGTGCCTCACAACAGGGCGGGATCTCCTGCAGCTCCTTGTGGAGGGCAAACAGGAGGAGGGAGGCCCATAGTGAGGAAGTCTTGGTCTCAACTGAGCTACCCGTTGGGCACTGAAGTATTTTACCCCTTCTGCTCTCTGAGCCATGCTGGCCTGTGCAGGGACTTGCAAGGCCGCAGTTGGGTCTCTTTGCAGACATCTGGGCAGCCTTTCTTGAGCTGCAGAAGGAAAAGGACCCACTCATGAACTGCTTGGTTGGGACCTGTGGGTGCTGAGCTGGAGGCTCTTGATGTCAGCAGGCTTTGCTGAGCTGTGTCTGTGAAGCACCTCAAATTGGTGTTCCCAAAGCTCTTGGATCTCCTCTCCCGTCCACCCAGGAGATCTCCAAAGAGCGTGAGGGTCTTTTCTTCCCCTGCCTAACATCCACTGGCTCTCTCACACAAGCCTTAGTAAGGAAGGGTGGCTGTCCCTGTCGTAAGGATGTCAGCAGCGCTGATACGGACCAGCCTTTCCGGCACAAACCAGTTTGCAGAACCCTGTGATGCATGGCAGCTCGCAGCGTGAACTGGATTGGGATAAATCCCACTGGGGAATAGCAAGTCACCGCATGGGGAGAGATGGAGGGGGGAGCTGAGAGGTCCGTATTCTTCTGGCAATGCCATTGCTCAGTGCATCACTGACTTGACTCCCCCCTGCCCCGCCGATGCAGCTGAATGCACTCTCAGTGTCCCATCAAGCCTTAGGCTCTTCCAAGAGCTTCCTAAAAAAAGCCAATCAAGGAAGAAGGTCTCATTCTGAGCTGGACTCGAGCCTTCATTTCATAACCCAGAGCACACACCCACCCCTTTTCATCTGTGTTGGACTGAGCGCCAAGCAGAAAAGTGTCGTGCTGCCACCTGGTCAGTGTGCCACCAAGGGCCCATGCCGCTTTCTGTGACTGTCCTCCAGGCATAAAGCAAGCTTGATTCATTGCTGTTGATAGGTGTCACTTGGGTTGTCTGCGGACATCATTTCTTTCCAGAGAGAGTGGTGAGGGGCTGGAACAGGCTGCCCAGAGAGGGGGTGGATGCCTCATCCCTGGGGGTGTTCAAGGCCAGGTTGGATGGGGCAACCTTGTGTAGCTCCAGGTCTGGAGGTTGGTGGCCCTGCCTGTGGCAGGGGGGCTGGAACTCTGTGATCCTTGGGGTCGCTTCCAACCCAGACCAGTCTGTGATTCTATGATTCTATGATCCTTTCAAAGCCTGAACACACATGTACATTCCCAAGAACTCTTCAGACAAGACCTCTAACTCTTCCACTGCATAAGCTACCATGACCCTACACAGAAGATACTCCCATGTGCAGCCAGACCTCTGAGGTGCAGTGGTGGGTTGAATGCTAAAGATATGAATTGCTTCAAGCTCTTCAAGTGCTTGTTTACTCGTGCCTTTGCTCTGTGGGTCATACAGCAGTGTGGTTAAGCAAGGGACTCTGTACCTATTCGGTATCCGCAGGCATCACCACATGTGGATTCTCCTTCTCTGGAGATATTCCAGCTCTGTCTGGATGCCAACCTGTGCAATATGAGCTAGGGAGCTGCTTTGGCAGAGAGGTTGGACCTGATGATCTCTTGAGGTACCTTCCAACCCCTATGATTCTGTGATTCTGTGTGGCCAGATGAAGGTGGAAAGGACCTGCTGCATGTCTTCGGTGGTGGTCTGGCCAAGCAGGTGACCAAAGGAGCTTTGTTGCTTACATCTGCGTGAGCCAGGGATGATGGAGTCCGTGGGGTCATGGAGAGGATGGATGCCCACCCAGAGAGAAGTCATGAAATCAGAAGGTCCAGGTGCACTGTCAAAAGCTCCATCCCCTCATCCATCCTTTCAGATGGACAGAGAAGCTAAAGTGCCTCAAGGTCATTTCCCCATCTCCAACAAAGGAAATAATTTTAATTTCTTAGCGTTTGAGTCAATACAAAAATCTATACAAGTGGCATTGGGATGTGTCATGGCAATGGAGAGGTCCTGTGTCACACATAGAATTTACAAGGAGGATTGGCTGTCTTTGTATCTCCCAGCAGAGCTACCAGTTTGTATACCCTGCTTAACATGTAACTTGTGTTTTCCCACAGGTATCTAGATATCCAGAGGAACCGCTGAGATGTTCCGAGAAGCCTTTTTTTCCGCTCTGCTTTGTGTGGCTCTGGTTCCTCTCCATGCTCAGCTGGACGTGGACTCTGTAGATGTCAGTCCTACTTCCTGTGCAGGTACTAACCAGATAATTTGGGTGTCTCAGTCATAGGCAGCAATTTCACCAAAAAAACAATGACCATGCTTGGTTGTAGAGCCTGCTAGCAAGAAGCTGACAGTGGCACGTTCCACCTCTGCGGTGCTGGGCAGTGCCTTGGGGTAGCCATGTGTCTGTTGGGAATGCTGTCCTCCTTCATAGCTCCCATTCCAGGGTTTGCATGGGAGTTTTCTGGATTAGGTGATTTCAACGCTTTTCAGGTGCAGGTTTCTGTGGCGTGGCGAAGGGGGTGCTGTGGTAGGCAAAGTGCTCTGCAGGAACACTGCGCCGCCATTCAGCAAGGCCTGGGCAAGCTGGAGAGCTGGGCAGAGAGAAACACGGTGGGCTTCAACAAAAGCAAGCGTAGAGTCTTGACCTGGGAAGAAATATCTGCCTGAATCAGTACAGGCTGGGAGTGACCTGCTGGAGAGGAGCTCTGGGTAGAAGGACTTGATAGATGACAGGGTGGCCATGAGCCAGCAGTGTGCCCTGGGGGCTAAGAGAGCCAATGGGATCCTGGAGGGCATCAAGAGGAGTGTGGCCAGCAGGTCACAGGAGGTGATCCTCTCCCTCTGCTCTGCCCTGGTCAGGCCCCATCTGGAGTATTGTGTCCAGTTCTGGGCACCCTGGTATAAAAAAGGCAGGGATCTCCTGGAGAGAGTCCAGAGGAGGCTATGGAGATGGTTAAGGGCCTGGAGCATCTCCCCTGTGAGGAAAGGCTGAGTGAGCTGGGGCTGTTCAGCCTGGAGAAAAGAAGACTAAGGGGGGACCTTATTAATGTTTATCAGTATCTGAAGTATGGGATGCAGGGGGAAATGGCCAGCCCCTTTTCAGTGCTCTGTGGAGACAAGACAAGGAGCAATGTTTGCAAGTTAGAGCATAAGAAGAACTTCTTCCCGGTGAGGGTGAGGGAGCCCTGGGACAGGCTGCCCAGGGGTGTGTGGAGTCTCCTTCTCTGGAGATATTCCAGCCCTGTCTGGATGCTGACCTGTGCAATATGAGCTAGGGAGCTGCTTTGGCCAGGGGTGGGGGCTTGGACCTGATGGGCTCTTGAGGTCCCTTCCAACCCCTGTGATTCTGTGATTCTGTGACCTGGTCTGACTAACTGCTTCCATGCAGAAAAGAGAAACTGCCCCATCAATGTCTACTTCATCATCGACACCTCGGAGAGCGTTGCTCTGCAGACTGTGCCCATCCAGAGCCTGGTGGATCAGATAAAGCGATTCATCCCCGTGTTCATCGATAAGCTGGAGAATGAGCTCTACCAGAGCCAAGTCTACATCACTTGGCAGTTTGGTGGGCTTCACTACTCGGATGTGGTGGAAATCTACAGCCCGTTAACGAGCAGCAAAGACATATACCTCCCCAGGCTGTATGCTATCAACTACCTGGGCCGGGGCACCTTCACGGACTGCGCCATCTCCAACATGACAGAGCAGATCCAGACCCAGATGGCCACGGGTGTGAACTTTGCCATAGTCATCACCGATGGCCACGTCACGGGCAGCCCCTGCGGCGGGATGAAGATGCAGGCAGAGAGGGCGCGAGACATGGGCATCAAGCTCTTCGCTGTGGCCCCCAGCGAGAACGTCTTCGAGCAGGGGCTGCGGGAGATCGCCAACCTGCCCTATGAGCTGTACCGCAACAACTATGCCATCACCAAGAGAGACACCCTGGACATCGATGTGAACACCATCGACAGGATAATCCAAGCTATGGTACAGGATGCCACCTAATATATAATATAAGGGGGAGAGCAGGGAACACACACACACACATGACAGAAACAACGCGTAGGTCGGGGGTGGTGAGGGTGCTGCTTTCTGAGCAGCCCCCAGTGGGTTTTGCCAGGACTCAAGAGCCCGCCTCTGGCAGGGTGGTGTAGTTTAGTCCATCTGGCAGCAAAAACAACTGCACTGCCATTCCCTCAGCCTCCCCGCCACGGGATGGGGGGGAGAATCAAAAGGGAAAAAAGGTGAAACTCGTAGGTTGAGCCACAGATGATTTAGTGGGACAGAAGAGAGTAATGCTGACAACAAAAAATCATCATTAAAACCCCCCAATACACAAGCAATGCGCAGCTCACAAACTGTGACCGAGGTAGCTCCTGAGCCACAGCCCAACTTCCCGCAGCTTGTATACAGATAATGGTGCTGTATGGTATGGAATATCCCTGTGGCCAGCCGGGGCCAGCTGTCCAGGCTGTGCCCCCCCTAGCTCCCTGTGCTCCCCTGGGAAGGCTCGTGGTGGGGCTGAGACTATGTGAGATGGGTAGAGAGGTGGGCAATGGTCTCTTCAGCCAGGGGACAGGAGGTGGGTTAAGGGGAAATGGGCTCAAGCTGTGCCAGGGCAGGGTCAGCTCAGATGTGAGGGAAAAGTTCTTCCCTGAAAGAGTTGTCAGGGCCTGGCACAGGCTGCCCAGGGAGAGGCTGAGTCCCCACCCCTGGGTGTGCTTAACAGACGGGGAGATGAGGTGCTCAGGGATATGGGTCAGCACAGGACAGGAATGGTTGGACTTGATGATCTTAAAGGGCTTTTCCAACCATGTGATTCTGTGTGGCACTGCTAACCTGGGGGACTTCTGCTGAGAATGTCTTAGAAACCTTTGCTACATACTCTCCCTTACCACCACACATCCAAGGGGGTGATGCTGTTTTTCTCTTGGGAGCAACCACCATAACTGATTCTGTCCATCCTGTTTTCTCTTTGCAGAAACACGAAGCCTACGCAGAGGTGAGTGACCAGCGTCTTTACGGCCATAGCTGCACTATGCGGGTTTAAGTTGCCTTGCTCAGAAAAGACCAGCTTGTACCCCCAGTTTTTGGTCTCTGCCCACCTATGGACAAGTGCAGAGCCTGGAGACCCATCCCCTTATCTAAATGTCATAGAGAACTCCTCTCTTTCTGTCCCCCCTGCAATTAATTTGGATCTATAAGGATACTCAGAGGGCTGGAGTTCTTCTCCTGAGAAGACAGGCTGGGAGAGATGGGCTTGTTTAGCCTGGAGAAGAGAAGGCTCAGGGAGACATCCGAGCCCCTTCCAGTCGCTGAAGGGCCCTACAGGAAAGCTGGGCAGGACTGTTTGTAAGGGCATGGAGCAAGCAGATGAGAGGTAATGGGTTAAACTAGATTAGGGCAGGTTCAGATGAGACATGAGGAAGAAGCTCTTCCCTCTGAGGGTGGTGAGACCCTGGCACAGGATGCCCAGAGAGGTGGGGAGGTCCCATCCCTTGAGACATCCAAGGTCAGGGTGGATGAAGCTCTGAGCAACCTGCTCCAGGTAAAGGTGTCCCTGCTCAGTGCAGGGGTGGGACTGGGTGGACTTTCGAGGTCCCTTCCAACCCAACACATCCTGTGAGTTAATGATTCCATAGGATAGACCCCTTCAGCCCCTTTGGGGGTTTTGTAGGCGCTCTCTGCAAGCAGAAGCTCCTGCCGTGTGCCACGGGCAGGGTTTGGCACACCAAGGGAGGGCTGTGTGGAGTGATGCTCCCAAGGCGTGTGCTTTCCCTAATAGTCCCAGGCGAGGGAGCCCACACCACCTCCCCTGACCCTTAGCAGCCCTGTTCCTTCAGCCTGGGCCCAGAGCCAAGCTGGAATGACTGTGCCTGTGGCACATTTCTGCTTTTTAACTGGCGGGCAGCCTTCTCCTGCGCACTCGTGGCTGCCTCAACCCTGACCCAGCTGGAGCCACCGTGGTTCTTAGCAGTCATGGGGAGAGGTGCTTGGAGAGCTGTGGGGCAGAGCCCAGCTTCGGGTGCCCGGTGGCTCAGCGCACGAAGCAGCCAGCACGTTGCAACGCAGTGCTTACACCTCCTGCTCCCCTCCTTGTGTTTCAGTGCTACAAGATGAGCTGCCTGGAGATCACAGGTCTGCCTGGCCCCAAGGGATATCGAGGGCAGAAGGTAAGTTGTCCTGATGGCTGGGGCAACAAACAATGCGGGTGCTTGCCACGGGTGCTGCAGGATGCCCTGCATCCCACCTTCACATGCGTAGTGCTCAGGTGGGAAATAACCCCTCAGCACCAGCCTTGGCCCCAAGGCACTGCCGTGCTGCAGTGAACGGCCAGCGCTGGTCCCTCCTCACGTCTGTGCTGAGGTGGATGCGCTGATGCCAGCGCAGAGAAGCATGCCAGCATCAGCTGTGCTGGGGCACTCAGCACCCAAGGACAACAGGAGCGAGGCAGCAGTGTCTCCAGCTGTCCCACCCTCCGGAGCAGGGCCCCCACACGTACAGGGTGCCCCACTCTCCACACGCTCCTCATCTCATGCAGCATCTCCAGGACCTCCCGGGAATAAGGAAGGTCCTGCTCCACGGCCACGCTGCCATGAGCCCAGTGCTCCCAGAACTCGCACTTTTCTCACAGTCAGCACCAAGCCCAGACTCACAATGTGTTTTTTTCCTTTCCTTAGGGTGCGAAGGGGAACATGGGTGAGCCAGGCTCCCCTGGGCTGAAGGGACGACAGGTGAGTTGTGGGAAGCCCTCTGCCATGTCCCTGGGTTAGCTGGGGCTGCATCCCTGCCGCACTTGAGCTAACTGTCTGTGTCTTCTTCCCTTAAGGGTGACCCAGGTATCGAAGGTCCCATCGGATACCCTGGTCCCAAGGTAAGAGCCCCACAGCCAGTGACTGAGCTCCTTGGATTCACTCGTTTTTGGTAAAGCAGAGGGAACTCTGCTTCTCCATCCAACTTGCCCATTTCCCACCCAAGATGCCCCAGCGCTTCGCTGCCTCTGCTCCTGCTGATCCCCTGGCACTAACACAGGGATGTTCTTCTTTTCATCTAGGGTGTTCCAGGGCTGAAAGGCGAGAAGGTAAGAAAGAAAGAGAACAAGCAGCATGTCTGGGCACTTGAGGGAGTGCTGGGGAGCACTCTCTTGTTGCAAAGAGGGAGAGTTTGGCTGTAAAGGCAAGGATAACAACCCTATCAGCATGTAATTGTGGACCAGGGATGGGGTTTCCAGGGGCATCCTGAAGCCTGTCTCCCTCTTCATGGTTTTTTGAAGTGGTGATGTTTTTGGGATGTAGGCAGGGCAGCTGACTCCTGTCCTCTTCTTCCCCTAGGGCGAGATTGGATCCGATGGACGGAGGGTAAGAAAGGACATTTTCTAACTTGCATGTTGTTCCAGCTACCAACCCTTGAGTCCACCTCAACAGATCACCAATCCTTCTCTTTTGTTCCTCTCTTGATCCCAGGGTGCAGCTGGTTTGGCAGGCAGGAACGGCACCGATGGACAGAAGGTAACTTGGGAGCACCTCATAATGTCCCTGCTGCCATTTCCTTTCTTCACTCACAGGTTGTTTTTTTTCCTCCCATCCCACTCACCAGCTTCTTGTCCCGAGCAGGGTTTCTGTGAACTTATTTGCACATTATTATGCACTTCCTCTAGAAATACACAAGGTGGCTGTAGACCACCTACCTACACCACCTACAGCTACCTGACAGGAGGATGCAGAGAGGCGATGGTCTCTTCAGCCAGGGGACAGGAGATGGGACAAGGGGAAATGGGCTCAAGCTGTGCCAGGGCAGGGTCAGCTCAGATGTGAGGGAAAAGTTCTTCCCTGAAAGAGTTGTCAGGGCCTGGCACAGGCTGCCCAGGGAGGGGCTGAGTCCCCACCTCTGGGTGTGTTTAACAGATGGGGAGATGAGGTGCTCAGGGATATGGGTCAGGACAGGGATGGTTGGACTTGATGATCTTAAAGGGCTTTTCCAACCCAGTGATTCTGTGCAGACCAATTAATTCAGGTCTACAGAAGTGCTATGTCTTTGTCAGCTCGCCCTCTGATGTGTAACCCGGGCCATGCTCCTGCTGCAGGAGATGATAGGGCTGGATCATCTGGGCACAGACACCTCCTCTTGAACGTCAGTGGCCTCTCCAGGGCACGTGCACCCAAAGCTGTGAGGAAATCTGGTTTTCAAAGCGGTTTGTCACCCAAACTGACATCTCACCTCTCAGCTACCACTGGTTGCTGATGTGGGTGACCACCAAACCCAGCCTCAAGGGATATGCCCATTACCCCAGGGCATGGGATGAGTGTGCTTGAATCCCCACCAATGCCCGTGCTATCACTTGGGGTGTTTCTGCTCCTTTCTTATCCTCGGTCTGTCTCTTCACACCATGCTCCTGCCTAAGGAGTAAAAAATAATACTGCTTGAAAGTGGAGCAGCACTCACTATTTATTCTCTAACTGGCCGCAGGAAAGGTCAGCAGCTGGTGTTAATCAGTAACTGTTAACGAGACAAGCTCTATTTTCCCTTCCTACACCTACAACTTCCCTGACTTCTTCTTCCCAATGGTATCTCTCTAGGGCAGGCTGGGGAGAATCGGATCACCTGGCTGCAAGGGGGACCCTGGTGACAAGGTAGGAATGCTGTACTGTTACTAGGCACGTGAGACGTACCACCCTGACACATGGGCAGCGGATTGTGGCCAGCAAGAGGTTACTGGCCCTTTTTCCAACCGATCGCATGGTCTGATCCCAGAGTAGGGAGCCAGCACCTTTTTGGTCTTCTCTCCTTTCCATGGCCAAGTAAGCTGGGATTCCCCAGTGCCCCTCCCCTCCACGTAGAGAGGAGGGGGCCACTCCTTTCATCACCAGCAAAAAACTGGTTAGTCTCTGGAGCAACTTTCTAAGTTGATTGATTTATTCCACGGGGAAAGCACATGCTGCCACCACTGCAGGGGTTCTTCATCCTTTCCCTCCCTAGGGCCCCGATGGCTACCCAGGAGATGCAGGAGACCAAGGTCCGAGAGGGGATGAAGGCATCAAGGTACGGGCACTCTAAACAGCGAGCGGTGTGTGGGTTGAGGCCACCAGCGAGGGCAGCTAAACACCATGGGCTGTATTGGTTCTCAAATCCTTCACTCCCCATGGATTCCACAGGCTGCTCCGTCTGCCTGGGGTCTGGATCCCACCACCAGACCCAGGAGCCAAGGCAAAAGCGAGCCTGGCTGGCCCTGCTCCTTGGGCTCCTGATGATGTGGGCAATGATCATTGCTTTCTGGTTGTTTCAGGGAGATCCTGGCCGGCCTGGTCGCAGCGGACCCCCAGGACCTCCAGGAGAAAAAGGAAGCCCGGTAGGTTCATGCAGTGTTCAGACAGTCTCCAGCGCCTGATGGGGGGGGTCTGATCCACCCGGCATGGAGCCAGAGCAGTGTCAACCTGCTCACCACGGGGTTACTGCAGCACAGAGATGGCTTCTTGCCAATTTGCCCACTAGCACGGGGAACGCATGAGCCCCTGGGTGGTCGGGTGAGCTGTCCCACCATGCGTGTCCCCACCGGTACAGTGGGAAACGTCACACTGGGGGACATGAGAGGGGACTGGGGGACAGGAAAGAGGTCTGGGGGACATCCCTGCAAGCTGCCCAGAGCAAAGCGAGCGTAGGCCTTGGGCTCTTGTCCCCAGCAGAGGCCAGCAGGCAGAAAAGACTTGCTGACATTCATCCTTCTAGCTGGTCCATTGCACTACATCCTCCCCTCTTCCTGTCTGCTCCCAAGCAGACAAGCCCTGTTTGGCCACAGTTCCCCCTGCTGCAGTCTCATTGCTTCCTTAGTGTTTGTGGCAGCGCCGGTGCCTGTGGGCTGTGATTAAACTTTAAGGACTGATTGCTTGGAGGCTTCGCCCCCCCTGCACTCGACCTTGTTGCCAAAGGCCTGGCTGTGCTGGCAGCCAGTTGCTTCAGACACAGAGGAGGAGGCTGAAAGAGCCCCCCCCAGCCCCAGGCAGGGCTGAACAGATGGGGTAAGGAAAAGCTGACACACCTTTGCTCTGGTGAATGGAGAAAAGGCTCCGAGGTTGGAGCCCTGCACACGCTGCCTCGGCGTGAAGGCACAGCGGGAGTGGGAAAGCACAGGCTGTGTGCTCACATCTGCTCCGGGGTGGACTGCTTGACAGAGGACAGGGTGGGGGGGGGGGGCTGAGGGGGTGCACCTTGACCTCTCTTCTGCTAAACCGTGTTTCTTTATCTTCTCCAAGGGCCTCCCAGGCAATCCTGGACCTCAAGGGCCTGCTGGAAGGAAGGGAAGAAAAGGTGAAATAGGACCTCCTGGACCCAAAGGAGAGGCTGTAAGTGTCTGAATAGCTCTCTGGACAGTGGGCACACCACGGGAACCTGACACAGTTTCATGTCTGAGCCCTGAGAAACTGCCCTGCTTGCCCTCCCTGCCTGGCCTTCTGCATCCCGAAGGATGCACAGATGCTGATCTCCTTGTCTTCCCACCTTCACAGAGCAGCACTTCCATAATCCTAAGCCTGATGTTAGCCATTTCACCTTAGAGAAATCTCCTGTATTCCCACATAACCACACATACCTCTGTGGATGCTCTGGCTGTACTCCACCAAGCTCTCCAAACCTCTGGCTTCTCCCGGGAGCTCACAGAGTTGAGATCTGGTGGCTGTTGTAGTAGAGCTCTCTGAAAAGGGCAACACCAAATTACAGCCGTATCACAGCCATGCTGACCCCAGCTAATGCGGTGGGGCACTGCAGAATTTGGGGAGTGGGCTGGCGATGACATTCCCTGGAAGAATACAGCAGCATGGCTCCACCAGCACCACCGGAGCTCAGCTGGCTTGTGTCCCTGTGTGTGAGCAATGGTGCAGGAAGCACCGGCAGAAGAGCTGGAAGCAGAGCAGTCTTTAACCCTGAGGGAATCAGCCATGAGTGCTTGTGGTCACTGAGGTGGCCACCCTCCTGGAAGAGCAGTCTGTCCATGGCTTCCCAAAAGCCAAAGGCAAGATCCCTCCTCACCAAGCAGTGCCACCACAGCCATCCCTGCTTCCCTGCTGCCAGGAACATGCTTGCTAAGGGGGCAAGGAGAGGTCCCAGGGGGCAAGGAGAGGTCCCTTGGGCCCAGAGGGAGAAGGCAGGGCAGCCAAGCACCTGCATTCAGCTAGCATCCGCCTTTGCATCCCATTTATGTGACTTTCTGTGTCTGCCAAGGGTCGACGTGGAGATCCAGGGACGAAGGGCAGCAAAGGCACTCCTGGCTCCAAAGGAGAAAGGGTGAGTAAGGCAACCACCCAGAGCATTGCAAACGAGCCCAGGATGCATGGGGCTGTTGCCATGTCTGGGCAACAGCACATCACATGTGTGTCCAACCACAGCACCAGGAGCTGCAGATCCCACTGGGCTCTCCATGTGTGCTCTGTTGCCACCGTGTCCGCTCCTGCCCTGGGGGGAGCCGGTCCAGCTTCTTCTTCCAGGCCTTGATCCAGAGAGGGGATTAAGGGCTGAGAGCCATATTTGGAGGGCATGCTGCCCTGATGCCGTTTCACTCCATGAAACACCGGATTTGAGAACAACATCATGCCTCCTTGCTCCAAGGAGCACTGCCACACACACCAACAGCATTGAAGACACCCCTGACTGTGAATATTTTTACCCTCCTCACAGGGAGATCCTGGTTCAGAGGGTCCTCGTGGCCTGCCCGGTGAGGTTGGAAGCAAAGGAGCGAGGGTAAGTGCTCAGCAGGCTGTTCTCCTGGTGCACAGCTGCTTGTGCCTTTCTCTACACATTCTTGTGTCTTGCTCTGCTTTGCAGGGAGACCAAGGACTGCCAGGACCCCGAGGCTCTCCAGGTCCTATAGGAGAGCCAGGCAAGATAGTAAGTCATCCTGGGGCATCTGTGTGACCGTGTCCTCCCTCTGCGGTGAGAGCTTACCCTACTGCACTGTCCATCCTGAGGGGAGTGAGCCTGACCTCTTCTCAGGGAGGCCCAAAAACTATCCCAGGGGCCCCTGGCTAGCCCCTCTGGGGACAAGGAGAAGTTGCAGGATGCAGGAGTGCCTGCTTCTCCATCAGTCCCCATCCCAGGTGTTCCCATGATGATGTAGAAGGGGGTCATGTGGTGAGGAAAATTGGGTCTCTGGGGGCACCCATTTGTCCTGGGTCTGTGCTTAGTCCAGCACCCCTCTGTGGCAGTAGTGCCATGACATCCATGTGGCTCCACGGGATGCAGGAACCTAAGTGCTGAATCAGTTGCCATCACAGTAACCACCTCGGGAGGGGAGATGGTCTCACAGCATCGTCCCTAGAGCTGGTTCCTCCAGCGCGGGTCCCCTCCGTGGCTGGGGAGCTGCGGGGAACATCCTCACCCCCTCCCTCCACTCTTCCCAACACTGTCCTGCAGGGATCGCGTGGGGACCCTGGTGACTTGGGCCCAAGAGGTGATGCTGGACCACCAGGACCAAAGGTAAAGGGTATTTTGGTCTGCTTTATTTATGTATTTTTTAATTATTATTATTATTTTATAAAGGCTTCCGCTGCAGAAACTTGTGTGCCTGGGGAACTGAGCCTCCCCATGGGGCAGAGATGTAGGTCTTGCTCTGGCCAAGGCAGCTATGGTTGCACCCCTCACCCTGCCCAGATTCAGGGGTGTGCCTGGCACGTGATGCTCCCAAGACCCCATCAAGCCTAGCTCCGCACCGCCCTTTCCAATGTTCAGCCACAGAAGCCACATCTCCTGGTGGCATCTCACCTCAGGAGAAGATGGAAGTGGCTCTGGCATCGCCAGAGCACAGAGGCTGGGTTTGGTTTCTGATGGGTCGCTTTTATTCCTACCAAAGGGTGACAGAGGCAGACCTGGCTTCAGCTACCCTGGACCCAAAGGACCACAGGTATGTATGCCTGTTGCGGTGGAGGTTGCTGCTGGAGCTGAGCAACCTGGGGGAAGAGGGAAGGAGGAAGAAAATTGGTCGGGGTGACACAAAGATGGAGCCTACAGAGGGGGCGAGGAGGCCGAACAGCAGGACCAAAGCTGGCCACAGCTCCATCGGCCTTGTGCAGAGGTGCTGGGGAGTGGCTGGGTGCTGACCTTTCCCTCCTCTTTCTTCGCAGGGTGACAAGGGTGAGAAGGGGCAGCCAGGACCCAAGGTGAGTGCGTTTGTCCCCGTCACCTGGGGTTTTGTTGTACTGACTGAAATGCTGAGCAGTCATCACCCAACGCTCTGGGCACGTGGCTGAGGACCCTCTCCTGCCAGCAGCTGCCCTGGCTCTTCCCTGCCGCTGTGGCCTGGGGGTACCACCCAAGCCACCTCTTTTTGAAGCCGTTGGAAACGCGCTGGGTGCAGAACTCCTTTATCCTTAGCTAACACCTGTGTAAACACTGCTTGCTGGCTCTGCACTCAGCACCTGGTTTAGAGGGTGCTGGTTTAGAGGGTGGTCTCCCGGGCCAGGAGGGTGTGTGGGTTTTTTGATGGGCTCATAGCAGCAGTACCTCTGCCTGAGCACATCCAGATGTGCTCCATGCCGGATCTGTTTCTCCTTCCTTCGAGCAGGGTCTAAGAGGTGAGCTTGGACCAAAAGGATTGCAAGGGACCAAAGGAGCAAAGGGGGAACCGGTAAGCAGACTTCCCACTACCCACGGTCCCCCGCCCTCGCCCCTGCCAGGTGTGCTGGGGACAGTGCTGCCTGCTCCCCCCACCTGGCCCTTTGTCCCCTCAGCATGGCGGTGCCAGGCTGTGCTTGGCAGGGCTGTGCCCGACAGAGGGGGTCAGGAGGAGCCCCAAACCACAATACATGACCCTTCTCTGGTTCTTTCTCAGGGTGACCCTGGACCAGAAGGTGAGCCTGGATCCCGCGGGCCAACTGGTGAACCAGGCCCTGAGGTATGGTACCGTGCGATGGCGTCTGAGCAGATGCTGCTGCTCCCTCCTCCCCTCCCCTCTTCTCCTTGACAGTCTAAAGCCCAGAGGACCCCCATGGGTCTCCCCACAGCAGGGCTTGCTGGGGGAGACACTGGCTGCCAGAGGTGCCTGCTGGCTCCCAGCAAGGCTTCCCTACTCTCCCCATGGCAGACTGGTGCAGAAAAGCCGCAATTTTTTTGCTGGCTCTGACATCCTGTCCCCAAAAAGGGGCAAAGTGCCTGAAATCCCTGTACTTTTCTTGCAGGGGACCCCTGGCCCACCCGGAGATCCTGGTCTGACTGTAAGTAGCACTGCTTGGCACCACCTCTCCCTCCAACCCCATGCCGATGCTCTTCCTCCTGTGAGGAAAGCTCCTGGGAGCTTTGCTGCACACAGCTGGAGAGCCAAAGGGGGCATTGAGGTCCCACCACTGCATGGCAGAGGTGGCATGGGACTTCCCAGGGTGTCCCAGGGAAGAGGGGAGGGGGCTATCTGGGTGGGAGGAGAGAGGGGGGAACCTTTTCCTTAGAGGGGAGGGAGGCATTCACCCCACACCCCTTTGCCGGCAGGACTGCGATGTGATGACCTACGTGCGTGAGACGTGCGGATGCTGTGGTGAGCAGACCATCACCTCTCCCTGGGGCAAGGGAAGGATGACTTAAGGGGTGGGGAAAAGGGGGTTCACCAGAGGCTGCCTCCTTCTTGGAGAGCACCCTGGATGGAGCTCTACCCCATGAGCTGCTGAAATGGTGGGCTCTTCTCCGCTCTGCACAGTGCTGCAGCCTGCAGAGGGGATGCTACGGGAAGTCCTTCCCTGCTCACCCTGACCCCAGCCCACCCCAGAGTGTAGTGGCACTGCTGGGGCAGCCTGACTTACCTCCCAAAAGGGAGATGTGCCATTGCAGGGGCAGTGAGCTGTGACATCGAGTGGCACACTCCAGATGATAGCATAGGGTGTGTAACACGGCAAGACATTCAAGGTCAGGCTTGGTGGGGATCTGAGTGACCTGGTCTAGTGAAGATGTCCCTGCTCAATGCAGGGGGTGGGGCTAGATGGCCTTTGAGGGTCTCTGCCAACCCAACATAGCCTGTGATTTGATGATTAAAAAGGTTCCTTCAGACAGATGCATGTGAAGCCCCCTCTGCTGCCAGCTGCAGCCCTGTGGATGCTTGGTGTGGTGCTGATTCCATCCTCCCATCAACGGTCCCTTCTGCCCCGGCAGCTCCTGTTCCCACCATCACTGACCTTTGTGCTTTCCTCCTTCTCAGACTGCGAGAAGCGCTGCGGCGCCCTGGACATCATGTTCGTCATAGACAGCTCGGAGAGTATTGGTTACACCAACTTCACCCTGGAGAAGAACTTTGTTGTCAACGTGGTCAGCCGGCTGGGCTCCATTGCCAAGGACCCCAAGTCACAGACAGGTCTGGACTGGGTGGGGACACAGTGGGGTGTGGGGAAAAGACAAGGCTCTTGGATCCCTCCAGCTTCCACATCTGCTCTGGGCTGCGGTCCATTGTTCCAGCATTTCCTCTGCCCTCCCCAGCTCTTCTGGGCTGGCCAGGCAGCTCTGTGAGGATATGAAAGGTTGCTGGCTTCCTCTGCTTTTCCCTCAGGATGCAAAGCTGAGTAGTGTGACTCTTGGTTGGCAGGTGCCCGTGTTGGGGTGGTGCAGTACAGTCACGAGGGGACCTTCGAAGCCATCAAGCTTGATGATGAGCGCATTGATTCCCTGTCGAGCTTCAAGGAGGCAGTGAAGCGCCTGGAGTGGATCGCTGGAGGCACGTGGACACCCTCTGCCCTTCAGTTTGCCTACAACAAGCTCATCAAGGAGAGCAGGAGAGAGAAAGCCCAAGTGTTTGCTGTGGTGATCACGGATGGGCGCTACGACCCCCGGGATGACGACCAGAACCTGGGGGCTCTCTGTGGTAGAGATGTGGTTGTCAACACCATCGGCATTGGAGACATGTTTGACCAGCCAGAACAGAGCGAGACCCTGGTCTCCATCGCCTGCAACGAGCCCCAGAGAGTCCAGAAGATGAGGCTCTTCTCAGACCTGGTGGCAGAGGAATTCATTGACAAGATGGAGGACGTGCTCTGCCCAGGTCTGTACCTCTCCTTGTGAAATTCCTACCAGGACTGGAGTTTTCACCCCCGGGGTTTGGGGAGGTGGGGATGTCATATGTGGCGCATGATGATGACCTGCTTGGTGACATGGTCTAGTGTCACCACCTACAGCTACCTGAAGGGAGATTGTAGAGAGCTGGGCAATGTTGGGGACAGGAGATGTGACAAGGGGAAATGGGCTCAAGCTGCGCCAGAGCAGTGTCAGAGCAGATGTGAGGGAAAAGTTCTTCCCTGAAAGAGCTGTCAGGGCCTGGCACAGGCTGCCCAGGGAGGGGCTGAGTCACCTTCCCTGGGTGGGTTTAACAGATGGGAAGATGAGGTGCTGAGGGCTATGGTTTAGCTTGGGATGGGATTGGTTTGACTTGATGATCTTCAGAGGTTTTTTCCAACCTTGTGATTCTGTGATAGATGGTTGGACTCAATGATCTTGAAGGTCTTTTCCAACCAAAACCATTCTGTGATTCTATGACCTCGTAGAGAGCTCACTCTGCTTCTCTGGCTGTGCAAGCTGTGAAGGGGGGTGGCAGCACATCACTCAAGTTTCCCCCCCTTTCTTTTCCTTCCAGATCCGCAGATCGTCTGCCCTGAGCTGCCCTGCCAGACAGGTAAACATGACAAGTGGCTTCATGCCACCTACAGAGAGTGGGTAGGTCTGAGGCGGGGAGGGAGGGAAGGAGGGAGTGCACAAGGGTGAGGAGTGGGAGGGTGATGCGTGGCCCTGCTCATTCCCTTCGGGTGGCAGGAATAGCGTTACTTTATGTGAGGAGAGGCTGCAGGGTTTCACCTCCAGCTCTTTTCCTGTCTTGACTCCTCTGCACAGGTAGGTACGAGCACACAGCCTTGGTGCACCAACGTGGCTCAGTCACAATGCTCCCCCCCCGTCCCCATTCTGGTTTTGACTTCCAAACTTGGCAATTAATTTCTTACCTGTTGCATAAATCAAGTCAAAACCCCCTTGAGGAACCCTCCCTCTGCTGTGAAATGCAGCACTGGGCAGGATGCTCCTCAGGCAGATCGGGGGTAGGAACTGTTTGGAAAAGGACACTGTAGCGGGCCCAAAGCTTTGGCTTCTCTAATGCTGGCTGTATTTAATTAACAATTAACTCAGGGTGTTGGATTAAAGGAAAAAAAAAGGCTGTAAGGATCCTCTGGTAGAAGGGAGATGGCTGCTGCACGCTGCAGGTAGCTTGACATTTTGCTTGTTAAGGGTCAGATCTGCACCCTGAGTGCCTAGAGACCCTGCCTGGCTGAGCCTGCGTGCCTGTTTGAGAACAATAGATGCCCCATTTGCTGATGTGCATAAAGCTTTTAGGAGACAAAAGTTCGGCCAGTTCTTGGAATTCTTCCCTCTGCTCTCACCACAAATGTTCTTGTGGAAGTCTCCAGCTTCAACTCAGTGTCACACAGCATCTCAAAGTCCACCTTCCCTTGGGTTCCACGCGACGCAAGGGGAAACTGGTCCCAGGATGCTCAGAAACCTGAAGACAGAGGAGTTACAATTATTCCCTCACTAGTGCTTCTGGTATTTGCTGCCCAGCCATGCAGGGAGCACAATGTCCAACCATGACGCTGAGCTTACCCAGCCAGGCTCCTCTGCGGTGTCCTCCGAGGAGCTTTTTCCTGCAGATCTGTGCACAGGGAGGCAACTCCCCTGAGCCACGCTGGTGACTGCTCCAGTATCTCCAAAGGTTTTGGTCTTTGCAGCCTCCCTGCTCCCGAGGAAGACTGTAGGAGAGAGACTGACCCAAGCAGTGATGCACTAATGTTCTTCTAGGCTTGGGCCATCCAAGCCCTCCAAAGCAAGGAGATGTTGGCGGTCCTTTCCCTGTAGTGTACTTGTGTGCTTCTCTTCCTGATGCAAGGTGAGAACAGGTCGCTGATGCCCAAGAGTCCTGGGGACCAGAACAGAGATGGCTTGAGAGGGCATCTGAGGGGGTTCCCTCTTGGGTGAACTGCTCAAGCTGTGCCGTAGGCAGGTCAGGTCAAGTGCAGGCCCTACACCTGTGCCCCAGAGGACACAGGACGCAGAGTGATGTAGCTGGGTAGGTGTGGGTCTCCTGTAAAAGACCGTACACCCATCTCTCAGCATGGACAGGAGCGGCCCTGGCGTGTAAGGATCTGTAGATCAAATTTTAAGTAATGCCCAGGGATTTCTGGGCCCTTGGGCAAAGCACCTCCCACCCGCTGCACTGGATGGTCCGTGATGCATTGCTGTCATCACTGAGAAGGATTTGCAATGATCACACTTGCCTTGGAGCAAGGGAACATGTTGGATGGGATGTGACTTAAGACAGAGCACAGGGCTTCTCTGTTCAGCGCTCAGCTTCTCCTGGTTCTCTGGGAACATCTCAGGAATGGGTGCCAATTCCCGTGCAAGCCCTTCGGATGGAGTCGGTGCCCTTCACAGGGAGCCTGAGTGAGACCTTCGTGTGCATCCAATGTGTGTGTCCAGTTGGAGACAGGACAGACATCGGTCAGGTCAGGGAGGCAGCTACACCCAGCCCTGTTCTTGGCCCCGTGGTTGTTGGAGTGGCATTTTATGGAGCAACTGCTCATGCCAGGAACCCTGGCTCCAGCCTGAGTATTGAGCAGAGCACAGAGAGGGACACCCCTGCTTCCTCCAAAGCAGTGGCACGCCGCCACTTTGGGGTCAGTTCAGTGGCTGAAGGTGTGCCTGCCTCAGTGCTCTGCCTGAGGAAATCTGGGTTTTCCCCTTCTCAGGGCAGGTGTCCCCAGTGCCGCCCACGGATTCAGATGCCGGTGTGTTAAATGGGTTACACACCAGGCAGACCTGAGCTGACTGCTTGCTTCAGTAGAAACCGCATGATGCTCTGTGATGCTGCTTCTAACCTATGCAAAAGGCTTTGCTTTGAGCTTTGGGATGTTACGTGACTCTAAGTTCAGCACAACCAGGTGGAGATGTGGGTCAGGACAAGCCTGGACACCACGTTAGGAGCATTGCACACCAGTGCCTTACAACCAAAGCACAGAAGGCCGAGTGCTGGGCAAGGCATCCACATAACGTTGGCCCCTAGTTAGATGTCTCTCTGGCTGTGCAGCGCCACGTGTAAAGTTTGCACATAGCAGAGTTCAACTGTAGAATCATAGAATGTGATGAGTTGGAAGGAACCCATGAGGAACATGTGATGGCTGAGAACCCCCAGGCAGAAAGGAGCTGGACCCCGTGGCCCTCTCTGGAGCACTGCTCTTCCCCCAGCACCGTGTCCACGCTGGAGGAGTGAAAAGGAACTGGGCTGTTCAGGTTTCACTGCATTTTCAGAGGTCTCTCTGTTGGTGGGTGATCGATTGTGGGGCAAAGCCCACGGCTGCTCAGGCACAGGAGCAGCAGAAAGGTTTAAAACCTGGCTTTGGCCTTTACTTCTCTGTCCCTTGTTAGCTCTGCTCTGTGGTGTGGCGGACGTAGGAAGGCCAGGTAGCATTCAGAGACACGGCGGTTGCTGGCGAGCCCTGAAAATATTCTTTTGACGCTCACTTGCAGATGACAGGAACCCTGGGAACGTAAACCCACTTATTTTCCGCCCCATGGAAGAGGGAGTCAACATAGATTTCCCCAGCACCATCCATTCGATCGCCCAGTTCCTAAACTCCACGCGGGAAACGCAGGACCCCAGCATGTACACCCAGCTGGTGGCCACTTTGGCCTTTACTGCCGAAAAAGCCAAGTTTGCCACTGGAAATGAGCGGCAAGAGTGGATGGACTTGTTCATTGACACCTTCAAAATGGTGCACAGCGAGATTGTGGGGGACCCAGAGACCGTGCTAGGGCTTTGCTGATGCCTCCCTTAGAGGTCTGGCGAGGCGGGTGGAGGCAGAGGTTGAGTGGAGGTGGTTGGTGATCGTTGTTCCTCGAGTGCCTGTTTGGTGGAGGGG
Source organism: Gallinula chloropus (assembly GCF_964237585.1). Taxonomy (NCBI): domain Eukaryota; kingdom Metazoa; phylum Chordata; class Aves; order Gruiformes; family Rallidae; genus Gallinula; species Gallinula chloropus. The sequence goes on along the minus strand of NC_140090.1, from coordinate 27,519,401 downwards.
CCAGGAACACCTGGGTAGATGCTTTTAGTTTAGGAGAAACACCGGCAGTGCAATAGCTTGGTTGGGCTCGGCTTGGGATGTCACACAAGGGGACATCCTCTCCAGCTTGACTGGCTGATGGGCATGGTGGCTTTCCCCAGGGACGTCAAGAGATGCTCTTGGTTTTCCCACCGCTTTTCTGCATTGCCTGGATCTCCAAGCCAGCCTCGCTGCTCCCGCCTCCAGCATCCCATGCTCTCCCCTTGCTCCTGCATGCTCGTGCATCCCAGCCCTCAGCCATGCACCAGCACCAGGCTCCACAGAGCCATGGATGTGCATGGCTGAGGGCCAGAGCAAGGGCCAGAGCAAGCCCCTCATTTGCAGAGAGCCTAACGATGCACTTTCCCCATGCCTTCCCACCTCCCTGCGTGCTGACTGCTCCTGAAGCATCTCCCACATCCTTTTGCTGGGTTGAAGCACGGACTCTCTTCAGGTCCACTTGTGTGGCCAGGCTGGCAAAGCTCCTCTCGCTGCAGTGAGCATCTGTGCAGCTGTTTGGGGGGCAGCCAGGGGTACTGAGGGGAAAGAGCAGTACAGGAGCTGGGGGCAAGCCTGGCTTTCCAGCGAGAACCCCGAAACCCAGGGAGTGCTTCTCTCAGAAGCTGTGTGGTCTCCTTCTGCCTTTCTCTCTGCTTGTTCGTTTGTGTTTCTTCTGCCTTAAATAGCGACGTGTGCCTGTTGGCGTCTAGGAGGCAGAGGTTGTGTAGGGCTGGGCAGTCCAAGGCAGAGACCGCGCTGTCAGACCTTTGCGATGCCTTACGTGAGCTATCCCAAAGCAAACCAGTATAACCCAGTATAACCCCCTTGATCCATGCCCACTGCCAGCTTGGCTCAGGGCAGGGGCTACAGCCCCGCTGCTTGCACTGCAGGTACATGTGTTGGGATGAGGAGGGGTCTTGCCCTCAGCTCAGCTGCCCGCGGCTCTCCCAAAAAGTGAACAGCGACTGCCATTCCTTCCCCCCCTCCCTGGTGTAACTGCTGCCCTCTGCATCCCTCTTACTGGGATGTCTTACATCCCTCTTAGTGGGATGCAAGAAGAGGAAAAAAAGGTGTTTTGCCTGCAGACACAAAAGCAGAAGCGTTACCAGCCCACAAGAGCGGACTTTGCAGCCTCTCTGACATGTTATTAATGCAATAAAGTAAACTGAGCAAACGCCATATTTCATGGGTAGAAGGGAGATGAGCGGGCTTTAACAAAAGCCCCCAAAACCCCCAAAAGAAACCCAACCCCCACCCCCCCCATGGTTGGGTTGTAAAGTTTCTGGGTGCGCAAAGCGGAGACGAGCTCGGGCAGGGGGAACTGGAGCGGGGAGCTTGCCCGTTGGGAGCATCGTGCAGCCCCTTCAACGCCCGTGCACACAGGAGGTGTTTGTGTTGCTCAGTGCTGAGTGAAGAGTCTTTTCTGCCAAGGTTTCGGCCTGCTGGGTTTTTTTGCTCCCGGTCTGTAGGGATGGGGAGCTTGGAGGACTCTGCTGTGGGCGTGCAATGGAGGAAGAGTTGTTCGGAGAGTTTAAATGCCACATGCAAAAGGCAACAGGATGGAGGATCTGCTTGTGCCAGCTGTAATCCACACACGAAATCCAACCAGTCTGTGCAAAGCCAAGCTCCTTACTCTTGATTTTTACCCTGGACGTAGCGTGTGACTCAGGCTGCTGGGATCCAAGTAAGGCGACTGAGCTCGGAGCAATTAAACCCCTCTGGCTAGTGATGCTAGAGGAAAAGCCCCAAAGAAACACAGATCTGAAGAAAACTGAGATGGCCAGGACATCTTGCTGAACACGATGAGGATTCGTCAAGGCAAAGGGGGTTTAGGCCTCATCGCACAGCGGCTCTTTATTTCATTTCCTTTGGAAGGATCTCCTAGTGCAGCAGTGCGGCGCTGGAACCAATGCTTTTTTACCTCTTAAAAACCCTTCAGCTCATTTAAGGGAAGAAGATATAAGGAATTGTGTCTTTGCCTGAGCAGTGCCCACATTTGCCCTTGTTAGGCAGAGGCGCTGTGGTGCTTCGCTGGCATAATCCTGGCTCACCCCTCATAAAACCAGACACGATTCATCACAGCTGTGGTTCCCTTGGTAAAGCTCTTGGGTAGAGGAAGGGCAGGGATCAGGGGTTGGGGAAAGAACAGTCCACACCTCCTAGAAGACATGGGAGGGGTTGGGAGGGGGCTGAGATGTCAGTCCCCATCTCACCCTTGCTTTCACCTCCCTATCATTGACAATAGAGGAAATACCAGTTACCCAGGTTTTGGAAGAGTGGGAACATGATCCAGTGGGTGAGGTTACTGCATGTTACCAGCTGGGCTGCCAAGGGCAAGATAGTCAGTAAGTCAGTGGTATTTCTGCTTTTTGTGCTGCCTCTGTTAGAACTCCTGACCTGTGTCCTAGTGCAGGGTACCCAGCACAGAGAGCTGCGGGTGCTCGTGCCTGGCTGTAACCTGTGTGAGAAGGGCTGGTGCTCTGATTAAAAGCGTGACGGGAAGGTTTTAGTTGGCCTAATAGGTGGTGATGCCTCTGAGAGCTTATAGAATCACAGACTGGTCGGAGTTGGCAGGGACGTCTGGAGATCCCCCAGTTCCCACCCCACCCCCCCCAGAGCAGGGTCCCCTCGAGCAGGCTGCACAGGACAGCGCCCAGGATCATGGGGGCTGAATGTCCCCAGAGATGGAGCCTCCCCAACATCTCTGGGCAGCCTGGCCCAGGGCTCTGACACCCTCCCAGCGAAGAATTTCTTCCTCAGGGTTAGGTAGGACTTCCTCTGCTCCAGTTTGTGCCCATCACCCCTTGTCCTGTCTCTGGGCACCACTGAGCACAGACTGACCCCCATCCTCCTGAGCCCACCCCTCAGGGATTTATCATCATTGATAAGATCCCCCCTCAGTCTTCTCCAGGCTGCAAAGTCCTGAGTCCCTCAGCATCTCTGTGTAAGAGAGGTGGTCTACTCCCCTCAGCTTCTCCATTATCCCCCTTATCTGCCAGTTAAGGATGAGAATCTTGTTCCCTGCTGCAGGAAGGGGCACTCAGGTCCTCAGCCTCCCAGAAATGGGAACAAGCTGCGGCTGAAGCATGACACCGAACAGGATGAAACAGGTTTTGCTATACTGCCTTGCATCCATGGCATTCCCCTGGGATAACACGTGTGCCAGAGCACCTTATTGCCCAGCCCGAAGGCAGCCCTCGCCACCCGTGAGGAGTCTCTCTGGTGAGCGCTCCTGCAACATGAGAGCCAGCCCTGTGTCCCACTCTCACTGAAGCCCCACGGAGCGACGCTCCTCTCAGCCATGGTCTGCTTAACTAGGAGCTCTTCAGGCTCGCCTCGGGTCCAGTGGGAGGTGGGTGGATCTTGCTTGCCTGAAGAAACATGCCCACACGTGGGCAAGCCTTGGAGAAGACAGGCAGGTGAGGCTCCTTGCAGCCCTCACTCCCACCTGCTCGCTTCCACCTGCTTCTGCAGACCCCTACCCAGATTTTGGGCTGTGAGGTTGCGAGGGGCATGGCTGCCTTCCTCCCTTCCCCTCTCCATGGCTGCACAGAGCACTGAGGACCAGGAGCGCGGGCACTGCCGAGGCAGAGTATCCTCGTGGCAGCAGCACCCGTGCCCTGCGATCTGCAGCGCCAAGGCACCTTTAGACAACGCTTCTTGAGGAAGGGTGGGCAGAGGTGAGTATGTGCCTTGGCTGCTTTAAGGGAGAGTCATGGCTGAGCTGCAGAACGCTGTGTTCTAAAGGCATCGCTGGGGGATTGACTCCCACCACAGCCATCCTGGCGCTGCAGGAGCCCGCGGTTTGGTGTATGGTGAGCACCACTCCTGGCACACCATGGCTGGAAGGTATGTTCTCCTCCCTAAGGAGACACATCAACCTTTCACCGTGCCCTGCCAACTACATTAAACCACAAGCACTGGCAGAACCTTCCTGCACTGGGCTTGGCTCTTGCCCTGGATGGAAGTGGAGCTGGACAGCGTGCTGCTACCGCCTGGTGCTGCTGGATCCATACTGGGTTTGGAGTCCTGGGGGCTGTGTTTTGCTTTGAATATAACACTGCTGTTTGCTGAGTGCCTGCACACAGTCCTGACGTACCCAGCAGCCATCCCCTTGTTGCCAAGGAACACTGCTGGTTCGGCATCCCACCGTGCCCAGTCTGGGCATAGCAGCGCCCAGCACCCAGGAAGAGCTTTTCCAAGCTGGATTTGCTCATAGTAGAGAAATCGCGACCTAACGTGATGCTCCTGCCCCAAACATTACCCCTCGTTGCCAGAGATGGAGGCTGAAGGCTGGGGCTGCTTCAGAACATCCCATTCCTTGCCGGTCACGCAACACAACATGATGTGGGCTCCAGGAATTTGGAGAAGTGTGGTCTTTGGGTGAATCCTTTGAGAGTCACCACTCCGAGAACCAGTCTTGAGAGTCACAGGGTTTCTTGACAGCAGCACGACCAGAGGCAGGAACTCCAAGGAAGAAGAAAGTTCAACCAGTAATACCTCAGAGCTGCCTCCAAGGGGTGCTCTTTCCTTCTCCCCTTTTTCCCGAGCTTGCTCGCTGTGTGTATCCATGTGCCCCCTTACTCTGTGGACAGGCTGAAGAACAATGTCCCACCGTGTTTCAACACAAACCTTGATCTGTTTTACGTTACACAAGCTGCTTTACCGGTGCATCAACAAGGGTAGTCTTGTTCTCCAAACACAGGACCCAACCCTCGTAAGCTCCTCAGGAATTACTGATTGCTGATTTAAGCTAATCTGCGTGGAAGGTATGAAAACAGCTTTTGTCCTGCAAATCTGGGTGTGAAGAGTAATTCTGTGAAAGGAAACCCCTCTCTAGAAGTAACTGAGAGGTTTGTGGGCACTGCCTGCTGTTAATCTCCAGATATTCCTGTTATAGATAAGGGCTGGGCACTGCCCTAGGAAGGCTGATGCCATTCTGGGCCTGAAACAGACAGACCTGTGTAACATTGTGGATGCTTGTAGAGGTCTGTCTTGGGCCCCAGAATTAACATTCATTGAGACCTAGTGCCCAGGACCTGAGGGAATCTGAAGCAAAGCTCCTATGGTACCGAGGGCAAAGATGGGCTTTGGTGGCCAAGTGGGGCTCGTCCTTCTTTGGCCAAAAATGCAATGAGGCAACTCCATCCCAAGCTGCCCAAGGCAAGCCCCAACCGTGTCCCACAGGCTTCGTTATGCTCCCAACTTTTGTCTTCTTCTCTCTCCAGCAGAGCTTGCGGTGGCCCAGTGCACCCAGCGCCCCGTTGACGTGGTCTTCTTGCTCGATGGCTCCGAAAGGATCGGGGAGCAGAATTTCCACAGGGCCCACCGCTTTGTGGAGGAGGTGGCCCGGCAGCTGACGTTGGCCAGGAGCAACAGCGACAGCATGAATGCCCGGATCGCGCTGCTGCAGTACGGCAGTGAGAGGGACCAGGACGTGGTCTTCCCGCTGACCTACAACCTGACGGAAATCTCCAACGCCCTGGCACGGATCAAGTACCTGGACTCGTCCTCCAACATCGGGTCAGCCATCATACATGCCATCAACAACATCGTGCTCAGCCCGGGGAACGGGCAGCGACTGGCCCGGCGCAACGCTGAGCTCTCCTTTGTCTTCATCACCGACGGCATCACGGGAAGCAAGAACCTGGAGGAGGCCATCAACTCCATGAAGAAGCAAGACGTCATGCCCACGGTCGTGGCTCTGGGGAGCGATGTAGACATGGATGTCCTGCTGAAGCTTGGCCTCGGGGACCGGGCAGCCATCTTTCGGGAGAAGGACTATGACAGCCTCTCCCAGCCCAGCTTCTTCGACAGGTTCATCAGGTGGATATGTTAAGTGAAGGGGGTGCCCCTGTGTGCCTCTCACCAGTATATGCGTCCCTGATGCTACCTGTTTCATTTAATTCCTTCTGTATGGTTGCCAGCAACTCTGAGCTGGCCCAGACCACCTGCCCCCCTGGGTCTGTCTTTCTACCCAAAACCCAGAGCTCTTTTTTTGGTCGATTTTCATGATGAAGTCATACGCTCTTACATTTATGGTGCTAATTAAAACCCAGATCAAAGCAGGACACAGAGCCATGCGACATGCTTCTGTAGAGCTTTACACATGCTAAGCCGTGCTTAGGCGCTGTAACCCTAGGAGGGCTTGTTGGAGAAGCCAGAAACCCTTCCAGCGCGGTAGGATGAACAATCATCTCCAGTTTTCAAAAGCTCTCAATATCCTTCAGACTTCTGCGAGGGGCTTTATGGTTGTGACAACCCCCCAGCTCTGCTCTTCACCAAATTCATCTCCAGATTATCTCACCTCTCTTTCTTCTCTCAGTGCTTCTGCCCTGAGAGAATGGGGTTGAGTTTATGACACGCCATGTGCTGCTTGAAACAGCCAGCACCTTGCTTTCCTTCTGCACAGCCCTTGGTGGCTTGCTCCTCTTTCCCGGTAGGGATGGGATGGCAAGAGGCTTTGCTGCCTTCTGCAGATGCTCCTTTGGAGAGGTCCTAAATTTCAAAGACCCTCCTTAAAAATCTTTGCTTTTCCATGGGCCATTGCTTTCTTTTGCTATTCTGATCGTCATCAGAAGCCATTCATTTATTCCTGTACCCAAAATCCTGGCTGAGAGGGGCAGCATCCCTCCCAGCACCTCACAAAACACCAGGCAGCTGCTGGAGCTGCCTCCCTGTCATAGCAACGTGCCCAAAGCAACCATGGTGTTGTCTTGCCATCGGTATCTGCTGAGTGATGCCCAGATTTGAACTCGAATTGTGCTGTCTGCAAAGAAAAAACCAAACCCAAAACCCAAATAAATACACAAACTCTTTTCACCCTATCCTGAAAAAGCCTCTTCATTCTGTAGTTGGTCTCCTCTTCTTTCTTATTTCCAACAAGACGCTGGTTCTCCTGGCAGCAGATCCAGAGGAGTTTGTGTACTGCCTCTCCTCACAAAATGCTGGAGATGAGGACCAGAGGGAGCACAAAATGCTGACGGGGACACCCCCGGTGCACCCAGCTGCCTCCCTCCAGTTGTGCCCTTGCAGACCTGTTCTGCTGCCCCTGGCCCCGCACATCCCACCCCAGCATCCATCAAGCTGCAGTTTCAACATGACAAAGACCACGTCTTCATCCCCCACCTCCCTCACCTCTTCATGGGTGAGGAGCACAGGGGCCCTCGGGTGCCCCTCACTGCGTGGGGCTGTGCCCTTCCCCCACCACGGAGGCGGCATTGCGCCCGAATCATGTTTCCCCCCCACATGTTCTCTAGCCCCTCTTACTGCCAACCCTCACCCAGCTTAACACAGGACAGTGGGGCGGGGAGCCCTTCAAGGATCAGGACACTTCTGTAGGGTCGCATCCATGGTGGTGGCGGTGGCATGGGGAGGAGAGGCTGGGGAAGGCTTTGCTTGTCCTCAGGGGATAGGCACGGGGTGCAGTGACAGGGCATGGTGATGGGGAGCCATGTCCATGCCTACAGCAGTGCCCCCACTGTGATTTCCCTCCTTTGGGAAGCAGAGCCAGGGCACACAGAACACCTGCACTCAGAGAGGAGTGAAATCATAGAATCAGAGAATCACAGAATCACAGACTGCTCTGGGTTGGGAGGGACCCCAAGGATCACAGAGCTCCAACCCCCTGCCACAGGCAGGGACACCAACCTCCAGGCCTGGAGCTACACAAGGTTGCCCAGGTCCCATCCAACCTGGCCTTGAACACCTCCATGGACGGGGCACCCACCCCCTCTCTGGGCAGCCTGTTCCAGGCCCTCACCACTCTCTCTGGAAAGAACTTCCCCCTAATATCCAATCTAACCCTTCCCTCACTCAGCTTCACTCCATCCCCCTTCTCCTGCCAATCTCTACCCTTTAACAAGCTGATTCCCCTCCTGTTTCTCTGCTCCCTTCAGGGACTGGAAGGCTGCAATGAGGTCCCCCTGCAGTCTTTTCTTCTCCAGGCTGAACAAGCCCAGCTCCCTCAGCCTCTCTTCGTAGGGGAGGTGCTCCAGCCCTCTGATCACCTTCGTGGCCTCCTCTAAACCCTCTCCAACAGTCCCACATGTTCCTTGTACTGGGGGCCGCAGCTCTGGACACAGCTGGGGCCCCATGAGGGCAGAGCAGAGAGGGACAATCCCCTCCCTGCCCCTGCTGCCACCCCTCTGCTGATGGAGCCCAGGATCCCATTGCCATTCCAAGCTGCAAGAGCACACTGCTGGCTCATGTTAAGTTTCTCATCCACCATGACACCCAGGTCCTTCTCAGCAGGGCTGCTCTCAAGGAGCTCAAAGAGCTCAAGGAGGAAATCCCACCTCCCCAGCATGCACGGCGAGGGGGATCCCTCATCCCAGCATCCCCCAGCCAGCCCCTCTGCTACAGCTTCATGCAGAACCTCAGGACATCTCTGGGTGGTGGGATCCGCGCTGGCCCCTGCCATTGCTGCAGGGGGAGAAGAACCACGCAGACACCAGCAGACTGTAAACCAGCACGTGATGCTCCCCACGCTGCTAAGTGCAGCCTCAGGCGGGGGGGGGGAGGGGAGGGGGCTTTCAGTGGGGTCTCGTGAAGGGCAGAGGATGGAGATGCTGCCCATGGTCTCCACAGCATTTCTGGGGCAGAGAATTTACAGGCTAAAACCCAGGAAATGAGGCGGTGGGCAAAGTGATGCTCTGAGGAAGAGGGAGCAGAGTGAGGCGTGGGTGGTTCCCATGGAAGTGGGGGTTCAACTTCGTGCTCCATCGCCTGGCGGGTGGGAGATGTCCCCTTCAGTCGGAGTCAGAGCTGCTGCTGGAGCTGCTGGAGCTGCCTGAGTGCTGGAGGAGACAAAACACCTTCAGAGGAGAACAGCAACCACCCCCCGGATCCATTTCTGCCAGACGTCAGCGGTCCTCCTGTGGGTGCCCGTTCCTGGCACCTGGCTGGGTTCAGGCTGAGCCCTCAGCAGCAGGGGAGCCTGGGGCTTTCCTGCTATTCCCAAGGGGCATTGAAGGAAACTCCAGAGGGGCCCTGCTCTCTGCCAGGGTGGGCAGGGTCCCTCTCAGCACAGCCAGGTGGCTTGGTTTCCTCAGGAAGCGCTGCTCCCTCCAGCACTGGAGCTGGGGTTTAGTGGTCCCTCACTCAGCCCTACTCCAGATGATGCCCATCCCAGGAACAGTGTTTTCCTGCAGCATCTATGCCCAGCATGGGGAGTTCCTTCTGTTCTGCTCATTTGGGGGTCTTTCGGCTTTGTTTCTTTGAAGGGGGGTGGGGAACTGACTGCAAGCATCCCTTATGGAGATGCGGCTGGCATGGGGATAAGGTATGGGGACAAAGTCCTGGGGTTCAGCAGGCTGCCTGGCGCACCCTGGGCCACGTCACTGGCTCAGACAGCTCCAAGGCATTCTGTGGATCACTTGCTGTGAGTCACACTTGCCTGTTTGTTAACCCAACGGGTGTCTCCAGGGCTAAAAATAAGCCTCAGGGTGGTCCAGCCGCTGCAGGGTGGGAGAGACGAGTCCCCCCAGCTCCCAGACTGGGTGCTGTGGCACACACGAGGGGTTCTGAAGGACCACAGAGGGGATTGGGAAGGGTCACTGACTCTTACCTTGCCCCCATGGTGCTTGGAGTGCTTCTTCTTGTGCTTCTTGTGGTGCTTCTGATGGCTGCCAGAGGGGCACGGCGTGCACCCTGGCGGTCCTACGTGGGGGTGCCCATGGGGGTGATGCCCATGGGGTGGATGCCCATGGGGTGGATGCCCATGGGGGTGCTGTCCTGGTGGGCAGGAGCCAGGTGGAGTCGGGCCACAGGGATAGCCAGGCTGAGGAGGGACACAGGGATAGCCACCAGGGGCGCCTGGGGGACAGGGGCCAGGGGCGCCGGGCTGCACTGGAGGGCAGCCAGGGTAGGAACCTGCTGGAGCATTGGGGAAAGGGTATCCTGGAGGGGCAGGCGGGCAGATTTGCAGTTGGGGTGGTGGCACCCCTCCGGGTACGCCTAGGAAGAAGAGGGCAGGCTGTTAGCAAGCAGAGCAGGGCTCTGCCAGACAGGGAGCTGGTGTTCCCGTGCACCCAAAGGACCCTCCCTGCCTCCCCCCACCCAAATGATGCCCCACTCCCCTTCAGTAGGCAGTTAATCCCCATCCCAGATGCCCATGGTGATTGCACTGAGCCCCCACCCTCCTACCCCCAAGCCTGGACGGCTGTGTGGTACCCACAGCCCTGCCCTCACCTGAGTTGGGGTTCCACATCCTCTGCAGCCCCTGAGCTGTAAGGGAAGGACAGGCGCCATCAGTGCTCCCTCGTGTCACCTCTCATCATGGGGACATCTGCCATTGCCCTGCCAGCAGCTGGGACCCAGCTCCTCTGCCCCACCAGACCACCCCCCCAGGCAGAGACCGTGCTCGCTGCTTCCCAAGGTGTGCTGTCCCCTCACAGACCCCAACAGCCGCCCTGTCCCTTTGGGTGACAGCCTGCACCCACATCCTCGTGACCCACAGTGTGGCACCAGCCGTGGGGACGGTGCACCCTGACCCCCCCAGACCCCCACTGCCCCCCGTGCTCCCCAGCTGCCCTGCCTTGGGGACCCTGCTCACCGAACCCGCAGAAGAGCTGTGGACAGAGGCGATGCTGGCAGCACCCTCCAAAAACACCAGCAGCACTGTCCTGGGCACGGCTCTCCCAGGACTGCAGGCACCCCGTTAAATAGTGGAGGCCCTTCCCAGGTGAGGAGGGGTGCGGCAGGCAGGGGTGACAGGGCCGAGCCCTGGAACTGGCTGTCACCATGGGCACAAGGAGGAATGTCAACACGCCACTCCCAGCCGGCACAAAGGTTTCATGGGGCTGATAAACCCGGTACAGGACAGAGGGAGGGAGGACGGTGGCAGTTTCGTGTCCCAATGTCAGACGATGGGGTGAGTCAGGCGTCCCCACTGCCAGCCTTGGCTCAGTGCTGACAGCACGGCACAGTGTCACCTGGCATGGGGGTGTCACCCACCCACGGCGCTGCCAGGGACGCCCTCGGACACTGCTCAGGGAGGTGGGCAGCTGGAGGAGGTGGCATCTGCCATCAAGAAATGGTCAACAGGGCCGGATGTCCCAGCTCTGAGGTCTTCCTCTCAGCAGGGAGAAGGTATGAGAAGGGGGAAGAGCTCCTCTCATCCCATCCCTAGCTAACCCCCCACAATGCTGCCCCGTGTTTGGCAGGGGTGCCTTCCTGGGCCAGTGAGCAGTGCAACGGGCTGCCTCCCACCGTGTCAACAAGAGACCTGGCAGAAAGGGGCTGGGCCAGGACTTAGCACTGGGGAAAAGGGGGTGTCTCAGGGGGGAGGTTCTGGGCACAGAAATACCCACGGTTCTGTGGGTCAGGAGGTGCGGAGGGTTCTCCTCCCAGGCAGCACCACGGGGTCCCTGCCATCCCCTCCCCTGAGTCCCCAAGCACTGCCAGCCTAGCCGCTTCCTTCTGCCCCAGGGAGGGGGGGATGGAGGCTGGGGTGAGAGCCCTGCACGGGCCAAACCCTACCTTGGCCAGGGAAAGGCCAGCAGGGATGCTGGGATCTGCCTGAACAGAGCAGCTCTCCCGATGCGGGTACCAAAGGAGCCCAGGCAGGGACAAGCACGTTCCCCAGCTGTATTTGTCACTGCAGAGCCCCAAGCCCACCCTGCAGCCCCCTCTCAGGCCCCCCGCTTCTCCAGCAGCGCCAGCACAAGGGCCGAGCCTTGCTTTGCCTCCTCCAGCAGCCCGGAGACCTTCTGCGACATCTGTGTGAGGAGGGAGAAGGAGCATCACTGGCCAGGCAGGATAAAGAGCTGCCCACCACCCAACCCAGGCATCCCACTGGTGGCAACGGGATGGTGTTCCCCAGCATGAGGGACCCCAGGGGCTCCATCTTCACCTCTGTCCCACCTTGTACCTGCCACATAGAATCATACAATCACAGACTGCTCTGGGTAGGAAGGGACCCCAAGGATCACAGAGCTCCAACTCCCTGCCACAGGCAGGGCCACCAACCTCCAGGCCTGGAGCTACACAAGGTTGCCCAGGGTCCCATCCAACCTGGCTTTGAACACCTCCAGGGACAGGGCACCCACCCCCTTTCTGGACAGCCTGTTCTAGCCCCTCACCACTCTCTCTGGAAAGAACTTCCTCCTGATACCTAATTTAAACCTTCCTTCCTTCAGCTTCACTCCATCCCCCTTGTCCTGCCAGTCTCTGCCCTTTTAACAAGCTGATTCCCCTCCTGTTTCTCTGCTCCCTTCAGGGACTGGAAGGCTGCAATGAGGTCCTCCTGCAGCCTTTTCTTCTCCAGGCTGAACAAGCCCAGCTCCCTCAGCCTCTCTTCATAGGGGAGGTGCTCCAGCCCTCTGATCATGTCTGTGGCTCCTCTGAACCCTCTCCAACAGTCCCACATCTTCCTTGTATTGAGGCCCCAGCTCTGGACACAGGACTCCAGCTGTGGCCTTCCGAGGGCAGAGCAGAGAGGGACAATCCCCTCCCTGTCCCTGCCACGCGCAGCCCCCTGTTACCGCCTGCTTGAACTTCTCATCATCAATGTCTTTGAGGTTGATCATGACGTTGAAGTACGCCCCGAACGCAGCTGCTTCCAGCATTTTGGCCCCCACCTAGGGAAAGATGTGGGCAAGAAGCTCTCCTGCCAAACCGGGACTCCCACCGCAGCCTGGTCCTTGCAGGGCAGGACTCCCACCCAGCTGCACCCAGTGCTTCCCAAGCCGGGCTTCTCAGGCAGTGGGAGCCGCTCATGGCCTTGCCCCACAGATGGGCTGGTGGGTGGGGGGTGTCAGACTTCCTATGAGGGTCGTAAGCCCCACAGGTGGGCTGGTGGGGGGGTCAGCCCTGATAAGCTGCAGACGGAAAGCACAGGCCGCTTTGGAAAACACAGCTGGAGGGGTGCATCCCAGGGGGGTGGGGACACAGGGGGACACCTTGCAGGGAAGAGCAGTGGGCCCAGCAGCACCCAAAGCCCCCGCTGGGGCAGTGCATGATCCCGGGGGGCTGTACCTGGATGTCGGACTTGCAGGCCAGGTTGCAGTGGCGTGCCAGCTCCTGTAGAGCTGGCCAGAGCCCGCTCACCTTCTCGGCCAGAGCGCAGGGCACCCCCACGGCTGTCTTCAGCCCCTGTTGCATGGCAGCCAGGCGCCTGGGGATGTGGGGACAACCCCGGGGTGAGTGATGGGTGGCTGTGGCAGCCAGCCTGGAGAACCCCAGCAGCCCAGCTCACCTCTCGCGCTCGGCCAGGGTAGTTTTTGGCAGCTTCAGAGCTTCCTGTGGGCAGAGAAGAGCAGATCAGCTGCTCCTGGCTCCAGAACCCCCTTGTGCCTTGCATTGGGTGCCGGGGCAGACCCAGCAGCTCTCCTGCTCTTGGCAAACCCCCTTTAGGTGATGATGTCCCTTCCTTTGGCTCCAGCTTGGGATAAGGTCACAGCTTCCAAGGACACCAGGACACAGTTATGCTGGCCTCCCCCCCCTCTTCCCCGCGGGATGTCTGCTGCCTCACCATGTAGCTGCTGAAGGCACGGGAGTCGGCATCCACCATGGCCACCATCTCATCCATTGCCCGGTGGAACGGGGGGATCAGCTTCCTCATGAGGGGGTCCAGCTCCTCGAACTGCCGCTTCCCGTAGCTCATCAGCCCCACCATGCAGCCCAGCGCTGCTCCCTGCCAGGGCACGGGGGCAAATCCCAGGTCGCCTGCCGCTACCGCCATGACGGTTCGCCTCAGGGGGTCAGAACACCCAGAGGACCCCCCCCACCCCGACAGGCAGGGACCCCATCCTGGTGTGGGGCACGTACCAGGGCGGCCGCAGCTGCGGACACAGAGCCTCCTCCCGGCGCTGCCGATCTCCCACCAACGGCTCGCACGAAGGCGCCCAGTGGCTTGGCCACGAGCCCCCCCTCCACCTCCCCTGCCTGCACCAGGTACCTGCAGCACAGCAGCCCCTGTGGGTCAGAGCCCCCCTGCCCCATCACCACCCAGTCCCTTCACTGCCCTTTCCAATAGGTTTTCACCCACCCCTTGGCTCTACGGGGGGCTAGGAAGGGGGATAGCCCAAAAAACCCAGTGGGAGGGTTAAGGAGAGGACATGGAGAGCCATGGGCCTCGTTGGACAGCTGTGGAACTTTTGGGGGGGTTGATCAGCGTGAGATAGGGTGGGCTCCTTCCAATAGCATTTGGTGGGACAGAGGCACGCCTGCAGCCCTGTCCTGGAGGGGGAACGAGGACTTGAAGTGCACATCCCAATTTCACATCAGCACAGGTGGATTTCCCTTCCTCCCCCCCAACCCAGCTCGCCCCAGACAAGTGTCCTGCACTGGGGTCTGCAGCAGAGCATGAAATTTGGGCTGGAGATGGGACAGGATGGAGGATTTAATGCATCCCCGCTCACATTTGGCCACGAAACCCCCTCCTGCTGCCTGCCTGAGTGACCTGGAGGCTCCCCCCCACCACCCCACCACAACCATGAGCATGTGGGAGTGGGGACCACCCCGCGCCTGTGCAACACCCGGCAGCAATGCTGGACGAGACAAGCTGAGGGCAAGGCACAGGCATCAGCACCCCCCAATCCAGGGGTTAGGGGGCAGAGACAGGCACCATGCTGAGGAGCAGGACTGGCTGGGGGGGTGTCCCTACTCAATGATGCGCTCCCGGGGATGAAACGGAGACAGGGAGTCCAGGCCCAGCCGGTTGACCACCTGCAAGGAGCAGCGCGGGCGCGTCAGCCCCCCATGGCGTCAGCCCCATGGCATCCTCGTTCCCTGCTGTTCATTAACCATGGGTGACACAGCTCCAGGACAGACTGGCTGGCGACACCTCCCAGGGGAGAGGACAGCCGGTGTCACCATCCCTGGTGTGGGGGTGGCACAGGGCCGCCCACAGACGGCTGGGAACCCCACTGGTCAATAATTAGCTTGCTCTTATCTAGCACATTGCCCATAGGGTGGGAAGGTCCCTCCCTCTGGCCTCTGAGCCTGTCTCCACGTCCCCAGCGCTGTTCCCATAATACCCTGCTCTGTCCTTGAGCTCTGGGGACATCTCCTTCCCCTCCTAGCCTCCATGCTGGGCCCACGCTGCCCTCACAGGATGGGGGTCTCTGCTCCCTGAGCATCCTCAGGGCAATAAAGGAACTAGCCCTCCCCCCCCCTGCCCCCCAGCTCGCCACACACTATCCCTGGAGAGGTGTCGTGCCTGGACCCCAATCTCTGAACCGTGACACTCTGGGAGGCTGGAGGGAGGCATGTGCCACCCTTGCCTTGGTAGCAGGAGGAGCCACGTTACCAGCCTGATCTTCTGTTCCTCCTCCAGGATGAAGAGGTTTTCCTTATTGATGTAGAACTCGGCAGCATCCAGCATGGCCTTCTTGGGGACCAGCCCCACCAGCTGGGACCCCACCACAGGCAGTTTCAGTGCCTGCAAAGGGTATCAAAAACACAAATGCCCCCAAAGCCACCTCCTACCACCAGTCCTTGGGACCAACCCCAGCCTGGTGGGTGGTCCTCATCCCTTCCCAGGACCTGGGGAGCTCATGGAGAAGCCTTCAATGGAGGAGCTGGGGCGTTAGGCTTTGGGGATGGGGAGATGAGCTTGGAGGGAGACCTCCTCTGCACAGCCTCCCCTCAAAACAAGCGTGGGGTGCCGCCCCACCTGCGCCTCTCTGCAGACCTCCTCATAGACAGTGTGCAGCGGCGTGATCTCAAAGTCCAGTAGGTTGGTGGAAACCTGGGCTATATTCTCCTCCTCCAAATACCAGCCGATGCCCTGCACCTTCTTCAAGCGCCCGGGCTGTAGAGACCCATGGGGTCAGTGCACGGCCTGGGGGGTGTCCGGGGGGAAGCAGGGCTGTGCCCAGCGTGCCCTTGGCATGGGGGTACCTGGTCAGCCCCACGACCCTGCTCGCGGAGGTTGAGGGCGATGCGGTGGGCCAGCTCCTTGGTGCACAAGAGGTTGATGTTGTAGGCAATGAGGAAGGTCCGGGCACCCGTCACCGTGGCTCCCCACCGAGGAACAAAGGTCGGGGGCCCAAAATCAGGAGCCCACTCTGGTTTTGCAAGCTGGAGAGAAGGGAGGAGAGCACATGGACCCACACCACATGAGCCAGCCTCCTGCTTCCCCCTCACCCCAGCCAGCATCTGCCAGGGTCACTGCCATGCTCAACAGCACCCAAAGCCTGTCACCAGTTCCTCTTGGTGCCGAGGGGCTCTCAGCTCCCCGCTCCCTCCCCAGAGCAGGGGAGGTGCATCTCAGCTCATCCCAGGCAGGTGCTGCCAAGGCTCACCTTCTCGGGGAGCGCCTCATACTCCCCAGCACGGATGGCAGGCAGGGCTTTCCGGCTCTCCTCCCGCGCCGCTGCTCCATACAGGTACACTGCAAGGCAGAGCAGGGGGGCCGGGGAGGGGGTTTGAGCACTGCCAGGGAGGGGCTGGCAGCCCCCCATCTCACAGGGCCTGCTTTCTCCCATTTGGAAGCAAACCCTGTTTGTTTACAGATTCGCAGCCAGGCTGGGATGGGGTGGGACAGGCAGAGGTTCCTGGGCCCCACTCACCAGGGACCCCCAGCTCTGCTGCCAAGCGCTGCCCGAAGAGGTGGGCGCAGGTGACGCACTCCTCCATGGTGACATTCATCACCGGCACGAAGGGGCAGACGTCCAGGGCCCCCATCCGAGGGTGTTCACCTGGGGACAGGGTGGATATGAGCATGGGAAGAGCCAACACACAAGGAGGTGGGACAGCCCTTTCCCAGATTCTTTTGCAGACTGGGAGCTGCTGCCAGGTGGGAGTTGAGTTTGACACAGTAAGTCTGCTCTAGACCAGGGATGGGGCAAGGAGGGGGGGTCCAGCCTCTCCAGATGGGATGAGCAGAGCTTTGTGTGGCGCCACCACGCTCCATCCCTCGCTGCAGGCGCAGCGCCGCGCCGTGCCTGCCCACTGACCGCTCACCTGCAGCTCCAGCCAAGGTGAGGGATGCCCAAAGCCCACCGAGCGCCGCGGCCCGGGGATGCTCCGTACCCCCTCCATCCCCCGCACCGCCCCCAGCCTCACCCGTGTGCCGGCTCATGTCGATGAGCTGCCCAGCCGCGCGGGCCGCGCTCAGCGCCCCTTCCACCACGGCCTGGGGAGAGCCCACGAAGGTGTAGACGGTGCGGTTGGTGGAGGCGCCGGCGTCCACGTCCAGCAGCACGCAGCCCGGCGTGCGGGAGATGGCCTGCCCCAGCGCATCGATCACCTGCCGCACAGCAGAGCAAGGCCAGGAGGCTGAGCAAGGTGGGTTGGGGAGGGGGGCACGGACATGACACCTCCTCTCAGCTCGCTGGGGCTGGGGCTGAGCCTGCCATCAGTGGGGGGATGCAGCCCTGAGCAGCACTGCGGGTCCTGCTGAGGATGCGGGATGCAAAGGCACGAGCATCCCACTCCTACCCAGGGGGTGAGGACTCCCTGAGAGCCCCAGACCTGCTGGGTGCTGGGGTGAGGGTGTGGGGGGCACCCGGCTTGCTGATACTTCTGCACATCAGAGAGCTCCATCACAAACCGCTGCTCCTGAGGTCGCTGCTCCCTGCCAATTTCAAGCCAGACGTGGCTCTGCAGAGCCCACTTCCCAGGGAAAGCGGGGGGTTTATTGCAATTTGGGGCCTGCTGAGCTCCCCCTGGCCTGGACAAACCTTAGCCTGGGGCTCACACTCAGCACCCATCCCATCAAACTGGGCAACATGCAAGTGATATGTCTCTAAGGGGCTCCAGGTGTTACAGCCAGCTGCAGTCAGTGGGGAGGGGGCTTTTCCGAGCCCCCCACTTCTTACCGAGGTGCCAGAAGGGAGCAGGGGCTGCTTTCAGCAGGGAAAGCTGAGCAGTGCTTCAGAGGAGGCAGGGCAGAGCCCGGCAGCAGGTGCTGCCAGCGTGGGCCCCACACCGAGGCACCCCGGCCACCCAAGCCCTGACGTTGCCCACCCACCCCCTCACCTCCTTGTTAACCCCCTCGGAGAAGTTGGGGACGCATTCCACCAGCTTGGCCATGATCCCAGGGCCTGGGGGCTCGGCTCCTCACACACCGTGGGTTTCGCTGTCCCACCGCAGAGCTCCTGTCCCACCCCCCAGCACCCAACCTGTCACCACCCCCCCGGGTTTCTCATTAACCCCACTGGTCTGTGGCCAGGGGACAGCAAAGGGGTGGGATAAACAACCCTGGCACTGGCAGCTCCAGGCAGAAGGGCACCGTGCGGTCATCCCGGCCAGCCTACCATGCTAATTAGCACAAGCACGGCCAGCCTACCATGCTAATTAGCACAAGCACTAATTATATTCCTAGGAGATGGTAATGCCACGTGAGGAAAAACATCTGCTGTGCCCAGCACCGTAGTGTGGCTGCTGATGGCACAGGCTGCTCCTGCTTAGGGTGACCAGCACTTTGGGATGGTGGGAGAGGGATGCTGCCTCCTCGGGACCCCCAGAGTGAGCACCCAGCACCCCCGGGGCGGCACGGGGCCGGCCGGTAAAAGCCGTCGCTGTGAGCAGGATTCGAACCTGCGCAGGGAAACCCTATTGGATTTCGAGTCCAACGCCTTCACCCCTCGGCCATCACAGCCCCGCCCCGGGCATACGGGGGGCCACACCCGGCCCCCGCCCCGGGCGCCCCCCGCTCCCGCTGGGCGCCCCCTTTTCCCGGGAGAGGTATGGGGGGGGCGTCCCCGCGCACACGCCCGGCCCCGCTCCGCTCCCCAGGGCGGGAGCAGGGCCCCTCCCGAAACCAGCGGCCCCGTGGCCCCGGGCAGCACCGCCCCCTTCCCCAGAGCGGCAGTGCGGGGCGGCCGGGGGCGTCCCGGGGCCCGCAGGGAGCTCGCAGTGCCCGGGGCAGGAGGGTCAGAGCCCCCCCCGGCGGTCCCAGCCCCGGCAGAGCGGGAGAGGCGGGGGGGCTGTCAAGGGGAGCGGGGTTGCGGGGCCGATGGGCTTTGGCCGAGGCGTGAGCAGGGCCAGGGCAGAGGGCAGCCCCCCCTCCCCAGCCCCCCGGGCCGGGACAGGCTGAGGATGTCCGAATAGCCGCGGCTCGTTGGTCTAGGGGTATGATTCTCGCTTAGGGTGCGAGAGGTCCCGGGTTCAAATCCCGGACGAGCCCTCTTTTTGGGCACCCACACCCCCACTCCCCCCCCCCCCGCCCCGCCCTGCTGCCTCTTGACTGTCCCCCACCACCACCACGGAAATTCCCCCCAAGAGAGACCCCGAACCCGGTGGGAACGGGCACATGCGCCTCCACCCCCCGCGGCACCGCAGCCGGGAGGAAAAGGGGAGATGGGAACAGCCCCAGTCCAGCTGTGCCCTGCAGCCCCCAGGGCTTTTTGTGGGCTGCTGGGGCCTCTGTCAGCCCCGCGGGCGGCAGGGGCGGCCCGAGGGGAGGCAAAAGGCCATGGAGATGCTGGGGGTTGAACCCAGGGCCTCTTACATGCGAAGCAAGCGCTCTCCCGCTGAGCTACATCCCCACCCTGAGCCCCCCTTGGGCCGGCAATAGCCGGGGCCGGGAGGCCGCCGCTGGGCTGGCTCCAGGCTTCGCACTCTGGGATGCTGCTCAACTCCCTTCCCTCAGGGCTCGGGGTCTCCCTTGGGGAGAATTTCGCGGGGGGGGGTGGGAGGGGGGCAGCCTGTTGACATCAGGGCGGGATGTGCCCAAAAAAGAGGGCTCGTCCGGGATTTGAACCCGGGACCTCTCGCACCCTAAGCGAGAATCATACCCCTAGACCAACGAGCCGCGACTATTCGGACATCCCTACCCTGTCCCGGCCCCGGGGGGCGGGGGAGGGGGGGCTGCCCTCTGCCCCGGCCCTGGCTGCCCCGGACTCGGCCGCGCTCACGCCTTGGCCAGAGCCCCTCGGCCCCCCAACCCCGCTCCCCCTGACAGCCCCCCCGCCTCTCCCGCTCTGCCGGAGCTGGGACCCCCGGGGGGGGGGGGGGGGCTCTGACCCTCCCACCCCGGGCACTGCGAGCTCCCTGCGGGCCCCGGGACCCCCCCGGCTGCCCCGCACACACGCCCGGCCCCGCTCCGCTCCCAGGGGCTGGGGCAGGGACCCCCCTCCCCGAACAAACTGGGCAGCGACCCCGCGACAGCCCCCGGTGCCTGCACAGGGCCTGGGGGCCCGGCCCGCCCAGCACGGCCCCGCAGGCAGGACGGACCCCGGGAGCCAGCAGAAGGACCCCGGGGGACTGGGTTAGGGTGCCCCGGGTGTCTGGGGGTGCGGGGTTTTGGGCAGTCCCCCATCCCTGCCTGTGTGGGGATGTAGCTCAGCGGAAGAGCGCTTGCTTTGCATGTAAGAGGCCCTGGGTTCAACCCCCAGCATCTCCATGGTCTTTTGCCTCCCCTCGTGCTGCCTGCAGGGCTGACAGAGCCCCCAGCAGCCCCCCAAAAAGCCCTGGGGGCTGCAGGGCACAGGGGAACTTTGTTTTCCTTCCCAGAGGGCTTGGAGTGCTTCCTGGGGTTGGTGCTCAGGGGATCAGGGCGGTGGGTGCCCAAAAGGAGGGCTGGTGCGGGAGCTGCCCCCAGCCCTCTGGCACCCTGAGGAGGCTCCGAGCCCTGGAGCCAGGAGCCGGTGTGCGCAGCCGCCCCCCGCCCGGCTCCGGCCCCCCGACAGCCCCCAGGGACCCTGACCTGGCACTACCAGCACACTGTGGATGCTGGGAGCTGGGGACACCCCCAGTGGGGTTCCCCTTGGCAGCTGGCCCAGCTGGAGGGTGGTGGGGGGGTGTGTTCCCACTCGGCAGTTCAGTGTCCCTGAGGGGTGGCGATGGATGGCTGGTCCTTCCCACGTCCCCTTCCCTGCGCCTGGGTCAGGCCAGGCCTGTAGCAGGGAAACAGGCCCGGGTGAGCCTGGCATGTCCCCAGCACCGGCTGCTGCGCTGGGGAGCTACTCCTGTGTCACCCCTCACTCTGCCTTGTGCACCTCTTAAAAACCTGGAGACTTTTGGGGTGCCTGAACCCCCTGAGCTTGCACCAAGCTGGGCAGGCGGGTGATGCCCTGGGGACACCCGGGATGCAGAGAGAGAGAGGAGGGAGAGAGGAGAGAGGAGGTCAGGGGGCTGGGGCCAGCTGGCAGCCCTGTGCTTGGGGAGAGGAAAGGAAGGGGGGCAGCAAATCCCCACAGGGGCTGGGACCCCAAAACCCAGCAGATGCAGGTAGGGGATATGTTGGGTTCCTGTGCTGGGGGTGCTCCTGGTGCAGAGAAGGGTTTGGGGTACCCTAGACATGGGCAGTGATGTGGGGCACGGGGTGGGGGAAGCAAGCTGAGGGTCAGGTGTGCTGTGGGGCACCCCAGGGCAGTGGGACAGGCGGGCGCCATGGCTCAGCTGGTTAAAGCGCCTGCCTAGTAAACAGGAGATCCTGGGTTCGACTCCCAGTGGTGCCTGGGCCTGGGGGCTGTTTTTCCTCCCCGCCCCAAGCTGGGGGGGTCTCTGTCCTGGCCCAAGTAGTGGAGCCCCCTCACTCTCTCTGTCCCACCCCTCTGAGTGAGTTTTCTTCTGCCCCCTCTCCCTGGCGGGGGGGGCTCACAGTGGAGAGATACCCCAAGCTATCTCCAGACCCTGGGGAATTTGGGATACAAAGAAGTAGGTCCCACGCTGGCTGGACACTTCCCTCCCATCAATCTTCCCTGATGCTGCATCTGGGGTGGGGGTGATGGAGACCTGCAGCGAACAACTAAGCCCGGGGCACAGATTTTAGGGCAGAAAGTAATGCCACCTCTGCCTCGGGCGGGGGCAGAAGGGCACACGGGGGTGGGAAGGGGGGGCAAATGGACTGCAAGGAGCCGCTTGCTGCCCTGCCCGGCTGCAGGGCTCTGCCTGCCCAGCCTGGCTCCCCGAGAACCCCCCAAAGAACCAGCTACCGGCTTGCAGCCTTCAGTCAAAAAGTTTGGGGATTTCCCCGCCCCCCCCAAAGTGGCCAGAACAGGGGACGAGGTGGCGGAGTGGTGAAGGCGATGGACTGCTAATCCATTGTGCTCTGCACGCGTGGGTTCGAATCCCACCCTCGTCGGGCCCCTGGGACCCCCCCCACGTACAGGGATGCTTTTAGTGCAGCCCCCAGCGTCCTCTTGCCTCTCTGTTTTTCTCTGCTGCTCCCCCCCCGCCCCTTCACTGAACCTCCTCCTCCTGGTTGCTCAGGAAACTGCATCACCCCTTAGGTGCTGACCCCCAACTGCCTCCCCCAAGCCCACTCTGCCCTCCTGCCAGCCAGCCGTGTCTTCTCCAGGAGGCTGAGCCACAAACTGTGGGTATGGGAGGTCGGCAGCACCCCCATCCCGAGCCGGGGCGCTGCCTGTTCCCCTCCTGCTCTGTGGGATGATTTATTCCTTCCAGCATCACATACAAATCCCAGCGGGGCATCCCTGTCACCCCATCGGGACCCAAAAGCCATGGGAGAGGATGTGGCCAAGCCATGGGTGAGGATGCTTGGAGACAAGGCAAGGATGCTCAGACAGAGCTGCCCAGGCCGCAGGCACTGCGCTGGCTTTTCGACCTTCCCCAGGGCCACTTTTCCTTCCCGTGACCTGGGGAGGCACCCCTGGGGACCTGCCAGGAGCTGCTTCCCTCCCACAGCCTCTCCCAGCGCTGCAGGAAAACCGCCACCCCCCTCCCATCCCCCAGTGCCTGGCCCCGGGGAAGGGGAGTGTCCACAGCCCCAGGAAAGGAGGATGTGGGACATTTCCTGGGGAGAAAGCATGGATTTTGGTGCGTGGGGGTTACAGCCCTGGAACAACAAGAGATGGTGAAAGGGGAAGGGGCAGTGGGTGCGGGGCTGCTCCAGCTCAGTGGGACCTGGGGGCTCATGGGGCAGAGGCAGCTGGGAGAGGAGACAAGCTGTCTCCTTTGGGACACCCTTGAGCCCCGCAGGGCTGTGCCTGCCCCTGCCTTGGCACGTGCCTGCACGCGCCCTGGCACGCGGTGCCTGGATGTGCCAGCCACGGCGACGCCAGGGACCACCCGGGCACCCCACAATTACAGGGGACGTGTGGCAGGATGGAAACTGGGCCATCCGCAGCCCCGGGGTGGCACACGGCAGCGGGAGCCCGGCTCTGCCCACCGGCACAGGCTGTGCTCCGCTCCCCAGGGCTGCTCCCCCACAGCACCCTGAGTCTGCTCCCCTGCAGCACCCCGAGGTTGCCCGGCAAGGACACGGGTAGCCAAGGACATTTCGCTCCCATCCCGTGTGTCAGGATGATGATGATGATGATGGGTGTCCCACTTGCCCATCACCCACCTGGGAGCGGCCCCTGCTCACTCATCACACTCCTGGCTGCATCCCCAGGGAGAAGCCCCCTGGGGCAAGAGTGCCAGGGTATCCCTTGGAGATGGGGTGCAGTGGGTCTGCCTTTGGATTTTGGGGGGAATTTGGGGTCAGGGGCACG
The DNA here is from genome assembly GCF_964237585.1 of Gallinula chloropus. Lineage (NCBI taxonomy): Eukaryota > Metazoa > Chordata > Aves > Gruiformes > Rallidae > Gallinula > Gallinula chloropus. The sequence continues at coordinate 27,496,032 of NC_140090.1, read as the reverse complement.
CTGCCACCCTCCAGGCGGTCTCAGAGACATCCGGCCTGCTGGAGGTGCAGAGCGCTGCTGGGGCTGGTTCCTCATGCAAAGGGGAATGTGGAGAGTGCTGGTGTGGGGCCAGGTTTTGGCTCGTACCCTTAGCTGCTGGAAGGACCAGGGCTGGGATGGCCACACGCCCTGGATCCGGGAGGTGTGGAGGGGAAGGGAATGGGTCTGATGGTTGATTTGGGGAAGTTTGTGGTTCCTCCAGAGAAAGCCACGTCTGAAGTAGGAAGTATCTGTTCCCTGGAATGAATATCTGTTGGATAAAACAGTCATGGGATGGTTTGGGTTGGAAGGGACCTGAAAGATCAACTAGTTCCAACCCCTTGCCATGGTCAGGGACATCCCCCCAGCCCAGGGTGCCCCAAGCCCCATCCAACCTGGCCTTGAACCCTGCCAGGGATCCAGGGGCAGCCCCAGCTTCTCTGGGCGAGAAGCTTAAACCCACTGCCCCATGTCCTTGCCCATCTCCTGGACACATGCATTTTCAGGAATGGCTCTTCCCCCTGTGCTTCTCCTTTGTTCTATCCCCATTCCTTACACAAGCCTGATGATGCCAACTTCCTGATGTGGATCTTTTATTCCCCCTGTCCCCTTCTCTGATCAGAAGTGTTCCCTCAGCACGCTGACACGCTCACATTCAGCACCGGGCCCTCTCCAGGTCCCCCCGTGCCTTTACTTGCTGAAACACACAGTGAGGCTGGGAGGGAGTGGTCCCCCCAAATCCCCCTCACACCCCACCCCTGTTTTCCCCTGGGTATCCTCCCAGGCACCTCTTGGGTCAGGGATGCTGAGGGCCCCCATCCCCAAATCCACCACACACCCTGCCCTGGTTTTCCCCTGGGAACCCTCCCAGGCACCTCTCAGAACAGGGGTGCTGAGGGCCCCCAGCCCCAAATCTCTCCCCCACCCCCACGGTTTTTCCCTAGGAACCCTCCCAGGCACCTCTTGGGACAGGGATGCTGAGGGCCCCCAGCCCCGCGCATGCACAGGGGACATGCTCCCCGGTGCTGCTGTGTTTTATCCCAGGGCAGATGCTGTCTGTGCTCAGCCCGGGTGAGATGAAAAGCCTCCCTCAGACCTCCCTGGCCCCTGGAGCCTGACGGCTCATCGCCCCACTCGGGGCCGGCGAGTCCCTGTCCCCGGCGTGCGGGTGACTCACGGCTCCAGTGCCAGTCGGGATCTGGGGAGCAGAGAGACTCTGAGCAGAGGGATCGGGGCATTAGGCCGCAGCCTGTCATTAGAGAGGCCTGTGGTGATGTCACTGCGTTGCACGGCAGCGTGGCCAGGCCCACGACTTCTCCCAGCTCTCTGCTGCCAGCGTGCAGGACGGTGAGGGGCTCAGCCTCGGGATTAGCATCCCTTGGTGGGTGTCAGGTTTCGGGTGGGCCCCATGGCCTGCCAGCCACCTTGGTTTTAAAATCTGTGTGTCTCCCAAGCAGGGGTTCATACCCCAGGCGTGAGGAATGAGGACAAGGCACAACACAAAGGAGGAGAAGCCTTCTGAAAACCCAACAGTTCGGTTGTGGGAGGCGAGCTCACACCCCCATGCCTGCTCCTTTAGCCCCCCCATGCAGCAAGAGAAATGTCCTGTCAGCATTTTGCTCCTGGCCATGCATGGGGGGTGTGCCCTCACCCAGCCCCCCCCCACACACACACTTTCCCTAGCATCACTGTGGGGTGTTTACAAACAAACCCCCGAAATCTGGTGTTGGGGTACCTCTGGTTGCGGTGCGAGGAAGGTGGCGGGTTGGGGGGGGTGATGCACCAGGGATGCGCCTGCCCTAAATTCTGCTGCATCCCCCCCTCCTACCTCATGGCCTTAACACCTAAAGAGCACTTTCGCCCTAGGAAAGGAGGTAATTAATGCCTGTAGCCAGGCTCATTTCAATCTTACTCAGCACTAAATGGAAGCAAAACATGACAGATGAAAGAGGGAGCCGTTTAATCAGCTTTCCAGGAGGAAACTGCCAGTCACCGGGGAAGGTGTGTGTCTGCTCCTCCCCGGGGGGCCAGGGCACCCTATAAAACCCCACGCAGCACCCATCCCAGGCTGCCACCTCCAGCTCCCCCCGCCACCTCTGCTGCCTGGGTAAGTGGGGACGGGCTCCGTCTCTTCTCCCCGACAAGCTGTTGCGTTCGCTGATGCCTCGTGCCCGGTCCTCTGCGAGAGCTCGAGGTTTGTTACCTGCCTCCAGCCCAGCTCTCTGAGGAGGCTGGGGAAGGGTTCATTTCTGCTCCGAAATGAGGAGAGTGAAGGGGTGGTGTAGGGTGGGGCGGGGGGGGGGGGGGGGTTGAGACTAAAGAATGCTGCATGCTTGGGTCGCGGGGATCAATGTGTCCTTGTTTGCAGAAGGGCATCAGAGAGCCCTTTTATTTTGGGGCGGGGGGAATATAGCTCAGCTCACATTAAGCCCAGCTTACTGGTGGTGCTTTGCTACGGGTCAGTGTGTCACAGGGATCACCTTGCCAGCTCTGGCAGCAGGGCTGCTCCCCGTGCTCTCAGCATCCCATGCCTCCAGCTTCAAACCCAACTCCTCACATCCTCCCCGGGGGGATACGGGGTGAGGGGAGGAGGAAGCTGGTCTCCTGCCCCCTCAGAAATCCTTCCCTTGGGGTTCCTAAACCACTGGAATGCACCCTTGGGCCAGCTCTCCCACACCTCTTATTACTGGGCGTGAGGGCTCGGTGGGGATGGCTGGAGCAGCCTCTGCTTTGTGCTGACGCCCCAGCTCTGGCTTTCAGGTGCACGTCCTCGCCAAGCCATGTCCTGCTACGACCTGTGCCTGCCCTCCTCCTGCGCTCCCCGGCCGCTGGCCACCAGCTGCAGCCAGCCCTGCTTCCGCCGCTGCAGCGACTCCACCACCATCATCCAGCCTCCCACCGTGGTGGTCACCCTGCCGGGACCCATCCTCAGCTCCTACCCCCAGAACACGACGGTGGGCTCCACGGCGTCGGCGGCGGTGGGGAGCTACCTCCGCTGCTGCGGGATCCCCGTGGGGTCCGGCAGCCCCCGGGGGCTGGGGAAGGCAGGGCTGCTGTGCCTGGGCAGCGGGCTGTAGGGACCAACGAAGCACAGGTCCAAGACCGGGGAAGAGGACTACGGAAACGCCTGTGGGTTGCCCAGCTTTGGGGGGTACCTGCAGCCCCCTCCCCAGGAGGAGGGGAGCCACATGAGCTTGTCACTCCAGACCGTACCTCTGTATAGCTTTCTCTTGCTATGCCTTACCTTTCATTCCCATGTAGGTGCCTGCTCCTGGCTGGGGAGGAGATGCTTCTAGCATTGCGCTGTAGAGGGAAGATGATAGTCACTGGGCAGTGGGGAGGGGGACAAACACCTCGCAGGGACTGGAGCGGGGTTTATCCATCCTGTTCTTTCCCCAGCGCTGGAAATGCACTTCTCATCCTCTGAGCTGATTTATTCTCCTTCTCATTAAAGTCATGCTACATCATAGCCTGAGTTGTCTGGCATTCCTTGTGGTCTGGAATGGGGGTGGGGGTGGAGGGTTCCTGCTCAGCTCTGCACTGTGCCGCAGCGAGCACAGGCGTGTGGTTTGCTGTGCCCAGTGATTTTCCCAGCCTGGAATCCTCTGCTGCCCCACAGCAATGACCTGCTCCAGGAGGCCTTCCCATGGGAGCAGGCTCACTGCCTGTTGCCTCGGGTGAGGTGGGGGGCAAAGGTTTGTTTGGGTGACCTCAGGAAGGTGGATGCTGGGTCGGGGGTTGGAAAAGGTAGAGATGGGCTTCTCAGGAGACGCTTCCCTGGATGGTCACCCTACAGTCAACCCACCCCACATTTTATGGGTGGCAACGAAGGGTAAACAACTCCCCAGATGTACCAGGGCCAAGACAAGTGTTTGGGCTCCTGATTTCTGCCATTCACAACAGCATGTGGCAGAAGGAGCACCGCTACAGGCTGGGGCAGAGCGGCTGGAGAGCTGTCAGGCAGAGAAGGACCTGGGGGTGTTGGGTGACTGCAGGCTGAACATGAGCCAGCAGTGTGTCCAGGGGCCAGGAAGGCCAATGGCATCCTGGCTTGTGTCAGCAATAGTGTGGCCAGTAGGTCTGGGGAGGGGATTGTGCCCCTGTACTGGGCACTGGTGAGGCTGCATCTCGAGTGCTGGGCCCAGTTCTGGGCCCCTCACTCCAAGAAGGACATTGAGGTCCTGGAACATGTCCAGAGAAGGGCAACCAGGCTGGGGAAGGGGCTGGAGGGAAAATCCTCTGAGAAGCAGCTGAGGGAGCTGGGGGTGCTCAGCCTGGAGAAGAGGAGGCTGAGGGGAGACCTTATCCCCACCTACACTGATCTGCCAGGAGGGTGCAGAGCGGTGGGCAATGGTCTCTTCAGCCAGGGGACAGGAGATGGGCCAAGGGGAAATGTGCTCAAGCTGGGCCAGGGCAGGGTCAGCTCAGCTGTGAGGGAAAAGTTCTTCTCTGAAAGAGTTGTCAGGGCCTGGCACAGGCTGCCCAGGGAGGGGGCTGAGTCCCCGCCACTGGGTGTGTTTAACAGATGGGGAGATGAGGTGCTCAGTGATATGGTTTAGCTTAGGATGGGAATGATTGGACTTTAAGAAATTGGAAAAGACCTTTAAAAGATCTTAAAGGGCTTTTCCAACCTGGTGATTCTGTGATTCTGTGAAGGAGCCTCAGACAAACAAGCCGGGTACCTCTCCATCCAGGGTGCCGCTGTGGCTACACCTGACCATGTCTCCCAACAAAGCAGCATAGGGAAACACATGGAAACGTGATGGTATGGATGTGAAGGAGAAACCATCACTGCCCAGCGTGCTCCACAGACAGAGGTGAGGGCAACGCCTGGACTGGCGCTCAGCAGGGAGCTTCTCCGGGTTGCTGAGTGGAGAAACCAGCAGGTCCCGACCTCGTGAGCTGGTGGGATAGAGGAGGACAAGGATATTGCTGTTCCTAGCCCCAGCCCCAGCATGGCCCGCTCCACAGGGAGCTGGGACCAAGACTGGAACCAAGACTCTGGTTGAACACATCAGAGAACTGGCAAATAATGGTTTTACAGTGAGGGGATGCTAGTGTCCCTGGAAAAAGATGCCAGGCATTGAGTGAAGGCTCTTTTTAACATGCCACCTACCATCAAGCAGAACCTTCTCAGTGGGTGTATGGAAGGAGGAGAAAGAGCCCTCCGTGGGTATTTTTAAAATCTTCTTTCATACCTGAAGCGTTTTGGTAGTGTGGCAATTTGCATAAAGCTTATGAGTGTAATGAGGGATTCCTCTGAGCTGGTGCTTCAAAAGCCTTTGACCAAGCCCAACTGGTTTTATTGCTCAGCAGATCTTCACAGAGGTGTCCCCAATTTGGAGAAGAGGTGTGTGGTGATTGCTCGACACTGAGAGCACCGGGAGGAAGAGAGGGGTGGTTTCCCATCCCTCTTCCAAGAACTGCTCAGCTATTGTTATCCCGGCTCCAGGAACTGGCTGCACAGCCAGCGAAGGCCTGGTGAGAAAACTGTGGGCATGTGGGCCTGTGTGACCAAAAGAACGATGGTATTTTAGGTGGCTTCTCACTGACTAACTCCACTGGTGAAGTTATGTGGACACCAGTGTCTCTAAGCAGGCTGAAATCCACACAGGCCCTTCATTTGACTTGAAAATCATGATACCTTAGTGCAGAGTCAGGGACGTGAGGGCCTCAGCATGCCGCAGGGCTCCCCATCCTAAGGGACCCGGCACCCCATCTCCCGTGGGTGCTGCAACTCCCGGCTGGGAGCCGTGCCGCCTTGGCTCCCGGCTCAGGAACCGTCCTGAGTTCCCTCCGCCACGTATCCTGCTCCCAGCCAGAGCCTGCCCGGGGCAGCACCCTGCAGACCTGCTGAAATACAGGCTCCTGCGCAGCCCGGGGTGCTGGCAGGCAGCCACAGCCCAGACTGAGCCCAGAAAGAAGTGTTTAATGGGTGGAAGGACGCTCATGGAGGGAAAGAGCTGGGCCCTGGGGCCTGGTCCCAGCAAAGAGCTGGGCCCTGGGGCCTGATCCCAGCAGTGCCCACCTACGGCTTTTGAAGCGGGGGCAGTGCTTCTCAGGAGAGCCTGGGGTGTGGCCCAGGGACGGCCCTTTGGCTGTGCCAGCATCTACCCCACTGTGCCTTCTGCTGGCCTCCTGCATGCCCTCCCCTGCCCATGCCCTTGGAGGACACCCTCTCCCTGGTGTTGTTCGGCATGCTCTGCCTCCGTTGCTTCCTGGAAACCCTGGTTTCATTCCCTCTCCTTTCTTCTGTCCCTTGCTGTGGGGAAGTTTGCTGCATCAGCAGCAATGCCAGTGCACTAATCCCAATCCCAGTAGAGGTTCAGCAGCTCGACAGGGAGCAGCTGAAACACGCCGGCCCAGGAAGGAGATGGAAAAATGGGCTCAAGCTGTGCCAGGGCAGGGTCAGCTCAGATGTGAGGGAAAAGTTCTTCCCTGAAAGAGTTTTCAGGGCCTGGCACAGGCTGCCCAGGGAGGGGGCTGAGTCCCCACCCCTGGGTGTGTTTAACAGACAGGGAGATGAGGTGCTCAGGGATATGGGTCAGCACAGGACAGGGACGGTTGGACTCAATGAGCTTAAAGGGCTTTTCCAACCTGGTGATTCTGTGGGTGTCTCCCCATTGTGGGGTTGTGGCCTTCAGGTCTTCTTGTGTGGGGTGGGGGGTGTGTGTGCATGTAACCCCAGAGGCATCGCAGCCTGCACTGACCCACGTGGCAAAGGACTTTGCTCGGGTCCCTCTGCGCTCGCCAACTCAAGGAAGCCACCAGAAGCAGCCTGCCAGCATCTCGTGTGGCAGTGGGTCCCTCACCACCTCGGGGATGGAGGAAGTGGGAAGGAGGGGCGAAGTCATGGTGTGAGTTGGAACAAGCAGAAAAGCACAGGGAGTTGTTGTGCAGAAGGAAAAACTGGTATGAGTAGCAGGACTGTCAGGAGGAGTGGAAGTCCCTGGCAGCGTGGGGCTGGGGGAGAGGGATGGAGGCCTTGGGGGTGGCTGGATGGTTGCTGTGTCAACAAGAACCCAGCACGTCAGCCTGTGGCTTTTCTGTGCATCCAGACGAGAAGACACAAACCCCAGTGACTCACAACAGTGGGACAGGATGAAGAGACAGATCCACCCCCTGTGCCTCTGCTGCGTTGCCAAAGGTGTATCCCACCCAATCACCCAAGCTGAGGGCAACACCAGGAGGAAGACCTGGCCTCAGCAGGCAGCATCATTCCCTCATTGTCCTCGCTGGGGCAAGGACTCCTGGCCAGAGGGCTTGGGGGCATGTGTCCTGGAGCCAGCCAGGTGGAGAGATGGAGCCCTGGTGCTGGAAGCCTGCAGGCATGGCAGGTGGAGATGGGACTAGTTTGCCCATGAAACCTCCTTCGTTGTCCACAAAGCAGAGAGGATGCCTGCTGTTAGACTTAGGGATGGGAGGGAACATGATTGCATGGCTGGGATAAGAGGGAGGAGGGGGGCAGGACTGAGGGGACATCCCACCCCAGACACCCAGGGACCAGCCACAGGGCAGGGGCTCGCCGTGGTGTCTCCAGACACCCTCCCTGCGCCAGCGTGGGGACCCAGACAAGGGCTCTGGCTCATGCCCAGGGCTGGAAATCCCGTAAAGCAGGAAAATAACAGGCCACCCACCTGTGTGAGTCACGGGGAAAGACGAATGTAAAGTGCTGGCATCCCAGTCTGGCCCTCCTGGTGCTCCCTGTGGGAGTGGGGCTCACAGGCCTTGCAGCCCAGTGAGCCCGGTTGGCTCCGCTAGCACCGTGCCTCACCCTGAGCCCGAATCATTGCCAGACTCCGCTCCCGGCTGTCCTACACCCCTTCTCCTTTGAGCTTCTCCCTCCCTGGGGAGGACAGCCCTTAGGGACAGACAGGGATGATGAGTACAATGAAAGCAGAGCACAAATCCCAATAGTTTGCAGGGTCCTGGGAGCCAGAGACTCGGGGAATGGACTTGCAGACTCAAGAATTGTTCACTTAACTATTCCAGTGCTGGTAATTCCCACTTGCCATGAGCGAGGTGTCTGCAGGTTTCCCAGAAGAGAATCATTGACTCACAGGATGTGTTGGGTTGGCAGGGGCCTTCAAAGGCCACCCAGTCCCACCCCTGCAGTAAGCAGGGACACCTTTAACTGGAGCAGGTTGCTCAGAGCTTCATCCACCCTGACCTTGGATGTCTCCAGGGATGGGACCTCTCCCACCTCTCTGAGCAACCTGTGCCAGGGTCTCACCACCCTCAGAGGGAAGAGCTTCTTCCCCATGTCTCATCTGAACCTGCCCTGCTCTAGTTTAAGCCATCTCCTCTCATCCCATCGCTCCCTGCCCTTACAAACAGTCCTGCCCAGCTTTCCTGTAGGACCCTTCAGGGACTGGAAGGGGCTTGGAGATCGCCCTGAGCCCTCTCTTCTCCAGGCTGAACCAGCCCAGCTCTCCCAGCCTGGCTTTGTAGGAGAGGAGCTCCAGCACTCAGAGCATCCTCGTGGCCTCCTCTGGAGCTGCTCCAAGAGGTCCATGTCCTCCTTGTGCTGAGGACCCCAGAGCTGGATGCAGCACTGCAGGGGGTCTCACCAGAGCAGGGCAGAGGGGCAGAATCCCCTCTCTTGATCTGCTGGCCACACTTCTGGTGATGCTGCCCAGGATGCCATCAGCCTTCTGGGCTGCGAGTGCCCATTTCTAGCTCCTGCCCAGCTTTGCATCCATCAGGACGCCAAATCCTTTCCCACAGGGCTGCTCTCCATCCCACCATCCCACGTGATTGATTCAGATCAGCCCCTTGGGACAGCCGGTCATCGCGGTGTGAGGTGGCTGGTGTCAGCACGGGACGCGTGGGGCTGAGGGAGCCGGGCAGCTGTGGGAAGGGGGGTCTGTGTGACCTGGAAATGATGGGGTGCAGTGCTCCCGCTGCCCTCTCCTCCCCACACCTCTGTGGCTTGTCTGTGGCTGATCCCTCTTCCTGCTCACAGCGTCCTGATGTGCCCCAGGGAGGGAACCCTTGCCCCGGCACTGCAGGCCCCGGCACTGCCGGCCCTGGCACTGCCTGTAGTGTGTGGCTGGGGCTCGCTGCAGGCCCTGCCCGAAACCAGCTCTGTCATTCCTGCGTGGAGGGGGCCCAACAGCTCAGGTGTCCACCCCAGCAGCCAGCCTGACCCTCGGGGGACTGTGTCCAGGAGACATCCCCCTGCCCTGCCCCGGAGCCACCCTCCCAGTCTGGCCCCCATGGGAGCATCAGTGTGGGTTCCCCAGCACCCATCCCTTGTCCCAAAGCCAGACCAGCACCCTGGGGGGCGGGGGAGAGTGCTGGGGGTTTGCTCTGGGACCATGTGAAACAGGTCCCAAGGGTGGTGATGGCCAGTGGGGGAACTGAGGCCCCCTCACCCCAAAGCCCAGCAGAGGCAGGCCAGCAGCCAAGGCCAGGGGTCCAGTTGTGCCCTGGCTCGTTGGTCTAGGGGTATGATTCTCGCTTCGGGTGCGAGAGGTCCCGGGTTCAACTCCCGGACGAGCCCTTCTCTTTTCGGGCACCCCTTAAAGGGGCGGTGACACGGCCGGGGCTCCTCTCAGGGCAGCACTGGGACAGGGCCAGTCCCAGTGCCTCAGCTTGTCCCCCCACCAGAAGGATGGACCCCCAAGAGCCTCAAGATGATTCTCTGTCTGTGCGGGGATGTAGCTCAGCGGGAGAGCGCTTGCTTTGCATGTAAGAGGCCCTGGGTTCAACCCCCAGCATCTCCATGGCCTTTTGCCTCCCATCGCCCCCCACCTGCCACCCACGGGGCTGACAAGAGCCCCCAGCAGCCCCCCAAAAAAGCCCTGGGGACTGGAGGGCACAGCTGGGCTGGGGCTGTTCCCAGAACCTTCAGGCTGTGGGTGTGCTGGGGAAAATCTCCAAGATCCTGAACCCCAAATATGGAGGGTGGTGGGCTGACCTTGGCTGGGGGGGCTGAGGGGGCAGGTAAACCCTAAAGCTGCTCCCTCACTGCACCCCTCAGCTGGGCAGGGGAGAGAAGATGGAATAAAAGGCTTTGGGTGGAGATAAGGGTAGGGGGGAGATCATGCAGCCATTAGTCACAGGCAAAACAGACTCAGCTTAGGAAAAATTAATCTCATTGATAATGGGGTTGGGGTCAGTCCACCCCACATCTCTGCTGGTCCTTCCTTCTCAGGGGAGGACTCCTCACCCCCTTCACCTGCTGCATTGTGGGGTCCCACCCATGGCAGACAGTCCTCCAGGAACTTCTCCAGCCTGAGTCCTTTCCCACTGGGCTTCAGCTGTTCCCCAGCTGCCCCAGCATGAGTCACTGCTATGGGGGCAGTCATCAATCACAGAATGGTTCTCAGTCCCTCAGGCCCAGACTGCTCCAGCCTGGTCCCACACGGGGTCACATGTTCCCCCCCCCCCCCCACAAAAACCTGCTCTGGCATGGGTCTCTCTCCACGGGCTGCAGGTCCTGACAGGAGCTTGATTGTAACATGTGTCACAGCATCTCCTGTCTGGCTCCCCCTGCTCCAGTGTGGGGCTTCTCCAGGGGCTGCAGGTGGGGTCTGGGTCTTGTCCATGGGCTGTGGGAGGACACCCGCTCCACCACGGGTTTCTCCAGGAGCTGTAAGGAACTCTTTCTGCCTAGAGCACCTCCTGCCCTCCCTCCAGCCCTGACCTGGGGGACACAGAGCTGTTCCTCTCACATCTTCTCTGGCCATTAAATAAAACACCTGTGCTTTGGGCGGGGGGATGGGGGGTGGGGTGGGGTGGGGTGTCCCCCACATTAACTCAGCTCCCCAGAGGCATTTCCACCACCACTGGTGGGCTTGGCCTTGGGTGGTGAAGGGTCCATCCCTGACTTGGCTGGTGTTGTCTCTGTTGGGCCTGGGGGAAGTTTCTCACAGCAGCCACCCCTGCAGCCCCCCTTCTACCAAAACTTCAGCAGGCAAAGCCAAAACAGGGTGCAGAAGGGGTGCAGCACCCTAGCTCCTTGTTCTAGTGCTTTGATTCTCATGTGGGATGCGGGACCTGCTGAGCTCAGTTCCCAGAGGAGCCCTCCTTTTGGGACAACCCCCACCTTGGGGGACAGCATCCCAGCTGCTCTCTGCAGACCCTGCCAAGCAGGGGACAGTCAGCACTGGTATTCCCCCACCCTGCTGCCAGCAAACAGCCCCCATGGGGTGCCCATCATCACCCTCAGCTCACAGGATTTTTAGGTGAGGGGATGCTGCAGTGCCAGGACAGGACCCCCTGCGTGGGTACAGCCCCAGGCAGGGGGATGTAGCTCAGCGGGAGAGCGCTTGCTTCGCATGTAAGAGGCCCTGGGTTCAACCCCCAGCATCTCCAGCTTTTGCATCCCTGAAAACTTCCCCTAGGAAGCATCCCCCGGGAAGCATCCCCCTTCTTGCTGCACAGAGCATGCCCAAAACCCATCGCCCCCCTTGCGATGGGGTTGTTCCCATTGCACCCCGAAATCCCGGTGACCTTTCCCTGTCCCAGCGGTGTGGCTCTGTCCCCGGGGACACAGAGGAGCGGGGGCCACTTCTACCGCCCCCCCGCCCCCATAGCCGAGCGGGATGAGCCGCGTCCCTGCCCGGGGAAGCTCCCGGCCCTGGCAGCACCGTCCCGATGGGGAGGGGACGCGGCTGAACTGGGGCGGGGGGCGCCTGTCCGCCCGGTACCGAGCAGCATCGTCCGTGCCCCGACACCGCGGGGGCTGTACCGGTGGTGGGTGCCCAAAAAGAGGGCTCGTCCGGGATTTGAACCCGGGACCTCTCGCACCCTAAGCGAGAATCATACCCCTAGACCAACGAGCCGGGGTACACGTTTGCCCCGGCGCCCCCTCCCTGTCCCGGCACCGGGGGGCTGGGGAAGGGGGAGCGACGCTGCCCGGAGCCACGGGGCCGCTGGTTTCGGGAGGGACCCTGCTCCCGCCCTGGGGAGCGGAACGGGACCAGGCGTGTGCGCGGGGACTCCCCCCCCATACTCCCCCGGGAAAAGGGGGCGCCCGGCGGGAGCGGGGGGCGCCCGGGGCGGGGGCCGGGTGTGCCCCCCGTGTGCCCGGGGCGGGGCTGTGATGGCCGAGGGGTGAAGGCGTTGGACTCGAAATCCAATAGGGTTTCCCTGCGCAGGTTCGAATCCTGCTCACAGCGACGGCTTTTACCGGCCGGCCCCGTGCTGCCCCGGGGCTCCTCGGGGGGCGGAGCCGGGCTGGGGACAGTCCCGGCGGCATCTCCCACTCCTGCCGGACGCGGGGCGGTACCGGCAGAGCCCCCCCAGGGGTTCCAGCCTCGGCAGAGCGGGAGAGGCGGGGGGGGGGGCTGTCAGGGGGAGCGGGCTTGGGCTCCGAGGGGTATTTTGCTGAGGCGGGAGCGGCTCCTGGCACGTCCCGGGGCCGAGGCAGGGGGCGCCGGGCCAGGGGGCAGCGCCGCGGACCCCCCGTCAGCGCCGGGCACCGTTCAGAGGCGGGGCTGGGGGCCGGAGCCGGGCGGGGGGCGGCTGCGCACCCCGGCCCCTGGCTCCAGGGCTCGGAGCCTCCTCAGGGTGCCAGAGGGCCGGGGGCAGCTCCCGCATCAGCCCTCCTTTTGGGCACCCCCCGTCCTGCTCCCGACCGGCTGCTCCCCCGCGCACCGACCCCAGGAGACACCCCGAGCCCCCTGGGAAGAAAAACAAAGTGGCCCCGTGCTCTGCAGCCCCCAGGGCTTTTGGGGGGGCTGCTGGGGGCTCTCTCAGCCCTGCGGGCGGCAGGGGGGGCCCGAGGGGAGGCAAAAGACTATGGAGATGCTGGGGGTTGAACCCAGGGCCTCTTACATGCAAAGCAAGCGCTCTCCCGCTGAGCTACATCCCCCACATAGGTAATGCCGAGCATGGGGGGCTCTGCTGCCCCCCGACCCCGCTGCTCACCCTTCGCCCTCCCTCCCCACCCCCTGAGACTGGTGCCCCTGCAGCCTGGTCCCGCATGATAGATCCCCCTGCTCTGGGCCACGCCAGCGCCGAAGGGCATCACCCACCTGGAGTGACACCCAAAAGTCGTGGGGCAGAGAGGATGGGGATGCAGGGGGGGTAAAGCACCTTGGCTCGTTGGTCTAGGGGTATGATTCTCGCTTAGGGTGCGAGAGGTCCCGGGTTCAACTCCCGGACGAGCCCCCCTTTTGGGCACCCTCCTTCCCCGTGGTACCGTGGCATCTCCGCGGTACAGCGAGGGCGGCCACGCTGCCCGCACAGGGCCTCGGGGTCCTGTCCCACCTTGCACATCCCTGTGGGTCTGGTTTTTGGAGGCAGGGCACTGGGGCAGAACAGTGTGAGAGGTGGGTGGCTGGGGTCCCCATGGCCAGGATGTATCCCCGTAGAAAAGCTTGGCCCCTGGGTGTTTTGGGGGGCTGGGGCAGTGCTGGGGGTGGGGGGATTTAGCTAGACCCCCTGCGGGGATGTAGCTCAGCGGGAGAGCGCTTCCTCTGCATGTAAGAGGCCCTGGGTTCAACCCCCAGCATCTCCATGGCCTTTTGCCTCCCTCCACGGGCCCCACAGCCTCAAAAGCTGCTGTATCCTCATGGCAGGAGGACCCTTCCCTTTGCTGCACCGGGGCCCTTCCCACCCACCAGGACACCCCCTGGATGCTCCCTTTTCCTGCACCCTGGTGCCTGCGGACCCTGATGGTGGCAGCTGTGGGCACTGGGGCTGCCAAGGGGCACCGGGGCTGTGCCCCCACCATAGGCTGGGGGGGGAAATGGGGGCCATTTTCTCCACAGAGACAGAGCCCAGGGTGTCCTCTGCCCGTTAGGGGGTTGTCAGGGGCTGTGATGGCCGAGGGGTGAAGGCGTTGGACTTGAAATCCAATAGGGTTTCCCTGCGCAGGTTCGAATCCTGCTCACAGCGATGGCTTTTACCTGAGAGGAGGTGGGTTTGGGGGGGGCTGAATGGGGTTGAGGGTCCGGGGTCCAGGGTACCTTCCAGGGGTAAAGTACACGGATGGATCTGGGTTCAGCTACTTTTGGGCACCAGATGGGGTCCAGGGCACCCTCATCATCCCATGGGTTAAGATGTGGAGGACACAAGTGGGCCTGGGTTCAGCTTATTTTGGGCACCAGCTGCTGGGCACAGCCCTCGTGGGGTCACCGAGCATGGCTGGAGCGATGCTGCCTGGCTCAGGAGGTCTGCCTGTCCCCCCCCCAGCTCAGCCACAGCCCCTCTGCCGGGAGCTGCCCCAGGCAGGGACAGGGCGTGGCCACGGCCATGGCTCATTCCTCTGGCTGGTACCGGGGTGTCAGGGCTGGGGGGGCCCAGCAGAGGGGGACCCCCCTGCCTCTGTGTCTTCGGGGGTAGCTCTGCTGGGTGCTGGCGTGGGGAATCTCCTTTGGCCACGGGCTGCAGAGGTGGGGAGGGGTTTATGGTCCATTATCTCAAAGGTCTGTAGGGATGGCTAAGGGGGTGGTTCTGGGAGGCAAAAGGCCATGGAGATGCTGGGGGTTGAACCCAGGGCCTCTTACATGCGAAGCAAGCGCTCTCCCGCTGAGCTACATCCCCATGCCTGTCATCCTCCCGCTGTGCTGCTGCTGCTGCTGCTGCCCCCCCCCCCCCCCCGGCCCTTCAGCCCACAGCCGTGGGGATGAGCGTGGTCACAGCCCGGGCCGGGTCCGGCCCCCAGCCCCAGCACAGGGGCACCTGCAGCCCTGAGCATCCCTCAGGGACAGCAGGAGCTTCCCCAGGTCCCATCCCCACCCCCAAACAGTGCCCTGAGCACTAGGGGTCAACCTGGGGCTTTTTGACCCCCTGTGAGCATCCTGGCTCGTTGGTCTAGGGGTATGATTCTCGCTTCGGGTGCGAGAGGTCCCGGGTTCAACTCCCGGACGAGCCCTTCTCTTTTTGGGAACCCCCTTCCCCTCTATCCTGCCATGACGGGACCCCAGGCCGTTGTGGGACCAGGGCCAGGGCCTGGAGGGGCATTGCTGCCTGGTGATGGAGGGGGAAGGGAGTGGGTGGCTGGGGTCCCCACGGCCAGCATGCATCCCCTTAGAAGCAGCAATGGGAATAGTGGAGTGTGGCCCCTGGGTGTTTTGGGGGGCTGGGGCAGAGTGCAGTGGGCCAGTGCTGGAGGTGTGGGGATTTGGCCAGACCCCTGGCCCTGCCTGTGCGGGGATGTAGCTCAGCGGGAGAGCGCTTGCTTTGCATGTAAGAGGCCCTGGGTTCAACCCCCAGCATCTCCATGGTCTTTTGCCTCCCAGCGGTCCGCCCCTGCCACCTGCAGGGCTGAGAGAGCCGCCAGCAGCCCCCCAAAAAGCCCTGGGGGCTGCAGGGCACGGCTGGGCTGGGGCTGTTCCCATCTCCCCTTTTCCTACCGGATCCGGTGCTGCGGGGGGTGGAGGCGCCACGTGCCCCTTCCCACCGGGCTCGGGGTCTCTCTTGGGGGGAATTTCGGTGGTGGTGGTGGGCAGTCAAGAGGCAGCAAGGCGGGGAAGGGGGTGCCCAAAAAGAGGGCTCGTCCGGGAGTTGAACCCGGGACCTCTCGCACCCTAAGCGAGAATCATACCCCTAGACCAACGAGCCGCGACTATTTGGACATCCCTACCCTGTCCCGGCCCCGGGGGGCGGGGGAGGGGGGGCTGCCCTCTGCCCTGGCCCTGGCTGCCCCGGACTCGGCCCCGCTCACGCCTTGGCCAAAGCCCCTCGGCCCCCCAACCCCGCTCCCCCTGACAGCCCCCCCGCCTCTCCCGCTCTGCCGGAGCTGGGACCCCCGGGGGGGGGGGGGGGGCTCTGACCCTCCTGCCCCGGGCACTGCGAGCTCCCTGCGGGCCCCGGGACGCCCCCGGCCGCTCCGCACACAAGCCCGGCCCCGCTCCGCTCCCAGGGGCTGGGGCAGGGACCCCCCTCCCCGAATAAACCGGGCAGCGATCCCGCGACAGCCCCCGGTGCTCGCACAGAGCCCGGGGTCCCGGCCCGCCCAGCACGGCCCCGCAGGCAGGACGGACCCCGGGAGCCAGCAGAAGGACCCCGGGGGACTGATGTGGGGTGTCCCGGGTGTCTGGGGGTGCGGGGTTTTGGCCAGTCCCGCAACCCTGCCTGTGCGGGGATGTAGCTCAGCGGGAGAGCGCTTGCTTTGCATGTAAGAGGCCCTGGGTTCAACCCCCAGCATCTCCATGGTCTTTTGCCTCCCCTCGGGCCCCCCCTGCCGCCCGCAGGGCTGAGAGAGCCCCCAGCAGCCCCCCCAAAAGCCCTGGGGGCTGCAGAGCACGGGGCCACTTTGTTTTTCTTCCCAGGGGGCTCGGGGTGTCTCCTGGGGTCGGTGCGCGGGGGAGCAGCCGGTCGGGAGCAGGACGGGGGGTGCCCAAAAGGAGGGCTGATGCGGGAGCTGCCCCCGGCCCTCTGGCACCCTGAGGAGGCTCCGAGCCCTGGAGCCAGGGGCCGGGGTGCGCAGCCGCCCCCCGCCCGGCTCCGGCCCCCAGCCCCGCCTCTGAACGGTGCCCGGCGCTGACGGGGGGTCCGCGGCGCTGCCCCCTGGCCCGGCGCCCCCTGCCTCGGCCCCGGGACGTGCCAGGAGCCGCTCCCGCCTCAGCAAAATACCCCTCGGAGCCCAAGCCCGCTCCCCCTGACAGCCCCCCCCCCCCGCCTCTCCCGCTCTGCCGAGGCTGGAACCCCTGGGGGGGCTCTGCCGGTACCGCCCCGCGTCCGGCAGGAGTGGGAGATGCCGCCGGGACTGTCCCCAGCCCGGCTCCGCCCCCCGAGGAGCCCCGGGGCAGCACGGGGCCGGCCGGTAAAAGCCGTCGCTGTGAGCAGGATTCGAACCTGCGCAGGGAAACCCTATTGGATTTCGAGTCCAACGCCTTCACCCCTCGGCCATCACAGCCCCGCCCCGGGCACACGGGGGGCACACCCGGCCCCCGCCCCGGGCGCCCCCCGCTCCCGCCGGGCGCCCCCTTTTCCCGGGGGAGTATGGGGGGGGAGTCCCCGCGCACACGCCTGGTCCCGTTCCGCTCCCCAGGGCGGGAGCAGGGTCCCTCCCGAAACCAGCGGCCCCGTGGCTCCGGGCAGCGTCGCTCCCCCTTCCCCAGCCCCCCGGTGCCGGGACAGGGAGGGGGTGCCGGGGACCGAGCGCACCCCGGCTCGTTGGTCTAGGGGTATGATTCTCGCTTAGGGTGCGAGAGGTCCCGGGTTCAAATCCCGGACGAGCCCTCTTTTTGGGCACCTCCTTCCCCCCGTGCCCCCCTCCTCACTCCCCCTGTTGCAGAGCCCCCTTTGGGACCCCGTCATTAATTGTTACCCCCCGGGGACACCCCGCAGTCCCCGGTGCTCTGAGCTCAGCAGGGCCGTCCCCATCCCCGTGGCCGCAGCAGGGTGACCTCAGTGTCAGGGTGGCAGCAGGACACAGACACCCCCCAGCCGTGGGGCACCCCAGGGCAGTGGGACAAGCAGGCGCCATGGCTCAGCTGGTTAAAGCGCCTGTCTAGTAAACAGGAGATCCTGGGTTCGACTCCCAGTGGTGCCTGGGCCTGGGGGCTGTTTTTCCTCTCCACCCCAAGCTGGGGGCACTCCTGGCCCCGGGGGGGTCTTTGCCTCCTGAGGAAGGTTGGGGGACCCACCCGGATTTCCTCCCATCCTCTCAGGAAAGTCCCAGCTGTGACCCCCTCTTGGATGGGGGACATATCCTGGCAGCAGCCCCACCTCACCTCTGCCCCACTGTTGCAATTTCCCGATCCTGAGGACCCAGTCTGGGCACATGTTTTTATTGAAGCTCATTTTGGGGTAGGACAGGGCAGCCTGGAGGTGCTGGGGAATATTTGATAGCAGGGAGGGGAGCAGCAAGGGGCTTTGGAGCATCACTGTGAAGTGTGGCAGGGGTTGGGGACTGGCAGCGCCTTCCAGGTGGGGGCACCTACCCCTCATCCCCACACAGGCTCCCGTGGGGATGAGGGGTAGGTGCCACCCACCTTGCCATGGGTACCAGGGTAAAGCATCTTCCAGTGGATGTGGGGTCCTGGGAGTGGGGATGCCAGGCACAGGCTCTGCTGTGGGGCTGCTGTGGGGTTTGGGTGCTCATTAGGGGCAGCAGAAGAGGCGCAGATCGTTCAGGGCTGTGTCATCCCCCCTCAGCCCCCGTGCTGGCTCCTGCCGCGTCTGGATGCCGCACACCCCTCTGCGGCACCGGGGGCTCCAGTCACCCCACTGGCCCCAGGGGGACCGCGGCCCCTCCAGGATGTGCCCACCGGAGCAGGTGAAGCGGGCGCTGGTGGCAGCTACTTCATCACTCAGGAGCCCGTGTCGGGGTGCCTGGACCTGCAGTGCGAAGCCCAGCAGCTGCCCTTGGTGCGGGCACCATTGAGCCTCTGACCAGCGGCCCCACCTGGGCAGGGGAAGGGAGATCATAGAATCACAGCATCACAGACTGGTCTGGGTTGGAAGGGACCCCGGGGAGCTGAGCTGAAGTGCTGCACAGGGTTCCCTGGATTCACGTCAACTATGCAAACAGCAGCAGCTGTCGAGCACGGGAAGCAACCCCAAGGATCACAGAGTTCCAACCCCCCTGCCACAGGCAGGGCCACCAACCTACGGGTCTGGAGCTACACAAGGTTGCCCAGGGCCCCATCCAACCTGGCCTTGAACACTCCCAGGGACGGGGCACCCACCCCCCTCTCCGGACAGGTGGAGGGTAGCACCCACATCCTTCGGAGCTGGGGTGGGGATGGGGTGAGGGGGGGCTGGGGGCTTACCTGCCGCTCTGGGACTGGGCCGTGTAGCTGCCGCCGCGCTCCCCGCCATGGGAACACAGCAGCCGAACCCCATTGAGCGCCGTGTCATCCTCCATGGCTCCCCGGGGCGCCTCCACCTGCCAAGGAACAGAGGTGGTGGAGAATAACCAACCCTCTGCGGGGTCCCCGGGGGTCCCGGCTGTGGGCACCGGTGTGGGGGCTGCACCTTGAAGCTGACGCCGCTGGCATAGGAGCCCTGGGGACACATGTCTGGCCAGGCCCAGTCCCCCCATGGGCCCCCGTTGGACACGCCGATGACCGAGGCATCACCGGAGCCGCGCTCCTGGCCCTGCCCCACGGCGCCTGCCAGCCCCCCGAGGAGCAGCAGCAGCAGCACCCGGCCCCATGCCATGGCTGCTGGACACAGCAGGATGGGTGGGAGGAGTTTGGCAGCACCCCAGGCACCCTCCCAGCGCGCCCGGGCTTGGGAGACGGCCAGGATGAGCGGCTGGAGAGGGCTGAACCCCAGCCCCCAGCTCCAAGCCCTCAGCTCCCAGCCCCAAACGCCCAGTCCCAGCTCTCAACCTCCCTTCCCTCGCCCCCGCGCGGAGAACTTGAGTCCTCGCGTGGCCAAAACAAACCCCAAACGCCCCGCCAAAACTCGACGAGGGTGGGATTCGAACCCACGCGTGCAGAGCACAATGGATTAGCAGTCCATCGCCTTAACCACTCGGCCACCTCGTCCTGCCGCGCGCCGCCCGCCGCCCCGCCCCTCGGTCCCTCCCTCCCTTATCGCCGCCAGGGCGGCGCGCGCAGCCTCGAGCGCCAGAGGGCGCACAAAGCGGCTGCGGGGGGCGGGGGGGTCTCTCCTCACTGTGACTCCCAGAGGCGCTGTGACCATCCCTGATGGGCTCGGCCTTGGTCAGCAGCAACTCCGGCCTTCAGCTGGCTGGAAGAGCAGGAGAAGAACAGGGAGGAGGGGGAAGCCATGAAGCAGCAGCACTGCCCCTAGCAAGTGTCACGATCCGCAACCAGACAGACTGCTTTGGCAGACGTTAAGCCCCCTTGCATTCCAAGCGACTTCAGGTTGCTCTGGGTGGCTGGGGGCGGCTGGGCTTAACCCCTGAGTGATGTCCAATTAGGTGCTTTACCGTGAGGAGGTCTTCACAATTCTTGGGGACAGAATTGAGACTCAAAACGGAGTCAAGGTTTAAGTCAGTTTATTTAGCCTGCAACAAGTGTGCAGGAGAAGGGGGGGGGGGGGGGGGGGTGGGGAGAGAAAGAGAACAGTGAGAAAGAGAGTGAGAGAGTGAGAGAGAGAGAGAGATTGCAGTATCTACCACCACGGAGCTGAGGCGTCCCATCAGTCTGAATTGACTTCACATCAGGTGGGGAATTCCATTAGTTGCTGGTTGTCATGGTTCAGCGCTGGGTGCCCGGGGCATTGCTCCACTACTGATGTGCACAGGAACGTGGCAGTTCTTGGTTATGGACAGTTCAATGATACTTATTCATTAGGTTACCTCATACACCTATACATATTAATAACCTGTCCTGCTTCATATTAAAATGAGTTCCAAGAAGTGATTTCCATCAACTCCTCCCAACTGCGCCTGCGCACTGCTGTTTGGTGCTGGTCGTTGAGGGTCGTGGGGATAAAGTCCCCACGGTCATTATTAATAAAAGAGCAGCCATGTCTCCTCCGACCAAGAAACAGGAGACACAAGCTTTCCTAGACACTGTGGGTTTCTGGCAAATGCGTATCCCCAACTACAGTCTCATTGGCAGCCCTCTCTACCACGGAACCCAGAAGAAGAAGGATTTCCAGTGGGGCCCTAAGCAGCGACAAACTTTCAAACAGATCAAACGGGACAGTCCATGCAGCAGCCCTTGCACCTGTCTGCAAAAAACATGCTTTGCACTGCAGCCCGGGAGAATGGCTCTACTTGGAGTCTCTGGCAGACAGCACCAGAGGAGACTGGAGGCAGAGCGCTGGGGCTTTGGAGTCAGGGCTACAGAGGATCCCAGGCTCATTACACTCCAACAGAAAAGGAAACAGTGTCAGCATATGAAGGGGTTCGAGCCGCTTCAGAAGTGATTGGGACTGAAGCCCCTCCTGGCATCCTGGCTGCTGGTGCTGGGCTGGATGTTCAAAGGGAGACCCTGGTGGGTGACAGGTTGGCCATGAGCCAGCACTGTGCCCTGGGAGCTAAGAGGGCCAGTGGGATCCTGGGGTGCATCAAGATGAGCGTGGCCAGCAGGTCAAAGGAGGTGATCCTTCCCTCTGCCCTGGTCAAGTCCCCACTGGAAAGCTCCAAAGGCCACAGATGGCACACAGAGAGAGAGAGGCAGACAGGCTCTGCCTGCGAGCTGCTGTTCCTGCCCCTCGCTCCTTACCCTCTTCCATGCCAGATGCTCGCAGCCCCTGGACCCTCTTGCAGCCATGCCCGTTTACACCGGGGGATGAGCAGACAGGGCAACTCGTTAAACTGCACCTTTCCCCACCTCTAGTTACGGGGACGGGTGACCTAAGGGACATTTTGCATCACCGCTGCCTGGAACTGATGTGTTCAGACCAGCAGAGTCACAAAACACAGTTATCCAGCACAGAAACGTGACTGCAGGAGAGTGACAGGTTGGGGCAACTCGGGAGAAAACCAGGGATGAGTCAGAGGGGAAAAGCACCCAGCCTGCAGCTGGGAAATCACTGCACTTTGAGGGCTATTTTCAAGCCTTGCCCAAGTTTGGCCACGCTGGCATGGGCTGCCCCAGGACCTGCCCTGAGAGCAGCAGAGCTGTGGGCACAAAGCCTCGCACCAGCATCCATCCTGGCCGTAGAGGCTGTGGCACAGGGAAGAGGAACATCACACCCTCAGACTGAGCAGAACAAAAAGCTTTTGCAAACCCGACCCTCCCAGCCAGTCTGGCAGAACCCAGGATGAAATGGCAGTGCTCAGGTCCCACAAAACCTGGTGTGGTGCGTGCCAGTCCCCAGCAAGCCATCACTTCGGCCCTGCTGTCCCTGCTAGGACCAAACAACTGCACCTTCCTGAGCTCCCTGTCACCTCCTGACACCTGAGAATCAGCCGTGGGCAGGAGAGACGGCTTCCCCAGCTCCCACCCCTGCAAGCACATTATTCCCTGTCAGATACTGGCAGACCCACCTTTAAGAAAAGGAGGAAAAACAGTCTTGGGAATGGGATGGAGCTCCTTTTCCTCACATTTCTAGCTGAAACAGGAGCCCCTCCTTTACTGCTATGCCTATTCTCTTAAAAAATAGTAATTTAAGAAAAAAAAAAAGAAGAGTCCTGTGTCTGCTGCAGATGGACTAATAAAACTCTGGAGTTTGACAGGATCTTGAATGTCCTGGCTTTGTCCCCATCTGAAAGACGAGTGTCCTGGTTTTCCGCCTCCTGCCCCCCTGTCTCTAGCCAACCAACTGTTGCTAAGCAAACACCCAATAGAGGTCTAGAACAGCAACGGTTGCCAGGGACCTCTGGTGATCAAGCAGTAGACATCTCTGGCAGGGGGGCATCACTTGGGAGGTCACTTCTCAGAGTGGAAGCACCTCTAGTCTTGTCTGGAGAGATCACCTCTAGTCTTGTTGGGGGAGATCACCTCTAGTCTTGTGAGGGGAGATCACCTCTTGTTGGGGGAGATCACCTCTTGTCGGGGGAGATCACCTCTAGTCTTGTTGGGGGAGATCACCTCTAGTCTTCTCGGGGGAGATCACCTCTTGTCAGGGGAGATCACCTCTAATCTTGTCAGGGGAGATCACCTCTAGTCTTGTCAGGGGAGATCACCTCTAATCTTGTCGGGGGAGATCACCTCGAGCAGGTCACACACGACAGCGTCCAGGTAGGTTTTGAATCCCTCCAGAGAAGGGGACTCCCCAGCCTCCCTGGGCAGCCTGGGAGGAATGTCCTTTTCTTTTCTTTTTCATTTCTTAAGTTCTCTCTTTGATGGCTCAGCTGGGTGATGGTAGAGATGGTAAAGCCAGTATTTACTCAGTCTGCCCTTTCTCCAGACTTTATCCTACCTCCCGGGTCTGGGATTCCTCAGGGCCCCTCCCAGACAGGTGGATCCTGTGCCTCTCCAACAGGTTGGAGTCACCAAAGAACATCCCCTTGTCGTCAAAGCCAAACCCCTGGCCTTAGTACCAGCCGTGTAGCCCGGAGTTGAGCGGCTTGAGATTTCCCAGCCCATTCAGAAAAAGGAGGAAAAGCCAACTTGGGCAGCAGTGTTTTGCACTGCCGCCCCCAGAGCTTTCTAGTCTTCCTTGATTCTGCCTGGTGAAATTGTTTGAACTGTAAAGGTGAAGTCAGGTGACATCCAGAAGTCTAGTGGTGCGAAATGTCCAGCTATCCCCAGTCTTAGGTGAGGAACTTGTTGTGTGCTCTCTGGTAGGGACGTGAATTTAAGGGGCGGCTGGAAAAGGACCCTGTTGGTGCCTTCAGGCATTTAGGAACCTTCAGCCTTTGTGTTACTTTCCCGGTGACGATTGTAAGGTGCTTTCTTGTTTCTCCTCCCAGCTGTAATCGCTGAGGCTGTGTGAAATGGCTGGGCGCTTCCACAGAGTCCTCCTGTGTGCCATACCTGGAGTGCTGGCACTTGCTGGCTGCTGGTGGCTGTACTCCCAAAGGAAAAAGTCTGACAGCTCTAGTGGAGAAGAAGAAACAGCCACTGAAGAGCAGCAGGAAGAAGCCCCAGCAGCGAGCGTTGAGGCGAGAGAGGCAGTCGAAAACATGGATTCTGCGGGCAGTGGCTGTGCCATGCGGAAGACGGTGACTCGCCAGAACTCGAAGCCTGAAGAAATCTCCAGCAAGCCCGACTTGCTTAGCTGGGGAATAGAGGTAAGCAGCCGCTGGCCTGCTCGCACATCCTGCCCTGTGCTCTGTACCCATCTCTTGGTTCTTCCAGGCTGGTACTGGCTCAGTGCCATCCCAGGGAGATCAACAGAAAATAACAAGCATGCAGAAGGCTGTGAGGCCACACAGTTACGAAGCACTGGCAACGAGCTGCTTGGGTTTTTTTCTTGAGTTCTTCTGGTGTACTCTTGGCTCCCTAGTTTTCTGCCTGTGCTTTTGTGGAGCAACCACGCAGTTCATCTCCAGATACCGCTGCCTTTCTTTGCAGGCCAGCAATGGACTGTGGTATATGATGGAGGATGTGTCTGTGGAACGCTGCAGCATCAATGCAGTTTGCAGGAAGCAGGCCTATTTCCTGTTCTATGTCAGGTAAGAATCAGCATCAAAATAGCCTCAGAAAAAGTTTCCTTTGTTTGTGGTTTTGCGGTTTTTCTTCCCATCCCCTCAGTGTTTCTCTTTCTGCCAGAGCAGACCGTTACTGCCCGCATCACTCAGTGCTGTCAAACCTGACCTACCCCACATCAGCTCTTACCCATCCTTGCTGGGCTTTAAGCTATGCTACTTGTCTGCTCTCTGAAACTGGTCTGTGTAGAGAAGAGGACTTAAAGGGGGCCTCCAGGACAGATGAAGCACGACTCTTTATCAGGGCGTGTAGCGATAGGACGAGGGGACTGCTTTGAAAGTGAGAGAAGGGAGCTTTAGTTTAGATCTGAAGAAGAAATTCTTTTGTGTGAGGGTGTTGAGGCTCTGGGAGAGGTTGCCTAGAGAGGTGGTGGATGCCCCTGGCTCCCTGGAAGTCTTCAAGGCTTGGCTGGATGGGGTGTTGGGCAACCTGGTCAAGTGGAGAGCATCCCTGCCTGTGGCGGTGGCAGGGGGGAGTGGAACTCGGTGATCTTTGAGGTCCCTTCCAAGCCAAATCATGATAGAATGTGCTCCTGGAAAACAACTGAAGGCCAGAGGAGGCTGCAAGAATAGCCCTAACCGGGGATCACTCCTTTTTTTCTCCAGGCAGTCTGAGTTGAAGATCGGAGACAAGGCAGCTTCCTCACCAGCCCCAATGAGGGACCTGCCTAGGGACGCTTCAGTTCAGGTCACTGGCTGCAGGGAATGTCAGAGTCTGCTACTGCCAGGGGAAAGAGGCAAAGGCTTCACCTGTATGAGGTGTGAGCAGGTGGATGACCTGCTTTGCTGGGTTGCTAATCTAGAAGATGAGCTCGCAAGGCTGAGAGCCATCCGGGAAAGTGAGCGTGAAGAGCTCGAACGGCTGAGAGCCATCCGGGAATACGAGCGAGAAGAGCTCGAAAGTCTGAGAACTATCCGGGAATGCGAGCGACAGATCGACGGGTGCTGCAGCTCCCTGGCATCCAAGAAGGAAGAGTGCAAGGAAGACCCCACGCTACTGAAAGTGGTCCCCCTGCCCTGTCCTAGCCAGGTAAATGGGAGTGACCCAAAGCCTGAGGAGGTCTGGAAGGCAGTCCCTACTCGTCGCCGTAGACGCTCCCCCCGCCTACCTACCCCACTCCCCCAGGTTTCCATTAGCAACAGGTTTGGGGCCCTGGAAGTTGATGAGGAGGTATGTGAAGAGATGAATACAGCCCCTCTACCTCAGAGGAAGCGCAAGCCCAGAGCGAGACGAGTATCTGCACGCCTTGAGACGGCCTCAGTGAAGCAAGAAAGAAGGGTAGTTGTGGTTGGGGATTCCCTCCTCAGTGGGACGGAGGGCCCCATATGTAGGCCAGGCCCTACACGCAGGGAGGTGTGCTGCCTTCCTGGAGCCCGGGTCAGGGATATTACCAAAAGGCTCCCAGGGCTGGTTAGTTCCTCTGATTATTATCCACTATTGATAGTTCAAGCAGGCAAGGATGCAATCACGAAGTGTAGCCTGCGCGCGCTATCAAGAGAGAATTCCGTGACCTAGGGCACTTTGTTGGGGGGGCAGGAGCCCAAATAATAATTTCTTCTATCCCCACTTGTGGGAGGTGGGGCTCAGAGCAGGTCAGGAGAACCCATGAACTGAATCATTGGCTGAAAGGCTGGTGCCTGCACAAGAACTTTGGGTTTTTTGACCAGGGGATGGTGTACTCTGCTCCGGGCATGAGTACTGCTAATGGGGCTCACCTGTCCCAAAGAGGAAAGCGGATTCTTGCTCAGGAGATGGCAGGGCTCATTGATAGGGCTTTAAACTAGTTAGGAAGGGGGAAGGGGATATTACAAAGGCTGCTGGGGTCAGGCAGGTGCTTTGGGAATCACAGCACGAGTTGATGGTGGCAATAGGTAAATGCCAACAGCACAATGGTAGACTTGGAGATGTTGCTGCACGTGAGAGTAGGGATAACTCTGTGAATTACCCTGTGAACTCCTTAGTGGAGCCAATTTTGCCCGTCCCCTATCGAAAATCTCACTGTGAGCTGTTGGGGATACCTGCTTCTGCTGCCCCACTAAAATGCCTTTATACAAACGCACGTAGCATGGGGAACAAACAAGAAGAATTAGAGATCTTCGTGCGGTCGCAGGGCCACGATCTCATAGCAATGACAGAGACGTGGTGGGGCAGCCTGGACGACTGGCACGCTACCATGGATGGCTATGTGCTTTTTAGGAAAGATAGGTTAGGGAGGCGAGGTGGAGGAGTTGCTCTTTATGTTAGAGAGTACCTAGAATGTATTGACCTCCACCTGGGTAGGGATGAACCCTTCATTGAGAGCTTGTGGGTAAGAATTAAAGGGCAGGCTAGTACATGTGACATTATTGTGGGTGTGTACTACAGGCCCCCTGATCAAGAGGAGCGGGTGGATAGTGCATTTAATAAGCAGCCATCATCTGCCCGTTCCCTCCTCGGTCAGCAGGGGGGCGACTGCACACAGGCGGGTTCTGTGGGACCAGTGGCTCTGCCTCCGAAGACTGAGGTGGCTGACGGTTCCAGAGGGACAGGGGATGGGTTTCCTTCTGGGACTGACATTGCTCTCTTTGCCCTCCCACATGGCAGGTTTCTTCACAGCCGCAGGGCTGCTCCCTCTCCAAGCGTGGAGTCAAACCTTCCTCCCGCTGCCAGGGGAGAAGGGTCAGGGAGAGGACTCCGAGCAGAGCCCCACAGAGGGGCAGTGATGTCTGCAGCTGGTCCCTTGTCACCACGGACTGTGACCCCTCAGCTGGCAAGAGGAGGAGAACTCTGCCACACTGCTACCAAGAACCAAGGGATGATGGCGCTCCAGTGCCCTCCAGTGCCAGCTCCAAGCCAGCTCCCACAACCACGGCTGCTGGGAAGCAAAGCATGCCAAGGCAGAGGGAGCAAAGCAGACTCCCACAGCAGGGCAGCAAAGTCCATGGCTGGTTCATGGGTACCACCAGCTATGAGGCTTCAGCTGGGAGGAAAAGGAGAGCCGTCCTTCCTGCACTGCACAGGATGCCGCAGCGTCCGGGCCCTCCAGTGCCAGCTCCCAGTTGGGTCCTGCACCCTGGGCTCCAGAGGCAATAAAGCAGATCAACAAAGCAGGGCAATGAGGTCTGCACTTGGTTTTTTGAAGTCATGGACATTGAGCCTTGAGCAGGGGGGAGGAGGGTTTCAGCACCCCAGGGACATATTTCACACAAACGCTGAGACATTGTGATCATGATGGGGGCAGATTGTGATCCCGGATGGAGATGAAGCACAGCATCTTTCTTCTTCTGTGCCAGAGGAGCAGGAGAAGAACAGGGAGGAGGGGGAAGCCATGAAGCAGCAGCCCTGCCCCTAGCAGGGGCCAAGCTGCACAGGAAACACCTGCAGCCCACCCTGTCCCTCCTCCCAATGCTGCTTCTGGTCAGAAAGAGCTCAGAGAGACCTTCTAGAGACACCCGCAGCTCAGCTGGCTGGCCCACCTGCCCAAGGGCCCTCAAGGAAGAGCATAAACCCTCTTCAGCTCTTTGGATCACCTCACCAGAGCCAAAATTGAAAGCACTTTTTGCCCTTGCAGATGTAATTCTCTGTTTTCTTGGTAATTTTTGAGGCACTTGGTGGCAATACCCAGGGTGGGAGGTTTATGACTTGGGATTTTGAAATATGCCCCAGGAGCCTGTGGGGAGACCCCAGCTCTGGGGTCTGTCTCAGCATAACACCACTGTCCCCAGCTTGGGAAGATCTGA
This sequence comes from Gallinula chloropus, assembly GCF_964237585.1. Classification (NCBI taxonomy): domain Eukaryota; kingdom Metazoa; phylum Chordata; class Aves; order Gruiformes; family Rallidae; genus Gallinula; species Gallinula chloropus. Next base: position 27,468,368 of record NC_140090.1, on the reverse strand, counting down.
GAAGGTCCCTGCCGCTGGCTGGCAGTTCCCCCCCTTGACGTCACCCTCACGTGGCTGTGCCAAACACCCTGGTGCCATCAAGGGGGCAGAAAAAGACACAAAACCCCACCCCGTAGGCATCTTGTGCTGAGCTGCTTTCCATTCCCTCCTTGGTGCCAGCTGGGGCTGGGTATCGTGGAGAGACTCCACCAGCACCTCCAGTGCAAAGAAAGGAGCCGTTGGAAGAGCGAGTGCCCAGAGAGGAGGGGCAGGAGTAAAGCACAGGCTCCTGTCAGAAAGGAGGAGCGGGGACCTGGGGAACCCACACGAGCACATCCACTGGGTATACCCAAACTAGGGAAACAACAACAGGGAACAGAACTTTTGGTTGATGTGGGCGGCCTCTCCAGACCCGCCGGGCTCTGTCAGAACCGACTGCGGTGGTTTGGCCCCGATTGGTGGCCCTTTCCAACCGGACAGGGGAGGAAATAAATACTGAGGCTGAGGAGTGAGATAAGGGCTCTCTCAACATCTCACACTATAAATTGGGGCATGGCAGCCGTGGGGCTGCCAGAAGCCAAAGACCAGCCACAGCAGCAGGAGCCATGGCCGGGTACCACAGCAGCCACAGCTGGAGCCACCGCCAGTGGGGACCTCACTCCAGGCGCACCAGGAGTACCCAGAGAAGGCGGAGGTAGCCCCAGGAACCGCCATCCACAGGTGTAGACGCCCAGGCAGGTGATGAAAACGGGGGCCCGTCCTCAGGTGCCATGGGACGTCCTGGGGCTGCAGGCAGAAGGGCAGCCAGGCAGCAGGGAGCGGGGCAGGGGACTCACAGACTCCCTGTTCCCCCAGGTCACTGCTCCGTCCTTTTGGGGTCAGAATGGGCACAGCAGCTGTGTGGGATGGGGCTGGGATCAGGCCCACAGCATCGGGGCAACCCCATGGGAGGCAGAGACTGGCCCTACGTGTGCGGGCTCAGAGCAGAGCCCAAGTCTGGCATGTCGGGGGCTTGAAACCCAGTTCCCGGGACCAGTCCTGGAGCTCGGAACAGAGACTGGAGTCCTGCCTGTCGGGGCTCCAAGCCGCACTCAGGGCTCAGCCTGTCGCAGCTTTGCGTAGCTGGGTACTGGCAGAGAGTGGGGGGGCTGCATGGGTGGCTGCTGCAAGGAGCAGCCAGAAGCTCTCTGCAGGCTCCACAGAGCAAACACTAGCTGGCTCAAGGCCTGTGCCTTGCTTCTGGCCAGGCCAGAGTTAACCTCCCCAAGCAGCCAGCACTGGTGAGCTGAGTTAGCCTGGGCTAACTCATAACTGGGGAGTCAGGGAGTGATTGGTAGAAACCGCTCACAATGTGGCGAGTGAAGAAGTCCAATGGAGAGTGGAGGCTGACAGTGGGCTATCGTGGCCTAAGTGAAGTCACACCTCCTATGAGTGCTGCAGTGTCAGGTATGTTAGAACTCCAGTAGGAACTGGAGTCAAAAGCGGCCACGTGGTACGCCACAATGGACATTGCAAATGCTTTCTTCTCCATTCCTTTGGTGGCAGAGTGCAGGCCACAGTTTGCCTTCACTTGGAAGTGTCACGATCCGCAACCAGACAGACTGCTTTGGCAGACGTTAAGCCCCCTTGCATTCCAAGTGACCTCAGATTGCTCTGGGTGGCTGGGGGCGGCTGGGCTTAACCCCTGAGTGATGTCCAATTAGGTGCTTTACCGTGAGGAGGTCTTCACAATTCTTGGGGACAGAATTGAGACTCAAAACGGAGTCAAGGTTTAAGTCAGTTTATTTAGCCTGCAACAAGTGTGCAGGAGAAGGGGGGGAAGAAAGAGAGAAGAGTGAGAAAGAGAGTGAGAGAGTGAGAGAGAGAGAGAGATTGCAGTATCTACCACCACGGAGCTGAGACATCCCATCAGTCCAAATTGACTTCATGTCAGGTGGGGTATTCCATTAGTTGCTGGCTGTCATGGTTCAGCGCTGGGTGCATGGGGCATTGCTCCACTGCCGATGTGCACAGGAACGTGGCAGTTCTTGGTTGTGGACAGTTCAATGATACTTATTCATTAGGTTACCTCATACACCTATACATATTAATAACCTGTCCTGCTTCATACTAAAATGAGTTCCAAGAAGTGATTTCCATCAACTCCTCCCAACTGCGCCTGCGCACTGCTGTTTGGTGCTGGTCGTTGAGGGTCGTGGGGATAAAGTCCCCACGGACGTTATTAATAAAAGAACAGCCATGTCTCCTCCGACCAAGAAACAGGAGACACAAGCTTTCCTAGACACTGTGGGTTTCTGGCAAATGCGTATCCCCAACTACAGTCTCATTGGCAGCCCTCTCTACCACGGAACCCAGAAGAAGGAGGATTTCCAGTGGGGCCCTAAACAGCGACAAACTTTCAAACAGATCAAACGGGACAGTCCATGCAGCAGCCCTTGCACCTGTCTGCAAAAAACATGCTTTGCACTGCAGCCCGGGAGAATGGCTCTACTTGGAGTCTCTGGCAGACAGCACCAGAGGAGACTGGAGGCAGAGCGCTGGGGCTTTGGAGTCAGGGCTACAGAGGACCCCAGGCTCATTACACTCCAACAGAAAAGGAAACAGTGTCAGCATATGAAGGGGTTCGAGCCGCTTCAGAAGTGATTGGGACTGAAGCCCAGCTACTCCTGGCATCCTGACTGCTGGTGCTGGGCTGGATGTTCAAAGGGAGACCCTGGTGGGTGACAGGTTGGCCATGAGCCGGCACTGTGCCCTGGGAGCTAAGAGGGCCAGTGGGATCCTGGGGGGGGACAAGAGGAGCGTGGCCAGCAGGTCAAAGGAGGTGATCCTCCCCTCTGCCCTGGTCAAGTCCCCACTGGAAAGCTCCAAAGGCCACAGATGGCACACAGAGAGAGAGAGGCAGACAGGCTCTGCCTGCGAGCTGCTGTTCCTGCCCCTCGCTCCTTACCCTCTTCCATGCCAGATGCTCGCAGCCCCTGGACCCTCTTGCAGCCATGCCCGTTTACACCGGGGGATGAGCAGACAGTGCAACTCATTAAACTGCACCTTTCCCCACCTCTAGTTACGGGGAGGGGTGACCTAAGGGACGTTTTGCGTCACCGCTGCCTGGAACTGATGCGTTCAGACCAGCAGAGTCACAAAACACAGTTATCCAGCACAGAAACGTGACTGCAGGAGAGTGACAGGTTGGGGCAACTCGGGAGAAAACCAGGGATGAGTCAGAGGGGAAAAGCACCCAGCCTGCAGCTGGGAAATCACTGCACTTTGAGGGCTATTTTCAAGCCTTGCCCAAGTTTGGCCACGCTGGCATGGGCTGCCCCAGGACCTGCCCTGAGAGCAGCAGAGCTGTGGGCACCCAGGCTCGCCCCAGCATCCATCCTGGCCGCAGAGGCTGTGGCACAGGCAAGAGGAACATCACACCCTCAGACTGAGCAGAACAAAAAGCTTTTGCAAACCCGACCCTCCCAGCCAGTCTGGCAGAACCCAGGATGAAATGGCAGCGCTCAGGTCCCACAAAACCTGGTTTAGTGCGTGCCAGTCCCCAGCAAGCCATCACTTCGGCCCTGCTGTCCCTGCTAGGACCAAACAACTGCACCTTCCTGAGCTCCCTGTCACCTCCTGACACCTGAGAATCAGCCGTGGGCAGGAGAGACGGCTTCCCCAGCTCCCACCCCTGCAAGCACATTATTCCCTGTCAGATACTGGCAGACCCACCTTTAAGAAAAGGAGGAAAAACAGTCTTGGGAATGGGATGGAGCTCCTTTTCCTCACATTTCTAGCTGAAACAGGAGCCCCTCCTTTACTGCTATGCCTATTCTCTTAAAAAATAGTAATTTAAGAAAAAAAAAAAGAAGAGTCCTGTGTCTGCTGCAGATGGACTAATAAAACTCTGGAGTTTGACAGGATCTTGAATGTCCTGGCTTTGTCCCCATCTGAAAGACGAGTGTCCTGGTTTTCCGCCTCCTGCCCCCCTGTCTCTAGCCAACCAACTGTTGCTAAGCAAACACCCAATAGAGGTCTAGAACAGCAACGGTTGCCAGGGACCTCTGGTGATCAAGCAGTAGACATCTCTGGCAGAGGGGCATCACTTGGGAGGTCACTTCTCAGAGTGGAAGCACCTCTAGTCTTGTCTGGAGAGATCACCTCTAGTCTTGTTGGGGGAGATCACCTCTAGTCTTGTGAGGGGAGATCACCTCTTGTTGGGGGAGATCACCTCTTGTCAGGGGAGATCACCTCTAGTCTTGTTGGGGGAGATCACCTCTAGTCTTCTCGGGGGAGATCACCTCTTGTCAGGGGAGATCACCTCTAGTCTTGTCGGGGGAGATCACCTCTAGTCTTGTTAGGGGAGATCACCTCTAATCTTGTCGGGGGAGATCACCTCTAGTCTTGTTGGTGGAGATCACCTCGAGCAGGTCACACACGACAGCGTCCAGGTAGGTTTTGAATCCCTCCAGAGAAGGGGACTCCCCAGCCTCCCTGGGCAGCCTGGGAGGAATGTCCTTTTCTTATCTTTTTCATTTCTTAAGTTCTCTCTTTGATGGCTCAGCTGGGTGATGGTAGAGATGGTAAAGCCAGTATTTACTCAGTCTGCCCTTTCTCCAGACTTTATCCTACCTCCCGGGTCTGGGATTCCTCAGGGCCCCTCCCAGACAGGTGGATCCTGTGCCTCTCCAATGGGTTGGAGTCACCAAAGAACATCCCCTTGTCGTCAAAGCCAAACCCCTGGCCTTAGTACCAGCCGTGTAGCCCGGAGTTGAGCGGCTTGAGATTTCCCAGCCCGTTCAGAAAAAGGAGGAAAAGCCAACTTGGGCAGCAGTGTTTTGCACTGCCGCCCCCAGAGCTTTCTAGTCTTCCTTGATTCTGCCTGGTGAAATTGTTTGAACTGTAAAGGTGAAGTCAGGTGACATCCAGAAGTCTAGTGGTGCGAAATGTCCAGCTATCCCCAGTCTTAGGTGAGGAACTTGTTGTGTGCTCTCTGGTAGGGACGTGAATTTAAGGGGCGGCTGGAAAAGGACCCTGTTGGTGCCTTCAGGCATTTAGGAACCTTCAGCCTTTGTGTTACTTTCCCGGTGACGATTGTAAGGTGCTTTCTTGTTTCTCCTCCCAGCTGTAATCGCTGAGGCTGTGTGAAATGGCTGGGCGCTTCCACAGAGTCCTCCTGTGTGCCATACCTGGAGTGCTGGCACTTGCTGGCTGCTGGTGGCTGTACTCCCAAAGGAAAAAGTCTGACAGCTCTAGTGGAGAAGAAGAAACAGCCACTGAAGAGCAGCAGGAAGAAGCCCCAGCAGCGAGCGTTGAGGCGAGAGAGGCAGTCGAAAACATGGATTCTGCGGGCAGTGGCTGTGCCATGCGGAAGACGGTGACTCGCCAGAACTCGAAGCCTGAAGAAATCTCCAGCAAGCCCGACTTGCTTAGCTGGGGAATAGAGGTAAGCAGCTGCTGGCCTGCTCGCACATCCTGCCCTGTGCTCTGTACCCATCTCTTGGTTCTTCCAGGCTGGTACTGGCTCAGTGCCATCCCAGGGAGATCAACAGAAAATAACAAGCATGCAGAAGGCTGTGAGGCCACACAGTTACGAAGCACTGGCAACGAGCTGCTTGGGTTTTTTTCTTGAGTTCTTCTGGTGTACTCTTGGCTCCCTAGTTTTCTGCCTGTGCTTTTGTGGAGCAACCACGCGGTTCATCTCCAGATACCGCTGCCTTTCTTTGCAGGCCAGCAATGGACTGTGGTATATGATGGAGGATGTGTCTGTGGAACGCTGCAGCATCAATGCAGTTTGCAGGAAGCAGGCCTATTTCCTGTTCTATGTCAGGTAAGAATCAGCATCAAAATAGCCTCAGAAAAAGTTTCCTTTGTTTGTGGTTTTGCGGTTTTTCTTCCCATCCCTTCAGTGTTTCTCTTTCTGCCACAGCAGACCGTTACTGCCCGCATCACTCAGTGCTGTCAAACCTGACCTACCCCACATCAGCTCTTACCCATCCTTGCTGGGCTTTAAGCTATGCTACTTGTCTGCTCTCTGAAACTGGTCTGTGTAGAGAAGAGGACTTAAAGGGGGCCTCCAGGACAGATGAAGCACGACTCTTTATCAGGGCGTGTAGCGATAGGACGAGGGGACTGCTTTGAAAGTGAGAGAAGGGAGCTTTAGTTTAGATCTGAAGAAGAAATTCTTTTGTGTGAGGGTGTTGAGGCTCTGGGAGAGGTTGCCTAGAGAGGTGGTGGATGCCCCTGGCTCCCTGGAAGTCTTCAAGGCTTGGCTGGATGGGGTGTTGGGCAACCTGGTCAAGTGGAGAGCATCCCTGCCTGTGGCGGTGGCAGGGGGGAGTGGAACTCGGTGATCTTTGAGGTCCCTTCCAAGCCAAATCATGATAGAATGTGCTCCTGGAAAACAACTGAAGGCCAGAGGAGGCTGCAAGAATAGCCCTAACCGGGGATCACTCCTTTTTTTCTCCAGGCAGTCTGAGTTGAAGATCGGAGACAAGGCAGCTTCCTCACCAGCCCCAATGAGGGACCTGCCTAGGGACGCTTCAGTTCAGGTCACTGGCTGCAGGGAATGTCAGAGTCTGCTACTGCCAGGGGAAAGAGGCAAAGGCTTCACCTGTATGAGGTGTGAGCAGGTGGATGACCTGCTTTGCTGGGTTGCTAATCTAGAAGATGAGCTCGCAAGGCTGAGAGCCATCCGGGAAAGTGAGCGTGAAGAGCTCGAACGGCTGAGAGCCATCCGGGAATACGAGCGAGAAGAGCTCGAAAGTCTGAGAACTATCCGGGAATGCGAGCGACAGATCGACGGGTGCTGCAGCTCCCTGGCATCCAAGAAGGAAGAGTGCAAGGAAGACCCCACGCTACTGAAAGTGGTCGCCCTGCCCTGTCCTAGCCAGGTAAATGGGAGTGACCCAAAGCCTGAGGAGGTCTGGAAGGCAGTCCCTACTCGTCGCCGTAGACGCTCCCCCCGCCTACCTACCCCACTCCCCCAGGTTTCCATTAGCAACAGGTTTGGGGCCCTGGAAGTTGATGAGGAGGTATGTGAAGAGATGAATACAGCCCCTCTACCTCAGAGGAAGCGCAAGCCCAGAGCGAGACGAGTATCTGCACGCCTTGAGACGGCCTCAGTGAAGCAAGAAAGAAGGGTAGTTGTGGTTGGGGATTCCCTCCTCAGTGGGACGGAGGGCCCCATATGTAGGCCAGACCCTACACGCAGGGAGGTGTGCTGCCTTCCTGGAGCCCGGGTCAGGGATATTACCAAAAGGCTCCCAGGGCTGGTTAGTTCCTCTGATTATTATCCACTATTGATAGTTCAAGCAGGCAAGGATGCAATCACGAAGTGTAGCCTGCGCGCGCTATCAAGAGAGAATTCCGTGACCTAGGGCACTTTGTTGGGGGGGCAGGAGCCCAAATAATAATTTCTTCTATCCCCACTTGTGGGAGGTGGGGCTCAGAGCAGGTCAGGAGAACCCATGAACTGAATCATTGGCTGAAAGGCTGGTGCCTGCACAAGAACTTTGGGTTTTTTGACCAGGGGATGGTGTACTCTGCTCCGGGCATGAGTACTGCTAATGGGGCTCACCTGTCCCAAAGAGGAAAGCGGATTCTTGCTCAGGAGATGGCAGGGCTCATTGATAGGGCTTTAAACTAGTTAGGAAGGGGGAAGGGGATATTACAAAGGCTGCTGGGGTCAGGCAGGTGCTTTGGGAATCACAGCACGAGTTGATGGTGGCAATAGGTAAATGCCAACAGCACAATGGTAGACTTGGAGATGTTGCTGCACGTGAGAGTAGGGATAACTCTGTGAATTACCCTGTGAACTCCTTAGTGGAGCCAATTTTGCCCGTCCCCTATCGAAAATCTCACTGTGAGCTGTTGGGGATACCTGCTTCTGCTGCCCCACTAAAATGCCTTTATACAAACGCACGTAGCATGGGGAACAAACAAGAAGAATTAGAGATCTTCGTGCGGTCGCAGGGCCACGATCTCATAGCAATGACAGAGACGTGGTGGGGCAGCCTGGACGACTGGCACGCTACCATGGATGGCTATGTGCTTTTTAGGAAAGATAGGTTAGGGAGGCGAGGTGGAGGAGTTGCTCTTTATGTTAGAGAGTACCTAGAATGTATTGACCTCCACCTGGGTAGGGATGAACCCTTCATTGAGAGCTTGTGGGTAAGAATTAAAGGGCAGGCTAGTACATGTGACATTATTGTGGGTGTGTACTACAGGCCCCCTGATCAAGAGGAGCGGGTGGATAGTGCATTTAATAAGCAGCCATCATCTGCCCGTTCCCTCCTCGGTCAGCAGGGGGGCGACTGCACACAGGCGGGTTCTGTGGGACCAGTGGCTCTGCCTCCGAAGACTGAGGTGGCTGACGGTTCCAGAGGGACAGGGGATGGGTTTCCTTCTGGGACTGACATTGCTCTCTTTGCCCTCCCACATGGCAGGTTTCTTCACAGCCGCAGGGCTGCTCCCTCTCCAAGCGTGGAGTCAAACCTTCCTCCCGCTGCCAGGGGAGAAGGGTCAGGGAGAGGACTCCGAGCAGAGCCCCACAGAGGGGCAGTGATGTCTGCAGCTGGTCCCTTGTCACCACGGACTGTGACCCCTCAGCTGGCAAGAGGAGGAGAACTCTGCCACACTGCTACCAAGAACCAAGGGATGATGGCGCTCCAGGGCCCTCCAGTGCCAGCTCCAAGCCAGCTCCCACAACCACGGCTGCTGGGAAGCAAAGCATGCCAAGGCAGAGGGAGCAAAGCAGACTCCCACAGCAGGGCAGCAAAGTCCATGGCTGGTTCATGGGTACCACCAGCTATGAGGCTTCAGCTGGGAGGAAAAGGAGAGCCGTCCTTCCTGCACCGCACAGGATGCCGCAGCGTCCGGGCCCTCCAGTGCCAGCTCCCAGTTGGGTCCTGCACCCTGGGCTCCACAGGCAATAAAGCAGATCAACAAAGCAGGGCAATGAGGTCTGCACTTGGTTTTTTGAAGTCATGGACATTGAGCCTTGAGCAGGGGGGAGGAGGGTTTCAGCACCCCAGGGACATATTTCACACAAACGCTGAGACATTGTGATCATGATGGGGGCAGATTGTGATCCCGGATGGAGATGAAGCACAGCATCTTTCTTCTTCTGTGCCAGAGGAGCAGGAGAAGAACAGGGAGGAGGGGGAAGCCATGAAGCAGCAGCCCTGCCCCTAGCAGGGGCCAAGCTGCACAGGAAACACCTGCAGCCCACCCTGTCCCTCCTCCCAATGCTGCTTCTGGTCAGGAAGAGCTCAGAGAGACCTTCTAGAGACACCCGCAGCTCAGCTGGCTGGCCCACCTGCCCAAGGGCCCTCAAGGAAGAGCATAAACCCTCTTCAGCTCTTTGGATCACCTCACCAGAGCCAAAATTGAAAGCACTTTTTGCCCTTGCAGATGTAATTCTCTGTTTTCTTGGTAATTTTTGAGGCACTTGGTGGCAATACCCAGGGTGGGAGGTTTATGACTTGGGATTTTGAAATATGCCCCAGGAGCCCATGGGGAGACCCCAGCTCTGGGGTCTGTCTCAGCATAACACCACTGTCCCCAGCTTGGGAAGATCTGAGAAGGTCCCTGCCGCTGGCTGGCAGTTCCCCCCCTTGACGTCACCCTCACGTGGCTGTGCCAAACACCCTGGTGCCATCAAGGGGGCAGAAAAAGACACAAAACCCCACCCCGTAGGCATCTTGTGCTGAGCTGCTTTCCATTCCCTCCTTGGTGCCAGCTGGGGCTGGGTATCGTGGAGAGACTCCACCAGCACCTCCAGTGCAAAGAAAGGAGCCGTTGGAAGAGCGAGTGCCCAGAGAGGAGGGGCAGGAGTAAAGCACAGGCTCCTGTCAGAAAGGAGGAGCGGGGACCTGGGGAACCCACACGAGCACATCCACTGGGTATACCCAAACTAGGGAAACAACAACAGGGAACAGAACTTTTGGTTGATGTGGGCGGCCTCTCCAGACCCGCCGGGCTCTGTCAGAACCGACTGCGGTGGTTTGGCCCCGATTGGTGGCCCTTTCCAACCGGACAGGGGAGGAAATAAATACTGAGGCTGAGGAGTGAGATAAGGGCTCCCTCAACATCTCACACTATAAATTGGGGCATGGCAGCCGTGGGGCTGCCAGAAGCCAAAGACCAGCCACAGCAGCAGGAGCCATGGCCGGGTACCACAGCAGCCACAGCTGGAGCCACCGTCAGTGGGGACCTCACTCCAGGCGCACCAGGAGTACCCAGAGAAGGCGGAGGTAGCCCCAGGAACCGCCATCCACAGGTGTAGACGCCCAGGCAGGTGATGAAAACGGGGGCCCGTCCTCAGGTGCCATGGGACGTCCTGGGGCTGCAGGCAGAAGGGCAGCCAGGCAGCAGGGAGCGGGGCAGGGGACTCACAGACTCCCTGTTCCCCCAGGTCACTGCTCCGTCCTTTTGGGGTCAGAATGGGCACAGCAGCTGTGTGGGATGGGGCTGGGATCAGGCCCACAGCATCGGGGCAACCCCATGGGAGGCAGAGACTGGCCCTACGTGTGCGGGCTCAGAGCAGAGCCCAAGTCTGGCATGTCGGGGGCTTGAAACCCAGCTCCTGGGGCCAGTCCTGGAGCTCGGAACAGAGACTGGAGTCCTGCCTGTCGGGGCTCCAAGCCGCACTCAGGGCTCAGCCTGTCGCAGCTTTGCGTAGCTGGGTACTGGCAGAGAGTGGGGGGGCTGCATGGGTGGCTGCTGCAAGGAGCAGCCAGAAGCTCTCTGCAGGCTCCACAGAGCAAACACTAGCTGGCTCAAGGCCTGTGCCTTGCTTCTGGCCAGGCCAGAGTTAACCTCCCCAAGCAGCCAGCACTGGTGAGCTGAGTTAGCCTGGGCTAACTCATAACTGGGGAGTCAGGGAGTGATTGGTAGAAACCGCTCACAATGTGGCGAGTGAAGAAGTCCAATGGAGAGTGGAGGCTGACAGTGGGCTATCGTGGCCTAAGTGAAGTCACACCTCCTATGAGTGCTGCAGTGTCAGGTATGTTAGAACTCCAGTAGGAACTGGAGTCAAAAGCGGCCACGTGGTACGCCACAATGGACATTGCAAATGCTTTCTTCTCCATTCCTTTGGTGGCAGAGTGCAGGCCACAGTTTGCCTTCACTTGGAAGTGTCACGATCCGCAACCAGACAGACTGCTTTGGCAGACGTTAAGCCCCCTTGCATTCCAAGTGACCTCAGATTGCTCTGGGTGGCTGGGGGCGGCTGGGCTTAACCCCTGAGTGATGTCCAATTAGGTGCTTTACCGTGAGGAGGTCTTCACAATTCTTGGGGACAGAATTGAGACTCAAAACGGAGTCAAGGTTTAAGTCAGTTTATTTAGCCTGCAACAAGTGTGCAGGAGAAGGGGGGGAAGAAAGAGAGAAGAGTGAGAAAGAGAGTGAGAGAGTGAGAGAGAGAGAGAGATTGCAGTATCTACCACCACGGAGCTGAGGCATCCCATCAGTCCAAATTGACTTCATGTCAGGTGGGGTATTCCATTAGTTGCTGGCTGTCATGGTTCAGCGCTGGGTGCCCGGAGCATTGCTCCACTGCCGATGTGCACAGGAACGTGGCAGTTCTTGGTTGTGGACAGTTCAATGATACTTATTCATTAGGTTACCTCATACACCTATACATATTAATAACCTGTCCTGCTTCATATTAAAATGAGTTCCAAGAAGTGATTTCCATCAACTCCTCCCAACTGCGCCTGCGCACTGCTGTTTGGTGCTGGTCGTTGAGGGTCGTGGGGATAAAGTCCCCACGGACGTTATTAATAAAAGAACAGCCATGTCTCCTCCGACCAAGAAACAGGAGACACAAGCTTTCCTAGACACTGTGGGTTTCTGGCAAATGCGTATCCCCAACTACAGTCTCATTGGCAGCCCTCTCTACCACGGAACCCAGAAGAAGGAGGATTTCCAGTGGGGCCCTAAACAGCGACAAACTTTCAAACAGATCAAACGGGACAGTCCATGCAGCAGCCCTTGCACCTGTCTGCAAAAAACATGCTTTGCACTGCAGCCCGGGAGAATGGCTCTACTTGGAGTCTCTGGCAGACAGCACCAGAGGAGACTGGAGGCAGAGCGCTGGGGCTTTGGAGTCGGGGCTACAGAGGACCCCAGGCTCATTACACTCCAACAGAAAAGGAAACAGTGTCAGCATATGAAGGGGTTCGAGCCGCTTCAGAAGTGATTGGGACTGAAGCCCAGCTACTCCTGGCATCCTGACTGCTGGTGCTGGGCTGGATGTTCAAAGGGAGACCCTGGTGGGTGACAGGTTGGCCATGAGCCGGCACTGTGCCCTGGGAGCTAAGAGGGCCAGTGGGATCCTGGGGGGGGACAAGAGGAGCGTGGCCAGCAGGTCAAAGGAGGTGATCCTCCCCTCTGCCCTGGTCAAGTCCCCACTGGAAAGCTCCAAAGGCCACAGATGGCACACAGAGAGAGAGAGGCAGACAGGCTCTGCCTGCGAGCTGCTGTTCCTGCCCCTCGCTCCTTACCCTCTTCCATGCCAGATGCTCGCAGCCCCTGGACCCTCTTGCAGCCATGCCCGTTTACACCGGGGGATGAGCAGACAGTGCAACTCATTAAACTGCACCTTTCCCCACCTCTAGTTACGGGGAGGGGTGACCTAAGGGACGTTTTGCGTCACCGCTGCCTGGAACTGATGCGTTCAGACCAGCAGAGTCACAAAACACAGTTATCCAGCACAGAAACGTGACTGCAGGAGAGTGACAGGTTGGGGCAACTCGGGAGAAAACCAGGGATGAGTCAGAGGGGAAAAGCACCCAGCCTGCAGCTGGGAAATCACTGCACTTTGAGGGCTATTTTCAAGCCTTGCCCAAGTTTGGCCACGCTGGCATGGGCTGCCCCAGGACCTGCCCTGAGAGCAGCAGAGCTGTGGGCACCCAGGCTCGCCCCAGCATCCATCCTGGCCGCAGAGGCTGTGGCACAGGCAAGAGGAACATCACACCCTCAGACTGAGCAGAACAAAAAGCTTTTGCAAACCCGACCCTCCCAGCCAGTCTGGCAGAACCCAGGATGAAATGGCAGCGCTCAGGTCCCACAAAACCTGGTTTAGTGCGTGCCAGTCCCCAGCAAGCCATCACTTCGGCCCTGCTGTCCCTGCTAGGACCAAACAACTGCACCTTCCTGAGCTCCCTGTCACCTCCTGACACCTGAGAATCAGCCGTGGGCAGGAGAGACGGCTTCCCCAGCTCCCACCCCTGCAAGCACATTATTCCCTGTCAGATACTGGCAGACCCACCTTTAAGAAAAGGAGGAAAAACAGTCTTGGGAATGGGATGGAGCTCCTTTTCCTCACATTTCTAGCTGAAACAGGAGCCCCTCCTTTACTGCTATGCCTATTCTCTTAAAAAATAGTAATTTAAGAAAAAAAAAAAGAAGAGTCCTGTGTCTGCTGCAGATGGACTAATAAAACTCTGGAGTTTGACAGGATCTTGAATGTCCTGGCTTTGTCCCCATCTGAAAGACGAGTGTCCTGGTTTTCCGCCTCCTGCCCCCCTGTCTCTAGCCAACCAACTGTTGCTAAGCAAACACCCAATAGAGGTCTAGAACAGCAACGGTTGCCAGGGACCTCTGGTGATCAAGCAGTAGACATCTCTGGCAGAGGGGCATCACTTGGGAGGTCACTTCTCAGAGTGGAAGCACCTCTAGTCTTGTCTGGAGAGATCACCTCTAGTCTTGTTGGGGGAGATCACCTCTAGTCTTGTGAGGGGAGATCACCTCTTGTTGGGGGAGATCACCTCTTGTCAGGGGAGATCACCTCTAGTCTTGTTGGGGGAGATCACCTCTAGTCTTCTCGGGGGAGATCACCTCTTGTCAGGGGAGATCACCTCTAGTCTTGTCGGGGGAGATCACCTCTAGTCTTGTTAGGGGAGATCACCTCTAATCTTGTCGGGGGAGATCACCTCTAGTCTTGTTGGTGGAGATCACCTCGAGCAGGTCACACACGACAGCGTCCAGGTAGGTTTTGAATCCCTCCAGAGAAGGGGACTCCCCAGCCTCCCTGGGCAGCCTGGGAGGAATGTCCTTTTCTTATCTTTTTCATTTCTTAAGTTCTCTCTTTGATGGCTCAGCTGGGTGATGGTAGAGATGGTAAAGCCAGTATTTACTCAGTCTGCCCTTTCTCCAGACTTTATCCTACCTCCCGGGTCTGGGATTCCTCAGGGCCCCTCCCAGACAGGTGGATCCTGTGCCTCTCCAATGGGTTGGAGTCACCAAAGAACATCCCCTTGTCGTCAAAGCCAAACCCCTGGCCTTAGTACCAGCCGTGTAGCCCGGAGTTGAGCGGCTTGAGATTTCCCAGCCCGTTCAGAAAAAGGAGGAAAAGCCAACTTGGGCAGCAGTGTTTTGCACTGCCGCCCCCAGAGCTTTCTAGTCTTCCTTGATTCTGCCTGGTGAAATTGTTTGAACTGTAAAGGTGAAGTCAGGTGACATCCAGAAGTCTAGTGGTGCGAAATGTCCAGCTATCCCCAGTCTTAGGTGAGGAACTTGTTGTGTGCTCTCTGGTAGGGACGTGAATTTAAGGGGCGGCTGGAAAAGGACCCTGTTGGTGCCTTCAGGCATTTAGGAACCTTCAGCCTTTGTGTTACTTTCCCGGTGACGATTGTAAGGTGCTTTCTTGTTTCTCCTCCCAGCTGTAATCGCTGAGGCTGTGTGAAATGGCTGGGCGCTTCCACAGAGTCCTCCTGTGTGCCATACCTGGAGTGCTGGCACTTGCTGGCTGCTGGTGGCTGTACTCCCAAAGGAAAAAGTCTGACAGCTCTAGTGGAGAAGAAGAAACAGCCACTGAAGAGCAGCAGGAAGAAGCCCCAGCAGCGAGCGTTGAGGCGAGAGAGGCAGTCGAAAACATGGATTCTGCGGGCAGTGGCTGTGCCATGCGGAAGACGGTGACTCGCCAGAACTCGAAGCCTGAAGAAATCTCCAGCAAGCCCGACTTGCTTAGCTGGGGAATAGAGGTAAGCAGCTGCTGGCCTGCTCGCACATCCTGCCCTGTGCTCTGTACCCATCTCTTGGTTCTTCCAGGCTGGTACTGGCTCAGTGCCATCCCAGGGAGATCAACAGAAAATAACAAGCATGCAGAAGGCTGTGAGGCCACACAGTTACGAAGCACTGGCAACGAGCTGCTTGGGTTTTTTTCTTGAGTTCTTCTGGTGTACTCTTGGCTCCCTAGTTTTCTGCCTGTGCTTTTGTGGAGCAACCACGCAGTTCATCTCCAGATACCGCTGCCTTTCTTTGCAGGCCAGCAATGGACTGTGGTATATGATGGAGGATGTGTCTGTGGAACGCTGCAGCATCAATGCAGTTTGCAGGAAGCAGGCCTATTTCCTGTTCTATGTCAGGTAAGAATCAGCATCAAAATAGCCTCAGAAAAAGTTTCCTTTGTTTGTGGTTTTGCGGTTTTTCTTCCCATCCCTTCAGTGTTTCTCTTTCTGCCACAGCAGACCGTTACTGCCCGCATCACTCAGTGCTGTCAAACCTGACCTACCCCACATCAGCTCTTACCCATCCTTGCTGGGCTTTAAGCTATGCTACTTGTCTGCTCTCTGAAACTGGTCTGTGTAGAGAAGAGGACTTAAAGGGGGCCTCCAGGACAGATGAAGCACGACTCTTTATCAGGGCGTGTAGCGATAGGACGAGGGGACTGCTTTGAAAGTGAGAGAAGGGAGCTTTAGTTTAGATCTGAAGAAGAAATTCTTTTGTGTGAGGGTGTTGAGGCTCTGGGAGAGGTTGCCTAGAGAGGTGGTGGATGCCCCTGGCTCCCTGGAAGTCTTCAAGGCTTGGCTGGATGGGGTGTTGGGCAACCTGGTCAAGTGGAGAGCATCCCTGCCTGTGGCGGTGGCAGGGGGGAGTGGAACTCGGTGATCTTTGAGGTCCCTTCCAAGCCAAATCATGATAGAATGTGCTCCTGGAAAACAACTGAAGGCCAGAGGAGGCTGCAAGAATAGCCCTAACCGGGGATCACTCCTTTTTTTCTCCAGGCAGTCTGAGTTGAAGATCGGAGACAAGGCAGCTTCCTCACCAGCCCCAATGAGGGACCTGCCTAGGGACGCTTCAGTTCAGGTCACTGGCTGCAGGGAATGTCAGAGTCTGCTACTGCCAGGGGAAAGAGGCAAAGGCTTCACCTGTATGAGGTGTGAGCAGGTGGATGACCTGCTTTGCTGGGTTGCTAATCTAGAAGATGAGCTCGCAAGGCTGAGAGCCATCCGGGAAAGTGAGCGTGAAGAGCTCGAACGGCTGAGAGCCATCCGGGAATACGAGCGAGAAGAGCTCGAAAGTCTGAGAACTATCCGGGAATGCGAGCGACAGATCGACGGGTGCTGCAGCTCCCTGGCATCCAAGAAGGAAGAGTGCAAGGAAGACCCCACGCTACTGAAAGTGGTCCCCCTGCCCTGTCCTAGCCAGGTAAATGGGAGTGACCCAAAGCCTGAGGAGGTCTGGAAGGCAGTCCCTACTCGTCGCCGTAGACGCTCCCCCCGCCTACCTACCCCACTCCCCCAGGTTTCCATTAGCAACAGGTTTGGGGCCCTGGAAGTTGATGAGGAGGTATGTGAAGAGATGAATACAGCCCCTCTACCTCAGAGGAAGCGCAAGCCCAGAGCGAGACGAGTATCTGCACGCCTTGAGACGGCCTCAGTGAAGCAAGAAAGAAGGGTAGTTGTGGTTGGGGATTCCCTCCTCAGTGGGACGGAGGGCCCCATATGTAGGCCAGACCCTACACGCAGGGAGGTGTGCTGCCTTCCTGGAGCCCGGGTCAGGGATATTACCAAAAGGCTCCCAGGGCTGGTTAGTTCCTCTGATTATTATCCACTATTGATAGTTCAAGCAGGCAAGGATGCAATCACGAAGTGTAGCCTGCGCGCGCTATCAAGAGAGAATTCCGTGACCTAGGGCACTTTGTTGGGGGGGCAGGAGCCCAAATAATAATTTCTTCTATCCCCACTTGTGGGAGGTGGGGCTCAGAGCAGGTCAGGAGAACCCATGAACTGAATCATTGGCTGAAAGGCTGGTGCCTGCACAAGAACTTTGGGTTTTTTGACCAGGGGATGGTGTACTCTGCTCCGGGCATGAGTACTGCTAATGGGGCTCACCTGTCCCAAAGAGGAAAGCGGATTCTTGCTCAGGAGATGGCAGGGCTCATTGATAGGGCTTTAAACTAGTTAGGAAGGGGGAAGGGGATATTACAAAGGCTGCTGGGGTCAGGCAGGTGCTTTGGGAATCACAGCACGAGTTGATGGTGGCAATAGGTAAATGCCAACAGCACAATGGTAGACTTGGAGATGTTGCTGCACGTGAGAGTAGGGATAACTCTGTGAATTACCCTGTGAACTCCTTAGTGGAGCCAATTTTGCCCGTCCCCTATCGAAAATCTCACTGTGAGCTGTTGGGGATACCTGCTTCTGCTGCCCCACTAAAATGCCTTTATACAAACGCACATAGCATGGGGAACAAACAAGAAGAATTAGAGATCTTCGTGCGGTCGCAGGGCCACGATCTCATAGCAATGACAGAGACGTGGTGGGGCAGCCTGGACGACTGGCACGCTACCATGGATGGCTATGTGCTTTTTAGGAAAGATAGGTTAGGGAGGCGAGGTGGAGGAGTTGCTCTTTATGTTAGAGAGTACCTAGAATGTATTGACCTCCACCTGGGTAGGGATGAACCCTTCATTGAGAGCTTGTGGGTAAGAATTAAAGGGCAGGCTAGTACATGTGACATTATTGTGGGTGTGTACTACAGGCCCCCTGATCAAGAGGAGCGGGTGGATAGTGCATTTAATAAGCAGCCATCATCTGCCCGTTCCCTCCTCGGTCAGCAGGGGGGCGACTGCACACAGGCGGGTTCTGTGGGACCAGTGGCTCTGCCTCCGAAGACTGAGGTGGCTGACGGTTCCAGAGGGACAGGGGATGGGTTTCCTTCTGGGACTGACATTGCTCTCTTTGCCCTCCCACATGGCAGGTTTCTTCACAGCCGCAGGGCTGCTCCCTCTCCAAGCGTGGAGTCAAACCTTCCTCCCGCTGCCAGGGGAGAAGGGTCAGGGAGAGGACTCCGAGCAGAGCCCCACAGAGGGGCAGTGATGTCTGCAGCTGGTCCCTTGTCACCACGGACTGTGACCCCTCAGCTGGCAAGAGGAGGAGAACTCTGCCACACTGCTACCAAGAACCAAGGGATGATGGCGCTCCAGTGCCCTCCAGTGCCAGCTCCAAGCCAGCTCCCACAACCACGGCTGCTGGGAAGCAAAGCATGCCAAGGCAGAGGGAGCAAAGCAGACTCCCACAGCAGGGCAGCAAAGTCCATGGCTGGTTCATGGGTACCACCAGCTATGAGGCTTCAGCTGGGAGGAAAAGGAGAACCGTCCTTCCTGCACCGCACAGGATGCCGCAGCGTCCGGGCCCTCCAGTGCCAGCTCCCAGTTGGGTCCTGCACCCTGGGCTCCACAGGCAATAAAGCAGATCAACAAAGCAGGGCAATGAGGTCTGCACTTGGTTTTTTGAAGTCATGGACATTGAGCCTTGAGCAGGGGGGAGGAGGGTTTCAGCACCCCAGGGACATATTTCACACAAACGCTGAGACATTGTGATCATGATGGGGGCAGATTGTGATCCCGGATGGAGATGAAGCACAGCATCTTTCTTCTTCTGTGCCAGAGGAGCAGGAGAAGAACAGGGAGGAGGGGGAAGCCATGAAGCAGCAGCCCTGCCCCTAGCAGGGGCCAAGCTGCACAGGAAACACCTGCAGCCCACCCTGTCCCTCCTCCCAATGCTGCTTCTGGTCAGGAAGAGCTCAGAGAGACCTTCTAGAGACACCCGCAGCTCAGCTGGCTGGCCCACCTGCCCAAGGGCCCTCAAGGAAGAGCATAAACCCTCTTCAGCTCTTTGGATCACCTCACCAGAGCCAAAATTGAAAGCACTTTTTGCCCTTGCAGATGTAATTCTCTGTTTTCTTGG
Source organism: Gallinula chloropus (assembly GCF_964237585.1). Classification (NCBI taxonomy): domain Eukaryota; kingdom Metazoa; phylum Chordata; class Aves; order Gruiformes; family Rallidae; genus Gallinula; species Gallinula chloropus. The sequence continues at coordinate 27,449,427 of NC_140090.1, read as the reverse complement.
TAATTTTTGAGGCACTTGGTGGCAATACCCAGGGTGGGAGGTTTATGACTTGGGATTTTGAAATATGCCCCAGGAGCCCATGGGGAGACCCCAGCTCTGGGGTCTGTCTCAGCATAACACCACTGTCCCCAGCTTGGGAAGATCTGAGAAGGTCCCTGCCGCTGGCTGGCAGTTCCCCCCCTTGACGTCACCCTCACGTGGCTGTGCCAAACACCCTGGTGCCATCAAGGGGGCAGAAAAAGACACAAAACCCCACCCCGTAGGCATCTTGTGCTGAGCTGCTTTCCATTCCCTCCTTGGTGCCAGCTGGGGCTGGGTATCGTGGAGAGACTCCACCAGCACCTCCAGTGCAAAGAAAGGAGCCGTTGGAAGAGCGAGTGCCCAGAGAGGAGGGGCAGGAGTAAAGCACAGGCTCCTGTCAGAAAGGAGGAGCGGGGACCTGGGGAACCCACACGAGCACATCCACTGGGTATACCCAAACTAGGGAAACAACAACAGGGAACAGAACTTTTGGTTGATGTGGGCGGCCTCTCCAGACCCGCCGGGCTCTGTCAGAACCGACTGCGGTGGTTTGGCCCCGATTGGTGGCCCTTTCCAACCGGACAGGGGAGGAAATAAATACTGAGGCTGAGGAGTGAGATAAGGGCTCCCTCAACATCTCACACTATAAATTGGGGCATGGCAGCCGTGGGGCTGCCAGAAGCCAAAGACCAGCCACAGCAGCAGGAGCCATGGCCGGGTACCACAGCAGCCACAGCTGGAGCCACCGTCAGTGGGGACCTCACTCCAGGCGCACCAGGAGTACCCAGAGAAGGTGGAGGTAGCCCCAGGAACCGCCATCCACAGGTGTAGACGCCCAGGCAGGTGATGAAAACGGGGGCCCGTCCTCAGGTGCCATGGGACGTCCTGGGGCTGCAGGCAGAAGGGCAGCCAGGCAGCAGGGAGCGGGGCAGGGGACTCACAGACTCCCTGTTCCCCCAGGTCACTGCTCCGTCCTTTTGGGGTCAGAATGGGCACAGCAGCTGTGTGGGATGGGGCTGGGATCAGGCCCACAGCATCGGGGCAACCCCATGGGAGGCAGAGACTGGCCCTACGTGTGCGGGCTCAGAGCAGAGCCCAAGTCTGGCATGTCGGGGGCTTGAAACCCAGCTCCTGGGGCCAGTCCTGGAGCTCGGAACAGAGACTGGAGTCCTGCCTGTCGGGGCTCCAAGCCGCACTCAGGGCTCAGCCTGTCGCAGCTTTGCGTAGCTGGGTACTGGCAGAGAGTGGGGGGGCTGCATGGGTGGCTGCTGCAAGGAGCAGCCAGAAGCTCTCTGCAGGCTCCACAGAGCAAACACTAGCTGGCTCAAGGCCTGTGCCTTGCTTCTGGCCAGGCCAGAGTTAACCTCCCCAAGCAGCCAGCACTGGTGAGCTGAGTTAGCCTGGGCTAACTCATAACTGGGGAGTCAGGGAGTGATTGGTAGAAACCGCTCACAATGTGGCGAGTGAAGAAGTCCAATGGAGAGTGGAGGCTGACAGTGGGCTATCGTGGCCTAAGTGAAGTCACGCCTCCTGTGAGTGCTGCAGTGTCAGGTATGTTAGAACTCCAGTAGGAACTGGAGTCAAAAGCGGCCACGTGGTACGCCACAATGGACATTGCAAATGCTTTCTTCTCCATTCCTTTGGTGGCAGAGTGCAGGCCACAGTTTGCCTTCACTTGGAAGTGTCACGATCCGCAACCAGACAGACTGCTTTGGCAGACGTTAAGCCCCCTTGCATTCCAAGTGACCTCAGATTGCTCTGGGTGGCTGGGGGCGGCTGGGCTTAACCCCTGAGTGATGTCCAATTAGGTGCTTTACCGTGAGGAGGTCTTCACAATTCTTGGGGACAGAATTGAGACTCAAAACGGAGTCAAGGTTTAAGTCAGTTTATTTAGCCTGCAACAAGTGTGCAGGAGAAGGGGGGGAAGAAAGAGAGGAGAGTGAGAGAGTGAGAGAGAGAGAGAGATTGCAGTATCTACCACCACGGAGCTGAGGCATCCCATCAGTCCAAATTGACTTCATGTCAGGTGGGGTATTCCATTAGTTGCTGGCTGTCATGGTTCAGCGCTGGGTGCCCGGAGCATTGCTCCACTGCCGATGTGCACAGGAACGTGGCAGTTCTTGGTTGTGGACAGTTCAATGATACTTATTCATTAGGTTACCTCATACACCTATACATATTAATAACCTGTCCTGCTTCATATTAAAATGAGTTCCAAGAAGTGATTTCCATCAACTCCTCCCAACTGCGCCTGCGCACTGCTGTTTGGTGCTGGTCGTTGAGGGTCGTGGGGATAAAGTCCCCACGGACGTTATTAATAAAAGAACAGCCATGTCTCCTCCGACCAAGAAACAGGAGACACAAGCTTTCCTAGACACTGTGGGTTTCTGGCAAATGCGTATCCCCAACTACAGTCTCATTGGCAGCCCTCTCTACCACGGAACCCAGAAGAAGGAGGATTTCCAGTGGGGCCCTAAACAGCGACAAACTTTCAAACAGATCAAACGGGACAGTCCATGCAGCAGCCCTTGCACCTGTCTGCAAAAAACATGCTTTGCACTGCAGCCCGGGAGAATGGCTCTACTTGGAGTCTCTGGCAGACAGCACCAGAGGAGACTGGAGGCAGAGCGCTGGGGCTTTGGAGTCGGGGCTACAGAGGACCCCAGGCTCATTACACTCCAACAGAAAAGGAAACAGTGTCAGCATATGAAGGGGTTCGAGCCGCTTCAGAAGTGATTGGGACTGAAGCCCAGCTACTCCTGGCATCCTGACTGCTGGTGCTGGGCTGGATGTTCAAAGGGAGACCCTGGTGGGTGACAGGTTGGCCATGAGCCGGCACTGTGCCCTGGGAGCTAAGAGGGCCAGTGGGATCCTGGGGGGGGACAAGAGGAGCGTGGCCAGCAGGTCAAAGGAGGTGATCCTCCCCTCTGCCCTGGTCAAGTCCCCACTGGAAAGCTCCAAAGGCCACAGATGGCACACAGAGAGAGAGAGGCAGACAGGCTCTGCCTGCGAGCTGCTGTTCCTGCCCCTCGCTCCTTACCCTCTTCCATGCCAGATGCTCGCAGCCCCTGGACCCTCTTGCAGCCATGCCCGTTTACACCGGGGGATGAGCAGACAGTGCAACTCATTAAACTGCACCTTTCCCCACCTCTAGTTACGGGGAGGGGTGACCTAAGGGACGTTTTGCGTCACCGCTGCCTGGAACTGATGCGTTCAGACCAGCAGAGTCACAAAACACAGTTATCCAGCACAGAAACGTGACTGCAGGAGAGTGACAGGTTGGGGCAACTCGGGAGAAAACCAGGGATGAGTCAGAGGGGAAAAGCACCCAGCCTGCAGCTGGGAAATCACTGCACTTTGAGGGCTATTTTCAAGCCTTGCCCAAGTTTGGCCACGCTGGCATGGGCTGCCCCAGGACCTGCCCTGAGAGCAGCAGAGCTGTGGGCACCCAGGCTCGCCCCAGCATCCATCCTGGCCGCAGAGGCTGTGGCACAGGCAAGAGGAACATCACACCCTCAGACTGAGCAGAACAAAAAGCTTTTGCAAACCCGACCCTCCCAGCCAGTCTGGCAGAACCCAGGATGAAATGGCAGCGCTCAGGTCCCACAAAACCTGGTTTAGTGCGTGCCAGTCCCCAGCAAGCCATCACTTCGGCCCTGCTGTCCCTGCTAGGACCAAACAACTGCACCTTCCTGAGCTCCCTGTCACCTCCTGACACCTGAGAATCAGCCGTGGGCAGGAGAGACGGCTTCCCCAGCTCCCACCCCTGCAAGCACATTATTCCCTGTCAGATACTGGCAGACCCACCTTTAAGAAAAGGAGGAAAAACAGTCTTGGGAATGGGATGGAGCTCCTTTTCCTCACATTTCTAGCTGAAACAGGAGCCCCTCCTTTACTGCTATGCCTATTCTCTTAAAAAATAGTAATTTAAGAAAAAAAAAAAGAAGAGTCCTGTGTCTGCTGCAGATGGACTAATAAAACTCTGGAGTTTGACAGGATCTTGAATGTCCTGGCTTTGTCCCCATCTGAAAGACGAGTGTCCTGGTTTTCCGCCTCCTGCCCCCCTGTCTCTAGCCAACCAACTGTTGCTAAGCAAACACCCAATAGAGGTCTAGAACAGCAACGGTTGCCAGGGACCTCTGGTGATCAAGCAGTAGACATCTCTGGCAGAGGGGCATCACTTGGGAGGTCACTTCTCAGAGTGGAAGCACCTCTAGTCTTGTCTGGAGAGATCACCTCTAGTCTTGTTGGGGGAGATCACCTCTAGTCTTGTGAGGGGAGATCACCTCTTGTTGGGGGAGATCACCTCTTGTCAGGGGAGATCACCTCTAGTCTTGTTGGGGGAGATCACCTCTAGTCTTCTCGGGGGAGATCACCTCTTGTCAGGGGAGATCACCTCTAGTCTTGTCGGGGGAGATCACCTCTAGTCTTGTTAGGGGAGATCACCTCTAATCTTGTCGGGGGAGATCACCTCTAGTCTTGTTGGTGGAGATCACCTCGAGCAGGTCACACACGACAGCGTCCAGGTAGGTTTTGAATCCCTCCAGAGAAGGGGACTCCCCAGCCTCCCTGGGCAGCCTGGGAGGAATGTCCTTTTCTTATCTTTTTCATTTCTTAAGTTCTCTCTTTGATGGCTCAGCTGGGTGATGGTAGAGATGGTAAAGCCAGTATTTACTCAGTCTGCCCTTTCTCCAGACTTTATCCTACCTCCCGGGTCTGGGATTCCTCAGGGCCCCTCCCAGACAGGTGGATCCTGTGCCTCTCCAATGGGTTGGAGTCACCAAAGAACATCCCCTTGTCGTCAAAGCCAAACCCCTGGCCTTAGTACCAGCCGTGTAGCCCGGAGTTGAGCGGCTTGAGATTTCCCAGCCCGTTCAGAAAAAGGAGGAAAAGCCAACTTGGGCAGCAGTGTTTTGCACTGCCGCCCCCAGAGCTTTCTAGTCTTCCTTGATTCTGCCTGGTGAAATTGTTTGAACTGTAAAGGTGAAGTCAGGTGACATCCAGAAGTCTAGTGGTGCGAAATGTCCAGCTATCCCCAGTCTTAGGTGAGGAACTTGTTGTGTGCTCTCTGGTAGGGACGTGAATTTAAGGGGCGGCTGGAAAAGGACCCTGTTGGTGCCTTCAGGCATTTAGGAACCTTCAGCCTTTGTGTTACTTTCCCGGTGACGATTGTAAGGTGCTTTCTTGTTTCTCCTCCCAGCTGTAATCGCTGAGGCTGTGTGAAATGGCTGGGCGCTTCCACAGAGTCCTCCTGTGTGCCATACCTGGAGTGCTGGCACTTGCTGGCTGCTGGTGGCTGTACTCCCAAAGGAAAAAGTCTGACAGCTCTAGTGGAGAAGAAGAAACAGCCACTGAAGAGCAGCAGGAAGAAGCCCCAGCAGCGAGCGTTGAGGCGAGAGAGGCAGTCGAAAACATGGATTCTGCGGGCAGTGGCTGTGCCATGCGGAAGACGGTGACTCGCCAGAACTCGAAGCCTGAAGAAATCTCCAGCAAGCCCGACTTGCTTAGCTGGGGAATAGAGGTAAGCAGCTGCTGGCCTGCTCGCACATCCTGCCCTGTGCTCTGTACCCATCTCTTGGTTCTTCCAGGCTGGTACTGGCTCAGTGCCATCCCAGGGAGATCAACAGAAAATAACAAGCATGCAGAAGGCTGTGAGGCCACACAGTTACGAAGCACTGGCAACGAGCTGCTTGGGTTTTTTTCTTGAGTTCTTCTGGTGTACTCTTGGCTCCCTAGTTTTCTGCCTGTGCTTTTGTGGAGCAACCACGCAGTTCATCTCCAGATACCGCTGCCTTTCTTTGCAGGCCAGCAATGGACTGTGGTATATGATGGAGGATGTGTCTGTGGAACGCTGCAGCATCAATGCAGTTTGCAGGAAGCAGGCCTATTTCCTGTTCTATGTCAGGTAAGAATCAGCATCAAAATAGCCTCAGAAAAAGTTTCCTTTGTTTGTGGTTTTGCGGTTTTTCTTCCCATCCCTTCAGTGTTTCTCTTTCTGCCACAGCAGACCGTTACTGCCCGCATCACTCAGTGCTGTCAAACCTGACCTACCCCACATCAGCTCTTACCCATCCTTGCTGGGCTTTAAGCTATGCTACTTGTCTGCTCTCTGAAACTGGTCTGTGTAGAGAAGAGGACTTAAAGGGGGCCTCCAGGACAGATGAAGCACGACTCTTTATCAGGGCGTGTAGCGATAGGACGAGGGGACTGCTTTGAAAGTGAGAGAAGGGAGCTTTAGTTTAGATCTGAAGAAGAAATTCTTTTGTGTGAGGGTGTTGAGGCTCTGGGAGAGGTTGCCTAGAGAGGTGGTGGATGCCCCTGGCTCCCTGGAAGTCTTCAAGGCTTGGCTGGATGGGGTGTTGGGCAACCTGGTCAAGTGGAGAGCATCCCTGCCTGTGGCGGTGGCAGGGGGGAGTGGAACTCGGTGATCTTTGAGGTCCCTTCCAAGCCAAATCATGATAGAATGTGCTCCTGGAAAACAACTGAAGGCCAGAGGAGGCTGCAAGAATAGCCCTAACCGGGGATCACTCCTTTTTTTCTCCAGGCAGTCTGAGTTGAAGATCGGAGACAAGGCAGCTTCCTCACCAGCCCCAATGAGGGACCTGCCTAGGGACGCTTCAGTTCAGGTCACTGGCTGCAGGGAATGTCAGAGTCTGCTACTGCCAGGGGAAAGAGGCAAAGGCTTCACCTGTATGAGGTGTGAGCAGGTGGATGACCTGCTTTGCTGGGTTGCTAATCTAGAAGATGAGCTCGCAAGGCTGAGAGCCATCCGGGAAAGTGAGCGTGAAGAGCTCGAACGGCTGAGAGCCATCCGGGAATACGAGCGAGAAGAGCTCGAAAGTCTGAGAACTATCCGGGAATGCGAGCGACAGATCGACGGGTGCTGCAGCTCCCTGGCATCCAAGAAGGAAGAGTGCAAGGAAGACCCCACGCTACTGAAAGTGGTCGCCCTGCCCTGTCCTAGCCAGGTAAATGGGAGTGACCCAAAGCCTGAGGAGGTCTGGAAGGCAGTCCCTACTCGTCGCCGTAGACGCTCCCCCCGCCTACCTACCCCACTCCCCCAGGTTTCCATTAGCAACAGGTTTGGGGCCCTGGAAGTTGATGAGGAGGTATGTGAAGAGATGAATACAGCCCCTCTACCTCAGAGGAAGCGCAAGCCCAGAGCGAGACGAGTATCTGCACGCCTTGAGACGGCCTCAGTGAAGCAAGAAAGAAGGGTAGTTGTGGTTGGGGATTCCCTCCTCAGTGGGACGGAGGGCCCCATATGTAGGCCAGGCCCTACACGCAGGGAGGTGTGCTGCCTTCCTGGAGCCCGGGTCAGGGATATTACCAAAAGGCTCCCAGGGCTGGTTAGTTCCTCTGATTATTATCCACTATTGATAGTTCAAGCAGGCAAGGATGCAATCACGAAGTGTAGCCTGCGCGCGCTATCAAGAGAGAATTCCGTGACCTAGGGCACTTTGTTGGGGGGGCAGGAGCCCAAATAATAATTTCTTCTATCCCCACTTGTGGGAGGTGGGGCTCAGAGCAGGTCAGGAGAACCCATGAACTGAATCATTGGCTGAAAGGCTGGTGCCTGCACAAGAACTTTGGGTTTTTTGACCAGGGGATGGTGTACTCTGCTCCGGGCATGAGTACTGCTAATGGGGCTCACCTGTCCCAAAGAGGAAAGCGGATTCTTGCTCAGGAGATGGCAGGGCTCATTGATAGGGCTTTAAACTAGTTAGGAAGGGGGAAGGGGATATTACAAAGGCTGCTGGGGTCAGGCAGGTGCTTTGGGAATCACAGCACGAGTTGATGGTGGCAATAGGTAAATGCCAAGAGCACAATGGTAGACTTGGAGATGTTGCTGCACGTGAGAGTAGGGATAACTCTGTGAATTACCCTGTGAACTCCTTAGTGGAGCCAATTTTGCCCATCCCCTATCGAAAATCTCACTGTGAGCTGTTGGGGATACCTGCTTCTGCTGCCCCACTAAAATGCCTTTATACAAACGCACGTAGCATGGGGAACAAACAAGAAGAATTAGAGATCTTCGTGCGGTCGCAGGGCCACGATCTCATAGCAATGACAGAGACGTGGTGGGGCAGCCTGGACGACTGGCACGCTACCATGGATGGCTATGTGCTTTTTAGGAAAGATAGGTTAGGGAGGCGAGGTGGAGGAGTTGCTCTTTATGTTAGAGAGTACCTAGAATGTATTGACCTCCACCTGGGTAGGGATGAACCCTTCATTGAGAGCTTGTGGGTAAGAATTAAAGGGCAGGCTAGTACATGTGACATTATTGTGGGTGTGTACTACAGGCCCCCTGATCAAGAGGAGCGGGTGGATAGTGCATTTAATAAGCAGCCATCATCTGCCCGTTCCCTCCTCGGTCAGCAGGGGGGCGACTGCACACAGGCGGGTTCTGTGGGACCAGTGGCTCTGCCTCCGAAGACTGAGGTGGCTGACGGTTCCAGAGGGACAGGGGATGGGTTTCCTTCTGGGACTGACATTGCTCTCTTTGCCCTCCCACATGGCAGGTTTCTTCACAGCCGCAGGGCTGCTCCCTCTCCAAGCGTGGAGTCAAACCTTCCTCCCGCTGCCAGGGGAGAAGGGTCAGGGAGAGGACTCCGAGCAGAGCCCCACAGAGGGGCAGTGATGTCTGCAGCTGGTCCCTTGTCACCAAGGACTGTGACCCCTCAGCTGGCAAGAGGAGGAGAACTCTGCCACACTGCTACCAAGAACCAAGGGATGATGGCGCTCCAGTGCCCTCCAGTGCCAGCTCCAAGCCAGCTCCCACAACCACGGCTGCTGGGAAGCAAAGCATGCCAAGGCAGAGGGAGCAAAGCAGACTCCCACAGCAGGGCAGCAAAGTCCATGGCTGGTTCATGGGTACCACCAGCTATGAGGCTTCAGCTGGGAGGAAAAGGAGAGCCGTCCTTCCTGCACCGCACAGGATGCCGCAGCGTCCGGGCCCTCCAGTGCCAGCTCCCAGTTGGGTCCTGCACCCTGGGCTCCACAGGCAATAAAGCAGATCAACAAAGCAGGGCAATGAGGTCTGCACTTGGTTTTTTGAAGTCATGGACATTGAGCCTTGAGCAGGGGGGAGGAGGGTTTCAGCACCCCAGGGACATATTTCACACAAACGCTGAGACATTGTGATCATGATGGGGGCAGATTGTGATCCCGGATGGAGATGAAGCACAGCATCTTTCTTCTTCTGTGCCAGAGGAGCAGGAGAAGAACAGGGAGGAGGGGGAAGCCATGAAGCAGCAGCCCTGCCCCTAGCAGGGGCCAAGCTGCACAGGGAACACCTGCAGCCCACCCTGTCCCTCCTCCCAATGCTGCTTCTGGTCAGGAAGAGCTCAGAGAGACCTTCTAGAGACACCCGCAGCTCAGCTGGCTGGCCCACCTGCCCAAGGGCCCTCAAGGAAGAGCATAAACCCTCTTCAGCTCTTTGGATCACCTCACCAGAGCCAAAATTGAAAGCACTTTTTGCCCTTGCAGATGTAATTCTCTGTTTTCTTGGTAATTTTTGAGGCACTTGGTGGCAATACCCAGGGTGGGAGGTTTATGACTTGGGATTTTGAAATATGCCCCAGGAGCCCATGGGGAGACCCCAGCTCTGGGGTCTGTCTCAGCATAACACCACTGTCCCCAGCTTGGGAAGATCTGAGAAGGTCCCTGCCGCTGGCTGGCAGTTCCCCCCCTTGACGTCACCCTCACGTGGCTGTGCCAAACACCCTGGTGCCATCAAGGGGGCAGAAAAAGACACAAAACCCCACCCCGTAGGCATCTTGTGCTGAGCTGCTTTCCATTCCCTCCTTGGTGCCAGCTGGGGCTGGGTATCGTGGAGAGACTCCACCAGCACCTCCAGTGCAAAGAAAGGAGCCGTTGGAAGAGCGAGTGCCCAGAGAGGAGGGGCAGGAGTAAAGCACAGGCTCCTGTCAGAAAGGAGGAGCGGGGACCTGGGGAACCCACACGAGCACATCCACTGGGTATACCCAAACTAGGGAAACAACAACAGGGAACAGAACTTTTGGTTGATGTGGGCGGCCTCTCCAGACCCGCCGGGCTCTGTCAGAACCGACTGCGGTGGTTTGGCCCCGATTGGTGGCCCTTTCCAACCGGACAGGGGAGGAAATAAATACTGAGGCTGAGGAGTGAGATAAGGGCTCCCTCAACATCTCACACTATAAATTGGGGCATGGCAGCCGTGGGGCTGCCAGAAGCCAAAGACCAGCCACAGCAGCAGGAGCCATGGCCGGGTACCACAGCAGCCACAGCTGGAGCCACCGTCAGTGGGGACCTCACTCCAGGCGCACCAGGAGTACCCAGAGAAGGCGGAGGTAGCCCCAGGAACCGCCATCCACAGGTGTAGACGCCCAGGCAGGTGATGAAAACGGGGGCCCGTCCTCAGGTGCCATGGGACGTCCTGGGGCTGCAGGCAGAAGGGCAGCCAGGCAGCAGGGAGCGGGGCAGGGGACTCACAGACTCCCTGTTCCCCCAGGTCACTGCTCCGTCCTTTTGGGGTCAGAATGGGCACAGCAGCTGTGTGGGATGGGGCTGGGATCAGGCCCACAGCATCGGGGCAACCCCATGGGAGGCAGAGACTGGCCCTACGTGTGCGGGCTCAGAGCAGAGCCCAAGTCTGGCATGTCGGGGGCTTGAAACCCAGCTCCTGGGGCCAGTCCTGGAGCTCGGAACAGAGACTGGAGTCCTGCCTGTCGGGGCTCCAAGCCGCACTCAGGGCTCAGCCTGTCGCAGCTTTGCGTAGCTGGGTACTGGCAGAGAGTGGGGGGGCTGCATGGGTGGCTGCTGCAAGGAGCAGCCAGAAGCTCTCTGCAGGCTCCACAGAGCAAACACTAGCTGGCTCAAGGCCTGTGCCTTGCTTCTGGCCAGGCCAGAGTTAACCTCCCCAAGCAGCCAGCACTGGTGAGCTGAGTTAGCCTGGGCTAACTCATAACTGGGGAGTCAGGGAGTGATTGGTAGAAACCGCTCACAATGTGGCGAGTGAAGAAGTCCAATGGAGAGTGGAGGCTGACAGTGGGCTATCGTGGCCTAAGTGAAGTCACACCTCCTATGAGTGCTGCAGTGTCAGGTATGTTAGAACTCCAGTAGGAACTGGAGTCAAAAGCGGCCACGTGGTACGCCACAATGGACATTGCAAATGCTTTCTTCTCCATTCCTTTGGTGGCAGAGTGCAGGCCACAGTTTGCCTTCACTTGGAAGTGTCACGATCCGCAACCAGACAGACTGCTTTGGCAGACGTTAAGCCCCCTTGCATTCCAAGTGACCTCAGATTGCTCTGGGTGGCTGGGGGCGGCTGGGCTTAACCCCTGAGTGATGTCCAATTAGGTGCTTTACCGTGAGGAGGTCTTCACAATTCTTGGGGACAGAATTGAGACTCAAAACGGAGTCAAGGTTTAAGTCAGTTTATTTAGCCTGCAACAAGTGTGCAGGAGAAGGGGGGGAAGAAAGAGAGAAGAGTGAGAAAGAGAGTGAGAGAGTGAGAGAGAGAGAGAGATTGCAGTATCTACCACCACGGAGCTGAGGCATCCCATCAGTCCAAATTGACTTCATGTCAGGTGGGGTATTCCATTAGTTGCTGGCTGTCATGGTTCAGCGCTGGGTGCCCGGAGCATTGCTCCACTGCCGATGTGCACAGGAACGTGGCAGTTCTTGGTTGTGGACAGTTCAATGATACTTATTCATTAGGTTACCTCATACACCTATACATATTAATAACCTGTCCTGCTTCATATTAAAATGAGTTCCAAGAAGTGATTTCCATCAACTCCTCCCAACTGCGCCTGCGCACTGCTGTTTGGTGCTGGTCGTTGAGGGTCGTGGGGATAAAGTCCCCACGGACGTTATTAATAAAAGAACAGCCATGTCTCCTCCGACCAAGAAACAGGAGACACAAGCTTTCCTAGACACTGTGGGTTTCTGGCAAATGCGTATCCCCAACTACAGTCTCATTGGCAGCCCTCTCTACCACGGAACCCAGAAGAAGGAGGATTTCCAGTGGGGCCCTAAACAGCGACAAACTTTCAAACAGATCAAACGGGACAGTCCATGCAGCAGCCCTTGCACCTGTCTGCAAAAAACATGCTTTGCACTGCAGCCCGGGAGAATGGCTCTACTTGGAGTCTCTGGCAGACAGCACCAGAGGAGACTGGAGGCAGAGCGCTGGGGCTTTGGAGTCGGGGCTACAGAGGACCCCAGGCTCATTACACTCCAACAGAAAAGGAAACAGTGTCAGCATATGAAGGGGTTCGAGCCGCTTCAGAAGTGATTGGGACTGAAGCCCAGCTACTCCTGGCATCCTGACTGCTGGTGCTGGGCTGGATGTTCAAAGGGAGACCCTGGTGGGTGACAGGTTGGCCATGAGCCGGCACTGTGCCCTGGGAGCTAAGAGGGCCAGTGGGATCCTGGGGGGGGACAAGAGGAGCGTGGCCAGCAGGTCAAAGGAGGTGATCCTCCCCTCTGCCCTGGTCAAGTCCCCACTGGAAAGCTCCAAAGGCCACAGATGGCACACAGAGAGAGAGAGGCAGACAGGCTCTGCCTGCGAGCTGCTGTTCCTGCCCCTCGCTCCTTACCCTCTTCCATGCCAGATGCTTGCAGCCCCTGGACCCTCTTGCAGCCATGCCCGTTTACACCGGGGGATGAGCAGACAGTGCAACTCATTAAACTGCACCTTTCCCCACCTCTAGTTACGGGGAGGGGTGACCTAAGGGACGTTTTGTGTCACCGCTGCCTGGAACTGATGCGTTCAGACCAGCAGAGTCACAAAACACAGTTATCCAGCACAGAAACGTGACTGCAGGAGAGTGACAGGTTGGGGCAACTCGGGAGAAAACCAGGGATGAGTCAGAGGGGAAAAGCACCCAGCCTGCAGCTGGGAAATCACTGCACTTTGAGGGCTATTTTCAAGCCTTGCCCAAGTTTGGCCACGCTGGCATGGGCTGCCCCAGGACCTGCCCTGAGAGCAGCAGAGCTGTGGGCACCCAGGCTCGCCCCAGCATCCATCCTGGCCGCAGAGGCTGTGGCACAGGCAAGAGGAACATCACACCCTCAGACTGAGCAGAACAAAAAGCTTTTGCAAACCCGACCCTCCCAGCCAGTCTGGCAGAACCCAGGATGAAATGGCAGCGCTCAGGTCCCACAAAACCTGGTTTAGTGCGTGCCAGTCCCCAGCAAGCCATCACTTCGGCCCTGCTGTCCCTGCTAGGACCAAACAACTGCACCTTCCTGAGCTCCCTGTCACCTCCTGACACCTGAGAATCAGCCGTGGGCAGGAGAGACGGCTTCCCCAGCTCCCACCCCTGCAAGCACATTATTCCCTGTCAGATACTGGCAGACCCACCTTTAAGAAAAGGAGGAAAAACAGTCTTGGGAATGGGATGGAGCTCCTTTTCCTCACATTTCTAGCTGAAACAGGAGCCCCTCCTTTACTGCTATGCCTATTCTCTTAAAAAATAGTAATTTAAGAAAAAAAAAAAGAAGAGTCCTGTGTCTGCTGCAGATGGACTAATAAAACTCTGGAGTTTGACAGGATCTTGAATGTCCTGGCTTTGTCCCCATCTGAAAGACGAGTGTCCTGGTTTTCCGCCTCCTGCCCCCCTGTCTCTAGCCAACCAACTGTTGCTAAGCAAACACCCAATAGAGGTCTAGAACAGCAACGGTTGCCAGGGACCTCTGGTGATCAAGCAGTAGACATCTCTGGCAGAGGGGCATCACTTGGGAGGTCACTTCTCAGAGTGGAAGCACCTCTAGTCTTGTCTGGAGAGATCACCTCTAGTCTTGTTGGGGGAGATCACCTCTAGTCTTGTGAGGGGAGATCACCTCTTGTTGGGGGAGATCACCTCTTGTCAGGGGAGATCACCTCTAGTCTTGTTGGGGGAGATCACCTCTAGTCTTCTCGGGGGAGATCACCTCTTGTCAGGGGAGATCACCTCTAGTCTTGTCGGGGGAGATCACCTCTAGTCTTGTTAGGGGAGATCACCTCTAATCTTGTCGGGGGAGATCACCTCTAGTCTTGTTGGTGGAGATCACCTCGAGCAGGTCACACACGACAGCGTCCAGGTAGGTTTTGAATCCCTCCAGAGAAGGGGACTCCCCAGCCTCCCTGGGCAGCCTGGGAGGAATGTCCTTTTCTTATCTTTTTCATTTCTTAAGTTCTCTCTTTGATGGCTCAGCTGGGTGATGGTAGAGATGGTAAAGCCAGTATTTACTCAGTCTGCCCTTTCTCCAGACTTTATCCTACCTCCCGGGTCTGGGATTCCTCAGGGCCCCTCCCAGACAGGTGGATCCTGTGCCTCTCCAATGGGTTGGAGTCACCAAAGAACATCCCCTTGTCGTCAAAGCCAAACCCCTGGCCTTAGTACCAGCCGTGTAGCCCGGAGTTGAGCGGCTTGAGATTTCCCAGCCCGTTCAGAAAAAGGAGGAAAAGCCAACTTGGGCAGCAGTGTTTTGCACTGCCGCCCCCAGAGCTTTCTAGTCTTCCTTGATTCTGCCTGGTGAAATTGTTTGAACTGTAAAGGTGAAGTCAGGTGACATCCAGAAGTCTAGTGGTGCGAAATGTCCAGCTATCCCCAGTCTTAGGTGAGGAACTTGTTGTGTGCTCTCTGGTAGGGACGTGAATTTAAGGGGCGGCTGGAAAAGGACCCTGTTGGTGCCTTCAGGCATTTAGGAACCTTCAGCCTTTGTGTTACTTTCCCGGTGACGATTGTAAGGTGCTTTCTTGTTTCTCCTCCCAGCTGTAATCGCTGAGGCTGTGTGAAATGGCTGGGCGCTTCCACAGAGTCCTCCTGTGTGCCATACCTGGAGTGCTGGCACTTGCTGGCTGCTGGTGGCTGTACTCCCAAAGGAAAAAGTCTGACAGCTCTAGTGGAGAAGAAGAAACAGCCACTGAAGAGCAGCAGGAAGAAGCCCCAGCAGCGAGCGTTGAGGCGAGAGAGGCAGTCAAAAACATGGATTCTGCGGGCAGTGGCTGTGCCATGCGGAAGACGGTGACTCGCCAGAACTCGAAGCCTGAAGAAATCTCCAGCAAGCCCGACTTGCTTAGCTGGGGAATAGAGGTAAGCAGCTGCTGGCCTGCTCGCACATCCTGCCCTGTGCTCTGTACCCATCTCTTGGTTCTTCCAGGCTGGTACTGGCTCAGTGCCATCCCAGGGAGATCAACAGAAAATAACAAGCATGCAGAAGGCTGTGAGGCCACACAGTTACGAAGCACTGGCAACGAGCTGCTTGGGTTTTTTTCTTGAGTTCTTCTGGTGTACTCTTGGCTCCCTAGTTTTCTGCCTGTGCTTTTGTGGAGCAACCACGCAGTTCATCTCCAGATACCGCTGCCTTTCTTTGCAGGCCAGCAATGGACTGTGGTATATGATGGAGGATGTGTCTGT
The DNA here is from genome assembly GCF_964237585.1 of Gallinula chloropus. NCBI lineage: Eukaryota > Metazoa > Chordata > Aves > Gruiformes > Rallidae > Gallinula > Gallinula chloropus. The sequence continues at coordinate 27,434,017 of NC_140090.1, read as the reverse complement.
GGAACGCTGCAGCATCAATGCAGTTTGCAGGAAGCAGGCCTATTTCCTGTTCTATGTCAGGTAAGAATCAGCATCAAAATAGCCTCAGAAAAAGTTTCCTTTGTTTGTGGTTTTGCGGTTTTTCTTCCCATCCCCTCAGTGTTTCTCTTTCTGCCAGAGCAGACCGTTACTGCCCGCATCACTCAGTGCTGTCAAACCTGACCTACCCCACATCAGCTCTTACCCATCCTTGCTGGGCTTTAAGCTATGCTACTTGTCTGCTCTCTGAAACTGGTCTGTGTAGAGAAGAGGACTTAAAGGGGGCCTCCAGGACAGATGAAGCACGACTCTTTATCAGGGCGTGTAGCGATAGGACGAGGGGACTGCTTTGAAAGTGAGAGAAGGGAGCTTTAGTTTAGATCTGAAGAAGAAATTCTTTTGTGTGAGGGTGTTGAGGCTCTGGGAGAGGTTGCCTAGAGAGGTGGTGGATGCCCCTGGCTCCCTGGAAGTCTTCAAGGCTTGGCTGGATGGGGTGTTGGGCAACCTGGTCAAGTGGAGAGCATCCCTGCCTGTGGCGGTGGCAGGGGGGAGTGGAACTCGGTGATCTTTGAGGTCCCTTCCAAGCCAAATCATGATAGAATGTGCTCCTGGAAAACAACTGAAGGCCAGAGGAGGCTGCAAGAATAGCCCTAACCGGGGATCACTCCTTTTTTTCTCCAGGCAGTCTGAGTTGAAGATCGGAGACAAGGCAGCTTCCTCACCAGCCCCAATGAGGGACCTGCCTAGGGACGCTTCAGTTCAGGTCACTGGCTGCAGGGAATGTCAGAGTCTGCTACTGCCAGGGGAAAGAGGCAAAGGCTTCACCTGTATGAGGTGTGAGCAGGTGGATGACCTGCTTTGCTGGGTTGCTAATCTAGAAGATGAGCTCGCAAGGCTGAGAGCCATCCGGGAAAGTGAGCGTGAAGAGCTCGAACGGCTGAGAGCCATCCGGGAATACGAGCGAGAAGAGCTCGAAAGTCTGAGAACTATCCGGGAATGCGAGCGACAGATCGACGGGTGCTGCAGCTCCCTGGCATCCAAGAAGGAAGAGTGCAAGGAAGACCCCACGCTACTGAAAGTGGTCCCCCTGCCCTGTCCTAGCCAGGTAAATGGGAGTGACCCAAAGCCTGAGGAGGTCTGGAAGGCAGTCCCTACTCGTCGCCGTAGACGCTCCCCCCGCCTACCTACCCCACTCCCCCAGGTTTCCATTAGCAACAGGTTTGGGGCCCTGGAAGTTGATGAGGAGGTATGTGAAGAGATGAATACAGCCCCTCTACCTCAGAGGAAGCGCAAGCCCAGAGCGAGACGAGTATCTGCACGCCTTGAGACGGCCTCAGTGAAGCAAGAAAGAAGGGTAGTTGTGGTTGGGGATTCCCTCCTCAGTGGGACGGAGGGCCCCATATGTAGGCCAGACCCTACACGCAGGGAGGTGTGCTGCCTTCCTGGAGCCCGGGTCAGGGATATTACCAAAAGGCTCCCAGGGCTGGTTAGTTCCTCTGATTATTATCCACTATTGATAGTTCAAGCAGGCAAGGATGCAATCACGAAGTGTAGCCTGCGCGCGCTATCAAGAGAGAATTCCGTGACCTAGGGCACTTTGTTGGGGGGGCAGGAGCCCAAATAATAATTTCTTCTATCCCCACTTGTGGGAGGTGGGGCTCAGAGCAGGTCAGGAGAACCCATGAACTGAATCATTGGCTGAAAGGCTGGTGCCTGCACAAGAACTTTGGGTTTTTTGACCAGGGGATGGTGTACTCTGCTCCGGGCATGAGTACTGCTAATGGGGCTCACCTGTCCCAAAGAGGAAAGCGGATTCTTGCTCAGGAGATGGCAGGGCTCATTGATAGGGCTTTAAACTAGTTAGGAAGGGGGAAGGGGATATTACAAAGGCTGCTGGGGTCAGGCAGGTGCTTTGGGAATCACAGCACGAGTTGATGGTGGCAATAGGTAAATGCCAACAGCACAATGGTAGACTTGGAGATGTTGCTGCACGTGAGAGTAGGGATAACTCTGTGAATTACCCTGTGAACTCCTTAGTGGAGCCAATTTTGCCCGTCCCCTATCGAAAATCTCACTGTGAGCTGTTGGGGATACCTGCTTCTGCTGCCCCACTAAAATGCCTTTATACAAACGCACGTAGCATGGGGAACAAACAAGAAGAATTAGAGATCTTCGTGCGGTCGCAGGGCCACGATCTCATTGCAATGACAGAGACGTGGTGGGGCAGCGTGGACGACTGGCACGCTACCATGGATGGCTATGTGCTTTTTAGGAAAGATAGGTTAGGGAGGCGAGGTGGAGGAGTTGCTCTTTATGTTAGAGAGTACCTAGAATGTATTGACCTCCACCTGGGTAGGGATGAACCCTTCATTGAGAGCTTGTGGGTAAGAATTAAAGGGCAGGCTAGTACATGTGACATTATTGTGGGTGTGTACTACAGGCCCCCTGATCAAGAGGAGCGGGTGGATAGTGCATTTAATAAGCAGCCATCATCTGCCCGTTCCCTCCTCGGTCAGCAGGGGGGCGACTGCACACAGGCGGGTTCTGTGGGACCAGTGGCTCTGCCTCCGAAGACTGAGGTGGCTGACGGTTCCAGAGGGACAGGGGATGGGTTTCCTTCTGGGACTGACATTGCTCTCTTTGCCCTCCCACATGGCAGGTTTCTTCACAGCCGCAGGGCTGCTCCCTCTCCAAGCGTGGAGTCAAACCTTCCTCCCGCTGCCAGGGGAGAAGGGTCAGGGAGAGGACTCCGAGCAGAGCCCCACAGAGGGGCAGTGATGTCTGCAGCTGGTCCCTTGTCACCACGGACTGTGACCCCTCAGCTGGCAAGAGGAGGAGAACTCTGCCACACTGCTACCAAGAACCAAGGGATGATGGCGCTCCAGTGCCCTCCAGTGCCAGCTCCAAGCCAGCTCCCACAACCACGGCTGCTGGGAAGCAAAGCATGCCAAGGCAGAGGGAGCAAAGCAGACTCCCACAGCAGGGCAGCAAAGTCCATGGCTGGTTCATGGGTACCACCAGCTATGAGGCTTCAGCTGGGAGGAAAAGGAGAACCGTCCTTCCTGCACCGCACAGGATGCCGCAGCGTCCGGGCCCTCCAGTGCCAGCTCCCAGTTGGGTCCTGCACCCTGGGCTCCACAGGCAATAAAGCAGATCAACAAAGCAGGGCAATGAGGTCTGCACTTGGTTTTTTGAAGTCATGGACATTGAGCCTTGAGCAGGGGGGAGGAGGGTTTCAGCACCCCAGGGACATATTTCACACAAACGCTGAGACATTGTGATCATGATGGGGGCAGATTGTGATCCCGGATGGAGATGAAGCACAGCATCTTTCTTCTTCTGTGCCAGAGGAGCAGGAGAAGAACAGGGAGGAGGGGGAAGCCATGAAGCAGCAGCCCTGCCCCTAGCAGGGGCCAAGCTGCACAGGGAACACCTGCAGCCCACCCTGTCCCTCCTCCCAATGCTGCTTCTGGTCAGGAAGAGCTCAGAGAGACCTTCTAGAGACACCCGCAGCTCAGCTGGCTGGCCCACCTGCCCAAGGGCCCTCAAGGAAGAGCATAAACCCTCTTCAGCTCTTTGGATCACCTCACCAGAGCCAAAATTGAAAGCACTTTTTGCCCTTGCAGATGTAATTCTCTGTTTTCTTGGTAATTTTTGAGGCACTTGGTGGCAATACCCAGGGTGGGAGGTTTATGACTTGGGATTTTGAAATATGCCCCAGGAGCCCATGGGGAGACCCCAGCTCTGGGGTCTGTCTCAGCATAACACCACTGTCCCCAGCTTGGGAAGATCTGAGAAGGTCCCTGCCGCTGGCTGGCAGTTCCCCCCCTTGACGTCACCCTCACGTGGCTGTGCCAAACACCCTGGTGCCATCAAGGGGGCAGAAAAAGACACAAAACCCCACCCCGTAGGCATCTTGTGCTGAGCTGCTTTCCATTCCCTCCTTGGTGCCAGCTGGGGCTGGGTATCGTGGAGAGACTCCACCAGCACCTCCAGTGCAAAGAAAGGAGCCGTTGGAAGAGCGAGTGCCCAGAGAGGAGGGGCAGGAGTAAAGCACAGGCTCCTGTCAGAAAGGAGGAGCGGGGACCTGGGGAACCCACACGAGCACATCCACTGGGTATACCCAAACTAGGGAAACAACAACAGGGAACAGAACTTTTGGTTGATGTGGGCGGCCTCTCCAGACCCGCCGGGCTCTGTCAGAACCGACTGCGGTGGTTTGGCCCCGATTGGTGGCCCTTTCCAACCGGACAGGGGAGGAAATAAATACTGAGGCTGAGGAGTGAGATAAGGGCTCCCTCAACATCTCACACTATAAATTGGGGCATGGCAGCCGTGGGGCTGCCAGAAGCCAAAGACCAGCCACAGCAGCAGGAGCCATGGCCGGGTACCACAGCAGCCACAGCTGGAGCCACCGTCAGTGGGGACCTCACTCCAGGCGCACCAGGAGTACCCAGAGAAGGCGGAGGTAGCCCCAGGAACCGCCATCCACAGGTGTAGACGCCCAGGCAGGTGATGAAAACGGGGGCCCGTCCTCAGGTGCCATGGGACGTCCTGGGGCTGCAGGCAGAAGGGCAGCCAGGCAGCAGGGAGCGGGGCAGGGGACTCACAGACTCCCTGTTCCCCCAGGTCACTGCTCCGTCCTTTTGGGGTCAGAATGGGCACAGCAGCTGTGTGGGATGGGGCTGGGATCAGGCCCACAGCATCGGGGCAACCCCATGGGAGGCAGAGACTGGCCCTACGTGTGCGGGCTCAGAGCAGAGCCCAAGTCTGGCATGTCGGGGGCTTGAAACCCAGCTCCTGGGGCCAGTCCTGGAGCTCGGAACAGAGACTGGAGTCCTGCCTGTCGGGGCTCCAAGCCGCACTCAGGGCTCAGCCTGTCGCAGCTTTGCGTAGCTGGGTACTGGCAGAGAGTGGGGGGGCTGCATGGGTGGCTGCTGCAAGGAGCAGCCAGAAGCTCTCTGCAGGCTCCACAGAGCAAACACTAGCTGGCTCAAGGCCTGTGCCTTGCTTCTGGCCAGGCCAGAGTTAACCTCCCCAAGCAGCCAGCACTGGTGAGCTGAGTTAGCCTGGGCTAACTCATAACTGGGGAGTCAGGGAGTGATTGGTAGAAACCGCTCACAATGTGGCGAGTGAAGAAGTCCAATGGAGAGTGGAGGCTGACAGTGGGCTATCGTGGCCTAAGTGAAGTCACACCTCCTATGAGTGCTGCAGTGTCAGGTATGTTAGAACTCCAGTAGGAACTGGAGTCAAAAGCGGCCACGTGGTACGCCACAATGGACATTGCAAATGCTTTCTTCTCCATTCCTTTGGTGGCAGAGTGCAGGCCACAGTTTGCCTTCACTTGGAAGTGTCACGATCCGCAACCAGACAGACTGCTTTGGCAGACGTTAAGCCCCCTTGCATTCCAAGTGACCTCAGATTGCTCTGGGTGGCTGGGGGCGGCTGGGCTTAACCCCTGAGTGATGTCCAATTAGGTGCTTTACCGTGAGGAGGTCTTCACAATTCTTGGGGACAGAATTGAGACTCAAAACGGAGTCAAGGTTTAAGTCAGTTTATTTAGCCTGCAACAAGTGTGCAGGAGAAGGGGGGGAAGAAAGAGAGAAGAGTGAGAAAGAGAGTGAGAGAGTGAGAGAGAGAGAGAGATTGCAGTATCTACCACCACGGAGCTGAGGCATCCCATCAGTCCAAATTGACTTCATGTCAGGTGGGGTATTCCATTAGTTGCTGGCTGTCATGGTTCAGCGCTGGGTGCCCGGAGCATTGCTCCACTGCCGATGTGCACAGGAACGTGGCAGTTCTTGGTTGTGGACAGTTCAATGATACTTATTCATTAGGTTACCTCATACACCTATACATATTAATAACCTGTCCTGCTTCATATTAAAATGAGTTCCAAGAAGTGATTTCCATCAACTCCTCCCAACTGCGCCTGCGCACTGCTGTTTGGTGCTGGTCGTTGAGGGTCGTGGGGATAAAGTCCCCACGGACGTTATTAATAAAAGAACAGCCATGTCTCCTCCGACCAAGAAACAGGAGACACAAGCTTTCCTAGACACTGTGGGTTTCTGGCAAATGCGTATCCCCAACTACAGTCTCATTGGCAGCCCTCTCTACCACGGAACCCAGAAGAAGGAGGATTTCCAGTGGGGCCCTAAACAGCGACAAACTTTCAAACAGATCAAACGGGACAGTCCATGCAGCAGCCCTTGCACCTGTCTGCAAAAAACATGCTTTGCACTGCAGCCCGGGAGAATGGCTCTACTTGGAGTCTCTGGCAGACAGCACCAGAGGAGACTGGAGGCAGAGCGCTGGGGCTTTGGAGTCGGGGCTACAGAGGACCCCAGGCTCATTACACTCCAACAGAAAAGGAAACAGTGTCAGCATATGAAGGGGTTCGAGCCGCTTCAGAAGTGATTGGGACTGAAGCCCAGCTACTCCTGGCATCCTGACTGCTGGTGCTGGGCTGGATGTTCAAAGGGAGACCCTGGTGGGTGACAGGTTGGCCATGAGCCGGCACTGTGCCCTGGGAGCTAAGAGGGCCAGTGGGATCCTGGGGGGGGACAAGAGGAGCGTGGCCAGCAGGTCAAAGGAGGTGATCCTCCCCTCTGCCCTGGTCAAGTCCCCACTGGAAAGCTCCAAAGGCCACAGATGGCACACAGAGAGAGAGAGGCAGACAGGCTCTGCCTGCGAGCTGCTGTTCCTGCCCCTCGCTCCTTACCCTCTTCCATGCCAGATGCTTGCAGCCCCTGGACCCTCTTGCAGCCATGCCCGTTTACACCGGGGGATGAGCAGACAGTGCAACTCATTAAACTGCACCTTTCCCCACCTCTAGTTACGGGGAGGGGTGACCTAAGGGACGTTTTGCGTCACCGCTGCCTGGAACTGATGCGTTCAGACCAGCAGAGTCACAAAACACAGTTATCCAGCACAGAAACGTGACTGCAGGAGAGTGACAGGTTGGGGCAACTCGGGAGAAAACCAGGGATGAGTCAGAGGGGAAAAGCACCCAGCCTGCAGCTGGGAAATCACTGCACTTTGAGGGCTATTTTCAAGCCTTGCCCAAGTTTGGCCACGCTGGCATGGGCTGCCCCAGGACCTGCCCTGAGAGCAGCAGAGCTGTGGGCACCCAGGCTCGCCCCAGCATCCATCCTGGCCGCAGAGGCTGTGGCACAGGCAAGAGGAACATCACACCCTCAGACTGAGCAGAACAAAAAGCTTTTGCAAACCCGACCCTCCCAGCCAGTCTGGCAGAACCCAGGATGAAATGGCAGCGCTCAGGTCCCACAAAACCTGGTTTAGTGCGTGCCAGTCCCCAGCAAGCCATCACTTCGGCCCTGCTGTCCCTGCTAGGACCAAACAACTGCACCTTCCTGAGCTCCCTGTCACCTCCTGACACCTGAGAATCAGCCGTGGGCAGGAGAGACGGCTTCCCCAGCTCCCACCCCTGCAAGCACATTATTCCCTGTCAGATACTGGCAGACCCACCTTTAAGAAAAGGAGGAAAAACAGTCTTGGGAATGGGATGGAGCTCCTTTTCCTCACATTTCTAGCTGAAACAGGAGCCCCTCCTTTACTGCTATGCCTATTCTCTTAAAAAATAGTAATTTAAGAAAAAAAAAAAGAAGAGTCCTGTGTCTGCTGCAGATGGACTAATAAAACTCTGGAGTTTGACAGGATCTTGAATGTCCTGGCTTTGTCCCCATCTGAAAGACGAGTGTCCTGGTTTTCCGCCTCCTGCCCCCCTGTCTCTAGCCAACCAACTGTTGCTAAGCAAACACCCAATAGAGGTCTAGAACAGCAACGGTTGCCAGGGACCTCTGGTGATCAAGCAGTAGACATCTCTGGCAGAGGGGCATCACTTGGGAGGTCACTTCTCAGAGTGGAAGCACCTCTAGTCTTGTCTGGAGAGATCACCTCTAGTCTTGTTGGGGGAGATCACCTCTAGTCTTGTGAGGGGAGATCACCTCTTGTTGGGGGAGATCACCTCTAGTCTTCTCGGGGGAGATCACCTCTTGTCAGGGGAGATCACCTCTAGTCTTGTCGGGGGAGATCACCTCTAGTCTTGTTAGGGGAGATCACCTCTAATCTTGTCGGGGGAGATCACCTCTAGTCTTGTTGGTGGAGATCACCTCGAGCAGGTCACACACGACAGCGTCCAGGTAGGTTTTGAATCCCTCCAGAGAAGGGGACTCCCCAGCCTCCCTGGGCAGCCTGGGAGGAATGTCCTTTTCTTATCTTTTTCATTTCTTAAGTTCTCTCTTTGATGGCTCAGCTGGGTGATGGTAGAGATGGTAAAGCCAGTATTTACTCAGTCTGCCCTTTCTCCAGACTTTATCCTACCTCCCGGGTCTGGGATTCCTCAGGGCCCCTCCCAGACAGGTGGATCCTGTGCCTCTCCAATGGGTTGGAGTCACCAAAGAACATCCCCTTGTCGTCAAAGCCAAACCCCTGGCCTTAGTACCAGCCGTGTAGCCCGGAGTTGAGCGGCTTGAGATTTCCCAGCCCGTTCAGAAAAAGGAGGAAAAGCCAACTTGGGCAGCAGTGTTTTGCACTGCCGCCCCCAGAGCTTTCTAGTCTTCCTTGATTCTGCCTGGTGAAATTGTTTGAACTGTAAAGGTGAAGTCAGGTGACATCCAGAAGTCTAGTGGTGCGAAATGTCCAGCTATCCCCAGTCTTAGGTGAGGAACTTGTTGTGTGCTCTCTGGTAGGGACGTGAATTTAAGGGGCGGCTGGAAAAGGACCCTGTTGGTGCCTTCAGGCATTTAGGAACCTTCAGCCTTTGTGTTACTTTCCCGGTGACGATTGTAAGGTGCTTTCTTGTTTCTCCTCCCAGCTGTAATCGCTGAGGCTGTGTGAAATGGCTGGGCGCTTCCACAGAGTCCTCCTGTGTGCCATACCTGGAGTGCTGGCACTTGCTGGCTGCTGGTGGCTGTACTCCCAAAGGAAAAAGTCTGACAGCTCTAGTGGAGAAGAAGAAACAGCCACTGAAGAGCAGCAGGAAGAAGCCCCAGCAGCGAGCGTTGAGGCGAGAGAGGCAGTCGAAAACATGGATTCTGCGGGCAGTGGCTGTGCCATGCGGAAGACGGTGACTCGCCAGAACTCGAAGCCTGAAGAAATCTCCAGCAAGCCCGACTTGCTTAGCTGGGGAATAGAGGTAAGCAGCTGCTGGCCTGCTCGCACATCCTGCCCTGTGCTCTGTACCCATCTCTTGGTTCTTCCAGGCTGGTACTGGCTCAGTGCCATCCCAGGGAGATCAACAGAAAATAACAAGCATGCAGAAGGCTGTGAGGCCACACAGTTACGAAGCACTGGCAACGAGCTGCTTGGGTTTTTTTCTTGAGTTCTTCTGGTGTACTCTTGGCTCCCTAGTTTTCTGCCTGTGCTTTTGTGGAGCAACCACGCAGTTCATCTCCAGATACCGCTGCCTTTCTTTGCAGGCCAGCAATGGACTGTGGTATATGATGGAGGATGTGTCTGTGGAACGCTGCAGCATCAATGCAGTTTGCAGGAAGCAGGCCTATTTCCTGTTCTATGTCAGGTAAGAATCAGCATCAAAATAGCCTCAGAAAAAGTTTCCTTTGTTTGTGGTTTTGCGGTTTTTCTTCCCATCCCTTCAGTGTTTCTCTTTCTGCCACAGCAGACCGTTACTGCCCGCATCACTCAGTGCTGTCAAACCTGACCTACCCCACATCAGCTCTTACCCATCCTTGCTGGGCTTTAAGCTATGCTACTTGTCTGCTCTCTGAAACTGGTCTGTGTAGAGAAGAGGACTTAAAGGGGGCCTCCAGGACAGATGAAGCACGACTCTTTATCAGGGCGTGTAGCGATAGGACGAGGGGACTGCTTTGAAAGTGAGAGAAGGGAGCTTTAGTTTAGATCTGAAGAAGAAATTCTTTTGTGTGAGGGTGTTGAGGCTCTGGGAGAGGTTGCCTAGAGAGGTGGTGGATGCCCCTGGCTCCCTGGAAGTCTTCAAGGCTTGGCTGGATGGGGTGTTGGGCAACCTGGTCAAGTGGAGAGCATCCCTGCCTGTGGCGGTGGCAGGGGGGAGTGGAACTCGGTGATCTTTGAGGTCCCTTCCAAGCCAAATCATGATAGAATGTGCTCCTGGAAAACAACTGAAGGCCAGAGGAGGCTGCAAGAATAGCCCTAACCGGGGATCACTCCTTTTTTTCTCCAGGCAGTCTGAGTTGAAGATCGGAGACAAGGCAGCTTCCTCACCAGCCCCAATGAGGGACCTGCCTAGGGACGCTTCAGTTCAGGTCACTGGCTGCAGGGAATGTCAGAGTCTGCTACTGCCAGGGGAAAGAGGCAAAGGCTTCACCTGTATGAGGTGTGAGCAGGTGGATGACCTGCTTTGCTGGGTTGCTAATCTAGAAGATGAGCTCGCAAGGCTGAGAGCCATCCGGGAAAGTGAGCGTGAAGAGCTCGAACGGCTGAGAGCCATCCGGGAATACGAGCGAGAAGAGCTCGAAAGTCTGAGAACTATCCGGGAATGCGAGCGACAGATCGACGGGTGCTGCAGCTCCCTGGCATCCAAGAAGGAAGAGTGCAAGGAAGACCCCACGCTACTGAAAGTGGTCGCCCTGCCCTGTCCTAGCCAGGTAAATGGGAGTGACCCAAAGCCTGAGGAGGTCTGGAAGGCAGTCCCTACTCGTCGCCGTAGACGCTCCCCCCGCCTACCTACCCCACTCCCCCAGGTTTCCATTAGCAACAGGTTTGGGGCCCTGGAAGTTGATGAGGAGGTATGTGAAGAGATGAATACAGCCCCTCTACCTCAGAGGAAGCGCAAGCCCAGAGCGAGACGAGTATCTGCACGCCTTGAGACGGCCTCAGTGAAGCAAGAAAGAAGGGTAGTTGTGGTTGGGGATTCCCTCCTCAGTGGGACGGAGGGCCCCATATGTAGGCCAGGCCCTACACGCAGGGAGGTGTGCTGCCTTCCTGGAGCCCGGGTCAGGGATATTACCAAAAGGCTCCCAGGGCTGGTTAGTTCCTCTGATTATTATCCACTATTGATAGTTCAAGCAGGCAAGGATGCAATCACGAAGTGTAGCCTGCGCGCGCTATCAAGAGAGAATTCCGTGACCTAGGGCACTTTGTTGGGGGGGCAGGAGCCCAAATAATAATTTCTTCTATCCCCACTTGTGGGAGGTGGGGCTCAGAGCAGGTCAGGAGAACCCATGAACTGAATCATTGGCTGAAAGGCTGGTGCCTGCACAAGAACTTTGGGTTTTTTGACCAGGGGATGGTGTACTCTGCTCCGGGCATGAGTACTGCTAATGGGGCTCACCAGTCCCAAAGAGGAAAGCGGATTCTTGCTCAGGAGATGGCAGGGCTCATTGATAGGGCTTTAAACTAGTTAGGAAGGGGGAAGGGGATATTACAAAGGCTGCTGGGGTCAGGCAGGTGCTTTGGGAATCACAGCACGAGTTGATGGTGGCAATAGGTAAATGCCAACAGCACAATGGTAGACTTGGAGATGTTGCTGCACGTGAGAGTAGGGATAACTCTGTGAATTACCCTGTGAACTCCTTAGTGGAGCCAATTTTGCCCGTCCCCTATCGAAAATCTCACTGTGAGCTGTTGGGGATACCTGCTTCTGCTGCCCCACTAAAATGCCTTTATACAAACGCACGTAGCATGGGGAACAAACAAGAAGAATTAGAGATCTTCGTGCGGTCGCAGGGCCACGATCTCATAGCAATGACAGAGACGTGGTGGGGCAGCGTGGACGACTGGCACGCTACCATGGATGGCTATGTGCTTTTTAGGAAAGATAGGTTAGGGAGGCGAGGTGGAGGAGTTGCTCTTTATGTTAGAGAGTACCTAGAATGTATTGACCTCCACCTGGGTAGGGATGAACCCTTCATTGAGAGCTTGTGGGTAAGAATTAAAGGGCAGGCTAGTACATGTGACATTATCGTGGGTGTGTACTACAGGCCCCCTGATCAAGAGGAGCGGGTGGATAGTGCGTTTAATAAGCAGCCATCATCTGCCCGTTCCCTCCTCGGTCAGCAGGGGGGCGACTGCACACAGGCGGGTTCTGTGGGACCAGTGGCTCTGCCTCCGAAGACTGAGGTGGCTGACGGTTCCAGAGGGACAGGGGATGGGTTTCCTTCTGGGACTGACATTGCTCTCTTTGCCCTCCCACATGGCAGGTTTCTTCACAGCCGCAGGGCTGCTCCCTCTCCAAGCGTGGAGTCAAACCTTCCTCCCGCTGCCAGGGGAGAAGGGTCAGGGAGAGGACTCCGAGCAGAGCCCCACAGAGGGGCAGTGATGTCTGCAGCTGGTCCCTTGTCACCACGGACTGTGACCCCTCAGCTGGCAAGAGGAGGAGAACTCTGCCACACTGCTACCAAGAACCAAGGGATGATGGCGCTCCAGTGCCCTCCAGTGCCAGCTCCAAGCCAGCTCCCACAACCACGGCTGCTGGGAAGCAAAGCATGCCAAGGCAGAGGGAGCAAAGCAGACTCCCACAGCAGGGCAGCAAAGTCCATGGCTGGTTCATGGGTACCACCAGCTATGAGGCTTCAGCTGGGAGGAAAAGGAGAACCGTCCTTCCTGCACCGCACAGGATGCCGCAGCGTCCGGGCCCTCCAGTGCCAGCTCCCAGTTGGGTCCTGCACCCTGGGCTCCACAGGCAATAAAGCAGATCAACAAAGCAGGGCAATGAGGTCTGCACTTGGTTTTTTGAAGTCATGGACATTGAGCCTTGAGCAGGGGGGAGGAGGGTTTCAGCACCCCAGGGACATATTTCACACAAACGCTGAGACATTGTGATCATGATGGGGGCAGATTGTGATCCCGGATGGAGATGAAGCACAGCATCTTTCTTCTTCTGTGCCAGAGGAGCAGGAGAAGAACAGGGAGGAGGGGGAAGCCATGAAGCAGCAGCCCTGCCCCTAGCAGGGGCCAAGCTGCACAGGGAACACCTGCAGCCCACCCTGTCCCTCCTCCCAATGCTGCTTCTGGTCAGGAAGAGCTCAGAGAGACCTTCTAGAGACACCCGCAGCTCAGCTGGCTGGCCCACCTGCCCAAGGGCCCTCAAGGAAGAGCATAAACCCTCTTCAGCTCTTTGGATCACCTCACCAGAGCCAAAATTGAAAGCACTTTTTGCCCTTGCAGATGTAATTCTCTGTTTTCTTGGTAATTTTTGAGGCACTTGGTGGCAATACCCAGGGTGGGAGGTTTATGACTTGGGATTTTGAAATATGCCCCAGGAGCCCATGGGGAGACCCCAGCTCTGGGGTCTGTCTCAGCATAACACCACTGTCCCCAGCTTGGGAAGATCTGAGAAGGTCCCTGCCGCTGGCTGGCAGTTCCCCCCCTTGACGTCACCCTCACGTGGCTGTGCCAAACACCCTGGTGCCATCAAGGGGGCAGAAAAAGACACAAAACCCCACCCCGTAGGCATCTTGTGCTGAGCTGCTTTCCATTCCCTCCTTGGTGCCAGCTGGGGCTGGGTATCGTGGAGAGACTCCACCAGCACCTCCAGTGCAAAGAAAGGAGCCGTTGGAAGAGCGAGTGCCCAGAGAGGAGGGGCAGGAGTAAAGCACAGGCTCCTGTCAGAAAGGAGGAGCGGGGACCTGGGGAACCCACACGAGCACATCCACTGGGTATACCCAAACTAGGGAAACAACAACAGGGAACAGAACTTTTGGTTGATGTGGGCGGCCTCTCCAGACCCGCCGGGCTCTGTCAGAACCGACTGCGGTGGTTTGGCCCCGATTGGTGGCCCTTTCCAACCGGACAGGGGAGGAAATAAATACTGAGGCTGAGGAGTGAGATAAGGGCTCCCTCAACATCTCACACTATAAATTGGGGCATGGCAGCCGTGGGGCTGCCAGAAGCCAAAGACCAGCCACAGCAGCAGGAGCCATGGCCGGGTACCACAGCAGCCACAGCTGGAGCCACCGTCAGTGGGGACCTCACTCCAGGCGCACCAGGAGTACCCAGAGAAGGCGGAGGTAGCCCCAGGAACCGCCATCCACAGGTGTAGACGCCCAGGCAGGTGATGAAAACGGGGGCCCGTCCTCAGGTGCCATGGGACGTCCTGGGGCTGCAGGCAGAAGGGCAGCCAGGCAGCAGGGAGCGGGGCAGGGGACTCACAGACTCCCTGTTCCCCCAGGTCACTGCTCCGTCCTTTTGGGGTCAGAATGGGCACAGCAGCTGTGTGGGATGGGGCTGGGATCAGGCCCACAGCATCGGGGCAACCCCATGGGAGGCAGAGACTGGCCCTACGTGTGCGGGCTCAGAGCAGAGCCCAAGTCTGGCATGTCGGGGGCTTGAAACCCAGCTCCTGGGGCCAGTCCTGGAGCTCGGAACAGAGACTGGAGTCCTGCCTGTCGGGGCTCCAAGCCGCACTCAGGGCTCAGCCTGTCGCAGCTTTGCGTAGCTGGGTACTGGCAGAGAGTGGGGGGGCTGCATGGGTGGCTGCTGCAAGGAGCAGCCAGAAGCTCTCTGCAGGCTCCACAGAGCAAACACTAGCTGGCTCAAGGCCTGTGCCTTGCTTCTGGCCAGGCCAGAGTTAACCTCCCCAAGCAGCCAGCACTGGTGAGCTGAGTTAGCCTGGGCTAACTCATAACTGGGGAGTCAGGGAGTGATTGGTAGAAACCGCTCACAATGTGGCGAGTGAAGAAGTCCAATGGAGAGTGGAGGCTGACAGTGGGCTATCGTGGCCTAAGTGAAGTCACACCTCCTATGAGTGCTGCAGTGTCAGGTATGTTAGAACTCCAGTAGGAACTGGAGTCAAAAGCGGCCACGTGGTACGCCACAATGGACATTGCAAATGCTTTCTTCTCCATTCCTTTGGTGGCAGAGTGCAGGCCACAGTTTGCCTTCACTTGGAAGTGTCACGATCCGCAACCAGACAGACTGCTTTGGCAGACGTTAAGCCCCCTTGCATTCCAAGTGACCTCAGATTGCTCTGGGTGGCTGGGGGCGGCTGGGCTTAACCCCTGAGTGATGTCCAATTAGGTGCTTTACCGTGAGGAGGTCTTCACAATTCTTGGGGACAGAATTGAGACTCAAAACGGAGTCAAGGTTTAAGTCAGTTTATTTAGCCTGCAACAAGTGTGCAGGAGAAGGGGGGGAAGAAAGAGAGAAGAGTGAGAAAGAGAGTGAGAGAGTGAGAGAGAGAGAGAGATTGCAGTATCTACCACCACGGAGCTGAGGCATCCCATCAGTCCAAATTGACTTCATGTCAGGTGGGGTATTCCATTAGTTGCTGGCTGTCATGGTTCAGCGCTGGGTGCCCGGAGCATTGCTCCACTGCCGATGTGCACAGGAACGTGGCAGTTCTTGGTTGTGGACAGTTCAATGATACTTATTCATTAGGTTACCTCATACACCTATACATATTAATAACCTGTCCTGCTTCATATTAAAATGAGTTCCAAGAAGTGATTTCCATCAACTCCTCCCAACTGCGCCTGCGCACTGCTGTTTGGTGCTGGTCGTTGAGGGTCGTGGGGATAAAGTCCCCACGGACGTTATTAATAAAAGAACAGCCATGTCTCCTCCGACCAAGAAACAGGAGACACAAGCTTTCCTAGACACTGTGGGTTTCTGGCAAATGCGTATCCCCAACTACAGTCTCATTGGCAGCCCTCTCTACCACGGAACCCAGAAGAAGGAGGATTTCCAGTGGGGCCCTAAACAGCGACAAACTTTCAAACAGATCAAACGGGACAGTCCATGCAGCAGCCCTTGCACCTGTCTGCAAAAAACATGCTTTGCACTGCAGCCCGGGAGAATGGCTCTACTTGGAGTCTCTGGCAGACAGCACCAGAGGAGACTGGAGGCAGAGCGCTGGGGCTTTGGAGTCGGGGCTACAGAGGACCCCAGGCTCATTACACTCCAACAGAAAAGGAAACAGTGTCAGCATATGAAGGGGTTCGAGCCGCTTCAGAAGTGATTGGGACTGAAGCCCAGCTACTCCTGGCATCCTGACTGCTGGTGCTGGGCTGGATGTTCAAAGGGAGACCCTGGTGGGTGACAGGTTGGCCATGAGCCGGCACTGTGCCCTGGGAGCTAAGAGGGCCAGTGGGATCCTGGGGGGGGACAAGAGGAGCGTGGCCAGCAGGTCAAAGGAGGTGATCCTCCCCTCTGCCCTGGTCAAGTCCCCACTGGAAAGCTCCAAAGGCCACAGATGGCACACAGAGAGAGAGAGGCAGACAGGCTCTGCCTGCGAGCTGCTGTTCCTGCCCCTCGCTCCTTACCCTCTTCCATGCCAGATGCTCGCAGCCCCTGGACCCTCTTGCAGCCATGCCCGTTTACACCGGGGGATGAGCAGACAGTGCAACTCATTAAACTGCACCTTTCCCCACCTCTAGTTACGGGGAGGGGTGACCTAAGGGACGTTTTGCGTCACCGCTGCCTGGAACTGATGCGTTCAGACCAGCAGAGTCACAAAACACAGTTATCCAGCACAGAAACGTGACTGCAGGAGAGTGACAGGTTGGGGCAACTCGGGAGAAAACCAGGGATGAGTCAGAGGGGAAAAGCACCCAGCCTGCAGCTGGGAAATCACTGCACTTTGAGGGCTATTTTCAAGCCTTGCCCAAGTTTGGCCACGCTGGCATGGGCTGCCCCAGGACCTGCCCTGAGAGCAGCAGAGCTGTGGGCACCCAGGCTCGCCCCAGCATCCATCCTGGCCGCAGAGGCTGTGGCACAGGCAAGAGGAACATCACACCCTCAGACTGAGCAGAACAAAAAGCTTTTGCAAACCCGACCCTCCCAGCCAGTCTGGCAGAACCCAGGATGAAATGGCAGCGCTCAGGTCCCACAAAACCTGGTTTAGTGCGTGCCAGTCCCCAGCAAGCCATCACTTCGGCCCTGCTGTCCCTGCTAGGACCAAACAACTGCACCTTCCTGAGCTCCCTGTCACCTCCTGACACCTGAGAATCAGCCGTGGGCAGGAGAGACGGCTTCCCCAGCTCCCACCCCTGCAAGCACATTATTCCCTGTCAGATACTGGCAGACCCACCTTTAAGAAAAGGAGGAAAAACAGTCTTGGGAATGGGATGGAGCTCCTTTTCCTCACATTTCTAGCTGAAACAGGAGCCCCTCCTTTACTGCTATGCCTATTCTCTTAAAAAATAGTAATTTAAGAAAAAAAAAAAGAAGAGTCCTGTGTCTGCTGCAGATGGACTAATAAAACTCTGGAGTTTGACAGGATCTTGAATGTCCTGGCTTTGTCCCCATCTGAAAGACGAGTGTCCTGGTTTTCCGCCTCCTGCCCCCCTGTCTCTAGCCAACCAACTGTTGCTAAGCAAACACCCAATAGAGGTCTAGAACAGCAACGGTTGCCAGGGACCTCTGGTGATCAAGCAGTAGACATCTCTGGCAGAGGGGCATCACTTGGGAGGTCACTTCTCAGAGTGGAAGCACCTCTAGTCTTGTCTGGAGAGATCACCTCTAGTCTTGTTGGGGGAGATCACCTCTAGTCTTGTGAGGGGAGATCACCTCTTGTTGGGGGAGATCACCTCTAGTCTTGTTGGGGGAGATCACCTCTAGTCTTCTCGGGGGAGATCACCTCTTGTCAGGGGAGATCACCTCTAGTCTTGTCGGGGGAGATCACCTCTAGTCTTGTTAGGGGAGATCACCTCTAATCTTGTCGGGGGAGATCACCTCTAGTCTTGTTGGTGGAGATCACCTCGAGCAGGTCACACACGACAGCGTCCAGGTAGGTTTTGAATCCCTCCAGAGAAGGGGACTCCCCAGCCTCCCTGGGCAGCCTGGGAGGAATGTCCTTTTCTTATCTTTTTCATTTCTTAAGTTCTCTCTTTGATGGCTCAGCTGGGTGATGGTAGAGATGGTAAAGCCAGTATTTACTCAGTCTGCCCTTTCTCCAGACTTTATCCTACCTCCCGGGTCTGGGATTCCTCAGGGCCCCTCCCAGACAGGTGGATCCTGTGCCTCTCCAATGGGTTGGAGTCACCAAAGAACATCCCCTTGTCGTCAAAGCCAAACCCCTGGCCTTAGTACCAGCCGTGTAGCCCGGAGTTGAGCGGCTTGAGATTTCCCAGCCCGTTCAGAAAAAGGAGGAAAAGCCAACTTGGGCAGCAGTGTTTTGCACTGCCGCCCCCAGAGCTTTCTAGTCTTCCTTGATTCTGCCTGGTGAAATTGTTTGAACTGTAAAGGTGAAGTCAGGTGACATCCAGAAGTCTAGTGGTGCGAAATGTCCAGCTATCCCCAGTCTTAGGTGAGGAACTTGTTGTGTGCTCTCTGGTAGGGACGTGAATTTAAGGGGCGGCTGGAAAAGGACCCTGTTGGTGCCTTCAGGCATTTAGGAACCTTCAGCCTTTGTGTTACTTTCCCGGTGACGATTGTAAGGTGCTTTCTTGTTTCTCCTCCCAGCTGTAATCGCTGAGGCTGTGTGAAATGGCTGGGCGCTTCCACAGAGTCCTCCTGTGTGCCATACCTGGAGTGCTGGCACTTGCTGGCTGCTGGTGGCTGTACTCCCAAAGGAAAAAGTCTGACAGCTCTAGTGGAGAAGAAGAAACAGCCACTGAAGAGCAGCAGGAAGAAGCCCCAGCAGCGAGCGTTGAGGCGAGAGAGGCAGTCGAAAACATGGATTCTGCGGGCAGTGGCTGTGCCATGCGGAAGACGGTGACTCGCCAGAACTCGAAGCCTGAAGAAATCTCCAGCAAGCCCGACTTGCTTAGCTGGGGAATAGAGGTAAGCAGCTGCTGGCCTGCTCGCACATCCTGCCCTGTGCTCTGTACCCATCTCTTGGTTCTTCCAGGCTGGTACTGGCTCAGTGCCATCCCAGGGAGATCAACAGAAAATAACAAGCATGCAGAAGGCTGTGAGGCCACACAGTTACGAAGCACTGGCAACGAGCTGCTTGGGTTTTTTTCTTGAGTTCTTCTGGTGTACTCTTGGCTCCCTAGTTTTCTGCCTGTGCTTTTGTGGAGCAACCACGCAGTTCATCTCCAGATACCGCTGCCTTTCTTTGCAGGCCAGCAATGGACTGTGGTATAAGATGGAGGATGTGTCTGTGGAACGCTGCAGCATCAATGCAGTTTGCAGGAAGCAGGCCTATTTCCTGTTCTATGTCAGGTAAGAATCAGCATCAAAATAGCCTCAGAAAAAGTTTCCTTTGTTTGTGGTTTTGCGGTTTTTCTTCCCATCCCCTCAGTGTTTCTCTTTCTGCCAGAGCAGACCGTTACTGCCCGCATCACTCAGTGCTGTCAAACCTGACCTACCCCACATCAGCTCTTACCCATCCTTGCTGGGCTTTAAGCTATGCTACTTGTCTGCTCTCTGAAACTGGTCTGTGTAGAGAAGAGGACTTAAAGGGGGCCTCCAGGACAGATGAAGCACGACTCTTTATCAGGGCATGTAGCGATAGGACGAGGGGACTGCTTTGAAAGTGAGAGAAGGGAGCTTTAGTTTAGATCTGAAGAAGAAATTCTTTTGTGTGAGGGTGTTGAGGCTCTGGGAGAGGTTGCCTAGAGAGGTGGTGGATGCCCCTGGCTCCCTGGAAGTCTTCAAGGCTTGGCTGGATGGGGTGTTGGGCAACCTGGTCAAGTGGAGAGCATCCCTGCCTGTGGCGGTGGCAGGGGGGAGTGGAACTCGGTGATCTTTGAGGTCCCTTCCAAGCCAAATCATGATAGAATGTGCTCCTGGAAAACAACTGAAGGCCAGAGGAGGCTGCAAGAATAGCCCTAACCGGGGATCACTCCTTTTTTTCTCCAGGCAGTCTGAGTTGAAGATCGGAGACAAGGCAGCTTCCTCACCAGCCCCAATGAGGGACCTGCCTAGGGACGCTTCAGTTCAGGTCACTGGCTGCAGGGAATGTCAGAGTCTGCTACTGCCAGGGGAAAGAGGCAAAGGCTTCACCTGTATGAGGTGTGAGCAGGTGGATGACCTGCTTTGCTGGGTTGCTAATCTAGAAGATGAGCTCGCAAGGCTGAGAGCCATCCGGGAAAGTGAGCGTGAAGAGCTCGAACGGCTGAGAGCCATCCGGGAATACGAGCGAGAAGAGCTCGAAAGTCTGAGAACTATCCGGGAATGCGAGCGACAGATCGACGGGTGCTGCAGCTCCCTGGCATCCAAGAAGGAAGAGTGCAAGGAAGACCCCACGCTACTGAAAGTGGTCCCCCTGCCCTGTCCTAGCCAGGTAAATGGGAGTGACCCAAAGCCTGAGGAGGTCTGGAAGGCAGTCCCTACTCGTCGCCGTAGACGCTCCCCCCGCCTACCTACCCCACTCCCCCAGGTTTCCATTAGCAACAGGTTTGGGGCCCTGGAAGTTGATGAGGAGGTATGTGAAGAGATGAATACAGCCCCTCTACCTCAGAGGAAGCGCAAGCCCAGAGCGAGACGAGTATCTGCACGCCTTGAGACGGCCTCAGTGAAGCAAGAAAGAAGGGTAGTTGTGGTTGGGGATTCCCTCCTCAGTGGGACGGAGGGCCCCATATGTAGGCCAGGCCCTACACGCAGGGAGGTGTGCTGCCTTCCTGGAGCCCGGGTCAGGGATATTACCAAAAGGCTCCCAGGGCTGGTTAGTTCCTCTGATTATTATCCACTATTGATAGTTCAAGCAGGCAAGGATGCAATCACGAAGTGTAGCCTGCGCGCGCTATCAAGAGAGAATTCCGTGACCTAGGGCACTTTGTTGGGGGGGCAGGAGCCCAAATAATAATTTCTTCTATCCCCACTTGTGGGAGGTGGGGCTCAGAGCAGGTCAGGAGAACCCATGAACTGAATCATTGGCTGAAAGGCTGGTGCCTGCACAAGAACTTTGGGTTTTTTGACCAGGGGATGGTGTACTCTGCTCCGGGCATGAGTACTGCTAATGGGGCTCACCTGTCCCAAAGAGGAAAGCGGATTCTTGCTCAGGAGATGGCAGGGCTCATTGATAGGGCTTTAAACTAGTTAGAAAGGGGGAAGGGGATATTACAAAGGCTGCTGGGGTCAGGCAGGTGCTTTGGGAATCACAGCACGAGTTGATGGTGGCAATAGGTAAATGCCAACAGCACAATGGTAGACTTGGAGATGTTGCTGCACGTGAGAGTAGGGATAACTCTGTGAATTACCCTGTGAACTCCTTAGTGGAGCCAATTTTGCCCGTCCCCTATCGAAAATCTCACTGTGAGCTGTTGGGGATACCTGCTTCTGCTGCCCCACTAAAATGCCTTTATACAAACGCACGTAGCATGGGGAACAAACAAGAAGAATTAGAGATCTTCGTGCGGTCGCAGGGCCACGATCTCATAGCAATGACAGAGACGTGGTGGGGCAGCGTGGACGACTGGCACGCTACCATGGATGGCTATGTGCTTTTTAGGAAAGATAGGTTAGGGAGGCGAGGTGGAGGAGTTGCTCTTTATGTTAGAGAGTACCTAGAATGTATTGACCTCCACCTGGGTAGGGATGAACCCTTCATTGAGAGCTTGTGGGTAAGAATTAAAGGGCAGGCTAGTACATGTGACATTATCGTGGGTGTGTACTACAGGCCCCCTGATCAAGAGGAGCGGGTGGATAGTGCGTTTAATAAGCAGCCATCATCTGCCCGTTCCCTCCTCGGTCAGCAGGGGGGCGACTGCACACAGGCGGGTTCTGTGGGACCAGTGGCTCTGCCTCCGAAGACTGAGGTGGCTGACGGTTCCAGAGGGACAGGGGATGGGTTTCCTTCTGGGACTGACATTGCTCTCTTTGCCCTCCCACATGGCAGGTTTCTTCACAGCCGCAGGGCTGCTCCCTCTCCAAGCGTGGAGTCAAACCTTCCTCCCGCTGCCAGGGGAGAAGGGTCAGGGAGAGGACTCCGAGCAGAGCCCCACAGAGGGGCAGTGATGTCTGCAGCTGGTCCCTTGTCACCACGGACTGTGACCCCTCAGCTGGCAAGAGGAGGAGAACTCTGCCACACTGCTACCAAGAACCAAGGGATGATGGCGCTCCAGGGCCCTCCAGTGCCAGCTCCAAGCCAGCTCCCACAACCACGGCTGCTGGGAAGCAAAGCATGCCAAGGCAGAGGGAGCAAAGCAGACTCCCACAGCAGGGCAGCAAAGTCCATGGCTGGTTCATGGGTACCACCAGCTATGAGGCTTCAGCTGGGAGGAAAAGGAGAGCCGTCCTTCCTGCACCGCACAGGATGCCGCAGCGTCCGGGCCCTCCAGTGCCAGCTCCCAGTTGGGTCCTGCACCCTGGGCTCCACAGGCAATAAAGCAGATCAACAAAGCAGGGCAATGAGGTCTGCACTTGGTTTTTTGAAGTCATGGACATTGAGCCTTGAGCAGGGGGGAGGAGGGTTTCAGCACCCCAGGGACATATTTCACACAAACGCTGAGACATTGTGATCATGATGGGGGCAGATTGTGATCCCGGATGGAGATGAAGCACAGCATCTTTCTTCTTCTGTGCCAGAGGAGCAGGAGAAGAACAGGGAGGAGGGGGAAGCCATGAAGCAGCAGCCCTGCCCCTAGCAGGGGCCAAGCTGCACAGGGAACACCTGCAGCCCACCCTGTCCCTCCTCCCAATGCTGCTTCTGGTCAGGAAGAGCTCAGAGAGACCTTCTAGAGACACCCGCAGCTCAGCTGGCTGGCCCACCTGCCCAAGGGCCCTCAAGGAAGAGCATAAACCCTCTTCAGCTCTTTGGATCACCTCACCAGAGCCAAAATTGAAAGCACTTTTTGCCCTTGCAGATGTAATTCTCTGTTTTCTTGGTAATTTTTGAGGCACTTGGTGGCAATACCCAGGGTGGGAGGTTTATGACTTGGGATTTTGAAATATGCCCCAGGAGCCCATGGGGAGACCCCAGCTCTGGGGTCTGTCTCAGCATAACACCACTGTCCCCAGCTTGGGAAGATCTGAGAAGGTCCCTGCCGCTGGCTGGCAGTTCCCCCCCTTGACGTCACCCTCACGTGGCTGTGCCAAACACCCTGGTGCCATCAAGGGGGCAGAAAAAGACACAAAACCCCACCCCGTAGGCATCTTGTGCTGAGCTGCTTTCCATTCCCTCCTTGGTGCCAGCTGGGGCTGGGTATCGTGGAGAGACTCCACCAGCACCTCCAGTGCAAAGAAAGGAGCCGTTGGAAGAGCGAGTGCCCAGAGAGGAGGGGCAGGAGTAAAGCACAGGCTCCTGTCAGAAAGGAGGAGCGGGGACCTGGGGAACCCACACGAGCACATCCACTGGGTATACCCAAACTAGGGAAACAACAACAGGGAACAGAACTTTTGGTTGATGTGGGCGGCCTCTCCAGACCCGCCGGGCTCTGTCAGAACCGACTGCGGTGGTTTGGCCCCGATTGGTGGCCCTTTCCAACCGGACAGGGGAGGAAATAAATACTGAGGCTGAGGAGTGAGATAAGGGCTCCCTCAACATCTCACACTATAAATTGGGGCATGGCAGCCGTGGGGCTGCCAGAAGCCAAAGACCAGCCACAGCAGCAGGAGCCATGGCCGGGTACCACAGCAGCCACAGCTGGAGCCACCGTCAGTGGGGACCTCACTCCAGGCGCACCAGGAGTACCCAGAGAAGGCGGAGGTAGCCCCAGGAACCGCCATCCACAGGTGTAGACGCCCAGGCAGGTGATGAAAACGGGGGCCCGTCCTCAGGTGCCATGGGACGTCCTGGGGCTGCAGGCAGAAGGGCAGCCAGGCAGCAGGGAGCGGGGCAGGGGACTCACAGACTCCCTGTTCCCCCAGGTCACTGCTCCGTCCTTTTGGGGTCAGAATGGGCACAGCAGCTGTGTGGGATGGGGCTGGGATCAGGCCCACAGCATCGGGGCAACCCCATGGGAGGCAGAGACTGGCCCTACGTGTGCGGGCTCAGAGCAGAGCCCAAGTCTGGCATGTCGGGGGCTTGAAACCCAGCTCCTGGGGCCAGTCCTGGAGCTCGGAACAGAGACTGGAGTCCTGCCTGTCGGGGCTCCAAGCCGCACTCAGGGCTCAGCCTGTCGCAGCTTTGCGTAGCTGGGTACTGGCAGAGAGTGGGGGGGCTGCATGGGTGGCTGCTGCAAGGAGCAGCCAGAAGCTCTCTGCAGGCTCCACAGAGCAAACACTAGCTGGCTCAAGGCCTGTGCCTTGCTTCTGGCCAGGCCAGAGTTAACCTCCCCAAGCAGCCAGCACTGGTGAGCTGAGTTAGCCTGGGCTAACTCATAACTGTGGAGTCAGGGAGTGATTGGTAGAAACCGCTCACAATGTGGCGAGTGAAGAAGTCCAATGGAGAGTGGAGGCTGACAGTGGGCTATCGTGGCCTAAGTGAAGTCACGCCTCCTGTGAGTGCTGCAGTGTCAGGTATGTTAGAACTCCAGTAGGAACTGGAGTCAAAAGCGGCCACGTGGTACGCCACAATGGACATTGCAAATGCTTTCTTCTCCATTCCTTTGGTGGCAGAGTGCAGGCCACAGTTTGCCTTCACTTGGAAGTGTCACGATCCGCAACCAGACAGACTGCTTTGGCAGACGTTAAGCCCCCTTGCATTCCAAGTGACCTCAGATTGCTCTGGGTGGCTGGGGGCGGCTGGGCTTAACCCCTGAGTGATGTCCAATTAGGTGCTTTACCGTGAGGAGGTCTTCACAATTCTTGGGGACAGAATTGAGACTCAAAACGGAGTCAAGGTTTAAGTCAGTTTATTTAGCCTGCAACAAGTGTGCAGGAGAAGGGGGGGAAGAAAGAGAGAAGAGTGAGAAAGAGAGTGAGAGAGTGAGAGAGAGAGAGAGATTGCAGTATCTACCACCACGGAGCTGAGGCATCCCATCAGTCCAAATTGACTTCATGTCAGGTGGGGTATTCCATTAGTTGCTGGCTGTCATGGTTCAGCGCTGGGTGCCCGGAGCATTGCTCCACTGCCGATGTGCACAGGAACGTGGCAGTTCTTGGTTGTGGACAGTTCAATGATACTTATTCATTAGGTTACCTCATACACCTATACATATTAATAACCTGTCCTGCTTCATATTAAAATGAGTTCCAAGAAGTGATTTCCATCAACTCCTCCCAACTGCGCCTGCGCACTGCTGTTTGGTGCTGGTCGTTGAGGGTCGTGGGGATAAAGTCCCCACGGACGTTATTAATAAAAGAACAGCCATGTCTCCTCCGACCAAGAAACAGGAGACACAAGCTTTCCTAGACACTGTGGGTTTCTGGCAAATGCGTATCCCCAACTACAGTCTCATTGGCAGCCCTCTCTACCACGGAACCCAGAAGAAGGAGGATTTCCAGTGGGGCCCTAAACAGCGACAAACTTTCAAACAGATCAAACGGGACAGTCCATGCAGCAGCCCTTGCACCTGTCTGCAAAAAACATGCTTTGCACTGCAGCCCGGGAGAATGGCTCTACTTGGAGTCTCTGGCAGACAGCACCAGAGGAGACTGGAGGCAGAGCGCTGGGGCTTTGGAGTCGGGGCTACAGAGGACCCCAGGCTCATTACACTCCAACAGAAAAGGAAACAGTGTCAGCATATGAAGGGGTTCGAGCCGCTTCAGAAGTGATTGGGACTGAAGCCCAGCTACTCCTGGCATCCTGACTGCTGGTGCTGGGCTGGATGTTCAAAGGGAGACCCTGGTGGGTGACAGGTTGGCCATGAGCCGGCACTGTGCCCTGGGAGCTAAGAGGGCCAGTGGGATCCTGGGGGGGGACAAGAGGAGCGTGGCCAGCAGGTCAAAGGAGGTGATCCTCCCCTCTGCCCTGGTCAAGTCCCCACTGGAAAGCTCCAAAGGCCACAGATGGCACACAGAGAGAGAGAGGCAGACAGGCTCTGCCTGCGAGCTGCTGTTCCTGCCCCTCGCTCCTTACCCTCTTCCATGCCAGATGCTCGCAGCCCCTGGACCCTCTTGCAGCCATGCCCGTTTACACCGGGGGATGAGCAGACAGTGCAACTCATTAAACTGCACCTTTCCCCACCTCTAGTTACGGGGAGGGGTGACCTAAGGGACGTTTTGCGTCACCGCTGCCTGGAACTGATGCGTTCAGACCAGCAGAGTCACAAAACACAGTTATCCAGCACAGAAACGTGACTGCAGGAGAGTGACAGGTTGGGGCAACTCGGGAGAAAACCAGGGATGAGTCAGAGGGGAAAAGCACCCAGCCTGCAGCTGGGAAATCACTGCACTTTGAGGGCTATTTTCAAGCCTTGCCCAAGTTTGGCCACGCTGGCATGGGCTGCCCCAGGACCTGCCCTGAGAGCAGCAGAGCTGTGGGCACCCAGGCTCGCCCCAGCATCCATCCTGGCCGCAGAGGCTGTGGCACAGGCAAGAGGAACATCACACCCTCAGACTGAGCAGAACAAAAAGCTTTTGCAAACCCGACCCTCCCAGCCAGTCTGGCAGAACCCAGGATGAAATGGCAGCGCTCAGGTCCCACAAAACCTGGTTTAGTGCGTGCCAGTCCCCAGCAAGCCATCACTTCGGCCCTGCTGTCCCTGCTAGGACCAAACAACTGCACCTTCCTGAGCTCCCTGTCACCTCCTGACACCTGAGAATCAGCCGTGGGCAGGAGAGACGGCTTCCCCAGCTCCCACCCCTGCAAGCACATTATTCCCTGTCAGATACTGGCAGACCCACCTTTAAGAAAAGGAGGAAAAACAGTCTTGGGAATGGGATGGAGCTCCTTTTCCTCACATTTCTAGCTGAAACAGGAGCCCCTCCTTTACTGCTATGCCTATTCTCTTAAAAAATAGTAATTTAAGAAAAAAAAAAAGAAGAGTCCTGTGTCTGCTGCAGATGGACTAATAAAACTCTGGAGTTTGACAGGATCTTGAATGTCCTGGCTTTGTCCCCATCTGAAAGACGAGTGTCCTGGTTTTCCGCCTCCTGCCCCCCTGTCTCTAGCCAACCAACTGTTGCTAAGCAAACACCCAATAGAGGTCTAGAACAGCAACGGTTGCCAGGGACCTCTGGTGATCAAGCAGTAGACATCTCTGGCAGAGGGGCATCACTTGGGAGGTCACTTCTCAGAGTGGAAGCACCTCTAGTCTTGTCTGGAGAGATCACCTCTAGTCTTGTTGGGGGAGATCACCTCTAGTCTTGTGAGGGGAGATCACCTCTTGTTGGGGGAGATCACCTCTTGTCAGGGGAGATCACCTCTAGTCTTGTTGGGGGAGATCACCTCTAGTCTTCTCGGGGGAGATCACCTCTTGTCAGGGGAGATCACCTCTAGTCTTGTCGGGGGAGATCACCTCTAGTCTTGTTAGGGGAGATCACCTCTAATCTTGTCGGGGGAGATCACCTCTAGTCTTGTTGGTGGAGATCACCTCGAGCAGGTCACACACGACAGCGTCCAGGTAGGTTTTGAATCCCTCCAGAGAAGGGGACTCCCCAGCCTCCCTGGGCAGCCTGGGAGGAATGTCCTTTTCTTATCTTTTTCATTTCTTAAGTTCTCTCTTTGATGGCTCAGCTGGGTGATGGTAGAGATGGTAAAGCCAGTATTTACTCAGTCTGCCCTTTCTCCAGACTTTATCCTACCTCCCGGGTCTGGGATTCCTCAGGGCCCCTCCCAGACAGGTGGATCCTGTGCCTCTCCAATGGGTTGGAGTCACCAAAGAACATCCCCTTGTCGTCAAAGCCAAACCCCTGGCCTTAGTACCAGCCGTGTAGCCCGGAGTTGAGCGGCTTGAGATTTCCCAGCCCGTTCAGAAAAAGGAGGAAAAGCCAACTTGGGCAGCAGTGTTTTGCACTGCCGCCCCCAGAGCTTTCTAGTCTTCCTTGATTCTGCCTGGTGAAATTGTTTGAACTGTAAAGGTGAAGTCAGGTGACATCCAGAAGTCTAGTGGTGCGAAATGTCCAGCTATCCCCAGTCTTAGGTGAGGAACTTGTTGTGTGCTCTCTGGTAGGGACGTGAATTTAAGGGGCGGCTGGAAAAGGACCCTGTTGGTGCCTTCAGGCATTTAGGAACCTTCAGCCTTTGTGTTACTTTCCCGGTGACGATTGTAAGGTGCTTTCTTGTTTCTCCTCCCAGCTGTAATCGCTGAGGCTGTGTGAAATGGCTGGGCGCTTCCACAGAGTCCTCCTGTGTGCCATACCTGGAGTGCTGGCACTTGCTGGCTGCTGGTGGCTGTACTCCCAAAGGAAAAAGTCTGACAGCTCTAGTGGAGAAGAAGAAACAGCCACTGAAGAGCAGCAGGAAGAAGCCCCAGCAGCGAGCGTTGAGGCGAGAGAGGCAGTCGAAAACATGGATTCTGCGGGCAGTGGCTGTGCCATGCGGAAGACGGTGACTCGCCAGAACTCGAAGCCTGAAGAAATCTCCAGCAAGCCCGACTTGCTTAGCTGGGGAATAGAGGTAAGCAGCTGCTGGCCTGCTCGCACATCCTGCCCTGTGCTCTGTACCCATCTCTTGGTTCTTCCAGGCTGGTACTGGCTCAGTGCCATCCCAGGGAGATCAACAGAAAATAACAAGCATGCAGAAGGCTGTGAGGCCACACAGTTACGAAGCACTGGCAACGAGCTGCTTGGGTTTTTTTCTTGAGTTCTTCTGGTGTACTCTTGGCTCCCTAGTTTTCTGCCTGTGCTTTTGTGGAGCAACCACGCAGTTCATCTCCAGATACCGCTGCCTTTCTTTGCAGGCCAGCAATGGACTGTGGTATATGATGGAGGATGTGTCTGTGGAACGCTGCAGCATCAATGCAGTTTGCAGGAAGCAGGCCTATTTCCTGTTCTATGTCAGGTAAGAATCAGCATCAAAATAGCCTCAGAAAAAGTTTCCTTTGTTTGTGGTTTTGCGGTTTTTCTTCCCATCCCTTCAGTGTTTCTCTTTCTGCCACAGCAGACCGTTACTGCCCGCATCACTCAGTGCTGTCAAACCTGACCTACCCCACATCAGCTCTTACCCATCCTTGCTGGGCTTTAAGCTATGCTACTTGTCTGCTCTCTGAAACTGGTCTGTGTAGAGAAGAGGACTTAAAGGGGGCCTCCAGGACAGATGAAGCACGACTCTTTATCAGGGCGTGTAGCGATAGGACGAGGGGACTGCTTTGAAAGTGAGAGAAGGGAGCTTTAGTTTAGATCTGAAGAAGAAATTCTTTTGTGTGAGGGTGTTGAGGCTCTGGGAGAGGTTGCCTAGAGAGGTGGTGGATGCCCCTGGCTCCCTGGAAGTCTTCAAGGCTTGGCTGGATGGGGTGTTGGGCAACCTGGTCAAGTGGAGAGCATCCCTGCCTGTGGCGGTGGCAGGGGGGAGTGGAACTCGGTGATCTTTGAGGTCCCTTCCAAGCCAAATCATGATAGAATGTGCTCCTGGAAAACAACTGAAGGCCAGAGGAGGCTGCAAGAATAGCCCTAACCGGGGATCACTCCTTTTTTTCTCCAGGCAGTCTGAGTTGAAGATCGGAGACAAGGCAGCTTCCTCACCAGCCCCAATGAGGGACCTGCCTAGGGACGCTTCAGTTCAGGTCACTGGCTGCAGGGAATGTCAGAGTCTGCTACTGCCAGGGGAAAGAGGCAAAGGCTTCACCTGTATGAGGTGTGAGCAGGTGGATGACCTGCTTTGCTGGGTTGCTAATCTAGAAGATGAGCTCGCAAGGCTGAGAGCCATCCGGGAAAGTGAGCGTGAAGAGCTCGAACGGCTGAGAGCCATCCGGGAATACGAGCGAGAAGAGCTCGAAAGTCTGAGAACTATCCGGGAATGCGAGCGACAGATCGACGGGTGCTGCAGCTCCCTGGCATCCAAGAAGGAAGAGTGCAAGGAAGACCCCACGCTACTGAAAGTGGTCGCCCTGCCCTGTCCTAGCCAGGTAAATGGGAGTGACCCAAAGCCTGAGGAGGTCTGGAAGGCAGTCCCTACTCGTCGCCGTAGACGCTCCCCCCGCCTACCTACCCCACTCCCCCAGGTTTCCATTAGCAACAGGTTTGGGGCCCTGGAAGTTGATGAGGAGGTATGTGAAGAGATGAATACAGCCCCTCTACCTCAGAGGAAGCGCAAGCCCAGAGCGAGACGAGTATCTGCACGCCTTGAGACGGCCTCAGTGAAGCAAGAAAGAAGGGTAGTTGTGGTTGGGGATTCCCTCCTCAGTGGGACGGAGGGCCCCATATGTAGGCCAGGCCCTACACGCAGGGAGGTGTGCTGCCTTCCTGGAGCCCGGGTCAGGGATATTACCAAAAGGCTCCCAGGGCTGGTTAGTTCCTCTGATTATTATCCACTATTGATAGTTCAAGCAGGCAAGGATGCAATCACGAAGTGTAGCCTGCGCGCGCTATCAAGAGAGAATTCCGTGACCTAGGGCACTTTGTTGGGGGGGCAGGAGCCCAAATAATAATTTCTTCTATCCCCACTTGTGGGAGGTGGGGCTCAGAGCAGGTCAGGAGAACCCATGAACTGAATCATTGGCTGAAAGGCTGGTGCCTGCACAAGAACTTTGGGTTTTTTGACCAGGGGATGGTGTACTCTGCTCCGGGCATGAGTACTGCTAATGGGGCTCACCTGTCCCAAAGAGGAAAGCGGATTCTTGCTCAGGAGATGGCAGGGCTCATTGATAGGGCTTTAAACTAGTTAGAAAGGGGGAAGGGGATATTACAAAGGCTGCTGGGGTCAGGCAGGTGCTTTGGGAATCACAGCACGAGTTGATGGTGGCAATAGGTAAATGCCAACAGCACAATGGTAGACTTGGAGATGTTGCTGCACGTGAGAGTAGGGATAACTCTGTGAATTACCCTGTGAACTCCTTAGTGGAGCCAATTTTGCCCGTCCCCTATCGAAAATCTCACTGTGAGCTGTTGGGGATACCTGCTTCTGCTGCCCCACTAAAATGCCTTTATACAAACGCACGTAGCATGGGGAACAAACAAGAAGAATTAGAGATCTTCGTGCGGTCGCAGGGCCACGATCTCATAGCAATGACAGAGACGTGGTGGGGCAGCGTGGACGACTGGCACGCTACCATGGATGGCTATGTGCTTTTTAGGAAAGATAGGTTAGGGAGGCGAGGTGGAGGAGTTGCTCTTTATGTTAGAGAGTACCTAGAATGTATTGACCTCCACCTGGGTAGGGATGAACCCTTCATTGAGAGCTTGTGGGTAAGAATTAAAGGGCAGGCTAGTACATGTGACATTATTGTGGGTGTGTACTACAGGCCCCCTGATCAAGAGGAGCGGGTGGATAGTGCATTTAATAAGCAGCCATCATCTGCCCGTTCCCTCCTCGGTCAGCAGGGGGGCGACTGCACACAGGCGGGTTCTGTGGGACCAGTGGCTCTGCCTCCGAAGACTGAGGTGGCTGACGGTTCCAGAGGGACAGGGGATGGGTTTCCTTCTGGGACTGACATTGCTCTCTTTGCCCTCCCACATGGCAGGTTTCTTCACAGCCGCAGGGCTGCTCCCTCTCCAAGCGTGGAGTCAAACCTTCCTCCCGCTGCCAGGGGAGAAGGGTCAGGGAGAGGACTCCGAGCAGAGCCCCACAGAGGGGCAGTGATGTCTGCAGCTGGTCCCTTGTCACCACGGACTGTGACCCCTCAGCTGGCAAGAGGAGGAGAACTCTGCCACACTGCTACCAAGAACCAAGGGATGATGGCGCTCCAGTGCCCTCCAGTGCCAGCTCCAAGCCAGCTCCCACAACCACGGCTGCTGGGAAGCAAAGCATGCCAAGGCAGAGGGAGCAAAGCAGACTCCCACAGCAGGGCAGCAAAGTCCATGGCTGGTTCATGGGTACCACCAGCTATGAGGCTTCAGCTGGGAGGAAAAGGAGAGCCGTCCTTCCTGCACCGCACAGGATGCTGCAGCGTCCGGGCCCTCCAGTGCCAGCTCCCAGTTGGGTCCTGCACCCTGGGCTCCACAGGCAATAAAGCAGATCAACAAAGCAGGGCAATGAGGTCTGCACTTGGTTTTTTGAAGTCATGGACATTGAGCCTTGAGCAGGGGGGAGGAGGGTTTCAGCACCCCAGGGACATATTTCACACAAACGCTGAGACATTGTGATCATGATGGGGGCAGATTGTGATCCCGGATGGAGATGAAGCACAGCATCTTTCTTCTTCTGTGCCAGAGGAGCAGGAGAAGAACAGGGAGGAGGGGGAAGCCATGAAGCAGCAGCCCTGCCCCTAGCAGGGGCCAAGCTGCACAGGGAACACCTGCAGCCCACCCTGTCCCTCCTCCCAATGCTGCTTCTGGTCAGGAAGAGCTCAGAGAGACCTTCTAGAGACACCCGCAGCTCAGCTGGCTGGCCCACCTGCCCAAGGGCCCTCAAGGAAGAGCATAAACCCTCTTCAGCTCTTTGGATCACCTCACCAGAGCCAAAATTGAAAGCACTTTTTGCCCTTGCAGATGTAATTCTCTGTTTTCTTGGTAATTTTTGAGGCACTTGGTGGCAATACCCAGGGTGGGAGGTTTATGACTTGGGATTTTGAAATATGCCCCAGGAGCCCATGGGGAGACCCCAGCTCTGGGGTCTGTCTCAGCATAACACCACTGTCCCCAGCTTGGGAAGATCTGAGAAGGTCCCTGCCGCTGGCTGGCAGTTCCCCCCCTTGACGTCACCCTCACGTGGCTGTGCCAAACACCCTGGTGCCATCAAGGGGGCAGAAAAAGACACAAAACCCCACCCCGTAGGCATCTTGTGCTGAGCTGCTTTCCATTCCCTCCTTGGTGCCAGCTGGGGCTGGGTATCGTGGAGAGACTCCACCAGCACCTCCAGTGCAAAGAAAGGAGCCGTTGGAAGAGCGAGTGCCCAGAGAGGAGGGGCAGGAGTAAAGCACAGGCTCCTGTCAGAAAGGAGGAGCGGGGACCTGGGGAACCCACACGAGCACATCCACTGGGTATACCCAAACTAGGGAAACAACAACAGGGAACAGAACTTTTGGTTGATGTGGGCGGCCTCTCCAGACCCGCCGGGCTCTGTCAGAACCGACTGCGGTGGTTTGGCCCCGATTGGTGGCCCTTTCCAACCGGACAGGGGAGGAAATAAATACTGAGGCTGAGGAGTGAGATAAGGGCTCCCTCAACATCTCACACTATAAATTGGGGCATGGCAGCCGTGGGGCTGCCAGAAGCCAAAGACCAGCCACAGCAGCAGGAGCCATGGCCGGGTACCACAGCAGCCACAGCTGGAGCCACCGTCAGTGGGGACCTCACTCCAGGCGCACCAGGAGTACCCAGAGAAGGCGGAGGTAGCCCCAGGAACCGCCATCCACAGGTGTAGACGCCCAGGCAGGTGATGAAAACGGGGGCCCGTCCTCAGGTGCCATGGGACGTCCTGGGGCTGCAGGCAGAAGGGCAGCCAGGCAGCAGGGAGCGGGGCAGGGGACTCACAGACTCCCTGTTCCCCCAGGTCACTGCTCCGTCCTTTTGGGGTCAGAATGGGCACAGCAGCTGTGTGGGATGGGGCTGGGATCAGGCCCACAGCATCGGGGCAACCCCATGGGAGGCAGAGACTGGCCCTACGTGTGCGGGCTCAGAGCAGAGCCCAAGTCTGGCATGTCGGGGGCTTGAAACCCAGCTCCTGGGGCCAGTCCTGGAGCTCGGAACAGAGACTGGAGTCCTGCCTGTCGGGGCTCCAAGCCGCACTCAGGGCTCAGCCTGTCGCAGCTTTGCGTAGCTGGGTACTGGCAGAGAGTGGGGGGGCTGCATGGGTGGCTGCTGCAAGGAGCAGCCAGAAGCTCTCTGCAGGCTCCACAGAGCAAACACTAGCTGGCTCAAGGCCTGTGCCTTGCTTCTGGCCAGGCCAGAGTTAACCTCCCCAAGCAGCCAGCACTGGTGAGCTGAGTTAGCCTGGGCTAACTCATAACTGGGGAGTCAGGGAGTGATTGGTAGAAACCGCTCACAATGTGGCGAGTGAAGAAGTCCAATGGAGAGTGGAGGCTGACAGTGGGCTATCGTGGCCTAAGTGAAGTCACGCCTCCTGTGAGTGCTGCAGTGTCAGGTATGTTAGAACTCCAGTAGGAACTGGAGTCAAAAGCGGCCACGTGGTACGCCACAATGGACATTGCAAATGCTTTCTTCTCCATTCCTTTGGTGGCAGAGTGCAGGCCACAGTTTGCCTTCACTTGGAAGTGTCACGATCCGCAACCAGACAGACTGCTTTGGCAGACGTTAAGCCCCCTTGCATTCCAAGTGACCTCAGATTGCTCTGGGTGGCTGGGGGCGGCTGGGCTTAACCCCTGAGTGATGTCCAATTAGGTGCTTTACCGTGAGGAGGTCTTCACAATTCTTGGGGACAGAATTGAGACTCAAAACGGAGTCAAGGTTTAAGTCAGTTTATTTAGCCTGCAACAAGTGTGCAGGAGAAGGGGGGGAAGAAAGAGAGAAGAGTGAGAAAGAGAGTGAGAGAGTGAGAGAGAGAGAGAGATTGCAGTATCTACCACCACGGAGCTGAGGCATCCCATCAGTCCAAATTGACTTCATGTCAGGTGGGGTATTCCATTAGTTGCTGGCTGTCATGGTTCAGCGCTGGGTGCCCGGAGCATTGCTCCACTGCCGATGTGCACAGGAACGTGGCAGTTCTTGGTTGTGGACAGTTCAATGATACTTATTCATTAGGTTACCTCATACACCTATACATATTAATAACCTGTCCTGCTTCATATTAAAATGAGTTCCAAGAAGTGATTTCCATCAACTCCTCCCAACTGCGCCTGCGCACTGCTGTTTGGTGCTGGTCGTTGAGGGTCGTGGGGATAAAGTCCCCACGGACGTTATTAATAAAAGAACAGCCATGTCTCCTCCGACCAAGAAACAGGAGACACAAGCTTTCCTAGACACTGTGGGTTTCTGGCAAATGCGTATCCCCAACTACAGTCTCATTGGCAGCCCTCTCTACCACGGAACCCAGAAGAAGGAGGATTTCCAGTGGGGCCCTAAACAGCGACAAACTTTCAAACAGATCAAACGGGACAGTCCATGCAGCAGCCCTTGCACCTGTCTGCAAAAAACATGCTTTGCACTGCAGCCCGGGAGAATGGCTCTACTTGGAGTCTCTGGCAGACAGCACCAGAGGAGACTGGAGGCAGAGCGCTGGGGCTTTGGAGTCGGGGCTACAGAGGACCCCAGGCTCATTACACTCCAACAGAAAAGGAAACAGTGTCAGCATATGAAGGGGTTCGAGCCGCTTCAGAAGTGATTGGGACTGAAGCCCAGCTACTCCTGGCATCCTGACTGCTGGTGCTGGGCTGGATGTTCAAAGGGAGACCCTGGTGGGTGACAGGTTGGCCATGAGCCGGCACTGTGCCCTGGGAGCTAAGAGGGCCAGTGGGATCCTGGGGGGGGACAAGAGGAGCGTGGCCAGCAGGTCAAAGGAGGTGATCCTCCCCTCTGCCCTGGTCAAGTCCCCACTGGAAAGCTCCAAAGGCCACAGATGGCACACAGAGAGAGAGAGGCAGACAGGCTCTGCCTGCGAGCTGCTGTTCCTGCCCCTCGCTCCTTACCCTCTTCCATGCCAGATGCTCGCAGCCCCTGGACCCTCTTGCAGCCATGCCCGTTTACACCGGGGGATGAGCAGACAGTGCAACTCATTAAACTGCACCTTTCCCCACCTCTAGTTACGGGGAGGGGTGACCTAAGGGACGTTTTGCGTCACCGCTGCCTGGAACTGATGCGTTCAGACCAGCAGAGTCACAAAACACAGTTATCCAGCACAGAAACGTGACTGCAGGAGAGTGACAGGTTGGGGCAACTCGGGAGAAAACCAGGGATGAGTCAGAGGGGAAAAGCACCCAGCCTGCAGCTGGGAAATCACTGCACTTTGAGGGCTATTTTCAAGCCTTGCCCAAGTTTGGCCACGCTGGCATGGGCTGCCCCAGGACCTGCCCTGAGAGCAGCAGAGCTGTGGGCACCCAGGCTCGCCCCAGCATCCATCCTGGCCGCAGAGGCTGTGGCACAGGCAAGAGGAACATCACACCCTCAGACTGAGCAGAACAAAAAGCTTTTGCAAACCCGACCCTCCCAGCCAGTCTGGCAGAACCCAGGATGAAATGGCAGCGCTCAGGTCCCACAAAACCTGGTTTAGTGCGTGCCAGTCCCCAGCAAGCCATCACTTCGGCCCTGCTGTCCCTGCTAGGACCAAACAACTGCACCTTCCTGAGCTCCCTGTCACCTCCTGACACCTGAGAATCAGCCGTGGGCAGGAGAGACGGCTTCCCCAGCTCCCACCCCTGCAAGCACATTATTCCCTGTCAGATACTGGCAGACCCACCTTTAAGAAAAGGAGGAAAAACAGTCTTGGGAATGGGATGGAGCTCCTTTTCCTCACATTTCTAGCTGAAACAGGAGCCCCTCCTTTACTGCTATGCCTATTCTCTTAAAAAATAGTAATTTAAGAAAAAAAAAAAGAAGAGTCCTGTGTCTGCTGCAGATGGACTAATAAAACTCTGGAGTTTGACAGGATCTTGAATGTCCTGGCTTTGTCCCCATCTGAAAGACGAGTGTCCTGGTTTTCCGCCTCCTGCCCCCCTGTCTCTAGCCAACCAACTGTTGCTAAGCAAACACCCAATAGAGGTCTAGAACAGCAACGGTTGCCAGGGACCTCTGGTGATCAAGCAGTAGACATCTCTGGCAGAGGGGCATCACTTGGGAGGTCACTTCTCAGAGTGGAAGCACCTCTAGTCTTGTCTGGAGAGATCACCTCTAGTCTTGTTGGGGGAGATCACCTCTAGTCTTGTGAGGGGAGATCACCTCTTGTTGGGGGAGATCACCTCTTGTCAGGGGAGATCACCTCTAGTCTTGTTGGGGGAGATCACCTCTAGTCTTCTCGGGGGAGATCACCTCTTGTCAGGGGAGATCACCTCTAGTCTTGTCGGGGGAGATCACCTCTAGTCTTGTTAGGGGAGATCACCTCTAATCTTGTCGGGGGAGATCACCTCTAGTCTTGTTGGTGGAGATCACCTCGAGCAGGTCACACACGACAGCGTCCAGGTAGGTTTTGAATCCCTCCAGAGAAGGGGACTCCCCAGCCTCCCTGGGCAGCCTGGGAGGAATGTCCTTTTCTTATCTTTTTCATTTCTTAAGTTCTCTCTTTGATGGCTCAGCTGGGTGATGGTAGAGATGGTAAAGCCAGTATTTACTCAGTCTGCCCTTTCTCCAGACTTTATCCTACCTCCCGGGTCTGGGATTCCTCAGGGCCCCTCCCAGACAGGTGGATCCTGTGCCTCTCCAATGGGTTGGAGTCACCAAAGAACATCCCCTTGTCGTCAAAGCCAAACCCCTGGCCTTAGTACCAGCCGTGTAGCCCGGAGTTGAGCGGCTTGAGATTTCCCAGCCCGTTCAGAAAAAGGAGGAAAAGCCAACTTGGGCAGCAGTGTTTTGCACTGCCGCCCCCAGAGCTTTCTAGTCTTCCTTGATTCTGCCTGGTGAAATTGTTTGAACTGTAAAGGTGAAGTCAGGTGACATCCAGAAGTCTAGTGGTGCGAAATGTCCAGCTATCCCCAGTCTT
Organism: Gallinula chloropus; assembly: GCF_964237585.1. NCBI lineage: Eukaryota > Metazoa > Chordata > Aves > Gruiformes > Rallidae > Gallinula > Gallinula chloropus. The sequence goes on along the minus strand of NC_140090.1, from coordinate 27,396,708 downwards.
AGGTGAGGAACTTGTTGTGTGCTCTCTGGTAGGGACGTGAATTTAAGGGGCGGCTGGAAAAGGACCCTGTTGGTGCCTTCAGGCATTTAGGAACCTTCAGCCTTTGTGTTACTTTCCCGGTGACGATTGTAAGGTGCTTTCTTGTTTCTCCTCCCAGCTGTAATCGCTGAGGCTGTGTGAAATGGCTGGGCGCTTCCACAGAGTCCTCCTGTGTGCCATACCTGGAGTGCTGGCACTTGCTGGCTGCTGGTGGCTGTACTCCCAAAGGAAAAAGTCTGACAGCTCTAGTGGAGAAGAAGAAACAGCCACTGAAGAGCAGCAGGAAGAAGCCCCAGCAGCGAGCGTTGAGGCGAGAGAGGCAGTCGAAAACATGGATTCTGCGGGCAGTGGCTGTGCCATGCGGAAGACGGTGACTCGCCAGAACTCGAAGCCTGAAGAAATCTCCAGCAAGCCCGACTTGCTTAGCTGGGGAATAGAGGTAAGCAGCTGCTGGCCTGCTCGCACATCCTGCCCTGTGCTCTGTACCCATCTCTTGGTTCTTCCAGGCTGGTACTGGCTCAGTGCCATCCCAGGGAGATCAACAGAAAATAACAAGCATGCAGAAGGCTGTGAGGCCACACAGTTACGAAGCACTGGCAACGAGCTGCTTGGGTTTTTTTCTTGAGTTCTTCTGGTGTACTCTTGGCTCCCTAGTTTTCTGCCTGTGCTTTTGTGGAGCAACCACGCAGTTCATCTCCAGATACCGCTGCCTTTCTTTGCAGGCCAGCAATGGACTGTGGTATATGATGGAGGATGTGTCTGTGGAACGCTGCAGCATCAATGCAGTTTGCAGGAAGCAGGCCTATTTCCTGTTCTATGTCAGGTAAGAATCAGCATCAAAATAGCCTCAGAAAAAGTTTCCTTTGTTTGTGGTTTTGCGGTTTTTCTTCCCATCCCTTCAGTGTTTCTCTTTCTGCCAGAGCAGACCGTTACTGCCCGCATCACTCAGTGCTGTCAAACCTGACCTACCCCACATCAGCTCTTACCCATCCTTGCTGGGCTTTAAGCTATGCTACTTGTCTGCTCTCTGAAACTGGTCTGTGTAGAGAAGAGGACTTAAAGGGGGCCTCCAGGACAGATGAAGCACGACTCTTTATCAGGGCGTGTAGCGATAGGACGAGGGGACTGCTTTGAAAGTGAGAGAAGGGAGCTTTAGTTTAGATCTGAAGAAGAAATTCTTTTGTGTGAGGGTGTTGAGGCTCTGGGAGAGGTTGCCTAGAGAGGTGGTGGATGCCCCTGGCTCCCTGGAAGTCTTCAAGGCTTGGCTGGATGGGGTGTTGGGCAACCTGGTCAAGTGGAGAGCATCCCTGCCTGTGGCGGTGGCAGGGGGGAGTGGAACTCGGTGATCTTTGAGGTCCCTTCCAAGCCAAATCATGATAGAATGTGCTCCTGGAAAACAACTGAAGGCCAGAGGAGGCTGCAAGAATAGCCCTAACCGGGGATCACTCCTTTTTTTCTCCAGGCAGTCTGAGTTGAAGATCGGAGACAAGGCAGCTTCCTCACCAGCCCCAATGAGGGACCTGCCTAGGGACGCTTCAGTTCAGGTCACTGGCTGCAGGGAATGTCAGAGTCTGCTACTGCCAGGGGAAAGAGGCAAAGGCTTCACCTGTATGAGGTGTGAGCAGGTGGATGACCTGCTTTGCTGGGTTGCTAATCTAGAAGATGAGCTCGCAAGGCTGAGAGCCATCCGGGAAAGTGAGCGTGAAGAGCTCGAACGGCTGAGAGCCATCCGGGAATACGAGCGAGAAGAGCTCGAAAGTCTGAGAACTATCCGGGAATGCGAGCGACAGATCGACGGGTGCTGCAGCTCCCTGGCATCCAAGAAGGAAGAGTGCAAGGAAGACCCCACGCTACTGAAAGTGGTCCCCCTGCCCTGTCCTAGCCAGGTAAATGGGAGTGACCCAAAGCCTGAGGAGGTCTGGAAGGCAGTCCCTACTCGTCGCCGTAGACGCTCCCCCCGCCTACCTACCCCACTCCCCCAGGTTTCCATTAGCAACAGGTTTGGGGTCCTGGAAGTTGATGAGGAGGTATGTGAAGAGATGAATACAGCCCCTCTACCTCAGAGGAAGCGCAAGCCCAGAGCGAGACGAGTATCTGCACGCCTTGAGACGGCCTCAGTGAAGCAAGAAAGAAGGGTAGTTGTGGTTGGGGATTCCCTCCTCAGTGGGACGGAGGGCCCCATATGTAGGCCAGGCCCTACACGCAGGGAGGTGTGCTGCCTTCCTGGAGCCCGGGTCAGGGATATTACCAAAAGGCTCCCAGGGCTGGTTAGTTCCTCTGATTATTATCCACTATTGATAGTTCAAGCAGGCAAGGATGCAATCACGAAGTGTAGCCTGCGCGCGCTATCAAGAGAGAATTCCGTGACCTAGGGCACTTTGTTGGGGGGGCAGGAGCCCAAATAATAATTTCTTCTATCCCCACTTGTGGGAGGTGGGGCTCAGAGCAGGTCAGGAGAACCCATGAACTGAATCATTGGCTGAAAGGCTGGTGCCTGCACAAGAACTTTGGGTTTTTTGACCAGGGGATGGTGTACTCTGCTCCGGGCATGAGTACTGCTAATGGGGCTCACCTGTCCCAAAGAGGAAAGCGGATTCTTGCTCAGGAGATGGCAGGGCTCATTGATAGGGCTTTAAACTAGTTAGGAAGGGGGAAGGGGATATTACAAAGGCTGCTGGGGTCAGGCAGGTGCTTTGGGAATCACAGCACGAGTTGATGGTGGCAATAGGTAAATGCCAACAGCACAATGGTAGACTTGGAGATGTTGCTGCACGTGAGAGTAGGGATAACTCTGTGAATTACCCTGTGAACTCCTTAGTGGAGCCAATTTTGCCCGTCCCCTATCGAAAATCTCACTGTGAGCTGTTGGGGATACCTGCTTCTGCTGCCCCACTAAAATGCCTTTATACAAACGCACGTAGCATGGGGAACAAACAAGAAGAATTAGAGATCTTCGTGCGGTCGCAGGGCCACGATCTCATAGCAATGACAGAGACGTGGTGGGGCAGCGTGGACGACTGGCACGCTACCATGGATGGCTATGTGCTTTTTAGGAAAGATAGGTTAGGGAGGCGAGGTGGAGGAGTTGCTCTTTATGTTAGAGAGTACCTAGAATGTATTGACCTCCACCTGGGTAGGGATGAACCCTTCATTGAGAGCTTGTGGGTAAGAATTAAAGGGCAGGCTAGTACATGTGACATTATCGTGGGTGTGTACTACAGGCCCCCTGATCAAGAGGAGCGGGTGGATAGTGCGTTTAATAAGCAGCCATCATCTGCCCGTTCCCTCCTCGGTCAGCAGGGGGGCGACTGCACACAGGCGGGTTCTGTGGGACCAGTGGCTCTGCCTCCGAAGACTGAGGTGGCTGACGGTTCCAGAGGGACAGGGGATGGGTTTCCTTCTGGGACTGACATTGCTCTCTTTGCCCTCCCACATGGCAGGTTTCTTCACAGCCGCAGGGCTGCTCCCTCTCCAAGCGTGGAGTCAAACCTTCCTCCCGCTGCCAGGGGAGAAGGGTCAGGGAGAGGACTCCGAGCAGAGCCCCACAGAGGGGCAGTGATGTCTGCAGCTGGTCCCTTGTCACCACGGACTGTGACCCCTCAGCTGGCAAGAGGAGGAGAACTCTGCCACACTGCTACCAAGAACCAAGGGATGATGGCGCTCCAGTGCCCTCCAGTGCCAGCTCCAAGCCAGCTCCCACAACCACGGCTGCTGGGAAGCAAAGCATGCCAAGGCAGAGGGAGCAAAGCAGACTCCCACAGCAGGGCAGCAAAGTCCATGGCTGGTTCATGGGTACCACCAGCTATGAGGCTTCAGCTGGGAGGAAAAGGAGAACCGTCCTTCCTGCACCGCACAGGATGCCGCAGCGTCCGGGCCCTCCAGTGCCAGCTCCCAGTTGGGTCCTGCACCCTGGGCTCCAGAGGCAATAAAGCAGATCAACAAAGCAGGGCAATGAGGTCTGCACTTGGTTTTTTGAAGTCATGGACATTGAGCCTTGAGCAGGGGGGAGGAGGGTTTCAGCACCCCAGGGACATATTTCACACAAACGCTGAGACATTGTGATCATGATGGGGGCAGATTGTGATCCCGGATGGAGATGAAGCACAGCATCTTTCTTCTTCTGTGCCAGAGGAGCAGGAGAAGAACAGGGAGGAGGGGGAAGCCATGAAGCAGCAGCCCTGCCCCTAGCAGGGGCCAAGCTGCACAGGGAACACCTGCAGCCCACCCTGTCCCTCCTCCCAATGCTGCTTCTGGTCAGGAAGAGCTCAGAGAGACCTTCTAGAGACACCCGCAGCTCAGCTGGCTGGCCCACCTGCCCAAGGGCCCTCAAGGAAGAGCATAAACCCTCTTCAGCTCTTTGGATCACCTCACCAGAGCCAAAATTGAAAGCACTTTTTGCCCTTGCAGATGTAATTCTCTGTTTTCTTGGTAATTTTTGAGGCACTTGGTGGCAATACCCAGGGTGGGAGGTTTATGACTTGGGATTTTGAAATATGCCCCAGGAGCCCATGGGGAGACCCCAGCTCTGGGGTCTGTCTCAGCATAACACCACTGTCCCCAGCTTGGGAAGATCTGAGAAGGTCCCTGCCGCTGGCTGGCAGTTCCCCCCCTTGACGTCACCCTCACGTGGCTGTGCCAAACACCCTGGTGCCATCAAGGGGGCAGAAAAAGACACAAAACCCCACCCCGTAGGCATCTTGTGCTGAGCTGCTTTCCATTCCCTCCTTGGTGCCAGCTGGGGCTGGGTATCGTGGAGAGACTCCACCAGCACCTCCAGTGCAAAGAAAGGAGCCGTTGGAAGAGCGAGTGCCCAGAGAGGAGGGGCAGGAGTAAAGCACAGGCTCCTGTCAGAAAGGAGGAGCGGGGACCTGGGGAACCCACACGAGCACATCCACTGGGTATACCCAAACTAGGGAAACAACAACAGGGAACAGAACTTTTGGTTGATGTGGGCGGCCTCTCCAGACCCGCCGGGCTCTGTCAGAACCGACTGCGGTGGTTTGGCCCCGATTGGTGGCCCTTTCCAACCGGACAGGGGAGGAAATAAATACTGAGGCTGAGGAGTGAGATAAGGGCTCCCTCAACATCTCACACTATAAATTGGGGCATGGCAGCCGTGGGGCTGCCAGAAGCCAAAGACCAGCCACAGCAGCAGGAGCCATGGCCGGGTACCACAGCAGCCACAGCTGGAGCCACCGTCAGTGGGGACCTCACTCCAGGCGCACCAGGAGTACCCAGAGAAGGCGGAGGTAGCCCCAGGAACCGCCATCCACAGGTGTAGACGCCCAGGCAGGTGATGAAAACGGGGGCCCGTCCTCAGGTGCCATGGGACGTCCTGGGGCTGCAGGCAGAAGGGCAGCCAGGCAGCAGGGAGCGGGGCAGGGGACTCACAGACTCCCTGTTCCCCCAGGTCACTGCTCCGTCCTTTTGGGGTCAGAATGGGCACAGCAGCTGTGTGGGATGGGGCTGGGATCAGGCCCACAGCATCGGGGCAACCCCATGGGAGGCAGAGACTGGCCCTACGTGTGCGGGCTCAGAGCAGAGCCCAAGTCTGGCATGTCGGGGGCTTGAAACCCAGCTCCTGGGGCCAGTCCTGGAGCTCGGAACAGAGACTGGAGTCCTGCCTGTCGGGGCTCCAAGCCGCACTCAGGGCTCAGCCTGTCGCAGCTTTGCGTAGCTGGGTACTGGCAGAGAGTGGGGGGGCTGCATGGGTGGCTGCTGCAAGGAGCAGCCAGAAGCTCTCTGCAGGCTCCACAGAGCAAACACTAGCTGGCTCAAGGCCTGTGCCTTGCTTCTGGCCAGGCCAGAGTTAACCTCCCCAAGCAGCCAGCACTGGTGAGCTGAGTTAGCCTGGGCTAACTCATAACTGGGGAGTCAGGGAGTGATTGGTAGAAACCGCTCACAATGTGGCGAGTGAAGAAGTCCAATGGAGAGTGGAGGCTGACAGTGGGCTATCGTGGCCTAAGTGAAGTCACGCCTCCTGTGAGTGCTGCAGTGTCAGGTATGTTAGAACTCCAGTAGGAACTGGAGTCAAAAGCGGCCACGTGGTACGCCACAATGGACATTGCAAATGCTTTCTTCTCCATTCCTTTGGTGGCAGAGTGCAGGCCACAGTTTGCCTTCACTTGGAAGTGTCACGATCCGCAACCAGACAGACTGCTTTGGCAGACGTTAAGCCCCCTTGCATTCCAAGTGACCTCAGATTGCTCTGGGTGGCTGGGGGCGGCTGGGCTTAACCCCTGAGTGATGTCCAATTAGGTGCTTTACCGTGAGGAGGTCTTCACAATTCTTGGGGACAGAATTGAGACTCAAAACGGAGTCAAGGTTTAAGTCAGTTTATTTAGCCTGCAACAAGTGTGCAGGAGAAGGGGGGGAAGAAAGAGAGAAGAGTGAGAAAGAGAGTGAGAGAGTGAGAGAGAGAGAGAGATTGCAGTATCTACCACCACGGAGCTGAGGCATCCCATCAGTCCAAATTGACTTCATGTCAGGTGGGGTATTCCATTAGTTGCTGGCTGTCATGGTTCAGCGCTGGGTGCCCGGAGCATTGCTCCACTGCCGATGTGCACAGGAACATGGCAGTTCTTGGTTGTGGACAGTTCAATGATACTTATTCATTAGGTTACCTCATACACCTATACATATTAATAACCTGTCCTGCTTCATATTAAAATGAGTTCCAAGAAGTGATTTCCATCAACTCCTCCCAACTGCGCCTGCGCACTGCTGTTTGGTGCTGGTCGTTGAGGGTCGTGGGGATAAAGTCCCCACGGACGTTATTAATAAAAGAACAGCCATGTCTCCTCCGACCAAGAAACAGGAGACACAAGCTTTCCTAGACACTGTGGGTTTCTGGCAAATGCGTATCCCCAACTACAGTCTCATTGGCAGCCCTCTCTACCACGGAACCCAGAAGAAGGAGGATTTCCAGTGGGGCCCTAAACAGCGACAAACTTTCAAACAGATCAAACGGGACAGTCCATGCAGCAGCCCTTGCACCTGTCTGCACAGGGCCAGGTGTAAAAAACATGCTTTGCACTGCAGCCCGGGAGAATGGCTCTACTTGGAGTCTCTGGCAGACAGCACCAGAGGAGACTGGAGGCAGAGCGCTGGGGCTTTGGAGTCAGGGCTACAGAGGACCCCAGGCTCATTACACTCCAACAGAAAAGGAAACAGTGTCAGCATATGAAGGGGTTCGAGCCGCTTCAGAAGTGATTGGGACTGAAGCCCAGCTACTCCTGGCATCCTGACTGCTGGTGCTGGGCTGGATGTTCAAAGGGAGACCCTGGTGGGTGACAGGTTGGCCATGAGCCAGCACTGTGCCCTGGGAGCTAAGAGGGCCAGTGGGATCCTGGGGGGGGACAAGAGGAGCGTGGCCAGCAGGTCAAAGGAGGTGATCCTCCCCTCTGCCCTGGTCAAGTCCCCACTGGAAAGCTCCAAAGGCCACAGATGGCACACAGAGAGAGAGAGGCAGACAGGCTCTGCCTGCGAGCTGCTGTTCCTGCCCCTCGCTCCTTACCCTCTTCCATGCCAGATGCTTGCAGCCCCTGGACCCTCTTGCAGCCATGTCCGTTTACACCGGGGGATGAGCAGACAGTGCAACTCATTAAACTGCACCTTTCCCCACCTCTAGTTACGGGGAGGGGTGACCTAAGGGACGTTTTGCGTCACCGCTGCCTGGAACTGATGCGTTCAGACCAGCAGAGTCACAAAACACAGTTATCCAGCACAGAAACGTGACTGCAGGAGAGTGACAGGTTGGGGCAACTCGGGAGAAAACCAGGGATGAGTCAGAGGGGAAAAGCACCCAGCCTGCAGCTGGGAAATCACTGCACTTTGAGGGCTATTTTCAAGCCTTGCCCAAGTTTGGCCACGCTGGCATGGGCTGCCCCAGGACCTGCCCTGAGAGCAGCAGAGCTGTGGGCACCCAGGCTCGCCCCAGCATCCATCCTGGCCGCAGAGGCTGTGGCACAGGCAAGAGGAACATCACACCCTCAGACTGAGCAGAACAAAAAGCTTTTGCAAACCCGACCCTCCCAGCCAGTCTGGCAGAACCCAGGATGAAATGGCAGCGCTCAGGTCCCACAAAACCTGGTTTAGTGCGTGCCAGTCCCCAGCAAGCCATCACTTCGGCCCTGCTGTCCCTGCTAGGACCAAACAACTGCACCTTCCTGAGCTCCCTGTCACCTCCTGACACCTGAGAATCAGCCGTGGGCAGGAGAGACGGCTTCCCCAGCTCCCACCCCTGCAAGCACATTATTCCCTGTCAGATACTGGCAGACCCACCTTTAAGAAAAGGAGGAAAAACAGTCTTGGGAATGGGATGGAGCTCCTTTTCCTCACATTTCTAGCTGAAACAGGAGCCCCTCCTTTACTGCTATGCCTATTCTCTTAAAAAATAATAATTTAAGAAAAAAAAAAAGAAGAGTCCTGTGTCTGCTGCAGATGGACTAATAAAACTCTGGAGTTTGACAGGATCTTGAATGTCCTGGCTTTGTCCCCATCTGAAAGACGAGTGTCCTGGTTTTCCGCCTCCTGCCCCCCTGTCTCTAGCCAACCAACTGTTGCTAAGCAAACACCCAATAGAGGTCTAGAACAGCAACGGTTGCCAGGGACCTCTGGTGATCAAGCAGTAGACATCTCTGGCAGAGGGGCATCACTTGGGAGGTCACTTCTCAGAGTGGAAGCACCTCTAGTCTTGTCTGGAGAGATCACCTCTAGTCTTGTTGGGGGAGATCACCTCTAGTCTTGTGAGGGGAGATCACCTCTTGTTGGGGGGGATCACCTCTTGTCAGGGGAGATCACCTCTAGTCTTGTTGGGGGAGATCACCTCTAGTCTTCTCGGGGGAGATCACCTCTTGTCAGGGGAGATCACCTCTAGTCTTGTCGGGGGAGATCACCTCTAGTCTTGTTAGGGGAGATCACCTCTAATCTTGTCGGGGGAGATCACCTCTAGTCTTGTTGGTGGAGATCACCTCGAGCAGGTCACACACGACAGCGTCCAGGTAGGTTTTGAATCCCTCCAGAGAAGGGGACTCCCCAGCCTCCCTGGGCAGCCTGGGAGGAATGTCCTTTTCTTATCTTTTTCATTTCTTAAGTTCTCTCTTTGATGGCTCAGCTGGGTGATGGTAGAGATGGTAAAGCCAGTATTTACTCAGTCTGCCCTTTCTCCAGACTTTATCCTACCTCCCGGGTCTGGGATTCCTCAGGGCCCCTCCCAGACAGGTGGATCCTGTGCCTCTCCAATGGGTTGGAGTCACCAAAGAACATCCCCTTGTCGTCAAAGCCAAACCCCTGGCCTTAGTACCAGCCGTGTAGCCCGGAGTTGAGCGGCTTGAGATTTCCCAGCCCGTTCAGAAAAAGGAGGAAAAGCCAACTTGGGCAGCAGTGTTTTGCACTGCCGCCCCCAGAGCTTTCTAGTCTTCCTTGATTCTGCCTGGTGAAATTGTTTGAACTGTAAAGGTGAAGTCAGGTGACATCCAGAAGTCTAGTGGTGCGAAATGTCCAGCTATCCCCAGTCTTAGGTGAGGAACTTGTTGTGTGCTCTCTGGTAGGGACGTGAATTTAAGGGGCGGCTGGAAAAGGACCCTGTTGGTGCCTTCAGGCATTTAGGAACCTTCAGCCTTTGTGTTACTTTCCCGGTGGGTGCTTTCTTGTTTCTCCTCCCAGCTGTAATCGCTGAGGCTGTGTGAAATGGCTGGGCGCTTCCACAGAGTCCTCCTGTGTGCCATACCTGGAGTGCTGGCACTTGCTGGCTGCTGGTGGCTGTACTCCCAAAGGAAAAAGTCTGACAGCTCTAGTGGAGAAGAAGAAACAGCCACTGAAGAGCAGCAGGAAGAAGCCCCAGCAGCGAGCGTTGAGGCGAGAGAGGCAGTCGAAAACATGGATTCTGCGGGCAGTGGCTGTGCCATGCGGAAGACGGTGACTCGCCAGAACTCGAAGCCTGAAGAAATCTCCAGCAAGCCCGACTTGCTTAGCTGGGGAATAGAGGTAAGCAGCTGCTGGCCTGCTCGCACATCCTGCCCTGTGCTCTGTACCCATCTCTTGGTTCTTCCAGGCTGGTACTGGCTCAGTGCCATCCCAGGGAGATCAACAGAAAATAACAAGCATGCAGAAGGCTGTGAGGCCACACAGTTACGAAGCACTGGCAACGAGCTGCTTGGGTTTTTTTCTTGAGTTCTTCTGGTGTACTCTTGGCTCCCTAGTTTTCTGCCTGTGCTTTTGTGGAGCAACCACGCAGTTCATCTCCAGATACCGCTGCCTTTCTTTGCAGGCCAGCAATGGACTGTGGTATAAGATGGAGGATGTGTCTGTGGAACGCTGCAGCATCAATGCAGTTTGCAGGAAGCAGGCCTATTTCCTGTTCTATGTCAGGTAAGAATCAGCATCAAAATAGCCTCAGAAAAAGTTTCCTTTGTTTGTGGTTTTGCGGTTTTTCTTCCCATCCCTTCAGTGTTTCTCTTTCTGCCAGAGCAGACCGTTACTGCCCGCATCACTCAAGTGCTGTCAAACCTGACCTACCCCACATCAGCTCTTACCCATCCTTGCTGGGCTTTAAGCTATGCTACTTGTCTGCTCTCTGAAACTGGTCTGTGTAGAGAAGAGGACTTAAAGGGGGCCTCCAGGACAGATGAAGCACGACTCTTTATCAGGGCGTGTAGCGATAGGACGAGGGGACTGCTTTGAAAGTGAGAGAAGGGAGCTTTAGTTTAGATCTGAAGAAGAAATTCTTTTGTGTGAGGGTGTTGAGGCTCTGGGAGAGGTTGCCTAGAGAGGTGGTGGATGCCCCTGGCTCCCTGGAAGTCTTCAAGGCTTGGCTGGATGGGGTGTTGGGCAACCTGGTCAAGTGGAGAGCATCCCTGCCTGTGGCGGTGGCAGGGGGGAGTGGAACTCGGTGATCTTTGAGGTCCCTTCCAAGCCAAATCATGATAGAATGTGCTCCTGGAAAACAACTGAAGGCCAGAGGAGGCTGCAAGAATAGCCCTAACCGGGGATCACTCCTTTTTTTCTCCAGGCAGTCTGAGTTGAAGATCGGAGACAAGGCAGCTTCCTCACCAGCCCCAATGAGGGACCTGCCTAGGGACGCTTCAGTTCAGGTCACTGGCTGCAGGGAATGTCAGAGTCTGCTACTGCCAGGGGAAAGAGGCAAAGGCTTCACCTGTATGAGGTGTGAGCAGGTGGATGACCTGCTTTGCTGGGTTGCTAATCTAGAAGATGAGCTCGCAAGGCTGAGAGCCATCCGGGAAAGTGAGCGTGAAGAGCTCGAACGGCTGAGAGCCATCCGGGAATACGAGCGAGAAGAGCTCGAAAGTCTGAGAACTATCCGGGAATGCGAGCGACAGATCGACGGGTGCTGCAGCTCCCTGGCATCCAAGAAGGAAGAGTGCAAGGAAGACCCCACGCTACTGAAAGTGGTCCCCCTGCCCTGTCCTAGCCAGGTAAATGGGAGTGACCCAAAGCCTGAGGAGGTCTGGAAGGCAGTCCCTACTCGTCGCCGTAGACGCTCCCCCCGCCTACCTACCCCACTCCCCCAGGTTTCCATTAGCAACAGGTTTGGGGCCCTGGAAGTTGATGAGGAGGTATGTGAAGAGATGAATACAGCCCCTCTACCTCAGAGGAAGCGCAAGCCCAGAGTGAGACGAGTATCTGCACGCCTTGAGACGGCCTCAGTGAAGCAAGAAAGAAGGGTAGTTGTGGTTGGGGATTCCCTCCTCAGTGGGACGGAGGGCCCCATATGTAGGCCAGGCCCTACACGCAGGGAGGTGTGCTGCCTTCCTGGAGCCCGGGTCAGGGATATTACCAAAAGGCTCCCAGGGCTGGTTAGTTCCTCTGATTATTATCCACTATTGATAGTTCAAGCAGGCAAGGATGCAATCACGAAGTGTAGCCTGCGCGCGCTATCAAGAGAGAATTCCGTGACCTAGGGCACTTTGTTGGGGGGGCAGGAGCCCAAATAATAATTTCTTCTATCCCCACTTGTGGGAGGTGGGGCTCAGAGCAGGTCAGGAGAACCCATGAACTGAATCATTGGCTGAAAGGCTGGTGCCTGCACAAGAACTTTGGGTTTTTTGACCAGGGGATGGTGTACTCTGCTCCGGGCATGAGTACTGCTAATGGGGCTCACCTGTCCCAAAGAGGAAAGCGGATTCTTGCTCAGGAGATGGCAGGGCTCATTGATAGGGCTTTAAACTAGTTAGGAAGGGGGAAGGGGATATTACAAAGGCTGCTGGGGTCAGGCAGGTGCTTTGGGAATCACAGCACGAGTTGATGGTGGCAATAGGTAAATGCCAACAGCACAATGGTAGACTTGGAGATGTTGCTGCACGTGAGAGTAGGGATAACTCTGTGAATTACCCTGTGAACTCCTTAGTGGAGCCAATTTTGCCCGTCCCCTATCGAAAATCTCACTGTGAGCTGTTGGGGATACCTGCTTCTGCTGCCCCACTAAAATGCCGTTATACAAACGCACGTAGCATGGGGAACAAACAAGAAGAATTAGAGATCTTCGTGCGGTCGCAGGGCCACGATCTCATAGCAATGACAGAGACGTGGTGGGGCAGCGTGGACGACTGGCACGCTACCATGGATGGCTATGTGCTTTTTAGGAAAGATAGGTTAGGGAGGCGAGGTGGAGGAGTTGCTCTTTATGTTAGAGAGTACCTAGAATGTATTGACCTCCACCTGGGTAGGGATGAACCCTTCATTGAGAGCTTGTGGGTAAGAATTAAAGGGCAGGCTAGTACATGTGACATTATCGTGGGTGTGGACTACAGGCCCCCTGATCAAGAGGAGCGGGTGGATAGTGCATTTTATAAGCAGCCATCATCTGCCCGTTCCCTCCTCGGTCAGCAGGGGGGCGACTGCACACAGGCGGGTTCTGTGGGACCAGTGGCTCTGCCTCCGAAGACTGAGGTAACACCAGAGGGTGGCTGACGGTTCCAGAGGGACAGGGGATGGGTTTCCTTCTGGGACTGACATTGCTCTCTTTGCCCTCCCACATGGCAGGTTTCTTCACAGCCGCAGGGCTGCTCCCTCTCCAAGCGTGGAGTCAAACCTTCCTCCCGCTGCCAGGGGAGAAGGGTCAGGGAGAGGACTCCGAGCAGAGCCCCACAGATGGGCAGTGATGTCTGCAGCTGGTCCCTTGTCACCATGGACTATGACCCCTCAGCTGGCAAGAGGAGGAGAACTCTGCCACACTGCTACCAAGAACCAAGGGATGATGGCGCTCCAGGGCCCTCCAGTGCCAGCTCCAAGCCAGCTCCCACAACCACGGCTGCTGGGAAGCAAAGCATGCCAAGGCAGAGGGAGCAAAGCAGACTCCCACAGCAGGGCAGCAAAGTCCATGGCTGGTTCATGGGTACCACCAGCTATGAGGCTTCAGCTGGGAGGAAAAGGAGAGCCGTCCTTCCTGCACCGCACAGGATGCCGCAGCGTCCGGGCCCTCCAGTGCCAGCTCCCAGTTGGGTCCTGCACCCTGGGCTCCACAGGCAATAAAGCAGATCAACAAAGCAGGGCAATGAGGTCTGCACTTGGTTTTTTGAAGTCATGGACATTGAGCCTTGAGCAGGGGGGAGGAGGGTTTCAGCACCCCAGGGACATATTTCACACAAACGCTGAGACATTGTGATCATGATGGGGGCAGATTGTGATCCCGGATGGAGATGAAGCACAGCATCTTTCTTCTTCTGTGCCAGAGGAGCAGGAGAAGAACAGGGAGGAGGGGAAAGCCATGAAGCAGCAGCCCTGCCCCTAGCAGGGGCCAAGCTGCACAGGGAACACCTGCAGCCCACCCTGTCCCTCCTCCCAATGCTGCTTCTGGTCAGAAAGAGCTCAGAGAGACCTTCTAGAGACACCCGCAGCTCAGCTGGCTGGCCCACCTGCCCAAGGGCCCTCAAGGAAGAGCATAAACCCTCTTCAGCTCTTTGGATCACCTCACCAGAGCCAAAATTGAAAGCACTTTTTGCCCTTGCAGATGTAATTCTCTGTTTTCTTGGTAATTTTTGAGGCACTTGGTGGCAATACCCAGGGTGGGAGGTTTATGACTTGGGATTTTGAAATATGCCCCAGGAGCCCATGGGGAGACCCCAGCTCTGGGGTCTGTCTCAGCATAACACCACTGTCCCCAGCTTGGGAAGATCTGAGAAGGTCCCTGCCGCTGGCTGGCAGTTCCCCCCCTTGACGTCACCCTCACGTGGCTGTGCCAAACACCCTGGTGCCATCAAGGGGGCAGAAAAAGACACAAAACCCCACCCCGTAGGCATCTTGTGCTGAGCTGCTTTCCATTCCCTCCTTGGTGCCAGCTGGGGCTGGGTATCGTGGAGAGACTCCACCAGCACCTCCAGTGCAAAGAAAGGAGCCGTTGGAAGAGCGAGTGCCCAGAGAGGAGGGGCAGGAGTAAAGCACAGGCTCCTGTCAGAAAGGAGGAGCGGGGACCTGGGGAACCCACACGAGCACATCCACTGGGTATACCCAAACTAGGGAAACAACAACAGGTAACAGAACTTTTGGTTGATGTGGGCGGCCTCTCCAGACCCGCCGGGCTCTGTCAGAACCGACTGCGGTGGTTTGGCCCCGATTGGTGGCCCTTTCCAACCGGACAGGAGAGGAAATAGATACTGAGGGTGGGAAGTGAGATAAGGGCAGGGAGAGCCCATCCCCCAGTCAGCGGCACGGGCAGGACAGACTCAGCACGGGGTAAAGGACAGAAACTCTCTAACTGATGGCCCGGCCCTGCACTCCCAGTGACACCGGGAGCTTAAAGCAGCTCCCCCCACCCCTCCCTTCTCAGCAGACTGATCTTTAGGCAGCATTTCACTCCCTTCTGCCCCCCCATTGTGGCACGGGGAGGGGCAGAGACTGGGGGAACGGGGCTTTGGGTTAGCACCTCACCAGTTGTTTTCCTTCTTAGCCCGGTGGGGCATTCCTCACCCCCCTCCCCTGCTGTACCGTGGGGTCCCACCCACAGGAGACAGTCCTTCACGAACTTCTCCAGTGTGAGTCCTCTCTGGCGGGTCATCATCTCCTCGCCACGTGCCTCAGCACGGCTCCTTCCATGGGGTGCTGACCTTCAGGCCCAGACTCCCCCAGCCTGGTCCCCCACAGAGTCACACACAAGTCCCCCAGCAACCCTGCTGCGGCGTGGGTTGGTCTCACCAGGCTGTAGTTGGAATCTCTTCCCACACCCCTGCCCCCTCATTATCCATGGGCTGCAGGGGGAGAGCCTGCTTCACCATGCTTTCTTCACAGGCTGCAGGGGAATCTCTCTCTCCAGCACCTGGAGCACCTCATTCTTCCTGCCTCCCCACACCCCTCCAACTTCTTCTCTGGCCTTGGTGTCTGCATGGCTTCCTACACCTCCATGCAGCAACTCTAGCCTTCAGCTGGCTCTGTGGGGCCTGCAGAGAGCTTCTGGCTGCTCCATGCAGCAGCCACCCCTGCAGCCACCCCTTCACCAGGACCCAGCCACGCAAAACTACAACAGGAAGATATTCTTTGCTATGAGAACGGTGAGACGCTGGCACAGAGTACCCAGAGAGGGTGTGGAATCCCCATCCCTGAAGGGTACAAGGCCAGGTTGGATGGGGCTCTGGGCAAAATTGTCTAGTAAAAGTTGCCCTGAGCAGGGAAGAGGGTTAGAATTAGATGATCTTTAAGATACCTTCAAACCCAAAGCGTTCAATGACACTGTAACAAAATTATCTCCCCTGTAAAGAATCTGCTCCTTCACAGTGCTGTTCAGCAGGAAGACAAAGTAGAGCACACTCCAACATTCTAGTGCTTTATTTCCTAACAGGAAACAGACTCTTTATTGTGAGGGTGGCCGGACACTAACATAGTACTGACTCCATCCAGAGTGTCCTGCCGAGCTGTGCGGTGCCTCTGCGCCTCCACACCCCACCAACTGACACCTCGCCCTTCTCTCTAGCCGAAGCTTGAAGGCATGGGAAGCCTGGACTTTGGAAAGAACCACAGGGCCACGGCTTCAGCCCAGTCCCTGACAAGAAGGGGCAGGAGCGCTGGGTTTACATTCCAACCATGGGCATCCCAGCACCATCTTCTTAAAGCCCCGGGGAAAGAAACCCTGCGCATCCTAACGCAGCACACGCGGAGCCCCCCACGAGTTTGCTGTCCTGCGGCTGCCTTCAGGGAAAGCCTCTTCCCAAAGCTGCAGGGAATAACATTCCAGACGGCTCAGGCCGTTTTGTAGCAGCCGTTCATCCAGTGCTTTGTCTGCAGGGACTGAAAGCATGGGAGAAGCCAAGCTGCTCCTGCACACGGAGCTGGGAGTGAGGGGCAGGTTTATCTGAGCCACTTCACGATGACTGTTCCTAGAGAAGAACTTTATTTTGTAGCCCTTACAGACTTTTCTTGATCCCAGTGAGCATCATGCTGAAAAGGAGACGTAGGTTCTAACTCCACTGGTGAAGATTGTCTTCTCAGGAAGGAGCTCGTGGAAAGGAGATCTTTCAACAAGTCCCTGGCATTCATCTAAGAGCCTACATCATCCGCTCTTGGTGCAACGGGGGGAGGTTCAGGCTGGATGTCAGGAAGAGGTTCTGTACTGTACTGAACGAGAATCCACAGAGAGAGGCACAGCCAGCCACAAGCACCGGGCCAGAGGCTGCTTCACCTCCCTCATTAACAGCGGCCCTGGCAGCTGTCCTGCCGCACACACGGTCCTGAACTGCAGCTCAATCCTGGCTGCCACCTCCAGTCACTCAGAGCCGGCGTCAGATCCCAGCCCCATGGGACAAACGGCCTTTCCCACAGCCAAGTGCAAAGACCGACAGGCGAGCAGAGCCTGTTTCTAAGCTGCTTCACAGCTCTGATTCACCCTCCATCTCTACAGCGCTGCCAAACTCAGAGATGTCAGGAAAGAAGCAGAAAGTAAGAACTCCTCTCAGAAGGGCAAGGAGATGCCATGAGAGCCCCGGGAGACAAAGACATCCCTGCAGAATCAGGCAGCCTTGTTTCCTCCACTGAAAGGTTACCCCAGGTCTGGAGCATCGGGGAACTTGAGCCATGGGAAGCACTGTATCTGGCTCATTCTCCAGAGCTGCCTAAATCAGTCTGCAGACTCTCCGCAGTAGCGGGACTTTTGTTCCCAGCGAGTAAGTCTTCTCCACGGTCATGAGCTTGGCCTGAATCTTCTCCACGCCTGCAAAGTCTGGTGGGGGAACAACCATGCCCAGTTCCTGAGGATTCCTCTGCCACACCCACCGCAGGTTTTCCTTTAGCTGATCTGCCGCACGAAACTCTTCCAACGTCGCTTCAAGGGCTGCAGAATGTTCTTGTGCACAGCCTTCTCCAGGGTGGCACCTGCCAGGGCAAAGCACAAGACCAGCTGAGCTCCTCCTCTCCAGCAGAGCTGGTATCAACGTCACCGTTCCCAAAGGAGACACCGGAGCACAAAACCTGTTCGCTAATGCCCATGTGTGACACTAGCTGAGTCTGCAGGTGTTTGCTGACAAGGAAGCAAAAGGCAGAGCAGAATCTGTGCTCCATTTTCAGTGTGGTAAATAAAAATCCATCGAATGCCCAAGCCCACCGAGAAACCTCAAAATCCCAACTGAAAAACCAAACAACCAACCCGGAAAGCCCAGACACCACAAAAACCACAACAGAACCCCAAAGCCCTCCTGTGCCTAAACAACCCCACAAACCAGAAAACCCACAAGCTGCAATTAGAGACACACAAACACAAAAAAAAATCCCAGACCCTACAGACACCCCTGGATCTCTGACATCCCAAAAACCCCACAAGCCCCACCAACTGCCCATATCCAACTAAAACAACCCCACAGGCCCACACTGACCCCACTAACCCCAGGCCCAACACAACCCCCCACAGAACCTCGATACCTCCAAAACCCAGCAGAAACCACAAGTCCGAAACAAACCACACACCTTTCCCTCCCCCCTGCTGACCACCAAACCCAAACAGCTGCCACAGGCTGCAGGCCAGACAAGGAGGGCAGCCAGCCAGTCCTGGCAGAGCACCGGGCGGGGAGCCACAGCCAAGGGAAGGAGATCACAAGAGCCAGGCAGGCAAAGCTCAGAGTCAGAACGTACCTGCTGCTTCAGTGCCAGGGAGCGCTGCTTTGCCCCACTCCTCCTGTTCGGTGGCACGCTGGAGACCTTCTCATGGACACCAGGAGGAGCAGATGGAGCCTGGACTGAAAGCTTTAATTATCTCCATCAACTGAAGGTACCGTCCTGTTCCTTGTCCTCCTCTCGTGCCGCTGCCGGAGAGCGTCGCTGCTTTCTGCCCCAAGCAGCCGCGCAGCTCCTTCTTCCTGGGAGTTCCCCGTGGGGCAGAGCGAGCTCCAACAGCACTGCTCCAGCAGCAGCCTCCTGGGAAGGGCAGCAAGGGAAGAGCTTTTCAGCCTGGGGGTCACACACACGGCGCTTTCAGCCAGCCCAGACAGTAGGAAGGAGAAAGGTACACACAGACCTGAACTGCCAGCTGAGCTTGGCCACGAGAGCCTTAAAACTCCCTCAGAAACCCATCGATCCTGGGGACGACCGAGGCAGAACACCTCCTGGCTGAAACAGTCGGGGAAACAAGGAAGGAGGGACATTTCCCTGCCTCCAGCACACTCCAGCTTCCACTTGAGGATGCCACAGGCAGCAGGGACTGAAAGATGCTCCTGGCCTGGAACCTCCCTTGCCCATGCAGCCCACAAGCAGCCTCAATGACCTTGGGACTCTGCACTTTCCTAACCCAGGACAATGTCCTAACAGTGCCCCACCTTATTTCCCAGCTCTACAAGTGTCTACCTTCCAAAGTGCTGAATGTCCAGCAGTAACTCCCAGAAGAAACGTATGAGCACTGAACGATGCAACTGGCCTGGAATCCCCCCATGCAGCCCACAAGCAGCCCTCTGACCCTGGAGCTCAGTGCTTTCTGAAATGAGGACAATATCCTACACTGTGTCCTATGTCATATTCCAGCTCCACCAGTGTCTGCCTTTCAAAAATGCTAAACCTCTACCAAATGCTCCCTAACAAAAAGGCATGGCCCAGGGGAACGGCCTTTGGCTGCAGGAGGGCAGCTGGAGAGGGGCTGGGAGGCAGAAATCCTTCCCAGGGTGGGGGGAGGCCCTGGCACAGGGTGCCCAAAGAAGCTGGGGCTGCCCCTGGCTTCCTGGCAGGGTTCAAGGCCAGGTTGGATGGGGCTTGGGGCAACCTGGGCTGGTGGGGGTGTCCCTGCCCATGGCAGGGGGGCACTTTGAGGACTTCTGAGTGCATCCCCACCCAAGCTAGCCTAGGGTTCTATGAAACCCTGATTCCACTCTGTTCCCTCCTGATCCAGCACCAAAAGGGAAAGGAAGGAAAAGGTAGCCTCTGGGTGATGAGGACACATAGCCACATGAGAAAGAACACGAAGGAGCTCAGGGCTATTCCCTCTTTGCTTTTAGCACTGCACCAGAAATCTAAATGAGCTGTTCCTTAGCCTAAATTCCTTCTGCAATGATTTTAATGGGTTACAGTAGCTCGGTAATGAAGGACTGAAGCAGTGGGACATAGCCTGCAAGTTCCCCCTGCCCTTCCCCCCAGCAATGGTTGTGTTGTGTGGCCACACGATGCAACGATAAATAGTAACACAAGGCAACTCACTGTGCTGAAGTGTTCCTCAGAAGGATGGGAGCCACAATAGAGGCAGATCGTTGGACAAACAGACATGAGACATTCAGGCCCCATGTTTCCACGTAGACCCAGAATCATCCCCTGGAAAGGATCACAAATGTAAATATACCAGCCAGCTCCTTTAGAATCCTAGAATCTCCCGAGCTGTAAGGGACACAACAGGGTCATGGAGTTCAACTCCTGGCTCCGCATAGGCCCAGCCCAGTCAGAAATGGCACTGAGCACATCCTCCAGAGGCTTCTTGTCCTTAACCCAGCTCAGAGCTGTGACTCCTATCCTGGAGAGCCTGTGTCAGCGCCCAACTCCCCTCTCAGCACAGAACCTCTTCCTGACACTCAGGCTGAACCTGCTCTGGTGCAGCTTTACACCATTCCCTCAGGTTCTATCCCTGGTCACCAGCACCCAACCCCCCCAGGCTGGGGGTGCAGCCAGGGCTGTCCCTTCCCAGGGGCAGGATCCGGCACTCGCCCTGTTAAACTTCATGCGGCGGGTGACTGCCATGTAATGGCTTTGTGTGAAGCAACAACGTTCTCAAATTGGATCCAGCACCAATCTAACACTTTATCACCGATGGGTTTTAGAAGCAAAGTGACCCCTGAGCATGGAGAGAGTCACGGGCAGCACTACAATCACCACACGAGTCTGCTCTGTTAGAGCAGGCAAATGCCTCGTTGAACACAACTGAAAAGATGCCTGAAAGGACTGGTGGGGGTTACCTGTAGTAGCCATGTTTGTCTTTGGAGTGCATAAGCTGATCAATGCATGGTCTTCCATCTATTTTTTCTTCCCATGTTCCTTCTTTCCATCCTTCTGCGTAGCCTTGTAGGATGTAAATCTGTTCAATAAAGGGTCCACCTGACTCTGAGTAGAAAGCAAAGCAAAGCATTCCTGAGCGTGAAAAACTCCACAAGGTGAAGGTGCCAAATATTTGGGTTATTTCACCCCAGCAGAATTCTTCCCATCCCTCCTTCTGTCACCTTTAACTTCTTTTTTATTTCACAAATATGGATAAAGACTGTGAAGAAACCACCCCAGGTACTTAGCCAGTTGTAGCTCATACCATTCCATGCTCTCACCTGCAAGGAACTGCTCATACTCAATGACAGGGATGTTCTTGTTGAGGCTTGGGAGATCGAAGAACTCCGACCACAGGATCCGGACCTGAAGGATGTCAGGGCTCTGCCAGTGATAGAGACGCCCCCAGGGAGGCAGAACTAACACCCAGCTTCCACTTTTCAGCAAGGTCTTTAGAAGGGAAGCGATGCGAACATAGACATCTCTGCAAAGGTTGAAGCCTTCAGGAGGACTGACATCATGCAACAGGTATCTGGGGAGATCAAAGCAATACAATTACTGCAGGGAGTTGAAAACGCTTACACCTTTATTTTTAACCTCATAATCACACGGTACAGCTCCAATGGGATGGAAACTGTTCATCTCCTGTGAGCCTGCGGTACCCAGGAGATGGATGGGGATCAAGTAGGGGAAGGGAGAGCTGGGTGTGCTGCAGGGGCTGCGGGGGGCACAGGGGTCTCCTTGCAGGGCGTCGCCAAGGTGGTGCATGTCCCGAGCCTCTCCCGTGGTGGGGGCAAGGAGCGACCCCCTCGGACACCTCGCACCTCCCGAGAGTAACACGGTGCGCGGCGAGAGGGGTGACACCGGCACATCATGGGGGCCAATTCCCTGACCGGACACGAGGGAGGGAGGGCGCGCTCGGGAGGGGCGATGGGGGGCAACAAGGGCACCGGGCAGACGGGCGGCGGTCCCCAGGCCACGCTCCGAGCGGGGGTCGAACCCGGGGGGCTGCTCCTCACCTGGTGCGCGGGGCGGCGGCGGGCAGCGAGGAGGAGGCGGCGTGGCCGGCGCGGAGGGCGGCTGGCGGCGGCTGGGCGAGCGCGGCCAGGCCCAGCAGCAGCGGCCGCAGCAGGAGGCAGCCGGCGCCCCGCGCCGCCATCGCCGCGAGGACCCCGGAGCGGCTCCCTCAGAAGCGGTCCGGGGTGAGGGGCCGGAGGCCGGCGCCGGTGAGCCGGTTCAGCTCCTCCAGAATCTCCGCCTCCTTCCGGTGCATCTGCGGGAGCGGGGCAGAGCCGGGGTCGGCGCCGCGCTCGGCGGGACCGGCAGCAACGCGCGGCGCGGCTCTGCGGAGCCGGCCCCGCGGGGTCCCGAGCGCGGGGAGGGGGGCGCGCACGGCACAGGGGGGACGCGTCCCGCCCGGACCCCGCGGCACCGCCGTTACCTGCTGCCACTCGGTTTCCGTGTCGTGCCGGTAGCCGAGCAAATGGCAAAGTCCGCGGGCCGCCGTCACCTGCGCGAAGGGGCGAGAACGGAGGTGCTGCAGAGACGCGGGCTGCGGAGGAAACCCCGACAGCCCTGGCTCCAGCGGCGTGCGGGCGGCCGGGGCTAACGCCGCGCCGGGCACCGGTACTCCGCCGAGCAACAGAGCCCCGGCAGCGCCCGACGCGGCCGGTTAAAACAAACAAGCTTTAAAACGCAGCGTAAGCTGCGAGACCGCAGCCTCCCCGTTCGGCTCGGCTGGCCCAGGAAAGCGGCGCCCCCTCCCCTGTCCCCGGGGGACGCCCGTCCCCGCGGCCGCCCTTCCTGCAGCGCGGCGCCGGGCAGGCCGGCCACCCGCGGCGGGGCTCACCGCCAGGACGCTGTCGAAGTCCTCCCCGGTGGCGCAGCACTGCCGGTGGATGTACTCCACCCCTAGGAAGATGTCCCCCAGGTCGTACTCGTCCCGGCTGCTCGGCCGCGGCAGCTCCCCCGCCGCCAGCCGGTGGAAGGGGAAGGAGAGGACGTCGGTGGGCTCTGGGCGCTGCCGATACGCGCCGTTCAGACGCCGCATCAGCCCGTCCCCGGCGCACGCCACGCCCCCGTCGAAGCGGGAGGCGCCCAGAGCGGCGCGCAGGGCGCACACGGCGCGGCGGAGCGGGGCCCGGCGCACCAACACAGCCCGCTGGGCGTTCCGCAGCGCCACGCTCATGGCGGCGGAGCCCCGCATCTCTCTGTCTCACCCCTTGTCGCCCGCGGCTGCGCGGCGTCACTCACGGGGGAGAGGTGGTGCCGCCCCCTTGGGCAGCGCGGGCGGGTTCTGCCGGCCGCCCGCCTTTCCCCCGCCTCTGCGTTTCGGGCGGGCCGCCGCCTTCGGGCAGCAGCACGGGCCGGGCCAGGCACCGGCCTTCGCGACCGCGGGCAGTAGGGGGGCCCCGGCAGGCGACACGGGGTTCAGCTTCAAGCCTCGCACCGACCTGGGCGGGAGCTGCGTTGAAGCGTGTGCGAGCTAGAGCTGGCTCGAGGTGTCCCTGGGCTGCGGGGCCAGCGCCGCTGGGCAGAGGGCTAGGGCCGGCCCCAGCGAGGCCCCGGGGCCGGGGCTCCCCGGCAGCCGCCCCGGGAAGGGGGTGGGGGTCGGCCCCGCGGAGCCCGCGGCCCTCCCCCGCTCGGCATCTTCCCCCTGCGACTTCCCTCACCTGGGCTCAGGGCGGCCGCTCCCGGTCCTCGCCGCTCCGCGCTGCCCCGGCTCCGCGCCCGGGAGGCAGGCGGGGCTGCCGGCTCCTTTACCGGAGCCCCATGGAGCGGCCGTCTCGGCCCCGACTGCCGTTTGTGCCCGCGGCAACCGCGTGAACCGGGACTGGGCAGGACCGCTCGGGACGGGGCTCGGAGCCCCGCGGGGCCGAGCCGGCCCCATTCGTCGTCACCTCCCCCAGGGAGGTAGGTCTGGAGCCAGGGGACAACCGTGCCGCCGTGCGGTCGGCTCTGTCCCCAGCGTCGGGGAGTTCGGGGGAACGAGACGGGTGCATCCTACCCTACACCTCGGGGTACAGCCCGACCCAAGAGATCGCTCCCCCTCCACGCCCTCACCTAGCAAGGCGTGCAAACCGGCTTCTGCTCAGATGGGCCTGCCCACTACCGCGGGGAAAAGAACAAACCATGCTCAGCTACACCAGCTTCACCCGCCTGCCCTCCCCAGCTCTGCCCCAGGGACTTACCTGCAGCACGACTGCAGGTGAGCTGACAGCAAAGGAGCTACAAGCCAGGCACTGGGCAGAGCTACCTGGGACCACGTGAAGCAGGAAATTCAAGTTGTAGCTGTGCTGGATCACACCAGTATCCTGGGAGGAAGGAACCTGCAGCACAAGAAGCTCTAGCCAGCTGTGTGGACACAGCCAGCCATGCTTACGCCGAGGCTCCTGCAGAGCATCCTCCACCCTACATTGCAACTGTACAAAAGGATCTACCTTTTGTAAACCCATGCTGACTAGGCCTGATCCCCGGCCAGCACGCATGTGCTGCAAGATAGCTCCCAAGATGACCCTCTCTGTAATCTTCCCTGCCACCAAGGTCAGACCAACAGGCCTGTAGTTCCCCAGGTCCTGCTTCTGACCCTTCTTATACAATGGGTGTCACATCTGCCAGCCTCCAGTCAAGTGGAACTTCCCCAGTCTGCCAGGATTGCTGATGATGGAAAGGGGTTTGGCGAGTGCATCGGACAGTTCTCAGGACCCTCAGGTGGATCCCATCTGGCCCCACTGATTTGTGGGTGTCTAACTGGCCAAGTAGGTCACTAATCATTTCCACCTGAACCAGGGGAGCTTTGTTATTCTTCCCCTCCCTGTCAGCCAGTTTCTGAGGATGAGTACTCAGGGAATATCCATCTTTACTATTAAAGACTGAGGTAAAGAAGGAATTAAGTACCTCAGCGTTGTCCTCATCCCTTGTCACTAATGTTCCCCCTGCATCCACTAAAGGCTGGAGATTCTCCTTGCCCCTCCTTTTACTGTTAATATACCTATAGAAGAACTTTTTATTATCTTTTACAGAACTGGCCAGTCTGAGTTCCAGTTCAGCTTTAGCATTCTGTCTTTCTCCCTACATGATCTCACTACATTCCTGTAGTCGTCCCAAGACACCTGCCCCTTCTTCCAAAGCTCATATTTTTACCTCAACGCTCCCAAAGTGACTGAGGGGGCTCTCACTCCCCTCGTCCAGATCATTGATCAAGACAGGAGAGAGAGCTGGCCCCAGGACCCCTGGGGAACCCTGCTTGGGACTGGCCAGCAACTGCATTGCACTCCAGTCACCCCCGACTCTCTGGGCCTGGCCATACAGCCAGTTCTTTCTGTGGCAAAGAGCAGGACCAACCAAACCTCGAGAAACCAAGTTCTCCAGGAGGACACTGTGGGAAACAGTGTAAAACACTTCATTCAAATCCAGGAAAAGCCCATCGTCTCTGACAGGCAGGGGCAGGACGCCACGGCTGGGGGTAGCAGCCTGTGTCACTGTCGTGGTTTTACCCCAGCTGAGAGCTGAGATCCACGCAGCTGCCTGCTCCTTAAAGGAAAAGAGCAGGGGAAGAGGGAAGGGGGGGTGAGAGGCAAGGGATGGGAAAAGGAAGGGGCAAATAACCCCAAAACCAAGAAACTAAGAGGCCCGTGGGTTGGGATAAGGATAGTTTACTAAGATAAAAGAAAGATAAAATATAACAATGCTAACAGGACTTTAGAGCAAAAATATATGAAGCTGTTGATACACAATGCAGTTTCTCACTGAACCCACAACTCAGGCTGTGCCACCCAGAGCCGTCCCGGAACGTGACTGTCACCCACAGGGGCACCCCAGCAGCCAGCAACACCCTGTCCCTGTCTGCCCCCTCCAGCCTGCAGGCACCTCGCACCCTGAGTCCCTCCGGCCTTCAGTCTGCTGTGCCCCTTCCACCTTCACAGGCATCGTCTCTTGCTGTGCAGAGACTTTGCTGTGGATCTCTGGGCTCAGTTCCAGCCTGGAGATTCGTCAGGCACTGCAGCATCAGGCCAGTCTGTGCCCACCAGGTCAGCCTCAGCCCTGCCTTGGGTGGCAGCGAAGGTTGTCCGGAGGCCGGTGCCTTCCTTTGTCCTACTGCCTCCAGCTCCGGGCCACGTCCTTGAAGCCAGACCCCAGCGCTCACAGGATCTTCCACTCCAGTGCACCATCCGGAGAGAGACTGGTGGGGAGTAGTCTGAGTAGGTGCTGGGTCTTGTGCTGGCTGTCTGGGGTGTGCCGGGCAGGGTGCTGTCCTGTGGGGCACCCCTCAATCTGATGGGCCCTCCGCGCCAAGCGGGGCCATGCGGGACCACGGCCTCCCTGCGTGGCGGACCCTGCGCACGGCCTCCTGCAGGAACGAGGCCATGGGTCTGTGGCTCTTCGTGGGTGCCGGGCCTGAAGGCGATGGGGTGGAGGCCACCGGGGAGGCGTGGGGTGCCTTGTGCTGCTTCAGCACAGCCTGCTCTGGCTGGGCTTTGAGGTGCTGGACGTTGGCACAGTCCATCTGTGGGGGGCCAGTGCTGGTCGACGGGCCTTTGGGCGGTGACTGATGCAGCATTTTCCTGGACTGGGTCACTGCCAGGGGGAAGCTCCGCAGCCTTATCTCCAGGCATCGCCTTGCAGTGTGCACCCAGAGCTTGCTGCGGATCTCTGGGCTCAGCTCCAGCCTGGAGACTCTGGCAGTAGCTGCAGCAGCAGCAGGCCAGTCTGCACCTGCCAGGTCAGCCTCAGGCCTGCCTTCAGTGGTAGCGAAGGTGGTCCAGAGGCTGGTGTCTTCCTTTAGCGGGACTGAAGCTGCAGCTGCAGGTCCTGTTGCTGGTTTCGCTGTCTCCTTGTCCAGGCTGGGAAGGGCTGTCTGGGCCAGGGATAAAGCAGGAGGCCTCGGGAAGTCCTGCCTCTGTGGTAGCCTCTTATCAGGGAGGATGCTGTCACGGAAGATCATCCTCTGCACTGGTAGCTGGCAGTCAGAGCTGACGTTGCTGTTCACAGATTCACAGAATCACAAGGTTGGAAAAGACCTTTAAGATCATGGAGTCCAACCATTCCCATCCTAAGTTAAACCATATCCCTGAGCACCTCATCTACCCGTCTGTTAAACACATCCAGGGGTGGGGACTCAGCCCCTCCCTGGGCAGCCTGTGCCAGGCCCTGACAACTCTTTCAGAGAAGAACTTTTCCCTCACATCTGAGCTGACCCTGCCCTGGCACAGCTTGAGCTCATTTCCCCTTGTCCCACCTCCTGTCCCCTGGCTGAAGAGACCATCACCCACCTCTCCGCACCCTCCTGGCAGGTAATTGTAAACAGTGAGAAGGTCTCCCCTCAGCCTCCTCTTCTCCAGGCTGAACACTCCCAGCTCCTTCAGCTGCTCCTCAGAGGATTTGCCCTCCAGCCCCTTCCCCAGCCTGGTTGCCCTTCTCTGGACATGCTCCAGGACCTCCATGTCCTTCTTGGAGTGAGGGGCCCAGAACTGGACCCAGCACTCAAGGTGTGGCCTCACCAGTGCCCAGTACAGGGGCACAATCCCCTCTGCAGACCTACTGGCCACACTATTGCTGACACAAGCCAGGATGCCACTGGCCTTCCTGGCCACCCGGGCACACTGCTGGCTCATGTCCAGCCTGCAGTCACCCAACACCCCCAGGTCCTTCTCTGCCTGACAGCTCTCCAGCCAGCCTCCCCCAAGCCTGTAGTGCTGCTCGGGGTTGTTATGTCCCATGTGCAGCACTCTACACTTGGCCTTGTTAAACTTCATCCCACTGGTCTCAGCCCATCAGTCCAGTCTGTTCAGATCCCTCTGAAAAGCCTCCCTATCCTCAGGCAGATCAACACTTCCTCCCAGTTTAGTGTTATCTGCAAACTTACTGAGGGAGTATTCAATCCCTTCATCGCGTCCCTGGGGGACTCCTGCCCGGCCTCCAGCTGGATTTTGTTCCCTTCACCACCACCCTTTGGGCCCGTCCATCCAGCCAGTTTTTAACCCAGCTGAGGGTCCACCTGTCCAGGCCAGTGGTAGCCAGTTTCTCAGTCAGAATGCTGTGAGAAACCGTGTCATAGGCTTTACTGAAGTCCAGGTAGACCATACCCACAGCCTTCCCCTCATCCATTAAGCGGGTCACCTTGTCACAGAAGGTGATCAGGTTAGTTTAACAGGATCTACCTTTCGTTGGCACGCGGTGAAGCACCCAGCTGCTTGTTGCTCACACAAAGGTCTGTGAGAGATGTCTGTGTGGTGGCCACCTTCGTGCACAGGGGTGGAGGAGATAGTACAGCCTCCTGAGAGCTGTGCTGGCTGCGGGGCTCCTGCTGTCCCATGTCAAGGTGCTGCACTCTGCTGGCCTGGTGCGCCTGTGCCCTGTACCCCTGGGGATGCTGCAGATCCAGGTGACTGGGCAGCACTGGGGGGCACGGCACCAGCAGAGCCAGGGACTCCTCCGTGAGGCTGGGCTGGTTCCACAGCCTTGGGGCTTCCTTGGCTCTGACGTCTACGATGGCGTTTGCCTTCCTCTCCATCGAGGGGCACAGTGTGTGCTGTGGCAAGGGCTGTCTCTGTCCTGGCTGGATGAACTTCGGCAGGACGTGGCAGCCCTGCTGCTGCGCTTCTTGCTCCTGGGACAGCTGCACTGGCAGGGGCAGGGCCCCCAGCTGCACCTCCAGTCTTTTCCTGGCCACATGCATACTGAGAGCCGACCAGGCTGCGCCAGCACGCACGGGGCCGAGGGAGCAGACGCATCCCAGCTGGGCCAGGGTTGCTCTGTCCAGGATCTGGTCGATGTTTTCCAGGCGCTCAGCAGTGCTGAGGCTCTTGGAGGAAATGGCGTTGTAGCTGTGGCAGGCGCAGCAGCAACGGTTCACCTGATGCTGCCACGGCGCCTGCCCTATGTGAGGCCCCAGCCTGGTCGAGGAGCCGGGGCCTGATGAAGTCCGGAACCAGGGCCGCGCCAACAGCACCAGTCGCTGCTGGGCAGCTCCACCACAGCGAGGGCAGCGCTGCTCTGCCTGCGCTTTGGCATCTGCAAGACAGGGAGGGGTGCCTGAGCTACAGAGCTGGGGACACTGGTGGGTGCCCCCCAGAGGCTGTCCCCCTGGCTGCTCCAGGGGCCAAGCCCAGTCCTGGGGACATTCCCAGGTACACTCGGGGCACAGAGTGGACCTGCACCGACTTACCAGGCTTCAGCACTGCTGCTCGCTGCCACCACCTCCAGCATTGCTGGCTCAATATGCTGAGCTGTGGGCAGAGAAGCAGAGTATAGCATGCACCCAGCAAGAACCAGCCCCTGTCCCCACCAGCCTCCAGTGGTCCCCTTGGTCCCAGGTGGCCTTGTACCTGCTGGTATAGAGTGATGACAATTAGGAACATCCCAGCAGTCAAGGCCAGGATGTCAAGGTAGTAGAAGAAGCTATCAGTAACACACATGATGCAGATGGGCTGGCAGTGACAGGGGAAAAGCAGGAGGTCAAGTGAGACTTGCCTCTGGTCACCCTGTGTTGAGCACTGTTGTTCTGCCAGGTGGCTTCTGGGTTTTGTTCCACAGAGACCAAGGATTTGTCTGCTGGGTGTGGTCCCTAGAAGTATTGTGATGTCACCAGTCAGTCACTGAAACCTCTGTGACATCACCCACTTACAAGCAGGGACAGCCCTGCCGGGGCTCAGTGCTGTCCTCGTCTGTGGCGAGTGAGGATCTGCAGGTGAGGGAGGGACAGAGGACCCCCATCCCACAGGCTCCCTGCCCAGGGCAGAGAGAAGATCTGCCAGACGGGGACATGAGCAGGCCCAGGACAACCGGACCCAACCTGCTGCGCCCCAACATCTGTGCTACCCCTGACCAGAGGCCAGGAACCCCATTCCTCCCTTCCCAATCGCTGCCTGTGCCTGTCATGTTGGAGAGGGGAGTTCCCATCCTGCCCGGAGAGCCGGAGCACACACAGACGGCCCTGGTGTTACCCAGGGGTCTGCCCCAGGATGCTCCCCGACACTCGTGGCAGCACAAGCACGGCCCTGAGGCCGAGCACTCACCTCTTCAGCGGCTTTGCTGCTCCCTCAGGTCATATCTCCAGGCCAGGTCATCAGCTTTGTGCCTCTTGGCTTTGCAGCTTGAGATGGCATTGGAGAAGGTCATGCTGGGATGCAGCAACTCTTCCTTTGGTGCCAGCCCCAGCCAGGAGCTCCAGGCCGCACCACTGGCCTTGCAGAGCTCCCCCTGCCCAAATCCTCAGGACCCCACCAACACCAGGACCTGCACGAGTCAGTACAGGCACTGTTGCTGCATTTCCTGCGTAGAGGAGTGGGCCCACAAAGAATCTGTGTGCCCACACTGCCGGCCGTCTTTGCAGCACACCTTCCCAGAGCTGGTAGCCCGGCACCATGGGGCGTCCCGTGAGCACTGAACGCTGCTCCTGGCCTGAAACTTCCCCATGTAGCCCACAAGCAGCCCCACTGATTTTGGGGCTCTGCACTTTCTAAGCTGAAGGAATGGTCTTAATAATGCCCTACTGTGGAGATCGGCGATGGGTAACACGCAATTCGATATGAATTTTAGGTGAAACCATTTATTGGGTGAAATCACACAGATTATAGACATTTGTTACTGCAAACGTGGCAAACTAGAGAACTGCTAATTGGCTACATACACTGTTCACCCCTCCACTGTTTGGTTAGTGATTATAACAAGTTCTGATAACATATCTTATAGCTAAATAGCGTTAGTTTACCTTTGATGCCTAAAAGCATCCGCACACCTGCTGTTCTTAATATGTTCCATTACTCCCAAGTACCTTTCCATAGCTCCATCTTGGTTTAGGGCAGTCTGTACCCCTGTCTTCAAGGCCGCTGTGGTTTGAGAATGTGATTATTAAAATCCTCTCAGCATGAGTAACTTTTCCTGTCTCATGGGAACACGAGGATATTGTCAGGGCCTGTGTCTTCGGTGAGGAGAGTCAGGCTGCTGGCAGGCCTGCTGTCTTCCTCGAGACCCTACATCACTTCCTTGGCTCTGTAGGTGTGCTCAGCTCTAAGGAAAAGAAAGGACAGGACACTTTATCTTCTCCATACAGCAATGATGGATCCAGACATTCCATCCTGTACTTGGTCTCAGTGTCTGGCTCCAGCAGATCACAGTGGGCCAGCACGACAAGAAGAAGTCGGCTCCACACAGACTCCCTGGGAACATGGGCAGTGAGAGACAGACAAACCGCCCTTTCTCTGCCACACACCACTCGCTCGCTCCCGCACGGAACAGCCTCCGAGCCTGGCCCTGTCACCCGTCCAAGAGCACAGCATGAAGTAGCTGGCTCAACGCTGGTGGTGACAAACTTCACCTGACAGACCCTGACAGCCCAGGGAGCATTTACCACCTCTCGGCTCGACCTCTCAGTGCCTCGGTTACCTGCCAGCGGCCTTTGCGTCTGCCCCTTCCAAACACTTGACTCTAACCAAACCCAACCAAGCCCCAAACCCAACATGTGAGCACTGGACACTGCTCCTGGCCCGCGACCCCCCACGGAGCCCACAAGCACCTCTCTGACCCTGGGGCTCAGAGCTTTCCTAGCCCAGGAACAGGCCTAACAGCACCCTATGGCCTCTCCCGGCCCCACCAGCACGGCAGCCCAAGGCCAGCCAGTCGCTCCCACAACAACGGTGTGAGGACCCAATGCTGCTCCTGGCCTGGAACCACACACAAGAAAACCCACAGCTCACGCAGGGCAGAACTCCCACATCCCCCAGAGACCCACTCAGCCCCGCACACCACCCGCTAACAAGTGCATAGTGCCCGCCCCAAACCCCTCCCCCCTGGAACCAGCTCGTGCCCCTCATAGCAACGCTCAGGGAGCTGGTTTAGCTTAGGACGGGAACGGTTGGACTTGATCTTAAAGGTCTTTTCCAGCCTTATGATTCTGTGGGATTCTGTGTCTGTGGTTGTTCTATGATGCTAGACCCCAGCAAATGCATCATTTTGCCCACACGATGCAATAATCCCATGCTGTGGCACAGGCTGGCCAGCTGCCTGGCCAAGAGCTTTGCAAAAGAATGGACTAGGACTCCTGGTAGGCAATGAGCCCAAGAGAGCACAGCCAACGGCACACAGGGTTATTTGGGTGGGTATAAGCATCAGATGGAGGGAAGGGGTCGCTCCCTCAGCAGCAGTCAGCTGCTTCCTTGATTATATTCTTCTGAGGCCAAAGGCATTAGAGGAGGGCAAAGCAGTTGTAGGCCTCAAGCCTGGCTTGCTTGCTTGGTGGAGACTGTGACCATACCAGTGAGGACAGGTGACCCAAGCCAGGCTACAGCATGCTGCTGTGCAAGCAGTGTGGGGCACACACCGGGGCATGTTACAGGGAGACCAACACACAGTCAAGTTTCATTTGCAACACTGTTAGACATTTATTAACCCACCAGTCCACACCACTTCCAGCTGACACCAAAATGTGAAATACCATAGCTGGAACCTTAGAGGCAGCCTGCTGCACTGGGAGAAGGCCAAAAGCTCAAGGGATCCAGGCTGGGCCCTGACACTCACTGTCTCAGGGCTTTCTGCTTCAGTTTCTCCTTTTTCAAAGTGGGAATGATGCTGGTTACTTCACCTGTGAGGCTATGGGAAGCTGGATGCCACCAGCTGGGGAACAGAACAGTAAGAAACCTGAGCAGAGCACTCCTCTTTCCCATCTGTGGGGGAGGATGGGTGCCCTTCTCCTCCCAGCACAGGCTCCAGAGCAGACAGCACTTCAGAGACAATCGGTGACTCACAGCACAGCAAGGATTGTGCAGTGCAGCCATCAGAATGCTGGATACAGGCTAGGCCCCAAATCCCACACTCTTGCCCCAGGCAGCCAAGCTGGACACGGGAAGATAAAGGCAGCTTTGCAGCTTCCTCTTCTCAGATCACCAAACTGGTTGGAAAAGGCACTTCACTCCCTGCCCCAGGAGGCAGAATATACCTGGGGAAAAACCTTCTGTTGTAGTTTTGTGTGGCTGAGTTCTAGTGGAGGAGGGGGGCTGCAGGGGTGGCTGCTGCAAGAAGCAGCCAGAAGCTCTCTGCAGGCCCCACAGAGCAAACACCAGCCAGCTCAAGGCCAGAGTTGCTGCTGACCAAGGCCGAGCCCATCAGCAATGGTCACAGCGCCTCTGGGAGTCACAGTGAGGAGAGAAAAACCCACCTGCAGCCACTTTGTGCCCCCAGAGAAGGTGTGAGGAGCTGTGCAGGACCAAGGGCAGTGAAAAGGGGTCAGGGGGGAGAAGGTGCCCCAGGTGCTGGAGAGAAAGATGCCCCAGCAGCCCCTGGAGGAACCCATGGTGGAGCGGTTGTCCCCCCACAGCCCATGGACAAGGCCCAGATCCCACCTGCAGCCCGTGGAGAGGCCCCACACTGGAACAGGAGGAGAGAGACAGGAGATGCTGTGACCCATGTTAGAGCAAGCCCCTGCCAGCATTTGCAGCCCATGGAGAGAGAGATGAAAGAGAGAGAGGAGAGATATGAGAAAGAAAGACAGAGAGAGAGAGAGAGAGATCCACACAGGAGCAGGTTGGCTGGGGGGGACGACTTGTGGCTCTGTGGAGGACCACGCTGAAGCAGCAGCCGGTATCTCACACCACCCAGAGGCCATGGCCTCTGCCAAGGGCTCAGGTTCAGGCAGAGGAGGCCTCCTGCATGGCCTTCCCCGCTCCAGCAGAGGATGTGGATTTCAGCTGCCTGGAAAGGCGGCTGTTGGGATGCAGCCGGCAGAACCGTCCTAGTGTCCAGATGGGGAAGACGTTGCGGTACGCAGTGTAACTGATGGCACACGACTTGTTGAATACCCCAGCAATGTTCTCCTGAGAGAGACACACAGACAGCAAGATGGTATGGGTGACAGGACAGGATGTGTTGCTGAGCTCACTGCCTTCCTGAAGCTCAAAAGCCACAGGTGGCTGCCTCTCCAGGTAACGGAATGCACGCCATTGGAATGGCTGCACAACACCCAGGACACCTGCAACACCAGGGAGCCCCTTGGAAAGACCAGAGGGAAGATGTACCTGAGGCCAGTCCCCACTGGGCAGTTGCTTATCAATTAAGACTCTGATGCCCCTTTCCAGCACGTCGATGCCAGGATACCTGCAAAGCATGAGGGAGATGTGAACACTCTTCTCCAAACCATCTGCAAGTCCCCATCCATGTCCCTAGGGAACACAACCACCTCCAGGCTGCCCCAAGCTTGTCCCAGGCATCCTGAGTGCTTTAGGAAGGCCCCTCACAACCCCAGGACACTAGACATTACGAATACAACAAGCTTTTCCCAGGCTGGGCACCTGCAGTTGTGACCAAGAGAGACCTTTGCTTTGTACTGGTGGTATGAGCCTTGCTGGCCCATGGAGCACGGTGCAGGCCAGTCCCTCATTGCAGGAGGCTTCTGATCCACAACATGGTCACCAGCAAACATGGTTGGGTGCATGGCCCACCACCAGCCAGGCCAGGGCCCGTGGCAGCCCTGCCACATAACCTGCCACTTTCCATCTCACCGAGCACGCAGGGACAATTGGTGCCCAAAGGGGTGAGGGCAGCTCCTACCTGACAGCCATGAGCCCCAGCAGGGCCCAGCACGTGTTGTGGATCTGCGACACGGCGCTCTGCACGTATGTGCGCTGCTCGCATGATTCAAAGTCCTCTCCCCACCCGCCATCTGCCATCTGCTTGGAGAGGAGGAACTGGCAGGCCCGGGCCACCTCTTGGCATGCAGTCCTGCAAGGACAGGGCAGAGAATCGGACAGGGCTGGGTGAGAGCTCATTTGCATGCCTATGTTTCCCAGCCACACACAGGAGCTGTGCTCTGCCCTGCCCTCAGCTTGAGGCTCAGGCAGGGAGTGGCCCCATCGTATCGCAGGTATGGGATTTGTGAAGAGCAGTACCTAGTGCAGAGAGCCCATGTGCAGCCAGGACATCCACCCAGCCCCACCATGGACTCTTGCCCCGGCCCAAGAGGTAGGTAGGGGCAGGGGAACCAAACAGTCCATTCTCACCCGTTGTGGTATGTGTGCTGCATACTGGCAAACGCCTCCAGACCAAACCAGGTGCCATAGGTGAAACAAACCCCCCAGCTCCTAGGAAGAAGGGGACAGCAGTACTGTCACGGGGGCAAGGCCCCAGGTAGAGGCAGGCTGCGATGTGCCCATGTTCACACCAAGAACAGAGTCAGGCAGAGAGCTGCAGCCTGCCTTCCCCTGCAGCGTCCCTGCCACCATCTAGTCCCAGCTCCCTCAGGCATCAGCACATCAGCTGGGGACAAGGGGAGCTGGAGCCACCCTAGTCTCCAGGCCTTGTCTGGGTCTTGTGCAATGCACAAGGTGCTTGCTCTGACTGGACTGGAGGGAGAGGAAAGGGGAGCAAAGAACAGGAGCTAGAGAAGGGATCGGCCCGTACTTGCCCTTCCCACAGATCCTGCCAGCCAGGAATGCTGGCCATCAGGGTCCCTGTCACACCAGGGCAGATGGGGAAAAGCTGGGCACTGGGAACACTGCTTACCCTTCCCATGACCCATCAGCTCGCTGCTTCTTACGACAGAAGTCCAGGCCCTTCTGCAGAGTCTCCCTGGTCAGGA
The DNA here is from genome assembly GCF_964237585.1 of Gallinula chloropus. Taxonomy (NCBI): domain Eukaryota; kingdom Metazoa; phylum Chordata; class Aves; order Gruiformes; family Rallidae; genus Gallinula; species Gallinula chloropus. The sequence continues at coordinate 27,361,658 of NC_140090.1, read as the reverse complement.
AAAGGCACCCACTTTAAAAGCAGATCAGACTCAGTCCCGGCTTCATCGCGGGCATCCATGAGCCCCTCTGGGGCTGTGATGGATCCCATTATTAGAGGGTTCAAGAGGCAAGGCTATCCAGACAGGCAGCCACGTTTTTAGGAACTGGGAGTCAAGTCAAGCACCAGTTGGCTGCTTTTCTGCCTCGTGCCAGCATGCAAAGCAGAGCACCCAGCCTATAGCCAGCTGCAAGATCAAGGCAACTGCAAAGTCAAGAGGCAGGCAGATCTCCAGTCATTTCCCCCTGCCTGGTCTCAAACAGCCTATGCCCTGCTCTCTGAGAGAGGCTGGGTCCCAGCTTCTTGTGCGGGGCTCTGCTTAGGAGAAGTTGCCAGCATCCCAGCTGTGCACACCCCAGGGGCCACCAGAGGGACTGCTGCATGGCAATGCAGAGGTCCAGGCAAGACCCCCAACGATGGTCAGCATGGGCTGTGCCAACAGAGGCCATGGCAGGCACCGTGGGACATTGCAGGCCTACCCACTTCTCACTGCAGCGCCTCACCTGATCTCCAGGGCTCTGTGCTCAGGAAACTTGTCATGGAAGTGTCTCAGTGCCTGCATGACAGCCGACGTGCACTCCACATAGGTGTAGTCAATCATGATGTCACCTGCCAGCAGGGGAAGGGCATCAGTGCAAGAGCCCTTCTGCTGGCAAGAGCCTCAGAGCCACACGCTGCCAACCTCTCCCTTGGGCACACTTTTCCCACAAAAGGACCTGGGCCAAAGCCAGGCACCCGCTGGGCACACAGCAAGGCCAGTCCCCTGTGCCCCTTGTGGGGATGAGCCAGCCCCACACAGTTCCCCTTACCAAACACCTCTGAGGGGTTCAGCAGCTCCAGTAAGTGGCCTCCTCGTTTGGTTTCATACGTGGCAAAGCCTCCATCCGAGTTCCTCATGCTCAGCAACTGCCCAGACAAGCAGAGGTTGGGGAGGGTGGGGATGGTGGGACTGGCTCACAGGCAGTACCACCCCAATATGGCCCCAAGTCCAGAGCAAGGACAAAGTCAGACCCAGGAGGCCACAGCGTTGGCAGGCAACCAAAGTCCCAAACAGCACTGACAGGCAGGCACAACCTGGAGCATCACATATGTAGTTTTCTATCACAGTAAACACAGTGTTGCCATGCCAGGCTATGGGCCTTGTACTAGCTTAGTAATACCAGATCTAACAGCTCCTTAGGTGCTGGCTTCTCTTACGTTAGCTTGAGTTATCTGCCCGTATTTGTGCTCCACTCACCACATTCACAGCATCAAAGAGGCGCTCAGGTGGGACAGGCTTGTCTATGAAGGGGCATTTCTCCTGCAGCAGCATAACTGACTTCAGCCCCTCTGCTGTGCAGTCTGCCACGATCCAGCCACAGTCTCGGGTACTGAAGGGGAAGCCACCCTGGAAAGGGGTCAGGAGAGCTCAGCACCTTCCCCCGACCTGTTCTGGTCTTCTGAGGGGGAAAGATGCAGTCCTGTCCACGTGTCAGTCAGAGGACTCAGGTGTGCACATGTTCCAGCCATCATACCTTATTCATATGGCGGTAATATTTCTCATAGCTGGGTGGGTTCTCTGGGATCTGCAGGAGACAAGAAACAAATGAGGGCAGGCACAAGGTGCCTGGCTGCAAGAACCATGGGCTGAAACCACTGCACATGCAGAACTGTGTGGGACTGAGCACCACTTGTCTTCTAGTGAGGCAGGTGGACAGGGAAGGAGGTCAGCTCTGGAGCAGGGAGTGCTGAAATCACAGTTTGGACTGGTTTCAGCAAGTGCTGCTAAAGTCCCCTCTCTGAGCACTTTCCTGCTAGGGAGCCACCAGCTTTCAACACTCCCATTCACAGCAAGACCTATGACTGCATCTGCACCACGCTGCTGGTGGTGGCAATCGCCAGCAGGAACTGAGCTCACATGGTCACTAACCAAGGACACTGGGTTTCCCAGAAGTCTGCCTCAAATGTGTGGGCCCCAGAGAGGAGGAAAGGCAAAGGAGCCTAAGCCCTCGGTGTTCCGGCCTCTCTTAGCCCAGGCAGCCCACCCAAAACACCCCTGGGCCTGGCCAAGGTCCTCTTCAAGCTGCACACATGGCTTCTAGCAACGGGGAGCAGAAAACAGGAGGCAGTTCCTAGGAGTTTGCTAGTTCAGCCCTTCAGAAGGCACCAGATGCATCCAAGAGAAGCAGCCAAGTCTGCCCAGCCAGCACGTGAGACAGCACACAACAGGCTCTGCTCACCTGGGTGAACCGGAGGAACTCGTAGGCGTTTTGCAGGCAGGAGGTGAATTCAGGCATCTCCTGGGCTTCTGCCTAGAAACAGAGGTGCTTGGTCAGCTGTCAGCAAGGAGTTGTGGCCACCAAACATGCCCCTCAGGGAGAACTGGATGTGCTGGGACCTTTCTGACCTGCTGATCTCAGTGCCATTAATGTCCATCCCTTCATACAGCCCTTTCTGTAGGGCTGCATTCCTACTTCATGGAGTTTCCACTACACAACTGGACAGTGAGAACTGAAGCAACAACTGTTGCTGGCATCACTGAGAGATATTTGCATGACCATATCAGAGGCTTACATGGGTAATTACCCTTAAAAAAGCATGCCCACCATAGGTGTCTCTACACCAATGCAGGAAACAGCTGCACGCTGTCCCTGCTAAATGCCAATGCTCGGAGGCCAAGCAGAGCAAGGAGGAAGGGCCAGGGTTTTACCACAAGACACTGGGAAGCCTAAATTGACCCCCTTAGCTGGCACTGTGGCCTCCTGCTTCAAAAACAGCTGGCAGGGATGCACCAGCTGTGCTGGGCGCCCTGCCTTCCATGGCCGAGGTGGGCTCTGAGAAAGACGTGTGTTGGCCTGGTTCAGCCAATGCCAGAACTGGTACAGCAGAGGCCTGAAGCACAGTAGGAGCTGCCTCTACTCTGGGACGTGCCAGGAGAGATCATTTACCCAAGGCAGCATGCAGCATTGAGGGGTGCATTACCTCCAGGAAGGCTTGGATGGCAAAGGCAGTGTCCCAGAGCTGGGATCCATTTGTGCCCTGGAACAGAAAAAGTCAGCAGTGAGGGGCAGGTGCTGGCAGTAGCCTGACCCAGCTGTGAGTGTCTGTGGGACAGCGTTTTCCTCTCTGCATTACTCCTACTAGCTCCCTCCACCCTGCATCTCAGTTTTATGTGCTGGCACAGAGGGGAAGGCTGCAAGAGCTCCAGAACAGCAAGGGAAGAGGAAATGGGACAGCTGCTTTGCCCTGCTCTGTGCCCAGCCAAGACAGGAGAGGTGGCTATCACTAAGGAGCAGAGGGTAATGGTGGCTATGAGGGAAGTGCTGCTCAGACCACGTGCAGTATCAGAAGCCTGTTTTTCTCACCCCCTTCTCCCAGGACCCACGAGGATGAAGTGGACAGAGTCCTAAAGCCATCCCCTCAGCTCACAGCCACAGAGAGGCAAACTAGCAGGAGGGACACTACTCACTCCTGGCACAGCCAGGGGAGGTGGCAGAGACAGACAAGGCCACCAGGAACCAAAGACAAGATGCTGGAGCTCAGGCCCAGAGCGACACCGAGCTATCCCATTATTCCATGGGCTGCCCCAGCATGCCAGGGTCCCTCTGAGTCACAGCTGAACTCCTACAGCACTTCACCTGCATCTTCATGCCGTCAAGGCCCAGCCTGTGGGAGAAGAGAGCACAGTGCTGCAGTGCAGGCACAGCCAGAGTGCCAGGAAGCGGGTTGGGAGCCACAGTGTGCTCACTCGACAGGGATCAGAGCCCTACACTGTCCCATGTGGGTGGCGCTCAGCCCTTACCAGAGGTAGTCAGGGATCCTGGAAACGTGCTCTTGAAAAGCTGAGGAGTCCTTTCCATCCACAAACCAGCGAACCAGCATGTTGATCGTCTTGGAAATCTGCCGAGAGCAGCACTGTCACTGCTTTGGAGACAGCTTCTTCCAGCCCCAGGGACACATCTCTCTCCCATCCAGCATTAAGCCATGTGGAAGTGGTCCCAGGCTTGACCTCAACAGCTCCATCTGTGGCATCACTCAGCATAGCTGAGTTAATGGGGCAGGTGCCATGAGATTATTCCAGAGGTTCACCTCAGATATTTCCCGGGACCACAAGAAGTACCCCTCACCAGGGCCACAGCTGTCTGCATGCCTTCTATTCCCCATGAGCATTAGCTCTCCAGCATTAGGAGCAGCAGGAGCTGTGCTCCAGCAAGGTGTGGTGATTACAGTTACATGCTACAGTTACAAAGGACTGGGGGAGGGGGGCACAAGCTGATCCCTAAAGAGCAAAGTGAAAGACCTTTAGCAGATCACCAGCAAGTGTCCTACCGGCCCAATGCTGATGCACTTGGTGAACCTGTCATCAGCTCTGATGTGGTCGTACAGCTCTGTGATGGCTCGCTGCCGCAGGTGAGTGCTGTGGTGGGCTTCATACACATTCATGATGGCTACAGGAGAAGACAGGGACCAGATTCACTTGCTGTGCCAGGATGCACCTCTGCTCATGTGATGACCAGTGAGGAAAGCATGGGAACTGCTCTGTCCCAGACGTGGCCACAAGGCCCTGCTGCTCTCAAGGGGGAAGAAGCCCAAGTTTCATGCAATCCACATCCCCATCCCAGCTCCAGGATGTACACCGGTATTTGGCAGTAGATCCTAAAGAGCCCCCACAGTACAAGGCAGCTTCAGTCCTAGCACCACCAGCTCACCTGGCAAGGGCCCTGCCACCCCTGTCAACATCGTTCTCACCATAGGCAATGCCCAGCAGCCAGCTGTGCGGGGTGTACACATCACAGGCAGCAACGTTGTTCCTCTGGGCTGGCCAGTCTATGCTGGCATAGTCTTGCACGTACAGCTCCTGGTGAAAGACAGCAATGGGTGTCAGCCTGGCAAGCTGGGAGCAAGCAGCCACAGGCAGCTTACTGTTGGAAGCTGGCTCCACTCCCTGGACTGAGGGACTGTGCACGTATGAGGGGTGTCACTTCACACTGACTGGCCCACAAGGGCATGGCTGGCAGGGCAGGTGCTCCTTACTGGGGAGCCCCACCAGGGTCAGCTCCTTACCTGCCGCAAGCTCTGTATGAGCTCGTCCTCTTCTGCTGACAGGCGCCTGGCGTAACAGTAGCTCATGGGGAGGTAAACCTGGCGGCAGTGACACCAGAGCCGGGACGGGTGGGCTGGGAACCACGTAGGAAGCAGCCTGTTTGCGACAGAGAAGGTGCTACTGTGATGAACAAGGAGGGCAAAGGTGGCATGGAGAGATGATGTGCTGACAGGGCAATGCCTGGAGCAGGGCATGCCTTTCCCTATCCCCTTGTACAGCTGCAGGAGAAAAGAAAGAAATATCCTTCCCAACAGGGTTGCTCCCTCCTGACCAGGACCAGCAGACACCGCTCCTGGCTCAGCTGACACAGGGCAGGGAGGATCCCAGACTCAGAGAGGAGGGAGGGGGGAAGTCAGTTCAGGGGACTTCTCTCTTCCCCATGGGACTTTGAATGTCCAGACTGACGGTTAAGTGCATCTGATGACAAAGCAATAGCAGCCCTTGGTGCTGTACAGCCCCGATTTCCCCTAGGGAAAGTGTTTGGTGCTAGCTAGCCTTGCTCTGGTCTCCCAGCTGACAAGCAACCCCAGCACCCCCAGTTCCAGACCACAGCTGGAATCAACCCAGCCAACACCAGCACCTGGAACAGCTCTGGGTTGAGGCTGGTGGCAGGACAACAACCCTACCTCCACATCAAGGGCAGTACGCACCACATCTCTGGGAGAAGTGTGTTCATTCCCTCCCAGCTGTAAACGTTCAAGACAGCCAGCCAAAACTTCCCCCAGGAAGGGATTCCCACAGCACCGCCTGCAGAGAGCAGTATCAGCTTTCAGGGTTAATGCAACCATGTCAACTTCCTGCTTTCTTCCTCACTGCAGGGTCCACTTCTCCTCATGTTCGGGGACACACCGCTCAGGCTGGGACACATATCCCAGAAGGGGCAAGCTGGCCACAGTACAAGAAAATAACACACCTTCTCATCAATAGTTGAAAACGCAGGTGGTGTAACAGGTAAACAAGAACAACAGTCCCTCCACCACCTGGCATCCCCCCATGCTCCCACACCGCCCTCAGGTCCAGACAGACCTCTCTCACCAGCACACCAGCCCCACAGCTGCTGCGTGGGTACAACAGAGCTGACCTTTGCTGTGCAGGTTGACACGGGCCCGCACAACGTCGGGGTCATCTGGCCCAACTCCCAGGATCCTCAGGGCTACGTAGTTGAGCGCTGTACCAAACACTGTCGATTTGTCTTCCACATGCCTGTCACGTGCAGACACAGAGACAGCGTAGCTGTGAGGCAGCTGTTGGCGTTAGCCAGACACAACCCACTGCACAGGACTGTCTGTGTTGGGTTGGGGGTGGGGTGGGGGAGTGTGATGCCAGGGGTGACTGTGGAGATGGGAAGACCCAACTAACACAGGAAGAAACCTGACTCTGCACCACCCTGCCACACACGATGTTTTGGGACACCACACCACAGATGAGGTGCAGCCAGACTTGATGCTCCAGCCATCTCTGTGACAAAAGGTATCCCTGGAGCGCTATGCAAGCAAGTCCAACTACCTAAGGGGTATCACAGCTGCCAAGCCTGGGCAGATCTGCCAGCAGCCCCAAGTGCTGTACTGCGGAGGTGCAGCATCTTTGCTACTCACAAGCCCCAGCCTCCATCCGGGAGCTGCACAGAGCGCAGGTAGCGCACCATCTCTTTCCGAACCCCCTCCGGCAAGCGGATCTTGGCGGTGTGGCAGGTGATGAGGAGACCTGGGTGGTCAGACAGGCCGGCTCTTGTCAGAAGCCGAACGCGGCACACTGGCCCCTCTCGGGGAAGGCGCCCCGCGAAGCCTACCTGGCAGGAGGAAGAGGGGCCCACCGTAGTCGCCCGCCCAGTGCCCGTCCTCGGCCTGCAGAGCGGCGTAGAACCGCATGCCTTCCCTGGCAGCCTCCCGGGCCGTGCCGGCCGCCGGAGAGGGCCGCTGCGCCTCGCCCTGCGGGGAGACGGCGCCTCAAGACGGGGGTCGCCCCTCGGGCCCTGCCGCCCGACCACTCCCCGCCCCTGGCCCCCGCAACGCACCGCGCCCAGCCCCAGGCTGTGCCGCTCCAGCGCCGTCTGCGCCCGCCGCTCGCCGCCTTCACCGTCGCCATCGTCGTCGCCCAGGTAGCGCCAGCGCTGCCGGCCGCCCTCGCAGCGCAGCCGCCAGGCGGGCAGCTCCGTGGCCGGCTCCGAGCGCCACGGGCCTCCGCGGCGCCGCACCGCCCTGCGGGAGACCCAGCGCCGTTAGACCCAGACCCAGACCCAGACCCAGACCCAGACCCAGACCCAGACCCAGACCCAGACCGACACCCCCCGCGCCGCGCCGGTACCCACCCGCCGTCCGTCGCCATCGCCGAGGCCGTCACCGCCGCGGCCCTCGGCGGAGCCGAACCTCGCCGCCCTGGGCCGACATCGCCTCACGGGCGGCAGCCAATGAGGCTGCGGAGCCGGCCCCTAGCCCCGCCCCCAGCCCCGCCCCGGGCGGGCGGGCACCCATCGCGCAGCCCCCTGCCCAGGTGCGCAGGGGTGCAGCGGACCCTCCCGCGCGGGCGGCAGCACCCCGGAGCTCGGGGGTTCAAAGCGCACGTCCTCAGTGCAGATGGATCCCCCTCTCCTCTCCTCCCGCAGGCATCCGGGGTTTGTTCGGCGTTCCCTTCCCTCGCGAGCTGGTTTTACTGGCCGCGCTGGGAAGAGCGTGTGTGAGCCCAGGGTGCTGCTGGGCCTTGGAAGGCCGGGGTGGGAATGTAATGCACAGTCCTGTAAATGTGGTGAGATCTCCCTGGTGCCTTTCAGAGCGACCTGGCTTCCCTCCTGCCCCAGAGGGGACCCCCAGATCAGCTAAACCAGGGGAAAGTTCCGGTGGAAAAGCCCAGACTCAAACTGTAAATATCTGTGATCAAAACTGAACCTTGACCCTGAGGCCAGGACCACCCCCTGTCCAGGCACCACCTGGCACAGCAGTCCTCAGGGAGCGGGGGGGGGGGGGGGGGGGGACAGGGACAGAAGGGATGTGGCACCCCTCAGCACCCCAAGACTGAAACACACCTGTGAATTCACACTTACTGTATTTGCTCACCTCAAGTTGAACTTAAAATGCTGCTCTGCTAGCAAACACCTCTCCACTTGTGTCCAGCATAATCTCAGGGATTACTGGGATAGAATGCGGTAATTTTATTTGGGAATGACAGAATTAATTTGGTATTTATTTATAAACTAGGCTTAGGTCACACACAGTTTCAGCCCCAGCTGTGCTCAGGAACAGCAGGATTTTGTCTGAGTAACTAACGGTGCTGGAGTCCTCCCAGGGGCTGTCCCAGCATGAGAAATGTCCTTGGCCAGTGCCTCATACCTCTGGCTCTCACTAGAGAGAGCTGTGTTGCTTCTCTTGCACAGTTTAAATAGACAAAGGGAACTCCAGTAGTTCGCTCATATGAGTGTTGTATTCGGAGCTTAATAGCCTGTCCTTTATTTTTGGTTTATAGAATCCTAGAATCTCCTGAGCTGGAAGGGATTCTGTGCCATGGAGTCACAGAATCATAAGTTTGGAAAAGCCCTTTAAGCTCATGGAGTCCAACCATTCCAGTCCTCTACTAACCCATATCCCTGAGCACCTCATCTCCCCGTCTGTTAAACACACCCAGGGAAGGTGACTCAGCCCCTCCCTGGGCAGCCTGTGCCAGGCCCTGACAACTCTTTCAGGGAAGAACTTTTCCCTCACATCAGAGCTGACCCTGCCCTGGCACAGCTTGAGCCCATTTCCCCTTGTCCCATCTCCTGTCCCCTGGCTGAAGAGACCATCGCCCATCTCTCTGCACCCTCCTGTCAGGTCAGTGTAGGTGGTGATAAGGTCTCCCCTCAGCCTCCTCTTCTCCAGGCTGAACAAACCCAGGGCCTTCAGCCTCTCCTTGTAAGCCTTTCTCTCCAGACCCTTCCCCATCCTCCCTGCCCTCCTCTGGACACTCTCCAGTATTTTTATTCCATTTTGAGCTGTGGTGCCCAAACCCCCACACAGTAAGTACTCAAGAAAAGCAGTTCTTCATAACCCATCTGCCTGAGACAGGCTCCATGTAACTATTTCTGATTCCTTGTGGATGCCAAAATCTTCAAGTAATTTCTGGTAATAACTGCCTAGAGGCAGTGATGGAAGATGAACTGCTAGATTTTATTTTCCTGCTTTTATCCTGCCTGCCTGCCTTAGAAATTCTGCTTTAGTTATGAAACTTTTGTTTTTAAATAACTGCCAAGCTTCAGTTACCCAGGCATTGGTTTCACACCAGGCTGTCTGTATGCCTGAGGTTCAGACCATGGCTGACAAGGTAACTCATGGGCGCTCTGCTCACTGGAGACACCCTCTGAACAAAGGGATCCTCTCAGTTCATAGAAGCAAATGCCACGAGTAAAAATTGTGGAGGCACTTTAAAGCCATGGGGCATCATCTTGTTTGTTTTAAAAGGGATGATTTTACCAGCCATGGTTTAAATATGGCCATCACTGCCTGGAGAGAAGATACATCTGCAACGGTCACCATTTTAGCAGAGATATTTTAAATAAAACCACAGCTGGTTTTGAATCATCTCAACCCCACCATGGTTTCTCCTGTCCCCATTAAGGTAGTCTGGCTGCAGGAAGCAAAGGGTGGGAGCCTCCAGCACCCTGCTCTGCCAGTGCTTGGGATCAATGCTGTAATGCCTTCTCTTGCTCCAGGTTGGATGGAGAAGATGTTTGTGTGGTTTTTTTTTTTTTTTAATGCAGTTAATAGCTGTCTCTTGTTTCAGCTGAATTCAGCCAGGAGCTGACCTCAGCTCAAGGCCACAAGGTAAGAGCATCCCAGCATTTTCCAGTTCAGAGAGTTTGTTGCAGTGGCAGCAGCATTATTTGGTGGTTTCTTAAGGGGGTCACAAAACCTGTCAAGATGACAGCACCTGATGGGCCATCACCAAGGCCCAGAGCTGCTCCTCTGCAACCCTTGTGAATGGTTGTACTGGGACAAAGGTGGGGACATGAAGGGACTGGGGGAAATGGCAGTTAGCCAGAGCCGCAGAACCCAGGGTTTATAATATGAAAAGGCAGACATAAGGGAACCTCTAATTGTGCTTCCTGAAAGGGAGACACTGTCCTAACCTTGCAAGTCTGTTCTATTGGGGTAAGACCCACCCATTCCATGGAGCCTGCCCCATCTCTCCTCATCCTCAGGCAAAGGCAGGGGTGACATCTGCACAGGGCTCCAGAGATGGTGCAGGGCCCAGCGGCTCCTTCCTGGGGCAGACAAAACCCCTTGCTGCCCCCCCTTTCCCCAGATCTACACACAGGCCACCAACTTGTGCCCATCATCTTCCTCTAACAAGTTCACCAACCACCAACCCAGTTCCCAGATGTGTTTCTGCTTCCCAGCACCATTTGAGGCTTCTCATGAGGACCCTACTTCATCTCTGGCTGCCATGTCTGTTGTCTCAGTTACTGGGTAACTTGCTCCCTGCGACGCTGCCCTGTGTGCTGGGACTGCAAGCACAGCCCTGTGGAGGCAGAAGCAGCTGCTTCTCCCTCCCACCCAAATTCCTCTGCTTTCATTGCTTTTTTTCCATCAGAGTTCAATGACTTTGTCTCGTGGTCTGGCAGAGCCTGGTGCCACACACACACTACTGAGACAAATACACTGGCTTTTCTCCCTGCGCCTCATGAAGAGCCTGCATTGTGCTTTACTGGGGAGAAGGAGACAGGCAGAGGGGCTGAGGTGTTTTGCTCAGCCTTGGGCTCTGTAAAACCCTCTGTTTCTTTAAACACATCCACCCAAAGCTCTGGCAAGGAAGTGGAGACCCCAGGGAAAGGAGCCCAAAGTTACAGTCTCCTGTTCAAAGATCAGGACTGTGAATTTTAAAATAGCAGGAGCAGCTCTGTGCAGCACTAAAACATGTCTGTCTGCCTTACAGCACCCATAAAGCATGGGTGACATAGTGACAACATGTTCTGTGGGGCAACCCTGCCTGCTGCACCCCTCCTCACCCGGGCAGGGGGCTGCTATTTAATGGGTGCCCGCCAGCCCCGGAGAGCCATGCTGAGGATGGTGGTGCTGGCAGCAGTGCTTTTAGAGGATGCTGCCAGCATTCCCTCTGCTGCTGGCAGCTCTTCTGTGGGCATGGGGGCAGTGGCAGTGTGGGTGCCAGGGCTCAGGGTGCACTGTCCCCATGACTGGTGTCCCCAGCCCCTCATAATACTCAGCGCCAGCAGACAGCTCCAGCTCTGGCTCATGCCATCCCACTCCTGGAAAAGCAGCAGAGCTCGGCAACAAAGCACAGTGAAAACCTGCATCCTTCAGCCTGTTCTCTGCGTCTGTCACAGCTGTTTGTGCTGCAGCAGCAGCCTGGGCGACCGGCGGCGCTTGGCTGCTCATCGCCTGCTCCCCCCGAAGATCTCCCTTCCCTGTGGGGCAGCCCACCAGCCCCCACGAAGCATCACTGCTGGGGGGTCTGTGTGCCAGCCTGCGAGGGGTTCTGTGGGGAGGGGAGGGAAGCTCGGAGCTCCTGGGTTCACATGAAAGGGCGTTCAGCACCCGTGGTGGGTGCTGGGGCTGGCAGAGGACTCGTAAGCACCGCTGCCTGCATGCTGTGCCACCACCAGGCACCTGAAGGCAGGAGGTTCCCACCATCCCCCAGACAAACTGGTGGCGTCGCAGTGAGAGCCCCTCTCCAGCCCATGAGGCTATGGCAAGGCTCACCCCAGTGTCTGAGTCTAGGAGGAGCCGCTGCTACTGCCAGCTCCTGGCCTTCAATCATCTGCAACTGCTGCACGACGGCTCCCACTGTCCCCTGGACTGACCGGGTGGCTGAGAGTGTCAGCCAGACCCACCCCAGAGCTGCTCAGCAGAGGCACAAGGGCCTGCTGACACACGCTGCCGTGAGGGACGTTCCCATCACAAGCGAAGACAAACCGCTGCCCCAGAGGGTGCTGCAGCCCTGGGATGGGACCCCTGGGAGTGGGGGGAAAGGGGGATGGCCTCCATTGTTCCTACACACTTAACCCTGGTTGCGAGGCACCTTGGGGCAGGTGCTGGGGTGCCCATCCCCGAGCACGCCTGCCCAGCCGCGGCTCACAAACCGTTGCCTTCCCTGTGGCCAGCACGAGCGATGCTGCCGGGACAGCTCTCTGGCTCACTGCCCAGCTATTTTCTTCCCCACAACGGCAGCTTTCTCTGCAGCAGCTCCCACGCCCATGGCCGTGGGCTGGCAGCGAGTCAGTGCGTCTCTGTGTGCATCCCTGTGCAGTGCGGGCCCAATGCCCGGCTCCGGACGTCCCTGCCTCCAGCTGCCATTGGTGCTGCGGGCGCTGCAGCAGGGCTGGGGGCTCTCCGCCCCCGGGCATAAGAAGGGAGCGAGTCCCCGGGCGCCCGGCCGCTCTGCACTGCTGTGCCGCAGCCTGTCAGCAGCAAGGTGAGAGGGGCCGGGGGATGCTGGGGCAGGCGGGCTGCTGCCATGGGAGGGATGGCACGGGGGGGGGGATCATGGGAGGGATGGATGGTGTGGGGGGCACCACGGCAGCCCCAAGCTCTGCCGCTGCAGCGGGGTGCCAGCGGGGAGCCGTGTGGACGGGCAGCCAGCAGCCAGCTCGGTCTGGCGTGGCCAGGGCACAGGCATGCACAGAGCGATCAGGACACACCCCTGAAGTGCTTTGGGAACATTTCTACCTGACTGCAAACAGTTCTGCAGTTTGGATGCCGACTGCTGCATGGGAGAGGGTGGGAGCCTGAGAGTCAGGCACGGTGTGAGATTAGTGCCTTCAGCATCGGGCCTTGGAGTGGTGCAACAGGAGCCAGGCTGCAGGGCAGGAGACATAAATCCATGAGAATCCAAGGGAATGCCAGGCCTCCCCCCAGCATCAGTGCATGAACAGTTTTTGGGAAGGTGGTTTCATCTCTCCCTTTTGATCAGGGTCCTTTGGTTTGTCCGTTTGTGAAATCTGCAGGGAACACTACAATCCCAACTGTTAACATTCCCAAGAGTGTCCCCAGACCAAGAGTAGCAGGAGGGAGGTCAGAGATCTGCTTGTTTTGTCCCAGTGGCATTCATCAAAACCGGTTCATGCCTGGGTTCCCCTGCCCGCTCAGCTGGAGGTGGGTGTGGAGGTGAGATGTGGCTTGAGGGGACAGCAAAATCCTTCTGATGCTCCATGCAAAGAAATGAACCTGCCCTCCACCCCAAAGCAATGGGTTAAAGCAGCGGGAATCAAAGAAGAGGTGAAGTAACTGCCAGGTTGGCACATAAGGAAAATGCAGGAGCACCTTGCTGGAAGCCACCAGAGCTTTGCAGCCTCTCCCTGTTTTCTCTGTGCCTGCACAGGGATCCAAGGAGCCAAACTCACCTCTGTCCCAGGGGATGTGTCAGCCCCTGGTATGTGCCTGTCCTATTCTGGGCATTCCTTGTGCTGCAACTCTGCTCTTCTCCTCGAGACCTCCTGGAGACAGAGCTAAAGTCTCTGGGGATCTTCCCCTCTGAAGTGAGAGCAGCTAGCAGTGCTGTTCAGCAGTGTGTTTTGAGTGTGGGATCTGACCTTGGTGACACATGGGGGCGAGACCCAGGACGGCCATGCCTGCAAAGCAGAAGGCATCACTGGATCTTGCCCTGGCTAACACACCCACTCCTCTGACCTCAGGGCCACGCTGTGACCATGTCTGAGCTGGAGAAAGCCATGATTGCCATCATTGATGCCTTCCACCAGTACTCAGGGAAGGAGGGAGACAAGCACAAGCTGAAGAAATCAGAGCTGAAGGAGCTCATTAACAACGAGCTGACCCATTTCCTCGGTGTAAGTATTGCTCTCTGCACAGCACGCTGAGCTGGGCTCAGGTAGCCGAGGTGAGCAGCTGCTGGACTCCAGTAACTCTACCTCAATTGGGAAGCAAGTGCAGGGGAAGGGGTACATTAATGCAGCAACGAGCTAAACACTTTACTCTGGCTCTGCAGGAGCAGCAGATGGGGCAGTTGCTGCTGGGGGCTGGGGATTCAGGTTGATACTAGAGGAATTTTCTTCCTGGTGGGGGAAGGGGTCAGTGTTGACCCAAGGGGCTCAAGATGCCCCTTCCCAGCTGCAGCCCCAGTTCCTGCTTCAGGAGGGCTGCTGCTGTGCAGATGTTGCTGAAGGCACAGGAGAACAGGAACAAGCAACAAGTTGTTTGGGATGTGTCTGAGCAGAGAAGCAGGAACATGTTACTCCGATCCTCCCCAGCTTTGGCTGTCTGTTTTTATCCCTCCAGGAGATCAAAGACCAGGAGACTGTGGACAAAGTCATGGAGGCACTGGACAGCGATGGGGATGCAGAGTGCGACTTCCAGGAGTTTGTAGCCTTCATTGCAATGGTCACTGCTGCTTGCCATGAGTTCTTTGAGCATGAGTGAGCTGGCAGGAAGCGGGCGAGCACCTCATGCTGGAGATGCAGAGCAGCAGCGCTCCTCTGGGAAAAGACTGGGTGCATTTAGGGGCTCCTTGGAGTTAAGCTTGTGCTAGACTTAAGCAGCTTATTAAGTTCTGCAGCTTTGTGAACAAGAAACCCCCACACGGCTCAGGAAAGCCTGTCGGCCAGCGCCCACCTGGCTGGATGCAGTGTGTGTCTGCCTTGTCTCAAGCTCCTTCCTCGCTGCTGTCTGTAAGGGACAAGCACGGGGCTGGAGGCAGGCAGACGCTGCGATCCAAGCTTGCTTCCAAAGGGCAATTCAAGGGCTGAAGTAGGAGGTGATGCAGAGGGGCTGGTTACTGGAACCTGGTTCTGAGCACGCTGGCCTGACTGGAAAGGCTCCTGTTGATTCCCGTGGGCTCTGACCACCTTGTGCATGGTACTAACCTAGGCAGTACGGCCACCATACTGTCAGGGGCTCAGCAGAGCCCGTGCATTTCTTGGCAAATTGAGACACCCTTGGCTTGAAAGGCAAAGCATAACCATCTAACAGCCCGGGCTTTTCTCGTCAGTGAATCCTCCTGCAGTACTGGAAGCGAAAGCACATGAGGCTCCTGGGCTGGAGGACAGCCTCTGGGCCTGCTGGGACATGACTTGGCAAGGTCTGCAGGCTCAGGCAGAAGGGAGGGGGTGAGGATCCGCTCAGCATGACCACAGTGCTTTAATGTAGGCCAGGAGCAGCCTCCAGCGTGTGTGAAAACTGCGAGAATAAAACGTTGGTTTGGTTTGTGGCCACAATTAGTCTCTGGTGCAAAACGTGTCCTTTCGTCCTGGGCTGTGTGCTGCTCCCCAGCAGCCCTGCCCTGTCAGGAGCACTGTGACAACTCACATCCCCAGGTTTCTTGTTGGGCAGAGACCCTGCAGCTCCCTGGCACCACAGCTCAAGGCTGTTGCCGCCACCACCACGCTCTGCCTGGCTCTCCAAACTGGCAGGTGTACCTGTGAGGCCAAAGGAGCATGATGTGCCTCTGTGGGACTGCTGCTGTTCAGGATGCATTGACTGCTGCCAGGGTCACCCAAGAGCTTGCAGCGGCCTTCTGCAAAGCCAGAACTAAACCTGGAACCATGTCCCTGAAGCTTATGCTCCTGCCTTTTCCAGTCTGCACCTGCCATCCAGCTGGGCGGTAATCCCAAGTTAGGCACTGATGGATAAGCACCATCCATAGTGACAAATTCACAACAAATATGCCCAGAGATGTTGGTTTTACTGCATTCCATGCTTCATAATGATTTCATGTCTCTGGACAGGGACCATCTTGCGATTCTCAACTGCATCCCCCCGACTGCGGAAGGGGACACTCAAGCAGATACACACATAAAACAGACAACATGGAGACGTGGAATGTGTTAGGTCAGAGGGACCTTTGAAGGCCATCTAGTCCCACCCCCTTGGAATGAGCAGGGACACCTTTAACTACAGCAGGTCACTCAGAGCTTCATCCACCCTGACCTTGAATGTCTCCAGGGATGGGGCCTCCCCCACCTCTCTGGGCAACCTGTGCCAGGGTCTCACCACCCTCATCTGAAGAATTTTTTCCTAATACCCAACCTACATCTCCCCTTTTCTAGTTTAAACCCCTCACCCCTCATACTACTGCTCCATGCCCTTGGGAACAGTTCTTCCCCAGCTTTTATATAGGCACCTTTCAGGGACTTGAAGGCTGCTATAAGGTTCTCCCCTGGAGCCTTCTCTTCTCCAGGCTGAACAACCCCAACTCTCTTAGCCTGTCTTCACAGAAGTGCTCCAGCCCTTGGATCGTTTTTGTGGCCTCCTCTGGACACATCTTGTACTCCATCTAGAATTCAAAAAGCAGTTTTGCCATCCCAGGGCAGTGCTCAGCAGAGCCCATGCATTTCTTGGCAAATAGAGACACCCTTGGCTTGAAAGGCAAAGCATAACTTGTTTGGCATCCAAATTACTTCTACCACATTTTCAACACCCTCATCAGTTCTTGGTTCAGCATTTTCAGGGCTTTTACAGACCTGAAGCAGCATGTGAGGACAACAAGTGGGGACACTGTGTCCCAGTGTCCCCAAGGTAGATGGAACTCTCGTGTCTGTCTCTTGAGCCTGAACCTGAGTGTCCCCAAGGTAGATGGAACTCTCGTGTCTGTCTCTTGAGCCTGAACCTGAGTTCAGCAGAGACGTCTGATGCTTCAGCACGAGGATCTGCAGGCGAGGCTGCCTTCTGCCTCAGCACACCAGTGATGCTCCCATGGGTGAGGAATCCTTTCCAGCAGCTCTGCACAGCATCAGAGCTGTGGGTGCAACACCCGGCTTGAATGCCAGCAGAGCTGGTGGGCCACAGGCTGTTCCCTGGGGAGCAAGGGGCACGGGAGCGGGCAGCCACGCAGTCCGACTGGGCACACGTTCCTGGCAGTAAGGCTGCTCTTGACCCAGCACCACCTCTGCTGGGAGCTCACAGAGGCTTTACCTGGCACAGGAGAAGGAGTGGCAGAGTGGTACGTGGTGCTCAGCCTACCGAGCCCCGGACACACCACCCCAACCAGCAAGTAAAGCAGAGCCCCCCTACTCCCAGCACCTCTAAAAACACCCTAGTCGTGTCCCCCTTCTCCCCGCCATGGTCTGCCAGCCCCTGCATCCAGCCCAGGCATGCTGCCATGACTTTCTGCTCTGGGAGATCAGAACCTGCACCACTTTTACTCATCCCACCTCCTGACAAGTCTGTGAAAGGAAGCCCCCTTACAGACACACCCCCAGCGACCCCCAAATGCTCTTCCATGTAGGGTCTAATCTTTCTGAGAGCGATGATTACCTGCTGTTAGCACGTCCAACAAGAAAAATACATGTTCACCTTGTTAACCGTTGATGGAAGCGGGTTCAGGCTGAATCATTGGACAGCAGCGTCCATACACTGACAGCAAGAAAAATAACTGATGTTAAAAAGAAAACCAAAATTTGCTTTTACCACAAATCATCCACAAACCAAATGTGGACTTCTGCAGACCCCAGAGAAGGAACACTCCTGACCTTGTTGGCTGGAGGAAAGCAATTGTGTAAAACAACACACTGCTGGGCTGTGTCTCCCACACGTTTGGAACTCCACGCTGCAACCTGCGATGGCACTGTGAAGCGCTCCTCCATTCTGGCAGCCTGGAGACATGGAAGCACATTCCTGCTTCCTCTGTATAATAAGCTGAAAAGAAAACACCCTGTTTCAAGAGGAAGTGGCAGCATTTCTGTGAGGGATGCACAGCTTGGCTCTGCTCCACCTACCAGACCTTAAATCTGAAGGACCCACCTGACCGTACTGACTGTACTGCACCAGTCAGGGCAGCAGAGCACATCAGCAGTTTTTCCATTCTGAAACATTCTCAGCACTGGATTTTACTGCACAAAGCCTGAGTTCATCCTGCATCCCACACAGTGAGGGCTTCTGACTGACAGGGGAAGGCAGCTGACAGCAGGAAACCAGGAGAGCAAAAGGGGAAGCTTTTGAAACAAAACAAACACCTCCAAAACCATTCAAGGAGCAAGGTAAAGCTGATCTTTAAAAGGCCACATTTATGTTTTCTTGCTCCTGAGGTTTTGACTCTGCACTTAGGCATGGCATGTTACAAGAACAGAGGCACAACCACCATGGCACTGTCATCACATCTGGCAGACAAAAACACCGTAAAGACAGACAAGCCCTCCTTTCTCCGCTCCCTCTGCAAGCTAAGCTTCAGGGAATGCTAGAAAATTAACTACTCACTGCTGCTTTCTTGTTTTCCTGCTGTAATGATTTCCTGGGGAACAATGAGCAATGAATGAAGGTGCACCTTAACCTTGCAGGACTGCTGCTGGAATGACTGACGAAGAACACTGCTGAAATAAAGGCAGCTTTACTACTGCTTACAAAGTTATTTAGTACTCTCTGGGTCTGATCTCATAACGTCCTGGGTTCAGCCAGGACAGAAGGAATCCCTTTCCAGCAGTGGGTGGGTGCTGTGTTTGGGAGCTGGGATGGGAGCAGTGCTGGGAACACAGGGATTTCTCTAGTTGCTGCCCAGGACTCAGGGACTCTTCAGTTGTTTGTATGTCCCCCCCTAATGAGAAGGGAGGGGGGACAGCCAGGACTTGCTGGAGAGAGGTGATTGGGTGCTGCTCCAGGACGACAGTCCTTCTCTCAGTGCCCAGATCAGGGCTGGAACTCATGATCTCATAAATCAGAAACCTTCCGCTCTGACTGCAACCCTTCTGCAACAATATGTCTGATTTCCTCAGTGTGGCAACTGGCCAGCAAACCAGTGACAGCCATTTGTTAATTCAGAAGGAGACAGGGCTTAGACATCCCTTGCTACTATATTTTACATTCCCAAAACATCAGCTAAAGGAAAAAAAACCCAAACATAATTCTTGTACCTTTACTCCAAGCTGGCATTTCAAGCATCCGACTCACACAGTTTAAAATGAATTACAGGGTTTTGACATTTGCCTTCCTTAGTTTTGCAAAAGGCGACTTGCTTTGGCAGGAAAACCTGCCGTGCTTTAAATGAGCTTCATACACAACGTCATCATAGAATCACAGACTGGTCTGGGTTGGAAGGGACCCCAAGGATCACAGAGTTCCAATCCCCTGCCACAGGCAGGGCCACCAACCTCCAGGCCTGGAGCTACACAAGGTTGCCCAGGGCCCCATCCAACCTGGCCCTAAACACCCACAGGGATGGGGCACCCACCACCTCTCTGGGCAGCCTGTTCCAGCACCTCACCACTCTCTCTGGAAAAAACTTCCCCCTAATATCTAATTCAAACCTTCCTTCCTTTAGCTTTAATCCATCCCCCTTGTCCTGCCAGTGTCTACCCTTTTAAAAAGCTGGTTCCCCTCCTGTTTCTCTGCTCCCTTCAGGGACTGGAAGGCTGCAATGAGGTCCCCCTGCAGCCTTCTCTTCTCCAGGCTGAACAAGCCCAGCTCCCTCAGCCTCTCTTCATAGGGGAGGTGCTCCAGCCCTCTGATCACCTTCGTGGCTCCTCTGAACCCTCTACAACAGACCCACATCTTCCTTGTATTGGGGCCCCAGCTCTGGACACAGGACTCCAGCTGGGGCCTCCCGAGGGCAGAGCAGAGAGGGACAATCCCCTCCCTGTCCCTGCTGCCACCCCTCTGCTGATGGAGGTGGATGATGAGTACAATGACTTACTGTAATAGTGAGAAAACCAGAAAAGGCTCAAACAACACTGTCTCCTCACTATGTACAGTGCTTTTAAAAATTTGCAGGACAGATGTTGGCTTGTTTCCTGTTGTTGGTACATCTTGGTTTTCTGTAGGTGTGGCTCTTCAAACAACAACTCTGCCTTCGCTGAAGAGACTACAACTTAAAAGAGATTTCCACATACAAAACATCACCCCTTTTTCCATCTGGCTAAAATCAGGTGCTTTGGTCAGGAAACCTGTGAAGTCTGTGTTAGAAAATGCTGGTGATGTGAACCAAACCACCAGGGCGGGTGAAGAGGGTGGGATCTACAACCACAAAGTGTTCTGCAAACCACACAGACCACAGGGAGCCTCTGTGGGCTTGTGTGCATCTGCTGGAGCCCAAGGAAGCCTTTGCATTGAACCCTGCATCAGAGAAACAATTCTATTTGGAAACACGCTCCGGAGCAACGGTGGCAAAGCACATTTTCTTTTGCTAAACATTAGTCCAGACACTCTGCATCCTGCAAGCCAAGTCACGGAGGCCGAGGAACACTTTTTTCTTTAGTGCCTCTTACAGCCTTTCCGTCTGCTGCTGCTTTGGGTCAGCCTGGGGAGGTTGCTCAAGGCTGTTGTCTCGGTGCTTCTGTTTCTGCTCCTGTTCTCTCTTTCCAGCCAGTGTTTTTGCCCGGCTGGTCACTGTCCTGGGCTTAGCATCAGGCCCCTCTTCATCCTCCCAGTGCTTTTCTCAGTGTTCTTCAGAGGTGGAAATTTCAGCCTATGTCCGATTGCAAAGCACACACAGAGGCATGTCCGCTCCCCACCGCGTGTCCTCGTGTGAAGGTAGAG
Organism: Gallinula chloropus; assembly: GCF_964237585.1. Classification (NCBI taxonomy): domain Eukaryota; kingdom Metazoa; phylum Chordata; class Aves; order Gruiformes; family Rallidae; genus Gallinula; species Gallinula chloropus. The sequence goes on along the minus strand of NC_140090.1, from coordinate 27,341,136 downwards.
GTGAGAGGACCTGGAAACAGCTCGGCTGCAGACCGGCAGCTCATGTGCCTCGGGGGTCTTTAGGTGCTGCTTGAAGGCCCTCCCGCAGGTGGAGCACCTGGAATTCCTCTCAGCTGACTTGAGAAGCTGGTGCTATGCAAGGCAGGTGGAAGAGCAGAAGTTCTTCCTGCACCAGCCACACTCGTAGGGCCATTCCTCAGCGTGCAGGCAGACGTGCAGGACCAGCCCAGCCTTCTGTGCCAAACCCTCCTTGCGTTTGAAAGGCCTCTTGCCGGTGCGTGGGCCGCGGTGGGTCTCCAGGCGCACACGAAGAGCTCGCCGCGGCGCTCATGCTCGAAGGGCCTCACGCCGGTGCGGGTGGCCTTGCGAGGTGGGAGGGCTGGAGGAAAAGCTTCCTGCAGACGCGGCACCAGTATGGCCGCTCGCCTGTGTGGGAGCGGAGGTGGAGGGCGAGATGCAAGGAGGAGAGGAAGGCTCTGCCACAGAGCCGGCAGGCATGGCGACCACCCCCCAGTCTGAGTGGAGGCTCAGTGCCAAGGAGAGGGCAGAGGCCTTGGCGCAGGCAGGGCAGCGGTAGGGCTTCTCCCTGGTGCAGACCTGCCAGTGCTCGGCCAGGTGAAGGCCCACCTGTGCAGCCACTCAACCTCAGCAGCAAGCACCTGGCCCTGGCCCGCTCCAGATGTGGTGGTAACGTCAGGAAGTAAAGGGAGAGCTGCTGGCAGCCATCTTGCTGCTTGATGGGAGAGACCAGTCTGGTGATCTCCTGCTGTACAAGGCCAGGACTGCAGGCATGGCTCCCCACAGTGCTGACACTGCAGGGCTTGGGATCATGGCCCTGCCTTGGCTTTGCTGTGCCCTAGGCGGGGATGCTGCCCACCTCTCCCCACCATGCAGCACCACCCAAGCAGAGACAAAGGGGGCATGGGGCGGGACCCCAGGGCAGAGGCCAGGGAGTTACCCAAAGAAGTCAGGAACAGCCCAGGGGTTGAAGGACTGCAGCTGCTTTAATCCCTAAGGCAACCAGGAATAAATGATGCAGAAGAGGCGCTCCAGGCACTGACCCATCCGAAACACGGGGAAGCCACGTGCTGCAGCCGAGCCGAGTTTCGGATCTAACAGCAACTCAAGATTTTTTCAAGAGCTGTTTTGAAATGTTTAATGTGCTTCTCGTCTTAGGTTTACTTTACAAGGCAACTTGTCTCGCTGTCATCAATTTCTCCATACAAAAAAAAAAATCTTACAATGCTTTATTTGCTAAAAAACTACAACATTAAAACTGGGGTTAGGTAGTTCTTTCCTTTTGCCAGTTGTTACGAGGAGTGTCCCACAGTCCACTGCCAGAGGTTGCTGTGTTTAAGTTACACAAGTTCTGTACATAATTACAGTCAGAATAAGCAGCTGTATAATACACCACGGTCAAACACCAAGAGGGCGAAGAACTACTACATATGAAAGCTTTTGTTGGAAGATTCTATAGTTTATTTGACCCCAAATCAATTTGATATCCTCGTATCGGGAGACTGACACCCAACTTTCTTAGGCACTGACCCAGGCAGAATTACCTTGAAAAACCCAACTCTCTTGCCTAACTCGTGCTTTATTAAAAATTTTTAATGTAGCTCAAAGTCTTTAACAACTCTAGAAAAATAATTATTTGCTAGTCTCGTGCTTACCTTCAAATACATGAAGTATTTGAGCAATTTCACATTCTGAATTAGGTTCACTGCAGTATTAGATCAGACAAACTGCAAAACCTTAATTAGTCAAGTGTGACTCAACCAACTGGATATTTCAGCTGGAACAACAACAAAAAAAACCCAAGTTCATCTAAATACAACTCTAAATAAGAATGAAAATCTGTACCCCAGCAGAACAAGCTAAGTAACACTGAATTATCTTTGCCATGGTGGGGAAAAAGATAAAAATAAAATCACTATTGCAAGTTTTAGCACAGGTTATTCAGGGATAACACAGCGAGACCACGCTTTGTGACCATTTCTACAAATCATATGGAGATGACTGGCTTTGGAATGAATTTTCAAACACTGGGTGTTATGCAGGGCAGTAATTAACAGCTAATGCTATGAAAACAAGCGACTTTAGCACGAAGTTCTGACAGAAAAGAGCAGCGAAGGCTCCTGCATCAAGTAGTTAAAACTGGATTATTAACTTATATTTTATTATAAAGTTTATAGCATTACAGAGGCCAGCATGGCACGATAAGTAACCTTGTTACAGCTGCAGTATTTGTTTTCGCTTGGTACAAAAAAGAAAAAAAAACACCAAAAAAAAAAGCTGAACAACAGCGTTAATTGTTGCTGTGCTGAATCCTGGACTGGAATGAATTTGTGTCTTCTGAATAGGGATGAGGCCAGTGATTTAAAATAAAAAAAGGCTGCATTTTTCAACCTCAGGTATGTGCAAAATTCCTTTCAGTACAGTAGAGAATACGGTAGGTAACGTGTGCAGTCTTGGAAGTTACGCCCTGACCCAGATTACTGCCAGCATATTGCAAACAATCACATGGAAGGTGATTCCCAAGAGCTACTCACGACTTTCGGTATTATTTCCAGGAGTCTTCCTCACAGCCGGTGTTCTCTCCCCATCCCACTTTATGTCCTTTTATGCAGTGCATCAAGTACTGACATTCATAAGTACTGAAACAAAAAAAACCCAAACCAAACAATCCACCTTGGTCCATGATAGTTCTAATAAGGTTCCTTCAGGAATTCCAGTCAACTCTCCACCCCAAGACAGCTGGAACTGTTACAATGGACTTATGAAAAAGCAAATGCGATCTGAGAGATGAAGTTCTGTGAAGATCAGTATCTTCATTTCCCTAAGGTCTTCAACAGCTTTTAAAACCACAGAAAAAAAATGGATTCAGATGTTGCTATTTGGAAAGTTCCTTAATTTTGGTGCTTTAGCCCTGATCTGATTTTGTGTTTTCACATGTTGTAGGCAACATAAATAGGATCCAACTGGTCAGCTAAGAAGCCGTCTCTCAAGTGCATTCGCTGCTTCTCACCACGGGAATTGATAGGAATAACACCGGGGTCCACAATGACCACAACACCCACTATCAGGTAATGCTCTTCCAGAACCACGTTCGTTACCAGCGCCACCAGGTCCAAGGCTTCTTGCTCTGAGCCTTCTAATTCCACGACCACCACCAGCAAGTTGGTCCACGTAAACACAGCACTGTAGGCACGATACAAAGAAGCACATAGTCAAAGGCAGTTTAGTTATCAGAGAGAGACTCTCTGGACATGAGTTCTGTCAGGACTCAGACAGTGTAATAACTGAGAGCGAGTGTCATTACAGTAATGAGAAAATATTCATGAGTCAAGCTGTAACTTCTGGGCATATTCCCTGCCACTGGTTCTTTAATGCTCTGTGTACAAAATAGGTCTTCTCCTCTTACATGTATGCAGTTATGTATTTAAGAGCCCTCTGCACACACATGTTAAGCCAGGAACTGTTACGGTGTCTCATGCAGTGTGTGCATATGTGATACAAATATGCTTGCACACACCTTCTTCAGAGGCTGAAAGGAAAGCCAAAGCCTCTAAGATTGTGAGTAAACACTACTGCTTTGGGACTGAAGAGGACTTGCAGCCAAATGGCATATGTTGTCCATTAGGACCAATGTGAAGATGCCATTCAAGGAAACCCTTGAGGTGTGTCTACCAGACCCAGGTGTGCACATTTTGACAGCCAGGGAAGCCAAGGACAGGACTTGTGAGTGTGCTGCTGCCCTGCGCATGCCCTGCCCTCCTCATCTTTCAGACTATGAAGATTGAATTCTGACAAAGGGCTGGCCTTTTCCCTCCACCCCCCCAAGCAGGGGAAAGAGGGGCTTCCCATTTCAGTCACACTCGGTGCCCAGGAGTCATTACTAAGCAAAGTTTTGGTGAGTTCATTCTATACCAAGCTCTAGCATGCTATTCCACAGAGCTTGACTTCCACTGCTTTAGAAGAAATAAAAGGACACAGGAAAGTAATCCTGAGGCTCTTACCATTCTGCAATGCTCTTATGTGCTCTTATTACAGAGGTTTCTATATCGATGGGATGGTACCTCATTCCTCTGAGCTCCAGTGTTTCATCCAAGGAGCCTACCACATACAGGGCATCATGCCTCTCTACAACATAGCACAGGCATGCAAAACATTATCAGATCTGCAGAACAAAGACAGTCATTTGCCTACTCTTGACATTCTGACCATGTCCCTGGTGCTCCCTAGGAGAGAGGTCCCTAACGCTCACCAAGCTCTTTTTGGAGAGAAGAAAATTAAGAGGTCATTTAGCACTTCCACTTAGTGACTCCAAGCAAATGAAATCAGACTAAAAAGCGTCCCTGGGACATCCAGTTCTGCCCCTTTTCTCATAAACCCAATCTAAATCCCTTGGGAAGGCATCTTTTTGTCATCCTGTTCTCACCAGAGAACTCTCCTCTGAGACAGGAACACTTTTCCAATTTTCAGATTTACTATTTTTTTTCTTTTTACACACTTGTCCTAATGCCAGGATCTCCTCAAGTTCCCACAATTAATGCAGCAAGAATGACTCTCTCATCATTCATTTACTCTGGAGCAACAGTGAGATACCACATCTTGTCTGTAAAGACAATGGGCTCAGGGAAAAAGTGAGCAGAAAGGCTCTAGTGCTTCTAACAAATGTGCTTATATTATTTTACAGAAGTGGAAATAAAGGAAGTTGAAGATGATTTCCCAGTCAGTGGAAAATGCATTTCCCCTTTTGCATGGTTACCCAGTACCCATGAATGTCCACAGAGTAACACTTCCCATTACATTCAGGGCTTTTCTCTGATGGACAGCAAGATAAAACTTCTAGGACAGCTGCCTCTTCCCTAGCTCAACTACCCCAAGGAGTTTCAAACACATCTTCTGGAAGTGCCTTGGTTTCCTCACCTCCACTAGCATCAGTGAGTTCTGTTCTGCGCAGGAAGCCCAGGTAACCAGTCCGAGCCCACAGGGTCTGCGTGTCCCCGAAACTCAAGCGAGCAGTGAAGTGATCGGCGTGCAGTGCCTCCTCTCCATACACTGTGTAGTAACCAGTAGCGTTGTGGGGACTGCTCACCCAGATCTAGGGGATTAGAAAAGAAACCCAAACCAAAAGGGAATCCCATATAAACATGCCAGGAGGTGTCATTTATTGATTTTAAAAGATCTGTTCCTCTGATAATTGTGTTGCTTCTAAACCTCCAGGAGTAGTTTTATGAAAATAATTCATTAACTTCTGCCTCACAGAAAATGAGCATAAAAAACAAGAAGCAAAAAGGGTTTTTTTTATGCATGCAATTGGGGATGGAAAAACAAGCAAGGCATTTGGCTTAGTGGAAAGGAATGCCTGGTCACCTGCAGTCCTCTGTGAGGAGGACATCTTGGTATACACAAATCCAGGTGTATGTAAAGCAGATGAAACCAAACAGAAAACTGCCTCACTACTACTGCCCACTGATGGGAGGACATGCAATATTCACTGCCTCCTCCAGCTGCGGGTCAGACACAGACATGTCAGCTGGTTGGACCCCGTGACCCCGTGACCTCTCGATGTCCCTTCCAACCCCTACGATTCTGTGATACTACCACACAGGAGTGTGGCAGAGGAGGGAGGAAACCATGCAGACAGACAGATGGATGAGTACCTGAACAGTCCCAGCTCTGCATGCAAAGTTCATTCACTTGCAATTTCTGTGGCTATCCCACAGAGAGACAAGTACTTAGCTAACATGCTTTATCTATACATTAAATCACTGCTGACAAACAAAGTACAATGCCATCAAAGCTTTACCTCTCCTAAATGTGAGTCTCCCAGAGGTCCCTTGGTTTCTGTGTGTGCTATGATGACCTTCACCCCTGGAAGAATCTTGAAGAAGGAGAAAATGTTTAAAATAGAAGCTCAGAGAACTCGAATTCATCAGAAGTTAACACTGCAGAGCCCCAGAAATTGCCAGCCAGTGCAACTCTTCCCCTCTCTGCCCAAACCCTCTCCTCCTACAAAGTTGCTTTATCATTTAAACTCCAAGCTGCTACAGTGCAGCTTGAGCTGAAGTTTGTTTCACACAGGAAAAATGCCTTCCATATGAAGGCCTCCAACTTCTTCAGTTTTAACAACACATCCTGATGCTTCACCTGGATTCACTGTACCTATCTGGTCACTTTATGCTCTCTCTAGTGCCTCTCTCCTCTATCTATGCCCTGATTAGTGAAGGTGCTGGCCCAGATTCTGTACTGAGAGCCAGCTGAAGTAGCTCACCACCCAGGTACGGGTCATGAGGAGGAAGGATTGCTCTCACTCTCTCACCTTCCCAGACTCCATGAGCGGCAGACTGTGTGGAGAACCTCTCTCTACCAAACGCACCCTGAGGAAAATAAAAGAATGCATTTGTACAAGTGTTTATCAACTTAAATAGAGGTTAAATAGATCTGCTCCAGTATACCCAGTGTTACCCTATCCTCACGACAGTCAGCTACGCTCAGCTGTTCACCATGCAGTAAGACAGTTAAGAGTCTCTGGCTGTCCTCAGGACTTCCCTGTGAGCCCCCCCAGACCGTGCCCATGCAGCCCATCAAACCTGGCTTTGTAAGGTAAGTTTGCAGAAGGAACAAGGATGGATTGCAGTTGGAGAGGTGTATGAGAGAAGAGGCTCCTACACACTATGTCACATCATATTACAGCTATACCCACAGGCTAGGATGGACTAATACAGCTTTGAGGCCACGGCAGAGCTTGTTTCTAACAGGAATATATACCACAGGAGTCACGGTGATACACTGAACAAGGAGAAAATTACTGTGATTTACATTGACCTGTTCAGATGACAGATTGGGATCACCAACTGCTGGTGAACAGCTTGTCTTCTAACCACTATGAAGGCCAGGGCAATCAAGTTGGTTTAACAAAGATGACTAAAGGGAACTCCAACTGTACTTTCTCCACTTCCCAGAGACATTGGAGCCACATGTCTCAGAGCTGCCCACCATAAGGAGACAAGGCCAGGGGCATACTATGCAAGCTGGGAAACGCCAGTGAGGAACGACCCCGGAGCAGGGTGATAGTGTCAGCACACATACCCACAGGGGAGGAGGATCTCTGTTCTTGCAGACTTCCTGTACTGAACTGGTCCTGGCCCCCCCCTCAGTAACCTGATGAAGCCTTGAAGCTGGACCTGCTCTGAGCAGGAGTTCACATGAGGGACGCCCAGAGATCTTGCCCACCCTGTTTCTGTGGTTCTGTGACTAACCAGCAATGTCACCTTCTGCTAAGGGTGAGCTTTGGCAAGGAACAGCTAACAGGTCTGGATGATACAGCACTGATGGACAGACAGAAAGTTAGGTGAGGGCCTAGAAAGGAACAGCAGACCAAGCGGTGGAGCAGGAGATGCCGGACCACTCCCAGCACCCAGCCAACACTCTCTAGGGTGGGTTCCACGTATATGGTGGTGACAGATTAGCTGCTGCCTAGAATATTCCCACAAACCAATGCAATGCCACGAGGCTGAACCTTCTCCTCTCTTAAATAGTGTTTTAACATAATCTGTACCTGTCATGTCGAAGTGCTCTCATATCTACGTAGACTGTTGTTGGATCTGGTCCTGCTGTTCCCTAAAAATAAGAAGGAAGAAACAAATTCAACCAAAGCCAGAAAATCTTGCTTTTATTCTCACAGCCACATAAATTCACAAATTCCTCTCCCTTTCTTACTGACACTTAGAAAGGACTGCCCTAATCTATCAGAAATACAGTAAAATAGACCCCCTTCCTAGTGTGACTGCCATAAAGCTTTGATGTTTTATGGAATCAGTAAATGAATAGACAAGTGAAGTATGTAGTTATATGGTTAAGCCTCTAAGTTTTTAAAATGTTTAAATTTAAAACTTAGGCTTTAAAGCTTTTATTTCAGTAAGCACCTCCTCTAATAACTACACAGCAAGTGCAAAGCATGTAAGGATTAACCTATGTGGGCCTAATTCCTTTGCCACAGCTCAGGCTGTTCAACTTGGTAACAGTTAAAAAAAGCCCAACAGTTGACTGAAACATAACTCTAACCAAACCCTATCTGTCCAAGGCCAGTTGCAGCCAAGGCAGAGCTCTGCTGTGGTCAGAGGATAAACCTGACGTGGCTCTGGTGAGAGATTTCCTATTTCCCAGCATAGGAACAGGGGACCTTTTATTTTCCCTATCAGATTCTAATCTCAAGACAACTAGAAACTACAGTGAAATGCATACTTAAGCTAAAAAAAAACCCCAAACCCAACAAACAAACAAAAAAACCCTGCAAAAACCCCACCATGCTAAATTTTGCTGGCTATTTTACCCCACAGGACAGTTTCTCATTTTAAAAATACTTAAGATGAGGCTACTTTGCCATCAGCTGAAGATTGCCATGCTGGAGAACAGCAGCGGTGTCTTTATAATGACATCCCCTTGTACTTCCACAGCACAGCTCAGTACCACTGATGGCCACACCATGGTGACAGTATGTTCTTTGTACCATTCAGTGATTTTAATTGCTGGCTTGCTTCAGAAAGAGGTTTTGTACTTCAGCTCTACGTGTTCTTTGTCAGTAAAACTGAACTTCTTTAGAAAACACCCCACCAAATCTCACTTGGATCTGTCTTAGGAACAGCACACAGTCACTAGAGAGTACCACTGCTGAACCAGTTAGGACGGTACAAGCACACATGCATCACTATACCTGCTCAGCCAGCTTGCCCAGCCTGTTTGGCTGACAGTGGGACCACAAACAGAAGTAACAGAGGCCATCAAAGTGTGTGAAACAGAGAGAAAGGGGAGAAAAGAAAATACAAACAAAGAGGCACTGGAAACATAAGATACACACAGTAAGACAGAAAACAAAACTCATACTGCTTTAGAGTGAAAAGAAAAATCTACATTTCAGATTACTTAAGAGCTTGGCACTTTGAAGTGTTCATTGGGAAACACCAAGCCCCAGGTAATGAACAAGAAGAGGTTTAAGGCAGATCGTAAGTAATGCCTGTGGCTTTATGATAAATCCCTCCTCCAAGTATCTAAAGGCAGCTTGCAGGTTCAGAAACACCTCCTCAGCAAACCAGACAGTATGTACTTATTTCTGTGCTCACCTGGATCAAATACCCATTCAGTCTGGATATTTATCTATGTTCAGTTAAATTCAACGATTTTAAAAAGGCAAATATAGGTATCACTTTGGAAGAACAGGGAAAGGGGTAAAAAAATGCCTAAACGACCCACTCAAGGGCTCAAAATTAGAGAACAGAGATGTAAAAGGTATAAAATGAAGGGAAAGCTTAACTGCCCAGCAACTCTACACTCCCACAGTTTTTTTGGGAGTGCTTTTCCATCTGCCATTATTAAATTCTGCAGATAAAAATGTTTCTCTCCTCCCTCCTCTTTGTGTGGTCTGAACAGCACATATCCAAAACTGGCTTTTAAAATTCTTTAGACAGCCAACTGGGAAAGTGGTTCTTTCACACTTGGCATCTGAAATGTTTTATTCAATGAATTTGAAATCTTAATTTATAGTCACCTTAATTAGATCTATATCCTTCCTATTGGTCTACCTACTAATTCATAAAATTGATCCGGCCACATTTCTTTATAAACATTTATCTAGAGGTTGTTAAAAACCTTTTCTCCTTTAACATGTATGAAAGAAACTATAGAAACTAATGAAGTAATTATAAATTGTAACATATTTAAGAAGCTTATGACTTAAAACATCTTTTGTAGAAAACCCAGGGCAGGGAAATACCTTCTGAGGGGGAAGAAGGCTTTCCTTCATCTGGTGGGCACCAGAAAGAAAAAAAGCTTTTCAGAAGTGCAGTAGCAATCTTCAGAGAATCCTATGTTCTTATTGTGTCAAACAAATAAAACTGGAAATTAAATTTAAAGTTATGCCCATACTTAATGCATGTGCCACCTATGAAATTCCCCACATATAGCACTACTTACTGCCATTCCTGAACCTCAGGCAGTTTGTCTATTAACTCAAGGATCACCCAAAACCCAGGCTGCTGTGCCTTACACCAGACCACACTTACTACCTGAATGTCAGGTAAGTTCTGGAACACATTTGGGTTCCCCTCCCCCTCCTAACTAGAGAAGAAACAGCAAATTAAGAAAAGTTCAATTTGGTCTGGTTAAATTACACATAGAAGATTATGGTCAAATGAACAGTGAACTCAGGCAGGTCTGGGCCACAGCACATGAAACAGGGCTATACTTCACAGGCACGTTCTCCCCTCAAAGCTTCCCATTTTATACCTTTAATTGGAAGAAAAACCCTAACACCTTCATGCCTCACACATGGCAAGACCAACATACGTTGATAATACTCATTTGTGAACTTTAAAAGTGAAAAAAACCCTGCTTGAGCTTGTCCATTTTTCCTGGGTCTTACTTGAGAAACTCCACCTTGCATTTAATTCCCCATGTAACTTATTTATCAAACAGCCAAAATCTAAGTCACACAAAAGCTGAGAGAGTGCTGCTTGAAATCTTTAATTGATTTATCAACAGGAAGCTGTGCATTTCATTTAATCACACTCTTGCATAGTAGGAAGGAAACAGCTTTCTTAGTACTGATCCTCTGTATCAGAAAGGCAAGTCAAATCGTCAATTAGTACAGAAAAGAGAACTTATCATAATCAGCATCTTCCAGACTTATTTAACTTGGTGATGAAGCAAGCAAGCAAGCAATGAAGCTCTAGTTCCTCAGAAAACATCGTACACACAGAGCTGAACCTGGTTCCCTACAGATTTCCCAGAGTCTGTGTAAGGAATAAGCAGTTTGATCTCACCTGCAAGCAAATGGCTACGTTGACCCTGCACCCAAACGTGGTGCTCACTGCCCGAGCTGAGAGACCCAGGTCTTTGAACAGCTTGGAGAAAGACTGTGTTAAGGTAATCCTTGGTCTCTCCTCTGCCACCACCATGCACGTTCGCACGCAGGACAGGTTCACTCCTTTCAGCTGAGAGATCAGACAAAGAAAACAACATTTTCAGACTGAAGTCAACAACTCTAGACATAAGCCATTTTAATTTCCAGAAAGGATGGACTTTAAAAGCACCAGAAGGAACTGGTTGAACAGTACAGACACAGAACCAGATTTGGCTCCATCCACTTAGGACAACCCTCTAAATTTGTGCCAAGCAGCTCTTGTGGCCGGGTTGGATGCACAGGATGCTAACGACCTGAACTGCATAGCAGCAACACAGCCGCTCCTTGCTGTGAACTGAGAAGCCCACAGGGTGTCATTGTGTCACAGGGCTGGGCTCACAGAAGACCCACGTGGTCCCAGCGCTGCGCAGTTCAGATGCAAATGGAACATTTGAGACACTATTAGCTCTCACTGGAGTGAACCGGTAGCAAAGGGCTGTGGCTCAGGAGTCCCTTCAGCAAGGATCCAGAGAACAGAGGGACAGTTTCCTGTCTATGCTTAAGAGATTAAGTGCAGTGCTGCTGCTTCCTGGTGCCCAACAACCTGCTTAGTTACTCCAGCTGTGGGAGCTCTTTGCCACTGAGACAGAGGCACCTCTTCAAGGAAATCAAGTTTCAGATCTCCCTCAAAACCAAAACAGATTCATATTTGTAATTGCTGCCACTTAAGGATCACATCCACTTCAGAAGTCAACGCTTCTCCTGTCCAGTGATCTGAAAAGCCTTCCAAGTTTTAGAGGGCTTTTTGTTTTGGTCTTTTGGGGGAAAGATTTTTTTTTTGTTTTCTTCTTTTTTTGGGGGTGTGTTTTGTCAGTTTGTTTGGGGTTTGTTTGTCTTAAGACAAGAAAAATGTTGAAAGGCTTGCTACATATTTTGCCCAGAATCTCAGAAATACCCACCAACACAGAGGCAGCACAAAAGCTGGAAACATAAGATGACTTTTGGTTTTTTCCCCACCAGAATCAGGAGAACTAAAACTTCCCACAATCTCAATATTTCCCAAAAAGCAAGTCACAACAAAAGGTGTCCACAGAAATACTGATGGGGCCATCTTCTGCAAGAATTTTTCATAGAACCACAGAATGGCATGAGTTGGAAGGGACCCCAACGATCACAGAGCTCCAAACCCCTGCCACTGGCAGGGCCACCAACCTCCAGGCCTGGAGCTACACAAGGTTGCCCAGGGCCCCATCCAACCTGGCCCTGAACACCTCCAGGGATGGGGCATCCACCACCTCTCTGGGCAGCCTGTTCCAGCACCTTACCACTTTCTCCGGAAAAAACTTCCCCCTAATATCTAATTTAACCCTTCCCTCCTTTAGCTTTAATCCATCCCCCCTGTCCTGCCACTGTCTACCCTTTTAAAAAGCTGGTTCCCCTCCTGTTTCTCTGCTCCCTTCAGGGACTAGAAAGCTGCAATGAGGTCCCCCCACAGCCTTCTCTTCTCCAGGCTGAACAAGCCCAGCTCCCTCAGCCTCTCTTCGTAGGGGAGGTGCTCCAGCCCTCTAATCATCTTTGTGGCTCCTCTGAACCCTCTCCAACAGTCCCACATATTCCTTGTATTGGAGCCCCAGCTCTGGACACAGGACTCCAGCTGTGGCCTCCCGAGGGCAGAGCAGAGAGGGACAATCCCCTCCCTGTCCCTGCTGCCACCCCTCTCCTGATGGAGCCCAGGATTCCATTGCCCTTCTGAGCTGCAAGATCACACTGCTGGCTCACGGGAAGTTTCTCATTCTTAGAAAGATACAGGTATTTATATGTCAGCATGTCAAAAAGTGAAGTCCACTCACCCGGAGTGTATCAGTCTGCATCCCAAGCCCTTTGGTGCACATCTCCATCACGGAGTACGAGCAGAACGTGACGCGCACCTTGTACTGACTCACAGCGGACAGCCACAGAGACACGTTGCTCTCCAGTTCCAGAGGAGGGACTAGAATAGACTGATGACCTGAATAGACACTTGGGAGAAGAAGAAGAAAAAGAAGGAAAGTTTCAAGCCAGCATTTAAAATAAGAAGCAAAAAAAAAAATATCACAGACTATCAAAATGAAGGAAATCCAGGAAAACTGCTCAGTATCTACTCAAACTTCACCTTACCGTCTCTACAGAGAGCAAGTGTCTTGTCGTTGGCTAAGAACTTTGGGTTTGAGTTGAGTCACAAACTCTGAGGTGAGTATATTTGTCCTGCAGTAAACGGTGTTGAACTACAGCCAAATATCCAATGCCTTGAACAGACAGGGCTTCTGACAAAAACACTAACTTCTGAGGTTATCATTCCCGTTACAGATTAGAAATGGTAATTCAGCTTCTTTTTCTGAGTCACTCTAGGGGAAAAGTGCACCTTTTGCATTGAGTGAAACGACTCTTGAACAGTTGTTCAAGTTTGTAGGGTAACTTTCTAGCCTTTGTTGTAGTGCTGCAGTTTTCAAGCAGCACTTATGTGAAATATTTAGCCTGGATACCAGTTAACACGAGTAGACAGAAATTCCAATTCAGAATCACACCCCCTTTTAGGTTTTTTTGGGGTTTAAAATATTAAATGCTCATTTCAAGACAGTAAATGCCATGACCATAGTGTATTAAACTACCAGGTGGTTTTTTACATCAGTCACTATCATCAAAAGCAGTGACACACCCTTCTGCACAACCAGGCTTAGATAAACCAATGCATCTTGAAGATAAATAGCAGCATCTCTGAATTGTCTTACAGGCTTGCTGTTCTTCCTGACCAGATGTGAAGTGGTTTTCTAGTGTACAATACAAGGAGAGCGGTTTCTGGTTTATTTTTAAGCATTCTAAAACAGAAAAAACAGAAATCATTGTGTATGTTGTGGGTTTGTGTGACTGGGTCTGGTGGAGGAGAGGGGCTGCAGGGGTGGCTGCTGCATGGAGCAGCCAGAAGCTCTCTGCAGGCCCCACAGAGCAAACACCAGCCAGCTCAAGGCCAGAGTCACTGCTGACCAAGGCTGAGCCCATCAGGGATGGTCACAGCACCTCTGGGAGTCACAGTGAGGAGAAAAAATCCCACCACCTGCCACTTTGTGCCCCCAGAGAAGGTGTAAGAGACTGTGTAGGCACCAATGGCAGGAAGAAGGAAGAAAGGAGGTGCTCCAGGTTCTGGAGAGATCCCTCTGCAGCCCATAGAGAAGACCATGGTCAAGTGGGTCTACCCATGCAGTCCGTGGAAGAGGATGTGAGCAGAAACCCCACCTGCAGCCTGTGGAGAGACCCCACACCAGAGCAGGTTTGCTGGGGGAGTTTGTGGCCCCATGGGGGACCAGGCTGGAGCAGTCTGGGCCTGAGGGACTGAGAGCCATTCTGTGATTGATGACTGCCCCCATAGCAGTGACCCACACTGGGGCAGCTGGGGAAGAGCTGAGGCCCAGTGGGAAAGGACTCAGGCTGGAGAAGTTCCTGGAGGAGTGTCTGCCATGGGTGGGACCCCACAGTGCAGCAGGGGAAGAGGGTGAGGGATGCCCCTCCCTAAGAAGGAAGGACCAGCAGAGATAACTGGTGAGGAACTGATATAACCCCCCATTTCTGTCTCCCCCAGTGCCATCCTGGAGAGGAGGAAGGGAGAGAGATCATGAATAAAGTTGAACCTGCAAAGGGAGGAGTAGGGAGAGGTATTTTAAGATCTGGTTTTATTTCTCATTATCTGACCCTGGTCTCACTGTGTGTGTATGTAATAAATGAGATTTTTTTTTTTTAATTCCACGTTGGGTCTGTTCTGCCTGTGGCACTGACTGCAGAACAATTTCCCCCTGCCCTTATCTCCACTAGTGACAGAGCGACTTTGGTGGGAATCTTGCCTCCAGCCATAGTTAAATCACCTCTTATTACAACATTCTTCCACACTGAAAGAAAGCCATAACAGAACACACCTCCCATTAACTCTTGCAGAGAAAGCATGACACACAGTTACCTTCCCTAACAATATTTTTAAAAAAACCAATCAGATTTTAATTCTCCATCACCGAAATGTCTTGTCCCTCCACCCTGCCTCACTTATCAATGATGTATATCATCAGATGTTACCGAGTATTTGCTTTACTTCAGTACACTTCCTTTGTAGTTAGAGAAGTTGAAAGGAAGGAACAGATCAATTACAGTAAATATAACTTTATCTGTATACAAAATAACCTTTCAAACTTTGTTTCTGCTTATTTTAATTTAAATACCTAAGCCACTATTAAAGCTTTAGATTAGTTAAAGTGAACAGAATGCTTTACAACAGCAAAAAAAGTGGAAAATTCTACAGCTTTGCAAGACATGCTGTGTTACAGGAGTTATCTGATTGAATCAATTCGAGTCTCATTCATTTTAAGAAACATTTAATTGCTTCCTTCTGCAGTATTTTTTAGCACATACCAATCTTGGCAGCCAACACCTTAAGGGGCTTGTAGAAAGGCATGGTTTAATCTCAGAAGACTTTAAAATGTGAAAGACAGCGATGTCCTTTTTATTTCCTCAGATTTGGGATCTAATTAATTCCACTTGCAATATCCAATTTACTCAAGGGACTAACTTACTGAAATGAATTTTGTTACCACAAAAGGTGCTTTGTGAAACACCTGTAAAAAAGGTTTAATTTGGGTTTCTCTGACAGTTTCACCCACAGCTGTTCCCTTGGACTCTGGAGGAGGCTGGGGACATGTACCTGCACAAGCACCACAGCGCGAATCCCAAGCCACAGTAAGGGTCAAGGCAGATGGCAATCTGACGCGAGGGGTACAGCTCACACTGTAGCTTTATAGAGCGACATAAGGCACTTGTAGCTGCATGTGACATCTGTAAGAGGAAAACAGGCACTCTCAGGGACTTAAAAATAAAAGGGGATAATGTATAATAAGCACTAGAAACGCTTACTATGGAAGATGTGACAACATACAGTGGTTTAGGGGTTTTTTTTAAGCACCTTTAAAACAGCGAAGGGTTTGAGCCCAAAATTTCACAGGTACTTTTCATGCTAGGGGCAAACGACACCTGTTATGACATCAAATGATGCCACGTGACATCTGACTTCTCTATAATGAACCAGAAAAGAAAACATTCCTGAACTTCCGGACACTCTCTAAATCCTCACACAGAGCCAGTGAGACCGAGTGCTTCCAAAAAGCACATCCAGAAATTCTCATGCCACACAGATTTAAAATAAGCTTTCTGAACACTAACATCATCCACTTGGATTCCCATATTTCTTCTCTGCCAGGAAGAATGAATGTGGAATACGCCTACATATAAGAAAAAAAAAGTCTAATAATTTCTCTCATTACTCTACCTTTACTCCTGCTAATATACCAGTAGTAGACACGCTGAAGTCCAAGTATGCCAACATATCTGGAGATGTAGGTCTGAAAATACTAGCCAGCTTCTTTTTAGGCATATCATCTATTTAAAAAGGATAAAAAGAAAAGAGTAACATATCATATTGGAAAAAGAGCACAGGACATTAACAGCAGCTGCTTCCTATAGTTTCTGGCCAGCTATTTCAGTGCAACACAAGATACACATGTTCAGTTAGGAAGCTATGGTGTAACAAAATAAGTAGATTGATCTTTAAACTCTTTACATTTTGGCTAGTGGGCAAGCATTCTGTACCTGTGTCCAAAATAGTGGGCCATGTTTTAATGTCTACAGCTGTTGCAGCTTCCTTGGACTTCAGGAGCTTCATTATCGCTTGTGTGGTCAGTATACACACAGACTTACTGACCTATGAAAGACACAGCAGCAAAATAACTTACAAAACTAGGGAATAAACCCTCACATGACTTTATATCCATCCAGATGAGATAACCAGTAAGCTGAAGAGATAAAGAAAAATAACAGAAAAGGAACAAACCAAATCACAATAGAAAGATTTTCAATGAGTTTCTGACCCAGCCACAGCATACTGACTATTTCTTTCCCTGGTTATTTTACATTCACTGAGGCAAAGATATTTATTGGGCTGCATGAGACACCCCACACCCACCTAAAGCATTAGGAGAGGAAACATTTCTACATACCTCTACAATCATTTTGACAGTGGGCAGAGTGGTGGCGAGATTCTGTGGGTGAGGCGGGCGAACGGTGATAGGTATACAGCCAGCATACAAGCAGCCATAGAAAGTTGCTATCAGGTCTACTCCTGTAAAGGGTATTTGTGAAGTTGAAGCCTTTTTAAAATTTATTTTAAATCAGAACAAAAGGCCAAACCCTCTCACCAAAATAAAAACATAAAGCAAGAAAAATAACAAATGAAGATATTTTAGGTTATGAAGAAGACAACTCAGATTCCTCTAAAAAGTTTGTTTTTTACAATTACTACTCCAAACTATGCAATTGTCCTACTTTTAATGGAGTAGTACTTTTTTTCCTGCTGCACACTAGTGTGGCCAGCAGGACAAAGGAGGGGATCTTCCCCCTCTACTTTGCCCTGGTCAGGTCCCACCTGGAGTACTGTGTCCAGTTCTGGGCTCCCTGGTATAAAAAAGCCAGGGATCTCCTGGAGAGAGTCCAGAGGAGGCTATGGAGATGATTAAGGGCCTGGAGCATCTCCCCTGTGAGGAAAGGCTGAGTGAGCTGGGGCTGTTCAGCCTGGAGAAAAGCAGCCTGAGAGGGGATCTGATCAGTGTTTACCAATATCTGAAGGGTGGGACACAGGGGGAAATGGCCAGCCTCTTCTCAGTGTCTGTGGGGACAGGACAAGGGGCGATGGCCTTAAGTTGGAGCACAGGGAGTTCCACACCAATCTGGGGAAGAACTTTTACCCAGTGAGGGTGAGGGAGCCCTGGGACAGGCTGCCCAGGGGGGTGTGTGGAGTCTCCTTCTCTGGAGATATTCCAGCCCCGTCTGGACGCTGACCTGTGTGACCTGTCCTAGGGAGCTGCTTTGGCAGGGGGTTGGACCTGATGAGCTCTGGAGGTCCCTTCCAACCCCTATGATTCTGTGAAATCCATACTAGTAACACAAGTCTGTTGTCCAGATTCCACTTCTAGAGACAGCAACTGAGGAAAGAAAGGGTGTTCACACCCTGACATCCCTAACCTAGCTTGCGACAGATACACACATCTTATTCCAATCTCTGAGGTTGAAAATGGAGAATCTTTTATGTGGTTTAAATCAAGCTGCTCTGCAGGACCACCCAGACAGTTGGAGCAGTAAGATGAAACAATTTGTAAATGTAATTTGCCACCTGGGGAAGCAACTTAAAAATAAAATAGCAAAAAGGAAGTCCCTCCTTTGAAATGCCACATCACTGCCACATACTGCTATATGCAACAGCTGTCTCAATTCTCTGCCTGGGCGAGAGCTTCTTTCCTTGTGATGCCTGACACTGATTTTTGCTGTCTGTTCTTCTTTACCTGGAGGATAAACCAGGGCCACGTGGTCACCAACATTCAGTCTTCCCTTCTCCATCAGCGCCACTGCCACTCTTTCCGCTCTCTTGTGTAACTGGACACAGGACGCGGTGCTAGCCACGGTGCCCTGCACACAACAGAAGCCACGGGGGAGAAGTTTGTGGTTGGAAACTCAATCAAGTACATGCTGCAGAGGAATATTTCATTTGCCTTATTTTAACAACTCAGCAAACCCTTTTAATGACTCTGGCTCAGCCTTTTGGAAACCAGGCTGTTGGTCCCATGAAATTCTAGAGCGCCAGACAATTTTATATCTGTTATTTTGAACATCAGACAGTGGAGCAGCTTCTAAATGTATTTACAAAAAGAACACCTTATGAGTATTTGAATTTTCACAGTCCAACGGAGAAGGGGCAGTAGCAGCAGCAGTAACAACTATCTTGGCAGCAAGTGAAGCACTGCATCAGCTTTACCCTACCACACACAGCCAGACCTTGAGGTGCTTTTGCAATCAGTGCTGCTGAATGAGCAAAGGGAACTCTGCTTATGTCTTTGGCACAGACATTCTTTTACAGAGTCTGACACACAGCCTGAGCTGTGGCTGCTGCACAGTGTCACTTCTGCTTCAGTGCAAAGGTCCATTCTGCAGAAAGCATTATGTCCGACAGCTATGCACAGTCTTCCCACGGAAGCAGCTGTATCTCTGGATTGCCTAGGCAGCTGCAAAGTCATCTGGATTCCAAAAGGCTTAGTTGAGCTTTTGATGGAAGACAGAGAACATCCTTTTGCTACCCAGCCTAGGAAGCAATGCCTGAAGCCCGTGAGGTTGAGGTGTATCCATTTCTCCTAGGTTACAGTTTGATTCAAGAAAAAATGGTGGGACAACCACCTCGGAGGGACACACAATCCCCAGCTCGAGTGCAGGGTTGCCTGATCCAAGCCCTAGTTTGCATGACAGTACTGGCACTCTGCTCAGTCTCACTAAGCAAACTGATGTTACAGCCTGGGAGCTAAAGTAATACAAAATAAGGAGAGTAAACACAGTGTATTTCTTAACAGTAACAGCTCAAGGACTTAGGAACAAAAATACTGACATGAAAAGATGTAAACCAGAAGGGTTTCTCACAGACAGCTGTGAGCAGGCTCATGGTTAGCACACAGTTTGTTACTCACAGATAAGTAAGGCACATGGTCACTGACAGATAATTTCTTTGTGCCTAAGTTTTGTGTTTCCTTTTTACAGATTCTCCCTGTGGAGGGTAAAATTTGCCTGAACAAAAGTGACCCAGAAAGTGGTGTCTTCATACTAGAAAACTTCCCTGAAAAGCCTCTTTACTATGGGAGAATAAACCAATTCTGTGGCTTTGAACAATAACCATATTGAAGCAGATTCTTCTCTCATGAGACTACAGCAGAGTCTCATGAGAGAAGTCACAACTCTGGAAGATCTTCTAAATCGTTTTGCCTGTCTCAAGGCACATTCCCTGTCTCACATGCTTGCAGCACAGCACAAGGCAGACCCACTTTGTTCACCAGGAGGGTGGACACTCAGTACAGGCTGCAAGAAAAATTGACCAACTTTGCCCACTGGAAGGAAAGGAGGGGAGTAAGTTATAAAAAAAAAAAGTGCCAGGACAACAGTAGCAGAATCCAAAATCCCAGAATCCCATCCTGGTTTAGGTTGGAAGGGACCTCAGAGATGATTCTAGTTCCAACCCCCTGCAATGGGCAGGGACACCCTTCACTATGTATAGCAGCAGAACTCCTCAAGCCCAGGGAGGCTAACATACTGACAAACACACAAAAGGACGTTATTTTTCACACCCCTTTACACAGCGCTGAACACACAGGGCACATGAATGTGCCAAAGATACTGACAGTCATGTACACAGCAGGGCTAATTAGCAAAAATGATGCATTTACTGAGAAACATGACCCTTGCCTTGTTGTATGTTGAAATTTTGTGTGGCTGGGTTCTGGTGGAGGAGGGGGGCTGCAGGGGTGGCTGCTGCAAGGAGCAGCCAGAAGCTCTCTGCAGGCCCCACAGAGCAAACACCAGCCGGCTCAAGGCCGGAGTTGCTGCTGACCAAGGCCCAGCCCATCAGGGATGGTCACAGCGCCTCTGGGAGTCACAGTGAGGAGAGAAAAACCCACCTGCAGCCACTTTGTGCCCCCAGAGAAGGTGTGAGGAGCTGTGCAGGCACCAAGGGCAGTGAAAGGGGGTGGGAGGGCAGGAGGAACCCCAGGTGTCGCAGAGAAAGATGCCCCAGCAGCCCCTGGAGAAACACGTGGTGGAGCAGGTGTCCTCCCACAGCCCATGGACAAGGCCCAGACCCCACCTGCAGCCCCTGGAGAGGCCCCACACTGGAACAGGGGGAGACAGACAGGAGATGCTGTGACTCATGTTACAGCCAAGCTCCTGGCAGGACCTGCAGCCCATGGGGAGAGAGACCCATGCCAGAGCGGGTTCGCAGGAGAGCTTGTGACCCCGTGTGGGACCAGGCTGGAGCAGTCTGGGCCTGAGGGACTGAGAGCCATTCTGTGATTGATGACTGCTCCCATAGCATTGACCCATGCTGGGGCAGCTGGGGAAGAGCTGAAGCCCGGTGGGAAAGGACTCAGGCTGGAGAAGTTCCTGGAGGAGTGTCTGCCATGGGTGGGACCCCACAGTGCAGCAGGGGAAGGGGGTGATGGATGCTCCCCTACCCCCCCGGCCAAGGAGGAGAACATCTGGTGAGGAACTGACCCAAACCCCCATTCCCTCAGTCCCTGCCCCTCCCGTGGCACAATGGGGGGAAGAAATCCTGCCTAAAGTGCAGTCTGTTGAGAAGGGAGGGGTGGGGGGAGCTGCTTTAAGCTCCCGGTGTCACTGGGGGTGCAGGGCCGGGCCATCAGTTAGAGAGTTTCTGTCCTTTACCCCATACTGAGTCTGTCCTGCCCGTGCCGCTGACTGCGGGATGGGCTCTCCCAGCCCTTATCTCACTCCTCAGCCTCTCAATAGTTATTTTCTCCCCTGCCCAGCTGAACAGGGCAGTGACAGAGCGGCTTTGGTGGGTGTCTGCCCTCCAAACGGGCTCAGACCCCCACATAAGGGCTCAGACAGCCCTTAAGTACATAGAGACTGCAAAGACATTGAGCCCATACTCCAAAACCGAAGCCTTTATTTTTCGTGTCAGGGTGACTACAAGAACCATCTTTTTTGTGGGCAGAGCCTAGCTGAGGATGTGAAGGATGTGCAGCGCTCTTGGACAACGTGACTCCAAGTCTGTCCCAAGGGCACACTAGTCAGGTTCTAGATCTGCTAATTAAAAAAATCTTCTAGCTCTGACCTCCACTTACCCGGGTGCTCACGGAAGAAGAGAGAATTGTGGCTTCCATTAATATGACAAAACTTGTGTTACAGCAGGAAATGCAATTACTCCAATGTTTTAAGCAAGGTAGACTGCATATTGAAATTCCAGATGTGGAAAAATTATACTTCACCTTAACACTTTTTCTGCTTCAAAAGCATGACACTCCACATCATCAAAATAACCTGAAGCATTCCAGGAAAAAAAACCCACCTTCTAACTGGAGTTTTCTTAGAATGTAAAAAATCTTTTAGGGCATATTTAGAAGTTGAGATAGTAAAGTGCATCTCACCTTGGAATTCAACAAAAGGAAGAGGGGATGATCTGGCGTTGTCTGAGCTCGCCACTGAAGAACATCTGCTAAATACAGGAACTGAAACAGAAAGAAAAGGAGACACTCAGATTCCCTCAAAACCCATCATGCTTAGTTTCAGTGGAATATGGTAACTTACTCTCATTCTGAGCAAGCCAATTTTAATGTTTAATACCAGGATATGCTGGTTACCTTTCTGGCTTGGTCATTATCCTCCAACTGGGTAACATCTCTCCCTGAGGCTTGTGCAATTCTCTTCCCAGCAACAAGGTTTCCTACTATCATCGAAGCAGGACCAACATCTGCATTTTGAAAAACAGTGCAAAATGAGGGAAAAATAATGGAAGGAACATGTAATAATAATTTATAACTCAGCCTGTAGGTGACTATAAATGCTATATGTAACACAGATCTGAAAAAGGTGAAAAGCTAAACTCAAGGATCATATTGCCTAGAAAAAGAGAGGAGAGGACAGTGAGTTTCACTGAAAATTGGTCCCTTAAAAGTCAGTCTGGCAGTGGTTCAGCAAATGGTACTTCAGTCTGAGAGGCAGGCTTTGCCAGACATCCACCACCACAGGAACGATTTCTGACATAGCTACAGAAGCACCAAACTGGCACATGCTGGATGCCCTTGCCCACACCTGGGATTTGAGGCAGACCCTAACACCCTCACTGAGCTCTGGACTGCTCTGCCAAGTTCAGCAGCTTAAAGGCGCCCAACCTGCACAGCCCTGAGCTGCCCCTGCTGCCTCTGAACCGCACCCCACACGCACCCGCAGGGACAGACCGGCAGGACTAAGGGACACGCTCTGGGCCACCTACCTGGCTGCTTCTGTCGAGGCTTAGGCAGGTTGGTAACACACGTGTGTGGGCACATCAAGACGTTGCAAGGGTGCAGAGCACCTTCTAGAAAGCGCTGCTTGGTTTCTGAGATATGAATCCCCCCGAGCGGAGCCTTCGGCAAGGTGTTGGCTGGCACCAAGGCAAGGCAGTAGACACCCACTTGGTGAATGCTATCAATGGCCTTGACAGGAAGAAAAGAAACAGAAGCCCCCCCAGAGCATTCCACATTACCAGCTGTGACGTAGCTAGAAGAACTTGAATTCAAGTCATTTAATAACAGGAAAATTTTTACTTGCACCACAATTTGCAAATAAAGGGTCCAATTCTGCACTCACTGAACTCATAGAAGTTGTGCCATGACTTCAATGGGAGCAGGAGCAGACCCAGGACTTTGCTCGTGCACTCTTTATCAAGGGGATGCCACCTGCACATCAGGGATTAGGAAAGTCTCTTAAAAGTGGGCAAAAAGTGCAGAGATTTCAAAAAGCCAAAATTACACCACAGCAAATTTAGCATGTATGGCACAATCACAAAAGCGCAGCAGAACATAAAGCCACAAAAGTAGGGAGGGAAATATCTTGCTGCCTAAATTAAGTGTCTATTTTATCCATGACACCTCTAAAAAGAGAAATAAAATTATCTCCTCCCATGGAAAACAGCCTTTCTATCACCAGGTATTTCCTCCAAAAAGATTCCAAAACTGAAATTAGACAGAAACCATTAATTAACCACAACTGCCTTGATCTTCAGAGCCATCTGCCCTTAAGTTATTATCTCGTCCTCAGTTATGCCTTCACCAGTCTTATTTCATAACTGCACTCTCACATTTTACTTATTTCCAATTAATTCTGAACTCCTCCAATGCAAACCTACCAGGAGACTCCCCTCCCTCCTGCACCGCCTCCCCAAAACACAATAAAGTAATCAAAGGATTTTAATGCTTACTGTTGGAGAGCTAGAATCAGGATGTTAGAGGCATAAAAAGATTTCAGGGTCTGGTTTTACTTTTAAACATTTTCAGACTTAACTTCCTGGCTGGTATGAAACCAGCAGGTATGTAGAATGAAAATAAACAAACCTTATCGTTCTTAGGACTTTAATAATGCCAGTAACACGAAGTTAAAAATATTCTGAAAGAGAGTTGGGTTTTGGTTTTTGGGGGTTTTTAAAACAAATTCTCTTAACTATCAAACTCTGAAATACATTCAGAAGTGAAACACTCTGCAGTTACATCACTGGGTTTTTCTTATGGGGAAAAAAACCCACCCCAAACCAAAAGATGCTCTAAGATTCTCGTTTCATACATTGACCTCATTCACCTGGAAAGAGAGAAAGGACAGACTGACTACCTGTAGAACCCTGCTCATCCACTGAAAACTATCCTCCTCTGACGCATCAGGGCGCTGCTCTGCCACAAGCACTATCCGATCATCATGCAAAACCGTCACAGAAAACACTGCTATCCTAGAATGCAAAGGACAGAAGAACGATGCAACATATGATCAACATGGTTATTATAACATGGAAAGGACTGCAACCTGTCATGGCACCATTTCAACACAACCAGAATTATCCAACAGCAGCTCAGCACAAAATCACAGGCACAAGGGATGTTCAAACGAGGTAAGCTCAATTTTAATAGAATCAAAGGCTGGCTTTGGCTTGGAAGGGACCTTTAAAGGTCATCTAGTCCCACAATGAACAGGGACATCTTCAACTAGAGCAGGTCACTCAGAGCCCCATCCAACGTGACAAATATTTCCAGGGAAGGGGCCTCCACCACCTCTTGAAGCAACCTGTGCTTGTGTTCCACCATCCTCAGCATAGAAAGTGTCTTCCTTATATCTAGTCTAAATCTACCCTCCTATTCCTTAGTATTTTTCCTGGAGCTCCTGGAGGGACGGGAAGGGGCTCAGGTTTCCCCAGAAGCAGCGTTCTCTTCCCAAGGCTAAGCCAGTCCTGTCTCCAGAGCAGAGGGGCTCCAGCCCTCAGGATCATCTCTGTGACCTCCTTGGGACTGACCACAACAGGTCCATGTCCTCCTTGCCCCGGGCACCCCCGAGCTGAATGCAACACTGCAGGGGGTCTCCCCAGAGTGGAGCAGAGAGGCAGATTTGCGCCCCCGCCCCCCCCCGCCAAGACCTGCTGGTCCTGCTGCTGGGGATGCAGTCCAGGACACTGTTGGCTTTCTGAGCTGTCAGCACGCATTGCTGGCTCACATCCAGCTTTTCCCCTACCGGTATCTCCAGGTCCCACTCCTCACGGCTGCTCTCAATCCCTTCATTCCCAGCCTGTATTGTCCTGACCCATGCGCAGGATCTTGCACTTGGCCTTGTTGAACCTCATGAGGGTCACATGGGCCCACCTCATAAGCTTACTGGTATCTCTTGGAATGGTGTCCTGTTCCCCTGGCATGTCAACCACACCACTCAGCTTGGTGTCACATCCAAATCTGCTGAGGGGGCACTCAATCCAACTGCCTATGTCACTGATGAAAATATTAAACAGTCCTGGTCCCAGTATGGCCCCCTGCGGGACATGAATCCTCGCTGATCTCCATCCAGACATTGAGCCACTGACCACTCAAAAGCACTATGGCTGGTGACGCTACACACACTATCCGTGAAGGTCCTTCAGTAGCCTCAACACTCAAGACTTTGTTCTTTAGAACATGCTGCCATGTTCTTTCCTACGCCATTGGGCTTGAAAAGCTCAGGTGGACAAAGGGGAGTTGTGTTCACAACAGTCAAGCAGAGAAGCTTCATAGAATCATAGAATCACAGTCATTGGAAGGGACCTCGAGAGATCATCGGGTCCAACCCCCTTCCAAAGCAGCTCCCTGGCTCATATTGCACAGGTCGGCGTCCAGACGGGGCTGGAATATCTCCAGAGAAGGAGACTCCACACCCCCCTGGGCAGCCTGTCCCAGGGCTCCCTCACCCTCACCAGGCAGAAGTTCTTCCCCAGATTGGTGTGGAACTTCCTATGCTCTAACTTGCAGCCATCGCCCCTTGTCCTGTCTCCACAGGGCACTGAAAAGGGGCTGGCCATTTCCCCCTGCATCCCATACTTCAGATATTGATAAGCATTAATAAGGTCCCCCCTTAGTCTTCATTTCTCCGGGCTGAACAGCCCCAGCTCACTCAGCCTTTCCTCATAGGGGAGATGCTCCAGGGTCATCTGACTCTGCCTTAAGTGAAGTTCTGAAAGAAGTTTTAAACAGACTCTTTGAGATCCATGTTGACAGTATGCAAAAGTCATTTAAAATCTATCATGCATGAAGCAGAGTGTCAATATTTGCCTTCCAACTCAGCAGGGACAGACAAGTTCTTATCTGGCATATCACAACCTAGTGCCACCTTTCCCTCAAACCACACATGTGAAAATCCACATGCAGAGCTCCTGAGTAAGGCTGAGTAAGTTGGGACTGTTCAGCCTTGAGAAGAGAAGACTAAGGGGGGACCTAATTAAAGTCTATAATTATCTGAAGCAGGGGATGCAGGGGGAATCAGCCAGCCCCTTTTCAGTGGTCTGTGGGGACAGGACAAGGGGCGATGGCTGCAAGTTGGAGCACAGGAAGTTCCGCACCAACATGTGGAAAAACTTTTACCCAGTGAGGGTGAGGGAGCCCTGGGACAGGCTGCCCAGGGGGGTGGTGGAGTCTCCTTCACTGATTCAAGACCCGTCTGGATGCCTGAGTGATATGTCCTAGGGAGCTGCTTTGGCAGGGGGGTTGGACCCGATGATCTTTCAAGGTCCCTTCCAACCCCTACAATTCTATGATTCTATGATTTTATATGCTTTGTTACTCATTGGTAGTTTGCAGGTGAAAAAAGGAACCACAAAGTCCAATCACAGCAGTGAAGTTCTTAATGTACTCACCTCCCCCGATAGACAAACTTCATGGGTTCGACTGCCAATGCAGTGGCTACCACATCATCTGCATTGTGCCTGCGGCCACTAACTGTCATTAGGCCATCCAGTTTTCCTACCACAAACACCAAATAGTCCTGAAAAGAAGACAGGATTAGAAACAGAGGGGCAAAGCCTCCAGAGTCTTGGCGATACATGCCTGACTTAGAAGGCAATGGCATTCTCATGAGCTTTGCAAGGTCGCTGCCCCTATGCAGAATTCTGCTGAGCTCAGGGGCATCGCTCAGAGCTGGGAGTCGGGACAGAGCAGGGCCCCCAGCAGCCAGTCACACTTACAGGACCCACAAAGCCAAGCAGTCCTGTTCTTGTAAAGGGCTGGTCCGACACAGGCACGCCAGCTGCCGTCACCGGAATGGCCTGGAGAAACAATTAAGTATTCAGACACTCAGAGTGCAGGTAAGGGCAGTTCAAAGGCTTTCTGCATCCTTCAGTGCAGCTCGACGCTCAGCTGAAAAACTACCTGCTGGGACCAGTTACTATGATGTCAAGTATGAACAAGTTTTTGGCTAATGACCAACACATCAATTCCTAACTTTGTGCTAGCCTTCCTTTGTATCTTCTCAACTCCTCCTTGGCCTTCATAACAAGACTGTTTCAAGCATTGAGGCTCAGCACTCTGACAGAAAGGGCTTTTTTTGAGAGAGAAGGCTATAGTGGGGATTCATCCCTCTGGAACACCACCTTACTTCAGATGAATCTTCAAACCACTGTCCCGTGTAACACCCTGTGTGAGACTCCCAAAGAACTTTCATTCCTTTCTTGCCAGAAAAGGGAGAACATGGAATAAGGGTACAAATATCTAGCAGCTTACAAATATCTGACTAACTTCTAACTCTGCCCGAATAAGCTTTAAATGTTTTCAGGTGATGCTGTGTTTGCTCCAGCTGAGAGCCAGCCACTGTGCAGCCACTTGTTCTTTAAGGGGGGAAAAGGGGGAAATTGAGGGAGGGGGAAAGGGAGGGAGAACAAAACCCAAGAACCAAAACCTGGTGGGTTGGGATAAGGAGAGTTACTGGGACAGCAGAGAGAGATATGATAATAATAACAGGACTTTACAGCAAAGTACAGGAGACCGGTGACACACAGTGTGGTGTCTCACCGACCTGCACAGCTCAGAGCTGTCCTGAAACCAGAGTGTCTCCAAACCCCCATGTCCTGGAGCTGCCTGCTCTCCTCCCCCCATCAGCCCCGCCCCTTTATGCTGAGCATGATGTCACTGGCATGGGATACCCTCTTTAGCCAGTTTGGGTCACCTGTCGTGCCTGTGTCCCCTCCTTTCTCGTTAGTAGGGAAATATGAACAACTGAAAAGTCCCTGTGTGCTGGGCAGCAACTAGAGACATCCCTGTGTTCCCAGCACTGCTCCCATCCCAGCTCCCAAACAGGGCATTCCCTGCTGCTGGAAAGGAATCCCCTCTGTGCTGGGTGAACCCAGGACAGGTAACTTTACCCAAGACTGCCGTGTGAATACCAAACTAGGATGAATTTAAGCGCTAACAGAGTCACAACAGTGGATCACAGAACGTGGTGGCACTTGACTGCTGATAGCACTTCGTACTTTTGGTTACAAGAGACAGAACGCTGAGTTCTGGCAGAGAATGAAGCAAAGTGTATTTGGCCAGGGTTTCTTCTAATAAAACAAAAAAGGAAGTTTGAGGAGCAAATAAGTTCATTTTCAGGAAGAAATACTAGAAAAGTGACATTACAAAGAGAAATACAAACCTCAAACACATTCTTGGTAATTCCAAGGAGGCCGAAATATGCCATCCCAGTTGCACCTGAATTCACACATATTTCTCCAACCTCATCAGCTTTGCACAGATAGGGAGTCCCATCCACCTTCACGACGCACACGTTTGCTAAAGGGAGAAGAACAGAATGACGGCGTTGGAACGCTCCACCAGCTGACACAGCAGTTGCCGTGCCACTCACAGACAGATAAAGACTTTTAAGATCAATCATCTATCAGCTACAGCAAAACCACAGCATGCAAGAGTTGTATCTATCTTTCTGACAGCCTGTGTCATGAGGTTTCCAAGATCAGAGATGCAAGATTGCAAATGCAAATTCTTCTTTCCTCACAGCGCTCCACAGCCTACACACCAGCTGCAACTGAACCCAAGACTGCAGCAACTGGTTTTCAACAGGAAAGCTGATGTTTGACCGAGTACAAGCATATACAGGAATGAGAAGTAAGAAAATACCAATTACACACATACCCTGCCTTTTACTGATTACACTCTTTGGTACTCCTGCTGGGACCATCCCTTCAGTTATACCAGAAACACATCAGAAACTGAGAGAAAGCAAGTGATTTTATTCTGTCACTGCCAATGATTTCTCTTCACACACATCCTATCTCCCTTTAAAGCAGGCCAGTTTGTCAACTGTTATTTGGAGACCACAGACATCTCACAGAGTAAGGCTGAACTTGCGCCCATGACTACGTTTTCTCTCCTTCCTGTCTTTATTCTGATGACCTGGTTCAGCTCATCAAAAGGACTGCATTTCCTAAAGGTCCTGCTGCTACTGTCCTTTGGAAATCTAAGAAGTCTTCCTACACTGAGACGTCCTTCTTTATCAACAAGGCTAGTACAAATATGATACTGAGCTTTGCTCTGGCCACTGGTTATATTTCAATTCCCAAGCTACTGATTTCTCAGAGGTTTTTCTGGCTAAGTAAGACTCTTGCTGAGTTTGTCCTTTCCTATTCCGAAAGGGAAAGGAAAAAGGATATGGAGGGAGAAGGCACAATGGAACAAGGATGTTTAGCTTAGCAATCACATCAAGATTAACAAAGAACTCAAAACAGCTCTCTGGGTCGATACTGAGTAAGCAGAGCCTTAGAAAAATAACACAGACTACACTGTAAACTAATTCTTTGTCTTTTCTCCTCACATCCACTCCCAACTCAGATCATGAGAGCGGCTCCACAGTCATGCATGCTACTTTAAAGGAAACAACCAGACTCCAGGGGTATCGGGAAGGGATTGAGCTGGTTTATTTCTATCAAGATCTTCTGAATGTTTTGGCATGGAACATGTGTCAGATGGGAAGCCTAGGTACAGTTACAACAGCTGTTACAGAGGGCTGGGCTACTGCTTCAGCCCATCTGAGGTGATATCCAGACAGCCCCTACTTAGATCACTGTTTGACTAGCGTAAAGAGACGGCACATTTCCTTCAGTGCTAACATATGATAAAGCCGGCGCTGCTCCAAGTGTGGACCAGGATCCCTGCGGGTAGAACAGGGATCAGAACACTTTCAAATCTCGGAGAAGTCTTAGAACCACAGAATGGTTTGGATTGGAAGGGACCTTAAAGATCATCGAGTCCCACCCCCTGCCATGGCAGGGACACCTCTCACCAACACAGGCTGCTCAAGGCCCATCCAGCCCGGCCTTGGACACCTCCAGGGAGGGGACAGCCACCACCTCCCTGAGCACCCTGTGCCAGGGCCTTGCCACCCTCAGAGTGAGGAATTCCTTCCTAATACCCAATCTAAATCTACCCCCTTCCAATTTAAACCCATTCCCCCTTGTCCTGTCACTCCAGGCCCTTCTAAAAAGTCCCTCCTCAGGTTCCCTGTAGCCCCTTCATGTACTGGAAGGTGCTGTAAGATCTCCCTGCAACCTTCTCCAGCCTTCTCCAGGCTGAACAAGCCCAACTCTCCCAGCCTGGCTTCACAGGAGGGGTGCTCCAGCCTTCTGATCATCTTCATTGCCCTCCTCTGGACCCGCTTCAACAGATCCATGTCCTTCTTATGTTGGGTACTCCAGAACTGGACCCAGCACTCCAGGTGGGGTCTCAGGAGCAAAGCAGATGGACAGGATCCCCTCCCTCGACCTGCTGGCCACACTCCTTTTGCTGCAGCCCAGTACATGCTTGGCCTTCTGGGCTACGAGCGCACATTGTTGGCTCACATCTTCAGTTTTTAGGTCTGAACAAAGAGCCAAGGATTCACCCTGCCAATAAATCAACCTCTACATTACCCTGGTTTCATAAAATTTCTCCATCAGAACAACCAGCATCTATTAACAAAGTGTTTGGAACCATACAATGACAGCCTTCAGGGACCAAGTAAGGAGATGCTACTCAAATTCTGCTACAGGTCCACGTCCAAATTAGAACAGATTCAGTTTCTGAGCACTATATGTATGAACTAGAAGGTTGGAATTAAGTTCTAGAGTATGAACTAGCAGTTAGCCATGCAAAAAACAGGTTTTGCAATTTAGTAGGGGAAATTGGAAAAAAAAGGCTGTTTAAAACTCAATGGTAAATTGAAACAGAATAAATAGTTTATACCACATGAAAAAGCTGTAGTTAGACTCAGAACTCTGTGTGTAGTACTTAAGCAATGATGCAGAGAGGTGTTAGTAACTAGAAAGCTTGCAAGAATTGGTAGGCATACAAAATCACTCCAGTCCTCAACTCATTCCCAAACATGGAAAACCCAACAGATGAGCCTACAGTCCCCACAAGATGCTCCGTCCATGAAGTCCAAGGACAATCCTATCACCCTGATCAAGAAAAAGGAAATACTTACCAGTGACCAATGTCTGATACAGGCAGTCTAAAAGTACATGCTAATGGCAGGCACAGTTCTGCCTTGCCACGGGATACTGCAAGGTTTCCCTTCTGCAGTACCTGCAGAGCCTGTACTCTTGCTTCTCCTTCTTTTTCTGCTTCATGTGTGACATACAACAGAGTGCATCTACCACCATTTCAGTCTCTCTCAACAGCATTGCATCTGAAAAAGAATTAAGAGAGAAGGGAAAAGCAGATGGGATGGGAATGTACATGTGGACCATACATCATTAAGAATTCCTGGTAAGAAAGCTTGCTTTCTTCAAATGAGTCCACATGTACATTCTTATGGATGGTGACTCTCAGCAGTTAGACCTGCTGAGAGATTTTTGGCAGAGGATGAGAATCCTGCTGTGTAAACAAAGGACGCTGATGACCTACCAAAGACTGATTTCAGCTTTGGGTGTTTCAAGACCAGCATGGCATGAACACAAGAAGAATGTCAGAGGCCTGCACAGCAGAAGGCGACTACCAAAGGTGCCTGATGAGTTGTTTTGCTTTCATGGCTTCATAGCAGATCTCTACGCAACCGATATCCACTCGGACTATTACTTCATGCCAGCAGTGGAACTCCAGGATCTTCTTGTAGCAAGCAAGTCTTCCTAAAGGCCTGGGTCTGTGAGAGTAAAACCAAGAGAGCCCTCCTGGCACTACAGACTCTAGTTACAGCTTTTGCTCTAGAAGAACAAAGCCTTAGGAAAAAATGCTAAAAGGCTAGGATAAAATGCCTCTACCACCACTGTGGAAGGTATTTGTAGAGTTTCCACAGAAATCTAATCTTTGAAGAAAATAGCACATGGAGATGTCCAGTGCAAGAACCTGAATCTTTCCCTGCTCTTCTGGGAAGGGCAATAGGCATAAAGCAACTTCTCAGATGAGGATGGACAAGAACCTAGACTCTAAGGGTCTAAGCATCCAAAGCATGGCATGTAAATTGAAAGAAAACATCTTATTACAAGCATATACATCACCACAGATCTTCAAGAGATGAAGTTCTGCAGTGGCAGGCTGTTGTGCCATCATGTGATGGACTGAGGCCAAGGGGAAGGAGTTGAAGTGAATCCTATGATAAATTCTGAGAGCTGCCTGGAATGAGGCACTGCTGTGTCACACCCAGAGAGCTGTTCTTTAGCAACTCCTTCTGCACACCAGATACTGAGATAAAGGAACCAGATTCCTCTGCCATGAAGATGCACTGTGGTAACTACCAGAACATGGGCAAACATTTGCTGAGACATAGAGAGAGGAAACAGTAATATCCAGTACATGTACAAACTGGAGACAAAGCCAAGCAACCTGCCATTTGAGAAATCTGAACCATTCTCCTTGAAATTCTGGGAAAGCGACTGAATATAGTCACTTGAAAATACATATAGGCATAACTTCATCTTGCAGAAGCCTAAGGTATGGTACCAACCCCAAAATTTCCTGGTTGAAAAAAGAAAAGAAAGTAGCTGGTGTGGCACTCTTCCTATGAACCAAGCTTTGCATGACTAGGAGCTATAAGGATACAGATCTTCTGGATTAGAAAGAGCTACTCTCCTGCCAAAGAAAGCATGAGAGAAGGATCTCTGTAAAACAACAGAAGCATTTAGTGAGGAAGCATCAGGGAGGCAAACTTAGTTGAATACCCTGAGCATCTATATCCAGGGCCAAGCATGAAGTATAACAAACTTCCAAGACGAAGATGATGTGGCAATCCTGTTCTAGTTGATGGGAAAGCTGGAGGCACAAGACAGGCAGAAGAAGAGATTTGATAATCTCCCTACCACCTTTACCAGCCCAATTTGGAAAAATAAAGAACTGAAGATTGTTATGAGCCAAATACCACTTCTTAGAAATGTCAGTCACAGGCAGAAACCATGCAGAGAGGAATTGGTTGGATGGTTGTGCTCAGAGAGTTGTGGTCAACTGTTCAATGCCCAAACGGAGACCAATGACGAGTACCGTTCTTCAGGGGTTGGTATTAGGACCGATCGGATTAACATCTTTGCCAGACACACGGGCAGTGGGATCAAGCACACCCTCAGCAAGTTTGCTGGCAACACCAAGCTGTGTGGTGTGGTCAAGATGCTGGAGGGACGGGAGGCTGTCCACAGGGGCCTGGACAGGCTGGAGAGATGGGACCATGCGAACTGTGTGGAGTTCAGAAAGGCCAAGTGCAAAGTCCTGCACCTGGGTTGGGGCAAGATCCCCAGCACACCTACAGGCTGGGTGGAGAATGGACAGAGAGCAGCCCTGAGAAGGACTTAGGGGTGTTGGGGTACAAGAAACTCAGCAGGACCTGGCAATGTGCACTGACAGCTCAGAAAACCAACTGTGTCCTGGGCTGTAACCCCAGCAGCAGGACCAGGAGGTCTAGTGGGGATGCTGCACCTCTGCTCCTCTCTGGGGATCCCCCCCTGAAGAGCGGCATCCAGCTTGGGGGTGTCCAGGACAAGGAGGACACGGAGCTGATGGAGTGAGTCCTGAGGAGGCCACAGAGCCCCTCTGCTCTGGAGCCAGGCTGAGAGAGCTGGGCTCTTAGCCTGGAGAAGAGAAGGCTGCTTCTGGGGAGAGCTCTGAGACCCTTCTTGTCCCTCCAGGGGCTCCAGGAGAGCTGGAGAGGGGCTGGTGCTGAGGGCAGGGAGGGACAGGCCCAGGGGAATGGCCTTTGGCTGCAGGAGGGCAGCTGGAGAGGGGCTGGGAGGCAGAAATCCTTTCCAGGGTGGGGGGAGGCCCTGGCACAGGGTGCCCAGCGAAGCTGGGGCTGCCCCTGGCTCCCTGGCAGGGTTCAAGGCCAGGTTGGATGGGGCTTGGGGCACCCTGGGCTGGTGAGGGTGTCCCTGCCCATGGCAGGGGTTGGAACTACATGGGCTTTAGTTTCCCAAAACCATTCTATTAAAATATCTCAAGGTGGTCAACAGATGAGGCAAAATATCTCTGTAGGAGCTGCAGAGAACATTCCAGAGGAATGCATACGAGGTTCTCTCAAACATTCCTGTGCTATGGGAAGCCTTCTCTGTGTATGCTTGCACTTCATTGGTGGCTCTTCTGATTGGCACTCAAGGTAGGCAATGAAAGTGAGTAAGAGAATGTGGCATCCAGAGCAGCCTACGGGTCAAACAGCAGTGACATAAGACGTGATCTTGATTGATGCTGAGGGATCTGCTGAATAAGAGCCCCATAGCAGGTGGGCTCTGGGTCTCAGAACAAATAGCAAGATCTGAAGGCGGGTAAAAGTAGACACTTTATCCAGGGCCTTTTAACCAGCCTGTTCCTGAATAAAGTACACCAGGGATCTTCAAGAGTAAGAAGATCAAAACTATCTTGCTTGATGGAACCAGCCTCAACATGACTACTAGTTCTTGGATAGGAGAGTACTGCCACAGCACATCTGACCAAATTAAACTCAGGAATGTGAGCTCCTACGTCATGAGATACCAAGACTAGGGCACATAGTCACTTCCAAGTCCTTTCATCTATTCAGTAGGGATCAGGAGATGGAACAAAGCATTCAGGAACAACGTCTGACTCAGATAAGGCCTTTGGTGAAAGCACAGCAATCTAAGGACAAGAATGCAAAACCAAAACCAGATAAAAAGCAAGCCTCTAGCAATTACTCAGCAGAGTAATTCCAGAGGGCAACTAACAGGAAAGGAAATGGTGGTGTGTTCTCTCCTGTATGCCAGACACCAAGTGAGATTGGACAGAGTGCATCCTCCAGAGAAAAAGAGCACAAATTTTACAAGGCAAGGCAGAAGCATATCCACTTTTAGAATGTACAATGCAGACTCGTTTGAAAAGAATTCCTGAATTTCTTTTCCTTTGGCACATGTCTAGAAGTCACTGCTAGCCTTTTCAGTTTCTTCTTTTTAAGAGAACCTCAGAGGGAACAAAGTCATCAGATCATCCTCTAGAAAGATCTCCCCTGCACACGTTCTGACTTGAGGAACATACAGAGAAATTTCTGCTAAAATAGACCTACAGACCTGGAATTTTTACCATTTTGTCAAACTGAAGCTAATCTGCCCCAGATAATCACAGCCCAAGGTTGATTAGAATTTAAAAGAGTTAATTCATTAAATTGCCCAACTTCTCACCTACATGCAGTTTTGCCACTTACTACAAGGTTTCAAGCTAGCAACAGCCACTGACTGCAAGCCATGCTACTCTGAGACACTAAATGGGTACACATTTAACTGTTCAACCCTCACACAGACGAGTCACTTGACATTTCTTACTAATGTAGGAAGTCACCATTGTCTTGTCCGTTGTCTGTCACTGGCATCCTCAACCAGAAGAGTCCATTAGACTTGCCAGACAATGTATCAAGGCACCTGACAAAGGAGTTTCACCAAAGGTCCCTTCTCATTACCCAATTAAGCATCTCCTAAGGACAGGGATGTATTTTTCATTAAGGACGAACATACAAGAGGTATGAAGGTGAACTTACTTATCCCCCACCATACTGGTAATTCTTCCAACATCAAAGGCTGACCCAAACCTGCCACTGAGAAAATCTGCTACAAAAGACTAACCAAGTGGACTTACAAAGAGTAGCTTAAGGTGCAACAGCACCACAGACTGCTTTGTGCCTCCACGTAGTCAAGCACATCCTGCCCAGAGAGCAAGCGTACAGCAAACCCAGGAGGAACTCCATGTGACAAAACAATCCAAAGAGAGATTTTAGTCCTGCACCAAATGCCACTTTTTTGAACTGTCAAAAACCAGGCCAGCGTTCAGTTCAACCTCAGTCAGTCCACCAAAGGATCTGTGACTATGCGAAGGGCGTGCCAACTTGTTCCCTCCACGTTACTGGGACTAACCTATAATCTAAGTGGGGGTAGCATAATTTCAGTGGGGTTTCAAGGGGACATCGTTAGTCTTAGCAGCTAAACCAGACAGCAGTAGCAGCCCACACCACCTGTACTCTAGCCTGCTGAGACACATAAGCCTGTTGCAGCTAAGCATCCGCTGGAGTCTTTGCAGACAAGTTTAGCAGCCTGAATTTGAATGTTCAGGTGAAGCAATTCAAATGCTATGAAGTCAGATTAGGTCACCATACTCTTTCCCCCTGCCCCTTGCACTCATGTTTTCACATTGAGGTCACACAACAATGCATAGCCAGTATCCTCAGTGGCTGTATTCACACTGACCAGCCTTGAGAACCTTCCTTCACAGAGTTTTCAGTTGAAGCAGAAGTAATTTTACTGTAAATTACCTTGACTCAGATCTGTGATGCAACAGCAAGCCCATGGAGATCACAAGCCAAAAAGAGATGGTGATAACAGTGGCAACTGCCAGAGCAAAGAGCACACAAGAATTTTTCACAGACCCACCCAATCACCACCTGCCTGAGGGTGCCCAGCACACACAACTCTATCAGGACCTGCACAACACATACAGTTCTACACACACATCTAGTGATGTATTTAAGCCCACCTGCTGGCCACAAAGCTCTTGCACCCAGAAGAACAGTTTTCATATCTTGCCTTGCCTATCTAGCAAGGTCACAATAGAGATCTTCAATTTTCTGCTGTTAAAATAAGCATGTCAGATGTCAATCCCCACAGGAAGAGCTCCTTTCCCTTGATTTTGGTATGAAGTGCAGAGGTTTGTTTGGTCCCAGTCTTTTATTTGTAGCAGGATGAAACTCTGAGTGTGAATTTAAGTTCAGTAAGAATAACTGAACCACCAACCTTAATGGCTGAGGAAAACAAAACAAGATCAGTGCCAAACTGCTACATGGTGGCTGAACGTTTATCAGCAGACTGGAAAGGTGTCTGCCTCCTCTTAGTCATAACAACAGTCTTTGATGTATTGGGAAGAGGTGGTTGCTGACATAGAACTAGATGGCTCCTCCCTTCATCTTTACCTTGAGTAAATGCTCTACAGAGAGAAGGGTGGCTTTGGAACCACAGCTCAGCAAGGCACAAGGTTCTCAAAGGACCAAGAATAGCAAAGCCACAGGTGCCAAGGGCATAACCAGGTTGTCTGGTCACTAACAGTAAACCTGAAGGGTTTGGAGAATTCAAAACAATCTCTATCTCATCCTCTCCAAGCACACCCAGACCAGATCAGGACAGGACCAAAAGCTAATAGGACGCTCAGTCAGACAGTGTCACCAACCTAGGTGTTACCCATATCCACTTTTGAAGTAGAGGGCATGAAGTGGTCTTTCATGACATATCCCAGTCACTGTCCACAGTCTTAGGTCTGGTTTGGCACCTTAATTTTATTAATCTTCTACAGAGTGCTCTCCTCTCCAAGTGACATGTGACCTGGCAGCTGAGCCTCAAGAGAGAACAACAGGAAAGAGACCTGGGCTGGGGAACAGTACCCATATCTACCTACTTTAGGAAGCACAGTGCTGCCAACAGATGTCATTAAGAAGCTGAAGTGAATGAAGGAGTGACCAGTTTGCTGAGATATCCAGTCTGGGACACTCAAAACGGCTCAGCTTCAACAGGACCTCTGGAGCTCAGTTCATCCAACCCCTCAGCTCAAGCAGGGCCACCTAGAGCCAGCTCCCAGGACCACATCCAGACAGGTTTTCAGTATCTCCAAGGATGGAGATATTCCCATACCAGTGCAACCCATTCCAGTGCTCAGTCACCCTCACAGTGGGAAACCTATTTCCTTCTGCTGAGAGGAAAGCTCATGTGTTCCAGTTTGTGTCCACTGGTGTGCAGTCACCCCTGCATCAAGGCTTTTCCAGTCTCCAGTCACCCATGTGGCCCTTTGCTGGACTCGCTCCTGCGGCTCCAGCTCTCTCCCATACTGGGGAGCCCAGAAATGGGCACAGCAGGTTGTGGTCTCACCAGTGCCGAGCAGAGAAGAATCATCTCCACTGACCTGCTGGCAACACTCCTCCCAGTGCACCAGTAGCCGCCTTTGCCGTAAGGGCACAATCCTGGCTCAGGTTCCACTTGGTGGCTACCACAAACCTCAGGGCTCTTTCTGCAAAGCTGCTCTCCAGACCCTTGGCTTCCAGCGTGGCCTGGAGCGTGGGGTTGTTCCTCCCCAGGGGGCAGAACATTGCCTTTCTCCTTACTGAACTTCACCAGGTTCCTCTTGTAGATCGTTCCCCCCAGCCTGTTAAGGCCCTTCTGGATGGCATCACAACTTGCTGACAGATCAGCTGTTTCTCCCAGCTTTGAGTCATCTACAAACTTGCTGGGAATACACTCTGCCCCACCATCCATCAGTGAAGATGTTAAGTAGAACTGGAGCCACTACTGTGCCCTGGGCTACACAGCTCATTATCGGTCTCCAACTAGAGCTTGTTCCACCAGTCACCACCCGCAGGCCCTGGTGGTTCAGTCACTTTTCAGTCCACCTCCCTGCCTGTTCATCCAGCCCATATTTCTTCAGCTTCTCTGTGAGGATCTAACAGGAGATAGCATCCAAAACCTGACAAAAGTCAAGGCAGACAATTATCCACTACTCTCCCCCTACCTACCAAGTCAGTCACTTCCTCACAGAAAGAGATCAGGTTGGTCAAGCATGTCTTCTGCTTGGTGAACTGATGCTGACTGTTACCAATGACTTTCTTGTCCTCCAGGTGCCTGAGAAAAGTGATTTCAGACTTAGCTGTTCCATCATCTTCCCAGGGTTTTTGATGAGGCTGACTTACCCATAGCTCCCTATACTGTCTTTCCTGCCCTTTTTGAAAACAGGAGCGACATTTGATTTCCCTGAGCACTTCTATCAATCACCATGGTAAGATCGGTGAGTGGCCTCACAATTATATGAGGCATCTCCCTCAGCATTCATGGATGAAACCCATCAGGGTTCATCCATGAACATGTGCACATGTTCAAGTATTCCTTAGCTTCATTCCTGCTACCACGGGTGTGTTTGCATTATTTCAGACTTTCCCCAAGGGCCTGCAACTTCTGAAAGCTAGCCTGGATAGCAAAGACTGAGGTGAAGAAGGTATTTGTTACCTCAGCTTTTATCATATCCCATGTCACCAGGTCCTCTTTCAGCAGTAGGCCCACTTTTTCCTGGGTATTCCTTTTCACACTTAGGTATTTATAGAAGACCTTCTTGTGGCCTTTAACATCCCTTCCCTGATTTAGTTCCAGCTGGGTTTTGGCTTTCCGTGCCCCATCTCTGCATGCTCAGATGGTGTCTTTGTATTCCCTTCAGGTTACTTGCCCCTGTTCTACCTTCAGTCTACTTATTAGGTTTGACTTCAGCTAGGGGCTCCTGGATTATTCATGCAGGACTCCTGGCACTTTTGCCCAACTTGCAGCTCTTTGGGGACCTCAGAGGTGGTGACCCTTGAACATCAACCAGCTTTACTGTGCCCCTCTCCCCTCCAGGGCCTTACCTCATAGGACTCTACCAAGAAGATCCCTGAAGAGGCCAAATTCTACTTTCCTTAAGTGCATCTTGCTTTTGCCCTGCTCTGTCCTCTCAGGATCCTGAACTCCACTATCTCATGGACACTGTAGCCTTTGACCTGCAGATGCCCAAAGACCACCTCCTCAATTGTATGAGCTCCAGCACCTCCCTTTACCAGCTCCTCTAGTCACTTGGATCAGGAATTTGTCAGTATTGCTCTCCAGGAACCTCCTGGTGCTTAGGTGCTGTTGCCCCACCATCACACACTGAGGTGGATGAAGTCCCCCTCTAAGATCAGGGCTTAGAAACATGAGGCTGCCTCTAGAGGAATTATAAGGCCTCCACACACATGTTCTTCCCAGTTTGGCAGTCTACAGCAGACACCCACTACATCATCACCCACACTGCTCTGCTCTTTAATTCTTATCCAGCAGCTCTCAGTTGGCTCCTCAACCATCCTCAGGTGAGGTCCATGCATTCCAACTGTTTCCTCACATAGAGAGCAGGTCCCTCTCCCATCCCTCCTAAGGAGATTGTATCCCACCATGTTTCTGTGATCCCAGGTACGTGAATTCATCCAGAGGAAGGCAAACAAGCTGGTGGTAGGGCTGGAAGGCACGTCCTCTGAGAGGTGGCTGAGGGCGTGGGTTTTGTCTAGTTTGGAGAGAAGGAGGCTGAAGCTCTCTGCAGCTTCCCGAGGAGGGGACGTGATAGAGAGATGCTGAGCGCTTCTCCCTGGGATCCAGGGACAGGACAGGTGGGAATGGCTCAAAGCTGCACCAGGGGAGGTTGGGACTGGACACAGGAAGCATTTCATTACCAAGGGTGGTCAAACACTGGAACAGGCTTCCTGGAGAGGTGGGCGATGCCCAGAGCCTGGCGGTGTTTACGAGGTGTTTGGACAATGCCCTTCTCAACAGGCTTTCACTTGGTCAGCCCTGGTCAGATCCAACTGAAACATTCTAGTCTGTTCTAATGTGGACTGTTACTTCTGGATGAAAGTCAATATTCTTACTAGAATTTACATTTCAGTTTGTACTGCTGCATTTGTTATCACATAGCTGGATGTAATGCTAACAAGTGAACAGTAACACGGCTGCAGACCACACCAAAACCAGAAACCAAAGGCATCTGCCAGTACCAGAACCTACAGTCATCCAAATTTACCATCAGTTATTCTCTACTGAACACACGGAACAGTTGAGACAGTACTTAACCATCATGTGTTTAGGGGATGCATCAAAGCCTTCAGTGATCCTACCTGGAAGGCTTTTATCATTTGACATTTGTATTTATCTCATCAGCAGAAGGATAACAGTACAGGTAATTAGGTGGAGCACGCTTGCACCTACAGTAAATGTTTTCCTACCTCCAGGCATAATCTGACCAACGTCCTGTACAGTTAACACTGACAACTTTTCTTCTGTGTCCACTCTTATCACGCCAAAACTCAGACAATTCATAGATAACACTGCTTTTCCTGGAGGAGGGCCCCCCAGCTCTGGAGGTCTGAAAAAAGACAAAGTCAAATCAGATACATATCAAGAGACCAATGGCACTATAGTCATCAAAAACAATCCTTCAGGCTTGCTAAGGC
Source organism: Gallinula chloropus (assembly GCF_964237585.1). Lineage (NCBI taxonomy): Eukaryota > Metazoa > Chordata > Aves > Gruiformes > Rallidae > Gallinula > Gallinula chloropus. The sequence goes on along the minus strand of NC_140090.1, from coordinate 27,299,870 downwards.
AAAAAGAAATAGTGGTTTCTTATTAGAAACTAACAGGAGTGGTGATGAAAAAAATAACTAGAATAAAACATCACATATCTTCCTCCCTCTCTAAAATGTTACACAGAGGGTCTAGTTCTGTTATGGGCAAAGAAACATCCAGAAAAAGAATTCAAAGGCTAAATTTTCTGAACACCAGGAGCAATTAGGAAGTATCTGGTGGGTTTGACAGGTGATAGGACAAGGGGGAAACAGCCTCAAGCTGTTCCAGGGCAGGGTCAGATCAGATGTGAGGGGAAAGTTCTTCCCTGAAAGAGTTGTCAGGGCCTGGCACAGGCTGCTCAGGGAGGGGATTGAGTCACATTCCCTGGGTGTGTTTAACAGACGGGGAGATGAGGTGCTCAGGGATATGGTTTAGCTTGGGATGGGAACGGTTGGACTTCATGATCTTAAAGGGCTTTTCCTAACTGTCTGATTCTGTGATTCTTATTCTGAACAGAATCCATTGAGGACCAACAGCTCCATCCTGTGTAACATTTTATTTCAAATGTTCTTGAAATTGATGTTCAAAAAAAGCCAATTTTATTAACAAGCCCTGCCCAACAATTCCAGCCTATTCCACACACACCTCTGCACATAATCAAAGTATTTCTTTATTTGAGAGCATTCCTTGCTACCTCCAGCATTGCAGTGGTATTTTTCAGACCGGTTGCTAATATTTTTTCTTTCTTTAGCTCCCTGTTTACAAGACATTGTATATAAACATTGTATATAAACTTGAATATTCTACTGCTTCTACCTCCCAAATGAGTAAGTCTTGTTTTTTGGGGCATTTTATAAAGGTCCTCCAGCAACATTGGTGAGGATGAGACTTCACTTTCCCAAGCAGTAAAAACCAAAAAAACTAACCCAAACCAAACACCTTATGGCTGACAAAGTTTAGAAAACATTAAACTTTTCAAAGAAAACAAAAAAAATCACCCATCCTTCAGTGAAGGAGATACCTGTGAGCCTCAGACTGTCTGCCTATATTTTTGGACATCTTTATGTGCATAATTGTCTTTTCTGACCCTCATTTTATCACCAGACACATTTCAATAGTCAAGAAATGCTTTAATTCATCTCTCAGAAAAGAGAATTACCTGCGGATAGCAACAGTTAGTGCCTCTGAAGAACTAGCACAGGGACAGATTACTTCTGGTCTCAAACCTCTGGATTGAAATACATTCAGGAACGCATCACAGGAAGATATTGACCCTAAAAAGAACAATCACACAATTTCAACCAGTTTGACAAGGGCAGGGAAGCTTGAGCTGTGGGATTTCAGTATTCTCTGCTCACTCTCAGCTCAGCAATACAAATATGGACACATCTGTGCATAAAACTAATGTGCTTTCAAATTCCCTAAAAGACATTCCCTTCCTGTTGTTAGATATTCGACACGAAGAAACATCTCCCAGTGGTTAACAACCAAATCACTGAGTGAAACACAGGGCTTGCATACTGACTTTCCCCAGCAGCGCTCCCTAACACTCCATGTCATGGGAAGACCTTTAGCGATGGGATATTTTGTCACAAAGGACAGTGATCTGTTGGCTTCCTTTTGAGTTTTCCCTACAGAGGTCACAGATCCAAAGCACTTCAAAATTAACACCAAATACTTCTGAGATATCTTCAGTTCAGGACTCTACCTGCACTTCAGCACTCAGCCCAAAAAGGGAGAGGATGCCTCATCACCTGCAGCTTTGCACTGCCAGTTGTGGAATTACAGCACATAACACAAACCACCAAACCCCCCGATCGCACTGCTGGAACTGCATGTCAGGTCCTGTGAGGGGACAGCACTGAACTGAGGGGACAGCACTGATGAAAAGAGGAAGTTAAAAACATTAATTCACACAGCTAAATATAAATAAATCAAAGTGCAAGCTGCAATGAAAAAGCAGTGCCATCACTACCGTACGAACAGCACTGTACTACGGAACCAAGTGCACTCTAAGCGCTGGCTCTGAAACCATGCTTGCAAACAGAATCTGAGCAAGACTATTTCAAACTTCTATCTTCTGTCATCACAACTTACTGACCTCTCATCATGCAATTGCAAGGAATGTGAAATAGGATCAATTTTCTGGTGTATGAGCACAGCAAAATTAACCAACAAAGGCATATTCTTGCCTGCTGCAAAAGAAACCTCCCAGGTGCTTTCTCAAATTACTGCAAACCATCACCATATTAGTTTCTTTAGGAAGAAGCTCTTTCCTCTGAGGGTGGTGAGACACTGGCACAGGTTGCCCAGAGAGGTGGGGGGGGGAGGCCCCATCCCTGGAGACATCCAAGGTCAGGGTGGATGAAGCTCTGAGTGACCTGCTCCAGTTAAAGGTGTCCCTGCTCAGCGCAGGGTGGGACTAGATGGCCTTTGAAGGTCTCTGCCAACCCAACGCATCCTTTGATTTGATGATTCTATGACTGACAGAAAGAGGCAAGAAGCTGCTACATACTCTAGTTATTAGTTGTGCTGGCTTTGAGTTAAGGCTGCAGCTGCTCCTCTTTTTATATCCCTGCACAGGACTGAGACAAGCCCTGGGGACACATGCAGTATCAACTCCAAGACTGTATGTCTACACAGGATACATGAGCAGCTACTTTGAAATTGGCCTTGTGATTTACTTGAAATGCTAGTAAGGTAATTTGGAAAAGGCTTTTAACTATAAAACTATGTCATGAATAGATCCTTGGGAACGTTCTCTATGCAAGTTTTGCTCCAGTGTCCTTGGCAAGGAAATCCTGCTGCTGTCCCTGTTTTGCTGAAGAGGAACTATAGCCAGTGCTGAGCTCAAGGATTTACAGTGTGCTTCAGTTCACCTCAGGCTGATGCTCTGAAAACGCATCCATACTCACATGGATTAGCTCCATCTGCCACTATCAACATGCGCAGAGAGCTCAGGCTGACATCTCTCTGATCCCTCTGAGCCAGGAGCGACCAGTGCATGTCCCGCGATTTCACTACCGCGACGCGGGCTGGAAACACAACAACAACCACAGTGTGTGCACAGAGCAAAACAAAGGCCAACTGCATCATTACACACACACAAGTGTGTGTTTGCAGACAGCTACTGAACAAATTCCCAACACAGAAAACAGTACAAGCGACAAATATTTACCTAATGTGACACACACATACTCAGTGTCTCCAGGCAGACTTGATTAAAGAATTTAATTGTATTTAAATTTAATGTTTAATTTAATTTACTGTTCTCTGTAAGTTCAAATAGTGACATGAGAAACATGTTTTCTTTGAAAGTCTATCAGAAGAAGCTGTCAGCATCACTCACCTATGAGTCTACATAGGATACTGAAATGGAGAACCCATTGCTAAAGCTGGGGCACAACAAAGGCTGGCTAAAACAGCAGCAGCCTCAGCTAGAGCAGATGTTTTAGAGAAACAAATGTTTTTTGAGGGTTTTTTTAATAATCTAAAGAGAGAAGGGTTATGTAAAAATATTATAAGGTTACCTTTGTATGAACAGACTTTCTGTATCCAGGAAAGTGGATTGACCTTCATTAATGCATAGGGAATACTGATGACATGCATCCTGTTCATAACACTCTATGAGAAAAACATATACAAAAAATTAATTTCAGGTGGCTCAAAGAATACTCAGCATGTACCAATAATAAAATCATCCCAGCTACAGAGTAACCCTTATATTTACCTGTTAGTGAAAACAATGTATATAGTTAGAAATAACCTCATCTATGCCTGTGCAGTCTGTCACTGAAAAAGTAACACTTTATTCTGGAAAATACAAATACTGAAATATGAATACTTTGAGAGCTTGGCCTCATTCTGGTACCAATGCTCTGTCTCTGAGAGAATCAACTTGCTTTCATTCATTCAAATACTCACTGTTAATACTCCATGCCAAAGGCCAGCATCTCTCTTGAAATCCAAGACATTTGTTAGAGTTTCAGCTGAAAGTGAAGGGAGAAAAAAACCCCTATCAGACTTCAAAAGCATATTTATGACAATATTTAACAGCTGAAAATATTTGTTGAAGCAACGTCCAACACCACCATGAAATCAAAGCTGTGTTGCTATTCCTTCCTGCCTGTAACACACTGGCTGCTCAAGCCAAATGTGTGGTATTTTACTTAAAATTATAATCCTTATAGTATGATTACAGACCACATTACCACAAGGTATTTAAGATGCTGTTTACACTGAAATACTGCTTCCACTTGTCAATGAACTAGGCAGACCCAAACTTTACTTTTGATGCAAACTTCTTCACCTGAACAGGAGCAGTTCAGCTGTATATGAAAGAATTAACTTTAGTGAGAAATATTACCATGGCTGTAGTGAACTTCCTTAAGTGGGTTGTTGGGGTTTTTTTTTTTTTGAGAAATCTGAACTGTGTACACGATTTTAAGATTCAAACTGACTTTACAGGGTTTTACAGCTTACAGAGATCAGGTGAAGCTTCCTTATCAGTGATGCAGGATGGCTGCTCCCACAAGGAATGGTTCTGTGGGGTACTTACCAGTCTATTTAGAATCATAGAATCACAGAACTGTAGGAGTTGGAAGGGACCCCAGAGCCCATTGGGTCCAACCCCCTGCCAAAGCAGCTCCCTAGGACAGGTCACACAGGTCACCATCCAGACAGGGCTGGAATTATCTCCAGAGAAGGAGACTCCACACCCCCTGGGCAGCCTGTCCCAGGGCTCCCTCACTGGGAAGATGTTCTTCCCCATATTGGTGGGGAACTCCCTGTGCTCCAACTTGCAGTCATTGCCCCTTGTCCTGTCTCCACAGACACTGAAAAGGCGCTGGCCATTTCCCCGTGTCCCACCCTTCAGATATTGATAAATGTTATTAATAAGGTCCCCCCTTTGTCTTCTTTTCTCCAGGCTGAACAGCCCCAGCTCACTCAGCCTTTCCTCATAAGGGGGATACTCCAGGCCCTTAATCATCTCCATAGCCTCCTCTGGACTCTCTCCAGGAGATCCCTGTCTGTTTTATCCCAGGGAGCCCAGAACTGGACACAATACTCCAGGTGGGTCCTGACCAGGGCAGAGCAGAGGGGGAGGATCCCCTCCTGTGACCTGCTGGCCACACTCCTCTTGATGCACCCCAGGATCCCATTTGCTCTCTTAGCCACCAGGACACACTGCTGGCTCATGGCCAACCTGTCATCTACCAAATAAAATACTGCCTTAAACTGTCCACATCTCCACCCATAATCCATGTGACAAAGAGCTCCAACTGCTCTGTGACTCGCGGCCAGCTGTTTCCCAGCATCTTATGACAGACTTGGCATGATCCACATGGAGAAGCTCAAGAAGTATGGGCTGGATGGACAGGGAAGTGTACTGAAAAGTGACTGAACCGCCAGGCCTTGAGGGTGAGTGGAGATTATTCTTCTCCTCTGCTCAGCACTGGTGAGGCCACAACCTGCTGTGCCCATTTCTGGGCCCCCCAGTATGGGAAAGAGCTGGAGCTGCAGGAGCGAGTCCAGCAAAGGGTCACATGGGTGACTGGAGACTGGAAAAGCCTTTATGCAGGGGTGACTGCACACCAGCACAAACTGCCCAGAGAAGCTGTGGAACTTCCTTCCTTGGAGATACTGAAAAGGCATCTTAGCATGGTCCTGAGTACCTGGATCCAGGTGGTCCTGCTTGAGCTAAGAGGTTGACCAGAGACCTCCAGAGATCCCACCACTCTATGATTCTCTGTCCCCCAAGATATCTTTGCACACACTACCCCATTATGGGATTAAAAACTAGTCAAACCCTGAGATTCAACAGATTTCAAAGGGAGAAGTTTTTGCTTTATGGGAGCACAGATGAACTCTATGCACGTGGTCAAAACCAGGTGCAATTCCTGGCTGTTCAGTGTGAGAATGACTGAAAACAAGTAGATCTCTCACTTTATTCAAAACCCTCTGGAGAAGGTCTTCTGTCAGACACGATTAATGAAGAGGAAGATCCCTTCCTTTCTGCGAACAGGATCTACCACGGTCAAGAGTGTCAAGCTGCAAGCAGGGTATACAAACAAACAGAAGGCAAAGCTGCATGCTGGGTATGGCCTGAACAGAACCCAAACCTCATGACAGCATCTCTAGCGTGTGGCAACAGAAAAACAAACACACAAGAGAATTCAGTACCCTCTGTGCAGGTCTGAAACGTTAATGATTGGAAACACTACTCCACATCTGTCTGAAAATTAAGATGTGTAGAGCCCTTTGACCCATAACTGGCTGTCCTCCTCCTTTCAGGACTCGGGAACTGCTGTACAATCCTTTACCTACAAGCTGGGTGCACCCTCCCCTCCCCCAGCACTGTTCTTGCAGTTGGCAGCTGTAATGGGATGTCCTGATATGAAAATGGGAAAGGGGCCTCTTTGATGGCAACTGAAGAGAGTACAGTTGTAAACCCTCTTTTACTGACTCGAAACCCTCTTTTACTCTATCATACCACTCAGATGGACTTTGAAGTCCTATAGCACAAATGAAGAATGAAAACAAAGAACTGCAATAGAAGACAGCTAGCAACTGTGAGCAATCTGCTCATACCCTCAAATGCACTGTCTAGAATCACAGACCTAGTTGAAGTAACTGGGCCAGACTGCTTGCACTGGACTTTTAACTTTACTATCTAGGCAGCCAGGGTCATCTACAGTGCAAGAGCAGCAAAGCTGAGCAAGCCAGGGTGGTTTTTTAATATGGTAACTCACAGACCTTCTTGATCAAGCCTTTCAGGGGTCAAGCGTCACACTCCTGGGATCACAAAGTGGAAGAGCTGTATAGATAACTCTGATGTACACTACATTTCACCTGGTGATTATCGGGTTTCAAGTCAAGACTTCAAAGGTCTTCCCTTTGGTCAAGAACTGCAACTGTTCCTCGCAAGATAAGCAACGGTGGAACTGACCCCAGCCTGGCTGCACAGCACAGCATAGCCTGTGCTGTTTGAGGTACAGCTGGAACTGGCAGCATGCAAAGAGAGCTCCTCACAGAGATCCAAGCCACCCAAGTGGCCTCTAGAATCAGGCTAAGAAAGCTCCCTCCATTTGTGCTGGGAGGGCTCCTCTAGCGCTGCACATGGGCATCTCAAACTGGCCCCCTTATAACCTCAAAGTGGTCAGCACACTGAAAAGGCATTAGGGAGGGCAAAACAGATCTGCAGCAAAGTCATTTTCAAGAGAGTGACAAATCAGTATAGCTCTTGCCACTGACTAATACATTTATGAAGACTGAAAAATCCAAACCCTTGAATAAAACTGGTAGGAAACTTTAAACAAATACACATTGGGGAGGACACAGAGATGATGTGAGGGCTGGATGGAGTCCCTTCGCTCTAGAGCCAGGCTGGGAGAGCTGGGCTGGCTCAGACCAGAGAAGGGAAAGCTGCTTCTGGGGAGACCTCCCAGCCCCTTCCTGTCCCTCCAGGGGCTCCAGGAGAGCTGGAAAGGGTCTGGTGCCCAGGGCAGGGAGGGCCAGGCCCAGGGGAACGGCCTTCAGCTGCAGGAGGGCTGCTGGAGAGGGGCTGGGAAGCAGAAATCCTTCCTGGGGAGGGGGGAGGCCCTGGCACAGGGTGCCCAGAGAAGCTGGGGCTGCCCCTGGCTCCCTGGCAGGGTTCAAGGCCAGGTTGGATGGGGCTTGGGGCACCCTGAGGGTCTGGGGCTGTCTGAGGTCCCTTCCCACCCAAACCAGTCTGGGGTTCAGTGATTATAATTTCAGAAGCGGCTTCTTAATTTCCTTTACACATCACATTGATTATGAATGAGAAAGTTTGTCTTTCCCTTTGCAATTAAAGCTACTGACAGTAAATATAATGCTGCAACATAAAATTATTTAACTGTTCAAAGCTGTGAATACCACTGTAAAGCTGTACCCATTTAACTTACCTTCTGAATAACCACATGCCTGAGTCAATGCATGACAGTGTGCCAGCATGGAAGCATGAGATACAGTAATGCCCACCGTGCTGCCTTCTTTACTTGTTTTGTACTGAAAAGAGAAAGTTTGGGCAAGCATTACATTAGTCACAAGATCTAGAAAATTCACACTAGTGAACTGGAAGGATACTTTATTACAAAAACGAAGCAAGCTCATCTTTAAAATAACACTACCATAAAAGATGCATTGATGCTCAGAGAATACATGAAATCTGACTATCCCTCTACCCCAGTGAGACAAATTGTCCCAGGGATCCCAAAATGCCAGTTATCCCCAACCTGACTCAGCACAACCACTCAAATGACAGTTTGCTTGGCAACCTCAAAGGAAACACTGTTGTTCCACATTTACAAATATTACAGTAATCTCTTTCACTGCATGGAGAGATTAAAGGAAGAGAACGTGCTGTGACATAAGCTACAACAGAGTAACTGTGAGTTAGGCATATTATACTGGATCACCTCGATATAAGCAATCTCAGCACTGGCATCCCGTACTTGTGGATGCCAGTCCTTAGCTGGTTTGGCCAGATGCTTCCCATCAATCACAAACCAAATGAGCCGAGGCCAGCCTTCAAAGAGAAAGAAAAGTTACTGTCACTGCAGTTCTGAAACTCAGGTGTAAACGTGTTCTGTATGGTGTAAAGAAGCTTGAGTAGCTTAAAAAGATACCTTTGAATGTAACCACCTCGCCGGTCTGAGCTTTGGGAAGGCCCTTCTGACAGGCATCAGTGGTTAAAGCCAGTGTCACTCCACAGCTGCCCAAAAGAAATCCAATCTGCTGGCTGCCAGCATCCTGCAGAGAAACCATCCCATAGCAAACTTACAGAGAATGAAGCTTCTGTACAGTTGACTCTATTTACGCCAATTTATATCACAGGAAAAAATTAACTTCTAGTGCTTAAGACCTTTCACTGAAGACAAAAGGCTGAAGTCTGTGCTCAAAAAGTTTAGCTTTGCTTAGTGTCAACTTAGCTGTGGCAGCAGATCTGATAGCAAGGGAGCTGCAAAAGCAACAGGTGTGCACCCCTCTACAACCCAACAGGGACATTTGTAAGTTCTGGTAAAATACAGAGCTGATTTGGTGCTGTTTCTGAGTCCTGAGGCACTGAAGAGTAGAGCCTGTAGCTTTTTAGCTCCCCTAAAAATCTCCAGGTGTGGGATTAAAGCTAAAGGAAGGAAGGTTTAAAGTAGCTATTAGGGGGAAGTTTTTTACAGAGAGAGTGGTGAGGGGCTGGAACAGGCTGCCCAGTGAGGGGGTGGGTGCCCCGTCCCTGGGGGTGTTCAAGGCCAGGTTGGATGGGACCCTGGGCAACCTTGTGTAGCTCCAGGCCTGAAGATTGGTGGCCCTGCCTGTGACAGGGGGGTTGGAGCTCTGTGATCCTTGGAGTCCCTTCCAACCCAGACCAGTTTGTGATTCTATGATTATCCTGGTATTTCCAGTGAATGTGGTGTCTCTGCCTGCCTGTGCTCTCACTGCTCCACATGAGGCCCAGAAGGGCAGTCAGTCTGCATTGTATTTTGAGAAATATATTCACACATCCTCTCAAAAACAATGAATTAAAACAATTTCTACAGTTACCTATCCTAAAATACATGCATGGGTTAGTTCAGCTGAAGCACGTTACTGCTTTCCAAAGCACGAGCTCTGCCTCACCCCATGGCACGGCTACAGGATTTAGGCACTTTATTGAGGCACTGCCATAAAGCATTGAATGGATTCACCTACCTTTCTTGTTAGTGGAACTTCTATGGGGACAGGAATAAGTTCTGCCAGGAGACATCCATAAAACGCCACCATAAACATAACTGGATCACTATTAGGAAACACCAGAGCTACCTACAAAAATACAGGAAAATAACAAGAAATGGGTTTTTTTTTGGAGGAGGGTTGTTTTTTGACACCTGGAAACAAGAAATCTCTTTACAGCATTGCTGACATTCATATGTGAACTAGGAACAGAAAGGTGAAATGTTGTAATAAGCTGCTATTACAAGCCCCAGTATTAACAGACTTTCTTTAGCTAACACTGCTCCTCACTGTCTATATTAGCCACAGAGACCACATCAAACAGAAGCCTACCCGGTCTCCAGGCTTCAGCAGTGGTTCATTCTTAGTGGTTAGCTTGTTCAGCAGGGTATAGGCTAACTTCAAGCTTCGACTCCACAGCTTGCCTGAAGAAAAAAGAATACAGAAATTAAAAAAAGAATAAAATTCTTATAAAATAAAAATAAAATTCCATTGTTGAACTGGCAAATCTCAGTCTCTTATCGATGTGCCAGGTCGGTTTATATTAGAACAGAGTCAACAGGAACACGGGAAGAACCTGGGGACATGTTGTGGAAGCAATCCCACCTCACTGCCTGCCTGAGTTCTTCCAATGTTTCAGTCTGCTTTGCACAAAATAATTATACTAACTGCAAAAGGCACTTCACAAGAATCCTTCCTAAGGGCTCTTAGGGAAAGCAAACTGCTTGGGATGAAAAGAAAAATCCTAAACTGGACAAAAAAAAATTAACTGAAATTTAAGAAAGAAGGGGTAGGAATAAATGTCAAAATATCTGGCTCTGTTACATGCCAGTTCGTTCCCAGTACTGATCCAGAAAGACAACAACCTAACTACTACCACACAACCTAACAAGCTATTTCTAACCCCTAGCCTCAGAAAGAAAAGAAAAAAGCTTTGCTAAGAAAATCTGTTTATAAAAAAATGATCCACAGCAAAACCCTTCCACTGTAAATAGTAAATCAAAGCCAGAAGCTCCCAAAGCAGCATGCTGTGGCAAAACATGCACCTGCAACTCAGCTTTCTAGACAAGGGTCTTCATCATGGGCTCACATCCACATTCAACCCCTTCAGCATGTATTTTGTGTTTGTCAGTCTCAAGCTTCTACAATTCAACTGGGTCTTTTTTCCTCTGTGTAATTTCCAGTTATATAAAAAATCCTATGAAGGACTCAAGTACATCCAACAGGTTCTTTACAGAAGCAGCCAGTCAGTGAGGTTGGCAGAGTCCAAGTACAATTTAGAGCTTGCCTTGTTAGTTTGTCTTTTCCTTTCTTTTTCTAAATGCAAAAACAAACCTGATATTCTAAACAATTCTCAAATCTCTTTCCCTGGAGGAGTTCAAGACCAGGTTGGATGGGGCCCTGGGCAACCTTGTGTAGCTCCAGGCTTGGAGGTTGGTGGCCCTGCCTGTGGCATGGGGTTGGAGCTCTGTGATCCTTGGGGTCCCTTCCAACCCAGACCAGTCTGATTCTGTAATTCTAAGCTCCACTTCAAAGTAACCACAGCGTAGTTCCACAATGAATACCCAACTCTTTGCCAACACCTACCATAGGTAAGGGTGTAAATAGGTTTCCCAGTCGTATCCAGCGCCGTCAGACAAGGGGCTTTAGGCTGGGTGGTTCCCCAGCGTTGGAGGGCAGCCAGCAGAGAAGGTGGCCAGTTGGTCACCACGCCTAAGGGCTCCCCTTTAAGTACATTCATTGGATTTCCTTCAGGCTTTGGTTGATTCGGGTCAGGCTGTTGCACTAGAAGAAAACAGCAGATGTCAAGCCTGACAGCATGTGCAGGTTACACTTAACAGATTATTCTACAAACCACTTTCACCTTCCTCTCCCTCACAGTTATCATTACTTCTCCTCTGCTTTAGGATGATGCTATGCTCATTACCTGTTGGCTTCACAAAAAAACCCCAACTACCATCAATTTGGAATTCAGATTCCACATTATTCAAAGGAGCTGGCCACAGGAACAGAACTTGAATCCCTAGCTCACTCTTGTGTTCTGCTTTGGAAAGATGGTTCTTTTCTGCAGAGCTGTTGAAAGGCCAGTGGCATCCTGGCTTGTGTCAGAAATAGTGTGGCCAGTAGGTCTGGGGAGAGGATTGTGCCCCTGGACTGGGCACTGGTGAGGCTGCACCTCGAGTGCTGGGTCCAGTTCCGGGCTCCTCACCATAAGAAGGACATGGAGGTCCTGGAGCGAGTCCAGAGAAGGGCAACCAGGCTGGGGGAGGGGCTGGGGGGCAAATCCTCTGAGAAGCAGCTGAGGGAGCTGTGGGTGTTCAGCCTGGAGAAGAGGAGGCTGAGGGGAGACCTTATCACCACCTACACTGACCGGCCAGGAGGGTGCAGAGAGGTGGGCAATGGTCTCTTCAGCCAGGGGACAGTAGGTGGGACAAGGGGAAATGGGCTCAAGCTGTGCCAGGGCAGGGTCAGCTCAGCTGTGAGGGAAAAGTTCTTCCCTGAAAGAGCTGTCAGGGCCTGGCACAGGCTGCCCAGGGAGGGGCTGAGTACCCGCTCCTGGATGTGTTTAAAAAAAAAAGGGTAGATGAGGTGCTAAGGGATCTGGTTTAGCTTAGGATGGGAATGATTGGACTTGATGATCTTAAAGGTCTTTTCCAACCTTGTGATTCTGTGAATCTGTGAAATGAAAGCCTATGTTGAGTCAAGAGGCATTATCAGAGAGAAGAGCTTCAGTTACAAGTGGACATTTATCTTTGCTGCACCAAGATCTCACAATGAAGAATGACACTGTGCTTCTGTAAATATATATATATATATATGACCCCCTATTTATGTATATATATTTACATTTACATATACAAAAAACTCCAGATGAAATGCCCCCAGTGTGGTTTATCTACAACAAACTGTCTCGGCCACAGAGTATTTTGTCTGATTTTGGTATCACCTCTCAGCAGCAGGACACCCCAGGGTTTGTCTGCCATTCGCTCTCTGAATAGTTAAAATTCTGCCCTGAGCTGCTCAAGTCTGGTAACCTTAGTTAACAAGACAAAGCTGTTGTTGGACATGCCTAATGCTCCAACCTGTGCAGTATGGAAATGATGACATAAGACATACATGCTCAACAACAGTTTGTCTGTAAAACCTTCATCAGTGAATGGCTAGAGCCACAATCACTTCCAACCTTTGTGCATCACACCAACAGTACAGAGAATCCAGCAGCAGCTCCTCAAAAACATCAGAGGAGCAAATTTTCATTTCATCTTTAAGAACAGAACAACAACCACCACTCTCCCAAGTAAGCTGGTGCACCTGGTTTTAAAGGCAGCCACACATGGCTAGCAACTCCTACAGTTACTAGAGATTTTCCTTCTGCCTGGACACATGCCCACAGAGAAAAAATGGTGGTTTGTAACTCAGCAGTACCTACAAGTAGGTACAAGCACTTCAGGTCCAGGCAAGAGACACTGCACTGTGCACTCAATGCATTAATTCTTCTGAACTGCTAAAAGAGTAAGAATTTCTGGATTTTGAGCAAAGGACCATAACGTGCATGCAAACAATATAATTGTCAGTTACTAGTGAGCAACTTTCTTCATCTAAATGTACCTGGGCACTGGCCACGCAGCTTTTCAGAGAAGGATGTGGGGATGCCTCTGGCCAAGCAGCTGGATGTGAGCAGCCAGAGAGGCCATGGGGTCTCCAGGTTTGGGGATGCTCAGAACTAGAGCAGACATGGTCCTGAGCCTGAACCAGTCAGGCCTGCTTTGAACAGGAGGTTGGGTTAGAGGTTTCCAGAGGTCTGCTGCACCATCCCATACACTTAGGCTAAGCCCTGACTTACTCCAAAAAGTATCCTCTATAAATCCAGTGCTTACCACTGGTCAGAGTTTTGAATCTCTGAGGTAAAATGTGACAGTGGGGCTGTCAGCAAGCATGACAATTTCTGCATGCACCAATGGATTTCTTGACAAAGATGCAAACAGAATTTCTCCAAGCAGCTGTAAATCACTACTGTCTTTAGTATTCACTAGGTCATCACACGTGTCTAAACTGGGCTGAATGAGAGGAGCTTCCAAAGTGAAGGAGGGGAGAACAAGGATGCTGAGCAGAAAGGTTGAGTGGAAGGTTGTGTTTTGCTTGTGATAACATACGGTAAAGTTTTGAAGTTGGAGAGAGAAAGGACATGATTTGTTTTCTATTGAGAAGGGAAGAAGAAAATGTTTGCTAAGTATCAGCTGCTTGCACAAAGAGGGAAAATGCAGCTGAAAGAACACTAACCTTCAAGAAGTTCTTCAAAATCATCAACAAAAAACTCTTTCAGAGGAGGGCGCTTTGGTCTTTTCAAGGTGTTTAGAAGCTGCTGGATTTTAGAGGACACTCTGCTATTCACCGGGACACCTGCCAAGCAGAAAAGATTTATTACCATTAACAGCCTGTATTAGTAAACACACACCAACACCCCTGCTGTCCTGATGCCAACATCACCATGCTGAGCTCAGCACAGCTTTCAGGTGCAAGTGCCATTCCAGATGAGCGGCTTGCCTTGAGCATCTCCCCTGTGAGGAAAGGCTGAGTGAGCTGGGGCTGTTCAGCCTGGAGAAAAGAAGACTAAGGGGGGACCTTATTAATGTTTATCAATATCTGAAGTATGGGATGCAGGTGGAAATGGCCAGCCCCTTTGCAGTGGTCTATGGGGACAGAACAAGGGGCAATGGCTGCAAGTTAGAGCATAGGAAGTCCCACACCACCATGAGGAAGAACTTTTACCCAGTGAGGGTGAGGGAGCCCTGGGACAGGCTGCCCAGGGGGTGTGGAGTCTCCTTCTCTGGAGATATTCCAGCCCTGTCTGGATGCCGACCTGTGCAATATGAGCCAGGGACCCACTTTGGCTTCCACTTTCATTTAGCTTTACCAAACTGCTGACCCCTTTGTGAGATTCCAGTACAGACCTAAAGCACATTCTTTCCTCCCAGAGTCCAGATACTTGCTGCATTTCAACATTCTCTCAGTTCTGAAAGCGTGACAACGCTTGTAGAAAATAAGTGAATCTCTGAACGCTTTTACAGGGCTACCAAAAAGTAATCACACCACATCAAGGACTGATTTTCATCAGCAGGTGTGTTATATTTATTTTAAAGTATGCACGCCCATATTAATTGTAATCTAAAGCACTGGGGCAGTATGAAATTAAGAGTTTACACAGCCTTTTACTATAAAAATATGTGGGAGTGGGGATGTGACTCCCACCAATAGCACATGGGAAGTGCAGTGCAGCCACGCTCCTGCAGAGCTTTGGATGGGGAAGGCACACAGCACATGGTGGGTCACAAGCTCTGTTCTGCATTTGCTTCCTCAGGAAAAGGGATGAATATGGGAGAGAAGGAGGTTTATATAGAACAATCACCATCTGCAGTTTCCAAAATGCTGCTGCTGTAGCCTCTGGGAACTCCTCGCACTGATGCTACCTGCGGACGCTCGTGATGTAGATGTTCCACCAGGCCAGTAGTTACATCTGGAGGAGCAGAGTGGTTATCTGCAGAAATGGAAGACAGACACAGGAGCAATTCAGTCATTTTAAGAATCAATAGATCCAAAGGCATTTCTTACAACACTCCTGCTGTTTTCTCACAGGTTATAAACCCTCTCATTTCCCTAACCAGGCTGCCAGAGTCTTGTTGCAGGGGGAATCCTGAAAGGAACCGCTGCATCAAAAGCATAAGGTTAAAAAGTTTTTCACTCTCAAGGTGGTGAGACCCTGGCACAGGGTGCCCAGAAAGGTGGGGGAGGCCCCATCCCTGGAGACATTCATGGGTCAGGCTTGATGGGGCCTGGTGTAAACAGCACAAGTCTGCAGAGAAAGCCCACCTCACCTCCCAGAAGAAACACAGGCACCCAAAGCGCGACCACAAAGCTGGAACAACCAATTTAAATCCACCAGGAAGAGGAAGGAACAAAATCACAAGGTTAAAAAGAAGGGCTCTTTTGCCCCAGAATAACATGAACTACATTCTGCAGGCTCTAAGATGACTTCTGCTGGCAACACAGATGAAGATGCCAGGTGGCAAAGGCAGCATGCTCAGGTCTGAACACACCTGGAGGATGGACACGAAGAGATGAGAGACTCTCAAAGGTCAGTAGCTCCTGTCACCCGCAGTTTGTAAGACCAGCCATGGTTTCCTTTCAGCAGCTTCTCTCACCACCAATTTTTAACAGTCTCCTAATGATACTGTGGGTAAAAGCTTCCTGTGTATGTACAGATGCATTATGCTCTTCACAGGGACATCTACCAATGAGAACAGATGGAATGCCTGGAACACTCCAAAAACCTGTGATCTAGATGCCAGTATCATACACACAAACTGCACACAACTGGTATGTTTAGCAGAGGGCTTTCTGGGGCATGACACTGTCTTTTTGGGTCTGCTGTGCCATGCTGTTCCACTTCAGTGATGTGTGCAACAAGCAATAAGCCCCTTATGCTCTGTAATATATATTTACATTTAGAAAGCAAGGAAGTCTCAAATCCTCACATATTCACAGGGCCTTGAGAACCATCCTGTAACAACCTTGAAGCAAAAGCCTGCTTGCTTTGGACCTGCACCATGTTCTTGTGCTGGAGAATGCTGCTCAGGGAATAGCCTCCTTCCCAGAACTGTGACCTAGATCACATTTCTGAATGAAATTGCAGCTCAGGAAATGGCAGGAGCTGGTAGAAGGGTTCAAATCATAGAATCACACTGGTTTGGGTTGGAAGGGACCCCAAGGACCACAGAGCTCCAACCCCCTGCCACTGACCTGTCAGGAGGGTGCAGAGAGGTGGGCGATTCAGCCAGGGGACAGGAGGTGGGACAAGGGGCAATGGGCTCAAGCTGTGCCAGGGCAGGGTCAGCTCAGCTGTGAGGGAAAAGTTCTTCTCTGAAAGAGTTGTCAGGGCCTGGCACAGGCTGCCCAGGGAGGGGCTGAGTCCCTGCCCCTGGGTGTGTTTAACAGACAGGGAGATGAGGTGCTCAGGGATATGGCTCAGCACAGGACAGGGATGGTTGGAGTCCATGAGCTTAAAGGTCTTTTCCAACCTTGTGATTCTGTGATTTGGGACTCTGCAGCCTGGAGAAGACAGAGTGGAGATCTTTTTAATGCTGATAAATCCTTGAGGGGTGGAGTCAGGAGGACCAGTCAGTCTGTGTTCAGTGGTGCCCAGGGACAGGATAAGGGGCCATGGGCACATGGACTATAGGAAGCTCCCCTAAACCCTGAAGAGGAACTTCTCTGCTGGGAGGGTGGCAGAGCCCTGGGCCAGGCTGCCCAGAAAGGCTGGGGAGGCTCCATCTCTGGAGACATTCAATCCCCACGATCCTGGGTGCTGTCCGGTGCAGCCTGCTCAAGGGGATCCTGCTTTGGGGACGGGGCAGGGTGGGGGTAGGGGGGGGGCTCTGGGGGATCTCCAGAGGTCCCTGCCATCCCTGATCAGTAATCCTGTGAATAGTGTCTCAAAATGATGTACTTCTAAGTAGAAATATAATAATCTTAAGTGCATGTGTCAGTCTCTTGTGGTCTCTGAGACACGGTGAGGGCATGGGAGAGCAGCAGTGCATGCTGACCTGACATAGGTTTTACCATGCATATTCCTGATGGGAAATAATCATCATCTGCCCACATGCATGAGGCTGATGTTTGAAATACAAAAGCTCTGTAATTAGAGGCTCAGAAAATAATCCAAGGAAGAAGCTGTTTGGGAACATTTAGAGAAGAGCTGTGTGCTTGGGAACAGCTCAAAGAAATCACATGAAAAATGAGAATGCTCAGAAAGGAAACAAAAAGCCCCATTAACTGTCATTCACAACTGAAAACAAGCACAAAGATTAGCTATATATGGTGGCACTAACCTACAGCATCCCCCTATTTTAGAAGCAGCCTGGAGCCAAGTTTCACACACCAGTGTCCCTCACCATAACAGGGAAGTGACAGGGATGTCCTTGTAAACAAACTCACTGCTGCCCACAGCTACTTCATCTTACCTAGTGCAGAGAACTGACTCACCCAATTGTGCCTTTAGAAGGCAAAGCTCCTTCTGTGCACGCAGAACAAAGTAGTTCAATTTTCAGGATTTATGCTCAGATACAAATCCCATTCGCTTCATTCATTATTCAGGCATTTCAGTAATACATGCCCATGAGAATCCAGGAAATCAGCCTGTATCATCTAGAGATGAGATAGAGGGAGAGCAAGGAGAGGGGGAGCAAGGAGGGGGGGGCGGGGACAAGGATGGGGGGGTGAGGGCAAAGGAGAGGGTGGGGCGCACACCAACCCAGCCACATCACAAAATAGGATGCACACACCACTACCTCATTTTTGTGTATTTTCTCCAACAAACTCTTTGCAACTGTTTCTCACACACCTCAACTCGTCTTCTCCTGTATGGCCGCTTACAGAGACACAGCAAAACGCTGCTCTGAAAGAAACTGTGTTTTGAAGTCTTTCAATAAACAGTGGGTCAGACACCACAATAATCCTGTTCTTTCATGCTTCCAGTGAAAGCCCATCACAGCTGAGATGGTGACCTTGGAAAAAACCTAAACACACTGCCAGCTTTACTGATTTTAAAGAAAATACTACACCAAAAGAGAAAACAAAATCCACTTATTTTAATAGATAAAAGACAAACAGCCTAAAAATAACGTGTATTGCTACCTGACTTTATTTAACACTGCGCCCTTGCACTGCCAACACTGCAGTCTATTGCTTGGGAATTCAGGAGGAGCTTATGATTACAAATGCAAGCTGGAGAAGGGAAGCTGCAAGGGAACCATCTGCTACATTTAAATTCTCCAAATTGTGAATAGTTAATTCAGGACATAGTCAAGACACAGAACTTCTTGGTAAGGAATGGTATTTAAAACACGTGAGGTGCCTGTTATATTGCTGAAGTCAGCACACTGGGTGAGAAAAACTACTCTTGTCTGCTGTAGGACAAATCAAAGGGGTCTTTTTGGAAGTATTGCTACTGAAGAGAAGTCTGTGATGTAAAAATTAAGCTGTCATATCCTCGTGAGCAAGAAAGAGTACAAACATGAAAAATGTCCCTACGGGCTTGCTACGGAATCACAGGTTTGGAAAAGACCTTTAAGATCAAGTCCAACCATTCCCATCCTATTCTAAACCATATCCTTAAGTATCTCATCTACCCTTTTTTAAACATATCCAGGGAAGGTGACTCAACCCCTCCCTGGGCAGCCCATGCCAGGCCCTGACAACTCTCTCAGTAAAAAGTCCCACAAAAAACATCCCAACCGCCTTGCTACTGGCCATGTGGGAATGCTGCCAAGGTAGAGATGAAAATGGATGGAATATGGCAAGCATTTCTGAAGTGAGGAAGATTATTCTCATGCAAAAAAAACATCTAGTTTTTTGTCAGGGGCACTGGAAATCTTCCCTTTCTCTAGAGCAGTTCTTAGTGATCCCTGAGCTGCCTTCCTGATAGACGCTAGATCTGCTTATTTACTTCCCAGGACTGAAATTTCAACTCACTTCACTGCTTGCAGTCACACATTAAGCTGCCTAAATAAATGCTGGACTTCAAACTGTTAACCAGGCCTTCTGATTGTGATGATTAAGTAGTCCTGGCAGATAGGGCTCAAGAAACCAGCTGTAAAGTTTGATGTCTATTTATATTGCCTGAAATATCAGACTCAACAGGATGCTGAGTTACACTTTGAATATCTTGCAATGTTTTTGCAACTATGTTATAATTTCATCCATCACACTTACAATCACATTTAAGCTTCCAAGATTATGTGGCAATTTAAAGGATGATTCCTGTAAATCCATAATTTGAAATCCTGAACACCCTCACAACAAGGTATAGGCAGATTTTGTCTTACACTCACCATATTTAAAAATAAATCAATCAATCCATCCCAAATTTCTCATTATAAATAAGCCTGGATGAAAGTTCTTGTTTGGAAGTTTTTTTGCAAACAAGAACATCTCACAAGCAATAAAGCCCCAACGGTTCACTGAAGAGTCAAGTCTTTCTAATGCTGTTTACAAAGGCCTGAAGCAGTGCAGGAAAACAAGTGAAGCCAAATGCTGCCTGTAGCTTTGTAAGACACAAAACCAAACCTGCTTCAGCATCCAGGAGCTTTCCAAGGCAACAGCACAAAGCTAGGGAAAAATATTCTGCCTTGTAAAATCATAGAATCACAGACTGATCTGGGTTGGAAGGGACCCCAAGGATCACAGAGCTCCAACCCCCATGCCACAGGCAGGGACATCAACCTCCAGGCCTGGAGCTACATAAGGTTGCCCAGGGCCCCAGCCAACCTGGCCTTGAACACCTCCAGGGATGGGGCATCCACCACCTCTCTGGGCAGCCTGTTCCAGCACCTCACCACTCTTTCTGGAAAAACTTCCCCCTAATATCCAATCTAAACCTTCCTTCCTTTAGCTGCAATCCATCCCCCTTGTCCTGCCAGTCTCTGCCCTTTAACAAGCTGATTCCCCTCCTGTTTCTCTGCTCCCTTCAGGGACTGGAAGGCTGCAATGAGGTCCCCCAGCAGCCTTCTCTTCTCCAGGCTGAACAAGCCCAGCTCACTCAGCCTCTCTCCATAGGGGAGGCCCTCTGATCACCTTCGTGGCTCCTCTGAACCCTCTCCAACAGTCCCACATCTTCCTGGTATTGGGGCCCCAGCTCTGGACACAGGACTCCAGCTGGGGCCTCCCAAGGGCAGAGCAGAGAGGGACAATCCCCTCCCTGTCCCTGCTGCCACCCCTCTCCTGATGGAGCCCAGAATCCCATCGCCCTTCCGAGCTGCCAGAGTACACAGCTGGCTCATGGGAAGTTTCTCACCCACCAGAACCCACAGTTCCTTCTCCTCAGGGCTGCTCTCCAGGAGCTCTTCTCCCAGGCTGTAAATATGTCTGGGATTCCTCCAGCCCAAGTGCAGCACCTGACACCACTTAGATACCAGAATTCCTCTCCATACTCAGGTCCCACAATAAAGAGATAGCCATACAAAATGGAGGAGGGAGCAAAAGCAAGAAATACAGAAACAACCCTTCCCAGACTCTCTAACACCTAAGGAGCTTCCCAGAACATGAAGCAAGCTACTACCTCATTCCATCTCCACTCTGCTGGCAGAAAACTGGCATGTCAATCATGGCAGAAAGAGCCAATGCCCTTTCTGTTAGCACTCTGGCCGCAGAGGAGATCCAGAGACCTTCCAGACAGCCTCTGGCTTGTCTGGACTCCTCTCCCTGTTCCATAACACACTTAGGGACTCTGAGGAAGCAAAACTCCTGGTCACAAACTACAAGCACTGGTTGTGCATTGAAGCCCACAGCTACTCTAACCTGAGGTGGATGCCCCGATGTTAGCGTAAGGCGGAAGGAACTCAGAGAAACCAGCAAAGATGGAAGAACCTCCTGGAAAGCCACTCACACCTAAGAGGACTACGAGCTGTCTGCACCATCCCCACAGCAAAGCCTGAGGGATATATGCTTGGGCTTCCAATGGAATTTGAAGGAAACAGCAAGAGAGGCTAAACAAACAAGTATTTGTGCAATGTGTCTGTGCCTTACGTTACCCCATCCACTGACATCTCTAGGCACACAGCAGCCTGGATACTCAGTTTACATCTAACGTGTTCCCATGTGTTCTCCTCCAAACCTGTTCCCCATAACACAGTAGAAAAAGCTGTCTGCACAGGTGTGGATGTGCAGTCAGGTAAGCAGCCAAAGCCTGAAACGTCCAGGACCAATACATGTGACACCTATATATGGTATCAGAAGCACAAGAACTTCATGCTCTAGCCCACAGGTAAAACACAAACTGAACTTTTCATCTGATTTTTCTAAACTACTTTGGGATAAAAATTATCAGAGCAATGCAGTTATTGTTTCTCCTCTAGGTCCTCTGCCATCATTTAACATTTGTGCAGGCCAGTTGCACACACACAAATCCACTATCAAACTTCATCAGTGTACACAAACAGACTCCCCACCTCCTTCCCTCCCAACTCTTCCAAAAGCACAAGACTTAGTGTTCTGCATTTTCAGACAAAAAAGGCAACCTGATGTTCTGGACCTTCAGTGTCACCGAAGGAGACAGAACTCAGATTTATGTTTTGGCTTACCAGTACTTCTACATTTTCCCTCTGGTTTCACTGTAAAGGACTATTCATGACTGAAATTTTAGTCCAAGTGGAAAAAAATAAAATGAATCACATTTCAGCTTGAAATCTGGCTTTGTCAGTACCTCCAATTCCACAAATTTCTGAAGGATTCTGGATACTTTTTTCGGTCTTTCATGTGTCTACCAATCAAATCAACTTTGAATCCATCACCTGATACCGTCTGGGGCAAATAGATGCAGATTGGAAAGCATGCACCAAAAATACAACCTCTCTGAAATTCTGCTTTTAAATCCAGTACAACTGAACCTTTGTTTCTTGATAAATCAAGCATTTTACCAAGAAGAATGCACGTTCAGATCTCATGAACAACTGGTTTGGTTTCAATTGAATACACACACACATATGTATCATACATACCTGGTCTGTGGATTGTACATTTTAAGGTTTAAACAGCCTTATCTTCTGGTAAAGACTTTTGTGTTTGGCCCTGCTTTGGGATTTTTAATTTGATTTGATTCCAAGCACGCAGGCAGTTCTTTACTGACCTAGCTGGGTGTGTGCCATGAGATCTGCAAGCACAGTGGCAGCAGCGGTGGCAGTAGCGGTATTGGAAGCAGCAGCAGGTTTCCCTCCTGGATGAGATGAGGTGGAGGATGCAGAGGATGAGGTGGAGGAGCCCTGAATGACCCGGTTAAGCCAGGGCTCTACGTTGGAATGGCTCTGGAACGGAGTGGAGGTGATCCGCCCTTGCCGACGTAACGAGCCCTCATCTTCTGATGCTGACGATGTGTCTGTGATTAAAATAACGATGACAGGCATGTAATGTAGGAATGACCCAACAGACGGGAACATGAAGTGTCTCCATGTTCTTCACGTAGCCTTCTCATGTGCTACACATGAGGTGCAGGTACCAAAGCAAATGGTATATTCACATGCACAAACTCTACTCGTCACCCTTTGTCAGGTTAACCCAACAACCTCTGCGTGGCAGAGCCAGGACACACCTGAAGCAAAGTTTTCATTTACCTCCTGCAAGTGGAAGGAGGGAAGATTCAAACAAGCTTTCCACCTCAGAAAGGTTCATGAATGATCAAGGTTTCATGCCTAGTCTGCTCAAGAACACTTCTGTTCTTCACAGGTAAACAGGATCCTCTCCCCTTGCCCCCCTCCACCCCAATAAATCCCATGAAATTTTATTGGGCTTTTTATTTTTTTGGGGGTAAATTCTTTATGGTTCTTCTAAGATTTTTTTTTTTAAGAATTACTAAAAAAACCCCAACAACCAAAAAACCCCCACAAACACAGTGCTGTAAATTCAATTAGAGAGTGATTTAATTAATCTAAGAATAATCAAGGAGAATTTAAAAGAACGTATTCTAACCATGTAAGCTGGCTTACTAAAACTTCTTTTCACTCCAGATGGATCTGTTAGGGATCCTATTTTGATTACCATTCAGTTGTTTACAACCTTCCAGAAGTTTCCCTTTGGTGCTCAATCTATTTACACTTATTAGAGCCACTCAACAACAAATGCAAAGTCACTCAAAACCCAATAAAAAGGTGCTGCTAAATATCAAGCAAACATATCCCTGTTGATTTTGAGTAAAAAAATAGGAACTTTAGTTACTGAAGTAATAAAATGAAATCTTGCCCTCCTAAAGAGGCCACTGCATTTAAAAAATGTGATTCTCCTATGCTGCTCCTCACTGGGGAATTAATGGGAAGCTCTGAAACCAATGCACTGCCCATCTACTGCCAAAGTTCACATCCCACCAGTGTGTGAAGAGCAGTCTTAAGTCATGCAGAATGGCCAGACTCAGGAAAAAAGCTTCTGGAAAAGATCTTGCCCAATAGTGCCCTGGAGAGTCCCTTCCAGATATGAAATCCCAGGTGTTCCAAGAGGTGAGTTACACCAATCCTGCAAGCTTAGTTTTGGCTTTTTGTTTTTAACTAATCTGAAGATGTAAGTGTTCAGCTATACCCAATTCCAGAGGAATCTTGTTGAATCTATGTGAAAAATCTTTGGTGACAAATTTCAGTTACCAGGTGTTTAATTAATTGTCTGCTTTTCTGGAATTTGTGTTCCCAATAGCTTCAGAGTAACTTCTCTTAAACAGCCTAACACTGGAAATCATTTAATGAGAAGGCCAGTTAACCCAATTGCACTTTCAAAGTTAAATATCACAGATTTTTCATTACTTGACCAAAAAACACGACTTTGAAAAGAGGCAAACAATTGATCTTTGAGAAGACGACAGAGCTCCAGTGGATCACCATTCCTGGGTCCAGTGTCTTGTCTCACAGTTCTGGTCTACTGCCACGGTGTAGTTCTTGGCTGCTGATCCCATCTGCTCCTGGGGGGGAGCCAAACCTGACCCATAGCACTTGCAGCCTTCCCTTTCTTTTAGGGAGAAAGCAAAAATAAACCATTCCAGGAATATGGAACAAGAGAAGATCACAGTGAGTCAGGTTTCATGGGGGAAAAAAACCCCAAACCCAAACGCATTTGCAATCTACTAACACTTCAGAGTAAGAAATGAAACTATAGAAAAAACCCAGTTTTTTCAAAGAATACTACTCTGATAGTATCTCCTTAGCCAGATACTCTTGAAAATGTCTAAGCTTTCAGATGTCATACATAAACAGAGGGGGACACACACACACACTTGAAATGTAAAATATTAACTGTGTATAAAAATGAAAGATCTGTAGTAAAGCCATTCTAATATCAAGACATAACTACAACAGCAAAGCAGAAAGGAAACACCCGTAACCAGCTTGGAGGCAGCCCGAGAGCTCATTAGTGGCTCAGGGAATGCTACGAGCAGGATGCTATGTACTTGGCTTCCAGCTCTTCCTGCCTGGGAGCTGGTCCAAGACAGCCCCAGAAGCCACCACCCTTTGGACCAACCATGCATCAAAACTATGGCTTGAGTTCTGGTCACATGAGATGCACATGGGGAGGGTGAGAGGCTCCATGGTATGAAAACAAAAGAACATTAACATTTTGGGGGAATGATGGCTGATGAAAGCAGTTCCATTACCACCAGGCAGGAGCTGGGTTGGAATTTAACGTGACCAGAACTCAATGCTTCCTTCCTGGTGACCCACAGCAACTGTCTGCAACACAACTTCAGCTATTAGGAACCTGAACTGTATTAACTTCTGCCAGTACAAAGGCTTTAAGGCAGTGGTTTAGCGAGGAAACAAAGAGAACAAAACTAGATGCTACAGCACTACTCAGGTGCTCTGCAAGCTCCTTCTTTCTTTGCAAATGAAGGCAAGCCCATAGGATCATAGAATCACAGAATCACAAACTGGTCTGGGTTGGAAGGGACTCCAAGGATCACAGAGCTCCAACCCCCATGCCACAGGCAGGGCCACCAACCTCCAGGCCTGGAGCTACACAAGGTTGCCCAGGGTCCCATCCAACCTGGCCTTGAACACCCACAGGGATGGGGCATCCACCACCTCTCTGGGCAGCCTGTTCCAGCCCCTCACCACTCTTTCTGGAAAAACTTCCCCCTAATATCCAATCTAAACCTTCCTTCCTTTAGCTGCAATCCATCCCCCTTGTCCTGCCAGTCTCTGCCCTTTAACAAGCTGATTCCCCTCCTGTTTCTCTGCTCCCTTCAGGGACTGGAAGGCTGCAATGAGGTCCCCCTGCAGCCTTCTCTTCTCCAGGCTGAAACAAGCCCAGCTCCCTCAGCCTCTCTTCATAGGGGAGGTGCTCCAGCCCTCTGATCACCTTCGTGGCTCCTCTGAATCCTCTCCAACAGTTCTACATCTTTCTTGTATTGGGGGTCCCAGCTTTGGACACAGGACTCCAGCTGGGGTCTCCCGAGGGCAGAGCAGAGAGGGACAATCCCCTCCCTGTCCCTGCTGCCACCCCTCTCCTGATGGAGCCCAGAATCCCATCTCCCTTCTGAGCTGCAAGAGCACACTGCTGGCTCATGGGAAGTTTCTCACCCACCAGAACCCACAGGTCCTTCTTAGGCTCTTTCTGCCACTCCTCTTCTGATGGAGTCACTCCCATAAAAAGACACTAATGTCTGTGAATTGATGTAGCCAAGCAAGTCCTCAGAGTACTTCTGAGTGGTCTGACCTCCCCTGATACAGAAAGCATCCGGTGTCCCTTTCTCTCTTAGAGATAAGGGTATCACATAACATGTCACCTTCTCTTAGAAGCAGCATGACAGATCCCGGAGACCCTTAATTCTTCTTTCAGAAGACATTAGTCAGGGTGCTGCTGTACCCACTAAAGCCCAGCCCAAGTCCACTGGTCCTCCCTCCTAACCACCTGGGCAGACACGTTACATGACCACGCTCCTCAGCGGTGCAAATAAGCATTTCTGGGGCCAGAAACCCCTGGCATTAATGCCTATTCTGCTGCACCTTCAACAATACCAACTGCAAAAGGAACCAATCAAAGGTTTTAATTGCGGGAAGGAAGGTTCCTATGAGCAAACACTGCCCGGAGAAACGGGTGATGGGGCAGGGTAAACACATTATGTCCTTGATGCCATAAAGGTTTCCACTGGAGCAATCGGTGTCAATCCAGGTTCAACACACAGGGAAATGCATTGCTGGGGAATGCACAGGGGGGCAGGAGACCCTGCGCCCCGCAAATACACCGGGTCCTGTGAGCCAGGGTTTGGGAAAAGCAAATCATCAGGTAAACAGAGAGTTACTGACTTCTGCACTGCAACCACAGGCTGTGCCAGGCTGGGCTCAGCAGCTGCCTCAGAAGTCACTGTGAATAACCCACTCACACAAACAGGGGCAGATCCCACAGCCACATCCCGCTCCCCTCCGTGTCTGAGCAGGGCAGGTCACACACACACACACTGCGGGTCCCTCCACTCACTCTGTGGGCTGCTGTCCTTGGGTGCCAGTCTACCCAGTCGCTGGGAATCAGAGATGAGAGCCAGAGGCTGCAGACCTGCTCCATCAGCTTGTACAGCTGGACCAATTCAGGGACTCCATGAACACCTAGCACAGAGCCCTGTGCCTGGCAGAGGAATGGTGTCACGGGGAGAGGCCGGACTGCACTGCCACGTGCCAAGCACGTGTGCAATTTACACAGGACCAGCCTTTTTCAGCCCCTTCCCCTGCTATTTTCCCCACGCTTGTGCCTCCTCAAATCACCTAAATCGACCCTGTTCTTCATCTGTGGTTCCTTACCTGAACATCCTGTAACTAGTCCTGCACAGGGGTCAGGGCAATCCCCAGTACAACAGGCTGGGCAGAGAATGGATAAAGAGCAGCCCAGTGGAGGAGGACTTAGGGGTGTTGGGGGGACAAGAAGCTCAACATGACCCAGCAATGCAGACTTGCAGCCCAGAAAGCCACCCCTGTCCTGGGCTGCATCCCCAGCATCAGGGGCAGAAGGTTTGGGGGGGACTCTGCCCCTTTGCTTCACTTTGGGAAAAGCCCCCTGAAGTGCCGTGTCCAACTCAGGGGTCGCCAGGACAAAAAGGACACAGAGCTGTTGGAGCAAGTCCTAAGGAAGCCATGGAGATGATGTGAGGGCTGGAGCCCCTCTGCTCTGATGACAGGCTGCGAGAGCTGGGCTAGCTCAGCCTGGAGAAGAGAAGGCTGCTTCTGGGGAGAGCTCCCAGCCCCTTCCTGGCCCTCCAGGGGCTCCAGGAGAGCTGGAGAGGGGCTGGTGCCCAGGACAGGGAGGGCCAGGCCCAGGGGAATGGCCTTCAGCTGCAGGACGGCAGCTGGAGAGGGGCTTGGAGACAGAAATCCTTCCTGGGAGGGGGGAGGCCCTGGCACAGGGTGCCCAGAGAAGCTGGGGCTGCCCCTGGCTCCCTGGCAGGGTTCAAGGCCGGGTTGGATGGGGCTTGGGGCACCCTGGGCTGGGAGGGTGTCAGGGGTGTCCCCGCCCATGGTAGGGGGTACTGGGAGGATGGGACAATGTGTGTCTGAGGTCTCCTCCCACCCAAACCATTCTAGGGCTCTATACTTCTCAGTCTCACGCAGTCCCTAAATACTTCTGCCCTGCATCCCCCTACATGCAGCTATTCTTTGTATGCCAAATCTTAGACAGAAGAGTGGAATGTCCTTTGCTTGCCAAGCACATGGTGATGTGTCTGTCACACTCTGGGAATGAAAGGACAGAGTGATGTTACATGAACTCTTCTACCAGTGTTCGTTTTGGAAAGTGAGAAGGAATATTGCTTTGAAGTGCTGTGAATGAAAACCTCAGGACCTTTCTCCTGAAGACTCAGTATACAGATGGTCATGTGTACGTTCATTGTCCCCAGGATTTTGCTTAGTGAAATTCATAACATCTTTTACATACAACACCAACACATATGCAAGGGAACTCAAGAGCAGGATAACCACCCTGCTACACCAGCTGGCCTCGTGGGCTTCTGAGTATATGAGAACTAGAAGAACAAGCTGATTAAATTGTGCCATACCTTAATGTCTCTTATAGGCAAAAACATCAGGGTTAAGAAAGACCATATGTAAGAATATAGAAGAACCTTATTATTAATTACCTAGTTGAATTATCAGAGAACCCACAAAACCAATATAAAACCATGTGTGACTAGCAAAGTGGAACTGCTTGCAAACAGGAAGAGCAGAAAGAAGAAATACAGCCCAGGAAGCAAGAGAACCTCCCCAGGATTGGCGACAAACCGAATGGACGTTAAGGGCACTAGAGGTCAGCATGCTTCTACTCCTGCACCACCATTAGGCAAGACTGGGAAGAGCACATCATTCCAAAAGTAAGAACTCAGGGAAATTCCTCCTCTTTGTACACAAGTTTCTGGCCCCACAACACTTGGCTTGCCAACACAGCGTGTCATCTGGAGAAAGCTTTTCTCAACCTCTAGGGAACTCACTGTGAGACAACAGGAAGGTTATCTTTTTCCCTCCTGAAAACAAAATAAAGAAAATGTTCTGACCTAAACAATCAGAACAATTATAGCATATGATCCTCTGAATGTTTTGAATTGCTCACAGGTGAAATCATATGATGAGCGTTCTGCAAGCCAATACAGCAACTCAACGCTCCAACATTCTCTTCAACTTTTAAAAGAAGGATTTTATGCAATGTGAAATAAGGTATTTACAGCTCTGATGTGTGCCAAGATTACCTCCTTCCAAGGGAGACATTACCTAAGAAAACACACTTAAACACATAAACGGCAACTCCTTACTCCACGATGGCTTTCAAGTGCACCTTTAGCAGCTACAGTATTCTCTAGAGACATCAAAAATCTTGAGGACATTAAAGAACAAATCCAACCAACACCTCAGTATGAGGACACAGAGCCATCAATACACACTTAGTTTATTGACAGGTACTTACACCTTAGCAGAACAAAGCATTTGCCCTTTGTTTTTCAATCAGGAATGTGAAGTCAATAGGTACCTGGAGGCGTGTAGGTTTCTACAGAAGAGTGCACAAGGACAGACCGTCTCTTTGAAGGCATGGGCATTTTCCTCTCCTTGTACTTTGCCAGCGCTGCTTGTACTGCTTCAGTGTGGACATCTACATAGAAAACAAAGGCAAAGAGGTTAGAAAGAAACAGTGATTAAACTTACAAGATGTATGAAACAGCAACAGCTCAAATCCAAAGGCTGAACAGCAGATGAGGGCCCTTATAGCTTGTGGAAAGGAGAGGTGAGCAGCTTCAGGAGCACTTGTCCGAGAGCAGAAAGGTCCAAAGCTAAACCACAGTAAGAGGGTAACAACTCTGGAGCTGTGACCACTTGTAATCGACTGCTGCTCCTTCAGCCACGTTCCGCAGGGCTGAACCAACGCGCCTGCCTCCCGCTCCCCTTCAGCTCAGAAGCGCTGGTTTCACAAGCCAAGAGAGGACACAACCAGGGTCAAGTCAACATACCTTCCTCATGAGATCAGCCTGAAAATGCTTGGTAAGTTTAAGTTTCATTTAGGAAGAACACCCTGAAAAGCAATACTGAGGTCACAGGATACCTAGAGTGTGTTAGTTCTGAGCTATGATTTGTTTTGAGGGGAAATTTGAACACAGATACTGTAAATTCACAGCACCATCAGGCTCATCCTTCAAAACCCACAACAGAAAAAGAAGGGAAAAACATACACTTGAAGCTCCAGCAAAAGAACCTAAGTAAGAAAAAAAACAGAGGAAGCTAAATGTGTATCAGGAGTTAGGGAAGAGACTCTTCTCGCTGTCATGAAAGCAAAACTCACCCTAATATACTCACTGCATATATCTTGACTTTTCTTAGTTTTAAGCCAAAACTGTGATTAAAGAGGAATTAAGTGTTCCACCAAGACCAGACTGCAGATAAAATTTAATGTATTCAAGTAATTCTAAATTGCCTTCAGCAGACTTTTCTCTTTGACACATATATTTCAATGATGTCAAAAGCCAAAACTTACATAGCAAGAAAACTGAGGTAAAGCGAACAGATGTTGAGGAGAAACGAGGCAGACCACAGAATCCCTTTAATTTATGACCTAAGCAGGATTCATACCAAAAACAGTTACAACATGTTTATGCTTATGCAGAGCTACAAAGGGCCCAAAAAGCAAGTGTTTGATTCTGCCTCAGTCTTATCCACGTTTCTTTTGCATGGAAGCTGTTTTACAATAATTACAGAATGATGACAATGACAAGTAAAACTGTATCTTACAGTATCTCTTTAAAAAAAAAAAATCAGAAAGAGGGGGGGGAAACAGCAGAAAGAGGTGGGGGGGGAAACCAGGAGAGAGAGGGGAGGGGGAAACCAGGAGAGAGAGGGGAGGGGGAAACCAGGAGAGAGAGGGGAGGGGGAAACCAGGAGAGAGAGGGGAGGGGGAAACCAGGAGAGAGAGGGGAGGGGGAAACCAGGAGAAAGAGGGGAGGGGGAAACCAGGAGAAAGAGGGGAGGGGGAAACCAGGAGAAAGAGGGGAGGGGGAAACCAGGAGAAAGAGGGGAGGGGGAAACCAGGAGAAAGAGGGGGGGGGGGGAACCAGCAGAAAGAGGGGGGGAACCAGCAGACTACCATTTCTGGTTGAGGTTCTGAAACTGCTTTGGTCTTCCTACTTTATTTTCAATATGCTAATTCTTCCAGTTGGCTTTGACAACGCAAGAGATAGCTCAGGGAAATGTTACCAGTGTATATTTTAATGAAAATACATTTAAGAATGAGAATTTTTTGAGCATCGCAGGGATCGAGCAGGTAGGAGCCAGCAAAGCACAGGGCACTGATGGCAACCTGGAGGAAGCCTTGGCATGGCACAGTTGCCAAAGGCAGCTGTGCCCCAACGCACCGGATCAACACCTTGCACGTGGGGGACAAGGATTGAATTCCCCATGTCAAAAGCAGATCCCAGATGCTGCCCATGAACTCAGAAGTGTGACAGATCTTCATGCAACATACCTCCAACCAACTCCAACAACAGAGGACCCATGACTGACTTTCAGAATTTCTTTTCTTACATCACACATCACCATCGCCTTCCTGGAGCCCTTTCCCCATGGTACAAGACAACCGCTCCACTCCAGACGTACAAAGGTCCCCTGCTCCAAAGCACACTCACCATGTACTTCAGGCCTCTCACTTTTGTTCCCTGGCCACACAGAGTGATGTACTACACGAGCTCAAAGAGACACTGTGAGAGAGGCAAATCAAAACCCACCCCAGCAGTGGAAAAGCACAGCAAACCCCACTCTTAACCACGACTCAGGAAGCTGTTCTCTTAGTCACGGGGTCCAAAGGAGAACCAGAGAAACTGCTTCCTTCAGCCTGGCCAAACGGATCAGAAAAACCAAACCAAGCCCCATGGCACAGCCCCAGAGACCTCCCAGTTCTCTGCAATAAGGGTGTCACCTTTTAAGGCTGCATCTCACCCAGATCATCTGTTTGGTGCTGCAGTTAAAATATATCTATACACTAATACACTGTGCCACTCCTGTGTTCTTACAGGACACAGGACTCAACATGGTAGATGCTGGTCTCAAATAATAACTTTTTGTGCCACTGAGCTCTGAGGTTGAAGGACAACACTGTTCAGAGGGGAAAAAATATATCTTTAAAAAAAAAAAAATCACTTCCAGAACTTCTATCTTTTGAGACATTTATTTTTCTTTATACTGGGAACTACATGAAGAATTTTGCTGCTGCCCCTCACACCAAGGAGCTGTCCACAGCTGGGTTAGAACTCAAAATTTCACTACCCTCTCCATACATCCTCCTGCCTCCCTTCACATCTTTTTTGTCAAATCTTGGTTTCTCCTGATCTTTAGTTTTGGATTACGACCCCCACTGTCCCAGAGGTCCACAACTGAAGTTTAATCCCATAAATACCCAAACCCAAACCTCTTCATTTCACAAAACTCTAGAAAGTTGAAGCAAGACTCACCATGCTTCTCTGTTTGCTGTGTTACATCAATGCCCTAAGCACGTTACTGCTATCCACAGATGTGAGACTACTTTTAAAATCAAGGTTACTTTCACAGCTTTAAAAGCGGGGGGGGGGGAAATGCCAATTCTGCAGGACACATTTCCATGGCAGAACCTGAAGTCAAAATCAAACTGCATGTTTTTAAACAAGAAAAGATGGTAACTGTTAGATGCGTTGACTTCAGCCATGCATATATCTACATATAATTCAGAAGATATTTACATCAGCATTCAGTAAGAAGGGGAGCTTAAAAAAATGGCTTTTCTCCAGAAAAAGCTCTTCCAAAAAAGCAACTTAATGCACAATATTTATAGTGTGCAGAGGAATTCATTAAATAACCTTGCAGATAAAAAAATGAAAGCATTCTAAGGTAGTTGTGTATTTAGGGAATGGAAAGGACTTGCTTGAGGCCAGGGTGCGTGAGGTGTTTCAGCAGAGTGGGACAGGTCATAACATCACGCAGGTTTGTGGGAGCAAGCATGGGAACTACTTTTTATTCCATTTCCAGAGGGCAAAACCAGCGCCGCCGCCTCCTCTAGCCCTCCCCAACTCCCACCCCAAACCTTGGAAAATACTAGATTAAACGATAAAAATGCAACCAGAAGAGTCAGGATGAACTGTAATCGTTTCATGTTTTAGTTTTCTAGTGTTGGTTTAACTCATCAGTTCCTTCTGTACTCCTTAAGATCTATTTCCAGCTTGAAATATGTCTTTTCATATCTTGTCCTTGGATAGGAACCAAGTAGGACCCTCCTCTCTCACCCAGTCAGTGCCTGGTTTTGCTTCCCTGGAACGCCTTGTTCCTGTTCCATGTTGCCTTTAAGAACTTCTGTACATTATGTAAAGCGATGAAACAGACTTCACAAAAAAAAAGTATTATAGTAAAAAGAACAGAAACATTTTAAAGCAGCAGAACATTTAGGTACAAAAATTCCTAAGTTACTATAAATTAAATTTTAACTGGATATTAGAATAGCAAAAAGCAGTTCTCTACCATTGGCTATTAAGTAGATTCTTAAAATTTTACTGTGAATCTGATTTGACACGTGAGAACTGCGGGCTCCAGTTTTCGCCAGTGGATTAGTCATGAAAACCAGATCAGTGTTGCACCTGATTTCTGAGAGCATGGAACATGAGTGTCTGACACTGAACACAAAGATATGAAAAGCAAGGCCAGTGTCTTACCAAGACAAAGACTGTGCATACCAAAGTGAGAAACAACACACATACACTGCCATCCAAAAGCAGAAGAAAGCTGGGAAAAAAAAGAGTTCCAAGTTTCTGTGTTTTATTAAGCTGCAAACAACTATCAACCGTTTTTATCAATTTAAAACGTTTTTCCTTCCTCTGCTGCAGTAAACCACATAAACTCTTCCATTTCATGTATCTGTCCTCATTTTCTTTCCTTCTACACATCCTTAAAGAAGGATGGGGAGGCAAAGTAAGAAATAGTTTGTGGCCCATAAATCAGCGAAGCTCTCGACCCCAAACCCTCCAGCCATTAGAAGAGTTTTTTTCTTTCCTGTTTGCAGCTTCTGTCTGTTCATCAGCCTCCACTTCTTGTCCTGCCTTAGGCACAGCACAAAGAATTTCTACAGTTGTTTGAAGAAAAAATGGCATTCGCAGGTTGACCGGTTTCCTGGGGCTCACAGAGCTCTCAACATCAGGAGCTGAGTCACCAACGCTGGCTGCCTCAGCAACAGCTGCTGCAAACTCGCATCCCGTATGACTGCACCTCTGGAACAAAAACTGACAGTAAAAATGGGGGGGGGCGACCCCAGCTAGAGGCCAGGTGCCCCCCAAAGCCATTCTGTCACTGCACTCCTCAGCTGGGCAGGGGAGAGAAGATAGAATGAAAGGCTTGTGGGTCAAGATAAGGGCAGGGAGAGATCCTACAGCTATTAGTCACAGGCAAAACAGACTCAACATGGAATAAAACCCCATCTAATTTATTACAAACACACTGAGATTCAACTCAGGAAAAATTCACCTCATTGATAATGGGGTTGGAGTGAGTCCATCATGTTGCCTCTGCCACTCCTTCCTCCTCAGGGGAGGACTCCTCATCTCCTTCCCCTGCTGCACTGTGGGGTCCCACCCATGGCAGACAGTCCTCCAGGAACTTCTCCAACCAGAGTCCTTTCCCACAGGGCTTCAGCTTTTCCCCAGCTGCCCCAGCATGGATCACTGCTATGGGGGCAGTCATCAATCACAGAATGGCTCTCAGTCCCTGACTGCTCCAGCCTGGTATCTCTCTCTCTCTGAAGTCTCACCAGCTAACTCCTTGGTGCTCTTACCCAGAACCAGGTACTGGTGGGACTGAATGCAGGAGAAGACACCACAAACCACACACCTCCCCTGAACAAAACCAGCAGTAACAGCAACACACCCACTGGTCAGCATCCGAATGTTGGCATGTGGGTCTTCAAGCTCAGCATGGACAAACACCCTCAAAGTCACTGTGTTCCTCACTTTATCACACTGGCTTCATTCTACAGAAGGAAACTGAGCTGAAGTGCTGTAGCATTAACTGCTCTTCTGGGAAGTAGCCTATGGTATTTGTTGATGGTATGCATTGTTGGAAATTTTGGGGCAATATTTAGTGCTCAAAGACAAAAATCTGGATGACAACAATTGTTGAGAATTTAAATGGAGAAGAACCCTGGGAAAGTATAAAAAAAGAAGTGCTTACAGTGATTAAATGGCAGATTAATTGCATTAAAAGCCCAAACTGTTTCACTTGCTTATTTTAAGTAATTTATGTGGTTGGTTCCAAAGGTGTAATTGCTCCAGAAAGAAATCCTGGTCTCTCTCATTCCACCAGCTACTCCTGAAAAGCACATCACAGAACTGATGAGATGTGAAGAAAGTAAAAAAGAGAAATAAACACCATAAGGAAATAAAAAGAGCAGAAACAGTACACCCTCCACTTCCTGCAAAAGACTAAAGAATAAGCCAGGCCTGGAACTGATAGAACAGCAGTAGGATCCCACATCACAGCCCAAAGCTGCTTCTCCTTCCCAACACATAACGCGTCACCAAATAGGGAGATTTCAAAAGGTAACACCTCAGGCTGGTGGAGGTTGACATCTTGTCTTTAGGCCGAACGTGCCTTCAGCACAGCCAGAATTTCTCAGATTTACTAGAACCACTTTGTGAAGCAAAACTGTGTCTCTTTGTGAGGAGCTGAGTGCAGCTCATTTGCAGTAGCTGGTGCTTTGCAAGATGTCTTGCCAACATTTGTGTTTACACTCAACATAGACAATTTCACAGCATAAGTAGCTGTATAAAAAAGCACCAATGCTGATGTGACGTATTTACAGACTCAAATCAACTAGATGATTCAAGATCTATTAGAATAGGGGTGGTAATTCTTTCCAGGGGGATCTTGACAGGCTGGAAAGCTGGGCCTGGGTGAACCTAATGAGGTTCAACACTGCGAAGTGTCAGGTGTTGCACCTGGGCCAGAAGAATCCCAGACACAGATACAGACTGGAAGAAGAGCTCCTGGAGAGCAGCCCTGAGGAGAAGGAACTGGGTGTCATGGTGGGTGAGAAACTTCCCATGAGCCAGCAGTCTGCTCTGGCAGCTCTGAAGGGCGATGGGATCCTGGGCTCCATCAGATAGAGCTAATAGAGATATTAGGGGGAAGTTCTTTCCAGAGAGAGTGGTGAGGGGCTGGAACAGGCTGCCCAGAGAGGTGGTGGATGCCCCATCCCTGGGGGTGTTCAAGGCCAGGTTGGATGGGGCCCTGGGCAACCTTGTGTAGCTCCAGGCCTGGAGGTTGGTGGCCCTGCCTGTGGCAGGGGATTGGAACTCTGTGATCCTTGGGATCCCTTCTGACCCAGACCATTATATGATTCTAAAACCACATGTAAACACCTTGTATGTCTCCCTAAGTCTGCCTCTTCATTGACATAGAGAGAACCACTAATTCAGTAAACATATGAAGGGGTTTTTTTGTAAAATTAAAGAGGAAAAATGTGGAAAAGAGACTAGCTCCTGAAAGCTGAATCTGTGCTCCCTTCCATAGTGATAAGTTTGATCTAAATCAAGGAAAGCCATTGCTATTTTGTTTTGATACCACCTGAGCACACGAAGGCTTGCCATATATCCAAGTCAAGAACGTGTCCTGGGCAAAAATACTTAACGAAACAGTTAACGGAGCAGCGATGGGAAACCCACAGGAAATTACCTGGGGTTCTGGCACCAGCCAGTGACAAGTACAAGAAGTAACCTAAAGCCCCTGGACATGGTCAGTGAGAAATACTGAGATGTAAAAATATGCTAATGAGCCTGTGAGCAGTACTGCAAAGTCACTGCAAAGCGGTTTGAAGAGTTTTAAGATTCACAAGGCCATAGAAATATTAAGTCTAGAAAAGAGGAAGCCCTAGTAATTAGCACTGATAGACTAATGTTTAAAGCCACCTCTATTCCTAAGCAAGTATGCTAACTGAACTTCATACCCACCCACTTTTACCTATCTTGCACTTCGAGTCTACTGAGCCGCAGACCAAACTTTCCCCAGATAACCCTAGTGACATGGCAGGGTTACTTGCTTCTTCATTCACTTCTTACAGTATAAATTAAATGGGACATCAGCGGCTCGGGGACTGGGAAATGCATCATCCTCCCAGCTAACAGTTCCCAAGTATGCCCTGCTGCAGTTGTGGCTTTTTCTGTAAACTACATGAAGCACTACTTCAAATTAATTCATTTCCATCAGATTCCTGACTGCTGGTAACTTATTTGGAATCTACTTGCTCACAGAGAACTTGGAAATCACAGCTCTAAATCAACCACTACATCTGCATGGTGGGTTTTCTGGATACATATTCAACAGCAGAAATAAATTGGCAATACACTTGAAATGCAAAATTAAAATTAAATCACAGATTTGTACGTGATCTTAAAGCACATCACTGAGTTAACTGTGATACTGTGCAATCTTCCCCAACAGTCAGAAGTCCCTTTGCTCTATAGCTGAACACATGCATCTTTCTAGAGGTCCATATACGTCCTCAGAATACTTCACAGAATCACAAGGTTGGAAAAGACCTTTAAAATCATCAAGTCCAACCATTCCCCTCCTAAGCTAAACCAGATCCCTGAGCACCTCATCTCCCCTTTTTTTGAACACACACAGGGAAGGTGACTCAGCCCCTTCCTGGGCAGCCTGTGCCAGGACCTGACAACTCTTTCAGGGAAGAACTTTTTCCTCACAGCTGAGCTGACCCTGCCCTGGCACAGCTTGAGCCCATTTCCCCTTGTCCCATCTCCTGTCCCCTGGCTGAAAAGACCATTGCCCACCTCTCTGCACCCTCCTGTCAGGTAGTTGTAAGCAGTCTCTCACCCTGCAGTTATCCTCAAGGAACCCATCCTGGCATATCAGCTCCATTTCTGGAGCAAGGTTTTAAATGCCAGCAACACACATGTCTCATGCAATAATCAGTATGCCCAAGCAGCTGCAAAACAAGGTGATGCACAACTGACAACACATTAGGGCTGTGCAGTGCATACCACTGCTTCCCCTTCTCATCCCCAAACCTAAGACATGTAGTTACCCTGGACAGCAAACAGAAAAATTTCCAGTTAAAAGTCCAAGGGTATTTAGGAGAGAAAAACCTCGTAATCACCTGCCTATTCTCACTATTGTGACAAGGAATTTCACAGGGAAACAGTGAACTTCAACCACCTGACAAGTAACAATGGAAACAGGATGCGATGAGGATATTAGTATTTTCCAAAACAGGTTTGTCACAGTGGTGTCCATTTAAAATCAAGTAGAATATCCATTGTGACATTTCCCTTTTTTGTGCGTTTGCTTTAAACCAGGAAATATCTGAAAGCGACCTACAGTAAATATGATAATCCTAGAACCTTCCTTTAACAAAACAGCACGATGAACCAGGAAAAAATCCCAAAACAACCCACAACCCACATACCACTGCCTTCTAAATGTTTAAATAACTGTTCTACAAACCAGAAACCCAACTGGCAAGCAAGAGAAAATCGTTAAGTATGGTGTAGAATTCACAGTAACAACAACAACAGAAGGTGTGTGTACAATTTCTTTCCCTCCCAGCATTTCATCTATTCTGGATTTGAACAAAACCACCCATGGATACAAAATACAAAAAGCTACTTGAAAGATATTCACTAGCTCTTCTCTTCTTCCAAAACCCTTCCAAATTTTTTCTTTAGGTATTGCTTTACTAGAATGCTTTTCCTCTTCAGACCCCTGATGTCACAGCTACATTTCTTTTCCTTACCAGATCGGAAGCGCTCATCCCTGGAGTTGGTAGAACGGGATTTCTGCTGTTTAGATACAGCAGCAGTAGCTTGGGAAGAGCCTGGGACTCTGTTCTCTGCTTGCAGGGATGGATCCACACCTGAAATACAGTTTTATTTCAGTACATATTCAGGTTTGCAAATAAAACATCTGCATCCCACAGCTATGTTCTTCTATCACCCTTGCCTCGACTGGAGCCCTAAGTCTACACCTTCTAAGAAAACAAACAAATCTCATCTTTTGACTGCAATTTAAATTATCAAAACTAAACCCTACCCTGGCCTGGTAAACATCTCACAGGGAAGATAACTCTTCTGAGTAACAGAACTCCCTTACTCCTCAGAGGAGCTCACAATCAATGCCATTCGACGGTCCACAGGCTGGATCCACACAGAGGGAGGAGAGGGACTGATCCTCTCCCAGCTTACTGTTAGACATCAAAAGAAATGCTGCAGAAGGGGTTACATTTCCACACTGGACTTGCAGATCCTGAAGAGATAAGATGATACTGCTGCACCTTTTAAATAAAACTTTAAATAAAACTGTTCTGTCAAATTTCTTGAGCCTAAAACCAAGGCAGGTAATTTGAGTAAAACCTAGGAAGCGTGCACATCTGTTTAGAGCAACACCCAGAACACTCACGTTGTACAACACAGAAGTTTGCAGATACTACAGCCAGAATGACTCTGTCAGCCTCAGACATCTGAAAACTACTGCTCGAATCGAGGGTGGCTGGGTACTTTATATACTCATTAAAGGAATACAGATCTTCCTGGCCTTGTGCAGGGGGACCAGAAGAGGCACTGGACTGCTCCAGGCATTCCCACAGCACCGGTCTCGAGCAGGACTGTGAGCAGGTAGGAGAGCGGACTCCCAGCCCTTCAGCCTGGCTGACGTTCAGGACATCTCACACTCACCTTCCAGCGTAGCAGAAATAAGATATCAAAGGGGCCAACAGTAACTATTAACATTCCCTAACATTACATATCCTCCCCCCCCCGCCCCCCCAAATAAGGAGCCTCCCTCCCTCTCAGTACAGGTGCGAGGACTTTACAAATCTGAACTGTGAATTTCACTGGCAAATTTTATTTTCTCATTTATTATACACCTCCAGTTCAAGTACAAAACCAAGACCTGAAACCTCTGCAGGTGTCCCCTGAAGATACACATCACCCAGAGGAACACAAGGAACAACACAGGACTCAGAAGTCGGGGCTGCTTTAAGATCGGTGCACCATCACCTCTAGGAGTGCAGCACCCACAACACCCCAGTGCAGCTGATGGAATGTCACACCACAGCTGGAGGTTATTCTGCAATAACCTATCATAAAGTTATGATCTTATATGGCTATTGGGCTCAGTGTTGTGTTTCACAGTAGCTTTCCTTATCCATAGGAGACCTGCTGCCCCAGGTTCACTGTTTCTAGCCCTCAGACCATAGAGAGCTGAGTGTATCTTTGGTTCTCACCTTTCCTTCTCTTGAAGAGCAAAGGCAATGGAGCTGTTGAAGGGGCTGGAGCACAAGTCCTGTGAGGAGCACCTGAGGGAGCTGGGGCTTTTCAGCATTAAGAAATGGAGGCTGAGGAGAGACCTTATT
The DNA here is from genome assembly GCF_964237585.1 of Gallinula chloropus. Classification (NCBI taxonomy): domain Eukaryota; kingdom Metazoa; phylum Chordata; class Aves; order Gruiformes; family Rallidae; genus Gallinula; species Gallinula chloropus. The sequence goes on along the minus strand of NC_140090.1, from coordinate 27,259,762 downwards.
GCTCTCTACAACTACCTGCAAGGAGGGTGCAGAGAGGTGGGGTTGGTCTCTTCTCTCAGGTAACAAGGAATAGGACGAGAGGAAACTGTTTCAGATTGCCCAGGAGAGATTTAGGTCAGGTATCAGGAAGAATTTCTGTACTGAAAGGGTTGTCAGGCACTGACACAGGCTGCCCATGGAGGTGGTGGGGTCACCATCCTTGGAGAGATTTAAAAGGTGTGTAGGTATATATGATGGTTGAGGACATGGTCTAGAGGTGGACTAGGCAGGGTTAGGCTGTGGTTGGACTTGGTGGTCTTAAAAGTCTCTTCCAACCTAAGTGATTCTATGATTCTGCCCCTCTGCTCTGCTCTCATGAGAGCTCACCTGGAGTGCTGTGTCCAGCTCTAGAGTCCCCAACATAAGGAGGACATGGACCTGTTTGAATGGGTCCAGAGGCCACAAAGATGATCAGAGGGCTGGAGCACCTCTCCTGTGAAGCCAGGCTGAGAGAGTTGGGCTTGTTCAGCCTGGAAAGGAGATAAGGCTGTGAGGAGATCTTACACCACCATCCAGTACCTGAAGGGGCTACAGAGAGCTGGGGAAGGATGTTTTAGAAGGGCCTGGAGTAACAGGATGAGGAGGAATGATTTTAAATTGGAAGGTGGGAGATTTATATTGGATATTAGGAGGAAATTCTTCACTCTGAGGGTGGTGAGGCTCTGGCACAGGGTGTCCAGGGAGGTGGTGGTTGCCCCCTCCCTGGTGGTGTCCAAGGCCGGGTTGGATGGGCCTTGAGCAGCCTGGGCTGGTGAGAAGTGTCCCTGCCCATGGCAGGAGATTGGACTCAATCTTTAAGGTCCCTTCCAACCCAAAGCTTTCTATGATTCTACAGTAAGTGTCTTGCTAGAACTAGAAAAAAAAAAATTCAAAATGCAAGTCCCTACACAAGGCAGCTTTGCCTGAACTGAAGTCACCGCTCAAGAAGAATGTGTGCCAGATCCTCTGCAAGCAAAGCTGTTACCTTAGGAAGCAAAAAAGGACTCCCCTTTCTCTTGTGGGGTTTCTCCCCTTCACCCTAAACATTTACCAATATAGAATCTGGCAATAAATCTAGCAATTAGGAAAGATTTTTATTAAAACCTTCCAGTAACATGTGGTGTTCACATTTGAAGTGCAAGTTTTCAAATAGTAATTGGATTCAATATACCAGTTCTATTTCAGCTAATCAAAATGTACATTCAAATTTCCTGAACAGATCAGTTCCTACACCTCAGCTTTCTCAGGGCTCTGTTATGACCATGAGTGAAGGGGCTCCATAAGCCCTTTTCCATCCCCATCTGCAGGCAGGTATTAACCCCCTCGGGTGTTCAGGGAGGGTGTGTGTGGAAAATTTAATAAATCAAATTAATTTAAGAAATCAAATTAATTTTAGAAATAAATCCACCTCCAGAGACACACACCTGTCTCTTACAGCCTGCTGTACAGAAGGAATATACATATGCTCACCTACTAAGAGTTCTCCTACACTCCACAGGTGAAGCTTTCCAAGGAGAGGACAGATTAAGGGGCATCAAATACATTTCCTACTAGGGAAAATGACACAGGCCAGTAATGAAACTGAAGTGTCCTAAGTGGAGAGCAGCTGGACACACAGCTGACCAAGCTGGTGATGTCTCAACCCTACCCAATACAAAGAGGCAACGTTCCCTCAAACAGTTAATCAGAATTCTGTTTCCAAAATAAAACCAAATCTGGCCTCCCAACAGAACTGATTCAGCATCCCTGGTGCTCAGAGTGGTGACAACACGAGAACTGTGTTTCACATTTGATGTGAACTAAAGCTCTACACAACCACAAGTCAAGAGCCCACCAAGATTTGTTGATCTGGAAACAGCAAACAACAACTTCAGATTTTGTAAAAAGATCGAGGCAAGTCACCTCCTCCAGCCTGAGTCAAACAAAAAAGCAGATGCAAACATGTAACATAGTAACTAAGGCCATGAAATTGAGAACAGGACTAGCAGCTAAACCAGGAATCTCCCTAAGCCAGACTGCCTGCAGATGACATTTTCAGACAGCAGCATGTCTGTATTTGGGAGGTCAACGTGCCAAATGTCAGATTAGGTTTGGGTTGATCTTGTTACAAGGGACCTTGGGTGAAGAAGGTAACGCCATTTTCTCCTCTACAAGAGAGGTAAATGCTGAGTGAGCTGGGACTGTTCAGCCTGGAGAAAAGAAGACTAAGGGGGGACCTTATTAATGTTTATCAATATCTTAAGGATGGGATGCAGGGGGAAATGGCCAGCCCCTTTTCAGTGCTCTGTGGGGACAGGACAAGGGGCAATGGCTGCAAGTTAGAGCATAGGAAGTTCCACACCAACATGGGGAAGAACTTTTACCCAGTGAGGGTGAGGGGGCCCTGGGACAGGCTGCCCAGGGGGTGTGGAGTCTCCTTCTCTGGAGATATTCCATCCCTGTCTGGACGCCGACCTGTGCAATATGAGCCAGGGAGCTGCTTTGGCAGGGGGCTGGACCCGATGAGCTCTCGTGTGACAACCCCTGTGATTGGTTCTAAGTGTAAGAAGAGATTAATGCTCTGCTCATAACTCCTTACTCTTACCTTTCCCAGTGCTATAGTTCAGTACTCAGCTTTCCAAATCCACCTCTTTCCCTGGGCACATAAGCAAGTAACTACAGAGCCTTAGAATCAGGACTCATGAGAAAGACCACAACACAACCAAGCCTGTTCCCTGCTCTGTGCCTGGCAAAGCTCGTCACCGTCATCTGTCTTCAATCACACTGCCTCACGTCTGGTACACGGGGTTGGTCCTTGAAAGCAGGGGCAAAATAAGATGGAAAACTGGGGCTAATTAGAATAACTGCTCAGCTGCAGGAGGGGTGCTTCCGAGCCACGTGCCACATTGCTGACTGGCCACATCAGTATTGGGGACAGTGGGAGTGGGGAAGAGACAGGACCCCAAGCAAGCTTCCACAAAAACTTCCAGACTCCAAAATCAGAACCACCTCCTCCAACTATCAGCAAAGAGGTTTGTGTGGATCAGAGTTCGGGCAGCTCTACCACGATGAACCTCAGCAGCTCACTCTGACTCAGAGTGAGACACGACATGACCAGCACTGTTGGAAACCACAACTGTGTTCCTTCAGGTCAAACTGCACTTTTGGCTTTCTCAAAGAAGATGAGTCTGAAAACCCCCACTTTTTGGTAAAAAATAGTAAAGACATCACAACTAACTCTTGGGCCACACCATTATGTGCCAGAAAAATCCTGTTCTACAAGCTGGGTGAACGAGTTAATTTATTCAGGTACTATGCAAATCACTACCTTTGCCTAATTATCCAGCTGCTTTTGCTGAAGGCTAACACCCCTCATTCACACTGAAGATCTGTACAAAAATACCATGATAAGAAACAGACACTAAAGACATTTGATCCACTATCATTGTAAGTTGTCCATTTTTAACTCAGCCAAAGCTAGTAAGAATGAGAAGTCATCTTAAAGAGCCTGCTTGTTCCAATAAACTCAATTATTTGCTTCCACAGGACAAACTTGATTTATAACTGTATTTGATTTGAATTGTAACTTTTTCCATCCACTCACACTGGAGAACCAAGTCTAACCCTGGCATTTCTACCAATTTTGGTTTATGGTAAATATTTTTGGAGCACCAAACAGTTGGCAGTCCAATGAGGACTCTCTGCTAGCACTGCTGGGGAGGATACCTAGCTAAGCATATCTGGCATCAAATCAGCAGAGAGAAAAGTTTCAAACACATACTTAGCAAAAGCACAAACTTTATTGCTAGAGGACTGTGCTGGGAAGCCCACAAGCAGAGCCAGGTGTCCTATTGCCACTCATTTCACCTGCACGATGTGTGATGTCTTCAAACCAAACTCAATGGTTCTTAAAGGCTTTCACCAATGTCTCAGCAAACTCTGCTTTGAAACAGCAATTAGACATTCGAACCTAATTACCGTCATCAACAGACTGAGCTTCACACTCATTCCCAAAATAGAAATTCCAACAAGGTAATTTCACTTCTAAACTAGGTTAATTTATCTAAGCTGTACATTTCCCTGTGCACTACAGGCTGGGGGGAGCCTGGCTGGAGAGCTGTCAGGCAGAGAAGGACCTGGGGGTGTTGGGTGGCTGCAGGCTGAACACGAGCCAGCAGTGTGCCCAGGGGCCAGGAAGGCCAGTGGCATCCTGGCTTGTGTCAGCAATAGTGTGGCCAGTAGGTCTGGGGAGGGGATTGTGCCCCTGTACTGGGCACTGGTGAGGCTGCACCTCGAGTGCTGGGTCCAGTTCCAGGCTCCTCACCATAAGAAGGACATTGAGGTCCTGGAGCAAGTCCAGAGAAGGGCAACCAGGCTGGGGAAGGGGCTGGGGGGCAAATCCTCTGAGGAGCAGCTGAGGGAGCTGGGGGTGTTCAGCCTGGAGAAGAGGAGGCTGAGGAGAGACCTTATCCCCACCTACACTGACCTGCCAGGAGGGTGCAGAGAGGTGGGCGATGGTCTCTTCAGCCAGGGGACAGGAGGTGGGACAAGGGGAAATGGGCTCAAGCTGTGCCAGGGCAGGGTCAGCTCAGATGTGAGGGAAACGTTCTTCCCTGAAAGAGTTGTCGGGGCCTGGCACAGGCTGCCCAGGGAGGGGGTTGAGTCCCTGCCCCTGGGTGTGTTCAACAGATGGGGCGACGAGGTGCTCAGGGATATGGGTCAGCACAGGACAGGGATGGTTGGACTCTATCTCAAAGGTCTTTTCCAAACCAGTGATTCTGTGAGTTTGTAATGCAAGTTGTCTGTTTTGTAAGTTATGAGCAGAACCTTTCCCAAGTATCTCTTCCAAGTTCTAATGGTAAATTGTGAAGTAAAACCAAAGGAGTTAAAATAGCATGGCAGCAATTCCCTCAGCTCAGTTTTACTGGCACTTCTACCCAGCCACGTGTCACACCTCCAAACATCTACAGCCTGCAGAAGACTGGGTATCAAAGAGCTTTGCAGAGTGGAGAGAGGAAGAGGGAGGCTGAAGAGGAAACTGGGCACCCAGGCTCTTTGTGCACTGTTAAACCTTTCTGCAGCTGTTGAACTGGGAAAAAGAAAGGAACAAAAGAGGACAACCAGGTTCAAGGAAAGGAAAGGGGTATGACAAGGTAGAAAATAAAACACGTGTGGGAAACTCTTGGTCTGGCTCTAGGCCAACCGTGCAGTCCATCCAGTCCTGTTCTTGCCCCTATCTGCTGTCTCCTTTGTCCAAGGGCATGGCCAGCCACCCAGCCTGCAGCACCCTGCCTTTCTTACTGCCCCTTCCACCCCCAGGCTCTGCAGCCCATCTCCTTCCACCAAAACATCGTGGCAGTACACAGGGGCTGGCAGGGACCTCTGGAGGTCATCCAGTCCCACCCCTGCCAGAGCAGGGTCCCCTCAAGCAGGCTGCACAGGACACAGTGCCCAGGATCACAGGGTCTGAATGTCTCCAGTGATGGAGACTCCCCAGCCTCTCTGGGCAGCCTGGCCCAGGGCTCTGACACCCTCCCATGAAAGAAGTTCCTACTCAGGGTTAGGTGGGACTTCCTCTGCTCCAGTTTGTGCCCATCACCTCTTGTGCAGTCACTGGGCACCACTGAAAGCAGTGTGGCCCCATCCTCTGGACACACACACACCCCTTTAGATATTGGTAAGTATTGATCAGATCCCCTCTCAGTCTTCTCTTCTCCAGGCCAAACAGCCCCAGCTCTCTCAGCTGTCCCTCCCACCACAGATGCTCCAGGCCCCTCATCATCCTCGTACCCTCCCCTGGACTCTCTCCAGCAGCTCCCTGTCTGTCCTGAACTGAGGAGCCCAGCACTGGACCCCCAACTCCAGCTGTGGCCTCACCACGGTAGGGCAGAGGCTGAGAACAGAACCTTCTCCAACCCACTGGCCACGCTCTTCCCAACACCCCAGGTCCCATCAGCCTCTTGGCCACGAGGACACACTGCTGGGCATGGAGAGCTTGTGGCCAACCAGCAGGTCACCCCTAACTGTACCGGTGCCTGGGGTTGTTCCTCCTGAGGCACAGGACCCTGCACTTGGTGAATTTACTGGGTTCCTCTCCACCCAACTCTCCAGCCTGCCCAGACCTTGCTGAGTGGCAGCTCAGCCTTTTGGCGTGTCGGCCACTCCTCCCAGTTTGGTATCGTCAGCAAATTAGCTGAGGGTGCCCTGCATCCCCTGTCCAGGTCATTGCCAAATACATTGAATATGTCTGACCCCAGCTCTGACCATGGGGGCACACTACTGTCTACAGGCCTCCAAATTAAAACCTTTCATTTCCAACAAATTTTCCCATTGCTCCTTTTTTCTACTTTCCTGCCTGTCCCCAGGAATTCTACTTCTTACTCAGTGCCCAACCTACATTTTATTACAAGTCTTACAGACCAGCAGAAGTGTCCTATCAGCTCAGGTTTCAGAAGAAAATGTAGAATCATAGAATCATAGACTGGTCTGGGTTGGAAGGGACCCCAAGGATCACAGAGCTCCAAGCCCCTGCCACAGGCAGGGCCATCAACCTCCAGGCCTGGAGCTACACAAGGTTGCCCAGGGTCCCATCCAACCTGGCCTTGAACACCCCCAGGGACGGGGCATCCACCACCTCTCTGGGCAGCCTGTTCCAAAAGCTAGATGCTGATGCACTACGAGGAAGACATTGGGGTTTGGGAAATGCAAATACTGAAGGGCACGAGATAAAATTAACTGGTCAAGAACTCTTGAAATCCATAAAGTCCATCGGTGTGCAAGAACTCAATGGATAATGGGAAGCCCAGCAACTCCTAGGAGGGATGTTACTGAGCAACAGATGTTATAAAGAATCCTGTGATCGAATTGTTAATGACAGAGAAATCACTGCAGGCCCAAAGCCACTGGGACTCCCACACATTAATCTGAGCTGAAACTCCGTCAATTAATAAATTTCCAAGCCAAAACTGGGTTAATGGAACATATGTCAGGAAACTGAAATGAGTAGGTAGAGCTGAGGGTTTTAAGGAAACTTCTGCCTTTTTGCTAAAGCGTGGTTCTTTGTGCTCAGAGTCAGCCAGCACACTCACTCTCCTTTCAGCATATTAAAGTTGGATTCCCCTCAGCCTAATGAAAAGCTGGGCAGAAGTGACAGGCAAATCAGGTAATTCGGTATCTCTTAGAAAATGTGCCACCAAGCAAGTAGGATAAACCACAGGTTCAGCAAATTTCTGACCTCTCCTTGAGACAACTGGTCACTCCTTGCTGAACAAGCAGAAATTCTTAGGCAGCTGGAAATCTAAAGGGACGTGGGATTCTTGGCTGAGTATAAGATCCCAGACAAACCAGGAGACCGCTGATAGCTCCTGAGGGCAGGTGCTTTCACAAATACTGCCCAGGGATATTAAGGTTACTACACCTAGATGAGAGGAAGTTACCCCCCCTGAATGAAGCCCTCCTGAATGCCTTAAGCTTAAAAGAGAAGCTTCAGTGAAAACAATCCTAAAGAAGCACCAGTAACATATTTTTCATACTTTTTTTTCTTAAGGCACCTGACAGGTCCAATCTGTAGGTGCAGGCACTGCTTTAGCTCAAAATCTGAGCAATGTGTGCAGACTGCCTTTCAGTTTAAGGGTTGAAAGAATAGAAAATACATTAAAAATGAGTTAGCAGTAAAAAGGAGAGAAGGTAAAGTAAATCAACGGTTACAATAGATTAAAACAAGACAGAAATCCAAAGACATGACTTACTTGGAGACAGAGTTCATTGACTACATTGAACATCTGTGATAACTGTTAATACTCAGCCCAAATCAATCCTCACCCTGGTCTCAAAATCTAACTAAGCTGAGTTGGAGGACAGGGTATTTTGAGCAGAAAAGTGAGCCAGCTCCTTAGACAAAAAAGGTGTAAAGAAGAGAGGCTGTGGCAGATGAAGCCAGGGCTTGCTGCTGATTGCAGTATTTATGAAAAAATCCAAACTGCTTCTATTCAAGGAATGAACCATGTGGGGGTCTGACCCCATCTGGAGGCTGCCCTGTTCAGCTGGGCAGAGGAGCAAATATCTATTGAGAGGCCGAGGAGATAAGGGCAGGGAGAGCCCATCCCGCAGTCAGCGGCACGGGCAGGACAGACTCAGCACGGGGTAAAGGACAGAAACTCTCTAACTGATGGCCCGGCCCTGCACCCCCAGTGACACCGGGAGCTTAAAGCAGCTCCCCCCACCCCTCCCTTCTCAGCAGACTGCACTTTAGGCAGGATTTGGGTCCCTTTTTCCCCCCCGTTGTGGCATGGAGAGGGGCAGGGACTGAGGGAATGGGGGTTTGGGTCAGTTCCTCATGAGGTATGATTCCCACACAGTCTCTTACCTTGAATTAGTGGTATGTACCGTGCTAACAGCTTTGCTCTTTTCTTTTCATATCCTTTCTGCGTGATGTCTCCTAAAGAAACAAAGAAATAAATCCATATTGTTTTCAACAGTTTTTAAATAAGCCTTGTTTCAATGATACCTACTCAGGGACCCGCAGAGACCTGGGCACCTCAGAGAAATTCATGGCTGCATACATAACCCCGCAGATGAAATCCCAGTGGTATGACAGAGGAGTAACAGTGGTTCTGCCTGCAGCACCTGTGCTGAACCTGACCTGGAGAGATCTGACATAATGCAGAAGGCAGCACAACAGATTCGGAGGGTGGCGGAAGAACAGAGCTGACAATCTTGGCTCTGCACCCTCCTGGGACATCAGAAATACTCAAAATACCAGGGATGGGGAGAAGACCCTCCAGCACCTCTGCAGACCTGTTCAGACTCTAGACAGTGATGTCCACTGTACAGCACATCAGAGTCTGCTTTCACAGAATCCTAGAATCTTCTGAGCTGGCAGGGACCAGTAAGGACCATGGAGTCCTGGCTCCACACAGCCCAGCCCAGTCAGCGCGTGGCACTGAGCGTATGGTTCAGATGCTTCTTGCCCTCAGCCCAGCTTGAGGCTGTGACCCCTTTCCTGGGGAGCCTGTCCCAGCACCCAACCCCCCTCTCAGGACAGAACCTCTTCCTGACACCCAGCCTAAACCTCCCCTGGTGCAGCTTCACACCGTTCCCTCGGGTTCTGTCCCTGGTCCCCAAAGAGAGGGGAGAGATCAGTGCTGCCCCTCAGCAGGAAGCCACAGACCCCCATGAGGTCTCCCCTCAACCTCCTCTTCTCCAGGCTGAACTGAGGGACTTCAGCCTCTCCTCCTAAGCCTTCCCATGCAGGCCCATCACCATTTCAAATCCTAGGAGGTGATAATCTCCTTTTAACACTAATTCTTACTCCTAGTTGTCATTCTGTTTTAAACCTCCATTGCAGACTCCAGTGGTGACACACAACAAGTGGAATGAAAGGAAAACTGCAGAAACCCCAAGGAATGCTTGGGACATTTCAGAACCTGCACTTCCACGATAACACCAACCAGAATGAGGTGGCTGCAGGCAAAAACCAACAGCAAGTTTAATATAAAAACAAAACCCACCAACACTTTATGAGCTTTGTCCATCTTCTAGATCTCAATGCAGACATGAGAAATGTGATCTCAGGTAACTTAAAACCACCCCCACATCCCTTAATTCACACTTGGGTCAAGATCTCAGAATCACAGGGGCTGGAATGGACCTTGAGAGATCATCAGGTCCAACCCCCCTGCCAAAGCAGGTTCCTTAGGACAGAAGGAAACTCTTTCTCCATCCTATGCACAAAATGAATCAAAACTTAAATGCCTGGAAACCATAAAGGGAATAAAAATTCTGAGTCTTAGCACACTTGGCGCTTGAGTGGATGTAGGTTTTGCATTTCACAAGTTCCCAGAATACCACCTTGGGCTATTTCTAAGGCCTCTCTGGCCTCAGTGATCCAGGGAAAGACAGAGGCTATAAAATTATATATGGAGATTAGATTACATGTCACTAGTAACATCTAGATGAGTGGCATGGCTTGGGGATACAGAAGCCAGAACCCCTTCCTTCTGGTCAGATTTTATTCAGAAAAGGTCTCACATTAGAAGACACCACTAACAAAGTCATTTCATTCTACTAATGCTCTACAATTAAGTGAATACACATCATGTAAAGTTACTAACAGTACGCAAAACAAGCAATGAGAGCTTGAAGACACTCTTCAAAACAGGTAAGAAGAAAAGGTGCCTGTAGGAAGCCGGGGAAGAACTGTTCCCAAGGGCATGGACCGACAGGACAAGGGGTGATGGTTTAAACTAGAAAAGGGGAGATTCAGGTTGGGTATTTGGAAAAAATTCTTTACTCTGAGGGTGGTAGATCACTGGCACAGGTTGCCCAGAGAGGTGGTGGGGGCCCCATCCCTGTAAACATTCAAGGTCAGGGTGGATGGGGCTCTGAGCCACCTGATCTAGTGAAGATGTCCCTGCTCACTGAAGGGGTGGGACTAGATCTCCTGGGAAGGTCCCTTCCAACCTAACACACTCTATGACTCTAAACCCTGGAGTGCTTCAATTACTGCAGATATTTCTAACTACAGACAAATAGGATTTGTCAGTTTTTGCTCATAAACCTGTGTAAAGACTTCATATAAAATTTGGACACAAGACAGAAATGCTTTTGTTACTATTTTTCTTGAGCAGACATTTTTTCTAGCAGAAGAAATTATCTAGAAATATTTATATAAATATATATGTATGTTATGTAAGTCTATCAAAAGAAGAATGATGTTAAATCAGAACAAAGCCCACCAGGTCTGTGTGCCCAGGAATAGCCAATCAAAATGACAAAACACACCCAGTCATTTCTACAAAGAAAGAAAAAGGATAAAAAAAAAAAAGCACATCTTTTCCAGTTATGGAGGGGAAAACACCCCAAACAGGCAAGAGAAGCAGGAAAAACAGTTTGTCTCAAAACACAAGGAATTTGGAAGACTAACTCAATCTCAGCAAATCCTTTTAAGTGCCACATGCTGTACATAACACAAATCTGCCCTACCGTAATTTCAGTGAGGACACAGCAATTGTCACAGCTTCACAGATTCAAGTGATCCTTCAGCTGGACCTCTGCACAGATCAGCCACCTTGCCAGGTATCAGATGAGAAGACAGGGTTGAAGAGAGTCACATTTAAACCAGAATATCCCAAACTTCAGCATCTCGCTGCCTTTGGAAATCGATTTTGCTGGAACACTGCCTTGGAGAATTTTCCTTGAGTCGGGTTAAAAGCCCAAAGTCAAAAGCCTCTCTGTTAACTTGTGCAGCCCCACTGGCAAGTCTGCCTTTGCTGCCCAGCAAAGCCCCTCTTTGTTCCTCTCCCAAGGGCCTGGGGGTGGATGGACTCCTCCTGACAACTGCAACCCACCCCCTTGCCCTGCAAGCCTCAGTGGGATTAACCCATCACTTGGGGTCCTTTGTGATGCCTCACCTCTTCCAAAAAGAGCCACTGAGCCACATCTGGTACAGCAGGGCCCCAGCTGCTGTCATTCAGCCTCACTTTCTCCCGGTTATTACATTATACAAAGGCAATCTGAGGTTCCTCAGTCTCTGCAAACCAGCTGGGAAGCCTGGATAAAGCTAGACACTGGCTTGGGCTGGTAGTTCTCTGCCTGGAACAGCTGGTATCTTGTAAAATAAATCAGAGGTTGCAAGAAGATTAATCTAGGCAGTGATGAAATTGTGGGCATTTCTTAAAGTGATCTATAAAAACAGTATTTTCTTAATGAGCACACAAAGAATCTGTCATGCAGTTACCCTAAATCTACCAAGGCAGGTTTCTATTTCACTGTGTGATCACTGAGCAATGTTATTTCATAGTGTTAGCTGACAGCAGCATCCTAACACCAGATTAACTCAACACTACCTGCAGTTTATTGGCTTTTCAGAATTATTTTGCACTGGCTGTCCGCTTGCTCAGTTGAAAAATTTCACCTAGCTTATTTGCAACTCTGAGAAGTAGGTGGTGAGCACCAAGTGAGTCCTTCTATGCTTTTCAAAAACACAATAGGAAACAATCACACGCTTTACTGCTGAGGGGAGCGCTGCCGGGGCCTCGTCCCGTCCGAGGGGAGCGCTGCCGGGGCCTCGTCCCGTCCGAGGGGAGCGCTGCCGGGGCCTCGTCCCGTCCGAGGGGAGCGCTGCCGGGGCCTCGTCCTCGTCCCGTCCGAGGGGAGCGCTGCCGGGGCCTCGTCCCCGTCCCGTCCGAGGGGAGCGCTGCCGGGGCCTCGTCCCCGTCCCGTCCGAGGGGAGCGCTGCCGGGGCCTCGTCCCGTCCGAGGGAAGTGCTGCCGGGGCCTCGTCCCGTCCGAGGGGAGCGCTGCCCGGGCCTCATCACCTCCCAGCCCTCACGCTGGGGTCAATCGCCAAGTATTTTATGTCAGCTTTACCCAGTGGATAACAATGCTTAGAAAAAGCACTGGACAAGGAACTGGTTCCAGGTCACCAATGTGCAGAGGGCAAGAACAGAGGCATTGCTAATTGAAGTAACTGTGTATCAACCTTGGAGCAAGATGTATTAAATGTGCCACATTAAACCTTTAGGGATCCCCCTGTGTGGGCCGGGGTGCAGAGCACAGTCACCATCTCAGGTATATAAAGTTCTGACAAATCACTGAATAAACTCCTGCCAGTCCTCACAGTACAAAGTGGCAGGCACGGGTGTGAGTACAGGCTGCTGCCTGAAGAGGTGGTTCTTGGAAGATCTGAAAAGGCCTGCAAGCTGCCAGCCAAAACACAACTCAGAAGCCACCCATGGAAAAATTTAAAGTAAAAATTTGAAGTACAGAGTTTCTGGGGACAGGTTGTCCCTGTATTTCAAGGGCTGGTGGAGGTGGAAGAACTGATTCAGCACTCATCATTTCTAATTCTGCTTCTGAGCTGTGTTTGGTAAATACTGTTAAGCGGATCAACTCACCAAGCTTTATTTTGCATCATCCTAGAAGTATTATAAAAGGAACACTGCATTGCTACGTGGTTTTGAGTTACTTCAGTCAGAAACAACAAAAGCAATTGCTCTCATATCTATGATTTCTGTTGACTGCAAAAGCAAAAATAAGACATTTCTAAGAACTACGAGAGTCAACAATAAGGAAAGCCAGTGGCCCCTGGTGTAACAGCTGAGGAATTCCAAGATGGTGCACAGGAACACTGAACCACGCAGCCAGCAGAAGCAGCTCGTGACATCTGTCGTCCCCAGTAAATACCATGCCGTCCAGTTCCAAGGCAATGGCTGATGATGGAAATACACAGGGAAAGACCTCACCACTACAAAGGCTGATGACAACAGAAACCATCAACGGATGGTTCATCTGCTGTCCTAACGGTGCAAAGCTCTGGAACCACAGTTATTTAAGCAGGAAGACTGCAGAGGTCACGAGCTTCTGAGGAATATCAAGCATGTGCATGGCAAGCTTAAGAGCTCTTGATCATAGACTATGCGAGGTTGTCAGGGATCTTCAAAGGCCATCTGGTCCAACCCTCCTGCTCAGAGCTTCATCCACCCTGACCTTGAACATCTTTGCAACCATGGCTATAAAGAATTACTTTTAACTTGCCATGTAACCTGAAGTCCACTCTGACATACAAATTTCTGGTGAGGAGTTTTTTCTCCTCTATACAACATACCTTCATTTTGAGACTCATTCTATAGCACACTTGAAGCTGCTGCTCAAGCACTGGGTTCAGGTTTGGGCCCCTCGCTCCAATTTAGGACACTGAGGGTCTGGAGCAGGTCCAGAGAAGGGAAACGGAGTGGGGAAGGGTCTGGAGCACAAGGTCTGATGGAGAACATCTGAGGGAACTTGTTGAGGGCGGTGTTGCCTCTAGGAGGCTGAGGGAAGACCTGATCAGTCTCTGCAACTTCCTGGAAGGAGGGTATAGTGAGGTGGGGGTTGGTCTCTTCTCCCCAGTAACTAGCAACAGGATGAGAGGAAATGGTCTCAAGCTGTGTTAGGGGACATTCAGACTGGATATTAGGGAACATTTATTCACTGAAAGAGCTGTCAGGCATTGGACCAGGCTGCCCAGAGTGGTGGTGGAGTCACCACCTACAGAGGTGTTCAGAAACCATGTAGATATGGCACTCCAGGACATGGTTTAGCCGACATGGTGGTGTTGGACAGACAGTCGGATATGATGATCTTAAGGGTCTTTTCCAACCTTAAAGGTTCAACGATTCTGTGACAGCATTTCAACCACAGCTAAGCTTACGTTTATGCTGCCTGCACAATGCACAGCAACATGCAGCTGCATTAGCAATGTTCGAAGATTTATCTCCAATATCCAGCAAACACCATTCCTTTACACCTGTGAGGCTGCAAAGTACTCACACAGCAGTCCTGTGTCCTTCATTGCTGCTATTTTCTGAAGCAAGGGCTATCGACTGACACCTTTACTTAGTCTGCATATGACAAGCTAAGCAAAGTGTGAAAGTCTTGAATATGATCCTCCATATTATAGGAATCTGTAAGTGAGTGACATCTGATCATTCCATATGGTGATGCATTTGACTAACTCGTAAGAGATTCTATTTCAAAGATCCTATTCTAAACAGCCTGGGAACAGCAAGATGCCTCCTAAACAGTATTAGGAGTTCAGCCCAACTCCCCAGAAAACGTCTGTTACTGGTAATTCCTAATATGCAGCTGGATGTTGACCCCTCCAACAGGATTGAAGTTATCAGAGTACAAACCTTGTCCACATGTAAAGGTGGTAAAGAGGAGACACACAACGACCTCAGTATGCAGAATGTCATTAAACTCTTCCACGCACACCGTCACCACAGAAGTATCAAACCCTCCCCGCACAATGGCAGCACCTAAGTATCGAGCTCTGGAGACTAGACAAACACTGACCAGCTAATCACACATGTCTTAATGACAGAAAGGGAAGTTGTTTTATCAATACCTTGGTCTCAGAAGACTAAGTTTTCCACTTTGTGCACAATCACACAATGGGACTTCAATGAAGATGATGAAGGGCCTGGACAGTCTCCCCCATGAGGAAAGGCTGAGTGAGCTGGGGCTGCTCAGCCTGGAGAGAAGAAAACTAAGGGGGACCTTATTAATGTTTATCAATATCTTAAGTATGGGATGCAGGGGGAAATGCCCAGCCCCTTTTCAGTGCTCTGTGGGAACAGGACAAGGGGCGATGGCCTCAAGGTGGAGCACAGGGAGTCCCGCCCCAATTTAGGAAAGAACTTCTTCCCAGTGAGGGTGAGGGAGCCCTGGGACAGGCTGCCCAGAGGGTGTGGAGTCTCCTTCTCTGGAGATATTCCATCCCTGTCTGGATGCCAACCTGTGCAATATGAGCTAGGGAGCTGCTTTGGCAGGGGGTTGGACCCCACGAGCTCTGGAGGTCCCTGCCAACCCCTATGATTCTATCATTATGTGATTCACTTGATGCTGAGTGTAGCAAGATAAACCTGTTACTGTTGAACTGATGTTTACATTCAGCTGGTGAATATACTTGAAATGTTTGTGTGGTGACCTAGTCAAGTGAGATCTATTTTTCAATACCATTAATCACCTACTGGGCTTTCCCTTGGCCCAAACTTGGTCTGATCAAGCCATCAGGAGTTTTGCTACTGGCAAAGCAATGCTAAAAGTCAGAATTAGAAAATTCTCATTCTCTTTCACTTCACAGCCTCACAGCAGTTGTTAGACAAAGACACCACTTGTATTTTACGAACTAAAAAGAAGCCAAGGTGAGCAAAGGATGCAGTGCAGCGAGGATGAGGGAAGTTCCATGTTTTGCAGGTTATTCTCTTCTGCACAAACCCACGTGGTAACTGTGCACATACACTGGAAAGACAGAGTGCTGCTCCTTGTTCACTGCCTGGGTTTAAGCCGTTAGTTGCTTCATCTGCCAGGAGTCAGTATTTGACAGGGTAAAAGAAGGTTAAATAATTGGATCACAAAAGCAACCTGGCAAGTTTCCAGGCTCAGTTAGCCCAATTAACGACTTGTTCTCATACCGCTTCAGTAAGTCCTTAAGCTCACTCCACTGGGAGATGTCTTACAAGCAACTGAGCATTTCATATTTACCAGCTGCAAAATGCTCACGTTCATACTTTGGTAGCAACCCAAGCCCAACAGATCACAGCAAAGATGCCACTTAAGCACGATGCACAATACTAACAACAGAAGCAGCCTTAATGAGAAATCCCTCACTATGAGAGGATCCAACCCATTAATTAGACCAAGGAAAAACCTTTTAAAGACCAACCAGAAAATCCCAAACCGCAGCATGATATTCAAAAGTCACAGAGTACATTCAAAACATACAAAGGGGAGTAACATAACCCACAGTACCAAGCCCACACATAACTTATTTCAACTGATCAACTATGAAACGTTTCCAATCGATTTCTAGGTCTGGGTTTCAACCACGCTGTTAGAGGGAAGAACAAAAGCAATTTCAAGTTGATAATGAAATAACTGGGGTGGGGTGGGGATAGCTACTGGGCCAAGTTTTACTCTAAGTGCAGATACTAATTAATAACCATGGTAAAGCCACAAAACACTGAAATACAACATGACTTTACCCGGAGTTAGATCTCACCACAAGGCATCCGATTGGCTCCACATAACTCAGCTGAGGTGATCACACAGAAACAGATGAAGTGACTCACAGCTCCTGGCTGAATGACAAATTGATGAACTACACCAAAAAAATGAATAAAGACACCAGCTGAGTGATTCAAGGAAGCATGCAGAAAGGCAAGTCAGCTGGTGCACACAACCAGCCTCCTGTGGCAAAAGAAAAACCACCAATCCCTACTTCAGCCAGAAAATTACGGGCTCACAGGTCTGGAAGCCCCAGCACGTGTCCCTGTGATGTCTGAACTTCCAGAATCAACCAATGCCCCGAGTTGGAAGGAACCTTAAAAAACGATCAGAAAGTGATCTGTTGAAACTGGAAGAAGATTAACTATACCAAGGACAAAGGAATCCCAAGAAATCATCAAATGTTGGCAGGGACCTTCAAAGGCCACCCAGTCCCACCCCTGCAGTGAGCAGGGACATCTTTAACTGGAGCTTGTTGCTCAGAGACCCATGAAGCCTGACCTTGAATGTCTCCAGGGATGGGGCCTCCCCCACCCACCTCTCTGGGCAACCTGTGCCAGGGTCTCACCACCCTCAGAGGGAAGAGCTTCTTCCTCATGTCTCATCTGAACCTGCCCTGCTCTAGTTTAACCCATCACCCCTCGTCCCATCGCTCCCTGCCCTTACAAACAGTGCTGCCCATCTTTCCTGTAGGGTGCTTCAGGTACTGGAAGGGGCTCAGAGGTCTCACTAAACTTTCTCTTCTCCAGGCTGAACCAGCCCAGCTATCCCAGCCTGGCTTTGTAGGAGAGGTGCTCCAGCCCTCCCATCATTTTTGTGGCCTCCTCTGGAAGTGCTCCAAGAAGTCCATGTCCTCCTTGTGCTGAGGGCTTCAGGTCTGAATGCAGCTGTGCAGGGAGGAGATGTTGGGGAAGGAGGATGCCTCACTAGAGCAGAGCAGAGGGGCAGAAACCCCTCTCTCAATCTGCTGGCTGCACCTCTTGTGATGCAGCCCAGGATGCAACTGGCCTTCTGGGCTGTTAGTTCATGCTGTCTGCATCCATCAATACCCCCAAGTCCTCTCCTAAGTCTTTCTCCACAGGGCTGCTCTCTATCCCAGCCTGTGTTGGTAGCAAGGACTGTCCCAACCCAAGTGCAGGACCTTACACTTGGTTTGTTGGTCTTCATGAGGTTTTCACAGGCCAACGTCTAGCTGGTCCAGGTCCCCTGGGTAGCAAGCATCCCATCCCTCCAGCATGTCAACCCACCACTCAGCTCAGTGTCATCTGCAAACTTGCTGAGGGTGCACTCTATCTCACTATACATGTTGTTGACAAAGATACTGAACAACACCGGTCCCAGCAGAGATTTGCATTTTCTTCTAGTTGCACTGCTACTCATTAAGTGTCTAGCTGAAGTCAGGAGTTTATCAATGATCAGCAAACCTACAGTATTTTCCTCAATCCAGGACTTGAAAAGTGCAAATAAAGAGCTTGTAAATGCCTGCCTTGGTTACTCATAGGCACCGGAGTGGCGAACTGGTCAGGCTCAGCACACACTCCGCATCGCTGTTCAGAGTCAGCAACCGTGAGCGCTCACAGAAGTTAAACCTCCCAAGTCACACCAACTTCCTGCACAGACAGTCGTTACCCAGGCCCACAACCTCCCATGGGTGCTGGTTACGGACTCAGCGGGCTGCTCGGCTCCCGCATGGCTCCCCAGTTCCAGCTCGATAACCCAGAGCCTTCAGTCTGCCACCGATACCGAGGAAATGAGCTCCTCAAACAAAGATGCTGATTCCTTTCCAAACGCTTTCATACGCTTGGCAAACCTTATTTGCCCTTCCTGAGCAGCAAGAGCAAGATGTCATCACTTCTGCCAGCTGCACTTCGTTCCTCATTCACCTTGCTAGAAAGAGCCCAAGGAAAACCACACTCAGTGTCTTAGATGCTGGAGCTGACAGTTAGCACCCTGTTTGGGGTTGTTATAACCCAAGTAGTGAAGTACATCATTCTTATCACTCTGTAATGGAAAACCCAACAGTCAACAACTGACACAAAAAGCTTGGAATACAATTTTATTCAACTCACGATTCGTATTTACTAGAAAACGCTCCTCAACTATGCACACCATCTGTCCTCTCTCTTCAGATGTCCATCTCTTCCATTTTTGAAATAATTTAGGAATCTACACCCTAAGATAAGGGTGTAGATAAGACCCTATCAGAGACGACACTGAGTAGGTCTGCCTCGCTCCCCAAACCACAGCGTGCACTGAGCACACCACCCACTGAAACCACAACTTCTTCCTGCCAAATTTGCTTGGGGACACTTCACTTGGAGTGACCAGAAGAGCCAGCACAAGGGCTCAGCCATCCTCCAAGAACAGCACTGAGGACTTCATGGAATAAATTGCCTCTATCAGGTTTTAGAGGCATCTCTGTGCCCCAGGACACTGTGAAGCTCCATCCTGCGATATGCCACTAAATTCCATCATAGCTCTTGGGCAAAGACCTGGTTCCTTACTGCAGACTGACCCAAACCCAGCACTTACTTGGTAATTTTATAAATGTAAGATGAAAAGCAGGTTGGCCAATTTCACTTGGTTTTTATAAGTCAATTTAACAACTCTGGTAACATTGATAGTAAATTTAACAACATGTACAACCCAGCCTTTGCATTAATAAAATTGAAATGCTTTTTTAACCTTTATTTTATAATTCAGATTTAATAATACACAGACTTCAGAATGACAAGGCCAAGAACACTGAGACTTCAGGCAACGCGCCACCTCAACCTGACCAACTACTTGCCTATGCCCAAACAAGCATTTGCTATTCATACACTGTGCAAAATCACATTCAAGTGAACTACTCTGTGGTTTTTCTTTGATTTGAGCTATTTCTTTATTAGAGACATGTTCAACAGAATCTAAACCCCCTTCAGAAGCTGCAGTTAACTGCATTAAATTGCAAAATAAAAATAACGTGGGAAGAGTAAGGAATGGACTGACAACTCAGCTGGGAAGTCAAAACTGATGGGGGAAAAACCCTACAATAAACTGGCATGGTTATCTTTGTTTACTGATTACAGCCCACTTCCAGCCCACATAACAGTTTTTTCTTTCCTTTCTCTGTTACTCCCACACTCCACTAAAACCCTGTTTATATATATATATGTGTGTGTGTATGTGAGTGTTATCAAGAACTACATCAGCAGTATCAGCTTGAAAATTATTCTCAGCACAAAGTTTGAAAGTGTTGCTTCTTCTAGGAAGAAGTTACTAACTTCACAAGGAACCTTGCAAATCATTATTGAAGTATTCTCACATATTATAAATCTGCTCCCATTAACAGATCAGCTGTCACTTCATTGGAATGCAGCAGCTAAAGGATTAATCTAGAAGAGTAAAAAAAAAAAACAAAACCAAACCCAAAGGTCAAGTTTAATTCATCAATAATGAATTTCTCCTGCTGTAATCTGGGGTTTGCTAGTCAGGAGTCACCAACTCACATGAACAAGCTGTGTTTCAATGCTGGAGTTAGGACTGGTGTATGGTTTTACACCTTGGTATTTCCAAGATTAACAACCAACTTGTGTTGAACTGGAGTTTAACAAGACCTACCCCAAAATGAGGGATGTGGTCATTAAGACAAAACCCCACTAAGCTTACAAGACCTTCTCCTACTTACTAAGCAAAACCAGGTATGTAACTTTATTATTGAGCCTAAGCTTTCAGCATTGGTCAACACCACACAGGCAGAAGGTTTATCTAGTTCCACATTCCCCCACCGCAGACCTTTATTTTGCTCTGAGTTTCAACTCAAGTTCAACAGCAGCACCTGAACACCAGCATTTTTCCTGCACATCTCATCCCAAATTCAAGTGTTCCAGTATTTCCTACCACTAAAATAAGGTGCAGTTGCTTTTCCTTTAAAGTCGTTTCCAGCCATTGCTTCTTATTGTGCTAGCTTTGAGAACTCTCATCACCTTTGTTTTCCACAGAAGCATTAATTAGCCTCCTGAATAAGCTCAGGCAACACAGAACTACCAAGCCCAATTCCTGAACTTACTCTCCCATCTCTTTGAGTGCCCTTTATCTTCCCAGCTTGCAGGCAGCAGAAGCAGAGAGATTCCCCAGTAGCAGATGAGCATGGCATTACTTCAGAAAGCTGCTATAACCTATTCCCGAGTGCCACCAATGCCTGCAGCATAAACATCATCCCTCTTGGCCAGCTGTACACTGAGAACTCCCACAAGTTCTCCTGCAGGACATCCAGCTCCTCACACCTCCCACCCCTAGTCTCGTATAATCACTTTCTCTTCTTATGCAAATCACTTCAATATCATCGACATCAAACCACAGATACTAAGCAGGACCCATTTGATTCCACCCAGACATCTAACTTGCTCACAGTTCCCCACCTTGGCAGTACCTGAACTTACCAGCACAGAACCACCCTGGCCAAGCTCAGGCATGGAGAACGCCGCAAGGCTGCAGAGAACCAGTGGCAACTGATCACCCGCCACTTCTTCCTATTCCTTGTGACTGCTGCTCCCCAGAATACAGCCTATGGACTGCCTTTGATCCTGTGTCCATAGACTTGATGACATTGACTGTAAATCTCCTTAGCAAGCCACTCAGCTATTTACCTTTTCTTCTCCCACTGGAATCTAAAAACTATTCAAGTGCCAAATGATGAGAAAAATAAAGATTCTATAATCAGGCCAAACCTGGAAAAAATTACTGAAACTGATGTGAATCCAGAAGTGGTTGTATTTATAACTGCATTCTTAAAGTTGTATAATTAAGCTGCTTTTCACTCATTCATAGTGACTTCTAATCTTCCTAGCTTACTATCACATCACTGACTGCAAGCACTGCGACATGGGGGATTCCCCCCCAACATGGTAGCTACTCACTATTTACTCCAGACAAGCAAACCAGATCCTCTAGTCTTCCCTATTCACACACGCCTCATTCTGCCCCAGGATACTCTCATCTATTATCAGCTAGAAGCTGTGTTCCTCAAGGCATCCTAATTCATTCCAAACCACCCATGCAAAGGTTCTCTCAAAACTGTGGAGGGTTCCTCATAAGCTGAGGAACCCTTCTATCCCCTCCCTAATCCTTTTTTCCTCTGGCTCTCAAGCTATGCCTTCATGAAATTCATTCCTCTCTCCACACTCCTTCTAGCACTACCAACAAATGAACATAGAATTGGAGAGTCGTTCAGGCTAGAAGGGACCTCAGGAGGCATCTAGTCCAACCTCCTGCTGAAAGCAGGAAAATTAAGAGATCAGGCAGAGCTGCTCAGGTGTTAACGTAGTTGGATCTTGAATACCAGAACAGAGACTGCACGACCTCCTGAGAATTCCAATCACCCTCATGTTACAAAGGCCAACCCCTAATCCTTCTCCTTACATCCAGCCAGATCTCTCCTCCTTCATTTTAAGCCCACTGAGTCTCACCCTTGCATGCACGCCTCAGAAGTGCCTGGCTCCCTCTTCTGGACAATTCCTCTGGAGATAAAGGACATCAACAGTTCAAAGACCTTCCCTACCACCCTCTTCCCTCACTTTTTCGAGGGCTCTTGCATGTGATCTGCCTTAAGTTGCTCTTTTAACGTTTTGTAAGTCCAGTGGACAACACTTAACATTTTCAATGACAGCTGAAAAAAGTGCCTCTTCTATCCCCTCCCTAATCCTAACAGGAAACTCCTTTAAGTGCTTCTGCCTTTCCCAAAACATTTGGGAATTGTGGGATTTTAATATTGATTATGCTCCAATGTTCCAGTCCCCGGAGGGCCCCACAGGGGCAGGACTGTTTGAAGGGCATGGAGTGATGGGATATGGGCAGATGGGTTAAACTAGAGCAGGGCAGGTTCAGATGAGACATGAGGAAGAAGCTCTTCCCTCTGAGGGTGGTGAGACCCTGGCACAGGTTGCCCAGAGAGGTGGGGGAGACCCCATGCCTGGAGACATCCAAGGTCAGGGTGGATGAAGCTCTGAGCAACCTGCTCCTGTTAAAGGTGTCCCTGCTCACTGCAGGGGTGGGGACTGGGTGGCCTTTGAAGTCCCTGCCAACCCAAGGCATTTGATAATTTCTTGGGATTCCTTTGTCCTTGATAGTTACTCTTCTTTTAGTCTCCACAGATCACTTTTTGATCATTTTTTTAATGTTTCTGTGCTCTGAACCTGGGAATGGCAACACTTTTACCTACAGAAAATCCCTCCTTGTCCATTCTCGTACTGTTCATAGCATCACCATCTCGCCTGCCTCTAGTTATGGAAAACAGCATTGCTCTGTTACAACCTGCCAAATTTCTTGATGGCCAGTTTCTTTGAGTCTGGGAAACAGTTCTTTGTACATCATGCTGGAGAGAATGACTACTTTAACAGTCCTCTGTATTTTCAGATCTTGTTTTTCCAAACCATAATGCTTTCTTTCTGCCAAAACACCAAAACAAACCTTACACCTAGGAAGTCTGGCTTCAGGTTAGAAAGAGGAAAGCATTCACCTGCTGTTGATCAGCAGTAGGACACCAGCACAACATCTGTGTCTCAAGAGATTGTCAACCTTCTCTCAACTTGGAGTTTCAACAGCAGCAACAGGCAGGTGAAGGATCTCAAAGTCAGCAGGTGTGAAACACAAGAGGACAGGTGTAGGAAGTACCTAAGTTCCCAAGTCAAAGCCAAAGCATACTAAGGGAAATAGGATTAAAAACAGGATTAAAGAAATAGGTTCCTTTCTCCAAGTCTGGACACACAACACACCTCAGCTAATTTAACAGGTTACTGCTGCTGAAAGATGCAGCTCTGCTGGTAACTCCCAGCCGCTGCACCCCCCAAATGCCAGTGTTGGTCCTCACCTGGCTGCAAAGTCCCGTCATTCACATCACTGACCTGACAAGCTAACATACAGACAGACCCCTGCACGCCGTACCAGGCAAGTTTGCTGTTCAGCTGTTGTGGTTCATTCAGAGGGTGGCTGGGAGGGGTGCGGCACCAAAACTATTTCTCACCTTGGCAGGGAGGCAAAGGGTGCGGCTGCACAAGGCGGGACTGCAGCTGGAAGAGACAGACCTGCTCCCTTCAGCGCCCCAAAAACCGCTTCTGCCACAACTCCCCACAGTTCTCAGGCAACCCCACCGCAATGGGTGGAGAAAACCAAGATTCTCTGGGGTGAATGATCCCAACTGGCTCATCGCACGGCCTGTCAAGTCCCATAGTTCCCACTGCACAGAGCACAAGAGGAAATACCCAGCAGCAAGGGACTACACTGTCCTCAGCCACCTCTGAGACACCAAAGTTCTTCAGCATAACAGCAAACAGCTGTTTCCTCAAGCTCTCCCATTAACACCAGCTTCCCCCCAGACATCCTTAACACTGATCGCTACCAAGTGATTACTAATCACTTAATCACTTGGAATCTCTTTATTAAACTAAAGAGATTGCAATAAATTCCTTTAAAACAGTACTTATCTAGGAACTTCAGGAAGTTCACGTATTTGACGCTGTCACAGTGAAGCCCCATGGCACGCAGTGCTCCCTAGCACTCACACACCAAGGCTGAGTGCCCAAAGGGCACATCTGGACAAATATTCAAGTTACAAATACAAGAGTTCAAAAGTACCAGATTTAAGCTTGTCCATTCAACCCAACATAGTCCCCTGTGTGCCAGCTGTGGGAAAATTTACATGACCACATTTATTTTTCAACAAGAGCTCTGACTCACCCAGTGCACTGAAGAGACATTGTTCAATGAACAGAATATTGAATAGGTTTGTATTGTGGTTTTCTGATATTTTTGCCAAGATAGAACAGGCTTCCAAATGCAAAAGCATATGAACAGGAAGGTCATGGTTGGAAGGAGTTACTAGGCTGGCACCACATGTTCCAACTTTCTCATCCTAAAATAGGAAATATGTTATTTGTTTATATTCAAAACGGTCTTGTTCAGCTACATTGCAGGACAAAACCCCCCACCTGATTCTAGATTCAAATTTAGTCTGACAGCAGATTTATTTCAAAAGTCCCACCAAGATCCCCAGCAGCGTTCTCACTGGTGTTCAGAACCTGAAGAAGCAGCAGCAACCTCTTGAATGCTTTGGACTGGATGCAGCACAGAAAACAGGACCACACAAGAGTTAAAAAAAAAAGAAAATTAAAAGGAAAAGATGTCATCACTTGCACAGAGGTTGGTATCTTCAAAGATAACACCTGGATCTGGTTTCACCTTGTATAACCTGTATTAAAACAGCTTCCAAGTATGTGCAGAATAAAGTTATCTACTGATAAGTTGCATTTTTTACTGAATCTCTTACACTTAAAGAGACTGAAACATAAAAGCTTCCACATGGGAAACCCACACTGCAACTGTCTTCGTTCAAAGCAATAGATTTTGACATTTGCCTCCCAAAGCCTGGACAACGACCCCTCCAAATCACAGAACATTAGGAGTAGGAAGAGACCTCAAAAGATCATCTAGTCCAACCCCCTGCCAGAGCAGGATCACCCAGACTAAATCACACAAGAACACATCCAGACAGGTTTGGATGTCTCCAGAGAAGGAGACTCCACAGCCTCTCTGGACAGCCTGTCCCAGGGCACCCTCACTCTCACAATGTCAAAGTTCCCCCTGACATTCCCATGGAGCTTCCTCTGCCCCAGCATGCACCCATTGACCCTTGTCCTGTCACTGCCATCACTGAGAAGAGCCTGGCTCTGGCTTCCTGACTCTCACCCTTTACATATTTATAGACATTAATAAGGTCACCCCTCAGTTCCCTCTTCTCCAGGCTAGAGAGGCCCAGCTCCCTCAGCCTGTCCTCATGAGGAAGATGTTCCACTCCATCATGTTGGTGGCCCTGTGCTGGGCTCTTTAGAGGAGTTCTGTGTCCTTCTGAAGCTGAGGAGCCCAGAACTGGACACGACATTCCAGGTGCAGCCTCACCAGAGGGGGAGAAGGACCTCTCCTGACCACCCCCCTTCTCATACACCCCAGGATGGCACTGGCCGCTGTAGCCACGAGGGCTGAGAGGGGCCGTGGTACCGCAGGGTTTTGCCAGCCTAATCCAAGGTCAGGGTGAACAGCAGCACATTGAACCACCTGATGGCAAGACCAACCAACCTGTAAGTCTGGGAGCAGAGATAAAAAGCAGTGTGAGCTGGGGAGCTGCTGGGGCTTTTTCCTCCAAAGTTAAAGCAAGTGGGTCTCCAGGCAAGGCAAGAGCTCGAGGGTGGGGAGCACTGAAGGGAGAGGATGAATGACATCACGGGGGCAACGCGACACAGAGGACACATCCACTCTGCTTCACACTGCAATACTTGCTCCATCAAAACTCACTCAGCAAGCCACCTGAACTCTATTTCCAGTCCACTTATCTACCAAAAAAAGAAGAAGAAAAAAATCTGTTTTGCAGAAGTGCTTATCAAAAGGGTTTGGGGGGGTTTAATTTCCGAGGTAGCCAGTGAAATCTGAACACTGCATGCTCAGGAAAGCACAACAAATCAAGGTTTGTTTTTTATTGTCACCAGAAAGGACTGGGGCATAGTCATACATCCACACAAATGCCAAAACCAGCCTGTGCTACCTGGAAGTTCTGATTCTGCAGTTATTTTTCCAAATAGAACAGTCACTACATAATGCACAGTTCTGATTCAAGGCCATCTCTTGCCATGGCGACCATTTCAATTACCACTTTTTTACAGCATTCTGAGCTATCAAATGAAACACACTGGTATTTTCTGTCTGACACCCCAAATCACATTGAAATTGTTTGAATAATTGGTTTAATCATTCACAAGACAAAGCTGTTCCTGTTCACAACAGACAAATGCTTCAGGGCTTGACGTTACTTTGGACTGGAATAAAGACGTCCCTACATTGCCAACACAAAAAATAAAATACAGATATTCTTAGAGCTAAAGATCTCAAATAGCTGTAATTAGTCCCTTCACTTTGACTGATGATCAGAAGACACTTAAACAGCCTTACTGCATTTTATAAACAGATGGGGAATTTTAAAATCAATTAAATTCCTGCTAATCTAATATAGAGAAGCTGCTGACACGACCTGTACAAATGCTAAATTTCACTTCCCTTGCCCATTTATCTAACTTGATTAGTTTTCTCAAGTTCTCCAGTCTTCTTTCTCCAATCTTGATACAAGTGGGGGGTGGGAGGGAATACACCAGAGCTACTGTCCACTTACCTTCCACAACTTTTATACATTCATTAGAGCATTTTGCTTTTTACTTTTGGAAATTTTAGACACTACAGAAGTTTGGCAAGACTAATGTATCCAGTTCTGGGCTCCCTGGGATAAAATAGACAGGAATCTCCTGGAGAGAGTCCAGAGGAGGCTACGGACATGGTTAAGGGCCTGGAGCATCTTCCCTGTGAGGAAAGGCTGAGTGAGCTGGGACTGTTCAGCCTGGAGAGAAGACGACTAAGGGGGGATCTGATCAGTGTTTATCAATATCTGAAGGGTGGGACACAGGGGAAAATGGGCAGCCTCTTCTCAGTGTCTGTGGGGACAGGACAAGGGGTGATGGCCTCAAGTTGGAGCACAGGGAGTTCCACACCAATCTGGGGAAGAACTTTTACCCAGTGAGGGTGAGGAAGCCTTGGGACAGGCTGCCCAGGGGGGTGTGGAGTCTCCTTCTCTGGAGATATTCCAGCCCCATCTGGACACTGACCTGTGTGACCTGTCCTAGGGACCCTGCTTTGGCAGGGGGTTGGACCCGATGGGCTCTGGGGGTCCCTTCAGACCCCCAAGACTCTGTGAACCTGTAAAAACCTATGTCCTGAGTTACCATCAACTTCCCCCTGACTCAAGAGTTTGAAATATTGAAATCAATCTGTAAAGTGCCCAACACAATTTTCTTGTAGAAGAAGGTTATGCAGGATTTAGATTTTTTTTTCACTCCTGAAAAGACTTGTCCAGTGCCATCTCTGTACTACCCACATACATATATGGAGTGTATTTTATAAAAAAATATATATACACACACAGAGGAGTTGGACTTGATGATCCTTAGGGGTCCCTCCCAACTCAGGATATCCTATGATATATATTTGTATAAGATTCCTCTTCTGGAAACGCAACTCCTTTCCCAAGAAACTTGTTTTGGCATACCATTATTAACAGCTCCATTTTCAGCAATTTTAAACTTTTCAATATCCCCAAGCTGTAAAGCTTGTCTGATTTTTGAATGTTTTCCAGTATATGCCTTGGACTGTCCAAGAACATCCCAATAATCCTGTATTTGTGGCTATATCCTGTATTTGTGGCTATATCCTCCTGTGAGATGCTCCATTTTTAGCTTCACTAAGAACACTGGTACCGTGGTTTTCCTTAATTATCTTTTTTTTTTCAGTGTATCCCATAAGCCACAGAGTTAAAAAGACTCATCAAATGACACAAGTGGATACTAATTTCACAGTTTCATATATTTGTATTAGGTACTCAAGTCTTCTTTTCAGCAGCTAAACCAATTTACTCAAATTTAGAAAGTAATTTTAGTTCCCATGTTGGGAAAGATATTTCAAGAGTTTAAAATTCTAAAGCTTTCACAGTTGCTAAGGTACCTCTCCCCAGTATTGTAGCAAGCAACACTACTTTAACTTTCATCCCAGAAGAAAAAAGACTGAAATCAAGAAATTCTGATTACGTGTGTCAACCATCAGCAATGTTCCCGAAAATCCCTACTCCACTGCAGCTAGGAACGATAGAAAAAGTAATTTTAAAGTCCATATTCTGCACACAGATTTTCCTTAAGGTCCTATTCGTTACTCTTTGGTGTAAAGCAAGAATAAAATTCACTAGAAAAGCTGCCCATGAAGTCCCCTCCTGCAGAACTGGAAACCAGTAATGCTATTAGCACACTGCCAAGATCCAGTAAAATCTACTGGAAACACCACAAAAAAAGGTGAAAGACATCAACATGACATTCTTCTGCTAAGTGACAAGTTTGATATTGATTTCAACTTTCAGGCCTCCCTTTCAAACTGCACTCCGCAGTTAGAGGACTGGCTGCCCCGAACCTCCTCAAATAAATTCATGTGTACTCAGGGCTCTCCAACCAGTGTCATGAGAAAGCCCTCACATCAGAAGCTTCCTTGAGAAACCCAAGAGAACTGTGGTGAGACAACATTTGTTAATTAGGATCTAAGAAAGGTCAGGAACTAATAAAAGCATCCTTTCTGAACACAGGTAGATGTTCCCCTGATAGAAGCACCCCTGGTTCTCCATGTGAACATGTAAACACAATGTCTTGAGGTCTTCCCATGCTGTTTTTCTGGCTGTCTAAAGCAGTGGCCACCTGGCACAAAGAATCATAGGCTCACAGAATACCCAGGAGTTGGCAGGGACCCCTACAGACCACTGAGTCCAACTCCTGGCTCCACACAAGGCCAGCCAAGTCAGTGCATCACCTGGACACTCACTGCCCTCAGCCCGGCTCAGGGCTGTGACCCCTTCTGGGGAGCCTGTCCCAGCACCCGACCCCCCTCTCAGTACAGAACCTCTTCCTGACACCCAGCCTGAACCTCCCCTGGCACAGCTTCACGCTGTTCCTTCAGGGTCACCAAAGAGAGAAGATCGGTGCCTACCCCTTCCCTCCCCCTTGTCAGGAAGAGTGTCCCAAGCTCCCACCTTCCTCAGGTAGCAGGAAACTGCATTTGGCAGAAACCTGCCACTTTCTACAGCACCAGCAAGGTCCACCTGGAACATCCCCCTGCACGCTCTCAAAGTCCTTCCCACCTAAGATTCTGCAAGCGTTTAGTGGACAACAACAAGGATTTTTCAGAAAGTAACAGCCCATTTGGAACCGACCCAGGGAGGAGAAAGTAGTAAAATAAATACTTCTTAGCTAGCACCAGCAAAGAATAACTAACTTCTCTGTTTGTCACCTGCTTTCAACTGATCTCAGCTGTCCTATCATCCTGAGCTAGAAAGGAATAGCATGCTGTTAGGTTTTCCTCCACACAGGAAGAAAGGAAAACAAAGCAGTAGGTACCAGGTAAAAAGGAATTTAAGATGACCAAGTACCGAGACGCTGAAAAGAGAATTACTACTCAGAAAGTAAGCAGGAAGAAACATTTTATTAAGAGGTGGTGGGTCACTGGCCCAGCTTGTCCAGAGAGGTGGGGAAAGCACCGTCCCTGGAGCCATTCAAGGCCAAGTTGGATGGGGCTCTGAGCGACCTGGTCTAGTTGAAGATGTCCCTGCTCACTGAAGGCAGGGTGGACTCACAGAACCATAGGGGTTGGAAGGGACCTCCAGAGCCCATCAGGTCCAACCCCCTGCCAAGGCAGGGTCCCTAGGACAAGTCACACAGGTCAGTGTCCAGACAGGGCTGGAATATCTCCAGAAAAAAATACTCCAATATGAGGGTGGTGGATCACCGGCACATGTTGCCCAGACAGGTGGAGGCGGCCCCATCCCTGGAGACATTCAAGGCCAGGCTTGTTTGGGCTCTGATTGACCTGGTCTAGTGAAGATGGCCTTGCTCACTGCAAACGGTTGGATTAGATGGGCTTTGAAGGTCCCTGCCAACCTAACACATTCCGTGATTCTATAAAACCAAAAGCATACACTGAAAGTCAGCTGAGTATGTGGAGTCAAATATGGAGAAACTCCAGAGTGAGAGGGCTTAACATAGAAGCTCATGGAGCAGCAGTGGGCTTGGACTAGAAAAAGGAAAAAAATACCCAAAACAGAAGACCTCTAGCTCCTGCTTCAGAAGTGACTCAGGGTTCATTAGTCTGAGTGCTAAGAAGTTCCAAAGTCATTCCTTTTACTAGGCACACATATAACCCAAGGGCAGTAGAAAAGGCAGAGAGCAAGAATGAGCAGTCCCAAGGATAGTTCGAATTCCCACAGCATGTACTATGAGCTCAACTTTTAAATTTCTTAGGGCTTGTTACTCAGTGAATGAAGGAGACAGAAAAATTAGAGAAAGACACACAAAGCCCAATGCTTGATTTATTCAAATACCATTTCTGGGGGAAAAAAAAACGAAGGGAAAAGATCTTTTTACTGAGCTCTAATCTCTGGAAACAGTCTTTGTAAACTGAAGTGATTTCCACCAAATACAAATTGTACACAAACATCTGTAACAAGAAACTTAAATATTTTTGTTCAACAACATGGGATTGTAAACAAAAGTTCCCCCCCCACCAATCCCAGACATCTTTTCTTAACCCTGCCTCCCAGTGTGCTTTGATGACATGTGTCTGACACGCTTTCTGTGCCACCAAGGAGTCCTGCATTTTCATAGCAATCCTCATTACTTACAACATAAGGCAGGGATCTCATGCTGTAGGACTTCTGCAGAGTTTTGGCTTCATACCAGGAAGCAAAACCATCCTGGAAGTTAACAAAGCCCAGTAACACACTTTCTTACCCCTCAGCTTCTCCCTGCTTTATTTGGGCATGCAAATTGTCTCTGCCAAAAACAGGTCAGAGCAATGATCAAAGGTAAAAACACCCACAGTTGTCACAGGACACGACGTGGTGCAGACAGATCGAACTCCTGCTTGCTTTTTTTACCTCAGTATCACCATTGCAAAGGTGCAGGGTGGCACAGGGGACAGCAGCCAGCAGAAGCCTGCAGCATGGCACTGCTCAGGCATAGGGCACACAGCTGCACCCACAGATGGACCCACCAGCAGCCTGTGTGTCCAGAGCAGGGAGGTCTGCTGGGACGGTGGAAACTCACGTAACAGCCAAGGAACTACAGCCTGGAGAAGGGGGAAACTCGGGGCTGCTCCCCCAGTGTGGACTTTGACCAGCACCTGTGAGCTCAATCTGCTCTGCACAGAAAAAACACTTGTCCATCATCTCTACACCCTTCATCACCGGCCTTCTCCTACCTACATTTCTTGTTGCAACAGGAAAACGCAGAACCAAACCTCCCAGCCTCCCTTGCCTCCATAAAAAGCTGCAGTCCCTGGGCTGCCCTGCAGGAACCTTTTCATGGCAGAATGGGGCTGAAGGCCCTCATCAAACCATGAACCAGTACAGATTTTCAGGTGCAAACAGCCTTTTTAAAAAACCTACCTGATAAAATACCGAGTGGTTTGTATTTTCCTTGTATCTGGTTAACCACAGATCTATGGGACACTATGGTACTGATCTTGCACTATGATTTATGGGAGTTTTCAGATTCAAAGTTCTAGGACAAAACACAGTTACACCCATGCAAGGGCAACGCTTCAATCCAGGCTGGATCCAGGACAGCTCTGAAGGAACAGGAGCACAGATACAGGCAGACACTGAAGAAATTTATTTTGGCTATGGATTCATGTTGTTGCTAAGCTGAAGTACTGGGATCCTCCTTCATCCTTCTCCCCTCAACCCAATCCTCCCAACCAGCTCTGAGCCCATCTGACTACACTACCAAGCCAACTCAACTCACTGCATCACTTTAAAGAAAAGAAAGAAATTCACTTACATGTTAACTTGCTGCAACTGTATTGGAGCATCAGAGAGGCACCAGATGCAGCCCAAGATAAAAACTCAGCAGTGGGAATTCCCTTCTTTAGCTGAGGTGCTGGATAAAAGAGCACCCAGCCTCGAGCCTGGGGAGGGATGTAGGTGCCGGCCCACAGAAAGCAGGGACACAAGCACAAGATCCCCGTTGGAAAAACTGTGGCTCTGGCACACAAACTGGGGGGACATGGAAAGAACGAGCTCCTGCAGCACCAGGGTACCCCTAAACCACAACACAAAGGATAATGTAGCACAAAGAGAAGTAGCAGAATCCCAGCACTGCTTTATTCCAGCGGGAAGGAAGGAGACAGCCAAACCAATACTGCCCATACACACGCACACACCCTTCTGACTGCAGCAACAGCTTGTGAAGTGGAATCAGCAGTGCCCACATTAGCATGGAATGCTGACTTATGGATGAAGGAGATACTACCCTCACAACTTTCTTCTGAAGTAGCTGTTCACTCACAGAGTCTGTACCTGCTGGCTCCAAGACGGACCCACAGCTGGCCAAGGCCGAGCCCATCAGCAATGGTGGCAGCACCTCTGGTGTAACAGAGTCAAGGAGGGAAAAAAACCCCTCAACCTAGAAGCAGTTTTTGCAGCCAGAGAAGAGAAGTTGTGAGAGGAACAACTCTGCAGCCCCCCAGGTCAGTGCAGAAGGAGGGGCAGGAGGTGTCCTGTCCACGCCAGATGTTTCCCAATCTATGTACATACTGACCCCAGAGTTAGCAGAGCAGATCCTTGAGGCAGGGAGGTAAACCACACCACCACTGCATTTTTCAACAAGACTTCAGGGGAGGAGCTGCCACAAAGAAAACCTTCTTCCCAGGTTTGCTGGGGGAAAAACAGTGAGAAAGAACACACTGGGTAATAAACCAGTAAGAAGAAGGTAGGATACGATGATGTGGAGGCTTTAATGATTCAGCCACAGATTTCAGCTCAGTCCCCTGACCCCTGCATTGCAGAATTGCTTTCTTCCACCTTAGCACAGGAAAACCACACGCTTACATCTTACGGGGATCTTCAAATCTGGGTCTGCAACCGCGGCTTCAGGAGAAGTGGGAATGCCGCAGCTTGCACCTCCTTGAGAGCTACGAACCTCGTGCCAGTAACACTGTCAAACACTGAGACTCATCCTGAGCTAAACACACGGGTCCTTTATAACCAAACCACTGTTATGTAATGGGAGACGCTGAAATATTTGGCCTCTGTATTTTCATACAGGTACAATAAATGATCTTTCTTCCTGCAACAGAACTGGGTGACGCATCTGTACCTCAGCAGGACAAGGTGTTATCAAGCTGGCACCTTGAGGCTCTCACGTTGTACTGTTCAGTCCAAACACTGCCCCATAGCCCTTCATCAATGACATCACATTTCAGAGGAATAGTTTCTTCTTTAAAAAAAAAAAAACATCACAAAATCCCCACAACAACTTCTTACAGAAACCATTTGAACTAGCAAGTGGGGAAAAAACCACTTTTGTGTTCTCTCAAGAATGGCAGAGCTTGATCCAGGTTTTGGGGGAAGGATATGGAGGTAGAACACAGGAAGACCAGTGCTCAATGGCAATTTTAAGAAAGGTCAATTTAACTCACAAATAAACACATTCATGGTTTCGAGGAAGCTTACTTTTGCATGAGAACACCTGGGAGAAAATGTATTTCCTTTAATTCTCATAAAGTACAGGTTAGCACCACCCTCCTGTTTCTCACTGGGATTTAACCTCCATAGAAGCAACGCACAGAAGAGCAACAAGGCTGAGAGACCAGCCCTCTGCCCCAGAACAGCTCCAGCTGGAAAGGATGCCTCAGGTTTAACCTGGTTCAAGCACCCCAACTCCTGTGGGGTCAGGTAGAGCAGCCTGCCCAGGATCCCATCTGCAGAAATCCTAAAGGAATTTGTGACACGTTACCCATTTCTCAGCTAGATAAACCCCAGCATTTTACAGTTGTTAGTGTTGCCATTCAGCCTAGCAATTCAGGAATCTCCCAGGAACACAGCCAGCTGCAACTTCAGTCTTCAAGTTCAACCTCCCAACAACTACAGTCAACCATCAATGCAGAATTAGCTCCAACAGAGATGGAGAGTACTTTACATTCTTCTACTCAAACACAGAGAGGAGAAAAATTTAAACATGGGTTGACTACAGCAGAAATCCAAAAGGCCAAAAATAAAGTCCCAACCACCTAACTGGTTGAGTTTGAAATTCTGCTTTGATTGGAAACAAAAGCTGATGACAACCTAGCACTCCCAGTTCTCCTGGCTGCACCTTTTGTTTCCTCAAAGTTATGAAGAACACCACAGCAGATTTAGTCCTTTTTATTTTTTGTAAGCCCTCAGGTGCATCACCACCACACTGAAGTTGGAAGCCACAGATGTCCTTAGTGCTTAAGGACATGATCCATGATGGACTAGTCAGGGTTAGGCTATGGTGAACTCAGTGATCTAAAGAGCCTCTTCCAACCCAGGTGATTCTATGATGCTATGTCAAAATACAACTGGATGTCCTTACGTCTTCGGCAGATCCTCGCTGCTCAAAGGACTGTCTTCCCTGGAAGCAGCTAAAGATACAACGTGTAAGGACATTCTCAGCTAAGACAAGACACCTTGCTCACCTTCCTG
The DNA here is from genome assembly GCF_964237585.1 of Gallinula chloropus. Taxonomy (NCBI): domain Eukaryota; kingdom Metazoa; phylum Chordata; class Aves; order Gruiformes; family Rallidae; genus Gallinula; species Gallinula chloropus. The sequence continues at coordinate 27,225,109 of NC_140090.1, read as the reverse complement.
TGTTCCAGAAGACGGAGGTGGGGACAGAGTAACACTGATAGAAAATGAGTATGGAGGGAGAGTGGGAATCGGAGCGAAAGGGAAAGTGCATTTCCCATGAAAACCACAGTACATGGTGTTATTCCACCAATTTGACAGAACTTTCCAGCACGGTTGCCCCTAAGCTCTACAGTCAACCCAAAAAAGCACCAACACCATTAGCTTCCAAAACAGAGGGGAAACAAAATAAATAACCTACACTGATCATCCAGCCTGTCAAGCATGGCAAGAAACAGAAAGCAGGTCAATTTGGTTTTGTCTCACAATGTAGAGCAGGACTTTGAACTCTTCCCACCATCTATGTTAACTGCCATCTCTTAAATCCTTAGTTTATGAATGAATTTTACCAAGGGAGGTTTGGGTAATAAACTCAACTGTTCCCACAGGTGAGGTGACAGTCTGTCCCCTTTTTGGAAAAGGGACTTTTCATTGAAAAAAAAATATAATTAAAAGGGGCCTATGTAAAAAAAAAACAACAGTAGAAAAAGCGTGTAACGTCATTTTTCACTGCAGCAACCCAACAAGGTTAACTACAAGAGTCTCTACTGTCACCACTGCAATTACACTCATGTGATGGGATGACTGAAACATTGATGTTGTTCTTATTGGGTCTATTCCCAAACTCAGTTTAGGAAGAAACCTCCATATTCCATACAGGACAGCTCAACCTAAGCCACCGGCATCAGCAGCAGACTCAGTGCCACCTGTGGACCAGCAAAAGCGTTTGCAACCTCATAATGCACAGAAGAGAACAAAAACAGATGGAAAAACAGTCTTCAAAGGGCACCGTGGGTGAAAGGAGCACAACGGATGGAAACATCCCACAGACCAGATTGTCTAATGACCAGCCACCCAGCTGGACTTTGCGTATCTCAACAGACTTGGGGCCTTCAAACAAACTTCAGTCCTACCCTGAAGCAGAGCAGGGAGATTCTGAACCTGGTTTTGGAAAGAAAACACTATTGTTGCCCAGATAAAGTAAGGATGCTATTTCCTTCTTATGGTTTAACAGCATTGGCATCATTAAAGCTATCATAACCAGTACAGAAAAAAGTCTTCATTCCAACTGTCACCTTGTTAGACAATTCTTCTACAATAAAGTTTGACTTGGGAGAGAAGGGGGCTTTACAAGTCATGTAGTTGTCAGCTGCTGTTGTTAGAAAATCTAGTTGTGGTCAGAACACAGCTTCAGGAAGCTCAAGTCATATGGTGCCTGTTCTTTCATGACCTGAACTGGCTGATGGGTCAGAGCAATGGGACAAGACAGAACAATGACTGCCAGCTGGGCAGTTACTTCACAACCAGCCCATCAACGGCAGAGGGTGACTCTGCATCCATTGATGCCCTCAGAGAATGGATAGGCTGGGACAGTAACTCCATCCACAAATAACACCTTTTGGCCACAGAACTCCAGTGCTTCACCAGCTCTTTACAGCAGGCAAGGAACCTGCCTGGACATAATCAAAAATCATGTTTAGGAGCAAAGGCCTCCCACCATGGAGGCAGCAGCTTTCATCTCCTAGGAGATATCCTCAGGGATGGCCGTTAACTGAAATTCCACACACACATTCACCGTGGTCGTGTCAAATAACAAGTGAAACCCTCCACCTACTACAGGCTGGGAACCCCCCCCCCTTTTTCTTAAATAACTGAATCCCCCCCTAATAATAATCCCATAATACATGCATTAAACACCACATACCTAAGAATGACACGAACTGAGAATGTGCTCAGAGAGCTGCTGAAACACGGGACTCCTGCATGATCCATCCATCCTAACTGGATTCTCTCAGTACTTCAGGAAGGCAACATTAACCACATCGTCTACAATCAGGATGTGTCAAAGCAAAACCAGAGCTGGCCTCCTTCCATCAGTTGATGGGCACCAACATCAAGCACTCAGAGCCTTTCTCTGGGTACTTTACATGACCAGAATTAAAGGATCCCTTGCGTACCGTCATCATGAAGCTTGCAGTGGCAACCACTCCTTGCCACTGGACTGTTTTATGATAAATGGGAAAAGAAATAACCAGAAACCTGTTTGCCTTCCAACCCCACGTGGCCATTTCAGCCACAGACCGGAACGAAGGGTATGAGCTAGCCTGAAGGATGTCAGCCAGTTGCTTCCCAAAACCTGAGTCGGGTGTAACATGTGAGAACAAGCTTTGTAGACTTACTCAGTCCCCAGGGGCATTTGGCAAGCCCCATGTACTATCACACAATTAACAGTTTCTGTTGGAGAGGCACAGAAATTAAGCAACAAAGACACTGCAGGTCAAGTTTCACAGGCTACCTACTATCCACTTAGCAAGCATTTGTCTCCCCAGTTTCAACAGCTCTTCTCACCAATAGCCTCAGATTCTACTTATTTCCAAATATTAAAATGATCACAGAAGTGGCAAATAACTGTCATTTACAGACATACTTTGTGAAGACAAAGATTTCTGTAACAGAAAGCCCCACCTGTAAGACCAGAAAACACTTAACAACCCAATACCATGCTCCATCATAAAGGTAACAGGCTAAAACACACGTGTGTCTTCCTCTCCTGACTCCACATACAGCATTTCAATACCACACCAATACTGCCAGTGTTACAAAAGCAATGAGGTTACACTTTCCAGCTCTGACCACTACCTTTAGTTTTTATAAGACAGGCCTTCTCTGTCTACCCCAAAATATGCTGTTATCAATTTTTTAAAACACCCAACCAGACAGGTCACACGGGTCAATATTGGCTAGAAGTTATTTGCAATAGTACTGCTGGAATACTTGTGGTAGCCAAAACTGTCACACACTAAGTTTAATTTTTTCATAAGTTTTTATGCTTTTAGCCGACACCTTCTCTACTCGTCACTCACAGGCGTTATGCCACCTGCAGCACCTCAGAGCACCCCCCAAAAAACCCCAACAAGCCAGAAAAGGTTTCCTTGCGATACACACCAATTCTTCCCTTCTTAAATGAGAAACAAATAATTGGGTTCAAAATTAGGCAAGAGTGAGCTTTCTGTCCAGGCAGACAGAAATGGGAACCAGAGCATCCTGCACACCATAGAATCACAGACTGGTCTGGGTTGGAAGGGATCCCAAGGATCACAGAGCTCCAACCCCCCTGCCACAGGCCTGGAGCTACACAAGGTTGCCCAGGGCCCCATCCAACCTGGCCTTGAACACCCCCAGGAATGGGGCACCCACCCCCACTCTGGGCAGCCTGTTCCAGCACCTCACCACTCTCTCTGGAAAGAGCTTCCCCCCAGCCTCTCATCTAACCCTTCCCTCCTTTAGCTTTAATCCATCCCCCTTGTCCTGCCAGTCTCTGCCCTTTTAAAAAGTTGATTCCCCTCCTGTTTGTAGGTTCCCTTCAGGGACTGGAAGGCTGCAATGAGATCCCCCTGCAGCCTTCTCTTCTCCAGGCTGAACCAGCCCAGCTCCCTCAGCCTCTCTTCGTAGGGGAGGTGCTCCATGCATTGACTGCCCACACCTTCGGAGTGACATGTTGTGGGATGGAAAACACAACTCCCCAAATAAACAGACAAATTTAGTTATAATTCTGACAGTAAACTATGTGACAGTAAATTTCTACCTTGGGACTAGTTCTGTAGCCTGCCTGATAGAAGTCATCAAGAGCAGCCCTTCCCATCTGGCAATCCCTGAGGTAACAGAATGGATTTGGATGAGAAGAAAAATTATCTTCAGCATCTTTACAGTGGGTAAAGCTCTGCTAAGGGATTCAGCTCAGTTCCAGAATTAGCCTGACCTACAAGTTCCTAGGAAACAGAAGGAAAACCAAATCCATACGTTTAACATTTAAGAGCTCATCAGAAATTCAGACACACAGAAAAAGCAGCGTTGTGATATTCACAGGCTGGTTGAGCAGCCAGCTGACAGGCTGGAAGCCCAGGGTTTCACTGCCTCAGATTTACGTAACACTTACTGAATGTAAATCGTAAGTTATGCACCCAAACGGCCTGGCCTCACCAGAGCCACGCAGCAACACGCACAAAACACCTCCAAGAAAAGAAACAAGCGTAGTGATGTGTTCCTGTAAGACCCAGAAGAGCTACCAGAGGGGACTACCACTGCGAACAGCACTAGAAGACAATGCCACACAAGCTAACGGCAGCGGGATGGTCCTCGCTGCCATAAGGGTGTGCAACACAATTTTGTCTTTGACTACTCCTACATACACCATCCTTGGATCAGTAAGGAACAAGTAAGGCATCTTCCTGCGCAGATGACATGAGAGAAGCAAAGAAACAACCCAATTCCACCTTCCCTCAGCTTTGGGGAGTAAAAGTGAAGCTGCTGAAGTGGAAGCGCCGTGCCTGGCACTCTTCACAGAGAGGTCTTTGAACGCCAAGATCCACTTCTGCCACAGGAAGGGTTTCACCACCCCTCAAGCTCTTCTCTCTTACCCAAAACATGTATCTCACTGCAGAAGCCAGCAAATTTTATCTACTTGCCATGGTAAAAACCGCAGCAGAAAGCTCTGGAAAGGAAAATGGTAACAACAAGGAGCCTTTTCCACAAGAGAACAGCCCAAAGTTCTGAGGCACAGCTTTCAAGCAAGATGCCATCTTCCTGAATGGACAAGCTGTCTGCCTAAATGAGATCAGCTGTTTGAAACCAGCACAACTTCATGAAAGGCAGCAGACAAATGCATTTAGATATGTAAAAACACACATAAATATCTGATACACCGTCATAAAGCAGGAACAGGCTTTAAAAAGGCACACTGATGTTTCTCCTACAAAAATCTCTGCTGCAGACTGGATTTTGTTTAAAAAAGGGGGTTTTAACACCTTCATTCTCTGTCAGAGCACAGAAGAGAAAGAAACATTTTAAAGGGACTAATAAAAAGCTGAAGCATCAGCACTTTCGTGCTTTTGCCGAAGATCCTGCCAGAGCGATTAGGGAACTCCAAATCTTTCCATGACATCAGAAAGCTGAAGCACCTTACAGTCTTAAGGAAAGAAAGCTTAGTCTACAGATCAAGGAACTACAATTCAGCTTAGCTGCCAATCACCATCTCAAAATTGTCCTTATCTCAAAAAAAAAAAAAAAGGTCACGGCAGATCTCCTTAGTTTTCACTGAAAGATTCACTATTTTCTTTCAGTAAAAAATAAAATAAAATAACAAATTACAGTGTTGATATAACAAAGCCCTGCACCACCACTGCTCTAGGGCTTCTTTTACCCCAGCTGTTATTTTTTTAGTATGTGAAGAATACAAAAAACTGTCACATCATGTGAAATTATGGTCTTGTAAAAGCAGAAATATCCATCACACCACACAAGACCAGAACTGTAGCAAGAATTGCAAGAGTTCCCTCCCCATGCAGAACTCTAAGCTGAAGACTTCATTTGGGATTCCGAGTTGCCTTTAGAAAGCAGTGACGCACTCGTTCTTCATTTTTCTCTGTATCTAAACGCAAAGGTTCTTCCCAACTTTCACTATGATAACCCAGGACAAGACCAAAGAAAACTTTTAATCATCTTCCTGATTTATTTATAGGTGAAAATAACATAATCAAAGAGAACATATGTTATTCCTGCCCCAACACAGCACACGTAATGTTTCCGTTGATGAAGTACACGTACAAAGTCGAAAGGAACTTGCTCTCAAGTTTCTTCTTTCCTTTTCCTTCCTCGGCACTTCCTCTCAGATTATGGTAACATCCTCCCAAGCATAGCCTTCTCCAATTCATGGTGTATTCAGCATGAGAAATTCCCTGTTAAATCTTCCTGCAGCCTGCCTGTTTTCACACACACAAAGGCCTCCGTTGAGGCAGAGGCCAGAGACAACAGCCAGATGTGAAGCGCAGAAGAGCACCACAGCTGCTGAAAACGTGAGGAAGTCGTTGGCAGCAGCATCCTTCCACTACAGGCTGGATTCCACCAGCATAAAAGGAGGGAAGTAGCTGTGGAGATTGTCAGGTACCAATGTACAGCGGCAGAGAAGCAGCAAGAAGGGGCAGAGTACTGCACAACATTTGTAACCGCTTTACATAGATTAAAACGCAGGCACCTAGATCGCTATTCCTTCCTCTGCAAGTAAGCACGTTCTGACTGTTAATGATGGGGAGGTCTGCTAAAAGCAGCACGTACAAGCATCAAGCCATCATGGAACACGAGCAGGTAACACATAACCTGATGTTAAAGAACTGCATGCCTGCTGTCAAGTCATTCAGGTAAGGCAGAAAAGGAACTGCACCTCAGATCAAAGATGGTACCTAAAAAAAAATCATAAGCCAAGTCTTCCGAATGGTCAAGAAGTTTGACCTAACGTTATCACTTTACCTAACCACCTAATTAATCCAGCAGCTATGCAGCAACAGAAATTTCACCATCAGACACACTGCACAAAGACAGCCCGCAATCACACTTGGTGTTTCTCAGATCGAATGTACCACAGACCCGTGTGTAAGACAGTTCCAGTGGTTAAACACACACAGTCAGGACCTACAGGCAAGAGGAGCCAAACCCAGGATATCCTGGCTGATCACGAGTGCCAGCAGACACGCACGCAAGGACTGCTGTGCTGAGCGCGGTCGCGGCACGAGAGCACATGGGTAGTGGCTGTACGCTGCTGCAGCTCCCCAGTCACAGGAACCCCTCTTGCACAAGCAGCAGTACATGTCAGGTACTGCTGCTCTGGCAGGCATGCAGCAACAGGTTGAGCTTGGACTACAAAGTTAATAAACCTATACTTTGCCTCTGCACCAGAGGTTCCATGGTGGAGGAGAGGACAGCTGATCTGCAAGTTCAACCACGACACGTGCCACCCAACATGGAAAGGTGAAATGACCCCAGATTTCCCCACCTGAATGTACCGATCTGAAAACTGCAGCGTCTGAGCAGACTTAATGCTACAGCCCCAAGAGCCTGGTGCTAACAGCTTTTTTGCTCCCCGATCCAAGGCACAGCTTGACAACAGAGCTGGGGAAAACACAATGACTAACTAACTGCCTTGGTCTCCTCCATCCCTCACGTGCTCTCCTGCACCACCTGCCTGTCTGCAGAACAGGCCACACTAGGGAGCCAACATGGATAAAAACCAAACCCAAACCCTACCAACAAAACAAGCCTAACTCCCACAGAGATCACAGAAGAACCGTGAGGACCAAACCCAAGCCTGGAAGCTGAAGGAAGGTGACCGTACCTTTTGGGGCCACCACACCAACAGATGGGCCCAAGTACCTTGTCCCAGCGAACCCTGGCTCAGCACCCCAGCTTTGCCACCTCCGGCCAAGGGCTCCTGAGCTACAGGGGCACAGGGAACGTCACCATATCCCCGCCTGTGAACTTGATACACAGGAAACCAGAAAAACGTTGGGAATTGGAGATACAAAGGGGCAGATTTAATATTTCAGGAGTCAGCATTAAAAAGCACGAGCCGAATCCCCCGCAGGGGTACTACCAGGGCACCCAGCCGCACACTAGTGCCCATGCCTGTGCCAGCTCGGCCGAACGCTAAAACACCTCGCGGCCGCCCGAGAAGGGGCCTCCGCCGCCGCTTCCAGCCCAAGGCCGGCGGCCGAGGACGCGGGGGCCGGGGCCGCCCCCCGCCGCGGTCTCTCAGCCGCCGGGAAAGCTCCCCCTCCGCCTGAGGCGGGGGCCCGGGGAGAAGGGCACAGGCCCTCGCCGCCCACAGCCCGGCTCCCTTCTAAACGAGCCGGCGCACCCGAGGGCTGGTGACGGGAGAGGAGCTCCAGGGGGACGAGGCTCCCGCCACCCCCTCCCCAGGCCCCTCGGCGGGACCAGGCCCCCGCCCCAGGCGGACAACGGAAACGACCCGCGGGCTTCCTGCCGCGACACCGGCCGGGCCGTAGACGACCCCGCCTTTCCCCAGCCGCAGCCCACCCCCCGCCCCGGTCTCCCGGTCCCGCGGCCGCACTCACCCTCCGACAGCTCCAGCTCCAGCTCCGCCAGGCTCTCGCGCACCTCGGGCGGCAGCGGCACGGCGTCCAGCGGGCAGCCCCCGCGCTCCGCCGCCATGGCGCGGCCGAGGAGCGGCGCGGGCCCCGCCGAAGCCGCCGCCAAACGCTGCCGCAGGCGGGGCCGGGGCGGGAAGCGGCGGCGGCCCCGGGCCGGGAGCGGAGCGCGAGGAGGAAGCGCCGCCGCAGCCAGGGACGCGTGCCCCGCGCGAGGGGCGGGGCGGGGCGGGGCGCGGCGCTTCGAGGCCGCCCCGCGCGCGCGCTCCCCCCGGTGGCGGGAAGGGGCCGCGAGGCGCCAGGAGGCGCCGCCGCCCGGGGAGCCGCCGGCCCTGCCCGCGGCCGCGCGAGGTCGGGGCTGGGAACGGGCCGCGTCAGCCTCCTCCGGCTCCTGCCCGTGCCCTTCCCTTCGCTGCCTGCTGGCCTCCCCTCCCCGAAAGCGGCGGGACCGCGCCTTCCGCGTGTCCTGCTCTTTCCCCGCGGCGGGGAGTGGGGAAGGCGGCAGAGCCCTGCGGCCGCTCCCGCTGTCAGCGTTTCCCCGGAGCGGGCGCGGGGGCCTCCGCGGGGCAGAGCGGTGCCGGCCGCGGGGATGTGAAGCGGCGCTCGGGCCCGCGCCAAGGAAGGGAACCAATGAAGTCTCCTTCCCGGAGCACACCCGCCCGGGGCGCTCCGCAGGCACCGGGGGGAAGCGGCTGTACCGGGCGCAGCAGCGTGCGGCCGGCGCGGAGATGGGCTCCCCCCCCCCCCTTCCCCACCCCCCGGTCCCCGGCATTCCCCCCGCCCCCGGAGGGGCAGGCAGAGGAGAGCGCGGGCCGCTGCCAGCGCCCCTGGCCGCAAGGACTGCTCGGCTGGTGACAACAGCCTCCCGGAGTCACACCAGAGCAGCAGGGAGAGGGCGGGAGGGGGGGAGGGAGGGAGAAGCAAGGGGCCGGTTATAGGTAACGGGAGCAGAAAGTGGCTGTTCTTCCAAGCTGCTTCTGGGTCATCTCCTCTGAATGGAGCACTGGATTCTCCCACTGCTGCACTGACCTGTCATCTGGTGGGTGACAGGGTGGCCATGAGCCAGCAGTGTGCCCTGGGGGCTGAGAGAGCCAATGGGATCCTGGGGGGCATCAAGAGGAGTGTGGCCAGCAGGACACAGGAGGGGATCCTCCCCCTCTGCTCTACCCTGGTCAGGCCCCACCTGGAGTGTTGTGCCCAGTTCTGGGCTCCCTGGGATAAAAAAGCCAGGGATGTCCTGGAGAGAGTCCAGAGGAGGCTACAGAGATGATGAAGGACCTGGAGCATCTCCCCTGTGAGGAAAGGCTGAGTGAGCTGGGGCTGTTCAGCCTGGAGAAAAATAGCCTGAGAGGGGATCTGATCAATGTTTATCAATATCTGAAGGGTGGGACACAGGCGGACATGGCCAGCCTCTTCTCAGTGTCTGTGGGGACAGGACAAGGGGCAATGGCTGCAAGTTGGAGCACAGGGAGTTCCACACCAACATGGGGAAGAACTTCTTCCCAGTGAGGGTGAGGGAGCCCTGGGACAGGCTGCCTGGGGAGGTGTGGAGTCTCTCTCTCTCTGGAGATATTCCAGACCCATCTGGACACTGACCTGTGTGACATGTCCTAGGGAGCTGCTTTGGCAGGGGGTTGGACCCGATTGAGCTCTGGAGGCCTCTTCCAACCCCTACGGTTCTATGATCCTGTGATTCTGTGACCTGGAAGATCTGCTGGTGTGAACACCTGGCTGTCTCCCCCCTGAGCTACACTAAGGGATGCCATCGTCTGTCCGCCTTCCGCAGGCCTCGAGCGTGGGCCTGGTGAACATGAATGCCATCCTGTCGATCTCCTGATGCGTGGAGATTCACAGCTCCCTTGTTTGACAGCTGCACCGGGCTGTGGGTACCGTGCTGTCGTGCAGGAAGCCACACGAACCCATGTGAAACCTGTGTGGTTTGTTTTACAGCCGTCATGTACACAGGTGGAAGAGAACAGTGCTCACCTGACGGCCTCCACAGCAGCTGTTCTCAGAGTAAACAAACTCCAGCCATTCTGCTGCCATCCCAGGAGCAGGGTACACCAGGGATACTATGTGGGTGCTGCTGCCATGCTCTTCTGCAGCACTGCCCTCAGGAGGCAAAGGTGCAGGGACAACACTCACTGCGGAAGCCTGAGAGAGCTGCACTGTCCCTGCCCTGCCCCACATGCGATACCAACGCAGCCTGGTCCCCCCAAAAGGAAGAGCTGTTTCTGATACAAGTTATTGTTGGTAGAAAAGTGTTCTGGGGTTGCGTGGCTGGGTTCTGGTGGAGGAGGGGGGCTGCAGGGGTGGCTGCTGCAAGGAGCAGCCAGAAGCTCTCTGCAGGCTCCACAGAACAAACACCAGCCAGCTCAAGGCCAGAGTTGCTGCTGACCAAGGCCGAGCACATCAGTGATGGTCACAGAGCCTCTGGGAGTCACAGTGAGGAGAAAAAAACCCATCTGCAGCTGCTTTGTGCCCCCTGTATCGATCTCAGACAAACACCAGTATCCATTTGTCAAACATGCTGTAGCCAAAAGTCTCTCAATTGGCTGGAGTAGAATAATCTGCCTCCGGAAGAGGTTTCCTGATATCACAAGGTGAAACACCACGTACATTTCAGCTGTAGAGACTTCACCTTTCCAGCATCTTAAAGTATTTCTGTCTTTACAATTCTGCCTATACATTTTCTGGAGAAAAAAGGAAGAGAAGAATGAATGTTGGGTTATCCCAAGAAGCATTTGGCTTCCGTGAAGTACCACAACAACAACTACCACAGGGAGTTATCACACAAGTCTTACTCAGCAGGATACAGGGAATCTCCCATTTTTGCACTTGGTATGTTAAGACTCAGAATGGTGTACTACCAGAACACCTCTCCCCTCCCCTTCCCACCAGTAACTTACCTCATGTCTGGAACTGCCTCCTGAGCAGGTACCTACAGTGCAAGGTACTGGGCAGAGCTGAGATGTGCAATCAGGAGCTTCACTTACCTTTGAAGCAGATAGAGTTTAGGGTGCTTGGTTGGCTGGTTTTGCCAAAAATGCATAGTTAAACAAAGGTCCCGAGCCTTCTGAAGTACAAAAATGAAGCCAAAAGGACCCAGACTACACCAGACAGTGCTAGCAGTGTCAGCAGCACAAGAGCTGCATTAAAAACTGACAGTGCTTGCAAGCTTTGCTTATTTCTCTCCTATCCCAGCTATTTCCATTTTAGAGTGAACTTAATTTCTACTTTCCTGCATTGACTCTGTTTATGTTCCCATCTATAAACACTAGTCTAATCCAGATCTATTTTGGAACACAGATGCTCCAGCCTGCCAAGTGTCAGAAGCAACTCCTTTTCCTTACTCTCAGAGCCTCTCCTAAATTGAGGGAGAGGCAAGGGTCCAGCCAGCTGAGTTCAGCTGTTTCCAAACTCCTAAGATTTCCAGGAGTGGCTTAGTACGCTTCTGTCTTGCTAGTTCCCACATGGGAACCAGTGCCCGTTAATCCCATAAAGGTATTACTGAAATGGTCAGCAGAACCAACCCAGCACCCCAGAGCAGGGTGGGGGGACACCCCAGGCAGGATACACCCACAGCACAGTACAGTCAGACCACCACAGGTCACACTGGAGGAAAACCTAACATGCAGTTGCCTTCCCAAGCAGGCACAGATAATTTGCTCTGCGTTAATTCTGTCTGACTGAACACATGCAAAGCTCAGTCACAGAAGAGCTCAAGGAGTGGTGGCTTCACGCTGAACTGGAATGTGCTGAGAAAGACTGAGGGAAAGAGGGAGGAGTTACTCAATGTAAAACCAGAAGAGCATACCCTAGATTCACAGGTTACATGTATCCCCTCTGCTCTGCCCTGGTCAGGCCCCAGCTGGAGTATTGTGGCCAGTTCTGGGCTCCCTGGGATAAAAAAGTCAGGGATCTCCTGGAAAGAGTTCAGAGGAGGCTACGGAGATGGTTAAGGGCCTGGAGCATCTCCCCTGTGAGGAAAGGCTGAGTGAGCTGGGACTGTTCAGCCTGGAGAAAAGAAGACTAAGGGGGGGACCTTATTAATGTTTATCAGTACCTTAAGGATGGGATGCAGGGGGAAATGGCCAGCTCCTTTTTCAGTGCTCTGTGGAGACAGGACAAGGGGCAATGGCTGCAAGTTGGAGCACAGGAAGTCCTGCACCAACATGGGAAGAACTTTTACCCAGTGAGGGTGAAGGAGCCCTGGGACAGGATGCCCAGGGGTGTGGAGTCTCCTTCTCTGGAGATATTCCAGCCCCATCTGGACGCCGACCTGTGCAATATGAGCCAGGGAGCTGCTTTGACAGGGGGTTGGACCCTTCCACCCCCTGTGACTCTATGATCTTTGATATTTGGCAGAGCAGGTTAGCTCTTCCGCTAGTGAGAGTGATCCTACAGAAATACCAACCCCCAGCAAGAAAGGATATAGTAAGGTGGAAACAAACACCCGTACAATGGAAGCATTCTCTCATAAAACACCATTTTAATAGCTTTTTTTCATTTTTTACAAGGAATCCAGCTATACACTATAGAAAAATAAACACCAGAGACTCTTTGCACCATACAATACAGCGATGCAGGCACGCTTCAGCTGCTAACCGAGCAGCAATTTCACAGGCGAATGTAAAACATCGTTTTTAATGAAAAGTAATTTCCTCTTGAAGTACTAAAATATAACATATACATATTTAAATGCTGTATTTTAGTATTTGTATGTTTAAATACTAAACCATAGCATGTGTGCATCGCACGAAGCGCAGGGAGGGGTGATCTGGCACTGAAGCTCTGCCGGCTCTAGAAGCGTGGGGCCCTCATTCTACCTGAGCCTTGCAGCAGCATGGCCAGCACTCGATGCCAGCCCAGGCTGTGGCTCTGGAAGGGACCATCCCTCCCGTTGGTGACCGCTGCCTCCACCCCAGCAGAGCTCCGCAAGGCTGTGGGAAGCAGGTAGGACTCTCTCGTGGAGCAGAGGTGGGTGACAATCTAGTCTGCACAAGGCGTGCCCAGGCAGAGGTGCTCCTGTGACAGGTGAGGGAGCTGCAGCAGATGGTCAGAAGGCTGCACAGTGTCACAGAAATGGGGACTGATGGCTGGACTCGAGTGCAGCCTGCACTGAAGCCACAGCCTGGGGCCAGATCGCCCAAGCTCCCCCACCAGCATGTCCAGCCACAGCCGAAGCCAGCAGTGGTGAGAAGTGGACAAGGACTAGGGTGAGGAAGAGGAAGAAATCTCCCTCAGAGCCACAGGTGCCACTGTAGAACCACTTTGTGGCTCTGCAGGAGGAGGAAGAATCGGTAGTGGGAAGGTCCTGAGACCTCAGTGAGACAGCAAGACCTGTGCCTCATTGCAAAAGAACTTCTGCAACTGAAAAAAACCTGAGGGGTGACAGTGGTGTGTGACTCACCTCTGAGGGGTGCGGAGGCACACGCGTGTCACCCCGACCTACTATCTGGAGAGGTCTACTGCTTACCCAGGGCTCACACCAGGGATGTGACAGGGAGATGGCTGGACCTTGTGCTACTATTGCTGGACCACTGCTACTATTCCCCACAGGCACCAGTGACACAGCTCTGAGCAACCTGAAGAGTATCAAGAGGGATTACAAGGCACTGGGAGCACTGGCGAAGGACTTGGGAGCACAGACAGGCTGGTGGTGGAGTCTCCATCCCTAGAGCAATTTCAAAGATGACTAGATGTGGTTAGTAGTGGCTGTGAGGTCAGGGTGATGACTGGACTTGATCTAAATCTAAAGGGTCCCTTCCAACCAAGACAATTCTATGATTCTATATAGAACACTGACAGGAACACACTGCCCTTTATTTAGCTGCACAAGAGATCACAAGTGCCTCCATTCGCTTTGGGCCAACGCGGAAGCAAGCGGTAACTCAGAGGGTCACAGACAGGTTTCAGCAGCCTTCTCATCACTTCTCCATGTTTCTCTGGCGAGGTGGGCCTGGAACTTGTCCTAAATTTAAATAAAACAAACAAAGATTAGGAAACTGCTTGCATCATGAAGCAACAGGGTACAGTTAACAGCAGTATGCAGTTTCCTCACTGTGCTTCCTACGAGCCGTGCTAGAAGCAATTCCCACTTTCATGAGCCACCCAGGAACAGTACAGAGCAAGAGCAGAGAGCTCATGCACCTGCCAAAGCCAACACTTGCACATCAGCTGGGCTTGTTCAGCCTGGAGAAGAGAAGGCTGTGGGGGGACCTCATTGCAGCCTTCCAGTCCCTGAAGGGAGCAGAGAAACAGGAGGGGAATCGGCTTTTTAAAAGGGTAGACACTGGCAGGACAAGGGGGATAGAGTGAAGCTAAAGGAAGGAAGGTTTAAATTACATATCAGGGGGAAGTTTTTTTACAGAGAGAGTGGTGAGGGGCTGGAACAGGCTGCCCAGAGAGGGGGTGGATGCCCCATCCCTGGAGGTGTTCAAGGCCAGGTTGGATGGGGCCCTGGGCATCCTTGTGTAGCTCCAGGCCTGGACGTTGGTGGCCCTGCCTGTGGCAGGGAGTTGGAGCTCTGTGATCCTTGGGGTCCCTTCCAGCCCAGACCATTCTATGATTCTGTGATCAAGACCAGTGCTCCATCCTTGGCACTTCACATGCAGCAACAGGACTCCTCCAATCAACTCTACTATTGCAACGCTTCGATACATGTTCTGCTGCTGGACCAAGCCTTGTGACCCAGTAGATGTTCTGAGGTTCATTAGAAACTTGGAAATCATTTTCGCTCACAGTAATCAGCCTGTAATTCCTGACATCATCGTTTCAGTAACATAAAAGTTATAAAAATGATAAGCACTGCCCACCAAATTGCCATGAATTGTGTCCCAGTTGTGTTACACCCATGCAAAATCCCCTTATTTCTAGGAAATGCTGCTGGGTTTCAGCTCTGAAGTCTGTGTAACTATCTCTATCAGCCATTAACAATTGCAGCATTTGGCAAAAGACCACCTCAAACTCCACAGTCAGGGTGTTAAGGCTTCAGGTAAAATGCTGCCAAGAGCAGCCTCAGAGTTCCCACCTGGAAGTGTGACTGTAGCTGTTGATGTTAGTGGTAGTGGCAGGGCTAGGATCTGTAAGCAAAGCTGGCCTCTCCGTTTCTTTGATGGTTTCCTCAGTTTAGACTAAAAAGCCTTTCCCCAGAGCCATCAGCCAGCCAAGATTGCTCTCTTTTCAGAGAAACATGCAATTTTAAAGTTGAATTTTTCAAAGTTAACACTAAAAATGTGTTCGGAATGCAACGTGGAACCATTAAAAAAAAGTCTGCCTCAGAAGTCAACTTCAGAATCATTAATTCTGCTCAGCAGTAGGGTCAGTGGTCACCATCAGGGCTCTGTTTTAGGCCCAGGTCTTTTTAACACTTTCATGAACGACCTGGACTCAAGACTAAAGGGTGTCTTAACTGGCAGATGACACCAAACTGGGAGGAGCTGTTGACTCTGCTGAGGGTGGAGAAGCCTCACAAAGAGACCTGGACAGACCAGAGAGCTGGGCAACCACCTGCAGTGTGAAGTTTAACAGGGCAAGTGCCAGATCCTGCCCCTGGGAAGGGGCAGCCCTGGCTGCACCCCCAGCCTGGCGGGTCAGGTGCTGGAGGCTGCCTGTGTGAGAGGGGCTTGGGGGTCAACAGCCAGTTACCCATGAGCCAGCAGCATGCCCAGGCACCCAGGAGGCCCAGCCGCATCCTGGGGTGCATCATGGCCAGCTGGGCCAGGCAGGGATTTTCCCGCTCTGCCCTGCGCTGGGGCGGCCTCACCCTCAGTCCTGGGGGCAGCTTTGGGCACCACAGGACAAGAGGGACACAAACTACTGGAGGGCAGCGAGGATGGGGAAGGGTCTGGAGGAGGAGGCTCACGAGGAGAGGATGAAGGCCCTGAGGTTGTTGAGCCTGGAGAAGAGGAGGCTGAGGGGAGACCTCACAGCGGTCTGTGGCTTCCTGACAAGGGAGTGCAAAGGCAAAGTGATCTCCTCTCTTTGGGGACCAGAAATAGAACCCAAGGGAACAGCATGAAGCTGTAGCAGGCTGGGTGTCAGGAAGAGGTTCTGTACTGAGAGGGGGGTCGGGTGCTGGGACAGGCTCCCCAGGAAAGGGGTCACAGCCCCAAGCTGGGCTGAGGGCAAGAGTGTCTGGATGGTGGTCTCAGTCCCATCTCTGACTGGGCTGGGCTGTGTGGAGCCAGGACTCCATGGGCCTTACAGGTCCCTGCCAGCTCAGGAGATTCCAGGATTCTATGAATTACTAATGACTTTTACAAATCACAGGGAAGCTGCTGAGCAAGAACAAGACCATGTGCCTTGTACAACACAACGTTCAAACCTGGTACCAGAGAGGAGCCAGCAGAGCAGATGCAATCTGAGAGAGCATCTACAATGACTGCAGCCAAGAACCACCATTTAATGCTGTGATAAGCAACCAATTCCCATCCCCTCTCCCTACAGAGATGAGCTGCTGACAGCAGAGCCCAGAGAAGTGCCCAGCAGAAGGAGCACTGGTGACCAGCAGAGGTTTTCCAGATCCAGTCAGGTATTTGTCTCATGGCAAGAAGCCTATATAAAGCCACACAGCTTTGGGCAAATGCTGAAGCACAATTACAGGAGGCAAGTTTGCTGGGGAGCCAGTGGTTCAACACAGCCAAAGAAACACATCACGTGTTCCTGCAAGTTGTGAAGGAACTTGCACGGCCCTCCCATGGTGCCAGAGCCCCATACCTACCTGGTAATATCCCCAGCCTTTGGCTGAAATTATGGGGAGCCCAAAAGCAGCATGACAAAGCACACCCAGTGTGGGACAGGCAGCCAGAAGTAACATGGGGAAGGAACCAGACAGAGCTGATGAAAAGGACAAAGGCTGGATGAAAGCATCCAGGGTGTTCTCAGACCTGGTGGCCCACATTAACTCTGACCAGGTGACTGTTGTGCTTGGCCCAGCCCACACTACACTGCAACCTGAGGTCCAGCTCAGCTGTTTGCATCCAGAGATACTGATACACTGAAGGAGGGTGAGACCCAAGTCTCAAAAATAGCAACACAGTGGAAAACACTCCTGACAGGAGATGATTTAAGGATGATGTGACAACAAGATATAAATTCTTCCCTGGGACAAGGAATTTTTGTGATATAACAAGAGCAAGTAACTAGAAGATTAAACTACAGACATTTAGTCTAAAAATGAGGTGGAAATGTTTTACATAGCAAAGATAAGTGCAACTAGAATCCTTTGTGTACTCTTTGATCCATCTTAGAACTAGATGGCTGTTTCTAACAGACTCCAAGTTTATTTTAAATCTGCAATAGAAAATAAGGAAGCAATAAATACAGCTTGTGCTGCAGAGGAAGCACCCTTCAGCTATCAAAATGTTTCTCTCTGACTTCAAAGCAAATTTACTCCATAGACAACTTAATTTAAACGACAACACTTGCTTATTTAGACAATGCAAGGAGCAGGGAGGAAAAAAAATCACATTAAATTATTCAGCCTTATCTCTGAACAACTTCAGTAAGAACTTATTCTGAGAAATCACAGAATCATGGAGCTGCAGGGGTTGGAAGGGACCTGGAGAGCCCATTGCGTCCAACCCCCTGCCAAAGCAGGGTGCCCTAGGACATGTCACACAGGTCACCATCCAGACAGGGCTGGAATATCTCCAGAGAAGGAGACTCCACACACCCCTGGACAGCCTGTCCCAGGGCTCCCTCACCTTCACCGGGGAGAAGTTCTTCCCCAGATTGCTGTGGAACTCCCTGTGCTCCAACTTGAGGCCATCACCCCTTGTCCTGTCCCCACAGACACTGAGAAGAGGCTGGCCATGTCCCCCTGTGTCCCACCCTTCAGATATTGATAAACATTGATCAGATTCCCTCTCAGGATGCTTTTCTCCAGGCTGAACAGCCCCAGCTCACTCAGCCTTTCCTCACAGGGGAGATGCTCCAGGCCCTTAACCATCTCCATAGCCTCCTCTGGACTGTCTCCAGGAGATCCCTGGCTTTTTTATCCCAGGGAGCCCAGAACTGGGCACAACACTCCAGGTGGGGCCTGACCAGGGCAGAGCAGAGGGGGAGGATCCCTTCCTGTGACCTGCTGGCCACACTCCTCTTGATGCCCCCCAGGATCCCATTGGCTCTCTTAGCCCCCAGGGCACACTGCTGGCTCATGGCCACCCTGTCACCCACCAGGACCCCCAGGTCCTTCTCCACAGAGCTCCTCTCCAGCAGGTCATCCCCAGCCTGTGCTGATTCCAGCAGTTATTCCTTCCCAGGTACAAGACTCTACACTTACATTTATTAAACCTCTCCTGGATTTTCCCTACCCAGCTCACAGAATGCCACATTTGGACTGGTTTTAGATAGGACTCACACAACAGTTTCATTTCAGAGATTTTAGTTTTCTCCTTCCCCTCAACAATTATAATTTTTAATGAAAAATTATGCTCTTTACATGCTTTAAGTGGCAGTATGTAGAAAGAATATTGCAATAAGCAAGGTGAGGGGTAGAAAGGTGGTTCCTACTTGCTTGTATATCCCCAAGTCTTTGCTGGATAACCTCTAAGTGATGGATGTATTCCATTAATGATTGTTCAGGATCCTGATGAGGCACAAGCGACTTCTCTGAAGGTGAACTTGTAGATGGATGTAACCTTAAAAGGAAAACACATTATTTTATTCTTCTCATGCTATCTTCTCAGATAAATACAGTAGAGCTACACTCATGTGGGCAGCAATTCAGTGCAAAGCAAACAAGAGGAGCAGGAGAAACCATCACCACCCAAAAGTCACATATAAACCAAACCAGACTGGGCATCTGTGTCTACAGGACTGTTTTGATAAAAGCTGGAGTCTCTTTGAATGGTTCTCTAAGAACTGCACTCAGAGAGAAGTCCCAAATAGCCACATGAGAGGAGACCCACATGTGTACATAGGAGGACTGATGAGGAACACACTGCATCGAGGTGCATACCTCCTGCTCAGAAGGTAAAATGCCACCTTGAGATGCCACCAGAGATGCTCTAGGCCCCTCATCATCCTCGTACCCTCCCCTGGACTCTCTCCAGCAGCTCCCTGTCTGTCCTGAACTGGGGAGCCCAGCACTGGACCCCCAACTCCAGCTGGAGCCTCACCAGGGCAGGGCAGAGGCTGAGGAGAACAGATCTTCCCCCACCCACTGGCCATGCTCTTCTCAACACCCCAGGTCCCATCAGCCTCTTGGCCACGAGGACACACTGCTGGGCATGGAGAGCTTGTGGCCAACCAGCAGGTCACCCCTAACTGTACCGGTGCCTGGGGTTGTTCCTCCAGAGGAACAGGACCCTGCACTTGGTGAATTTACTGGGTTCCTCTCCACCCAACTCTCCAGCCTGCCCAGACCTTGCTGAGTGGCAGCTCAGCCTTTTGGCATGTTGGCCACTCCTCCCAGTTTGGTATCGTCAGCAGATTCCTCTTCTTCAAGTCCCGACTCCAGTAAGAGGTTAGGTTACATTTGGGTGGGGGAGCACCCATCAGAACCATTACCATGGACAGAGATTGCAGACTGACCTGTTGTGTGAGGAAGAGGACCTGGCCGAGCTGGTTCTGTGGCACAGCCCAGTGTCCCGGGTAGGGGGAGAGCTGAGATGAACAGCCAGGGGCTGCTGCTGCTTCAGGGTTTCTGTGTTAAACACAAACTGGGTTAAAATTCCACACTGGGAACCAAGCAAAGCAGTTCCTCTAAACACCCCCAGTAACCCCACACCAATTCCAGCAGAGCACAGTTGTGTTTGGTTTGAATGCAGCTAACAGCACTGTGTGCAGTTAACAGCTCATCTGTGTGTGTTTCCAGCTGGATTTAACCCAGGTTTGGCATTGTCATGTTGAACAACTGCTCCTGCACATGGGGAACTGGAGCTGCTTTCCTTCTCCAGGCTCTATCAGCTGTAGCTGTAACCACACAGTAGATGTTCCAGTAGCCCACATGAGCCAAGTGAGTTTTCCCAGAAATTATAGTTAGAGCAAACAACAGGAATTACATGTTCCTGCTGACCTCTCCTCTCTGACTTTGGAGACATCAGAGAACAGTGAAGGTTTGGGGAAGGGCTTGGGGTGGTGTTCTCATTACAAGAGAAAAAAACCCTTGAGGTAAGTCCTTTCAATCACAAAAAAGAAATCAAATCCTTCTTAAGGCAGATGCCAGGATGCTGTTCTGTAGGGAGGTAAAACGCCCAGCTGCATTCCAGGATGCAAGTTTCCCAAGAACCACACCACAGTGGTTTTATGTAGGAAGCTGGGTTGGGGTTTTTTTTAAGTATTTCCAGCAACTTGGAAACAGTGAGGATTATGTAGTTCCAGGTAATGACAAATGCCCTGTTTCATCTGAATTTTGTTTGATATCAAAAAGCCACAAGAACTGAAATATTACATAAAACAGGACAGTTCCATCATACCATCATACTGCATTAAGATGTTTGTTCCAATCCTCACCACCTCATCCACACAGGAGCCAGAGGAACAGTCCTTACTGACCTGCATCAACCCACCCACCCACCCACTCCATTTTCCCACCTCTGACTGCACTTGAACTTCTCCAGAGAAAGCAGTTGTGGGATATCTGCCATCAGATTAATCATAGAGTGGTTTGGGCTGGAAGGGACCTTAAAGATCATCCAGTCCCACCCCCTGCCCAGGCTGCTCAAGGCCCATCCAGCCCGGCCTTGGACACCTCCAGAGAGGGGGCAGCCACCACCTCCCTGGGCACCCTGTGCCAGGGACTCCCCACTCTCAGAGTGAGGAATTCCTTCCTAATATCCACTCTAAATCTACCCCCTGCCAATTCAAAGCCGTTCCCCCTCATCCTATCACTCCAGGCCCTTCTAAAAAGTCCCTCCCCAGCTCTGTTGTAGCCCCTTTGTGTCATACAACAAGGCACAGACTCCAATTGCGGTGGATGGACAACAACTTCAATAACTGAGCAAACTGTTATCCCCTCTGGGTGGCTGACCCAGCAGCCTCGAGTCCAGTTTCAGGACTTTTCATGAATAGCAGAACCACAACATTCCTATACAAAAGGTTGTCCCAGGGGGTCTTTCCCTCTGCACCTTCCTTACCATGACAGCACACACCCTGCCACCTCCCTGCTAAACCAGCACAAATTCACATCTCTACATGATCCTCTTTCCTGCTTTTCCTCTGGCTTTTGCAGCTTCTCTCCAACAAGCAGAACTGTCTCTTTTCCAGGGCCGCTCTCCATTTCCCACACCCCTTCAGGGACTGGAAGGTGCTAGAAGAACTCCCTGCAGACTTCTCCAGGCTGAACAAGCCTGGCTTCACAGGAGAGGTGCTTCAGCCCTCTGAGCATCTTTGTGGCCTCCTTTGAACCAGTTCCAACAGCTCCATGTCCCTCTTATGCTGGGGACTCCAGAACTGGACCCAGCACTCCAGGTGGGGTCTCAGGAGCAGAGCAGAGGGGCAGAATCCCCTCCCTTGACCTGCTGGCCACACTCCTTTTGCTGCAGCCCAGGATGGGGTTGGCCTTCTGGGCTGTGATTGCACATTGTCAGTTCATGTCCAGCTTCTCATCACCCAGCACCCCAAGTCCTTCTCTGCAGGGCTGCTCTCTATCACATCATCTCCCAGGCTCTTAAGTTTCCTCTGAGCCTCTGGAACCACTTAAATCCCTTTTTCACCCCTGGTAACCCACCACATCTCTTACTTTGCTGCCACACCTACCCACTGTAATACCATTATGTGTGTGTTTGTGCCTCCTTAACTCATGGCACTAATCCCCATTACCAGCAGCATCCAACTGTACAAAACCCAATTCTCTGCTGGGTTTTATGAACACAGGACTCTGTTTTGCAGCTCAAGCAGCTGCAATGAAGGGAGAAGGGGAGGAGGAGCTTGCTGTTGCTGTAAATGATAAATTCTGAACTATTTAAATTGCAATTTCTTACAACACCCCTGGGAAGCCAGCACTGCCTTCAGGAAACACAGAAACACATTTGTGGTGACAGGTTTTGCCACATTGGTGATTGTCTTTGGGGTTGTTTAGAATGATACTGATCACTAGAGGGAACTGTTGATTGAAGCAGCACACCAAGGGCTTACCTGCATTACCTCCTGCACTGAGAGAAACAGC
Source organism: Gallinula chloropus (assembly GCF_964237585.1). Taxonomy (NCBI): domain Eukaryota; kingdom Metazoa; phylum Chordata; class Aves; order Gruiformes; family Rallidae; genus Gallinula; species Gallinula chloropus. The sequence continues at coordinate 27,203,020 of NC_140090.1, read as the reverse complement.
TTCACCCTGCGTGCTTCTCCTGCTGACCTTGTTCCACTTTTTCACCAGAAACTTTAACCTTGGCAACAAAAATGTGCACAATCGTTAAAAAGAAGCAAAAATACACACTGAATTTTAACATTCAGACCTTTGTTGGCATAAGAGATATTGAAACAACATCTTGGGAGAATGGAGGAAGAATTATTCAAGTTTAGAAGGCTTTAGAATGGGCTTATCCTTGTGACTGGGGAGATCCTGAGGGGACCAGAACATCTCTCTTATGAAGACAGGCTGAAGGACTTGGGAATGCTTAGCTTAGGGAAGACTGAGAGGGGAGTGGAATCTTATCAATGCTGATAAATCCTCGAGGGGTGGGGTCAGAAGGATGGGGTCAGTCTTTGTGTCCAGCAAGAGGACGAGGTGATGGGTACAAACTGGTCTATATCAAGTTCCACCTAACCACGTGGGGGACCTTTTTTCCTGGGAGGGTGGTAGAGCCCTGGAACATCATTCTGGGATTCTGTGTGACTCTGCAGTGACCTCCTGATGGATGGAAAGGTTTGCTTGGTTTGGCACTGCTCCTCCACTGTCCCCAACCTGCAGAGTTCTGTGGCAGCTCTTCCTGCCTCAGAGGAGCAGCTGCAGCTCGCTGTTCCCCCCTCCTTGGGCAGCGCTATCATTACAGCATCCATGAAGGCCTAAAGCATCCTGTGGTGTCTCCTGAAAGTCTTAAACTTGTGAGGAACTGACCCAAACCCCCAGTCCCTGCCCCTCCCTGGGCCACAATGCTGGGGAGAATGGAGAGAACTCAGGAATAAAGTTGAGCCCAGAAAGAAGGGAGGGGTGGGGGGAGCTGCTTTAAGCTCCCGGTGTCACTGGGGGTGCAGGGCTGGGCCATCAGTTAGAGAGTTTCTGTCCTTTACCCCGTGCTGAGTCTGTCCTGCCCGTGCTGCTGACTGCAGGATGGGCTCTCCCAGCCCTTATCTCACTCCTCAGCCTCTCAATAGATATTTTCTCCCCTGCCCAGCTGAACAGGGCAGTGACAGAGCGGCTTTGGTGGGTGTCTGGCCTCCAGCTGGGGTCAGACTGGAAAGGACATGAGTTCAGAGCGGGCATGAACTGATGATTCTCAAGCACACTGCAGCTGGCTAGGTCTTAAGGCAGCTTTTCCCTAAATCCTTATTTTTGTATGCATTCAGCTTAGCACTGAGCCTGAAACAGTGGGTCAACTACTTTTGGAGGTAGCTTTTGCTTAATATTCATGAAGAACATACCACAGGAACTATAATTTCTTTAGATGTCCAAGAAAACACCATGTATGGGAGACAATGAGTGTTTGGGCTTTACCTTGACACGGCAATGACCGCCCTGGCTGCACATCTGAACCTGGTAACAGGACGGGAGCTGGCAGGCTGCAGGTCTGCAGGAGAGGGGTAGATTCCCATCCGTGCTATCAGAGCCAGGGTTGCCTGCTCACAGTCCTGAAACCCACCGAGAAGCAGCAAGAGGTATTTCTTCTGATAAACCAGAGCCTTTCTGAAGCTCTCTGCTCTGAGGTACTTCCTATATAATCTCTGCAACTGGGAAAAGGAGGGGAAAAAAAGGAGAAGAAGATCCAATCTGTTACAATTTAGCTACAGAAAGCTCAGAAAAGTTAGTTGCTGTTTCCAGCATTATCTCCCATAATTCAGCAGTAGGTGGGTAATCTCAAACTTGTTTTGCTTCACAAAGCTGTGGAAAGTGATTTCATAGTTATGAAGCACAGAAGCAGTGACAGCTTCTCTCTGAAATTAAATTAGGAGCCACTCTTTGTGTGACAGACTCCATGACTCGGCCAGTTTTGGTGCAAAGCAGGGGTATGACATTGGCTGTTTGGACACCAGACTTGTACCAAGCCCACTGAATTGCTTTGTGATGCTTCCAGCATTTCTACTGCTCAGTGTGCAAAGAGCAACGAGCTGGCTTTTCATCATGCTGAGGACCAGGGGAGCTGGAATGATTCCCTACCTGGCTAAGTAGTACACCAGCTTGGAGTGTCAGACCACCTCCAATGCCATGTGTGTTTCAGAGCAAAACTCTCATGCCCACCACTCTGAAACAGTTGAGCTCTTTAATAATATTTATTTAAAGCAGATGCTATTTTCATTAACTAGAAAACATGCTGGGCTATGTGTCCATCTGATTGGATTACAATCAAATGTGTCAGAGGAAAAACAAGTTTTAAAGTTTTTTGGGGAAAAAAACCAGTTAAAACAATGGATGTTTGGATGCTCAGGCAAGAAACCTGAAGCACACTCTCATTTAAGGGTACAAGAGGACTCCAAAGAGATGGTTTACTTTTGGGGCAGGTTCCCCTCTAACACCAAGAGAGTTACTAAGGAACTTCCCTAATGAGGGACCTATGGGGAAAGTGTCCCTAACTCCACAGGCAGTTTATGAACCTGTTCCTCTATGAAATCACCTTTCAAAACAGCAACTGGAAAACTTTACAGCAATAAGTTAAATGCCACCACCTCAGAGATACTTATATCCCCAGAAATCCCAGCTGTACACTTCTTGCCTCCTCTGTACAGCAAGTTCTAGCATATTTATTTAAAAAAAATCCCCACAACTGCATTATTAATTTGCCTGTTCTCCACATGACATTAACCCCTTCAGCAACACCCAAGAACAATCCAGCCAAGGACTGATCTCCCTGGAGGTTCTATGTGACAGGGGAGAGTGAGGGTGGATATTAGAAAGAGATCCTTTAGTGAGAGGGTGGTCAAGCACTGGAACAGGCTCCCCAGGGAAGTGACCACAGCACTGAGCCTGAATGAGTTCAAGAAGCATCTGGACAATGCCCTCAGTCACGTGCTGTAAACCTGGCTGGCCCTGTGTGGAGCCAGGAGTTGGACTCTATGATCCTTATGGGTTCCTTCCAACTCAGGAGATTCTAGGATTCTGAACAGGTGCCAGTTCTCTCACACAGCAAACCTGTACAACAGGCAAAGCAAACTGAGTGCCTGAGGTGGCCACAACACCTCAATGGCTACAGTGCAGCCGAGCGCCAGGCAGCCTGTTTGCTGCCACCCCTGTCCTTTTACCTTCAGACCGGAGGTTTCTACCACTGGCTTGTTTCCAGTTTCAGCTGTCACTTTAGCTAGTTGAGATTCAGCCTGTTTCAGTGCATTCTGCAACATGCTCCTCTCTTGCTGCCAAGCGTCCCTTTCTAGCTCTTGAGCAGAGTCGGGATCCTCCATCGATCTCACCTGCAAACAAAGCAGAGAGGAACTGTGTCCAGTTCTGGGCTCCCCACCATAAGAAGGACATGGAGGTCCTGGAGCCAGTCCACAGAAGGGCAACCAGGCTGGGGAAGGGGCTGGAGGGAAAATCCTATGAGGAGCAGCTGAGGGAGCTGGGGGCGTTCAGCCTGGAGAAGAGGAGGCTGAGGGGAGACCTTCTCACCACCTACACTGCCCTGCCAAGAGGGTGCAGAGAGGTGGGTGATGGTCTCTTCAGCCAGGGGACAGGAGATGGGACAAGGGGAAATGGGCTCAAGCTGTGCCAGGGCAGGGTCAGCTCAGATGTGAGGGAAAAGTTCTTCTCTGAAAGAGTTGTCAGGGCCTGGCACAGGCTGCCAGGGAGGGGCTGAGTCACCTTCCCTGGGTGTGTTTAAAAAAGGGTAGATGAGGTGCTCAGGGATATGGTTTAGCTTAGGATGGGAATGGTTGGACTTGAGGAGCTTAAAGGTCTTTTCCAACCTTGCGATTCTGTAGCAAGCTGTGATGGTTTCTGCATGTCGCTTCCATAGCCAAACGTCTCAAACCAAATCAATAACTTTATGAACAAACTAAAGCATAAAAATAATAAGCCTGAAAACCAGCAGTGGCATTCAGGTGTTCAGTGGTAGGATGGGAAATGGAAATGCAGAAGCAGCCCTTCTTATGGAGCATCCCACAGGCTGGTTATCAAGCTGCCCCTCTCCTCCACAGATTGCTCTGACTGGCTCTGCAGGAACCTTGCTCCCTTTAACCAGTGTCCCAGACACAGGGAGAGCTCGGAGCACACCCAGCCAGTCTGTCACCTATCAGTCATGTTTGAGAGCACCTGAGAACAGTGCAGAGTGCCACAGCCTCTTTGTGCTCCAGACAGACCTCTTCAAGGTTTGTCTGCAGGGATCTGCTTTCAGGCTGGGGATCAGAGAGAGGCCAAGCTAAACAGAGCCAAGGCTGTCAGCCTGCCCTCAATCCCCACTCTTGGCTGAGAGGGACGTGATGTGGGTGCTGAGCCTTATTACATGAGAAATGTGTATGTGATAGGGCAAAGTCATCTGTGTTGTACTGAAAGGCATGGGCTCCGATTGGGGTGGATGGAAGACAACTTTAATAACTGAGCAAACTTTTATCCCCTGTGGATGGCTGACCCACCAGCCTTGAGTCCAGTTTCAGGACTTTTCATGAATACCAGAGCCACAACATTCCTATACAAAAGGTTGTCCCAGGGGGTCTTTCCCTCTGCTCCTTCCTTACCATGACAGCACACACCCTGCCACCTCCCTGCTCAATGAGCACAAATTCACATCTCTACACACCCCTCTTTCCTGCTTTTCCTCTGGCTTTTGCAGCTTCTCTCCAACAAGCAGAACTGTCTCTTTTCAGGCTGCTTTCCATTTCCCACAGTTATCCAGTGAATAAAAGGGAATCTAGCAGCTCAGTGTTTCTCACCAATAGACCTGAGCTCAGTCTGAGGATCCCTAGGCTCAGATGGAAGATCACCAACATAAAGACCCCCGTCTGGAGGTTACAAACCACTACTGATTTCCCTTGACAACCTGCTGAAACCCCACTGGCTCTGGGGGCGTACAGACACACCGCCAGTGAGGACAAACTGCTGCCAGAGGCAGGCATGCAGCAAAAAGGCAAAAGCCTGACCCTGAAATACATAAATACAATGTTGGGTGGCTACAACACACAGCCTTTTCCCATCTCCACAGCAAACCACAAATTTTCCTCAATGTTTTACAAATAAAAGAAAAAAAAACCCCAATCAACTGCGTAGTACAACCTGAGGAATACAGAATAACCTACAGGTAACAAATGCATGCTGTTTCCCTTACCTGAGATGCAGGAGGAGACAATAAATCTGATTTTGCTTCCTTTAATTTCTGTAGTAAAGATGCTACAGCTTCGTGGTGTGGTGCAGACCAGTCATTAACCATCCTGTTCAACAGAAATACTTCCTCAGTACCAGGTTAATTTGTCATCAGGTTAAGGAACATTTGATTCCTTCTCCCTAATGGGTGACCTTTATGTTTTGAGGCTGTACTTAGGCACTATTCATCACACAAAGCACTAAAGAATACACACAGAAATCAACAAGTCTAGAAATTTGATTCCTAAAAGTTAACAGAATAGTGCTGCATAGGATTCATTCAGAAGTCTGTGTTTCATACTGGTCTGAAATTCTATCCTGCAAATTCAGGCTGCAGCAAAACATCACTAGTAGTTTATTCTGCTGCCAAAGAAATAAGGAATTTCTGCTACTGGGCCACTCATTCCTGACCCTGAGCTTTTCCCTGCCACAAGCAGCAGTTTCCAGTTCTGAACCTGCAGATGTACTGATTAACCTTGGTGGTTTTTTAATGTTCTCTAATTAGATTGCTGCAGTTGCTAAACTACTGAACAACTCTTTCCAGTAGGTTTTTTCGGACTTCTCTGTTTAAGCAGGGCCAATTCACAGGCCCAGTTCAAAGACAGGCACCAAGTGTCTCATGGGAACGGCTGCAGCAGGATGACAGCCACCAGAGTCTCCTGCCACCCCAAACCCATGCTTTGAGCAAGGCTGAATCTTGTGAGGAGATACACCCCCCACTCACTTCAGCACAGGGCTCTCAGCCATGACCCTCACAAGTTCAGAAGCAGGATTGAAAGAAAACTACCTACTTATCTACAGTTTGGTGTACGAATTCGTTCAGGTGCACAGCTACAAAAAGCAACTGCTGTCTTATCTTCTCTAGCTGCTGTTGCTGCTGTTGCAAATACCATTTCCTGTTGGCATTTTGATCTTTGTTCGAGGCGTACAACAGTTCTTGCTGACGGTTTGGAGATAGGAGATATCTTCCTCTTTCTTCTAATACTGCCAGCATTTCCTGCAGCTCTTTAATTCTCTGTTCATCCCTCTGATGCTGCTGTTCCAAGTTTTGCTGTGTGAACAGAACAAGCTAATTGCTCTGTGTACACATACATACATCCTCCTATGTAAGTGGGTTTGGGGTTTGGTGCTTTATACACAACACGCACACAGAGTGGAAATCAAAGCATCACACCTAATTAGCACATCCCTCTGGGTGCTCCTTAACTCACAGCCCACTTAGGGGGAGGATTACAGCACTCCCAGGGCCACTGGACAGCCCTTTAACTCAGGGCTGTGAAATTTCTCCCTCCACTTCCAGACATGGTAACAGACAAGTCTCCAAAGAGCCTGCAGAGCTTCCCTCCTCCTCTAGTGAAAGTGAAGGAGCTGAGAAAGAAGAAAGGGGAAACTCATGCCATAATTACGAGTCCAGCTCAAAATCGGGGCAACACCTAGGTCAGCTCCAGTCTGTGTTTAAGCTGTACTCTTCACTATGGTTAACAACCAGCAATTCCCAGCATAGGCAAAGATGTAAAGCTTGGCTTCTGGCAACAACCACCCCAGTCCTGACCCCCTAAAACCAGCTGTGTTTCAGAAAGGCAGGAAAAGAGCTCATCCATCTAATGCTTTTCTCAGAGAGGAAACACTTCAATTAACACAACCCCAAGGTTAATCCCAGTTTGAGGCTGTTTCAATGGAAGACAAGGCTTGCTGAGGCAACCTTACCAGTCTCTCTTGATCTCTTTGCCAGTCCCTCTGTTTCTCCAGCTCTGTTTGCTGCTGCCTTCGCTCGCTCTCCTCTTTCTTGTGTTTATCTTGCTCTTTCAATGTCTTGAAGATGGACTGCAGTTGTTCCCAGTCAGCTTTCAGCTTCGCCTCTCTCTCCTTCTGGGCCTCCAAGGAGCGGATGACCTCTTGCTTCTGCCTCTGAAGAGATTCCAGCGTGGCTCGCAACTTGCCACTCACCTCTCTCTCCTTCTGGGTTTCTTCACAGCACATCTGTACCTCGGCCTCCAGCCGCCTCCTGGAACGAATGCCCTTCTGGTGCATCTTCTCAATAACAGCAGCCAGCTCCACAGTTCGGGACCTCTCTTCTTCCAGCTGGGTTTGGAGCTCTCGAACAAAGGCTTGTTCCAGCAGCGACACCCTGTGCTGACACGAAGCATCTTTCACCGTCACGCTCAACTGTTCCGTCACAAGGCGCTCGTGATTCAAGGAATTCAGGAGCTCCAACGAACGATGTTTCTCAGCATCCAAGTTTTTCTGTAGCTCCAGGAGTTTGGCCTGTTCCTGGGACAGCAAGGCTTCGCAGCGGGAGTGCTCGATCTGAAGCTCCTTGCGGAGATTACCGGTTACCGTCTTCTCGTGCTCCAAGGATAGTGCCAGCTGGCTGCTCTGCACCGCTTGCAGCTCCAAGGCAGCCTGCAGCTCCTGCTCCAAAGGGGGAAGCACAGGTTAATGGCCCAGCACAAACATTTCTGGGGCAGGCTGGTGTCAAGGGAGGCAGCAGCAGGTCTGCTAGCAACCCAGCCCTGATGGCCAAAGGAATTGACCTTGACAACATCCCTGCATCCCCTTGAGATAGAGAAATCACTCACTTTGTAACAAATGGGATGCAGACTGCCAGGAGCCAAGCAGAAGGCAGAAAGAGATGACCGATGGAAAAAGTGTAAAATAACCCTTTAGCCTGTAGCATTGTTATGTGTTATTTGGCTAATACTATGAAGAGCCTGTGTAATAAAGATGCTGGAGCACTCTAAAATACATTGATCACTGAATGGTGTGTCGTGTCCATCTCTACAATGACAGGCTGGAGTACAGCAATATACAACCTCCTGTTTTATCCAGGAAAAAAAATTCAAGGCTGAACTAGACTGGTTCAGGCATTAAAAAGCTTAATTTATAATTACAAGCTTAATTTTCTAATTGCCAGTACCAGAAGGATGCTTGCGGGCAACAGGACTACAAGTGACAAAACCAAAGATTATAATGTTATAGTGTCTTCCAGTAGGTTATTTTCTTCAATTAGGAAGACCCTTAACAAGAAATCATTATACTTTTACATCACCCTATCACCTTAATAAGCATCATCTGAAGCAGAAATAACCCACACTGACTGAAAAGGAACCAAAAATCGAAGCAATAAGAGTAGACATAAAACCTCTGGACTTTACAGCCCATCTGTTTAAAGCATATGGTGCAGACTGAGAGAAACAATCCCTCCCTAGGTCTGTTTTGGGAGCCAGGCCCTCTTCAGAGGGAACTGGAGCAGCTGTGGGGCAGCCCCAGGGCACTTGAAGACTGTCAGAGGCAGCACTGCTCCTCCTCACAGGGGGAGGTCTTGCCTATCCCTCCCCAGCCAGCATTACCTCTGGTCATATAGAAAGCCAGGGCAGATGCTAGGGGCCACAGCTTTCTCTAATAAGGCTTCAAGGGAGGTTTGGGACTGCACAGGAGGGCTTGGGAATGCATGGCTGCAGCAACCTGAGCTGTGAACAGTTCAGTGTGTTACACGCTGTGCCTGGGGGATTGGGCACTTCTCTCTTTACCTTCCCTAGTCTGGTCCTGGCCTTCCCTGCAAGTCTTTGTTAGCACCACCTCCCACCACACAGTTAAGTAGCAAAAATCCCAACAAACAAACAGCCACAAACCTAAACATCTACCAGAAAGCTGGTGTGAGAGGCCATGCCAGAAGGAGAGAGTCAGAATTGTGCCTCCTCACTTGGGGCACTAGGATTGTTTTGGAGATACCTGATAGAGTTTGGTTGTGGGTTTTAAGTTTAAAAACAGGTTTATGTTAAATCTTCTCCCCTTTTCAGTCACTGGAGGCCTTTTCCAGGAGCTGAGTAATTGCTATCACATTAATTTCCCAGAAAGCTGTTCATTTGTTTTCAGCTCAATTTAGAAGGGGGCAAAAAAAAAAAAAAAAAAAAAGACCTTTGTTAACCTCCAAAAACACATCTTGGAAAGGCTCCAGCTACTCTCTCTGCCAAGTGTATGTACCACCACATGGTTTTCTTCCTAACCTCAGCTGGTCATACACCTTGCATCCTCACAGCAGCCCTGCCCTGGAAAGAAGGGCGCAGACAGGAGTGCAACATCTGGCTCTCCCTGCACAGCAAGGAATGGCACAGAACCAGCCCCAGGACCGTGCAAGCGTCAGGCTCCGGAGCAGCACGACACAGGAGGAGGGGAAGGAGGAACTTTCTGACCATGTGTGGAAAGTGCTGGGGAATGTTGCTTTTGCAAACTGAAATGGGTTGTAGTATTTTTCTATGCTGACTTGGGAAGTGGAGGACTCCGGCTGCCTCCTCAGAAATCCTTTGTCAGGGATTTAAGAATAGGAAGATAAAGGACATTGGTCAATCTGGATATGCAACAGATAGCACATAAGATAAGGGGGAACACTGTTAATGATTATAATTTGCATTATTGTACTAAGTTTTGCTGTCTGTTGTGTTAAAGAATTGTGGTAAAATTGCTCTCTTGGATAAGGGTTCAATGAGAAACCGAGGAATACATATCTCTGCTAAAATACATAGATGAAACTTACACCCCTACATAGCACAGTGAAAACATGTAAGTAAGGTGAATTGTGACTCAGGTCATGGGGTGGAATGTAAGGAATTGTCTGGCTCAAGAATTCCACAAACAGGTTTTGGCAATATTAAGCCCATCTCATCACAGACAATCCATGAGGAGCTCTGTAGATAGCTCAGACTTGAGTTGTCCTGTAAATTAATCAGGGCACTGCTGCATAATGCAACGAACTGAAACCTGGGTTGAGCCTTGAACTCCTTTGGCAAACAGTATGCCCTGAGTTCCCAATCAAGTCCCACTATTCAGCTGCCTAAGCAGTGAAATAAAGGCAAGCATTTGAGGGTCCCCATTTGGCTTCAATGGGCCCAGACAAAACAAATATGCAACAGTTAAGGGCCATGTAAAATAACTTAGTAAGGACATAAATATTAATGGAAAGCAGGAACCTGCCAGACATGCAGTGTATATTATATTATGTACTATTGTGAATAAGGCACCTAGGTCAAGCCTGTAAACCTTGGAAATACCTAATTCATAGGTAAACAAGGGAGGGATTTTGGGCAGGAATAGGGTATAAAAATGCTGCAAACTCTCCCCACAGGTGTGCCTGCTTTGCTAGGTCACCTGCTCTTGCAAGAGCATTTAATAAATTACTGCTTCACTAGTACATCTACGACAAGTCCTTTCTTAGGACCTTTGGCATCTCTAACGTGCAGTTAATGAGGGTGAGCTGGAAGCTTTAGTTCTATGGAAAGATGATAAACCTTGTGTACATTCAGTAGGAGTCTGAGGAGTTTTTAGAAGTTAAACAAGATGTGAAAGAGGCTGCAGAAACAACCTTCATGCACCAAGGGAGGGGAACTGAAGCACCGAGATGCTGGGCATTACCTCCAAGGCCTTTGTCTTTTCATCATCTGCTCTCTTCTGCTGGAGCTGCTGTTTCTCAAGCAAACCCTGCAGCTCTGTGGCCTTCAGATGTTCAGCCTGAAGGTCTTCATGTGCAGCTGTCAAATCCTTTTCATTTTTCTCCAGTTCAGAACTGCAAAGTTCAAGGTGACATATCTGTCTGTGCTCAGAACATCCTTCACCAGCAGCACAAGACACTTCAGATTACTCTAGGTGAGCTGCTCTATCGATTTCAGGCAGCCTCTGCTCTTTCTAAAGATGGTCCCTTTTAAAGTCGCAGCTATTTGGCACCTGAAAACGTTGCCCTCCCTGCAAGCAAAGCTCCAATTCCTCTATTTAATAACAATTAAGAGGTAGGGAGAAGTTATCTATCCTAGCAGAGCAACACTGTTGCCCTGTGACTGAAAAACATCAGCATGCACTAGGAAGAAGTGGGGGGAGAAAAAAACCAGTACACAAGCTGACAGGCAAACCAAACTACCAACCAAAAGACCAAGACAAAAGCTGCAGGAGAGGGGTAGGGCCAGGGATGCAGGGAACTAGTCTCTGTACACATTTGTTTCCACAATCTTCTCAGTCATGGCCACAGAAAGGTATGAATCAAGTTTGAATTGAAGGAGAAATAAATTAAAGCAGTTGGTGAAGAAAAGCCACCACACCCATGAGAAGGGAGAGATCTCAGCTTTCCTCCTCGCACGTTCAAGTGCCAGACCATTTGTAGATCCAGTGAGTATAAGGCTCTACTGGTAATTGAAATAAAGCTGCTTCTCACCGTAACTGGTTTCTTTCCCTCTGAAGCTCCTCTAGGGATTTCTGCAGCCTTTGATTCTCTTGCTTACTTTCATGGAGCTCTGATTCCAGGGCTGCTTTTTCTTGATGCAAGAGATCACACGCTTCAGTGGCTCTCTTCTGCTCCTCAGACAGGGTGCTGCGCAAGTTGCTTGCAATAGATCTTTCCTGCTCAAGTTTGTATTCTAATAACTCAGCTAGGGTAAGAAAATGTGAACAGTCATTCATGTTGCAGAGACCACAACAGTGCCAGCAGCTGCACTTGGTCAGACTGCATCAGCTGTGTCAGTGCTCTTGCCTGGAGTACCCATTTCATGTCAGACATGAGGGGACTCAGCAAACACACGTGCACTAGTGGGCCAGGCAAAGTGAGGAGGACATGAAAGCCAGGTGAGACTAGGAAAGCTACACTAAGTAGCCTGTTGCTACCGGACTGCAAACCTCATTAAGAAAACCCATCTATTTACCAGCTAACCTTTGACATAAAGAATTTCCCAAAAGCCACAGAGGTTGTTTTACTCTCCCTGATGCTTTTCCACAAGTACACACCATTCACCCTTCAGTTCACAGGATCACAGAACCGTAGGGGTTGGAAGGGACCCCCAGAGCCCATCAGGTCCAACCCCCTGCCAAAGCAGCTCCCTAGGACAGGTCACACAGGTCGGTGTCCATATGGGTCTGGAATATCTCCAGAGAAGGAGACTCCACACCCCCTGGGCAGCCTGTCCCAGGGCTCCCTCACCCTCACCGGGGAGAAGTTCTTACACAGATTGGTGTGGAACTCCCTGTGCTCCAACTTGAGGCCATCACCCCTTGTCCTGTCCCCACAGACACTGAGAAGAGGCCGGCCGTGTCCCCCTGTGTCCTACTCTACAGATATTGATAACCATTGATCAGATCCCCTCTCAGGCTTCTCTTCTCAAGGGTGAGCAGCCCCAGCTCACTCAGCCTTTCCTCATAGGGGAGATGCTCCTTTGACCTGCTGGCCACACTCCTCTTGATGGTCCCCAGAATTCCATTGGCTCTCTCAGCCCCCAGGGCACACTGCTGGCTCACGGCCAACCTGTCATCTACCATGACCCCCAGGTCCTTCTCCACAGAGCTCCTCTCCAGCAGGTCACCCCCAGCCTGTGCTGATTCCAGTAGTTATTCCTTCCCAGGTGCAAGATTCTACACTTGCTTTTCTTGAACCCCATCTGGTCTCTCCCTGCCCAGCTCTCCAGCCTGTCCAGGTCTCACTGGATGGCAGTGCAGTGTCCTGCATGTCAGCTGCTCTGCCCAGCTCTGTATCAGTGTTCTTGCTGAGGGTGGATGCTATTCCCTCAGTTCTATTGCTTCAGGTTATTTTAATGCTTCCCTGGGCTTCTCACTGACTTTTCTTAACTACTAATAATACAAAGAAGAATTCCTTCCTCGCAGAAAACCTGATTGTAAACAGGCTGAACTGTATAAGGGAAGAGCTGTTGGGCATCTGCTCCTCTGCAAAACAATGTCTTGAGGCCTTTGACCCTCTAAGCAAACAAACCTGAAAGAAATAGAATAACAAGAACCTGGTGATTAATACCTTTCCTCCGAAGGTGGTGTTCCTGTTTCCTTCCATGATCTTCCACATTGGTAAGGGTTTCCTGCAACTGCTGCAGCTTCTCCTGGTTCTGGAGATGTGTCATGCGTAGCTGAGATCGGAGCTCCTGTATCTCAGAGAGCAAGCTCTTCCGGTCCGAGGAGAAGAGGTGCTCTACAACCATCTTCCTCTGTTCTTCCTGAAAACAAACCATGTCCTATTAAATCTGTGAGGCCATTCCCATATTTTCTACAGAGATAAACCCTAGAGAAACCCCTGCAGTGTCAATTTATATGGATGTCACTTCAAGTGACAAATTCAGGCTATTAATGCAAAATATTCAGTAAAAAAGAAAAACCCCACCTCACTAGATTCCAAAAAGAGCAATAATGATTGAGAAGAGTTTGTACATCATTGTTATGATGTACAGCTTTGCCTGGTCCGAAGCTAAAACCTAAATATTATCAGCAAAAACTCCCAAACAGATTCAGTCAACTCAATATATACCCTGTGCAAGAGAAGTCAGAGAAGCTCCAGATGGAATTCATCCTGCCCTTCCCTTTGTATCAAATATTTCCTCTTCCCTATCCTATCTCCAGGTCACTATTCTTTCTGGTCACCAGCTAAAAAAAACAATAAAAATCAATGGGCTCTGTAACACGAGACACAGAGTTTGAGAAAAATGATACCAAAGCACAGGCTACAAAAGCCTGCTAATCCCACACAACATTCATCAACACAAGTAAGAATGCTGTAAAAGACCTTAAAAAGATACAGGAGAAACCAAGTAGTGATCTACAAGTGTAGCACTTTAAGAGGTTTTCTTACTTGCTGTTTCATGATAGACTCCAGTTTTCCCCCTAATGAAACATCACCACCAGGCCTAGTATTGTAGAAGTGAGACTTCAAGTCATCCTGCAAGACCTTCCTCTCCTTCTCAAACACTCTCTGTACTGCTTGCAGAAGTTCTCCTCTCCAGTCAGCAGCAACACCAGAATGTTCCTGGAGGAAAAAAAAAATTAGCAGTTTGAATTTAAAATGGCACCTCTTTATTTACAACACACTCCCCTCCTGTTAATTGAGTTGGGTCCCTCCTGCACTTGGGTTGGGACCCTCCTCACTCCTAACACAGGCTGGGGATGATGGGATGGAAAGCAGCCCTGTGGAAGAGGACTTGGAGGTATTGATGGATGCAAAGCTGGGCATGAGCCAGCAAGGGGCACTCTCAGCCCTGAAGGCTAATGGAAACCTGGGCTGCACCACCAGAAGTGTGGCCAGCAGATCAAGAGAGGGGATTCTGCCCCTCTGCCCTGCTCTGGTGAGACTCCCTGAAGTGCTGCATCCAGCTCTGGGGCCCTCAGCACAAAGAGGACATGGACCTCTTGGAGCAGCTCCAGAGGAGGCCATGAGGATGGAGCTCCTCTCCTACAAAGACAGGCTGGGAGAGATGGGCTGATTCAGCCTGGAAAAGAGAGGGCTCAGGGAGACCTCTGAGCCCCTTCCAGTCCCTGAAGGGCCCCACAGGAAAGCTGGGCAGGACTGTTTGTAAGGGCAGGGAGCGATGGGATGAGGGGTGATGGGTTAAACTAGAGCAGGACAGGTTCAGATGAGACACGGGGAAGAAGCTCTTCCCTCTGAGGGTGATGAGACCCTGGCACAAGTTTCCCAGAGAGGTGAGGGAGGCCCCATCCCTGGAGAATCCAAGGTCAGGGTGGATGAAGCTCTGAGCGACCTGCTCCAGTTAAAGGTGTCCCTGTTCAGTGCAGGGGTGGGACTGTATGGCCTTTGAAGGTCCCTTCCAATCCAACACAACCTGAGTCTATACTGTGTCCAAGTTCACCAATCTGCTAGTTTCAGCAGAGCCAAGGCGTTTCAAGAGGCGTGTTCAGATCTCAGAGGCAAAAAGTCCCTTGCTCCTCATACACAACCACGCTGAGCCCACACCCACAGGCTTTCCTGCATGTGTGTAAAACTGGTTACCTTGCCATAAAGGACATTTTTAGTGTCATACCTTGTCTTCTCTGTCTGCCAGCTTGCTCAGGTAATCTTTCAGTGACTGTATAGCATCCAGCAAGGCTAAACCCTCCTTCTGCCATCCCTCCGCTGGTGCTCTGCTCTGACGAACATTTTTCAGCTCCTTAACCCCAAAGGGCTGTTCTGACAAAGCCAGTAACTTGCAGCTCTCCTCATATACCATCTTCAGCAGGGTCTGGGAAGGGAAGAAAAGGCAATGTATTAGGAAGCAGGCAGCAGCATCCTGACAGTGTGGGAGTCAGATGGGCACTGGACAACAGGAACAGGGCTGGCTGAGGTTGTGATACAAAGCCTCCTGCAGTGCTGCATCCAGCTCTGGAGCCTTGAGCACAAGAAGGACATATGGACTCTCTTGGAACTCATGAGGATGATCTGAGGGATGAAGCACCTCTGCTACAAAGACAGGCTGGGAGAGCTGGGCTGGTTCAGCCTGGAGAAGAGAGGGCTTGGAGACCTCTAAGCCCCTTCCAGTCCCTGAAGGACCTACAGCAAAGCTGGGCAGGACTGTTTGTAAGGGGAGGGAGTGATGGAACAAGGGGCGATGGGGGTTTTTTAAACTGTGAAAGGCAGAGAGCTCTGCTCTCTGCTGCTGGGTAAACTATTAACACACACACAGACAACGGCTCCCTGGGAATTTTTAACCTCTTAACAGCTGAGGCCAGTGGTTAAGACTGTGGAGACCACTAAAATCTTTACCAGTTCCCCTGGTAGAGCACAAACAGCAGCTGTGGCCAGCGCCTCGGCTTGCTGTACAGGCCAACACTCGAGGAAGTCAAAGGGCTCTACCTGAGCTCTGTTGTTTCTGAACTATTTCACTGCCTTTCCCA
Source organism: Gallinula chloropus (assembly GCF_964237585.1). NCBI lineage: Eukaryota > Metazoa > Chordata > Aves > Gruiformes > Rallidae > Gallinula > Gallinula chloropus. The sequence goes on along the minus strand of NC_140090.1, from coordinate 27,187,270 downwards.
GGAATAAGGTAAATTCTAACAAGTCTGGAGCCACGTTACTGAACTCCAGTGATGGCAGAAGCCTCAATGACATATTTAGACAACCTTGGCTTAATTTAGCCGACTGTGTACAAAGAACATCTCCCAAAAAATCTGTCTTAATTCACATAGGGGAAATTGTTTCTTCTACTGCTGTCATGTAAAAGAATTCCTTTTAAATAAATTCCCTGTTCACAAACTATTATCACACACAGATGTTTCCTGGTCACTTTTCAAGGAAGGACACTTGGGCTTGCCCTCCCTGCCCTGAACACCAGCTCTCCTGGAGCCCCTGGAAGGATGGGAAGGCGCTGGGAGCTCTCCCCAGAAGCAGCCTTCTCTTCTCCAGGATGAGCCAGCCCAGCTCTCCCAGCTTGGCTCCAGAGCAAAGGGTCTCCAGCCCTCAGGATCATCTCCATGGCCTCCTCAGGACTCACTCAAACAGCTCCGTGTCCTTCCTGTCCTGGGGACCCCTGAGCTGGACGCAGCACAGCAGGGTTTCTCCCAGAGCAGAGCAGAATCCCCCTCAAACCTGCTGGTCCTGCTGCTGGGGATGCAGCCCAGGACACAGTTGGCTTTCTGAGCTGTCAGAAGATCACGGAGATGTGGTGGGACAGCTTGGATGACTGGAATGCTGTCATGGATGGCTATGGGCTTTTTAGGATAGGCTGGGGAAGCGAGGTGGAGAAGCTGTTCTTTATGTGAGACAGTAGCTGGGATGTATTGAACCCCACCTGGGGGAGGGTGACATACCAGTGGAGAGCTTATGAGTGAGCATCAAGAGGCAGGATACTGTGGGTGATGCTGTTGTGGGGGTGTACTACAGGCCCCCAATCAGGAGGAGAGAGGTGATGAAGCCTTCTACAAGCAGCTAGAAGTTGCCTCGTGATCCCAGGCGCCGGTTCTTATGGGGGATTTCAATTCCTCAGATATTTGGTGGGTAAGCAGCAGGACCAGGCATGCACAGTCCAGGCAGCTTCTGCGGTGTGTGGAAGACAGCTTTCTCATACAGATGGTGGAGGAGCTGACAAGGGGGCACAGCTACTGGATCTTCTTCTAACCAACAAGGACGGGCTTATTAGGGAAGTGAAGGTCAGGGGCAGCTTGGGACAGAGCAACCACGAGATGGTGGAGTTCAGTATCTCAAGTGGAAGAAGCAAAGCAAGGAGTAGGATTGCTGCCCTGAACTTTAGGAGAGCAAACTTTGTTCTCTTCTGGGACCTAATAGGAGCTCTCATGGGCCAGGCTGTTAGAAGATAAAGGAGCCTGTGAGTGCTGGGTAGCATTTAAACAGCACTTCTTCCAAGCACAGGATAGGTGCATCCCTTTGAGTAAGAAATCAGGAGAGGCAGAAGACCTGCGTGGATGAGCAGGGAGCTAATGAGTAAACTCAAAGAGAAGCAAAAGGTTTATGAACTATGGAAACAGGGTCTGAGCACCTGGGAAGAATATAGGGATGCTCTTAGGGCCTGTAGGGACATTCAAGAGTTTGGGAAATGAAGAGCTTCCCTCTGGTTGTGGTGGGGGTGGTCCACGAGCATCTCAGAGGGATCAACACATACAAATCCATGGGCCCTGATAGGATACATCCACGTGTGCTGAGGGACCTGGCAGAAGTGATTGCGGAGCCGCTCTCTATCACCTTTGACAGGTCTTGGAGAACAGGAAAGGTGCCTGAAGACTGGAGGATAGCCAATGTCACTCCGGTCTTCAAAAAGGGCAAGAAGGAGGAACCTAGTAACTACAGGTCAGTTAGTCTCACCTCTGTCCCTGGAAAGGTCATGGAACAGCTTGTTCTGGATTCCATCTTCAAGCAATTGGAAGAAGAGAAGGTTATAAGTAGTCACCATGGAGTCAACAAGGGGAGTTTGTGTTTGACCAACCTTGTAGCCTTCTATGATCTCATCACTGGAGGCCAAATACCCACCAAAGCTGGGTGGATGGAGGGAGAGCAGTGGATGTCATCTACCTTGACTTCAGCAAGGCTTTCGATACTGTCTCCCATGACATCCTGATAGCAAAGCTGAGAGAGCATGGGATAGATGAGTGGACAGTGAGGTGGGTTGAGAACTGGCTGTCGGACCAGGCTCAGAGGATTGTGATCAGTGGAGCAGAATCTGAATGGAGGCCTGTGACTAGTGGTGTTCCCCAGGGCTCGGTGTTGGGTCCAGTCCTGTTTAATATCTTCACTGATGACCCTGATGAGGGAATAGCATCCACCCTCAGCAAGTGTTGATGATACAGAGCTGGGAGGGATGGCTGACACGCAGGACATTGTGCTGCCATCCAGAGACCTGGACAGGCTGGAGAGCTGGGCAGGGAGAAACCAGATGAAATTCAACAAAAGCAAGTGTAATCTCTTGCACCTGGGAAGGAATAACTGCTGGAATCAGCACAGGCTGGGGGTAACCTGCTGGAGAGGAGCTCTGTGGAGAGGAGCTAGGGGTCATCCTGAGAGAGCTGGCTTCTCACAGGTAGATCCAGGAACACACTTTCTTAATCTTGCCTTACTGACTCAGTCAGCAACCACTGCTCAGGCTTCTTTGTATTCTTCACAGTCCTCAAACTGACTCTCAATGATCCCTCCAGACCTTGCTACGGTGTTGCCACAACTCTCCATCTCAGAATGACAAGAACAGGCCAGGGAGCATGATGCCAAGCTAGCCACACATCTTTATGAAAGAGCTTTCTGTAAGGCTCCAAGACAAACCCACAGGTCAGATCAATCAGGCCTCGTACCAGCATGTTCTGGAACAGCACCAGTGCTTTCATTTTAATTCTAGCAAGTACAAGCAAGGCAAGTGTCAGTAAAACTGTCATGTGAGAGGGGCAAAAATGACTCAAGAAGCATAATCACCTTGAAGTTTAAACCATCACAGAACAGTCTACAGTGTAGCAGATAACTCTACCTCTAACAGGTAAAGGGCACTCTAGTTTCATTTGTGCTGTTTCAGCTTTAATTTGCTGATATGCTTCTATTAACCATACATCACCTTGAGCTGTGGTGAAAGTATTTCCTTTCCCCTCAGGGAATCCATGATATCTGGAAACATTCCACAGTACTGCAGATAAGCTGTGAAACTGGGATACAGGGGGTCTGAAGTTTGCAGCTCCTGCTCCAGTTTAGCTGCCAAATCCAAGCTGGTACCTGAAAAGAGACAGCCCCCCCACCCCAAGTATTACAGAGATGGAGAGAGCCTGAAACCAGCATAACCACTTGCAAAATAACCATGATTTCTTCTGTGGGTATGAACACAGGGTCAGCTGAAGCTAGTTGGCCAAGATCTTAATGAACTTCAACAAGTAACAAGGCTGGACAGCTGTCTGTAGCACCACAGCAAGCATTGTAGGTATGTCAGGACTTGCTAATCCCCCATATCTCCCTTTTGGTACATAAAGATGAAAAGGATAATTCCACAAGCATAAACATACAAGTCTTTCTAAACAAAGAACCACCTGAGAAAGGCACAGCTTTCATATAGAAGAACTTCAGGAAATGAAAATGAGAGAAAAAGAGGAAGTGTTGTAATATTTTTCTGCTGAAGTTAACAAAAGGTGGAAGGATTCTACCAAGAAAGCTCAACTTACTGCTGGCACATCCATCGCTCATCACATCCATGGCAGATGCTCTTGATCTTACATCATCTTGTAAATCAGAAGGGGTTAAAGTTAGATTATCAGCTTCTCCCATCTGCTTGGAAAGAATTTTTAAGGTTAATTTAGCTTTCTGAATCAAGCTGTAGAGTTTTCTGCATTTATGACAATTGTGTTACAAGGACAGGTTTTAGCAAATGCCTGTGCAATCACACAGCATTGACATGGCAAATACTGTGCTGAACACAGCACTCCTGCCCTTGGGAAGCCACTCCAGCACCCTTTTTTTTTTTTTCTTTTCCCCTTCCAACAGCCTTAAGAATCACAGACTGGTCTGGGTTGGAAGGGACCCCCAAGGATCACAGAGCTCCAACCCCACTGCCACAGGCAGGGCCACCAACCTCCAGACCTGGAGATACAGAACATTACTGGACCTACCTACAACAAAGGCATGTAACAGTAGGGCAAGGGGTAATGGTTTTAAACTAGAAAAGGGGAGATTTAGGTTGGGTATTAGGAGAAAGTTCCTCAATATGAGGGTGGTGAGACACTGGCACAGGCTGCCCAAAGAGGTGGGGGAGGCCCCATCCCTGGAGACATTCAAGGTCAGGCTTGATGGGGCTCTGAGCAACCCTTTCCAGTTAAAGGTGTCCCTGCTCAGTGCAGGGTTAGGACTGGGTGGCCTTTGAAGGTCCAGCCTAACACATTCCATGATTTACATACCCCTCCCAGTGTTTAAGTTTCTACTACTTGGAGCCAACAGCCCAACAATGATCTGAGGGGGACAGAGCTGAGCAGTCTTGTTTAATTAGAATTCAATTGGACATGAAGTATTACTTACCAAAATCTTCTTCTCCATGTCTTGGTCATCGTCAACAGAGTAGGTGCTTTCAGAGAAAGCTGGAGACTTTCTACCTGCTCTCACTGCCACTTCCTCACTGCCACATGCACCCAGCTTGGAATATCCCAGCAGCACAGAGCTATCTTCTTGCACAGACGACCCAGTGTGCCTCATTCCAAAATCTGTGCTTCCCACTTCCGAAAAGGGCGTCAGGTGAAGCTCTGGTTGATGTTCCACGCTCATATCTTGCTTCCTGACAATCTCAGGCGAGCCCCAGGAAGCCATACCTGTAAGGAAGCTCTGGAAGTCTGTTGAAACTTCTGTGCCTACGTTCAAGTTGTGTTTTGGTGACTCAGGAGCTGGATGAGCTTCCAACGTTTCCTGGCAATGCTTTCTCAAGCCTTGCTCCTCTTTGTAGTTGTTGATCACGGCCAATTCCTGGGTCAAGATGTTTCCTTCTGATGGCTTAATCTGAGGTTTTAGGTTTATATTGGAACTTGTCGAGTCAAACGTAACTTCAGCGTTTTCCTACAATGAAATAGCACGTGTTAGTTTTGTATGGAATTAGAATATGAAAAGGTTCATGTAGAATTTAAGAGTAATAGCTATTAAAATATCATATCTATATATCGGTATCTTACCTATAGATGTGATAATATATATCTATAAACTATATCTTACCTATAGACATGATAAATATAATCTATATCTTATCTATATAGATATGATGTATCTTTAAGATACATGATCTCTAGTATGTATATAAATACATATAAATACATGTATGTACTAGTATGCATGTATACACATACACATGGATGAGACATGTGTCCATGTATCTACGTCATGTGTACATATATACATGCCTATGCATACACATGTATGCATGACATGTACACAGCATACATATATACATAAAACATGTCATATCTATATATATAAATAATTGTTATTTATATGCCAACTAGCCAGGGTTTTTAACAAGTGTATCATCAATTGGAGGAAAAAACCCTTAAATGTGGACAATAAGCAAACCCCTTTCTGCAGGGGTGGCTTTTGTATCAGCCAGGAAAGAACAGGGAGGCCTTGGAGCTGTGTGGATGATCTTCCTACTTCCAAATAAATACAAAACCTGTTGCTTTCCAAACTGGACAAACCTCTTAATCTGTCCTAATGCTGAATTCCTGACCCAGGGCACCAGGAAAAGATGGTTCAGAAGTCTGCAGACAGTTTCTCCTGCATTAAAACTGTCAGCCACCTACATCTGGTCCCCTCAGTTCCAGAAGGGGACAGAACTCCTCTAAAGAGCCCAGCACAGGGCCACCAACGTGATGGAGTGGAACATCTTCCTCATGAGGACAGGCTGAGGGAGCTGGGCCTCTCTAGCCTGGAGAAGAGGGAACTGAGGGGTGACATTAATATTTTGCAGTGATGGCAGCAACAGGAAAAGGGTCAATGGGTGCAAGCTGGAGCAGAAGTAGTTCTATGTGGATATAAAGGAGGAGCTTTGTCACTGTGAGGGTGTCTGAGCCCTGGGACAGGCTGCCCAGAGAGGCTGTGGAGTCTCCTTCTCTGGAGACATCCAAACCCCACCTGGATGCGTTCCCAGGTGATTTAGTCTGGGTGGTCCTGCTCTGGCAGGGGGATTGGACTAGATGAGCTTTCAAGGTCCCTTCCAACCCCTCACCTTCTGTGATTGTGACCTTGGCTGACCCAGGTGCCCACCCAGCTGCTTGCACACTCTCTCTCCCTCCCCCTCCACTCCATCCTCAACAAATCAGGCAAGAAAATAAGATGGAAAGGACCTTGTGAATGGAGTTAAAGACAGGGATATCACCTACCAACTACTCTCATGGGTAAAACAGACTTGACTTGGGGAAAATGTACTTAATTAAGAATCAGATGGCAAGAAACAAGACAAACACTGAAAAAGTCCCCCTTGCCTTTTCTCCCCGGGCTCAATTTCCCTCAATCATTCCAAACTCCTCTCCTTCCTCCCCTGCAGTGTGGGTGTCAGCTCCAGCACAGGCTCTCCCATCACCTGTTTCTCACACCATTTTCCCCTCACTCCTCACTGCCTGCTTTGCCCTTTCTTAAACTTGTTTTTGCAGGGGTGCCATGCCCGTGAGACAAGCTCAGTCATGTCCCACAGTGGAACCAGCTGTGCTTAGCATGGAGCAGCCCCAGCCTTTCCTCAGAGCAGAGCTCTCCCTTCCTCCCCTACTGCCAACACCTTGCCATCTGCACCCAATACACACCTTCAGATCCATGCCTTAAGTCACATCCAGCTCAGAAAACCTGACTGGATTAGGATTCCATGCATCTCACCCTGTCCTGAGGTCCTTCCCGGCACCCACCTGTAGCCACTGATGGAAAAACTACACAGAGACAGACAGACCCTTCAACTGACACTGTTTTTATGTAGTGACATTAACAGAATCACAAGGTTGGAAAAGACCTTTAAGATCATCAAGTTCAACCACTCCCATCCTAAGCTAAACCAGATCCCTAAGTACCTCATCTACCCTTTTTTTAAACACATCCAGGGAAGGTGACTCAATCACCTCCCTGACATTCATCTCCTTACAGCACCAAAAAGAATAAACTATAGGGCTTTACATGGCTCAAAATTAAACCCAAACAATGCTATTAAAATACAAATCACATACCAGTTGATCAGGAGGGGAAGCCAGTGCTTCCAATCCTTCAAATTCCTCCATTCCTTGAAGGGCTTTGCTTTTCCTTTCGCTGTGGTAGAACAGCTTGACAATGTTACTCTCCTCATGATCACGTTGCTCCCTTGGCTTGTACAACTCTAGTTGAGAAATGAGTTTGTCTCTTTCCAACCGTAAGGCTTCCAGCTCTTTCACAGATGCCTCCACTTGATCTTTCAGTTCCGCAGCGGTACCTTGCAGGTCACTGATTTCTCTCTGATAAGCTACTTCTTTCTGATTCAGTGCTTGCACCTGGAAATCAAGTCTAGAAACTTCTAGCTGAAGACTGTAAACATCCTGAGCCTGACTAGCACCTCTCTTTTCTAACTGAGTTTGAAGTTCTGCTGCTTTTTCTGTTAAATACTGCAACTTACTTGTAGCAGCTTCTCTTTGATCTGCCATTTCCTTCATCTGCAGATCTTTCTCTAGGATCTTTGCTTCCCTTTCCCTCACAGTATCTTCAAGTTCTTGAACACGAGAAGCTTTCATCTTTGCTTCAACCTCTCTCTGAGAAACATCTGTTTGGCAAAGGCTGTACTCCTCCTGAAGCGCATCATACTTTATGCGCAGAGAGATCAGCTGGGCAAGATGTTCCTCTGAGGACTCTTGTAACTTTTGGCATTTTTTGTCCAAAATTTCCACTTCCATTTTGAACCGCAGTTCCTTCTCTTCCAGCTGCTGCTGCAGGGAGTCTCTAGCATTTACAACACGCTCTAGTTCCTCCTCAAGTTCTCTCACTTTGGAGACTAGGAATGCATTACTTCTGGTTGGATCAGCATCACCCTGACAATCTACCAGTCCCTTCTTCAGCTCACTCTGAAGGTTCTCCACTGGCTTTCCCAGTGCAAACTGGTATAGATTATCTTGGCTGTCACTAACTTCATGACATACCGGTCCTAGTTGTGACAGCTCTTTTTGAAGTTTCTCAATTACTCCATGGAGTTGCTCTACTTCATCGTCTTTGTCCCTGCGCAGCCTTTCCTGGTCTCCACGAAGGTGCTCAACAAGTGATCTGAGTTCTTCCATTTCAGGGTCTTGGTCTTCCACAACCTGAGCAAAAGGATAAGGTTTGAATATTACTGACGTAGGCAGAATTACTATTCATAGAATGGCATGGGCTGGAAGGGACCCCAAGGATCACAGAGCTCCAACTCCCTGCCACAGGCAGGGCCACCAACCTCCAGGCCTGGAGCTACACAAGGTTGCCCAGGGCCCCATCCAACCTCGCCTTGAACACCTCCAGGGACAGGGCACCCACACCCTCTCTGGGCAGCCTGTTCCAGCCCCTCACCACTCTCTCTGGAAAGAACTTCCCCCTAATACCTAATTTAAACCTTCCTTCCTTCAGCTTCACACCATCCCCCTTGTCCTGCCAGTCTCTGCTCTTTAACAAACTGATTCCCCTCCTGTTTCTCTGCTCCCTTCATGGACTGGGAGGCTGCAATGATGTCCCCCTGCAGCCTTCTCTTCTCCAGGCTGAACAAGCCCAGCTCCCTCAGCCTCTCTTCGTAGGGGAGGTGCTCCAGCCGTCTAATCATCTTCGTGGCGTCATCTATCGCCCATAGAGCATAAGTTACATACTCCTCCTGAATCAGGCAGGCATTACACATCACACATTCAACACCAGGAAGAACTGCCTGCTTCAGCTGGTAGCACTCAGAATACTCTCTACTTTCCCAAGAGAATTATCAAACAGATTCCGTTTACAGTAAGATTCTTTACACGCTGCTTCTCTCAGAATCAAGCAATTAACATATAGGAAGTACTCTTACTTTATTCTCCAGAGCATGCCGCAGCTCTTGCTGGAGCCTCTTCACCTGCTCATTCAAGTGATCAATTTCTTGATTTTTTTCTTGAAGTAGTGCTTGTGGGAACGACAGAGCTGAGGAATCACCAAGCCCCAGGTCCTGATTGTGCTTCACATGAAGCTTTGTTAGATCCTCCTGACCAGACAAAACACCAGTGTCATTACAAAGGACTTATATTCTCTCCCAACCTAATGGCAGAACCAGACTAAGGGCTTTATTTCAACATTCTCCTCATTAGGACATTAAGGAACTCTAGAACACAACAACAGCTATTGTGCTTAGACTTCTACCACTGGATTAGACTGCCACAACATTTCTCAGCTTACAAGAGATGGACACTCCAGTTCCTGGATGGACAACCAACCAGTCTCCTAACTTGTAACATCTGCTATGGCTCTAGAGGTCAGGTATACACACAACACTGAACAAAACCACCCTAGTTCATATAACCCCAACTAGAAAAAAAAGAAGCTTTTTATGTAAATCAAATGGGCATAGAATAGAACACCTTCAGCATGAATTTAGATAGACTGGGGCTTTTTGCTCCACCATAACCAGCATTAGCCTCCTAACAGTAATGCAATATTCCCTTTACAAGAGAAACAAGCTAAGTATCTGTTTCTAACATCATGAGATGAAGACCACAACGCTCAAGCAAGGAGATCTCTCAAGTTTTAGCTGGTGCACATGAAAGCTAAGGAAAACCTACCTTCAAGTGCGCATTCTCTAACTGAAGCTGGCTGATGCTGGAAGTGCTAAGGTTTGTTTGTGTCTTTAGCTGCAAGTTCAGCTGCAGTATCTCCTCATTTTTACTGATCAAATTCTGTTTATATTGTTCCAGTTGCTCCAACAAGCTTGCAATCTAAAAAAGGAAAGCGTGTGGTTGTTTCAATTAGCTCCTCTTATTTAAGCAGGAAAGAGAAAGCTCCATTCACTGCCTTATTTACAGCAAATCCCATGATTTCAAGTCTCTCTAATCAGTTTGCAACAATACCATGCTTGAGGTGTAAAAAGAGCGTAAGGAGCTAGTGTTCCAGCTCCTCAGCTGCAAAACCAAAGTACCACTAAGGTGGTTTGCCCTTTTCTTTAAAAATAAAAAAGATATTTAATGACTCCTCCAAGATATTTCAGCTTATGCTCTAAATGATCAAACCTTAACATAACAGGAGACACATTAACATTTGATGTCTCATGTGATCACAAGCAGTTAACATAATGACTGTTTTCCTCCTCCCAGTAATCAAAAAAGCTTTTGAGCACAGATTCCTTCCATCTGTAAGAGGCAGTAAACACACATCTCTGCTTGTGGCTGGTGGGAAGCTGGAGAGCTATTTGAAAATGCCATGAGCTTGCCACCCACAAGTTTCACCCAAATTAACCTAAATAAATTGGGGGTTTACCCTAATGGGTAGCAAGGTATAAGGGCTCCAAGAACGAAAAATGTTTAGGAGCTCCTGAAGTCAGACTTTGTAAGAACCACGGAAATTCCATCTGTAAGTTGTTAGGTTTTATTATCTTGCTGCTCTTGAAACAACGGTGCACAGTTACCTGCAGGATCACCTACACTTTCCTTCTCTGCACTTCCTGACCTGGACTCATGACTGTATACTGCAGAGGTTATAATTATATAACATGAAATAAACCTGCACCAGAGGGTGTGTGTACCTGTGCATGTAAAGCCAACCCAAGTTCTGAGTAACCTCAGCAATTACACCATGTTTCAGCTCAGCCTGGCACAGGGACTCATCACTAACACCCACTGGCTCACAGGCCCCAGGAGGTCAGATGATGCCATTGGGAGGAACTTACTGTCCTTTCTTTTCTTAAAGGAATTATCACTGACCCTCTAAGTCAAACAAAAAAATATCCACCTTTCTCTCCACTTCGACTTTGGAAGAAAAAAAAAATCAGAACATGGACCTGTTGGAGCAGCTCCAGAGGAGGCCACAAGGATGCTCAGAGGGCTGGAGCTACTCTTCTACAAAGACAGGCTGGCAGAGCTGGGCTGGTTCAGCCTGGAGAAGAGAAGGCTCAGGGAGATCTCCAAGCCCCTTCCAATCCCTGAAGGGCCCCACAGGAAAGCAGGGCAGTACTGTTTGTCAGGGCAGGGAGTGATGGGATGAGGGGCGATGGGTTAAACTAGAGCAGGGCAGGTTCAGATGAGACGTGGGGAAGAAGCTCTTCCCTCTGAGGGTGGTGGGTCACTGGCACAGGTTGCCCAGAGAGGTGGGGGAGGCCCCATCCCTGGAGACACCCAAGGTCAAGGTGGATGAAGCTCTGAGTGACCTGCTCCAGTTAAAGGTGTCCCTGCTCACTGCTCGGACTGGGTGACCCTTCAAGGTCTCTGTCAACCCAACGCACCCTATGAGTCAATGACTCAATGATTCTAACACCAAAGCTGGGAGAATACTGGGTAAGAAGGTACATTTATAGTACATCAATCACTGGATTTTGGAATAGCTTAAATTCAGAACTGGGAATGCACAAAATCTCTCTACAATTAAGTGATTCAGAAATGCCCAGGCTTCACCCAAAGTCCTTACCTCTCTCTCTTTCACCTGAAGTGCTTCCTGCTCTGCCTGCAACTGCTCCTTCAGTATCGGGGCAGAACTGCCATCCGCTGGGACTCTGTGCCTTGCTTCATCCAGTTTAGACTGCAGGGCAGAGATCTGGAGCAGGTTATTGTACTGTTGCTGTTGCAGCGCCTCTTTATCCTGCAAAAGATTTTAAAATGTTAGGATTAATTGTTGGCAATGAGCATGCACACTTCCCCAGAGCAGACCTGCCAAAACACTTCTTCAGCCCTAGCAAACCCCAGCAGGAGAAGTACCTGAACTCCACAGCCTACAAACAAACAGAAATACAAACTGACTGGATGGTTTAAACTCACTGAAGTTTTCACCCCATTAATTTTTTCTAATACAAGCATAATAACTTCTGAAAACTTTCCATTTAGTGAGACATTATACATGGCATTTCCTACTTTTAATAACCTGAACATTTTATTCTTGTAGTTGTTTCCACATTTATTGTGACACTGTGTATTTGCCAAGCTAGACTGAAGATGTAGAGATTTTTGTGTCGATGACAAGCTTACTAAAACCCCATCACATTCTGTCAGAACGGAAAGCGCCAGCATTACCTGAGACCTGGACAGGCTGGAGAGCTGGGCAGGGAAAAACCAGATGAGGTTTAATAAAAGCAAGTGTAGAGTCTTGCACCTGGGAAGGAATGACTGCTGGAATCAGTACAGGCTGGGGGTGACCTGCTGGAGAGAAGCTCTGCGGAGAAGGACCTGGGGGTCTTGGTGGGTGACAGGTTGGCCATGAGCCAGCAGTGTCCCCTGGGGGCTGAGAGAGCCAATGGGATTCTGGGGGGCATCAAGAGGAATGTCACTAGCAGGTCACTGGAGGGGATCCTCCCCCTCTACTCTGCCCTGGTCAGGCCCCACCTGGAGTATTGTGTCCAGTTCTGGGCTCCCTGGGATAAAAAAAGACAGGGATCTCCTGGAGAGAGTCCAGAGGAGGCTACGGAGATGGTTAAGGGCCTGGAGCATCTCCCCTGTGAGGAAAGGCTGAGTGAGCTGGGGCTGTTCAGCCTGGAGAAAAGAAGCCTGAGAGGGGATCTGATCAATGTTTATCAATATCTGAAGGGTGGGACACAGGCGGAAATGGCCAGTCCTCTGGCCATTTTCAGTGTCTGTGGGGACAGGACAAGAGGCAATGGCCTCAAGTTAGAGCACAGGAAGTTCCACACCAACATGGGGAAGAACTTCTTCCCAGTGAGGGTGAGGGAGCCCTGTGACAGGCTGCCCAGGGGGGTGTGGAGTCTCCTTCTCTGGAGATATTCCAGACCCATATGGACGCTGACCTGTGCGACGTGTCCTAGGGAGCTGCTTTGGCAGGGGGTTGAACCCAATGGGCTCTGGGGGTCCCTTCCAACCCCTTGGGTTCTGTGAGACTGATTCCATCTCTGCCAGATCTGTTGTCTGTCCAGCTACTACAGCTTTATTTATTTGAAAACCTTCTCCTTTGCAGGAGCTGGGTTAGTCCCAGGAAGAAAGCTTCACTTGGGAATTCATCCAAACAGCAACCACACATATCTGCATTTAATATAGTAGAGGAAAGCTGGACAAGAAACCCAAGGTAGGTAGCACCCACCTCCAGTGTTCAACACTTCCTCTGCCCACAGCTCCCCACACATACCTCTAACAGAAAGCTTATTTCAGATTCCTTATATGATTTGCCAAAAAAAAAAAAATTAGAATTATTTGAATTTACCATCTTCTCTCTTTGATTAGAGAACTACAACCCAGAGTAGATAGAGAGCATCTTCTGCTCTCTAGAGCAGAAAAAAGTGCCAATTTAAAAAAACAAATTTTTAAAAATAAAATTGAAAATTATTTTTAATTAAATTTTTTAAAGGAGAAAGTTAATGCTGTACCACAGTATCAAAGCAGCATGCCCAACAACAGGGATTCAGAACAGTCATCTACACCTTCACATCCACACTGAACAGGCAGCTGATTTCCAGCTGTGAGCTGGATACTTGTGCTACATGGAATGCAACTTTAACTCTGCTGTGGTTCAACCTGCAGTAGCACTACATATTTCAGCCTGTGGCAGAGATGCAAAGGCACACAGTGAAAAAGATAGTCAGTTACTGAAATCCCATTACACTCAGTAATGCTGCCTTCTCAGCAACTTCCAGAGAAGCAAAAGAGCAGCTCTGATCCACGTGAACATGACAACCCTCCAAAAGCAGTCACAGTATAAGGAAACCCAAAATTTATTTAAAACCTGGCTGTGTTACCTGTCGTGAACCCAAGCCTAACTCATCACTAGAATCATAGAATAGCATGGGTTGGAAGAAACCCTAAGAATCATAGAGTGCCATCACCCTGCTACAGGCAGGGCCACCAACCTCCAGGCCTCAATCTACACAAGGTTGTAGCTCCACTCCATCCTCCTTGTCCTGCCAGTCCCTGCCCTATTAACAAGCTGATCCCCCTCCTGTTTCTCTGCTCCCTTCAGGGACTGGAAGGCTGCAGTGAGGTCCCACCACAGCCTTCTCTTCTCCAGGCTGAACAGGGATGCCAGGGGTAGTCTCAATCACTCCTGTAACACAATTGCTGATGACACCGGCTGTGTAACCCAACTCCCATTTACAGAAGTATTTAAGAATTACTTGTTTTAATTCAGTTTCCACTTTCTTCATTTTTTGGAGCTGCTGTTCCAAGGAGTGTATGGTCTTGGAGACTTCGGTACCGTGGTGGTGTTCTAGTTCTCGTATCTGCGCCAACAGTTTTTCTATCTCCTGATCACGAGTTGCAATTTCTTGGTCTTTTTGCTCCTTTTCTAGTAACAGCTTATTGTAATCATCCATCTTCTCTTTTATTTCTGTTTGCAAAGATTCTACCTACACAGAAATCACATTATATAGATATTCAGGCAATATAACAGACTTCCAGTAGGAAGCAAGAGCAATTTCATGGCAAAGCAGGTGGAGCTTTACTAGGGACTCAGCTATGCTAAAATACCAGATGGAAGTAAAATCTGATGTGGACAGAAAGGATGAAAAAGTAACTTTTTGAAATCCTGTTTTCCAAATGCAGCAGCCCTTAATTTGATTAATGTCTCTTAATACTTCTAGATGAAGGCATCCTCTCCAAGCCCCGTGGACATCAAAAGGAGCCTTGTGGTAAAGGGGTGTGTGTGTTGGGTGTTTTTTTCTTTAAGATAAAAAACCCCAATATCACATGAATTATTACTAGTAGTATTAGATTACTAGTAGTATTCTGTACCCTCAGAACCTTCTTAGATCACTTCAAGAAATTCCAGTTTAAATGAAGAGGCCAAGAATTGAAAGATAAATATGCAACGTAACCTACTTGGTGCCTGCAAACCAGAGACACTCATGATACTCAACATAGAACAGGTCCCTTTTTTCCAAAAATCACTTAAAGGAGAAGGTAACAATTTTGCATTTGGGCTCTGAGATCCAATCAATGCACAGAGCTGCAGGAAAACAGTCACTCGTTCATCCCTGTAATTGATGAGAAGGCAAGGCCAGGAGCTTTGGTAGGTAACAGTCAGGAGAGAACCAAGTGAGAGGCAGAATATGTCAGAAGTCATTAAGTACATTAAGAGTAAGCTCAGATAGGAAAGAAATAGGAAGCCTTCTAAAGGAGAAATAACTTGGTCAAAAGCAGTGAGCAAGGAAGAGGAGATTTTACAAAAGAAAAGCTTTCTTCATTAGTGAATGTCTGAATTTATGCAGATTCCTCTTCAGTACTATAAAAACTCCTTGCATTAATATAGGACTTTATGTCTTCAAAGTATTGCACAGATACTGAAGCAGAAAAACACCCTCTAGCAAAATACAGAAGAGTTAATTTAACTTTAAACAGCATAGTGTGTCACAGACTAGTGAAGAATACCAAAAGTGATTAACATATATCTATGTTTCCTTAATTATGCAGATATCTTGTTCTCACCAGCCACTAATCAACTGTTAAGTATAACCCAGGCCTTACAGTACAGCTTTTTGCTACAGAAAAAATCTTGTTAAAGTCTAGCACTTTCTAATCCTCTAAGGGTTCTGGCCTCAGAACCCCAGAAACATGAGACTTTACACCTGAGAAGTTGGGTTTTTAACACTGGGTTAACATCTTGTAGCTAAGAAACCCCTTTCAGGAGCTTGAAGCACACTGAGGTGGCAGCTCCCAGCACCACCCAGTGCTCTTAGAATCACAGACTGGTCTGGGTTGGAAGGGACCCTAAGGATCACAGAGCTCCAACCCCCCTGCCACAGGCAGGGACACCAACCTCCAGGCCTGGAGCTACACAAGGTTGCCCAGGCCAACCTGGCCTTGAACACCCCCACGGACAGGGCATTCACCCCCTCTCTGGGCAGCCTGTTCCAGCCCCTCACCACTCTCTCTGGAAAAATCTTCCCCCTAATATCTAATCTAAACCTTCCTTCAACTTTAATCCATCCCCCTTGTCCTGCCATTATCTACCCTTTTAAAAAGCCGATTCCCCTCCTGTTTCTCTGCTCCCTTCAGGGACTGGAAGGCTTCAATGAGGTCCCCCCGCAGCCTTCTCTTCTCCAGGCTGAACAAGCCCAACTCCCTCAGCCTCTCTCCATAGAGGAGGTGCTCCAGCCCTCTGATCACCTTCGTGGCTCCTCTGAACCCTCTCCAACAGTTTTACTGTTCACAAAGTTCTCTTTTCACAAAGTAATCCCATTCACACATTCTAGGAGCCTAGAGAGCAGCAGAGAACAGAGAACAGAGAAGAATAATGATCTCTCTTAACTCCTACACACAGGAGTTAGAAGGTCACTCAAACCAATTAAGCAGTTACCAACAGGGCCGTCTAAACCCCGAGATTCAGATCCCACAGCTTGGGTGCGTATCTCACCCTACCCACAAACAGTGAGGCAGTTACCCCCCTCGTCTGCCTTTCTCCAGTGACACTTCAATTCTTTCTCTAGGAGGTTGCAGAGTTACAGCAGCCAGTCTTCACTCCTTTCAGACATTCCCCTTGACTAGGCCCCACACACACCAGCAACCAACCGTCACCCACCAAACATCTCAGATACAACACAAGTCTTGATGTGCTCTGAATAACCTGACATGTGTCATTTAGGATTCTGTAGGCCTGAGACTGCCTTGGGCTGTGTTGTCTGGGTATAAACAGATCTGAAGGCCGCGTGGCCTTCAAAACAAGAAGAAAAAAGTCTTTGCCATGCTTTTCCTGATTCTGTAAATGGCAGGTAGGCTACGTGTGCTACCTGGGAAACCTTAGTGCCAGATAATGGCATGCATACACAGGGGAAGCCAAGACTGACACAGAATGACGTGTGCTCACTTGGCCTCTCAAGAAGCCCAAAGAAGTCCTGTCAGAGATTACAGGAGGCAAGTGACAATCAGGTGCCCTCCAGCGTGGAAGATTCCCTCTGTCAATGATTCAGTTGTTCCTACAGGATTTGTGCTTAACACCAAGGTACACAGCTTTATAAACCACGATGAATAGATGGAAATGAGACTGAGTGCATCTACTGAGGGTTTGTAAAAAGCAGGGCCACACACAGGACCTGAAGGCAAAGGCACAGCGTATCATTGTCATTCCATGATCTCTGTTTCATACTCCAAACCTCAACCTCTCCTTTCATTCATGCCAAAAAGCTCTTTTACCATCAGTCAGTCCTGTAACGCATCTGAGCAACATGCCAGGACAAAGAAGCACAGGAAATTAAACTGAAAGTGGTTCCCCACTCCCTGCAGAGCTTCTGCCACCCTAATACACATACCCTAATCTCCAGGTCAAGCTGAAGCAGCCTCACATGTCAAGAACAGGGAAAGAAAGGCAAAACAGATCTAATTAATAGAAGGGATTGAAAGGAGAAGGAGAGGAAAGTTAGAGAGATGCTCATGCTGTTTTCCATACCTGTAGAATCAATTCATAGTTCTGTACAATGTTCATTTATGTAAAAAAAACACAAACAAAAAAAGGTAAAAGTTAATCTTGGAAACCAAGCATCAAACAAATGAACATGTGAACTAAAGGACTGATTTAGAAACTTAAAACAGACAAGGCATGCAGACAAAGAACACCTCTCATTACAACCCAGAGAGCTGGAAAACTGAACACGTGTAGAACCCCAAAGTCACCCCTCTGTTGAGCAGGGTGTGGGTATTGTCATCTCCTCAGTTAATTTACACCAGGCTCACGGGCTGTGAAACTTTACTGTGATGCACCTACAACATTTCCTTCCACCTCCACAAGCAGTACCATCAGCAGCTCTCACAGCCTCAATGTAGTACAGTCAGCTCTCTGGGTGACATCAGAGGAGAGCAGAAAGTCTCCCAAGAGCCAGTCCCCTGAGACAATACAGGTTTGAACTGTAATAAACACCTCTGGTCACCAAGTGTGACTTCACTCACCCTGTGCTCTCTGTGCTCTCCAGAAGGTTGCAGTTTTCCTGAAAGTTTTAACTGTGCTTCCAGCTTCTGAATTTCCTGCTGAAAATCATCGCGTTCATGTTCCCTTTCTATAGCTTGTTCCTGCAAACCCAGCAAGAGATAATGAAAACCTTGTAGAAGAAACCCCTCATTTAATCCAAATATTGAGTAAAAGAAGAAACTGAGGTTTGATTTTGTGGTAAAGAAACTAGGCTCCCTTAAAAATAATTAGTAACTTTTAGCAGTCTTAAAAGCAAGGCTAAAATTACAGGGAAAGACAAAAAAATGCTTTTTGACTCCAATGTACATGTAAACAACAATTAGCAATTGGTAAAAAGAAAAAGAGTTATCCTGTAAAGCTACAGAAAGGGAATTAAAGAGGAAAAAAAAAAACACAACAAAGCAAGCTGCTTTTTTACAAGACCAAGTTCTTAATTTCAACCAAACCAGAATGTATCCCATTTCAGGAACCATTTCCCAAGTCCCCACCACAAAGAGGAGTATTTATCACCTCCAAGCCCACAGAAACATGGTACCAAGCCTGCTTACATCCATGAACTGCCGCTGGTTTTTAAGCTGTTTTTCAAGAACTTGAATTTGCTGTTTCAATTCTGCAACTTCCAGTAGCTGTGTGGCCAGGTCTTGGTTGCTATGCAGCTGCTCTTCCAGTTCCACCTCCAAAACCTTCATTTGAGAGCGTAAGTTGGAATGGTCCTTTTCCGCCTGACACTGAAGCTCTAATTTCTCCTTTGCTAAAAACTCTACTTCCTTGAGTAGACCTGAATAAGAACACAACAATAACAAAGTGTTCAGCACAGGGTATGTTATAT
This sequence comes from Gallinula chloropus, assembly GCF_964237585.1. Lineage (NCBI taxonomy): Eukaryota > Metazoa > Chordata > Aves > Gruiformes > Rallidae > Gallinula > Gallinula chloropus. Next base: position 27,168,497 of record NC_140090.1, on the reverse strand, counting down.
CAAATTAGGCTTAAATATGAGACTGAATTCAGGTACTTCTGACAGCATCAAAACCAAATAAAAGTCTCCTGAGATGGTCTGTAAGAGACAAAAGGAAGTGTGATGCTTGACTGCCCACTGTGTTGCTGAAAGCCATCTCTTGGCACTACTGTACAATGTAGGAAAGGAAGACACAGGAATCAGTTCTCAATCCCAAAGTAATTTCTGGCTGGAGATACTCTGGGCACATAAAGCTTTCACTTTCATCATAGGAGACCTCACAATTCCAGAGAGCCCCATCTCAACTGACCAGGAGTCCTTCAAATTCCCTCCCTAGGTCCTTGCCTGGTCAACCCCAGTTTCACACTCCTCTTTCCCCAGCAGCTCTTTCCAAACCATCCCAGCAGTTTGGATCCTCAGATCCTCAATTCTCCAAATTCATTCCACTCCAGACATGCTCCATCCCTAAATTTAAGCCCACCCCCCAATTTCACCCACCCAGTCTCTTGCACCCATCCTTCCACCTGTCCCCTCCCTCATCACTCCCATCCTGACTTCCCACCCTACTTCAAACTTCTTCCCAACCCAACCATACAATATCAAATTCTCAATTCCTCCAACCTGCCACACCAAGACCTCCAACACCCAGCCTGAGGTCAGCCTCTCCATTACAACTCTGTATCCATGCTGGATACTGCTGCTGACATCTATCCTGTTGAGTTAACATCCAGTCCACCTCCTCAGTGGGCGCTGGTGTCCAGCCATACCCTGAAGCTAGCTGTTATGAGAAAGCAAAGTTAATCTTTCTCTCTCTGAGCCTGAGTGGGGACTAAAACCCAGAGGGAAAAAAAAAAAAAAAAAGAAAATCACATTTATGGAAAAATCACTCCAGTTCTGGGGCTACAAAAGGAAGAGACACCCGGGGTGGTGGGGGGAGGAAGATGGCATGTATTTGCCCTACACAGGGTGCAAAGGAAATACCATAACTATGAAAACACACATTATTCATGATTATTTAAGTTATCAAGTGCCAATTTATACCTCTGGACTGCATATTCCATCAGTTGGTTGCACTGAATACACTGTCTAGGAGCCCCAAACTAAGACTCTACTGCAAATGCCCTTGGAGTAAAGCTATTTTAATGTGACTGCAGCTAAGTCACCTAAACAGAAACACCGAAGTCCAGATGTTTATTATTTGAAGCAACATCCTGCAAGGGCTCATTATTTACTCTTAAGTATTCCATTATTCATCTTACAAGTTTTCAGTCACAGGAAAAAAAGGTAAATTCATGATTCCAACAAGGACCTTAACTGGTCATCCAGTCCAGTTTCCAGCATGACACAATTCTCTTTTCCAGTATCATCAACTCAATCCACATGACTTCTGACCTAACAGCTGTTTCAGTTCTTCAAAACCAGATGCAATACCACAGCCTCCTTACAACGCCTTTTCTAACTCTTTACTATCCACAGGTATTTATTTAAACATCTAGACACTCTCAGATAAGCCAAGAAACACAAAAGTTTCTATTTTCATGCTCATGAGCAAAAGTATCACAAGCTTAGAATGATGATGCTGGGAAGACTGTCACCTCAGCACGGATAAGAAAGCATTGGAACAGACCGTGATGTCTCTGTCACTGGAAATCAGAGAGGCTGGACAGAGAGAAACAAGTAAATTCTGTTTTGGGACAACAAACAGAGGCTAAATGAGCTCTCAAGGTCAACAGCAACCCTGTGACATCATGATTTAGTCACGCTGGTCTTCTGCAGCAGCTCTAGTTTCTCTGTGTTTAAGATGGTATTAAAACACACAAGATACAACTAGGAGGTTAACTTCACAGACACAGAATGGTGACGGATTCTTTAACCCTTCATCAGATCTGCTCAGTACCCACAGCAGCTTTTGCAGCCAACTGGAATGGACACAAAGTCACCCCATAGCCACTCCTCTGAGATGTGCAGCATCTGTGTACGTGGGTGATGGGAGAGCAGGACACATGCCTGCTGAAGGACAAGACCCGGTTTGCTCTGAGGGCACTCCAGGTAACGTGCTAAGAGCTGGCTCTCCCCTCACACAGGTACAACGACACCGGGGTTCTCCTGCCATCCTGAATCTGCTCTTGGCTGATAAACACAAACCACAGGGTTAATGAAGGACTTTGAGGGACCACTGGAATCAATCCTACCATCCCTGTGACATACTCCCTACTTTTCCTAGCACAGCACTAAATACCACCATCAGTTCAGCTCCGGGTTTCCTCATCAAATGCTCACTCTGTTGCAGGTGTCACTCAGGCTCCAGCAGAACACACACAGGTAGGTGAGAGACTCTGCCAAAGGATTGCTCTCATCCTGCTTGGAGCTGCAGCAGCCTCCTGCCATCATGAGATGCAGCACGGTGAGTTATCCAGGGCTGACACACGCAGCCCAGAGAAGAGCCGATGACAGTCCAAACAGCATCAGGAGACCCAACCCCAGCCACAGCTGCATAATCAAGAGCATCTTCCACCAAGCCCTGTGCTTTGCCAGGAGGCAGGTGGGACCAAAACACTCCATCATATTTGTTTCTCCACAGTGCAGGAGGCGGCTGTAAGGTGCACATGCGCCCACATGTAGATGGAAAAAGGACCGACGCCTTTGTGAACACAGGCAGAGGATTTTTTTCCTCCTGTACCCTGAGAAACACAGTCATTCATGAGTTGATGGCTCTTTTCAGATTCAAGAGGCACACTGTCACTTTGAGGAACACAATCCTGGTAAGATAATACCAAAATAAACAGTCCAAGTCAGCTCCTCAGGCAGAAATGCAAGGAAATGGGAAACAGTAATAAATTAGGCTAATGGCCTTTCCCTGGAATTGAAAAGCCATCAAAACCAGGTACCAGATCTCAGCCATCTCTTGATGTGCAATCTCTTCCAGTGGTTTCTCAGGCTCTTTCTTTCAAACACACATTCCCCAAGCATATCAATATCATCCCAAGTCACACAAAAAGAGATCCTCACATCACAGACCCGCCTCTCCACAGGGACAAACCTGCTGGTTTACCAGTGTCAATTCAAATCATGCAAACCCCTTCTGGTAAGGTCCTGGCACACTCCTCCCCACCCCTAAGATCATCATTAGCAATGCCAAGCGCCATTCTAAGTGCATTTCATTAGCAAGGCCACTCCGCTCACATTAGTACTCCACATCAGCTATTCAAGGAGTAAGTCATGTCAATCAACTTCAAACAAAAGGGTTTTTATTAATCCTGTTCACCACATACTACTAATGATTCCAAACCAGAGGAAGAGTACTACCAGCTGGAGTAAGGGAAAGGGGAGGAAATTTAGGGCTCAGCCCCTGCAACTGCTGGGAGTTGGAATGAGCTGCTGGCAGGAGCAGGGCTGCAGCTCCCAGGAGAATGTCTGTCCCAAATATGCCCTAACCAGCCAGGCTGGATGCTCCCTCCCATTGAATGGGATTCAGAAAATTTCATGAGAGTGAGGTGGCTAAAAAATTGTATTAAAAGTATAAAATAACACTTGAGGAATGGACAGAGGCAATGAAGACACAAAATAATGTGCAAGACAGCACAGTGCAGCTTTAACTCACTGGGATTGACCTAGTCAATTAATTGTTATCTACTGGAGGGACTGGCTTTACCCAGCTCCCAGCATTGGGGAGAGGAAGAAGTCCAGCAACAGGAGGGAGCTGATACGCAAAAGGACATGAGTATGTGTGTATGAATAAGAGTCATCTAAAAACATGGAAAGGATCATGTTTTGAGTCAGTCACGAAACCCAATCGTGGCAGCTATGAATTGATGAGATTAAGTGGTTGCTGCTCAGGAGTTAAGTATGCACACTACAGTTTAGGAGGAAGGAAAAATAATATAACTAAAAAACCTCTTTCAACTTGGCACCTACAAATTTCACTTCAGCATTAGACTTCCAAAGTCAGGGTAAAAATTTACAGACCCCTCCTGTTCATTTTTGATTTCATTGTCCCTCCCATAACCATTCCTCACTGCTCCCCTCTCCTTTTCTGATCCACCTAAGCATTCAACTGCAATTCTCTCCTCTCCCTTAGACTTCCTTCAGTTCTTGATGTATTTTTGCTCTCCATTTTACATCACTTGCAAATATTTTTCTCCCCTCCTCCCCCATTTAAATTAATTTAAACATTTTAACAGCCCACTGTGTATCATTAGAAGCACACAGCAAGCTAACAACCCACTCCATCCCCTCAAGAGAAAAATGAAGCTGGCAAACACGAAGATAATGGCATAATGGCTTTTAAGCCTAACAGCAGCAAACTCTTTTTTCCCCTTTAACTACTGATCAGTGAATTGAATATTCCTCACTTTAGTGGTTTTCTGATGCATTGCAGAAGTCATAAGTTTTTGGGGTGGTGTATTTTTGCCAAGATCTTCATAATCCCAGCAATTTCTTGGGCCTATTTATGAAGTACTATTCCTCTTTGTTAAAATAAAAGCCAAAACACCAATTCAGCCACTCAGTGTTACAGCCACACCAATCAGAACCCCCCCTCACTCATCATTACATACCCATACCTTTGTTTTGTGCTACAGCAGCAGTAGGTCTCCCTAGAAATCAAAACACAGATCTGTACAAGACGAGGACATGGTGATCCACTCCATCCTTTTAATTACTAAATATCCATATTCAATACCCAGAGTGTCCCCCTTTTATCTGGCAAACACACACCTGGTCATTATTGTGACAAAGCTTCTGAGGACACATGTTGATTCGTGTCTGTCAACTGGACTAGAGCTACTACAGAACTGGTTTTGCAGTCTAACTAGGAAGGTTTGTTGCAACACTGGTGACTGGTCACACATCTTCTAAGACCACCAATCTCTTTCTGCAATTTTCTCTAGACTGAGATGGAATAATTAATGCCTCAAACCCCCTTTTCGTGCCTGCCAGGGGACCTCAAGCAGGACTCTGTCCAGCAGGACTCAGCAGCACAGACTTACAGACACATAATCTGTGACACAGATGTGCTTAATCTCATGGACTTACTTTGCATTCCCTATGTGACACACAGGAAGCATTTCATTACCAAGGGTGGTCAAACACTGGAACAGGCTTCCTGGAGAGGTGGGCGATGCCCAGAGCCTGGCGGTGTTTACAAGGTGTTTGGACAATGCCCTTCTCAACAGGCTTTCACTTGGTCAGCCCTGGTGAGGCAGTTGGACTAGATGGTCGCTGCAGGTCCTTTCCCACTGAAATATTCTAGCCTACTCTAGCTCATTGCAGGAGGGTTGGACTAGATGACCTGTACTGACCTTCTGCAAGCAGACTATTTGGTGAGACCTCACCTGGCATACTTTGTCCAGCTTTGGAGCCCTCAATACAAGGAGGACTTGGACCTGTCAAAGCACATCCAAGGAGGCCACAAAAACGATCCAAGGGCTGAAGCTCCACTCCTATAAGGACAGGCTGAGAGAGTTGGGCTTCTTCAGCCTGGAGAAGAGAAGGTTGTGGGGGGACCTTATAGCCCCTTCCAGTCCCTGAAAGGTACCTGTAAGAAAGCTGGGGAAGAACTGCTCCTAAGGGCATAGAGTAACAGGACAAGGGGTGATGGTTTAAACTAGAGCAGGGCATGTTTAGCTGAGACCTTAGCAAGAAGTTCTTACCTCTCAGGGTGGTGAGACACTGGCACAGGTTGCCCAGAAAGGTAGGGGAGGCCCCATCCCTGAAAATATTCACGATCAGGCTTGCTGGGGCTCTGAGCAACCTGATCTAGTGAAGACATCCCTGCTCACTGCAGGGGAATGGGACTAGATGACTTCTAAAGTTCCCTCCCAACCTTACACATTCTATGACTCTAAAGGTTCCTTCCAACCCAACTCATCCCATGTACAACATGAATATTTTCATCGCACTGTATTTGGAAGGTCAAGAGCAGTGCCAAAAGGAAGAACACAGAAGGATGGTGGCCACCAACAGCAGTCAAGATATCAAGAGCCAGAACAGAGGCAGAGCATCAAGGTGAAGAGAAGAAGAGACAGTAAGGTGGGGGAGAGGCAAGAGGCATAGAGGAGCTGCAGAGGAATAATACAGTAGGGCTGAAAGACAGGCAGTATTCTGCAACAGAAGCTCCTGAGAAGCAGACAGGTAACAGCAATATACAGACTGTGTCCAGCCAAACATCATGTGTGTGTGTTTGGACAGGACAGGATGGGAAGTGTGGGAAAGCTTATGTATGGAACAAAGCACACATCACCAGGAGTTTTCCATGGTTCAAATAACCATCCAACAGGGGTTTATTTCTCCCATCATTATTAAGTTCTGTCCTCAGTCCTGAAAGCACTCAAAAGCCTTGAAGCTCCAACTCTGACTCCAGCACTTCAGTTACTGGCTAGGTGCTAATCACCTGTTGCAACCTCCTACCCGTAGTCAATACATGCCTCTCCTTTCTGACACCTTCTGTCCATAACCAAGTGTGACTACAGCAGTACTCCATTAGTACCATTCCCCCCTTAGCAAAGGCCCAGCTGTGTTCTCTGCCACTTTAACAGGAAGACCCTGCTAACGTCTGTACCAGGCTTCACTGCTCATTTGGTTATCAAACCAAAGACTGACATGTTACATGAACACCTCACAATGTGCCCTTTCCACTCATGGTGCCATACTCACTCCTCACCAAGAATTGCTTGCTCCTGGGTTAGCTCCTGGAAGCGTTCCCGCATGTTCTCCAGCTCCACAACAAGGCGACGCTCAGATTCCTCTTTCAGATTCAAGGCCTCTTCCAATGCAGCTTTTTCTGCAACGTAGCCTTCAATAATGCCTAAAATCCCAAGTCAGAAGGCAAACAAAGCCAGAGACAAACTCATCTATTGGAAAAAAGCAGCTTGAAACCATGAGTCAAAAATTTTATGCAAACAATGGAAAGTGACACAGAAAGGAAGAAGTAGAAGATGAGTTATATCTACACTCTAGCTAGGCTTCTTGAAGTATCTCAAGGAACAAAATGTACCAGCTGATGTATTCAAACAGATTTTATGAGGCTGCTGTGTGACAAAATGTCTCCAAACAAGTGGAATGTATAAGGGGATGCTTAAGCCTCGATGTGCCAGGATCACCTCAACACAGGACAGCCTGACATATCCTCTGCTGGGTACTGAGGTTCAAAGAAACAGAATCTACAGGAAGTAAGATCAAATGGTAGAGTTAGAGCCCAAGAGACCCAGGAATGATTCCAGAAAGGGAGGAAACAGGTTTTGGAAAGATCAAATATGCTTAAAGGAGCATGACTGAAGAGAAATGGAAAGCAGATGCCATGATCAGGGAGGGAAGCTCAGGCTGAAGGACATGAAACGCTCAAGATTCTCCTACATAAAGGCAAAGACCTCAAGTTGTAACCTTCAGAAGGAGGAATCAGACTGATGATATTATCTGTCACGGCATTGAGACTTACATTGTGTGCTGGGCTGGGCTCCCCGAGTCAAGAAGGACAGAGAACTACTGGAGTGGGGACAAAAAGGGCTATGAAGGCAATGAGGGGACTAGAACATCTCTTAAGAGAGGCTAAGGGACTTACTTCGCAGCCTGGAGAAGATGGATGGGGGATCTCATCAATATTGATAAATCCTTGAGGGGTGGGCTCAGGAGGATGGGTCAGTGTGTTCAGTGGTGCCCAGAGACAGGACAAGAGGTGATGGGCACTAACTGGACTATAGGAAGTTCCACCAAACCCTGAGGAGATACTTCTTTGCTGGGAGGGTGGCAGCGCCCTGGGCCAGGCTGCCCAGAGAGGTTGGGGAGGCTCCATCTTTGAGGACATTCAAACCCCATGACCCTGGGCACTGTCCTGTCTAGCCTGCTTGACAGGACCCTGTTCTGGGGGGGAAGGGTAGGACTGGAGGATCTCCAGAGGTCCCTGCTAATCCTGATCAGTCTGTGATATCAACAGCCTCAGCCTTTTATCTCACATTATAAAATCTCTCTGGTTGACACTGCACCATTCCAAGGTCTGATTTACACTGGCAGTGTATCTTCTGGCCAATACTCCAGGCTCCCATGTTTAGACACGCAGGAACAGAACACAGATTGAAATCTTGTGGTATTTTTCACATGCAACCAATGCTGGGAGGATTTAAAAGCACTATTGCAGGTGGCCCAGGGAAATGCCATCCTGATGAAGGGAGTGGAGCAGGAGATTTACAAGAGAAGGCCCAAGCTTCGAGTACCTCAGTAATCTGAAGGGCAGAGAACAGACGATACAAAGCATATCACAGATATCTGGAGGAATGAGGTAGGAGGGAAGGCACTGAAATCTCTTCCTCTTGGTTCCACTGTCTTACCCTCTGCTTTATGGAGCTCCAGTGCCAGCTGGTTCTTGGCCTCACTCTCCTCGCTGAGGCACTCCATCAGCTCCTGGTGCTGACTCACCACCTGGGCCGTTTCCCGGTTCCGGCGGCTGAATTCTTCTTCAAACTGGGCATGGTTTTCATGCATTTTTTCCAGCTACAAGTACAGAGTTTTCCCTAGCATCAGATCTTGGATGGACATGCAACATAACAGTATCACAGACATTTAAAGAAAAACACTCTTAATTTTTTAGACCCATTATGCATTGAAGTCCCAGTTTTGAAGGTTCATTTTAGTGTCAGGCTGACTTTGCCCAAACCCCTGTAACCTCTGGTGACTCCCTGTACCCACATACCTGTATATTCACCACAAATCTTTCTTTGGTACACGAGTTTCTTTACTGAGGATAAAAAGATGCACCTCCCTGTTGGCTACAGTGCTCAACCCTGACATTTTCTAAGACACTTGAAATTCAAAGCATCCTCACACTTCAATTCAAGAGACTCAGGTACGACTAAGACAGCAAAGTAAGTACATCACCAGTTTTCCAAGGTACAGCACCAGCTCTTAGACTACATGCATGTGCCTCCCATCACTGATAATTTGTCATGTATGCAGACAGAAATCTGTTTCTTTTTAGTAGCCATCCCTACACGGTGCTAAATACACAAACCTTAAAACAGACTTCACCTTTTCAGTATAATCACCCATCTCTACAGACACCTCAAGTTTTACCTGTTGAGTTGATTCTGTAACCAGCTCCAGAAGTCTCTCTACTGCAGTGCGCAAGCGACAGCCAATTTTCAGGATCATTTCTTCATTTTCACATGCCAGTTCTGGCTTTGTAAAAACACTTTCACATAAGTATTGGCTCAGCTCCGAGCCCTCATCTGTCACTGGAGATAGCTGGTTGTGTTCTGCAAGGGTTTCATCAAGCAGCTCTTCTAATGAAATCAAAGAAGATATTTAAAAACATGGATAAATGACATGAACTGGCTGCTCAAATAACCACTGAGATCAGACAGTGACCTTGCTTGGTCCTGGAGATGTATGAGTTTTCACCTTGTAGTACACATCAATAACTCATTGTCGGCAAATCAAGAGGGTCTTTCACAATGCTTGGGAATATTGTGCATCAGGGCCTGAAACTCCACATTCACCAGGCTGGGCTTTCCAACCCTACAATCCATTCAGCTTTTTCTAACAACATTTTTACTTGAACTATGAAGAGTATTAAACAAAATCATAGAATGGTCTGGGTTGGAAGGGACCCTAAGGATCACAGAGCTCCAACCCCCTGCCACAGGCAGGGCCACCAACCTCCACGCCTGGAGCTACACAAGGTTGCCCAGGGCCCCATCCAACCTGGCCTGGAACACCTCCAGGAATGGGACATCCACTCCCTCTCTGGGCAGCCTGTTCCAGCCCCTCACCACTCTCTGGAAAAAGCTTCCCTGTAATATCCAATTTAAACCTTCCCTCCCTCAGCTCTAGTCCATTCCCCCTTGTCCTGCCAGTCTCTGCCCTTTCACAAGCTGATTCCCTCCTGTTCCTCTGCTCCCTTCAGGGACTGGAAGGCTGCAATGAAGTCCCCCTGCAGCCTTCTCATCTCCAGGTTGAAGAAGCCCAGCTCCCTCAGCCTCTCTTCGTAGGGGAGGTGCTCCAGCCCTCTGATCATCTCTGTGGCTTCTGTGACCCCTCTCCAACAGTTCTACATCTTCCTGGTACTGGGGCCCCAGATCAGGACACAGTACTCCAGCTGGGGCCTCCCGAGGGCAGAGCAGAGAGGGACAATTCCCTCCCTGTCCCTGCTGCCATCCTTTTTCTGATGGAGCCCAGGATACCATTGGCCTTCAGAGCTGCAAGAGCACATGGATGGTTCATGGGAAGTTTCTCATCCACCATGAGAAAAAAAGAACACTTTCATTTTAATACTCTTCATAGAGTAGAGATAGACACCATCTGAAGCGTGGAGGACCTTTAAAAGATACACAGGATGTAGCCCAACACAAGCTTTCCCCTTTGTGAACCTCACCTGTATAAAAGGAAGCAAAAAGATGTTTTCAGGAAGGTGAACTGACTTCACGCAGTTGTGGATTTGTACTCACCTTTTTCTAGATGATACTTTTCTTTGGCTTTGAAATACTGTGTGTATCCTATTTCTTCCAGAATACTGTGACTTTCTCTAGAATTTCCAGAGGCCAGAGTGTCATCAAGGCAAAGACCGACCTTGCTACAGATAAGATCCTCGATAGCTATCGTGGCCTTCACCAACTCCATAAGCAATTTCAAAACATGCTGGTAAGATTCATGCAGGTTTTTCCTAAAACAAAAGTGTATAAAACACTTCAAAAATGTCCCTGCACTGTCAAGGAGAGCACATCTACTACTATAGTATTTGTGACATCAAAATAACTTGGGGTGTTCTGGCAGACTAGACAACAGAAATTAGACGGATCAAACTGTTTTAGTATTAAGACACACACCAAGCCAGTTTCTTAAAGGTGAGAGAGAGAACTCTTATAGAAGCTTATTCATCATGACAAAAAAAAAGTAAAAAGCCCCCTTGGGTTGGTAATAAAACAAAAGCAAACACAAAACCTCCTTGCAAATCAAAGCCAACATATCATCCTATGCTGTTGATCTGAGATTTTGGCCTACTTATTGGTTTATGAGAAGTTAGAAAAACAAACAAGAAATGAAGCACCAAACATGACACAGCCTAATATGTACAAACCGTTCATCCTTGGACTGCTGGATATCAGATCTCAACATGGCAACCAAATTCCCTCCTTCCTGGTTTTCTCGGTCCCGCCGTTGAAGGAGCGTCTCCAGTTCAGAGTTGGTCTCCTCTATTTCATGGTTTAAAGACTCCACTTTCTTTTCCAGCTGAGGAAGATACAGTAGCAACGCAACTGTTGGTAATTTTGCCTAAACTATGAACTTCACCCAATGACTGGACCCTTCATCTCTTTGGATACATGCACACAAATCAAGGTCCCTGCATAAATTTCGACACTGTAGCACACAAACCTGATCACAACCTGTGCCAGCCAGCTTTCTCCTGTGCCCTCTCTTCTCATACTTATATGTTCAGGTTACTCCTCCATCCCATATATTACGTATATATAAAAATATACGTATTTTTAATATATATAAATTGAAAGTATATATAATTTTATATCTAGTTTTATAACATAATATATAATACATTACGCATATAATTATATAATATATACAATTATATAATAGCCATATATACATAGAATATTATTTTAATATATAAATATACACATCTCTATATATGAAGACATATAAAAAAATGAACAAGGTATATACCCACCCTAACCCCTGTTTTTTGCTGCCAAATCACTCCTATTTTGTCTCAAAAGTAACCCAACATATTAGTCAAAATATCTGTTTTGATGATATTGCAAAGCAAGAAAAGCATTCTACTCCCCTGGCAACTTTCTCATCCCATCTCAAATTTTGCATGAAGAGCGAGAAAAAAAAGGGAATATATTTCTTCCAGCAGAGAAAACTCCTAGTGTTACCTCCAGTTTCCCCAGTAAACAGAACACTCTGGTGTATCAGATGTACAGTTTGGTCAGAGCTTCCCAAATGGTGAGAGAAGACATGAAAGTTTTATACTTCATTTTATCTTCCATAAATAAAAACTCAAAAGCATTATTTAAGTAATGGAAAAAAACATGACACTTCTGAACTTCCTCATTAAAAGAGACACCTTTTTCAAGGTGTCCCTCTCTCTTTAAAAGCTTTCTGGGTAGCCTTGAACGGGTAATTTTGATTCAGCTTTGATATTTGTGTTACAGGAGGCATTACATTTTTTTCTGTTTGGCAAAAGGAAGTTCTCTCTGCCACTTCTGGGTCAGAGTTTTCTATTTGCTGTATCTTACGTCCTCCAAGCTACAGGTCAGGTGGCTGAGAAAAGCTACCAGAGCACTGTCTGTTCGACAACAAAGGTGATAGATACAGATAGTATCTAATACACAGATGAGGAGGTCAGCCATGGAACCTCCTCTTCCAATGCAGTGTTTATCTCTGAGAAGTGGCTGAGGATCAGCTTGCAAGCTGCTCCGCTGTCTCAATGTCCACATGACTGCTGCAGCGCTCCAGCTAAGAGATGCTGCAAGTTGAAAACCAGAGATGACAAGAACTATAGAATCATAGATTGGTCTGGGTTGGAAGGGACCCCAAGGATCACAGAGCTCCAACCCCCCTGCCACAGGCATGGCCACCAACCTCCAGGCCTGGAGCTACACAAGGTTGCCCAGGGCCCCATCCAACCTGGCCTGGAACACCTCCAGGGATGGGCCACCCACCCCCGCTCTGGGCAGCCTGTTCCAGCACCTCACCACTCTGAGTGCCCCTTTATACACATCTTGACAAAGGTAGGAGCATTGTGCTAAAATACAACCACAAAAGCACATTTAAAACCTGTTTTAAAACTTTCCACGCACCTGGATGATCATGGCTGCTTTTTCCTGTAGTAGGGCTGATAGCTTCTCCTGCTCCTTTTGGTGAGCAGCCTGTGCCTTCTCCCTCTCCTGAATCAACACCTGCTCTTTGTCACGTAGTGATGCCATTTTCTCAGCTTCAAACTCATCCTGTGTAAGTCACACACCCTTTGGTTTACAGGGGGGAGGGGGAAATCCAAACCAAACCAACACCCACCAACCACCTCCAAACCCCTACAAACCAATTGCCCTCTCATTTTAAACCTACCTCATAGATTTACTAGCAGTAACTTATGCAGTTAACAACCCCAATCAACAAAATCATATCCAAACCATGATTTAAGAATAATTAAGTAGGTACATGAACTATGGGAAGATGTTCAGTGTGACATGGGCCACTGCAGACTGCCAAGACAGCCATGAAGAGTAGGCTGGGGAAGGCTCACTGCAGAAACCTGTACCAGCCCCTAACCCAGCTCAGCTGGACACTGCAAAGTCAGTCTCTTAACCAGAGACAGCTCTACAAGCAGCAAAATCACCCCTGGCAAAATTTCAACAGAAAGAGAAGTTTCTGGTGCCCCAAATGCTGCTGGGGAACTAAAGCGCCTGCGCAGCCCAAGAGAGAGAAGGGAATCACTGCTGGGGGAGCTGTGGGCCAGCCAGCCCCATCCCCAGCAGGTGCAGGCTGGTGCCAAAACCCACCTCCAGCAACTTCTCAGGACACACTTGCAACCTCTGTCACAAAAGATATCTGCCTCTCCACTCCAGAGGCAGGAAAAATGTCCTGCACATCTGCAGCACTCAGCTCCAGAGGTTGGTGTGGCAGTCAGAAGAGTCCCATCTCATGCTGGAGCACTGACAGGAACAGCAAGAAGCTGTTGAACATTCCCAAGGAGAAGCAACTAAGGAAACAGCAGTTCATTTCACCCAAATTATTTGTGCTCCACATGTGCTAAGCATAGTGACAGCACTGAGATGCACATAAGCTCTCCACATGCTGGTGGGTTTCCCTCTCAGACACTGGATGTGTCTTCTCCATTCATTTAACAGCCTGACAGGTGCAGGTCACCCAGCCAGGGAAGGCATTTTGCACAAGGCTCAAAAGGTGACAGGCAACTACCACCTTGTACACAAGGGCAAAGATAATTTTGGAGGATAAGCATCTTCAAGAAGCTCATCAAGATGAAAGCTTGGAACTCAAATGATGAACTCCAGAAAGCAGAAATGAAGACCAAGAAAAAAAACTCACATACAAAGTGCTCACTGTCCCCACACACTTGGCAAAAGCCCAGATAACATGGAACACTTTTTACTATATGTAGAAGCACAGTAGACAAGGGATGAGGGGCCAAGGGCAATGTCTCTGCAGACACCAAGAAGTGGTACTTTCAAACAACAAAACAAACAAACATGCTTAAAGCAAGTGCTTTCTGCTTGATTCTTTGGTTCTGTTTGAAGGAGAGCACTTCACAGCCTGTTCAGGATGTGAAGACAACCCTGTAATCTTAGGAAATTCAACAAGGGCAAGCGTAGGGTCCTGCACCTTGGGAGGAATAACCCCCAGCACCAGTACAGGTTGGAGGTTGTCCCCCTGGGAAGCAGCTCTGTGGAAGGAGACTGGGGAGTCCTGGTGGGCAACAGGCTGACCACGACCAGTGATGTGCCTTTGGGCCAAGAAAGCCAAGGGCATCCTGGGGGGAATCAAGAGAAGTGTGGGCAGCAGGTTGAGGGAGGTTCTCCTGCCCCTCTGCTCTGCCCTGGAGAGGTCTCATCTGGATTACTGTGTGCAGTGAAGGACAGGGAGCTACTGGAGAGGGTACAAAAGGCGGCTACAAAGGTGATAAGGGGACTAAAACATCACATATTCAAACCCCATCGGGACACTGTCCTGTGCAGCCTGCTCAAGGGGATCCTGGTCGGGCAGGGTGTTAGACAGGATGATCTCCAGAGGTCCCTGCCAACCCTGACCACTTTGTGATCCATAAAGGCAGTGTTCTGTCAGCACTGTTTCCAACACTGCTTGTGCAGAGTGTTTCTCTGTGGGGGCATGTGCTGAAGTTCATTTCATTCAGACCCTACCTTCAGCTGTGCAATCTGCTGTTCAAGCAGTAGCTCTGACTGACACTTCAGCAGCTCAATCTCCTCCTGGAACTGAAGCTGCTGCTTCAATTTGACCTCCTCAAATTGAGCCAGAAGAGCTGTTCTCATGGTTTCTACCTCAGAGGCCGATGCAGAAGCATACATCTGCAGGGAAGCAGATAACACCAAATGTTTTAGCCTTACCATTATGGTCATGGAAAAAATAAAACCAAACCAAACCTATGAAGCTCCACTGAGTTCTGAGTATTTTCACAATGAGTCTCTCCAGTCCCCAAGGACATACAGCACTTCCATCTATCACCATGCTGACCACTGAGAAAAGCAAGTTGGTAAAAATAAGTAAGAAGCAACAAGGCATTAGGTACCAAGTATCTCCTGTATTCACAAGGCCACTGGGTGAGACTAAGAACACTCCCTGCTTGTTCTTCCCAGCAGATACTTGTCTAAAAGACATCTGAATACATAAGGAAGGAAGAGGGGGAGAGAAACACACAGAGAATATATTAAGAGGTGATTTCTCCCATTCAAATGGGATTTAAATGGAGGCATCTGTCCTTGAGCCAGGGTTTAACCTCCATAAACATCACACTGTACTTGATGCAATTACTCTATGATACACCACAGAACAGTCCATCAGAGAAAAGCTTTGGGGAGGGGGTGTGGGATGGTGGGGGTTTTTCATTTGTTGGCTTGTGGGTTTTTTCCTATTACCCTCTAAGAAGAGTCACTGTAGTGATCAGAACAGAGACAAATCCCATTTCTAAGATGAAGGGCTTAAAAATGTAATAATCACAAGAACTTCTCGCAAAACTAATCTCCCAAGAGCAACAAGAGTTCACAAAACGCTCTGGCCATCTGGAAAGCACTACCAGCTCTAAGGCCTGACAGCCCAAAAGCACATAGGGTATCCCCTCAAACCTCAATGTTTTGAGCTGCACAAGTAATACAGAGGTGCACCAGTATTGAGCAGTTATTTAGCATATTATCCAATTTTCAGATTAATAACTAAAAAAAAGTGAGCTGCCTTTTAAGAGTACATGTGCTGTTTGTTTACAGCTGGATACAGCTCTGTGACATCTAATACATGAATGCAACATATAATACACCAAAAAAGAAAAGTCATATTGAGTCCAGTTCTGAGCTCCCTGGTATAAAAAAGACAGGGATCTCCTGGAGAGAGTCCAGAGGAGGCTACAGAGATGAAGGGCCTGGAGCATCTCCCCTGTGAGGAAAGGCTGAGTGAGCTGGGACTGTTCAGCCTGGACAAAAGCAGCCTGAGAGGGGATCTGATCAATGGTTATCAACGTCTGAAGGGTGGGACACAGGGGGACATGGCCAGCCTCTTCTCAGTGTCTGTGGGGACAGGACAAGGGGCAATGGCCTCAAGTTGGAGCACAGGGAGTTCCACACCAGTCTGGGGAAGAACTTCTTCCTGGTGATGGTGAGGGATTCCTGGGACAGGCTGCCCAAGGGGGTGTGGAGTCTCCTTCTCTGGAGATATTCCAGCCCCACCTGGATGCTGACTTGTGTGACCTGTCCTAGGGACCCTCCTTTGGGGGTGGACCCAATGGGCTCTGGGGGTCCCTTCCAGCCTCTACAATTCTTTGAGTCTGGGATTCTTAATCATTTGTGGCTGCTTGTATCAACAGGACTCAGATAGTATAAAAGACTTGACTAAACAGAAGAGCTTACTTCATTCTGATGTTTAAGAAGAACAAATTTTTAGCTTTTGCTCTGAAAGTATCACCAAACTTACACATGAAACAAGAAGAAATGAGGAAGCTTTAAGAACAACTAGGAAGATTTCCAAACTTTACCAAGAAAACATATTTGGAAGGGTACTACCTATTACTATTTCTCTAAGAAAAGGAGGACTCAGTGTTATTCACTTCTAAAAGCTTGAAGTGAGCAGTCACTTTCCACAAATGGTTAAAAGACTTAATTTATTACCTCTGAGTTTTCTACAAAATGGCAGCTTTGGAGTTTTTAATTACATACAGCAGGAACATGGAAGAAAGTGAGCCACCTTCCCCTTGCCCCAGTAAAGAGAGTCCTGCAAGCATCAAATTCAGGGTACCTCCCATATATGAATTCTTCTAAAGTTAATAAACCAGAATTTACTTTATGTTCAGATATTTGAGTTTTAGGTATCAGCAACATACTGACCTCTTGCTCATGTTCATATTGTGCTTTCAGTTTCCCCAATTCTTTTTCCAGCTCCATGGAGTAATCTTCTTTATGTTTGTTTATCTCTGCCTCATGAAGATCCTGAAGTTCCTGGAGTGCTTTCCTATGTTTCTCCTCCATATTCAAGACTTCCTTGCGCAGTATGTCCAGGGCCAGACATTTTTCTTCTTCCAGCAGCTTCCTTTCATTTTGAAGAGCGATGTTCAAATCATCCTGTGTAAGCATTAATTGCAAAAGCAGAAGGAAAAAAAATATGTACTAATATTCTTGTAACCTATTTGTAAAGCATACACCCTATATCAAAGCTTTTTAAGAAAACATTCTGCTTTTTCCTCTATCCATAGCAGCACTCCCCATCAACACAATCTTCAACTTTTTCTTTCTTTACACTCAAGAACAATCAAAACACAGATTTAAGATTAGTTAGCAAAGATAGGGCAGAAGAAAAATACCCGCCCTTTCCCTTCAAGTATCTTCCTCTGAGCTCATGTGGGCACAGGAAACAGAGAAACCTAAGTTTGAAAAGTAGACACAGTGACAGACCAGTCTGAGAAAAGAGCTAAACCTTCTTGCCTCTGTGACTTGGGATCATTTTAAACCCACCTGAGCTCTAAGAGATCACGCTTCTGCCCTGTCATGAGTAAAGCTAGAGACTTCCATTAAAGGCCCTTAGACACAGTCTGCTCACCCACAGTCAGCTCCCAAAACCACATCTGTGACCTCTAGAGATACTTTTCTTCTATTCTTCCTCATGAGATTGTGCCACTAGGCCAGATCTTTAGATTCCCAGAGTCATGACAACCTACAGGATCACATCTGAAGAATTATGTGGTAACTAACAGGCAAAGAATCAGTGGGGCTGGCAGGGATCTGTGGAGATTGCTCCAGTCCCACTCCTGCCAGAGCAGGGCCCCTCGAGCAGGCTGCACAGGACAGCACCCAGGATCATGGGGTCTGAATGTCTCCAGAGATGGAGCCTCCCCAACCTCTCTGGACAGCCTGGCCCAGGGCTCTGCCACCCTCCCAGCAAAGAACCTGGTCTTCCTATAGAACAGATTGCACCCATCACCTCTTGTCCTGTCCCTGGGCACCACTGAACACAGACTGACCCGTCCTCCTGAGCCCACCCCGCAAGGATTTATCAGCACTGACAAGATCCCCACTCTGTCTTCTCCAGGCTGCAAAGTCCCTCAGCGTCTGTGTAAGAGATGTTTTAGTCCCCTCAGCATCTCCGTAGCCTCTTTATTGTCCCCTCACCAGTAGCTCCCTGTCCTTCCAGCCCCAGAGAGCCCAGCACTCCACACAATATTCCAGATGAGACTCCCCAAGGCAGAGCAGAGGGGCAGGAGAACCTCCCTGACCTGCTGCCCACACTTCTCTTGATACCCCCCAGGATGCCCTTGGCTTTCTTGGCCCAAGGGCACATTACTGGCTCATGGGCAGCCTGTTGCCCACCAGGACTCCCTGGTCTTTTTCCGCAGAGCTGCTTTCCAGAGACTCTGGGTCACAAAACAGACCCTCCAGTTGGAGTTGTGTTACAAGTATTTACTTTGTGCGTACTTTTTCCACGCACCGAGACAAAAAACTCATTGGTCTGAGCACTCAGGGAGGGGGAAGGGATAGATGGACCTCATTTCCAGCTTCCATTTCCTATTTCAGCTCACAACATGGACACACAGAAATGTTAGTGCTGACGCAAAGGATGTTGCAGAAATACACCCCAAGCACAAGAGACAAGGTGATGCTACACAACATTCCAGCAGGTATCACTTTCTATGGCACATATTCCACCTGACTCACCTTATGAGCTTCTTCAGCTTCAACAGCCATGGCTTTAAGTTTTTCCACATGAAAAGCAGCTAGCTCGATTTTCAAGTTATTTTGGGAAAGCTGCAGTTCTTCAGCATGCTTTAACTTCAACATCTCTATCTCCTGGCCCAAGCGTGCCTGATTCATTTTGTCCTGTTCATGGAGCTGTTCTGTGTGCTGCAGCTGCAGCTTCTCAAGAGCCTGACTGTGTTCATCTCTTATATTCTGAATTTCAGATAGGTAGGACGACTCCAAGGAATCCAGATTGGATAAATGTTTAGCCTCCAGCTCATCAATCTGTGCCTGATGCTTTGCCTGCAGCTCAGCAGCACAAGCTTCCAGCTGAATCTGCTGTTTACTTTCCAGTGAAGATTTAAGTGTATCAAATTCAGCATGGTGCTTCCTTTGAAGCTCAGCTGTAAGAGACAAAATTTCTTGCTTATGCTTTTCCTGTAGCTGCTGACTTTGGAGTTCCAGCTCATCAACATGTTTCTTTTCCAGCTCTTGGAGAAGAATCTCTTGGTCAGTTTTGAATTTCTGAGTCATAGCTTTGTGTTCCTCCAGAAACCTGTGTTATTTGCAAAACAAGTTAGGAGACTGCTGTTAAAAAGGCACAGTTGGTTCTTTGAAAAAAATAACTGAAATAACAAATGCAAATGAAGAAAAAGTAAGTAGGCCTTACTTAGACTCACCAATTTTACTTTATGGTTCAAATACAGAATGAATTCAAAGACAGCCACAAAGATGATTCCACAGCCATGTAATCAAAGGCTTCCAAAAGGCCACTTGGCTGTGTATCTGGCTATCAACAGGCAGACTAGCAACCCTATTGAATTACTAGCATTGTGTTACATAAAATCCTTGTTCCCCCCGTCACAACAGAGCATCTAGGACAGTATATACATTGTCTACATCTTGAATGGGGCTGCAAGGGTCCAAAAACAAGCCCCTCCAAAAACATCTGGTTAAGACTCAGCCATAAAACCACAGGGGAAGCATACGTAGGGTGGTTGGGAGCTCCTCCAAGCTCAGCTCAGCTCTCTGAGGTCTGCTTAAAGCTTGATGCAGAAGATTTAGTATCTGAAATGCAGCAGTTTACTGTAATAATTAACTAGTATCTTTGGATACCAAGGATTAAAAGGCACTCAGTTAGTTAAAGGTTAAGTTCCAGCTTTCACTGCTTTTGTGTTGCATTACTTCCCCAATCTCTTTCTACAGAGGTATATTTGGGAAGGGAAGAAGGGATAGACTTGAAGCAATGCCTGCATATACAAACATGTAGCTGTTTGAATATTTCCTCTAATAGACTAAAAACAACAGGGATAGGAAGGGGAGACAAAACAGTTCTTACAGCCTTCCAGTCTAACCAGAACTGAAGAATCCCACCATAGGCAGCCCATCAACCTCAGCATTCAGTAGGCAGCACAAGCTTCAGTCACTAGGAGACGTTTGCTCAAGCTCACTTGAATTTTTGGAAAACACTTGGAAAACGAGTATTTATTTCCACTGCCTTGTGCTGCAACACCTCCCCTCCAGAAAGGCCAGGATGGGATTTTCAGTTGTGTGCTGTATTCTTACCTGTACCACGCAGCACTGCACTACACCACACGTGATTTCCTACGCTAGATTAAACGCATTTACAGTGTCACGCTGGACAGCATTACTGTTCCCTGGGAGAGCAAGCTTCACATGCACCAGGTAGCTGGTGACATCAAGTGACAAGCCTACATCACTATGCCTTAAGTTTAAAATAAGAAAAAGTAACAATAACAACCATAAAATCGTTTTGGTTAGAAAAGACTTTTAAGATCCTAAAGATCACAGAACATTAGGGGTTGAAAGGGGCCTCAAAAGAGCATCTAGTCCACCCTCCCCTGCCAGAGAAGGGTCACCCAGACTAAGTCACACAGGAATGCATCCAGGTAGGGTTTGAATGTCTCCAGAGAAGGAGACTCCACAGCCTCTCTGGGCAGCCTGTCCTACTGCTCTGTCACCCCCACAGTGACAAAGTTCCTCCTGTCATTCCCATGGAGCTTCCTCTGCTCCAGTTTGCACCTGTTGCTCCTTGTCCTATCGCTGCCATCCCTGAGAAGAGCCTGGCTCCAGCCTCCTGATGCTCACCCTTTACGTATTTATAGACATTAATAAGGTCACTCCTCAGTCTTCTCTGCTCCAGGCTAAAGAGGCCCAGCTCCCCCAGCCTCTCCTTATGAGGAAGATGTTCCACTCCATGTTGGTGTCCCTGCGCTGGGCTCTTTGTGTCCTTCTGGAGCTGAGGGGCCCACAACTGGGCACAACATTCCAGGTGCGGGGCCTCACCACAGGGGAAGGAGGACCTCTCCTGACCAACCCCCCTTCTCATACATCCTAGAATGCCATCAGCCTTCCAGTGGTTAACCCAGAACTGCCAACTCCACACACCACTACACCACATCCCTCAGCACCACATCTGTGTGTTTTGAATCACCATTCCTGGAGGTATTTAACTGCTTTCCTAAGGCAGCCTGTTCCAGTGCTTGATAAATCTTTTGGTGAAGAAATTTTCTATAATACCCAATTTTTAATAATATCCAATCTAAACTTCCTCAGGTGCAACTTGATGACATTTCCTCTGGTCTATTGCTTGTTACTTGGGAGAAGATACCAACCCCGCCTCATTACACCCTCCATAGAGAGCAATCAGGTCTCCCCTCAGCCTCCTCTTCTCCAGGCTAGGCACCCCCAGTTCCTTCAGCCGTTCCCCATCAGACTTGGGCTCCAGATCCTTCTCCGGACCCGCTCCAGAACCTCAATGTCCTTCCTGGAGTGAGGGGCCCAAACCTGAACACAGCAGTCAAGGGGCTGCCTCACAAGTGCCCAGTACAGGTGACAATCACTGCTCTGGTCCTGCTGGCCACACCGTGGCTGATACAAGCCAAGATGCTGTTGGCCTTCTTGGCCACCTGGGCACGCTGCTGGCTCATGTTCAGCCAGCTGTCGACCAATATTCCCAGGTCTTTCTCCACCAGGCAGCTCTCCAGCTGCTCTGTCCCCAGCCTGTAGCTCTGCAGAGGCTTGTTGTGACCCAAGGGCAGGACCTGGCACTGAGCCTTGTTGAACCTCATGCAGTTGCCTCAGCCCATGGATCCAACCTGTCCAGACCCCTCTACAGAGCCTTCTTACCCTCCACCACATCAACACTCCCACACAAGTTGGCATCATCTGCAAACTTACTGAAGGCACACTCGATCCCCTCACCCACATCACTGATCAAGACATTAAAGAGAACTGACTGAATTGGTAAGTGAAAGTACTCAAATCCTCAGGACTTACTTGTTTTGTGCTTCTACAAGTTTCACCTCACACTCCTCCTGCAGACAAAGCGTGGCCTTCTCCATTTCTTTGGCCATGAGCACTTTGGCTGCCTGCAGGTCACTGTCATACTGCTGCTCCCGGGATTTCTGTGCTGCCTGTGCACTCACAAGGCTGTCTTCCAGTTGCTGCAAGGTGTTTTGCTGCTCTTTCACCAGCTTCTCCAGTTCTACAATTCTGGCAGCCTGCTGATCCTGAAACTGCTTCATTTCAGCTTCGTGGAGCTCAAACTCCCTCTGCAAATCCTGCTTCTCCTGTTCCATTCTATGTTGCAGTTCTGTGCGCAGCAACGACACCTTCTCTTCAGCTTGGATTCTTTGGTCCTCACTTTCACACTGCCACTTCAGCTCTTTTTCTTTGTACATAGTCTCTATTTTCTGGACTTCTTCTCTGGCTTCCCTTAGTTTATTCTCGTGATCCTCAGCAATTTTACATTTTACCTGTGAACACAGTTAAGAAAAAGTGAAGCCAAAACCAAACTCAAGGGTGTGAAATTAATCTTCTTAGACATTTAAGGTCTTGGAGAGATTCAATTCTTGCAGAGAAGCCACCCTTCCAAATAAAAACAAGGCTGAAACATCAAATTACAAGTACTTGAATTCAATGCACAATTAAGAGTTAATTGAGGTAAGGAAGGTACAAAAAAAATTAGGGGAGAAACCTAGAATTAAACTGGTACTCTGTGTTGTCTTCTCTCAGGGTCACATTTCTTCCTTTCAGGAGTTGAACTTAAAAAGCTATGGACACCTCAGGTATTTACATCAGTGGGATTAAAACTCTTGTACATCTCTCCTCTCCTTAGACATTCCAGGTGGCATTTTATATGGAGTATCTAAGATTACGATCTCACACATTGCACAAGAGCAACACAGAAAGCAGGGAGCACTAACACAGGAGCCAAAGCACCAAGTGACTGCTCAAGGATGAAAGGAAAAAGCCACACTGGAGGTAAAGAGGTAAAGAAAGAGTAAACTAAGGAAACAACAGGGTAATCAAAAAGAGAAGTTAGAGAGGTCACAGAGAAGCATCAACATGAAGCATACTCTTCAGTTTTCCCTTGGAAGGCTTCGACAAATACTTGAGCATCCATCCACGCTACAACCTAAATGAAGAGGCAGCAAAGAAACACAAACCCCCCAGGTTTTGATTAAAACACAACCCGTGAAAACTTGGTGAGGGTGCACTGGAAACAGAGGGAACTGAGGAAATCTGCTCACTGAGTTTCTGAGAGCAGGAGATCCAGAGGGGAAACAATGTCTTTGCAGCTGGTGGATCAGCCGGCTGACCGTTCCAGCCTTCTCTTTGGACCAGCCAGCAGTGCCAAACACCATTCTGCACATGGTGGGAGTAAACCAGTAGTACTGAAAGCTTCACTGCTGGGAGCTTCACCTGAGACTGTTTCATCTACAAAGGTTCTGCAATTGTTTTCTCTGGCCTTCTCCACCTGTTCAATACTGGAAAAGGGTACATATCCGTCTCTCTCTAAAAAGGGAGGAAAGAAGCACTTGAAATGTGAGCCTCATCCATCTAATTCCCGTAAGCATTCAAATACCAGAACAAACTAAACAACAAATTAACATCCAATCTCTGTTTATCCTCAGATGGGACAGCTGGTTTAGCAGGTAAAGGGAAGGTGCCAGATAGGATTCTTCAGCTCTGAGGATTTGAGAGTGCAGGTATGAGAACTACACCAAACCAAGCAAAAGAGGAAAACTGTTGTCCAGATTCTTTCTTCTTCCATCAAAAAAATGTCTGATTTTTTTTTTCAGAGAATCCAAGGCTACAGGGGTCACAGGGACCTCTGGAGATCATCTAGTCCAAGCCCCTGCTAAAGCAGGACTGCCTCTAGCAGGTTGCACAGGATCGTGTTCCAGACCATGAGTTTGGGATCTCCCCAGAGAAGGAGACTCCCCAGCCTCTCTGGGCAGCCTGTCCCAGGGCTCGGGCAGCCACAGAGTGAAGAAGCTGTTGCTCATGTTGGAATGGACCTTCCCATGATCCAGTTTGTGCCCATCACCTCTCGTCCTGTTGTTGGGCACCACTGAAAACAGTCTGGCCCCATCCTCTGGACACCCACTTTAGATATTAATAAGTATTGATCAGATCCCCTCTCACAGTCTTCTCTTCTCCAGGCCAAAAAGCCCCAGCTCTCTCAGCTGTCCCTCCCACCAGAGATGCTCCAGGGCCCTCATCTTCCTCATACCCTCCCCTGGACACTTGTCCTTGTTGAATTTACTAGATTCCTCTCTGCCCAGCAGTCCAGCCTGCCCAGCTCTCACTGGATGGCAGCTCAACTTTCTGGTGCGTCAGCCTCCCTCCCAGTTCAATATTTCTGGTTAAGTGCTTCAGAGGACAGCCCCAGCAAACCCAGAAATTCCCTAGAAGGGACCCATTCAGCACAGAGGCTTTTTCCATCTGCCATAGTGCTTTCTGCCAAGTTCTCCATCACCAATGACAGCATGCAAGCGTATCAGGACACTGATGAGCAGGATGAGGACCTTCTGTACCTGCATGTACTGGAGGAGGGGTATAGCTACACCTGACCTACATCAATACAAAAGGCAGACTGGATCAACCCTTGAAGGTCCTGCCTTCCCACACTGTCTGTGCTCTTAAGGAAGAGTTCACCTACAGAGAAGCCAAGCATTTAACACTAAATCTCTCTGACCTTCAGACTGGTATTCCAAAGAGTTGTGTGTATTCACTCATGTCCATTTAAAGCTGAAGCTACCACCTTTAAGTACATCTATTTTAGCAATAACTGCTGCTTCCATCTACATTGGCCTTCCTAACAGATCAGGGCCTGCCAAACTCTACGTAAAACAGGACTCTAACATCAATCACCTTCTCCATTTCCTCTTTCAGATGCTTTTCATTCTGCACAGACAAATCTTTTTCTTTAGTAATCTCTTCCTTTAAAAGCTTGATTTCTTCCAGCAGCTCTGCAACACGCTGTTCCTCAGAGTGGAGGAGAAGGAGCTTGGCTTTGTGCTCTTCCTCCAGCACAGACACTCTCTCAGCCACCTCCATTTCAACTTGAAGGGCTGCATCTTGAGCACTCTGTAGGCGCAGCTTGGTGATTTCTGAAAAGGAAACACAAAAAGATGTTCTGGAATTTATTCTCTTTTAACAGCTCCTATTAACACACCAAAATAATGCACCTTTGCAATGTATCACACCATATACCCACATACATGGGAGAAGAGCTCCTTGAAAGTAGCCTTGCTGAGAAGGACCTGACTGTCATGGTGGGTGAGAAACTTCCCATGAGCCAGCTGTGTGCTCTTGCAGTTCGGAAGAGTAATGGTATCCTGGGCTCCATCAGGAGGGGGGTGGCAGCAGGGACAGGGAGGGGATTGTCCCTTGCTGCTCTGCCCTCAGGAGGCCCCAGCTGGAGTCCTGTGTCCAGAGCTGGGGCCCCAATACAAGGAAGATGTGGGACTGTTGGAGAGGGTTCAGAGGAGTCACAAAGATGATCAGAGGGCTGGAGCACCTGCCCTACAACAAGAGGCTGAGGGAGCTGGGCTTGTTCAGCCTGGAGAAAAGGCTGCAGGGCGACCTCATTGCAGCCTTCCAGTCCCTGAAGGGAGCAGAGAAACAGGAGGGGAATCAACTTTTTCAAAGAGTAGACAATGGCATGACAAGGGGGATGGATTAAAGCCAAAGGAAGGAAGGTTTAAATTACATATCGGGGGAAGTTTTTTTACAGAGCAAGTGGTGAGGGGCTGGAACAGGCTGCCTAGAGAGGGGGTGGGTGCCCTGTCCCTGGGGGTGTTCAAGTCCAGGTTGAATGGGGCCCTGGGCAACCTTGTGTAGCTCCAGGCCTGGAGGTTGGCGGCCCTGCCTGTGGCAGGGGATTGAAGCTCTGTGATCCTTGGGGTCCCTTCCAACCCAGACCAGTCTGTGATTCTGTGAGTCTATGATACACACAGAACAACAGGGAAGGACCATAAAACCTATTGCAGAACCTTCCTTGTATCAGCAATGGCTTCAGGAGATGACTTTCTTTTTGAACAAGGTAACGGCAGATGTATACAAGTTTATAAATGTACAGTATCTTCCCTGTTGCATGTAATATTTACATAAGGTATTTCCCCTAATAACCAGATGGGACAAATCTCTGAACAGCCTAACTTAGGCAGTTCTGATATACCCCTTAGTATTAAAAATAAACACAGAAATAACTGAAGATAAGCAATATCGCTGCAAATTGAAGAGGATCATACTAATCTTTCTAATGAATACACAGTTCTAGCACATTACATAGCTAAGGTCTAGATGGTGAGCTGCAGTGTTTGTGTCGTCCTGTGCTCCAAACAGGTTGGAGACACAAGTAGCGCCACAACACCTTAACCTACACCTCAACAATATGCACATTCCATATCAAACCAGTACCAGGCACCATATTGCTATGAATTACAACTCCAAGAACAGCAGCAACTGTCAAGAAATTACATAAAACCACGATCACATCAGAAGACTCATTAAATTTAGTTGCAATAGGAATTTTAACATGAACCCTAGAGCAAAAGATACCAATTACAAACTCTGCTCCCCATAAATACTTTCCTCTTTGCTAAAAAACTTCATCCCAGTATATATGCCCACTAGTGGGCAAACACAGGAGGAAAAGAAGCACTAACGCTGAACATGCGGAGCCCTGTCAAACCCACAAGAGGGTGACCGGTAAAAGCAGCATGGAACAGGGAACAGAAGTGGGTCTGCACCATGGAACAGAGTGAAAACTGACCTATTTCACAGAATCACAGGGGTTAGGAGGGATCTCCACAGCCCATCGGGTCCAACCCCCTGCCAAAGCAGCTCCCTAGGACAGGTCACACAGGTCAGCATCCAGATTGGGCTGGAATATCTCCAGAGAAGGAGACTCCACACTGGACAGCCTGTCCCAGGGCTCCCTCACCCTCACTGGGAAGAAGTTCTTCCCCAGATTGGTGTGGAACTCCCTGTGCTCCAACTTGAGGCCATGGCCCCATGTCCTGCGCCCACAGTCACTGAGAAGAGGCTGGCCATGTCCCACTGTGTCCCACCCTTCAGATATTGATAACCATTGATCAGATCCCCCCTTAGTCTTCTTTTCTCCAGGCTGAACAGTCCCAGTTCACTCAGCCTTTCCTCACAGGGGAGATGCTCCAGGGTCTTAATCATCTCCATAGCCTCCTCTGGACTCTCTCCAGGAGATTCCTGTCTTTTTTATACCAGGAACCCCAGAACTGGACACAACACTCCAGGTGGGGCCTGACCAGGGCAGAGCAGAGGGGGAAAACTGTGCATTTCATTTCTCTTGCATTTGATGTAAATGCAAGAGACATTTAACCTTACTCTCAGACAACAGCAAGAAACTCTCAAATAAATATGAATTTGGGAATTTGAACTTTGGAAGTACAGTTCAACATGGACGTAAAAGTCAAATAGTAAACTGCTTGATGCCATGGATTGACATGTGCTATGTTCCCTATAGTTTCAACTAGCAACAAGTAGAACACCTCTTCAGATAAGCCTTTAAATATTGAATGAAAACTACAAGCCACACAGATTACCATATTACTTCCCATTCTGTCAGCTCTTCTTACCTTTAATATGTTCTTCTGAAAGTTGTGCACGGAGCTGCTCAAGTTCTAAACAATGCTTTTTTTTCATTTCTTCAATTTCTGATATGTATTTGTCTGACAGATCCATCTTCATTTTCATGAGGTCCTCCTTGTATTGCAGTGCAAGAGAAAACTGTAAGGAATCTAATTCATGCCTGTGTTGTTCTTTAAGTTGTACCTGCAGGCAGGCAAGTTCTTCCTACGTAAGAAATTAGAAAGACACCTTCAGCTCTGAAGAAACCGTGCCAAGAATCTTTCAGTGAGAGCACTACATGAATTGCACTGAACACATGTGCTTCAAACATGTTCATATCTGCTCTCCAAAAACCTGCTGGTTTACGTAGAACCACAAAATTGTTTTGGTTAGAAAAGACCTTTAAGATCATCAAGTCCAACTGTAAACCTATCAGTCCCAAGACCACCACTAACCATACCTACTTGAGGGTAGGGAGGCTCTTCAAAGAGACCTGACCAGACTGAACCGTTGGGCTGAGCCCAATGGGATGAGGTTTAACAGCACCAAGAGCAGAATCCTGCACATGAGGCATAACAACCCTGAGCAGCGCTACAGGCTGGGGCAGAGCAGCTGGAGAGCTGTCAGGCAGAGAAAGACCTGGGGGTGTTGGGTGACTGACCATGAGCCAGCAGTGTGCCCAGATAGCCAGGAAGGCCAGTGGCATCCTGGCTTGTGTCAGCAATAGTGTGACCAGTAGGTCTGGGGAGGGGATTGTGCCCCTGTACTGGGCACTGGTGAGGCTGCACCTCGAGTGCTGGGTCCAGTTCTAGGCTCCTCACCATAAGAAGGACATGGAGGTCCTGGAGCAAGTCCAGAGAAGGGCAACCAGGCTGGGGAAGGGGCTGGGGGGCAAATCCTCTGAGAAGCAGCTGAGGGAGCTGGGGGTGTTCAGCCTGGAGAAGAAGAGGCTGAGGGGAGACCTTATCACCACCTACACTGACCTGCCAGGAGGGTGCAGAGAGGTGGGCAATGGTCTCTTCAGCCAGGGGACAGGAGGTGGGACAAGGGGAAATGGGCTCAAGCTGTGCCAGGGCAGGGTCAGCTCAGCTGTGAGGGAAAAGTTCTTCCCTGAAAGAGTTGTCAGGGCCTGGCACAGGCTGCCCAGGAAGGGGCTGAGTCCCCACCCCTGGGTGTGTTTAACAGTTGGGGAGATGAGGTGCTCAGGGATATGGGTCAGCACAGGACAGGGATGGTTGGACTCCATGAGCTTAATGGGCTTTTCCAACTGACTCATTCTGTGATTCTGTAACCCATGTCCCCAAGTGCTGTCTTAGTGTACTACGTGTAGAGGAACAGTGACCTAAGAACATAATAGTCTGGATACTAGAACTTTCTGAGCAAACAGTAAGTAGATACTCCCCAGAGCTGAGCCACAAAGCAGATCAGTTTTCCGAAGCTGTTTGAAAGTCTAATAAAGGGGGGAGTCCCAGATGCATCTGGAGAGAGAAAGTATCAACTCTCACTCCCTCTACACACCACAGAACTTTCAAGTCCTGCTCTGTGAATGCAGTTTCATACTCATCTAGGTAACAAATAACAGCAAAGGAAAAAAAAAAACATGATGTCTGTGTTTCTCCTTTACAACTCAGAAGTTTTTTGTGTGATTTACTAACAAAATTGAGCTCATGCTGTCTGGTGTATGCCTGATCTCTCTGGCATTCCCCCCACTAAGAAATTGGGTTTTATAATTCAATTAAATTTTAAAAAGGAAAAGTCCTTTTCGAATCTTTGCTCAAATTCTTTGAGGATGACAAACTAGTCAAGATATTAAATTACAACAAGGTATAGAAAAATAAGTGCATAAATAGAAGAGGGACCAAATTAGTCCCTGCACTTGAGGGCACACAATAATAAAAGGCACAATTACCACAGAAGCTATGGAGAAGAGGAACCTCATGAATTCTGCCCTTGTGTGGAAAAGCTTTGATAAGGTCCTTCCTACGCACATGATAATCCAAACAGAAGACACAAAATTTCAAAACACCTTGTTTCATCTGTTCAGCTAGTCTGAGAACTATTTAAAGTTGTTAATTTATAATAGACCTGCTAAAGAAAATTTAAGCCTTAATAAATGTCTCTATCTCCTTGCTAAGAGCTAGGACTCAGACATCAATTTTCATACAGACCATGTAATAAACAGCAGAATTTTAATGTACCAAAACCACTACCTGATGTTGCTCAAGCTGTTCGTTTAGCTGACCAAGCACATCCTTTCTCTCTTTTTCAGCAGTCTTTTCAAAAGCTGGGGCAGAAGAACTGGAAAAAAGTGTTTTAAAAGTGTAAGAATGGTAATGTGTCATGTATTACGTTAAATGAACTTGCTGACTCATGACATAGTACTGAAAGTAGGCACAGAGCAACTGTAACAACTGGTCAGGACTACGCAGCCATGAGTTCCAAACCTGTGGTTCTAACCACTGATCACCTAATGCCCAATCCCAATATGCAGATGTTAACATGACCTTTGTTATTGAAGAAAAAGAAAAAAGAAAGCGTGCTGTCATAACGTGAGACATGTTATAAAGAATAGATCACCTGATGTCTCCTGCTTGGTCTTGACTCATTTCCAACTCTGACAGTGACTCTTCCTTCAGTTCCTGCAATCTCTGATGTAGCAAAGTCAATTCTTCTCTGTAGTTTTCCTCAGCAACTCGTAACTTCTTTTCAAAATAGAGCCTGAGTTGTTCTAGCTCAGTTTCATGCTCACATTTTCTCTGCTGACGCTGCTGTTCAAATTCTTGTTTTAAACGTTCTATGTCTTCCACCCGTGATGCTCGAGCCAGGAGCTGCTCTTTGAGCTCTGGAATGGAGGCAACGCCAACACAAGGACTCAGAAGCACATATTGTTAGACCAGGTCTTTCTGTGAATGATCACGGAGTTACATGGTTGGAAAAGCCCTCTAAGCCCATTGAGTCCAACCATCCCTGTCCTGTGCTGACCCATATCCCTGAGCACCTCATCTCCCTGACTGTTAAACACACCCAGGGGCGAGGACTCAGCCCCTCCCTGGGCAGCCTGTGCCAGGCCCTGACAACTCCTTCAGGGAAGAGCTCTTCCCTCACAGCTGAGCTGACCCTGCCCTGGCAGAGCTCGAGCCCATTTCCCTTTGTACCATCTCCTGTCACTTGGTAATCAGCCATAATGTAGTTGTAGGGATATCAGTAAAACGTATCTCAAGCTACAGAAGAAAATAAACTTCTGAAAGACCAAACAATCCTTCCAGACAGTAAAAGCATGGTCTGCATTTACACGGCATTCAGAGAAGCCATCCTCATGCCAAGAATCCAAACTACCAGCAGGCTGTCAGCCCTCCTCGTTTCCCTGGGTTTCAGGTCTGGGCTGGTGACCTGCAGTATTGTTTGACCTTCATGCCTGCTGCTTGTAGAAACCAGAAGCTATAATTTAGTCAAGAACATTCAGCTTGCTCCATGGAAACTTCTCAACAAAGAAAAAACAACCAACTTGAGCCCAAACTATATAGAAAAACAAAATCACAAGAAAGAAAACAGAAAATAAAAGAAATTCAATTCTGGATTATTTTAGTGGTGGTTTGGCTACCCATCATTAACTCAAGAAGGTGCTAAAAGCACTGAATTAAAAAGAACCATCCAGCAACAGCAATAAATGCAGAATGCAGTAGAAAACAGGGCTTGAGGCATCCAGCAAGCTCCCCTCCTCTCAGGCAGGGAGGGCAGTAGCCAACAGTGCAGCCTATTCACAAACTCCTTGGGAGCTTTCTTCCCCACATTCTGTATTAAAAAAGCAGTAGTGGATTGGGAAGTGAGAAGGTAGGGGGGGGAAAGAAAAGGACAAAAATCAGGAGGAGAAAATGAAAAAGGTTTCTGAAGGCTCAAGTTAGCTGAGTCCCCAGAGAATCAGCTGAAGATGGAATTGCATTTTGGGAAGAAAGAACCTGGAGAAAAGCATCTGCTTATGTTAGGCAAGGAGAGTGACTTCAGGAACATTTATGGACCTGAGGATGGCACCTAGGAAGCACCACAGCTGGCTGTCACAGTATGCTTTTGTGTGGCAAAGCAGATAACACACACCTGGCATGAAAAGGTCTCACAACAAACATGCAAATGGAAGGAATAAGAGAAGTAAGGACATGGCTCAAGCCTGCTGCCACCTGGAGCAGTGGCCAAGCACAAGGACTGGAGGAACTGAGTGACAAGCAGGGACTGACAGGACAAGCAAGGGATGCTGCATTTGGCACAGGTCTTGCCTACCCAGTGAAGTCTGACAGTGCAAAATTAACCTGGCAGACGTTGTAACAGTTTTGAACTGGCATGTTCACTCTTAGTGCAGCAATGCCATTGTCCAGCTGCTGCTTTCTGAACCCACCACAAGTCCCCAGACTGATGCAAATACATTGTCAAACCATCACTACAGTGAAGGACAGCACAGTAAAACCAAACACCTCTCAGATCTCACACATGGAAAAAGTGATATCCTCACCTGGACCAGGGGCTTGCTTTCTGGTCTCACCACCTCAAGCAAGATGAAGAAAAGAAAGGGTCCAAGGAATGGGAATGCAAATGATTAGAAATATGGAGAGACATTTGAAAAGTTAGTAAACATTAGGAGTGCAGAAAGGAAATAAAAGAAATCCACCAAATACAATACATTGGCATCTGCTAGAGTTCTACAAAACCACAAGAGAGCTCTGAAAGAGTCATGATGAAGTCTGACTACACAGAAGAATTATTTATACAACTTATGACCAAAAGAACCAACACACACCACCCTCACAGAACCCTATCATATCTCAAAGCTTATTTACTGTTATATTATTTAGAAAAACTGCAATCACCAGAGAAGGAAAGATCAATGATATAGGCTTCACTACCCCAACAGAAGAGAACTCCACCTAACATCACAGCCTCAACAGGAGGCAAACACACAGATAGTCAAGGTTAATGTCACAGATGCCAGTTTTTTTATTTTTCCAAACTTTGTTTTCATCTACTCTAGACCTGTTTGCACACACATCTGAGTCATGTTCTGCTTTGTGTCACATGAAAACGTGGCCTCTCCGATCACTACCCTGCAAAGCTTTAATTCACTTGAGTTTTGAATCCAGTATCTTAAGAGAAATAAAGCATATGACGTTCTGCCAGCCATTATTTTCTCTCAAGCATTAAAACTTCTTCACAAGTTTAAATGCAGACATACATGAGTAATTAAAAACAACAACCAAACCCCCCCCAAAATCCAAAACTTTTCATATTTAGTAGCTGTGCACAGTGCTTTCCTTTTTTTTTTTGTTTTTAGGGTTTAAGGTAATTGTCTATTTTTAAAACAGAAGCATTGTCATTGAAATAGCCTTATAGGAAAGACAACATTATGGTTTCTTCCAATTCCAGAAGTATCACCTGAATGTTCTTATTTTGGTTTTAAAATGCAGATATCTTTAACACAGAGCACGTCTACATTGAAGAATTAGAAGTCTTTTAGAAGAGGGTGAATCTTCCGTTTGTAATGCAAACAAAAAAGCGTGTTAACTTGTCTCAAAACTGAGAGGGAAAAGCCATTTCTACCTGAAGATAAAACCTAATCACACAGGTTTGAAGTTTTCCTGCCTTTTCCTTAAGCAGATTAATCTCTTATTTCCAAACAAAAGAAAATATCATAGCCACAATAAAGCACTCAAAGTTGTAAACTAACTGGTAGTCGTAAACTACCTCCAGTTAAGAGTTTTCTCCATTGAGTTCCTACCCCCTTCCACACTGCATACAAACAGGAACACGTTAGGGCACTGACCAGCATTCTATTTTTTAACTGTTATGCTTAATTTGACATTGCAGTGAAACAAATCTTTGATTTTTCCCTAAAAGTTTTTTTAGAGTGCAGGAATGGGAGTGAGAAGGCAAAGGAAAGCACACAGAGGGAGCTTTTCCCCATGGCCACACCATGCTTCTTGGCACTGGAGAACCCACTGGCAATCTGACATTGATTCGTTCCTTGCTTAAGAAAGAGATCACAGACTCATGGGATTATGGGGGTTGGAAGGACCTCTGGAGATCCCCCAGTCCCACCCCTGCTAGAGCAGGGTCCCCTCAAGCAGGCTACACAGGACAGTGCCCAGGATCAAAGGGTCTCAATGTCCCCAGAGATGGAGCCTCCCCAACCTCTCTGGGCAGCCTGGCCCAGGGCTCTGCCACCCTCCCAGCAAAGAAGTTCAACCTCAGGGTTAGGTGGAACTTCCTACAGAACAGGTTGTGCCCATCACCTCTTGTCCTGTCCCTGGGCATCACTGAACACAGACTGAGTAAGGTCTAACCCATTGTCACTTCTGTGGCCTACCTGTATGTTTCAGGTACACCACCAAAAGCATTGCACATCACTTCTGTCTGAAGAAGAGGCAGACATGACACACATCACGTTTTGAACATACCACTCAGCTCCTGACGATTCGCCCGGGTACTGTCAAGCTGAGACCAAAGCTGCCTGATTTCTTCTTGTGACCGAGTCTTGAGTTCTTCATGTGTGACCTCAAGTTTCTCCAGCTATGGAAGACAAGGTGAAAAAGGAACAGTACAAAACCAACACCACTTCCCCAACAACTGTGTTATAATTGCATATTTTATATGACAGACAGTTCTGTCAGAAATAGGTGGAAACAGAATCACAAGGTTGGAAAATACCTTTAAGATCATCAAATCCAACCATTCCCATCCTAAGCTAAACCAGATCCCTGAGCACCTCATCTACCCTTTTTTTAAGCACACCCAGGGAAGATGACTCAGCCCCCTCCCTGGGCAGGCGAGGGCACACTTAGTGTAAGGGCACACTCAGCTCCTGACCCAGGCTACCAGAGAAGCACTCAACCATCACCTACTGCAAAAGAGAGGAATAGGTTGCTAATGCCATATTTATCATCACTGGTAAAAATAAAAGTATTTGCTAGATAAAAATGAAGCATGGGAACAGTAAAATTAAGCATGTAAATACAGAGGAAAAAACAGCACCAAGTGGCACAAAGGCAATTGCATTAAAAAAGATTTTTAATCACTGTAGAAAAAGCCATAGTATTTTCCTGCTTCAGAAGAAGCATTTTAGTTTTTCAATGAAATTCCTAAACACAAACAAGTCCCATACATGATACGCACGTGTTCTAGTTTTTGTTAGGTAATATATGGTCTTACCTCTTTCTGAAGGTTCTGCTCTTTTTCTTGGCTTTTCATCTTCATATCTTCTAGGAGCTGGTTATGTTCAGTCTGCATCTGTTCTTGTAATTTTGTAATGGCTACCTGATGTTGCTTCTCCAACTCCACACATTTTACTGAAATTAAAAATTAGCTCTGATATACCACTGTCCCAGTTACTGACTAATCCATACAACTGCTTTGCAGCTAGAAATGCATGTCACTAGACCAGGATGCCAGCTTACAGAAAGACACACTTGGATGTGAAACATTTCCACACTGTGATTCCTCATTATCTGCATCCCACACTGGTAGCCAAGAGGTAACTGGAGGAACCAAGCACTCCCTGAACCCTGTAAACTCACTGCTACGTCATTTGCTCAACAAATCACAGAATCACAGGGGTTGGAAGGGACCTCCAGAGCCCATCGGGTCCAACCCCCTGCCAAAGCAGCTCCCTGGCTCATATTGCACAGGTCGGTGTCCAGATGGGGCTGGAATATCTCCAGAGAAGGAGACTCCACACCCCCCTGGGCAACCTGTCCCAGGGCTCCCTCACCCTCACCAGGGAGAAGTTCTTCCCCAGACTGGTGTGGAACTCCCTGTGCTCCAACTTGAGGCCACCACCCCTTGTCCTGTCCCCACAGACACTGAGAAGAGGCTGCCCATGTCCCCTGTGTCCCACCCTTCAGATATTGATAAACATTGATCAGATCCCCTCTCAGGCTTCTTCTCTCAAGGCTGAACAGTCCCAGCTCACTCAGCATTTCCTCACAGGGGAGATGCTCCAGGCCTTTAACCATCTCCATAGCCTCCTCTGGACTCTCTCCAGGAGATCCCTGGCTTTTTTATCCGAGGGAGCCCAGAACTGGACACAATACTCCAGGTGGGGCCTGACCAGGGCAGAGCAAATGGGGAGGATCACCTCCTGTGACCTGCTGGCCACACTCCTCTTGATGCCCCCCAGGATCCCACTGTCTCTCTCTGCCCCCAGGGGACACTGCTGGCTCATGGCCACCCTGTCACCCACCAGGACCCCCAGGTCCTTCCCCACAGAGCTCCTCTCCAGCAGGTCACCCCCAGCCTGTACTGATTCCAGCAGTTATTGCTCCCCAGTGCAAGACACTAAACTTGCTTTTATTAAACCTCATCTGGTTTTTCCCTGCCCAGCTCTCCAGCCTGTCCAGGTCTTGCTGGATGTCAGCGCAGTGTCCTGCGTTTCAGCCACCCCTCCCAGCTCTGTATCATCAGCACTTGCTGAGGGTGGATGCTATTCCCTCATCAAGGTCATCAGTGAAGATATTAAACAGGACTGGACCCAACACCGAGCCCTGGGGAACACCACTAGTCACAGGCCTCCAGTCAGACTCTGCTCCACTGATCACCACCCTCTGAGCTTGGCCTGACAGACAGTTCTCTGGCTTTTCCAGAAGTAATCTGGGATCCAATGACCACACTTCAGCCATGGTGAGCTGCAAGAGATGTAGTTATCCTCAAGGAACAGACTTGAGTGATACAGGGTCAGGAAAGCCCAGCAAAGTCAGTGCAGGGTGAGAAGCACCCTCACAGCAGGCAAAGGCCAAACACTATGAAAGCATCCAGCCCTTGGCAGGTCAAGAAGAACCCAGGACAGCATTTTAAAAAAGCTACTGCTCCCTTAAGCAGTAACTCCATTTTTGTTAGAAGCAGCTTCTATTGGTATTAATTGGAATTTTCATTACTTCAGTAACTGCCTGTCCTGGTTCTGGCCAGGCCAGAGTCAACCTCCCCAAGCAGCCAGCCCAGGGGACCTGAGTTATCCCAGGGTGTTTCCATACCCCCTGACATCACTGGCCCATAAAGGGGTTGGTTGGGGAAGGGCACTTCTGGGTGCCTCCAGGGCAGCCTGAGTGCAGCCAGGGCACTGGGTTGGTCTTCTGTAATCATGGGTTAATCAGGTACTCTGTGTTATCACTGGGTGTGAGTGAAATTTGCTGTTATTGTTTTACTTTCATGGTGCTTTTGTCAGTAACTGTCCTTATTGCAACCCACAGAGGCTCTGTCTGTCTCTCCTTAGGGACTGAGGAAGCCAATGCTTGGGGCTGAACCATGACACTGCCAAAGCCAGTTTTCAGCCAGAAGCAAACCTTTAAAACAGCTGAAGGAAAACAAAGAGTTTCTCTCATACTCTGTGGAAGCCAAAACAAAACTCAACTAACCAGATTTTAAATGGTTTTCATTTACATCCTGTTTTCTAGACAGCCTCACGCCATCAACCCAGTTTTTAAGTAAGAACACACAGGATTTATCTTGTATTTTCTTCTTATGCAGGTTCTAAAAACACAGTTAGGTCTTCTATTGTTCAATAAAGACAACCACTCTCTAGCCCCTGATACTTACATTTTGACTGTTCGTTCTCAAGAGAAAGCAGCCCCAGTTCTGCTTTGACCTTTTCTAATTCCATTTCCAGAGTTCGCTGCAGTTCCATCATTTCAGTCTGATGTTTTTCTGACAGGTCTTCACACGTGCTTCTTAAACGCATCTCAGACTCCAATTCCCAGTCTCTTTTGAGAGTCTAAGAGAGCAAGATGTGCATGATTAAAGCAAACATATTTAGTGTATTAGTACTTTTCCCCCCATCCCCTCCTCCATGTATTTGTCTCTACAATAACCACATAGGCACAGGACTTCTACTAGTTCTAGCTTACTGAAAGAAGTTTTACTACTTCTTGCATGAAGAACAGAATTTGTACCTCTAATGCCTGGATATGTGTCTCCTCCATTTCCAATTCTATCTTCTTTCTCTGATCAACTGTAAAATAAGATTATACTTCTTAATAAATTTGCATGAAACATTATGATTAAATACTCAGTAGAAAGCACAGAATCACAAGGTTGGAAGAGACCTTTAAGCTCCTCAAGTCCAACCATTCCCATCCTAAGCCAAACCAGATCCTTAAGTAATACCTTAAGTCTACCTTTTTTTTTAAACACACCCAAGGAAGGTGACTCAGCCCCTCCCTGGGCAGCCTGTGCCAGGCCCTGACAACTCTTCCAGGGAAGAGCTTTCCCCTCACATCTGAGCTGACCCTGCCCTGGCACAGCTTGAGCCCATTGCCCCTTGTCCCATCTCCTGTCCCCTGGCTGAAGAGACCATCGCCCACCTCTCTGCACCCTCCTGGCAGGTCAGTGTAGGCGGTGAGAAGGTCTCCCCTCAGCCTCCTCTTCTCCAGGCTGAACACCCCCAGCTCCCTCAGCCGCTCGTCAGAGGATTCACCCTCCAGCCCCTTCACCAGCCTCATAATTGGTTACGTTCATATTAAGTTACCTTGCCAAAAGGCATGTAAAGAGCACTGATCTCAAGAACTGCATCCAGACCTTCTCCTGCACCCAAGTCTCAGTTTGCTGTATTACTGCTGGTAACAAATGGTTTCCTACTCTTGGGTCAGAGACACACATCCTTAAAACATTTCCCTTCCTCTCAGGAAGATCAACAAAAGGAATGGTTCCTAAGCTTCTTCAGTGAGTAGCTGCCAGCCTCCCTCTTCTCCAGAAACTCCTGCTCTCAGGTCAGGAACAGTCCCTTGATCTGGGAAGAGGGAGCTACCCCAAACAGCAAAGAGCACCATCAGCAGGCTTTCAGTACTATCAAGTGCAGCCTTCCTCT
Organism: Gallinula chloropus; assembly: GCF_964237585.1. Taxonomy (NCBI): domain Eukaryota; kingdom Metazoa; phylum Chordata; class Aves; order Gruiformes; family Rallidae; genus Gallinula; species Gallinula chloropus. The sequence goes on along the minus strand of NC_140090.1, from coordinate 27,129,845 downwards.
TGCTGATGTCAAAATACAATCCTAGATCAAATACATTTCAAAGGACACTCAGCTTCAGGTTCTCACTGAGCCTTTCAGTCCCTTTCCAAGTCCTCTACAAACCCCTGAGAGGGTAGGCCAGGAAGCATTTCCATACCTCATCAGAAACACAACAGTAATCAGTGCTGATTTAGGGAAAAAACCTCTTAAGAAACATTAACAGATAAGAACTCTGCTCTCTGCGCCATTCAAATTCTGAGAGCTCTAACGATTCCTGAAAGCAACTAATTCAGTATGGTGCTACAAAACACCCACAAAGTTAAAGAAAATCTAAACTTAGGTCTGGACAGCTTTCTTCTTGCATATAGGACACACACTCTGGCACATGCCAATTGAGGTGCTGTCCCTACTGAAGACACCCCCAGCCATCACTCAAAATGCTGGCTCTACACCAAGAGGAGAATCTGTGGAGGAAGAAAATTACTGACACTGTTTAAATTTCAGGTCCTTCTTCCCAAATTTAATACCTAGTTCTTGCTGATACTTTGACTTAAGGTCTTCTTTTTCCTTCAGACTCTGTTCTTTACTCTTCTCCCACTCCAGCTGATGGCGGCTTTGCAGAATCGCTACCTCCTGAGCGCGCTTATCATTGAGCATCTCCCGTAGCTCCACGAGGGCCGTTTCCTTTTCCTTCCTCAAGTTCGACTGCGTAAGCTCAAGCTGAGAGGTGTGCATATTATTCAAGCTTAGACGTAAAGCTTCCAGTTCAAGGACGTGCAGTGTCTGCAATGGAGAATAAAAAGGGTTTTTCCTCCCCTCTGATGAAAAGTGTTCCCTTTTTTCACAACCAGTTTCAATTGCTTTCAACTGATAAACACATCTAAGCTTTCCATACTTGGAGAGTGTTTCTTCATGGCAGGGACAGCAGCCCGAAGACAAGGTGATCTTTATTACCATGAGATCTGTACAACATTTTTAGGGCAAAGTAAAAGGCTTTCCTTTCCTGCCTCTCATTTTCACCACCTACAGAACTCCTAGTATCTGTCCACTTCCTCACAGTGTCAGAGCAGAACACAAGCTCACCCACCCCAACTTTTTGCTTCCTATTTAAAGAAAAAAAAAAAAAAAAAAGAGTTCCCTGTGTGTGGCTATCATTTCTAAACAGCAATGTTCTCCAGTGGTATTGGATAAGTGGAAATAAAACTCACCATGCCTCATTAAACGAAGTACAGCATACCAAGAACTAGAAATGGCAGCTAAACCAGACCAAACATTTCAATTCTTCAGTAAACAATACATGAACATCTCACAATTTGACCTGCCACTATATGTGTCCTTTCCATTTCCCATTTGCATTTACTGGAAATGTTCAAAAGCCCATTAAATCTCTACAGGAATAAAGGTCAGGTTTACATATGTGAGTGTAGCATGAAAGCATTCCTAATCACATTAGTGGAATATTAAAGCTACTAAACCGCTGGTACTGTTTAATTAAATTTACTTGTTAAACTTACAAAGATATGATAATGATCAAGTTTGACAGTTTTGGGGGTTTAATTTAAAGTATCCCATTTGCTTCAGAACTGATGTTAAAAATTGTGGAGCCTTCTTCCCACAGCAGCCAGGTAACCCCCTCCAGTAATGACTGCCTTTATTTTACCTGGGATTGGAGCTGAACTTGCTCGAGCTCTGCTTTGTGGGTGGATGCCATGTGCTGCTGAAGTTCATCCAGCAGCCGCTGCTGCTCTTTATTTAGCTCAGCACGGAGAGTCTCCATTTCCCCATCGTGTTTAGCCATCAGTTCAGAGATTTCACGGTTGTGCTCTCGTTCATGTACCTGCAGAGAACACTCAGATACAGAGCTCTCTTCAAAATGCTGTTAGTTCGAACCATAAAATGGTCTGGGTTGGAAGGGACTCCAAGGATCACAGAGCTCCAATCCCCTGCCACAGGCAGGGCCACCAACCTCCAGGCCTGGAGCTACACAAGGCTGCCCAGGGCTCCAGCCAACCTGGCCTTGAACACCTCCAAGGGATGGGGCACCCACCACCTCTCTAGGCAGCCTGTTCCAGCCCCTCACCACTCTCTCTGGGAAGAACTTACCCATAATATCCAATTTAAACCTGCCTTCCTTCAGCTTTAATCCATCCCCCTTGTCCTGCCAGTCTCTGCCCTTTTGAAAAGCAGATTTCCCTCCTGTTTCTCTGCTCCCTTCAGGGACTGGAAGGCTGCAATGAGGTCTCCCCACAACCTTCTCTTCTCCAGGCTGAACAAGCCCAGCTCCCTCAGCCTCTCTCCATACAGGAGGTGCTCCAGCCCTCTGATCATCTTTGTGGTTCCTCTGAACCCTCTCCAACAGTTCTACATCTTCCTTGTACTGGAGGCCCCATCTCCGGACACAGGACTCCAAATGGGGCCTCAGGAGGGCAGAGCAGAGAGGGACAACCCCCTCCCTGTCCCTACTGGCAACCCCTCTCCTGATGGAGCCCAGGATAGCATTGGCATTCCAAGCTTCAAGTTAGGCCCCCTAATTGTGTCGTACAGCAAGGCACAGACTCCAATTGGGGTGGATGGACAACAACTTCAATAACAACCGAGCAAACTTTTATCCCCTCTGGGTGGCTGACCCAGCAGCCTCAAGTCCAGTTTCAGGACTTTTCATGAATACCAGAACCACAACATTCCTACACAAAAGGTTGTCCCAGGGGCTCTTTCCCTCTGCACCTTCCTTACCATGACAGCGCACACCCTGCCACCTCCCTGCTAAACCAGCACAAATTCACATCTCTACATGATCCTCTTTCCTGCTTTTCCTCTGGCTTTTGCAGCTTCTCTCCAACAAGCAGAACTGTCTTTTCCAGGGCTGCTCTCCATTTCCCACACCTAATAAATTATTGAGCCTGAATTCTGCCCCCTCCCCAGACCCAAGTCAAAGTTGCCATGGAAAAAAACCCACAATTGATTTTTTTTTGCATCTCTCAAACATTTGTACTGCTTAAGTTCACTCTAAGCTAAACCAACTTACACAGCAATTACCTTTTTTATTAAAGCAATCTGTTCCTTTCTTTCTTCTTCCAACTTCTGCTGGTTTTCCACTTGATCTTTCATTTCAGCCTTTAATTCTTCTATCTGAAAACAGGCATACAAACATTTGTAATCACTACCTTAAACATTCTGAAACCCAAAGGCTCCTGCCCTTTGTGGGATTTCCCACCCCCTTCTTGTATGCCAAACTCACTTTAGTTAGTTGGGCAAGACGTTGAGCCTCCATTTTATCAATTTCCTCCTGGTAATGCTTCGCCATCTGGGACTGTGTCTCCTGGGCAGCTTGCACAGACTGTAAGGACTCCTGCAAGCGAGCCTCAAGCTCCAAATGAACCGTCTTCAAATGGGTAATTTCTTCAGTCAGCTGGCTTTTTTCCTCACTGTATTTGGTGGTTTTGGCCTTTATTTCAGCATTAAGTTTATCAATTTCTAAGCTGCTGAAGTTTAATCTGTCCTCATATCCCAGTCTTTCAGAGTCATGCATCTCTTGGAGGTTTTTCACTTCAGCATGAAGTTCACGTATGTTTTTCTCAAGATCGTCGATGATGCCAGCATTCTCTGCTAGTGCTGTTTCTGCTTTTGCTAGATCTTTCTCCACATCAGATAATCTTTCTGCTAAGGCTTTTTTTTCCTTCAGTAAGAGTGCTAAATTTTGTTCCTTATTATCGATTTCAGCTTTGAGCAACTCCTGCTCTTTTAGCAATGTCTCTTCAGATACAATTTTCTGACCAAGCAGCTCTGCTACTGTCTGGTTTTTAGCCTTCTGAGCATCAAGCTGACTTTGCATTTGATCCCTTTGACTTTGCAAGGCAGCTAACTGGCGTCCAAAAAGAGATTGTACTTCACTTGTTACAGAATCAGAAGCTGTCTTCTGTTCCTGAACATCTTTCACTAATTGCTCCTGAGTCCGTAGCCGCACCATCAACATCTCTCTTTCCTCCTGGAGGTCCTTCACCATTTCTTGCCAGGTAGAGGATGTTAACACTTGTGTTAAAGGCTCTACAGATTGGCCTCCATCATCATCATGCTGCTTTACTAGAAACATTATTTTGTTTTGAAGTTCTTTCTCCTTCTCTGTTTTTTGAAGGAGTTCTTTTTCACAACGGGCCCGTGCTTCGCGCTCCTCATCCAGCTCCACAGAGACATGAGAGAGCTCAGCCATTACCTTCTCCCATTTTCCAACAGCTTCCTGGGTCTCTTGATAAGACTTCTTCAATGCTGACTCCATCTCACGGAGCCGCTCCGTTAGCTTCACACATCTCTCTAAGCAAGTAGTCTCATCACCCTTTAAGTCTTCAAGGTCACTTATTCTGTTCTGCTGTAGGAAGTTATCTGACAGAAACGAAACAAAGGCCTCTGCTCCCACCTCCGTCTCTTCAAAAGTCTCTTGAGACAAATCTCTGCTGGGTTCTAGCAGCACAGTATCATCTAACCCATACCTACTACACCTACCTTCTTCAATAGTATAACCTTCAGAAGTGCTGGACACATGTGATTCTTCTGGTATCTCTGTGGAGATGAGATATTTAGCCAAAATGCCTCCGTCGCCACTGAAAAGCCCTACTTCTGGTGAGTGCTCTTCAGACAGGTCATCTCCTTCGCTACTTTGATTATTCTCTGTGATATTTGCATTCTTAGTTTCTTCTAGTTGATCCCTTGAAGAGTCTGCTTCCAAGTCCCACTGCAACTCTAGCTCTTTGTGAACTAGCCTATCTTCACCTCTCAGCTCGGGTGGTGTATTCCACAGCTCCTCAAGCCCTGATCTCTGCAACACCTCTGGCAAAATCTGTTTTTCCCTCAATTTCATTAGCTTTTCATCAGAGACAGCCTCTTCATTATGCTTTTGCCTTACATCCACACTCTTTTCAGCCTCATAAAGACGCTTTTCATTTAATTCCTGGATCAAAGAATTCAGTTTCTGAATCTCTTCATTCAGGAACTGTTTTTCTTGTTTATACTGCTGGGCTTCCTTGACCTGCTCTTCTGCATCAGAAAGTTGAGATTTAAGGCCCTCAATTAAATCCTTGTATTTAATCTCCATTTCAGATTTTTCTCTCTGAAAGTCTTCCTGTTGGTTTTCAAGCTTTCTTCTCAAGTTTTCTTGATTAATTTCAGACTCACGAAGACTATTACTTAAGTCAATTATCATGCCATTTAAGCTCTGAACATGCTCTTCAGAATTCAGAGCACAGAGTTCCTTTTTGAACTGCTCAAGTTCATTCTTGTATTTTAAAAGCATTTCTTCTTCATATACCTGCTTGGCTTCTGCAATATCTCTTCTGTGGCACTTCTCCAGTTCAGCCCTCAAGTTCTCCAACTGATGACAAATATCCTTTTCATGAGTGGTTTTCAGGTCTTCAATATGCTGCTGTTCTTTTATTTTAGATAAAGCTATTTCATTTTTTAATTCTGTTATTTCTAAGTCCCGGAGAGAAAGGGTATGTTGTAGCACAGACAAGCTAAACCTCTCTGATGTCAGGAGATCTTGAAGACTTTTAATATGTTGGTCTTTTTCTTCCATGCTTTTGTGAAGCTGTTGCACTGTATCTTTCATATCCTCTTCCATTTGGGAAAGCAGATTTTCTTTCTCTTTGGTATTCTTAAAAAGAAGACATTACATATGAAATATGCCATGTTTTAATTTCCTTAGGACTCCTGCTTTCAATGCAACTTCACACCCTGCCTTTAACAGTAAATATGTGTATCATTGGCCCATGGAACAGGAATTTTTAAACACATCCTTAAGAGCAGAAAGTACTATTGAAAAACTCTTCAAATGTAGCAATACCAAATTGTCCAAGTGATTACCAATGGTAGCCACTGGTTTTTTCCTTCTACAGTTAGTGGCCTTTAATAATAATAAAAAAATAAGCCAGAGTTAGACACAGCTCTCCATCTCACACACAGAGAAAACATGTCCCACAGACAGGAGTAGACCATCAGAACACCACATCAAATTTTTTACACTCACTCAAAAGTGTAAGGCTTCTATCTACGGCACTGCACAGTCCCTGTGCATTTGTTTCTAAAGAAAAGGACTTTTTTCATGACCATGCCACTACAGTAGGTCAGAGTTCTCAAACGTGCAATACGCATTATAAAAAAGTTAAATACCCTTTCTGTGGTTCTGAGTTCCTTATTCACACTGCCTGTTTCTGGAACTATTACATCAAAATATTCCCATACAAGTTTCTCCTCTTTTTTTTTTTAAGATTTGAAGCTAACAGTTACAGACATAGTTCCCCTCAAACAGGTGTTTCAAGTTCACACACAACTGTGCTGCTATGTACTCACATAGCATACCCAGCACCCCTCACCCCACTGCATGCCTGTCAGTTGTGTTCCCACATGCCTCAGTCCAACAAACACTGGATGGACCTGCTTCTGATGGAGACTTCTAATATAAAACAATTTAGCAAGAGTTAGAGACCAATCCACTGCAACAGAAACTGATGGGAGTAATTTCAGTAAATAAGCAAATTTTGAAGAGCCAGAACTGAATCCTTATCTTAAAAATAAAAATCTTAAACTGCAAGCAGCTGTTCTGCCTTGGCTGAACATCACTACCTTCAGAGTGCAGTTTCACTGCTGAGGCATCAACGTTACCTCATGCACAAATTAAGTCTTCATTGCAGGGTCTTACTCCAGCAAGCACCACCTTGTCTTGCATGATCACAACAAAAAAGAATGTTTAGAACTCTATAAAGGCACCTTAAGTAATTTTTACCTTTTGAGAAGTCTCCAGCTGTACTTCCAGGTCATGTGCTTTCTGGCGCAGCATCTCCAAATGTGCATTTTGCTCTCTGAGACGATTCTGAAACAGGGACATCTGCTGCTGGGCTTCTAATATTGCATTCTTCCCAGGGGTTTTACTTCTCAGCATCTCATTAACCTGAACAGATAAAGGTACAGTCAGAAGTGTCTCCATCACGATAACTCACATACAACTCTTGCTTTTTGCACAAACTACACTGTATTCACTTACATGGATTTACCCTGTGTCTTTCATTCTCCATAAATAAAAATCTCCCTAAAAGCTCAGACAACACTTGTCATGTCTTAGTTACTATTACTTTCTGTAAAGATATAAAGGTTAGATAATCCATGTCTCCAAAGCCCCCAAAACAAAGCAGGGCTTCCAATGGACTGGACATACTGGTAAGAGCACAAAGAACATAACCAGTCTCTCTGCAAAGGATGTACAGCTCCATATAAAAGGTTTTTTCTCTCCACCTTCCAACAAATGAAAATAAAATCTTTACCCCTATGAATAAAACACATTTTACTCCCATTTTTAAAACCTTTTTTTCTAAAGGCTTTGCTAAAACCAAGAAGATAATATTTAAGACAGTATTAGTGCTTTCATCTGTCAAAGTTGATGTGCTTCCAGAGCCAACTTGTATTACATCACTAGCCTTATTTAAATATGCCTGAAGTGCTATTTAGAGGCTTTATCTTTGTCTTTTGACGGCCTGCAGAGCAAATCCCAACAATCATCTTTACAGTAATTTTCACTATTACCCCATACTTTGCTACTAGCAATCAAGACTCTAGACAGAAAGTAGTATGGTTTTATTTTTTTCCAAAGTTAGAATTTCATTTAGCAGAGGATTTGTTTTCCAAGGTATGAGAAATTCGTTCAAGATAATCCCTGGACTTGACTAAGTGCCAGGGGTTTGGTTTTGTTTTCTTACACACACACCCCCCCCCCCCAACCAGTCATGTAAGAAGTGTAATCCATCCTAGAGCAATTCTTATCTTGGAAACCTGAAATAGTAAGTAAGCATAAACATAACTCCCCAGTGTATACTACAATGTTCCTGAGAAAACAAATACAGAGGTGCTTAGAGAGCCTTGCCACTAGGACACTGAGCGTCCCCGAAAAACACTAAGGTATTTTAGGGAAAAACTGAAGTAGATGAAAGGCTGTAGGATCTCTTTATGTAGGGATCAGGTCCACAATAAACTTGTTGCACTGCAGCAGGTTTCTGCACATCACAGGCACTGCATCAACTGTCTTCAGGTTATTTTAAATCTCCTCCTTTGAGCCAAGTCACATTACCTCAACACTGCAAGTCTGTGGAACAGCTGCTACAGTTGCCTGCGCAGACAGTCGGAGCTCTCTTTGGCAAAGGCAAGGAAAACTGATCACACACAGTCTGTATCATTACAGTGATCCCAAACCAAGAGTATGGGGTAGAATTCCCTTACAAGGGCTAAACTGACGGACAGAGAAGAGTAACAACCTCCCAAACACTACACAAGCAAGTAAGTGGGAGATAGAAGGATATTTCCAAGACTTCTCCCTAGAAACTGGGGAAAACTGCCTCACCTTGACATCATTTTCACTTCTGTATTGCAAAGTGAACTACGAAGGCCTATGTGATAAGCTCAGTACATTTTCATGTTCATGTGCCAAATCTATTCTTACACCCTTTGTAAGGAAACAGAAATTGGAGAGGCTCACCTGATGTAACTGAAGCTGTAAATCATGGATCTGACTGGCTACATGTGAAGCCTCTTCCTGTAGGTCATCCCGATCCTTCTTTGCCTGTTGAAGGCAGGTTGTTAGTTGCCTGATGACTTCATTCTGCTCTTGAACAGTAGTTTCCTACATGGATCACAAGAAACAGTCTGAAAATTAAAACAATCTTAGAACATTAGGAAAGCAGTAAGCTTTCACAAAGTGAAGCAGTTGAAAGTCTGTAGCTCCACTGAAGCTTAAACAAACTTGCACCAAAGGACCAGAAATATTTGTGTTCCAACATGATGGTGATGAAAGAGGAATCTTACATTCATCTCAAAGACAGCTAACTTTTTTAAACAAGTGATAGAGTGCCAGCGACTAAATTAATCTCTTTACTTAAAAATTTTGTAGATGTTACTGATGCAAAAGCAATCAAGGTTTTTTTTACAGGATGTAATGAGCACTTAGTACTCCTTAAGTTGTTTCCTATCTGTCAGCTCTTCTTTTCAGCCACATGAGTGAAAGCTAATGGGATGGGATAAATTAATCCTGTTTTACGTTAATCACATTAATCTTTTCAATGTATTTCTCACCAACAGGAAGTGGTTTTGTTTCCCAGTCCTAAAAGGAGAAAAACAGCATGTAAAGGGGGAAGTAACCATTCTTCAGTAGCACCTGATCATTTCCCTTCACATAGAAATGCTAGAGAAAGGGAATTGAAAAATAGCTATTGTTAATATTTTGGGAGAGAGTAAGGTACATGTCAGTTTATTAAAGTTCAATTTCTTCTACTTAATCATTTGCCCATACAGAAAAAAACACCAACCACAAGATGCTAAAACCAGAAAGCCACAAGTATTTATAAATTCAAAAAGCATGAATGATCTCTGGGGAAAAAATAATACATAGTGGTGGTGCACACCTGAGAAGGAGCCCAGCTGCATGGCTGAAGTGGTTTGCAGGCATATCCATGGAAACACTGATGTTTCAGTAACTATTTAAAACAACCTTTATAAAAATAGAAACCCCAAGCTCATACACTGCACCCCTACCTCAACACATGAACAACTAAGTGGTTCTTGCATGTTTTCTCTGTAGAGGCCTGCTCCTCAATATAGGAAGAAAGTTTATCAATTAAAAACTAGTAGCAAGTGTTCAACCATTTCTCAGCAGAAGAATTTAACTATGCAGTTCATAAAACCTCTCAAAACCCAAAATATTACCCTCACTTGATTCAAGCAACATGAAGCCCTAGAAGGCCTCAGTTCTGCATTTCACAGCACACACTAGCGAGGTGAAGCACTTCTGAAAAAAAGCAATGCTTAGTCTTAGTTTTGCCTCTTAAACCTTTTGTAGGATTCAACAACAGTACTATCAACCCCATTATCCAGTTCTCTCAAAGGTACCTGAAGTTGTCTAGAGTCACTGTGCTGGCTAAGTTGTTCCTGCAGGTCGTCCATTTGCACAGTGAGGGTTTCCACCGCTTCTTGCTTCTCCCACAGTCTGTTCTCTAACTCAGCTATTCTTGCCCGACACACCTTAGCATCAAGTTCACTGTATTCTGCAGCAGAATTCATCATAGCTTCCTTCAGAAAAGAAAGAAAACTCTGATTTATTCACCAAAACATGCCATTTCTGGTTTGCAATTACACTGAACCAAAATTTTCAAGCTTAAATTCTGACCAAATTCGAGCTTAAAAGTAATTCAACCTTGGGACTTTACATCTAATAGAAACATTATACATTAAGCCCTTAATTCTTAAAAAATGTTGCATAAAAATGCTAGATAACAGTCTCATACAATACTTTTAAGGCACAAAAGTAAATTAGGGAGAAAAGAGCCTTGTGATTCAATAGCACCAAGTTGTGGTAAAGTACCATTCTGACACATTGAGATGTAAAACTCCAACTCAGAAGCTGCAGGGGGGGAAGAGGGGAGAATATGACAGAAACTAAACAATACTTTTACATCCATATGTGGTGACAGAACAGTCCATCCTTAGGAAAAATAATAATGATTTAAAATTCAATTCTAGTGTGAGCAGCTATTGCAGATTAATACTCAACATACTCTGATTTTCTATGCCCTTCAACAGCAAAACCAAAAAAAACCCCCACCAAGAACAAGGAGAGAAGCTGCTCCAATCAATCCCATAGTATCTCCTCCGTGACAGTCATGACAGTATTGCTCCTGAGAAACTATCTTGTGTTTTATTTTAACTTTTTTTTTGCTTTTATGTATGAAACAGTTAAAGAACAAACCTACTTTTTGACTAAAAACATTGCTTAATTTTCTCTGGATAAGGTCTGTGCTTTCACTAAAAGCAACCAGTCTCACTCCCCATACAGGTAACTACCCAGTTTTAACTGTAAAATAGCAAAATAGCATCGTCCATCAGGTTTAATAATCATGCTCAAGAACTAATAATTTTCGTAACCAATTATCATACTCTTCCTCCACACATGTAGCAGCATCTCTCACTAGAGACATTCACTCACACTTACTTCAGTGGCAGCATCATTCAGTACATCCCAGTTGGACAAGTCAGCACTCCCCTGGCAAGTAAACAAGTCAAGACATTAAGTTATTCCCATTTTAAAGAAATAAAGGGAAAAGCAGAATTGTTTTGGCAATACCCTGAGACCAGAGGGCTGAACAGGCTGTGTTGAGAGACAGCATACCAGCGAGAGATGGACTGGAATACTGAACTCAGCCAGTCACATGTGGTTAAGTGAACAAAGTAAATCCAAAGATATGAAAATTATTATGAATGTCCACACAAAAGTGTAGGGCTAAGTCAGAGATTCAGTGTTTTATTTTCTGCTTTTCTACCTTGCAAATGTCATTAAGCACTCTTTAATCTAATCTTAAATATTAGTAAACTAACAGGAGATCAAACATGCTAAAATGATTCAGAAGACAATGAAAGCAGTAATATTTTCTGATGCTTGATATCTTGAAAGATATTTACCTCTGATTTAATTCAGACCAGGACAAAGAAGGCAACAGCACTATTTAGAAAAGGCAGCCTGCAACCTTCCCTGCACAAAGCAGCTCCCCAAGGTGAACAAGCCCAACTCTCCCAGCCTGGCTTCACTGGAGAGGTGCTCTGAGCATCTTCATTGTCCTCCTCTGGACCTGCTTCAACAGATCCATGTCCTTCTTATGTTGAGGACTCCAGAACTGGACCCAGCACTCCAGGTGGGGTCTCAGGAGCAGAGCAGAGGGGCAGAATCCCTCCCTCAACCTGCTGGCCATGCTCCTTTTGCTGTAGCCCAGGACATGGTTGGCCTTCTTGAGCTGCAAGCACACATTGTTGGCTTATGTTGAGCTTCTCATCCAACCAAATGAGGCAACTGCTTCATCCAGGCAGACCAGTACATCTATTAGCTGATGCTGTACCAGTGGCTCTGTTTCTGTGCTTACCGACGCAACTACAGGGTTACCCACCTCTAGAGTGTCATCAGTACAAACATACTGAAACGTGTCAGGCAGAAGCAGAGTCACATTTTAAATTTATCAGCAAACCCAATGTCTACACTGGCTTCAGCTTTACAATGGCTACTAAGAGCTTGCTGGAACAAATCACATTATTTCAGAAAGCATTAAGCACATTTGAGCCAGCAAAGCAATACAAAACCAAACCAATACTGTGCATTAGAAGATCCTGACAGCTTTGCCCATCTACTATGCATGGATTTGCCATTCCACGAAGTCAGAGTCACAAGGCTGGAAAAGATCTTTAAAATCATCAAGTCCAACCATTCCCATCCTAAGCTAAACCAGATCCCTGAGCACCTCATCTCCCTGTCTGTTAAACACACCCAGGGAAGGTGACTCAGCCCCTCCCTGGGCAGCCTGTGCCAGGTCCTGACAACTCTTCCAGGGAAGAACTTTTCCCTCACAGCTGAGCTGACCCTGCCCTGGCACAGCTTGAGCCCATTTCCCCTTGTCCCATCTCCTGTCCCCTGGCTGAAGAGACCATCACCCACCTCTCTGCATCCCCATGGCAGGTCAGTGTAGGTGTTGAGAAGGTCTCCCCTCAGCCTCCTCTTCTCCAGGCTGTACACCCCCAGCTCCCTCAGCCACTCCTCAGAAGATTTGCCCTCCAGTCCCTTCCCCAGCCTGGTTGCCATTCTCTGGACACACTCCAGGACCTCAATATCCTTCTTATGGTGAGGAGCCCAAAACTGGACTCAACACTCGAGGTGTGGCCTCACCAGTGCCCATTACAGGGACACAATCACTTCCCCAGACTTACTGGCCACACTATTTTTGATAGAAGCCAGGATGCCATTGGCTGTGCCAGGTCACAGCCACATAACCAAACATCTGCCCAAAGAGAAGTTCATGACAGCGAAAGAGGACAGACTCCAGCAGGCAGCTCTGTGACAAAACCAGATGTCTAGCCCATATAATGGAGACAGTTTTTTTTCCAGTTATTCACATCACTTTGTAAGAGAGCTAATGAAGTGCAAATACTTTACCTACTCCTCAATGGCAGCTAGGTGACAGCACCAGAGAGCTCACACCCCACCGAGTAAAACAATCCCCAGAAATACTTGTCATCTGCAGACACAGTGAAGCGAAACACAAGAAATACCAAGATTTACCTCTGTTTCTGCTGCTGCCTCTAGTAGGTTGGTGTCTTCAGCCTTACCCTCTATACCCTGAGCAGCGCCTTGGGCCGCTGGTGCGTGCTCTGCCTTCGGAAGGTCATGCGTGTGGACAGACGAGCCCTTCCTCTTCGCCGTCTTTTTCTGCGGCTGCGCGACGTCACCTTTTGGTTTTCGCTGTCTGAAGTAAGCAAGCTGTGCAGGAAAGATTGGAAGAGGTAGAGGGAGAGGTAAGTGAGGAAAAGGTAGCAGGACCACAAGATTAACACACTCATGGGTGATGAAGATCCCGTCTCGATAAAATATATACATCTGCAGAAAAACCTGCTTGGTCTTCCCACTTTCCACAAGTTCAGAACATACTGGATAACTGTGCAGTTAAGCAAGGAATCTCACACCGGTACTAAAGACTCATTTCAATACAAGCAGCAAATTTTACTCAGTGAAACTTTGTAAGTCAGTGACAATCCAGAATTACAGCAAGACAGATTAGTAAAGGAACGAGTTGTTAATATGCTAGAATCATTAGGGGGAAAAAAAAATAATAATAATTGAGTAGCCTTTCTGCAAGACTGGCAAAAAAACCCCAATAACCCCCTAGAAACGTATCCAAACAGATCTTTGCCAGCGTAAGCTTGAAGATTAAAATTAACGGAAGTGAATCCTCACACTCCTTCCCGGCCATCCCCTTAAGAGAATACAGCAAAAACTTCCTCACCAGAAAGCAGTACATAAATAGAAAATCAATTAAGCCAGGTCATTTTAATTTCTTCTGTTGAAGAATCAGATGCTCTACTTTATCAGACTAAGTGCAACTCCACGAAGCACCAGGGACCTGTAAAGAATGTCACCGCTGGAATTTATTACCCAAGTTTCCTTAACACCTTAAACAGGACTATTGTAATTTCAACTCTAGTATTGTGTTTAGGCAGCATTTCCAAGCAACATCTCCCTCATAGCATAAATCCAGCCATCCTTCTCATAAGGAAAAGCCTTCTCTAAGGTTACAACCACAGATTATCAAGCACACTGTTAATACATCCTCGTGATAAGATAAGAGAGTCAAACGATAATGTGATGCAAACATATCTGCAACATATAAGAAAATCCACTGATTGACAGCATGGGTTTCCTGACAAACAGGCACCTTGCAGAAAATCCTTGTCCTTTTCATTCAACTCATGAAGTGGATTTAGTTTAGTCCTTTCTCCTTACACCCATAGCAACTGCTACCCAATAACTTAGCTACTCAACAGATAACACGGCTACACACCTGCTCCCCCGAGCAGACAGCTTAGAAGTTGGTTATATTTGCAGAAGGACATCCATTTCTTACCAGCAGTTAAGACGTTTATGTGCAAAAGGCTTATTTTTAAGATTACCCTTCTGTAGTTTCCATCATTATTAACACTGAATGCAGATTTAAACCAAAGATTGATGGGTTCCTTACAAAATAAACAGGCCAGTATGAACACCAACACTGTTTGCTGAAATCAAGGGTTAACACCAGCTCTTACCAACGGCAATCTGTGCCAAAAATAGCTACCGCACTTATTAACCTGATAGCATGGGGAAAAGGGTCAGCAGGGGACCTGTGGAGAAATGGAGAGGAGAGGAAGCTGCTGAAATGGGGGGGGGGGGGGGGGGGGAAGGGAAAATTGGGCCCAAAGTGATCAGAAAAGCTGAGAAAGGAAAGGCAGAGAGAGTAGCCACTGCAGACAGCGGTGAATGATTTCATGGAGACCAAGTATTTGACACTGAATATCTAAACAGGTATCCGGTTTTTAAAGGCACAGTTCAAAGAAAACAGAACTTGTTTTGCCCCACTGACATACAATAAACATTAAAATCATAATACCCATCATGCAGAAATATCCAGCTACTCCAAAGCTTTACAGAACTACTGCACTTGTTGGTCCATGGAAGTGTTTGAAGTTCAACACACTCCAGATCTATGGAATCACTGGATGAAGCGCGAGTTGGGACAGGACCAGGTTTCCAAAGCCTTTCATCAGCTACATGAATTTAAATGTCACCACAAAAGTATTCACTAGATACACAGAGAGCCATCCAACATGAAGTAGTAATGTGCATGACGATGATGAAAGTGTCTGCCCCATCCTGGGGAGATCCTGAGAAGGACCTGGGGATTCTGGTGGATGAGAAACTTCCCATGAGCCAGCAGTGTGCTCTTGCAGCTCTGAAGGCCAATGGTATCCTGGGCTCCATCAGAAAAAGGGTGGCAGCACAGACAGGGAGGGGATTGGTCCTCTCTGCTCTGCCCTCTTGAGGCCCCAGCTGGAGTCCGGGGTCCAGAGCTGCAACCCCAATACAAGACCTCATTGCAGCCTTCCCGTCCCTGAAGGGAGCAGAGAAACAGGAGGGGAATCTGCTTGTTAAAGGGCAGAGACTGGCAGGACAAGGGGGATGGAGTGAAGCTAAAGGAGGGAAGGTTTAAATTGGATATTTGGGGGAAGTTCTTTCCAGAGAGAGTGGTGAGGGGCTGGAACAGGCTGCCCAGAGAGGGGGTGGATGCCCTGTCCCTGGAGGTGTTCAAAGCCAGGCTGGATGGGGCCCTGGGCAACCTTGTGTAGCTCCAGGCCTGGAGGTTGGTGGCCCTGCCTCTAGCAGGGGGTTGGAGCTCTGTGATCCTTGGGGTCCCTTCCAACCCAGACCACTCTGCTTAGGCTGCCAGAAAGCAAATCAAGAATTGGATCCTTCGAAAGGGGCGTGATCATAGACTCACAGAATCAAAGGTGAAAACTTCCCAGCCAAGACAGAGCACACCACAGCACCTGAAAGCAGCAATCTATAATGGAGCACCCAACCTTTCTGTAGGTACTGATATACCACACAGTTTCATTCCACCAAGACCAGCCAGTGAAGAGTGGCAGCCGCAAGCATCTCTGAATCCGAATGCCAGCACCACACAAGCATCCTGGAACTAGAAGGCTAAGCCTGCCCAGTCCTGTGCCGTGTGGTCCCCATGTCACCCCTGACCCTGATTAACCACAGCACTGGCATCCTTCCACCACGTTATTGCAAGCTGACCAGCGCCAGCAGCATGGACCAGCACAGAGGAGAAGACTCCAGCACATGCAGTATTCTTCAGCTCTCACCTAATTTACTCCTTGATTACTGTTTCACATGCTTCAGAAATCAGAACTGAAGGAATACCCATAGACAAAGGCACAGAGCAGAAAACCGTATCAGCACCATGCAGGCAGTTTAAATAAACCTCAGTCCACCTCCTGGATACAGTAAACACAAGCAGTGATTGCTCTTAGACAAAACCCAGAAAGATTTTCTGGAGTTTCCTCAAACTGATGAGGCAGGAAAACTTTCTGGAAAACCAAGGCTCCTTTTTCAGCTCCTACCACATAAAATGCATGAACAGAAAGAACTTCATGAACACAAGATGTGGCACATACAGGCGTGTAACCAGAGGTGCAGCTGCCCAACAGGCACTCTAGCTAACACAAGGTGGAGGACAAGGGAATAAAAGGCAGCACTGAATACCTGGGGTCTGGTCTCTTTCTCAGTTACCACCTCGGCTGCCAGTACTGTGGGTATCAGAAACTGGGGTACCTGCAACAGTCAGTACCTAGCTGCCAAATCATGACAAACTTCCAGTCAGTACAGCACTTGGAATCATTATTTGGTGATAAACACATTTCAATAACAGAGGTTTTATTCTGATAGGAAGAGAATAAAACAAATACTAGTTTAAGGAAGAAAGCATTCACACTGTATCCCTTTCCCAAGTCATTACTTGGAATCCTTCGACTTTAGTCTGCTAAAGACAGAAAGAAATAAAATTTGGGGTGGAAAGGCTGAGGTGGGAAGGCAGAAAACCCCACGGAAGCTCCCACTAGCTCACACTTCCACATTCCAGCAGCACCAGACCACAGCCATCATGACTGTGTGTATTGCTACAAGCCAGGTTGCTACAACAGAGGCTGCACCACACGCACCCTTGTCCCCTGCCATAGTGAGTGCCCTCACTACAATGTGGTGAGGTAATTCAGGAAGCTGACGTGGATGGACACTGAACACTTTGGTATCAGCCTGGAGATGGGATGGCCATAAGCTGCTGTAGGCCTGCACTGCAGGAAGAAGGGACCTGGAGCAGATGTGCTTTCTCCCTTCCAAAACTGTGTTGGTATTCAGGAGGGCAGTGCAAAGAAAGCAAAACCAAACCAAACAAACAAAAACATGAAAGAAAATGAAAAAACAGAAGGGACATTTCCCTACTGCTCTATTATATTCAAGCCTTCAAAAACATGAGCATCCAAAGGATGTTTCTGAAGCAAGTTACAGCCCAGCAGCTCACCTACTCAGCAGCAGGGACATGTCCTACCACAGCCTTAAAAACACGCACAGATTAACAGCAAGATATACACTAAGAGCATTTGTTGTGGTAACCGGCCCAATGTGACTCTGTGCTACACAGTATCTCTACAGCTATAGGTATGTAAGATGCAAAACCAGGGCAAGCAAGCAGAGGGCCACACACAGTAGAAGTTGGGTGTGAGCATGTGGAATCCACAGCTCGCATGACTGTCTTCCAAAGCCAAACACAGATCACAGAGACACTGGACTGGTTCAGGTGGCCCCCTGCCACAGGCAGGGACACCCCCCCAACCCAGGGTGCCCCAAGCCCCATCCAACCCAGCCTTGAACCCTGCCAGGAAGCCAGGGGCAGCCGCAGCTTCTCTGGGCACCCTGTGCCACGGCCTCCCCCCTCCCCAGGAAGGATTTCTGTCTCCCAGCCCCTCTCCAGCTGCCCTCCCGCAGCTGAAGACCATTCTTCTGGGCCTGGCCCTCCCTGCCCTCAGCACCAGCCCCTCTCCAGCTCTCCTGGAGCCTCTGGAGGGACAGGAAGGGTCTCAGAGCTCGCCCCAGAAGCAGCCTTCTCTTCTCCAGGCTGAACCAGCCCAGGTCTCAGCCTGGCTCCAGCCCTCAGATCATATCCATGGCCTCCTCTGGACTCACTCCAACAGCTCCATGTCCTTACCATCTCTGTGTGCAATAGCCCCCATGGATATTGCTTCCATTCATTTCTCTGGGTGTTTTTGAAAGCTGCCTGGTGCCCAGACTTTGGGAGCTACACAGTCAGTGTCCGTGACACTTTAACGAGCGGAGGAAACACTACTCCATCTCTGCCTTTCTACTCTCCTGAGTACTCCAGGTGCACACACCACGCAGAAGCAACACTGACAGGGGGCTAACAATAGTTTTAAAATGGTAAGATAGAAGACATTTAGCACACAGTTTTAAAATAATACTAAATGCAACCCTGGCTCTGCACACACAGCATGAAATGGAATGCAAGTCCCTACTTTTTTTTTTCTCAATGGCAAACAGCAGCTGGACAACAGGTGGGAACTAATAACTTATTCAAGGCAAGTTGATCACATTTTTTTAGCTATAAACAGATATTCCACCTCGACAAGGGTGACAGAGGACATGTTAAGCTAGGTCACACACAGCCACCCGAGGAACTCCTGTCCACAAAGTTTCCCCTCTCAGTATTAACCCCAAACTAACCACAGCATTGTTCTCCAACAGGTGATGGTATCCACACAGCATGTATCAAGGCTGTGAAGGCAAGAGGGCAAGGAGCTACCAAGCAGGAGTGAGGAGAGATGCTGTGACAGCCTCTGGGTGCGACAGGCCATGGCCAGAGGAGCTGTGCTGCCCAGACACAATCCCACTCCCCTCCCAGTAACACTATCTTTCATTCCCTTCAGCACAGCACTGGGAGGATGGAGCTGAAACAGAAACACAGAGGACTGCTGAAAAGACCTGGCAGGTGACAGCATAGCTCAAAGCCACCTCTGATCCTACCACACAGATTTCCAGAGAGGTCCCACACAGAAAAGGCCATGCCCCTTTGCCTACTGGAGAATCACTGGGACTGGTATTAGGGGTGGGGAGGCTCCAGCCTGATGGAAAGAGCTGATCTCTCCAAACCTCCTGATGCTCTGTGCAGCCTCAGCTCTCACCTTCTGGCTACAATCCCTCATGTCATTCCCACTAGGATGGTGAGAACAGGGAAAGGATGGAGCTGCAGGCTTGCAAGCATTCTTCATCAGTAGAGTCTCAGAAGGTATATATGATAACACATCCAAAAACAGCAGAAATACTGAATTATGAAAAATCAGGGATTTCTAAATAGTTCTTGAACATCACTACCAAAGCAGAAGTTTGTATCTAAGACGGTTAATACATATCAAATGCTAATCACATAATTCTAAAAAACAGTTGTTACAAAAACATCACCTTTATATATCAGTCACCTCACATCACCTCTGTAGAGAGCCTGCAGACTGGTTCAGGTGGGAAGAGACCTCACACACACACCCCAGTGCCACCCCTGCCATGGGCAGGGACACCCTTCCAGTCCAGGGTGCCCCAAGACCCATCCAACCCGGCCTTGAACCCTGCCAGGGAGCCAGGGGCAGCCCCAGCTTCTCTGGGCACCCTGTGCCAGGGCCTCCCCCCTCCCCAGGAAGGATTTCTGCCTCCCAGCCACCATCCTGCAGCTGAAAGTTGTTGCCCTGGGCCTAGCTCTCCCTGCCCTGGGCACCAGCCCCTCCTCCAGCTGTTCTGGAGCCCCTGGAGGGACGGGAAGGGTCTCAGAGCTCTCCCCAGAAGCAGCCTTCTCTCTCTGGGCTGAGCCAGCCCAGCTCTCGCAGCCTGTTCTCATAGCAGAGGTGCTCCAGCCCTCAGATCATCTCTGTGGCTCCTCAGGACTCGCTTCCCAGCTCCGTGTCCTTGTAGCCCCGGGGACCCCTGAGCCAGAGGCAGAGCTGCCGGGGGCCTGCAGTACCGAAGCCCCTTGGGGATTCCCACAGGGAAATACAGTGTTTCCACAAACAACCGAGTAAAACACGGGAGAGGTGGGGGAAAAGCGAATCCCAAACCAAACCCAGGCCCCGGGGAAGACCTACGCGCTGCCGCACGCTGCCCCGTGCTCCGGGGGGATAACCCCCGGGCACCTCGGCAGCAAGGCGGGGAGCCCCACGAGGGGAGCGCCGCCGGGCAGGGGGACGTGCGGCAGAGCCACGCTGCCCAGATAACCCCAGATACCCCCCCTGTCCTCCCCGCCCCCGGCACGGCCCCAAACCGGCCGCAACGCTCCTCTGCCGCCAGCAGCCCAGCGCCGGAGCCCCGCACCGCCCCGTGCCCCGCCACAGCGCGCCGGGGCCGGGCCAGGCCGTGCGCGGCTCCCCTCCCCAGCCGGGAGCCCCCCACACACCTTGGCCCTGCCGGCCTCCACCTTCCGCCTCCGCGCCTCCTCCGCGTCCATGCGGCGGGCGGACGGGCCGAAGCCCCGGGGGCAGCAGCCGGCGCAGACCCGCGCCCCTCACTGCCCCGGCTGTCACACCAGAGGGGACGCGCGAGTTTCGGTTATGGCCGCCCCAGCGCCCTCTCCCCGCCCGTCTCTGCCCCGCCGCCAATCGCGAGGCGGCGGCGGCCCGCGCTGGCCAATAAGAAAGCAGGGGCCGGCCCACCCTCCCGGGAAAGGGAGGAAGCTCTCCAGCAATTGGCGAGGATCGCCGTGCCAGGGACGCTCGCCAGCCATTGCGGAGAGCAACCGTTACCCTGGCCCCGCCCGCTCTCGCTAACAGACTCCTGGGATAGGCAGCGCAGGCTGGAGCACGCCTTCTGCCTGCGCCCCCGCCCCGCCAGTGCCCGCTCCCCCAGCAGCAGCCAATAGGAGAGGAGCCGCCCACCTCCCGGCTGCTCTGGGTGGACAGTTTCAAACGGGCCGCCAGCCGCGGTCCCGCCTAGGAGAGGGAGACAGCCAATGGGCGGGGGCGGGAGGCAGCCAATGGGCGGGAGGCCGCCGCGGGAAAGTAGACCCAGCCGTTGCCAAGCATCGCTGAGGGGCCCCTTCCCCTTCCCCTTCCCCTTCCCCTTCCCCTTCCCCTTCCCCTTCCCCTTCCCCTTCCCCTTCCCCTTCCCCTTCCCCTTCCCCTTCCCCTTCCCCTTCCCCTTCCCCTTCCCCTTCCCCTTCCCCTTCCCCTTCCCCTTCCCCTTCCCCTTCCCCTTCCCCTTCCCCTTCCCTCCCGGCAGTGCAGCTGTGAGGGGCTGGGGTTGCCACAGAATCCCCACACGCAGGGAGAGCAGCTGTCTGCAGAGAGCTGTCAGGCACGAAAGACGATGATGCCCACTGCTCCTGTTGCTCACAATAATTAACAGTCATTAACATTACAGGCATCTAAAATTAGATGATCTTTCCAGGTCCCTTCCAAACCCTGATATTCCGTGGTCCTGTGAAAACCAGCAACCCCTTTGCCTCCTGGAGACACGAACTCATAACTGGAATCACATTGGTTACTCTGCTTGGCCTTTTAGTGTTATTTCTTGCGATGCCCCGGGGGGTTTCTGTGCAAAACCACCGAAAGGCAAACATTTGGGATTTCATGGCCCCTTCCCTATCCCTGGGCCATTCTATGCACTGCATCCTTGAGTTGGGCTCTTCTCTGTTTGGGCCTTTGCCCCCCACCCCCGCATTCAGACACTGCCTTGTCTGGGTTGTGTGCTGGACTGAGCTGCTCCTGGGGACTGCAGCTGTGTTCTCCGGGTACCCTGCACCGATCTCAACCACCACCCAAAAAGTCTGTGGGAAGAAACATGGACACGTTTGCTTTGCTGGGATAAGCCATTCTGTACCAATCTCCTGGCCTCCCACGTTGCCACTGAACGATAATGTGGAGCCCCCGAGATTCTCTCTCATTATTTCAGCATAGACAACAAAACCACAAGTCCTTCTGTGCGCCTTGAGGGCGTGAGGAGCAAGGCAGGGCTGGCATGGGATTCTCCACACATCAGAGAGCCTCTCTGTGTCCAGAGCCCACAAAGAGGTTAAGTTTCAAACTACCGCAGGGGGATGCTATGCTCCGGCTTTTCTTTATGACCAGTATGACTCTCCTAAGGAAGAGTGGAAGTTTTGCTGAGCAAACCCTGTAAGAACATTAGATCTGATGACAGGGACAGACTCCAGATGCTAATTCTGGTCACCTCCTGCTTTGTCAGCCCCTGGCTGTTCTGAGCACATAGTTGTTTTTCCTGATATTACTGCCACGTCCTCTAACTCTGCAGGCAGGATCCTGAGTTTGTCCCCAGTCCACACTAAGAGATAAAGTCTGAATCATGAAACTTCCTAGTGCAAAAGATCATGTAATCTGAGAAGCAAAAGGAAATCGGTCAGGTCAGAACAAAGACATTTCTTCAAGGGAAAAAAAGATAATATATAACGACATCTGTAACAGTGATTTTATTCAATGTTATTTAAATAATTTTTTGTTTACAATAAATTGCTGTTTTGACTTATGGTTTGAGCTAAAAATACAAAATAAGTAACTGATGTTTGTTTGGGTGTGATGGATTCTTCTTTATTTGCAATATTCTTTTCCTATGTAACCGACTCCTACATTCTATGTTCTTATATCTCTGCCCTCGTGAGGCCCCAGCTGGAGTCCCATGTCCAGAGCTGGGGCTCCAATACAAGATGTGGAACTGTTGGGGAGGGTTCAGAGGAGGCCACAAAGATGATCAGAGGGCTGGAGCACCTTCCCTATGGAGAGAGGCTGAGGGAGCTGGGCTTGTTCAGCCTGGAGAAGAGAAGGCTGCGGGGAGACCTCATTGCAGCCTTCCAGTCCCTGAAGGGAGCAGAGAAACAGGAGGGGAATCAGCTTGTTAAAAGGGTAGATAATGGCAGGACAAGGGGGATGGAGTGAAGCTAAAGGAAGGAAGGAAGTTTTAAATTAGGTATTGTGGGGAAGTTCTTTCCAGAGAGAGTGGTGAGGGGCTGGAACAGGCTGCCCAGAGAGGGGGTGGATGCCCCATCCCTGGGGGTGTTCAAGGCCAGGTTGGATGGGGCCCTGGGCAACCTTGTGTAGCTCCAGGCCTGGAGGTTGGTGGCCCTGCCTGTGGCAGGAGGGTTGTAACTCTGTGATCCTTGGGGTCCCTTCCAGCCCATGCCATTCTATGATTCTGTGTTCTCTGTCTGTTGTTAAAAGGTCAGGATTTCTAGCACTAATTCATTAAATTGACTTACGTGGAAGTAGGTGAAAGGGACATGCCTGCAGCGAAAGTGCCACCGCCCCTGTTTCTTCTGGGGCCTGTCTTACCTGACGTAACCACAAAAGCAGTGGAGGTCATTTATACCTCAGCTTAATTAGCAGCAACCCTGAGAATGCTGCATTGAGGTTACAAAGCCTTCCCAAGAGCTCTGGGGGGTGCTGCAACATATCTGCACGTAAGTGAGCAGCGTTCATGGAGACTAGTGGTTTGCCACTGGCGTATAAGAAGACAGTCATAAATATAGTATATTATTTGTACAGTTTACTTAATCGTAAGTAAACAGATGTTAAGTCTAGTTTGGTTCAAACTGGAATCGTTGTTTTCAGAAATAACAGTAAAATCGTTGCAGATTCTCATGGCAGTGGTATGAAATAACTCTCTAATTGTAGGATATGTTGAGCTTGAGATGTAGCTAGGGTATTTGTACAATACTTGTAACCACTGAGCAGCCTAACAAGAGCTCTGGGATGTTCATTTTCAACGTTATAGTTGGCAGAGGCAGACAGTCAACCGGAAGGAATTTATACATACTTCCCCAGGGATGATTTCTCTGTGGGTTTTTTTTTTTTTAACTCTCTTTTAATAAATTAGAAGACTCTTCTAAGTCTGAAATAGTAAAGAATCCTCCCTACTGAACCATAACATTAAGAGTTTAGCGTGTCTGGATATTTCCAGGTGTGTCAGTTTGGTTCCTTTTATATTGCATTTTAGAAATCCGAGTAATTAAAATAAAGGGCAAAAAGTACCAAATTCAATAAAAGGCACTGCAGAAGCATAGCATGGGTATGGACTTCTCCAGCTTATCTAATCCATTCTTGTATCTGAGAGAGGGTCAAACATTCCTCCCATGTTCATCCCAGCTGCTTTTCCGTACTGTTTTTAATCATCTGTGAAAGTCTTCTCTTAAATAACTGCTCCATCATTCATTTTACTGCATAATTCAGAATTTTTTCCTTTTATCAGGTTTTCCTCTCCCTCACTGAGCCAAATTCATCTTCCCAGCCTTCTCAGACAGAAAAAAACCCACCCTGTTCTCCATTGTGTCCTTTCATTTATTTGAAGATAAATAAAAGTCACGTCTGCTTGCCAACTAAAGTCAGTTCCTCTAGCCTTCCTCAGACCATACATTGTGTAAATGTACTGGTTGTACTGGTTTTAGGATTTTCTTTTTCTTTTCCCCTGAACTTTCTTTCCCTCTTAAACCACCATGTCTAAAATTAGGCACACTATTCCATCTCTGACTTCAGTGCTGCTAAATGGAGCAGAGCAATTATCTCCTGTGAGGTGCATATAATACTCCCATTAATCCTTTTCACAATTAAATTTGCCTGATTTTGCTGTTCTGCCTCACCATGTCCATGTCTGATCCCTAGTTTGTGATTCTATGGAACTACAGATCCTAGTTCAGCAAGATGCTCTTGTGTTGGGCTGGTTTGTTTCTAGCACGTCATTAATTAACAGGTTGTAAGATGTGCCTTGATTAGGGATCCCCCTATGAGCAGGGTATCCCTAAGTGTGGGAAAAGAAAGATCCCTTAGCAGATATTGCTGGAAAGCACTTTTTTACCTTGTACTGGGTTTTGCAGCCCAGAAGGCCAACTGTCCCCAGAAGTGTGGCCAGCAGATGGAGAGAGGGGACTCTGCCCCTCTACTCTGCTCTGGGGAGACCTCACCTGCAGTGCTGTGTCCAGCTCTGGAGCCCTCAGCACAAGAAGGACAAGGACCAACACAAGAAGGACACAGACCTGTTGTAGCACATCCAGATGAGGCCACAAAAAAGATCAAAGGGCTGGAGCCTCTCTCCTGTGAGGACAGGCTGAGATTGTTGGGGTTGTTCAGCCTGGAGAAGAGAAGGCTCCAGGGGGACCTTATAGCCCCTTCCAGATCCAAAGGTGCCTGTAAAAAAGCTGGGGAAGAACTGCTCCTAAGGGCATAGAGTGACAGGACAAGGGGTGATGGTTTACTAGAGCAGGGCAGGTTTAGCTGAGACCTTAAGAAGAAGTTCTTCCTTCTCAGGGTGGTGAGACACTGGCACTGGTTGCCCAGAGAGGTGGAGGAGGTCCCATCCCTGGAGATGTTCAAGGCCAGGCATGACAGAGCTCTGAGCAACCTGCTGTAGTGAAGATGGCCTTGCTCACTGCAGGGGGTGGGACTAGATGGTCTCTGAAGGTCTTTTCCAACCTTACACATTCCATGATTCTATGATTCCTTGGCATGTCTGTTACATCTCTCTCTTCCTTTCCTCTCTAGTCAACTAAGTTGCTTAGTGATGGCTCTGTATTTTTAATGGAACACTCGGTTCTTTTTGCCAGCCTTCCATTCCTCCTGAGATGACATTTAGCTTCTAGGGGGCACTGTAATAAACCCATTGATGGTAAAACATTTGGTCAGTATTCATCAGCAGCCAAAAAGATCTACTGAAGCATCAGCGGTGCCTGAAGGCAGGCTGGTTACTGTTGTGATTGCCTGGAGATGCCAACACAGCTTGCTTTGCTGCATTGCTGCCCAAATGCTGCCACAACCCGTCACCCCATCACAAAAGGGGTTTTGGACTAGAAAGGCACAGAGAGAAGCAACTAGGGTAAATGTGGGACTGTGCAGAGGTGTACAGCCACTGTGCAATCTAAGGTGCAGCTGATGCACTGCCACTGAGGGCGGCTGAGAGGTGGGGATGGGACAGTCCCCGTTTGCTCCAACATTACACCTTCCCAGCCCAGTTATAAGATCAACGAGTATGGAACATCTGCAGTTTGAAGGCATAATAAATAGATTGTTTTGCTTAGAAAAGAGACCCCTGAAGCGGAATGTTGTACACTACTGGGCAGTAAGAAGCTAAATGAGGTTCAACAAAAGCAAGCATAGAGTCTTGCACCTGGGGAGGAATAACTGCTGGAATCAGTACAGGCTGGGGGTGACCTGCTGGAGAGGAGCTCTGTGGAGAAGGACCTGGGGGTTCTGGTGGGCGACAGGGTGGCCATGAGCCAGCAGTGTGCCCTGGGGGCTAAGACAGCCAATGGGATCCTGGGGGGCATGGTCACAGGAGGTGATCCTCCCCCTCTACCTGGAGCATTGTGTCCAGTTCTGGGCTCCCTGGGATAAAAAAGACAGGGATCTCCTGGAGAGAGTCCGGAGGAGGCTACAGAGATGGTTAAGGGCCTGGAGCATCTCCACTATGAGGAAAGGCTGAGTGAGCTGGGGCTGTTCAGATCCAGAGGGGATCTGATCAATGTTTATCAATATCTGAAGGGTGGGACACAGGGGACATGGCCAGCCTCTTCTCAGTGCTCTGTGGGGACATGACAAGGGGTGATGGCCTCAAGTTGGAGCACAGGGAGTTCCACACCAATCTGGGGAAGAACTTCTTCCCAGTGAGGGTGAGGGAGCCCTGGGACAGGCTGCCCAGGGGTGTGGAGTCTCCTTCTCTGGAGATATTCCAGCCCCATCTGGACACCGACTTGTGCGACCCGTCCTAGGGAGCTGCTTTGGCAAGGGATTGGACCCGATGGGCTCTCCAGGTCCCTTCCAACCCCTGTGATCCTGTGAAATATAAGTCACAAGTGGGATGGAAAAAGCATGTGGAGAAGAGTCATATGTATTTCACATAACAAATGAGATTTGCAATAAACTTTTGGGAATCTAGATTTAAACCAGTCTAAATGTAATTCCTTTTATTGCCTAGCTCTGTACTTACTCAGTCACTTGCATAATTAGACTTATGCTTAAGCTGAACACAACTAGGAAACTCCTTGTCAGAGGCTGTTGCAGCCGCTCAAAGGATGAAGGGATCAAAGATGTTAGAGGTAACAGGAGACAAATCTGTTGGGGGTTTTACAGTACAAAACTGTACACAGGTCCATTTCTTGGGAAAAATGCTGGCAGGTGAGGTGGTTTCCTGTTCTTGTGAGCCCTGCCAAAGCAAGCTGAGTCCCCACTCGGCCACAGCACAGCTATTTTTGGGATCCTCACGTCTTGGTTTCTATATCCTCTCCAGTGACCACCAGCCTGTGTATTTTTGGGGACAGATTGCACACACAAGCTGTGTGGGTCACAGCTGGAGGAGGTGACCGGTGCTGCTCCCACGCACTTACCTACATGCATCTATCATGTTGCTCCAGCTGCCAGCAGTGGCTCAGCTGCAGCTTTGCGATGCCCTTCGAGTCAGGAACGGTTTTAACTCTGCTCTCCAAGGAGCAGGATTGGGCTTAAAATACGAGACTGGCAATGAGTATCTACTACCTGGCTTCTTTCTGCTGCCTTGGTGTTGATGTTATGAATGTCACTGGTAAATGTTGCCCTGGTTTGTATGCTGGCAGGGCTTTGCAGGAGAGGGAGAGACCCTATACATCACTTGGGCATCTGGGGAAATTTAGGTTGATATTAGGAAAAATTTCTTTACTGAAAGAGCTGTCAGGTATTGGCCCAGGCTGCCCAGGGAGGGGGTTGAGTCACCATCCCTGGAGGGATTTAAAAGTGTAGGTGTTGTACTTGGTGACATAGTCTAGTGTTGGACCTAGCGGGGCTGGATAGATGGTTGGACTCAATCTTGAAGGTCTTTTCCAACCGAAACAATTCCATGATTCAATGATAATCAGAAGGTCATTATACAATAGCATCTTTACTCTTTTACTCAGCTGGGGATGAGGTCCAGCTGTGTTCCTTAAGTTTTTGATTTACTGTCTGATGATGAAAACTCATATGAAAGGCTGTGTCATAAGCATGTGGGCACCTTACAGTGGGCTAATATTGCCATCAGGCATCAATCAGCAAGATCATAATTCAGCCCATAGCAGTGGGAATGTGTTAAAGAACCACTGACTTTTACATATCTTTTCTTCTTGTCCGCTAACATGTTGAGC
Organism: Gallinula chloropus; assembly: GCF_964237585.1. Lineage (NCBI taxonomy): Eukaryota > Metazoa > Chordata > Aves > Gruiformes > Rallidae > Gallinula > Gallinula chloropus. The sequence continues at coordinate 27,101,784 of NC_140090.1, read as the reverse complement.
CGTACAAAAGCTAAATATGCTTCTGCACCTGGAGATTAAATTGTTTGTGTTGTGGGTTGCCAAACTTAGCAACCAGGTTACAGGCACACCACTCTGAGCTACTCAGAAGGTACTAACAACACAGAGGGGCAGGCTAGCAACCACTCAGGACAGACAGATACTCACCCCACAGCCATCACAGCCCTCAGCACAGAAGTGCAGTGAGAGAAACAGCAGGAAAAGCTGCACCAGAGGCCTTGCGGTGAACATCTGTGGTCACTCCTCCCCTGGAGCCAAACAAGCTTTTCTCTTCTTCCCTCCCAATTGCTCACAAATCTTACAGGGTTGGGGTTTTTTTCCAATGGAATTATTCTTCTACAAAGATCATGGAGAGGAAAAATATGACCCCTGCAAACCTATATACATTCATTTAGCTCTTTAACCTGTTTTTCCTGCCTGCTCTTCCAGGAGACTACTGCAATGACAGACCCTTGGGTGGTGGATCACCTGACACGACTGAAACTCAAGCTCCTAGAAAAGGTAAGGGAATAAGTTTGTTCTGCTTTTTGCTCCTGTATGTTTAAGCATTAACATTGTACTTAAAATAATGGTGTTTCCACTGAGACACAGAGGATCTGCAGCCAGTTGAGAACCTCTTTCTTCGTGCGAGCAGAGGCAGACAAACATGCAGTGGGGCTACAGCCACTGTCCTTTTCTTAAATCACACTGTGCAAGCCCACACAGACCTGTGGTAAATAAAAAATAGAGTTAAAGTGACTTTGGTCTTAGGTGATATGTCCCCAGTTAGCTCAAAACCACTTTGAATTATGACAGGCGAATTTCTGAGGCAGTTCTGGGTAAAGAAGACCTCGGACTCTTTTAAGTCAGTCTCATGTCATCTTTTTTGGTCTACTTTCACAAGTAGACCTGTGAGATTTGCTGCTTGACTCATAACCATTGTTGTGGTTCTACCAACAGAGACTAGAAAATGAACAGGAGAACCTAGAGAAGATAGAGTCGACTATCCCAGCTGCAAGTAAGAGAGAAACATTTCTTCTAGTTATGGACATAACACATGGAAAGAGCTTAGTGATGCTCTTGGGCCTGATGAGTTCCTCAGAAGGTTACACCAGATGATCGTATCTCCTCCCTAAAAGCTGTGTGCTCAAGTGGTTGGTCATTTGGGTAGTCAGAACTTGCTCTGTCTTGGCTTCTGTGACAGGGACATTGTCTGAGGGACAGGAGGGAGACTAAACTAGAATCAGTGCTGCCCCAGCTCAGCCTGCTTACCTAAATCTGTATGGAGCACAGGAATTGGAAGTGGCAAAAATGCAAGTTCCAGTGAAGCTCTCAAAGTGATGCTGGTTTGTGTTGTCCTGGTCCTGCCCCAAGCCAGTGACTCTCAGTGGCCATGATGCAAGGAGAAGTGGGCAGCAATCTACACTTTGTCTTCTGTTTTTTCTTCTTTTTTTTTTGGCAAAGGGAAATTTTCAGCCAGCTGAACGCTGACATAAGAATGACCTCCTGCCCAGGTGTCATCTGCAGCCTCTCAGCTGTGGATGCTGGCTCAGCTGGAGCAAAACACTGGTGGTCCTATTTGTCCCAGCTCCCATATGTAGGAGTGAGCCCCTGTTGTGCACTTGGTGATCTTGAAAAGGCATTGTTAGGACAACTGCATGACTCTGAAGAATCCAGGCAGGAGCAACACACCGCTACCAATGCTGTTTTGTGCCTGCAAACTGACCAACACAGCCCAGTGCAGACCAGAACATGGTTTTTCTATAAAGAATATGGCTCAGCTTGTGAAACAAATCATTATACTGAACAGGCTGGTCTTGAGGGCTGTGCTAATAAGAGCCAGGAAAACATCTGACCAGGAAATGATGCACATGCAATCACATCTTGGCTTTGCTTTGGAAATCCCAGCATGTACTAATCTGGGGAAGAACTACTTCCTGATGTGGGAGCCCTGGGACAGGCTGCCCAAGGGGGTGTGGAGTCTCCTTCTCTGGAGATACTCCAGACCCGTCTGGACACTGACCTATGCGACCCATCCTAGGCACCCTGCTTTGGCAGGGGGTTGGACCTGATCTTTGGAGGTCCCTTCCAACCCCTATGATTCTGTGATGCTTACAAAACTCCCAGAGTTTCAACAGTTCTCTAGAAAAGCTAGTGAACCAGCTACAAGTCAATAAATTAATTTAAAATAACTTGCCTCTTGACCAAACTCTTTCAGAGCCTGATATGAAGTTTCACATACAAGTAGTGTGGTTCCTTTCAACAGTGCTCCCATGGGAGCTACACCTGCTATGCATTCATTTCTTTGCATGGCACACAGAGTCTTTATAATTGGGATTAACCTAGGGATTAATGGCCACCAGGACAAGACCAGGAATATTCCTAAACGGTACTCTGGGCTCATATTCATTGAGCTGATGCACAAACCTACAGCCAAAAATTCCCTTAAACATCTTAATGCTTTCTAGAGTTAGAGTCATAACCTAACTGCTGTGATAGCTCTGTCATGTGATCCTTGGAGAAGGTAATGGTCTCCTCCTTCCCCAGGGAACCTACGTGAGGATATGCTCCAAAGTGCCCTACGGCGAAGGAAAGACCTCCTGCAGGAGCTGAGGGTAAGAGCTCAACTTCAGTCCCTGAAGGGAGCAGAGGAACAGGAGGGGAATCAGCTTGTTAAAGTGCAGAGACTGTCAGGACAACATGGATGGAGTGAAGCTGAGGGAGGGAAGGGTTAGATGAGATATTCGAGGGAAGTTCTTGACAGAGAGTGTGGTAAGGGGCTGGAACAGGCTGCCCAGAGAGGGGGTGGGTGCCCCATCCCTGGAGGTGTCCAAGGCCAGGTTGGATGGGGCCCTGGGCAACCTTGTGTAGCTCCAGGCTGGTGGCCCTGCCTGTGGAAGAGGGGTTGGAGCTCTGTGATCCTTGGGGTCCCTTCCAGCCCAGACCAGTTTGTGATTCTATGACAGCAACAACAGAAAGGGCCAAGTTCCCTGCACATCCAATGCTGATGCACATTCAGCTTTTTCCTGCCCTTCAGTTCTTCAGCTGGTCAGTATTTGGTCTTCTACTGGCTGGGGTCTAGAGGCTTGACCAGCTCATCAGGGAGAAGGGCTGCAGAACTCTAAGTCTTTCCCTTGTTACAGCTAACAATGTTTGCACACAAGCTTCAGTTAGTCAGTGGGTTGGCTGTGTTTATCCTGAACTGCTGCACCATAAGATGCACATCATAAGAAGTCCATTATCATAAGCTACCTAGGGTAGTGCCAAAATGCACTCTCAATGCTGCCAAAACAGGGACAATAGCAACTTGTTACTTATTCCTAGTTGGGGGAGGGCCCCAACTGCTTGTGAAATATTTCCACAAACTTTTGGCAGTTTGTTCTGCACTTTTCTTTTTTCTTCTCTTTTTTTTAAACATTCCTCTCTGCTCATGCTGACAGCTGTGTGGCTTTGAGGTATGTGGGAAGAAAAGCTCTCTTGATGCTTATGCAGGCACCAGTTGAGTGCTTCCCTTCACGTGGTGGTCACTCGTGGTCTACCTGTCAGGAGCTGCAGTGCTGGGCACTTCTGCAGCAATGCTTTGGTGATCACAGCTGCACCCTGTTGTGGGTTCCCAAGGACTAATCCCCTTCAGTCCAGAGAGTGATGCCATGGCCAGCCCCTTTTCAGTGCTCTGTGGAGACAGGACAAGGGGCAATGGCTGCAAGTCAGAGCACAGGGAGTTCCACACCAACATGTGGAAGAACTTTTACCCAGTGAAGGAGCCCTGGGACAGGCTGCCCAGGGGGGTGTGGAGTCTCCTCTGGAGATATTCCAGCCCCGCCTGGACACCAACCTGTGCAGTATCAGCTAGGGAGCTGCTTTGACAGGGGGTTTGGACCCAATGAGCTCTCGAGGTCCCTTACAACCCCTGTGATTCTGTGATCTGCTTTTCTGTGACCAGGTTTTCTATAAGATACTTGATTTTGCAGGAACAGCACCTTCTGGAAGAGCTTTCACAGCCCATTGCACCAACTGGAGGACAGGGTTATAACCAGAGAGATGCCTCCCCACGTGTCTACCAAATACCTTTCCCAGCCTCCCAAGCAGAGCCACCAAGGATCATCCAGCAGACGGTGAGGATTCTCCTAGGAAATGCCACTAGTGCTGTGTTGACCTTAGGTGGAAGGACCTGGGGGTTGTATGGGAATGCTCATCCCACTGGAAGGGATGATGTGCCTCTTGCTGTTGAAGAGGAGTCTTACTGCACTTGGCAGAATCTAGGGGAAATCGTCTTACAAATGAGGCACAAGATTAATGGTGTGAATGGTTCACTATAAGGATGAGAAACAGGACACCTGCACACTTTCTGGCCTGGCCATTCAACCAATTCCCAACACACATCACTGTCTGCTTGTACAGCCCACGACCTCAACAGCTTCTCCACAAGGATTCATGGGAGACAATGTTCAAAGCCTTAGTGAAGTCCAGGCAGATGATACCCACTCCTCTCCCCTCCCAAAGACCGGGAAGCTGCTAAACCAACCCAGTTTTCTCCAGTTTCCTTTCTTTTGCAGATGCCACCTCAGCCTGCCACCATCATCCAGCAGTTACCTCAGCCACCCCCACTGATCACACAGATCCCCCCTGCCCAGCCCTTCGCAGCCCCCCGCTCCGGAAGCATTAAAGAAGGTAACATACCCTCCATCTAGCAGCCAGCTGCCATCAGCAGGGCTTGAAAGGCAAGGTTTCAGGGCAAGTGGAAGAAGGCATGGGACAGCATCCAAGCTAGTTAGTGCCATGCTGTTTCATGGCCAGGGAACTGCATTCCATAAGTGAACCAGATACCATTTTGGGGGGGCTTTCAGGGAAACTCTTACTACTGAAACTAAAGGGAATATAAAGTCAGCAAAGCCAAGTTAAGCTGCTAGGGAAGCTTGGGAAATTAAAACAGTTTGACCCAGTGCACTCAGCAGTCTTAACAAGGTCAAACTCCTGCATATGGATGACTCCAAAATTAACAAACTGGCTTCCAAAGCCTCGCTTTTATTCTTTCAGCCTCTTAACCTGTAGGTCAATCTCCTCAGAACAATACAGGCTTTTCCTACACCCCACACTTGGCAACAAGACAGAACAGCTGAAAGGCCAGTTCTAAATATAGTGTGATGCCAGTCGAGTTTGTTTCTAAACATAGGTGGATGCTCCTGTGAAATGGCACATGGACAAAAACGTGGAACCACTCCCCTTGGCTGAACCTTCAGCCAAAGTTTCCTTCATCCCACAGAGGAACCATCAGTCATGCAATGGCACTATTGCTTTGATTTCCACACACACCCCACCCCACCCCCATCCCACTCAGTGCCCTTTTGTTTCTCCCCCCAAGCAAATTAGTTCCACTGCACAGGTCCTTTGTGATTAGGACCCAGATGTGCCCTTCAGTCGGCTCTGAAGATGGCACTGCAGTACCATGCAAAGTGCAGGAGACCTCTTCCCTTGGAAAGGGATGATCCTGAACTGAAGCCATGGAGAGCGCTGTGAGGAGCCAGTCCTTACTCCAGTATGTGAGTGAGCTCTGGTGCTCAGCCCTTCTCCATCCCACAAGTCAGCAGAGTGTGGGGTGGGCTTGTGGGGAAACTTAACAGACAGAAAATGCTCAAAGGCAGCTTTCTTGTAGAGGGAATAAAAACAGAAGAGCTAGTCTGAGCAGTCTTCTAGAACCCCAGACTGGTTTGGGTGAGAAGGGAACCCAAAGACCCCACACTGCCACCCCGCCATGGGCAGGGACACCCCCGCAGCCCAGGGTGCCCCAAGCCCCATCCAACCCAGCCTTGAACCCTGCCAGGGAGCCAGGGGCAGCCCCAGCTTCTCTGGGCACCCTGTGCCAGGGCCTCCCCCCTCCCTGGGAAGTATTTCTACCTCCCAGCCCCTCTCCAGCTGCCCTCCTGCAGCTGAAGGCTGTTGCCCTGGGCCTGGCCCTCCCTGCCCTCAGCACCAGCCCTTCTCCAGCTCTCCTGGAGCCCCTGGAGGGACAGGAAGGGGCTTGCAGCTCTCCCCCGCCTTCTCTTCTCTGGGCTGAGCCAGCCCAGCTCTCCCAGCCTGCCTCCAGAGCAGAGGAGCTCCAGCCCTCAGATCATCTCCATGGTCTTCTCTGGACTTACTCCAACAGCTCTGTGTCCTTCTTGTCCTGAGGACCCCTGAGCTGGATGCAGCACTGCAATGGGGCTCCCCAGAGCAGAGGGCCAGAATCCCCTCCCTCAACCTGCCAGTCATGCTACATTCATAGACATTAATTTCACAGAGCCTGCCCAAATAATGCTAATATCCTTCACGTGCTAATGTTCTTCAGCTGCATTGTCTTGGTTGCAGCAACCAGTGCATATGGTGGAGGGCACTTCTTGGGGAGATGCCTCTGCTGCTTGTCAGATGCTGATAAAACTCTTACTTTCTTCCTTGGGGGTGACCTCTTCCAAGATATGGTGGAGATGATGCTGATGCAGAACGCTCAGATGCACCAGATCATCATGCAGAACATGATGCTGAAGGCTCTGCCACCAATGTCCTTCGCGCAGCCAGCTGCAGGCAGCTCTCCCCTGCTTCCACGGGCACAGCAGGTAACGGTGGCACAGTGTGAAGGGTGTCCTTGCTCACAGGAGGCTGATCTCCCTCAAACCACTGTGCAGGAAGGCTCACAGTGCAGAGCACAGCTGAAGGAAGGGTGTCTCCTCCACCAGCAGAAACTGGGTGCCCAGGAAACAGGCTGTGCTGGGAAAACACCCACACTGGGCACCTGCTGCTGCAGTGTGGTGGTTCAGCCCCAAACAGTGGCTGAGCAGCACACACCACTCACTCACACAGGACAGACAGACAGAGCCTCTGTGGGTTGGGATAAGGACAGTTACTGGCAAAAATCACCACGACTGTAGAACAACAATGGCCATTTACACTCACACCCAGTGCTAACACAGAGCACCTTACTGACCTGGTCATTAGAGAATGCTGCCCAGTGGCAAGGAAGGAAGGAAGGAAGGACTGACTGACTGACTGACTGACTGACTGACTGACTGACTGACTGACTGACTGACTGACTATCCCAGCCACACTCAGACTGTCCTAGAGACAAGAAGCCCAGGCCCCTCCCCAACCAGCCCCTTTATGGGGCAGTGACGTCAGGGGGTGTGGAAACAGCCCAGGCTAACCCAGCTCACCTGTGCTGGCTGCTTGGGGAGGTTAACTCTGGCCTGGCCAGAATCAGGCTGTGCAGGTTCACTTGCTGCACACAGCAGGGCATTATTTATGTTACAAATCCTGAAACTGGTAAAATTTGACCTGGCAGCTTCTGATGGGCTGAGGTACAGAGTTTGTGACTGTACTTGGAGCCCCACTGCTCTTAGTTCCTGTCTCACTGCAAGTCAGTGGCTGCTGAGCCCTGGCAGGACAGACCTTCAAGATACTTTGACCGTGTAGTTCCCTGTAGGGATTTTTCCAAAACACATCCAGTGCCTGATAAGAATTATGCCATTTTGCCCTATCTCTGAGCTTTTTTTTTTTTTTAAGAAGGTGATGTAGTCCCTTAGTGTTCTTAATGCTTTGGATAAAATACATTCCAAGTGCCTAACGTGCAGCATTGAATCACAGAATCACAAGGTTGGAAAAGACATTTAAGATCATCAAGTCCAACCATTCCCATCCTAAGCTAAACCAGATCCCTGAGCACCTCATCCCATCAGTCTGTTAAACACACCCAGGGGTGGGAACTCAGCCCCCTCCCTGGGCAGCCTGTGCCACATCCCCACAACTCTTTCAGGGAAGAATTTTTCCTTCACAGCTGAGTTGACCCTGCCCTGGCACAGCTTGAGCCCATTTCCCCTTGTCCCATCTTCTGTCCCCTGGCTGAAGAGACCATTGCCCACCTCTCTACAACCTCCCTTCAGATAGTTGTAGGTGGTGAGAAGGTTTCTTACTGAAGAAGCAAGGACAGTTGATCTCTGGGGAGGAGGGGGTGTCCCAGTGTTGCAAAAACTTCCCCTAAGCTCTCTTTTCCCTCTCTCTTTTTGGGCTAGCCATGCCTTTCCCCTGTGCTGTAGGAAAGCTCTGCTTGCTTTGTCTCAGATGTAAAGGCTGAGAAAGCAACCCACAGGCTTCTGCAGTCCTCGCCCAGCTCATTCACACCTTTCCTACCTGCTGCTTCCAAAAACAACCAATCTCTTAGAAGCTGCTGAGCCCCAGGTTTAAGGGCAGGGTAGGGAATGCCATCCTCCTCCACAGCCCGCCCGGTGACCTGGAGGGAGCTGATGGGACCCAGAGTCTGTCCGGACAGAAAGCCTCCAACAGCAGCTGCTAGCTCACACATTTCTTGGCGTGGACACCCCACATCTAGGGGGGGGCTCGCTGGGAAATGGCAGGCGGTGCTGGCTCTTCCTTGTGCTGGAGCAGCGCTGAGTGATGCCTCGAGCAGAAGGCTCTTTCTATTTTCCTTCAGCCACACAGTGTCCAGTTTTGAGTACTTCCCCCCTAGCCATGAGGGAGGTGTCCAGGGCAGAGCCAGCAGACTCATCTGCTGCTCTCTGTGGAGGACTCCGCAGCTAAGGGAATAGGGCAGAGGAAGAGTGTGCATTCCCCATCCTGGCCTTCCTCCCCAGGCTACCCTGTCCCCACACATTTCCCTGACTGGTGGGATAAATTCACAGATTCACAAACTTGTAGGGGTTGGAAGGGACCTCCAGAGCCCATCAGGTCCAACCCCCTGCCAAAGCAGCTCCCTGGCTCATATTGCACAGGTCGGCGTCCAGATGGGGCTGGAATATCTCCAGAGAAGGAGACTCCACACCCCCCCTGGGCAGCCTGGCCCAGGGCTCCCTCACCCTCACTGGGAAGTTCTTCCCCAGATTGCTGTGGAACTCCCTGTGCTCCAGCTTGAGGCCATTGTCCCTTGTCCTGTCCCCACAGACACTGAGAAGAGGCTGGCCATGTCCCCCTGTGTCCCACACATAGTAAGAAAAATCTAGAGCAGGGGCTGAAAAACATTCACGATTCTAACCAAGCTTTAGTTTGAGAATTTTTGGAGGAGTGGGGTCTGATTTCCTCTGGATATCAGGTGAAATCTGAAGTCACCAAGCGTTTGCTGGACCTTCTGTGCTGGAGCCTGCAAACCCCCATCTCCAGACACATGCTGAAGGGGCGGCTGAGTGGGAACTCAGTCCTTCAACCAGGGCCCCTTCCCAGGGGGCACAGGCTTCAGAAATTGCCCTTTGTCTCTCTCCAACAAGGACCTGCAGTCTGCTGCTCCTCTGGCCGTGAAAGCAGACAGGCCCAGGCCATCTGCAGTGCACCACCACCACCACTACCCTCCCCCAGGACTGCTCCCAGTGCCCCATGGGGACTTCCCATTCTCATCCACGGTGAACCACTGGACTGGCAGCACACGCCCCGCCCTGCCTACGTAAGTAAACAGGCAGCCATGATGGCCCTTCTTCCTGCACAGGTGGCGTAGCAAGGTAGACTGCATGACCCCATGCCTTCATGGTTCCTCACCCATACCAGTCCTGCATATTTTCTTTAACCCAACAATGGGACTGAGGTGGATTGAGTCATGACGTGATACAACCAGCCTTGGAACTTGAGTAATTAACCCTTGCTTACTGTGGAATAAACACAAGGGTCAGACAAGTTCTGCAGATGACACCAAGCGGTGCCCCTGACGCACAGAGCCACCACACAGTAAGTGGTTGTTTCCCTGGGGTTTGGGTCTCCTCCTGGCTAAATAAGGGCTACATCTCCTTTACATTCAAGATAAGGTTTTCCGTGGGATTTATAGTCTTAAAATACTGCTGAGGCATTTGCTAATCAGAAATTCCTGGAAAAAAACCCACCACACCACCTTTCTAAGAAAAATGGTACAAAGGCAGGGGAGTACTTGGAAGTAAAGCTGAGCCTGTGCGATAAGCCTGTGCTGTAGCTGGGGTGTTTTTTCAAGTGTGAAAATGGATGGGCATCTCCCCAGGCTGCTCCCAGTTCCAGAGAGTCCTTGGCAGAGGTCAGCAGCTGGCTCCTCCACCAGCAAATTTTCCTGGGCCTTCCCTGCTACTCCTGAGCGTGTCCTGGTTGGCTTTCTAAGGGTGAGCGGATCACAGCCAGGTCTCGTGTTCGAATTAGTCTGCTCACACAAATGCCAGTGGCAGGAGGGGCCTCAGGCAAGGTGAGACAAGAAAGCTGTGGTCACGCCGACTACGTCAGGAGGGGATAGCAAGAAGGCAGGTGTGGAAGCAGCAGCACTCCAACCCTCTTATGTGCAGAGGCTCATAGAGGAATGTGTGTTGCTGGAGAGTGGTGGGGTTGCTGGGGACTTTGGGATGGGGACTCCCATTGTGTCACAGCTTTTACTTCAAAGCCTTGGTGAATGGAAGGACAGGACGGAGGCAGCCTGCTGGCAGGAGTAGCTGTATGGCCCTCTTCATGGGATTTGAATTCCTGACCAGATTTACCTAATGGGATTAGAAGGGATAAACATTTCTACCCTTTTCACTTTTATATGGGTTTGTAACTGTGCCAGTAAAGACCTCTTGGTTCCTTCCAGAATTGGTGCAATTAGCTGTTGGCAGAAATAACACAGGAGATCTTGCCGTGGCTTTTAAGCTGTTTTCTTCCTCTTCCACCACCTTCCACCACGACTTATGAGGTCTGGCTTTGTGCAGCTGCAGCCTGCACTGTTTGACATCCCTAACTACAGCAAAACCATTTCTCTCCTTGCAGGTGGCCTGCGTACTGACTGTATGCATTGCTCTGCCAGCGGAGCACAGCCCTGCTGAGGCCAGCCTGTATTCATAGAATCATAGACTGGCCTGGGTTGGAAGGGACCCCAAGGATCACAGAGCTCCAACCCCCTGCCACAGGCAGGGACACCAACCTCCAGGCCTGGAGCTACACAAGGTTGCCCAGGGCCCCATCCAACATGGCCTTGAACACCCCCAGGGACGGGGCACCCACCCCCTCTCTGGGCAGCCTGTTCCAGCCCCTCACCACTCTCTCTGTAAAAAACTTCCCCCTAATATCTAATTTAAACCTTCCTTCCTTCAGCTTTAATCCACCCCCCTTGTCCTGCCACTCTCTATCCTTTTAAAAAGCTGATTCCCCTCCTGTTCCTCTGCTCCCTTCAGGGACTGGAAGGCTGCAATGAGGTCCCCCCCGCAGCCTTCTCTTCTGCAGGCTGAACAAGCCCAGCTCCCTCAGCCTCTCTTTATAGGGAAGGTGCTCTGTCCCTCTGATCACCTTCGTGGCTCCTCTGAACCCTCTCCAACAGTTCTACATCTTTCTTGTACTGGGGCCCCAGCTCTGGACACAGGACTCCAGCTGGGGCCTCCCAAGGGCAGAGCAGAGAGGGACAGTCCCCTCCCTGTCCCTGTTTGCCACCCCTCTCCCGATGGAGCCCAGGATCCCATCGCCCTTCTGAGCTGCAAGAGCACACTGCTGGCTCATGGGAAGTTTCTCACCGACCATGACACCCAGGCCCTTCTCAGCAGGAGCCACTCCAATGCAGTCTGTCTGATGATCAACAACCTAACGTCTCTACGACTGCCTCACCACAAGAAACGAGCAGGAGGAAGACTGCAGGTGTTCAGAACAAGCATACTGTGGACCTGTGGTCTGCTCACCTGTTTCTGCTAGTTCAGCTGCTCCCTCTCATCACCCAAGCCCAGCCCTGCCACAAGGAAGCACCATTTTTATTGCCTTCTCTTCACAGAACCAAGAAAACCCACCTCAGAGTGTCTTGTAGGCTCAGCCAGCAGTCCCTGGTCATGAAATAATCTTACCACCAGTGTTACTTGAGTCCTTGCAGAGGAGTATGACCCAGATCCAGGTCTGAGAGTCCCCTGAGGAAACACCCCTCACAAAGAGGGCTGCTGCCCTCCTGGCGGATGACACAAACTAACCTGGGCTTTGTCACCAGACTTCATCAGCTTGAAGTGTTCCTCCCTCAGTGTTTTTGGTTTGACTCTCTCATGGGCATACTTGTCCAACAGTAACTGCCGACTTGGGGGAACTACAGATGAGCAGGAGCCATCTTTTCCCAAAGACCACTGCTCTTCTCTACCTGTGTGAGCTGGCTTTGGACAATTTCTTTGCCCTTTATTGGATAAATTGCCCTATTATTGGATGAATAATTCTCAGTGGAGCAGAACAGAAAGGAACGTGCTTCTGCGGTCAGCGGGGTTGGACGCTGGCGTGCAATGCCCACCCGCAGCGCCCTGGGAGCACTCTGACTGTCAGCATCTCCAGACCCTCATATTTACAAAACTACCCATGGTCTTCCTCTCAAAAGAGCTATTAGAAGGTGATTTAAGAAGCCTGGAATTGTGTATGTTGATTTCATTGTTTCTCTACCTTTCTTTCATATATATTAGACTTGATTTAAAAATAAATAAATAAGACCCCGAGGTTCTTCTTTGGACACTGGCATGCCTTGTCCTTCAGCAACATAAATCAAACACTTCACCTGTCTTTACTTTTCCCACGATGTTTCAGAGGTCAGACTTTAATCTGATCCCATGCTATCCTATTCTTTTTGTTTTAATTTAGGACTTCTTGGAAGGTTCACTTTAGAGTATTAATCAAGCGATGCTTTTGGATGCGTTTAATACAGATCAACTATTTATTAGCATCCCTTTCTCAACATCTTCCCACCTTCTCCTGTTTTTTAAGGTGGAGAACATCTTTCTGTTGGTCTTGCCCAGGTGCAATTCATGAGAGAGTCTGATGAAGATGACCCAGGGACCTAAGGGTTGTTTGGAACGGTTAACCAGAGGACATGGGAGCCAAGGAATTACTTGGTGTGCCTTAAAGTGCCGCTATCGAGCTTGTAAGGCAGGGTGGGAGGGCAGCCTGTAAAGCCTACCAGCCAAGTGTGCAACGGGTGCTGTGAGGGGTAGTTCCAAATAATCAGTCACTGCTGGAAGCTAATGGCATGCTGTCTGTGCTCTCAAAATAATTAACAAATAATTTATTTACTGTGCAAATCTTGCCTTGCTCTGTGCAACCCCCATCTGTTTTCTTACTCTATGTGAGTGAGTCATCCTGTGTGGATCATTTCACTGCTGAGCCCAGTGGAAAAACCCAAGGGAAGGTCTTCAGGGGACACTCATTCAGTGCCAGGGCTGGAGCACTGCTAGCCCAGCCCCGCTAGGTTGCCTGCTCGCCCCAAGGCCAGCAGTGCCATTAAAACAGGGATCTGGGGCTGCTGGTGGGTCCTCTTGACTCCCATGGTGCTGAAGGTTGGGACCATGGCATGGTGCTTGCTCTCTGTTCCCTCTGGAGCCACTGGCCCTTCGGCACCAAGAGCTGGGACACACCATGGAGAAGGGTGTTGTGCTGGCACGGAGATTTGATCTCGTTCCTTTCACAGAATCATACAATCATACAATCATACAACCACAGAGTGGTCTGGGTTGGAAGGGATCCCAAGGATCACAGAGCTCCAACCCCCTGCCACAGGCAGGGACACCAACCTCCACGCCTGGAGCTACACAGGGTTGCCCAGGGCCCCATTCAACCTGGCCTTGAACAGCCCCAGGGACGGGACACCCACCACCTCTCTGGGCAGCCTGTTCCAGCCCCTCACCACTCTCTCTGGAAAGAACTTCCCTCTTCCAATGCTGTAAGAGAGGTGCTCCATTGAGACAAACCTGCTGTTTTGGGCTGCACATCATACACGTAGGGATAAGCTGCTGTATGCTCACGTACGTGTATCCTCTTGCCTGCTGTTTAATTGCTGTGCCCAGGCTGCAGTGGGCTCCTCCCTTAGAAAACATGCAGAGAGCAGCATTGGCTAAGAGAGTGCTTCCTCCCAACGATGAGGATGGGCAGGAGTGTGAAACACATGGAGATGTCTCCTCACAGCCTCACCCAAGTCCCGGGAAGCTGCTGAAGACACGAGCCCTCTGCTCAGCATCCCACCCAGGATGCCCCAGCCGCACACAGCAACCTGGGGTAGGAGACGTCCTCGTAGGAGGCACCAGGGCAAGCAGCAGGGCTGACATTCCACCCTCAGAGAGGGTCTGTGAGGCCACACGAGTTGTTTCTCTGTATCATCCCACTGTGCCTCTGCGGTCGCAGCCCAGCAAAGCACCAGCAAAAGCCCAGCATCTGCCAGGTTTCATTAGGACATCCTTGATGGCTGCAGAACTCCTTTGTCATTTTCAAAAGAGGCATTTTAGTCAGTCCCGGATGGATAACGCTACATTCACCCCTCTCCCCCTTTGGCTCGGTGGGGTTGGCTCCACCACCCAGCTGATTGACTGACAGTCCCTGGGCTGCGAGTTAAACTTTAATCTGAACCAGGGAAGAAGAACCCAGACGTGACTCAGCTGCCCACGTCTGTCCCCTTCTCCTCCCCGCTGGCCAGGGGAGCGCAGGGGGCAGGGAGTGAGGACGCGGCAGGAAGAACCTGCGCCCCAGGGGCTGCCCCAGCAATGGAGCCTGGGGATCCACGGGGGAAGAGAGTGGCTATTGTCGGTGGTGGTCTGGTAGGAAACACGATTTGGCTGCTGCATGGATGCGTTTACCAGGGAGCTGGGGCTGTGAAGGCATCGCTGGGGTGTGGGGGAAATGTTTTGGTTAAAATGCTTTCTCCTCCAGATGATGGGTGTTAGGGTTGTGTTCCTGCTGGGAGGCTCATTTAGAGCGGCTCAGATTTTTTTGGAGGAGAACAGCTCTTTCCTTCAAGGGAAAGTCCCAGAGAATCCTTGCATGTCTGTGGTGTGGGCCCTCACCTCAAGTGGTGTGTGCAAATAAAGCCTACTGCCAAGAGTCCCCATGTCAGAGGAGGGGGTTTGGGAGGTGGAGCCCCCAGTTACATGAGCAATGGGACTTGGTGTCGGTGTTTGGTCCCCAGCTGGGAGCTGAGCCCCACGCAGCCGCTCACTCTGAGGGGAAAAGGGCAAAGAAAAAGCAAAGATGAACCTCGTTGGTTGGGATGAGGACAGTTGGCTGGGACCGCAGAGGGAGAAATAACAATAACAATAGCAAAACACACAATGCTGGTGATGTGCGATGCTGTTTCTCACTGAAGTGCACAGCTCAGGCTGTACAGCAAAGAGCTGCCCTGGAGCTGGACTGTCTCCAAAACCTGAGTGTCCTGGAGCTATGTGCCTCTCTCCCCACCATCCCCCTTTATGCTGAGCATGATGTCATTGGCATGGGATACCCTCTTCATCCAGTTCGGGTCACCTGTCCCACCGTGTCTCCTCCCAGCTACCTGGGTGCCCCCTACCTTCTTGTTAGCAGGGAAATATGAACAACTGAAAAGTCCTTGAGTGCTGGGCAACAACTAATCCATCCCTGTGTTCCCAGCACTGCTCCCATCATAGCTCCCATACAGGGCATTCCCTGCTGCTAGAAAGACAGTTAACTTGGTGAGAAACCACGCTGTGTATCACCAGCATTGTACATTTTGCTATAAAGTCCTGGCATTATTATACAGGGGACTTCCCTCCAGGATGGTCCTCTTTAAGGGTCTTGATCCAAGGGTCTGTAAACACTGAGCTGCATCCCCCAGCTGCTGCTTTCCCTTGCTGCGCCTTGGGGCGATCCCGCTGCCCATGAAGTGCTCCATCCACAGCTCCTCATCCTTCTCTTGTAGGTGGGTGCACTAAATGCCTGTTTCTTTGCTAGACGAGGTTTCCATGTTGATGTTTATGAAGCCAGAGAAGGTAAGCTCAGCCTGATTATTGCTGCTCTGTGTGTGTGTCCCGTTGCCGGTAACAGCTCTTGAAGAAGCAAAAGGGAAACTACATGAACTCAGTGAAACTGCAGCAAGAAAGTGAGATCTGAAAGCGTGACACTCCGGGGATGCTTTCCCCTTTCCCTGGGTAGAGGGTGGGGGGAACATTTATGTGAAATATTCTGTCTTCTGTGGAGGCAACCCACCCTTCAGCTAGTAAAATGATGCCCTCCTTTGTGCCATGGGCATAATCATAGAATCATAGAATGGTCTGGGTTGGAAGGGACCCCAAGGATCACAGGCAGGGCCACCAACCTCCAGGCCTGGAGCTACACAAGGTTGCCCAGGGCCCCATCCAACCTGGCCTAAGTACCAATTCAAACCCTCTCTCCCTTGAAACTGGTCTCTGCATGAAGAGTTGAGTGCTGTTGAGCCGGGCTGGGTCAGAAGTTTGGCAGCAGTGGGTGTTGTGAATGCTGCAGCATCTCTGTCAGGGTTAACAGCATCAACTTAATCATAACTGCTGCCATGAGTGGTGAGGAGTGCTGGTGGGGAGGGGAGGCAGAAGGACAGATGGAGCTTTGCAGGCCACCGCAGCAGAGAAGAGATGATTTAGAGCCTAGGGTGCTGGCTGAGAGGCAGAGGAATCTGGTGTGCATCTGCTGCCAAATAAAACCTGGGCAGAGAGGACAAGTCACGTGGCAGCTAAGAATGGCACCATGGAAGTGAAACTCAGCTAGAAGGGGAAGGAGAAGCCCTATCTGACCCCTCAATCTCTGTGGTAACTATTCCCACTCAAGCAGACGTCGGGACCGGCAGGTCTGTGGCATGGCTCTGGGCTGCATCTCACCCAACTCCTGAGCTCAGCTCTGGATCCCTGCTGCAGAAACAGGGGTGCACAGCCCCAAATGATGCCAGTGGGCCGCAGGCTCAGAGCAAGAACCAACGGCTTCTCGATGAGGTTTCTTGGTCGTGAAGTTTTGCTGGTTCAGAAAGCCTCTGGTTGCTCTGACCCACCTTCTGAACCAGAGGGATCTTGCAGCTCTGCTTCAGTTTTCGGACCATTTCTTGTACTGGGATGTTACCCTGAGATCTGCAGGGATGCAGCTCTGCCACAGTCACTGGCTGGACAGCCTAGGAAGCCTGAGGCCTTCCCACAAGGAATGGGCAAGCAGCGAGACACTTCCATCTGGACAGTGGTGGAGAAGGTGAAAGCCCTAGTCTGCAGGCCTGAGCAGAAGCGGCCAGGCATTCACTTCTCAGCTCAGAAGGGAAATAGTTCTCAGTGGTAACGAGCCCTCCGGTGCCCTGCAGAGCTGTCAGGATCCAATGCTCCCTTCACAGCACTTGGCTGCAGCTGTGGCTTCCAGGCTCAAGGCCGCATGGAGGCAGCAGCCCTCGAAGGTGCTCAGCTGCCTCATCAGCAGCCTAACATGCCCCCTGACACCTGCCCTCTGTGCACACAGTGGGGTGATGGGGAGTCCCCACTGGACTGCCCACTGTGGCTGGAGGGATTCTGGGAGATGCTGCCCGCCCTGGACTGTGGTGTCAGCATCTCCATAACCGCCCGCTCTTCCCATGCAGATATCCGAGTGGCCAACCTCGCCCGTGGCAGGAGCATTAACCTGGCCCTGTCACACAGAGGACGACAAGCCCTCCAAGCAGTGGGGATGGAAAAGCAGGTACCCCGGCAGCTTCCGTTGGTGGTGGGGTCTCTGTGGTTAAAAAGCTGTTGACTTCAGCTGGGGAGGGATGGGCTCTTTCCTGCTCCCCAAGCATGCAGGGGCCACTGCTCTGCTCTCATGAGGGTGGGGGTAGACCTCTCCCACTCCATGCCTGCAGCCTGGCTCTCCACTGCTTCCTGGTGCAGATGCCAATGGAGACTTCCCCCAGCACCCAACCCCAGGCAGGTGGGCTCTGATGGTCCTTTCCTGAGAGACCAACACCCAGTCAGCACCTTCCAGTGTCTCCCTCCCTGCTTGTGCTTTTCTTGCTCCCAAAGGGTAAGAGCAAATGGAGCAGGAGTAGGTGGTCTCCTGAAAGAACTGGAGTACCAGCAGTGTTTGTACAGCAGGGGCTGGTTTCCTCAGGGATGTGCCCAGATTTGTATTTTCCCACAAAACCTTGAGCTTTGAGCTGACTCCTGAAATCCACACACACTGACTTCTGCGCAGCATGCCTGGCCCAGCGGCAGCACTGCTGTGGGGAGCTCATGGCTGTTTGGCATCCAGCATTGGGCAGCAGTGGGATCTCCTGGCCCCGGCTCCTGTGGAGAAGGAGCCCAGGTTTCAACAGGTTGCACCCCAGCACCAGGATATAATTTGGTTGCCTCACCCTGCCCTGTCCAGCGCTCTGGGGCTTTTTGTGTCAGTTCTATTTCCCCCACACCAACTAGGATAGTCGTGCAAAAACGTGTGAGTGGAGAGCATGCCATCTGCCTGGAGCACAGCAGGCAGTGGCACTTGGTAGCGCGTGCCCCACTCCTTGGGCAGCCTGGCTTTGGCTGGGTAGTGTCCCATTCTCTTTCAGATCGTGTCCCAGGGCATTCCCATGCGGGCAAGGAGGATACACACACCTTCAGGGAAGAAGTACTCTATCCCCTACGGGAAGAAGGACCAGGTACTGGTCTCGTGCCGACACTTGGAGACACTTCACTGCTCTTTGATGGCGTTCGTAGCTCTGAGCGATGGACATCCCGGGGCTCGTGCTCCTTAGAAAGGATGCCATGAGTGGGAAAGGGGATTTCGTGACCCCCCCCCCGGGTTCAGTGGGGCTGTTTTTCGAGGGCAACGTTTCTCACCTGGCCATGCAGAACATCCTTCAGCCGTGCCCCCTGAACCCCGTCTTTGTTTGCCTTGCAGTACATTCTCTCTGTGGACAGAGCAAACTTAAACAGAGAGCTGCTCACCGGTAGGTTGCCAGTTCTGTTTGCAAACTCTTCTATACCCCTGCACTGAGGATTTTAGGGTTTGCCCTACACACAGGAGACTTTGGCCTCTGGGCTCTCTTTATGCAGCATGAGTGCTGAATAACCTGGTTCCCTGAAGGTGCAAGCGCTAACTAGCTGTGTTTTTGAGAAGGAAATCTGTGCTGTCTCCCTGCTGCTTGTCTGACACAAAAGGATATTCAAACAAGTCCCCCTGAGGCCTTTCTGCATGTGCAGAAACCCCTGGGGAACAGCTCTCCCTCCTTCACCCCTCAGCTCCTGGGCTCCAGGCTCCAGAGTCTGCTCCCAGGAGTTCACCAGCCAAAGCAGGAGATACCTCCTCAGCCTTGCCACATTTCAGGGCATTTTCCACAACCCCTGATTGCACGAAGGGAGAGAAATGGGAACAAAAAGTGTGTACTTAGGCTGGGCCAAATCTCCCCCAAGTTTCCCCTTGACCACAGGTACCGCGTCCCATCCTGAAGTGCGAAGTAGTAGTGGTGGCAAGAGGTCACTGACTCATATCAATGACTCATGTCCTTGTGTGGAAGAACCAAGTCTTGGCGGGGTTCCTTGTGCTTCTAATGGTTCCCACCAGAGTTGACCATACGCAGGCCCAGCGTGACCTGCCTGCTGGCAATCTCATACGCCATGGCAGCGGATGTCTCCGTAACTCGGGCATCCCTTGGAGATGTTTTCAGGGTCACAGTACAAGCCTCCACGTTTTGAAGTCTTTGTCTTTTCACAGCTGCTGAGAAGTACTCCAACACTAGACTGTACTTTGGACACAAGCTCCTGGGCTGTGACGCAGAGTCGGGGATGTTAACCATAAAAAGGTAATCCCTGCTCAGGCCTGGGAGCCAAGCGCTCTGCTCGGTTGTTTTCTGCTTAATCATTCATAAAACCTCAAACAATTGAGAAACCTGCGGTTTGAAGCTACTGCCTTGCTCCTGAGAGGGCAAGGCTTGGAAAGGAGAGACGCCAAAGCAAAGTTCATGGGGAGGCTGAAAAAAACCCCAGCAATGGAAGTGGCTCCGTAAGCCCCGTTGGCCTGGCAGCAGGAAAGGCCCGTGCCTGCTGATCTGCGTGGGGAGTCAACGGGCCCGTCTCCGTAGCGCTGATATTCAGGGATAGATTGCTCCTCAGGGAGGGCAGCTAACAGCCTTGTTTCACTGTTGTGTCAAGCTCTGGTTGTGACACCCCCCCCCCCCGCCACTGCCTGGTGCAGCTGAGGATGCAGGCTCTCTGAAACAGCAGCGTTACCCCAGCGGTGCCTGCTGCGTTTTGATAACCTCTTGATAACCCACAGGATAATTACTTATCCTAACTCTGAGCCTCCCAGCCAGTGAAAGCCAACCTTCCCTCACCCTCAGGAATGAATAATGCCAGAGGCAACCCCGGCATTTTCCATCAGGAGAGGGGTGGCAGCAGGGACAGGGGGGGGATTGTCCCTCTCTGCTCTGCCTTCAGGAGGCCCCAGCTGGAGTCCTGTGTCCAGAGCTGGAGCCCCAATACAAGGAAGATGTGAGACTGTTGGAGAAGGTTCAGGCCACAAAGATGATCAAAGGGCTGGAGCACCTCCCCTATGGAGAGAGGCTGAGGGAGCTGGGCTTGTTCAGCCTGGAGAAGAGAAGGCTGCAGGGGGACCTCATTGCAGCCTTCCAGTCCCTGAAGGGAGCAGAGAAACAGGAGGGGAATCGGCTTTTCAAAAGGGCAGAGACTGGCAGGACAAGGGGGATGGAGTGAAGCTAAAGGAAGGAAGGTTTGAATTGAATATTCGGGGAAAGTTTTTTACAGAGAGAGTGGTGAGGGGCTGGAACAGGCTGCCCAGAGGCCCATCCCTGGAGGTGTTCAAGGCCAGGTTGGATGGGGCCCTGGGCAACCCTGTGTAGCTCCAGGCCTGGAGGTTGGTGTCCCTGCCTGTGGCAGGGGGGTTGGAGCTCTGTGATCCTTGGGGTCCCTTCCAACCCAGACCAGTCTGTGATTCTGTGATTCTATGATTTTGAAAAGGCAGAACCTGCTACGACCAGTCGTGCTGAGCTAGCCCAGAGTCACAGCAGGATCAGTCCAAGGGATTCTCTTGCTTTCAGATCTGACCAGCAGCCCTTGGAAGTTACCTATGACCTCATCGTGGGATGTGATGGAGCCTTCTCAACAGTCAGAAAGCAGTTCATGAGGCAAACGCGCTTCAACTACAGCCACGAGTATATTCCTCATGGCTATATGGAGCTGACCATTCCTGCTAAGGGTGGAGATGTAAGTCAGCCTGTTCTGGGGGCTGCTGCCATCCTTTCCAGGGAGACACCCTGCTCCCCTCTCATGGTGGCTCTGCTACTGCAGCTCCAGAGAGAATATGTTCTTACCTGGGGCTCTGCCAAGGGATTACAACTTTCCCAGAAGAAGGCAGGCACCTCTTCCTCTTCCAGCAATGGGACCAATGTCTTGGTAGCCGGATGCAAAAATCCTAGAGACCCTGCCCCAGAGCAGTGGGGTTAACTCTAGCTCTGAGAGGTCCTGGGGAAGGGGTATGTGGGGACATCAGCCACTGCAAACCAGCAATTTTTTTGCCTGTCTTTCCTACCTTTTCCTCTTGCCCTTGCTCTGTGTCAGCCTGAAGCATCGGATACCAAAAAGGGGCCCTGTGGTCACCTCTCACGCTACCAAGGTTGGGAACTGGTGTGGAGAGGAACTGGGCTGAGGAAGTGGAGCACGGCATGGATGCAAGACAATTTTGCTTGTCTTTCAGTTTGCCATGGAACCAAACTACCTCCATATCTGGCCAAGGAACACCTTCATGATGATTGCACTGCCCAACATGGTGAGAACCCGTGGCCCAGTCCCTTGGGGCATGGGATGGAGCTTGCAGGGGTGACCTGGCTATGGTGGCAGGCACGTGGCAGGGGCTGGGAGGGCTAAGGTGCAAGGAGGGATCCTGAGCACCCTGGGAAACAGCTCTCTGCATCTGGATGTTACAAAGCAGACACAGGGGTACCAGGGCAGCGTGCCAGGCAGATGACATGCTGCCTTCTTCTGCCTCCCCACATCCTGGCCCCAGCACGTGCAAGCCCACTCTGGGATATGGGGGTGGCCAAGCGTTTGTCCCCACAGTGCAGGCAGGTCACCGTGATTGCTGGGTGACAGGGTGGGCACCACGCCACTGCACAGGCTCCAGGTGCTCTCTTTGCTGCTGGGCTTCTTTCTGACCTTCCTCCCTGGCAGGACAAATCCTTCACCTGCACGCTCTTCATGCCCTTTGAGGAATTTGAGAAGCTCACGACAGGCGAGCAAGTGCTGGGTTTTTTCCAGACCTACTTCCCAGATGCCATCCCCCTCATCGGAGAGTAAGTGTTCCCACCTCCCCTTCCCACCAGCATGGTGCCATGAAGCCAGGAGAACCATCCCCACCCAGACTTGGGGGCCTGGTGATGGAGACCCAGCTGGGGCATTGTGAATACCATTGGACCAGATCCCATTGTGTGTAGGTCTGAAGGACGGGGTGGGGTGGGAACCAGCAGACCAAGGTCCTCATGGCCTCCATGCTGGAATAGCAGGCTCAGCAGTGGGATGCTGCCCCGTCCTGCTGCAGTTTCTGATAGAGTCACACTTCCCTGTTCCTCTGAGACACAGCTCTGCTGCTGAGGGAGGAAAGGGCAGGTCACCTCCCACTGCTCTCATCTCTCTGTTAAGGGTTACAGAGTTGCAGGGGTTGGAAGGGGAGTCCAACCCCCCAAGGGTTCTGAGCTCAACGATGGAGTAGCTGTTCATAAGCTGTGTGGTTCTGACATTAGAGGAGGGGAAGCAAAGTGACTGGGCTGGCGTGAGGGTGAGGCTTGCACAGGGAGGCTGGGAGCACTGAGGTAGTCCTGCTGAGGACAGCTCAGTTGTGCAAATGTCAAGATTTTAGCTGACAAACCAAGAAAAGCTGTGCTTGGCAAACCCCCCCTTCAACCACCATGCTGACTGAGCACATTCTGGCACTCATTGATTGCGTGGCTAAAACAAATATCAGGGCTGAGAGGCACAGGGGGAGGCAGTTCCTAGTGGTGTGCTGCTCCCTGGGAGGATTCCCTTGCTGCTGGGGCGAATGGCACATGGGCAGCAACGTAAAGCTGCAGCATCCCTGGGGTCCAGGTGGAAGAGGGGATGGGACCAGCCTTCCCAGCACACATCCTGGTGGTCAGCTTGTCCTCACTTTTCTGGAGAAAAAAAAAGGAGAGATCCCCAGCTGGTGGGAGCTCCAGCCCGCCCTCCTAATGCTACCTGTTACGGGCTTTTTTTTAGCCGATACAAAGGCTCTGAGGTGCCCTAGGCAGTCACTTGTCTCTTAAGGACACTCCTCTGTTGTACCCTTCCTACAGTGACCACCGTCCACTGCTGCCCATGGTAAAAGAGCTGAGATGTTGCTGATACTCTTACAATCCTGTGAAGAGCTTGAAACCTGCAAACAAAATATTTGGTCCTTGGGAGAAGTTAATGAACTAGGTTGCCTGGCTTCCACTTTTTTCCCCAGTACAAATATCCTGGCCAGAAGGCTTGTTTTATGCATCCCAACACTGACGGGGCCCGTGGCCCTTGCTTTCTGAGCATGGATGGAGCATGACTCGCTCTTCTTGTCTTTCCTGATCCCACAAGTGATGTTTCTGTTGTTCTGCTTGAAGGCAACAGCTGAAGCACGATTACTTTCTGCTGCCAGCCCAGGCCATGATCTCTGTGAAGTGCTCCTCCTACCACATCGCTTCCCGGTGCGTGCTGATGGGAGATGCTGCACATGCCGTTGTGCCCTTCTACGGACAGGGCATGAACGCTGTGAGTTCATGGGCTGCGTCAGTTGGGTCCCCGCTCTTCTCACCCAAAAATGCCTGGTTTGGGAGAGTAGCTCCCTAGAGTTCATGGGCTGGCCCATCTCACACTCTGATGTCCTCAGCCTTGGCAGGTCTGAACTCCCCTTGGGCACCTGGTTGCTCACTGGGACTTGCTGTACCCAGGGAGGAGAAGGGATGGGGGGGTGGTGTCACCGTCCCATGGGGCAGAGGACTGTGTGGGAGGAGGGTCCATCAGGGCAGTCCCAGGTTGCAGAAGAGGCAAACCCCTGGGTTTCTCTGCAAGATGCTTGGCAGGGTGGCCTGGCCATGGTCATCAGGACCTCGCATGTGCAAGCAGCTACCCTAGCTGTGCATCCGTGAGAGCACTTCTTGTGAGCACCATGGCTTCTTCTGCCTGTTCACCTGCTAACTTTCCTCCCAGGGCTTTGAGGATTGTCTGGTCTTTGATGAATTGATGGACCGGTTCCACAATGACCTTGGTGAGTGAGGTGGCTGAGGAGGAGTGAAAGCAGAGGAGGATCAGAAGGCAGCTGGGGAGCTGCCCATGAGCTGATGCTTTCTTCTCCCAGGTGCCTGCCTCCCTGAGTTCTCCAGGCTGAGGGTGCCGGATGACCACGCGATCTCAGATTTAGCTATGTACAACTACGTAGAGGTAGGCGAGCTGCACACAGAACCATAGACTGATCGGGGTTGGCAGGACCTCTGGAGATCCCCCAGTCCCATGCCCCTTCCCCAGAGCAGGCTGTACAGGACAGGGTCCAGATGGGGTTTGAATGTCTCCAGAGATGGAGCCTCCCCAACCTCTCTGGGTTGGGCCAAGCACATAGCAGCACTCTGTTGGGACACACACAGCGGGGAGTGTCTCTGACGAGACTCTGGCTGGGCTCTCACCAGTCTGAGAGTCCCTTGGGTACGCCACTGGGGCTGGGAGGCTCTGCTCCCTGCGGTGACCCCCCAGGGCAGGCAGGGGGAGAGCTACCGAAACACAGGGGAGCTCTGCCAAGATGCCCTGCAGAGGGGTGATGATTGCTCTGTCACAGATGCGCCAGCACGTGAATTCAACGTGGTTCATTTTCCGGAAGCACGTAGACAACTTCCTTCACACCCTCATGCCTTCCACCATCGTCCCACTGTACACCATGGTAAGGCCAGCACCTTGGTCCCCACTGCCTGAGCCACCACGAGCTCCTCCTGCCTGGGCTTTGAGGTGGTGACATGCTCCTGCAACCCTCCCAGGTGACCTTCACCAGAATTCGCTATCACGAGGCTCTTCAGCGCTGGAAATGGCAGAAGAAGGTTGGTTGCCCATCCTCTCCATGCCGTGAGCCCCACAAGCATCCTGCACACCAGGACTGCTCCGCTGTGGGGGTGGGGGGTGGGAGATGGGAAGACTTTGCTTGGTGCCACAGGACCACACCTCCGATGATGCTGGGGTTTCTTTTTGCACTTGCAGATAATCAGTCGTGGGCTCTTTGTCTTGGGGGTGGCAGGACTGGGCGGAACGTGCCTGCTCCTAAAGCGGCTAGCACGGGATACAGACTTCTGCATGGAGACCTTGTGTGGCTGGTCCCACTATCTGAAGAGCATTGGAAATCTTCCCTTTGGAAAACAAGTGGCTTAAGTGCAAGGGGAGCTCCTGGTTGTATTAAAAGTGAAGGGAGGAGCTGTTGGCTTGTCTGGATCATGTTGTTTCTCTTGGGACGTGGCCTAGCAGTTCCTGCAGCCCCTCTGCCTCCTCAGGAGCAGTGGTGGTCCCAGGAGAGAGGGGCCCACCGAGGTACAAAGTGCCCAGAGAGCTTCTGCAGATACCTCTGCCTCATCTCTGCAGCCTCGTGTCAAGTGACGTGGTGTGTCACAGGGGTGGGTTTTGGGTGCAGGGTCCAGGAGAGTGTGGCCTCTCCCAGCCAGCAGTTCAGCCACCCGCACTGGTCAGGGTGTCCCAGCCTGGACTGCTGACTTCTGCTCTCCAAAAATCAACATCTTGACTTGAAAATGAACCAGCTTCCTCCCCACCCTGAGTCAAAAAAAATATGGTTCAGTTCTCTTTGGTGGATGCGGGGTGACTTTAAGGAGGGATGCCCTCAGGCAGTGCTTGAAGCCTGCAGACAGGTTCACCTGGCTGAGAAATACTTCTGACTTTTGCAAGCAGGTCTCCACAGAGGGACCACCAAGCCTTTGGGCTATAGCAAGACCCGGGGCCCAAAAGACCCTCCTAGCTCACTGTTCTCCCTCTGGGCTTTCTCATGTTCCCTAACAATGCCAAGGACAGAGTCCTGCACGTGGGACAGAACAACCCTGAGCAGCGCTACAGGCTGGAGCAGAGCGGCTGCAGAGCTGTCAGGCAGAGAAGGACCTGGCAGTGTTGGGTGGCTGCGACTGTCCTAGGCTGAACTAAAACTAGCTGCAGACTGGGACAGCCTGGAGGGAGTCCCAGACACACTTCCCTTCCTCTGACCTTGTCCTAGACCTCACAGTCACTGTTGCAGAACAGTGAATTGGCCCAAATTCTGCCCCCTGATCTGCTGTGGTATGACCACTCCTGTTTAAGGGGGTTTATATTACACACTCCAGCACGTGGGCAGGTTTGCATCTTTAGTGAGTCCTTTTTGGCTTGCAGGGAAGCACTTTTCAGGATGCAGGTGGGAAATCAGTGCCGTTCATTCCTCCAAGCGGCACATCTCTCCCAGGCACTGGACCTGTGGGCAGCGTGGGCAGCAAGGACAGTGTTTTGCTGTTGTTTCTCTTATAAATGCTTCAGCTGCTGCCCTCACACCTGATTCTTAGCAGGACAGATGCATTTGCTTTAAATATTAACTTTTATTAACGTCAACCCCCTTCAAAGAGTGAATGAATGTATGATATGGTAACAGCTGCATTGAAATTGTTCAGGGGCTCAAAGCAAATATGGAACTGTACCGTGACTGTACCGCAGGAATGACCTCACAGCCTAAGAGCAGTTAGCTGCTGTGCATGGTGTGGGAAAGTGCTGAGCTGGGGACACTCTGGGCACTAACAGGGCTTTTGTGTGCCCGGCCCTGGCGCGCCTGATGTGCTCGCAGAGCAGGAAGAGGATCTGATCCCCGGGGTGGGGTGGCAAATGCTGTGGCCAAGATCTGAGCTGCAGGTGACATTACACGTGTCCAAGCCATTGCTCCTTTGCTTCCTCCTCGTGCAGAGGGCTCAGGGCCTGGCAGAGATACACCAAGCTTGCCAGAGCCCGAGCGAAACCTTTGCCTGAGGTAGATCTGAGAAAGGAGCGGCACTGGGGAGCAGAAGATAGTTTGGAAAATGACTTGGTGCCCCAGCTGCTCTTCATCTCCAGGTGCAGGTGCTCAGCAGCCCTTAGGGCCTGTTACCTCACTGCAAGGTCCAGAGCAAACTGCCAGCCTTGGAGGACCTTCCACGTCCAACTCAGCAGGAAGTGCTTCAGTGCGAACACGCTGGTGGAGACCAGTGCAGTGGGGGGAAGGCGTGGGTCAGCCTATGAGCAGGTCCCACTACAGCAGGAGGGGAATGGTAGTTTTGAAATCCCAGCTCCACATTGAAGCTGGAAGTGCTCTGGGGTTTTGGGGCTTGGTGCCTGGGACTTCCAATGGAGGGCAGAATTAGGATCGAGAGCTGGTACAGTCCGTAGCCAGCAGCAGAGCCGTTGCATGTGCCTGCTGGTGAGCCCTGCTTTGCAGCCCCATCCCCGGCAAAGCTGTGGCTGTTCCCCTTTTCCTGCTCCACTGATCCAACTGTCCAGCACTGCACCTGGAGAAAGGTGTTGTGCAGCCTCTGACACACGGTGGCCTCTTGGAAGAAGGGAACAAACCAATAGGATAAAGAAGAGGAGGTGGGAGCCTTAGTCTGAGATTTCCTTATCTTGGCATTTCCTAATTTCAAAGTGGGTCCCAGCACTGCCAGGCATTGATCTGCTTCATTGTTCACTGAACCTGGGGTTCACGACTGTGGTGGTGGCACTCTTGAAGAGGGGGTTATCAGCCTGGAGGGACAGAGGTGAGAGGCTCACGTTGATGTGCTGTACCTGATTTTTGGTGGAGTATTGCCCACCCCAGCCCTCCCAGTGTCAACGGTGGAGGTGGCATTGGCAGAAGAGCCCACCAGCTGCTTTAGCCCCCAGCAAAATCAAGCTGCGAAACCAGCCAGTGGGGAGAGCTCAGGCCCTCCATGGCTGCCTTGGAGAGGATGTCCCTTCCAGGCATCCCCACCACACGTACATCAGCATCTCAGAACACCCCAGCACTGCAGACAAGCTCTCTTACCTCATTCCACTTGGCCTTGGACTTCTCCTTCTCGAACCGGCGATATTCCCGTCGGTCTAACAGCTCCGTCACGAGTCGCCAGATCAGCAGGAGCACCAGCCCAATGAGGGCCACACCAGCAACGGTGCCCCCCACGATCAGTGCCACATTGGGAGGCTTTGGGCACTCTGTGGGACAGAAGGACAGACAGCATCCAGCCACCACCCTCTGCACCCTGCCTGTAAAGGGACAGGAGGACCAGGGCTGAGGTACCTTTTTCTTTATCGACGATGACACTATATATCTCCTCGCCATCCTCCTGGACCATGCGGAAGGACATCCAGCAGTTCTGGGAGTCCTTCTCCTTGCACTGCCTGATTATTCCCTTCAACTCCTCGACCACCTTGATGTTGGAGCAGGCCTGAGAGCAGTTCTTCTCAAAGGGGCCGCTCATGAAGGCCTTGCACTCCATGCAGGAGCTGCAAAACACGCAGCCACAGCTCACCTCTGCAAGCAGAAGCCCTCTGCCCTGGCGCTGGGTGCACCCAGGCTCTGCCTAAGCGCAGGCAGGGCTTCCCCTCACCTAGCCGGGATGTGGGGGTGACCCCCGCCACCCCTGCACCCCGGTGCTGTATCCACATGCATCACTCACATGTATCTGCCGCAGGGCGAAGGGCAGCCAGGGCACTCCTCGCAGTAGGGGGGCTGGTACCCCCCCCGGCACTGGCAGTGGTTGCAGTGGCAGGTCCCGCGGAGGCTGCACTCGTTGCCGCGGAGGTTCAAGCATCCGTCTGTTGACTTCTTGCACTGGCAGGCGCTGCCCTGGTACCCGGCCAAGCACTTGCACTCCCCGCAGTCGCAACGCCCGCGGTCTGCAGGGAAAGGCCTCTGAGAGCAGGATCTGACAGAGAGCTGCCACCCCATGCCTGCACGCAGAGAGCATCGCCCACCCTGTGCCCTCCTTGCCACCCTCCATGGGATGGTCCTGCATGCTGCTATGGTGGGACCCAGCATCCCCCAAACTCAGCCATGTGGGTTTTGGCAGGGAAAAGCCCAGTCATCCCAGGGATCTAATCTCTTTAAGCAGTGCATGGGTGGAGAACCCATCCCACAGGTGCATCACCTTTTCCGCCGCAGGGGAAACCGTTGTAGAACTCGCAGTTCATGTTGTCACACTCGCAGTAGGCTCCGTAGATCTGCTTGTCGCGCACGTCGCTGGCGTGGCAGATGCACTGCCCACACACGCAGTCCCCCAGCCCCGAGCAGATGACTGAGCTGTTGTCCTTCCGGCAGCTGCGCTCCAGCTCCTTGCTGGTCTTGCCTTTGGTTTCGCACTCGCACTTCTTCCCCGTGTAGCCCTCATCGCAGCTGCCGTCAGAGGAGAGGAGCGAGCCTGGGTCAGCAGGCACGAGAAGCGCCGTGGAGCCCAGACCTCAGCCAAAGCAGAGCAAAGCTGGGGCAGCCATGCCAAAACCAAGGGGCATCGGTGCTAGCTTCATGCAGGAGCAGGGCAGCCAATCGGGCAGAAACCTCAGAAATGCAGCTCTACCCACCAGCCATATTTACACCACCAGATGGTAGTCTGGAAATTATTGTTAAAATTCTAGTTTCATAGAATCCTAGAATCACAGACTGGTCTGGGTTGGAAGGGACCCCAAGGATCACAGAGCTCCAACCCCCCTGCCACAGGCAAGGCCACCAACCTCCAGGCCTCAATCTACACAAGGCTGCCCAGGGCCCCATCCAACCTGGCCTTGAACACCCTCAGGGACAGGGCATTCACCCCCTCTCTGGGCAGCCTGTTCCAGCCCCTCACCACTCTCTCTGTAAAAACTTCCCCCTAATATCTAATTTAAACCTTCCCTCCTTTAGCTTCACTCCATCCCCCTTGTCCTGCCAGTCTCTGCCCTTTCATAAGCTGATTCCCCTCCTGTTTCTCTGCTCCCTTCAGGGACGGGAAGGCTGCAATGAGGTTCCCCCGCAGCCTTCTCTCCACCAGGCTGAACAAGCCCAGCTCCCTCAGCCTCTCTTCGTAGTGGAGGTGCTCCAGCCCTCTGATCATCTTTGTGGCTCCTCTGAACCCTCTCCAACAGTTCTACATCTTTCTTGTGTTGGGGCCCCAGCTCTGGACACAGGACTCCAGCTGGGGCCTCATGAGGGCAGAACAGAGAGAGACAATGGCTTCCTTTCCTTCTGGTGTGTCACCCACACCACTCAGCTTGGTGTCATCCGCAAACTTGCTGAGGGTTCACTCAATTCCATCATCAATGTCATTGATAAAGATGTTAAAGAGCACCGGTCCCACGACAGACCCCTGGGGGACCCCGCTTGTCACCAGCCTTCACCTGGACACAGACCCATTGACCACCACCCTTTGTCTATGTTCTATTTCCAAACCCTTGCCAAGGAGATCGGAGTGTTTCCTGAGGAAACCCCGTCTTTCCCTCTCTCTGCCACTGACAGGCTATGAAGTAATAATTGCACTTGAAGATCTGCATGAACTACAGTGCTAAAGAGGGATTTTAAGGAATTTCTAAGGAAATCTCTGTCTGCTCAGCAGATGTGTTGGTGGATGGTTGGATAGTTGGATGGACAGACATGTGGATGCCGTTAGGGAAACATCAGAGACTCGACGAACAGAAGAGACAAGTCATTGTGTCCCTGCCTCCATGAACATAAACTGCCTCTCTGAATAAAGGAAATTGGTGCAAAGCTGCAGAGCCAGGCTGTGACTGAACACCATGTGTACACCCCTCTGCTGAGCCCTCACCCAGTGCCACATTCTCCAGGCTCAGAGGTGCTTGGAGGAGCCAAGCCCAATGGCCCAATAGGTGGAGGGACCAAGCCAAGGGCCCAGCGGCTCCCTCCCAAAAGCTCCCCAGCTCTGGCAGCATGTGAAGTAGTGTTTTCACAGAACCACAGGGCCTGGAAGGGACTCCCAGAGCCCATTGGGTCCAACCCCCCTGCCAAAGCAGCTCCCTAGCTCATACTGCACAGGTCGGCATCCAGACGGGGCTGGAATATCTCCAGAGAAGGAGACTCCACACCCCCTGGGCAGCCTGTTCCAGGGCTCCCTCACCGGGTAAACGTTCTTCCCAGACTGGTGTGGAACTCCCTGTGGTCCAACTTGAAGCCATTTTGGGGGGCATGGCACGTACCTGCAGATCCCACAGACAATGTTGCCTTTCCCATTGCACAAGGCTGGGTTGGGCTGCTCATTGCAGTTGCAGTTGCAGTTGCTGTCCAGATGGACAGTGAGGATGTCTGTGAAACCCAGCGGCCGGATGGTGATGGACTGGCTCTTGATGCACTCCTTGGCCGTGATCTTCACCTTGAAGATGACCTAGAAAGTGCAGAGTGAGAAGGGGAAGGGCCAGAGGCCATTAGGTTGCTTCAGTGTGTTGGGCACACGCACACATCCAGTGCAATGGAGGAGTCTCCCATCATGCATCAGTTTGATCACTCTCAGCATCAAATTTGTGTAAGTGGAGAGCCTGGAACAGCTGGGTTCCTGCCATTAAATGGATGGGCATCAGGACCCTCATGAGCTACGGGGTGTCCCCTGTACAGCAGAACACATACCTCATCGTTAATCTTGACGTTGTCGCACTGCCCTCTTGCTTCATTCAAGACAACCTTGTCCTTACCACACATGGAGTCATATTTGACATCCAGGGTATCTGGCAGGCTGGAGTGATCCAGGATGATCCTTGAGGAGAGGTTCTGTGGGGCAATGGTGGAGACAGTGCCATTAGGACAAGAGGAAACCCAAGCAAGGGGGCATGGGGTTGCCTCTCAGCTCAGCCTGGGCTCTCAGCTGCCTGGAGCGGTTCTGGAAAGGCAGGTGATAGCACTGGAGAGGTGGGAACCTCTTGTCTGCCGCGGGTGGAGAGAAACAGCATGTCCTGTCCTCAGAGCCCTGGTCCCACCTGGGCTCTGAGGACACACAGTGGAAATCTTTCCCTGCCCTGAGCCCTGCAAGATAGGAGAAGCTCAGCCTCCTGGAACAGGCTGCCCAGAGAGGGAGCGGATGCCCTGTCCCTGGGGTGTTCAAGGCCAGGTTGGATGGGGCCCTGGGCAACCTTGTGTAGCTCCAGGCCTGGAGGTTGGTGGCCCTGCCTGTGGCAGGGGGAATGGAACTCTGTGATCCTTGGGGTCCCTTCCAACCCAGACCAATCTGTGATTCTATGATTCCTCCAGCACTTACATTGTAGGCAACCTGGATGAGTTCAATGATGTTGCTGGAGTCCTCATTCAGCTCTCCCACTGCCGACTTTGGGATCATCTCACTGAGTTTCTGCCAAGGGAGAGCAAAGGTAAGCGGCCTCCCCTGGTCGCTGCTGGAGCAGCAGGCAGCAGCCGGAGGACACGAGTGGCTGTTTCTGTCTCTCTGGGGAGGGATGGGAGGCACCTGGACCATCTGAGGTCCCCTTACCTTGTAAACATCCACCACCTTACTGGTGACAGCAAAAATGGGCTGAATGTTGTTTTCAGCAAGTTTCTGGACCAGCTGGCCAACAGATGGGTAGTCCTGGATGGGGAGAAGGATGCCACGCTCAGCATGATCTCCCCCACCAGCAGAAGGTTGGACAGTTTGGGGTTTTATGACTCAAATTATGACGATTATGGTGACCTTGTGGTCTTTTTCCTGCCTGGGGGAATGAGACTGGGGGTGCAGGGCTGCCGAGCTCTGGGTACTTACATACTCATTACTCTTTTTGTACATGTTGTCCTCCAAGTGGCACTTGCCATCGTTGGGGGTCAGGATGGCCCCGAGCTTGCCGTCGCCAGCGAAGTGGAAGCCATCATCAGTAGCGTACACCAGCAAGCGGGTCACGTTGCGCCAGCCGATCAAGTCCTGCACAGAGACCTGTTCCTGAGCGGGGCTGGGAGGACAGGATGGTGCTGGTGGCACGTCAAGGCCTTTCCCGAAGCGTGGCAAGGCTCATGTCAGCAACGGTGTGGGGTGGGGGTGTGGAAGAAGCAAGGCACAGGGGATAGGGTCAGGGGGTGGGGGTAAGATGTCCCCTGGAGTGACCTGCCCCACTGCTGAATAGGACATACACACGATGGGCTGCCAGAGCCCCCCTGGGGAGGGGCAGGGCCACCTCCAGAGGGGCTGTGTGTGAGTGGGGGTCCCAGCCCCTTGTGCCTGCCCGCAAATGCCATCAGCAGGGCAGAACCTGAGACTCACCCCACACACTGCTGCCTGCATCATGGCGTCCAGCCCCCCCTCTGGGGCATCCAGGTTCCCCGAGATGAACTGCTTCCCCACTTCGCTCTCGAACTTCTTGGCGTTGTCGGTCAGCGAGAGGATGTGCTTGAAGGCAAAGGGAGGCTGGCATTGCTCGTCCTTGTTGGGGCAGGGGTTCTTCAGCTTCTCAGGGTGCGTGTTCACGAAGGGCAACACTGTCTTGTCCACAAAGGAGCCAAAGCCTAGGGCATGCAGGATGGCGGTGTCAGCGGCAGGGGTGGGCAGGGACCAGCAGGCATCCCTGCAGCACAGGGCATGGACAATCTGCTGGCCCCTATGGACTTGCCCTGGCACACCCCCAGCCTGGCAGAGGACAGGACATGCTGCCCTCTGCCTGCATCCAACTCCAGCCCTGTGGCTCTTCCAATCAGCAAACAGGGCTTCCTAGCTGGAAACAGGCTCACCTATGCGGCGAGAAGGGGTGGTGCTCTCCAGTGCCCGGAGCAGCTCCCCTCCCAGTTTCTTCACCTTCTCCAGGTCATCCAGCATAGAGTAGGAGAGGTCCATGAGGTAGTAGAGGTCAATGGGGTACCCCATGGCGCGGCGAAACTTCACCTCGAATTCAGCAGGCTGGCCTGCAGGATGGGAACACATGGATGAGCCACCGTGCTGCGGGTCATGTCTCGCCCTGCTTGCCCAGCCCTTGCTGGAGCCCTGCTCTCTTTGGGAAGGAAAGGGGAGGGAGTGCAGATGTGAGGTGCCGCAGCTTGCTGGCTGGACCTGGGGTGGGTGGAAGTGCACTGGGAATGCCAGGTAACCCATACCTATCCTCAGTTTCAGGTGCATCTCCTGGGGAGTCAGCTGGATGTCGTTGCTTAAGGGGCTGTCCTGTGTGTTCTGTATGATGTTGACTGGAAACTCAATCTGTTCTTGTGGGCATCCCCTCTGCTGCAGCTGCTCAGTGGTGTCGCAGCGGATGGAGTCCGGCTCGCCGGCTTTGGTGAAACTCTGCGTGTGGCAACACCAGCAGTAAAAGGTCAGAGGAGCAGGAGTTCACAGAATCACAGAATCACAATGTTGGAGAAGACATTTAAGATCATCAAGTCCAACCATGCCCATCCTAAGCTAAACCAGATCCCTGAGCACCTCATCTACCCTTTTTTAAACACACCCAGGGAAGGTGACTCAGCCCCTCCCTGGGCAGCCTGTGCCAGGCCCTGACAACTCTGTCAGGGAAGAACTTTTCCCTCACAGCTGAGCTGACCCTGCCCTGGCACAGCTTGAGCCCATTTCCCCTTGTCCCACCTCCTGTCCTCTGGCTGAAGAGACCATCGCCCACCTCTCTGCACCCTCCTGTCAGGTCAGTGTAGGTGGTGAGAAGGTCTCCCCTCAGCCTCCTCTTCTCCAGGCTGAACACCCCCAGCTCCCTCAGCCACTTCTCAGAGGATTTGCCCCCCAGCCCCTTCCCCAGCCTGGTTTCCCTTCTCTGGACACACTCCAGGACCTCAATGTCCTTCTTATGGTGAGGAGCCCAGAACTGGACACAGCACTTGTGGTGCACCTCACCAGTGCCCAGTACTGGGACACAATCACTTCCCCAGACCTACTGGTCACACTGTTGCTGACACAAGCCAGGATGCCATCGGCTTTGAACAGGCTCAGTACAAGACAACCCAGCTCCCAAACCAGGTCTCCAGGGTGTTGATGGAGAAGGGAAGGTTGAAGGGCCCTGTCTGTCGGATCCCTCCTGGCCCCATCCACCACGTAGGATGTGAAACACTCCCATGACACGGCACATGCCCCCCACCTCCCTCTCCAAAACACAGGCAGAGCTGGGGTGACTGTCCAACTGACTGCTGGGGACTGACCGTGTGAGGAGCTATGAGGACCTACCGGATCCTTGCACCAGGCACAGCCGGGGCCGGACTGGATGCAATCCTTGCACGTCCCCACCTTGATCTTGGGGCACTCCATGGCAAAGGCTGAAAAGGAGAGAAGACAGGATTGGTGTGGGGGTGGGGGACTTGAGGGAGGCTGGTGTGCAGTGGTGGCGGCTGTGGGTGCTCTAACACCCAGCACTGGGCACCTGTGCTGTCCTGAGCCCCCCCCCCCCCACCTATCAAACCACGCTGGGGGCCCTGGCAGGCCTCATTGTCCCTTGGCTGGGCTGGCTCGAGTTAACTCCAGGCCCCAGAAAGGTGGGATCTGGCCCTCGCACATCTCAGCACCATGTTCCTGCCACTGCTGGGCACCACTGGGGTCCCCCCCACTATTTCCCTGCCTGCATGAGGTGCCAGCGGGGCAGCAGTGGGGAAGGGCAGGTAGGGCTCACCTGTGGTCACCAGCAGCACCCACGTCCCTGCTAGCAGCCGGCAGCAGCAGACACCCAACATTTTCTGCAAGACAAAAAAACATCCCTGTGACCTCCTGGCCCATAGGAGCCACAGGGAAGGGAGCCCTCTGACCCCACAGTTGGGGGTTGGACCTGATGAGGGGGCTGGTCCCTTCCAATGCCTATGATTCTATGATTCTGTGATTCTACAGACAGTGATGCCAGGGGTGGGGAAAGCTGTACCCTTCCTGTAGCCATCCCACTGCAGCCGCAGGCGTCGGGAAGCTGGAGCTAGGGCAGCCGCCCCCAGGGTGCCTGGGCTGACTTGGGATGGGTGCTGGCGTGCTCTTACAACACTGGGTTGGTTCCCAACAGGCATAGCTCTTGGACTAAGTGTGGAAGTCAGAGCAGAGTGGGACTCATTTGCTGAGCTGCTGCAAAGCTTCCTGTCATGCCTGGTTCCTGGGCCTATGACTGCAGCTATGAAACGATGGAGAACCTCAAGCACCATGTTTAGTTTTTACTAGATGTGAGTTTTTTCAGCTTCTGTGTCGAGCTGGAGATTGGAATCAAAATGGATTTCTATTAATCAGCTAGAGAGGTGTGCTGGATACATGGGGCAGGTGTGGGAATCTGTTACTACTTGCTGTACATTTAACTGACTCATGGAGGAAATTCAGCATTTAATGTAGACTACTAGCACAGGCTTCTCTGCTGAGAGTTTCCAACACAGGAAGGTTTCCAACACCACAGGATGGGTGAATGACATCCTAGGAGAGCTGCAGTCCCATCACTGAGGGCAGCGGTCCAGCCCACTGGTGTGGCAACCACCCAGCTGGCTTGTGGCCCTACACCATGCATGGCAAGGGAGGACGGGGTGTGGGAGCGAGACCTGCATGGGGAAGGGGCCCCTGATGGGATGCTGTGGGTGGGGCTGTGGAGAGAAGTGTGGGCAGCAGGTCAGGGAGGTTCTCCTGCCCCTCTGCTCTGCCTGGGGGAGGCCTCATTTGTAATATTGTGTGTGGGGCTGGGCTCAGCTCCCCGGGGCAGGAAGGACAGGGAGCTACTGGAGAGGGGACAGCAAAGGGCTGCAGAGATGCTGAGGGCACCAGAACATCTCTCTTACGAAGAGGCTGAGGCACTCGGGACTTTGCAGCCTGGAGAAGACAGAGGGGGGATCTTATAAATGCTGATAAATCCTTCAGGGGTGGGCTCAGGAGGTCAGGTCAGTCTGTGCTCGAGGTGCCCAGAGACAGGACAAGAGGCTGTAGGCACAAACTGGAGCAGAGGAAGTCCCACCTAACCCTGAAGAGGAACTTCTTTGCTGGGAGGGTGTCAGAGCCCTGGGCCAGGCTGCCCAGAGAGGTCGGGGAGTCTCCATTGCTGGAGACATTCAGACCCCATGATCCTGGACGCTGTCCTGTGCAGCCTGCTCGAGGGGACCCTGCTCTGGAAGGGATGGGACTGGGCAATCTCTAGAGGTCCCTGCCAGCCCTGATCAGCTTGTGAGTCTATGACCTTCATGAGCACATTCTCATACTTCTTACTCTACCTGCCCATGCTACTCACTTCTTGCCCCAAAGCACCTCTCCTGATCCCAGAAACTCATGCTGTCCACGAGGCCGGCAGAACCACTCTCAGGGAGTGATTCTTCAGTGCTGCCAA
Source organism: Gallinula chloropus (assembly GCF_964237585.1). Lineage (NCBI taxonomy): Eukaryota > Metazoa > Chordata > Aves > Gruiformes > Rallidae > Gallinula > Gallinula chloropus. The sequence goes on along the minus strand of NC_140090.1, from coordinate 27,064,912 downwards.
TGAAATCGTGCTCACTAAGGATGCCTTCTCCCCAGCACAGCTCTGGAGTACCACCCAATGGAGTAGTGTCCTCACAACATGAACACACAGGGGGAAGTGCTGTGCAGCACAGCCACCTCCTCCACGGCCACATTTGCTGCATTCCCACTTGTTTGCCATCGATCCCTGCTTGCAGCTGCTTTGCCACCCATGTCAAGGTCATTAGTAGCACCCTGAGGATGCTGTGAGCAGCGCCAGCTCCTATCTCTGCAAACACTCCCAAAAATCAGGGCCAGGAAACAGGCTCTTGCCTTGCAAGGGCAGCCACTGCTGATAGAAGGAAGAGCTGCTCCCGCCCTCAGTTCCTGTAGCACGCAGTCAATGACACTGCTAACGTACGAAACAGGGTCATGCTCTGCTGTGAGCTCAGCCTTCCCACACAGGCTGTGGGGAGTGAGCCCACGGGCTTCCTCAGTCCCTGCCATCCCACCTGGCAATGTTTCCATTAACCAAGAGGTTAAGTCCCGCTGCCGTGCCAGGGTGTGGGGTGGTAATGGGGTGATGGAGGCTTTGCGAGCTCCTCATCCTCACTGGATGTCAGAGGCTCCCCGCTAAAAGGCTCATCTCATAAAACACAGCAAGTTTTTCCAGTCAAAACCGGACTTTAAGAAGTTGCTAAACCCCAGAAATAAAGTGGGAACCTGTTGCAGTTCTGTGGGGCTGTGCTGCTGAGACGGTTTCTTTAAGCAGCAGGTAGAGTTTTCTGCCAGCCTAAACTATAAACAACGAGCAATTCAAGGACAAAGTCGCGGCCCAAGAGACAGTCACAGCGCCTCTGAGAATCACATATAGGAGAAAACAACCCGGAAGCAGCTGCATTTTGCCACTGGAGAAGGGAGTGAGAAGATGTAACGAGCTGTGCAGACACCAAGGTCAGGAAAGGGTGGGGTAGGAGGCGCCCCAGGTGCCGGAGAGAAAGATGCCCCTGCAGCCCGTGGAGAAACCCATGGAAAAGGCCAAGATCCCACCTGCAGCCCATGGAGGGGCTCCATGCTGGATGGAGAAGGTGGAGACATAGAGGAGATGCTGTGACCCTACGTTGGAACAAGCCGCTGCCAGCACTTGCAGCCATGAGGAGAATCAGAGACACAGAGATGAGTGAGAGAGAGATGTGCACCAGAACAGGTTTGCTGGGGGAGGCTGGTGACCCCGCAGAGGACTGGGACTGAGACATTGTGATTTATGACTGCCTGCCATAGCAGTGACCCATGCCAGGGCAGCTGGTGAACAGATAAAGCCCTGGGGAAAGGATTCATGTTGGAGAAGTTCATGGAGGACTGTCTCCTGTGGGTGAGACCCCACGGTGCAGCAGGGGGAGGGTGTGGAATGAATGCCCACCCTCCCTGCCCCCCGGCCGAGAAGGAAACCAACTAGCAAGGGACTGACTGAAGCCCCCATCTCCCAGTCCCTGCCCCCCTGTGCTGCGACTGGGGGGAAGAGGGGAGTGAAATCATGATTAGAGTGAAGTCTGCTAGGAAGGGAGCAGGGGGAGGGGGGAGGTTAGAGGCGTTTTAAGATCTGGAAAAGGAAAACAGCTCATGAAGAAGTAACTGAGAACCCCATTTTTTCCCAGTCCCTGCCCCCCTGTACTGCGAGCAGGGGGAAGAAGGGAGCAAGATCATGGCTACAGGGAAGTCTGCTTAGAGTGGAGGGGTGGGGGGAAGGTGCTACCGAGAACCCCAATGTCCCCAGTCCCTGCCCCCCTGGTGCTGTGAACAGGGGGGAAGAAGGGAGCAAAATCCTGACTAAAGTCTGCTAAGAAGGGAGTGGTGGGGGGAATGTGTTTTAGGATCTGGTCACGCTCCCAAATCTGGTTTTTCTTCACTGTTCTTTGTAGTTGTAGTGTAGTGTAATAAAGTAGAGTAGTTTCTCTCTTCTTCATTTTGTGTTGAGTATGTTTTGCCCACGCCGTTGATGACAGAAAGATCTCTCCCTGTCCTTATTTTGACTCCTGAGCCTCTTAATATGTATATTTTCTCCCCTGTCCGCCTAAGAAGGGGAGTAATAGACTGACTTTGGTGGGCATCTGGCCTCCAGCCAGGGCTAAACCACCACAGAACCACAAATACTTGCCCAGCTCTGACTCCTCCCGAGTTTTGCAATGAAGTGTTGTTCATTTTGTGGGCTGGGTTTATAATGACTCTCTAACCCCCTGTGTCATTTCTGTCCCCGGTCGCAAGAGCGCGAAGCGCGCCCTGATACTGGGGGAGAGCAGAAGAAGCCACTTCTGCTGTGAATGGAAATTATTCACTGGCATGTGACGTAAGGTGACTTTCAAAGAGAAGCAACGGGGCTTCTGCTTTTGCCTGTCCCCTTCCAGTGCTCAGGGAGGAGGCGGCGTGTTCTTGGTCTGACTCTGCATCAGCAGGGCCGGGCGCTGGCGCTGCCTCGGCTGCGTTTCCTCTGAGCCCCAGGGCTCGGTCCCAGAGTCACACTGCCACTGCCTGCCCTGGCTGCTCCTCTGGGTGAGCTGTGCCTGGGATGTTGGGGTTTTTTGCCCTTTTTCATAACTGAAGGAGACCAGAGGGATGCACCTTGAGGTTCCATCCTTCAGGTGTGAAGGAGCGGAACTGGAGAGCTTCACAACTGCCTTCATCGCAGGATGGGGAGCGGGGTGCTGAGACCAAGCGTCCTGGCTAGAGGCAGGACATGTTGCCACTGGGCTCTGCTCCCTGACCAGGGATGTATGGTGGCATCAGGGGGACAAGGCTACATCCCAGGACCCTGGGACCTCCTCTGAGCTGAGCCACGTGGCTCAGGCAGCTCCGGATCAGGGCTCTGTTTCACCAGGAGCCCTTTGCAGAAGCCACCAGGGCTCCAGGCATGGAGCATCTCCTGCTTGCTGTGTGTTGGATACCTCGCATGGTTCAGGCAGGATAAGATGCTCCTGAAGGGTCTAAGAGCCAGAAAATGTGAAGGTGGCTTCAGAGAAGGTTCAGGAGGAGAGAATCATAGAACCATTAAATCACCAACTCATAGATTGCGTTGGCAGGGACCTCTAAAGGCCATCTGCTTCAAGCTCCTGCAGTGAGCAGGGACACCTTTAACTGGTGCAGGTTGCTCTTCATCCACCCTGACCTTGGATGTCTGTAGGGATGGGGCCTCCCCCACCTCTCTGGGAAACCTGTGCCAGGGTCTCACCACCATCAGAGGGAAGAGCTTCTTCCCCATGTCTCATCTGAACCTGCCCTGCTCTAGTTTAACCCATTGTCCCTCGTCCCATCGCTCCCTGCCCTGACAAACAGTCCTGCCCAGCTTTCCTGTGGGGCCCTTCAGGGACTGGAAGGGGCTCAGAGGTTTCCCTGAGCCTTCCCTTCTCCAGGCTGAACCAGCCCAACCCTATCAGCCCTGAGAGGGCTGGATGCTGTCCTGCGTGCAGTCAGGGAGCTGGGCTGGGCCACACCAGCCTCTCAGGGCACTGGGCATGCTGGGGGTGCTGGTGGGAGGGAGCTGGCTGCAGTGCAGCGCAGAGGAATGAGTTGGGATTTACAAATGAAGTGGAAGTGTTGACGCTAGAAGCTATCTTGTTGCTATAAGAAAGACAAGTAGACACCAGCAGAGATGGATCTTGCAGTCTGTTAGCCACAACTCCACTCCAGTGCTCTGCTAAACATCTGAAGGAGGATGTGCTCTCGTGGCTCTCACCTTGCAATAGTGAGGTCTCACTAGAATCATACAATCACCAAGTTTGGAAAAAACCTTCAAGATCATCAAGGCCAACTGTCAGCCCTGCCCCACCGAGCCACTAAACCATCTCCTGAAGCACCACATCTACCACCCTGGTGCAGCTTGAGACTGTCTCAGGGCCAGCACTTGTGCCTTGCTGTCCCTGGGTGCTTTCTCCATGCTCCTGAGCATCCCTGGTGCCACATCACCATCATGCCATGAGAGAGATGCCAAGTATTATGCCCAGCAGCATGGCTCCTTCTCCCCTGCCCTACTCCTGTCAGCCCCAGACCCCAATCTGATGAGTACAGCAAAGATGTGAGAGTGTATGTCACTCAGCTTGTGGCCATTGCCACCATCACTTGGTTGTGTGATGCAGAGACTTCCCATCAAGGCACACCCAGGGCTTCCCGCTGGCTGAGTCCCCTCTGCACAGAGGGTCACTGCGTGTCTGCATGTATAGTTAGATAGATTTGGGGGTGTCTGTACAGAAATATATAAAAATACAAATATAGGAAAGCATTTTTATACATACATGTATAAAAAGAATATATATATTCCTATGTCCTGTTAAAGGAAATACATACATATTTGGTCCACATCTCCTTCCAGCAGCCTCCAGTGCTGGCCGGGGATGGGCGTGTGGGATGAGCACTGTCCCAGCACACCAAGTGCCTGGCCTGTGGTATCCCTTGGCTCCCGGGTCCCCAACTGCCCTGGGAGTGACTCCCTGGGTCTGCACCCTGCTTGGGTGGGAGGGGGATGCCTGCCAGCTCTTGTACCTGGGGTGTTCTGGGATGTTCAGGAGTAGGGAAGCCGTTTCTTGTGTCTGATCTCCAGGCACAGTGGGGATGCTGTGGCAGGTGCTGGGCGTGTAGAGACACAGGATGGAGTCCCAAGGTTGAGCAGGGCGCCCAGGACCTGCCTGAGGGGACAGCCCGTCCATGGGGCTGGCAGACCTTGCACATTGTGGGAGCAAAGGCAGGATTCCCCAGTGCCACCAGTGCCACGGTCACCCGGGTATGTCTGAGAGAATAAAGCACCCTGCCCCAAACTCTCCAGCATGCTGAAACTGCTTCAGCTTGAAACACACCGGGATGAGGTCACTGAGAAGTGCAAAACCGCCGTGTGAAGCAGGATGTGACAGCCATGACAGCAAAGCATACCACGTAAAGCTTCCCACGCCTCACAGAAGCAGCGCACCGGCATCCATGCCAGCGGCGGGGTGCGACGCCTCAGCCAGTCTTCACACATTTGCTTCCCACCAGCCTGGGAGGCTGGGAAGAAGCACTTGGGGCAGAGGCCAGCCTGTTTTGCCCAACACCTGGGGTGTGCCCCGCATTCTGGCCATGCCTGAGAGCCACAGAGGTTCTGGGAAGGATGTGCTCTCCAGCCCCTGCTGCCTTCCCTGCCGCCTTCAACGGCTGTCGGCAGAGTGCTCGATGCGTACAGCACACAGGGAGATGGGGGAGAACTGCAAGGGTCTCACCCTCCCTCTTCTCCCAGGCCCATGGGGTGAAGGGACCTCCAGAACCTCCAGTCCCTGCGCTGGCGGCGCCATGCCGAGCCCCCCTTCGGCAGCCATCCCTGCCGCCCTCGCGCCATGCTGCTGCACTGGTTCCTTCTTCCCCTCTGAGCCGCAGCCGGCGCTGGGTGCTTGTACAGGATCCAACAAGGGCAAAGGGGAAGGGGGCCCTGGGAGGGGGCCCTGGGAGGGGAGCCATCTCAGCCTCCCACCCCGGTGCTTGCCCAGTGCTGCCGATGGGGCAGGCAGCCAGCACCGCTCTCCCCAGCACCCAGCCTGCGGGTGCCGAGGGAGCGTGCTGCGCCCTCTCCACTCTGCTTCCCAAGCCAGCGGGGCGGCGAGGAAGGGGTCTGATGCTCTCCCACCACCCCCTGCCCAATAACCACCTGCACTCCCAGGCTTAACGTTGCCTCCAAAAGCAAAGACATGGCAGACCAGGCGAGCTGCCTCCACAAAGGCTGTGGGGACTGACCGCCACGCTGCTCACAGCAGGGACACTGCGCCAAGCTCCCTCAAGTCTGTCTAAGGACTGGAGTGGTGGGAGGTTGGAATGGAGATAATAAAACAAATTAATGGGAAACACCAGAGCCATGAAACCAACTGCCTGTTCATCCAGCTGCCTTCGGCCCCCCAGCAAAAGGAGGGACAGAAGCAAAGCAAATGAGAGATGCTGTACTCACCTCGCATCAAGCCTCTCCTCCGTCCCGTGCTGGGGCTGGATTGGGATGTTCTCAGCTGCTTGAGCTTGGCTGGGAAAAGCAGCTGAGCATCAGGAGCTTTGCAACGTACCAATCCTTCCTTCCTATTTCTGTCTTGCAGCCAGGCTAGAGCAGAAAGGAGGAAGTCGGAGCGGTGTCTGTAGGAGGGGAGCGGTTACCCCCCTAAAACTAACCAGCTCCACTCGTACTGCCCAAAGCCCTGGCAAAGCATCCCGCCCTGTGGGGCTGGGCTCCTCCTTGGGCTGCGCTGGGGGTCTGCAGCCCTCCTGCTGTCCCTGGGACAGGCACCCTGCCCAAAACCCGCCCTTTTTGCCCCACTTTTAACCTCTCACAGCACCATCGGGTGCCAGCCCTTTGCCCCAGCAGACAAACAAAGCTGGACACTGGTTCCTCTGGGATCTATCAGTAGCCCCTGGGTGTGAAGATGGGGCGCTGTCTCCCCCCAGACTCGGGTTTGGGCTCGATGCCGGGGTAGCGAGGCCTCCCCGTGTGCCGGAGGATGTCAGTGCTGTGTGGGGTTTCTTCAGCACCCTTCAAATGTTGCTGCGCAGGTTGCACTAACCCCTGCCAAGGCACCTGCAACGCTGCTTCCCAGAGCAGAGAGGAACCCGCTCCTGGCAACTACTTCTCAACCACTTTAGGGCACTAAAATACATAAATAAAGGTAATTTAGAAACTGCAGAGAACAGCAGATTGATTAACGTGAAGCTTCTGTGAATGGCTTTGCAGGTTCCCCTTCCAGCAGGCTGATGCTGAGCAACCGTGACACGTTACGATGCTGTTCACCCTCTGTTACGGACCTGGGTGTGTTTTTGCAGCGATCAGGGGAAGTGCACTGCTGGCAGCAGCGTTCTGAGCCCTGGCCAACCCTCTGCAGGTCAGTGTTTTTATTAGAGGAGACAGCAGAGCCCTGGGCACGTTTCAGGGCAGCTGGGTGCAGGATGCAGCTAGAGAGCACTGAAGCCATGCTTGCAAGGGGGATGGGAGCAGCCAGCACGGGGTACAGTCGGGGTGGTGCCCAGCCCAGCTTGCTGGGAAAGCCCGGGTGGCTGCAGCTGGATGCCGCAGGGTACCCTCAGCCCGGCAGCGGGTGAGCCGGGGCGGGTGAAGCTGGGAAAGCTGGTGGGGCTTCCTGCCAGTGAGGCCGGGAAGGAAGTGTGCTTGAGTGAGATGAGCTGTTGTAATGTTTTCTTTTCTGAATTGCATAAGGCCAGGCCTGGGCTGCCCTTGGGTTGTTTCAGTGGGATTGCCAAAACTGCTGTGCTCCCACTGAGCAAAGGCTGAGGGAAGGGGCAGCGGAGCTGGGACCCTCCCAGGCTGGAGCTGTGGGAGTAGAGTGGGTCTGCCCTGAGGCCTTGTGCCCAAAGCTGAAGCTCGTGGGGGTTATCCTTGTCCTTCCTGAAGTGTTCCTCACACGCTCCCTTCTCTTTGGCCTTAAGTAGACATCCACAGCAAAACACTGTAGTGATTCCCGGGGGACCCTTAATGTGTGCTCCCCCCAAGCTTATCAGTGCTTAGCCTAGTAGCTCATTAGCCTTGGCTATTTACTACATATATTAGCCAACAAGTAGCTACTCTTAAGTTGTGTCTGTGCTTTCACAAGAGCCCACAGGACAAGATGTACATGCAGAAGCGAAACAGGGCCAGAGCAGGCAGCATTAGGATGCTGCTGCCCAGCCTCTCCTGCTCACTCCCTGGGTGTGGGTTTCACCTCCTTCAGGTTTTTATCTTTGACACTTCCTGGTTTGGGAACAATGTCCATTCTTTAGAGGGTGCCTTTTTGTTTCCTGCCATTTCATTCCTCCTTGCTGCTGTTTAAACCTGCTGTAGGTGAAGGGGGAGGCATCCTTTGGAGACGTACACCCTTAGCTGTCATACTGTTTGGTGCTCCCCAGCCCATCTGTAAACATTTCAGGGGGTGAAATAGCCCTTTTCCTATTTTATTTCAGCCACCTTAAATAGTTCCGCTTTTAAATCTTATTTTTACTCAAGTGGATTTGGCTCCCTGCCCCGACTGCAGGGCTGTTGTGGTTTCTGCAGTATGTCCTTGGGTCAGCTGCGGTGGGGAGCAGGGCAGCCAGCGGTGCATCCCGCAGGGTGCTCCTGGAGCTGCTGCTTCCTGGAATTGGTCCTTCTGGTGCTCTGCACCTAAATGGTGCACACCCAACCTGCAGCAGGGTAAGGGAAGTGTTCCCAGTGGTACTTTTTATCCCTGATGATGGAAGCTCAGTCTTCCCTGGCACATCCAGGTGGCCAGCGGGTCACAGGAGGGGATTCTCCCCCTCTGCTCTGCCCTGGTCAGGCCCCACCTGGAGTATTGTGTCCAGTTCTGGGCTCCCTCGGATAAAAAAGCCAGGGATCTCCTGGAGAGAGTCCAGCGGAGGCTATGAAGATGGTTAAGGGCCTGGAGCATCTCCCCTGTGAGGAAAGGCTGAGTGAGCTGGGGCTGTTCAGCCTGGAGAAAAGAAGCCTGAGAGGGGATCTGATCAATGTTTATCAATACCTGAAGGGTGGGACACAGGGGGACATGGGCAGCCTCTTCTCAGTGTCTGTGGGGACAGGACAAGAGGTGATGGCCTCAAGTTGGAGCACAGGAAGTTCCACACTAATCTGGGGAAGAACTTCTTCCCGGTGAGGGTGAGGGAGCACTGGGACAGGCTGCCCAGGGGGTGTGGAGTCTCCTTCTCTGGAGATATTCCAGCCCCATCTGGACGCCGACCTGTGCAATATGAGCCAGGGAGCTGCTTTGGCAGGGGGTTGGACCTGATGAGCTCTCGAGGTCCCTTCCAACCCCTGTGATTCTGTGATTCTATGATCCCAGCTGCTGCCATGTTCTGGGTGAATGAGTGGTGCAAGGGAGCAGGGATTTGGGGTGGCTGCGTGATCTCCATCCTTGAGGACAGTTCTTATTTTCAACCTTCTCCTATTTGTACACTGGACCAGGGGCAGATGCCTAAAGTGGACGTGACATCTTCCAAGCAGCACTGCCCTCCCAGGGACCTCTCCCCACATTTCCCTGTGTCCCTGGTACTCACAGAATCACAGAACGTTAGGGGTTGGAAGGGACCTCGAAAAATCCTCTCGTCCAGTCCCCATGAGGAGGGCCACAACAGTGGCACAGCTTTCCGTGCACTCCCATGCTGCCCATGCCAGCCCACACTCAGTAACTGGGTGGGAGTGACTGCTGCCCAGGAGATGGGACTCATCCATGCCGGTCTTCCCCTGGGGAGCAGCTCGGCTTCCCCTGGCTTCTCATCCTCTGGCACCTTCCTGCTCATCTGTCTGCAAGCAAGGGCTGAACAAGGGACCTGGGGAGATGGAAAAGGAACTTCAGCTGGTGTAGAGAAGTATGTAGCAAGAGGTTTGCATCGCTTTGAGAAACCGGTTACCAGTGAACACATTTGTCATCGTGGTTTTGCAATTTTTTTTTTTTTTAAAAATTACTTTTTAAGGCTAAAAAAAAAAAAAAGTAGAAAAACGCTACCCAGAGTACCCCCAAAGTGAGGGTGGGGGCGTGGGTCCCTGGGGCTGCTCCCCAACAGCAGGCCCAGAGAGGCAAGAGCACAGGCAGAGAAAGGCCAGCTGGAAAACATAAGATGCCTCAACCGTGGAGCTACCCACCAGGCTTTTTAGGAGCAAACCCACCATGGTTCCCAAAGCTGGAGCTCTTTATTCCCTGGGGGGAGAAGCGGCTTTATGTGTCACCCCCTTGCAGGTGTGGGAGGGCGCAGTGAGGGCCATGGCCACTGTCAAGGGGGCTCTACCTGGGCCCACGGCTGCACCGGCACACACGTGCTCGGGCTCCACGGGCACTCAAGGGGCACTTTCTGCCAGTGTAACTATGGAGAGGGTGTCTGGGAGGGAGCTCCAGAGCCTGGCTCATCTGGCCTACCACTGCTACAGGGCTCTGGTTAACCAGGCACACCGACCGCACACCCAAGGTGAGCCGAGGTTAACCCAGGCACACCACACACCCTCCGGCCCTTTCCAGAGCCACCTCCGGCCGGGCCGTTAACCCCCGGGCTGCTTATCAGCACCGGGGGCCGTAGGACGGCGGCTTCGGAGAGCCATCGTTAGGCTTCAGAGTTAACGGCGGCGAGGCTGGGCTGCGGCTGCCGCCCCGAAGGCCCTTCCCCGGCCCTGCCCGCCGCCGGGAGCCAACCGGCAGGGCCCGCCCGAGCGGGGGCGGCCCCGAGTGGCGGGCGGGGTGGGGGGGGATGTGGGGAGACACGCGGCACAGGCCGGCCCGCCCCCTTCCGCCGCGCAGGGCTGCCCGCCATGGTGGGGAAGGCGAAGCGTCCGCGGCTCCACCGCGCCGCCCCCCGGCCCTGGCCCGCCCGGGATCCGCCACCGCTGCTCCCCGAGCCCGGCCTCGCCGGCTGGAGCACGGCGGCCAGCAAGGTAGCTGTGTGCGGGGGTGAGCGGGCAGCGCTCCGCCTCCCGCGGTCACGGCCCGTCACGGGCGGGTGGGGAAGGGAGCCGAGGGAGCGTGGGGAGCTTCAGGGCTCCGGCCGCGGCGGTGGGGCGGCTGTGGCAGCCGCCACGGCGTCCCTGGGCCGTCGGGCTGCGGGAGGCCCGGCTCGGCCGGCGGCGGGGGTGGTACCGGCAGGCGTTGGGAACGGAGGGGTCAGGGGCTGCCGGCTCAGTTCGCAGCGGTTCCCTCTGGCGCCCGGTTCAGGCAGGCGCAGAGGAACTTTCGGATCCTTGAGATTCAGGCCGTTTCTGGTTGCATGGAAGCCCAGGCCTGTGTGGGTGGGAAGGGCTCTTGGAGACCCCCCAGTGCCTCCCTGACATGTGCAGGGACACCCTCCCCAGCCCAGGGTGCCCCAAGCCCCATCCAACCTGCCCTTGAACCCTGCCAGGGATCCAGGGGCAGCCCCAGCTTCTCTGAGCACCCTGTGCCAGGGCCTCCCCCCTCCCAGGAAGGATTTCTGTCTCCCAGCCCCTCTCTAGCTGCCCTCCTGCAGCTGAAGGCCGTTGCCCTGGGCCTGGCCCTCCCTGCCCTCAGCACCAGCCCTTCTCCAGCTCTCCTGGAGCCTCTGGAGGGATGGGAAGGGGCTCGCAGCTCTCCCCAGAAGCAGCTTTCTCTTTTCCAGGCCTAGCCTGCCTTCCAGAGGTTGCTTCACCAGCTGTGCTATTAATCCGCAGTGCAGGTGAAAGCTGGGTGCTGCCCCCTCGCAGCAAGGACACGGAACAGTAAATGGTTTTCGTGCACCTGCGGCTTCCCTGGTGAGGAGGAGGAGGGAACAGGCCGTGCCACATACAGCTGGTTTTACACACTATAAAGTTGTGCCCGAGTGCTGGGAGATACTGCTGGCTAAAACAGTAAGAGAAGCTACTGGAAAGCTTGGGACTTAGGAAGGTAGTGTGTGCTTCAAGGGCCTAGATGCTGAAGGTTTTTAAGTTGCTAGTAGATCTGCCTAATGCCCATCAATGTAGGACCTTATCTGTATTGTTACATACCTGTAATAAATCCGTCTTTCCCTAAGGATGCTGTTCACAGTTCTCCCTGTATTCACTTGAGTGAGGCAAGAACTCCATTCACTTGAGTTGAGTTCAGGTAGAAATCTGTCAGAACAGTCCATAGCATGACTTTGAGAAACCCCCTTCTGTGTGGGGTAAGGGGGGGGGGGGGTGGCAGGCCAGCGGGGCAACTTGCCTACCAATGCCTGACTGTGAGAAACACCCACGCCTACTGCCAGGCCCTGCACCCTGCCTGATGGTGCTGGCTGGCAGCTGGTGCTGACTCACTGCTGCTGGTGGTGGTTGTGCTGACTTCATGTTTCTTTTGGGTAAGGGCTGGGACCTTGCATCTTCTGGTGTCTTTTCCGGGCTGAAGATTGACCCTGATACTCTAGTAAAGAAGCTTGACTTGGACTCCAGAAGCGTCATCTCCACCAGAACAGGTTTGTCACTTGCTTTGAATGAGCACCACCTCAGGTTGTAAGCAAAGACACTGGGGACTGAATCTGCAGAACAAACACGGGGACTTAAGCCCAACCAGCTTCCTGGGTGCCTGCAGGGGCTTTGCAAAGTGCCTTTTGTTTTGGGTTGGAGGCAGCAGAAAGGCATGTGCACGCTTAGGCTTCTGCCAGGCGGCTGGAGCTCACGCGTGTGGGGATGGTGTTCCAGGCAGTGGCCCGGGGCACAGGGTATGTTTCTAGCCTGCTGGTGGTTGCTTCTACCATCTCAAGCACATATCACTTGTCTGTGGGAGCGTTATGGAGCAGCTCATACCCTCCCATACACAATGCTGCCCCTGACCCTTCAGGCCCAGGGAAGATCTCTTGGTAATATTCTTGAAACAGTTGTTGATGACACATAAGGCTTGAAAGACCTTCAGGAGAATGAGCAAGAGCCATATACTAGTCTGAACATTGCAGATGTAGTCAAAGCTTTTAAAAGATGCTGTACCAAGCCTAAAGGAAAAAGCGGGAGAGAAAGCATCCCCCCTTGTCTTCCTCATAAATTGAGTGTGATTATTAAATAATGCTAAGATACGTTGCCCAATAGATGGAAATGACTGAAATGCCATGTAGAAATACCCTCTGAGGCTCCCAAACGCAGATAATATCTCATCATAAATAAATATCACACAGTATAACAGAGAACTGACTGCCCTCCCCGAGGTGATAAGCAATCTAGCAGGGATTGCGTAAAGGGGGTGTGGGTTCATATACCAGAGCCAGGTGATGAAACAAAACATTGTGTTTGTCATCACCTCTTTGAACAACACAATAAAACTTTATCTTAGCTTTTTAACACAATTTGGTCAGATCTTACCCTTATTCCAACTCTTTGGGCCCCATGCTGGGCACCAAAAAGGGCTATGGTGGTTCAGCCCCAAGCAGTGGCTGAGCACTACATGCCACTTGCTCAGTCTCTGAGTAGAGACAGACAGAGCCTGTAGGTTGGGATAAGGACAGTTACTGACAAAAGCACTGTGAAAAGGGGAACAATAGTAGCCCCTGGCAAATTAACGCCCACACCCAGTGATAACACAGAGTACCTTACACAACACAAGGACCAACCCAACACCCCATCCACAGGCTGCCCTGGAGGCACCCAGAAACACCCCTCTCTGACCAGCCCCTTTATGGGGCAGTGATGTTATGTGATGTGGAAACAGCCCAGGAGAACTCAGCTCCCCAGGGCTGGCTGCTTGGGGAGGTTGACTCTGGCCTGGCCAGAACCAGGACAGATGTCCTCAGGCAGCCAGAGGTGTGTGGGATGTCCCCATGCCTGTGAGATGTCCTCAGGCAGCCAGAGGTGTGTGGGATGTCCCCACGCCTGTGAGATGGGGAACTCCGCTCCCCAGGGCTGGCTGCTTGGGGAGGTTGACTCTGGCCTGGCCAGAACCAGGACAGATGTCCTCAGGCAGCCAGAGGTGTGTGGGATGTCCCCACGCCTGTGAGATGTCCTCACACAGCCAGAGGAGTGTGGGTTGTCCTCATGTGACCAGAGGCTCCTGGTCACCAGTGACTGAGGGGAACAGCAGAGCCCTGCACTGACCAGATCTCTGGATTTCCTCTGTGGAGCTTTTGCCTCACCAGCAGCTGCCACCTCTGCCCCGATGTTTTGTCAGCAGGTTGCTTGTTGGGTCTCAGCAGTGCTTTGCCTGCCCTCTCCTCCTGTCCTTGGTTCTTGCTGGGTCCCTGGCTCAGGACCTGGGCAGGAGAGCCCTGCTTACCAGGGAATACCAACAGGAGAGTTGGAACTGGGAGGTGGTGGGGAAGGTTTTTGTTTTCAGCACTCCTTCTAGCTACTCAGTGGCAGACAGGGCTTTGCATCAGAAAACCAGGTTTCACCTCTGCTGATGGCACAGCAGTCTGTCCTGGGGCAGAAGATGTGGTGACACCCAGATAGACTTTCTTTGCAAGCTAAGTGAGTTTCTTCTCGCCTGCAGCGACTTGGTTTTGTATGTTCAGGGCTTCAAACACACCCAGTAACCGCCGCTCTGGTTTAATCGTGCAGGCTGCTGCCCCCCACCCCTGTGGGATGGGGGGGAGAAGCGAAAGCAAAGTAAAACTTGTGGGTTGAGATAAAAGCAGCTTAATAGGGCAGAAAAAGGAGAGGAAAATAACAGTGATAGAAGGCTATGCAGAGCAGTGCATAACACAGTTGCTTATGAACGGCTGACCAATGCCCAGGTAGTTCCTGAGCTGCAGCCCTCCCGGCCCAACTCCTCCAGCTTGTATACAGATAATGATGCTGTGTGGTATGGAATATCCCTGTGGCCAGCCTGGGCCAGCTGTCTGGGCTGTGCCCCCCCTCCAGCTCCCTGTGCTCCCCTGGGAAGGCTCACACCTCCTCAGCAGGGCTTAGGGAAGCTGAAAAGTCCTTGACTCGATTGTAAGCACTGCTTAGCAACAGCTCAACATCAGCGCCTTATCAGCAGTATTGTCATACCAGATCCACAGCGCTGGGTAGCACGCCCAGGACTGAGGAGAGACTGGCTGGCTGGAACCAGGCTACTAGCCGCGGGCCAGTGGTTGCCCTGAGCTCCAGTGAGCTGTAGCAGCCATGGCTTATGGGAGGGGATGGGAAGGTTGTCTGAGAACACATCTGCTGGAGATGCCTTCTGCACAGGAACCTGTTCTGAGCGTGCTGAGCTCCTTGTGGGTACCTCTCCTGGGAAGGGGACATGTGTGTGTGTGCGTGTGAGCACAGCCGCCTCTCTCATTAGAGCAGACAGCCCGTTACTGAGGGCTGACAGCCTGCAACCCGCGCCGGCTGCAGCTGCACATGTCTGGTTTATAAATAGAGCCGCGCTGCTGGTCTGCGAGCGGTGCTGATGCTGCAGATGTGTGGTGCCTGACTGTGTGCAGCCCTCTGGGGGCAGCGGGCTGGCTTCCTGCAGGCACCCATGCTGACCCTGGTGCTTTGTGCTCCCTGCATGCTTTCAGAGCCATCAGCTAAAAATAGCTGCTGGTTTGGGGGGCTTGAAACTGCGAGGCAAAAAAAGGGGGTTGATTTATTCATTTAATCTTCCCAAGCTGCTGTGACTTTTTCTTCTTTTCATTATGGAAATCAATTCATTTTTGGGAGTTAATTCAGTGAACTGTAACTAGGCTGTGCATACAATGTCAGATACCCCACTGTTAGAACAGAGAGTCAAGGCGGACAAGGGCGAATGGGTTAAAATGGGAAGGGGTGAGATTTAGAGTGGATGTTAGGAAGGAATTCCTCCCTCTGAGGGTGGTGAGGCCCCGGCACAGGGTGCCCAGGGAGGTGGTGGCTGCCCCCTCCCTGGAGGTGTCCAAGGCTGGACTGGATGGGGTGTTGAGCAGCCTGGTCTAGTTGGGACTTGATGATCTTTAAGGCCCCCTTCCAGCCCAGACCATTCTGTGGTTCTGTGATTCTGTGCTTTGTCTCCTGGGATCTCTGGTCAACTGAGAGCCTGTTCAGCAGGAAATTCAGCTTGATTCCTTCCTCCCACCCCCCTTAGCTCAGCGCACAGGGCAGGAGGGGAGGATTCTCCTACACACTGTTATTTTAAGATTTAGTAGCAAGACAAAAAAAGTGTTTCTCTCCCACTTGCTTTTCAAGCTCCAAGAAGGTCAAGTTGGCAGACTGTTGGTAGGCTTGCTCTCTCTCTCTCTTTCTCTTGTGCCTTTTGCAGCTGAAGATATTTGTTTTCTGCCAGGGATGCTGCGTGGCAGTTGGAAAAAGCTCAGTACACTTGTCCTCCCCATGTGTCTGTGTGCCTCCTGCTACCCAAGGATGCTTCACGTGATCTAAGATTGCCGGTGTCTCTGTGTTTTGTGTTACAATCTGGCCCTGTGAAAGTCAGGAGGTGTGGGCTGAAAGGGACCTGCAGGCCATGAGGGAGGGCTTACAGGCCTTGGACCTGGCAGGAAACTGCTGGGCTTTGGCCCCGTTATTTTTAGACCCCTATGCTTTTGGAGATGAGGTTCCCAGAAAGCCAGCCTCAGACTCCATAGCTGTGCTTCCATGGTCAAAGGTGCCACGACGCCTGTCGCGACGAGAGGGAAGGATGCAGCCAGCCAATAAGATTGATAAAGCAAGCTTCAACTTTATTGCAAGCACACCCTTCCTTTTATACTATTCCTACCACGTGTTATACTTGTATTCTAATTGGCTCTTAACTAAAAGTTACATTTACAATACTCCACCCATCTTGTAGCCTGGGAATCATGTCTCTTTCTCAGTCCCAGGAACACTGAATCCTTATCACACCTCCTGCTCCCACATCTTGTGACCTTGCTGTATGATGCACAAGAATATGCTGACCAATTGTTGACCCTTCTGTTCTCACCAAGACGGTGTGGGGACTGGTCTTACTAAGCTACACAGGTGACTGCTTGTACAACTGCTCCATAGGCTCATGGCCTTGCTTCTCAAGCCATTCTGCAACAAAAGGTATCTACACAAGGTGTTTCTGGGTAAAGCATTTGACCTTCCTACTACTATTCTGCCTCTGTTACTTTCTCCACAAAAGGTATCTACACAAGGTGTTTCTGGGTAAAGCATTTGACCTTCCTACTACTATTCTGTCTCTGTTACTTTCTCCACTTGAGCTTTCACATTTTGGCTATGGACTTGAAGTAGAGGACCCAGCTTTTGTCTTGTCAGAGCCCCAGAACCAAAGCTATGTGAGCTCCAGAAGGGGAGCTGGCCCAGAAGGATACAGGGGGTTGTGAGGTTGCTTGTTGCTGGACAAGTAAGGAAGAAGAGATGGGGATGCTGGCTTGCTGCTCCACCTATCAGCACCCCCCTCACTGTTAAAGAGGGGATAGTGGCTGCCTGGATCAGTGGAAGAGACCTGGAAAGCCTGGTCTCCTCATAGCAGATGTTCCAGGACCAGTTTGAGTGGTGTGTAGGGGGGAAGAGCCAGCCAGGCCTGCTCTGGTGGAGCTGTCTGGAAGACTTTGGGGGTTTTGGAGCTCCCTTCTGTTCTGCTCAATCTGGGATGAGTAGGTGACTGTGATGGTGCATCTTCAGCTGGCTACTTCCCTCAGGTTCCTTGGCCTCCCTCTCTGCTTTCTATACCTAGGATGTACTTTCTGGCTCCTCACTTTTCTCTGTCCATCCGCTGCCTATTTGACATGCTTGTGTGACTCCTTCCTCTCACCCACATGGCCTGAGCACTCAGGGCAGTGTTCTTTACCTTTGTCCATCTCTAAAAGTTTCTATGCTCGTAAGAAAATACTCTGCTTTATTTTCTCTGGAGAAGATGAGGTGATGCTTGGTTCCTGTCATCTTTGCATTGTAGCAGAAGGAGTTTAAAGAGGTGATTGTTAGTCCAGCAGCTGGAGCAAAGGTGTTTCACACCACTTGTAGGTTCCTGTGCCCTGCCATATGCCAACTCTTCTGAGTGCCGTCGATTTGGGAGGTGATGGAGAGCTGAAGATGCAAGCTGCAAGTGCTTCTTTAAAGCCTCAGATGCTGTTGTTTGTTGGGGCTAACATCTGTAGTGAGGATCATCTCTTCCAGCCTGCCCTGAACAGGGTTTTTTGTCAGGGTTTGTGTTCAGCTTGGTTGTCAGGGAGGATGATTGCTGTCTGCTTATGTTCCTGGTTCCTAAGGCAGGTTTCAAGAAGCCTTGTCATCATTCAAAGCATCCTGCAGAAGGATGGGAGTGTGGGGAGGTGTCTAAGCCTGGGCCTTGGGTGTGGCAAGGGGAAAGGCTGCCTGAACTGTGGGGCTCTAACAAAGGCAGGCAGCTTGGCTTGGGCAGGAGGTGATGCTTTGGATGCACTGAATTATTTGTAGTACTCATAAAATCAGCTCATAGTGGCAAATTAAAGCTAGCCCTTGTGGGCTGAGTTTTCACACCGTGCTTCATCCCGTGGGTCTGGTCTCTTCCAATTCAAATCTATTTTGAGGAGGAGCTTGAATTTGAGTTATAGTTTAGAAGTTGTCAGCTTGGAGCTCAACAGTGGTCAAAAAAAAAAGAAAAGCAAACTTTCCTCATTTACATAGGAAGAGAATGACCCAGAGAGCCTTGTTAAGCTTCATAAACCAATCCTTGGTGCAGGCAGCTGTCTACTGCTCTCATCTCAGAAAAGATGGAGCAGCCCAGCAGAGATTCAGAGGAAGGCAGCAAGGTTGCTCAGGGGCCTGGGATGCCCATGGAGTTGTTCCTGAATCAAAACACTGGGCAGGGGGAAGTCAGCAAGGCAGGGGGTAATGGAAGCCTGGAACTGCGTGCAGCCGTCCACTCTCCCTTCCACCTGGGAGAAGCAATGGCAATAAATGATAGGCACACTCCAACAAGGCATTTTGTGTCTCAATGTGGTGAATTCAGTTCTGGGCTCTGTGTCTGTGTGTGATGTGGATGCCAGACACCTCTGTGAGTTCAGCAAGGAGCAGTGCAGATGGATGGAGAGGGGTGACAGGGTTTCTTCATGCAAGGGCTCGTTGGGTTCAGGATGCGCAGGTGAGGTGTGTTGATTCTGCTCTTGGTAGGTCTTAGGTGGGAAAAGGGAGGAATATCAAGGCTTGGAAATGGGTGGTAGTGTTGCAGCAGGACTGGAGGCAGGCTTCTGCCACCACTGGGTGGTGGTCCTAAATCCAAGGACGTCCCTGTGCATGGTGCAGAGAGGCAGTCAGGGGACTGTGTGGTGGCTCAGGCCACCAAGATGTGCAGGGAGGGCACACAGGCTGTCACCAGGACCATGTGGGACAGCTGGGGCAAGAGGATGGTCTGGACTGTGGCCATGGGGCTGTGTGATCTGCTAGGGGCTAACAAAACAGCAGAGCACAGTGACATCCATGTGACGAAAAGCTTCATGTGAAGACCTGCTTTGATGTGCTGGAGCCAGAGGGATGCGGTCCTACAGGAAACAAGCCACCACCCTGCTGAGATGTGGGGGCTGTTGTCTGTAGACCCCAACTAGAGAGGAGACCTCTCTCTCTACTGTTTCCACCCCTTAGTTTTCATCGATGCATTAAGTGACCAACTTTTGGTGCTTTTTGGCTGTGGTTGTTCTGCGGGGACGGGGAGGAGCACGGTACATAAACCAACAAGTTCAGCACTGACAGCAGGGCTGGCCTTTCGGTTAACACCAGCAGTCATGTGTGCCTTCACAGGAGGGTGCTGGGGCTGAAAGGGGATGGGAAGAGGGCTTTTTTGGAAGAAGAAGCTGCTGCTGCTGGTGGTGGTTCTTGTCAACTGAAGGCACTGTTTTTCTGAGGATTCCTGCTGCAACTGGTGGAGACAGGGTGCTTGGGCAGAGCATCTGCTGCTGGCTGGTGATGGTCTCATTGCTTCCCTTAGATAGAAAGCTGATTCAGTATGCTGCTTGTGATTGGTGTGAGGTACCAGATTAGGCTGCTCTGGTATCTGTAGTTCTTGCAGCATGAGAAGGAAAGGGTGGAACTAATGAAAAATGTCACCAAAATGGAATTCCCATGAGGTGAGTCTTGCATGGGTGACGGTAGGAAGCCAGTGGTCTAAAACGGAAAGTATTTTAATACAGGGAGCTCTGAGCCAT
The DNA here is from genome assembly GCF_964237585.1 of Gallinula chloropus. Classification (NCBI taxonomy): domain Eukaryota; kingdom Metazoa; phylum Chordata; class Aves; order Gruiformes; family Rallidae; genus Gallinula; species Gallinula chloropus. The sequence goes on along the minus strand of NC_140090.1, from coordinate 27,045,503 downwards.
GGTGTATGGTGAAGCAGACCTGCTGCAACTACTTTCTCCTGTTCTGCTTCTTGTCTTTAATCATTAGCTCATCTTAACACTGGGTTCCAGATGATGTCCATATGCTCATAGGTGACAAAAGCCAGCAACATCACTGTGAGCGCTGGAGTAAAGTCCATGAGTTAGTTGCTTGCTGAGTGATTGTTTCCTATCAGTGCCGTTTACTCAGCCACTGACATCATGTAAATCAAATGCTTTGCCATAATCTAATCCATGCAAGGACCTCTGTTACTGGTGTCACTGGATAAACCTCATTGGGGTGAGCCTGTGTAGCAGGGTCTGAAATAATGGCCTGTCATATGGGGGTAGCATTGCTGCTGCTTTGGGGTTTTTGGGGTTGGTTGTTTTTGCTTTAGTTTTCACTCCTCAGAGTTTGCACCTTGAGGTAAGGGCCCATTCAAACCTGGCTCTGGCAAACCAGTTGCCTGGGGCTTTTTTTTTTTTTTTTAATGGATGATGAACCAGCTGTGGAATGCTACAGACAACTGGACTGGCAACTTCGGCTTGTCCTGGTTTTGGCCAGGCCAGAGTCATCCTCCCCAAGCAGCCAGCCCAGAGGAGCTGAGTTACCCCGGGCTGTTTCCACCCCACCTGATATCACTGCCCCATAAAGGGGCTGGTCAGAGAGGGGTGCTTCTGGGTGCCTCCAGGACAGCCTGACTTGGGTCAGAGCATTGGGTTCATCCTCCGGTGGGTGCAGTGCTCTGTTACTGTTGGGTCAGTAAGATACTCTGTGTTATCACTGGGTGTAAGTGACATTTGTCACCCAACCCATGGAGGCTCTGGCTGTTTCTCCCCTGGGAGTGAGCGAATGGCATGCGGTGCTCAGCCACTGGTTGGGGCTGAACCACCACACTGCTTTATTTTAAACTGTTTCTGAAGGGAGTTGGGACAAGATGAGTTGTTGAGCTGTACCTTGCTGGGCGGGGGCTGAAGCCTGGATCTGTACAGTGCAGTGCAGAGCTGTAGGGGAGTTTCGGGCACGTGTGCTGCGGTATCGCTGACTTTCTTTTTGTATCTCAAGAGCTTTCACCCTCTGGTGACCAAGTCTGTCTTGCAGTGTGGGTTCCTGTGAGCATCTGACAAAGTCCCTTTTCCTCCTGAAGAAATGTGGATAAAGCAGGGAATAAAGTCAGGCCAAGCAGCAGCCTGACAGCTTAGAATTGCTGGAGCCTGTGGGCTGCATACAGGCCCGCATTTCCCCTTGCCAAGGCACTCTGTGAGCCCCCCTTGTTGCCAGGCCTCCCTCTGCAGAGTCACTGGCTGTGCTCTCTGGTTTGCGCCTCTGCTTCTGCTCCGCCGTTCCGGACTTGCTTTGTCTGGCACATATGTGCTTTCTTCTCCTTGGGTTCTTTGCAACCCCATTCTGTTCTCCTCTGGTAGCCTGAAAGGAGAAGCAGAAAAGCTGTGGTTACTTATCACCACCCTGCCATGGCACCACACGCTGGCTGGCCTTGTGAGACGTGATTTGCTTTCCTCTTGGGTATTTTTTAGCGGGCGGTGTGCCAGTGTCCCTGTAAGACAGATCACAGAAAACCAGTCACAGAACGTTAGGAGTTGGAAGGGGCCTTGAAAGATCATCTAGTCTGACCCCCCTGCCAGAGCAGGATCACCCAGACTAAACCTCACAGGAACGCATCCAGGCAGGTTTTGAGTGTCACCAGAGAAGGAGACTCCACAGCCCCCCTGGGCAGTCTGTCCTAGTGCTCTGTCACCCCCACAGTGACAAAGTTTCTCCTGACATTCCCATGGAGCTTCCTTTGTTCCAGTTCACACCCGTTGCCCCTTGTCCTATCCCTGAGCAGAGCCTGGCTCCAGCCTCCTGACCTTTACATGTTTATAAACATTAATAAGGTCACCCCTCAGTCTCCTCTTCTCCAGACTAAAGAGGCCCAGCTCCCTCAGCCTCTCCTCATGAGGAAGGTGTTCCATTCCCTTAATCATCTTGGTGTCCCTGCACTGGGCTCTTTCAAGGAGTTCTGTGCCCTTCTTGAGCTGAGGGGCCCAGAACTGGACACAATATTCTAGGTGCGGTCTCACCAGGGCAGAGCAGAGGGGAAGGACCTCTCTCAACCTACTAACCACACCACTTTTAATACACCCCAGGATGCCATTGGTCTTCTTAGCCATGATGCCACATTGCTGGCTCATGGTCATCTTGCTGTCCACCAGGTCCCTCTTACCTAATAATAATAAACCCATACAGAAACTGTTTAAAACTGTTTAAAATCAAAACACTTGTTCTGGTCTATGTGACTCCTTTACTGAAAGTTATTCCTCTCAGCAGCAGCAGCAGCAGCGCTGTCCCTGCAGCGCCTGGGATCCTGGTTACCACGGCAGTGGATCCACTGCTGTGCTGCATACAGAATTACAGCTGTGGCCAGTTGCCTGTCACTCTTCAGGAGCTCTGACAGGATACAAGTCTGTATGTCCCATAATTTATTCCTGGCTGTTGAATTTCTGCCTGCTTGTGGCCTTTAAATATTATCACAGAATGGTTTGGGCTGGAAGGGACCCTAAAGATCATCGGAGTTCCAACCCCCCTGCCATGGACAGGGGCACTCTCCACTAGACCAGGAATAGAAACCATAGGTCATATCAAACTTACAAACTTTGTTCTGAAGCAAGAAATTACATCAAACAAACTATAGGTCTAATGGAGAACTCCAAGATTAAGTACCTGGGTATTCTGGTGAACAACATACTATTCTGCAGCAGAAATTAGAAATGTTTACATCAGATCTTGGAGGCATCAGAAGCATGACTGTGCTAGAAGTCGTAAGATCAGTACTGCAAAGGTTTCCCTCCCTGTCCTTCCTTCCCCTGTAGATCTCCATCATCTTTCAAAGGCTGTTTAACAAAAAAACCCAAAACAAATCAAACAAATAAAATGAGGGCAGATCATCTGAGGAGCAGCTGAGGGTATTCAGCCTGGAGAAGAGGAGGCTGAGGGGAGACCTTCTCACCACCTACACCGACCTGCCAGGAGGGTGCAGAGAGGTGGGCCATGGTCTCTTCAGCCAGGGGACAGGAGATGGGACAAGGGGAAATGGGCTCAAGCTGTGCCAGGGCAGGGTCAGCTCAGCTGTGAGGGAAAAGTTCTTCCCTGAAAGAGTTGTGGGGATGTGGCACAGGCTGCCCAGGGAGGGGCTGAGTCCCCACCCCTGGATGTGTTTAACAGACAGGGAGATGAGGTGCTCAGGGATCTGGGTCAGCACAGGACAGGGACAGTTGGATTCCATGAGCTTAAAGGGCTTTTCCAACCCAATGATTCTGTGAAAAAGCAAAGCATGGTTATGGTTCTTCCTCTTCTGTCCTCACCTCTGATGGCGTTTCTTTATGAAATGCTTCTGTGTGAATCTTAGAGCTGTGCTGCTGGTAGGGGCAGGTTGCTTCTGGTGTGAACATGTTCTGTTGTGTTGCTCTGCAGAGCAGGTTGTGAGTCTGCCCTCCTGCTGTGCCTAATCCTAGCGCTGTGCGCCTTCTTTAGGCAGCTAGTTGGTGCCCTGGATCGGTAAGGACAGGCCAGAGATGTCACAACCTTCCCACTGCGTACAATTCAGGCCTTTTCTTTCCCTCCAGTGTGGTGTTGTGTAGTCCCCTTTCACAGAAACATAGGGGTTGGAAGGGACCTCCAGAGATTGAGTCCAACCCCCCTGCCCAAGCAGGGTCCCTAGGACAGGTCACACAGGTCTGGGCTGGAATATCTCCAGAGATGGAGACTCCACAACCTCCCTGGGCAGCCTGTCCCAGGGCTCTGTCACCCTCTTTGACTGTGCTGTCCTGGGTGTTGTGTCCTGCCTGGCCTCATGCAGCTGGAGGTTCCCCATTTGTGGGTTTTGGGGTGGGGTTTTTTTCCCTTTTCTGGCATGTTGGAGTGTTTAGCAACTGAAGGATTTAAAAAAAATAAAATAATCCTGCTTGTTGTAATGAATGCATCCTTTCTGAATAGCAGCTTTTGGCCTTTGCTGCTTTTCTTCACGAGAGCTTGGGATATCTTTGTATCTTCTGCTTGTGTTGGTCATTTGCCACATTCCTGGCATGGAAACCTGCTGGGTCTTCATGATTCTGCTGCTGTGGCACGTCTTTAGTATTGAACTCTGTGCTGGCAGCTGTCGGGCCTGTCTTGTGTTTGTTTTGTGCCTTTCTCAAGCTGTTCCCTGTCGTAACAGTCCTCAGATGGGAATGGGGTGAAAACAGTTTGCTCTGCACACTGAGGATGGCTGCAAGGATGCCTGTGAGGAGCGGCTGCAGCATCTCCAGCGTGTGTAAAGCAAAACATGCTGTGCTAGTCCGATATGACAAGATGTTCCTGCTCCATCTGGCTTTGTTATTAGCCGCCCAGGCTTTGGTCTGCGTGAATTTTGGGAGTGTTGAAATACTCTCTCTCCAGCTGGGGTCAGAGGTGGACTGTTGCCAGTGCCCTTGGTGAAGTTGCACTGAAATATTTGAATGTCTTGTCTTTGAAACTCTCTGCTGGCATGTGGATGCTGCCCCAGGAGGATCCTGAAATAGCATTTGAGCTGGGATTTCTTGCTGTCATGGCTGGAGACGGGATATCAGCGTGGCTTTAAGGCAGAACACCCAAGCTCCATTAAAGGAGCTCCATTAAAGGATCACTCTGCGTGGTCCCACTCACCTGCCCTGCTTTCTGTGCAAGGATGGACACTGTAGCTCTGCAGTATCCATGCCTCTTGCCCCATCAGATGGGAAGCAGTGCTTGCCCATGGGCATCCAGCCCTGGGTAAAGACCAGCTCCCCTCACCTGTGCAGGCTGGAGGGATGTGGAGAGAGGGGCAGCTCAGGAGAGCTCTCTCCCAGGGCAGATATGGGCTGCACACCTCTCCTTAGCATGCCTCTCTCCTTCTGCAAGGTGTGCGTAGCCTTTGTGTAAGCGGCACGGGTCAGGAGTGAGCCCCCACAGCGTGCAGGTCGAACAGCAGCCTTCCCTCCATCAGCTCTTTTCCCTGACAGTTGTGTAAGGCAGTGCTTGAAACCTCAAAGAAAAGAACTTGCAAACAAGCAACAACCCCCAGGAAAGGGGAAATACTGATCAGGGATTAAACTGGTTGCTTCTCCCCACAGCCCCAAGGTTAACGACTTGGTCCTTGTTGCAGTAACTGCAGGAGCTGTTCCTCTGCCTGTCTGCAGAAGCACAGTCTGGAAAGCTTTGCTTGCTTCTATGCCTTGAGCTGAGCTGTAGCTGCCTGTGCCCTGGTCTGTGTGACACCTCAGCAAGAGCTGAACTGGTGCTGCTGAGCAGGAGGAGACCTCCCAGTGCTGTCCTCGGTCTGGGCTGAGCACTGCCTGGCGTGGAGCAGTTCCTTTCTTGCACAGCAGCGAACAAATATCTGAACCTCTGGCAGGAGGAGTGCTGTTCACCTTTGGTAGCCCAGTATGACATCTAAGAATGCGTTTACAGACGTGATGAGAGCTGAAAATACTTTTATTTCAGGCTTAGGGCTACTGTCAGGCTGCTTTTGACTGTGAACAAGAGCTCACCCTGTAAGGTGACTGTGCCTTGGCTTGAAGGAGAAAGGAGAGAGCAGGTGAAGAGCTTGAAATCACAGAGCCCCATGCAGATCCGTCGTCTGTGCGGCGCGGTGCCAGCTACGAGAGCAGCTGTGTGAAGCTCCACTTGAAGTCCAGTCAGTGCAGCTAAAGAGCTAAATTTGAGTGTCTGAAACTTGCACTGCTTCAAGAGCCTTGACATCCCTTCTGGAGAGGGCCCGTTGCCATGGTGGAAGTGCTCTCTGCCAGGTCACAGGAATCAGTTGCGTTCATACTTCTGGGATTAAACCTCTTCTGTCTTCCCCTCCCTCTAGCTGTGGCTAAGTCATTGTTCTTAAAATGAATGTTTTTTATATATAAAAAAAAAACCCCAGAAATTCTTCAATTAGCTAGTGGTCATGGATACTGAGTGCTACACAAACACAGGAACATTTTCCAGAGCGCCTGAAAGCTGCCAAGCTGTTTGGAACCCGCTCCAGGAAGAGGAGGCTGTCGGTAGTGGGAAAAGCCCAAAATGAGTCTTAAGAGTTTGAAGGATGTGTCACATCCCTGCAGTTTCTTCTCCTGGTTGGTCACCGTGGCCATGCTGGCTGCGTGACGCTAACCGCTAGCGAAGCCTCTACGTGCTGCTTTGTGGGCTGTGTTAGAGCTGGGTGGCTGCAGAGGGGAGGGCTCAGTGAGGGATTTGGGTGAGGCTCCTAGGGAACTGCTTGGTGCTTTCACAGGAAGCTGGGTGCTCATCTATGTGCTGTTGAGGTCAAATGTGTCAGTCCCCTTGTGCTGCTGAAGGGCTCAACGAATTCGGGGCTGGCATGCCTCCTTGCCTTCCTGGTCAGATGGGATGGGGTTGGTGCTGGTGTATCACACCACATCTTGCCCTGTGTGATTACAGTTCCCCAGGCTTCGAAAGGAAACTAATCTAGCCTGGTATTCCGCTAAATCAGTTTAAAGTGGTCAGACGTCCTTACTTACACAAAAATAGATCAGCCCTGCTTAGGAGGCTGGAGAAGCCGCTGTGTTACAAAAGAGGGTTATGAACCCAAATCCAAGCCCTGGCAGTGGGAATGTCACAGCTTTGGTGTAATGGAGTTAGAAAATTATAAATGCTCCAAAGAGAGAGGAGGCATAGTTCTGTGCTGGTGGCAGACATACTGTGAGGCACGAGCAATGAAACGCTCTCCTGGGGAAGGAGAGGAACAGTTCAGTGCTGCGTGAATCGGGGATCTGACTCCCCAGAGGGCTGGGGAAGAGCTGGCAGGGGGGGCAGATTGACAGCTCGGGAAGTCAGAGCCTTTCCCTTGTCACCAGCATTGGTACGGAGTTGTGTCAAGCTGTCACCTGTATTTCTGAAGGTTTAATATTTAATAGATGCTCTCTCTAGAAATTTGGGAGCAGCTGGTAAAGGGTGAATGAGGAGAGGGGTCTCCTTGATGCGCCTTTGGGGTGCAGGAATAAGTCATCCTTCCTCTTTCTCCTGCCCCCTGGGGAATGTCTGCATGAGGAAGGCTGGTCTGCATGAGGAAGGCTGGTCTGCTTGGGTTTTTCCAAGGGCTTCCACACCAAGACTGTCACCTACGTAAAACAGATTTCTGATGTGCTGAGAGGTAGATCTCTGCCCTGCTGATGGTGGTCTTACCCAAATTACAGCCCCTGTAGGTAATAGGAGGAGCTGGAGATGTTCAGCCTGGAGAAGAGGAGGCTGAGGGGAGACCTTCTCACCACCTACACCGACCTGCCAGGAGGGTGCAGAGAGGTGGGCCATGGTCTCTTCAGCCAGGGGACAGGAGATGGGACAAGGGGAAATGGGCTCAAGCTGTGCCAGGGCAGGGTCAGCTCAGCTGTGAGGGAAAAGTTCTTCCCTGAAAGAGTTGTGGGGATGTGGGCTGAGTCCCCACCCCTGGGTGTGTTTAACAGACGGGGAGATGAGGTTCTCAGGGATATGGGTCAGCACAGGACAGGGACAGTTGAATTCCATGAGCTTAAAGGTCTTTTTCAACCCAGTGATTCTGTAATAGTAGCTCTCTCAAGGGCTGACATCTCTGATTCAGACTAAGCAGGACCGATGGTATAATTCTACACGTTATACTTTGTTGGGTAGTAGCAGGTCTGGCTTGGCTGTGGGTTTCTTGGGGTTTTTTAAACTATAGCCTTTTAACAGGTGCACTCACTCCCAGATAATATGTGGTCCCTCAGCTGTAGTATTAATGGCCCATAAATTATAATTATGGAAAACCATGATACTGTCCTGGAGCCATCTCCTTCTGTCAGGTCACCGCCGATCGCGCCGCACGCCTAGGAAGTGGTGTGTAGTGCTGGCTCCTGTGCTGAAAGCTCTTCTTGGGGATATAGAGGGACTCCAAGAGCCTTTGCGAGCAATTTAGGGACAGGGGGATTCTTTACAGTTGGGTAAAAATCTGTGCACTGGCTGAAGGTCTGTTTTCCCACCTTGGTGCTTCAAAAGTGGTGTTATTGATGCTCCTACGTGGTGTAGCCACCATGTAACTTGGGTGTAGCTTTTTAGTTGAGTGGCTTATATAATGGAAGTGTGGGGGTTTGGTTGGTTGCTTGCTTTTTAATGGCACTGTAAACCTCGATGGATTTTGTATAGGGAACAAGACTTTGCAAGGATTAAAAGCAGTGGGTACTGAAATATTCTGGGTTGTTGGAAATCGTAGTCAGGATGAATTAAGATCACTGCTGCAAGGATGCCACGAACCTAGCCACAGAAAATGGATCCTACAGGAGAAGAATAGGCTGTGCAAGCAGATGGCAAGCAAGGAGTGACTCACAGCTGGAAGGTGCTCTCAAAAGCATTGTTCTTAGTGATACTGTTAACCAGCTCCAATGAAACTTGCTGTTTCAGCAAGCCCCTGGCAGGATATCTAAGGGAAAATGGGGTGCACAAACTTGTTGCCCTGGGTTGATTTGCTTTTGTGGCATTTCCTAGCTATGTGGCTTTCTAAATTTGTTTTTACTTCTGTCTGTCTTCCCCTCTTTCCTTCCAAAATAAAGATGATTTGTAAATTCAGGTCACTGAATGTTCTTACGTAAGTGGGAACAGGCTCCTCTCGCAGGGGTAGGACGTGCCCAGCTGCTGCGGGTACAGGCTGTGTCGGTACATGCAGCAGTTGCTTTGGTTGAACTAACCCGGTGTGCCTGTCAGCAGCGAGGTAGGGGAAGGGTGTTCCACACTGCAGGAATTCTGCTGACAGAAATCCTGATTTTTTGATTTCTTTTGTTCAGCAGCGCTTATATCTATTTCTCAGCGAAGCTTCTGGCGATTGCTTTTGATTCATGGCAGTGATTTGTGGCCCTTGGGCTGCCCTTCCTTGTACTTTTCTGTAGCCACAGGCGGGTCTGGGGCTTTGGTGCCTCTGCCTGAGCTGCTTTTATTTATGGAAATAGCATGCAGATGTGCAGATGCTGGTTATATGGGGTGGTTGTAACTTCGTCATGCCTTTTCTCGCTCCAAAATAGAGGGTGTTGCCTGTTTGCCTGTATTGGGTGTAAGGGGCAAGGTGTGGGTAGCAGGGGGAGAGGCTGGGGGTGCCCCGAGCTGGTCAGCCACAGTGATGTTGCCTCAACATATAGTTAAGAAGGAGTAAAAATACTGGGCAGGCAGAGGAGTAGGGGAAAAAAAAACCCTGAGGAGCAGCCCTGTGAGCACCAGCGTGAGAGGTGCTTGAGTCTCCAGAGCAGCCCCTGGAGAGGATGGTGGTGGGTAGGTGTGAGGAGGGAGGAGTGGTGATGGACCGGCTGTGATGCCATTCCCTGTCCCCCCACACCTCTCTGGGGAGGAGGTGGAATGTTGTGAAGCTGAGCTTGGGGAGAGGGGGAGTGAGGGGGGGAAGGGGTTTGTGTCTGGTTTTGTTGCTCACCACCCAATTCTATTTTAATTGGCAATACATTAAATTAATATTCCCCCAGCCAAGTGTGTTGTATCCCATGGTGGTAACTGGTGAGTGATCTCCCTGTCGCTCACATCAGCCCACAAACTTTCTGTCTTATTTTCTCCCCCTGTCCTGTGGAGGAGGGGGAGTGAGTGAGCAGCTGGGTAGGTGTCTGTCCACAGTTGGCCCATCACATTGTCGTGGCTGGGTACAAGCTGAGATTAAACTCGGTGCCGCGTAGAACTGTTGCCGTGTGACTGTTCCTCTGCCTTCCTCAGCTGGATGTCTTCTGATTGGGGTGCAGACCCACAGACACCCTTGCATGAGGGCTGAATTCCTCTGCCTTTCATTAACACTCAGAGGTGTAAGCATGTCCTTCCTCCCTGTTTCTCATGTCCCCTGTAAGAACATCGTGGCCTGCTGCGGCGCTGAAGCCTGCGGCCTACCTCTGTATCGCCAGGATGTGGTACTTCTTTCGTTAGGGTGAACAAAGAGATCTCAGGTATGAAAAGCATCCAGGAGGATCTGAGGAAGGGTGAATACAGTGAACATGCTTTGGAGGTAACTTCAGAGGGAGGATGGTCCTCCTGGAAGCTACAGAGCTGAGCTGGTGTACTTTGTATCTTGAAGGTCAGAATCAGGAAGGAATCTTTCCTCTACTCCCTGTATTCGAGGATGGAAAGAGACCAGAACAGGACACATCTATATTCCCAAATCGAAGTTCAGGAAATCACAGAACAGGTCTTGTATCCATCCAGGTGTTTCTGCTGCATGTCTTCACTGTGTGGGAGGTGCTGCCTTGCTCCAGCTGTGCCTTTGAGGCTGGCAGATCTGGCAGGAGGAGACGTGCCTGCCACAGAGCAGAGCTCTCAGTGCTCTTTTTCAGCTCTTAGATGTGCTCATTAGAGGGCAGCAGCAGAACTCTTCCTTTTTCTAGGTCAGTTCTGTATTCCTGAATGATATTTTTCTGCTCCATGGGACACAGAAGAAAATCTAGGTCCTCCTTGGGTTTTGCCTAGTGTGGTGAGTTTATAAAGCAGCGATACTCGTATGAAAACATCAGCTGGGATAGAGAAACACAAAGCAATTACCATAAAAACTTGCTGCTTGGAAGCTTCTGGGTGTTGGGGGTTCAAAGGAGACAGAGCTTCTCTGAGATTAAACCACAGGCGGCTAGCACTGCATGTGGAAAAGCAGCCTGAGCAACGCTAACTCAGCCTGATTCTTATCTGAGCTCTATGTCCCTGTGCATCAATTGATTTGTTCCCTGTACCCCAGCTGCCACCACCACCTTTTGCTGCTCAAAGAAAATGTTAAAGAACCAGACTTGCTTCATCTGAAAATAATCTTTAAATGAGATCTGATAGTTCCGCCCCCGTCCTCTGTAATACAAATACTATAAATACTGATGGCACGGTCTTTAAAGGCTAAGTGGGGCTGGGATTTGGAGCCCAACATCACAATGCTTCAATGCATTATTTATTACGTAACATTCATAGAAGGCGGCTGTGGCGCTGTCTGCCTTTGCAGCTCCTGTGTTTCTGGCTTCAGAAGGATCTCTCTGGAAATCCTGGCTAGGAGTGAAGGTCTCCAGTGCACATCTTATTAGTAGTATTGGCCTCTCTGGGGGCTCTGAGCTGGTTCAAGGCAGCTGGAATCGCAGGGAAAATGGATTTTTTCGGTTTTTGCAGCATCAGCTGTTGGTTTCCAACAGATGGCTCGGGTTTTGCAAGGTATCCTCAGTGCAAGCAGAACACCATGGACTAGAGGAAAACGAGTATTTCAAGAGAGGTGCAAATAGGTTTTGAGTCTTGAACCTTTGCTGAACCTTCCTCTTCCTGAAGCTCTGAAGCTTCCTGAAGGCTAGTGTGGAGGAGTGTGTGTGAGGGCTGGCCAGGGAGGGCACAACACCCTCCTCTCTTTCCCAGAATGTGTCGGGTTTTCACATTATGTCCTATGGATTTCCTGATCTCCCTGTCCCCTGTCCAGTGGGGCACGTGTCCACCCAAAGGGACATGGACCTGCAAGTTCCTCGGGCCTTGGTGGGTGCCACCTGTTCCTCACACGAGCAGGGGCTCTAGCACAACAGGGTGTACTTGGCTGCTGCTTTCCGTCCTGCATTATGTTTTAGGGTGGCCATATACTAGCCCAGAAAGCACTAAAGTGGAACAGCCTTCTTGATAATGGCAAACGTCATTCCTGGTGCATTCAGTTGGATCAGTCCCACCTCCCTGGAGAAGTCCAGATTGTGCTTTGCACTCTTGGTTTGGGATCTGCCAGGAAGCTGGCATCTCTTCCCATCTTCGCCGCGACACCTCAGTGAAGGCAGGACCGATGGCAGGGTCCTCATCAGGAAAGAGGAAAGCTGAACAGAGCCAGAGAAATGTGAAAAATGCCTCATGGTGCTTGGCAGCTCGCAGCCCATTAGGTAAAAATTAATATCCTGTCAGTAGGGTGAAAAGATTAAACTCAGCCTTCCACCCAGTGACACCCCAGGGATGAGTCTGCAGGCACGCGGCGTGTGGATCCAAACCCCTTGCACTGTTGGGCCCATATTAGGAAATTTGCAGGCACGGTGCTCATGCCAGCAGCCCTCTCCACCGCAGAGGAGTGCTCTTCTTGCCAGCATCTTCTGTGCAATATGGAAAGAAATTCTGCTGGCCTTCCTTTTGCAGTGAAGGTGTCTCTTCTGAGATGTAATGCGGTATTTTGTTGGGGATGCGGGTGTTCTCAGGGCATGCTGAGCCCAAGGATTGCCAGGCTACCGCTTGGGAAGGGGTTTTAGTTACAGGAGCAACACCAGACTGTGTTCCACTATGTACTGCATTTGGCTGAGATGGAGTTAAAAGGACTTGCTGTGGGTTTGCCCCGGTTGGGTGCTGAGCACCATGCAGCTGCTTGCTCTCTCCTTTCCAGTGGGGTGGGAGGAAAAGAGTGAGAAAACGTGTGAGTTAAGACAAAGATGGTTTAAGAAGTAAAGCAAAAACCACACACACAAGCAGAGCAAGGAATTCATCCCCACTTCCCATGGCAGGCGGGCGTTCAGCCATCTCCAGGACAGCAGGGCTCCATCGTGCCTAACGGGGACTTGGGAGGACACATACCATCGCTCAGGCTGAGCCCTGACGTTGCTTACTTGAACGGAGATGCTGCTAGCAGAATGTTGTTCAGGGTGGCTGACTATCCTGTCCTGACAGTTTTCAAGTAGAGAAAGAGGTGATGGGATGGAGAACAAACCCGCTTCTGTCTGGATCTTGATTTTTTTTCTCTTTTATTCTTCTTCCAAACGGATGGGCCCATGGAAGTAGCGTGTTTTGAGAGAAGGAGATTGTCTTGTATGAGGATTGTTGTGGGAAAGAGGAAGGGTGGAAATGATTTTATAGGATGAGGGGAATGGTCTCAAGCTGCTCCAGGGCAGGTTCAGATTAGACATTAGGAAAAAGTTCTTAACCTAAAGGGTTATCAGGCATTGGCACAGGCTGCCCAGAGAGGGGCTGAGTCCCCACCCCTGGGTGTGTTTAACAGATGGGGAGATGAGGTGCTCAGGGATATGGGTCAGCACAGGACAGGGACGGTTGGACTCCATGAGCTTAAAGGGCTTTTCCAATCTTGTCATTGTGTGGTCCCTGGCAGAGTGGTCAAGCCCAGCTTTGGCAGGAGACAAAGAAGGACGCAGGAGGTCTTTGGGGGTGTGATCGCCATAATGCCCTGTCAGGGGGCTTGGCAAAGCTGCAGGATGCATGTCCCCTGCAGCCAGGCAGAAGAGGAGCAGAGAGGAGGAAGGATGCTGTGAGAATGTTGTGTGTTCCTTAAGACAGCAGAGCCTGGGATCATGTTAGTGCCGTGGGGATTCTGGGAGCAGCAAATTGTTCGCTGAAGCAGAAGAGAAGTTGCGAAAGCATAAAAGCCACAGGCGCCAGAAACATGGGAGGCTGGTAGAGGTACTGAAGCCCATTTCTGGGGCAGTGTGTGCACCCATGCGGGGGGAAAGGAGATTTGGGGTGCTTGGGCACCCCCTGGAATGGGTGTTTTCATGGTTGGGCTTGCTGGACTGTGGAACCACCACCACCCCAGGGAAAGAGGTAGTTTCCCGTGTCACATTCTGAGTGCTAGGATTAGTGAGACCTCTCCAAGGTGAAACGCCTGTTATGATCATATGGGCTTTGTGCAGGCACCGGGTAACCTCTGCCTATGCTTTAGGGGCTTCTGCTTGGCATCTCCACTCTTGATCTTGTGGTGAAGCATTTACTTTGCACAGACAGCTTTAGAGTGCTGCGAAGACAAAAGTCAGCTTGTTTCTGGTCCGGACATAGCTTGACAGGAGCCAAGGGCGTACCTGGAACAGAAGGTGCTAATGCAGTGGGTGCTTCAGATGGGGATCAGGTTATCTCCCCCCCACCTCCAATCCCAGACCACAGTGGCATGGATTTCATGCCCTGTCTTCTCCAGATGATTATTTGTCTAGCTCCATTCTTCAAATGCTTTCCAGGTTTAAAATCTGCTGTATGTGCTCCAAAAACACAGAAGAGAGGGAAGAGCAGGCACCGGGGCTCCAGCAGCGTTACCTATTGCCCATGCTGCATGCCAGTTTTTGCCTGGTTATTGCCCAGCTGCCTGTCAGCGGAGCTGGTCAGTGAGGTAGGGCTGGAGGTCTGACAATTTGGGAAGCTTCCCTGGTTATACTCACCCTCCTCCTTAACTTTGTGCGTTGGCCTTGTAGCCCTCAGCACATGCGGCAGTTTATAAAGCCACTCACAGGGTGAGTGGTATTGGAACCAAGCCATCAAAATGGGACTGGGACCAAGCTAATAATTCCTGGATTGTGTAAATCATGAGAGTCTCCTTGCCTTAGCTGGAGCTGTTGAGCCCTTTTCTGTGTCTAAATCTAAAATTATCTTGTATGTGTTGACTAAGCGAGCTGTTGGGCGAAAGGAATTGCTGTGATTCCATGTAATCACAGAATCACAGAGCTGTAGGGGTTGAAAGGGACCTCCAGAGCTCATTGGGTCCAACCACCTGCCAAAGCAGAGTCCCTAGGACAGGTCGCACAAATCGGTGTCCAGATGGGTCTGGAATATCTCCAGAGAAGGAGACTCCACACCCCCTTGGGCAGCCTGTCCCAGGGCTCCCTCACCCTCACCGGGAAGAAGTTCTTCTCCAGATTGGTGTGGAACTCCCTGTGCTCCAACTTGAGGCCATCACCCCTTGTCCTGTCACCACAGACACTGAGAAGAGGCTGGCCATGTCCCCCTGTGTCCTACCCTTCAGATATTGATAACCATTGATCAGATCCCCTCTCAGGCTTCTCTTCTCAAGGGTGAGCAGCCCCAGCTCACTCAGCCTTTCCTCACAGGGGAGATGCTCCAGGCCCTTAACCATCTCTGTAGCCTCCTCTGGACTCTTTCCAGGATATCCCTGTCTTTTTTATACCAGGGAGCAATATATGGCTGCTCAGTGGTATGAGGTGAGGTTGGACTTTATGTGCTCCCAGGCCATTAGGTGTTGAGGTTTCCTGGCGTGCAGGAGCTTGGGCAGCTGCAGATGGTGGGATGAACTCCTTGAAGTCAGGTTGTGCAATAGATAGGACAGCACGGGAAGGGTGGTGCGCTGCGTTAAGCTGCTATAGAGACTTAAAAATCACGGGCGAGCTCTGACATGTGGTTACTTTTTTCATTTCCCTGTCAACACAGGGAGTGTTGGGAGTGGGGTAACGAGCCTGGGACCAGACGTGTTAAAGAATCCAAGGAGATCTGCCAGGAAAAGAGAATTAATCGATGGTTAAAATAACCTAGTGGAAATTCTGCTCTGGTCCTAATGAGCTCTGAGTAAGATTCAGAGTAATTACTTGGTGAAACCTCAGATCAGAGAGCGGTAAGGGAACGCCTCTAGAAACTCAGCTCTTGCTTTCCTTTGCACTGGCATTGCCTGACTGCCTGTGGCTGTGGCTGTGTAGAGGTGATGCCGGGGTTCTCCAAGCTGCCTCGGCACAGGGGCAGGAAAAGCACAGGTGCCTCACCTCAGAGGGAAACCCCATTAGCCACCCTGGCTATGTGAGCTTGTAACAATGTCCACAGTCAAACGTGGTCCTTTCCGAGTGTTTGTTTTATCTGTAGATCAGCTTTTCAGCAGTGATGCTAAGGGTGTGGAATATGAGCAATGATTAAATGGATTGGAGCTCTTCTGCCTGGAAAAAGTGACTGCCTGGGAAAAGAAGAGCTGATGAAGATTAGTAAAACGCACTTACCAGGGGTGAGGAGAGATGAGACCTGTTCTCAGTCTCTTCCAGGGAGATAAGTGGAAGAAATCAAATTAACCTAGAAGGTGCTGGGTTTGGGATGGGCTGAGATCGCTCAGGAAAATTGTGGTTAAGTTGTAGGACTCCTTGCACATATGTGTTCTCGATTTCTGGTACCGCCTGGGCTTCAGAGCATCTTGGTAGAAACACCCTGGGAGTACCAAGTGTGCCTGCTCTGTGTGTGGGTGTTCCCCATGGCCCTGCCCACGTGGTACTGGCATGTGTGAAGCTGTTGTCAGGCCTGGGAGCTTCCTCACTCTGTGGTACAGTTTACTGGTGGTGGAGCTGGACACCAAGGCTCAAACTCATGTCCTCAAAGTGCCCTCTGTTAGAGCTCTGTGGGGTTTTTGTGTGCTTCTCCTGCTGATGGGCTTAGCCAATGGCAAGGGGGGCTCATGCATGATGCGCCTTGGGGTTTCCATGGCGTCTGCAACCCCAGCTTGCAGTTACAGGTGATGTTGTGTCTCCTAATTTGTGCAGATGCCTTAATCCCATCTACTGTGTAAGCAGGCAGGCAGCTGGATTTGAAGCGCTGCGGAGGGGAGGTGTTGTACCGAAACACGTAAGCTGCTGGTCGTGACGTGCTCGAATGCCGGTCAGTAGTGCCTGCGGTGCATCTCTGGGGAGCCTTGCCAAGAGCCGGCATTCAGATGGAAACCACCAGAAGGACGGGGGCAGTGGAGGCAGCAGAGCCTTCCTGGGAACATGCCAGATGGATGCTGGAGACTTCCCTTGTGTTCAGCTGTTCCGCTAGCGAGGCTGTGCACCGGGCACGGCATCTCTCCGGAAAAGAGCCTGCAAGGACACTGGGCGCTCCCTCCAACCCGCAGTCTCTGTAGCTGTTGTGTCTCCCAAAGCTACGGCTCCCGGCAGTGGGATGGGGCTGAGGGGGTGCCAGGGGTGCAGCTGAGCCCCACCAAAGTGGCATGTGTTTTGTTTTCTGTCCTGGCCCCAGTTAGGTTTGTGCAGAAGTGCTGCCATTGGTCTATACTGAGTCGTCACTGTATGTCTAGTGGATTTCTAGTCTGATTTAAGAACTGAAAGAAAAGGCATCCAGAGGGATCCTGACAGGCTGGAAAGCTGGGCCTGGGTGAACCTAATGAGGTTCAACACTGCGAAGTGTCAGGTGCTGCACCTGGGCCGGAAGAATTCCAGACATATTTACAGCCTGGGAAAAGAGCTCCTGGAGAGCAGCCCTGAGGAGAAGGACCTGGGGGTTCTGGTGGATGAGAAACTTCCCATGAGCCAGCAGTGTGCTCTTGCAGCTCGGAAGGCCAATGGTATCCTGGGCTCCATCAGGAGAGGGGTGGCCAACAGGGACAGGGAGGGGATTGTCCCTCTCTGCTCTGCCCTCGGGAGGCCCCAACTGGAGTCCTGTGTCCAGAGCTGGGGTCCCAATACAAGAAAGATGTGGGACTGTTGAAGAGGGTTCAGAGGAGGCCACGGAGATGATCAGAGGGCTGGAGCAGCTCCACTATGAAGAGAGGCTGAGGGAGCTGGGCTCGTTCAGCCTGGAGAAGAGAAGGCTGCAGAGGGACCTCATTGCAGCCTTCCAGTCCCTGAAGGGAGCAGAGAAACAGGAGGGGAATCAGCTTGTTAAAGGGTAGATAATGGCAGGACCAGGGGGATGGAATGAAGCTAAAGGAAGGAAGGGGGTTAGATGAGATATTAGGGCAAAGATTTTTACAGAGAGAATGGTGAGGGGCTGGAAGGGGCTGCCCAGAGAGGGGGTGGATGCCCCATCCCTGGGGGTGTTCAAGGCCAGGCTGGGTGGGACCTGGGCAACCCTGTGTAGCTCGAGGCATGGAGGTCGGTGGCCCGGCCTGTGGCAGGGAGTTGGAGCTCTGTGATCCTTGGGGTCCCTTCCAACCCAGACCAGTCTGTGATTCTGTGAAAGTGTTAGGAACCTGACCTCGTGCAGTCGCCTTTAATGCAGCTCAGTGGCAGGCCTGCCAGCATTGAGAGCAGCTGATGAAGAGCATTTCAGGAAGACAGGTTTGGCTTGGGCCCTTTTCTTTCCCTTCTGTCTGTAGTGTTCCTGTAACTGTCTGAAAATGGCTAAATCTCCCCAGGCCACTTTGCAAGCATTAGTCTGGACGTCCTCGCTTCTCTCCTGTGCTTCCTGCTGGCCTTTCAGATCTGTCCTGGAATTGATTGGAGAGGGAGAAAGAAGAGGGAAGGAAATCTGCCCGCTGCCTGAGACATGAAGCGCCTGCTCTCTGTGCTTCTTGCTTCAAGACAGGGCGTGCAGGTTTCGTCTGGAAAACAAGGGCTACAGCCAAGGGCTACAGCCAAGGCTGGAAACGTTGGCTACTGCAGCACAGGCCCGGAGAGATTGCGGTTAAACAGCAAACAGGGCAAGGCTGTAGTAGACAATTGAACTGCTGACTCTGCTGGCCTGGGAAGAGGGTAACCTGAGCCCAGGCGGCTGGGGAGCAACTGTTTGGAGGCTGGGTGGGAAGCAGAGGCAGTTGGAAAGAGCAGGGACTGGTAGGATTAGCTAGCATTGAAAGGCAGAACTCATCACCACTTATTCATGCGCTGCTGGAAAGAAAATAAGGCGAGGCAAGCCTTCTTTTCTTCCTCTTTGCTGTTTATTCTTGCCTAGGATCAAACACCGGGGGTTTCTTAGAAGAGGTTTGAACCTTCTTCTTGCCCCTTTGTCCCAGCTAAAGATACATCTGGTTAAAGTCCCAGCATGGGTGAGTCTGGAGCTTCGCTGTCCTGGGCTTGGGCATGTCATCATGTGAAGCTGGAGGAGCTCGTTCAGGGAGCTTAGAGAGGCGAGTTGCCCTACAACAAGCCTTGACCCCAGCATCCCCTGCCCTGCCACCACATGCCATACTGGCCATGCAAGCTGCCGTGACCTTAGATTTGCACCCCGGATCGTGTGGCAGGATTTTGCAGCAGTTTGGATCTGCCCAGACGCTTTGGATGGTGGAAAGCTCAACTGGGGCAGTTACAGGATGATAGTAGGAGAGGAGCTACTTGTGCCAGGAGAGACTAAACTCTTCAGCTGTCACTCAGGTAATCTGTGGAGAAGATGGCAGGGAAGAGATCCTGTAGCAGTTTTCATCATAGCTGTTCAAGAGACAGATGTGGTCAGGGTTCACCCCTAAAGCTCACTCTTCAGAGCGCCCATCCAGGAGTGTTCCACCTGCTGCTCCCCCCCATACCTCCTGCAATCAGCATGGCTCTTCCGGAGTCAGAGCTGATGTTCTGAGTCTGGCTGGAAAGTGGAGCCCTGGTGCCATACCAGGTCCTGCCTCTGGTCACCTTCCTTCCCCTGTGCCACATTTTGCCATATTTCCCAGAGGAGCCGTGGCAGCTGCCTTTTGGCTGTTTGTTCTTCTAATTAGGATCTTGGGAAGAGACAGAACCCCAGCTGAGAGATCTGTAGCAAGAAACACTAAAGGAGAAGGTGGAATTGGGGAGGAAGGAAGATTTTTCAGGCTGTTAATGAGCTGTTGTGAAAGCAGATCAAAACCTGCTGGTTTGAGTTGACCCCGAGCTGCTTCTGGGCTGCTGTCAAGGTGGGAATTGGTGCTGGGATGTTTGATCAGGAGACTTGGTGGTGAGAAGTATGGTTTCTGTAGTCTCTGTGGGCCAGGGTGGGGGCCTGTGTCTGCCATGAGGGATGGGTCATCCTGGCCTTTGGACAGTGAGCTGGGTCACCTCCCTCACATTACAGAGGCTGGGAATGGGGCTCTCACCCATTGAGGCATCCCTATTCCCTGTTTTTTATTCTGTGGTCTGAACAAATCTTGGGAGAGCCTTGAAATCAGGATGTGTTTCAGGATCCAGCTGTCCCAAACTGCGGCTGGGCCCCGGCAGTGTGCAGAGAGCAGAGGGAGGGCTGCACGGAGAGCGGATTTGTGTTGTCCAACCCATCCATTTG
The DNA here is from genome assembly GCF_964237585.1 of Gallinula chloropus. Lineage (NCBI taxonomy): Eukaryota > Metazoa > Chordata > Aves > Gruiformes > Rallidae > Gallinula > Gallinula chloropus. Next base: position 27,025,870 of record NC_140090.1, on the reverse strand, counting down.
GCAGTGGTTTTCCCAGATTGCTTCGTGCCTCTGTTATTTTTTACTAGCCTGAGTTTAGTAGATCATCAGGGCTCTTCTGGCCTGGGCTCTGTGAAGGAAACTTTCAACCAAAAAAGTACCTCCCCCCAGAGGCACGAAGCGATGGTTTTTGGGTTTCTCTTGTTTCTCAGGGCTGGGCCGGTGCTGTCACTGCTGAACATCTTCCTGTGACAAGCTGTTCCTCACCCTCCTGTTCAGCTTGGTGCCTGAGCTGGCGCACATGTCAGAGCACAGCACAAGCCAAGTCAGGCAATCCTATCTTTTGATGGCAGCCAGCAGGGAAAACCTGGGGAACCAGCAGCGCTTTCTGCCAGGCGCTCAGCTGGGCACGGCGGAAGGCTGCTGCTGTTGCAGCAATGAGCTCTTGGATAAGCCAGGCTCCAGCTAAGCTCTTGTTTGCCTGCACCCCGAGCTGCTCTTTGCTGGAGTCTGCCTGCTATTGTCTCCATGCCAAGTTTCCAAGTGTCACGTGCTGATAATGCCGCTGGTATCGATGCTGCTGCATGTCACATGTCGATCTTTCCAGAGGAAGCAGCGCTGTCTCTCAGTCATTGGCAGAGAAGTCGATTACAATCGATTTTCTTTCTCCAGTTCCATTAGAGATGAGCAATCCGATATCACATTTAGTATTCCCTGGAGCAGGGCAGCACCGGACAGACCTCCTCTCTGTTCCCCAGACCACCCCTGAGCATCCAGCTGGTATCACTACAGAGTTCCAGGAGTGCGTCTGCACAGGCAGCCCCCTCTTCTTCAAAGATTTGGACATGGGTGAAAAGCCACTCTGGAGACTTAGAAATGTCAAGAAGACATTGTTCTGTTTAGTGGTTTGTTGGTTTTGTTGTGCCAGGCGTTACTCTGACTTGTAAGGTGAATGTGAGGCCCTCGTGCAGAAGCAAATGCTCTCGCTGTACGACTGATGGGTGGGAGCAAACCCATAGGTGGGGTGTTGGCATATAGAGACCTTGGAGAGTGGCATGCTGGAAGCGCAGCTTGCAGGGGCATGTCATGGCAGAGGCTGCTGGTGTGCCAAGAAAGCAGATTTACTGAGCAGAGTGTTTATTAAGTTAAGTCAGGGCTCCTCTGATGCAGAGGGCTGTGTGCCTTAGGTGTGGCTACCCACACTTGGGGCTCTCTGTTGCCTGGCATGTTCTTCTGGAGTATGTATTTTGGTGGGATCCCAGCGTGATTAGAGATGGTGAAGCACTCTTTCTTCTCTTGGGGTGGGAAAGTGCTGTGACAGTGTTAAAGGAATGCCTTCTCCAGGCCATCCAGCAAATCCCTTTCCTCAGGGTTAGGTTCCAACTGGATTTAGCACAACTGGAAGGTGATCCACACTTCAGATGCTGATTTCCAGAATCTCCCAGTAGAGGCAGGGGAACTGTTGGCTGGGAAGAATATTTGTGTGGGTCTTCAAAAGTTTTCCTAAGGTTTCTCCCAGTTTCATATGTGTGTTTCCTTTGTGCCCTTGTGTTTCTGGACATGTGTGAAGCAGGAGGCTTCAGGCATAGCTTGTAGGCAGTCTTCTCCTGGGTCAGGCAAGTTCAAGTCCATGTTGCCATCATAATAGTGGCCACCACAGGGAACAGAAGGATGCAGAGACAAGGCTTGGACGTTACATTTGGGTCAGCTGTCCTGTTAAAAAAGTTGTAGGTTCAGACTTTCCACTCTGTCCAAGAGCTTCATCCTCATCTTCCCGCTGCTTGAACCTGTCATTTCAGTCAAATTTGACATTCTTGTCTTGCTCTTCAGGGCTCAGTTCTTCCTCCTTCACTGTGAAGACACCTGTGATGTTATCTGTTTGCTCCATGGGCAACACTGAAACTCTGTATGGAGTCCAAGTCGCCGCTGTGCTCGTGGTGGTGTTGGTTTGACCCTCAAGTTATGTGTCTCCATCGTGTCTGGGTTTGGTGTCTGGCTGACATTGCAGCATTGCCTGGAAGTATAATTAACTATTGATCAGCAGGACAGTGAGTTAATACATTAATTTTGTGTAACAGGATGTCATTCCCATCACAGTTGTCACCCACCAGCCTGAGTAGGGGGGGGTGTTGAGAGGAAGGGTGCAGAGAGGCACGCTTTGTGTTGGGTTTTGCTTTGAGCAGCTGAGAGTGCCTTGTGCCAGTGGAGAGCTGGGCATGGCTCTTTTTAGGGGTGAGGAGAGCAGGTCAGGACTGCACAACCCAAAGAGCTGGCAGAGTTATCTCCATCAGACAAAAGTCAACGTGTTTCACAGAATCACAAGGTTGGAAAAGACCTTTAAGATCATCAAGTCCAACCATTTCCATCCTAAGCTAAACCATATCCCTGAGCACCTCATCTACCCTTTTTTTAAAAACACCCAAGGAAGGTGACTCAGCCCCTCCCTGGGCAGCCTGTGCCAGGCCCTGACAACTCTTTCAGGGAAGAACTTTTCCCTCACAGCTGAGCTGACCCTGCCCTGGCACAGCTTGAGCCCATTTCCCCTTGTCCCATCTCCTGTCCCCTGGCTGAAGAGACCATCGCCCACCTCTCTGCACCCTCCTGGCAGGTCGGTGTAGGTGGTGAGAAGGTCTCCCCTCAGCCTCCTCTTTTCCAGGCTGAGCACCCCCAGCTCTCTCAGCCGCTCCTCAGAGGATTTGCCCCCCAGCCCCTTCCCCAGCCTGGTTGCCATTCTCTGGACACGCTCTAGGACCTCCATGTCGTTCTTGGAGTGAGGGGCCCAGAACTGCACCCTGCACTTGAGGTGCAGCCTCACCAGTGCCCAGTACAGGGGCACAATCCCCTTCCCAGACCTACTGGCCACACTATTTCTGACACAAGCCAGGATGCTGTTGACCTTCCTGGCCACCTGGGCACACAGCTGGCTCATGTTCAGCACAGTCATCCAACACCCCCAGGTCCTTCTCTGCCTGACAGCTCTCCAGCCAGTCTCCCCCAAGCCTGTAGCGCTGCTCGGGGTTGTTATGCCCCATGTGCAGCACTCTACACTTGGTGCTGTTAAACCTCATCCTGTTGGTCTCAGCCCATCAGTCCGGTCCAGTCAGGGCTCTTTGAAGAGCCTCCCTACCCTCAAGCAGATCAACACTCACTAGAGAAACAACATAACAACATCTCTTTCTGCACCTTCACGTGTATTTGCATGGGAACAGATGCAGAGGGAGAGCTGAAGGTGCAGCCTTGTCTTCAGCTGTGGATAATACTTGGCTGTGTGACTGCAGCTCATACAAGGTCTCGCCTCACACATCCTTCCCTGCGCGGCTGGTCTGCGGCTGGTGCTGCGGTGGCTGCTGGCAGGGACCTGGCTGCCCGTCTTCCCAGAGATCTCCTTCCCTTGGGGCTTTTGCCATTCCTCTGCGCATCGTTCAGTACTTACATCCTTCTCTTCCCTACCACTGCCTGCCCTCTCTCCTTCCCCAGCACCCTGTCAGGCTGCTGCTTTGGTGTTCAGGGTTGTTTTTCCCACAGGGCTGTGGACAAAAGATGTCTGTTTTACCCAAATACTGACTTTACTGTTGAGTGGTTTGATACAGTTGGAAGCCACCCTCCACCTCTGACAAGTTGTGTGAAAGAGGTTTAGATGCAACCGATGTTTATTCGTGTTTCTGAACACACTCATACATCTGCCATAGCTGTCTCTTAACCACAGGTATTTTTCCTTCAAAATATGTGGCAGAAAACCTGGGTTCATGCTGCATTTCATAGAATCATGGAATGGCACGGGTTGGAAGGGACCACAAGGCTCACAGAGCTCCAAACCCTGCCACAGGCAGGGCCACCAACCTCCAGGCCTGGATCTACACAAGGTTCCCCAGGGTCCTATCCAACCTGGCCTTGAACACTTCCAAGGATGGGGCACCCACCCCCTCTCTGGGCAGCCTGTTGCAGCTCCTCACAACTCTCTCTGGAAAGAACTTCCCCCTAATATCTAATTTAAACCTTCCCTCCTTCAGCTTTAATCCATCCCCCTTGTCCTGCCATTGTCTACCCTTTTAAAAAGTTGAATCCCCTCCTGTTTCTCTGCTCCCTTCAGGGACTGGAAGGCTGCAATGAGGTCCCCCTGCAGCCTTCTCTTCTCCAGGCTCAACAAGCCCTGCTCCCTCAGCCTCTCTTCATAGGAGAGGTGCTCCAGCCCTCTGATCATTTGCGTGGCTCCTCTGAACCCTCTCCAACAGTTCCACATCTTCCTTGTATTGGGGCCCCAGCTCTGGACACAGGACTCCAGCTGGGGCCTCCCGAGGGCAGAGCAGATATGGACAATCCCTTCCCTGTAGATTACCAACACTGGGTCAGATGAAATAGTGTAATGCTTTCAGAGCTGGCTCTTCCACTGCCTAACGCTGCAGAAGGTGTCCAACCACGGGTTCTTCAAGCTTCTCAAAGGACGAGGCGGTCAAAGGCAATCTTCTTATCAGGGATGGAAGTGGTGTTTTGAATGAAAACATCTTTAAAATACAAGCCTGTGAGGCACTGTCCCAAAGCATAGGGCTATATCAGTTTTGGGTCTCCCTTAGCCAGAAGGAGAGAGCTTCCCCTCTGCTAACCGTGAATTAGTGTTGGTCTGGGAATAAATCTCACTCCGGATGTTTGTTACTGTTTAAGCTCTTAGAGAAATTGTTTTCTACCCTTCCCACTGCTCCCAGTCCAAAGAGTGACACCCACACAACCCTCCCTTGGTGCACCTGTCTTTCTCTGTGGTTTGAATGTAAGTGTTGGTTCTCCGTGGAAAGGGGACTTGACAAGTGTCTGGATCCTGCTGTGCTCTGTACTCCCCAGAGCCTGCTTCGGTGCTCCACCTGAGAGGTGTCCACAGTTCTGTACAAACTTGAAAAATAACTTGCTGCAGGAAGCAAAGACAGCTCAGAGCTACACCTCCGCATGCCCCCGTGCCTTGTTTTCAGGTTGTGATGGCAAACCAGTGAGTCATTGCCTCCCAGATGCCTGCTGGAAGGAGCTCTGTTGCCAAGGTGACTTTTCAGATGCTGTTTTTCCAAGGGCAGGCCTCTTCTGACAAGCGTGCTGTTCCTTGCTGCACGTAAACTGAGGGAATGGGCCTCTCCCTGTCATGATGGCCGGCCAGGAAGGTGGATCCTGTTGGGACAGCTGGGAAGTTGTCCCCCTCTTTGTGCTTCTGGTGCTTGTGCCTTATGGAAAACAAACTAGAAAGCAAAGCCCTTCTGCCCTGCGTGGTCAGCGTGTGCTGGAGTCAGCTGGCCCGCACAAAGAGCCTGTGCTCTGTTTTGGAAACAGCAGAGGTAGGGATGAAGACTCTTTGGCAGTGTTTCCCTGCTTGCTGTGCCAGGCAAGTGTTTTGCTTTTACAGCAAGTGTCTTTCCTGAAGGACAGCCCTTCCATAGATGCCTTGGAAGCCTATGAAAACTAGGGGAATTTTTGGTTTGGATGTTGCACATGATTGCAGAATTGTTGAGGTTGGAAGGAACCTCATGAGATGATCTGGTTCAGCCACCGCGTGAGCAGGGTCAGGTATAACAGATTGTCCAGGGCTTTGACAAGTTAGGCTTGAATATCTCCATGGTTGGAGAACTAGAGACTCCATAACCTCTGTGGGCAAACCTGTTCCAGTGTTTGATTACCCTTGCACATAAAACCCCCATAATTCACTCCAGGAAGTCCATCTCTTTCTTGTACTGGGGAGCCCAGAACTGGACCCATTGCTCCAGGCGTGGCCTCCCCAGTGCTGAGCAGTGGGAGAGCATCACCTCCCTGACCCACTGGCAATCCTCAGGCGTCCCAGGGCAACATAGGCTGCCTTTGCTGCCTTTGCTGGCAAAGATGCTCTCCAGCTGGCGAGCTGCTCTCTGTTGCTTCTCTGGAAGCATTTGGCATGGAGAAGAGGCAGCAGGTAGAGAAGAGGAAGGCTGTGATAGAGGGGAGCTTCAGCACTGAGCAAAGCTCCCTTGGTGGAAACCAGGAGGGCATCCATGGGTGCACACCCATCACAGCCATTCAGGGGGTGGTTGGCTCTAACCCACTTGGTTTGGTTTTAACGTTTCTCATTCATTGCTGGAGATTTCCAACCCCACATCCAGCTCCGTGAAGAGGTTCCGAGTGCCCTCCAGCAGTCTGCCTTTGCTCTAAGCCTTTCCCAAAGGCTTGCAAATGGGAACACAGCCTCTCTTACCTCTTCCATAGCTCTTTTATACGTGCCATACTGAGAGCATTCACAACTGCTTCTTCCTGTGACTGGCCTCCTGGTCTCTGTAGTCTTCTCACATTGAAGGTATGGCTCTGTGCGTCAGTCATGCTTGCACAAGGGGAGCGCCCCTAACACCCAGTCTGGAAAGGGATGTGGCTGCTTAATTTGGGGTTTGTTTTACTTGAAGCACAGCGTTTGAGACTGTGTGCTCAGGGGAGCTGAGGGCCTGAACCCTCACATCTCTTGGGCTTTTCCTTAAACCATCTGCAGAGAGCGTGTGCCAGCTTTCTTGCTGAAGGGAGCAGAAATTCGGCTTGTTGCATTGGGAGAAATGTCAAATTGTTCAAAACTTGAGAAGAAAATAGGTCAGAAGGGGCTGTGGCAGAGATGGGAGCAGGATAGTAATGAGGCTGCTTTTGGGCCTGGCTTACGCCACAGCTGAGCTGGGATGGGAACGGATGGGCTGCCATGGAGTACTTCATACTCCAAGCTTTTACATGCTGAGACTGCTGGATGAAAGGAAGAGGAGGAAGAGGAAAAACATCTTGCTGGGCTTCCACGGACAAGGGAAGGGATTGACAGTGGAACAGAGACTGGGAATCCTGTCGGAGCGGGTCTCATTCCCTGGAGGACCTGGGAAGTTCTCCACCAGTGGGTTACATGCTGCTTATTTGCAAAACTTTTTCTAGGGCTGGGTGCTGCAGCGCTGGGGGGGCTGATACCTTTGGGAAGTGAGCCTGCCCATGCTCCCAGGGAAGCCTTCCTTCTAGAGTTGGGTCTTGAGGGCTTCCCCTAGCACTGCTGTCCCCAAGGGCTGAATTCAGGAGGGGAAGCTGCTTTAGCTCCATGGTCACACGCTCACCAGGAGCAATGGGGGATTGAAATGGCTTTTCTCAAAATCAAATTCATTCTCCCAAAGTTGGAGAACCCTGTTTCCATAATGAAGTAACAGCTGGTCTTGTAAAGCCCCTGACTTGAGATTCCCAGGGCCCCAGTCTGTGGGTGAGCCTTTCCACATTCATTTTGTGGTTTTTGATCGAACCACAGAACCATCTGGGTTGGAAGAGACCTTAAAGATCATTGAGTCCCACCCCCTCTCATCACCCCAGGCTGCTCAAGCCCTATCCTTGGACACCTCCAGGAAGGGTGCAGCCATCACCTCCATGGGCACCCTGTACCAGGGCCTCCCCACCCTTAGAGTGAGGAATTCCTTCCTAACATCCACTCTAAATCTACCCCCTGCCAATTTAAACCCATTCCCCCTCCTCCTGTCACTCCAGGCACTTCTAAACAGTCCCTCCTCAGCTCTGTTGTAGCCCCTTTAGGGACTCTAAGGCCTCCACACAGCCTTCTCTTCTCCAGGCTGCACAACCCCAACTCTCCCAGCCTGTCATACCTGGTTTTGCGGTATTAAGCTGAGGGGCTACTGAGCATGGTGGGGGCGGGGGGAGATTGTTTCTGATTGCAGAAGAGGCATGAAGGGAAATAAGTGCAAAGTAGACCAGCATCTTTTCTCACAAAGGTGGGTCAAGTCCAGGCAGCTGGCCAGCCTGTCCCCTTGGCGAGGATGCTTCCTGTGGCAAGCCACCTGCACTGACATCCTCCACAGTTGCACCTTTTGCCAGCTGGTGGTTTCCTCTGATCAGGGAACCATTAAAGAGGTGAGGAGCTGTTTCATCTCCTTTACCTCTCCCGTGCTCTGTGGAAGAACAGCAAGAGGGCACCTCCGAGGCTGCTGAGTACCCAGGCTGATTTGGCTACTGCTTGCTGTTGGCATCTAAGACTGCAGGAAAAAGGACAGCCCAATGACAGCAGCAGGGAAAAAAAGATGTTCAGTGTTAGCACTGATGTTATTTGGGCAAAACTGCATCTGCAATGTCATAAGGATGAATTAGTTTAAAGAAAAAAAAATGTTTTAAAAGGGTCCTTTCATAGAATCACAGAATTATAGAATGGCATGGGTTGGAAGGGACCCCAAGGATCACAGAGCTCCAACCCCCTGCCACAGACAGGGCCACCAACCTCCAGGCCTGGAGCTACACAAGGTTGCCCAGGGCCCCATCAAACCTGGCCTTGAACACCCCCAGGGATGGGGCACCCACCCCCCCTCTGGGCAGCCCCTTCCAGCCCCTCACCACTCTCTTTGTAAAAAACTTACCCCTAATATCTAATTTAAACCTTCCTTCCTTCAGCTTTAATCCATCCCCCTTGTTCTGCCATTATCTACCCTTTTGAAAAGCTGATTCCCCTCCTTTTTCTCTGCTCCCTTCAGGGACTGGAAGGCTGCAGTGAGGTCCCCCTGCAGCCTTCTCTTCTCCAGGCTGAACAAGCCCAGCTCCCTCAGCCTTTCTTCGTAGGGGAGCTGCTCCAGCCCTCTGATCACCTTCGTGGCTCCTCTGAACCCTCTACAACAGTCCCAATTCTTTCTTGTATTGGGGCCCCAGCTCTGGACACAGGACTCCAGCTGGGGCCTCCCGAGGACAGAGCAGAGATGGACAATTCCCTCCCTGTCCCTGCTGCCACCCCTCTCCTGATGCAAGGAGATGCACCCTTCTGAACTGCAAGAGCACACTGCTGGCTCATGGGATGTTTCTCATCCACTGCATCCTTTCCACAAGCAGAGTTTCAGGAGCTCTGGTGGGCTCATCTTCCTCTTAACGCCAGGCTCTCTGACAGGCGAGTTCAGTACTTGGTACACATTGCCTGCTTTAGGTAAGTCCTCCTCTTCCTGCAGCAAAGACTCCTGTCCCGTGGGTCCTGGCTGCGGCTCGTAAGGCTTTCCTGGTCAGGGATGGGTGAGGCAGCACCGTCTGTCTGGCTGGTATCCTTCCTTCTGTCTCTTCAGTCTCGCTGCCTGCCCAGTGACTCAGCAGGATGTGCTGACAGGAGCTACACGGGTTCTTTCAAATTTTCATGAGAAACTCCCCAAAACCAGCAAAATGGATGGGAAAAGGAAAAATCCCAAAGCATTTCATTGCTGGGGACTGACTTGTGATGGGTCTGACCTAATTTGCTGCCCTCAGGGGAGTTGGCAGCAGGGTGGAGGGAAGGCACTAAGGGCAGAGGCTGTGTGGCTGTCCTGCTGTCCCCCAGTAATGTGTCTGTGGAGCCTCCCACCTGAAGAAGTCTGCGTGCTACTGAAATGATGGTGGAGGGGGGGTATTTCTTCCTCTGACCCCACCGTGGTTGTACCCTGTCTGTGTTTTACAGCTCCTGAAATCAGCCAACCCCTTTCCCAAGAGCAGAAGCTAACTTTTCCCAGGTTGGAGCCTGTGCCTTGGGAGATGAGATGAGATGAGATGAGCTGAGCTTCTGGTGGCAACCATGGCTTCTCCATCAGGGGCTGCCATGGCTGCTGGGCTGCATCTCTCTGTGCTATAAACAGGCCATGCCAAGCACTCATCAGGCATTCTACAGTCCTCATGGCTCATTTGGTTTGGAAATGTAGGTTCCCCAAGACACATCACCTCCTCCTGCCTTGGTTATGAAAATAACCTGCTGGCTGTGAGAGTGGCTTTAAGGGCAGTGACACGTTGGGCCACCTTGAGCAGCATGTGTGTGCACCTGTCTGAGCCTGACCTCCGAAATGTTCACCTCCATGGTGGGGAGGGTGCAGATAGTAAGACTGAGGACTTCTGGAGAGTGAAAAATGCCTTGGCTGATGGCATTTCTATCCCATGGCAGGGCCTGGGCATCCCTGTGGCATGTAAGCCATCGCTTGGGAGGGCAGATGTGGCCAGTGAGTTGAGGGAGGTTCTCCTCCCCTCTGCTCTGCCCTGGTGAGGCCACGGCTGGAGTTGGGGGTCCAGTGCTGGGCTCCCCAGTTAAGGACAGACAGGGAGCTGCTGGAGAGAGCCCAGGGGAGGGTACGAGGATGATGAGGGGCCTGGAGCATCTGTGGTAGGAGGGCCAGCTGAGAGAGCTGGGGCTGTTTGGCCTGGAGAAGACTGAGAGAGGATCTTATCAATATCTAAAGGGGGGTGTCCAGAGGATGGGCCAGACTGTTTTCAGTGGTGCCCAGCGACAGGACAAGAGGTGATGGGCACAGACTGGAACATGGGAAGGTCCATCCCAACATGAGGAACAGCTTCTTCACTCTGTGGCTGTCCGAGCCCTGGGACAGGGAGTTTGGGGAGTCTCCTTCTTTGGGGAGATCCCAAACCCATGATCCTTGATGTGCTCCTGCTTGAGGTGGTCGTGCTTTGGCAGAGGCTTGGACTAGGTTATCTCCAGAGACCTCTCCAACTCCTGCCAGCCTGGGGGCTGTGTCACCTTGTGACTCTGTCTCCCCAGCTGCCTCTCACAGACTGCTGTGTAGATTGTGACTTCTCGGTCACCTCCTGTGGGGCACTGCGCCCGCTCCAGACCACATGTCACTTGTGCGCTTACGCGGCTAACGAGAGCTGAGTCTCGGCTCTTCGGCAGAGGGAGGTTTTGTGCCCTTGCTGTAGCCAGTCAGAGCCTGGGGATGTTTACCAGGCCTGATGGAGGCATGACCTCAGCGTGAGGACACGAGCTCCTCCGGGTCTCGGGTGGGAAGCCGGGTTTGGAAGGAGACTCTGCTTTAAGCAAGTAAGGCATCTGGCAGGGCTGAGAATGCAGATCCCGCTTTAAATAGGGTGACTTCTTCATGGGGGCGTGAGGAAAGCCTGCGTGCTGCTGTAATGGCCAAACGTGGACAGAAATCATGTGGCTTGGGTTAGGATGCAAGAAGCAAGGGCTGTGTCCGTGGTGCAGCCTGCCCTGTGCCAGCAGGGCTGGTGTCTCTGCACCCAGCCTGCCCGGGCTGGGTAGGACTGACTCCCCCGCTGTGGTCTCGATGTGCCACATTCGGGTGCCACGCTGTCTCTGGGGGCTCCTCTGACAGCAGGGTGGTCAGAGAGCTGGGATATCACACCCCTCCTTCTGGCCTTGCCACCCCCAAGCCTCGGTCCTACTAGTGACCCTGGCTCCCTGCACACTCCCCACCAGTGCTTTCCGGAGAGGAGGAGCTGGAAGGTGCCTGTTGCACATGCCCCAGGGAGATGTCAAAGTCTATCAGACGATTCACAAGTGAGGCTATGTAATTTAAAAAACCCCAACAACAATGAAAACCCAAGCCCAAACCCCACACCCAGGCTTCTGCTTTTGGATGCGCTCTTGGAATCCCTTTGGTGAACTCATCCCACAGCTGTAGGCATATGCTGGGTTTTGCTGCTGTTACACAACCCAGGCTAAAATTAACACATCTGTTGTTATTTAACTTCAATTTATACCCAACCCTGTTTTGCCAAAATATTATGTTTCGAGCAGCAACAGCTTTGCTGTTGTGTATCGTCGGAGTTCTGGGAATAAGACAATATTCCATGCTATTTCTTAATAGCTTGTACGAAGGGGGCCACTTCACACATGGGGAGCAGAGGCCAGGCCCTGAAGGACCCTCCTCTGCTCCCATGGCATCACACAGGCATGGGTTTATTTGCTGTATCTGCTCTTTGATGATTTTGCTCATGGCCAAGCACTTGAAGTACCGTGGTGTCCTGGAGCTGTGAAGTCTGTGCTTACACCTTCTTGGCTGCGGAGTCAGACTGAAGCAGTGGGGTCACAGGGCAGTAGTGTTACGGCTTAAACACAGTCCAGCTTCTTTCTGAATGCCTAGAAAGGATGAAGTGAGTCCATGGAACCGTTCATGAAAAGCAGTATCATAGAATCCTATAATATCCTGAGCTGGCAGGGACCTGTAAGGACTGTGGAGTCCCACTCCTGGCTCCACACAGCCCAGCCCAGCCAGAGCGTAGGACTGAGCCCATTGTCTAGATGCTTCTTGCCCTCAGCCCAGCTTGGGGCTGTGAGCCCTTCCCTGGGAAGCCTGTCCCAGCACCCGACACCCCTCTCAGTACAGAACCTCTTCCTGACACCCAGCCTGAACCTCCCCTGGCACAGCTTCGTGCTGTTCCTTTGGATTCTGTCCCTGGTCCCCAGAGAGAGGAGGGAGATCAGTGCTGCCTCTCAGCACAAAGCCACAGACCCCCATGAGTTCTCCCCTCAGCCTCCTCTTCTCCAGGCTGAACAAACCCAGGGCTTTCAGCCTCTCCTTGTGAGCCTTCCCCTCCAGACCCTTCCCCATCCTCACTGCCCTCCAGTAGTTTGTGTCCCTCTTGTCCTGTGGTGCCCAAAGCTGCCCCCAGGACTGAGGGTGAGGCCGCCCCAGTGCAGGGCAGAGCGGGAAAATCCCTGCCTGGCCCAGCTGGCCATGATGCACCCCAGGATGCGGCTGGGCCTCCTGGGTGCCTGGGCATGCTGCTGGCTCATGGGTAACTGGCTGTTGACCCCCAAGCCCCTCTCACACGGGCAGCCTCCAGCACCTGACCCCCCAGGCTGGGGGTGCAGCCAGGGCTGCCCCTTCCCAGGGGCAGGATCCGGCACTTGCCCTGTTAAACTTCACGCTGCGGGTGGTTGCCCAGCTCTCTGGTCTGTCCAGGTCTCTCTGTGAGGCTTCTCCATCCTCAGCAGAGTCAACAGCTCCTCCCAGTTTGGTGTCATCTGCCAGTTAAGACACCCTTTACTCCTGAGTCCAGGTCCTCTATGAAGGTGTTAAAAAGACCTGCGCCTAAACTGGAGCCCTGGGGAACCCCAGTAGTGACTGGCCACCAGCCGGATGCAACTACCACCCTCTGGGCCTGACCCTTCAGCCAACTCCCAGCAGGATTGTCTCCATCGGGGTGCTGAGGTGGGACTGACAGGCCTGGAGTTACCAGGCTCTTCTTTCTTACCCTTCTTGACAATACACCTGCATTCATTGTTGTGTCAGTCTGTTTTGCAGTGAAGGAAGGCGTAGTCAGAAAGGACGTGCTTGCCTGCCTTGAGAGCAGGATCCTCGCTAGGAGCAGTACCCAGCACTCGGTGTAGGAGGCAAAAAACCTCTTGGCTTTGGTTGTTTGGGGTTTTTTTTTCATCTGTGAGTATCTGAGGTGTTTTGTACTGCACAGATCAGAGGGAAGAAGAAACACGTCCTGGCGCTCAAAGGAATCATTTTCATTTTTACAGTCTGGGAATTACCCCCAGCTAAAAGCGGTGGGCCTCGCTCACCCTTCTTCTGGATGGGGCCCTGGGCAACCTTGTGTAGATCCAGGCCTGGAGGTTGGTGGCCCTGCCTGTGGCAGGGGGTTGGAACTCTGTGATCCTTGGGGTCCCTTCCAACCCAGACCAGTCTGTGATTCCATGATTCTGTGATTCTGTGCAAGGTTTCAAAGGCAGGAGTTGTTAAGTTATGTGTGGGCCGGGCCGGGGAGGGGGACCAAAATCCGTGTGATGTCACAGCAAAATAATTACACTAGAGCTGCGGTCTGGCTTTGATCTCAGAGGTGCTTGTGAACTAAATAAAAATAAAACACTACCTTGGGGACAGTCTGTGCTGTTAATTAACCAGCTAAATTCTGCCTCCGCTCCTCTCCCCTGGGTTTCCAGCAGCTCTGGCATTCAGCAGCACAACTGGAAGTTGCCAAACACAACTTGGCATCTTCCAGTAGCAAAGCAACCTTTTGAGGGAGGGGTGAGATGCCTAAAACGGAGATGTCTGGGGAGCAAGCAGTGGGAGAGGGCAGAAACCATCCACGCCACAGCTTCTTGCACCCCTCTGGTGCTGTGTGGGTGCTGGCCGCCAGTCCTGCTCTGCAGCAGGTTTGGGCTCCTGCCAGGCAAACAGCTTTTGTGTTTCCTTAAATATTCTGCTGCCGTTTGGGAGGGTGGGGGGAAAAAGCCTGAATTGATGTTATTACTAGAATTGGCCAGCTGGCTGGAATTTTAGGATTTTTTAATTTTTTTTAAATTTTTTTTAAATTTTTATTAACAAATCCTGTTTTCCCAACGAATTAACAAGCATGTTTCTCAGACAAGAGGGAGAATCTCCCCGGCACCGCCACCACTGATGCCAGGGCGGGCTGGGGTGATGGGAGATGGGAGTTGGTTATTACAACACGCAATTAGTTAGTTGTTTCAGCATCTGCTTTGGTACCACAGCAAAGGGATTGAGGAAATTTGCTCATAACGTGGTTAGATGTTTGTTTTAGCCAGCCATATGTCTGTGCCTAGCAGGCCTGGGCCTAGCAGGATGCTGGTGCATCAGTGCTCTGTGCTCTGTGCAAAATGGATAGCAGCATCGGTCACATCCAAACCCATCAGGACATCCCTGGGCTTTGTATTTATTTTTTAAGTGTGTTTATATTTTCAAGCTTCTAGGCATTGTTTTATTTCTCACTTCTTAGAAGAGAGGTGGCAGCAGGGACAGGGAGGGGATTGTCCCTCTCTGCTCTGCCCTTGGGAGGCCCCATCTGGAGTCCTGTGTCCAGAGCTGGGGCCCCAATACAAGAAAGAATTGGGACTGTTGTAGAGGGTTCAGAGGAACCCCGAAGGTGATTAGAGGGCTGGAGCACCTGCCTTACGAAGAGAGGCTGAGGGAGCTGGGCTGGTTTAGCCTGGAGAAGAGAAGGCTGCGGGGGGACCTCATTGCAGCCTTTCAGTCCCTGAAGGGAGCTGAGGAACAGGAGAGGAATCGGCTTTTTAAAAGGGTAGACAATGGCAGGACAAGGGGGATGGATTAAAGCTGAAGGAAGGAAGGTTTAAATTAGATATTAGGGGGAAGTTCTTTACAGAGAGAGTGGTGAGGGGCTGGAAGGGGCTGCCCAGAGTTGGGGTGGGTGCCCCATTCCTGGGGGTGTTCAAGGCCAGGTTGGATGAGGCCCTGGGCAACCTTGTGTAGCTCCAGGCCTGGAGGTTGGTGGCCCTGCCTGTGGCAGGGAGTTGGAGCTCTGTGATCCTTGGGGTCCCTTCCAACCCAGACCATTCTGTGATTCTTGGCTGCGTTGGCTGCAGAGATGTGTTTTTTCTAGGATGCAAGGCAGTGAAAGCTACAGTGTCATGTTCCACGTTCTATAGAAACTCATAACGTGGTGGTGGTTGGTTTTATGGACTCCCTCCATCCCCCATCTCCAGCAGGCTTGTTTGCATCTTTTCCAGGCTTAGGAATACCCTATGGTGAGAGGAATGGTCCTTGGGGAGCTTGCTCGCCCATTGGCATTTCTGTAGCAGCATTCCCAGCACATTTTAGGAAAAAGGGTTGCCTAAAGCCAGTTTTGTCTTAAACACTGGAGATAAGATAACATTTTATAGTGTCTGCAACATATCTCCCATAGCAAATACTTGATGTTATTTTACTCAGTGGTGGGTATTGGGAGTCTGCTTTGGCATGAGGGTTGGACCCGATGATCTTCTGAGGTCCCTTCCAACCCCTGTGATTCTGTGAGTCTATATCAGTGATCAACAGCCGATTGCCAAACACTGGGTTTGGTATGCAGTAGGTACTAGCCATTTCTACAAGCTGTTAGTAACCAGCCGCTCCTCAGGGATGTGGCTATTTCAGACCCTTTGCAGTCCTTCCCCCTCCTGCCCCATGCTGTCTGGGCATGCTTTGAGGCCGTTGGGCTGGTGTGTTCCAAAGGCTGCCTCCCATCACCATCTCCCTCCTACCCTCACACGTCCACAACCCGTGTTTTCCTTCTTAGCTTCATCGACCAGCATGTTTCCAGATTAAAACTTGCTTTTTGCTCCCAGTTCTGGAACCTGTAGGTCCTCCCATCACTTGGGGCTAGCCTGCAGAAGAACATAGCAGCTCCCAAGTTGATGCAGAAGTGGAGGACGCAGGGTGAGGGTCTCTCAAAAAGCTCTACCTGTCCTGATGATCTGATCTAATCACCCTTAACTACTTAAGTGAGGTGGGTTCAACTTGTTCAACTAAAAGTTGGGGTGTGGTGTAGCCCCCGCTCTGCCATCTGACTGACTGACCTACCAGCAAGTTCAAAAGCATCAAGGGTTGAACAAAATGTTATGGGCTCTGCTGTCTTGGGAAGGGCCCAGCACTGAAACTGTGTGTGGGAGCCAGGCTCCAACTCATGTCTCTCTTCTCTTCCAGGCTTAGAAGAAAAAAACGTTCTTTCCAAAAAAGAGAAAATGAAGCTGAGGAAGGAGAGATGGCTGCAGAGTAAGTACTCCTTCTCTAGACCTCTCCCATATAGATCCTACTTCTGTTGGGTCTCCTGTATGTAGGGGTGTGGGTGCAGCGCTGGGCAGTGCTGGGGCAGGCTGAACACTTCTCAGAAGCCTTCACGTGGGGTAAAAGTCCCAGGGGTTGTTTCTTGGTGTTCAGCTCCTGGATCGAGTCATTGCCCCAAGCCTATGTTTGATCTTCCTCCACATGTGAAGTGACTACAGAAACCCTTCAGTTATCCACACCAGTCACTGTGTTTCTCTTTAAAGCTCTGGTACAGATAGGCCGAGCTGTATAGCAGACCCTTCCTCCCCGAGGAGGCAGGTGTGGCAGCTGGGGCTGAGCTGATCTGTGGCTTGGTGCTGGCAGCCTGCAGTGGGCCCGGCCTTGCTGCCCTTCTGTCGGGGGCTTTAGGCTCTGCTCTTTCCCATGTGCCACAGGTGAGGGAGCCCATGTGCCAGACAGTCTGGCCCTTGGTGAGGCTGTGAAACGCCAGCTGAACAAAACCAGCCCGTGGTAGAAACGCTTCTGTCTCCTGTGGGAAGTGTCTGGTTCTGCTTCAAGCAGCTCAGCCTGTTTGGGTGGCAGAGGGACCCCTTCTGCCACCTGGAGCTGTTCTCAGGACAGGCGTTTCCCTTAACACCGCCTTGCCCGACAGCGATGCTGACAGACTGTGTGTGGGGCTGAGGGACAGGGCTTCCTGCTGTGCCATATTCTCCTTGATCCCAAGCTCAGGTCCATCAGCCTGTCATTTCACCAGCCACAGCAAAAGTGTCTCTGGCTGTACCTAAAAAGCTGTGGGTGTGAAGGAAACCTCCTCCCTACCAACAACCAACAATGTCCAAGCACTTTTGGCACCTACAACCCCACCCCGTGTCCCTATTGGGTACAAAGATGGCTGCTCTAGGCCTCACATCTGGCCTGACAGCTGTAGTTTCGATGCTCCTAAAGGTCTATCCATCTCTGATACCATCATAGGAAGGCAGAAGGGGACAGCTGGAGCACAGCTGAGCTTCCCTCCCAAAACTAGTAACAGGTACTTGGAGAAAGTCACGTTGTCAGCAGCATTTTATGACAGCACCCCCAGTAAGAGGGGTACACAGCACTCATGTCTTCTGCAAGGAACAGAGGGCACGGTCCTGCAGTTACGTGACAGCACTGCTTCCATAGTCAAGGTCAGCCACTCTGGAGAAGCCCGGGAGCAGGATCTCTTCACCCTGGCCTCCTGCACATCCATCTCTCTGGCATCATGAGCCTTTCCCAAGGTTGTATATGTTGTTCTGGCCCTGCCACAGGCTCTTTCCTCCTCCCTTGCCTCTGAAATCACTACACTGAGGGGATACAGATGAAATGCAGAGGCTTTGCTTTGAGGAAAACACCAAGACAGAAAACCTAGGACAAATTATCTCTGTCTTGGAATACCCAAGGTACTGGAAATGCTTTACAGGTACCCAAGTACTTAAACTGCTGGTTGTCTTGACTCCCTCACTGAACCTGTGGTCTGTTGGGAAACACCAACCTTGGCAAATGCTTTGCTGAGGGTAGCAAGTACCCATGGGCTTCCGTGAGCAAGCATTGGTACCCAGCATGCAGCTTGTTAGTGAGGGAAATGGAGGAGCTGGAGAAAGCCTCTAGGAACTGCAGTGAAGAACCTGGTACTATTACTATTAGCTAACAGAGTGCAACAAACTGGTATTTCCAGAGATGGCCATTTGTAAATGAGTTCTCACCTTGTGGCCTTCAAGAGCTGTGATCAGCTGAAGGGAGGCTCTTCAGAGGGATTTGGGAGGCTCTTCAGAGAGATCTGACCAGACTGGACTGATGGGCTGAGACCAATGGGATGAAGTTTAACAAGGCCAAGTGTAGAGTGCTGCACATGGGACATAATAACCCCGAGCAGTGCTACAGGCTTGGGGGAGACTGGCTGGAGAGCTGTCAGGCAGAGAAGGACCTGGGGGTGTTGGATGACTGTGCTGAACATGAGCCAGCAGTGTGCCCGGGTGTCCAGGAAGGTCAACAGCATCCTGGCTTGTGTTAGCAATAGTGTGTCCAGTAGGTCTGGGGAAGGGATTGTGACCCTGTACTGGGCACTGGTGAGGACACATCTTGAATACTGTGTCCAGTTTTGGCCCCTCACTACAAGAAGGACATTGCGATCCTGGAGCGAGTCCAGAGAAGGGCAACCAGGCTGGGGAAGGGGCTGGAGGGCAAATCCTCTGAGGAGCAGCTGAGGGAGCTGGGGGTGTTCAGCCTGGAGAAGAGGAGGCTGAGGGGAGACCTTCTCAGCACCTACACTGACGTGCCAGGAGGGTGCAGAGAGGTGGGCAATGGTCTCTTCAGCCAGGGGACAGGAGATGGGACAAGGGGAAATGGGCTCAAGCTGTGCCAGGGCAGGGTCAGCTCAGCTGTGAGGGAAACGTTCTTCACTGAAAGAGTTGTCAGGGCCTGGCACAGGCTGCCCAGGGAGGGGGCTGAGTCACCTTCCCTGGGTGTGTTTAAAAAAAGGGTAGATGAGGTGCTCAGGCATATGGTTTAGAATGGTTGGACTTGGTGATCTTAAAGGTCTTTTCCAACCTTGTGATTCTGTGAAACACGTTGACTTTTGTCTGATGGAGATAACTCTGCCAGTTCTTTGGGTTGTGCAGTCCTGGCCTGCTCCCCTCACCCCCAAAAAGAGCTTCCCAACTTGGATCACTGCAGGCGTTATCATTCCATCTCTGTTTTTCTAAATCTTCCCGAGAGTTTGTTGTTTCTTCTCAGCCCAGGGCTGCTTGTGTGACACTGGATGCCAAGACCCTGGGAAATAGAGTTCAGCCCAGTAGTGCAAATGCAAAACTCAGAGATTTCTTCCATTCCAATAAATTGTCCCATGAGAGCCTAGAGAAGAGGAAAAAAAAGTGATGCAAGGCTTCAGACATTGAAAGTATGTGCATTTAAAAATATATATAACGCCTGGCTCCTCAGACAAACAAGACTTCATAGGAAAAGAATTTGGGATGTTTGCACAGAATCAGGTGTCTGAAAATTTCGAGCACATACTGTTTATGAAAGGCCTGAAGTAGTCAGCTTCCTAAAGCCAGACCAAAAAAAGAAGTGCTGCAGAGCAGAAAGCTGTGTTCTTGGCAGGGGCTGCTGTGAGGAGAAGCGTTTACAATCCGGATTTGTCACAAACATCCATTTACAGCAGGATGGCAGTTCAGGAAATACCCTCAGCTCTTCGGCTCGGCTGAGCTGGAGAGGGAAAAGGACAAAGATAGTAACTGAGGTAGCAGGATCAGTCCTGGGCGTGCAGGTGGCACCCTGCCTGCGGGCTGCAAGCAGGGCTGGCTGCTTTCATGTTCCCACGAAAAATAGCTGCGCTGATTTAGTTCCCGCTTCCGTGGCCGCGCTGCCTCAGATGCTGTTGGCCTCCCTGCGCCGCCTGCGTGGCCCCGCGGCTGCCGGCGCTGCCTCCCTTGTCTCCAGACAAGTTGCTCCAAGCTCGGTGCTGAGGCTCATTGTCCCTGGGCAGCTCCATCCATGGCCTTCGCTGGGTGCAGCTGGATGGAGGAGGTGGAGCGCTCCATCGCGTACCCTGCAGCACGGGTTTGTGGGGCCTCGCGTGCCCAGGGTGGCTGCCGAGCGTGGTGTGGAGGAAGGACCAGCTGCCTCTGCGTCAGGCACTTGGCGCGGGTTCATCCGGCACCCGACTGCTCCAGCCCCACCGCGAGTCACGAAAGGGACACCGCAACTTGCTCAGAACTAAGCAAACCAACAAAATGATGTCCACCTTTTTCACCCGTGCTAGGAGACCGTGGGCAAAGCAGCATCGGGGCTGAGACTGTTCAACACCACATTGGAGCTGACTGCATTTGGCTTGTCCCTTCCCCTCTGGTTGCGCTCCCGCTTCCATGTGACGTCAGCGTGGTGTTTTCCCACCCGGGACCCGTGTGATGCCAGGGGATGGAAACACTTCTCATCACACACATCAGTGGGGATGTACACAGCTGTAAGCAAACACCACAAGGGAGGGCCCTGCCCAGCTCTGTTATGTTCAGCCTTCCCCTGGTTTAAACGTCCTCTGCCCTGGTGTTCCTGCAGCTGGTGAAGCAGCCTGTGAATTTCTTAGCTCAGAGGTGGTCTCTTGCAAATGATCCCCCTTCCTCTGGTGATGTTTTGTTTCTCACTCAGAAATAGAAAGCGTGAAGCTGGCCAAGCAGAAGCAAAAAGCCGAAGCCAAGCGGAAGGCAACCCCTGTGGTGGGAGACATGCAGCCGCTGATGGAAGCCCTACCTGAGCTCTCCGACCTGACCACGGGTGGCAGGGGCAGGAAGCCACCCCAGAGGTACGTGCCAAGAGGGAGGGATGCGTCTTTCCCTTCTCCCCACAGGATGAAGGGCCTTTGGGCTCAGCTTTAGCTGCCAGCAGTACAGCCTGGGTGCCTGTGGTTGGGAGAACAGCACCTTGTTCTCAGCTGCATTTCCCTCTTTCCATGCTCCACTCCTCATGAGAAGAAAGCTTGTACGTGCCTTCTGATGAGGCTCAGCATGAGATGCTGCTCAGCTGAGGCTCAGCTTGCAACAAGCTGGGAGCAACCAGATGTCCTGGGAGTTGCAGGAGTGACGTGCATGTCATATTTCCTTATAGCCCTATTTCTGGAGCTACTTCTGATGCCCTGCTGCCCACAGGTCAGCCAGCCCAGCCAGCCATAGGGTGGGGGCTGGTTGCCCTTGTATTTCCTTTTTATGTATGTATGTATATAAATATATATAAAGCACCTGGCACCATATTGATAAACATTCTTTGGAACACACTGGCACGTGTCCAGAGTGCAGCCCTGCCGAGCTCACCTGCCAATCTGGACCCAAGGTTTGTTTTTTATGATGAGAATTGTCCTCAACATCACTTGTCAGCACACGCTGCTTGACTCAGCACGATAGATCCGTTCTCTTCTAGCAGGTTGTATCTGCCTTAGGGGAACCAGGTCTTCTGTTGGGCTTGCCCTGATTGACACGGCCCTGGTATGATGAAGGGGAGTGGATCCTGAGAGCCAGGCTCTGGAGCACAGTGCTGCCTGCTGGAGTTTTTAACTCCCTTCCCACATGAGCCTTTGGCTGTGTTGCAGAAGATCCTTCCGGACCTCCAGGCTTCCTCCTCGAGCCCTTAGAGCAGAGCTCTACCCTCTGCCCAGACTCTGTTCACGCCATTGGCCTGGAATGTGGCTATTTTACCAGAGCAGAAAGATGGTGTTTCCGCTCCCTGTACTGCATGGCTTCCTGTGCTATTTCCAGGGCTGTTTCTGGTGCCCGGCCGCCCACGTGTCAACCAGCCCAGCCAGATGTAGGGTGGGGGCCGCTTGGCCTTGTGTTTCCTCCTTCTTAATGCACTCCTCTGCCTGACTGTCTGGTCAGCGTTGCATCCCCCAGTGCATTCCAGAAGTGCTCTGTGAGCACCACCGCTCCCCCCACCTCTCCACTCCCTCAGCAGGGCTTCAAACTGGACACTTGTTCTGACCGGAATAAGAAAGCGTTTGGCTCAGAGAACAGCCCGGGAGGCAGCTGGGCTGGCAAAGCACCCTCTCCTTTGGTTGGAGATCGCAGGTCTTGTGACATGCTGGATGCCTCAGAAGTAAACTCTGACCCAGGTGGGACAGCCACCCGCAGAGCAGGGCTGAGCTGGTCATTCTCTGTGTGTCTGGAAAACCACTGCTCAGATAAACAGCAGCTACGAACCTCACGTCAGAGTGTGGGAAAACATTTCCTTCCGCAACTTGGCTCCTGATCCTTTGGAGAGCTTTTTTTTCCCCCTCTTTCTGTTTTTTTTTTTCCTTCTTTCCCCCTCTGCTCTGCTCTGGTCAGGCCTCACCTGGAGTATTGTGTCCAGTTCTAGGCTCCCTGGGATAAAAAAGCCAGGGATCTCCTGGAGAGAGTCCAGAGGAGGCTACGGAGATGATTAAGGGCCTGGAGCATCTCCCCTGTGAGGAAAGGCTGAGTGAGCTGGGGCTGTTCAGCCTGGAGAAAAACAGCCTGAGAGGGGATCTGATCAGTGTTTATCAATACCTGAAGGGTGGGACACAGGGGAAATGGCCAGCCTCTTCTCAGTGTCTGTGGGGACAGGACAAGGGGCGATGGCCTTAAGTTGGAGCACAGGGAGTTCCACACCATTCCGGGGAAGAACTTCTTCCCGGTGAGGGTGAGGGAGCCCTGGGACAGGCTGCCCAGGGGGGTGTGGAGTCTCCTTCTCTGGAGATATTCCAGACCCATCTGGACACCGACCTGTGTGCCCTGTCCTAGGGAGCTGCTTTGGCAGGGGGTTGGACCCGATGAGCTCTGGGGGTCCCTTCTGACCCCTGTGGTTCTGTGACTCTGATTCTGTGATCCAGGCCCAAACATCGTGAGTACTCCAGCACTAGCAGGAGGTTCGCTGCCCCGCCTGGCCTCGTGCTGCAGGGCTGTCCTGGCTGAAGGAAGCCCGTGGGTTCAGGCAAGACCCAACAAGTCTCCTTGGAGGATTCCTGCTGCACACAGACTGCAGCTGGCATGAGGTCTCTGAGCTGCACGTACTGGCGAGGAAGTGGCTATACCCTTGCCTTGGTCTTGCCCCTGCCTGGCCATGAGCTGCAGGGCCGGACACTGGCCAAAACGGTCCTTTCCCCAACTCACTGGAGGGGATGTGTGCCGCACGTGGAAGTGTTCAGTCTTACACACATCTCTAGCCTGCCATCCTCAGAGAAGCACTGTCAGCTTCCTCTCTCCTCCCATGGGAGTATGCAGAGCCCTCCACTCCTCCTGGAAGCTCAGACTCTGTTTCCACTTGGACTACAAGGCTCTGGTGCCTGGAATGCCCATGGCACAGTAGGGCAGAGAAGCCCAACCCTGGCTGCTGGCACAGCAAGAGGTGGGAGTTTGGAGTCAGCTGATGTCACCTGGGTGGCCTGGCTCATGCCAGCTAAAAATCAAGAGTCCTGTGGTGCTGGCACGGAGGAACTATGGTGCTCTTCTTCCCTGAGCTGGCTCATGGCTTCCTGGGCTGTGTGAGGATGCATGTGCAAGAGTGTCTGAAAGAATCAGAGGAGGCTTTCAGAGGATTGGACTCATTACATAAACGAAGGGTAATACTCTAGTGATTTGCCAGCGTTATTAATAAAAGATTAGATTCTCTAGGAATTTGATCTCCTGCTGGGTAAGAGAGCATTACAGTGAGGTTTTTACTCTTTTATAATGAATGAAGGCAATGAAGTGCAATGGAACAGGGCTGCTGACATGGGCCAAGCGAGCAAGCAGCATGCTGGTGGTTCGGTGGGGCCTTTTGAACCTGCTGGGCCCAGCAGAGCAGAGCCATTGAGTGGGTCTGGAAAGCCTTCAGAAGCACCCAGACCTTTAAATCTGAGGGGGGCTGGGGGCAAGAGGGGGCTTGCATAGCCTGAGGCACCCTGCACCCCGGTTTGCAGCAGAGGAAGCTGTCCTGAGAGGCATGTGGGCTGGTGTGGGCCAGGCTGGAGGGATGGAAGTACTCCCATTATCTACAGGGCCGCTCATCTTTGAAGGGAGTGCTGTGGCGACGTGGTGGCACGCTTGGCAAGGCCCTGCTGCGGTGACCATGGGTTGCCACCCAGCCTGAGAAGGGATTTCTCCATGCTTCTGCAAGTGATCTGGGCAGACTGGGATGAGAAGCGGGTCCTGTGCCGAGCAGCCATGGAGAGAGCAGAGATGCTTCCTGCGCCTTTCAGCGCCAGTGGACGCAGCAGCGTGACGGAGCTGCCTGATCCCCTGTAGCTGTTCGTCTGCTCTTGTTCTTGGAGAGCTTGTGGGCCTGTGGTGTGACACCAGCAGGGCCAGGCTGACCTCGGTGGGGACTGAAGGGTACAGGAGCATCGCTGGGCAGGGATGTGCTGGCTGTGGCAGCTGGCTGATGTATGTCTGCACTACTGAGGTGTGTCTGGGGTGGCACAGAGCCCTGATGCTGGGCTGGGGGGGCAGGGCGGTGAGAGCAGCCTGGGAACCCCCGTAGGGAGAACCTTGAGGAGAAATTAAATGATGAGAGTGAGTGGGGTGAAGGAATGTGAGGCAAGAGGGGAGGCAGGTGGGAAGATTGGGGAATACTGGTGCAGAATGAAAGGATGAAGGGTAGTGGGTTAGAGAGGGAAATGGGAAGAGGACGTTGCTGTGACACTGCCAACAAAAGACCAGATACTGCTGTCCTGAAGAAATGGTGAGGGGCTCTCATGTTCCTGACCTTGAAAAAGCTGAAGGGCTCAGGGCAGATTCAGTGAGGGAGGCTGTGGCCCCCAGCACCCACCAGTACAGGAAGACCCTTCTTGAGCCCTGCTCCATTAGAGGGGCAGGCAGCAGACCCTCCTCTCTTTGGGCTGTGTCCTGGGGGTGAATCAGAAGGGAGCTGCTCTGCAGAGACAAGCTCCCTTCCCTGCTCTCTTCTCCTGCTCCCCGCTGTGCCTGTGCAGCCCTAAAGAGCACAGGTTTCTACTCTCTGCCAGCAGCCCCACTTCCAGTCCAGGCATAGCCACTGTCCTTCCTGCGTGCCCCCTGCTCATGCTCAGCCCTTGGCAGCCCTGCTGCTGCTTGGTGTCAGGCACCACGTGCTTCCCACATCCTGTGTGGGGTGGGGTTATACCCCTGCCCTCCTTGGAATTTGCCCAGGAATAAGGGGAAGGGAGGAAGTAATATCACCATTCTTTATCCTGAAATAGAAATGAGACCTTATACCCCAGCAGTGCCACCGGAGGCCTCGCAGCAGGGCTGGTGGTTCCCC
Organism: Gallinula chloropus; assembly: GCF_964237585.1. Lineage (NCBI taxonomy): Eukaryota > Metazoa > Chordata > Aves > Gruiformes > Rallidae > Gallinula > Gallinula chloropus. Next base: position 27,000,929 of record NC_140090.1, on the reverse strand, counting down.
CTTCTTGCTGAGCATCTGTGGCACTGCCTGCAACCCATGTGTGACGCTGCTGGAGCTGGGCAGCACGCGGCCAGGAACGTGAGCTGCGCCGAGGTGCCGCGTGGCGGGTGGCAGAAGGTGACCAGGATCTTTTCTCTGAGCAGTGGTATCAGTTTGACCTGGGGGTTGGTGATGAGCAGAAAGCGATCCGGGCACGGGCAGTGTGTGACCTGCCTCACAGTGAAGCAATGTATGGAGTGCAGGGGGACATGGGCAGCCTCTTCTCAGTGTCTTTGGGGACAGGACAAGGGGCAATGGCCTCAAGTTGGAGCACAGGAAGTTCCACACCAATCTGGGGAAGAACTTCTTCCCAGTGAGGGTGAGGGAGCCCTGGGACAGGATGCCCAGGGGGTGTGGAGTCTCCTTCTCTGGAGATATTCCAGCTCCATCTGGACGCAGAACTGTGCAATATGAGCTAGGGAGCTGCTTTGGCAGGGGGTTGGACCCAGTGGGCTCTGGAGGTCCCTTCTAACCCCTGTGATTCTGTGAGTCTGTGATTCTGTGATTCAGTCTTGCATGGTGTGTCTGCCTGCGGCCCATTTGGGCACGACTCCTGAGCAGCTCTCAGCATGCAGCCCGAGGAGCGTGCAACTCCCTTACTGGCTGCTGAGGGAAGTAATTGTCCTTCAGAACAATTTCTACACAGGAAGAAAGCCTGTGCTTTCTGGGAAGGCAGACACAGAATGCCTGGACTCATTTCATGGCCACGGAAATTGCTGAATTGCTAATTGCTGTTTCTTCTCTCCACAGCCATGGAAAAGGCAAGGCAGAACCAGCAGACTTCTGTCTGATGAAACAAGCCCAGAAACACCGTCTCCTGTAAGTACCCAGTTATTGGACCATCCAGTCCCTGCTGAGCATCATGGAATGGTTGAGATTGGATGGCACCTCTGGAGTTTAGCTGTTCCAACCCCCTGCTCGTGCAGGGTCACCATGAGCTGGCCACCCAGGGTGGCTTTTGAGTATTTCACAGAATCAGAGAATCACTGGGTTGGAAAAGCCCTTTAAGCTCATGGAGTCTAACTGTCCCTGACCTGTGCTGACCCATCTCCCTGAGCACCTCATCTCCCTGTCTGTTAAACACACCCAGGGGCGGGGACTCAGCCCCTCCCTGGGCAGCCTGTGCCAGGCCCTGACAGCTCTTTCAGGGAAGAACTTTTCCCTCACATCTGAGCTGACCCTGCCCTGGCACAGCTTGAGCCCATTTCCCCTTGTCCCATCTCCTGTCACTTCCCTCCAGGGATGGAGATCACACAGCCTCTCTAAGGAACCCCTTCCGGCATTTGTCTTGTGTCCTAGAAGAGGTGGCAGTCCCTTCACATAGCACAGGATGTTTGCGGGTGTCCTCCTGCTTTGTCCCTATCAGGCTCAGTCAGTTCTAAGTGGATTCACTCTGCTCCTGCTTCTCTCCTGCCTAAAATCAGAAGTGGAGAGCTGATAGCCTTCAGCAAAGTCTCTGTGGTGGTCTAGGTGAGGAGCTCCTGGAACTCTGTGTAGCATCAGGAGCTTCATCTACTCTACTGGAACACCTCTGGGACACTAACCTACATGTGATATGTCCCTGAGGAGGACAAATGTCTGGTGGCATCTGTCAAACCTCTTCTCCTGAGATGAAGCACTGAATGTGTTTGAGTCATTCCCAGGATGGTTCTGCTCAGTTCTGCCTTCCTGGGTGAGTCCCTCCTTGGCTCACTGTCACTGTGCTAGGACTCCCAGGTGAGGACACTGCCTTGGGAGGAACTTGTGTACAAACCTAAGATCTCCTGTATCAGCAAGCTGGTGACCCAGTGTGCACCCCCCCCTCTTCTCTGCACCGCACCAGGTAGATGCACTGAGTGGTGGCATGTACCCTGCCACAGCAGTCTGGGAAGTCTGTGTTTCCTGGCAGGCAAAATCCCTGGAGCAAGGTCTTGGAGATTGATTTTCCAAGACATTAGGTAGTACTGGGGGTTCCCCAAGCCTCACCCCACGACCCCGGCTGCCACAAGCTTCAGGTTTGGCTTCTGTACCCGTTCCTCTGGCAGGAAGGAGCTGGGCAGCCCGTCTGAGGGAGATGGGGAGGTCACAGGGCACGTGACTTAGGTGAAAGCTCCTTTTTATTGTTGAACCATTCCTCCTGCTCTGTTGTTCTCCCCAGCTCTCTTGCTTTTTAAGGCAAGACCGTTTCCCCAGCAGCCAGCTGTGACCCAGCATGAGGATGTAATGCTGTCATGCTCCTCCCACGGTGCGCGTGGGATCACCAGGCTTCTAGGGTGGGCAGTGAAGAGGGTCAGTGGGTGAGCTCTCAAAAGCAGAACCTGCTTTTGTGCTGGTGCACTCTGAAGCAGTTTTCATTCTTGGTGATGTATCAGATACCAAGTCTGTTGTGCTCTACAGAAACCCACTTCAAGTGATGCTGGACACTAGTGCCATTGTTTGTGTCTCTGTGGCACCAGATCAAATCCCTGGCTCCTGTGAGCTGGCAGCAATCTGAGCTCTGCCCTTGGGTAAATGAGGCTTATTTCTGGCCCTGTTTCTTCCTGAGATTGCCACCCCAGATCATTCCATCTGCAGAGAAACCCTCTGCTTTAGGGATTCTGGTCTGCTTAGTTCCCCTCACACAAGGCCCTCAGCATTTCTATGTTGTTTTTCCACCCTCAGAGAGGAGGAAGTGGCTCGGTTTCATGAGGTCATCACCAACCCCAGGTACAGAGCAAACCCCCTCATGGCCATCAGCGAGCATCTCTCCAGGAGGCTGAGGCAGGAGGAAGAAGGAGGCAAACCCCTCTAGGCTGTCAGTGGGGACCCAGCGTGCACGCTGGAGCTGGTATGGGGGCTCTGGGCTGCTACCACCACCCCTCGGTCCTTGGAAATGGTTCAGTGGATTATTAAACCCAGCAGTCCTGTTTTGTGTCCATGGGAGCGATGCAGTTCCCGGCAGCTGCTCCTTGGCAAGCAGCCCACGGAGCACAGGGGTTCTGCGAAATGTCTGCGTGAACATTAAGCCTTCTGCCAAGTGTCTTGACACCTTTTCCCTCCCTGGGATCAGGCATGGTTTCTCAAACTGTGCCAGTGGTGATGCAGCTGGTTTCTGTCGTTCCCCTCCCCTTTCTGACAGCTCTGCTGAGGTGGGTCAGGACCCCAGGCCCTGCAGCCGAGAAGAATGTCACAGACCTTTGTAAGGACCGATGCTGCCTTTCAGAGACCTTGTTTTATGTAAGAAATTGAGCTTTGGAATAAACACATTTCCACACAGTACCAAGCTTTCCAGGCTTTTCTTTTGCTCGGTGCTGACTGAAATAGGAGCTTCTTCCCATCACTGGGAAAATTACTTAAAAGGGTGGGGTTTCCCACGTGCAGGGTGAACCATTAGACAGCTAAACCATCGCAGATCACATCTGACTTGGACTTGCCTTCCTCCTGCTCTGGAAGCGTGTGCTTTCTGTGGGTGATGCTGGTCCCCTTCAGCCTGTGTCATGTCCTGTGCCCGTTTGGCCCTATAGGAAGCATCCCCAAATGTGCCTGGGGGGCCAGCCGTGAGCTTCAGCTAGTCATGGACGTGCTCGTGTTTGGGACCTGCTGCAGGAGGGGTGGGGAGGGGGGGGCTTTCCTTCTACCAAACACCAGTTTTCACACAATTCCAGTGAGTTTTTGTGGGGACAGCTGAAGGCAGGACTGTTCCCTGTTTGAGATGATCCAGACTCCATGATCCAGAATGTCAGAGTTGTCTTTCGAGCCGTACAAGAAGTTTTTCTGATGCTTCTTAGCCTTGGAAAAACCTCCTGCCTATGCCAGCTCAACTCTGAGGAGCATCTGGAGCCTGGAGGAAAGAAGCTCCCTGTGATGCCCAGACAAAAGGAGCTGCGATGACTCTTGGCCAGGTTAGTGCCTAAAACCAGCTTCAGTGGGACTGACACGCACCCTGACCCTGCTTGGCTCTGGCATCACTGGCAGTGCTGCTTTTCTTCTCCTTCCAGGCTGGCACTGTTGAGCAGAGGAGGCTTTTTGCTCCCAACGCAGTGTAGATGCTGTTGCTGGTGCTGTTTGTTCTTAGAACGATTGTCACTGTGCCTCCCCCCCTCATCCGGGGGTTGCAGGAGAGTCCTGCAGGCAGAGACTGCAGAGAATCAGGGGCCATGTCCCATCCTCTCCCTGATGGCCCCTGGCTGTGTCCCTCATCGTGCTGTGATGCCCTGTGGGACCCAGTGTCTGGGAAGCAGAGGGGCTGTGGTAGGGCCAAACAACTCCAAACATCTCCCCACCTCTCCGCTGGTTCCTGCTGGCTGTAGCACCTCACCAGGATCTGAACTCTTTTAGGCCCTCTTGGATTTGGAACTCTGGATACCAGTGCCAACTGTGCTTCCCCTGCTTCTGTTTCCTAGGCTGGACATGGCCTCAGAGATCTGGGCTGTGGCCATGGAGGCTGTGTGCTGACAGCTCCTCCTCTTTCCCTGTGGCTCCCAACAGCACAAGATGTGACAAGATTCTGACCAAGCTAAGGTCTGTGGAGTGGTTTTCTCTTTAAGCCCCCTGTCTACCCCACTACTCTATCTCATAGCTAGCTGCCTCCCAAGAAAGGCTCCATCCTTGTGCTCAGATGGTGGGAAGGCAAGGGATTCAGAAGGTGAAGACATCCAGACACAAAGGAGGCCAAAGGTGTTCCTCTTGTCAGCGAACAGGACACTTGGGGATGGAGAAATGGGGCAGGAGGGAGGGGAGGCGGCTCGCACGGTGCGTCAGAAGACTCCTGTCACTTGTCTTCTATATTTTGCAGGAGCTTTGTGGCTTTTTGTTGGGTGGCTTTTACAGGAGGAGAGCCCTGGCTGCCCCGTATGGCTGGGCCGCGCAGCAGCCACGCTGTGCCCTCGTGCTTCCCCTCGCAGCAGCGGCGGCACATTGTGAGTCAGTGCCATAGCTGGAGAGAAGCCCCAGGTGGGTTTAGGAAACGCCATCCTGGGCTAGGAGCTGCAGGTGGGGTCCTGTCCTTCCCCTTGGTGATGTACTTGGTGCATCATGACCAGAGGTCCTGAGGCAGCAGTGGTTGCATATGACAAGCGCCAATTTCCTGGGTGCACAGAGCAAGACAATCCTTTGCAGCCTCTGGAGAGTTAATTGGATTGTCCCATGCACCTCCTCCCTTCCAGACCAGTTTCTCCTCCATCACTTCTCCCTAGGGTGAGAAAATAAAAACCTCAAAGGTTTTAACTTCCTGTCTGCCCAGGCTGCTGAGCCTTCCCTTCACAGGCAGTTCCGAGTAGCGGAGCGGTGCTTGGATGGCCCGAACTGCAGTGCCAAGGAAAACCCTTGGCTGGCAGAGGCAGGTACCGGGGTCGATGTTGCTGTGGGTGCTGTGCCAAGAGGTACCCACCTTCCATCTCTGAAAGAGCAAAGCTTGGCAGGACTGGGTCCTTTTCTCATCCCGTGTGGTTTTCTCTGAGGCCATGGGGCTTGGGGCCAGTGTGGAGGAGGGATGTCTGTGTACACCAGCCAGCTCAGAGCACTTCGGAGCCCAGAAACACATCACCAGGGCAAGGGACTCTGTGGCCTGGGTAGCTTTTCCAGGATGGTATCAGGGCAAGGGGCTGTCCCCATGCTTTAGGTTGCCAGTGGTGGTGGCCAGCATAGGTCACTGGAAATTTGGATGCCAGCAGCCACAGCCATCCAGTGCTTCTCTCTTCAGCCTAGTTATTGGGTCCCATCCCTTCCCTTCAAACTGACTGGGAGCCAGCAGAGCTGAAGCCTCGTTATCCGGGAAGCAAAGGGGTGACTGACCAGGCGGAGGTGTTGGTCACCCCATGCTGGTGACCCTCCATCTCCATGTGCAGCATCCCATCTCTTCACCTCTGGTGGGCCGTTGCTGTCGCCAGGCTGCGTGTCGAGCCCGCAGCCCTCTGTTTGGCAACGTTGGGTCTCTGGGGTTTGTAGCAGCCGCTAACCACGCAGCTGTTGGAACTCCAGCTCGCAGCGCCAGCGTCTCCTGCCCCCACCATCCCAGCAGCTGAGCAAAGGACTCAAAATCTGCCAGGAAACAGGCGTCTGAGACACCGAGTCGCCTTTGCACTTGGCACTGTTTCAGGATGATAAAAGCTTTCACGCCAATTTTTTTCTGGTTTTATTTTTTTTAAAGATAGCAGGGTGGGGAAAAAATAGCTCCCAAGCTGGAAGGAGGAGTAGTTGTGCCGAGGGGGAGGGTGGGGGCCCGACCCAGCAGCTCTAAGCTTAGCAAGGAGTGAGTAAGCGACCAACGCGTGGCGAAGTCAGGGCTGGGGAGAATGTGGGGCTATTTTTGCTGTGGCTTTTCTTTCCCATTGGTGGTTTTACCCTTGAAGGCTCTTCCCAGAACTGTGTCTGAAAGCAGAAGTCTGGCTGTCCTGCCGAGCTGGTGGTACCAGCAGCTGCTTTTGGCCACATGCAGGACACCCAAAACAATGGGCAGAAGAGGCTTTTCCTTTACCAGCATCTCCTGGGCAGTGTCTTTGGTCAGCAGGTTGAGGAAGGATGTTTTTTTGATGGCAGCTCTCACATCTGTGTTTCATCCTGGTACCAGTGACGGCACAGTGTGCTTCATTGCTGCTGGCACAGGGCTTGCACTGGGGCAGGAGCGTGTCTCAGAGACGCGTGGTGAGTCACACAGATCTAGCTCCAACCCTTGGTGTGACCCAAGGAAGTCCCTGGTGTGAGTACATAGGCTTTCTCCTTCTTCCTTCAGCTTTCTGACTCGTCCACCCTGAGAAGTTTCCCTTACAGACCTAGGGCAAGCTGCGGCTCAGGGAGGCCTGACGGGGATGCCGTTCTCCAGCCAGGGTGGAACCTAGGGGTTCCTGAGCTCCACCCCAAGTCCTGACACACCTTGTGGCTGTGCCAGGCCCAGAAACAGCTCCCAACGTGCAGCATGGCTATGGTCTGCGCTGTGGGAGGCACTGGCTGGCTGAGCTGTCCCGCAGGCCCTTCCTTCACGGGACCGGCCAGAGGCTCTTGGATGGCTCATGCTGACAGCTGGCTGTGAGCACAGGCCTGAGGGGCTGCCACGGGCTCCTGGAGGTGACTCCCAGGTTCTCCTCTCCACCGGCTGGCCGCAGGCCTCAGGTCAGGCCTTGGTGTGGTGCAACTCCAGCTCAGCACATGGTGTGTCGGCGGCAGCTGGTGAGGAGCAGCGGGGATGTCGGAAGCCCTGGGTCTCTGATGCAGGACGGTGGCTTTTCTCTGCTCCCTGGCCAGGGCACAGCCCGAGCTGGCACCTGTCCCCTGCGCGCCTGCACCGCAGTCGGTCCCCAGGAGCACATCAGGCCTCAAACCTCTGCAGAGTCGTATGGCAGCACGGCTGCAGGTTCTCTGGGGATGAAGAGTGTCTCGCAGGTCCCAAGGATCTGAGCTCCTCACTAACCTTGTGCGTCACCAGGAGGGGCTGCAAGGAGGGACAGCTGCTCTGTGAGCTGACTCAGGCCCCAGCATGCGGGAGAGGCCGGCTGGGACCTGGCTGGGACTCAGCCTGGCTGGGACCTGGCTGGCTGGGACTCAGCTTAGCTGCGACTGTCCATGCTGGGACTCAGCCCAGCTGGGACTGTCCTTGCTGCAGCCCAGGCCCCAGTCACTTCCCTGTGACCCGGGGCGCCCGTGCGGCTCCACTGCATACAGGTCAGCTTCCCGAGGAGCAGCGATGGCCGTGGAGATCCTGGGGCATGAGGAAGCCAGATTTTTCCTTTGAATAGTGAGTAGCAGTGAACTTCCTTCCTGCACCCCAGCCCCTGCGTGCGCTGTCCCAGGCAGCATGCCAGGGAGGTGGCTGCGGTGCTCTGTTTGGGAGCTGGGCCAGGCAGCAGGCTCCCTCCAGCCACAGAGATGGTTCTCAGCAGCCCCCCTGCATGAGCACAGCTGGCCCAGCGCTCGGGGAGCTCCAAAGGGTTCAGGCTACACTGACATCTGCTCCTTCCAGCCTCGAAGGAACAGGACAACTCTGAACGTGGCTGGAGAAGCAGCGACCCAGCGCTTGGGACCTTCTGCCATTCCTCCATCTCGGATGCTCCAGCAGGTACAGCTGTTCCTTCCACCAGATGTCCTCTTGCCCGGCTGATCCTTGCTTTTCCCACACTTTGTAGAGTGTGGGAAGCTCTACGAAGCTGCTTGTACACTGGTACCTGTTCCTTTTGCCCTTTATCCAAAAAAACAGGGTAAATCCCAAACCAATCTGAGGTGGGTGCCTGCAGGAGCAGCTGGAGGGAAACCGAGGAGACAACGACCACCTGTGGATTTGAGCCGCACGGTGGTTTCGGAAGCAGATGAGACCGACGCTCATCTCATCCGCACGTTGCACAAGGGAAGGGTGAGATCCACCACCTGAGCATGGCCTCGGTGCTGAGCACAAAGCGGGTATGTCCCTGCCCCGGAGCCTGGATTTCAGCAGGGCCTTTGTGCAGCAGCCTTTGCTGCCCTTGGTGGCTGTCCTGCTGGGACGTGTCCTCACCGTGCCGTGTCTGGGTCTTGCCCAGGGCACTTGGGGAGGTGCAGAATGGGTCAGACCCTTGGGGGCTCCACCAGTGCCCTCCCAAAATGCCACCCTGCTCCTGCTCTTCGCTTCTTGACCTTTGACCTAATCCCAGGAGGGCTCTACCTTTTATCCCACAGCAGCTGGGTTTCTTTAAGAGCTTTTAGGCACTCTTTAAGTGCTTAAGAGCATTGCCACATGCAATCATTTGGAAATCCACGTAAAGCCTGGTTAATTGGATCACCCTCATCTCTGTCCTTGCAAGGGAAGATCATCCCCTGCCACGCCAGCTCTTCCCAAGGAGATAAGTACCTGGGTATCTGCCGGTTCTGCTCCGAGCCGTGACTGACTTCGGTGCGAGGCGTTCTGCCTGGCTTTTTGTTTTCATTTCCATGAGTGATTTAATCCTGTGCAGCCATTTTCCCTACAAAAGGTGGGGCAGCCACCCCCACCCCCCATCCCCTGGGAGCTGCAGAGCTGCAATCCAGGCTGGAAGCAGCACCGAGTCGAGGAGCTGGCATGCCAGCAGCTCGGCCACGGGATACAAATCCCAACTCCCACAGGTTCTGGAAGCTTCTTGAGGCAGTGTCCCCACTTGTGGGGAGTGGCAAAGGGAGGATGAGTGAGCGGGGCTGGGGCCAGGCTCCTCAGCACGTGTGATAAAGCCTGCCTCCGTCCATGAGAGAAGAAGCCAAACCCCAAAATAGCCCCATGTTCTGACAGAGGTTACAGTTCCGAAGCACAAATTTATATAACAGAGTTTGTGGTAAAACAACCCTGAATGTTTGGGGTCAGCCAGATACAGAGGCTGGAGAGAAGCACGTTGTCTGCTAGAGGAAGTGTTTCCAAAAACATGCGAAAATAACCAGTCACCTTCAGTTCCGCCAAGCTCCACGGTTCCTCCCCGTACCCCCTCGCTGGGTGCAGGAGCTCCACCGCCCCAAACTGGGGCCAGCATCAGCAAGGCATCACTGATGGGTGTCTATCACCCCACCAGCCAGGTGAGGAGGTTTGTCATGGCTTTCTTCCTTCACCAAGCCGATAGGTTCCTTCTGAAGAAACTGTTACACAGCACAGACAAACCCCAGAGCCTTGCCAGGAGCGTCAGTCAGATCCAGCCCTCTGCATATGGATATTCTGGGATTTTCCAGATCACTTGGCTTCAAGTAGGACGCATAAAAATACAACCTGAGGGTTCCTCTCTGCTTCAACGATCGGGTGTTTCATGCCAGACGGGGTGTGTCGGTGACCCTGTTTGAACTCACTGTGATCTGCACACCAACTGCTCCTGTGACTGTACAGGTCCACCTGTAACTCCCCAGCGTGGGGAGCCCATCATCCCTGTGCCACTCATCCTCCCTGCACCGCGGTTGTCCCCGGCAGTGCCAAAGGGTTGGCTGGGCTGCAGGGCTGGGATGTGGAGCCCTGTGCTCTGCAGGGGTGGCTGCGGTTCTCTGCGACTAAGTGAGCAGCAGCCTGGGGGATGGAGGTGGTGGTGTGGCTGGTGGGAACCACGGCCCTGCGTTGAGGCCACGGTGGTGGGTTTGCTGTCGAGCTTGACAAGCAGGTGGGATGCAGTTTGTTGTGGATGATGTTGAGAGGACAAAACCTGATGTGTGTGTGGTACCTCATCTGAGTGATGCTCCTGGGACACAGAATCACAGCTTCACAGAATTACAGGGGTTAGAAGGGACCCCCAGAGCCCATCAGGTCCAAACCCTGCCAAAGCAGCTCCCTAAGACAGGTCGCACAGGTCGGCATCCAGACAGGGCTGGAATATCTCCAGAGAAGGAGACTCCACACCCCCTGGGCAGCCTGTCCCAGGGCTCCCTCAACCTCACTGGGTAAAAGTTCTTCCGCATGTTGGTGTGGAACTTCCTACGCTCTAATTTGCAGCCATTGCCCCTTGTCCTGTCCCCACAGACCACTGAGAAGGGGCTGGCCATTTCCCCCTGTGTCCCACCCTTCAGATTTTGATAACCATTGATCAGATCCCCTCTCGGGCTGCTTTTCTCCAGGCTGAACAGTCCCAGGTCACTCAGCCTTTCCTCACAGGGGAGATGCTCCAGGCCCTTAACCATCTCCATAGCCTCCTCTGGACTCTCTCCAGGAGATCCCTGTCTTTTTTATCCCAGGGAGCCCAGAACTGGGCACAAAGCTGCAGGTGGGGCCTGACCAGGGCAGAGCAGAGGGGTAGGATCCCCTCCTGTGACCTGCTGGCCACACTCCTCTTGATGCCCCCAATCACCTTGATTTCAGTGGCACAAATAGGAGAGGAAGCAGAGACAAAGAAACATCCCAAACAGGAAGCTGCTGGGAAGGGGACAGATGTCAGGGCCTGGGTAGGTGAGGGCAGATGATGCCAGGACATCCTCCCAGGGGACGGGGATGGAGAGGGAGAACTGTCTCCGCACACGGACCCCTCTGTCTCACTCTCAGCCAGCCCAGGGGGTACAGGCAGACCAATGGCAGGAAGGGCCATGAGGACAGGGTGATCTCAAAACGGAATGCTTGGGTATTATTTATTTGCAGCTTCCCTGGATTTATCGGGCACCATCAGAGGGACTGAGGGGTAGAGGGGGCAGGCAAGGAGTGCCTCTTCTTGGGGAGGCTGCTGCCCCCCAGCCCTATGCTCTGCGGGCTCTGCCAGCCCAGCAGGGAGCGGGGGTCGGGAGGGGCCTTCTCAGACCCCTGTGCCGGGATGGGGTGATGGGAGGATCAATGCCTCCCGCAGGGTGCAAGGGCTGTGAGCCTGAATGCAGTGTTTCTGAGGGGTTTAGCCCGGAGACGCCACCAGTGGCTCCTGGCTGGGAGCAGCCGTGTTTGCTGCTGGTTTGGATACGTTTAATCCGGGCACGTCCGAAGCCCCCTGGATACATCTCATCACCAAGGCGAAGGTTAATCTAAACACCTTCCCCTGCGCCCCTCACGCAGCCGCTGCCTGCATCCCGAACCCGTTCGCTGGTGGGCCGGGAGCAGGACTGAGCACTTAACTCCTGTGAGTCCCTCTGCCTGCCTGCTGCTCCCCTGCGGCAAGGCGGGGGTTGAGCTCCCTTGGGGGGTCCCCTGCCCACCTTGCCTGACTGATGTTGGTGGAGGGGGCCCCGAGTGCGTGCGGGATGCCAGCGTTGGGTGGCGTGTGGCGCAGGCGGCCCCAGCCAAGGGGGATGCACTGCAGGGACCCCAGGGCCAGCCCTGGCTGGTGGCAAAGCAGCTTCAGCAATGCCTTGTCAGGCGTTTCTCCACCTCCCACAGTCCATGTGTCTTGGGCTTTCTAAGCCGGAGATGTTCCTGGAGCTGGTAACGCTGGCTGGGCCTTGCTTCCAGTTTTCCCTCCTCCTGATTCCCAGCATTAACTTTGCTTCTTGTGGCTTTTTCACCTTCTCCCTGGCATGGCTCCACAGAAGGTCAGGTCCATCTGTCACAGCACCAGGGCCCCAGTGGCTGGTAACAGCCAACCCAGCGTTGTGGCCTGGGCTCTCTCAGTGCATCGCGCTGCTGTCACCTACCCTGCGCTTCATCTGCCTCTCTTTATCTTTTTTTTGGGGTGCCCTCAGTCAGTTTTGGGCAATCTTGAGGCAGTTCTTTGTGTTCACCCTCCCTGGGTCAGCAACAATCCACGTGGCTTCGCTGCACGCGCCTTCTCCAGTGTGTTTGTGACCATCATGGGTCCCAGCGGGGGTCCCCAAGGAAAACTGCCTGGTGCTCATACCCTCCATTCCCCCTCCATTCCCCCCTTCTCCTGCTGCAGCAGGCACCCCTAGACCTACTGTTGGGACCCCTGTTGAGCGTCTGCCGATGTCCAAGCAGCCACTCTCAGTTGGTATCCCTCGCCTGCGTGTAGTCTTCCAGTAGCTGTGTCCCCCCTGTCCCTTCTGGCTTCCTGTGTGCCATGTTTATCCATGTGTGGCTGTTCCTGGTCTGCACAGTGGTTCGTGCAGAGCTGCCCGAGCTCGGACCAGGACTTCCCTACATCTTCAGGGTTTAAAAATTGGTCTTGCACTGGAGATCCAGAAGCTTTGTCCATGACCTGCTTCACAGTCAGGCCCTGCTGTGTGTGCCCCAAAGGAGTCCTGTGCTTTGGCCTCTGGTCACTGTGACACAGGGGACACCACGCAGTCCTGTGGCCACAGCCAGTCAGCCTGGGGGCATGAGCTGGGGTGGAAGGTGGGAGCGAAGCAGGGCCAGACCTTCCTCTACCCTGGCCCAGGATGGGTCCTTCCAGAGGGCGAGGAGTCGGGAGTGTCGCTGCTGGCGTGAAGTTGCATCGGCCAAACATTACCCTTCCTCCAACCCTGGGGATGGCGATCCCTGCTCTGCTACCTGTCCCCAAACCAGGGCAGGACCTCTCAGCCTCAGGCCAGTAATCCCCTGGTAGGACAGCAGGCAGAGCATCCCGCTCGGGCGGGCAGCTAGCGCCCAATTCGGGAGCTCGTGGGCGCGTGCTGGCCCAGCATCCCCATCCCGCCCGCAGACCCGGCACAGGTGCTGTGTAAGCACCGGCAGCATCCGAGGGGCGCTGCCCTGGCGGCTGGGTCTGGAGGCCAGCGGAGGCGAGGGGAGAGACGCTCCCGGTGACGACGCGGTTCCGCCGATGCCGACACCTCGGCACGTCTCCAGGCAGCGTCGGGGCGCCCGGGGGTCCCCGCGGGCAGGCTCGGCGGGCACGTTACGGACCTGCCATCGCGTCCCCTTGCCCCGCGCAGGGCTCGCCCCTCACTCGCGGCCCCGGCCGAGGAGCCGTCCCCAGCACCGGTCCCTGTGGAGCCCGGTCCCGGCACCCAGCCCCTGGCCTGCTGCAGCCCGGCTCGGGGCCTCGGCCCAGCTGGCCTCGCCCACGGCCGCAGGTCGCCAGGGCGCCGGGGGTGGGTGGGCAGCGCCGGTGAGGGGGGCGGCGTGGGGGCGGCCGCCCGGGATCCCAGCTCCCGGCCCCGTCACCCGCCCCTGGCCCCGCCCCCTGCCCCGCCCCTCCCGCGCCGCAACGGCCCCCGCCCCTCGCGCCGCCGACCGCCCCGCCCCGCCGCCGCACGCGCCCAATCAGCGCCGTCTCCTTGAGCGGCCGGTCCCGCCTCCCTCCCGCCGCCCTTCCCCGGCGCGCGTGCGTTCGGGCGCGCGCCGGAGCCCCGGCCGGCGGCCCCGCTCCGCCCTCCCGGCGCCCGCCAATCGGAGCGACGCCAGCGCCGCCCTGGCCCCGCCCCGCTCGCGGGGCTCGCGCCGCTGGCGGGCCGGGCGCGGCCTGTACGTCGGCGGGGGCGCGCGCGACCGGTCGTCCCGGTCGCGCGCAGGTGCGCACGGGAGCCGGTAGCGGCGGCACAGCGGGGGCCGCCGCTCGGCTCGGCTCGGCTCGGCTCGGGCTGCGGATGGCGGAGCGGCGGCCGGCGGCGGGGCCCGGGCAGCGGCGCGGCGCCGGAGGAGGTGAGGTTCGGGAGCGGCGGCGAGAGCGCCCCGCGGGACCTGTCCAGGTCCTGACGCGGCGGCAGGTGCCAGCGGTGCCGCCGGCGGCGGCGGCGGCGGGCCCGGCCGCCCCGCACCTGTTGAGCGTGGCGGGTGGGCGCGGGGGCTCCGGCCGCGGCGGGGCGCGGGGCGGCGCGGGGCCCGGCCGTGCCCGGCGGCGGGCGCGGGCTCCCGGGCGGCCTTGCTCGGCCAGGGGCCGCTGCGGCGAAGCCATTTTGAGGGGGGGGGGGGCTGAGGGGGACGGCGCGGCGCGAAGTTTGGCCCCGGTCGCCCGCCCCGGAGGAACCGCCCGGCGGGACCGGCCGTCCAGCGCCGCGTCTTCCCCGGGCTGCCGGGGCTGCGGCGGCCGCGGGGACCGGGCTGCCTTGCTCTCTGGCGCCGGCGCTCTGCCGCGCGGGAGCCCGCTGCTGGCGCGGAAGGTGAGCGCGGTGGCCCCGCTGCCCTCCCCTCCCTCCTGCCCCGGCGTGCCCCTTCCGGGGGAACCGGGGCTGGCCGCCTCCCCCCCGGCACCCGCTGCCCGCCCTCTGCAGCGGGGAAGGCGGGCGCGTCCTTGCGAGAGGAGCTGGGGCGTGAAATGCGGGGTCACCCCGCAGCGCCCCTTTGCCCGGGCACGCCGAGGTACCCTGGGCGCCCCGTGCTGTTGCTGTCTCCCCCGTAAGGCGGGTGGGGGGGTGGTTTGGGGGTGCGGGGCCCCTCCCGGGTCCGGTGGGGTTTGGTTTATGCTCCGGTCGCAATCCGTGTCCTTATCCAAAAAGCCTGGTTCGCTCAAAAACCACCGGCTGGCGTTTCTGAGCAGCGGGGCACGTCGGGTGTCCCCGCGGGGAGTGCCGAGGGGCGGCTGCTGGCTGCATCCCGCCCGGCTCTCCGCCTGCAGAACACGGGGCTCGGGCTCGGTGGTGGCGCCTGGCTGGAGAGGAGCCTCGGGGCTCGGGCTGGCCAAACTGCGAGTTAGATGGGTGGGCGACATCGCCAACCACAGCCAGGCTGGTGCTTGGAAACACGCTTGGCCCGGGCTTGTATTTAGCTCTCTGGGCAGATCCATCTGCGTGCCGGAGCCTAACCTCCTCCTTTTTGCTTTTCTCCCTCTCCAGTAGGACCTTTCGAGCGGCACCAAACCCCCGTTGATGTTCCTGCGCTGTGTGGGATTTGAACCCCGGGGCTCTGAACGCAGCGCTGCTGCTCAAGGGCTTTTACCTCTGCTTGTAGCATGTTTATTCCTCAGGGAGTCTTTTTCGGTGGTGAATGGAAGCTTCCTGGGTTTTGTGGCGTAAACCAGATTGTGGTCTTTATGTTTTTTGGTGTGCAGAAGTGGTGATGAGCTCGCCCTGGCTGTTGGACTCGTAGGGACATGCCGTTTGCTCCGTGAGTTTTCCCTCACCACCATTCAAGTGCTGCACGGGTGAAGTTGTAGCATCGTTCTAGCGTCGTTCCCCGAGCTGTTGTGCTTGAGAGTGGCAGCAGGCCAACCTACAGAGCTCAGAAGATGTTTAGAATAATTAGTGATGGACTACCCTTTTAAAATAATTGTTTGGGTTCATCTAGCACTCAGTTGTAGTGATATCTACCTCTAAAAATAGGCAGGCCTCCTGTGTAATGAGTCCCGTAGTATAAACAGTCACGTCTTGAATGGCTGTTGTTACTTTTAGGATGTCTAAGAGAGATGCTTTTGGGGGTTTTGCCAAATCCTCTGTCTGTTTGACTTCTTTTCTGCAGTGAATAATGTGGTTCTTGGCCCTTACGGCATGTAGTTGTGCGATGACCTGAGGAAAAACATAGTAACCCTCGCTGTTCGGTACCAGCAGGGCGGGACAGAAAGCTTCCCAAGGCAGCCCAAGGTCGAGCAGGCCTGCCTTCTCCATGAGATTCCTGCTCTGCCCAAGGTTGAGCAGGCCTGCCTTCTCCGTGAGATTCCTGCTCTGCCCAAGGTTGAGCAGGCCTTGCCTTCCCCATGAGATTCCTGCTCTGCCCAAGGTTGAGCAGGCCTTGCCTTCCCCATGAGATTCCTGCTCTGCCCAAGGTTGAGCAGGCCTGCCTTCTCCATGAGATTCCTGCTCTGTATGCTGCCTCCTTCACTGCAAATGTGGCCAGAGCTTAGCTGTGACAGGTGACTCTGCATGGCTCGTGCTTTGAGGCGCTGTCCCCGGTTAATGAAGCGAGCGTTGTCTGTGCCGGTGAGTCCGTGGTTTCCATGCAGAGAGCGGCTCAGGCGTGATTGTGGTCGCTGGGTTCGTGCTGACGCTCTCGCACCGTGCCGGGTTCTTTGTCACAAGGCTTGGCTTGCTGAGGGTGGCCTTTGGGAACGGGATGCCAGCCCCGAGCGTGCCGAGGAACAGCCGCGTGAGTGCGCAGCTCCTGCTCCCAGTAATTAAGGAAAGGGATTGTGTGAGGGGTTTTCTCACGTTTTGCCCTGCAGTTTATCAGAGCGGAACAGATGAGCTGTGGCCCTCACGCCTCATGCGCTTTCTAAACCTTCTCAGCAGCCAGCCTAGGCTTCTCCAGCCTAGTTTATTTGTGGAAGCCCCAGCTCAAGGGAAAGCCACCCAGCTTTTCCAGGAGGAGGAGAATTTGCTCTATCCAGACTTGGGCTCTGAGAAGGTAGTGTAGAGGACATTGTGCCTCATGGCTAAAGTGGGAGTTTGTCACTGAGCTGTGCTCATGCTGCGCTCACAGAACTTGGGGCATTTTTGTATCTGCCCCCAGCTTATTCAGGTTTATCTGCTCTGAGTTTAGTGTCCCTTCATGGGCTGGATGTGGTTTGGGAATGGAAATGTGCCGTATTCCTTCAGCAGCAGCCTCTTGCTTGACCTGAGCATGTCAGTCACAGAATCACAGGGGTTGGAAGGGACCTCCAGAGCCCATCGGGTCCAACCCCCTGCCAAAGCAGCTCCCTAGGACAGGTCACACAGGTTGGCATCCAGATGGGGCTGGAATATCTCCAGAGAAGGAGACTCCACACCCCCCTGGGCAGCCTGTCCCAGGGCTCCCTCACCCTCACTGGGTAAAAGTTCTTCTGCATGTTGGTGCGGAACTTCCTATGCTCTAACTTGCAGCCATTGCCCCTTGCCCTGTCCCCACAGAGCACTGAAAAGAGGCTGGCTGTTTCCACCTGCATCCCATACTTCAGATATTGATAAACATTAATAAGGGTCCCCCCTTAGTCTTCTTTTCTCCAGGCTGAACAGCCCCAGCTCACTCAGCCTTTCCTCATAGGGGAGATGCTCCAGGCCCTTAATCATCTTTGTAGCCTTCTCTGGACTCTCTCCAGGCCAGGGAGCCCAGAACTGGACACAATCCTCCAGAGTACTTTTATTTTGTCTGTTACAGACAAATGGGACTTTTTTTTTTCCTCTTTTAAAAGCAAAGTGCGTTCCGTCTGAAGCGAGTAAAACCTTCTAAATGGCTGGGCTTGTTAGCTCAGGCCGGGCAGGGTCACAGGGTGGAACCACAGCCGGGTCAGGCTCTGTGCTTCCTGCACCCCAAACCAGTGCCCTCGGCTGTTTGCAGCCCCCCGGCTGGAGAGCTTGTGTGGGGTTGGAGGATTCCCCTTAAGCAGCATGACAACAGACCCCCTCCATGCTTCTCTGAGCTGGGAGGGCTTTAGGCGAGGCCAAAACGAGCTAATGAGCTGTCTCTAGGTGCTGGCAGTGAGCGTGGCTGCTGGGGTTGATGCCTCTTGCATTTGAAATCGGTTCAGCGGGTGTGGGATCTTTGTTTGCACATCTGAGGACAGGGTCTGATGCAGAGGGAAGCGTAGCGCCTGCTGTTTGTGCAACTCCTGAGATTAGCAAGTGCTTGGCACCTCTGCAACTCAGGGCATCCAACTGCCGTACTATGGATTTCAGTTTAAGTTTAAGTACCAGAGATTAAAACTGTGGTTTTGGGCTGCATTTATCAGCAGAAGCTGCTATTTATGTGCCTTGGTTTTAAAGGAAACACCCTTAGAGTATAAATGTTGCGTGACCAAAAGGAAAAACACAAACCAGCTTAGGGAATTGATTATGTAAGCAAATGAAATGACATTTTTCAAGCGAGTTGCTTTCCTGTTTGCATACAGTGTGGATGGGTTTTGCTCTCACCTACCATTTCACAGCAGAGTGGGGTTGTCGGGTTTTTTTCCAGTCCTTTCAGTCAATGTCTTTTGTGTGGTAGGTATGAGAAATATTTGTTTTTGCAGTTTGAACCTCTGAAGAGGCTGTCAGCAGGCTCTGGGAGCTGGTGAGAACCGGCTGTGGGTATCAGGGTCTGGAGCTGACCAAAGCAGCAGCGCGTCTGTGCATTTTAAAAACCCCAAGATAATTATAAAAAAGAAGAAATCCCAGTAACTGATATTACTCTGGGAGCTGGGCTTGTCTCACAGCGCTGCCCCAGACCGCTGTCCTCTCAAGGATATCTGGTTGCAAAGGGAATTGGGATCATTTTTACATTCTCTGCCTCCAGGTCAGCCACGGCGTTTGTCTGTCCCCACGCAAAGGGAATCTGTCCCCTCCACAAAAGCTGTGGGGTTGGTTACCTTGAGCCTCCTTCGCCGGCGGGGAGCGGGGGCTGAGTCAGTGCTGGCTGCTGAGCGCGGTGACTCAGTGCTGTCCCCTCGGACGCGCGTCCAGCCCGCTGCCAGCAGAGCCTGGCCATAACCTGACTGCAGACGTGGCCTCTCTGGATATCTGTTGGTCAGAGGGCTCTGGGATTGTGGAGCTGGGTGGGAATTGCGTGTGCTGGAAGTTACAGGGCTTTTGTAAGGCGTAGTGGTGAGCAGCTGTGGAGGTGCCGGGAAGCTGGGAGGCCAGAGCTCCTTTCCTTTGTACTTGATAGCATGGTTTCAAGAGTTTTACAGCTTGATTTCATTTCTTGTTGTTTGATTATCTGCTTGAATAGCAACGTTGCTTTGTTTTCCTTGGGGGAGACATCTGTAGGGTTAGGCCTTTGTGTGCTTTTATGCCAGGATGGCCTCCTGAAAACACCTTTGTAGTGGGAACTCTCACCACTGCCATATGTTTCTGAGCTCCATTTCCCATGGCATAAGCATCACACTGCCAGTGTCCCCGAGTGAAATTGCTCAAGACATTGAAAAGTCCTTCAAGTCTAACGAGAAGGTAGATGTGTCAAAGGTGGGCGCCAAGGAGTTGGGTGAGAACTGGGGTCTGCAGGGAGGAAATCAATCCTCAGGTTAGGGCACCACTGGAGGGAGGGCTGTGGGCTGAGTGCAGGTATATTACTAGGCATCGTAGGGTCTTGGTGGTAGGGAGACAAACAGGAAATCAAGTCTCATAAGTAATTCCAGTAGGAGCTGAGTTATCCTTGTTTTCCTTTGGCAAGGAGTGATCTGAGGAGCAAGCTTGCATTGTCATAGGTGCTGGAAGAAAACAAAAGGCTTTTGGTACTGTCCTTCACCCTGCACCTTGGGGCTGAAGGTGGGGAGATGAGTGAGGATTTTAAATTTAACTGTAAAGGCTGCTGCAGTCATCTGGGAGAATGTCCTTTGTAGGTGCCACGCTTGGGTCAGGGTTTCTCTGTGCAGAGTGCTGTTGGCAGAGATACAAAAGGAAGGTCTTCCCTGGAAAACAGAAGAGCATCGCCTTTTTCCTGCATGCACCAGGGTGAACTGGAGGTATTTATACTGATAGGCTTTCCTGTATCAGTGTCTGAAGCTTTTGTCTTGTGTGGCAGACTGAAAGAGTAAATAATAATAATAATATACATTTAAAATAGTTAAAATATAATAAACATTATTTTATTAGTAGTAGTGGTTTGTTTGTTTGTTTGTAAGAGATTCTAACAGAGTGGAGCTCTTGGACCTGTATATTAAGCCTTGCAGGTGAGGTGCTGAGGAGTATCCTGAGTATTTTCATTCAGAAGAAAGGTTTGAATTAGAAATAGAGATCTCCCTTGTTTGGTGACGAGTCTGGCACCGCTGGTCAGGGCGTTTTCTCCTGTTACCTCATGTTACTGTCATACTTTAAGTCACACGTGCAGTTTTGTGATGGGCCTTTGGTACTGTTAGGCTTGAGGATTATACTGGTTCTGATTTATCACTGTTCCAAACTCTCCTCATTTCTCAGTGGCTCTCATTCCTTCTTCCTGCTATTAATTTTGTCATGTCGGCTCTGGGAAGAGATGAACTGTTTAAAATTTGATCACAAAGAGAAACGAGCGTGGGGAGTGGATGCAGCATGTGAAAATGAGGTGATCCTTCTCTGGCAGGGAGCTGGACTAGATGATTTCCATCCAGAGGTCCCTACCAAGCCCCATCATTCTGGGATTCTGTGAAAATGAAGGTTTTTTACATAGGGATCGCGAGGCAGCCTCAGCTAAGAAGTACTTTCCCTCCCATTTAATCTGGTTAAGTTTTGAGATTTACAGAGATAATTAGTACCTGCCTCTTCTGTTCTGAAGGGCTTCTGCTGGAAGCGTTCAGTGCCTCTAAAATGAGGTTGATATTTAGGGTTGATATACTCAGCTCCTCACCTTTATTAGCAAATGAGTCTTTTAAGTTTAAACTTTCGCTGCCTTTTTTTTTTCCTCACTTAATTATACTCTAATATTTGGGCATGGTCTGCTGGGAAGCTATTAGAGGGGAACCAACTGTCTTTACTTTATATGGCTTCCTGTAAGAACACAGGAGGCTCTTGAACTCAAAAATACCAGCAGCCCTATGTTTTCAGTAATAAATACTCCACGTGCATGCAGACTAGCTGTGGAATAAACATGGACATCCCTAGCAGAAGACCCCAGCCAGGGCTAATACAAAGACTGAGGTGTGGACTGTAAGATTGGGAGGTTTGTGCAGCAGAAACTGCCAGAGATTTGGGTGAGTGTTGAAGGAAAATGTCACCGTAGGCTTTACCCTGTTCCCACAACAGCTCCTGAGGGAAGAGTGTAGCTCTCAAGGTGCTGGAGCTTTGGTGTGGTTCACCCTGGATGCTACTAGGAGGACAGATTGTGAAAGTCTCCTACGGCAAAGGATGCAGCTGCTTCGTGTTACCCACTTCGTCTTCCATCTGTAGGAGCAAAAGATCTTTAATGAGCGGTGCCAAACTTGTTCCCCTTGTCTTGCATGTGTTGAACAACACTCATAACATGGAAGCTGTCCAGTATTTCATTCTCTAAATATTACAAGTCAGTCTTCCTCAGACTTCCTGTGGTCCTTCTCTGGGGTGAAGCAGTCCATTTGATGACTTCATCTTCACTGGGGAAACCACACACCAGCCAGTCCTACCAATATCCCCTACTTTTCTTACATTGTACATTTAAAACCACGGATAATGTATATTCTTTTCTTCCAAATTGCTTCAAGAGCTATTTCTACAACACCAGCTATAAGCTGAACTTTGATTAAATCACTAACAGGAGTACAGTTGGGCCAAATAAAATATTCACCTCCTGTTTTTTTTGGTAGAGTGATTAAAAGGGTGTAATTCAAGATCTGGGTTTTTATGGAGCTGAGGGCACTCTTTGCAATATTGGTCCAACTATCTTATATGTCTTGTATCCTCTCCTCCAAGCCTCTTTAGCTTGGAGGAGACTGAGGGGTGACCTTATTAATGTTTATAAACATGTAAAGGGCGAGTCAGGAGGCTGGAGCCAGGCTCTGCTCAGGGATGGCAGTGACAGGACAAGGAGCAGTGGTAAGTTCCATGGGAGCATACAGAGAAACTTTGTCACTGTGAGGGTGAGGGAGCCCTGGGACAGGCTGCCCAGAGAGGCTGTGGAGTCTCCTTCTCTGGAGACATTCAAACCCGTCTGGGTGCGTTCCTGTGTGATGTAGTCCGGGTGACCCTGCTCTGGCAGGGGGGTTGGACTAGACAAGCTTTCAAGGTCCCTTCCAATTGCTGATGGTCTGTGATTCTGTGACTGTAAGGAAAAAAATGCCTACTGATGAAAGCCAGGCTGAGATAACACATTTCAAGGCTGCTTTTGTCCTTAGATTTGCCGTGCTTTTTGCCACTAAAGATCAGTACTGGTATATTTAAGTCTCTGAAAAATGAGAGGAATGAATGTAAGCTGATGGCTCAACTGTGCCTCGTTTGTGAGAAACCCGTAATGAAGCTGGCTCCCTGGGGGAAGCTGGGTTTATAACCCTGTGCCGCTGCCCAGGATGCAAAGCTGGCTCTTCACAGAGCCTTGGAGCTTGCACTGGGAGACCAGAGGAGGAGGGGGAGGAGGAGATAGCTTGCCTTCGCTTCCCCTCTGAGAGCCCCGGGTCAGGCTTACACCTGGAAAGCACTTTGCAGCAGCCATGGCTGACATTTGCCACGCTATGGAAAGTAGCCAGGGGTTTCCTGTTGGGAGAGATCTCCTCCTTGGTCCATGTGAGAAATAAGGATTGTTTTCCCACTGCAGTTTTGCTATCTTTGACGGCTGGAAACTCATCATCTGGTTGAGCATTGCCTGTTGTACACTGACTCTGCGCTGGTTTGCAGCCCCTTGAACCTGTCGCCTGTGGAGTCAGCACAAAGTCTGGCTGTAGAGCTGAGGGGACCCTGACCTGTGGTCACTTCCCACGTTAAACTGGATAGAATCATAGAATCACAGACTGGTGTGGGTTGGAAGGGACCCCAAGGATCACAGAGCTCCAACCCCCCTGCCACAGGCAGGGCCACCAACCTCCACGCCTGGAGCTACACAAGGTTGCCCAGGGCCCCATCCAACCTGGCCTTGAACACCCCCAGGGATGGAGCACCCACCCCCTCTCTGGGCAGCCTAAATAAGATAAAACACGTTCCCTTTTCTTGTTTCTCCTAAAGCTTTTCAGAGCAGCCGGGTGGCACTGCGCTTCCACGGTGGCTTTGATGGCCTCTCTGGAGCTGCAGCCCCTATCCTGGTTAGCAGCACTCTTGCAGCACTTGAGTGCTGAGAGCAGATGTGCTTTCCTGGGATTTAATGTGTATTATACTGCCATCCCTATGATGGTGTTTGTACAGATGCTTTTTTATCTCTGGTGGTTTTCTGTGGTTTGATGTAGAGCGATACCGTGTTTTCATCAGAAAGTGGAGCTGGAATTTAATGCTTAACTCAAACCAGTGATCTTGGCAGTTGTGTGTCGGGTGGGTATGCCAGCATTTTAATCTGACTGAGAAACGTGCTTTCACTGTGCTGGGCTTCAGCTCAGACGAAGCAGTCACAAAGGAAGTAAAGCCAGGGGCTCCCCTTCGAGGACATCGGGAGCAGAGCTGTGCTCCATGAGCACGTCTGCCACCTCTGAGATTGCATTGGGTTGTGCCTCAGTCGCTCGTGAGCACGCAGCCTTTGATTAATCAGAAGCTAAATCGGGACCTTGTGCTGAGTCAGCAGCTCTGAAGAACGTGAAGCAGAGAAGTAGCGCTGAGTCAAGCGAAAGTGCTGAGTCCTGTTTGGGCACATGTCTGCTCTTGGCAAAGTGAGGGCAAAGGGGCAAAGTCTCCCAGCCTGAAGAGCTTCAAGAAAGCTCAGAAAACCCTCTATTACCTCCATAAAGAGTTAACTGCATCAAGAGGAGTGTGGCCAGCAGGTCACAGTAGGCGATCCTCGCTCTCTGCTCTGCCCTGGTCAGTCCCCACCTGGAGTATTGTGTCCAGTTCTGGGCTCCCTCGGATAAAAAAGCCAGGGATCTCCTGGAGAGAGTCCAGAGGAGGCTACAGAGATGGCTAATGGTCTGGAGCATCTCCCCTGTGAAGAAAGGCTGAGTGGGCTGGGGCTGTTCAGTCTGGAGAAAAGAAGACTAAGGGGGGACCTTATTAAAGTTTATCAGTATCTGAAGTATGGGATGCAGGGGGAAATGGGCAGCCCCTTTTCAGTGGTCTGTTGGAGACAGGACAAGGGGCAATGGCTGCAAGTTAGAGCATAGGAAGTTCTGCACCAACATGCGTAAGAACTTTTACCCAGTGAGGGTGAGGGAGCCCTGGGACAGGCTGCCCAGGGTGTGTGGAGTCTCCTTCTCTGGAGATATTCCAGCCCCATCTGGACGCCGACCTGTGTGACCTGTCCTAGGGAGCTGCTTTGGCAGGGGGTTGGACCTGATGATTTCTGGAGGTCCCTTCCAAGCCCTGTGACTCTGTGATAACCTTACGTGTTTGGTCTGGTGGGAGCTTCAGCCCGTTGCCTCCCCCTTACTTTGTGAGGACCGTCAGGTCCTTCCATGATAATTAAAGCCAGCCAAGTCTGATAATTTATTTTTTTCCCCCCTGTCTTTGAACTTTTTTGCAAAAACCTGGGAACTTATGTTAAACCCAGCTCTGCTGTTTTCCATAACGACGATAACGAGTTGGAAATACTTCCCGTCTGTGCAGAGGCAGCATTATTCTGAAAGCCTCTGGGTAGTTTATCCCCGTTGATGCTTTTGAATCAGAGTTGATTTCCGTAGACCTCGGCACTGATGCATGAGGATAATGAGGGGTGGGGAGTACTGCTGTAGCCGCTCCGGGTTTTTTCCTGCTGCAGCCTAGTTTCTCTTCCCTTATCCCCTGGAAGCTATTCTTAGTAAGTGCTTGTTGTTTGGAATTTTTTTTTTAATTAAGTGAGTGAATAATCAGTATTTCATTCACTGTCCTTACATATGCTTAAATATAGTATTAACGTAATCTTCTTATATGCTTTTCCTCCTGCTGCTCCCAAGTTCGCAAAGGAACCAGGTTCCCCTGTTAACAAGATCTGTGAATGAACGTGCCTGGAAGTAAAACAGGCCTTCCAGGCTCAGGCTCATGTTTATTGCCAAGAGATGATAATTTATTTATATTTTTGGAAGATAGCATTGTTCCTCATGCACACAGCTCCTTGTGCCGCAGGGTCCGTCTCTGCTTGTTTTCCTTGGTGCTGCCATAGAATCATAGAATCTCAGAATGGTCTGGGTTGGAAGGGACCCCAAGGAGTTCCAACCCCCCTGCCACAGGCAGGGCCACCAACCTCCAGGCCTGGAGCTACACAGGGTTGCCCAGGACCCCATCCAACCTGGCCCTGAACACCCCCAGGGATGGGGCATCCACCCCCTCTCTGGGCAGCCTGTTCCAGCCCCTCACCACTCTCTCTGGAAAAAACTTCCCCCTAATATCTAATTTAAACCTTCCCTCCTTTAGCTTCACTCCATCCCCCTTGTCCTGCCAGTCTCTGCCCTTTAACAAGCCGATTCCCCTCCTGTTTCTCTGCTCCCTTCAGGGACTGGAAGGCTGCAATGAGGTCCCCCTGCAGCCTTCTCTTCTCCAGGCTGAACAAGCCCAGCTCCCTCAGCCTCTCTTTGTAGGGGAGGTGCTCCAGCCCTCTGATCATCTCTGTGGCCTCTGAACCCTCAAGAACCTGGCAAGAGTTAATTCTTCTGCCTGCAGATTCCCCAGATACAGTGGGTGAAAGACGTTGCGTTTAGGTTTTCCCCCTTGCTTTGTGAGCAAGGTGACGATCTGGTAGCAAACTGAGTGTTTTCCCCTTTTAGGAAGGTTGATCTGCTGGAGGAGACCGGGGCGCTGATTGCCGTGTGTCAGTCAGTCTTCTCGTACGGGAGCCCCGCACGCCTCCCCCTCGGGCTGCAGCCCCGCCGAGCCGGGGAATGGGGTCAGGCAGCGCGGAGGGAGGGTTGTGCTCAGCCGGGGGGGGAGGAAAGGGGAGGTCAGGGAGGGTTTTCCCGCCGGTGCGCAGCCGCCGCCGCTGTCGTGACTGGTGTGGACGGCTTTGGGGCCGCGCCAGAAGGAGGGAGAGAGAAAGAGGGAGGGAGAGAGAAAGAGGGAGGGAGGGAGCTCTCCGTGGTGCCGAGCGGGGCCGGGCCAGCCCGCCGCTGCCGCGCGGGGCTGCCGTGAGGCGGCGGGTGGCGGGGCGGCCGGGCCGTGGGGCTGCCGGGCCGTGAGGCGGCGGGGCTGCCGGGCGTGTCTTCTCCTGCAGAGAGAGGGCTCGGTCTGCCGTGCCGATTGCCGGGGTTGGGTGTGTGGCCGTGGGTGTCCGAGTGCGGACGCTGGGTGCTCGCCGCAGCCGGCCGCGGGTCCCTTGGTGCGTGTGGGCGCTGCGGGGCCGCGGCCGGCTCGGGCCAGGAGGGGCTCAGAGCCTCAGGCCGTGCTTCCTGGGGACGGGATAAGAGTAAGGCAGCGACGAGGGACACAGCCGTGTTCCTACTGCTCCACACCTTCCTCAGGGCCCCTCTCTCCCATCTCTGCACTCCAGATCATGGTGGCTGGAGTTTTTCCTGTAGCCCAGCTCACGCTCAGCGCTCCCAGACAGCGTCCCCAGTGCTGCTGTTCATTTCCTGCCTCCTTCAGACTCCTCACACATTTTTTCGTAGGTAAAACATTCTGGTTTTCACGTGGATTTCAGTCTGGTTTCGTGGGCAGCAGGCAAGATCCCCATCGCAGGTGAACCAGCACACTTAGGAGGCTGATTTTACCATCAGTGCTGTCCTGGCTGGCCCTTACAGTTAATTCAGGTTCAGAGTTGTCCTCTGCTTGTTGTCCTTTCCATCTGTTCTTTCCTCTTTCGATCTGTTCTTGCCTCACTAAGTCATTGGCAAGGTTTATTTTAAAAGAAAGTTGCCTTTCCAGTGTTAAGCAAAGCTTCCCTGATAGCTGTGAGAAGGTTTGCTGAATAGCTGCTCTTGATCGCTTTTGGTGAATGGAAATACACCATCTGATTCTTGCATTGGAAGCTCTGTTGAGGAATATGGCTATTGACTGTTAATCTCCTGCCAGAGTGTCACCTGAGCAATAGCACTGCTTGGACAAAACCTCCTTTTAAATCCTAAAAGGGGAAAAAAAATAAAAATTCCAGTATTTTGAAGGTCATGGCTTTTCTAGTGCGGTGGTAGGAAGCAGTGAAAGGAATTGCTCTCCTCCTAGTCTTCAGAGCACTGGAATAGGCTGCCCAGAGAGGGTGTGGAGTCTCCATCTCTGGAGATACTCAAGACCTGTCTGGACACCTATCTGTGCAATATGAGCCAGGGAGCTGCTTTGGCAGGGGGGTTGGACCCGATGGTCTCTGGAGGTCCCTTCCAACCCCTATGATTCTGTGAGTCTGTGGCTTGAGTGGCACATCTTCCTTGCAGTGTTGGTAGTGAATATGACTTCAGTGTGTGTGTGTGTGGTGAGATGGCTTCGAATAAATGACTTGTGTGTCTGTGTTAGCAGGCTGCTGACATGCTTACCAGAGGTCTTCACCTCACAGAGCTATGTTTGTGGTGCTGTTTGGAGAACAGCTAACATGTGGCATTGCTGAATGAATGGCTTCATGGTTACTTTGCAGCAAATGGGCATGGTATATGTGTGCTTATGAAATACACCCATATGTGTGATTGTTTGCATTCAGCACTTTGTTCCAGAAGACAAATTTCCAAATACAAAGTCATTTAGACGTGGTAAAAGGTCACTAAAGCAGATGCATGACATAAATTCCACTCAGTAACATGGTTTCTTCACATAGGAACATAAGTACCAGCT
Source organism: Gallinula chloropus (assembly GCF_964237585.1). Lineage (NCBI taxonomy): Eukaryota > Metazoa > Chordata > Aves > Gruiformes > Rallidae > Gallinula > Gallinula chloropus. The sequence continues at coordinate 26,973,596 of NC_140090.1, read as the reverse complement.
GCAATCACCTCGGTAGTCTTGGTTGCATTAAATGGCTCTTTAACTCTTCAGTTCTCTTGTCTGGAAGCTGAAGCAAATTTTACACCTCAGGTTATTTGCTTCCCTGTCTGGGTGTGTCAAGGGAACAGGGAATTTCCACCCTCTTCCAGGAGCAGATGCAGCATAGTCCATACAGATGCAGTGCTCATCCCTCTGTTAACCTCTCCCTGGTTTGAAATTCCTGAGGGCTTGTGAGGGGTTGATAAACGTTTGCTGGTGTGTGTGTGGGAAGTGGCGGAGGAGGGATGTGGTAATGGTACGTGCCCAGGGAGGTGGGAAGGATGGTACGTGCCCAGGGAGGTGGGAAGGATGGCTGTAGCACCCTGTACCACAGCTAGCAGCACTGTGTGTTTGGCTGGAGTGGAAATGCAGCTGAGCAGGGGAAAAAGAGACATGGCTCTCTGGTTTCCAGCAGAATCACAGCCAGGTGTCCCTTGTGCCCCAGATGAAGGCTGCTTTCCCTTGGCTTCTTGACCCTTCCTTCCCTGGGGGCTTGGGTTGGGTGCTGCTCAGCTGCCACCCTCGCACAGCGCATTTTGGATGCTGGCAGCTCTGCTCCTCCTGGGACCACTGGGAAATGATTTCTGAAAGGCTATAGGACAGCAACGGTGCTCCTGGCTAATCCAATGTAGTTCTTTACTCTGCTGTCATCTGTGACATGTATCAATCCTGCCCAAACAGCAGCAGTTATTTCTTGCCTTCATGCAGAAAGCTTCATTTGGCTCTGTATGGCTCTCCCAGGGCAGATAATCGCTTCTCTTTTTTCCTCTCCCCGCTGTATTTGGCACGGTCACACTCTGATTTGTTCTCAGACTGAGCAGCTCTTGGGAGACTGCTCTCGAGCTCCCTGTGCCACACAGTCCTCCCCTGTTTTCCCCCTGCTTTGAAATGATATTGATTTGCAAGAGCTGGCAAAGATTGGCAGGGCCCACATGCAATGTTGCCATGCCTCGTGCAATGATAAGTTTCTGATGTAAATCATTCTCTCGTATTGGTAAACTCCCCCCCCCCAAAATGTCCCCCCTGGCAGAACTCTGTCCTTTCTCTTTTTAATCCCTCTAATTCTGGCAGTCACCATCACCTCTGCAGAGGTAATTATTATGGCTCTCTATCAAATGCTGCATTGATTTCTTTTTATTGGCACGACTGGTGCTAACTCCAAGTCTGTTGCTGCCCCATCTGATGATGGTGCTGCTACAGCAGATGTGCAGCTTGGCTGGAAAAAGCCATTTGAAAACCTCAGTGGGGTCAGTACACCCACTTCTAACTGGGGCTTCGTTATGCACAGAATCAGAGAGTCGCAGGGTTGGAAAAGCCCTTTAGGATCATCGAGCACAACCGTCCCTGTTCTGTGCTGACCCATCTCCCTGAGCACCTCATCTCCCCGTCTGTTAAACACACCCAGGGAAGGTGACTCAGCCCCTCCCTGGGCAGCCTGTGCCAGGCCCTGACAGCTCTTTCAGGGAAGAACTTTTCCCTCACGTCTGAGCTGACCCTGCCCTGGGGCAGCTAGAGCCCATTTCCCCTTGTCCTACCTCCTGTCCCCTGGCTGAAGAGACCATCACCCACCTCTCTACAGCCTCCCTTCAGGTAGTTGTAGGTGATGAGAAGGTCTCCCCTCAGCCTCCTCTTCTCCAGGCTGAACACCCCCAGCTCCCTCAGCTGCTCCTCATAGGATTTGCCCTTCCCCAGCCTGGTTTCCCTTCTCTGGACATGCTCCAGGACCTCCATATCCTTCTTGCAGTGAGGAGCCCAGAACTGGACCCAGCACTTGAGGTGCAGCCTCACCAGTGCCCAGTACAGGGGCACAATCCTCTCTCTAGACCTACTGGCCACACTATTTTTGATACGAGCCAGGATGCCACTGGCCTTCCTGGCCCCCCAGGCACACTGCTGGCTCATGTTCAGCCACCCAACACCCCCAGCTCCTTCTCTGCCTGACATCTCTACAGCTGCTCTGCCCCAGCCTGTAGCGCTGTGTGGGGTTGTTCTGTCCCATGTGCAGGACTCTGCCCTTGGTGCTGTTAAACCTCATCCCATTGGGTCTTCTCCAGCATCACAGCAAGCTTTTTCAAACCTTTCCCAGTATGCAGGTCACACCAGCCAGGGCTCTGTGTGTCCATGCCATCCTGACTTGTGCCTTGGCCAAGCCAGCATCCTGTCCCACTCTCCTCCCGACCTGTCCAAACTCGACTCAGTGTTTCCCTCATTGGTCTTGTCGAACTCGGGGATGTATCACAGCTTCTTGAGTGAGAAGGTGGTGAGTACCATTTCTGCACAACGTGGCTGTAAAATGTCTAATGTTCTGTGATGGCAAACACTCTGCCTACACACCAGAGTGGTGACGGAAGTCAGACTTTACACCATAAGCGTGGTGGTATGGGGTTTTTTTTTAAACTTACAGCTATTTAGAACTGAATAAGGCAAGGAGCTGCTCTGGAAGGGACAGCTGAGTCAGGCTTGTGTTGGAGGGATCCCCAATAGCCAGCTGCAGCTGCCGGGTCCTGAAGAAGGTTTCCAGAAATTCAGAAGACCGGCTGGCAGTCAAGCCCTCTCAGAAGTCAGCTTGAAGTTCTCCAAATCTGCTCCTATTTACAGTGGGGGGGGAAGCAGAAATGTGATTTTAGAAGTGAAAGGTAACACTTTCATATTCTTAGAAGTCCAGCAGCTGTTTTTACCAGAAACATTGCAGGGATGAGAGACACATACAAAAATCTCTGGAAGCTGCCACCATGGGAATGCGGGCTGTGGTGAGACTTCGGGTACGAGCAACAGGGTGCTTTGAGTTTCACATGCCAGCTGCTGCCCTGTGCTCCCTGTGCATGCTGCAGCGGGCTGAGAGCTGGCCTCAGCAGTGGAGAACAGGTCACAGAACCATAGGGGTTGGAAGGGACCCCCAGAACCCATTGGGTCCAACCCCCTGCCAAAGCAGCTCCCTGGCTCATATTGCATAGGTCGGTGTCCAGGCGGGGCTGGAATATCTCCAGAGAAGGAGACTCCACACCCCCTGGGCAGCCTGTCCCAGGGCTCCTTCACCCTCACTGGGAAGAAGTTCTTCCCCAGATTGGTGTGGAACTCCCTGTGCTCCAACTTGAGCCCATCGCCCCTTGTCCTGTCCCCACAGACACTGAGAAGAGGCTGGCCATGTCCCCCTGTGTCCCACCCTTCAGATATTGATAAACATTGATCAGATCCCCCCTTAGTCCTCTTTTCTCCAGGCTGAACAGTCCCAGCTCACTCAGCCTTTCCTCACAAGGGAGATGCTCCAGGCCCTTAATTATCTCCGTAGCCTCCTCTGGACTCTCTCCAGGACATCCCTGGCTTTTTTATCCCAGGGAGCCCAGAACTGGACACAACACTCCAGGAGGGGCCTGACCAAGGCAGAGCAGAGGAGGAGGATCGCCTCCTGTGACCTGCTGGCCACTAACGATACAATTTAAGGTAAAGGTGCTGTTTTTTTGGGCAGTTCATGGGATCCCCCTTTGTGCAGCAGTGCATTGGGCCGCCGTGCCCACAGGTAGGTTGGTCAGAGTCCTTGCTTGTGGTCCAGGCCCCCGGGTCAGGCTGTGAAAACAGTTACAGCCGGACTGGGACAGTGTGGGAGAATGGTGTGCAATTGGATGTGAGTGATCAAAAGTGATCGAAAGGGCAAAAGTTAGGGCTCCAGGCAGCCTTTTGCACCTCTTCCTGCAGAGCCTGGCCCCTCTGCTGTCCCTGCATCGCTCTCACGCCATCCCCAGCTCTGCCCAGAGCACAGTGTGGGGGTGTGTGCATGAATAGGGAAGCAGTGAGAAAACAACTGACCCGGAAACGTGATTCCCAACTAATCAGGGCCCAGTCCTTTGTTTGGGAAGACAGTGGGATTTGGCTTCCTTCCATCGCCTTCTAACTTCCCAATGCACAGAGATCTCGTCAGGTGCAGATTAAAACCAAAGGGTTAAAGAGCTCTGAAATCCTTTTATGTTAAATGCATTTAACAGCAATAATAATTAAATCCCAGCAGCAGGCCCTGGCAAGTGACCACAAGCTCTCTGCTTGGGTGGGGTGACAGCGGGGATGCGGTGCTTGCTGCTGCTGTGGGGTGCCCTGGCTTTTGGTGTGCACCTGAAATCCACGGCTGTTGTTTGCCTGGTTTGGTTTGTGCTTTCCTGGCTTTCCATGGCTCTGGGTGCAGTCTGGGGCTGTTTCTCCCAGTGGGGCAAGCTGTTGGCGAGCTGCAGGCTGATGGGGAATGACACACGTGGTGATTCGTATCAAAGGCTGAGCCTGAAATGTGCCCAGACAATACCTGTTGTTAAGCCCTGTTTCCAGGCTGTGTGGTTTATCTTGGTGTACTCATTTTACTGCAGTTGCAGCACCCTCTTCTGCTGCTTTATCTTGTTGTGGGTGCTATAAACTGCAATCAGGTTGCCTTCCAATCTCACTGATAAAAGTAACGGATCTCTGTGGCTGGGATGCCTGAAGCTGGTTTTTCCTGCAGTCCTTTGTGTGTGTGTGTATGCCTGTGTCCCTGGGATCTTGTCTTTGTTTAATGTCCTTCATGTCACTCGTCCTCTCTCAGGCTGAGCTAGGTAACCCTAGTCTCAGTTGATGCTCCACTTGTAAATTCAGCTTTGAATCACGTTCAGGCTGCAGAAGGGGTCTGGGAGCTCGTAGCAAGTTGTGTCTCATTATCAGGTGCTGCTTGGCGTGGGCCATACACCATCCCACCTTCACCAATCCCTGCTCCCTCTCCCAGCTCCTTCAGCAGCTGCTTGGTACACAGGGCAGCTGGAAGGAGCTGAGGGCAGCAGATTGCTTCCCTGCCTGGCAGTGGCTCAGCCATCCTGTCCTGCCTGTAAAAGTAGAAGCCTGTGGATAAAGATGCATTGTTTTGGGTGGTCCTGAAGTGCTAAACTTAATATTTAAGGGCTGTGGGGAGGGACTCGAATTCGCAGGGTACAGCGTAGAGAAGATACCCATGCGTCCTTAATGCAGGACACAAACCTCCTGAGTTTCAGCACTGTTAAGCTGAGGGTTAAGTAAGTTTCCATCTTTTTACTAAACATGCATTTCTGATGCATTCTTCTGAAGTCTTAATATTAAGGTGCAGAAAGTCCATGTGGCTTGTGTGCATCTTCGCTTCGCCCTGGGGAGGAAGCACGGACGAAGATCATCAGCCTGCCTTGTTCAGAAGGCTTCAAAGTCCCACTCTTGTTCAAACAAAGGCCGGTTTGCAGACCTCTGGCATGTACCACACTTAGGTAGGGCAAACAGGCAGGGGATTTACAGCTGGTGTTTTCAGAAGCCCTCGTTCAAACGCTGATGCTAGCAGAGACAGCAGCTTTCAGCAGCTTTCTTACCTGGTGCAGGAATGTCCCACCTTAATGGAGCATCTTCCAGCACCACGGTTGGTGCAGCTGAGACATGTTGATTGTTCCATTCCCACTGGTCCTCTGGCCTAAAATCTTGCCCACAGTCTTGTCTGTAGTCCAGACTAATCTTTTTCTCATCTATATTAGAGTACTTAATGTGGAATGGAGAAGTGACTTCCAATTGATTCCTAAACTCCTTTGCATTAGGTGCTTCAGAAGTTGCTGCTTGGTCTCAAGATCACTCTACTGAATTATTTTAGTTCCACTAATGTTTAAAACAGCTACATGAGCAATGTAAATGTTTGAACATTAGCTACAGGGGAGTCACAGAAAACACAAGTAAAGCCTAGACTTCCATGAAGACATTGCTGGTAATTTTGCTCACCTGAATCATCCCTTCAGCTTCTGTCACAGTCTCCTCTAAAGTCACTCTTCTGCATGGGACGTGGGGGTCCTGTTGAAGGGAGGAGTGGCACTGAAGTCTTTGACTTTGAAATTATGGTGTTTCAATACTGAAATTTTATATTGAGGCTTTAGGCTGTCACAGATAACCCATACATCAACCTGTTGTTGATGTAACTTTTCAAGTGGAGAGATCACAACATTAAAAATCAGAAATTAAAAGTTCATGCTGATCAGAGAATCACAGGATCACAGAACCACAGGGGTCAGAAAGGATCCCCAGAGCCCATTGGGTCCAACCCCCTGCCAAAGCAGCTCCCTAGGACAGGTCACACAGATCGGTGTCCAGACGGGGCTGGAATATCTCCAGAGAAGGAGACTCCACACCCCCTTGGGCAGCCTGTCCCAGGGCTCCCTCAACCTCACTGGGTAAAAGTTCTTCCCCAGATTGGGGGGGAACTTCCTATGCTCTAACTTGAGGCCATCACCCCTTGTCCTGTCCCCACAGACACTGAGAAGAGGCTGCCCATGTCCCCCTGTGTCCCATACTGAAGATATTGATAAACATTGATCAGATCCCCTCTTAGTCTTCTTTTCTCCAGGCTGAACAGTCCCAGCTCACTCAGCATTTCCTCACAGGGGAGATGCTCCAGGCCCTTAACCATTTCCATAGCCTCCTCTGAACTCTCTCTAGGAGATCCCTGGCTTTTTTATGCCAGGGAGCCCAGAACTGGACACAATACTCCAGGTGGGGCCTGACCAGGGTAGAGCAGAGGGGCTGGCCACACTCCTCTTGATGCCCCCCAGGATCCCATTGGCTCTTTCAGCCCCCAGGGCACACTGCTGGCTCGTGGCCACCCTGTCACTCACCAGGACCCCCAGGTCCTTCTCCACACAGCTCCTCTCCAGCAGGTCACCCCCAGCCTATACTGATTCCAGCAGTTATTCTTTCCCAGATGCAAGACTCTCCACTTGCTTTTATTAAACCCCAACTGGTTTCTCCCTGCCCAGCTCTCCAGCTGATGTGAAACTAAATGTGGTGAATGTTAGGAAAAAAAAAAAGGCTCTGTATTTGTCCCCTAAGAGGTTTGAATGTTTGAGTGTTGCAGACTGAACAAGGAATGTAAACGTACTTGATAGTGGCAGCAAAAGCAGTGCTGCACAGAGTAGCATTCTTGTGGATTCTAACCCAAGTGCTGTGGCTTAATAGCTGCTGAAGTTTCCTGGCATTTGAAGTGCCAGTGAGTGTGGTTTTGGTGTGTTACAAACAGATCCTTTCCATGAGTGAGTTCAAAGCCAGTGTTTATTTTATGCCAGGGGCAGGAGACATGTTTGGTAGCTTTGTCTTGTGTATAAACTGCTCTTGCTGCTTTTTTCATAAACTCTTCCCCCCCCCCCCCCTCATTATCACAGAATCATAGAATCACAGACTGGTCTGGGTTGGAAGGGACCCCAAGGATCACAGAGCTCCAACCCCCTGCCACAGGCAGGGCCACCAACCTCCAGGCCTGGAGCTACACAAGGTTGCCCAGGGCCCCATCCAACCTGGCCTTGAACACCCCCAGGGATGGGGCATCCACCACCTCTCTGGGCAGCCTTTTCCAGCCCCTCACCACTGTCTCTGGAAAGAACTTCCCCTTAAGATCTCATCTAACCCTTCCCTCCCTCAGCTTTAATCCATCCCCCTTGTCCTGCCAGTCTCTGCCCTTTGACAAGCCAATTCCCCTCCTCTTTCTCTGCTCCCTTCAGGTACTGGAAGGCTGCAATGAGGTCCCCCCCAGACTTCTCTTCTCCAGGCTGAACACCCCCAGCTCTCTCAGCCTCTCTTTGTAGGGGAGGTGCTCCAGCCCTCTGATCATCTTTGTGGCCTCCTCTGAACCCTCTCCAACAGTCCCACATCTTCCTTGTATTATGATGCTGTGTTGCTAGTCTTGCCTCATTCAGAACTTGAGCTATTCAGAAGGGACCTGGGGTTTGTGGGTTGGATCTGGCCTTTTCATGGATTCAGCCTGATAAAGTGAGGTGGGTCCTATCAAAGATGGTCACATTGATTTCTTGTATTCAGATGTAAAAGCTGTTTCCAAAGGTTTCTCCCAGCAGCTCACCTTAATCTGGGGTTGAGGAGCTAAAGCAAGTCTTTTTTAATTAGACAGCCCTGCTGCTCTGGTGCTTCAGGAGGGTATAAATCAGTCAGCAAGACCCCTGGCTGCATCTGTGTGGAAAATACACCACCTTCTGAGTTCCTGTCTGTCCTGTCTGTGTGGAAATGCCTGGAGACAACCCCTGCCAGGAGGTGAACCCAGCAGAGAGGAACTGAGCTCTGTGTTTGGCTTTCCAGCACTGAGCAGGGCTGTTCCCTGAGCCAGCAGTGATATTGGAAGGGCAGAGGATGTTGGATCTAACGTACCTGTGTGTGTTGCATGCAGTTGAGATGCCTTGGCAGCTTCCCTGTGTCTTGCAGAGTATCCCAGACTCATTTGGGTTGGAAGGCACCTCAGAGCCCATCTAATTCTACCTCTCCTGCATGGTTGGTATTAGCCCAGGCTGCCCAAAGCCCCATCCAAAACAGGTAGAAAGGTAAATGTGATTGGCATTAGTGGGTTTTGTCCTGTCTGTGTGGCTGGGGCTGGGCACCTCCAGATCCTTACCTTGTGTTGGGGTGGTCCTTGCAGGTTCATGTCCTTGAGGTGGTGGGACCTCCTGTCCCTTGGGGGTGGGTGTTTAGGAGGTCTCTGTCTTTGGCCATACTTACTCCCCTAAAATCTCACAGAATTGAATGGACACACCTAGTGCCTTTGCAAGTTTAAATGCTGTTGGGAAATCACTGTTGGAAATTACTGGAGGGAAACATGCGCGTGTTTCTGTGTGTGCCCAGTGCAAGGGTGCCTGCTCCCCTTGGCTCTGGGGCTGTGTCCCGTCCTCTGACCTCAGAAGGTGAGTCCCTGCCTGACCGTGTCCCTCTGCTCCTCTGGGCTGGAGCACAGGCCTGGGGCAGGCCGATGGCTCCCGGAATGGGCAGCGTGGCAGTGACAGCTGTGGAGCTGGAGTTGCAGGACCTCTGCCACCCGCTTGGCCAAGGACACCTTCATTCAGCCTTCCCATCCCTGAAGGGAGCAGAGAAACAGGAGGGGAATCAGCTTGTTAAAAGGGCAGAGACTGGCAGGACAAGGGGGATGGATTGAAGCTAAAGGAGGGAAGGTTTAAATTAGATATTAGGGGGAAGTTCTTTCCAGAGAGAGTGGTGAGGGGCTGGAACAGGCTGCCCAGAGAGTGGGTGGATGCCCCGTCCCTGGGGGTGTTCAAGGCCAGGTTGGCTGGGGCCCTGGGCAGCCTTGTGTAGCTCCAGGCCTGGAGGTTGGTGGCCCTGCCTGTGGCAGGGGGGTTGGAGCTCTGTGATCCTTGGGGTCCCTTCCAACCCAGACCAGTCTGGTCTATGATTGCCTTCAAGGAAGGAGATCTTCATTGCTTAAGGAGAGTCTGTAACTCTTTCTACTTTCTCAAAGACTTGAGGATTATTTGTTGACCAACCAAGACCACAGAATGTTAGCTGGATGTACTTCTCAGTGCCTTTCTTCTGAGGAAGAAGGGTTCAAAGGGCTGGCAGATGAACTCAGAGAAACTAGGGGTGCTATTTTACACACGTGGGGTGTAGTCTGAAGTTACCAGGTCTCTAATTCGATTCTCATTGTCCTGAAACGTGTTCAGTTGAGCTTTAAACAGTTCTAAATGCCCAGCACCAAGTGTTCTTCAGATGGTTCCAAGTGTCCTGTGCTGTCCAGGGAGAAGTTGTGTTGTGTGTGTGTGTTGCTGAACTTGTTTGCACAAATAGACTCACTAGTCCTTTCCAGACATGGAGCTGAAATGCCTTTAGAGATGAAGCTGGGATGAAGTCGCTTGATTTCCATCTGTGTTGCTTTTCAGTTGTTATCCCAGCCCTGTGATAAGAGACAAGAATTCTCAGGCTTGATTTGGAACTCCTTATTTTAGTCCTGCCTGTGGCAGAAGGATAAACCCATATTAAAATGACAGCTGTGGGTTCAGGAGGGAAGCAAATGCCAAGGAGGTGACGTGAGCATCTATCTTCGGGGCCTGTTTCTTGACATTTTTAAGGTGCTAAGAACTGGTTTCCTCATTTCTTGGGAAGTAACAATGTGGAGATGCAGTGGGGAGGTGCCAGGACCCTCGAGGAGCCCCTTCTGCCAGGCAACACTGATCTCCCTGCAGAAGGTGGCGGGGAAGCATGCTGTGTTCTGGCTTGAGTGTGCCCAGGGGTATCCATCTGCCCCTGGGCAGAGCCTGGCAGGGTGTGGAGGAGACCAGAGGTTTATTCCTGGGTTTTACAGCAGTGCTGGGTTCTTTTATTTCCCATTTAGTGTCTTATTGCTCACAGTCCTTCAGCACCAGGCTTCCACAGCCTGGCTGTCGCGGGGCTGGGGGCTCTGGGCTGGAGCCTGGCTCACGGGGTCTCTTCTGCTGCTGACGTGGGGCCACAAAACTGCAGGGCAGAGCTGAGCGAATGCCCTCAGAGCCACCAGATGTGTCTGCACACGCAGCTTGGCCTGCAGTGACAGCCCCACACGCGGGGCAGGGCATGGAAGGGCCTGCTGCCCCCACCCCCCCCGCCTGCTGTCCCCCCACCCCCTGCCTGCTGGCCCCCCACCCTTTGCCTGCTGCCCCCCACCCCCCGCTTGCTGCCCCCCACCCCTTGCCTGCTGCTCCCCACTCCCCGCCTGCTGCCCCCCACCCCCTACCCGCTGCCCCCCCAACCCCCGCCTGCTGCTCCCCCAACCCCCGCCTGCTGCCCCCCACCCCTTGCCTGCTGCTCCCCACTCCCCGCCTGCTGCTCCCCACTCCCCCCGCCTGCTGCTCCCCACTCCCCCCGCCTGCTGCCCCCCCACCCCCCGCCTGCTGCCCCCCCACCCCCCGCCTGCTGCTCCCCCAACCCCCGCCTGCTGCTCCCCACTGCCTGCCTGCTGCCCCCACATCCCCTGCCTGCTGCCCCCCACTCCCCGCCTGTTGCTCTCCCACCCCCCCCACCTCCTGCTCCACCACCCACTGCCTGCCCCTCCTGCCTCCTGACCCTGCTGCCCCCCCAACACTGCCTGCCCCTCCTGCCTCTGCCTGCCTGTCCATCCTACCTCTGCCTGCCCCCTTGCCCCTGCTGCCCCCACCCTGCCTGCTGCTGCTCACCTCCAGCACATTCTTGGAGTACTGTGCTCTGCCAGCTGGACAGCCAGCAGTCAGGCAGCCAAGGCTCCCATTTTCTCTGTGGGTACATCCATACTGTAAAACCTCTCCATCTGCCCCGTGCCTCAGGCTGGTAGGAAGGGGCAGGAGGTTTTTGCACTTGGGGATAAACATATTTTAAGCCCCAAGTCTCCTGGATTGTGTTCACTTGGTTTGTTTGAAACTCAGGGGATTACTGCCCAGGGTGATGCAGCATGTGAGGAATACACCTTCCACGCCACAGTTTCCAAACCATCTGGAGGGTATGTGGTTGTGAAAGCTTAGTGAGCAGTTGCTAGCAGTGTGTTGTCTCAGGGTTAGGTGTCATTTAGGTATAACTTGAAAGCTGTGCTCACTTTTTTGGGTGGATGTGGCCACAGGTAGCCGAATTTCACATCACACAGTTTATAGCTCCTATTTCCTAGAGTTTGGAAGAGTTTTTGGTGTGGGTGGAGGGCTGCTAGGTTGGGAAGATGTTAAAGGAACTGGTCAGTGAGGTGTAGATGCTGCATCCCCACATGGTGGGCTGGAGAATCCTCCTGTCTGCTGAAGCTGTGTTGAGCTTTCTGGGTGTTTTCACTACTTCATGCTAAGACCAATACATTGTTGGCAATTTTTTGCTGGGTTAGTGGAAAATGCCACCATCAAGTGTTGAGCTACCGAAATGCCTTTTGAAAAGAAATATAATTGGGGCAACTTTCTAGCATATAGACTTGAAATGCTGCCTCAGGTCCCCTGTATGACTTGACCAAAGCAGTTTAAGGGACCATATGTGCCTCTGTGCATGCTGTAGAACATCAGTTTCACGTAGAGTTTTCGGAGGGTGCCAGCACCCTCTCGTGGGCAGCAGAGGAGCAGAGAATTTGTGTCTTTTTCCAGGTGCAGATAGGAAAATCCTGCCTGGGTCTGGGTGGTGTCCCCACTGCTGGGCTGTGTGGGGGTGTTTGCAGAACGCAGCCAGCTGGCCAAAACACTCTGTCAGTTTGGAAACAGCTTCTGTGAGTGACCAAACTGCTTTGGAATAGTGTAGCTTCCTGCTGGTAAAGCCTCCTCACCTCCTGAATATAACCACAGAATCACAAGGTTGGAAAAGCCCTTTAGGGTCATGGAGTCCAACCATCCCTGTCCTGTGCTGACCCATCTCCCTGAGCACCTCATCTCCCTGTCTGTTAAACACACCCAGGGGTGGGGACTCAGCCCCCTCCCTGGGCAGCCTGTGCCATGCCCTGACAATTCTTTCAGGGAAGAACTTTTCCCTCACAGCTGAGCTGACCCTGCCCTGGCACAGCTTGAGGCCATTTCACAGGATCACAGGGGTCAGAAGGGACCTCAGAGCCCATCGGGTCCAACCCCCTGCCAAAGCAGCTCCCTGGCTCATATTGCACAGGTTGGAGTACAGATGGGGCTGGAATATCTCCAGAGAAGGAGACTCCACACCCCCTGGGCAGCCTGTCCCAGGGCTCCCTCACCCTCACTGGGTAAAAGTTCTTCCCCATGCTGGTGTGGAACTCCCTGTGCTCTAACTTGCAGCCATTGCCCCTTGTCCTGTCTCCACAGAGCACTGAAAAGGGGCTGGCCATTTCCCCCTGCATCCCATACTGAAGATATTGATAAACATTGATCAGATCCCCCCTTAGTCTTCTTTTCTCCAGGCTGAACAGCCCCAGCTCACTCAGCCTTTCCTCATAGTGGAGATGCTCCAGGCCCTTAACCATCTCTGCAGCCTCCTCTGGACTCTCTCCAGGACATCCCTGGCTTTTTTATCCCAGGGAGCCCAGAACTGGACACAATACTCCAGGTGGGGCCTGACCAGGGCAGAGCAGAGGGGGAGGATCCCCTCCTGTGACCTGCTGGCCACATTCCTCTTGGTGCCCCTCAGGATCCCATTGGCTCTCTCAGCCCCCAGGGCACACTGCTGGCTCATGGCCACCCTGTCCTATCACCTGTCTCCTGGAAACAATTATCCCTAAATAGAAAACCATCCCTTTCCTATCATACAGCCAAGGGGATTATACGTATTTATGGAAAAAAAGACAATTTTGTCTTTCAAGTTGTCCAAGGTGAGAACTTTAGATCTTCTTGTGGGACAGGTTGGCTGTGACAACACACAAATCAATTGTAGTTTTAACCTGTTATTGGCCAGTTAATTGTTGTGCTGTTCCTCTCTGCTAGAAGGAGCACAGTTGCAGGTTGGGTTCTGTGAGGTTAGCTGCTTGTACCTCTGGGATGTTTCTCCTGGCCCCAACTACATAGGCAGCTTCAGTCTTTACTTTTTTTTTTAATTAATTAATTGGTTTTTTCCGTCTGGAATGTCCAGCATTGGTTCTCCCCCTCTCTTTGCTGGGGTTACAGAGGCTCTGGCTCTGTGGCTGTGGCTGTATGCACTAGTTATTCTTCCAGAATCAGAAATTTATCGCTTTTAAGGCCAGGGGTTGCCATTCATAAAGCATTCTTAAACTCATAAACAAAATACCTAATTACTAACTGTTTTTACTCTTCTTGCAGGTTGCAGACTCAGCATGGATCTCTACTAGTTAAAAAGGTAAGCAGAGCTGGACAGCAAGACTCTCTGTTTCCTGATGGATGCATTCAGATCATCACTTGGGGGAGAGGATTATCTTAAATGTTTTTAGAGAGTTATTTAAACTTAAATCTTTTACTTCTCTCTGTGCACCAAACCCCTTCAAAGAAATTGGGTGGGTACAGTTTGGAGATAGAGAAAATGTCACTAAGAATTATTTAACTGTATCAAGCTGAGGTGTGTGTTAAGGAAAAATGACTTACCCTTCTGACTGCAAATTAGTCTCAAGACTGCATTAATGACATCAAAATGCAGAGCTGACCTGTAGAACGTGACCCTTTGAGTGCTTGAGCTGAGTTTGGTAGCTGGTCCTGGTGGGAAAGAAGGAAACATGGCCAATTTTTAAGCCTGTCTTCTGTTGCCAGACAACACCCCACCTGCATGACTGGTTTTGTTGTTGTTGTTATGGCTGGGGGGGGGGGTTTGGTCTTTTTATACAATAACTTCAAGATCTCTGAGAGTTTTGTTAACTTCCATTAAAGCTATTTTAGATCTTTTTTCCAATTAGATGCTCATTTCCTTAAGCACCACTGGGTAGCTGCATCTGCTGAAAATCCTGATGTTATTTACTGGGAGATAGAAGCTGTCCAGGTGTTTTTTTTCCTCTTAATAGATACCACCTTATCCTTTGAAGCACATCTTAAAATGCATTTCTGACAGTTTGGGGTATTTGAGGAGTCCTGCAGAAATAAACTATGTTAAAAGTGAGATGTTCAGACCTCCAGTGAGAAGGATACAGACAAGGGATACAAAACTTTGTAATAAATATATATATAATTTGATGTAGAATAAATCTGCAAAGACTTACATTTCTTACCTGGAGCTGGGTGGTGGACTCAGCCAAGGGAGCAATAGATGTAAAATCAGTTATTTGTTTAGGGTAACAATCGATGGTGCTGTTGAAGCAGATTTAATCCCCTCAGGACATGAACCCCAAGCTGGAGTAGCTGGTGTCAGAGCTCCTGGGGTTCCTGCTGTGCAGCCAGCAGCTTTGTGTTCTGGGATTGGCTGTGCTGAGCAAATGCTCAGACTGGAATTAGCCCACACAGATTTTAGCAGTTGTTGCTAATTTACATCAATTCTCTCTGTGGTACCCAAAACTGGAAGGAAAGCAGGTTGAAGCCCTGCAGTGCTGTCCTTCTGCTCCAGAAGTGTGTGAATTACATGGTGTGTGTGGGGGGGAATCACTAAGAGAGCTCCCAGTACACAGTGTGGGGCTATTTGTAGAGAGGGTGTATGAAGTAAGCTGATAGTAGTGGCCAACTCTGTAAGTAAGTGCAAGGGTGGGTTTGGTATTAACAAAGCAAAAGGATAGCAGTGAGTTTCTTCTGTGTTCTGTGATGAAACTCCTTGTTGTCCTCTTTCTCCTCTCTCCAGCAGCTTTCCAGCTAACCTGTTCTAGAGTGAGCCTGGGAGGTACCTAAAGGCCTGATAATTATTCCTGTGGGCTTTGCAGAGAGCTGTGGGTGAAGGTTTTCTGGGTGAAGGAGAGCCTTGCTAAGTGCTGGGCCTGGCAGAAGGGTTGTGACATGGCCTTCAGCCTCCTGGTGCTGGGGAACCTGGATGGGCAGATGTGTGTGTGCCATGGCTGCAGGCTCTCTGGGTAGAACACACAAATCCTGGGCCACAAAAACCCGCCTGTGTAATGTAGGCAGCAGAGAAGTGAGAAGCTGCTGAGCTTTTCCATCAGTCTGGCTGAGCAGCCTCTAGTCTCACTTGGGTTAATTTACCTTTGGGGTGTTGCTGGAGGACACCATAGCTGTTTCTCTGCCTTCTGAATCCAGTGATCTGAGTGAGATGTGCAGGTCCATAACCGAATTCCCTCTGGGAATGGCTTTTTCCTTGGAGAGAAGGTGGTCTGGTTTCTCCAGGTTGGATGGGGCGCTGAGCAACCTTGTGTAGCTCCAGGCCTGGAGGTTGGTGGCCCTGCCTGGGGCAGGGGGCTTGGAGCTCTGTGATCCTTGGGGTCTCTTCCAACCCAGACCAGTCTGTGATTCTGTGATTCTATGATTCTTCATTTTCCCAGGTAAGTAGTGTCCCCCAGTGCAGATGCTGAAGTAGAATTTCAACTCCTCTGAAGAAATCAGGGACGTTTGCAGCCCTTAGCACTCAGACTTCCTGCAGAAATAATTTCAGTTAACAAGTTAACTCCATCTCAGCAGCTTCTCATCGCAGGATGGAGATGGAGAAGCTGTTACCTAGGGTCTCAAGAACAAGTGCCAGCAGAGGGAGCAGGAGGTGGAGAGGTAGGGCTCTTCTAGCAGATCGCTGCAGTCCCAGTAGGGAGCCTGAGTGTGTTGGGTTTGGTTCATTAAATTGGCTAATTTAAGATGCCAGTGGCAGTGTTTTTCCAGCCTGCCTAGCTGTCAGGACACCACGGCCCATCTCAGTCATCCACCAGAGTTCATCCCAATTTGGCAGTGTGCTTTCTTTCAAATTGCTGGGGCCTGAGAAGCAAAGCCCTGAGAGAAGGTGGAGGCTGCTCACCAGAGAAGCCTCCTCTCTCTTAGTAACAACCTGAAGAACCCCATGGAGCTTGTGCCTGCCAACACCTCTTGCAGGGAGATGTGTTCTGTCCTGGGAGGCTCCATCTACAAGCAGGATTTAAAGGGCAGCTTTTTTTAATTCAAGGTCTGGGCTGCTCATCCACAGGTTGGTTGCTCAGACTGGGGGAGCTGGGGGTGTTCAGCCTGGAGAAGAGGAGGCTGAGGGGAGACCTTATCACCACCTACACTGACCTGCCAGGAGGGTGCTGAGAGGTGGGCAATGGTCTCTTCAGCCAGGGGACAGGAGATAGGCCAAGGGGAAATGGGCTCAAGCTGTGCCAGGGCAGGGTCAGCTCAGCTGTGAGGGAAAAGTTCTTCCCTGAAAGAGTTGTCAGGGCCTGGCACAGGCTGCCCAGGGAGGGGCTGAGTCACCTTCCCTGGATGTGTTTAACAGATGGGGAGATGAGGTGGTCAGGGAGATGGGTCAGCACAGGACAGGGATGGTTGGACTCCATCAGCTTAAAGGGCTTTTCCATCCATGTGACTCTGTGTGGCTCAGGTCACCTTTGTATGGGTGTCCCTGGATGAAGTGGAAAGCCCTGCTGGGTGAGCTCCAGGCAAGATCCCTCTCACTGCAGCTCATAACAGCATCTGGTGTAGGCAAGAAGGTTACGTTGCCTACTCTGCCCTTCACTGGTGGTGCGGTGTGGTTACACCTTAGAGTCCTGGATGAGCATCTAAGTTTGAGGAAGGATTGTGGCTTGGGATTTAACCAAACCAAAGACACATTGGTCAGCTTGGTGCTGCGTAAACAACTGCCTCTTTGGTGTTTTGAGTGGTGAAGTGGTCTGTGTGGTAACCTGCAGAGTGCATCTGACATTACTTTGGAGTTTAAAAAATGAGAGGAGGTAATTTCCCTACTCTTTGAGACAAAAGCCAGTGTAGTTCATCAGGCAAAAATCCAAATTCTTGTGCATCTTGTCCAGTTTTCAGTCCTTCAGGGTGTACCTGGGCTACAGAAATAGGCACCTTGGAGAAACAGTGTGTGGAAACCAAGCAAAAACTGTGGGGAGCCCAAAGCAAAGGCAGCACCCAGGCTGCTGCTCTTAAAGGAGATGTAATGCTTAAAGGAGATGTAATGCTTTACACCTCATCTCTTGGCACCTTCAAGCTAAAATATCCCACTCTCTGTTTTGCAGACAGAAGCAGTCTCTGTCAGCCAAGAAACCAGCAGAAGTGTTTCACCATGGATGTAGACGATGAAGAGAACATGAGTAAGATGTGTTTCTTTCCACAGTAACAAATGATGTGACCCTTTCTGAAAGTGACTTTGGTGGGAGCTCAGGGCAACCACAAAGCCACTTGGGAAGCAAGCACAGTATAAAATTATTTCTGCCTGTGCTTTGAGATGTAGAAGGGTGAATGGGAGCATGAAGTGTTTTAAATGCCCGTGGTTATCTGCTAACCTTGTTATACTTTGTGTCTTATACTTTTCTTCCAACAATGGACTGATTAAAGGAAATATTTTCCAACTCTGATCCAGCAATGGAGAAGAGATGGAGAATAGTGGTAGCTGAGGGCTAGGGACCAGTCAGAAGAGAGGGTTGAGATGAAGGAGATGGAGTTGAAATGCATAAAATAAATGATGGAAAGTAGAACTGGAGGATGCAGAAGCAAAGGAAGGAGCTAGAAGTGCTCCTGCAGATCCATGTAGCTGATTATAATCATTAAGTGCAGATTGTTCCAGCCCTGAGCTACTGGATTAACATTTGTATGAATGCAGAAAGAGTTCAGTACACTGATGGTCTTGATGAGTGCACTGGAGAAGTGCTGGGAGGTTGCTGACCCTGAGGTATAATTTAGGTCTGGTAACCTGTGGAGAAATGTGTTCTATTTATAAAAATATCTATACTATTATTGGCCTTTTAACTATCTTTTCTTGGTAAATGGGAGAAATGGTCTGGTGCTGCTGTGCTGTGCCTGACTATAAATAATTACCTGTGATACAATAATGAATGTACTTGTTCTTCCCCTGAGTGGCAGTGGCTGAATGGCACATCTCTGGCAAAGCCCGGTGCCATAGGAGGCTTCAGGGCAGAAGACTTTACAAAATCACAGACTCACTGGGTTGGAAAAGCCCTTTAAGCTCATGGAATCCAACTGTCCCTGTCCTGTGCTGACCCATATCCCTGAGAACCTCATCTACCCGTCTGTTAAACACACCCAGGGGTGGGGACTCAGCCCCTCCCTGGGCAGCCTGTCCCAGGCCCTGACAACTCTTTCAGGGAAGAACTTTTCCCTCACAGCTGAGCTGACCCTGCCCTGGCACAGCTTGAGCCCATTTCCCCTTGTCCCATCTCCTGTCCCCTGGCTGAAGAGACCATGGCCCACCTCTCTGCACCCTCCTGGCAGGTCAGTGTAGGTGATGAGAAGGTCTCCCCTCAGCCTCCTCTTCTCCAGGCTGAACACCCCCAGCTCCCTCAGCTGCTTCTCAGAGGATTTGCCCCCCAGCCCCTTCCCCAGCCTGGTTGCCCTTCTCTGGACATGTTCCAGGACCTCCATGTCCTTCATATGGTGAGGAGCCCAGAACTGGACCCAGCACTCAAGGTGTGGCCTCACCAGTGCCCAGTACAGGGGCACAATCCCCTCCCCAGACCTACTGGCCACACTATTGCTGACACAAGCCAGGATGCCACTGGCCTTCCTGTCCGCCTGGGCACACTGCTGGCTCGTGTTCAGTCACAGTCACCCAACACCCCAGGTCCTTCTCTGCCTGACAGCTCTCCAGCCAGTCTCCCCCAGCCTGTAGCGCTGCTTGGGCTTGTTCTGTCCCATGTGCAGCACTCTACACTTGGTGCTGTTAAACCTCATCCTGTTGGTCTCAGCCCATCGGTCCAGTCTGTTCAGATCCCTCTGAAGAGCCTCCCTACCCTCAGGCAGATCAACACTTCCTCCCACTTTAATGTCATCTGCAAACTTACTGTTGACTTAAGTCTGAAGGAGAACATTTTCCTGGGGAGGTAAAGAAGCTGGATCATTGTGTTTAGAAATAAGAAAATGAAAAGAAGAAAGCCCTCAAACAAAGAAAGAACCCCATCAACTCTTAAAAACAGTAACTGGAGTGGAACCCATCTTTTTGGCTGTGACTGAAACATGGGATTTGTTGCCGACACTTTCTGTTCCTGGGTATGAAAGAGATTCCATCAGGGGGATGCTTCAGCCATTCCTGAAAGCCATCTCCCCAGGGAAGTCTTCAAAGAAGCAACAGCTGTGAGTGGATAATTCTGTGATAATTCTTTGGATGAAACCTCTCTGTATCTCCGGGAGTGTACTGGGCAGGAATAAAATGTGCCTTCCCAAGCTGGAGAGGACACTGTCCCTTTACAGGGGCATTCCCAAAATGGCCTGAAGCAAACAACTCCATTTTTGTCTGCTGCTGGGGTCTTTGTGTCTTACAGGAACCCACTCACTGGACTGTGTGTCTTGTCTGGAGGCCACCTCCGTGGGGTTGTTCAAAGTTTGGGACACACCACTCACACCAGTGCCCCGTACTGGGATTTGAAAGGACAGCTCAGAGAGCAACATCTGCTTGTCTGAGCGCAGGAGACCTTCCCGCGTCTGTGCGCCCACTCAGACATCATGAACTGGAGACGTTAAACCATCAGATGGTGGGGGGGGAGAAATCAGAGCTGGAACTCTTCTATGCTTCCCCTGGATTCCAGCAAAGATTCTTTAAAAACACATTTGCTGCCTTTTTGTCTCAGGATTGCAAAGCCCAGTACCAGAAGGTGCCTGTTAATTGTTTGCAGCTCCTTTTGGGGGCGGGTCTCACGGGGAGGAGGGTGGCCATACACAACACTTGTAGCTTCCAGTTGCCTAACTGGAATTGCTCTGCAGAAGCCATAACTAACCTTCTGCTGGTGTTCAGCTGAAATGTGAGGCTGTTAATATCCCCCAGAAATACAGTGGGTTGGACTTGAGGTTTAAAGGGCTTCCTCCTCAGCTGTTCACCATTGAGAAGATGTTTCAAAAGACTTGGGGAAAGATTATTGATTTTTTTAAAGAACATTTTCAGTTGGTTTCCTGTTGCTCTGCATGGAAGGTATGCCTGCAGCACCCCCAGCGCCCCAGAAGGCTGTGCCAGAAGCCCACCTGCTGTGTATCACCTCACCAACACATCAGCCTTGGTACAACAGAAATAAATCATCTCCTGGCATGAGGTCACCCTGTCACCTGTCCTCATCCGTTACCTTAGGGGAGAAGGGGGGTGTTTTGCAGAATGCTTGGGACACTGGCACATGGCTGTCCTAGCCCTTCCCTTTGATTGTCCCAAGGGGTGAAGATGCCTCCATCTTTGTCTTTGGAATGACTGAGAGACTCCCTAAAGTCACACAGACTCTAAACCAGCATGTGACTGGAATGAAGACAACTACCAGAGGAGAGTGAGAAGAACACACGGTGCATCTAGCTGCGAGAAGAGGGGGGGACCTCAGGACAAGGGACTGCTGGAGCCCCGTGGCGTAGGCAGGGGGTGACAAGGTTGGAATACAAGAGGTACAGGTAGTACCATGAGCAGTTCAGGGTGTTCAGTACTGAATCAGCAAATGGGGAAAAATAGAGGTCCTTAAGCCAAACTGGCAGCTGGGGCTCAGGGCGAGGAGCGGGAGACGCTGTTGTGCCACATGAGGCTCATCGGCCAGCATGCTGTGGGTATGGACCCCATGGTTTCTGTGGTGGTTTGCCCCATGGAAGGCAGTTAGAAAAACTCCTGGGGAAGGAAAAACACCAAGGGTGGGTCCCTGACGCCCCCCTGGGACAGCCTGGCACTGCGGCTGCCTGGAGAAGCACCATTGTGTTGCATGGCATCTCTTGGGCTCTGCTGGTGGCCCTGTTGCAGACATCCCTGCTGGGCCAGGTGAGGATGCTCCTCACTCCTCCAGGGGGGTGAGATGCCTGGAAAAGGGTGTTTCTGAAGAGCAGGAAGCTGCTGGGCTGGAGAAATTACTCCATGTCGGAATAGGGACAAGGTGAAATTGCCCCTGAGGTATTTAGGGGACCTCACCAGTGTGGGGCAGGACAGCTAAAGGAAAGGACTGAAACACGTCTTCACCCTGAGAAGCAGCTGCTCTTTCTTGCAGTCCAGTCACTCTGTGGGTTGAAACTGGTGCTGCTAGTAAGAGCAGTGTTCCAGGAATGATGGTTTAGATGAGATGGAGTGTTTTGGAGATGACAGTTTCAGGTAAGAAACTCCCTGTAGGGAAAGATTATCCCTAGATTCCTTCACTCTGTGTGTGTATGTAGCATATCCAAACAATCTCTGTGCATGAGCCCTGTGTATATGTGCTATATATGGCCTGTAGCACACCTGCTGCAGGAAATACGGTTTGTGGCTAAATATTCCCAGGGATACTGAATTAAATTGAGCAGATTTCCAGCCATGAAACTCTTCAGAATATTTAGTGTTGAATTCTTGACCGAATGTAATCAGCTGGGATGTGATGATCAGTACTGTGCTGTCCGTTGTTGTGCTACCATGACTTAACAAGATGTGTTCCTCCTCTGCCTTTTTCTTTTCACCCTTTGTTTTCTTTCTTTGTTCTTCTCTTCCCCCCCTCTCTTGGAGCACCGAAAGGAGTAACCTATCGAGCTTTTGCTGGAGGATGTTATAAATGAAAATTTAGTACCCATTCCATCGCCTTTGTAACCTGGGCGAAGTGATGTGTGCGTGGTAGGGCATCCTCAGGGAGGGCTTCTAGGCTTGGTGGGACTTCACACACCTCCAGAGAGCTTCCACCTTGATCTGCTCTTGTTTCAAGCAACATTTATCACCTACTCTCCACCTAGGTGTTTTGTAGTTGGAAATACTTGGCCTTTTTATTCATAAATGCCAGTATAAAGCTCAAATCATTTCTTGCCCTGGTTTCTTTATCAAGGTATAAATGATGTCTTTGCAGTTGCAGCTAACACAGTTCCTTAAATACACCTCATTGCCCCAGCTTCCTGCTTCAGGAAATGTATCATTGAACTGGTCTCACAATGCCTCCCCCCAGTTAAAGCAGCACCATGGGGATTCTCACGCTCCTCCTCTTCCGTGAGAGGATCTCCATCGTGATCCGGTGTCTGGAATGGCAGTCTTCTCACTGGGTGGGGAATGAGGAAATAGCTTGTAAACAACAAGTACGAGGTCTCTTACTAGAGGTCTGGGTGGAAATACCCTGAGCAGCCTTGCAGAGCAGGCAGCTGTAGTCCCTGAGCAAACTGGAGCGAGGGGAAGCCCCAGGCTAGGAAAAGTGTAAAGAGAAGTGAATTCAGAGGATACAGAGCAGTTAAAGGGCAGCAGAAGCACTCAGGTGCTCTTCAGTCAAGGTGCCTACCAAAGAGCTGCCCAAAGTTTTCCAGGCTCAGGGGTTTTTTGATGTCATTTCTCAATTTAAGAAACTACAGTCACTGAGGAAAAGAATGTAACATGAGTAAAGTAAGAGTAAAGTAAAACTAATTCTCTATTTCCTGGTACTGGCCTTTAGGTATCCGGTTTTCTTTTACTAATTGTAGTTTGTTTCATAGGAATTTGCTACTATAACTTGTATGTCTGGTTTAAAGCATTTTTCAGGCCAAACGTAACTTAGGAGTAAAGGTGGAGTAAAGGTTTTTAGGTTTTTAGGAGTAAAGGTTTTGTTCCAGCATGATTTAAATTAATGGGGAAAAAAAAAGAAAAGCAGTGAGCAGCAGTGTTGTATTGCTGTGTGATTGTACCCAGAGTGTAGTTGCAACATCATCCTGGAAGGTGTTAACTTTGTGGCTTGTCAAGCGGTTGCGTGGCGTTGTTGTTACCTCTGATGGCCTTGCAAAGCCTTGTGAGCACACACATCACTTAACCAGTTACAAAGAGAGATAAAGGAATCTATAAATTTTGCATTTACAAGGTCCTGCACCGAAGGCATTGTAAGTTACTCTTTCTGGGCACCGCAGGTTCCAGCAGCACCGATGTTAAAGAAAACCGCAACGTGGACAACGTGCCCCCCAAGGACGGCGGCGGGCAAGGCGCCGGGGAGGGGACGCAGCTCTCCAACGGGGGCGGCAGCAGCAGCAGAAAGCGCCCTTTGGAGGAGGGCAACAATGGCCACTCCAAATTCCGCCCCAAGAAGAGGAAGAAAACCCCCGGCCCTGTTCTGCCAAAGAATGCTTTGATGCAGCTCAACGAGATTAAGCCTGGTTTACAGTACAAGCTCCTCTCCCAGACGGGGCCGGTGCATGCCCCCATGTTCGTGATGGCGGTCGAAGTCAACGGGCAGGTGTTCGAAGGGTCTGGCCCCACGAAAAAGAAAGCCAAGCTCCACGCTGCTGAGAAGGCTCTGCGCTCCTTCGTCCAGTTCCCCAACGCCTCGGAAGCCCACCTGGCCATGGGCAGGACTCTGTCGGTCAACACCGACTTCACCTCCGACCAGGCGGACTTCCCCGACACCCTGTTCAACGGGTTCGAGACGCCGGTCCCGTCCGACGCTTCCTTCTACCTGGGGTCCAACGGGGACGGGGCCTTCAGCTCCGCTGGGGACTACGGTCTGCCCTCCTCCGGCGTCGCCAGCAGCCTCTCCCAGTCGCCCCTGCCCACCCCGTCGCCCTACCCCGCCGCCAGCGGGAAGAACCCCGTCATGATCCTCAACGAGCTGCGGCCGGGGCTGAAGTACGAGTTCCTCTCGGAGAGCGGGGAGAGCCACGCCAAGAACTTTGTCATGGCCGTGGCGGTGGACGGACAGACTTTCGAAGGCTCGGGGAGGAACAAAAAGCTGGCCAAGGCTCGGGCTGCTCAGTCGGCCCTGGCATCCTTGTTTAACATGCAGCTGGACCAGACCCCATCGCGACAGCCCATTCCCAGCGAGGGGCTCCAGTTACACCTGCCACAGGTGAGAGGTCCTTTGGATTTTGTTGACGTCTTTGGGTCATGACCAGGAGGAGCCCAATTGTGTGTTGAGCCAGCTCAAGCAGCGTTTCTGCTGTTTATTCTGCCTCCATGGCTGTGTGTGCATATCTGTGTGTGTTTCTATGTATGAATTTTGCTCTTGCAGCTCAGAAGGGGATGGGATCCTGGGCTACATCAGCAGAGGGGTGGCAGCAGGGACTGAGGGATTGTCCCTCTCTGCTCTGCCCTCGGGAGG
Source organism: Gallinula chloropus (assembly GCF_964237585.1). NCBI lineage: Eukaryota > Metazoa > Chordata > Aves > Gruiformes > Rallidae > Gallinula > Gallinula chloropus. The sequence goes on along the minus strand of NC_140090.1, from coordinate 26,949,355 downwards.
CCCCAGCTAGAGTCCTGTGTCCAGAGCTGGGGCCCCAGTACAAGAAAGATGTGGGACTGTTGGAGAGGGTTCAGAGGAGCCACGAAGATGATTAAAGGGCTGGAGCACCTCCCCTGCGGAGAGAGTCTGAGGGAGCTGGGCTTGTTGAGTCTGGAGAAGGCTGCAGGGGGACCTCATTGCAGCCTTCCAGTCCCTGAAGGGAGCAGAGAAACAGGAGGGGAATCAGCTTGTTAAAGGGCAGAGACTGGCAGGACAAAGGGGATGGATTAAAGCTAAAGGAAGGAAGGTTTAGATTAGATACTTGAGAAGGTTTAGATTAGATACTTGTTCTTGACAGAGAGAGTGGTGAGGGGCTGGAACAGGCTGCCCAGAGAGGGGGTGGATGCCCTGTCCTTGCGGGTGTTCAGGGCCAGGTTGGATGGGGTCCTGAGCAATCTTGTGTATCTCCAGGCCTGGTGGTTGGTGGACCTGCCTGTGGCAGGGGGGTTGTAGCTCTGTGATCCCTTCCAACCCAGGCCAGTCTGTGATTGTATGATGAGGTGATTTATCCACTTACAATTTCCGACAGTTGCACAAACTCTTTGGATCCTGTGCTTTGGAGAGGAGGTTTTGTTGCTGATGCCTTCAGCCTTGATCACATCGTGTAAGAGAGCACCAAACCCAGTGCAGTGCCAACTTGGATTATGGTTTATGCTGAGGAGAGGCCAAATCCTGTCTTGCTCATCTCAGGCAGCAAGATCTGGAGGGAGTTGAAGTCAGAGTTAGTGCTTTCAGTGAGGTTGGGATTTGATACAACAGTTTTTAGAAGAGAAGGAAATCGCTCGCTCCTGCAAACCCTGATTGTTGGCATGAGCTGAGCTGAACAGTGGAAGTCAAGGACAGGTTAAGTGAGGCTGATGCAGTCACCACATATTCCCAGGGTCTGAATGAACAGCGCGCTGGCAGAGTGCGTGCCCAGGGCGTGTGGTTAAACAGCTCCTGACTAAAGGAGCTCTAATCAAATTAGTTAATAAGCTTATGTAAGTTACTTAGGCAAGAAGTAAATCTGGATGAGAACCACAGAAAGCTTTGGGTTGGAAGAGACCTCAAAGATCACCTAGTGCCAACCCCCCTGACATGGGCAGGGACACCCTCCACTAGCCCAGGGTGCCCGAAGCCTCATCCAACCCCGCCTTGAACACCTCCAGTGATGGGGCCTCTCTGGGCAGCCTGTGCCAGGGCCTCCCCACCCTCACAGTAAAGAATTTCTTCCCAACATGTAATCTAACCCTGCCCTCTGTCAGCCTGAAGCCATTGCCCCGTGTCCTGTCCCTGCACTCCCTGGTGAACAGCCCCTCTCCCACGTCCCTGTAGGACCCCTTTAAGTATTGGGATGCCATCAGGAGGTCTCCCCCGAAGCAGCCTTCTCTTCTCCAGGCTAAACCCAGCTCTCCCAGCCTGTCCTCATAGGAGAGGGGCTCCAGCCCCCTGACCATCTCTGTGGCCTTCTCTGGACTCTCTCCAGCAGCTCCATGTCTTTCCTGTCCTGGGGACCTCTGAGCTGGATGCATCACAGAGGAGGGTTGCCATGAGAGTGGAGCAGAGGGGCAGCATCCCCTGCCTTGATGTGAAAATGGTTTAAATCAAATAACAAACTGGGAAAAGCATCGAGCACACCAGGCAGAGATCACAAATTTAGAGTAACTGGAATGGAGTAATTGTTGGGTGTTTTTAATGAAGCAGAATCCTCCCTTACTCTTTGCTTGTGTCTTTCCCCAGTCCAACTGCGGCCGTGACTGTTTGACTACCCTCTTCCTGCTGTGGCTTTTGTCTCCTTTTAATGATACTATGTGCCTGTCTAAATTCAAAGTGAGACATTATTTTGAGAATTTCAAGGCTTGGACCTTGTCTGTCTCGAAACCATCAGTTCAGATAGAATCACAGAATCACAGACTGGTCTGGGTTGGAAGGGACCCCAAGGATCACAGAGCTCCAACCCCCTGCCACAGGCAGGGCCACCAACCTCCAGGCCTGGAGCTACACAAGGCTGCACAGGGCCCCATCCAGCCTGGCCTTGAACAAACCCAAGAAGGCGTGGGGTTGAGTTGATACTGTGGGGTGGAAGCAGATGGGGTGACTCTCGTTACGATGTTGTATCCTCTCCGAATGCATGGACAGTACACATAAGTTCCTATATGCTCTCTTCATGTTGCAATGTTAGTCACAGAATCACAGAGTCACAAGGTTGGAAAAGACCTTTAAGATCATCAAGTCCAACCATTCCCCTCCTAAGCTAAACCATGTCCTTGAGCACCTCATCTACCCTTTTTTAAACACATCCAGGGAAGGTGACTCAGCCCCTCCCTGGGCAGCCTGTGCCAGGCCCCAGCATGGCTTAATGTCTTCTCCATTTTCCAATCCAGAGTCACACTGTTTCAGGTAGCCACAGGTTGTTCAGTAGATCCGGTGTTTTCAGGCTGATTTGCTGCTGTGCTCTGAAAACTGGATTTGACCCCACTCCCCAAAAAGCTTTCACTGTCAGAATCTATGTTTTATTAGTTCTTGAATCATTAAAAGGGTGAAAGTTGGAAAGGGAAGAGGGAAGTGGGAAAGAGCACAAGGTGAGCCAGGAAAATGGGGTTGCTCTAGGAGACAAAATGTTTTAGGACATGGAGGTCCTGGAGCATGTCCAGAGAAGGGCAACCAGGCTGGGGAAGGGGCTGGAGGGAAAATCCTATGAGGAGCAGCTGAGGGAGCTGGGGGTGTTCAGCCTGGAGAAGAGGAGGCTGAGGGGAGACCTTATCACCACCTACACTGACCTGCCAGGAGGGTGCAGAGAGGTGGGTGATGGTCTCTTCAGCCGGGGGACAGGAGGTGGGACAAGGGGAAATGGGCTCAAGCTGTGCCAGGGCAGGGTCAGCTCAGCTGTGAGGGAAAAGTTCTTCCCTGAAAGAGTTATCAGGGCCTGGCACAGGCTGCCAGGGAGGGGGCTGAGTCCCCGCCCCTAGGTGTGTTTAACAGGTGGGGAGATGAGGTGCTCAGGGGTCTGTTTTAGCTTGGGATGGGAATGGTTTGACTTGATCTTAAATGTCTTTTCCAACCTTGTGATTCTGTGAAAAGTTGTGCCATATGCCACCTTTCACAGCCCCTTTCCTCTGAGGGACTTGGGTGTCTGCTGGGCAGTGCTGGGTTCCTCTCACCTCCCTGCCTTGGCCAGGTTTTGGTTGAGGGCTTTTAATCATGATTATCTGCCAAATTGTTGGGGTTCCATCAAGGCCTGTTACCTCTTGGTGATTCTGCTCTGGTGCCTATTAATGATTAATAAGGGATTTAAGCATTTGTGATGTTTTCAGGCCCTGCTTTTGTTATCTTCCTTTCTTTTTTTTTTGGTTCATTTTTTACAGTGGGTCTGCTCAGGATGTGTAAAGATGTTAAATGTGGAGATAATCCTCTAGCAGGTGAAGCTGCAGACATTGGAGTGTTACAGGAATGACGTAAATGAGAAGAGTTTGTTATAACCCATAGGCCAAATCAAAACTGGAAATAAAGGGTGGGAAAAAGTGGAAGCTAGAAACACACCAGAGGAGGAGAAAATCCAAATTCCAGGTGCTCAGTGGAAATAAGAAAAGCACAGTGCCAGTGAAGATGTTGGGATTGACTCCTGGGCAGCAGGTTCAAACCTGCCTGCAGCTGGTGTGTGTGTTTGTGGTGAGAAAAAGCAATCGAGCAGTAAGAGAGGAATCATAGGATCACAGAATCACAGGGGTTGGAGGGGACCCCAGAGCCCATTGGGTCCAACCCCCTGCCAAAGCAGCTCCCTAGGACAGGTCACACAGGTCGGTGTCCAGACGGGGCTGGAATATCTCCAGAGAAGGAGACTCCACACCCCCTTGGGCAGCCTGTCCCAGGGCTCCCTCACCCTCACTGGGTAAAAGTTCTTCCCCATGCTGGTGTGGAACTTCCTATGATCAAACTTGCATCCATTGCCCCTTGTCCTGTCCCCACAGACCACTGAAAAGGGGCTGGCCATTTCCCCCTGCATCCCATACTACAGATATTGATAAACATTAATAAGGTCCCTCCTTAGTCTTCTTTCCTCCAGGCTGAACAGCCCCAGCTCACTCAGCCTTTCCTCACAGGGGAGATGCTCCAGGCCCTTAACCACCTCCATAGCCTCCTCTGGACTCTCTCCAGGAGATACCTCTCTTTCTTATCCCAGGGAGCCCAGAACTGGACACAATACTCCAGGTGGGGCCTGACCAGGGCAGAGCAGAGGGAGAATCCCCTCCTGTGAGCTGCTGGCCACACTCCTCTTGATGCCCCCCAGGATCCCATTTGCCTTGTTGGACCCTGGGGCACACTGCTGGCCCTCTCAGGCTGCTCTTCTCCAGCCTGAGCAAAGGGTGTATTGATAGCAGTACTTCCCCAGCACATGCCCTTAACCTCCAGCAGTTTGTGTCTCAAGGATTTTCTCAGCCAAAACTGGTGTCTTTCCATCTAAGAGTTCCTGAGGGATTGTTTTCTCCCATGAATTTCAACCCTTTCTTGAACCTGTGTCATCTCGTAGCCTCCCCAGCGCCCTGTAGCCGGGAGTTCCGCTGTTTCAGCACAGAGTGCAGGAGGAAGAGTCTTATCTTGCATGGGTTGTATGCGCAGCTGGCATCTTGGTGTGCCTTAGGGCACGTGGTGGTGGCTTTCAGTAAGTCTGCTGGTCCAGACTGCCAGTGCTACTGGTGGAAGTGGCTTCCATTGGAAGGTAGGAACCTGCTGGGGGAGGTATCCTCTTTAGACCACCTGTGGCCTCTGTTAGGAAGACCTTCAGAGAAGCTTGGGAAAGCTGTTTCCCAGATTCCATCAAGCTATTGACTTAAAAAGATAGCTGATTAGTCAGGGGGTGCCAACAGGTCGGGATGGGAGACTGGGAATTGTGAATATTGAAGCTTAAAAATAGAGTCAGGTGGGACCTGGGCTCTTGTGAGAGAAACCAGCTTGAGCTGCACAAATAAGGAGCTTAGCTCCCGGTGAAAGAAACTTTTAAAGATCCACTAGAGGGAATACTTCTTATCCTTCCCCTATTTGTGCTGCAGATGGAATTTATCCTTTGTAAAATGGAATTTATCACTGGGGACAGGCATGGAAACCAAGCCTTGAGCAGGAGGAATGGAGAGAGAACCTGGTACTGCAAGGGCTGCTTGTACCTGAGGTGCTATCTTAGTCCTGGGTCAGCCTGGGGAAGGGGGAACCTGTGGAAAGAACTATTCCAATGCAGGAAAGCTAAAAAATGGGATGTTTAAAATGATGGGAGGTCTGGAAATGCAGCTTCTGTAGGGGCACTGGAGGCCTCTGGGCAGTTTGTTGCAATAGACATCTTGGAATGAGAACGTGACAAGTTGAAACCCAGCAGAGAGGTAACACTGAGTGTGTGTGGGAATGGTTGCTGTGGAGTCGGCAGGAAGGTACAAGGTACATAAGCAGGGAGACCTCCTTTTGCCAGGTAGCTGGTCCTTTCAATATATAAGGGAAGCTTTGGAGCACTGGAAAATAATTAGCCTGGTGTATTAGCGTGGAGGTGTTGGCACCTTCTCTGAATTGTGTGTGCTGGTCACTCTGAGGAGAGATAACGGACCTGGTTGGCCTTGATTTTACCTGCTGTGGGCACTGGCACTGTTCTTCAGCTCATGAAGTTCACATAAGCCCTGAACTGTGAAGGTAAGGTGGAATAAAGCTGAGGAAGAACGTTGGTACTTGAGCAGGATCATCAGAGATCACATCAGAGATCCCACCTCTCTCATTAGAGATCCCACCTCTCTCATCAGAGATCCCATCTCTCTCATTGGAGATCCCATCAGAGATCCCATCTCTCTCCTCAGAGATCCCAGCTGAACCTGGGTCAGTTCCCCAGCGGGTGCTGGGTGCTGTTGGCCCGCACGGTGCCCCTGCTCCATCACAGACATGCCTTGGGCTCCCAGCACTTGGATGCTCATCAGAACTCACCTGGGGCTCCCTGCAGCCTGCCAGGGTCTTCCAGACAGACCTCAACTTCACCAGCTTCAGCATCTTTCAAGCCCTGGGTGGTCAGGGGGTTCTGCTGCAGCATCCCTGCGAGGTGTGTGTTACCAGAAGCAGGCTGTGTAGGAAGGACACCCACAGTAGCTGGGAGCTGGTGTGCTGTAACAAGCACACTGTCAGCTATTTGAGGTCTTTCCTTTTTGGAATAACTCAACTTTGAATGATGATCTCGTGCAGGAGCGAGGGGAGAGAGAACCCCCGTGGCAGGTGTTGGGGTGCTCACTGGGGAGGTGAGGCACGAGTTCAGTTGCTGTTCCAATTAATATTTATACATGTGAGAGGGAGAATAGTCAGAAGGAGAAGTGAGAGATCCCTCCCAGTCCCACCTGTGGCCTGGGCTTGCTATGGAGACAGCTTTGAGTCCCTGGGTTTGAGATGAGGACAGCAGGGACGTCACTTGAGGTCAGTGAGTCTCGTTCCCAGCACTGCAGGGGTCTGTTTTGTTCCCCCCCCCCCCGTGCTCTTAGTGCCACTGTTAATGTAACTGACTGCCTGGGGAAGAGGATGAGTATTCTTCATCGGGTGAGGATGCTGACAAAGGTTCAAATCCTTAACAGCTCAGTGTGTACTCCCTGGGAGTGTTTGTTCCCACCAGCACCCAATCTTGTGCAACGTGGGTATGGAATTGGATCAACTGATCTTTAATATAGCTGCCTGCTTCCTGGCAGCGACTTCCCCCTCCACCCCCTGCCCCTTTCTCCTACAGTTCCTCCTTCATCCTTTGCATCTCTAGCAGTAGTTTGGTCTCTCTTGAGTTCTGCTCTGTCCTTCTTATCAGCCCTCCTGGTGCCTGGCTTGGTGTTCACTCTGGGGGTTTGAGGCTTCCTTGCCAGCAGCTTAGTTCCAGCCCCAGTCCCATCCTGCTCTGCCAGCTTAAATTTCCCCAGAGGGAAACCCTGTTCTCTCTTGTACACCAGCCCCACATTTCCTGCTGAGAAGGACCTGGGGTTTCTGGTGGGTGAGAAACTTCCCATGAGCCAGCAGTGTGCTCTTGCAGCTCAGAAGGGTGATGGGATCCTGGGCTCCATCAGGAGAGGGGTGACAGCAGGGACAGGGAGGGGATTGTCCCTCTCTGCTCTGCCCTCGGGAGGCCTCAGCTGGAGTCCTGTGTCCAGAGCTGGGGCCCCAATACAAGAAAGATGTAGAACTGTTGGAGAGGATTCAGAGGAGCCACAGAGATGATCAGAGGGCTGGAGCACCTCCCCTACGAAGAGAGGCTGAGGGAGCTGGGCTTGTTGAGCCTGGAGAAGAGAAGGCTGCAGAGGGACCTCATTGCAGCCTTCCAGTCCCTGAAGGGAGCAGAGAAACAGGAGGGGAATCAGCTTGTTAAAAGGGTAGATAATGGCAGAACAAGGTGGATGGAGTGAAGCTAAAGGAAGGAAGGTTTAAATTATATATTAGGGGGAAGCTTTTTCCAGAGAGAGTGGTGAGGTACTGGAACAGGCTGCCCAGAGAGGGGATGGGTGCCCCATCCCTGGGGGTGTTCAAGGCCAGGTTGGATGTGGCCCTGGGCAACCTTGTGTAGCTCCAGGCCTGGAGGTTGGTGGCCCTGCCTGTGGCAGGGGGTTGGAGCTCTGTGATCCTTGGGGTCCCTTCCAACTCAGACCAGTCTGTGATTCTATGATTCTATGACAGCAGTGGGGAATCGGGCTGGCAGGCTTCAAACCCTCTTTTCTTTTCCTTTGGACCCTGGCAGTCTGTGTTTGGAACTGTGTTTAGGAGTTCATAACATTTTGGGTGGGTGCCCCCAAGCTCTGCTGGTCATCAGTGCAGGGGTTGCCTTGAGCCCTTGAGTGATGATCTTCTTCTATCAGAGAGCCCAAAGACAGTTTGTAAGCAGAAGATTCTCAGCCACAAGCATCCTTTTGGGCCTGATGTCGGTGCTCATGTGTGTGCTCAGCACCATGTGGTATGCTTTTGGGTATCTAAGACACCTGCCTGGTGCTGGCAGGTCCTTGTGTGTCAACCTGTGGGCCAGGCAGAACATCTCAGGTCCTGCTGGATGCCAACTCACAGAAGAGGAGATCATACTCTTTACACCTGGCACTCCAGGGGAGGGACCTGAGCTCTTTTCTGGGTTTGTCTGCTGCTCCTCCTCCCTGTGCTGTTGGGGCATGAGCAGGGATGGGCTGCCCTGCCTCTCCTGCCAGCCTTGTGTCCTGGGTTCAGCTGGGATGGAGTCAATTTTCTGTGTAGCAGCTGGTGTGGTGCCATGCTTGGTGCTGATGACATGCAGATGCCCTTAGTGGCTGCCAAGCAGGCAAGGACTTTTCAGCTTCTCATGCTAACGAGAAGGTGAGGGGCACCCAGGGAGCTGGGGGGGAACACAGCCAGGCCATGCCATGGAACACCTGGCTTGCCTTTCCCAGCCACTCCTTTGGGAACAGCCAGCCATCCCAGCAATGCTGTCGCAGAGGTTGCCCCGGGTTTCAGTTTCTTTTCAGGTGAAAAGCCAAGAATTTCATCTTGACTCATCTCTTCTGGCTGTTCCAGCTCCAGCTGCCTTAAACACTGCAGGTGAGATCAGCTGCAACGTGAAGCCCAACTGTCCCTCAGCAGGATCAGGACTGGTTGTTTGAAATTTTCCTTAAAATGAGAATTGAACAGCCCTTCCAGTCAGGCCAGGGTGACCCTGATGGCAAGATACAGCAGTGACCCTCACTGCTCAGGCTTTCCTGCAGGGGCAAGAGAGCCCCTTCCTGCTCTTATAGATTATTTTGGGTTATATGTTGAGATTTTAGATCTGAAATTTGTATGTGTCTTGTAAAAATAAGAAATAGAAAGAGTTTGAGCAGTACTGAAAGGGGATTTGTTCTGATTTATGTAACAGAGAATGAATTTGATAGTTATAAAAGGTTTCTGTATTGGTGTGAGGAGCCCGGGGTTTGCATCATGGTCCTCTGGTCAGGGCTGGTGTCCAGGATACTGAAATCATGGAATCACAGACTGGTCTGGGTTGGAAGGGACCCCAAGGATCACAGAGCTCCAACCCCCTGCCACAGGCAGGGCCACCAACCTCCAGGCCTGAACACCTCCAAGGATGGGGCACCCACCCCCACTCTGGGCAGCCTGTTCCAGTCCCACACCACTCTGTCTGGAAAGAGCTTCCCCCTAATATCCAATTTAAACCTTCCCTCCTTTAGCTTTAATCCATCCCCCTTGTCCTGCCAGTCTCTGCCCTTTAACAAGCTGATTCCCCTCCTGTTTCTCTGCTCCCTTCAGGGACTGGAAGGCTGCAATGAGGTCCCCCTGCAGCCTTCTCTTCTCCAGGCTGAACAAGCCCAGCTCCCTCACCCTCTCTTTGTAGGGGAGGTGCTCCAGCCCTCTGATCATTTTCATGGCTCCTCTGAACCCTCTCCAACAGTTCTAAATGGTGTGTTCTGAGGGTTGAGCAGGAGAGCAGAGGCTTAGCTGTCTACCCAGTTGTTCTCCTACGCCGCAGATATTCACAATGCTGGTGAGCATGAGGTGCTTTGATGCTTGGCTTAGGGCTGTCTGACCCTGTTTGGACAGACATGGAGCACACAGGGCGCTTCTTCTACTCCCAAAGACCTGAGAGTGTCCGGTGTGTCTGAAAACCATCCCTCCTGCTGATGCCTCAGTGTCCACTCATCTCATTCACTGCACTGGTTTGTTTAAGAGCTCAAATCAACCAGAATGTTGAGATCCTGTGGTTTAATTTCCTCACCTGTGCTTCTGTGTGATCCTACAGGTTTTAGCTGACGCTGTTGCACGCTTGGTTGTAGATAAATTCAGTGATTTGACAGAAAACTTCACGTCTCCACATGCAAGGAGAAAAGTCCTGGCTGGAATCGTCATGACAACAGGTAAAGAGAGGAAATTCAGAATAACTCTTCTATCTGCTTGGGTGGGAGAGCTCTGTTTGCAGGCTAATCCAGCTTTTTTTGCAGTCAAGTGCTGTTGAAATAGATTTTTCATTATTAAATCATCAAGGTGCACTAAATACAGCAATTAATTCTTGGCTAAGGATAATTATAGGATATTTAGACCTGCAGGTAGCTCTGTTTCCACAGCGTTCCTGTCTTCTGCTTGATTGAGGCATGTGAGGGTCGTGGTCTCCAAACAGGGACCCCTTTTAAAATGGACAAGGCAACAGTAAATGGAACAGAAGTGTCGACATGTTGGTCACACTGGTGGCAGTCTGGGGTTTGGGCTTGTTGTGTGAGAGCTCACGCTTGCTTCTGAGGTTTTCCACTTGAAGTTGTCCTTGCTGGGTTTTATTCGTTGTGCTTTGGCTCCTGGTCGTTCTAGGAGAAGCAGCTGAAGAAAGCACCCTGGGGTTTGGCAGCTGGGTACAAAGGGTGATGGTGTCGTGGTTGTCTGGTTGGTGGCATGAGTCCTGGGCTCTGCCACATCACCTGAACCAGTGAAGCTCCACGTCCACGCTGCTGCCGAGCTTTCCTCAGGCAAAGGTTTATCTTGGTGTCTCAAACCCATCTGAAACCTGGATGGGACATTTGTTTTGGGCCTGTTGTAAACATCCCCAGTGGGGAAGCACGAGCCAACTGGAGATGGGTGATGAATGTACAGGCAGGTCTCTCCCCAGTGTCCATGCAGCATGTGCCCTGGGCTCTTCTCTTGGCCCTTTTGGCTGCGTAGCAGCTTCCCATGGTGGTTTGGGCAACACCAGCCCTTCTACTGGGGGGATGTTCAGAGGGTCCTGCTCCTCCAAAGCGGGTGTTTCCTTGCCAAGATCACAGAGTCACAGACTCACAAGGTTGGAAAAGCCCTTTAGGCTCATTCCTGTCCTGTGCTGACCCATCTCCCTGAGCACCTCATCTCCCCGTCCGTTAAACACACCCAGGGGCGGGGACTCAGCCCCTCCCTGGGCAGCCTGTGCCAGGCCCTGACAGCTCTTTCAGGGAAGAACTTTTCCCTCACAGCTGAGCTGACCCTGCCCTGGCACAGCTTGAGCCCATTTCCCCTTGTCCCATCTCCTGTCCCCTGGCTGAAGAGACCATCGCCCACCTCTCTGCACCCTCCCTTCAGGTAGTTGTAGGTGGTAGATCTGAGGGTACTTGTTTGGGTAGATGACAACCCCGTGCTCTGGGAATGGGGGATGTGACAAAGGGACAGCGTGGCCCAAACTCTGTCACAAGACATCGACAGTGGGCTGACCCTGGCCAGCAAACACCCACCTGGGCTTGCTGGCTTGCTGCCCTCTCTGGGGGCACAGGAGGAAGACAGAAGAATGGCAAGAAGACTTGTGGGTGGATGAACACAGTAACCTCAAACATCCTCTGTTCTCTTCCCCAAGCTCTCATTGATGAGCATGAATCTTACAGAGGGGGATATTGACGTGGCTTGGCTGTCCTGGCTGTGCTTCCTCCCAGGTTCATGCCCTCCCCAGCCTTTGGAAGGTTGGGAGAGAAAGCCTTGACACTCCTCCAGCAACCAAAAATCTTGGTCTGGTACCCACAGCATTCCAGCCTCAAATGCAAAGCACCATGAGGAACATGCTGTGGGTTTACTGGATATATTTTGTAATATTTAACAGGCTTTCATTTTAATTACAGTCCTGTGTCCACAGTTCCCAGAAGAGCCACGTGACCAAGGAATTAAGTCTTAGTTAATGTGTGCATACATTAAAAATAGCTGTATCCAGAATTAGAAACCCTCTTTGCCTGGATACGTGTCTGGGGATTAGATGGGATCAGGTGACCCCATTGTGCAGCCTTGTGCTGTGGAATGAAGGATCTTCCATGGGCTACACCTCCTGCCATGGGCCTGAGCAGGCTGTGAGCTCAGGCTCAGGTTTTTAAGGCCACGTATTTCATCAGGAGTGAGAGCTCAAGTAGCCCATTTCTCAGTCACCTTGCTTATCCCTAGCCTCACCCCTGTGTATAAGCCCTGCCATCGGGTGCTTGTGGCAGTACCCTCAGCTCTGGGTGCTCAGAGTGCACTGGAAGTGGGTTTCCCACTTTCAGTGGGAAATGTAAATGACTTACCTTTCCCTGAGGTAACTGTTCTGTGGGAGGAAGACAGCAGAAGGCCTTGGGCAGAACTCGGTGAGGCCTTGAGAGCCTCAGAGGAATTGGACTGGGTTGTTGGGCCTTTTTTTTGCTGCTTTGCTAGAGGGATGTGACATTTTGACCTGTCTTTTTGAATTCTTCACTCAGCAGACCTTTCTTAGCTGTGTGTGGGATAAAGATCACAGAATCACAGAATCACAGGGGTTGGAAGGGACCCCCAGAGCCCATTGGATCCAACCCCCTGCCAAAGCTGCTCCCTAGGACAGGTCACACAGGGAGGTGTCCAGACGGGGCTGGAATATCTCCAGAGAAGGAGACTCCACACCCCCTGGGCAGCCTGTCCCAGGGCTCCCTCACCCTCACTGGGTAAAAGTTCTTCCCCAGATTGGTGTGGAACTCCCTGTGCTCCAACTTGAGGCCATCACCCCTTGTCCTCTCCCCACAGACACTGAGAAGAGGCTGGCCATTTCCCTTGTGTCCCACCCTTCAGATGTTGATAAACATTGATCAAATTCCCTCTCAGGCTTCTTTCCTCCAGGCTGAACAGCCCCAGCTCACTCAGCCTTTCTTCACAGGGGAGATGTTCCAGGCCCGTAACCATCTCCGTAGCCTCCTCTGGACTCTCTCCAGGAGATCCCTGTCTGTTTTATCCCAGGGAGCCCAGAACTGGACACAATACTCCAGGTGGGGCCTGACCAGGGTAGAGCAGAGGGGGAGGATCCCCTCCTGTGACCTGCTGGCCACACTCCTCTTGATGCCCCCCAGGATCCCATTGGCTCTTTCAGCCCCCAGGGCACACTGCTGGCTCATGGCCACCCTGTCACCCACCAGGACCCCCAGGTCCTTCTCCACAGAGCTGCTCTCCAGGAGGTCACCTCCAGCTTGTACTGATTCCAGTGGTTTTTCCTTCCCAGGGGCAAGACTCTCCACTTGCTTTTATTAAACCTCTCTTGCTTTCTCCCTGCCCAGATCTCCAGCCTGTCCAGGTCTCTCTGGATGGTAGCATAGTGTTCCTCAGCTGAGCGAAGCTTCTGCTTGAAATAAAACAGTGCTTCGTTAAGAAAAGAGAAAGGAGACACCCAGCAGCGCCTTTGGGTTCTCACTTGCTTCGTTATCTGGGATTTTAATTGCTCCTTCCTCCTGCAATCCTGTCCTGCAGGCACAGATGTGAAGGATGCCCTGGTAATCAGCGTTTCCACGGGGACCAAGTGCATCAACGGAGAATACATGAGCGACCGCGGGCTGGCGCTGAACGATTGCCACGCCGAGATCATCGCGCGCCGCTGCCTGCTCAAGTTTCTCTACACACAACTGGAGCTCTACTTAAGGTAAGCTGGAGAGACAGAGGGAAGTGGTGCCTTGGAAAGCTGGGATCAGAACTCAGTAGCCTTGGTGGCTATGAAGCAGGTGTCCTTTCTTGCAGCGCTGGGCACACAGGGGATCGATCGCTGCTCCCAGTGTGTGCCCCCATTAAAGCCAAAGTTCTCATGGTTATACAGATTAACTCTACAGATTCATTATATTTCTAAGAAAAGGCAGGGTTATGCAAATTATTTCCAGGAAGTCATTTACATTGACTCCTCACAGATAGAGCATGCTCAGTGACACTCAGGGGGTCTTCATAGAATAACAGACTGGTCTGGGTTGGAAGGGACTCCAAGGATCAGAGACCTCCAACCACCTGCCACAGGCAAGGCCACCAACGTCCAGGCCTGGAGCTACACAAGGTTGCCCAGGGCCCCAGCCAACCTGGCCTTGTCTTCTGGTGGTCTTCAGGGATGAAGGCTGGTTATCTTCCTCTCTCTCAGCACCTGCTCTTTATGGGTTTCTCCATAGCTACCAAAACACATTCCTGAGCTCAAAACCCCATTCCTGCACAAACTAGTTAGGAACCCCTTTTAACTGTAAACAAGATATACTCTGTCTGTTAATTGGTCATTGGTCTCATTAGTTATGACTCCCCTATCTCCACTTTCTTTAGCTTCAAGGCTGTTGCACTGTTCTGGCTCAGTTTTGTAGCCGCTCTCACGAAGCAGCCCACACGGTTACAGCCAGATTCTACTGAAATCCAAAACAAATCTATTCTCAAAATACACAAATTAAAGTCATATTAATTATCTCAAGCTACATCTACATCAATCTATTCAGCGTTATTACATTTCACTGAATCAGAAGCCCAGTTGATCCCAGTGCACTGGGAAGGCGTCTGTAAGACATCTACCCCATGGGAGGCACCCAGCCTGTGGTGTTAGGATCTTTCATTTACAACTCAGGCCCTTTGCCCTAAGGTGAACAATCCATGGATTCTGTTAGGTGTCAGTTCTGAGAGGGGAGGGAGGAGAAATATCAGGGAATCCTTCTGTGACCTGTGAACATGGAAATCAAAATCATCTCGAGTGGGCTAAAGGGTTGTGGTGTTCCGTTGGCTGTGGAGTGCCCAACAGCTCTGGGGATGTCAGGGCTCTCTGGTTCGGGGCTCAATGGTCTTTTAATTGTTGTTGGTTGCAGTTACTGTTAAATCACAGAATCATGGAATGCCTTGGGTTGGCAGGGACCTCTGAATGGCATCTAGTCCCACCCCCTGCAGTGAGCTGGGACATCTTCATTAGACCAGGTCGCTCAGAGCCCCATCAAGCCTGAGCTTGGATGTCTTAAGGGATGAGGCCCCCCCCACCTCTCTGGGCAACCTGTGCCAGTTTCTCACCACCCTCAGATGGAAGAACTTCTTCCTAATATCCAACCGAAATCTCCCCTTTTCTACTTTCAAACCCTTAGCCCTCACCCTATCGCTCCATGCCCTCGGGAACAGTTCTACCCCAGCTTCCTACAGGCACCTTTCAGGGACTGGAAGGCCCCTATAAGGTCTGTCCCTAGAGTCTTCTCTTCTCCAGGCTGAAACAGCCCAACTCTCTCAGCCTGGCTTCACAGGAGAGGGGCTCCAGCCCGTTGATCATTTTTGTGGCCTCCTCTGGACACCCTCCAACAGGTCCATGTCCTTCTTGTGCTGAGGGCTTCAGAGGTGGACACAGCGCTGCAGGTGAGGTCTCACCAGAGCAGAGCAGAGGGGCAGAGTCCCCCATCAATCTGCTGGCCACACTCCTTGTGTGTGGATGGGGTTGGCCTTCTGGGCTGCAGGTGCACATTGGTGCCTCACATCCAGCTTCTCACCCACGAGTCCCCCCAAGTCCTTTTCCTCAGGGCTGCTTCCAGCCCATCATCTCCTGCCCTGTATGGATAACGGGGATTATCCCCACACAGGTGCAGGACCCTGCACTTGGCTTTGATGAATCTGGGTACACCTGGGCCCACTTCTTAGGCCTGTCCAGGTCCCTCTGGATGGCAGCTCATCCCTCCAGCACTTTAACCTCACCACTCAGCTTGCTGTCATCAGCTTTACACTTTATACATCAGGTTTATACTACAGAATCTTCTGTGTTTGGTTTTAATGCCTGTGAAGACTACCAGCTCCCAGTTCCTCCCGTGCTCCTGCCAGTTTTGACCCCACCTTTGTTCTCCATTTCAGCAATAAAGAAGATCAGCAGAAATCCATCTTCATCAGGTCGGAGCGAGGCGGGTTCAGGCTGAAGGAGAATGTGCAGTTCCACCTCTACATCAGCACATCTCCCTGCGGCGACGCTCGGATCTTCTCACCCCATGAGGCGGCACAAGAGGGTACGACAGCAGCAACCCCCAGCACCCACAGGGGGTCGGGGTGTTCTTTGAGCATGGTTAAAATGTAGGTGTCTTCTTTCCTTTCAGTGTAGCTGTGTGTTAGACAGAGGTCTCTTAAAAACACCCTTAAATCTGAACTCTTGAAGAGGCTGAGTGCCAGCCAAGAGGAGCCAGTGAGTCACCCAGTGTTTCTCTGGAACTAACCAGGGCCGTTGCTGTGCTTCCATCTTCTAATGGTGGTTGTCTGCCCTCCCCGTTCCCAGCCTGTCTCTTAGCTTCCTTCTAACACCGTAACACACAGAAAGGAACTGAGGAACCCCACGCTGTGTCCTGCTCCTTCCTGGAGAGCTTGGTTTGGTGGTGAGCGTGGTGGAGAAGACGGTGCTCATGAGAGACGGCTGCTGCTGGAGCTGATTTGCAAGGAGCAACAGGAATTGTTACCCTGGGCCGAGACTTACACAGGAGAATCCCTCTCATCACAGACTCACAGAACTGTAGGGGTCAGAAGGGACCTCCAGAGCCCATTGGGTTCAACCCCCTGCCAAAGCAGCTCCCTAGGACAGGTCACACAGGTCGGCATCCAGACGGGGCTGGAATATCTCCAGAGAAGGAGACTCCACACCCCCTCGGGCAGCCTGTCCCAGGGCTCCCTCACCCTCACCAGGAAGTTCTTCCCCAGTTTGGTGTGGAACTTCCTGTGCTCCAACTTCAGGCCATCACCCCTTGTCCTCTCCCCACAGACACTGAGAAGAGGCTGGCTATTTCCCCCTGTGTCCCACCCTTCAGATATTGATAACCATTGATCAGATCCCCTCTCAGGCTTCTTTTCTCCAGGCTGAACAGCCTCAGCTCACTCAGCCTTTCCTCACAGGGGAGATGCTCCAGGCCCTTAATCATCTCCGTTGCCTCCTCTGGACTCTCTCCAGGAGATCCCTGGCTTTTTTATCCCAGGGAGCCCAGAACTGGCCAGAACTGAATCAGCTCTGCTTCCTGTCTGTGGAACCCTTGGAGAATGTTTCTCAGCTGATTGTGAGTGAGATTTCTTTTGTCATTTAGATCAAGGGGACAGGCATCCGAACCGCAAAGCACGAGGCCAGCTACGGACAAAGATAGAGTCTGGGGAAGGGACCATCCCCGTGCGCTCCACCACCACTATCCAGACGTGGGACGGCGTCTTGCAAGGAGAAAGGCTGCTCACCATGTCCTGCAGCGACAAGATAGCGAGGTGAGGCCCTGAGTGCTTGGCTTCTGTGCTGTGCTTTTCCCTTGCTGGGTGAGAAAGGGGTGTGTGGTGGTGGTGCCAGGCTATGGCTTGGCTTATTCCACTGCTGAGCCGTGAGCTGGGGGTGGCTGTCAGGGATACAGCTGTGATGCTTCACCTGCTGTTGGTGTCAGAGCTGCTGCTGGCTTTGGGTGAGACCATCATCTGTCATTCCAGCTGCTCCAAGTCATGACAGCTTTATTTTGTGTTCATTTTGCTGGGAAATAGGAGAGGAATGCTCCCCCCACACCGAGTAGTGTAGTGTTAGGAAACCAGCACAATAAATATAGTGTTTGTTAGATTTGAGTAACGACCTCTGATGGCATACCTCATCCCTGGCAGGGCTCAGGGCTGGGTTGGATGGGGCTTTGGGCACCATGGGCCAGTGTAGGGCACCCCCCATGGCAGGGGTGGCACTTGGAGGGGGCTCTGAGCACCCTTTCCACCAAACTAATCTGGGGTCCTGTGATACATATGTTTTTCCATAGGTAGATTTAGAATATAAATCAGCTGATAGGCACTTTGAATTTTTCACTTTAAATTTAGTTTAATTCTAGCTTAAAAATTTTTCCTGTTAAAGAAATCTGCTTCCCTAACTAGTGCTTTTCTTTCTATTTTATTTGATTCCTCTTTTGTTGTCCCTTTTGATTAAGATTTTTCTTTTGTTCAAAACCATAAAAGGACAAATTATTTGCCCCCCAAGCCCCAAAATAGCATCAGTGTTTCTAAGGGGCATCAGGAGTAGGGGAGGGCTGCAGCGTGGTGTTTGAAATGAGCCTCTCTGTGTGTATTCTCTGTGTTCTTTGCACAACAGATGAGAAGCACTGAGTTCTTCAGCTGATGCTGGTTTTAGTTATTTGTTGATTAAAACACCTCTGGGGGTTTGTCCAGTCACAGCCAGGCTGATTCCAACTGGACCAGGTGGTTAAAGTAGGAGCTGTTCTTGTGAATTGCACACCCCAAACCTGGGGTGCTGTCAGGCAGAGAAGGACCTGGGGGTGTTGGGTGGCTGCAGGCTGAACACGAGCCAGCAGTGTGCCCAGGCGGACAGGAAGGCCAGTGGCATCCTGGCTTGTGTCAGCAATAGTGTGGCCAGTAGGTCTGGGGAGGGGATTGTGCCTCTGTACTGGGCACTGGTGAGGCTGCACCTCGAGTGCTGGGTCCAGTTCTGGGCTCCTCACCATAAGAAGGACATGGAGGTCCTGGAGCGAGTCCAGAGAAGGGCAGCCAGCCTGGGGAAGGGGGTGGAGGGAAAATCCTCTGAGGAGCGGCTGAGGGAGCTGGGGGTGTTCAGCCTGGAGAAGAGGAGGCTGAGGGGAGACCTTCTCACCACCTACACTGACCTGCCAGGAGGGTGCAGAGAGATGGGCAATGGTCTCTTCAGCCAGGGGACAGGAGGTAGGACAAGGGGAAATGGGCTCAAGCTGTGCCAGGGCAGGGTCAGCTCAGCTGTGAGGGAAAAGTTCTTCCCTGGCAGAGTTGTCAGGGCCTGGCACAGGCTGCCCAGGGAGGGGCTGAGTCCCCACCCCTAGGTGTGTTTAACAGACGGAGAGATGAGGTGCTCAGGGATATGGGTCAGCACAGGACAGGGACAGTTGGACTCCATGATCTTAAAGGGCTTTTCCATCCATGTGACTCTGTGATTCTGGGACATTAATAGCCATGCATTTGTTTTAAATGGATCCTAACCTTGTCCCCTGGTACTTTGTATTTTTGTCATTCTCTTTTTGATGTATATTTCCACCTACACTCATTTTAAGGGGTTTTTGGGGCTTCAAATAATCCCGTAACTTCCTGTGAAACATTCCCATCGTGGCTGATGTCTTGCTGAGAAGAAATAAGTTCTTTGTTGTCCTTCATCCCATTTCATTGCTGGGAAGGCTGCAGGAACTAAGAAGTTTTTAACGTTAGGTTGAGTTGTTAAAGGGGATGGCATTGGTGCTCTTCTACTCTAAAGAAGGGGAAATGCTATTCCTGGCAGTCTTTCATGGGAAAGAAGGTCACAACGCACATACCAGCCTCGTTCTGTGCTTACTCAGCGTGGGGGATCCAAATGGCAGTTCATAACTCAACCTTGCTCTGCGGAGAAGGACCTGGGGGTCCTGGTGGGTGACAGGGTGGCCATGAGCCAGCAGTGTGCCCTGGGGGCTGAGAGAGCCAATGGGATCCTGGGGGCATCAAGAGGAGTGTGGCCAGCAGGTCACAGGAGGTGATCCTCCCCCTCTGCTCTGCCCTGGTCAAGCCCCACCTGGAGTATTGTGTCCAGGTCTGGGTTCCCTGGTATAAAAATGCCAGGGACCTCCTGGAGAGAGTCCAAAGGAGGCTGCAGAGATGATTATGGGCCTGGAGCATCTCCCCTGTGAGAAAAGGCTGAGTGAGCTGGGGCTGTTCAGCCTGGAGAAAAGAAGACTAAGGGGGGACCTTATTAATGTTTATCAATATCTGAACTATGGGATGCAGGGGACATGGCCAGCCCCTTCTCAGTGCTTTGTGGGGACAGGACAAGGGGTGATGGCCTCAAGTTGGAGCACAGGAAGTTCCACACCAATCTGGGGAAGAACTTCTTCCTGGTGAGGGTGAGGGAGCCCTGGGACAGGCTGCCCGAGGGGGTGTGGAGTCTCCTTCTCTGGAGATATTCCAGCCCCGTCTGGACACCGACCTGTGTGACCTGTCCTAGGGAGCTGCTTTGGCAGGGGGTTGGACCCAATGGGCTCTGGGGATCCCTTCCAACCCCTGTGATTCTGTGACTGTGTGATTCTTTCTCTTTATTTCCCCAATGGCTTTTTCTCTTCTTGACCTGGTTTTCTGATGAAGTTGCACAAACATCTGGAAACCCCATGCATGCTCACCAAAGGCTGCCTCTTCTGCAGCTGTGTCCATGCCCATACAGCTGGTTTTGGGTTTCAGGGCTGTTTCCAAGCAGAAAGCTCTGTGACAGGGCTGGTGTGGCTTCTCAACAGCCACAGAGAGAGCTATTCCTCTCACCGTAAATAATAAGATCACTGACTCACTGACTGATCAGGGCTGGCAGGGAGATCCCCCAATCCCACCTTCCCGCCTCGAGCAGGCTGGACAGGACAGCGCCCAGGATCACAGGATCTCAATGTCCCCAGAGATGGAGACTCCCCAACCTCTCTGGGCAGCCTGGCCCAGGGCTCTGCCACCCTCCCAGCAAAGAAGTTCCTCCTCAGGGTTAGGTGGGACTTCCTATAGTTCAGTTTATGCCCACGACCTCTTGTCCTGTCCCTGGGCAGCACTGAACACAGACTGACCCGTCCTCCTGAGCCCACCCCTCAAGGATTTATCAGCATTGATAACATTCCCCCCTCAGTCTTCTCCAGGCTGCAAAGTCCCGAGTGCCTCAGCCTCTCTGTGTAACAGAGATCACAGAATCACAGACCAGTATGGGTCGGAAGGGACCCCAAGGATCATACAGTTTCAACCCCCTGCCACAGGTAGGGCCACCAACCTTCAGAGATGTTCTGGTCCCCTCAGCATCTCCATAGCCCTAGATGTTTGTGAGAAGTGCTCCTGGCAAAGACCACGGACTTCTTGTCCTTTCTGATTTATATATAGTGTGGGCTGCTGACAGGGCCCCTTGCTGTGAGAGGAGCCCTGGCTGTGCTCCATGCAAAGATTCTGTGTGCTGTGGCCTGTGGAAGGCAGAGGCTGGCTGTGGGGCTCAGGGAATCTCTTCAAGATACAGAGGAGAAACTGGAGTGCGGTTAGCTGACAGCAGTCAGCTCTGCCACCCCCTTCTGAGGAGAGGAAAGCCCAGCTAGATGGGTGTCAAGCAGATTGTGACCTGTCTGGGGTGGCTCTGAGTTGGAGATATATCCCTGCCCATGGATGAGGAACTGCAGTAACCGTGGTTGCCAAGACAGGCAACCTCTTGTCACCCAAGATGCAAGCAGTGAAGGCACCACAGGGCATCCCAGGGGTGCTGCCAACCTCAAACATGTTGTGGTGGCTGATCACAGCTGTCTTGGAAACCAGGAAGGTGTGGGAGCAACCAGGGGCACACCTATGGCAAATGCAAGCAGCATGTGTGCAGAGCTGGTGGGAGCGCCTGGCTCTGCGGCTTAGGCACCTCCGTGGTAAGGAGCAAAGTGCCACTGTCTTGGCTTCACAGTGTCATGGGGAGCTCTTGGTTCATACAATCCTAGAACCACTGGGCTGGAAGGGACCTTAAAGATCATCCAGTCCCACCCCCTGCCGTGAGCAGGGACACCTCTCACCAGCCCCATTCTTGGACACCTCCAGGGAGGGGGCAGCCACCACTTCCCTGGGTGCCCTGTGCCAGGGCCTCACCACCCTCAGAGTGAGGAATTCCTTCCTAACATCCACTCTAAATCTACCTCCTGCCAATTAAAAACCATTCCCCCTTGTCCTGTCACCCCAGGCCCTTCTAAACAGTCCCTCCCCGGCTTCCCTGTAGCCCCTTCAGCTCCCTAGGACAGGTCACACAGGTTGGCATCCAGACAGGGCTGGAATATCTCCAGAGAAGGAGACTCCACACCCCCTGGGCAGCCTGTCCCAGGGCTCCCTCACCCTCACCGGGAAGTTCTTCCTCAGATTGGTGTGGAACTCCCTGTGCTCCAACTTGAGGCCATTGCCCTTGTCCTGTCCCCACAGACACTGAGAAGAGGCTGGACATTTGTCCAGGCACTCACAAGACACACTGGGTTTACGCTTGGCTGAGAGAAGCGTCTCAGCTCTTGCCAGCAGCCAGTTTGAATGCTGGATGGAGGGTGTCTTCTTGCCCACTCGGATGGTCTCCCCCTCAGCTCATCTCCTGCCTGCTCGGTTGACTTAGGTGCTGTGGTAATACCACTGGTGTGATACAGCATTCCTGTGTGTGCTCACACTCCTGCTTTAGGAGCACACAGCTCCACTCTGCTCTCTCTGCTTTGCAGAAGCTTCCTCAGGTGCCCAGGCTCCTCCTCTCCTTTTAATCCAAAGAAGTTTGGTGAGAGGAACTTCAGCTTTCCTTTTCATGCCAGAGAAGGTCGCCAGGTGTGGGAGGAGGTGGCGAGACATGAGCCCTGGAAAAAGATGCTGAGGATTGAAGTGAGGGAAAGGTTTTATTTAGGGAGCTTTGCCAGAGGAATGCTGTGGCCTTTCCTGAAATGTCCATCTGTCACTCAAGTACTGTTTGTGGAGCGTAAAACGTGGTGTGCCTCACTGAAGGGAGCTTGGTTGGGTGTCTGCATGTTTTGGGTAGGCCCCATTTGCTATGCTTGGCCTTGAATCCCTTCCAGATGTTCCTTCTGTAATGCAGCCAGTGTCTGTAGCGGGCTCTGTGCTTCTCTGTGTGGGTAGAGCAGGGTATTTCCAGGTACCACCGTGACTGATGTGGCACTCCAGACACCTTTGTGCTGTGCACAGTTCAGATGATGGTAAAGGTCCCTAGAAAGGCAGCTCAGCCTCTGGGAGCAGTCATTTTTGCTTGCTGGCTTTACTCATATTTGGTTGCTGATGGTGGTTTCAGCATTAGACATAATGTGCCTTTATGCCATGGAAAATACACCTTAATTTATCAGGGTGGGGTTGTTAGTCAGTCATTAAGGGATGGCTTTTTTAAGCTGATACACATTGCCTCTGCTTCCATCCTCTGTAAAGATGTGCAAGAAGCCTGTTTCCTTGGTGCTGTGGGTTTGCCCTAGCTAAGAGCCAGCCACTGTGCAGCCACTTGTTCTTTAAGGGGGGGAAAGGGGGAAATTGAGGGAGGGGGAAAGGGAGGGAGAACAAAACCCAAGAACCAAAACCTGGCGGATTGGGGTAAGGAGAGTTACTGGGGCAGCAGAGAGAGATATGAGAATAATAACAGGACTTTACAGCAAAGTACAGGAGACTGGTGAAACACAGTGTGGTGTCTCACCGACCTGCACAGCTCAGGTACAGCTCAGAGCTGTCCTGACACTGGACCATCCCCAAACCCATGTGTCCTGGAGCTGCCTGCTCCTCCCCCCACCAGCCCCCCTTTATTCTGAGCATGGTATCATTGGCATGGGATACCCCCTTTGGCCAGTTCGGGTCACCTGTCCTGGCTGTGTCCCCTCCCTTCTCATTAGGGGGGAAATATGAACAACTGAAAAGTTCCTGAGTGCTGGGCAGCAACTAGAAACACCCCTGTGTTCCCAGCACTGCTCCCATCCCAGCTCCCAAACAGGGCATTCCCTGCTTCTGGAAAGTGATTCCTTCTGTCCTTGGCCTGTTCCAGCCCAAGCTGTTGCAGGTTTGTAGCCACCCCAGTGCAAGCTCTAAGAAACACTGTTAGCAACCCCCGAGTTCTCTCTGTTCTTAGGACAGCCTTTCAGACTGGTTTAGGATGGGTCCTTCCCTAAGAAGAACCATTCCATAGGAGCACGAGATATTCTCATCATGTCCTGCTCATCTGTTTTATTCAAACACCGAAAGAAACTTTCCTGCTGCTCCTGTCTGAGTGTTGCAGTTGTACTCTAGTGTGTTATTTTACTAGTGCCAAGCTGTTGGTGAGTGTACCTCAGGGGCAAGGGCTTTGAAAGCACTCAAGGCTCCAGAAAGTATTTTGCGTGGCTGATCAAGCACCAAAGCTCAATCGAATGAAGGCAGCCACAAAAACCCTTCTGTGTCTTGTTCCTATGGGTGCTGTGCCCCTGCCACCAGGCCTGGGCCCACACAGGTCACTGGGGTGCAGACAGGGATGGATGGTTTAAGTCTCCCGCCTCCACTGACCCGCCAGGAGGGTGCAGAGAGGTGGGCGATGATCTCTTCAGCCAGGGGACAGGAGGTGGGACAAGGGGAAATGGGCTCAAGCTGTGCCAGGGCAGGGTCAGCTCAGCTGTGAGGGAAAAGTTCTTCCCTGGCAGAGTTGTCAGGGCCTGGCACAGGCTGCCCAGGGAGGGGCTGAGTCCCCACCCCTGGGTGTGTTTAACAGACAGGGAGATGAGGTGCTCAGGGATATGGGTCAGCACAGGACAGGGATGGTTGGACTCCATGAGCTTAAAGGGCTTTTCCAACCTGGTCATTCCATGATTCTGTGAAGCAGCTCAAGTGAGCAAAGCACAAATGCACCCTTTGCATAGCCTCCATTTTCAGATGCAGTTCCCCCTGGCCCAGGGAGATTGCAGGGCCGTTCTGGCAGTGGGATGTGGGCAGCTTGGCTGGGGTCCGAAGGGCAGGCTTTCCTTTTGGCCCTGAGGTGCTGAGGGCTTGCGGGCACGATCCTTCTCACGTGCTGGAAGGGAGGTTTGCCCACTGCTGGGTAGCTTCTGGAGGCATCAGCTGCAGTTTCTGACTGAGGATCTCATAGTTCAGCTTTCCCCAATGAGTGGTCCTTCACACCTGTGGGATCAGGGTGCTTGGAGCTGCATCATTGGGCACCTCGGTGGGCATGTGAAGTTAGAGAGTCTGCTCTTGAAGTGGGTGCTGGCAGTACATTGTCATTCTAGGTCATCTTACTCCAAGCATCCCATAAGCTGACCTCTGAAATTCGGGCAGGTGTCACAGCTATGCTGCCATAGTCACGTGCTGGCCAAGAGGAAGGGTTGAAAGTCTGGTCCGTTGTGATTGACTGCTGTTATGTCTGGCAGATGTTACTTGTTCCATTAAAAAGAAAGTGTTTTTTTTGTTTTGTTTTGTTTTGTTTTTCCCTCCCTCTTAGGTGGAACGTATTGGGTATTCAAGGAGCCTTACTTAGCCTCTTTGTGGAGCCAATTTACTTCTCTAGCATCATCTTGGGGAGTTTATATCATGGGGATCATCTATCCAGAGCCGTATACCAGAGGATAGCAGAGATAGAAGATCTACCACCTCTTTATACACTCAACAGACCTTTACTTAGTGGCAAGTATCTAATGGAGAAGGCTGTGCCGGTAACGAAGTCTCTTCCAGTAGCAATGTGATTCCACAGTTTTCATAAACCTTGCAAATTATGTACTGTGAGTAAACTGCTTTCTGGTTACAACAGGGAAGTTGCGGTCTAAACTTAACGTAGATACTCAGTCTGAAATCCCATAGCAAGGACCCTTCACGAGTTAAAAAGTGGAAGGAGCTGGGGGATGAGACTTTGGATGGGAGCTGTCTGGAGCATGCCCACAGCAATCCCTGAGGGAAGTTGGAAAGCCCTGCCTTAATGAAACCCTCTTCCCACCCCTGAAAGAGTGTGGTAGCTCTCACTGTCCCTTCTCTTGCCATTGCAGATGTTCGTTGAGCAGCCACACCAATGATCAGTATGCCGAGATAGACACGTTTGATTCACACTTTCTAGATCAATAACAAGCTAAAAATGGATGGAGAGAACATCCCAGCTGCCAGTGGTTGTGTTTTCTTTCTCTCCTCAGTCTCTGTTGGATGCAGCACTGGCTTTAGTTAGCATGGCACCCAACTCATTTGCATGACTTGATAATGGCAACATCTTAATTTCCACCTGGTAGGTTAACCTACAGATGCTGCACCCAGCACCCAAGGGCATGTTCTCTGGGAAGACTTTTAAGAGTATTAAATAAATCTGGGGGACATCAACATGGCAAGCCCCAGCCTGTGGGTGTAGCTGGTCTTTCATGGCTGCTGCCCAACATTTAAGTCCTGTCCTTTGGCTTTGCGCTGATCCCAGGCTCTAGTGAGGCTCAGAGGAATAGTGATAATTTGAATTCACAGGTCATAACTTCTAATTGAGCTGTTACCTTCCAAGGAAAGTTCTGGACTGTCTGAAATCCTGAATCTGTGAAGCCTTTACAGCCTCTCACCCTCCCTCTCCTTTGTGCACATCACTTTGATTGTAGAGCTTGGCTTGTGGCATGTGTCTCTTTATTTTCCAGGAAGGAGGGGGAAAAAAAAGAACTCAGTGTTGGAAAGCATGGTTAAAATTTGAGGGAATGCTTTCAAATCACTTTAGGGAATGGAGCAGGGAAAGCAGCCTGTTGAACAGCTAGTGTTTCTTTAGATAAGGAAGGTAAGAAATAAGGATTACCCGAACTATAATGTATTAAAACCTATTTGTCTTCATATTAGCATGTAAGAAGCAGTTCCAGTGCTCACAGTACCAAATCCTATGTTGTTGTTTGTGCATAGTAGCTGATGTATTGACTGTTTCTGCCTGATTTGGGGGGAATTTTGGTCAGTTCTTCAAAACAACAGGTTGGGGGGGGGGGGAGGAGCTACCCTTTTCACAACTTACAATGCTCCTTTGTCTTCTTACAAATGATCTTTCTGCAATATGGAGGTGGCCTGTTTGCCAGGAAATAGCAGCATCTCTTTAACCAGTCCAGCTGGGACATGCTGCTGAGCAGTGGGGAGAGTTCAGAAACATTCTCAGAGTGCTGACTTCTCATGAAAATCCACATCTGGGACATGGATGGGAAGCTGGTTTGGGGGGAGAACTGTGTTGATGGATTTCTTCTACTGGTTCAGTCTTGAAGGCTCATCTTCAGGGAGGTTGTGGATTCTCCTTCTCTGGAGATGTTCCAGCCCTGTTTGGACGCTGATCTGTGCGACCTGTCCTAGGGAGCTGCTCTGGCAGAGGGTTGGACCTAATGGGCTCTGGGGGTCTCTTCCAACCCCTGTGATTCTGGGATTCTATGATTCTGAGCCAGGCTGTTGGGTTCAGCTGGGGCAGCTGTTCAGCAGAACAGCTGCTCTTCGAGTCGCACGTTCTGTTGTGTGTTCTTACCTGGAATCAGCACCAGAGAAATACCTGTCCCCAGCTCCATGTTCCTCCTGGTACCACACAGGCAGCTCTGTTTTGATTACTCTGGGTCATGGTGGGTGAGAAACTTCTCATGAGCCAGCAGTGTGCTCTTGCAGTCCGGAAGGGTGATGGGATCCTGGGCTCCATCAGGAGAGGGGTGGCAGCAGGGACAGGGAGGGGATTGTCCCTCTCTGCTCTGCCCTCGAGAGGCCCCAGCTGGAGTCCTGTGTCCAGAGCTGGGGCCCCAGTACAAGGAAGATGTGGGACTGTTGGAGAGGGGTCAGAGGAGGCCATGAAGATGATTAGAGTGCTGGAGCACCTCCCCTATGAAGCGAGGCTGAGGGAGCTGGGCTTGTTCAGCCTGGAGAAGAGAAGGCTGCGGGGGGACCTCATTGCAGCCTTCCAGTCCCTGAAGGGAGCAGAGAAACAGGAGGGGAATCAGCTTGTGAAAGTGCAGAGACTGGCAGGACAAGGAGGATGGAGTGAAGCTGAGGGAGGGAAGGTTTAAATTAGATACTTGGGGGAAGTTCTTGGCAGAAAGAATGGTGAGGGGCTGGAACAGGCTGCCCAGATTGGGTGTGGGTGCCCCATCCCTGGGGGTGTTCAAGGCCAGGTTGGATGGGGCTCTGGGCAACCTTGTGTAGCTCCAGGCCTGGAGGTTGGTGGCCCTGCCTGTGGCAGGGGGGTTGGAGCTCTATGATCCTTGGGGTCCCTTCCAACCCAGACCAGTCTGTGATTCTATGATTCTATCTCATGTGTACCAGAGAGATGACCTAAAAGAGAAGCAGATGTTGTTCCCCCATCTTGCCTGTTTAGCTGAGAAAGTGCTGTAAAGAAGGGGTTTTTTTTCCTTTCCCATAAATTCAGACAATTTGGGACAATTGCCATCACAGTTAGTTATTGTTTTCTACTGCCAAAAGTTCTCTTCTCTCCATCTTTCCTCATAGGAAATTCTCTACTTCCACCTCCTATCCCCAGCAAGTTAGAGGTGGGTGGTCATGTCAGAATAGCTGGTTTTCAGCTGGGGGATGTGGGAAACATCCAGAGATCATCCAGGCATGTTGGTGGAAAACTCCCTCCCCATGAGGACTTTGGAAGCCTTTACTTTACAGGACCCAGCCTTTCGGGATGTCTTTAGCACCGTGGCACGGAGGGTACGTCAGCTCATGCTGGGCACCAGCCAGGTTGTTTGAGGAGTAGGCAGGTTCAAAGCTTGTGAATTTCTAGAATAAACCAAAGAGAGATCGATTTCTCAGTCAGATAGGAGGAGGAGGATTGTATAAATAGCCAACAACAAGGTACCAGCCCACAGGGTAACCTGCACAAACTCTTTTGGGGGCCATTGTGAGAGGTGGGATGAAGGAGTTTCTCCGAAGGTGGAAGTTGGGTGGCAGAGCTCAGCAGATGTGCCATTCAGAGAATCAGCCAGTCAAGATCCTTGAGAGCAGAACTCATCAAGAGTAGGAGAGTCCATTATATAGAAAAGACAGGGCTTTTTTCACTGGGTGTGGGGGTCTGAGCCCATCTGGAGGCCAGACGCCCACCAAAGCTGCTCTGTCACAGCCCTGGTCAGCTGGGCAGGGGAGAAAATATCTATTGAGAGGCTGAGGAGTGAGATAAGGGCAGGGAGAGCCCATCCCGCAGTCAGCGGCACGGGCAGGACAGACTCAGCACGGGGTAAAGGACAGAAACTCTCTAACTGATGGCCCTGCCCTGCATCCCCAGTGACACCGGGAGCTTAAAGCAGCTCCCCCCACCCCTCCCTTCTCAGCAGACTGATCTTTAGGCAGCATTTCACTCCCTTCTGCCCCCCCATTGTGGCACGGGTTGGGGCAGAGACTGGGGGAACGGGGGTTTGGGTCAGTTCCTCACCAGATGTTCTCCTCCTTGGCCAGGGGCGGGGGGGAGCATCCATCACCCCCTTCCCCTGCTGCACCGTGGGGTCCCACCCATGGCAGACACTCCTCCAGGAACTTCTCCAGCCTGAGTCCTTTCGCACTGGGCCTCAGCTGTTCCCCAGCTGCCCCAGCATGAGTCACTGCTATGGGGGCAGTCATCAATCACAGAATGGCTCTCAGTCCCTCAGGCCCAGACTGCTCCAGCCTGGTCCCACACGGGGTCACAAGCCCTCCAGCAAACCTGCTCTGGTGTGGGTCTCTTTCTCTCATCTCTCCTCTCTCTCTCCCATCTCAGTCCCCAAAAAACTGTCAGGCGTTGTTATTCATACAAGCGCTGGCACAAGTTGTGACCTTTTGCTTATTATACCCCATTATAACAACCTGCAACAGTAAGTTCTGAGTGACAGGCTCTAAATAGCTCCATTGTGACAGTTCTCAAAGGAGAATAAAGTATTCTGGTTCCACTCCTAGCTTCCTCTCCCACTACTGGTTTCAGCTTATGTTCATCTCTAGGTTTGGAGGCAGAGAGTAGGAATCTGGTCCACCCAAAGTGTTACCAGATGCTTCAGTTTTGAGATAACCTTTCTTCCCTGTCTGTGATCCTCCTTCAGGGACTCCTGCCATCTCTCTGGGGTTTGCAGAGAGGATTCAGCAGTTGAGCAGGGGGATCTTGTTATTTAATTCCATGTGAGAGTCTGTGGGGCTTTGAGGTATTTTTGTTTCATCAAAATAACCCAAGGAATGTGGTTGTGTAATTGTAGGGGTTGGAAGGGTCCCCCAGAGCCCATTGGGTCCAACCCCCTGCCAAAGCAGCTCCCTGGCTCATATTGCACAGGTCGGTGTCCAGACGGGGCTGGAATATCTCCAGAGAAGGAGACTCCACACCCCCTGGGCAGCCTGTCCCAGGGCTCCCTCACCCTCACTGGGTAAAAGTTCTTCCCCATGTTGGTGCGGAACTTCCTATGCTCTAACTGGCAGCCATTGCCCCTTGTCCTGTCTCCACAGAGCACTGAGAAGAGGCTGGCCATGTCCCCTGTGTCCCACCCTTCAGATATTGATAACCATTGATCAGATCCCCTCTCAGGCTGCTTTTCTCAGTACAGAGAGCATGACAGTAAAGAGGAATGAGCTCTGGCTGGTCTGCCTGTGTGGTGGCGACTTGGGAGCCCTCCTGCCTCGGTGGTTTTGGTGGAACCCATTTCTGATGACACAGTGTGTCTGCTCAGGCCTGATTCACACCAGCTTCAAAAAAGCAGCCTGAACCATGGGGGTTTTGGACACTCAAGATTTCAGACTCGTTTTGTGTGCACCCAAAATTTGTGATGTATTCGGGGTTCAGGCGCAGGCCCCGCGAGGTGTGACTCCCAGAGCGGCGGAGCCTGCACTTCGCTGGCACCCTGCGAGTTGCACTGCCAGCTCCACCTCTTAGAAGCTGCTCAGAAGGACAGGGGACGTGGCACTGGGGACTCTGACTCTTGTCACAAAGCCCCGCTCTTGCTGGTTCTCCCTCAAGCACTGCTTGCGTGGCAGGGTGTGTATATATGTATATATATTTATCTACATGTACCCACTGAGTGGGGACCACTGTGTGTGGGTCCCACACCCCTCCTCACAGATTCACAGATCAGTGGGTGTCAATCCGTGGCATCCTGCTGCTTTCCCCTAGAAGATAGGTGGCAGTCTCACTGCCTACACTGGTCTGCCAGGAGGGTGCACAGAGGTGGGCGATGGTCTCTTCAGCCAGGGGACAGGAGGTGGGACAAGGGGAAATGGGCTCAAGCTGTGCCAGGGCAGGGTCAGCTCAGCTGTGAGGGAAAAGTTCTTCCCTGAAAGAGTTGTCAGGGCCTGGCACAGGCTGCCCAGGGAGGGGCTGAGTCACCTTCCCTGGGTGTGTTTAACAGACAGGGAGATGAGGTGTTCAGGGAGATGGGTCAGCACAGGACAGGGATGGTTGGAGTCCATGACCTTAAAGGGCTTTTCCAGCCCTGTGATTCTGTGAGATGAGCAAAGAGCCCTTCAGGAGACTTTTCTTTTGATTCCCAAATTTTTCAGCTTATGTTTCAAGAAAACAGGGAGCATGAGGCTCATTTTTTGTTCTTTCCTCCTTCCCTTAATCCCTGGCTGTTGGTCACGGCGACCTGGCTGACATAAACCCTAAAAATACAACAGCTTCAGGAAGTTCAATTAGACATGTTTCAAAGCACTGTGTTTACTGAGGAATTGAATACCCTCAGCACACCAAATTCATAGAATCACAGACTGGTCTGGGTTGGAAGGGACCACAAGGATCACAGAGCTCCAACCCCCCTGCCAGAGGCAGGGCCACCAACCTCCAGGCCTGGAGCTACACAAGGTTGCCCAGGGCCCCATCCAACCTGGCCCTGAACACCCCCAGGGACGGGGCATCCACCCCCTCTCTGGGCAGCCTGTTCCAGCCCCTCACCACTCTCTGTAAAGAGCTTCTCCCTTGTCCTGCCAGTCTCTGCCCTTTAACAAGCTGATTCCCTCCTGTTTCTCTGCTCCCTTCAGGGACTGGAAGGCTGCAATGGGGTCCCCCCGCAGCCTTCTCTTCTCCAGGCTGAACAAGCCCAGCTCACTGTGTAGCTCAGGCCTCATGGTTTTCTCACTGGGCCCAGAGGTACCACGAGCCAAGTCCCATGCTTGGGCCCAAAGTTTCTTTATGAGATTAAGCTTCAGGTATTGGCAAGAAGCACATCCTACAGGGCATCTCTGCAGCCTTGGGGTCCTATGGGGGGGTGGAATTAAACCTTCCCCAGGCACCTCCAGAAGCAACGGGCAGGGGAAAGGGGTTTGCAGCTGGAACACAGTCGGATTTATGCAGAAGTACTCAAAACACCCACCAGTTCTAGCTTAACGTGGAGGGTGCTGAGGGCTGACGGGTCTTGTTCCATCTGACTTGGATGCCCACGCCGTCAGTGCTGGTCACACCATGCCCTGGGGTCCTGGGTTTAGCCAGGACAGAAGGAATCCCTTTCCAGCAGCTGGTGGGTGCTGTGTTTGGGAGCTGGGATGGGAGCAGTGCTGGGAACACAGGGATGTCTCTATTTGCTGCTCAGCACTCAGGAACTTTTCAGTTGCTCATATTTCCCTGCTAACGAGAAGGGAGGGGACACAGCCAGGACAGGTGACCCAAACTGGCCAAACGGGGTATCCCTTGCCAATGATACCATGCTCAGCATAAAGTGGGGCTGGTGGGGGGAGGAGCAGGCAGCTCCAGGACACATGGGTTTGGGGATTGTCTGGTGTCGGGACAGCTCTGGGCTGTACCGAGCTGTGCAGGTCGGTGAGACACCACACTGTGTGTCACCAGTCTCCTGTACTTTGCTGTAAAGTCCTGTTATTATTCTCATATCTCTCTCTGCTGCCCCAGTAACTCTCCTTACCCCAATCCGCCAGGTTTTGGTTCTTGGGTTTTGTTCTCCCTCCCTTTCCCCCTCCCTCAATTTCCCCCTTTCCCCCCCTTAAAGAACAAGTGGCTGCACAGTGGCTGGCTCTCAGCCAGGGCAAACCCACAGCACCCAGTGTAGCCTGTAAGAAAGCAGTTGGCAGTGCTGAATGAAACACAGTGGCACCTTCATGAGAGGGGTGCTGCCAGCTCAGGGTGCCATGCAGAGCTGGCTCTGGTTTTACAAGGACGAGTGGAGAGGTGTTGGCACCGCTCAGGAAGCACGGCCTCTCCGTGTTAAGGCATCTGGAGTTGAGAGCTGAACTGTAAAGCCAGGTGTGGAAACGTGACATGGGGTCATAGTGTGGCACCCATTCCAAAACACGATGAGCAACGTGCACCTACATCCTTACAACAGCAGAGCGAGAGGGACTGATGGGAGATGTACAACTGATGGAACCTCCTGGGGTGGACGTGGCAGGGTGCTCTTGTTCCTGGCCCCATGCCTCAGACCTCTCCATGATCCCCTCCGCTGAGGAGGCTGGTTTCTCCCCCCACAGGGATGCACACCTGCCCCCTACTAGGAAGGGTGGAAGGAGAGAGCACTTCAGCCAGGGTCAGGATGGGATGTGCATGGCAATTCCTCTGCAAATTGGTGAAAAACCTGCCAGAGAATGCCCCCAGAACGAAAAGATCCGCTTGTAAGAGTGCTTAGCAACGTGATTTGGATAGCTCTGCTGTCTTGCTTACCCCCAGTAACAACAAAACTAAAGAGCAGTAATTGCTGGTGTCATTAAGCATCGTTTTCCTTGCAGGTATTAGCAATGCAGAAGCCCGCCAACCAGGGAAGGCACCGAACTTCAGCGTGAACTGGACGGTGGGAGACGCCGGTCTGGAAGTCATTAATGCCACGACTGGCAAAGATGAGATGGGTCGTGCGTCCCGCCTCTGTAAGCATGCTTTTTACAGCCGCTGGATGCGTGTTCACGCAAAGGTACATCTCCGGGAGCGCTGGGCTGTCCGCTTCTCCTTCCTGCTGAGTGAGGTGGCTGTGCATGCTGCTGCCCGTGCTCGGAAGCCGCCTTCCGAGCCTGTCTCCAGCTGAGCCTGGATGTTAACTCCTGCTCTCCTTGTAGTCGTGGGAGAGAACAGTGCATTCCTTGCACGTGCTGGGCAGGGAGAAAGCAGATGGGATTTAATAAAAGCAAGTGGAGAGTCTTGCACCTGGGAAGGAATAACTGCTGGAATCAGTACAGGCTGGGGGTGACCTGCTGGAGAGAAGCTCTGCAGAGAAGGACCTGGGGGTCCTGGTGAGTGACAGGGTGGCCATGAGCCAGCAGTGTGCCCTGGGGGCTAAGAGAGCCAATGGGATCCTGGGGGGCATCGAGAGGAGTGTGGCCAGCAGGTCATAGGAGGTGACCCCCCCCTCTGTTCTACCCTGGTCAGGCCCCACCTGGAGTATTGTGTCCAGTTCTGGGCTCCCTGGGATAAAAAAACCAGGGATCTCCTGGAGAGAGTCCAGAGGAGGCTATGGAGATGGTTAAGGGCCTGGAGCATCTCCCCTGTGAGGAAAGGCTGAGTGAGCTGGGGCTGTTCAGCCTGGAGAAAAGAAGACTAAGGGGGGACCTTATTAATGTTTATCAGTATCTTCAGTATGGGATGCAGGTGGAAATGGGCAGCCCCTTTTCAGTGGTCTGTGGGGACAGGACAAGGGGCAATGGCCTGAAGTTGGAGCACAGGGAGTTCCACACCAACATGGGGAAGAACGTTTACCCAGTGAGGGTGAGGGAGCCCTGGGACAGGCTGCCTGAGGGGGTGTGGAGTCTCCTTCTCTGGAGATATTCCAGCCCTGTCTGGACGGCGCCCTGTACGACCTGTCCTAGGGAGGTGCTTTGGCAGGGGGTTGGACCCAATGGGCTCTGGAGGTCCCTTCCAATCCCTGTTATTCTGTGTGATTCTGTTTGCTTACCTTATGGTTTGATGCAATGATACTGGTCCAAATTCATGCCAGGATCCAATGATGTCTGGTTTATAGCTGCAATCCCCTTTGAGCTCGCCTTCTCCTTTTACCTTACTCTGGGGACAATGATCCTGGTTTCACTCCGAGCGACCCTACCAAGGTTTCGCGCCGCCCTCTCTTAGGAAGAAAGCCCTGTGGGTGGCTTTTCAGGCTCCAGAAGGGAGCTCCCCCGAAGGGACCTGATAACATAGGGAAGGCAGGCAGACAGCCAGCCCGGGCCAGACCAGTCCCAGTGTCCATGGCACGATGCCGCAAGGGGCTCACTCACCCCTCTCCGCCGCCACCTGAACACACGGGCTGGCACTTCGTTACCCTGCTTTAATAACAGCTGTTGGAATAGCTCAGTCCCTCTCAAACAATTTGGCTTAACGAGTTTCCTGTCTCTCTTCTTTCCTCCTCCTGAACCCCCACAGCTTTCCTCCAGCTTGCGCTCCAAGATCCTCAAACCCAACCTGTACCACGACACCAAGCAAGGAGCCGCCGAGTATCAGACTGCCAAGGAGTGTTTGTTCAGAGCCTTCCTGAAGGCAGGACTCGGAGCCTGGGTGGAGAAGCCCATAGAACAGGATCAGTTTTCCCTCACGGTTTAATTCACAGACTGCACATCACTTGGGGAAGGGGGTTGTTCTGGAGATTCCTGGTGTCCAGCGTTGCTTTCTGGCATCTCCACAGCCATCAAAACATCTTCTTACTCTTTGGAGTTGGGTTTTTCTCCTTCAGTTTGGGGTGGTTTGGGTTTTTGGGTGGGGTTTTTTTTGTAACTGTTTCTGTTTTGCCTCAGTATTGAAACTCGATGACCTGGCACATAATTGTCTATTTTGTTATGGGAAAGTCATTTCTGGTGTATTTCTAGAAATACTTCTGTAGAAAACTCACAGTAAGGCTGCCCCTACCAGTACACAAGGACTCTTCTGGTGTTTCTGGGTTAAAACAATTTCTTTTTTGGTTTTTTTGTTGGGTTGTTTTTTTTTTAATTTCATGTCATCCAGTGCATGAAGAACTGAAAAGTTCTCCAGGTTCTGCACCACCCCACTTTTAGGAAGTAGCTTGATTTTTTGGAAGGCCACAAATCTGATTCCACCCCTCCTGAACATCTCTCTGAGCTGCAGATCCTTCCAGCGTGTAGGTTACCGAGCCAGGACACAGTCTGGAAAGCTAGTTTTTACCCCACTTCCTCGCTCTTGAAAAACCAGCTGCTGAAAATTTCCTCTTTGATGTATGTATTTATTAGTCTGTGACCCAGTTTTTAACATGCAGCTTTTTATTCTGTTTTTAAAAATACATTTACCTCCCATTGACACCCATTGTGACGTCTTCAGTGTTGTTATTATTATTATTATTAATGATTATTTTTTACTGTTGGAAACTGGAAACAGCAAAAATACTTATTTGTAAGTTAAGGAGTTTAGTCTATGATGTGCAAAAAACCTGCTTAGACTTAGGTGATTTGTATATCCCAGAGCTCATCAGAACACAGCTTTAACTGTAACGGTAACACGATGACTTTCACCACCACCACCACGACAACAACTCGCTCATCTTAAGGGCACCGAATTGCCAAAGCCAGTCGCTTGCTGGGGGTTGATCACTCTCCTCTCACAGAAACAAGAAGCTCTTGTATGGACAAAACCCATTGTTCACCCTTCCTTCCTGCGAGCTGTCTCTGCTTGGCACCTGAGCTGTCGCCTCACCAAGGTGTCCTTGCCGTCAGGCTTTCCGTGTGCGATGGTCTTCATGCAGCTCAGTAGGTAAGTTGCTCTCCAACGGGCTTCCCTTTGCCGTGGTGATCACTTGGAGAGGGGTTTTTATCCCCAGTGCTTCAGCTTTCTGTCCACATGTAAGACAGGAGGGAGATACTGTGAGGTCAGGCCAGCTGCTGTGTAGGAAAGGTTTCTTTAAATACGTGTCATTTAGGAGAGGATGTCCAGTACCTGCTCCCACAGCCTGTGTCCAGCACATCCCGTGGCTTGTGCCCACCCAGCTCTCACCTCTGCTCTCTGAAGAGCATCTCAGTGATCCTCCGTGACCCCTCCGCGAAGGATGAAGGTGTGTGGGTGCTCTGTGACCCCCAGAACCGAACGCTGCTCCTGCCCACCCCTCCACTGCGCCTTGCCTGCGCCCGTGGGGTGTTGGATCAGCCCCTGCTTTCCAAGCCAAGCCGAGGGGTGTTTTTAGACCCACATTGGGTCAGAGGCCCCAGGTTAGAGTCACGTTTGGCGCATCCCCACAGGCAGCAGAGCCGAGCACGGGGCCCTTCACCCAAAACCTGGGGACCATGGAGCTGGCACTGGAGTCACAGGCCGTAGCCCCAGCCTGTCCGGGCAGCCAGCTGGTACTCGGGGTGATGGAGACACTGCTGAACACACCCTGCTTCTGGCCAGTGGGGAATGCTGAGGAGACGTGCTGCTCCCCTAGCGCTCACGTCAGAGCCCGCTCTCAGCTCCAAACACTGCCCAGGCCTGAAGCCCACCTGTGCGTTAGCTGGAACCTCTGGGTTGGTGTCTTGGAGGCGCAGTGTGCTGAGGTGCCAACAGGGGCTGCTGGGTGGTACAACGGCCTCGGCGTGCTGCAGCGGGAAGGCAAGCGGGTCACCCCCGGGTCACCCCCTGGGAGAGACTGGGATGCTTCCAGAGGCTGCTGCCCTGTCCAGGCATCGGGGAACAAAGCTGGCACGCTGCGACGGACAGATTGTGTTAACTCCGCTTCACTGGCAGCTTCATCCATCCTGGCTGCTCCCAGATAAAACCAGGAGCACTCCGTGACCTCTGCCAGCCCCACAGAGCTGCTGTGGCTGTCACCCAGCTGAGGCTGAGACTGAAACTGGATGGGATTTAATTGTACCAGGCTGGGTTTCACAGGCACTCGAGTGTCTGCCACGGAGATCAGCCTCGTGTGGGTAACGGTGTAGAACCCCTGTCCTGGCTGCAGCTGGATACACACGGACCTTTCCTGGGGTCGAGGGACAGCTGGTCACAGCCTCTGTGTTTTCTTGAGATCCTTACTGCTGTTAGATGAAACACGCTCCCCCTGCCTCCCCTCCTCTCTCCCCTCCCCGCCCTCCCCCCTCCCCTCCCCTCCCATCCCCATCCCTCCCCTTCCTTCCCTCTCCCTCTCCCTCTCCCTCTCCCTCTCCCTCTCCCTCTCCCTCTCCCTCTCCCTCTCCCTCTCCCTCTCCCTCTCCTTCTTCTCCCTTCCTTTCTCTTCCTTCCTCAGCTGAATCTGTTGATCAGTGAATTCTCCTGCTGATGTCCAGCTTCCCGAAGCTCTCATTCAGAACTCGGTGTCTCTTTGGATTATTTTTTTTTGACAACTAGGAAAGTATCAGCTCAAATTATTTTTTTTATGAAGTCACAAATCTGAGCAATATATTTCAGTATTATTAGAGACATAGTTTTATAAGCTGTTTGAATGAACGACTAAAACTCAACTGGAAAAGGAAACGTGTTCCATGCCAAAACCTTTTGATGAAGGAATGGGGTCAGGTTCTTTCTGAGGAATGAGTTCTTTTGGTTATCATTCCAGGGTTTTAAAAAGGAAAGGAGTTTTCCAGGGTTGTACACGATCCATACCTGTCTTCTGGGAGTCAATAAAACACTGCTTGGCTTCCTTCACTTGCCTGTCCCTTTTTGTGCAGTTAGGAGGTGGGAAGGAGTTGGGGGGCAGGGTTGGGGTTGCGGATGCTCCTGTTAATTCCCCACGAATCCCCATATGAGGATGGGCAGTGCTGGGCATCGCTCCCAGTGACTGCAGGAGATGAGCCCGCTCGGTCTCAGGCAGCTGCGCAGCTTTTGTGGGTGACCTGTGGGGTGGGAGCTGTGAGTCTTCCTCAGTGGGTTGGCAGAGCTGGGGCTGGGTGGGTGGGAGCCGCAGCGTTTCGCTGGATTTTCATTATTTGGGGGGGGATTTTTTCCTGAGGGACCATGAGTGTTTGTCTTGGGACCAGCTTGTCATCATCCTAACCCTAACCCTCGCCCTTCCGAGCTGCAAGAGCACACTGCTGGCTCATGGGATGTTTCTCATCCACCATGACACCCAGGTCCTTCTCCTCAGGGCTGCTCTCCAGGAGCTCTTCTCCCAGGCTGTAAATATGCCTGAGATTCCTGCAGCCCAAGTGCAACACCTGACACTTTGCACTGTTGAACCTCATTAGGTTCACCCACACCTACCTTTCCAGCCTGTCAAGATCCCTCTGGATGGCTCCTTGCCTTCTGGTGTGTCACCCACACCACTCAGCTTGGTGTCATCCCCAAAATTGATGAGGGTGCACTCAATTCCATCATCGATGTCATTGATAAAGATGTTAAAGAGCACCCATCCCACGACAGACCCCTGGGGGACCCTGCTTGTCACCGGCCTCCAACTGGACACAGACCCATTGACCACCACCCTTTGTCTATGTTCTGTCAACCAGTTTCTATTCCACTGGATTGTCCCACCCATTAAATCCACACCTCTCGAATTTAGAGATAAGGATGGGGCTGGGCAGCTCCAGAAAGGGAAGGTGTTGTTTAATATCCTAACACCAGGTGGGCAGAGCGAACGTATCCACATTATCACATGGGAAGGCTGGGGAAGAATAACTGCTTAATGCAAATAATATACAGCAATATATATAGAGAGATATGGGTATAAATAGATATTCACACACATATTTGAGTGGTGCAGGCAAGGGGGGGGTGGGGGGTGGGCAGGAGCAGCGGTGAGCCCATTTGGTTCTGAGGGTCACAGAGCACCCACACACCTTCATCCTTCGGGGAGGGGAGAATGTTGGTGAGTGCTCGAAATCGAGTTGTGTTTGCTCCAGGTGACAGCCCAGCTGTAATGGTTAGTGAGGACGTTTGAATGTGGGTGATGGGCACAGAGCTGTTCTGCAGGGTCATTTGTAAGGGTATTTGGACCTAAACGTGACCTCCTGAAGTACCGGTTCTGGCTGTGCTCAGCACTGGGTAAGAGCTGCTGGGTGTTTCTCACTGTGGGTGTTTGAAGCCTGTCATGTGGAGGAGCTTGTGAGCAGCTCTTGTCCCCAGCACCGCGGGGCAATGAACAGGGGCTGTTCAGCCTGGAGAAAAGCAGCCTGAGAGGGGATCTGATCAATGGTTATCAATATCTGAAGGGTGGGACACAGGGGGACATGGCCAGCCTCTTCTCAGTGTCTGTGGAGACAGGACAAGGGGCGATAGCCTCAAGTTGGAGCACAGGGAGTTCCACACCAATCTGGGGAAGAACTTTTACCCAGTGAGGGTGAGGGAGCCCTGGGACAGGCTGCCCAGGGGGTGTGGAGTCTCCTTCTCTGGAGATATTTCAGCCCCGTCTGGACACCAACCTGTGTGACCTGTCCTAGGGAGCTGCTTTGGCAGGGAGTTGGACCTGATGGGCTCTGGGGATCCCTTCTGACCCCTGTGATTCTGGCATTCTGTGGATGTCGACGCAGCGCTCACTGCCCCCCCCCCACCCCCCCACTCCTGCCCCCGTGTCACTGGTGAGACATGACTGGGGGTCATGACTCCACATCCCCGGAACACAGCAGCAGGGTGTCTGTACGGCTGGTGGGTCTGAGCTTCTCCTCAGCTCGGAGTAATTCGGCCGTGGCTGCGTAGGAAGCTCGGGAGTAGCTTTTCACGCCCTCTTAGCCCATGCACCCCCTGAATCTAAAATAACTTGAATCTGAGAGCCCGAGGACCTCAGAGCTGGGGAGGGTGATTCCTCAGTCCAGCTCTGGAATGCTGAAGAGTGCACCTGCGCAAGGGGTAACCCCAAAATTTCATCCCTTCTAACCTATGTCATTCTATGATTCTATGGGGAAGTTCTTGACAGAGAGAGTTGTGAGGGGCTGGAACAGGCTGCCCAGACAGTGAGCAGATGCCCCATCCCTGGGGTGTTCAAGGCCAGGTTGGATGGGGCCCTGGGCATCCTTGTGCAGATCCAGGCCTGGAGGTTGGTGGCCCTGCCTGTGGCAGGGGGTTGGAGCTCTGTGATCCTTGGGGTCCCTTCCAACCCAGACCAGTCCGGAAGCCCTCCCCGGCGGTCCGGCACTACCGGCGGACGTTACGTCACCCCCAGGCCGCACTCGTCCCGGCTGCTCGGCTGCAGCAGCTCCCCCGCCGCCAGGGGAAGGCGCGGAGCCGCTGGGGTCCTGCACAGGCCGCCGAGGCGCCGCCTCAGCCCGTCACCACTGTGGGAGGTGCCCAGGGAGGCCCCTGGGGCGTTCCGCGGTGCTGGCGGCGGGGCCCCGCCTCTCCCTTCCCTCCCGCCCCTTCCCGCCCGCGGCTGCGCGGATTCGCTTAGCGTCCCCGTTCCGCGCCCGCCGGTTAGAGGTAGTACCGGCCGCCATGAACTCGGGGGGCCCGTTCCGCGGGCCGCCCCCTTTCACGCCGCCTCTGCGCTTCGGGCAGGCCGTGGCCTTCGGGCCCGCGGCCGCTTTCGGGCAGCACCACGGGCTGGGCCCGGCGCCGGCCTTCGCGGGCAGCGGCGGGGCCCCGGCGGGCAACGCAGGGTTCAGCTTCAAGCCTCCCACCGACCTGGGCGGCTTCCCAGGGCCGGGCGAGGGGCCCGGCGGCGGCGGCGGCGGGCCGTTCGCGGCGCCC
The DNA here is from genome assembly GCF_964237585.1 of Gallinula chloropus. Lineage (NCBI taxonomy): Eukaryota > Metazoa > Chordata > Aves > Gruiformes > Rallidae > Gallinula > Gallinula chloropus. The sequence continues at coordinate 26,908,803 of NC_140090.1, read as the reverse complement.
GAGTTCCGCTTCAAGGCGCCCGAGAGCGCCGCCGGCTTCAAGCCGCTGACGGGCGGCGAGGCGGAGAAGGGACCGGCCGTCCCCGCCGCCTTCACCTTCTCGCCGCCCTTCGGCGTCGCGCCCGAGGCGGCGGCGGGGGGTCCCTTCTCCTTCTCGCGTCCCGCCGCCGCCTTGGGCCGCCCGGAGGAGAAGGGCCCGCGGCCGCTCTTCGAGGAGGTGGCCGATGCGGCGCCCAAGGGCCTGAAGCGGAAGGAAGAGCGGGAGCGGTCGCCGCGGCGGGCGGCGGTGGCGGCGGCGGGGGGTCGGGCGGCGGTGGCCCCGCCGGAGAAGCGGGCGGTGCTGCTGAGCCGGCCCCGCGGCGGCGCGCTGTTCGGCCGCATGTTGCGGGACGTGCTGCGCAGCCAGAGCCGCGGCCACCGCGACCACGGGGACGCCGCTGAGACCGAGCGGGAACCCGCCGAGGAGCCGCCGCCGGCCGAGGCCCGGGAGCCGCCCCGGGAAGGTAGGTTGGCAGGAGGTGTGGGGGGGCGAGCCCCGGAGGAGCCGGAGCCCGCGGCCCGAGGTGACTGCCTCCCCTCTCTTGGCAGGCACCGCCGGCGCGCAGCGGGCTCGGGGCAGCGAGAGCATGGAGGGGCCGGGGGCCCTGTTGCCCGGCGAGCTGGTGGCCATCCAGTGCAAGAACATCCCCGATTACCTGAACGACAGGACAGTGCTGGAGAAGCACTTCAGCCAGTTTGTGAAAGTCCAGCGGGTCATGACCAGGCGCAACAAGAAAATGGCCATTCTCCACTTCTTTGATCATGTGAGTATCGGCAGCGACCCGCGGGTTGAGCGGGCGTAGAGCTGGGCGTTTTGGGGCGAGAGCCCCACCCGGTTGGTAGCACGGTGTGTTTATGCCCTGGGCAGAAGCTGTGTCGGCCAGGGATAGCAGGGTGCTGAGCCGCCCCTGAGGCGTGCCAGCTGCCCGAGCTCTGCCTGGCTCTGGCTGTGACATTAGCGTCCAGTCCGAACGTCAAGCAGGTCTTGCCTTGTCACTCAAACATGAACTGTGTCCGTTGCTGCTTTCCTGCTTGGGTTGGGCATCGCCCGGGCAAGGTGAGTTGTGCAAGCTCTGACCTGCGTGCTGGCAGCACCGCTGCTGCATTAGTGCTGAGGTGTGCTGGGGAGCCAGTTCAGTGACTGCCTGGTCTGCTCCTGTTGTGCTTAGAAACGTCGGTCTCGAGAGCTGTTCAGCTTGCTGCAGCTCTTGGGAAAGCAACAGTTGTCGTCCTGTGGGTCTGAAGTGAGAGGCTAAAATGCAGTAACCAGAGCTTCATGGGAACTGGCAAACAGTTCTCCAGTGAAAAAAACCACGCTGTGTGTTTTGGTGTGGTGATGCTCACACTTGGCCTTTGTTTTCCTTCAGGCCTCTGCAGCCCTTGCCAGGAAGAAAGCGAAAGAGCTGCACAAAGACATAGTAACTTTTTGGCAAAAGAAGAAAACGAGTAAGTCTGTGTCTCCAGCTCCCATCACTGGGTGATACGTAAATGATATGGTATCTGCTCTGTGTCCCAATCTGCCAGGAACTAAGTTTGGAAATGGGAAACCTGGATTGCAGACCCTGCTTGGGATTAGGGTGAGAGATGCAGACATTGGCAGTTCACCCCTGGGTCAGGGTTTGAAATGTCAGGTGTTTCTCTTTCTTTGGCTTTCTGAATGCTGCGTGCATACCTCTGAGATCCCAGCCCGGGGATGCCCTTCAGCTGTCAGCAAAGGATCAGTTCACCGTGGCTTTGATCCACCACATGAACTTGCCATGGCAGGAAATGACCAGCTGCAGAGTTGTCTTCCTCAGAATTCACACTTCAAGGCAGCAGATATGGGGCAGGGGGATGTGCTGCTGGTGGTTTTACTGTGGCATTTGGTCTGCAGAAGAGTGAATGGCAGCATCTGAAAATAACTGATCTGAGAGAGTTCAGGAAATGCAGCTGGGTGAGAATTTGTTCCTGGGAGAAGTTGTTCTCCCTTCCTGTAAGCATAGATGTAACTCTTGAAGGCATGCCAACCTGGGTCTGAGCTTGGGTATGTGAAATTAATCATGGAAATGCTCCTGCAGAAGCACTGGGGTTGTAGTTTGGGTGGGTGAAGGGGATTTCATATCCCATAGAGGGTGGATTGTATCCTAAACCCTGGAGAAGTTAGATGCAGGTAGTGATCAGACTTCATTTGCTGCCGGTCTGCTGACCAGTTAGAGTTCATACAGCTTTGTGTATTGAAAAATACTGATTGAAGGACAGTGAAGCAGGCTAGCAATTAGTAGACATAGTACAGCTTCTAGGGCACGTAGTCCTGGGGGGGTCTGCATACACCTACACAACTGTGACTCTTAGTTTTATGTTCTAGTAGTTTGGGGGTTAAAACAAACACTCACTGCTGCCACCCCCATGGGGAAGAAAAGATGCTGTGTGATGAGTACTTGGCTCTGTGTTTGTGTCACTTCAGGCCCAGCAAAAAGGGACTTCTCATCCAAGGAGAAGAAAGTGGGTGAAGAAGAAGGCAGGCAGAGCAGCGAGGAGCAAAGCTACCAGCATTCCCCTCTTCGAAAGCCCTTAATAAGATCCTCTGCTGGCAGCGGCCTGGCTGGTAAAGGGTATGTCTGCTCCTCTGGGAATCCATCAGGCAGGAAACCGGGCACAGGGAGGGGGGGAGGGAGGATCAACATGTGCCACGTAGCTGTGGTCTCAGCGGTGTTTGGTCTGTCTGAATTGCAGCTTCACACATCTCACTTTATCCACAAGATCCTTCTACCTAGATGGTCAGGGGGCTGGAGCCCCTCTCCTATGAGGAAAGGCTGGGAGAGATGGGCCGGTTTAGCCTGGAGAAGAGAAGGCTGCTTCTGGGGAGACCTCCTGATGGCATCCCAATACTTAAATGGGTCCTACAGGAACGTGGGAGAGGGGCTGTTCACCAGGGAGTGCAGGGACAGGACATGGGGCGATGGCTTCAGGCTGACAGAGGGCAGGGTTAGATTACATTTTGGGAAGAAATTCTTTACTGTGAGGGTGGGGAGGCCCTGGCACAGGCTGCCCAGAGAGGCCCCATCACTGGAGGTGTTCAAGGCGGGGTTGGATGAGGCTTCGGGCACCCTGGGCTAGTGGAGGGTGTCCCTGCCCATGTCAGGGGGGTTGGCACTAGGTGATCTTTGAGGTCCCTTCCAACCCAAAGCTTTCTGTGGTTCTATGGGCTGGGCCCTGTAGTATCTGTTGTACAGAAGTCTCTGTTGCTGCAGAAGTGTTTGGGGTTGGGTTTTTTTCTCACCAGTTCCTGGCTTCTTCCAGTTCTCCAGCGAAGAAGCCTGGACTTCGGAAGGCACTGCAGTTCGAAGCAGATCTGTTCGATGCGAGTTCTGAAGGGCAGAGCTCAGAGGCCTTGGGAGCTTCCTTGTCATCACTCAGTAACCTGGTGGGGTTGGTGGCTGAGACGTCTGAAGAAAGATACCGTCTTTTGGACCAGAGAGACAAAATCATGAGACAAGGTAATTGCACAAGTGAGCAAGGGGAACGTCTGCTCCTCTGCTGGAAAGGAGAAGGTGGTCAGTGTCTGCTGTGGTGGTACCATGGGAGTGACAGTGTTTGGAGTGGAGCTGGCTGTGAAATACTCTGCTGCTGGACATCTCTGCGCTGATTTCCTGGGGAATGTGGAGAACCTGTCTCAGGGAAGAGCAGACCGTTGGTGTTTGGAGAAGGAGGCTGTGTGGGGAGCTTGGCATCCCAGCAGGCTCTTTGAAGAGCGCTACCCAAGGCCCGTCCTTGATTCTCTAAATCCAGACTGCTACACAGCTGGTGATGATTTCAAGAAACAGCCCTTGGTTTTACAGTGCTGGGTTGTGAACTATTCTCCCTGGTCTTACCATTTCAAAGCTGACCCTTCTTATAGTTTAAGATCTTTTATTATCAGCAAGCAGATTTCTCATCCACTTGACATGGAATTGTGAAACTGCCAGAGCTTGCTTAGGGGACAGGACGTTGCTTATCCTTTAAAAGCCTCAATCCTTTCAGCAAAACTCTAAATAGCCATATGGGACAGCAGGAGAAACTTCCCCAGTGAGTGGTACAACCCAGGGACATGCCCCAGAGTGGGGGAACCCCATCCTTGACTTCGTCAAGGTGTGGGTGCAGCCTTACCCTGAGTAGAGGTAGGGTGAGACCTTCTCCTGCCAGTGTTTTGTTTGTTTAGGTAGGGTTGTTTTGTGCACTGTTGCCCTCACAATGTACTACTTGACATCCATCCATCCATCCATCCGTCCGTCCGTCCGTCCGTCTCCCAGTGCACAGACTCCAGCTGAGGCACCTGACCTTGGGCTGTGTGGGCCCATCAGGGTTAGTAGGTTGCCATGAAAACAGAACTGTTGGATGCTCAGTGCTTGTTCCATGTTATTTCTTTCAGCTCGAATCAAAAGGACTGATCTTGGCAAAGCAAAAACTGTGGTTGGCACTTGCCCAGACATGTGTCCTGAAAAGGAGCGCTACATGAGGGAGACCAGAAACCAGCTCAGTATCTTTGAAGTGCTTCTAGGATCTGACAAGGTACAGGCTCTCTGGATGCAGGAGTGTCTGGTTCCTGTGACACCTGGCTGCTCATTGCTTACATACAGTGGTTGGTGGTTTTCACAGAATCACAGAACTGTAGGGGTTATAATCATAATCATGGAATCCCAGACTGGTCTGGGTTGGAAGGGACCCCAAGGATCACAGAGCTCCAACCCCTCTGCCACAGGCAGGGCCACCAACCTCCAGGCCTGGAGCTACACAAGGTTGCCCAGAGCCCCATCCAACCTGGCCTTAAACACCCCCAGGGATGGGGCATCCATCCCCTCTCTGGGCAGCCTGTTCCAGTCCCTCACCACTCTGTCTGGAAAGAGCTTCCCCCTAATATCTCATCTAAACCTTCCCTCCTTCAGCTTTACTCCATCCCCCTTGTTCTGCCATTATCTACCCTTTTAAAAAGCTGATTCCCTCCTGTTTCTCTGCTCCCTTCAGGGACTGGAAGGCTGCAGTGAAGTCTCCCCCACAGCCTTCTCTTCTCCAGGCTGAACAAGCCCAGCTCCCTCAGCCTCTCTTTGTAGTGGAGGTGCCCCAGCCCTCTGATCATCTTTGTGGCCTCCTCTGAACCCTCTCCAACAGTCCCACATCTTTCTTGTATTGGGGCCCCAGCTCTGGACACAGGACTCCCTGTCCCTGCTGCCACCCCTCTCCTGATGGAGCCCAGGATCCCATCACCCTTCCGAGCTGCAAGAGCACACTGCTGGCTCATGGGAAGTTTCTCATCCACCAGAACCCCCAGGTCCTCCTCAGCAGGGTTGGAAGGGTCCTCCAGAGATCGAGTCCAACCCCTCTGCCAGGCAGGTTCCTTAGGTTGGCATCCAGACAGGTCTTGAATATCTCTAGAGGAGACTCAGTTGATTGCAGGGTTAATTCTGGTGGGAAGATGCTGGAGACTGTCTCATGAATGTCTTTTAGTTCCCCATAGGAAACCAAGAAGGCTTTTATAACCACAGCTCTCAAACTGCAGGCCAGCAGCGTGCGTTGTCCTGAAGGTTGTGAGACAAAGTCAACGCTTGGGATCCTGTCCTAAAAGAAAATAGCTTTGTTGTTGTGGGGGATGGATGTGGACTGTCAGTGTGAGCACTGGGGAAACTCATTTCATGCAAGGGATGAAGGCCTCTATGTGCCTGAGAAGCTGAACGTGCTTCTTGGGCTTTGATTCTTTACTCCCTGTCTTGGCAGGTGGATCATGCAGCAGCGATCAAGGAATACAGCAGGTCTTCAGCAGATCAGGAGGAACCTTTGCCCCATGAGCTGAGACCCTCTGAGGTGCTGAGCATGACCATGGACTACTTAGTGACAAACATTATGGATCAAGGAGAAGGGAACTACCGAGAGTGGTATGACTTTGTCTGGAACAGGACTCGTGGGATAAGAAAGGTGAGTGCTGGAGATGTTTGATGATGGGAAGCAGAAGATCACATAATGTTTTAAAAAGTGAAGCAAAAAGCAATACTACTTCATGTGTTTTAAGTTGTGAGGTGACTCCAAGTGCAGTTGAAGTGACTTCTGCAAAGAAACCAGACAACTGTGCTCTTCAAGCAAGAGTTCAAAATTACCTGCCATGTGACAAGTGGTGTCCCTCAGGGGTCTGTACTGGGACCAGTGTTACTTATTATCTTCATCAGTGACACTGACAGTGAGGTTGAGTGCACCCTCAGCAAGTCTGCAGGTGACACCAAGCTGAGAGGTGCAGCTGACATGCAGGAAGGGTGGGATGTCATCCAGAGGGACCTGGAGAAGTGGGCCCATGTGAACCTCAGGTGGTTCAAGAGCTGCAAGGTCCTGCACCTGGGTGGGGGCAATCCCCACCATCAATACAGGCTGGGAGATGATGTGATAGAGAGCAGCCCTGCAGAGAAGGGTGCTGGGTGATGAGAAGCTGGACATGAGCTGACAATGTGCAATCACAGCCCAGAAGGCCAACCCCATCCTGGGCTGCAGCAAAAGGAGTGTGGCCAGCAGGTCAAGGGAGGGAATTCTGCCCCTCTGCTCTGCTCCTGAGACCCCACCTGGAGTGCTGGGTCTGGTTCTGGAGTCCCCAGCATAAGAGGGACATGGAGCTGTTGGAACTGGTTCAAAGGAGGCCACAAAGATGCTCAGAGGGCTGGGGCACCTCTCCTGTGAAGCCAGGCTGGGAGAGTTGGGCTTGTGCAGGCTGCGGGAGGCCTTAGAAGGGGCCTTTCCAGTCCCTGAAGGGGCTACAGGGAAGCTGGGGAGGGACTGTTTAGAAGGGCCTGGGGTGACAGGAGAAGGGGAAACGGGTTTAAATTGGAAGGGGGTAGATTTAGAGTGGATGTTAGGAAGGAATTCCTCACTCTGAGGGTGGTGAGGCCCTGGCACAGGGTGCCCAGGGAGGTGGTGGCTGCCTTCTCCCTGGAGGTGTCCAAGGCCGGGCTGGATGGGCCTTGAGTAGCCTGGGCTGGTGAGAGGTGTCCCTGCCATGGCAGGGGGTGGGACTGGATGATCTTTAAGGTCCCTCCCAACCCAGATGGTTCTGTGAGTGTGGGGTTCTCTCTCTGGCCAGGATATCACCCAGCAGCACCTCTGCAACCCGCTGATGGTGTCTCTGATCGAGAAGTGCACTCGCTTCCACATCCACTGTGCCCACCACTTGTGTGAAGAGCCCATGTCCTCCTTCGATGCCAAAATCAACAATGAGAACATGACCAAGTGCCTGCAGAGCCTGAAGGAGATGTACCAGGACCTGGCAAACAAGGGCATTTACTGCAAGAGCGAGGCAGAGTTCCGAGGCTACAACGTCCTGCTGAACCTCAACAAGGGGGACATTCTCAGGTGGGACCTATGGGTGTTGCTGCCTTTCTCTGGGGAGAATCCAGGTTAGGATTAAGCTCAGAAGAACTGGAATCATAGAATCACCTGGGTTGGAAGAAACCCTTAAGATCATCAAGTCCAACCACAGCCTGACCCTGCCTGGTCCACCTCTAGATCATGCCTTTAAGCACTTCATCTACACACCTTTTAAATACCTCTAGGGATGGTGACCCCACCACCTCCTTGGGCAGCCTGTGCCAGTTCCTGGCTGCCCTTGAGTCAAATTTTTCCTGATATTCAACCTAAATCTCCCCTGGTGCAATTTCAAGCCATTTCTTCTCATCCTGTCACTTGTCACCTGAGAGAAAAGAGACCAACCCCAACATCTCTGTAACTACCTTGCAGGTAGCTGTAGAGAGCAATAAGGTCTCCTCTCACTAATGAAAGTAAGAGCTTAGTTGCAAGATTATTATTATTTTTGGAGGGGGGTCAATGTTTTATTTAAAATAACCTATTGAAAACTTTAAAAATGTCTTTTTTAATTAAAAACAAGCTTTTTTTTTCTCATCTGCTGGAATAACTCAGTGGAGCTTCTGCAGGGAGTTTTGAAAAATAGAAAGCAACCAAAAAACAAACCAAACCAAAAAAGAAGACAAAGTTTTGCTGTTCTCAATCGTGACTATTTTTTATCTGCAGTAGGATGAAGGATGAAAAAAACATTTTCTGAGCAGAATCATGCTTTAATTTTCTGGGCAGTCTCTTAACTGCCTGTCTTCCTGGATGCTGGAGTGGCATACCTGAAGATGAGCATGCTGATTGTGCAAGCATCATTAATAATAATAATAACAATAACTCTGTGGATTGAGTTCACAGCCATTGTCTTGGGATAAGAGCTGCAGGTCTCAAAGCTTCTCATTTCAATTCTCTTTTGTAACAGCTGGCTGTTGAGTTGTTACCCCTAACAGTGCACCAAAGGGTTGATCTCCCTTCTCTTGTCTCTACAGAGAAGTACAGCAGTTTCACCCCAGCGTGAGGAACTCTCCAGAAGTTCGATTTGCAGTTCAAGCTTTTGCTGCTTTGAACAGCAACAACTTTGTGAGGTTCTTCAAGCTCGTGCAGGCAGCTTCCTACCTGAATGCTTGTCTCCTACATGGCTATTTCAATCAGGTGAGGAGAAACACAGGTTTTATTCTTGGCAGAACAACCTGGGGCCTTTGGGAGGAAGTCTCCTTAGCAGGAAACCTGGTGGGCATTTAGCATTAAAAATAACCTTACTCTTGCTTCTTCAGAAGCACTGAAACACATCAGGAGTTTTCCACTATGATATAAAAGGCAAATACTAAAAACCTCTCCTCCTTTCCCATAACCCTGTACAAATAACATGGTGTTTGCCCTGAAAATCCCCCCTGGGAAGCAGAGCAGTGACCTGAGACCTCTGCAAATATCCACCTGTGCTTCCAGGATGCTCTGAGGCTTTTTCTGCCATGCAGGAATCCTGAAGGGGATACTGCAGCTTCAGAGAGAAGCAGAAACTAGAAAGCAAACACCTAGAGTTTAAAATTAAACCTGAATACTTGTCTGTCTGGATGTTTGATGACAAAGCACTGATGAAAACATGATTTTCATGTTTATGGTCTGCTTTACATCACGTTTTTGGGGGTGGGGTGTACTTCACTATGGTGGTTTAGCCCTGGCTGGAGGCCAGATGCCCACCAAAGTCAGTCTATTTCTCCCCTGTCCAACTAAGAAGGGGAGTAAATACATATTAAGAGGCTCAGGAGTCAAAATGAGGACAGGGAGAGATCATCCTGTCATCCACAGCATGGGCAAAACAGACTCAATGAAGACTGAAAAAGGAAAACTATCTACTTTATTACACTACACTACAAAGAACAGTGAAAAACTGGAGTTGGGAGCACAACCAGATCTTAAAACAAACGCAACCAGATCTTAAAACACATTCCCCCCACCACTCCCTTCTTAGCAGACTTTAGTCAGGATTTTGCTCCCTTCTTCCCCCCTGTTCACAGCACAGGAGGGACAGGGACTGGGGAAAATGGGGTTCTTGGTCGCACCTTCCCCCACCCCTCCATTCTAAGCAGACTTCCCTGTAGCCATGATCTTGCTCCCTTCTTCCCCCTGCTTGCAGTACAGGGGGGCAGGGACTGAGAAAAAAAATGGGGTTCTCAGTTACTTCTTCATGAGCTGTTTTCCTTTTCCAGATCTTAAAACACCTCTAACCTCCCCCCACTCCCTTCCTAGCAGACTTCACTCTAGTCATGATTTCACTCCCCTCTTCCCCCCAGTCGCAGCACAGGGGGGCAGGGACTGGGAGATGGGGGCTTCAGTCAGTCCCTTGCTAGTTGGTTTCCTTCTCGGCCGGGGGGCAGGGAGGGTGGGCATTCATTCCACACCCTCCCCCTGCTGCACCGTGGGGTCTCACCCACAGGAGACAGTCCTCCACGAACTTCTCCAACATGAATCCTTTCCCCAGGGCTTTATCTGTTCACCAGCTGCCCTGGCGTGGGTCACTGCTATGGTGGGCAGTCATAAATCACAATGTCTCAGTCCCAGTCCTCTGTGGGGTCACCAGCCTCCCCCAGCAAACTTGTTCCGTTGCAAATCTCTCTCTCACTCATCTCTCTGTCTCTGATTCTCCTCATGGCTGCAAGTGCTGGCAGCGGCTTGTTCCAACGTAGGGTCACAGCATCTCCTCTGTGTCTCCACCTTCTCCATCCAGCATGGAGCCCCTCCATGGGCTGTAGGTGGGATCTCGGCCTTTTCCATGGGTTTCTCCACGGGCTGCAGGGGCATCTTTCTCTCTGGCACCTGGGGCGCCTCCTACCCCACCCTTTCCTGACCTTGGTGTCTGCACAGCTCGTTACATCTTCTCACTCCCTTCTCCAGTGGCAAAATGCAGCTGCTTCCGGGTTGTTTTCTCCTATATGTGATTCTCAGAGGCGCTGTGACTGTCTCTCGGGCCGCGACTTTGTCCTTGAATTGCTCGTTGTTTATAGTTTAGGCTGGCAGAAAACTCTACCTGCTGCTTAAAGAAACCGTCTCAGCAGCACAGCCTCACAGAACTGCAACATGCACTTAGTAGTCAGGTGGCTTTTCCTTTTGTCTTTCCCCCAGATTCGTAAAGATGCTCTCAAATCTCTCAATGTTGCCTACACTGTGAGCACCCAGAGGTGCACAGTGTTCCCCTTGGATCACCTGGTCCGCATGCTGCTCTTCAGAGATGGCGAGGAGGCGACCGATTTCATCAGCTACTACGGCCTGAGTGTGTCTGATGGGTGAGTGTCAGGAGTGGTTGGATGAGGTGGTCTTGGAGGTTGTTCCAGACTCCGTGGTTCTGTGGAAAGGGTGCCTGTGCCTTCAAGGGGGAGGGTGCGTGGGGGTTAGGCCTTCAAGGGGGAGGGTGCGTGGGGGTTAGGCCTTCAAGGGGGGGGCTGCGTGGGGCTTAGGCCTTCAAGGGGGGGGCTGCGTGGGGCTTAGGCCTTCAAGGGGGGGGCTGCGTGGGGCTTAGGCCTTCAAGGGGGGGGCTGCGTGGGGCTTAGGCCTTCAAGGGGGGGGCTGCGTGGGGCTTAGGCCTTCAAGGGGGGGGCTGCGTGGGGCTTAGGCCTTCAAGGGGGGGGCTGCGTGGGGCTTAGGCCTTCAAGGGGGGGGCTGCGTGGGGCTTAGGCCTTCAAGGGGGGGGCTGCGTGGGGCTTAGGCCTTCAAGGGGGGGGCTGCGTGGGGCTTAGGCCTTTGGGGGAGCAGCCGTGTGGGTTTAGGCCTTTGGGGGGCCTGCGTGGGGTTAGGCCTTCAAGGGGAGGCCTGCATGTGGTTATGCCTTCAGGGGGGTGGCCGTGTGGGGTTAGGCCTTTGGGGGGGAGGCTGTGTGGGGTTAGCCTGATGTTAGGTGGAGTGTTAATGCGGGTGGGCTGCTCCCCTGCTTTGCAACCAGAAAAAGAAGAGGAACAAAGAATGAGCCCTCTGCTCCCAAGGGCATGGAGCGATAGGACGAGGGGTGAGGGTTTTAAACTAGAAAAGGGGAGATTTAGGTTGGGTGTTAGGAAAAAATTCTTTACTCTGCAGGTGGTGAGACCCTGGCACAGGTTGCCCAGAGAGGTGGGGGAGGTCCCATCCCTGGAGACATCCAAGGTCAGGGTGGATGAAGCTCTGAGCGACCTGCTCCAGTTAAAGGTGTCCCTGCTCACTGCAGGGTGGGACCGGGTGGCCTTTAGAGGTCCCTGCCAACCTAGTGCATTCCATGATTCCAGTACCAGTAACTCTTGAGTTGCACACTGTTTTCACCACAGACAAACTGGCCCTGAGGCCAAATCCACTCCTCACTCAAGAGTGCACTGGGACTTTCAGGGAGACTTGTAGCCCTGAGCAGTGGGACTCCCTGCTGTTTCCATAGTGGCAGTGATTGTGGTGTTTCTGTTCATCAGGAGTTTTTAGCTTGAAGCCAGCTGGTGTCACAGGTAAAAGCAGTCAGATTACCACTTGCCACGTTTCTTTAGCTGTACAAAAACAGGAGCAGTGCAGAGATGGTCAAAGGCAGAAAACCCATCCATGTAAATCCCTCATGAAGCTGTCAACAAACCCAGAAGTGCCTGTGTCAGTAACAGCTACAGCACAGAGTCTGAGACTCAAGCAGCAACCTCTGGGCCATGTTTTGGTAACGGGACTTGAGTTTCTGAAGGCACTTCAGAAGCTAAATCACTGTCTGAGGCTGGATTTAAGGCTTCTGGGAAAAGAACACTGTAGAAGTGTACCTAATCATAACTAAAATCGGAGATTGTCTCTGCTGCTGCACGTAAACACAGGCACAGTTCTTGGTGAAGAACCTTCCTGCTGCTTGATTTAATCTCCATTTTCCTGTGCTCTTTCTACTCCAAAGTCAGAATTGATGGAACAAGCAGGTATCCAGGTGTCTTAAAACAGGAAGCTAACTCCAGGGCTGTGTGCTGGGGGGCAAAACACCCCCAGAAGTTTGCTCCTGGCAGCTTTCAGAACTAGCAGAGATGCCCCTGCTCACTACAGGGGGATGGGACCTCTGAAGGGCCCTTCCAACCTAGTTCTGCAAGTCTCTGAACAGGAGAAGGGTTTGGGGCTGGATTCTGCAGGTGAAGCCCCAGCCTAGTGATGGGAACAAATAGTAATAATTGGTTTTGGGGTGGGGGTTTTGTTGTAATTTTGAAGAATTCTTCTCCTTGGCATCTTTCCCTCCGGAAATGGAATTTGTATCCTTGTAGCCACTGTGACTCCTCACAACAGCAGGTTTTTCTGCACTTGTACATCTCTTGGTTCGCTTTTTTCCTTAGTTTGATACAATAATCCCTCAAAGGTGATGGGAAATGGAAGCAGCATTTCCCTCGAAGGAGAGACTGTGGCTTCAGCCTGTGTCTCTGCTGGGCACCAGGGACATCCTTCCTTGGAAAGAGATGCTGTGGGCAGCCTGATAGAAGAGAAATTCAGGAGTGTTTGAGGGTCTCACCTCCTGGTTGAATCGTAGTGACGTGCAGCGCTGCAGGAGCTGAGGACGTGTGGTTCTGCTTCTGGGGAGATGTGTGTAGGGCAGGATGGAGCTGAGCAGGGCAAGCCAGTATTTAGGGGGTGTTGGAGGCCAGCAGCTTGCAGATAGGGCTGCCTGCCCTGGAAATACTGTGGTGTCAGGTGTGCTCCTGCAGATTTGCAGTGTCAAGGGGCTGGGGGAGGGCGGAGCCTGTCAGGGTGCTCTACTTCCTGTTGATGTTCTGAGGTTTTGAGGGGAGTCTGGGCACCTGTAGCCTGGTTCCAAGACTGGAAGAAGATGGGAGCTCTTAAAATCACTGAAACCCAGACTGGTTCAGTAGGAAGGGCCCTGACACCCAACCCCCAGCCCTGGGTGCCCCAGGCCCCATCCAACCCGGCCTTGAACCCTGCCAGGGAGCCAGGGGCAGCTCCAGCTTCTCTGGACACCCTGTGCAAGGGCCTCCCCGGGAAGGATTTCTGCCCCACAGCCCCTCTCCAGCTGCCCTCCTGCAGCTGAAGGCCAATGCCCTGGGCCTGGCCCTCCCTGCCATGGGCACCAGCCCCTCTCCAGCTCTCCTGTAGCCCCTGGAGGGCCAGGAAGGGGCTTGGAGCTCTCCCCAGAAGCAGCTTTCTCCAGGCTGAAAAATGCTGAGCCTGCTCTCAGCCACACAGGAGAAACTGCTGCAGCCCTCGGATCATCTCTGTGGCCCAGTGACTTCCATAAATACCCCTGGCATCTCTCACATAGGATGTAGTCTCAGTAAAACACGTGTGGGTTACATGCACAGTGGATAAAGGTTAAAAGGAGAGTGGGAATACTCCACAGGAGTGTCCAGAAACATCAGTGGAGCTGGCACTCTGAAGACAGTGCTCTTTACCTGGAACCAGAGCAGGGAAAGCACAGATCAAGATCCTGGCTACACTGAGCAAGCCAGATCTCCCAGTGCCTGTCTCACCTTGCTGAGCTGTCCAGCTAAAACCTCTGTGTCCCCAGAGCTTGGAGTGTGTAGAATCACAGACTGGTCTGGGTTGGAAGGGACCCCAAGGATCACAGAGCTCCAACCCCCTGCCACAGGCAGGGCCACCAACCTCCAGGCCTGGAGCTACACAGGGTTGCCCAGGGCCCCATCCAACCTGGCCTTGAACACCCCCAGGGATGGGGCACCCACCACCTCTCTGGGCAGCCTGTTCCAGCCCCTCACCACTCTCTCTGTACTTGTGGTTTTGTTTCTCCCAGTGCTTACGTGGAGCTGAACCGCTCTGCCTTCCTGGAGCCAGATGGGTTACCCAAACCCCGCCGGTCCCTCTTTGTCAGCCAGAAGCTGGCTGTCAGCGTGGGGGAGGTGGTGAACGGCGGGCCGCTGCCCCCAGCGCCACACCACCTGCCTGTCTCCAGCTTCAACGGGCAGAACAGGTACACCGGTGGAGGCATCTCTGTGGAGCAAGCTGGGAGTAACCAAAAGGCTGCTGTGGAAGCAGCAGGTAAGAGCCCATGTGTGCTTCTGGTACAGCTCAGGGACACGCTGCCCTGTCGGCTCTGCGAGGGGCTTTGTTTTATGAAGCAGAAGCTGGTTCTTGGCTTACGTGTTCTGAGTGAAGTATCAGCTGGAGAGCTGGGCAGGGAGAAACCAGATGAGGTTCAACAAAAGCAAGTGAAAAGCCTTGCATCTGGGAAGGAATAACTGCTGGAGTCAGTACAGGCTGGGGGTGACCTGCTGAAGAGGAGCTCTGTGGAGAAGGACCTGGGGGTCGTGGTAGATGACAGGGTGGCCGTGAGCCAGCAGTGTGCCCTGGTGGCTAAGAGAACCAATGGGATCCTGGGGGGCATCAAGAGGAGTGTGGCCAGCAGGTCACAGGAGGTGACCTCCCCCTCTGCTCTGCCCTGGTCAGGCCCCACCTGGAGTATTGCATCCAGTTCTGGGCTCCCTGGGATAAAAAAGCCAGGGATCTCCTGGAGAGAGTCCAGAGGAGGCTATGGAGATGGTTAAGGGCCTGGAGCATCTCCCCTGTGAGGAAAGGCTGAGTGAGCTGGGGCTGTTCAGCCTGGAGAAAATAAGACTAAGGGGGGACCTTATTAATGTTTATCAGTGGGAAGTGGCCAGCCTCTTAGTGTCTGTGGGGACAGGAGAAGGGGTGATGGCCTCAAGTTGGAGCACAGGGAGTTCCACACCTATCTGGGGAAGAACTTCCCAGTGAGGGTGAGGGAGCCCTGGGACAGGCTGCCCAGGGGGGTGTGGAGTCTCCTTCTCTGGAGATGTTCCAGCCCCATCTGGACACCTCCCTGTACAACCTGTCCTAGGGAGCTGCTTTGGCAGGGGGTTGGACCCGATGGGCTCTGGGGGTCCCTTCTGACCCCTACGAGTCTGTGATCCTGTGGTTTCCGTGATACCTTTCTGTCTGAAGGCAGCAGGCTTCTGTTGTGGACACTTTCCATGACCTGAGGATAAGAATGGCTTTGTTTCTGTTTGTGGCTCACCTGTGTTCCTTTATTTTTCTCCCCCGCTGCTGCAAGAAGGCCGAGTGGAAAGCAGAGCCACAGATCTGGATCCTACAGCTGTCAGAGTGCAGCCCCCAGCTCATCTCCTGCCCTCACTCCTGCCTCGTCAGCTGGTGCCAGTGCTGCCTCTGGCACAGGAAACCCTCCAGCCTGCTGGGCAGCACGAATCTCTCCCGTCAAAGCCTCAGCCTCTCTATGCAGACACGGTAAGGGAGTTTAAAACTAGCATGAAGTATTTGGGAAAGATCTGTGACAGAGAATAAATAGGAACTGAGCTCCTAGGTTGGTTTAGCTTTCCAGAGCCTGCACAGAATCACAGCATCATTTAGGTTGGAAGAGACTTTTAAGATCACCAAATCCAACCACAGCCTAACCATGCTTGCCCACCTCTAGGCTATGTCTCCAAGCACAACATTCACACGCCTTTTAAATCCCCCCAGGGATGGTGACCCCACCACCTCTCAGGGCAGCCTGTTCCAGTGCTTGACTCCCCTTTCAGTACAGAAATTCTTCCTGATACCTGACCTAAATCAGTTCCATGTTCAACCCTCAAGTTCTGTGTTGTCACAACGTCTGGCTGTGGTCGCTCCATCCTCTGTGTAGCTGTCTCAGCGTCAATCCATCAAACTCCCCTGATGTTACTGACCTTCAGCATTGCCTCGGGGCTTATTACAACTGAGGATGCGTAGGAACTTTCTGGCTGAGCAGGTGCCTGGCATCTCAGCTGCTTATCACCCTGGAATGTTCTGGAAATGCTGAGCCTTGTGAAATAGGGCTTAACTTTGAAGTTACTGTTACCTTCAAGTCGTCGTCCCACAGAGCTGCTCCTTCTTGTGCGTTGCAGGACATCGCCGAGGTGGTGGATGGGCTGGTGCAGGATGTCCTCAAAGGAGAGTGTGGAGAAGTCGGCAGAGCAGGGGCAGCCTACGCGACTGCCGCCATCTGGTAAAGAGGGTTTATTGCCGCTGCTCCAAGGTGGGGGTGATAAAAGCCGGTGAGGCAGGGTCTGGAGAGGAGTTTGTCCCACCCATAGAGTGGAGGGGACAGCAGACCCTGCCTCAGATGAGTGCTGCGGGCCAGCTAGCCCAGAGTCAGGCTAACCCCAAACCTCTGTACGCCCTGCCTTGCGTGCCGCGAGGAGCCACCTGTGGAGATGAAGGCACCCAAAGTGGGGCGTAAGGAGTAAGTCCAGGTCTGGATGCTGCTCTGCTTCAACTGACACTTCCTCTGCATGGCAGCTGGTAGTCATAAACCTGGGTTTGCCCAGGTTGATACACCCATGTTCTGGTTATTGCTGAGCAGCACAGTGTCTGCAAGGCCAGGAGGGTGCCCAGCTAGCACAGACTGGACAAAGGGATAGTCTGTAGCCGCTGACTTCATGCTCAGCTATAAAACTGGGTTAGAGGAAGAAGGAGGTGGGGTTTTCTGGCTTCCAGGGTGGCCCCTGCTGGGAGTCTGGGTGAGTGTTGGTCTGTCTGTGGGAGGTGGTGGCTGACTGCCTTTGCTTTCCTGGGGCGGGCTGTCCAGTGTGACTACTTTTCCCTCTTGACCTCTTATGGCATCTTTACCTCCATCCACGAGTGGTATTTTTGCTTTCATTCTGCCTGGTTTCTCCCCCATCCCAGTGTGGGGAAAGGGGTGAGCTAGTAGCGGTGCAGCTGCTGAACTGGTGGTGGGGGTCCACAACAGAGTGAGTATGTGCTTGAGACCAGAGCAGGGGTGGGGCTTGGAGTGGAAACCCCCCAGCTTTGACAAGCAGCTCGTTGTTCCCACACAGCACCTCGGAGGCCATCGTGGAGGAGCTCATGGCTGAGGTGATGGGGGAGATCCTTGGACAAGTGGCTGGCAGCACGCTTAGTGCGGAGAAGGAGCGCCTCAGAGAGGAGAGGCGCAGGGTGGAGGAGGAGAGGTGAGTTGCTGCCCCTGATGTGGGGTGGGGTGGGCCCTGTGTACCCCCGAAGTGGCGTAATGGCAGCAGCTGCCAGCCTGTGCTGGCGTGTGTGCTCAGGCCCCGGGCCCCTGCGCCTGCCCGCTGCCCCAGGCCCCCACACCTGCCCGCTGCTCCAGCACAACCCAGTTACTCTCGCCCTCAGTTCCTGAGGGAAACCTGGCTCTGTGCAGAGCTGTTGGGAGAGAGAAACCAGCAAGCAGGAACACAGTTCCAGGCCAGCGAGCTGCCTGACGCCATGCCACTGGTGTCACTGAGGAGCGGGTTTCCCAGACGGCATCTGTCAGTTTGCATAGATCCTGCTGCTATTGTCTTGCCACTCATGTAAATCTTCTCTCTGTCCACAGGCAAAGGCAGGAAAGGGAGCTGTTAATCAAGCAGCTGAGCCAACTGGTGGGTATGGCGCTGCTGGAGGAAGTAATCAAGGAGAGCGTTCAGGAGGCTTCGGCTACCGAGTTGAAGTACGTCTGTGGTGCTGTGTGCTGTGCTTTGCTGTCAGATGCTTTCCTAAGCATTAGAACTTGTCAGGGAGCAGTGGGGCTTCTAGCTTGGCCTTCCCCGACTCCCATTACACCCCTTCTGTGCGCTCACTTGTAGACCTTTCCTTGGAAGCCTGTGCAAAACTCAAATGGCTTCTGATGGAACAGGCTGCCCAGAGAGGGGGTGGATACCCCATCCCTGGAGGTGTTCAAGGCCAGGTTGGATTGGGCCCTGGGCAACCTTGTGTAGCTCCAGGCCTGGAGGGTGGAGGGTTGGAGCTCTGTGATCCTTGGGGTCCCTTCCAACCCAGACCAGTCTATGATTCTATGGCTTGCTTAGAAGGGGCAGGGAGCTGGAGGGTGGGGAATCCCTCCCATTTGGGGAATGTGGTGGTCTTTCCTGTTTGCACTTCAGCTGTGGCTCTGGATTGGGGTGTACAGTAGTGTCCCTGCCTCACTAGAGGTTTTGGCTGGTTCTCTTTGGGACTAGATGTGCTTTGGAAAGAGATCGGCAAGCCCGAATTGCCCGCTGCTCAGAAGAAGTCTGTGGTCATGTCATGGACCTCTTCCTGGAGGATGAGATTTTCCAGATTGCAAAGGAAACCCTTCAGGAGCTACAGTGTTTCTGCAAGTACTTGCAACGGTGAGTTGCCACCCTGTTCTTTCTATCCTAAAATTGAGTTGGTGTGTGTGAACAGCCATCAGTGAAATAAGGAAGACTGAGGAGGAGCATCACAGGATCACAGAGTCACAGGGGTTGGAAGGGACCCCCAGAGCCCATTGGGTCCAACCCCCTGCCAAAGCAGCTCCCTAGGACAGGGCACACAGGTCGGCGTCCAGACGGGGCTGGAATATCTCCAGAGAAGGAGACTCCACACCCCCCTGGGCAGCCTGTCCCAGGGCTCCCTCACCCTCACTGGGTAAAAGTTCTTCCCCATGTTGGTGTGGAACTTCCTGTGCTCCAACTTCAGGCCATTGCCCCTTGTCCTGTCCCGACAGACCACTGAAAAGGGGCTGGCCATTTCCCCCTGCATCCCATACTTAAGATACTGATAAACATTAATTAGGTCCCCCCTTAGTCTTCTTCCCTCCAGGCTGAACAGTCCCAGCTCACTCAGCCTTTCCTCATAGGGGAGATGCTCCAGGCCCTTAACCATCTCCGTAGCCTCCTCTGGACTGTCTCCAGGAGGTCCCTGGCTTTTTTATCCCAGGGAGCCCAGAACTGAACACAATACTCCAGGTGGGGCCTGACCAGGGCAGAGCAGAGGGGGAGGATCCCCTCCTGTGACCTGCTGGCCACACTCCTCTTGATGCCCCCCAGGATCCCATTGGCTCTCTCAGCCCCCAGGGCACACTGCTGGCTCACAGCCAACCTGTCACCCACCAGGACCCCCAGGTCCTTCTCTGCAGAGCTCCTCTCCAGTAAGTCATCCCCCAAAAAGGAACACTCACGGCTGTGGCACATGTCTCTGCTCTCTCCCAAAGGTGGAGGGAGGCAGTGGCTGCTCGGACCAAGCTGAAACGGCAAATGAGGGAGTTTCCAGCCGCCCCCTCTTATGCCCATCCAGAAAAACAGCTGAAGGCACTGTCCCCCAGTGCTGAGTGGCCTATAACCATGGAGAACCTGTGCAGGAGGATCGTAAACCTGGGGAATGGAGGAAAGCTGGGGGTCTCTTGCACGAGGTAAGGGTACTTAACAGTTTGGGTTGTGCGAGGTGAGTTGGCGTAGTCACCTTCCTTGACCCTTCATTGTGAATGTGGAACTGTTGGAACAGGTCCAGAGGAGGGCAGTGAAGATGCTCAGAGGGCTGGGGCACCTCTCTTGTGAAGTCAGGCTGGGAGAGTTGGGGTTGTAAAGCCTGGAGAACAGAAGGCTGTGGGGAGATCTTACAGCACCTTCCAGTCCCTGAACGGGCTACAACAGAGCTGGGGAAGGGACATTTTAGAAGGGCCTGGAGTGACAGGACAAGGGGGAATGGGTTTAAATTGGCAGGGGGTAGATTTAGAGTGGATGTTAGGAAGGAATTCCTCACTTTGAGGGTGGGGAGGCCCTGGCACAGGGTGCCCAGGGAGCTGGTGGCTGTCCCCTCCCTGGAGGTGTCCAAGGTCGGGCTGGATGGGCCTTGAGCAGCCTGGTCTGGTGAGAGGTGTCCCTGCCATGGAAGGGGGTGAGACTTGGATGATCTTTAAGGTCCCTTCCAGCCCTTCTTTGTTCTCAGATATCCTCCCAAAAAGACCCTTTCTGCACAAATGCCAGGGCAAAGAATGCAAACTTAAAGAAACACTTCTGTTAACAGCAGCTTTCTCAAGTATCTACAGAATTTTTTGGGTCTTAATGTTTCTTAAATTTGGCTCAAGTACCTGTTTTATACTAAAAAATTCCATCCCAAAATTCTTTTCTTTCCAGACTGAATTTGCTGAGAAACATGACAGAGCATGAAATTAAAGTCAGGCACTTCTACCAGCAGCTTGTGAGGTACGTTGGGTGTGTTGATACTCACTTGTTTCCTGAGCCAATTGCCATGGAGATACCAGCAGTCAGTAAGGAATGGCAAATCCTACTCCAGTGTCAGCTTGCAGCCTCACTTCTGGGAGGGTTTCCCAGATAAGGGGAACTAGAGGGTAAAATCATCAGAGTTGGGCCATCTGATCCTACTGCTATGGGTGTAACTTGGATCTGATGGGGGCTGTTCAGCCTGGAGAAAAGCAGCCTGAGAGGGGATCTGATCAATGTGTATCAGTATCTGAAGTATGGGATGCAGAGGGAAATGGCCAGCCCATTTTCAGTGCTCTGTGGGGACAGGACAAGGGGCAATGGCTGCAAGTTGGAGCACAGGAAGAACTTCTTCCGGGTGAGGGAACCCTGGGACAGGCTGCCCAGGGGGTGTGGAGTCTCCTTCTCTGGAGATATTCCAGCCCCGTCTGGATGCAACCTGTGCAGTATGAGCCAGGGAGCTGCTTTGGCAGGGGGGTTGGACCCAAAGAGCTCTGGGGGTCCCTTCCAACCCCTACAGCTCTGTGAGTCGGTGACTTTGATATTATGGGGTTTTAAATCTGCCTGGGATGGGGTCTAGAGGACGAGGAGCAAACAAGCTGTTTACTGGCACGAAGGGATGGACCTGGACACTTGGAGTGAGCAGACTTGAGTCTGCTCAGCTGGTGCTGTGGTGGCTTGTTTGGGTTTTGGGTCAGGGTATGGTGGTGGTGGTGTAGGGAAGGAGTTCACAATCCCCACAGTAACGCTGGGGGAATAGGTGTAGCAGCCAAAATTCTTGAAGGCATCTGCTCTGAGGTGAAACTGATTGGGCAGCAGATCTGAAGAACTAGCTCTTATTTTGGACTCTGTGAACCAGACAGAAACTGCAGACAGTACTGTCACCTATAAAACAACCCACGTTGCCTAGTGGGAATGAGCATTCAGCTGGGGGGTCATTTCACCTGCTTCTCTCTCTCTCTTTGAAGTGATCTAGCTTGGACTCCCCTGGATCTTGTCTCGTTAATCACCAAACATATCCCTGGGCAACAAGAACAGGTGTTTTGGAAGGTGCTGTTGGTTTTGCCAAATGATGATGACTACGCAGAGCATGATCCCAACAGGTAAGCAGAGCTTGATGCCTGGGCCCCTTGCCCAAACAGGGTGCTCAGACAGAGGAGGAGTAGGATAGTCCTTGGTGTCCCCATACCACATTGAATTTCCAGTTTGGCATTTTTTGACCTCCAGAATGTTGTAAAGAACATAGCTGTGATTTATTGCAGCAGTCTGTGTCTTCTCCTGGTGGCATTCATCGAATTGACCATACCTGGAATGTTGTGTCCAGTTCTGGGCCCCTCAGTTCCAGAAGGGGACAGAACTCCTCCAAAGAGCCCAGCGCAGGGTCACCAACATGGAGTGGAACATCTTCCTCATGAGGAGAGACTGAGGGAGCTGGGCCTCTTTAGCCTGGAGAAGAGGGGACTGAGGGGTGACCTTATTAATGTCTATAAATATGTAAAGGGTGAGAGTCAGGCAGCTGGAGCCAGGCTTTTCTCAGTGATGGCAGTGCAGGACAAGGGGCAGTGGGTGCAGGCTGGAGCACAGGAAGTTTCATGGGAATGTCAGGAGAAACTTTGTCACTGTGAGGGTGACAGAGCCCTGGGACAGGCTGCCCAGAGAGGCTGTGGAGTCTCCTTCTCTGGAGACATTCAAACCCCCCTGGACAAGTTCCTGTGTGATTTAGTCTGTGTGATCCTGCTCTGGCAGGGGGGTCAGACTAGATGATCCTTTGAGGTCCCTTCCAACCTCTCACATTCTGTGATCCTGTGATTCCTTTTGCTCCTACTGAAAATAGAACAACTCAAGGTACAGAGCAGTGGGGATAACTTCATGATACTTAAAAGCTGTTTAAAAAAACCCAAGCAGCATGAAGCTTGGGGTTATGCCTTGTGATGATAGTGCTGAGACCCTAAACCACCATTTTTTAAACCAAAGCCCACTCTTTCTTCTTCTCTAGAGTGCTGGTGGATTGGTTGAAAGCCAAATTTCTGGGAGACAAAAGCCAGAAGAGAAACACTTCACATACAGAAGGCAGAATCCAAACACTGACGGTGTTTAACTCCCTTGGCACACGAGGGAGCAGGAGCATGAGAGTCAGCGTGTGTATAAAGGTGAGTGAGGATGCTTCCCCATACCCGATGGGCCATGGATGCTGAGAAGAGCTTCTTCCCCACTGTGTCTGGTCAGATAGAAGGAGATGGTATTGTGAGGGATGGAGTTGTCAAAGAGGTCTGAAAAAAGGTGGATGGATTTTGTTTTTCCACCTTGTTTTGAAATCAAGCAAGTGAAGAGCTGCCCGAGTGCAGTAGGATAGTTACAGCCTCAGTCATCTCACTGGCTGAAGCCAAACCCAGTGCCAAAGTGCTTTTGTGCTCACCTGCATTGGGAGGGCTGCAGAGATGGTTAAGGGCCTGGAGCATCTCCCCTGTGAGGAAAGGCTGAATGAGCTGGGACTGTTCAGCCTGGAGAAAAGCAGCCTGAGAGGGGATCTGATCAGTGGTTATCCACATCTGAAGAGTGGGACGCAGGGGACATGGCCAGCCTCTTCTCAGTGTCTGTGGGGACAGGACAAGAGGCAATGGCCTCAAGTTGGAGCACAGGGAGTTCCACACCAATCTGGGGAAGAACTTCTTCCGGGTGAGGGTGAGGGAGCCCTGGGACAGGCTGCCCAGGGGGTGTGGAGTCTCCTTCTCTGGAGATATTCCAGCCCCATCTGGATGCTGACCTGTGTGACCTGTCCTAGGGAGCTGCTTTGGCAGGGGGTTGGACCCAATGGGCTCTGGACGTCCCTGCCAACCTCTGTGATTCTATTGGCCACATCCCTGTTTGTCATACAACTCGCTGTCATAGGCTCTGTAGAGCTCTTGGTAGTGAATGTCCCTGCTGAAGGCTGATAACAACCACCTGCACACCTCAGTACAAAACCAGCTGTGTTTAAGCTTCACCTGACTTGCTGCTGCCATCTCTAACTCGTACAGGTGGCACACGGCGCCCTGTCCAGCTCTGAGCTCCATACAGTCGAGATGCAGAAAGACTTGCTTGGAACCAGCGGCCTCATTCTTCTCCTGCCCCCTCGAGTCAGGAGCGAAGATGTTGCAGAAGATGATGTTTATTGGCTGTCGGCTTTGCTGCAGCTCAAGCAGCTACTTCAGGCCAAACCTTTCCACCCAATAGTTCCCCTGGTTGTTCTGGTCCCTGGCCAAGAAGAGGAGGCCACAGAGAAGGAGGTAGAAGAAGGTAGGTCATTATGTCTGTGCCTTGAAAAAAAAAATGGGAGCATTTCAGGCTACACAGGGTCTGGCACCGTCTCTCATGTCCAGTGTCTTTAACTAAGGGGGAGGCTCTGAAGTAGAATCACAGGGGTTGGAAGGGACCTCCAGAGCTTATTGGGTCCAACCCCCTGCCAGAGCAGCTCCCTAGTTCATACTGCACAGGTCGGCATCCAGATGGGGCTGGAATATCTCCAGAGAAGGAGACTCCACACCCCCTAGGCAGCCTGTCCCAGGGCTCCCTCACCCGGAAGAAGTTCTTCCCCATGTTGGTGTGGAACTTCCTATGCTCCAACTTGCAGCCATTGCCCCTTGTCCTGTCTCCACAGAGCACTGAAAAGGGGCTGGCCATTCCCCCTGCATCCCATGCTTAAGATATTGATAACCATTGATCAGATCCCCTCTCAGGCTGCTTTTCTCCAGGCTGAACAGTCCCAAGGCATTCAGCCTTTCCTCATAGGGGAGATGCTCCAGGCCCTTAATGATCTCCATAGCCTCCTCTGGACTCTCTCCAGGAGATCCCTGGCTTTTTTTATCCCAGGGAGCCCAGAACTGGACACAATACTCCAGGAGGGGCCTGCCCAGGGCAGAGTAGAGGGGGAGAATCCCCTCCTGTGACCTGCTGGCCACACTCCTCTTGATGCCCCCCAGGATCCCATTGGCTCTCTTAACCACCAGGGCACTTCCCATGGCTTCACTGGAAATTCAGAGGCCTTAAGGACCAGTCAGCATGGAAATAGCTGAACTTCCTTTAGGAGCTCCCTTTCAGCTTCCCGTTTTCCTCGAGGCACAGCCTGGAACCCTGAGAGTCTGTGGACAGGGATGGAGGGGAGACATGTGGCTGGGGACGTGTGCGGGCAGAGCGGGAGGTATCTGCTGGTTCCTTCAGTGCCAGGTTTTCTTCTTCCCAAGGTTTGATGCTGCAGGACCTGGTCTCAGCCCAGCTGGTCTCAGACTACACCGTGGTGGAGCTCCCGGGCTCTGTCAATGACCTGGAAGGCACCAGCAGGGTAAGAGCCCCGTGTGCAGGAAGGGATGCTCCACTGCTTATCCCTGACCTCCCGGGTACTTAGGCCTCTCAGGGAGCAGTGATGCTCTCCATAGCTCACACTGCAGCTGAGTGTTGTGCAGCAGGGTGGACTGCTGCCTTTGGAGATGCAGGGCTTGTTCAGGAAGCTCTCACTGTTGTTTTCATGCTGGGGTTGGGTGCTCCTTTGTAGCAATTCCAGCAGCATCAAGCCAGGACTCTTCTGAAAACCCTTCTGCTGCTTTGCCATTGTTCCTGAATGTTCTCTTGTAACTTCCCAGAGCTCTGTGGCATTCCTGAGATTTAACAAGGGTGAGTGTAGGGTCTGGCATCTAGGGAAGAACAACCCCAGGGACCAGGATAGGTTGGGGACTGGCCTGTTGGAGAGCAGCATTGACAAGAGAGACTTGGGGGTCCTGGGGGACAGCAGGATGACCATGAGCCGGTGATGTGCTCTCATGGCTAAAAAGGCTGATGGCATTCTGGGGTCTATAAGAATGGGGGAGGTCAGGAGAGGTGGTTCTCCCTCTCTGGTGAGGCCACACCTGTAATGTTGTGTCCAGTTCTGGGCCCCTCAGTTCCAGAAGGGGACAGAACTCCTCCAAAGAGCCCAGCGCAGGGACACCAACATGATGGAGTGGAACAGCTTCCCCATGAGGAGAGACTGAGTGAGCTGGGCC
The DNA here is from genome assembly GCF_964237585.1 of Gallinula chloropus. Classification (NCBI taxonomy): domain Eukaryota; kingdom Metazoa; phylum Chordata; class Aves; order Gruiformes; family Rallidae; genus Gallinula; species Gallinula chloropus. The sequence continues at coordinate 26,883,507 of NC_140090.1, read as the reverse complement.
TTTTTAGCCTGGAGAAGAGGAGACCAAGGGGTGACCTCATAAATGTCTATAAATATGTAAAGGGTGATAGTCAGGTGGCTGGAGCCAGGCTCTGCTCAGGGATGGCAGTGCAGGACAAGGGGCAGCTCCCTGCCTGTGTTCCCTTCTGGAGGTGTCTAAAGAAAGGACGTGAGAACAAGACAAGCCCAGAGTGATGCTCCCACACAAGCCCTCACAAGCTGAGGTCTCTTTCCAGTCCAGGGCCCGCCAGGATCAGACACGGCTTCTTTGGGGGTAGTCACCCTGTGGGCTGATCCCTGTGAATCTCTCCGATATCTCCTAGATTAGTTTCCAGCATCCATCAGCAGGGAGATCCCACATCCCCAGCCTCCTGCTTGGGAATTCAGTTTGTGACCACCTAGTTGGGGAGTTCCTGTCCCCAAAGGTGGGGTGGTGACAGCTGATGGGTTTGTATTTTACTGAGCAGCATCTTAAACAGCATTAGGACACTGCTAGGTCTGCGGGGCTGTCACGATCCACAACCTGGATAAGACTTAGTTTGGCAGAGATTAAACCCCCTTGTGTTCCAACTGAACCTCAGCTGGCTCTGGGTGGCTGGGGGCAGCTGTGTTTAACCCCTGAGTGACGTCCAGTTGTCAGGGGTTTTATCCTGATCAGTTCCAGAGAACAGAAATAAGACTCAAAACGGAGTCAAGGTTCAAGTTGCTTTATTTGGCCCACAACAAATGTGCAGGGGAAGGGAGGAAGAAAGAGAAAAGGGTGGAAAAGAGAGGGAGAGAGAGTGGAAAAGAGGAAGAGAGAAAATGGGGTGTGGGGGGGTATATCTACCACCATGCAGTGGTAGACATCTGCGGCATTCTGTCCAATGACAGATTCTTCAGTGTCTCCGGGTCCCATGGAGGGGGGGGATGTCCCTTGATGTCTCCATGTCTTCCTTGGTTGTTTGTTCTCTGTTGCTTCTCTCCTCCACCCTTTTTCATGGCAGAATGCTCCCTTTTTGTAGACATCCTTGGCATAGCCACAAGCTTCCACCTGGCTTGTGGGAATGCTTCAGGGTGGATGAGGGAATGTCCCATGTATGAATGGCTCCTGATGTGTCTCCTGATATTTTTTGGGTGGATGTGTGGAAGGAATCTCTCCTGATGTCTGCAGGGTGGCTCGTCATTAGGTCCTTGGCACAAGCCCCTTTAAGTCTGACCGGTGGTGATGTGGTGTGGTAGGAATGAGGTTTGGTTAAGTAAGAGAGAAAAGAGGGGGTACGGTTCTGTTGGCAATTGTTCAGGCAGATTTCCAGTACCTTACAGGGGTCCCATCCTTTGTATCCCCATGGCCACGCAGCCGCTTCCAACCACCCGTCCTCTCTGTGTCCTAGCTCTCCGCGGCCGTGTCCTGGCTGGTGTCCCAGTGCCCGGACTCCCTGGAGCTCTGCAGCCAGACCCTGCGGGACTACGTGGAGGATGGGGTCGATGGGGAATTCGGCAAGCGCTTCTACCATGACTGGAAGGAGAGGCGTGGAGCTGGGCTGCCATCTCAGGAGCCCGGGGTCATCATCGAGCTCTACAACAGCGTGCTGCAGTTCCTCTCAGATGTGGCATCCTCTGAGCACCTCTGTGACTTGTCTTGGCCTGTTCCCGAGTTTTCGGAGCCTGGGGGTAACAAGTTGTTGCCCCACCTGCAGTGGAACGTCCCAGATCACCTGGCCTGGCTGAAGAAGGCTGTGCTGTCCTTCCAGATCCCATACCTGGACCTGCCTCCCCCGGGGGGTACGTACTGCACGCCGCGCTCTCGGATGGAGCGTTACCTGCCTGGAGAGGGGGGTTGGTTTGGCTCCTCCTCACAGTTTGTGTTCTCCCACAGCTCCTTGGCGTCCTGTCTGCCGCATGATCTTCCAGTACATCGCTCAGATCGCCAGCTCTTCCCATACCCAGCCACTCATCCAGTCTCAAGTGGAGAACGTGCTGAGCAAGACTTACTGGAAGTGGAAAACCAGGACGTCTGGGACCTCCAGCGAAGGGGGACCTCCTGTTGATGAGATCCCTTGGGATCATATCCTGGCAGTCTGCATTGACCACAAGCTGAGGGACTGGACACCCCCCAAACTGCCTGTGGATCCAGGTATCTACTCTGTGTCCTGCTACAGGGTGGATGCTGCTTCCTGCTTACACCTCAGTGGTGGAACAGTCGGTGCTTAGCACGGACACAGGCTTGAGCTGCTGAGCAAAATCTTTTGTCTCTGGGTGGGGGAACAGGGGTGGAGTCTCTCAGCCCACCTCTCCCAGTATAGAGGGGTCTGGGATGCCACCAAAGACCAGAATTTGGTCCCTCAGAGGTCAGGTAGGCTCAAGTTGGTCGAGGTGGCAGGCTGCTGATGGTACTGAATGCTTCAACCCATCAGTGAAGCTCCATCTCAGGTTCTGTTTCCTTTCAGTGTCAAGACTGTGGGGTTTGCTTCTGTGCTTTGGCTCAGTGGTATGGAGCCTCCTTCAACGAAGTGACTGCTTCACCCACCCAACGCTGAACTCAGATGCACTGGAGTTGTGACAGTGAAGATAGAGCAGGATGGGATGGGCTTTCCCAGCAAGCTGGTAGCTGTTAAACAGCAAATCAGCTGAAGGTGGACCCTTTTTTATGCATAGGTTGCAACTTAAAGCTACTTGAAAACAAACAATTTTTTCCTCAAATTGGCTTTCTAATACTCATCTGCTGGTGAAAACCCATCCTTTAGTCATAAAATCACAGACTGGGGTCTGGCTTGGGAGGGACCCCAAGGCTGAGTGACCTGGGGCTGTTCAGCCTGGAGAGAAGAAGCCTGAGAGGGGATCTGATAAATGTTTGTCAATATCTGAAGGGTGGGACACAGGGGGACATGGCCAGCCTCTTCTCAGTGTTTGTGGGGACAGGACAAGGGCTGATGGCCTCAAGTTGGAGCACATGGAGTTCCACACCAATCTGGGGAAGAACTTTTACCCAGTGAGGGTGAGGGAGCCCTGGGACAGGCTGCTCAGGGGGTGTGGAGTCTCCTTCTCTAGAGATACTCCAGCCCTGTCTGGACACCGACCTGTGTGACATGTCCTAGGGAGCTGCTTTGGCAGGGAGTTGGACCCTGTGGGCGCTGGGGGTCCCTTCCCACCCCTGTGACTCTGTGATTCTCTGATCACAGAGTTCCAACTCCCCTGCCACTGGCAGGGACACCAACATCCAGGCCTGGAGCTACACAAAGTTGCCCAGGCCCCCATCCAGCCTGGCCTTGAACACCCCCAGGGATGGGGCACCCACCCCCTCTCTGGGCAGCCTGTTCCAGCCCCTCACCACTCTCTCTGTCAAGAACTTCCCCCTGATATCTCATCTAAACCAACTGCCAGTAATCAATATTGGGTTTGTTCACAGAAGCTGTAAGTGAAGATGGCCAGATCCGTGTGTACTTCTTCAAGGAGCATTTGAAGCACTTCACCCTCCCTTTCTCCTGGGAACAGGCCAGGCTGCGCACGCAGGAGGAGATCCGGCGCGGCTGCGAGAGGTGAGGCGGCTGCTGGTGCTGCCAGCTACAGGGAGCAGCACTGAGCTGCCCCACCTGCCCTTGGAGCTGCTCAGGACCTCATCGCTGAAAACCAGCATGTGGCACCCCCCAGAAACGTGCTGGGGTACTTCACAGAATCACAGACTGGTCTGGGTTGGAAGGGACCCCAAGGATCACAGAGCTCCAACCCCCTGCCACAGGCAGGGACACCAACCTCCAGGCCTGGAGCTACACAAGGTTGCCCAGGGCCCCATCCAGCCTGGCCTTGAACACCCCCAGGGACGGGGCATCCACACCCTCTCTGGGCAGCCTGTTCCAGCCCCTCACCACTCTCTCTGTCAAGAACTTCCCCCTAGTATCTAATTTAAACCTTCCTTTAGCTTCACTCCATCCCCCTTGTCCTGCCAGTCTCTGCACTTTAACAAGCTGATTCCCTCCTGTTTCTCTGCTCCCTTCAGGGACTGGAAAGCTTCATGGCCTCCTCTGAACCCTGTCCAACAGTCCCACATCTTTCCTGTACTGGGGCCTCCCTTCCATTTGCCTTGGGGCCTGAACCAGCAAGTTAATTGGATTGTAGTAGAGCTGCACACTTAATGTTGGGAGGTCTGAAGGAGGCTGCAGCCCCAGTCTGTGGGAAGCCATCAGGAAAGTCCCTCTGCTGAGAGAAAGGGCTAGAGGGGGTAGGGTGCTTCAGAGCTGCATGGCCCTCCTCAAGTATGTGGGATGTGGAGAGCCTGGCTCTCTTCCCCAGCTTTGTTTGGGGTGAGGGCAGTCTCTTGCCTCTTGGAAGCTGCTGCTCTGCTCTGCAGCAGGTGTTGGGTGGAGACCTTTCCTTTGGGGGTGAATTCCAGCCCACTGTCAGGTCAGTTCCTCCTGTAACCCCCACATGATATATGTTGAACCCTGTTCAGAGGGAGTTCTGCCTGAGTAACCAATTCTCCTCACAGTTTGCACACTGTGAGTAGGGAAAAACCAATACACTCTTACCAATTTCTCTGCTTTCTTTGTTTGTTCCCCCCTTCCCCTCCCAGGTCAAGGATAAAGTCCCCCAGCTCTTTCAAGAAACCCTGGGACATCCCCATGATGCCGGGGCAATGCAGTGCTGGTGGGAGCGTGCTGCCAGGCCAAGAGCAGAGCATTCCCCATGCAGATGAGTTTGTGGGTGCAGCCTCTGCCCAGGAGCTGCTCCCAGAGCGTCTGTTGGCAAAGCTGCATCTGGAGAGAGTAGAAAGCAGGAGGTGAGTTTGCAGAGCAGCATCCTGGCCTTGCAGCTCTGGCCCAGGGTTTGTAAATGATTTTGAATGTGGATGGAATGGGAAGCTGGAGCCCAGAGGTGCTGGGAAGCAGCCTGGAATTCCTCAGAATCACAGACTCACTGGGTTGGAAAAGTCCTTTGAGCTCATGGAGTCCAACTGTCCCTGTCCTGTGCTGACCCATATCCTTGAGCACCTCATCTCCCTGTCTGTTAAACACACCCAGGGGCAGGGACTCAACTCCCTCCCTGGGCAGCCTGTGCCAGGCCCTGACAGCTCTTTCAGGGAAGAACTTTTCCCTCACAGCTGAGCTGACCCTGCCCTGGCACAGCTTGAGCCCATTTTCCCTTGTCCCACCTCCTGTCCCCTGGCTGAAGAGACCATCGCCCAACTCTCTGCACCCTCCTGGCAGGTCAGTGTAGATGGGGAGAAGGTCTCCCCTCAGCCTCCTCTCCTCCAGGCTGAACACCCCCAGCTCCCTCAGCTGCTCCTCAGAGGATTTTCCCTCTAGCCCCTTCCCCAGCCTGGTTGCCCTTCTCTGGACATGTTCCTGGACCTCTGTGTCCTTCTTGGAGTGAGGGGCCCAAAACTGGACCCAGCACTCGAGGTGCAGCCTCATCAGTGCCCAGTACAGGGGCACAATCCCCTCCCCAGACCTTTCTGGCCCCCAGGGCACACTGCTGGCTCATGTTCACCCTGCGGTCACCCAACACCCCCAGGTCCTTCTCTGCCTGACAGCTCTCCAGCCAGCCTCCCCCAAGCCTGTAGCGCTGCTCGGGGTTGTTGTGTCCCATGTTCAGGACTCTGCCCTTGGTCTTGTTAAACCTCATCCTGTTGGGCTCATCCCACAAGTCCAGTCTGGTCAGGGCTCTTTTAAAGTTTCCATCCTATCAGATTCATAGAATCACAGACTGGTCTGGGTTGGAAGGGACCCCAAGGACCACAGAGCTCCAACCCCCTGCCACAGGCAGGGCCACCAACCTCCAGGCCTGGAGCTACATAGGGTTTCCCAGGGCCCCATCCAACCTGGCCTTGAACACCCCCAGAGATGGGTCACCCACCACCTCTCTGGGCAGCCTGTTCCAGCCCCTCACCACTCTCTCTGGAAAGAACTTCCCCCTAATATCTCATCTAACCCTTCTCCCTCACCTTCACTCCATCCCCCTTGTCCTGCCAGTCTCTGCCCTTTGACAAGCTGATTCCACAGGAGGAGCCTGGGCTGGTAGAAACACTGGGAGAGCGGAGGGAGGGTTGGAAACTGGTTGGTTGAGCCACAGTGCAGAGTGTACAGCAGCCTGTGTCCCCCAGTGTGTACCAGTCCCTGCTGGGATGTCAGTTTGGTGCCTGTAGCCATGCAGCTCACAAAAGCAAAGGATTTTTCGAGCCCAGGGTTGACCCAAGGGTTCATTGTCTCTTCTGCCTTACCCATCAGTTGGGTGTCTTCAGCCTGTCTGCCCCCTTCCTGTCCCTCAGCCACCAACACCAGGTTCTCCTCACAGCAGCAGTGTCCACCACACCACGGTGGGAACATCAGTGACCCTCAGATCCTTCTCCAGATGTTTCTGAACCCAAAACTCCTGGCTGAACCCACTGGTTAGAAGAAAAAATCCAGGCTGTGGTCTGATCCCCCTGCTTTCTGCCCAGGTTTGAAGAACAGTTGCACCAGTACCTAGCTGAAGACGTCACACCCCTCGGAGACTTCGTAGGTCTCCCCCTCTACCTCCCCCAGGCTCTGGTCTCCACCCCATCTGTCACCTGTCCCTTGAGGAGTCGTCCCCTGTCACCTGCTGAAGTGGTAAGATGGGGTGGCATTGGGAACTACTCTGGCTCTGAGGAGTGGTGGGTACCAAACGTGCCCTGGTTGCAAAACCTTTACCAGGAGTCACCTTGGTGGGTGGTGTTGGACAGACTCAGGGAAAGAAAGAGCTGGAAAAACCACCCCTGGGGCAGAAGTAACTCCTCTCTGGGGAGAGGGGAGCACTTTGTGTGGGGTGGAAGAAGAGGTCTTCACTGGTAGTAATGCTTCCTGCTGCTGGTAATGGCTCTTGTGGCTCAGAGGAACGTGCTGGTGTTGCCTGACCTCCCCAGGGGTGGGGAGCGGGGTGCTGACCTCCCAGCAGCAGGGGAGCAGCCTGGTGAGCTGCGAAGCTGGTGCTGGAACTCATCTCTCTCCCCTCTGCCTAGGCTGGGAGCCAGGAGCCACACGAGGGTCTGGAGGAGGAGCTGAGCCCTGCGCTGTCCGACAGGCTGAAACACCTGGAGCGGCTCCTCAGAGCCAACAAGGAGGGGGAAGCTGCCTCTGAGCTCTACCTGTCCACACTGGTGGACATGGTGGACATCTGAGCGGGGCTGAGGCACGCCGTGGAGCTGAGCCTCTCCACCCAGAGGCTTTGTAACGAAGGCTGGAGCTGGGTGATGGAACAGACACCCTCCAGAAACACCCAGAGCCCTCCCAGGAGGCATGTGTGGGGCCTGGGCCTGGGCCCTCCTCAGCCTGCCCATGCTCACTCTGTCCTCTTGGGCTTTGCCCAGCCCGGGCCTCCCCGCTCTGAGATGGGTCAGATGCCTCTCTGGGAAGGGCCTTACACTGACACTGAGCTGTCTGTTTCCTTCTGACACCTCTCACTGTGGGCAAAAATAGCAGCAGCACCAGGAGGAAACCAAGGTAGTGGGGGCCCACAGGAGCATCAGCGCGATTGCTGGCCGTGGTCCCCAAGGTGTCATCCCAGCTCCAAGCTTGTGCACCAGCCTAGAAGTGTCCTTAGTTGCTGTCATGTCTCCTTGGAATGTCAGTGGTGTCCTTCTCCAGGGCCTGTGGCTGCCTCTGGTACCTCCTGATGCTGGGCTAAAGATCCAGAAGGATTCCTGTGCCTACTGCGCCCCCGTTCTGTGGTGCCCAGTACCTCCCAGCATCGTAGCTGGCGGAGCTCCCTGCCACACTGGGAAGTAGGGTGCTCACTGAGTGGCAGTGGAGGAGCACTGGCCTCGTGGTTTGGAGGAGCAGATTACCCCTGCTCCCCAGGATTTATGGGGCCCTTCTATCCCCTCCACTCCCCCCAAGGCCCCTTCTCCCTGCTGTGCTGCAGATTTCAGCAGTTTCAGCCCTTCCTTCACCCCCTTATTCTGTCTGCTGGCTTCTGCTGTGCCCTGTCTCAGCCCCCAGAAGCTCCCAGTTGCCTCCCAGAACAATCCCTTTGCAGTTGGGATGGTTTATTTTTTGTGATAGCTTTTCTATAATTTATTCTAAACCCCAATTAGCTCAGTGCCAGGCTCGAGGAAGGGGTTGTGGGTGATGCTGAGCCTGTGGGTACCTCACCCGCACCCACTGCGGCTCCTGGCTGGGACTGAGGCCCCGAAGAGCGATGGGGATGTGGTTTGTACCTAATAAATTTGTAGCGGTGCCTGTGAAGTGTGTCTTCTTCCTCCTGCTGGGATCAATCCCTGGGGGGGGGGGGGGGTCCTAGGGAAGCCTGGAGAAGCCAGAACCCAAACTCCCTGGTGCTCAGATCATCCCAGACTGGTCTGGGTTGCAAGGGACCCCGAAGATCACAGAGCTCCAACCCCCTGCCACAGGCAGGGCCACCAACCTCCAGGCCTGGAGCTACACAAGGTTGCCCAGGGCCCCATCCAACCTGGCCTTGAACAACCCCAGGGATGGGGCACCCACCAACTCTCTGGGCAGCCTGTTCCAGCCCCTCACCACACTCTGTGGTAAGAACTTCCCCCCTAATAATCTAATTTAAACCTTCCTTCCTTCAGCTTTACTCCCTTCCTCTTGTCCTGCCAGTCAACGAGCTGATTCCCCTCGTGTTTCTCTGCTCCCTTCAGGGACTGGAAGGCTGCAATGAGGTTCCCCCGCAGCCTTCTCTTCTCCAGGCTGAACAAGCCCAGCTCCCCCATCATTCTTCGTAGGGGAGGTGCTCCAGCCCTCTGATCACCTTCGTGGCTCCTCTGAACCCTCTCCAACAGTTCTACATCTTCCTTGTACTGGGGCCCCAGCTCTGGAGACAGGACTCCAGCTGGGGCCTCAGGAGGGCAGAGCAGAGAGGGACAATCCCCTCCCTGTCCCTGCTGTCACCCCTCTGCTGATGGAGCCCAGGATCCCATCGCCCTTCCGAGCTGCAAGAGCACACTGCTGGCTCATGCAAAGTGTCTCATCCACCAGAAACCCCAGGTCCTTCTCCTCAGGGCTGTTCTCCAGGAGCTCTTCTCTCAGGCTGTAAATATGTCTGGGATTCTTCAGGCCCAGGTGCCTGACATGGTAGATCAGGGATTCTTCGTGGCAGCACTGGGCACACTGGGGCTGCTCCTCTGGCTGGCTGTGCCCTTTATAGCCCCATTTCTCATACTGACACACACTGACCAGACACACTCATTAGCATTTTTAAAAGGCAGAGTTATGCAAATTTTTCCCAGGAAGCCATTTCCCTTCTCTCCACCCAAATAGAACATGCTGAGGGACACTGGCAGCTCTTCAGGGATGAAGGCTGGACGTCTCCCTCTCCCTCAGCACCTTGCTCGTTAGGGTTTTCTCCAAAGTTTCAACCCTCCCCATCCCTGCCCCAAGGAGGTCGGAAGCTCCTTAACTGAGAGAAATTCACTCTGGCTCTTAATTGGTTTGGTTATGTATCACTCCCCATCTTCACCTCCCCATCCCCAGAGTTGGGGTGGGTTTCATAGGTGCCCTCACAAGCCAGCTCACGTGGATTCTGCTACCCTCCCACCCACCCAAATGCTGGCTGTCCTCAAACCAAGGGCCTCCTCACCTCTATTCGAGCTAATTAATTGCTCTGATAGAGCAATTGCTAATTAATTGTGTTAATTAATGTGGAAAGTGCTAAGAAATGTTGCTTTTGCAAACTGAAAAATGTTATTGTATTCTTTACTGACTTAAAGGACTTAGGCTGTCTCATCAGGAATCCTGTGTAGAGAATTTAGGATAGCACATAAAATAAGGGGGAACACTGTTCTCAAGGGTTCAATTTGAGTACATAGCTCTGCTAAAAGATAACAGATGATCCTGGACAATGAGATAAAGGGTTAAATCGTGACTGAGGACATGGGCTGGAATTTAAGGAAATCAGGCTCAACGAACAGGCTTCAATCATGTTGATTGCACATCAAGTCAAACAGGAAAAACGATGTGGGGTCTCGATAAATCTAATAATTTTGATCAGGAGTGAACAAACCTTTCACAAAATTAACATGTGCAATCTGAAACCTGTATGGAGCTTTGACTTCCTTCAGCCCAGGGCCGTGTCAGTTGCCGGGAAAGTTAAGATAAAGACAACTACTTGCCAGTAAGCAGTTGTCCCAGACAAAAGGACTCATACATTTTAATTTACTTCACCAATGGAAGTGGGAATGTCCCAGACATGCCATGTGTATTATACTGTGTACTGCTGTGGATGGGGCGCCTGGGTTGAGCCTGTAAAATCCATAGTCAAACAGAGGAAGGAGGTGAAAGGTTCAACCTGAGGAAGACTCGGAGCCTTCATCGCTGAGACCCCCGACGACCACTACCACAGGACAATGCGCAGACGCAATTGGGAGGAGTTTATGGAAACCACCTCTTTGAACTCATCTTAATACAAAGCGGGACAGGTGATGAATATGTATAGATGTATGGTATAAAAAGGCTGCAGGCACTGACCAAAAGTGTGCCTGCTTTGTCGGGTCACCCGTTCTTGCAAGAATGTATAATAAATTACTGCTTCACTACTTGTCTACCTTAAGTTCTGTTTTTAGGACCTTTTGTCATTTCTAACAGTTTGGGGGCTCGTCCGGGATCAACATCATCGCCGTGTGGAGCTCCTGCCGCCGAAGGACGGGGAGACGCGTCCCGTTGATTTCAACGGTCTCGTGTATCGTCGACGGGAGTTCCAGCGGCAGACTGACTAGATCCCGAGACCAATTTTAAAGGTAGACCTAGTGAACCAGTGGGAAGGATAGTAGGCGCTATTGTAGCGACCAGGCAACTCTGTGCACAGACCAAGGTAAGAAAATCGGACGTTAAGTATTGCCTTGGTGGTCGGGACATTCGGGGAGACGTGTGTGTGTGTGTGTGAGTGAGACACACACAGTTAAGTACGAAGTGAGTGCGGGGCCCGGATCCGCGGTTCTGTCTTTCCGCGAGGGAAGCGGCCGGAGAAGGGCAAAGCAAAAGGTGGATTTGTTGTTAAAAAGTCTCCAAGGAACCGAATGGGAAATAAGGATAGCCGGCTTAGCGAGAAAAAGGGGTTGGGGAGAGAAGCCCTGGAAACCTTCCTCCATACAGTCCCTTAGGGAGGATGGAAAGACATGCCTTGTTGGGGATACCTGTAAGTCGTGAGGAGACGTCCTACGCGAGGTAAAGAGCATTGGTGCTCGCCCCACGGGTGGATTCGAAACTGGTAAAGGTTTGCGCGCATACGTGAGACCCTTTGGTGATCTGGGCTTCTCGCTATTTGGGCTAGCAGAAACAATGTGGGATAGCTATCATTGATAACATTCTGCAGCCCATGGGAATTGAAATTTACATCGTTGTGGTTATAATTGGGATTTTCATAACCATTGTTACGCTTTGTGTGTGCAATAAGTTTTTGTGCCCGGTACCGTGTGTTGTAGGAGAAGTTTGTGTGAGAGGTTTTTGAGTGAACAAGCCAGTCTGACTGCGGGGTGAGTGCTGAGTCTCCACGAGGAGAGCAGCTGGAGATGGACAAAGTGAATGGCAGGTTTAAAATGTTTGTGTAAGGGAAATGAGTTTTGAACCAGGTGTTGTTTTCTGGTGCTCTGTATGCGGATCGAAGGATTTTTGTGTATGTGTAAACTGTTGTTTGTATGTTCTGTATGTAAGCAGGAGGTTATGATGCAATTTGGAAGCAATCTTTGGTGTGATGAATGAAAGGGAGATTGGTCTGATTGGGATGGCGTTTTTGGTTCGGGCCAGCTTGAGCAAGTGGTGTGTATGGATTTGAAAAGTGATAAAAAATCGGTGGTGTATGGGAGGAGGACTGTTAAGAGAGCTTTTGGATCTCCCGACCAGGGTCAGGAACAGGTCTTTGCCCGTTTTGTGAACAGTGTGGTTTGTGTATGATGTTGCCCTTTGAGTTGTGTAATGTAAATTGTAACTACAGTGTGACCTCCTGAGAGTGAACAGGGGAAATTTGGATACTACAGTATGGCCCTCTCAGGATGTATTGCCTCTGTAAAGTTTGTACGTAATTATAGGATGGCCGCCCCTAAGGCAGTCAATATTTCTAATGAAGTTTTAGAATGTTGGGATGCACTGCAGTACATGGAAAAAGAAGTTAAATAGTTAGGACATCTAATCAGTGAAGGGAAGGAGAATAAACCTGGAGAGGATAAGAGGAATAGTTGAGTTACCTCTCCCGAGAACTAAGAAAGAGCTGCGAAAATTTTTGGAATTGACAGGCTATTGTCGCCTGTGGATTGAATCACATACACTAAAAACAAAGGGATTCTATTTTAAATTGTTAGAAGAATCCTAATGGCTTGGTATAGAACAGACTAGCAGATGAGGTAGCCAAAGAAAGCTGCCTTGGGGCCTGAATTTGTTAAGACATGTAATCTTACTCCTTGTGTATCTGAACCCAAGGAGGTTCCAATTTTTATTAAAGAAGAGAAATAGAAATGGAAGGAATCGGGAACTATTGAAACAAAAGAAGGGAAGTGGATTCTCTCAGATGGGTGAAAAATGCTAAAAAACCCACAAACAAATCATGAAGGAAATAATGGCCATTTTACACCAAGGGAGTCATTGGGGGGTACAAATAATGTGCGATTTAATCCTAAAGAAGTATGGATACATAGAAATGTATACTGTAGCTAAACAATTCTGTTAAAGGTGCATTGTTTGTAAAAAGATAAATAAAAAGGTTCTCAAGAAACAGCCTCAAGGAGGAAGAGAACCTGGTTTAAGACCTTTTCAAAGTTTGAAATATATCCTAGTATTGGTTGACTATCTAACAGGATGGGTAGAAGTATATCCAATGGCTTCAGCCACAGCTGCAGGGGTAATTAAAATCCTCCTAGAACAGATCATTTCCAGGTATGGAATAATTGTAAATGTGGATTCAGACCAAGGGAGTCACTTTACATCCAGGGTGCTTTCAAGGGACTATGGAAGGATTAGGGATATCCTAGGACTTTCATCCTTCCCCACATCCGCCCTCCTCTGGTAGGGTTGAATGGATGAATCAAACCCGAAAGAAACAATTATCAAAGTTAATTTTAGAAACCAAATTACCTTGGATTAAATGCCTGCCCATTGCCTTGCTGAGAATTCGAATTGCACCTAGGAAAGACATAGGCGTATCTCCCTATGCAATGTTCTTTGGCTTGCATTATATGGGTGAAATCAGAAAAATCCCAAGGTTTGAAACCAAAGATACTTTTCATAAGAACTATATACTGGGGCTAATCTGTTCCTTAGCCTATCTCAGGAATAAAGGACTCTGCACAAACTCCACCATTGGAATTTGCAGCCCATAATATCCAACCTGGAGAATTAATTGGCTCTGAGGCTACATCCCCATCAGTGTACTCAGCATCATTACACTGCGCTGAGTCACCAGCACCCTGAGGCCCTGAGTCTGTAGGGGTTGGGAGGCACGTCGTGTCGTCACGTCACGCCCCGTGAGGTCACGCCCCCGCTGCGGAGAACTCGAGCCCCTGGGGGGGACAAAACAAACACCACCACTACCCCCCCCCCCCCCAAAAAAAAACCCGACGAGGGTGGGATTCGAACCCACGCGTGCAGAGCACAATGGATTAGCAGTCCATCGCCTTCACCACTCGGCCACCTCGTCCTGCCGCGCGCCGCCCGCCGCCCCGCCCCTCGCTAACCGGCGGCGGGCGGGGGGGGTCCGCTGCCGGCCGGGCGGGGCGGAGCGGAGCCGCGCCGGGGCGGCGGGAGAGCTCTGCCCCCGCCGCTCTCGGGCCGCCCCGGCCCGGCCTCATCCCGGCGGGGCTGCCAGCCCGCCCGCTGGAGGCCTGGCGCCGGCCTCGGCTGCAGCCGCCCTCTTAGCGCAGCAGGCAGCGCGTCAGTCTCATAATCTGAAGGTCCTGAGTTCGAGCCTCAGAGAGGGCAGAGCGTTTTTCTCCCCGTGCTGTCGTTTTGCTGCCGCCCCCCGCAGCGGCGTGACGGGGGGTAGGGTCGAGTCGGGCCCTCGCTCCGCGCCCTCCCTCCCCCCCAAAGAGAAAAGCAAACCCACCGTCCGGGCTCCGCCGTCCCCGCCCCGCCCGCTTCACCCCGCTCAGCGGGGCAGCAAAAAAAACCCCGCCCTGCCCTCTCTGAGGCTCGAACTCAGAGAATCCAGAGAATCCTAGAATCACAGACTGGTCTGGGTTGGAAGGGACCCCAAGGACCACAGAGCTCCAACCCCCTGCCACAGGCAGGGCCACCAACCTCCAGGCCTGGAGCTACACAAGGTTGCCCAGGGCCCCATCCAACCTGGCCTTGAACACCCCCAGGGATGGGGCAGCCACCCCCTCTTTTGTCAGCCTGTTCCAGCCCCTCACCACTCGCTCTGGTAAGAACTTCCCCCTAATATCTAATCTAAACCTTCCCTCCTTTAGCTCCGTTCCCCCTTGTCCTGCCAGTCTCTGCCCTTTTAATAAGCTGATTCCCCTCCTGTTCCTCTGCTCCCTTCAGGGATGGGAAGGCTGCAATGAGGTCCCCCTGCAGCCTTCTCTTCTCCAGGCTGAACAAGCCCAGCTCCCCCATCATTCTTCGTAGGGGAGGTGCTCCAGCCCTCTGATCACCTTTGTGGCTCCTCTGAACCCTCTCCAACAGTCCCACATCTTCCTAGTACTGGGGCCCCAGCTCTGGACACAGGACTCCAGCTGGGGCCTCCCAAGGGCAGAGCAGAGAGGGACAATCCCCTCCCTGTCCCTGCTGTCACCCCTCTGCTGATGGAGCCCAGGATCCCATCGCCCTTCCGAGCTGCAAGAGCACACTGCTGGCTCATGCAAAGTGTCTCATCCACCAGACCTCCCAGGTCCTTCTCCTCAGGGCTGCTCTCCAGGAGCTCTTCTCCCAGGCTGTAAATATGTCTGGGATTCCTCCAGCCCAAGTGCAACATCAGACACTTCGCAATGTTGAACCTCATTAGGTTCACCCAGGCCCACAGTCACTTCCTTACAACTTGGGTTGTTTTCTTTGCTGGGGGACATTCCTCACACCCTTCCCCTGCTGCACCCCGGGGTCCCACACACAAAAGACAGTCCTTCACACACTTCTCCAAGAGTCCTTTCTGACGGGGCTTCAGCTCTTCACCAACTGCCTCAGCACGGCTTCTTCCATGGGGTGCTGACCTTCAGGCCCAGACTCCCCCAGCCTGGTCCCCCCCAGAGTCACAAGTCCCCCAGCAAGTCTTCACTGACCTTGGAGTCTGCACAGCTCATTACATCTTTTCACTCCCTTCTCTGGGGGAAAAATGCCTCTGCCTGCAGTTTGTTTTCTCCTCACTGTGATTCCTAGAGGCGCTGTGACCATCGCCGATTGGCTTGGCCTTGGTCAGCAGCGACTTGAATCAGCCAATATTTACTCTCTGGGGCCTGCAGAGAGCTTCTGGCTGTTTCTTGAAGAAGTCAACCCTGCAGCCCCCCCCTTCTCCATTAGAATCCAGCTAGGAAAAAGTGATATAGCAGCTGAATGCCTTGACTACTTGTCTGAAATGGCAATGCTTTCCCACCATGACAGAACAGGAAATTCCTGCAAATGTCCCATAGAATCGTAGAATCAATTGGGTTGGGAGAGACCTTGATGATCATCGAGTCCAACCACAGCCTAACCCTGCCTAGGCCACCTGTAGACTATGTCCTCAAGCACACCATCTACATGTCTTTTAAATACCCCCAGGAATAGTGACGCCACGCAGCCTGGTCCAGTACTTGCCTAAAGTATTCAGTAAAGAAATTCTTCCTTATCAAACCTACATCTCCCTTGGTGCAGTTTGAAACCACTTCCTCCCATCTTATCACTTGATACCTGAGAGAAGACACCAACCCCCACCTATCTGCACCCTCCTTGCAGGTAGTTGTAGAGAGCCATAAGGTCTCTCCTCAGCCTCCTTTTCTCCAGACTAAAAAGCCCCAGTTCCTTCAGCCGCTCCTCACAGGACTTGTGCTCCTGACCATTCACCAGCTTTGTTGCCCTTCTCCAGACACACTCCAGTGTCTTAACATCCTTCTTGTAGTGAGGGTCCCAAAACTGGACACAGCACTCAAGATGTGGCCTCACCAGAGCACAGTACAATAGAACAATCACTTCCCTACTCCTGCCAGCCACGTAATTCCTGATCCAGGCCAGGATGCCCTTGGCCTTTTGGCCACCTGGGCACAGTGCTGTCTCATGTTCAGCTGGCTGGCTGCTAACACCCCCCAGGGCCATCTCCTCCAGGCAGCTCTCCAGCCTCTCTGCCCCAGGCCCGTAGAATTGCCTGGGGTTGTTGTGACCAAAGTGCAGGACCTGGCACTTGGCCTTGTTGAATCCCGTAAAGTTGGCCTCTGCCCATCGCTCCAGCCTGTCCAGGTCCCTCTGCTGAGCCTTCCTGCTGTCCAGCAGATCCATGCTCCCACACAATTTGGTGCTGCCTGCAAACTTACTGAGGGTGCACTCGATCCCCTCATCCAGATCATTAATAAAGGTTTTAACAGGACTGGCCCCAGCACTGAACCCTGGGGAACAGCACTTGTGACCTGCTGCCACTGTTTTTAATGCCGTTCACCACAGCTCCTTGGGCCCGGCCTTCAGCCAGTTTTTAACCCAGCAAAGAGTATACCCATCTAACCCACGAGCGGCTAGTTTCTCTGGGAGGATGTCCTCCAAGAAGAGGACAGCCGCGCCCCAGAGCCCGCTGGGGACCCAGGCAGCCCCAGCCATGTGGGGCAGGGTGTGGAGCCCCGGGGGCCCGGCCCGCCCCCCCGCTTTGCATAGGGGAGCAGGGGAGCACACCTCCATTGTTTACATAGGGGCAGAGCCAGTGACCCTCATCCCACACCTCCTTTCCTTCGTGCCCTAACGCCCCCACGGCTGCCCCAGCACTGCCCCCTCCCACCCCAAACACGCCCCAAGAAAGGTGAAGTTTGGCAGGGGTTCTTGTGAACAAAGTTTTATCCATCCCATTTTCATATAAAACACCATGGAGCAGATGACCCCCCTCACTCAAACCAAGATACAACTTTGTCTCATGTCCCCCCAAGCTCAAGCCCAAACCCGTCTTTCCTCTTCTGACAGTCAATGGTCTCTGCTCTCCATTTGATTTATTCCAACAACAACAACTCTCTGTGAATTGCCAAGGTTTCTTCTGTCCCAGGGATGGTAAAACAGGAGAGAGCGGGCTGCTTGTCAGTTTTCCCCTCTATGCCGTCTTCTGCTGCCCTGCTTTCCAGTCAAGGACGTGTGGATGTGAGGGGTGACACCTGCGGATACAAGAGGAGGATTCCCATCAGACTTCCTAAAAACCTCTTAGACAAATTCTCAATTCCCAGCAGAACTTGGTGAAATGTTTCCTCCCGCCGCAGCTCCGGTATTTCCCTTCAGTGCCAAATTCCTGTTTTCCCACATTTCCCCCCTCTAAAATTCCCCAGGGGAAAGAGGGAAAGGGGGCGGCGAGGGTGATACCCACCTCCTGGTGGCTTTGAGGAGAGAATCCAGCTCCTCGTCACCATGAATGGCCAGCTGCAAATGGCAAGGAGCGATGCGCTTGGCTTTCAAGTCCTATGAGACGTCCCCTGCCAGCTCCAACACCTGCAGAGACACTGGGGATGATCCTGAGGGAAAGGACGGGTCTCCCACCTCCCCACCCCAGCTTCCGGAGGAAGGCGAGGACCTACCTCGGCAGTGAGATACTCCAACACGGCCGCGCTGTAGACAGCAGCTGTAGCACCCACTCGCCTGAGGGTCCTTCCGACAGGGAACTGGGGGCAACCAACACCTCATTAGCACGTATAGTCCCCTAGAAATTTGCATACTACAGCCCCCTAGAAATTTGCATGGTAGAGCCCCCTAGCAATTTGCATACTAGAGCCCGTTACCCATTTGCGTAATTACACCATACGCCACCAATTTTTAACCCCACCCTGCCCATCCACAGCTCCTGGGAGCTTCTGGGAGCTCCTGTAACGCTGCTACCGTGACGATACAAATCACAAAAGATTACATTTTTCCACTCACTCAAAAAACAAAGACAAAAAAAGGGGGTGCAGAGGCCGAGGCATGGCCCCAGAAATGGAGGTGCCCCACCCAAGGACGCCTGGTTTCCCTCACCAGTGGGAGCGGCTGAGCCTTACCTGGAGTCCTGCTCTCTGGGAGTGTGACATGGCCTTTGCTTTGGCCTTGCCATTATCCTTCCACACTTTTCCACCTGCCTGCGAGAGAGAAATCCACCTATTAATAATCTTAATTCATCCCGAGAAACCTGCTGCACCATAATCCAGAGGCTCTTGGCCACGACAGGAAACTTGTGGCCTCTCAAGCCACCCAAAAAGTGGCAAATATGAGGGGATGAGGCAGGCTTGAGGGGTGCGGCAGCTGCTTTATCACCCTGGGGGCCTCATTTCCTGCTCCCACTATTCCCATTGTTGTCCAGAAAAACCACAGATTCACAGAATCACAGAATCGTAGGGGTTGGAAGGGACCTCAAGTGCCCATCGGGTCCAACCCCCTGCCAAAGCAGCTCCCTGGCTCATATTGCCCAGGTCGGCGTCCAGATGAGTCTTGAATATCTCCAGAGAAGGAGACTCCACACCCCCTGGGCAGCCTGTCCCAGGGCTCCATCACCCTCACTGGGTAAAAGTTCTTCCCCATGTTGGTGCGGAACTTCCTGTGCTCCAACTTGCAGCCATTGCCCCTTGTCCTGTCTCCACAGAGCACTGAAAAGGGGCTGGCCATTTCCCCTGTATCCCATACTTCAGATAAACATTAATTAGATCCCCCATTAGTCTTCTTTTCTCTAGACTGAACAGTCCCAGCTCACTCAGCCTTTCCTCATACGGGAGATGCTCCAGGCCCTTAATCATCTTCGTAGCCCTCCGTTGGACTCTCTCAAGGAGATCCCTGTCCTTTTTATCCCAGGGAGCCCAGAACTGGACACAATACTCCAGGTGGGGCCTGACCAGGGCAGAGCAGAGGGGGAGGATCTCCTCCTTAGACCTGTTGGCCACACTCTTCCTGCTGCATCCCAGGATCCCACTAGCTCTCTTAGCCACCAGGGCACACTGCTGGATCACGGCCAACCTGTCATCAACCAGGACCCCCAGGTCCTTCTCCACAGACCTCTTCTCCTGCAGGTCACCCCCAGCCTGTGCTGATACAGACGGTTATTCCTCCCCAAGTGCAAGACTTTACACTTGCTTTTGTTGAATCTCATCTGGTTTCTCCCTGCCCAGCTCTCCAGCCTCTCCAGGTCTCTCTGGATGGCAGTGCAGTGTCCTGCGTGTCAGCCACCCCTCCCAGCTCTGTATCATCAACACTTGCTGAGGGTGGATGCTATTCCCTCATCAAGGTCGTCAATGAAGATATTAAACAGGACTGGACCCAACACCGAGCCCTGGGGAACACCACTAGTCACAGGTCTCCATTCAGATTCTGCTCCACTGATCACCACCCTCTGAGCCTGGTCCGACAGCCAATTCTCAACCCACCTCACTGTCCACTCATCTATCCCATGATCTCTCAGCTTTGCTATCAGGATGTCATGGGAGACAGTATCGAAAGCCTTGCTGAAGTCAAGGTAGATGACATCCACTGCTCTCCCTCCATCCACCCAGCTGGTGACGAGATCATAGAAGGCTGTGAGATTGGTCAAGCACGATCTTCCCTTGGTGAATCCATGCTGGCTACTCCTCATGACCTTCTTCTCTTCCAGTTGCTTGGTGACGGCATCCAGAACAAGCTGTTCCATCACCTTTCCAGGGACAGAGGTGAAGCTGACTGGCCTATATTTGCTGGGATCCTCTTTCTTCCCCTTTTTAAAGACAGGAGTGACGTTGGCTATCCTCCAATCCTCAGGCACTTCTCCTGTTCTCCAAGACCTGTCGAAGATGATAGAGAGCGGCTCCACAATCACTTCTGCCAGCTCCCTCAGCACATGTGGATGTATCCCATCCAGGCCCATGGATTTGTGTGCATTAACCCCTTTGAGCCGCTCCTGGACCACCCCTACCTCAACTAGAGGGAAGCTCTTCATTCCCCAAACACTCCTACTTTCATCCAGGATCTGTGGGTCCCAAGGGGCCTTTGGAGTGAAGACCGAGGCAAAGAAGGCATTCAGTATCTCCACCTTCTCATCACCCGTTACCAGGACACCTGCCTCATTCAGCAAGGGACCCACATTATCCCTGGTCATCCTCTTACTATTCACGTATCTGAAAAAACTCTTTTTATTATCCTGTATGTCCCTTGTCAGCTTCATTTCCAAGCGGGCTTTAGCCTTCCTAGTCACGTCCCTACAGGCCCTGACAACATCCCTATATTCTTCCCAGGTGCTCAGACCCTGTTTCGACAGTTCCTAAACTTTTTGCTTCCCTTTGAGTTTACTCATTAGCTCCCTGCTCATCCACACAGATCTTCTACCTCTCCCGATTTCTTACTCAAAGGGATGCACCTATCCTGTGCTTGGAAGAAGTGCTGTTTAAATGCCACCCAGCACTCACAGGCTCCCTTCTAACAGCGTAGCCCACGGGATAGCTCCTAATAGGTCGCGGAGGAGATCAAAGTCAGCTCTTCCAAACTTCCGGGTAGCTATCCTGCTTTTTGGCTTGCTTCTTCCACCCAGGACCTTGAATTTTGTGGTCGCTTTGTCCTAAGCTGCCCCCGACCTTCACCTCCCTAACGAGCCCGTCCTTGTTAGTAAGAACAAGGTCCAGCACCCTCCCTCCCCTTGTAGGTTCCTGCACCATCTGTAGCAGGAAACTGTCTTCAAATGCCAAAAGGGCGGAAAACAGCCCAAAAAACCCCCAACATTTTGATGGTGTTTGGGGGTTTGTTTGGGATTTCTTCCAGCCATGGTGAGAACAGTTTGATTCCAGACTCATTTTATCAGCTTGGAAGGTATGCGCCGAGTCGGAATTCAAACCCAGACCTGCAGGATTCAAGGACAACTCCCATCCTGCTCAGAAAGTAGAAGCAAAAAGGGAGCACCTTCCCTCCAAACCCCTAACCAGCGAGGTAAAGGCAGCCGCCGCATCTCCCATCCTTTGACAGACCCGAGGCTCAACCGCTTGCTTCCCACCCAGCCGATCGGCGGGGTTCAGGGCTGTTGGGAAGCAGGACACATCCTCTCCGGGATGGGTCGCCAGTGCCGGTGAGATGTTTCACTTACACAACAGCGGCAGCCCTGGGGAGCACGAGGGGAATGGGGAAGGGGGCCAGGGAGCGCTTTTCGACTGGCTTCCAAGCATCCTGACAAGGGAAGGCTCCCAGGGAGTCCCTTGGGAAGGGCAGGGCATGGTGCTACGACCAAGGTCACGGATTGGTGACAGGAGCCCGCCACTGGACCTGCCTGTTGTTCTGGTGTCCCCCCCACCCCAGCAGCAGCTCTGACCCCCCCGCCAAGTTGGGCCGCAGTGCTGCGTAACCCTGGCCACGGCTCCCCACTGACAGTGGCAGCTCCAGCTTTCCTTGGGACAGCCCTGTCACCGCCGGGCTGGTGCTGGATGCCCTGCCCAGGATGCCCCACCACTGCGCTCGTCCTCAGCCTCCTACATGCCCCATTATCAATCCCGGAACCCTCCCTGGCATCCCCAGAAGACCCGGCCCGGCCACTGCTCTCGCCCCTCCCCATTTTACTGCCACCCTCTCTCAAGTTTGAGTCCACTGCCGGAGCTGCCTCAGAAGGTGCCGGATAATAACCCTCCGGAGCAGGCCAAGTAATTCACGTTAGGACGAGTCTGTATTTAATGGGTTTTTTAGTAGTTGGTTTGGGTTTTTTTATTCCTAGTGTGTCTAAGCCATAATAACATGGTGCACGTTCATCCCGTGAAGTATCTCCTGGTCTTGTGTGACCCAGACACCACATAAGGACAAGCTGTGCTCGCTATGAAAACGGTTTGAACAGACCAGCAAAACTCCACACACTGGTATGAGAATGTTTTCTTTTAAGAACTTGCCAAACCAAATTGTAACAGTGCAAAATAAGATTTCTTTGCAGAAATAAGTGTCCAGGCATCCGGGGCATCGCTAGGAGTCAAGCCGCTGAGCCAGTCCTCTTTCTACCAGAGCTCTGTTCACTGACGGCATCTAAAGGGAGGAAAAAGAAGTAGAAAGGTGAACAAGCCACCTGAAGAACCATTGGAACAAGTATTAGAAAAGTTTAAAGTCCCAACTGAAGTCACCCTTCTACAATATGTAGATGATCATTTAATCTCAGGGAAATCAAGAGAATCGTAAAGGAAACAACAAATGCTTTCTTAAATTTCCTAGGAAAATAGGGACTAAAAGCATCAAAACCCAAACTGCAGTACATGGAAAAGAAAGTTAAATATTTAGGACATCTAATCAGTGAAGGGAGACAGAAAATAAACCCAGAGAAGAGGAGTAGTTGAGTTACCTCTCCCGAAAATTAAGAAAGAGCTGTGAAAATTTTTGGGATTGACAGACTATTGTCACCTATGGATTGAATCATATGCACTAAAAACAAAGGGATTATATTTTAAATTGTTAGAAGATGATCCTAATGACTTGGTATGGAGTAATGAAGAAAAAGAATTAATACAAGGATTAAACCAAAACTTGATCACTGCTCCTGTGTTGGCACTGCCCTCCCTTGACAAACCATTCTACTTGTTTGCTACCATAGATGAGGAAACAGCCCTGGGGCGGGGGGGGGGGGGGGGGGGGTTAACTCAAAAGTGGGGAAGCAAGCAACAGCCAATTGCCTATTTATCTAAACTGTTGGACCCAGTAACACAAGGGTGACCTGAATGTGTACAGGCAGTAGCAGCCACAGCCCTCTTGGTGGTAGAAAGCAGAAAACTAACTTTTGGAGGAGCACTTCTAATAAGCACTCCACATCAAGTAAGGACAGTTCTGACTCAGAAGGCAGGAAGATGGCTCACTGATTCTAGGATTTTGAAGTATGAGGCAGTTTTAATGGAAAAAGATGATTTAGTTCTAACTGCTGAATCATGCCTCAATCCTGCCACTTTTTTATCAAAAGGGGAGACTAATAACCAAGAACTTGAGCATAATTGCTTAAGATATAATAGAATATCATACTAAAGTGTGACCTGACTTGAGGGACATACCCTTGCCAACAGGTCTCCGTTTATTTACTCACTGGGGAGTACAGGCACTAGTGGACCACTTTGGAACCAAGTATATGTGTATTGGAATTTATAAAATCGCCAAAAGGATGGTGGGAAAGTGCCTGACATGCCAGAAGGTCAATAAACAACAGCTCAGAAAAGAAAAGATACTGGTGGGGGAGGGACCCTTTCTTGTGTTGCTTACCACAGATACTGCGGTTTGAACGGCCGAAAGAGGTTGGGCGCGCGCTAGCAGAATAAAAGGACCGGTTCGAGAATCTCGGTGGGAAACTACAAACACTCCTGACAACCTAAAGGTCACCTTTCGAAGAACCAGCGAGTAAAAGTGTCTATGAATGACAATTCATTTTGTTCAACTGTTGGATGTATTTGTTATCCTTTCTTTTGTTTTGAGTGTCGAGTGTGTAAAGACAATTGGTGGGTACATTATAGAGAAGAAGAATCTACCCCAGACATTTGTGAAAAGTGTTATTGGGCGGAAAGAAAACGAACCAAATTAACCCTGTAATTAGCAGTAAAAATCGGAGAGATTATCCAGGGGTCTGAAGAGTGGTGGAGGATATATAGAAAAGGGATAAATCCCGAATTAGGTTGTACACATCCTAACGAATATAAACAAGGTAGCCCAAGAATAATTCGGGTAGTGTGCCGGTCCCAGGTGAAACATCTGGATTGTTCAGCCCCGGAAGTGACACGTAAAAATTGGGAAACCTATAACACTCGTAAGCGGAGGACAGGAAGAACCCCTGAAGACTACAACTGCTGCCGATGGAACACCTTGCTGCCCCAAGCAACGGAGTAGGCAAAGGAGGCAGAGGCATAAGGAAATCGTGGGGTATTAAGCCCTCCAGTCCTATCACGAGGTGGCTCCATACACCAAGGCTGAAAAGGCACCAGATACCCAAGAACCAGAAAATACCAAACAAAAACAATAGAGTCCAAGCGTCACCACTCTAGAATAGTTATTATGAATCCACCAATTGCCTTAAAGAATGGGGGGCTAATCATTGTATTTTTATTGATTTACTTTAATTTTGTATTTTGTTATTTGGGGACTGGGACCGCATTAGATCCAAGGCAAAACATACGGGGTACATTAGCTCGAGCTTTGAATACTCCTACGTTTTGTGCTAGTCTTGCCACACCAAATACTCCATTTATCACGTGTTTGGTAGGAGTGCCACTCAATAGTTCCACCTGGAAAGTTTTTGAGGTTGCAATGAGTAAAATAGCAAGATGGCCTTATGTTTATAATGCCAGTGAGGGCATGACAAGGTATGATGCTTGGGATGATAGACTCCCAATTGGTCCAGACCCACAGGAACTGGAAAGAATGGATTCTTTGAATGCCAGCTATTGTATATACATAGATGCTGCCAAGGACCCACGTAACAAAGGTAATCACATTAATGTTTCTTGAACGACGACCCAAAACTGATTTAGAAAAAGAAGAGGCATCAATGCTATTAGCTCAAAAGGCTGTTAGTCGGTTTGAGGAACAAATTGGTCAAAATTGAAAGGGGGGATTGTGATAAGTAGACTAACTAGGACTTGTTCTCAAACCTACTATGGCTGTAAATAGGTAACCAGGGCAAAGGGGAACCATTTTCTTATCATTAGCAACATCTTGATAAATTAACTAAATGAATTAACCAAATAAGGCACGGAACACAACGTAGAGGAGGACTACGAGGGACCAGGACGACCCCCCCCACCAGCATACACGGCCACAGAAGAATACCAGGATATGCCACGTGTACCCGGAACTATGGGAGTATAAAAAGGGGACTCTAGAGGGGTGAGGCAAGTGTTGTTTGCAGGAGCAAGGGTCTCCTCTGCATGCCCAGCGCTGTTTTGTCTGCTCGCATCTTGCTTAAATAAATTGTGTTTGGAAATTTACAAATTTGTCACTGCCATTTATAACACCCCTTGATGGCACCAGGGTGTTTGGCACAGCCATGTGAGGGTGACGTCAAGGGGGGGAACTGCCAGCCAGCGGCAGGGACCTTCTCAGATCTTCCCAAGCTGGGGACAGTGGTGTTATGCTGAGACATAACACCAGAGCTGGGGTCTCCCCACGGGCTCCTGGGGCATATTTCAAAATCCCAAATTTCATAAACCTCCCACACTGGGTATTGCCACCTAGTGCCTCAAAAATTACCAAGAAAACACAGAATTACATCTGCAAGGGCAAAAAGTGCTTTCAATTTTGGCTCTGGTGAGGTGATCCAAAGAGCTGAAGAGGGTTTATGCTCTTCTTTGAGGGCCCCTGGGCAGGTGGGCCAGCCAGCTGAGCTGCGGGTGTCTCTAGAAGGTCTCTCTGAGCTCTTCCTGACCAGAGGCAGCACTGGGAGGAGGGACAGGGTGGGCTGCGGGTGTTCCCTGTGCAGATTGGCCCCTGCTAGGGGCAGTGCTGCTGCTTCATGGCTTCCCCCTCCTCCCTGTTCTTCTCCTGCTCCTCTGGCACAGAAGAAGAAAGATGCTGTGCTTCATCTCCATCCGGGATCACAATCTGCCCCCATCATGATCACAATGTCTCAGCGTTTTATGTGAAATATGTCCCTGGGGTGCTGAAACCCTCCTCCCCCCTGCTCAAGGCTCAATGTCCATGACTTCAAAAAACCAAGTGCAGACCTCATTGCCCTGCTATGTTGATCTGCTTTATTGCCTCTGGAGCCCAGGGTGTAGGACCCAACTGGGAGCTGGCACTGGAGGGCCCGGATTCTGCCGCATCCTGTGCAGTGCAGGAAGGACGGTTCTCCTCCTTTTCCTCCCAGCTGAAGAAGCCTCATAGCTGGTACTGCCCATCAACCAGCCATGGAGGTCATCTTCCCGCTGCGGGGACCTGCTGCGTGGCCTCCGCCTCTGCACAGTGTGCTGCTGAGCAGTCCCTGCTGTGGTTGCCAGATGGGAGCTGGCATTGGAGGGTCCAGATGCTGCAGTATCCCGTGGACTGTGGTCACCACTGAAAAGCACAGTTCGCCTCCTCTTCTTCCCAGCTGAAGAAGCCTCATAGCTGGTGCTGCCCATCAACCAGCCATGGAGGTCATCTTCCCGCTGCGGGGACCTGCTGCGCGGCCTCCGCCTCTGCACAGTGTGCTGCTGAGCAGACCCCGCTGTGGTTGCCAGATGGGAGCTGGCACTGGAGGGCCCGGATGCTGCAGTATCCCGGGGACTGTGGTCACCACTGAAAAGCACTGGTCTCCTTTTCTTCCCAGCTGAAGCGTCATGGCCATGGACTTTGCTGCCCTGCTGTGGGAGTCTGCTTTGCTCCCTCTGCCTTGGCATGCTTTGCTTCCCAGCAGCCGTGGTTGTGGGAGCTGGCTTGGAGCTGGCACTGGAGGGCCCTGGAGCGCCATCATCCCTTGTGTCTTGGTAGCAGTGTGGCAGAGTTCTGCTCCTCTTGCCAGCTGAGGTGACAAGGGACCAGCTGCAGACATCACTGCCCCTCTGTGGGGCTCTGCTCGGAGTCCTCTCCCTGACCCTTCTCCCCTGGCAGCGGGAGGAAGGTTTGACTCCACGCTTGGAGAGGGAGCAGCCCTGCGGCTGTGAAGAAACCTGCCATGTGGGAGGCCAAAGAGAGCAATGTCAGTCCCAGAAGGAAACCCATCCCCTGTCCCTCTGGAACCGTCAGCCACCCTCTGGTGTTACCTCAGTCCTCGGAGGCAGAGCCACTGGTCCCACAGAACCCGCCTGTGTGCAGTCGCCCCCCTGCTGACCGAGGAGGGAACGGGCAGATGATGGCTGCTTATTAAATGCACTATCCACCCGCTCCTCTTGATCAGGGGGCCTGTAGTCCACACCCACGATAATGTCACATGTACTAGCCTGCCCTTTAATTCTTACCCACAAGCTCTCGACGAAGGGTTCATCCCTACCCAGGTGGAGGTCAATACATTCTAGGTACTCTCTAACATAAAGAGCAGCTCCTCCACCTCGCCTCCCTAACCTATCTTTCCTAAAAAGCACATAGCCATCCATGGTAGCGTGCCAGTCGTCCAGGCTGTCCCACCACGTCTCTGTCATTGCAATGAGATCGTGGCCCTGCGACCGCACAAAGATCTCTAATTCTTCTTGTTTGTTCCCCATGCTACGTGCGTTTGTATAAAGGCATTTTAGTGGGGCAGCAGAAGCAGGTATCCCCAACAGCTCACAGTGAGATTTTCGATAGGGGACGGGCAAAATTGGCTCCACTAAGGAGTTCACAGGGTAATTCACAGAGTTATCCCTACTCTCACGTGGAGCAACATCTCCAAGTCTACCATTGTGCTCTTGGCATTAACCTATTGCCACCATCAACTCGTGCTGTGATTCCCAAAGCACCTGCCTGACCCCAGCAGCCTCTGTAATATCCCCTTCCCCCTTCCTAACTAGTTTAAAGCCCTATCAATGAGCCCTGCCATCTCCTGAGCAAGAATCCGCTTTCCTCTTTGGGACTGGTGAGCCCCATTAGCAGTACTCATGCCCGGAGCAGAGTACACCATCCCCTGGTCAAAAAACCCAAAGTTCTTGTGCAGGCACCAGCCTTTCAGCCAATGATTCAATTCATGGGTTCTCCTGACCTGCTCTGAGCCCCACCTCCCACAAGTGGGGATAGAAGAAATTATTATTTGGGCTCCTGCCCCCCCAACAAAGTGCCCTAGGTCACGGAATTCTCTCTGGATAGCGCGCAGGCTACACTTCGTGATTGCATCCTTGCCTGCTTGAACTATCAATAGTGGATAATAATCAGAGGAACTAACCAGCCCTGGGAGCCTTTTGGTAATATCCCTGACCCGGGCTCCAGGAAGGCAGCACACCTCCCTGCGTGTAGGGTCTGGCCTACATATGGGGCCCTCCGTCCCACTGAGGAGGGAATCCCCAACCACAACTACCCTTCTTTCTTGCTTCACTGAGGCCGTCTCAAGGCGTGCAGATACTCGTCTCACTCTGGGCTTGCGCTTCCTCTGAGGTAGAGGGGCTGTATTCATCTCTTCACATACCTCCTCATCAACTTCCAGGGCCCCAAACCTGTTGCTAATGGAAACCTGGGGGAGTGGGGTAGGTAGGCGGGGGGAGCGTCTACGGCGATGAGTAGGGACTGCCTTCCAGACCTCCTCAGGCTTTGGGTCACTCCCATTTACCTGGCTAGGACAGGGCATGGGGACCACTTTCAGTAGGTTGGTGTCTTCCTTGGACTCTTCCTTCTTGGATGCCAGGGAGCTGCAGCACCCGTCGATCTGTCGCTCACTTTCCCGGATGGCTCTCAGCCGTTTGAGCTCCTCTCGCTCACTTTCCCGGATGGCTCTCAGCCGTTTGAGCTCCTCTCGCTCACTTTCCCGGATGGCTCTCAGCCGTTGGAGCTCCTCTCGCTCACTTTCCCGGATGGCTCTCAGCCGTTTGAGCTCCTCTCGCTCACTTTCCCGGATGGCTCTCAGCCGTTCGAGCTTCTCTCGCTCACTTTCCCGGATGGCTCTCAGCCTTGCGAGCTCATCTTCTAGATTAGCAACCCAGCAAAGCAGGTCATCCACCTGCTCACACCTCACACAGGTGAAGCCTTTGCCTCTTTTTCCTGGCAGTAACAGACTCTGACATTCCCTGCAGCCAGTGACCTGAACTGAAGCGTCCCTAGGCAGGTCCCTCATTGGGGCTGGTGAGGAAGCTGCCTTGTCTCTGATCATCAACTCAGACTGCCTGGAGAAAAAAAAGGAGTGATCCCCGGTTAGGGCTATTCTTGCAGCCTCCTCTGGCCTTCAGTTGTTTTCCTGGAGCACATTCTATCATGATTTGGCTTGGAAGGGACCTCAAAGATCACCGAGTTCCACTCCCCCCTGCCACCGCCACAGGCAGGGATGCTCTCCACTTGACCAGGTTGCCCAACACCCCATCCAGCCAAGCCTTGAAGACTTCCAGGGAGCCAGGGGCATCCACCACCTCTCTAGGCAACCTCTCCCAGAGCCTCAACGCCCTCACACAAAAGAATTTCTTCTTCAGATCTAAACTAAAGCTCCCTTCTCTCACTTTCAAAGCAGTCCCCTCGTCCTATCGCTACACGCCCTGATAAAGAGTCGTGCTTCATCTGTCCTGGAGGCCCCCTTTAAGTCCTCTTCTCTACACAGACCAGCTTCAGAGAGCAGACAAGTAGCAGTTAGCTTAAAGCCCAGCAAGGATGGGTAAGAGCTGATGTGGGGTAGGTCAGGATTGGCAGAAAGAGAAACACTGAGGGGATGGGAAGAAAAACTGCAAAACCACAAACAAAGGAAACTTTTCCTGAGGCTATTTTGATGCTGATTCTTACCTGACATAGAACAGTAAAGAGGCCTGCTTCCTGCCAACTGCATTGATGCTGCAGCGTTCCACAGACACATCATCCATCTTATACCACAGTGCGTTGCTGGCCTGCAAAGAAAGGCAGCGGTATCTGGAGATGAACTGCGTGGTTGCTCCACAAAAGCACAGGCAGAAAACTAGGGAGCCAAGAGTGCACCAGAAGAACTCAAGAAAAAAAAAATAAAATCAACCAGCTCATTGCCAGTGCTTCGTAACTGTGTGGCCTCACAGCCTTCTGCATGCTTGTTATTTTCTGTTGATCTCCCTGGGATGGCACTGAGCCAGTACCAGCCTGGAAGAACCAAGAGATGGGTACAGAGCACAGGGCAGGATGTGCGAGCAGGCCAGCGGCTGCTTACCTCTATTCCCCAGCTAAGCAAGTCGGGCTTGCTGGAGATTTCTTCAGGCTTCGAGTTCTGGCGAGTCACCGTCTTCCGCATGGCACAGCCACTGCCCGCAGAATCCATGTTTTCGACTGCCTCTCTCGCCTCAACGCTCGCTGCTGGGGCTTCTTCCTGCTGCTCTTCAGTGGCTGTTTCTTCTTCTCCACTAGAGCTGTCAGACTTTTTCCTTTGGGAGGACAGCCACCAGCAGCCAGCAAGTGCCAGCACTCCAGGTATGGCACACAGGAGGACTGTGTGGAAGCACCAAGCCATTTCACACAGCCTCAGCGCTTCCAGCTGGGAGGAGAAACAAGAAAGCACCTTACAATCGTCACCGGGAAAGTAACACAAAGGCTGAAGTTTCCTAAATGCCTGAAGGCACCAACAGGGTCGTTTTCCAGCCGCCCCTTAAATTCACGTCCCTACCAGAGAGCACACAACAAGTTCCTCACCTAAGACTGGGGATAGCTGGACATTTTGCACCACTAGACTTCTGGATGTGGTGACTGACTTCACCTTTACAGTTCAAACAATTTCACCAGACAGAATCAAGGGAGACTAGAAAGCTCTGGGGGCGGCAGTGCAAAACACTGGTGCCCAAATTGGCTTTTCCTCTTTTCTCTGAATCATAGAATCATAGAATCATAGAATGATCTGGGTTGGAAGGGACCCCAAGGATCATAGAGCTCCAACCCCCTGCCACAGGCAGGGACACCAACCTCCAGGCCTGGATCTACACAAGGCTGCCCAGGGCCCCATCCAACCTGGCCTTGAACACCTCCAGGGACAGGGAAACCACTACCTCTCTGGGCAGCCTGTTCCAGCACCTCACCACTCTTTCTGTAAAAAACTTCCCCCTAATATCTAATCTAAACCTTCCCTCCTTTAGCTTTAGTCCATTCCCCCTTGTCCTGCAATTATCTGCTCTTTTAAAATGTCGAATCCCCTCCTGCCTATAAGCTCCCTTCAGGTACTGGAAGGCTGCAATGAGGTCCCCCCGCAGCCTTCTCTTCTCCAGGCTGAACAAGCCCAGTTCCCTCAGCCTCTCTTTGTAGGGCAGGTGCTCCAGCCCTCTAATCATCCTTGTGGCCCTCCTCTGAACCCTCTCCAACAGTTCCACATCCTTCTTGTATTGAGGGCCCCAGATCTGGACGCAGTACTCCAGATGGGGCCTCACGAGGGCAGAGTAGAGAGGGACAATCACCTCCCTGTCCCTGCTGGCCACTCCTCTCCTGATGGAGCCCAGGATACCATTGGCCCTGTGAGCTGCAAGAGCACACTGCTGGCTCATGTCAAGCTCCTCGTCCACCACAACCCCCAAGTCCTTCTCAGCAGGGCTACTCTCAAGAAGCTCTTCTCCTAGTCTGTATCTGTGCCTGGGATGCTTCCGTCCCAAGTGCAACACCTTACACTTGGCAGTGTTGAACCTCATTAGTTTCCCCCGGGCACATCTTTCAAGCCTGTCAAGGTCCCTCTGGATGGCTTCCTTTCCTTCTGGGGTGTCGACCACACCACTCAGCTTGGTGTCGTCCGCAAACTTGCTGAGGGTGCACTCAATTCCATCATCGATGTCATTGATAAAGATGGTAAAGAGCACCGGTCCCAAGACAGACCCCTGGGGGACACCGCTTGTCACCGGCCTCCACCTGGACATAGACCCATTGACCACCACCCTTTGGCTATGGTCTGTTAACCAGTTTCTTATCCACTGGATGGTCCACCCATCAAATCCACGTCTCTCCAATTTAGAATCCATTTCTCTCCAATTTAGAATGAATGGGCTGGGAAATCTCAAGCCGCTCAACTCCGGGCTACACGGCTGGTACTAAGGCCAGGGGTTTGGCTTTGACGACAAGGGGATGTTCTTTGGTGACTCCAACCCGTTGGAGAGGCACAGGATCCACCTGTCTGGGAGGGACCCTGAGGAATCCCAGACCCGGGAGGTAGGATAAAGTCTGGAGAAAGGGCAGACTGAGTAAATACTGGCTTTACCATCTCTACCATCACCCAGCTGAGCCATCAAACAGAAGACTTAAGAAATGAAGAAGATAAGAAAAGGACATTCCTCCCAGGCTGCCCAGGGAGGTTGGGGAGTCTCTGGAAGGATTCAAAACCTACCTGGATGATGTCGTGTGTGACCTGCTCGAGGTGATCTCCCCTGACAAGACTAGAGGTGATCTCCCCCAACAAGACAAGAGGTGATCTCCCCCAACAAGAGGTGATCTCCCCTGACAAGACTAGAGGTGATCTCTCCCGACAAGACTAGAGGTGCTTCCACTCTGAGAAGTGACCTCCCAAGTGATGCCCCTCTGCCAGAGATGTCTACTGGTTGATCACCAGAGGTCCCTGGCAACCGTTGCTGTTCTAGACCTCTATTGGGTGTTTGCTTAGCAACAGTTGGTTGGCTAGAGACAGGGGGCAGGAGGCGGAAAACCAGGACACACGTCTTTCAGATGGGGACAAAGCCAGGACATTCAAGATCCTGTCAAACTCCAGAGGTTTATTAGTCCATCTGCAGCAGATACAGGACTCTTCTTTTTTTTTTTTTAAATTACTATTTTTTAAGAGAATAGGCATAGCAGTAAAGGAGGGGCTCCTGTTTCAGCTAGAAATGTGAGGAAAAGGAGCTCCATCCCATTCCCAAGACTGTTTTTCCTCCTTTTCTTAAAGGTGGGTCTGCCAGTATCTGACAGGGAATAATGTGCTTGCAGGGGTGGGAGCTGGGGAAGCCGTCTCTCCTGCCCAGGGCTGATTCTCAGGCGTCAGGAGGTGACAGGGAGCTGAGGAAGGTGCAGTTGTTTGGTCCTAGCAGGGACAGCAGGGCCGAAGTGATGGCTTGCTGGGGACTGGCACGCACCACACCAGGTTTTGTGGGACCTGAGCACTGCCATTTCATCCTGGGTTCTGCCAGACTGGCTGGGAGGGTCGGGTTTGCAAAAGCTTTTTGTTCTGCTGAATCTGAGGGTGTGATGTTCCTCTTGCCTGTGCCACAGCCTCTGCGGCCAGGATGGATGCTGGGGCGAGCCTGGGTGCCCACAGCTCTGCTGCTCTCAAGGCAGGTCCTGGGGCAGCCCATGCCAGCGTGGCCAAACTCTGGCAAGGCTTGAAAATAGCCCTCAAAGTGCAGTGATTTCCCAGCTGCAGGCTGGGTGCTTTTCCCCTCTGACTCATCCCTGGTTTTCTCCCGAGTTGCCCCAACCTGTCACTCTCCTGCAGTCACGTTTCTGTGCTGGATAACTGTGTTTTGCGACTCTGCTGGTCTGAACGCATCAGTTCCAGGCAGCGGTGACGCAAAATGTCCCTTAGGTCACCCGTCCCCGTAACTAGAGGTGGGGAAAGGTGCAGTTTAATGAGTTGCACTGTCTGCTCATCCCCCGGTGTAAACGGACATGGCTGCAAGAGGGTCCAGGGGCTGCGAGCATCTGGCATGGAAGAGGGTAAGGAGCGAGGGGCAGGAACAGCAGCTCGCAGGCAGAGCCTGTCTGCCTCTCTCTCTCTGTGTGCCATCTGTGGCCTTTGGAGCTTTCCAGTGGGGACTTGACCAGGGCAGAGGGGAGGATCACCTCCTTTGACCTGCTGGCCACGCTCCTCTTGATGCACCCTAGGATCCCACTGGCCTTCTTAGCTCCCAGGGCACAGTGCTGGCTCATGGCCAACCTGTCACCCACCAGGGTCTCCCTATGAACATCCAGCCCAGCACCAGCAGTCAGGATGCCAGGAGGAGCTGGGCTTCAGTCACAATCACTTCTGAAGCGGCTCGAACCCCTTCATATGCTGACAGTGTTTCCTTTTCTGTTGGAGTGTAATGAGCCTGGGGTCCTCTGTAGCCCTGACTCCAAAGCCCCAGCGCTCTGCCTCCAGTTTCCTCTGGTGCTCTCTGCCAGAGACTCCAAGTAGAGCCATTCTCCCGGGCTGCAGTGCAAAGCATGTTTTTTACACCTGGCCCTGTGCAGACAGGTGCAAGGGCTGCTGCATGGACTGTCCCGTTTGATCTGTTTGAAAGTTTGTCGCTGCTTAGGGCCCCACTGGAAATCCTTTTTCTTCTGGGTTCCGTGGTAGAGAGGGCTGCCAATGAGACTGTAGTTGGGGATACGTATTTGCCAGAAACCCACAGTGCCCAGGAAAGCTTGTGTCTCCTGTTTCTTGGTCGGAGGAGACATGGCTGCTATTTTATTAATAACGTCTGTGGGGACTTTACCCCCACGACCCTCAACGACCAGCACCAAACAGCAGTGCGCAGGCGCAGTTGGGAGGAGTTGATGGAAATCACTTCTTGGAACTCATTTTAATACGAAGCAGGACAGGTTATTAATATGTATAGGTGTATGAGGTAACCTAATGAATAAGTATCATTGAACTGTCCATAACCAAGAACTGCCAGGTTAGTGTGCACATCCATGTTAGTGTGTCCAGGCATCCGGGGCATCGCTAGGAGTCAAGCCGCTGAGCCAGTCCTCTTTCTACCAGAGCTCTGTTCACTGACAGCATCTAAAGAGAGGAAAAAGAAGTAGAAAGGTGAACAAGCCACCTGAAGAACCATTGGAACAAGTATTAGAAAAGTTTAAAGTCCCAACTGAAGTCACCCTTCTACAATATGTAGATGATCATTTAATCAGTTAATTAATACAAGGATTAAACCAAAACTTGATCACTGCTCCTGTGTTGGCACTGCCCTCCCTTGACAAACCATTCTACTAGTTTGCTACCATAGATAAGGAAACAGCCCTGGGGCGGGGGGGGGGTGTAACTCAAAAGTGGGGAAGCAAGCAACAGCCAATTGCCTATTTATCTAAACTGTTGGACCCAGTAACACAAGGGTGACCTTCTGACTCAGAAGGCAGGAAGATGGGTCACTGATTCTAGGATTTTTGAAGTATGAGGCAGTTTTAATGGAAAAAGATGATTTAGTCCTAACTGCTGAATCATGCCTCAATCCTGCCACTTTTTTATCAAAAGGGGAGACTAATAACCAAGAACTTGAGCATAATTGCTTAAGATATAATAGAATATCATACTAAAGTGTGACCTGACTTGAGGGACATACCCTTGCCAACAGGTCTCCGTTTATTTACTCACTGGGGAGTACAGGCACTAGTGGACCACTTTGGAACCAAGTATATGTGTATTGGAATTTATAAAATCGCCAAAAGGATGGTGGGAAAGTGCCTGACATGCCAGAAGGTCAATAAACAACAGCTCAGAAAAGAAAAGATAC
Organism: Gallinula chloropus; assembly: GCF_964237585.1. Taxonomy (NCBI): domain Eukaryota; kingdom Metazoa; phylum Chordata; class Aves; order Gruiformes; family Rallidae; genus Gallinula; species Gallinula chloropus. Next base: position 26,848,557 of record NC_140090.1, on the reverse strand, counting down.
TGGGGGGGAGGGACCCTTTCTTGTGTTGCTTACCACAGATACTGCGGTTTGAACGGCCGAAAGAGGTTGGGCGCGCGCTAGCAGAATAAAAGGACCGGTTCGAGAATCTCGGTGGGAAACTACAAACACTCCTGACAACCTAAAGGTCACCTTTCGAAGAACCAGCGAGTAAAAGTGTCTATGAATGACAATTCATTTTGTTCAACTGTTGGATGTATTTGTTATCCTTTCTTTTGTTTTGAGTGTCGAGTGTGTAAAGACAATTGGTGGGTACATTATAGAGAAGAAGAATCTACCCCAGACATTTGTGAAAAGTGTTATTGGGCGGAAAGAAAACGAACCAAATTAACCCTGTAATTAGCAGTAAAAATCGGAGAGATTATCCAGGGGTCTGAAGAGTGGTGGAGGATATATAGAAAAGGGATAAATCCCGAATTAGGTTGTACACATCCTAACGAATATAAACAAGGTAGCCCAAGAATAATTCGGGTAGTGTGCCGGTCCCAGGTGAAACATCTGGATTGTTCAGCCCCGGAAGTGACACATAAAAATTGGGAAACCTATAACACTCGTAAGCGGAGGACAGGAAGAACCCCTGAAGACTACAACTGCTGCCGATGGAACACCTTGCTGCCCCAAGCAACGGAGTAGGCAAAGGAGGCAGAGGCATAAGGAAATCGTGGGGTATTAAGCCCTCCAGTCCTATCACGAGGTGGCTCCATACACCAAGGCTGAAAAGGCACCAGATACCCAAGAACCAGAAAATACCAAACAAAAACAATAGAGTCCAAGCGTCACCACTCTAGAATAGTTATTATGAATCCACCAATTGCCTTAAAGAATGGGGGGCTAATCATTGTATTTTTATTGATTTACTTTAATTTTGTATTTTGTTATTTGGGGACTGGGACCGCATTAGATCCAAGGCAAAACATACGGGGTACATTAGCTCGAGCTTTGAATCCTCCTACGTTTTGTGCTAGTCTTGCCACACCAAATACTCCATTTATCACGTGTTTGGTAGGAGTGCCACTCAATAGTTCCACCTGGAAAGTTTTTGAGGTTGCAATGAGCAAAATAGCAAGATGGCCTTATGTTTATAATGCCAGTGAGGGCATGACAAGGTATGATGCTTGGGATGATAGACTCCCAATTGGTCCAGACCCACAGGAACTGGAAAGAATGGATTCTTTGAATGCCAGCTATTGTATATACATAGATGCTGCCAAGGACCCACGTAACAAAGGTAATCACATTAATGTTTCTTGAACGACGACCCAAAACTGATTTAGAAAAAGAAGAGGCATCAATGCTATTAGCTCAAAAGGCTGTTAGTCGGTTTGAGGAACAAATTGGTCAAAATTGAAAGGGGGGATTGTGATAAGTAGACTAACTAGGACTTGTTCTCAAACCTACTATGGCTGTAAATAGGTAACCAGGGCAAAGGGGAACCATTTTCTTATCATTAGCAACATCTTGATAAATTAACTAAATGAATTAACCAAATAAGGCACGGAACACAACGTAGAGGAGGACTACGAGGGACCAGGACGACCCCCCCCACCAGCATACACGGCCACAGAAGAATACCAGGATATGCCACGTGTACCCGGAACTATGGGAGTATAAAAAGGGGACTCTAGAGGGGTGAAGCAAGTGTTGTTTGCAGGAGCAAGGGTCTCCTCTGCATGCCCAGCGCTGTTTTGTCTGCTCGCATCTTGCTTAAATAAATTGTGTTTGGAAATTTACAAATTTGTCACTGCCATTTATAACACCCCTTGATGGCACCAGGGTGTTTGGCACAGCCATGTGAGGGTGACGTCAAGGGGGGGAACTGCCAGCCAGCGGCAGGGACCTTCTCAGATCTTCCCAAGCTGGGGACAGTGGTGTTATGCTGAGACATAACACCAGAGCTGGGGTCTCCCCACGGGCTCCTGGGGCATATTTCAAAATCCCAAATTTCATAAACCTCCCACACTGGGTATTGCCACCTAGTGCCTCAAAAATTACCAAGAAAACACAGAATTACATCTGCAAGGGCAAAAAGTGCTTTCAATTTTGGCTCTGGTGAGGTGATCCAAAGAGCTGAAGAGGGTTTATGCTCTTCTTTGAGGGCCCCTGGGCAGGTGGGCCAGCCAGCTGAGCTGCGGGTGTCTCTAGAAGGTCTCTCTGAGCTCTTCCTGACCAGAGGCAGCACTGGGAGGAGGGACAGGGTGGGCTGCGGGTGTTCCCTGTGCAGATTGGCCCCTGCTAGGGGCAGTGCTGCTGCTTCATGGCTTCCCCCTCCTCCCTGTTCTTCTCCTGCTCCTCTGGCACAGAAGAAGAAAGATGCTGTGCTTCATCTCCATCCGGGATCACAATCTGCCCCCATCATGATCACAATGTCTCAGCGTTTTATGTGAAATATGTCCCTGGGGTGCTGAAACCCTCCTCCCCCCTGCTCAAGGCTCAATGTCCATGACTTCAAAAAACCAAGTGCAGACCTCATTGCCCTGCTATGTTGATCTGCTTTATTGCCTCTGGAGCCCAGGGTGTAGGACCCAACTGGGAGCTGGCACTGGAGGGCCCGGATTCTGCCGCATCCTGTGCAGTGCAGGAAGGACGGTTCTCCTCCTTTTCCTCCCAGCTGAAGAAGCCTCATAGCTGGTACTGCCCATCAACCAGCCATGGAGGTCATCTTCCCGCTGCGGGGACCTGCTGCGTGGCCTCCGCCTCTGCACAGTGTGCTGCTGAGCAGTCCCTGCTGTGGTTGCCAGATGGGAGCTGGCATTGGAGGGTCCAGATGCTGCAGTATCCCGTGGACTGTGGTCACCACTGAAAAGCACAGTTCGCCTCCTCTTCTTCCCAGCTGAAGAAGCCTCATAGCTGGTGCTGCCCATCAACCAGCCATGGAGGTCATCTTCCCGCTGCGGGGACCTGCTGCGCGGCCTCCGCCTCTGCACAGTGTGCTGCTGAGCAGACCCCGCTGTGGTTGCCAGATGGGAGCTGGCACTGGAGGGCCCGGATGCTGCAGTATCCCGGGGACTGTGGTCACCACTGAAAAGCACTGGTCTCCTTTTCTTCCCAGCTGAAGCGTCATGGCCATGGACTTTGCTGCCCTGCTGTGGGAGTCTGCTTTGCTCCCTCTGCCTTGGCATGCTTTGCTTCCCAGCAGCCGTGGTTGTGGGAGCTGGCTTGGAGCTGGCACTGGAGGGCCCTGGAGCGCCATCATCCCTTGTGTCTTGGTAGCAGTGTGGCAGAGTTCTGCTCCTCTTGCCAGCTGAGGTGACAAGGGACCAGCTGCAGACATCACTGCCCCTCTGTGGGGCTCTGCTCGGAGTCCTCTCCCTGACCCTTCTCCCCTGGCAGCGGGAGGAAGGTTTGACTCCACGCTTGGAGAGGGAGCAGCCCTGCGGCTGTGAAGAAACCTGCCATGTGGGAGGCCAAAGAGAGCAATGTCAGTCCCAGAAGGAAACCCATCCCCTGTCCCTCTGGAACCGTCAGCCACCCTCTGGTGTTACCTCAGTCCTCGGAGGCAGAGCCACTGGTCCCACAGAACCCGCCTGTGTGCAGTCGCCCCCCTGCTGACCGAGGAGGGAACGGGCAGATGATGGCTGCTTATTAAATGCACTATCCACCCGCTCCTCTTGATCAGGGGGCCTGTAGTCCACACCCACGATAATGTCACATGTACTAGCCTGCCCTTTAATTCTTACCCACAAGCTCTCGACGAAGGGTTCATCCCTACCCAGGTGGAGGTCAATACATTCTAGGTACTCTCTAACATAAAGAGCAGCTCCTCCACCTCGCCTCCCTAACCTATCTTTCCTAAAAAGCACATAGCCATCCATGGTAGCGTGCCAGTCGTCCAGGCTGTCCCACCACGTCTCTGTCATTGCAATGAGATCGTGGCCCTGCGACCGCACAAAGATCTCTAATTCTTCTTGTTTGTTCCCCATGCTACGTGCGTTTGTATAAAGGCATTTTAGTGGGGCAGCAGAAGCAGGTATCCCCAACAGCTCACAGTGAGATTTTCGATAGGGGACGGGCAAAATTGGCTCCACTAAGGAGTTCACAGGGTAATTCACAGAGTTATCCCTACTCTCACGTGGAGCAACATCTCCAAGTCTACCATTGTGCTCTTGGCATTAACCTATTGCCACCATCAACTCGTGCTGTGATTCCCAAAGCACCTGCCTGACCCCAGCAGCCTCTGTAATATCCCCTTCCCCCTTCCTAACTAGTTTAAAGCCCTATCAATGAGCCCTGCCATCTCCTGAGCAAGAATCCGCTTTCCTCTTTGGGACTGGTGAGCCCCATTAGCAGTACTCATGCCCGGAGCAGAGTACACCATCCCCTGGTCAAAAAACCCAAAGTTCTTGTGCAGGCACCAGCCTTTCAGCCAATGATTCAGTTCATGGGTTCTCCTGACCTGCTCTGAGCCCCACCTCCCACAAGTGGGGATAGAAGAAATTATTATTTGGGCTCCTGCCCCCCCAACAAAGTGCCCTAGGTCACGGAATTCTCTCTGGATAGCGCGCAGGCTACACTTCGTGATTGCATCCTTGCCTGCTTGAACTATCAATAGTGGATAATAATCAGAGGAACCAACCAGCCCTGGGAGCCTTTTGGTAATATCCCTGACCCGGGCTCCAGGAAGGCAGCACACCTCCCTGCGTGTAGGGTCTGGCCTACATATGGGGCCCTCCGTCCCACTGAGGAGGGAATCCCCAACCACAACTACCCTTCTTTCTTGCTTCACTGAGGCCGTCTCAAGGCGTGCAGATACTCGTCTCACTCTGGGCTTGCGCTTCCTCTGAGGTAGAGGGGCTGTATTCATCTCTTCACATACCTCCTCATCAACTTCCAGGGCCCCAAACCTGTTGCTAATGGAAACCTGGGGGAGTGGGGTAGGTAGGCGGGGGGAGCGTCTACGGCGACGAGTAGGGACTACCTTCCAGACCTCCTCAGGCTTTGGGTCACTCCCATTTACCTGGCTAGGACAGGGCACGGGGACCACTTTCAGTAGGTTGGTGTCTTCCTTGGACTCTTCCTTCTTGGATGCCAGGGAGCTGCAGCACCCGTCGATCTGTCGCTCACTTTCCCGGATGGCTCTCAGCCGTTTGAGCTCCTCTCGCTCACTTTCCCGGATGGCTCTCAGCCGTTTGAGCTCCTCTCGCTCACTTTCCCGGATGGCTCTCAGCCGTTGGAGCTCCTCTCGCTCACTTTCCCGGATGGCTCTCAGCCGTTTGAGCTCCTCTCGCTCACTTTCCCGGATGGCTCTCAGCCGTTGGAGCTTCTCTCGCTCACTTTCCCGGATGGCTCTCAGCCGTTCGAGCTTCTCTCGCTCACTTTCCCGGATGGCTCTCAGCCTTGCGAGCTCATCTTCTAGATTAGCAACCCAGCAAAGCAGGTCATCCACCTGCTCACACCTCACACAGGTGAAGCCTTTGCCTCTTTTCCCTGGCAGTAGCAGACTCTGACATTCCCTGCAGCCAGTGACCTGAACTGAAGCGTCCCTAGGCAGGTCCCTCATTGGGGCTGGTGAGGAAGCTGCCTTGTCTCTGATCTTCAACTCAGACTGCCTGGAGAAAAAAAAGGAGTGATCCCCGGTTAGGGCTATTCTTGCAGCCTCCTCTGGCCTTCAGTTGTTTTCCTGGAGCACATTCTATCATGATTTGGCTTGGAAGGGACCTCAAAGATCACCGAGTTCCACTCCCCCCTGCCACCGCCACAGGCAGGGATGCTCTCCACTTGACCAGGTTGCCCAACACCCCATCCAGCCAAGCCTTGAAGACTTCCAGGGAGCCAGGGGCATCCACCACCTCTCTAGGCAACCTCTCCCAGAGCCTCAACGCCCTCACACAAAAGAATTTCTTCTTCAGATCTAAACTAAAGCTCCCTTCTCTCACTTTCAAAGCAGTCCCCTCGTCCTATCGCTACATGCCCTGATAAAGAGTCGTGCTTCATCTGTCCTGGAGGCCCCCTTTAAGTCCTCTTCTCTACACAGACCAGCTTCAGAGAGCAGACAAGTAGCAGTTAGCTTAAAGCCCAGCAAGGATGGGTAAGAGCTGGGTTTGACAGCACTGAGTGATGCGGGCAGTAACGGTCTGCTGTGGCAGAAAGAGAAACACTGAGGGGATGGGAAGAAAAACCGCAAAACCACAAACAAAGGAAACTTTTCCTGAGGCTATTTTGATGCTGATTCTTACCTGACATAGAACAGTAAAGAGGCCTGCTTCCTGCCAACTGCATTGATGCTGCAGCGTTCCACAGACACATCATCCATCTTATACCACAGTGCGTTGCTGGCCTGCAAAGAAAGGCAGCGGTATCTGGAGATGAACTGCGTGGTTGCTCCACAAAAGCACAGGCAGAAAACTAGGGAGCCAAGAGTGCACCAGAAGAACTCAAGAAAAAAAACCCAAGCAGCTCGTTGCCAGTGCTTCGTAACTGTGTGGCCTCACAGCCTTCTGCATGCTTGTTATTTTCTGTTGATCTCCCTGGGATGGCACTGAGCCAGTACCAGCCTGGAAGAACCAAGAGATGGGTACAGAGCACAGGGCAGGATGTGCGAGCAGGCCAGCGGCTGCTTACCTCTATTCCCCAGCTAAGCAAGTCGGGCTTGCTGGAGATTTCTTCAGGCTTCGAGTTCTGGCGAGTCACCGTCTTCCGCATGGCACAGCCACTGCCCGCAGAATCCATGTTTTCGACTGCCTCTCTCGCCTCAACGCTCGCTGCTGGGGCTTCTTCCTGCTGCTCTTCAGTGGCTGTTTCTTCTTCTCCACTAGAGCTGTCAGACTTTTTCCTTTGGGAGGACAGCCACCAGCAGCCAGCAAGTGCCAGCACTCCAGGTATGGCACACAGGAGGACTGTGTGGAAGCACCAAGCCATTTCACACAGCCTCAGCGCTTCCAGCTGGGAGGAGAAACAAGAAAGCACCTTACAATCGTCACCGGGAAAGTAACACAAAGGCTGAAGTTTCCTAAATGCCTGAAGGCACCAACAGGGTCGTTTTCCAGCTGCCCCTTAAATTCACGTCCCTACCAGAGAGCACACAACAAGTTCCTCACCTAAGACTGGGGATAGCTGGACATTTTGCACCACTAGACTTCTGGATGTGGTGACTGACTTCACCTTTACAGTTCAAACAATTTCACCAGACAGAATCAAGGGAGACTAGAAAGCTCTGGGGGCGGCAGTGCAAAACACTGGTGGCTTTTCCTCCTTTCTCTGAATCATAGAATCATAGAATGATCTGGGTTGGAAGGGACCCCAAGGATCATAGAGCTCCAACCCCCTGCCACAGGCAGGGACACCAACCTCCAGGCCTGGATCTACACAAGGCTGCCCAGGGCCACATCCAACCTGGCCTTGAACACCTCCAGGGACAGGGAAACCACTACCTCTCTGGGCAGCCTGTTCCAGCACCTCACCACTCTTTCTGTAAAAAACTTCCCCCTAATATCTAATCTAAACCTTCCCTCCTTTAGCTTTAGTCCATTCCCCCTTGTCCTGCAATTATCTGCTCTTTTAAAATGTCGAATCCCCTCCTGCCTATAAGCTCCCTTCAGGTACTGGAAGGCTGCAATGAGGTCCCCCCGCAGCCTTCTCTTCTCCAGGCTGAACAAGCCCAGTTCCCTCAGCCTCTCTTTGTAGGGCAGGTGCTCCAGCCCTCTAATCATCCTTGTGGCCCTCCTCTGAACCCTCTCCAACAGTTCCACATCCTTCTTGTATTGAGGGCCCCAGATCTGGACGCAGTACTCCAGATGGGGCCTCACGAGGGCAGAGTAGAGAGGGACAATCACCTCCCTGTCCCTGCTGGCCACTCCTCTCCTGATGGAGCCCAGGATACCATTGGCCCTGTGAGCTGCAAGAGCACACTGCTGGCTCATGTCAAGCTCCTCGTCCACCACAACCCCCAAGTCCTTCTCAGCAGGGCTACTCTCAAGAAGCTCTTCTCCCAGTCTGTATCTGTGCCTGGGATGCTTCCGTCCCAAGTGCATCGATGTCATTGATAAAGATGGTAAAGAGCACCGGTCCCAAGACAGACCCCTGGGGGACACCGCTTGTCACCGGCCTCCACCTGGACATAGACCCATTGACCACCACCCTTTGGCTATGGTCTGTTAACCAGTTTCTTATCCACTGGATGGTCCACCCATCAAATCCACTTCTCTCCAATTTAGAATCCATTTCTCTCCAATTTAGAATGAATGGGCATCAAACAGAAGACTTAAGAAAAGGACATTCCTCCCAGGCTGCCCAGGGAGGTTGGGGAGTCTCTGGAAGGATTCAAAACCTACCTGGATGATGTAGTGTGTGACCTGCTCGAGGTGATCTCCCCTGACAAGACTAGAGGTGATCTCCCCTGACAAGACTAGAGGTGATCTCCCCCAACAAGACAAGAGGTGATCTCCCCCAACAAGAGGTGATCTCCCCTGACAAGACTAGAGGTGATCTCCCCCAACAAGACAAGAGGTGATCTCCCCCAACAAGAGGTGATCTCCCCTGACAAGACTAGAGGTGATCTCTCCCGACAAGACTAGAGGTGCTTCCACTCTGAGAAGTGACCTCCCAAGTGATGCCCCTCTGCCAGAGATGTCTACTGGTTGATCACCAGAGGTCCCTGGCAACCGTTGCTGTTCTAGACCTCTATTGGGTGTTTGCTTAGCAACAGTTGGTTGGCTAGAGACAGGGGGGCAGGAGGCGGAAAACCAGGACACACGTCTTTCAGATGGGGACAAAGCCAGGACATTCAAGATCCTGTCAAACTCCAGAGTTTTATTAGTCCATCTGCAGCAGACACAGGACTCTTCTTTTTTTTTTTTTTAATTACTATTTTTTAAGAGAATAGGCATAGCAGTAAAGGAGGGGCACCTGTTTCAGCTAGAAATGTGAGGAAAAGGAGCTCCATCCCATTCCCAAGACTGTTTTTCCTCCTTTTCTTAAAGGTGGGTCTGCCAGTATCTGACAGGGAATAATGTGCTTGCAGGGGTGGGAGCTGGGGAAGCCGTCTCTCCTGCCCAGAGCTGATTCTCAGGCGTCAGGAGGTGACAGGGAGCTGAGGAAGGTGCAGTTGTTTGGTCCTAGCAGGGACAGCAGGGCCGAAGTGATGGCTTGCTGGGGACTGGCACGCACCACACCAGGTTTTGTGGGACCTGAGCACTGCCATTTCATCCTGGGTTCTGCCAGACTGGCTGGGAGGGTCGGGTTTGCAAAAGCTTTTTGTTCTGCTGAATCTGAGGGTGTGATGTTCCTCTTGCCTGTGCCACAGCCTCTGCGGCCAGGATGGATGCTGGGGCGAGCCTGGGTGCCCACAGCTCTGCTGCTCTCAAGGCAGGTCCTGGGGCAGCCCATGCCAGCGTGGCCAAACTCCGGCAAGGCTTGAAAATAGCCCTCAAAGTGCAGTGATTTCCCAGCTGCAGGCTGGGTGCTTTTCCCCTCTGACTCATCCCTGGTTTTCTCCCGAGTTGCCCCAACCTGTCACTCTCCTGCAGTCACGTTTCTGTGCTGGATAACTGTGTTTTGCGACTCTGCTGGTCTGAACGCATCAGTTCCAGGCAGCGGTGACGCAAAATGTCCCTTAGGTCACCCGTCCCCGTAACTAGAGGTGGGGAAAGGTGCAGTTTAATGAGTTGCACTGTCTGCTCATCCCCCGGTGTAAACGGGCATGGCTGCAAGAGGGTCCAGGGGCTGCGAGCATCTGGCATGGAAGAGGGTAAGGAGCGAGGGGCAGGAACAGCAGCTCGCAGGCAGAGCCTGTCTGCCTCTCTCTCTCTGTGTGCCATCTGTGGCCTTTGGAGCTTTCCAGTGGGGACTTAACCAGGGCAGAGGGGAGGATCACCTCCTTTGACCTGCTCCTTGCACTCAGCGCTGAACCATGACAACCAGCAACTAATGGAATTCCCCACCTGACGTGAAGTCAATTCAGACTGATTGGATGCCTCAGCTCCGTGGTGGTAGATACTGCAATCTCTCTCTCTCTCATTCTCTCACTCTCTTTCTCACTTTTCTCTCTTTCTTCCCCCCCTTCCCCTGCACACTTGTTGCAGGCTAAATAAACTCACTTAAACCTTGACTCCGTTTTGAGTCTTAATTCTGTTCCCGAGGATTGTGAAGACCTCCTCACAGTAAAGCACCTAAATGGACATCACTCAGGGGTTAAGCCCAGCCGCCCCCAGCCAACCAGAGCAATCTGAGGTCGCTTGGATTGCAAGGGGGTTTAACGTCTGCCAAAGCAGTCTGTCTGGTTGCGGATCGTGACACTTCCAAGTGAAGGCAAACTGTGGCCTGCACTCTGCCACCAAAGGAATGGAGAAGAAAGCATTTGCAATGTCCATTGTGGCGTACCACGTGGCCGCTTTTGACTCCAGTTCCTACTGGAGTTCTAACATACCTGACACTGCAGCACTCACAGGAGGTGTGACTTCACTTAGGCCACGATAGCCCACTGTCAGCCTCCACTCTCCATTGGACTTCTTCACTCGCCACATTGTGAGCGGTTTCTACCAATCACTCCCTGACTCCCCAGTTATGAGTTAGCCCAGGCTAACTCAGCTCACCAGTGCTGGCTGCTTGGGGAGGTTAACTCTGGCCTGGCCAGAACCAAGGCACAGGCCTTGAGCCGGCTAGTGTTTGCTCTGTGGAGCCTGCAGAGAGCTTCTGGCTGTTCCTTGCAGCAGCCACCCCTGCAGCCCCCCCACTCTCTGCCAGTACCCAGCTACGCAAAGCTGCGACAGGCTGAGCCCTGAGTGCGGCTTGGAGCCCCGACAGGCAGGACTCCAGTCTCTGTTCTGAGCTCCATGACTGGTCCTGGGAACTGGGTTTCAAGCCCCCAACATGCCAGACTTGAGCTCTGTTCTGAGCCCGCACACGTAGGGCCGGTCTCTGCCTCCCATAGGGTTGCCCCGATGCTGTGGGCCTGGGTTAAGCCCAGCCGCCCCCAGCCACACAGAGCATTCTCAGGTCGCTTGGAATGCTGTGGCTGCTGTGGTACCCGGCCATGGCTCCTGCTGCCGTGGCTGGTCTTTGGCTTCTGGCAGCCCCACGGCTGCCATGCCCCAGTTTATAGTGTGAGATGTCATGGGAGCCCTTGATAGGAACGATACCTGCTTGATTCCCCCTTTAATTAATTTAATGGGGGAGATAGAAGAGTTTTTTGGGGGGGAGGGGAGTGTCCTTTTCCTGTGGATGGCTCCCCTGTGCTATTTTTGCTGCTCCTTGGGTAGAGGGCCTGCCCCCCAGGTCCCCTCCTTGTGGCGGTAGATAGGGCCTTGCGGTCGGAAGATGTCGGGCTGTACGGAAAGGTGGGACTCCCTCCTCAGGTAACCAATAGCGGTTAGCCGATGATGTATGCAGATGGAAGTGACATCGTAAATCTAGGCTATATAACACTGTGCCCCTCACTAATAAACGCCATTTGCCGTCCACCACATTGGTGTCTGTGAGCTGTATGGACCGTGCTGCCAGAGTGTGGCGCCGTTGCCATTCCTGAACCAGGTCTCCACGCCTAACAAAGGCAACATCCTTGTCAATCCCCGTCCCTGGAGTTTTATGTATATATTTATGTTTCCATATGCAGAGGAGTCCGCTTGGGATGGCTGTCGGGGAGGCACGGGAGCCCACCGACACTGGCTACCAGTATAGACTTCACATAAGGCGAGCTGGAGCAGCAGCTACAGTCTCCTCCTCCCTGAGGAAATCAGGTCCAGTGGTGGGATGCCCGCACTGGGAAGTGATCTGCAGCAAAAAAGGGCCGGCAAAGAGCCCTCTTTGGGGCTTCTTGGGGCCCGGAGAAGCTGCGGGCCTGTGCCAGAAAGCAGCCGCTTGTTGGCAGCCTGCTGAGGTGGCACGGGGTGAGCCAGCATCACCTGCGGCTGATCTTAACGAGGTGCCGAGGCCCCACGGGGCCCTCGACTCGACCCCTCCACACCCCCACCCTCAAGGCGGCTTCTCAGACCCTTGTGCAGCGAGCTAGACCCAGCAAAGGGGGCAGAGCGAGGCACCTGGGCCTGGCGCCCTGGTCTGAGCAGTCGGTCCTCCAGGCTTGGCCATTCATGGCTGGAACCTGGGCCAAGCTGTCACCAGATGAATGTGGCCTCCCAGAAATCAGAGGGGCCGTGCAGCCATGGGTGTCCAGGCCTCGGGCTGCCGAGAGTGCCAGAGCCTGGCACTTGTCATGGAGGGGGAGAGAGGCACAACGGCCATGTCACTGATGAGGGCAACAGAGACACCACGGCTGTGTATGGTGCTGTCAGGAGGCAAGTGTGGTGATGATGCTTGCGACCAAATAAAATGCTGGAATCCTAGAATATACCGAGTGGGAAGGGACCCTTATGGATTATGGTGCCCAACTCCTGACTGCTCCCAGGGCAAGCCAAGCTTTCCCCTTGCTTATTTCAAAAATATTTCCATCAGAAACATTTCTGGTGGTGATAATGAATAAGGCCTGTTGGGCCTTTACACTTTTATTACAATCAACAGTGGAAAGAGTCACTCTACATCTAGTGTTCTTCCACCTTGCCCATCGCAGCTTCTCTGCCAGCGAGTGCTTGAAGAGTGACAGTGTCACTTCCCCTTCAGGAGGGGGAGCAGGGGCAGGAGGGATGGGAGAGAAAGGCTCTACGCCAGCCTTCACAGGAGCTGGGAACGGAGAGCCGGCAGGACGCTGGGCATGGAGGATGTGCCGGTGGTAGGGCGTCGGGCAGGCACTTCTGCACTGCTGTCAGCATCTGGTGGTGGAGGGGAGCCCTGGCCTGGTGCTCTGGGTCCCAAAGAGCTGTGCTGCAGGTGGATCCACCTCCATGGGCTGTCCTGGCTCTTTGGGGGGATCCACCTCCATGGGCTCTTCGGCCTCTCTGAGGGGATCCACCTCCATGGGTTCCACACCATCGTTCCCCTGTGCAATGCTCATCGTCCTCTGGCCCCGTCTCTCCTTCCCTGGTGACTGCAGCCGGTTCTGCTCTCCCTGAGTCACAGCAGGATGATCTCCCACACTGCTGCTCTGAGAGCTCCTGGGGACCAGCACTGCTGGCACTGAAGCCACCTGAAGCTCTGTGAACTGGGGGCCAGTTGACGGGGGCAGGAACATCAGGCAGCAAGGTGGACTGTCACCTCAGAAGGCCATTGTGATGGCGATGCCTTTGACCAATGAAAATCCTGGAATCCTAGAGCCATGGAATATACCCAGTTACCAGGGACCAACGGGGATCATGGAGTCCAACTCCTGGCTCCACATAGGCCCAGCCCAGTCAGCGCGCAGCACTGAGCGTATGGTTCAGATGCTTCTTGCCCTCAGCCCAGCTTGGGGCTGTGAGCCCTTCCCTGGGGAGCCTGTGCCAGCGCTTGACCCCCCTCTCAGTACAGAACCTCTTCCTGACATCCAGCCTGAACCTCCCCCCGTTGCACCGAGAGCGGATGATGTAGGCTCTTAGATGAACGCCAGGGGCTTGTTGAAAGATCTCCTTTCCACGAGCTCCTTCCTGAGAAGACAATCTTCACCAGTGGAGTTAGAACCTACGTCTCCTTTTCAGCATGATGCTCACTGGGATCAAGAAAAGTCTGTAAGGGCTACAAAATAAAGTTCTTCTCTAGGAACAGTCATCGTGAAGTGGCTCAGATAAACCTGCCCCTCACTCCCAGCTCCGTGTGCAGGAGCAGCTTGGCTTCTCCCATGCTTTCAGTCCCTGCAGACAAAGCACTGGATGAACGGCTGCTACAAAATGGCCTGAGCCGTCTGGAATGTTATTCCCTGCAGCTTTGGGAAGAGGCTTTCCCTGAAGGCAGCCGCAGGACAGCAAACTCGTGGGGGGCTCCGCGTGTGCTGCGTTAGGATGCGCAGGGTTTCTTTCCCCGGGGCTTTATGAAGATGGTGCTGGGATGCCCATGGTTGGAATGTAAACCCAGCGCTCCTGCCCCTTCTTGTCAGGGACTGGGCTGAAGCCGTGGCCCTGTGGTTCTTTCCAAAGTCCAGGCTTCCCATGCCTTCAAGCTTCGGCTAGAGAGAAGGGCGAGGTGTCAGTTGGTGGGGTGTGGAGGCGCAGAGGCACCGCACAGCTCAGCAGGACACTCTGGATGGAGTCAGTACTCTGTTAGTGTCTGGCCACCCTCACAATAAAGAGTCTGTTTCCTGTTAGGAAATAAAGCACTAGAATGTTGGAGTGTGCTGTACTTTGTCTTCCTGCTGAACAGCACTGTGAAGGAGCAGATTCTTTACAGGGGAGATAATTTTGTTACAGTGTCATTGAATGCTTTGGGTTTGAAGGTATCTTAAAGATCATCTAATTCTAACCCTCTTCCCTGCTCAGGGCAACTTTTACTAGATAATTTTGCCCAAAGCCCCATCCAACTTGGCCTTGTACCCTTCAGGAATGGGGATTCCACACCCTCTCTGGGTACTCTGTGCCAGCGTCTCACCGCTCTCATAGCAAAGAATATCTTCCTGTTGTAGTTTTGCGTGGCTGTGTCCTGGTGAAGGGGTGGCTGCAGGGGTGGCTGCTGCATGGAGCAGCCAGAAGCTCTCTGCAGGCCCCACAGAGCTAGCTGAAGGCCAGAGTTGCTGCTGACCAAGGCCGAGCCCATCAGCGATGGTCACAGCGTCTCTGGGAGTCACAGTGAGGAAAGAAAAAACCCATTAGCATCTGCATTTTGCCCCCACAGAAGGGAGTGAGAAGGTGTAGGAAGCCATGCAGACACCAAGGCCAGAGAAGAAGTTGGAGGGGTGTGGGGAGGCGGGAAGAATGAGGTGCTCCAGGTGCTGGAGAGAGAGATTCCCCTGCAGCCTGTGAAGAAAGCATGGTGAAGCAGGCTCTCCCCATGCAGCCCATGGATAATGAGGGGGCAGGGGCGTGGGAAGAAATTCCAACTACAGCCTGGTGAGACCAACCCACGCCGCAGCAGGGTTGCTGGGGGGACTTGTGTGTGACTCTGTGGGGGACCAGGCTGGGGGAGTCTGGGCCTGAAGGTCAGCACCCCATGGAAGGAGCCGTGCTGAGGCACGTGGCGAGGAGATGATGACCCACCAGAGAGGACTCACACTGGAGAAGTTCGTGAAGGACTGTCTCCTGTGGGTGGGACCCCACGGTACAGCAGGGGAGGGGGGTGAGGAATGCCCCACCGGGCTAAGAAGGAAAACAACCGGTGAGGTGCTAACCCAAAGCCCCGTTCCCCCAGTCTCTGCCCCTCCCCGTGCCACAATGGGGGGCAGAAGGGAGTGAAATGCTGCCTAAAGATCAGTCTGCTGAGAAGGGAGGGGTGGGGGGAGCTGCTTTAAGCTCCCGGTGTCACTGGCGATGCAGGGCCGGGCCATCAGTTAGAGAGTTTCTGTCCTTTACCCCGTGCTGAGTCTGTCCTGCCTGTGCCGCTGACTGCGGGATGGGCTCTCCCTGCCCTTATCTCACTCCTCAGCCTCAGTATCTATTTCCTCCCCTGTCCGCTTGGAAAGGGCAGTGACAGAGCGGCTTTGGTGGGCGTCTGGCCTCCAGTCGGGGCCAAACCACCGCAGTCGGTTCCGACAGAGCCCAGCGGGTCGGGAGAGGCCGCCCACGTCAACCAAAAGTTCTGTTCCCTGTTGTTGTTTCCCTAGTTTGGGTATACCCAGTGGATGTGCTCGTGTGGGTTCCCCAGGTCCCCGCTCCTCCTTTCTGACAGGAGCCTGTGCTTTACTCCTGCCCCTCCTCTCTGGGCACTCGCTCTTCCAACGGCTCCTTTCTTTGCACTGGAGGTGCTGGTGGAGTCTCTCCACGATACCCAGCCCCAGCTGGCACCAAGGAGGGAATGAAAAGCAGCTCAGCACAAGATGCCTACGGGGTGGGGTTTTGTGTCTTTTTCTGCCCCCTTGATGGCACCAGGGTGTTTGGCACAGCCACGTGAGGGTGACATCAAGGAGGGGAACTGCCAGCCAGCGGCAGGGACCTTCTCAGATCTTCCCAAGCTGGGGACAGTGGTGTTATGCTGAGACAGACCCCAGAGCTGGGGTCTCCCCACGGGCTCCTGGGGCATATTTCAAAATCCCAAGTCATAAACCTCCCACACTGGGTATTGCCACCAAGTGCCTCAAAAATTACCAAGAAAACACAGAATTACATCTGCAAGGGCAAAAAGTGCTTTCAATTTTGGCTCTGGTGAGGTGATCCAAAGAGCTGAAGAGGGTTTATGCTCTTCCTTGAGGGCCCTTGGGCAGGTGGGCCAGCCAGCTGAGCTGCGGGTGTCTCTAGAAGGTCTCTCTGAGCTCTTCCTGACCAGAGGCAGCACTGGGAGGAGGGACAGGGTGGGCTGCGGGTGTTCCCTGTGCAGATTGGCCCCTGCTAGGGGCAGGGCTGCTGCTTCATGGCTTCCCCCTCCTCCCTGTTCTTCTCCTGCTCCTCTGGCACAGAAGAAGAAAGATGCTGTGCTTCATCTCCATCCGGGATCACAATCTGCCCCCATCATGATCACAATGTCTCAGCGTTTTATGTGAAATATGTCCCTGGGGTGCTGAAACCCTCCTCCCCCCTGCTCAAGGCTCAATGTCCATGACTTCAAAAAACCAAGTGCAGACCTCATTGCCCTGCTATGTTGATCTGCTTTATTGCCTCTGGAGCCCAGGGTGTAGGACCCAACTGGGAGCTGGCACTGGAGGGCCCGGATTCTGCCGCATCCTGTGCAGTGCAGGAAGGACGGTTCTCCTCCTTTTCCTCCCAGCTGAAGAAGCCTCATAGCTGGTGCTGCCCATCAACCAGCCATGGAGGTCATCTTCCCGCTGCGGGGACCTGCTGCGCGGCCTCCGCCTCTGCACAGTGTGCTGCTGAGCAGTCCCCGCTGTGGTTGCCAGATGGGAGCTGGCACTGGAGGGTCCAGATGCTGCAGTATCCCGGGGACTGTGGTCACCACTGAAAAGCACAGTTCGCCTCCTCTTCTTCCCAGCTGAAGAAGCCTCATAGCTGGTGCTGCCCATCAGCCAGCCATGGAGGTCATCTTCCCGCTGCGGGGACCTGCTGCGCGGCCTCCGCCTCTGCACAGTGTGCTGCTGAGCAGTCCCCGCTGTGGTTGCCAGATGGGAGCTGGCACTGGAGGGCCCTGGAGCGCCATCATCCCTTGTGTCTTGGTAGCAGTGTGGCAGAGTTCTGCTCCTCTTGCCAGCTGAGGTGACAAGGGACCAGCTGCAGACATCACTGCCCCTCTGTGGGGCTCTGCTCGGAGTCCTCTCCCTGACCCTTCTCCCCTGGCAGCGGGAGGAAGGTTTGACTCCACGCTTGGAGAGGGAGCAGCCCTGCGGCTGTGAAGAAACCTGCCATGTGGGAGGCCAAAGAGAGCAATGTCAGTCCCAGAAGGAAACCCATCCCCTGTCCCTCTGGAACCGTCAGCCACCCTCTGGTGTTACCTCAGTCCTCGGAGGCAGAGCCACTGGTCCCACAGAACCCGCCTGTGTGCAGTCGCCCCCCTGCTGACCGAGGAGGGAACGGGCAGATGATGGCTGCTTATTAAATGCACTATCCACCCGCTCCTCTTGATCAGGGGGCCTGTAGTCCACACCCACGATAATGTCACATGTACTAGCCTGCCCTTTAATTCTTACCCACAAGCTCTCGACGAAGGGTTCATCCCTACCCAGGTGGAGGTCAATACATTCTAGGTACTCTCTAACATAAAGAGCAGCTCCTCCACCTCGCCTCCCTAACCTATCTTTCCTAAAAAGCACATAGCCATCCATGGTAGCGTGCCAGTCGTCCAGGCTGTCCCACCACGTCTCTGTCATTGCAATGAGATCGTGGCCCTGCGACCGCACAAAGATCTCTAATTCTTCTTGTTTGTTCCCCATGCTACGTGCGTTTGTATAAAGGCATTTTAGTGGGGCAGCAGAAGCAGGTATCCCCAACAGCTCACAGTGAGATTTTCGATAGGGGATGGGCAAAATTGGCTCCACTAAGGAGTTCACAGGGTAATTCACAGAGTTATCCCTACTCTCACGTGGAGCAACATCTCCAAGTCTACCATTGTGCTCTTGGCATTAACCTATTGCCACCATCAACTCGTGCTGTGATTCCCAAAGCACCTGCCTGACCCCAGCAGCCTCTGTAATATCCCCTTCCCCCTTCCTAACTAGTTTAAAGCCCTATCAATGAGCCCTGCCATCTCCTGAGCAAGAATCCGCTTTCCTCTTTGGGACTGGTGAGCCCCATTAGCAGTACTCATGCCCGGAGCAGAGTACACCATCCCCTGGTCAAAAAACCCAAAGTTCTTGTGCAGGCACCAGCCTTTCAGCCAATGATTCAGTTCATGGGTTCTCCTGACCTGCTCTGAGCCCCACCTCCCACAAGTGGGGATAGAAGAAATTATTATTTGGGCTCCTGCCCCCCCAACAAAGTGCCCTAGGTCACGGAATTCTCTCTGGATAGCGCGCAGGCTACACTTCGTGATTGCATCCTTGCCTGCTTGAACTATCAATAGTGGATAATAATCAGAGGAACTAACCAGCCCTGGGAGCCTTTTGGTAATATCCCTGACCCGGGCTCCAGGAAGGCAGCACACCTCCCTGCGTGTAGGGTCTGGCCTACATATGGGGCCCTCCGTCCCACTGAGGAGGGAATCCCCAACCACAACTACCCTTCTTTCTTGCTTCACTGAGGCCGTCTCAAGGCGTGCAGATACTCGTCTCACTCTGGGCTTGCGCTTCCTCTGAGGTAGAGGGGCTGTATTCATCTCTTCACATACCTCCTCATCAACTTCCAGGGCCCCAAACCTGTTGCTAATGGAAACCTGGGGGAGTGGGGTAGGTAGGCGGGGGGAGCGTCTACGGCGACGAGTAGGGACTACCTTCCAGACCTCCTCAGGCTTTGGGTCACTCCCATTTACCTGGCTAGGACAGGGCACGGGGACCACTTTCAGTAGGTTGGTGTCTTCCTTGGACTCTTCCTTCTTGGATGCCAGGGAGCTGCAGCACCCGTCGATCTGTCGCTCACTTTCCCGGATGGCTCTCAGCCGTTTGAGCTCCTCTCGCTCACTTTCCCGGATGGCTCTCAGCCGTTTGAGCTCCTCTCGCTCACTTTCCCGGATGGCTCTCAGCCGTTGGAGCTTCTCTCGCTCACTTTCCCGGATGGCTCTCAGCCGTTCGAGCTTCTCTCGCTCACTTTCCCGGATGGCTCTCAGCCTTGCGAGCTCATCTTCTAGATTAGCAACCCAGCAAAGCAGGTCATCCACCTGCTCACACCTCACACAGGTGAAGCCTTTGCCTCTTTTCCCTGGCAGTAGCAGACTCTGACATTCCCTGCAGCCAGTGACCTGAACTGAAGCGTCCCTAGGCAGGTCCCTCATTGGGGCTGGTGAGGAAGCTGCCTTGTCTCTGATCTTCAACTCAGACTGCCTGGAGAAAAAAAAGGAGTGATCCCCGGTTAGGGCTATTCTTGCAGCCTCCTCTGGCCTTCAGTTGTTTTCCTGGAGCACATTCTATCATGATTTGGCTTGGAAGGGACCTCAAAGATCACCGAGTTCCACTCCCCCCTGCCACCGCCACAGGCAGGGATGCTCTCCACTTGACCAGGTTGCCCAACACCCCATCCAGCCAAGCCTTGAAGACTTCCAGGGAGCCAGGGGCATCCACCACCTCTCTAGGCAACCTCTCCCAGAGCCTCAACGCCCTCACACAAAAGAATTTCTTCTTCAGATCTAAACTAAAGCTCCCTTCTCTCACTTTCAAAGCAGTCCCCTCGTCCTATCGCTACACGCCCTGATAAAGAGTCGTGCTTCATCTGTCCTGGAGGCCCCCTTTAAGTCCTCTTCTCTACACAGACCAGCTTCAGAGAGCAGACAAGTAGCAGTTAGCTTAAAGCCCAGCAAGGATGGGTAAGAGCTGATGTGGGGTAGGTCAGGATTGGCAGAAAGAGAAACACTGAGGGGATGGGAAGAAAAACCGCAAAACCACAAACAAAGGAAACTTTTCCTGAGGCTATTTTGATGCTGATTCTTACCTGGCATAGAACAGTAAAGAGGCCTGCTTCCTGCCAACTGCATTGATGCTGCAGCGTTCCACAGACACATCATCCATCTTATACCACAGTGCGTTGCTGGCCTGCAAAGAAAGGCAGCGGTATCTGGAGATGAACTGCGTGGTTGCTCCACAAAAGCACAGGCAGAAAACTAGGGAGCCAAGAGTACACCAGAAGAACTCAAGAAAAAAAAAATAAAATCAACCAGCTCGTTGCCAGTGCTTCGTAACTGTGTGGCCTCACAGCCTTCTGCATGCTTGTTATTTTCTGTTGATCTCCCTGGGATGGCACTGAGCCAGTACCAGCCTGGAAGAACCAAGAGATGGGTACAGAGCACAGGGCAGGATGTGCGAGCAGGCCAGCGGCTGCTTACCTCTATTCCCCAGCTAAGCAAGTCGGGCTTGCTGGAGATTTCTTCAGGCTTCGAGTTCTGGCGAGTCACCGTCTTCCGCATGGCACAGCCACTGCCCGCAGAATCCATGTTTTCGACTGCCTCTCTCGCCTCAACGCTCGCTGCTGGGGCTTCTTCCTGCTGCTCTTCAGTGGCTGTTTCTTCTTCTCCACTAGAGCTGTCAGACTTTTTCCTTTGGGAGGACAGCCACCAGCAGCCAGCAAGTGCCAGCACTCCAGGTATGGCACACAGGAGGACTGTGTGGAAGCACCAAGCCATTTCACACAGCCTCAGCGCTTCCAGCTGGGAGGAGAAACAAGAAAGCACCTTACAATCGTCACCGGGAAAGTAACACAAAGGCTGAAGTTTCCTAAATGCCTGAAGGCACCAACAGGGTCGTTTTCCAGCCGCCCCTTAAATTCACGTCCCTACCAGAGAGCACACAACAAGTTCCTCACCTAAGACTGGGGATAGCTGGACATTTTGCACCACTAGACTTCTGGATGTGGTGACTGACTTCACCTTTACAGTTCAAACAATTTCACCAGACAGAATCAAGGAAGACTAGAAAGCTCTGGGGGTGGCAGTGCAAAACACTGGTGCCCAAGTTGGCTTTTCCTCCTTTCTCTGAATCATAGAATCATAGAATGATCTGGGTTGGAAGGGACCCCAAGGATCATAGAGCTCCAACCCCCTGCCACAGGCAGGGACACCAACCTCCAGGCCTGGATCTACACAAGGCTGCCCAGGGCCACATCCAACCTGGCCTTGAACACCTCCAGGGACAGGGAAACCTCTCTGGGCAGCCTGTTCCAGCACCTCACCACTCTTTCTGTAAAAAACTTCCCCCTAATATCTAATCTAAACCTTCCCTCCTTTAGCTTTAGTCCATTCCCCCTTGACCTGCCATTATCTGCTCTGTCGAATCCCCTCCTGCCTATAAGCTCCCTTCAGGTACGGGAAGGCTGCAATGAGGTCCCCCCGCAGCCTTCTCTTCTCCAGGCTGAACAAGCCCAGTTCCCTCAGCCTCTCTTTGTAGGGCAGGTGCTCCAGCCCTCTAATCATCCTTGTGGCCCTCCTCTGAACCCTCTCCAACAGTTCCACATCCTTCTTGTATTGAGGGCCCCAGATCTGGACACAGTACTCCAGATGGGGCCTCACGAGGGCAGAGTAGAGAGGGACAATCACCTCCCTGTCCCTGCTGGCCACTCCTCTCCTGATGGAGCCCAGGATACCATTGGCCCTGTGAGCTGCAAGAGCACACTGCTGGCTCATGTCAAGCTCCTCGTCCACCACAACCCCCAAGTCCTTCTCAGCAGGGCTACTCTCAAGAAGCTCTTCTCCCAGTCTGTATCTGTGCCTGGGATGCTTCCGTCCCAAGTGCAACACCTTACACTTGGCAGTGTTGAACCTCATTAGTTTCCCCCGGGCACATCTTTCAAGCCTGTCAAGGTCCCTCTGGATGGCTTCCTTTCCTTCTGGGGTGTCGACCACACCACTCAGCTTGGTGTCGTCTGCAAACTTGCTGAGGGTGCACTCAATTCCATCATCGATGTCATTGATAAAGATGGTAAAGAGCACCGGTCCCAAGACAGACCCCTGGGGGACACCGCTTGTCACCGGCCTCCACCTGGACATAGACCCATTGACCACCACCCTTTGGCTATGGTCTGTTAACCAGTTTCTTATCCACTGGATGGTCCACCCATCAAATCCACTTCTCTCCAATTTAGAATCCATTTCTCTCCAATTTAGAATGAATGGGCATCAAACAGAAGACTTAAGAAAAGGACATTCCTCCCAGGCTGCCCAGGGAGGTTGGGGAGTCTCTGGAAGGATTCAAAACCTACCTGGATGATGTCGTGTGTGACCTGCTCGAGGTGATCTCCCCTGACAAGACTAGAGGTGATCTCCCCCAACAAGACTAGAGGTGATCTCCCCCGACAAGACTAGAGGTGATCTTCCCCGACAAGACTAGAGGTGATCTCCCCCAACAAGAGGTGATCTCCCCTGACAAGACTAGAGGTGATCTCCCCCAACAAGACAAGAGGTGATCTCCCCCAACAAGAGGTGATCTCCCCTCACAAGACTAGAGGTGATCTCCCCCAACAAGACTAGAGGTGATCTCTCCCGACAAGACTAGAGGTGCTTCCACTCTGAGAAGTGACCTCCCAAGTGATGCCCCTCTGCCAGAGATGTCTACTGGTTGATCACCAGAGGTCCCTGGCAACCGTTGCTGTTCTAGACCTCTATTGGGTGTTTGCTTAGCAACAGTTGGTTGGCTAGAGACAGGGGGGCAGGAGGCGGAAAACCAGGACACACGTCTTTCAGATGGGGACAAAGCCAGGACATTCAAGATCCTGTCAAACTCCAGAGGTTTATTAGTCCATCTGCAGCAGATACAGGACTCTTCTTTTTTTTTTTTAAATTACTATTTTTTAAGAGAATAGGCATAGCAGTAAAGGAGGGGCACCTGTTTCAGCTAGAAATGTGAGGAAAAGGAGCTCCATCCCATTCCCAAGACTGTTTTTCCTCCTTTTCTTAAAGGTGGGTCTGCCAGTATCTGACAGGGAATAATGTGCTTGCAGGGGTGGGAGCTGGGGAAGCCGTCTCTCCTGCCCAGGGCTGATTCTCAGGCGTCAGGAGGTGACAGGGAGCTGAGGAAGGTGCAGTTGTTTGGTCCTAGCAGGGACAGCAGGGCCGAAGTGATGGCTTGCTGGGGACTGGCACGCACCACACCAGGTTTTGTGGGACCTGAGCACTGCCATTTCATCCTGGGTTCTGCCAGACTGGCTGGGAGGGTCGGGTTTGCAAAAGCTTTTTGTTCTGCTGAATCTGAGGGTGTGATGTTCCTCTTGCCTGTGCCACAGCCTCTGCGGCCAGGATGGATGCTGGGGCGAGCCTGGGTGCCCACAGCTCTGCTGCTCTCAAGGCAGGTCCTGGGGCAGCCCATGCCAGCGTGGCCAAACTCCGGCAAGGCTTGAAAATAGCCCTCAAAGTGCAGTGATTTCCCAGCTGCAGGCTGGGTGCTTTTCCCCTCTGACTCATCCCTGGTTTTCTCCCGAGTTGCCCCAACCTGTCACTCTCCTGCAGTCACGTTTCTGTGCTGGATAACTGTGTTTTGCGACTCTGCTGGTCTGAACGCATCAGTTCCAGGCAGCGGTGACGCAAAATGTCCCTTAGGTCACCCGTCCCCGTAACTAGAGGTGGGGAAAGGTGCAGTTTAATGAGTTGCACTGTCTGCTCATCCCCCGGTGTAAACGGGCATGGCTGCAAGAGGGTCCAGGGGCTGCGAGCATCTGGCATGGAAGAGGGTAAGGAGCGAGGGGCAGGAACAGCAGCTCGCAGGCAGAGCCTGTCTGCCTCTCTCTCTCTGTGTGCCATCTGTGGCCTTTGGAGCTTTCCAGTGGGGACTTGACCAGGGCAGAGGGGAGGATCACCTCCTTTGACCTGCTGGCCACGCTCCTCTTGATGCACCCTAGGATCCCACTGGCCTTCTTAGCTCCCAGGGCACAGTGCTGGCTCATGGCCAACCTGTCACCCACCAGGGTCTCCCTATGAACATCCAGCCCAGCACCAGCAGTCAGGATGCCAGGAGGAGCTGGGCTTCAGTCACAATCACTTCTGAAGCGGCTCGAACCCCTTCATATGCTGACAGTGTTTCCTTTTCTGTTGGAGTGTAATGAGCCTGGGGTCCTCTGTAGCCCTGACTCCAAAGCCCCAGCGCTCTGCCTCCAGTTTCCTCTGGTGCTCTCTGCCAGAGACTCCAAGTAGAGCCATTCTCCCGGGCTGCAGTGCAAAGCATGTTTTTTACACCTGGCCCTGTGCAGACAGGTGCAAGGGCTGCTGCATGGACTGTCCCGTTTGATCTGTTTGAAAGTTTGTCGCTGCTTAGGGCCCCACTGGAAATCCTTTTTCTTCTGGGTTCCGTGGTAGAGAGGGCTGCCAATGAGACTGTAGTTGGGGATACGCATTTGCCAGAAACCCACAGTGCCCAGGAAAGCTTGTGTCTCCTGTTTCTTGGTCGGAGGAGACATGGCTGCTATTTTATTAATAACGTCTGTGGGGACTTTACCCCCACGACCCTCAACGACCAGCACCAAACAGCAGTGCGCAGGCGCAGTTGGGAGGAGTTGATGGAAATCACTTCTTGGAACTCATTTTAATACGAAGCAGGACAGGTTATTAATATGTATAGGTGTATGAGGTAACCTAATGAATAAGTATCATTGAACTGTCCATAACCAAGAACTGCCAGGTTAGTGTGCACATCCATGTTAGTGTGTCCAGGCATCCGGGGCATCGCTAGGAGTCAAGCCGCTGAGCCAGTCCTCTTTCTACCAGAGCTCTGTTCACTGACAGCATCTAAAGAGAGGAAAAAGAAGTAGAAAGGTGAACAAGCCACCTGAAGAACCATTGGAACAAGTATTAGAAAAGTTTAAAGTCCCAACTGAAGTCACCCTTCTACAATATGTAGATGATCATTTAATCAGTTAATTAATACAAGGATTAAACCAAAACTTGATCACTGCTCCTGTGTTGGCACTGCCCTCCCTTGACAAACCATTCTACTAGTTTGCTACCATAGATAAGGAAACAGCCCTGGGGCGGGGGGGGGGTGTAACTCAAAAGTGGGGAAGCAAGCAACAGCCAATTGCCTATTTATCTAAACTGTTGGACCCAGTAACACAAGGGTGACCTTCTGACTCAGAAGGCAGGAAGATGGGTCACTGATTCTAGGATTTTTGAAGTATGAGGCAGTTTTAATGGAAAAAGATGATTTAGTTCTAACTGCTGAATCATGCCTCAATCCTGCCACTTTTTTATCAAAAGGGGAGACTAATAACCAAGAACTTGAGCATAATTGCTTAAGATATAATAGAATATCATACTAAAGTGTGACCTGACTTGAGGGACATACCCTTGCCAACAGGTCTCCGTTTATTTACTCACTGGGGAGTACAGGCACTAGTGGACCACTTTGGAACCAAGTATATGTGTATTGGAATTTATAAAATCGCCAAAAGGATGGTGGGAAAGTGCCTGACATGCCAGAAGGTCAATAAACAACAGCTCAGAAAAGAAAAGATACTGGGGGGGAGGGACCCTTTCTTGTGTTGCTTACCACAGATACTGCGGTTTGAACGGCCGAAAGAGGTTGGGCGCGCGCTAGCAGAATAAAAGGACCGGTTCGAGAATTTCGGTGGGAAACTACAAACACTCCTGACAACCTAAAGGTCACCTTTCGAAGAACCAGCGAGTAAAAGTGTCTATGAATGACAATTCATTTTGTTCAAATGTTGGATGTATTTGTTATCCTTTCTTTTGTTTTGAGTGTCGAGTGTGTAAAGACAATTGGTGGGTACATTATAGAGAAGAAGAATCTACCCCAGACATTTGTGAAAAGTGTTATTGGGCGGAAAGAAAACAAACCAAATTAACCCTGTAATTAGCAGTAAAAATCGGAGAGATTATCCAGGGGTCTGAAGAGTGGTGGAGGATATATAGAAAAGGGATAAATCCCGAATTAGGTTGTACACATCCTAACGAATATAAACAAGGTAGCCCAAGAATAATTCGGGTAGTGTGCCGGTCCCAGGTGAAACATCTGGATTGTTCAGCCCCGGAAGTGACACATAAAAATTGGGAAACCTATAACACTCGTAAGCGGAGGACAGGAAGAACCCCTGAAGACTACAACTGCTGCCGATGGAACACCTTGCTGCCCCAAGCAACGGAGTAGGCAAAGGAGGCAGAGGCATAAGGAAATCGTGGGGTATTAAGCCCTCCAGTCCTATCACGAGGTGGCTCCATACACCAAGGCTGAAAAGGCACCAGATACCCAAGAACCAGAAAATACCAAACAAAAACAATAGAGTCCAAGCGTCACCACTCTAGAATAGTTATTATGAATCCAACAATTGCCTTAAAGAATAGGGGGGTAATCATTGTATTTTTATTGATTTACTTTAATTTTGTATTTTGTTATTTGGGGACTGGGACCGCATTAGATCCAAGGCAAAACATACGGGGTACATTAGCTCGAGCTTTGAATACTCCTACGTTTTGTGCTAGTCTTGCCACACCAAATACTCCATTTATCACGTGTTTGGTAGGAGTGCCACTCAATAGTTCCACCTGGAAAGGTTTTGAGGTTGCAATGAGTAAAATAGCAAGATGGCCTTATGTTTATAATGCCAGTGAGGGCATGACAAGGTATGATGCTTGGGATGATAGACTCCCAATTGGTCCAGACCCACAGGAACTGGAAAGAATGGATTCTTTGAATGCCAGCTATTGTATATACATAGATGCTGCCAAGGACCCACGTAACAAAGGTAATCACATTAATGTTTCTTGAACGACGACCCAAAACTGATTTAGAAAAAAAAGAGGCATCAATGCTATTAGCTCAAAAGGCTGTTAGTCGGTTTGAGGAACAAATTGGTCAAAATTGAAAGGGGGGATTGTGATAAGTAGACTAACTAGGACTTGTTCTCAAACCTACTATGGCTGTAAATAGGTAACCAGGGCAAAGGGGAACCATTTTCTTATCATTAGCAACATCTTGATAAATTAACTAAATGAATTAACCAAATAAGGCACGGAACACAACGTAGAGGAGGACTACGAGGGACCAGGACGACCCCCCCCACCAGCATACACGGCCACAGAAGAATACCAGGATATGCCACGTGTACCCGGAACTATGGGAGTATAAAAAGGGGACTCTAGAGGGGTGAGGCAAGTGTTGTTTGCAGGAGCAAGGGTCTCCTCTGCATGCCCAGCGCTGTTTTGTCTGCTCGCATCTTGCTTAAATAAATTGTGTTTGGAAATTTACAAATTTGTCACTGCCATTTATAACACCCCTTGATGGCACCAGGGTGTTTGGCACAGCCATGTGAGGGTGACGTCAAGGGGGGGAACTGCCAGCCAGCGGCAGGGACCTTCTCAGATCTTCCCAAGCTGGGGACAGTGGTGTTATGCTGAGACATAACACCAGAGCTGGGGTCTCCCCACGGGCTCCTGGGGCATATTTCAAAATCCCAAATTTCATAAACCTCCCACACTGGGTATTGCCACCAAGTGCCTCAAAAATTACCAAGAAAACACAGAATTACATCTGCAAGGGCAAAAAGTGCTTTCAATTTTGGCTCTGGTGAGGTGATCCAAAGAGCTGAAGAGGGTTTATGCTCTTCTTTGAGGGCCCCTGGGCAGGTGGGCCAGCCAGCTGAGCTGCGGGTGTCTCTAGAAGGTCTCTCTGAGCTCTTCCTGACCAGAGGCAGCACTGGGAGGAGGGACAGGGTGGGCTGCGGGTGTTCCCTGTGCAGATTGGCCCCTGCTAGGGGCAGTGCTGCTGCTTCATGGCTTCCCCCTCCTCCCTGTTCTTCTCCTGCTCCTCTGGCACAGAAGAAGAAAGATGCTGTGCTTCATCTCCATCCGGGATCACAATCTGCCCCCATCATGATCACAATGTCTCAGCGTTTTATGTGAAATATGTCCCTGGGGTGCTGAAATCCTCCCCCCCCCTGCTCAAGGCTCAATGTCCATGACTTCAAAAAACCAAGTGCAGACCTCATTGCCCTGCTATGTTGATCTGCTTTATTGCCTCTGGAGCCCAGGGTGTAGGACCCAACTGGGAGCTGGCACTGGAGGGCCCGGATTCTGCCGCATCCTGTGCAGTGCAGGAAGGACGGTTCTCCTCCTTTTCCTCCCAGCTGAAGAAGCCTCATAGCTGGTGCTGCCCATCAACCAGCCATGGAGATCATATTCCCGCTGCGGGGACCTGCTGCGCGGCCTCTGCCTCTGCACAGTGTGCTGCTGAGCAGTCCCCGCTGTGGTTGCCAGATGGGAGCTGGCACTGGAGGGTCCAGATGCTGCAGTATCCCGGGGACTGTGGTCACCACTGAAAAGCACAGTTCGCCTCCTCTTCCTCCCAGCTGAAGAAGCCTCATAGCTGGTGTTGCCCATCAACCAGCCATGGAGGTCATCTTCCCGCTGCAGGGACCTGCTGCGCGGCCTCCGCCTCTGCACAGTGTGCTGCTGAGCAGTCCCCGCTGTGGTTGCCAGATGAGAGCTGGCACTGGAGGGCCCTGGAGCGCCATCATCCCTTGTGTCTTGGTAGCAGTGTGGCAGAGTTCTGCTCCTCTTGCCAGCTGAGGTGACAAGGGACCAGCTGCAGACATCACTGCCCCTCTGTGGGGCTCTGCTCGGAGTCCTCTCCCTGACCCTTCTCCCCTGGCAGCGGGAGGAAGGTTTGACTCCACGCTTGGAGAGGGAGCAGCCCTGCGGCTGTGAAGAAACCTGCCATGTGGGAGGCCAAAGAGAGCAATGTCAGTCCCAGAAGGAAACCCATCCCCTGTCCCTCTGGAACCGTCAGCCACCCTCTGGTGTTACCTCAGTCCTCGGAGGCAGAGCCACTGGTCCCACAGAACCCGCCTGTGTGCAGTCGCCCCCCTGCTGACCGAGGAGGGAACGGGCAGATGATGGCTGCTTATTAAATGCACTATCCACCCGCTCCTCTTGATCAGGGGGCCTGTAGTACACACCCACGATAATGTCACATGTACTAGCCTGCCCTTTAATTCTTACCCACAAGCTCTCGACGAAGGGTTCATCCCTACCCAGGTGGAGGTCAATACATTCTAGGTACTCTCTAACATAAAGAGCAACTCCTCCACCTCGCCTCCCTAACCTATCTTTCCTAAAAAGCACATAGCCATCCATGGTAGCGTGCCAGTCGTCCAGGCTGCCCCACCACGTCTCTGTCATTGCAATGAGATCGTGGCCCTGCGACCGCACAAAGATCTCTAATTCTTCTTGTTTGTTCCCCATGCTACGTGCGTTTGTATAAAGGCATTTTAGTGGGGCAGCAGAAGCAGGTATCCCCAACAGCTCACAGTGAGATTTTCGATAGGGGACGGGCAAAATTGGCTCCACTAAGGAGTTCACAGGGTAATTCACAGAGTTATCCCTACTCTCACGTGGAGCAACATCTCCAAGTCTACCATTGTGCTCTTGGCATTAACCTATTGCCACCATCAACTCGTGCTGTGATTCCCAAAGCACCTGCCTGACCCCAGCAGCCTCTGTAATATCCCCTTCCCCCTTCCTAACTAGTTTAAAGCCCTATCAATGAGCCCTGCCATCTCCTGAGCAAGAATCCGCTTTCCTCTTTGGGACTGGTGAGCCCCATTAGCAGTACTCATGCCCGGAGCAGAGTACACCATCCCCTGGTCAAAAAACCCAAAGTTCTTGTGCAGGCACCAGCCTTTCAGCCAATGATTCAATTCATGGGTTCTCCTGACCTGCTCTGAGCCCCACCTCCCACAAGTGGGGATAGAAGAAATTATTATTTGGGCTCCTGCCCCCCCAACAAAGTGCCCTAGGTCACGGAATTCTCTCTGGATAGCGCGCAGGCTACACTTCGTGATTGCATCCTTGCCTGCTTGAACTATCAATAGTGGATAATAATCAGAGGAACTAACCAGCCCTGGGAGCCTTTTGGTAATATCCCTGACCCGGGCTCCAGGAAGGCAGCACACCTCCCTGCGTGTAGGGTCTGGCCTACATATGGGGCCCTCCGTCCCACTGAGGAGGGAATCCCCAACCACA
Source organism: Gallinula chloropus (assembly GCF_964237585.1). Taxonomy (NCBI): domain Eukaryota; kingdom Metazoa; phylum Chordata; class Aves; order Gruiformes; family Rallidae; genus Gallinula; species Gallinula chloropus. The sequence continues at coordinate 26,818,608 of NC_140090.1, read as the reverse complement.
ACTACCCTTCTTTCTTGCTTCACTGAGGCCGTCTCAAGGCGTGCAGATACTCGTCTCACTCTGGGCTTGCGCTTCCTCTGAGGTAGAGGGGCTGTATTCATCTCTTCACATACCTCCTCATCAACTTCCAGGGCCCCAAACCTGTTGCTAATGGAAACCTGGGGGAGTGGGGTAGGTAGGCGGGGGGAGCGTCTACGGCGACGAGTAGGGACTACCTTCCAGACCTCCTCAGGCTTTGGGTCACTCCCATTTACCTGGCTAGGACAGGGCACGGGGACCACTTTCAGTAGGTTGGTGTCTTCCTTGGACTCTTCCTTCTTGGATGCCAGGGAGCTGCAGCACCCGTCGATCTGTCGCTCACTTTCCCGGATGGCTCTCAGCCGTTTGAGCTCCTCTCGCTCACTTTCCCGGATGGCTCTCAGCCGTTTGAGCTCCTCTCGCTCACTTTCCCGGATGGCTCTCAGCCGTTGGAGCTCCTCTCGCTCACTTTCCCGGATGGCTCTCAGCCGTTGGAGCTTCTCTCGCTCACTTTCCCGGATGGCTCTCAGCCGTTCGAGCTTCTCTCGCTCACTTTCCCGGATGGCTCTCAGCCTTGCGAGCTCATCTTCTAGATTAGCAACCCAGCAAAGCAGGTCATCCACCTGCTCACACCTCACACAGGTGAAGCCTTTGCCTCTTTTCCCTGGCAGTAGCAGACTCTGACATTCCCTGCAGCCAGTGACCTGAACTGAAGCGTCCCTAGGCAGGTCCCTCATTGGGGCTGGTGAGGAAGCTGCCTTGTCTCTGATCTTCAACTCAGACTGCCTGGAGAAAAAAAAGGAGTGATCCCCGGTTAGGGCTATTCTTGCAGCCTCCTCTGGCCTTCAGTTGTTTTCCTGGAGCACATTCTATCATGATTTGGCTTGGAAGGGACCTCAAAGATCACCGAGTTCCACTCCCCCCTGCCACCGCCACAGGCAGGGATGCTCTCCACTTGACCAGGTTGCCCAACACCCCATCCAGCCAAGCCTTGAAGACTTCCAGGGAGCCAGGGGCATCCACCACCTCTCTAGGCAACCTCTCCCAGAGCCTCAACGCCCTCACACAAAAGAATTTCTTCTTCAGATCTAAACTAAAGCTCCCTTCTCTCACTTTCAAAGCAGTCCCCTCGTCCTATCGCTACACGCCCTGATAAAGAGTCGTGCTTCATCTGTCCTGGAGGCCCCCTTTAAGTCCTCTTCTCTACACAGACCAGCTTCAGAGAGCAGACAAGTAGCAGTTAGCTTAAAGCCCAGCAAGGATGGGTAAGAGCTGGGTTTGACAGCACTGAGTGATGCGGGCAGTAACGGTCTGCTGTGGCAGAAAGAGAAACACTGAGGGGATGGGAAGAAAAACCGCAAAACCACAAACAAAGGAAACTTTTCCTGAGGCTATTTTGATGCTGATTCTTACCTGACATAGAACAGTAAAGAGGCCTGCTTCCTGCCAACTGCATTGATGCTGCAGCGTTCCACAGACACATCATCCATCTTATACCACAGTGCGTTGCTGGCCTGCAAAGAAAGGCAGCGGTATCTGGAGATGAACTGCGTGGTTGCTCCACAAAAGCACAGGCAGAAAACTAGGGAGCCAAGAGTGCACCAGAAGAACTCAAGAAAAAAAACCAAGCAGCTCGTTGCCAGTGCTTCGTAACTGTGTGGCCTCACAGCCTTCTGCATACTTGTTATTTTCTGTTGATCTCCCTGGGATGGCACTGAGCCAGTACCAGCCTGGAAGAACCAAGAGATGGGTACAGAGCACAGGGCAGGATGTGCGAGCAGGCCAGCGGCTGCTTACCTCTATTCCCCAGCTAAGCAAGTCGGGCTTGCTGGAGATTTCTTCAGGCTTCGAGTTCTGGCGAGTCACCGTCTTCCGCATGGCACAGCCACTGCCCGCAGAATCCATGTTTTCGACTGCCTCTCTCGCCTCAACGCTCGCTGCTGGGGCTTCTTCCTGCTGCTCTTCAGTGGCTGTTTCTTCTTCTCCACTAGAGCTGTCAGACTTTTTCCTTTGGGAGGACAGCCACCAGCAGCCAGCAAGTGCCAGCACTCCAGGTATGGCACACAGGAGGACTGTGTGGAAGCACCAAGCCATTTCACACAGCCTCAGCGCTTCCAGCTGGGAGGAGAAACAAGAAAGCACCTTCGTCACCGGGAAAGTAACACAAAGGCTGAAGTTTCCTAAATGCCTGAAGGCACCAACAGGGTCGTTTTCCAGCCGCCCCTTAAATTCACGTCCCTACCAGAGAGCACACAACAAGTTCCTCACCTAAGACTGGGGATAGCTGGACATTTTGCACCACTAGACTTCTGGATGTGGTGACTGACTTCACCTTTACAGTTCAAACAATTTCACCAGACAGAATCAAGGGAGACTAGAAAGCTCTGGGGGCGGCAGTGCAAAACACTGGTGCCCAAATTGGCTTTTCCTCCTTTCTCTGAATCATAGAATCATAGAATCATAGAATGATCTGGGTTGGAAGGGACCCCAAGGATCATAGAGCTCCAACCCCCTGCCACAGGCAGGGACACCAACCTCCAGGCCTGGATCTACACAAGGCTGCCCAGGGCCCCATCCAACCTGGCCTTGAACACCTCCAGGGACAGGGAAACCACTACCACTCTGGGCAGCCTGTTCCAGCACCTCACCACTCTTTCTGTAAAAAACTTCCCCCTAATATCTAATCTAAACCTTCCCTCCTTTAGCTTTAGTCCATTCCCCCTTGTCCTGCAATTATCTGCTCTTTTAAAATGTCGAATCCCCTCCTGCCTATAAGCTCCCTTCGGGTACTGGAAGGCTGCAATGAGGTCCCCCCGCAGCCTTCTCTTCTCCAGGCTGAACAAGCCCAGTTCCCTCAGCCTCTCTTTGTAGGGCAGGTGCTCCAGCCCTCTAATCATCCTTGTGGCCCTCCTCTGAACCCTCTCCAACAGTTCCACATCCTTCTTGTATTGAGGGCCCCAGATCTGGACGCAGTACTCCAGATGGGGCCTCACGAGGGCAGAGTAGAGAGGGACAATCACCTCCCTGTCCCTGCTGGCCACTCCTCTCCTGATGGAGCCCAGGATACCATTGGCCCTGTGAGCTGCAAGAGCACACTGCTGGCTCATGTCAAGCTCCTCGTCCACCACAACCCCCAAGTCCTTCTCAGCAGGGCTACTCTCAAGAAGCTCTTCTCCTAGTCTGTATCTGTGCCTGGGATGCTTCCGTCCCAAGTGCAACACCTTACACTTGGCAGTGTTGAACCTCATTAGTTTCCCCCGGGCACATCTTTCAAGCCTGTCAAGGTCCCTCTGGATGGCTTCCTTTCCTTCTGGGGTGTCGACCACACCACTCAGCTTGGTGTCGTCCGCAAACTTGCTGAGGGTGCACTCAATTCCATCATCGATGTCATTGATAAAGATGGTAAAGAGCACCAGTCCCAAGACAGACCCCTGGGGGACACCGCTTGTCACCAGCCTCCACATGGACATAGACCCATTGACCACCACCCTTTGGCTATGGTCTGTTAACCAGTTTCTTATCCACTGGATGGTCCACCCATCAAATCCACGTCTCTCCAATTTAGAATCCATTTCTCTCCAATTTAGAATGAATGGGCTGGGAAATCTCAAGCCGCTCATCTCCGGGCTACACGGCTGGTACTAAGGCCAGGGGTTTGGCTTTGACGACAAGGGGATGTTCTTTGGTGACTCCAACCCGTTGGAGAGGCACAGGATCCACCTGTCTGGGAGGGACCCTGAGGAATCCCAGACCCGGGAGGTAGGATAAAGTCTGGAGAAAGGGCAGACGGAGTAAATACTGGCTTTACCATCTCTACCATCACCCAGCTGAGCCATCAAACAGAAGACTTAAGAAATGAAGAAGATAAGAAAAGGACATTCCTCCCAGGCTGCCCAGGGAGGTTGGGGAGTCTCTGGAAGGATTCAAAACCTACCTGGACGATGTCGTGTGTGACCTGCTCGAGGTGACCTCCCCCAACAAGACTAGAGGTGATCTCCCCCGACAAGACTAGAGGTGATCTCCCCCGACAAGACTAGAGGTGATCTCCCTTGACAAGACTAGAGGTGATCTCCCCCAACAAGAGGTGATCTCCCCTGACAAGACTAGAGGTGATCTCCCCCAACAAGACAAGAGGTGATCTCCCCCAACAAGAGGTGATCTCCCCTGACAAGACTAGAGGTGATCTCTCCCGACAAGACTAGAGGTGCTTCCACTCTGAGAAGTGACCTCCCAAGTGATGCCCCTCTGCCAGAGATGTCTACTGGTTGATCACCAGAGGTCCCTGGCAACCGTTGCTGTTCTAGACCTCTATTGGGTGTTTGCTTAGCAACAGTTGGTTGGCTAGAGACAGGGGGCAGGAGGCGGAAAACCAGGACACACGTCTTTCAGATGGGGACAAAGCCAGGACATTCAAGATCCTGTCAAACTCCAGAGGTTTATTAGTCCATCTGCAGCAGATACAGGACTCTTCTTTTTTTTTTTTAAATTACTATTTTTTAAGAGAATAGGCATAGCAGTAAAGGAGGGGCACCTGTTTCAGCTAGAAATGTGAGGAAAAGGAGCTCCATCCCATTCCCAAGACTGTTTTTCCTCCTTTTCTTAAAGGTGGGTCTGCCAGTATCTGACAGGGAATAATGTGCTTGCAGGGGTGGGAGCTGGGGAAGCCGTCTCTCCTGCCCAGGGCTGATTCTCAGGCGTCAGGAGGTGACAGGGAGCTGAGGAAGGTGCAGTTGTTTGGTCCTAGCAGGGACAGCAGGGCCGAAGTGATGGCTTGCTGGGGACTGGCACGCACCACACCAGGTTTTGTGGGACCTGAGCACTGCCATTTCATCCTGGGTTCTGCCAGACTGGCTGGGAGGGTCGGGTTTGCAAAAGCTTTTTGTTCTGCTGAATCTGAGGGTGTGATGTTCCTCTTGCCTGTGCCACAGCCTCTGCGGCCAGGATGGATGCTGGGGCGAGCCTGGGTGCCCACAGCTCTGCTGCTCTCAAGGCAGGTCCTGGGGCAGCCCATGCCAGCGTGGCCAAACTTGGGCAAGGCTTGAAAATAGCCCTCAAAGTGCAGTGATTTCCCAGCTGCAGGCTGGGTGCTTTTCCCCTCTGACTCATCCCTGGTTTTCTCCCGAGTTGCCCCAACCTGTCACTCTCCTGCAGTCACGTTTCTGTGCTGGATAACTGTGTTTTGCGACTCTGCTGGTCTGAACGCATCAGTTCCAGGCAGCGGTGACGCAAAATGTCCCTTAGGTCACCCGTCCCCGTAACTAGAGGTGGGGAAAGGTGCAGTTTAATGAGTTGCACTGTCTGCTCATCCCCCGGTGTAAACGGGCATGGCTGCAAGAGGGTCCAGGGGCTGCGAGCATCTGGCATGGAAGAGGGTAAGGAGCGAGGGGCAGGAACAGCAGCTTGCAGGCAGAGCCTGTCTGCCTCTCTCTCTCTGTGTGCCATCTGTGGCCTTTGGAGCTTTCCAGTGGGGACTTAACCAGGGCAGAGGGGAGGATCACCTCCTTTGACCTGCTCCTTGCACTCAGCGCTGAACCATGACAACCAGCAACTAATGGAATTCCCCACCTGACGTGAAGTCAATTCAGACTGATTGGATGCCTCAGCTCCGTGGTGGTAGATACTGCAATCTCTCTCTCTCTCATTCTCTCACTCTCTTTCTCACTTTTCTCTCTTTCTTCCCCCCCTTCCCCTGCACACTTGTTGCAGGCTAAATAAACTCACTTAAACCTTGACTCCGTTTTGAGTCTTAATTCTGTTCCCGAGGATTGTGAAGACCTCCTCACAGTAAAGCACCTAAATGGACATCACTCAGGGGTTAAGCCCAGCCGCCCCCAGCCAACCAGAGCAATCTGAGGTCGCTTGGATTGCAAGGGGGTTTAACGTCTGCCAAAGCAGTCTGTCTGGTTGCGGATCGTGACACTTCCAAGTGAAGGCAAACTGTGGCCTGCACTCTGCCACCAAAGGAATGGAGAAGAAAGCATTTGCAATGTCCATTGTGGCGTACCACGTGGCCGCTTTTGACTCCAGTTCCTACTGGAGTTCTAACATACCTGACACTGCAGCACTCACAGGAGGTGTGACTTCACTTAGGCCACGATAGCCCACTGTCAGCCTCCACTCTCCATTGGACTTCTTCACTCGCCACATTGTGAGCGGTTTCTACCAATCACTCCCTGACTCCCCAGTTATGAGTTAGCCCAGGCTAACTCAGCTCACCAGTGCTGGCTGCTTGGGGAGGTTAACTCTGGCCTGGCCAGAACCAAGGCACAGGCCTTGAGCCGGCTAGTGTTTGCTCTGTGGAGCCTGCAGAGAGCTTCTGGCTGTTCCTTGCAGCAGCCACCCCTGCAGCCCCCCCACTCTCTGCCAGTACCCAGCTACGCAAAGCTGCGACAGGCTGAGCCCTGAGTGCGGCTTGGAGCCCCGACAGGCAGGACTCCAGTCTCTGTTCTGAGCTCCATGACTGGTCCTGGGAACTGGGTTTCAAGCCCCCAACATGCCAGACTTGAGCTCTGTTCTGAGCCCGCACACGTAGGGCCGGTCTCTGCCTCCCATGGGGTTGCCCCGATGCTGTGGGCCTGGGTTAAGCCCAGCCGCCCCCAGCCACACAGAGCATTCTCAGGTCGCTTGGAATGCTGTGGCTGCTGTGGTACCCGGCCATGGCTCCTGCTGCCGTGGCTGGTCTTTGGCTTCTGGCAGCCCCACGGCTGCCATGCCCCAGTTTATAGTGTGAGATGTCAAGGGAGCCCTTGATAGGAACGATACCTGCTTGATTCCCCCTTTAATTAATTTAATGGGGGAGATAGAAGAGTTTTTTGGGGGGGAGGGGAGTGTCCTTTTCCTGTGGATGGCTCCCCTGTGCTATTTTTGCTGCTCCTTGGGTAGAGGGCCTGCCCCCCAGGTCCCCTCCTTGTGGCGGTAGATAGGGCCTTGCGGTCGGAAGATGTCGGGCTGTACGGAAAGGTGGGACTCCCTCCTCAGGTAACCAATAGCGGTTAGCCGATGATGTATGCAGATGGAAGTGACATCGTAAATCTAGGCTATATAACACTGTGCCCCTCACTAATAAACGCCATTTGCCGTCCACCACATTGGTGTCTGTGAGCTGTATGGACCGTGCTGCCAGAGTGTGGCGCCGTTGCCATTCCTGAACCAGGTCTCCACGCCTAACAAAGGCAACATCCTTGTCAATCCCCGTCCCTGGAGTTTTATGTATATATTTATGTTTCCATATGCAGAGGAGTCCGCTTGGGATGGCTGTCGGGGAGGCACGGGAGCCCACCGACACTGGCTACCAGTATAGACTTCACATAAGGCGAGCTGGAGCAGCAGCTACAGTCTCCTCCTCCCTGAGGAAATCAGGTCCAGTGGTGGGATGCCCGCACTGGGAAGTGATCTGCAGCAAAAAAGGGCCGGCAAAGAGCCCTCTTTGGGGCTTCTTGGGGCCCGGAGAAGCTGCGGGCCTGTGCCAGAAAGCAGCCGCTTGTTGGCAGCCTGCTGAGGTGGCACGGGGTGAGCCAGCATCACCTGCGGCTGATCTTAACGAGGTGCCGAGGCCCCACGGGGCCCTCGACTCGACCCCTCCACACCCCCACCCTCAAGGCGGCTTCTCAGACCCTTGTGCAGCGAGCTAGACCCAGCAAAGGGGGCAGAGCGAGGCACCTGGGCCTGGCGCCCTGGTCTGAGCAGTCGGTCCTCCAGGCTTGGCCATTCATGGCTGGAACCTGGGCCAAGCTGTCACCAGATGAATGTGGCCTCCCAGAAATCAGAGGGGCCGTGCAGCCATGGGTGTCCAGGCCTCGGGCTGCCGAGAGTGCCAGAGCCTGGCACTTGTCATGGAGGGGGAGAGAGGCACAACGGCCATGTCACTGATGAGGGCAACAGAGACACCACGGCTGTGTATGGTGCTGTCAGGAGGCAAGTGTGGTGATGATGCTTGCGACCAAATAAAATGCTGGAATCCTAGAATATACCGAGTGGGAAGGGACCCTTATGGATTATGGCGCCCAACTCCTGACTGCTCCCAGGGCAAGCCAAGCTTTCCCCTTGCTTATTTCAAAGATATTTCCATCAGAAACATTTCTGGTGGTGATAATGAATAAGGCCTGTTGGGCCTTTACACTTTTGTTACAATCAACAGTGGAAAGAGTCACTCTACATCTAGTGTTCTTCCACCTTGCCCATCGCAGCTTCTCTGCCAGCGAGTGCTTGAAGAGTGACAGTGTCACTTCCCCTTCAGGAGGGGGAGCAGGGGCAGGAGGGATGGGAGAGAAAGGCTCTACGCCAGCCTTCACAGGAGCTGGGAACGGAGAGCCGGCAGGACGCTGGGCATGGAGGATGTGCCGGTGGTAGGGCGTCGGGCAGGCACTTCTGCACTGCTGTCAGCATCTGGTGGTGGAGGGGAGCCCTGGCCTGGTGCTCTGGGTCCCAAAGAGCTGTGCTGCAGGTGGATCCACCTCCATGGGCTGTCCTGGCTCTTTGGGGGGATCCACCTCCATGGGCTCTTTGGCCTCTCTGAGGGGATCCACCTCCATGGGTTCCACACCATCGTTCCCCTGTGCAATGCTCATCGTCCTCTGGCCCCGTCTCTCCTTCCCTGGTGACTGCAGCCGGTTCTGCTCTCCCTGAGTCACAGCAGGATGATCTCCCACACTGCTGCTCTGAGAGCTCCTGGGGACCAGCACTGCTGGCACTGAAGCCACCTGAAGCTCTGTGAACTGGGGGCCAGTTGACGGGGGCAGGAACATCAGGCAGCAAGGTGGACTGTCACCTCAGAAGGCCATTGTGATGGCGATGCCTTTGACCAATGAAAATCCTGGAATCCTAGAGCCATGGAATATACCCAGTTACCAGGGACCAACGGGGATCATGGAGTCCAACTCCTGGCTCCACATAGGCCCAGCCCAGTCAGCGCGCAGCACTGAGCGTATGGTTCAGATGCTTCTTGCCCTCAGCCCAGCTTGGGGCTGTGAGCCCTTCCCTGGGGAGCCTGTGCCAGCGCTTGACCCCCCTCTCAGTACAGAACCTCTTCCTGACATCCAGCCTGAACCTCCCCCCGTTGCACCGAGAGCGGATGATGTAGGCTCTTAGATGAACGCCAGGGGCTTGTTGAAAGATCTCCTTTCCACGAGCTCCTTCCTGAGAAGACAATCTTCACCAGTGGAGTTAGAACCTACGTCTCCTTTTCAGCATGATGCTCACTGGGATCAAGAAAAGTCTGTAAGGGCTACAAAATAAAGTTCTTCTCTAGGAACAGTCATCGTGAAGTGGCTCAGATAAACCTGCCCCTCACTCCCAGCTCCGTGTGCAGGAGCAGCTTGGCTTCTCCCATGCTTTCAGTCCCTGCAGACAAAGCACTGGATGAACGGCTGCTACAAAACGGCCTGAGCCGTCTGGAATGTTATTCCCTGCAGCTTTGGGAAGAGGCTTTCCCTGAAGGCAGCCGCAGGACAGCAAACTCGTGGGGGGCTCCGCGTGTGCTGCGTTAGGATGCGCAGGGTTTCTTTCCCCGGGGCTTTATGAAGATGGTGCTGGGATGCCCATGGTTGGAATGTAAACCCAGCGCTCCTGCCCCTTCTTGTCAGGGACTGGGCTGAAGCCGTGGCCCTGTGGTTCTTTCCAAAGTCCAGGCTTCCCATGCCTTCAAGCTTCGGCTAGAGAGAAGGGCGAGGTGTCAGTTGGTGGGGTGTGGAGGCGCAGAGGCACCGCACAGCTCAGCAGGACACTCTGGATGGAGTCAGTACTCTGTTAGTGTCCGGCCACCCTCACAATAAAGAGTCTGTTTCCTGTTAGGAAATAAAGCACTAGAATGTTGGAGTGTGCTGTACTTTGTCTTCCTGCTGAACAGCACTGTGAAGGAGCAGATTCTTTACAGGGGAGATAATTTTGTTACAGTGTCATTGAATGCTTTGGGTTTGAAGGTATCTTAAAGATCATCTAATTCTAACCCTCTTCCCTGCTCAGGGCAACTTTTACTAGATAATTTTGCCCAAAGCCCCATCCAACTTGGCCTTGTACCCTTCAGGAATGGGGATTCCACACCCTCTCTGGGTACTCTGTGCCAGCGTCTCACCGCTCTCATAGCAAAGAATATCTTCCTGTTGTAGTTTTGCGTGGCTGTGTCCTGGTGAAGGGGTGGCTGCAGGGGTGGCTGCTGCATGGAGCAGCCAGAAGCTCTCTGCAGGCCCCACAGAGCTAGCTGAAGGCCAGAGTTGCTGCTGACCAAGGCCGAGCCCATCAGCGATGGTCACAGCGTCTCTGGGAGTCACAGTGAGGAAAGAAAAAACCCATTAGCATCTGCATTTTGCCCCCACAGAAGGGAGTGAGAAGGTGTAGGAAGCCATGCAGACACCAAGGCCAGAGAAGAAGTTGGAGGGGTGTGGGGAGGCGGGAAGAATGAGGTGCTCCAGGTGCTGGAGAGAGAGATTCCCCTGCAGCCTGTGAAGAAAGCATGGTGAAGCAGGCTCTCCCCATGCAGCCCATGGATAATGAGGGGGCAGGGGCGTGGGAAGAAATTCCAACTACAGCCTGGTGAGACCAACCCACGCCGCAGCAGGGTTGCTGGGGGGACTTGTGTGTGACTCTGTGGGGGACCAGGCTGGGGGAGTCTGGGCCTGAAGGTCAGCACCCCATGGAAGGAGCCGTGCTGAGGCACGTGGCGAGGAGATGATGACCCACCAGAGAGGACTCACACTGGAGAAGTTCGTGAAGGACTGTCTCCTGTGGGTGGGACCCCACGGTACAGCAGGGGAGGGGGGTGAGGAATGCCCCACCGGGCTAAGAAGGAAAACAACCGGTGAGGTGCTAACCCAAAGCCCCGTTCCCCCAGTCTCTGCCCCTCCCCGTGCCACAATGGGGGGCAGAAGGGAGTGAAATGCTGCCTAAAGATCAGTCTGCTGAGAAGGGAGGGGTGGGGGGAGCTGCTTTAAGCTCCCGGTGTCACTGGGGGTGCAGGGCCGGGCCATCAGTTAGAGAGTTTCTGTCCTTTACCCCGTGCTGAGTCTGTCCTGCCTGTGCCGCTGACTGCGGGATGGGCTCTCCCTGCCCTTATCTCACTCCTCAGCCTCAGTATCTATTTCCTCCCCTGTCCGCTTGGAAAGGGCAGTGACAGAGCGGCTTTGGTGGGCGCCTGGCCTCCAGTCGGGGCCAAACCACCGCAGTCGGTTCCGACAGAGCCCAGCGGGTCGGGAGAGGCCGCCCACCCGCTCGCCCGCAGCTCCCGGCGAAGAGCAGAAGGCGGCGCCGCCGTCCCTGGCGCCCGGCCGAAGGGCTGCAGACCCCGCGCTGGGGGTGAGGGCCGGGCGCAGGCAGGGCCGGGGCGGAGGAGCGAGCACGGGGCGGAGGAGCGAGAGAGCAACGGAGCGGGTGGCGGGGCGAGCCCAACCGCCGTGGCGGCAGCTTGGGGCCGGACGGCGCCCGAGGCGAATGCCAGGAGCTCGATATTGGCAAGCGGCTGCCCGGGCATTCGCGGTTGAGATCGTGACGCCAGTGGGTCAGGCCAGGAGCATTGGTCATTGCTCGTGTGTCTGGTTTGGGAGCTGTTGCATTTTGTAAGGTGGACGCTGGTAGAGACAGGAAAGGAGATAGGGCACTGTTAGCACAGAGCCTCAAGGGCAGTGGGGCTGCTTGTGGTCTACATGGGGAGGTTTGGGGCCAGGAGCGGCATTCAGTGCTGGCACGTTTGGTTTGGGGTTTGGTTGGGTTTGGTTTGTGCCCGTGGAGTGAAGCAAAAGCTGCAGAGGCTGCTGGCGGGTAACTGAGGCGCTGAGGGGTCAAGCCGAGAGGTGGCAAATGCCACCAGGGCATCTCCTGCTGGGCAGGGCCTGCTGAGGCTAGGGCTGTTTTCAGCCGAGAAGGGGGAGGCGAGGGTGTGACTTAACGAGCAAACATGCAGGCTGTGCGGGGTGGGGGTGAGGCAATGCGGTTATCCTTCCATGCCTGGAAACATCCTGAGAGTATTTCTAGGCCTGTGGCCTTCAGCTAAATTGAGGGACACGTAATGGGACTGGTGTGCAGTACCTTCATGATGAACTGTGGCAGTGAACTTGCTCTAATCACAGAGAAGGATGTTACTTTTATGAGGCATTTGAGATGTAAGGTATGGTCTGAAATAAATTCAAGAACAGAATTGGTCCCATGGACTTGGTTAGAGGTGGATTTTTGGATTTTCATTATCACAAATGAAGAATTTTTCACTTGTTTTCTCTAAGGACTGAAATAATATTTTTCTTCAAAGATGCTCTTTTTAAATTGATATGAGACTGCAGATGAAAATTCAGCTTGGCACTTTAGATGCAGGGTTTGGATGTTACCATCTCATGTCCCTCATGTCCACTGACTTCAGGGGAGTTACTCTGACCACTAAAATAAGTACAAGCTCTGAAGACCCCTGTAGTCAAGACAATTCCTTACTCTGGGCTTGAAATCAAAGGCTAAAAGCATTGTAAGAAGGAACCTAATCCATGTAGGCTCTGAAACTCCTTGGCCTTAATAAAGTACTGATGGTACTATTTATTCATTGATGTACAGCTTAGGGAAGTGCTGGTTATGAAATATCCACTGTTGGTTGGAAGAATCCACCTCTGGCAGTCATGGAATCCCAGCTGGGGATTCACCTGTACTTGCCAGGCCTTTGGATATATGTCTGTTCTCAGAAGTGCCACTGTTTATTTAAAACCCAGCTTTGTTTAAGAACATTATGAGACTCTATGTAGTTATAGTGAAAGTCATGCTGGAGAGAAGGGCAGTTACCCATGAACACAATATCATCTCCAAAAGTAATACCTTTAATTTTTCTGGAGACCTTCAACCTTATTTTCCTGTATATCTTTGAAGCCTAAGATATATAATCTTTAGGTCTGGCTCAGTGGCTGACAAAGGGAAATTAGCCAGACAGAAAAATATTTTTTTTTTCTTTAAGTGCTTTGGCATTTGAAAGCTGCTGAGTACACGGTAGGCTTTCTTTAGGGAACTTATCAAAGAGCTAGACGATAAAACCACTTAAGGTTTTCTGTCTGTGAATTTGTTGGTAGACCAGCAAACTGCCTGCAAACAAGTTGCCTAAAGGAGCTATGCATGTACTAGGTTGGTTGTTGGTGCACTGTTCACTCAACTGTTCTTGACTTGCCATTTTTTCCAGGGTTTTGCTATGAGACCTCAGCATGCAGGAGGAGTTAGCAGATCTTTATATAGAATGCACAGTGCTTGTGTCCACAGGAATAGGATAAAATATTTTTTCTCAGTGAAGAGAATGAATGTTTTTCCCCTTCTCTCCATTTCATTTTCTGAATGCAAAGTAACAGCAGTAGTTTGTGGGGTGCCAACTATCTACTGTCAGTAAGCAGAGGATCAAAGTAAAGGGTAGGTCAAACAGTTTTTTTACTGATGGAACATATGCAAGCAAAAGTGCTGGAAATGCTGCAGCACAATTGTTTCATGTGACTGTATTTGTAATGTCTCTTTTACCTGGTTATAAGATACTAAAGGGGTTTAACATATATGGTTTACCAGTGGTAGCAGCATAAAACAGTTTTCACAATATGCTGGTAACTGTTAACACTTTCCAGAATCTTCAGACCAGGCATTGCTGCCTGTTTCCTTCAGCAGTAAGAGTATGTATATAAGAGAGAAAGATCTAATAAAAATGTGTGGTAATAGATGTTTGCATCAATACAGACTTCCCTGCTGAAATTCTACATTAATGTCATTCAGACATCACAGAGACTAGAACTTGAAGGAAAGTCACCACTTCTTTAAGGCAAAGAGCCTTTTTAAAACTGCATATAGGAATGTTTCACTTGAGGTGTACAGATTTTTGGAGCTCAGGTACGAGTCACCAAGGCAAAATGCAACAGCATAGCAACTTCAGTTGAAGGAATTGTAATCGTATTTTTAACTTAAGTTGTTTAGGAAGAACATTTTGGCAAATTTTCAGTCTGGCCTGATTAATCCCAAGGATGCTTAGGACCGTGTTCATTCTGAGCCCTTGTTTGAACTGATGCAACACAACTCCCAGTCAACCAATACGTTGCAGTGGTCTTTACAATTTTGGGCTTGTAGGGAGCCCCAGTCAGAGCGGTTTTTAATTTATTGGAAGAGCAGACTGAAGCTGATGTGCTTCGGGGCTGTAGATTAAGTTATTCTGCTGTTCACTGTCTTTGGGTTCTAGCAGGAAACTTTTTCTCAGCTCATCTTTGAATAATGGGACAGGAAGGGCAGTGGATCGATCATAAACTCTGTAGCCAAAATGTCTTGGTACCCAAATGGTATCCAGGTTCTGAGAAATCAGTTATTTACATCTGTTCCAACTGTCCTTGACTAGTATACTGTTATAACAGCTGCTTTTATGTGGAGATTGACTACTTTTGTACCCCAGAAAAGCTCAAGTGTAGGGATAATCTGAAAATAGCAGTGAGTGTCTGTAGAGAAACAAGCCCTGCATGTCAGCAACTGTGGTGCCTGCTACCAACTGTGAAACAAGCTACATGAACCTAGATGACTTGCTAGCAAAACTTGGATGGTCTCTGTGTGAACTCACAGTACTCCTCTTGAGGAGTCTGCTTGAGGTGCTCTGAGCATTTGTAAATGAAAGCAAGTAAAACCTCTCAGTACTCCTTGAAAGGTAAGACTTGCCACCATTTCTGTCTTGAGCTGAGACATTTTGAGAAGTTTAGCCACCCCCAAACTCTAGGACACGGCCGAGTCAAATTCAGACGTCTTAAGTATCACTCTGATCACTGAGTAGTACACTTCTGTTTATTCATGCTGTTGACCAAAGGAATAACTTGCATATAACCTGCACATCACTGTGTAGCCATATTTCTCAGCTGTGCTAATTGAGCTAGATGCTTTGTTGGAGTAGTAGGTGTATGTTAATTATGTTTAGGGATCTGGGCTGTTCTGTCTTATTGTTGAAGGCAAATGGTTCCCTGTTCTAAGCAGGTAAATAGATGCTGTGCTTTGCACACATGGGTAGCACACTAACCTAAGCATGCTACTAACACCTGTACTTACTACACTGTGCAGCTCCTATAAATGCACAGTATTAGCCATTTGTGAACAAGAGGAAACATGCTTTTTCACACCTCTGCCTTGAGAGCTGAGTTGTTCATGCTCCATTTCTCTCTGGCTGAAGCATGATGCCTTATGTATGCCAGCCATTTGCAGCAGCTGAACAGCCTACTTTGTGCAGGAAAGGACAGGCAGGAGGGCAGATACAATGCCCCATGCACAAATGACACAACGAGAAGGGCAAAGAACAATTCTATTTTCCTCTCCAGTGTTGTCAGGGAAAGGCTGATGAGGGATCACTAACAGGCTATTACTGATGGGTCATGTGAGCACGAAATAATGGTTAAATGAGGTCTCTGACATTGTAGCAACATTTATAACACCCCTTGATGGCACCAGGGTTTTTGGCACAGCCACGTGAGGGTGACATCAAGGAGGGGAACTGCCAGCCAGCGGCAGGGACCTTCTCAGATCTTCCCAAGCTGGGGACAGTGGTGTTATGCTGAGACAGACCCCAGAGCTGGGGTCTCCCCACGGGCTCCTGGGGCATATTTCAATGTCTCAGCGTTTTATGTGAAATATGTCCCTGGGGTGCTGAAATCCTCCCCCCCCCTGCTCAAGGCTCAATGTCCATGACTTCAAAAAACCAAGTGCAGACCTCATTGCCCTGCTATGTTGATCTGCTTTATTGCCTCTGGAGCCCAGGGTGTAGGACCCAACTGGGAGCTGGCACTGGAGGGCCCGGATTCTGCCGCATCCTGTGCAGTGCAGGAAGGACGGTTCTCCTCCTTTTCCTCCCAGCTGAAGAAGCCTCATAGCTGGTGCTGCCCATCAACCAGCCATGGAGGTCATCTTCCCGCTGCGGGGACCTGCTGCGCGGCCTCCGCCTCTGCACAGTGTGCTGCTGAGCAGTCCCCGCTGTGGTTGCCAGATGGGAGCTGGCACTGGAGGGCCCGGATGCTGCAGTATCCCGGGGACTGTGGTCACCACTGAAAAGCACTGGTCTCCTTTTCTTCCCAGCTGAAGCGTCATGGCCATGGACTTTGCTGCCCTGCTGTGGGAGTCTGCTTTGCTCCCTCTGCCTTGGCATGCTTTGCTTCCCAGCAGCCGTGGTTGTGGGAGCTGGCTTGGAGCTGGCACTGGAGGGCCCTGGAGCGCCATCATCCCTTGTGTCTTGGTAGCAGTGTGGCAGAGTTCTGCTCCTCTTGCCAGCTGAGGTGACAAGGGACCAGCTGCAGACATCACTGCCCCTCTGTGGGGCTCTGCTCGGAGTCCTCTCCCTGACCCTTCTCCCCTGGCAGCGGGAGGAAGGTTTGACTCCACGCTTGGAGAGGGAGCAGCCCTGCGGCTGTGAAGAAACCTGCCATGTGGGAGGCCAAAGAGAGCAATGTCAGTCCCAGAAGGAAACCCATCCCCTGTCCCTCTGGAACCGTCAGCCACCCTCTGGTGTTACCTCAGTCCTCGGAGGCAGAGCCACTGGTCCCACAGAACCCGCCTGTGTGCAGTCGCCCCCCTGCTGACCGAGGAGGGAACGGGCAGATGATGGCTGCTTATTAAATGCACTATCCACCCGCTCCTCTTGATCAGGGGGCCTGTAGTCCACACCCACGATAATGTCACATGTACTAGCCTGCCCTTTAATTCTTACCCACAAGCTCTCGACGAAGGGTTCATCCCTACCCAGGTGGAGGTCAATACATTCTAGGTACTCTCTAACATAAAGAGCAGCTCCTCCACCTCGCCTCCCTAACCTATCTTTCCTAAAAAGCACATAGCCATCCATGGTAGCGTGCCAGTCGTCCAGGCTGTCCCACCACGTCTCTGTCATTGCAATGAGATCGTGGCCCTGCGACCGCACAAAGATCTCTAATTCTTCTTGTTTGTTCCCCATGCTACGTGCGTTTGTATAAAGGCATTTTAGTGGGGCAGCAGAAGCAGGTATCCCCAACAGCTCACAGTGAGATTTTCGATAGGGGACGGGCAAAATTGGCTCCACTAAGGAGTTCACAGGGTAATTCACAGAGTTATCCCTACTCTCACGTGGAGCAACATCTCCAAGTCTACCATTGTGCTCTTGGCATTAACCTATTGCCACCATCAACTCGTGCTGTGATTCCCAAAGCACCTGCCTGACCCCAGCAGCCTCTGTAATATCCCCTTCCCCCTTCCTAACTAGTTTAAAGCCCTATCAATGAGCCCTGCCATCTCCTGAGCAAGAATCCGCTTTCCTCTTTGGGACTGGTGAGCCCCATTAGCAGTACTCATGCCCGGAGCAGAGTACACCATCCCCTGGTCAAAAAACCCAAAGTTCTTGTGCAGGCACCAGCCTTTCAGCCAATGATTCAATTCATGGGTTCTCCTGACCTGCTCTGAGCCCCACCTCCCACAAGTGGGGATAGAAGAAATTATTATTTGGGCTCCTGCCCCCCCAACAAAGTGCCCTAGGTCACGGAATTCTCTCTGGATAGCGCGCAGGCTACACTTCGTGATTGCATCCTTGCCTGCTTGAACTATCAATAGTGGATAATAATCAGAGGAACTAACCAGCCCTGGGAGCCTTTTGGTAATATCCCTGACCCGGGCTCCAGGAAGGCAGCACACCTCCCTGCGTGTAGGGTCTGGCCTACATATGGGGCCCTCCGTCCCACTGAGGAGGGAATCCCCAACCACAACTACCCTTCTTTCTTGCTTCACTGAGGCCGTCTCAAGGCGTGCAGATACTCGTCTCACTCTGGGCTTGCGCTTCCTCTGAGGTAGAGGGGCTGTATTCATCTCTTCACATACCTCCTCATCAACTTCCAGGGCCCCAAACCTGTTGCTAATGGAAACCTGGGGGAGTGGGGTAGGTAGGCGGGGGGAGCGTCTACGGCGACGAGTAGGGACTACCTTCCAGACCTCCTCAGGCTTTGGGTCACTCCCATTTACCTGGCTAGGACAGGGCACGGGGACCACTTTCAGTAGGTTGGTGTCTTCCTTGGACTCTTCCTTCTTGGATGCCAGGGAGCTGCAGCACCCGTTGATCTGTCGCTCACTTTCCCGGATGGCTCTCAGCCGTTTGAGCTCCTCTCGCTCACTTTCCCGGATGGCTCTCAGCCGTTGGAGCTTCTCTCGCTCACTTTCCCGGATGGCTCTCAGCCGTTCGAGCTTCTCTCGCTCACTTTCCCGGATGGCTCTCAGCCTTGCGAGCTCATCTTCTAGATTAGCAACCCAGCAAAGCAGGTCATCCACCTGCTCACACCTCACACAGGTGAAGCCTTTGCCTCTTTTCCCTGGCAGTAGCAGACTCTGACATTCCCTGCAGCCAGTGACCTGAACTGAAGCGTCCCTAGGCAGGTCCCTCATTGGGGCTGGTGAGGAAGCTGCCTTGTCTCTGATCTTCAACTCAGACTGCCTGGAGAAAAAAAAGGAGTGATCCCCGGTTAGGGCTATTCTTGCAGCCTCCTCTGGCCTTCAGTTGTTTTCCTGGAGCACATTCTATCATGATTTGGCTTGGAAGGGACCTCAAAGATCACCGAGTTCCACTCCCCCCTGCCACCGCCACAGGCAGGGATGCTCTCCACTTGACCAGGTTGCCCAACACCCCATCCAGCCAAGCCTTGAAGACTTCCAGGGAGCCAGGGGCATCCACCAGGGAGCCAGGGGCATCCACCACCTCTCTAGGCAACCTCTCCCAGAGCCTCAACGCCCTCACACAAAAGAATTTCTTCTTCAGATCTAAACTAAAGCTCCCTTCTCTCACTTTCAAAGCAGTCCCCTCGTCCTATCGCTACACGCCCTGATAAAGAGTCGTGCTTCATCTGTCCTGGAGGCCCCCTTTAAGTCCTCTTCTCTACACAGACCAGCTTCAGAGAGCAGACAAGTAGCAGTTAGCTTAAAGCCCAGCAAGGATGGGTAAGAGCTGATGTGGGGTAGGTCAGGATTGGCAGAAAGAGAAACACTGAGGGGATGGGAAGAAAAACCGCAAAACCACAAACAAAGGAAACTTTTCCTGAGGCTATTTTGATGCTGATTCTTACCTGACATAGAACAGTAAAGAGGCCTGCTTCCTGCCAACTGCATTGATGCTGCAGCGTTCCACAGACACATCATCCATCTTATACCACAGTGCGTTGCTGGCCTGCAAAGAAAGGCAGCGGTATCTGGAGATGAACTGCGTGGTTGCTCCACAAAAGCACAGGCAGAAAACTAGGGAGCCAAGAGTACACCAGAAGAACTCAAGAAAAAAAAAATAAAATCAACCAGCTCGTTGCCAGTGCTTCGTAACTGTGTGGCCTCACAGCCTTCTGCATGCTTGTTATTTTCTGTTGATCTCCCTGGGATGGCACTGAGCCAGTACCAGCCTGGAAGAACCAAGAGATGGGTACAGAGCACAGGGCAGGATGTGCGAGCAGGCCAGCGGCTGCTTACCTCTATTCCCCAGCTAAGCAAGTCGGGCTTGCTGGAGATTTCTTCAGGCTTCGAGTTCTGGCGAGTCACCGTCTTCCGCATGGCACAGCCACTGCCCGCAGAATCCATGTTTTCGACTGCCTCTCTCGCCTCAACGCTCGCTGCTGGGGCTTCTTCCTGCTGCTCTTCAGTGGCTGTTTCTTCTTCTCCACTAGAGCTGTCAGACTTTTTCCTTTGGGAGGACAGCCACCAGCAGCCAGCAAGTGCCAGCACTCCAGGTATGGCACACAGGAGGACTGTGTGGAAGCACCAAGCCATTTCACACAGCCTCAGCGCTTCCAGCTGGGAGGAGAAACAAGAAAGCACCTTACAATCGTCACCGGGAAAGTAACACAAAGGCTGAAGTTTCCTAAATGCCTGAAGGCACCAACAGGGTCGTTTTCCAGCCGCCCCTTAAATTCACGTCCCTACCAGAGAGCACACAACAAGTTCCTCACCTAAGACTGGGGATAGCTGGACATTTTGCACCACTAGACTTCTGGATGTGGTGACTGACTTCACCTTTACAGTTCAAACAATTTCACCAGACAGAATCAAGGAAGACTAGAAAGCTCTGGGGGTGGCAGTGCAAAACACTGGTGCCCAAGTTGGCTTTTCCTCCTTTCTCTGAATCATAGAATCATAGAATGATCTGGGTTGGAAGGGACCCCAAGGATCATAGAGCTCCAACCCCCTGCCACAGGCAGGGACACCAACCTCCAGGCCTGGATCTACACAAGGCTGCCCAGGGCCCCATCCAACCTGGCCTTGAACACCTCCAGGGACAGGGAAACCACTACCTCTCTGGGCAGCCTGTTCCAGCACCTCACCACTCTTTCTGTAAAAAACTTCCCCCTAATATCTAATCTAAACCTTCCCTCCTTTAGCTTTAGTCCATTCCCCCTTGTCCTGCAATTATCTGCTCTTTTAAAATGTCGAATCCCCTCCTGCCTATAAGCTCCCTTCAGGTACTGGAAGGCTGCAATGAGGTCCCCCCGCAGCCTTCTCTTCTCCAGGCTGAACAAGCCCAGTTCCCTCAGCCTCTCTTTGTAGGGCAGGTGCTCCAGCCCTCTAATCATCCTTGTGGCCCTCCTCTGAACCCTCTCCAACAGTTCCACATCCTTCTTGTATTGAGGGCCCCAGATCTGGACGCAGTACTCCAGATGGGGCCTCACGAGGGCAGAGTAGAGAGGGACAATCACCTCCCTGTCCCTGCTGGCCACTCCTCTCCTGATGGAGCCCAGGATACCATTGGCCCTGTGAGCTGCAAGAGCACACTGCTGGCTCATGTCAAGCTCCTCGTCCACCACAACCCCCAAGTCCTTCTCAGCAGGGCTACTCTCAAGAAGCTCTTCTCCTAGTCTGTATCTGTGCCTGGGATGCTTCCGTCCCAAGTGCAACACCTTACACTTGGCAGTGTTGAACCTCATTAGTTTCCCCCGGGCACATCTTTCAAGCCTGTCAAGGTCCCTCTGGATGGCTTCCTTTCCTTCTGGGGTGTCGACCACACCACTCAGCTTGGTGTCGTCTGCAAACTTGCTGAGGGTGCACTCAATTCCATCATCGATGTCATTGATAAAGATGGTAAAGAGCACCGGTCCCAAGACAGACCCCTGGGGGACACCGCTTGTCACCGGCCTCCACCTGGACATAGACCCATTGACCACCACCCTTTGGCTATGGTCTGTTAACCAGTTTCTTATCCACTGGATGGTCCACCCATCAAATCCACTTCTCTCCAATTTAGAATCCATTTCTCTCCAATTTAGAATGAATGGGCATCAAACAGAAGACTTAAGAAAAGGACATTCCTCCCAGGCTGCCCAGGGAGGTTGGGGAGTCTCTGGAAGGATTCAAAACCTACCTGGATGATGTAGTGTGTGACCTGCTCGAGGTGATCTCCCCTGACAAGACTAGAGGTGATCTCCCCCGACAAGACTAGAGGTGATCTCCCTTGACAAGACTAGAGGTGATCTCCCCCAACAAGAGGTGATCTCCCCTGACAAGACTAGAGGTGATCTCCCCCAACAAGACAAGAGGTGATCTCCCCCAACAAGAGGTGATCTCCCCTGACAAGACTAGAGGTGATCTCTCCCGACAAGACTAGAGGTGCTTCCACTCTGAGAAGTGACCTCCCAAGTGATGCCCCTCTGCCAGAGATGTCTACTGGTTGATCACCAGAGGTCCCTGGCAACCGTTGCTGTTCTAGACCTCTATTGGGTGTTTGCTTAGCAACAGTTGGTTGGCTAGAGACAGGGGGGCAGGAGGCGGAAAACCAGGACACACGTCTTTCAGATGGGGACAAAGCCAGGACATTCAAGATCCTGTCAAACTCCAGAGTTTTATTAGTCCATCTGCAGCAGACACAGGACTCTTCTTTTTTTTTTTTTAAATTACTATTTTTTAAGAGAATAGGCATAGCAGTAAAGGAGGGGCACCTGTTTCAGCTAGAAATGTGAGGAAAAGGAGCTCCATCCCATTCCCAAGACTGTTTTTCCTCCTTTTCTTAAAGGTGGGTCTGCCAGTATCTGACAGGGAATAATGTGCTTGCAGGGGTGGGAGCTGGGGAAGCCGTCTCTCCTGCCCAGGGCTGATTCTCAGGCGTCAGGAGGTGACAGGGAGCTGAGGAAGGTGCAGTTGTTTGGTCCTAGCAGGGACAGCAGGGCCGAAGTGATGGCTTGCTGGGGACTGGCACGCACCACACCAGGTTTTGTGGGACCTGAGCACTGCCATTTCATCCTGGGTTCTGCCAGACTGGCTGGGAGGGTCGGGTTTGCAAAAGCTTTTTGTTCTGCTGAATCTGAGGGTGTGATGTTCCTCTTGCCTGTGCCACAGCCTCTGCGGCCAGGATGGATGCTGGGGCGAGCCTGGGTGCCCACAGCTCTGCTGCTCTCAAGGCAGGTCCTGGGGCAGCCCATGCCAGCGTGGCCAAACTTGGGCAAGGCTTGAAAATAGCCCTCAAAGTGCAGTGATTTCCCAGCTGCAGGCTGGGTGCTTTTCCCCTCTGACTCATCCCTGGTTTTCTCCCGAGTTGCCCCAACCTGTCACTCTCCTGCAGTCACGTTTCTGTGCTGGATAACTGTGTTTTGCGACTCTGCTGGTCTGAACGCATCAGTTCCAGGCAGCGGTGACGCAAAATGTCCCTTAGGTCACCCGTCCCCGTAACTAGAGGTGGGGAAAGGTGCAGTTTAATGAGTTGCACTGTCTGCTCATCCCCCGGTGTAAACGGGCATGGCTGCAAGAGGGTCCAGGGGCTGCGAGCATCTGGCATGGAAGAGGGTAAGGAGCGAGGGGCAGGAACAGCAGCTCGCAGGCAGAGCCTGTCTGCCTCTCTCTCTCTGTGTGCCATCTGTGGCCTTTGGAGCTTTCCAGTGGGGACTTGACCAGGGCAGAGGGGAGGATCACCTCCTTTGACCTGCTGGCCACGCTCCTCTTGATGCACCCCAGGATCCCACTGGCCTTCTTGGCTCATGGCCAACCTGTCACCCACCAGGGTCTCCCTTTGAACATCCAGCCCAGCACCAGCAGTCAGGATGCCAGGAGGAGCTGGGCTTCAGTCACAATCACTTCTGAAGCGGCTCGAACCCCTTCATATGCTGACACTGTTTCCTTTTCTGTTGGAGTGTAATGAGCCTGGGGTCCTCTGTAGCCCCGACTCCAAAGCCCCAGCGCTCTGCCTCCAGTTTCCTCTGGTGCTCTCTGCCAGAGACTCCAAGTAGAGCCATTCTCCCGGGCTGCAGTGCAAAGCATGTTTTTTACACCTGGCCCTGTGCAGACAGGTGCAAGGGCTGCTGCATGGACTGTCCCGTTTGATCTGTTTGAAAGTTTGTCGCTGCTTAGGGCCCCACTGGAAATCCTTTTTCTTCTGGGTTCCGTGGTAGAGAGGGCTGCCAATGAGACTGTAGTTGGGGATACGCATTTGCCAGAAACCCGCAGTGCCCAGGAAAGCTTGTGTCTCCTGTTTCTTGGTCGGAGGAGACATGGCTGCTATTTTATTAATAACGTCTGTGGGGACTTTACCCCCACGACCCTCAACGACCAGCACCAAACAGCAGTGCGCAGGCGCAGTTGAGAGGAGTTGATGGAAATCACTTCTTGGAACTCATTTTAATACGAAGCAGGACAGGTTATTAATATGTATAGGTGTATGAGGTAACCTAATGAATAAGTATCATTGAACTGTCCATAACCAAGAACTGCCAGGTTAGTGTGCACATCCATGTTAGTGTGTCCAGGCATCCGGGGCATCGCTAGAAGTCAAGCCGCTGAGCCAGTCCTCTTTCTACCAGAGCTCTGTTCACTGACAGCATCTAAAGAGAGGAAAAAGAAGTAGAAAGGTGAACAAGCCACCTGAAGAACCATTGGAACAAGTATTAGAAAAGTTTAAAGTCCCAACTGAAGTCACCCTTCTACAATATGTAGATGATCATTTAATCAGTTAATTAATACAAGGATTAAACCAAAACTTGATCACTGCTCCTGTGTTGGCACTGCCCTCCCTTGACAAACCATTCTACTAGTTTGCTACCATAGATAAGGAAACAGCCCTGGGGCGGGGGGGGGGGGGGGGGGGTGTTTAACTCAAAAGTGGGGAAGCAAGCAACAGCCAATTGCCTATTTATCTAAACTGTTGGACCCAGTAACACAAGGGTGACCTTCTGACTCAGAAGGCAGGAAGATGGGTCACTGATTCTAGGATTTTTGAAGTATGAGGCAGTTTTAATGGAAAAAGATGATTTAGTTCTAACTGCTGAATCATGCCTCAATCCTGCCACTTTTTTATCAAAAGGGGAGACTAATAACCAAGAACTTGAGCATAATTGCTTAAGATATAATAGAATATCATACTAAAGTGTGACCTGACTTGAGGGACATACCCTTGCCAACAGGTCTCCGTTTATTTACTCACTGGGGAGTACAGGCACTAGTGGACCACTTTGGAACCAAGTATATGTGTATTGGAATTTATAAAATCGCCAAAAGGATGGTGGGAAAGTGCCTGACATGCCAGAAGGTCAATAAACAACAGCTCAGAAAAGAAAAGATACTGGGGGGGAGGGACCCTTTCTTGTGTTGCTTACCACAGATACTGCGGTTTGAACGGCCGAAAGAGGTTGGGCGCGCGCTAGCAGAATAAAAGGACCGGTTCGAGAATCTCGGTGGGAAACTACAAACACTCCTGACAACCTAAAGGTCACCTTTCGAAGAACCAGCGAGTAAAAGTGTCTATGAATGACAATTCATTTTGTTCAACTGTTGGATGTATTTGTTATCCTTTCTTTTGTTTTGAGTGTCGAGTGTGTAAAGACAATTGGTGGGTACATTATAGAGAAGAAGAATCTACCCCAGACATTTGTGAAAAGTGTTATTGGGCGGAAAGAAAACGAACCAAATTAACCCTGTAATTAGCAGTAAAAATCGGAGAGATTATCCAGGGGTCTGAAGAGTGGTGGAGGATATATAGAAAAGGGATAAATCCCGAATTAGGTTGTACACATCCTAACGAATATAAACAAGGTAGCCCAAGAATAATTCGGGTAGTGTGCCGGTCCCAGGTGAAACATCTGGATTGTTCAGCCCCGGAAGTGACACATAAAAATTGGGAAACCTATAACACTCGTAAGCGGAGGACAGGAAGAACCCCTGAAGACTACAACTGCTGCCGATGGAACACCTTGCTGCCCCAAGCAACGGAGTAGGCAAAGGAGGCAGAGGCATAAGGAAATCGTGGGGTATTAAGCCCTCCAGTCCTATCACGAGGTGGCTCCATACACCAAGGCTGAAAAGGCACCAGATACCCAAGAACCAGAAAATACCAAACAAAAACAATAGAGTCCAAGCGTCACCACTCTAGAATAGTTATTATGAATCCACCAATTGCCTTAAAGAATGGGGGGCTAATCATTGTATTTTTATTGATTTACTTTAATTTTGTATTTTGTTATTTGGGGACTGGGACCGCATTAGATCCAAGGCAAAACATACGGGGTACATTAGCTCGAGCTTTGAATCCTCCTACGTTTTGTGCTAGTCTTGCCACACCAAATACTCCATTTATCACGTGTTTGGTAGGAGTGCCACTCAATAGTTCCACCTGGAAAGTTTTTGAGGTTGCAATGAGTAAAATAGCAAGATGGCCTTATGTTTATAATGCCAGTGAGGGCATGACAAGGTATGATGCTTGGGATGATAGACTCCCAATTGGTCCAGACCCACAGGAACTGGAAAGAATGGATTCTTTGAATGCCAGCTATTGTATATACATAGATGCTGCCAAGGACCCACGTAACAAAGGTAATCACATTAATGTTTCTTGAACGACGACCCAAAACTGATTTAGAAAAAAAAGAGGCATCAATGCTATTAGCTCAAAAGGCTGTTAGTCGGTTTGAGGAACAAATTGGTCAAAATTGAAAGGGGGGATTGTGATAAGTAGACTAACTAGGACTTGTTCTCAAACCTACTATGGCTGTAAATAGGTAACCAGGGCAAAGGGGAACCATTTTCTTATCATTAGCAACATCTTGATAAATTAACTAAATGAATTAACCAAATAAGGCACGGAACACAACGTAGAGGAGGACTACGAGGGACCAGGACGACCCCCCCCACCAGCATACACGGCCACAGAAGAATACCAGGATATGCCACGTGTACCCGGAACTATGGGAGTATAAAAAGGGGACTCTAGAGGGGTGAGGCAAGTGTTGTTTGCAGGAGCAAGGGTCTCCTCTGCATGCCCAGCGCTGTTTTGTCTGCTCGCATCTTGCTTAAATAAATTGTGTTTGGAAATTTACAAATTTGTCACTGCCATTTATAACACCCCTTGATGGCACCAGGGTGTTTGGCACAGCCATGTGAGGGTGACGTCAAGGGGGGGAACTGCCAGCCAGCGGCAGGGACCTTCTCAGATCTTCCCAAGCTGGGGACAGTGGTGTTATGCTGAGACATAACACCAGAGCTGGGGTCTCCCCACGGGCTCCTGGGGTCTCCCCACGGGCTCCTGGGGCATATTTCAAAATCCCAAATTTCATAAACCTCCCACACTGGGTATTGCCACCTAGTGCCTCAAAAATTACCAAGAAAACACAGAATTACATCTGCAAGGGCAAAAAGTGCTTTCAATTTTGGCTCTGGTGAGGTGATCCAAAGAGCTGAAGAGGGTTTATGCTCTTCTTTGAGGGCCCCTGGGCAGGTGGGCCAGCCAGCTGAGCTGCGGGTGTCTCTAGAAGGTCTCTCTGAGCTCTTCCTGACCAGAGGCAGCACTGGGAGGAGGGACAGGGTGGGCTGCGGGTGTTCCCTGTGCAGATTGGCCCCTGCTAGGGGCAGTGCTGCTGCTTCATGGCTTCCCCCTCCTCCCTGTTCTTCTCCTGCTCCTCTGGCACAGAAGAAGAAAGATGCTGTGCTTCATCTCCATCCGGGATCACAATCTGCCCCCATCATGATCACAATGTCTCAGCGTTTTATGTGAAATATGTCCCTGGGGTGCTGAAATCCTCCCCCCCCCTGCTCAAGGCTCAATGTCCATGACTTCAAAAAACCAAGTGCAGACCTCATTGCCCTGCTATGTTGATCTGCTTTATTGCCTCTGGAGCCCAGGGTGTAGGACCCAACTGGGAGCTGGCACTGGAGGGCCCGGATTCTGCCGCATCCTGTGCAGTGCAGGAAGGACGGTTCTCCTCCTTTTCCTCCCAGCTGAAGAAGCCTCATAGCTGGTGCTGCCCATCAACCAGCCATGGAGGTCATCTTCCCGCTGCGGGGACCTGCTGCGTGGCCTCCGCCTCTGCACAGTGTGCTGCTGAGCAGTCCCCGCTGTGGTTGCCAGATGGGAGCTGGCACTGGAGGGTCCAGATGCTGCAGTATCCCGGGGACTGTGGTCACCACTGAAAAGCACAGTTCGCCTCCTCTTCTTCCCAGCTGAAGAAGCCTCATAGCTGGTGCTGCCCATCAACCAGCCATGGAGGTCATCTTCCCGCTGCGGGGACCTGCTGCGCGGCCTCCGCCTCTGCACAGTGTGCTGCTGAGCAGTCCCCGCTGTGGTTGCCAGATGGGAGCTGGCACTGGAGGGCCCGGATGCTGCAGTATCCCGGGGACTGTGGTCACCACTGAAAAGCACTGGTCTCCTTTTCTTCCCAGCTGAAGCGTCATGGCCATGGACTTTGCTGCCCTGCTGTGGGAGTCTGCTTTGCTCCCTCTGCCTTGGCATGCTTTGCTTCCCAGCAGCCGTGGTTGTGGGAGCTGGCTTGGAGCTGGCACTGGAGGGCCCTGGAGCGCCATCATCCCTTGTGTCTTGGTAGCAGTGTGGCAGAGTTCTGCTCCTCTTGCCAGCTGAGGTGACAAGGGACCAGCTGCAGACATCACTGCCCCTCTGTGGGGCTCTGCTCGGAGTCCTCTCCCTGACCCTTCTCCCCTGGCAGCGGGAGGAAGGTTTGACTCCACGCTTGGAGAGGGAGCAGCCCTGCGGCTGTGAAGAAACCTGCCATGTGGGAGGCCAAAGAGAGCAATGTCAGTCCCAGAAGGAAACCCATCCCCTGTCCCTCTGGAACCGTCAGCCACCCTCTGGTGTTACCTCAGTCCTCGGAGGCAGAGCCACTGGTCCCACAGAACCCGCCTGTGTGCAGTCGCCCCCCTGCTGACCGAGGAGGGAACGGGCAGATGATGGCTGCTTATTAAATGCACTATCCACCCGCTCCTCTTGATCAGGGGGCCTGTAGTACACACCCACGATAATGTCACATGTACTAGCCTGCCCTTTAATTCTTACCCACAAGCTCTCGACGAAGGGTTCATCCCTACCCAGGTGGAGGTCAATACATTCTAGGTACTCTCTAACATAAAGAGCAGCTCCTCCACCTCGCCTCCCTAACCTATCTTTCCTAAAAAGCACATAGCCATCCATGGTAGCGTGCCAGTCGTCCAGGCTGTCCCACCACGTCTCTGTCATTGCAATGAGATCGTGGCCCTGCGACCGCACAAAGATCTCTAATTCTTCTTGTTTGTTCCCCATGCTACGTGCGTTTGTATAAAGGCATTTTAGTGGGGCAGCAGAAGCAGGTATCCCCAACAGCTCACAGTGAGATTTTCGATAGGGGACGGGCAAAATTGGCTCCACTAAGGAGTTCACAGGGTAATTCACAGAGTTATCCCTACTCTCACGTGGAGCAACATCTCCAAGTCTACCATTGTGCTCTTGGCATTAACCTATTGCCACCATCAACTCGTGCTGTGATTCCCAAAGCACCTGCCTGACCCCAGCAGCCTCTGTAATATCCCCTTCCCCCTTCCTAACTAGTTTAAAGCCCTATCAATGAGCCCTGCCATCTCCTGAGCAAGAATCCGCTTTCCTCTTTGGGACTGGTGAGCCCCATTAGCAGTACTCATGCCCGGAGCAGAGTACACCATCCCCTGGTCAAAAAACCCAAAGTTCTTGTGCAGGCACCAGCCTTTCAGCCAATGATTCAGTTCATGGGTTCTCCTGACCTGCTCTGAGCCCCACCTCCCACAAGTGGGGATAGAAGAAATTATTATTTGGGCTCCTGCCCCCCCAACAAAGTGCCCTAGGTCACGGAATTCTCTCTGGATAGCGCGCAGGCTACACTTCGTGATTGCATCCTTGCCTGCTTGAACTATCAATAGTGGATAATAATCAGAGGAACTAACCAGCCCTGGGAGCCTTTTGGTAATATCCCTGACCCGGGCTCCAGGAAGGCAGCACACCTCCCTGCGTGTAGGGTCTGGCCTACATATGGGGCCCTCCGTCCCACTGAGGAGGGAATCCCCAACCACAACTACCCTTCTTTCTTGCTTCACTGAGGCCGTCTCAAGGCGTGCAGATACTCGTCTCACTCTGGGCTTGCGCTTCCTCTGAGGTAGAGGGGCTGTATTCATCTCTTCACATACCTCCTCATCAACTTCCAGGGCCCCAAACCTGTTGCTAATGGAAACCTGGGGGAGTGGGGTAGGTAGGCGGGGGGAGCGTCTACGGCGACGAGTAGGGACTACCTTCCAGACCTCCTCAGGCTTTGGGTCACTCCCATTTACCTGGCTAGGACAGGGCACGGGGACCACTTTCAGTAGGTTGGTGTCTTCCTTGGACTCTTCCTTCTTGGATGCCAGGGAGCTGCAGCACCCGTCGATCTGTCGCTCACTTTCCCGGATGGCTCTCAGCCGTTTGAGCTCCTCTCGCTCACTTTCCCGGATGGCTCTCAGCCGTTTGAGCTCCTCTCGCTCACTTTCCCGGATGGCTCTCAGCCGTTTGAGCTCCTCTCGCTCACTTTCCCGGATGGCTCTCAGCCGTTGGAGCTTCTCTCGCTCACTTTCCCGGATGGCTCTCAGCCGTTGGAGCTTCTCTCGCTCACTTTCCCGGATGGCTCTCAGCCTTGCGAGCTCATCTTCTAGATTAGCAACCCAGCAAAGCAGGTCATCCACCTGCTCACACCTCACACAGGTGAAGCCTTTGCCTCTTTTCCCTGCCAGTAGCAGACTCTGACATTCCCTGCAGCCAGTGACCTGAACTGAAGCGTCCCTAGGCAGGTCCCTCATTGGGGCTGGTGAGGAAGCTGCCTTGTCTCTGATCTTCAACTCAGACTGCCTGGAGAAAAAAAAGGAGTGATCCCCGGTTAGGGCTATTCTTGCAGCCTCCTCTGGCCTTCAGTTGTTTTCCTGGAGCACATTCTATCATGATTTGGCTTGGAAGGGACCTCAAAGATCACCGAGTTCCACTCCCCCCTGCCACCGCCACAGGCAGGGATGCTCTCCACTTGACCAGGTTGCCCAACACCCCATCCAGCCAAGCCTTGAAGACTTCCAGGGAGCCAGGGGCATCCACCACCTCTCTAGGCAACCTCTCCCAGAGCCTCAACGCCCTCACACAAAAGAATTTCTTCTTCAGATCTAAACTAAAGCTCCCTTCTCTCACTTTCAAAGCAGTCCCCTCGTCCTATCGCTACACGCCCTGATAAAGAGTCGTGCTTCATCTGTCCTGGAGGCCCCCTTTAAGTCCTCTTCTCTACACAGACCAGCTTCAGAGAGCAGACAAGTAGCAGTTAGCTTAAAGCCCAGCAAGGATGGGTAAGAGCTGGGTTTGACAGCACTGAGTGATGCGGGCAGTAACGGTCTGCTGTGGCAGAAAGAGAAACACTGAGGGGATGGGAAGAAAAACCGCAAAACCACAAACAAAGGAAACTTTTCCTGAGGCTATTTTGATGCTGATTCTTACCTGACATAGAACAGTAAAGAGGCCTGCTTCCTGCCAACTGCATTGATGCTGCAGCGTTCCACAGACACATCATCCATCTTATACCACAGTGCGTTGCTGGCCTGCAAAGAAAGGCAGCGGTATCTGGAGATGAACTGCGTGGTTGCTCCACAAAAGCACAGGCAGAAAACTAGGGAGCCAAGAGTGCACCAGAAGAACTCAAGAAAAAAAACCAAGCAGCTCGTTGCCAGTGCTTCGTAACTGTGTGGCCTCACAGCCTTCTGCATACTTGTTATTTTCTGTTGATCTCCCTGGGATGGCACTGAGCCAGTACCAGCCTGGAAGAACCAAGAGATGGGTACAGAGCACAGGGCAGGATGTGCGAGCAGGCCAGCAGCTGCTTACCTCTATTCCCCAGCTAAGCAAGTCGGGCTTGCTGGAGATTTCTTCAGGCTTCGAGTTCTGGCGAGTCACCGTCTTCCGCATGGCACAGCCACTGCCCGCAGAATCCATGTTTTCGACTGCCTCTCTCGCCTCAACGCTCGCTGCTGGGGCTTCTTCCTGCTGCTCTTCAGTGGCTGTTTCTTCTTCTCCACTAGAGCTGTCAGACTTTTTCCTTTGGGAGGACAGCCACCAGCAGCCAGCAAGTGCCAGCACTCCAGGTATGGCACACAGGAGGACTGTGTGGAAGCACCAAGCCATTTCACACAGCCTCAGCGCTTCCAGCTGGGAGGAGAAACAAGAAAGCACCTTACAATCGTCACCGGGAAAGTAACACAAAGGCTGAAGTTTCCTAAATGCCTGAAGGCACCAACAGGGTCGTTTTCCAGCCGCCCCTTAAATTCACGTCCCTACCAGAGAGCACACAACAAGTTCCTCACCTAAGACTGGGGATAGCTGGACATTTTGCACCACTAGACTTCTGGATGTGGTGACTGACTTCACCTTTACAGTTCAAACAATTTCACCAGACAGAATCAAGGAAGACTAGAAAGCTCTGGGGGTGGCAGTGCAAAACACTGGTGCCCAAGTTGGCTTTTCCTCCTTTCTCTGAATCATAGAATCATAGAATGATCTGGGTTGGAAGGGACCCCAAGGATCATAGAGCTCCAACCCCCTGCCACAGGCAGGGACACCAACCTCCAGGCCTGGATCTACACAAGGCTGCCCAGGGCCCCATCCAACCTGGCCTTGAACACCTCCAGGGACAGGGAAACCACTACCTCTCTGGGCAGCCTGTTCCAGCACCTCACCACTCTTTCTGTAAAAAACTTCCCCCTAATATCTAATCTAAACCTTCCCTCCTTTAGCTTTAGTCCATTCCCCCTTGTCCTGCAATTATCTGCTCTTTTAAAATGTCGAATCCCCTCCTGCCTATAAGCTCCCTTCAGGTACTGGAAGGCTGCAATGAGGTCCCCCCGCAGCCTTCTCTTCTCCAGGCTGAACAAGCCCAGTTCCCTCAGCCTCTCTTTGTAGGGCAGGTGCTCCAGCCCTCTAATCATCCTTGTGGCCCTCCTCTGAACCCTCTCCAACAGTTCCACATCCTTCTTGTATTGAGGGCCCCAGATCTGGACGCAGTACTCCAGATGGGGCCTCACGAGGGCAGAGTAGAGAGGGACAATCACCTCCCTGTCCCTGCTGGCCACTCCTCTCCTGATGGAGCCCAGGATACCATTGGCCCTGTGAGCTGCAAGAGCACACTGCTGGCTCATGTCAAGCTCCTCGTCCACCACAACCCCCAAGTCCTTCTCAGCAGGGCTACTCTCAAGAAGCTCTTCTCCCAGTCTGTATCTGTGCCTGGGATGCTTCCGTCCCAAGTGCATCGATGTCATTGATAAAGATGGTAAAGAGCACCGGTCCCAAGACAGACCCCTGGGGGACACCGCTTGTCACCGGCCTCCACCTGGACATAGACCCATTGACCACCACCCTTTGGCTATGGTCTGTTAACCAGTTTCTTATCCACTGGATGGTCCACCCATCAAATCCACTTCTCTCCAATTTAGAATCCATTTCTCTCCAATTTAGAATGAATGGGCATCAAACAGAAGACTTAAGAAAAGGACATTCCTCCCAGGCTGCCCAGGGAGGTTGGGGAGTCTCTGGAAGGATTCAAAACCTACCTGGATGATGTAGTGTGTGACCTGCTCGAGGTGATCTCCCCTGACAAGACTAGAGGTGATCTCCCCCGACAAGACTAGAGGTGATCTCCCTTGACAAGACTAGAGGTGATCTCCCCCAACAAGAGGTGATCTCCCCTGACAAGACTAGAGGTGATCTCCCCCAACAAGACAAGAGGTGATCTCCCCCAACAAGAGGTGATCTCCCCTGACAAGACTAGAGGTGATCTCTCCCGACAAGACTAGAGGTGCTTCCACTCTGAGAAGTGACCTCCCAAGTGATGCCCCTCTGCCAGAGATGTCTACTGGTTGATCACCAGAGGTCCCTGGCAACCGTTGCTGTTCTAGACCTCTATTGGGTGTTTGCTTAGCAACAGTTGGTTGGCTAGAGACAGGGGGGCAGGAGGCGGAAAACCAGGACACACGTCTTTCAGATGGGGACAAAGCCAGGACATTCAAGATCCTGTCAAACTCCAGAGTTTTATTAGTCCATCTGCAGCAGACACAGGACTCTTCTTTTTTTTTTTTTTAATTACTATTTTTTAAGAGAATAGGCATAGCAGTAAAGGAGGGGCACCTGTTTCAGCTAGAAATGTGAGGAAAAGGAGCTCCATCCCATTCCCAAGACTGTTTTTCCTCCTTTTCTTAAAGGTGGGTCTGCCAGTATCTGACAGGGAATAATGTGCTTGCAGGGGTGGGAGCTGGGGAAGCCGTCTCTCCTGCCCAGGGCTGATTCTCAGGCGTCAGGAGGTGACAGGGAGCTGAGGAAGGTGCAGTTGTTTGGTCCTAGCAGGGACAGCAGGGCCGAAGTGATGGCTTGCTGGGGACTGGCACGCACCACACCAGGTTTTGTGGGACCTGAGCACTGCCATTTCATCCTGGGTTCTGCCAGACTGGCTGGGAGGGTCGGGTTTGCAAAAGCTTTTTGTTCTGCTGAATCTGAGGGTGTGATGTTCCTCTTGCCTGTGCCACAGCCTCTGAGGCCAGGATGGATGCTGGGGCGAGCCTGGGTGCCCACAGCTCTGCTGCTCTCAAGGCAGGTCCTGGGGCAGCCCATGCCAGCGTGGCCAAACTTGGGCAAGGCTTGAAAATAGCCCTCAAAGTGCAGTGATTTCCCAGCTGCAGGCTGGGTGCTTTTCCCCTCTGACTCATCCCTGGTTTTCTCCCGAGTTGCCCCAACCTGTCACTCTCCTGCAGTCACGTTTCTGTGCTGGATAACTGTGTTTTGCGACTCTGCTGGTCTGAACGCATCAGTTCCAGGCAGCGGTGACGCAAAATGTCCCTTAGGTCACCCGTCCCCGTAACTAGAGGTGGGGAAAGGTGCAGTTTAATGAGTTGCACTGTCTGCTCATCCCCCGGTGTAAACGGGCATGGCTGCAAGAGGGTCCAGGGGCTGCGAGCATCTGGCATGGAAGAGGGTAAGGAGCGAGGGGCAGGAACAGCAGCTCGCAGGCAGAGCCTGTCTGCCTCTCTCTCTCTGTGTGCCATCTGTGGCCTTTGGAGCTTTCCAGTGGGGACTTAACCAGGGCAGAGGGGAGGATCACCTCCTTTGACCTGCTCCTTGCACTCAGCGCTGAACCATGACAACCAGCAACTAATGGAATTCCCCACCTGACGTGAAGTCAATTCAGACTGATTGGATGCCTCAGCTCCGTGGTGGTAGATACTGCAATCTCTCTCTCTCTCATTCTCTCACTCTCTTTCTCACTTTTCTCTCTTTCTTCCCCCCCTTCCCCTGCACACTTGTTGCAGGCTAAATAAACTCACTTAAACCTTGACTCCGTTTTGAGTCTTAATTCTGTTCCCGAGGATTGTGAAGACCTCCTCACAGTAAAGCACCTAAATGGACATCACTCAGGGGTTAAGCCCAGCCGCCCCCAGCCAACCAGAGCAATCTGAGGTCGCTTGGATTGCAAGGGGGTTTAACGTCTGCCAAAGCAGTCTGTCTGGTTGCGGATCGTGACACTTCCAAGTGAAGGCAAACTGTGGCCTGCACTCTGCCACCAAAGGAATGGAGAAGAAAGCATTTGCAATGTCCATTGTGGCATACCACGTGGCCGCTTTTGACTCCAGTTCCTACTGGAGTTCTAACATACCTGACACTGCAGCACTCACAGGAGGTGTGACTTCACTTAGGCCACGATAGCCCACTGTCAGCCTCCACTCTCCATTGGACTTCTTCACTCGCCACATTGTGAGCGGTTTCTACCAATCACTCCCTGACTCCCCAGTTATGAGTTAGCCCAGGCTAACTCAGCTCACCAGTGCTGGCTGCTTGGGGAGGTTAACTCTGGCCTGGCCAGAACCAAGGCACAGGCCTTGAGCCGGCTAGTGTTTGCTCTGTGGAGCCTGCAGAGAGCTTCTGGCTGTTCCTTGCAGCAGCCACCCCTGCAGCCCCCCCACTCTCTGCCAGTACCCAGCTACGCAAAGCTGCGACAGGCTGAGCCCTGAGTGCGGCTTGGAGCCCCGACAGGCAGGACTCCAGTCTCTGTTCTGAGCTCCATGACTGGTCCTGGGAACTGGGTTTCAAGCCCCCAACATGCCAGACTTGAGCTCTGTTCTGAGCCCGCACACGTAGGGCCGGTCTCTGCCTCCCATAGGGTTGCCCCGATGCTGTGGGCCTGGGTTAAGCCCAGCCGCCCCCAGCCACACAGAGCATTCTCAGGTCGCTTGGAATGCTGTGGCTGCTGTGGTACCCGGCCATGGCTCCTGCTGCCGTGGCTGGTCTTTGGCTTCTGGCAGCCCCACGGCTGCCATGCCCCAGTTTATAGTGTGAGATGTCATGGGAGCCCTTGATAGGAACGATACCTGCTTGATTCCCCCTTTAATTAATTTAATGGGGGAGATAGAAGAGTTTTTTGGGGGGGAGGGGAGTGTCCTTTTCCTGTGGATGGCTCCCCTGTGCTATTTTTGCTGCTCCTTGGGTAGAGGGCCTGCCCCCCAGGTCCCCTCCTTGTGGCGGTAGATAGGGCCTTGCGGTCGGAAGATGTCGGGCTGTACGGAAAGGTGGGACTCCCTCCTCAGGTAACCAATAGCGGTTAGCCGATGATGTATGCAGATGGAAGTGACATCGTAAATCTAGGCTATATAACACTGTGCCCCTCACTAATAAACGCCATTTGCCGTCCACCACATTGGTGTCTGTGAGCTGTATGGACCGTGCTGCCAGAGTGTGGCGCCGTTGCCATTCCTGAACCAGGTCTCCACGCCTAACAAAGGCAACATCCTTGTCAATCCCCGTCCCTGGAGTTTTATGTATATATTTATGTTTCCATATGCAGAGGAGTCCGCTTGGGATGGCTGTCGGGGAGGCACGGGAGCCCACCGACACTGGCTACCAGTATAGACTTCACATAAGGCGAGCTGGAGCAGCAGCTACAGTCTCCTCCTCCCTGAGGAAATCAGGTCCAGTGGTGGGATGCCCGCACTGGGAAGTGATCTGCAGCAAAAAAGGGCCGGCAAAGAGCCCTCTTTGGGGCTTCTTGGGGCCCGGAGAAGCTGCGGGCCTGTGCCAGAAAGCAGCCGCTTGTTGGCAGCCTGCTGAGGTGGCACGGGGTGAGCCAGCATCACCTGCGGCTGATCTTAACGAGGTGCCGAGGCCCCACGGGGCCCTCGACTCGACCCCTCCACACCCCCACCCTCAAGGCGGCTTCTCAGACCCTTGTGCAGCGAGCTAGACCCAGCAAAGGGGGCAGAGCGAGGCACCTGGGCCTGGCGCCCTGGTCTGAGCAGTCGGTCCTCCAGGCTTGGCCATTCATGGCTGGAACCTGGGCCAAGCTGTCACCAGATGAATGTGGCCTCCCAGAAATCAGAGGGGCCGTGCAGCCATGGGTGTCCAGGCCTCGGGCTGCCGAGAGTGCCAGAGCCTGGCACTTGTCATGGAGGGGGAGAGAGGCACAACGGCCATGTCACTGATGAGGGCAACAGAGACACCACGGCTGTGTATGGTGCTGTCAGGAGGCAAGTGTGGTGATGATGCTTGCGACCAAATAAAATGCTGGAATCCTAGAATATACCGAGTGGGAAGGGACCCTTATGGATTATGGCGCCCAACTCCTGACTGCTCCCAGAGCAAGCCAAGCTTTCCCCTTGCTTATTTCAAAAATATTTCCATCAGAAACATTTCTGGTGGTGATAATGAATAAGGCCTGTTGGGCCTTTACACTTTTATTACAATCAACAGTGGAAAGAGTCACTCTACATCTAGTGTTCTTCCACCTTGCCCATCGCAGCTTCTCTGCCAGCGAGTGCTTGAAGAGTGACAGTGTCACTTCCCCTTCAGGAGGGGGAGCAGGGGCAGGAGGGATGGGAGAGAAAGGCTCTACGCCAGCCTTCACAGGAGCTGGGAACGGAGAGCCGGCAGGACGCTGGGCATGGAGGATGTGCCGGTGGTAGGGCGTCGGGCAGGCACTTCTGCACTGCTGTCAGCATCTGGTGGTGGAGGGGAGCCCTGGCCTGGTGCTCTGGGTCCCAAAGAGCTGTGCTGCAGGTGGATCCACCTCCATGGGCTGTCCTGGCTCTTTGGGGGGATCCACCTCCATGGGCTCTTCGGCCTCTCTGAGGGGATCCACCTCCATGGGTTCCACACCATCGTTCCCCTGTGCAATGCTCATCGTCCTCTGGCCCCGTCTCTCCTTCCCTGGTGACTGCAGCCGGTTCTGCTCTCCCTGAGTCACAGCAGGATGATCTCCCACACTGCTGCTCTGAGAGCTCCTGGGGACCAGCACTGCTGGCACTGAAGCCACCTGAAGCTCTGTGAACTGGGGGCCAGTTGACGGGGGCAGGAACATCAGGCAGCAAGGTGGACTGTCACCTCAGAAGGCCATTGTGATGGCGATGCCTTTGACCAATGAAAATCCTGGAATCCTAGAGCCATGGAATATACCCAGTTACCAGGGACCAACGGGGATCATGGAGTCCAACTCCTGGCTCCACATAGGCCCAGCCCAGTCAGCGCGCAGCACTGAGCGTATGGTTCAGATGCTTCTTGCCCTCAGCTCAGCTTGGGGCTGTGAGCCCTTCCCTGGGGAGCCTGTGCCAGCGCTTGACCCCCCTCTCAGTACAGAACCTCTTCCTGACATCCAGCCTGAACCTCCCCCCGTTGCACCGAGAGCGGATGATGTAGGCTCTTAGATGAACGCCAGGGGCTTGTTGAAAGATCTCCTTTCCACGAGCTCCTTCCTGAGAAGACAATCTTCACCAGTGGAGTTAGAACCTACGTCTCCTTTTCAGCATGATGCTCACTGGGATCAAGAAAAGTCTGTAAGGGCTACAAAATAAAGTTCTTCTCTAGGAACAGTCATCGTGAAGTGGCTCAGATAAACCTGCCCCTCACTCCCAGCTCCGTGTGCAGGAGCAGCTTGGCTTCTCCCATGCTTTCAGTCCCTGCAGACAAAGCACTGGATGAACGGCTGCTACAAAATGGCCTGAGCCGTCTGGAATGTTATTCCCTGCAGCTTTGGGAAGAGGCTTTCCCTGAAGGCAGCCGCAGGACAGCAAACTCGTGGGGGGCTCCGCGTGTGCTGCGTTAGGATGCGCAGGGTTTCTTTCCCCGGGGCTTTATGAAGATGGTGCTGGGATGCCCATGGTTGGAATGTAAACCCAGCGCTCCTGCCCCTTCTTGTCAGGGACTGGGCTGAAGCCGTGGCCCTGTGGTTCTTTCCAAAGTCCAGGCTTCCCATGCCTTCAAGCTTCGGCTAGAGAGAAGGGCGAGGTGTCAGTTGGTGGGGTGTGGAGGCGCAGAGGCACCGCACAGCTCAGCAGGACACTCTGGATGGAGTCAGTACTCTGTTAGTGTCTGGCCACCCTCACAATAAAGAGTCTGTTTCCTGTTAGGAAATAAAGCACTAGAATGTTGGAGTGTGCTGTACTTTGTCTTCCTGCTGAACAGCACTGTGAAGGAGCAGATTCTTTACAGGGGAGATAATTTTGTTACAGTGTCATTGAATGCTTTGGGTTTGAAGGTATCTTAAAGATCATCTAATTCTAACCCTCTTCCCTGCTCAGGGCAACTTTTACTAGATAATTTTGCCCAAAGCCCCATCCAACTTGGCCTTGTACCCTTCAGGAATGGGGATTCCACACCCTCTCTGGGTACTCTGTGCCAGCGTCTCACCGCTCTCATAGCAAAGAATATCTTCCTGTTGTAGTTTTGCGTGGCTGTGTCCTGGTGAAGGGGTGGCTGCAGGGGTGGCTGCTGCATGGAGCAGCCAGAAGCTCTCTGCAGGCCCCACAGAGCTAGCTGAAGGCCAGAGTTGCTGCTGACCAAGGCCGAGCCCATCAGCGATGGTCACAGCGTCTCTGGGAGTCACAGTGAGGAAAGAAAAAACCCATTAGCATCTGCATTTTGCCCCCACAGAAGGGAGTGAGAAGGTGTAGGAAGCCATGCAGACACCAAGGCCAGAGAAGAAGTTGGAGGGGTGTGGGGAGGCGGGAAGAATGAGGTGCTCCAGGTGCTGGAGAGAGAGATTCCCCTGCAGCCTGTGAAGAAAGCATGGTGAAGCAGGCTCTCCCCATGCAGCCCATGGATAATGAGGGGGCAGGGGCGTGGGAAGAAATTCCAACTACAGCCTGGTGAGACCAACCCACGCCGCAGCAGGGTTGCTGGGGGGACTTGTGTGTGACTCTGTGGGGGACCAGGCTGGGGGAGTCTGGGCCTGAAGGTCAGCACCCCATGGAAGGAGCCGTGCTGAGGCACGTGGCGAGGAGATGATGACCCACCAGAGAGGACTCACACTGGAGAAGTTCGTGAAGGACTGTCTCCTGTGGGTGGGACCCCACGGTACAGCAGGGGAGGGGGGTGAGGAATGCCCCACCGGGCTAAGAAGGAAAACAACCGGTGAGGTGCTAACCCAAAGCCCCGTTCCCCCAGTCTCTGCCCCTCCCCGTGCCACA
This sequence comes from Gallinula chloropus, assembly GCF_964237585.1. Taxonomy (NCBI): domain Eukaryota; kingdom Metazoa; phylum Chordata; class Aves; order Gruiformes; family Rallidae; genus Gallinula; species Gallinula chloropus. Next base: position 26,778,948 of record NC_140090.1, on the reverse strand, counting down.
ATGGGGGGCAGAAGGGAGTGAAATGCTGCCTAAAGATCAGTCTGCTGAGAAGGGAGGGGTGGGGGGAGCTGCTTTAAGCTCCCGGTGTCACTGGCGATGCAGGGCCGGGCCATCAGTTAGAGAGTTTCTGTCCTTTACCCCGTGCTGAGTCTGTCCTGCCTGTGCCGCTGACTGCGGGATGGGCTCTCCCTGCCCTTATCTCACTCCTCAGCCTCAGTATCTATTTCCTCCCCTGTCCGCTTGGAAAGGGCAGTGACAGAGCGGCTTTGGTGGGCGTCTGGCCTCCAGTCGGGGCCAAACCACCGCAGTCGGTTCCGACAGAGCCCAGCGGGTCGGGAGAGGCCGCCCACGTCAACCAAAAGTTCTGTTCCCTGTTGTTGTTTCCCTAGTTTGGGTATACCCAGTGGATGTGCTCGTGTGGGTTCCCCAGGTCCCCGCTCCTCCTTTCTGACAGGAGCCTGTGCTTTACTCCTGCCCCTCCTCTCTGGGCACTCGCTCTTCCAACGGCTCCTTTCTTTGCACTGGAGGTGCTGGTGGAGTCTCTCCACGATACCCAGCCCCAGCTGGCACCAAGGAGGGAATGAAAAGCAGCTCAGCACAAGATGCCTACGGGGTGGGGTTTTGTGTCTTTTTCTGCACCCTTGATGGCACCAGGGTGTTTGGCACAGCCACGTGAGGGTGACATCAAGGAGGGGAACTGCCAGCCAGCGGCAGGGACCTTCTCAGATCTTCCCAAGCTGGGGACAGTGGTGTTATGCTGAGACAGACCCCAGAGCTGGGGTCTCCCCACGGGCTCCTGGGGCATATTTCAAAATCCCAAGTCATAAACCTCCCACACTGGGTATTGCCACCAAGTGCCTCAAAAATTACCAAGAAAACAGAGAATTACATCTGCAAGGGCAAAAAGTGCTTTCAATTTTGGCTCTGGTGAGGTGATCCAAAGAGCTGAAGAGGGTTTATGCTCTTCCTTGAGGGCCCTTGGGCAGGTGGGCCAGCCAGCTGAGCTGCGGGTGTCTCTAGAAGGTCTCTCTGAGCTCTTCCTGACCAGAGGCAGCACTGGGAGGAGGGACAGGGTGGGCTGCGGGTGTTCCCTGTGCAGATTGGCCCCTGCTAGGGGCAGGGCTGCTGCTTCATGGCTTCCCCCTCCTCCCTGTTCTTCTCCTGCTCCTCTGGCACAGAAGAAGAAAGATGCTGTGCTTCATCTCCATCCGGGATCACAATCTGCCCCCATCATGATCACAATGTCTCAGCGTTTTATGTGAAATATGTCCCTGGGGTGCTGAAACCCTCCTCCCCCCTGCTCAAGGCTCAATGTCCATGACTTCAAAAAACCAAGTGCAGACCTCATTGCCCTGCTATGTTGATCTGCTTTATTGCCTCTGGAGCCCAGGGTGTAGGACCCAACTGGGAGCTGGCACTGGAGGGCCCGGATTCTGCCGCATCCTGTGCAGTGCAGGAAGGACGGTTCTCCTCCTTTTCCTCCCAGCTGAAGAAGCCTCATAGCTGGTGCTGCCCATCAACCAGCCATGGAGGTCATCTTCCCGCTGCGGGGACCTGCTGCGCGGCCTCCGCCTCTGCACAGTGTGCTGCTGAGCAGTCCCCGCTGTGGTTGCCAGATGGGAGCTGGCACTGGAGGGTCCAGATGCTGCAGTATCCCGGGGACTGTGGTCACCACTGAAAAGCACAGTTCGCCTCCTCTTCTTCCCAGCTGAAGAAGCCTCATAGCTGGTGCTGCCCATCAGCCAGCCATGGAGGTCATCTTCCCGCTGCAGGGACCTGCTGCGCGGCCTCCGCCTCTGCACAGTGTGCTGCTGAGCAGTCCCCGCTGTGGTTGCCAGATGGGAGCTGGCACTGGAGGGCCCTGGAGCGCCATCATCCCTTGTGTCTTGGTAGCAGTGTGGCAGAGTTCTGCTCCTCTTGCCAGCTGAGGTGACAAGGGACCAGCTGCAGACATCACTGCCCCTCTGTGGGGCTCTGCTCGGAGTCCTCTCCCTGACCCTTCTCCCCTGGCAGCGGGAGGAAGGTTTGACTCCACGCTTGGAGAGGGAGCAGCCCTGCGGCTGTGAAGAAACCTGCCATGTGGGAGGCCAAAGAGAGCAATGTCAGTCCCAGAAGGAAACCCATCCCCTGTCCCTCTGGAACCGTCAGCCACCCTCTGGTGTTACCTCAGTCCTCGGAGGCAGAGCCACTGGTCCCACAGAACCCGCCTGTGTGCAGTCGCCCCCCTGCTGACCGAGGAGGGAACGGGCAGATGATGGCTGCTTATTAAATGCACTATCCACCCGCTCCTCTTGATCAGGGGGCCTGTAGTACACACCCACGATAATGTCACATGTACTAGCCTGCCCTTTAATTCTTACCCACAAGCTCTCGACGAAGGGTTCATCCCTACCCAGGTGGAGGTCAATACATTCTAGGTACTCTCTAACATAAAGAGCAGCTCCTCCACCTCGCCTCCCTAACCTATCTTTCCTAAAAAGCACATAGCCATCCATGGTAGCGTGCCAGTCGTCCAGGCTGTCCCACCACGTCTCTGTCATTGCAATGAGATCGTGGCCCTGCGACCGCACAAAGATCTCTAATTCTTCTTGTTTGTTCCCCATGCTACGTGCGTTTGTATAAAGGCATTTTAGTGGGGCAGCAGAAGCAGGTATCCCCAACAGCTCACAGTGAGATTTTCGATAGGGGATGGGCAAAATTGGCTCCACTAAGGAGTTCACAGGGTAATTCACAGAGTTATCCCTACTCTCACGTGGAGCAACATCTCCAAGTCTACCATTGTGCTCTTGGCATTAACCTATTGCCACCATCAACTCGTGCTGTGATTCCCAAAGCACCTGCCTGACCCCAGCAGCCTCTGTAATATCCCCTTCCCCCTTCCTAACTAGTTTAAAGCCCTATCAATGAGCCCTGCCATCTCCTGAGCAAGAATCCGCTTTCCTCTTTGGGACTGGTGAGCCCCATTAGCAGTACTCATGCCCGGAGCAGAGTACACCATCCCCTGGTCAAAAAACCCAAAGTTCTTGTGCAGGCACCAGCCTTTCAGCCAATGATTCAGTTCATGGGTTCTCCTGACCTGCTCTGAGCCCCACCTCCCACAAGTGGGGATAGAAGAAATTATTATTTGGGCTCCTGCCCCCCCAACAAAGTGCCCTAGGTCACGGAATTCTCTCTGGATAGCGCGCAGGCTACACTTCGTGATTGCATCCTTGCCTGCTTGAACTATCAATAGTGGATAATAATCAGAGGAACTAACCAGCCCTGGGAGCCTTTTGGTAATATCCCTGACCCGGGCTCCAGGAAGGCAGCACACCTCCCTGCGTGTAGGGTCTGGCCTACATATGGGGCCCTCCGTCCCACTGAGGAGGGAATCCCCAACCACAACTACCCTTCTTTCTTGCTTCACTGAGGCCGTCTCAAGGCGTGCAGATACTCGTCTCACTCTGGGCTTGCGCTTCCTCTGAGGTAGAGGGGCTGTATTCATCTCTTCACATACCTCCTCATCAACTTCCAGGGCCCCAAACCTGTTGCTAATGGAAACCTGGGGGAGTGGGGTAGGTAGGCGGGGGGAGCGTCTACGGCGACGAGTAGGGACTACCTTCCAGACCTCCTCAGGCTTTGGGTCACTCCCATTTACCTGGCTAGGACAGGGCACGGGGACCACTTTCAGTAGGTTGGTGTCTTCCTTGGACTCTTCCTTCTTGGATGCCAGGGAGCTGCAGCACCCGTCGATCTGTCGCTCACTTTCCCGGATGGCTCTCAGCCGTTTGAGCTCCTCTCGCTCACTTTCCCGGATGGCTCTCAGCCGTTTGAGCTCCTCTCGCTCACTTTCCCGGATGGCTCTCAGCCGTTGGAGCTTCTCTCGCTCACTTTCCCGGATGGCTCTCAGCCGTTCGAGCTTCTCTCGCTCACTTTCCCGGATGGCTCTCAGCCTTGCGAGCTCATCTTCTAGATTAGCAACCCAGCAAAGCAGGTCATCCACCTGCTCACACCTCACACAGGTGAAGCCTTTGCCTCTTTTCCCTGCCAGTAGCAGACTCTGACATTCCCTGCAGCCAGTGACCTGAACTGAAGCGTCCCTAGGCAGGTCCCTCATTGGGGCTGGTGAGGAAGCTGCCTTGTCTCTGATCTTCAACTCAGACTGCCTGGAGAAAAAAAAGGAGTGATCCCCGGTTAGGGCTATTCTTGCAGCCTCCTCTGGCCTTCAGTTGTTTTCCTGGAGCACATTCTATCATGATTTGGCTTGGAAGGGACCTCAAAGATCACCGAGTTCCACTCCCCCCTGCCACCGCCACAGGCAGGGATGCTCTCCACTTGACCAGGTTGCCCAACACCCCATCCAGCCAAGCCTTGAAGACTTCCAGGGAGCCAGGGGCATCCACCACCTCTCTAGGCAACCTCTCCCAGAGCCTCAACGCCCTCACACAAAAGAATTTCTTCTTCAGATCTAAACTAAAGCTCCCTTCTCTCACTTTCAAAGCAGTCCCCTCGTCCTATCGCTACACGCCCTGATAAAGAGTCGTGCTTCATCTGTCCTGGAGGCCCCCTTTAAGTCCTCTTCTCTACACAGACCAGCTTCAGAGAGCAGACAAGTAGCAGTTAGCTTAAAGCCCAGCAAGGATGGGTAAGAGCTGATGTGGGGTAGGTCAGGATTGGCAGAAAGAGAAACACTGAGGGGATGGGAAGAAAAACCGCAAAACCACAAACAAAGGAAACTTTTCCTGAGGCTATTTTGATGCTGATTCTTACCTGACATAGAACAGTAAAGAGGCCTGCTTCCTGCCAACTGCATTGATGCTGCAGCGTTCCACAGACACATCATCCATCTTATACCACAGTGCGTTGCTGGCCTGCAAAGAAAGGCAGCGGTATCTGGAGATGAACTGCGTGGTTGCTCCACAAAAGCACAGGCAGAAAACTAGGGAGCCAAGAGTGCACCAGAAGAACTCAAGAAAAAAAAAATAAAATCAACCAGCTCGTTGCCAGTGCTTCGTAACTGTGTGGCCTCACAGCCTTCTGCATGCTTGTTATTTTCTGTTGATCTCCCTGGGATGGCACTGAGCCAGTACCAGCCTGGAAGAACCAAGAGATGGGTACAGAGCACAGGGCAGGATGTGCGAGCAGGCCAGCGGCTGCTTACCTCTATTCCCCAGCTAAGCAAGTCGGGCTTGCTGGAGATTTCTTCAGGCTTCGAGTTCTGGCGAGTCACCGTCTTCCGCATGGCACAGCCACTGCCCGCAGAATCCATGTTTTCGACTGCCTCTCTCGCCTCAACGCTCGCTGCTGGGGCTTCTTCCTGCTGCTCTTCAGTGGCTGTTTCTTCTTCTCCACTAGAGCTGTCAGACTTTTTCCTTTGGGAGGACAGCCACCAGCAGCCAGCAAGTGCCAGCACTCCAGGTATGGCACACAGGAGGACTGTGTGGAAGCACCAAGCCATTTCACACAGCCTCAGCGCTTCCAGCTGGGAGGAGAAACAAGAAAGCACCTTACAATCGTCACCGGGAAAGTAACACAAAGGCTGAAGTTTCCTAAATGCCTGAAGGCACCAACAGGGTCGTTTTCCAGCCGCCCCTTAAATTCACGTCCCTACCAGAGAGCACACAACAAGTTCCTCACCTAAGACTGGGGATAGCTGGACATTTTGCACCACTAGACTTCTGGATGTGGTGACTGACTTCACCTTTACAGTTCAAACAATTTCACCAGACAGAATCAAGGAAGACTAGAAAGCTCTGGGGGCGGCAGTGCAAAACACTGGTGCCCAAGTTGGCTTTTCCTCCTTTCTCTGAATCATAGAATCATAGAATGATCTGGGTTGGAAGGGACCCCAAGGATCATAGAGCTCCAACCCCCTGCCACAGGCAGGGACACCAACCTCCAGGCCTGGATCTACACAAGGCTGCCCAGGGCCACATCCAACCTGGCCTTGAACACCTCCAGGGACAGGGAAACCTCTCTGGGCAGCCTGTTCCAGCACCTCACCACTCTTTCTGTAAAAAACTTCCCCCTAATATCTAATCTAAACCTTCCCTCCTTTAGCTTTAGTCCATTCCCCCTTGACCTGCCATTATCTGCTCTGTCGAATCCCCTCCTGCCTATAAGCTCCCTTCAGGTACTGGAAGGCTGCAATGAGGTCCCCCCGCAGCCTTCTCTTCTCCAGGCTGAACAAGCCCAGTTCCCTCAGCCTCTCTTTGTAGGGCAGGTGCTCCAGCCCTCTAATCATCCTTGTGGCCCTCCTCTGAACCCTCTCCAACAGTTCCACATCCTTCTTGTATTGAGGGCCCCAGATCTGGACACAGTACTCCAGATGGGGCCTCACGAGGGCAGAGTAGAGAGGGACAATCACCTCCCTGTCCCTGCTGGCCACTCCTCTCCTGATGGAGCCCAGGATACCATTGGCCCTGTGAGCTGCAAGAGCACACTGCTGGCTCATGTCAAGCTCCTCGTCCACCACAACCCCCAAGTCCTTCTCAGCAGGGCTACTCTCAAGAAGCTCTTCTCCCAGTCTGTATCTGTGCCTGGGATGCTTCCGTCCCAAGTGCAACACCTTACACTTGGCAGTGTTGAACCTCATTAGTTTCCCCCGGGCACATCTTTCAAGCCTGTCAAGGTCCCTCTGGATGGCTTCCTTTCCTTCTGGGGTGTCGACCACACCACTCAGCTTGGTGTCGTCTGCAAACTTGCTGAGGGTGCACTCAATTCCATCATCGATGTCATTGATAAAGATGGTAAAGAGCACCGGTCCCAAGACAGACCCCTGGGGGACACCGCTTGTCACCGGCCTCCACCTGGACATAGACCCATTGACCACCACCCTTTGGCTATGGTCTGTTAACCAGTTTCTTATCCACTGGATGGTCCACCCATCAAATCCACTTCTCTCCAATTTAGAATCCATTTCTCTCCAATTTAGAATGAATGGGCATCAAACAGAAGACTTAAGAAAAGGACATTCCTCCCAGGCTGCCCAGGGAGGTTGGGGAGTCTCTGGAAGGATTCAAAACCTACCTGGATGATGTCGTGTGTGACCTGCTCGAGGTGATCTCCCCTGACAAGACTAGAGGTGATCTCCCCCAACAAGACTAGAGGTGATCTCCCCCGACAAGACTAGAGGTGATCTTCCCCGACAAGACTAGAGGTGATCTCCCCCAACAAGAGGTGATCTCCCCTGACAAGACTAGAGGTGATCTCCCCCAACAAGACAAGAGGTGATCTCCCCCAACAAGAGGTGATCTCCCCTCACAAGACTAGAGGTGATCTCCCCCAACAAGACTAGAGGTGATCTCTCCCGACAAGACTAGAGGTGCTTCCACTCTGAGAAGTGACCTCCCAAGTGATGCCCCTCTGCCAGAGATGTCTACTGGTTGATCACCAGAGGTCCCTGGCAACCGTTGCTGTTCTAGACCTCTATTGGGTGTTTGCTTAGCAACAGTTGGTTGGCTAGAGACAAGGGGGCAGGAGGCGGAAAACCAGGACACACGTCTTTCAGATGGGGACAAAGCCAGGACATTCAAGATCCTGTCAAACTCCAGAGGTTTATTAGTCCATCTGCAGCAGATACAGGACTCTTCTTTTTTTTTTTTAAATTACTATTTTTTAAGAGAATAGGCATAGCAGTAAAGGAGGGGCACCTGTTTCAGCTAGAAATGTGAGGAAAAGGAGCTCCATCCCATTCCCAAGACTGTTTTTCCTCCTTTTCTTAAAGGTGGGTCTGCCAGTATCTGACAGGGAATAATGTGCTTGCAGGGGTGGGAGCTGGGGAAGCCGTCTCTCCTGCCCAGGGCTGATTCTCAGGCGTCAGGAGGTGACAGGGAGCTGAGGAAGGTGCAGTTGTTTGGTCCTAGCAGGGACAGCAGGGCCGAAGTGATGGCTTGCTGGGGACTGGCACGCACCACACCAGGTTTTGTGGGACCTGAGCACTGCCATTTCATCCTGGGTTCTGCCAGACTGGCTGGGAGGGTCGGGTTTGCAAAAGCTTTTTGTTCTGCTGAATCTGAGGGTGTGATGTTCCTCTTGCCTGTGCCACAGCCTCTGCGGCCAGGATGGATGCTGGGGCGAGCCTGGGTGCCCACAGCTCTGCTGCTCTCAAGGCAGGTCCTGGGGCAGCCCATGCCAGCGTGGCCAAACTCCGGCAAGGCTTGAAAATAGCCCTCAAAGTGCAGTGATTTCCCAGCTGCAGGCTGGGTGCTTTTCCCCTCTGACTCATCCCTGGTTTTCTCCCGAGTTGCCCCAACCTGTCACTCTCCTGCAGTCACGTTTCTGTGCTGGATAACTGTGTTTTGCGACTCTGCTGGTCTGAACGCATCAGTTCCAGGCAGCGGTGACGCAAAATGTCCCTTAGGTCACCCGTCCCCGTAACTAGAGGTGGGGAAAGGTGCAGTTTAATGAGTTGCACTGTCTGCTCATCCCCCGGTGTAAACGGGCATGGCTGCAAGAGGGTCCAGGGGCTGCGAGCATCTGGCATGGAAGAGGGTAAGGAGCGAGGGGCAGGAACAGCAGCTCGCAGGCAGAGCCTGTCTGCCTCTCTCTCTCTGTGTGCCATCTGTGGCCTTTGGAGCTTTCCAGTGGGGACTTGACCAGGGCAGAGGGGAGGATCACCTCCTTTGACCTGCTGGCCACGCTCCTCTTGATGCACCCTAGGATCCCACTGGCCTTCTTAGCTCCCAGGGCACAGTGCTGGCTCATGGCCAACCTGTCACCCACCAGGGTCTCCCTATGAACATCCAGCCCAGCACCAGCAGTCAGGATGCCAGGAGGAGCTGGGCTTCAGTCACAATCACTTCTGAAGCGGCTCGAACCCCTTCATATGCTGACAGTGTTTCCTTTTCTGTTGGAGTGTAATGAGCCTGGGGTCCTCTGTAGCCCTGACTCCAAAGCCCCAGCGCTCTGCCTCCAGTTTCCTCTGGTGCTCTCTGCCAGAGACTCCAAGTAGAGCCATTCTCCCGGGCTGCAGTGCAAAGCATGTTTTTTACACCTGGCCCTGTGCAGACAGGTGCAAGGGCTGCTGCATGGACTGTCCCGTTTGATCTGTTTGAAAGTTTGTCGCTGCTTAGGGCCCCACTGGAAATCCTTTTTCTTCTGGGTTCCGTGGTAGAGAGGGCTGCCAATGAGACTGTAGTTGGGGATACGCATTTGCCAGAAACCCACAGTGCCCAGGAAAGCTTGTGTCTCCTGTTTCTTGGTCGGAGGAGACATGGCTGCTATTTTATTAATAACGTCTGTGGGGACTTTACCCCCACGACCCTCAACGACCAGCACCAAACAGCAGTGCGCAGGCGCAGTTGGGAGGAGTTGATGGAAATCACTTCTTGGAACTCATTTTAATACGAAGCAGGACAGGTTATTAATATGTATAGGTGTATGAGGTAACCTAATGAATAAGTATCATTGAACTGTCCATAACCAAGAACTGCCAGGTTAGTGTGCACATCCATGTTAGTGTGTCCAGGCATCCGGGGCATCGCTAGGAGTCAAGCCGCTGAGCCAGTCCTCTTTCTACCAGAGCTCTGTTCACTGACAGCATCTAAAGAGAGGAAAAAGAAGTAGAAAGGTGAACAAGCCACCTGAAGAACCATTGGAACAAGTATTAGAAAAGTTTAAAGTCCCAACTGAAGTCACCCTTCTACAATATGTAGATGATCATTTAATCAGTTAATTAATACAAGGATTAAACCAAAACTTGATCACTGCTCCTGTGTTGGCACTGCCCTCCCTTGACAAACCATTCTACTAGTTTGCTACCATAGATAAGGAAACAGCCCTGGGGCGGGGGGGGGGGTGTAACTCAAAAGTGGGGAAGCAAGCAACAGCCAATTGCCTATTTATCTAAACTGTTGGACCCAGTAACACAAGGGTGACCTTCTGACTCAGAAGGCAGGAAGATGGGTCACTGATTCTAGGATTTTTGAAGTATGAGGCAGTTTTAATGGAAAAAGATGATTTAGTTCTAACTGCTGAATCATGCCTCAATCCTGCCACTTTTTTATCAAAAGGGGAGACTAATAACCAAGAACTTGAGCATAATTGCTTAAGATATAATAGAATATCATACTAAAGTGTGACCTGACTTGAGGGACATACCCTTGCCAACAGGTCTCCGTTTATTTACTCACTGGGGAGTACAGGCACTAGTGGACCACTTTGGAACCAAGTATATGTGTATTGGAATTTATAAAATCGCCAAAAGGATGGTGGGAAAGTGCCTGACATGCCAGAAGGTCAATAAACAACAGCTCAGAAAAGAAAAGATACTGGGGGGGAGGGACCCTTTCTTGTGTTGCTTACCACAGATACTGCGGTTTGAACGGCCGAAAGAGGTTGGGCGCGCGCTAGCAGAATAAAAGGACCGGTTCGAGAATTTCGGTGGGAAACTACAAACACTCCTGACAACCTAAAGGTCACCTTTCGAAGAACCAGCGAGTAAAAGTGTCTATGAATGACAATTCATTTTGTTCAAATGTTGGATGTATTTGTTATCCTTTCTTTTGTTTTGAGTGTCGAGTGTGTAAAGACAATTGGTGGGTACATTATAGAGAAGAAGAATCTACCCCAGACATTTGTGAAAAGTGTTATTGGGCGGAAAGAAAACAAACCAAATTAACCCTGTAATTAGCAGTAAAAATCGGAGAGATTATCCAGGGGTCTGAAGAGTGGTGGAGGATATATAGAAAAGGGATAAATCCCGAATTAGGTTGTACACATCCTAACGAATATAAACAAGGTAGCCCAAGAATAATTCGGGTAGTGTGCCGGTCCCAGGTGAAACATCTGGATTGTTCAGCCCCGGAAGTGACACATAAAAATTGGGAAACCTATAACACTCGTAAGCGGAGGACAGGAAGAACCCCTGAAGACTACAACTGCTGCCGATGGAACACCTTGCTGCCCCAAGCAACGGAGTAGGCAAAGGAGGCAGAGGCATAAGGAAATCGTGGGGTATTAAGCCCTCCAGTCCTATCACGAGGTGGCTCCATACACCAAGGCTGAAAAGGCACCAGATACCCAAGAACCAGAAAATACCAAACAAAAACAATAGAGTCCAAGCGTCACCACTCTAGAATAGTTATTATGAATCCAACAATTGCCTTAAAGAATAGGGGGGTAATCATTGTATTTTTATTGATTTACTTTAATTTTGTATTTTGTTATTTGGGGACTGGGACCGCATTAGATCCAAGGCAAAACATACGGGGTACATTAGCTCGAGCTTTGAATACTCCTACGTTTTGTGCTAGTCTTGCCACACCAAATACTCCATTTATCACGTGTTTGGTAGGAGTGCCACTCAATAGTTCCACCTGGAAAGGTTTTGAGGTTGCAATGAGTAAAATAGCAAGATGGCCTTATGTTTATAATGCCAGTGAGGGCATGACAAGGTATGATGCTTGGGATGATAGACTCCCAATTGGTCCAGACCCACAGGAACTGGAAAGAATGGATTCTTTGAATGCCAGCTATTGTATATACATAGATGCTGCCAAGGACCCACGTAACAAAGGTAATCACATTAATGTTTCTTGAACGACGACCCAAAACTGATTTAGAAAAAGAAGAGGCATCAATGCTATTAGCTCAAAAGGCTGTTAGTCGGTTTGAGGAACAAATTGGTCAAAATTGAAAGGGGGGATTGTGATAAGTAGACTAACTAGGACTTGTTCTCAAACCTACTATGGCTGTAAATAGGTAACCAGGGCAAAGGGGAACCATTTTCTTATCATTAGCAACATCTTGATAAATTAACTAAATGAATTAACCAAATAAGGCACGGAACACAACGTAGAGGAGGACTACGAGGGACCAGGACGACCCCCCCCACCAGCATACACGGCCACAGAAGAATACCAGGATATGCCACGTGTACCCGGAACTATGGGAGTATAAAAAGGGGACTCTAGAGGGGTGAGGCAAGTGTTGTTTGCAGGAGCAAGGGTCTCCTCTGCATGCCCAGCGCTGTTTTGTCTGCTCGCATCTTGCTTAAATAAATTGTGTTTGGAAATTTACAGATTTGTCACTGCCATTTATAACACCCCTTGATGGCACCAGGGTGTTTGGCACAGCCATGTGAGGGTGACGTTAAGGGGGGGAACTGCCAGCCAGCGGCAGGGACCTTCTCAGATCTTCCCAAGCTGGGGACAGTGGTGTTATGCTGAGACATAACACCAGAGCTGGGGTCTCCCCACGGGCTCCTGGGGCATATTTCAAAATCCCAAATTTCATAAACCTCCCACACTGGGTATTGCCACCAAGTGCCTCAAAAATTACCAAGAAAACACAGAATTACATCTGCAAGGGCAAAAAGTGCTTTCAATTTTGGCTCTGGTGAGGTGATCCAAAGAGCTGAAGAGGGTTTATGCTCTTCTTTGAGGGCCCCTGGGCAGGTGGGCCAGCCAGCTGAGCTGCGGGTGTCTCTAGAAGGTCTCTCTGAGCTCTTCCTGACCAGAGGCAGCACTGGGAGGAGGGACAGGGTGGGCTGCGGGTGTTCCCTGTGCAGATTGGCCCCTGCTAGGGGCAGTGCTGCTGCTTCATGGCTTCCCCCTCCTCCCTGTTCTTCTCCTGCTCCTCTGGCACAGAAGAAGAAAGATGCTGTGCTTCATCTCCATCCGGGATCACAATCTGCCCCCATCATGATCACAATGTCTCAGCGTTTTATGTGAAATATGTCCCTGGGGTGCTGAAATCCTCCCCCCCCCTGCTCAAGGCTCAATGTCCATGACTTCAAAAAACCAAGTGCAGACCTCATTGCCCTGCTATGTTGATCTGCTTTATTGCCTCTGGAGCCCAGGGTGTAGGACCCAACTGGGAGCTGGCACTGGAGGGCCCGGATTCTGCCGCATCCTGTGCAGTGCAGGAAGGACGGTTCTCCTCCTTTTCCTCCCAGCTGAAGAAGCCTCATAGCTGGTGCTGCCCATCAACCAGCCATGGAGATCATCTTCCCGCTGCGGGGACCTGCTGCGCGGCCTCCGCCTCTGCACAGTGTGCTGCTGAGCAGTCCCCACTGTGGTTGCCAGATGGGAGCTGGCACTGGAGGGTCCAGATGCTGCAGTATCCCGGGGACTGTGGTCACCACTGAAAAGCACAGTTCGCCTCCTCTTCCTCCCAGCTGAAGAAGCCTCATAGCTGGTGTTGCCCATCAACCAGCCATGGAGGTCATCTTCCCGCTGCAGGGACCTGCTGCGCGGCCTCCGCCTCTGCACAGTGTGCTGCTGAGCAGTCCCCGCTGTGGTTGCCAGATGGGAGCTGGCACTGGAGGGCCCTGGAGCGCCATCATCCCTTGTGTCTTGGTACCAGTGTGGCAGAGTTCTGCTCCTCTTGCCAGCTGAGGTGACAAGGGACCAGCTGCAGACATCACTGCCCCTCTGTGGGGCTCTGCTCGGAGTCCTCTCCCTGACCCTTCTCCCCTGGCAGCGGGAGGAAGGTTTGACTCCACGCTTGGAGAGGGAGCAGCCCTGCGGCTGTGAAGAAACCTGCCATGTGGGAGGCCAAAGAGAGCAATGTCAGTCCCAGAAGGAAACCCATCCCCTGTCCCTCTGGAACCGTCAGCCACCCTCTGGTGTTACCTCAGTCCTCGGAGGCAGAGCCACTGGTCCCACAGAACCCGCCTGTGTGCAGTCGCCCCCCTGCTGACCGAGGAGGGAACGGGCAGATGATGGCTGCTTATTAAATGCACTATCCACCCGCTCCTCTTGATCAGGGGGCCTGTAGTACACACCCACGATAATGTCACATGTACTAGCCTGCCCTTTAATTCTTACCCACAAGCTCTCGACGAAGGGTTCATCCCTACCCAGGTGGAGGTCAATACATTCTAGGTACTCTCTAACATAAAGAGCAACTCCTCCACCTCGCCTCCCTAACCTATCTTTCCTAAAAAGCACATAGCCATCCATGGTAGCGTGCCAGTCGTCCAGGCTGCCCCACCACGTCTCTGTCATTGCAATGAGATCGTGGCCCTGCGACCGCACAAAGATCTCTAATTCTTCTTGTTTGTTCCCCATGCTACGTGCGTTTGTATAAAGGCATTTTAGTGGGGCAGCAGAAGCAGGTATCCCCAACAGCTCACAGTGAGATTTTCGATAGGGGACGGGCAAAATTGGCTCCACTAAGGAGTTCACAGGGTAATTCACAGAGTTATCCCTACTCTCACGTGGAGCAACATCTCCAAGTCTACCATTGTGTTCTTGGCATTAACCTATTGCCACCATCAACTCGTGCTGTGATTCCCAAAGCACCTGCCTGACCCCAGCAGCCTCTGTAATATCCCCTTCCCCCTTCCTAACTAGTTTAAAGCCCTATCAATGAGCCCTGCCATCTCCTGAGCAAGAATCCACTTTCCTCTTTGGGACTGGTGAGCCCCATTAGCAGTACTCATGCCCGGAGCAGAGTACACCATCCCCTGGTCAAAAAACCCAAAGTTCTTGTGCAGGCACCAGCCTTTCAGCCAATGATTCAATTCATGGGTTCTCCTGACCTGCTCTGAGCCCCACCTCCCACAAGTGGGGATAGAAGAAATTATTATTTGGGCTCCTGCCCCCCCAACAAAGTGCCCTAGGTCACGGAATTCTCTCTGGATAGCGCGCAGGCTACACTTCGTGATTGCATCCTTGCCTGCTTGAACTATCAATAGTGGATAATAATCAGAGGAACTAACCAGCCCTGGGAGCCTTTTGGTAATATCCCTGACCCGGGCTCCAGGAAGGCAGCACACCTCCCTGCGTGTAGGGTCTGGCCTACATATGGGGCCCTCCGTCCCACTGAGGAGGGAATCCCCAACCACAACTACCCTTCTTTCTTGCTTCACTGAGGCCGTCTCAAGGCGTGCAGATACTCGTCTCACTCTGGGCTTGCGCTTCCTCTGAGGTAGAGGGGCTGTATTCATCTCTTCACATACCTCCTCATCAACTTCCAGGGCCCCAAACCTGTTGCTAATGGAAACCTGGGGGAGTGGGGTAGGTAGGCGGGGGGAGCGTCTACGGCGACGAGTAGGGACTACCTTCCAGACCTCCTCAGGCTTTGGGTCACTCCCATTTACCTGGCTAGGACAGGGCACGGGGACCACTTTCAGTAGGTTGGTGTCTTCCTTGGACTCTTCCTTCTTGGATGCCAGGGAGCTGCAGCACCCGTCGATCTGTCGCTCACTTTCCCGGATGGCTCTCAGCCGTTTGAGCTCCTCTCGCTCACTTTCCCGGATGGCTCTCAGCCGTTGGAGCTCCTCTCGCTCACTTTCCCGGATGGCTCTCAGCCGTTGGAGCTCCTCTCGCTCACTTTCCCGGATGGCTCTCAGCCG
Source organism: Gallinula chloropus (assembly GCF_964237585.1). Classification (NCBI taxonomy): domain Eukaryota; kingdom Metazoa; phylum Chordata; class Aves; order Gruiformes; family Rallidae; genus Gallinula; species Gallinula chloropus. The sequence goes on along the minus strand of NC_140090.1, from coordinate 26,763,665 downwards.
TTGGAGCTTCTCTCGCTCACTTTCCCGGATGGCTCTCAGCCTTGCGAGCTCATCTTCTAGATTAGCAACCCAGCAAAGCAGGTCATCCACCTGCTCACACCTCACACAGGTGAAGCCTTTGCCTCTTTTCCCTGCCAGTAGCAGACTCTGACATTCCCTGCAGCCAGTGACCTGAACTGAAGCGTCCCTAGGCAGGTCCCTCATTGGGGCTGGTGAGGAAGCTGCCTTGTCTCTGATCTTCAACTCAGACTGCCTGGAGAAAAAAAAGGAGTGATCCCCGGTTAGGGCTATTCTTGCAGCCTCCTCTGGCCTTCAGTTGTTTTCCTGGAGCACATTCTATCATGATTTGGCTTGGAAGGGACCTCAAAGATCACCGAGTTCCACTCCCCCCTGCCACCGCCACAGGCAGGGATGCTCTCCACTTGACCAGGTTGCCCAACACCCCATCCAGCCAAGCCTTGAAGACTTCCAGGGAGCCAGGGGCATCCACCACCTCTCTAGGCAACCTCTCCCAGAGCCTCAACGCCCTCACACAAAAGAATTTCTTCTTCAGATCTAAACTAAAGCTCCCTTCTCTCACTTTCAAAGCAGTCCCCTCGTCCTATCGCTACACGCCCTGATAAAGAGTCGTGCTTCATCTGTCCTGGAGGCCCCCTTTAAGTCCTCTTCTCTACACAGACCAGCTTCAGAGAGCAGACAAGTAGCAGTTAGCTTAAAGCCCAGCAAGGATGGGTAAGAGCTGGGTTTGACAGCACTGAGTGATGCGGGCAGTAACGGTCTGCTGTGGCAGAAAGAGAAACACTGAGGGGATGGGAAGAAAAACCGCAAAACCACAAACAAAGGAAACTTTTCCTGAGGCTATTTTGATGCTGATTCTTACCTGACATAGAACAGTAAAGAGGCCTGCTTCCTGCCAACTGCATTGATGCTGCAGCGTTCCACAGACACATCATCCATCTTATACCACAGTGCGTTGCTGGCCTGCAAAGAAAGGCAGCGGTATCTGGAGATGAACTGCGTGGTTGCTCCACAAAAGCACAGGCAGAAAACTAGGGAGCCAAGAGTGCACCAGAAGAACTCAAGAAAAAAAACCAAGCAGCTCGTTGCCAGTGCTTCGTAACTGTGTGGCCTCACAGCCTTCTGCATACTTGTTATTTTCTGTTGATCTCCCTGGGATGGCACTGAGCCAGTACCAGCCTGGAAGAACCAAAAGATGGGTACAGAGCACAGGGCAGGATGTGCGAGCAGGCCAGCGGCTGCTTACCTCTATTCCCCAGCTAAGCAAGTCGGGCTTGCTGGAGATTTCTTCAGGCTTCGAGTTCTGGCGAGTCACCGTCTTCCGCATGGCACAGCCACTGCCCGCAGAATCCATGTTTTCGACTGCCTCTCTCGCCTCAACGCTCGCTGCTGGGGCTTCTTCCTGCTGCTCTTCAGTGGCTGTTTCTTCTTCTCCACTAGAGCTGTCAGACTTTTTCCTTTGGGAGGACAGCCACCAGCAGCCAGCAAGTGCCAGCACTCCAGGTATGGCACACAGGAGGACTGTGTGGAAGCACCAAGCCATTTCACACAGCCTCAGCGCTTCCAGCTGGGAGGAGAAACAAGAAAGCACCTTACAATCGTCACCGGGAAAGTAACACAAAGGCTGAAGTTTCCTAAATGCCTGAAGGCACCAACAGGGTCGTTTTCCAGCCGCCCCTTAAATTCACGTCCCTACCAGAGAGCACACAACAAGTTCCTCACCTAAGACTGGGGATAGCTGGACATTTTGCACCACTAGACTTCTGGATGTGGTGACTGACTTCACCTTTACAGTTCAAACAATTTCACCAGACAGAATCAAGGGAGACTAGAAAGCTCTGGGGGCGGCAGTGCAAAACACTGGTGCCCAAATTGGCTTTTCCTCCTTTCTCTGAATCATAGAATCATAGAATCATAGAATGATCTGGGTTGGAAGGGACCCCAAGGATCATAGAGCTCCAACCCCCTGCCACAGGCAGGGACACCAACCTCCAGGCCTGGATCTACACAAGGCTGCCCAGGGCCCCATCCAACCTGGCCTTGAACACCTCCAGGGACAGGGAAACCACTACCACTCTGGGCAGCCTGTTCCAGCACCTCACCACTCTTTCTGTAAAAAACTTCCCCCTAATATCTAATCTAAACCTTCCCTCCTTTAGCTTTAGTCCATTCCCCCTTGTCCTGCAATTATCTGCTCTTTTAAAATGTCGAATCCCCTCCTGCCTATAAGCTCCCTTCGGGTACTGGAAGGCTGCAATGAGGTCCCCCCGCAGCCTTCTCTTCTCCAGGCTGAACAAGCCCAGTTCCCTCAGCCTCTCTTTGTAGGGCAGGTGCTCCAGCCCTCTAATCATCCTTGTGGCCCTCCTCTGAACCCTCTCCAACAGTTCCACATCCTTCTTGTATTGAGGGCCCCAGATCTGGACGCAGTACTCCAGATGGGGCCTCACGAGGGCAGAGTAGAGAGGGACAATCACCTCCCTGTCCCTGCTGGCCACTCCTCTCCTGATGGAGCCCAGGATACCATTGGCCCTGTGAGCTGCAAGAGCACACTGCTGGCTCATGTCAAGCTCCTCGTCCACCACAACCCCCAAGTCCTTCTCAGCAGGGCTACTCTCAAGAAGCTCTTCTCCCAGTCTGTATCTGTGCCTGGGATGCTTCCGTCCCAAGTGCAACACCTTACACTTGGCAGTGTTGAACCTCACTAGTTTCCCCCGGGCACATCTTTCAAGCCTGTCAAGGTCCCTCTGGATGGCTTCCTTTCCTTCTGGGGTGTCGACCACACCACTCAGCTTGGTGTCGTCTGCAAACTTGCTGAGGGTGCACTCAATTCCATCATCGATGTCATTGATAAAGATGGTAAAGAGCACCAGTCCCAAGACAGACCCCTGGGGGACACCGCTTGTCACCAGCCTCCACATGGACATAGACCCATTGACCACCACCCTTTGGCTATGGTCTGTTAACCAGTTTCTTATCCACTGGATGGTCCACCCATCAAATCCACGTCTCTCCAATTTAGAATCCATTTCTCTCCAATTTAGAATGAATGGGCTGGGAAATCTCAAGCCGCTCATCTCCGGGCTACACGGCTGGTACTAAGGCCAGGGGTTTGGCTTTGACGACAAGGGGATGTTCTTTGGTGACTCCAACCCGTTGGAGAGGCACAGGATCCACCTGTCTGGGAGGGACCCTGAGGAATCCCAGACCCGGGAGGTAGGATAAAGTCTGGAGAAAGGGCAGACGGAGTAAATACTGGCTTTACCATCTCTACCATCACCCAGCTGAGCCATCAAACAGAAGACTTAAGAAATGAAGAAGATAAGAAAAGGACATTCCTCCCAGGCTGCCCAGGGAGGTTGGGGAGTCTCTGGAAGGATTCAAAACCTACCTGGACGATGTCGTGTGTGACCTGCTCGAGGTGACCTCCCCCAACAAGACTAGAGGTGATCTCCCCCGACAAGACTAGAGGTGATCTCCCCCGACAAGACTAGAGGTGATCTCCCTTGACAAGACTAGAGGTGATCTCCCCCAACAAGAGGTGATCTCCCCTGACAAGACTAGAGGTGATCTCCCCCAACAAGACAAGAGGTGATCTCCCCCAACAAGAGGTGATCTCCCCTGACAAGACTAGAGGTGATCTCTCCCGACAAGACTAGAGGTGCTTCCACTCTGAGAAGTGACCTCCCAAGTGATGCCCCTCTGCCAGAGATGTCTACTGGTTGATCACCAGAGGTCCCTGGCAACCGTTGCTGTTCTAGACCTCTATTGGGTGTTTGCTTAGCAACAGTTGGTTGGCTAGAGACAGGGGGCAGGAGGCGGAAAACCAGGACACACGTCTTTCAGATGGGGACAAAGCCAGGACATTCAAGATCCTGTCAAACTCCAGAGGTTTATTAGTCCATCTGCAGCAGATACAGGACTCTTCTTTTTTTTTTTTAAATTACTATTTTTTAAGAGAATAGGCATAGCAGTAAAGGAGGGGCACCTGTTTCAGCTAGAAATGTGAGGAAAAGGAGCTCCATCCCATTCCCAAGACTGTTTTTCCTCCTTTTCTTAAAGGTGGGTCTGCCAGTATCTGACAGGGAATAATGTGCTTGCAGGGGTGGGAGCTGGGGAAGCCGTCTCTCCTGCCCAGGGCTGATTCTCAGGCGTCAGGAGGTGACAGGGAGCTGAGGAAGGTGCAGTTGTTTGGTCCTAGCAGGGACAGCAGGGCCGAAGTGATGGCTTGCTGGGGACTGGCACGCACCACACCAGGTTTTGTGGGACCTGAGCACTGCCATTTCATCCTGGGTTCTGCCAGACTGGCTGGGAGGGTCGGGTTTGCAAAAGCTTTTTGTTCTGCTGAATCTGAGGGTGTGATGTTCCTCTTGCCTGTGCCACAGCCTCTGCGGCCAGGATGGATGCTGGGGCGAGCCTGGGTGCCCACAGCTCTGCTGCTCTCAAGGCAGGTCCTGGGGCAGCCCATGCCAGCGTGGCCAAACTCCGGCAAGGCTTGAAAATAGCCCTCAAAGTGCAGTGATTTCCCAGCTGCAGGCTGGGTGCTTTTCCCCTCTGACTCATCCCTGGTTTTCTCCCGAGTTGCCCCAACCTGTCACTCTCCTGCAGTCACGTTTCTGTGCTGGATAACTGTGTTTTGCGACTCTGCTGGTCTGAACGCATCAGTTCCAGGCAGCGGTGACGCAAAATGTCCCTTAGGTCACCCGTCCCCGTAACTAGAGGTGGGGAAAGGTGCAGTTTAATGAGTTGCACTGTCTGCTCATCCCCCGGTGTAAACGGGCATGGCTGCAAGAGGGTCCAGGGGCTGCGAGCATCTGGCATGGAAGAGGGTAAGGAGCGAGGGGCAGGAACAGCAGCTCGCAGGCAGAGCCTGTCTGCCTCTCTCTCTCTGTGTGCCATCTGTGGCCTTTGGAGCTTTCCAGTGGGGACTTGACCAGGGCAGAGGGGAGGATCACCTCCTTTGACCTGCTCCTTGCACTCAGCGCTGAACCATGACAACCAGCAACTAATGGAATTCCCCACCTGACGTGAAGTCAATTCAGACTGATTGGACGCCTCAGCTCCGTGGTGGTAGATACTGCAATCTCTCTCTCTCTCATTCTCTCACTCTCTTTCTCACTTTTCTCTCTTTCTTCCCCCCCTTCCCCTGCACACTTGTTGCAGGCTAAATAAACTGACTTAAACCTTGACTCCGTTTTGAGTCTTAATTCTGTTCCCGAGGATTGTGAAGACCTCCTCACGGTAAAGCACCTAAATGGACATCACTCAGCGGTTAAGCCCAGCCGCCCCCAGCCAACCAGAGCAATCTGAGGTCGCTTGGATTGCAAGGGGGTTTAACGTCTGCCAAAGCAGTCTGTCTGGTTGCGGATCGTGACACTTCCAAGTGAAGGCAAACTGTGGCCTGCACTCTGCCACCAAAGGAATGGAGAAGAAAGCATTTGCAATGTCCATTGTGGCGTACCACGTGGCCGCTTTTGACTCCAGTTCCTACTGGAGTTCTAACATACCTGACACTGCAGCACTCACAGGAGGTGTGACTTCACTTAGGCCACGATAGCCCACTGTCAGCCTCCACTCTCCATTGGACTTCTTCACTCGCCACATTGTGAGCGGTTTCTACCAATCACTCCCTGACTCCCCAGTTATGAGTTAGCCCAGGCTAACTCAGCTCACCAGTGCTGGCTGCTTGGGGAGGTTAACTCTGGCCTGGCCAGAACCAAGGCACAGGCCTTGAGCCGGCTAGTGTTTGCTCTGTGGAGCCTGCAGAGAGCTTCTGGCTGTTCCTTGCAGCAGCCACCCCTGCAGCCCCCCCACTCTCTGCCAGTACCCAGCTACGCAAAGCTGCGACAGGCTGAGCCCTGAGTGCGGCTTGGAGCCCCGACAGGCAGGACTCCAGTCTCTGTTCTGAGCTCCATGACTGGTCCTGGGAACTGGGTTTCAAGCCCCCAACATGCCAGACTTGAGCTCTGTTCTGAGCCCGCACACGTAGGGCCGGTCTCTGCCTCCCATGGGGTTGCCCCGATGCTGTGGGCCTGGGTTAAGCCCAGCCGCCCCCAGCCACACAGAGCATTCTCAGGTCGCTTGGAATGCTGTGGCTGCTGTGGTACCCGGCCATGGCTCCTGCTGCCGTGGCTGGTCTTTGGCTTCTGGCAGCCCCACGGCTGCCATGCCCCAGTTTATAGTGTGAGATGTCAAGGGAGCCCTTGATAGGAACGATACCTGCTTGATTCCCCCTTTAATTAATTTAATGGGGGAGATAGAAGAGTTTTTTGGGGGGGAGGGGAGTGTCCTTTTCCTGTGGATGGCTCCCCTGTGCTATTTTTGCTGCTCCTTGGGTAGAGGGCCTGCCCCCCAGGTCCCCTCCTTGTGGCGGTAGATAGGGCCTTGCGGTCGGAAGATGTCGGGCTGTACGGAAAGGTGGGACTCCCTCCTCAGGTAACCAATAGCGGTTAGCCGATGATGTATGCAGATGGAAGTGACATCGTAAATCTAGGCTATATAACACTGTGCCCCTCACTAATAAACGCCATTTGCCGTCCACCACATTGGTGTCTGTGAGCTGTATGGACCGTGCTGCCAGAGTGTGGCGCCGTTGCCATTCCTGAACCAGGTCTCCACGCCTAACAAAGGCAACATCCTTGTCAATCCCCGTCCCTGGAGTTTTATGTATATATTTATGTTTCCATATGCAGAGGAGTCCGCTTGGGATGGCTGTCGGGGAGGCACGGGAGCCCACCGACACTGGCTACCAGTATAGACTTCACATAAGGCGAGCTGGAGCAGCAGCTACAGTCTCCTCCTCCCTGAGGAAATCAGGTCCAGTGGTGGGATGCCCGCACTGGGAAGTGATCTGCAGCAAAAAAGGGCCGGCAAAGAGCCCTCTTTGGGGCTTCTTGGGGCCCGGAGAAGCTGCGGGCCTGTGCCAGAAAGCAGCCGCTTGTTGGCAGCCTGCTGAGGTGGCACGGGGTGAGCCAGCATCACCTGCGGCTGATCTTAACGAGGTGCCGAGGCCCCACGGGGCCCTCGACTCGACCCCTCCACACCCCCACCCTCAAGGCGGCTTCTCAGACCCTTGTGCAGCGAGCTAGACCCAGCAAAGGGGGCAGAGCGAGGCACCTGGGCCTGGCGCCCTGGTCTGAGCAGTTGGTCCTCCAGGCTTGGCCATTCATGGCTGGAACCTGGGCCAAGCTGTCACCAGATGAATGTGGCCTCCCAGAAATCAGAGGGGCCGTGCAGCCATGGGTGTCCAGGCCTCGGGCTGCCGAGAGTGCCAGAGCCTGGTACTTGTCATGGAGGGGGAGAGAGGCACAACGGCCATGTCACTGATGAGGGCAACAGAGACACCACGGCTGTGTATGGTGCTGTCAGGAGGCAAGTGTGGTGATGATGCTTGCGACCAAATAAAATGCTGGAATCCTAGAATATACTGAGTGGGAAGGGACCCTTATGGATTATGGCGCCCAACTCCTGACTGCTCCCAGGGCAAGCCAAGCTTTCCCCTTGCTTATTTCAAAAATATTTCCATCAGAAACATTTCTGGTGGTGATAATGAATAAGGCCTGTTGGGCCTTTACACTTTTATTACAATCAACAGTGGAAAGAGTCACTCTACATCTAGTGTTCTTCCACCTTGCCCATCGCAGCTTCTCTGCCAGCGAGTGCTTGAAGAGTGACAGTGTCACTTCCCCTTCAGGAGGGGGAGCAGGGGCAGGAGGGATGGGAGAGAAAGGCTCTACGCCAGCCTTCACAGGAGCTGGGAACGGAGAGCCGGCAGGACGCTGGGCATGGAGGATGTGCCGGTGGTAGGGCGTCGGGCAGGCACTTCTGCACTGCTGTCAGCATCTGGTGGTGGAGGGGAGCCCTGGCCTGGTGCTCTGGGTCCCAAAGAGCTGTGCTGCAGGTGGATCCACCTCCATGGGCTGTCCTGGCTCTTTGGGGGGATCCACCTCCATGGGCTCTTTGGCCTCTCTGAGGGGATCCACCTCCATGGGTTCCACACCATCGTTCCCCTGTGCAATGCTCATCGTCCTCTGGCCCCGTCTCTCCTTCCCTGGTGACTGCAGCCGGTTCTGCTCTCCCTGAGTCACAGCAGGATGATCTCCCACACTGCTGCTCTGAGAGCTCCTGGGGACCAGCACTGCTGGCACTGAAGCCACCTGAAGCTCTGTGAACTGGGGGCCAGTTGACGGGGGCAGGAACATCAGGCAGCAAGGTGGACTGTCACCTCAGAAGGCCATTGTGATGGCGATGCCTTTGACCAATGAAAATCCTGGAATCCTAGAGCCATGGAATATACCCAGTTACCAGGGACCAACGGGGATCATGGAGTCCAACTCCTGGCTCCACATAGGCCCAGCCCAGTCAGCGCGCAGCACTGAGCGTATGGTTCAGATGCTTCTTGCCCTCAGCCCAGCTTGGGGCTGTGAGCCCTTCCCTGGGGAGCCTGTGCCAGCGCTTGACCCCCCTCTCAGTACAGAACCTCTTCCTGACATCCAGCCTGAACCTCCCCCCGTTGCACCGAGAGCGGATGATGTAGGCTCTTAGATGAACGCCAGGGGCTTGTTGAAAGATCTCCTTTCCACGAGCTCCTTCCTGAGAAGACAATCTTCACCAGTGGAGTTAGAACCTACGTCTCCTTTTCAGCATGATGCTCACTGGGATCAAGAAAAGTCTGTAAGGGCTACAAAATAAAGTTCTTCTCTAGGAACAGTCATCGTGAAGTGGCTCAGATAAACCTGCCCCTCACTCCCAGCTCCGTGTGCAGGAGCAGCTTGGCTTCTCCCATGCTTTCAGTCCCTGCAGACAAAGCACTGGATGAACGGCTGCTACAAAACAGCCTGAGCCGTCTGGAATGTTATTCCCTGCAGCTTTGGGAAGAGGCTTTCCCTGAAGGCAGCCGCAGGACAGCAAACTCGTGGGGGGCTCCGCGTGTGCTGCGTTAGGATGCGCAGGGTTTCTTTCCCCGGGGCTTTATGAAGATGGTGCTGGGATGCCCATGGTTGGAATGTAAACCCAGCGCTCCTGCCCCTTCTTGTCAGGGACTGGGCTGAAGCCGTGGCCCTGTGGTTCTTTCCAAAGTCCAGGCTTCCCATGCCTTCAAGCTTCGGCTAGAGAGAAGGGCGAGGTGTCAGTTGGTGGGGTGTGGAGGCGCAGAGGCACCGCACAGCTCAGCAGGACACTCTGGATGGAGTCAGTACTCTGTTAGTGTCCGGCCACCCTCACAATAAAGAGTCTGTTTCCTGTTAGGAAATAAAGCACTAGAATGTTGGAGTGTGCTGTACTTTGTCTTCCTGCTGAACAGCACTGTGAAGGAGCAGATTCTTTACAGGGGAGATAATTTTGTTACAGTGTCATTGAATGCTTTGGGTTTGAAGGTATCTTAAAGATCATCTAATTCTAACCCTCTTCCCTGCTCAGGGCAACTTTTACTAGATAATTTTGCCCAAAGCCCCATCCAACTTGGCCTTGTACCCTTCAGGAATGGGGATTCCACACCCTCTCTGGGTACTCTGTGCCAGCGTCTCACCGCTCTCATAGCAAAGAATATCTTCCTGTTGTAGTTTTGCGTGGCTGTGTCCTGGTGAAGGGGTGGCTGCAGGGGTGGCTGCTGCATGGAGCAGCCAGAAGCTCTCTGCAGGCCCCACAGAGCTAGCTGAAGGCCAGAGTTGCTGCTGACCAAGGCCGAGCCCATCAGCGATGGTCACAGCGTCTCTGGGAGTCACAGTGAGGAAAGAAAAAACCCATTAGCATCTGCATTTTGCCCCCACAGAAGGGAGTGAGAAGGTGTAGGAAGCCATGCAGACACCAAGGCCAGAGAAGAAGTTGGAGGGGTGTGGGGAGGCGGGAAGAATGAGGTGCTCCAGGTGCTGGAGAGAGAGATTCCCCTGCAGCCTGTGAAGAAAGCATGGTGAAGCAGGCTCTCCCCATGCAGCCCATGGATAATGAGGGGGCAGGGGCGTGGGAAGAAATTCCAACTACAGCCTGGTGAGACCAACCCACGCCGCAGCAGGGTTGCTGGGGGGACTTGTGTGTGACTCTGTGGGGGACCAGGCTGGGGGAGTCTGGGCCTGAAGGTCAGCACCCCATGGAAGGAGCCGTGCTGAGGCACGTGGCGAGGAGATGATGACCCACCAGAGAGGACTCACACTGGAGAAGTTCGTGAAGGACTGTCTCCTGTGGGTGGGACCCCACGGTACAGCAGGGGAGGGGGGTGAGGAATGCCCCACCGGGCTAAGAAGGAAAACAACCGGTGAGGTGCTAACCCAAAGCCCCGTTCCCCCAGTCTCTGCCCCTCCCCGTGCCACAATGGGGGGCAGAAGGGAGTGAAATGCTGCCTAAAGATCAGTCTGCTGAGAAGGGAGGGGTGGGGGGAGCTGCTTTAAGCTCCCGGTGTCACTGGCGATGCAGGGCCGGGCCATCAGTTAGAGAGTTTCTGTCCTTTACCCCGTGCTGAGTCTGTCCTGCCTGTGCCGCTGACTGCGGGATGGGCTCTCCCTGCCCTTATCTCACTCCTCAGCCTCAGTATCTATTTCCTCCCCTGTCCGCTTGGAAAGGGCAGTGACAGAGCGGCTTTGGTGGGTGTCTGGCCTCCAGTCGGGGCCAAACCACCGCAGTCGGTTCCGACAGAGCCCAGCGGGTCGGGAGAGGCCGCCCACGTCAACCAAAAGTTCTGTTCCCTGTTGTTGTTTCCCTAGTTTGGGTATACCCAGTGGATGTGCTCGTGTGGGTTCCCCAGGTCCCCGCTCCTCCTTTCTGACAGGAGCCTGTGCTTTACTCCTGCCCCTCCTCTCTGGGCACTCGCTCTTCCAACGGCTCCTTTCTTTGCACTGGAGGTGCTGGTGGAGTCTCTCCACGATACCCAGCCCCAGCTGGCACCAAGGAGGGAATGAAAAGCAGCTCAGCACAAGATGCCTACGGGGTGGGGTTTTGTGTCTTTTTCTGCCCCCTTGATGGCACCAGGGTGTTTGGCACAGCCACGTGAGGGTGACATCAAGGAGGGGAACTGCCAGCCAGCGGCAGGGACCTTCTCAGATCTTCCCAAGCTGGGGACAGTGGTGTTATGCTGAGACAGACCCCAGAGCTGGGGTCTCCCCACGGGCTCCTGGGGCATATTTCAAAATCCCAAGTCATAAACCTCCCACACTGGGTATTGCCACCAAGTGCCTCAAAAATTACCAAGAAAACAGAGAATTACATCTGCAAGGGCAAAAAGTGCTTTCAATTTTGGCTCTGGTGAGGTGATCCAAAGAGCTGAAGAGGGTTTATGCTCTTCCTTGAGGGCCCTTGGGCAGGTGGGCCAGCCAGCTGAGCTGCGGGTGTCTCTAGAAGGTCTCTCTGAGCTCTTCCTGACCAGAGGCAGCACTGGGAGGAGGGACAGGGTGGGCTGCGGGTGTTCCCTGTGCAGATTGGCCCCTGCTAGGGGCAGTGCTGCTGCTTCATGGCTTCCCCCTCCTCCCTGTTCTTCTCCTGCTCCTCTGGCACAGAAGAAGAAAGATGCTGTGCTTCATCTCCATCCGGGATCACAATCTGCCCCCATCATGATCACAATGTCTCAGCGTTTTATGTGAAATATGTCCCTGGGGTGCTGAAACCCTCCTCCCCCCTGCTCAAGGCTCAATGTCCATGACTTCAAAAAACCAAGTGCAGACCTCATTGCCCTGCTATGTTGATCTGCTTTATTGCCTCTGGAGCCCAGGGTGTAGGACCCAACTGGGAGCTGGCACTGGAGGGCCCGGATTCTGCCGCATCCTGTGCAGTGCAGGAAGGACGGTTCTCCTCCTTTTCCTCCCAGCTGAAGAAGCCTCATAGCTGGTGCTGCCCATCAACCAGCCATGGAGGTCATCTTCCCGCTGCGGGGACCTGCTGCGCGGCCTCCGCCTCTGCACAGTGTGCTGCTGAGCAGTCCCCGCTGTGGTTGCCAGATGGGAGCTGGCACTGGAGGGTCCAGATGCTGCAGTATCCCGGGGACTGTGGTCACCACTGAAAAGCACAGTTCGCCTCCTCTTCTTCCCAGCTGAAGAAGCCTCATAGCTGGTGCTGCCCATCAGCCAGCCATGGAGGTCATCTTCCCGCTGCAGGGACCTGCTGCGCGGCCTCCGCCTCTGCACAGTGTGCTGCTGAGCAGTCCCCGCTGTGGTTGCCAGATGGGAGCTGGCACTGGAGGGCCCTGGAGCGCCATCATCCCTTGTGTCTTGGTAGCAGTGTGGCAGAGTTCTGCTCCTCTTGCCAGCTGAGGTGACAAGGGACCAGCTGCAGACATCACTGCCCCTCTGTGGGGCTCTGCTCGGAGTCCTCTCCCTGACCCTTCTCCCCTGGCAGCGGGAGGAAGGTTTGACTCCACGCTTGGAGAGGGAGCAGCCCTGCGGCTGTGAAGAAACCTGCCATGTGGGAGGCCAAAGAGAGCAATGTCAGTCCCAGAAGGAAACCCATCCCCTGTCCCTCTGGAACCGTCAGCCACCCTCTGGTGTTACCTCAGTCCTCGGAGGCAGAGCCACTGGTCCCACAGAACCCGCCTGTGTGCAGTCGCCCCCCTGCTGACCGAGGAGGGAACGGGCAGATGATGGCTGCTTATTAAATGCACTATCCACCCGCTCCTCTTGATCAGGGGGCCTGTAGTCCACACCCACGATAATGTCACATGTACTAGCCTGCCCTTTAATTCTTACCCACAAGCTCTCGACGAAGGGTTCATCCCTACCCAGGTGGAGGTCAATACATTCTAGGTACTCTCTAACATAAAGAGCAGCTCCTCCACCTCGCCTCCCTAACCTATCTTTCCTAAAAAGCACATAGCCATCCATGGTAGCGTGCCAGTCGTCCAGGCTGTCCCACCACGTCTCTGTCATTGCAATGAGATCGTGGCCCTGCGACCGCACAAAGATCTCTAATTCTTCTTGTTTGTTCCCCATGCTACGTGCGTTTGTATAAAGGCATTTTAGTGGGGCAGCAGAAGCAGGTATCCCCAACAGCTCACAGTGAGATTTTCGATAGGGGACGGGCAAAATTGGCTCCACTAAGGAGTTCACAGGGTAATTCACAGAGTTATCCCTACTCTCACGTGGAGCAACATCTCCAAGTCTACCATTGTGTTCTTGGCATTAACCTATTGCCACCATCAACTCGTGCTGTGATTCCCAAAGCACCTGCCTGACCCCAGCAGCCTCTGTAATATCCCCTTCCCCCTTCCTAACTAGTTTAAAGCCCTATCAATGAGCCCTGCCATCTCCTGAGCAAGAATCCACTTTCCTCTTTGGGACTGGTGAGCCCCATTAGCAGTACTCATGCCCGGAGCAGAGTACACCATCCCCTGGTCAAAAAACCCAAAGTTCTTGTGCAGGCACCAGCCTTTCAGCCAATGATTCAATTCATGGGTTCTCCTGACCTGCTCTGAGCCCCACCTCCCACAAGTGGGGATAGAAGAAATTATTATTTGGGCTCCTGCCCCCCCAACAAAGTGCCCTAGGTCACGGAATTCTCTCTGGATAGCGCGCAGGCTACACTTCGTGATTGCATCCTTGCCTGCTTGAACTATCAATAGTGGATAATAATCAGAGGAACTAACCAGCCCTGGGAGCCTTTTGGTAATATCCCTGACCCGGGCTCCAGGAAGGCAGCACACCTCCCTGCGTGTAGGGTCTGGCCTACATATGGGGCCCTCCGTCCCACTGAGGAGGGAATCCCCAACCACAACTACCCTTCTTTCTTGCTTCACTGAGGCCGTCTCAAGGCGTGCAGATACTCGTCTCACTCTGGGCTTGCGCTTCCTCTGAGGTAGAGGGGCTGTATTCATCTCTTCACATACCTCCTCATCAACTTCCAGGGCCCCAAACCTGTTGCTAATGGAAACCTGGGGGAGTGGGGTAGGTAGGCGGGGGGAGCGTCTACGGCGACGAGTAGGGACTACCTTCCAGACCTCCTCAGGCTTTGGGTCACTCCCATTTACCTGGCTAGGACAGGGCACGGGGACCACTTTCAGTAGGTTGGTGTCTTCCTTGGACTCTTCCTTCTTGGATGCCAGGGAGCTGCAGCACCCGTCGATCTGTCGCTCACTTTCCCGGATGGCTCTCAGCCGTTTGAGCTCCTCTCGCTCACTTTCCCGGATGGCTCTCAGCCGTTTGAGCTCCTCTCGCTCACTTTCCCGGATGGCTCTCAGCCGTTTGAGCTCCTCTCGCTCACTTTCCCGGATGGCTCTCAGCCGTTGGAGCTTCTCTCGCTCACTTTCCCGGATGGCTCTCAGCCGTTGGAGCTTCTCTCGCTCACTTTCCCGGATGGCTCTCAGCCTTGCGAGCTCATCTTCTAGATTAGCAACCCAGCAAAGCAGGTCATCCACCTGCTCACACCTCACACAGGTGAAGCCTTTGCCTCTTTTCCCTGGCAGTAGCAGACTCTGACATTCCCTGCAGCCAGTGACCTGAACTGAAGCGTCCCTAGGCAGGTCCCTCATTGGGGCTGGTGAGGAAGCTGCCTTGTCTCTGATCTTCAACTCAGACTGCCTGGAGAAAAAAAAGGAGTGATCCCCGGTTAGGGCTATTCTTGCAGCCTCCTCTGGCCTTCAGTTGTTTTCCTGGAGCACATTCTATCATGATTTGGCTTGGAAGGGACCTCAAAGATCACCGAGTTCCACTCCCCCCTGCCACCGCCACAGGCAGGGATGCTCTCCACTTGACCAGGTTGCCCAACACCCCATCCAGCCAAGCCTTGAAGACTTCCAGGGAGCCAGGGGCATCCACCACCTCTCTAGGCAACCTCTCCCAGAGCCTCAACGCCCTCACACAAAAGAATTTCTTCTTCAGATCTAAACTAAAGCTCCCTTCTCTCACTTTCAAAGCAGTCCCCTCGTCCTATCGCTACACGCCCTGATAAAGAGTCGTGCTTCATCTGTCCTGGAGGCCCCCTTTAAGTCCTCTTCTCTACACAGACCAGCTTCAGAGAGCAGACAAGTAGCAGTTAGCTTAAAGCCCAGCAAGGATGGGTAAGAGCTGGGTTTGACAGCACTGAGTGATGCGGGCAGTAACGGTCTGCTGTGGCAGAAAGAGAAACACTGAGGGGATGGGAAGAAAAACCGCAAAACCACAAACAAAGGAAACTTTTCCTGAGGCTATTTTGATGCTGATTCTTACCTGACATAGAACAGTAAAGAGGCCTGCTTCCTGCCAACTGCATTGATGCTGCAGCGTTCCACAGACACATCATCCATCTTATACCACAGTGCGTTGCTGGCCTGCAAAGAAAGGCAGCGGTATCTGGAGATGAACTGCGTGGTTGCTCCACAAAAGCACAGGCAGAAAACTAGGGAGCCAAGAGTGCACCAGAAGAACTCAAGAAAAAAACCCAAGCAGCTCGTTGCCAGTGCTTCGTAACTGTGTGGCCTCACAGCCTTCTGCATACTTGTTATTTTCTGTTGATCTCCCTGGGATGGCACTGAGCCAGTACCAGCCTGGAAGAACCAAGAGATGGGTACAGAGCACAGGGCAGGATGTGCGAGCAGGCCAGCGGCTGCTTACCTCTATTCCCCAGCTAAGCAAGTCGGGCTTGCTGGAGATTTCTTCAGGCTTCGAGTTCTGGCGAGTCACCGTCTTCCGCATGGCACAGCCACTGCCCGCAGAATCCATGTTTTCGACTGCCTCTCTCGCCTCAACGCTCGCTGCTGGGGCTTCTTCCTGCTGCTCTTCAGTGGCTGTTTCTTCTTCTCCACTAGAGCTGTCAGACTTTTTCCTTTGGGAGGACAGCCACCAGCAGCCAGCAAGTGCCAGCACTCCAGGTATGGCACACAGGAGGACTGTGTGGAAGCACCAAGCCATTTCACACAGCCTCAGCGCTTCCAGCTGGGAGGAGAAACAAGAAAGCACCTTACAATCATCACCGGGAAAGTAACACAAAGGCTGAAGTTTCCTAAATTCCTGAAGGCACCAACAGGGTCGTTTTCCAGCCGCCCCTTAAATTCACGTCCCTACCAGAGAGCACACAACAAGTTCCTCACCTAAGACTGGGGATAGCTGGACATTTTGCACCACTAGACTTCTGGATGTCACCTGACTTCACCTTTACAGTTCAAACAATTTCACCAGACAGAATCAAGGGAGACTAGAAAGCTCTGGGGGCGGCAGTGCAAAACACTGGTGCCCAAGTTGGCTTTTCCTCCTTTCTCTGAATCATAGAATCATAGAATGATCTGGGTTGGAAGGGACCCCAAGGATCATAGAGCTCCAACCCCCTGCCACAGGCAGGGACACCAACCTCCAGGCCTGGATCTACACAAGGCTGCCCAGGGCCCCATCCAACCTGGCCTTGAACACCTCCAGGGACGGGGAAACCACTACCTCTCTGGGCAGCCTGTTCCAGCACCTCACCACTCTTTCTGTAAAAAACTTCCCCCTAATATCTAATCTAAACCTTCCCTCCTTTAGCTTTAGTCCATTCCCCCTTGACCTGCCATTATCTGCTCTGTCGAATCCCCTCCTGCCTATAAGCTCCCTTCAGGTACTGGAAGGCTGCAATGAGGTCCCCCCGCAGCCTTCTCTTCTCCAGGCTGAACAAGCCCAGTTCCCTCAGCCTCTCTTTGTAGGGCAGGTGCTCCAGCCCTCTAATCATCCTTGTGGCCCTCCTCTGAACCCTCTCCAACAGTTCCACATCCTTCTTGTATTGAGGGCCCCAGATCTGGACGCAGTACTCCAGATGGGGCCTCACGAGGGCAGAGTAGAGAGGGACAATCACCTCCCTGTCCCTGCTGGCCACTCCTCTCCTGATGGAGCCCAGGATACCATTGGCCCTGTGAGCTGCAAGAGCACACTGCTGGCTCATGTCAAGCTCCTCGTCCACCACAACCCCCAAGTCCTTCTCAGCAGGGCTACTCTCAAGAAGCTCTTCTCCCAGTCTGTATCTGTGCCTGGGATGCTTCCGTCCCAAGTGCAACACCTTACACTTGGCAGTGTTGAACCTCATTAGTTTCCCCCGGGCACATCTTTCAAGCCTGTCAAGGTCCCTCTGGATGGCTTCCTTTCCTTCTGGGGTGTCGACCACACCACTCAGCTTGGTGTCGTCTGCAAACTTGCTGAGGGTGCACTCAATTCCATCATCGATGTCATTGATAAAGATGGTAAAGAGCACCGGTCCCAAGACAGACCCCTGGGGGACACCGCTTGTCACCGGCCTCCACCTGGACATAGACCCATTGACCACCACCCTTTGGCTATGGTCTGTTAACCAGTTTCTTATCCACTGGATGGTCCACCCATCAAATCCACTTCTCTCCAATTTAGAATCCATTTCTCTCCAATTTAGAATGAATGGGCATCAAACAGAAGACTTAAGAAAAGGACATTCCTCCCAGGCTGCCCAGGGAGGTTGGGGAGTCTCTGGAAGGATTCAAAACCTACCTGGATGATGTCGTGTGTGACCTGCTCGAGGTGATCTCCCCTGACAAGACTAGAGGTGATCTCCCCCAACAAGACTAGAGGTGATCTCCCCCGACAAGACTAGAGGTGATCTTCCCCGACAAGACTAGAGGTGATCTCCCCCGACAAGACTAGAGGTGATCTCCCTTGACAAGACTAGAGGTGATCTCCCCCAACAAGAGGTGATCTCCCCTGACAAGACTAGAGGTGATCTCCCCCAACAAGACAAGAGGTGATCTCCCCCAACAAGAGGTGATCTCCCCTGACAAGACTAGAGGTGATCTCCCCCAACAAGACTAGAGGTGATCTCTCCCGACAAGACTAGAGGTGCTTCCACTCTGAGAAGTGACCTCCCAAGTGATGCCCCTCTGCCAGAGATGTCTACTGGTTGATCACCAGAGGTCCCTGGCAACCGTTGCTGTTCTAGACCTCTATTGGGTGTTTGCTTAGCAACAGTTGGTTGGCTAGAGACAGGGGGGCTGGAGGCGGAAAACCAGGACACACGTCTTTCAGATGGGGACAAAGCCAGGACATTCAAGATCCTGTCAAACTCCAGAGGTTTATTAGTCCATCTGCAGCAGATACAGGACTCTTCTTTTTTTTTTTTAAATTACTATTTTTTAAGAGAATAGGCATAGCAGTAAAGGAGGGGCACCTGTTTCAGCTAGAAATGTGAGGAAAAGGAGCTCCATCCCATTCCCAAGACTGTTTTTCCTCCTTTTCTTAAAGGTGGGTCTGCCAGTATCTGACAGGGAATAATGTGCTTGCAGGGGTGGGAGCTGGGGAAGCCGTCTCTCCTGCCCAGGGCTGATTCTCAGGCGTCAGGAGGTGACAGGGAGCTGAGGAAGGTGCAGTTGTTTGGTCCTAGCAGGGACAGCAGGGCCGAAGTGATGGCTTGCTGGGGACTGGCACGCACCACACCAGGTTTTGTGGGACCTGAGCACTGCCATTTCATCCTGGGTTCTGCCAGACTGGCTGGGAGGGTCGGGTTTGCAAAAGCTTTTTGTTCTGCTGAATCTGAGGGTGTGATGTTCCTCTTGCCTGTGCCACAGCCTCTGCGGCCAGGATGGATGCTGGGGCGAGCCTGGGTGCCTACAGCTCTGCTGCTCTCAAGGCAGGTCCTGGGGCAGCCCATGCCAGCGTGGCCAAACTTGGGCAAGGCTTGAAAATAGCCCTCAAAGTGCAGTGATTTCCCAGCTGCAGGCTGGGTGCTTTTCCCCTCTGACTCATCCCTGGTTTTCTCCCGAGTTGCCCCAACCTGTCACTCTCCTGCAGTCACGTTTCTGTGCTGGATAACTGTGTTTTGCGACTCTGCTGGTCTGAACGCATCAGTTCCAGGCAGCGGTGACGCAAAATGTCCCTTAGGTCACCCGTCCCCGTAACTAGAGGTGGGGAAAGGTGCAGTTTAATGAGTTGCACTGTCTGCTCATCCCCCGGTGTAAACGGGCATGGCTGCAAGAGGGTCCAGGGGCTGCGAGCATCTGGCATGGAAGAGGGTAAGGAGCGAGGGGCAGGAACAGCAGCTCGCAGGCAGAGCCTGTCTGCCTCTCTCTCTCTGTGTGCCATCTGTGGCCTTTGGAGCTTTCCAGTGGGGACTTGACCAGGGCAGAGGGGAGGATCACCTCCTTTGACCTGCTGGCCACGCTCCTCTTGATGCACCCTAGGATCCCACTGGCCTTCTTAGCTCCCAGGGCACAGTGCTGGCTCATGGCCAACCTGTCACCCACCAGGGTCTCCCTATGAACATCCAGCCCAGCACCAGCAGTCAGGATGCCAGGAGGAGCTGGGCTTCAGTCACAATCACTTCTGAAGCGGCTCGAACCCCTTCATATGCTGACAGTGTTTCCTTTTCTGTTGGAGTGTAATGAGCCTGGGGTCCTCTGTAGCCCTGACTCCAAAGCCCCAGCGCTCTGCCTCCAGTTTCCTCTGGTGCTCTCTGCCAGAGACTCCAAGTAGAGCCATTCTCCCGGGCTGCAGTGCAAAGCATGTTTTTTACACCTGGCCCTGTGCAGACAGGTGCAAGGGCTGCTGCATGGACTGTCCCGTTTGATCTGTTTGAAAGTTTGTCGCTGCTTAGGGCCCCACTGGAAATCCTTTTTCTTCTGGGTTCCGTGGTAGAGAGGGCTGCCAATGAGACTGTAGTTGGGGATACGCATTTGCCAGAAACCCACAGTGCCCAGGAAAGCTTGTGTCTCCTGTTTCTTGGTCGGAGGAGACATGGCTGCTATTTTATTAATAACGTCTGTGGGGACTTTACCCCCACGACCCTCAACGACCAGCACCAAACAGCAGTGCGCAGGCGCAGTTGGGAGGAGTTGATGGAAATCACTTCTTGGAACTCATTTTAATACGAAGCAGGACAGGTTATTAATATGTATAGGTGTATGAGGTAACCTAATGAATAAGTATCATTGAACTGTCCATAACCAAGAACTGCCAGGTTAGTGTGCACATCCATGTTAGTGTGTCCAGGCATCCGGGGCATCGCTAGGAGTCAAGCCGCTGAGCCAGTCCTCTTTCTACCAGAGCTCTGTTCACTGACAGCATCTAAAGAGAGGAAAAAGAAGTAGAAAGGTGAACAAGCCACCTGAAGAACCATTGGAACAAGTATTAGAAAAGTTTAAAGTCCCAACTGAAGTCACCCTTCTACAATATGTAGATGATCATTTAATCAGTTAATTAATACAAGGATTAAACCAAAACTTGATCACTGCTCCTGTGTTGGCACTGCCCTCCCTTGACAAACCATTCTACTAGTTTGCTACCATAGATAAGGAAACAGCCCTGGGGCGGGGGGGGGGGTGTAACTCAAAAGTGGGGAAGCAAGCAACAGCCAATTGCCTATTTATCTAAACTGTTGGACCCAGTAACACAAGGGTGACCTTCTGACTCAGAAGGCAGGAAGATGGGTCACTGATTCTAGGATTTTTGAAGTATGAGGCAGTTTTAATGGAAAAAGATGATTTAGTTCTAACTGCTGAATCATGCCTCAATCCTGCCACTTTTTTATCAAAAGGGGAGACTAATAACCAAGAACTTGAGCATAATTGCTTAAGATATAATAGAATATCATACTAAAGTGTGACCTGACTTGAGGGACATACCCTTGCCAACAGGTCTCCGTTTATTTACTCACTGGGGAGTACAGGCACTAGTGGACCACTTTGGAACCAAGTATATGTGTATTGGAATTTATAAAATCGCCAAAAGGATGGTGGGAAAGTGCCTGACATGCCAGAAGGTCAATAAACAACAGCTCAGAAAAGAAAAGATACTGGGGGGGAGGGACCCTTTCTTGTGTTGCTTACCACAGATACTGCGGTTTGAACGGCCGAAAGAGGTTGGGCGCGCGCTAGCAGAATAAAAGGACCGGTTCGAGAATCTCGGTGGGAAACTACAAACACTCCTGACAACCTAAAGGTCACCTTTCGAAGAACCAGCGAGTAAAAGTGTCTATGAATGACAATTCATTTTGTTCAACTGTTGGATGTATTTGTTATCCTTTCTTTTGTTTTGAGTGTCGAGTGTGTAAAGACAATTGGTGGGTACATTATAGAGAAGAAGAATCTACCCCAGACATTTGTGAAAAGTGTTATTGGGCGGAAAGAAAACGAACCAAATTAACCCTGTAATTAGCAGTAAAAATCGGAGAGATTATCCAGGGGTCTGAAGAGTGGTGGAGGATATATAGAAAAGGGATAAATCCCGAATTAGGTTGTACACATCCTAACGAATATAAACAAGGTAGCCCAAGAATAATTCGGGTAGTGTGCCGGTCCCAGGTGAAACATCTGGATTGTTCAGCCCCGGAAGTGACACATAAAAATTGGGAAACCTATAACACTCGTAAGCGGAGGACAGGAAGAACCCCTGAAGACTACAACTGCTGCCGATGGAACACCTTGCTGCCCCAAGCAACGGAGTAGGCAAAGGAGGCAGAGGCATAAGGAAATCGTGGGGTATTAAGCCCTCCAGTCCTATCACGAGGTGGCTCCATACACCAAGGCTGAAAAGGCACCAGATACCCAAGAACCAGAAAATACCAAACAAAAACAATAGAGTCCAAGCGTCACCACTCTAGAATAGTTATTATGAATCCACCAATTGCCTTAAAGAATGGGGGGCTAATCATTGTATTTTTATTGATTTACTTTAATTTTGTATTTTGTTATTTGGGGACTGGGACCGCATTAGATCCAAGGCAAAACATACGGGGTACATTAGCTCGAGCTTTGAATACTCCTACGTTTTGTGCTAGTCTTGCCACACCAAATACTCCATTTATCACGTGTTTGGTAGGAGTGCCACTCAATAGTTCCACCTGGAAAGTTTTTGAGGTTGCAATGAGTAAAATAGCAAGATGGCCTTATGTTTATAATGCCAGTGAGGGCATGACAAGGTATGATGCTTGGGATGATAGACTCCCAATTGGTCCAGACCCACAGGAACTGGAAAGAATGGATTCTTTGAATGCCAGCTATTGTATATACATAGATGCTGCCAAGGACCCACGTAACAAAGGTAATCACATTAATGTTTCTTGAACGACGACCCAAAACTGATTTAGAAAAAGAAGAGGCATCAATGCTATTAGCTCAAAAGGCTGTTAGTCGGTTTGAGGAACAAATTGGTCAAAATTGAAAGGGGGGATTGTGATAAGTAGACTAACTAGGACTTGTTCTCAAACCTACTATGGCTGTAAATAGGTAACCAGGGCAAAGGGGAACCATTTTCTTATCATTAGCAACATCTTGATAAATTAACTAAATGAATTAACCAAATAAGGCACGGAACACAACGTAGAGGAGGACTACGAGGGACCAGGACAACCCCCCCCACCAGCATACACGGCCACAGAAGAATACCAGGATATGCCACGTGTACCCGGAACTATGGGAGTATAAAAAGGGGACTCTAGAGGGGTGAGGCAAGTGTTGTTTGCAGGAGCAAGGGTCTCCTCTGCATGCCCAGCGCTGTTTTGTCTGCTCGCATCTTGCTTAAATAAATTGTGTTTGGAAATTTACAAATTTGTCACTGCCATTTATAACACCCCTTGATGGCACCAGGGTGTTTGGCACAGCCATGTGAGGGTGACGTCAAGGGGGGGAACTGCCAGCCAGCGGCAGGGACCTTCTCCGATCTTCCCAAGCTGGGGACAGTGGTGTTATGCTGAGACATAACACCAGAGCTGGGGTCTCCCCACGGGCTCCTGGGGCATATTTCAAAATCCCAAATTTCATAAACCTCCCACACTGGGTATTGCCACCAAGTGCCTCAAAAATTACCAAGAAAACACAGAATTACATCTGCAAGGGCAAAAAGTGCTTTCAATTTTGGCTCTGGTGAGGTGATCCAAAGAGCTGAAGAGGGTTTATGCTCTTCTTTGAGGGCCCCTGGGCAGGTGGGCCAGCCAGCTGAGCTGCGGGTGTCTCTAGAAGGTCTCTCTGAGCTCTTCCTGACCAGAGGCAGCACTGGGAGGAGGGACAGGGTGGGCTGCGGGTGTTCCCTGTGCAGATTGGCCCCTGCTAGGGGCAGTGCTGCTGCTTCATGGCTTCCCCCTCCTCCCTGTTCTTCTCCTGCTCCTCTGGCACAGAAGAAGAAAGATGCTGTGCTTCATCTCCATCCGGGATCACAATCTGCCCCCATCATGATCACAATGTCTCAGCGTTTTATGTGAAATATGTCCCTGGGGTGCTGAAATCCTCCCCCCCCCTGCTCAAGGCTCAATGTCCATGACTTCAAAAAACCAAGTGCAGACCTCATTGCCCTGCTATGTTGATCTGCTTTATTGCCTCTGGAGCCCAGGGTGTAGGACCCAACTGGGAGCTGGCACTGGAGGGCCCGGATTCTGCCGCATCCTGTGCAGTGCAGGAAGGACGGTTCTCCTCCTTTTCCTCCCAGCTGAAGAAGCCTCATAGCTGGTGCTGCCCATCAACCAGCCATGGAGATCATCTTCCCGCTGCGGGGACCTGCTGCGCGGCCTCCGCCTCTGCACAGTGTGCTGCTGAGCAGTCCCCGCTGTGGTTGCCAGATGGGAGCTGGCACTGGAGGGCCCTGGAGCGCCATCATCCCTTGTGTCTTGGTAGCAGTGTGGCAGAGTTCTGCTCCTCTTGCCAGCTGAGGTGACAAGGGACCAGCTGCAGACATCACTGCCCCTCTGTGGGGCTCTGCTCGGAGTCCTCTCCCTGACCCTTCTCCCCTGGCAGCGGGAGGAAGGTTTGACTCCACGCTTGGAGAGGGAGCAGCCCTGCGGCTGTGAAGAAACCTGCCATGTGGGAGGCCAAAGAGAGCAATGTCAGTCCCAGAAGGAAACCCATCCCCTGTCCCTCTGGAACCGTCAGCCACCCTCTGGTGTTACCTCAGTCCTCGGAGGCAGAGCCACTGGTCCCACAGAACCCGCCTGTGTGCAGTCGCCCCCCTGCTGACCGAGGAGGGAACGGGCAGATGATGGCTGCTTATTAAATGCACTATCCACCCGCTCCTCTTGATCAGGGGGCCTGTAGTACACACCCACGATAATGTCACATGTACTAGCCTGCCCTTTAATTCTTACCCACAAGCTCTCGACGAAGGGTTCATCCCTACCCAGGTGGAGGTCAATACATTCTAGGTACTCTCTAACATAAAGAGCAGCTCCTCCACCTCGCCTCCCTAACCTATCTTTCCTAAAAAGCACATAGCCATCCATGGTAGCGTGCCAGTCGTCCAGGCTGTCCCACCACGTCTCTGTCATTGCAATGAGATCGTGGCCCTGCGACCGCACAAAGATCTCTAATTCTTCTTGTTTGTTCCCCATGCTACGTGCGTTTGTATAAAGGCATTTTAGTGGGGCAGCAGAAGCAGGTATCCCCAACAGCTCACAGTGAGATTTTCGATAGGGGACGGGCAAAATTGGCTCCACTAAGGAGTTCACAGGGTAATTCACAGAGTTATCCCTACTCTCACGTGGAGCAACATCTCCAAGTCTACCATTGTGTTCTTGGCATTAACCTATTGCCACCATCAACTCGTGCTGTGATTCCCAAAGCACCTGCCTGACCCCAGCAGCCTCTGTAATATCCCCTTCCCCCTTCCTAACTAGTTTAAAGCCCTATCAATGAGCCCTGCCATCTCCTGAGCAAGAATCCACTTTCCTCTTTGGGACTGGTGAGCCCCATTAGCAGTACTCATGCCCGGAGCAGAGTACACCATCCCCTGGTCAAAAAACCCAAAGTTCTTGTGCAGGCACCAGCCTTTCAGCCAATGATTCAATTCATGGGTTCTCCTGACCTGCTCTGAGCCCCACCTCCCACAAGTGGGGATAGAAGAAATTATTATTTGGGCTCCTGCCCCCCCAACAAAGTGCCCTAGGTCACGGAATTCTCTCTGGATAGCGCGCAGGCTACACTTCGTGATTGCATCCTTGCCTGCTTGAACTATCAATAGTGGATAATAATCAGAGGAACTAACCAGCCCTGGGAGCCTTTTGGTAATATCCCTGACCCGGGCTCCAGGAAGGCAGCACACCTCCCTGCGTGTAGGGTCTGGCCTACATATGGGGCCCTCCGTCCCACTGAGGAGGGAATCCCCAACCACAACTACCCTTCTTTCTTGCTTCACTGAGGCCGTCTCAAGGCGTGCAGATACTCGTCTCACTCTGGGCTTGCGCTTCCTCTGAGGTAGAGGGGCTGTATTCATCTCTTCACATACCTCCTCATCAACTTCCAGGGCCCCAAACCTGTTGCTAATGGAAACCTGGGGGAGTGGGGTAGGTAGGCGGGGGGAGCGTCTACGGCGACGAGTAGGGACTGCCTTCCAGACCTCCTCAGGCTTTGGGTCACTCCCATTTACCTGGCTAGGACAGGGCACGGGGACCACTTTCAGTAGGTTGGTGTCTTCCTTGGACTCTTCCTTCTTGGATGCCAGGGAGCTGCAGCACCCGTCGATCTGTCGCTCACTTTCCCGGATGGCTCTCAGCCGTTTGAGCTCCTCTCGCTCACTTTCCCGGATGGCTCTCAGCCGTTTGAGCTCCTCTCGCTCACTTTCCCGGATGGCTCTCAGCCGTTTGAGCTCCTCTCGCTCACTTTCCCGGATGGCTCTCAGCCGTTGGAGCTTCTCTCGCTCACTTTCCCGGATGGCTCTCAGCCGTTCGAGCTTCTCTCGCTCACTTTCCCGGATGGCTCTCAGCCTTGCGAGCTCATCTTCTAGATTAGCAACCCAGCAAAGCAGGTCATCCACCTGCTCACACCTCACACAGGTGAAGCCTTTGCCTCTTTTCCCTGGCAGTAGCAGACTCTGACATTCCCTGCAGCCAGTGACCTGAACTGAAGCGTCCCTAGGCAGGTCCCTCATTGGGGCTGGTGAGGAAGCTGCCTTGTCTCTGATCTTCAACTCAGACTGCCTGGAGAAAAAAAAGGAGTGATCCCCGGTTAGGGCTATTCTTGCAGCCTCCTCTGGCCTTCAGTTGTTTTCCTGGAGCACATTCTATCATGATTTGGCTTGGAAGGGACCTCAAAGATCACCGAGTTCCACTCCCCCCTGCCACCGCCACAGGCAGGGATGCTCTCCACTTGACCAGGTTGCCCAACACCCCATCCAGCCAAGCCTTGAAGACTTCCAGGGAGCCAGGGGCATCCACCACCTCTCTAGGCAACCTCTCCCAGAGCCTCAACGCCCTCACACAAAAGAATTTCTTCTTCAGATCTAAACTAAAGCTCCCTTCTCTCACTTTCAAAGCAGTCCCCTCGTCCTATCGCTACACGCCCTGATAAAGAGTCGTGCTTCATCTGTCCTGGAGGCCCCCTTTAAGTCCTCTTCTCTACACAGACCAGCTTCAGAGAGCAGACAAGTAGCAGTTAGCTTAAAGCCCAGCAAGGATGGGTAAGAGCTGGGTTTGACAGCACTGAGTGATGCGGGCAGTATCGGTCTGCTGTGGCAGAAAGAGAAACACTGAGGGGATGGGAAGAAAAACCGCAAAACCACAAACAAAGGAAACTTTTCCTGAGGCTATTTTGATGCTGATTCTTACCTGACAT
Organism: Gallinula chloropus; assembly: GCF_964237585.1. Taxonomy (NCBI): domain Eukaryota; kingdom Metazoa; phylum Chordata; class Aves; order Gruiformes; family Rallidae; genus Gallinula; species Gallinula chloropus. The sequence continues at coordinate 26,737,243 of NC_140090.1, read as the reverse complement.
AGAACAGTAAAGAGGCCTGCTTCCTGCCAACTGCATTGATGCTGCAGCGTTCCACAGACACATCATCCATCTTATACCACAGTGCGTTGCTGGCCTGCAAAGAAAGGCAGCGGTATCTGGAGATGAACTGCGTGGTTGCTCCACAAAAGCACAGGCAGAAAACTAGGGAGCCAAGAGTGCACCAGAAGAACTCAAGAAAAAAAACCCAAGCAGCTCGTTGCCAGTGCTTCGTAACTGTGTGGCCTCACAGCCTTCTGCATACTTGTTATTTTCTGTTGATCTCCCTGGGATGGCACTGAGCCAGTACCAGCCTGGAAGAACCAAGAGATGGGTACAGAGCACAGGGCAGGATGTGCGAGCAGGCCAGCGGCTGCTTACCTCTATTCCCCAGCTAAGCAAGTCGGGCTTGCTGGAGATTTCTTCAGGCTTCGAGTTCTGGCGAGTCACCGTCTTCCGCATGGCACAGCCACTGCCCGCAGAATCCATGTTTTCGACTGCCTCTCTCGCCTCAACGCTCGCTGCTGGGGCTTCTTCCTGCTGCTCTTCAGTGGCTGTTTCTTCTTCTCCACTAGAGCTGTCAGACTTTTTCCTTTGGGAGGACAGCCACCAGCAGCCAGCAAGTGCCAGCACTCCAGGTATGGCACACAGGAGGACTGTGTGGAAGCACCAAGCCATTTCACACAGCCTCAGCGCTTCCAGCTGGGAGGAGAAACAAGAAAGCACCTTACAATCGTCACCGGGAAAGTAACACAAAGGCTGAAGTTTCCTAAATGCCTGAAGGCACCAACAGGGTCGTTTTCCAGCCGCCCCTTAAATTCACGTCCCTACCAGAGAGCACACAACAAGTTCCTCACCTAAGACTGGGGATAGCTGGACATTTTGCACCACTAGACTTCTGGATGTCACCTGACTTCACCTTTACAGTTCAAACAATTTCACCAGACAGAATCAAGGGAGACTAGAAAGCTCTGGGGGCGGCAGTGCAAAACACTGGTGCCCAAGTTGGCTTTTCCTCCTTTCTCTGAATCATAGAATCATAGAATGATCTGGGTTGGAAGGGACCCCAAGGATCATAGAGCTCCAACCCCCTGCCACAGGCAGGGACACCAACCTCCAGGCCTGGATCTACACAAGGCTGCCCAGGGCCACATCCAACCTGGCCTTGAACACCTCCAGGGACGGGGAAACCACTACATCTCTGGGCAGCCTGTTCCAGCACCTCACCACTCTTTCTGTAAAAAACTTCCCCCTAATATCTAATCTAAACCTTCCCTCCTTTAGCTTTAGTCCATTCCCCCTTGACCTGCCATTATCTGCTCTGTCGAATCCCCTCCTGCCTATAAGCTCCCTTCAGGTACTGGAAGGCTGCAATGAGGTCCCCCCGCAGCCTTCTCTTCTCCAGGCTGAACAAGCCCAGTTCCCTCAGCCTCTCTTTGTAGGGCAGGTGCTCCAGCCCTCTAATCATCCTTGTGGCCCTCCTCTGAACCCTCTCCAACAGTTCCACATCCTTCTTGTATTGAGGGCCCCAGATCTGGACGCAGTACTCCAGATGGGGCCTCACGAGGGCAGAGTAGAGAGGGACAATCACCTCCCTGTCCCTGCTGGCCACTCCTCTCCTGATGGAGCCCAGGATACCATTGGCCCTGTGAGCTGCAAGAGCACACTGCTGGCTCATGTCAAGCTCCTCGTCCACCACAACCCCCAAGTCCTTCTCAGCAGGGCTACTCTCAAGAAGCTCTTCTCCCAGTCTGTATCTGTGCCTGGGATGCTTCCGTCCCAAGTGCAACACCTTACACTTGGCAGTGTTGAACCTCATTAGTTTCCCCCGGGCACATCTTTCAAGCCTGTCAAGGTCCCTCTGGATGGCTTCCTTTCCTTCTGGGGTGTCGACCACACCACTCAGCTTGGTGTCGTCTGCAAACTTGCTGAGGGTGCACTCAATTCCATCATCGATGTCATTGATAAAGATGGTAAAGAGCACCGGTCCCAAGACAGACCCCTGGGGGACACCGCTTGTCACCGGCCTCCACCTGGACATAGACCCATTGACCACCACCCTTTGGCTATGGTCTGTTAACCAGTTTCTTATCCACTGGATGGTCCACCCATCAAATCCACTTCTCTCCAATTTAGAATCCATTTCTCTCCAATTTAGAATGAATGGGCATCAAACAGAAGACTTAAGAAAAGGACATTCCTCCCAGGCTGCCCAGGGAGGTTGGGGAGTCTCTGGAAGGATTCAAAACCTACCTGGATGATGTCGTGTGTGACCTGCTCGAGGTGATCTCCCCTGACAAGACTAGAGGTGATCTCCCCCAACAAGACTAGAGGTGATCTCCCCCGACAAGACTAGAGGTGATCTTCCCCGACAAGACTAGAGGTGATCTCCCCCGACAAGACTAGAGGTGATCTCCCTTGACAAGACTAGAGGTGATCTCCCCCAACAAGAGGTGATCTCCCCTGACAAGACTAGAGGTGATCTCCCCCAACAAGACAAGAGGTGATCTCCCCCAACAAGAGGTGATCTCCCCTGACAAGACTAGAGGTGATCTCCCCCAACAAGACTAGAGGTGATCTCTCCCGACAAGACTAGAGGTGCTTCCACTCTGAGAAGTGACCTCCCAAGTGATGCCCCTCTGCCAGAGATGTCTACTGGTTGATCACCAGAGGTCCCTGGCAACCGTTGCTGTTCTAGACCTCTATTGGGTGTTTGCTTAGCAACAGTTGGTTGGCTAGAGACAGGGGGGCTGGAGGCGGAAAACCAGGACACACTTCTTTCAGATGGGGACAAAGCCAGGACATTCAAGATCCTGTCAAACTCCAGAGGTTTATTAGTCCATCTGCAGCAGATACAGGACTCTTCTTTTTTTTTTTTAAATTACTATTTTTTAAGAGAATAGGCATAGCAGTAAAGGAGGGGCACCTGTTTCAGCTAGAAATGTGAGGAAAAGGAGCTCCATCCCATTCCCAAGACTGTTTTTCCTCCTTTTCTTAAAGGTGGGTCTGCCAGTATCTGACAGGGAATAATGTGCTTGCAGGGGTGGGAGCTGGGGAAGCCGTCTCTCCTGCCCAGGGCTGATTCTCAGGCGTCAGGAGGTGACAGGGAGCTGAGGAAGGTGCAGTTGTTTGGTCCTAGCAGGGACAGCAGGGCCGAAGTGATGGCTTGCTGGGGACTGGCACGCACCACACCAGGTTTTGTGGGACCTGAGCACTGCCATTTCATCCTGGGTTCTGCCAGACTGGCTGGGAGGGTCGGGTTTGCAAAAGCTTTTTGTTCTGCTGAATCTGAGGGTGTGATGTTCCTCTTGCCTGTGCCACAGCCTCTGCGGCCAGGATGGATGCTGGGGCGAGCCTGGGTGCCCACAGCTCTGCTGCTCTCAAGGCAGGTCCTGGGGCAGCCCATGCCAGCGTGGCCAAACTCTGGCAAGGCTTGAAAATAGCCCTCAAAGTGCAGTGATTTCCCAGCTGCAGGCTGGGTGCTTTTCCCCTCTGACTCATCCCTGGTTTTCTCCCGAGTTGCCCCAACCTGTCACTCTCCTGCAGTCACGTTTCTGTGCTGGATAACTGTGTTTTGCGACTCTGCTGGTCTGAACGCATCAGTTCCAGGCAGCGGTGACGCAAAATGTCCCTTAGGTCACCCGTCCCCGTAACTAGAGGTGGGGAAAGGTGCAGTTTAATGAGTTGCACTGTCTGCTCATCCCCCGGTGTAAACGGGCATGGCTGCAAGAGGGTCCAGGGGCTGCGAGCATCTGGCATGGAAGAGGGTAAGGAGCGAGGGGCAGGAACAGCAGCTCGCAGGCAGAGCCTGTCTGCCTCTCTCTCTCTGTGTGCCATCTGTGGCCTTTGGAGCTTTCCAGTGGGGACTTGACCAGGGCAGAGGGGAGGATCACCTCCTTTGACCTGCTGGCCACGCTCCTCTTGATGCACCCTAGGATCCCACTGGCCTTCTTAGCTCCCAGGGCACAGTGCTGGCTCATGGCCAACCTGTCACCCACCAGGGTCTCCCTATGAACATCCAGCCCAGCACCAGCAGTCAGGATGCCAGGAGGAGCTGGGCTTCAGTCACAATCACTTCTGAAGCGGCTCGAACCCCTTCATATGCTGACAGTGTTTCCTTTTCTGTTGGAGTGTAATGAGCCTGGGGTCCTCTGTAGCCCTGACTCCAAAGCCCCAGCGCTCTGCCTCCAGTTTCCTCTGGTGCTCTCTGCCAGAGACTCCAAGTAGAGCCATTCTCCCGGGCTGCAGTGCAAAGCATGTTTTTTACACCTGGCCCTGTGCAGACAGGTGCAAGGGCTGCTGCATGGACTGTCCCGTTTGATCTGTTTGAAAGTTTGTCGCTGCTTAGGGCCCCACTGGAAATCCTTTTTCTTCTGGGTTCCGTGGTAGAGAGGGCTGCCAATGAGACTGTAGTTGGGGATACGTATTTGCCAGAAACCCACAGTGCCCAGGAAAGCTTGTGTCTCCTGTTTCTTGGTCGGAGGAGACATGGCTGCTATTTTATTAATAACGTCTGTGGGGACTTTACCCCCACGACCCTCAACGACCAGCACCAAACAGCAGTGCGCAGGCGCAGTTGGGAGGAGTTGATGGAAATCACTTCTTGGAACTCATTTTAATACGAAGCAGGACAGGTTATTAATATGTATAGGTGTATGAGGTAACCTAATGAATAAGTATCATTGAACTGTCCATAACCAAGAACTGCCAGGTTAGTGTGCACATCCATGTTAGTGTGTCCAGGCATCCGGGGCATCGCTAGGAGTCAAGCCGCTGAGCCAGTCCTCTTTCTACCAGAGCTCTGTTCACTGACAGCATCTAAAGAGAGGAAAAAGAAGTAGAAAGGTGAACAAGCCACCTGAAGAACCATTGGAACAAGTATTAGAAAAGTTTAAAGTCCCAACTGAAGTCACCCTTCTACAATATGTAGATGATCATTTAATCAGTTAATTAATACAAGGATTAAACCAAAACTTGATCACTGCTCCTGTGTTGGCACTGCCCTCCCTTGACAAACCATTCTACTAGTTTGCTACCATAGATAAGGAAACAGCCCTGGGGCGGGGGGGGGGTGTAACTCAAAAGTGGGGAAGCAAGCAACAGCCAATTGCCTATTTATCTAAACTGTTGGACCCAGTAACACAAGGGTGACCTTCTGACTCAGAAGGCAGGAAGATGGGTCACTGATTCTAGGATTTTTGAAGTATGAGGCAGTTTTAATGGAAAAAGATGATTTAGTCCTAACTGCTGAATCATGCCTCAATCCTGCCACTTTTTTATCAAAAGGGGAGACTAATAACCAAGAACTTGAGCATAATTGCTTAAGATATAATAGAATATCATACTAAAGTGTGACCTGACTTGAGGGACATACCCTTGCCAACAGGTCTCCGTTTATTTACTCACTGGGGAGTACAGGCACTAGTGGACCACTTTGGAACCAAGTATATGTGTATTGGAATTTATAAAATCGCCAAAAGGATGGTGGGAAAGTGCCTGACATGCCAGAAGGTCAATAAACAACAGCTCAGAAAAGAAAAGATACTGGGGGGGAGGGACCCTTTCTTGTGTTGCTTACCACAGATACTGCGGTTTGAACGGCCGAAAGAGGTTGGGCGCGCGCGCTAGCAGAATAAAAGGACCGGTTCGAGAATCTCGGTGGGAAACTACAAACACTCCTGACAACCTAAAGGTCACCTTTCGAAGAACCAGCGAGTAAAAGTGTCTATGAATGACAATTCATTTTGTTCAACTGTTGGATGTATTTGTTATCCTTTCTTTTGTTTTGAGTGTCGAGTGTGTAAAGACAATTGGTGGGTACATTATAGAGAAGAAGAATCTACCCCAGACATTTGTGAAAAGTGTTATTGGGCGGAAAGAAAACGAACCAAATTAACCCTGTAATTAGCAGTAAAAATCGGAGAGATTATCCAGGGGTCTGAAGAGTGGTGGAGGATATATAGAAAAGGGATAAATCCCGAATTAGGTTGTACACATCCTAACGAATATAAACAAGGTAGCCCAAGAATAATTCGGGTAGTGTGCCGGTCCCAGGTGAAACATCTGGATTGTTCAGCCCTGGAAGTGACACATAAAAATTGGGAAACCTATAACACTCGTAAGCGGAGGACAGGAAGAACCCCTGAAGACTACAACTGCTGCCGATGGAACACCTTGCTGCCCCAAGCAACGGAGTAGGCAAAGGAGGCAGAGGCATAAGGAAATCGTGGGGTATTAAGCCCTCCAGTCCTATCACGAGGTGGCTCCATACACCAAGGCTGAAAAGGCACCAGATACCCAAGAACCAGAAAATACCAAACAAAAACAATAGAGTCCAAGCGTCACCACTCTAGAATAGTTATTATGAATCCACCAATTGCCTTAAAGAATGGGGGGCTAATCATTGTATTTTTATTGATTTACTTTAATTTTGTATTTTGTTATTTGGGGACTGGGACCGCATTAGATCCAAGGCAAAACATACGGGGTACATTAGCTCGAGCTTTGAATACTCCTACGTTTTGTGCTAGTCTTGCCACACCAAATACTCCATTTATCACGTGTTTGGTAGGAGTGCCACTCAATAGTTCCACCTGGAAAGTTTTTGAGGTTGCAATGAGTAAAATAGCAAGATGGCCTTATGTTTATAATGCCAGTGAGGGCATGACAAGGTATGATGCTTGGGATGATAGACTCCCAATTGGTCCAGACCCACAGGAACTGGAAAGAATGGATTCTTTGAATGCCAGCTATTGTATATACATAGATGCTGCCAAGGACCCACGTAACAAAGGTAATCACATTAATGTTTCTTGAACGACGACCCAAAACTGATTTAGAAAAAGAAGAGGCATCAATGCTATTAGCTCAAAAGGCTGTTAGTCGGTTTGAGGAACAAATTGGTCAAAATTGAAAGGGGGGATTGTGATAAGTAGACTAACTAGGACTTGTTCTCAAACCTACTATGGCTGTAAATAGGTAACCAGGGCAAAGGGGAACCATTTTCTTATCATTAGCAACATCTTGATAAATTAACTAAATGAATTAACCAAATAAGGCACGGAACACAACGTAGAGGAGGACTACGAGGGACCAGGACGACCCCCCCCACCAGCATACACGGCCACAGAAGAATACCAGGATATGCCACGTGTACCCGGAACTATGGGAGTATAAAAAGGGGACTCTAGAGGGGTGAAGCAAGTGTTGTTTGCAGGAGCAAGGGTCTCCTCTGCATGCCCAGCGCTGTTTTGTCTGCTCGCATCTTGCTTAAATAAATTGTGTTTGGAAATTTACAAATTTGTCACTGCCATTTATAACACCCCTTGATGGCACCAGGGTGTTTGGCACAGCCATGTGAGGGTGACGTCAAGGGGGGGAACTGCCAGCCAGCGGCAGGGACCTTCTCAGATCTTCCCAAGCTGGGGACAGTGGTGTTATGCTGAGACATAACACCAGAGCTGGGGTCTCCCCACGGGCTCCTGGGGCATATTTCAAAATCCCAAATTTCATAAACCTCCCACACTGGGTATTGCCACCTAGTGCCTCAAAAATTACCAAGAAAACACAGAATTACATCTGCAAGGGCAAAAAGTGCTTTCAATTTTGGCTCTGGTGAGGTGATCCAAAGAGCTGAAGAGGGTTTATGCTCTTCTTTGAGGGCCCCTGGGCAGGTGGGCCAGCCAGCTGAGCTGCGGGTGTCTCTAGAAGGTCTCTCTGAGCTCTTCCTGACCAGAGGCAGCACTGGGAGGAGGGACAGGGTGGGCTGCGGGTGTTCCCTGTGCAGATTGGCCCCTGCTAGGGGCAGTGCTGCTGCTTCATGGCTTCCCCCTCCTCCCTGTTCTTCTCCTGCTCCTCTGGCACAGAAGAAGAAAGATGCTGTGCTTCATCTCCATCCGGGATCACAATCTGCCCCCATCATGATCACAATGTCTCAGCGTTTTATGTGAAATATGTCCCTGGGGTGCTGAAACCCTCCTCCCCCCTGCTCAAGGCTCAATGTCCATGACTTCAAAAAACCAAGTGCAGACCTCATTGCCCTGCTATGTTGATTTGCTTTATTGCCTCTGGAGCCCAGGGTGTAGGACCCAACTGGGAGCTGGCACTGGAGGGCCCGGATTCTGCCGCATCCTGTGCAGTGCAGGAAGGACGGTTCTCCTCCTTTTCCTCCCAGCTGAAGAAGCCTCATAGCTGGTACTGCCCATCAACCAGCCATGGAGGTCATCTTCCCGCTGCGGGGACCTGCTGCGTGGCCTCCGCCTCTGCACAGTGTGCTGCTGAGCAGTCCCTGCTGTGGTTGCCAGATGGGAGCTGGCATTGGAGGGTCCAGATGCTGCAGTATCCCGGGGACTGTGGTCACCACTGAAAAGCACAGTTCGCCTCCTCTTCTTCCCAGCTGAAGAAGCCTCATAGCTGGTGCTGCCCATCAACCAGCCATGGAGGTCATCTTCCCGCTGCGGGGACCTGCTGCGCGGCCTCCGCCTCTGCACAGTGTGCTGCTGAGCAGTCCCCGCTGTGGTTGCCAGATGGGAGCTGGCACTGGAGGGCCCGGATGCTGCAGTATCCCGGGGACTGTGGTCACCACTGAAAAGCACTGGTCTCCTTTTCTTCCCAGCTGAAGCGTCATGGCCATGGACTTTGCTGCCCTGCTGTGGGAGTCTGCTTTGCTCCCTCTGCCTTGGCATGCTTTGCTTCCCAGCAGCCGTGGTTGTGGGAGCTGGCTTGGAGCTGGCACTGGAGGGCCCTGGAGCGCCATCATCCCTTGTGTCTTGGTAGCAGTGTGGCAGAGTTCTGCTCCTCTTGCCAGCTGAGGTGACAAGGGACCAGCTGCAGACATCACTGCCCCTCTGTGGGGCTCTGCTCGGAGTCCTCTCCCTGACCCTTCTCCCCTGGCAGCGGGAGGAAGGTTTGACTCCACGCTTGGAGAGGGAGCAGCCCTGCGGCTGTGAAGAAACCTGCCATGTGGGAGGCCAAAGAGAGCAATGTCAGTCCCAGAAGGAAACCCATCCCCTGTCCCTCTGGAACCGTCAGCCACCCTCTGGTGTTACCTCAGTCCTCGGAGGCAGAGCCACTGGTCCCACAGAACCCGCCTGTGTGCAGTCGCCCCCCTGCTGACCGAGGAGGGAACGGGCAGATGATGGCTGCTTATTAAATGCACTATCCACCCGCTCCTCTTGATCAGGGGGCCTGTAGTCCACACCCACGATAATGTCACATGTACTAGCCTGCCCTTTAATTCTTACCCACAAGCTCTCGACGAAGGGTTCATCCCTACCCAGGTGGAGGTCAATACATTCTAGGTACTCTCTAACATAAAGAGCAGCTCCTCCACCTCGCCTCCCTAACCTATCTTTCCTAAAAAGCACATAGCCATCCATGGTAGCGTGCCAGTCGTCCAGGCTGTCCCACCACGTCTCTGTCATTGCAATGAGATCGTGGCCCTGCGACCGCACAAAGATCTCTAATTCTTCTTGTTTGTTCCCCATGCTACGTGCGTTTGTATAAAGGCATTTTAGTGGGGCAGCAGAAGCAGGTATCCCCAACAGCTCACAGTGAGATTTTCGATAGGGGACGGGCAAAATTGGCTCCACTAAGGAGTTCACAGGGTAATTCACAGAGTTATCCCTACTCTCACGTGGAGCAACATCTCCAAGTCTACCATTGTGCTCTTGGCATTAACCTATTGCCACCATCAACTCGTGCTGTGATTCCCAAAGCACCTGCCTGACCCCAGCAGCCTCTGTAATATCCCCTTCCCCCTTCCTAACTAGTTTAAAGCCCTATCAATGAGCCCTGCCATCTCCTGAGCAAGAATCCGCTTTCCTCTTTGGGACTGGTGAGCCCCATTAGCAGTACTCATGCCCGGAGCAGAGTACACCATCCCCTGGTCAAAAAACCCAAAGTTCTTGTGCAGGCACCAGCCTTTCAGCCAATGATTCAGTTCATGGGTTCTCCTGACCTGCTCTGAGCCCCACCTCCCACAAGTGGGGATAGAAGAAATTATTATTTGGGCTCCTGCCCCCCCAACAAAGTGCCCTAGGTCACGGAATTCTCTCTGGATAGCGCGCAGGCTACACTTCGTGATTGCATCCTTGCCTGCTTGAACTATCAATAGTGGATAATAATCAGAGGAACTAACCAGCCCTGGGAGCCTTTTGGTAATATCCCTGACCCGGGCTCCAGGAAGGCAGCACACCTCCCTGCGTGTAGGGTCTGGCCTACATATGGGGCCCTCCGTCCCACTGAGGAGGGAATCCCCAACCACAACTACCCTTCTTTCTTGCTTCACTGAGGCCGTCTCAAGGCGTGCAGATACTCGTCTCACTCTGGGCTTGCGCTTCCTCTGAGGTAGAGGGGCTGTATTCATCTCTTCACATACCTCCTCATCAACTTCCAGGGCCCCAAACCTGTTGCTAATGGAAACCTGGGGGAGTGGGGTAGGTAGGCGGGGGGAGCGTCTACGGCGACGAGTAGGGACTACCTTCCAGACCTCCTCAGGCTTTGGGTCACTCCCATTTACCTGGCTAGGACAGGGCACGGGGACCACTTTCAGTAGGTTGGTGTCTTCCTTGGACTCTTCCTTCTTGGATGCCAGGGAGCTGCAGCACCCGTCGATCTGTCGCTCACTTTCCCGGATGGCTCTCAGCCGTTTGAGCTCCTCTCGCTCACTTTCCCGGATGGCTCTCAGCCGTTTGAGCTCCTCTCGCTCACTTTCCCGGATGGCTCTCAGCCGTTGGAGCTTCTCTCGCTCACTTTCCCGGATGGCTCTCAGCCGTTCGAGCTTCTCTCGCTCACTTTCCCGGATGGCTCTCAGCCTTGCGAGCTCATCTTCTAGATTAGCAACCCAGCAAAGCAGGTCATCCACCTGCTCACACCTCACACAGGTGAAGCCTTTGCCTCTTTTCCCTGGCAGTAGCAGACTCTGACATTCCCTGCAGCCAGTGACCTGAACTGAAGCGTCCCTAGGCAGGTCCCTCATTGGGGCTGGTGAGGAAGCTGCCTTGTCTCTGATCTTCAACTCAGACTGCCTGGAGAAAAAAAAGGAGTGATCCCCGGTTAGGGCTATTCTTGCAGCCTCCTCTGGCCTTCAGTTGTTTTCCTGGAGCACATTCTATCATGATTTGGCTTGGAAGGGACCTCAAAGATCACCGAGTTCCACTCCCCCCTGCCACCGCCACAGGCAGGGATGCTCTCCACTTGACCAGGTTGCCCAACACCCCATCCAGCCAAGCCTTGAAGACTTCCAGGGAGCCAGGGGCATCCACCACCTCTCTAGGCAACCTCTCCCAGAGCCTCAACGCCCTCACACAAAAGAATTTCTTCTTCAGATCTAAACTAAAGCTCCCTTCTCTCACTTTCAAAGCAGTTCCCTCGTCCTATCGCTACACGCCCTGATAAAGAGTCGTGCTTCATCTGTCCTGGAGGCCCCCTTTAAGTCCTCTTCTCTACACAGACCAGCTTCAGAGAGCAGACAAGTAGCAGTTAGCTTAAAGCCCAGCAAGGATGGGTAAGAGCTGGGTTTGACAGCACTGAGTGATGCGGGCAGTAACGGTCTGCTGTGGCAGAAAGAGAAACACTGAGGGGATGGGAAGAAAAACCGCAAAACCACAAACAAAGGAAACTTTTCCTGAGGCTATTTTGATGCTGATTCTTACCTGACATAGAACAGTAAAGAGGCCTGCTTCCTGCCAACTGCATTGATGCTGCAGCGTTCCACAGACACATCATCCATCTTATACCACAGTGCGTTGCTGGCCTGCAAAGAAAGGCAGCGGTATCTGGAGATGAACTGCGTGGTTGCTCCACAAAAGCACAGGCAGAAAACTAGGGAGCCAAGAGTGCACCAGAAGAACTCAAGAAAAAAAACCCAAGCAGCTCGTTGCCAGTGCTTCGTAACTGTGTGGCCTCACAGCCTTCTGCATACTTGTTATTTTCTGTTGATCTCCCTGGGATGGCACTGAGCCAGTACCAGCCTGGAAGAACCAAGAGATGGGTACAGAGCACAGGGCAGGATGTGCGAGCAGGCCAGCAGCTGCTTACCTCTATTCCCCAGCTAAGCAAGTCGGGCTTGCTGGAGATTTCTTCAGGCTTCGAGTTCTGGCGAGTCACCGTCTTCCGCATGGCACAGCCACTGCCCGCAGAATCCATGTTTTCGACTGCCTCTCTCGCCTCAACGCTCGCTGCTGGGGCTTCTTCCTGCTGCTCTTCAGTGGCTGTTTCTTCTTCTCCACTAGAGCTGTCAGACTTTTTCCTTTGGGAGGACAGCCACCAGCAGCCAGCAAGTGCCAGCACTCCAGGTATGGCACACAGGAGGACTGTGTGGAAGCACCAAGCCATTTCACACAGCCTCAGCGCTTCCAGCTGGGAGGAGAAACAAGAAAGCACCTTACAATCGTCACCGGGAAAGTAACACAAAGGCTGAAGTTTCCTAAATGCCTGAAGGCACCAACAGGGTCGTTTTCCAGCTGCCCCTTAAATTCACGTCCCTACCAGAGAGCACACAACAAGTTCCTCACCTAAGACTGGGGATAGCTGGACATTTTGCACCACTAGACTTCTGGATGTGGTGACTGACTTCACCTTTACAGTTCAAACAATTTCACCAGACAGAATCAAGGGAGACTAGAAAGCTCTGGGGGCGGCAGTGCAAAACACTGGTGGCTTTTCCTCCTTTCTCTGAATCATAGAATCATAGAATGATCTGGGTTGGAAGGGACCCCAAGGATCATAGAGCTCCAACCCCCTGCCACAGGCAGGGACACCAACCTCCAGGCCTGGATCTACACAAGGCTGCCCAGGGCCACATCCAACCTGGCCTTGAACACCGCCAGGAACGGGGAAACCACTACCTCTCTGGGCAGCCTGTTCCAGCACCTCACCACTCTTTCTGTAAAAAACTTCCCCCTAATATCTAATCTAAACCTTCCCTCCTTTAGCTTTAGTCCATTCCCCCTTGTCCTGCAATTATCTGCTCTTTTAAAATGTCGAATCCCCTCCTGCCTATAAGCTCCCTTCAGGTACTGGAAGGCTGCAATGAGGTCCCCCCGCAGCCTTCTCTTCTCCAGGCTGAACAAGCCCAGTTCCCTCAGCCTCTCTTTGTAGGGCAGGTGCTCCAGCCCTCTAATCATCCTTGTGGCCCTCCTCTGAACCCTCTCCAACAGTTCCACATCCTTCTTGTATTGAGGGCCCCAGATCTGGACGCAGTACTCCAGATGGGGCCTCACGAGGGCAGAGTAGAGAGGGACAATCACCTCCCTGTCCCTGCTGGCCACTCCTCTCCTGATGGAGCCCAGGATACCATTGGCCCTGTGAGCTGCAAGAGCACACTGCTGGCTCATGTCAAGCTCCTCGTCCACCACAACCCCCAAGTCCTTCTCAGCAGGGCTACTCTCAAGAAGCTCTTCTCCCAGTCTGTATCTGTGCCTGGGATGCTTCCGTCCCAAGTGCATCGATGTCATTGATAAAGATGGTAAAGAGCACCGGTCCCAAGACAGACCCCTGGGGGACACCGCTTGTCACCGGCCTCCACCTGGACATAGACCCATTGACCACCACCCTTTGGCTATGGTCTGTTAACCAGTTTCTTATCCACTGGATGGTCCACCCATCAAATCCACTTCTCTCCAATTTAGAATCCATTTCTCTCCAATTTAGAATGAATGGGCATCAAACAGAAGACTTAAGAAAAGGACATTCCTCCCAGGCTGCCCAGGGAGGTTGGGGAGTCTCTGGAAGGATTCAAAACCTACCTGGATGATGTAGTGTGTGACCTGCTCGAGGTGATCTCCCCTGACAAGACTAGAGGTGATCTCCCCCGACAAGACTAGAGGTGATCTCCCTTGACAAGACTAGAGGTGATCTCCCCCAACAAGAGGTGATCTCCCCTGACAAGACTAGAGGTGATCTCCCCCAACAAGACAAGAGGTGATCTCCCCCAACAAGAGGTGATCTCCCCTGACAAGACTAGAGGTGATCTCTCCCGACAAGACTAGAGGTGCTTCCACTCTGAGAAGTGACCTCCCAAGTGATGCCCCTCTGCCAGAGATGTCTACTGGTTGATCACCAGAGGTCCCTGGCAACCGTTGCTGTTCTAGACCTCTATTGGGTGTTTGCTTAGCAACAGTTGGTTGGCTAGAGACAGCGGGGCAGGAGGCGGAAAACCAGGACACACGTCTTTCAGATGGGGACAAAGCCAGGACATTCAAGATCCTGTCAAACTCCAGAGGTTTATTAGTCCATCTGCAGCAGACACAGGACTCTTCTTTTTTTTTTTTTAAATTACTATTTTTTAAGAGAATAGGCATAGCAGTAAAGGAGGGGCACCTGTTTCAGCTAGAAATGTGAGGAAAAGGAGCTCCATCCCATTCCCAAGACTGTTTTTCCTCCTTTTCTTAAAGGTGGGTCTGCCAGTATCTGACAGGGAATAATGTGCTTGCAGGGGTGGGAGCTGGGGAAGCCGTCTCTCCTGCCCAGGGCTGATTCTCAGGCGTCAGGAGGTGACAGGGAGCTGAGGAAGGTGCAGTTGTTTGGTCCTAGCAGGGACAGCAGGGCCGAAGTGATGGCTTGCTGGGGACTGGCACGCACCACACCAGGTTTTGTGGGACCTGAGCACTGCCATTTCATCCTGGGTTCTGCCAGACTGGCTGGGAGGGTCGGGTTTGCAAAAGCTTTTTGTTCTGCTGAATCTGAGGGTGTGATGTTCCTCTTGCCTGTGCCACAGCCTCTGCGGCCAGGATGGATGCTGGGGCGAGCCTGGGTGCCCACAGCTCTGCTGCTCTCAAGGCAGGTCCTGGGGCAGCCCATGCCAGCGTGGCCAAACTTGGGCAAGGCTTGAAAATAGCCCTCAAAGTGCAGTGATTTCCCAGCTGCAGGCTGGGTGCTTTTCCCCTCTGACTCATCCCTGGTTTTCTCCCGAGTTGCCCCAACCTGTCACTCTCCTGCAGTCACGTTTCTGTGCTGGATAACTGTGTTTTGCGACTCTGCTGGTCTGAACGCATCAGTTCCAGGCAGCGGTGACGCAAAATGTCCCTTAGGTCACCCGTCCCCGTAACTAGAGGTGGGGAAAGGTGCAGTTTAATGAGTTGCACTGTCTGCTCATCCCCTGGTGTAAACGGGCATGGCTGCAAGAGGGTCCAGGGGCTGCGAGCATCTGGCATGGAAGAGGGTAAGGAGCGAGGGGCAGGAACAGCAGCTCGCAGGCAGAGCCTGTCTGCCTCTCTCTCTCTGTGTGCCATCTGTGGCCTTTGGAGCTTTCCAGTGGGGACTTGACCAGGGCAGAGGGGAGGATCACCTCCTTTGACCTGCTGGCCACGCTCCTCTTGATGCACCCCAGGATCCCACTGGCCTTCTTGGCTCATGGCCAACCTGTCACCCACCAGGGTCTCCCTTTGAACATCCAGCCCAGCACCAGCAGTCAGGATGCCAGGAGGAGCTGGGCTTCAGTCACAATCACTTCTGAAGCGGCTCGAACCCCTTCATATGCTGACAGTGTTTCCTTTTCTGTTGGAGTGTAATGAGCCTGGGGTCCTCTGTAGCCCCGACTCCAAAGCCCCAGCGCTCTGCCTCCAGTTTCCTCTGGTGCTCTCTGCCAGAGACTCCAAGTAGAGCCATTCTCCCGGGCTGCAGTGCAAAGCATGTTTTTTACACCTGGCCCTGTGCAGACAGGTGCAAGGGCTGCTGCATGGACTGTCCCGTTTGATCTGTTTGAAAGTTTGTCGCTGCTTAGGGCCCCACTGGAAATCCTTTTTCTTCTGGGTTCCGTGGTAGAGAGGGCTGCCAATGAGACTGTAGTTGGGGATACGCATTTGCCAGAAACCCACAGTGCCCAGGAAAGCTTGTGTCTCCTGTTTCTTGGTCGGAGGAGACATGGCTGCTATTTTATTAATAACGTCTGTGGGGACTTTACCCCCACGACCCTCAACGACCAGCACCAAACAGCAGTGCGCAGGCGCAGTTGGGAGGAGTTGATGGAAATCACTTCTTGGAACTCATTTTAATACGAAGCAGGACAGGTTATTAATATGTATAGGTGTATGAGGTAACCTAATG
The DNA here is from genome assembly GCF_964237585.1 of Gallinula chloropus. Classification (NCBI taxonomy): domain Eukaryota; kingdom Metazoa; phylum Chordata; class Aves; order Gruiformes; family Rallidae; genus Gallinula; species Gallinula chloropus. The sequence goes on along the minus strand of NC_140090.1, from coordinate 26,721,199 downwards.
AATAAGTATCATTGAACTGTCCATAACCAAGAACTGCCAGGTTAGTGTGCACATCCATGTTAGTGTGTCCAGGCACCCGGGGCATCGCTAGGAGTCAAGCCGCTGAGCCAGTCCTCTTTCTACCAGAGCTCTGTTCACTGACAGCATCTAAAGAGAGGAAAAAGAAGTAGAAAGGTGAACAAGCCACCTGAAGAACCATTGGAACAAGTATTAGAAAAGTTTAAAGTCCCAACTGAAGTCACCCTTCTACAATATGTAGATGATCATTTAATCAGTTAATTAATACAAGGATTAAACCAAAACTTGATCACTGCTCCTGTGTTGGCACTGCCCTCCCTTGACAAACCATTCTACTAGTTTGCTACCATAGATAAGGAAACAGCCCTGGGGCGGGGGGGGGGGTGTAACTCAAAAGTGGGGAAGCAAGCAACAGCCAATTGCCTATTTATCTAAACTGTTGGACCCAGTAACACAAGGGTGACCTTCTGACTCAGAAGGCAGGAAGATGGGTCACTGATTCTAGGATTTTTGAAGTATGAGGCAGTTTTAATGGAAAAAGATGATTTAGTTCTAACTGCTGAATCATGCCTCAATCCTGCCACTTTTTTATCAAAAGGGGAGACTAATAACCAAGAACTTGAGCATAATTGCTTAAGATATAATAGAATATCATACTAAAGTGTGACCTGACTTGAGGGACATACCCTTGCCAACAGGTCTCCGTTTATTTACTCACTGGGGAGTACAGGCACTAGTGGACCACTTTGGAACCAAGTATATGTGTATTGGAATTTATAAAATCGCCAAAAGGATGGTGGGAAAGTGCCTGACATGCCAGAAGGTCAATAAACAACAGCTCAGAAAAGAAAAGATACTGGGGGGGAGGGACCCTTTCTTGTGTTGCTTACCACAGATACTGCGGTTTGAACGGCCGAAAGAGGTTGGGCGCGCGCTAGCAGAATAAAAGGACCGGTTCGAGAATCTCGGTGGGAAACTACAAACACTCCTGACAACCTAAAGGTCACCTTTCGAAGAACCAGCGAGTAAAAGTGTCTATGAATGACAATTCATTTTGTTCAACTGTTGGATGTATTTGTTATCCTTTCTTTTGTTTTGAGTGTCGAGTGTGTAAAGACAATTGGTGGGTACATTATAGAGAAGAAGAATCTACCCCAGACATTTGTGAAAAGTGTTATTGGGCGGAAAGAAAACGAACCAAATTAACCCTGTAATTAGCAGTAAAAATCGGAGAGATTATCCAGGGGTCTGAAGAGTGGTGGAGGATATATAGAAAAGGGATAAATCCCGAATTAGGTTGTACACATCCTAACGAATATAAACAAGGTAGCCCAAGAATAATTCGGGTAGTGTGCCGGTCCCAGGTGAAACATCTGGATTGTTCAGCCCTGGAAGTGACACATAAAAATTGGGAAACCTATAACACTCGTAAGCGGAGGACAGGAAGAACCCCTGAAGACTACAACTGCTGCCGATGGAACACCTTGCTGCCCCAAGCAACGGAGTAGGCAAAGGAGGCAGAGGCATAAGGAAATCGTGGGGTATTAAGCCCTCCAGTCCTATCACGAGGTGGCTCCATACACCAAGGCTGAAAAGGCACCAGATACCCAAGAACCAGAAAATACCAAACAAAAACAATAGAGTCCAAGCGTCACCACTCTAGAATAGTTATTATGAATCCACCAATTGCCTTAAAGAATGGGGGGCTAATCATTGTATTTTTATTGATTTACTTTAATTTTGTATTTTGTTATTTGGGGACTGGGACCGCATTAGATCCAAGGCAAAACATACGGGGTACATTAGCTCGAGCTTTGAATACTCCTACGTTTTGTGCTAGTCTTGCCACACCAAATACTCCATTTATCACGTGTTTGGTAGGAGTGCCACTCAATAGTTCCACCTGGAAAGTTTTTGAGGTTGCAATGAGTAAAATAGCAAGATGGCCTTATGTTTATAATGCCAGTGAGGGCATGACAAGGTATGATGCTTGGGATGATAGACTCCCAATTGGTCCAGACCCACAGGAACTGGAAAGAATGGATTCTTTGAATGCCAGCTATTGTATATACATAGATGCTGCCAAGGACCCACGTAACAAAGGTAATCACATTAATGTTTCTTGAACGACGACCCAAAACTGATTTAGAAAAAGAAGAGGCATCAATGCTATTAGCTCAAAAGGCTGTTAGTCGGTTTGAGGAACAAATTGGTCAAAATTGAAAGGGGGGATTGTGATAAGTAGACTAACTAGGACTTGTTCTCAAACCTACTATGGCTGTAAATAGGTAACCAGGGCAAAGGGGAACCATTTTCTTATCATTAGCAACATCTTGATAAATTAACTAAATGAATTAACCAAATAAGGCACGGAACACAACGTAGAGGAGGACTACGAGGGACCAGGACGACCCCCCCCACCAGCATACACGGCCACAGAAGAATACCAGGATATGCCACGTGTACCCGGAACTATGGGAGTATAAAAAGGGGACTCTAGAGGGGTGAAGCAAGTGTTGTTTGCAGGAGCAAGGGTCTCCTCTGCATGCCCAGCGCTGTTTTGTCTGCTCGCATCTTGCTTAAATAAATTGTGTTTGGAAATTTACAAATTTGTCACTGCCATTTATAACACCCCTTGATGGCACCAGGGTGTTTGGCACAGCCATGTGAGGGTGACGTCAAGGGGGGGAACTGCCAGCCAGCGGCAGGGACCTTCTCAGATCTTCCCAAGCTGGGGACAGTGGTGTTATGCTGAGACATAACACCAGAGCTGGGGTCTCCCCACGGGCTCCTGGGGCATATTTCAAAATCCCAAATTTCATAAACCTCCCACACTGGGTATTGCCACCTAGTGCCTCAAAAATTACCAAGAAAACACAGAATTACATCTGCAAGGGCAAAAAGTGCTTTCAATTTTGGCTCTGGTGAGGTGATCCAAAGAGCTGAAGAGGGTTTATGCTCTTCTTTGAGGGCCCCTGGGCAGGTGGGCCAGCCAGCTGAGCTGCGGGTGTCTCTAGAAGGTCTCTCTGAGCTCTTCCTGACCAGAGGCAGCACTGGGAGGAGGGACAGGGTGGGCTGCGGGTGTTCCCTGTGCAGATTGGCCCCTGCTAGGGGCAGTGCTGCTGCTTCATGGCTTCCCCCTCCTCCCTGTTCTTCTCCTGCTCCTCTGGCACAGAAGAAGAAAGATGCTGTGCTTCATCTCCATCCGGGATCACAATCTGCCCCCATCATGATCACAATGTCTCAGCGTTTTATGTGAAATATGTCCCTGGGGTGCTGAAACCCTCCTCCCCCCTGCTCAAGGCTCAATGTCCATGACTTCAAAAAACCAAGTGCAGACCTCATTGCCCTGCTATGTTGATTTGCTTTATTGCCTCTGGAGCCCAGGGTGTAGGACCCAACTGGGAGCTGGCACTGGAGGGCCCGGATTCTGCCGCATCCTGTGCAGTGCAGGAAGGACGGTTCTCCTCCTTTTCCTCCCAGCTGAAGAAGCCTCATAGCTGGTACTGCCCATCAACCAGCCATGGAGGTCATCTTCCCGCTGCGGGGACCTGCTGCGTGGCCTCCGCCTCTGCACAGTGTGCTGCTGAGCAGTCCCTGCTGTGGTTGCCAGATGGGAGCTGGCATTGGAGGGTCCAGATGCTGCAGTATCCCGGGGACTGTGGTCACCACTGAAAAGCACAGTTCGCCTCCTCTTCTTCCCAGCTGAAGAAGCCTCATAGCTGGTGCTGCCCATCAACCAGCCATGGAGGTCATCTTCCCGCTGCGGGGACCTGCTGCGCGGCCTCCGCCTCTGCACAGTGTGCTGCTGAGCAGTCCCCGCTGTGGTTGCCAGATGGGAGCTGGCACTGGAGGGCCCGGATGCTGCAGTATCCCGGGGACTGTGGTCACCACTGAAAAGCACTGGTCTCCTTTTCTTCCCAGCTGAAGCGTCATGGCCATGGACTTTGCTGCCCTGCTGTGGGAGTCTGCTTTGCTCCCTCTGCCTTGGCATGCTTTGCTTCCCAGCAGCCGTGGTTGTGGGAGCTGGCTTGGAGCTGGCACTGGAGGGCCCTGGAGCGCCATCATCCCTTGTGTCTTGGTAGCAGTGTGGCAGAGTTCTGCTCCTCTTGCCAGCTGAGGTGACAAGGGACCAGCTGCAGACATCACTGCCCCTCTGTGGGGCTCTGCTCGGAGTCCTCTCCCTGACCCTTCTCCCCTGGCAGCGGGAGGAAGGTTTGACTCCACGCTTGGAGAGGGAGCAGCCCTGCGGCTGTGAAGAAACCTGCCATGTGGGAGGCCAAAGAGAGCAATGTCAGTCCCAGAAGGAAACCCATCCCCTGTCCCTCTGGAACCGTCAGCCACCCTCTGGTGTTACCTCAGTCCTCGGAGGCAGAGCCACTGGTCCCACAGAACCCGCCTGTGTGCAGTCGCCCCCCTGCTGACCGAGGAGGGAACGGGCAGATGATGGCTGCTTATTAAATGCACTATCCACCCGCTCCTCTTGATCAGGGGGCCTGTAGTCCACACCCACGATAATGTCACATGTACTAGCCTGCCCTTTAATTCTTACCCACAAGCTCTCGACGAAGGGTTCATCCCTACCCAGGTGGAGGTCAATACATTCTAGGTACTCTCTAACATAAAGAGCAGCTCCTCCACCTCGCCTCCCTAACCTATCTTTCCTAAAAAGCACATAGCCATCCATGGTAGCGTGCCAGTCGTCCAGGCTGTCCCACCACGTCTCTGTCATTGCAATGAGATCGTGGCCCTGCGACCGCACAAAGATCTCTAATTCTTCTTGTTTGTTCCCCATGCTACGTGCGTTTGTATAAAGGCATTTTAGTGGGGCAGCAGAAGCAGGTATCCCCAACAGCTCACAGTGAGATTTTCGATAGGGGACGGGCAAAATTGGCTCCACTAAGGAGTTCACAGGGTAATTCACAGAGTTATCCCTACTCTCACGTGGAGCAACATCTCCAAGTCTACCATTGTGCTCTTGGCATTAACCTATTGCCACCATCAACTCGTGCTGTGATTCCCAAAGCACCTGCCTGACCCCAGCAGCCTCTGTAATATCCCCTTCCCCCTTCCTAACTAGTTTAAAGCCCTATCAATGAGCCCTGCCATCTCCTGAGCAAGAATCCGCTTTCCTCTTTGGGACTGGTGAGCCCCATTAGCAGTACTCATGCCCGGAGCAGAGTACACCATCCCCTGGTCAAAAAACCCAAAGTTCTTGTGCAGGCACCAGCCTTTCAGCCAATGATTCAGTTCATGGGTTCTCCTGACCTGCTCTGAGCCCCACCTCCCACAAGTGGGGATAGAAGAAATTATTATTTGGGCTCCTGCCCCCCCAACAAAGTGCCCTAGGTCACGGAATTCTCTCTGGATAGCGCGCAGGCTACACTTCGTGATTGCATCCTTGCCTGCTTGAACTATCAATAGTGGATAATAATCAGAGGAACTAACCAGCCCTGGGAGCCTTTTGGTAATATCCCTGACCCGGGCTCCAGGAAGGCAGCACACCTCCCTGCGTGTAGGGTCTGGCCTACATATGGGGCCCTCCGTCCCACTGAGGAGGGAATCCCCAACCACAACTACCCTTCTTTCTTGCTTCACTGAGGCCGTCTCAAGGCGTGCAGATACTCGTCTCACTCTGGGCTTGCACTTCCTCTGAGGTAGAGGGGCTGTATTCATCTCTTCACATACCTCCTCATCAACTTCCAGGGCCCCAAACCTGTTGCTAATGGAAACCTGGGGGAGTGGGGTAGGTAGGCGGGGGGAGCGTCTACGGCGACGAGTAGGGACTACCTTCCAGACCTCCTCAGGCTTTGGGTCACTCCCATTTACCTGGCTAGGACAGGGCACGGGGACCACTTTCAGTAGGTTGGTGTCTTCCTTGGACTCTTCCTTCTTGGATGCCAGGGAGCTGCAGCACCCGTCGATCTGTCGCTCACTTTCCCGGATGGCTCTCAGCCGTTTGAGCTCCTCTCGCTCACTTTCCCGGATGGCTCTCAGCCGTTTGAGCTCCTCTCGCTCACTTTCCCGGATGGCTCTCAGCCGTTTGAGCTCCTCTCGCTCACTTTCCCGGATGGCTCTCAGCCGTTGGAGCTTCTCTCGCTCACTTTCCCGGATGGCTCTCAGCCGTTCGAGCTTCTCTCGCTCACTTTCCCGGATGGCTCTCAGCCTTGCGAGCTCATCTTCTAGATTAGCAACCCAGCAAAGCAGGTCATCCACCTGCTCACACCTCACACAGGTGAAGCCTTTGCCTCTTTTCCCTGGCAGTAGCAGACTCTGACATTCCCTGCAGCCAGTGACCTGAACTGAAGCGTCCCTAGGCAGGTCCCTCATTGGGGCTGGTGAGGAAGCTGCCTTGTCTCTGATCTTCAACTCAGACTGCCTGGAGAAAAAAAAGGAGTGATCCCCGGTTAGGGCTATTCTTGCAGCCTCCTCTGGCCTTCAGTTGTTTTCCTGGAGCACATTCTATCATGATTTGGCTTGGAAGGGACCTCAAAGATCACCGAGTTCCACTCCCCCCTGCCACCGCCACAGGCAGGGATGCTCTCCACTTGACCAGGTTGCCCAACACCCCATCCAGCCAAGCCTTGAAGACTTCCAGGGAGCCAGGGGCATCCACCAGGGAGCCAGGGGCATCCACCACCTCTCTAGGCAACCTCTCCCAGAGCCTCAACGCCCTCACACAAAAGAATTTCTTCTTCAGATCTAAACTAAAGCTCCCTTCTCTCACTTTCAAAGCAGTCCCCTCGTCCTATCGCTACACGCCCTGATAAAGAGTCGTGCTTCATCTGTCCTGGAGGCCCCCTTTAAGTCCTCTTCTCTACACAGACCAGCTTCAGAGAGCAGACAAGTAGCAGTTAGCTTAAAGCCCAGCAAGGATGGGTAAGAGCTGGGTTTGACAGCACTGAGTGATGCGGGCAGTAACGGTCTGCTGTGGCAGAAAGAGAAACACTGAGGGGATGGGAAGAAAAACCGCAAAACCACAAACAAAGGAAACTTTTCCTGAGGCTATTTTGATGCTGATTCTTACCTGACATAGAACAGTAAAGAGGCCTGCTTCCTGCCAACTGCATTGATGCTGCAGCGTTCCACAGACACATCATCCATCTTATACCACAGTGCGTTGCTGGCCTGCAAAGAAAGGCAGCGGTATCTGGAGATGAACTGCGTGGTTGCTCCACAAAAGCACAGGCAGAAAACTAGGGAGCCAAGAGTGCACCAGAAGAACTCAAGAAAAAAACCCAAGCAGCTCGTTGCCAGTGCTTCGTAACTGTGTGGCCTCACAGCCTTCTGCATACTTGTTATTTTCTGTTGATCTCCCTGGGATGGCACTGAGCCAGTACCAGCCTGGAAGAACCAAGAGATGGGTACAGAGCACAGGGCAGGATGTGCGAGCAGGCCAGCAGCTGCTTACCTCTATTCCCCAGCTAAGCAAGTCGGGCTTGCTGGAGATTTCTTCAGGCTTCGAGTTCTGGCGAGTCACCGTCTTCCGCATGGCACAGCCACTGCCCGCAGAATCCATGTTTTCGACTGCCTCTCTCGCCTCAACGCTCGCTGCTGGGGCTTCTTCCTGCTGCTCTTCAGTGGCTGTTTCTTCTTCTCCACTAGAGCTGTCAGACTTTTTCCTTTGGGAGGACAGCCACCAGCAGCCAGCAAGTGCCAGCACTCCAGGTATGGCACACAGGAGGACTGTGTGGAAGCACCAAGCCATTTCACACAGCCTCAGCGCTTCCAGCTGGGAGGAGAAACAAGAAAGCACCTTACAATCGTCACCGGGAAAGTAACACAAAGGCTGAAGTTTCCTAAATGCCTGAAGGCACCAACAGGGTCGTTTTCCAGCTGCCCCTTAAATTCACGTCCCTACCAGAGAGCACACAACAAGTTCCTCACCTAAGACTGGGGATAGCTGGACATTTTGCACCACTAGACTTCTGGATGTGGTGACTGACTTCACCTTTACAGTTCAAACAATTTCACCAGACAGAATCAAGGGAGACTAGAAAGCTCTGGGGGTGGCAGTGCAAAACACTGGTGGCTTTTCCTCCTTTCTCTGAATCATAGAATCATAGAATGATCTGGGTTGGAAGGGACCCCAAGGATCATAGAGCTCCAACCCCCTGCCACAGGCAGGGACACCAACCTCCAGGCCTGGATCTACACAAGGCTGCCCAGGGCCACATCCAACCTGGCCTTGAACACCTCCAGGGACAGGGAAACCACTACCTCTCTGGGCAGCCTGTTCCAGCACCTCACCACTCTTTCTGTAAAAAACTTCCCCCTAATATCTAATCTAAACCTTCCCTCCTTTAGCTTTAGTCCATTCCCCCTTGTCCTGCAATTATCTGCTCTTTTAAAATGTCGAATCCCCTCCTGCCTATAAGCTCCCTTCAGGTACTGGAAGGCTGCAATGAGGTCCCCCCGCAGCCTTCTCTTCTCCAGGCTGAACAAGCCCAGTTCCCTCAGCCTCTCTTTGTAGGGCAGGTGCTCCAGCCCTCTAATCATCCTTGTGGCCCTCCTCTGAACCCTCTCCAACAGTTCCACATCCTTCTTGTATTGAGGGCCCCAGATCTGGACGCAGTACTCCAGATGGGGCCTCACGAGGGCAGAGTAGAGAGGGACAATCACCTCCCTGTCCCTGCTGGCCACTCCTCTCCTGATGGAGCCCAGGATACCATTGGCCCTGTGAGCTGCAAGAGCACACTGCTGGCTCATGTCAAGCTCCTCGTCCACCACAACCCCCAAGTCCTTCTCAGCAGGGCTACTCTCAAGAAGCTCTTCTCCCAGTCTGTATCTGTGCCTGGGATGCTTCCGTCCCAAGTGCATCGATGTCATTGATAAAGATGGTAAAGAGCACCGGTCCCAAGACAGACCCCTGGGGGACACCGCTTGTCACCGGCCTCCACCTGGACATAGACCCATTGACCACCACCCTTTGGCTATGGTCTGTTAACCAGTTTCTTATCCACTGGATGGTCCACCCATCAAATCCACTTCTCTCCAATTTAGAATCCATTTCTCTCCAATTTAGAATGAATGGGCATCAAACAGAAGACTTAAGAAAAGGACATTCCTCCCAGGCTGCCCAGGGAGGTTGGGGAGTCTCTGGAAGGATTCAAAACCTACCTGGATGATGTAGTGTGTGACCTGCTCGAGGTGATCTCCCCTGACAAGACTAGAGGTGATCTCCCCCGACAAGACTAGAGGTGATCTCCCTTGACAAGACTAGAGGTGATCTCCCCCAACAAGAGGTGATCTCCCCTGACAAGACTAGAGGTGATCTCCCCCAACAAGACAAGAGGTGATCTCCCCCAACAAGAGGTGATCTCCCCTGACAAGACTAGAGGTGATCTCTCCCGACAAGACTAGAGGTGCTTCCACTCTGAGAAGTGACCTCCCAAGTGATGCCCCTCTGCCAGAGATGTCTACTGGTTGATCACCAGAGGTCCCTGGCAACCGTTGCTGTTCTAGACCTCTATTGGGTGTTTGCTTAGCAACAGTTGGTTGGCTAGAGACAGCGGGGCAGGAGGCGGAAAACCAGGACACACGTCTTTCAGATGGGGACAAAGCCAGGACATTCAAGATCCTGTCAAACTCCAGAGGTTTATTAGTCCATCTGCAGCAGACACAGGACTCTTCTTTTTTTTTTTTTAAATTACTATTTTTTAAGAGAATAGGCATAGCAGTAAAGGAGGGGCACCTGTTTCAGCTAGAAATGTGAGGAAAAGGAGCTCCATCCCATTCCCAAGACTGTTTTTCCTCCTTTTCTTAAAGGTGGGTCTGCCAGTATCTGACAGGGAATAATGTGCTTGCAGGGGTGGGAGCTGGGGAAGCCGTCTCTCCTGCCCAGGGCTGATTCTCAGGCGTCAGGAGGTGACAGGGAGCTGAGGAAGGTGCAGTTGTTTGGTCCTAGCAGGGACAGCAGGGCCGAAGTGATGGCTTGCTGGGGACTGGCACGCACCACACCAGGTTTTGTGGGACCTGAGCACTGCCATTTCATCCTGGGTTCTGCCAGACTGGCTGGGAGGGTCGGGTTTGCAAAAGCTTTTTGTTCTGCTGAATCTGAGGGTGTGATGTTCCTCTTGCCTGTGCCACAGCCTCTGCGGCCAGGATGGATGCTGGGGCGAGCCTGGGTGCCCACAGCTCTGCTGCTCTCAAGGCAGGTCCTGGGGCAGCCCATGCCAGCGTGGCCAAACTTGGGCAAGGCTTGAAAATAGCCCTCAAAGTGCAGTGATTTCCCAGCTGCAGGCTGGGTGCTTTTCCCCTCTGACTCATCCCTGGTTTTCTCCCGAGTTGCCCCAACCTGTCACTCTCCTGCAGTCACGTTTCTGTGCTGGATAACTGTGTTTTGCGACTCTGCTGGTCTGAACGCATCAGTTCCAGGCAGCGGTGACGCAAAATGTCCCTTAGGTCACCCGTCCCCGTAACTAGAGGTGGGGAAAGGTGCAGTTTAATGAGTTGCACTGTCTGCTCATCCCCTGGTGTAAACGGGCATGGCTGCAAGAGGGTCCAGGGGCTGCGAGCATCTGGCATGGAAGAGGGTAAGGAGCGAGGGGCAGGAACAGCAGCTCGCAGGCAGAGCCTGTCTGCCTCTCTCTCTCTGTGTGCCATCTGTGGCCTTTGGAGCTTTCCAGTGGGGACTTGACCAGGGCAGAGGGGAGGATCACCTCCTTTGACCTGCTGGCCACGCTCCTCTTGATGCACCCCAGGATCCCACTGGCCTTCTTGGCTCATGGCCAACCTGTCACCCACCAGGGTCTCCCTTTGAACATCCAGCCCAGCACCAGCAGTCAGGATGCCAGGAGGAGCTGGGCTTCAGTCACAATCACTTCTGAAGCGGCTCGAACCCCTTCATATGCTGACAGTGTTTCCTTTTCTGTTGGAGTGTAATGAGCCTGGGGTCCTCTGTAGCCCCGACTCCAAAGCCCCAGCGCTCTGCCTCCAGTTTCCTCTGGTGCTCTCTGCCAGAGACTCCAAGTAGAGCCATTCTCCCGGGCTGCAGTGCAAAGCATGTTTTTTACACCTGGCCCTGTGCAGACAGGTGCAAGGGCTGCTGCATGGACTGTCCCGTTTGATCTGTTTGAAAGTTTGTCGCTGCTTAGGGCCCCACTGGAAATCCTTTTTCTTCTGGGTTCCGTGGTAGAGAGGGCTGCCAATGAGACTGTAGTTGGGGATACGCATTTGCCAGAAACCCACAGTGCCCAGGAAAGCTTGTGTCTCCTGTTTCTTGGTCGGAGGAGACATGGCTGCTATTTTATTAATAACGTCTGTGGGGACTTTACCCCCACGACCCTCAACGACCAGCACCAAACAGCAGTGCGCAGGCGCAGTTGGGAGGAGTTGATGGAAATCACTTCTTGGAACTCATTTTAATACGAAGCAGGACAGGTTATTAATATGTATAGGTGTATGAGGTAACCTAATGAATAAGTATCATTGAACTGTCCATAACCAAGAACTGCCAGGTTAGTGTGCACATCCATGTTAGTGTGTCCAGGCACCCGGGGCATCGCTAGGAGTCAAGCCGCTGAGCCAGTCCTCTTTCTACCAGAGCTCTGTTCACTGACAGCATCTAAAGAGAGGAAAAAGAAGTAGAAAGGTGAACAAGCCACCTGAAGAACCATTGGAACAAGTATTAGAAAAGTTTAAAGTCCCAACTGAAGTCACCCTTCTACAATATGTAGATGATCATTTAATCAGTTAATTAATACAAGGATTAAACCAAAACTTGATCACTGCTCCTGTGTTGGCACTGCCCTCCCTTGACAAACCATTCTACTAGTTTGCTACCATAGATAAGGAAACAGCCCTGGGGCGGGGGGGGGGGTGTAACTCAAAAGTGGGGAAGCAAGCAACAGCCAATTGCCTATTTATCTAAACTGTTGGACCCAGTAACACAAGGGTGACCTTCTGACTCAGAAGGCAGGAAGATGGGTCACTGATTCTAGGATTTTTGAAGTATGAGGCAGTTTTAATGGAAAAAGATGATTTAGTTCTAACTGCTGAATCATGCCTCAATCCTGCCACTTTTTTATCAAAAGGGGAGACTAATAACCAAGAACTTGAGCATAATTGCTTAAGATATAATAGAATATCATACTAAAGTGTGACCTGACTTGAGGGACATACCCTTGCCAACAGGTCTCCGTTTATTTACTCACTGGGGAGTACAGGCACTAGTGGACCACTTTGGAACCAAGTATATGTGTATTGGAATTTATAAAATCGCCAAAAGGATGGTGGGAAAGTGCCTGACATGCCAGAAGGTCAATAAACAACAGCTCAGAAAAGAAAAGATACTGGGGGGGAGGGACCCTTTCTTGTGTTGCTTACCACAGATACTGCGGTTTGAACGGCCGAAAGAGGTTGGGCGCGCGCTAGCAGAATAAAAGGACCGGTTCGAGAATCTCGGTGGGAAACTACAAACACTCCTGACAACCTAAAGGTCACCTTTCGAAGAACCAGCGAGTAAAAGTGTCTATGAATGACAATTCATTTTGTTCAACTGTTGGATGTATTTGTTATCCTTTCTTTTGTTTTGAGTGTCGAGTGTGTAAAGACAATTGGTGGGTACATTATAGAGAAGAAGAATCTACCCCAGACATTTGTGAAAAGTGTTATTGGGCGGAAAGAAAACGAACCAAATTAACCCTGTAATTAGCAGTAAAAATCGGAGAGATTATCCAGGGGTCTGAAGAGTGGTGGAGGATATATAGAAAAGGGATAAATCCCGAATTAGGTTGTACACATCCTAACGAATATAAACAAGGTAGCCCAAGAATAATTCGGGTAGTGTGCCGGTCCCAGGTGAAACATCTGGATTGTTCAGCCCCGGAAGTGACACATAAAAATTGGGAAACCTATAACACTCGTAAGCGGAGGACAGGAAGAACCCCTGAAGACTACAACTGCTGCCGATGGAACACCTTGCTGCCCCAAGCAACGGAGTAGGCAAAGGAGGCAGAGGCATAAGGAAATCGTGGGGTATTAAGCCCTCCAGTCCTATCACGAGGTGGCTCCATACACCAAGGCTGAAAAGGCACCAGATACCCAAGAACCAGAAAATACCAAACAAAAACAATAGAGTCCAAGCGTCACCACTCTAGAATAGTTATTATGAATCCACCAATTGCCTTAAAGAATGGGGGGCTAATCATTGTATTTTTATTGATTTACTTTAATTTTGTATTTTGTTATTTGGGGACTGGGACCGCATTAGATCCAAGGCAAAACATACGGGGTACATTAGCTCGAGCTTTGAATCCTCCTACGTTTTGTGCTAGTCTTGCCACACCAAATACTCCATTTATCACGTGTTTGGTAGGAGTGCCACTCAATAGTTCCACCTGGAAAGTTTTTGAGGTTGCAATGAGTAAAATAGCAAGATGGCCTTATGTTTATAATGCCAGTGAGGGCATGACAAGGTATGATGCTTGGGATGATAGACTCCCAATTGGTCCAGACCCACAGGAACTGGAAAGAATGGATTCTTTGAATGCCAGCTATTGTATATACATAGATGCTGCCAAGGACCCACGTAACAAAGGTAATCACATTAATGTTTCTTGAACGACGACCCAAAACTGATTTAGAAAAAGAAGAGGCATCAATGCTATTAGCTCAAAAGGCTGTTAGTCGGTTTGAGGAACAAATTGGTCAAAATTGAAAGGGGGGATTGTGATAAGTAGACTAACTAGGACTTGTTCTCAAACCTACTATGGCTGTAAATAGGTAACCAGGGCAAAGGGGAACCATTTTCTTATCATTAGCAACATCTTGATAAATTAACTAAATGAATTAACCAAATAAGGCACGGAACACAACGTAGAGGAGGACTACGAGGGACCAGGACGACCCCCCCCACCAGCATACACGGCCACAGAAGAATACCAGGATACGCCACGTGTACCCGGAACTATGGGAGTATAAAAAGGGGACTCTAGAGGGGTGAAGCAAGTGTTGTTTGCAGGAGCAAGGGTCTCCTCTGCATGCCCAGCGCTGTTTTGTCTGCTCGCATCTTGCTTAAATAAATTGTGTTTGGAAATTTACAAATTTGTCACTGCCATTTATAACACCCCTTGATGGCACCAGGGTGTTTGGCACAGCCATGTGAGGGTGACGTCAAGGGGGGGAACTGCCAGCCAGCGGCAGGGACCTTCTCAGATCTTCCCAAGCTGGGGACAGTGGTGTTATGCTGAGACATAACACCAGAGCTGGGGCCTCCCCACGGGCTCCTGGGGCATATTTCAAAATCCCAAATTTCATAAACCTCCCACACTGGGTATTGCCACCAAGTGCCTCAAAAATTACCAAGAAAACACAGAATTACATCTGCAAGGGCAAAAAGTGCTTTCAATTTTGGCTCTGGTGAGGTGATCCAAAGAGCTGAAGAGGGTTTATGCTCTTCTTTGAGGGCCCCTGGGCAGGTGGGCCAGCCAGCTGAGCTGCGGGTGTCTCTAGAAGGTCTCTCTGAGCTCTTCCTGACCAGAGGCAGCACTGGGAGGAGGGACAGGGTGGGCTGCGGGTGTTCCCTGTGCAGATTGGCCCCTGCTAGGGGCAGTGCTGCTGCTTCATGGCTTCCCCCTCCTCCCTGTTCTTCTCCTGCTCCTCTGGCACAGAAGAAGAAAGATGCTGTGCTTCATCTCCATCCGGGATCACAATCTGCCCCCATCATGATCACAATGTCTCAGCGTTTTATGTGAAATATGTCCCTGGGGTGCTGAAACCCTCCTCCCCCCTGCTCAAGGCTCAATGTCCATGACTTCAAAAAACCAAGTGCAGACCTCATTGCCCTGCTATGTTGATCTGCTTTATTGCCTCTGGAGCCCAGGGTGTAGGACCCAACTGGGAGCTGGCACTGGAGGGCCCGGATTCTGCCGCATCCTGTGCAGTGCAGGAAGGACGGTTCTCCTCCTTTTCCTCCCAGCTGAAGAAGCCTCATAGCTGGTGCTGCCCATCAACCAGCCATGGAGGTCATCTTCCCGCTGCGGGGACCTGCTGCGCGGCCTCCGCCTCTGCACAGTGTGCTGCTGAGCAGTCCCCGCTGTGGTTGCCAGATGGGAGCTGGCACTGGAGGGTCCAGATGCTGCAGTATCCCGGGGACTGTGGTCACCACTGAAAAGCACAGTTCGCCTCCTCTTCTTCCCAGCTGAAGAAGCCTCATAGCTGGTGCTGCCCATCAACCAGCCATGGAGGTCATCTTCCCGCTGCGGGGACCTGCTGCGCGGCCTCCGCCTCTGCACAGTGTGCTGCTGAGCAGTCCCCGCTGTGGTTGCCAGATGGGAGCTGGCACTGGAGGGCCCGGATGCTGCAGTATCCCGGGGACTGTGGTCACCACTGAAAAGCACTGGTCTCCTTTTCTTCCCAGCTGAAGCGTCATGGCCATGGACTTTGCTGCCCTGCTGTGGGAGTCTGCTTTGCTCCCTCTGCCTTGGCATGCTTTGCTTCCCAGCAGCCGTGGTTGTGGGAGCTGGCTTGGAGCTGGCACTGGAGGGCCCTGGAGCGCCATCATCCCTTGTGTCTTGGTAGCAGTGTGGCAGAGTTCTGCTCCTCTTGCCAGCTGAGGTGACAAGGGACCAGCTGCAGACATCACTGCCCCTCTGTGGGGCTCTGCTCGGAGTCCTCTCCCTGACCCTTCTCCCCTGGCAGCGGGAGGAAGGTTTGACTCCACGCTTGGAGAGGGAGCAGCCCTGCGGCTGTGAAGAAACCTGCCATGTGGGAGGCCAAAGAGAGCAATGTCAGTCCCAGAAGGAAACCCATCCCCTGTCCCTCTGGAACCGTCAGCCACCCTCTGGTGTTACCTCAGTCCTCGGAGGCAGAGCCACTGGTCCCACAGAACCCGCCTGTGTGCAGTCGCCCCCCTGCTGACCGAGGAGGGAACGGGCAGATGATGGCTGCTTATTAAATGCACTATCCACCCGCTCCTCTTGATCAGGGGGCCTGTAGTCCACACCCACGATAATGTCACATGTACTAGCCTGCCCTTTAATTCTTACCCACAAGCTCTCGACGAAGGGTTCATCCCTACCCAGGTGGAGGTCAATACATTCTAGGTACTCTCTAACATAAAGAGCAGCTCCTCCACCTCGCCTCCCTAACCTATCTTTCCTAAAAAGCACATAGCCATCCATGGTAGCGTGCCAGTCGTCCAGGCTGTCCCACCACGTCTCTGTCATTGCAATGAGATCGTGGCCCTGCGACCGCACAAAGATCTCTAATTCTTCTTGTTTGTTCCCCATGCTACGTGCGTTTGTATAAAGGCATTTTAGTGGGGCAGCAGAAGCAGGTATCCCCAACAGCTCACAGTGAGATTTTCGATAGGGGACGGGCAAAATTGGCTCCACTAAGGAGTTCACAGGGTAATTCACAGAGTTATCCCTACTCTCACGTGGAGCAACATCTCCAAGTCTACCATTGTGCTCTTGGCATTAACCTATTGCCACCATCAACTCGTGCTGTGATTCCCAAAGCACCTGCCTGACCCCAGCAGCCTCTGTAATATCCCCTTCCCCCTTCCTAACTAGTTTAAAGCCCTATCAATGAGCCCTGCCATCTCCTGAGCAAGAATCCGCTTTCCTCTTTGGGACTGGTGAGCCCCATTAGCAGTACTCATGCCCGGAGCAGAGTACACCATCCCCTGGTCAAAAAACCCAAAGTTCTTGTGCAGGCACCAGCCTTTCAGCCAATGATTCAGTTCATGGGTTCTCCTGACCTGCTCTGAGCCCCACCTCCCACAAGTGGGGATAGAAGAAATTATTATTTGGGCTCCTGCCCCCCCAACAAAGTGCCCTAGGTCACGGAATTCTCTCTGGATAGCGCGCAGGCTACACTTCGTGATTGCATCCTTGCCTGCTTGAACTATCAATAGTGGATAATAATCAGAGGAACTAACCAGCCCTGGGAGCCTTTTGGTAATATCCCTGACCCGGGCTCCAGGAAGGCAGCACACCTCCCTGCGTGTAGGGTCTGGCCTACATATGGGGCCCTCCGTCCCACTGAGGAGGGAATCCCCAACCACAACTACCCTTCTTTCTTGCTTCACTGAGGCCGTCTCAAGGCGTGCAGATACTCGTCTCACTCTGGGCTTGCGCTTCCTCTGAGGTAGAGGGGCTGTATTCATCTCTTCACATACCTCCTCATCAACTTCCAGGGCCCCAAACCTGTTGCTAATGGAAACCTGGGGGAGTGGGGTAGGTAGGCGGGGGGAGCGTCTACGGCGACGAGTAGGGACTACCTTCCAGACCTCCTCAGGCTTTGGGTCACTCCCATTTACCTGGCTAGGACAGGGCACGGGGACCACTTTCAGTAGGTTGGTGTCTTCCTTGGACTCTTCCTTCTTGGATGCCAGGGAGCTGCAGCACCCGTCGATCTGTCGCTCACTTTCCCGGATGGCTCTCAGCCGTTTGAGCTCCTCTCGCTCACTTTCCCGGATGGCTCTCAGCCGTTTGAGCTCCTCTCGCTCACTTTCCCGGATGGCTCTCAGCCGTTTGAGCTCCTCTCGCTCACTTTCCCGGATGGCTCTCAGCCGTTGGAGCTTCTCTCGCTCACTTTCCCGGATGGCTCTCAGCCGTTGGAGCTTCTCTCGCTCACTTTCCCGGATGGCTCTCAGCCTTGCGAGCTCATCTTCTAGATTAGCAACCCAGCAAAGCAGGTCATCCACCTGCTCACACCTCACACAGGTGAAGCCTTTGCCTCTTTTCCCTGGCAGTAGCAGACTCTGACATTCCCTGCAGCCAGTGACCTGAACTGAAGCGTCCCTAGGCAGGTCCCTCATTGGGGCTGGTGAGGAAGCTGCCTTGTCTCTGATCTTCAACTCAGACTGCCTGGAGAAAAAAAAGGAGTGATCCCCGGTTAGGGCTATTCTTGCAGCCTCCTCTGGCCTTCAGTTGTTTTCCTGGAGCACATTCTATCATGATTTGGCTTGGAAGGGACCTCAAAGATCACCGAGTTCCACTCCCCCCTGCCACCGCCACAGGCAGGGATGCTCTCCACTTGACCAGGTTGCCCAACACCCCATCCAGCCAAGCCTTGAAGACTTCCAGGGAGCCAGGGGCATCCACCAGGGAGCCAGGGGCATCCACCACCTCTCTAGGCAACCTCTCCCAGAGCCTCAACGCCCTCACACAAAAGAATTTCTTCTTCAGATCTAAACTAAAGCTCCCTTCTCTCACTTTCAAAGCAGTCCCCTCGTCCTATCGCTACACGCCCTGATAAAGAGTCGTGCTTCATCTGTCCTGGAGGCCCCCTTTAAGTCCTCTTCTCTACACAGACCAGCTTCAGAGAGCAGACAAGTAGCAGTTAGCTTAAAGCCCAGCAAGGATGGGTAAGAGCTGATGTGGGGTAGGTCAGGTTTG
This sequence comes from Gallinula chloropus, assembly GCF_964237585.1. Taxonomy (NCBI): domain Eukaryota; kingdom Metazoa; phylum Chordata; class Aves; order Gruiformes; family Rallidae; genus Gallinula; species Gallinula chloropus. Next base: position 26,702,834 of record NC_140090.1, on the reverse strand, counting down.
GCAGAAAGAGAAACACTGAGGGGATGGGAAGAAAAACCGCAAAACCACAAACAAAGGAAACTTTTCCTGAGGCTATTTTGATGCTGATTCTTACCTGACATAGAACAGTAAAGAGGCCTGCTTCCTGCCAACTGCATTGATGCTGCAGCGTTCCACAGACACATCATCCATCTTATACCACAGTGCGTTGCTGGCCTGCAAAGAAAGGCAGCGGTATCTGGAGATGAACTGCGTGGTTGCTCCACAAAAGCACAGGCAGAAAACTAGGGAGCCAAGAGTGCACCAGAAGAACTCAAGAAAAAAAAAATAAAATCAACCAGCTCATTGCCAGTGCTTCGTAACTGTGTGGCCTCACAGCCTTCTGCATACTTGTTATTTTCTGTTGATCTCCCTGGGATGGCACTGAGCCAGTACCAGCCTGGAAGAACCAAGAGATGGGTACAGAGCACAGGGCAGGATGTGCGAGCAGGCCAGCGGCTGCTTACCTCTATTCCCCAGCTAAGCAAGTCGGGCTTGCTGGAGATTTCTTCAGGCTTCGAGTTCTGGCGAGTCACCGTCTTCCGCATGGCACAGCCACTGCCCGCAGAATCCATGTTTTCGACTGCCTCTCTCGCCTCAACGCTCGCTGCTGGGGCTTCTTCCTGCTGCTCTTCAGTGGCTGTTTCTTCTTCTCCACTAGAGCTGTCAGACTTTTTCCTTTGGGAGGACAGCCACCAGCAGCCAGCAAGTGCCAGCACTCCAGGTATGGCACACAGGAGGACTGTGTGGAAGCACCAAGCCATTTCACACAGCCTCAGCGCTTCCAGCTGGGAGGAGAAACAAGAAAGCACCTTACAATCGTCACCGGGAAAGTAACACAAAGGCTGAAGTTTCCTAAATGCCTGAAGGCACCAACAGGGTCGTTTTCCAGCCGCCCCTTAAATTCACGTCCCTACCAGAGAGCACACAACAAGTTCCTCACCTAAGACTGGGGATAGCTGGACATTTTGCACCACTAGACTTCTGGATGTGGTGACTGACTTCACCTTTACAGTTCAAACAATTTCACCAGACAGAATCAAGGAAGACTAGAAAGCTCTGGGGGTGGCAGTGCAAAACACTGGTGCCCAAGTTGGCTTTTCCTCCTTTCTCTGAATCATAGAATCATAGAATGATCTGGGTTGGAAGGGACCCCAAGGATCATAGAGCTCCAACCCCCTGCCACAGGCAGGGACACCAACCTCCAGGCCTGGATCTACACAAGGCTGCCCAGGGCCACATCCAACCTGGCCTTGAACACCTCCAGGGACAGGGAAACCACTACCTCTCTGGGCAGCCTGTTCCAGCACCTCACCACTCTTTCTGTAAAAAACTTCCCCCTAATATCTAATCTAAACCTTCCCTCCTTTAGCTTTAGTCCATTCCCCCTTGTCCTGCAATTATCTGCTCTTTTAAAATGTCGAATCCCCTCCTGCCTATAAGCTCCCTTCAGGTACTGGAAGGCTGCAATGAGGTCCCCCCGCAGCCTTCTCTTCTCCAGGCTGAACAAGCCCAGTTCCCTCAGCCTCTCTTTGTAGGGCAGGTGCTCCAGCCCTCTAATCATCCTTGTGGCCCTCCTCTGAACCCTCTCCAACAGTTCCACATCCTTCTTGTATTGAGGGCCCCAGATCTGGACGCAGAACTCCAGATGGGGCCTCACGAGGGCAGAGTAGAGAGGGACAATCACCTCCCTGTCCCTGCTGGCCACTCCTCTCCTGATGGAGCCCAGGATACCATTGGCCCTGTGAGCTGCAAGAGCACACTGCTGGCTCATGTCAAGCTCCTCGTCCACCACAACCCCCAAGTCCTTCTCAGCAGGGCTACTCTCAAGAAGCTCTTCTCCTAGTCTGTATCTGTGCCTGGGATGCTTCCGTCCCAAGTGCAACACCTTACACTTGGCAGTGTTGAACCTCATTAGTTTCCCCCGGGCACATCTTTCAAGCCTGTCAAGGTCCCTCTGGATGGCTTCCTTTCCTTCTGGGGTGTCGACCACACCACTCAGCTTGGTGTCGTCTGCAAACTTGCTGAGGGTGCACTCAATTCCATCATCGATGTCATTGATAAAGATGGTAAAGAGCACCGGTCCCAAGACAGACCCCTGGGGGACACCGCTTGTCACCGGCCTCCACCTGGACATAGACCCATTGACCACCACCCTTTGGCTATGGTCTGTTAACCAGTTTCTTATCCACTGGATGGTCCACCCATCAAATCCACTTCTCTCCAATTTAGAATCCATTTCTCTCCAATTTAGAATGAATGGGCATCAAACAGAAGACTTAAGAAAAGGACATTCCTCCCAGGCTGCCCAGGGAGGTTGGGGAGTCTCTGGAAGGATTCAAAACCTACCTGGATGATGTAGTGTGTGACCTGCTCGAGGTGATCTCCCCTGACAAGACTAGAGGTGATCTCCCCCGACAAGACTAGAGGTGATCTCCCTTGACAAGACTAGAGGTGATCTCCCCCAACAAGAGGTGATCTCCCCTGACAAGACTAGAGGTGATCTCCCCCAACAAGACAAGAGGTGATCTCCCCCAACAAGAGGTGATCTCCCCTGACAAGACTAGAGGTGATCTCTCCCGACAAGACTAGAGGTGCTTCCACTCTGAGAAGTGACCTCCCAAGTGATGCCCCTCTGCCAGAGATGTCTACTGGTTGATCACCAGAGGTCCCTGGCAACCGTTGCTGTTCTAGACCTCTATTGGGTGTTTGCTTAGCAACAGTTGGTTGGCTAGAGACAGGGGGGCAGGAGGCGGAAAACCAGGACACACGTCTTTCAGATGGGGACAAAGCCAGGACATTCAAGATCCTGTCAAACTCCAGAGTTTTATTAGTCCATCTGCAGCAGACACAGGACTCTTCTTTTTTTTTTTTTAAATTACTATTTTTTAAGAGAATAGGCATAGCAGTAAAGGAGGGGCACCTGTTTCAGCTAGAAATGTGAGGAAAAGGAGCTCCATCCCATTCCCAAGACTGTTTTTCCTCCTTTTCTTAAAGGTGGGTCTGCCAGTATCTGACAGGGAATAATGTGCTTGCAGGGGTGGGAGCTGGGGAAGCCGTCTCTCCTGCCCAGGGCTGATTCTCAGGCGTCAGGAGGTGACAGGGAGCTGAGGAAGGTGCAGTTGTTTGGTCCTAGCAGGGACAGCAGGGCCGAAGTGATGGCTTGCTGGGGACTGGCACGCACCACACCAGGTTTTGTGGGACCTGAGCACTGCCATTTCATCCTGGGTTCTGCCAGACTGGCTGGGAGGGTCGGGTTTGCAAAAGCTTTTTGTTCTGCTGAATCTGAGGGTGTGATGTTCCTCTTGCCTGTGCCACAGCCTCTGCGGCCAGGATGGATGCTGGGGCGAGCCTGGGTGCCCACAGCTCTGCTGCTCTCAAGGCAGGTCCTGGGGCAGCCCATGCCAGCGTGGCCAAACTTGGGCAAGGCTTGAAAATAGCCCTCAAAGTGCAGTGATTTCCCAGCTGCAGGCTGGGTGCTTTTCCCCTCTGACTCATCCCTGGTTTTCTCCCGAGTTGCCCCAACCTGTCACTCTCCTGCAGTCACGTTTCTGTGCTGGATAACTGTGTTTTGCGACTCTGCTGGTCTGAACGCATCAGTTCCAGGCAGCGGTGACGCAAAATGTCCCTTAGGTCACCCGTCCCCGTAACTAGAGGTGGGGAAAGGTGCAGTTTAATGAGTTGCACTGTCTGCTCATCCCCCGGTGTAAACGGGCATGGCTGCAAGAGGGTCCAGGGGCTGCGAGCATCTGGCATGGAAGAGGGTAAGGAGCGAGGGGCAGGAACAGCAGCTCGCAGGCAGAGCCTGTCTGCCTCTCTCTCTCTGTGTGCCATCTGTGGCCTTTGGAGCTTTCCAGTGGGGACTTGACCAGGGCAGAGGGGAGGATCACCTCCTTTGACCTGCTGGCCACGCTCCTCTTGATGCACCCCAGGATCCCACTGGCCTTCTTGGCTCATGGCCAACCTGTCACCCACCAGGGTCTCCCTTTGAACATCCAGCCCAGCACCAGCAGTCAGGATGCCAGGAGGAGCTGGGCTTCAGTCACAATCACTTCTGAAGCGGCTCGAACCCCTTCATATGCTGACAGTGTTTCCTTTTCTGTTGGAGTGTAATGAGCCTGGGGTCCTCTGTAGCCCCGACTCCAAAGCCCCAGCGCTCTGCCTCCAGTTTCCTCTGGTGCTCTCTGCCAGAGACTCCAAGTAGAGCCATTCTCCCGGGCTGCAGTGCAAAGCATGTTTTTTACACCTGGCCCTGTGCAGACAGGTGCAAGGGCTGCTGCATGGACTGTCCCGTTTGATCTGTTTGAAAGTTTGTCGCTGCTTAGGGCCCCACTGGAAATCCTTTTTCTTCTGGGTTCCGTGGTAGAGAGGGCTGCCAATGAGACTGTAGTTGGGGATACGCATTTGCCAGAAACCCGCAGTGCCCAGGAAAGCTTGTGTCTCCTGTTTCTTGGTCGGAGGAGACATGGCTGCTATTTTATTAATAACGTCTGTGGGGACTTTACCCCCACGACCCTCAACGACCAGCACCAAACAGCAGTGCGCAGGCGCAGTTGAGAGGAGTTGATGGAAATCACTTCTTGGAACTCATTTTAATACGAAGCAGGACAGGTTATTAATATGTATAGGTGTATGAGGTAACCTAATGAATAAGTATCATTGAACTGTCCATAACCAAGAACTGCCAGGTTAGTGTGCACATCCATGTTAGTGTGTCCAGGCATCCGGGGCATCGCTAGAAGTCAAGCCGCTGAGCCAGTCCTCTTTCTACCAGAGCTCTGTTCACTGACAGCATCTAAAGAGAGGAAAAAGAAGTAGAAAGGTGAACAAGCCACCTGAAGAACCATTGGAACAAGTATTAGAAAAGTTTAAAGTCCCAACTGAAGTCACCCTTCTACAATATGTAGATGATCATTTAATCAGTTAATTAATACAAGGATTAAACCAAAACTTGATCACTGCTCCTGTGTTGGCACTGCCCTCCCTTGACAAACCATTCTACTAGTTTGCTACCATAGATAAGGAAACAGCCCTGGGGCGGGGGGAGGGGGGGGGGGGGGTGTTTAACTCAAAAGTGGGGAAGCAAGCAACAGCCAATTGCCTATTTATCTAAACTGTTGGACCCAGTAACACAAGGGTGACCTTCTGACTCAGAAGGCAGGAAGATGGGTCACTGATTCTAGGATTTTTGAAGTATGAGGCAGTTTTAATGGAAAAAGATGATTTAGTTCTAACTGCTGAATCATGCCTCAATCCTGCCACTTTTTTATCAAAAGGGGAGACTAATAACCAAGAACTTGAGCATAATTGCTTAAGATATAATAGAATATCATACTAAAGTGTGACCTGACTTGAGGGACATACCCTTGCCAACAGGTCTCCGTTTATTTACTCACTGGGGAGTACAGGCACTAGTGGACCACTTTGGAACCAAGTATATGTGTATTGGAATTTATAAAATCGCCAAAAGGATGGTGGGAAAGTGCCTGACATGCCAGAAGGTCAATAAACAACAGCTCAGAAAAGAAAAGATACTGGGGGGGAGGGACCCTTTCTTGTGTTGCTTACCACAGATACTGCGGTTTGAACGGCCGAAAGAGGTTGGGCGCGCGCGCTAGCAGAATAAAAGGACCGGTTCGAGAATCTCGGTGGGAAACTACAAACACTCCTGACAACCTAAAGGTCACCTTTCGAAGAACCAGCGAGTAAAAGTGTCTATGAATGACAATTCATTTTGTTCAACTGTTGGATGTATTTGTTATCCTTTCTTTTGTTTTGAGTGTCGAGTGTGTAAAGACAATTGGTGAGTACATTATAGAGAAGAAGAATCTACCCCAGACATTTGTGAAAAGTGTTATTGGGCGGAAAGAAAACGAACCAAATTAACCCTGTAATTAGCAGTAAAAATCGGAGAGATTATCCAGGGGTCTGAAGAGTGGTGGAGGATATATAGAAAAGGGATAAATCCCGAATTAGGTTGTACACATCCTAACGAATATAAACAAGGTAGCCCAAGAATAATTCGGGTAGTGTGCCGGTCCCAGGTGAAACATCTGGATTGTTCAGCCCCGGAAGTGACACATAAAAATTGGGAAACCTATAACACTCGTAAGCGGAGGACAGGAAGAACCCCTGAAGACTACAACTGCTGCCGATGGAACACCTTGCTGCCCCAAGCAACGGAGTAGGCAAAGGAGGCAGAGGCATAAGGAAATCGTGGGGTATTAAGCCCTCCAGTCCTATCACGAGGTGGCTCCATACACCAAGGCTGAAAAGGCACCAGATACCCAAGAACCAGAAAATACCAAACAAAAACAATAGAGTCCAAGCGTCACCACTCTAGAATAGTTATTATGAATCCACCAATTGCCTTAAAGAATGGGGGGCTAATCATTGTATTTTTATTGATTTACTTTAATTTTGTATTTTGTTATTTGGGGACTGGGACCGCATTAGATCCAAGGCAAAACATACGGGGTACATTAGCTCGAGCTTTGAATACTCCTACGTTTTGTGCTAGTCTTGCCACACCAAATACTCCATTTATCACGTGTTTGGTAGGAGTGCCACTCAATAGTTCCACCTGGAAAGTTTTTGAGGTTGCAATGAGTAAAATAGCAAGATGGCCTTATGTTTATAATGCCAGTGAGGGCATGACAAGGTATGATGCTTGGGATGATAGACTCCCAATTGGTCCAGACCCACAGGAACTGGAAAGAATGGATTCTTTGAATGCCAGCTATTGTATATACATAGATGCTGCCAAGGACCCACGTAACAAAGGTAATCACATTAATGTTTCTTGAACGACGACCCAAAACTGATTTAGAAAAAGAAGAGGCATCAATGCTATTAGCTCAAAAGGCTGTTAGTCGGTTTGAGGAACAAATTGGTCAAAATTGAAAGGGGGGATTGTGATAAGTAGACTAACTAGGACTTGTTCTCAAACCTACTATGGCTGTAAATAGGTAACCAGGGCAAAGGGGAACCATTTTCTTATCATTAGCAACATCTTGATAAATTAACTAAATGAATTAACCAAATAAGGCACGGAACACAACGTAGAGGAGGACTACGAGGGACCAGGACGACCCCCCCCACCAGCATACACGGCCACAGAAGAATACCAGGATACGCCACGTGTACCCGGAACTATGGGAGTATAAAAAGGGGACTCTAGAGGGGTGAGGCAAGTGTTGTTTGCAGGAGCAAGGGTCTCCTCTGCATGCCCAGCGCTGTTTTGTCTGCTCGCATCTTGCTTAAATAAATTGTGTTTGGAAATTTACAAATTTGTCACTGCCATTTATAACACCCCTTGATGGCACCAGGGTGTTTGGCACAGCCATGTGAGGGTGACGTCAAGGGGGGGAACTGCCAGCCAGCGGCAGGGACCTTCTCAGATCTTCCCAAGCTGGGGACAGTGGTGTTATGCTGAGACATAACACCAGAGCTGGGGTCTCCCCACGGGCTCCTGGGGTCTCCCCACGGGCTCCTGGGGCATATTTCAAAATCCCAAATTTCATAAACCTCCCACACTGGGTATTGCCACCTAGTGCCTCAAAAATTACCAAGAAAACACAGAATTACATCTGCAAGGGCAAAAAGTGCTTTCAATTTTGGCTCTGGTGAGGTGATCCAAAGAGCTGAAGAGGGTTTATGCTCTTCTTTGAGGGCCCCTGGGCAGGTGGGCCAGCCAGCTGAGCTGCGGGTGTCTCTAGAAGGTCTCTCTGAGCTCTTCCTGACCAGAGGCAGCACTGGGAGGAGGGACAGGGTGGGCTGCGGGTGTTCCCTGTGCAGATTGGCCCCTGCTAGGGGCAGGGCTGCTGCTTCATGGCTTCCCCCTCCTCCCTGTTCTTCTCCTGCTCCTCTGGCACAGAAGAAGAAAGATGCTGTGCTTCATCTCCATCCGGGATCACAATCTGCCCCCATCATGATCACAATGTCTCAGCGTTTTATGTGAAATATGTCCCTGGGGTGCTGAAATCCTCCCCCCCCCTGCTCAAGGCTCAATGTCCATGACTTCAAAAAACCAAGTGCAGACCTCATTGCCCTGCTATGTTGATCTGCTTTATTGCCTCTGGAGCCCAGGGTGTAGGACCCAACTGGGAGCTGGCACTGGAGGGCCCGGATTCTGCCGCATCCTGTGCAGTGCAGGAAGGACGGTTCTCCTCCTTTTCCTCCCAGCTGAAGAAGCCTCATAGCTGGTGCTGCCCATCAACCAGCCATGGAGATCATCTTCCCGCTGCGGGGACCTGCTGCGTGGCCTCCGCCTCTGCACAGTGTGCTGCTGAGCAGTCCCCGCTGTGGTTGCCAGATGGGAGCTGGCACTGGAGGGTCCAGATGCTGCAGTATCCCGGGGACTGTGGTCACCACTGAAAAGCACAGTTCGCCTCCTCTTCTTCCCAGCTGAAGAAGCCTCATAGCTGGTGCTGCCCATCAACCAGCCATGGAGGTCATCTTCCCGCTGCGGGGACCTGCTGCGCGGCCTCCGCCTCTGCACAGTGTGCTGCTGAGCAGTCCCCGCTGTGGTTGCCAGATGGGAGCTGGCACTGGAGGGCCCGGATGCTGCAGTATCCCGGGGACTGTGGTCACCACTGAAAAGCACTGGTCTCCTTTTCTTCCCAGCTGAAGCGTCATGGCCATGGACTTTGCTGCCCTGCTGTGGGAGTCTGCTTTGCTCCCTCTGCCTTGGCATGCTTTGCTTCCCAGCAGCCGTGGTTGTGGGAGCTGGCTTGGAGCTGGCACTGGAGGGCCCTGGAGCGCCATCATCCCTTGTGTCTTGGTAGCAGTGTGGCAGAGTTCTGCTCCTCTTGCCAGCTGAGGTGACAAGGGACCAGCTGCAGACATCACTGCCCCTCTGTGGGGCTCTGCTCGGAGTCCTCTCCCTGACCCTTCTCCCCTGGCAGCGGGAGGAAGGTTTGACTCCACGCTTGGAGAGGGAGCAGCCCTGCGGCTGTGAAGAAACCTGCCATGTGGGAGGCCAAAGAGAGCAATGTCAGTCCCAGAAGGAAACCCATCCCCTGTCCCTCTGGAACCGTCAGCCACCCTCTGGTGTTACCTCAGTCCTCGGAGGCAGAGCCACTGGTCCCACAGAACCCGCCTGTGTGCAGTCGCCCCCCTGCTGACCGAGGAGGGAACGGGCAGATGATGGCTGCTTATTAAATGCACTATCCACCCGCTCCTCTTGATCAGGGGGCCTGTAGTCCACACCCACGATAATGTCACATGTACTAGCCTGCCCTTTAATTCTTACCCACAAGCTCTCGACGAAGGGTTCATCCCTACCCAGGTGGAGGTCAATACATTCTAGGTACTCTCTAACATAAAGAGCAGCTCCTCCACCTCGCCTCCCTAACCTATCTTTCCTAAAAAGCACATAGCCATCCATGGTAGCGTGCCAGTCGTCCAGGCTGTCCCACCACGTCTCTGTCATTGCAATGAGATCGTGGCCCTGCGACCGCACAAAGATCTCTAATTCTTCTTGTTTGTTCCCCATGCTACGTGCGTTTGTATAAAGGCATTTTAGTGGGGCAGCAGAAGCAGGTATCCCCAACAGCTCACAGTGAGATTTTCGATAGGGGACGGGCAAAATTGGCTCCACTAAGGAGTTCACAGGGTAATTCACAGAGTTATCCCTACTCTCACGTGGAGCAACATCTCCAAGTCTACCATTGTGCTCTTGGCATTAACCTATTGCCACCATCAACTCGTGCTGTGATTCCCAAAGCACCTGCCTGACCCCAGCAGCCTCTGTAATATCCCCTTCCCCCTTCCTAACTAGTTTAAAGCCCTATCAATGAGCCCTGCCATCTCCTGAGCAAGAATCCGCTTTCCTCTTTGGGACTGGTGAGCCCCATTAGCAGTACTCATGCCCGGAGCAGAGTACACCATCCCCTGGTCAAAAAACCCAAAGTTCTTGTGCAGGCACCAGCCTTTCAGCCAATGATTCAATTCATGGGTTCTCCTGACCTGCTCTGAGCCCCACCTCCCACAAGTGGGGATAGAAGAAATTATTATTTGGGCTCCTGCCCCCCCAACAAAGTGCCCTAGGTCACGGAATTCTCTCTGGATAGCGCGCAGGCTACACTTCGTGATTGCATCCTTGCCTGCTTGAACTATCAATAGTGGATAATAATCAGAGGAACTAACCAGCCCTGGGAGCCTTTTGGTAATATCCCTGACCCGGGCTCCAGGAAGGCAGCACACCTCCCTGCGTGTAGGGTCTGGCCTACATATGGGGCCCTCCGTCCCACTGAGGAGGGAATCCCCAACCACAACTACCCTTCTTTCTTGCTTCACTGAGGCCGTCTCAAGGCGTGCAGATACTCGTCTCACTCTGGGCTTGCGCTTCCTCTGAGGTAGAGGGGCTGTATTCATCTCTTCACATACCTCCTCATCAACTTCCAGGGCCCCAAACCTGTTGCTAATGGAAACCTGGGGGAGTGGGGTAGGTAGGCGGGGGGAGCGTCTACGGCGACGAGTAGGGACTACCTTCCAGACCTCCTCAGGCTTTGGGTCACTCCCATTTACCTGGCTAGGACAGGGCACGGGGACCACTTTCAGTAGGTTGGTGTCTTCCTTGGACTCTTCCTTCTTGGATGCCAGGGAGCTGCAGCACCCGTCGATCTGTCGCTCACTTTCCCGGATGGCTCTCAGCCGTTTGAGCTCCTCTCGCTCACTTTCCCGGATGGCTCTCAGCCGTTTGAGCTCCTCTCGCTCACTTTCCCGGATGGCTCTCAGCCGTTCGAGCTTCTCTCGCTCACTTTCCCGGATGGCTCTCAGCCTTGCGAGCTCATCTTCTAGATTAGCAACCCAGCAAAGCAGGTCATCCACCTGCTCACACCTCACACAGGTGAAGCCTTTGCCTCTTTTCCCTGGCAGTAGCAGACTCTGACATTCCCTGCAGCCAGTGACCTGAACTGAAGCGTCCCTAGGCAGGTCCCTCATTGGGGCTGGTGAGGAAGCTGCCTTGTCTCTGATCTTCAACTCAGACTGCCTGGAGAAAAAAAAGGAGTGATCCCCGGTTAGGGCTATTCTTGCAGCCTCCTCTGGCCTTCAGTTGTTTTCCTGGAGCACATTCTATCATGATTTGGCTTGGAAGGGACCTCAAAGATCACCGAGTTCCACTCCCCCCTGCCACCGCCACAGGCAGGGATGCTCTCCACTTGACCAGGTTGCCCAACACCCCATCCAGCCAAGCCTTGAAGACTTCCAGGGAGCCAGGGGCATCCACCACCTCTCTAGGCAACCTCTCCCAGAGCCTCAACGCCCTCACACAAAAGAATTTCTTCTTCAGATCTAAACTAAAGCTCCCTTCTCTCACTTTCAAAGCAGTCCCCTCGTCCTATCGCTACACGCCCTGATAAAGAGTCGTGCTTCATCTGTCCTGGAGGCCCCCTTTAAGTCCTCTTCTCTACACAGACCAGCTTCAGAGAGCAGACAAGTAGCAGTTAGCTTAAAGCCCAGCAAGGATGGGTAAGAGCTGGGTTTGACAGCACTGAGTGATGCGGGCAGTAACGGTCTGCTGTGGCAGAAAGAGAAACACTGAGGGGATGGGAAGAAAAACCGCAAAACCACAAACAAAGGAAACTTTTCCTGAGGCTATTTTGATGCTGATTCTTACCTGACATAGAACAGTAAAGAGGCCTGCTTCCTGCCAACTGCATTGATGCTGCAGCGTTCCACAGACACATCATCCATCTTATACCACAGTGCGTTGCTGGCCTGCAAAGAAAGGCAGCGGTATCTGGAGATGAACTGCGTGGTTGCTCCACAAAAGCACAGGCAGAAAACTAGGGAGCCAAGAGTGCACCAGAAGAACTCAAGAAAAAAAACCAAGCAGCTCGTTGCCAGTGCTTCGTAACTGTGTGGCCTCACAGCCTTCTGCATACTTGTTATTTTCTGTTGATCTCCCTGGGATGGCACTGAGCCAGTACCAGCCTGGAAGAACCAAGAGATGGGTACAGAGCACAGGGCAGGATGTGCGAGCAGGCCAGCAGCTGCTTACCTCTATTCCCCAGCTAAGCAAGTCGGGCTTGCTGGAGATTTCTTCAGGCTTCGAGTTCTGGCGAGTCACCGTCTTCCGCATGGCACAGCCACTGCCCGCAGAATCCATGTTTTCGACTGCCTCTCTCGCCTCAACGCTCGCTGCTGGGGCTTCTTCCTGCTGCTCTTCAGTGGCTGTTTCTTCTTCTCCACTAGAGCTGTCAGACTTTTTCCTTTGGGAGGACAGCCACCAGCAGCCAGCAAGTGCCAGCACTCCAGGTATGGCACACAGGAGGACTGTGTGGAAGCACCAAGCCATTTCACACAGCCTCAGCGCTTCCAGCTGGGAGGAGAAACAAGAAAGCACCTTACAATCGTCACCGGGAAAGTAACACAAAGGCTGAAGTTTCCTAAATGCCTGAAGGCACCAACAGGGTCGTTTTCCAGCCGCCCCTTAAATTCACGTCCCTACCAGAGAGCACACAACAAGTTCCTCACCTAAGACTGGGGATAGCTGGACATTTTGCACCACTAGACTTCTGGATGTGGTGACTGACTTCACCTTTACAGTTCAAACAATTTCACCAGACAGAATCAAGGAAGACTAGAAAGCTCTGGGGGTGGCAGTGCAAAACACTGGTGCCCAAGTTGGCTTTTCCTCCTTTCTCTGAATCATAGAATCATAGAATGATCTGGGTTGGAAGGGACCCCAAGGATCATAGAGCTCCAACCCCCTGCCACAGGCAGGGACACCAACCTCCAGGCCTGGATCTACACAAGGCTGCCCAGGGCCCCATCCAACCTGGCCTTGAACACCTCCAGGGACAGGGAAACCACTACCTCTCTGGGCAGCCTGTTCCAGCACCTCACCACTCTTTCTGTAAAAAACTTCCCCCTAATATCTAATCTAAACCTTCCCTCCTTTAGCTTTAGTCCATTCCCCCTTGTCCTGCAATTATCTGCTCTTTTAAAATGTCGAATCCCCTCCTGCCTATAAGCTCCCTTCAGGTACTGGAAGGCTGCAATGAGGTCCCCCCGCAGCCTTCTCTTCTCCAGGCTGAACAAGCCCAGTTCCCTCAGCCTCTCTTTGTAGGGCAGGTGCTCCAGCCCTCTAATCATCCTTGTGGCCCTCCTCTGAACCCTCTCCAACAGTTCCACATCCTTCTTGTATTGAGGGCCCCAGATCTGGACGCAGTACTCCAGATGGGGCCTCACGAGGGCAGAGTAGAGAGGGACAATCACCTCCCTGTCCCTGCTGGCCACTCCTCTCCTGATGGAGCCCAGGATACCATTGGCCCTGTGAGCTGCAAGAGCACACTGCTGGCTCATGTCAAGCTCCTCGTCCACCACAACCCCCAAGTCCTTCTCAGCAGGGCTACTCTCAAGAAGCTCTTCTCCCAGTCTGTATCTGTGCCTGGGATGCTTCCGTCCCAAGTGCATCGATGTCATTGATAAAGATGGTAAAGAGCACCGGTCCCAAGACAGACCCCTGGGGGACACCGCTTGTCACCGGCCTCCACCTGGACATAGACCCATTGACCACCACCCTTTGGCTATGGTCTGTTAACCAGTTTCTTATCCACTGGATGGTCCACCCATCAAATCCACTTCTCTCCAATTTAGAATCCATTTCTCTCCAATTTAGAATGAATGGGCATCAAACAGAAGACTTAAGAAAAGGACATTCCTCCCAGGCTGCCCAGGGAGGTTGGGGAGTCTCTGGAAGGATTCAAAACCTACCTGGATGATGTAGTGTGTGACCTGCTCGAGGTGATCTCCCCTGACAAGACTAGAGGTGATCTCCCCCGACAAGACTAGAGGTGATCTCCCTTGACAAGACTAGAGGTGATCTCCCCCAACAAGAGGTGATCTCCCCTGACAAGACTAGAGGTGATCTCCCCCAACAAGACAAGAGGTGATCTCCCCCAACAAGAGGTGATCTCCCCTGACAAGACTAGAGGTGATCTCTCCCGACAAGACTAGAGGTGCTTCCACTCTGAGAAGTGACCTCCCAAGTGATGCCCCTCTGCCAGAGATGTCTACTGGTTGATCACCAGAGGTCCCTGGCAACCGTTGCTGTTCTAGACCTCTATTGGGTGTTTGCTTAGCAACAGTTGGTTGGCTAGAGACAGGGGGGCAGGAGGCGGAAAACCAGGACACACGTCTTTCAGATGGGGACAAAGCCAGGACATTCAAGATCCTGTCAAACTCCAGAGTTTTATTAGTCCATCTGCAGCAGACACAGGACTCTTCTTTTTTTTTTTTTAATTACTATTTTTTAAGAGAATAGGCATAGCAGTAAAGGAGGGGCACCTGTTTCAGCTAGAAATGTGAGGAAAAGGAGCTCCATCCCATTCCCAAGACTGTTTTTCCTCCTTTTCTTAAAGGTGGGTCTGCCAGTATCTGACAGGGAATAATGTGCTTGCAGGGGTGGGAGCTGGGGAAGCCGTCTCTCCTGCCCAGGGCTGATTCTCAGGCGTCAGGAGGTGACAGGGAGCTGAGGAAGGTGCAGTTGTTTGGTCCTAGCAGGGACAGCAGGGCCGAAGTGATGGCTTGCTGGGGACTGGCACGCACCACACCAGGTTTTGTGGGACCTGAGCACTGCCATTTCATCCTGGGTTCTGCCAGACTGGCTGGGAGGGTCGGGTTTGCAAAAGCTTTTTGTTCTGCTGAATCTGAGGGTGTGATGTTCCTCTTGCCTGTGCCACAGCCTCTGCGGCCAGGATGGATGCTGGGGCGAGCCTGGGTGCCCACAGCTCTGCTGCTCTCAAGGCAGGTCCTGGGGCAGCCCATGCCAGCGTGGCCAAACTCTGGCAAGGCTTGAAAATAGCCCTCAAAGTGCAGTGATTTCCCAGCTGCAGGCTGGGTGCTTTTCCCCTCTGACTCATCCCTGGTTTTCTCCCGAGTTGCCCCAACCTGTCACTCTCCTGCAGTCACGTTTCTGTGCTGGATAACTGTGTTTTGCGACTCTGCTGGTCTGAACGCATCAGTTCCAGGCAGCGGTGACGCAAAATGTCCCTTAGGTCACCCGTCCCCGTAACTAGAGGTGGGGAAAGGTGCAGTTTAATGAGTTGCACTGTCTGCTCATCCCCCGGTGTAAACGGGCATGGCTGCAAGAGGGTCCAGGGGCTGCGAGCATCTGGCATGGAAGAGGGTAAGGAGCGAGGGGCAGGAACAGCAGCTCGCAGGCAGAGCCTGTCTGCCTCTCTCTCTCTGTGTGCCATCTGTGGCCTTTGGAGCTTTCCAGTGGGGACTTAACCAGGGCAGAGGGGAGGATCACCTCCTTTGACCTGCTCCTTGCACTCAGCGCTGAACCATGACAACCAGCAACTAATGGAATTCCCCACCTGACGTGAAGTCAATTCAGACTGATTGGATGCCTCAGCTCCGTGGTGGTAGATACTACAATCTCTCTCTCTCTCATTCTCTCACTCTCTTTCTCACTTTTCTCTCTTTCTTCCCCCCCTTCCCCTGCACACTTGTTGCAGGCTAAATAAACTCACTTAAACCTTGACTCCGTTTTGAGTCTTAATTCTGTTCCCGAGGATTGTGAAGACCTCCTCACAGTAAAGCACCTAAATGGACATCACTCAGGGGTTAAGCCCAGCCGCCCCCAGCCAACCAGAGCAATCTGAGGTCGCTTGGATTGCAAGGGGGTTTAACGTCTGCCAAAGCAGTCTGTCTGGTTGCGGATCGTGACACTTCCAAGTGAAGGCAAACTGTGGCCTGCACTCTGCCACCAAAGGAATGGAGAAGAAAGCATTTGCAATGTCCATTGTGGCGTACCACGTGGCCGCTTTTGACTCCAGTTCCTACTGGAGTTCTAACATACCTGACACTGCAGCACTCACAGGAGGTGTGACTTCACTTAGGCCACGATAGCCCACTGTCAGCCTCCACTCTCCATTGGACTTCTTCACTCGCCACATTGTGAGCGGTTTCTACCAATCACTCCCTGACTCCCCAGTTATGAGTTAGCCCAGGCTAACTCAGCTCACCAGTGCTGGCTGCTTGGGGAGGTTAACTCTGGCCTGGCCAGAACCAAGGCACAGGCCTTGAGCCGGCTAGTGTTTGCTCTGTGGAGCCTGCAGAGAGCTTCTGGCTGTTCCTTGCAGCAGCCACCCCTGCAGCCCCCCCACTCTCTGCCAGTACCCAGCTACGCAAAGCTGCGACAGGCTGAGCCCTGAGTGCGGCTTGGAGCCCCGACAGGCAGGACTCCAGTCTCTGTTCTGAGCTCCATGACTGGTCCTGGGAACTGGGTTTCAAGCCCCCAACATGCCAGACTTGAGCTCTGTTCTGAGCCCGCACACGTAGGGCCGGTCTCTGCCTCCCATAGGGTTGCCCCGATGCTGTGGGCCTGGGTTAAGCCCAGCCGCCCCCAGCCACACAGAGCATTCTCAGGTCGCTTGGAATGCTGTGGCTGCTGTGGTACCCGGCCATGGCTCCTGCTGCCGTGGCTGGTCTTTGGCTTCTGGCAGCCCCACGGCTGCCATGCCCCAGTTTATAGTGTGAGATGTCATGGGAGCCCTTGATAGGAACGATACCTGCTTGATTCCCCCTTTAATTAATTTAATGGGGGAGATAGAAGAGTTTTTTGGGGGGGAGGGGAGTGTCCTTTTCCTGTGGATGGCTCCCCTGTGCTATTTTTGCTGCTCCTTGGGTAGAGGGCCTGCCCCCCAGGTCCCCTCCTTGTGGCGGTAGATAGGGCCTTGCGGTCGGAAGATGTCGGGCTGTACGGAAAGGTGGGACTCCCTCCTCAGGTAACCAATAGCGGTTAGCCGATGATGTATGCAGATGGAAGTGACATCGTAAATCTAGGCTATATAACACTGTGCCCCTCACTAATAAACGCCATTTGCCGTCCACCACATTGGTGTCTGTGAGCTGTATGGACTGTGCTGCCAGAGTGTGGCGCCGTTGCCATTCCTGAACCAGGTCTCCACGCCTAACAAAGGCAACATCCTTGTCAATCCCCGTCCCTGGAGTTTTATGTATATATTTATGTTTCCATATGCAGAGGAGTCCGCTTGGGATGGCTGTCGGGGAGGCACGGGAGCCCACCGACACTGGCTACCAGTATAGACTTCACATAAGGCGAGCTGGAGCAGCAGCTACAGTCTCCTCCTCCCTGAGGAAATCAGGTCCAGTGGTGGGATGCCCGCACTGGGAAGTGATCTGCAGCAAAAAAGGGCCGGCAAAGAGCCCTCTTTGGGGCTTCTTGGGGCCCGGAGAAGCTGCGGGCCTGTGCCAGAAAGCAGCCGCTTGTTGGCAGCCTGCTGAGGTGGCACGGGGTGAGCCAGCATCACCTGCGGCTGATCTTAACGAGGTGCCGAGGCCCCACGGGGCCCTCGACTCGACCCCTCCACACCCCCACCCTCAAGGCGGCTTCTCAGACCCTTGTGCAGCGAGCTAGACCCAGCAAAGGGGGCAGAGCGAGGCACCTGGGCCTGGCGCCCTGGTCTGAGCAGTCGGTCCTCCAGGCTTGGCCATTCATGGCTGGAACCTGGGCCAAGCTGTCACCAGATGAATGTGGCCTCCCAGAAATCAGAGGGGCCGTGCAGCCATGGGTGTCCAGGCCTCGGGCTGCCGAGAGTGCCAGAGCCTGGTACTTGTCATGGAGGGGGAGAGAGGCACAACGGCCATGTCACTGATGAGGGCAACAGAGACACCACGGCTGTGTATGGTGCTGTCAGGAGGCAAGTGTGGTGATGATGCTTGCGACCAAATAAAATGCTGGAATCCTAGAATATACCGAGTGGGAAGGGACCCTTATGGATTATGGTGCCCAACTCCTGACTGCTCCCAGGGCAAGCCAAGCTTTCCCCTTGCTTATTTCAAAAATATTTCCATCAGAAACATTTCTGGTGGTGATAATGAATAAGGCCTGTTGGGCCTTTACACTTTTATTACAATCAACAGTGGAAAGAGTCACTCTACATCTAGTGTTCTTCCACCTTGCCCATCGCAGCTTCTCTGCCAGCGAGTGCTTGAAGAGTGACAGTGTCACTTCCCCTTCAGGAGGGGGAGCAGGGGCAGGAGGGATGGGAGAGAAAGGCTCTACGCCAGCCTTCACAGGAGCTGGGAACGGAGAGCCGGCAGGACGCTGGGCATGGAGGATGTGCCGGTGGTAGGGCGTCGGGCAGGCACTTCTGCACTGCTGTCAGCATCTGGTGGTGGAGGGGAGCCCTGGCCTGGTGCTCTGGGTCCCAAAGAGCTGTGCTGCAGGTGGATCCACCTCCATGGGCTGTCCTGGCTCTTTGGGGGGATCCACCTCCATGGGCTCTTCGGCCTCTCTGAGGGGATCCACCTCCATGGGTTCCACACCATCGTTCCCCTGTGCAATGCTCATCGTCCTCTGGCCCCGTCTCTCCTTCCCTGGTGACTGCAGCCGGTTCTGCTCTCCCTGAGTCACAGCAGGATGATCTCCCACACTGCTGCTCTGAGAGCTCCTGGGGACCAGCACTGCTGGCACTGAAGCCACCTGAAGCTCTGTGAACTGGGGGCCAGTTGACGGGGGCAGGAACATCAGGCAGCAAGGTGGACTGTCACCTCAGAAGGCCATTGTGATGGCGATGCCTTTGACCAATGAAAATCCTGGAATCCTAGAGCCATGGAATATACCCAGTTACCAGGGACCAACGGGGATCATGGAGTCCAACTCCTGGCTCCACATAGGCCCAGCCCAGTCAGCGCGCAGCACTGAGCGTATGGTTCAGATGCTTCTTGCCCTCAGCCCAGCTTGGGGCTGTGAGCCCTTCCCTGGGGAGCCTGTGCCAGCGCTTGACCCCCCTCTCAGTACAGAACCTCTTCCTGACATCCAGCCTGAACCTCCCCCCGTTGCACCGAGAGCGGATGATGTAGGCTCTTAGATGAACGCCAGGGGCTTGTTGAAAGATCTCCTTTCCACGAGCTCCTTCCTGAGAAGACAATCTTCACCAGTGGAGTTAGAACCTACGTCTCCTTTTCAGCATGATGCTCACTGGGATCAAGAAAAGTCTGTAAGGGCTACAAAATAAAGTTCTTCTCTAGGAACAGTCATCGTGAAGTGGCTCAGATAAACCTGCCCCTCACTCCCAGCTCCGTGTGCAGGAGCAGCTTGGCTTCTCCCATGCTTTCAGTCCCTGCAGACAAAGCACTGGATGAACGGCTGCTACAAAACGGCCTGAGCCATCTGGAATGTTATTCCCTGCAGCTTTGGGAAGAGGCTTTCCCTGAAGGCAGCCGCAGGACAGCAAACTCGTGGGGGGCTCCGCGTGTGCTGCGTTAGGATGCGCAGGGTTTCTTTCCCCGGGGCTTTATGAAGATGGTGCTGGGATGCCCATGGTTGGAATGTAAACCCAGCGCTCCTGCCCCTTCTTGTCAGGGACTGGGCTGAAGCCGTGGCCCTGTGGTTCTTTCCAAAGTCCAGGCTTCCCATGCCTTCAAGCTTCGGCTAGAGAGAAGGGCGAGGTGTCAGTTGGTGGGGTGTGGAGGCGCAGAGGCACCGCACAGCTCAGCAGGACACTCTGGATGGAGTCAGTACTCTGTTAGTGTCCGGCCACCCTCACAATAAAGAGTCTGTTTCCTGTTAGGAAATAAAGCACTAGAATGTTGGAGTGTGCTGTACTTTGTCTTCCTGCTGAACAGCACTGTGAAGGAGCAGATTCTTTACAGGGGAGATAATTTTGTTACAGTGTCATTGAATGCTTTGGGTTTGAAGGTATCTTAAAGATCATCTAATTCTAACCCTCTTCCCTGCTCAGGGCAACTTTTACTAGATAATTTTGCCCAAAGCCCCATCCAACTTGGCCTTGTACCCTTCAGGAATGGGGATTCCACACCCTCTCTGGGTACTCTGTGCCAGCGTCTCACCGCTCTCATAGCAAAGAATATCTTCCTGTTGTAGTTTTGCGTGGCTGTGTCCTGGTGAAGGGGTGGCTGCAGGGGTGGCTGCTGCATGGAGCAGCCAGAAGCTCTCTGCAGGCCCCACAGAGCTAGCTGAAGGCCAGAGTTGCTGCTGACCAAGGCCGAGCCCATCAGCGATGGTCACAGCGTCTCTGGGAGTCACAGTGAGGAAAGAAAAAACCCATTAGCATCTGCATTTTGCCCCCACAGAAGGGAGTGAGAAGGTGTAGGAAGCCATGCAGACACCAAGGCCAGAGAAGAAGTTGGAGGGGTGTGGGGAGGCGGGAAGAATGAGGTGCTCCAGGTGCTGGAGAGAGAGATTCCCCTGCAGCCTGTGAAGAAAGCATGGTGAAGCAGGCTCTCCCCATGCAGCCCATGGATAATGAGGGGGCAGGGGCGTGGGAAGAAATTCCAACTACAGCCTGGTGAGACCAACCCACGCCGCAGCAGGGTTGCTGGGGGGACTTGTGTGTGACTCTGTGGGGGACCAGGCTGGGGGAGTCTGGGCCTGAAGGTCAGCACCCCATGGAAGGAGCCGTGCTGAGGCACGTGGCGAGGAGATGATGACCCACCAGAGAGGACTCACACTGGAGAAGTTCGTGAAGGACTGTCTCCTGTGGGTGGGACCCCACGGTACAGCAGGGGAGGGGGGTGAGGAATGCCCCACCGGGCTAAGAAGGAAAACAACCGGTGAGGTGCTAACCCAAAGCCCCGTTCCCCCAGTCTCTGCCCCTCCCCGTGCCACAATGGGGGGCAGAAGGGAGTGAAATGCTGCCTAAAGATCAGTCTGCTGAGAAGGGAGGGGTGGGGGGAGCTGCTTTAAGCTCCCGGTGTCACTGGCGATGCAGGGCCGGGCCATCAGTTAGAGAGTTTCTGTCCTTTACCCCGTGCTGAGTCTGTCCTGCCTGTGCCGCTGACTGCGGGATGGGCTCTCCCTGCCCTTATCTCACTCCTCAGCCTCAGTATCTATTTCCTCCCCTGTCCGCTTGGAAAGGGCAGTGACAGAGCGGCTTTGGTGGGCGTCTGGCCTCCAGTCGGGGCCAAACCACCGCAGTCGGTTCCGACAGAGCCCAGCGGGTCGGGAGAGGCCGCCCACGTCAACCAAAAGTTCTGTTCCCTGTTGTTGTTTCCCTAGTTTGGGTATACCCAGTGGATGTGCTCGTGTGGGTTCCCCAGGTCCCCGCTCCTCCTTTCTGACAGGAGCCTGTGCTTTACTCCTGCCCCTCCTCTCTGGGCACTCGCTCTTCCAACGGCTCCTTTCTTTGCACTGGAGGTGCTGGTGGAGTCTCTCCACGATACCCAGCCCCAGCTGGCACCAAGGAGGGAATGAAAAGCAGCTCAGCACAAGATGCCTACGGGGTGGGGTTTTGTGTCTTTTTCTGCCCCCTTGATGGCACCAGGGTGTTTGGCACAGCCACGTGAGGGTGACATCAAGGAGGGGAACTGCCAGCCAGCGGCAGGGACCTTCTCAGATCTTCCCAAGCTGGGGACAGTGGTGTTATGCTGAGACAGACCCCAGAGCTGGGGTCTCCCCACGGGCTCCTGGGGCATATTTCAAAATCCCAAGTCATAAACCTCCCACACTGGGTATTGCCACCAAGTGCCTCAAAAATTACCAAGAAAACACAGAATTACATCTGCAAGGGCAAAAAGTGCTTTCAATTTTGGCTCTGGTGAGGTGATCCAAAGAGCTGAAGAGGGTTTATGCTCTTCCTTGAGGGCCCTTGGGCAGGTGGGCCAGCCAGCTGAGCTGCGGGTGTCTCTAGAAGGTCTCTCTGAGCTCTTCCTGACCAGAGGCAGCACTGGGAGGAGGGACAGGGTGGGCTGCGGGTGTTCCCTGTGCAGATTGGCCCCTGCTAGGGGCAGGGCTGCTGCTTCATGGCTTCCCCCTCCTCCCTGTTCTTCTCCTGCTCCTCTGGCACAGAAGAAGAAAGATGCTGTGCTTCATCTCCATCCGGGATCACAATCTGCCCCCATCATGATCACAATGTCTCAGCGTTTTATGTGAAATATGTCCCTGGGGTGCTGAAACCCTCCTCCCCCCTGCTCAAGGCTCAATGTCCATGACTTCAAAAAACCAAGTGCAGACCTCATTGCCCTGCTATGTTGATCTGCTTTATTGCCTCTGGAGCCCAGGGTGTAGGACCCAACTGGGAGCTGGCACTGGAGGGCCCGGATTCTGCCGCATCCTGTGCAGTGCAGGAAGGACGGTTCTCCTCCTTTTCCTCCCAGCTGAAGAAGCCTCATAGCTGGTGCTGCCCATCAACCAGCCATGGAGGTCATCTTCCCGCTGCGGGGACCTGCTGCGCGGCCTCCGCCTCTGCACAGTGTGCTGCTGAGCAGTCCCCGCTGTGGTTGCCAGATGGGAGCTGGCACTGGAGGGTCCAGATGCTGCAGTATCCCGGGGACTGTGGTCACCACTGAAAAGCACAGTTCGCCTCCTCTTCTTCCCAGCTGAAGAAGCCTCATAGCTGGTGCTGCCCATCAGCCAGCCATGGAGGTCATCTTCCCGCTGCAGGGACCTGCTGCGCGGCCTCCGCCTCTGCACAGTGTGCTGCTGAGCAGTCCCCGCTGTGGTTGCCAGATGGGAGCTGGCACTGGAGGGCCCTGGAGCGCCATCATCCCTTGTGTCTTGGTAGCAGTGTGGCAGAGTTCTGCTCCTCTTGCCAGCTGAGGTGACAAGGGACCAGCTGCAGACATCACTGCCCCTCTGTGGGGCTCTGCTCGGAGTCCTCTCCCTGACCCTTCTCCCCTGGCAGCGGGAGGAAGGTTTGACTCCACGCTTGGAGAGGGAGCAGCCCTGCGGCTGTGAAGAAACCTGCCATGTGGGAGGCCAAAGAGAGCAATGTCAGTCCCAGAAGGAAACCCATCCCCTGTCCCTCTGGAACCGTCAGCCACCCTCTGGTGTTACCTCAGTCCTCGGAGGCAGAGCCACTGGTCCCACAGAACCCGCCTGTGTGCAGTCGCCCCCCTGCTGACCGAGGAGGGAACGGGCAGATGATGGCTGCTTATTAAATGCACTATCCACCCGCTCCTCTTGATCAGGGGGCCTGTAGTACACACCCACGATAATGTCACATGTACTAGCCTGCCCTTTAATTCTTACCCACAAGCTCTCGACGAAGGGTTCATCCCTACCCAGGTGGAGGTCAATACATTCTAGGTACTCTCTAACATAAAGAGCAGCTCCTCCACCTCGCCTCCCTAACCTATCTTTCCTAAAAAGCACATAGCCATCCATGGTAGCGTGCCAGTCGTCCAGGCTGTCCCACCACGTCTCTGTCATTGCAATGAGATCGTGGCCCTGCGACCGCACAAAGATCTCTAATTCTTCTTGTTTGTTCCCCATGCTACGTGCGTTTGTATAAAGGCATTTTAGTGGGGCAGCAGAAGCAGGTATCCCCAACAGCTCACAGTGAGATTTTCGATAGGGGATGGGCAAAATTGGCTCCACTAAGGAGTTCACAGGGTAATTCACAGAGTTATCCCTACTCTCACGTGGAGCAACATCTCCAAGTCTACCATTGTGCTCTTGGCATTAACCTATTGCCACCATCAACTCGTGCTGTGATTCCCAAAGCACCTGCCTGACCCCAGCAGCCTCTGTAATATCCCCTTCCCCCTTCCTAACTAGTTTAAAGCCCTATCAATGAGCCCTGCCATCTCCTGAGCAAGAATCCGCTTTCCTCTTTGGGACTGGTGAGCCCCATTAGCAGTACTCATGCCCGGAGCAGAGTACACCATCCCCTGGTCAAAAAACCCAAAGTTCTTGTGCAGGCACCAGCCTTTCAGCCAATGATTCAGTTCATGGGTTCTCCTGACCTGCTCTGAGCCCCACCTCCCACAAGTGGGGATAGAAGAAATTATTATTTGGGCTCCTGCCCCCCCAACAAAGTGCCCTAGGTCACGGAATTCTCTCTGGATAGCGCGCAGGCTACACTTCGTGATTGCATCCTTGCCTGCTTGAACTATCAATAGTGGATAATAATCAGAGGAACTAACCAGCCCTGGGAGCCTTTTGGTAATATCCCTGACCCGGGCTCCAGGAAGGCAGCACACCTCCCTGCGTGTAGGGTCTGGCCTACATATGGGGCCCTCCGTCCCACTGAGGAGGGAATCCCCAACCACAACTACCCTTCTTTCTTGCTTCACTGAGGCCGTCTCAAGGCGTGCAGATACTCGTCTCACTCTGGGCTTGCGCTTCCTCTGAGGTAGAGGGGCTGTATTCATCTCTTCACATACCTCCTCATCAACTTCCAGGGCCCCAAACCTGTTGCTAATGGAAACCTGGGGGAGTGGGGTAGGTAGGCGGGGGGAGCGTCTACGGCGACGAGTAGGGACTACCTTCCAGACCTCCTCAGGCTTTGGGTCACTCCCATTTACCTGGCTAGGACAGGGCACGGGGACCACTTTCAGTAGGTTGGTGTCTTCCTTGGACTCTTCCTTCTTGGATGCCAGGGAGCTGCAGCACCCGTCGATCTGTCGCTCACTTTCCCGGATGGCTCTCAGCCGTTTGAGCTCCTCTCGCTCACTTTCCCGGATGGCTCTCAGCCGTTTGAGCTCCTCTCGCTCACTTTCCCGGATGGCTCTCAGCCGTTTGAGCTCCTCTCGCTCACTTTCCCGGATGGCTCTCAGCCGTTGGAGCTTCTCTCGCTCACTTTCCCGGATGGCTCTCAGCCGTTCGAGCTTCTCTCGCTCACTTTCCCGGATGGCTCTCAGCCTTGCGAGCTCATCTTCTAGATTAGCAACCCAGCAAAGCAGGTCATCCACCTGCTCACACCTCACACAGGTGAAGCCTTTGCCTCTTTTCCCTGGCAGTAGCAGACTCTGACATTCCCTGCAGCCAGTGACCTGAACTGAAGCGTCCCTAGGCAGGTCCCTCATTGGGGCTGGTGAGGAAGCTGCCTTGTCTCTGATCTTCAACTCAGACTGCCTGGAGAAAAAAAAGGAGTGATCCCCGGTTAGGGCTATTCTTGCAGCCTCCTCTGGCCTTCAGTTGTTTTCCTGGAGCACATTCTATCATGATTTGGCTTGGAAGGGACCTCAAAGATCACCGAGTTCCACTCCCCCCTGCCACCGCCACAGGCAGGGATGCTCTCCACTTGACCAGGTTGCCCAACACCCCATCCAGCCAAGCCTTGAAGACTTCCAGGGAGCCAGGGGCATCCACCACCTCTCTAGGCAACCTCTCCCAGAGCCTCAACGCCCTCACACAAAAGAATTTCTTCTTCAGATCTAAACTAAAGCTCCCTTCTCTCACTTTCAAAGCAGTCCCCTCGTCCTATCGCTACACGCCCTGATAAAGAGTCGTGCTTCATCTGTCCTGGAGGCCCCCTTTAAGTCCTCTTCTCTACACAGACCAGCTTCAGAGAGCAGACAAGTAGCAGTTAGCTTAAAGCCCAGCAAGGATGGGTAAGAGCTGATGTGGGGTAGGTCAGGATTGGCAGAAAGAGAAACACTGAGGGGATGGGAAGAAAAACCGCAAAACCACAAACAAAGGAAACTTTTCCTGAGGCTATTTTGATGCTGATTCTTACCTGGCATAGAACAGTAAAGAGGCCTGCTTCCTGCCAACTGCATTGATGCTGCAGCGTTCCACAGACACATCATCCATCTTATACCACAGTGCGTTGCTGGCCTGCAAAGAAAGGCAGCGGTATCTGGAGATGAACTGCGTGGTTGCTCCACAAAAGCACAGGCAGAAAACTAGGGAGCCAAGAGTACACCAGAAGAACTCAAGAAAAAAAAAATAAAATCAACCAGCTCGTTGCCAGTGCTTCGTAACTGTGTGGCCTCACAGCCTTCTGCATGCTTGTTATTTTCTGTTGATCTCCCTGGGATGGCACTGAGCCAGTACCAGCCTGGAAGAACCAAGAGATGGGTACAGAGCACAGGGCAGGATGTGCGAGCAGGCCAGCAGCTGCTTACCTCTATTCCCCAGCTAAGCAAGTCGGGCTTGCTGGAGATTTCTTCAGGCTTCGAGTTCTGGCGAGTCACCGTCTTCCGCATGGCACAGCCACTGCCCGCAGAATCCATGTTTTCGACTGCCTCTCTCGCCTCAACGCTCGCTGCTGGGGCTTCTTCCTGCTGCTCTTCAGTGGCTGTTTCTTCTTCTCCACTAGAGCTGTCAGACTTTTTCCTTTGGGAGGACAGCCACCAGCAGCCAGCAAGTGCCAGCACTCCAGGTATGGCACACAGGAGGACTGTGTGGAAGCACCAAGCCATTTCACACAGCCTCAGCGCTTCCAGCTGGGAGGAGAAACAAGAAAGCACCTTACAATCGTCACCGGGAAAGTAACACAAAGGCTGAAGTTTCCTAAATGCCTGAAGGCACCAACAGGGTCGTTTTCCAGCCGCCCCTTAAATTCACGTCCCTACCAGAGAGCACACAACAAGTTCCTCACCTAAGACTGGGGATAGCTGGACATTTTGCACCACTAGACTTCTGGATGTGGTGACTGACTTCACCTTTACAGTTCAAACAATTTCACCAGACAGAATCAAGGAAGACTAGAAAGCTCTGGGGGTGGCAGTGCAAAACACTGGTGCCCAAGTTGGCTTTTCCTCCTTTCTCTGAATCATAGAATCATAGAATGATCTGGGTTGGAAGGGACCCCAAGGATCATAGAGCTCCAACCCCCTGCCACAGGCAGGGACACCAACCTCCAGGCCTGGATCTACACAAGGCTGCCCAGGGCCACATCCAACCTGGCCTTGAACACCTCCAGGGACAGGGAAACCTCTCTGGGCAGCCTGTTCCAGCACCTCACCACTCTTTCTGTAAAAAACTTCCCCCTAATATCTAATCTAAACCTTCCCTCCTTTAGCTTTAGTCCATTCCCCCTTGACCTGCCATTATCTGCTCTGTCGAATCCCCTCCTGCCTATAAGCTCCCTTCAGGTACTGGAAGGCTGCAATGAGGTCCCCCCGCAGCCTTCTCTTCTCCAGGCTGAACAAGCCCAGTTCCCTCAGCCTCTCTTTGTAGGGCAGGTGCTCCAGCCCTCTAATCATCCTTGTGGCCCTCCTCTGAACCCTCTCCAACAGTTCCACATCCTTCTTGTATTGAGGGCCCCAGATCTGGACACAGTACTCCAGATGGGGCCTCACGAGGGCAGAGTAGAGAGGGACAATCACCTCCCTGTCCCTGCTGGCCACTCCTCTCCTGATGGAGCCCAGGATACCATTGGCCCTGTGAGCTGCAAGAGCACACTGCTGGCTCATGTCAAGCTCCTCGTCCACCACAACCCCCAAGTCCTTCTCAGCAGGGCTACTCTCAAGAAGCTCTTCTCCCAGTCTGTATCTGTGCCTGGGATGCTTCCGTCCCAAGTGCAACACCTTACACTTGGCAGTGTTGAACCTCATTAGTTTCCCCCGGGCACATCTTTCAAGCCTGTCAAGGTCCCTCTGGATGGCTTCCTTTCCTTCTGGGGTGTCGACCACACCACTCAGCTTGGTGTCGTCTGCAAACTTGCTGAGGGTGCACTCAATTCCATCATCGATGTCATTGATAAAGATGGTAAAGAGCACCGGTCCCAAGACAGACCCCTGGGGGACACCGCTTGTCACCGGCCTCCACCTGGACATAGACCCATTGACCACCACCCTTTGGCTATGGTCTGTTAACCAGTTTCTTATCCACTGGATGGTCCACCCATCAAATCCACTTCTCTCCAATTTAGAATCCATTTCTCTCCAATTTAGAATGAATGGGCATCAAACAGAAGACTTAAGAAAAGGACATTCCTCCCAGGCTGCCCAGGGAGGTTGGGGAGTCTCTGGAAGGATTCAAAACCTACCTGGATGATGTCGTGTGTGACCTGCTCGAGGTGATCTCCCCTGACAAGACTAGAGGTGATCTCCCCCAACAAGACTAGAGGTGATCTCCCCCGACAAGACTAGAGGTGATCTTCCCCGACAAGACTAGAGGTGATCTCCCCCAACAAGAGGTGATCTCCCCTGACAAGACTAGAGGTGATCTCCCCCAACAAGACAAGAGGTGATCTCCCCCAACAAGAGGTGATCTCCCCTCACAAGACTAGAGGTGATCTCCCCCAACAAGACTAGAGGTGATCTCTCCCGACAAGACTAGAGGTGCTTCCACTCTGAGAAGTGACCTCCCAAGTGATGCCCCTCTGCCAGAGATGTCTACTGGTTGATCACCAGAGGTCCCTGGCAACCGTTGCTGTTCTAGACCTCTATTGGGTGTTTGCTTAGCAACAGTTGGTTGGCTAGAGACAGGGGGGCAGGAGGCGGAAAACCAGGACACACGTCTTTCAGATGGGGACAAAGCCAGGACATTCAAGATCCTGTCAAACTCCAGAGGTTTATTAGTCCATCTGCAGCAGATACAGGACTCTTCTTTTTTTTTTTTAAATTACTATTTTTTAAGAGAATAGGCATAGCAGTAAAGGAGGGGCACCTGTTTCAGCTAGAAATGTGAGGAAAAGGAGCTCCATCCCATTCCCAAGACTGTTTTTCCTCCTTTTCTTAAAGGTGGGTCTGCCAGTATCTGACAGGGAATAATGTGCTTGCAGGGGTGGGAGCTGGGGAAGCCGTCTCTCCTGCCCAGGGCTGATTCTCAGGCGTCAGGAGGTGACAGGGAGCTGAGGAAGGTGCAGTTGTTTGGTCCTAGCAGGGACAGCAGGGCCGAAGTGATGGCTTGCTGGGGACTGGCACGCACCACACCAGGTTTTGTGGGACCTGAGCACTGCCATTTCATCCTGGGTTCTGCCAGACTGGCTGGGAGGGTCGGGTTTGCAAAAGCTTTTTGTTCTGCTGAATCTGAGGGTGTGATGTTCCTCTTGCCTGTGCCACAGCCTCTGCGGCCAGGATGGATGCTGGGGCGAGCCTGGGTGCCCACAGCTCTGCTGCTCTCAAGGCAGGTCCTGGGGCAGCCCATGCCAGCGTGGCCAAACTCTGGCAAGGCTTGAAAATAGCCCTCAAAGTGCAGTGATTTCCCAGCTGCAGGCTGGGTGCTTTTCCCCTCTGACTCATCCCTGGTTTTCTCCCGAGTTGCCCCAACCTGTCACTCTCCTGCAGTCACGTTTCTGTGCTGGATAACTGTGTTTTGCGACTCTGCTGGTCTGAACGCATCAGTTCCAGGCAGCGGTGACGCAAAATGTCCCTTAGGTCACCCGTCCCCGTAACTAGAGGTGGGGAAAGGTGCAGTTTAATGAGTTGCACTGTCTGCTCATCCCCTGGTGTAAACGGGCATGGCTGCAAGAGGGTCCAGGGGCTGCGAGCATCTGGCATGGAAGAGGGTAAGGAGCGAGGGGCAGGAACAGCAGCTCGCAGGCAGAGCCTGTCTGCCTCTCTCTCTCTGTGTGCCATCTGTGGCCTTTGGAGCTTTCCAGTGGGGACTTGACCAGGGCAGAGGGGAGGATCACCTCCTTTGACCTGCTGGCCACGCTCCTCTTGATGCACCCTAGGATCCCACTGGCCTTCTTAGCTCCCAGGGCACAGTGCTGGCTCATGGCCAACCTGTCACCCACCAGGGTCTCCCTATGAACATCCAGCCCAGCACCAGCAGTCAGGATGCCAGGAGGAGCTGGGCTTCAGTCACAATCACTTCTGAAGCGGCTCGAACCCCTTCATATGCTGACAGTGTTTCCTTTTCTGTTGGAGTGTAATGAGCCTGGGGTCCTCTGTAGCCCTGACTCCAAAGCCCCAGCGCTCTGCCTCCAGTTTCCTCTGGTGCTCTCTGCCAGAGACTCCAAGTAGAGCCATTCTCCCGGGCTGCAGTGCAAAGCATGTTTTTTACACCTGGCCCTGTGCAGACAGGTGCAAGGGCTGCTGCATGGACTGTCCCGTTTGATCTGTTTGAAAGTTTGTTGCTGCTTAGGGCCCCACTGGAAATCCTTTTTCTTCTGGGTTCCGTGGTAGAGAGGGCTGCCAATGAGACTGTAGTTGGGGATACGCATTTGCCAGAAACCCGCAGTGCCCAGGAAAGCTTGTGTCTCCTGTTTCTTGGTCGGAGGAGACATGGCTGCTATTTTATTAATAACGTCTGTGGGGACTTTACCCCCACGACCCTCAACGACCAGCACCAAACAGCAGTGCGCAGGCGCAGTTGGGAGGAGTTGATGGAAATCACTTCTTGGAACTCATTTTAATACGAAGCAGGACAGGTTATTAATATGTATAGGTGTATGAGGTAACCTAATGAATAAGTATCATTGAACTGTCCATAACCAAGAACTGCCAGGTTAGTGTGCACATCCATGTTAGTGTGTCCAGGCATCCGGGGCATCGCTAGGAGTCAAGCCGCTGAGCCAGTCCTCTTTCTACCAGAGCTCTGTTCACTGACAGCATCTAAAGAGAGGAAAAAGAAGTAGAAAGGTGAACAAGCCACCTGAAGAACCATTGGAACAAGTATTAGAAAAGTTTAAAGTCCCAACTGAAGTCACCCTTCTACAATATGTAGATGATCATTTAATCAGTTAATTAATACAAGGATTAAACCAAAACTTGATCACTGCTCCTGTGTTGGCACTGCCCTCCCTTGACAAACCATTCTACTAGTTTGCTACCATAGATAAGGAAACAGCCCTGGGGCGGGGGGGGGGTGTAACTCAAAAGTGGGGAAGCAAGCAACAGCCAATTGCCTATTTATCTAAACTGTTGGACCCAGTAACACAAGGGTGACCTTCTGACTCAGAAGGCAGGAAGATGGGTCACTGATTCTAGGATTTTTGAAGTATGAGGCAGTTTTAATGGAAAAAGATGATTTAGTTCTAACTGCTGAATCATGCCTCAATCCTGCCACTTTTTTATCAAAAGGGGAGACTAATAACCAAGAACTTGAGCATAATTGCTTAAGATATAATAGAATATCATACTAAAGTGTGACCTGACTTGAGGGACATACCCTTGCCAACAGGTCTCCGTTTATTTACTCACTGGGGAGTACAGGCACTAGTGGACCACTTTGGAACCAAGTATATGTGTATTGGAATTTATAAAATCGCCAAAAGGATGGTGGGAAAGTGCCTGACATGCCAGAAGGTCAATAAACAACAGCTCAGAAAAGAAAAGATACTGGGGGGGAGGGACCCTTTCTTGTGTTGCTTACCACAGATACTGCGGTTTGAACGGCCGAAAGAGGTTGGGCGCGCGCTAGCAGAATAAAAGGACCGGTTCGAGAATCTCGGTGGGAAACTACAAACACTCCTGACAACCTAAAGGTCACCTTTCGAAGAACCAGCGAGTAAAAGTGTCTATGAATGACAATTCATTTTGTTCAACTGTTGGATGTATTTGTTATCCTTTCTTTTGTTTTGAGTGTCGAGTGTGTAAAGACAATTGGTGGGTACATTATAGAGAAGAAGAATCTACCCCAGACATTTGTGAAAAGTGTTATTGGGCGGAAAGAAAACGAACCAAATTAACCCTGTAATTAGCAGTAAAAATCGGAGAGATTATCCAGGGGTCTGAAGAGTGGTGGAGGATATATAGAAAAGGGATAAATCCCGAATTAGGTTGTACACATCCTAACGAATATAAACAAGGTAGCCCAAGAATAATTCGGGTAGTGTGCCGGTCCCAGGTGAAACATCTGGATTGTTCAGCCCCGGAAGTGACACATAAAAATTGGGAAACCTATAACACTCGTAAGCGGAGGACAGGAAGAACCCCTGAAGACTACAACTGCTGCCGATGGAACACCTTGCTGCCCCAAGCAACGGAGTAGGCAAAGGAGGCAGAGGCATAAGGAAATCGTGGGGTATTAAGCCCTCCAGTCCTATCACGAGGTGGCTCCATACACCAAGGCTGAAAAGGCACCAGATACCCAAGAACCAGAAAATACCAAACAAAAACAATAGAGTCCAAGCGTCACCACTCTAGAATAGTTATTATGAATCCAACAATTGCCTTAAAGAATAGGGGGGTAATCATTGTATTTTTATTGATTTACTTTAATTTTGTATTTTGTTATTTGGGGACTGGGACCGCATTAGATCCAAGGCAAAACATACGGGGTACATTAGCTCGAGCTTTGAATCCTCCTACGTTTTGTGCTAGTCTTGCCACACCAAATACTCCATTTATCACGTGTTTGGTAGGAGTGCCACTCAATAGTTCCACCTGGAAAGGTTTTGAGGTTGCAATGAGTAAAATAGCAAGATGGCCTTATGTTTATA
This sequence comes from Gallinula chloropus, assembly GCF_964237585.1. Taxonomy (NCBI): domain Eukaryota; kingdom Metazoa; phylum Chordata; class Aves; order Gruiformes; family Rallidae; genus Gallinula; species Gallinula chloropus. The sequence continues at coordinate 26,670,807 of NC_140090.1, read as the reverse complement.
ATGCCAGTGAGGGCATGACAAGGTATGATGCTTGGGATGATAGACTCCCAATTGGTCCAGACCCACAGGAACTGGAAAGAATGGATTCTTTGAATGCCAGCTATTGTATATACATAGATGCTGCCAAGGACCCACGTAACAAAGGTAATCACATTAATGTTTCTTGAACGACGACCCAAAACTGATTTAGAAAAAAAAGAGGCATCAATGCTATTAGCTCAAAAGGCTGTTAGTCGGTTTGAGGAACAAATTGGTCAAAATTGAAAGGGGGGATTGTGATAAGTAGACTAACTAGGACTTGTTCTCAAACCTACTATGGCTGTAAATAGGTAACCAGGGCAAAGGGGAACCATTTTCTTATCATTAGCAACATCTTGATAAATTAACTAAATGAATTAACCAAATAAGGCACGGAACACAACGTAGAGGAGGACTACGAGGGACCAGGACGACCCCCCCCACCAGCATACACGGCCACAGAAGAATACCAGGATATGCCACGTGTACCCGGAACTATGGGAGTATAAAAAGGGGACTCTAGAGGGGTGAGGCAAGTGTTGTTTGCAGGAGCAAGGGTCTCCTCTGCATGCCCAGCGCTGTTTTGTCTGCTCGCATCTTGCTTAAATAAATTGTGTTTGGAAATTTACAAATTTGTCACTGCCATTTATAACACCCCTTGATGGCACCAGGGTGTTTGGCACAGCCATGTGAGGGTGACGTCAAGGGGGGGAACTGCCAGCCAGCGGCAGGGACCTTCTCCGATCTTCCCAAGCTGGGGACAGTGGTGTTATGCTGAGACATAACACCAGAGCTGGGGTCTCCCCACGGGCTCCTGGGGCATATTTCAAAATCCCAAATTTCATAAACCTCCCACACTGGGTATTGCCACCAAGTGCCTCAAAAATTACCAAGAAAACACAGAATTACATCTGCAAGGGCAAAAAGTGCTTTCAATTTTGGCTCTGGTGAGGTGATCCAAAGAGCTGAAGAGGGTTTATGCTCTTCTTTGAGGGCCCCTGGGCAGGTGGGCCAGCCAGCTGAGCTGCGGGTGTCTCTAGAAGGTCTCTCTGAGCTCTTCCTGACCAGAGGCAGCACTGGGAGGAGGGACAGGGTGGGCTGCGGGTGTTCCCTGTGCAGATTGGCCCCTGCTAGGGGCAGTGCTGCTGCTTCATGGCTTCCCCCTCCTCCCTGTTCTTCTCCTGCTCCTCTGGCACAGAAGAAGAAAGATGCTGTGCTTCATCTCCATCCGGGATCACAATCTGCCCCCATCATGATCACAATGTCTCAGCGTTTTATGTGAAATATGTCCCTGGGGTGCTGAAATCCTCCCCCCCCCTGCTCAAGGCTCAATGTCCATGACTTCAAAAAACCAAGTGCAGACCTCATTGCCCTGCTATGTTGATCTGCTTTATTGCCTCTGGAGCCCAGGGTGTAGGACCCAACTGGGAGCTGGCACTGGAGGGCCCGGATTCTGCGGCATCCTGTGCAGTGCAGGAAGGACGGTTCTCCTCCTTTTCCTCCCAGCTGAAGAAGCCTCATAGCTGGTGCTGCCCATCAACCAGCCATGGAGATCATCTTCCCGCTGCGGGGACCTGCTGCGCGGCCTCCGCCTCTGCACAGTGTGCTGCTGAGCAGTCCCCGCTGTGGTTGCCAGATGGGAGCTGGCACTGGAGGGTCCAGATGCTGCAGTATCCCGGGGACTGTGGTCACCACTGAAAAGCACAGTTCGCCTCCTCTTCCTCCCAGCTGAAGAAGCCTCATAGCTGGTGTTGCCCATCAACCAGCCATGGAGGTCATCTTCCCGCTGCAGGGACCTGCTGCGCGGCCTCCGCCTCTGCACAGTGTGCTGCTGAGCAGTCCCCGCTGTGGTTGCCAGATGGGAGCTGGCACTGGAGGGCCCTGGAGCGCCATCATCCCTTGTGTCTTGGTAGCAGTGTGGCAGAGTTCTGCTCCTCTTGCCAGCTGAGGTGACAAGGGACCAGCTGCAGACATCACTGCCCCTCTGTGGGGCTCTGCTCGGAGTCCTCTCCCTGACCCTTCTCCCCTGGCAGCGGGAGGAAGGTTTGACTCCACGCTTGGAGAGGGAGCAGCCCTGCGGCTGTGAAGAAACCTGCCATGTGGGAGGCCAAAGAGAGCAATGTCAGTCCCAGAAGGAAACCCATCCCCTGTCCCTCTGGAACCGTCAGCCACCCTCTGGTGTTACCTCAGTCCTCGGAGGCAGAGCCACTGGTCCCACAGAACCCGCCTGTGTGCAGTCGCCCCCCTGCTGACCGAGGAGGGAACGGGCAGATGATGGCTGCTTATTAAATGCACTATCCACCCGCTCCTCTTGATCAGGGGGCCTGTAGTACACACCCACGATAATGTCACATGTACTAGCCTGCCCTTTAATTCTTACCCACAAGCTCTCGACGAAGGGTTCATCCCTACCCAGGTGGAGGTCAATACATTCTAGGTACTCTCTAACATAAAGAGCAACTCCTCCACCTCGCCTCCCTAACCTATCTTTCCTAAAAAGCACATAGCCATCCATGGTAGCGTGCCAGTCGTCCAGGCTGCCCCACCACGTCTCTGTCATTGCAATGAGATCGTGGCCCTGCGACCGCACAAAGATCTCTAATTCTTCTTGTTTGTTCCCCATGCTACGTGCGTTTGTATAAAGGCATTTTAGTGGGGCAGCAGAAGCAGGTATCCCCAACAGCTCACAGTGAGATTTTCGATAGGGGACGGGCAAAATTGGCTCCACTAAGGAGTTCACAGGGTAATTCACAGAGTTATCCCTACTCTCACGTGGAGCAACATCTCCAAGTCTACCATTGTGCTCTTGGCATTAACCTATTGCCACCATCAACTCGTGCTGTGATTCCCAAAGCACCTGCCTGACGCCAGCAGCCTCTGTAATATCCCCTTCCCCCTTCCTAACTAGTTTAAAGCCCTATCAATGAGCCCTGCCATCTCCTGAGCAAGAATCCGCTTTCCTCTTTGGGACTGGTGAGCCCCATTAGCAGTACTCATGCCCGGAGCAGAGTACACCATCCCCTGGTCAAAAAACCCAAAGTTCTTGTGCAGGCACCAGCCTTTCAGCCAATGATTCAATTCATGGGTTCTCCTGACCTGCTCTGAGCCCCACCTCCCACAAGTGGGGATAGAAGAAATTATTATTTGGGCTCCTGCCCCCCCAACAAAGTGCCCTAGGTCACGGAATTCTCTCTGGATAGCGCGCAGGCTACACTTCGTGATTGCATCCTTGCCTGCTTGAACTATCAATAGTGGATAATAATCAGAGGAACTAACCAGCCCTGGGAGCCTTTTGGTAATATCCCTGACCCGGGCTCCAGGAAGGCAGCACACCTCCCTGCGTGTAGGGTCTGGCCTACATATGGGGCCCTCCGTCCCACTGAGGAGGGAATCCCCAACCACAACTACCCTTCTTTCTTGCTTCACTGAGGCCGTCTCAAGGCGTGCAGATACTCGTCTCACTCTGGGCTTGCGCTTCCTCTGAGGTAGAGGGGCTGTATTCATCTCTTCACATACCTCCTCATCAACTTCCAGGGCCCCAAACCTGTTGCTAATGGAAACCTGGGGGAGTGGGGTAGGTAGGCGGGGGGAGCGTCTACGGCGACGAGTAGGGACTACCTTCCAGACCTCCTCAGGCTTTGGGTCACTCCCATTTACCTGGCTAGGACAGGGCACGGGGACCACTTTCAGTAGGTTGGTGTCTTCCTTGGACTCTTCCTTCTTGGATGCCAGGGAGCTGCAGCACCCGTCGATCTGTCGCTCACTTTCCCGGATGGCTCTCAGCCGTTTGAGCTCCTCTCGCTCACTTTCCCGGATGGCTCTCAGCCGTTTGAGCTCCTCTCGCTCACTTTCCCGGATGGCTCTCAGCCGTTGGAGCTCCTCTCGCTCACTTTCCCGGATGGCTCTCAGCCGTTGGAGCTTCTCTCGCTCACTTTCCCGGATGGCTCTCAGCCGTTGGAGCTTCTCTCGCTCACTTTCCCGGATGGCTCTCAGCCTTGCGAGCTCATCTTCTAGATTAGCAACCCAGCAAAGCAGGTCATCCACCTGCTCACACCTCACACAGGTGAAGCCTTTGCCTCTTTTCCCTGGCAGTAGCAGACTCTGACATTCCCTGCAGCCAGTGACCTGAACTGAAGCGTCCCTAGGCAGGTCCCTCATTGGGGCTGGTGAGGAAGCTGCCTTGTCTCTGATCTTCAACTCAGACTGCCTGGAGAAAAAAAAGGAGTGATCCCCGGTTAGGGCTATTCTTGCAGCCTCCTCTGGCCTTCAGTTGTTTTCCTGGAGCACATTCTATCATGATTTGGCTTGGAAGGGACCTCAAAGATCACCGAGTTCCACTCCCCCCTGCCACCGCCACAGGCAGGGATGCTCTCCACTTGACCAGGTTGCCCAACACCCCATCCAGCCAAGCCTTGAAGACTTCCAGGGAGCCAGGGGCATCCACCACCTCTCTAGGCAACCTCTCCCAGAGCCTCAACGCCCTCACACAAAAGAATTTCTTCTTCAGATCTAAACTAAAGCTCCCTTCTCTCACTTTCAAAGCAGTCCCCTCGTCCTATCGCTACACGCCCTGATAAAGAGTCGTGCTTCATCTGTCCTGGAGGCCCCCTTTAAGTCCTCTTCTCTACACAGACCAGCTTCAGAGAGCAGACAAGTAGCAGTTAGCTTAAAGCCCAGCAAGGATGGGTAAGAGCTGGGTTTGACAGCACTGAGTGATGCGGGCAGTAACGGTCTGCTGTGGCAGAAAGAGAAACACTGAGGGGATGGGAAGTAAAACCGCAAAACCACAAACAAAGGAAACTTTTCCTGAGGCTATTTTGATGCTGATTCTTACCTGACATAGAACAGTAAAGAGGCCTGCTTCCTGCCAACTGCATTGATGCTGCAGCGTTCCACAGACACATCATCCATCTTATACCACAGTGCGTTGCTGGCCTGCAAAGAAAGGCAGCGGTATCTGGAGATGAACTGCGTGGTTGCTCCACAAAAGCACAGGCAGAAAACTAGGGAGCCAAGAGTGCACCAGAAGAACTCAAGAAAAAAAACCAAGCAGCTCGTTGCCAGTGCTTCGTAACTGTGTGGCCTCACAGCCTTCTGCATGCTTGTTATTTTCTGTTGATCTCCCTGGGATGGCACTGAGCCAGTACCAGCCTGGAAGAACCAAGAGATGGGTACAGAGCACAGGGCAGGATGTGCGAGCAGGCCAGCGGCTGCTTACCTCTATTCCCCAGCTAAGCAAGTCGGGCTTGCTGGAGATTTCTTCAGGCTTCGAGTTCTGGCGAGTCACCGTCTTCCGCATGGCACAGCCACTGCCCGCAGAATCCATGTTTTCGACTGCCTCTCTCGCCTCAACGCTCGCTGCTGGGGCTTCTTCCTGCTGCTCTTCAGTGGCTGTTTCTTCTTCTCCACTAGAGCTGTCAGACTTTTTCCTTTGGGAGGACAGCCACCAGCAGCCAGCAAGTGCCAGCACTCCAGGTATGGCACACAGGAGGACTGTGTGGAAGCACCAAGCCATTTCACACAGCCTCAGCGCTTCCAGCTGGGAGGAGAAACAAGAAAGCACCTTCGTCACCGGGAAAGTAACACAAAGGCTGAAGTTTCCTAAATGCCTGAAGGCACCAACAGGGTCGTTTTCCAGCCGCCCCTTAAATTCACGTCCCTACCAGAGAGCACACAACAAGTTCCTCACCTAAGACTGGGGATAGCTGGACATTTTGCACCACTAGACTTCTGGATGTGGTGACTGACTTCACCTTTACAGTTCAAACAATTTCACCAGACAGAATCAAGGGAGACTAGAAAGCTCTGGGGGCGGCAGTGCAAAACACTGGTGCCCAAATTGGCTTTTCCTCCTTTCTCTGAATCATAGAATCATAGAATCATAGAATGATCTGGGTTGGAAGGGACCCCAAGGATCATAGAGCTCCAACCCCCTGCCACAGGCAGGGACACCAACCTCCAGGCCTGGATCTACACAAGGCTGCCCAGGGCCCCATCCAACCTGGCCTTGAACACCTCCAGGGACAGGGAAACCACTACCACTCTGGGCAGCCTGTTCCAGCACCTCACCACTCTTTCTGTAAAAAACTTCCCCCTAATATCTAATCTAAACCTTCCCTCCTTTAGCTTTAGTCCATTCCCCCTTGTCCTGCAATTATCTGCTCTTTTAAAATGTCGAATCCCCTCCTGCCTATAAGCTCCCTTCGGGTACTGGAAGGCTGCAATGAGGTCCCCCCGCAGCCTTCTCTTCTCCAGGCTGAACAAGCCCAGTTCCCTCAGCCTCTCTTTGTAGGGCAGGTGCTCCAGCCCTCTAATCATCCTTGTGGCCCTCCTCTGAACCCTCTCCAACAGTTCCACATCCTTCTTGTATTGAGGGCCCCAGATCTGGACGCAGTACTCCAGATGGGGCCTCACGAGGGCAGAGTAGAGAGGGACAATCACCTCCCTGTCCCTGCTGGCCACTCCTCTCCTGATGGAGCCCAGGATACCATTGGCCCTGTGAGCTGCAAGAGCACACTGCTGGCTCATGTCAAGCTCCTCGTCCACCACAACCCCCAAGTCCTTCTCAGCAGGGCTACTCTCAAGAAGCTCTTCTCCTAGTCTGTATCTGTGCCTGGGATGCTTCCGTCCCAAGTGCAACACCTTACACTTGGCAGTGTTGAACCTCATTAGTTTCCCCCGGGCACATCTTTCAAGCCTGTCAAGGTCCCTCTGGATGGCTTCCTTTCCTTCTGGGGTGTCGACCACACCACTCAGCTTGGTGTCGTCCGCAAACTTGCTGAGGGTGCACTCAATTCCATCATCGATGTCATTGATAAAGATGGTAAAGAGCACCAGTCCCAAGACAGACCCCTGGGGGACACCGCTTGTCACCAGCCTCCACATGGACATAGACCCATTGACCACCACCCTTTGGCTATGGTCTGTTAACCAGTTTCTTATCCACTGGATGGTCCACCCATCAAATCCACGTCTCTCCAATTTAGAATCCATTTCTCTCCAATTTAGAATGAATGGGCTGGGAAATCTCAAGCCGCTCATCTCCGGGCTACACGGCTGGTACTAAGGCCAGGGGTTTGGCTTTGACGACAAGGGGATGTTCTTTGGTGACTCCAACCCGTTGGAGAGGCACAGGATCCACCTGTCTGGGAGGGACCCTGAGGAATCCCAGACCCGGGAGGTAGGATAAAGTCTGGAGAAAGGGCAGACGGAGTAAATACTGGCTTTACCATCTCTACCATCACCCAGCTGAGCCATCAAACAGAAGACTTAAGAAATGAAGAAGATAAGAAAAGGACATTCCTCCCAGGCTGCCCAGGGAGGTTGGGGAGTCTCTGGAAGGATTCAAAACCTACCTGGACGATGTCGTGTGTGACCTGCTCGAGGTGACCTCCCCCAACAAGACTAGAGGTGATCTCCCCCGACAAGACTAGAGGTGATCTCCCCCGACAAGACTAGAGGTGATCTCCCTTGACAAGACTAGAGGTGATCTCCCCCAACAAGAGGTGATCTCCCCTGACAAGACTAGAGGTGATCTCCCCCAACAAGACAAGAGGTGATCTCCCCCAACAAGAGGTGATCTCCCCTGACAAGACTAGAGGTGATCTCTCCCGACAAGACTAGAGGTGCTTCCACTCTGAGAAGTGACCTCCCAAGTGATGCCCCTCTGCCAGAGATGTCTACTGGTTGATCACCAGAGGTCCCTGGCAACCGTTGCTGTTCTAGACCTCTATTGGGTGTTTGCTTAGCAACAGTTGGTTGGCTAGAGACAGGGGGCAGGAGGCGGAAAACCAGGACACACGTCTTTCAGATGGGGACAAAGCCAGGACATTCAAGATCCTGTCAAACTCCAGAGGTTTATTAGTCCATCTGCAGCAGATACAGGACTCTTCTTTTTTTTTTTAAAATTACTATTTTTTAAGAGAATAGGCATAGCAGTAAAGGAGGGGCACCTGTTTCAGCTAGAAATGTGAGGAAAAGGAGCTCCATCCCATTCCCAAGACTGTTTTTCCTCCTTTTCTTAAAGGTGGGTCTGCCAGTATCTGACAGGGAATAATGTGCTTGCAGGGGTGGGAGCTGGGGAAGCCGTCTCTCCTGCCCAGGGCTGATTCTCAGGCGTCAGGAGGTGACAGGGAGCTGAGGAAGGTGCAGTTGTTTGGTCCTAGCAGGGACAGCAGGGCCGAAGTGATGGCTTGCTGGGGACTGGCACGCACCACACCAGGTTTTGTGGGACCTGAGCACTGCCATTTCATCCTGGGTTCTGCCAGACTGGCTGGGAGGGTCGGGTTTGCAAAAGCTTTTTGTTCTGCTGAATCTGAGGGTGTGATGTTCCTCTTGCCTGTGCCACAGCCTCTGCGGCCAGGATGGATGCTGGGGCGAGCCTGGGTGCCCACAGCTCTGCTGCTCTCAAGGCAGGTCCTGGGGCAGCCCATGCCAGCGTGGCCAAACTTGGGCAAGGCTTGAAAATAGCCCTCAAAGTGCAGTGATTTCCCAGCTGCAGGCTGGGTGCTTTTCCCCTCTGACTCATCCCTGGTTTTCTCCCGAGTTGCCCCAACCTGTCACTCTCCTGCAGTCACGTTTCTGTGCTGGATAACTGTGTTTTGCGACTCTGCTGGTCTGAACGCATCAGTTCCAGGCAGCGGTGACGCAAAATGTCCCTTAGGTCACCCGTCCCCGTAACTAGAGGTGGGGAAAGGTGCAGTTTAATGAGTTGCACTGTCTGCTCATCCCCCGGTGTAAACGGGCATGGCTGCAAGAGGGTCCAGGGGCTGTGAGCATCTGGCATGGAAGAGGGTAAGGAGCGAGGGGCAGGAACAGCAGCTTGCAGGCAGAGCCTGTCTGCCTCTCTCTCTCTGTGTGCCATCTGTGGCCTTTGGAGCTTTCCAGTGGGGACTTAACCAGGGCAGAGGGGAGGATCACCTCCTTTGACCTGCTCCTTGCACTCAGCGCTGAACCATGACAACCAGCAACTAATGGAATTCCCCACCTGACGTGAAGTCAATTCAGACTGATTGGATGCCTCAGCTCCGTGGTGGTAGATACTGCAATCTCTCTCTCTCTCATTCTCTCACTCTCTTTCTCACTTTTCTCTCTTTCTTCCCCCCCTTCCCCTGCACACTTGTTGCAGGCTAAATAAACTCACTTAAACCTTGACTCCGTTTTGAGTCTTAATTCTGTTCCCGAGGATTGTGAAGACCTCCTCACAGTAAAGCACCTAAATGGACATCACTCAGGGGTTAAGCCCAGCCGCCCCCAGCCAACCAGAGCAATCTGAGGTCGCTTGGATTGCAAGGGGGTTTAACGTCTGCCAAAGCAGTCTGTCTGGTTGCGGATCGTGACACTTCCAAGTGAAGGCAAACTGTGGCCTGCACTCTGCCACCAAAGGAATGGAGAAGAAAGCATTTGCAATGTCCATTGTGGCGTACCACGTGGCCGCTTTTGACTCCAGTTCCTACTGGAGTTCTAACATACCTGACACTGCAGCACTCACAGGAGGTGTGACTTCACTTAGGCCACGATAGCCCACTGTCAGCCTCCACTCTCCATTGGACTTCTTCACTCGCCACATTGTGAGCGGTTTCTACCAATCACTCCCTGACTCCCCAGTTATGAGTTAGCCCAGGCTAACTCAGCTCACCAGTGCTGGCTGCTTGGGGAGGTTAACTCTGGCCTGGCCAGAACCAAGGCACAGGCCTTGAGCCGGCTAGTGTTTGCTCTGTGGAGCCTGCAGAGAGCTTCTGGCTGTTCCTTGCAGCAGCCACCCCTGCAGCCCCCCCACTCTCTGCCAGTACCCAGCTACGCAAAGCTGCGACAGGCTGAGCCCTGAGTGCGGCTTGGAGCCCCGACAGGCAGGACTCCAGTCTCTGTTCTGAGCTCCATGACTGGTCCTGGGAACTGGGTTTCAAGCCCCCAACATGCCAGACTTGAGCTCTGTTCTGAGCCCGCACACGTAGGGCCGGTCTCTGCCTCCCATGGGGTTGCCCCGATGCTGTGGGCCTGGGTTAAGCCCAGCCGCCCCCAGCCACACAGAGCATTCTCAGGTCGCTTGGAATGCTGTGGCTGCTGTGGTACCCGGCCATGGCTCCTGCTGCCGTGGCTGGTCTTTGGCTTCTGGCAGCCCCACGGCTGCCATGCCCCAGTTTATAGTGTGAGATGTCAAGGGAGCCCTTGATAGGAACGATACCTGCTTGATTCCCCCTTTAATTAATTTAATGGGGGAGATAGAAGAGTTTTTTGGGGGGGAGGGGAGTGTCCTTTTCCTGTGGATGGCTCCCCTGTGCTATTTTTGCTGCTCCTTGGGTAGAGGGCCTGCCCCCCAGGTCCCCTCCTTGTGGCGGTAGATAGGGCCTTGCGGTCGGAAGATGTCGGGCTGTACGGAAAGGTGGGACTCCCTCCTCAGGTAACCAATAGCGGTTAGCCGATGATGTATGCAGATGGAAGTGACATCGTAAATCTAGGCTATATAACACTGTGCCCCTCACTAATAAACGCCATTTGCCGTCCACCACATTGGTGTCTGTGAGCTGTATGGACCGTGCTGCCAGAGTGTGGCGCCGTTGCCATTCCTGAACCAGGTCTCCACGCCTAACAAAGGCAACATCCTTGTCAATCCCCGTCCCTGGAGTTTTATGTATATATTTATGTTTCCATATGCAGAGGAGTCCGCTTGGGATGGCTGTCGGGGAGGCACGGGAGCCCACCGACACTGGCTACCAGTATAGACTTCACATAAGGCGAGCTGGAGCAGCAGCTACAGTCTCCTCCTCCCTGAGGAAATCAGGTCCAGTGGTGGGATGCCCGCACTGGGAAGTGATCTGCAGCAAAAAAGGGCCGGCAAAGAGCCCTCTTTGGGGCTTCTTGGGGCCCGGAGAAGCTGCGGGCCTGTGCCAGAAAGCAGCCGCTTGTTGGCAGCCTGCTGAGGTGGCACGGGGTGAGCCAGCATCACCTGCGGCTGATCTTAACGAGGTGCCGAGGCCCCACGGGGCCCTCGACTCGACCCCTCCACACCCCCACCCTCAAGGCGGCTTCTCAGACCCTTGTGCAGCGAGCTAGACCCAGCAAAGGGGGCAGAGCGAGGCACCTGGGCCTGGCGCCCTGGTCTGAGCAGTCGGTCCTCCAGGCTTGGCCATTCATGGCTGGAACCTGGGCCAAGCTGTCACCAGATGAATGTGGCCTCCCAGAAATCAGAGGGGCCGTGCAGCCATGGGTGTCCAGGCCTCGGGCTGCCGAGAGTGCCAGAGCCTGGCACTTGTCATGGAGGGGGAGAGAGGCACAACGGCCATGTCACTGATGAGGGCAACAGAGACACCACGGCTGTGTATGGTGCTGTCAGGAGGCAAGTGTGGTGATGATGCTTGCGACCAAATAAAATGCTGGAATCCTAGAATATACCGAGTGGGAAGGGACCCTTATGGATTATGGTGCCCAACTCCTGACTGCTCCCAGGGCAAGCCAAGCTTTCCCCTTGCTTATTTCAAAAATATTTCCATCAGAAACATTTCTGGTGGTGATAATGAATAAGGCCTGTTGGGCCTTTACACTTTTGTTACAATCAACAGTGGAAAGAGTCACTCTACATCTAGTGTTCTTCCACCTTGCCCATCGCAGCTTCTCTGCCAGCGAGTGCTTGAAGAGTGACAGTGTCACTTCCCCTTCAGGAGGGGGAGCAGGGGCAGGAGGGATGGGAGAGAAAGGCTCTACGCCAGCCTTCACAGGAGCTGGGAACGGAGAGCCGGCAGGACGCTGGGCATGGAGGATGTGCCGGTGGTAGGGCGTCGGGCAGGCACTTCTGCACTGCTGTCAGCATCTGGTGGTGGAGGGGAGCCCTGGCCTGGTGCTCTGGGTCCCAAAGAGCTGTGCTGCAGGTGGATCCACCTCCATGGGCTGTCCTGGCTCTTTGGGGGGATCCACCTCCATGGGCTCTTCGGCCTCTCTGAGGGGATCCACCTCCATGGGTTCCACACCATCGTTCCCCTGTGCAATGCTCATCGTCCTCTGGCCCCGTCTCTCCTTCCCTGGTGACTGCAGCCGGTTCTGCTCTCCCTGAGTCACAGCAGGATGATCTCCCACACTGCTGCTCTGAGAGCTCCTGGGGACCAGCACTGCTGGCACTGAAGCCACCTGAAGCTCTGTGAACTGGGGGCCAGTTGACGGGGGCAGGAACATCAGGCAGCAAGGTGGACTGTCACCTCAGAAGGCCATTGTGATGGCGATGCCTTTGACCAATGAAAATCCTGGAATCCTAGAGCCATGGAATATACCCAGTTACCAGGGACCAACGGGGATCATGGAGTCCAACTCCTGGCTCCACATAGGCCCAGCCCAGTCAGCGCGCAGCACTGAGCGTATGGTTCAGATGCTTCTTGCCCTCAGCCCAGCTTGGGGCTGTGAGCCCTTCCCTGGGGAGCCTGTGCCAGCGCTTGACCCCCCTCTCAGTACAGAACCTCTTCCTGACATCCAGCCTGAACCTCCCCCCGTTGCACCGAGAGCGGATGATGTAGGCTCTTAGATGAACGCCAGGGGCTTGTTGAAAGATCTCCTTTCCACGAGCTCCTTCCTGAGAAGACAATCTTCACCAGTGGAGTTAGAACCTACGTCTCCTTTTCAGCATGATGCTCACTGGGATCAAGAAAAGTCTGTAAGGGCTACAAAATAAAGTTCTTCTCTAGGAACAGTCATCGTGAAGTGGCTCAGATAAACCTGCCCCTCACTCCCAGCTCCGTGTGCAGGAGCAGCTTGGCTTCTCCCATGCTTTCAGTCCCTGCAGACAAAGCACTGGATGAACGGCTGCTACAAAACGGCCTGAGCCATCTGGAATGTTATTCCCTGCAGCTTTGGGAAGAGGCTTTCCCTGAAGGCAGCCGCAGGACAGCAAACTCGTGGGGGGCTCCGCGTGTGCTGCGTTAGGATGCGCAGGGTTTCTTTCCCCGGGGCTTTATGAAGATGGTGCTGGGATGCCCATGGTTGGAATGTAAACCCAGCGCTCCTGCCCCTTCTTGTCAGGGACTGGGCTGAAGCCGTGGCCCTGTGGTTCTTTCCAAAGTCCAGGCTTCCCATGCCTTCAAGCTTCGGCTAGAGAGAAGGGCGAGGTGTCAGTTGGTGGGGTGTGGAGGCGCAGAGGCACCGCACAGCTCAGCAGGACACTCTGGATGGAGTCAGTACTCTGTTAGTGTCCGGCCACCCTCACAATAAAGAGTCTGTTTCCTGTTAGGAAATAAAGCACTAGAATGTTGGAGTGTGCTGTACTTTGTCTTCCTGCTGAACAGCACTGTGAAGGAGCAGATTCTTTACAGGGGAGATAATTTTGTTACAGTGTCATTGAATGCTTTGGGTTTGAAGGTATCTTAAAGATCATCTAATTCTAACCCTCTTCCCTGCTCAGGGCAACTTTTACTAGATAATTTTGCCCAAAGCCCCATCCAACTTGGCCTTGTACCCTTCAGGAATGGGGATTCCACACCCTCTCTGGGTACTCTGTGCCAGCGTCTCACCGCTCTCATAGCAAAGAATATCTTCCTGTTGTAGTTTTGCGTGGCTGTGTCCTGGTGAAGGGGTGGCTGCAGGGGTGGCTGCTGCATGGAGCAGCCAGAAGCTCTCTGCAGGCCCCACAGAGCTAGCTGAAGGCCAGAGTTGCTGCTGACCAAGGCCGAGCCCATCAGCGATGGTCACAGCGTCTCTGGGAGTCACAGTGAGGAAAGAAAAAACCCATTAGCATCTGCATTTTGCCCCCACAGAAGGGAGTGAGAAGGTGTAGGAAGCCATGCAGACACCAAGGCCAGAGAAGAAGTTGGAGGGGTGTGGGGAGGCGGGAAGAATGAGGTGCTCCAGGTGCTGGAGAGAGAGATTCCCCTGCAGCCTGTGAAGAAAGCATGGTGAAGCAGGCTCTCCCCATGCAGCCCATGGATAATGAGGGGGCAGGGGCGTGGGAAGAAATTCCAACTACAGCCTGGTGAGACCAACCCACGCCGCAGCAGGGTTGCTGGGGGGACTTGTGTGTGACTCTGTGGGGGACCAGGCTGGGGGAGTCTGGGCCTGAAGGTCAGCACCCCATGGAAGGAGCCGTGCTGAGGCACGTGGCGAGGAGATGATGACCCACCAGAGAGGACTCACACTGGAGAAGTTCGTGAAGGACTGTCTCCTGTGGGTGGGACCCCACGGTACAGCAGGGGAGGGGGGTGAGGAATGCCCCACCGGGCTAAGAAGGAAAACAACCGGTGAGGTGCTAACCCAAAGCCCCGTTCCCCCAGTCTCTGCCCCTCCCCGTGCCACAATGGGGGGCAGAAGGGAGTGAAATGCTGCCTAAAGATCAGTCTGCTGAGAAGGGAGGGGTGGGGGGAGCTGCTTTAAGCTCCCGGTGTCACTGGCGATGCAGGGCCGGGCCATCAGTTAGAGAGTTTCTGTCCTTTACCCCGTGCTGAGTCTGTCCTGCCTGTGCCGCTGACTGCGGGATGGGCTCTCCCTGCCCTTATCTCACTCCTCAGCCTCAGTATCTATTTCCTCCCCTGTCCGCTTGGAAAGGGCAGTGACAGAGCGGCTTTGGTGGGCGTCTGGCCTCCAGTCGGGGCCAAACCACCGCAGTCGGTTCCGACAGAGCCCAGCGGGTCGGGAGAGGCCGCCCACGTCAACCAAAAGTTCTGTTCCCTGTTGTTGTTTCCCTAGTTTGGGTATACCCAGTGGATGTGCTCGTGTGGGTTCCCCAGGTCCCCGCTCCTCCTTTCTGACAGGAGCCTGTGCTTTACTCCTGCCCCTCCTCTCTGGGCACTCGCTCTTCCAACGGCTCCTTTCTTTGCACTGGAGGTGCTGGTGGAGTCTCTCCACGATACCCAGCCCCAGCTGGCACCAAGGAGGGAATGAAAAGCAGCTCAGCACAAGATGCCTACGGGGTGGGGTTTTGTGTCTTTTTCTGCCCCCTTGATGGCACCAGGGTGTTTGGCACAGCCACGTGAGGGTGACATCAAGGAGGGGAACTGCCAGCCAGCGGCAGGGACCTTCTCAGATCTTCCCAAGCTGGGGACAGTGGTGTTATGCTGAGACAGACCCCAGAGCTGGGGTCTCCCCACGGGCTCCTGGGGCATATTTCAAAATCCCAAGTCATAAACCTCCCACACTGGGTATTGCCACCAAGTGCCTCAAAAATTACCAAGAAAACACAGAATTACATCTGCAAGGGCAAAAAGTGCTTTCAATTTTGGCTCTGGTGAGGTGATCCAAAGAGCTGAAGAGGGTTTATGCTCTTCCTTGAGGGCCCTTGGGCAGGTGGGCCAGCCAGCTGAGCTGCGGGTGTCTCTAGAAGGTCTCTCTGAGCTCTTCCTGACCAGAGGCAGCACTGGGAGGAGGGACAGGGTGGGCTGCGGGTGTTCCCTGTGCAGATTGGCCCCTGCTAGGGGCAGGGCTGCTGCTTCATGGCTTCCCCCTCCTCCCTGTTCTTCTCCTGCTCCTCTGGCACAGAAGAAGAAAGATGCTGTGCTTCATCTCCATCCGGGATCACAATCTGCCCCCATCATGATCACAATGTCTCAGCGTTTTATGTGAAATATGTCCCTGGGGTGCTGAAACCCTCCTCCCCCCTGCTCAAGGCTCAATGTCCATGACTTCAAAAAACCAAGTGCAGACCTCATTGCCCTGCTATGTTGATCTGCTTTATTGCCTCTGGAGCCCAGGGTGTAGGACCCAACTGGGAGCTGGCACTGGAGGGCCCGGATTCTGCCGCATCCTGTGCAGTGCAGGAAGGACGGTTCTCCTCCTTTTCCTCCCAGCTGAAGAAGCCTCATAGCTGGTGCTGCCCATCAACCAGCCATGGAGGTCATCTTCCCGCTGCGGGGACCTGCTGCGCGGCCTCCGCCTCTGCACAGTGTGCTGCTGAGCAGTCCCCGCTGTGGTTGCCAGATGGGAGCTGGCACTGGAGGGTCCAGATGCTGCAGTATCCCGGGGACTGTGGTCACCACTGAAAAGCACAGTTCGCCTCCTCTTCTTCCCAGCTGAAGAAGCCTCATAGCTGGTGCTGCCCATCAGCCAGCCATGGAGGTCATCTTCCCGCTGCAGGGACCTGCTGCGCGGCCTCCGCCTCTGCACAGTGTGCTGCTGAGCAGTCCCCGCTGTGGTTGCCAGATGGGAGCTGGCACTGGAGGGCCCTGGAGCGCCATCATCCCTTGTGTCTTGGTAGCAGTGTGGCAGAGTTCTGCTCCTCTTGCCAGCTGAGGTGACAAGGGACCAGCTGCAGACATCACTGCCCCTCTGTGGGGCTCTGCTCGGAGTCCTCTCCCTGACCCTTCTCCCCTGGCAGCGGGAGGAAGGTTTGACTCCACGCTTGGAGAGGGAGCAGCCCTGCGGCTGTGAAGAAACCTGCCATGTGGGAGGCCAAAGAGAGCAATGTCAGTCCCAGAAGGAAACCCATCCCCTGTCCCTCTGGAACCGTCAGCCACCCTCTGGTGTTACCTCAGTCCTCGGAGGCAGAGCCACTGGTCCCACAGAACCCGCCTGTGTGCAGTCGCCCCCCTGCTGACCGAGGAGGGAACGGGCAGATGATGGCTGCTTATTAAATGCACTATCCACCCGCTCCTCTTGATCAGGGGGCCTGTAGTACACACCCACGATAATGTCACATGTACTAGCCTGCCCTTTAATTCTTACCCACAAGCTCTCGACGAAGGGTTCATCCCTACCCAGGTGGAGGTCAATACATTCTAGGTACTCTCTAACATAAAGAGCAGCTCCTCCACCTCGCCTCCCTAACCTATCTTTCCTAAAAAGCACATAGCCATCCATGGTAGCGTGCCAGTCGTCCAGGCTGTCCCACCACGTCTCTGTCATTGCAATGAGATCGTGGCCCTGCGACCGCACAAAGATCTCTAATTCTTCTTGTTTGTTCCCCATGCTACGTGCGTTTGTATAAAGGCATTTTAGTGGGGCAGCAGAAGCAGGTATCCCCAACAGCTCACAGTGAGATTTTCGATAGGGGATGGGCAAAATTGGCTCCACTAAGGAGTTCACAGGGTAATTCACAGAGTTATCCCTACTCTCACGTGGAGCAACATCTCCAAGTCTACCATTGTGCTCTTGGCATTAACCTATTGCCACCATCAACTCGTGCTGTGATTCCCAAAGCACCTGCCTGACCCCAGCAGCCTCTGTAATATCCCCTTCCCCCTTCCTAACTAGTTTAAAGCCCTATCAATGAGCCCTGCCATCTCCTGAGCAAGAATCCGCTTTCCTCTTTGGGACTGGTGAGCCCCATTAGCAGTACTCATGCCCGGAGCAGAGTACACCATCCCCTGGTCAAAAAACCCAAAGTTCTTGTGCAGGCACCAGCCTTTCAGCCAATGATTCAGTTCATGGGTTCTCCTGACCTGCTCTGAGCCCCACCTCCCACAAGTGGGGATAGAAGAAATTATTATTTGGGCTCCTGCCCCCCCAACAAAGTGCCCTAGGTCACGGAATTCTCTCTGGATAGCGCGCAGGCTACACTTCGTGATTGCATCCTTGCCTGCTTGAACTATCAATAGTGGATAATAATCAGAGGAACTAACCAGCCCTGGGAGCCTTTTGGTAATATCCCTGACCCGGGCTCCAGGAAGGCAGCACACCTCCCTGCGTGTAGGGTCTGGCCTACATATGGGGCCCTCCGTCCCACTGAGGAGGGAATCCCCAACCACAACTACCCTTCTTTCTTGCTTCACTGAGGCCGTCTCAAGGCGTGCAGATACTCGTCTCACTCTGGGCTTGCGCTTCCTCTGAGGTAGAGGGGCTGTATTCATCTCTTCACATACCTCCTCATCAACTTCCAGGGCCCCAAACCTGTTGCTAATGGAAACCTGGGGGAGTGGGGTAGGTAGGCGGGGGGAGCGTCTACGGCGACGAGTAGGGACTACCTTCCAGACCTCCTCAGGCTTTGGGTCACTCCCATTTACCTGGCTAGGACAGGGCACGGGGACCACTTTCAGTAGGTTGGTGTCTTCCTTGGACTCTTCCTTCTTGGATGCCAGGGAGCTGCAGCACCCGTCGATCTGTCGCTCACTTTCCCGGATGGCTCTCAGCCGTTTGAGCTCCTCTCGCTCACTTTCCCGGATGGCTCTCAGCCGTTTGAGCTCCTCTCGCTCACTTTCCCGGATGGCTCTCAGCCGTTGGAGCTCCTCTCGCTCACTTTCCCGGATGGCTCTCAGCCGTTGGAGCTTCTCTCGCTCACTTTCCCGGATGGCTCTCAGCCGTTGGAGCTTCTCTCGCTCACTTTCCCGGATGGCTCTCAGCCTTGCGAGCTCATCTTCTAGATTAGCAACCCAGCAAAGCAGGTCATCCACCTGCTCACACCTCACACAGGTGAAGCCTTTGCCTCTTTTCCCTGGCAGTAGCAGACTCTGACATTCCCTGCAGCCAGTGACCTGAACTGAAGCGTCCCTAGGCAGGTCCCTCATTGGGGCTGGTGAGGAAGCTGCCTTGTCTCTGATCTTCAACTCAGACTGCCTGGAGAAAAAAAAGGAGTGATCCCCGGTTAGGGCTATTCTTGCAGCCTCCTCTGGCCTTCAGTTGTTTTCCTGGAGCACATTCTATCATGATTTGGCTTGGAAGGGACCTCAAAGATCACCGAGTTCCACTCCCCCCTGCCACCGCCACAGGCAGGGATGCTCTCCACTTGACCAGGTTGCCCAACACCCCATCCAGCCAAGCCTTGAAGACTTCCAGGGAGCCAGGGGCATCCACCACCTCTCTAGGCAACCTCTCCCAGAGCCTCAACGCCCTCACACAAAAGAATTTCTTCTTCAGATCTAAACTAAAGCTCCCTTCTCTCACTTTCAAAGCAGTCCCCTCGTCCTATCGCTACACGCCCTGATAAAGAGTCGTGCTTCATCTGTCCTGGAGGCCCCCTTTAAGTCCTCTTCTCTACACAGACCAGCTTCAGAGAGCAGACAAGTAGCAGTTAGCTTAAAGCCCAGCAAGGATGGGTAAGAGCTGATGTGGGGTAGGTCAGGATTGGCAGAAAGAGAAACACTGAGGGGATGGGAAGAAAAACCGCAAAACCACAAACAAAGGAAACTTTTCCTGAGGCTATTTTGATGCTGATTCTTACCTGGCATAGAACAGTAAAGAGGCCTGCTTCCTGCCAACTGCATTGATGCTGCAGCGTTCCACAGACACATCATCCATCTTATACCACAGTGCGTTGCTGGCCTGCAAAGAAAGGCAGCGGTATCTGGAGATGAACTGCGTGGTTGCTCCACAAAAGCACAGGCAGAAAACTAGGGAGCCAAGAGTACACCAGAAGAACTCAAGAAAAAAAAAATAAAATCAACCAGCTCGTTGCCAGTGCTTCGTAACTGTGTGGCCTCACAGCCTTCTGCATGCTTGTTATTTTCTGTTGATCTCCCTGGGATGGCACTGAGCCAGTACCAGCCTGGAAGAACCAAGAGATGGGTACAGAGCACAGGGCAGGATGTGCGAGCAGGCCAGCGGCTGCTTACCTCTATTCCCCAGCTAAGCAAGTCGGGCTTGCTGGAGATTTCTTCAGGCTTCGAGTTCTGGCGAGTCACCGTCTTCCGCATGGCACAGCCACTGCCCGCAGAATCCATGTTTTCGACTGCCTCTCTCGCCTCAACGCTCGCTGCTGGGGCTTCTTCCTGCTGCTCTTCAGTGGCTGTTTCTTCTTCTCCACTAGAGCTGTCAGACTTTTTCCTTTGGGAGGACAGCCACCAGCAGCCAGCAAGTGCCAGCACTCCAGGTATGGCACACAGGAGGACTGTGTGGAAGCACCAAGCCATTTCACACAGCCTCAGCGCTTCCAGCTGGGAGGAGAAACAAGAAAGCACCTTACAATCGTCACCGGGAAAGTAACACAAAGGCTGAAGTTTCCTAAATGCCTGAAGGCACCAACAGGGTCGTTTTCCAGCCGCCCCTTAAATTCACGTCCCTACCAGAGAGCACACAACAAGTTCCTCACCTAAGACTGGGGATAGCTGGACATTTTGCACCACTAGACTTCTGGATGTGGTGACTGACTTCACCTTTACAGTTCAAACAATTTCACCAGACAGAATCAAGGAAGACTAGAAAGCTCTGGGGGTGGCAGTGCAAAACACTGGTGCCCAAGTTGGCTTTTCCTCCTTTCTCTGAATCATAGAATCATAGAATGATCTGGGTTGGAAGGGACCCCAAGGATCATAGAGCTCCAACCCCCTGCCACAGGCAGGGACACCAACCTCCAGGCCTGGATCTACACAAGGCTGCCCAGGGCCACATCCAACCTGGCCTTGAACACCTCCAGGGACAGGGAAACCTCTCTGGGCAGCCTGTTCCAGCACCTCACCACTCTTTCTGTAAAAAACTTCCCCCTAATATCTAATCTAAACCTTCCCTCCTTTAGCTTTAGTCCATTCCCCCTTGACCTGCCATTATCTGCTCTGTCGAATCCCCTCCTGCCTATAAGCTCCCTTCAGGTACTGGAAGGCTGCAATGAGGTCCCCCCGCAGCCTTCTCTTCTCCAGGCTGAACAAGCCCAGTTCCCTCAGCCTCTCTTTGTAGGGCAGGTGCTCCAGCCCTCTAATCATCCTTGTGGCCCTCCTCTGAACCCTCTCCAACAGTTCCACATCCTTCTTGTATTGAGGGCCCCAGATCTGGACACAGTACTCCAGATGGGGCCTCACGAGGGCAGAGTAGAGAGGGACAATCACCTCCCTGTCCCTGCTGGCCACTCCTCTCCTGATGGAGCCCAGGATACCATTGGCCCTGTGAGCTGCAAGAGCACACTGCTGGCTCATGTCAAGCTCCTCGTCCACCACAACCCCCAAGTCCTTCTCAGCAGGGCTACTCTCAAGAAGCTCTTCTCCCAGTCTGTATCTGTGCCTGGGATGCTTCCGTCCCAAGTGCAACACCTTACACTTGGCAGTGTTGAACCTCATTAGTTTCCCCCGGGCACATCTTTCAAGCCTGTCAAGGTCCCTCTGGATGGCTTCCTTTCCTTCTGGGGTGTCGACCACACCACTCAGCTTGGTGTCGTCTGCAAACTTGCTGAGGGTGCACTCAATTCCATCATCGATGTCATTGATAAAGATGGTAAAGAGCACCGGTCCCAAGACAGACCCCTGGGGGACACCGCTTGTCACCGGCCTCCACCTGGACATAGACCCATTGACCACCACCCTTTGGCTATGGTCTGTTAACCAGTTTCTTATCCACTGGATGGTCCACCCATCAAATCCACTTCTCTCCAATTTAGAATCCATTTCTCTCCAATTTAGAATGAATGGGCATCAAACAGAAGACTTAAGAAAAGGACATTCCTCCCAGGCTGCCCAGGGAGGTTGGGGAGTCTCTGGAAGGATTCAAAACCTACCTGGATGATGTCGTGTGTGACCTGCTCGAGGTGATCTCCCCTGACAAGACTAGAGGTGATCTCCCCCAACAAGACTAGAGGTGATCTCCCCCGACAAGACTAGAGGTGATCTTCCCCGACAAGACTAGAGGTGATCTCCCCCAACAAGAGGTGATCTCCCCTGACAAGACTAGAGGTGATCTCCCCCAACAAGACAAGAGGTGATCTCCCCCAACAAGAGGTGATCTCCCCTCACAAGACTAGAGGTGATCTCCCCCAACAAGACTAGAGGTGATCTCTCCCGACAAGACTAGAGGTGCTTCCACTCTGAGAAGTGACCTCCCAAGTGATGCCCCTCTGCCAGAGATGTCTACTGGTTGATCACCAGAGGTCCCTGGCAACCGTTGCTGTTCTAGACCTCTATTGGGTGTTTGCTTAGCAACAGTTGGTTGGCTAGAGACAGGGGGGCAGGAGGCGGAAAACCAGGACACACGTCTTTCAGATGGGGACAAAGCCAGGACATTCAAGATCCTGTCAAACTCCAGAGGTTTATTAGTCCATCTGCAGCAGATACAGGACTCTTCTTTTTTTTTTTTAAATTACTATTTTTTAAGAGAATAGGCATAGCAGTAAAGGAGGGGCACCTGTTTCAGCTAGAAATGTGAGGAAAAGGAGCTCCATCCCATTCCCAAGACTGTTTTTCCTCCTTTTCTTAAAGGTGGGTCTGCCAGTATCTGACAGGGAATAATGTGCTTGCAGGGGTGGGAGCTGGGGAAGCCGTCTCTCCTGCCCAGGGCTGATTCTCAGGCGTCAGGAGGTGACAGGGAGCTGAGGAAGGTGCAGTTGTTTGGTCCTAGCAGGGACAGCAGGGCCGAAGTGATGGCTTGCTGGGGACTGGCACGCACCACACCAGGTTTTGTGGGACCTGAGCACTGCCATTTCATCCTGGGTTCTGCCAGACTGGCTGGGAGGGTCGGGTTTGCAAAAGCTTTTTGTTCTGCTGAATCTGAGGGTGTGATGTTCCTCTTGCCTGTGCCACAGCCTCTGCGGCCAGGATGGATGCTGGGGCGAGCCTGGGTGCCCACAGCTCTGCTGCTCTCAAGGCAGGTCCTGGGGCAGCCCATGCCAGCGTGGCCAAACTCTGGCAAGGCTTGAAAATAGCCCTCAAAGTGCAGTGATTTCCCAGCTGCAGGCTGGGTGCTTTTCCCCTCTGACTCATCCCTGGTTTTCTCCCGAGTTGCCCCAACCTGTCACTCTCCTGCAGTCACGTTTCTGTGCTGGATAACTGTGTTTTGCGACTCTGCTGGTCTGAACGCATCAGTTCCAGGCAGCGGTGACGCAAAATGTCCCTTAGGTCACCCGTCCCCGTAACTAGAGGTGGGGAAAGGTGCAGTTTAATGAGTTGCACTGTCTGCTCATCCCCTGGTGTAAACGGGCATGGCTGCAAGAGGGTCCAGGGGCTGCGAGCATCTGGCATGGAAGAGGGTAAGGAGCGAGGGGCAGGAACAGCAGCTCGCAGGCAGAGCCTGTCTGCCTCTCTCTCTCTGTGTGCCATCTGTGGCCTTTGGAGCTTTCCAGTGGGGACTTGACCAGGGCAGAGGGGAGGATCACCTCCTTTGACCTGCTGGCCACGCTCCTCTTGATGCACCCTAGGATCCCACTGGCCTTCTTAGCTCCCAGGGCACAGTGCTGGCTCATGGCCAACCTGTCACCCACCAGGGTCTCCCTATGAACATCCAGCCCAGCACCAGCAGTCAGGATGCCAGGAGGAGCTGGGCTTCAGTCACAATCACTTCTGAAGCGGCTCGAACCCCTTCATATGCTGACAGTGTTTCCTTTTCTGTTGGAGTGTAATGAGCCTGGGGTCCTCTGTAGCCCTGACTCCAAAGCCCCAGCGCTCTGCCTCCAGTTTCCTCTGGTGCTCTCTGCCAGAGACTCCAAGTAGAGCCATTCTCCCGGGCTGCAGTGCAAAGCATGTTTTTTACACCTGGCCCTGTGCAGACAGGTGCAAGGGCTGCTGCATGGACTGTCCCGTTTGATCTGTTTGAAAGTTTGTCGCTGCTTAGGGCCCCACTGGAAATCCTTTTTCTTCTGGGTTCCGTGGTAGAGAGGGCTGCCAATGAGACTGTAGTTGGGGATACGCATTTGCCAGAAACCCGCAGTGCCCAGGAAAGCTTGTGTCTCCTGTTTCTTGGTCGGAGGAGACATGGCTGCTATTTTATTAATAACGTCTGTGGGGACTTTACCCCCACGACCCTCAACGACCAGCACCAAACAGCAGTGCGCAGGCGCAGTTGGGAGGAGTTGATGGAAATCACTTCTTGGAACTCATTTTAATACGAAGCAGGACAGGTTATTAATATGTATAGGTGTATGAGGTAACCTAATGAATAAGTATCATTGAACTGTCCATAACCAAGAACTGCCAGGTTAGTGTGCACATCCATGTTAGTGTGTCCAGGCATCCGGGGCATCGCTAGGAGTCAAGCCGCTGAGCCAGTCCTCTTTCTACCAGAGCTCTGTTCACTGACAGCATCTAAAGAGAGGAAAAAGAAGTAGAAAGGTGAACAAGCCACCTGAAGAACCATTGGAACAAGTATTAGAAAAGTTTAAAGTCCCAACTGAAGTCACCCTTCTACAATATGTAGATGATCATTTAATCAGTTAATTAATACAAGGATTAAACCAAAACTTGATCACTGCTCCTGTGTTGGCACTGCCCTCCCTTGACAAACCATTCTACTAGTTTGCTACCATAGATAAGGAAACAGCCCTGGGGCGGGGGGGGGGTGTAACTCAAAAGTGGGGAAGCAAGCAACAGCCAATTGCCTATTTATCTAAACTGTTGGACCCAGTAACACAAGGGTGACCTTCTGACTCAGAAGGCAGGAAGATGGGTCACTGATTCTAGGATTTTTGAAGTATGAGGCAGTTTTAATGGAAAAAGATGATTTAGTTCTAACTGCTGAATCATGCCTCAATCCTGCCACTTTTTTATCAAAAGGGGAGACTAATAACCAAGAACTTGAGCATAATTGCTTAAGATATAATAGAATATCATACTAAAGTGTGACCTGACTTGAGGGACATACCCTTGCCAACAGGTCTCCGTTTATTTACTCACTGGGGAGTACAGGCACTAGTGGACCACTTTGGAACCAAGTATATGTGTATTGGAATTTATAAAATCGCCAAAAGGATGGTGGGAAAGTGCCTGACATGCCAGAAGGTCAATAAACAACAGCTCAGAAAAGAAAAGATACTGGGGGGGAGGGACCCTTTCTTGTGTTGCTTACCACAGATACTGCGGTTTGAACGGCCGAAAGAGGTTGGGCGCGCGCTAGCAGAATAAAAGGACCGGTTCGAGAATCTCGGTGGGAAACTACAAACACTCCTGACAACCTAAAGGTCACCTTTCGAAGAACCAGCGAGTAAAAGTGTCTATGAATGACAATTCATTTTGTTCAACTGTTGGATGTATTTGTTATCCTTTCTTTTGTTTTGAGTGTCGAGTGTGTAAAGACAATTGGTGGGTACATTATAGAGAAGAAGAATCTACCCCAGACATTTGTGAAAAGTGTTATTGGGCGGAAAGAAAACAAACCAAATTAACCCTGTAATTAGCAGTAAAAATCGGAGAGATTATCCAGGGGTCTGAAGAGTGGTGGAGGATATATAGAAAAGGGATAAATCCCGAATTAGGTTGTACACATCCTAACGAATATAAACAAGGTAGCCCAAGAATAATTCGGGTAGTGTGCCGGTCCCAGGTGAAACATCTGGATTGTTCAGCCCCGGAAGTGACACATAAAAATTGGGAAACCTATAACACTCGTAAGCGGAGGACAGGAAGAACCCCTGAAGACTACAACTGCTGCCGATGGAACACCTTGCTGCCCCAAGCAACGGAGTAGGCAAAGGAGGCAGAGGCATAAGGAAATCGTGGGGTATTAAGCCCTCCAGTCCTATCACGAGGTGGCTCCATACACCAAGGCTGAAAAGGCACCAGATACCCAAGAACCAGAAAATACCAAACAAAAACAATAGAGTCCAAGCGTCACCACTCTAGAATAGTTATTATGAATCCAACAATTGCCTTAAAGAATAGGGGGGTAATCATTGTATTTTTATTGATTTACTTTAATTTTGTATTTTGTTATTTGGGGACTGGGACCGCATTAGATCCAAGGCAAAACATACGGGGTACATTAGCTCGAGCTTTGAATCCTCCTACGTTTTGTGCTAGTCTTGCCACACCAAATACTCCATTTATCACGTGTTTGGTAGGAGTGCCACTCAATAGTTCCACCTGGAAAGGTTTTGAGGTTGCAATGAGTAAAATAGCAAGATGGCCTTATGTTTATAATGCCAGTGAGGGCATGACAAGGTATGATGCTTGGGATGATAGACTCCCAATTGGTCCAGACCCACAGGAACTGGAAAGAATGGATTCTTTGAATGCCAGCTATTGTATATACATAGATGCTGCCAAGGACCCACGTAACAAAGGTAATCACATTAATGTTTCTTGAACGACGACCCAAAACTGATTTAGAAAAAAAAGAGGCATCAATGCTATTAGCTCAAAAGGCTGTTAGTCGGTTTGAGGAACAAATTGGTCAAAATTGAAAGGGGGGATTGTGATAAGTAGACTAACTAGGACTTGTTCTCAAACCTACTATGGCTGTAAATAGGTAACCAGGGCAAAGGGGAACCATTTTCTTATCATTAGCAACATCTTGATAAATTAACTAAATGAATTAACCAAATAAGGCACGGAACACAACGTAGAGGAGGACTACGAGGGACCAGGACGACCCCCCCCACCAGCATACACGGCCACAGAAGAATACCAGGATATGCCACGTGTACCCGGAACTATGGGAGTATAAAAAGGGGACTCTAGAGGGGTGAGGCAAGTGTTGTTTGCAGGAGCAAGGGTCTCCTCTGCATGCCCAGCGCTGTTTTGTCTGCTCGCATCTTGCTTAAATAAATTGTGTTTGGAAATTTACAAATTTGTCACTGCCATTTATAACACCCCTTGATGGCACCAGGGTGTTTGGCACAGCCATGTGAGGGTGACGTCAAGGGGGGGAACTGCCAGCCAGCGGCAGGGACCTTCTCCGATCTTCCCAAGCTGGGGACAGTGGTGTTATGCTGAGACATAACACCAGAGCTGGGGTCTCCCCACGGGCTCCTGGGGCATATTTCAAAATCCCAAATTTCATAAACCTCCCACACTGGGTATTGCCACCAAGTGCCTCAAAAATTACCAAGAAAACACAGAATTACATCTGCAAGGGCAAAAAGTGCTTTCAATTTTGGCTCTGGTGAGGTGATCCAAAGAGCTGAAGAGGGTTTATGCTCTTCTTTGAGGGCCCCTGGGCAGGTGGGCCAGCCAGCTGAGCTGCGGGTGTCTCTAGAAGGTCTCTCTGAGCTCTTCCTGACCAGAGGCAGCACTGGGAGGAGGGACAGGGTGGGCTGCGGGTGTTCCCTGTGCAGATTGGCCCCTGCTAGGGGCAGTGCTGCTGCTTCATGGCTTCCCCCTCCTCCCTGTTCTTCTCCTGCTCCTCTGGCACAGAAGAAGAAAGATGCTGTGCTTCATCTCCATCCGGGATCACAATCTGCCCCCATCATGATCACAATGTCTCAGCGTTTTATGTGAAATATGTCCCTGGGGTGCTGAAACCCTCCTCCCCCCTGCTCAAGGCTCAATGTCCATGACTTCAAAAAACCAAGTGCAGACCTCATTGCCCTGCTATGTTGATCTGCTTTATTGCCTCTGGAGCCCAGGGTGTAGGACCCAACTGGGAGCTGGCACTGGAGGGCCCGGATTCTGCGGCATCCTGTGCAGTGCAGGAAGGACGGTTCTCCTCCTTTTCCTCCCAGCTGAAGAAGCCTCATAGCTGGTGCTGCCCATCAACCAGCCATGGAGATCATCTTCCCGCTGCGGGGACCTGCTGCGCGGCCTCCGCCTCTGCACAGTGTGCTGCTGAGCAGTCCCCGCTGTGGTTGCCAGATGGGAGCTGGCACTGGAGGGTCCAGATGCTGCAGTATCCCGGGGACTGTGGTCACCACTGAAAAGCACAGTTCGCCTCCTCTTCCTCCCAGCTGAAGAAGCCTCATAGCTGGTGTTGCCCATCAACCAGCCATGGAGGTCATCTTCCCGCTGCAGGGACCTGCTGCGCGGCCTCCGCCTCTGCACAGTGTGCTGCTGAGCAGTCCCCGCTGTGGTTGCCAGATGGGAGCTGGCACTGGAGGGCCCTGGAGCGCCATCATCCCTTGTGTCTTGGTAGCAGTGTGGCAGAGTTCTGCTCCTCTTGCCAGCTGAGGTGACAAGGGACCAGCTGCAGACATCACTGCCCCTCTGTGGGGCTCTGCTCGGAGTCCTCTCCCTGACCCTTCTCCCCTGGCAGCGGGAGGAAGGTTTGACTCCACGCTTGGAGAGGGAGCAGCCCTGCGGCTGTGAAGAAACCTGCCATGTGGGAGGCCAAAGAGAGCAATGTCAGTCCCAGAAGGAAACCCATCCCCTGTCCCTCTGGAACCGTCAGCCACCCTCTGGTGTTACCTCAGTCCTCGGAGGCAGAGCCACTGGTCCCACAGAACCCGCCTGTGTGCAGTCGCCCCCCTGCTGACCGAGGAGGGAACGGGCAGATGATGGCTGCTTATTAA
Source organism: Gallinula chloropus (assembly GCF_964237585.1). Taxonomy (NCBI): domain Eukaryota; kingdom Metazoa; phylum Chordata; class Aves; order Gruiformes; family Rallidae; genus Gallinula; species Gallinula chloropus. Next base: position 26,642,819 of record NC_140090.1, on the reverse strand, counting down.
ATGCACTATCCACCCGCTCCTCTTGATCAGGGGGCCTGTAGTACACACCCACGATAATGTCACATGTACTAGCCTGCCCTTTAATTCTTACCCACAAGCTCTCGACGAAGGGTTCATCCCTACCCAGGTGGAGGTCAATACATTCTAGGTACTCTCTAACATAAAGAGCAACTCCTCCACCTCGCCTCCCTAACCTATCTTTCCTAAAAAGCACATAGCCATCCATGGTAGCGTGCCAGTCGTCCAGGCTGCCCCACCACGTCTCTGTCATTGCAATGAGATCGTGGCCCTGCGACCGCACAAAGATCTCTAATTCTTCTTGTTTGTTCCCCATGCTACGTGCGTTTGTATAAAGGCATTTTAGTGGGGCAGCAGAAGCAGGTATCCCCAACAGCTCACAGTGAGATTTTCGATAGGGGACGGGCAAAATTGGCTCCACTAAGGAGTTCACAGGGTAATTCACAGAGTTATCCCTACTCTCACGTGGAGCAACATCTCCAAGTCTACCATTGTGCTCTTGGCATTAACCTATTGCCACCATCAACTCGTGCTGTGATTCCCAAAGCACCTGCCTGACGCCAGCAGCCTCTGTAATATCCCCTTCCCCCTTCCTAACTAGTTTAAAGCCCTATCAATGAGCCCTGCCATCTCCTGAGCAAGAATCCGCTTTCCTCTTTGGGACTGGTGAGCCCCATTAGCAGTACTCATGCCCGGAGCAGAGTACACCATCCCCTGGTCAAAAAACCCAAAGTTCTTGTGCAGGCACCAGCCTTTCAGCCAATGATTCAATTCATGGGTTCTCCTGACCTGCTCTGAGCCCCACCTCCCACAAGTGGGGATAGAAGAAATTATTATTTGGGCTCCTGCCCCCCCAACAAAGTGCCCTAGGTCACGGAATTCTCTCTGGATAGCGCGCAGGCTACACTTCGTGATTGCATCCTTGCCTGCTTGAACTATCAATAGTGGATAATAATCAGAGGAACTAACCAGCCCTGGGAGCCTTTTGGTAATATCCCTGACCCGGGCTCCAGGAAGGCAGCACACCTCCCTGCGTGTAGGGTCTGGCCTACATATGGGGCCCTCCGTCCCACTGAGGAGGGAATCCCCAACCACAACTACCCTTCTTTCTTGCTTCACTGAGGCCGTCTCAAGGCGTGCAGATACTCGTCTCACTCTGGGCTTGCGCTTCCTCTGAGGTAGAGGGGCTGTATTCATCTCTTCACATACCTCCTCATCAACTTCCAGGGCCCCAAACCTGTTGCTAATGGAAACCTGGGGGAGTGGGGTAGGTAGGCGGGGGGAGCGTCTACGGCGACGAGTAGGGACTACCTTCCAGACCTCCTCAGGCTTTGGGTCACTCCCATTTACCTGGCTAGGACAGGGCACGGGGACCACTTTCAGTAGGTTGGTGTCTTCCTTGGACTCTTCCTTCTTGGATGCCAGGGAGCTGCAGCACCCGTCGATCTGTCGCTCACTTTCCCGGATGGCTCTCAGCCGTTTGAGCTCCTCTCGCTCACTTTCCCGGATGGCTCTCAGCCGTTTGAGCTCCTCTCGCTCACTTTCCCGGATGGCTCTCAGCCGTTGGAGCTCCTCTCGCTCACTTTCCCGGATGGCTCTCAGCCGTTGGAGCTTCTCTCGCTCACTTTCCCGGATGGCTCTCAGCCGTTCGAGCTTCTCTCGCTCACTTTCCCAGATGGCTCTCAGCCTTGCGAGCTCATCTTCTAGATTAGCAACCCAGCAAAGCAGGTCATCCACCTGCTCACACCTCACACAGGTGAAGCCTTTGCCTCTTTTCCCTGGCAGTAGCAGACTCTGACATTCCCTGCAGCCAGTGACCTGAACTGAAGCGTCCCTAGGCAGGTCCCTCATTGGGGCTGGTGAGGAAGCTGCCTTGTCTCTGATCTTCAACTCAGACTGCCTGGAGAAAAAAAAGGAGTGATCCCCGGTTAGGGCTATTCTTGCAGCCTCCTCTGGCCTTCAGTTGTTTTCCTGGAGCACATTCTATCATGATTTGGCTTGGAAGGGACCTCAAAGATCACCGAGTTCCACTCCCCCCTGCCACCGCCACAGGCAGGGATGCTCTCCACTTGACCAGGTTGCCCAACACCCCATCCAGCCAAGCCTTGAAGACTTCCAGGGAGCCAGGGGCATCCACCACCTCTCTAGGCAACCTCTCCCAGAGCCTCAACGCCCTCACACAAAAGAATTTCTTCTTCAGATCTAAACTAAAGCTCCCTTCTCTCACTTTCAAAGCAGTCCCCTCGTCCTATCGCTACACGCCCTGATAAAGAGTCGTGCTTCATCTGTCCTGGAGGCCCCCTTTAAGTCCTCTTCTCTACACAGACCAGCTTCAGAGAGCAGACAAGTAGCAGTTAGCTTAAAGCCCAGCAAGGATGGGTAAGAGCTGGGTTTGACAGCACTGAGTGATGCGGGCAGTAACGGTCTGCTGTGGCAGAAAGAGAAACACTGAGGGGATGGGAAGAAAAACCGCAAAACCACAAACAAAGGAAACTTTTCCTGAGGCTATTTTGATGCTGATTCTTACCTGACATAGAACAGTAAAGAGGCCTGCTTCCTGCCAACTGCATTGATGCTGCAGCGTTCCACAGACACATCATCCATCTTATACCACAGTGCGTTGCTGGCCTGCAAAGAAAGGCAGCGGTATCTGGAGATGAACTGCGTGGTTGCTCCACAAAAGCACAGGCAGAAAACTAGGGAGCCAAGAGTGCACCAGAAGAACTCAAGAAAAAAAACCAAGCAGCTCGTTGCCAGTGCTTCGTAACTGTGTGGCCTCACAGCCTTCTGCATGCTTGTTATTTTCTGTTGATCTCCCTGGGATGGCACTGAGCCAGTACCAGCCTGGAAGAACCAAGAGATGGGTACAGAGCACAGGGCAGGATGTGCGAGCAGGCCAGCGGCTGCTTACCTCTATTCCCCAGCTAAGCAAGTCGGGCTTGCTGGAGATTTCTTCAGGCTTCGAGTTCTGGCGAGTCACCGTCTTCCGCATGGCACAGCCACTGCCCGCAGAATCCATGTTTTCGACTGCCTCTCTCGCCTCAACGCTCGCTGCTGGGGCTTCTTCCTGCTGCTCTTCAGTGGCTGTTTCTTCTTCTCCACTAGAGCTGTCAGACTTTTTCCTTTGGGAGGACAGCCACCAGCAGCCAGCAAGTGCCAGCACTCCAGGTATGGCACACAGGAGGACTGTGTGGAAGCACCAAGCCATTTCACACAGCCTCAGCGCTTCCAGCTGGGAGGAGAAACAAGAAAGCACCTTACAATCGTCACCGGGAAAGTAACACAAAGGCTGAAGTTTCCTAAATGCCTGAAGGCACCAACAGGGTCGTTTTCCAGCCGCCCCTTAAATTCACGTCCCTACCAGAGAGCACACAACAAGTTCCTCACCTAAGACTGGGGATAGCTGGACATTTTGCACCACTAGACTTCTGGATGTGGTGACTGACTTCACCTTTACAGTTCAAACAATTTCACCAGACAGAATCAAGGGAGACTAGAAAGCTCTGGGGGCGGCAGTGCAAAACACTGGTGCCCAAATTGGCTTTTCCTCCTTTCTCTGAATCATAGAATCATAGAATCATAGAATGATCTGGGTTGGAAGGGACCCCAAGGATCATAGAGCTCCAACCCCCTGCCACAGGCAGGGACACCAACCTCCAGGCCTGGATCTACACAAGGCTGCCCAGGGCCCCATCCAACCTGGCCTTGAACACCTCCAGGGACAGGGAAACCACTACCACTCTGGGCAGCCTGTTCCAGCACCTCACCACTCTTTCTGTAAAAAACTTCCCCCTAATATCTAATCTAAACCTTCCCTCCTTTAGCTTTAGTCCATTCCCCCTTGTCCTGCAATTATCTGCTCTTTTAAAATGTCGAATCCCCTCCTGCCTATAAGCTCCCTTCGGGTACTGGAAGGCTGCAATGAGGTCCCCCCGCAGCCTTCTCTTCTCCAGGCTGAACAAGCCCAGTTCCCTCAGCCTCTCTTTGTAGGGCAGGTGCTCCAGCCCTCTAATCATCCTTGTGGCCCTCCTCTGAACCCTCTCCAACAGTTCCACATCCTTCTTGTATTGAGGGCCCCAGATCTGGACGCAGTACTCCAGATGGGGCCTCACGAGGGCAGAGTAGAGAGGGACAATCACCTCCCTGTCCCTGCTGGCCACTCCTCTCCTGATGGAGCCCAGGATACCATTGGCCCTGTGAGCTGCAAGAGCACACTGCTGGCTCATGTCAAGCTCCTCGTCCACCACAACCCCCAAGTCCTTCTCAGCAGGGCTACTCTCAAGAAGCTCTTCTCCTAGTCTGTATCTGTGCCTGGGATGCTTCCGTCCCAAGTGCAACACCTTACACTTGGCAGTGTTGAACCTCATTAGTTTCCCCCGGGCACATCTTTCAAGCCTGTCAAGGTCCCTCTGGATGGCTTCCTTTCCTTCTGGGGTGTCGACCACACCACTCAGCTTGGTGTCGTCCGCAAACTTGCTGAGGGTGCACTCAATTCCATCATCGATGTCATTGATAAAGATGGTAAAGAGCACCAGTCCCAAGACAGACCCCTGGGGGACACCGCTTGTCACCAGCCTCCACATGGACATAGACCCATTGACCACCACCCTTTGGCTATGGTCTGTTAACCAGTTTCTTATCCACTGGATGGTCCACCCATCAAATCCACGTCTCTCCAATTTAGAATCCATTTCTCTCCAATTTAGAATGAATGGGCTGGGAAATCTCAAGCCGCTCATCTCCGGGCTACACGGCTGGTACTAAGGCCAGGGGTTTGGCTTTGACGACAAGGGGATGTTCTTTGGTGACTCCAACCCGTTGGAGAGGCACAGGATCCACCTGTCTGGGAGGGACCCTGAGGAATCCCAGACCCGGGAGGTAGGATAAAGTCTGGAGAAAGGGCAGACGGAGTAAATACTGGCTTTACCATCTCTACCATCACCCAGCTGAGCCATCAAACAGAAGACTTAAGAAATGAAGAAGATAAGAAAAGGACATTCCTCCCAGGCTGCCCAGGGAGGTTGGGGAGTCTCTGGAAGGATTCAAAACCTACCTGGACGATGTCGTGTGTGACCTGCTCGAGGTGACCTCCCCCAACAAGACTAGAGGTGATCTCCCCCGACAAGACTAGAGGTGATCTCCCCCGACAAGACTAGAGGTGATCTCCCTTGACAAGACTAGAGGTGATCTCCCCCAACAAGAGGTGATCTCCCCTGACAAGACTAGAGGTGATCTCCCCCAACAAGACAAGAGGTGATCTCCCCCAACAAGAGGTGATCTCCCCTGACAAGACTAGAGGTGATCTCTCCCGACAAGACTAGAGGTGCTTCCACTCTGAGAAGTGACCTCCCAAGTGATGCCCCTCTGCCAGAGATGTCTACTGGTTGATCACCAGAGGTCCCTGGCAACCGTTGCTGTTCTAGACCTCTATTGGGTGTTTGCTTAGCAACAGTTGGTTGGCTAGAGACAGGGGGCAGGAGGCGGAAAACCAGGACACACGTCTTTCAGATGGGGACAAAGCCAGGACATTCAAGATCCTGTCAAACTCCAGAGGTTTATTAGTCCATCTGCAGCAGATACAGGACTCTTCTTTTTTTTTTTTAAATTACTATTTTTTAAGAGAATAGGCATAGCAGTAAAGGAGGGGCACCTGTTTCAGCTAGAAATGTGAGGAAAAGGAGCTCCATCCCATTCCCAAGACTGTTTTTCCTCCTTTTCTTAAAGGTGGGTCTGCCAGTATCTGACAGGGAATAATGTGCTTGCAGGGGTGGGAGCTGGGGAAGCCGTCTCTCCTGCCCAGGGCTGATTCTCAGGCGTCAGGAGGTGACAGGGAGCTGAGGAAGGTGCAGTTGTTTGGTCCTAGCAGGGACAGCAGGGCCGAAGTGATGGCTTGCTGGGGACTGGCACGCACCACACCAGGTTTTGTGGGACCTGAGCACTGCCATTTCATCCTGGGTTCTGCCAGACTGGCTGGGAGGGTCGGGTTTGCAAAAGCTTTTTGTTCTGCTGAATCTGAGGGTGTGATGTTCCTCTTGCCTGTGCCACAGCCTCTGCGGCCAGGATGGATGCTGGGGCGAGCCTGGGTGCCCACAGCTCTGCTGCTCTCAAGGCAGGTCCTGGGGCAGCCCATGCCAGCGTGGCCAAACTCTGGCAAGGCTTGAAAATAGCCCTCAAAGTGCAGTGATTTCCCAGCTGCAGGCTGGGTGCTTTTCCCCTCTGACTCATCCCTGGTTTTCTCCCGAGTTGCCCCAACCTGTCACTCTCCTGCAGTCACGTTTCTGTGCTGGATAACTGTGTTTTGCGACTCTGCTGGTCTGAACGCATCAGTTCCAGGCAGCGGTGACGCAAAATGTCCCTTAGGTCACCCGTCCCCGTAACTAGAGGTGGGGAAAGGTGCAGTTTAATGAGTTGCACTGTCTGCTCATCCCCCGGTGTAAACGGGCATGGCTGCAAGAGGGTCCAGGGGCTGCGAGCATCTGGCATGGAAGAGGGTAAGGAGCGAGGGGCAGGAACAGCAGCTTGCAGGCAGAGCCTGTCTGCCTCTCTCTCTCTGTGTGCCATCTGTGGCCTTTGGAGCTTTCCAGTGGGGACTTAACCAGGGCAGAGGGGAGGATCACCTCCTTTGACCTGCTCCTTGCACTCAGCGCTGAACCATGACAACCAGCAACTAATGGAATTCCCCACCTGACGTGAAGTCAATTCAGACTGATTGGATGCCTCAGCTCCGTGGTGGTAGATACTGCAATCTCTCTCTCTCTCATTCTCTCACTCTCTTTCTCACTTTTCTCTCTTTCTTCCCCCCCTTCCCCTGCACACTTGTTGCAGGCTAAATAAACTCACTTAAACCTTGACTCCGTTTTGAGTCTTAATTCTGTTCCCGAGGATTGTGAAGACCTCCTCACAGTAAAGCACCTAAATGGACATCACTCAGGGGTTAAGCCCAGCCGCCCCCAGCCAACCAGAGCAATCTGAGGTCGCTTGGATTGCAAGGGGGTTTAACGTCTGCCAAAGCAGTCTGTCTGGTTGCGGATCGTGACACTTCCAAGTGAAGGCAAACTGTGGCCTGCACTCTGCCACCAAAGGAATGGAGAAGAAAGCATTTGCAATGTCCATTGTGGCGTACCACGTGGCCGCTTTTGACTCCAGTTCCTACTGGAGTTCTAACATACCTGACACTGCAGCACTCACAGGAGGTGTGACTTCACTTAGGCCACGATAGCCCACTGTCAGCCTCCACTCTCCATTGGACTTCTTCACTCGCCACATTGTGAGCGGTTTCTACCAATCACTCCCTGACTCCCCAGTTATGAGTTAGCCCAGGCTAACTCAGCTCACCAGTGCTGGCTGCTTGGGGAGGTTAACTCTGGCCTGGCCAGAACCAAGGCACAGGCCTTGAGCCGGCTAGTGTTTGCTCTGTGGAGCCTGCAGAGAGCTTCTGGCTGTTCCTTGCAGCAGCCACCCCTGCAGCCCCCCCACTCTCTGCCAGTACCCAGCTACGCAAAGCTGCGACAGGCTGAGCCCTGAGTGCGGCTTGGAGCCCCGACAGGCAGGACTCCAGTCTCTGTTCTGAGCTCCATGACTGGTCCTGGGAACTGGGTTTCAAGCCCCCAACATGCCAGACTTGAGCTCTGTTCTGAGCCCGCACACGTAGGGCCGGTCTCTGCCTCCCATGGGGTTGCCCCGATGCTGTGGGCCTGGGTTAAGCCCAGCCGCCCCCAGCCACACAGAGCATTCTCAGGTCGCTTGGAATGCTGTGGCTGCTGTGGTACCCGGCCATGGCTCCTGCTGCCGTGGCTGGTCTTTGGCTTCTGGCAGCCCCACGGCTGCCATGCCCCAGTTTATAGTGTGAGATGTCAAGGGAGCCCTTGATAGGAACGATACCTGCTTGATTCCCCCTTTAATTAATTTAATGGGGGAGATAGAAGAGTTTTTTGGGGGGGAGGGGAGTGTCCTTTTCCTGTGGATGGCTCCCCTGTGCTATTTTTGCTGCTCCTTGGGTAGAGGGCCTGCCCCCCAGGTCCCCTCCTTGTGGCGGTAGATAGGGCCTTGCGGTCGGAAGATGTCGGGCTGTACGGAAAGGTGGGACTCCCTCCTCAGGTAACCAATAGCGGTTAGCCGATGATGTATGCAGATGGAAGTGACATCGTAAATCTAGGCTATATAACACTGTGCCCCTCACTAATAAACGCCATTTGCCGTCCACCACATTGGTGTCTGTGAGCTGTATGGACCGTGCTGCCAGAGTGTGGCGCCGTTGCCATTCCTGAACCAGGTCTCCACGCCTAACAAAGGCAACATCCTTGTCAATCCCCGTCCCTGGAGTTTTATGTATATATTTATGTTTCCATATGCAGAGGAGTCCGCTTGGGATGGCTGTCGGGGAGGCACGGGAGCCCACCGACACTGGCTACCAGTATAGACTTCACATAAGGCGAGCTGGAGCAGCAGCTACAGTCTCCTCCTCCCTGAGGAAATCAGGTCCAGTGGTGGGATGCCCGCACTGGGAAGTGATCTGCAGCAAAAAAGGGCCGGCAAAGAGCCCTCTTTGGGGCTTCTTGGGGCCCGGAGAAGCTGCGGGCCTGTGCCAGAAAGCAGCCGCTTGTTGGCAGCCTGCTGAGGTGGCACGGGGTGAGCCAGCATCACCTGCGGCTGATCTTAACGAGGTGCCGAGGCCCCACGGGGCCCTCGACTCGACCCCTCCACACCCCCACCCTCAAGGCGGCTTCTCAGACCCTTGTGCAGCGAGCTAGACCCAGCAAAGGGGGCAGAGCGAGGCACCTGGGCCTGGCGCCCTGGTCTGAGCAGTCGGTCCTCCAGGCTTGGCCATTCATGGCTGGAACCTGGGCCAAGCTGTCACCAGATGAATGTGGCCTCCCAGAAATCAGAGGGGCCGTGCAGCCATGGGTGTCCAGGCCTCGGGCTGCCGAGAGTGCCAGAGCCTGGTACTTGTCATGGAGGGGGAGAGAGGCACAACGGCCATGTCACTGATGAGGGCAACAGAGACACCACGGCTGTGTATGGTGCTGTCAGGAGGCAAGTGTGGTGATGATGCTTGCGACCAAATAAAATGCTGGAATCCTAGAATATACTGAGTGGGAAGGGACCCTTATGGATTATGGCGCCCAACTCCTGACTGCTCCCAGGGCAAGCCAAGCTTTCCCCTTGCTTATTTCAAAAATATTTCCATCAGAAACATTTCTGGTGGTGATAATGAATAAGGCCTGTTGGGCCTTTACACTTTTATTACAATCAACAGTGGAAAGAGTCACTCTACATCTAGTGTTCTTCCACCTTGCCCATCGCAGCTTCTCTGCCAGCGAGTGCTTGAAGAGTGACAGTGTCACTTCCCCTTCAGGAGGGGGAGCAGGGGCAGGAGGGATGGGAGAGAAAGGCTCTACGCCAGCCTTCACAGGAGCTGGGAACGGAGAGCCGGCAGGACGCTGGGCATGGAGGATGTGCCGGTGGTAGGGCGTCGGGCAGGCACTTCTGCACTGCTGTCAGCATCTGGTGGTGGAGGGGAGCCCTGGCCTGGTGCTCTGGGTCCCAAAGAGCTGTGCTGCAGGTGGATCCACCTCCATGGGCTGTCCTGGCTCTTTGGGGGGATCCACCTCCATGGGCTCTTTGGCCTCTCTGAGGGGATCCACCTCCATGGGTTCCACACCATCGTTCCCCTGTGCAATGCTCATCGTCCTCTGGCCCCGTCTCTCCTTCCCTGGTGACTGCAGCCGGTTCTGCTCTCCCTGAGTCACAGCAGGATGATCTCCCACACTGCTGCTCTGAGAGCTCCTGGGGACCAGCACTGCTGGCACTGAAGCCACCTGAAGCTCTGTGAACTGGGGGCCAGTTGACGGGGGCAGGAACATCAGGCAGCAAGGTGGACTGTCACCTCAGAAGGCCATTGTGATGGCGATGCCTTTGACCAATGAAAATCCTGGAATCCTAGAGCCATGGAATATACCCAGTTACCAGGGACCAACGGGGATCATGGAGTCCAACTCCTGGCTCCACATAGGCCCAGCCCAGTCAGCGCGCAGCACTGAGCGTATGGTTCAGATGCTTCTTGCCCTCAGCCCAGCTTGGGGCTGTGAGCCCTTCCCTGGGGAGCCTGTGCCAGCACTTGACCCCCCTCTCAGTACAGAACCTCTTCCTGACATCCAGCCTGAACCTCCCCCCGTTGCACCGAGAGCGGATGATGTAGGCTCTTAGATGAACGCCAGGGGCTTGTTGAAAGATCTCCTTTCCACGAGCTCCTTCCTGAGAAGACAATCTTCACCAGTGGAGTTAGAACCTACGTCTCCTTTTCAGCATGATGCTCACTGGGATCAAGAAAAGTCTGTAAGGGCTACAAAATAAAGTTCTTCTCTAGGAACAGTCATCGTGAAGTGGCTCAGATAAACCTGCCCCTCACTCCCAGCTCCGTGTGCAGGAGCAGCTTGGCTTCTCCCATGCTTTCAGTCCCTGCAGACAAAGCACTGGATGAACGGCTGCTACAAAACGGCCTGAGCCATCTGGAATGTTATTCCCTGCAGCTTTGGGAAGAGGCTTTCCCTGAAGGCAGCCGCAGGACAGCAAACTCGTGGGGGGCTCCGCGTGTGCTGCGTTAGGATGCGCAGGGTTTCTTTCCCCGGGGCTTTATGAAGATGGTGCTGGGATGCCCATGGTTGGAATGTAAACCCAGCGCTCCTGCCCCTTCTTGTCAGGGACTGGGCTGAAGCCGTGGCCCTGTGGTTCTTTCCAAAGTCCAGGCTTCCCATGCCTTCAAGCTTCGGCTAGAGAGAAGGGCGAGGTGTCAGTTGGTGGGGTGTGGAGGCGCAGAGGCACCGCACAGCTCAGCAGGACACTCTGGATGGAGTCAGTACTCTGTTAGTGTCCGGCCACCCTCACAATAAAGAGTCTGTTTCCTGTTAGGAAATAAAGCACTAGAATGTTGGAGTGTGCTGTACTTTGTCTTCCTGCTGAACAGCACTGTGAAGGAGCAGATTCTTTACAGGGGAGATAATTTTGTTACAGTGTCATTGAATGCTTTGGGTTTGAAGGTATCTTAAAGATCATCTAATTCTAACCCTCTTCCCTGCTCAGGGCAACTTTTACTAGATAATTTTGCCCAAAGCCCCATCCAACTTGGCCTTGTACCCTTCAGGAATGGGGATTCCACACCCTCTCTGGGTACTCTGTGCCAGCGTCTCACCGCTCTCATAGCAAAGAATATCTTCCTGTTGTAGTTTTGCGTGGCTGTGTCCTGGTGAAGGGGTGGCTGCAGGGGTGGCTGCTGCATGGAGCAGCCAGAAGCTCTCTGCAGGCCCCACAGAGCTAGCTGAAGGCCAGAGTTGCTGCTGACCAAGGCCGAGCCCATCAGCGATGGTCACAGCGTCTCTGGGAGTCACAGTGAGGAAAGAAAAAACCCATTAGCATCTGCATTTTGCCCCCACAGAAGGGAGTGAGAAGGTGTAGGAAGCCATGCAGACACCAAGGCCAGAGAAGAAGTTGGAGGGGTGTGGGGAGGCGGGAAGAATGAGGTGCTCCAGGTGCTGGAGAGAGAGATTCCCCTGCAGCCTGTGAAGAAAGCATGGTGAAGCAGGCTCTCCCCATGCAGCCCATGGATAATGAGGGGGCAGGGGCGTGGGAAGAAATTCCAACTACAGCCTGGTGAGACCAACCCACGCCGCAGCAGGGTTGCTGGGGGGACTTGTGTGTGACTCTGTGGGGGACCAGGCTGGGGGAGTCTGGGCCTGAAGGTCAGCACCCCATGGAAGGAGCCGTGCTGAGGCACGTGGCGAGGAGATGATGACCCACCAGAGAGGACTCACACTGGAGAAGTTCGTGAAGGACTGTCTCCTGTGGGTGGGACCCCACGGTACAGCAGGGGAGGGGGGTGAGGAATGCCCCACCGGGCTAAGAAGGAAAACAACCGGTGAGGTGCTAACCCAAAGCCCCGTTCCCCCAGTCTCTGCCCCTCCCCGTGCCACAATGGGGGGCAGAAGGGAGTGAAATGCTGCCTAAAGATCAGTCTGCTGAGAAGGGAGGGGTGGGGGGAGCTGCTTTAAGCTCCCGGTGTCACTGGGGGTGCAGGGCCGGGCCATCAGTTAGAGAGTTTCTGTCCTTTACCCCGTGCTGAGTCTGTCCTGCCTGTGCCGCTGACTGCGGGATGGGCTCTCCCTGCCCTTATCTCACTCCTCAGCCTCAGTATCTATTTCCTCCCCTGTCCGCTTGGAAAGGGCAGTGACAGAGCGGCTTTGGTGGGCGCCTGGCCTCCAGTCGGGGCCAAACCACCGCAGTCGGTTCCGACAGAGCCCAGCGGGTCGGGAGAGGCCGCCCACCCGCTCGCCCGCAGCTCCCGGCGAAGAGCAGAAGGCGGCGCCGCCGTCCCTGGCGCCCGGCCGAAGGGCTGCAGACCCCGCGCTGGGGGTGAGGGCCGGGCGCAGGCAGGGCCGGGGCGGAGGAGCGAGCACGGGGCGGAGGAGCGAGAGAGCAACGGAGCGGGTGGCGGGGCGAGCCCAACCGCCGTGGCGGCAGCTTGGGGCCGGACGGCGCCCGAGGCGCATGCCAGGAGCTCGATATTGGCAAGCGGCTGCCCGGGCATTCGCGGTTGAGATCGTGACGCCAGTGAGTCAGGCCAGGAGCATTGGTCATTGCTCGTGTGTCTGGTTTGGGAGCTGTTGCATTTTGTAAGGTGGACGCTGGTAGAGACAGGAAAGGAGATAGGGCACTGTTAGCACAGAGCCTCAAGGGCAGTGGGGCTGCTTGTGGTCTACATGGGGAGGTTTGGGGCCAGGAGCGGCATTCAGTGCTGGCACGTTTGGTTTGGGGTTTGGTTGGGTTTGGTTTGTGCCCGTGGAGTGAAGCAAAAGCTGCAGAGGCTGCTGGCGGGTAACTGAGGCGCTGAGGGGTCAAGCCGAGAGGTGGCAAATGCCACCAGGGCATCTCCTGCTGGGCAGGGCCTGCTGAGGCTAGGGCTGTTTTCAGCCGAGAAGGGGGAGGCGAGGGTGTGACTTAACGAGCAAACATGCAGGCTGTGCGGGGTGGGGGTGAGGCAATGCGGTTATCCTTCCATGCCTGGAAACATCCTGAGAGTATTTCTAGGCCTGTGGCCTTCAGCTAAATTGAGGGACACGTAATGGGACTGGTGTGCAGTACCTTCATGATGAACTGTGGCAGTGAACTTGCTCTAATCACAGAGAAGGATGTTACTTTTATGAGGCATTTGAGATGTAAGGTATGGTCTGAAATAAATTCAAGAACAGAATTGGTCCCATGGACTTGGTTAGAGGTGGATTTTTGGATTTTCATTATCACAAATGAAGAATTTTTCACTTGTTTTCTCTAAGGACTGAAATAATATTTTTCTTCAAAGATGCTCTTTTTAAATTGATATGAGACTGCAGATGAAAATTCAGCTTGGCACTTTAGATGCAGGGTTTGGATGTTACCATCTCATGTCCCTCATGTCCACTGACTTCAGGGGAGTTACTCTGACCACTAAAATAAGTACAAGCTCTGAAGACCCCTGTAGTCAAGACAATTCCTTACTCTGGGCTTGAAATCAAAGGCTAAAAGCATTGTAAGAAGGAACCTAATCCATGTAGGCTCTGAAACTCCTTGGCCTTAATAAAGTACTGATGGTACTATTTATTCATTGATGTACAGCTTAGGGAAGTGCTGGTTATGAAATATCCACTGTTGGTTGGAAGAATCCACCTCTGGCAGTCATGGAATCCCAGCTGGGGATTCACCTGTACTTGCCAGGCCTTTGGATATATGTCTGTTCTCAGAAGTGCCACTGTTTATTTAAAACCCAGCTTTGTTTAAGAACATTATGAGACTCTATGTAGTTATAGTGAAAGTCATGCTGGAGAGAAGGGCAGTTACCCATGAACACAATATCATCTCCAAAAGTAATACCTTTAATTTTTCTGGAGACCTTCAACCTTATTTTCCTGTATATCTTTGAAGCCTAAGATATATAATCTTTAGGTCTGGCTCAGTGGCTGACAAAGGGAAATTAGCCAGACAGAAAAATATTTTTTTTTTCTTTAAGTGCTTTGGCATTTGAAAGCTGCTGAGTACACGGTAGGCTTTCTTTAGGGAACTTATCAAAGAGCTAGACGATAAAACCACTTAAGGTTTTCTGTCTGTGAATTTGTTGGTAGACCAGCAAACTGCCTGCAAACAAGTTGCCTAAAGGAGCTATGCATGTACTAGGTTGGTTGTTGGTGCACTGTTCACTCAACTGTTCTTGACTTGCCATTTTTTCCAGGGTTTTGCTATGAGACCTCAGCATGCAGGAGGAGTTAGCAGATCTTTATATAGAATGCACAGTGCTTGTGTCCACAGGAATAGGATAAAATATTTTTTCTCAGTGAAGAGAATGAATGTTTTTCCCCTTCTCTCCATTTCATTTTCTGAATGCAAAGTAACAGCAGTAGTTTGTGGGGTGCCAACTATCTACTGTCAGTAAGCAGAGGATCAAAGTAAAGGGTAGGTCAAACAGTTTTTTTACTGATGGAACATATGCAAGCAAAAGTGCTGGAAATGCTGCAGCACAATTGTTTCATGTGACTGTATTTGTAATGTCTCTTTTACCTGGTTATAAGATACTAAAGGGGTTTAACATATATGGTTTACCAGTGGTAGCAGCATAAAACAGTTTTCACAATATGCTGGTAACTGTTAACACTTTCCAGAATCTTCAGACCAGGCATTGCTGCCTGTTTCCTTCAGCAGTAAGAGTATGTATATAAGAGAGAAAGATCTAATAAAAATGTGTGGTAATAGATGTTTGCATCAATACAGACTTCCCTGCTGAAATTCTACATTAATGTCATTCAGACATCACAGAGACTAGAACTTGAAGGAAAGTCACCACTTCTTTAAGGCAAAGAGCCTTTTTAAAACTGCATATAGGAATGTTTCACTTGAGGTGTACAGATTTTTGGAGCTCAGGTACGAGTCACCAAGGCAAAATGCAACAGCATAGCAACTTCAGTTGAAGGAATTGTAATCGTATTTTTAACTTAAGTTGTTTAGGAAGAACATTTTGGCAAATTTTCAGTCTGGCCTGATTAATCCCAAGGATGCTTAGGACCGTGTTCATTCTGAGCCCTTGTTTGAACTGATGCAACACAACTCCCAGTCAACCAATACGTTGCAGTGGTCTTTACAATTTTGGGCTTGTAGGGAGCCCCAGTCAGAGCGGTTTTTAATTTATTGGAAGAGCAGACTGAAGCTGATGTGCTTCGGGGCTGTAGATTAAGTTATTCTGCTGTTCACTGTCTTTGGGTTCTAGCAGGAAACTTTTTTTCTCAGCTCATCTTTGAATAATGGGACAGGAAGGGCAGTGGATCGATCATAAACTCTGTAGCCAAAATGTCTTGGTACCCAAATGGTATCCAGGTTCTGAGAAATCAGTTATTTACATCTGTTCCAACTGTCCTTGACTAGTATACTGTTATAACAGCTGCTTTTATGTGGAGATTGACTACTTTTGTACCCCAGAAAAGCTCAAGTGTAGGGATAATCTGAAAATAGCAGTGAGTGTCTGTAGAGAAACAAGCCCTGCATGTCAGCAACTGTGGTGCCTGCTACCAACTGTGAAACAAGCTACATGAACCTAGATGACTTGCTAGCAAAACTTGGATGGTCTCTGTGTGAACTCACAGTACTCCTCTTGAGGAGTCTGCTTGAGGTGCTCTGAGCATTTGTAAATGAAAGCAAGTAAAACCTCTCAGTACTCCTTGAAAGGTAAGACTTGCCACCATTTCTGTCTTGAGCTGAGACATTTTGAGAAGTTTAGCCACCCCCAAACTCTAGGACACGGCCGAGTCAAATTCAGACGTCTTAAGTATCACTCTGATCACTGAGTAGTACACTTCTGTTTATTCATGCTGTTGACCAAAGGAATAACTTGCATATAACCTGCACATCACTGTGTAGCCATATTTCTCAGCTGTGCTAATTGAGCTAGATGCTTTGTTGGAGTAGTAGGTGTATGTTAATTATGTTTAGGGATCTGGGCTGTTCTGTCTTATTGTTGAAGGCAAATGGTTCCCTGTTCTAAGCAGGTAAATAGATGCTGTGCTTTGCACACATGGGTAGCACACTAACCTAAGCATGCTACTAACACCTGTACTTACTACACTGTGCAGCTCCTATAAATGCACAGTATTAGCCATTTGTGAACAAGAGGAAACATGCTTTTTCACACCTCTGCCTTGAGAGCTGAGTTGTTCATGCTCCATTTCTCTCTGGCTGAAGCATGATGCCTTATGTATGCCAGCCATTTGCAGCAGCTGAACAGCCTACTTTGTGCAGGAAAGGACAGGCAGGAGGGCAGATACAATGCCCCATGCACAAATGACACAACGAGAAGGGCAAAGAACAATTCTATTTTCCTCTCCAGTGTTGTCAGGGAAAGGCTGATGAGGGATCACTAACAGGCTATTACTGATGGGTCATGTGAGCACGAAATAATGGTTAAATGAGGTCTCTGACATTGTAGCAAGTGGAGATGTGAGTTTTAATGAGGCTACCTCAATGCTGTAGAAGTTGCTTGGTTTTACTGAAGGACTCTGTTATCAGAATGTTTACTAGGCAAAACAAAATCAAAGGCAACTGTCGAAGCTCGGATGAAATTGTTTAAAATTAAGCATGTGCGAGATAAGGTTGCAGAGTGTCCTAATGGTTCTGTTCTTGGTATTGCTTTTTCTTTCCAGAAGTCTCCAGTGCCTTGCTGAAGAACACTAGTATATTTGTCTAACTATGCCTGGAGAAAAAAATAATCTAGACTCTACTGCCTAAATGAGAAGAGCTGTGTTAAGATGTGAGATCTCTTAGCTGTGTTTTGTTATAATTTATTATTGCTTTCATTCATTATTGCACAGAGTGCCTGCTGGCACAGGATTCAGTGATGATTAACTGGCATATGAGTAATTACTTGAATGATAATTAATGCAACAGCAGACTTTTTCCAGCACAACATGTTTTCCTGTTTCTGACCCACATGGATGTGCTTATGTAATTTCTTTTGTGTGTAGAATAGCCTGGTGATTGAGGGCTTTGGTTCAATCTCCTGCTGCAGCAGATCAGTGCAGTTCTGAAGTTAGAGGAGGGCAATTGATACCAGCTAAACATCTAGTTCATGAAGCACCAGTTCACTAAAATATGCTGTATAAAGATGGTGTGATTTTTTTTTTTTTTAAGGATCTGAAAAAATTATTTCAGTAAGAATAAGCTGAACTAAGTCTGGAAAGCTTTCCTGGACTGGTGATAGCATAGAACAGCTTGTTTGCATGAAGAACTTTATACATCAGACCACCTGTATTCCTACTGTTGAATACCCTTGTCATGAGGATTGCTTAACTGTTGTACTTGAGTTGACGTATCATTGCTGTTACTGTAAGTATACTGTTCAGGGCTTGATTTTTGCCTGCTGGCCAGGTTGTTGACCTGGACTCAACTGGCAACAGGCAGTGTGAGCATGCAAGCAATACAGAAAGTTAGTGTGGAGTTGTCACAGTGCTTTAATGTCATATCTGACTCTTTCAAAGTGTAATCCCTTTGTGTATAGAATGATTTAGGTTGAAAAAGACCCTTAAGGTTAAGCCAAACCTCTGGCAAACTGGTGGGTAGATCTTTGGCATGGTAAATGATGTAGAGAAATAGTTCCTGCTGCGTGGATTGCATGGCCCTGCATGTCTTTGGCAATTGAAGAACATACCTGCTTCACACAAATGGATTATATGTTTGCACTGCTGGTGGGAATACCTGTGTGTAAGTACCTGGCAGATTGCTTCCATAACAGCATCTGACCTGGAGACAGTCCATGCAGAATTTGGCACTTGGTGCTCTCTCCGATTCCGCCTTACTGTAAACTCCTTTTTGGAGCCTGTCTGGGCTAATTCCTGTTCTGAGCAACTCTAACCATTCTTAGGTACAGAAAATGCAGCAGAGATGCTCTATACTTCAACCATGACTCCCCTAGTGGAGCCAGCATCCTTTCTTTTAGAGAGACTGAGTAAAACTGTACTCACTGCTTTGGCAGTGAAGTGAATAGTCCCTGCTTTTGAAGTGCTGCATCCTCTCTTTGGCTCCATAAAAGTAGCATGGTGGGCTGAGCAACAGTAGGGATGCACTAGGAAACTAAGTTCCCAACACACGGGCAAGCAAGCAGAAGAGAGGTGGCTAAGGGTAGAGGAGAGAATGACAGAGCCTTGTATACAAGATATGAGGGGTGGGAAGGAAGGAATGACTCCTAAGATTTAAAAACAAGCAACCTCCCCACCCCAAAAAAATCTAAAACACAAGTTGCAAATGTATTATCAAAGCTAAGGGAGAAGACATCTGTTAGCTCACCTACAGCTAAGTGAGGTACATGAAGTGTGGGTGTTTATTATGTCTTTGCTTCCTTTGCATTCCTGGCTTTTGACAGGTTGGTCCAGGCTTCTCTGGGGATATTCCTTGTTTTGCTTCTGTAGTTCCCTGCAGGATGCAAATGTTAATAAGCACAATCGCAGCATGCAGGGCTGAATCCATCAGGAGAGATGGAGACTGCATGGCAGATTGGCTTCCCTCCTGGTGTGTGACATGTGATGCACACTGAACTCAGGGTTGTGGGGGAGCCCCTTTACTTGGTGAATTCCAGCCCTGCTGCTGGAGTGTTTTCTTGGCTCTCTAGCTCAGTGGAGCTGCAGCAAACTAAGGCTTAGCAAATCATAGACTAATAGAATGGCAGAGCCCAAATAATAGAACCATCAAAGTTGGAAAAACCTTCAAGATCATCAAGTTCAACTGTCATGTATGTGTTAAACTAATCTGACATTACTGGCTTCTTAATGGACTGTTTTTTGTTATGTTTTTAAATAGTCTTCATCTATTTAAATACTATTTTATTTCGGTTTTTTTACCTAAAAGTGATAGTAATTTATGTGTTCTGTAGGAATATTAGTCAGAAGAGTGCCTTCTATGTCTATGTTGAATATTACTGGAGCTGACTTTCCAGCTCATGAGTGACACCTCCTGCCAAGGTATGATACAGTTGCTGTGAAAATCCAAATTAGGATTGACACTATATTATAAACTAGTGCTACTGTAAAACATCTCATGCTAAAGATTGCTGAGAGAGGCAGACAAGAAAGGCTCTGTGGGCTCTGTGTGGCCTGAGGTGCCTTTCCAGTTGTGACATTCAGTGACATTATTAAAAAAAGCAGTTTTACTGTCTTGTGTGAATTCTTTAGACTTACTTTACCAACCTGTTGTTTCCCTCTGGTGAGTTGCTGTCATTTTTAGCTCTTCTTGCTGAACAAGGGTTGGTCTTCTGATACGCTGCTGCTGTCTGGTACTTGATGCCTTGGCAGGGCGGGGAGGAAGAGCCTCACGTCATTCTGGGCTTAGAGTGCCCCCAGGCTGGTTTACACACCTCCTGCATGGGTTCAGTTATAATACATAGTTGGAGGTAAAGGGCCCCAGCTTCAAATTCTCTAATGCTCCTGAAGTTACTTCAAGTTTGTGGCACTTAAAGGAGAAGCAGGGAAAGGAGGTAGGGGAGGTTTTTTTCACTGGCCTGTAACATAACTTTCCAAAAGTCCTAGTACTAATCCAAGCTTAAGAACAAACAAGTAATTGTCAGACATGAAAGGTGATTCTACTAGAAATGTGCCATCTTATTGTTTACCTTGACCTGAGGAAAATGCTTATTTTGCAGCTGTCATGAACTTCAGGAGCCTGAGTGAACACTATTTCTAGGGTGCAATGAGAAAATACCTGTATCTCCCCAGATCTTCGAGTCTAGGACTTATCAGGGGGCATAAACTGTGCTCCAAGAGTTACTGTTAACACAAACAGTAGATTTTACCTCTTAAACTTACTGGTGCTTTGCAAAACAAGTTATCTTTAGTTTCCAGATTCATCAAGGTATTTTGGTTCCTTTCTCATAGCGTAAATGATCCTAAGACCATGATTAATATTAATCATTGTTGGCTCAAATAGAAACTGGAGATCCTAATAACACTGGCTTATTTTCCCTCTTCAGAAAATTCTGTCATTTTGCTAACTTATGACCATCAAGGAGATATCCCTGAGTCCACTAGGAACAGGATCAGGGAAGTGCACAGTAACATAAGATGAACAGAAAGACTGTCTCTGTTCTTTCTTTGTCTCTGCTTGCATAACACTGGAATACAAACCAAAGTTGTTTTAAATCCCCAAAATACTACACCCTTGCCCCCCCCCCCCAAAAAAAAAAAAAGTCCTAAACACACTATGGGAAGCAGCATGAGTAGCTGCAAGACTTCTAAAAAACCACCACTCCTCTGCAATGCATGGTGCGTACTCAAAATGGAGATTTCTAAAAATATCCTAGGTTGGAAATTCCTAGAGAAAAGGATTCCTGCCCATAAGAAGCATGACAGTAAAAATGTAGTGTAATGTTCCCAGCAAAAGGAGGGAGAGCTGATCTACCTCCTTATCCCAGGAGCAGATGGGAAGATTCCTCTTTCCAAATGCCCTGTTGTGAAAGGCTCCTATGGGCATCTAGTGGTACTTCTAGTTCTTCACATTGGAGAAATCAACTAAGTTTATGGTCTGAGCTGTTCTGATGCACATAACTGAGCTGGAATGTAGCTCTAGACCTTCCTGGATACCAGTTGGCAGTGGATGTTATGATTAAATATGACTAAAAGTGCACCAGAAACACTGTGAATTACATGTGGATAATCTAGTACAGTCTGATTGCAATTCCACAGAAACTTTTAATGGTTGCTTGGGAAACATCAATAAAATCTGTGCTACTGAAAGTAAAATTTACATATTCCAGCATGGATGTTCTTTTGTTACATAGCTGGACCATACAGGATGCTTTCCTGTGACTTTAATCATGAATCAATGACTCCTCTGTTGCTCTTAAAGGGTAATCACACTTATATGGCTGAAGTCATGTGGCTAGAAACCTTCCCTGAACACAAGCAAGGCCCTTGAAGCAGGCTGTATCTCTTCAGACCTGCATAGCCTCCTCAATCTATGTTAGTGGTACTTTCAGCATACTGGTGGAAATGCTTCTCTGTAAAGCACTATGCTCAAGGCACAGGAGCTGAGTTACATCTTAGTGTGGCTGTGAGTAGCTGGACTGACCTTTTCTTGCCATGATGCACTGTAAGTTGGGAGAGGAATAGTTCAGCTTTTTGCTATCTTTGCAGAGAGGAGGCTGGAGCTAGCTTGCTAATACTAATAGGGCAAAAGCAAAAGGGGCAAATGAGCTTAAAATTCAACATTTTTTAAAAGGCACAGGTATTATAGGATCCAAATGTGTTATGCCTTTATGCAGTGGGAGATTTCCTCGCTCATAGCACACCAGTCTAGGCAGTAGGAGAGAAAGGGAGCCAATAGCTTACCATTGCTATGGCCAAAGCTAGGAGTCACTGGTAACACTGGGCTGGTACATATCTGTTGGTGGACTTTCTCTAGACCCAAAGGGGGAGACGACATCAAAGTCTGGGGTAGATTCTGTAAGGTGATTTTTAGCAACGCTAGAAGCCTTTTAAGTATGTTTCGGAACAGAGTACCACTTTAAGACTGGTGCTAAGGGTAGGTATTAGTGTCAGGGCAGGATAGGATTTGGGAGTTTTAAATGGTGAAATCTCTGCAGAGCCCAGATGAGATCTGGTCAGTAAAGCTGAGGTATCTCCTTTTTGTCTACTGAAGGCCTTCCTTTATATCTATCTGGTTGCTCAGTTACATTTCTCTACTGTACATAGTTTTGCAAGAACCAAATACACATTTTCTTCTCCTGGTAGCCTGGGGATAACTTTCAGCTGAGGTCGAGCAGATGGACAGCACAACAGAGCCAAACAAGTCACTCCTGCCCCTTGAAGAACAAAGCCCTATCCCTGAAAGTCAGCTGCTGAAGACAAAGAGCTTTAATGTGTCTGTTCAGACCTGCAACCTGTAGAGAGGGGCAGATGCTGGACCAGGTTTACTGGGGGGGACTTGTGACACTGGGGGAACCAGGCTGAAGCAGTCTGGTCCTGATGGATTGCACCCTATGGAAGGGGCCATTGGTGAAGAGCTGAAGCCCGTGAGGAAGGACTCATGTTGGAGAAGTTTGTGGAGGGTTGTATCCTGTGGATGGGATTCCACACTGAAGCAGGGGAAGGGTATGAGGAATGCGACCCTCTCCCCCCTGCTAAGAAGGCAAACAACTTGTGAAGAACTGACCAAAACCCCCATTCCCCATCTCCCACAGTAACACCTGACAAGGGGAGGGAAGAGAAATCATGAATAAAGTTAAGTCCATGACGAAGGGAGGGGTAGCGTTTTAAGGTTTGGTTTTATTTCTTCTCTGACTCTGTTTTCATTGTGTATGTAATAAATCAGATAAAGTTTTTTTTATTGTGTTGAGTTTGATTTGCCTGTGACCTTAATTTGTGGAGTGATCTCTCCCTGTCCTTATCTTGACTCCTAATCTGCTGTATATGCTGTGTTTGAGAGTTAAAATGAAAGCAGTGCTGGTAACACCCTGATGTTTTTAGTTGTGGTCAAGCAGTCAAGGACTTTTTCAGCTCTTCATATTTCTCTATTAATGAGAAAGGAGGGGCGAAGCCAGGACAGGTGACCCAAACTGGCCAAAGAGAGTATTCCATGCCAATTACGTCATGCTCAGTATAAAGGGGGGCTGAGGGGAGGAGGAGCAGGGGTGGCTCCAGGACGTGCGGTTTTTGGGGGGGATGGTCGGGTTCCAGGACGGCTCTGGGTGGCACAGCCTGAGTTGTGGGTTCAGTGAGAAATTGCATTGTGTATAAACAGCTTCATATATTTTTTGCTCTAAAGTCCTGTTGGCATTGTTATATTTTATCTTTCTGCTATTCTAGTAAAGTATCCTTATCACAACCCACGGGTTTTTGGTTTCTTGGTTTTGGGGTTGTTATTTGCCCCTTCCTTTTGCCTTCCCTTCCCTTCCCTTCCCTTCCCTTCCCTTCCCTTCCCTTCCCTTCCCTTCCCTTCCCTTCCCTTCCCTTCCCTTCCCTTCCCTTCCCTTCCCTTCCCTTCCCTTCCCTTCCCTTCCCTTCCCTTCCCTCACCACCCCCTCCACCCCACTTCTCCCCCTCCTCTTTTCCTTCAAAGAGCAGGCAGCTGCGTGGATCTTGGCTCTCAGCTGGGGTAAAACCACGACATACTTACAGGAGTTTTCAATCTCTTCAGTGACTCTAGCTGTTGACTATAACATAAGCTCAATGGGATCTAGGAGAGAGAAAAGTGCATCCTACCATGTACCTCTGTTAGTGAGTGTACGTGAATCACAGATAAAAAGTATGGGACACTTCAAGATTCCCTACAACTATCTGGCTAAAAAAAATATTTCAGGTAGGAAACAGCAATAGAAACTGAGAAAAATCCAGTCAATAAAGAGTACTGAAAGTGAGGGTAAGGAATTTGGTAATGGGAAATGGGCAGGATGAGCCCATTCAAGATGAGTCGGAATCTTGACTGTTAGCTTGCAGATTGCTTGCATACCCATCGGAGTGATGCATATTCCCTCCTATAATGCTATCTATTGACACCACTGCTGCCTCTGAGTTTCTTGGCACAGGACTTGCTCTCCCCTGTGTATGTGTATTAATCAGATCTATGTGGTACAAAGAGGGGGTGGACCAAGAAAAGGACAAGTTGGAAGACATGAGGTAACAACTGGCCTGACAGGACACAGCAAAGACAGCAGCCAGCTTCTGGCCCTGCAATTTATTGTAAAATCAAAGCACATGCTTCACTCCTTTGCTCCATAATCCACAAAGTAATGACATACCTAGAAAGCTCTTTATGTTGCTGGATATTGTGCCCCCATGTGCTCTGTCTTGCATGTACGTGAGATATCATGCACTACCTGTATGAACTCTTGGGACAGGCTTCAGGATCTGGGTTTGGAGCCTCTCTGACTTCAGGTATCTAGGAGGAGGAACTCCCTTCTGATGTTGCTGTTCCTTTCTTGCATCTGCCCACTCAGTTTGCGTGCAAGGGAAATTAGGCTATGGCTTCACACAGGACTGCAGCTTTCTCTTGTTGCTTAGAAACAGCACTGCTGAGCTGACAGAAATTAGGGAGAAAAAAAAAGGCAACGCAGGAGAGATTAAACCTGCACCTTCAGGTTGGGTTAGCAGCTTCAGGCTAGGTGATCATTTCTAGGCATTGAGTTTCACTGCAGAATGGCTTGTTGGAACCATACAAGACTTGATAACAAGGGATGCAGAGACTGTTCACTGGGGTTTCCGATGGGTCTAAGTGGTTGTAAAAGAAACTATGGGTTTCCACTGTTCTAGCATTCCACTGCATGTAATGGTGAAAAAATAGACCAGGTGTTTCCCAAGAGCCCATCTAAGGTTCTGCTTGCAGTGTTTAGGGCATATATCAAGGATTCTGCTACTTGTTCTTTCATCAGTATTATGTTTTTACTAACAGTATTAGGAGATATTCTAACAGCCAAGAAATCCCACCACTTACTATGGCTTGCTAAATCCTTCCAATGGATGCAGGGCACATCTGGCATGAGATTGTTGATGGTAGCCAGTGCATCACAATGTCTAACAAGTCAGTGAGAAGCTACTGGATTTTGTAGATTAGGAAGCTCTGCAGTCTGTAGTTCTGAATTGAATGCACTATCCCCCTCTTTGAGATGCACCTCTCATGTTATTAACAAATTACCTAGAAAGCAATAGGAATGATCATAGTGTGGCCTCTCTCTGTGGTGGCCTAAGAAAACCTAAAAGCAAATGCATTATTGTGTTTTTCAGGAAGAAGCCTACATGGTTATAACAGAATTTGTGCTCTTCCTTATTTCATTTCTCTGCGCTTTTTTCAAAGCCCAAGCTTTAGGCATGTGCCTAAGCAGGTACAAGAGCTAAAGGTGGCAGAGACAGTTCTGCCACCTACCGTGTCTTTGCAATAGCAGTGGAAAGCTGGGAGGGCTGGAATTTGGGAATGGCCCTTTCTAGCAGCATTAGATGCTTATGGCCATTCTTAGTAATTCTGTGGTAAAAGAAGCATCCCCACTTTTCATTCCAGCTGTGGGGCTTGTAATCAATTGGGTTTATTTCTGAGGGCATCGGTCTGTCAGGCATCACGGCAACCCTGTGTCTCCAGTATAGATGCTGCTTGTTTGCTCTGCTTTGAGAAATGCCTTTCCTTCAGTTACACCTACTCAGGGCTTGGCTGCTGAGTGTGCCAGGTGAGCATGAAAACACCTTCTCTAAGTGAACACAACCACACCAGGACTGCCCCAAAGTCCTGCTAACCCTCTTCTATTATGTGGCAAGGGTGATGATCTGATGAAGAAAGCAACTTCCCTGAAATAAGGCTGGTCCCTAGGCCTGGGTTGAAGTGACCCCTGCTATTTTCCCCAAAGCAAGAAATGCCTCTGTATCATTGCAAGGCAGGGAGGGGGACAGCACTGTTTGTGCTCTTCCTAGGAAAAAAAAATAGCCACTAGTGGAAGCATGGGGAAGAGATAGGAGAGCTGTGCCAGGCGGCATCAAACCTTCTCAGTGTATTTCCCCATTCTCCACTGATTTGCAGCTCAGGACCTTCTTGAGCAAAAAGTGTCGTCTTGGCAGTTAGTAGTTCTTGCTTGCTCTGTTACTTCCACAAACTTGTCCAATTGCTTTTTGAAATGTAAGTAATTGACATCTATAGTATCATCTGGAAAAGTTTATCACTGTTGAAACAGGGCTGTGGGAAAGGGTCTCTGACTTTAAGCTCTCCATTGTTAATTTAATTTTTTAACCTGTATGTTTACTTAGTAAAGTAACTTAGAGAAAATTTAGGCTCCTGGAACTGTAGAATTCATCATGTATGCAGCACGTATGCATGGTTCAGAAATGTATTGGAGAAGGATACTTAAGTCTTTTCTCCACACCATTGCACATTTAATGCCAGTCACAGGTTCCCCAGAGTAAGAAATTAAACAGGCAGATTCTATGTGTCTGCAGCACTGAAATCTACTACAGATCTGATTTTCAGGGCTGGTATGGAGGGCTTGTCAATCTTGTACTTAAGTTGGAAGGAATACATTTATTTATTAATTCCCATGATTTAATGCTTATTAGCTAATATGCTAACAAATACCGCACAGAACAGGAACAGAGTAGGATATAGGACTCTTGCAAAGGGCTACATTTCTCATGCCTGTGGCTGCAGGTAAAAGCTTTTACCAGCCTTGTCTGTACTGCAAATTCCCCCTGCACCTTGACTGTGAACCGCTGTTCTGCAAACTATTTGGCTGCTTTTCCCTTACATGCAATTTCCTTAAAATACTGAACACTGTCACATCTGTACCTGCAATGTCAACTTCTTCAGGATAAAGTAAAATGTGTCTGTAAAGGAATGCATCGAAATATGAATTACTTAAAACTTCTTTTATAAGACTATAAAATGTCACTTTTCAGGAGGTGAAAACTGTAAGCAAGGTGATGAATTCTGCGGACAAACTTTTGGGGGAGATTTGTCCTTCAGACTTGCCCCCGGGCTTTTCTGAGGCGTTTTAGGAGCGGTTTATCTCTCCGTGCCAGGGACAAGGTGGAGGCAGTGGTGCTCGGGCCTCAGGACCGCGGCTTCACAGTCAGAGGCTTCCAGCCAGAAGGACGGCAGGGGAGGCGGCATTTCGGAGTCCCCTTTCACCAGGAGGACCGAGAGCTCCAGTGGCTCGGCGTCCCGGACCGCCATGGCGACACAAGATGGCGGCGCTACCTGACCCGAGAGTGCGGGTGCCACAGGCTCTCTGCACACGCGGGCCCGCGCGCCCGCCCGCACCCTGAGGGGTGGGCGATGTACCGTCCCCGCTCGTGAACAACCGGCAGCGGGGAAGGAACGTCGGTGCGCTCCCGCTTTTGTCGCTGTTTTTCCCAGGGAAGCAGCAGACCTACATAAAACGGCCGCTGCCCCACCGCCGTTTCCCGGGGCGGGGCGAAGGGAGGGGCGAATGCCGTCCCGCTTGCATTCGAAAGTCGCCCGGCGGGCGCGGCCTCCTCCCTGTTCTTCCGTACTTTTCCGGCCCGGGCGAGGGGCAGTCGCTCACCGTTTTGCGGGGCTTGCTGTGTCGAGGGGTGCTGAGGCTGCTGCTCTGCGCGCAGGTGAGGTGGGGATCTGCCCATCCCCGCGGGGCCGCCGGCGTGAGGGAGGAGGTGGAGGGGCTGCAGCGGCCCGGGGCGGCAGCCTCCCCTGAGAGCAGCTAAGGGCGAGGTCCGGCGTGGCGCCGTGCCTGCGGCCTCGTCCCTCCCTGGGGCGGGGCGGGGAGGGGAGCTAGGCTGCAGGTGAGCTTTTTGGGGAGAGCAAGCGCTTGCTGGAGGGGAGAGGGCGGGTACTAACTCTGCTCGGTGTCGCTTTCCAGCTATGGCATCTCGGCAGGCTTCTGAAGCATCCTTCTTCAACCCGAGCAGTGTAAGAGACAGGATGTTGGAGAAGAAAAGGGGTGCCTTGAGGGCTGCGAAGCTGAACGCCTCGCTTGCATCAAAAATCAAAACAAAAATAATTAGTGAGTATATTTTGCTCTGCAGCAACGTGCAGAGGCTGGCAGCCATGTCAGCTCGTAACTGTGCTTTTGGCTGTGGCGGTGGTGGATGGCAGTCTCTTACCCAGAGCTCGCATTTAACAGCTGCTTCTCTGCCTGCGGGTTTCCAGTGAATTCAGTATGCTGCAAATGAGTGGCTTGTGTTAGTTGATGTGCCCAAAAGTGTCTGAGGTATCTGTGACTGGCAGGTCTAACACTGAACCTTTGGAGCAGTAGCTGGGGGCATCACAGGCTGGCAGCATCTCAGATGGCATTAGACAGCTGGGTATCCAAGTCCTCAGGGTAAGCAAGTCCTCAGGGTTCAAACAGTAAAAATAAGCGATGTGGAAAGTATTTTTGTGTGTATGCAATCCTGTGTGTAAGCTAGCCCAGCTGTGATGTGGTTTTTATCAGGGAAGTAATGCAATGATAATGCATGAGATGATTTGGACTACTTTGTTAAAGATATTTCTGTTACTTTTATTGTTCTAAAATTGGGAAAAGTATCTAAATCTGCTCAAGGGCTACTAGAGAGGAAAGTAGGTTTTCTCCCTCTGTTGGGATGGACATGAGGGCTTGGAGCTATAAGTGACTCCTTCAAAATTAGAAGCCTATCTTTCTAAATTCAGCACCTGAACTATTTTTTCATTAAGGGTGAACCAGCTCTTCGTTAGCAGTTGAAACAGTAGCTGGCTGACTGAGCATGACCCACTGAGGAAGGAGAGGGTGCCTGTCTGAAGTGTTGCAGGTTATTGAGGCTTCACATGGAAAGTTTTTCCTACTGTTCTCTGGAGACTTATTGTGGGAAGGAATTATACTGACATTGTGTGGGGTCTGTTGAGTTGTAGAGATCTTGGTCTGAGGGAGGCTATTGTGGGAAGAGGAAGAAGTATGATGAGGAAAGAGGCACAGATGAGACATTGGATGCTGATTGTATGATACATCTCTATCACTTACAGACAACTCCTCCACTATTAAAGTCTCCCTAAAGCACAACAACAAAGCACTGGCCATGGCCCTCAATGCAGAGAAAGCCAATGCACAGCGGCTCGCCCAGGAGAAGGTCACCTTACAGATGGAAGTGAAGCGGTGCCACTTCGAGAACGCTGTGCTGCGGCACAAGCTCTCCTTCCTGGTATGGCATTAACAGCGTGGCTGGCATGGGGACGGGTGGTGGGCAAGGTAAGCAGCACCTCAACCTTGGGAGGAGTGAGCTGTTGTTGATGGTCCATAATCTGCATATGAAAAACACTGCCGTTCATTTACTCGTACTTTCTTCCAAGCTGTGTTCTCCCCAGAACATGCCTTGCTCTGGCTACCAGCATCCTTGTTGGAATAGATGTTTTGATTTTAATGTCTTTATGTTTTTTCTCTATATATTATTTCAACATAGAATAGAATCTTTAAAGAATTTGAAAACCTTATGGATGAAGTTAAGATGGCCCAGCTGTCTGAGGTAAGCCATGTGAACATATTGCTCTGGGAAGGGGGCTGTGTTTGTCTCTGTCCTTTGCTTTGTGTTGCCTGCTGATTCAAGTGTCTGATGCTTCAGCTGTTTTTCTTCCTTGAATTGTGCTGGCTGCATCTTTCTTTTGAGCTTGGTGTTTACAATTTCCAGGGTAACTTTTGTAGAAAAGGCTACAGTTTTAAATTGCTGGCTTCTGGGGCATTAGCTGTATTGTTCAGTAGGAACTTCTGCTACATCAGGTTGTGACTTTTATACAATTTCTCTGTTTTAAGTGTTACCATGGCAACCTAGTATCAGGAACACAACAGTTTGCATGTGTCCTGTCTCACGGGTGTGCGGGAAAATATTCCTGCTTCCTAGTCTCAGGCTATCTGAACTAGTTTAACTTAATCATTAAGCTTATGGAGACAGAATCTGACTCTGCTGCAAATTATTCCAAATTTTGCACAATTTAAAATGGGAGGTCACCAGCAGTATTTGACATAATTTCCAGGGTGAAACTGAGCTTCTGGTGTTTCTGTGCAGGAGGCTGCAGAGGGGATTGCAAGTGCTTTAAACTACAGAATCACAAGGTTGGAAGAGACCTTTGAAGATCATCAAGTCCAACCATTCCCATCCTATGCTAAAACATATCCCTAAATACCTCATCTACCCTTTTTTTAAACACATCCAGGGAAGGTGACTCAATCCCCGCCCTGGGCAGCCTGTTCCAGGCCCTGACAACTCTTTCAGTAAAGATTTATTTTCTGATATCCAATCTAAACCTGCCCTGGCACAGCTTCATGCCATTTCCACTTGTCCTGTCTCCTGTCACCTGGCTGAAGAGACCATCGCCCACCGCTCTACAACCTCCTTTCAGGTAGTTGTAGGTGGTGATAAGGTCTCCCCTCAGCCTCCTCTTCTCCAGGCTAAACATCCCCAGCTCCCTCAGCGGTTCCTCATATGATGTGCCCTCCAGCCCCTTCACCAGCCTGGTTGCCCTTCGCTGCACTTGCTCGAGGACCTCAATGTCCTTATTATGGTGGGGAGCCCAGAACTGCACACAGTACTCGAGGTGTGGCCTCACCAGTGCCGAGTACAGGGGCACAGTCACCTCCCTAGACCTACTGGCCACACTGTGTTTGATACAAGCCAAGATGCCACTGGCCTTCTTGGTCACCTAGGCACACTGCTGGCTCATATTCAGCCTGCAGTCAACCAACCTTTCTGTTTCTCTGATTCCAGTTCCATACAAGTTTTCAATCCTTGTCCAATGGCCAGAAGAGCGGCATAACTGAAGATAGCTGGGTCGATGATATTGTAGATGGTCAGTTTGTCAGGTGGGTCTCAAAACATCAGATATCCCCAACCTTATGAATTTCTATATGCTAAACTTCCTTTTGTGTTTTACATGTGAGCACAGTTGTCAGTTTTGTATAAGATATCTTCTCTAAAATGCCACTGCTGGATGTTTTCCTTTACCTCTGTGTCTTCTTGCTCCCAGTCCTTATTTGACCTAATGCCAAATCTATGTGTAAACTTGTCCTCCTTCCTCCTTTGTTTGAAAGCATGTTGCCTTTAGGTAGTTTTTCCTTTGTAGCTGGTGAGCACAGCAGGGTTTCCATAAGTGAGCACCACCCTGGCTGCTTTGATGTTTGTTACAATAGTCAATAGTCATCTGCTTGTATGATGTAAACTTGCGTTTTAGAAAAAACCTCAGAGCAGGATCTCTTAGAATATATTTAAAGCTTCTGTCTAGTCTCCCCTTTGAATGCAGGGGAGCTCTTGGAGCTGCCCACACATACCTCCAAGCAGCTGTGTTGGTTTCCCAGCGAGGTGACCCTGCAGTTGCAGCCTGTGCGCTGAAAGGCCTTTCTTTCTTGTTGCCTCAATGTGTTTCTCCATTTCTGTGCCTGCGGCAGTGTGTTTTCCTTATGAATTGTGCTTGCACAGAAACAGGAAATCTGGCTGGCTGGGCAGTGTGTGTTCTTCAGCACCTGGCTGGAGCCATTTGAAATGTATTTCAACAACACTTGATGGAAGTGAAAGGTGTAGTTCTGCTGGATTCTGGGGCCTGTCACAGGTATGGAACATGCTCCATTGCTGTTACTGCTTCTCACCAGGGCTACAGGGATGCCGATGAGGGTGCCCATTTCCAAGCTGTGCAGTGTAGGACAGCAGGATGGCAGCTCTATAGCAGTACAGACATCCTCTCCGGATCTTCAGAGACCTGCATCTAATGAGCCCATGGAAATTGTGCCTGTTGCTTCTAAAGACGCTTTATCACCACGGTCTGCTGAGAAGCCACAGTCGCACCAGGAAGAGAATTGGAAGAAGCCAAGTGAACCAACAGAAGTACAAGAGGCTTTTCTTGACTCCCACGTGTTTGGAGGTAAATTTGCATCTTTTACAGTTCTTCTGGTATGACTTGTGTCTGTGTTCAGAAATGAGTAAGCACAGTGCCATAGCTCCAGCTAGCTCCTAACCATCATTCCAGCAGATCCTAATTACCATTAGGAACTGAGTGTTTCAGTGATGCTGATACTGCTACAATTACCTATAGTCCAGTACGGGGTGGTGGGGATATTTGGCAGGTGGTATTTGGCATGTTTGCAGTAGCTGAGGATCACTCATCTGCCTTCCTGAGTAGTAGACACGGAACTTAAGGTTGTCACAAGTGTCTGAAGGTGCAGAATCTGACTAGATGCACATCTGTTCCTTGTGGATTTGCCATAACAATAATAACTCTTGTTCGTACTGTAAGCATGTCTAAATCCTAGGACTGCATAAGGCATCTTGCTTTGGGCTGCCTTTCTGTTTTGAGGGAGCTCACTGAGCAATTCTGTTGCACAGTAAGTTTGGGGAGTCCCTGTAGAGGCAAAATCACACTTTCTTGATGCTCTGGATTTGTGGCAGTGTGGGGACATGGCTTTTAGTGGTATGGGGAAAGCTGCCATTTGTCTGCTGCATCTCTCAGGAATTAATTTTGTCTTTCCAGCAGAGGCCTTGTGTGCCTCTGAAGAAAATCCCAACAGTTTGCCTGCATATGCCTGGGAAAATTATCCTCTTTCCTATGAGTGCAATGAGATGGCAAAAGAAATCTTCGATCGTCTGTCACAAGGTCATGTTACTCAGAGGAGAAAACGCTCCACTTTGTCTGCAACAAGCACTGTATCTTCCAGTGCGGATATCTTCTCAAGTGTCATTTCCACTCAGGCAGCTCGGTGTAGTATCACAAAGGATAGCAGCAGCTCCAGCAAGAGCAACACAGAGCCACAACTGAAATCTCTTAGCTCCCTGGTTTCACCTACTCAACTCACTGTTACTCCTGATAGACAGTCGGTGGGTAAAGAGATTTTCTGTCATCAGACACAGGCTAAAGAAACTGGATGTGGTGTTGAAGTGGACACTAGCAATAGCCAAGACCCTGAGTTTGTTCCTGTAAAGGTTAAAAGCAAAGGTAACTCTAAGCCTCGTCAGAAAACAGCTGTTAAAAAAGCAAGCAAAGGAAAAAAGAAAACAAATGTGATTAAAAGCAGTGCAGAAAGTAGTCCTGATCTACCACAAGCTGAGGAGAGTGCTCAAAATGCAAAGAAGCTTCTTCACACAGAAGCTGCAACACATTCTAATGAGTTTGAAGTCTCAGAGATGAGGCAGAAGGCTTGTGGGGGGGCTCTCAACAGGAAGAGCAGAGGCTGTGGTGTGGAGCAACATTCCTGTTCTCCTGATGGAGTTCGAGATCTCAGAAGAACATACACAGTGGATCCAGCACAGCTGCATAGTCTTGGAAGTGATTTAATGCAACAGAAAGAAGCTGTCCTTGAGATCCAAAGTATGGAGAGCTTGTCAGGAAGCCAAGTTCCTATCTTCTCAGGTCATGAAGCTCCCTCAGATTATTCCAGTCTACAAAATTCACCTTTCTTGAGGAAAGAGATCTCAAGCGCCTGTGTTTTGCAGGAGGATTCAAGTGTGAGGACAGAGAGCATCAGATGCAAAACCAACAGAAAAACTAGAATAATTAGGCAAGAAGATGACTCTCTGAAGAATCTGCCAAGCAGTTTGAAAATATCAGAGGCCAAAGCTGAAGAACAGCCTAAAAGAAGGCAGAGAAGCAGGAAGTCTGTCAGGAAAAATAGTTGGAGTAATCAGAGAAATGATGTTTTTCAGCCATGTATAGATGTTCAAGGAGCCCCTAAGGAGAACACAAAGGATTTGCCAGATAAGAGTAAATGTAGCAGGAAAACTTACATTGTCCAGCCTTTGGATCTTTCAGAGAACTCAGGTTGTGTCCAGAGACATTTTGAAGGGGGTGAAATTGTACCTTCCAAGCCTGTTCGTGGGAGCAAAGCTAGCAAAATCCCCAGAGTTCAGAGGATGGTAGCTGCTCAGAGCAATAAAAACCAGCCAGGGGGCCTTCAAGAAAAGGGATGGGCTGAAGCTGATGACAATAGTGTGAATGCTTTGAAAAAAGCGTCTTGTTCCAAACTGAAGCCTCAGAGGAACACCTCTAGTCCTCCCGAGACTGATACCCTAGCCAGCCAAAGTGATAGTGCCAAGGTGCTCACTGAAGGTTCAGCAGAACTTGCATCCAAGCAAAGTGACCTGACGGGGAAATTTTCCTGCATTACAGATCTGCTGTCTGACCCAGATGCCTTCCTGGAGGAACAGATAGCTGAGACATCACTTACAAATAATCTTACAGATATTTCAAAGAGTCTTGAACCTTCCTCTGTGACCTGTTCTGCAGCTTTGCCTGTCAGCTCCAGGCTTATGGATGTACCAGTTCTCAAGAGCTTAAGTACTGAGGGCGACAAAATGCCAAGTAAATCCTCTGTTTGGCTAGAAAGCTCCCTGGTCTGTAAAGAAAAGACTGCAGAGGAAACACGTGGGGTAAGAAACCAGGCTGAGTCAAGTTCTCAGAGCTCACCTTCACAGGATCCTGGTAGGTGGTCAGCTGGGGAGGGGTTGTGTTTGGAGATAAGTGTCAAAAATCTATGCAAGTGCTTATATTTTTTTTCCCTTCCGTCTCTTTTCAGAGTTACAGATCACTGTGCAGTACACCGTTTATGCTTCCACTTGTGCTGGCCAGTCATTTCAGTGGCTGCATTTGCATTTACTTTATTAGCATTCCTGTAAAAATTTTCTGGTCACTTGTTCATGTGTGGGTGTTGGGAAGAGACTAGAAGTATGTGCTGCAAGTCTCGTTTTACCACTCTTGTTACCTACAGGACATGCATGTCAATTTAGACAGTTGAGAAGTGTAACTTGATGCTGCCTACTAAAGTCAGTGTTACTGGGGCACAGAATAAGATGATGGCAGGCTTTTGGTCCAGAGTGGCTAGAGCTTCTAGGATTCACACTTTATACCTCTAGGTGGTATCTTCAATGGAGAATTGTCAGGAGCTACCTATATTCTCTTGGTTGTGGGTTTGGGGTTTTTTAAAAATTTAAGAGGATATGGAGGGTGTTTCCTTTTGCTGATAAGACAATAGTTAAGCTGAGCCTTTTTGAGAGCTTGCTGTTATTGGATACTCTGTAAAGAGAGTTGCTCTGTGGGGTTTTTCCTTCTATAGCTGTTGACAAACAGGCCTGTTATAGCTAAAGTGGGCTGTAGAGAGGGAGGAAGTTTGTTTTCCCACCCTCTCCTTCTTGGCCAACTTAATTCTGAAAGCTGCAGTGAACACTGACACAGAACTGTGTCCTGCTGGAAGTATGGTAGATTGTCTGCGTGCCCTAAGCTTGCTTTCTCCTTCATACTGTAAGGTTCTGGGTC
Source organism: Gallinula chloropus (assembly GCF_964237585.1). Classification (NCBI taxonomy): domain Eukaryota; kingdom Metazoa; phylum Chordata; class Aves; order Gruiformes; family Rallidae; genus Gallinula; species Gallinula chloropus. The sequence goes on along the minus strand of NC_140090.1, from coordinate 26,608,061 downwards.
TATCAACTGTCACTTCTGTATAATGCTTCTACATCAGGGCCCAAGGTTACTAGCAGTATTAGCAATCTGTACTTTTCTGTGAGGAACCTAATTTGATTTGTGAGCTGACTTCTGAAGAGCAGGTCAGACAAAAATGGTCTCCTGAGTTTAGAGGGAATATATGATTCAGAGTTGTGCAGTGTTCAGAGAAACCTGGTAGTGCACCCCTTCTCTATGTGGCAACTGTGTTGCTTAGGGTATTTAGAAATTATTTGAAAACACTATGATTAACTCAAGTGTGAATGTCTCCCTTTGCAGAGATTAGACCATTACAGGACCTGACCAATGCCAGGACTCTGTCTGCCTCCAGCTTGGGAGAAGCATCAGGGCGCCCGTCCAGGCGGAGAGGGGTCCCAGCCTGCTATGCAGAGCCTAAACTCAACAGGTTGGGCTTTAAACTATTTCTTCCCATTCTCTGCTCTCATGTTCTCTCTCCACTGCTGGACCCTCTTGTCACTTTTTTCCTTTGACCCTTTGTCTTTCTGTGACCCTCCTACCACAGTGGGGCTAAGCCAGAATTCTGCATTGGCATAGATGCATGGGCCTGCTTTTGGTAACAAGCTACCAAAGATGTTATTTCCCTCACTCTTAGCAGACTCCATCTGTGGTAGTCCAGTGCTTATGAGGAATTAGCATGAGGATAAAATACTACTAAAGACAGCTAAGTGGAAGCTGTAATTTCACTTGCTGCCATTCTGTGACATCTAAAGTCTTATTCAATGACTAACATGTCCATTTTAATTGGGTTTCAATGAAGGAAGTGCTGGGTTTTGAGGAGGGTTCTTCCTGTGAGCAGGGTCCATTTATATTTGCTTTTTCTGGCAGGTAAGAATACTCATAGCTGCATTTTTCCCTAAGAAAGCACAGATTCTGTATATCCAATGGCTACTGTACAGAACCATTTAATTCCTAAAATTATGAGTTTGTTGTTGTGCTACTGGGTAATACTATGTTCTTTTCCTTGGTAAGTGTCACAATTTGAACTTACTCTGAGGACTTCTGTTTCTCTACTGGAAAAGGAACAAACTGTACCACTCTATCATCTGAGAGTGAAAGCATTTCAGTAAAATCAGAAACATGAGACTGAGACTGAAATCATACACATATTCAAGAAATACCTTGATGGTTCAATCTAACCTTTCTGGCTCCACAGGAAACTGAGGCAGGGTGACCCATTCACAGACATGAATTTCTCCCACTTCCCTCTCCACAAAACCAGAAAGAGCAAAACTCCCAAAGCCAAGGAAATGACCAGGAAGATCAAAGTGGAAAATGAATGGCTTCCAGAAGAATGTCCCAGTGCCAAGGCAAGCAAGGTACCAACAATGGCAAGAGAGACAGAGAGCCAGAAGTAGAACAGTGGTTGAATGGGCAGTCCCTAAGTTTCTAGGGGTTTGCATGTCTTTGCTAGAACATCTCTGAAGTTTTGTGTAACTGTTTATTGTAATTTTAATGCATAAATAAAGTCTTTTATGGGTGCAGTATAGAAACGTTGTGACATTTATTACCATTGCTTCCACTCCCCCCCCCCCCCCCCCCCCCCCAAAAATGCTGGAATGTTTGACTGCAAAGTCTCCAAGCACAAGTACTTGTGGCACCACAGCCAGCTAGCTGGCTGTGCCAGACCAGATATTGGAGGACTCATCTTTGGGCACTGCAGAGACCCATGGAGGTTGTTTCAGCCTAGGCTGTGCCAGCAAGTAGAAGAGGCATGCTGCCATACTGCCTCATGTCACTGGCTGTAAAAGGGGCTTCTGTACAGGTAGAGCAGTCCCCAGAGAAGGTACACCAACTACTGAAGCCTTGGACATCTCTGTAAGCCAGAGTGCCTTGGTGCCTCAGAATGAGCATGTCAGGTAACTATATCCCTTCTCCCTGCATTGCTGTCAGTGAGGATTGTGTAGGAGCTCAAAAATAAGACTTTGTTAGAGGTGCCTTTGTATTACAACACAGTAATTTCAACTACTGATGTCAGAAGCTAGACAAGAACACAGATCTTTATCACGAACAGCTAAATACTTGCTGCTGCTCTGAGTTAGTAATACTTTTCAGCAACATGTCTTATGTGCTTGTGTTAACAGAATAGCAGACAGTGTTAATTTATATTGAAGGCACAGTAACAACTACTAGCAGTTGTAGACCTGCATTTCAAGGATGTGCTCATCCTAAACCAGATGTTAACAGCACATGACTGCATTGCAATCCTGACCAACACTTACAGCTCATCAACTGCAGGGTGAGAGTTTGTCTCACCTATAACCAGTTTCTGATCTTTGTCAAGTGGCAATACAGCAGTTTAAGTTTATATTAGTCCTAAAATAAAATATTAGCAGAATATACCTTGAAGTTCTGGTGCATTACCTCATGCTTCCCACCACACTAGAGATAGCATTTTGCCATGAGCCAGAACAAATTAAAACCCTACTCTAAGCAAGGAGAGATTATTTTGTGTTTAAATCACATTCCAAGACACTGAACCAGCACACACTGGACTGTGCTGAAAGACATTGGAGACTGAGGCGGAATTTCTCCATATCTGCTGCTCACACAGAGAGGAAGGAGACACAAAGGAGGTTAGTTGGCTTTTATTTTAGTCTGAACTAATTTTTTTTAAAAAAAAACAAACAACCCAAACAACCAATCCCAAACAAATCCATGGATGGAAGGAATAGTTTCTCACAGTCAGTCTGACTTGCTTATCACAACCAGAAGATTAGGTAATACCCCAGACAACTGGAGAACAGTTTCTATGCTTCACAGCCAGTCCAAAGGAATATAACTAAATGCATGGCCTGCATTTAGACACTGCAGCATGCCTTCACTAGGCTCTTAACCTATAGGGCTTTTTTTCCAGCATTTTACTAAGTGCTTTTTCTCAAATGTTACAGTCCTGACTGTAGCAATGGGACCAAATCCCTTAGTATGATGATACTATGCTCTGGTTGCCATTAAAAGTTAATTTAAAAGAGGTGCTGCAGTAGAGCTGGCATAGCCCTGTGAGCTCACTTCTAGTTAGTGGACAGTACTGAAGAGGACAGTTCTGATTTCTAAGGTCTGTTGGACAGTAAGTCACCACTGGTTTGACCAGAGACTGGCTTTCAGGCTGAGAGAAAAAGAAACCTAGATCAGAGTCATGGAGAAAAGGCTCAGTCCTGCTGTGAATGACATTAGGACTACAGACATACGTTGATTTTGAATACTATCACATTCAGCTGCTTAGCAAAAGTAAGGCTTATTCCAGCAGCTCAAAGGGTCTAAGAAAACATGTTCTTTTAAACATTTAGAAAGGCGTACATGTTCATTTCTGTCTAGTACTTAAAACGTTACACAACAGAGCGTGATACAGTGCCACTTACACTCTGATGTGTGAGATGCTTTGCTAGTCAAGCTTGAGTAGAGCCCATGCCTTAAAGTTTGGGCAGAGAGGCCAGCTTCCCCTTCAAGTTGTCAGCAAGCTTGTCCATGAACTCAAAGGTGTTCAGGTAGTCAGAGCGTGTGACACTACAGGGCGAAACAAGACAGGCATTAGTTGTAAAGCCATTCAAAGTGGGGGAAGACTCAAGTCTTGCCACTAAAATGAGAATTCTCCCCTACTCGTCAGGCTGATGTTTGTTGCCAAAAGGCTCCAGAGAAGAGGCCGCCAGGTGGTATTTTACAATGAAGTAGGTATCCATTCTAATAAATGGATAGAACAGGATCAGGCATAAGAGAAATCATTGCAATTCCTTCTTTATTTTCCCCATGCGTTTGGTACAATTGCAGGGCAGAGCAACCTACACTAAGCTACTTGGGGCAGGGAGTGTCTCATGTTCCGTTTGTACAGCACTGGGTACAGATGGGCTCAGTTCTATGACTGTACTCCAGCAGTTCTTCACCATACTAATATAATGCTGCTCAGAAACACCAAGTAAAACAGCCCTTCCCAAGCATAGGTGACCATTTAATATACTTACTTAGGCAGGCCTTTGATACAGGCAGCAAGGTCCTTTGTCATGAAGCCAGATTCGATGGTCTCAATGCAGACTTCTTCCAGGGCAACTGCAAAGTTCTTGAGGCTAGTGTTGTTGTCCAGCTTAGCTCTGTGAGCTAGTCCTCTTGTCCATGCAAAGATGGAGGCTTAGAGAGAACACCAGGTTATTCTGTCTTTCTAGAACTCCCTGGATATTGTTCTAAGCTGTCACATGGAATGGGAACTATTTTTTAATGTTAATAAAGCTGAAAACAGAAGAAACCCACCAGGAAATCTGGCATGGGAAAGAGAATGCTTATCTTCAACTAGGCATCCTTTGCATTTTGTGCAGCTCTAAAGAAAAGCAAACTCCAGAAAATACTCCCTGCCTCCACAATCTTGTCATGCATACTGTTTTATCTTATGTTGTTCCTGCCCAAGTCGGGACGAATGACCAGTGGTATGCCTCTGTGGTTACACAGAAAGTTGTCCTGATAGAAGGGTGCTTCTTCCTGGTATTACATTAAACTCTGTTCCCTATGGAACTCTGGAAGATTCTTTTGCTCACACCCCGTTCTAGGTGCACTTACAGTTTAAGTGTGTACATAGTTTGGGAGGTGGCTGGGGCTAGCTTATTGCTCACACTCACACTTCAAGCCCCTTTTTGCTTCAGCTGTCTCCATGGAAGAGAAATGCATTATCAACTACCAGTTTCACTACTGCAGTTCTCTGCAGAAAGGATGCAGGTTTCTTACTCCAAAACTGTTTTCATGCCTAGTGATCACTGAAGGGCAGCTTACCAATGGGGTTAGTGGAGGTTTCTTGGCCTTTCTGGTGCATGCGGTAGTGACGAGTAACTGTGCCATGAGCAGCCTCTGCTTCAACAGTCTTGCCATCAGGGCAGATCAGTACACTGGTCATCATCCCCAGAGAGCCATAGCCTACACAACACAAGTTTTAAAAGTTCAGTGTCTCCTTTGGACAGCCCCCTTAAATTCCCCTTAGTCCCCTCATTCCCCTACACTCTTGATGTGAGTTTTCCCAAGGAGCAGTGCTGCTGCAATTAACTGGCTACTCCCAACACATCCAAGTAGCAGCTTGTCTGAACATAAAGAGCTGCTAAACCATGAGATATAGATATGCAGACGTATTGCACCATTTCAAGAAAATCAGTAATCTCACCTAACTTGCTGGACAGATTTTTACTGAAAAGGTGCAATATAAAAACAAAGAATCCTAAATAAGCAGTGTTGGGCTGCCAATTGTTGTCTTCCTCACAAGGTGATAGGAAAAATCCTACTTCATATCATGAGTATCTGCTCTAATGAAAGAAACTATGAGCTGGAAAAACTGGATATTTACTTCACTTCTAACCCTGTAGGTTTCTGAGATTGGTGTCTCTGAAATCTTCTTTGTTTGGAAGTCAAACATACATCCTTGTTCCGTGGTAGGCAGTTTACTGGCCTTAGTTTAGGAAGGGCATACTACATAAAGCCACATGTCTTGCCTGGTGGGTTTCTGTATCCATATTTCTTTTGACACCAGGCAGCTTGGTTATACAGGATTCTGAACAAGCAGTGTAAGTCTGTAAAGTTAAATGTATCAACATCTATTTACACCTGGCAGATAGCTTTAGGTCATGAAAGTTTTCTTACTTGTCTGTAGAGCATCTGCCAGTATGGTCACCACCAGTCATCTTAATTCTGTCAGTGACAGAATCCCAGCTATCTGGGTACTTTCCATAAGACTGGAAAGCCGATCAGTTATAATGTTGTTAGGGACTGTCATCTGCCAAAGAGTACAACTACACAGTCTACATTCAATGGATTTTCTTGTAAGAGTGACATCAGGCATTCTTTGCTTGCCTTGTATCTCTGTAACTGGCACTGGTTTGAAATACAAGTTCTGAGACTCACCACCTCCTGGGCCATTACATGAGAGATGACCCAAGGTCACAAGAGACTGCTGTGCCTACTTCAGGAAGCATCTCATACCTTGTGCAACAGAGTCAGACTGCACATCCCCATCGTAGTTCTTGCAGGCCCAGACAAAGCCTCCTTCAGATTTCAGGGCCTGAGCAACCATGTCATCAATAAGCCTATGCTCATACCAGATCTTTTTAGCTTCAAACTGGGACTTGTATTCTCTGGAAAACAACAAAAAAACCCCAAAACAGAGCACTGTGCCACACAGATAAAAACAGGAATTGCATAGTTTGTGCAAGTATCTCTATGTACCACACTGTGCACAATTATGAGTAAAGAAACCAATAATAAAGCAACAAAAGCTTAAATTTGCATCTTCTTTACTCTTTTTTTTATCCTTGCTTTCTTTGCTAGGCCACTGCAAGTGTGCTTAAGTATCACAGATGAGCTCATAGAGAATCCGTGACTGTCAGGAAAGATGAACACCACAGCCATATTCAGCAGGACAAGGGAGACAGACAGGAAAGGTACATAGCCCCCTTCAAAGTGCTGCTGAGTGTCTGAAAACACTGAATTAGCTGTAGTAGCTCACCAGGCTGGAGAGGATGCTCCTGCTGCAGATTTATGAACTGCAGTAGTAAGCACACAGCTGTCTTAGTTACCTGTCATAGATGTCTTGGAAGATGTCTTTAAAGCGGCCATCATATCTCTTTAGGATGGTGTTCTTGGTGCTCATGTAGAGGGGCCAGCCTTTAGACAGTGCCATTTGGAAGGAACTGTGGGCAAAATCCTTGATAGACTGGTCAAGATTGTACATTCCCATGGCTACACCACCACAGTCTGTTAGTGGAGGAAGAACAGACAAGAGTCAATCAACTCGATATAGTTTTGGTTAAGGATTTGAGAGGCTCCCCAGCACGCTGTGGCTGGTGTCATTCCCAGATGTCTTGATATAGCTCTCAATTTATGGCCAGATCTTTGAGTGCAAAGTGCATCTTTTATCTGGACTGCTGAAAGCTCCAGCATATGGAAAGCTCTATGACACATGGAAAGTGGTTTTGTTTTACAGCTAGGCATATCTTAACCCTGCGATCTAATACCCCTAAGAAGCTTCTTTCTAATCCAGCCTATGCAGCAAAAAAGTGGCAGGAGTGAGTGTGCTGGGACTCCTATTAGCCATATAAGTAACACAGTATTTTTTATTAAAGTAGCAGGCAGCAGTTTGGAGCAGGGGTCCCAGCCAAAGCTAGAAATTGGTTTGCTCCCATCTTAAGTGCCTTGAACTTTCAGGCTTTGACTGCACTGCAGAATGAATCCAAGTACTGTGTCCTGCAGGACAATGGAGACCAGGACTGGGAAGGCATAAAGCTTTACACACCACACAGTTTGTTTCTAATGAAAAGTAGGTACTACATATTTAATTTTAAGCACGTCTCTAGTTTGTTGTACAGTGCCTTTATCAGGGATATGTCCTATGTAGGACACTTCAGATTTGAAAATAATAAACCAAAAATAGCCTTTCCTAATATTCTTTTGTCCATACTTCCAAATGGATGTTACTATATGGACATGCATGCAGAATGAAGGGAAGCCAGAGAAGGCTGCTATCTCTGCTTGCCAAGATAGCAAGGTCATTTAAAGTTGGTATTGGCAGGGAATTTAATTCCTGTTGTTAGCAGCAAATATACATGTTGTCCCCCTGCCTCCCTTACAGAGTCAAGGGCAGAACAGGGTCTGATCAGCTGGAGAGACTGTTTCCTCTGGAGCCATGATTTCATGGTTGCTAAATGACAGCTATAAACTTTTATTCAAACACTTACTTGCATGTAGGTTGTTGCAATTATACAATCCAACTGCCTGCTGAAATATCTTGATTCAGTGACAAGGTTGAACATATTGGTATGGCAAGCTTCCCTAATGCATTGTGAAGGGATACTGGCACAACTGTTATTGGGGAGGCAAGTTCCCCCAGAGCAGCAACAGTGATCTGCCATCTTTGAACTTCCTTACTTCCTGCTTGCTGACACAGTGCAAAGCAGTGAATTGGACTGGCTGCTGGAACTGACAGACATCTGTACAGGCTCACCAGTCACCTATCAAATGGCAACTCTAGATGAAAGACTGTGCAACAAGGGAGAGTAGAGATTTAGGCTCCCATGAGCAAGAATGCCAGAGAAATCAAGTATTGCAAAAGAAGATCATATGGCAGTCTTGGTACCTGTTTGCCAAGCTGACTGCACACAAACTAGGATTCTGTGGTTTACATGGACATACGAGATTTTTGTAGCTAGGAAAAAACCATTGCACTCACAAAGATGGATCACCATAACGCTTCAAATCATGAATTTTTTGATGACTGACAAGCAAGAGGCAGCTTGTGATGCTTTCCTGAATCCTGCCCCTAGAGAAACACCCTGGGTTTTAAAAACAATTACACTTATGTCACTACATAACAAAGCCCAGCCCTGTCACAACTCTTCCTCCTGAGCCAAGCAATGTTTACAAACCAGCACAGCAATATTGCTAAGAGGGACATCAATACATCTGGGACTGCATCTGTTAAAACAGCTAAAGCCTACACAGTCGAGAGCATCTTTGTCAAGTCTCCTTTCCACATTGCAGAGTATCAGTTCCCATTTCTATTAAAAAAAAAAAAAAAAGACTGCTTAATAGATAAGGGTAAAAGCTGCAAATGTAGATAGATCCCAGCAAGAGAAATTAAAACCAGGAAGAATTATACCCAAATTGTTCTTAACTGTATTTTAGGTCAAGCCAAGTTTCCATCTGATCAGAGGAAAAAAGTCATACATGCCACTAGACTCATCATACAAGGAACACAACAGTTGGCCAGTCTAGGATGATTGTGAGTTTGATATGCCTCTTCTATCCCAGGAAGGTTTCAAGTAACTTTTGGTACTTCACAGATAAACAAAGACGACCCCGACCTTCTACTCAACTCCTCAAAGTCATATTGTAACATCAACAGATCTGACTGATACTTCAAGGTTGAATAAAACCGGTATTTTTGGTTTCAATCACAACTTGGAGACAATACCTACTTTCGAAGTTATGGACCAGATATGTGACTGGTTTGCCTCCATCTTGTGGAGTATAGGTCATCTCTACTTTTCCAGGTCCAGGTACCACGAAATCAGTAGCTCTGTACTGTTAAAAAATAAATTGATATGATGATTTTTATTTATCAGGAAGACAGAAACATGAGACAAACCGCATTCGTTAGGCAGTGTGGAGAAAAGCATGAAGACATACAGCAAAAAACCCATTGAATGGGCTCTGCTTGCTCAGCCTTGTGGTCATTACTTTGCTAGCTATTAGAAAGACAAGTAGTCAAGACTGTTTCAAAAGAGATCTTTCTCTCTGAGGGAAGAAGCTTACTCTGCCAATTGATGGGGCCCAAGAATCTATTTTTGCAGGTGCACTGAAGTTTTAAAGTGCAAAGTATCCAGAGTGTTGTGAGGTCTCCTCTTCCTGACACAAAAAAAGGCTATTTATATTACTACTGCTGATCTCATGAATAAGGGGGAAATCATACAGCACCTTGACAAAAGCCATTATTTCTATCCATCATATGACATTTGAAAGGCCAATCTGTAGTAAGATTTCTTTGATTTCTGGAAACAGGTACACATTTTGCTCCTCTGAACTACACAGACTCAAAAGCAGAGCCAAAATGTACTTCAAGACTTCAATGGTCATCTTCCCAACTGCCCTGAACAGTACTATTTAAGGTTATATTTCCTTGAAATTCATCATCCTTTTTCACATAGTTTTCCTCCTATTGGGGGAATCAATTCCGTGAGCTGAAGTTGCACCATTGTCTCCTATGTGTTCTTTTATTATTCCTCTTGCTTTAATCTCATACTTTGGCAGGGTTTAAATCCTTTCCCCTTAATCCTTTGTTTCCTATTATTTTGATCTTCTAAATTACTCAGTACTGCTAAGGATGTTGAACTCCATTCTCTTAGAGTATCAGGGCTCTGCAATTGTTTTCCTCTTGGAAATGTTCTATTTTACCTTCCTTCCCCAGCTAACCTCACAATTTACCCTCAATTTGTCAGTTTACCCATCTATTTAAGCACTTGGCCTTCTAGAAGACTTTTGTCATGTCTGGCTGCTTTATGGCATACTACTCATGGAACAACAGTCATGGTTGACTCTTGTCCTCTGGGCTGTCCGAAGGCCTCTACACTGAGTGCCATGCTAGGGTTCTCCACAACTTTGTAGTACCTCTGCTAGGAGAGCTCTGCTAAAGGATGTTTCTCTGCATTCCCTACAGTACTTTGATACCACACCTGATGTGCCTAGTATGAAAACCAGCTCCACAGGAGTGCTGTGCAAGTAAGCTTAAGCAGCAGATCACAGTGTTTAAAAAAGAAAACCACAACAACAAAACAAGCACAAAAAACCCAAAACCACAGCCATGCACAGAAGGCAACTTTGCCCATTTCAAAAAATCATTCACTTAATTTTTGTTGTGAGCAATATTTATCACCAAAAAGTCGTTCCAAGTAGTAAGAAATTGGGCAGTGGAAAGGGCATTTTTCTAAAGATATTTAGAAGTAAATAAATATCTGCTCTGTAGGAAGAAGGGTTCTGCAGAGGTGATGGAAAAAACGTAGAGGAATTACACCTGGTGTGTAGGCACACACCTATCCAACCCAAGCGCAGACCCCTGAATGGCGATTATACAGCTATACTGTCTAATGAAGAGAGGCATGAACCAGGCTCTCTTGCACTTCACCAGGTGCTGTACAGAGTGCTAGCAAGTACCCACTCCCAGGCAGCAGCACAGGGATGCCTAAGTCTTTGTAGCTCTCTCTTTAGCTCTACTAAGCCTGTTAGGATAAAAAGGAGTAAGCAGTGAAGTGACTCACTTGATCCCCATAAGCATGACGGCCAATGACAATGGGTTTCACCCATCCAGACACCAACCGGGGAATGTTCTTGCAGATAATGGCCTCCCTGAAGACAGTGCCACCTAGGATGTTTCTAATTGTGCCATTGGGAGACTTCCACATCTGCTTCAGCTTGAACTCCTCCACTCTCTTCTCGTCAGGAGTGATGGTTGCACACTTTATGCCAACATTGTATTTCTTTATGGCTTCAGCAGCTTCCACAGTTACTTTATCATTTGTAGCATCACGATGCTCAATGCCCAAGTCATAGCTGTAACAAACCCACAAAGATGGTCAGAACTTCCCAGGACATTGTCATATCCAACAGGACAGAAACCAGACCTGATATGTGCCTATGAGTATGGTTCCAGCACTCTGGCATAGCTGAGGCTATCCCTCTTCCAGAGCAAATGGTGCTAGACTGGAAGAAAACATAGGCTCGTATACTGATACTTATACTGCTGGTAGGAGGTTAAGGAGAGGACAGCTTCAGTTCAGGTCTGAGCTGCCAGTCTGCCAACATGGGACAGAGCCAGTTATCTCCTACTGAGCTGCCTGGAATGGAAGCTTTTAGTCTGGGATTCTAATGGTATGGCACAACACAATATCAGATGAATATAGGCCTTCATTTCAAATCACTTGTGCTAAAGGTTCTGGTTTCCTTCATGTACTGAGCATACAAAGCTACCCTAGGCTTAAAAAGTGCTTTGATAATGGGTCCTGCAATCCTGCTTTGACAGAAAAACTGCCAATATTCCTCTCACACAGACAGAGGAAGCACGTTTCCCACACTCACTGTTTTAATAGCTTTTGGACAACAACAGTGCCCAGCGTGGGGCAGCCCTGAAGCACAGCCAGCTGTACATGAATTTAGCCATTGTGCTGCCTCAGCCAGGGGTTCACTTTCCCTACTCCCACTCCTCTTTGAAAGGGGATGTTCTCCAGACTGTGTGCATGTCTTATGCTGCTGGGTTCCCATTTGCTTGCTTCTCAACACCAGCAAGCAGAAAGCCTGATGTAGGTGGCATAAAAATGATTCCAGGAGCAGGGGAAAAGGTCAGACTTGTGGGTTTACCAGCAGATACCACTGAAGGCCTCTGTCCACATGGCTAGAAGCAATGCAGCTGGATACTTCTCTAATAATTATAGCTCAGTGGCTAGAAAGGGAAGAGATTATTTGTTCTGCTTGACCAGATGCAGCAGAAAACACGTCCCTTTTACCATACCAGCTGCTAGCATTAATTTTTTTCTAGAAAAGAGTGTAAGAGCACAGCCTAGGTTTAGGGAATAATTGCAAAAGTTAACTCACTCTGTTAGCTGCAGAGCTCAAGCTTACAGACATCAGGGCAGAGTCTGTGCCCTACAACTACTCTTTTGCCCTCTGGGTAGGTCTTCAGAAATGGCAAGAAGCCATAAGCCTACTCAGATGCTAGGCTTCAAATCAGGGAGTGGCTGAAACACCCCATGTTTCTAGTTGTTTAGGCTACAGGAAGCCATGCAACCTGCCCAGGTACTGGAAAGCTGAGACACAGGAGATAAAATGCAGAACACGTCTGTCAGAGACCTTCTTAGAGGCACAGTGTAGAAAAAAGCTAGCTCACAATTAAGGATCCACTGCTTACTGCTGTGAGGAACCCCAGCAGGGCTAACAGACTTTGACAAAATACCTTGACCCTGAGCCCATGCTTTCCAGAGTACTTAGCAAGGTTGGCCCTTAGGTAAGTAAACCAGGGGAGTCTGTTTGGAACACTACCAGTGCTAAAAGAGCTAGTTATCCTCTCAATGCTAAGTGAAATGTGATTGATGCCTAATGACACATGCAAATTGCAGTACAAAGTGTGTGTGTGTCAGAGATATTACCTGTGCAAATCCAGATCTACATAAGGAAAAATCAGCTTTTCTTTAATCAGTTCCCAGATGACCCGTGTCATTTCATCTCCCTGCATCTCCACGACAGAGCCTCCATGGATTTTTTTAGACATCTTGAGCTGCAGGAGACAAAAACTCAACCTACGTTAAAAACTGCCAACAGACATTACCAATACATGTGTCCTGCCTTTTTACAACACAACTAGAAGAGACATATAAACACAGTTATAAACACAGTATCCTAGATCTCTCCTAGAAGTCTTGAAAATAACCACAGTTATTTATATTCTCTAGTTTCATGCTAACTGGTATTTTTCTTACAGCTGCAGTTCCTTGAGAAATCTATGCAAGGATAAAAAGAAAGATTAATACCTGAAATTAAAGGGGATGCGTCCTAAGGTTATGAGCTTTAATTATGATTATACAAAAGAATTTGAAAGCATGACCAAACTCTTCCCCCAAATTCCACAAAAACAGATGAGCAATATGTATTTTTAGATTTCATTAGTCCTAGGCCAGTTGCCAGTTTCTCCCCCTTTTTCTGAAAATAGAGGTTAATGGGCATTATTTTAATGACAGCTCATATTGTTGGCACTATTAAGATTAACACATTGTCAGCATCTTATTGGCTTTCTACCCCAAGAAGGAAGGTAACAGGGACAGAAATCCAAGGGCCACATCAAGAGTACTTTCTCATGGGAAGCTTTATTTCTGCTGTTAAAGTAAATACCTGACAGGTTTGTTTTCTGTATGGAACAGAGGTTTCCCAAGATATTTGTTCACAAAGCCCCTCCCCCTAAAAAAAATCGCAACAAACCCCTGAACTCTGCCCTTCTAGTTGCACTTTGTTTCTTGATAAAACCCAACCCCACAGCCACTGAACTGCTAACACAGTGCCCTGTTTCTAACAGCTACAGTTTCTCAGCTCGGATTATGCAAGAGCTGTGACTTGGCAAGTTCCTCCTACCAAGACAGCCTTGTTCTTGTATGCAGTTGTAAGGATAGTACAGTGAGATACCGAGCCCTTGTGCCTGAGGTTGCAGTCTCACAGATATCAAGGTCCATGAATGGCTTTATCCAGAATGAAGGGCCTCTCCTGCACACAGAGTCTATTCATCTAGATGAATTTATGCAGGTGTGAGGTTTGCAATGCAAGAGCCCCCAGTTACAAGCACATGGGAAGATTCCTCCCCAGCTATTATTATTTTTTTAAAGTAAACTAATTTGTGCTGTATTTCTGAAATCCAATTCATTAAACTTTTATAATTTGGGAAGGGAATAAACTTTCTCAGCTATGTTCTATCTACTGCATCAAGCTTTTCCTATCTTTTCAGAGAGAAAAGTAAAATGAGGTTGTGAGTTACTGAGGCTCCATTTACTACGAGCACATAAACTTGAAAAATTACCTAGTCTGAGACACTCCTATCCCAGACAGCATTATGGCCTTATATTAGGCCTCTCTAGCCCTCACAGAAAATTTTAGCTTCACATGATCACACTCTGTCTGAGCTCAGTTTATTTATGCAAGCATTTTGGGCCAAATTTTCAATTTTTACTATCAATATACTGTCTCACACTCCCGTAGCCTAGGCACATGATCACTACTCAGAAGACTTCAGTTTTGCTTTTGGCACTTACAGAGTCTGAAAAACAATTTCATTCATTTAAGTCAAAAATGTACACATACACTCACCCAACATCCTTTATTTAAGTGGGGACTAAACCACAAAACAAGACAAATCAGACTACCTTAGTCACAGCAATAGGTTTTGCAAAGCTGGCCTCAGACCTCTACGGTGCTGCTGTCACAATGGGAACACAAAGGTACATGAGACACACCTCCACTGAGATACATTTCCATCAATATGTGGAAACAGCAGCTTCTTAAACAACTCTGACAGCATCCTACATGTTTGTTTTATCATGGCCCTAGTATTTGCCCCCTGGTCAAACACTGATGTCCCCCATTTCTCTATGCACAGGGCCAGAACTGCAGCAGCATCCACCTGTGCACCAGTCAATATGTTAACAGGTTCCTCTAGAGAGCACATATTCTCTAAATTTCAACTCTGTCGCTCATCTTCTTTGATTTTATACTCTCTAGAGCTGCCAAGTCAGAAGGGTCTTTCTCATACAGCAAGCCTTCTTCAAATACACTTAACCTAGGCATTTAGCCAAGACTACTTAGAAGAAACTTTGTGAATTTGCAAAGACTCCTCAGTCCCCAGAAAGGACTCCGGGCCCTCAGTAAATAATTAACTATTGCAACAGCTCCTTAATTCAGGTTTACAGAAGATCTCTTCAGATCAAGCGTGCTCCTAGGAAGAGCAGCGCAGATCGTTGTCACTAACCGAGATCTTGCCCGCACTTGTTTTTCGGCTGCGCTGCCCTCCATGCAAGCACACAGCCCTCCCCTGACAACGCGATGGGAGCGAGCTCCCCTGGCGCTGGTAGGACCTGCCGACCAGGCCGCGGCTGGTGCCACAGCTGAGACTGAAATCCAGGTACCGGCACCACCTCAGCGAGGCCCTGCCGGGCCTGGCAGCAGGGCAGCGGCCGGGAACTCCCCCCAGCGCAGGGGGGGCTGCCCGGGAGACGCTGGGGGCCCTAGGCGTAACCGGCGTCAGGCGACGCTACCGACTATTAAAGAGACATCTGGATCGCGCGGGTGAAAGCCCAGCCCCGGGCCGGGGAGGCCGAGTCCGAGCTGCAAGCGCCTCGCCGGTGCCCGGGGCGTCTTCAGCGATACCCGCAGCGGCAGAGGGGGCCGAGCGGGCAGCCCGCCGCGGAGCTCCCTCTCCGAGCCACTACAAAGAAAAATTCTCTTAAAACACAACCGTCCATTCAGGGTCCCTTCGGAGGGGAGAGGACGCCGCGCCGAGGAGGGGAAGGACAAAGGGCGCGGTTCCCTGCGGCGCGGCCACGCCCCACCCGTGGGGCCCTGAGCCCTGTTACCTGCAGACAGTCCCGATCCGGCTCTCTCGGCGATGCGGAGCTCAGCCGTGCGCGGGGTCTTTTATGGAGCCGCGCCCCCGCCGCCGCCCGGCCCCGCCGCCGCGTCGCTCCCTGCCGGCTCCGCCCGGCCCCTCCTCCCGGCTGCGGGGCGGGGGTGTGGGGGAGCGCGTCGGTTCGCGGCCGCCCTGGCTGTCTGTCCGGTGGCCGCCCCGTCGGGTCTGCCCGGCTTTAGCGCGCCGATGTCTCCCTGTGAGGAGGCCGCGGCAGCACGTAACGCGCCCCGGCCGTGCCGCCCGGCCAAGCGGCCCGCAGCGCGGTGGCCTGCCCGCCGAACCGGGCTTTATCTGCGCTCTCCCGAGACAGCCGCAGTAAGTGGCCTGCGCCGCCACAGGGAAAGGCGTGCTGGGTCGCCACAGGGAAGGCCTTGGCGCCGAGGGGGCTCGAGTGTGTCAGGGCTGTTGGAGCAGGCCGCCGGCTGCCCGCAGCGCAGCGCTGGCCTGGCCCAGCCCGAGGGACATTTGTACGCACGGGTGGGCACGCACAGGCTGCCATGTCGGCACTACGGCTGCAGATCCTCGTCCCAAAGGGCCGGAGAGGGCGCCCCTAGGCGGCCGGGGCGGGGCGCGGAGTGGGAACGGGGCGGAAACCCCACGGCGGTTACACCCCCCGCCTCGGGCTTCCTTCGCTGCCGGGCTGGCGGCGGCTCCTGCTGTGGCAGCCGGGAACCGCCACGCCCGGGCAGAGCCTCGCAGGGCCGCGGGCCCCAGGCAGCTGCGAGGCGGGCACTGCGGTGGGCGTCACCTCAACGGCCCCGCCCCAAGCGCCTCAGACGGCGGTGGATTGGCGCAGAGCTTCGATTTGCGATGCCTCGGCGAGGAGCGCCGCCATCGGCGGGCGATTGGGCAGGGCTGACGGCGGCGCGGCGGGTTGCTAGGGGCGGGGCGAGCGGGCGGGCGGGCGGGCGCGGGGCCGGGGCGGGAGAAAAGAGGCGGTGCCGCCCTGGGCCTGCACCCGTACCGGTACCGCCACCGCCGTCGCGGGGAGCAGGTGAGGACAGCCTGTCCGGGACCGGGCGATTCTGCTCGGCCTTTGCATGGGTCCGCAGTAGCGTCCCACTGGGGCCCGTGCGGGCCTTTACGGGGCTCGGCCCCTGATAGCGGCGGCGGCGGCGCTCCTAGGCTGGCCCGGGGGTCACTGCGTGGCCTCTGCCTGCGAGCAGCCTCGGCTGTCTCCGCTGCCTCCTTCCCGTCGCAGGTGATTTCCGGGTCCGCCATGCCGGGCGGGTGCGTGTCTGTGGGGGGGGAGACGGCGGGGTGTCTCCTGTACGGGGAGCGAAGCGGCGCGCTCGCCATAGCCGCGGCGCGGAGGCTGGGAGCGACGCGCACTGATGTTTAAATTGCCGCTGTGCAGCTCCCGCACCTGGGGTGCCTTTACCCAGATGCCCCGGGGTAACATCCGAGTCGCAAGGGGCGCCTGGGCCCCTCTGGCACTGGCCAGTTGTGGTCAGCTCTGCGAGGCGCAGGATGTCACTGGGCTGTTCAGATGCAACTGCCGAGCCTTCGTGGCCAGGCTCGCAACCTGCGTTTTATCGGTGGCGAGTTGGTGATTGCTGAAGACGTGGCAGCCTAAAGAGACTTTATATATATCCCCCGCGGCAGTTTTTGGTAAGGATCCTGAGGAGGATGCAGGCAGGTTTAGTGCCTGTTGACTTACGTGTGCCTTGCTTTCTGTTCTCCCATAACAGACACCTAAGTGACTGATTCCATGTACCTTGGTGCATCTGTGTGGTTTACTTTTAGTGTGAGAACCAAAGCCCTTTGAGAAAGGGTGATACGGTCCGTGGCTAATGTGTTGTGCAGCACAGAAAATACAGGTGTTTTGGGAGCTAATACTGAGTGCAGTGCTCCTCTTTTCCATCTGTTTTAATTAGGCTAGTACTGCCATCATGGAAACAATTGCTCTGTGGGTTTTTTTCCTTGAAGCTAAAGTTTATTTTTCCAGAATCATGTATATGATGTATGCAAGTTCAGAGGCTTCCTTGGTTTTTTTGGTCTTGCTCAGCTACAGCCAGTTGCTGAAAGATTAACATAATTTCCTGTAAAACTTCTGCTTGACTTCACAGTGCCATTTTTAGTGTTGTACAGCCCTTTTGTACATTCAACATCTGAAAGCAAGTTAATCGGTCACTTTAAGTTTTGAAGAAACAGTTCCAAAGTTACCTGAAAATATATCCTTGAAGGCATTTTCTGTGAACTCTAGTGTTTAAGTGTGTCCAGACCATCGTTGTTTAAATAATGTTGCTGAAATGCAAAACACCAAAAAAATACTGTGGCTTACAGGGGGAGAGGGAATGGAAGTGTTGCAGTCTAAGGCTCAACCCTACATAAATAACCTAACCAAATCTCTTGAAGCTCTGTGAATGTCTCTCTGATTTCTTTCTTAAGAATATGTGAGAATCAGGAGAAACTGTGAGCTAAAGGCTCTTGCTATACAGAGCACCAAGCAAAAGTCCGCTGAGATGTCATATGACTGATTTGCAGTTACCATTGTTTGTGCATTTGTTGTAGGAGTGGTCAGACTTTGTCATAGGGGTTGCATGCAGCACTTCCAGTGTCACTTGTCAACCGCGTGGATTTTCTCTGAACCAGGCAGATTTTTAGTGTGGCTTATTAGAATTAGGGACAAAATGTTCTAGTCAGCAAACTGTGTGCTTCTAGACTCTACGGAGCAGTGGTGGAAACTGGTGTTTCGTGAAGGCGCGTTATCAGCTGCTAAGGAGGAAGTGGACCCGTAGAGGGTTTTGATCCTTGGCACGGGTAAAAGTCAGCTGTCACTTGTAGATTTCATCAGCTCCCCGTGTTCCTGCTCTGTCAAACATTTCTCTAAGTCTTGCTTAAACAAAGCTAAAGGTAATAAGCACTTTACCCGTGGAGGCTTAGTGAGGCCTAGTGGAAGAAATCAGGTGTGTATTGAGATTAAAGAATATGGGCCGTGGGAAAGTACATCTCCTGGCTGTAGGAAGGCTTTGGTACGCAGCAAGTAGGCTTAACAGGTATGGCTTCCCTTCACAGAGGATGTGTTTTGTTTGTTTCTTTCCCTTAATGTCGCTGCTCTTGAAAACAAGGAAGTTTGGAGGTGTACAAATAAACCACAGTTTGGGTTGCTTCCCTGGTAGCTTGCATGAAGCCCTGTATTGTAGTGAGGAGGGGAAGGAAGCAGTGTGCCATCAAACTTAATTTCTCAGTCACACTTTTGTTTGTGTTTTCATTTTATTTCTTGTTCTCAAGTTAACCTGGCCAGGCAATGCATATGTCTTGTGCTTGTTCAGGTGGGCCCTTGCCTGTTACAAGGGCTGCAGAAGGTACAGCATTGACAGCTCTTAGGCTGAAGTTAAAACTTCTTTGTGATATCTATGCATAGCCTCCATTTGAAAACTTTGGGTTTGCAGAAAACAGCAACTGGAGTGTGTCACCGAGCAGCACAGTGGCTGTTTACTTACTTTGATTGCTCTGGATGTTTAACTAGAAGCTCTGAATTGCTCTCTGCAGAGATGCTGATCTTTTACCAATGACTAGGCAGGGACACAGGCTCCTAGCTCTGTCTCTCCTGACCTGTGCTAATAGATGTCTGTGGTAGGTGGGATGAATTTTCCCCCTCTAGCACTTAAGGAGAAACCTTCTCCTCCTCAGTTGACTGAAGATGTTCTGTTTCACCACCCTGTGTGTAACACGCGTTGCTGAACTCTTCCAGGGCACGTGAAATGGCTGCAGATGAGAAACGGTCCCCGACACTGGACTCTACCAGTGATCTACCTCATTCTCCTAGTAGTCCATCTCATCTCACTCACTTCAAACCCCTGACTCCTGACCAGGATGAGCCTCCTTTTAAATCAGCCTACAGCTCTTTTGTAAACCTGTTCCGTTTCAGCAAAGGTAAGTGCTTGGGAGAACGTGTGCCTGTGGATTGTGCATGCTGTTTTATTGACACCCTCTGCTGTCATAAACTTACAAAACCACCTCTGAAAATGTCAGACAGTTGGCCAAATGGATGGTGAGTCAGCTTTTTTGTGAGGGATGTTGGGTGATATAGCAGAGCTTTGCTGTAGGAGAAGATAGCCAGCATGTTGCATCTAGAAGTTTGTGGCTGTCCATGAAGGTCAAAGACAAGCCAAGTAGGAGATAGTATTGTTTACCTTCTTAGCTAGACAGCTGGATTTCCTTTGTCTGTATGAAGTTTTTTGGACTAAAAGCAGGAGTAACCCTCTGCCAGCTTACAAGAGCAACATGTGTCCTGTCCTTCCAGGGCAAGTTCTTACTCCAGACTTCTGCTCCTCACCTTCCAGTGCATCTTGTGGCTTCAGCTGAGTGGCAGCTGAGCTGCAATAAAGCAGTTTATTTACAGGAAGTCCACCCTTAATTTGCATGGTTTAGGTGTTCCACATGAAGAGGTCTGAATTGTTGTGTAAGTTTAAAAAAGGCCTTTGTTGCACGTATCATGAAACGTATTCTCACTAGGCAAGCTCTTAAAGAACTATGTGAGGTTTTTCTTTTTTGTTTCAAGTAAATACACTGCAGAGTGGTGAATGAATGTGCCTTGGTTTTGTACAAAAACTGTGCATCTGGAGATGGCAAGGTGGTCAGCTGCTTTTGTTTAGTCTGCTCGTTATCTAGCTTTGCTAAGCATATTTCTGCGATGTTTGGGCTAGGGGAAAAAGACCAAGATAGCATTTTGCATAAGCAAATGGCTCTGTTCAGACTCTAATTATGCAGAAAAAGAATTACTTGGCATGACTGTTGTTAGTTTGCAGAGTAGAATATCACCTGCCACTATGACTTTATTGAAAACAACATAAGATGTTGCCAATATTGGCTTCACTTGTTTGTCACTGACAAATGTAGCTGAGTCAGCAAAATACTGTATTGAAAGAAGAGGCGAGCATGGATTGGGCATGTTACTGGAATCAATGAGAACCTGCCAATCCTTGATCCTCTGATGGAGAAGGGTGGTTTGTTAAAGGCTGGAGTAACTCTTTAATGTGACCTCAGTACTGGCTTCTAACTTAACTGAAACACTTTTCAGGGCAGAAGCTGATAATCAACTGTAGTTGTTCTATATAGCAAGAATAATTAAATAATTAATTGATTGCAGTTGCAGACACAACTGGATGGTTTGTTTAAGGTCTTTTAGACACTTTTCACATCTATGTGAGTGAACTCACAGAACTATGACACCTGAGCATAAGTTCTACATGCTGGCCTGTTGCCATGTGTTGTATGGCACTTCTCAGACCAAAAATTCATGTTGTTTGTTTTGTAAAATCATGACCCAAATAAACTATTTATGTGAGGCTTTTTACTCTGTTTTGTATGCACTGATGTTTTTTTGTCATGTCTGAACAGTTGGTTTCTTGCTTTTTGTGGACTCTAGATGATGGCAGGCTCTCATCCCCAGCAGAGAGAGCAGAGGCAACACAGAGTGATCCACAGGCATTGAGTGGTGGCTGGTCCAGTCCTCAGCATCCCACCAGGGCTCAGTCTCTGAGGTCACCGGTTCCTTACAAAAAACAACTGACTAGTGACTTGCAAAGAAGATCATCTGCAACTCTGGGTAATTTCAGTTCTTCGTGCTACAAGGGAATGTCGTGCTAAGCAGTCTAACTTCGGAGTAAGGTGGAAGGAAGTGAATAAAGGTTCATTGACTGTCTATGTTGATGGCGGAATTTGATATCAGGCTACTCTGCGTCTTAGTGAGCTCGCACTTTAGCTTCAGAAGCATGTTCCCTTCACCCTTCATAGCGTTCCAGTAAGGTGCTGTTGCTGGGACTCTGCTGTTTCAATCACAAAAAAGAACAGGCTGCCAAAACATCTTAAAAGTCACTTGAACTTTGATCCTGCAGATTTTTGCTTTGTCTTGTGAGACTCCAGACTTTTAACAGCCGCCTGCAAGCTTTAACTTTAGAGCTGAGCTCAGTCTGAATGGGGTTGATGTTTGTGGCGTCAAGGGAGTTATAAAAGCAAGTTTTTGCTTGTAGCTGTTTTGAGGAGCATTGAATAGATCTTGTGTCTAAACTTTTTTTATTCCTAACGTTGGACTCTTGCCAGATGCCATACTGAATCTCTTTTGGTTGGAATGGGAATTGAATGTGATTTCAAAGGTGCCGATACAACAGTGTAGTGGCTTAATAAAAATCTGGAACAGCTAGTAAGTAGATTGCAGGGGACCCTCTTGAGATCTACCTGGTTACTGACAGACTTTTATGATACCCATCTTAGCAGTTTGCTCAAGGCTGAAAATCCTCTGCAAGACAGTATTTCCAAGAGTACGGTACCCGGTGCAAACAGACTGAATCTTAAACACTGTTCATGAGTATGGGATTTTTAGCAAGATGTCTAGTCTTAGTAACCAGGCAGAGGTCCAGTACAGATAGCTAGCATTTTCTTCTAAGTCTTTTACATGCTGTCTTCATTGAACATATTCATGATTTTACTCGTTACCCTGAAGTGTAGTATTTGTGCTATTCGGTTGCACCTGTCACAATAAACCAGTTAAGGTGGTGGTGGGTTTTTGGGGTTGTTTTACTTTGTAGTGGTTTAGTTGTTTTGTTTTGGGTTTTTTACGGCTCTTTCTGAGATCCCCAAGGACAGCAGCATGCACTTTGCCAACTTGCTGTACTTCATTTTTAGTTACTTCTTGGAAATTACCTGGGGATTACAGATTAGAAACCTTTAGGTGAGGTAGGTTGTTTTATTGTTGTTATTCTCTTCCTTTGTCATCCTATTACACTGTATCTCAACCCATGATTCTTTTTTCACATTCTTCTCCCCATCCCCTTGGGGGAATGGCGGGGAGAGTGGCAGTGTGCTTCTCTGTTAGAGACTGGGGTTAAACCATGGCACATCTGGATTAGTTGGTCAGTTTGCCCGCTCAGTTCACTGATGGTGAGCTGTCTAGTCTCGCTAAATGTTCTGGCAGCTTTGTATCTGCAGGCCTGTAAATGCCTTTTTGGGTTTGGTCATTGCTCAGATACTTCATAACATCTGCATCTTCTGCCTACACTTGTTGAAGTCCTTCACAAAGGTCTGTTTAGCCTGCTTGAGTTTAAATAACATGCTGAGCTTAAGCAAACTGAAAGGAATAGGTTAAAAAAAAGTCTTCTGGTGCTTGTAGAAGGTGATGGAATGAAGTTGCTCCTGAAGACATGACTTCCACCCCTCATTTGTCCATTAGATGGCACAGCAGATGCTGACTGACAACTGCAAACATGGACCAACATGGAGGGATGCTGGCTTTTGTAGGAAACTAACATCACATATGTGGGATTTCAGTTGTGTTCTTCCCTCCAGGACTGCTTACACAAAACCATTGTAATAGCACCTTAGATCCTTTTGTGAAAGTAGGAGAAGCTGTTTGATGCATGCCTTGCATCAGATGCTATGTGGGCTGCATGGCTGAAGAACTAGTGCTGACTCTGCACTGGTTTCTGTGGCCTCCCTGTGGGGCAACCTGTTGCATTCTCAAGTGCTGGGGAGCTGGTGTCACTTCTGCAGAGGCAGTGGGCGCAGATAGTTGCATTGGCCTGTGTGTGTCTGTGTGCTGGCTGCTTTCAGGGTCCTGAATTGAGCCAGGATAGTCTCGTGCTGAGTTACTGTCGCTGCTTGCAAATTTAGTTTAAGGAGCATTGGAAACATTGACTGGTTGGAGAGGGACTATTGGTAGTAAAAGCGCTTCTGGCTTGTTACCTGTCATGCTGGACAATGCTGTTAATGCTAGACAATTGTAGCAGGCTGACAGTAATAGGGAATGGCAAAGGAGCTTAGGAGTAAGTAAAGGCCAGCAATTGTGTGAAGGGGAAGAAGGCCTGAGGAAAGCATGTGGTGGTTACTGGGAATCATAAAGAACATGATTTATTACCAGAACATTTTCCATTGAAAGTGGTTTTGGAAGATTAAAATGCATGTTGTAAAATGAAGTTAAGAACAGCTTTCATAATCTTCCTGTCAGTACTTTGTATGGCAGTTACTTGGGGAAGATGCAGTGTTTGAACTGTGATAGTCAACTTGAATATGAAATGATACACTTTGGCAGCAAGTAACTAGAAAGCAATTCATCCTGATTTGTATCAGCAAAACTGTGGTATCTGTGGTGGGGGTATTAGTTTATTGTTGAAACTCTGAAGCTCTCTGTTGTACCTGTGCTGTCAGCTATGGCCAGCTCTCTTCCTGTAAACTGAAACTAGCAGTTGAGTTGCAACAAAGTTGTTCTAGTGTTTTTGTGTTTGTTATTCATTGTAAAATGATTGCTAAGTAAATAGAGCCATGAAAGAAACTCTGAATCACTGAAATAGATTTTTTTTTTTTTCCCCAGTAATTGAGGATGCAGTGCAATTGCATGAGTTAGTGAGTAAATCTTTCTGTGGCCTGAACTCAGAACTGAGTACTTGAGTGGATAATCATAGCTGGAATGATATTGCAGGCTCCTTCCCAGTGGTCACAGTTTGGGTGGGGAGAGTAGAAGAGGGGAAAAACCTATAGTATTTAGAGATTCTATAGGTTTTGCCAAGGATTGACAGCCATGAATATGTATAGTTAGGGTTATTGTTGAAATAGGAAGATTTTTTTTTTTTGAAGTTGTAGAAGTTAATTTTTAGCTTAGGAAGGATAATTAGGTAAGAAATAAGTAAAATTGAAAATCTAGATTTTTAAATTTTTGTATATTGAAGCTTTGTTCAGTGGACGTGTAAGTGGGAAGAGAATGGATAGGAAAAACACAGTTACCTCATAAGCTGGTACTCCCAGAAAAAATGTGTTCCATGCTCATGTTGGTGTGTTACATTGAAGGCCTGAGATGCAGCTGGCTTTTGTTTGTTAAATGCAAAATTATGTCAAGTGAAAAAATTACAGTCTTGTATGAATGTGTGTTTGACATGGGAAGAAGAGTAAATGGGTGAAAACATGGTAAAATTGTGGCCTGAGGAAGTATAAGGATTCAATGTATCAAAACCACAAGGATGCTGTCTTTACTTCCTGCAGTCGTTTTTGTGGACAGTGACAAGGAATAGTTTGTGGAGCTGGTCTGGTTGTCATAACAGATGAAATAACACTTTTATTTTATAAGCAGAGTTTTTTGTGTGTAACTTTTAGTCATGCTAGTGAGGTGTACAGGTTATTTTTTAGGGGGACTAGGGTAGAGTGGTATGGTGTTTTGTGGTGGGGATTTTTTTAGTAGCTTATGCTGAATTTGCTGCTTCAGGAGCATGAAAAAAAGTTTATAACTACTTAGATGTGTATGTGTGGTCAACCCCCTTGGGATCAAATCAAAAGTGGATATGAAATTTTTCAGCAGTGCAACTGATGGCTGTTGGGTTGATGATGTAGGCAAGGCAAGTTTCCATAATTGTGGAAGGGAATGAGAGTTTTGCATTAATGGTGAAATAAGGAAATATAGTTAACAGCGCTGAAAACGTTTACATCTGTAAATCATGTGTGCATTAACTGAGAAAATGCTCTGGCATTTATAGTAGTGGCATTCGGATCAGGAGTAAAAGTCAACCTAAGATTGATATGTGGGAATTCTCTTAAGAATGATGCTTTAGCCACAGTGTGTCCTGTACTGCAGGAGTGATAACCTCTTCCATTCTTGCTATACAGTGAGTTTTCCTCCAGAAAGGGAGAAGTCACATAAGTGCAAAGGAGAAGAGCGAACTGAATTTTAAGATGAGAAATAGGTTAGCCATGTGCTTCTACTGCTGCCACTGTTGTATGGAATACAGCAAAGGTCATTTAACTAACCATGGAACCGGTGCAGAGTTAGATACCTGTAGCACTTCTTCAGGACTGTGTATGTTCATGTGTTGGGAATCACTTGCCAGTGAAGCAGGAAGCTTGATAGTCATTTTTTGTTTTGGAAGTGGCATTCCTGGAAAAGAGATACTCTTGAATTCAAAAGTTACAGTGAGGAAGTCCAGGAAGTAATGCAGTATAGATCTTGTAATAGAAGTTAGGAGAAGCCAAAGGTTTCCATGGTATTATCAATGTTTTCCTGAAATATTACAGTCCCTTCAGTCACCCTAAAATACTCAACTTTGGCCGGTCCAAAAGTATTTCTTTGAATTGTAAAAATTAAATTCCAATTGGCTTGCCACAGAACTGGATTTAGGTGCTCTAGAATTTGATCAAAATTGTCTCCTGTTGTGGATTCTTTGGTGCACATAGGTCGTTAAGCATCTAAATGTGGGCTGATCAACTAAAAATGTCCAATAACAATCTGAAGAGGGTCATGGAATCGCACAGTTTTAGTCACCTTACTCAAAGGGTTTTGATCTGCAGCAGAGGAACAGCAGCCTGGTTGTTACTGCACAGCAACAGTTAACACGCTTGTGCTAGTGCTGTCAGCATTCCCGCTGACATCAGTGGTATCTAAAGCAGTAAACAGAGAGCAGCCATGTCTGTTCCTCCTGTACCACGGGGAATCAAAACAAAATGCTAATCAGATGGAGAGCAGCGAAGCTGGTAAGAAACTTTCAACTATTCAGAAAAGTTGCTTATGTAGAAAA
Source organism: Gallinula chloropus (assembly GCF_964237585.1). Taxonomy (NCBI): domain Eukaryota; kingdom Metazoa; phylum Chordata; class Aves; order Gruiformes; family Rallidae; genus Gallinula; species Gallinula chloropus. Next base: position 26,581,856 of record NC_140090.1, on the reverse strand, counting down.
GTGGCTCAAAGCATTTAAATGTTTAGGGAAATACAACACTTTGCAGAAGCTTTTGGAGAGAAGGATCCTATTTGCAACTCATACAGCAATGCTTCAAAGCTAATAAGCATTTTATAGGAAAGAAATTTAACTGCATTACCTTTTTACTCAGGAGTCTCTTTGCTACAGGTAATCAAGAATGACTGTGCAAGTTCTCAACAGCTTGGCTTTTTTTTTCTCAGAAAATAACAAAAATACCCTAAAAATTGGGAACTTCTGATTGCATTTTCTTCTGAGTTACTGTTTTTAATAGAAACAGGGCAACTGAGTCCTGAGACTTGCTGTAGTCATTTATAAGTAAGCTCAAGCTAAGGCATTGACTTATACCAGTCCTAGAATGAATGTGAAAATCGTTACAATTACATTGTAAATATTAACGTGCTAGAGGGCATTGTAAAATGAGACTGCAGTGCTTTCTAAAAGATTATTACAAGGTTCATGTAGGAGGTTGAAAATCACTTTTTTTTAATTCCTAGAGAATTTAAATCAGTTTTTGTAAAGACAGAGGTTGGTATTTAAAATGTCTGTCAAAGCAAGCTGTCTGGCTCCTGTTGGGGTAGAAGAGAAGTATGAGAGGCTGCAAGGTGATACACACTTTAACTTTGTAAAGTACATACATTCACTTATGTATCTCCCTCTCATGGGGGTTTGTGTTGTGATGTGAATGCTGCCATATCACGGAAGAGATTAACACTTCTCTTTCTCTCCAGACAATCGAAGGAAAGTCGAACCGCCTCTCGGAGGTCATGATCCTCGAACTGCCGTTCAGTTAAGAAGCCTCAGCACCGTTTTAAAGCGCCTCAAAGAAATCATGGAGGGGAAGAGCCAGGTACTTCTTGTGAGGGATTTCTAGGTGAAACTATCTAGAAACTGAACTATTTACGAAGCTGCTCCGAGCTTCATTTTTAGAAACATATGGGACTTTCAGATGTTTGTAGGATAAATGAGTAAATGGGGGGGGGGGAGAGGGAGGGCACAAAAAATAATTGTGTGAGCTGGGAAGTAATTTAAGTTGATGTGGACTTCTGTCATGTTAAATATCTGTCATATTCTGTGAGTGAACCATTGCAACTGCTCAGCTTCTTTAACCTGGACCAGATGCTTTCGTGTTAGACTGCTTCCCATTTCCCTAACCAGTACTATCTGATGGTTTTCTCTTTTGAAGACTAACCATGGGCAGGTGAAACACACTGACTGTGACAAATATTAATGAGAATTCTGAGTATAAAGTAAACCTACTACTTACTGTAGTAATGACTGACCAGCAATATTTGTTTGAAAAGCTTTTTTCTGTTAATCAGTTTTGTTTCAGCTGGGTAAGGGTCTGGTGGCTGCTATTGACTTGCAGATTTCACCTTCCTCTGCTGTGTTAGACCATACCTTTAAGAGGAGGATCTAGTTGAGAAAAGTAAGCCACAACTATTTATAAGTGATGATATAAATAGTTGTGTCTGGGAGCAAGACACAAACAAGCAAATGTACACTTAATTAAACTGAACGAAGACGTCAAAGGCTTTTGGCTTGGTGGCTTTTACAGGTAGATTTTGAGTAAACTCACTTAACTTCTGGTGTTATTCTGCTTCTAAGGGTACTTTTGTTTTGGTAGAAATGACAGCAGTTTCAAGGGTGAAACAAAAGCCTTTCATTGCAGTAAGCAGGGCATTGAGCGTGGTCTCTACTAGTATTTCAGCTTCTGGCAGCTTCTGAAGGACCTGGAGATTCTTCTTTGAAGCTGTGGGAGAACTGCTCAAACAGACAGGATGCAGCAGTAAATGAATGTGTCCAGACCTTTCTCTGAAAGCAGTATGTTAGGTGTCAGCATGCTGACTTCTGTACAAATGATAGTGCATCACTGCCCTTGGCTGCAGCTATGTCTTGCTTGAGTCACTTTGGGCAGTAATTTTTTCATACTGTAGACTTGGATTGTCCCTACAGAAGACAGCTGTACTGCTGTAGAAAGTACGTGTCAGATCCTGGAAGGTGCTGCTCTTATCAACCTCTACTGCTAATGGGGGACAGGCTTCTGTTCTGAACCCTTCCTGGTGGGCTGCCCTTGTCATTGGTGTTGGCTCTGACTTGGGCAAGGCAGAGAGCTGGAAGGTGTTGTCAGCAATGGCCGTGTTTCTAAGCACCCAGTCACGTGCAGGTGGGGCAGAGGCAGTATGGGAGAGGTGGTGGGCAGAGGCAGCACTGCTTGGAGCAGCCACTGTCTTGTGTGGCCGAACCAGAGACTTTGCTTGTCATGCAGAGCTGCAGCAAAACCTGTTAATCTGCATCCCCTGTAGCTTTGCACCAAGTTCCTTGGCAAAGCTCTTCACTGCATCTTGAAGCTTTATAGAGGATCTAGACTACCTTGAGCAGTCTTTGATCTCTTTGGTTGAGGACAGCACAAAATTGTTTTCTTATTGACCATAGCTGCTAGACCATTTTGAGACCAAACCAGCTATATCAGACACCACTTTGTGAACATCCAAAAATAAACCCCAATTCAAACTATGCTTTTTTCTTTTGGCTATGTGAAACTCAGAGTATGGATTGCTGTTCTTCTCTGTTGTTATTCTCTTCTCAGGTTGAGAAAATTCTTGCAGCACTTTCTCTTACTGAGAAAAACCCGAAGTATTCAGTCCCTCTGAAAAGGCTCGTTGCCAGAACTGAACTCTAGCAAAAGAGTGTTTCACAGTCAGAGCTGTCATGTGACCATTAGCAGTTCTCTCCATCCATAGTAACTGTAGCAGTGTGATCAGAATCCTAATTGAGAGATTTGTCTTGCTCTGTTTATAGCTACGATACCAAATGGAAGTTTTAACTCTTGGTTTTAAAGTCTTAAAAACAAGACAAAAATTCCTGTGGCTGCACCCATCCTGTAAATCAGTTTATGTCATTATCTGTTGCGTGTCTATTCCACAGTTGTCTTGACGTAGCAGTTAACCTGGAGTTTTGAAACATCATCAATCTGGGACACTTCTACTGATGTTCTGAAGAGTTTGATCATATAACAAAACTTTTTACATGAATCTCTAATCCTTTAAAGTACATCCCAGTATTAGCTGTTGAAATTAACTTCCTGGTTTCTGATAACTTGATTTATCCCTGGGTAATGACTTCAACTAGTATGTGTGGGGTTTGGTGTTGGGTGGGTGTGGTTTTTTTTTTTGCTTGTTTGTTTTTTTAACTGTGCTTGTTGAAGGCCTGTCATGTGCTTAGGGGCAAATGAGAGGAAAAGGCAATCAGCACTTAATATGTTTGTTCTTGACCTTTATCTACAGCTCATAATAGTTTTTATCTGCTTTGTTTTGATCTTGTATCAAGAAGGGAAAGACTTACTAGATTTATTCTCATAAATAAGTTAAGAACTCTCTCAGCCTTTAGGCTCCCTATAAAACCACTTGAACAATAGGTTCTGTGCATGTGTGTGCTTATGCACCAGGGCATGCAAGCACACACTAATAGGAAATTGGTTTTGCATGCACAATCTACAAAACAGTCATGAATCCAATTATGGTTTTTTTATATACAAAAAAGAGCTTTTGTCTGCTGCCTTCCCTCATAGGACAGTGACTTGAAGCAGTACTGGATGCCTGACAGCCAGTGCAAAGAATGCTATGACTGCAGTGAGAAGTTCACCACTTTCCGGCGGAGGCACCACTGTCGCCTTTGTGGGCAGATCTTCTGTAGTCGGTGCTGCAATCAGGAAATCCCTGGAAAATTCATGGGCTACACAGGTAGGGTTTATCAGAATGTTCTCTGTGCACTCAGCCCTGTTTGGACTACTGCATTTTAGATTCTGGCAGCTGCTGGAAAATGCTGTGCAAGTCTCTAGTGGGCTTAGAAATAAGTTAAAAGAATCTCAGGAGCAGATTCTACCGATTTTCTTCATGCATAATAGTGGATTATGCCATGCCTGCTTATTTTTGTAAACACTGTGTCCATGATCACAAAATAAATATGGTCACTATTGAACAAAGATGTTCACTACAAAAAAGTGTACTTAAGTAAAACCTGCTGTAAGTAACGGTGGTTTTAAAATATTATGAGCTATGTGTTCTAATTGAGGGTGAGGGAAACTGTCAAATACCAATTTCCAGACTCTACACATCTCCTGATAGAGGGAATGATTTCTAGACATCAGCTGGCATGTTGTATCTGACTGGCTATTGTTGTACCATGATTTCAGGGTGCACATGTGCTCTCTCCCCACCCCCACAACCTGTCTCTCACTGATCATATGTTGCACATCATTTGACTTCAGGAAGTTCCCTGAGTGTATAATGCTCTGGGGTTTTACTCTTTAAGGTAGTATGAGAAGTAGACTTAAACATGCAAAGAGGTTTTGAAACAGAAAATCCTTCTTTTCTCGCCATTACACACCTCTGATCCTGTAGGAACGGAGTACTATTTGTTCCTGTTCACTTACACTCTCTGGTTCCCCTTTCCATAGGGGATCTCCGAGCCTGCACTTACTGCCGCAAAATAGCCTTAAGCTATGCACACTCCACAGACAGTAACTCCATCGGAGAAGACTTAAATGCTCTGTCAGATTCTGCCTGTTCCGTGTCGGTGCTGGATCCTGGAGAGCCACGCACACCAGTTGGGAGTCGTAAAGCAAGCCGCAACATCTTTCTGGAGGAGGATCTAACCTGGCAAAGGTAAAGTGAATGGCTTCATGCTGACCTTCTGAAACTTCCCGCTGTTGTTAGGCTGACACCTGCCTAGACAAAAGCTGGTGACTTCCATCTAGGAAAAATGTGAAAATAACATAATCCTGTGTGTGCTTTTAGTGTTCTCTTCAGGATGAAATCCAGAAACATTTCTAGTGGCATTCTAAATTATTTGTAATTCTTGCTTTAACTTGTTGAATCAGCGATTCTATACCGGGGCAGAGCAGGCTTTTAGTTTCAGAATTCAAAAAGACAAAACCAAAATACGTCCCTTCTAACCACCAGCGTGTTGAGGGGCAAGTCAGCGTGACAGTGCTGTTTTACCTGTCAGTTTTTGGATTGGGCAAGAGAATATAAGAGATGCTGTCTGTGTAAATGAGAGACAAATGGTGGAATAACCATTTGTTTCAAGTGAAGTGGGATTGAAAGGACAGCTGTAAAGGTTCTCTGATCTCCTTTCAAAGTATATTTCTTATTGCTCTTAAATGGTGGGATCTTTATTTTTGGAAGGTGAATAAAAGAACGCTACTTCTCAAGCAGTAATGCAAGCTAATTTCTAAGGACCTGGATTTAACTTATTGGGGGGAGGAGGGGGGCGGGGAGAAATAATCAGATGTGGAGTTTGTGCTCGTTTCCCTAAAAACAGAAGAACAGGCAGAAGTGCCACTACTCAGGACATCTTGAGTCAGAGCCTTTCTTTTTAATGGAAGGGTAGTGTTAGTGACATGTGCCTTTCTGTGGATCACTTCTAGTGATTTTAACAGTATTAAAAGTAAAACCTCAAAACCAGCTGGCTTCAGAAAAGGCCCTGGCTCTGGAACATTGCTTTTCAGAGTATTGTTGATATGGAAGCAATTAAAAAATCAGTTTAGGCCTAAATAAAGGAAAGCATTTTTGTTTAATGTCATGATTACTTAAAGGAGTAATGTTGCAATACTTGGGATAAGTTCTACCACATTTTGATCTAGGAAATAAGTATCTGTGCTTGGAAAGCTGCTCTTTGGGTATACAGAAAAAAAGAAGGTATCATTAGTTCTGTCTTCTGATATGTTATTAGTGACTTTGTTATGGAGATTCAGCAGCTTGTAGACATGAACATGTAAAGAAAGTATTTATATCATTATTTTGGGCTGCTTGTAGCACTCGAAAAATACTGCCTATTCATGAAAAGGCTGATAACTCTACACTAGAACACTTAGTCTTGTTGGGAGAACCTGAGTAAACATAGGCTGCTTTTGTGTGTGAGAGGGAGACTGAAATCAGGTAGCTTATAGTTGCTTTAGGAGGATTAAAATGTTCTTCGGTGCTTGCTGCTCTTAAAATGCAAAATTTTGCAGTGGGCTACAGTGCTTTTTTTAATACTGTATTTGTTAAGCTCCTGATTGACCTTTAGAAGTTTAAACTCAAGGCATTGAACTTGAACAACACCACAGTGGAAAGTGGCAACTCACAGTTTCGTAATGGAAGCAAAGTTGTTTCTTCTAATATGTGGCTTCTGTATGAGAAGTGTTTTGCTTCAGAAGAAAACTTGGGAATTGAGTCTCCTCCCAATATAATGTATCTGAGAGAAGGCTCTTGCCTCTCCTGCTGCCAGATGCTACAAAGCAGTGGGAAAAGCATTTAGAGGAGCGATGCTGTATTTACTTGTCTGGCATTGCTCTGCTCTTGGAGCAGCAGGAATGTGGAGGCATGGGCTTTTGCTTTACCTAATATGAAGTGCTGCATCCTTTAAAAGTGAAGGCATGGTGTAGACAGGGCAAGTGCAGCTACTCAGGCAAAGGTGTACTGTGTACATTTTCCCATGAAGAGTATTTCTTGTGCTAGTAACATGTCCTCATCCTAGAGCACAGTCAGTAGGGTTGTATCAGTTGGAGTGTAGTGGCTTAATCTGATGTCAGTAGGAATTTATACTGATGGTGTATGAACATTTACTTTGCTTCTTCCTAAGGTGGAAGGAGAAAGAAGGCAAAGGTGATTGTCTACAGGTTAAACAATTACAGAGGGTTGTAAGGCTATCTTGGTAAAAGCTGTCTAGTGATACCTGTAGGATAGCATTGCTTGGATTGCAGAGATGGTGTGTTGGGAAGGAGGGGCAATGCCTCTGCCCCAAAGCATGAAATAGCAGCCTGTAAGTAAAGAGGATGTGTAAGAAATGCATGTGGCAACTCTCTCAAACATCTGTAACATGTTCCTTTTCCTTGCAGTTCGATTCACCCAGACTCTTCAACTACCACACTGTCTGCACGCCTTGGGTCTGTCCAGGAGGATTCAGGGAAGTCACCAGCTAGGAACAGGTACACTAATCTGAGTATTCTTCTCTGGATACGCTCCTAGCACACACTTCACTGTAAAGCCTGTATTTTGGGGCTTGTTTTTACTGAGCATGCTGTTTCATGTCTAAAATGGGACACCCCATTATCCATACGTAGTGCTAAGGAAAGACACTGAGGATATATGTCCCTATTAATGAATGTACTACCTTGGAGGAACCTGTAGAGTCAGTCAGATAGAGGTGGCGGTGAAGAGGACCAAACTGCTGAGTCAAGTTAAATTTTAACACTCTGGTTATTCATGGTCTTGTCATAGTACTTACCTGTCTGGACTCATGTTTGAGGAGTAAAAAGGAAGTATAAGCTATCTCTGTCATAATTCTGAACCTGTGGAAACAAAGCTGTTGGCTTTGGGCTAGGCAATGCTAATCTTTAGATCTTCTGAAAGCAGATGTAGATGTTTCTTTGAGGCAAGCTTGACCATCTCTCTAGCTTGACTGTCTTTCAAGGTGAGATGAAGCGAAAAATATGCAGGTTGAAGTGTGTTTAGATGCAGGTAGCAGCAGTTATTTAGTATTACTTGTTTTCCCTGTGGGTGGGGAATATACAGTGGGTTTTTTTTCCTCAGACTCATTATTTGTGAGGAGAGGGGAAGAACAGCACAACAGTCAAATCTTGCAAGTGGAGGAATTCTCACTTCTTCTTTGCAGGCCCTACAGGTTAGGGATTTGCATTGCAAAACCTCCCCCTCTGTTTTTAGAAAAGATAAATACAGTAAAGTTCCAGATGTAATTGATGATAAAGACATGTATATGGAATATTAACTAAGTCTTGCTTAATTCCCTTTTACATAAATTAAAAATCCCTGCTGCTTCCAGGTAGGTGGCATAGTTAAGGCAGTTGTGAAACAACTGGGAGGAGTGCTTAATGATGGACTTTCATGCCAGTCTTACCTTTCACATAAGAATGCTTTCTGTTAAGCTGCATAACTCTGCCAGTTCTAACTTTGTTTAACTTGAGAACAGATGAGTAGTGGAAGACTGGTGGAGTTTTAGTTTGCCATGAATGCCTGACAGTGACATAAAGGTCTTGCATGTCACCCCTAGATGTATATGCCAACATAGTTTCCTTTGATAGTGCATATATGACTGAACAGGACCTAGCTAAAACACTGTATCAGCCCAGTATTCCTCCTTAAGAGACAGAAGAGGAAAGAACAGTGATTTTTGAGACTACTGTACCTTTGATGCCTACTTTCTAGCAGTACAAAAGCTGAAATAGGGTGGCATTGCTATTTCATGCCTGGGCTCAGCCATGTCATCCATTGAACATTCTTGCGAGTAACAAGAGTTTCTCTTAGCCAGTAAGCCAGCTCTGTGAAGTTTCACTCCAAAGAGTAGAGGCTGGAAGTAGGTCTCTCATCATTGAGGCTTCTGCCAGCCTCTTGAGTTGGCTCAACATTTTGAGCTTCTCTTGCTGTATACAGAGGTGTTTCCCATCCTCACTCCTTAGAGTGCTGCTAGCATGAGTAGCTTACGCTGCATGCCTGTTGCAGCAGCATGATGAGAAGTTGCACTCTGGTTATTCAGATGTTTAGTCTAGTTGTGGGATATTGGAGCAGAGGGTATCTGGAATGTGTATTTGCATTTGTAGCTTTGCAATGATTATTGCAAAATGGTGTGTTTGTACTGGAGTGTGTAGCCACGATTTCCTAACGGCTGGGCTGAGACTAGGTGGATGCTCCATATTGCACGGCAAGAAAAATTGCCAACTGGCATAGCCTCCAGCTTCAGCTAACAGTTTAGCCACTAGTCTTCCAGACTCTGCAAGCCATCAGTGGTGTATTTCAGAGAGCTGAGGAAGAAATTTTAAATGGGTAAAGGAGAGGGGGAGTCTCAGTGCGCTGTTACAGGGATCCTGATGTTGTCTGCCTTTGCTGGCATCTGTCTTGCTTCCATACTGCTGGACTTTCTAATTAGCTGGCATCCCATGCCTCCCCAGTCTATTCCTGTGCAGGCATATGTGAATTACTGTGCCTAAATTTAGTTTTAATTCCTACAAAAAGCTTTACAAAAATCTAACTGAGATGTTCCAAAACAATACATTTGCTTCCTACAGATCTTTTATTCTTGCTTTGGTTGAGGAGAAAGCCTTAAGCAGTAAGTCTGCACTGAAGAGAATGAGCAATGTCATGGGCTTAAGTTCCTCTTTAGCATGCTACAAGCTCAGTATCTGCTCTGGTGAAACACTGCACAATGAACACTTCAATTCTTCTCTCTTCCACTGCAGATCAGCCAGCATCACTAACCTGTCACTGGATCGGTCAGGTTCACCAATGGTGCCTGCCTACGAGACATCTGTCAGCCCCCAGGCCAGTCGCACACATATGAAGGCAGAGACCACCGAGGACGAGCGCAAAATCCTTCTGGTACCTTTTGGACTTATATTTGTCTTGCTCTGTGAAGGCAGTGAAGTTGTCCTTTCTTGTACATGCAGCAGGAGCGTCTTGATGCCTTTAAAGGCTTTTGTCTGAACACTGTTACCTGAGGCCCTCCTCCTGATGCAGGGGTGGAGAATACTGATGCTGATTTGGGCACATAATTACATGTGCTGTTTGCTTAAAGGCATTTAGAGTTTTAGTTTTGGGAAGTGTTACACAGTGCGGAGTTGGTGTATGGTGGCTCCTTGTGGATTAAAGCTGTCATGGTTGCAGCTGTAACACTATGACCTCATTCTGTATCTCTGAAAGTTCAGATTTTCCCTTTCACAGACTGCGTAATCAGAAACTTTAAATGGCTGCTTCAAAATGGTTACACCATGATGAATGAGCTACAACAGCATATTGGGCCAAAACATAACTTGGCTCCTTCCCTTGTTTGCAGAATAAATACAACATTTTGCAGAAGGCTGTAGTGACGTATGTGTTCGAAGAAAAATCAATGTGCAGCAGTGTTCTGTGTAATCCTATTATCCCCTCCCCAGAGTGGCAGTGTTGTAGGTGGCAGTTACTCTACAGTGTTCAGTAGAAAACAGTGTTTCTTTTCTTTGAGGGAGGGGAAGCATTTCCAACAACTAAGGCAGAAAAGATGCAGAGAAGGGAAGGGAGAGTTTTCCACATGCTAAGAGTTGCAAGATTGCTCCCCATTGGCAATTTAGAAGCAGAAGGGCTGATTCCTGTGTTGTCAGGTATTTGCTTGCTGTCAGCAAAATGCATACAAGTATTCCTGAGGGTGCAGAAACACTCTAGTTCCTGTTCAGTTGCACAACTCCTTACCAGGGTTCTCTGTAAATGGGTAACCATGGGAGGGAAAAACATTTTTGAGGCATGTCTTTACACCACCCTACCCATGTGTATGTTAATGCAGGAAAAAATAAATTTACAGTGCTATGAACCCAACTTGGACCAAGATGATCTTGTCCTAGTGCACTTCTACTTCACACTGTTTAACTTTTGTTTGTTTCCTTCCTTGGAGGAGAAGGGGATTGGTAGTATTGCTTCTGGTGATGTAAGAGCAGAAGATGCAGTGTTAATTGATGTAGGGTTTTCTGTGAATTCCCACAGTTAGTTTAATGCCCTTAGCATCTGGAGCTGACTCCCTATTAGGAGTTAATTTGAAGCTTAACATACTCCATTCAGAAGACTAATCACAGAATCACAGGAACTTTGAATGAATTTAATGAACTTTGCTGATGAAATGAAAGGTAGAGGAGAATGCATGTACGCTGGGGTAAGCACATACTTCTGTGAGCTAGGGGTCAAAATCCATGAGTTGAAAGGATTTGCTGTGTTCTGCTAGTTTGTCTAGTTTACTGAATTCACCACGTGACTTATGGGTAAACCACAAGATAGCTGAACTGTGGAATTGCCAGTTGCATCAAATCTTGTGATCCTGTGATGTGTTCTGTTACTGATCTATTTGACCCTCTACCTGGTACAGAAGGGGAGCTGCTAACATTGGTTTTAGGGTTATATCCAGGATAGCCACTGCTGAAACAAAAGCAGAAAGCTAGTCCAATAACAGCAGTGGAGCAAAATTCTTGGATCTCAGAGTTCCTGTGGGAAAGTGCAATCCTGTGGGTCTGGCAGTTAACTGGAAAGCTGAAACCAGTTCAAATTTAATTAAAGGTTATTTTTTTTTTCCTCTGTTACACAAAAAGCGAACCAGTGAGGCATTTTCAAATGTGAGCTGTAGTGTCTCTTCTCCAGCCCTCAGGGTGCTCTGTTGCTCTCAAAATGATTTCAGGTCCCAGTTTCCACTCCGCAGCAGTAGGTTGTGCTGTGCCAAGCCAGGGTGCAAATAGGAGAGCAAAAGGGGCCAGGTGCAGGGACACAGCTCACTTTGGATGGAGCATCACTTACACAAGAGTTAGTGAATATGCTTAACAGGCACCTAAATAAGTACATGTTACAGGCTGAAGTGTTCCACGTGGTGCGAGGAAGAGATCCGCAGATTCAAAATTGATCAGTCGTGTTGGAAGGGGTACACGCCTTTTTTGCCTAGTAGCCAAAACTAGCAGTACCAAAAAAGGCTTGGTACTGGGCAGTAACAAAAGGAATCCTCTGTAAGAAATGGAATCCCAGAACTTGTAAATATCAGTGTGCAGTGCTGTGTCAAGTGATTGCTCTTTACCTGGACTTGATAGTATCATTCACAGAGCCTAGGTTGAGCACAGATTATATAGAAAAACCTTCCAAAGGATGAGTTTTCATTGTCCTCTGTATTTACACATACCTCCTGAGTTTGAGAGTGGGAAGCAAGAGGGCAGTAGTGAGGACATCAGTATCTTGGAAGTACAGAATCTTGCCACATTGAAACAAACTCTCCTTAACTGTGAGGGTACCCGCTTTTTCTTCCCTGGCTTCTCAACTTCCTTTTTATGTGAGGAAGGGTATAAGGAGCTGAACTCACATCTCTTCTCTGTTTCTGTTTGCACCTTTACATAGGTTGTGCAGAATAGCTTAATTTTTATGCCGGTTTGTTGAGGGCTTCTGTCCTAGAAGCTGATCTGGGGTTCCAGGTTGGTGTTAGGTCAATATGTGAAGGTCAGACTAGTAACTTGTACGTCTCCCTGCCCAGGATTCAGTCCAGCTGAAAGATCTGTGGAAGAAAATCTGCCATCACAACAGTGGAATGGAGTTTCAAGACCATCGCTACTGGCTGCGGACGCATCCTAACTGCATTGTGGGAAAAGAACTGGTCAACTGGCTTATTAGAAATGGGCACATAACCACAAGGTAACCTTGATGCTTTAGTACAACAGGTGTCTTCTGTCTCTGTGATTGGAGATTATGGCTTCTAACTGATACAGGATATCTTAGACTGCAGAGATAGTTCACTTTGCAGGGAGATGAAAAAGCTCAGAACTCTTTTTTTACTGACTACCAAATAAGTTAGGGTTCTGTTTCTGTGTGGCCCCAAACAATAGGGCACAGGGTGCTGTTGGGTTTGGGAGCTGATGTGGGAGGACGTTTCCACAAGTATCACTCAAACAGTTGGAGAACAGTAAGTGTGTTTCAAAAATGTTCACTGATGCTCCAGAGGGTAAGTCTGTCTCTGGGATCAGAGATCACTAATAGAGTCTGATAGCTAAATTTTTATGGTGTTGGCAGACTCTTAACCTTGTGAGCATAAAGAATCTGATGTATTTAACTACATAAGGAAGGGAATAAAACTGAGATGCTTCTATGCTGAGTGAGGACTTAGGTCCTCAGCATGTGTAACTCCAGCTAACAATGTGGGAGGAGCACAACCAGTAGGTCTTAATCATCTGCTGGACACCTCAGCTGAGTTTAGAATACTGGCAGTCCCTTTGGCTCCATAATTGAACCAATACATGCTGCTGCCTCTCCACAATATTTTAAATAGTGTCTAGTTAAGCATAGCAATTAGGATACTGATGAGCTAAGTAGTGTGTAGCAAGTGACTTTACTTCTGTAGCATGCTTGTACCATTTGTGTTTAGAACTAGGCCTAGAAAACCACCTCTGTTCTTATACCTCCAGGGTCCAAGCCATTGCAATTGGGCAAGCGTTGGTTGATGGGCGCTGGCTAGAATGTGTCAGTCATCATGACCAGCTCTTCAGAGATGAGTATGCTCTCTACAGACCATTACAGGTAAAAGGAGTAAGAAAGCTGTGGTTCTTGCTGGGCTTGGCTGCTGACTAGAATCTTGTCTAATCCTGTCCCCAGTAGCTGTTGTATGTCTTCTAAATCAGCCCTTCTGACTAGAGAGTTGGGATCCAGGCCTTTTTCCTTAGTAGTTTAAAACCTGAAGGAGGTGTTTCCCAGAAAGCTTTGGGGCTGTCCTCTATGGAGGTTGAATTGTTACATTTAGTATTGCTTAAAGTGGAGGAAAGGGTCGTTAATCTAGGCCAGCTCCTTTCATCATGGATATCTTCCACGGAGGCCTTGGAATGGCTTGTCAGCTGTGCTAATGTGTGCAGTATCTAGAATCTCTGTGCAATTAATGGTTACTGAGACACAATGGTGGCCTTCTGTTTGAAAATTCCTTCTTAAAAAACTTACAAAGAATAGGTGGTTTATATATACAGTGTTGGATCTTCTTGTATGTCATATTAGCAACTTTCTTCTGAAGGGGACAGTGTCTTTGTTATGCTTCCCAAGTAGGACTGACTAGCTGAGGAGGAGACAGGGAACTGGTGACCTATGCTGTCCTACCATATTTCATTGTAATCAAATGTGCTGAGGTGTAAGAGCAGTCACTGGCCTGAGTGATTGGGATGGGTTTTTTTAGCTTGAACAAGCTATCTCTCTAGCTTGTGTGTTACCTGAAAGCATTCAGTTGAGTCTTTGTGTTCTGCAGATTCTCACAATAAAGAATAGCTCAGCTGTCCCATGAACCTCAGCCAGAAAGCTTGCAGTCATAGCTTCTGGTCTTCCTTGTGCATTTCAGCTCTCTGCCACAGTCACACAGTCTTCCATTGAGATTACTCTGGACTTCATCTGGCATCTCAGCTAGTTAACTGCACTGTCTCTGTTTGCTAGTAAAAGCCTACCCTTCACTAGCAAGTGCTTGTGTATCCCTGTTAGTAACTATTGTAAGGGGCTTATGTTATTCAAGGTTTAAAGCCAATTCATGTTCTCATCAGCTGGAAGCACTGTCTGATCTTGTTTCTCCTGGACAAGAGCCAGGAGAAACAGTATTGTTGACTCAGCTGCTTACTGTACTTGCTGTAGGCAAGTGTAGGACAGTGAGAACTTCTCTTGAAGTGACTGGAGTCATAATGATGGTTGATGGAAGTTGCTTAGGCCCTGGCTGGATTCTCTGGCATTCTAGACAGGCTTTGTTTTAACACAGTAGACCCAGCTAGAGCCTGACTTAAATGAAACGTGTGGAGATACTTTGGTCAGTCACAGAACTGCTCCAGTGACTTAGAATTAGCCTCCTCCAAAAGCTGCATGTGCTGGTTTCTGGATGGAAGGATATGATCATCACCCACCTTGGCTGGGGATAGGAAGCATTCGAAACTGCTTAGCTGTGACAGAAAATGTGCATTAAACATGTCCTTTTATGCCACTTAGTCACAACTTATGTAGAGGAGGCAGACACTAAGCACGTGGGAAGTGTAAAGAAATACTTGTTTCCTGTCCGAAAGAGTTCCTATTTCGTGCCAAGGGGCATGGCCCCATGACTAACCTCATTCAGTCCACTGAGAACATCCTCTGATTTTTTTAAAAAAATGTATGATCACTATTTGTAGCAGGCTACTGTCTAAGGCTGCCTGATATTTTGCAGAGCTGTACTTGAGCACCTTTTTTCTTTCTTGTCTTCTAGAGCACTGAGTTCTCAGAAACCCCATCTCCAGACAGCGACTCTGTGAACTCTGTAGAGGGGCACTCTGAGCCATCCTGGTTCAAAGACATCAAGTTTGATGACAGTGACACAGAGCAGATTGCTGATGAAGGAGAAGATAACTTAGCCAGTGAGTGTGACCTGAGTCTTGTTCTCACACTGCCTTCTTCCCTGTTATCCCCAGTCCTTTGGGACATAGTAGTTTAACCATGTCTTGCTTTATGTGTGCGTTTGTGTGTGTGCGCCTGGAGCTGTAAGGATCTGAGCAAACTATAACCTAGTGAGTCCTCCTGTTTCTTATGATGGATACAGCTTTTGTATTTAGTGGAAGTAGTAAAGCTTCATACTTCTGATGGAAGAGAAGCACGTAAATCACTGCCTTCTGTTTCTCAGGCAGACTGCTTGATTTGGGCCCTATAGTAATGCACTAAAGAATGGCCAATACATCAGTATGCACACATGAAGATAAGACTAGAACTATGAAAAAACTGTGTTCCTATAGTATTGCACAGTAGTCTTTATGTATTAAAGACAATTTTTCTCCTCTCCGGTACCCTCGTGATACCCATTTGAACCCTTCTCCTCCTCCCTGTATCTTCCCCCTTACCCAACACTAAAAGACTCCGCCAGCCCTAGCAAGCGCACTTCAGTCAGCAGCTTCCAGTCCACAATGGACAGTGATTCAGCCGCCTCCATCAGCCTGAACGTGGAGCTGGACAACGTGAACTTCCATATCAAGAAGCACTCCAAGTACCCACATGTGCCCCCTCACCCTGCTGACCAAAAAGGTATGAGGTAGTCACCAGCTGGAGTTGCACATGATGGAGAGCTGGGCCCTTATAATACTGACCTATTTGGACACTACTTTGGTAGCTGTCTCTCAGAGGGGAAATATAATATTCACCTGGCACTCACTTGCAGTTTTGATGCGCTCACCTCTGAGAAGGCTCGGTAGACCTGTTGAAACACCTTCTCTGCAGAGTGTGTAACTTCCCCTGTGACTTTCTCTTTGCAATTGAAGGAAAGTCTCGTGCCTGTACATAATAGGGCAGATCCACGTACACAGGTTCTGGCTAACTGGGGTGGAAAAATAGTCTGTGCATATACCAGTTTGATATGTATCTCTGCGCTTTGAGATAAAACTGGAAAAGCAAGCAAGAAAAAAACCAAAACTAACTTGGAAGAACGCTGTACTGACTTCTAATTGTACCTTAATAAGCTTACATTTGACAGAGTAATTTAACTGATGAGCAATAAGGCCTAACTTATTTGTTCAGAAGAAAAGGTCCTCTTAAGCAAAGTAGAGGGAATCAAATACTCAGCATTGAAGACTTTTTTTTTTTCTTGTTCTTCCCTAAATAAGTTCTAAATTATCTTTATGGATAAGATAAGCAATCTTTCTCTATGGAAAAAATAATGTGCCTGCTTGTTGACAACTGCATTCTCCAAATCGGACATGGATTGGCTGAAGTAAGGGCTTGCCACAGGCTTCAGTCTGCTATATTCTAGTTACTTTATATGCTGGGTAGCAATTGACATCTTTCTCTGCTTCCTTACTTAAGGTTGCATCAGCTTTGTAGAGTTCTATCTCTGGCTCCTTCTGAGGAGTTTCTTGTTCTTAATTACTAGTTCACCATACCCCTTCAGTATTTCCAACTTTAAAAGGTGGTCCAATATTAAGTAATTTGGACTTCTAATGAATTAATCATTAAGTTTATGCTTGCATACAGACTGTGTTTTCTGAAACTGAAATGGTCACTGGAGAGAATGAGTAGTTACCTTTTTGTTATTTGGTAAAAATATATCTAGAAGAAGGGAAATCATAACTGTCTATTTTCCTCCCCCAAAGGGAGGAGCATGGACTGTTTGAAACTTCAGTTGATGTTGACAGTAGGGATAGGTTATCAGCACTACTGACGCCAGTTCATTATTGTTTCCTTTCAATGTTTCCAGTTTGCACCTTAATCAAATGAAAAGCTAATGCATCTACAGGGAAGGAAAAGTGTGGAGAAGGAGAATGGATCAACAAACTCCTCTCAGAGAGAAGGGAAGCTAGATTAAGTGAGCTGGAAACAGGCCCAGGTGTGCTTCAGTATCCTATGAATTGACAGCTGTAGCAGGTTTGTCTTTATCAGTGTGTGTTGGCAGTAAGGCAGGCAGTAGTCAGTTTATCTCTGGTCAGAGTCAGAGGGCTTGCAGAGTGACAGTCACGGTTAGGTATATCTCCATCTTTATCTCCTTCTACGAAAAGCGGTGCATGATGAAGGGGAAGCGTAAGAGAGCTCACCTCTCTCGGAAACTGCTGACCAAATCAAGGCTTCTTGTAGCCAGAACTGAAGCTCTTCTGAGAAAGATTTTGATGATTGAGAGGTCTGAGAAGATCAGCAGCAAAGGCAAGTGGTGAGGAGACTGAAAAGAGAGACTCTTGCCTATCAGTTATATGTTGGCAGCACTCTGCTGTCTTTGAATTTCTGCTGGCTGGTGTTAACTGTTCTGAAATGTGTGGTTTCTTAACCAGGCTCCTGTGTAGGAGGGTTAATTTGCAGCAGAGAACTGGGAACAATTCTTCTTAAGAGAATGAATTTCCCTTGAGGGGAAGACATCGGTAGTATGCCCAGAACTGGGATAGGGTGGAGATATGAGTGATTAAAATGTACTGTGGAGAAGGAGGTATTATCCTGCAGGTTTTTGCATACACAGAGGATACAGATTTTTCAGAGGACTCTTCTGTAATTTTTTTTTTTCCTGGCATGAGTCTCTAGAGGAAAGACCAGGGAGCAATGAGTTAAAAGGAATTACAGTATCTTGAATTGCAGGAAACACTACTTGGCAAAATAGGGGGACTGAAATTTTGTAGTATTTAAACAACTGTTATTCAAGGCTTTCAAAAGTTAGGTGGGACTATACCCTGTAGTGCCTAGAGTAGTGAAGTAGATAAATTCTAAAATGTTGTTGTAGAAATAATGGAGTGCAAAGACTTTCACCTTGTGTTCCTGATTTGTCCTGGCTGTGTTAAACAAAAGATGCCATCCAGATGCTACAGAGTATTGTGATGATTAGACAGCCAAGACTAGGTAGTTTAACTTGTGTGTAAAATGGAATGTGGTTATTTTAAGAACAGAGTACTGTAGTCAATCAGTGACATGGTGTGTTTGTTGCTATCAGGGGTCAGTAATTTCCCTGTGACTGTTATGGACACTTTTTTGGCTTGATTTCGTTGGAATTGCCTTTTGTCCTTAGACTGGATGACAGTGACTTAACTTTCTTTGAAATAGTGAAGTAAAACTGACAATCACACCCACCTTTGGAGTCTAGCAACTTAATTTCCTCACAGCTGTGTAAATTAGAGTTGTTGAGAGGGCACTGACAGGATAAAACATCAGTGCTAGAAGTGCAGGTCAACTTTAAGTGGTTAGTGGGTTTCTTCAAATGATTAAGGAATATGCAATTTCCACCAGTCACAGAGGTCAGCTGATTTGAAGGAACAGCCTGTGATGTACCAGCTCTGTTTTACAACAGAGTGGTTTGTGTACAGTCTGAGTCTAATGGCAGGACTTCTTATGATGGTATAGGTTGACTAATGTCTGGTGTGTTTCCAGCTAACTTGGAGTCACTAGAATTTCATGGCTTGTAAGATACTACAAGTCAGTAGTATAGTGACTCATTTATAGTATCATCTGTCTAATGACATTGGTACTGTGGAGTGTGTATCAAAATGGGAAACAGCAAGATTGCTTTCTGCATTTAAATTGGAGGAAAATATTAAGGGACACCTTTAAATGTGGGTTTTAGTTGCTGGTTTTAGAGATACAGGTGTCAGTATGGGAAACTTTATTTTCTAAATGTCTTTGCAGATGGGGATCCTGGTTCCAGGCATTTTGGGTTGTTAGTTTTTGATCCCTGCATCTAGTTTCGAGGGGGGGAAAGAGAAGATGATCTGAGTAACCATGACACAGTCCCTTATCGTTGCTTGCCAGGGCATAGCATGCCATTGCCAGGAGACCATTTGGTGCATCTTCTTTCGAAAAGGTGCACCGTGGTTTTCAGTGGATGTCTGTAGATGCATGCATCCCTGTTTGTGTATCTAGAGGAAAAGTTGTGGTTTTAGGGTTTAACCATACCAGTCTGTAAGGTGTATAAAATTTGTATGTGCTGTTCTCTGTTGGAGACCTGTGTGTTGTGGTATTTGCTTCCAGTGATGCCCTTGAATATCAGACCTAGGAATTTCTATGTTCTGGAGTGGGATTTTTTTTTGTTCATTTGTTTTGTTTTGATGAAGTTGTCCAAGGGAGCTTGTAAAATAGCTTGACAGCTAACTGCTTGCAGACACAGCTGCAGAATATGCTGCAGGAACCTCCTCCCTCCTAACATTCTGTGGAGCACAATGCATGTAGGGATAGTTTGAGGTTAGAAATGTGTTAGCCCCTCTTATGGTCTCAAACTCAGTGTGTGATATCTGTCCAGTCTAGGAAGAGGTATGGTATCTTACGTTGTCAGGATCTTCCCCTGGGACACAACTGGAAACAAAGTTACAGGAGGTGGAGCTGTATTGAAGAATAGCATTTGTGGTATGGAGGTGCCACCTGTGTCTTTGTCAAGAGCATAACTAAGGTTAGGTTTCAGCTGGGGTTAACTCCTGCCTTTGAACGTGTGTCAGACCTAATTTGAGTATGTTCACAGTAAGAGCTATTGCCCTGAGGTTGTTGCAAGGTGAGAAGGGATGGGGGTGCTAGTATGCAGGTGTAGGTGTGCTGCATGGCATGACTTTCTCCGGGTAGTCCATGGGGCTACAGGTGAATGAATGCTGAGGGTGAGCCAACTTGTATCAAGCAGTAGGTTGCTTGTAACCCTTAACTCTTCATTGAAGCAAGAGGTAAAAGGAATCTGCAAATAACCATCAAGCTGCAAGCTTCCCTTGCAGCTTCTCTTGCATACATTCATTGGTCATCTATTGAGTATCTGTTTGGAAACCAGTCATCTGCTGACAAGCTCAGATTTTTAAACTGGTGGCATGTAAGGGGTCTTTTGGGTGCTGCTGTTTAGAGACTTGTGATTGCTTGTGTCCTGTCAACTTTCTGTTGGTGTCTGAAATCTGCCTGGCTTTGCATCCTGTTTGTGGCAGGTCTGGTCCATTTTCAGGCAAGGTGATAAAGGGTTAGCTCTAGACTTCAATCATTGTGCTTTATAAGCCATTAGGCTATTACTGCTCTTTTCCTTTTTGTAGAAGTAAGGAACTAGCTAAAGGCACCACAAGCTAGCGGCCTCTGCAGAAAATAGGCTTTTTGTAGCCAGCCTGCCTGCATGAAAGATCAAGACCTAGCAAGCTAAACAGTAGCAGATGGAGCTTCACTGTATTTCCCATATCTAAAGTGATACATAATTCTTGCTGTCCTTTGTTGCTGGACATCCACCTGCCAGTGTGGATACCTCAAAATGCTTTAAACTGGTCTAGATTTCTTGCTCTTGAAGGCAGGCTGTTTTCTGTTTCCTTCACTGCGCAAGACAAGTCTCATGACTAGAATTTCCCATAGTTCAAGGTACTTCATTGGAGCATGAGAGCAAAACAGTTTCTGAAATGGCATTTTTAGGCTAGAGCAAGGAGGCCATTCTCTGTCTGGACAATTGGAAAAGCAAACTCTTAACTACTAGTTCAGTCTTTGCTCCTGTCTACTTTGTTTGTTTTGTTTCCTCACAGGAGGAGGTAGTATTTTCTTGTTGTATTAGAACTTTTTGATAGAACAAGAATGAGAGGATATTCTTGCCTTGATCACTCATCAAGCTGTTGCTAAATCGGTGACTAAACGCTTAGATGAGTAATGCTGCTTCTTCTGGTGTGGGCGTGTACATGGTAATTATATGGGTGCACCAGTGTAACCTGTCATTTTTGTCTCCGCCTATCTCCCTCTTCTCTCTTCTTTCAGAGTACTTGAATCCTGAGAACGGAGGGCAGCAGATGTTCTCTATAAGCGATGCTTTTATTAAAGGTAAGGAGAAACTTCAAATGTTGCTGTTGTACAGTTTTATTATCATGATTAAAACTCCTCAATATCCCTTTAATAGGGTATTGTCCCTTTAGAAATCTTTACTTGACAGTAAAACAACTGAATTTGTGGCAAAAATTATATAGAAACTGTACTCTTTAATTCTGTTTGAATGCACTTTAAAGCTTAAATTTCTTCAACTTCTCAGACTTCTTCATTCAGAAGCACCCCAGAAAAAACATTTTACTTTCTTTTTTTAAAATGAGTGACAAGCCTGTTCACAACTTCCCCTCCTACAGCCTTATGTAACACACCAATTTTAACTTTCTGTGCAAGCAAATGAAGTTGTGATATTAATTGCTCTGCTTCTATGGAATAGCTTAAGGCTTGATCTGTTAAATCTTTGTGGATTTCCTGTCATCACCACCTCCACTACTACTGCTTCTGAAATGAACAGCTGTTAGATGCAGTTCTGAGTTTTAAAACCCATGTGTCTTTTAATACTGTGGCCAGGTGTACTTGTGGGGGTTTCTTTTTTCTCCCAGTTAATGCTGTTTGTTTTGATGAACTCATAAGAGGAGGAAATAAGGTGGAAATCCAAATGTCTGTGCAGCCAGAAAAATAAAGTCTTTGATTAAACTGATGCTTAGTTTTTAACTGAGCTTTTGCAGTAGAGTGGACAAAAATAGGGAAGTCAGTGTGGTTTTTGTTAATCTTGTACATAGCTACTATTGTGTATGGAGCATCTGGAAGATGTTAATTGTTTTTAAAGAGTCTTTTTTCACTAGGCCTGCTAAGTTTACTGTTGTATAAGGATTTTGCAGTTGTATTTTGTGCTCAGAGGGGTTTTGAGCTTGACCTCTGAAGCCTTATGTACTTGCTGATGAAAATTTATGCACTACTGGCATAATGACTTAGAGATCCTGAGAATGGGGAAGTTTATAACTTCTCTCTATACTATCATAATACCTGTGTGGGAAGTAATCTAGTAGCTCTTTCAAAGCACAGAAAACTGTGCTGAAATAACTTCTATTCCTGGTACTGCTAAACAGAGAACAGTTCCAAGGAGTTACTGTGCAATATAGTGATTGAAAGCAGCAGGCCCCTTCCAAGTGAGGACTGTCTTATACTGCCGAAACATGCTTTCTGTTTACAAATCCAGAAATGGCTTTAGTTTTATGCTCACATTTAGGACTTAAAACCTTGTGTTCAGTGGGTACAGCCTTCACTGGCATCCTGTTTATTGTAGCAGCAGAGATAGTGTGATGGTTTGGGGGATGGAGGTGAGAATATGTGCTGAGATCTTTTGAAAAGCTTGTGCCACTTCCTTGACAGAAGATCGTTAGAGAATTCTCTAGTGTTAAATACTGTGACATAGGCTAGATAAACCAGCCTCCTGGCGGCTCCCTCTGCACATGAGCAGCAAAGAGGTGCTGTGGAGGATCAGGGCTGCAAGTCACACAAAGGTTCGAAAATCTGACACATGAATTGGTAGCATAGCTTTTCTATAAAATACACTTAAGAGATGCCATGAACAAAGGCTTTACGGTGCTATTTGGGCTGCAGCACAAATTGCAAAAATAAAAAAACTAGTGGGTTTTTTTAATGTCACTTGTGTGATGTCTTCAAAGCAGCAGTATATTATGGGTCAAATTAGTGCCTGTGTTTTAAGTCTAAAAGCTATTGTCATTAGGTGTTATGAATATACATGATAACTTTGAATTTACTGCTTATTTATAGGCAAAACTGGGATATAAGACTTTTCCCTTGTCTTGACAAAATTAGTAACGATGCAATTCCAGAAGAGGAAACAGTCAGCTCTGTACTGGCAGTACAAGGATTTCAGTACCACACTTTTCCTTCATACACTGAATACTGTTTGCTGCATCCGGTTACATGATATCTAGCTCAATCTCAGAATTTCAAGAGGCTTAGACTTATGTCTTAGTAAATTCTTTTAAAAGCTACTTTGAAAATGAAAAAGACGCGGGCATTCAGCTGTGACCTTATATTAACAAGGTTTGTTTGTCTCTTACAGAGTCGTTATTCAACAGGAGGGTGGAGGAGAAGTCCAAAGAACTCTTTTTCACGCCCCTAGGCTGGCACCACAGCAATCTGGATCTGCTGAGAGAAGAGAATGGGGAGAAACAAGCAATGGAAAGGCTGCTGTAAGATACATCTAGAAAAAGGAATTTACTTATCTTGAGTAACGGTTCCTGAAGCCTTCTCTGTTTCACCAGTATTGTGGACTTGTTCTACGGTGGAAAATGCAAGGAACTAATTTGTATTAAGAAAATGGGATTTTTACACTATATTTTGATTGGGGTAGTTTTTTCCCCTGTGACTCTTTTTAATATATTGAATATAGGACCAGAGTTAACTGTAGAACGTTCTAGACAGCTGTTGTTTCAGAGGACTTCCTGTACTATAAACATTAAGAAATTTTCTTCTGAAAAGTGACTTTTAATCACTGCTCTGTAGTTTTCTCAGGAGAAATCTATTTGTTTTGTCTCTTTTACAGGTCTGCTAATCACAACCACATGATGGCACTGCTTCAGCAGCTTCTGTACAATGAGTCCCTGTCACTGTCTTGGAGGGATATCATTGTTCCTGTGGTCTGCCAGGTAGTTCAGACTGTACGACCTGATGTCAAGAACAGAGATGATGACATGGATATCCGCCAGTTTGTTCACATAAAAAAAGTAAGTTTCAAACAGCGAGTGTAAGGAAACAGAAGGGGTACTGGAGCAGCTGCATCCTTGTTTGAAGAGAAGTGTCTCCATCCCACATGCCTCCAGCATGTCCAGTGGTGTAATTGTCTGTCATGGGCATTGGATTAGGTGGAGTTCTAGCAAGAAGTTGAACAGAAGGAACTTTGCATCCTGTGAAAAGTGCATTAATGCCCTGGAGCTGATCTCCTGTTTTAGGCTGTAGGCTGCAGAAGGTAGCAAAGAGCAACACCTCTGCCATGACTTGCTTCCTTTCTGGTTTCTGCTTGGATTAGAGATATAATAAATGCTGGATAAGTAGCTTGCAGGACTCTGTGTAGCAATCTTTTTCCCTGTAACTAGCCATTACGGAGGATTGAACTCCTCCAATGCCAAGTACAGTGACTTTCTTCAAGAGGAAAATGTAATTGTTACAGGATGGTGCATCCAGTTCTGCCAGATGTGTTGACATTACTGCATGGTAATGCTGGAGTTCTGGCATGCAGGGTTTCTTCTGAGATAATGATGTAAAACTAACACCTAAGGAGCTAGTGTGACTAAGGACCAAAGGTTTAGGCTTATTTTTATTTGGCAAGATTCACCTCAGGAGGCCTCTCTTGTTTGGAAGCAATGTAAGATATGAGGAGAGACTTACTGTTCTGGTGGTAGCTCTGAGGCATCTCTTCGGGCATGATCAGTTGTTGCTGCCTCTCCTGAAACTCCAGTTCAAAGAGCAGGTGTTTAGAGGAGAGAGCCTTTTGTAGATGTCTGGTATTTTCACATGCTGATTACAGAAATATCTTCTGGAACATGTTTTTTCAGAAAACAGTTTCGTGTTGTTTATTACTCTTGTAATTGATACTGACTGTAGGCACGTGAGTCAAGTGTTTGATGTGTTCAAATAATAGGTACAGATTTAATTTTCTGTCTTTTTTTTTAACTTTTTCTTTCCTTAAAGTTGGTGGTGGTTAGTGGAAGTGGCACGTACAAAGGTATATTCTCCCCAAAGCCTACAGAAGTTGGGTTCACTTAGCTTCCAGAGTGTACCTGGGTTAACAAATAAACTTCTGTTGGCAGGGGTGCAAAGATCCTGAAACACAGTACTTCTTTTCATGCTGTCCTTAGTTTGCTAGATTTTAAAGGAAAAGTTGTGTGTCCAGCATGACTGTACCTGATCTTTCAATCTGGTAATTGAGGGTGTAGCTGAAGCTCACACATCAGCTAATACAGGCATTCTATGTATCAGGGTTACTGTATTTGAAGTTATGGGAGTGTATGACAGCTCTAAAATGTTCTTTGCTTTATTAGATCCCTGGTGGAAAGAAATTTGACTCCATGGTGGTGAATGGATTTGTTTGCACTAAGAATGTTGCACACAAAAAGGTAATGCAGGCTTGACTAATGAAGTGCTGACTGTAGTGTGTGCTGAGGAAACAAGTGTGACTCCTTCATTTTTGTGTCTTGAAGCTCTTCTTACCACTTGGAGGTTCAGGAGCTTTCTCTAGTTGGAGACCCTAAGTAAGAATGGGTTTTAAAGCATTGCTTTTCTCAGTTGTTTTCTCTTAGCCTGGAGATTCTAGGAGGGGAAGCTTTCCTTGTGCATGCACAGAAAACATGCTTTCTGCCCCTACCACTACAGAAAGCATCTAATAATTCCCCCAAGTTTTAGCCAGAAAGAGGCATTTGTGGTTCTGACTTACGACACTGTAGTAAAGTGAATCTTTAAATAAGGCAGCAAATCAAGATAGACGGATTTGGATGGAGGCTTCGAAGTGTATTGAGACTTTGGGGTTCTTGATGGTGTCTGAGTAGACCTCTAGCATTGCACTCTTACTGGACAGTAGCTGTGAAATTCCAACAACTGAGTGTAACATCTTCATAAGAAGGAAGAATGTGTAACTGGGCCTGCAGGAGGAGGGATAGCTGAGACACTTAGAGGTTTTTTTTGGGGAGGGGGGGATGGGGAATTGATCATGGGAAACCTCTCTGTCTTTTGTACTTCTTTCATTCCAGGTATTTGTATTTTTAATTGCTCTTGTATATTTTTAGATGAACTCCTGCTTAAAAAATCCCAAAATTCTTCTACTGAAGTGCTCAATTGAGTACCTCTATCGAGAAGAAACAAAGTTTACCTGCATAGACCCCATAGTACTTCAGGTGAGAGCATGCTTTTGATCTTGGTTAAAATTGCCTGATGTCTAGTGATTCAAACAAAATGATGATCAGTGCCTGACACTTCTCATTGTGTAAGGTGGAGTTGAATGAGTGGGTCTGAATGGGAAAGAGAAAAACTTCCTCTTCTATCAGCTAGTTAAGATGACTATCACTGTAAAAATGGTGCAAACTTGTAGCATTGTGCCGAGGGCTTTTTGTAATCAAGTTACATGTAAGTCAGCACTCTTAAGATCCTCACAATTAAATGCAGCTTTTTAGAAAACACATTTTGTTTTTAATGATATACTGTATAAGGAATATACACATCAGAATGTCAGAGCTAGGCATGGCTTAGGTGTGGAAAGAAATATATGAAGAGTTATTGTAAGCTAGAGTTGAGTTGCAGCTGTGTTGTTTCTTGTCAGGCTTGGGAAAAAACATGACAACAACCAACCTAAGGAGGTAAAAAACTACAAAATGCCACTTTGGAATAGGCCCCCTGCCCCTGTGAGAAAGGAGGTGCCTTAAATATGGAAGCACTGAAATGGATAGGTGTCTTCTGTAACACACTGTATTCCTGCCTGAGAACTGGTGTTCAGGCGTTTGCCAGGATACTTGTGACAAGGGCATTTGGTGCCCTGCTGAGCTTGTGCCATGCTTGTTTCTGTATCTGACTATGTCCTTATCATGCATCTAAGACTTAAGTGTTTGGTGATTGATAGTCAGGATTACAGGTATGAAAGCTTTAGCAATAAACTTGTCTCTTAGTGAGTTGCTTTTCTAGTAAAAGCTTAAACTCAGACTGTCCTGCGAGTGGGGTAGAAGTTTCTATTATACTTTTTAAACATTGGTCTCCATGATTTTTTTCAGTGTCTGCTTCAGAATGTGATCATAATTATTTGTGTATCTGTGTTAAAGTCCTGTAGGACAGAAAATACTAGAGAAATGCTAGTTCAATTGAAAAGGTTAGCTTCTAGCAAGACCTTTATCTCTGTTACTCTGGCATGGATGTTTGTGTTCTAAGGAGCTGGTGAGCTGCTTTTGTGGTATCTTTCACTTGCTCAGAACTCTTAAAACCTCACTGATCTTAGCTGCAGTAATACAGTTGAGAATACCTGACTTAGGAAGCTGAACTGTCCCTCTAGCAGTGTAGGCCTTTAGTTCAGGTGGAGTTGCAGCCCTGCTTTCTCTTTCTGTGAGTGATAATAAAAGCGTGTGAGGGAGTTTTATTACAGAGAGAGTGGTGAGGTGCTGGAACAGGCTGCCCAGAGAGGTGGTGGATGATCCGTCCCTGGCCGTGTTCAAGTCCAGGATGGATAGGGCACTGGGCAACCTTATGTAGATCCAGGCTGGAGGTTGGTGTCCCTGCTTTGGCAGGGGGGTTGGAGCTCTATGATCCTTGGGGTCCCTTCCAACCCGTGCCATTCTATGATTCTATGACAGTGAGATGAAGCCAGGTGAGTATGGCTAGAAGAGCAATTCTGCACTGCATAGTGTTTGGGATCCCACTCCAGCAGCACTGTCCCTAAGTACAGATTTAGGGACTGAGGCTCTGTATACAGAGGTGTAGAGCACTGGCATACTCTGCGTGAATGGAAGTGTCTCTTGCTGCTAGCATTCAACAACAGCATGCAGCTGAAGCTGGAGAGCACAACGTGGTGAATCGATTTGGTTTAGGATGCTCTAATTCTAGCATCTTTCTAATGTAAATCCTTTTCCCGTGTAAGGAAGTAAGATGCATATATGTATGTGTGGGGGGTGTGTGTATATATATATATGTTTGGATTCTGCTGCAAGTCTCTTACTTCATACTGTCATTGCACAATATCCTCATGTGCAATTAGTGCATATAAGAAATTGCTGATAAACTGGGCAAATGTGCACAGTGGGCACAGATGGTGCTTTCTGGGTAGCTGCTTTCTCTGTTTTATAGGAAAGGTCAGCATATAATGGAGAGAAAGTAGAATTAAGCATTTAAGTGTGGTTTTTTTTTCAGGTAGGTTTGCAGTAGTTAAATGCCATACTTTCTTTCTGCCTACAGGAAAGGGAGTTCTTGAAGAACTACGTACAGCGGATAGTTGATGTCAGGCCTAATTTGGTCCTTGTTGAGAAGACTGTGTCCCGAATTGCCCAGGACATGCTCTTGGAACATGGTATCACTCTGGTCATCAACGTCAAGCCAGTGAGTGTTTCCTGTCAGTCAGACTAGGCTTTATGGTGGATCTCTGTAATTTTTCCTTGTAGCAAGCTACTTGGAGAAAGCAGAGTTTTCTTATTTTCTCACCTAGCTGAAGCTGGGCTCCTTTTCTAATGGCACAGCCAGCCAGAGAGCTGCTATGGGAGTTGGCTGAGCTCCTGGTAGTCAGCACTGTACATCCTGGAAATCTGTTCCACTTGAACAGTTCTAGATACTGCCAAGGAAGGACACGGTCTTACGTCTCACCAGAAATATTTACCCAACTGCTTTTGTAAGGTTCTTGTGTGTTGTGGGTGTGTGTGTGACTGGGTTTGATGCAGAGTTTGCATCCCAGTGAGAGGTTTCCTGGCTTGCACTGGCAGTTTTTGTTGGGGGTTTTAAAGAGAAGGTAAGGATGATAGTGTCCTCTCTGCACTGTAAATTCTTACCATTCTTTCCATTCTTACAGCAAGTTTTAGACCGGGTGAGTCGAATGACCCAGGGAGACTTAGTGATGTCAATGGATCAACTGTTGACCAAACCACGTTTGGGAACCTGTCACAAATTTTATATGCAAGTTTTTCAGTTGCCCAATGGTGAGTAAAACTTGATGTGTGTTAGCTTGTGTGTGTGAAAGGATAAATGCTTTGCTCCTCTTAATTAGACTGGAACTGTTGGGTGCCTTGTCTAATCAAGTATTATCCTTCCTACTCATTTTTCTTTACCTCTGTTACATCTTGGGACTACAGTGGACACAAGCATGATATTTCTAAGGTGACACATGCTAGATTTTAATTAGGCTTGCTTCTTTCTTCCAAACTGCTTTTTCGCTTCCTGCCACACTGGAGTTTGTCTAGTCCAACTTCCTGTTCAAAACAGGAAGGATTAATTTCAATGCAGGATGAGATTTCTCCAGGCTTTATCAGCCAACTCTTGAAAATATTGCAGAACAGAGATTTCAGAGCCTGTTTGGGCACCTGTTCAGTTGTTTAATCATCCCTTGGCATAAAGAATTTTTCTGTGTGTCAGCAGAGAATCGTAGAACAGCCTGGATTGGAAGGGACCTCAGAAGACCATCTGGTCCAACCTTAAGATATCAAAACCTGCCTTGTTGCAGTTTGTGCATGCTGCCCCTTGTCCAGTTGTACACCTTTGAGAAATTAGGCTTTTCTCATTTACACCCTTTTAAGCAATGGAAGTCTGCAAAGGAAGAAGGAATAAATGCTGCCTGACAGGTTATCAAAGGTGTTGGCACGTACAAATACTGTTGTTGCATATCTTTGTGGATATGTAGTCTACATCTCTTCTTCCACTTCTCCATGCCCCCTTCCAAACTTTAAATTGCACTCTAAATCTTGCAGGCTTTTGACTTGTAAGGATGAGTAAATATGCCCGAAAGTGGCTTGTTTGCTCTGCTGCTGCAGAATATTTGGTGATTTTTAGAATGCAATGTTTAGGTCACTGTATTTAATTTGGACTTGATGATGAATTGTTCTACAAAACTTCTCCTGTTTTGTAATGAATGTTTGTTTTGCTTGCAAAATAACACTTCATACAGTGATGTGAATTTCTGCAGCTGGGTTGTGCTACCTGTTATTTGCTCTTAACCTTTGTTACAATCTCCTCAATGTGTAAGATACCTAAGAGTAGGTGAACTGTAGTTGTCATCCTAACTCTTGTTCTTGCTTTTCTTCTAGATCAGACAAAAACCCTGATGTTCTTTGAAGGGTGTCCCCAGCATCTGGGCTGCACTATCAAGTTGTGTGGTGCTGCAGAGTACGAGCTGGCCCGTGTAAAGGAGATCCTGATTTTCATGGTCTGTGTGGCTTATCATTCCCAACTGGAAATCTCTTTTCTTATGGATGAATTTGCCATGCCCCCTACTCTGACCAAAAACACCTCCTTTCACTCCCTTATTGAGGAGCCAGGAGATGAAAATGAGCAACAGAATCTCTTCAATGGTGAGGATTTTAGTACAGCAGTCAGAGACACGGAACTATCCTCTGAGAAGCTGCCTGTAATCTCTGAGTCAGTGTCCTCTGATGAGGTCAGGCTGCTTGAACAAAGGGTTTTATTTGAGAGAGGTGACCAAGAGAACAGTCAACTGGAAGCCGTGTCCTCAAAACCACAAGACCATCACAAAGCAGTGTCACAGTTCCCAGTGTTCAACTCTGTACCTCCTGCAATACCAGAAACATCCCTGCTGCCCCTCCATGGCATGGACCAGCACTTGACTACTCTGGATAGCCAGGCACCAGAGCCTCTTCAACAGGCAGATGATCTGCAAGAGTCCAAGAGTCAGATGAGAGTCTTCAGAGACCCTCTCCAGGATGATACTGGTTTATATGTCACAGAAGAGGTAACCTCTTCTGAGGATCGTCTCAAGACTTATTCTGCAGCGTTTAAGCAGGAGTTGAAAGATGTCATCCTCTGTATTTCTCCTGTAATGGTGTTCCGCGAACCATTTCTTTTGACTGAAAAAGGCATGAGGTGCCCTGCCCGGGAGTACTTCCCTGAACAAGTTTATTGGTCTCCTCTCCTCAACAAGGAATACAAGGAGTTGGAGAGTAGAAGGAAGAGACAATTATTGCGAGATCTCTCTGGACTACAAGGGATGAATGGGAGTATCCAAGCCAAGGCTATCCAAATCTTACCCTCTCATGAGTTGGTTCATACTAGAATAGCAGAACATCTAGGTGATAGCCAGAGCTTAGCCAGGATGCTGGCTGACTATCGGGCCAGAGGAGGGAGGATACTACAGAAAAGCACAGATCCCTTTGCCCAAAGTAAGGATGTGTCTAGTGTCCCTACGGGAAAAACTGGGTGCAGAATTGAAGAGGACGAGAAGGGACTAGCTCAGAGCGAATCCACATGGTCTCATAAGGTAAGATTCAAAGCTTTGTTAACTCCAAACCATCAGTTTTTCTTGGTAACACAGATGATGTAGTGCCTCAGATGTTAAATGAGAGTTGGTAGGGATTTTTTTGGTTGTGGATTTGTTACTTTACTGGGTCAAAACTGTGTTTTAGATTGCAGTGCTCTGGGCAATGTAGTCAATATAACCAGGGATGATGTGGATATCAGAAAGCAGAACAAGAGACTGACTGTAAAATTTCCCTAGAAAGGGAAGAGGTGGTGAGACTGCTTTCTGAGGAAGCCAGTCAGCCAAGAACCAGTGTATTTATTATGTTGCCTGTTTGGCTCAGCTGTATGGTACTGACTTCTGAAAATGGGTACAAAAGAAGGAGCAAACTTTAAAGTTTCTGAAACAGCTCTATTGCTGCTCCTATTAGTGATCTCTAAAAGTGTAACGTATCCATCTTCAGAAGTTTTAACGCCATGGAAACAGCAGTAGGCTGTAACTACTTGAAAATATTTGACTGTAAAAGTTTGGGTGATCTGAAGAAATGTGAGAATCTCATAGCTGGAGGGGGCAATATTTGAAATTTCAAAGCAAGGCAGTATATGCTTATAAACAAACTAAAGTTTTTAGGAGACTGCCATGTAAGTAACTGACTTGTATTTGAGAAATAGGATCTCAAGTTTCCTGAACTAGAAGCTGTTCAGGAAGAAAGTCTATGAACAAGAGTAGCAGAGCTGATCTCTGGAAATGGTCAAACATTTTGGTCCCCGAGCCAGTCAGCTCCCAAGTTCGTGAGCAGAAGTCACTCTTTAATTTGTGCTTGAATGTAAATCTGTGTAGCTTCACAGGCCATAATCTTACAAACTTTAAGACTAGCCCTTGCTCGGCATCAGACTGGTTGATGCTGTTTTAAATTTATTCAGTGATCAAAGAAGAGTATTTGGTAACTTCATAGTTCTGTAGGGTGTGGAAGGGCAAACAGCTACATTCCTGCAGCACTGTGGTAAATCTCTTCACAGAAGACAGAAAATTGGAAGTCTTTGTATAGCCTGGATGAGGTATAATATATTAGCAGAGTTTTTGACTCTGAGGCCTCCTAAGTTGTACAGTGCTTGGGAGACTCTGGATGTTTGTCTGGGGACTCTTGTTTTTTGTTTCCTTTAGCTTTCTTTCTGTGTACATTGATTTCATTGTGTGTATTAGTTATGTTGTTCTAAATGTGGCAGTTACCAATTATACATGGTACAAGTCTACCTGAAGCTTGGAGATACTGCAAGGTTAAGCTGTACAAAAGGAGCACTGTAAATAAAACTAGGAACAGAATTTTGTCATCAGGAGTTGTGGGTGGGTGGAGGTGTCTGTAACCAGTAAATGAGTTGTTTTCTGTCTACCAGGTGGATTGCCTGAGTCCAGTAAACCATCAGAGGCTCTGTGTTCTCTTCAGCAGCTCTTCTGCTCAGTCCAGCAATGCTCCAAGTGCCTGTGTTAGCCCCTGGTATGAAAACTAGCCCTCTTCAGCTTCTTCAGTTGCTATCTTTTTCCCTAAGTTGAGGGCAGTGCTTGCCTCATAGTGCTATTTCTTTGAGGGCTTCTTGGTAGGTTGTGCCCATTCTATAATAGGAACTGTTGGCAAAAGAATTTTGTCTTGCCCAGTCAGGTGGATCCAGTGCAGTATCCCATGATGTCTGTAATCCCCAAGGCATGAATGAGAGAACTCAGCCTAAACTAGAATGCTTTAGCTAGTCCTTTTTCCGCAGAGTAATCTGGTGGAGGGTGAGGTGGGTGGCACTGTATGCAGTCTCATGGGGAAGAGTTAGTATTTGTAAACACAGAAGAATGGTCCAAGCCCCGAAATAGGCCTTGAGAGAATCTCAGAACATGTCTAGACTGCATTATCTGAGTGCCATTTGAATGTATTGTTGTCGTTCTGATAGTCACTGGCATCAAAAGCTTTAACTGCATTTCCAGTTTAGGGGGCTGCAGTGTGTTGCATGTAACCTATGACACACTCCTAACTCTACTAAACAGGATAGGTCTTCCTGTTTCATCATCCATCTCAGGTGAAAATAGAGAGTTTTCTTACAGGGAAGGGTCTAGAGTTCCTGTAGGAGCTTAGGATTGAAGCAGAGGTGGCAATAAGTTCGCTAAACAGCAACAATGACAGAGGATGTAAATTACCAGAATTGGAGATGTCTGAATTGTGGCATTTAAAATATCTTAAGTATCAGTTTAAGTGGCTTTGTCACCGCAGGTTCTGAGAAAGCAAAATTTGCTATTGAATCTTTTGGAGAATAAGCTTTGCCTAAGCCTTCTTCTATCTTCTGAATAGACCCTTTTTTGTCACTGCTTAAATATCAGTGTTTGAGCCTTCAAGCTGCCAAGATTTCTGTGCCTAGATATTTTTGAATGTGATCTGCAAAGGTGCAGGTGAATTGTATTCAACTTTTAAACACCAAGTTTAAAGTTGCTCTAGCAGGGCTCTGACCTCATTATTACCTGCAGTGATCTAGGAAGGGCAGTCAAGAGGGAGAAGAGCCTTGCAGGGTATACAGGGCTGAAAACAAGTCAGCAGTGGGTTCAGATCTCTGCACCTGAATCCATTGCACAGCTAACAGTGGCTGCATCCACCTTCCCAACCTTTTCTTTCTCTGCTTTAGGATTGTGACCATGGAGTTCTATGGGAAAAATGACCTGACTCTAGGGATTTTTCTGGAGCGCTACTGTTTCAGGTGAGCAGGAAAATGTTATAAATATCATTCTAAACAAAACAAAAGCTTTTGATAGTGCTTTGAATTTGACCTGTTGCAAATAGACTGTGCACTAAGAAGAATAGCATGCAAGTCTGCAGAGCTGGTTCTGTCATAGCAAAGCTTACACATACAACAAAGGAACCAGCAGATTTATTATTATGCTGTAGGGAAACAGGAACTGGATTTAAGAATTCACTTACTCATGTTCACTTTTGCATACAAATACATCGTCTGCTTTCCTATTTCAGCCCTGTACCTCTTAATTCGTTTAATGAGGAAGTGAAACAGATCGTGAAACGAGACTCACAAGTTCATAAAAATGGACGTATTTGCTTAGCACTTTCTTGTAGTGATTAGGGTGCCAAGGAGCTAGTTAAGAGTCTGAGCATGGATTCCAAACAGCTTTTTTTCAAGACAAGGTACTGTGTTGATCACAATTTTCTGAGGTTCCTATTTGAACTTTATATGAGTTCTAGAATAAAAAACAATCACCTACTCCTTTAGTGTTATCTGAAGGTCTTGGAGTCAAATCTGCAAGGTGGCTAATTAAATGGTGTAGAACACTTCTAGCCCTGGCAAAGTACTGTGTAATTTATTTCATCTGACAGAGGTGCAAGTGGTTACGCTTCATAAATAACCAGTACTGCCAGAACCCCATACAGAGTCTCATCAGGCTGTGAAGCTGGATAGGTAGCCTGTGGCTCTTTGAAAGACAAGATTACTCCATTCTCACCACTGGCTACTTGTAGTAGCAAAATGCTCTTAATGTTCAGCCTTTTCTGGAGGAACAAGTATTTCTCCTTGTGCTGATCAATAAGGAGGAGGAGCTTAGCTGCTCACTTAAATTAGCATGTACTAAAGTGAATGCTTTGAAATCTTCATAGTTTCAGTAATACTCCCCTTCCTGCCCAGCCCCGAACAAGGAGGGTCTGGGTGTTTTTTATCTTCTTTCTGTGTTTGAAGACTTCCCCATTTCTTACTCTGGTACCTAAACAATTCAGTCTCTCTTACCTGACTTAAAAGAAACCCATTCAAAGAAAGATCATGCATTTTTCAGTTCAAAGAGAAACTCCTCTTTTCCTTGAGGACCTGAAACATGACTGTTTAGAAGGCTCTTTGGCAGTGTACCACATCAAAGGCCACTGAGGACCAAAGATGTGCCAAAACGGTCTTCTAAGTTGATGCCAGGCACCTCCAGGTGCTTGATCCATATTTTGTGGACAATATGGAATATGTTAAAGTGATTCGTTTAAAAATGTTGTGATAACCAGTGTCCAGTCACTACTATTGGGACCCCTATAGCCATTGCTGGCCAGGGAACTTCCCTACATGCTGTTTCGAAGTCAATACAATTCACTCTGCAGAAACAACCTTCACTAAGGTTGGGAAACTTCTACTGTGAAGGTAAATAGTACTAAGATATTAAGAGGCATGTTAGATATGTTGGATCAGTTTTTCAGCAGTGCCTAACCTATGATCATTCACAAATGTGTCTGTTTCTCTCTATAAGGCCTTCCTATCAGTGCCCCAGCATGTTCTGTGAAACACCAATGGTGCACCACATTCGTCGCTTTGTTCACGGGCAAGGCTGTGTGCAAATTGTGCTGAAGGAGCTGGATTCCCCGGTCCCTGGGTACCAGCACACCATTCTTACTTACTCCTGGTGTAGACTGTGCAAACAGGTAAGGATGTGGATGTAAGAATCATCGCTATTCCAATTTAGTATTCCTGATGTGACTGGCCTTGTGCAGAAAGGCAGCACTTTTGAGAAAACCCTCACCCCTGGAGCTATGGCTAAACACAAAACCTGTTACTGCTACAGATGCTCTCACATATCTACAAATTCCTCTTGTAGAATTTGGGCTGTTGAGGGTGAAACATCTTGGGTGGGGTAGTCCTGCTGGAAAGCATCAAATCTGGCTCTGAGAGAATAGGCTCAATTAGTTTCCAGCAGTATATTGACCCCAATTTGTGACACATGGGGGGGAGAAAAAAAAAAGTTTCCCTTTTGTATGAAGAGTATGGTCCCTTCCCTGCAGTGAATCAGTGTGGGCATCAAAAGGGTGTATGTGTGGGGAAAGGCAGACAGTGAGACATGGCTTAGTAATTGTCTAAAACCCTTCAGTATCCTTTGATCTGCTTATGGCCTGGGCAGTCTGCATTGTATCGATGTGGTGTCTAGACTTCCTTTAGTAGTCATTAGAAAGTAAATAAAATCTTCAGTAGAGGAATTATAAATTGCTTTAAAAAACACGAGTTAGTAAGATTGTGTATTATTTGAAACTTGTTCTGTAATTTAACAAAGTAAACATTACCAACTAGATACTCCTCTCTAGCTGAACATTGTAAAACTTAAGAGCCTTCAAAGTGATGAGCATAAAGGTTAATTAGAAAAGATTCCTGCAGTGCCTGAAATGCAAAACGTCTCGGTTACTCATGGGCATGACTCGATTCACCTACTTACGTTGGCTTAAACATGGGTGTTGTATTTAAAGATACCTGGAGGAAGCTAATGTAGGTGCTGAAGGCAAGCCCTGTGCTTCTGTGGATACACCTGTTCTATAACCTCTTATTTCTGTGTGCTCATGTAAACACTAATATGCTTGTGGCTATTACATATAAAGCAGTGACTACTCTGAGCTTACAAACACTGCTGAAGTTGAAATACACTGCAGGGCAATGCCAGCGTATTTGCAGCTGAAGAATCACCAGAGAAAAAGTATGTGATGAAGCCACTATTGCTGACTGAGTTGCTGCAAATTGTCTCTGTGTATAGAAGTATCATTCCTGGTCAGAAACTTCTGCCAAGGATATGTTTGTACTCCCAGTTTTGCAACTGTCATCAGCCAGCAGTTGTTTATTTGATTTATTGTAACTATGTGTCAGCCTAAGCTTTGGATAAATGCTTGCTTTGTTTAGTTAGTTTCAGGGTCATGGATGCTTTTGGTTTTAGAAATGCTAGATTACTGTCTAGCTTAGCCTGTCCTTTGTCTTGGTTGAAGGATGAAATTAAGACACTTGGCTTTCAATTTTTTCAGGTGACACCGGTTGTTCCCCTTTCCAATGATTCCTGGTCGATGTCTTTCGCAAAATACCTTGAGCTGAGATTCTATGGGCACCAGTACACACGAAGAGCCAACGCAGAGCCCTGTGGCCATTCCATTCACCATGACTATCACCAGTATTTTTCCTATAATCAGATGGTGGCATCTTTCAGGTGGGGTCCATGGCTAAAAGCTTCCCTCTCCCTCTAATATTATGTGAAGCATATAGGTTTAATAAGGATTCGTCAGGTCTCACATTTGCTTTGAGTGTAGTGTGGGATAACATGACTGCGCTGTAGCCACAAATGCATGATTGTCTGCTGGCTTGCAGAGGGCATTGTGGGTGCCATCACCGGATGGGGTGGGCAGTGTGCCTAAGAATGGAGGGCTTCAGTTTTTGATACAGAAGAGAGACGCTTTTCTCTGTCTAATCTTGAAAGCTTGCAGAATTTTGGTTTAGCAATGTGATCTGTGATTTTACTTTCTTGCATAGGAGATAAATGAGCATGCTGGCTGTTCCTGTTACTAGAAGTAACTAAAGCCCTAGACACATTGACAGTGCCCCATTTCATATAGGGGCCACAAACCACAAGGTGGTGTAGAATTAGTACTAGGAGGGGAGAGTGTTGTTAATAGCTGTCATATTGCCTTCTCAGCTACTCTCCAATCCGGCTGCTCGAAGTGTGTGTCCCACTCCCCAAGATCTACATCAAACGGCAGGCTCCATCAAAGGTTACCATTTTGCAGGATCTCAAGGACTTCTCTCAAAAGTAAGCCTTGTTCTTAATGCCTTTCTCAGCTTACTTGTATTTTAGATTTTCTTTATTAGCAGAACACCAAAACATTTTTGCTGGTATATGCAAGGCTTGCTAATACTTGTTAATAGAAAAGTAACGGTTTTAAGCACGTTTACATGTGTGTATTCTTTTAAGGGAGGGTGGTATTGGAATACTGTTTATTACCTTTAGATGCTCTGTCTGTACTGATCTCTCACTTTTTCATCTGGTATCAATTAATCTTAAACATAGCCAGTGGAAATGGAATTCTTCACTTCTCAGTCTCTGAATGTTGCACTGAGTGATACAGCATATGTCTGAATGACGTTGCCCAGTAGCCACTGAAAGGTTGACTATTCGTGTTTGAAAAGTTGCCTTTTCTTACAAAATGCCTTCTCAAGCTCAGCTAAAGTAGTTCTAGTTCCTCTCCCTAATACTGAAAGTGGAACAGAGGCGGTGGTCCTAGAAGGATTAATCTGAAAACTGCAGGTAACACTTGGTATCCTTACCCTGTGTCACAGTTTTGCATAGCTGGGTGCTGAGAGAGGTACTGGGGGCTGCAGAAAATGGCTTCTGGAATGCTCTGCTGGCCCCCAGAAGCATCAGGCAATTCAGGGCCAAAGTTGCTCTGACCAGGGCTGAACCAATCAGAGATGGATTCATAGTGCCTCTGAGAATCACATATAGGAGAAAAAAACCTGAAAGCAGTGGCATTTTGCCACCGGAGAAGGGAGGGAGAAGATGTAACAGCTGTGCAGACACCAAGGCCAGGAAAGGGTGGGGGAGGAGGTGCCCCAGCTGCTGGAGAGAAAGATGCCCCTGCAGCCTATGGAGAAACCCATGGTAGAGCAGGTGTCCCCCCCGCAGCCCATAGAAAACGCCGAGACCCCACCTGCAGCCCGTGGAGAGGCTCCACGCTGGCTGGAGCAGGTGGAGACATGGACAAGATGCTTTGACCCTGCGTTGGGATAAGCCCCTGCCAGCACTTGCAGCCATAAGGAGAATCAGAGACACAGATGAGCGAGAGAGTTTTGCACTGGAACAGGTTTGCTGAGGGAGGTTTGGAAACTTGTGGAGGACTGGGACTGAGAGACATTGTGATTTAAAGCCCTGTGGGAAAGGACTCACGTTGAAAAAGTTCATGGAGGACTGTGTCCTGTGGGTGGGACCCCACAGTGCAGCAGGTGGAGGGTGTGGAATGAATGCCCCCCCCCAGCTGAGAAGGAAACCAACTTGCAAGGGACTGACTGAAGCCCCCATCTCCCAGTCCCTGCCCCCCTGTGCTGCTATTGGGGGGGAGGGGGGGGGGAAGAGGGAAGTGAAATCATGACTAGAGTGAAGTCCGCTAAGAAGGGAGCGGGGGGACGGAAGTAGAGGTGTTTTAAGATCTGGAAAACAGCTCATGAAGAAGTAACCGAGAACCCCATTTTTTTCCCAGTGCCTGCCCCCCCGTGCTGTAAACGGGGGGGAAGAAGGGAGGAAAATTCTGACTAAAGTCTGCTAAGAAGGGAGTGGTGGGGGGAAAGTGTTTTAAGATCTGATTGCATTTGGTTTAAGATCTGGTCACACTCCTGACTCTGGTTTCACTGTTCTCTGTAGTGTAGTGTAATAAATCAGGTAGGGTTTTTTTTCCTTCACTCTGTGTTGAGTCTGTTTTGCCCATGTCATTCGATGACAGGATGATCTCTCCCTGTCCTTATTTTGACTCCTGAGCCTCTTTGTATATATTTTCTCCCCTGTCCAACTGCAAAGGGGAGTAATAGACTGACTTTGGGCATCTGGCCTCCAGCCAGGGCTAAACCACCACACCCTAACATTCCTTTTTGGAAGATCTGACTAAGCTTAAATCCAGCCTTCAGCCCAGAAAAACAGCAAAGGCATTGTTCAGATCTGTTGTCTGAACAGAATTGTTTTCATTGCATTGGTCATGTGACAACTAAATTCTGTGCGGTGTGCAAGGCTTTGTTTTGTTAGCTATTTAATACAATGACAGCAGGCAGTCTGGTACCTTCTTGGAGTCCGAGGTAAATTACTGTAAGCCTAGACACCTTCTAATTGTAGGAACAAAAAAAAGTGCTGATACAAGCATGATGGAAACGATTGAACCCAGCCTGAGTGCTGTTCTGCCTGGTGGCAGCATTCCTGTATGGCTGATGTCTCTCGAGCTTAAGTCAGGTGGTTACAAAGCTCCACAGGTTCTGAAATGGTTACTCACTCTGACTGTCTCTGAGCCCTTCTGGTGGAGGTGCAGCTTGCAGTCCCAGGTTCTTCCTAGACACAGATGCCAGAACAATTTCTCTCTGATGGCAGTGTGTTTGTATTGCTCTCTGACGCCTGCTGCTGCCAAGAATAAGTTGTGAAGGAATGTCAGTGTAGACAACTCTGAGGTTTCTGCCATGCTAATGATTTTTTCCAACTTTACAAAAGATATGATAGTCTTCTGCGCAGTAGGCTGTCCACTAAGTTTACGTGCATTCTTAAATGCTAATCTTAAGCACATTCAGGCTTTTATTAAAAATGCTGAAGATATTGCAAGTGATCTCAGTGTAACTTGGTATCCCTGTTGATAGGGTGTCACAAGTGTATCTTGCTGTTGATGATCGCCTTGCGTCTCTGAAAACGGATACTTTCAGCAAAACGAGAGAAGAGAAGATGGAAGACCTCTTTGCCCAAAAGGAGGTAATGGAGTATTTCTGTACCAGCAGACTGCAAAGCGTGTCGAGAAGCCACTCGGATCTTGTGTCTTCTCTGGTCACAGAACCCTGATAGCTTTTCTTTTGGCAGATGGAAGAGGGGGAGTTTCGAAATTGGACTGAGAAAATCCAAGCAAGGCTGCTTTCATCATCATTAGACACACCTCAACAGCTGCAGTCTGTTTTTGAATCTCTCATAGCTAAAAAGCAAGGACTTTGTGAGATGCTACAAGCCTGGAATAATAGGTAAGGGAACCCATGTTGGAATCATGAGCAATACTGATAGTGCATTTGGTTATAGAAGGGAGGAGGTTCTTTTGTACTTGCTCTCCCTGTAGAGCAGTTGCGGTATGGAGTGTGTTACCATGGCTTGTGCTGAATTGTCCTCTACTGGGTAAGACCATGGAGCTGGCTGTTTGGAACAGAAAATCATCTGAGGACAGATAATCAGCGTTGTGTTGTGGAGCTCAACTTGCATCTGAGAGGAGCAAGTGTCATTTGAATAAAGTTGGAAGAGAGGTGAAGAGATGAGTGTGGGAAAGCAATTAATTGGGTGAAATTATCTCAGAGGTGAAGAAAATATTCAGATTTTGGCCATTTGAAACACAGTTTTGTGTATGTTAGCAACTGCCTGAGTGCAGTAAAGACTTGTGAAGGCTTGGCTGTATCCTAGTATAGAGAAACTTCATAACTTGTGCCTTTCATAGCTAATACCTGTAACCTAACTTTTGCTTAATTCTTCTTTGTTGCTTTTTGTTTATTTGGATTTTTTTTTTGTGGGTTGTTTTTGTTTTTAAAGATTGCAGGATCTCTTCCAACAAGAGAAGGGGAGAAAGCGTCCATCAGTACCACCCAGCCCTGGGAGACTGAGGCAGGGTGAAGAAAGCAAGGTATGATTGCAGCCTAG
This sequence comes from Gallinula chloropus, assembly GCF_964237585.1. NCBI lineage: Eukaryota > Metazoa > Chordata > Aves > Gruiformes > Rallidae > Gallinula > Gallinula chloropus. Next base: position 26,541,023 of record NC_140090.1, on the reverse strand, counting down.
AAGCTACTTAAACATTTCTTTTTTTTCTGGGGCAACGTAATAGTCTTAATAGTGTTAACCTTGATCAAGCAGCAAGTAAGTTTATAGAGAGGAAGAGTGTAGTCTTTAAAGCAGCATACAGAGGTGATAGTGGTCATAAGCATGTTGTAAAGTTGAGTTGCTGTTGTCTTGTCTCTTTCATGTGTGGCAAATAGTGGCAGTGCCATGGGTGGGAGTACTGGGCTGTGGTACATAGGCTTTTGCAAGTGTTCCACAGAGGAAGGATACAGCTGTAAAGAGCTTGGAGCATCACCATTGGTGTTTTATGATTGTACCTAGATCAGCAACATGGATGCTTCCCCACGCAATGTTTCTCCAGCACTGCAAAATGGAGAGAAAGGTCTGTTGTTTGCTTATTTTTCTAACAAAATAAACTTGTTGTAACACTCCCCACCACATAACATGGGAGCCTTTGTTAAATTCCATAGTTTAGGGAAATAGTAAATTGCCATTGTGTCAGGTGCAAATAGGCCATTTTCTAGCTTGCTTTCCAAAAAGTGACATGTGCTTCTGAAGCTGAATTGGTCAGCAAGGGTTTTTTTTTTTTCTTGAAACTTGAGTTAAAAAACTTTCAGAGGCTTTTGAAATAACTGAGTAACTTGGGAAATGCCTCTCATCTCTTCTGTGAAGTTGTTGTGGGTGCTGACGCCTCTTACATGTGAAGCACACTGAGTTTCTGGGAACTGAAAGTAGTGGGTATTAGTGTATACATCTGCTGAAGGCTATGGGCTATATTGGGCAGTCTGCCCATCGCTTTGCTATGGGTTGCCTTAGCTGCTTTCTAAATAAAAAAACACTTGAAAATAGACACTGGTGATAGCTGGGTTTGGGAGCAAACAATATCACATTCTGACAGCTATGTAAAATGCTTTCTTCTGTCTTTAACTGTCCTTGTAATCTCAGAGGATCGTTTCCTGACAACTTTATCAAGTCAGAACTCCACAGGCTCCACCCATCTTCAGCTGCCCACCTCTCCAGAGGTTGTATCAGAGCATATGAGTGGTGGCAACACACTGTCTGAACAGGATACAACAAGCAGCTCAGAAGGTATAGTTCAGTTGTGGTCTTGTATTCTTTCTCTTTTTTTCTCTATGGCAAGTGTATGAGATCCATTTAGGAAGTGGTAAACCTGGTAACTCTGGTCTGCAGCCTTCCTTCTGATTTTACAGCTTGAAGTTTGACATTGTGAAGCAAACTTAACTTGCCTGTGTTTCAGATGTGTTTGATGGACACTCACTGGGATCTACAGACAGCCAGGTGAAGGAGAAGTCTACTATGAAAGCTATTTTGGCAAACTTTTTGCCTGGAAACAACTATAACCCTATTCCATTTCCCTTGTAAGTACTGCATGGTATGTGGTGGATGAAATTAGCAGTCTGTTCAAATTCCAAACAGATCCATGCATGCTTCCCTTGCTCAGTATATATTTTATCACTTGGGTTTAGCTCTCAATAAAATAAAGAACTTCCTCAAGGCAAGAAGTTTTCTGCTTCCCTCCTAGGAGTTTGTAGGCTGTTATTAATAATACCCTTGTGCATATACATTATCAGTTTCACTGCCTCAGAACTCTTGTGGGGGAAAGGGGAGAAAGATGCCTCCTAACTTAATTGCTACAGGGAGGGAGCATGAATGTCCTTCCTTAGCAAAAACGTACTAAATCTATGTGCCTGCTTCTTGTTTTTGCTTCCAGACCTCTTCCAAGGGTTGGATTCAAATTGGCATTGTCTGGGTGTAGGTCAGGTTCAATGGTTATTGCATGTACCCTCAAGTCCTCTTCTCATGTGAAAACGGGCAGGCTGGAAAGTCTTTCAGCTACTTGGTCTGCGTGCTTTGTAGTGTTTTCATTTGACATGAGCCTAACGTTTGGCAGCCTGAATTTGACTTGTGAATCCTACCCCCAGGGTAGTAGTGGAAACCACGGGTTAATGAGGCAAAGGTTAAAACACTAGACACTACAGACACGTAAAAGAAAATCTTGCAGAAACCCGGGAGGCTTTTTTTCTGTGCTAAACTCCTTGTTCAGACAGGAGTCCAGGTTTGTGTCCAACATTCATTCTGCAGGCTATGCTGCAGGACAGTCAAAACAAGCTCAGGCAGGATTTGGTGCCGTTAGAAACAGTGGCTGCTAAACAGATATAGACTCTTACTCTAACTTGGAGTTGGTTTTCTGATCTAAGCAGCTTGCTTGAAGTGCTGGTTGCCCTAACCCATTACCACTTAGATTTACAGAGCTATGAATGTGTATGTTGGGAGAAGCTGATGTGGGGAGCTTTGGTTCCATGCTGAGATGTGCAGCTTGTGTCTGGGAGTGCAGTGATGAGATCTGGGTTTTGACCAAAGCTTAAACTTTTACTTCTGCATGCTTTTTAGCATCTTCTAACAGTCTCCCAATTTTGCTTTCATTTAGTGACCCAGATAAGCACTACCTGATGTATGAGCATGAACGTGTACCTATTGCAGTCTGCGAGAAAGAACCGAGCTCCATCATAGCTTTTGCTCTGAGGTACTGGTGTGATACTGCTCTTCATCTGACCTGTGTTGTATGTACTTCAGCAGCTTTTCTGTGCAAGGAGTATTTAAATCATAATAGTAGGGAACAAGCTGGACAGAATTTCTTCACTCAGCTGTGGTGAGAGTTTCTGCTAGAGCTGAAGTTCTATTCATTTTACTACTGAGATGTGGATATCCAACTTGCAACTGGAGTTTGTGCATTTCTTGCTGAATTCTGGTATGCAAAAATGAATTAGCTTTGTACTAGTTGAATTAGTGTTCCCTGCAATGAAATACTGTTGGAGAAAAGAACAACTAAATTTTTCTCAGCTCTTGAACCTGGAGGAAATTCAACTGAGTATTCAAACTGCAGTCTGTCCCTTGCCTACCTTTGGTTGTAGCAGCTTGTGCCCTCCAAACCAGCTGCCTCACTAAATCTTGGTGTTTGCATGCCACAAGACAGCAGGCTTTGAAAGAAGCGCATTCTTACGTTCTGGGAGAGGGAGAAACGAGGGGATTTTTCATGCAGTATGACCTAGAACAGCTTCTGGTTTTAAGGGAACTAAGTTCTAATTGTAAGAAAAATGTAGGAGAGGTTTTTTCTACTGTGGGTTTTTGTTTACAGTGGTTGTCTCTGAACTGAATCTTTGGGTTGGTGTTACAGAGTCTACCAGGGAACAGCTGACTCTCTCATTTATTTTCCTTTCTCCCTCAGTTGCAAGGAGTACAGAAATGCCCTGGATGAGTTGTCCAAAGTATCTCTGAAGAACAGCTCTGAAGAAGGACTACAGCTGAACAGGTTACATGCAGGACTTCCAGTACATAGAGCAAACACACAGTGCTTGTAGGGACTAAGCTGAAAACAGGATGAGAAAGGAGCCTAAAAATATGCTTCTTAAGATCTCTGCTTTCTGATGGACCCTGATGCATTCCATGTAACCAATGCGTATTTGCAGTATATGGGTTTCCGTTTAATGCTGGGGACTCCACTGGCTCTATCACCTGATCACTTAACTGTGTGTGTGCCAGGGATTACTGGGCCTGCTTGCCTTTCCTGTGGTGATGGAACTGTTGCTGTGGAGCCCTGGGAGGTTTTTCTTGGGGGAGGATTTGGGAGGGGGGGCTGTGAAGGAGGACAACTATTGAGTGTCTCACACTATTACAACTTTAAACTGTACAAGAGCAGTTTAAACTGTACAGTTTAAACTGTACTTAAGCAGTGCATAGTGTTAGACGTGGAGGAGAAATAAATATACAGGAGTAAAGTAATAGTGTTTTGAATGGCAGTATTTGTTGGGCTCATGACTTCTTTTTGGTCTTTCTCCTTTCAGCATGTCAGACAACAAACCAAAGAGTAGTAGCCCTGTACGCCTGCCTGAGGCTAACATGGGTCCTTCAAATCGCAACACAGAACCAGAACAGAGTAAGACTGTTTTGCCAAAATCATATCTGTGATGCTAGTCAGACTTGATTCTATGTAACCTGGGTTAGAGCTCTTATGATAGTTAAGATAGGACAAAGAAAGTACATTCTGAGCTGAAATTATGATTAGTCTTAGAGTTGACTTGATGTAGAACGTGTGTGTGGCTTTTGAAATCTGTGCCCAATATGGCTTTCTCTGATTCTTACAAGATCAGACTATTATTCTCTGATTTAATGTTACAATGTAGCAGACCTTGGGTTGTTCTTGAGTCTAGCCTGTTCAGCTGGGTATGATGCCCACAATATGTTCTGACCTCTTTTGGCACTGCCTTCTTTAAAAAGATGGCAGTTGAAATATTTTGAAATGGAGAAGTTCTTATGTTAAAGTTACTTAAAAACACAGACCAAGCATAAGTAACTCAACATTCCAGAATGCTACTCAGAACACTGTCTGCCAACTTGATGGACCTTGGTTGTCTCAAGGGTGGCAAATGAGTTGAGTTGGATGATATAATCCATCCAGTTAAGGGAATTCTTTATTCATTGTTCTATGAGTCATGGTTTTGTTAAACTGCCTGTGGAAATGCCATGGCAAACTCCTTTATTCCTTTTCACTGCAGCAAAGAAACCATCTAGTGTCTTGTCTTTCTTCCGTGGCACGGGAGGGAAGAGCCCAGACCTCTCCTCTCAGAAGAAAGAGACTTTGCGTGGTGCTGACAGTGCCTACTACCAGGTTGGACAGATGGGCAAAGAGGGAGCAGAAAACCAAGGAACAGAGCCTCAAGGTAAGAGACTGTTGAGTCCATCTGCTGTTTGGGACTGTTACTTCCTCCCAAACCTCACTCATACTTGCAAGGCTCAGATTGCACTCTTCATACTTTTTCACCAGTCCAAGATTATTCCACTTGCACTGCAAAATGAATGATTTGAGCATCAAATGTAGGTTTCTCATAAAGACATTATTTTGCTTTATGGGAAAGGAAGTAGGGTCTTTCAAGCCTCAGAAGCTACAGGGACACTGAGTAGTCTGGGCCCGAATGCCTTTGGAATGAGTTGACTCTAAGCAGCCTAGTCTCTCTTCCTCACTTCCATTGTTTCAGCTCATGGAATATGAATGAAGAGAAAACAAAGAAGTTGTACTTGTTTCCCATGAACAGTCATGCCCTTCTAGCATATGTTTTTTAGCATATAATTAGAGCTGTATCTCTCAATTCCTTCTGTATAGTTCCTTCTGTATTCTTGAAAAGAAGAAAATATTTCTTTGTAACGTGAGTTTACAAGTAGTATCTTACCCATCTTTAATAATGGTCAACCCTGACTGGTCCCTTTATCCCCTCAGATGATGTAGATGGAGGAGATGGACAGAAGAAACAGCTGGTGAATCCCCACGTGGAACTCCGTGAGTAGTTGTAAATAATAGCAATGTGAAGTCTTAGCTGAAAACTCCTCTTTTCATGCAAATGTAAGGGGAATCCTGAAGTTAATAATAATTATCTTTTTATCTGTATTGGTCAGGAAGGAAAAATAAATCAAGAATGGAGCAATGCAATTGTTACTTACTGTAACCAATCTCTGTCACAAAAATACCCCATAAAACTTTTTTTGTGTGCTTCTTTTTTAAATTTATCTTTTTCCCATGGCATATGCTATGAGCTAACCTAAGGGGGGGTTGACTAAGATTTCAGTTTAAATCCTGTTAGTTTAAACTTCCAAGGTACAGGAGGTGTGAGGGAGGGATGTTTTAAGGGATGTCTTCTAGACACTGATAAAATCTGTAAGTGTGTCTCAGGCAGTCAGTGAGTGTTGCTGCTGTTACCGAGGAAGATCTGGGTTTTTTTGCAGAGTTTTCAGATCCGAATGCCAAGTTCTACTGCCGGATTTATTACGCTGGCGAGTTTCACAGGATGCGTGAAGTGATACTGGGGAGCAGTGAAGAGGACTTCATCCGATCACTCTCACACTCCATGCCCTGGCAGGCACGAGGTGGCAAATCTGGGGCTGCGTTCTACGTGACGGAGGGTAAATGCCACTTCTTCCCCCTTCGTAACTAGAGAGTGCTACTTGTGGTGGGTGGTGGTTAGCATGTCAGTCCCAGATTACTTCTAGCCATAGGGTTGCTGACTGAAGTGGCCACTCAGAATGGAAAATAAGTTGTTCTGGGGTCTTTAATACCAGATCTTTTTGTCTCTGTGCGCAGGAGAACAAGCTGTAGTTCTGTGCTTCACTAGCAGCAGCTAGGAAGTCCAGTTGAGCAGAAGGGTTGTGCTCTATTAGGCAGGCTTCATCTTGAGTATAATTTAAGGAACACTGGTTGTTAAAGACACAAGTTTTCTTATAATCCCACAGGCTATAGTTGATTTATAGGGTTATTTTCTTTTTAAAGATGTGGCTGATTCAAGGCCCCTACTTAAACCAAGTCTTGGATGAGAGCATTAATCTAAGGCAGTTGTTTCTCTGTGATTTGCTAGAAGACTGAAATCCAGAACAGCTGAAATTCAGACTATATGAAGTAAAGGAGTTTCTAGAAATGAGCTTCTGTAGCTAAAGATTTAAGAGGATTGTAGTCCTTCAGTTTTGCAAACCACTTCAGCATTACAACAGTCCTAAAGAACTTGCAAAGAATACATCACTTTATGTAACCCAGTTGTTTCTGATGTTAAAACAGATGATAGATTCATCTTGAAGCAGATGCCTCGTCTAGAAGTCCAGTCGTTCCTTGACTTTGCTCCACACTACTTCACTTACATCATTAATGCAGTTCAGCAGAAGGTAATTTAAAAAAAAAGTCCCTTCTACTGTAGGCAGTGTTTTATGTTTTACAGGATAGTAACACTTTTTGTTATCACTTCGAAGTAAATGTCAGAGAGTATGAGTTGTACTAATAATGTGGTTTTAAGATGAAAAGTGGGAATTGTGCTAGAGCTTATAAGCTGTAATACCCAGTCAGATACAACAGTGGTGCCTCTAGTATTTGATTGCTGATAGCCTGTATGCAGCTCTATCTTTCCTTATGTCTTCTCTTCATCAGAAGCCCACAGCACTGGCCAAAATCCTTGGGGTATATCGAATAGGATACAAGAACTCTCAGAACAACACTGAAAAGAAGCTGGATCTTCTTGTCATGGAAAACCTTTTCTATGGCAGGAAAATGGCTCAGGTAAGAACCAAGTGCTCTGTTCCTTTGCAGGGCAGTTCTGACTGGGAGCAAGAGCAGGGTTACCAGTAGCTGTCTCAGTAACTTGCAGCTTTGTGTGTGCTGTCTGTATCTCACACTGCTTGAGGATGACAGTTGGTGCCTGTTTCCTTTTTACATGATCCTTGGTAACTTGATGCCTCTATCAGCTAAATCAGATAGTGCAGGCTTCAGCTTCTAGAAGCTTTATTTGTCCCTGCATCTCCTGTGTCTGAGAGAAAGTATTGCCAATCTAATTTTGAAGATCTGAAGCCTTTTTTGCAAAGTTTTTAGAAGAACTTACTCCTATTACAGAAGACCTTGTATAGAAGGAGAGTTTAGAAGAGAGAGATGGTGAGCTACTGTGTAGTGGGGGGAAAACTAACAGTGCTTTGAACCTGCTGTTGTCTCTGAACCATTTCGTGTGGGGGACAAGGTTTTGAGTTCAGCTTTGCTCTTAGTAAAGGAAAAATGACTTTCATGAGGCGGTAAATTGGAAGACCTTAAATTCAATGGGGAGAAAATTCTCTTCAAGTACAGAGCTGATGCTGAAGAGGCAGTTCACACAAATGTCGCTTCTAAAACTAGATAGTATCACTTCTTTCTATCTTTCCTCCTAATGCCTGACCTCAAACAGTGGGTCTTCATGGGAGGAAGTGAACTGAGGGCATTCTAGATAGATGAAAGAATGTTGTGGGTTTTCTTTTTGTTTCTCTGTCTTTTAAATTGTGAAGGGTGATCATCCACCAGAACAGAGACCCAAAGACTGTACACTAAAGTTAGTCAAATTTTGACTGAACAGGGTTTGGCCAAACCTTCTCTAATGGTAGCTGCTTCAAGCAGGGCATTGGACTGGAGACCTCCAGAGATGCTTTCCAGTCTAAGGATCATCTGTCTCTTGCCTTGCCAGCAGATGTTAAACAGTGCTTCATGCAACACCCTTGTCCCTCTTTAGTGGATTTACTTTTGTCAGCATTTCAGTCTGTAGGAGCTGGCAGCAAAACTGAGTTTCCCTGTACAATATAAAAATAGGAGCACCCTATTAAAATTTTAACTTTTAAAGAAATGAATTTAACTTAAGATTAATTCTGTCCTAGCTGAATCAAGGATGTTCTCTTAAATTAGGCTAAACATTGATGAAAACTTGTCTAAAATTTTTCAATTGTAGGCTTAGTTGCTACTGTCCTCTTGGGAAACTTGAGGTTTTGTGGTGTGAAGGTATTTTTTGTTAACTCTGTTCTTTCTGCAGAGATTGCTTTTTCAAACACTGCAGTTCGGTGTTGAAGTCTCTAACCCTGCAGAACAACATAGTGCTGGTTTGCATTTGCAGGTTTTTGACTTGAAGGGCTCCCTCCGGAATAGAAATGTTAAAACAGATACAGGCAAGGAAAGCTGTGATGTAGTCCTGCTGGATGAGAACCTTCTTAAGATGGTCCGGGATAATCCTCTGTACATCCGTTCCCATTGCAAGGCTGTGCTGAGAGCTTCCATACACAGTGATTCCCAGTTCCTCTCCAGCCACCTCATCATCGACTATTCCCTGCTGGTGGGTCGTGATGATACCAACAATGAGCTGGTGGTTGGGATCATTGGTAAGTTACTACTTGTATTTTCTTGCTTTCAGTTGGTGAAACTGCTTTCTTCTGGTTTAGTTCTTTATAGTACTCTTAAAGCTGCACCATCACCACCAGAGATGTGTGTCAGGAAAGCTTGTATTCTCCCTGATGGAATACCACCCTATCCTCTCATGGATATGCAAAGCGGAGGCAGGAATTCTCTCTAGCTCTTGTATGGGCTTGTATTAGCGTTTGTGTTAATAAGAATACATGGAGGAGGCCACACTGGTAGTGAAAAAGCAGCCAAGTTGGTGTTTAACCTACACTTGGACTCCAGCTCATAGAATCATAGAGTCATAGAATGGTTTGGGTTGGAAGGGTCCTCAAAGATCATGTAGTTCCAACCCACGTACTGTGGGTAGGGATGCCCTTCACTAGACCAATTTGCCCAAACCCCTGTCCAACCTGGCCTTGAACTCCTTCTAGTTAAAGTAGGGAAAGCTATTTGTAGACTTCTAGGTGCTTGATCTTTAAAAGTTAGGTTCAGCGATGTTTGCATAGACATCTGAATTGTAACTTCTATGAAGGGGACCTAAAGAGAAACAATATTGGTAGGGATGAAAGAGGGAAGTTAAGCATCATGATATTACTTGTGGTCATGAAGTCTGACCTGGATAATGAGTGGCAACACAGTAATTACCTCCCTACACCCTCTGACTTGTGACTGGGAAACAGAGCCTCATTTTTAGGCAGGAAAACTCATATTGTGCAAAAGACTTGGAAATGAAGCCATTTTGCAGGATGTGGAAGCGACTCTTGGAAATGAGATGCTCTTGAAACCTACCTCAGAAGGTACCTCAGAGATGCTTCCAGATGAGACCTTAAGCCAGGAGTTCTGGCATATTCTTTTTGAGTTATTTCCTAATAAAGTTTGAAAGCTGTCCTGATAACATGTCTAGTTGACAACTGAAGTCCCAGATACAAAGAGCTGCAAGTTGTTACTACTTTCTAGTTCTGTAGATTCTTTAATAGCTGGGTAATGGGATGAGACTGCCCTTTCTGTATGTGTGGCTTTCTGCTGTCCATATAGAAAGAGAATATCCTGATGATGTTTAAAGCTAACAGTTCCGTCGCTGTGGTGAGAACAGCTGTTTGTGATCTAAAGGAGCTTGTTTAACCCAAATATTCAAGAAGAGAGTACATGCTTACTGTATCAGGCTATCACAATGGTTTCTAAATGATACCCTAAGAACTTAGAAAGTACTCGAGCTAGATTTGTCGTGGTGGCAGCTGAACTAAAAACCACTAGACTGGACTGAGTTTGAATCTGAGGTCAGAGTCTCTAGCTATTTTAGATCCTAATGTGATGCAGGGAACAAGTAACTTTGGTCTGTGAGGAGCAGTGAAGGCTTTGAAGGCCATGTTGTGTGGGTCTCTGGGCCTTGGGGTGTGAAGTGGCGTTTGTTAGTGCACACACTGATGATGGCAGTCCCAAGGCACTCTTAAGGGACCATTTTCAAAGAATAATCAGATAAATAGGTAAGTCTTAAGATTGGCAGGTCTGGATGAGTTCTGTGTAAAGAATATCTGAGGTGAAATACATAAATATCTATGGTGGCCTTTTGTGAAACCAGAAACAGTAAATTCAAAATTGTATAATTACAGCTGTAGTTAAATTTTTAGGTGATGATACCAAGCAACAAAAAACTTGACTTACTGCAGGCTCAGCTTTGCAGTCCAAAATGTTCGTGTGCTGTAAGGACTGAGGATGCTTTCTCTGAAGAGGGTTTGGAGACAATTCCAAGTCTTCTTGTTGCAGCCTCCTCTTCCAGTCAAGTTCCCTGGTGGTGTTTCCAGTCCTCCATATCTTGGAGTAAAAAGTGTTTTGCTGTGGTGTTAATTCTGTAGGTGGCTGCAGTGATGAGAAATATTACTACTGGCTTGAGTGGATAGGTGTCCAAGTTGTTAGCTGCTGCAGGGAAGTTGTGGAAACTACTTGGGAGGAAATAAGTTTTAGAACAGTGCTACTTGGGTCATTGCAGACAGGATATTTTGTTTATGGATATTTTTGTCTTTTTATTGCAACAGATTATATCCGCACTTTTACCTGGGACAAAAAGCTTGAAATGGTGGTGAAGTCAACTGGCATCTTGGGAGGACAAGGTAAGTCTAGAATGACAACAGAACTTCTGATCCTGTTTACGTGTTACCTGGAAGCTTCCAATAACTGTGCCAATAAAGCCACAACTTCCCTGCTGTGCAGATTTTCAATACTAGATTGAGTTGTCCAGAACAGGGGAAGGAATAACAAGTTTCAGAAAAATTTAGTATGTTGATCTGCCTCCATGAATGACCTCTTCCTAGAATTCCTGTGAATGGGGTAAAGAGCATCTACTTATGAGACTGTCCTGTTTTTTATTGTTGTGGTTTTGCTCCAGCTGAGAGCCAATCACCACGCAGTTGCTTGTCCTTTAAAAGGAAAAGGTGGGGGAAGTTGGTGGTGGGGAGGGAAGGGATGGCGAAGGAAAAAACCCAAAACCCCACGGGTTGGGATAAGGATAGTTTACTAGAATAGCAGAAAGAGAGATATAAAAACGATAACAGGACTTTAGAGCAAAACATATATGAAACTGGTGCTACACAATGCAGTTTCTCACCAAACCCACAACTCAGGCCGTGCAGCCCAGAGCCGTCCCGGAACCGGACCATCCCCCAAAACCTGTGTCCTGGAGTCACCTGCTCCTCCTCCCACCAGCCCCTCTTTATGCTGAGCATGACACAATTGGCATGGAATACCCCCTTTGGCCAGTTCGGGTCACCTGTCCTGGCTGCATCCCCTCCTTTCTCGTTAGTAGGGAAATATGAACAACTGCAAAAGTCCTTGCTTTCATCCTAACTCCCAAACGCTGCATTCTATCCACTATTAGAAAAGAAATTAACTCCATCCTAGCCGAAACCAGGACACTTATTTACCAACTACTTGCATACAAACATCGTCATCCATACAGACTTACTAGCAAAAAACATTGCTGCATGGTTTCAGAAGATGTTTCCTGAGTCCAGAAAATCAGATAAACTCTGAGCTGTTAGTGCAGAGAATCCTTATCAAATAATTGACTTCTACCTGTACTTTGAGAAGTTGAGGAGTTCCCTTTGTGGAAGTGAGTAGAGTACCTTTTATGCAGCATTGTCTAATGTTGGCTACATGTTAGTAGGAGGGCTGGAACGAGCAGGGGAGGTAAACACTTGATGTCCCACTCTTCAGGTATCTGGAGAAGAGCATGTCTGTAGAGTGCAATTCTTAATGGGAGAAATTAGCATCTCTGCTATAAAACCAAAGACTGCAAGGCAGCAGAAGAGAAAAATTCAGTGCTGGGGTCCAGACCTTGATCATCTTCTCTCCTAAATGTTTAAAATCAAAATGAAAGAAGGGCAGCTGATGATGCTTGTTGGTTCTAAGACCTTTCATGTACAGTGTGCCATCGTTATGCTGTCTGGTGTTGTACTCTCATGAGGCATCTGTCTGTACTGTGGTATATTCTTTAGCCCATTTCTAACTGCTCTTGACTCTTACACATTAGGTAAGATGCCAACTGTGGTCTCTCCAGAACTGTACCGGACCAGGTTTTGTGAAGCTATGGACAAGTATTTCCTGATGGTGCCAGACCACTGGACAGGACTGGGCCTGAATTGCTAAGCTAAAGCCCATATTGGGAAAGCACAAGAGGACAATGACACTACAGGCCACTCTCTTCCTGTGGTCTGTCTAGCAGTAAGCAAGAGGATTGCAGTTCCATGTCTACACTGACCACGTGTGTCACGTTGTGAAGTATGAAATCTGCTTGTTGCACTTTAATCCTCCTCTTGGAGGCTGAGGAGTGAACCAGCCTCACTAAGAATCTTGAGCTGTAGGGTACCACTGAACAATGTTGGTAAGACATTCCCTCTGTCAGCAAGGAAGGTGATGCTATCTCCATATAAGAGCACTGAAACGGATACTATCCACTTCATGATGGTGTAGAAGTATGTGATCTCTAAGTCTTGCACTGCCTGAGTGGCGTTGAATATGAGCAGCTCGTGGTTTTGTACTGGATGAGTGGTACTGCAAATGTGAAATAACCCCTACTCCTGTCTGAGGGTGGATGAGAGAAGAATGAAGTTAGTTCCCGAGCTGTGCTGTTGTTGTAGTGGTCTGTAGTTGACCTGGTTGGGAGCCATGAATAACTTGTTCTGATTATGTTATGTAGCTTAATTTTTTTTCCTAGGTTCTATAAACAGTATTTTAATTTTAAGGCAGCTCCACAGCTGTAATGCCATATCACTACATCTTTTAAGTTATATTGCTGCAGTACAACTCTGTCTTTATCTGTCACAGTGTCATTCTATCTGAATTCCATAAAGATGCAAACCCCAAAAGATACCCCTTCAGTCCTAAACAGTACTTTGACCTGTTTGTTGCCCAAGTTGCTGGAAGTGAGTAACTAAAAAAAGATAACCTTTAATTTAACAAGACTTGATTAGTTATGACTGTGAAGCTGATTAACCCCTTCCTTAGCACAATACACTAAGCTGGCAGACAAAATGAAGTACACTGCCTTAGAGTGACAACTTTCTCCTTAATGAAACCATCATTCCTGGCCAGATCACTTCAAATCCATCTTAGTTCCCTGGGACTTTCAAACAGTGCATTTACCTCATGGTGAAACTTTGCCAGGAGAGTGTTTTTCTTGCATCTATGACATGCTGATGAGAGTGAGCATACAGATCTCATCACACTCTGCAGTTGCAAGGAAAAACTGTCTCTTCATCAGTATTCGATTATTTTTTGCACCACTGAGATGAATGTAGTCATCTTTTTCTGTAAAAAGAAAAACCTGAGTTAACAGGTACCTTGTACAATGGATATGATATGCAGAGATCTGTGAATCTGTTATGACAATAAGCACTTCTTTCCTTTTTTATTAATTTTTACCTGGTTTTTGTAGGTGATGAGTTTACTTTTTAACTTCATTATAATATAGGCCAGTAACTGAAGAGGCTTTTTATGAATTTGAGAGACAAGAATACTGTCCTTTGGTTTCCAGTCTTTGATGGAAACGCTTCAAATAGACATGGACAATATATCTCTTTATGACCACTTACTCATCCTGATCAGTTGGCTGGTAAAGCAACATCTTCATTGTAATGATGGATTGAAATGTGCATTTTGTTACTTCCTGTGTTCAGTATTTTCTTCTGCAGCAGATGGTGGTGCCTCTGTTCAGGAGTGACAATGGGGCAGCATTGAGAAAAGAAAATGCCAGCAGCAAGAACTGAACTGTTTGGTTCCAAAACCTATCAATGCAGCTCAGGTCTGAGCTGCTGGGAGGCAAGTCATTTGTATTGGAAGAGTCTTTTCAACCCTGCTGCAAAGCCCTAATGGAGGATGAGCAAAAAGTCTGACCTTGAAGCAGCAGAAACAAAAGTATTCTCACTTCCTCTGTACAGTGTAATGGTTGTTTCCAGGGTTGAGCATTGAGGGCTCCAGTTATGTATGTTGTGGAAAGCTGGCACTTGCTGCCTATGACCCAGCATCTCTTCAGTCCAGCACGGTGCCTCAGTACAGCTGACCACCTCTGGGATACATCTTGCCATCCGTGTTGAAATGTGCTGCCAGCATGTCTAGCTGTGTGTGGGACCTTGTGTGGTGAGGAGCCATCTAGTCCTGTCAGCTCACTGCAACTCTCACTCCTGTGGCTTCTACCTTCTCTCTTGGTCCATTGATGTGAAAGACTGTGCTGTGCAGTCAGAATCTGTTCCAGTCTCAGTTAAAGATTATGTTATTTTCCACCTTTTTCAGTATGTGGACTGGTTGATGGAGCATAAATATGGGCGGTGTCATGGCATCTGACCCAGGCTTATGTAGAGCTGTGATGCACTAGCCCTGTCCTGTCACCAGTAACCCTCACCACAGTGATGTGTGTCTGCAACATGATCATCTGACTGTAGCTAATATTTGCCTGTACATGACAACATGAGGCCTTCAGCACTGAAAGTGAGAGAACCTGCCACTGCCTAGCTGGTTTTTGCAGCCTGTGAACAGAGAGCCCAGACGTGAATTGTGACCTCCTTGGGCTGAAGTCACAGCAGTTGGAGAGTTTTGCAGGAGTGATCTTGAGCTGGCATCAACACCTAACAGGATGTGACTGAGCAAACTGGAGTTAATGGTCATGGGTAACCCAATAGCTGCACTATCAACTGGAATTGAGACATCTTTGGGTGCTGTGTGACAAAAAAGCTGTAAGATTTTCTAGTTGAAATCCCAGCAGTTGATTAGGTCTCCTCAAGTGTTTCCTTTTCAGAATAAGAATTGTCCTGGCATTTCACTCGCCCCAAAGCTGACTTTCTCAAAAGGAGAGCAATACTTCATGCAGAAGAGATCTTTGAGAGCTCCTTGGGCTGTGTTAGGTCTGTGTCCCTGCAGCATGCCTCAGGATGTCCTAGGGTACATGAGCCCTATGATCAGAGGGTTTTTTTTATTTCTTTATAAGACAGGTTTATCACGTGTGTGTGTGTAAGCAAATCCCAGTTGTAAACATGAAGACTGCATTACTTCAGAGCCACAATGGCTCTTTTTCTTCTGTTGTTCTGATCTGAGGCCTTGTGACAAGTGTTGAAGCCTTGTCCCAGTCAGAAGTGATGACTTGCATTGAATCACTGTGCAGACAGCAGAATGCCTTGTAGTGGCCCAGTGATGTGTTCTGTCCCCCAAAAGCACATGAGGGACTCTTGCTGGTTAAGTAGCTCTGTTGGGCTCAGGGGAGTTAACTGTGGAGTAGACTCTCTGAGAATGACCACAACCAAATGAGTTGCTCACTAGCAGGTGGCCAGACTATGATTATTCAAAGCACTTAATGTACCATAATGTATGTATTTCTAATCTACCTTGGTTCAATTGTATTTTATAAAATTGCTATACTAAACTATTTGAGAATAACTGCCTTGACTACCTGGAGAATCAAAGTGTGTAATGTATGTAGATACAAATAAAGTGACTGAAATACATACTTGAGTCTGTTCCATGTGGTGGAGCAGTTAGGTGTCGCAGCATCCCATTTTCTTGATCAGAGGCCAAGCCTTCTGCTTGCTCTGCAGCAGTTGCTGTGTTGGAGGTTGCCAGCTTTGCATACAGTAGAGTAGGCAAATAACTTTTCCTGCACTTCTCCCACCTTTTCCTCAGTTGCTTTTCAACACGCAGTGGTGTGTGAGCCAGG
Organism: Gallinula chloropus; assembly: GCF_964237585.1. Taxonomy (NCBI): domain Eukaryota; kingdom Metazoa; phylum Chordata; class Aves; order Gruiformes; family Rallidae; genus Gallinula; species Gallinula chloropus. Next base: position 26,525,091 of record NC_140090.1, on the reverse strand, counting down.
GAGACAGTTTTCTCCAGCAGAAGGTGGCAGTGCCATGGCCCAGCTCTTTCAAGACGTAGAACATGTTCCTCAGGAAAAATATCCAGGTATTTCCACAGTCTTCCCTTAAGTGGACTAGATAAAGAGAAAACCCAAGGAGGTCTGAAAATTAATGGCATGTCTTGATTGCTTGATACTAACCTGGTACATAGTAACCTCCTCTCTTAAGCTAACAATGTGTGGTTAGTTCTGGGAATGGGACTTGTTTGTTCCTAGACTATAAAAGTAAAATCTAAAAGTTAGGATTTTACCTATATTCTGGGCCATCACCACTTTTGCCAGGTGAGTTTGAGTTCTCTTACCTGTTGCAGTATGGAACTGCATCAGCAGCTGTCCTACTGTGGTGTGAGCAAGGCAAAAGGTGCGACGCTCAGTTCAGGGTAGTGCTGCCTTGTACTGCTTTGAGTGCTGGGACTTGAGCTTCTGGAATGAAGTTGAAAAGCTCGAATGCAGGGTTATCAGAACAGCATTCCACCAATACTTACAAATGTGACTGCCAACAGCTAGTAAAGAACAAGACTTTGAGGTGGTTGGTACTGAAGTTGTTAGTATTAGAAACTCAAATGGCAATTGCATGTGTATTCCATTGATGTAACTGCTGGTTATGAGTCATTGGTCAACTTCCCCACTACTGCCTTGACTTAGTATTGTTGTCTATTTAAAAAAAAAATAAATGTTGAGATTCACCATCTCAGCCTAGGCTGTAAGGTTTCAGTTTGAGTCCTTTGCTGCCCTATGTGAAAATACACAAGCTACAGGCAGTACTTCAGTTTTAGTGTGGAGGCTTTAAGTCAGTGTAGATACAGAGTAGGCCATCCATCGCTTCTCCCTATTCTCAGAACATGTAACTGGAAATCGGGCGCACTAGACGTTCAAAATCCATCTGTGCTAGACACTGGTACTAACCTAGCATTGCCATTAAGGTACTAAAGAAATAAAAAACCAGTGTCTCCAAGCTCTTGCTGTGGAGCCTTGGTTTGTTATATGCCTGTAAAGAGCAAAAAAACCCCACCCTGCTTTATTTTTGATTGAGAGGGGTTTTGTCTGTGTCCTTAAATGTGTGCCTGGAGGCAGAGCCTGCTTCTCAAAACATGAAGGATGACAGAAGCTGGTAAGAAGAGTGGGTGGGTTGGGGACTTGTTCAGTCATCCAGCAGAGCAGCAGAGTCAGAATGAGCCCAACACGTGCATCATGTTACAGTGCCTTGTTCTTCAGCCCCTGCTTCTCATGGCATGAATGTCCTACACGAAGTGATGTGTGTGATGACAGATAGCAATGCTTAGTTCGAATGAGGGGAAAACAGTGCTGAAATATCCCTGGCTATGATTTAGTATCATCCTACATACTAAATCTGAACTTGCAGAGCTCCAAGCAAGCTCATTTCTTACACACTGTAAGGCCAATGTTCTTGAGTGTTTCCAAAGACACAAGGTTCTCATCCTACAAAACCATGTTTGTTCATACAGCTTGTGCCAGTTAGAGGCTGTTTCTCAGTTTACCTCTTACAGCCTACAACAATACGTGAAAGCAGAGTTCTTCAGCTGCCCAGCTCCTTATTCCCTCTGGTTATGTTTTTTTTTTTATTCCCTTAGGTAAGATCCATTTGTGCTGGATGGTGTCATTTGTGGAGCTGCTTTCATTATACCCCATTTCCAGTGATTATAGGTAGTGTCTCTGTTGGAGACCTTGCTTCTAGATCCCTGTAAAAAAAGTGCTGGGTATGCAGCTCTGGTGTGAGGAGACCCGAGCAGAAAGAACAGTTTTGGTAGTCCATTGCAGGCAATACTCCTAGGATGACAGAACTGGCTGTACACCTAAATATACAAAATGAATTGTAAAATCTCATTGCTGTTCTGAAGGAGACATGTCTAGGCTTAGTAAGTACAGCTTAGATCTTGAAGTATTGAAAACTACTTGTGTGGGGAAAACAGCGAGTATGTAAAAAAGCAGGCGTGTCAGAAGAAGAAAAACACGTGCCTATATACCAATTACCGTTTTAGAAAGTTATTCTTGCAGAAGGGTGTGTTTTGGCTGCCAGAAACACAAGAATCCTGCCTTTGGCTCTGAGGATTTTGTAGTGCTTCATCCATGAAGCTGATGAAGAGAAGGTTGGAGAAAGGCACGAATGAGCACTGATGAAGTTAAAAACAAGAATCCCCTAAAAACACGTAAGAGCGTGCCTGTGTCTGAAATAATACATTACTGAAGTGTTCAGCCTTTGGTTACCTGGATGTGATCCTGAAATTGCAGTTTTGAGTGAAGTTTCCTGGACTTTGCCTTCCAAAACAGAACTTAATGTATTACCAGGTCCTGTATGTTGTTCTTTGTGCTTGGCATAGGGACAAAGTCATTTACAAGTTCACTGCAGTTAGGAGGCTCTTTTGGCTGAGAATGTAGATGTGAGGGGAAAAAAAAAACCCCGTGGTTGCAGCAGCAGATTACAGATTGTTTTGTTTGCTTGTAAAATGTAAACTGTTGGAGGGCTGGAGGAGACCTGCTCCTGAGTCATCACTGCCACCTCCTGGCGCTCCGAATCTTCACTTCGTCCTCTAGCGGGGAGGCTGGCTGTGCGCTTACTCAAGTTACCTCGCAGGGTATGAGAATTGTAAGAGAAAGTAAGATTTTAGCGGTGGGCCTGTGGTGTGTTCTGGGTGTCTAAATGTGGTGTGCATCTGCCTCTGAAGAGGCAGAGGACAGCAGTCCTGTAATCTGTTGTCACAGAAGTGCACATTCAGCTGTCTTTTCTGTTAATATCTATCGTCAACAAACACATGATGGCTGTATCCCTCCCACTCCTTGTCAAGGAAAGGCTGTCTGTTCTGAGGCCTGGGGAATTTGCTTTGCAGTTTCCACCCAAAACAGCAAGAGCAGAGTGCTGATCTCAGCATGTCTGCACAGAACCAGCTGGAAGTCCTTTGTGATATGAACACAGGACTTGTTTTGGGTTTTTTTTGTACAGTGGAAATAAATTTTTAATTCCACATTATCTGGTAGCTAGATTTCTGCAGTAATATGGGTTTTACACATGTATTCTCTAGGAAGTTCAAATTGTATAGTATTTGAATAGTGATTACTCTCACCATAGCAATGTCAGAAATTACAGCTAGTGCAACTTCTATTTACTTGTTTAGTTCTGGGAGGAAACCCCTACTTTCTTCCGTGCTGTCTCTCACTGGTATTTGGCCAGTACTGGTAGTACTTGGCTCTACTGGCTGGCCAGGCATAGAGGTGGTGCTTGAATGCTCTTCCAGCCTCAAACCCAACAGAAAAAACTGTGCACTATAAACACAGTTCACTCACTCTAGTATTTAGCTGGAATAATGAAGTCATGTAAGACATGATCCGGAGACCAAAGGTAGGATAATTAAGTGAACCTAATTACTAAGGAGAGAGTATTGATTTGCAGTTCTGGAGACAGGATGGGAATACAGCAACTTTTCCTTGTCGCAGATGGAGAATAAGTGCACTAACATTTGTGAAAGGATTGATTGTACATATAATCCTTTAGACATAAACCGTTGACCGAGTCTGGGACTAAGACTGAATCCAGCCGCACCTGGGCTCCTCTCTGAGCAGGAGTTTAGAAAGCAAGGGGATTCTTTCTGAACCTTGTGACTCAATGGGAGGATCTCCCTGATAGATTCATCTGACCCTGTTCTCTATGCACTAAGTAATCAAGAGTACCTTACCATTGAATCTTAATTATTGTCGCGTTTATTACCAAACACCGTTACACCCTTTTGTTTATATCAATAAACATATTACTTCCTCTCTCTTAAGAGTGAAGTGCATCCCTCTGATCTATCCCATCTGTGACATGTTGACATGGGCCATTTTTGTAATACAGCCTCAGCACAAGTGAAACACAACAGATCCTGGACATGGACTTCTGTTACTGGACTAGTGGAGACCTTCTGATGTAACAGAAGTAAATTAGCTACCTGATGAAACATTACATAGGATAGCAGAACTGGGACTGTTTAATGTATGCATATGCATATAATGAGAGGAAGAAAATGATTCAGTTAACTACCAGGATTATAAACACTCTGGAACACATGCTATGGGGAGAACTGTATGAACTTCTAATGGTTGAAAGGATCTGTAATCAGTTCTGGCGAAGTCTGTTTATGTTAACATGTCTGGTACTTAACAAGCAGGGGAAGGAAAAGAATAAAAGTAATTCTTTAGTTGGGTCCATGGAGGTCTATAATATGCAGAAATGATATCCACTTCATGTAAGTTTGAGCTGCTTTATGGAAAAACAATATTCTGAATTTAAATGTCAATATAGCTACTAAAATATGACTGTAACTCCTTTTGAACTGTTTGGCATTGGGGATTATATTCCAAAATATTCGATCTATACACTGCTTCATTGCATTTTGAGAGGACTTCATTATTGGTGGCTTTTATGGTTTGGTGATGGGATGGGATTTTCTGTTTGTAATCTGATTTGTGAAGTATGACTCTATGTGAGAAAAATCAAGGGCCCAGGATACTTCAAGATATTATTTAAAAATAGTGCTGCTTTGTCTTGAATAACGGGTTTAAACCCTTGATTAGTAAAAACAGAATCATGCAATTATGTGGGTTTATTTTTAGGGAATGTTAGAGATACAACACTGTAGGATTTATTTATTATTTACAATTTATTTATTTATTTGCATGGATAGAAATAAAGGCAAGATTCTGTTACTTACTGTGTTCCCCTAAACTGCTGACTGAAAAGTGTCAGAAAGGGCAGATTGCAAAAAAACCCATGCAAACTTGGAAAACTTCAGAAACCTACATTGTCTCCTGTGTGTTTTCTCTTTAGGCCCTGAAGGCCATTCTTTCTCCATACTCATCTGTTTGGCCTCCAGCTTAGAAATTTAGAAATCTGGATGCAAACTATGTATCACACTACAGTTATTTTTTTTAAACATCAGTAAAATTAATTTTTAACTAAATCCTCTTCCCTATTTAAACTAAACTCTAGCCTAGATGAATTTGAAAACCAGTAGCCTGACAAAATAAGTCAGTTTAGAAGATATTTTGATGAGGACAGGAGTGGTATGGCATCTTAGTAGTTATTTGTATATACTTCATATGACAATACCAGAAGGAAGTGATGAAGGAACTTTTTTACAAAAAGCCATCATCTTATGGAGGAGAGTCCTGTGAGGTGTTTTCTTACTTATCTGTTCCTGGTACCAGAAATACTCTACATTGTACAGTGTCTTCTTTATTCCAGTTAAACTCCTATTCTAGGTTACATTTTGATTAGGTTTTAAACAGTAGAAGCTATAGTATGTAACCATGGCCTCATTCTCCGGGAAGAAGAGAAGAGGTGGGAACTGAAGTTATACAGATAAGCAATAAATACAGTCTTTGCTTTGGGCAGTTAAGTCACAAAGTACTGACATTTCAACTTTTGAAATGACTGAGGCTGAAGTTTGATTTGGATGGGGAAGACCTACTTTATTAAAAAATAGGTGCAATACCTCTGTTCTCTCTCATATTTATAAGCTGTAAAACCACAAAGCAGTAGAGGCAACCCTAAACCTAGGGGAAGAAGCATTTGAATGTCTCAAATTTACCAGGAGCTCTTCCTTTTCTTTCTTACTACCTTCCTTATAAAATAAATTACTTGTAGATAACAATATATTTACAAATTTATAACACTCACCCTACAGTAACTAGTCATACCAAATTAAGTACATGGAGAGCAGGGAGAAAAGTCCATCTGACAAATTCTCAGCAGCATTTTATTGAAAACACAGAACACTTTTCAATGTTGAACTCAACCACAGCAGACAGTTTGTTGTCTTCTGTCATTGTTTTGTCTATTGAGAAGCTATGAAAAATATTATGAGAGTGGGAATTCTCTGTACAAGGAGACATTGCAATTTACAGTGTTCATTATTAACTTAAAAGGCACTTGCTATCCTGCTTGCCTAATGATTATATAAAAAACCCAAACAAACACCCCTCCCCCAAACATGGCTGCAGAGAAAGGAAAAGTGGTGTAATACCAAAAGAGGTTAACTATGTCCTCAGAATACATTCATATTTGAAAAGGCAATAATAAAGTTATGACCTAGTAACTTAAGCAGATGCTATTGCATAACTTAAATTTTGGAAGTCAATGAACACTGAGCTTGAAGTCCTTGGTATTTTTTTATTATTAAAAAAACTCAAAACACCCCACCCAACCTCTTCGAAGTTCTATCCACCTGGTCAGCACCACCACTGGTGCCACAATATTATTGTAGCCCACCAAAGGGCAGAAGCGCAGTGATTCAATATCTGCATCCTGCTACCAGTTCTTGATTTCATTTTTCACAACTGACAAGGCAGTAACACACCCTGAAGCAGAGTTATCATCAGGTAAAACTTTGTCTTTCCACTAGACAATCCCTCACTGTCTTTTTGCAGTCAGAGCGGTTGGTTTGTGTGCATATTCAGCCACAGGCCAGTGCCACATTCAAGAGACAGAAAAATACAAGGATCTAGTAAATGGGTAGGCAAAGGTGATACAGTCCACATTTCTGTTAAAACTCCAATGTTTGACTAGGAAGAAGGTAGTTAGTCTCTCAGAAGAGGGACATGCAGAATTTGCTTGCAGAAACACCAAATACCTCCACCAAAATGCTTTCATCTCCCCCCAGTTTAAACACAACTGCTACAGTCACATCTGCCTGTGAACTCAAACTAGTTGTCATTTTTTTTTGTCCTGTCATGAATGTAATCAGCCTTATATTTTCCTCATGGTGTCTTCTGTATTCACAGCTTCAGAATATTTTTCATCATATCTACCTCCAGTACCAATTACAGTTCATCCTAGGGACAAGGAAAGAAACAGTTCAGTTATTCTGGAAGCACAAATAATAATAATATTAAAAAATAATCAAGATTACTTGGTTTTTTTTTCTATGATTTCTGTGATGATAATTTTTTAACTGGACAAATGCTTCTTAAATAGAATTCAAGGTACTTCTTAATAGCTGTATATTAATATCTTCTGAGCTAAAATGTCAATCCCAAGCTTGCACCGATCAGCCTCTGTAATTTGGTGCCTTGCTAAATCTAGCCTGAGGATTACACTCGAGGATACAGTGCATCTTAAGCATCCATCTTTAACACAGCTGTCCCAAAGGTAGCCAGAAGCTCTGCTAAGTCTTGCCATAAATGATGTTGCAACTGCAGTTTTCTCTGCCCCACCTGTGGACACTGAGAACTGAGTCTGAATAAACAGCAGTAACCAAAACAAGACTGGGAATCAAACGTACCTGAGACCACTTGAAGATAGAGCAAATACTGACATTGTTTTAAAGGGCTATTCTTTACTACAGGTTTTTTGTCAAAGGCCCCAAAATAAGTATTCTTACCTTATTTCTAGATTTTTTTCTTTTCCCTTTGTTTTGGATTGCTTCTAATTTTTCATTCAAAAGGTCAGCAATACCTTTTGCATCTCTGCTGTCTATATATTCACCAAGGACATTTTTCTTAAAATAAAAAGATTGTTATATGTTAGCCATGCACTACACTGAATAGAAAATCTGCTTACTTTCAGATAAAATTCAAGAGGAGTGCAGGAAGACAGTGGCTCTGGTAGGTTGATTTAGAGATAGATTTGTCTTCACTTACTGCTAATTGTTTTAATAGTAAAAACCACACTGAGGGCTGCTAGTTTTCAGAACTACACAAATTTAATCTTGATCCTTAAAGAAACCTGAAATAGTTATAAAGTATCACATTTATTCACTTAAATATTTAATATAGACAGCCATTATGAAGCTTTCCACTTGAATTTATGTTCATAAAATCTGGCAGTGGGTTGCTACTTTTGAGACCCGAAGAGCCATTACTCTTTACCACAGTCTCATGGAATTTGATAGGATTGTGTGAGGAAGAATTTCTAGAACTTCCCATCAGATTCAGTTACATCTACTAACAGTACCTGCTCACTTACGAACACAAAAGAGACACTTTACCGTTGCTCCTTGGTAGGGGTAAAACTTAACAGTAGGGTAGGCTCTGATATCAGCAGTTTGACAGGTCTGAGAGTACATCTGACAGTCTACTTTTCCAGCTTTGACTTTTCCTTTAATGGTCTAAAAAGAAATATTTTATTAGAAACAAACTTCAACTTTCTATAGGTGACTGTGAGCAAATAACTTGGATAAGCCAGTAGTGCAGCTAGAAGTAAATGGAAAACATTGCTCAGATCTTAAATATCTCAGAGTAAGTGCTTGCTCTCTTCTCAGACTGTTAACCTTGTATCAGAAGTTGCTACATGGTCAGCGGAGCACTTCTACTTGAATTCAGGGCAAAGCACATCACAGTTCTGACAGTCACCCCATCATATGCTGAAATCTGTCCCAAAAGAGGGTCTGGGTCTGTGCAAGAGACATAATACCCACTGGCAAGTGGGACCTGAAAGTGTGGACTTCCAACAAGGAGGATCACTGGGGTATGGGATTTTTTTTTTTTTTAAATTTGGATAATTGCTAAAGTGCTGATGAAATATATTTTAACAATTAAGAGTAGAACAGTTAAAAACATACCCTTGCAAGGATCTCAAATTCAGGAGCAAAATTTTGGCAAGGTCCACACCAAGGAGCATAAAAGTCAATGACCCAATGATCTTTCCCATTCAGAACTTTTTCTGTGAAGCTCTGTGGAGTCAGGTCTACAGACACTTGAGGTAAATACCTGTGGAAAGGAAGAATAGCAGTCATAATCTATTCAGAACTTTAAACATTTCCAAATTCCATTTAAGCAGAAGAAAACTTCTGACATTAAGAATATTAGTGGTCTGGAGATCTGTTCTTTACACTTTGTACTATGAAAGAATCACTTTTTAAAAGTGGTAGACATACAGTCTTCAGAAAGCGGGTGGACAGTAAGTAGTATGCTATTTCTCCACATTGTATAAGCTTGAGCTACAAGCTGAGGAAACTTTAACATCTTAAATTTAGCAATACATATACCTGCTTCTAATTCTTAATTTACAGAGCATTTAAACATCAATTTCTCCAAGCAAACAAACTATATAACCAGCTTCTGTAGTTTGATGCAGTAACTTACGCCAGTGCCCAGCCTCTTAGTGAATATGAATCTCTGTGCCATCCATTGTAGCTACTGTAAAAAGATCAAAAAGAAAAGAAAAATCCAGTTGCACAGTAGTTCAAACTGCACTTGAAAAAAATCCAACCACCCCCACTCTGTAGAGCGGAGATGATGAAATGATGCACTTAAATACCACTGTTTGAGGATATATTTCCACCTTGTTTTCAAATTAGAATAAATAAATATCATTAATACAACTGAAACATACAGAGTTAAGGACTAGAAGATGAAGAGAAGAACACTACATCAAGAGTCAGAAACTTGGTTTGGAGCATATAAACTTTGGCAGCTAGAACTATTTTGAAATTAATAATCTCTGGTAAACTCTGGATAAAATTGCAGGTTCTAAGAAACATGCAAGTTAAAATGAAGTATCTTAATATATTTTCTACATGATACCCATTCATTACAATAAAAAATACTTATAAAATTTCCCTCAATTTGACAGTAGAAAAGCCAGGCAAAGTCATTATGTGGACAGAGGTTTATTATTTGGACTTTCATGGCACTGCTTAGTTTTGATATTCCAGGGACAGGTTTGGAAAAAGTTTTATTCGGGATTCAGATCCACTACTTGGCAGCTTTATAACAAAGCGTTTTCACTAGTCATCAGGGCAAAATCTGACTTAAAATAAAAAGCACCAAAAGCTGTCAAGAGAGAAATGTCCGTATGTTTTCAGGAAATAGCTGTCTCATGAGGAGGAATTTGGCACTTAACAGTCATATTCACCAGTTTAGTGGCTTTCAACATGAAAAAGAAATTCTTCTTTTAAGAGAAAGTTTGACAAGAACTGAGTAAAAGCAAGCAGTCCAATGTGAAAGCTAATGCAGGAAGTTTTTGCAACAGTGCTAACAGACTGTTGGCAGGGAAGATGCTCTCTCATTCCCTAAAGATAAAGCTACAATCAAGTTAGGCCTAGTACTATTTTTATATGATATGATTTAAATCATCCACTTTAACAAGCACTTAAGAGTTAGAAAACTGGCACCTGATAAAGAACAAGAAATAAAAATTAAGATTCCTGAGGCAGTCTCAGTTCAAATGACTGAAACAAAATAGCAAAATAAAGTGGCAGTACCATGAAGTAACACAGTCAGTAATATCTAGGACAGTAATATCATACCAGCATATTTTAATAGCTGTGATGAATCTTTTCTATGCAACAGACGTATATTTATCATCTTCCACATCATCTAACACTTCCCAAACTAAAGTAAACCACTTACTAATATTGATGAGCTGTGTTTGATTTTTGAGGAAAGAGTCTTATTTCAGGATATCCCCGAACACTTTCTTGGTGACAGAAAGAATAATATTTTTGACAATCCACACTGCCTACGCTGATTAATCCAATTAACATCTGAAAAAAGAACAACACCTATAGTAAATACAGTAATTAATACCACAATTTCAGTAATATTTCAGAACTTAAGTCTTAATCATTTAATTGGGGGGAAAAAAACCCACCGACAAACCAAGATGATCACAAGCTGTTGTTCTTTCCTGTAAAGGGGTCACTGGTATCTAATGGGAACCAGCCATGCAGGTACATTCCCATCCTGCATAAGGCTCCTGAGGCACTTACCTGACTTCTAAGGTCCCTGAGTGGTTATTTAGGATAAGGACTACTACATTACCATGTTTCATACCACAGGCTGATGAATTATGAGCTCCAGGTACAGCACAGATGTGCTGCCAGTTACACAGCTGGCCTGTGTCTCAAACACACTGTGTTTTGTTGCAAAGGCTCGAAGCACCTGGCCTGGATGGGGAGTCTGATGATCACTGAACATGGACTACAGAGCTAATACCACTTCACAGCCATTTGACCTGAGTACAGAATCCTAGCTGGAACTCTTAAGTCTAGGTGAGTTCTAAACATCTGAAAGTCATGGACTTATTCGCAAAGCCCAAAGGTTCTCCTTTGAATTCCTGAAAACTTACCTGGGAAAACTCACCTGGGAAAACTCAGATTGTTGTCAGTGAAGTAATACTACCTTTGCAAATGAGAAAACATGGTAATGGTCTTGCCAAACAAAACCATCCTCGCCAATCCCAACAATTCCATATTCAAGTATGTGTAACTCAGCTGCCACTCAGCCTTAAAGTGTACGGTGTTTAAAGTTTATTTGCTTTCAGTGAAGAAAAGATCTCTGAAGAACAATCTTTCTAACGTAGGAAGTAATTAAGATGGATAAGATTGTACTTCTTGAATCTTAAACCGAAGTCAAAGGTTTCACCAAAGTTTAAATGCTATCTTAAAGATTACTAAAAATCATAAAGAATACAGAGTATAAAGAGGCAAATTATTTCAATTAAATCTTATCTAATTTATGGAAAAGCGTTTTTCACACTGTAGTGGGTCTGTGTGGCAAGAGCTGCTGTCTACATAAAGCTCTAAGCAGCAAGGAAAATCAGTTACTTTTGAAGTTTCTTAGGTCTTAGAAAACACACTTGTATTGAGGGGGAAAACTGGAGTGCAGTATCAATGTATGGAACTTAAAAAAAAAAACAACAAAAAACCCCTTTGTATTTGAAACATTATAAAACTGTCAGGTAGGAATTCCCCATTTTGCCTGTAATATTAATCACTGGGACTTTCTCAGCTGATAAATCTGTATGCCAACACTTGTAACATTTCAACCATTTCATGAAACAGGACACAAAAGCAGAAAAAAAAGATTCATTAGGATATCATTTACCCTAGCCATTTTTTTCCATTCTGGCATTAAAGCCTGACAAGGTCCACACCACGGAGCGTAGAAGTCAACCATCCAGATCTCTTCTCGTTTTCTTCTCTGAACTAATTCAACAAACGTCTCTGGCGTGAGGGAGACTACCGATGGATTCCTAAGATCCTGAAGTAAAGACAGTTTATAGACATATACTTAGCAGCACGAAGTTACCCTGTATCTAGCACCATCACATACAAAGAGACTGTACCAAATTCTGACAATGTCCCTCTTCCAGTGAAATTTGCTTGCTGCTGGGGTAAGGAAGACTTCACGCCACAGAAAGGTACAGAAGCATCAGATGTCATCTCTTCACTTAATCATGTGCCTGATTTGCTGAGAAGGGCTATCAAAAGACTGCAGCCAGGCTGCCAAAGGGAGATTTTCTGCCTCTTGCATAAAGGGAAGCAAAAGGCAGGAACAGGCATTACGAGATTCAGCCATGTGCTTTAGGCTGGGATGGAGAAGAATACACATGGGGCACTAGGAGCCTCTGAATATCAGCTAAAAAAAGACCTGTTCCTGCTTGTGTGCTCTTAAACCTGCTTTTTTTAGGATGCCAAGAAGGAACAAGTAATCTCTTCCAAGAGCGGAAAATAGCCTGCAAACCTAGCAGCGAGGGAACCTGAATGCTGGAGGAAAGAAGGGTGCTAGAACTCTGGCAGGAACAGCAATGGTGAGTCCCAATTACGTGCAGTTCTGTGATTTATGAAAGGTCAAACAACAGCTGAGAAGTGTGGAGGGCAGCAAACTAACATAGATGTGAACCTCCTCCTATGTCTAGGTGTGTATGTGAGGCATTTTTACCTTCGTAGTACAGCACTTCATACTTTGAATTCCTTTATCCTCTATAGCTAGTTATTACTTCTAGTGCTTTGCAGGTTGGAAGGGATCTTTAGGTATTTGCTAATAATCTCAAGGAATAGGGAAATTGATACCTAATGGATTAAGTCCCTGATGGACAATTGCTGGATCACTTTCCTAGCCCAAGGTTTTTTCTCCACTTTTTACTAGTCTAACTAATAAAAAAAAAAAATTTGTAGGATCTTCCAACTAAAGAACATGTTTGTGAATGAGCTGCATGCAGAGCACAGTAATGACACAGATTATAATTTACCTACCTCTATGAACTCCAAGATCTGCTCCGCAGAGTGATGTCCTTCATATTCATGAATGTCAGACTGATTGAACACAACTGTTGTTGGATAAGCTCGGATGTTATGCTAACAAAATAGAGAATAAGAAATCACAAGGAATTATTAGGTTTCTTGTACTTTCCTTTAGCTGCCATTGCTGTTGCTGGCTCACAGATGCTAGTCCTATCCAGTTTGTACAACCACTCAGATCACATGCAGATGGGAGTCAGAAACCATTACAGTACAGAAAAGATGCCAATTGCATTCACAGATGACAGAGTTCGTTCTGAATTTAAAACACAGCCATTAATTCTTTTGCTGTGCTCCACAAATACAGGAATTACTCCATGGGCCTTCTAAGCCTTGACTTTAAAGTTATTCCAGGTCTTCAGGTGAAAACACTTGTACTATAACTGCATTCTTTACTACTGACCACAGGCGCTTCCATGGTTTGAATTCTTCAGTGTGTAAAACACACCTAAAAAAAACTTTAAAAAGCTTTTTCTTTTTTACTCATTTTACACGTCTTTTAAGACATTCATATTTTAAAGATAAATACAAAAATAATACTAGAAAAAGCACTCAGGAATAAGAGGATGTACAGTTGCAGGAAAGTTGTCAAAATGTAGTATTTTGTGGAATTTGGGAAAGGTAATGTCAAGAAAATCTACCATAATAAATTAATCGGATAATAAATTAATCGAAGCAAAAGTTGAGCAAGCTTCAAAATGCAAAAACAAAAGAAACAAACATTCATTCCTTTACTGTATATTTAAAGAAGTGTAAACGGTAAGGAGTAAGCTTTCCTTTACTTTGAAATTGATTCTGCACTACAAAACAGAAAGCAAAGTCAGTCAGAGTGAACTGAATTGGAAGTGGTTTTGCAGACATCTTCAGAAAGTGTTATAAAACAATATAAACCCCCATATTTTTAAATGTTTTACTGGTGTTTTTTTCCTCCTATACAAAGAAAAAAATGCATGGAAGTATTTGTATTCACACACTAGAAAAAAACTTTCTGGTTCTACTTTTTTTTTCTTTCCTTAAACCTAGGAATTACTAAATTCTGACACTTCCAGTGTTTTTCACTATGAAATCAGAGCAAAGGTCAACCTATTTTGCATTTATATATTATCTGTATTAGTTACATGGCTTGGTCCTCAGAAAAAACATGATGATACAAGTGCTCTGTTTAATATTCCTTTCTTAAAGGGTAGTAAACCAAAGAACAAGCATTGCCTGCCCCCATCCCCCAACTAGAAGAAAATAATATTCTTTGAAAGGTTTTGTGGTTTTGGTTTTTTTCAGTTGCTGCAGCTTACCATGTTGCAAAGCCCTTCATGGACAGTACAGTCCAGTGTTCCGAATTTAAGCTGACCATAAAGATGTTTTGATGCTTTCCTCAGCTCTGGTAACAAAGCTCGACAAGGAGGACACCACTAGAAAACAAAAAGCAAGTGAGCAGAGTTGCTTTCCCCACAGTTGGCTCTCAGGAGAACGTAAGCTGTTTGAGATTAATAGCATGCTGCTTTGACAACAGACTCCACTAAATACAAAACCCACGCAGTCTAGGAACTAGTGCTGCCAAGAAATGAGAAATTACAATACCATCTCATGATGCTGAAGGGCAGTTTCAAGATACTGCTAGTGTTTTGTTACATGGTTACATAGCAGATTTTAGAAGGGAAGTATAGATATGAAGTATTTACCGGTGCAAAGAAATCCACAAGCCATGGCTCCTTCTCTTTGTCAGGAAAATTCTGAGGTCCCAGTGTGATAACGTGAGAGTTGACACTTTCTTTGGCAAATGCAACAATGTCATATAAGATCTTCTTTCCTTCAAAGAATAATGTAGAGAGAAAACTTTATTTTCCTCCATAAAGCACCTCATTAAAAATCTCACTGAGAGCAAGAGCAGTCATTTTGTTCCTTTGACTAATCTTTAATCATGACCTGCTTATGAACAAGTGGAACAGGTACTGACTTACTTTTTCTCAGGAAGACAATGCTAAACTGTCCAAACCTACATAGGTAAGACATACTTTATGTGATATTTGACTAAATATTAACCTGGGTATTTAACTATTATTAGCCAATTAAATCTTTAATCCAGGACAAAACATGGTTTTGTCCAGCAAAATTAATGATTTTTAGTGACTGGACTAGTGGCGGTTTTAGCATCTTTCTAGTGTTTGTTGGAATTAAACTGATTATTCTACTACATCTGTTTCTGAAGTTCCTGCTGGAACAGCTCAAGTGGGCAAAGACCAAGTCTCTTCACACCCTTCATGTACATATTTGTCAGCAGAAATGAGAGTGCGTGTCTTGAACTGAGATTAAGAATTTAAGAGTACTTAAATCTAAAGTCACCGTGCAATGACTTAGCAAGCTTTACTACTGTTCTCAGATTTTTAACCTCTTGAAGCCCTTCAACATAGCATATAAAAAAGCCTGATTCTTTCAAGTATTACATTATAAATACCACAGGGAGATGGCTATTGGCAAACATTCCAGATGCCATCTATTTTGTACATAGTAAACTAAACCACTCGGGAGAGAACGTATGTACTGTAGTCCAATGTATGTTGCTTACACTGTCATCTATGCCATTATAAAAGATCTACACAATACTGTATGTATAGGACCCTTTCTTGGTTTTCTGCAGAAGTAGAAATTTCAAAGAGAAAGGCTTTTCCTGGCAGCAATCATTTGATGTATGGGACTGTCTTTCCTCCTTAGATACAACTAATCTTTTCTACATGGTGAAAAACTTTTCTCCTTTCTTCCTTATTACAGCCCTGAGGTTCTGCCTAAATTCTAGCAAGCTGGTTTTAATTCTTCAGGGGCTGAAGAAGGAACCTCATCTTCATAGTTGTATTGAGCCACTCTGGATAAAGCTACACCTATTACCATAAGGTAGATCTTGCTGCAGGCTACCTTATTCTTCAAACAGCATTTCTGCACCTTTCAGTGATGCACAGAAACATAGTTCCAGCCTTTCCTGGAAGGAAACTGACTTTGGAAAGGAAAGTAAGTGGTAAAAGTGTCAACATGGAGTCCAGTGACATGAGATAAAATCCAAGTTTCTCATGTTGGCAGCATGGTGTAACTAGCACGGTCAGCCTCTGTGCAGGGTGTGCCTCGCAGCATTCCTGGGTTATCCTACCTAAAGCAGAAGCTGTCCTGATCATCTTTAGAGATTTCATTTGTATGTAATTACATATGGCATAGAAATACACAGAATAGTAAAGACAAAACACAACTCTCGGCCTCTGATGACTGCTTACCCAGGGAAAAAAAAAAAAAAAAACAAAAAAACAAAAAGGAAATAAATTTGTGGAAAGCTACAGAAAGATCAGAAGAAAATTAGCAAAAATTAAAACTACAAAACTCTTATTTTGGAAAAAAATGCAGTTTGCCAAAGACCGCATTAGATCAAAGTGATGATGTAATGATTCAGACTTGCCAAAGTTTCCCTTACCATGATGAATTTCATAATCTCCAGTTCCTTTTCCTTTGAAGACTGCTAAACAAGGCTGATGGACGTATAGCTTGTTGCAGATGGTTGGTGAGGAAAGACAGTCAAACTTGCCAACCTGTTTAACAGACAATACCATTTTAATTAAGGCATCCTAATTTCTATAGATGAACACACTTCGAAAAGCATTAAGAATTATTTTTAAAATTCAGAATTAAATAATTTTCATTGAGAAATTAAAAAATAGTATAAAATATGTAAAAGCAGTAACCCTTCCATAAAGAACAAGGATTTAAAAACAATTGTGTAACTACTAGTAGAACTACATGAGATTGGTTGCTATCTTTTAATTTAAAGGCCAAAAGGGAATAAAATCTTAGCGAGTCGGGTTTTTTTTTTCTTTCTTCCTCTAAACAAGCTAGCAAGGAAGCAAAAAGGCACTGTAAATAGATGTGGAATTAAAATTCTTGTAGTTGAAGAAACATTTAACTAAACACACATACCTTGCAACACAGTCCATAGGTCTTAACATTTGATTTTAGTTCCTTTTTATTAAGAAAATTTTCAAGATATTATAGGGTTTTCCGAGTAATGAAAATATAGTTTCACATATATCAACTTGATGTTGAAGCATTAATTTTTAATTGTTCACTGAATAGGATCTGCAGCAACAATTCCCATGAGAGCACAAATTTAAAAGATATTTTTTCCTAACTACTTTTAAATTATTCAAACCGTATGGGAAACTTCACTGCTTGCTTTAAATTAAACACTTTACTACAGATCTACCATCTGATAGTGTATCTCTTTCAGTACCAAAGGTGGTAGTTGGTAGTAACAGCTAATAACAATGAAAACCATACTGACTGGTTCTCTAAATATAAATGGTATTTAACATTAGACAAGTGAGCAGCCTTACCTGAATATGTTCATCTTTAAGTAAAAATTTAAGTTTCTTAAATTCCTGTACATTTGATTTATCACTCTCCCCAAAGTGGAAGAAAAGCAGCCATCGGTGATGAGCCAGGCGGTCCTTTAAACAAAGGAAAACAACCCACCCCACATCAACAAAACAAAATAAACCCAAAAAAAGAGGAAAAAAATATTCCAACTTATAAATTCCACTTATGTTTTGTAAAGGCAAAAGCCAAATTATTTATCTGATCTGAGTGACCGCCTCCATTCGGCAGATTATTTCATGCAGTCTTTCCACTAAACTTGATTTTACTGCATCATAAGCAGGGAAGAGGAAAAACAGCTTGAAAGCAAACTGGCTACTTGCTACCCACTGTACTTTTGTTTCCATGTGTGTTTCCTGTTGTAGGATCAAGATGCTCAGTGCTATGTGTGCGAGAAGAGGTTGCCTCTACTTTTTCACCCAAGACATGAGTAACTTTTATGACTTTTAATTTCAGTTCTATGAGTTATATATAAAATTTATCATGGATTATATATAATTTATCCTGGATTAACCAGTATTCTTTCTTTCTTACATTAATGACAAGATACATTTAAAATAAAATGCTCCACAACACAGTTGATTTTTTAAAAAAAAATCTAGACAGCTACAGTTGCAGACTGCAATGGCAATTTCTGAGGTTTTATATTTTCCTATTAGATATGGGCCCACTCTTTTTACAAGAAAATTAAATGTAGAGAAACAGCATTAAATCACTTTAACAGAGGGGGGAAATTATTAGGTAAATAAATAATGAAATAAAATAAAGTATATGAATACTGCTGTCATATCAACAGGATTTGAAAAAAATTTAATAACCAATGATAAAACAGCAAAATTACATTATTTAAAGAAATCAATTTATTTTCAAAAAGTTACCTCTAACGACTCCGCAGAGATGATTTCAAAATCTGGCAGATGCTGCATTACTTCCTGATATATTTCTCTGGCATCCAAGGAGCTAAGAAACTAGGAAGGAAAGTTAACTGTGTTTATTACAAAGAATTGCAAACATCAACCTTATAATATGAGTACTAATCAACAAGTCAGGATTTGTTCTTTTCCATAAACTGAAGGGTACAGTTAACAATATATTTTATATAATATATATTTAGTTTCCCAAGTATCACTCTCAGAATACTGCTTTTTAGCTCGTATTCCCACAATATTGATCTCAAGATACTGTATTTTGTCAAGATCGGTGCTAAAAGTCTCAAATTCAAATTTCAAACCAAATTTTCTAGTGAAGTTCAGAAGAACTCCAAAGTAGTTTCCCAGCCTTCCTTAACTGCACTGTACACATACTTAAGTTCCAGTAACTTTTTAAAGTTTGGAAGCAATACAAATCAGTAACTCGGGGTTGGTAAGTTACAAGGTTGAAAGCAGGTAGGTTACAAATTTCATTTCCTCCTTTAAAAGATACAGTGGTGACAACAAAGGTTCAAGCTGTGCTTTATACTGAGAAAAGCCTCCCATCAGTCGGGGAAGTTCCAACTACCCTGCAAACGTAGGAGGAGGTTACAGTGTAACGTGAACAGTGTAACCCCCACCAGTGGACAAGGCAGGAGTCCTTTTGTCACACATATCAGTACTCCGTTCAGAGTAGCATTTCTCAAACTTGGGATACCTGGGGCTTATTCCTCCTGGAATAAAAACTGAGGGCAAGTCTCACAAGATTGCCCAGGATAGCTGGGTAGAAGCTACAGAACTACTTCTGGAGGCCTGTCTCAGAGCACATCCTGCCCCTGGACTCCTGTGGCTGCTGCAGGAGGCTCCTGAGGAGGTAGCTAGTCAGAGTTACTGGCACTGCTACTGCAGCCTGCTGCTGTTTACCCTCCCAGCACACCAGCAAACTGGGGACCACCTCCAGGCATCACTGCCTTAGAAGCCAGGAGGGATATAAACTCAGATGAGGGCACACAGGCTTAGCAGAAGGGAGGAAAAAAAAAAAAAAAAAAAAAGGATTTTTTCAGTACTATATAGTCGGTCTGGAAATTATTTACACATTCCTTTGTCACTGCCATCCCTGTATTTTATCTAAATACAAAATGGTTGAGAAACAACTCGTACCAAAACACCTCCTTTCTCTTTGTTATTTATGGTGGCTCCAGGTGGAAAGTATGCTGTAGTACTAGATGAGATATCTAAATTTTCACAAAGCTCACCCTGGGTGCCACAGTCCATCCAGCCTACATTAACAAGGCCTTCCTGTAATGAAAACACACAAACAAACCACAAAGCAACAAAAAAACAAACATAGAAAAGAGCTTTTAATTTCAGGTTCAAAAATGCTTTTGAAAATCTCAACACAAGCAATTATATACAACATTTAGAAAAAGGAAGGAGACCATATTGTAATTCGTTAGTTAATAGCCATTCATATTTTATGAAACAGTTTAAAAATTTAATGTTATTCCAATAGCTATTAAGCCAAATTGTTTCACTCTTCTGAAAGCTAGTGGGTGAAATCTTGGTTTCGCTAAGCTCAGAGTTTTGACTACAACTTCATGCTTTCACTTCTGTTATTTTAACTATAACAGGTAACTTTAAAAATGGAACACTGCTTACCAGCATGCCAGCTAGCTTCAGGCGTGTTTGGTAACTCAGGCAATCTGTAAAATAAAAGCGGTTTATTTACAAACATGAAACTTCATTATTAATGCACTAAACCTGCTCTTGTTTAGAATTGTCCCTTTCCTCCCTACAAAAGCGAGCATTTCAAAAGGCATGCTTCCTGGCTGTTTGTCCAGTATTTCAGTGACTTGAAGTTGTAACATCTAGTAGTAATCAGCACATCTACTCTTGGCTCAAAATAAGATGAAAAACATTTTCTTGCTTCATTAACATATCTAATTCTAAATATTTTATTTGCTATACTAAGACTAACCTTAAAATGTCTTCTTACCCAATGTTTTAGAAAAAAGCCCACCAATCCCAAAGAAGTATCTACATACTATTTGAGAGTGAGATTTCAACAGAAATAGCAACTTTCTGTGATTCAAATAGCTCACTATAATAAATACATCAGATGCTCTAATTACCCCTCCAGACTTTCAATAGTTATCTTGTGCTGCAGATTTTTTTTCTGAAGTAAGAAGATGCAACAACTTCACTTTAATCGGGCCAGTTGAAAACATAGTAGCAAAAGGGCAATAACTTGAAATCAAGCTACTGACAAATGTAAATCCAAGGTTATTCCATTCACAGAGCAAAGGTCTCTTCATAAGAGCAAGAAATCTTTATTTGTCAAAGGTGTAGTGCATTTACTTAGCTCTACCAGCTAACCAAGGCACCTTTCTCATGGACCACATCCAATGCTGATCCCAAGAAAGTCAGTAACAAACAGCTACAAAATATAATGCAAATCTAAACCAATTTCTGTACAAACCTAATTTAAGAGGAACTATTCAGCTAATTTTTGAGTACTGGTGGTTTAATGGACACGCATCCTTTTCTTCTACTGAGCTATCACGACAAACTGGCACATAGCTATGCAGTATCTGTCATTTGAGTTTGAGGTAGAACCTGGTCAGTGGCCTCTTCTGCCAGTGCTCTTCCTGAGTAGTTACACGTGAGTGCTGCTGTAACAACTCATGTGACATTACAGAAGCACAATAGCATAATCTTTCTATTACCATCCCTTTTGTCAAACTGCCTCTCAAATGGAGCTTAAGTGACCCACAGTCCAAATACTGTGATCATCTAAGATTCTTTACAGCTTTTTATTAGAAGCAAAAGGGATTATCCCAGTATCAGCAAAAAAGTACTTTCTTTTCCTATTTACTCTATTTGAAAAATTAATACACCTACCCCCACGTTCAGCACAGAAGGTGATCAGCCAACCGATGCCAGAAGCAAATGAAGTTTCAATGGCATTAACAAAGTTTCCTATGAGTGAAACAATTTGCATCAGTTTGTGACTAAAGGTGACTATGAAACAAGCTTTTAGATTTCTATTAGCAAATGACAATAAAATAGTAACAGCAACAGTTAAGAGATTCAGTTGCATATGTAGTTTCTGACAGATTTTATATTGTAAAAGCAATTGAAAGAACAACCCCCAAAGGAAAATAGGTGAACATTACCTGCCCATAACTCAGTGACTGTGGTTGTGACATATTGCATGGCAAAGTTCTTTAAACTCTCTTTTGACCTGTCTCCATAGTATTTCACTGGTTGCTACAGAAGACAAAGAATACAGTTTATAAAGTTGTCCCCCCCACCCCAATCACCACCCCAAAAACTAGTGTTTCTTTATAACAGTACTTATGCAACCACGGCCCACCTTCCCCACACACCCCTCCCAACCCTCACTGTTCTGTCCCTCCCTCATTGGAGCACTTGCAATTTAACTTTTACTTCAATTTTGTAATGTGATTTCTCACAAGTCCAGCAATACAAGAATAATTTAGTCTTAGTAACACCAAGTCCTAATGATTATATTTCTATTGAAATAAAAGTTGCTTGGCATACACAGTCTCTGCCTTCAACCTCTCAAACCTCATCACTGCCGAAGCCTACCCAACTATTCAGGTGTTGTTCTTACGCCGCCCCGGCATCACTACTTAACAAGCAGCTATAAAGCATGATGTATGTAATGCAGCTAGTATGGAGGACATCTTGTAGAAGGAATTTCCAAGTTTCTTTAGGTACCTAGCTGTAATGTTTAGACACAGAATGACAGGCTACTCTTTGTATTTGAATACTATAGGAAAACCCGTTTAAGTAGACTTGCTACAGCACCCCTGTTGGTAACAGCTTCACGAATCAGGAGTGATATGTTGCACAGTAAAATGATTCAAACAATCCACTGTATCAACCAGGTATCAATTTTTGAAGTTAGTGTTCTAAAGTAATTTAACCAAGGTAAAGGAAGTGCAATTTATTAAATTGAAATATATTAAAAGGAAGAACTTTACATAAAGGTCCGTGATTGAACAAATATTAAAGAAATATTTTTCCAGATTTCAGTCTTTACAAAAATGCCTGAAATGTTGTCACTCACCATTCCAGTTTTGAAAACATACAGACTGGGATAACTGTTAATCCCTTTAATTCGACAAAGCATTCTGTTATCTCCACAGTTGACAGCTCCAATGCGTATTACTCCATCCATCTCCTTAGCAAACTCCCTCCACTAGAAAAAAGGGGAAAAAAAAAATCCTATTAAGAAAGAAAATTCAGCACATGTTTTATTCCTGGTCTCTTGAATGGTTGACTTTGTTTTCAGCTTTAGTGTAAAAACCCAATTCATTATGTTTTATGCTGTTAAAACCAATGAATGCTCAGAGTTAATTTGCTTGTTATACATACCGTAGGTGCTAAGTCGTGGCAGTGGGAACATCGAGGAGAATAAAAGTTTACAAACCACAGTTCTCCTGAGTTAACAGCAGCATCTAGATGGAAAGGAGGAAATTTTAAGTAATGCACATTCACAGTACGGTTATATCTAGAATGTACATTTTTACTATATTGTTTTCCCCAAGAGCTCAATTAAGTATTTTTATGTCAGACACAGTAACAGTCATTTTGATAGGATAAGCAGTCACTCTACGTAGGATTTATAGCAAACTTAGCTATAGTTTTAAAAGATAAAAAATAACAGGTGATGTCCTCACTGAAAGCATTATCTCTGCAGACCTTGTTTTATTTAGCTGTGTGTTTAGTATCTGGTATCACCTGGTCTTGACCCTCTTGTGCAAGGCACAGGAAAAAAAAAAAGAAATATAATAGAAAATTTCTATCAAGTGCATTTTTAGAGACTAAAAAAAATTAGTAATGATCAATGAACTTGAATTCAATGTCCTGGTTTCAGATAGGATCGAGTTAATTTTCTCTCTAGCAGCCAGTGGAATGCCACAACATACTTTCCTCTTACAGATCTCACAAAGCATCTTTCAAACTTAAATCAATGAACACTTTAGATTATTTGCTAACTAGCATTTACCAGGGTTTTGCTTATGTTCTTATCTGAAGATGTTTTTCTCACAATATTTTGTCTAGATGCATAACAGAAGCCTGTAGATAATACAGCTAATACAGCTCAATGTAAAAATTATTACTTTGGGTTGCCATATTGTCAGATAGCTGCTGATTTAAAACTTACCAAATTCTCCTCTATCCAATGTTATAATTTCAGGATCATCATCATAAATACCTATTAAAAAACAAATGCTTTTTATTTTTGACATCTTTAAAATGAAGCAGCAAACTATCATTCACAAGACAGAAACCAGAAGACAGTACACTGAAATAGTAAGCTGGTAAAGTTTTTACAACAACGCTATATTTATTTGGTAATACGTAATTTTAACTTCTTGGCAACTCCTACACCCTCATGCTACAAAAGCCACCATCAGAAAAGTTATTCTGGTGTTCTAGCAGAGAACTTGAACTACCACTGTTACAGCAAGAGTATTAGAAATAATATCAAGCAGTTGTCACATTAAAAGTCAAGAATGCTCAGTTGTTAGTAAGAGCTGAATGTAATGGCTGGAAGCTTTCACTTCTCTCACTCTGATTTTATCTAACCACTTTAGATCAGAAAGGTGTTTCTGCCACAAGTTTTTCCACTAACACAATGTATGAACGCAGTGGAATGAAGTGGACAATAAAGGTGAGGGAGACAGATGGCTTTTCTAAAAAAGCTCAGCTGTCCCACCTAGACCACCACTACAATACAGCCTACTGCTTCAAGTATGCAGGAAAGGCAGTGCAGACACCAGAAGTACTCTTAGGCAGCATTACGTGACGCTACTGTGGCTACAAATCTTATACAGTACCTAACACGGTGAGATGCCATTTCACCTGAGGTATTCAAGGATTAAATACAAATAAATAATGAGAGAAATTAATTTCTACATGTGACAGGGTACTTTTGATATTACTATCCATTTATATCTTATGCAAAATAAAACACGCACTCACCAATACATATATATAACATCTATGTATATATACATACACATACATATTAAAATTATACAGCTACTCTACAAATAACTAGTAAATAGACATTCAAGGACATTGTTTCTCAATCAAGCAGTGTGACTTCAGACAGAAAAAAACGTTTATCTGAAGTTTTAGGGTAGCGTCCATATTTTCCTGTGATGGTTGTACCTTTGGTTGATTCAATTTGCACAGACAGGTTGGGACATATTAAACCAAACTACATCAGGAAAAAATTTTGCAAAGGCAGAGGTTCATTTCAGCTTTTTCTTTCATATCAATCAAACAGTGCTTCTCAGTTCCCTATTTTAGCTTACATCTGTTACAGCAGCTTTGGGGATGGTTCATCACAGCCTTTCCCTACAGCTACCTAAAATTTGTTGAGACAAATCTTAAATAACTTGTCTCATGATCATTTTAGGTGTGATTCTGTTGCTGTTTTTTCATTTTGTACTACCACTTTACTGCTCTCTAATTGTCTAACTGTATATAGAATAAGGCTTGATAGTACAAAAATCTTCACTTGAAATCCACTTGAGAATACTTTATCTAAACAAAAATGTATTCCTAAATTGAAGACTTGAAAAGAATATTGATGAAATAGTAACACTGAAATTTCAGTGAGAAAAAGAAGCTTTGCACTTTAATAAAAAAATCGAGTTAGGTGGCAAATAAAAAGGTAACATGAGGAACAAAAAGCTAGGTAAACAAATTATCACAGTTTTGGTACTTCTAGGTAGCTGTTAACAGGGTAAATAAAAGATTGGGTCAACAGCTACAGGAGAACAGGCAGAAATCTGGAGAGGATATAGCAGAAGTGTGTGAAAAGATCTGAATGTTGCATTTACTTATGACTGTTTTACACAAATCACAAACATACACCATAACTCACCAAAATCATAGCGATAGAAATGCCAGCTTTCGTAACGACCTCCTTGCTGCTGATCCTCAAGACCTTTCTCTCCATATTTATCATACTTCTTCCGTAGATCTTCATCTTTAAGTACTTCATAGGCTCTATTTATTTTCAGAAAGTTTTCATGTGCATTTGGATCATTCTATTTAAGGAAAACTATAATTAGTAAGTAATTAATAAACCATATCTTACATAGTAATGCTGGGAAAACAGTCTTCAGAAATATTTTTATGTCCCTACTAACAATGCCAGTTGCAATGGAAGCAGACATTCTGCAGTGATCTCCAAACAAACTACAGTAAAGTTTTCCTTTCCTGAAGCCAGATATGTCTTCTGCCCTTTCTAAAGGACCAACCACAGGGTGAACTGGTAGGAGGCTGTCAAGTTCTCCTGTGATTCCTCTTCTTTCAACTCATTTTCTTCAATGGAAGAAAAAAAAAAAAAAGTACTCAAGAAGTCTCATCCCTGTAATCTTCTCTACACCCCTACAATCCCTACTCTTTCAGTTTAAAAATCTCTGCTATAAAGATAGATTCACCCCTCCTGATCTTATGGCGTAGGCAGAGGCCCCCTTTTTATTTAAACAGCATCCTGGCTCTAGGTAGCTTTGGAATTAGAGTGGTGCACAGTCACATTACCCCACCCTTTTAACTTGTGTTTACACATTCCATACAACAGACATTTTTTCTTAATGATTCTTGACTTATTTACCTAGAAACAGATGAAATTAATTACTAATATGAAATTTGTGTAATGACTTCATCTTCTGTACATCACCTTTAATGTTTGAAATAACTGACGGAAAAACTTTTAGTAGTATTTTAATAGTATTTGCATACTTGGAAACTACAGAATCTGACCTAAAATGTTATTATTTTGAAAGATAATAACACAGGGAAAATAAACCTTGCAGTTAATAACTACAAGTCGGCATTTCTAACTTTGTTGAGATTTGGCTTTTTCGTTGTTCAAATCCATGGTAAAACACGAGTGCCTCAGAGCCTGCAATGCACTGTGCAGGCAGGCCCTGAGCTCACATGGAACATCACTATCTTCTGGGGCTCTGTGCAGGTGCAGTTACACATATGCAGATCCAAACCCTTGTATTTCCCATGAATTTCTGGTTATTCAAGAAACCTTGAGGGAAAACTAATTGTGTTTAAATAAAACAATTATTTCTTTGTACTTTGGAAAATACGGTAGCACAGACTGAGCTGCTCCCAGTCTTCTCTCTCTAGTTAATCTAGAGCTTCCTACTGCTCTCCCTCCTTATGTCCAAGCGGTCTCAGTTTTGTCCTGTTTGACAGCTGGAGACTGATGTCTCAGTATAGGTGGGTTGTGATTGCCACTTAGAAAGTTACGCCAAGATAAACAGAAAGAAACAAGCTAGTCAGTTTACCAACAAAGTAACATGGTGCAGATATAAGTGTTCTTCTATTTACAAAAATCTAATTGAGAACTAAATGTTTGTTTGGTTTTTTACTACAGCAAATTCAATACAACCAGGTATGACCAGTCTATCCCTTTTTGTAACTTTTCTCTGCAGAAAATATGAGCTGAACCGTGTTATCCAGTAATGACATCGCAAGAAAAGAGTAACATTTAAAATCACATTGTGTTTAGACATCAAGATCATTAACATACCGACTATGACATGTTAAAGACTTAACTTACCTGATTTTTATCAGGGTGTAACTTTAATGCCAGTTTTTTGAAAGCTTGTCGAATTTCTCTACTACTTGCTTCTTTGGATACTCCAAGTAAACTATAGTAGTCCTGATCAGTGCATACAAGAACTAGTACACATACTAAAACTAGCAATAAAGACCTTTTCAAATATCTAAGGTAATCTGTTTTGGATACTAAGAACTCCATTATGAAGCTTTTGGGAAGTTTACAGGTTCTGATTCAAGCAGGCTTTGGGAAGAGCCTCCAGTAAATTTGCCAACATTCAGGGATACGGCCGTGTTTAGGATGGAGATCTTCAAAACGCTGGTTGCCCTACTTCATGTCTTAAGACTTGCAGAAGTTACAACCTACGAGAGGGGGAGAAAAGCAATTAAGTACATTTTCTTACTTGTTCAATAAATACAAGTTAGTAAAGAACCCCGTTGCCAGCTTGTGCCGGCTGCACGTGAGCATTTAAGTTAACTGATGGCTAATTATCGCCTTTCTGAAGCCCACGCAACGACAGCCCATCTCTTGATTACGGATACCGTGAATGAGGTAATCACACGGAGCCTTACTGAATAGCCCTAAATACCAGCCGCTTGTACCACAATTAAAAGAGCGGGCTTAGGACCGCTTGCTCGTCCTTCAAACTTAGTTTCGTTGCCGGAGGAGCGGCACTTTCCCCACAGGACCGGGCGGCTTTGAGGCAGCAGCCGCTCCGGGGCGGAGGACTGCTCGTCAGGGAGAGGGCGGACGCCCCTCGCAGGTACAGCCGGCAGACCTCGGGGGCGGCTCGGCCCCAGGATCCGCGATGGGACCCGCGGCGGCACCGGGGGTCGGCGGGACGCGGAGATGTACCGCCGGGTGCCACACGCCGCGGCGAGGCCGGAGGTAGCAGCCCCGCGAGGCCGGCGGACGGCCGGGGGGCGAGTGAGGGGATGTGCGGCGAGAGGCCGCCGCCGCGGGGTAGCCGCGGGGCTGCCGAGCTGTCCCCTCCTCTCTCCTCTCCTCGCCTCCCCGCTGGCGTGGCCCCGGTGCCGGGCGAGCCCCGGGGAAGCGGCGCGTCGCTTACCGGGCTCCGGGGAGGGCACCGGCCGCCGGCTCGGAGCAGCGGGGAGCGGGCCGGGCGCGGAGCAGCATGGGACGGCGGTGCCTTCACCCCGGCGCCGGGCGGAAGGGCGGCCCGCGCCGGGATCCGGCTCTGGGCCGGAGGCGGGCGGGGCGGCTCCGGGGCTGACGTGGCCGCCGCGCCCGCTTCGGGCGGGGTCTCAGCCCCTCCCGTTGCCTAGCTTCGGCTGCCGCCTCCTGCCCTCGGCAGCCCGCGGAGCGATGTGGGGTTGTCGGTACCACGGCGGGGCCCGAAAGCAGCCGCTACACTTGAGGGCCCAGGGAGCCGGGAATAAAGATGTGCAGGTGGTAGGGCGGGGATGCGGCTGCTGAGGAGAGGCCGCCGCAGGCTCCGGTTTGTGCCCGCGGTGCAGGGCCGTGTGCGAAGATGCCCCGCAGGTGTCTACAGAGAAAAGCGGAGGGGCTCGTTTCCTCGGGTGCCTTTCCCCGCAGCGCGGGGAGCTGCCCTGGGTGAAGCTGGTGGCGGGGAGAGGCTCCCGGGGGCGGGCAGGCGGCCCATAGCGGCCTACTCGGTCTCTGGCCTCTCCCGACACACGTCCGCAGTAGCGTAAATGTCTGGAAAGAGACAAGCCCGAGGCGCTGCCGGAGGCTTCCCGCTGGGGAGAGAGCCGCAGGGCAACCTCCCGAAGTGCAAGGCTGGACCCCTCCGTTGGGCTCCTCCCACGCTGCAGACAGACACACGTCTAGGGCCTGGAAACAGGTTCTCAAATGCACATACAGTTCAAGGAGTCTTTGCAAGAATTACCTGTTCTAAAGACAATTCTGCACTGTACTGCAGTGCCCATAATCCAGGATTTGTTGCGGTTTGTCCCTCCATGTGCTTGCTTTGTTTGAAATCACGTCAGTCTTTTGGCTTGCTCTCTGAGCATCCTCTTGTGTACATAGAGAAAACCAAACATGGGTTAGATACTTCAGCCCATGTCAGACACTTCAGCCCATGTCAGACTGACAGAAGTTCCCAAAGGCTCACTGAAAGTGAATTGATTCATGCTTTCTGTCTTTGCCTCTCAGTCTCACAAAGTTTCCACTGTGAAATATTTGGGGGAAGAAAACCTGTTTAGTCAATGAAGACAACAATGTTGTGTCTAGGAGAGTTCACCTGAGAAATCAATTTATTATTTTCATGTTACTACAAATTCATGGAAATCAGAATATCTGTCAGACTAATGGCAAAAACAACCGTATCTGCTGAACATTTACGTTTCCTTCCTAAATGTTATGTGACAAAGCAGGTTAGTGGATAGTTCCTTAGTTTTTAATTTCCAGAATTTAAGTAAGACTTCCTATATAAGGACTGAGTTTTTTATTGCAACATTTATCTCTTCATGTGCATATTAAGTGACTTTGGATCTTCTAGATGGGGGTGGGTATGTTGTCTTACAGTTGTTAAAAGTTAATTTAGCAGACAAGGACACATAAAGCCTCCCAGGGATATTAAGGAAATAATGTGTGCTAAAACATATGCAATGTGTCAGACCATAGTTAGCTTAGTATAACTAACTGTCAGGTGTTTCTTTCTTTTTTTCAGCCCAAGCTTTGCTTAGAGGAATGTAAGCAAGAGCAGTTCTCTCTCTGAACTCCTAGGTGTTGCCTTCTAGTTGCATCATGTGTGGTGGTGAAGTGTAAAAGCTCTCCTCTTTAGCTAGATGAATACAAGGCTAGGCAGTTCTTGATTTTTTTCAATCATGATAAAAACTTTAATAATAACTTTGTCTAAATTAACGTTACTTTTTTGAAAACAATGCATTCCCAAAAATATTTTCCCTGGGTTATTCTGCTGTTCTTTTCATCTGTGGTTTTGAATGCCTAATTTATGTGTTAAAGGAGGTGGGCAGCAGATGCTTTCGTATAGTCTTAAGGATTCTGATCACTCTAACAGCCCAGTCTCTTTAGTTTTATCATTTTACTGCAATTTTTATTGGAGTTGATATTCTAATTTACTCAATAAAATCTTTCAGGTTTTTGTAACTGCTAATTTAAATCCATATACATGTCTGCATGTCTAGATGGAAAAATAGGGTTACTTATCTTTCTACGTTGTACTGGTTGTATATAAAGAACTGTACTGTGACATAGCTGCATTTCATCAATTAAGGAATGTCTATTGATGGTTTGGATTGCTCTCCTGCTCATTCCTATGGGTATGTGTTGGATCAAGAGAAGGGAAGGCCCACTAATTTTTGTGGAATTCTGAGCTGCCAGGTGCTGAACAAGTGCCCAGAAAGAACCAAGAAAAGCTGCTGTCGTTTAAAATGTGCAACATGCCCTAATGCTAGAGCTTTTGATTTATGTGCAGGATGTAACAACCTGACTCACAAGTCACTTAGAAGCAACCTCATGCTTCACTTTGTGATAGACATTTGTCATCTGCTTACGCAAGAATCATACTGACGTGTAAATGAGCAGGGCCATTTATGCACACAATAAATGGTGTTACTTTTTCTTGCTGATTTGAACTATAAACCACAGAACAGAATTAATTTCATTCTATTCTAGCTTGTCGTTAGTAGTCACACAGTGAAACAAGCCCCTGGCTCAGGGATTATATTGTTTTGTCTATTTCTGCCTCTTACTATGTTTGTTTTGAATCAGTTTTAAAAAGTAATGCCAGTAACTCTAAGTAATAGTTGTGAAATTCATCCTTTTGCAGGAATTACTGTATCAAATTTATACTTGGCACTTTCACCACTATGCTCGATCTTTTCTTTGCATCCCTCTTTTTCCTACCATGTGATTGTGGCTTTGTGGAACTATGTAACCTGATTTTATTTTCTCCTGGGGAACTTGAGGGCAGCATATCTCTTCCCAGTCATCTTTCTTTCATGACATGAACTCTAAGCAGTTTCTTTAAACTTTCTTCATTGTGATCTCTTGGATCTTTCCACTCATCAGTAGCTGTATCTTAACTATCATAGTGGCATCCATACCTGTATCTTGTTAAGGCTTGGTTTTAAGGTCATAATAAAATAAAATCTATCTTATTGCTCATGAATTTTGTTTCTGTAAAGGGTATAGGAAGGGCAAATCTAGAACACTGGCTTTTAAATTAGAACTGTTTAAAATAAAGGAACCCAGTAGAATTATGAAAAAATGTTTGTATTATCATGAAGAAGTAGGAAAGAGGTGGACAATTAGATTTTTCATGTGTATTAAAAAATAGAAACTAGGTTGGTACGTTAGTGTTGGATATGAATATTTTAATTAATTTTCTGACTACTATGATGCATGCATAAAATTACTTTGTAATTTAAATTTAGAAAGCCAATTGGAAAGAATGCCATTAGATATAATTTTATGAAATATATAAAATGTTTAATTAAGCCATAAAGCCATGCAAACCATCTGCTTCTGTTTAAATAGTCAAGATGTTAGAGAGCCATTTCTTGTAATTTAAGCCATCTATGCATTTTATGCATTTTGATTGCATTAAAATCAGCACTCAGCTTTCTTAAGGACTTACTTTTGCTTTTCTGCAGTGAAATACGCAATAATTGTTAATGAAGAGAACTTTGAGCAAAAGTTCTGCTCCTTTTAGCACATTCTGAACTTTGATATACTGATTTTTGCCATGTAAGTCCTTTGTTCTTCCTAGCAGTTTAAAGAAGATCAAAAGCTAAAGTAGACTGCAGCAGTTGAAGGTTTCTGTATGATGCATGGTGGGTAACTTAGGAGGGAACTGGGTTTGGGTGTGTTTTCTATGCATGTGCCAGGCTTTTTTTCTGCAAAGTATTGCACTGATGGTTAGTAGCTCTGCCACTGGATACAGATCTTTCAGGCCACAGTGTCTACATGCTAATTCCTTTTGCAGGAATGAGGTGCAAGATGAGAATCAATAGGAACTCATATAGAGACGGCTGGAGAAGGGATGTGAGAGGAAAGGATACGTGTCTTCAGTCATTCCCTGTGGCAGAATTCCCATGGAACCCTTGCATGCTTGAAAGCCATGTGCCAAATCTAAACTTAACCCTAAAAATTCCAAGGAGCCTACCAGGAACTCCATAGCCTCGTTACCGAACTTTCAAAATCTTCTGTAAATGGAGCGTTGTCTTATAAACAGTTCTTTTTCACTGTATCTTTCAAGTGTATTTGGAGCTTTCTGATGCAGTGGAAAAGCTGTTTGCAAGGTGGTTGCCAGCAGGACAGTTTCTGACAGTTTAGAAAAGATGAGGAGATAAAATGAGGTAGGTCTGTGGGGGCAGAAGTTTCCTGTAATCTACACCTCACAGTTTAAGGGTTACTTTACAGATCTTGACTGCAAAAAATGTAGTTTCTGTCTGACTTGGTCTGCCAGTGGTTGATCTTTTGAATTCCTGATAAGGGTGTTATGAAATGGTTTCTCTCTTGTACTTTACAGGGAATTGTGCCTCATTTTGTTTCCTAACGGCCTCCCAGAAATCTCTATACCAGTTCTAATGCACAGTTTAGTATATGCAGACAATATTGCAAGAACATAAAGTGCTCATTGTTTTGTAGGTCTAAATGGAATAAATTGTTTTGTAAAAAATAAGCTTTGAGTTGCAATATTTGATAGGCTTTCCAGACTTCTTAGCTGAAGAGACGTTCAGAGGTGAATTCTTCAGAGT
This sequence comes from Gallinula chloropus, assembly GCF_964237585.1. Lineage (NCBI taxonomy): Eukaryota > Metazoa > Chordata > Aves > Gruiformes > Rallidae > Gallinula > Gallinula chloropus. The sequence continues at coordinate 26,492,384 of NC_140090.1, read as the reverse complement.
CCACTAGGTTACAGATTTTGACAGATTTGTTTCCAAAACTCCTGTCTTCCCCTGCTCTGTCATGGCTTAACAGTTTCTCCTAATCCAGTAATGATAAAGGGGCAAGGGGGACTAACTTGTGTACAATGCATCCATGAACTTGGCTGGGTCTTATAGAGCTCTACATCTGAAGTGAGACTCCTCATACAGGGAGGTGTGCAAACCACCAGTGTAGCAGATGGTGGAGTCATCTGAATATTTCAACATTCGACGGTTTAAATAGTGATGATTCAGTTCCTAGTGTCCTTGAAAGAGTTTTTATTAAAGAGAGCAGAGGAATAACTACAGTGCAGCTCTTCAAAAAGTCTAAAACCAGAGCAGAAAAGTTCAAAAATGCTGATGGATGTAATTTTTGGGTGAATAACAGTGGCAGTCATTTGTCAATGGCCAAGGGAAAAAAAAAAAAAGTGCAAACAAATGGAAGCCAGTCTCAATGTTCACAGTATTTATTCAATATGCACAATGGGCTTGCTTCTAATTCATCATTTGAACTTTTCTTTGGCTGCTTCACATTTTTATCATCCTACCCTAATTCTGCTGATGTACTGCTACTGTGCATGCTGTAGTACCCCCTCTTCAGTAATTCTGAGCTGAAACAAACCAAAGCATTCTTACTGCAGTACTGAGATTTCTCATCTTCACAAACTATGTTCTACAGCTTTGGCCCGTGAACAAGTCAAATTGTTCGACTTTAAGCCAATGATTTGAATTAGGATGAAATAAGGCACATCTGTACTTGTCCTACTTCCTCTCTTCACTGTCTCATTCCTCAGCATTAGGTTTGCTAGTGTATAAATGTCTGTGTACTTGCAGCTGAACGATTTGCTTCAGGCTGAATCCCAGGTTTTCCACTCCCCATTCATGGGTTTATGCCCCAGTACTGTGCTCTTTTGAGAGTGTGGTTGTTCCCTGCAGACCCTTTAGGCCAAATTTAACTACTTGGACTAGGAAAAGTTCTTCTTGCAGGAAGTAGACAAAAAGATAAACAGAAGAGTCAGTGATTGGCCAAATTGGGCTGGAGGAGGCAGAGTTGGACATTTTTAAGCTAGAGGTATCAAATCATGCCTGCTGAAGGCAGTGAAAGTGACTGCTTGGGGTCACATTGGGTTAGTTATTTAAAGATTAGTATTTTTCATATTAATAGCTTAGGTTGTGATCTAATCTCACCAATGAACATTTATTCACAAAAATAGTTCCTTTGACATCATGAGCATTATTCTTGTAAATGCTCTCAAAGCAAAGGCTTTGTGATGGGGCTGAACGGTGCTATTTATGTAGGATACCTCCCCTCGTGAGTGTACAGGTCTGTCACATTTGCATTCTGTTTGTGCCACAGTATCTCCTCATGGCTAGTTGTGTTTCATCTAACCTGAACAATAACAGAATGTAGAGGAAACTGTGTCTTCAAACCTCTATGTCTTCTCATGCAGGGTAGGAGGAAACCGTGTAGCAGCTTGCTTGCAACATAAAAACACAACTGTTCTATTGTCACTGAGACTTAAAATCACCCTCCCTTGGGACACATAGGTCCGTCCTTTGGTCTTATTTAGTGTTTTACCACTGAAGGATGAAACAGGTGTTTGACTGCTGTCTGCAGTGATGATGCTGCCCCTTCCCCTTTGCAAGTAGGCAAAGGTTTATTCATTACGGGCATGTTCTAGAATAACGCCTAAAACATCAAATTGCATACACTTATGTGCTGTATTTAACATGACCTCTTCTACGTATATTGTAGCTGTCTTAGCTAATGCAAAAACCCCATTGTATGTTATCATGCTTGCTTTGATTTCTGGAGGCACCATTGTAAGAAAAAGCGTTCATGTCTGCTAATATGACATATATCATTGTTTGTACATCTGACTGTACAGGGTGCTGCAGTTTAAACCTTTGAGATAGTACAGAGAATTTAAAAGTATTTATTTGCATTGTCCATTTATTTACTTTGTATTTATAATTTCTGATGAAAAGAAAGCATTTAAAAAGCCTGATGGATAAACAAATTATTAATTTTTTGATTCACATTAGGATATCTTTAATGAGCCTGAGGAATGATAACCAGCTAAACTTGGCTCATTAGTTTAAAACTGAAGTTAATGACATTATTTTATCTATATTCCTTTAAAATTGCTCCCTTTGCTGCTTCTAAAATTCATGATCCATAAATAGATTCCTACTTCATGCTCTGAATCATCATAGTTTTAACTTCCATGCTGAAATTGTAACAAAGTGAAGATTTTTAACAAACGTGAGCTTTTAGCATCTCTCAGTTCAGTCAGCTTGCACGTGAGACTCTTACAATAAGTGTGTGTGCTGAAGTTGAAATACAGTGTTGTAAATGCCCAGTCTGGTTGCTGGGCTGGATCCTGAACCAGACACCTGCTTTCTCTGTAGTGTGAGCTGGAGCAGTTTTATTGAACATACTGGGAATTGCTGCACTGTACTCTTCACAGCTCTGGAAATCTCAGCTTGCTTCAACTTTTTCACTGAATAATATTTAAATTAAGGAAAAAAAACCCTTATGTTTGATTTTTAACTCTGTCCTCAATTTATGTTTAAAGGTGAAATGTTGTAATAATATGTGTGTTCTTGTAAGCAAATTATAAGGCTATTATTAGGGCTATTGTGAAAGAAATACTCTTTAAAGTAAGAGGAAACTTTAGCACACGTGATCTCAGTTCTGTTGGTACTTTGCATTCACGTGTGTGGTTAAAAAAAAAAAGACCCATGGCTGCACTGAAGTGCTTTATACTTAAAAGAGAAAAGAGGATGTTTGTGTGTGTGAATGTTGGCAGAGGACGTTTGTGTGTGTGAATGTTGGCAGAAGTTAGGTCTGTACAATCGAGGTAATAGATTTAGCAGCTGTAGGGATGCCATAATGTATTAACGTGATCCAAGAACTTACGCGAATATGGTGGAAGCCAAAGTTACAGTGATTCATTTTTGTTATGTAAACTAGCACTCACAGAGACTGCAAATCAACATGCTTCAGCCCTGACTGTCTTTGATATTTATTGTAAATATGTAAGCAATTTTTAACTGCTTGGCATTGGTTCAAAAATACAATATTTACTAAGAGCTTTGTAGTTGGCTTTGGAGTAAACAATTTCAATATCTGTGTTCAAACCCTGCTGTAGTTGAAGCTGAGCCACATCGCTGTGCTGGGCGATGGCAGACGTGGGCAGTTGCGGGCCTGCCCTTGGGGACCTCAGTCCTGCCCCGGAACAATGACAGAGCAGAGACCTCGGCAGGTTCCAGTTTTGTTGGAGAAGGGCATTGCTGTGGTGTCTGGCCTTGTGATGGGACCTGAGCGAGCCAGGACCTGCTCTCCTGCTAGGGTAAAGGAGGTTTGACTGCATCATGGAGGAGCTGTGCTCATGCAATTGCGCTGCTCTTGGCAGCAGAAGTAGTGTTATGAGGGCTGGATCAGAAGGTACGAGGCTGAGCCAAAAGGGGTGTTTTTAATTGTTGCTCCCCACGAAGGGAGAAAACATAGTGCTTGTCTTAGCTAGGATACAGCACTGGAATGCTCAGAACCCTCCACTTTGAATCCACCCCATCTACTTTACATATTAAAGCTCCCAGAAGTGTGCTGCCTCCCTTGTGGGTTAGGAATATTAAATACCTAGCCTTGACTCAGCCCCAGGCCAAACAGTGTGCTGAGCTGGCTGCAGTGAGAGCTCGGAGCTGCACAGTTACCCAGGTGGAGGTAGGGTAGTGAGTTGGCGGCTGTGGCTGCCGATTTCCTGTGAAGATTTATAGACAGGTGGTTTAGAGTAACTACTTCATTTATTCACGTTTGAACATATTTTTTGTAGGATGTTGTCATAAAATTATTTTAATCACAGACTAAATGATACTATGGGTTTTGATGGTGTGTTGTGGGATGCAGTATATTCGAGTTTTGGGATGAACGTTGACTGAAACCTTTTAAAATAAAATATGCAGATACCAAACAGGGCTCTCCCTGAAGAAATGGATGGTGATTGTGATTCATTCCTTTGATTATTTTTCAAAAACTTACCTTCCAGACATGCTAAACCTACCCCACCCTTCTACCGAAATTATGGGGAGCTGCAGGACCTGTGAAAGAAGCAGCTAATATGAATTCAAGGCAGAACGGGCTTTATAGAAAGTCCTGAATTAATTTTGTGTTTGAAAACTTAGGTGATGTTGTAGGTAAAAACCCTTTCCAACCCATAATATTGGATGCTAGCTTGTTTTATTAATAGGTGAAGCTAGAAGGAAGTCTAAAAAATCCATTAGGAACAAAAATTGTTCCTGTAGTCCTGTTAATTGTCTAGACTCTGGTATACGTATCAAAAGCGTAAGAGACTGCGTGATGTTCCTCTTTTAAGCCATGCCACTGTTGGGGTTTGTTTTTTTTAGAGATTTTGCAGACAATTTTCTGTCCTCAGCCTAAGAATTTAATGAAGGCTGAGGTAGTCAAGGCATCCGACTCTTTACTCATTATACCTTTTCCTTGTGCCGGGCTCTGCAGAGGATGACTCTGATGTCAGCCCGCACAATGCGCCCAGTGCATGGCAAAAGGAAAATGTAAGTTAACTGGTGGTCTGCAGTGGGGAAGAAACTGTTCTGAAGAAAACTTAATAGCCACCTTATTCTAGAACTAGAGCAAAATGAGAGCGTGAATCCTGGCATTAGGAAGTGAGGGAAGCATTTTGATTTTTTGTATCTCTGTCAATGACAGATTTTAATCCACGTGTTTATTGTGGTTGTGATTTATACATGTGCAGCTGTGTTAATTACATAATTATAAGTGTCAGATTTATGAGGAACTAATAATTTCTTCATTCTAGAAGAGGCTGTCACATCTAAAATATATTTTTCTGAAGGCAAAATCTTGTGTTTCCTTTCCCAGTGAGTGGGAAACAAAAGAACATAGAAACACAAGGCTGGAAAGATGCTAGATTTACACAGGAATTTTTACGTTCAAAAGGGTTTTCTTCAGTTGTTTGTTTCTTTTGTTTTACAAATTTAAGGAAAATGAAATGAAACATCTTATTTTTGTCAAATAATCATGTTCCTTGTCCCTAGGATTCATGACTGCTGCTTGTATTAGGTGGAGAAAGAGGTACTATACAGTCGCATGGACCTGCTCATGGAATTGTATCAGGGACAATATCCTGAGATTCACAGTACGATTTCCCTTTGATTAGAGAAGAAAAGCTAATAATGCCATCAGCCTACTACCCCACCTATGCTGCTTGAGCTCTGCTTCCCTGGCATATTGTCTTCCATGAGTATGGGTCATAATACAGTTTTTAATAGTTGATGGCAAAAGTTGCCTATCCACACCTTCTATGCTCTTCTCTAGTTACTGAGGAGCTAATAATCTGCTTGCATGTTCTTATGGAAAAGCATCCACTGACCTGAATCGAACAAGATCAAACTCCTGGATGCTGTGAGTTCTGCTTGAGGGAAAAGGAATGTATTCACATAATGCATTTAAATAAAGGTGTGTGTATATATATATATATATATATATATATATATATATATATATATATTTGTGTAGTTAGAGGATTGCACTTCTAAGCACAGCTCCAGGTTTTTTAAATATCTCAATTTATTTGGATCATGTGAGAGAGACATCGAAGAGTAAAATTTACTACATGATGTTACAAATTTACTTGATCTGTACAAACACATAAACCTATTTAACTGGGAATGAGAAGTTTATTTTCACTGGTGGTATCTTACAACTGTTTTTTTTGGATGAGAACTAAGGAGGATGCTGGCACGTACAGAAAGATGATGTATGCAATTCAAAGTTTGTGTCAAAGCTAAGACTCTAGAGGGAGCCCATCTCATAGTTTTCTGCATTGAGAAAAATGGCTTTGCAAAGAAAATAAAAATATTTCTATTAATGAGTAACTTAAAGTAAAATATATGGCTCTGAGATAGAAAAGAAAATATCAGAATACTGTAGGACACTTATTTGCAGACATATTTAGTAATTTCTCAATTCATAAAGTCAGTTCTGTTTTGCCATTATCTGTATTTTTTGTATAGTATGGAAGGCGTAGTATATAAAGGGGAATTTTCAATCTTGTGCTTACATAATAAAAGGCAATGTATGACCTTACTCTTAAAAAGACCTCTCTGGTCCCTGAGAGTGCAGTGATGTAGAGACAAAGTTGGAGTATGTGTGTTTTGAGGCATTCTACTTGTGCGGGTGGTGTGGAAACATGAGATTTTTGAGGAGAAGGTCGGAATACAGTTTACATTTGTTTGTGAAAACCTGTATATTACATATAACTTCCTGCCATGTGTCAGTGAGCACATAAAATATGGGTCACTCAGTGGTAACCTTTTTTTAGCCATGATCTCTAACTAGCTAGCTGTGTTGTCAGCTGACACTAGACAGTAGACCTTGCAAGATGTTGCAGTAGCTTATGGTTCATGGCCATAGTGATTATTTAAATTTAGTCCTTAACCTGTTGGTTACATTTTTTCCTCACTTAATAAAGAGGCTTCAGAATTTAGCAAGGTTTTTTGTGCAAGACAGTTTGTTCAAGGCTCTACCTGCACTGCATGACATCATTTCCATCCTGTGTGCCTGGCTTTCCTCCCTGTGATGCTTCCAGGTGATAGTGACCACCCAGTTTCCTCCTCCTCCTGTTATACATTCAAGACGCACACTCAAATGCATAAAGTGGGAAGCATCCCCAGCTTTGGTCTGGATGCAGCTGGGCTTATCCAAAGTGAGAGTCTGGACCAGAGTTAAAAGCAGATTAGTTTCATCTTCCCAGCCTTATAGTCACTGTGCTGGATACCTTCATTTCAAGGAACTGGGAAATGGAATGTTTCCTAAATTTGTATTGATAGAGAATGGTCGGGAAAAAAGCCTGTTGTTTTGTAAAATACTGAAATGCAGTATTTATTCATTCTGAGTGACAGCTTCTGTATTTCTTGTAGCAATTCATAAGGGATTTGGTACTGAAGACACTCAGTATCCTAATTGCACTTTATGTTTAGTCTCTTGGCTTATAAATGATGGAGCTAAATCCATCAAAATCTGTTTACAAAGACAGTATTCAGTATTAACTGCTTTTTACTTGCATTCAAATCACTCTGTCATGCTTCTAGCTAACAGCAAGCATTCTTTTCAACACTTCACATTAGCAGAAGATTATGTAAGTGTGTACTGCAATTTATTCACAGGGTAACTTGTATCAACATGGTATTTACAATTCAAATAGGAGCAGAGATGTATGTAATTTATCAGGACACACTCTCTCCATCCATCTGTTACACTGTGCTCTTAGAATGCTACATAAACTTTGAATATTCAGAAAATGCTAACCCAAATATCTTTCCTTAGTGTGTATACCATTTGTCACCATGCACCATACTTGTGGCTTAGTCCAGGTTTCTTAGTCCAGACTATTGTGGTTTAGTTATTATTATTGGCTAACCCCCCAAAATTTGACTGAAGTAGCTTTGCTATATTAATAAGAAATTACTCCTATTAAGTAAGAAATCGCAGCTGCTGGTGCAATTTTTTAAAATTAGCAGCTGTTATGGTTGTTTGTGTTTTAATAGATAAAATATATTAATTAAAAGATTGTATACATTTAGTGCAAAGATATTATTTACATTTTTTTCATGGTTTGAAGAGTAGTCAGTGCTTTTTCTGCTCATCCTTAGTGCAGAAGGAATTTAGGACTGTTAATTTTATTGGCCTTTGTGGTGCTTAGCATGGGTGTACAAGAGGTTCGTAAATATTGACCAGCCGGTTTTCACAATGTTCCTTTGAAGCAAAGGGATATTTCTGTTCCCATTTTAAAACTGATGATATGAAGCTAGATTAACACTGGAGTAACAAGTAACATTCTGCGTGCGTTTATGGAAAAGAAAAGACAAAAACTATATTGTCTTCTGACACTGAAAATGAAGTCTAGATGCTCGTCTTGTTCTACTTCCATCTATACTGACAGAGGTTACCAGCAATCCTGTTTTCCTGAAGGTCTGTGACATAAGCAATTTCTTACCTGCTAGAATAAAAATAAACTGTATTAGTTTAAACAGGAGGAATTGTTCTTCTGGAACTGTTTTTCTTTCTTACTAAAATGGGCCAGGGTATATTATCCTACAAGCCAGTAGGAAGCAGATTTGGAAGGTGTGACATCCTATTTCAAGAAGGCCATCAATAAGCAGCTAGAGACAGAATGACTTATTAAACTCTTCAACTGACACAGTGACACCGAGAACATAATATAGTCCAAATTACCAGGTTACTTGCAGCCTAACCAACTGTCATGTTAGGAAATCCTTTGTAACTACCTGCCACTTACTAGCATTTTCCATTTACAAACTGTTAGTTTGCCTCACAAAGGCATGTGAATACCAGCTAGTTTATGTCAGTTCCCTGCCCAGCCACCTCAGTCTTCCCTTACCTATTGTCTTGAGGCATTTGGCTCTAAGAGACACCTGATAGTACTGTTCAAGTAGCTCTTTCTGTTAGATGTGGACTGTAAGAGCTCAAACAAGACAAAGTCTCTCTTAAGGACTGGCTGTGAAGGCAAGTTCTTGTGTAACATGGAGAACAGAGCTTCCTGAATTCCAGACAGTGGGTTGTAGGCTTCTCAGACTGTACGTAGGTTTCTCAGTGTTCTTCAGACAACATTTAGCCTGGATGGGTTTGAGGTATTAAACAGTAGTCAGGTGTTGGTGGAAGGCTGTATTTGACAGATTTCAGGGTGTGAAGTTTGTGTTCAGAGAATCTGGAAACACTCAGACCTGTGGATCTTAGAACATTCCTAGTGGCTGGAGATAAAGACTTCTGGGCATGAGTAAGAGAAAGAACTTTCAACAGAAGTAGCAATTCCCAAGTAGTGAGGGACTGAGGTTAAGTATCTATGAAAATCTTCTGAAAGCATAATTTGGAGGAAAAAAGCTATTTACTTGTTTGAATGATTGACAATTCCATCACTAGCATTTTACGCAGCCTAAAAGCTCTTTCCATTAGCCAAAGCAAATATAAGTATAGGCTAGTTCTGCATCATACTGATGCATTTTGAAAATAATTCTAGCTTACTGTAGTTGTTTATATGAATAACAAGCTTGAAAGAAAATTATTGAAAATTAATTGGTGAATGTGCTTTTAGTCATGTATACAATTGTATTTGAAGATAAAAATCTTCAAGTGTCCTTCAAACCGAATTGTCTTACATTTTTATAATAAAAGATGATGCTAACTTGCAGAAGTAAGCAGCAGCAATGTTTTTTCCACTTATCAAACAAAGGGGGCAGGGGAAAGTCCCAAGTACTTGCCCACTTGTTCCATGTACTTGCCAGGCCATTCTTTTGCAAAAAAACCCCCAGCCCCCCATAATACAGTATTTCTTAGGTATTTACAATTGCTCTGAGTAACATTTTGTTTGTGTTCCCGGTGGAACATGTGAAAGGGTGGAGCTGCAGTTGCATTAAGAGATCTCTTGGTAGAACCTTATATTATTGAAATTAGTTATCTTGACCTGAAGGTGTGGAAAGAGGAATAATACACTAATGGAAATCTGTACTTAAGCACAGCTTCAGAAACCCTTGTTGTGCAAATACCATGTCCCATGCTCTGTTACTGCATCATGTAGTACCTAGAAAGCTTATGTGGGCTTCAAGTTATTTGACTGGACTCTGATGAGGGATTTTGGGTTTTTTACTGTTGTGAGTAAACACCAACTTCTGGAGAATGAGTTCTGTTTAAAGAAGAGTGACATGCTAGCCAGCATGCATGAAATATTGGGTAAACAGATGATGAGCCTTTCTCCAGTGCCTGTCTTCTTCTAGTGGTTTCACAGCCTAGATACAAAACTTGCTGCAGGATTTTGTTTAATCCAAGCAATGGGGGCACGTTTCTACAATAAAATGTCCAGGACTGCATTCCGAAGGCTGTGTGAATATTGGTTGATGTTTTCACTATATAATCAAAGATTAATTCCAGGATAATATACTTATTTTAATTAATTATTTACTCTACACTGATTGTTTAATGTCCCTTTTGAGGGATTGTTTTTGCAAGACTTGATTGTTATTGTTACTGATGCCAGTATAATCATGAAGATACATGACAAAGTAAATATTATACTTGAGAGGTATACAGAATAAATTTCAATGAAATATGGCTCATGTGAGGATTCCTTTTTGATTTGTGAGAAAGAAGAAAACAAATACTTGTGATTTCAATGGGAATTACACTTTTTCGTAACCCTAAGGAATTTATAAAGAAATTGTACTTTCCTTTTCAATCCATAACCAGATGTGGGCTTCATTTTTTTCAGGCAGATACTTTTAGTAGACTGTTCTGTTTTAGTGAACAGTGATTAATTTCTTATTGAATAAGAAATTATTAGTGGTCTAAACTGAATGAAATGGAGTATCCTCATCAGAACGTAAATTCACTTAAGTTAGAGGGTGATGCGCCTGTGTAGGGCTGACCATGAAGTTAGGAACTTGCAAAAGTAAGTTTTGAAGGGTGTTGCCTGTGATACAACAAACTAGGAGCCCAAGGGGGACTTGTCCTGACCAGTGTTGATCTTGCTGATTTTTCTCTGTATAATTCTCCCCTTTCCGCAGCCCCAGTAAAAGAAGTTGGCTTCTATTGTTCTTCCCTTCCTCTGAAGCAATGTATTTTATCAGAAAATATGAGGTTTTTTGTTTCTTCTTCTGATATTAAATCTCTTCAGTTTCAGGATTGGGATGACTTCAGTGTGAAATTTCTGGTGATGGGTAGAGCACATTTTGATTGTTTTTCTTTGTCTAATTCTTTTACATGGAACATTTTACACTTTAAAAGTCCCCCGGAATTTTCCCTTTGAACTCACTGCTGTTCTACCTCATATTCAACTTAACAATTTCTATGATTTCCTTGAAAATTAGATCGTATTTTAGTTACTTGAAATATATTCTTTCCTACTTAAGAAATAAAGGCCTTATCCTGCTAAATTGTGAATGGCTTCCATGGTTCTAGTGGCTTTTTGTGCCTCATGTTGTGAGGAATACTTTAATGAACCGCTTTTAAAGGCAACTTTAGTTTTCTGTAAGCATGAGGCACTACATTACTGCATAACAGAACAGGTAAGCTCAGGTAATATTATTACTAAATAATCTGAATCTCTGTGAAGATCAGTATGGCTTACAGGTTTAAAGTAATTCTTATACCCACATGTGGAATCTTGATTCCACTAAAGCAAATCCTATTCACAGGATTTGGAAAAAAACCCTTTGAAAATATGCTAAACCTTAACATTCTGTAATGTGTTATATTTTATATCCTTCATCTTATGTCCCCAGTGGTAGCTCTGGCAGATAAATTCATTGTCATTTTAAAGAAATATCCTATTGCTACTTGTGCAATCAAAATAGATCAGATTTTTACCCCAAATCTTTGTTTGCGATGTGCACTTCATATGTGCACATAGCAAACACAGGCATTTATTTTATAGCCGTTTATTTTCTAGCACATACTTGGGGAGCACCACAAAAATTCCAACTGTCTTAATGTCTTAGAAAAAATACCTCTCTCTGCCTGATTTGAAAATTAATTGCTCACTTTAGAAAAGGTTATGTTACGTGTAAGTCTGATTTTAGAATTTTTTTCAGAATCAAAGATGAGTAAGAGCTATGTCTAGCATTGCTCTTGACAGATAATGACATAATTTCTTCTTTATATAATTTTAATTCCATAAGCTAATTAATTCTTTTTTTTTGCAAATGAAACTGGAAATGAGTACTGATAAAATATTGCAGTGTGTGATCTAGGGTTACTTGATTAAAGGCATTATGTATTTGTTTACAAAGGACAGATAGAATATGTCACTTGCAGCACGGATAAATTGCTGTTGAGATCTTTGTTCTATTTTTCAAAAAGCAACCACTGAAGATAAAGGCTGATCTTTCAAATATGTTGCAAGTGAGATTAATGCACATACAAAAATAAAGTGCTTTCTTTAGAGACTACAGCATTGTCTAGCAAGTATAGATTAGTGTGATGTTCATAATAGGTCCAGCCTCAAACTATGGATAACTTGATCCCTTTGCCTTGTTTTTGTGATACTAAAAATTGAATTAATGCGTTAAAAATGGTGAATGCAAGGAATCTCTATCATTTTAGTCACCTTTGTAACATGTTAGAGAGCTGCAATTGAACTAGGTATAAAAAATTGTAATATTTAGCAAAACACATGTGTGTATATGGATAGACACATGTATCAGTATATGCATGATGAAAACCAGAATTTTCTGTGTCCTCTGCTTTTTGTGGAATCTTTGATACTTTCTTTGAAGGAGACACTATTTCTTAACTATAGTGTAACTTGTCGTAAAATTTTAAATTGATAGCTCTTTCTGAGTATTGCATGATGAGAATAGGCATTGCAACATCCTTTACAGATATGTGACATTATGATGTGCAGGTTTGTTTAACAAAAGTAACCACAGTTACCTGAGTGCATGTTTCTGTAGACACAGAAATCACATGGAGGTTGATGTTAATGGAGTGGTGCAGCAGAGTATGGTAGAAGAGCACGTAAATTAGGAGAGAGGGGTGCTGCCTTAGATATTTCAGGTGACAGGAATCATATATATGTATTTTATTTGCTTCTTTTAGTTATGTGCTGCAATGATAAAAGCAGCTCTATCATTTTAGAATTTAAAAAATATTTTTTACGTGTGAAACGCAGCTGTGCTTCTAGTTTGGATTTATGGGCATTAGCATCCTACCATTTTATTCTTAATAGGATATAATAAATCTGTTTCTGCCTCTTACAGAAAATCAATTTTGTATACTAACACAGTGTTGTTACTCAGAATAGTTCTTTAGCTGCCATTTATTTTGGACTACTGAGTGCTGGAGGGAAGCTGCGATGTTGGAGATGCTTTCTGGAGAAGAAACTTCCAGTTGCAAGTAAATGTCATTAGCAGGTAGAGCATGGGAAGAAACAGGGATACAATTATCCAGTAGTTTCAAATGCATGCATTTGCTTAAAGATGTTATCTTTCACTACACAGGTAGTGGCATTGCAGCAGTCATGTACAAGTGGATGTTCTAGAGCTCAACAATACCTGTATACGTCTCACGCATCCTTCTCAAAGGCAGGATGTTACATAGCCATACACTTATACTAGTTATTCTTCCTGTTTTTTTTCATGTCTAATACATTATGTGTAACTGAACTTATATTCAATACCCAGAGAGTTGAAATGTAAGAAAGTCTGGGATCAAGGTTCAGTACTATGAATTATCTATAATGTCAAGTATTGGAAGAATTTAATGAAATCCTTATACACAGTTGAATACCTCCTGAATTTCATTTCAGTCACAATCAACCGTTTTCTAGTGCAGTTGGTGTAATCATAGGTTTCATTACATTTGATAAAGGATTTTTATTAGCAATCTAAATCAGCTACAAGATTTGAGAATACTCCTTCTTTGTGGTTTTTGCAAGTCCAGTAGCAAAAGCTGGGGTTTATTTCATGAGAAGTCTAGTTGGTAGGGTATTTTAGGAAATGAAGTTATTTAAAGAGTAAAGATCCTAAAGTTGACATTCGACAATGATCAAACAAAAAGTTAAGATTTAATGCTTGAGTTTTTTGTGCTTTTTTGCAACTGCAAGAAATCAGACTCACGTTTCCATTTCATTGGGGAACTGTGGGCTCCAAAGTGCTTTCATCTTTTAAACAAGCCTCATGTCTCCAAAAAAGGCAAAAATGTCATAGGAATGACATTTTAAAATAAACTGTGTTTTTCCACATTAAAGTTTCTTGTTGAAAGGCATAGGTTCCCTCACCCCCACCCTCCTATGGTAGAAATAGACACAGTTTTGCATAACCACTGCTGCATGATAGATTATCATGTTGGTTTTGAATACGCATGAAAACGTGACTACAGAAGAAATAGAGCTGAAGAAATTAGATTGAGCTTTTTGGTCAATAATGAAATAAAAAAGCTTCAGTTGCAGATATATTAAAATTACCTGAAGCTAAAGCAGTTCCAATGTGGTTAGTTTCCCTGAAGAACCAAGCAATGGCAGCACCACAGAGAGACATGAAAGATTAGCTGTACCATGGAAATACATTGAAAAGGCAATTAAATTAACAGTTCAAACTGCAGATCCTTTAGTTTCTCTACTTTATGCACTGAGGTTTTTACGCTGATTAATTCACTCCCCACCTATGATTCATTCAATAGCATACCCAGCCATTGCTCTCGTGTTTTGGAGCACTGACTGCAGAGCTACTATTTTGGTCTGCAAAGCAGGCTCTCGGTTTTATGAAGTGTGTGCCATTTATGCCGAGTTTCAGCTCTAGAATGACAAGAACAGTGTTACTTTTCACTTCAGTAAACTTGTGCACTTAAAAAAAAAATCGTAAGTACTCCTCTCTAATCAAAGTATATCTGATTTTAATTGCTGAGGAAATATCAGCACTGGAATAGGCTGCCCAGGGAGGTGGTGGAGTCTCCATCTCTGGAGATATCCAAGACCCGATATGTTCTAGGGAGCTGCTTTGGCAGGGGGGGTTGGACCCGATGATCTCTTGAGGTCCCTTCCAACCCCTAAAATTCTATGATTCTACCTTAATCGAACATAGAAGATGTACAGTCCATGGCTAGAATTTCCATTCAGGTTATTTCTGGTACCAGGTCTCTGACATTGGTGTTTTTAAGCCAGATTTCTATTGCAAAGAGATCCTGCCTTTCCTTTCATCCTCTGCCATGGGTTTTGCCCTGTCCTTTGGGCTGTTGCCAAGGGAGCACACAGTATGTTGGAGCAAGGAGCCATGCTGATTGAAAATGAATCAGTTTTTATGGGTTTTTGCTGGCTTAGTTCCAATCAAATCATTTTTCTGATAAGCTCACCGTGTGGCTGCACAAATGCTTGAACTAATACATGGGAAGCAGCAGTAATATATTACTTGGGGTAAGGGGAAGGAGCTTGCCCCTTTAGGTAGCAGTGTAGTATTAATCAGATTCATGTGGCCCGTTGTTTATGTTTAATGCCAGACAACAAAAGATGTGCTTCAAAGTAAAGCGACTGAACTCATGTGACTATTATTACTTCGATCTAGGGCCCTTCAAAGGGTTGGAAGTCTCTCAACTTTTCTAGTTTCATTGCTCGGTTTTCCCCATGAGGTCCATTATAACAGGACTGTATGGTTGACACACAGTGAAGTAGAGGCCTGCTGGTCTTGCTGCCCAAAGAAAAGAGGGGTCTTGTGTGCACAGGCCATTTGCCCTGTGTCTGCAGCAACTAATATGATGATGCTGAAGGACCTTTAGGTGAGAGAAACAAAGCAAGTTGACTTACAGGAGAGGTAAGTACTGCTATTAACAATGTTAATGTTTGTAGTGTTGTAGTAATTTTTTTTTTTTATATGACTATATATATTATATTAGTTGCTGTTACCCAGACAATTTCCTGTATTAGACATTTTTCCTGTCTGTTTAATTCTGCTCCTTGCCATCCACAGTAAGCTTCTTGTCTAAAAGTATCCTAAAGGAAATAATTTAATATTTGTGGTTTAGGCATGCTAATTATTTGCCACGGTCTAAGTTCATATTCCAGTCATGGCTCTCAGTGCATCTGCCAGTAGATTCTTGCTGCCGCTGTTCCTTTGTTAGAAACGTTTTTATTGCAGCTATTTTCTTAGTGGGATTTTAATTTTGTGTTGACATAGCAGTTGCCTTTAAGGGTGGCAGATAGGTCCAAAGAAGATCTGGAGGTGGAGCCTCCTTATTTTTCCAAACAGACTTGTTCATTAACCAGTACCAGCACTTGAACTGAATGCCAACCTCCTGAACATCTCTTTATGAGGAAGTGCTGTATCTAATATGACTGCCCTGTGCCCAAATCTGTGGTGGAATGGCATAGGTCTAGGAGTGAAGAGTGCCTTCTGTAGCAATGACTTATTATCATGATCTGACTGGTCTTTTATAGCATCAACTTGCAGATGCTGACCTGGGACAGGTGCAATGCCAGAGTTGTTTGCTCCTTGCTTGGGCTTGTGGTTTTCTAGGAGAAGCAAAATAAGCCAAAAGGTTTATTTTGGTCATTAAACTTAATGGTTGTTTCTGTTCTCAGTATATATTCAAGTAAAAAGTTGCTGGGGTTATCATTTGTCTTTTAGAGCTTAATTATTGTTTGTTTTAACATGCAAAGGTTAGAATGTTTTATTGAGGTTTTCATCCCTGCATGGCTGAATGTGGGGACAACTGAATTCCAAATTAAGAACAGGTAGAAAGAAAAATCCTGTACAAAGGAAGTATTTACTGTCTTTGTTCTGTCAAAACATGTATGTGATTGACTTTTTTAACCAGCAATTTCTTGTTTTCAAATTCTCTAAGACTTCTGATTCTTTTGATTTGTATATTTATTCTTATAATATGAGCTTGCTCAGGGGTATAAATCATTCATTTTTGAAGGTGAGACTCTCGTGGTTATGTTTTGGTAGCTATCATAATAGGGCCTCCATTTAACAATAGGAGCAATACAAAGGAGCCTTAGATAAAGTATTTTTAATGCAGTACTTGTGTAACTTGATAATTCTTTCAAGTGAGACACCCTTATTCCAATATATGCAATAACATTTTTGCAAACTGTAATTCATCTCCAGTCAATATAAAATACATGTTATCCATTAATTCAGCTAATGATAGATGATGTTTCCACTGTTCTTATTTTTCAAACCCATGAAAGGTTTAGACACAATTGAATCAAAAGATGATGAAATGTAAACATTCTAAGCTTGCATGGCAGTGAATCTTGACATTATGTTTCACATTGAGATGCTTTTCACCTATTTTCTTTTTTTTATATTTATTTCTTTATACTCTCTTCAACCATTAGGTACTATCACCGTTTCCAGTCTTGGGATTAATGTGAGTTATGGGTGTTTTTAAAGGGAGGGGGAAGGAAAAAAGACATTTTAGAAGCTGAAGTTTGGAATTTTCTTGTTAGAATTGCAGAATTTCTGTAATAGGAACAGCGAACAATGAAATGAGAGTACAATAAAAGAGAGTCATCTTGTTGATGATTAAATCCAGGTACTTGAGAGACAGTCACTGCCAAAACTGATACAGTTTTAAGGGTCTTTTTATATCTTAATTACTCAGAAGAAAGGAAAGGTCATTTGCATGGCATGCTCTCAGACTTCACAAATCATACTCAGAAACATGAATTTCGAAGTGCTGCTAAAAATGTTTTCTTCCTGCTTGTTCATACTTTTGAAGAGAGAGGCACAATTCCAAAGAACAACTTAGTGATTTTCTTTAAAGTTTTAGTGTGTGTGTTTGTGATGATGGGTTAAAAAATAAAAGGAATTTTTTTATGAACAGTATGTTGAAGTCAAATGAACTGAAATGCACTCGTGGATTATTCTCCATTCTTTGGCCATTTGTTTGATCCCTATTTTTAACAATTAGTTTAATGAAAATTAAGTTAGGAACTACTAATATAGTGTTATTCTTTGAGATGGTTGAGATATTAATTGAACAGGCAGAGGATTAATAAAAGCCCTTAGTGCAGGACAGACACAATTTTTCATACTGCTCAGTTCCCACTGTCTCTATGGCTGCCTTAAGGAGCCAAGTTTGCATTTGCATGTTTTCTTGCAAAGACATGAGCACCGCCTTCTTAGGAGCAGTGTTGCATCATAATACCTAAGCTACTGGTGATGACCTCTGTGAAGTACCTGCAATGAAGATCAAATGAAATAAATAAAATCATAGAATCATAGAATTGTAGGGATTGGAAGGGACCTCGAGAGCTCATCGGGTCCAACCCCCCTGCCAAAGCAGCTCCCTAGGACATATCACTCAGATAGGCATCCAGACGGGTCTTGAATATCTCCAGTGAAGGAGACTCCACCACCTCCCTGGGCAGCCTGTCCCAGGGCTCCCTCACCCTCACTGTGAAAAAGCTTTTCCGCATGTTGGTGCGGAACTTCCTGTGCTCCAACTTGCAGCCATTGCCCCTTGTCCTGTCCCCACAGACCACTGAAAAGGGGCTGGCTGATTCTCCCTGCATCCCCTGCTTCAGATAATTATAGACTTTAATTAGGTCTTGCCTTAGTCTTCTCAAGGCTGAACAGTCCCAATTTAGCCTTTCCTCATAGGAGAGATGCCCCAGGCCCTTAATCATCTTCGTAGCCCTTCTTTGGACTCTCTCCAGGAGATCCCTGTCCTTTTTATACCAAGGAGCCCAGAACTGGACACAAATGTTTAATCAAATTATCCACTCATCACTATTTCCCAGTTTTTATCATTAGAACTGTAAATTCTTCAGGTAAATCTAATTACAAGAACCAGCATCTGGAAAGATTGCAGTGACCTGGGAGTGGTGTGGCCTGTGGGGGTTTTGTTGGTTGGGTTTTTTTTTGTGTGGTTTGCTTTGGTTTGGGATTTTTTTTGGGGTGGGGAGGGGCGGGGGTGTGTTTATTTCGGGGGTGTGTGTATTCGTTTGTTTGGAAACAGTTTTGAATTTTCTTTTCCTTCTTTATTGAATTTGCAAACATTCAGATGCTACCTGATTTTTTTTTTTTTCCATGCTGGGGCTATTGTAAGCTTTGGAGGTTTATGGAGGACTTTTATTGAATACTTCTTGAGTAGTTAATAGTTTCTGCTCACTTGATTTTTTTCCAAATGTGAAATTGTCATGATTAGTCTTCTGTAGGACATGGGTATGAGTTAGGATTCCCAGCTGTCATAATTTTGGTTTACATCTTCAGAATAATCTGGCTAAAAGCAGAAGCACTTCTGGCCCTGGGCAGAACATCTCTGTCTCGTTCCTGCTTTTTGCCTTGTGTTCCTCTTTTGCTGAATGGGGTTTGGCCAAATGCATGATTCAGAAAAAGTTTACTTTAGAAAGGACATTACTCTGATTAATACCGGCATGGCAGAAGAGTGTTGGCTTGAGAGTCTCTGTGGGCCAGACTGCACATCTGTTTGGAGCAAGAAACCTTAAAGTCTAAGACACATAAATTGCTTTATTGCTGCAATAAAGTTTCTTATTATGACATAGGATGGAGTTCTCTAGAGCACATAACTGGTATTTCAAGTATGTCCCCCAGAGTCCAGCATTGTGCACAAATTAATTTGGATTCATTGTCTCATGTTTATATGCTGTAACAATATCCAGGAAGTTCAGGAGAGCCTTGAATCCTGAGTTGTCTGTTGACCTCAGTGCTTGCAGTTTCAATGTATTTTTTTTCCAGTTCAGCAGTATATTATAAATCAGCTATACTCTGTCTGTTTGCCAGTTTCTCTGCTGATATACATGTACCTCAGAGGAGTCATTTTCAAATTTAATTTTGAAAAAATTCAACTGGATAAAGCCTTGAGCAATCTGACTTCATAGCTGACCCTGTTTTAAGCAGGAATTGGGACTAGAGACCTCCTGAAGCCCCTTTTGACCTGAATTATTCTGATTCTAAATGGAAAGTTTATGTATCCCAATTTTTTTTTTTAATTTAAATTTCTTTATTGTTAATCTATTCTTCCTGAGAAGGGACTGCAGGAATTCAGGTTTAGGAAATCCTTCCCTTCGCAACCATTCCACAGTCAAGAATCTTACAGAGAAGTAGAAACTGGAGTGGTTGTGTAGGTGGACCTCAGAACTGATTTCTACCCCTTTTGACAGTGGAAATAACTGTTCCGCTACATAGTGCAATAACATTTTCCTTTGGTCTTTCATTGTGACATTTGACATGGATAATCTTAGTTTAGGATCATCGTCAGAAAAGTGGACTCTGTGTTACCCATATTGTTCTGTCACTTACAATTTGGGTCTGTGTATCTTGTTAGATAAAAACAATGCATGTTTTTTGCTCATAATCCTGCTTCAGGACTCATAACCAGGTAGCAACATCTCCTGTCCATAAATATTTTGGCCAGAGGTTGTGCATACAGATTGCAAATGCTCCCTTTATGTCTCCAAAGACCAGTATGTCAGAACTGACTTTGACTACTTCACAATGTAGTATCAAAGTTTCCCCTTTGGAAATGACATGGGAAAAGATCCGACAGCATAGGGATGAATAGTTTATTCTCTTGATAAATCCCTTTGTCTGTTCTTGCTTTGACACTACTTATATGATCAATTCTTAATAGGCAGTTCAGTAAGCACTTCTGTCATGAAAGTGGTTATCAAATACTGGCACAGGTTGCCCAGAGAGGTGGTAGAGTTGCCATCCATGCTGATATTCAAATCCTGACTGGATCTGATCTTCGTCAGCCTGCTGTAGGTTACCCTGCTTAAGCGAAGGGATTGGACCATATGATCTTGACAGGTCCCTTCCAATCTCATGCATTCTGTGATTCTGTGAAAGTTTCTTTGCAACAGAACTGCAGTTTCTGTATTGGAATGTGTTTATACTGCTGATAATCCTGTCTTGGATGATCTCAATTTTTTTTTTCACTATGTACATAATCCCTAAGGCATTTAATCACAGCATAATATCCTGCTATTGATTTTCATTCAAAATTCCTGTTCATTCCAAGGGGAATGATGGCAGAATATGACTCTGGAGATATCAATTATCATACTCAAGTGTCCTAACACCTGACTTCCTACACAACTGAAACTCAGCACTTGTAAAATTTACTGCCTGGTGATATTTTTAATTGGCCATTTTGTTTTTATAAACCATCCCTCAGCAATTAGGGACTAGTTTGAAATTAATTATGTTCTGCAACTCTTGTTGTATGTGTAGTGAAGTATTAACAGTGTTTTAGCATCTGGATGCAATGAATCAGTTAAAAATTGTAATGGAGTAAACAAGGCATCTATTAAAATTTATTCCATGTGCAGGGGGAAAAGTCAGCACTTTTGCCTAGAAATGTCTTTTAATTGTTATAATGGACTGCTGAGTCAGTTCACAACTGAAATTCAACTACAATGACTATGGTTTTAAGTTCCTATAGTGTAGTAATTCTGCAGTTGACTTTTTTTTTTCCCCTACTGTATGTGATGTTTGTAGGAAATAACTTCCAGGTAGAAATACCTGGTGAAAGAACAAGGTGGAAAAACATAGAAAACGTGTAGTATCAAGTGGTCTGTAGGGTGAGGAGAAAGAAACCATCAATGTAATATACTCCTTGCAAAAGGAAGGACCCTCCCCTTCCTTCACCGTCAACATCATCTCACCATCATTGTGCTCCTCCCAGTGAAGGTTTGGGACAGTAAGGTGTCACTTATAGTGACTTTTGTTAGGCCCCAAAGGAGCAGTGAAAAGCTGAGCATAACACCAGAGAAATGGTTAGATAGTAGAAAGGGTGTGTATATCAGCTTTGACTCAGTAAAATTTGAACTATAAATGCTTGTATCACATTTTAACTGGACAAATAATTCTTTGATTAGACTGTTAAGGCTTTAATTAAACTAATGTAAATTGTAACTTTGCATTTAAGTAGTATTCCTTTTGCCTGTAAGATGTTGACCATAACGTGAGTCAGCAGCAAACACGAGCATGCACTCTGATCCTTCCCCCTCCAATTCCACAAGGGTGTAGATATGTTCACATCCTGTGTTTTGGGGCAGGGTGTGGCAAGAGTTGATATGTCTGTGAGATAGGTGGCATAGAACTCAGTGGACTGAAAAAATTTATACCATATTTTTCCACCATTCTTTTTTCTAGGGTGATCTGTGTATGAACAAAATCTTCTGAAACAAAAGATTCTGCTTATGACTATGCATCTGCTATCTCAAAGGGCTCAAGAGGAAACATTTGGCTTTTTTCTGATTATAGTATTTTTCTCTGATAATTTCTGTAACATGCTAGCTGGCCTCCTACATCAACTCCTGAATGGCAACTGACAGCATTTTTTCTTCATGAAAAGAAATTTTAAATGGGCTGTACCATAAATAGCTGGAACTTGCTGTCTTATGTGAAAAATACAGGATATGAGTCATTATCAACAGTAGGAGACCTTAGATCCTCTGTAGCTTTACGTATCTTCTGTGGCCATATCAAGGACTGCATTTAATCTGAGCAACACATGTTTATTCCAGATAGCTATAGGACTTGGCTCCCACTACCAGGTTTTGTAGTACCTGTTCTCTTGTAAAACCTACCTCACTCCTTAAGGAAACTCTGTTTCATTTTGAAGTCATTGCGTTTCTGGTATCTTAAAGTAAAAGTCAGGGAAATTCAACATGTACTGGCTTGTCTTTGGGACAAGAGCAGGGAACAAGCTAACTTGGGAAGCCAGACTTCAGTTCTTTCAAGAGTTTCTCAGGTCCCCTCATCTGCCAGAGGGTTCACTTTAGTAATGAAAATTATGTCTTTCAGTGAATCTTTAAAGATTTTTACTAGGCTAACATTTTTAGTAGTCAAAGAGAAATTGTTATGGTGACAGTTTCTGTAAATCTCTATTTCTGAGATTTTTAAACATACAGTTCAAAAGCAATGCTATCTATTTCTCTTCATACTGTCTTCTCAAGACTTATATACAAATTTTGAAATTCTTAAACAGTTTTGAATTGATTTACAGTTTTGATCCTCCCCCCAGGACTGCGCTTTAATCAGACACCATAATTCTGAATAGTTTAGCTGTAGTCTTTTAAGCAAACTCAAATTCAGGAGATCTTATTTCTTGAAACTTAAAAAAGTAAATGTTTAGCAGAAGGTGGGACCATAGCGCCCTCACAGTGGTAATGACTGGAAAGTCACATTTCGGGTGGTCAGCAAGAACTTCCAGTGTCCTTTGAAGGCTAAGTAAAATCTGTACGAAATCTCTTCCACTTCTTAACATTTTGGGATATTGTATTTTGTTGTGTTACTACAAAACACCAGAAGCAAACATTGGAATGCAGGTGATAATGCAAGCCTCTGTCTCCTAGGTCACTTGCCAGCTGCCTGACAATAGTTAGGTTGTTCTTATGTGCATTCTGTTTCTCATTCTTTTATGTAAAAAATGCAATATTTTAAAAGAAAAGCACCGAATGAGTGTTTGGGGCCACCTGTTCCTCTTAGACTGGTGGTTAAATAAACTTTTGACAAGTGTGACCCATAAAGATCACATTTCTATGTCTCTTTGTGGGTCCCAGGCCAGAAAGACTTGGCATGAAAGATTGAAATGGACATAATAGCTGTAAACCAAAATATTGCCTGGAATTTTCTCATCAAGGTTGCTGTGTTTGAGTACCATAACTATCTATGTTTTTTTTTTCCCCCATCAGACCTCGTATATGGCATTTTTTAAATTAGCCTCTATAAGGAAATGAGGAGCTACTTAATTGCAATTTAAACATCAGATTTGCTCTTGTAGCTCCAGAGAAATCCCACCTTCCAAAGAAGTGGGTGGAGAGAACTCTAGTGGGACTGAGGGCTCTTTCAAGAATGAAAGGGAATAATTCAGCCAAAATTATGTTTGTCTTAATGGAATTGCTGTTCTTTTTGTGCCACACATGATGAATATATACATTAAAAAAAAGAAAAAAGAATTGACTTGAATAGAACTTTACTTGAATATTTCAAATATTTAGCATGGAAATCACCAGTTTGAATTTGTCCCTATAGAAGAAAGCTAAGAGAAAGCTCAGGAATGTGGCTCTGATAATAATATTAATGTATTTTTTAGGCACCAGTCATTATTTATTAAATGTACAATAGAAAAAATTCTTGTACTTCAAATGCTGATGAAGAGTCTTTTCCAAGAAGAAGAATTTTATGGTTGGCAGTGTTTAATTTCTTATTTTAAATTCTCATACACAAATTGCCAGTTCAATGTTGATGATGATAGCCTGCATAAATGCAGTGCTACTTAGTGTTACAGACCAGCAAAAACTCTAATCTGAATTTCTCTTAGGTACTGTGAAAATATCTTCTGTAGCCGAACATATTTGAATGGTAATGCTTACTTAGATTGTGATACTTTTATCAGGAACTGTGTAAGATGTTCCTGCAAATAGCTCATGAGCTTTATGGTGTATTAGGTCACACCTATTCAAGTGATTTCTGTGGCTGTGACAAGTAATAATGTGACATGATGAAAATCTGTATCATATTTGCAGTAGGATAACTGCACAATGACTGCAAAGACATACCCATCTATAGTATGTTGCCATAGATGACCTGAGCTCACCACAGTAAGCTGAGGCTTAAATTCTGGTCTTGAGCAGCAACTAGCAGACCATGGTTTCCAAATACTTTTCATTCCCATAGAAACTACGTCTTCAGCTCCCAGTGCCAGTATGTGTGAAGTGGCTAATGTTCTAAAGCTGCAGAGTAATGCACTGCTGGGGAGGCTGTTGCTGTCACTCAGGTGAAAATCTGGAATGTTTGGACTGTAAGACTGAAGACAAAAAAACTTAGAGCTGTGTCTCACTAAGCTGCTTATGACATTAATAAGTAGGACAGGGCTGATGGGCCCTTGACTAAACTTGAGCTGTCAGATGTCAGTCCAGAAAAAGGATGGGCGGTTATGTGCTTTGTATTTTCAGATGGCAACTTGAAGCTGATTTATAGTAGCTTTCCAGTCTCGGAGCAAACTGCTTAAGGCATCATGGACTGGATAGGATGTTACAGGCTTTCCAGCATGTACAAAGGTAGTTCAGAGAGGCTTCCAGTACAGATAATGGGAGGTCAAATTAAGGGGCTGATGCTAATCCACGCTCTGAAGTTAGTCTTTCTGCTATCTGAGATTTCTGATTCTAAAAGATGAAGCACATAATCCTGATTTTTGGCAAGTGCCACTGAAGTGGAGTAGCTGTTGCTTTCTCTCTGCCTTGATTTTCCACTTTCATTGGAACAGTTACGATGTGCAAGGTTACAGATTTCTGGCATGGCTTACCAAACTTTGAGCACTCCTGCTTTGGTAGCAAAATACCTATGTATATTTAATAGCTAAGAAGCTGCTTGCAACAGAGAAGATGTGACAAAATCTTTTTCATCTCCTCAAGTTTTATTGGCTACGTGTTACAGCTGTGTAATAGTTAAGACATGAACCTGATTTGGAGAAGGCCAGTTAACATCTGTGCTTGCTTGGTAGCTAAACAGAGACAGAAGTCAAATTCTAAACACCTTTCCTTTGTGATACACTTCAGTAAGGGGACTAGGCAGAAAGTGAAGGTGTGAATTGCTCGGCATCCATCACTCTGTATGCTCTCTGGTTTGTGGCAGGCAGTGAAGCTGACTCACAGTTCAAGCAATAGTGGCTCATGATGTTCACCAAGTGGCAGTCCCAAATTTCATATATGCTTTCCTCCCATCTGGTAAGTGGATGAGTCATTTATGACTCAATTTTCTCCACTCAACTTAAGAATAATTCCTAATGAGTCAGATAGAATGTTTTCAGGGACTCCTGCTGTTGGAGAGCACTTCACCTATACTGCTCTCATCTTCTCATCTGTCCCATACTGGGGGCTGCAGTCTAACTTTGAGAGCAGAATCCTTTTACCTGAAAAGGTAAAAAGCACTGGTGAAATTACTGTTCTAGTGAGCTATCTCTGGTTAAAGTATGACTTTCAGCTTTATCTATAGGACTTCCACTTAGTGAAGTGGAGGTCAGCCTCACGCATTGTTGTGAATTTGACAGTGCATGGAAAGCCCAGGTACTGGACCTTTTGGAGGTGCTTGTGGCACACACAGTGTTTCTGCAGGACTTCCTGGTACAGGGACAGGACATGTCCTCTCTGGTGGCTGTGTCCACCAGTGCCAACAGATGATCATGCCCATGGCTGTCTAATCCAGTCTCTCAGCAGCATGGCTACAGGCTTGCCTTCAGCTGAAGGGCATTCAGTAGGGACAAATAGGGTCACAAGTTTGGTATTCCTTCTCTTGTTCATAGTGAATAGAGTTAGCCTGGACTTCTGTACTACATCTGTCTTACTTCTAGGCAGATTTTTGTATGTTGGCTGTGTATTTGGAGTGCAAGTTTGATGTAAGTCCTTGTCATGGATGACTACTCTAACCCAAGAGACAGTGGGAAAGGGCAGGTGCCTCTGGCATGCAGTGCATCAGCAGTAGGCCTCTGGAAAATAGTTAAGATTGAGATATTTGTATTAACAGAAAATTGGCAAACTTATCCTCTAGTATTCAGCAACAGTGTCTGCATTTGTGCAGAGAGCTTAGATGATATTTTTTAAGTTGTTGAAGTCTAGAGGTGATAAAGAGGAGGCAAAGGCTTAGCAGAGAACTTATCTTAATATGTACACATGTGCTTTCTTGACATACCACAGCTAAAAATGTATGTAAATACACACTTCAATAGAGGAAAATGTAGATAGTACATCCATGGATGCAAATAGCAGCTCATGTGTCTTTCTGTTTCTCCAACCATATGGTCAGTCCTGTGTATGTGCCCCTTATCTAAGGGAGACTCAGTCCATGATTTATTGCTGCTTGACAGTTCACTGGAAAAGGAGTTTGAGAACCATTAGTTGAAAGAAATTTCAGGTTTTGTCCATATTTGAATCTCAAAGCTTTTTAATTTCCAAACCATTCCATTAATAATCAAAGTTTGTGCACTTAAAACAGAATTTTTGGACTATATTTCCTTTTACTTCCCATTTAATTAGAACTAAATAGCTGATTCTCCTCAGCTCATTCTTTTGCCCCTAAAGCAATTTCTTACATTATATCCTCACTAATTACTAAAGTCACATCAGAATAACATCCCTTCCTGATAGGTCTGTGATTGTTTAAGGATTCACCACTTGAAATAGCATTTGCTTCACAACCTATATCTGAAATTAAATGTCTCACGATAATGTCATTTTCTGCTTGTCCTTATTCTCTGTTAGCTGATTGGAGATTAAAGATAGTGTGGATATTTCCCCCAAACTTAAATGAATACTTTGCTTCAGTTTTAAGTAAAGTTGATAATATAGACTGTAGAGGCAAAAAGAGGATGGTTAACAGAAATAACAGCATGAAAATGAGGATTCCTACATCCAGAAAGAAAATGAAAACACTTTAATGTGATCACCTGAAAGGGATCAAATTATTTCCTCTCCAGATATCTGATAGCCATGAAATGTGAAAGGTTTGTTATTTAATTTATTTGATACCAGAAGACTGGAGAATTATATTTAAAATAACTGAATTTGAAGAAAGGGAGTGAAACAGACAAACTGCAGTTTATTCATGCCACAAAGTCAGGAGAGAATACAAAATAGTGAGGGTGCTCATAAACATATTGCATAAAATAACAGCAATAGGAAATTTAATAATGCAAAAGCTAAGGTTATACTTCTGTGAATTAACATTTCTATTAGAATTTGGAGGCCCATCAGTGGAGAAGATAAAGACTGTTAACTTAATACTAGGCACAAGAAGAAGTCCTGTAATCTTGTAAAAACCAACTGTATTTGTTGAGGTCATTCCAACAAAAGATGGGTAGCCAAAGGTGGCTTCAATGCTGTTGAATACGTGGTTCTGCACACTGAAGCCTTGCTTGTCAGAGCAAAAAAAAAGTTATGTAAATGGTACCTGTTCAGTTTTGTATGCTAGTGTCGTGGTTTTACCCCAGCTGAGAGCCAAGATCCAGGCAGCTGCCTGCTCTTTAAAGGAAAAGAGGAGGGTGAGAAGGGCGGGGGGGAGGGGGCAGTGTAAGGGAAGGGAAAAAGAAGGGGCAAATAACAACCCCAAAACCAAGAAATTCAGAGGCCCGTGGGTTGGGATAAGGATAGTTTACTAAAATAGCAGAAAGATAAAATATACCAATGCTAACAGGACTTTAGAGCAAAAAATATATGAAACTGTTGATACACAATGCAGTTTCTCACCGAACCACCCAGAGCCGTCCTGGAACCCGACTGTCCCCCAAAAACCACACATCCTGGAGCCGCCCACTCCTCCTCCCACCAGCCCCCCCTTTATACTGAGCATGATGTAATTGGCATGGAATACTCTCTTTGGCTAGTTTGGGTCACCTGTCCTGGCTTCATCCCCTCCTTTCTCATTAATAGAGAAATATGAAGAACTGAAAAAGTCCTTGACTGCTTGACAACAACTAAAAACATCAGGGTGTTATCAGCACTGCTTTCATCTTAACACCCAAACACAGCATTCCATCTGATGCTACAAAAGAAGTTAACTCCATCCTGTCCGAAACCAGGACAGCTAGACAATGTATATGGATTACATGCTTCCATGGTTGTCACTCAATAACATTAGTGACTGTAGAGATGGTTTTTGCATCACTGGACATAATGCTACTGGTTGTGGAATTTATAGCTTGAAGAAGATACTGTTCTCTAAAATGCAGTTTTCCAACTAAGTTCTTTATCTACTAAACAGAACTACATTTCATTACTGACTTTAATGGAATTGGGAAGGGACCCAAGAATACCCTTATTGGTGTCTAGTGTTTTGTAGATGTCTTTGGAAAATCTGGTATGCAGAACTAACCAAGAATAGCTATCTTCTCTTATGAAGTGATCTGCAAATAGAAGCAACTGAGAAAAAAGGTTTCTGAACTATGCTGTTGATCTTTTACTTAAATTAGAAGAAAATGCATGAGAAAAGAGTTAATTTCATCACATACACACTGTATATTATTCTTTATTCCTCATTTTTGTTTTCAATATTACAAGCTGACAAGTAAAAGTACATATGTAAAATAAATATTTGGAATGTCCAGCAACAGAAAATGCCAATGGATCCTCCTGGATTCTTTTTGAACTCTGAACACAAACTACTAAATGTTTAGTCTCAGTGTTACTTTAGTTTCTAAAGATTTATTACATTAATTTCTTCTACTTGTTTTGCTGGAAGAAATGATGCAATGAAGGGGGCCAAAACTCTCCTCATTTTTGCATTTCAGCAGGTTGATAACCAAATAATTTTGTCATCAGTAAAACATGCATAGATTTGCATGCCTCACATCATAACTAGTATCACTTTTGAAATATGAACTAAAAGGTAGTTACTGGAATATGAACATCCTGGGCATCTCTGCAGCATGACAGTCCTGCTCACATTAAAGCCCATCCTTTCTCTCCTGTCACTAGTTTACTAGCTATTTTATAATTCTTATGCTGGCCACATGGTTCCTTATGGTTTGTTTAAGACTGACTTTACAAGTTAATTGATACTTTCTCTCTGGATCATTTTCTAGCTCAAAAGAATTTTCTGATACTTTTTATTTTTTTCTGCTTAACGGGAGAGGTACCTGAAGTTCTGCTCTTTCAATACCTCCCCAAGTTTGTAAGTCCATGGTTTTGCCGAACCCAGATAGGATTCTGGGAAAGAAGTAATTAAATGTCATTACTAACAGCTAAATAGGTCAGTAGTTCCTAGTAAGGAGGAGTGGAATGATGGATATAAACTAAAATTTCAGTAGATAATCACAGAATCACAGAATCACAGAATCTTAGGGGTTGGAAGGGACCTCAAGAGATCATCGGGTCCAACCCCCCTGCCAAAGCAGGCTCCCTATCTCATATTGCACAGATAGGCATCCAGACGAGACTTGAATATCTCCAGAGAAGGAGACTCAACCACCTCTCTGGGCAGCCTATTCCACTGCTCCGTCACCCTCACTGTGAAAAAGTTCTTCCGCATGTTGGTGCGGAACTTCCTATGCTCCAGCTTACAGCCATTGCCCCTAGTCCTGTCCCCACAGACCACTGAAAAGGGGCTGGCCAAATCCCCCTGCGTCCCAAGTCTAAGATATTTATAAACACTAATTAGGTCTCCCCTAAGCCTTCTTTTCTCCAGGCTGAACAGACCCAGCTTACTCAGCCTTTCCTCATATGGGAGATGTTCCAGGCCCCTAATCATCTTCGTGGCCCTTCTCTGGACTCTCTCCAGGAGATCCCTGTCTTTTTTATACCATGGAGCCCAGAACTGGACACAGTACTCCAGGTGGGGCCTGACCAACGCAGAGTAGAGGGGGAGGATCACTTCCTTCGACCTGCTGGACATACTCTTCCTGATGCATCCCAGGATCCCATTGGCTCTCTTCGCCACCAGTGCGCACTGCTGGCTCATAGCCAACCTGTCATCAACCAGGACCCCCAGGTCCTTCTCCACAGAGCTCCTTTCCAGCAGGTCATCCCCCAGCCTGTACTGATACAGTCAGTTGTTCCTCCCCAGGTGCAAGACTTTACACTTGCTCTTGTTGAACCTCATCTGGTTTCTCCCAGCCCAGCTCTCCAGCCTGTCAAGGTCTCGCTGGATGGCAGCGCAGTGTTCCTGCGTGTCAGCCAATCCTCCCAGCTTTGTATCATCGGCGTACTTGCTGAGGGTGGATGCTATTCCCTCATCAAGATCGTCAATGAAGATATTAAACAGGACTGGACCCAACACCGAGCCCTGGGGAACACCGCTAGTCACAGGCCTCCATTCAGATTCTACTCCACTGATCACGACCCTCTGAGCCCGGTCCGACAGCCAGTTCTCGACCCACCTCACTGTCCACTCATCTAACCCTTGTTCCCTCAGCTTCTCTATCAGGATGTTGTGGGAGACAGTATCGAAAGCTTTGCTAAAGTCAAGGTAGACGACATCCACTGCTCTCCCTCCATCCACCCAGTTGGTGATGACATCATAGAAGGCTATGAGATTGGTCGAGCACGATTTCCCCTTGGTGAATCCATGCTGACTACTCCTCATAACCTTCTTCTCTTCCAGTTGTTTGGAGATGGCATCCAAAACAAACTGTTCCATCACCTTTCCAGGGACAGAAGTGAGGCTGACTGGCCTGTAGTTACTGGGATCCTCCTTCTTGCCTTTTTTAAAGACTGGAGTGACATTGGCTATTCTCCAATCTTCAGGCACTTCTCCTGTAGTCCAGGACCTATTGAAGATGATAGAGAGTGGCTCCGCAATCACCTCCGCCAGTTCTCTCAGCACACGTGGGTGTATCCCATCTGGACCCATGGATTTGTGTGCATCCAATCCTTTGAGTCGCTCCTGGACTACCCCTACCTCAACTAGAGGTGAGCCGTTCATTCCCCAACCACTGCTACTTTCGTCTGGTATCTGTGGGTCCCGAGAAGCCTTCGGAGTAAAGACCGAGGCAAAGAAGGCATTCAGTATCTCCACCTTCTCATCATCTCCCGTTACCAAGATACCCGCCTCATTTAACAAGGGACCTACATTATCCCTGGTTATCCTTTTACTATTCACATACCTGAAAAAACTCTTTTTATTATCTTTTATGTCCCTTGCCAGCTTAATTTCTAAGCAGGCTTTAGCCCTCCTAGTTGCATCCCTGCAGGCCCTGGCAACATCCTTATATTCATCCCATGATCCCAGACCCTGTTTCCACAGTTTATAGGTCTTCTGCTTCCCTTTGAGTTTACTTAAAAGCTCCCTGCTTATCCACGCAGGTCTTCTACCTCTCCTTCCCGATTTCTTACTCAAAGGGATGCACCTATACTGTGCTTGGAAGAAGTGCTGTTTGAATGTTAGCCAGCTCTCGCAGGCTCCCATTCCTTCAAACAGAGCAGCCCAAGGGATAGCCCCTATTTGATTTCGGAGGAGATCAAAGTTAGCTCTTCCAAAATTCAGGGTAGCTGTCCTACTTTTTGGCTTGCCTCTTCCACTCAGGATCTTGAACTCGATCATTTCATGGTCACTTTGTCCTAAGCTGCCCCCAACCTTCACCTCCCTAACGAGCCCATCCTTGTTAGTGAAAACAAGGTCCAGCACCCGCCCTCTCCTCGTAGGTTCCTGCACCATCTGTATCAGGAAGTTGTCTTCCATATGCCGCAGAAATTGCCTGGACTGCATACGACTGGCCGTATTGCTTGCCCAGCAAATATCTGGGTAATTGAAATCCCCCATAATGACCAGCGCCTGCGATCTTGAGGCTACTTCCAATTGCTTGAAAAATGCACTGTCAACCCACTCCTCTTGATCAGGGGGCCTGTAGTACACGCCCACGACTACATCACACATACTGGCCTGCCTTTTAATTCTTACCCACAAGCTCTCGACAAGTGGTTCGTCCCTACCCAGCTGGAGGTCAATACACTCTAGGTGCTCTCTAACATAAAGAGCAACTCCTCCACCTCGTCTCCCTAGCCTATCTTTCCTAAAAAGCACGTAGCCATCCATGGTAGCATGCCAGTCATCCAGGCTGTCCCACCACGTCTCAGTGATTGCAATGAGATCGTGGCCCTGTGACCGCACAAAGATCTCCAATTCTTCTTGTTTGTTCCCCATGCTACGTGCGTTTGTATAAAGGCATTTTAGTGGGGCAGCAGATGCAGATATCCCCAATAGCTCACAGCGAGTTTTTCGATAGGGGATGGGCAAAAGCGGCTCCACTGAGGAGTTCACGGGGTGAACTCCAACAGATAGTGGATGTGAAATGCAGGAGGAGGTGAGGCAGAGCTGAGATAGAGTTTGATGAATGCTATCCAGGCTCTATAACCTGAAATATTTTTTACCTTAGATAACACTTAGTTTTGCATTCATGATTACTTCTTCCTGTAGCATGTGTCCTGCTACTGTTTCAACCAGTACAACAGAAAATATCTGATAAATTGCCACTATCCACAAAGAAATCTGGGGGCTTATCAGGCAAGAGACTAGTGTTAGAGAGCTCCAACTGTTCAGGGAAGGACATCTGAGCTTTGCTGGGTGAAGTCTCACAAATTGTCAAGTAACGTTGCAAGAGTAATATGAGTAACTAGCAGCATTAGAGAGCTGTGGTCCTCAAGATGTTGAGGGCAGAAGGCTTCTGGTATGTCAGATTTATGTCTAATTTAGGAGGTAATTCTTAAAACTGTTGCATCTGATCTAGTTTTTACCTTGAAGAGTTAGGCTTTCAGTCAGCACTTACCTCTGCAGAAGCGCAATGCTAGGACCCTGCAGGGTATAAGCCACTCAGTATTGTGTTACCTGCATCAGGCCCAAAGAAATCCTTCCATTTTTAATTAGAAGTATGAAAAGAAGTTTCTGTGTGATACTTTGACCTCATGTATTTTAAAAGTGTTTGAATGTCTGGAACAGCAGATAAAAAAAAAAAACCCAACAAAACTCCAAACTGTCTTAATTCAGTTTAATTCAGTAGCTTGTACTTCCATATTTCAAGTGATTTTTTTTTTAGTCGTCTTTGTGACATAAGCTGTTCTCCACTTCCTTTGACAACTAAGAATAAACTGGATGTTGTCAGTAGGGATTTCTTTTTGCATGTAGAGGAATCCTTCTCCAAGGTCTGTCTCCCTTCCAAACCTATAAGCATCTACTCAGCTCACTATACAGAAGCTGGGTGGAGCAGCAAGTCATTGGATGATAATTCCTAGGTCATGTATTAGTCCTTATTCTAAAAGTTGTACTTGAATTTATCACTCCATCATGCCAAAAAGAAAAGATGTTCCCAACCCCCCCACTCCCCTCCAATGTAGCCAGCACACAGCAGGCAGCAGCAGCACCATGTTCACGTTGCTCTGGCAATGTACTTGACTCCTCTGCAGGACCTGTATGAGAGAAAGCGTTTCTCTCCAACCATCAGTTCTTAATGTTTTAGATAGCCAGAGGGAAAAGCAGGTCTACTGATGATATGTACTCCTCAAACTATTACTAAGATTTGTTTCATATGGACCAGTACAGGCCAATTTAAAGTTATTCCAGGGATATGATTTTTTTCCCCTCTCTTTAGTGTCATTCACTTTTTATTACAAAGACAGCCTGTTTCCACATTGCTTTCCCAGTTGAGGGCTTTTTTTTTTTTTGTGTGAGTACTTAATTAGATGACTCCAGACAGCATGAACTGCACTAAGCTTAAGCAACATCAGCAGCTGATGGCATTGTGTTGGCTAACAACTTCGGAACAGTTTCTCCAATTGTGCTGAGTTGCCATAGTAATATCTGCCCACTGCTGGTGGACTTGCTTAAGAAATTTAAATAAGAACAACTGTCAGACTAATATCATGACAGATACACTAGCCACAGAAGCATCAAGAATCTGGAATTTATTTCTGTCACAAACATAAATGAAGCTTAATTTTGCTTAGGATCATCCCTAGTTATATATCCGTTTTGGGAGGTCAAACATTCTGCTGCTTTATTCCATAAATCTAGCTATAGAAATATGAGATGGGCACAGATGGGCCCATAGAATTACTTTTTATCCATGACACTCCTGTCTCCTCTTGGTTAGATTTGACTGGATTTGCACCTTAATTTTGTGCTTTATACTGCAGAATTTTTCAATGTTGGACACTTAGGGTGAGCATTAAATACTTGTCTCATGTGACTGCTACTCAGAGAGGAACAGTTATAATACTGTGTTTCTGCAACACAATACTTTTTTTGCCGTGGAACCATGCTTAAGTATATCTCTTGCAGCACTTGTTGCAAACATTCTTGAGATAATCTCATTCTCCTTTTTAAGCAGTTCAGTTTCTTGGAGAAGATAAAGAGAGAAAGAATGTTTGTGGATATGTTTTAAAATTAGCTACTTTTATTTTAAAGTACCTCCGAGTGCTGAAGAATTGTGAGCCTTCAGGCTTCTTCCAGGTCTTTCAGATACTTTAATGTATATATTAAGGTTGTAGAGTTGAGGTTTTTGTGCCCTAGAAAACTAATGTAGCAACTTGAGCACAGTAATAATTATTAGCCCATCTGTTTTGCTTCACTGTCCTATTCAGACAGACAGAAATAAACTCATATCACTGTCTCTGCAAAAGACACTGGAGTCTTTACTTTGAATGCATGTTTCCAGAGTCATTCCATTTAACTCAATAGATTGAAAGAACCCTTTACCCTCTGCTATTCAGTCTGTCTGTTTAGGTTTCCTGGATTAAAATTCAATTTAGTCAAATACTCGGATGAAAGATGCTTTAATTTGGTCTCCCTGACAGGGATTTTTCCTCCCTTAAGCAGCAACTGATTGCTCTTCTCAGGATGCCCTGCAGCTGTGGTATCAAGTGGTAAGTGACCCAGGTTTCTGTCTTGAACCACAGTGTCAAAATCTTAATTTAGAAAGTAGCACATTGTCCCATCCCTTCTGTCTTAACTGTCCAAAATTAAATGTGATCAGAGTGGGACTGCGTTTAAACAGACACAGTGTGGAATATTAGCTGTTTGCTGACGATGTATTTGCTTAGCAATTTGCAGGCTATCATTCTGATTAAGAAAAAAGTTGCTGTATCTATGGAAACAAAGTGTGGAAAACAGCTTTCATGTCTGAGAAATGTTCAAGGAAAATGGTTTGGTACTCTTAAAAATCATAGCAGATGCCTTCAGAGCAGCACTCAGGGCATTGCTGGTGCAAAAAGGAACGTAGCAATGTGTGGCATGTAGAACCCTAACATTTTAACTGCATTACAATCAAAAATAGTTTTAGCAAATTATATTTATGCAAATCATTGCATATGTCTCTTTCCCCTGCTGCTTTTGTAAATTGCCATATCCTAATTAGGGAGATGTCCCAATAGAGGATTTAAATCATATTTATTATTAATGAGTTGCCCCTAGATTCACACAAAAAGAAATTAGAATTGTTACATGAGGATAATAAACAGTATTTGCACCAAATTTGCCACAGCTTTGCTCTCTCGAAAAGCCTTTATGTGGAATTGTCTTCTGCTCAGCTTCTTGCTGTAAAGAAGCACATATGTATTCTGCTTGCTTTCTTTCCCATTTTTGTGGCTAAAACATGATGGCCAGCAAAGGACAGTTTTAGGAAGGCTCCTGGCATTAAAATTTCTAGCCTTAAGGATATTTCCCTCAGCTTATTGGCTCCAATAGGTTATTGTTTGACCTGCTCAAAGCATCTGTTGTCATGTGCCATTATCACAGGAAACAGTTGCATTCTCTTTATCATAAAAATAGGTGACTGAGTTTACTCACCTTCTCTGATATTGTTGACAGACACAGAGAGTCCTGATCTTCCTCAGTTATCACAATTCCATTCATATTATAAATTTGTCCTGGAAAACATGAACAAGATTCCATTTGGATTAAGGTATGAGATTTCCTCCAGGAACACATACAGTGCTTTCTAGCCACTAAATGGTGATTGATCCAAGGGACTAGGCAAAGCTTCTCAGGAGTAAATCTCCTGATACGCATGTAGAGGAGACATCATGCCCTCACTTTACTCCTAATGCAGTCTATTAGTGAGATAATTAACTAAGCGGTGAGTAGACTGGAGTAAAACCCCAGCTTTCCCAAGAGGTTATCTTTGTACAGCACATTTTTCCTTAGAAAAAAAGAAAGCAGTTTGGGAGCAAGTGGATTTTATTTTTCACTTTCTTCATGACTTTATTAAGCATGTTCTTTAATAAATTATTGTGAATGTAAAAAATTTCAGAAGAAAATACTGTTAGTAATATGTTAGCATAACATATTTCCCAGTTCAAGCCCTTTATTGTAAGCCCTTTCTAATGTGGAGTTAGGCCAAATGGGCTTGCCTGTTGATTTGCTCAAAGGAAAGGCTTAAATTGGAAGAATAAACAAAAGCTCATCTAGTGTATGTCTCACCTTGATCAGCATTGAGCGGGACACAGGTCTAAAATCCGGAATCAATAATAATTTCTAAATATTTTGGTTAAAGGCTTAAGAACAGAACTTTACAGAACATGTCCTTTAGGCTGTGGTGGGAGGGAGCCCAAAGCACAAGGATAATACTTTGTAACAGGAGCAGCGTTTTTTCTTCTTCTGGCCCTCCCACCCCTTCTTTCCCTCCCAGTAAAAGACTGATCCTCAGGGGCCAGTAAAGGCTTTTGAGTATGATGCAAATTGAAATCGCTCTCCAGATTCTCAGGTTGCAGCACTTAGAGC
Organism: Gallinula chloropus; assembly: GCF_964237585.1. Classification (NCBI taxonomy): domain Eukaryota; kingdom Metazoa; phylum Chordata; class Aves; order Gruiformes; family Rallidae; genus Gallinula; species Gallinula chloropus. The sequence continues at coordinate 26,455,643 of NC_140090.1, read as the reverse complement.
AACACTTTTTTTTCCAGTGTGCTCATTATTAAACCAATTTCATTGAGAAGATGGCATTGCTGCTAAAATGTAAAAATTAAAATGCTCACATATTTGAGGAGCCTCTTGAAGAGGCTGCTGCTAAATTAATGGTGTTTCTGTAGGGAATTTTGGCCAGAGACCAGAATCTTACTTAGGTTCTAGGAAAAGTTACATCCTCAGTATATAAATGGAAACAACTGCAAAGGAAATAGTACTTTAAATCTAGCAGATATGACCAATTAACTGCAGTATAATTTGCGTAAATTATCCTATTCCTGTTTAAATTGCTGTGATTTTTAAATTTTTTTTTTAAAGTTTCTGGTTCAAATCTCTCAGTGAGCATAAAGGAAATTTTATTAAAAAATATTCACAGGGTATTCTTAGAATACCACATCTATTAAATTATTTCAGAAGCTCCTGAGATATACATATCTGTATGGGAATAGTGTATGAATGTACATATAGTGTGATACTGGTAAAACTTACTGACTCTTCCTTTGCAAAAGCCATGCTTCAATAAAAGCACCGTTTTTTTTTTTTTTTTTCTAAAACAAGCAGTTAGCTCTTGTTAGCTTTTATTCATATTGTTGCTCTAAACAGAAAGGAAACACTGGTTCATTTGAACCTTGAATGAATTTCCTTTTTTTATTCACATAATCCAGAATAAACTATACCGAGTGACATGTTTTATTTAAATGTTATTAATAAATCTGTTACATTAATAAATCTGAGCTGTGATTTGGAAAAGAGAACACTGACTCCTTCAAAAAGTATCTTATTTATTGATGGAAGAAAGATACAGGAATAAAAATACAAGAATAAAAAATTGGAATTGGGATTTATTTGAACGGTTAGTGTCTGTGGAGACACAGTGTGATTACAGATTCACAGTTATTTTCAATATTACACCAATTTATTAAAAATAAAGAGGAATACTCTTTCATTTTCTCTCAAGTGTGAGTGGATACATAAAGTATCCCATCTTTTAAATTTTCCTCATAGGCTTAATATCCTCACAGGTATCCTCACACCTATGTTTCTGTGTACTAGAATGAATTTTTTGTGAAGTATAAGAGTGCCTTGAATGGGAGTGTGATAAAATAAGCCAACTGATATTAATAAATATTGTCATTCTATACTCTGGATCACAATAAAAAAATATCCCTAAGAAGAATGGGCTTAAGCAGAACATACCTTTGTGTGCAATATAACAAAAACTTTAAAATTTTTCACAGTTATAAGTAGGTTTTGTTGGGGTGATCTGACTGAGTGCAAGCAATTTGTAACAGTGGCTTTGGGTTTAGTTTTATGGAAGGTTGCACCGTGCACCAATTCAAATAGGTGATCATACAGAAAACAATGTAAAATGCATCCTCAAAACACTAGTGCCCTGTTACATGAATGTCCTTTAAAATGCATCATTACTCATTTCAATCTTTATTTTTAATACAGGGAGTTGTCTGTAGATAGCTGAGAGAGAATGTGGATTATACAAATGACTTTTTAATCTAGGATTTATTTTAATATTTGTGCTACCTTAGTTGAATTTTGCTGTGTGCAGCTGTTTATGATTTTAGAATTTATTTTCCTTTGTCAGATTGCTTTTGCATAGTATTAAAATGTTGCCAAAGTGCTTTTTCTTGTAGAAAAAAAAATATTTGGAAGAGGGGTTCGTTTTTGCTTTGGCTTGCAGTTTTATTGCTATAGCAGGGACAGGGTAAGTGCCAGTTCAAGTCATGTTTCTGTGTGCTATGTACAAAAAAATTAGCACATAGTTGATTTTGCTCCCCTGCCTGTGATTTCTTAGAGTTGCTTCATCACTTGGTAGATGCATCAGTTTTTTCACTTTTCAATTGTTAAATGAGTATTAACTTTCTACTCTCTCATTAAATTTCAGCAGTGTATTTGTATTTTAATTCAAACTACTTACCACAACTTTGGAGTGTTCATACAGATGATTGAACTAGGACATTTACTTGTAACTGCTGTAAAGTCTTTTAGGATTTTGGTCTCCATATTCATTGAACTTCCCTGCTGCATTTAGAGGAAAAAAACCCCTTCTTTCAGTTTGAATCACTGAAACTTAGTTCTTTTAAAAGCTACTTATTTTAAGGCAAAATGAACAGTGCTCCAACATGTTGGTTATTAAATAGTCTGCTCTGTAATAAAGTGTTAGCAAATGTTATCTCCATCTGTGGTCTTTAATGAAGACTAAATAAGGGAGAACTTACATCTAAGAACATTTTGAATATGATGCATTGGCTGTTGAAAAGGACAAGTTTGTGGAACTTCTGTATTGCAGCATTAGTAATTGGAAAACATGGAGACTGTATTCATTCATGTAAATGAGACAGCAGGTAAGGAAGACAGAAAAACTGTCAACTCTGCAGTTAAGATAAACTTGGATATCAACATCTAATTGCTATGCTAGAATGCATTTCATTTAGTATCATGAAATATCTTCCATGCTCCACTGTAGTTTGGTTTTGAAGAGTCCTCTCCTGTCTCTGTTCCATCTCGGTTTTATAGTCCATGTGACAACTACAGCTTGATCTGTTTTTTTCATATAGAAAAACAAAAAAGTAGAAGTACAGGGCCCAATTTTAATGGTTTTGAGAAGCATAAACCATTTTCCCTGATAACTAAAATCACTGGAATTTAATCAATGATTCCTGTAATCAAAGGTTTAGGTAAGGACCTAGATTGCTATGGCTTGAATTAGCATATTTTGAATGTTTTCTAAGAAAACAAATTCAAAAAAGGAGCATGTAGATGCTACACGTTCCATTTAACAAAAGATTTTGGTTTTTTCTGTAATACTCCAAAGTCAGGCTCAGGTCCATGTTCAGTGTCTGCCCCAGAGAACCCAGCCTCGAGCAAGTGCACTAAGCAAGCATGCACCCATGCTAGCATTTCTGTGAAATCCATCCAACTGTCCTTAAGGGCTTAATGATCACGGAGAAAGAGGTTCTTAAAGTGGCATGTGATGGGTCTGACTTACCTGCTGTCCCATAGCTCCTTCAGATTTAAAGGACAAATCCAAACCCAAATCATCTAACTCTAAAGAATTTCAACTTTCTAATTTTGCAACATACTACGTAATACCAGTAATATTGTTACAGTGATATTACAATGAACAATCACTGAAATGCTACTGGGATTATTAATTCTTTTTCTTATTTCTTTTTTTTATTTCTGTAGAGGCCAGCAGCTGCACCCCTGACAAGTGGCTCTGATTGCTCCTTAGGTTGAGGCAGAACACAAAGATACTTCATAGCTTCAGAAAAAACAGCTGAAATACCAACTGCCTTGGGCACGTAGCATCAGGGTGATGCGCGCAAGCCCACTTACCTGTCACTGTGTGCCATCCACGCAGCGGTAGCTGTTGCTGTCAGTACCTGCAGCAGCCTGCTCACAGCTCATGTAATAACTACCCTGAAACATCCTCTGTGGGCAAAGCTGCCTTGCCAGGTTAGCATATCTGCAGCTCAAACTATGAGCAGACACTGGCCTGCAAAAGCATCTTCATATGGTTATTAATGTATTTCAAATTATGCTCTGTCTTACCTATTTTGAAGTAGAACCATAGTTACAGTTTTTATTATTTGTTTTTCTAAAATGCAGCGTGTATTTATGCAAATTTCCGAGATGTTTTGATTATCAGTTAATTAAAAATCCAAAATATTGTTTTTCAAAATTTATTCTCCTGTTTATGCTTTTTGTTCAGCAAATGGATTCTTGGCTCAGGATCAAATAACTGTGTTTTCTGTATAATTAAGCCCTAACTGCAAATATACGAGAAGGACAAAAATGAAAGGAATAGGCAGATAAAATACAAAGATTTAATTTCTTTAAAGTGGCAGTCTTGTAAGTTCATTATTATTCTTGATGCTCTTCTTAGCTTTGAAAAAAATGCCAAGTCTGATTAGAAACTATTTAGAGAGCATAAATTCTTCACTGGGGAATTCTTTTTAGACTTAAATTCCATGTTATTTCTGGGATTTTGGAGACAGTTATGAACTGTCTGACAGTGAATAGATTATGGGTAAAAAATTATCTCTGTGTTAGTGTGATCAGTGTGATGAGTGTTTTGGTTTTGTCTCCTGTTGTTTTTCTTTGGCATTGTCAGTTTATATTTCTTTTGTTTCTTTTCAATTGAGCTTTCCAGCATGCCTGTAAATATTTTGTGGCATCCTTTGGGATGCTGTGGGTTTACACTGGGTTTGAATGACGTGCATTTTTACTTACTCTGATTTTGCAGCAAGAATGTTGAATATAAACCTCACAGAGGTTTTTTTTTTTCACTGTTGCTTTTGGTGCATTACAAAAGATCTTTCTAAGCTGCTCTCTGCACCCAAATGGCTGAAATCTCAGACAAAAAACGAAACAAAGAGCTGCTTTGGAAGATACAGAGAGATTATGAGAAAGCTGGGATACTCTACATTTTTTTTAATCTCTAGCAAAACCATTCTGTTTAATCCATCAAATATACTTGCTGTTAAAAGTATGTGAATAGAAGAAATCAGAAATTATGGTTTAAAATCATTCCACAGAGCAAAATATTTGTGAGTTATAAACTGAAATACTTGTTAGTGCAGCATTTGTTTGAAACTTACACCAGTGCCAGGAGTAGTTTGTCTATGCAGCCTTTGTGCCTTGACCTGGTGTTTGTTTACTGTATGGGGCTGTACTGTGAAAGCTGGTCATCATCTCTTGTGCATTATTTTGTGCTGGAGATACAGCCCTTTTCTCTCATGCTATAATCTCTTATGTTTGCTTGATCTTTATGTAAATTACGGGATACCAAGTATTTCATGTTCATAGATTGAGATTATAATAATTAACTTTCACCTACAATGAGTGATATGAAAAAACATTAGAAAAGGGTTTAAAAGGCTGTACTTATACTAACTGTATCCTGAATGGTGTTTTACAGATGCAGAAACAAGAAGTAAATTACAGAAGGCATGAAGCTACCTGTAACCTCCTTGGCTAACTTCTGCGTTTATGGCCTACTGCTGTGTCCCTTTGATGGTGGCCCTGCCTTCCCTTATGTAACAACACACTGCTCTGCATCACCTCCATCTGCCAAGAAATCCCTGTTTGCTAGACTTCTAACAGGTGGGTGCAGTTGTCTTTTAAAATCCTCACAACTCTAAATCCACAACTTCTAAAGGAAATCAGTTGTTTTGTGTGTGATCTGGTTGGGCTTTGTTTGAAAAAATAATTTGGAAGAAGACTTTTTGAAATTTATTTGCCTTCAGCAAAGACTATAATCCAATTTGAATAGTTCTGACCAAGCAGGTCAGGCTTGCTTTTGAAACTCAATCAGGAGCTTCCTAACTTTCACAATTTCCTGAGGAAATCTAAACCTATGTATGTTTTATCCTCTTTTTCTTCTCCTCCTCATTTAGAACCCTCCCCAACCCCCACAAAAAAAAAAAAAAATCTAGGCCCACAAAAAAACAGACAAACAAAAAACCCCATCCAAATTATTACTGCTGTTGCCAGAAGTTGCAGCTGAAGAAAATTTCTCCCCTTTTCTTTGTTAGGAAGTGACAGATGGAGACCAAAGAAAGGTAATGGGGAATAAAAAAAATATCAAAATAGAAGCTCCAGCTTGGTTAGGAAGTGGTTGCAATGTGGAAATAATTATTTTTAGCTGCTAGTAATTGTGTGATGCAGATGACATTTATTCTATTAAAATAAGTAAGTCATGTTTGCCTTCTCAGGACTCATTTTAACCAAGTTCAACAACTTTGTTAACGCCGAAGTTTTTGGTCATGCTCGTGGTCCACAAAGGGAATGTATCTATTATTGTATCTTTCACATTATTTCTTAGACACTATTCTGTAGTGTGTAGTCAACTTGGACATTCTGACAAACAGAAATTTAATTTGAAGATATTTATTGATTCGACATGTAAACCTAAGAAAATGCACATAAGTGGATTTTTTTCTGATGAGCGCTTTATTTTTTTTTTAATGATCAGCCCAAAGGTAGTGGACATGTTGAATAACCTGATGTTCTGAGTGAGTTAGCAAAGGTTTTTGTTGTTGGTGGCTTGGTTTGGTTTGTGGGGTTTATTAATATTCTTTGTAGTCTAAGGGGTAGGAAAGCATTTACAAAAAGGCAAGTTTTACTTGTTTCTTTAACAATTGCTCCAATGAGGGAAGAACTTGAGGAACTGAGAAGGGAGAGGAAAAAGGGTTGTAATATTATGTGCTTGGCAACTTTATAGGCTTGTTTTAAAATGCAGTAATTTAACAACAAATAAAAGTAGAATAGAGTATGTGTATGTTTTATTACAACCAAAAAGTATTTACGCTCTCAGATACTTACAAATAGAAATCTTAGGAACTATACAAATGCACACTAATGAGAATTAATGAGCTGTTATGTAAGTTGGTATTTAATTGATTTGGCTAAATATCAATCTGTCTGAACAAATGAATTTTTTTTTAATGCAAGAAATGTTTTTTGCATATGCAAATATATGTGCTTGGAGCTCTTTCAATCCTCATCAAATTCCAATGTCGTCTTTTGTGAAATTATAGAAGGCTCTGCCAAGTGTACTTTCAGATAATTTTTCTAAGCAAAATTGGAATCTAAAAATTTCCCTGGAAAACTTCAACTCATGCAATTTCCTGCCAAATTTGCAAAGTCAATAAAAGAGATGAGCTAAGTACACATTGATATCTATCATAAAAAGCAAAATAAATAACATTTACTTTTCATCTTCCTTTCATGACAAATTTAAAATCTTGTTAAATGTCATGGAGGTAGGCCCAGAGCAGAGGTTTTCCCCATCTCAGTTTTTCCTTCTCTCTATTCTGTGCTTTGCTCACCATGCCATACATCTCTCTTCAGTGGTAAGGATGTTTTCACCATAACCAATATACCAGAGTCACCAGTTTGTGACACAAAGCATGTGTCTATCTAAAACAAAACATGCATTCAAAAGAACTCTAAAGTCTGCACTGAGAGTTACTTGGAACGGCATAAACAGTGCTAATAAGAAGCAACATCCAATAGAATCTTGTCCCAAGCCAGTTTAACAGATATCACATCCATCCTTACTTGTAGGAACTATTTACAGAAACCATATTTGGTTAAGTTACTTTATGTTGTCATCAGCAGGCAATGTCAGTCAGATGGGTCTGAATCTGGAGAAGGCATTACTTTTACTGAAGCTTCACCGAAATTAAATTTGGAATTTGAGTTGATGCCCAGGAATGATGTCAGCTATAGCAGATTCAATTTGCCAAGGTCTCTTCATTTTAAATGTGTTTTTTAAAACAAAACAGATAATTCTTCCAGACTTTGGCCTTTTAATGTTTTTAGCCTTTGTTTGGGCTGAATGAACCATTATACTCTGGGTTATTGGATATTAGATTTTAAATCTATTTTGTAGTACCTTTGCATACAAACCCATGGATTTAATAGATGCATATGCTTCAACAGTAATTTGTAAGTAGTAAAAATGTCAATATTTTATGTCTTTTCCATACTGTAATAACTGTTCTTTTCTATTTTGGAGGAATGAATAAAGGGAAAAGTGGGGAAATAATTGCTTATGTGGAGTATTCTGTTACTTATCCTCAAAAATCAAGTACACAATGTAGTTATTCAGCTAGTTCTTTAAATATTAATAGCAAAAGAATTAAATAACATAAAGGAAAATAGCAAAATAATTAATTTTTCTGTCTCCAGGAGTGTTGTGCATTAGATATACCTGGCCAGGATTTTGTATTATTGTAACAAGATAAATCTGGTTTTGTTCCATCTGGTGATATGCTTATGATCTGACTAAAGCCTGAAAATTGCTAGCCTTTTTATTTTTATCCTATGTTGTATTAATAGCAGTTGTCATTATTATTTATACTTAATCTGCTAAAAATCTTAATAACATAATTAAATCAATTGCATCCTGAAGCACTGAATTCTGCAAGTAAATTATATCATCTGTATCCTGCTACTGGAGACAATGTGAAGTGTGCAGATTTCAAGTACTTATTTGAAAGAACTTTCAAGTAATTGGAAATGAAAAGTCCCAACTTACTGCAGTGCAAAGCACAATTATGCTAATAGAACTTTGTCCATGGTGGCAGTGTTAAAATCATAGAGCCCCAGTTGTAGTTGGAAGGGACCTCTGGAGGTCATGTAGTTAAATATGATTGAGGTACCTGGGGACTTGTCCAGCAAAGCTTTGAACACCTCCTAGAATGGCAGTACCACAGCCCTTCTGGGAAACCTCTTCCATTACTTAACCACCCTCATGGGGGAAATTATTTTAAAAATACGGGGATTTTTTTTTAATGGTAATTTCTCATCACCCTTCCCTACCAAACCAGAATTTCTGATGTTTCTACTTGTCTGTTGCTTCTTGTCCTGGAAACGCACACCTCTGAGAAGAGCCTGGCTCTCTCTCTATATCCTATCTACAGATTAGGTAGCTGTAAAGAACAAGTCTCCTCTGAGCCTTCTCTTGTACAGGCCCCCCAGTTCCTTTGATCTTTCATAGATGATAGAAAGCAGCCTCACAAGGACCTTTTCTGGCTCACATCTTTGGATGCCTCCTATCTGTTCTCATCTTGTTTATGTCCAAGTTGGTTAAGTGATCCCTTCCCTTTCTCTCTCTACAAGTACTGTTGCACTCCCACCATATTTCCTAGGAGGATTAAGGACTTGGGAAGTCTCAGGACAAGCCTCTCACAGGAAATAAGAATTCTTTCCTTTTTTAATGCACTCTAAAGAAGATTCCCGGGAATCTTCTGTCCCTTCTTTTCCCCTTTCCCAAATTGTATCTTCATCTATATGTGCATTTCTCTCACCAAAGTTAGTAACAAACTCGATACAATGAAAATTTCTTGGCTAAGGCCATTCAAAGAAGGCAGGAGGAATAAGTTTACCATTCCTGCAGAAAAACGTTGGCTAGGTTGCACCTGTATGGCTTCAGTCTCTATTATTTTTGTGGGATATTAACACATGAGATTTCATTGATGTATAATGCTGAAATAAAGAGGTACTAAGGTAACCTCTGTCTTACTGTTGTTGTATTCTGCACTTTGGCTTATACAGGTCACAAGAGATCACAGAGCCACTAGATTGGAAGAGACCTTTAAGATCATCAAGTCTAACCATTCCTGTCCTATGCTAAACCATATCCCTGAGCACCTCATCTACTCTTTTTTCTAAACACTTTCAGGGATTGTGACTCAACCCCTCCTTGGGCAGCTTGTTCCAGGCCCCAACAACTCTTTCAGTAAAAAATGTTTTCCTAACATCTAATCTGACCCTGCCCTGGCACAGCTTAGTACCATTTCCCCTTGTCCTGTCTCCTGTCACCTGGCTGAAGAGACCACCGCCCACCTCTCTACAACCTCCCTTCAGGTAGTTGTAGGTGGTGATAAGGTCCCTCCTCAGCCTCCTCTTCTCCAGACTAAACATCCCCAGCTCTCTCAGCCAGTCCTCCAGCCCCTTCACCAGCCTGGTTGCCCTTCTCTGCACTTGCTCGAGGACCTCAATGTCCTTCTTATGGTGAGGAGCCCAGAACTTCACACAGTACTCGAGGTGTGGCCTCACCAGTGCCGAGTGCGGGGGCACAATCACTTCCCTAGACCTACTGGCCACACTGTTTTTGATACAAGCCAGGATGCCATTGGCCTTCTTGGCCGCCTAGGCACACTGCTGGCTCATATTCAGCCTGCAGTCAACCAACACCCCCAGGTCCTTCTCTGCCTGACAGGTCTCCAGCCAGTCTCCCCCATGCATGGGGTTATGTCCCATGTGCAGCACTCTACACTTGGCCTTGTTAAACTTCATCCCATTGGTCTCAGCCCATCAGTCCAGTCTGTTCAGATCCCTCTGACCAGCCTCCTTACCCTCAGGCAGTCCAAAACTTCCTCCTAGTTTAGTGTCATCTGCAGACTTACTGAGGAAGCATTCAATCCCTTCATCTAGGTCATTGATAAAGATGTTGAACAAGACTGGACCCAGGACTGAGCCCTGGAGGACGCCACTCCTGCCCGGCCTCCAGCTGGATTTTGTTCCATTCACCATCACCCTTTGGGCCCATCCAGCCAGCCAGTTTTTAACCCAGCTGAGGGTCCACCTGTCCAGGCCAGTGGCAGCCAGTTTCTCAGTGGGACTGCTGTGAGAAACCGTGTCAAAGGCTTTACTGAAGTCCAGGTAGACCACATCCACAGCCTTCCCCTTGTCCATTAAGCGGGTCACCTTGTCATAGAAGGTGATCAGGTTAGTTTGACAGGATCTACCTTTTGTAAACCCATGTTGTAAACCCATGTTGTAAACCCCTGGCCATCACGCATGTGCTCCATGATAGCTCCCAAGAGGACCCTCTCCATAATCTTCCCTGGGACTGAGGTCAGACTGACAGACCTGTAGTTCCCCAGATCCTCCTTCCAGCCCTTCTTATATATGGATGTAATATCTGACAGTCTCCAGTTGAGTGGAACTTCCTCAGCCTGCCAGAATTGCTGATATATCATGGAAAGGGGTTTGGCAAGCACATCTGCCAGCTCTCAGTACCCTTGGGTGAATTCCATCTGCCCCATTGACTTGTGGGTATCTAACTGGCCAAGTAGAAGGCTAATCATTTCCTCCTGAACCATGGGAACTTTGTTATTTTCCCCCTCCCTGTCAGACGGTTCCTGAGGATGAGTACTACTTTACTATTAAAGACTGAGGTAAAGAAGGAATTAAGAATCTCAGCGTTGTCCTCATCCCTTGTCGCTAATGTTCCCTCTGCATCCAATAAGGGCTGGAGATTCTCCTTGACCCTCCTTTTACTGTTAATATACCTATAGAGGGACTTTTTTTTTGTCTTTTCAGATCTGGCCAGTCTGAGTTCCAGTTCAGCTTTAGCCCTTGTGACTTTCTCCCTATATGATCTCACTACATTCCTGTAGTTGTTCCAAGACACCTGCCCCTTCTCCCAAAGCTCATATTTTTCCCTCTTTTCCTGAATGTCTTCCTGGATCTCTCTACTCAACCAAGCTGTCTTTCTTCCTTGCTGACTCCTCTTCTGACAGACGGGACAGCCTGTTCTTGTGCTGCCAAGATTTCCTTCTTGAGGAGCGATCAACCCTCTTGGGCTCCTTTGCCCTCAAGGGCTGCCTCTCACGGAATCTTATCAAGCAGCTTTCTGAACAGTCCAATGTCAGCCCTACCGAAGTCTAAGGTGCTTGTTCTGGTGTCTCCCTTCCTTACTTCTCCTAGTACTAAGAATTCTATCAGCTCATGATCACTATGCCCCAGGTGTCCTCCAACCTTCACATCCCCCACTAGGCCTTCTCTGTTTACAAGCAACAAGTCCAGCAGGGCACCTTCCCTAGTTGGTTCACTCACCAGCTGGGTCAGGAAGTTGTCTTCCAAACACTCCAGGAATCTGCTAGACTGCTTCCTCCCTGAGGTGGAAGAAAGAGGTCTTTATATGGTCTGACCTACTACTTCTTTAAAAGACTTTGACAGAATGTTACTTTCTGGCACAAAAAATATGAAGTGCTAGGTTGCTAGTATTAAAAAATGTTTGTTAGGTTTCCTAATGTCATTAATCTCTGATCTTGGAAGCAGCACATGAATACTTTTTCAGTCTCGTAGAAGAGCAGAAACAAGACAAGTGTTAGATAAAATCTTTCTATCATGTTCTGTTATATTTGTGCTCCTGCTTTTTGTCCTGTACACTCATGATAGCACTTGTATTGATTATATCTTAAAACTGTATCAGAAATTGTGTTATCTACTATCCCTTAATTTCTGTAGTCTTCATTAAGTTGTTCAAATGACAGGGGAAGTTATATTTAAAAATGTTCATGTGATACGTAAGAATTGTGTAAACCTTTTCTAATTTTAGCAACACTCCTGAATAATCATCTCTCTAACCCAAAAAGCTTTCTCCTCTTCACAACTCATTAGTCATATAATTTAGCCAAGGTTTAACTGATTTGCAAAGATGCTATAGCACAGTTGAGTTCACAGTGAAGATTTTTTACTCTGACCAAACCATTTGGATGACACTTATGAAAGATTTTATCACCACTTGGTACCTAAAGTGGTAATTCTCTGCTGTTGGACATCTGCACAGGGAGCACATGTCTTCCTGTTTTATCTCGTTTGCTGCAGCTCAAATTTTGACCTCGGGAGCAGTCTGTTCTTCCTGATAGTGAGGTGGCAGTGTATACCTTCTTACCTCTGTCTATTCTGTAATAATTGGGAAGTAGGGTTTGTGGAGAACTGTTGAATGGGCAAAGCAATAATGCTTTCCTACCCAGCTGGGATGTGCTGGATGGTATTGTGGCTTAGGATACTGTGTAACCGAGCAGACCCACCTCAGATACCTGTCTTTTGAAATGTCATGAGGACTGGCAGGCTGCTTGCAATCATCCCAGTGATAGTCTCGCTCCTGAACTGTGGAATTTCAAAACACCAATACCATAGACAGAGAAGTGTAATTTGGAAGGTTTAGGCTTCGTCCTGTAAAAATCTCCCAAGTCAGCATTTTTTCATAGAACTGCATTGCTTAGCTTCAGTTACATTCACTGTTGTTGTTCTGTTTTCAGAGAACACAAACTTTTTGACTGTATCTGTGAATTAGTGAATCTGTGTCTCTCCATGAAGTACAGTCTTTCATTAGAAACTTAGTTGTATAACTATAGAAAAGCATAATTTCTAAACTTCTGTGAATAATACATCAATGATTCAGACAGTTTGATCAGAATTGAGGAATAGAGCTAAATGCTAATACTGCAGTAACAAGCTGATACCAGTTTGAGAGAGCTTAATTTGAGAAACATGTAGAGATACAATATGTAATTCGTGTTCTGTGAAGGTTTGCTGGGATGCTAAATGGAACAAAACCCACATAGTGGAATGCTCAATGAGAAGAGAGTGCTAGAAGTCATTGATAGCTTTTTGTTTCTAGCTAAAAACTGAGCAAGGAAAATAATGTTATGATTTCTGATAAATATTTGACAATTTGAATGTTAGACAGTTTGTGGATAAATGAAGAATCGTTAACATAGGGAGGGGAAAAAGCCCAGGCCTGAACTATACATATACAGTAACGGCCTCTGTAATGTTTTCATTACTAGAGACTGCCATCATTTTGGTACTGATCTTGAAATGCCTGCTCAGGGTTCAGCAACTATGAAAAGTTTGTAATTCTTAGGAGGGGAACTGAGAATAAACCATAAAATATGATGCCACTCTGTAAATCCAGGTCATTAACATTTGAATAGTAGGAAATGTGAATGGTCTGGAGAATGTGAACAGGAAATATAATTACCTAATGTTCTTCTAATGCAAGAATTGAGGGAGATCACATACAATTAGCATGTGTTATCCTTAAAACCTGCAGATGACAATATATTTTCTGTAATGGATTACTGAAGTGTAGAATGAATTGTCCCAGGCTGTTGTGGAGATTTCAAGAAAGCTTCAGGCAAATTCATATGGAATAAATCTAGCAGGGGCCATGGGACATGCTATCAAACATAATCTCTGGCTCAAAAAGTCCCTAGTTTGGGAAGATGCTGGAGAAGGCTCATGTTATGCTTACCTAATTTCATGTTTGTTCTCCAGGTATGTAATGTTGGCTGGTTTTGCAGACAGGATATTGGCTTGCAGTAATCAAAGCAAAGGTCTTTATAACCCTCATATTCCAGAAACCAGGCTGTTTTCATGAACAAAAGGAAAGTTGTTATTCTGGTGATATCCAGCATTTTAGTGGTCTCAGTGATACTCCGGCAGGTGCTTCAGTTTAAACTTGAGCTATGACTGTTTTGTGTAAATGTTTGCAAGAATTTCAGAGCTACAGCTGAAATCATGCTGATATTAAAAGTTTAAGATTAATGACTGGAGCACATTCTTTCTGTTTTATCTGTCAAAATTTAATACCTTTGCTTAAAAATAGGATCACAGGAGATATTTCCTGTTGAGTGAAATTCCTGCTTCGTGACACAGACGTCAGGTCATTCTTAGTGCAGCCCTAAGGGCAGTACTATCCTAAGACCACCCAGTGCAAAGGATTGTGTCATTGTGTGGCCTCTCTTTTTGCAATTTTTGTGTCAGTCACTTTTTATGCCAGTGCTGATATGCGCAACAGCCTCACAAAGAGAAGTTCCCTAGGCCAGAAGACCTCAGTGGGCACTGAATCCCGACTTATGGAAACTGAGTTATATTACCACTTTCTCAAGCAAAATCCAAAACAGAACACCTGAGTTCAGAGTCTCAATAAAGTTTTTGCTCAATATGAAAGGGAAATGAAATGCTTTTTGCATATATTAATACGGACTAATGCTATTAAGTTCACTGAAATAATTTAAATGTTATAAATTACTGGGACCAGTTTTCTAAACAGCCAAAGTATATTTGGGTACCAGAAAAGTTTTAAACTAGGGTGGTTTCTTTAGGTTTTTTAATGGCTGCTTTCCTTCAATTTTTTAGAAAGGTGTATAGTCCTGAGGAAATCCTGTTAATCCTCAATGGACTCCTTTTTACTGAAACATTCTGTAGCATGAAATAAAAATTTAGATTATTTAGATCTTCTACCAGACTAAAAGTGCTACATGTGAACTGCAATTTTTTTTCACGTCCATTAGAACCAATAATGAATGTTGATGTTGTTAAAATATGACTTACTATATGCCATATTTTCCTCCAGTCTTTTTCCATTACAATAGAATAAATACTTTTCATATCCTAGTATACAGTCATCTTTAAAACAAAACAACAAAACCCAGCAAAAAAGCCCCATCACCATGTGATGTTTGATAAAAATAGTTGTTAGAACAGAAACACTCTACCCCTTCTTCTATCTATATTGGTAATTGTGTTTGATTTAAAATATTTCCATTTTGGAATTTTCAGAGGATGTGCAGTCAGGCTTTTGTCAGAGGAAAAACATAATGTCAGGTTTGAATTCCATTTCTAGCTTCTCCTTTTCTGCAGTGACAGTCAGATGTCTGTCCTAATGGTTGCTGCTTAGGCATCAAATGCTGCCCTGGAAGGTGGGTAATAGTGTAAAGGGGCTTAAAATGGTTCTGAACTAACCACCAATCACCAGTTCTTCTTTACTGGGGTTTTTCTTACACATTCACCCAGGCCATTCTGTAGCTTTTTGTCTTAAATGAGAAAAATCTTACTGTCTCTCTTTTACTTGTCTTTTAATAAAAGTAATTTAAATAACCTGATTGACAACCCATCAATTTTGGAACCTATCAAACATACTTTTCCCAACCACTAGCTATTAAAAAATAATAAAATTGCAGGAACTTAATCTTTCTGATGACAAGTTACTTCACAGAAAACAGCTGTGGCTGCACAGAAAATAGAACTGTTGAGAGCTCAGCTGGGACACTCAGGCTGATTTGACAATGAAGTGATTTTAACAAACAATGGAAATTGCTTTGATCTTGTAAAAGAGTGACAAGTGCACCTTTTTGTTGGAGGTTTAAGAACTCTGAATGTTTTTTTTTTTTAGCTTATCTACAAGATTATGTGGTTATTGGAATATGATCTGTAGGTATGGACAAGAGGAATGTTCTGCAGAGAGGGTTTATAAGGCGAGAATGGAAAAAGATCCTGTTATTGGTAGCTGGAGGTAAAAGAGTTGGAAATGAATGATAAGTTTTTTAGTAAAAAGAGTAAACAGTAGAACAGTTTGCAAACAAGTTTGGTTCTTTCTTACTATCATCTGTTACTCTAGTCTGTATAATGAATTTTAAAAAGGGCTTTGTAAATAGATGCTTCAATGGTACCATTGCTCCTGAAAGAGATGTGGAATTAATCAAACTAGCGTGCTAACCTGTGTTCAGCAATGCTCCTGACCAGATGCAAAACCACACGTTTGGATCACAGGACATGCACGAATTCACACAGCTTTTGGTTGGTACTTTCTGGAGAATCAGAAATATTTTAATTTTGTACAAAATGCTATTTGTTGCTAAAGTGTTTCTAGAATGTTGGACTGATAGCATGGGTATTTTTAAGAATATTTTCTCTCTTTTTAGAAAATGACTGTACTTTATTAATGGAAATTGCAATTAGGTTTTACCAGTCATGAGAATTCTGTGAGTGTTCTTGTGCTCATAATGTGCTATCCCATTGCTTCTCTGTGGGATCTGCTGCTATCTTCTTTTTCCTGGGATATATTTGAATATTTCAAGCCAAGCTAATTAAAACGCTTATTTTCAAAATCAAGATTTAAAAAAGTGAAATAAAAAAGATGCAAGGGACTCTCTGCTACCCTAACTATATATTGACAACCACTGATTTTTTTTTTTGTATTGGCATCCATGATATATATTAGAAAAGTGTCAGATCTAACCAAATGTGTTTGGTTTAGAGATTAGTAAATAAAATTAGTATATATTTTCTTTTTCTTTATATTTATCTATACCTATGCTATTTTTTATTGTTGTTAATCTCTGGAGTCACTCTTCTTCGCCCAAAATATTAAAGTTTGGTTTCTAACATTAGACAGAAGGGTTTATCTGAGATTTCCTAAACACTGTCTGTATTTTGCAATTATTTACTTTTTTTCCCCCCAATATATTAGCTTGTTGACTTATTAATGAGTAGGGTGGGCCTTGATCTGGTGAGGTAGCTCTTTTCACTTCTGTAAGCTGATAAATCTATGCTTGGTTTATGTGCAGTCTGTATTCTATTTCAGGGGAAACCATCTCACTGTTTTATTAAATATTTTCATATTTTAACAATATAAGGTGAGTTTACTCTTCCATCTCCCAGAGCTTGACATAGGTTCTGCCTGAACTAATCTCCAGACTTCTTTTTTGCTATTGTTAGGAGGTTTACAGCTATTTACACATGCTAAAACTGATCAGAAAATACATTGCTGTAGATTAACAGGCAGGAAACATTATAATGCTAAATAGACAAACAAAAAGAAGAAAAATAAGCCCAAAAAGGATTTGTCTGAACTGTGTAGGTCTTATTCTTCCTTTATGCTTCTTTTTTGTAAGTCTTTATTGCTAGTGTAACTTCACCAGCCATTTAAAAGTTTTCTCATCAGTGTTAGTAGCTGTACAGAATAATTAAGGTAAGAAATGGGTCATGATGTTTTTCAGTTTCCACTGGACCCAGTGGTGCTGTCAGTGGTCTTAGACTAATGTCAGGCACCAATAAAACCCCCACAACATAACGAAAACAATCTGTGGTGGAGGAGTTGTAGCAATTATTAAGGTAGAAAAACCTCTTTTTGGTTATACACCTGACAGAAGATGTAAACTACGTGCTCATGTACCCCTCCATCAGTAATGGATTTGACATTGTGCATAGTTCAGTTGCTCCTCTGGCCTCAGGTTTCAACCTGTTAATGTGAGTAGCTTTGCTGGCCTCCACTAACATCAGTCTTTGAGCATATGTTTAACATTCAATTGCTCAAGGATCAATAAAATACAAATTAATAAGGAAGTTATTGCAATCATGCCTTTAGACCCCACCATTTTAAGAAGTCTGTCATTTAAGAAACAAACATTTTATTTGAAAACACATCTTTTTAGTTGCTTTTTTACTTGAATTCACATATTTTTCACTTCTAATTTTTGTTTGGAAAATATGTGCATAGACATTTTTTTCAAATCATGGGGTGATACGAAAAACTTGACAGAGAGAATATTTTGACAGCACAACTTTAAAACTTACCTAAACTTTACCTTTATACTTTGGTTGAACTTCCATGTTCCAGTGGTATTAAACACATTTAAGTGATAGTGAACATCTGACTGTCAGAGGAGTTTTGTTCTTGTCATTAATCTTTTTGCATGCTAGACTGTTGAACTAATTTTTAAGTGTGCTGCCAGTTTTTATCATCAGTTTAATACTCCACTCATCTTCTAACATGTTTAAAAGCCAAAAGCTAGACTGCATCTTGCTGAAATTAAGGTTAAAATGCAGAATATGTTAAGAAAAGGCCTTTCTGCTTTCAGCTGCACTTAGATTTCAAATTATTTAGCAATTCCCTTAAGCATAGAGTTTCTGAATCAGGTAATATTGTGCATACTTCAACACATTCACATTATGTACTTAATATTCAATACAATTC
Source organism: Gallinula chloropus (assembly GCF_964237585.1). Lineage (NCBI taxonomy): Eukaryota > Metazoa > Chordata > Aves > Gruiformes > Rallidae > Gallinula > Gallinula chloropus. The sequence continues at coordinate 26,437,537 of NC_140090.1, read as the reverse complement.
TGTTTTGGAAAATATGAACTTTGTACAGATTGATTTTTCTGACATTAGAAGCTTTAAAAATTAAGCTGGAATTTGCTGATTTTTCTCAGGTTCCATACATGTCCTCTGTAGCTTTGCAATGTATAGCAAGTTATCCAGGCCAGGTTGAAGGACATGTGGAACATATTCTTGGGTCTTTGTGAGGGACTTTCTCTATATTTACTTTTCTACCATGTATCTGCAGTACCAATGCCCCCATCTTGCTTACTGAAGCAGAAGGCCTTCTGCAGAGGTTTTATGCAAGACAGCTCGTTTATAAATTAAGGAGGAAAACTACTGCATCTACAAATGCAGGGTTTTTTTATTTTAAAATTATTCAAAAATATTTTTCTGTGTCATGGGAAGCATTTTCATATTGAAAAAATATGTAAGAACTATCATAATTCTATCAGTATTCTGTTCCCAGTGATGGTCAGGAGAAAATACTTTGGAAAGGAATATACCAATGGATAGGTACATACAGCCATCCTTGTCTAATATGCTTTTTTACCTCTTAACATCCCACAGGTTGTTTACTATCTGAGCTGGAGGCTTCATGTGAACTGTTTAACAACCATTGTTGGACTTAGTTTAATATCTTATTTAGTCCTTCTGGAAATGGTTTATATTTTTAGGTTTTCAGTATTGATCCATGATGTTAAGTTCCGCATTTAGTAGTGCAATAGGTGCAGAATTACTTTCCTGGAGAATTTTAGTTCTGTTACTTATTAACATTCATTTATCAGGGCTGCTGTGATTCTGTGAAGTGAAAATACAAATTTTCCCATTAACTGTTTATTTTTTTTGTTGATTCTTATCTCTGCTTTCCCTGCCAGTCATCCCCTACTAAATGTTCTTTTCCTCGTGTTTTCTCTAAAGATGAAAGAGATTTGGTGTGGGATTGGGGCTTTTGTCTCTCATTGGTAGGAAGAGTTCCAAGCGAAACCTAACAACCCACCTCAGAATGTTTGTACTTACAGATGCTTGCCTTTACCCAGAATATGTAAAGTATAAAAGAGGATAGAATTCAGTATAATCTGATTATTTTTGAAGGGAAAGCCAATTTCTGACAACCCAAACCTCAGTCACATAATCATGGTTTAGCTTTCTGTACACACCTTCTGAATTTTTCTGATTTTTCAAATGCAAATTTTATATGATTCTGTGGGACTGATACACTCAACCAGAGTGTGAGAAGATAGGCTTGAAAGACTCCTCATCTTTGTTTTGCTCTTTCTTCTGATTGTTGGAGCACAATTATAAATTTAAACAGCAACACAATAGTTGTGACTGTCGCCACATTCAATAAAATCTGAAACAAATTTCTTCTACTTTCTACCTCCACCCCCCCAAAATTAGGAGCCTAGGTGAGTCCAGGTAATGTCTGCAAGAAAGTAACTGTGCCTTTAGGGCATATACTAATGGAAATAATCAGGTTATGTGTTCAGTTACTTTCATTGCTTTCCTCTCTTGATCAAGTGACTGTTTCATAGATGCAATATGTTGCCGTTACTGAGTAGATTTTTCCTTCATTATTTTTATAACCTGGACTGAGGAGGAGGTCACAACTGTCTTATTCATATATGTTTTTGCTTTAAAGAAAAATGAAGACTTTGATACTTTTGGAAGCACTGTTTGATGTAATCCGCTTTCAAGGTATCAGATAGAATGCTGTATATCATCCAGAACTGCACCAAACTTACAGGAGATGCTTGGGGTTATGATGCAGAAGGTCTTGTGTGTCAAAGGGGGTGCCTTTTTCCTTGTGTCCTGAAAGCTCAGATGTGTAGTTCGGATCTGGAAGGGACTGCTGTGTGGGGTGTACTGAATTGAGTCCACCTATTTGAGGTCAGCTACTAGTGGAGAGCCGGTTTACAGTAAAACCAGCTATGGTAAGGGTAAATTCCCTAATTTACATCTTTAGTTTGAGATGAAGAGATACTTTTCTCTCTGCTGGCATCTGTTCTGCTATAGTCTTTTATAGATATCAAGAAACATTTTCTTGTTGCTATGGTCTTTGTGTAAGTAGCATATAGCGAAAGGGAATGATTTGCTTGTTTTCTTTGTTGAGTAGCTCAAAATGAATGCTTGGAATAACAGACAATATTTTAGACAATAATTAGCTGAAACAACTTTACTCCACGTTGTCTTTGTCTACGTACGTCTTGATACTGTGAACTAGTTATATTCTTCACATCTGATGTAGTTCAGTAGGATAAAATGGCAAATGCTTTGCCAAATACAGATTTCCTAATTGCTTTTGCCTTATATTCTCTCTTTCTTTCTCTAGTTACATCCTCATACCAATAATTTGGCAGTTAGAATTTTTCAGTCAGTCACAGCTTTTGGGTTCAAATTACTTTTATCTGTGCATTTATCAAAATTATAATGGTTTCATAAAAACTCCTAAAGAGAGATTGCAAACATATGAAATGTGATAAAACAGGTAGTAGCCTCTGATAAACGGTGTACCACTAACCTGGAACATTTATATATTTATACTACTCTATGGGGACAGTCTTGCCCCTTTTTGACATTGAAAGATAACAATCTCATGTTATGGAGTACACCATTGTCCTTGTGATTCTTTGTGGCAATTTCAGTCCCTCTTATTTCAACACTGCTGCCAGCTTTAGAATTGTTTCCTGTCTTTGCAAAAATCAGCATATTAGTTTCATAACCAAACTGTTTCCTAAGAAGTTCCAAAAGTTAGTGTTTGTTTCATAAATGTTCCTCTGCAACTTCAGATGGTGTTTTTCAAAAACAGTTTGCCAATTCATCCTAAATAAAAAAGTTAAACCCACCAAACTTTAAACCCCTGTAATTTCTATTTCCTCAGGTTGTGCTGATTGCCCCATGACACTGTATGAGCTACATGGAATTGCTAAAGGTCCTGTTTTCAGAAACTTTAATCTGTTTTTCAGTGGTTTGCTATAGTCATGCTTTGAAGAAGGTAACCATAGCCTCTCTCTTTCTGAAGTATTGCAATTAAGTACTGAAAAGTTATAGATGAGCTACTTTTAATGGGATATAAAACTAAAGAAAGCCTCAGAATCCTGTATTCTGTACTCTACATTTTTTTCTTTGCTCAACATCCAGTTTCAACTGTGTATGAAACAGTTATTCTTCAGCTTAAATTACCGGTGAATTTCTGCTGACCAATTTCCACATACCTGGAGAAAGATGTAAGGTGCAACTGCCAACTGAGCAACTATGTTACAAAGCCCTGAACAACTCCCCCATTAGCAGGTTTGCAAATACATCTTTGTGCCCCAAGGATTAACAGCTAATTTGCTTGCAAGCTTTCAGGGCTACTTGTTTTCATTTTTAATTGCCTAAAAGCTTCAATAAATTGGACTCAATGTTCAATATTAATATGATATACCATGCACATAGCAAACAAATAGAAGGTTGGCTTTTTTTCTCCCTGTTATACTTAAAGCTTGGTACTTGCAGGACACAGTACATCAGATGTAGCAGAAAATACTAAAATTTGAAAAAAATAAAGAGAAAATGGTTCTTGTTACATCTCCTTATTTTGATCATCTAATCACTGTTAATATATCAATCGCAACTCTTTTACCTACCTAATTGAGTCAATGCCAATTGACTGTGTAGACCATATGTGTAAATCATCTCTAAATTTGCTGTTTCTCAATTATATAACTCTACTAATTTTATTAATATATTCTCTGGAGGATCTGAGATTACTGTAACATCAATATTTTGCCATTGCCAGATTGCTGGAGATTTTGTATCTAAATAAAGTACATGAACTTTAATAAGACCAAGTATTCATATTTCCTCTGCTATGCTTCTTATCGATTAATAATTCACACATTTGGACATTGCAAGCAAGCTGGAAACTGCTTGCAAAGAGAGGGATTGCACATTACTTCACAAATGCGAATGCAATGGACAATGGGGAGGGCAGGAGGAGATGGAGAGCACTGTCCAGTAAATCATTCCTTTTCTGCAAGGGCAGACTTAGAGTGATGGGATCCCTGTTCTACCTTAAGTTCTGTTTGCAGAGTACTGTGTAACATTCAAGTCCACTTGCAGGCAGTGTTCCAGTCACTGAACATTATTTTCAATGGTGCCCAGCTCTGTCTTACCCAGCAAACAAATGCAATGCTTTGCCTGCTTGCTTGGTCAGGGTCAGGACAGTCAGCATACAGATCTAATACCTGCTGTCACTGCTTACAATACATTTGTCTTAACTTCTTGAGGGTTTGTTGCTTTCATTTTGTTTTTTCTTATGTTTTCAAATTTCTTAATTGGTTCATGACACCTATCTGTGAAATATGAGCTAGGAAGCTGCTTTAGCTTACCTGATCTCTCCAGGTCCCTTGCAACCTCTGTGATTCTATGGCTCTCCTGCAGTTCCACCACAGGGAAGTTTGTGTTGTCAGGTTTGGAGGGATAAGTATGAGTCTAGTAAGTCACCCTGCAGGCCTCTTGGTACTTCCTTACTCTCCATTTGTCATGATTTAGATGCTTTGAAGAAACTTTCATACAAAACAGCATTTTCCTGTCAAAAGCACAGGATTCATTTAAAATAAAGTTCTAATTCTTGCTATGAAAACCTGCATGATCCCTTTCCTGTTTCTGTAGCTAATATCTAACTGTTCTAGCTGACAGTTTTGTCTACCAATTTTAAGGTAAATTGTTTTCATTGTAACTATGTGATTTTGGCATAGCTGTAAAGGTCTCTCACTACTTGATATTGAAAAGCCAACCTGATTTCTTTTCTGTTGGGTGTATTTTAAAATTCTTTATTTGCATTGATATTACTACAGAACTGAAATATTTTTAGATGAAAGAAAAGGAGCTTAGGATACATTATCATTAAGTGAAGCTGCCTATCTGAGGATTAAATGGCACTGGGACAGTTTTGGTCTGGTGTAATTAAGGGTGAAAGTGTTATTTTTTCATATTTAAATATTTCTCCATATTGACCAATAGAAGCTTTCCTTTAATGTTCACTTTATTATTGAAATTTTAAATTCAACTAAAAAAAAAAAAAGGAAAACCTGTGAACCAAAGCCACAAAGTTTATATAGAAGATGGAGTGTACCAACTTGCTGGGACTGGAGCACAAACACCAGATTAGCTAGGGCAAGAGCAGAAAACCAGAACAGGAAGTTAAAAGAGAAGAACTGTTTAAGATCATTCATCATTTCAGGTGCTAGCTCTGTCTGGTTTTGGCTTCCTAAAACAGCTGCTCATCATTTAGTATTCTGGATCTTCTTGGGAGCAGTTTGTGCTGCAAGGGCACAGATGTGCGTTTCTGAGCAAGTCAGGTTTTCCTTAATTCCTCCCCTGATCCCCTTGTTGTTACATACAGAGTATAATTTATGGTTGTCCCATATTCCGGTGGCAAACTCCTATCCTGTCTGCCACATGTCGCCTCTTGCATCCAGAGGGGTGTTGCAACTGCTTGGGCTCTGTCCTCAGCCTCTGAGCAGGAGGAAGGGTGCAGGCTCGGCTGCTTGATTCTCTGAGCATTATTCACAGAGGCTAAAGGGAGGAAAGGTCCTTTCCTGTCCCCATGTCTCTTGTGAGGATTTCTTTGCTCATGTGTCCAAGATAATAGCATACCTACAAGTGTGTGTTTGTTTTAAACGGCTTGTTTCTCTTTCCTTGGGGACATACAGGACATTGGCTCTGTCTGCCTCTGATTTTTCTAATGCCTTATCTATCCGTTTCCCTGCAGTTTCTTTCATTTTCAGAGACACTATTTCATCCTTCAGTGTCATCTCTGGTGCTTTAGGGTCTTGATGCCTGGGACAAACCTTTGGAGAGGAAGCTGCTTTGTTTGTCCTTTGCTCAAGCCATGTCAGGGGCTTTTGTTGTAAGAATTTCTGTTATTGCAGTGGTGTGGTCCTGCAAGGAGCAAAGTTTTTACAATTTCCTTTGTGGAGGAGGTGAAGTTAGCAGGTGTATTTCCACTTGCAGTGATACTATTTGGGCAGTTTGTTCCTTCCTCCCTTTCTGAAGGGTATTACCTGCTCATAATGCTTTTCTTCAGTAAGTCAAAGCAATATTTTCAACTACTCATTTCCTTGTGAGGGAAACTTATAACTTACAAACTCAACTGTTTTTTCATTGTAGAATTGGACAAGAGCTGGGAATACTTTATGAGAAAAAATAGGTCCTTAAAATTCCCCTCTGTCCCTGGAGGTTTATGCGGTTTCTATAAATACTTAATTTCTTTGTGTTGCTTCACATGTCTCACAGTTAGAAGGCAGGGACGAACCCAGATTAGTGTGAGAGGATTTCATTGGTTGTTCCATGGAAGGATATTTATACCCTTTCTTACAAACCTCAGTTGGACTCCATACATAACAGGAGTGGAAAGTTCAGAAGACTTTAAGTGGTTCCTCAGTAAACGTGCAAAGATACTGCTGCTGCCTTTAACCAAATAAATGCATTGCAGTTTTTGAGAAAACAGCTGTTCGTATCTCCTCACCATTGTTGTGTGATGTTGATTGCGAATTGTAAGAGAAGTTTCTCAGTGACTGTTTTTCAGATATTACTAGTGAATTTCATGGGACTGACTCTTACATGTCTGAGTCAAGAATAATTCTGTGAAATTCTGTGATTTAATACCAATTTAAAAATGTGTATGTATTAAATCCATAGAAGTAAATGAAATGTACTATTTAATTATCCACTTGAAAGCAATGTGTGAAGACCTATCTCAAACTGGTTTATAACTCCATAGGGTGCATTTTACATTTATAATATATGTAAAAAGGTATCCTAGAGAAAGAAATTGATTAGGAAATTCTGAAGTGTTAGGATTATTTCAAAGTAGTGACCATCTTTTTTTTTTTTTTCCCTGTAAGATCCCGAGTACTTCAGAGTATTATTCATTTCTGGCAATTGCATCAGGTGGGAACCTCTCATCATCTCATGTCTTTGTAAAATTTAATACAAATAAAGGTGTCCAGTTAAAGCCATGCTGAGATATGCATCTCTTACCCTTAGGGTCCTTCCAGTCAGCATCTGAGGTCACTCATTCTTACTGTTCCATTGTGGACCCAAAGCCCACTTTTCCCAGCTGGCAGTGACAGCAGTAGCTCGCAAAGCTCAGATATATTTACTCCTACTTGTTGCACCACATGTGCCTGACTTCTTGCACAAGTATTATTCTTATTGTAACAAATGTGATTGCTGAGATAAGTCTCTGGTATATTTGATTATTTGGCTGCTGCTTCAGAAATGCAGATTGCTACTGACTCGCCAAACAAGACCGGTGCCATTTGCAGAGTACAGGAGCTGCTGTGCAAACCCAAGTCTGGCTGAGCAAGCAGCAAGGAAATCCTCTCCTTTGCCCTCTCCCAGCTTTGGCTGTACAGCTACGTGCTTAGGTTTGTACTTGAAAGGCAGAACTGGCAGTCTGCTGCATGGCTGGTGTACTGCTTAGTCCTCAACCCTTTTGCTGTTTACGTGCACTTAATTGTTTCTTGCTGGCAGATACACACAGTTCAGCATCAGATTTTGACACATGCATGCTGCTGTCCCAAAGGATTCGCTGAGCGGGCTGTCTTGCAGCTGCTGCGTTTTCTACCAGTTAAATTGACAGTTACCTACTGTGTGGAGTTGCTAGGAGAAGGTGAATAGTCATCATTACAGCATATTCTTTCAATAACAACCTGTAGCGCTCTGATTTCTCTTCTGCAGGGATTTATACATGTCTCCACTACCAACTTAGGATTTGTGCAGTCCTATTTTTATTGAGAAGCTGGTAGATATTTATCCACTAAGAACCAATTCAGGATCAGCTAAAGAGAGGAAAGCTATGGCATTTGAACATGCACTCTTTTTGTAGGGTGATGTGGCTGATACTGGCTTCTACCATCTGCTTTCCGATTGCAGCCTGTTTCTCCAACCTGCAGAGCAGAAACCAGCCTTTTTTTCCTTCTGGATTGTTAAAGCCATTTACATTTATCCTGCATTGCAATGAATTATAGTCCATTTTAAGGAATCTTTTGTGCTTCTGTGCATATTCCTACAGCAGAGAAAAGTGCATGGGAAAGGAGCTTGAGCAGTCAGTACTATAGTAGCGGGCTCACCCGTATGGATTAGACTCGTGAGATCAGAGGAGCTGTGTGTACTTGCTCTGTGCTTGGGAGGGTGTGGGGGGGTGGGGTGGGTGGGAAAAGTGGATTTGTCTATCAAAGTGAATAGCGATTCAGGCAGAATCGTCCCTCAGCTGTTGTAATTGTGATGTGTTTTGATATGACAGCAGCTACTGTCTAACATGCGTGGATCTTCTCTTCTGACATTTGTAGTGGACTAAAGAATGCTTTTGCTTGCTGCTGAGCCTGACTGTAACTGTATCGCTGTAGGACAATAACGATGGGGGCTCGAGCGACAGAAACAACTCGGGAACTGGAAAGCACCTCTATAAAGTACCAAATAGGAGGACATGCAGAGAAAATGTGGCAACGGCTCAAAGGAATGTGAGTAGCTTCTCTCCTTGGCTTTTGTTCTGTTCCCTGGGAAATATCATTTTCATCTGTTTGTTAAAATGACTAATTAGCAAGCGGGAGAGTTATCTCTAAGCTGTGAATATAATTTTTTCTCGTAATACAGTACATCACTCTCCTATATGATGGTACTGAGGTTAATGTCAGACTCTGCATAAGGTTCAGTCACCTCATTTAAAAGATATATAACCAGTGAGAGTTGTTATTCAAATGGAAATGCAGGTAAGTCCTTTCAGGTTAACACTTGCATAGCTCTGATATGATTTTGTAAAGGTTGTCTTGAGAATCAGAATTGCTGAATCTGTTTCATCAATCCTGTCAGTATATATAAGTAAGTATATTATTGCAATTCCATAGGAGATATCAATACTTTTCCTTTTGAGGAAGCAGGTAAAGAAGTCTATGTTGAAAGGTGCTTAGCTATTAAGAGGTTTCTATGTCTATATTATTTTTGTCAATTACTTTGGTGCACGATAATGCTAAAAATTGAAGGACTCTGTGAAGGGGCTGCTATGCACCTGCTGTGTCTAATTCACTCATCTCAAATGCAATTTTCAGTGTAGACTTCTGGTGCAAATGTAAATAAACATCTGCAACCTGTCAGAGAGAAACTCCATCCAACTAGAGTGTTCTAAACCCCTTAAACTTCAATGCTTCCTTTTTAAGTATTTGTCTGGTTGTTCTGAAAGCTGATGTCAGGATGTTACAAATAAATACGTTACATTTGTTGCTTTGGAAGCAAGGGAACAACACTAATATTTCTGTGGGAAAGATTTGAAATACTGGGTTTCTAAAGGTATCCCACAGATGCTATATAGTGCCTCAGCTGTTGAAAGAAAATGGGTTACTTGCATCTAATCCTCTTAGCACTGTATTGGCTGTGGCACTGCCTGTTTCCCCTATGCACTGGGTAGAGATTCAAGCTGGCTGTGGGAAAGGGAGTTTCCACCATCTGCTTTCTTTGAAGAGAAAGTTGGTTTGCTTCATTGGAAAGTCACTTTTCAGCTGTGAACAGGGATTTACCAGAACTACTCTGTGATGTGCTTTTGAATATTTGCTCTGAATCCTATCACCACTCTGTTTAAGATTATGCACTTTGGGAACAATTTTGCACCTAGAAACCCCAAAGTGTATGTAGTGGAGCAAATATTTTGATCATTTCCTGATGCCACACATCTTGCCTCTGAGTTTCAACTTCTGGAGACCTCCATTAGTTTGTGCAGACTTCCATTTGCGTAGAGTCTAAGGTGCTGCTTCTGTTTGTTCTGTCAGTTCTCTGCCACCCCTACACCCTGAAACAATTCCTTTCAGCTACCTCTGGAATGGTTGCATTAAACAAACTAAAGTAAATAACTAAACATCACAGAATCACAGAATGGTTTCAGTTGGAAAAGAACTTAAAGATCATCAAGTCCAACCATTAGTGATACTCAGTGCAACAGCTTTAGCAAACGGTTCGTGCTTCCTTAGGAGTCGTTAAAATAATAGTTGGATTTTGTATTATATCAAAATCAAATGGAGCTGAAGTGTTTGAAAACGGTACAACTTTCGCACATTGGTGCCAACCTCATGACTGCTGTGACTGCAGAACAAGATAGAGCTAAAATACTTGTATTTAAAAAAAAAAGTTATTAGATAAATGCTCAGCTGACTGTTTTTCAGACTTCCTGATGATTTAATTTTAATTATTCACTAGTTAATTGGAAATCAGTCTAGTCGATATCCTGAATATTGTATGGGGAAATTTCAAAGAGTTTCATTTTTCAGAGCAGGTTCCTATGCTCAGTTTGTGGTATAAGCATCAGTCATTAAAGAAAAGGATTAATTTTGTTGATACACAGATATGAAAGTAGAAGTGTTTGTATGTGGTAGGGAGTTAAATGACACTGCCACAGATAATCTGATTTGGGAAGAATTCTTTTATATATGGTCACTCAGGAGAATTGTTTCATCTTGGAGAGTGAAACTGTTAATGAAACTGGTATGTGTGAAGCAAATTATTGAATTTTTAAAGGACTGTGCAGTAGTATATCTGTGTTGAAGTCAAGATGTGGTGAGAGTTATGAAACTGAATCTGTTCTTGCTGATAAGAGTCCACAGGCCTACAGACTTCTCACCAATGTCTACAAGTGATTTCAATACAGCTTTACTGTGTTTTGCCAGTCAAAAGTGCTGATTATTTTCTTGCAAGCAGCTCTTTATTTCTTGAAGGAACATTGAAGTAACTATCTGGATAGTGCTTAAAAGCTACACAGTAGGTCTTTTCTTAAAATAAGCTGTTATTTTCTTTTAGCATTTTGCTTTTTCACATAATAGGTATTGAATTATGGGTTTAACTTCAGAATTCCATATACATTTGACTAACTTCACATGTCTTGGGGTGTCTTTGAGTTGGTTTGTTGGTTGTGTTTTTATTTTTTTATTCTTGTAAATGCAGACTGTTTTTGAAGATAGTTGAGTTGAATACACTTAAGGATAAATGAAAATCTTTATTTGAATGCCCAATGAGAAAATCTGGGTATTGCAGAAGCTTGAATGAAAGGGTATTTCTATGGGTTTTCTACTCCATAGGCTTGCACAGACCTCCCCCTTAGGTGCTGCAATAAAAGCTTGGATGTTTTGAACAGAACAAAAACCATACCTAACTTTCAGCAGGTCCACGTGGCTTGTACAACCAAGCTCTGCCTTCTGCAAGGCAACTTTAAATCCAACTCTATAGTCTTTACATTGCAATTGTACCAGTGTTGCAAAAAAGGAGATTCTCTGGCAGAAAAGAGGTTAATTTCAAATTAACAACTCATTTAGCATTGGTGCTGAGTTCATTGATGCCTGAGTATATGGAACACAAGCTCACTGGAACAGGACTGATGAAAATGCGTCATGTACATTTCTGTCTTGACTTGAGCTTTTAGCCTTTGAAGTAAGACATTTTCAGTATGCAGACTGTGAGCTTCTAATGTTTTGTACCAAAAGCAAAACCAAATAACAAGTGACAGCTAAATAACTCGTATAATAGTGGGGCTTTTATAACTCTTTGTTATGCAGAATAGTAAAAGCAAAAGACATTCAAGCCACTGCTGGAATTTCAGCAACCAGATTGAGGGGAGTTTTGTGCATTTACTTCAGAAGAAATCTAATACAGCCTGGCCAGGGGTCTTCTCAGACCCTCTGATGCCACTGATCACACTTTTTTTCCCTTAGCCTTTTATGTTCTATCAGATAGAATCTTACTAGACAGTAACTAAGTCTCCAGCTTAAATCTAGTCTTGTGTCAAGAGGACGAGATTTGCTGCCTAGGAGAGTTTGTCCAGATAGAGCATGACAGTGAGCCCTACAAGAGAAGCAGCTGCTTTAAAGTGTTTTGGTTCGGTTTAAAGCAGAGCTCTGTATGCTTCCTGGCCTTACAATGTTTGGTATTCTCCTTAACCTGCAGATAGACTTGATTTAACTCTGTTCTCCATTATTCTGTGAAATGCTGTGGTGTCCGTTCATGGTGTCTATTGGCTGTGTGCCACTTCATCCCATGTCACTCAGAGAACAGTCAGACCCTTTCCACTTTATCTTTTTTTTGAAGGTAGACATCTTCTTTGCAAGTAGCTTCTTTTATCCCCATCACTGCTGAACCTAGTATTAGAATTGAGTTACATTTTTGAGCTTTGAAATAATTAGTGAGAAAACAACTTGCTTTTCATATATTTGTGTGTATATATATATATATATATATATATACACACATATATACACTTCTTTTAATATATAATAACTTCTATTTGCTAGAATTGTCCCCAGGTTGTTTGGGGGTTCAAGTTCACATGTGGTTAGAGTTGGCTACTTTATATAACTGTTACTGATTTAAGAAGAAAATATGTGTTATTGCCATCACTGTCCTAAAACTAGTATGTGCTAACTTGAATGGCAATAGGGACTTTAGGAAAAGGCAGAATCTTCTTTTCCTCCATATTCAACATAATAGACCACAATTTCTGCAGTGCCTCTACAGAAAGGAGAATCTAAACTGTTGTAGACACTAGAAGGGAATGACACCCAGTTTGTTGATCCTGTGATGCTGCAGTGACAAACACCCATCATTGCATGCATACATATTTTGTAGAGGGGAAAAAATGACCCTAGTTATTGATTTTAGGAAACTTGACTTGATGTCAAGGAGAGTAGACAAATGGCTTCCTCTGCACCTGCTAAATTGTCAGAAGGGAGAATACTTTAACAGGCATCAAACAGAATCCAGATTAGCAGCCTGTTCTGCGTAAAAGGGGCAGGAATGGGTAACTTTAGGGAACCTCACGTAGTCATTCCTTTGCAAGATCCATGGATACTGGTGTAAGAACTATAGAACAGTTTCCAGAACCATTTATGTCAGAGGTCCTCCCTTTGTTTTTCTAAGCTCTTTGTTCCTGTTTTATTTTATACCATATGTGGTGCTTATTGTCCTTTTTTGCATGCTCAATTCACTTAAACTATGAAAGTTCAGTGAAAGTTGACTGATGAGATTATCATTATCACAATTTACCATTTTGTGATGCAAAGGTTTGTAAATTAGCAAGTACTGATAATGAAAGAGAGAAGAGCTAGAATCACAGGTGTATAACTGTAATAAAAACCGGTGAGACAGAAATTGTCACTGAGTGCTAACTACATTAGGAACAAATGGATATACAATTCAAATAACTTTTAATTGTAATCTTGCCTATTTTTACTTCCTCCTAAATGTTAAAGCTTTTATTTAAGGGAATATCTCAAGCTCTTGAAAAATTCAAATGACAGCTACTTCTGAAATGGAATTTAAGTAAAATTAAAGCTGTTATTTGTCAAATATGATTTTGAAAATGCTCTGAACAGAAAATGAAGAAATTATATAATGATTTACCTGTTGATTGATATGTATCCCATTAGTGCTATAATTACAGTAAGTATTGTTCCATTATAAATTGTGAACAGGGTCTTTTGATTTTGAAACAAAGTCTGTTTCTGCACCTGAGTAGTTTAGGCAAACAATTTATAATGATAACTTTGTAACATAAAAATATGTATCTAATTAAACTTATAACATAATCAATTTTAGAGTTTTCAATAACTATAGATATTTTAGCCATAGTCAGCTACTTAGCGTGAGCAATTTAGAGAATGCTTTTATCCAGTAATATTAGAATAATGGTATTACATTGCTGTTTTAAAGGCAATTCCATTATTATCATGCACAGGAAGCACTGAATTGATTTTCTGGTTCATCTTAATTTTTTGCTACAGTTTCTGGCACATATCAGTGCTCTTGATAAATTAGAGTAAATGCTAATCCTCCAGTTTACTGCGGTTAGGTGAATTGCTGTGCTTGTAGAAAGCTGTACTAGAAATGATTGCAAATTGAAGGAGTGGTGCATAAGCCATAATTTGCTTGTGGTATCACTAAGAAAAGCAGCTGTGTGTTTTTACAGGTATCACAGTCCCTGAATAACATAACAACATAAGATTAACATAACGTACATCTAAATTCCCCATCTCTAGACCTTTAAATGTACATACACCCCTCACATATGCTTCCAATTAAAATGAAGTGTCTAAGAACACTGCAAAGGAAATTAAAGATAAGATTTCATGAGGCTAACTGCTAAACTGCAATTAAATGAAGTCGCAAATTTCTATGCGCTATTTTTGTTTAGCTTAGACTTCTTACTCTGCTTATGCTACATCAAACACTTCTAAGATTTCCTAAAAGATGCTTTCTGTGACTATTGAACTTATAAATGTTCAATTCAGATCCCTGCCTAGAATGAGATTTCATATAATCCACTACACAAATAATTACTTTCTTCCTATTTTGAACTCCTGCCAGCTACTCGTGCAGGGGCCCTTGTTTGCCCTGCAGACCAATCAATTATTATAAACATTTCTTTCGAAAATCTTTCTCCAATTCAGCTGGTACACATTGAAGTCTGCAACAAAATGGTTAGCAGTTCCTTAGAGCTATTGGTCATAAACTCACAGTTCATACTGCCCTCCCACATGTTGTGACTCCTGGTTTTTGCTACAGAATGAAGTCGAAGTATCTGGATAGGCAAAAAAACCCCAAACCAAAAACCCACAAAAAAAAGCACCTTTTGTCTTGCTAATTATACAGAGTAGGAAAAATGCAAATGCCTAAATACTAAAATTACATAGCTACCAGTGGAAGTTATAATAAAAACAGGCATTGACTTCGTACATCCGAAAGAGGAACATAACCTCGGGATTATCAAAATTTAGTCTGACAGAATTTTTCCTGTAAGATGTCAAAATAATCATTTAGGAGTGAACTAAGCATATAGCACTGTTCCATTTTGTTTGCATTTTCCATCAGATCTGGTTTACACTTGATATCATGTCTGGAGGAGGGCTAGAGGCAAAACACTTGCAGTTATTTCTTCTGCCATTTAGTGGAGTCTTTGGGAAACTAAGTGAAAAAAGGTTAAGATCTACAAGATCTACAAGGTTTAAGATCTACAAGATCTAGTACAACTGCAAGTTGTTCTGCACTACTGTGTTGTCATGTCTAATGTGTGGGTTTTCTTTTTGTCAAAGAAACAAAGAAAACATCCAAAGATGCCCAAAAGGAAACAAAATCAACCAAACAAGGACCAAATGGGCCAAGCTTAACACACAAACTGCAAAGTGATGAATATTTTACTTGTTCTCTGGTGCCAGCAGATGTTTGGGAGGTTTTCTGTTTTTCTTTTCCTTCCTTCCCATACAATCTCATGAAGCACTTGAGATCAACCATGTAATTTATGGAACTTTTAAAGTAAGGCCTTATAGACAGGAGCCATAGTGGCAGTCAGAACTTTAATTTTACTAAGGAGAGAAAAAAACTTGAGCAGTTATGACTAAAGTAGGAGAGAAAATTGCACTCTGCAGTGGTTAATGGAAGCTGCCCAGAAATTGAGTACATCAGTTATAAAGTTACAGCTGACAATGAAGTGACTCAGTTTTCACGGTCCATAAAGCTTTACAATTAGCCAGGCAGTGTTGCAGGCTCAACAAGCCAGCCTTCTCCACAACCTCTCTTTTCTTTTAGAAAGCTGCTTAGGCTTACTTGTAAAGAACTACTGTTAAAAGCTGCAGTTGGCTGTGGAGTAGTTGATCTGTGGCTCAGATCATACCTACGCATTCTCTGAGTTCATACATGCAAAGAATAGTGATCTTAAAGGAGTATGTGACTTCTGAAAGTCTGGCCGATTCTGACCGTAGTAGTTTTGTAACTATAAGTGAAATACTGTTAACATGACTTGCTGCATTTTTTTCTGTGGATTCCGCTAGAAAAGTGATTTCCAAACTGGTCTGCTGTGAGCTGAGAGAGTTTGTCAGTTACATTGTCCCTAGAAGATGACTTTTTCAGCAGCTATCATGGATTAAGTTGTCTCTCATGATTCAGTCTTGCCTCCCAACTCTCACTGCTCCCTCCAAGCTATCTTTCTTAGCTGTTCTAGTATGACTGGTTTTGATGCCATGCAGGGAATTCTTCTGTGTTAAAAATAACCTGTAATAATTCTTTTTTTGCCCCTACTATAAATTTAAACTTGATTCAGTTCCTGGGTTGGACTCCTTCTGTGTTTCCATACCTAATTGCATCTTTACCTAGTATTACACAGAGACATGACGAAGTGTTGATCCAATATGATCTTGTCCTGAGGGTTCAATTTTGTTCCAATATTTTGAAAGGTTAACTTTGAACAAGCAGATTTTATGAAGATCAAGTACTGCCCACGTCACTCCAGCCTTATGAGGCATCAGATAACATCTGTGCTCCTGTAGTCAACAGAAAGCTGGCCTGAAAGAGGGCCAGTATAAACAGCTGTGTTGCGTACTTTGGCTAATTCAAGACAATTGTAATCACATATTTGCATCTCAGTTGAATCAGTTAAGTACTGCTAGGTAATCTGTAACTAGCTGTTACAGAACTGTAATCTAACCCCCCAAATTTACTGTTTGCCTTTGCTGTATAAAGCTCTTTGCCACCACTGGCAATATTTCAGGTGTCCGCAAATCAAAGCGGGGTGAAAACTACAATGTTAAAATTTTGATTCTTCTTGACCTGAATGCCCTGAGAATGAGTACTCATTAGCTGCCATTGTGCCATTTATGCTCTGTACAATGAAGCTGGATGGTCATGAGGGTTTAATATGGGTTCTGTAGAATGAGTAAGAGGAGTAATGTTCATCTGAGCCAGTGTCATAGAAGGATGAAAAAAACGTATTCCGAACTTGCTTCTCTGTTTGGCAGTTTAGGCAAATACAGCAGATTTTAGACCTGCCAGAGAAGTCAGTATACCTTAAAGTATCACACGCTGGAGAAAAGTGTAAGATGTAGATTAAAGTTTTAGTTTTTCCACATCTAGTTGCTCTACAAATATCTCTGCAATGTTTATGAGGAGGAAAAAAAAATAGTGAAAAAAGGTGTGCTTTATCTCAAGTTTTCCTCCCTGTTTTCATGGCTTCTGCATGATGGCATAACTAAACGTTTCAATGTTTGTAGTCACAGTCAGTCAGCATTTTTGCCTGGTTTTGTTGCTTTTTATTTAATGAGTTTTTCAGCTTTAGAAACTGTCGAATTGCAGCAGTGCAAACTTCCAAGCGTAATGCAGATATTATTTGATGCTGTGTTATTTAACAGAGAGAGATCTAAAGGAAGATGTTTGTCTGTGCAAGTGCTTGTGCTCCATTATCTATTGTTTGACGCTGGCTGCAGTTTGTTTGACCCAAACCTTCTCCAGACTTTTGGCGCCCCAGGAAAACAAGTAGCCTCCATAAATATTGTACAGACATTTAATTGTTGTGAATTTCTCTGATAAATAGTGTTTGGAGGCAGTTACATTTGAATGGTTCACTGTTAGTGTAATTTATGCCAGAAAGACACTAAGGAACAGACTACTGGGGAGTATTTACTTCTTTCTTTTGTTCATCTACAATGCAGAACTGTTCCTCTGCCTATGAAAATTGAAATGAGATACTATTGTTGGGGTGGGGGGCTTTCTACTGTGTTGTCTTTGGAATTTATTGAAGCAGCAACGTCCTGCTTACCTGTGGTTATATGTTTTGTATTTTTATTAACTGGTTGAATACTTTCTTTTTAATTTTTTAATGGTACCTTTGTCACCACTTAGCAATATTTGGTAGTTTTCTTTTACCTTTTATTAAAGGCTTGATGAAAGTTTGAATTTTTTTCCTCTAAACTGAACTTCTTTATTAATATCGCTGTTATTTACTCACCCCAAATACTTTTAGTTAATATAACTGGGACACCTGTTTGGCAGAGATGCCAAACATGCCAGGTTCAGCTGGAGCAGCAAATGGTTATCCCTTTTGACAGTCTCTTTTTATCATCAGTGTGTTATTTTTGACGCTGCAAAAAGCATTACATCGTTGGCATTGATTTCCATTAGGGTGGGCTGGAATGCAGAATTCTTGCTCTGAAGAAAATTAAATACATAAAAAACCTTGGAAAATGCCACCAAAATTAAATCTTCAGAAGACTAAGTATTCTGAAATGTCTTTTAAAAAATATGAATCATCTCTTTCTGACTTTTTTTTTCTACTTCCAAGACCATAACTGAGGTGGCAGTAAACAGTTTATTTGAAAACCAGTGCTTCTATTCCCTGTGCTGCCAAAGACGAGTTTTGAGCAACCCAATGGAAGAGTTACCTATAGTGAGGAAAACTCTGAGATAGAATTTTATGAGCAAAGTAAGCTGTGCACAAAATTCTGAAGTTTTGCATCCCGAAAAAATTCAGTTAGAAAATTTCTGACCAACTATGATTTAATTCTTTGAAACTTAACTAGGAAGACCTTGGATTTAATATTACTTGTTTCTCTAGAAATATTCAAAAATATTTGTCAAAGACATGTCAAAAAGGAAAATGTTAACAACATACACTTATAAATAGTTTAGTGATAACTGTGGGAAAGCTTTGCCTCCAAGAGAAAAATATTTAATTTGATTTTTAATCGTTCTCTTAAGTAGGTTGGTTAGCCATTGCTTGCTTTGTGTGAGCTTCACATCAAAAAGGGATTCCCTCCATTTGACTGCTGGAACATCTCTACTGTACCAGAAATGTTTAAATATAGGATGTGTGGAAGTAACTAGGCATGAAAATGTAAGACATTTTGATTCACTTCACTTTTGAATCTGTAGAATTAATTTTTTTCCTGGCTTTGTAATTAAAAAATGTATGATGCATGCTTAGTAGCTATCTGCTGTTAAAGATTATCTTTTTGGTAAGAAATGAAAGATTGGTAATACATTCCTGTTGTATGAAACAGAAATTGAATTTCCAGAAATGTCAAACAGAAACCTTGTGAATACTTATGGCCTAGGCCTTATGACTCTTAATTCTGGATTAATACAAGAAAACTGTCTCCTTTCCTTTACCAGTAATGTGTATTGTTTTATTCCTCAGTATTCCAAGATCTCATACATATACCACCGTTGTAGATCAGATGCAGTTCATACACTATGTGAAACTGAGCATTAGCTATGAGAAAAATAGTTTGCCAAACAGCAGATATGGACAAGAAAATTTAAAAGTGAATCTACAACAGCTGCAAGTCTGTTTTAGAGCTGGGTACGAGGTAAACACAGGACATGAGCATCCTAGAGGCTTATGACAGTTTATAGCTCAATCCAAACTTTCTGAGTCGCTCTTATCGCTGTTTCAGCCTGAACCAAAGTTTGTGTTCAAACACTTGGAGCCTTTTAGAAGACAAAAATGTTATAGGTTAAATACAACTACGACAATGCGTGTCCTGATGTTTAAAATAAACATTATTAGAATGCTTATGGAAAATACTTTGATTTGGTTTGCCAATTGTATTTCTGCTTTTTTGTTAGAATCTTGCATATCTATTAGCATCACATGCCAGCTCTGCTACAGTCTAATTAAATTCAGCACTAAGAAAGATGCCATAATATGTTAATATTATAACTTCCTGGAAAAATTAGGTGGCTCAGGTGGTCATAAGCCATGTGGAGCTATGTCACCTATTTGTCCCTTGACTTAAATTCACCTTTGACCACATTCATTCTGTATACTGGACACATGAGGCAGTCAACCTTGTCATACCATGAGGTCATATTTAGCCTTCTTAGCACTGTGCTGATCTTTTCTTTATGACAAAGGGCTGTGTCCAGAATGGCATTGTGTGTAGTTTTAAAATGCCCTTCTGTTCACAACCAAGATGAAAGCAAAATGTAAAGTGTGGTTAATGAATTCATGAAAATATATAATTTTCCTACAAGTTTTTTCTTAAGACCTTTTAGTTTGAAAGTTCAGAACATTTTCACTGTCAGTCTAATGCTAAAATTGTCGCCTTAGTTTGAGAGAGGCGGATGCAGAAGTTTCAGAGTCCTTGGTTTATGTTGCTGTGTAGGGAAATACGGTTATTAGTAGAACTTGATTTTTAAATACTTTTCAACCTTTATATGTTAAATGTGTTGTGGTTAAACCTGGCAAGCTTTAACCCCATGGTTTAACCCACCACAATGTAATCTGAAATACATTTTTATTTTCAATGAGAAAGGGAGTAGAATGAAACTTGAAGACAGCTTCACTAGAGGAAGATTTTGAGGGGAAGAATCATGAGGAAAAGGTAGAATTCATAGAAGTGTTAGCTATTAACTGTATTCTTTTCATTCCCAGTAATGAAAAACAGTATTGCAGTTTTATTACATATAGTGGCTCTGCACTGAAATGGACTCCGAAAGATACTGTGTAAAGCTCTCAAACAACAATGTAAAGTAACAACAGATGTGATTTCTTGCACTAAAATGCATTCTTATCATTTGACAATGATTAACATTATGATTATCCTCTTGGCATGGAACTGAAATTTTTCGACATTGTACAAGCTATATTAAATCTGTCTTTAGCTGGCACCCATGCCTTACTGAAGTTGGCAGAAAACCACATGCATGGGACCAATTCCAGCTTTATACATGGGCATGAGTGCAAAAATCTCCATATGATGCTTCACTTCAGAAAATTAGTTGATGATTTTCACAAAAGGGCTGCAGCATAATGCAATCTGTATCTCAGCAAAAAGTACTTCATGGACCAGCTATGGATTCTACTTGCTCAGTCATCTGCTTTTATCCAAACTGTTAGGATATAGTAATATTTAAAGGTACTCCAGTTCCTGGCCGTACTGGGACTTTGTGCTTCAATCTGATCTGAAAATCTTGTAGCTTTGTGAGACTGCAGTTCAGAGATGTAAGAAAATGTCAAGATCCAATATTCAGTCAATTCCTTCAGGTAAAATGTGGGTTTGGAAAAGAGATTGAAAGATTTGGGGTTTGTGAATGAGGGGATAAAAGGTATGTAATAGTTTTCGTGGCATAATTAACATAATACAATTGATACCATGCCCATAGAACATAGACCATAGAACTTCAGCCTGTGATTTCTCCATCAAGTCTATAATTTAATAAATTTAATAAGATTAGCCTGGTTCTGGTATAATTGGAGGCTATTGAATTACAACACAATAAATGAGAACTCAAAACAGATTTACTTTATTGTGACGAAAGAGCACAGCATTTCAAGGATGCAGTGGAATTTGGCTAAGGGTTATTGGTCACTCCTTTTTATGAACACTGGGCTATGTCAAGTATGTTATAATTTCTGAAAGTTAGTTGTACTGGAAACAATTCTTTTTTTCTTAATTGCTAAGTGAGCCAGTTACCTGATACGACAGAATGGCTCCCTGAACCTTCTGGGTTTTTTCCCTTTCTTTTTTTTCCCCCTTTCTCCCAAAGGAAAGAATCATGTTTACCTCCCTTTGTCTGTCACTTGGCTGCAGCTATAGTAGTAACACAGAAACAGATTGCAACAAATTTGCTATTTATTGCTATGCTTTTGGATTTTTGCCACTCTCACTAATGAGCTGTGTTTTTGCAGATAGGCAAACTAAGGATGGGCTCCGCGGCTTACATGCACTCAACTGTATCCCGGTTTGTCGTTAGATTTATTTTTAACAATAAAATCAGCAGATTGTAATTTGTATTATGATCGTCACAAATAGATCTCACCATGTTTAATGCAACTGCAAAGCTTTGACTGTGCAGATGAGGGGAGTTAGACATGGAAAGAAAAAAACCCAGTTGCACAGCACCATCGCAAATTCTATTTTAGCAGTTTTTTTCTGTAGAAAGTTGAGGCATGGGAACAGGGAGGAAGGGAGAGATAGATGGGAAGGGACAGTTTTATCTAATGCCATGTCCACTTTACCTAACACCACAAATTGCGCTCCTTTCTATTGCAGCGCACAGCTAGCGCCACGCATACTGTACTGTGCAGTACCTGGTGTAATAGTGGAAGTGTGTACCACATTAAGTGATGAAGTCTTAAATGTTGTACCCACATTTTTATAGGTAGCTGAAGGCTTCTCACTGTACTTCTCACTGCACTGTGCACTGCTAAAAGTGTACAAAAAATTAAAGTTAGAAATACTGTTTTTTTCCCTGCTGAGTTGCCTCAGAGGAAAGTGTCAGAAGCACAAAAGCCTTTGTTGCTTCACTTCATGATTAAATCCAGCCTTCCCCATTACAAGAACTCTTTTCTTTTGCATTATTACCCTGTTACAAAATGTCTTTTCCCATCACAAATATTTCGGTTTCCCTATGCTTCTCTTCCTAATTAACACTGAAAGCCATTCCTAACATGGTGAGTCTAGAAGCTGCCATTCCTTCGTGTGTAAAGAATTAAGCTCAGCAGTTTCCCATGAAAAGAAATGTTTTACTCAGTAAACTACCTCCGTACCAAAAGTAGACTGCTAATGAGCAAATGTAGGCTACCATTTTTAATTTTTAATTTCATTATCCACAAAGCACAAGTGCCTACGTATGTGCCTAGCTTATATGGCCTTATATGTTTAACTGAATTATGAAAGGTAAAATGAACAAAGGTGTTATCTGAGCAGCAATATATTACCACTTGTAGTGATCTGGTTGTACAATCGTAACACTTCTATTCAGCCAGTTGTACTTCAAGGGAAGGTAGCTTTTTTTCTGTTTACATTGAAAGTTGCTTAACAAATTTAGTGAGCATAAAAAAGTTGCGTTTACTCTGTGGGAAAAATTGATAACACCAGAATTTATCCCACTTATTTGCATCAGCTTCATTTCACAGCTTTGGATACAATGACACGTTCTTGCTTCAATAGTCAAGCTAGTTTCTTCTGTCTTAGTTCCTCACCCTTGGAAAGTGGAGCTACCTTTAATCCAGATAATTTGTAGGAATCCAAGTAATTTCAAGGATCTGGTTTGTTGGCACAGTTAAAGGGATAATGGATGTGTCATGGAGTGGGAATGATCTGTCAGACCTGGGGTGCAAGTATTAATTCACAGTTGCAACTGGTGTATGAAAAATCAAATCCCTACATGGCATCAAAAAAATTTCCATCACAGAAGCAGCCAAACCTAAGGAAATGCTGCCCCAGTGCTGTGCACAGCAATGCCAGTGCTGAAGCACTGTTAACAAAGCCATGAGGTTGGCTCTCTCCCCCAGTGCAATAGGAACAATAGAAAACACTGAATCAAAGATTCAGTGTTTTACATTTGCTTGGCACCATGCTAACTTAATCAAGAATGAACTTGCTCAAGGATTTTTTCCATAGAAATAGGACAACAAGGCATTCCGGTACCACTCCCAGAGAATGACTCACAAAGACAAAGCAGTAGAGAAAGAGTGGGTTTTTTTTTTCCTTTCACAAAACCGCTCACTTCCTTTCAAGGTTATCCACTTGTTTTTGTTTCTAAATGTTTTATTTGATTATCCTCCTATTGATGTTTGGGGGAAAAAAGTCTTAAAGGTAGATGACAACAATATTTATGGGGTGGGTTGTCATCCCCTTCCACTGCTGCTGAAAGACGCATGCTAACATTCCTTCTGCGTTTAGTCACTTCAACAACAATGTGCAATCCTGACACGACTCTGAGTTCTCTTGACTCCTTACTAACTGGGTTTATTCTAGCAAGACAGACCAAATGATACCAATAAACTCTTCTTGAGGGTCATTCATTACTTTTAAGAAGTATTGTGACAGGCCAGACTTTTCTTGCTGGTTAAGCTTCTTCTCACCCTAGCTAAACCTGAAGGCTAGATTTTCACTTCCTCCCTGCCCCGGTAGTAATTTTTTATCAGTCAGCTTCTAAACAATATGCTCAAATAATACTCTCAGCGTGCCGTCCACTTAAAACCACTGATCAATATCTTTGTCCTACTCATTACAAAATGATTAGGTTGCAAAGTCCTAAACTCATATTAGTTGCGATTATTTGGTAGAAATTAGGCCATTGTTCCATGTTCTTGTCAATGTCATGTTTCCAGTTCATTATGACCCTATTGCTTATAGTGTCTATATAAAAGGCAATCAAACAATTTCTCAAACATTTCAAGTAGCTCTCTGAGCTCCAGTAGCACAAAAACGTTAATGTATCTGTGACTATTAAGCAAATACTTGTTGTTCTGAGAGCAAGAGAGTGAACTAGTACCTGACCTAGAATAAAGCCTTAATTTTTACTTTCAGTTGGTTTCATGTCACTGTGTTTTGCTAGTGAGATAATTTCTTTCAACACTTCACCTCTCAGAGAAAGAGGCTGAAGTAATATGTATGATTGGTGGTGCTGGGGATCTTCTTTAACAGTAAAATCTGGTAAGTAAACCTAAAGCGTTTCAGATAAACGTATGTTAATGGGGCTTTGGGAAATGGGCACTTTTTTGGTGGATGGCTCATTGATATTTCCTTGCAATAACAAAAGTGTTAAAAATGTATTTTAAAAAGAATAGCGAAGACAAAAAAAAATGGAGAAAGGAAAATCATAGAATCATAGAATTGTAGGGGTTGGAAGGGACCTCAAGAGATCATCAGGTCCAACCCCCCTGCCAAAGCAGCTCCCTAGGACATATCACTCACATAGGTGTCCAGGCGGGTCTTGAATATCTCCAGTGAAGGAGACTCCACCACCTCCCTGGGCAGCCTGTCCCAGGGCTCCCTCACCCTCACTGTGAAAAAGTTTTTCCGCATGTTGGTGTGGAACTTCCTGTGGTCCAACTTGCAGCCATTGCCGCTTGTCCTATCCCCACAGACCACTGAAAAGGGGCTGGACATTCCCCCTGCATCCCCTGCTTCAGATAATTATAAACTTTAATTAGGTCCCCCCTTAGTCTTCTCTTCTTAAGGCTGAACAGTCCCAACTTACTCAGCCTTTCCTCATAGGGGAGATGCTCCAGGCCCTTAATCATCTTCATAGCCCTTCTTTGGACTCTCTCCAGTAGATCCCTGTCCTTTTTATACCAGAGAGCCCAGAACTGGACACAATACTCCAGGTGGGGCCTGACCAGGTATTTTGGAAACATGAAATATATATCAATGCAAATTTTCATTATTTATTAACATGCCTAATGTGCATGTTATCACCATTGATTCTGTGTGGACCTAATCATGAGTACAGAACTATGAGTTGGAGCTGATGAGTAGTGACAGCTATAGCTGAGGGCTCCACACTCTAGATAATTGCAGTATCTGCAATGTCTGGGGTCTTTTCTCTGTTGGGTTTTTATTTTAAGGGGAATTCCTGTTTTATAGTTATTATTATTAATCTGAAAGACAGCAACACCAGCTAACCAAATTACTTGACTAGAAAGTTACACTGGCTTCTCCTCTCTTCTCCTGCTTGTGTCTGTGGTTTTTGCTCTTTCAGTGTTCTGGTATGTGATGAGACTTTATTTCTCTGGATTGAATTCTGAGGCCTCTGAAATCCAGACTCACTAGTAAAACTGAATAAAACTTAAAATTACTACCCTGTAAGAAATTCTTTAACCTTCTTACTCTATTGTAAATTTTTTTGAGGTTAGAAATTTCATGCATCTTTTACTTTTGTGATGTTATATGCAATCAGCAGACCTGGGAACTCAGCAAGAACTCCAGACAAATGGTTAGTGATTTGTTTATGTGATTTGTCATAATGGGACTTGCCCAAGTCAACCTTGCAAAGATGTGGGGGGGGGGGTATCTAGTTAAAAATAACAGTACACAGGGGGAAGTTCTGAACCCTCCTCACCCTCTTCCCTCCAGCCTACAAAAAAAGTTTCCGAACAGTGGCCAGACAGGGAAAGTAGCTCTATACAGGGTTCATAAAAATGGTATTTGAATTTGATTTATCCTGGGTTGCTAATAAAGACAGTCTTTGCAATAGGGAGTTTTTATAGTGGATATATGTGGGTGCACCAAAACCTTCCACCCTCTGCATGCACATGTAGACTTACATCTCATTACTGTCTAGCTATTAATTGTATGTGTCTGTGAACAATAATGGCTTCAAGTACTAAGCTGTCAATATGACTTCACCAGATGAACATCTGAGTAGGCGTAAATGTCATGATAAGCATGCTGCCTTCATGTATCACAGAAAGTTATTATCTCGTTTTTGCTGATTCTTATATAACTATACTTTTGGCTGGTAAAATAAATACTTAATTTTTTTTAATAGTCAGCTATGTTAAACGTGTATGTATATATATATATATATATGTGAGCAAAAATTCCTCTTACTAATAGTGATATATTTTTCTTCAAAATACTTTCAAATCTGGCTGACACTATTTCACATGTTGTTACTTAGGTGAACTTGAATTGATTTTATTCAAGTCACCCAAACCGACTGGCCCTGTGGAGAAAGAAATGTATTGGATACATTCTTTTAGTTAATAAAATGTAAGAATAAGCTTTAGAGGTAGCACCATTGTATGTGATTGCAAAAAATGAGTCTTGAGAGGCTGGAGAGAAATGGCAGACTCAGTGGCAGATTTTGAAAATTATATAATAAATTAAAAAAGTGCTATTTATATTAATTTTGGATTTTTTCTGTTAGTTTTCCAAATTAATAGTGTTAGACCCATAATAAATAGCAGGAAAACACACAGGAATAATAAAAATTGTGGCAGGAAGTTGATACTTCTGACAAAAATTGGAAACTGAAGAGTTGTAGGTCAATGCAGTCTCCACATTTAAGATATGTATTGTTAATGCAAACTCCCAGAAATACATTTTCGGGGGGGGGGGGAGAAGAAAAAAAGACCAAGATCCATTAAGGTCCTGTACAAATTTTATCCTTATAAGCATTTGTTATAATTATTTACAATACAGCAGCAAAAAAAGATTGTAGAGGTTTCTGAGCATTCTTCTTTGGGCTGTTTAGGTTCTGGGCTGTTTAGGTTCCAGTCTGCTGGCGTAGCTGTTGGGCTGCGCTGTTAGTGGTGCCTCCTCCCGCGAGGCAAAGTCTGACATATGTGATGAAATACGGAATACTGATAGTCTGGAACACCCCAGAATTTAAATGCAACGAAGCTTTGGGGCAATTCATATGTGAACTTACGGGCTTGCAGATGTCATTTTATTTAACATTTACTGCTACTCCAACCAGACTTTTTTTTAAAAAGATCTTTATTGTAGTTTTGTGTCTTTTTGTGTCAGGGTCAGGAGCAGATGCTTGAACTTTCTAATCCCTTCTTGTCAGATCAGCACATGGGAAAATCAAACAATGCTGCCTGCTACTTCTAAGCCTTTCAGAGACTTTTTTTTTCAGTGGCTGTTGTAGAACATAAAAAATAAAAATGTTCAAACCAAATGTTTGTCAGGCATCTCTCAGTGTTCATGTAATCCTCAGTGCTCAAAGGCTTTGAGTAAAAGCATGCAGAGGAAAGTATTTCTTATTCCTCTTTAAAAGATACTGCTGATTATACTTGTCCATTAATGCCATAACTGAATAAAACAGAAAATGCTCCTTGGCTTCAGGTACCTTTCTCAATCAACATAAACATTTCTTAGTTTACCTCTGTGAGGAGCATGTCTGTGTACAGGGCATAAGAAGCTATGCTCAGGAATGACTGACTTTTGTCTTAGCTCTTAATTAAATCTCTGATAAGATGGAGAAATGAAGGCTGGACTTCTAGGAAGTAATTGGACTCTGTAAGTGCCCAGCCTTTAACTTTTGTTGGGAACTAAGCAGAGGACTTCAATGCACTTTTGATAGTCTTGCCTCAAGCTGTGATGTTGATAAATTCCACTACTACAAGATTCTTCTCAGATAATAGATGTAGCTATTTCACTGAAGTACCAATGCATCACAAGAAAAAAAAAATCAACCTTTGTCTTAGGCATTCTTTTCTTAGGTCCATTTACATGTAACTGCAGTACTGCAGTCATATCCCATATCTTAAAACTCCTCTTAGTTCTTGTTTAGCATTCTTTCTAGAGCTTTATGTTTCCTCCCCATAGCAGTGTGGGAAGATTAATATTCTGGCAGTTTAAGTCAAGCCTTGGACCACATCTCCAGAAATTCTTGGACTTCTAGTCATTGGCTTTTCTTCCTTTTTTCTCTCTTCTTCAAGCAGGTGTTTTGGTTTTTGATTGTTTTGGGTTTTTCTGGGGGGTGGGGTATTTTTTGTTACATTTTTCTGCATGTCTCTTTTAACCCTTGGTTTAGAAATGAAATGCTACAACTTTTTGGACATATCATAAAATAAGAAAAAAAAAAAAAAGTGCTAAGTTCTTAGTTTTAAAATAAGACCAGCAAGAGAGCATGGAATGATTCATCACTTCCTGGCAAGTTTAATTATCACTGCAATCACCATTCATTATCTGTTTGCACCATTTAAAGATGTGCTAAATATTACTGTAAGTTGAGAAAGTTATGGTTTCAAGTGAATGGACTGAAAAAAATAAGAGCAGCACAGGTGTGTGCTTTAAACAGGAAACAATACTGATCTCCAGGCCTCTGAGAGCTGCCTGCTGTATAATGACCTGCAAGAGATGTGTCACATCTGTGTAAAAATGGTGTATACTGAAGTTAGGATAGCAGTTACACAAAAGAAGCTATTTCAGCTGGTTTAGCTATTGAGTTTGTAATTGTTGGAAGCTGACTGCTGAAATGTGAAACCAGTTCCACCTCTTAGCTGGGCGTTTATTTGCTGTCTAAACTGGGACATTGTAGATCCAGTAATTATGTTTTGTGTTCAGCTTGTGTATTTATTTATCCTGTTTTAAACAATTCACTTGTAGCTTCACTGCTATAGATTCTCCCTGGAAATTATGTATAAATAAACAAGGAATATTACTTTGTCAAGGCATAGTTAGAATTTGCTTGTATTTTGAACCTTATAAAAATGACTCAAAGAATAGTTGATTCTGCCTGTAAGTAAACTATTGTGGGATGTGGATTCATACTCACCAGTCATTGCTGAAAGTTTAAAAAAAAATTCAGACTTGGTAATGTATCAATGTACTAATTTCTTGGATAACTTATGTGAGATCTTTGAAGTAGCTATCAGCTTTCTGTTCTCCTTATTTAGTGACTGGAACAATGATGTCCTTCCCACTGGGAATTCTGGGACTAGCACAGCAAACAAACAATTAAAATACATTGTTTAAAAATCTTACCGTGTATAAACATTTTTCTGAGGAGATACAAATGACTGTTATGTTAGCAAAAAATCTTCACCTGACAAGTAAATGCAATTATTTAGTATTTCATTATTTTTGCATGCCACCTGAGCTCCATTTATAAGTTAGGTGCAAAGAACTGCCGTTATTTCCTTGATCCCTTATCATTCAACTCCAGCTGAAGGTCCCTGCCTGACCTTATACTGTTGTACGTTATAATCAAAGCCTGCCCAAAACATGTCTCATGCTGGAATACTACTGAAAATAAAGGAGTCAAGGGTTGTGTGACAAAAGCATTTGAAGAGTGGAAGGAGGGGAGAAGGGAATGACTTCAATGGAAACAGTGAGGAAAGGAGAAGACCTGAAACTGCCCAAAAGTGATGTGTGTGGGAATGGTCCTAACCCATATTATCTTTTGAATTCCTGCGGTCACTATGCCCAACTGCTGATTAACTACGGTAGGGCAAAACAGCATTTCAAAGTGGGTTTCAGCTTTAGAATGAGTGAATATATTGTCTGTCAAGGAGGTCTATGTCAAACTGTAGACATTTCAGTACTTTTACGTCAGGAAAATAAATGGTTATTTTGAGCATTGTGATATTAAATTTAGAATCTTACATGGATTTTCCTTTTAAAATTTCATAGTATTAAAAAGTGCTAGATATTAAAGGAGATGTGTTTTCATTCTCCAGTAGCGTAATTATCCGGGAAGGGCACCAAACACCTTCTATGTTTCCACATGTATTTTAGAATTTGGAATAGTTATTTCTTTGACCTCTTAACTGGGCAACCTGTATGAGGCTGACTTGTGAAATTTCAGCACTATTCCTACTCAGCACTGCCCCAAGTCAAAGATGTTGATGAAGTCCTTTTAAGAAGCTGAAACAGCTTCTTAAAACCTCCTTGGTTTTGTATCTTTGACTTAAGGGGAGTTATTGACAGATGCTGCTCTTGCACTATAATGTTGCTTGACTTGAAAGATTACATTGTGCTGATGGGAGAGGGTAGTAGGTAGGTGCTCTGAACTCCAGGCTCAAATAAAGATTTTTTTTTTTTTTAGTTAAAACCAAGATTATGATTATGCAACAAATTAAATGTAACCCTGTGATTTAGTGAGTCAGCCTGGCCAAGCGCAGTGGCTGCCTTCTACAAGGTTCTCAGTACTTCTCGCTGTGATTTGAAGTTTTATTTTCATTACTGACTGAGCAAAAGTCTGATATCATAGATAGGGTTTGTCAGCAAGCTGGCAGAACATAAGTTTTCCTTTCCTGGCACAGATCACATTAAGAAATGTATCAGGGAATATTATGCAGTCTCAAAATCTGTCAAAAATCTGAATGACGGTGTGACAGAAACCACCTGCATAGCTCATGATGTTCTTGGATCAAAGTACCAGCAGGAAATTGCTGCAGTATTCCAAATAGTAAGTGTGGTTTTGGAACAAAGCAGAAACTTTGAAAGCAAGTTGATATTTTCCTTTTGTCGCGTTAAAGCAGTTCCTTAAACCTTATACCAAAGGATGTACTGATTTTGTAGCAAATGCTAGCAAGAAATAGAGTGTTACATATCCACAAACCAACAAGATCTGTATGAGACTAGGGCACCTGATACAGAAGAGGGATGAAAAAGATATCTTAGATACTGCTGCATAGGAAAGGAGTTTCAAAAGAAACTATTGCTACAGAGTCATTGAAATGAAATTTTTCTTGATACAGGAGAAGAAACAAAGGAAGGAAGAATACGTAGTTCTTACAAATAATTTTAGTCCATAAAAATCAAAGCACCTTTCATCAACTCCCACTGTTGAAACTTAGGCAGTCTGAACTGAGAGTGACCTGTCCAAGACCAGGCAATGACTAATCAAAAGCTCAGGGCTCTTAGGACCCAGCCCAGTCTCTTATCTATCAGCCTACCCTGTTTACATTTGTACAAGAAGGAAAAATAAACAGGTTATTTTTGCCATTAATCTATTCTAACTGCCATTCACTGCGCTTAACAAAGCACATTCTGTGAAGTGATCAGCTTCTACCATAGCACGGCATAAGCATACGAGGCTTTGTGCACTATTAGCAAAAAGATGTTAAATCTCCCTTGATTAAAATTGAAGCTGCCTCCTACGCATTGAGATGTCACTTTAGCATCATAATTTTAGATTAATCTAAGAAAAACTGTGAGGATAACATGCTTACCACTCATGATGCATGTAGTTTCCAAAGTGGTTTTGTAAAGTTGGCGAAATTTCTTTTTTTCCAATTTATATTTTATTTCGCTTGTTGACGTCACTTTAGATAGAGTCTGAGCAAGGGTCATTGCTTACAACAATTACCAGTAGAAGGAAATTTGAAGGTATGCTTTCGATTCTAGTTGACTGAAGTTAGCGTGTGAGATTTATCTGTTTCCTGTGTGGTGGCTTTGCCTTTTAGATGTAGTTTTTTCACTGCTGTTGTCACTGTGAATGAATACAGTGATGACCTCTTTTGTTCTATAGTTCCTTGAGACACATATCCATATAATTGCTTTTATGGCTTGGAGGAGCTTTCTAAGAATCATACACTGGCTGTAAATTACATTTGACAAAGAGTTATTGAAGGTTTATTGTCAGAATGAAAAGGTGTATCCATTGGTTCTCATGTGCTCTGACATAGGTATACTTTTATTCCAGTTTGGAGTATTATTGACTTACCGCAAGAGCTGCAAATAGAGTGAGAGGAAAGCTAGAATTTAAAATTCTATTTATGGCCTACTTATAGTGCAATTGCCAGGCTTTTGCCACATTGGGCAACAGTAATCAGCTATATAAACACAGGATGGGGAAAAACTAGATGCTTTGCAATGCCACAGGAAACGATCCAGGAGGTAATCACAAACTTGAACAAAAATCAACAGTCTCCTGCTGTTACAAAACAGGTAAAATATCACACTGGGAGATACAAATTCTGCTACCGTTTGTGAAAACTTGTCACAGCAATCTATCTTCTGCAATTTCTGCATCTCTCTCCAAACACTGGCCATTGTCTTGTCCTATATTGTTTCTGTTGGTTGCAAAATACTAGTTATGTATCTGAGTTTAAACTCCACATGCCCATCATAGTGTTACTCTTGAGAGGTTTTGTACCCTTTTAAATGCTCACAAAATCAACCTGGAGTGCAAAAAGTTCTTTATTCACAAATCAAGTTGGTCAAGAGCAAACAGTCTTTCAGGAGTTTCATTCTGAAATATTTGTGCAACATCACCATCATTGATTATGTGGTGTTGGTTTTGTTTTCAGAGATTCAGACTGCATCTTTGTGTTAATGAATGATTAGGTCTCCCACTTTTCACTCTTTTCAAGGATATGTGTTTGCAGCATTAAAATTTTCAGTTTTCTTCAGCATCTGCAATACGGTTTCATAGTTAGTCTCCTTGCCTAATCTAACAGGAAAACACTGAGATGTGAAGTGCATTAGAACCAGTTATTTTAAGGACTAAACCTACTTTCTGTCTTATTTTCTCACTGCTGGCAGTTATTTCTGGAAGAAACTAGTGAAGCACTCTTTAAATTTGCAATTATTCTTTGTGTTTCCAAAAAGCTTCATCTCTCTGGGACCTTTTAATAGCTCCCTTCTTGCAGTCGTGTTTCTTGCTTTTGATACCCTGAGCCACTTGGAAATCTAATTAATCATTATCCCTGATCATTATCCCCCCATGGCTCTGTAACATGAGCTTCTGCACAGCACTGTTTGAACTCCCCCTGAACCCTGAAGATAAGGTTCCCCAAACCACAGAAATCCAAATCACAAAACCAGTGATTTACACAGAAGTATGAAAGAGGTTATCAGAAATAGAAAGGAACTCAGTTTATATAGACATATTCCTGGCATTTCCATGTCTTCCCTGTGTTTCTTTCTTTGTGGCCACACCAAAGCAGCCTTAGTAGAGTTGACATGAGGAGCCCGTAACATTCCCTTAGGATGTGTGTTTTTGTGAAACGTTTTTCTTACTCGTGGTTTTTAAGTTAGTCTCTATAATATCACTAAAAAAATAATTTCCTAAGGGTCAAAGAGTATAATGGAAGAATTCATATAATTAATCTGGATAAAGGGATAATTAAATAGCATTGAATTGATCCAAGTGAGAAAAATCTTTAGCTGTAATTGACATTTGACTGACAGAAGTCATGTGGGCACAGATGCTTGCTTGTATAGAGTCAGGGTGAAAGCCAGGTTCATAAATGTCTCAAATGGTATGTAAAAAAGGCTGTTAAATGAACAATTATATTTTAGCACCTGTCATGTAGTCATTAATTATAATGTGCTCATTTCATTTTACATGCGATTTAAATGCTCACTATTGTTAAATACTTTCTTGATTATATGTATCTATAGAGGGAAGTTGTTCACTGTACCAAACCAGAATCATTCTATGTAATTGAATTTTAAGTCTTCAAATTACTTTTGTGGTCTTGCAATAAATATTGTGGATTACTTCAGATAAAGCTGTGGAATAGGAGCAGCTGTCTCCAATCTGAACACAGACTTAGCTCAACACGAGATGTTCAGGTGACACACCTCAAAAAACTGAAGAGCAGTACCAGAGGAAAGAGTGCAAGCTCAGTCTATATAGCTTGCAGTGAGGCACAGAGCATCTGCAGGTGAGCACTGGCTACTAAAAGGTTGATTTGGCCCATGCCTGTTATCTCAGTCTAAGGCTTGGAGAATATACTATGCTAAGCACCCTGCTCAGGGCTGAGCAGTAGTACTGTTCTCTTTAACATTCCTGTTTCTGAGCTACACTGGTGCTGCTAACAGACTCTGTGGTGGGATGTTTAGCCTCTTCATGGCTCATATTGTTCTTATGCAGAAGGGTGTAATTCCTCAGTTGAAAAATGGCAGTGAGCTTCCCTAATATTTCTGGAAGCATATCTGACAGGTGTTATCAAAGTTCAGGGTTCTTGTGGTTAAAATTCAGTGGCAAGTCTGTTTTCCCATAGGTTTACAAGATCCAGTAAAACCTGCTTCTTTAAAGGAACACAAATAATTCCTTCCTATAGCTATCTCAAACTGATTTTTTTTTATTTGCCACTGCAGAAAACTGATTGAAAACTCCCAACAAAAAGACCTATCCGTACTGGATAGGTCTTTTTGTTGGGAGTATGATTTACCACATACAGTGTATTTAATGAATATTGCTCCATCTGCTCTTTAAGGACCACACTGACAGTGAGTTTAATCATGCAATGAATGCTACTGACATCAACGGTACAGATGTTATAATAACTTCTCTCTGATGTGAATGAGAGGGTCTGTGTTTTTCAAAACATCCAAGATGAGACTACTACAAGCTGTGGTGGGAAATACTAAAATTGGAGAATTTTGTTTAGCTGTGTGAATTAATTGTACTGAACTGGTGGTGGGAAGTGTGCTCAGCTGCATTGGCTGGTTTGTACAGGTTACATGACCATGTGTGTTGTATATTTCTTTTTTCATTATCTTTGAATTTAATTATTGTACCAAGTGGTCTGGTGTGAATATTGAAAAGCATAGAGTAGTAGACAAAATAAAAGTCTGATAATAGCAGAGCCCATAAATGCTTGACATTCTCTGTAGCACACCTACTGGTCTGCAGCATAAACAGCGTTCGTGATACATGTGGTGGTATCTGTTACACATTGTTTGACTGGATTGGATATTGTTATCTTGGACACGTTAATTCCAGTTCTAGCTTGTCTTGTCGGGGTAGTAGCAGAGTAGCATTAATGAATGTACAGATCTCCCTGCTTAATTATAAATTCTGCAACTAGGTAATGAAAAATCTGCTACTTGGCTATTTATATCATTAATTTCAAATTAGTCTCATTGTGTTTTACTGCTTGACAATAATCTGTATAACAAAAGAGACTTACTGTGCTCATGGCAGTGGTATTTAAAAGCTGTTGAGAAAATGTATTTTATAATACAGGGAAAATGTATATTAAACATTAGCAGAGAGCTGATTTTATTACTCATATACATGAGATTAAAAATTAATCTCTAGCATCAAATATTTAATAGATAGGAGCAAGGAAACAAATACTGGTGTGAAATATACTTGTCAAAGAAGAAATTGATGTCAAAATGACCACTATGTTGCACAGTGCAATGTCAACTTCCACTTTTGCAATGAGAATTTGTGAAAAATGATGAAAGTGCACAGTATTTCAGTGTGCTGACTAAGATCCTGGGTCTCAACAGAAAAATCATCTACCTTTGCATCAGTGATTCTCATCTGATTTGTATTTTGGTGATTTGGTTCAAATTGCCGGTTCTGATTCTAGTCAGACAGTACCTGCATAACATAGCCCAGAACCATAACAAGTAACACAACTAGGCATGTTTTTTGTCAGGTTCCAGAGAAAAAGGTGAGATGGAGTGAGTCTGAAGCAAAATTCTTCATCCTTCCGCTAAAGGATAAGTAGAACTGAGTGATAAATTTGTAAGAGCTACACAACCAGCACCTTCTGGGAGGAGACAAAATGTATCCAGTCTTCAAATAACCTAAAATATTAAACAGCAGTTAGTTTTGGTCTACATAGTATTAAAATTATTTTGCAGCGGTTGTTAAGATGTTTTTAGATGCTGGAAAAACCTTTTCCTTACTAAATATTATGTTTTATCAATCTGTAGTGACTCATGAGAAGCGCAAGAGTTCCGTGAAAGATATCACTACACGGATTCTAGGGAAAATTCTCTTCTTTATTTCTTTTACTTAAATTTTAAGACTTTGGTCTTAAAAAACTCATTCTTGGGTCGAGATACACACACCTACAGGTCGTAGGTCAGGAATTTAACAAAACCTTGGTGTGTGCTTTGTCTGTTAATGGATGAACAAAACTCTGTTCTCTGGGGCTGGGATCATAGCCCATTACATGTATGCTAAATTCATATGCAAAATAGCTGCATGAGTAATAAAGCCAATTATATTGTACCCACATTCAAACATTTCAGAAAATTTAACTAGCAAAATTAGTCTGCCTCAACCTGGAGTTCAGGCAGGTTATGGTATAAAATGAATACATATTCATTTGCAGTTTGTTGTCCTAGTACAGCTTTGAAATTGTTTTTTTCTGAAATGAGAGTTGAAATGTATGAATGAAGATGTATTTCTATGAAGAAGGGCAGGGAACCATGGTTTTTTCCCTGTTTATAAACTATAAAGTTTGTTGTGTTTCACATTTTCTAGTCAGGTCCTTTTTACTTTATATTGAGGCAAACGTTTGACCCTTGACAAAAAGTGTGAGCACTGAACTACTTTTGAGCACTGTTTTTATTTTAAAAAATTGTTGACTGAATAAGTGATATTCTGACATGCTCACTGTAGATTAACTGACTCTCAAAATTTATGCAAAGGAGTTAGCAGGTCCTGCACACAAACAGGATCATTACCAGTGATTTCAGTGGGAAATATACTGTATTTCCCAAATTTACATAATTGTACTCACTTTCTCTAGCAAGAGGCTGAAGGATTTTTTTCTTTTTTTGGTTTTGCAAACATACTTTTAAAATTAAATGAGCTGATGCATTTGAAATATGGTTTAGAATTCTCTCATATCTAGATGACAATTAGTAGGAGGCTCTTGTTTACATAACTTAGTCGTACTAAGATTTAACTTTAATGGGGGGAGAGAAATATTTTATATAGAAAAAGTCTACATTTCTCCTTTGCTTGTTGTTTTTCCTCTCTGGAAATGTTATTGCCAAAAACCAGGCTAAGTTTTCTTCTGGGTCTCCTTAAAGTTTTGCTAGAAGAGATAAACTTCCCACTAGTTTTCTGTCAGAGTACACATAAACTTGGCAAGCTTGGAAGGATGTCATCATACTAAAGAGAGACTTGGGAAGAAGTGTTGTGTGTGGTGTTGGGGAGATGGTGAGCTGGTGTAGGGGGGAAAATAATGTAGGTAATTTATATGTAGAATAGAAGATCCAACTCCTCGCAGTCTTCTTATCTTTGAAAACCAATACTGTGTATTGCAAAGGCCACAATAGAATGTAGATAGAAAGGGAAAAAAAATCGGATCATTATTGTATGCATTACATTTTGTGAGCGTCTTTGTAATAGAAAGATAAGAATGATCAAAATGTTATTGTGTTAGAATAATAGATTTCTGAGTCATGCACAAGACATTTTTGTCTATGGCCATGTTACATATCTGAGGATAGAGATGAACTCAGAATTTCATTTATCACTATTTGTAAGACTTTTAAATGATGGATGTCAGATTTCAAGACATCTGCGGTGAAACTGTTATTTAAAAGTAATTTTGCAATCAGAAAGCAAAGCTCTGGTATTATTAGCGTTGCTGTTTCAAAGAAACAGTTTGGTAAGATGATATATAATCACCTGTAGAGTTTTTGCTGTTGCAGCTTCTTTTGTATCTAACCAGTGGATAATTGTAATGTGGCCAAAGAACAAAGAGTTGATAGAAAAGACAGTGCAGCAAATCCCAGATACTGCTAATCCCCTAGAGAAATGCATACGTATATATACTTGCAGATAATTTCTATGTCTCTCAAACTGGATGCCAGAAATCTAATGATGAAAACCAGAAAATGTCTATAACTGTGCATAGAGCAGAGTATTTTAACCAATGAAAATTAAGTACAGAGAACTAAGAAATAGCTGAACTTGGAGACCGTAATGAAAGGTGGTGCAAAATAATTTCAAAATCTAAAATTAAAAATGATGTTGTTGCATCTGATGCACAATTACCTGAAAAAAAGACTCTTTAAATACTTAATTTTAATATACTGTTAATCAGAACAGGCCTCCAGTTTTTCCCATTGTCTTGCAGTGGGTCATGTTTTATGTCTGATGGTTTTTTAAGTTTTGTTGCAAGTTTGTGCTCTGCCACATACACAGAAATTTAAAAATGGATTTGAATGTGAGTTGAGAAGAAAAACCTATGTAGTGGAGTGGTAGTTATATAGCTTCCTGCCTCTTTATTCTGGTCTTTAAGATGAGAACGTCTATTGCATATAGAGAAAAATGACACAGCCTTCCATGTCTCTTCGGATGCCTTTTAACACAGTCTCTGTCCTATTAAATACTCACGTTTTCCATGGGGAACTGCAGTTGAACAGAGAAATTCTTTTGGTCATGATCTTGCTATCCAATAGCCATTCTTAACATATGCCACAATTACTCATGTTTTCCTTTATGGATAATTTTGGAGTTCTTAACTATTTTTTACTGTCTTTAATTATCGTACCAAGTATTTATACTGAAATACATTTTAATCATTATCTTTAAAGAGTTTAGCCATTATTTTTTGCTTGATATTCTGCAGCTCATCTCTACTAAGTTATCCTGGAAATTTTATTACCCTTTTCCCCCTTGAAGAACAACAGTATGCTTAGTCTATAGTTGCTCTATTGTCCAGTATATGATCATCGTTGTATGTATACATTTAGAAAACACATGGCACATTAATTACAGTGTTTTCCAACAGAGGCTGAAATTCCATCCACCGTGGCCAATAATAATATTGCACTGGCTCAAAATCAAAGAATGCCATGTTTTGACTTGTGTATCTCAGTGCTAATTTAGCATCATATATCCCAAAGGATTTTCTCCTTCCCATTTCCCCTCCCTTCCTCTCCTCCTCACCCCCCTCTTCACCATCACTGATGATGCAGAGTATAAAATCCTAATAATACAGGTAGAATCGAACAAAATACAACTGTGCTACCAATCATGTACTTCAGAAGAGTTTTATTAATTGGGAAAATTAATGTCCACATGAGACATTGCTATTCGGTTTTTTTGGTATTTGTACTTATTTGCTTTGAGCTTTGCTAGGACTCTTAAGATGTAGTAAAATATAAAAACAAAAGTAAAGGACTGGGAAGCTTCTTAAGCCAAGTTCCTGTGTTCCAGTCTGAGCAGGAAAGTCTTAGCATGGAAATTAATCTCCTGCATGACGGCATTGACGTAAGTCTCTGCTCAGTTTGTGTGTGCATGTAAACAGGGAAAGCAAGAGAGAATAAAACAATTTTATAAATATTCTTACTTATGAGAGGTAAAAAGGGAAGCCAGAACTTAAAGACCTGCACAAACGTTTGCACAGAGCTTTACCACATGAACTACAATAAATCCAGTAACGTTTGCCAACATTTCTATCTGCATTCTGAATGAGTCAGTTATCTTCAGTACTGTCTTGTTCTTCAAGCTTGGAGAAGTCATTAGGTTAAGTTTTAGAGTGGGTTTTACTAACGCCAACATGAAAAAATAAACTGAGACTGTCCTACACATTTATGTGCACGGAGTGCCATCAGCTTAATGGAAATCTGTTAGAGCAGTTGGGTGAAAAAGCATTCAGCCTGATCCGCGACAGGATGAACTGCACTGAGGAATATGGGTACCTATATGGAGAATGTGGGTAACTATAATTTAGCTCTTAAGCCATTGTCCAAACACGGTTTTAGTAGGTGGTATTCTACATTAAGCATGACATGCTTGTGATAAAGATTACCCTTTTTGTGACAAGCAATCACAGCATCTCCTATAACATCTAGCCCGTGTCTGGGGACTGTATTGAACATCAGACACCTGGGAAATTTTAATGGATTGATGTAGACAGTTTTGGAGAGCCTGCATGTGGCCTGGAAGCTGCGAAAAAAAGTGTTGAGAGATATATTGCTTTCATTAACATGAAAAGTCTGTGACAGCTATTCTGTCTTGTAGAGAGCCCTGGAAGACCCTCTTCCTTGCTTAAGTGACTACAATGGCATAGATTGATTTCACATTATCCCCTCCAGTTTCTTATGCATCAAGTTTAAAGGCTTAGCCAGTATGCAACCTTTATGGAATGGATTTAACCCACCAATCAGACAAATACGTAAATAAAGGCCTTGTTAGGAGTTGCACAAAATACACTGACTTTCTACTGTGAAAAGTTTCCCTTTTATGCTCTAGTTAGTAATTTAATTACATCACACATTTCTTAAACAGTGAACTGGTGCAAGGTACTGTAATGAAAAGTAAAATAGCATTCTTGTTTTAAGTCCTGCTTTAAAGTTTTAGATTTTGAACCTGTACATTTTCTTTTTTTAAAGAAGCATGTAGAAGTATGTTGTCTTTGTTTTTCTCTACTTCGACAAGTATGGAAAATAAACAGATAAACGGTCTCTGCTTGTTCTCTTGTTGTTTATGAACAATAGGGAAAAGCCTCTGACCCCTTGCTTTCTGATGGAAGCAGAGCAGAGATTATGACAGTTAATTGATTAAAGTTTTAAGTATCACACAAGTGCCAGAATTCAAAATTTGTGTGAAGTGACAAATTGATGAAAGAGTTGAAAGTCGAGATGGTACAGTTGCTTGGTAAAAGGTTTCATGCAAGTATCCCAAACTAAACCACAGTTCAGTTACAAGCTGTTTAATAGCAGTTGGTTACTGAAGAATTACAATAAGGTTGGATGGTGTATTCAGAGATTATTTACTGTATTTTCTCCTCCAAGGCAAGGTTAATGATTTCTGAAAGGTGTTCATATAGCATTTTACAAATCTACTCTTAAAAACCTACTCATTGTGATACCATTACCAGATTTCATCAGCTGTTAATGTGCTTATTATTTTCCATTGGAAAGCATTCTTTTCACCATTGAATCTTTATTACTACAACTTAGGTCCCTGTGAGCTATTTTGCAGCCCAATTTTTCTTAACCACAAGGATAAGGAAAATAGTGTTTCAATAAGCCTACATGGCTACACTTATAATGCAGAAGATTTTAAATTATGTTTGCTTTTACTTTTCTTTACACTACATTATGCGTGACTTTCTGCTTTTCCTCACATGATATATTTTCTAGATTTCTGTTTTCTCAAGGTTTAGTCGTCCATTATGTCTCTGCTGAATGCTGTTGCCCCAAAGCAAGATAAGAAATGCTTCAGGTGAGCTTTAACAATACACAGAGAATGGAAGATGGCTCTTCTGGATGATACTCCCTTTTATATGTCCCATGGTGATGCTTGTTTCTTCATAAAACTGTAAAAGTCTTTTTAGTTTATGATTCACTGCTACTTCCTGTGCATTTTCTGAAGAAGTGCTGCCTTTCCAATGGCCCCTTGTCCAGCAGATTATTCCCATGTGTATGCAGAGCTTGATATTCTTTATATCCTCTTTTTTCTGAACATTTCCACATTTTTTCAAGGACATTCAGAAGATATTACTAACTTACTATTGTCACTGCTGGACTAAGTATATCACCTATCTCCATCCAAACCATTGAAGAAAACATTGAATAGTGCTGATCGTGCGTCAGCAAGCTTCTTACATAAATTATCTCTCTACTTTACTGAAAGAGTAGTAATTCTGTTAAAGTTTACCAATTATTTTTCTTATATTTCAGCAATTTCATAATGATTTTTTTCCCCATATGTGGTAGATCATGCATTTGTAATTTCTTCCCTTTCTGTTGGTACTCCCACCTATCTTTCTACAGGGGTAGATGAGCCCTTAAGCCTGACCAGCAACGCCTACATAGATCTTCATTAGCTGGGAGATATTTAACTAGAAACTGGAAAGCATCAACTGTCTGACACATACAGATTACTGGTTCTTAAATTTACCATCTTAATTGCCCATAACTTTGAAATTAAAGTAGAAAAAATACTGACATTTCTAGAAAGATGTGGCATTAAAACAAGCAGAATAAAATACTTTGGGCTCTAGCTCTCATGTAGTCTTTTGCCTTGAGACATAGTAATAGATACCAAATTATATAGCTTATTGCTGTAGAACTTGAGGTTAGGGAAAAGGCAGGTTTTGTGAGTGGTAGTGTTTTACATGCTTTTGGTCAAAAAAGTCTGCTTTCTTATGCATGGGAGATGAACTTGCATCACATAGAAAGAGCAGAGGTCGTTGCCATGGGCAAACAATAGCAACAATAATTGGAAAATAAATTAAAAAGCAAACAATTCAGGAGTTTCATCCAGTGTTGGCAAATTAAATAAGTTATCTCTAGGGCATAATATAAATATATTTTTACGATTCTAACTACTGCTAAAAGGATTAATCTGAAGTAAGAAACATGATGATTATCGATAGAGGACTTTTAAAATTTGCAGTAATATTTTTAAGAAAAGACTTCCTCATTCTAATACAAATGCATCTCTTCAGTGCGATCTGTGTCTCAGGTTCAGGTACATCCTACAGTTGACTGGTATTACTCCAGTATTCTCTAATCCTGTAATCTGCAAAAAGTTACATGCTGGTGATATTTATACATGTGCTTTTTCCCCTGAGCAATAGAGGAATAATTGCAGTGGGACTCAGGCTTCAGGCACTCTAGTAAATCTATCATATCTTTCTGAAATGGCCTTTCTTCAAGAACTGGTGTGAGTACTTGTAGAATACATGATTTCTGATCTGTGCATTGACACTGTGCTTTGCACTAGGCCCTGAAAAATTTACTTTCAAGATGAATACTACTTTCAGGACCGATAAAGCTTCTGGCTGAAAGTTTTGGGAGTTCAATAGAAAAACATATTTAGTACAGCTCTCATTGAGAGATCAGAGTTTTTTTTTATTCTTTCTTGGAACTCTCAGAAAGTACCAGGATTCTTACCCTGAGCTACAGATAATTACTCTGAAAGTATAGCAGCCATATGCACAAAATGTCAAACAGAAAGAAAAGTGGTATTTCTTTGTGATTTTCAGCTTTCTGTATAGACAGTGAGTGAAATCAGCAAATTATTTTGAAATGCTGAAAACCAGAGCAGGAAAACTATATGAAGAAAAATAAGAATCTTGGCAGGGAAGAATAAGTAAGATCAGGACTACATGTAAGTCTTTAAAAATATGACAACACTGAACGCTGCATATTGTTGA
The DNA here is from genome assembly GCF_964237585.1 of Gallinula chloropus. NCBI lineage: Eukaryota > Metazoa > Chordata > Aves > Gruiformes > Rallidae > Gallinula > Gallinula chloropus. The sequence continues at coordinate 26,394,693 of NC_140090.1, read as the reverse complement.
AGAAAGATCTTCAGATCCTTCAAGATCTTGGCAAAAATCAATCTCTGACCCGAAGAAGATAAGTGTTTTTCTGATGAAGAAGTACTTGTCTCTACTTCCCAAAGGACTAAGAATGGAGAGTGGGGCAATTGACAAAAAATAAGTGGTGATGCTTGTCTGATATTTTTTCCTTTAGATAATTACTCATGGAAGTGTCAGGAAAATAGTTTTATGTAGTGTAGGGATCAGGTTCTGTGTCCTTTCAGGCTCACCAAGCTTGACACTGTTACTCTGTTGTATAAGCAATATATATTAGCTCTAGAAAGAGATTTTACCTGTTTTAGTAACATCCACTGAACTGCTACATTTTCCACTGTGAAAATACATATTACTAGAATGTTCGTTATCTCTCTCTTTGTTATGTAGCATTATTTCATGGAAATTGTATTAATTTAATAGTAATTTATGCATAGTGTAATAAGAGGTTTTTTGGGCATATACTGCCTGAGTTACATCTCAGTGTTATGTATCTTGCCTTTGAAGTTTTGCAGTGTCTCTCAAACTTAATTTGATAATGCCAGTGTTACGCACTTAACTGTGTACATCTACCACTCTTCTGCTCTCCCTCCAATCAATCATGCAACTTAAAAAGATGCCCAGCCTTTCTGATCCTACTTGTCACACATCAAGAACTTCACCCAGCACGTGGGGAGTGCTTTTCAAGAGTTAAGCCGCAAGGGAGCTCCAGTGCTGGGTCACAGGGAAGAAACAACAGCAGCAGGCAGGTCCTTTGCTTTCTCAGCAGGAAGGGGGCATATGGTTCCAGGGTACTGTGCAGCCAGAGCGTACAGCCACACACATGGTGATGGCTTGCTGCTGGTTTACCGCTCCTCTGGCTGGGCTCCACATTTCCCATCAAGTCCTGTGCTAGCACAGATTTTTAATGCTCCCTTTGACGTGCCTGGGAAATGGCATCTCACCTGAACCGCTCATGACTTCAGTTCACTGAGAACCACGGTCAGCTGCTTCTGCTTTGCAGCTTTCCTTACAGCCTGTGTTTGCTATGGCTGAATTCTTCCTGATTTATGTCAGTGTGATGTCAGAGCAAGCTTTTCAGTTTGGATCGCTGTTGAAATCTTATCTTGCAAGAAGTAACAATTTGCTACTGTCACTATCTGAACTTGGTCATTTTTGTTTTCCTCACTCATGTAGCGTAGGTTTGTTTTATGTAGATTTGGTCCTACCAGCTGCAAACACCATATTCTGCTACAGCCAACTCTAGGTTATTAGGTTATGAATGCTAACAATTATGAGCAGTGCTTTAATTTGCATAGTTATATCCACACATCATCCAGAGTGAATAAAAGCCAGATTGTAAAATAATTACAATCTCTTGAAGTAGAGCCAGCCTCACAGACCAGATCCATCCGTCTTCATTAATTTGTATACAGTTCTTTTACCAGAACAAACTTTCTGAAGGTACTCACATGGGAATGCTGAAACAGCTGCACAACTTTTATTTTGAAGAAAAAAAAGTTGAGCCTTGGAACAGTGTGTTTTAAAGAGAGAGAGAGAGAGAGAGAGACTCTGCATTTAAGACTTTGACCAGCATGTGTAAGAAGTGCTCTCATGGCTGGAATAATCTAACAATTTTTTACCTGGGTAGCACTTGGCAAAGCTCCCCTTTTTTCTTGCACAGTTGAAAGGAATTCAGTACAGTTCTGTGCCTCGATCAACTTGACTCCGGTTTTGCACAGCCTGCCCGGTTTGGTAGTGCACAGCCGTGCCTGGCTTATGTGGCCTCTATGGCCCTTTTCTGCTCCACTGTCAGAAAAAGGGAGGGAGGCTTCCCCCAGCACCAAAATATCATTCTGTGTGCTCTCTGTAGCACAGTAGCTAAGAACAAGTTTCCTGATTACTCCCTGGTCTTTTTGGAGGTATTTGCTGGAAGAAGTCTTTTTCCCCACTTTAAATGGATGATTGTGTTACGATCAAGAAAAAGCATCTCCAAAGACCAATCTTTCGGTAAGTGACATTATTACTTTAGGCTGAAAACGTTATGAACTTTCCTCTCTACACCCTATTTGTTTAACTTAAAGTTCTTAAGCAAACACAGAAAAACCAGTTCAAGATAGTTTAATACTGCGTAGCCTAGTAACATATTATATGATTTTGGTGCTCAGAACATATTTTTTTCACTAGTACTGAGGCTTCATAAAAGTTACTTTTCTTCTACTCTCTGTTATCCGCGTTCTCTAAAGTTTTGTGTGGGATTGTCTTTATTATGACAGCGGAGCAGCATAGCTCTTGAAAACTTTTTTTCATGTGTTTTGTTTTCCTACAGCTCTGCAGTCCCTCAGTGTATTCTGGAATTATAAAACTATTCAAGTGTGGAACATGGTTCTTGGTTGGTTTGGCTAATTATATCTGGATGGCAGAATTTTGTTACTTGAAATGATACACCTTTCAGGGTAAAGTAGCCTGCTTACTGAGATGTGCAGACAAGTGCTTAAAGTATAATTAATCCGTAAGACTCTTCTGCTAGGAAAGGTTCAAGTTTAAAGAGTAATAAGTTGGAGTTTTTGTGAGGTGGTTCTTCACTGCTTTCTACAGATGTTAGTTTGATCTATGAAATGTCTTTCTGAATTCTGATTATTTTATATTTTAAAGTCCATTGTAAGATTTTTATTTTTTTTTACAGATCAGTATTAGATCTAGCTTATTTGTGCTTTTTACTTCAGGAAACTTCTCTCTCTCCTTTGACCAGTCCTAGCTTCAGACCAAGTGACCATGAGAGGGAAATAATGTTTCTCAGACTACTATGAGTAAGGATGCAGTGGCTGTTAGGTCAGATAGTTCACATTTCTGTTCGTGGCTAGTGACATCTTTAACAAAACTCCAGTTCTTACTTGGTGACATCAGTAGGAAGGATATTGTAACCACAGTGTTGATATGACATAAATAGAAAATTATAGATGGTCCCAGAGCAAATACAGCACTGTAATTTATTGGGTGGCCACTACTGATGTCATGTAACATAGGATTACAGTAACAGTTGGTATAGCAGCTCTGGAGTAAGTTCAGACAGGTAGTTGTGCCAGGACTATGTACTGCTAAGGTTACATGTGGAAAAATCTTTCAGTGGTTTTACAGGGATGGTGCAAAAAGAGAGTCTGGCTATTAAAAGGTTACTATGTGAGTGAAATGACTTAACTGTTAACCTTAAATTTGAATGTCCTGTGTGGAGTTCACACAAATCCTTTGTGGGTTTGTAAAATAAATGAAACATTTTGCACATTGCTGTAATAAAATGGAGCTATTTCACAGAAAGCTTTTGACTGATAATTAAGAGACATTTGATATTTTCCTGAAGTGAAATCTTTTTATTTAAGCTAATTGTTTAGGTGAATATGTTTCTTTTTAAAGAGCTATAATTATTTTTAAGGATCTATGATAATTACCCCATGAACAGTAACTTAAAAAAATTTAAATCTTCAAAATGGACATTCTGCAGAGTCTTTTGGGGCCACTAGAATTACGGGTGAGTAAGTGCATATTTCCTGATGTGTTTAGGAATCTGCTATAGAAATCTGCTGTACCTGGTTTAGTACTGGATAGTTTGCAAGACCTTTCTTAATGGAGGCTTTGCTAAATTCTCTTGTGGGAGTGAACTTATCTCAATGAAATACAAGAAGTTTCAACATTTCTTACCGAAATCAGTTCTAAATACAGAACGGCAACTAACCACTGTTGGCATGCTTAATCCAGAGCAAGAAAACCCCTAATATGGAAAGCCCCCTAAGAGTCTATGGCTCTGCAGTGACTCTTCTGGCAAAAGATCTCCGTAATACTACAGCAAATGCTTAAGAAACATTTCCAAGGTCGAGACCAGCATAATATTTTAGGCAGCTCAAACAGAAAGACAATCTCCGTACACCATAAAGATCGTATCATGTAGAGTAAATACAGATGCTATCATAGTACATTAAAGGGCTGCTTTTTATAATGCGTGTTTGTTTTCCGTATGACTTTGGAAAATCTTTCTCCAGTGAAAAAGTGAATTGTGAAGATTTGGCCTCAGTCCTTTGAATCCTGTAATTTTTTCTCCCGGTAGGTGAAATAGTTTTACTGGCCACAGACCTTACACTGAGGCAACTGAGTCAGCAATTTAGTAAATTTCCCACTCAAAAATAAAATAGAAGAAAATATCAAATTACTCATATTTTATACACATTTATATTTATCCATGTTTCACATACAGTCATCGCTAATGATAGTTACTCTTAAAATCAGGTTCTTCCTGGGAGCTATATCAGAACTTAGTAAGTACATACAAATATCTTCCTACTGACCAAAGTTACATTTGCTCTCTACTTTTACTTGAGTTGCCTTTCCAGTAAAGTAAAAAAGAGGTGGAGTAGCTTTTCTAAATAATTCCATAAGTACTATCAGTCTTCTACATCATAATGGGATAGGTATTATGTTTCAAGATGGGAAACTCAATAATAAAAAGACATTTCTGACTCAGTTTCATTTTTTTTAAAAGTCATTAAGAAGTAAATATATTCAAATACTGAGAATGAAATGTAACTTTTGGTATTTGCTCCCAAGTACTGCTTGTAAATAATTAAAAATTCATTCAGAAATATAACTCAGAATATAATTCAGAAAAAGCCAAACTTATGAATTACCTTGAACTGACTGCTAAAGCATGTCCATTTGGATAAAATTTGTAATTGCATCAGGAACTGACTGCCAAATACTTACAGATTCCTCTATTCCTTAATATCAAAAGAAGAGTCTGCTATATGCAAAGATGTATCTCACCAGAACTTGTAGCTCGGGTATTCACTGTCTCTTTTAATGTTAACAAAAATTACTGAGGACATTCCATGTTTTTATTAAGAACAGAACCTTGAGCATGTTTGCTATAACTGTAGATGGTGAAATTAATTCAAATAATAAACAAATCAGCTTTCTCAAAGAAAGCAGTGGGAGCTTCATAGCTCTGACATTTAAAATTGGACTGAATGAAGCCATATGAAATATGCTTTAGGGAACAAATCCTTCCCTGCCAACTGCATAGATTAGATGACATAATAGGTGTTTTAGTTCTCAAATTTCTATGATTTCTAGTAAAATAAGAATCTCTACAGTCATTAGTCAAAGTTTATACCGAAACTCACATTTTTCTGCAGTCTGCTTCAGTCTTGGAGGGGGTGGGTTGTATGACTTTGGTTTTCCTGGTCTTGGCTGTGAATGGCGGCAAAAGCACTAGAGTGTCACAAGAGAAATTGTTCTTTTATCAGATCAATGGCATTTGGATAATAACAATTTACCTTTTTGGGTGTAATGTCTTTGATTTAAGGCTTATAATGTGCTTTAGAAATGTTCATGTGTTAGCTGCAAAATACCTCTCTTTTCTGTTCTGCACATTTTATGTGGTATCATGTAATTCTGGATCAAGGGTTTTCTCTTGGACAGTAGGGCCGGAAAAGAGGGCTCATGATGCTGAAAGCAAGGACAAGGGTGAAAAACACTTGTTTTCCAGCTCTTTAGAGAGCTCTGTTGTTACCTCTGCTACCATGTCTCCATGAGAGAAGCAACTTGTGCTGTTGCTGTCGTTCCACTTTCTTTGTTCATTATGTCTATGAATGTTGTATTAACTGCAATTCACTAGACTGAATCTCACCGTAACTTTGAATTCTCTTTTACAAAGAAAATGACCCAGTCCAGTCCTTTGGTTTCTTGTTTCTAGTCCCTTAAGATATGTATTGCTGACTCAATATTTGATTCAATACGAAAATCAGCTCCAAAAATTGGATGCTGATCCTCTCTGTAATCCACTGGCCGAAACTATTCCAACATGATTTTTACACCACTACAGACCACACAGGTAATTGTATACTGTATATACTGTACGCTATGTGTCTTTGCAAAAAAATGTTTATACTGTTGTAATTTATGGAATAAGAATAATCTATATCAGTAACTTCTGCATTTTTCCCCACTTACATGCAGTGTAATAAAATATAGAAACAGTATGTTCTGTGGCTTCAGGATATTATAAGCTTTTGGCAGACATTATTTTCCTCTTGAAAAAAACACCCTAACAAGTATTTTCTAGCAAAAAATAATTGTAATTATAATGCCCTTACATGCCTTCTCTTTTCTTGTCTGTTTTTTTTTTTTTTGAGACTTTTCTTCTTTGTTTATTTTTGAGGTTTTTTTGTGTTTTGTTTTGTTTTCTGGCTGCTCTGAATATTCAGGAGTTTTACCAAATACAAGCAACTAAATCCTGATACAATGCTAATACATCATTTTTTTCCTACTTGTAAGTTCTGTCTTACGCTCTTCTTCCCGTGACTTAAGTGTAGTATGTACTGAAGTGGTATATTTGTGTTTTGCATCAGTATAAATGGTGCTTGCAACTTTTCAATTAATGTCCCTATAAAAGGAAACCAATTTAGAACAGCACATGAATAGGAATCAACTTAGTAAACAATAAAAAAATTATGTACCTGTGGACAGCCTAGAAAGTAGCAGGTTTTAGCTTCTCATAAAAAAATAGTATGTTTTCTTCCTATATTTGTAGCAGCCTTCAGATGGGTCCAAATTATTATTGTCTTCGCACTGAGTGAAGCATAGGGATGGGAAACTGCCAGGTTTATGTTGAACTGTACATTGCAATTACAATGAATGTACATTATATGTCATCATTGCTAGTGATAGCTTAATTGTAAATTAATGTAGCATATTAATTTAATGAGTGACAATTTATTCCTGGGGTGTAGGTGGAAGGTGGGTAGGGAACAGAAAATGTAGTCATCCTTTGCTTCTTGCTCTAAAGAAAGGCTGGAATGTTAAAACACAGCTCAGCAAGAAGACCCTGAAATCATGGTCTGTTCCTTGTTGCCCCTTGCCCTAACGGCAAAGTTTGCTGCAACTGCTGCAAAGCTACATATACTTCATAGCCAAGGTCATCCTGTTGGTGATGTTGCTAAAGGTATTTCCTACCTACCTGTTTGCTTGTACCCCTTTCTGTGTGGCTTTAATGGCTATACTGATGGATAAATACCCAGAGATATTACATAGTTGAATGTTGATTTAAACTGTTGATAGTTTTTTTTAAAAATTACAGTACCTTGGAAGGGCTTACTTTTAAACTGCAATGAGAAAGAGGTTGGTGTAAAAAAAATAATAAAAAAATTGGCTCTGGGAGGAGGATCAAGAGGCTGGGGCATCAGTTCCTAGCATCAGAAGAAGCTATGAAAAAAGAATTTGATATAAGCAATAAGTGAAGACATTATTGAGGTGCATGCAGAATATTATGAAGGGTGTAAAACTTTTAAAAGTTTTAGAACTTTAGGCTAATAAATTATACTGTTTTTGAGAACCACAGCACTGTCAGAAGATGGTGGAAAGGTAAATAAAATGCAAAGCAGTACATCAAAAAAATGCGGACAGTAGGTGGCATTTTGTAAATTAAGAAAGCAGGAGAGACGGAACAGTAGATTAAGTAGGGGGAAAGCATGGAGAATCCAGTTCTCAGACAGATGACACACTTTTATTCAGTAATTAGATTGAAAGGAGGCAGAACCAAGTATGTTAGAAATGCAAAAGCAAAAGGAGCAAATGTCTTACATTTGCTTTTGTATCTTAAAGCTCTTCAGATACATTTGAACAGCTGTCCAAATGTTAGTATTCAACCCCTTAATCATACTAGGAGAAGGTGAATAAATGCATTTTAGAAATTTCAGCAAGGAAAAAACCTGATTGAAATTACATGACTTGGTAATATGTTATAGCATAGCATGCTCTATAAAATAGGTAACTTGGCCATAACCAGATTTATATAGGAAATTAGAAGAATGTTTATAGCCATCCCAGTAATGTTAGTCTAGATTGCTATGATGGGGCGAATCCTACTTTCTCAGGAAAGTAGGTTATGCCTCAATTAGGACAAAGAGGTGACAGTAGTAGATGATCAGCAGAAGATCAGGCTAAGTTGTTTGCTTTTCAGAGGAGTTAAGAGTGGAAGGGTAGAATTTCTACTATCACCCCTAAAGAAATAGGAATGATGAGCAGTGACTACACAGCTGTCACCTGGCTTTATGGCAGTCCTCCTACAAGAGAAAACAAAAAAGAAAGAAGCTACAGGAGAAAGTTCAAAAGAAGAGTGATTTTTTTTGCACATCCTAGAAAATAGGGACTACAATAGGCAGCAAAAAAAATTGAATTCTGTTGAGATCTGAGGCTGATTTTTTTTTCCCCATAATGCTGGGGATTTTTTTTCCTTTTTCTCTGAAAAATCAGGAGTGAAAATATAATTAATTCTGTAGTGTATTTAACTTATTCTGAAGCCAGATTGAAGTAGTAAATTATATCTGCAAGTATTTGTGAAACAATGTATTTGCAATATGTTTTGTCAGACCTAATAGCCATAAAAACCCTCTGTTATGCTATGTTCTTCACTTTTTTGAGACAAGGCCAATGAGTAAAGAAGAAACACTGTAAATGGATATGCTGAAAAGAAGAGTGCTGGCCCACCACACAGATTAGCAGTGATTTATACTTTTTAACTGGTTAGGAAAAGAAGCTGTGGCAAAAGGTAGGAGTCACTCTTATTTCCCAGACCTTGCAGCCTTCAGTTCAGTGGGAGAGATTTATTTTTAACCCTCCTTTGTGTTATCCTTTTCTTGAAAGTGATAGATTTCAGTTACCTGTTAATATTACTCATTTCTGCTTTCCCAAAGGATTCGTTCCTGCAGTCCCCAGAGGGCACATGGCACCTGTCTTGTCTTCATTAGCATGCTTCATATCAACGTAAGAAAGCCTGTGATGAAAACTGTAGCTTGACCTTTATACAGCTTTTAAAAAGCTGTGTCTAGCAAGCAGGCTGACTATCTTCCAGCATAATGCTGGCTGGATCACAGGGCTGTCACGACCATTGTTTTACAAACCTAGACTAGGAGCACTTGCTGGGTTTCTAATTTGCCTGTGTGCACTTGATGCAAAAGAAATCCTGATTCACTGATGTTAGCAGAGCCATGGGAGCTGGAGTCCATCACACTGTTTAGGTGCTCACTAGCATTTGTTCATTACTCTGCTTGGAAATTAGCTTTAGTAAATAGGAAAACAAGAACAGAGTATCTCAGAAAGACATGACATTTAAATTATTTTTCTTTTTTTTTTTTTCTGTCATAGACTTAATATTTCAATGTATCCTGTGTTTAGAGTATTTTGTCTTGGCCTTAAGGATGTATTGGATTACATCATTAAGAACTGATTTCCAAACCAGAAGAGAAGACTAAAGAGCAACTCAAGCCAGTATTCTGTTTATCACTGGATAGTACAGGAATCTTGACTTCTGAAATGTTTAATTTTCCATTAAATAAGCTTACACTTGCAAGCATTCATTTTAATTCTTCAGAATTTCTCCTTTTATGTACATAAAAAAGCAGATAATAGAGAAAATGACAGACACTGTCTACCCACCTAAGAATGATAAGTATATTGATTTACTTTTTAAATTAATCTGAAGTTGAAAACAGGGTTTGGTAAGGCATTAAAGAGAGTTCATATTTTAAATATTTCTAACTTTTTGACATTACCATGATGCCTTTGGGGCAATAATAAAAAATTATGAAAATTAAGCTGAAAGAGGGACTGGGGAAAAATTTACAGAAAGTTTTGGAACTGTTATCCCAAAGTATTGGCTGAATTCTGCTCCCAGGAATGATTTTAAACTTGTTTTAAAAATGTGAATTTTTATGACCTTCATAGACAACTGCATAGGCTGCATTGGCATAATCTAGTGCATTTCTGAACTCAGCTGCTAGTGTGCAAAAATGGACTTACTGCCATGTTATCTGAAAATAATTTAGTTGACCACTGCAACACGACATTTAAACTGATACTACTTTCTTTAGTGTTTTTTTTCTGTCAATCTGGTTTGGGTCAGAGTTTGCAAACATGAAAGTCAGCAGGGAATAGAGGAGAATATAGAGGACTTGAAAGCTTCAGGCACAACACAGGGTCATCTAGAAATACAAAGTTGACTAATACAAGCAGTTATGTTTGCCTTAATAATGTCTTAACTCATGTATGTAAAACCCGTGCATAGCCTTAAATAAAACTCTGTGTCTTCATTTATATATTGTGATCTCAGTGTAAAATTAGCCTGACCAATGTAAAACTAACAAGAAAAATGTAGGTTTTATTCTGGTATCAAGCATAATTCATTTTCAGCTTCCCTGTCTGTGTCTGCAAGGCATTGTGTTGTGTTATGGAGACATAACAAAATTTTTATTTTTAACAAGAAGCGTGCATGGAAGTGTAGAAAAAGAAATATTTTCCATTACTTCATCTTTAAGTTTTGAAATTATTACTATAATACCAGAAGACGTAAGTCAGGAATGGTTGTTGATCACAAAAAAGCAAGCAAAGAAATTTCAAATATGATTTATTGATCAAATAATTATAAAAATTATATTCATCGTGAACTACTATAATAGGTGCTTTCTGAGCACGGATATTTATAGATCATTGTACTATTATGAAAAAGCCTGTCCTCAATTTATTAATCTTGAAGATTATGCTTTACCTTATTAAGAATAAATCCGGCACTGTCTTTTGCTCTTTTTGTACCATGTTATATTTAGTGGGCTCAGTCCAGCTTGAGAGACTTTCATGCTAAGTGGTGTCCTGATAGAGGCTGTCGGTGCATTTTGTTGATAGATGCACAAAGAGTTGAAAATATTAGAAATCTCCTCAAAGGGAGAGGATAACTTATGGGGATGTTCAGTGAGTTAAGGAGATAGAAAGCCAGGCACGTGGCTGATGCTGAAGCTGGAGATCAGTTCATAGTAAGAGTGGAGGAGGATCCAAGGCTTGCTGTTTTTAAGTGAAGATCACTGCATACTTGTAGTGGGAGAGGAAGAGACACAGGTTTTGGGAAGGGTTGAAGACAGAGCCAATGATTGTGAGTGGGAAAGGGCGTAGGAGACAAGTGGGAGGATTGGGCATCCCGTATATTTGCATTGTAAATTTGAGTCTGAAAAAAATCTCATACCACCACACACCTTGCAACAAAGACAGGGTTCCTCCAGCACTGGGCTCCCAGAACTGCTGAGGCACCCCACAAGCTTGTGTCGATGCAGGTCTTGCGATGACTGCACAGTGACTTCTGGTGCTGTCAAACCAGGATTTCCGTGTTGCTGTTTCTATACCAAGGTCTCTCCCTGATGCTCCAAATTTCTGTGCTTCCTCTGTACTTTTTTTTCAAGCCAACTCTTTTGATTCAACAGTCTCCTCATAATGCCCCAGTTAATGTTTAGTGAGGCTGATGGTCATCTTCCTATTAAATGTAAAAGAGTTTTGGGAAAGCATGCCCTTTCGGAGAGTTTTGTGTATCGTATCCATGCACTCTTTACACTCATCTTCCTATTTCCAGATGAAGTTATCTGGCCTTTTTGCTCTAGACAGACCCTGCAGACACCCTCACGATGCAGAAGGGTCAGCATTTGTAATATAGGATGTCAGCATCAGAATTTAACTTGATGATTGGGGTGAATATGTAAATATATAAACCAATGCAAAACACAGTGAATTTATTGGCAGAGGGACACTGAAAAGTTGGATAGGAGTCTGTGGAACTGAGAATGGGAAAATGATGGGAAACTTTACAGAGATGATATGACCCCCCCCCCCCCCCAAAAAAAAAAAAAGAGAAATGGATAATAAAGATGTTAAAAGAAAATTGAAAGAGGAAGAGAACGAGTAACAGGATATAATGAGTAATGTGGAAGTTTAAAGAAAAGCAGGTGGTGAGCTGACAAAGAAATTAATGAGAATATGGTCATTTGCAGTTTTACATGCTTAGTCATCCCTTACTACACTAAAACATAAATTGTGTTAATTACTCCATGTTATCTGTAGGTAGACTACAGATAGTGACAGTGGTGAAATATATTCAATATTTAATGTCGGCCTGATGGTCTGTTTGGGACACGGCTGGTATGCTGTTTTGTACTATTCCCAGGCAAACTTCTCCAAGCTTAATGATGAATTCAAGAGACCATACCAGATCAGTTGTTGAGTCATTTTCAATCTAGGATCAGCGAGCTTTGTAGTGTTTCTCATTTTTAAAAATGTCTGACTCCTTAAGGTGCTTTAAGGGATTTGAAAAATCCTCTCAGGAAACAGATCTTTGTGGGTTTGTTTTCTGATGGTTTCGGGGTTTTTTTATTTTGCAAAAATAAACGAAAGCAATTTCCTAATCACCGGAAATGTTGACATAGAGCTTTCTTTCAGGCATGCATCTAGTATTTGCCTCACCTGACACAGAGAAATTAAGTCTGGTTTATTGTTCTCTACTGCCATTCTGATTGTTGGAACTCAGAGGTTTTCTGTCCATGGTCAGACCTTAAAGAATGCTGTTTTTGTCATGTTGTGGTGGTTGTTGTTGACTTTCTGAGTAAATGTTTGTACTTTTTGAGGAAATTAGTTAGGTTTTCTGGTGCGATCAACTGAGAAGCATTTTGTGCTGAGATGGTCTTTCTTAAATTATTAATCCCCTAACCCTAAAAAAACTTTTCAGCACCAGAATAACAGGTTCTTCTAACCTCTCATTTGAAAACTAATCATGCGTTTTCTTCTGGATTTGGATAGACACGGACTGGAACTTTTGTTTTACGTAAAACAGGTAAAATCCCTTGGTGCAAAACTAATATATTGTAGTAACCAACCTTCTCTGTTGATAATTAGTAATTGTTCAAATGCTGTGAAGCAAAGAAAGAACTTCCTTAATGCTGGAGGAGGGATTTCAGCACTGCAATATACTTCATAAAGATTAAGTCAGTATTATACAAGAATACCTGTGCTTCTGCTAAATAATGATCAGTATTTTCTTCTTGTTTTGAAAAAAAAAAAATAAATTACCAAGTCCATGTAAAAATGTACATAGATTTTAAGCAATTTTCAGCCAGACTGATCTAACCAGAATTATTGCCCCTTCAGGGCCCAAATTAAAGTGTACTGCTGTGTTACCATGTCTCCCCCTTTACATTCCATCATCTTGGAATGTAAAAAACCGCTTTAATGACTCTATTACCTGATGTAAAACCAGACTACATAAAGGTTTTTTTAGGAATCCTGAAGTCTATGCCTTAGCCCAGGCTGAGCTCCAGTCTGCTTATTGACTGCTTCCACAACCTGACTCAGTTTCTTTGCATATTCTATCTATGTGCTACAATGAGAGATGCTGTAAAAACAAAGCTGGTTTGAAAAGCTTCCTGAGTGTATGTTCCTGAGGAATAGTTTGTCTTCAACTTTGTAATAAGTTTTTCCATGTGTACCTTTCTGGCTTTCAGTCATATCTTTGCTTGAGAAAACAAATTCAGTTCTTCAGTATTTCCCTTCAGGTGATGTTTCCTAAATTTCTGGGATTTATTACTGTTTTCCTTCCAGTCTGTGGTATGTCTACAGCTTTCTTCAACTGCTGTTCCTCCAAACAGATTTTTGCAGCAACAAGTTATTTGGGTTTAGGTGATGGAAGAATCATATGTCCTACTGTACATCCAACACTCTCATATGTCACCTCACCAAGACTTGCTTTTTTATGTTCTCCATTCTTACTCGTGTTATCAGCCTCAATATAATTTCCAGATAATTTTCTGCATTACTGCTGCCTGATCAGTTGCCTCCATCTCCTTTCTGTAACATTTTAAAATTATATATATTAAATGTTGTTTTGTGTCATGAGGACCGTTTCTCCAAATGAAATGTTTACCTAACTGTCTAGGTAGCCACTCTGTTGACTTTCACAAGCTCTTATCACCGGGCTTTATTTCTTCATAAAAGGGAATATGAAATAGGTCTGAGCTGGTATCTTATACCCAGCTTGAAATGTCGTCTTCTTTAGCAATGAGCCATTGCTAATTATTTATTCAACCAGACATATCCTCATGTTAGGTAATTTCATCAAAGTTATATTTCCTTACTTTCTTTATGAGAATCTCTCATTAGGACAGGAGGAAAGACTTTATTAAATCCAATATATTACATAAGCATTTCCTCCTTAAACACTAGATCAGTTAGTCTAGCAAAGAAGAAAATTAAAGAGGTTTGACATGACTGCTTTGGGCGAATTAATTTTGGATCTTTTCTAATTTTTTTAACATGTATACTCTTATAAATGGATTTATTAACTATGAGACGTGTGTCTTTCTGTGAATCTCACTTAAATGGATAGATATATTCCCCAGGTTCTTTACCTCCTTCCCTTTTAGATTGTGAAGTTTTGCCTATATGAATCCATGTTAGTTTAATCCATGTTAATTTAATTAATTTTCTGCCTCAGCTTTTCTGATTTCATTCCCAATCATGCTGTTCCTTCTTTCTTCCATTTCCTGTAACATGACTTCCAGATTTTGTAATTTTTAAGCACAGTCTGCACTTTCCTATCATAGCATATTTCTATTATTGTGCATAAAACTGAAATAATGGTCCATCATTGCTTTCCTTCTGTAAATCATAGAATCATAGAATTATAGAGGTTGGAAGGGACCTTGAGAGATCATCGGGTCCAACCCCCCTGCCAAAGCAGCTCCCTAGTTCATATTGCACAGATAGGCATCCAGATGGGTCTTGAATATCTCCAGAGATGGAGACTCCACCACCTCCCTGGGCAGCCTGTCCCAGGGCTCCCTCACCCTCACTGTGAAAAAGTTCTTCCGCATGTTGGTGCGGAACTTCCTGTGCTCCAACTTGCAGCCATTGCCCCTTGTCCTGTCCCCACGGAGCACTGAAAAGGGGCTGGCCATTTCCCCCTGCATCCCATACTTAAGATATTTATAAACATTAATAAGGTCCCCCCTTAGTCTTCTCTCCAGGCTGAACAGTCCCAGCTCACTCAGCCTTTCCTCATAGGGGAGATGCTCCAGGCCCTTAATCATCTTTGTAGCCCTGCTCTGGACTCTCTCCAGGAGATCCCTGTTTTTTTTATACCAGGGAGCCCAGGACTGGACACAATACTCCGGGTGGGTCCTGACCAGGGCAGAGTAGAGGCAGAGTAGTATACCTCTTTTGACCTGCTGGCCACACTCCTCCTGATGCCCCCCAGGATCCCATTGGCTCTCTTAGCCCCCAGGGCACACTGCTGGCTCATGGCCAACCTGTCATCAACCATGACCCCCAGGTCCTTCTCCACCGAGCTCTTCTCCAGCAGGTCATCCCCCAGCCTGTACTGATACTAGTGGTTATTCCTTCCCAGGTGCAAGACTCTACACTTGCTTTTGTTGAATCTCATCTGGTTTCTCCTGGCCCAGCTTTCCAGCCTGTCCAGGTCTTGCTGGATGGCAGTGCAGTGTCCTGCATGTCAGCCACTCCTCCCAGCCTTGTATCATCTGCGTACTTGCTGAGGGTGGATGATAATCCCTCATCAAGGTTGTCAATGAAGATATTAAACAGGACTGGACCCAACACTGAGCTCTGGGGAACACTGCTAGTCACAGGCCTCCAGCCAGACTCTGCTCCACTGATCACCACTCTCTGAGCTCGGTCCGACAGCCAATTCTCAACCCACCTCACTGTCCACTCATCTATCCCATGCTTTCTCAGCTTTGCTATCAGGATGTCATGGGAGACAGTATCAAAGGCCTTGCTGAAGTCAAGGTAGATGACATCCACTGCTCTCCCTCCATCTACCCAGCCTGTCATGAGATCGTAGAAGGCTATGAGATTGGTCAAGCACGATTTCCCCTTGGTGAATCCATGCTGGCTACTCCTCATGACCACCTTCTCTTCCAATTGCTTGGAGATGGCATCCAGAACAAGCTGTTCCATTACCTTTCTGGGGACAAAGGTGAGGCTGACTGGCCTATAGTCGCTGGGATCCTCATTCTTGCCCTTTTTAAAGACCAGAGTGACATTGGCTATCCTCCAGTCTTCAGGCACTTCTCCTGTTCTCCAAGAGCTGTCGAAGATGATAGAGAGTGGCTTAGCAATCACTTCCGCCAGCTCCCTCAGGAGCTCCCTCAATCCTGCACGTTTCTGTGTTCATCTTTTGATTAAATCTTTTGTTCCAGGAGAATTCACTCTCGGACCATACCTCCTCCTGCTCTCCTGAACTATGGAGGAACTTCCTTGTCAGACAACTCTCAGACTGTGTGGTGCTTCTGCCCAGCTTTCTTTGGCAGGGAACCAGTCTGGTTACCAGCACTGGGGTGGAAGTCCCCAGTGTTGAGATTATTTTGTGAGCTAAGACTTACCAGATGCAGACTGAAAAGGAGATACGTTGACATAATTTTATTTTCCACCCACTCTGATTCTTCTCCTCTGTAGTACCTGAAATAATGATAGGAAGACCTGCCTCTGAGACTGTTATCAATAGATGAATTTAACAGGCAGATTCAAATTGTCTCCCAGCTATGTTGGAGTATTTCTACAGTCTGATTAGTATGACATAAAGACCATAGTAATGTCTTACTGTATGTTATAGCAAGCATTACAAACTTGTGTGGGTTAAAGCTCACTTCATGGGTGGAGAACTCAGGGCTGCAGGATGAAGTATAAGGAAAAAGGGAGAACCAGGGCTGTAGTCAAAAGACCAGCAAGGCTACATGGCCATTAATGTCTTAGCTGCTAGGAATCAGCTCCCAGAAGAAGCCCAGGAGCAGCAACTTCTCCTTTGTTCTAGTGTAGTGAAAGAAATTCATTTAAATAATTGCCAAAAGAAGTTGAAGTTAATCTGTTTGACTTGGCATTGACTAGAGCTGCTCACATTGCCACTAGAGCCATGAGTTACCACCTCTCCTTCAAACATGGAATGTGACTCGGGCTCAGCTTAGCATGGGCTAACACACCAAAACCTAATTTGTAGCTGTTGTGAAGAAATTCAGGTGTGAATGCAAAATGAATTAACCGTGCTGAAGACTCTCTAGAGAAGTGTCTGGTTTACTTTCTCTTAGGAAATTAAGTGAAATACAAAACAGTAAACAAACAGCACAGGTAACATACATTACAAATTCCTCATGTTAAATGTTTAAAAGCACACCTGCTGTTCTACAAGTGTTCATGTAAATTTAGAATTTGGAGTGGGGTTTTTTTTCATACAATAGCTTCTACTTATTTTGTGTAGTGAATATAGTGACTGGATGAATTGGATTTCTATCATCATTGTCCCAAGATGTTATGCAGATCATGAACAGATCTGTTAGTGGTATTTTTTAGGCTGCAGCACAGATGTTTGAAACTTCCATCTAAAGCACTCTTCTGAGATTGCCAAGTATGCATTTATAGAAACTTGTGGATTGGTTTGGTACAAGGGATTGATTTCATTATATCCCTAATTTTTCCTGATTATCCTTTGATGGTGTTTCTTTACTAAGTAAAGATGTGGTCTTGTAAATAATTGTGCCCATGGGTAGTCATTATAAGGAAATCAATGCAACTGCACACAGGAAAACGCTGCACTCGGCAGTTAGGGCTTCACAGTGTCAGTGTATAGAAGGTGTAAGTGATCTATCCAACACTCATTTGGATTGAAGGCAGAGTTAGTTCCTTTTAGGCTTCTCCACTACATGCAGTGATGATCGTATTCAATTTACATTAAAAGGAGCATATTTTAGGAATTTAGAATGTAAAGCAACCTGGGCATAACTGTAAATTTTTATGGGAATGTAGTCAAAAGCTTGAGTAAGTGTGACATACAGAACTGTTGATTCATTTCTCAAAGTAACATTTCCTTATAGCTAATATTTTCATTTTAAAGCTTTAGCATGTAACTTTACAGAGGCTTTAGTCCAACTACTGAGACAGATGCTACATATCTCTCCAGATTAATGCTGCTCAGTGTGAAAGACCAATTGTGAAATAGTCTGTGCACTGTTGTTAGGAGTTACCTTTGCCATTTACATGGTACAGATATATAATATCAGATGAAGTATTGCAAAAGGAAACAGAATATTACAGTTTCAAAGTACACAGGAAATTTCAAAACTGGAAAATGGCTTTAGTCATTGGTTGCTGCTCCAAAAGAAAGAATCAGTTATTTCAGATCCTCTTTTATAGAGAAATTTCCAACTGAACAAAGCAGGAAAACGACAATTATGTATGGCCCAATGATAATATAATTATTTATTTATTTTTTAAAAAATAAATAATGGTAGGTTTTAATTTATGCATTAATGGGTTTTAAAAACAAGAAGGGATTATTGTATTTGCCTGTGTTGACCTCAGGCTTAATAGAATACATATAGTAACTCAGAATAAATCTCTGCTTCAAATCGAGTAACATTTATTAGATAAATCCTATCTTTTAGAAAAAAATGGTTAAATGATCACTGATAGAGTTTCTATGTACTTTTGATAGATTATTTTGATGCTTAATTACTGACTTACTCAACTGTTAAGAAAAAAATCTAGTGTTTTCTCTTATTTAACTTCATTTAATCCACTTCAATTACTGAGATTGAAATACTTGTCTTTTTAAGTTTTTGTCCTTTTCTTAGACTGTGTTCTAGGAACTCTTTAAACAGATTCATTTCTATATAGATTGAACTCCTGTGAGATTTCACTATAAGGGACTAATTCCCTTATTTGCATGGATTTTTCTCTCCAGTTTTATAGACAGTTTTCAAAATCTTCCTTGAATTATGAACACCTTGTTAGACTGCAGTGATCCAATGCTGATTTCACTAGTGCCAAACAGAGACATCACTTCTACATCTACTTAAATTCCCTTGGTTTACATCTAAAACTGTAATTTACTCTTTAGGTACAATGTTCAGGTAAGTCATGTTTGGCTCATTACTCTTTATGATACCTATGCAAGGCTACGTATGTTTATGTATCTTTATCTTTTTACTTAAGAACTCAACAAAAAGTGATTTATCACATTATTATTCTGGGCTTGGCCTTACAATGTCTTCCTTTTATATTTTACCACCTAAATTTTGCTGGGGTAGAAACTAGTTTCAGTTTATGGCTTCCATGCCCATGTTTTGATCACTGAGTTAAATACTCTTTTCAAATATAGCTCAGTGATTATTTCAGTACTCATCAAAGGAGTGACTGAAGATCTACTTCATGGTTCTCGTATGGCGTGATAATTATGAGAGTTCCAGAGTGTCAGAGACCCCTTCTGTAAATCAGACAGAGGGTAGCTTTGAACAATTATAAACTGTAATGATCAGGTGTGGATTCAACTGCATGGATTGTTCTTGGTACTATATTAAATCTTCTGTCATTTCAACTATGTGAAACTTTTAATTAGATTTGAGTAATTAAAAACAAAATTAAAATTAATTAATTAATTAATTAAAAGCAAATGCATGCTTATCAATGATAATTGTAACTGGTATAATTCCAGTTCAACTTATTAATCAGCCTTCTACCACTGAGTGACAGTCAACAGAGATTTGTTACACACAGTGTTATTTGTTTATGCAGTTTCTCAGTGTCTACATTGGTACCCTCCAAAGGACCTAGATTTTACTGCAATACTGTACCATGCTTAAAAGAAGTATTTATCTCCTTCGTCAGATTTTCAAGGCAACAGAGAGACTTTTCACTCCAAACCACATGGATCCTGTCTCTCTGTAGCTCCCTGCACCAGACATTCTTAATTTCCTGCTCACAGGGATCCTTCTGTCTGGGACTCAGCTCTTCAAATGTTACCTCTTTTTGGTCACCATGGGGTATCTCAAAACTCCATAAGGTTTCACCACAAAGACCATGAAAGATATATTTATTCCTTCTATTGCTCAGTCTGTTACTGATCTGGTTCCCTTGGAAAAGAATTTTCAGGAGGAGGAATAGCAGATGCCAGTGTATTTGTCAGCACCAGCTGAGCCAGCCATCCTTTAATCATAGTCTTTCATCCCAGATGATTACAAATCCTTCCAAACTCTTATGAGAAAAGTTGCTTGACATCTATGTGGAAGCAGTCCAGGAAAATCCTTACAGTGTTGGATATATTGCAGACAGCTGTGCCTAGATGGATAGCTTTACCCATCAGTGAAGAGCTGTTGGACATGGCGAAAGTCCTTTGGCAAGCAACAGGTTCTTTACCACAAATCTCCAAGAGAGCAGATTGTCATTAGTGTGGGCCTTTGTGTGAGCAGTTCTTTACTTGTCCTCTCTGGACTTTCTGGTGGTAGAAGCAGCGAGCAAAAACTCTGAGCAGCAGTAGCTTTAATCTCTTCCACATGTGAAAGTTCAACCCTAATTGTTCTATAAACCCCAACACAGGATTCCTGGACCCCTTTTACAGACTAATTTAATTAGGGTCAGAGGGAGTTTTAAGTCCTTTATTAATGATGCTCAGCTTGTAAACAGAACACTACTGAAGGCACTTTGTGCTGATTCAGTAGATTCTTGCATCCATTGCAACAAGTGTCAGGCATTCTTCAGCATTTGAGACAGTTCTTGAGGACTGCAGTTTTTACTGAAAAAATACGAATCTTTAGAATTTACGTTAAAGATTCCAGTGTAATGGTCAGGCTATCAGAAATTGGATCTCTAGCATCAAGAGGATATTGGAAACATGATGTCAGAAATATCATAGGTAGGCTCTGCATCTGTCCTTGTGTGAGAGATGCTTCAGTCCCTTAATCAATTTTGTGGCCCTTAGCTGGACTTGCGGGGCAGTCCGTTGGTGTGGAAGTGTCAGGCACCAACTCAGCTTAGTAGTGTATCAGTTCCTGTGACCCATGTTCCATTATTTCAGTTGCCGGATATTAACTATATCAACCATACAGCTCCACATGTAATTCTTCTGGGAAAGTGACAAATACCTCTAACAAGGACTATTAATTATATAACAATTTTATGAAAATCCAGAATGTTCTGGTATTACCAAATGTGGACTTTGACCAGACAGATCCAAAGAGCATCAAGAAATACCAAATGTAGAACATCAGATCCAAATGGGACATATTCTGTTTGACATGCATTTTTACAAATATTTAGATAATGTTTTGTGGTACGTAAAACTCCCTTTGGTCCCAAAGCTGTCTCACAGCATGAAACAGCTTGTAGCTTCACAAATCTAGATTTTATTTCCTGTAGCTTTTTCTAGGTAAAAAGAGTTTATCCTCATGCTGTCAAACATAGAAGATGTTATTTGAGGAGGGATTGGGTTTTTTTTAATTTATTCAGTGTTCAGGATGTAAATTAAAGTTAGGTAAAATGGTTGGACTTGATGATCCAAAAGGTCTTTTCCAACCTAGTGGTTCTGCAATTCTGTGAAAATTGTGATGGAATTTCTTTTTTCTCAGGTGGTCAAAAATACTGACTACTGGCTTGCAGTTTTGGTAAAAAGAATTTTGCCTCGCTGATATCTTATAGCAGGGGTCCATTTTATGTAATTTCAAATTTCTCAAAGCAGTTTTGATGTTTAAATCTTCCCATTAAAAGTGCTTCTAATTTGAGTGGAAAATAGAAAAATTATAAATCTAGGAATTATAAAGTTGCCTTTTAGGATAAAAAAGCTATAAATCTGCAAGCCTAAAAATTAAAAGCTATTATTACAAATTGGTAAGTCAGACTTAGAAAAGTGCACTTCATTTTGTGTAAATTACACTTACTTTTAGCAGTCGTTTCCATTTTCTGCTTTGAGAATATTTGGCTACTTTCAGACATTTGGTCGAGGAGAATTAGTATAGGATTTTCATAGGTACAAAAGAAACATGTTCCTTAAGGATCTTTGAAAATATTTCTTTAAAATTGTTTATAGAACGATGAATTTCAAGATGCTGTTACAGGATTTAATGCTGACATCAGATATGAGATGTGAGGAAGCAGGTGCCAGAGAACCAACAGGAATTAAAACCTGTGAGGCATTGGAACACAGGTTTTCAATATTTAGGTCTTAACAGATCTAGAGGCAATTGAAGGCAGCATAACATTATTTGTGGACATTTGATTATAAACATGTGGATAAACAGATTGTAGAACTTGAGCAAGGTCTAAGAGTGATGCCCATGAGGGAAGATAATGAATCTACAGAAAATCAGACATGGTAGCTATGTTCGCATAAAGGAGTTACTTTCTTGGCCCTCATTTAATCTTTGAGACCTCTTGGGCTACCTCATTGAGAGTCATAGGTTTCGAATAGCAGAGGAAGCTGACAGGAGATTTCTGGGAGGACCTTCTGACCACTGAATTTATTTCACATTTCCTTCCAAAATAAGAGTACTGAATACCTCTCACCAACTCCCACAAAACTTTGTGTCCCTGGTGGTAAATAAAGGTGGTAGAGCAAAGCAGCTTTACTAAGAAACCGTAGAGACCTTGTTCAGCTTTTGCAGATATTTTATTTATATACATAGATGTGATCCTGAGACTAATACATTATTTTTATCACTGTATTTTAATGTAATTCCTGGCAAGTAATTCTGAAAATACATAATCTCAGTCTGGAGTTACATACAGAGTTGGTTAGAAACATGCATAGTTGGTCATCCCTGAGATATTTCTTTTGATGACCTCTCAATACAAAGAAGTAGTCTCCATTTTTATGGCCCTTCTTGGGAAGGGCATCTTAAAACATTTTTCTTAGTTAAGCTAGAGTCATGATATGGTAACATCTGACTTTAGGCAAAGTGTTTCTTGATGGGGTAAGCAAATAAGTGAATAAATATATAAAAATAGTTTCTTATATTTAAGGTATTATCTGTTTATCTTTTCCTTGATGGTTTCTTATCCATGAGTTTTAAGTACTCCATAGATATAATTAAGTTGCTTTTATATTCACTATTCATGGAAAAGTTATGCAAAGTACAGCTATTTCTGTATGTAGTAAACTGTGATTGAAGTGGACAGGAAAACCTTGGCTCATTTAAGGGGTATACTGTCTGCTGCCTCTATTCTGCTTTAGACATGAGTGCTCTTTCTCCTAGTCAAAATATTTCACAATAAAAATTTTACAGGCTGGAGAGCATTTCCAGAAACAAACTGTTAATGTGGGTATGAGCTGGAATAGAGCAGGAAAACAAGTTGTGAGGGAATTATGTTTAAAGGGAAATGAAAAATATCTTAACTTTAAACAAATTTATATCCTGTGAATGCCATTTCTTGAATGCAAGGTCATAGTCTCCTAAGAAAATGATGCCCAATTTGAAACCCTAATAGGAGCCAAATACTATGTCTGTGCTCTGTTCAGCAGTAATGCAGCATTTTTACTGTGTGCTGTCATAGGTAGCTACAAAAAGAGATGGGCGATATCGAGCATTACAGAAGGAGAATAAACTTTCACATGCAGACAGGCCTCCAGGCCATGCAGACAGGCTTCCAGGCAGTAATACAATTCAAGTGGGAAATAAAGACAATGAAGATACAAATGTAGCAGAAGCAATGGAAATTGCAATATGTAGTTGGGCTAAAGTTGCCTAATACTCTGGTTATAAAGACCTGCTTCGTTCATTTAGAACCTAGTCAAATTTGTACTGAATTTTTCCATGCTAGGTGTCTTTCCTGGGCTGTTATTTATTTAATTTTGTAGCCCAAACAGTACCAACATTTCTGAAGCTAGGCAAAGGATACTGTTTTCCACGTGAGCAAAACCCTGCTTCAGAGCGATTCTTCCCACTTGCAATGTGGCAGAGAGGTAATTCTGTCATCTGCATTGTACTTTTTACTGACTTCATGAAGTTTTATCTCAGACTGATAGGAATAACCTACTAAATTTGAGTTTTAATAGACTGGGTTTTAGCTTGCCAGAGTTGTTAGGCACAGTCCCCAGAGGATTCTGTTCAACTGCAAGGACTCTTGTCATCACAACTCCCCTGTGCCAGCTGGGTTGGGTTTGAATTTACAAAGCAGCTATGCTAGGGGACTTTCCAAGATGGTCACATTGTTCTCCAGAGTGCTTTTGTTAACAATTTTGAGAGGAGATTCCTGATTCCTGCAGGCCTGAAGTTCAGAGCAAAAATTCAAGGTTGTCAAAATGATTAAAGCTACAACTGCTACATAGAGTTGAGTAAGAATCTGCTCAGTAAAGCAAATAAAAAGCCCTCACACATCCTAGGCTTTATTTACATTCATGTGAAAAAGGTAAAGAGAAAAGCATTTTTATTTTGATGACAGTGCAAACTCAGCATGTATTCAAGTCGCTTTCTTCCTGATAGCTCCCTGTGCAGTATGTGTGGTTAGTCCGGATAACAGAAAGTTGAAATGCTGGCCCGTTCTTGGGGCCAGATTTTTCTTTCCTGATACCCTGCAACTGAAGTCCTGCTGTGCAAAGCTTTCATAAAACAGTAGTAACCTAGTTACTTTTGCTGCAGAATCAAACTTCTTTCCTTTTTTTATCTTCTTTTTTAAAACCTTTTTTAGAACAAAGTGAAACATAAACCAGTGCTATTAAATATTTCCACGATCTGTTCTGATCATGCCAAAAAGAGTATTACAAAATTTGCTCTTAAAGAAAAACAAAAGGAAAACATAAAATTTATCTAAAGACTTCTACTAAACAATGAAAATATCATGCATTCTCAGGGAGCATATCAGAAAAATACAGTGAAATACTTCATTCTGCTTTCAGTGTTCATTTTAGTTATGCTTCTCTCTGCACTGAGTTCATAGAGCTCTTTCTTCTCTCTCCTGGTAGTTGCTGCAAAGAAAACCTCTAAAATCTGTTTAACTATAAGCACACGTTACCATCATCAAGGGAATGAGAGTGCATAAACAGTGTCATTGCTTGGCAAGGTCACTTACTATTCTACACCCACTTTGCCTGGTAATTTTTGGTATGATGTGACCATCTGAGTTTTCTCAAATGAGAAGGTTTACAGCATGTAGGGAGCAAAAAGCTCATGGGAAAATTCCTTTTGTAACCTTTTCTCTGTGTTTTTTTTTTTGACTGTTCTCTATTCTCATCTGTGTGAAATGTCTCTGCTGTAGTACAGCTGTTAATTGCTTAGTTGCTGCCTTGATATGAAAGTAGAGTAGAATAATTGATAAAATTACTTTGGTACTGTTTGTAACTACTGATAAAGAGGAACTTGTATTTCTTTTTAAAAAAATCTAATAATAGAAAAGAGATATGAACTTAAGATATTTTAGCCCTGGAATCTGGGAATTAATTTCTGACACAGAATTGGTAATCAACCTACAGTTTGTTTAGATTGTGTTACTTTGTTTATTTTTTTATAAGATTTAATTTTCCTTCCTCCCAATAAAGTAATCTTAAACCACATTCTATAAAAATGGTTTTATAGACTCATGTATATTATTCTGTGAAATTGTGTATTTTAAAGAGAAATCACAAAGCTCTTGAAGCCTGGGCTGTTCCTTACCATCTTTGTATTGTGTTTATTATTCAGATTTGAGTGTGTCCAGTGTATTTCATGATCCAGATATATTCTGAAAATGGAGTGTAAAGCATTCAGTTTGTGGATTCAAAGTAACACTTCAGTAGAACTGTGATTCCATTTAAAGCTGCTGATTCCTCAGGGCCCACACAAGGAACACTCGAAAAATAATGAATGAACAGTCGTGGAGTGTGAGCTGTCCACTATCTGTACGTTACATCTGTATGGGTGAAGGTTGTGACCTGAAAATTGAGTGTCTTGAAGTGCCTAATGTGCTGTTCTTGTTCTGTGTTAACTGTGAATGTTCATGTTTAGTAGTCAGTTTGTAAGTCTTCCTTGCAAGTGTTGATTGTGTCTCCAGATATGCTTTTAGAAATGATATAAGGTTTATCATTCACTACAAATTATAATAAATAGAAAAAGTAAATCTTTCCTGCCTTAAAGAATTTTCTGAAGAGTGGTATTCTTCTACCTTCGTTGTTTTACGTTTAAAGTAATATTTGCTCATGGAGGGTGAAAGACTGTAAATAGTTCATA
Source organism: Gallinula chloropus (assembly GCF_964237585.1). Lineage (NCBI taxonomy): Eukaryota > Metazoa > Chordata > Aves > Gruiformes > Rallidae > Gallinula > Gallinula chloropus. The sequence continues at coordinate 26,368,864 of NC_140090.1, read as the reverse complement.
TAACATTACCGAGTTGCCTGTAGTGCTGTGCAACCCTCTTCAAAGAAATGTGGGCAAGAACTCTGTTTGATCAGTAGTGCATGCACAGGTAAGAAAACAGTTGCATGGGAAACTGCAGTAAGTAATGATTTTCCATGCTGGGCCTGTCAGCAGTTTTGAAATTTTCCCAGGATAAGAGCTGAAAGTTACAAAATGGATAAAAAAGTAGATTAACTTGCAGATTCACTGACGCTTCAAATCACGCTCTACTCATGCGACTTACTTAGGATACTGCATATACTAAAATAGACTTCTTATGGGAAAATCAGTACTACCAGCTGCTTCTGCTGCTTCTTCCATAATTCATTTTAACTTCTTTATGAAAGTGTCCCTTTGATCTCATTGATTGTAATCAGCTTTCTGTTTATCTTTTAATTCCTTGTTGCTCTGCTTAATTAAAGTTTTGTACACTCTGTTAATGCCGAGTTTCTTCCCTGTGGTGTAGCTGTTTACCACTTTCTCTTTTGCCACAATTTTATATGCTATATTTCTCAATGTTACTGTTTTTTTTTTCCAGACAGAAGTGGCTTACTAGCTAACCTGAGCTCCAACATGCAGAGAGAGTCTTGCATATGAGCACATCGCAAGACTCTAATGTTTAGTTAAACAATCTTTCTACAAATATAGGTACGGAAAAGAAATATGTCAAGACTGGCATTGAAAACATTCTCTGGCAAGGTTTTCCTCCTCTGAGATCACAAAGATTACTCAGCTAATGTAGTGTTTTCTCATTCTGCTGTTAGGTATGACCTTGTGCGATAGGCCTTTTCAAAGAGTGCATTTCCTCTCAAGATGTGGTTTCTGAATGCATTTAAACTAGTTGACGTCTTCACTCTGAGTCTTTGTATAAAGAACTGAACAAAAATGACCATAATTTGGCCCTGTTGCTGGAGGTGCACACAGTTATGAGGGCATATATACAAGTTTCCTGTGATGGACAAATATGGAAACTGTGTAGTCCGGACGTAAGCCAGAAACACTTTCCAGCTTCTTAGTGTGTCTGTTTGTACTGTTCTATGAATTCCTCAAAAGAAAACAATTATTTGGTCCCAACAACCATGGGACCTTCATTGTATACACACGTGATAACTCCTAGAATGCCAAGTGAGCTTCTTAACTGCAATGTAACTGGAGGTCATGCTGTGCTCAGAAAAATGCAGCCTATCTTCATGCTGTGGTAGGGATACCCTTGGAAAGAAATAGCCTATTTGATGTTCCACTGAGATTGGAGTAACTCCATGCAGTGTTACAAAGGTAGTTTCTACACCTACACTAGTCTTCTTGGCTACATGTTTCCTTCCCTCCCATCACAACAGGATGCAGCATTAGCTGGGAGATTCAGGCAGGTGAGCCAGGGGAAGCCCCATTCCTTTTTTTTTTTGTTTTCCTAGGTTGCAGACAGTGCTTTTATTTTGTTCAGCTCAGGTTGCTGAACTGACTCACCTCGTGAAGATCCTACCAGGACCCTTCTGGAGAAAGCTGGAAGGAGCATGTGGATGACAGGGTAGAATAGCGTATGGTCACTGCACTGGATATCGATTCCTGTTACCCCCAATCTGCTATTACCACATATTCACCATTATTGTATTCACATAGATACACGGTATTTTTAGCAGTAAAGGCTATGAATTACCAATCTCAAGCATGGTTCACTGTGGATATGCTTTATCACTACTGAATTGGTAATTTAATTTTCCTTGTGTATTTAATTATGCTGACATCTCTGAATGTAATACCAATTTGTAGTGAAATTAGGGCCAGTAGAAGACCTATTACCATTTAAATTTTATTGTCATCCCTAAAGAACATTCTAAGTTTATGTTACCTTCTGCAGGGAGGTGCATGTCCCTTGTACAGCAAATGAAATCCAGAAGAGGGACTGCACATTTCTTAGCCATTCAGGGGACATGACCCTGTAACGGCAGCATGACAGAATAGTTGTTCAGGGTATAGCCTACTCCCCATCTGGCTCCATTACTGCATGGTTTGTTAGCTGAAGAAAGCTTGCATAGTGTATTGGAAATATAAACAGAGCTGTAAAAGCCACAAGGTATCCTTAACTACAGTGCCATCAAACCTTCTGTTTCACAAATAAGTATCATGTTTTCCTTGGATTTATTAGCGCTTTCTCACTGTTGCTTTTTCCATCAGTAATACTGTCTTAGTACGTCAGAATTCATTACAACAGCTTTAAAAGGTGCAAAATTACTGTATTGAAACAACGCTCTGCTTTCTAATTGCCATCAGAATGAGAAGCTCTTTCTCAATAAATATCTCTCTAAATTTTTATTTAGGGCATAAGTATTCCTGTTACATGACTTGTTTTCTCTGTAATCCTGTTTCATGATTGTTACTGAACACTGCTTCAAATATTTTGCCAGTTCAGATTTGTTTCTCAAACAAACAGGAGGTTTTTATAACTAACTCTGAATCAACCACCTAATTTTGGAAAGCAAAATGTTTCCATGTTATGAAGATTAGCTAGTAAATGAATATTAACTTTTGTTTCTTTGTGACATAAATAACAGGCGGAACAACTTTGCTCCAGGCATTTTATATTTTTTTCCTCATTTAGGGCACACAAGGTAGGTTTGTTCCCTAGCACGTAACTCAAAGATTTAAGTCAGGAAAGTAAGTATCTCCAGAGATACAGAGCAATAAACTGTGCAACTTGTTAAAATGTCCTGAATTGGGATAACCATGATCAGTGGCATATTAGCACATAGTGTACTGTTTAATTCACTGCTGCTAACTTCTAGTTGCTGCTCTGTTGACAGTTACACCTGTGCATTCTTGCTGACGTCAGTTGGGTTTATGTGGAAGTTAAGCAAGACCAGTAATTGGCACTAAACTTAAAATGTTCTGTTTGTAAAGAAAACAATGTGTGCAGAAAGGAATGAGTATCACGAGGGTTTAAAACATTTTGGTGTATTATTAAGAGGAAATATTTAACAGGATGGTTAAACTTTAAAAATATTTTCCCATTGGCTTTATTAAAAATATCTCTTTAAATTTTAAATGAGAAAAAGATACCTATAGACCAACCGTAGTCACTATGACAACAACTTAAATGTACAAAACACATAACAGTATTACTTGGCGACAAAGTTAGCTTACAAGCTAGTAGATCAAACCCGTAGAACAGAGGCTACCCTTCATCTAAAATCATATACTTTTATTCAATCTTAATACACGTGCAAACCCTAGCACATGGCAAAGACAAACTTGTGCACCGCCCTACGTACTGAATAACTTTTGTGAAGTTCATTTGAATAACTGAAACCTTTTCTTTTAAATACAGGTCTCTCTTGGGGAACTGTGACTGTCTGCATTTTTTTGCTAATGTTTGTGAAAATAAGAGTCAGATAACTTTTCTTGCCTGTGCAGCTTGGGGGTTTATGTATTTATTTGCAGAATTACGGAAAGCAGAGATGGCAATGACCTACCAGTGTCAAGTCATGCAGCTGTATCTTTTGCCAATGCAAAAATATTCCCCAAACTACACTGAGTGTTATTGTCTAGTCTAGTTTTAAAAGTTTAAGGCTATGTAGATTCCATTGTTTCCCTTGGGAGCACAGCTTGCTTCACTGCCAGGAAGCTTTCCTGATAGTCAGCCTCAATTTTTCCATGTTTAATTTCAGGCTATTAATATGCGAGTCTCATACTGAATAATCTACTTTTTGTTTATGATCTCAAAATGTTTGTAGTTGCTGTCAGTCTAGTAAAATGCAAACCAATCTAAGCTTAATTATTTTTAACTTTTCTCTTTTATTGAGACTTTTAAGCTCCTAGTTAATGCTCTCTTTGAGCAATTTTTACTTTCCATGGGTTTTCTTGGTTATTGGAAAACGTAATTCAATTTTTTTTTATATCAAAGTCATATGAGAATTAACACTCTCTTTGTTTTCCAAGATGTTGTTAAACACATCCAAATTACAGGATTCTTTTTAGTGACATGCTGGCTTGAATATTTGGTCCCCTGAAGTCCATCTCAGTAGTGGTCGTTTTCCACACTCTCAAGCATTTTGAAATATGTTCTCTCACACTTTTCTTAGCTTCCGATAAGATGAGATTATTTTCATAATGTTGTTTTCTGTGCATATTTTTGCAATACCTTTTCAATCGGAAAATTTCACTAATGTTTTTCCAGTATTAAATAATAACTTTTAAAAAAGGTTTATTTCTGGTCATTAGGAAAGATTATGAATCTCATCTTGATGTTACTCTTGTGATTTTCATGTCAGTTTTTAGTTCTTAAAAGTACCTTTGTTTGTGAGCCAATTTGAATTATATTTCCAGGTATTACAGTGTCAAAATCTTTCTGGAAATCCAGTAATATAATTTCTACTCTACTTAATTCATCTACTTGTTTTACTGCTCCATCAGGAAGACACTTGAGATTACTCGGTTCAGTCCTTGTAAAAAGCTACATTGCTCATGGTTCCATAATTACCCAGCTAATCAGCATGCTGTTCTCTTAATGTATGTTCTGAATTACTAGGGAGCAAAAATTCACATGGCTTGTTGATAGCCGCTGGCATCTCAATTTACTTCCTTCAGTTCTAACATTTACTTTTCACAGGTCTCCAGTATGAGATATATATGTTGTCAGAAATTTTGTAAATCTTACTTTTGGAGTCAATTACACAGGAGTCAAATATCACAATATCAGAGTAAATCAAGCAGCTGGGCTGTGGGATTCGTCTCCATTGTTCTTGGGCCTACTGAGCTGATGTAAGAACGCTAAGGGTTTTATGCAAATCTCCATCTGGAGTATTTGATCAGGTCTTATTAGATATGTATACCTTTATCTCACCCCTCAGTCTGTAATTCCTTGGAGGCAGAAGTAGTTTCTTGCCTACTTTCTTTAAAAAAATGGTGGCTGAAAGTAAATGTTAGTGAACTATTCTGAGAATGAAGGGAGTGGGTTAAAGGAAGGCAGATTTACAGGAGCAGCTAGGTCTTTATGGAAGGCATGTTCCTGACACATATGAGACAAAGTTAAAAGCTTTGTTTTTAAGGATACCCTAACTCACTTCTTATAATGGAAAGGAACACGCAATTTTCTGGTAGGAATCCAATTGCAGGATAGTGCAGTGAGCTTTATACCTTCCTCTGAAATCCTAGCATTAAAAAAAAAATAAAAATCTCTTAAGTGTATTGCACATAGTTCTGTATTCTGTAGACAAAACCTTTTGATGACTTGCATAGGTGTCTGTGGGTTAGACAGGACAGGTGTTTTGCTGCTGCATATAGAGCCAACAGGGTTTCAAATTGTGAATTAGAACTATGCTAAGAATGACTTGAAGCACAAAAGAAAATGAGCAAGAAACAAGAAACAGATCATCATGACATTTTATAAATAAATGATAAATGGTTCTTAACACAGTGTACATCCCCACCCCACCATACTGGATTTCTTGCCAAATGACCTTGTGGATGCCAGAAGTTCATGTAGGTGCAGAAGGAGACTGAACAACTTCACGGAAGAGTAATATATTTCTAGATACATAGAAACCAACTCCATGTCAGGGAGTCCCTCAACCCCACATGGCTGGAGGCTGGGAGAATATCCAATATCCAGTACTTATGCTCTCTTTTCTCTTCCCTGGATATCTGCTCTTGGCCATTTTCAATTGTGCACGCTGAGCTAGATGGACTTTCATTGTGACCCAGTATAGAAATGCTTATGTTACCAAGAACAGAAATAAAAGCATATCATGTCAGGTTTTGCCGAAAAGCTTACAAACTTAAGATTTCATTACAAAAGCTGAAGAAAGAAAGAAAAAAAAAGGATGGGAAGAGACAAATATTGTTTGCATTAGAAAGATATGTTTCATTTAAAATCTAAAAGTAATAAAGACCCAAGGTTTTTAATCAGCAGCATGATCAGGTGGGCAAAAATAATTCATCTTTCTTTAAAGTAAGAACCATGAGGTGATTAAAGGAGGTCCACTGTGTTTGATAACTCAAAATTAATTCATACTCTTAGTTATCAGTAGCAAAGACTACTTTAACTGCACTCAGCTAAGTAGATAAGCAGCTGTTTCATATCTTCTTCAAGATCCCAAGCTTACATCTTGTTTATGGTAATGATTTTTCCTCAGTAAAGGTGAGAGAAGAAACTTTAGCAACTGATTTGATAGTCATGAAGAAAGAGTTTTTTATGGCCTTTATTGGGTTGCAGGTTATAGAACTGTAGAAAGTTCAGGTTGGGAGGGAATTCTGGAGTTCACCCTACTCCCAAAGCATGGTCCACTTCAATCAGATTTTTGCAGGGTGTTGTTCAGCTGAATTTGAAAGGAGAGGGTCCATCCTTTTTAAATATGTCGTGGTTTCACCCCCCGCTGAGGGCCAAGATCCACGCAGCTGCCTGCTCCTTAAAGGAAAAGAGCAGGTTAAAGGGGGGGGGGGGGGTGAGAAGTAAGGGAAGGGAAAAGGAAGAGGAAGGGGCAAATAACCCCAAAATCAAGAAATTAAGAGGCCCGTGGGTTGGGATAAGGATAGTTTACTAAGATAACAGAAAGATACAATATAACAAAGCTAACAGGACTTTAAAGCAAAAATATATGAAGCTGTTGATACACAATGCAGTTTCTCACCAAACCACACAACTCAGGCCGTGCCACCCAGAGCCGTCCCAGAACCCGACCGTCCCCCAAGAACCGCGCGTCCCAGAGCCGCCCCAGGCCTTCCTCCCGTCAGCCCCCGATATCCTGGGCAGGACGTAACTGGCGTGGAATACTCTCTTTGGTCAGCTTGGTCACCTGTCCTGGCTTCGCCCCTCCTTTCTCATGAAGAGCTGAGAAAGTCCTTGACTGTCTGACAGCAATTAACATCAGGGTGTTATCAGCACTACTCCCATTTTACTCTCAAACACAGCATTCCATCCGCTGTTACAAATGAAATTAACTCCATCCTGACCAAAACCAGGACAAAATAAATCCTTAGCTAAAGAAGGCTGACTTTATTACCTGTTTCACAATAAATAATACACATACTTGAGCTGATATGTTGCCATGGAACTTGCTTATGAAACATGAGAATATGTCATGCTTAGTGAATTCTGGGGTGTGAACGTTGAGGGGAGTACAGTGCTCCTCTGTCTGGAAAATAATGTTTTGAGAAGTTTGGCTATTTCTTGTGTGGTCATAAAAAGACAGAGACAAATGTATTGTACCATAAAGCCTAAATCACTGAACTTTGAACACTCTAGTATTGATGTGTTTTAAATAAATCCTCCAAACCTTTAAGTTGTACAAAAAGACTGGAAGAATTAAAAATATTTCACAATCCACATGTAGTTCCCCAATCAAATTTTGAGTAATCCATTCTAATGTTGTGTGGTTATGGCATGATATTTTTTAAGTTCAGAAAGGGATTTGAAATATATTGGGTAACTCTTAAAATTAAATCCCCTTTTTATCTGGGGATATAGTGAGAGGGCATTGAGGAACACTTCTAATATGCAAAGGGATCAGGAAGGAGACAATTTTTTCTGTAAAGGTCTGCTGATGTGCCACTGGGTATGTGTGTATGTCTGTGCACGTGTCACAGCCTGTGGCCTGTAGCTGGTGGCGTTCTGTGCTCTGCCTCCCAGGGATCCCCAAAATGTAACCAAGAAAATCCATGTGATACCTCTGCTTGGAAAATACTCTGGGAGGGGAGAAACCAGGCTGGAAAGAGCTGGTCATCGTAGTCCAGCTTGAGCAAGAACAGCTGCAAGATTTTATGCAGGTCATCAGAATAGGTGAACTCAGCTGTCTGTTCTGACACTGAAATCTCTGAACTTTTAATGTGGAAATAGGCTGTTGACTTAATTGTGCTGGTCATGACCCTGGAGTTACACACAGGCTTAAACAGCCTGCTGATTGAAGGACTAATTCTGTATTTTGTTTGCTGATAACTGATCTGATTTACACATCAGAAAAAAGCAGTTATGAATTTAATTTGTACATTTGGTAGTCAACCCTTTGAACCTCTCTGTCAAGGAATATACACCTCCGACATAGGAGAAAAAATGTGGTTAGCATCTGGGCAGGCTGAAAATAAGGCAAGAGGCATCTGCTTGTAAGTACTTTGTCTGTTTCTTCTCAGGCGTGTGGGGGACTTCTGATAGTTCCAGGAAACCATTTCTTCCACTAGTGGCTTCATATGCCTTTACCATCGCTTGTGGGTGGGGTTACCCCATCTGCATGGCAGATGAGAATTTTGGACAAGCCGTCATCACTGGAGTTCTTAACTGAGCTGAAAAATATAACAGTTTTGGTACAAAATCTTTTCAAAATCACAGTGAAACAAGAGACATATTTTAGCTTGGTTCTGTGGAGTTTATTTATAGATGGGGGAGAGATTTGAGAGCAGTAAATTGTGGAGACTTTTCAAAGGAAAGATGGAGCTAAAATAATCAGAGTTTCTTCATCAGTACTTTTCAGAGGGATTCTTCTTCCTCTCATGGATGTGTAAACACTAAAAAAGAAAAAAAGTATGTCTTGAGAATGCCTCTGAGGTTAATAGTAAATAATTGTAAATACTGAAATACTGCACATGGGAAACACCATCCATACTTTCTCTGCTGTAGAGCTGTTTGTCCTGTTTGACAGCAAACAGGCTCTTTTTTTTTTCAAGAAGTTTTGTAATATTACATGTGGCCTCTTTCCCTGTGGCTTTCAAAGCAATTTTGTTTCTGCATGGCAAAATTGTTTTTTATGTTATGAAAGCAAATCTTGGCATTGATACATCTCTGAACATCTAACCCAAAATATGGCAACCTGTTTAAGTGCTTAATAAATAAAAGGCAGTAAGTGCACCCTAGTGTTGCTGTTTGCTAAGAAGCAGTAGAACTGGTGATGGGATCTTCTCTAACAGAGACAAATTTAGGAAGGGGCATTAGACAAAATTAGGATATGTGTCATTTAATGATACCAAAGTAGTTACCTCATCCTGTGCAAGAATTTGGAAAACATCAGATTCACATGTGGTATGGGAAACATGAGACATTAAGCATTATTTTATTTTTGAGCATACCACTTATAAAATGATTTGTAGATAAAGAAAATAAATCCTCTTATGCTTGCTTGTTTTACTACCAATAAAAAAATAAAAAATCACTTTGGTAACCAATAGGAGCACTGATTTACATAGCTACATGACACTTGGAAACAAGGGTGGTCTCCAGCCACTGCCTCTGTGTGTACACATACATTCAAATGATCACAGCTTACATGACTGTAATTTACAGTACTGGAGACATCGCTGGTCCCATGAATTTGTTGAGAACTGGAGTACCACATTATGATGATTTTTAAGATGATGCAGCTGAAAATAAATACTTTTGTCAGAATGATTCTGGTTTCTGGCACTCTGGAGTCATGTCTTTAAGAATTGTGAAAGATAATAAGGGTAGTTTTCTCATAGCAAAAAGATTGACTTCACAGATTTATGACAGATCAATGGTTGTATATGGCTTACCTACTTTCCTTCACAATATCATTGATACATGGAACTAAAATATACCATAGTTTCCATTAGGATTTCTGCCCATGTGCATTTGATATCCTTCAAATTTCTTTGCACAAAGTAATAAATTTGCCTTTCTTGGACTACTTCAGCTACTGCATGTTAAAGAAAAGGCAAAACACTAATGAGGAAAGACAAAGAAAAAAAAACTTTTTTTTTTTTTTTTTGCTAGTTGATGCACTTTCTATATTGATTGATCATAGAATCATAGGAATTGGAAGGGACCTCGAGAGATCATTGGGTCCAACCCCCCTGCCAAAGCAGCTCCCTGGCTCATATTGCACAGATAGGCGTCCAGACAGGTCTTGAATATCTCAAGAGATGGAGACTCCACCAGGAGTCCCAGGGCTCTGTTACCCTCACTGTGAAAAAGTTTTTCTGCATGTTGGTGCGGAACTTCCTGTGTTCCAACTTGCAGCCATTGCCCCTTGTCCTGTCCCCACAGAGCACTGAAAAGGGGCTGGCCATTTCCCCCTGCATCGCATACTTCAGATATTTATAAACATTAATAAGGTCCCCCCTTAGTCTTCTCAGAACTGGACACAATGCTCCAGGTGGGGCCTGACCAGCGCAGAGTAGAGGGGGAGGGAGGATCACCTCCTTCAACCTGCTGGCCACACTCCTCCTGATGTACCCCAAGATCCCATTGGCTCTCTTAGCCACCAGGGCACACTGCTGGCTCATGGCCAATCTGTCATCAACCAAGACCCCCAGGTCCTTCTCCACAGAGCTCTTCTCCAGCAGGTCATCCTAGATTTAATTAGAAGAAATCTGGATTAAATAACTCCCTTCGGAGTAAAATTATTATTATAATCAAATACATTACTCAAATTTTCAACCTTTTTTCTCAATCTTTTTAAAATTAGTGTTGTAGTTTATTTAGTGAATATGTTATCTGCAAACACTATGGATCTTCTGTATTGCAGCAGTTAAAATATAATCTGTTTTTTTGCCATTTGCCTGTGCTATTCAGTAAGGAAAGAAGAGATGTAAATTATTTAAATGAATTTTGTTTGAATTTTACAATTATATGTGGCATTTTAAGTTAGCTCTTCATTCATATTTAACCATCTGATAGCCTTGGCAGAATCAACTCCTCTGGAACCATCATTTTATATTTTTTTAAGTTTTATTTTATTTTTAAGCTATAGAGTAGTATGGACGTGTTAAGCAAAATAGAGATAACTTATCAGAGAGTCTGGCAGAAAGGTGATTTAAAGCTTGGAATGTTCATATCAGAAGTGGAGCTTATAGGAAACATTTTGAATTTAATTTGAAAGTTAGGGCTGGCCAGGAAGGTAGTGCTCAGTAATCCATCACTGTGGTGTCTTGAGGCCATAGTTTTGGGCACTGTAGCAAACTGCCTGCTGGGTTTTCGGCATATGGGAGCAACACGGGAACAGGGTGGCAAGAATAAAACAGGCCTGTGAGCCAAGAGAGTCATGTCCCATTTCCCATGACCCCGGCACCTATCTTCTCATGTTCCTCAGTATCCCTATTTGTAGAACAGAGATAAAATTTGGTGTGTAAGTCTCAACTTGTTTATAAAATGTCACAATACCCTTGGATAGAAAGTGGCATGAAAATTTAATCTATGCTATCAAATACAATCCTATACTACCAGTCTTTTCCACTCTGTGTATTAATGTTTTAGTACAGCTAATTTCTATGCAAGTAAACTGTCTTGACAAAATTCATAAGAATTCATAATAAATAAATTAACTATGTTGTCAAAATGATAAAAATTCATACAGGTCTTTGGCAAATAACATTATGTATAATTTAATCCTAGGTTGGTTTTCAAAGAAAATGCCTTGGGATTCAAACGTTTCCAATATATTATTTATTTTTTAAAAATAATCCAACAATTAAAAGGAAAATACATTAGGAAATTTAAATAACCAAATGCTTATATGTATACAGCATAGAAACTCTTAATCATGTGTTCATTATAAAATGTGAGGAACCAATAATTAGTACATTTATATGAATTGCTGCTTTTTGCTCAAGAATGATTGGAGAAGCCAAAAAAATATGCAGTGTCTAAATTTTGGAAAGTTAGTAAAACCTCTTTCTCTAACCAGGAATAAAAATGTGGTAGGATTCTGTAGAATTTTATGTAAAATTTTGAGATATGACTAACTTCAAACAGCTTTTTAGATTTCATTGACAATAGAACAGCTCTACAAGGTGGCATAGTTAGGGTGATGGCAGAGCAGAATATGTATTTTATAAAAGAAGATCAAATAGCACATTGCTGGTTATGTAGGAGCTTTTCCTTGTAATTCTAAATGATCAAATGTGACAAATTGACTGCAGATTTCTCCTGAAGTATTTCTTCTAAGTGATTTAATGATTCTTAGTTCCCTATTTTTATGATAGATTTCCACAAAATGGTTACTTTCGCATAACATATGTTTTCTATGTGAGCATGTGCTTTTTTTTTTCTCTTTAAAACCATCCTTTAAATCAGAACTTATTTTTGACTTTGGAAAATTAAAAAAATCAGACTTGACATTCTCCATAAAGTTCTAGACTTTTACTAGAAGTGTTGAGTAACCTAAAATCACAATATTTTTATCAAATCAAATCTTTCTGTTTATTCTATTTTTCATTTTCATATAATTACTTTCTAAAATAAAAAACAAAGCACAAAGCAGGTTTATATCTATTTATTTGAAAACCACTGGCTTAGATTCATAGATTTAATGCATGACCTATCCTTGTTGAAAAGGATAAAAATTAGAGGATGAGGTTTTATTTTATAGTTTAAAGTTCAGATTAAGGCATAATTTAAACTATCGGCATCTGGACATAATGTACCTTCTAGCTTAAAAGAAGAATAAGCAAGTTATATAAATATTAGATGATGTGGAGATGAGAAGGAAAAAGACTTCCCTTGCGCTGAATGTTTTTGCTCAGTTACTACAAGATATGAACAGTAGGGTTTGTTTTTTATTCTTGTTCCCAACATGATTTTATGTACTTTACCTTCTTGCGAAGAAATTCTTCTGGCTGGGGAATGTGCAGGGCACGAGTGTCCCTGACCTTGAAGGGAATTCCTCTGTCAGTACTCATGAGACTTCAGCACTTTCAGGCCTTTGCAGCTGCCCTGGCCCAATGTACGCTGAATGAAATGGTTTTCTAGGCAAACCAGTGAGCTCAATGCTTGTAAATGAATAAATGCACCTCTCAGCAGAAAGTATGCAAGAAGTGGCATGGTTCACTGTCAGTTAACTATTAATTCAACAGTGGCAATTACCCCTGTCTCGGGAAACAGTGGGATCAGACTGTGGTCTTTTCAGTTATTCCATAGAAAATAGTCAGGAAAGGTCAGGGAGCTGGGAACTTCCAGAACATTTTACTCTATTATACTCCTCTGCTGATGCTGATGTTCTTTTTCTATCTTTTTCTTCTATTTTCTTCATCACTAAATTTCTGTAATACCGGTAGCATCATATACATAAGCAAAGCTGTAATAAAATTAATATGCCAGAGTGATGGATGAGCTCCAACATAAAAAGGGTGTTCTTTGAACTTATTTGGGGCTTTTCGACCAATAAGAACTCTGAAGCAATTTGAACAGCTGAAGGTATGATCTGAAAGATGACAAATGACTAAATTACTTTCTAACCTCTAGAAACAATTCAGAGGCATCTTGCTATGGACCATCTTCTTCAGAGGTCACTACCTGGTTAAGAAGTCTTTGTATAATTATTGACAGTTTGATGCCAAGGCAGTATGACAAGTGAAGAAAGGAACATCCTCTTTTAGCTCTACTTTTCTGCTGACATTTGTGGAGATACAGCTCATGTGGTGCACACAGAAAACATATTATTCCATGTTGTTTCTTGTGTTTACACCAAATATCCAGTCTTTTTCAAAAGTGCTTTCTACATGAATTAATATCCAAATTTAGATAAGACCATTTGCTTGGAATAACTGTGGAATATCTTAAAATTAGTATTACAGGGCACTTGGGTTTCTGGGAAGGTTTTATTTTAGTCTCCAGTGACGTGATACGGTATGCTGTGCAATTCAGCAGCAAAAGAGCTGGCGCTATTTGAAAAGTACAGTTTAGTAGTATTTTCCATTGTTCACAAATGAGGCTTTCAGATTTAAAAAAATAGTACTTCTTTCCTTTGGAAAACTGTAAATACTGCAATTATAGATTTGCAGCAGAGCCAATCCCGGCATTCTCAGAAGCTCAGGCTAAACTTAATTCCACCTCAGTGTTGGGACTGCTGTGTTCAGATCTCTGCTATGCATCTAGCCCAGATGCAGCGTGGGGCCGGTGGCTTTTTGATGTCTTTAAGTGGGAAAGAAGCATAAGAGTGTCACTGGGATCTTAAAAAGAGCTAAAGCAGGCGTCTAATTTACTGCCAGACCAGTATTTTGCTCTGTCTTATAAACCCTTTATATGTTTTGATGATCTCCTAAAAAAATAAATCAAGCAGTCTGATTTTAGTGGAATAGATTGTGTACATAGTAGAAGGGCGCGTTTATTTGTATTACTTTTATAATGACTTTCAGAAGAAAACTTCTGTATGGCAATAGTTGTGCCACAGGCCAGAAGCAAAGTCAAATAACTTCTAGCAGCTGGAAGTTCTCTACAGCAGCCTAAGATGATTGTCTCCCACTTTGTACAATCGGGAGTGAATACTGGTAAAGAAGAGAAATGCCATTTGGTTCAACAAGAATCTCAAAACCAGATTAATGTCTCAATTTCAACATATAAAGCTACTAAATTACTTGTGTCCATACTACAGATTTTCCACAGTCTGAACACATTAATTTTCTAGTCTGTAATAGATAATTGGCATTGAATTAACAAATACATTGTGTACAGGGGCCCTGAATCCATTCATACCTGCATGATTGTATTCTTACATTTCTAATGATTTTCAGAACCTCATGAAATGGAAAGGTCATAAGTATTACTCATTGTCCCTTTAAGGATATTTGTACCATGTTAACTGGAAATATCTGAGACACTGTTGAGATGTCTGTAAATTCCACAGACAGCATCTCTAAACGTTATTTTGGTTAGTTTAATACATTCCTTTTATTGGCCTGTGGTATAATGTATGGTGCATAAATCATAGCCCATAATTTTATAGAAATGAAACAGTGGAGCTTAGGAGACTTAGGACATGTATCTCCTGTCAGATAAACTTTTTGAAGTCCCTGTGGTCCTAGTTAGAGAGAGAATGCATAAGATGCAGATTCAATAAATCCTGCCAGGATATTCTGGTAATTAGCCATTTAGACAATCATCTGGTTGCTTCTTGTCAGTTGCTGATTCCTTTTCTCCAACTCTAAGTGTTCATTAGTATCTATCTTACTCATACAACGAAGTCTCCAAAAATATTCTTGTTTTGCAAATTAAGTAGAAGTTCAAGACCTTAGGTACAGTCATCGAGCTTTGTTGTGGTTTAACCTGGCAGGCAGCTAACACAGCTGTTCAATCACTTCCCCCACCAGTGGCGTAGTGGAAAGAATTGGAGAAAAAGGTAAAACTCATGGACTGAGATAAAGACAGTTTAATAATAAAAGGAAGATGATATAACAAATAGTAATAATAATAGAATATACAAAACAAGTTATGCACAGTGTGGTTGCTCACTGACACTAGTTCCTGAGCTATAGTGAGCCCTCCCCTCCATGTATATAACTGCTTCTCCACAGTTATATACTGAGCATGACATCATATGGTGTGGAATATCCCTTTGGCCAGTTTGGGTCAGCAGTACTCATCATGTCCCCACCAAGCTTCTTGTGCACCCCCAGCCTCCTTGCTGGTGGGGTGGTGTGAGAAGCTGAAAAGGGCTTGACTTTCTGTTAACATTGCCTAGCAACAACCAAAAAGTCACTGTGTTATCAAAAAGTTTCTCATCCTAAATCCAAACCACAGCACTATGGCTGCTACTAGGAAAAAAAATTAACTCAATCCCAGCCAAAACAAGGACAAGCCTTAAAACATGGTTGAACATGATAAAATGAATACGTAAATTACTGTGGTGGTTTTTTTTTCTTAATAGGGTAAAGTGATATTTTTTTTAAAAATATACTATCATTTGATGTAGCCTTTTATTATTAGCTCATTTTTGAAAACTGTCTTTAAGATAACCATTGCTTTCAAGCTGGTTTGCCTGTTAGTTCCTTTCCCATCCTCACATAAAAATACTTGGATGTCATTTGAGGGCTTTTGCAGTCAAATAAACAGATGCCATGAGAAAGACAGGTGAGAGACTGGATTCCAGCTTCCTCATGATGAGCAGTGATGTCAGCCCTGTTCCTCGGGGGCGGGTAGCATCTCACATGCTGAATGAGAGAAAAATATATTTCACTTGGTCTCCCTAGGGAGCTCCAGTGTATGTCTTCAGTTCAGAGGGGTGAGGGAAGTGACTGGGAAGATTTAGTACTGGGAGAGAGGAAAGGGGAGGAGTGCTGGAGCACTCCCCTGTTCTCTGGGTGACTGGGTGGTCAGACCTAGTAACTAAGATTAGGAGCATAGAGTCCAAGCAAGGGCTACAGAGTGCAGTTGATGTCAAAATAGTACCCAAAAAATTACCATACGTTTAATCTCATGGGTTTGATTCATATTTATGTTACACCCAGTACATTATTTACCCAGCAGTGGAGGTGCATTTAACCTGTGGTCCTTTAATACCATGTTGGTGATGTAAAAGGATTTTGGTGTTAAGAATGTATGCTGCTTTCCTATGCATGTTACACAGGTGTCATGCATGACTGAGAAGCAAAGGTAAAACCTGGCCACAGCAGTAAAGGAGGTGGCCTCCTTTATTAAACCAGGTTATAATCATGCACAAAAGGTGAACAATTCTACTAAGCAAGGGATAATCATGCTCCCGACATCTCAGAAGACTGCAGTATCTATGTGCTTTCTCTGTCTCCGTCTCTGTCTTTCTCTCTCTTTTTTTCTGTTCTCCTCGCAACACATGTACGAGACCAGGCTTTTTATGTCATACTGCAGCAGTAGCACCATCCCACACACTCTCTGTCTCTGAAGAAATGTAACCCTTCTCCCGTTTATCTTCAAGTAGATTTCAGTGATTTCTGAATTGAATATCTTCAGTCCGAAGGATCGTATATCTGCTTAACCTGTAAAGAAATGACAGCCTAGTCTTGAATCAGTCACTCAAATACAGGCATCTAGTGCCATTTGAGACACCTAAGGGTGCCCGAGACACCCACCCTGGGCTGGCAGATATGACACAGGACCTGCAGGACACCTGTGCTCTTCTGGAGCAGCAGCTGGGGACCAGGTGAGATACTCCAGGGCATCTCCAATGGTGCAAGATGCCTGTATTAGCTAACTGATTTGAGCCTCCTGTTTCTGGGCATAATGTGTATTTAATGTGTGAAATGACTGATCAGAAATTAAGTTCCTGCATTTGTTTTTGTTTTGTTCTAAGGCCAAGTTGTACAAATCTATAATTACGTCGTCTCCCTCTTGATGCTAATGGAACTGCTTATACACGTAATTGCTACTGTTGTGGGTAAAATGTACATGACTGAGTTCTCCAGTCTCCAGTTCTGGCTTTGCAGCAGCTGTTCTTGACGGGAAATTTGATAAATGACAGACCATTCAAAATTTGCCTTGTTCCCAGTATTAATGGAGCTAAGCCACACAACTTTTAGAGCTAATAACTAAAAATGATCATGTATATTTACACAGAAAGCTTTGCACTTTAGGACTTGTAAAAACCTTCTGTCAATTCTGGCAGTGTACAATTTGAGAAAGGAACAAAAGACTAGATTGTATAGCATCTCTCTCTGAAACTAGATTTATGGTTTGTGTGCCGGAACGATATTAAGCAAATCCTCTTCTTCCTGCTAAAGAAGCTAGCCAGTTTATAGCTCTCAAGAATTTTCTTTTTTCAGTGATAAACATTACTTTGAAAACTTTTCCATGCACCTGGTTGCTGACCAAAACCAACAAATAACGGAACAGGAAGCCATAATTCAATTCTTTACTGTATAGAAAGCTTTGCAGATGACCTAAGCAGCTACATTATTTATATGCACTGGCTTTTTGAAGAGGTTGATATGTTTTTTTGGCTGATGGAAATGGAAAATCTGTCTCTCTTGGTTTATTCAGTGTACATTTAATTGGCTTTTAATCCTTTCCATAGTTACATGTCTATATTGCTTTTCCTTCTATTTCAGAGAAGACGACAGAAAAACAGGCATTCCTAGCAATGTGGCTTTTGAAAATACAAATGTTGCAGTGCAGACTGGCTGCATGGCTTTAAATGCTGAAGATTTAAAGCAAAATCAGTAGTAAAGGGACCTTACTTAAACATTTCCTTGCTTGAGATGAGTATGAATATCAGTTGCGGTATATCATAGTTTTATTAGGAATATTTTGGGGTTTTTTTCCTCCCTCTTTTCTGCATCTTAGGTTGATTACTCATTTTGTTAATACTTTTTCAGGTTTTACTTAAGGTTTTCTTAATAACTGAAATTTTAACATGCTATCAGAGCTGAAACTTATGCCAAACCTCAAACCTGAAGACAAGTCGGATTCCTCTCTAGATTGGCTCCTTTCCTTTGACCTAGTTTGAGAAAGCATGCAGGCAGCAAAGTGACTTCTGGCACTGTTTGTTAGGTCATGGGAGGAAGCCAATTCCTCCGGTACATCAGGTATATACAGTTCTTTGGAAGTGCTTCAAGTGATACGTAGAAATACTTCTCAAAGAAAAGAGATGAAAAGAAAATGATTCATTTACTGTGGCAGTAATTTTCCCTCTTTTTTTTTTGGTTTTTTTTTTTTTCTTGGACAGGTCCCAGGCATTTTTCAGCTACACAACCCACAACCTCTCCAGCAGATACTGATGGCCAGCTATCTGTACTGATAGGCAGGTTAAAGATCAACAGATCTTTTGGCATTATGCCAGTTATGTTTTTTCAAGCATTTTAATACAGTGATTCTTTCTGTCATTTGTAGATATTTCCAGTTGATGTGTGTGTCTCTAGAGACAGAGTACTAAAGCTGAAATTTTCTATCATTCTGTCTAAAATGACTGAAAAAAATAGGAATGAAAATCTACATTCTCCCTTCCAGAACATTTAATATTTCTGTACAGTAGATAATATATTCTCCAGTTCTCCAGAATGTTTCTTTTTTTTTTTTAATCCATCCAGTAATCCAGTGTAGAAAATTTGTCTTCCAAATATACACTGGTAGCATGGGATCAAAACCTTTTCAATACCATAATTAATATTTCTTGTAGTTCCTGGCAAAAGGTATAGAATGCAGAAATCCATGTCTGTTGGGGTGAGCGGACGTTTAGATCAAGTACTTCTGCACAAGACAGAAGTGTTCTGAGGAAGACATCTCTCATGTTCTAGAGAGGTCACCCCTATGTGACCGGTCTAGCTGGCTCCATAGAGTCAGTTGAATCACTTGATTAAATGTTTAATTGATTGATAAAAGTGGATAATTATTCCTTTTCTGTTGGAAGTGGAGCTATCTTAGGCATTATAATATGTATATTTCTGTACAAATAGCTCTTACTAGGTGGCCTAACCGTAAAATGTAGAAATTTTTTACCCTTTGTTGGAGCTGAAACTATGTCCACAGTGCTTTAAAATAAGATTACTTGATTTTGATAGTAATTCATTGATTAGATATAAGAGAAAAATTAATTTTGTTAAAAGGAATGTGAATGGGAACTGAGTAGGTTCATATTTATTTTCCTTGTGAATTTTCACACACACAATTTGTTTTTTTCCATCTGTGCTGATGTTTTACTACCCGTTCTTCCCTGAAAGGATGAGTCAATTGCTTTAAGTGGGCACATAAAGAAACTACAGAACTGTGAAATAATATGGTTATTTTAATAGCTGGAGTTCTTGGTTCTTATTCCATCCTGGTGTTCTAGTCTGAGTGGCCATGAGCGAATCAGGTTAGAAAATCATTGAGACTAGGAACTCGGACCGCACTGTCGTTTGTTCTTGGCTGCTGAGAGTTCCCCTGGTAAAACAGACATTCAGGAATTGGCTGATACATACTTATGTCAGTTAAACAGAGCTCTCAAGTACTTAATGATTTAAAGGAGCAAAACAATTCCTGTCCAATGGACCAGAGGCTGATGCATGTGAGAATCACCTGCCAAAGGCATAAAGCTGTTCTGTCATGTATCACAGCAAATATTCAGAAAGAAGCAAATTGACTGCAAAATGCTTCCACAGTTCTGTGCTCTACTGATAAGAGATTTTTAACAAAATGCAGGCTTGCTTTTCATAAGAAAATGCTAATTATTCAAGTCCAAAAGCTTTTTTTGTACTGTATAATTTTCAGTAAAATTTTGAGAAAAAGATCCATACTCATAGCCTACTTGATAAACTCTACATTATTCAGAAATAGTTTTTTTTGTTTTCTTTTTAGGGTATATTGAAAGGTCTGAGGAAGTTCCTGTCCTTTTGTTTATTAAGTGATTTGAATGCACGCAGCATTAAATGTAAACATAACTGTCAAATATGAGATCATGTCAATTGTGAATGTGGAAGAGAACCAGTATTGGGACTGGTGCTAACATCTTTGTCAGTGACATGGACAGTGGGGTTGAGTGCACCCTCAGCAGGTTTGCTGATACAATAAACTGTGTGGTGCAGTTGACATGCTGTAGAGAAGGGATGCCATCTAGAAAGACCTTGTTATGCTGGAGTGCAGGGGCCATGTGAACCTCCTGCAGTTCAACAAGGGCAAGTGTGTGGTTCTGCTCATGAGATAGGGCAATCCCAACCACAATTCCAGGCTGGGCATAGAATGGATTGAGACCAAACCTGAGGAAAAGGTCTTGGGTGCGTTGGTGGATGAGCAGCTCCGCATGAGCCAGAAATTAACACTCGCAGCCCAGACAACCATATGTATCCTGTGCTGCATCAAAGTGTGGCCAGAAAGTCAAAGGACCCTCTACTCCACTCTCATGAGACCTCAACTGGAGTACAGTGTCCAGGTCTGGGACCACAAGTACAAGAAAGAGATGGACCAATTGAACTGAGTCCAGAGTAGGGCCATGGAGCTGGAGCACCTCTCCTGTGAAGACAGGCTGAGAGCGTTGGGGTTGTTTGGCCAGGAGAAGGCTCCAGGGACACATTATAGCAGCTTTCCAGTACCTAAAGCAGCCTACAGGAAAGATGGAGCAGGACTTTCATCAGGGTGTGTAGCGATATAACAAGGGGTAATGGCCTTAAGCTGAAGGAGGGGAGATTCAGATCAGATTTTAGGAAAAATGCTTTTCTGTGAGGGTGATGAGGCACTGGCACAAGCTGCCCAGAGAAGCTGTGGCTGCCCCCTCCCTGGCAGTGTTCAGTGCCAGGCTGGGATGGGGCTTTGGACAACCTGGGGTAGTGGAGGGTGTCCTTGCCCATTAGGTTGGAACGATATGATGTTTAAAGTTACTTCCAACCCAAACCATTCTGTGTAACTAGGAGAACAACTGTAACAGATTGGTTTACTGTGATAATGACAAAATTAGACATTCTTATTTTAAATTTTAGAATGATAGCTAAATCTAGCAGCTAAATAAAACCCGTCCAAACCTATAGGAGTATGATATGGCACATTGCATAATTATACTGTCTAATCCAATGGTAGAGGAACTACAGGAACATTATTTATTAAGAGAGAGAATGTGCTACCATTAGTCCATATTACAACAGTGTTTATCTTTTTATTAGTGATAAGCATATAGTTAAATGCAATGACATGTCTAATAAATAGAGATTCTGTAGGTGTTGTGGATAGGATTATTGCAATATATTTATTTTAGTTTCTTTTTAAAACTCAAAATCTCTAAACCCTCTGAACTGACTTTTATGGGGTTCCTATAATCCTATTTATAAAAGAAAAGTTTCCATATTCATTCGCTGATGTAGGTCCGCGAAATACTGTTTAAAGATTTTTCTGTTTGAATAAGATTTATGAGACAATATGTTTTGGAAAAGTGCCATAGTTTTACAATCGTGGGATTGGGAAGTGCTGACAAGATTCAGAAATGCAACTTAGAAAGTGCCTTATTCATCACAAGAAAACACTGGAGCAAATCTGAAGCAAAAGTAATTCTAATTTCCAAAGCAGACCTATGCCTTACATGCCTTAAATGTACAATGTTATAAAGGATGCTTGTGAAAAACAGTGATTCCAAAGGTAGCATTTATTCCAATACCATCAGGCAGTAATATTTTGATTTCTTTATAAGACACCTAAAGTTGGTAGTTTAAGACATAATTTTTCAGCCTTTTGCTTGTAGAAATCTGGTGGAGTTAAATGGAGTGTGCATGAAAGAATTGCAAAATCAAATAATTATTTTCTTAAAGATGATGTGTTTTCCTTTTAGAATATTTTTTGCCATTTCAAAATCTTTCTGCCATGTACCAAATTTATAATTCAGAGCTCAGAAGAGGCTAGATTGCTGAAAAAAAATCCCAGCATTGCAACAGAAACCAGCTACACTGATGAAACAAGAAAGGCAGTGAGGAAAGGAAAGGTTGCTCTCAATTGTGTTTAGTGCTAAGTTGTGAGTATGCAGTGGATACAGTAAAAGACAGCATGGTACTTGTGTGGTTTGAGAAATATAATGAATCCTCCTTCCATGAATGGGAGAGCTGTGCTGTCTCGCGAGTCCCAGAGTCCCACCTTACTGCCCCCAGTCTCTTGGCTCAGCCGCCTGCTGCTTTGGCTCTGTGGGACATCAGCGTAGCTCTGCTCGTGATGGAGATTTTCAAAGGAATCCATCTTGAGCTCTTTATCAACTATGCCTGTAGTGAAATTAAGATATATGGCAAGATTTATTCCAAACTGATATAATTTTTGCTTTTATGTATTATCAAAACTGAAATGTTGCTAGAGACCATTGCAAATGACTTAAGTTTGAAACATGAATTGTGCTTTATTGGTGACAGCAGTAAAATACCTTTCATGAACTGTTATTCCATGAGGAATTCATGTATTTCTAAATGACTTCTCTTATCAGTCCTCATATTTGAATTTATTCAGTGGGTTTATAATGAAACTTTGAATATATGCTGAATTAAAAACATTGAGCACAGTTTTCACTTGAAAACAGTTTTATTGCTGTAATCTCTGTACTTGCATTTATGCATCTTTGGGATGCTGTCCTATGCAGCCTGCTCTAGGTGATACTGCTCTGGCAGAGTGGTGGACTAGATGATCTCCAGAGGTCCCTTCCAAACCCTACTGTTCTGTAATTCTGTGGGCTACATTGAAAAACAAATAATGGTGTTTAAAAAAATCTGAATCACTTTACTCAGCAGCTTTCATAGGTTTCCAAAAGAAAAGGGTGTGTAAGTGCACAATGTTGATAGACTTGTGAGGTTAGTGTAAATAATGAAAAGAATTGCAGGCTGGATTTTCAGCCCTAATATGTTAGAACATTTTTTACCTTGCAGGTTATGGGGTAAAACTCAGAAATATGCCTCACAAAGGAATTACTCCCATGATTAAATTATATGTTGTCAGATTTGGGGGCTCACATCAATCTATGATCAAGTATGTATCTGCATGTCAACCTATTCTGCCTCTGAGTGGAATTAATTAATTCCTCCTACTACAAGAATAATTGAAATCCATGTCAGACAACTAGATAGTATAAATGAGGTCGTGAAAGTTTAGTAAATTTTTATGTCATTTCTGTAATCATGTTTGTGGCTGAGATGCCAAGATCTCTTTTTTTCAATATATCAGTATCTAGCAGAATAGCTGTGGCTGAACAAGTGCCTCGAACTCTATTAGCACAAAATAATTAGATCTTCTTTGGATTAATTCTCTTCTGGAGTTACTGCTTTCCTTTTTTGAGATCAATTTTGAAAACGTTTATTTGTTTGTACTGCAAGAATATCTTACTCTGCTGTTTTGTGTTTGTTCATTTAATGGTGCTTTCATTTCAACTTTAGTAAGAGTATTCCAGAAAAAGTCTGAGATTAACTATTCTTGATTAAAATTTAAACTATCTACAGCTGGCGTGACCTCAAAATAATAATCATAGTGAATGAAAAGCTTAAACAAGTATTTATGTACTAGTACATTTTGAAAACAAGAGTAGAAAACAGTTATTTTATGGCAAAGCATACTTTAAATTACTCACCGGATTAACTTCACATTAAATCCGATTCATTGTAATACAAATGCCTTTCTTTAATATCTGATCTACGCTCTACAGGAGGAAAGTTATTATATTGCTTTTACTTACATTTCTTCTTCATGTAAAATACATTAACATGGACCCAACAGTAGAATATTACCAGTATTTTAAGATATATGCTGATGAATGCAAAGTTAGAATCGCATTTGTCAGACAGCAAATTTCAAAGATAATAAACCCAAAGATTAACAGAAAAACGATACAAAATGCTTCTAGCCCTTTATACTCCAAACAGTTATCCCATGGTCCGTATCTTTTTCTTTTGGGTGCACTAATACCTGCTTTTTCATGACTGTTACTCTAATTTCACGTTATTGAGCCTTGGGCAAGATTATTCATAAAAATACATAAACCTTTTTGCTAGTTAATTACTATATGAAATGCCAGCGGTCAGTGTCTCTGCTCTGGCTTGTTCACGTTTCATTTTTATTCCTTGGCTGACTATGGTAGAGGAGGGCTTTAACCTGACTTTCTTGCATCAGTTAATCAACACAATTTTCCTAAAAAGGAAGCAAATTAATCTTTTAACAATTGTTGCATTTGCCTTAAATTTAAAAAAGCTCTTCATTGCTTGGTTTGATCTCCCAGCCTCATGCTGAGTGCGCCGTTTCTATTTCAATGTTCGTTTAATTTATTTATATATGGAAGTACCTCTCAGAAATGTGGGACTACAGAGTTTTTAAAAAACTGGAGCAGGATTTCCAGGTATCTATTTATCTTCCAGTTCAGTGCTCTGAAATCCTTTTGCTTTTGCATATTATTTTTGAGGTGTACCCTCCCTATGGTAAGAAACGGTTGTTCTTTCGAGGTCCCTACCAACTCCTAACATTCTGTGATTCTGTGATTCTGTGATTCTTCTCTCTTTCTTTGTGTATGCATCCCTGCACAAAATTAGAATCTCTGGTCCATGTTAACACTGAAATCTGTTACACATCTTTCAGAATTACATCCTTGAATCAATTTTAAAATTGCTTAGAATCCACAAGTTCTTTTAATCTTAAATTTCTAGTCATCAGTAATCATAAAATGCGGCATTAAGAGTGCCCCAAAGCCCACAGAACAAATGAGCTGAGATAGCTATAAAATGGCTTAGAAGGCTCACTTCCTAGTACAGTCAAATATAGTGTTATTGAACATTGCACAGCAGATAGCCAACCAAGGTCCTGACCCTTATATTCAAGCCATATAAGCACACAGAGAGTCTTCAGCGGTTCCTGTCATTTGCTGGCCTAGGAAGGGGTACTGGCCTCCCAAAAAGGTGATATCTGTCTGATTTGCTGCCATTTTCATGTTATGCATTTAAATATGACGAAAGTCAGTAAATGGCAATAAAATCTTAAACATTTCATCCCAGTGATTGCAATCAAACAGGCTGCAAACTCATTAACCTTGAGCTCTTGTTTTTGTGGTTTACAAAACCATATTCACCAGAACTTAACTGTTAATTAGCCTTGCACTTCATTTGCCTTTCACCAGTATCCATTCAACAACATCCGGAATTGCATTCTCAAAATATCATGTAGATACCTGCAGGTGAAAGCAACATATTGATAGGAGACTCCTCAACAAGGCACTTTCTCGTTAGCCTTAATTTTATGACATTTAACTTGTGTATACTTTGCTCTGGTATTCCCCTATGGTCTTTATTCAGGTAAGCACTCCCTTGTGATCAATGCCTGGATTGAACACTACTGTATTAAAGCTGGCTTATTGTTCTCAGGCAAACTGCTGGCATACTTCTCTGAGGAATGCCGTTAAAGTATATAGGTTGATTTCAAAACTGAGGATTGCGATTAAAAAATGCTGCAATCGGAGAGTCTGAGAAACAATGGAAAACAAAACAAAGTATTAAGAATATGACAGGCAAATCATAATAGCTAGTCACACTTTCTAACAAACTGGTTTACTGCCTATTTTGATTTTTTCTTATGCACACAGGGTTTTCCTAAATCATTAGTAAGTGTGTAAAATAACATTGTCCTCTAACATTGAATTAAGAACTTGACTAGTTTTCTGTTTTGAACTTAAAATCTTACCAGGTTCTTACTTGAAAACAATGTCAAGGCTTTGCAGAGACTGAAGGATAGTGATTCATTCAGCAGAGCTGTGAAAAATGAAGTGCAATTTAGCAATTACGTTAGTCATGACCATAAGGGAGTTGAACTTTTCCCATTACTTTTCATGTCCCTAGAGGAGTACATTTAGGGATGTTGTACTCTCATCACCTTGAAGAATTCAGGTTTAATTTCTGAGTGCTAGAAAGGCACAGAATTTAAGAACAGAATTTTGTATTATTTAAGGCTCATTTTGAAGTTTTCTTACAAACCACTGCTTCCCTAGAAGCCCGGTTATTTTCCAGCTGAAAGCTCTTTCTGGTATAGTATTCGTATAGATAACAAACAGAACATTTCTAAGCAATTTAACAAGTAATTAAATATAGCTGGATGAATACAGTTATGTGGTTCATTTTGAAATCTGTATAGGATTTTTTTTTCAGGAAGTAATGAAGCAGTGTGTCATTCAATAACTCAAATGGTCATTGTGTTAGACAAAAAAAAGTCTGAGAATTATTTTTAGTGGCTTGGTTGTTTTTCCATAAGGGCACAGTCCATGTACTTTGCCTTAGGAAAGGATGCAGGATCTGATACTCTATTTAGCAGGGACAACTGTACAATGGTAAAGCTCCTTAGAACTGAGTGATAATTAATTAAAGAACATTATTTGTAATATAAAGAAGCAAACTCCTCTCTTCTGTAAAAATAATGACATATTCTGAAACACTCTGCTGTAATTTGTTCGAGCTGATATCTTTTGTCTCATGTTTTCTTTCACTTGTTCTCTCATCCTGAATATTCAGAGATGGAGCTATTCAAGGACAGATAGCGAATTTCAGTTTCTTACCTAACCTTAATTCAAATATAGTTTCTCATGTAGACATATCCTAAGTCAAGCTCACCTCTGTAAATAAAAATGGTCATGTTATATTCCTATTTATGATGATTCTTAAAGAATATAGGGAAAAAGTTCACCCACTTGATTCTTTCTTCTTTTAAACATTTACACAGCTCTCAAGTGTGTTTAAGCTTTTCTAAAGTTCTACTTCTCATTACCAAGACCTACTTTGAAGTACTTTGATTTGGCAATTCTTCAGCAGAACATTTATTTTTAACGATTCCAAATGCCAGAAGTTAGTTTTGCACATAACATAGAGTGCTAGATTCTAGCATCGCCTAATTTTTCTTTTTTTCCTTAATTTTAATTGCAATATTTCAATTTTAAATAAAAGCTCTATTCATATTTTTACATTGTCATATATATTACATGTACTACATCCTTTCTTCAGAACCACTGAGATGGTAATGATTTTACAGCGAAATTGTACTGTAATTACTACAGCTGTTGTGCTAAAGCACTTATGTCTTGCTCTGTCTTTTGAATGAAAAACTCTTCTAGTGAAAATAGATTTGCTGAAGCCATTAATTATTCAGTAAAAAAAAAAGACATCTGAATTAAGTTGATGGTATTTATTCTACAGCACTTTAGGAAGACTACGGTAACTCTTAAATTATTTTAATATTTTATTCATTACTCCATAATCGTTCTTAATGCCAATATTTGGGTTTTTTACATTTTCACATGGCAAGAAATAGAGATTTGTACTTTTTCCTCAGAACCCATGAAACACCTTAAAAACAGAATTCAAGATAAATTGCCTCTGTCATCCCATCTGGAAGGTGTGATTATGTATTTAAAGTATACATTTTATATTCTGGTACTTCAAGTGTTTAATTGTAAACAGAAAAGTGGGGCTTCTAGATTGAATGACAAGTTAGAGCTTGGACTGAAGTAGGATTATGTTTGTGACTATGTTGACCTGTTAGGCCAGCTGATTCATCCAACAGCATAACTGCACATACACAAGATCCCCAATTTTCTTCTGTGTAGTGAATTCAGTAGAAAACCCCCTACTATAAAATATCTTGAAGGTGAATCGGATTGTTTTGTCAGTATTGGGTTGAAAATATATGACATACTGTTCTGCATACACTTGTGCTGTCAGAAAAGTGGACAGCAATCATTTCTAGAAAAATGGTGGTTTAATGGGACACAGAGAGATATCTGGGGCACCAAGTCTGTCTATGTTCTGAATACAAGGGACTGTCATTTAAAAAACTATTTATTCTGTAATATATTTTTATCTAAGTCTTTCTGTAACCCCTCTGTTGATATAATATGACATCAGTGATAGGTTGTATATATGTTGAGGTAAATGGAGTGGAAGATGTGTACTGAGCTACCAAATGGTACTGTGCTTCATGTTTTGCTCATGGAAGGCTACATGTCAGAAATCTAAAATCACTTTTAAATAAGCACAGAGGGCCCATATTACTTACCAGGACACAGATTCTACACCTCAATGTCTCAAAAAAATCTGTAGCTACTAATGAAAAAAATTTAAAGTTGCCAGAAGTAATAGCTGTGAAGGTTTGGCTTTATTTACATATGTTGACCTGTAGTATATAGCAAGGAAATTCTTTTCTGGTTCTAATTTCTATCTTGGGGAAAACAAAATGTCAATTATATACAGAATATGTAGTATTTCATGTGGCTTGATTCCACAGAGAAATCACAAACGGAAGTGTCATTATTATAATATTAATAGATATTTCCTAGGTTGTTTACTCATATGTGACTTTACCAAGTAGAGGAAAGGATACTTATTGTAAACTTCATAGGTGAAAATTCTTTGATCACGGGCCAGTGATGTTACTTGTAGTGCCAAACACTTACCAATCTTCTGTCTTTAACAGCTGCAGAAATTGCAAGAAAAAGGCTGTCAAAAGCCTTCACAATGACAACAACATATTTTCTTAGTAGTAGTCTAGAAAATATTTTCTGTACCAACTTACTAGTTCTGGTTAGTGTAGTCTTAAAGAACATCTGTTGACTTTTTATATGAT
Organism: Gallinula chloropus; assembly: GCF_964237585.1. Classification (NCBI taxonomy): domain Eukaryota; kingdom Metazoa; phylum Chordata; class Aves; order Gruiformes; family Rallidae; genus Gallinula; species Gallinula chloropus. The sequence continues at coordinate 26,340,150 of NC_140090.1, read as the reverse complement.
AGCTGGTTTGTAATGTTTCTAAAAGGACTTTCTACCTCTTTGCACACTTTTTTAAAGGATAAGCATCCACATTCTTCAACCCAGATTTGCTGGTCCCAATAAATAGATATTCAGCATGTTGATTTAGCATGGGTATGCCAATTACTTCAGGGTGAATGAGAGGAGAGAGAGAAAACAAAAGAAAGAACTGTGAGATCCATTTTCAAACCCTTATAACCAGTGATAGCTGATATGTTGGTTAGATACCACTGCATGGGAAGATACTATCTCATCCATAAGTTTCAAGAGTAATTAAAGCAAAATGTAATTTCTGGCAATACCAGGCAGCAGAGGGAACATAAGAGGAAGACAAACAATTTCCAACCATTAAATTTATCTAGTTGCTGACAAGAGAGACTCCGTTTGCTGGATTGTGTGATGAGATCATATATTTATTGATCACAATCATATTAAAACAGTCTGGATCATGTGAAGGGGAGAGGGATTGTGGCATAATACTGTCATCTGGAGAAATGCCTTCTAGCAGGAACACTTTTAAAACAGCCAACATCTCCCATGACTCTGTGACCATCTCTGAGGCAGAAGTAGGTCATGATCTTTCTTACAAGTATGGAAGATGCATTTGTGATGTTCAGGAACCGTAAGACAGGGCTGAGAGTTCCTCTAAGTACAGGGAGTGAGATGAGCCAGACCTGCACCTCGTTTGATAATTTCCGGTGGTACAGAGGTTTGGATACAAGGTTCTTGATGGAATGTAGAGCCAGCACTCAATGTGATTGTAAGGCGATATAGGTAGAAGTATCCCTCTGCCACAAAATGATGGAGAGGACTGCTTTGGAAGATTTAGAGGCTTAATTTCTGCCTTTCAGTAGCTTCTTCAATCAATGTGCTCAAAGTTGCTGTCAGCAGGAAAAATAAAGCTTTTTAAATGGCTCAGGGGAATAAGGGCTATGTGCCTTTTCTGCGTGTTTATCACATCAGCTCCAGCAAGTAAGGCACACTTGAAGTCTTCTATCATCTTCAAGCGTGATTTTTGGCAGATGATGAGTTTACATTTGTTTTCCCAGCTTGTTGTTGATACTGAATTTAACTAGATTATGATGAAGACTTTGAGACATACAGACTGTTCAATTATTTGGCACCTTCAAGATGAAATAACTAGCTCACAGTCTATGTAATGTATGTACAATTCTGGGGAACCTTATAGATCAAATGTTAATCTTCAAACAAAACATTCAGCAAAAGCCATTAGAAGGATAATTTGCAATTTACAAATCAGTACTATAGATTGTGCATTATTTGTCTTTGATTCAATGGATTGATTGCAAATGGGAATATCAGGTAATGGATATGAATAAAAACAGTCATAGGGTTTAGGGTAGAAAGACTAGTTGGGTACTTCTTGTATCTAACAGAAGACAGATAAAACACCTGAATGTATGTACCCCGTAAGTAATTAGAAGTTTGAAGATTTTTTTTCATTAGCTTCAACCTGGAAAGCGATTGAAGATATGAATCAAATTAGCATTGATGTTGGTTCATTAGCAGAATTGAGAGAGGAGTTTGAAAGACACTTAAGGCTTTGTTGAAATAGGCTTCACTCTGTATCTTGTTGCACACAAAGGAGGGTGAGAGGAATTCACAGGTTGAAAATTTGTTCTGAAAGTTTGGTGAAAGTTACTTTTGGAGAAGGATGAGTAACCAGGGGAGGTGAGACAGTAAAGAAGAGCAGCAGCAGTAGGATGCCAGCTGACCTTTCTGTCCAGGGCAAAGGTGGTAATGATGGAGATGTGAGAGGTTATATAGCTGCAAATAGCAAACTGTTAGTGTTACTGAGGTTAACATGCTGAGGCTTCTCAGCACTTGCAATTTGTTTGATCAGGTTTGTTGAGAATTATGCAAAAATTTAAAAATGCTTTAGATAGTTTGTATCAGTTTATGGTTTCGGGTGGAAAGTCTGTACGGCATCATGGCCTTTCATGATTTCAGCTAAACGCTAAAGAAAACTTTGATTAACTGTTGATTAAGCTTGAACCTTACTAAATGAGACCCAAAGGATATTATTTATAGAGTAAGAGTGCTGAATAATATGAAAATTTGTAGGATGGGTATGATAAAATGAATTGAAGCCTAATAGAGAATGCCTGCCTGAAGGAAACCTGACTCATCTTCCACAAACATGATCAATATCTAAACAGCCAAGGCAGTTCTATCACCATGTAAATGCAGAATTCTGTAATGTAGAAAGTGTAAATTTCCGTGTGTTACATAGCTGCAGAACTATTTTAAGTCTTCAGTATGGGAATGAAGTTTTAGTATATCAAAATGTTGGCTGAATTACCAGCATATTCAATATTTATTTTCTAATGACTGAATCATAATTACAGATCAGTGTGTACCACTCACAGTGCTTAAAATAATCATGAAATGAATGTGATTCGCGAAACCCTTAGCAACCACAAGGCTTCCTGTGCATATGCTCAGACACAGCAGTGACAGAAGTAATTTCATAAAACACATTTGCAGCACTGAAAATGTGATGTATCTTTCTTGCATTTCTCAGTAGCAGAATTCATTGAGAGACACCACCTCTAATAAGAAGAAATATTAGGTAACTGCATTTGAAAGTGCATTTTTTATGTTAACAGGGAAGTATAATGCACGTCAAAGTCTGAGTCAAGAGCTACCTGACCGTTGCTCTCCACTGATATCCTGGCCTCGCCCTGACTGGGAAAATGCCCCCATATCAGCATGTTTTTCCCTACCATTATGTAAAAAATCTTGAAGGAAAAGTTAGCCATTTTAAAGCTATGTTAGGTGGCCACTTAGTAACTGTGGGTAGGACAAGGGGAACAGGAGTGGCTACCCAAAGGGATCACTCCTGAATCTTTATTGCCATGTTCTGGATATTTCTGCAGTATTTCTTGTCCATTTGTATGATCAGGTCTAGTCTTTTATAGACACATATTACAAATATTACAACTGTATCTGGGATTTTCCTTTTTAGTAGTATTTTTTCTCCCATCTTGCAGAAAACAGACAAAAAAAGGGAATTATATCTTTTGTCATAATAAAAGATTTCTGGTCATCTATATACTATATTTTTTATTTGAAAAAATGAGACCATAGACTTTGTGCATGGTTGATTGTTATTATTACATTTGCATTTTATTTCTGATCTACATTATTCTAGAGTATTTGTTGGAGGGACTGGTGTATTTAGATAAAGATTTATTTTATATATGCACATTCTTAATAAAAAAGTGTAGAATTCAAATGACATTAAGTCATGTAAAGATTAATTGGAATTCAGCAATTTATATAGGGAATTTTAGAATTCAAGTGAAATATCAATGAGTTTTTTAATTGTGATTTTTCCAAGATGTTTTTCTATTCCCACTTTAGATTTCTCCTAATTCAGATATTTACCTGAATATCGAATGTGTAGCTTTGTAAAACAATGTGGATTGTGAGATTTGGCTGTTTTAAATAGATGAGCTGAACTTCCCATTGTCTTTGATTCAGAATTGCTGGATACTGGCCCTTTATCACGGTGTTCATGACAGTGAAGATGTAACTTCTGTCTTTATAATCTGAGTAACTACAGGGTGAGCAATGCTTCCTACAGGTTGTGAAAATTATTCAGCTGATTATTACAAGAATAGCTATAGGTAGCAAAATTGGCTTATAGTTTTAATTCTAAATAGTTTTAGAGGAAAATTTCCTACTTTCCCAACTTTTTAAAAAACTAATGGTGTTTAAACTGTGACTGACCATATTGTCAGAATGTGGTTACTCTCCTCCTCTTTACTTGTAATTTCACATTACCTATTAGCCCAATTTTAGTTATGTTTATTTAGAGGGTAAAATCATTTGTATACTAAAGATTACAATTATGCACTTAATTTTCTTGTTCTATATTAAACAGTCCAAACAAAATGTGGAACAATTGTTTCCAGAAAATAAAAATTTGTTCTGTCCTTAAACTTTTTGACACATATGTCATTTGCTCATAATCTTTTCAAGGAATTAATACATTTGGTACGCAGTATGGGCTTCTCTCAACCGGTTCATAGGAACATAATAATTTACAACTGGTAATTGGAGTTGACTTAACCAACACAGACAATTTTAAAACTGTCATTATGGTTATTGACTATTAATATGAATAAGTATTTCTCTGTAATTAGCATCAGCATGTGTTTACTATTTTCGAAGAAGAATTGCCCATGTGTTCTTTGCCTATCTTCAACAGTGAATTCCATTAGTTTCAAACTATAATAGGAAGCAGGGTTAGTTTACAGTTTACTTTTTATAGTTTGTTTTGCTTCCTCTTTAATAGGATCAGTGGCAAAAACAAGCATTTCTGTGTGTGTGTGTGTGTGTGTGAAGTTTCCAAATCAGTTTTAAGTGAAGCCCAGATGAGTGAGTTAGGAAACTTTCTTTGCCATGCTCAATGGTGGTCAGATGGCCGATAAAAGTCTTTAGAAGTGCTGACACAGAGTCTTTTTCTCAGGTTTAGAAGTTAACTTCAGCTGAATTTTCATCTTCTGTTTCTTGAAGACTGTTAAAAGGAACCTTTACCTCTCATTTATTCTCAGCAATTACTGGTAATCTATTTTCCCTTGGAAAAGGAAGAGGCATTCTGTAAAATCTGAAATTCACAGAATCACAGAAAGACTAGGTTGGAAAAGACCTTCAAGATCAAGTCCAACCATACCTGTCCTCTACTAAACCATATCTCTACGTACCTCATCTACCCGTCTTTTAAACACATCCAGGAATGGTGACTCAGCCACCTCCTTGAGCACCCTGTTTCATATCCTGACAACTCTCAGTGAAGATTTTTTTCCTAACATCTAATCTGAACCTGTCCTGGGAAATTGTCCAACTTGTCTACTCCTCTACCTTACCGTCTCCCTTCTCAAGTAATCCCACCCTGGTACCTTTCTTTATGTTCAGGTGTTTAGGAGAATTATTAACTATTTCAGATATATTCTTTTTGTTGAATTCAATAGAAAAAAGCATTTCCTCATTTCTGCAAAAAATCTTTTTTTAATAATTTATTCCTTATCTTCATTATTTTTTGCCCCTGTAGTTACTGAAGCTGTCACAGAAAGCCTTCTCAAATATCCCAAAACCTATCCTCAGTTAATTTGGTGCAAATCCTGAAAGTTACAGTAGATTTATCAGAACATTAATTCAAGCATGGGCGAATTTTAATGACAAAGGAGGGTTATTTTGGTATTGTTAATCAAGAACATACTACTTGGTGAAATCTTAATTTTCACCTGGCTTGCCTGTGTTGCTTGATGGGCCTCAAAGCTTGCTGCCCACAGTTGGAGATGGGCATCAATTGCGTGAGTAGGTGAATATGAAGGAATCAATTGTCCTGATAGCCTCACAGACAGCACTGTTAAAGGTAGGAGCAGAGTGCATTTCAACTGTGTGTAAAAGAATTTAAGACCACAGTGCTGTTAATGGTGTTTACCCAACATGACAGAAGATGGTTCTCCACCCACTCCCTTTATTAACTGCAGATGTCTCTCCCTTACAAACCAGGGTGCTAGTTTTAAAATGCAGTTTTCAGTTGTCCTGGGAGAAATACTGTTTCTTTTGCTCTGTTAAACTCTTTCTTGTTACATCATATTAACTTTGTATACAATTTTCTTTCAACCTTAAAATAGTTACGACAGCTCATTTCTCTATTTCACAAAATAATGCCTCCATTTTTTTTTCTTGGGGATGTCTATTATTTCCTAGTAGCACAGTTCAGAGACAGGGTAATACAATTAGCTTAAATTTTCAATTTATCACACAATTAAATGAAAACAAACAAACAAAAGTCCTGTCCAGTACAGCTAGGGTGTAATTCATTCTTGTTACTTTTCCTTGGTTTTTTTACAATTTTCTTTGTCTTCTGGAATGCTGGGCTCTGAGTATTTTAACACTTGTTGATTGTCTTATAATCTGACATATTAATTCTTTACTAAAATCTTGGTTTCATTACTGAAATGTCAGCTCTCAAACACTGTGCTTTTTCATTTCAACGCATAATATATTGAGTATATTCAGACCATTCATATACTGTTATAACCCACTTAGTTTTGCTGTGTTAGAAGTCCATTCTTCTAAATTTTGGGGTAAATATTATGATTATCACCTAGCAAATATCTGATTAGCAACACTATGGAGGGATTTTGTTGTGTCCAGCTTCCTAGTGGGAAGTTGTACTGTAGACAAAGACATAATTTTCTTGAAAGTGCACAGTAAAGGTTGGGGGTTACTGGACAGAATTTGCCACAAATGACATTCTAGATAAATAAATATTGAGAAAAAACAATCTACACAGTGGCTGGTTAAGTATTGAAACTCGTTGCCCAGAGAGTTTGTGAAATCTCCATGCATTCAAAACTTGAGTGGAAATGCCTTTGAGAAATTTGATCTAACCTAATCTGAGTTTTACCTAACTTGGTGCACTAGATTTGTGCACAAGCCTAGACCACGTTGGAGGTCCCTTCCAACCAAAGTTATCCTGTGGTTCAAGATAGATCTGCACTAAGTCAGCTACAGATATTCTTGAGGACATCTCAAAGTGTGGATGCAGGAAATTAATTATTATCATTGAATTATACGGATTTTATCCTTTGTGATTTTGTAACCTCTTAAGAATCACTTTGACTTTGCCTGAGCTGCTTTTCCAAATTGCCTGGTCTGTTGTGTTCTGTATTCCTCCTAGAATATGGACAAGGGCAAGTTACAGCAGTTGACTGCCACCTGTGCAGTGATTGTTGTGGCTTAAAGGCTCCCCCAGGTGCTCGTTTCCTCCTGAAAGTATAAAAATGCTTCCACATATCTGTCATCTGGTCTGTGCCCTAAGAAAACATGGAACCACTGGACATCATAGGATTTGAAGCCATTTTGAGCTAGTGTTGTTCTACCATAGCCTGCAACCCTGCTGTGAAGCACTGAAGGTTTAAATTCATTTATGCTTCCACTTTGAAATGTGCGATTTGGAGACTCGTTCCGTCAAATATGGAGGGAAGAGTGCAAGTGGTAGAGCCACTCTCTATGGCTATGTGTAAATAGTGGCTCACCTGGAGAGGCATCACTAGGCAGGAGGGATTGTACATGTGTTTGTGTGCATTGCTGAGGAGTAGATATCACAGGAGAATTACAGTATGTGCATTGGGTATGTGAGGTGAGTGTGTATGAATTCGCTTCTTTATAGGTACTTTGAAATGGAAGGAGTTATGCATTGGAAGTTTCTCTCCATGCATATGATTATTTCTTTGTAGGAGATGTACTCCTACAGTTTTTGATCCACACACTTCACCTCTCTGAGAAACATTTTTAACACTAAATTTTCCATTCCATTGATATGCAATGCACTGTGTAAAATACCAAGTAAATATGGTTGCTAAGAGCCTTATTTGTGTTATGTTCTGTCCTAATTTAGATTGAATTAAGACTTTGGAGAACTGAGGAGGCTGGCCTTGAAACTCCATTTGCTAAAATTATCCTTGCAGGCTTGGACATAATTATACTTAGGCCAAATGACTATAAAACAAAAACACAAAAGTGGTTTTATGATGGAACAGTACTTTCCAACTTTATGAGAGATTTGCTTGTAATATCACCACAATTTTTCAATTCAGACATTTTAATTAGGCCCTATCAAATATTGTATACACCCAATAAAATTAATATATGGTGTATATAGCATATTATATAGCACTGCACGTCTTTTATATGGAGTTTCATGGCACAAATACAATTTTTTTCTGAAAGTCAGCTTAGTGCTGGCTCAATTTCAATCCACTTTTTAACTAAATGCCTATGTCATACAATTTTTTCACGTTCATGAAAATATGTTAAAATAATCATGTATCTCTAATTACAAAAATCTTTATCTTACATGATAAAAAATTGTAGATTATTTGAACTCAGAGATATAGCATAGAAAGAAGGAGAATACTCCTACTTCTTTGAGCTGCCTTTTAGTCACAGCTCTACATAGTTACTGGTAAGGTTTTCATTTCACTCCAGTGCTGTGACTGCTCTGGATGGCTAAGTTGAGCAGCATTGGAAGTGTTCTTCTCATCAGAGACTTTGGGAAAAATCTGGTATTCAAGGAGTTTGGATAAATGTGTTGCTACACAGGCATGAGTCGACGCATTACAAAATCCACTTTGGGTGTATCCGTGTTTGTAATGTAAAAGAATGTTCTCAAAACTAAAAGTAAAAGCACACTTGGGAAAATATTTGGATTTTTCTAATGCCATAGGCACCACCTTTCATCTGGTATAATGCTGAATTTTTGGTAAACACAGAAACAATTGAGCTCCACATAAACTCATGCTAATAAGAAATACAATTCTGCAGCAAAAACATACTGGAGGCCTAAATAAAAATTAAAGACATTTAAATGGAGAAAAATCAGTGTATAGTGGATATTAAAAATTTATAATCAACCTTCTAAGCAAAGAAATGTTACTGTAAGACAACATGTAAAGTTCTATTTTTTATTTAAACAAAATTAGAGACTCAGACGTAATAGTAATGTCAAAAGTAACATGAAATTGTTCTGATGGTAGTTAATGAGTCCTTTCTGGCTTACTGGAATGTATATGGCCTTTATTAATAGATCTTATAAATTTAGCAAGCTGTAAAAACATGTAACTGGTCATTCATTCTTATGCACATTATAAGCCCAGATTATTATTTTTTTTTAATGACAAGAAACACAGTGGTGGTCTCTTGACTTTTGTGTTGGCTGCAATATTTCAATTAGAAAATGCAGTCACTAAAATTTGATATAAGCAATGCACTGATATTTTATTTTCTTTTTCACAGATTAAGATGCTTAGTAAAGCAGCTGGAGAAGGGTGACATTAATGTCGTGGATTTAAAAAAGAATATCGAATATGCAGCATCTGTACTGGAGGCAGTTTATATTGATGAAACCAGGTAAGTTTGGGGGTGAGGTGGGTGGAGAAAAGGAAATCTCTTGTTAGAAATTTGGTCTTCGCAAGCTTCAGCTTGTAGCTGATACAAGCTGAAGGTCTCTACAAATCAGAATTGTATGCGGCTTTTAGGTCTTTTAGTGACAAGGTTAAAGCAAGCAAGATTCCAAAGGTCAGGTTTAACTGTCATCTGGAAAATTTGCCTAATTGTCATCTCCCTTGTCAAATGTCCACAGTATAAAGTCATAAGAATTTTCTGTAGGATGGATTTTCTGTGTCCCACCCCTCAGGCCACATAATGGTAACTGGGCTCAGGACTGTATCAGTAGAAAAAATGAGCTGTCATGGAATGAAATGCTCACAGAGATGAGTCAGAATATTATAATCTGGCCTGTAAATGCATACATTTAGGAAAAGTTGTGATTTATTTTGTAATATTTCATGCTTTGTTTATGATTATTGTTGCTGGCAGTATTACAGGCAATCATCTTTAATGTGGTTTGATTCCAATTAAATTAGAAGTTCTAAGTATTTGTCTTCTTGAGAAAATTTTAAGATATGCACTATATTGAAGTTAATCAGCTAATTTACTGGTTTTATGTCAGCATGATGGCCTCTCTGAGTTTTTTCTAAGCAGAACAGTATTGTAAAAACGTCTACTAAAACTTCCTCAGTACTGCTGGAGCATGCAGTGTATGTCTTGGCTCCATAGTACATTTAAGAAGTCTGTCATCATACGGAGCATTTCATGGACCTAACTCTTCCTCTTTCTGTTTTCCCCCTGCCCCTTGCAAATCTGCATATTTGATACAGTGCTTTAGGTACTGCTCTAATTTTTTCCAGTTTCTTTTCCTTTGATGGATGTGATGTGCTTCTTGTACAAAGCCCTGCTGGTCACGTATTTGAGCATCTACTCTTGGGCAGTAGAAACCCTGCCCATTTGCAGCCGGAAGAATGAAAACAATAGCAAATGAAGCTGGTACCAATGATCTGTTTTTCAGAGATTGTATTAAAGACTAAGTTGGCAGGATCACTTATACTGGTGCTCTCAGGGTGCACGTGTGTCGGATTCTGTGAGATGACCTGAGCAGCCTCTCAGGCACAATGCAGTTCTTAGGGACACTTTCAGAAGTGTTGCTAGTGATGCCAAGTTAAATAGGCAACATAAGAAAACATAGGTATCTCAGTGACATCAAAAGCACTGGTGTCATGAAGATGTTAACAGATTCAGTTAAATTAAGCTTAACTGGGCAGACTTGGGAAAGCTACCTTGTGTGACAGATGGAACCTGGAATCATATTACCACAAGAGAGGTAATAAAATTTCATTTTTTGACAATTTTTCTAAACGTAAATCGTGTTGGCACATCTCATGCGCTCAGGAAGCTTTGGAAGATCATGCTCCTCTCTCCACTGTGTTATGGAATATTGTATCTCCATCAGTGGTCAAAATGTAAGCATGTAATTTTTTATTAATAACCATAGGAGCTGTGTCAAAGCTGCATAGGGGACAAGGATAAAAAACAATGATTATTCCTTCCATGCATCTCACAAACACTGTGGTTCTATGGGTTTGGTATTCCTAGCCCTGTCTCAGTAGTAGCACCTGGACTATGAAAATAATGTGAGATTTACTTAGTTTCTAAACTGAGGCCTCAGTGGAAGTGAATAACATCATTTCGGAGAGGAATCCAGTCTTTCTGGCTCTGTGTGGGGACCATTGAGATAAGTAAGGTGTTTCATACACAGAGAAAACTGGTACACCTGAAAATACATATGCTTTGGCAGCAAATAATGCAGAGGTGCATTATTTTTACCATAAACAAATATTTAAATAAGATAATTGCCCTCATAGAAATTAACAGCAGGATTATTAAACTGCCAAAATGAAAATAAACATATATCATTTTATAGGGGGTTGGAAGATTTTCATAGTCCTTGGACTATTTAATTATGCTTAGAGGCGTTATGACCTCATAACAGTGACTATTTCTTTTCAAAAGTTCTACTCCAGTATATAAATAAAGCTTTTCCTCTTTCCTAGCTTGATACACACAGTGTGTAATCTTATTTATATATTGCATCCCATGTTTTGCAGAACAAACTGATTTTTTTACTGTGCAAAGTCATAAAGGAAGGAACAAACTTGGGACAGGCATCTTGTTTTGTTCTAATTTATTGAATGCTGCTATTCTCCAATGGAGCCTTAACCTGAGTTTGTGAACCTATAAAATTTTGGTAGGATTCCATATATATATATATATATGCGTTAAGTATATGGCTTATATATATTTTTCTACATTGATAGCTACATTTCTGATGTATATGTAGACATATAAAAAAATCTTGCCCATGTTACTGATGTTATTAATAATAGTTAAAATGAAATTACCTTAATAAAATCTACCTTTTTACTTCTCTTATTTTCAGTGTTTTGCATTTTATATTCCATATTCTTACCTTTGGTTTGCAGTAGTTGATTTTGGTTTTAAGTTCTCTTCCTTTGATTTATGCAGTCTCCATGGAAGTCAGACTCAGAGTGATGCATTTTTCTAACATGGTGGTCTTTGTGTTAAATTTTTGCTAAGAATCTAGAGGCTGAGCCTCTGCTTCTTAGTTGGAAAATATGTATAGTGCTGTTTGTAAATTAAGATATTTATTACATGGCAGATAGAAACTTCAGTCTCCACTGGTAATAGTAAACACTTTTGCATGGCAACTGCAAAGTTCATCGCATTTTAAATAGCATGATCAATATTCTGAAAAAAAAATGCACAAAGTTCTCTCCAGCTTCTAGGAAGCTAATCCTTAAGGAATAGAAGCAGTATATCGAGTCAGATGCCAAAGAAGGCGGGGATTAGTTTGTGGGGTTACATTTGTCTCATTCCCACCAAAGAATACAGGTTCTTTGTCCTGCATAGAGCTACCGCTGTCGGGAGTCTGGAACTGAGTTAAGTGAACTCATTAGTAGATTAGAAATAATAGTTTAGATCATAAGCAGAATGGCCCATTCCTGCTGAGCCTGAACATGCACTTTTATACATCACAAAGTTAAAATTACTTCAGTGAATTTCTTACTTATGAATTGCTATATGGATAAAAGTAATTGCTATAGCATAAAGCAATAACAATTAATACACTGAGTAAAGCAGTGAGAAAACTATCTGAGTACAGATTACTTTTATTAACTAAGTCCCAGAAGGAATTTGCATGCTTTACAAGGTATAATAGCTCTTACGACTTGGCTTCTGAGATAGAAAATGTAACAGCGCCTGGTTCTACAAGGTACAAAGTATTGCAGGCTTAGGACCAAGGGTTCAGTACAGAGTTTCTGGAACTGGCACAAAAATACCCATGCTTTCTATTTCAAGACCATGCTTGAGCCCTGGATTTTGTCCTGGTTTCACTGAGCCCTTGCTTACATATCCAAGCTGAGGAAGACCTCAGCTTCAACCAGCCACCTGAAACTAAATCCTGTCTGTGGTGTTTTCTTCTTCCCCACCTTTCTGGGATACAAATTTGAATATCAACTGAGAGAAAGCCTTAAATACTTCTACAGCCAGATTAGGGATAGCAACCAGCAGAGTTCATTAGGAGCAGCTTTCTAACTCATCTTTCAGTTGTGATGTGCATCCTATTTAAAAGCATAATAAAATGGTCCCATACCAATTGCAGAAGGCCCTTCTCTTATTCTTCTTAGGCATAGAGATGGAAAAAACAAAAAAGCAAAATCATGGCTAGGGTCAATAAAGAGATCCAAGTACAAGGCATCTCACAAAGCTTGTTTAGTAATGTAGCCAGGGATCAAGGAAGACCCTGGCCTGTTCTACAGGGGTTCTGGGACACCATTTGTGCTATGTAAAAACTAAATGTCAGGCATTAATCTACCAAAACCACTTTTCTCTTTATATGCCTGAACTGTTTTGCTGATCAGTTCCAGTTTCTTACTGTAGGAGACTGTATTGTTACTTCATTTGAGTTCATTGGAAAGTCTGTATCATTCTAAAAAGTTGTGAGTGCACATGCAAACGTGTAAGGTGACAGCACTTTGAATCTTTATTTATAAGGCAGCAATCAGCTGGAAATGGGCTGTAGAATTCAAACCCTGTAGCCTTTTATCTGAGAATAAGATGGCATTTTTTAAAACTGTACACATACTCATTTCCATGCATGCTCTTTCTAAAACTATATTGCAGATGGGTTGGGGAAAAGACAGAGAAATAAAACAACAGGCTTTATTTATGGAGTTCTGAGAATGGACTCCTTAAAACCAGTGATAAGCAGTAGGGACAACCTTCCACAATGATGAAAAATTGTTTTGGGGCAGTGACTGTCAATGTCATATAAAAGTTCTGAGCTGATAGAAAGTTGGAAAGCACAGAGAAATCAGACAGATATAAGTGCTGCTTTCCTAAGAGCTTAATTATCTGTGGCCCCGTGTCAATTAGTAAGCTTGTTCAACAAGCCCTTTTTAGGACTTCTGGATCTCTTGGTGCTGAATAATTATGAGCTGCAGTAAGCACTTCGTTGAAGGAGATCTAGCACATTGGTAGCTGAAGCAGAGGTTCACTGTCAGCTGAAAACCATCAGTAAAACTCTCTCCATTCCAGCCCCTCAGCGGATCTCCTCTGTAGAAGTTCCAATTTACTCAATAGGTGTTATAAATAATCCTGACAAATCTTGCAGAATTTTCTCCATTAGTACCTGCCACTTGGCTCAAGATAGTGGAAGAAGGATATTTAGAGTCAAACAGGAAATAAACACAGCCTGATAATTCAGTCATGACAGCTGTTCCGTTCCTTGTAAACACAGCTCTTCATTCATGCCGAGAAGAAAATAAGTCAAATAAAATCTAGATGGAAATTACAAGATTAAATATACATATATGTGTATTCCAGAGCCAAATAAAACAAAACAAAAAAACAACTTCTTGTGGAAAACATTTTTAAGTTGTTCAGGATAAAATCAGAATATTTTGTTCCAATTATGGCCTTATTACATTTTCTAAATGACTTAATATTTTGGAAAATATACTTGATTTCAGGAGGATATTTATCACTGCAGTTTCATTTCCGTTCATGGTTTTTAGTTTGTTTTGGGCTGTATAATGCCCTTTAAAAAGACTTTAACCTCTTGAGAACTTTTGACTTAGAAGAGACCATGTTTCAGTAATGTATGAAGTAGATCTGTTGGATATAGCTGGCAATTGCTTCATGCATCTTTGGTTCATCAAGACAAAATAAGAAATAGAGGTTATTGCTACATTCATGAAGTGAAAGGAAATCTCATTGAGGGTAAGTGGCGTTACAACATTTCTATGATATCATAACGGTACACACGGTCCTTGAGAAAAAGCTCATTTAAATGAAATGACATATTCTGATATGTATAATGTGCTAAAAAGGAGGCCATTAAACCCAACCTTTGTGACTGCCATTTTAATAAACACCTCAGACCACACTGAATTTCGGATGCACTGCTCCATTAAGGCACTAAATATTTCTGTGGTTTGTGGACTTAAAGCAGTGACAGACATACCTCCAAATTGTGGACAAAAAGAAAATAGTTTAAACTGTGACCATGTCACTTGCAAGAGAAAGAGTTCTGTCATTTCATATCACCAAACGTCTCTGTGAGCCTTGAAGTGTGCCACAGAAGTATTTGTGATAGAAACATGCATGTGAGTATGTATCTTTGTCGTGTGGGGTCTGAGGAAGAAGAAAGGAGAAAATGCTGGACAGGATGCTGGTGCTCAGAGTTGTGTGTTGTGGAAGTGTGAACGGAGCTTAGCAACAGCCCAGCAACTAAATGAAATTCTCCTGTTTCCAGGAGATGCTGAGGTGAGGAGGTGTCAGTATAGCCTGTTCTTGGGCAGCATTCAGTATGCAGTTTTCATTATTTCTGCAGGCTGGATAAGGCTGTTGTTCCCTGGTCTTTTCATGTTTTTCAGTGCTGCCACAGAACCTGAGTCCATGGCAGCCGTACCTTAGGCTAGTAATGAATATCTCAAAAAATAATGAACTGGGATAGTTATTTGAGCCCCCTGTGATTTCTTTCACTCTCTTCTTGCCATCTATATAGGTTTAGGAGCTTCTTTGTATTTTAAATGAGAGCAGAAGTTGGAGAAGGCTCCATCTTTCATGTTTCTTGTGGTATTTCATTTTCATAAGCCATGTTTTAGTGTTGTAAAGCTCTAAGCTAGCCCTACATCAGCTGCTGCTGGGCATCTTACAGCAGGAGACTGTTGCTTGACGTTACAGGACCATTTGCATTCTGTTCCCACCCATAGCATCTACCTGATCTGTGAATCATGTTGTTTCACTGGCCATAAGGGTCTTGTTATCAAGGGAACAGTGCTAATTCAGATCGTTCAGGGTAACCAGCGGAGATGATCACACTGGCAAATCGCTTTGCAGGTGCAAGGGTTGAGAAAGTCAAACTCTTTTACATAAAAGAAATCTAGATAATTGTTTAAAGTTTTTAATGTGTATATTCCCAGTCTCTCTACTGAAGGAAATAGAGTTTTTTCATTTATAGGTGAAGGTAACTGTTTCATTTACAGAACAGGGGGACATAAGGTCAATGATGTAATTTATTTTGGAAGGATCTAGACAATATTGCTCTTCAAGATAAGTTTTTTTTTAAAAAAATATATCTGGGTATATTAAAGAAATTATACAAGGATAAAACAAGTGGAATGGGATGCCCTATTTGGTAATTATTTGCTAAGTAAAAATATGGTGAGTATGATTCCTCTCTCAGTTGACTTATCTGAAGAGAGATTAGAAATGGCAATTATTTAAGCATGCAGTTAAATCATAACCTTGAATGTTCAGTGAAGTTTGCTGTGAGTGTGTATTGCTGCCCTCCATAGCCAACCCATGGTTAAATGTACTTTGCCTGAAGTACCTTTGACAGTAACAAATGTGCCATTTGGAGAAAATCATTCAGTTCATTCATTAAGGGAATCTACAAATGATACTTCTGCAAATGCTGCTATTGAGAAAAAGCTTGTTGTGTGGAGATTAATTCAGTATCTTTTGTATTAAGCCAAAGGTTTTTTTCTGAGAGGGATGCTCACAACAGCATCCAAGTTATATAAAATAAAACCCACTTAAAATCACAGAAAATCTGTTAAATTCAGACTAAAACTCTTAGTTCAATTAGGATATTTAATAACGGCCTGCATCCCTTTTCAGAAGTTACTGAATTTTTCTATCTCACAGTTACAGCTGTTAATTTGAGTCATGCCCTGAGATAGTCCCTGCCCTATAGAGCTTCCAGAATGCCACATTAAAGCAATTGAATGAAAAAAAGGAAAATACATCTGCTCACAGCTGTATTCCTGAAAAATGATACTTCTTAATTGTTCATATTCTGACCTGAATCTTAAGATTGTTGATGACCTTTGCTATGTACATCTGTATTTCTGAATAGGTAGTACATATCAACGAGTGTATGTTTCCAGTAAGAATGATCCTTACTCCATGATTTATCCACTATTGTAATAACTGTATTTCATCCAGAGTCTTTGCCATTTATAGTAATTAATTGGTAGTTCTTAATATGTGTACAAAGTTCTTAATATGTGTACAAGTCTTCTGAGAATATGTAAGAGTACAGCATGTTGGTGACTCATCCTTTCCTTTAGAAAGGTCTTTATGTTCGAAAAATGCACGACAGTCATTTTTGCAATTTGTTTATCTTCAGTGGTAGTCAAGAGAATCTTTTAGTGAATATTAGTGGAAATTTTAGTGGACTGTAGAGAATGTAAATATTGATTGAATATATTGATTCATGCTCATTCAGGAAGATAGTGAGACACTAGAACACAAGTAATTGATAAAAATGTGAATTTTCTATTTGGACTATAAAGTCTTTGCCTTCTGCATTCTAGACCTAGAAAAAGACTTTGATCTATTCACTCTTAAGGGGTTGATCATTAGCTTGATTAATACACTAAATGGTAAACAGGTTAATACCTCCTTCTCAGTCCCTCCACTGGAAATCTTTCACTGTCTCTGTTAGGCAGCGTGACAGATTTTTTTCCCCATAGCCTTTGTCTATTTTTTTTTTAAATTTTCTTTTCTTTCTTCTCCTCCATAGTACATCTGATATATTCCTAAGGGAAAAGATACATACTTCTGATGAGTCTTGTGCTATATTTAAAGTTCTGAAAAAATGAAAAGAGCTAGAAATTATCATTACTTGAATTTTGAAAAACTATTCTTGGTAAAAAACACAGTAGTGTGACAAGAAGATCAGGTTATTAGTTACTATGACTGCAATATTAATTGATTCCTAAGCTGAAATGTTACAGGCCATATCTTACTTATTCCTACAACTGTCAATGGGAGTTCCACTGATGGAACAAATAGAATTAAATAACTGAAGCCTCCCCCTTTCCTTCCCACACATGCCTCTTCCTCCTTTTGCATCTAATAAGCTAATGACATATGAAGAAAATAAGTGTATGTAACCCTGAAATTCTGACTTTGTGTTGAAAAAAAAATACTTTCTGTGGCACATTGTGTTAGACCCTTTTTTGTTTATTTATTAGAATTTTTAGGTGTTGCTTAGCTTTAGGGAATTAAAAATGAAAGTTTGTGACTTGGTATATTAACATGTATTTAATTCAGCTAGGATATTGGAGTTCATGCCTCCCAGTTGAATGGGATTGATCTCAGTAGAGTTTTACTTTAAGGCTTTATGGAACAACTATGTAGCTTTAAAAGAGAAAGTAAATACCTGGCATCTCTGATCTTCAGTGTGGTTGATTTGGAGGATGAGGCTGGGATCTTGCAGTTAATCCACTCTAAGCGTTTTCCAAGCCAGAGGTTCTACCCTCATATTTGACAGCTAAGGTCACTTGTTATTTGCTCATTAATTAATCTCATGGAACTTTTGAAGCTATGTAAAAGTTTACATATTGCAAAATGTTGCAAGATTATATTACAATTTCCAAATTACATTTTATAATTAACAATTAAAATTGTATTGCAAAATCTTGAAAAGAAATCCCTGTTATACTTGTCAGGAAATTCGGTGGTTAAGCTATGTTTGTTTTGACCCTGTCTTATGATACTATTTCACCTTTTCCTCTCCTTTTTTTTCTTAATTTAAAGGCATCCTGAATAGTCACCTCTAATTATAATTTACGTGTTCACTTGTGATTCATAAAGTGGCAAGTTAGAGCAAGAAGTCTATATAACAGTAGAATTATAGAATACAGAATTTATAAATACATTTTCCATTTATCTGGGCCATAATAACTTTCATTAGGCAAAACCCAAGAACTTCCAACTGATTCACTGATCTTACTGAAGCTTTTGAAAGTTGTTAGTTCTAGGTAGATATAAATTAAATTAGCAGTAATATAAACACTCAGAATAAAAATATTCTGAATATACACTTTGGACTGTTATGTTTTGCTCTCAGGAATTATAAGCAACGTGCTATTTTAGAATTTATAAGCAATGTTCTATTTTAGAATGCTATGAATTTGTTCAAAGAAATGATGATGTTATAATGCTCAGTGATTGAATCAGTGTGATGTTATAATACATCTGGTCAAAGAGTCAACCTTTGTTCTGGCTGAGTCCTGAACAATAGAGGCAGTAACAGTGAGAAGGACGGGCACATTGGGGCTTTGGGATTGACTTGGTACATCACTGCAGTGATGTACATCAATATACCAGAAGCCAGCAAACAAGCTGCAAAGTGGTTTGGCATAAAAAGAACATTATTCATGTAAAAAAATACAGTGGTGGCTAATTGAATGTTTCTCGTTGGGTGAAAGAGAAAATTTCAGTTATTATTATAGTATAAGTGCTGAAGTACTTCTGGATGTGTACAAGTTCTGATATTTCTTCTAAAGTGTTTGGGTTTTTTGGTTACATTTAGTAGAATTTATATATATATGCATTTTGTAAATAGTAAGTAAAATTACTGGCACAAAATATGGTTTTATGTCTCAATGTATAAATTTGCTTTATTTGGGTTATTTTAAAAAAATATTTTCACAGCCAGCGGGTAAGAAGTTGAACAATTAGATTTATTTCACAGAATCCACAATACTGTGTATGTACACACATGTATATGCACACTCCTGGACATACATTGGAAATACCTTATTTTATAGTTAAGTTATAAATAGACGAAAAAATTGACAAAAGTTACAAACTATGGAATGAGTTGAATATTGGATTCTAAGAATTTGTGATAATTAAGCATAGTTTATGTGGTGCAATATATAGCCTAACTTATTTGCTTTCCTAAATTATACATCCCTCTAACCCTCCATTTACTCAGATGTGTAGACCCATACATGAGCCCCATCCCTGTAATTACAGCAGAATGGCAGTCATTAGTGAATTTGTTCAAAGGCCATTGCTAGCAATGCATATGTCATGAGCAATTTTCTCCAATATTAGTCTTATTCTTCAAAAGGTCAGGAAAGTGTAGAAAATAGCTATGAGATGAATGACTAGCCCTTGTTTCCTCTCCTTAAATGTTATTTCAGTTAGGCTTATGAAAGAAATTAATTCTTTTTGAGTAGTCACTAAGGTTATGTGTTTAGGGATCTGTAAGAGCTTGTGTGCACTAAGGATTGTGCTTGCAACGTAATTCTATGTTGCAGTTGCTTTCCTGGACGTTCAAGTAGGAACCAGAGACAACGGATCTCTGTCTCCCATAGCACGCAGGGAACAGTGGTCTCATGACAATTACTAGTTAAATACACACTTTTATCAAGTTCTGTTTTCTCTGTTCTGTCTTTATAAAATAATTCCTACTACTATCATTTGCAGACTGAATAGTCCTGTTTTACAAATGAATGGTTAAAAGGTTAGAGGAAACTGTAGTGTGTCTTGCTACCCTTAATTTGTTCTCCAGCGGCTCATATCCTTAGAGCCCAGGACTTGGTTCCAAACTCAGGTCTGCACCAGACTATAGCAAACTGATAAAGAGCTCTGCTTCATGCTGCTCGGGTGATGTGGAATCATAGAATCATAGAATTGTAGGGGTTGGAAGGGACCTCAAGAGATCATCGGTTCCAACCCCCCTCCCAAAGCAGCTCCCTAGGACATATCACTCAGGCGTCCAGACGGGTCTTGAATATCTCCAGAGATGGAGACTCCACCACCTCCCTGGGCAGCCTATTCCAGTGCTCTGTCACCCTCACTGTGAAAAAGTTCTTCTGCATGTTGGTGTGGAACTTCCTGTGCTCTAACTTGCAGCCATTGCCCCTTGTCCTATCCCCACAGACCACTGAAAAGGGGCTGGCTGATTCCCCCTGCATCCCCTGCTTCAGATAATTATAAACTTTAATTAGGTCCCCCCTTAGTCTTCTCTTCTCAAGGCTGAAGAGTCCCAGCTTACTCAGCCTATCCTCATAGGGGAGATGTTCCAAGCCCCTAATCATCTTCATGGCCCTTCTTTGGACTCTCTCCAGGAGATCCCTGTCCTTTTTAAACCAAGGAGCCCAGAACCAGAATATCCCTGCTGCATGCTTGAAGGCAGCCTAATGCCCATGGTCCTTTGATCACTGGAATAATGTAATCTAATTTGAGTAACAGTTGGAATATGTTTTAGGGATTATAAGGTTTATTCCTGATTATACTACAAATACATCAAATGTCAAATATTCCTCAGAAATATAAATTTACTAATCTCTTCAGGGATATTTAATAACAGTGTTAGACTAGTAGGGACTTAAGTAGACTATATCATAGTGTTCGATTTGTGGTATAAAATCAATTTATAGCCTTTGACCTATGGCCAATCTCAGCCTTGGTTTTGCAAGATAATTTGCCCAAATCCTTTCCTCTACACATGTCCTGCTCCTTCAAAATAAATTACTGACTTTTGGCCTCTGTTCCACTGTCAGAAAAATCTCATAATTCTTGTCCATTCTCTTGCACTTATGCATTAAAGAGCCTTCCTGTCCTGGTGATGCTGTGTTCCTAATAAGCAGGAACATTTCTGCTGCTCTTTCAGTAAATGGGGGTTGGAATTTTATGATTTTTTTTTTAAACCCAGTTGAAAAATCTCACAAAATATGCTGCCAGCCAGATAAGCTGCTGAAACTGAGAACAGGAAAGATGAGCAGAGATATATTATGCTCACTGGTCACCAAGAATTTTACACTTCTGGCATCATGCTTCCTTCTTGGATTCTTCGTATAATTCCTCAGACAGTACTGGATTTATGTGGGGATTCCTTTGAACTATACGGTTCCATATTATTGCTTAATTCATCTATGTGCCAGAGAAGACCTAGATTAGACAACATTTTGAAAATGTTGAAGAAGAGAAACAGAGAAGGTGTAAGGTGTGAAAGAGAAGATGAGGAGATTGCATGAATAGGGGGAAAGGTCAACAGAGTTAGATTAAGAGTATAAAGAAAAGATGGTCACAGAGGGGACAATAACAATATAGGGAAGGAATTCCTAATTTTCCTCTCCTGAATACCCATCTGAAAATGCTGTTGGTTGATTTCCCACCAAATATATGTCCCAGGAATCCTGTACACTCAAGAGTAGAGTTGCTGGTTTTAGTTCGACAAGCAGATTATCTGATAATAAAATCCCACTCATAAATACTTTGTCCATCATTGCTTTCTGTCATACTCATGCAAACTCAAGCAGTTGCAGAAAGACAACGCTAGCATAATAGATCTATGTAATTAAGTAATGTCTGCAGATCAGTTAGTACCACTTTTAATATAACATTTTAGAAGTGTGGTATGCTCTACATATGTCCAGGTCATGCTATCTCTGGGGTTTCTGGCATAATTGCTCGAAGGAAAACTTGTTCTCTGACTAAATAAGGGATTTGGCTCTTGTAAAACCAGCAGGCTGAGTGATATGGGCAAATAACAGCAAGAAAAACGTGGTGTTCCTATGTCTAGTAAGTTTATAGAACTGAAGTGTTGAGTCTAATACATTTTGGTTATGTGTTTCTGCTGTGCCTAGCTTCCCAGGGGCCTCAGGATGTCCACTAGAGAAGACATTTAGTGATGTGCTTATTTTACGGATGACCTCAGGTTCTGTTAAGTTCAGTTTTGTTAGCTGTTCACCTGTCCACACTCCTTTTGCTTCAGTCTGTTATCTTCTCAGTTACCTCCTATTATTTTTTTTGTAGGAAGCTTTTGGACACTGAAGATGAGCTCTCTGACATCCAGTCGGATTCGGTCCCGCTGGAAGTGCGGGACTGGTTAGCTTCTACATTCACAAGGGAAATGGGAATAGTGAAGAGGAGACCTGAAGAGAAGCCCAAATTCCGAAGCATTGTGCATGCTGTACAGGCTGGGATTTTTGTAGAAAGGTCAGAGCTTTGTTTTCTTATTACAGAAAGTCCTGCATTTAACCACAGTGTCTGTTGTTGAAGATCTCTTATGTGGTAGACTGAACCTGAAGCAAATCTTTGAGCCAGAATTTAGGTTTCAATTTCTCCTATTTGCAATTTCTTTCTATTTTTCTATACAGAAATCCAGATGAAACCTCTAAATGGGTAACGAAATGTCCTGGACTTTCGAAAATTCTGAGAACGAACTTTATGGCTTTGAAACTTCTGCACTAAAACGTGCTAAAGACTGCACTAACATAAGAGAGTAATATACCAGCAGAAGGGCTTTTCTCTTAAGTTTATAAAAAGATTACATCACCTTTGGGATCAGACCCTTAAATAGCTGCATGTTATTTCACAAAGTGTGAAAGATGAATTAAAAAAAGATAAATTGTTCCAGTACTTCATAAAGGAGTGTTATCCCTTAATATTTTGTGTTTTTTAGGATGTACCGAAGAACATCTAGCATGGTTGGTTTGGCTTACCCAGCAGAAGTGATAGTAACATTTAAGGTGAAATAAGTTTAATCATTGTGGAATTGGAATGTATTTGTACTTATGTTTAGTGACTTTTAGGGTGAAATGAATATATTTTTCTACTGCAAATGCCCTAGCCATAGTACTACAGAGCACACAGAACAGAGAAATTAATAGTTAAAAATTCAGAAATAGCATGATTCTATTTAATGTGTCACTGATTAGTTGTGATTTCACTTAGATGTTATTAGAGCAATAAGATGAAATTTGTATAGAAATTTGTATAGAAATGTGAGACATGGTTTTATCAGCTTCCAGTGGTATGGTAGTCAGTGTCTCAGACAGCAGCATTTGCTTCCTTTTTAGGAAAGAAAAAGGAAAAGTAGTATTAGGGTAGAGCTAACAAAAGAGGCTGCAGCTTATGGAACAAGTACAATATTGCCTGTGAATTTAAGGGATTGTTGTAGTTCACTCAAAAGGCTATATTTTATAGTAGCAAATTTCCTATGGCTATGTATGTGATTAAAAAATTATGTTTCTTGAGAATGTAGTACCTTGCCTTTTCCCCTGATAGTCAAACACTGCTGTATTATTCTCAATTTGCTATATGGCTGTAGTATTAATGACATTGCATGATAGCCTATTTAAAGGATGGGTACTCGCATGAGCTCTGCAGGGTTCCATAGATGATTTGTAACAGAAAGGTAGATTTGAAGCATACAGAGTTGAATAGGTCATGTATTTTTTCGTAACTGGCACATCTATTTCCATCATTAATATTGAAATAGTCATTAATGTGTTATCTACAGTAGGAGTTTGAAAGAGTTGTACAATAAAACCACCAAACTCTCCCCCTTCCCTCCAAAACCCCCCAAAAAATCTTTTCTGGTGATTAACTGGAAACCTACCTAAACAGATGGAAATTCTATTTTTTTTTTCTTTTCCCTTTATCTACAGGATGTTGATAAATGGTCTTTTGATGTATTTGCCCTAAACGAAGCAAGTGGAGAGCACAGTCTGAAATTTATGATGTATGAGCTGTTTACCCGATATGACCTTTTGAGCCGTTTCAAGGTCAGAAACTAGCCACAAATAAAAATATGTATGAAAAATAAGCATGTCAAACTTAAAATACAGGAAAGTCAGGATATGTTTGAAATGTAGGTTGTTTTGGGTTGTTGTTTTTTTTTTTTTATTATACATGTGCAGTGCAGAATTTCAAAGAATATGGCAAATCAAACATTATAATATACGAATAGTTGTACCTAATGGAACTTGACCCAGAGCATACAAATTTGCCTGCAATCCAAAAAATGGAAAACTATATAGACCCATGACAATCCAGTTTGGGATGGGATGTTGCTAGCTAAAAGCTAAAAGCTTTGAGCATTAAATAAGCAGGCTATGTGTACAGCCTGCTTACTCAGCAGTACTGGACCAGCGTCCCAGTTTCATGGAACAAAGATTCCTAATAAGGCAGAAAACAGTAGTTGGTCCTAATTATGTTTTTCATGGTTGTATCATAGTGTGTTACCACCACTGTTCAGGAGTTTCAGCTTTCCTTTCCTAACCAACTTGGGGGATGTATAATGGGGAGGCTGCTTTGTTCACATGATGTTGCAATACAATATGGAGTGCTTATAACCCACTTTGGATCGACACACCAAATTTATCATTATAGTAGTATAAAATTAACATTTTGTTATAATTTCAAAATCCCTTCACTGCAAAACTCCATGCTTTTTTCAAAGAGGCTGCCTTACCCTGAAGTTGGTTCGAATACTTTAATTTTAACTGATATCCTAGACACAGCTTTTCCCATCAAACTCTTCCCTTCAAGCTCTGGGTGCTTGTCAGAACTCACCAGGGCTACCATTACCAGCACAGTCAGAAAGTACACAATATTAATGGCTCAGTGGGCTTAAGCCCATTTTCAGTCTCCCTGTTTACCTTGCAGGGCATTTTTAAAAACAAAATCTTAAGGAAAATGTCACTTCATTATATAGAAAAATTAATGGGACTAGATAGTACCTGCACTTCATAGCTTGCCTGCAGGAAGAGAAGTCATACCATCATCAAGTAAATCTTATCTCAGGCAAGGTGAAACCAGTGAAGAAAAGGGGATAATTCTATTGTCCTATCTGTCATGCCTTCATTATATGAGCAATCTATGCTTTCCTGGTGAAGATAGACAGACATGTCTCGAAAATTATTTGGTTGATAACTCTGAATTCTCTTGTACACTAGCCAGATTCTGTGCAAAACATATTTAGAGTGATAGCAACAAGAATTGGGTGAAGACTCCATCATGGATATAAAATATTAGACATTTGCATTTAATTTTTTCTTTTGTCGTTTGTTAACTAAATTCTATGGCATAGTCACTTGTGGTTTATTTATTGCATGACTAATTTTGCACCTATTGCAGGAAAAAAATACTTATTTGCTTTTTGCTTCCTCCCAGATCCCTGTTCCCAATCTTATTTCATTTGCTGAAGCTCTTGAAGTCGGTTACAGCAAATACAAAAATCCATATCACAATTTGATCCATGCAGCTGATGTTACCCAAACTGTGCATTACATAATGATTCACACTGGTATCATGGTAAGAAATACTTCAAAGTTCAACTTAATTCTTTCCTCAGACTATGCTGTTTTGGATTAATTTGTACATGTGTCTTTTCTTAAGGAAAAAGCTCCCTTGAAAATAGTGCATAGATTTCCAAACTACCATTCAGGCTGTGAACTTTATGTAATTTCAACAGTTCCTCCAGGCTGGAACTCTCCTGATGTGGAGAAAAAAAGAGACAAATATCTTCCTTAAATCCTTCTTGTTTTTCATTGCCTGGGTATTATAAATCATGCTAAAAGAGATCCATTTACAGGAGTGGGCAGGTGAGAATTTTCGCTTCCACATCAGAGCTTGGGAGGTGTGATCAGGCATGGAAGCTTTAGTATCTGCTGGGGTCCTGGCCATTGAAAGATACACTGAATCAGTGCAGTCTTGCTCAAATACTCCGCAGCTGCTTTTTCTTTTAGTTTAGAATCTTATTTAGGACTGCTCTTGCATGCTGTATGTGCCTGTAGTAGGTAGGAGATTGCATTTGCCTTCCACTAATGCAATAGCTCAATATTTTTAGTACTTGCTTTTGGACGTGAGTGTCTGAAAGCATTTTTACTCTAAACACTTACATTAGATTTAATACCAGAAGTCGCATTCTCCTTAATATCAGCTTGTTATACAAATGTGAATGCTGATGGAGAGAAGACAGATCTCTCTCTCAATGATCTTTTGGGGATTTGTCCTCACTATGAACACACTTGTTTCAAAAAAAAACCCAAAAACATTGGGAAGTGATAGTGTCTGATTTCTCTTTGCAGAGCCATGAAACAATTCCATAAGACTTTTGGAAAGGAAAATTTTAGGGATTACTCTAGATGTTTTTGTTCCAATATATATGCAATAAACGACAGCCTTTCATTTATGTTAAGACTTTTCTTACTGAGAACTTTGCCTTTGCTCTCAGTGGAGGCAAGAACATGTCCCTAAGCATTGCGGAGTTTGATTCTATTTTTCAAAGAAGTGTTTTGCTTTTAAGTATCAGATTTTTAGAGCTACATTTTAACACAAGTACTACTTGGAGAATGAAGCCTTCACCAGCCAAGATTCCTTCTCACGTTGAGATGTTTTCTTGAGAAAGGATTTCCATACCAGGCTGAAACATAGGCAAGACTGCTCTTGCCAAGATAACTCCAAAGCAAAGCTTTTGCATATGATGTTCACCTATGAAAATAATAATATACTAAAGGAAAAAACTTGAAGATATTAGATTATTATTCCTATCCCACCCTCATCTTCTACTGTAAGATCAACTGCAAGCTTTAAGTTATGTGAGATGTCTTTATTGCATGTATGCACCTGGATCAGCAACTCAACAGGGAGGAAAATCATTTGTAAAATTATACATTATGAACATCTCTTTGGTCCATTGTAACTGTCCCACTCCACCCTTCAAAAAGCGTGATAGCTTTTCTTTGTGATGCCAGGACAAGGTTCCAATTTGTAGAATTATTCTAGCCAATTTGGGATTTTTAGCCATTGCTTAAACAAAATTGCAACACACTTGATGTATCTTAGAACATGAAATGAAGGAACCTGTTTTGTATGTATCTGCCATTCCACCAGGTTCATGGGGGGGACGAGAAAGGTGTCTCCAATTCATGTTTTGCAATACTACTATATTAACCTTGTATCTGTGCTGTGATGTGATTTGGACTACTATTTTCAGAAAAGCTTAGACTTCATTACTTTGCTGTAAAACCTCATTAATTTTGCAACACAACAGCAAAAGATTCCTATAAAATTAGGCCAAGTTTTAAATAGTCACGTTTGAATTGCTGAATTATAATATTGGAAAGTTCTTGGAAAGATATCTATCTAGGACACTTAGTCAAGAGTGCCTTCAAACAGATGTAGCTTGCCAGGCAGAGGGAATGTTTATAGAAATCAGTGTTTCAGAGACCTGGTGATTTTGCACTTGCAATGAATTTCTATCCCAAATGTCTTTTGCAGTTTGAGAATGCATCAGTTTCAGGTGAATATTCTCTTTAGGTTGATCATTTTTTTTCCCTGTTGTCTGGTTAACCTTGCAGAAGCCTACTTAGTAACAAGTTGAAGTTCGCTTCTCAAGTGAATAGTTTTCAGAGAATGTCCATTGTAATGCCTCTTTTAACTCTGCTGAATCTTCTAACAAATGCCTGGATTGGAGTCATTTTGATGCAATTCTATATCAAGCTCCTGTGTGGCTTATGCAGAAAAGCACAGGATGTGATTTGAAGTTCATGTGCTTTCATCGCATCTTAAGGAACTGATACTGACTCCCAGATCTTACAAAGAATTGCTGTCTTCCATGTTCACTTCTGAAAGACATACTAAAGAAAAAGTTTCAAAAAGCTGGGTTTTAGAAAATCCTTTTCAAAATTCCTGTTGTTGAGATCATACATTTTGTATCTTTTAAGGCACCTCAAAACCAGCCATATTTCAGCATTTGCAAAAAACTATGGCTGGTCAGAGTTTATGCTTCTCCACAAACCTTTAGAGAGATTCCACTGAAGAATAACACATATGCAGAGTCACATTTAAAGAAATAAAATTGTAATTGTATTTTCCAAAAGTTACTGTCTATCTTTAGAAACAAGATCCAGCCATCTCAGATCAATGTGTTAAAAAGTTGGATATCACAGATGGCACACAATCTATTAACCTTCCCAAGAGATTAAATCCCAGATGATACGACTGAAATGTATAACTCAAGTTTGCATTTATGAAGTCTTAATCTTTATAAAGATTTAAGAATCCAAGTCCCAGGGAATACATCTTGTAAGGAACTTTTGAGTCATCGATCATCTTCCCACCATCCCTTTTCTCCTCCCACGTACCTGTATTGCTCAAAGTAAAGGAAAAAATTTCTTTACTGTCAATAAGTGCATTGTGAGACTCCATTTCTTACTCATTTTTTAATCCATCATTGTTTAAAAAAGTCCCTAAGCAGTTTGAACCAGCGATCACGGAAAGTTGAAATGTATGTATTTACTTATAAGCAATTTATAATACTGGCAAACATGTCTCAATAGCAGAGATCTTTTCCAATAGGTGTTACATCTGCATGGCATAGTATTTTCCAGGAGGGAAGCAGAGTCCAGCTCTTCACAGTCTTGCAGATCTCCAGACACTTACTTTCCCTTCTCCCTTTGAAGAAAACCCTTGTTAACTAAGAGGTTTCTCCTGCTTCCTTAGAAATCCTTTAGCTAAAGTATTCTTTGATTCTGAATACTAATCTGAATTTTGACAGTACAGCTGGTCTCTAGAACATCTGTTCTCATATAGTACTGGATGAAGTTTCTCTGTAGCCCATAGGTATTGTTTGTAAGGAATGATGTTCTACTTACAAACACATTGTCTAGCAACTACTTTGGTTACTAAAATAGCTGATCTTTGAAAAGGTGTCTTAAAGAAAGTGTTTCTGTTTAGCTTTAGTTACTAAAAATTTCTGCTTTTCTTTTCTATTTGGTAAGTTGAAAACATTGTGAAAGCCAAGACTGGTCATGACTTGGTTTCTTATGACCCAAATACGATGAAGGTCATTGTTTCCATTTTTAGAACTGTTTACAGTACATTCTCATTCCTCTGTTGTGACCTTTTTCAATCTATACTGCTTCACCAACAGCCAGTACTTCTTGTTCCTCAGCAGTCTTATTTTGTTGCTGAATGACCTATTTCATTATTCTCACATTACTTAGGAGTGTTGACTGTTTTCTTTCTTTGAAGGAAGTACTACTATTGTCAGCTTATACATCTTTGAATCCATTCATACACATGTATGTGCATATATAGGCACATAAGGATGGGATCCCTAGAAAAGAAGCTTGCTTCTACACTAATAAAATCTGAAATATGTGTGGAAATGCTTGACTGGCATCTGACTTAATCAGCCCTATGACTGTGGGGTTTAATTATCATATGATTTTTCTGCCCCCATTTTTAGATGGACTAAATTTTCCCCTCAAGGATGATTTATCATCATTCAAGAAATAGAACTTGAAAGATAAAATAACAGAGGTTATTTTACAAACTGAATGGTATAGAACAGCACCAATTAGCAAGAGGTATAAAAGTGCACAAAACTCTAAGCTCTGCATGATATGGTATGCGTGACCTGCATTACCTTTTGTCCTGCGTAACTGTATACTGGTCTTATGCACCCTTTCTTGATTTAGTACAAAGTATGGTAGAATTTAGAACAGAAAAATCGCCCATGGGCCTAATTTTAGTGCTATGTACACTAATAAATATAGTTAATGCTGATGTTCTACCTAGAATTTAAGAATTATATATATTTTCACTAAAAGACAAATTATAACCTTAAATTCATATCAAGTTTTTAGATTAATGTACTATAATTTGGCAAGAGCCATATATGGTCTAGCAGATTAGAGTCTATTCAAAACAGCTACAAAGTATACAGTATAATTATCTTAATCACTTATATTTTTGGCTGCCAACACTTACTTTGCTAGTGACCATGAGGATGTTAATTTTGTCCTAGAGAAATAATAATAAGTACAAGACGTTATTTTACTATATAACACTGAAGTGTTATGGATACATAGTTACCTGGAATAAGACAAGAATAAAATTTAGTTAAGTTGAAGGTAATGCAAAACATTTCCAGTACTGTAATGTTTAATCTAACTTAGGCTATTGTAGAAAATATGACTAAGATTTGTTTTTTATTTGCCAGCACTGGCTCACTGAACTGGAAATTTTAGCAATGATCTTTGCAGCTGCCGTCCATGACTATGAACATACTGGGACCACAAACAATTTTCATATTCAGACAAGGTAAGCAAAGTGGTCTCCTAACCTGGAGTTTCCTGTTCATCAGTCTGAACTGTTTCATACCTCTCACTGGTACAGCCAGGAAGTAGCCAGGTCATTCCTGATTTTACAAGTTGCTTCCTTGACCTCTGTACAGTTAATGGGACTACTCATATGAACACTGTGTGGAGCTAAGGAATTAGCTCCATAGTGTTTAAAATCATTACGTTTTGGAGCTGATATGTCAAGAGAGATTTCAAAATACAGGCTTGAAAACCCCTCACACCTCTATTTGCTCGCTTAAATTATGATACTTTCATTTCAAAAATGTCTTCTACAGTGTCCCCAGAAAAAACCTCTTAATTTTCAGCAATGTGTCTGCACTTCCAGGTGCTACATTTTATTTCACATTGTGTATTAAGCTTACAGGGTCCTAGTACAGAAGGAGAAATGTTTAAGTACAGTTTAAGAAATCCTTACCGAGAGTCCTCTCCTAGCATGTTTTGACAGCATCCAAATTCATTAGAAAAAAAGAAATTCAGAAAGAAATCCAGTTTGCAAGTCAGGCTCACTATATAATCATGCAGGTGGACTGTGTCATCCTAGCCTCTGGTCCAAAACAACAGCATTAATACCTCTCTCCCTTAAAATATTTTCAGTTTATCAAAGAAAAACACTGATGGATCCATTACTGGATGATAAATGGTGTACCTGATAATTAGTCTTGTACAAAGTGTCATATTGTTCTCTCACACTAAACTATACTTCGTTTTGAGCAACCTCAGTGAGGTATCTGCTTTACCTGCTTTTGAAAAAGAAAATGCAGGAAACCACTGGCATATACAAAAAGCCCCAGCTCTGTGCTAGAAATACTACTTCTTTGAACAGAAGCATCCTTGCACTCACCTATACAGATAAAGTGCCCAATGGTTACACCTAAATTAAATCCCTTACATACTCGTGCCCTAAGATGTGCCCTTCAATAATGAACAAATTCTAGATCTACAGCTGAAACAAAGACATAATTCTTTTCTCCCTCAGTATATCCTGGCTAAAAATAAACTCCAGTTTGTTCTTCCAAGTTTATATGACTTTTCTATTTTTGCTCTTAATATTTTACTCTGAACTACTGCAAAAGTGGAAAATGAATTAAGATGTTAGCCATTGAATTTCACTTGGACATACTTGCAAACAGGTATTTGTTTTTTGATGAAGCTCATTCTTCCCTCCTAGTGGAATCTGGCCCTAGTGTGCCATCTGAGGGCTGTGGTTCCAGGCTTTTTCTGCCTGAGAAAATCTGATGAAATGACTGTCATACTCATAGGATATCTTAGCACTTTTTGAAGCTAAACATAAGTAGCTATTTGGGTCAAAGTGTGCTTCATAAACATATGTGATTGGCAGATCACAGATTTTCCGATTATTTTTGTAGGATTTTAGTAGGACAAGAGGAAATATCTGCAAGTTGTGCCAAAGGAGGTTTAGATGGGATATTACAAAAAATTCTTCACCAAAAGGGTTCTCAAGCTTTGGAATGGTCTGCCCAGGGAAATGGTTGAGTCACCATCCCTGGAGGTATTTAAAAGACCTGCAGATGTGGTGCTTAGGGACATGATTTAGTGCTGCACTTGACAGTTACAGATTAATGGTTGGACTTGATGATTGTACAAGTCTCTTCCAACCAAAATTATTCTATGATTCTATGATTATGGATGTAAACATATTAATTATGTAGGTAGGTTATGATTTTTCCCCTCTAAAAAAGTTTCCAAACATATTTGAATTCTTTAGATTCATTGATATCATGTACACATGGGTAATTACACTGGATATATA
Organism: Gallinula chloropus; assembly: GCF_964237585.1. Lineage (NCBI taxonomy): Eukaryota > Metazoa > Chordata > Aves > Gruiformes > Rallidae > Gallinula > Gallinula chloropus. Next base: position 26,308,149 of record NC_140090.1, on the reverse strand, counting down.
CTGCTGCTGGACACAACAAGAGGTTGAATCTACCTTATTAATATCATCATAAGCTGCACTATTAAATCATCACACCTTTCTTCTAATACAGACATTTCAGTTGACCAGACTGGAATATTCAGGAATAGATTTATCAGAAGTGTAGCAGAGAAAGGAGACACAAGATTGCTTAGCAAGATCTTGGGGAAAATTAATGAGGTTTGAAGCTAAGTATGATAAAACCATACTGCATCAAAATTTCTGAAAATCTATATGTAATTTTGGCATTGTAGGCTAGTCCTTACTTAAGAAGGAACAGATACTGTCAAGGGGTGCTAATGTTATGGTGAGGGTCTGGCTTTAGGAAGCACTTAAATGCAATCAAATTTCAGTTTAATACATCTTCCATTCCTTTGTTATGAGGCTCAAGGTATGGCTTTTTTTTTTCTGACAAAAGATGGCATTAATTTAAAACATAAAATTGCAGTTTTTAAGCATTTTATCATTTACAGCTTCTTTTGATTATGAGTGACATAGGCCAAAACACACCCTGCTCAGAACACTGGTAGTAATTTCTTAATACCTATGCTATGAGTGGAGTCCTCTCTGTTGGTGAATGCATTGCATTTTAAATGGTTGTTTCGCCAAAGAGTACTCTTGAGTAGCCTAATCAGGACATTTCTGATGCTCTATGATCCTATCTACAGTCAAGAAACTCAAAGCTCTCCTCACAAATCTTTGTCAGTTATATAAATAAAATATTATGGATTTTAGAATACAACTTTCCCACAAAGAGTATATACCATGGTATAGTGATTGTTTATGCATTTAGGATGGAAACTTTATCAGTATGTGATACAATAGGAAAAAATCATAATTTGGTAGTTAATTGTTCTCACAGAACACACAGTTGTACTTTCCCCAATGCCTTCATCAGGATGCTATTGCAAATTCTGCTTTTTTTTTTTTTTTGTTTAACACTAGGTCAGATGTTGCAATATTGTACAATGACCGTTCTGTTCTTGAAAATCATCATGTAAGTGCTGCTTATAGACTCATGCAAGAAGAAGAGATGAACATCCTGGCAAATTTAAACAAAGATGACTGGAGGTAAGACCTACTGTGACATTCAAACTTAATTCCAGTATTTAAAAATAATAAAAAACACCAGGCCTTCCCTGTAGAGTCTATTTTAAGAATTCAAAGTACAGGAAGAAACTTTGGCACTGGAAGGAGTAATGAATATTTAGAGCTTAGGGGAGGCTGATGTGGTGTAAAGAAGTACTGTCTGGGTTAAAGCCTCAGTGCAGAGTCACATTCTGCTGCCAGTCTGAGCACTACTGCCTCTGGGATTTCTACTGTGTAACCTTGCGCAGGACAGGCACATCTTGGTTAAGCAATAAAAAATTAATTATCTGGAGACTCCAAAAATAATAAGGGCCCAGAAGCACTACAGAAATCTCTTTTTTTCTTCTTCATCATCTTCTTAATTTTAGTATAATTCCTGATGAAAATTTGACCAGCTAAAGAATCAGCATCATGTCCCAAAACCTGAAACCTGTAAGACCAAAATGAGTAAGTGTTAGAGATAGGATGTTGTCCATTACTATAAAGGACACGTTGTCTTTGTATGTCTTTGAGCACTACTTTGAGCACATAAATATGAGCCTTCTGTGCATTTCTGTAAACATAACTATTATACAGAGATCCTAAAAATAACTTTTAATTAGGTGGACTGTGAAGTGAGAGAGAGATGTTCTGCTTCCAGGAAAGGCTCCCACTATGAATGATGTCACCATGAGTAACAAAGCTGTACTATGCTTTATTTATATTTTCACAATTCTATACATTTATGAAGGAATATGTAAAGGTCAAATAAAATTTTGGTATGGTGTATATTTACAGATGAAGGACTATTTTACATGGTAGATTTACATGGTTTTATATATCTATATGATCAGAACCCTCCTAAATAAAGCATTTATTGAATGCAAGTCTTCTGACCTGTTTGGTTTTCAATTCATTACTTTTCTGTAGCTACTCCAAAATTTAATGTTATTTTTCTCTTTTTATTTGATACCAAGTGAGAGAGGAAGCATACACTTCATTCTCATAAAAGATTTCTTATCAGAGGATATGAATTTGGATTTAGTTATCTTAAAGTTTGTATTGTAAATTTAGTTCTGGAGATGAATCTGTGGGAGTAAATTGTAGACTTCAGCAATAATTGTCATATACACCTACGTTTTCATTGCCAACGTGAGTCAGCCTTGCTGTGCTTGTAACTAATTTGGGCCTGATAGTTTGGGGCCTGATAGGCCTCTCTGATCCTACTTTTGTTTGTCCTGGCTATTGAGTATCAAGATTGTTCTGGTAGATAGTCACTAGATGGTCATACTATGTCTTTTAAAACCATCATTGTAGAGAGATTTTTGAATCTGCAGACTTGATGCTTTGAGTATGTTTTCTTGAAGTGTTGTTTCATATTGTGTCCTACTAGAGAAAGCTTCCAGGTAGAAAGGGGCAGATTTTCTAGAGTTGAATTTCAGTTTGGGACTGCATTAAGTACAGCTTGAAGACACTTACGTACTTCCCCAGTCCTGGCTCCTTCATTGGAGTCAGGCATAAATGGGTATAGTTTGGGAATCTTCGCAGCAACATGCAGTTTCTCCAGCTGACAAATCTGGTGCCTGCTAGTGCAGTTGTTCCCTTTTCTTATGTCACTCGGGAAAAGAAAGTGTTTCTCAAAGGAAAGAGAAGCCTATGGTTTCTGGGCGTGAGATGTTCATACGTGTTGCTTTAGTGGACTGCAACAGAATAAAGGGTGGAATGGGATAGATTGTCTTCACGTTTCTGAAGCACGCTCTTCTTGTATAGATTGCTCTGTCTTGTCTTCCGCAAATGGACCCTTTTCTCTAACTTCTGTTGTGTAGCATTTCTCCATGGTTTTTGGACCTGTAATAAACTACTATATTCTTCAGAAAGTTGTTCACAGACTAGGTGTGTTTGCTCTTGCTTTTCAGTATCCTCTAAATATAAGCCAGTATGGATTTCCTGGAGGATTTTATTTCAGCTTGGTGAATCTTGTTTGTATGTTGTGGTTGTAGAGATCCAGTCAACTGTTATACATAGCCAGTGTGAAGTTGGTAGTGTTTGGCAACCAAAGAAAGTAGAATTTATGGTCTCTCACTGGGGCTATTCAGTACAGTTTACAGATGTATGAACTGACTAATAAGCTCAAGCAACTAAAGGAAGACACTTAGTTCCATGTTTTGTCACTTAGCTAGGCAATTACGGTCTGTACTTTCAAACAAAGTGGTAACTTCCCAAATGCCAGTCTGAGATCCTGCACAACCTGTTAAAGTCTGGTACTTAATTTAGCAGGTCATTCATGGAAATGACAGTTTTCTATTAGCCAAAAGTATTGGTTACCCTGTCATCTGATACAGTTGTTCATTGGCGCAGTGATAGGTTTTCTAGCCATTTAATAGAGGCTCTTCAGTTTTCTAATAATTGCTAGAGTGAACTTCTAGGATCTAAACAGAAACTCATGCTGTTAGACTCAGTTTTTAAGTTTGCCCTGAATCAAATTGGCAGTAAATGCAGATGATAATTTGTTCAGCTTTTTAATGTACTTCCTGGCACTTGATTAATTTCTTGACTACTGTCAGATCTGTTTTCTTGAGTTGCAGCAATTTCATTTTTTAAAACTTTAATACCTCTGCCTATTTAAACTGTAGTTCTGCTAATTATTTTAGCAAAGTGACTGAGAATGACTTTGTAGTATTACATTTTCTTTTCTACATGTTAACATTAAGAAGATAAATGCACTAATAAAGCGTCAGCTTCAATTAAGTTTAAAACACAGGGTTTGGGTCTGAGCAGGGAAACACTGCCAGCATTCTGATCAAGATGTCCTTTGTGGATAACACATGTGACATACATAGTCATTTTTCTTTCTTTTCTCAACTCTGAAAATATATTCCAGTCTTCTATATTGTCGTGTTCCTCTCAGCACCACTCAGTAAGAAGGATCCCTTTTTACCCTCCATTCTCCTTTGATTTTTCAAGGTTCTAGAGCTCTAGCACGTCATGTATTACATGTTATAGGCGGTCAGGTAGCATTAATATCTCAAACCATTCCAGTCATAAATCATACAGTGATATATTGTCAGATTATATAAAAACAATTAACAAAACATGCATTATATACAATGCACAATGAACAGAATTTCTTTCACAAATTCCCCCAAGGACTTTTCTGTCTGAAGAAAGCAGGATTTCTATAACTTGCAAGTTGAACTTTATGTCTTTAGTTCCCAATTTGCTTTGCTCAGCCTCTCCCTGCATTTTTTTCATTAGTTTCCAGCTAATTCATAGACAAATCTAGGTAAAACTGGTTTCTGTTTATTGGTTAACTACCTTTCTGAGAAAGTCATGTGCCACTCTTTGTCTCTTGCTTATTACAGCATTACTAATGTCATTTTTTCACATCATCTTGCATCTATTTTTTTACAGTATCCTATCCATAGGACATATAGGAGGATATAGGAGGGCTAAAAAAGGATGACAGCACAGGACATGACAGTTTACTTAAGAAAAATGAGGACTGTATACTCAAAACCAGTAATCTTCCAATCGTGGGCCCCAAAATACCACTCTGCACTGTACATGAATACCGATACCACTTCCCACCAGAGAACTAAAGAACACAGATGGAATTTTTTGACATAGTAGCGTGAGCAATGCTAACTATTATGCTGATGCCTGCAGCAGTGCACCTGCTTAATGGAGCGGGCAGAGATTTCTGTCCAGGAGTTACCTGTGAGACTGGCTGAGGTCTCCTGCAGTACCGAACCCGAGATGGTCTTTTTTCCTTTGGGAAACAATTTGGGAGTGGTTTAGGTCCAACAGCAACCTTCAGTGCAACGGTAGTAGACTAAACATATGTAGCTCTAGTAGAGCTTTATTTAACATATTTCCACCCCTCTGTTGATGATGGATGGGGCAGGAAAAAACTGCAGACTGTAGTTGGAGAGACTCTCCTTTGCTGTTAAGAAGATTTTTAGTGGCCTGAAATCTTCAGAAATTAAGAGAACAGTGCTGTGCTCTTTGAACTTTATTCAGGCGATGTAGGTAAGAATTAGGATTTGTCTGCTGCCATGCCAGTGTGAGTAAACTGGAAGCAGCATTTTGGTTCTCTCTGTGTCTTGTATAGGATAGGTAAGCTTATTTCTGATGGCACTTAAAAAGTTCAGACATGGAAAGATCCTAGGAAAATCTCCCATGGAAATAGGAAGTAATAATTATTTCAGTCTCTCAAACAACAGGGTTTAAGAAATCAGAGCCTTCAGTTTTCATGCAATGTTAGCTGGGGTTTTTTTGTTTTTTTCTTTTTCAATGGGTTTGGCTGTGTTTGAAGGGAACAGTTTCAAAGCAATGTGGAGGAGTAACAGTTGGGATGCAAATTAATTAGTATCTTATTATGAGGTCAGATAAGGTAAGGCATTTTCTAAACACAAGTTGCTATGGCTGCATATTATTGAGCAGAAGTGAGAGGTTTGAGTCTTTATCCAGTTACATCAAAGCAAATCAGGAATAAATATACAAAAATCAATGAGGACTATCAACTTAGATATGCAATTAATTTGGCTCAAAAGCAGTCTTGATAGTTTTTCTAACAAACTGTTCTTACATCCCCAAAGAAAACTGCAATTTACCTCTTTAAAACAATCCTTTGGAAAAAAATGCATTGTTAAGTAAAGCAAGCATATGAATACAATGAAAGCTTAGTGATAGTGACTTGAATAGGGTTGATAGTTGGACATCCTTAAGATTGGGGGTGTGCTCATGAAGACATATGGTCCATAATCACAAATTTAATGCCGTGGATTGTCCCCAATATACATACAAGCCACACTTGCACATAAATCTTTCTAGGCTGTTTAAAAAGCATGTAAATAAGGATGCAGTAGACTCCCACATGGTGTATGTGGACTACTTCTACATCATGGAAACAGAGTTTTTTTAAGTCATTAATTATTGTTGACAAACTTAATGCACTTTCATATACAATGAGAATTAATACACTTTATTTCAAATTTTACTACTTTCATATTCATTTAATAGAAAACTGACGGGCAAGCCAACATCTCTGACTATAATACCAAGATATAGATAATTCATAAATCCCAAACATATTCCAATTAATGACATAGGCTTTAAGATTTTTTTGAGATGAAGGGTACTTTGTCATAATGTTCTGATATTGATATAATGTTGATAGTGTTTCAGATGTAATATTGCTTGCTCTTCTGAGCATTTCCACAGCCTTCTTCCTAGGTTTAGTGCTATGCCTGCTCTGTAGTAATGTGAGTTGTAACAAAAGACACAAATATATCCTCTTGTGTGGTGGTAAGCCCAGAAACCAACTGATTTTTGAATACGCCACTGCTGGAAAAATAAGAATAGACTTCTAATGGGTGACAGAACTGCATGTAGTTTTAGTTTATACACTAGAAAAGAGGAATTACAAAACAGTGTGACTCTGAAATGATTGCAGAGTGCATTTTCTAAAGTACATTGCTTTCACAAAATCCCTTTAGGATACAATGTTCAAGTTGTTAATAATTTATTTAATAGCCTTTAAAACCATAATAAAACCGGTGATGTTGTTTAGAAAGTTATAAATTAACAAGTACTGCTTAAACAAATGTACTGTATGTAGAATAAATGAATTGTAATCGGTCATTTTGCTTTTAATTATTCTTAGGGAGTTGCGTAGCTTGGTCATTGAGATGGTTTTGTCTACAGATATGTCGGGTCATTTTCAACAAATTAAAACAATGCGACATACTCTACAGCAGACAGAAGGGTAGGTTATTTTCCATTCTATTCATTATCTCCAGTCTTTCAATGAGCTCATGTATAAAAAGAGATTTTAAATAGTTGCTTTTGTTTGGAGATAATTGGAGCATGTCCTTGAATTGACAGGGTAGACAAAGCCAAAGCCATGTCTCTGATTCTACATGCAGCAGATATAAGCCATCCAGCAAAATCCTGGGAACTGCACTACCGGTGGACCATGGCCCTGATGGAAGAATTTTTTCGACAGGTGCCATTTTTTAAATCTTTTAATACGTCTAGTTCAAAAATCAGTAGTTACACAATTAAATTGTCTCATAAGTCTACCAGCAAGGATACTGTTGATTGTGACTGACAAGCGTAGTCAGTAGTATATATTCCTTACTCTTTATACATACCTCTGACATTAATTCAACTTTTATGTGCATGAATAAAATGAAATTGTTATAGCTCTATATCTGTTTCAGCTGATACCAGGATTCTGAGTGTTGTAGCATTTTTTTCTTTCAATAATAATATAACTTGTCAAGCTGTTTTCATTCTGTAGACAGGATTTATATATGCTTTGAATTAAAAAGAAGCACCTGCAGGGTAGGATGAGGTACTTGAAAATAGGAAGAATTCATGTTCAGCAAAGAAGGCAAAAAGTTGTCTCCATTTTGCATTTCAAACCCTCCTATTTATTTGCCTTGCCACTACCTGCCATGTGTATGCCATATAGATCTGAAGGTTTTGCTTTCATAACAGCCCAATCCAAAGCTAGAGGTTAGACGGTATCATCCTGTTAATGCTGTGGCCATATATCCTAAAATAAAAATGAAGATGCACCCTTGTGAAAGTCTTTTCATTTCTGTGAGATATTGAATTCCAAGAGAAAGCCCAGGAGGTGCTGGTGTCACTGCTGCCAGTGTTTTTTACTCTCCTCAATCTCACTGTAATGAATACATGTGACCATGCACATTTTAAACATAACCATTACCGAAGTAAAATTGATAACCAAAATCCAGTTTAGGTATTACACAGTTTCTGCAGCTATACACAGATTTTAAAGATTGTTAATACAGACAACAGAACAGTATATGGCTTGCTCATCTCAATTGACATTGCTTTGCTATATGCTGACAATATCAAATCAGTTAGACCACACTGGAAAAAGGGGTCAGAGAATAAAGAAGCCAGTATGTTAAACCATGAGATTGCTAGGCCCATCTGCCCCAGAAAGTTCTCGCTTGGTTCCTAGAGGTTCTTTATATGAATTCACAGTAGGGACCATCGGGACGTTCTTAACTCTGGGCTTTGCAATGGGGAGACAGACTGGAGAGCTGGTGCCTTAATCTAAATAATGAATGGACTAAGCTTTGCAGAAATGCTGAGTAACAAATTTGTGTCTGTTTCTGTAAATGGAAATTATAAAGATTGTGAATTTGAGAGGAAAAGAAGGAGCAGATTACCCCATATATATATATTACTTGAAAAGATCAGAAACTACCAACTGTAACAACGCTTTAGGCACAGAAAGACAGGCTAGACAGAGCCCCTGGCACCGCAAAGCAATGTGTCCTGTCAAGCGGATGTTGCATAAGCAATAAAAAGTACCACACTGGTCATCAAGTGCATAGAATCAAGTAATATTTTAGTTATTCCTTTATCCCTTCATTAGAAGAAGTAACTGAGTCCCAAACAAGCTACTCAAAGACCTAAGCAGGCATTTAACAATAGAACTGAACCACCATGTATATGTTTCTGTAACTCAGTAGTACGAAATGTGAATGTCTCTCGGGCTGTAGAAGAGTGCAAGGAACTGAATCCTTTGTTATACCAAGAACAGTGTGTGGAGTAGTTCCAACACATTAGAAATGTGACGAAGTATCTGTACATATATAAATGCACTGAGCAGGGCAGACACAGTGGGTCTTTTGCTTTCTAGATTCACTGGCTTTGTTGTACATGCTCTGGTCTTTTGATCTGAGCTTGTGTGGATTTCCAAATCTGTGTCGTCCGAGATGAACTATTCCAATTGTATACAAACCCCTCTAATTCTTCCTCTTTTCCTTAAAAATAGTAATTCAACTACTACTGCCTTGCAGGACCAAGCAGCAGATACAAAACCAATGCCTTACCAGGCAGCTTTCAAAATAGTGAGCACAAGTAAAAAATTAACATTGATGTAGAAAAAAAAAAACATGGTTAACTGCAGCTAACAGTTAAAATATGTGCCAGTGTTGACTTCAAGGAAAAAGCCAAACAATTCTTTACATTTAAAAGCAACAACTACAGAAAGTGTGTTATAATGCCAAGCAAAATCTGAGCTACTTGTTTAAAATAGAAATACACCCACCCGTCTCAAAACCTTAAAAAAAGAGAAATACATAGTTCAAGTCACCCAAAAAATATCAACACATTCTGCTGTCAATCTGAACATATCCAACAGCACAAGAGATTTTTTCCAGAAAGTTCAGCACCTGGGCAAAGAATTTTTTATACTGTTTCGATCTTTTTCTTGATTTTAAAACTTATTAAATTCTCACAATCAGTTTAAATATCAATGCTGTGCCCATTATTACAATTTATAATAGATTTAGACTTACATGACAATAACATATTGGGTTTTTATTATATTAATTGCAAAGTAATTAATAACTGGTGTAAGAACTTCTTGAAAGTACTAAAAAATCCAAACTCATTCTTTGCTAGTGAGAAATTCTCTCTTTGGTAATGCCTAGTTAAGGGAACATTGCAAAAGTAAGATTGATTTAGTAATCCTGTATTCAGCAACTGCTGAAACTGTTAGAACTAGCCCAGTTGATTACATAGCACAATCTGGCTCCTGCATTTGCACAGAGATACCATTCACACTGCTCCTAATAGTAAGTGCTCATTTATTCTTCTAAACCCTGAAGTCAAATTATGAATACTTGGGTGTAGAATTTAGTGATAAAATTCTCTACTTCCACATGAAACACAATCTGTGAGCTACATCTGTTCATGTGGCTGAAGTGGTTTTATTGTTATAGTTCTACATTTTTCCCAAATCTAATTCAATGATGTATGATAAAAGGACTAAGGAAGTTTGATACTGCACCCTTCATCAGCAACTTCTGATAAGATCTTTGGAAAAATAGTATGTTCATGTACTGCTCCCCACTGAATGATCACAAAACAGCACTCTCCATGACAAATGTAGTATGTAGAGCCATTTTACTTGAAAGACTTACGTTTTCCTATATCTGTGTCAGTGTACCTGGGGGCTAGGTCTGTCCAGCAACAGAAATTACAGCCTCCTTTGAAAAATGTCTCTTCAGGGGTTTTTTGTACTACTAAACTTTGTTTTTGAACTTTGGCAAGTCACTTGATCTACCGTGCTGAAAATGGAGGTAGCACCCTCTGTCTGTTAGTACTGTGGTGAACAAAAAAAACCCCTTTTAATATGTTACGTGTTGAATTACTTTCAGAAGTAGGTTGTAGAAACCATCTTTGTAGTGAAATTGAGCTTGTTCTATTTTATGGGTGAGAGACATGCCTGCTATGAGTTCAAGTCACATGATGTCATTGACCTGTGTAAATCCACAGAATAAATTTTACATGTCAGATAAACTAATGTAGTAGAAGGAAACACTTAGCTTTTGGCATACTACTACAAACATGTCTAGTATCTCCAAATTCCATTACATCTGGGATCAGCAGGACTAATCTGTAAATATTGAAGGATTTCATATACATTAAATCTCATTGGCACACACCTTGTTCTTAAGGAGAAGTTGACTTTTTCTGAAAATTTCAAGATAAATAATGAGTGGTTTCTTGCCTGTGGCTTGTTTTTGTTTAGCAATATAAGTGAGCAAAGTAATCCGCCGAGTAAATCTTAAGAATGTTCAGATTCCTTTGTCCCTCTGTCTCTCTTTCAAATGTGTGCTTGTAATGTTGAATGTCATTCATTGGTTGCAGGGAGACAAGGAGGCTGCTTTAGGTCTTCAGTTTTCCCCACTCTGTGACCGCAAGTCTACTTTGGTAGCTCAGTCCCAAATAGGTAATGACAAGTTGTGTTTTTCTTTTTCTTGTATGTGTGAGCATGTAAAATCACGTGGGTATTTCTTACACCCATTTTGAATTTTAAACATCCCAAATGCCATCATATAGAAGGTATTTCTTTGCACCTATCTGTTCACCAAACACATAGGCTTTTATGGCAGAAATCCATTGGTCTCAAAAGAAGATGTAGTGATTCCACCATATATGATGCCAAGAAGGATTAGGAGAGAAATTAATCAAGGTACTGGACATGAGCCCAACTTTTACTTTACAGTCTAGAGTTTGGTAGACCATGTCTTTAGAGAGACAAGGTCTATCTCTACTACAATCTGAAAGCCTGGTACCATTTTGCTTCAGCTTCCTATTTTAAGAAATTCTGGTCTTGGCTCTCTCTATCCCCATTTCCATCAGCAATAGCAAGGAAATAAAAATTTGTAAAAATAATACAATCATAGAATGTGTTAGGTTGGAAGTGGTCCTTGAAGGTCACCCCTGCAGTAAGCAGGAATACCTTCAGCTGTCGCTGGGGCTAGTTACAAGGAGGTACCCCAGAAGAAAGCTGAGTAAAGCAGTATGTCCTACCAACAGCTGTACCTTTCATGTGAGTGAACACAGTACTCAGGGAGAGATTGTATAGGTGACAGTATCTTAACCTTGAACATGTCATGCTGCCTGATCTTGTTGCTCAAAATGTCCATTATTCCTTTTCACTGGAACTTGTTAGGCAACGTGCTAGAGTGTCATCCCTATGGCAGGAGGGAAGCTGGATCCTAGGCTGAAACATTATTGTTCACCTTTGTGCTGTGTTGCACTGTTAGAGTATGAAGACATCTGGAAATCCAGTGCTAGCTCATGTTTTAGCTAGGTTTTTTTCCTGTTAAGTGCTCAGCAGAGAATAATGCTTCATTCTCTCACTGTGTCATTCCATACCTTGATGAGCACTTTAAAATGTAAAAGACATTGTTCAGAGCTGACATCTCAGAACTGTGGGATGAATGCTGTCTCCTAAGGATATTACTTGTTCTCTTCACTGATTTGACAGAACACTCCTACACACTGTGAAATAACACTTTACCTCCACAGAATAATAAACAGCAGTTTGAAATATTAACTCCTTGGCAAGAAGCTCTGAAGGGTAAAAGAGACAGTATGACTTCTAGCCCCCTGGCTCAATGATAGCTTCCCTTCTAGTCAATAATTAATATTCAATTCAAATGGTAGGTGTATTCTGCAGTGCATAAAATTTACCACAAAGATGAATGAAAAGCTGTAATTGTTATTTTGTAGTTTTATCTATACAGCTTTTGGTGAGTTTGACTTTTTTCCTCAAGATTATACTGGTGGTATCTAGAATATTGAATCAGAACTGCAGTCAGAAAATCAGCCTGATATCAAATATGTATGTTTAGATTTAAGAGCTATGGAAAGCTAAAATCTGATTTTTGTCTCTTTTACTTCTTTAGGTTTCATTGATTTCATAGTAGAACCAACATTTTCTCTTCTTACGGACTCAATGGAGAAAATTGTTATGCCTCTTATAGAGGAAGCATCAAAATCTGAAAGTCCTGCATTTGGGACGCCCAGGTATGAATACGCTGCTTAGTTATTGAACTAACATAAACTAACATCATAATGTCCTTCTCAGACGTCGCAGAACTATCTTATCAATTGGAAAAATACCACAAATAGCTGTGCAGTATTGCCACCATGTGGTGCCATCTTGTATTTGCAATATCCTAGATTGTGGATGATCATGCATATGAAAAGGCAGAACCATAATACCGAGCAGAATACACGTTTAAAATATAAAGTTGATTTTCTACAGCATATCTAATAACATTTTTCCTCCATCTTTAATCCTTGCAATGGAATATAGAAGTCCCTAGTTGTCTTGAGCCTTTTTCAGTATAATTTCAATTGACAGTACCAAAAGTCTTTCCTTTCTGAAAGACAATTGGAAGTGGAGGCAGTGAAAGTGGTTTCACGAGATTTTATGGGTTTTATTAGGCTGCAGGGCCACTTTTCTTCTTCACCTTTCTATTTCAGTATTCTTTGATACATAGACTAGAGAGAAAATTTATTCAACTTATATTCCACTTGAGAGATCTAAATACAGTGTGAGATGGGGATGGGGAGCAGCAGCCCATCAAGCTCTTGATTTTTGCATCATGATAGAAGTTGTCTGTAAAGCAATCTACCTATGACAAGCAATATTATCTGAGTGACCACACAGAAAGCATTGTTAAATAATCAGATGTTGCTCTTACAAATATGGCCTTCATTATAACTTTTTTTTTAATTTTAAAACTGTAATTTGAGCTTTCACTGAGGATATTAATATGTTAATTTTGTGGGGCAATTTCTTTAATAGCAAACTGATGAACCTAGCTCTTTTCTGATCATGACTTTACTTCACATGTATTTTGGATACTAGAAGTAATTTGAAGTTACTAGAAGTAGGTATTTATAACAATGTTTGTAGTGTTTTGGGGAACAGTGCTAAACTAATTGGTTAGACATTGGAACAGGTTACCCAGGGAGGTGGTAGAGTCACCATCCCTCTGGGTGTTCAAGGAAAGATTGGATGAGATACTTAGGGACATGGTTTAGGTAGTAATATAGGTGGTAGGGGTACGATTGGACTGGATGATCTTGGAGCTTGGATGATTCTGTGATTCTGTAAGGCACTATTGATAAATTTGTTTACCTATTCACTTCTTCACAAATGACTGATTAGCACTTGCAAATGAATAGTAGCTCCAGGCTTAAAAATAAGCCTGGTTGATGTTCACGACTGAGCGGTAGATGAACAAAGGTTTATGATCCAGCAAAACTTCCTTATGTGAGATAGAGGATAAAGGGATTTTTTTCTTACTGTGGAATCAAGAGCTACACTTCCAAAGAGAGTAGAGAGCCTATAGCATGGTGCAGCAACATCCTAGCCAGCAGAACTGCACAAACACTACTGGGAGGACACCATGAGTTTATGCTGTGGCATTCACGGTGGTGCCTGGAAAAGGTTAGAATTATAGCCTCTTCTTTCCATTCTATACCATTCAACATCTCTGGAACACACAGAAATTAATATTAACTCTTTATGTGTAGTTCCTGCTGATATGTTCACTGCAACTATATCCATCTGTATGCATATAGACAAACTATGCAGCATAATTGAGTAAACAGAACCTGCGATGACAACATTATCTGTACAAGGCCAGAAATAGGTCTGATTATTTTAACTGTAGGACGAAAAAGAGAGTTAATTCTTTTTCTCCCACCTTTACGTGTATCTGCACTTTCACATACCATTTGATTTGAATTCTACCTTACCCTATGTGTAAGGTAGCTGCAGTAGCTCTTAAATAGATATCAAAGCCACAGTAGTAAATCCTGCTTTGACTACACGTGAAGGCATGTACCTTGAAGTGTATTTTCAGCTGAAGCTAAACTTACTTACTTGTCATATACTTCCATGTCTTGCTTTTTTAAAATGTCAACAGATAACAATCAGATGTCTTTCCTGCAAGCCCCAAAGATACGATTCACTGTTCAAAAACAAAGCTAAGAAGCTGCTCCAAAATGGCTACATATACATTCTTTCCAGAATCAACTTAAAAGTAATGTGTTTTCAGCTGCTACCTTTTTACCCTCCCTGGAAAAAGGCTTGTAAGAATCTGTCCCAGGTTAGAGCTTCATGAATTGAAGAAATGCACTGTTAAGTGAAAACTAATATTTCAAGTTAGTAATTGCATGTAGATCCTAAGACATTTGATTCAAATTAACTGTATATTATTAAAATTGCCTGACTGTGTTCATAATTTAGGGATTTTTTCCCTTCTGCAGCCAAAATAGTTTGGGAGCAGTAAGCAATGTTGAAGCACAAAGACGACCCACTTTTAAAAGTGCGAGTGATGGAGGGAGTCACACAGAAAATTCTCTAGCAACGGTAGACCTAACGAGCTTTAAGGACAACTTGATGAAGATCATTCAAGCAAACAAAGAAAGATGGAAAGAATTAGCAGTACAAGGTATGATATTCCAAGGTGGAATGTTTTTATAGGTTACTCCCTAAGGTCGCCCTCCTTTAATTTTTAATTTCCTTCAACCTATAAAAATACATAGTTGTCTTGTATTCATATATTTGTATGTCTTAATGTTTGTTTAGATGGTCCTGTTTCTCTCCCAGGAGGTATAGAGAGATGCAGGTGGTCAGGGGATGAGAGGAAATCTTACGGCACAAAAAGTCTCTGTACGGCTCAGCTTATCTTTAGCATTCTGGTTTTAAAATGTGCATTCTTGCACATTTAATCATAACTGATACTGACATCTGCTTTAAATGCCAAAATCAACAATTCAAAGTAGTATGTGCTGCTGCATTTCTTAAGAAATGTAAAAGTTGTACTTTGCTATTAGAAATGCTCTTTGTTCCCCACTGAATGGAACAAAATTCAGTATTTCAGGCTTCTTGGGATTATGCTGTAGGCAATTATTTAAATGACTCAGTGGATCTAAAGACTTGGGCAATCACAGAATATATTAGACCCCAAAAAAGGCAAAAAATTGACTCTTCTTTTGCCAGTGGGTAATTAATAAAACTAAACCTGCATCAGGCATTTTAGTTCATAAACCATATCTGAAAATTGTCTGGGATTACAGTTGAGTGAAATGATCTGTGGTAATTGCTGAAGAGAATTTTTAACCTTGATCTGGGTTATGTGAATAGCATTTAGGAATATTTTGTATACAGTCTGTGTTGTTTCTGAGTAAAGACCTGGAATATTTCAGTATGGCGTTTCACTGCCGGGACTGGTCTTGTTTCACATGACATGTTACTGATTGCAGGGAGTGGTATCCTGGAATCCAGTGCCAGCCTTGTCTTTCATCCCATCATTCGAAGCAGTACCTTTATTGTCAAAGAGGTGTCAGACAAGGACAAGATAGAAAAGCACTCCTAATCAGTGCTAAAATCTCATTTAGCACTAAATTGTGAATGAATATTCTCCATAGGAGAATATGAACTAAGAACAAGCTTCCATAATCCACTGTTCTAATGACTTCAGAGTTACATAGAAGGGGCAGTTGAGTAGGAGATTTAATTAATATTGTGTCTTCCTCATGAGCAGCTTCATATAATCAATTGCCTCTTTTGGTGTTGTCCAACTAATACCAACTGGTTCCAAAGGACAAAGCTGCTAGTTTGCAATGATCAATACTAGTGGCAGATCATCAGGGTCCCCAAGACCATGTTGCTACAGCCTGCAGAAATCAAGCAGCCCCACATGCAAGGTCCTTCAGTATAGAGGAATGGTGAACTTGTTTTGCCATTTCCAGTTACATCTAACTAACCAGTTTGATTTTGGTACATCAGCATTTTGGTATATTGTTTGGAGGTTTACAGTGCTTTCAAAAGGATAGTTTCCCCTTCATTTCCAGTGGTCTATAAATTACTGTTAGATTTGGCCCAGTTTTTCTGGGCCGTTGACAGACATTGAAAACACAAAGCTTCTCACAGCAAAATACTTAAGAATTGTTTCCCTATACAGTCAATATTAATGTGAGGCCCAGCAAGACACATGAAAGTCTGGGCATGCTTTCTACTGTGAAAAACAGAGCTGTTAATGTTCAAAACTCAACGGACTTTGTTGAGATTGTAGTTGTCCGTATTCTAGGATGCACTTCTTTTCTTCCATTAACTTAACAATGATATCTAAGTATTTCCTGAACAAAGATATGGAAAGTGAGCATACATTAGGAAAACTGATGGGTAAGTGGAAATAGTTGGTTTTGAGGCTGGAGCTTGATGAATAATGTCTGCTCTGTGTCATTGTGGTTGAATCTGTTTCACAAAACCTCTGTGAGAGAAAGGAAGAGATTTATAGAAAACATTGCCCTTAAAGAAACTACTTGCAGCAGCATCTGCAGTTGAATTGAGTATGGCTTTGGAGAGCTTCACAGTGCCTGGTTAGCATCTAGAAGAACCTTGTTAATACTGCAAATATTTTAAAGTACAGATTTATATTTTGTTAGTACACAGATAATAAGCTTTTAAATAAAAGCTGTGGGGTGATTATATAGGGTAAGTGAAAGTTATTTTCCATTCATTTTTTGCAAGCAATGTGTGGACAGTTACTTCATAAGTGCTGCTGGAAAAGAGGTTTTCATCAAGTGAACATAGCTCTTTATAGAGCTCTATCTGAGGTAACACGTTAAGTTGTTTGTCACATAATGGGAGAAAGAATCTTCCCCAACTGGTCCAAATCAGCAATATTTTTGCTCCAAAGCTGCACTCTGCAAAGGCCAAAATTTGTTAATCAGACTGTGCAAAGTTAACATCTAGTAAAGATGAAAAATATTGAAATATATCCCCTTTTCACTTGAAACTCCTTGGGCATTCTGCTCAAGTTTGACTAAGCTTGTACATGAATAACCTGAGACAACAAACCTCAGATAATTTGTTCCTGCCTGCCTGGATCTCCCGTTACCTTCTCTGACCCTGTTGCCTGATGAAGAGTCTTTAGGTTGCTCTGGGCATATGTATGAAGCTGTGTTTTATACATATGTTAGTAGGAACATGTACCTAGGGAAGAAATACCGGGGGTCAACCACTGCCAGGTGAAAAGATTTTTGTTAATGCTATCATTATTCCTAGTCAGACAGTTTATGGCATGCCACAAAGAGCTCTGAGAAGGTCTCCTGTGTGAGGGCAGTACCCCACAGTAGTAAGCAGGCTGGCTGTTAGCGTAGATCTCCACACACACTTCCGGAGCCAGCTGTGACAAACAGTACTTGTGCTGTTAAAAGAACCATCTGCATTCTTGTCAGTGGGCTCTGCAAACACTAGCCAATGTTTCCGGATTAGTTCATAGGCTGAAGAGAAGTTGTCTCTATGAAATGTAGTCATACAGATGCACAGGGAATACAGACAGGAAACTAGCAGCAATCCATATAATCTCCTGAGTGTTCCGGGTTCTTGCCTTTTCAGGTTAAGACTACATGTGTAGTACTGGTTGGGAGGCGGTTCAGCCAGAGGTGAGTGAGGTCTAATGAAGATGGTCTGACTGCTGTGCCCAGGCAGGTCAGAGCAGGTGATTAAGACACACTGACAGTGCTGCTGACAGTGCAGCTTTCCTGGAGATGTAGTGGGCCCAGCTGCTGATGCTACCTACCCCTGCTGATGCAACGGTAGCTGCTGCTGAGACCTGATTCAGAGCAGGCAGCTTGTGCAAGGAGCTTTGTTTTAGAAATGCCTGTGTTGTAAGGAAAGCACTAGGTAGCTGTAAATAACATGGCTCCACTTTGCTAAAAAGGCCATGTCTTGTATAATTGATGCGGAGGAGCTCAGTGCTCAATAGCCTAAGGGTCCTCAACCTTTCACCACTGGAGAATTAGACAAATGTTTCTCAGGCCTTTCAGGGAATGCTGTTAACAGGGAATTACCATAATGATCAAACATCTGGGATTCTAATTTGAAAGCCTTGATGTTTAATTAATATTCCAAACCCCTAATCACCAGATAATCTGTCTTTGTTCAACTCAACACTGGTACAGAGACCATTCCATCCTGTGCTATTGCATAGCCATGACGGCTGCTGCTATTTGCAGTTGTGGTACTTGTAGCAAACAGACAGTAAGATGCTCAGAGCTCTGAGAGGTTGTTTCATTTGAGAAAATGTTTGCTAAATGGATCTTAAGGTCTGGAAGTTATTGATCTACTGAGAAAGCTGTAAGAAACAAACACATGACTTGTTGGGAAAGATTTAAGTATCGTGTATGAACCTTCATGATGCAGTTCCTAGAACAGAGAGATTGTAAAGCAATAATTTAATATTTTTTAAAATACAATGCTTATTCCTTCATGCTTGTTTTGTGCTACAAAAGTATTTTAAAGATTTACTAATTGAGTTGGTCAGTGGTTGGCAAGCTCAGGTACTCTAAACAGAGTAAAAGTATGGACTAGTTACCATGCTTACCATCTGTTCATTAGACATCATTGTAAATAAAGTTGCAGGGATAAATAAGTATCATTATCTTCACTTTGCAGCTGAGCAAAAACAGGCACAGATAGTTTAGGACACTCACCTCAGGTCATACAGTAACACAAGGGAATTCGGCATCTAGTCCGAGGGTCCAGCTGCCAGTCCATTGGCAGGCTCACGTGGTTCACTGTCAGGATAATACAACAGCAGTGTTACTTGTTCCCGTTTTATGCTCATGTCACTCTTCTGAAGAACTGACTGTTACTGGACCTGAATAAGGGTTGCATTATTCATGTGGGAAGTGGTCAAGGACAAACCTTGTCCACAGCACCATTTGGCAGTGCACTGTGCTGCATGGCTCCAAGGTGTGTATGTCTGGGATAACCAACTGCACCGGGACGAAATGAAAAGTGTGTAAGGCTGAACGATGCACTCTACTGTCCTGTGTTTAATTTTGATTGTGAAAACATGGAAAAATGGCAACTACTACATCTTTAGAGTGGGAAGCAGATTTTTTTTTTCTTTACTGTGGGCAGCAAGCTTGAATAACAAATGTCTCTTCTGAAAGACCTCTGCATGGTACCTGAAGGCCCCCCTCGGGCACTTCTGGTCCTGCGCACTTGCAGTCACAATAACCACGGGGTTCAGTTCCATTTTGTCTGAAAGATTTTCTCTGCAGACTTGCTAATAAGAAGAGAGTAACAGCTGCTGAAATGTGAAAATCTGAGAGTGATGATCTGATAGCATCTTAATGTGATACAGCAGCCGCTAAGAAGGGCGGGCGGTGGGAGGACATGTGTGACAGTCACAGGAACTGACTGACAGTTTGGCACATCAAATCTACCCTAATGGACTGTTTTAATCTGTTAGAGAAAAATAAATGCAGGGGGCTAGAGATGTCCCATCTAGGACCAATGAAAGTGATTTGAATTGCAGTGATAAAACATTTAGGTCACACACAGGTTTTGAGCCAATCCAGAAAGGTGTTCAGAACAGTGGGAAAAGGAGAATTTCTCTCCATGGTCTGAGGAAGTGCAATGAATGGGTTGAGCTATGAGTAGCAGGAAACGTTGTGTATTGGCAGTACCTGGTAAACCACAGACTAAGGAATAACTGAATCTGATAATGGACACCTGCTATATATCCCTCTCAAGTATACACCAGAGTGCTGACCTGCCTCGGCACGTGGCAAACGACTTTAAACAGCTTTTCCCTCTAGTAGGCTCAGAACAGCATGTCCCTCCCTTCCCCAGTCCCAAAAGTCCCAGCATTCAAGTCTCTGTGCTTACAGCTAAACAGCAAAGAGAAGTAAGAGGTGGAGGTAAGGTAGCTGTCCTAGGAAACCATAATGTCACAAATTATTTTTAACCAAATCTTTTAGTAAAAGGTTTTGATAGCTAATTAAGCCTTTGCTATGTTCTTTATATTACATAATGTTGTGACATCATGTGCCACTGGATTACATGGTCTGCAGTGGTTTGATATACTCCCATATCTGTGATAACATTTGTGTGATGAGTTGAAAGTAGAAGGAATCCATGTCTGAATAACTCTGTGGGCTACTGCAATGTATTCTTGGGTTTGAAAACAGCAGGTTGGTTGAGAAAAAAATCACAGTTGTTTGGGAACTCTTGAACAAGTCTTTAAACTTACTTGGAAGTCCCAGAGGAACCAGGATCGGTTCTCTTGTTTTCTGCAAAGATTTTATGCTTATTTCTGGGCTCTTCCACTTTTTAAAATGGCTGATGTGAGAACATGTCTTTGAGAAAGGTGCGGTTCCTTCCCATGTTGTCCTGGTTTTTGTCTCTTGTTACTTCTTGCAGTAAAAAAAGAGAGCAGACACGCCTAGAAATCAAAGTTTGTTGTAATATACATAGAGAGTCCTTAACATCCAGCAGTATTCTTCATTACAGATTCCTCAAATAATTTAATTCTTAGTGAAGATGAACAGCTTTCCTCTCTAATTCACTAGTTTGCCCATTTTTAATACTTCAGTGTCATTGCATCCATTGTAGCTTATTTTCAACACTGCCAGTGCAATTCTGCAGACATTTGCTTTACTGACAGTTAGCACTGTGGCAGTTGCTGCTACTACCTGATTCGAGGTGTACTGCTTACATACGGCTTTTGTGTTTCCCTCTCCACTCTTGTTATGTCACTACATGCTCAAGTGGTGCAATTGCTGGAGACAGAAAGGTATCTTACAAGCCCTGTTAGTGTGCTGATGAGAGTTTCCTTTTACAGAATGGCCAGGACGAGAAAGTCAGTGGACATATACAGCAGAGAAAGTACCAAAATGTAGAAAAGCTTAGTTTTGCTGCGTGCACAGGCAGTAACGTAACAGAGCTGGTGGAAATCAGTGTTGTCATTGATAAGGCAGACTCGCCAGCAGAGCAGCAATACTTTGGAGGCCAGGTTCCTACAGCTTGGTGCTGGAGATTGAGCCATATAACATTTTAGTGATTCATGGACAGTTTAGTTTTTCATTGGGCTGACAAGAATTCAGCACTCCCATTCACTCCAGCTAACAATTAAAAAAAACTCACTTCAATTTTCAGACTCTTACTAAGCCACACAAAAAAAGGCGACTTTATGAAAGAAAAGTAGTAAGTGGTGAAAAGGGGAGGGGGATGAATTCACCTTCACTAGTAAACACATTTTCTGTAGCTGCAAAATTACCAGGAACTGAAATTTTCCAGCTATTCTGAAATTTGGCTGTTGCTTTACAACTCCTGCTAGTTTTCCAAACAAAATAATGCATTACAATTATTTTGCCATCAGCCCAGCCTAAACACAAAGGAAGAAAGACACCACTTCTACCATGTTTATGTATGGAATGCTGTTGTTGCCTCTCATGAAGGACAGTGATTTAATGCGGGAGTTCAGAAACAGTGCAGAAGACCAGAAAAGAGGGGTAAGATTGAGTCACCCCTACCAGAGCACTTCGGAGAAGCAATTTGTTTTACAGATGAACTCACACAAATTTTGCTGAATAACACTTGGGTTCTTATAAAGAAAACAATACCAGACAGTTGGAAATATGTAAACAGTCCTGGCTCCAGGCACTTTCACCAAGTTAATACAGAGAGCAAAACCAGGAGCAACAATAGCATGTACACTGAGGTCACTGTGCTGCACAACACACTTCTGTCTTTATCTGGATGGATATAATAATCCTGAAGCTGTTCGGGGCCTGACTGACAACTGTCTTCCCTACCCCCTATCCCAAAAGAGGGTTGTTGAGCACCTAGAAGGTTGTTTAATTTTATTAATCTCACTCATCTATTTACTCATATTAAACATTATCCACATTACAAATGCCAGTTGTTCCTTTAGCATACCCCATTTCTGTCTCTGGATGGCCATGGCAATGCATGTCCATGGTGGGAGAAGGAGGAACAGCAACACTGTGAAGGGCGAGGGGCTGTGACCTTGTGTGCTGCTCTTCAGGGGTCCTGGCTGTTCATGGCTGGATGGAGGCAGAGGCTCTGCTGCAGGATTTGTTACAACTGGGGCTCAAACATCATGCCACTTCTGCTTCTCTTGCACTGGCGTAACCTAACAATGCCTTGCTTCAAGTTGAGTTACTTGGTCACTGACCAAGCCTCAACCTCTTGTGAAGACTGCTAAATATTTCTGTTTCATCTGAGTGATAGGACAGCAGAAGTGATAGAAAATGCCAAAAATGATATAGGATATAAAGGTCCTATACAGTTATTACCTGTTACAGAAAGCGGAATTCTGTCTTCTTCCAGTGCCTGTAGCATATTCTACCAAATGCTGACATACCAAAAGAACAGAGTTTTTCATCTTTTTGGCAGCGGATTTCATAGGGATTGAAGCTGAGTGGAGCAAAGCAAATCATAACATAGTCTCAGATGGCCAACAGATGACAGACCTAATACAAAGAAAAAAGATTTGGGATCTTAATGAATTAAAGTTGTGATATCCTTATAGATGATTTTGTACTTGAGGCTTCACAGTCTCTGTCACAACTACCAGCCATTCTTCCTAGTTGCCCCAAACAAATTCCTTCCAAGTTGAAAACATACTTTTCTTCAATCTCAAGTGAGAGTGACTGAAATTTGATCACTGCGGAATGGTAATCACAGGTATGGTTGTCAGCATAAAAAGACTGATGTTTTAACTCCACAGATTTTAAAATTCCACAGTATTTTTCATACCTGAAAAAGTATTTCTTGCATGTTATTTTCTACTGACGTATTGCACCAGATCAAGTGCAACAGGTATACCATTTAACTAGTAAGTTATCTGGTGTAACTTTGGCAGACATACTCCATCTCAAAGCTACGTCCCTACATCCATCAGATGTGCATAGGTCTCAGAGTTGGCTGTGTTTTAAATATCCTTAAACAGACATGCTTGACATCATCTCAGACATAGAAATATGAGACCAGCATGACAGAAGTGATAAACAGGCCATCAGCATTTTTCTGATTAAACTGCTAATCTTTATTTGCCAGTTTAAGTTCTTTAGGGAGTGAAGGAAAGCAGTATTAAGTTCAGATATTCATCTTTATGAAGTAAAAAAATACTAGGGGGTTTTGCCTAGATGAATATCCTGAGATTTCGAATATGAGAATAAAGGGGTCAGCCACCCAGTTACACCAACACAAATCTGATTTCTGGATACTTTTGTCATAAAACACAATTCTGTGAGAAAAATACTGTCTGTTCTTGCCAGCTTTCAGGTTACAAAAGCTACCTTTTGTAGAGTGTGCTAAGCTAATATTGCAGCTTTATGTGCAACTGTAGTTCAGCTTTGCTTTCCTCAACTTACCAATGCATCTGAATGGCACCTGAAATACTTTATCGTGGAATTTCCTTGGGTTTTGAATAAAGTTAAGGAAAAAATGCTTGTAGCTCTGCCATATGGAGGCAAATATGGGACAAAAATCAATTTCTTGAGACAAAAGACTTAGGTAGGTAAATTATACCATGAGTGACAGATGCTTTGATTAACATGTCTGAATTGAACACCGTATTTACCTCAAGTTACACATGCATATTTCTTCATGTCTTTAGCCTGACTGATTTTTCTAAGAGCTGTATTGAAGTGTGTAGAAAAAGAGTACCTGTCCAAGTTTCAGAAGATCTGTCCAAAACAAGCAGGTTTTTAAAGCTTGTAAATATATTAGCTTAACAATTCAAAAATTGCTCAAATTTGAAAGTGTTTTTTGTCTTTTTTTTCTTTTTTTTTTTTTTTTAATATGCCAGAAAGTATGGGAGCTGACAAAAGAAGGAATTTTTTTTAGCTATTCCATGTTTCTGCACATCAGTTTGGAGGTGTTCCTTTCCGTACAAATTCACAGGACAAATTGTACTTCAGGGGTAACTATCTTTGGATTCAGAAAAGTGAGGGGATGAAAATTCCAAATGCTGACAGTGGTAAAAATGAGATTGAAGATTTGGCTGTCTTTCAGTTGACCCTTGCAATCACTTTTGATTTGAATTTGGACTGGTCACTCACAACCAGAGCTTCTGGGAGCTGCCAGTTGAATTCAATAAACATCTTGGTGCTTGGTTTCCTTTCATAATAGTGTGCACAGACAAGTTAGAAATTTATGCAATATCATACGGCTGTCTTGTGCAAGTGTTGTTCAAACTGCAAAGCTTTCACTTTTTAAATTGATAGTGGTTTGTATCTTCCGCATTAGTATATAGATTCTGAAATCGTAACAAACAGAGATTCTAGAGACATGGGCTCTCAGTGAAGATGGTACAGTTGGGGTTTTTTTATCAGACATTTCACCCTCCATCACAAGTTTTCCATTCTCTGTTCATCTTCAAGTTTCTCCTCATGCCACCTCTCTGCACAGCTCTGTTCTGTCACCTTTCACTCTGGGCCATTTCATTTGTATTGTTCTCCAAGTCTCTGCAGTAAAGCAAGAAGTAGATGGAGCTTTCCACAAACAGTATTTTCTCCTGTAGCTGCTGTCTCCTGAAGCACAATTACCCCCTATTTCATCCTTCCCATTCTGTATGTGCCCTAGCTGTAGTGGCAGCAGTACTGGACTGCATGCAGGTAACCCTCTGCAGCTCAGTCTGAAGCTCTGCAGTAGCTGCCACTTTGGAATTTTCCAGGCCTCCCCTGTCCCCAGCAAGGTGCTCCTTTCCATGCCCTTTCTCTACTGCAGAACTGATGAGCTTTGCTTCTCCTAGCCCTGTGGTGGTAAACACCACTGCTGAGCGACGTGCCTGCAGCGTGGGCTCCTCCTGCTCCCATCCTTCAGCTTACAGTGTGCCTGATGGTGCTCCTTGATCTGTACTATGGCCAAAAGAAATAGGTACAAATTAGAGATCAAATCAGAAAGCGGACCACTATGATTCAGCTGCAGTAGTGTAATCGGGTGCAGAATCTGCCCCGTATTAAACATACCAGTGCCTATGTCCTCATGCAGAAAGTTGATGTTCACAATGTTCCTATGCATGGATCTATCAGTCACTACTCTGAAATCAAACAATTGTGGCATATCCTTCATCTCTAATTCACATATTTTGTTCCCTCTTTGTAGAAGAACTTATGAAAAATGTTGGTGAACAGGAAAAAGACCAAAGCAGAAATTCCACAGATGCACAGTTACAGGAAGAGACAACAAGGATACAAAATGAGAGTAGTCAGGGAAGCGATGGTACAACCTGCCCTCCCAGATCCATCGTCCTACAAGTAGTCTCTTTCGACACTCCTCTGAGTGATGAATCCAACTCAGAAAAATGCACTAACTCTGATCCGAACCAGAAAGATCTCACCGATGCCCAGCAAGAAACACAGCATACAGACCCACTGAATGGTAATACTTCATCACAGAGCACCAGTCAATCTAATGAAGCAGTCCAGGGTGAAGCTGCAGCAGTGTCTGGTATCTCCCTGTCAAACATCGACAGTAATGTAAAATATCAAAACAAGGTGTTGTACAAACCACTGGTGTAAGAAAGTTTCTTCAGGCTTGTGTAGAAACACCAGTGTCCTAAAGACATCAAATAAAAGCTGTTCGATATGAACAAATATAATCTGATGGATATTAGATATTTGGTATCTAGTCCAAATTTTTTTACATAAAATAGCAAGGCCTTTAGTTGAACTGGAGTAATGATTCTACAGTAATGTGCCTATTTGCAATTGCACAGCAGTTTGTTATCAGAAAATGAAGTAAACTTTCAAAACAGAACTAACATTTTCTCTTTGAATAGATGATTACTCTTATGCTATTAAAATGCACCCTCCTTAGTTTAGGCATCTAATACAACTATCATTTTGTAAACCGCATCCTTTGTACTAAATGTGGACTTTAGAGTAGATGGAATTTGCTAAGTCTAGCAGACAAGGGACGGTGTCATTGTCTAATAAGAAAGACAAGTCTCCTGACTGCAGCTTGCAGGACAAGTGGGGCAGCCAGAAAATCCCTGTAATTTCAGAATATATTTTTTAGAATGTATTTTATCACAAGCTGACTGTGGTTTAGTATCTGGTGATTGTAAGACAGTACCAAGGGCAAGATACCCAAGCAGCAGAAATAGATGTTCTCAAAAGTAACAGTCACTGTGCATTTTCATTTTATATTCATATGGTCTGAATTTGCTTATAACAGGAATTTGCTGGTAATAAGAATAATCAAGACATATAATGATACTTCTTTCCCTCACTTCTAATTAAAATGCTAAACCTGATAATGCTTTTGTGACAGTGAGCCTTGTAGTGTTATGCCAGAAGTATGGCATTGTCTGAGCAGCAACACTGCAACACTTATAAGGCTTAGCTTAGGCAGGAGGCTTGGCATGTTTCTCACAAATGCTTTTTATGGAGAACTCCCACTTATTCTAGGATTCTGTATTCCAGCATTCCTTGCTTTTATTGTTGACAGGTTTTTCTCCATCAGAAATGACAGATGGTTAATTTAGGGTCCTAAATCAAAATATTTAATCTAAAATTAATTTCACAGCATTTGAAGTTGTCTAATAATTGACATCTTTTGTCTTTTGACATGTATTTTTTGCAACAATTTTTGTATTACAGCCCAACTTGAAATTTATCTGCTTTAGAGAAGTTTCCCATGCCCTGAATGAAGAACTACATAGGAAAAGCTGCATCCTCTATCTTTCAAGCAGTGCGAAAGGCGGTTGTACTGTAACTGTCTTGGAGGGTCTTTAGATGGCTAACCACCAAAAATGCTGTTTCAGAAGTCAGATATGACTCAGCATGCAGTTAATGCCCTCTGTTGCCTACTGTATCATTACATTCCACCTTTCCTATGAGAACAGGGAAGTCTTATGTCAGGAAAAACCTAATCCTATTCATTTGCTAAGGTGGGGAATTTTCTGCAGGATGCCTTGTATTTTAACACTTCAAACTGCCAGAATTATGAGAAGAGTAAGAAGTGATTGAGTTGCTAATAGCGCATTTCCAAAGGCAAGGATGATCTGGAAGCTTTTTTTTTTCTTGAAGATGGTAAAAAAGATCTAATAACATGAATTCCACCAATCCAATGATGTTCCTATAAGTAACGAAATAGAAATGAGAGATTGATTTATTTTTGATTTTGTGAAAATAAATGGTATTGATAGGGTCCTGAACTAAAAGCCAGAGCTCATATGAGGAGATTGCTCAGATCTCGCATCACTAAAGAGGCAGTGGTATTTAAACCATGGGCTGACAGCTTATTGGGGAAGGGGGGACAGAGCAGGAGACATTAACTGCATCAAGTGATTAATCACACCGTAAGAGAAGCAGCAAATTATTATTAAGGCTACTCCAGAGGCTGAGTGATGAGCCAATACTCACTGGGATCTCCCAACTTACACCTGAGCCTCTGTAGCTTTTGCAGCACACATCTGTATTGCTACTGATTGGCACGGAAGGTTTTGGAATAGAAATGTAGATTTCTTTACTGAAACTGATCATCTGTGCCTGAAAAACTTAAACTGCTGTATAAAGGTATTTGGAAATGAATGGAACTGAAAAGATTTTTCCCCAAACCCTCCTTTTCTACAAGCTGTGCCTTTTTCTGCTGGCAAGAATATAAAAAAGCTACAGCTCATGCCATTGATCAAACACATGCCCAGCCATTGCAAAATTCTGTTCTGAACAGATCTTCAAATCAGTTTGAAAACTGTTCGTCTGATAGATTTTGTGATCAAATAGTCACCAGTTCTTGGTGCTGTCATGGGAAATTCAGAGAATTTATGCATTCCCGATTCTTTGGATCTTGCACTCTACAATGGTGACTTTTCACCTGTATAGAATTGTGAATCCTTCACATTTTTCAAGTGGAATTGTGCATTCCTGGTCATTCAACCTAAGCCTACAGAAAGTAAGTCTGCACTTCTTTTAGTATCATGGTCCTTTCATGGATCCCCTCAAAGTAATCCTAGTTCCTAAAGTCAGAAAACCACAAGATGAAACTGGATTTCTGATTTACACTGTCACTTTTTTAGTGGAGTTACTAATGCATAGAATAAGGATTTGGGTTAGGTGGTGTTTTTAAAGCCATCTGATACTTGAAGGCATTTTTATTTGTAATTTTATGTCAAACTTCTCTTCACTGTGGCATGTTATATTTACTCTCATCCGTCTCATTCAGTGATTATTTGTGTTCATTTTCTAACATAGATAAATAAATACTCAGGAACACAGGGACCTCGGTGAATATTTTTGCCTGGATTCTGTCACATTGTATTGTCAGAGTCCAGTCCTCTCAGACCAGGTCCTTTTAGATATTTCACTGGTGAAGAGCATAATGTTTAGTATCAAAATTGGCTGTTTGAAGACAGCAGATGCTGCATGGGATTTCTGACTTAGCAGTGATAGAAAACATGCTGAAAGCACACTGCAAATGTAAGTTAAGCTTAGCAAACTAGAGCAATTGCAGTACACAGCTCAATCCCAACACCGATGTGATTCCCATTACTGGTCTCTTGAATACACTCCCTGTCATGGTACTGGGTGTCCCAATGTCACACATGTCAAGGCACACATTGGTTAAGGCACACATGGGTTGAAGTCAGCTCAAGCCCATTGCTCTTTTCAAAATTATTTTGCTAATTGTTTAGTTTTTACCCTCTGTATTGGGCAGAGTCACATATTCACTTCCTCCAAACTGGTCTGTCAACCTCATGGAGACAGTCACACTAGTCTAATGAACCCAGGGAGGAGTGACTGCACCACCAGTTCATCCGCTCAGCTGGGATAGGGTCAATGGATCCACTCAACTCATTAGTTTCATTTATATAACATCTCATTCTTCCTGTTTTTCCAATATTTAAATCTTTCTTAAAAAAATATTTTTATATTTTATGGTCTTCTGAAATGACTTACAGAGGGA
Source organism: Gallinula chloropus (assembly GCF_964237585.1). Lineage (NCBI taxonomy): Eukaryota > Metazoa > Chordata > Aves > Gruiformes > Rallidae > Gallinula > Gallinula chloropus. Next base: position 26,278,961 of record NC_140090.1, on the reverse strand, counting down.
CTATGCCATCACGTTCTTAAAACTTTCCTAAGGACAGATCAGCCAGAGAAATCTGTCTATATATTATTTAACTACTATAATCTTTTAAGTCAACACTGACCCTTACACAGAACTTTATGCTTCTAATTAACCTCAGAGGAGACTGAATATTAATTTCTCAACTATGTCATGGATTATATAAATGAATGGTAGTCTTTCTCTGTGCCTGCTGACTAAACAAGTGTACTGCAGGTGTCTCCATCCCTGCAACACGCAGGAGCCACAGGCATTTTACAGACCCGGTCCTGGCTCTTTGAGACAAAGTGAATTGTTATCAGGTTGCTGCAGCAGCTTTAAGGACCTCTGCAGAGATTGTGCCACCATGTTATAGGTAACTGATAAGAAAGACAGTGCAGGCATTCAGTATTGGAATAGTCTGCAATATTCAATGCTGTCATACTAATCACCACTCTGTCACTCACTCACCCTTCCTCTGCAAGGGGATGGGGAGGAGAATGAAAAAAAACCCATGTGGGCTGATGTAAAGAGAGCTTAATACAAGAACAAAGGAAGAAGAAGGTCACAATAGCATCAATAAAAATAACAAGTGATGCACAAATGCAATTGCTCACAACATGCAGAAAAACCCCAGCCCAATGCCGAGTCTGCTTCAGAGCAGCGATTCTGTCTCGTGGCTTCCCCAGTTATATCTGGAGCATGACACTGCATGGCAAGGAACATCCCTTTGGACAGGCTGGGTCAGCTATCCTGACTGTGCTCTCCCAGCTTCCTGTGCACCTTTCAGAACATGGTAAGCTAACAAGTCCTGGACTTAGTGTAGAGACTACAGCGACCTGGCAACAACTGAACACTTCAGTGTGTTACCAACATTGTTCTCATGTTAAATCCAAATCACAGCACTGTACCAGCTAGAAATAAAATTACTCTATCATAGCCAAAACCAAGACAAATACTAAAGGGAAAACTCAGGCGAAAATATTTCCCATTTCTCTTTCACAGCAGTGCAGTGATTTAATTACATTCTAAACTTTCATTTAAACTGTCATTGTTGTTGTTAAGTGTAGATAGTTAATACTGGTATTTTTACAAGTTTTCACTGCTGCAGTGTGTGTAGAAGCCTCATAACTACAAATAGCACAGCAGCCTCTGTTTTCTGATATCTCCCTCCACTTTCTCTGAACGATGTTTGAGTGGTCCGGGCTGAGTGTGTTGTGTATAAGGCAGCAGCACTTGACACAGAAGGGGGATATAGCACAGGTAGCACCCCCACTTTTCACTTCTGCCCCTCTGTTGATGCCCAGTGGATCTAGACAGGACTCTTCTTACAAAGGTCAAGTGTTTTCAATGAAAAGTGACTTCAAGCAAGCAGGAGGCAGCATATGCTTGACCTAACATTTCTTCCCCCACTTCCCAAACTAGGGGTGTTTGGGTATTCAAAGCAGTACTGTACATCTGTCAGGACACTATTAACACTCTCCATGCTAGATGTTTCACCTCTTTACTTTCTATACTGAGGGTGGGGTGTAGAAGACTAAAGCAATTTTATTAACAGGAGTGTTAATAGAATGTCCTGGTCAGTGCGAAGGGACCGCTGGTGGGTTGCTGTTACAAGAACTCCCGTTATGCCCGAGTGTCATTTTTCTCCACAATGCCTTTGTCCTTTCCATCATCTCACTTTTGTTTAATTGAATGTTACAAGATTAAGTGGAACTATTATAAGGTGATTTTTTTTTTAAGTGATGATTTTCCTTTTCTCCTGTGTGATTTATTAATTAGAACATTAATTTTAAAACCTGCTTATGTTTAATTAACTCCAAGTTTCAATGATTTATAAATGCTAATTGGTACACTTTTAACTTTTCACTTATGATGATAGCCACATTAATCCTTAATATTAAAATGTAAAGGAGATCATAAATCTGTGATAAAACAGATGATAAGTAACTTTAGCCTATAGGACAGTCAATGGCTACCCAGCCATATCGAGTTGTGCAAAGCAACAATGTTGTCAGCAGCCAGTACCTGAAAAGCCCCTGGAGGATAACCAGGTTAAATAGCGGCGGGCAGATCCACATCCACAACATGCCAGTTTGATTTATGATAATGCAGGTGCCCCCACATAATCACCTGTGCTGTGCAAATGCTCATGATCATTCGGTGCCGTGGTGGCCCTGTGGTGCTCAGCCGAGTGCGGGACGCTTCGCATCCGCGCTGCGGTGCCTGGCCCCTTAGCGTTCCTTGTGCACGCTGCAGGGCTAAACAGCGGCAGGAGTCAGATCTTGGTGCTAAGGGAAGGCTGCTGTGTACCTGCATAGGATGAGGATGGAGGGAAGGTTATGTTAAAAGAGCAAACAATGTGTTTATAAAGCGGATAGGGATGATAGGATAGCAACCATCCATAGGAATTTATCAATTAAAAAAATAAAAAGGATGCATTGACAGGAAGAAATAAAGTTAGTTTAGAAGTTAACGTTTAGTTTTCATGAAAATTAAACACACGAAGTTTTTGTTTTAAGGCCTCTGCAGACCACTCCTATCCCATTATTAAAACTATACTACACATGCTACCTCAAGTATAAAACTTAAATACTTAGATCAATAGATTTTGGTTTTATACCTCTCCCCACTCCCTTTCTTTTTTTAATGGATAATAATAAAAATTTTGCTAAACCCTTCCAAAAACAACTGCAGGCTGAAAAATCTGGAGACGTTATTCTTAATTCACATTAATCAAATTTTGAGACTTTAAAAGCCTTTAGTTGCCTATATTCCACCTACACTAAGTTTATGTAAGATAAGAGGGACAGTGAAGAACGCTGCTCAGGGGAATATAGCCCATCTGTTGCTGGCCGCATCGCAGCACCCACTCTGCCAACATTCATGGTAATGAAACAAGGGTAAAATCAGTAACAATTCTTACTTGTTTACAGTGAAGCCATGGTGAATTCATAGATATTAACTTTCTTCTTTCCTCCTCATTCTCCTGAGCTCCTTTTCCTCTCTTCCCTTTCTCTTTTCTAAACTGCAAGCATCTTCAATATTTTCCTCTTGGATCACGTATCATCCTCTTTCAGCTGCTGTTCCTTTGTTTTCTGACTTTCAGAAGTCTTCCTCTGCCCATATTTTTATTTGTATATAGTCTTATACTTCTCATAGCTCATCTTCTCCACTTTTGAGACGTTTTTTCCTTTTTTGCATTATTAATCACTGGTAGGGTCAATCAACTGGTTCAAACTGAGAAGTTACTATAGAGTTAGTAAAGAGCACTGTAGCTTTTTACGTTCTCCCCATGCCTGCTATCTCAGTTTAAAATTTCCTCAGCCTTACTCATGCAAAGTTACTGAAGGAGTAGTTTAAGCAATAGCCTAATATTATGATTTTTGGTTTGAAATTGATGTTGTATCACTTAGTTCAAAAGCTGCTTGTGTCACTCAGTGTCATTGCTCCTATCTGATTGAAATAATTGAATCCTTCGAACTTGACACTGGCATCTTTCATTATCTGAGAGCAGCTTACTCCAATTCAAAAGCCTGCTTTAAAGAGAATTTAAACAGCACCTCTCTGCAGAGGTTGAATTTTGACTTTCAGTAAGTTGGAAGATCAAATAAAGCAAACCCAAACACACTTTATTTACATTTACTCATCTAAATGTCTCCATATTTTTGTTTCACGCTCTGATCTATTGCTTTTCTATCTTTTGCCTTATGGATAAACCATTATGATTAGTTAATTCAATCCTATGCTTACTCTGGTGAGAAAGCTATTAAAGAAAGCAGTGACTGAAGCTCATTTTGCCCTTAAAAAGGTCAGGAGGAAAAAGTCCCTGTCTGCCTAGGGCTGTGCAGATTCTCCAAGCTCCAGTAACTTCCTTGCTTAGGTTCTCTGTTGCATTTGTTTACCTTCCAGGTGAGCCTAAACACTGTAAGAAGACAGAAGATACAGTAAAAGCCACTGAGAAAGAAGCACTGATACAGAACTAGATTTGTGATTTCTTAAAAGCTTCTGATGTTACAGGAGGGACAGGTAATTTTGTCACTTCTTTCTTGTAATGGGGAGAGGTTTATATCATAAATTTATACCATAAATTGCTTAGTGCTATTATTATCCTCTTTGTTCCATTCCAGTTTTTGTTCATTACAAAATTTTGAAATGGGGACACTGTACACCCCATTTTCTACATCCACTTAAAAGCAATTTAATATAAAGAAGGGAAAAACAATACTTTTATGTCTCCTCTGAATACCTACTGTCAGACCAAATGGTCATGCAATTAAACATCCTCAAATCATGTATATTAAACACTGGAAGTAGTAGTATTAAAAAAAATATCTCTTTTACGACTTTTCATTTGACCTCCATTGCAGGAGAGGAGAACTCTAGCTCTTCCTACCCACCCCGTGCTCTCAGAGGCTGGTATCTGTCAACGTGTTCTTGGATCATCCTGTTTCTGTGGAGAGTGATTGGACAAAACAACCAAAAGTGTAAAATGTAAAACCCTGAGCTGGTAACTCAAGGCACTTCACAATTCTCAAGATGTCAGTTATATTTGTTGTTGCTATTTCCTCTTCTATTCTGCTTTCTTAAACTAGCCAAAACAATTTTTTCAGCCAAAGTTGGACCTTGCTTTATTGCATCACTGACACCAGACTTTTCCGGGTAACCATGAGACATGTGAAAATACAACATTTATCATCTGCCCGGGGTTGCTGTTTCGTATCCCTGCTACTAACGTCCATTGAAAATGGAAAGTCAAAATTAAACATTGTTATACATACTTGTTCATGCAACCATGATGCATGCAACATCGAAGTCCTACTTGTTAGCTTCCTTAAAGTATCTGGAAATAAACATAGGTGGACTGTACAGGAGAGTTGTAGAGTTACACTGACCAGCCTGCGTGGATGATGGTTCTTCCCCACTGCAGCGCCTGCCATATGGAGAGAACTGGTGTTTAACAAATGGATATTCAAAAGATCTCTTTAAAGTTAATTAAATAGCATCCAGCATTAAAGATTAAAATGTTCTCAGTCCTTTAGTATTTTGGAAGACCTCAGCAATGGTGTCGGCCCTACCATGAAGCTGATGCTTATTGTTTTGTAGGGCAGAAGATACAGTGACTGGAACACATAGAAATTGCTTCACTTCAGCAAAACTCTGTGTTGCCTCTCAGACAAAACTGGAAGGTGACGCTGAGGCCTTCTGCCACGGTTTGTCCCAAATACAAAGTTGATGATGTGGATCCTGCAAAGTCCTTGATAGCATTTGTTTCATTAAGAGAAAACACCAGACCATAGTTCTCTGAGAGGCAGCAAAAGCGGAGCACGCAGGCAGTCACCCCTGCAAGAAGCCTCAGAATGAGCCCTCCAGCCCAGACGGTGCCCAGAAGGAGACTCCGTTTGCATCTCTGCTTCCCTCGAGCTGCACGTGGCCCCTCCTGGCTTGCCCAGGTGTCCCACACAGCCACAGCCAACCTCATTTCCCTCTGCTGGAACCTGCCAGGAAACTTCCACGCTCCTCTCTGTGTTGTAGTCCCTTGGGTGGCTCGGCTCGCCGCACACCCAGTTCTCCTTTTCAGACCCTGTGGTTATTACCTCACTGACCAAAAAGTCTTTCTAGTCAGCCTTGGTCTGCTCTGAAGAGGACTTGTGGAGGCGGTGGTGCTCCCCTCTGTGCAGAGGCCTACGGGTGGTTGAAACCTATGTGCGATTCATGTGTCTCTTCAGGGATCTAACCAGAGCTCAGCAGGCATCAGGCACAGCCTCGGCACGGGCATGCTTTGTCCCGATGGAAGAAGGAATCATAAAATCATCACCCTAGACTGAGGGACCCTTAGACGTGCATACTTGTTGACTGTCTCTTTTCTGACAGCAGAGCAATTGGAATTGAGCTGGGAGAAGTGTGAGCTCTGAGCCCTGGGATAAGGGCATGCCAGAAGGTGGAATTCCTGTCATTGAATATGTAAGCCATATACACGCTATGCATAAGTAGTGTGCATAGTTTTAACTTAAGAAATGTTTGTGCATAGAGGATGTAAAAAGTGCATTTAAATTGTTTTGTGTATCGTCCAGGGCTTGTATTTAGCATGGACAAATTTCTGTACAGTGCAGTTAACGAATGAATTGTTAACGAATGAAATTGTATCATAAATGTTATAACGCAATTGATATTTTTTGCTAAGAGTTAAGGATTTATATATTCTCTGCTAGTGTTTGAGCAAATCATTAGTAGCCTGGACCAGTTCATGCACCTTTTTTTTCCCTTTATAATAAATTGTAAACCATCTTATGGCTTCGTACTGTCATTATGACAAGAGAGTAGCGGTCATATGAGACTTTTTTTTTAATTGTGTATTGCCATATGCTGTAGCCATGGAAAACCTTGTTTAAGATCTGAGAACTTGGGACCTTATCTCAGATATGTTGAGCATCTGCAGTACCCAAGAGATTTAAGTAGAACAAAAGATGACTGATATCTTTTAAAAATAGGCCAGTTAGGTATTTGTTTTTTACCTTTAACTGTGTGATTTATGATTCACTGAGACCAAAAGTCTGGAGCAATCAGAATTTAATGTTTTATTGTATTTTTCAGTTTCAGACTTTTGCCGTAGTGGAACTTTAGTTTTTTCCTGTGTCTCTATTCCATCATGATTTATGTACTCTGCAAGAATTTTTTCCTGGAAATACAAGCAGAAAATATAGCAGATTCTGCAGAGTACTCGGAGCATCCTGTGGGACTCTCAATGTCCTGTTGTTATAGCTGGGACCAAGATCTCCCACTGCAGAAACTAGAAGTAGCTCCTGATCTCACAGGAGGCATTCATTGCCTGCAGAACTCATTCATTAATATAGAAATATGATTGGTGTATAAATTATCCTATTTGCTCATTTTTATTCAGTTTTAATCACTGTGGTAGATGTTACTGAAATACAAAGAAGAGTCCTTAGTTTTTCTTTAATACCAACTGATGCTCTTCCTTTCTTCCTTCCTTTGTTCTTAGCAAGATTTTACCTGGACATGACCCAAAGCTTAGTCTGTTGTTTGGATGAGAAGGTATTTTCTTTGGCAGAGAAGACCGATATACACAACATGTGTTGGTTAAGGCTTTGACCTTGGGTGAAATTCGCATTTGGATGGCAGAAAGGCTTCTGAGAGAGCCTCTACCTGAACAACAGTTTTTCTCTGAAACCTGTAAGGCTGCGCTACCAAAACACTGCATGAGGCCATAAGAAATGGTGTTTGTATATGCATTTGTCCCACAGCATTATGGGCATGTACCCCCGCATTAAGCACACTGAGGAGCTGTCGCTATAGATTAGCCCTCAAGAGGTTTATTTTGTATTTTTATCTTGAGATATCTGACAGGTATATTATGTAATATTGTTATGGGTTATGATCTAGCCAGTATTTTTTTATTTAATTTTCAACAAGGCAATCTACAACTGTGTGTTTTTATTCTGCTGTATTTGTCCGTATTTCCTATGATGATATTGCCAAATAAATTTGATTTGAAGGCAAGGATCATGAAGCTCCTGCGTGTTAGTTACAAATTTGCTTTTCTGAAGCAAGTTTTATTTGTGTATGGTTGTCTTTGAAAGTGATGGAGCATAAATGGTTGTTTCCAACCCTTTCACCACCTGTGACCCCACACTTCTTCCATAACTGTGCCAGTTTGCCACACAAGCTCACTCGCATCCTCATAGCACTTTTGAAAACAATTTCTCTAAGCGAGTCTTGCCACCTTAGCCTTTACTGCCAAAGTACCCCTCACATAAAGAAAACCATAACCAATTAAATGGGATTTTTACCCAAAAAAAATCTTTACAGTGTGTTGGTATGGATGGAACCACTGGGACTGTTCATATTAGCAACAACTCTTCAGGAAGGGTATGACTTTCAGAGGCAGCTCCATGGCATAGTATAAATTTAATATCAGCCTAGTTCAATGGAGTAAGCAGGGCCCCTTCCTACTTAGACTGGAATGAATGGGAAGAATCCCATTGACCTAGACGCATATGAAATCCTAACAAGGTACATGATGGAAATAAATCCAGACAAATACTTTATATCACATTCTTTGCAGTTCTTTTTTCCCAGATGCTATCCCAGCTGTGTTGTGTGCGAAGGACCTTCCTGTGTTGTACAGATGCCAGAAGTCAAAGAAGCCGCTGTTGGGAGCAAAGTAACTTCAAATTAACAAATAAATGAAGATCCCGAGTGGTAAGTTTCTAAATCTACATATAACTACACAGTTATTACATGAGAAAGAAGAAAATGTAAGAATGATTTACAGCAACCTAAAGAGAATTAAATTTACAGTAGTTTAACAGGCAAAGGTTTGTCTGAGAGGGGATTCCATCCACTATTAAGTAATTCTTTGGAAAATCACATCCTTGAAAACCGGCATGGAAAAATGTGTGGAAATGGTGTTTAATACTACGAGGAAAAGACAGTGTCCTCTGTCAAACACAGTAGGCAGATATTTAGGCCACTTCCCTGGGATAATTTTACTTTTCTGGTCATTTAATTATTTAATGGATGTCAAGAGACTCCTTTTCCATGTCCCTGGGGAAATATTCAGAAGTTTTATCAAACTGTGAACATCTAAAGTAGTCCCTTGGGAAAAAAGGAGCAAGTCATAACCACAGAGCTATAAATGTGAAAAATCTCTTATAAAAATGGGCATTTTAAATGTTTGGGGATGAAATTTGCTGCAAAGCACTTCTCTTGTGCTTAGGCAAGTTCTTTGCTTCTAGCTCTTTAGTGAGAGCTGTTGGAGAACTTTCCATTGGCTGAGCTTGGATAGATAATATCTTAACCAAACGTGCTTTTTGGGCAAATGACATAATAGATGCACTTAAAGTTCATTAACTCATCAAAACTGATGAGTTTTATGAAAAATTCTCTGTAGATCTTTATTAGAAACCTTTATTAGAAACATAAATAGGGTGGTCAAAATCAAAATGGTGGCTACATTCTGTGCCTTGAGCTGATACATGCTTAAGCAGAATAGATGTTTTATCACTTTTGTTAGTATTGTAGTCATAAAGCTGTCTCACTGATGCATAGGGTCTAATACTGATGCAGGTACAAGCAACACTCCTGAACCAAAAGTTAATTTCATAACTGGGCACTAATTGGTTGTTTCTTGCTTTCTCTGGTTGTTTCTCAGGTGGTGTGCTGATTGCTTTCTGTAGTGGAGGGTATGCTGAGGGTCCAATGTGGCTGTACAAAGCACTGCTCAACTCTAAGCCATTGTAAATTATTTCATTGAAACTGGGCTTCCTTTTCTTTGAGACCTCTCTCCTTTGAGAGAGAACTCTCTTTCTCTCACCAGTCATAAATGAACAATCACCTTTATTACTTGGGTTACTTCAGTAGTTCACAACTGGAGTGAATGGCAGCATATTTGTGTCAAGCATCATAATATGATGCACAATGCATCTTTATTTTTTCATTTCTGTCCAGAACAGACCCCTATTCTGTAAGTCACGGTGTGCTTTGGGGTAAGGATGAACTGTGACTGCAGGCAGGGTAGTTCTCAGGGACATATGTGTGTTCCTAAGTAAAAGAGTTGATATTTCCAGTAAATCAGAGAATTAAAATGGCACGAGCAATTTAAATATTATTTATAATTGACCTTCATGTCTGGTTTTAATATTCAATCCATTCAGTGTTTAAAAAAGCAATTAAAAGTCCCATATAATGTTAAAACCCTTGATAAATGTAATAAACAAATGACATATTCAAAAGAGAAAATCTATGTCCCATTAGGAGAGAAAAAGAAAGATGAGAGCAACATATGGCAGTATAATTAGCATGATTAGGGGAGCACATCAACAGAATTTATGCTGCAGGGAAAATGTAATAAGAAACCAACACACTTTCCTGACTGCCTTGAAAACTGCAAATATCGCTCTCTGAAAAGGAGAAGATGCAGAAAGGCTCTCTGGCATTTAAAGCTGTAACTTGTGTTCTTCTGTCATTATTAAAGATGCACACAGCCATCTGCAAACCATTTATTTTTCCTGGAGTTCACATTGTCCCATTGCTTTGATTAATAAGGAGCAATATTACACCTCAGCTGCTTTTCAGAAAGATGCTATTTTGGAAACCTAATTAATACTCGTTCCACAGTTAGCTTGAGGTGTTCGTTAGTGCCAGATACTGAGTTCTTATTTGTTTCTCATTATGTGGAGAGTATTGCTTCTCAATGCCAACATTTTTGTTTTGCATTTTGGAATAACCTTTCGACACTCCCGCTTCCCACAGCCCTCCCCTCCGACGAGCTAATAACACCTGTCATTATTATTTTAACATGCCTATTATGTCTCTTGAAGACAATGTGGGCTATTTACATAGATAGACTATCCTGATGCACAGCAAATATTCCTGCCATTTTCTGAACAGTTGGGCCAAAAAGAAAAGCAAAATTTAGCAGCCTGCCAATACAATTCAAATCTCAGCTTACCACTAAGGGTCAGTATATACTCAGCAGACGAATCATTACAAAATGAAGCAGAGTATGTTTGGCCTAGCAGCAGTATGAAATATGTTTTTCTGCCCTAAAGAGCTCAGATTATTTAATAAGAAAAGCAAAACAAAAGTCCTATAGAAGAACTATAGATACTGAACTTGTAGAAACTCCACCAGCCAACTTTGCTGTAACTGGAGATTTGCATCTGCTTACCAAGTGGCCTGAGGTTTAGGAGAGGGTGCATAAGTATCTTACTTGAGTGCTGCTGGAGGAGGAGAAAGGACACTGGAGGAGAAAGGACAAAATACAGCAAAGCATATGAGGCATTTAGCATCCACTTTGTTGCCCAGTATCACACTCTGCATGAAAAGGTCAAATGTAGTTGCACATGTCAGGAACCAAGAGAACAACTGAAACTCTCATTGCAGCTCACCATTGCACTGCTAAAGGGGGAAGAAAAGAAATAAGAGGGAAGAGAAAAAAAAGGAAAAAAAAAAAGAGGAAAAAAAACTGAAAAGAAGCAAAAAGACAACAGCTATGGACCTGAGGAGTAATGTCATGCCATAAGAGCAGAGGAAAGGGGAGCTTTAGGGACTGCATGTTTTAAATATGCCCTTACATTGTACCCCCAGGGTTAGGGGTACTCTGGGAATAAGGTGCCTCATGAAAACACTGTGTCATAATCTGTAAGACAAAGGGGAGGAGGAGGAGCCACACACAGAGCAGGGGACATTGCACTGTACAGTGCCAGCTTCCAGGCTGGTACAGAAGCAGCCCCACAGCCCTGAGCAGCCCCACTTCAATCCCTCCACAACCACGGCGGCACTGCATCCTGCCTGGGCTCTGCAGAGAGCTTGGACAGCCGCCCAACACCTTGCCTTGTGCAATACAATAAATACATTTTCACAGAGCAAAAGCCACCAGAGACCTGGTCCTGGAAGTGCGGACAGACTGGCAGGTCTGTCCTTACTGACCAGCCTGGACACCATGGGAATCCCTGGCCCAAGCACAGACAGCCTGCAGCCCCGCCTTGGAGCCCACACAATTGTGATGGATGTGATAGTTTTGGTTCCGTAACACCTGTGGTGCAAGAACTAATGGTGGCGTTTCAGTTTACATTAGTGGGGAGAAATAATGACATTGTGAGAAGACTTCAGCAGTATTTATGGCAATCTTAAAAAAAAAAAAAGCAAGAAATTCAGTAATTAAATTGATAGCAGGAAGAGAGAGGCTTTCCTGTACACTACACATCATATTTCCCCAAAGGAAAATATGGTGCTGGCCAAAACCTGTGGCCATTCTCAAGCAAAATTCCTCTGACTTCAGTGGAAATTATTCTTTAGAAAGGACTTTTAAATCTTGGCTCTTACTCTGTAAGTATTTAAGTATTATCTGGTTTGCACCTGGAGAATAAACAACTTATACCATCCTGTTAATTCAACCATGGAATTTTTCCAAATAACTTACTAGCACAATGTCTCAATAAATCTCTTTGAAGGGAAGAACCTGTCAAGGAATAACAAGTATAGCATAAGAAAAAGAATTGAGGCTGTAAAGTGCAACAACGAAATGCCTTTAAACCGTTGAGTTAAGGGATACTGGGAAAAGACTGAGACCAGTCTGGGGTGATGGCTTTCAGTTCTTAAATAACATTTCCTGCAGTACCTTGAAAGCCAGAACCAGAACAGTAAATATACCACAGCATGGACAGGCGGCAGCTTTAAGGACAAGGAAGGGAGAAGGGGGAAAAGGCACAAACCAGAATTGCTCAGTAAGGAAGAACTATACTCTTTATTTGCCTGTGTAGGTTTCTTCTTGTTTTCTTTTTCCATCAACTTGATTGTGGAAATTAGATAAATACAACTCATCTCTCAAAAGCCTGCTCCCATCAAACCCGTAAGACTCTCCAGCAGGAGAAAGCACTGTGGGAGGAGACAGCTCAAACAGGGAGAGTGTCATCACAGTTTTCCTTTAGGGTGTTTGCATATTGACATTTTTCTTTGAGAAAAATGGTGTTCACTAACTTTTTGTCAACTCTCCCAATCCCCTATTTGTTCATCTCCATTAAAACAATAATGGATTTTGGGGTTTGCTTTAATCCATGCTTTGTGTGACATCATAAACACTTTGGGCAACAGTGATTGAGCATTGTCTCCCACAAAGACACTTACATCCTTCAAGGGTACCTATGTGGAGGTCACCATGCTGTGAGACAACCAAAGCTTCCAATTACATGCCAAGTATGAGAGACGCTCTCGAGTGAATGTGGCTGTTTTAAAATGTTGGAGGCTGTGCCAAACCCAGAAAAGATCTAGCTTAGTAAGCAGACTGCTTTTCCTGACCTTCCTTTCTGATTTCCTCACACCCACATATTTCTGGCACAGGAATTCACTGACCACCCACTGCAGCATTTCAGTTCTTCTGCATGACAAGCTCTTTTTTCCTGGGCTCTGTTGTTTTACTGATTCTTTTCTTATAGCTCCGCTTACTATATGCCTCACAAGTGGAAGATCAGAGAAACAGGGTTAGCTTATCTTTTTAAGCTAAAAATGGCTGATGCATAAAAATATGTGTATCTCGACTTTGTCCTTCAGATAAGGTCCCACCAGCAAAAGATGTCAGGGTGGATCCCTGGTAAAATCCCTGCAACAAGTTCTGTCACGTTGCCAGAAAGGAGGAGGCTGTTCCTGTGCTCAGACATGCTGCTTGCATAACCTTGGGCCAGAAAGGGAGAAAGAAACAGACTTTTAAAATGATAAAACACATCTGGAACATTTAGAGATGGGGAGGTGATAAGACCTGGATTTAGAGATGCATCTAAATACTGCTGTGGCTTTCTAAGGTACTTATCGGATGCAGATCACAGCTGTAAAACAAAATTGTTGCCCTCTCCTTGCTGCAGTAGCAATCCTGAAAACACTGAGCTCCAGTTCAAAGCAAAGCTTTTTTTAATCATTATTATTTTTCCTACTATTTATGAAGTGTAACTATTCTCAGGTCCAACAATCATCCTGAAACAGAATGTTCAGAGATAAATTCTCCAAGCTCGTAATCAGGTGTTTTGTTTTGCCTTTGAAATACCAAGATTCCAAAGTGTTTGATACCTTGTCTTGATATCAACTATTATAAATCACGTGCATTTTTTCATTTGCCCATACATCCTAGGCAGTCCTCATCTGAAGCCTCTGGGTACTAATGACCAGCAAAGCAATTAATATCAAAAGTGCTTTATTACCTAGCAACACAGATAGGTGTTGCAAGGTTAAACACCAACAACTGTTTTACATCTGAGAGTACTGTGGCAGTGAGCAACTGTGAGAAGAGCCTGGTGCTGTGAGAAAGCAAAGCTGGGGCCATGGCCCCACTCCTCTTGCTACCATTCCAGTCTTAACTTTAGTCCATTCAAATAGTTTCAGAAGGTTCACTTCCTTCGCTTTGTTGTTCATGGCATAAAAATCTCTCAGTCCTGAAAGTCCTGTGGCTCCTTCTGTACCACCAAAGAGCCCTTCTTTCAGCTCTTCTTGCGTGCTCATGCTGAGCTGGAGTCACAGATCCTGTTTGCAGTATTTCTACAGAAAACACCAACAAAGAAAACAGATACAGAGACACAGGTGGAAACCAAAGAGGTGGCTCTCTAATATAAAGAAACACTTGTTGACAGATCCGGGTCTCAGCAGGTCTCTCTGGAAGACCTTGGACTGAGAGTGAAATCACCATGTCAATGCAAGGCATCAACAAAAGGCTCTGTGTTTTCATACATTTCATTTTTTTTCCCTTCTTTTTGCTAGCTCAGCCCTTTAAAATACACTTAAAGTAGCGGACAGCTAAACCAAGTGTAAAACTTGGTATCAAAGGCAAAGGGTTAATACAGAACAGCAGCAAACTGTTTAAAAATTGGGCCATTGATAAAAAAGGAAATGATCCATGAAGCGTGACTTTGAAGAAACGTGCTTTTCCTTCTCCACATTATTTCATTTTATAGCATAGAGTTTGCATGGTCTAACAAATGAAGATGTTGGTGTGAATCATGCCAAACTCCACTTGAAATTCTAGGGCTCAGGCACATGATAAATCACTGCAGCTAGATGTTCACTGGCTGAAACTGTGACAAGTGCAGGCCAGCCTGGGCCTCTTCCACAAGGAGGCTGTACCCTGTAATTGCTGCAAGGAACAGAGGTGAGAATTGGCATTTCTCGCGGCTTGGCTGGTGCGACGGACCCTGCTCACGTATCTCACATACTCCTGTGTTTCCTCGGACTCCCAAATCAAAACTTTGTCTAATGTCTCCAGACAGCATTGATCTTGCATAAAGAGAAATAATTTTGGCTGATGTGACAAGGAACCCTCAGACCAAAAGCAAGATGAGTACTTCAAGCATTGCATCTCCAGGGAACACAGAGAAATTTTGCATCCTTCTCTGACTAAGAGTCACCTCTGCTTATTTTGTTCATATCTATGTTACCGCAAGTAACCCTAGCTGGTAAAAGCTGCCCTTAAGTGAAAGGATCACTTTGTATGAACATTTCTCTGCAGGCTAGACAAACCCATTGTACAATACACAATCTTGTCTAAATGAACATATTATTTATTCTGTAGCCTTTAAATTAGTTTTATTTACAGCGGGCCTTGGAGTACAGCTCACACGCAGTAGTTAAGCTCTGGCAGTACTGATGTCAGGTCGCTAACACATTTGCAAATTACATTTCTAAGTCATAGAAAATCAAAGTAAAATTATTTTAAAATAACTGTTTTATCTTCAGGGATAAGGACCACAGAACACATTACAGCAGGTGGCTGTAAATCCTAGCCGAGGTGCTCCCCAGGGAGCCCTGTCACCGCCGGCACGCCGAGCACTGCGGTGCAGGGACACAAGCTGTGGCGAATGGTCTGATGCACACGCAGCTGCGCAGTTCAGTTACTCTCCGTGACGGGGCTCCAGGCGGCTCCACACTGTTTAATGGTCCCACTCCTCTTCCCTTTCACTAACTCCCTCTTCTTCCTCTGGAAACGCTGAATCACTCTGACTCTTCAGATGCTTAATCCCTGAAAACATGGAAGTCATGGTTAAAGCCGTGTTAGCTCACAGCGGACTCTTCTTTCCTCAAAGAACAAACAAAAAACACAAACTAATGGCAAGTTTTTTAATGCTGATTCCCTTTTCCACAAACCTTAGTTCAAGGAGTTCTACAGCCTATTTCCAACAGAAATACTCTCTTCCTTGAATATTGGCTCCATGTTTGCCATGTTTTGTTGGAAAAACTACTGAAGGACGTCTTGTAGAATAGAAGTATCTGCTTCTCTTTTTTCCTTGTTAATCTTTGATCAGATTAGTGTTGCCCATCTCAAGCAAATTAAAAGTTTTCAAAGCTCAGGCAGTAGAGATGGGAGACCATTGCACCTGACAGAGAAGGAACTGCTTGCGCCGAAGCCATGACAGGGTTGGGTCATTTCTCACATGAAGAATGGATTCCACTGACCTCCAAATACCATGTGGGGTATTTGGAAAAGGCTTAATACTTATCATGGGATATTTGGAAGTTTAGGTTTAACGAAAGTTTTTAGAATTAACCAAATCACAAACTTCTTTTCCCTGTGCTGTCTTCTGTACAAGCAAGCAGGATGCAATGGCTGGGTCTAATCCCATCTTCTCAGCTCAGCTCTTCTGTGATAGAGGAATTCAAGCTAAAAAAGGAGGCAAAATCAAGCTAAAAGGATGACAGAGAGGAGATATCAGAAGTGTAGCATTACTTTTTTTTTTTAATGTAAATAGCAAATACACAAGATCAGTTTCTGGGTCCCTTAGTTTTTGCCAAAAGCAGTTGTAGTGGGAACCTAACTAATAGTCAAAAATGCATGATTTCAAGAAAATGTAAGCCTCAATTAGGTTTTCTGGTGTCACTACTGCCATTACATGGAAACATTTTTTGTTTTGTTACAGATCATACATAGTTCTACTCACCAGTTCTACTTGTCAGGAAAAAAAGCTTCCTTTATGCACCAGTTCCTCTGTTAAGGAGAAATTGCCCCCAGGCCACTTTAGATAACCACAGCTGGATAACGAACCACCCTGCTGTCCTAGTACTTGTAGAGGCACAGTTTTCAAAATGTGGTGCACCCTTAAGGCATACAGGGCAAGATCCAGATTGCCTCCAATTGTGAGTTAGAGGAACTGACAGTGTATGTCCAAGAGTCACGGCCCTGGCGTTGCCTAATCTGAATGTTCCTATACTTCACTGTTTATGTCCACACTGCTCCAAAATATGGGATATTATATAATGTAAGTTATTCCAGTTCTACAAAGTTACAAACAGCTGAAAACAGGATATTAGAATGGTATGTACAATGGGAGTGCAGCCCGCTCTGCTTCTAAGAGGAGCCCATCACTGCTCTGTGCTGGGCTCTGGGTTCCCCTCTATCGTTTTTCCACACAAATTACAGTACTTGGTTCCCCAGGAAACCATTTTTCAGATGTAAAACAAGCAAATAAATTAATGCTCCCAAGCCACATTACTTATAAATGTGCCCTGCAATAATCATACCATTTCCAATTAAGTAACTGTGATACATGAAGAAACACTTAGGGTGCTCAGCTACCTCCAAGCTGGCCTCTTTAGCAGCACCCTCTATTAAGACAAACACTTTAAATGTGGTATCACCTAACCATAGGTTAATGGACATTCATTTCACAATGATACTGTGTTTGTAGGGCAAATCAGCTTCCTGTTGTTTGCCTGTGAACTCAGAAAGCCATTTCTTGCACATTTACAGCACCCACCTAACAGCTACTGGAATTGCTAGGAGCCAGAAAGCAAAATGTTTTGGGGGATTTTTTTAAAGATTAAAAAAGGGAGTTAGGGACAAAAAAGAAGGCATGTTATATACAGTGAATATGATAAAGCTTCATTGAATTATTTTTTTTTAGTAGAAGCAAAGAGTTTTGGCTCTTTGTGGTTTAATTGCAACGTTCAATGTGAAGGAAATGGAGAGAAATTACATCAATGAGCATTTCCTATTGATTTTCACGTAGCAGGCAACTATCAGTCTTACCTAATGATTTTTCATAGCTTCTGTTCTACAGCTTGCCTTCACCTCTGCCAGTCATTCAATACCACAGTGTCACCTGAAAGCAAAGACTCACAGGGCTTCCTGTGCTAAGTGCATGAGGCTTGATGCCATTATGTATAAGCCTGAAGATGTTCTGACAGCATCAGGTTGTCTGAATTAACTGACCCTAAGTGTGGCTTTGTGAAGAAAGATGCTCAGCTACACGATGAAGTAAGTTAGCATGAATCAACATCCAGGCAATGACATTCCTGTCAGTAGAATGTGAACATGCATGACAGAAAAGGCTGGTGGTAGGTTTCCTGAAGGGAGACTTTTCATGCACAACATTCCAGACATTCACAGTGAAAAAAAAAAAAAAAAAAAAAAAAAAAGCCTGGGATACTAAAACTACTTAGTTAACGATGGCAATCACAGTACCAGCTGCATTACGCTGCAGCAACCCGCAGTGGCTGCCAGGGCAGTCAGACAGTGTTGGAGCTGGCCATGCCCAGGAGCACAATGGTATGTTCACCCACAGCTCCTGCTCATCTGAAACAGTTCAGAAGAGACAGTGGCTCAAAGTGTCACTCCAGTGGGGTTATTCAAGCTGAGTGCCCTGAAGCATATGGTAGCATTTGAGGATTGTTCTCGATGATCTCTTGAGGTCTTTTCCAACCCGTATAATTCTGTGATAAGGAGGTAGCAAGGTGAGGTTCTATCCACAGAGATTTTTTTCTGAATTGTCTCAATTCATACCCTGCATCTTTTTCTAGTGATATCTAAATTGTTTGCTGAGAGTTACACATTCTGGCTGGTGCAAATCATTACTCAGGTCACCCCAACCAGTGGCACCCCAACTGGTACTACAGCAATGTTAATTTATTAGAAAGGATGTTTCCTTCTCATCTTACCAATATTCACACACCAGTAACATAGTTCACACCAGTAACATAGTTCATGCCCTTAGCTTTCTCAAATAGCAATCAAGAGGCACCAAAAAGCTGTTACCTGGGCTTTGCATCTATTCACTGATGCAGAATGGTAGTAAAGATGAGCAATAACTAGAGACTTGTATCTGCCCTGCTCTGCTCTCCCATTGCCTGCAGAGGTGGCCTGTGGGCTTCGAGCTGTCCCACCAACCCCACCAGTCCCCTGTGCACAGCCTGACTATCACACTCTGCCTGGGTCCTTGCTCTTCGCCTGGGAGGTCTGACAGCAAAACCCCTTTCAGCCCCCAGGCTGTCCCATCTCACCACTCCCTGGCAACGATTTCATACCCACTGTGTGTTCAAACTCACTCTTATGTTGCCTTAAAACAAAGCCTGTCTGAACACTGCCTCTTGGTTTCCTTTTCCTTTCCCCTCCCCCTCACACCACCACCCCCCCCCCCACCCCTCACCCCCCCCCCCCCCCCCCCGCCCTTTTCAGGCTTCTAAAGCCAGCAGGACAAGAATTGTTTTTCCTCAAAGGACCCATATTTCACTGCAGGTAATTTAATCCAATTAATGCTGATGAAGAAACCCTTAATGCCAAGCCATATTCAGCAGCTATGCACTAATACACTTTGAACTGGTAATTCTTTTTAGATGAAGTCACTGCCTCAAAGCATATTTCTAGATTACTTATAAATTATAACTGCAAATGTGACAACTTTCTGGCATTTTTGCAGTCACATAACAACATCTATACTGTTTAATCAACAATTGTCTTTTTGCTTTTCTCCATCTGACCAGAGCATCAGATTAGAAGGCTAAGCAGTGTCACAAGATATGAAATAACCAAGTGTTCCTGAATTAAATAACTCTTGGGGAAATAAAAAATAAATTGAGTAATTAAGGCAGCTCCCCATCTCAAGTAATTAAGGCAGCTCCCCATCCTATTTAACACTTCTTTCTTCACCCTGCCTCACTGCCCAAGGAGCAGCGTTGACATTTACCAAACTCAGGATTCAAGTCTGGTTGGCAATTTCAATTCCCCAAAGTTTGAAGAGTTATTTAGTTTTATGATTTGAAGCTGATCCTCTCTATCAAAAACATATTTCCAGCTTTTCAGAAAGCAATGAAAGGCAAAGCAGAGCTACAGACAAAGCAGCCTCATATTCAGCATTTCAGAACTCAAATCACTTTGAAATTATCAAGCAAACCAACCTGGACAAAGAGGATAATATCTAAATAAAAATGTCTCCTTTGTGCCAATCCTAACTGAAATACTTCTGGTTCCCCCAAAAATGAGAATATCAATACAGAAATCACATACGCAGGTGCCCTAATAAGAAAAAGAACATTTCTTTTTTACGGAATGTTTTGAATTTATCAGTCTAATATATTTTGACTCCTTCCTCTTTATTTTTTTTCCCAAACTGAAATGAATTTTTTAATTAAGAAAAGAACAAAAAACTCCCAAAACTAATGTCATGAAAACCAGCATTGACCACAGGTCTTTAGCTAAGTTGAATGCAGTGAGAGGCAGTTGTGAAGGTGATAGGGCCCAGAAGAGACCACAGGTCTTCAGGACCCCATGACTGAGCTCCAAAGCCAAAAAAGATAATGTCTAAAGTGGATGAAAATCAAGACATGGTAAATGAGAAATATAGAAATCGAGGTGCTCAGTACCTTCTTTATCTTGATCTGGTCTGAGAAGGTCTACCAGGCCTTTGTGCCCACAGACAAGGAGGAGGAGGACAGTGTACTTCTCAAATACAGAAATTATGAGCTCCTTTATAGAGACCCTGATGAAAAGAGTTCATTCCTTCTGTCCAAATTAAAATTCTAAAGTGCAACTTTGGCAGAAGTCTGCAGAAGTCTAAGCCATTTGCACGAAGTGCTAAAAAATCAAGCTCTTGATCTCATTTACAAAATGTTTGGGTTTTTTCCTGACATTCAGGCTTACACATATCTGATTTCCACTCTTCTCTACATCATCATATCCAATTTTCATCTAAGACTTGCGCATTTTTCTTGCTTAATGTGTCTAATATAATACTTAATATTCATCCAGTGAAAACAATAATCAAAGATCCTTATCCCAGGGTTTTCACTGCTACCACATCCCCTTCTATAGGCTTTATAAATGTACCTGCACTCCTGCATTCAGTGTTCCAAAGTTACAACCACCTGAATAATTTCCCTCATCACTTGCTATGCCACCACTGAGCAACTCACTTTCCCCCTTGAGTTCCTTCTACTGATTCCCTCCAAGAATTTTTGGACTAATGGTGGCTATTCATGCTTTCAAGGAAAGTTTCTTTGCACATTATGAGGCTCACTTGCTCTCATCTCAAACCAAAAACAGATACAGCTCCATTTGCCAGGCTTTTAAATGAGCGTTTTCATCCCTTCTCCTACATAGGAGAGAGACAACTATCGGCCTCCACAGCGACTTCCAACTCCTCCTCAAAGCTCTCAGTAATGGAATTTGAGAAACAACCTGAGAACATGTATGTTGTCAGCATGCTGAGACAGATGGTTGCATTCCTCCCTATGTTCCTGTATTCGTGCCTGGGTTTGATTGCTACACCCCAGCTGGGAGTTCCCCAGTGCAACAACTGACTTCTGCTAAACTTCTGAACAAGGCTTAATGCAGCATAGTCCTAATCCCTGGTGTGGGTTCCTGGGTGCTACATTAACATTAATACGATATGACAAGAACTGTGGCATACAGTGATCAGTGGGGGATTACCGACTATGAACCAAGAGCTAGACCATGACTGGTATTTGTATGCAAACAGAAAATGTGTTTTACATACCTTTCCCTGTGTTTCTTCATTCCCACCTACACAAATGGCTTCAGTCTGCCAAGCTGGCAGCAATTATTTCATCTGCTGATGCTCATGTTCATAAACCGCACCAAATCACCTGTGGCAGCAGGCTAATCCTGCTTCAAGTAGACCCAGCACAAGAGCAGCAACCCAGCCTCGCTGAGGGTGGCAACTTTGGTGTGTGCCAGGGCAGCTACTCTCTTGGGTGGTCCCTGAGCCACCAGTAGGCCAAGAACATCATAAAGTAATCTGTGAAGTGACAGCAATAAAACACACAGACAGAATTCCCGTATGTGACAGAACAAACATGAGGGAGGAAGGACAAAATAAAAGTAAATGGACACGAAAGATCTGCTTTGCAGATGTGGGCAATGTGAAGTCTGCTTGATGCAATGTTTGGAAGTTTCCAAAAAGTTAGTTTGCTCTTTTTTTTTGAGAAAGACTAAAAGATGCTGCTCTGTGGAACTATCTCAAAGAACTCTCAACTGTACTCGTGCCTGTAAGTTTTTGTTAGCCAAGGTTTCACAGCAAAGTAACACTAATGACTTGAAGGCTAATAAATGACATGCAAAGGCCTGCCCTTATTCCTGTGGTCAATGAGACTGAGCACAACCACATAATTTGTCATTTGGTCCCACTTGGTCCCACTCCTGCAGAAGTTAATGAGACTTTCTCTTACTGCTTTCAAAGAAGGAAGGGCCAGGTTTTGTAACTGATATTAGTTTTCATTTATAAAGAAGAAATAACTTCAAACAGTTACTGTTTATTTACAATGAATGCATGCAAAATGCTATAAATTAATGTGGCTTTAATGTTTGAGGTATGAGACAAAGTGACAGAAAATTGTAGCACTAGCTATTCTCAAACTCTTGTTTAGATTATCTGAGGAAAAAAGAAATCAGACTGTCACTCTGTCCTTCACAGCTCATGGAGTCTTCAAAGGCCAGCACACATGGTGGGCCTTCAACATTTAGAATAAAAAGAATCTGAAGCACCAGTGTGACAGTTTAAACTGTGTTGACATTTTTAGCAAGTTATGAATCAGCAAGAAATCTCATGTGCCACATTATTTTATACCTAAGCTTAGGCTGAGGAAGAGACATTTTTTGCATGTGTCTGTTATTATGACGAGAACAAGATATTATTCCATTGTGCAATCTCATCTCCTTGAATGTGCATCTCTTTCACAAGTGCTAATATCTAAATCAAAACAAATATCTGAAGTATTTGCAAATATTATGGGTTTATGAAGGTCACATATCAGATCCGGACCAGATCAGATCATCACCATATCCAGCAGGTCACCATGGCCTCATAAAAGTTTGTGAATGACCATTCGGATACCAAGCAACAAGGACCAACCAATTTTGCTAATGTCTGCTGGTTGTTACTAACTCTTCTCTTAGGTCCAGATATACAACATTCAGTCCTCATGGTGAGCCTTTTAAATGACAAATCTGAGGGCTCGTGCTTCCTCCACAGTCAAAAGACTCAGTGTTAAACCATCACAATGAAGACTGTATGAGAGCAGCAAAATTCCTGCTGCAAATGCCTGGCTGCATTCCATTTTTTTCTCTCACACAGCAGTTTCCATTCCATTTTTCCTTCTCAGAAGCCGTTCAAAGCAACACTGGCTCCATAAGCCTAGCGTGAAGGAGCTGCTTCAGCACAGGAAGGCTTTTGTCGGTCCTCCATGGGCTGGCCAGAACATGGACCGGAGACAGAGGTCAGCTTGGCTGTGGCTGAAGGGACTGCATCTCCCGCTTACAGTAGCCAAAAAAGTAAACAGAGAGGCTTTTGTCACCCCAGGCAATTTCTGCTAGTATGTAAACATCTCATGTTACTGGTTCCTTCCTGCTCTCCCTAGCCCTCAGACTGCAGATGTCAGCCAGCCTTCAGAGTTCAAATGAGCAGCAGGAGCCCCACGGTGAGCTAAGTGGGTGTTTCAGCCGGTAACAGTCAGCCCAACACTAATTCATGCTTTGGAAAACCTGAACACGCTTCACAGCAACAGTTGTTGTTGACAACAACAACAACTTGAGCAGAAAAAAACCCCATGTAGAGGTCACTTCCACACCAGTAACACAGCAGGACAGTACTGCCAGGTTCTCCTCCTGCATGGCTCCAGGTGCTGGTCTGGCTGGGCAGCTGGAGGCTGCAACCAGGAGAGGATTAAAGCTTTTCTGTTTTTTGTCCCAATTTTTCATAGCTCAGAGATTTTGTGATTCAGAGGTAGGCTTAGAGCTTTGACAAGCATGCTTGAGTTCAACAAACGCAGGTAGATCTTCAAAGGTGCAGTGCTCTGATGGGAGGCTTGCTAGATGGTCAGGGCCACCCCTCAGAAAGCAGCTGCCTGGATTCCAGGTTTTAGTCGGCAATATGGTTGTTTGCTGGAATTGCTAAACACCAGCTTTAACTGGCAGTACCATTTGCAGCCAGGCAAATGTTTAACAATGTCTGTTTAACAGTAGATCAAAATCACAGGACTGGTGGAATTGTTCCCATATGTCAAAGGATTACAGTAATTCCTTCAAATATAGGATCACATTTTTAAACCTGAATCAGCAGCTCCACAATAACAGAAGCCAATAGCTCTGCTACTGTTCGCAAAACACGCGTTAGATCACAAAAGATGTGTTAGAACACACTGGCCTTAAAAGTTTACAAGTGGCATTTTTTAAGCATGGCTCCTGTAAATGAAAACATCTTACATTTCCCCAGGCAGCTTCTGTCATAATTTGACACAAGCTGCTCTGGGGTAGTTTCTCTTTCCAGTTTGAGACACTCTGTAGGCTGACTACCTTAAAAGCTGTGAGGAAAGAAGCAGGACATAGGTTTTGCACATAGAAAATCACTTCAGTCAGGACCTGGGAAAGCTGATGCTCAAGACAATATGAAACTACACTCAGTATTTCAACTGCAGCATGTAAGTCTGTTTAGAGGTAGGGACAAGAAAAACATTAGTTAGACAGGTTGCTAAGTACAAAATAAAACAATGTTATCATCTTTCTTGTCATAAGTGAAGGAAGGGAAAGGTTAAGGACAATTAGATAAATCTCACCTTTCATAAGAAGTCCAAACTTTGGCATTTTAAAATTAATTATGGATCAAGAATAGCAGTAGGTAGCAGGGCGTGCTTTATGCTAGAGATTCAATTATATAAAAATAATGGTCTTTTCATAGTCCTAGAATCAATGACCATTTACAGCAACAATCCTCCTCTCGTCTCTAGGAACAGACACTTTGTTCACAGGTACTATTCTTTTTGGTGAGGATAAAAAAAAGGGTTCTGCTCCTGATATGTTAGTATATTACATGGTGATTTATATATGAGAAAGGAAATTGAGTGTCATACCAATTTAATTTTCTCTGATCTATTCCTGCAAATAATGGTAACCAAAGCCATTTTCTCTTATTTTATTTTTACTTCACTAGTTCATAACAGGAGATCTCTCACCCTGGCCACTTCTCTTCCTGCAGCAGTTATTCAAGCCTTTATAATTTCTAATGAAAATTAGAAATGCATTCTTCTCCAAAGCTGCTGGCAATGCTGCACAAACCAGTCTTCAAAGTAAATGCACAAGCATTTCTAAGGGATTTTACTTCAGCAAGTAATTCTTGAGGAAAATACTGTATTATCAAACCTGAACTTGAGGAGTCCAAGCTGCTTGGATGTTAGGTGGCTGAGGCTTGCATCCTGAGCTACTTATGGTTGCCAGGATATGGAAAATACACTGTGACCGAACAGCAGCATTGCTTTCCTTCTTTTTTTTTTTTTTTAATGCCATCAATCTTAACTTCAAATTAAATTGCTTCCATTTGAATGACAACTTCTATTAGGGTTTAAAAAAATGTATTGGCTGGCAGAGGTCTGCTTATGGTGGAGACAGATGAAGCAGTACACCTCTGCCTCAAAATCTGCAATGAAGGTGGTGTGTGGCTCAGGTGCCAGGGAGGGCTGTGACAGCCCACTCACAGCAGGGCAAACCCACTGCATGCTGCTGTTCTGGCAGTGCGTGTGACAGAAGCGAAGGGCTGAAGGAAACTGCTGCTTAATGGTTTGCCTGGTTTGTTAAAACAACCTACATGTGTTATAGGAAAATTAATTTTTATACAAGTTCAAAACACAAAAGAAATTGATGTTTTTGCAGGCAAACCCGTACTGAAAATGCTTTACAAAATATTTTTCATCTCCCCAATTTCACGAGCTGTTTCCAAGCAGCTGCATTTCAGTGTTCTTTAGGCATTCTTATCTGAGTTCAATGGACAGCTGCTCTCTTTTTCCTGGACAACTGCTCTGTGGCTCTACTTTTTTATATTTTGGCTGACATGGGGATTTTTCTGAGGTCATGAAACCTAAACAGAGGAGAAAAAACTTACTGCCACATCCTGAGGGAAGAGAGTCCTTGACAGAGAGCAGGGGAGGCTGTAATACTGAGAACCAGAAGCCTGAACACATGACGCGGTGAATGAAGTCCTGTGTGTAACGAGTGAGCAGCTTTTGCTGTTTCACAGCTTCTTGTTTCACCCCGAGGCCTGGCATGGTACCCTGAGCATTCTGTTCAGTTTCTATTCTGGACCCCTATTTTCTGTTTTTGCTGTTCCTTTTGTGGCTATCTCCTACCATGGCCCAGGGCAGATACAGCACAAGATTAGTTAGTGGCAGATTTAAATCTCTTGCTGAATACTCTGTGCAGCCTGAGGTTTTTAAGGTGCAAATAAAAAGCTTTCCAGTGAGTTGTACTTTTTAAAATGAAGACAGCAGCAAAATATTTCCTGGTCAGCCAAAAATCCAAGGTGGTATTTCATTGTCATACTTCCATGTGTGGCTTTCACTTTTAATTAATCCAGTCTGTTTGGTTTCTGTCAGAAGTGTATAAGCTTCTCTGTTAATTTGCTGATGAATCCCCTACTGAGTTATAATTATAATCTTCATTGTGATCCTTCTTATGATGACAAAGGAGATAGGATTTTGGCATCAGCATGACCTGACATCACTGATATTGTAAATGTTAGAATGAGCTCTTTTCTTTTAAGTATTTTATAAACTCCTTCAGAATTACAGAAACATTCTGATGATTAAACAAGTGACTGATAGGTTAGGGTTTACATTAAATTATCCCTGTTGCAGTTGCATCATGGGTGGCATATGAGTAGCAGGCAAGTACCATTTTCTTTATATTACAGGTACTGTATCTGTAGTCCCTGCATCAAAGCAAGAATCTGTCAGGAAGAATGAACCTTTTCAGTTCTTCAACACCTCAGTGCCTGCGAGCTGCTGAGATCATCTCAAGCAGCAGGGATTCATTTCAGAACACCAGAGCTGAAGATGGGTTGAGTCTTTCCCTTCTCCCTCTGCAGCAGGCATTTCATGCTAACCAAAACAAAGCCTGTGATATGA
Organism: Gallinula chloropus; assembly: GCF_964237585.1. Taxonomy (NCBI): domain Eukaryota; kingdom Metazoa; phylum Chordata; class Aves; order Gruiformes; family Rallidae; genus Gallinula; species Gallinula chloropus. Next base: position 26,252,285 of record NC_140090.1, on the reverse strand, counting down.
GTTATGCATCAAGTCAGCTTAACTGCCTAGGAGCACCAGAGTATTTCTGGAAGATCAGAGCCAGTCCCTCTTCTGGTTCTCTTTTAACACTCCCTGGCTCTAGAGAGACTTTTCTTATTAGGGGGTTGCAGCTTGCCTTAATCATAATTTTTAATTCTGAGATACAACACATTATCATCCAAACAAACTGACATTTAAAGAGCGCTCTTATAGAAGTAGGGAACGTACTACCATAAAATCAGGTGTCATCCATGAGACTGCAAGGTGAAATTCACATACGGGCAGCTGCAGAATGCAGTTTTTACTGTGCTTGTCCTCACCATGATAGGAAAGGTTTAAATTTCATAAATGATAGATAAACCAGCTATTTAATCACAGAATTGTTGAGTCTGGAAGGTACCTCCAAGAGACTGCCTAGTTCAAACCCCTGCTCAACACAGGATCAGCTGGAGCAGGTTTCCCAGGAGTGTATGCAGTCAGATATTTAATATATCCAAGGATGGTGATGCCACATGCTTCCTCAGAAACTTGTTCCACTGCTTGACCCCTCTTACAGAAAGAAAAAAAGAGGAGGTGGGAGTTTTTCTTATATTTAAGTTGAATTTCCTGTATTTCAATTTGTGCGCATTGTCTTTGTCCTAATTTTCTAGCAGAGTAGCCAAGGAAACTGTGCCTGTTATTACTGTGCCATAGACATATCTGTATTTAAACATAAAATTGCATCACCAGTCTGGAAGGTAATTGTGTAGAAGAGGCAGTAAGGATGGTGGATATCTCTCCCTAATTTTTAATACCTTTGCAGTGTTTAACATAGGGTTTTCCAAAGAATCCATGCTCCTAACTCCTAAATGCATCCTGGACCCTGAGAACCCAAGTCTTGTAGGCTGCAGCTAAAAACACAGTAAAGAGTGCCAGGAGGCAGGTCTGGGCACTGTCCTATGCTGGCTGCACTGACTGACTGTTAGACTCGAATGCCTATTTTGTTCTCCTAAAAAATACACTCTGAGGACAAAAAAGCATGTCTAGGTCCTTTCCCTCATGTAACAGTTTTGTAGGATTTAAATATGCTCAAAAGCATGGGTGCTGACCTTGTGCACACTACGGCTCCTCAGACTGAAAAACTGATACAGCATCAAGTCTGAGACAACACAAACATTTCTGGGTGCTGAAATTTCTCCTTATGTTGATAACTTTAGTAATATTTTACATTTTAAATGTTTCCATTTTAACTCATTATACTCACAAACAACTAAAACCCCACCAAATTCTTATGTTTAAGTGTGGGGTTTTTCGTACTGCTGGCAAACTAAAACCCAATATTAAGAAATCAACATATTAAGAATATTAAGAATTCAACATAAAATGCAGTCACCACATCCTATTACAGCAGACACATCCAGTACCACTTTGCAGCTGTCACTGGCAGCATAACATCAGGGGCAAACCTTCAGTGGCTATTCTGTGAGTGACTTGAGCTTGCAAGAAACCTACCACTTCTGGTTTGCCTAAGGCATCAAAATACCCCAGAGCCAGCATCCAGTACAGCCAGAGTGTGATTACACCATGAAAGCATGCTGCCTGGCATGCATAGGAACAGTCAGAGCTGAAAACAGGTATTGCTCTCAGTTTTACTGGAAAGCACAAGCAGTCATCCAGGAGAAAGAGTATCAATTTCATCAATTTAACTGTGGAAAATATAGATAAAGTACAGAAAAAGTAGGCTCTTCTCTAAAGGCTTAGATGCATTTGTAACAGAAACACGGATTCTGTAAAAATGAGCTTTAACACTATTTCTATTTTTGATCTTGCTGGGAGTGAGTCTGAAGAAAAGCCAGGCTCTGACCCTGTCAGGGGTTTGGGGAAAACCTCTGGCACGCAGGTGAAACGTAGTAATGACCTAACAGATTTCAGTTGGTAATTATAAATTGCAGTCCGACTTTAATGTAATGCCACTCCTTCTTTTATAACCTTTTTTGCCTATTTATTTCCAAAACTTTTCAACATGCTGCTTTAGAAAAAAGCATCTAGTAATTCACCAGAACCAGTGAGGAACTGCACCTCATGTCACCAGGGGGAGCTTGCGTGCCAAAAAGCCCATTGTTTTTTTCAGTAACTGAAAAAATCGCAGAGATTGGAAACTGAATTTAGACATAATTTCTCCTTATTCCTCAAAGAAAAAGAAGAACCTGCTGCCTAGCTTTGCCTTTGGACAGGGTAGCCAGCCTGTGGGGTACGCTGTTATTCTGGGATACTGAATAACCCTGATAATACACTGGGGTACAGCTTGCTCTGCTGCCCCAGTCATTCAGCCCCTCTCTTCAGTGGTGGTTTCACTGTCTTCAGCTCATCTCCATTCGACTGACCTCATCTTTCTTGAGTGTAATGTTTCAAACTGGACACAGTCCCAGCTAAGCTGGGCAGATGTGCCTGAGTTTCCTATGCCTGACCAGCTGCTTTCCAGGTACAAGAGCAGGTCTGGTGTGTCCCATGTCCCTGCCACCCAGAAAGACATACTGTAGTGAATAGCCCAAAAACCAGCACCATTTCCAGGGTTTACATGTACTTCTTGTTGAGCGCACAACATATGCAGTAAAGGTGCACCTTGAGCTGAGAGCAAGCATTTGAGACTTCCTTTTTTTTTGCTTCTGGGTGGTCATTAGATCCCACAATTCCTTTTAATGAATTCCTAAAATTAGTTACTCTGTAGGTTACTTGCAGACTGCTGAGAACCTTCTCTGCCTGTAAAAGACCCACAGAATAACATTGGTTCCTATATCGGGTGAGCACTGAAAAACCCCAAAAATCCTTCTACTCTTGCAAGAAAAATTAGCAGCTACACCAGATGAGAACTTTTTAAACAACATCCTTCTGGCCCGTGCAGCTCACAGGAAAATGAATCCTTTTTCAAATCCATATGCTTGCTGCAGTATTTCCTGTGTTTTTCTAGTCACATTCACACGCATAATTCATGTGAGTGTTCAGTCCTAGCTGTGGGCCTGAAAGGATGTGGTTGAAATCTTCAGGCTGCTCATGTTCTTGTCTCCATGCCAAAGCTCTGGTGGATGGTTTTGGGAACTCAGTGTTCCTGCTAAACTGGGCAATGTCGCATCCCAAGGGGTGAAGGAAGGGAGAAATTATGGAGGGGAGGAGAACCACATGGCCTTCTTCAGAAAATTTTTGCTTTTCAATAAATTCAGACTAATAGGCATCCACTTCAAAAGGAAAAAAAAAAAATCGAATCATAAAAAATCAGACAACATCCCTACCACAAGTAACCCAACACAGATGGTCCCTGAGAATCAGAAGCAAATTTTGTCTTAGTCTTATTTTGGTCTAACCGCAGAAATAAGGCCCATGTTGCTCAGAGACTGAGATAACATAAAGCTAACACGCCACTTGGACATTAACTTGGGCCAGAGTGAAACATGATGGTAGAAAGTAAAATAACTAATGTCAAGCTACTGTCCCTGGAAGGGCAGCCTGTGGGCAGGACCTGCTCTTGAGGAAAAAGTTGCCTTTTTCAACCCCCTCAGGCCTGATCCCAGGAGAAGTGGGTGCAGACGGTGGGACCTCGGTGACAGGCAGCAAGCCCACACCTACTTACATGCACATGCTTGCAAGGGCCAGCACAGCAGGTGGCATCCTGGTGGGAAGGTGATGGGATGATATCACTGTACCAGCCACCACTCAGTGCATGGTGCTGACATTCATGCTACACACATGCATTGACAACTTTAGCCTTAGCTTGCCATGCTGCCTTTTGAGAGTTTTGGCTTTTGAGGGGGGAGATTCTTACAAATGAAATCTGACTTCATGGAGACGAGACATTAATAGACATAGAGCAGCTGTAACAATACACAATTAGATGCACATGCAAGAAAAAGCTTCTCTTAAAAGCTTCTCTTTTAAGGGTAAGTTAAATGAGACTTGAGCCTGTATAGCACAGAAGCTTTTCAGAAAAACACTAGAGAGGAACCTCTGTATTTACACACTGTGCCCATATCTCCTATCTAGTGTGCACTGTATCTCCTCCTCCAGAAGACCCCAGTATAAATTGAGCAAGCTCCCCCACTGCCTCCCCACGTGCCAGAGCCCCCGGTGGTGCCATAGGAGGAGAGCGCTCTCCCCAGCATGGCTGGTTCACAGCATGGAGCCGAGGAGGGGTGAGGACCTGGCAAATATACTTGCCTCTGCTGTACACAGGATCCTGAAGCTCCTGTCCAGGAGCCCAGGAGAAGTCTAATGCCGAACAGGAGTAGCATGTAATCTAGGTCTCCAATTGGTCATCTTTCTTGGGATCAAATTCAGGTTTTTAAATGCCTGAGATAAAACTAAGAGGCAATTATTTATTACAGTAGGACTAGCTGGAGTCAGTACCTGCCATATGGCTTGGTTGTTAACCTCCAGTGTAGAACATACAGCTAAAACCAGGAAATAAAATTTAATGCCCTGCCAAAGGACTGGCTTCATAAGAACCTTACATCTTCTCCTACAAAAATATTATCCCTTCTTCAAAAGCTGTTTTAATTCAGAGCACAACACTGCCAAAATCTTTGGAATTTCACTATAAATATGTCTTATGATAAAAAGTAACCAGAACAACACAATGCCCTTCCCAGGCTTTCTACTTTATATTTTAAGTACAAAGTCTCCCACATTGTCCTTCTATAATATTTTATGGTGTTATCTCTTAAAAGGTTGACTTTTTAATGTCGACTATTACTGCTTAAAAGCAATTAATAATACTATGATGTTTACACTGCTCTATATTTAGTACAGCAATGCTTAATAACAATACTTTCAAGTCATAAATGCTGTTTCATGGCCCTTTGTAAGATTGCCCTTCTACCATAAAAATAAAGTCATACCCTTAAAATGAGGCCAGTTTAGTGTTCATTGCATGAAGATTAGAAAGAGCTCTCAGATATGTGGACTTTATGCTGAATCAAATAAAGTCGGTGGAAATACTCCCCCAGATTTCAGCTCGTTTTGGATCAGGCTCTTAAACTTGGTAATTTAGGGATTGATACCCATGCTTGACGTGATCTTTTCTTTTTCACATGCCAGGTAATAGTGGCAGATGACAAGTTATAACACAAACATCCCAGTTTTGCTGTAGAGCAGATGTCAAGCTTAATCTCCACTGAACACCCCGGTCTCTCTAACGGTGCTGTGGTATTTATTGCAGCCAAGGCCAGAGCCATTTTGAAGCAGAAGCCTCCAGCTGTGTGAAATAAAATGTATTCAAAGCTGCCAAGAGTAAGAAATGAAATACAGGCTGCGGCGGCAGCTGCCAATTTTTTGGGCAGTAGCAGAACAGTGGCAGCCAACTGAACTTGAGATGGCAGCAATCTAATGTATCCCATTCACCAACTCAGTGATTCACTAATTAATTTAGCTCAATTTTTTTTTAATTGTATCTCCTGTCATGATACTGCTGTACAAGTCTGAGGAAGGAGAGAAGGGGGAAGAGTGAGAAAAAGAGACTGAACACTGGGAGGTAGCATCTTGAAAAAGAACAGCGCCACAGGCACAAAATTTGTTGAAGGCCGTACGATACTAAGTGAAGTCTGAGGTGAAGTCAGACTGAGATGTGGGTAAGAATGGTAAATAAAGAAAGAGAAGAACTAGTTTTGAAATCAAAGTCACACCTTTCTTTTGTGACCTGGTTAGGCAAAAAGAATACGATACAAGACTGCGGCGTGAATTTTCGTTCTTGCAGTCAGGGGACTTCCACCCATGAAACTACAGCACTGGTGGCTCTCTGTCACATTACAACACGAGCAGACAAGAGCAACACAAGTAAATAATGAGGCAGAACTTTGCCTTCTGTTACCCAAGAAACAGCATACTGAGATCGATCTTCTACCTAAAAGGAATAGACTGAAGAATGGATGCCACCAGCCTAAAGAACTCCTGGTCCAGGAACACCGTAGCAATGCTAAAGGATTAGAGGAGGACTCAGCCTGGACCTCAGGGATTGCTTCAGCTACTGAATGGTGCCTGCTTTTGTGGAGCTGTCCTAGCCACCCACCCAAGTATTTATTGCAGTCCTTTAGCCCACTGGCAAGGCAAGAAGTTCTGACATACACATCATCATTAGAGAGATTGGGAAAATGTAATTCCCTGAGCCGAAGTGACTTACCCACACAGGAGAAGTCTGACTGAGCACTGGTTCAGTCTGTGAACTTTGACAAACCTGGGCTTGACGTTCAGAAAACTGTAAAAGATGTGTTATATTGTGGGTTGTATGCATTTACTAAAAATTAAATTTAAGCCAGTGTATGATGCAGAAATCAAAGGCACAGTCATTTAGTTTGTAGTATATATACAGATGGGTTTTGTTCTTGTGCCGACGCATTTAGTGAACGCTACAAGGTCTTCACAGAGTTTGCCATGTAGGAGTGCAGCTGGTAGGCTGATAGAAGTTTCTGTAGTCACTGCTTCGAACTTACAAACTTCATTCCTCTGCCACTTGAAACAAATTTAGCCTGAGATTTTTTGTTCCATGACGATTCTCGTGGGCTCTGAACTCAGCGCTTACCACACTAACAATAATCCTTTATGTCTCCAGACTCTATACGTGTTCCTTGTTAACCTTCAGTTACAAAGTAATGAGATGCATCAGACATCATCAAGCTGGCCTAAGGGGTTACAAATTTGGATGACGGCCACATACTGTACTAATTGCTTCTAATAAATTACATATTTCAGGAGGGACATCATGATTTTAATCATTTATTCTGCATGTTGTTTCCTTTGGAGAGAAGAACAAGCAGGCACTAAACAAGCTGAGCATCAGAAATTCATGGCAGAAGCTAGAAAGAGTTCATTTAATAACAACCATCACTGTAAATACTAGAATTATGCATGTATCAAATCCCTGGGACTGAACACTTTGGGAACATTCAGTGAGTCCTGGTTGTTTTAATGAGTCAAACCAAAATGATGTCTTTGAACATTCCTTAGATTTGTAAGAACTCAGATTTAATCCCATTTCAAAAATAGTGGCTGGGGCCTAGCTCAAGAAAGTCTTTGTTTCCATGCAAAGAGAAATACATTTAGAGAGGAATATAAAGAATGTATTTCCCAAAAGGCTGAGAGGGAAAACATTCAAAGGTACCTTTCACCTCTGTGGGGAGAGAGTTTAATTATGATGGCAGCTAATTGCAAAGGTGGTGCAGAGAACACAGAAAGCTGCAAGAACTTTCTTTCAAGCCCACTGAAATTAGTAGGATCCTGATGCTGATCTGAAAAGCCTCCCAGTAGGAGGAAGATGAGTGAAGGTTTCCTATTTCCCTGACCTCTAGCACACCCACAACAGTGGACTCAAAGAAATCCTCAAACCACTCGGGAATGCACTTCCTTCATGAAGGGAGACCTTGATGGTATTTAAATAGCTGCCAGTATTAATAGCAATAGCTGGTAGATAATGTGGAGATTTGGGAGCTCTGGGGAGTAATGCAGGTTTGGGAACAGCTCAGGCTCTCTTCTGTTTGTCTTTGTAAACCTTGTTTCCTGTCACTTTGGTCTGTATTTCCTCTCAAGGATGAATTGATATACCAAACCAAGCGTGACTATCTAGGTAAAAGAAAATCTGCCTTGGTACAAAGTATCTCTTGGGATGGAAAGTTGCAGTCATAGCTGAGACTCAAATGTGCTGTTTTGATTTTCTATTGGTAACGAGATGCCAAGGAACCACCATTACCTGAAATAAGTGCAATCTGCTTCTGTTGTGGCAGTCTAAGATGCCTCCACTTGGTCCTGTTCTACCTGGGATGGTTATCATCCCATTGTAGACTTCTCTGGTAAGTGTGAGGGGACGAGGGTGAGAATCCAGAAAAACCTCCAGGGGCTTCTCTAACGCACTGAGCGAAATATTGAAGACACCTCCAAGGATGCTAGTTGTGGGTGGATGGATGGATGGATGGATGGATGGATGGATGGATGGATGGATGGATGGATGGATGGATGTGTATTTCTGCTAAGCCAGTTGGACTTCTATTTTGTGCAGAGAAAAAAGACAAAAGGAATTTTCTTTGAGTGTCATACTAACAAGAACAATGCACTGAGCTGTTACCTGGTTTGCTGTCCGATTTGCTCTCCAGATTACCACTTAAATCAATAGCTCTCACATTGATTTTTCCAGCACAGTGTATTCCCATAAAAAGAATAATGCTCTGAGATGACTCAGCTATTTGCTCTGTCTGTAGGGACTCTTGTGCATTTTTATTAGGGAAAATAAAAGCAGGAGTCAAAGTACACACAAATATATAGATACATGGGTTTGCTATAGCTTTGTCCTGTTTTTTCAGATGGCATAGAGTTAATATTTGGAAGAAGCTGGGAGGGCACACAGCCAGGACAGCTGACCCAAACTAGCCAAAGGAGTATTCCATACTATATAATGTCATGCTCAGTATACAAGTGGGGGAGCTGGCCAGGGAGGGGGATCACTGCTCAAGGACCGGCTGGGTCTCAAGTAGTGAGCAAATTGCAGTGGGTATCACCTGCTTTGTACATCCTTTTATTAGCATGGTGGCTGTCACTTTCCACTCCCTTCACTGTCCTAGTAAACTGTCCTTATCCCAACCCATGAGTTTTACCTTTAGCTTCCAATAATCCTCCCCATCCCATCAGGGAGGAGTGACTGAGTGGCCACACAGAGCTTACTTGTCTGCTGGGGCCAAACTATGTCAAACTTGCTGCAGCAACTACAGACTTGCCTCAAGCTAGAGCAAATTGTTGTAAGAATAAAACCAAAATATTTATGGCAATGTTAGATAAATAATAATACTGCCTTTCGTTTACATGTCTGCTGTGGTAGAGGGGAAAAATATGCCCACATTTAACTAAAAAGCTGATCTCCATATATTTACCCTGACATACAGAACATCAGCAATACTACATGTTCATTTATTTCAGATATTTTCTTGTGGTTGCATATTCCATGTAACATGTACTACTGTCCTGGTACTGTAACTGGTCGTCACTATTGTCTGATGTTGCTTCTACTCATTTTAACAATGTTAACAATTTCTGGTTTTGTTTGTAATCACAACATGCAGCTTCTTCTACTCTTGTTTCTCTCTTGTTTAGCCATGAATTGATGAAGCCAGCAACGCTTCTCTCACACAGTTTTGGGATCATTTCAAGGAACTTGCAGGAATAGCAGAAAAAATATTTTTGGTCCACAGAATAAATCATAATCTCAAGGGCTACTAGGAGACCTGAAGCATGACTCCACTCCCTAGTTTCTCTTGACCATCTCTCTTCTGTGGGCATAGAGCAAAGACCATGCCAGGGCCTCTCGTCTCTCTCATGGCTCAGCACATGTGGCTGCTGTCTTGGCTTCCAGTCTCTGCACCCACCTGCAAGCTTGACTTATTCCTGGGAACTTTGTATTAACAGCAGCTAAAAACTACTAAAATGCAGGAGAAATGTAACAAATTAAAATGTTGGTTCCTCTTTTCCACTACAAGTTCCAGTTTATGGAGATTTTTTATCTCCATCTTTGAGTCCAAGGTACGAGATTACATTCCATCCTATCTTCAATTAATAACAGCCCTTGAGGATATGGAGCAGTAAAGGAGAGAGGCTTGGCATGCAGAACCGCATTCTTCACTGTATTTTGAAGACCATATTGTGAATATACTGAGGGAGAAACAGCCCATAGGAACCATATGCTGAATGTTGCTATCTTCAACTGCTATAAAACTAGAATTACAAAAGCTCTGTATTTGGCAGTAATGCTTTCATAGCATTGTGTATTTCATATCACTACACGTTTGCCTTAGTCTAAACAAAATAACATTCATGTTTTCATAACAGTGAAGAGGAAGGAATAATGAGTTTTCTACTTCAAGTCATTTTTAAATAAAAAGGATAGTATCTATGGTGATTAGTGTATGGTAAATCTGGAGCAATCAAGCCTGTTTACAGTAAGGATTATCAACTTCTAGGTGTCCACCTGTGTATGTGAATACTGTGTAGTGTAGGGTGTTAAGCTATCAAGAAGGGGCATTTTGTACTTTACTTTGTTCAATTTACAAGATATTTCAAGTTAGTTGTGTTCTGACTTGAATTACTTGCTTTCCTACTGTTCCCTGGGAATTATGTTGGTATAGAAGTAAACTATACCAGGTACTTCCCCGGATCTCAACAGGGTATTAAAACTAACACTGGACAGACTGGTCCTTGAGAGGAGATAATCTCAATGACATAGCAGACTGTTTAGTTCAGGCTTGTACAGCAAAACAATACAGCAGCGAGGTCAATAGGTATTATTGCTGCCCGTGCAAAGTTTCTTCCTTGCACAAATTATTATAATTATCTAATAATCTTGTTTCTAATATCCAGGACACAAACCTGAGCCCATTTTGAGAAGCAAAAAGTCTTGTGTGGCACAGTTTTAACTGTTGCTAAGACAAGTACTAGAGCACTGAAGAATGAGGCACACAGAACTGGCTGACATGGTAAATTACCCAATGGCAACGGCAGTATTTCACACAGCCAATCAGATACCCTACCTGTGTGCCAGCTAATAATTTGTGTTATGTGGAAGATGTTATTCGTTATCTATCAAGAGACACTGAACAGGACAGCCTTAGATCTGCAGCCTGAAAATGATCCTGCGCTGATGAGTGTCAGGACGAAGTGCTGGTGAATAATTACAGATCTTGCTGCACTGCAAGCATGGCCAACTCAAACTCTGTTCAGAGCTATTTGAGACACAAGGCCTTATCGTAGCTGTTCTGATCCTTGCTAATATTCCTGCTGCTTCCTGAAAAGCAGGTAATCCCTTTAACATTTATCAAAATTTCTTATTTCCTCTTGCCTTCACTAGAATTCTTTCACACTTCCTATGATCAGATACCCAGCCCACAACTTTGGCTGTTCTCCTTTTCACAGCTGCCTGGAAGAGGAGGTAGAACATACTGGAGTGGTTTAAATAAGAAATGGAGAGCTGTATGGAGCCAGCACCACTAAGACATATGTATTCAAGGAGTTCTCTTTGGGAAAGAATTATCTGTTTCCTGAAACTAAGAGAAGTATCATAAATAAAGAAGCTTTAAAACAAAATTTAAAAAATTTCCACTGCTGCAAGATTCTGTGGTGGGGAATGTTTAGTGTCAGGCAGATGGTCAATGCCAGAGAATCACTTCAAAGCATGAAAACAGTGATGTCTCAGCATGAACCTTTCACAGCAGATCTGCTCACGGGCAGAGAGCTGCTACTCACACCCCAGCGCTCCCTCTGCAAGAGAAGACCCAAAGCCACAGCGCAAGGGCCACACACCCTGCCAGGGCAGAGGCAGTACCTGCACAGTACCTTTGAGAGCAGGCGGGGTGAAGACACTCTGCTTCCTCTGCTTGGGAGACGCGCTCTGGGACTGGAGAGGGACAGAACACAGAGAAAGGCAGTAAGAGGTTGGCACTGGGAGAGCTTTGTGTTCATGATAGCTCCAGGTCTTGCCCCACAGCTGTTTTCAGAGCATGTGCATACCAATCTCAGAAGTTTCTAAGACCATTATATTGTGTAAATCTGATGTCAGCTCCCAGGCTTTCATGAATACAGGGAAAACAAAGGTTAGATAGAAAAGATAATGTGTTTAATGGACAAGCTTTATGGTGTCCAGGCAAAACAGACCCACTATTACTGAAAACTAACCTTTGCTCTAAAAAAATATCGTTAAGTATGAAATTAAGATAGCCTGTGCTTTTAACGGCCTATATAACTGCCTATCATAAGGCCAATAATTATATGCATATACTAAAACAGGTGCAACTTTTACATCAACTGATATTCCAATTACATAAATGTAATGGACGATTATGTGTATAGGCAAAGTAGAACTGAAATTATTAATATATAAACTTTTACATAGATAAAATGGAAGATCCCTCCCCCTGCTTTTTATAAATGTGTTCCATTATTCCTAAATTAATAATTTCAGCAACCACTCAACCTTTAAATGGGCCAGATGGAAACGATATAATTAGCACAGTTAAACTTTTTGTGGCCCCAAAATCACACCTATGCACAAAAGAGAAATTATTCCAAAAATAATGGTAGCAAAATTATACATAGAATTATAGATATATATCACAAACACATAGTTATCAAAACTAATTGGAATACATTGCAGTGCTAAAGCAGATCGACTTTTGTGAAACAAAATCTGTTAAATTAGTGTCCATATTATACCAACCTGAAATATGTCCATATACAAAGGATAATAAAACTACATAAGGCCACACACATTGCTAGCTTTTGAAGATATAAGCAACATACCACATTCCTAAGAAAAAGATTAAAAAAAACTGCCTGTAGGCAAGCTTTTTTTTCCTCATCTAATCAGTTTCTAATTGTATTTGGTCATAATGACATTGTCTTTTCCCAAATATTTACTAAAAATGCCTTTTTCTCAAGTACTTTTAGTGGCATATAGTCTGGGAATTTTACATGTATTTCTTCAAGGAACATTTGAGATAGCCCTTTAAAAAACACCTTCACATAAATATGGCCAATCCTATTACCTTACCTTATCACAATGGATGGAATGATAACATTTATAAATAAAATATTGTTGTATTTTGAAAGAGAAAGGTATTTATAAACACTGCAGGATGCTGATCCTTACCCCAGTAAGTCTCTCTAAGTCTGTATTTGAGTCCAAATTTGAACCAATCAATACTGCCTATTGCTATTTAAAGTGCTGCCTGCTTCTCTGAGCAATGGGTGAAGGAGAAAGGGATCAGGGAATTGCAGGAGCTTCACAAGGGGAGGTCAGAAAATGAGATCGGAGGAGCTGACTTATAAACTCTTCTGCCTACAACATCATTGCACTGCCTGCTGTGGGCTTGGCAAATGATGGGAAGAGGAGAGGAATTTCCAATGCTTTTGTAGGCCAGCAGTGATCTGCAGATCCAAAGCAATGCTGGATGAGGTGACCTGGTAGGGTCACCTTGGGCCAGATTTGCTGTGATTTGCCAGGGCATGGCAGCAAGGCAGAGTGGGAACTTGCCTTTCCCTGTTCCCTGCTACAGAAAGAAGGGAGAGCAAGCAGAGCCAAGACACAGTACAGCTTTACACAGCCCTTGTTTGAAAGTGATGGGCCTTAAAAGGCGGTGTTACTGAGGATGGCATGACAATGTAAATAAAACATTAACTAGCATGAACCAGTGAGGTTCAAAGAGCTTTTAACAATAGGTCTGTTTTAACAAAAAGTGTGTTTTAAAAATAGTAAAAAAATCACTTACCTCTGCCTGTGAGGTGTTTGTTCTCTTCTCATCTTTCTCTAGCAGAGGAAAAGACACGGAAAGAGAAAAGTTAGCACAAAAAGTGCTTCTCAGTGCTAACCATTGCTGCTCTGCCCTGAACCCTACAGCACAATTGTAAACAAGAAATTACTCTTCTGACTTGCAGCATTTCTTTCTCTTTTGTGTGTCTCAGAAAACAGGAGACCCTGATTAGCATTTAGACTATGTCCAAAGCACTTAATTCTCATTTTTTGTCTGAATTAAGAGTAAGCAATGGAGTGCCTTTAGCAGCAGGTCCTTTGGCCAGGCTCACAGCAGGACTCTGCACTCGACAGTGGCTGCTTTGCCCAGGGACTGGACATTTTTGTGTGCTCAGAAAATGTTTGGTTGCCAAACTGTGTGCAGCACACTCAAAAAAAGGCTCTACTGGACCCAAATAATAATCAGGAAGAACCTCACCTCGGTTAAACTACTAATATACCAATGCCAGCATGGAAAAACACATAGCAATAATACATAAAATTAGCAAACCAGAGCTTAACAAAGTCTAGTCTTTCAACCTGAAAGTTGCATGACATTGCTGGTGCGGTGTCAGAAATTACTATGAGGTATTTCCTGGTACTGCTTGCTTTTGATGCCTTATTTTGCTTTTAACTATAGGTATGGCAGAAATGGTCAATACTAGAGTTTTATAATGAAAATAAGCATCTCTGAGAACCTGTCTGAACAACTAAGAAAAACTATATGAATCAGAGGACCATGAAGGATCTTCCTGAACATCACCCTTAACCAGCTTCTGCATGAGATTAAATCATTTCTCTACTGCTGTTTTGACATAGTCAATGGTCAGAAAGTAGCTGTCTTCTGATGATGATTTCTCAAATATTTGACAAAGATTATGTAAGGCCTTTGATACAAAGTAGTTTGGAGCTCTATAATAAAACACCATTAAGAACAGAGGAACAGAGACATCAATCTCTCAGTGTACCAACGCCCCTTCTAAAATTTTCCACTGATGAGTGGCAGATCTATAAAAGTAGCTCTAAGGGAAGAATTAGGTATGTGTGATATCACGTCATCTAGATATTGCCTGCTCATGGTGTGCATTTTATGTTGTATTCTTTACAGTTGTACCTGTGCATCTTACAAACATTAACTGACTGGCTTTTTTCAATGTATATATTTTCTATTGCCTTTATGTGAAACACATTCACCTTATACTCAAGGTCAAAAAGCACGGTTGAAAACTGTGCTGATTACCAAAGCAAGGTCCCACAGATACAGAATTAGACAGGACAATCAGGAGACCAGTTCCTGCCATTGACATTTGTGCAAACTTTGGTAAAGTGACTAATCTCTTCCTTGACTTCCTTACCTGTAAATAACTGTAGCAGTGCCTATTTAAGTATAGCTGTGTCTATTCTCCTTTGAAAAGCGCCTTAGGGTATAAAGTTAGGCTGGCTAAATGGGTGATTATGTACGTGCTTGTAATCTTTCTTATTAGTTGCATACCAAACAGACATGAATTTCAATGATTCAGCACTGGATATTTATTTATTTGTTAAACTCAGGATCCTAGATTTAGTTTGGATGCTGAAATTTGAATAAATCAGGAATTTTGATCAGAGAAAAACAAAAAATAAGTTACTTCCCATTCCTTTCTGAAATTCTAAACTTGCTCAGGTTAAAAATATGTTTTGCAAACCCAAGCTGAGGCCTGAATAAGGAACAAAAACTGTTATCAGCAGATTTGTTGGGTTTCAGGTCTTGTACCTAAGGGTGTGCACTACTCAAACCCTTTGGGCTTGAACACTTAGTGTTCTTAGAGGGGAGACATTAAACCTACCAGAACTGTCAAGTTTCCAGGGTTTTCTTTCAATCAGCAGCCCTTATATGACAGGCAACTATGGGAACAAAAACTGGTCCTGTATGGAGTTAGAGAAATCATTCACATCCATGGGGCAAATAGTACCAATGAATAGCATTAGATGATGTGGAAATTTAAGAATGACTTACAAAATCACCCTAACAGTTTTCAAATCCAGTAAACAGAGATCAGAAATGAATCTAAAGAAGCAAAAGAGACAAACCAGAGTACGAGGTGTTTCAACTGAGTTGTGAGATGAAAGGGAAAGTAGAAATAGTTGGAGATGCAATTTGGTCAGTGGTACATTTTGGCATGTATTTATTTTTGAGGACAGAAAGATCATTGCATGCATATTTTTGACAGGCATTTTGATAGAAAAGGTTAATGGAGATTACAGATTTTAAAGGAGAGATAACAAGGAACAGGAACAAGGAAAGCCGAGATCACTGAGTGCTATAGACTGAGGCAGAGTGGAAAATAGGAATTATTTCTGTAGAGGAGAAGGAAAAGGTTAAAGGCAAGGGTTGTGTTGAAGACAGAAGTGCTAGTATGTAGCTGAGCTAGTAATGAGAGACAAGGGCAGTGGGTTATAGCAGAAGTAAAAGGGGAAATTTAGAGACCAGAGCTGGAGTGCAATGTGGGCTAGAGCTCAGTCAAGAGCTCTCGGCCTGTGGAAACACTCAGAGCCATATTGGTTTAGGTTAAGCATTATGTTAACAATGGTGTGAACATTCTTCCTTGGACAAATAGCCCTTTTTCCACTGTAATTTATACTGCTTTGAAAGCATGTTCTTGTAACAGTCTGAATAAGAAAGTGTCTTTGGGAGAGTCAGTGCATGTAGGAATCATCAGTAGGTCACTTCTGGCATCAAGAGATTAAGTAGAAAATCTCTGAGAAAACAAGATTTGTGATGATAATGGGAGATGCAAGGTAAGAAAGAACATCATCAGTTAGCTACTGCAAATCAGACACATCCACCTACAGAATTCAGACAAGCCGCACATCTCCTACCCTTTAATCCTTCTCAAATCCATTGACAATTAGAAGCTGAATTTCTGTACTCAATTCCTTGAGCATATATTTCTTTTCAAAAAGATCAGGAACTAATCAGAAACTAAATCATAAATATCAGATTGTGATATCACTTGATTCACAGGAGAAAAAGAAATCCCTGGTTCCCATCAACTACTGTACAGTCAGGATTCTGGTCACAAAAATATCGTAGTTACACAGAATGAGAAACTTCCTTATCATGTTTATAACTAGGCAATTATATCACAGAGAATGTGAATTCAAGTGATGAACTACTCTCTTATATGAAGCAAAAGTGAAGCTCTTGCTAAAGTAGCTTCTCCCTACAGGTTTTCTCTCTTTCTGGGCCAGGGAGGGAAGGCGACTATAATGATGCTCCATTTTCCTCCCTCACAGACCATAACACTGCCCACAGAACGCATTACAGCTGTATTATATTCCAAACCTGAATATAGGACATTTTTCCAATTTAAGTTACTCTTGGCTAGTCTAATTAGCTATCAGGAATCTGATTACTCATGTCACTTCTTGACAGTTTCTGTGGTTTTGTTTCAAAGTGCTATAATAGAAACGACATGAAGAACTGAGAACAGATACCCAAGTCACTGGAAAGTTGAGGTACATGAAAATAAGACTGGAACTTTGTTTAGATGTTTTTACATCTATGCTGAGGAAAAAGCAGTTGAGGACTTTCCCCTCTACTGGATAAATAATGTCTGAGGTCAACATAACCCTCACCTAATGTTGACTAGACTGGCACCTAGCAAAATAAACAGGGTTTCAAGCTTTGAGTCAGTGTCCTCAGGAAGAGAAATGGTCCATGTTCATCGATGCAGCATTCAATCTAAAGGATATTTTCATCAGTCCAGAAACATACATGGACTTTCTCAAATGAAGCCTTATTTCTTCAAGGAGAGACACTTCTGAAAGTCCATCTACTTGCACAGAGCTCATGCCAGCATTGTAGCTCTAAGCTTTAGTCTTTACCCAAGGCAAAATCTCATCCACTCTCAGGGAAACCTGCAAGATTTGGTCCGGCTATATTGATGAAATATGGAGGAAGAAACACCAAGGGATTTGTCTCCTAAGTGCTCTTGTTAGCAGAACTCTTTTGAATGTTTCTTAGCACATCCATGCAGCCAAGCTGACAATAAGCTGAGCTACCCCAAAGGTCTCGTTATATGAGGTCGGAAAAGGACCGAGTGGGAGGAGACATGCTATAACCAGGATGGCAAACACTTGACATTGCTGATCACTTTTTCTGTGAATCCCTACTCGGTGCAATTGGCATGACCATGCTGGGGAAGCTTTATGGATGTTTTAGAGTAAGATCAAAATTCATCTGCCTCTCTTCTCCCACTGGATAATGTTAATGCACTTGGAGCAGCTATGCAGGGCAAGAGGTGACCTATTTTAAACGACTTGCCCTCTGATATCACCCATGGGCTCAGCAGTGGAGTCATCCAGCAAAGGCCTATCTCATCCAGCTAAGTGCCCTGCTTTCTTCCCCCCTTGGCAAGAACAAATAAAAGCCTTTTCTGTAGGGTTTCAATCAGGCACTGGGGGAACAGAACAGGTCAGATAGGCTGGCTTTTACACAAAAGAAACTCAGTATGAGTCCGATATAATTGTTGGAGAAAGATTCACGTAGACACTTTGGAATTTTTCTTGGGAAAACAAAGCTAGTAAGTTTTGGATAAAATTTACAGGGGACTGATCACTTTGGATTTCATTTATTTTTGTTATGGTTTCTTAGTTTCCCATTAAAAATAATAAGCACAATGCTCTTTAATTGCTCAGATAGTGGAGATAGCCTATGAGCCACATGGCTATAACAGGCTTTAGTTAAAGAATGATTTAAACAAGAAATGAGCCCAAAGAGAGATTTTAAGGTTGCAATGTCATGTTAGTCTGGAGCCTCCTTACAATCCTGTCCCCCTTTATAAGCAGTGCCACTGGAGGGAGCAAAGTAGATGAACAGAAGCACAGATCCAGCCTTTCACATGCAAACTGTCCTGCAGGACACCCCCAACTAGAGACATATCAGACGATTCTACTGCTATGAAATCGCTCAGCCAGATTTGTTTCATTTAATTTCATTAGTTTTGATGAAATGTCTCTGTGGCCAAGCAGTACCACGTTCACAAGCAAAGCTTTCTCTCTCAAGAAATGTGAAAGAAATCGACTGATTGCTGACGTCTGATCAATATGCTCGATGATGACATAGTGCTAGAAAAGGAAAACAATTTTCCTGGTTCTGGCTCCACTTTGTCATCCATCTCCTGTGACGAAGAGGAGGGGGTGTCTCTGTTCCTGCTGCCGGGCTGAGATGTTTGTTTGCCTGGGCAGTGGGTTGCAAAGCTCTGCTCCCTGCCTTGCTGTGTTCTAATTGTGCAGCAGGGCACATCACACGTTCCAAAAACTTACATTGAAATGCACAGACACACACAATTTTAGGAACTAAGGAAGAGAGCAGATAATTTTCAAAATAATTATTCATTCTCCTTCCACTTAGTGCCAGATAAACCTGAAATTTTCTGAAAATTTGGTTTTAGTCATTTCACGTTTCAATTTCTTCATCAGTAAAATAAGGGTATTTTTAAATCTACCAGTTCACCTCACTGGTGTTTGACCACCACAATTTGTATTTGCCATTGGAGTTTGTAAAACAAGCTCACTGAAATCAGTTTTAGCAATTGACTGGCATTATGTTATTTTGTTTTTTCTGCTATGAAAATTACTTCTTCTGTCCTCCAGAAGACTAAGTAAGATCAAAAAATATTTCATGCTCTGCTTTTGCCAGAATTCTAAGTACACATTGCCAGATCAGCTGGCATCTCATTGCTTTTTGCTAAGCCACTGAGGTAAGAAAAGGAAAAAGCCCAAAAAGGCAAACATACAAAATGCTTATGCAGTTAATTGTCTGACCTTTGCTTGCTGATTTTTATTTGCCTGTATCTATCAATGAACGCTCAACTATGGGTATAAATGTAATTACATTTAATTACCAAAAAAATACCCTGGTAAGCCCTCCTGGCGTGAGTATATGTTTCTGAAAATCTTCACATTGCAAAAGCACCTCATTAAACTCCAGTATCCCAGCTGCTGCAGCAAACGTAGCTGGAGGGTCTGCTCCTCTCCTCTGTCAAGTGCTGACAAGAGAATGTGTACATTGAGGTTCTGCCGCATATCATACACTAATAGGCATCTAAATTACTGCCTGGCCCTTTAGGGAACACTAATAACAAGATTTGTATAGGAAATATTAATAAACACATAGGGGAGATAGGAATTTGCTATATACACAAGCATTTGCATGCTTATTCTATAAGGCATTTGCAGTTAAGGTGTGGGAAAGGTCCTGCGTTGCCCTGGCAGCACTGTCACCGAAAGACCTCCCATCACTCTGCCTTGGAGGAGATCATAGGGTAGCTTTTCTCAAGCAGTCCTAACCATAACCCACACGTTGTAGTTCACAAAATTGCCACAGACCAGATGAAACAGCTGTTTGGATACTAATGTTTTCGTTCAAGGTAAATTAAGTCATTTGTATTTATATAGCTCTCTATTTCCCACCGTCAATATTCAAGTGAGAGTAGGAGCAGCAATCTCTGTTGTTAGACCAAATCCTTCCTAAAGGTGCTCAATGTTAGTTTCTAACCAAAAAAAAATGCCTATCATTTTCCTCACAACAGACACATGAGCACTGATCCAAGCAGCATCTCATCTCTGAGCATCAAACAGAGAGTATCCAATGACCCACTTTCAACTGCACAGCCACAAGAATATGAAATAAACCCACCTTTCATATATTATAACATTTCTTTAAAACATACATTCTGAGGCCATAATCTGGTTTGGAAGAATCTGGAGACCTTAAAAACCTCAAATGTGAATCTAAATGTATTTGTTTACATCACATGAATCTCAGAAGGGAATTCTAGAGCCTGATTCACCACTTTGTTATTCCAGTTTCATGCCAGGCTCATGGAAATCAGTCTAGTTTCACTGGCCTTAAACTAGAATATACGAGTAATGAATCAGGTCTGCAGCCTTACCGCAGAACAGTCATGAATTATTACAACAAACACAAAAAATCATCCTTCCCTAAGCATTTTGTTTTCAACTTTTCACTCTCCTTCCCTACCATACCTGTTAAATATGAATACAAAACAACATCTTAATAAGTCCCATAAATCAAACATAGGTTCTCTAAATACACATTGGAAGAGAATTAAAGTGTAATTCTTTATTTTCTCCCTTCGTATTACTAAGGACTGAGCTGTTGTGTCTGCCTTTTTGGAGTTACACTTCCTCCTGACTGTGGTCTGCCAGCTCTGTACAGCTCTTTCTGATACTGCCCTGGCTTTGAGTAACAGAACACAAAACAGGCTTCGTGGAAAAACCTGTCATGAAAATATCCTTTCAGGCAGAAGTTTCTTTTCCTCACAGCACAAGACATCCTATTCTGTAACCCTACTCCATGAGAGGGTCAGGTGAGCAAGAAACATGGAGCAGACCTTCCTGACAAGAAGTTCCTCATCCATCGTAGAAGGACAATTATAGACTTGTCAGGTCTTCCCAGAGAAAGTAATCAACCCAGGGGAAAAAATGAAGTTTGCTTGAAATAAACTGTCTGTTTGGATAACTAATGTAAAGATCGACTTTAAATTACAAATAAATTATAAATAATACCAGGCTTGAAGTTGCTTTCTTTTAGTTGCTTTCTAAGCAGCACAAACTCTTCTTTGCCGAAGGAAACTCAGGTGGCTTTCAAAGAAAAAACGACTAAATAAGAGGAACCAGGGGGAGGTAAGCACAAGTCTTTTCTTTCTTTTGATCTCTCAGATGGCCCAATATAAATCTCCTACTAGATTAGCAGTGATGACTCCGAGATAAACATTTCATAAGCTCACAGCTGGCCAGTGTGGAGTCATGGCCAGGAGAAACCTCCGGCAGGACCACAGGGTGTCACTGTGTGCAGAGGTCCCGGGAAGGGCCTGCATGTCCTCAGAGCTTCTTTAGATAGCACGTTCCAAAAGAACACTATTCAGTTATCAGCAAAGCACTGCTTTCTGGTTCCAGCACAACAAAGTTAAGCTTAACCACAGATCTTCAACTCTGGCCCTCTGCAGAGAGGAGTTCTATGGGGCATTAAGAGTTGCGGAGTGGTACTCAGGGCAAGATGATCCCAGCACAGGAGTTCAGCACACATGCAGAGTTGCTCACTGCAAACACTGTGTCAAATCTACAGTCAGCATCAGCAAAACAAATTAGGCAAGAGAGAATGCTTGAGGGAAGTGAGAGAAAGAAAATAATTTTACCTTTGCCTTTATTAGTCCACAGCAACAAGAAGTTTTGCTACTGACATAAAGGTCAAGGTTTTATCCTAGATACGTAGCAGGAGTTGGGTTTACAAAGTGGAAGGGAAAAAATTAAAAAAAAAAACAAAACAAAACAAAAAAAACCCCAAAAACAAAACAAAACAAAAAAAAAACAACAAAAAAAACCAAGAGAAGGCAAGCTATTCTCTCATTTAATAAACTTGTTCTGGAGTTAGTGCACCTGGAAAAGAACTCCAGCCATAAGAAATTTGGTGCTTAGTCAGAACACTTACTCATTATCTAAACTAAAGAATGACAGTCACATTGACATTCACTGCATCTTTGAAACTTGAGGTAGGTTGTTAATTCATTCAACAGAGTAAAAATACATGAGACAAAATGAAGAAAGCTGCTGTGATCAGTGATGTGAAGTTTTAAATCCTTGACCTATTGGGAAGGTTGATAGTAAACTCAAGTGTCAAACAGTCAAAAAGACTTAAAAGATGCATGATAATACACATATGATTCTCTTCTATGCACATCTATTTAGGGTGGGTCAGATCTCTCTTTTAGATTGAAATAGACATAAGGAAAATTCCCTTATTCTTGAAGCAAATAAAGGAAACCAGGGTGTAAACTCAGAACTTTCCAGACTGAGCTGGAAGAACCTGCCAGCCAGGATTTCTGGGTGCCCCAGACAACCCTAGAAGGCTTAACTGAGCTATCAGAGGACCTAGAAAAATCCGACTTTCACAGAGATATGGAACAAGGCAAAGGAGAAGGACTGGAAAGTAGACCTGAAGTATGTGTGGTGTTTCAAAGTTTGTCCAACTGTGCAGGAGAATTCATCTCATTGTACGGTTACATTAGCACTGGGTCTACTCTGACACAAAAGCAGGCGTCAATAAAGATTACATCTTTGCTGGACAGAGGGAGGGCTGTTTCCATACTCACAGCACAAACACACCTGGCCTGAAACCTTACAGTGAAAGAAAAGAAGGAAATAGGTGGGCAATGGAGATAAAGAGGGCTTCTGAGAGGTTAGAAGAGGGATAGAGCAGTTGAGTGACTGCCAGCAAACACTCCGAGAAACAGGTTCAAAGAACCTGTCTGTCTGAACTGAACGTACCTAAGCAAAGCACTGCCAGACTACTAAATATTTGCAAAGAATGGCTACTGTTTTACCAGATATTACCAAAGCAGTACACAAAAACTTCCCAAATAGCTTGCAATTACTTCTTTCATTGGTTCAAAAAGTCATAACAATGTAGTAGTTTGTAAAAATACTTAACATGTTAAGTATTTTCAAATACAGAAGGAAGATAAGTACCTTGAGAAGACACTCAGAGTTAGGAATTCATTGGCAATAGTAAGAAGTAAAAGTAATGTGATATTTTCCAGCTATTTGCTTGCTTTATGTTCAGTCTATGCTCAAATGACATACCAAAGATGATGAAGATCTAAATACAATTAAGGAATAAAAAGATCTTGAAGAAAAATCCATGTTCATCAGAAATATAATGCTAGTTGATCCCCTGATATACATTTAAATCTTTTCCTAATTACTTTATAGAGAGGAATCAATTGCACAGGAAAATGGCTCAGAATTGACCCACTGATCGCGATCTTTGCATTGGAGTCGCAGCTGCAATAGTTGTCACAGTGAGCAGTTCCTTGCTCAGTTCTGAGCTGGAGTATTCTAAACTCTAAAATAAAAGCCAGCAGCAGCAGCCAAAACTAAAAAAGTAAAACTTTTCTTAGCATGTTATAGCTCATAAAGCCATTAAAAAAATATCATACCTGAGCAGTTGTGTATGGGACATTCTGGAAAGTGGCATTTGCCAGGGGAGAAGAAAAAACACACAAAACAATAAAACTTCCTTAGCTAGGGATTATTATTGCTGCCTTTGCAGTTTCCTTCCTTTGGAATAATACCTCAAGGATTTCAGTAGGAATGTGTTGTAAAGCTAGTCCTGGCCAGCTACTTGTGGCTTGCTTGTGGTTAGAATGCACATGCATAAAGCTCCTCATGTACATATCTCATCTAACGCGTGAATCAAGACAGCTACTAATAATAGTGCTTCTTGGGCTTTGTGACCCTTTGTCCAAAACGAAGATGCAAACACCAGTTTTGTACACTCATTTTGTAAATACATTGTTTGGATTTCTAAGCTTTCAACGAGTCAGTGAAGTTCCATAATGTCATTCCCACCATCAGCACAACTGGGTGGGATGGATTAAGTCAGCTGTAATTTCTGAAGGCATTTTTCTGAATTTCAACTAAGCTCACAGCACACCAGAGACAGAGGGAACCCTGGGCTTTGTTTTGTACTTCTCCATCCCTGCCGTCCTGATCAGCAACACCTGGCTGCAATTCCCATGGAATGAGCTGTTCCACACCCTCCTATGGGATACACTGTTCACATTAAGACCCAAGTCCCACACTAGCACATATCTAAATAATTATAGCACTGCTGCCTACTTAACTTATTTCAAAATAAGCATTTCAAAAATACTTACTGTATTTCAGAAACAAACAGTAAAAATCTAATGTTGATCTGGATCAAAAAAAAAATATATATCCTGATTCTTCAAAGGGAAAATTATGTTTTCTCCCCTGTCTCACCCCCCATTAGTTTATCTGTACAATTCCTCTGCAAAGAGAAAAGGTTCTAAATCTCACTTAGTAATACAAACATGTTGTGTTCACCCCAGCTGGGTTTGTAGATTAAGTTGCTTTCTGGTATTATAACTATCCTGCAGATCCTAATCTAACAGGGAGATGGCAGAGCAACTGCTGCAGCTACACGGTGGCTGATCCCAGAGATAGTCCTGTTTAGTGGTGGCTAAAGAAAGACAGGGGAAGGTTCATCCAGGTCCTCTTTGCTTTCTGGCACTGTGTGAGAACAGCTATGTCAGGGAACTTCAGAATGACTTGAAGGGTATACTGTCACCACAAGCCTTTGTCTTTTCTGAGCAGTGGAGGCTCAATACTGAAATGTGTGGGCTATGGGATGTTTGGGTACCAGGATAAGTGATACTGTAGGATGCCATAGAACTCATTGCTTTACTGAACTTCCCATCTGCCTCGTTCAAGCTCATGTTCTGCCCTGTGTGACTCTTCTCTGCTTGTCTCGTCAGAACGGAAGACATGGCTTCAGGTTAGAAAACACATTACTTAGCACTCTGTAAGTGATTTTGATCACAGGGAAAGAATGCCATTACATTCATTCTCTGTGGTACTTCTGCATCCCAGATATCCTAGGGAAAATATGAACAAAGAGTGAGCATGTAACTGTGCCACATTCTGCTACTATTGTAATATCTCAATCCCCCAGTAAAGCCATTTGAGAAAATATCAGAAGTCATGATTTTAAATACTGACACATGAAGAGGGTTTTGGGGAGTGGGGAGAGGGGGAAAACAGAGCTCCTTCCAATAGCCATAGAGTTTAATTCTACCCAAGAACTGCTCCAATTACTGTAAAGAAAGACTTGGCTGGTCCAGCTGATCTTGTTTCCACCAGCTGGTGACAGAGGCAGCTCAGACTCCCAGGAAAGCGGAGCTTAGCTCTGCATCTCCCCTCACGCTCTCTGAATTTCTGCAGTCCAGCCTTGTGTGGTTGGCAAAAACTTTCACAATGGAAAGCTCCCTTTTGTTTAGAATCTCTGCTAGCTTTTGGTCCACACTCATTAAGTTCCCATTTTGAGGGTATTTTTAAGTGAAGCTTGGAGTTCAGTTACTCCGTATAGGGTTAAATTTTGTCTCTGAAAGCTCAATAAATGGGGCTATCTTGATTGATGCTTTAAGTGCAACCCCTTCCCAATATTCTGAACATAATGAGGTTAGTGCTAAAAGCTGGGTTGTCTCTCATCTGTCTGCATTATCTATTTATTCTGCACACGTCATCATGGTAAATGAGTGCTGCATTAAGTACTAAATAGTGGAGGTCAGACAAACACTGTGTTGTTCGTTTTTTTCCTCTCAGCAAGTCTAAAACAGTTATTAAAGGATTTTAGTTTATTAACTGTTTAAAAAAATTAAAAATCAGTATTATCACATTATTGAGGTATAAATTTAGCAATCTCAAACTCACTTTATATTCTTATTTAAAATATTTTATCTTATGATGTTTAAATTAATTTAATTTCAGATAGTCTTTAAATTTTTTTATTATTCTAAAAAAACACTTAAAATACAAAGAGTCCATTTGCTCCAGGCTAAACTGGACCTATTTTGATCCAAATGTGTTTTTTTCAAGTGCTACTAACCTCCCAAACTGTTTACTCACTTAGCTATGTTACATATAGCTTAAGTACTTTGACCATAAGAAGTAGTTAATTACACCTAGGCATTTTTTAATCAGAAAAAAACTATGATCTACTCAGAATTCTCACCAAAACAGCGTGAGGTGTACAAGTATTTGGCACAGTACAAATCTGTAGAGCTCCTCTAGCAAAACATTAAGCCTTATGAATGCAATAAAGCGCGAAGCTGCCCAACTAACTTCCTCAGCAGGTCCAGTAGTTGTGCACACTGCTATTCTCTGCCCCAGGCACACCTCTTTGTCATGTTAATACACACAACAGCGATAACAGAAGTCAACAGTCTGAAAGCTTATCAGTCCTGATGCTGAATAATCAAGCAGCTGGAGATCTGTAACATGAAGCCATATATATTAAAAATGATTTGCAAATAATCTCCTGGGGTGGAAGAAGGATGTTTCTATGGTGCTTTTTGTATAAGGAACGAGGAAAACAGATGAAGAGGACAAGGTTCAACTCTAAAAATACCTCCTTCACTTTCAGATAGTTCCACGGACATTGACCCTTCAAACACAAAACCACGAGGAGGCATGGAGCAAGTAACATCACAGTACATGTTAGGGGATTAACAGCTCTGATAAATAAAAGCACATCAATGCATGTTGTGCGTCTCTGATCTAGACCAGAAATCGGAGGCCTGGTTGTGCACTTCTGTTCTGCCAGGCTGGCCCAGGTCTTTCAACAGACCAGAGCGTTCTCAGGCACTGTTTGTACCCCATGCTCCCCCTTCTTGCCGAGGGAAGGCAGGTTTTGGTGAACAGAGGGACTCATTTTTGTTTCAACTAAATGCACTCACTTCAGTCAGCTAGAGCATAGTCAGTAGAAGCAACTAAGCTCATACGGGATTACGTGCCATGTAAAATGTACCTATGCAGTTGTCATTACACACTGAAAATGAAGGAAGCGGGGACAAAAAGCAACATGAAAAATGAGGTAAAATAAGTGAATATTGACCAGAACATCCACACCACCTGTTTCTTTCTGCTTTCTCATGAGTAGCTTTCAGACCCTTCTCCTCATTAAAACATTACTTACTGACTAAAGAGACAGTCCAGACTCTACTTGGGCACTGTATGAAGTTCGTATTTCCTACTGTTTCACTCTCTGCGTTTTACACAATGACTAAAGTGTTTCCAGGGATTTTTATATTTGTGAACTAATATGTTCATGAGCTCATAGAGCAGCAAAAATGCATCTGGCTCTTTCCATGATAACCTTCACTTTAGGCGATGCAGTGCCTGCTGCTTCCCAACTCAAGCCTACTCTTCCGGCTTGCTGTCTTTACCATACTCTTTTTGTAAGCAATGGCATTAACATATAAAATCCTCACCTTCTCATGAAAATGCTCTGGTTTGGTTTTTTCCTTTCATGCTAAGGAAACCTTTTTTTTTTTAAAAAAAGAAAAGATAAAAAGTCATTACTTCTTTTTGCACCCTGTGAGCTGTTGCTTCTGGGCTGCATTAAAAACAGCTCAAGTACAGTTTCCTGTCTTTTTTTTTTTTTTAAGTCCCTGAACATTTTAATTCCGTGGATCAAATCATGGAGTCTTTACTCACACTGCATATACATGAGGAAGTTATGCTGTGGCTTGTCCCAGGGGATTCCATAAGCCTGAACTGCAGAGTAAATTCAAAGTACCCCAAATGAAAGAACATCTGAGCACAGTTGTAGGTAGGTAAGCAAAAGTTTGCCACTGAATGTTAGCAGTCTCACATCAGTCTGAGAACAGCAGGGTGTTTTCAAGCACCAGACATTTTCCTCTCTGTTCTGGAATCCCTATCACCTGTCAAGCCTTATGCAATGTTTGGTTTATGTACTTCATTGTTTCACTGTGCCAGGTAGTCCTTTCCAGCACAGGCCTAAAGAACACGAAGCTCCTCACTGCCCTTATCAACAGTGCCTAATCTCTGAGCATCCTGGTGCCATTGGTAATGTACACTGACTTCTACGAGTCCCGTGATGGGAGGGGACACAAATCTTTTTCACTGCTTATTGCCATACCTCCATGAACTCCTAGCCTGACAAAACCAGACAGCACACATAAATGATATTCACATTTAGCATAGAGAAAGATCAACTAGTTTGACCAAAAAAAAAAAAAAAGGTTAATGTCAGTTTTTAGTAATGTGCTGCTTTTCTGAATGTTTTATTACCACATTAGAAGCCTAAATTTGCAATTGAAAACAGCTACTTGGCTTACTCACTTCTATTTCCTGAACCAAAGTAAGCAGTATGTCCTTCCAGAATCTCAAGCTTTTGAAAAACATATCAGTTTTCATGAACTGTGAGATCAAGAGTTCTCTGCTGATTCAAGTTTCAATGAGACTTTTGCCTGAGGAAGTGTAACAGGACTGGTTTGCAACACCCAGAAACAGCTGCCTCCTACCTAGTAAGTCTTTTTTGATCCCAGTTTATTTTGTCTGGTGAGAAAAAGAATGGACCATTAGATGTAAAACAAACATATTCATTCACTTAGAAGCATAATCTAGCAAATATTAGTCACAAACACTGACGTTGGGGTAGAGCATATTGCATTTATCCTGGCAAAGATGAGGTGCTTGGTGTAGTTTGCATCACCAGAAAAGTACATCTGTACGTGCGTGGAAAGTCTGAGAGTATCTAGAATCAATGTAGTATGAAAAACCTAATCTACGTTAGGTTGTCGCGGGATTGTCACAGGTGTAAGGACAGTATGTCCTCCCACCACCCATTTGGCTGTGTTGTTTTCATGAAATATTGCGTCTGCTCCTGAGGCATCTCAGCAGACCTCTGGGAACTGGACAATGCAATAAACCTGGGAACAAGACAGAAAACCTGCTAATACCCAAAGACAAGACTCAAGCAAGTTCCTTGTCTGGAGACAGGTACAGGTTGCTTATCTTCAAGTTGTGATTTCTGGCCTTCAGAAAACTCAGAGGTACTGAGTTGTACTTGGAATATATGTTTTATATTGCTTTTGCAGTGATAATATACCCTTTCTGATTTGAAAGGAGATTTGCACAATACAAAAAGGCAGCTCTGGAGAAGAAGTATCAAAACACATCGCTGTGTTTTTCTTATTTCCAAACACTGAGTAACATTTAGACTACAAGCAAGGAAGCCAAAACATGCAATCGAGTAGAAAGGAGAGTTGGAAACAGCATGTACATAGAAAGTTCAGAAATGCAGACGTTTATCCTAATGTTTACCCATAATCTAGTGCTTCAAGAAGACTGAACGCTTTGACACAAGTTGAACAGCCTTTGCCAGTCAGCCTGTTTGATGTTGCGTTGGCTCTGTGACAGAGCCAGGGCTGTACAGGAACGCTAGCATTGTTTTCTGATCAAAGCGAGCCCTAATGGCATTAAACCTGAACTGTGGTCCGACATGGGTTTTTCCCTCAGCCATCACATCTCTACATTGCTACCAGCTTTTTCTTGAGTCTTCACAGTATGTATGATACTCTGCTAGTTTAGCATATCGTTAGAATTTTCTTTCGGATAGGAAGAATTGATTTTCGTCCATATTCTGCTGTGCTCAGTCAGGACACAGGAGCTAAGTATATTCTGGCAGCAAAGAAAAGGTTGCTTTCAGGGTATGGTCATTTCCAGTTTCTGATGGCTCCACTGATATTGCAAGAGAAAGAGACAGCAGGAGAGCTTTAGCAACTTTGGATTAAGCTCTTGTGCACCTTAATAGTTAAAACCTTAATCTTTAAAGCTAAGAATATGCTTACATTCCCTTTTGAACGTCCAGATGTGGAGCAAGTGTGGCTATACCTGGATACAAGCAGGTTGTCTCAGAAACCCGTACAGGCATCCTGCACAGGATGAGCTGCTGCATGCTTTCGTAGTTCTGTCCACTACAGTGTGGGTTTGCTTTTGCAGATAGCAAAAGGGTCTTATAATTTCAAATAAAAGGACAACTGACTGGACATTATGAAATCAAACATCAGATGCTCACAAAATATAACTCAATTGATGGCACTGAAGCACAACGGTGTTAAGCAACTTCAGAACTCAAGTCTCAGTTTTCTAGTGCTAGCTTCTGTGCTCAGATGCAATCATAGAGCGCTTCACAGAGTGCTTACAGAAAGAGTTAAGGGTTTACTCATTGTTACATTGCCTGTATTGTCCATTGCAATCGTTGTTGCTGCTGCTGCAATTGAAATTTCTCTTCTGTTGGCTTTGATTGCAATTATACACGAGACAAACCAGAGTGAATAGGAGAAAACATACCCAGTCAATGGTACTAAAGGCTGGATATTAGGTCCTGCAGTCACATCTACTGTCCTCTCTTTAAATCATTTAGTGTGGTCTAGCCCTTGCTGTCTACTTGGAAGCAAGAAAGCCAAGCAGACTCTTCTAGTTTTTAAGTAGCTGTCATCTGTTTAAAATGCCTTAGGCTTAGTAGATACTCCAACTTAGAGCACAATCAACCTGACCTAAACCATTGAAGACAGATTCCCATCAAAGCAGTAGTAGTCATCAGGGATGGATGAGAAGACTGAGAGGAAAACAACTATTTTAGATCTTTGTATGGCACAACTCAAACTGTATTTATTATATAAGTTCTGAAATGTCCAAACACATTTTATTGCCTTCTGGCTTCCAGATGGGTCTGAATCCACAGCACCAGAATACCACAAAAATGCGGCCTTTTTCCTGCTGCAATCAGAAGCAGCTGCAGCAGAAAGCTATAGAAAAGTCTGATTCTTAGAAAGTGCCTGTGTCTGTTTTTCAAAATAACAGTAGTTTAGATAATTTGAGTAAACATTTCAGGGGCATCCAAACATTTAGAATTGCATTAGGACCACATTTCAAGCCCTTGGAAGTATATCCTTCACTTGCTGTTCGCTCTAATGAGGAAATTGGAGTACTCCAGTGAGTAAAATTCAAGAAACAGGATTCTGGTCTAGCCCAGCTCTAACTTAATAGGTGGCTTTGACAGTACCTCTTAAATTTTCTGTTCCTCAGTTTCCCATTGACCTCAGGAATCACATCTATAAAGCAATTTGTTGGAGTTTCAAGACCACACCCTTACTATTCTGATTTGATTCACTGTAAACATGCACAGTGGTGAATTTAATGTTTTCTGAGACTTGTTACTCAGAATCCCATTGAATTCTATTCAAAAGCCAATAAGGGAGCAGCACTTGAAAGTTTATCAGCAAGGCGTCAAGTCCCTAGGACTAGCTGAAACCTCCAAAAGCTGAAGGTATACGATAATTTCAGAAAACACACAGCATCTTACAGGATCGAGGCCATTCGTTTATTACTATCTATACCTCCATTGTAAAGCTATTGTCTGCCTTTCCGATCTCTGTTCTATTCATTGAGTTAACACAGCTACATGTGTACACCTGCTCTATCAAGCACCTCGTGGACATACACACACGCATGCTCATGCATAAACCACATGGTAAGGTGCAGGAAAATGAAGGTACTTTTAAAGTTTTTATTTTAATCTGATTTTATGGAAAATTAACACCCAAGACAAGATAATAATTTAAACAAGAACACCTTCATTGATACTAGTTCCCAGTGTCTGGTAAAAGGGGATAATGTCCAAATTAGTAAATACAAATAAGTGAAGAAGGTGAATAAGCAAGTTCTTGGGCTTATATGGAAGCTGACTGATACTTGCAGCAATCTTGACTCATAATAAAAATGATTTATTTAAAGATTTATTATGAACATTGCAGGAAAGGAGGTAACAGACATGCACCACTTTGTTTACAATAAAATTTCCTGTAAATTAAAAAGAGTTCTTATTCTCTGTTTGGTTTTGATTTGGTACTGTACCAAGTATCTGTTTATAGAAGGAAATATGACGGTACAAAGTGTACAAAGTGAATTGCAAAAGAGATTAACAGTCAAGGTGAATTTGCTTTAAATTAAATCCTAGCAACACAGACACTGTAGATCCCATTAGGGTAAGGAAAGCTGGTTTAAGGCAGATCTCTCATGCATCATTACTGAAAGCTGAACTGTCTGAAATTCATATCAGAAAGCTACTCTCCAAGCTGGGATTGACGTTAGCCCTGCAGCAAACTCATGGGTCACTCTCCATATTAAAGAATATAACCTTAGCCATATGCCATGCTTGAACCTCCCTAACTTGTGTGCTGTGCTGTGACAATCTCAACCCCAAAAGCAGGGGTCTCTAAATGTTTCTTTCCATACTTTCTGAAGAACTTCAGCTACTGGTGATGTTTATCAGAAGTGGAGGCCCTCAGCGCAGTGCACTAAGAGGAGATCCTAATAGATGGTTTTGTTTTACTTAGGTACCAGTGCATACAGTAATGACACAAGAAAGGCATCATCAAGAAAAAGCATGAGCCGCTTTTTAAAAAAGTTTCAGGTGATATACAAGGCAGTAAAAAATTGTTGCAGAGCACTACAGAAAATAAAAGTTTGATATAAAGAAGGTAGCGTGTTTCAAAGGGATTATGTTTTGAGGACTTTTTCCTGCAACCCATTTTTGCTGAGCTTTTTTGCTTATAGTACTGCCTAAACAGCTTATTAAAGAATCTTTCTGAAGTCACAGTTACACGACAAAGTACGTTACAACCTCAAATTGTTCCATCCCACAGCAAACCTTCAGGGAGAAGTCTGGCATAAAGATAATAATATACTCCCAGTTAAGAAGGGATAATGAAAACAGACATCCCATGTTTCATCAGAAAACTAGAAAACAACCTGCTTTGCAGAAGTAATTCACGTTGTTGAATTAGCCCTGGAAACACCCTGGTATCCCAAGTCCGGGGCTTGGTGGATCTCCAAAATATGCACCCAGGGAAAGAAAAGATTTGTGGATGGCAGTGTCAGATTAGGGTCATATTCTCCTTGTACACACAACAAAAGATTTACATGGAGAATAAAATCCTGAAATTATTGACGTTATCTGGAGGTCGAGAGTTACACGTATTCACGAGGATTGCTCCAAACTGTTCTATTTGATATGTAGTGCTACCAAATTAATGCTGTATGTTTAAAACCAAGTAGTTAATGAAACCAACCTGCAGACAGTCCTGTGTATACAAGTTCATGGTTTGGAAAGTATGTTGGCTCTTACCTGGGGGCACGTGTTCATTCATGATGACAAGCGATGCTGGCGTAGGCCTTCTTTTCCTGATCTGCAACATGCATAAACCAAAGAGAGTCACCAGAGTCCACCAATTGCCCCACACCCAAAGCAAACAAACAAAAAAGAAATCCATCTGGTGCACTCCTGAGTTTAGATCAGGTAAAGTTCAAAAAGAAAATATTTAAAGAACATCAGCACGTCACTGTCTTGCTCCCTGCTCATCTGGTCTGACAGTGATCAGGGTCATGCTGCTGCTTGTACATGGAAAGCAAAAGCACAGGGGAGAGCTTTCCAAAATGCCTTTAGGATTTGCAATAATCTTGCATAAGTTTTTGGACATGTACTGCTGACATGTATCAGTCATATCTTAAAATATTTCCATTTCTCTTTGTTTTGGGAAAATGACTGCAGAAGTTTTTTAGCTTATATCTGCAAATACCTAGTACTGTCAGAGATCTCAGAAGTAATCATTAATATTAATATTTTTCAGTGTGCTAGAGAGTTGATGTTGCATGTGTGCCTTCCAACGAATGTATGGTATCTCTAAACTGCGGCCAGAGGTGTTAATACTGCTCTTTAAAGAAAAACAATACTCAAGACTTTCAGATATTTTCTAAGAACACTACACAACAGGTTTTTACATATCAACACATAATACTGAATTGTATGTGATTCTTACTCAGAATTTATTTGGTTGAGTATTTTTGTTCCATTAACACTGGTTGAACTACATGATATTGGACTACCCTCCTATCATGCATGCATTTGCATTGAAAGCTTGTGTTGCTTTACTGAAGCCCCCAGGCTGTTGATATTCTATTGAATTTAAGAGAGGGACCAAAAGTATTTAAGCTAGAAACCATTCTGACATGAAACCTCAATGTCAGTGTGTTTGTTCTTTTTCAGTTGCTGAGCCAACATCTGTATTTAGCTGGGTTCAAATTTTGCTTTCAGAGGTGTAAATGGAAAATTACATCATCAGGGTTAATGGGTTTATTCCAGATTAGCGTAACAGTAGCTGACAGCAGAATTTACTACTTTAATTTCATAACACGCCCACAGTGAAACTCTATAGCACTTGGAATTAAACCGACAACATAAAAAAAGGACCATCCATAAATACTGGGCAGGATTTGGGCCACAGCATTTCAAAAGCCATGGGAATTCTGAGAAATCCTAATTCCTATGGTTCTCTCAGATTTCAGAAAAATATCAGACCACATTCTGCTTGAATTCATTGTGAGACTGTTCCATCAGGTATGGACATCTCACAGCTCAGAAGTACCTATGGGAAAAATGAAGCCCCCCAGCAATTCTCCCCTGCACCCTTCTAGTATTTCTTCATTCAGTGGTCACTCACAACTCATCATTTTCTGCCAAAGGCAGCTGCCTTTTAAGAGGCACGATGTCAGAATATTCAGGAAACCAGATACCTGTCCTAAAGGTACAAAAAATTTTGTAGCTAATGACACATAACTGTCAAGGTTACAATATTCCCCCGGTATCATCTAAAACCAGACTCACCAAAATAGCAACAAATGCAGAGAAGGACTTGCACCGAGAGAAGTATACTGGGTCACCTAATTACCATCTATTCAGCTTTTCCCTGTGTCCTTCTTTATGCGCCTCTACACGTATCTGTGCACAATAGTGGATATTTTTTCCTCCTTAGACATCTGTATTACTATATATATAATATATGTCTGTATGTTTTAGGAGTGAGACAAAACCTAAAACTGCCTTCACATAATTCCAATGTGGACATGTCAGGCATATTTCTACACGGATGTATTTTTCAAATATGTAAAACACTGTAACAATGACATAGAGAAGACTGTATAAAAATAACAAGAAATCCAGGAAGCAAACGAAGCGATAACTTGTGCAAAAGAGAACTTGTATTTTTTTCCTGTTACAATGAATGGTAAATAAGCTGTCTTCTGCACAATATTTCCATTAGGTACCACTGTCAGCTTCATGTTTTGCTTTATATACAAACAATATACTTATGTTGATTCACTGGGAGTGTGTATTCATGTGACACATTTGTATTACAGTACAAGTCCAGTGGTAAAAAAGGCACCACAAATATATACTGAATAAACCTACTGAAAGTAAAGGAGCCTTGATCAGGCTAGAGGACATAGTCTTCTCTCTCTTTGGGTGTATCCAGACATTGCCCTAACCTCTGGAACGTTTAATCTATAGTTACACTAATATAAGTTAGAGAAGCATTTAGGCCACAAGCATTGCCTGTTCTCCCCCCACATTTTGCCCCCGTTCCCTCAAAACACCAAAAGAAACTCATCTTCCTTACCTGCTCAGCTGCCTCGGGATCTATTTGACTCTGAAACAGCGGCACAGCAAACTGTATTTTTTTAGGGCTGTTGGGCTCCATCGTGATGTTGAGGTGGGTCGGCGGAGAGAGGAGCCTGGAGCTCGAGACTCGGTCTGCGCCTCTCCCCAGGCACCCTCCCCACAGCCAGGCTGAGTGCTCCTCAGGAACAGCTGTAACTCCCAACTTCGCACGGGAATCTGCCTGAGCCGAGCAACTCCCTTATTCCACATCCACAGAGATGCCGCTGGCTTGGCTATTTTCTTTTCTTCCCCCCCTCTCTTCTGCAGTCCTTCAGATCCTCTCAGCACAAAGCTGAAAGGAACAATAAGCTAATTGTGTACCAGTTCACTTCTACGTATGCCAAGCATTCACTCAGAAGCTAATTGAAAATGCAATACTAGCATTGCATAGCTTGGAGCCCTGGGATTTGAAAAAGAGGATCTCTCCACTGTACATTACTAACTGGCTGCTCAGAAGTGCAATGCAAGCTCCCTCTGAGTATTGCTGATGGGCTCTTAATTATTGATGAACACAAAGCAGGAAGTTTTCAGATTTTTGGGGGTGGAGGTAGCAGGAGAGGTGGATGCAATAATTCCATCTCTTTTACAGTGTGCCAGATCCGCTCTCCTCTTCTCACGTATCAAACAATTGCCAGTGCTCTTTCAAATCCTTTTCTAAACCTCTTTCAGGAAGATTTTTGATGATGATGCTACACAGATGCCTTCACTTTCATGAAGCTTATCTGACATCCTAAGTGGGTTTGCACCTTAGTCTGGGTTTGCAGATACAGACTGTGATCTCTTCTGTGACCTCACATGATTTCAGATCATGAGAACATCCACATATGAACTCTCTCATCCTAGACAAATCAGAGGCCATTTCACCCTGTCCCAGTTAAGTGGAATACAGTGTTTACTGGAGATGACGTGTTCTCTCCATTAACCCTAGAAAAAGCAATGATGACTCAGACTAGTTACCTCACTTTATATGGCTAAAATTCAGAGACCCGAATTCTACTTTGTGGTACAAAATCTGTCCCTTCTTCCAAGATCAGGAAAATAATTTGGTCCATCATGCCAATAGTGCCCTTTGGTCATTACAACTGACTTTCACTTTTCATTTCACCTTAATCCAAAAGAAACATATGAAAAGATATGTGGCAACCTAGCCTACCTCTTTGCTTAGAGACCCCTGCCAAGTGGCACAGCAGAACTCTGGCGACAAAGCTGTGTTTGACGCCAAAACAGGACCCCTGCACTGGAGAGCTGGGCCACTCTCCTCTTCCACACCACTGCCAGCTGGGAAGAAAGAGAAAATGAGGTACAGCGGGAGACCCAGACTGGCTTGGCCCATCACAGACTCAGCTTTACCAAGGATGAGGCCACTTGCAGAGAGAAAGTGCATTTTGGTCAGGTTTTTGGAGAGCCTGAGAGCTCTGTCAACAGGGAAGGGAAACACGACCAGCCAGAATGAAGAGCAAACAGACAAAATTCACGGAGAGGAGTAATAACCTGAGTCTGCCCCTGGCAGATTGCACTAAGGAAGCAGAGAAGCAGTGGAATTCAGAGGAATTTGAAAATGCATTTCTTGTTCAAGCCACTCAAAGCACTAAGGATTTTCACAGTTCATCACAGCTTTATTCAGTTCAGAGCATTTTCCCACCTGCACCAGTGGCGGAGGCGGGGAAGGAGTGGGGTTCCTGGTTAAGAGCCATGCACAGGCTGTACACAGCAGAATAAATCAGCCACTCAGGGATGGAATATTGGTTTGGCTTTGACTAATACAAATGAATACTATTAGCACATTATGGGGATACCATGGCACTGCTGAACAGAGGCAAGGATGCTAGCTAGCTGGTTTATGAAGAACCCAATAAAGCTCAGGAGCTGAGAATACACTACAAGATAAAGGGTTGACTCTGTGATCAAAAATAACTCTCTCTGAGGGCTGAAATTTCCCTCCTCATTCAGATTGCAACTACTGTGTACCACAGCAGTTTCCAGTTGATGGCTAGAAGCTGGCACTTTTCCTGTTAGATTTACTGTGATAGTTTAGGTGGCAGTAACTAAGAACTGTAGAACTAGAGAAGGGTCCTGCTTGGAAGGGACTTCTGGAGACACCTGGTCCCACCAGTGCTGAGCAGGGCCCAGGACCAGGTTATCCCAGGCCCTCTCAGGCTGAGTCCTGAATATTTTCAATGTTATGGTGAAATGCTCAGTTTCATTTACCGCAACAAATGAAAGAGATGCACAGAATAGTGATGTTTAGTGTTTCATATGATCATCTTCATGCCTTCACTATTTCTGCAAAGAAAAATTTGCTTCCACAGACAATTACAGCCTGTGTGGAATTGCTACAGTTCCACTGGTGCAACTAAGAGTCTAAGACACTAAAGTAAGAGAGGCATGCGCTGCTAAGGACAATTAGAGAGTTGCTTTCAGGACAGTCTAATTATCCAATTTCACAAGTCCTTGATGAATAGACATGCCATTAACCTCAATGACAGCTTCAGACATAGCAGATATACATAGGCATAGCCGGGGGAGGACGTACACAGGGATCTGAAGTTGTGGCTTTTCTCTGGTAAATCTCATACTTGATAGAAAATAATTTTTGTTTTCTCAGTTCCAGATGCCATGAGAAAAGTGTTTTAGAGCTGCTTTGCTATTATATATACTAATAAAAAGTATATTTTAAACACCATATTCCTCTATGAAAAAACTTCTGGCCATAAAATATCTATTATGGCTGTACATAAAATGTCATGTATGAAATGATGCTACAATTAGAGTGTATGCTACTGCATCACAGGAGTTATAATTCTCATTACAAAGGTTTGCAATTTCTTATGAATTATGAAGTCAGTTGGAAAACCACATTCAGATAGGGAAAAAATTATTAAAACATCCATTGTTCAGCTCCAGGTTGCTGGATGTTGCTATCTAAAGGAATCACTTCTCCAAGCCATTGGTAGCAATGGTAGTTAAGAGAAAAAAGCTCAACAATACAGAGAATAGGAACAAACCAACAACTCACTTCTTGACAGGGTCAGAAGGGAGCCAGACAACAGGACAGGACGATGCACAAGGACAAATCCTTAATGGGGCCGCTATGTCTTGGAGAGAGGCCCACCAATGATGCCGAGCAGAGATAACCTTCCTCTGCAGCTCTCCTCTCTGTGCCTCTTTGAAGCTGGCTGCCCAGCAATCTTCACATGCACTAGAACAGTAAAAATATTTTTAAAATACTACAAGAGGCATATTTCGGAGTGCCCTGGGATATAGCATTTCAGGATTAACTACATCAGCTCACTCTTGCACCTAATTTGCAGCACTAGATGTCTCCAGGCAAAGTGTGCTTGCATTTTCTATAGACTGCATCATAGTCTGGGGAAGGGCTGAAATGCATTTAAGTACTGCCAAATCCTTTTAGCTCATCTTCTGTTTTTAGTGCACTCCCCACAATGTTTCAAATTCCTTCATGATTCAGCTAAAACTATCATGGAAGACAAAATAATATTAATAACTGTCTAAGATCTTTCCTTCCTATGTCATTCACTTGGTTCTGGTATGAAGCACTGCCTTTTTATATATTCTACTGTACTGACAAGCTATTGGAGTGCTCACTGCACAGTTCCTGCTTGAGATGTTTCTCCTGTTGTGTTTGAGGAGGTTGTTTGGGTCCTTTTCCTAGCAAAGACAGAGGAAAGGAATTCAAGGGTCTCTGTCCTGCACTCTGCTTCACAGTTTCTGTTGTGGCTGTGAACTGCCTCAGCTTCTCTGCTGCAGCCAGAGACCTCTGCAGCATGAGCCTGGCAAGGAATGGACAGAGAGCTGGAGCTGCTTGTGAAGCCAGCCTACTTAAGGCTTTGGCTCCTAATTTCACCAGTGGGGATGCAGGGAAGCATTCCGTTACACCTCTCTGATCCACCAGGCTGCCTTCACAGACCAAAGGCTTGGCTGGGAAGCCAAGGACATAATTTTAATCCCCGCTGTGGCCACCAATGTGTGAGAACCTTTGCAATGGTGTGTTGATTCATGCTTTACTTGAGCTCTCTATGTCTGGGATCCCTCCTCATGCTGGCATTTCTTCAGCACTCTGCTGGGCAGCCTGGGCAGCATGGTAGGAAGAACTGCTGCAGAGCATACTGCTGCCCAGCTGCTGCTTGAGTCAAAGGGGACTTTCGTGTGCCCCTTCCTTCTGCCCTTTTCTAACAAACTGCCAAATGTTTTTTTCACTGCCTTTGTCCATAAAGAGGCACCAGTTTTGCAGCCTTTGGTCATGAATGCTGGACACTGTCTTTGCTGTCCACACCGTACCTGTTTGTGGATAGGTTTTCCTTCTGGGGCTCTGCAGAGGGCATTGCTCATAGGTGCTAAAATCAGATGCAACCCTTCCAAGAGTAAACAATGACATATTCAAAGTGACCCTGAAAGTCTTCTTTCAGAATAGTTGAGTACAGGTGTTGCAACCAGGGTGGCTCCCACTCAACTTCTAGAAGTGCAGTTTGCTATTTACATGCAGAAAATGTGAAGAATTTTAAACGTGCAAGGGTGGGTGAAAGTAAAGCAAAATCACGCCTGTCTCGGGAGCGGTAAGTGCTGCCACGGGCAGATCAAGAAAAACATCAGAAAGTCTTGTTGAGCAGCAACAGAGTTGGTGGGACACTCAGTGAGAGCCATTGGCCTAGTCACAGCCTAACCCAAACTTCCATCGCCAACACCTGCCCATTGAACAGCAGGCTCGGACACGTTTACAGACTAAGTACATACATGGACTCAGAAAGCCTAGATAAGTGAAAAATACAGCTATTTCTGTTTATACAATCTTTTTAACCAAGATAATAATTCTTAGCAGTTTAATGTTACCTTTATCTGAGGACCTAAGAATGAACACTGTTTATTCAAGTCTTCCTCTGGGATTTGCAGCTCTCTAGACTATCAAATAATGTACAGACATTTACTGGTAGGTGCTATCCACTACTGTCCATAGAGTACACACATCCAAAACATAGGAAATGAGCTGGATTAATGGGACATAAACTGATTAGGCAGAAAAAGATCCATATCTAATATGGACTATGGTTTCATAGTGCAGAAACCAAAATTCTGGTACTGGTTTGAGGAAGATATTTCAGGAGGAAATCATCCTAGAATTTGCTTCCTTATCAAGAATAAGGTAAATCTAATATATTTTTCAATAAACAGAACTGGCAGTTTCCATGGATTTTAGAATTAAATTATATTATTTCCATATTAAAACTTTAATACAAAAAAAATTGACTGGCTGTACCATTGAATGAAACAATTTAAACATTGAGTTTAAATTGAGATTCTACCATATATTTTTTAAAAAACAAAGGTTAAAATGTAGAACACAGAGAAGCTGAACATTGAACTTCTACACTTTCAGAAGCTGAATTAGAAAACTCAGTACACAAACACATGCTACCAGGGTAAAAATGAAAAGTCATCAACTGGGCCATAAAATCACAGTATGCTGAATTCAGAATATGTTTTTTAAATTGTGATTGGTTTAGTTTGAGGCTCTAGATTTTCTATCTTTCTTGCCTCTTCCTGCACCTCAAAGGACAGGCTAGTCCTCTGGTCCAAGACGGTGTCTGCAGACTCCACATGGGAGCAACGTAGTCTGCCAGACTTGTGCAGCTTACACACCGAAGGGGCTTTCTGGGGTTTGGTCACCTGGAGAAGATGGCTGGGGCACATTTCTTTGCTATATCTTATAGAGGTGTTGGGAGCAGCAGACACAGGGCTACTCTGTGACAAGCCAGGAACTGAGGGCAACCCCAATTTAGGCTGTGCCCTCTCTGCACCCCCGAGGGACCTGAAGGCAGTAGCAGAGCTAGACAGCATCATGCAAAATTATCCAGGGATTGGCTCAAACAAGAAACCACCTCTATGCTGGTTGTGGTTACATTGTGGAACTCATTCTCACACAATGCAGTGGACACCAAAACTTCACACAAGCTAGAACAGCAATTAGATGCATTGCTGGAAAATAAATCCATGAAGGATACTACTGCCACCCAGAAAATTTGAGAGCTGGAGAAGCTCCCCATGCTGCCCTCGGGCTATGCTCTTCTCAAACATTGTTGGCCACTGTGGAGGTGAAGATACTGAACAGGCTGGACCTTTGGTTCATCTGCCATGACTGCTCTTATGCTGCTAACTGCAGCAAAACTCCCAGTATTTCACAAGCCTGTGTTGGTACGCTCCTTGTACTTGAGAACAATCAATGCCTTTGAAAGCTTTTTCCCCACCGCTTGTGCCATCTATGACTAGATGCCCCTTCTCCCCAGTAATAACAATACCTAATTTATTAAGTACATATTTAAAACCTCCATTGTTCGATCTTTAGTACGTGACATTGCCCTTCAAAATCATTTCTCCTGTCTTTATGATTCTTTTAAAACAAAACCTAAAGCTGAACACACAAAAATGTGATATTTTTAGAAATACATGTGAAAGCAGGTATCTGTACCAAAGACTTCACAGCAAGCAGAACAGCTACTCGCTCACTGAGGTAATAGCTGCTTTTCATCATGCTGCCCTCTTGTTGTTACCATTTAATTACTTAACCGTTGTCCAGGCTGTTCACTTTTACCCTGCAAAAAAAAAAAAAGATGTTTCTGTATATAATATTCACAGTCACTCAGGAAGCATCTAAGCACAATTGCCTGACACACAAGTTTTTTAGAATTATCAAGTGGTTTTGCTTCCTTTTTTTAATTGTCTTGTTATTGTTACAACTTTTATGACAAAAATATTGTGCAATTTCTGTGGCACAAATATGGATTGCCATCACATCTACAATCAGATATAAAATATCACAGTAAATTTGCATTATGCTAAGTTAATGATGACCTTTTTTTTTTCTGAAAATCTAATAAGGTATTATTTTGATGTTATCCTCCTAATTCAGAAAAAAATATTGCATTGAACTGAAGCCATCTAACCAGCAGTTATTCTACTTTATGACATCATTCAAGCTTCAGAGTTTTGGGTTTATTCCTCATTGAAAAAAAAACATTCCAAGAGAAATTTCCCAGTAGTTTGGGCATGATTTTTTTCCCCACTGCTACTCATGGCCTGAATCACTCCAGTTTCCAAATTGGGCTCTTCTTCTCTTTCCCTAACCAGTAGCTTCCTGTCATCACTTTCGTTAAAATGAATTCATCTGTGCTACAGCCAAATGCAAATATTCTGCCCTACGCTATATTTGAAGTGCAAGCCATCTGCTCAACAGTACAGGAAATCCAGAGGCAGTACAAACTCTGCCCCTCCAGGCTCAGTATAGCGCTGGTCGCACTTCCATCAGCAAGGCTGGTAACAGCACAGTGGTTGCACTGTATCAGCAAGGCTTTCACTTCTCATCTTTAAAGAGACTGCAATCAAACTGGTCTTTAGGACATGCACAGCTTGGAGCATCTTGGGCACCTCTTGCATTCTAAAAGCAGGCTGCCAAGGGCTTGCACACCACACAGCTTTGCAGAAAGCAGAAGATACAGGGCAGGCAGCCTTTGCTTTATGAAGGTCACAGTCAGCAAAAGTGCCTGAAAAGAGCTCCAGAAGCCTATCAGTTCTTTCAGTGGGGCAGCACCACTTTGAGTCGTCTCTCCAAACAGTGTTGCAGTCACCACCAGCAGCAGAAGGCTCTCCTGTATATCCACCCCCCACCACGGGTCTGTGGCCATCCTGTTCATTTTCAGGTCTCACATACCTGGTGCTGTGGGGCATCACAGCACTAACCCAAGCGTCGTAGCGGCTGCTCCCGCCTTTCCAGCTATTGCCTCCAGCTGCCGAATGCTGAGATGTCTCCACATTTCAGCAGAGGTCATTTTTGTAGCTTTTTGCTGCAACAGTAGGGGTTAAAAATGGGCTTTTACGCACCTTAAATAATAAAAGAATAATAACTTTTAAAATATCTTCAAGTACTAGCCCCCTCCCAAACCTCTGCCTGATGCGATCTGTGCCATAGGCACACACTGCTTTGCAGCAAGCTAAAGGCAAGTCTGTGTTGTTGCCAACAGGAATGTAGCTGTCCTGTACCCACAGAAAACAGCTAGAGCTCTTAGGGTTTCCAAAACTGAGCCCTT
Organism: Gallinula chloropus; assembly: GCF_964237585.1. NCBI lineage: Eukaryota > Metazoa > Chordata > Aves > Gruiformes > Rallidae > Gallinula > Gallinula chloropus. Next base: position 26,208,952 of record NC_140090.1, on the reverse strand, counting down.
GGCTTCATATTTCTCCAGCTAACTGGCAGCCACAAAGACCAACCACTATCACAGCAAAGTTTAGAAAAGCATCCAAAATATCTCTGGCATTACTACAGGCTGTATTCAGAACAAATTCGATTTACCAATATTTATCAGCTACTAATAAAGCTGTTCTCATCTGCATAGAATTCATATCAAGTTGCAGGCTGGCAAGGAGGGAAAAAAAAAAAGACACCTCTGATTTGTAAGGAAAATAGCAGTTTCAATCATTAAACAAAAGAAAAACCATTCACACTTAGAAAATCATTACAGCTGCATTGACATTACTAAAGGGCAAGCCACCCAGGCTAGGTGTGTGTCCGATAATGACAGCTGCTCCTAAGGCACAAGCAGAATTGTCAGTGGAGTTTGATAGCAGTTCAGCTTAATTTATGACAGCAGCACACTACAAATTTGTTGGGGTTTTTAAACAGTTTATAGACAGTCCTATATGTAGATAAATGTCACTCAGAAAATGGTAGCTGGAAGAATCTTTAAGAATGGCAAAAAGCTGTTATAAGGATTATGGAAAAAGAAGTGCTTGTATATTCATTAGTTTCAGTAGTTTTTAGAAATGTCATTTAAAAATGTCTTTATTTTAAATTATGCCAGAAACTGACAAATCTGCCTTCCATCAGCTGGAGGAAAGATTGGCACTATTTTTCATTTCTCAGGAAATATTAAACATTGGACTCTGCATTGCTGAGATCAAATGTTCTTACACGCCATGAGCTGAAGCACCCCAGAAACACCAGGACATTACTCACAGGTGACTTTTCCTGCCAAGGGGGCCAGGAGCCAGGCTGCTCACTGGCAGAGGAGGATGCCGGCCACCACTGCTCAACAGCCACCGGTTCCTGAAGTGCTTTCCTCCATTACTCCGCAAGAGCCACAGGTGCCACCTTTCTTGGACACAACTTTAAGTAGTACACATGCACAGGGCCTATGTTAATGGTCAAGTGTGGCAGTGAATCTGGCTGGGGGACAAGGGAAGCATCTGCTACTGTGATTAAAGTAGGTTTTGGGTTTGTGCATTTGTGGAGGAGGGTTTTAGGCACTCGGGTCTGGCTGGGTATTCTCCAGTGGCACTCTGGAGTGGAACTGCTTACACACACATGTTGCAAAGCAAAGCAGAACACCTACCTCATGCGTATTGCCATGCATAAGTGCTGTCAGAGCTTAAAGTCAACGTTTAAACATGCAGGATAAGGACTTCAAGAAAGCTCTGGCGCTACTCACAGTGACACATTGAGAAGTCAAGACAAGCCCAACTCTTGGAGTTGCAATAGGAGTCAACAACTTTAATAGTTTGGTTTTAATTGCCAATATTTCTCAAATTCCTACTTCCAAGTTCATAAACATACAGGGTCCCCTAAACATCTGAAAGTTTTTTGGAAACCCAAGTCCTGAGCTTTCCTGCTGTACCCCACTCTGTATATGATTACATCAAACCCGTGCTACTTATTTTGCTAAAAAGAAAGCTACGTGCAATGAAAAACACTGACACAGATTATAGGCAAAATAAATATTTTATTGGTTTAATATACACTTTTTTACTTAAGAAATCAGCCCTTGTGTGTCTTCCTAACACAATTTAAAATCTTAAACTTTTTCATATAATATTGTTATATTTGAAACTATTTTTGATTAAAGACCTTGACATAGTGTAAAGAGTTTTAGTAGATGGAAATGGCAAAGGAGTAAAGAGATTCCAAGCAGAGCAAAATGGGATATTACGTATCCACTAAATGTCTGTTTGACCACATAAAACCTCCAATGATTTCCAATTTGCTCCATTGGAACAAACACATTTCACTGGGCTGACTGAAAATACACTCAGTGAGGGATGGGGAAGGAAAAGATTTTTTTGTTTCCATTTTCCCCATAATACAAGCAAGGTCATTCACCCATTCCAAGTTGCACATCCTAATTGCTTTCAGAAGACCAGTACTTTTATTGCATTTCGGTTAATACGAAGCAGAAGAGAACTTCTCTTGGTAAGACTGAGAACAGTCAACACAGACAAATCCCAGTGCTTAAATAAGGCACTTTTCTATAGAAGGATGGGCAAACAGTAAGGAAGCAAATAAAATTAGTTAAAAGTTGTCTTCTACACAAAGATAAGGCTTTCAGTGTCAGAACTTTAAGTAGTTTTAAGTAACCTCATGCCATTCTACCACTCTGCCAATAGCAACCACCCCAAAAATTAACAGCAATTTTTACATTAGGATTTTTTCCTTCTTTTGAAGTGGCACTAAGTAACAGTAGTGAAAACCATTATTGGTTGTTTCAAGCTCTTAAAGTAGATCAGTTATTGCACAATAAATACCTCATAGAGGTCAGTGTTTTTGGGGGGGTTTTTTGTTGCGATTTTTTTTTTTATAAAAAAAGGCTAGGCTGAATGCATGTGTGTTATTTATAAATTGGTTACGTTTGGAAATCTTCAAGTTTCATGATGCATCATTAAACAAAGAAATTAGCTACATAAAAATTTACAACACAGACATACAAATAAATACAAAACTTTTCTGAGAGCCACAGTTTTGTTGATGCTTTAAGGAAAAGTAACGAACTAGTTAAAGTGTCTAAGTCTTTATAGATGAAGAACTGAAGGAAAGGTACACATCGTAGAACCAAGCGTCGAATACAGTAGCCTATCTCAGCAGCTTTAACATCTCCCAAAGCCAAAACAACTTGACACTTTCGCCAGCGTACGCCGCCCAAAGCAGAATCTCACAGCATTTCGGGTTACATCCAACCTTACAGAAAACAAAAAGCAAGATGAATATCTAAATTAGATTTTCAGATGCTGCTTGTAATGTTTAAGTACACTGATAATATTCATATCAAAGGCAGGCAAACTACAGAAATCCTTTCTTACATGATGCATTCAACATGTGAAGTCATCATGGAGCACAGCAAAACCAAAAATTCAGGACCACCCACCGCATGAAAACTGGCAATAGAATGGGCCAAACTCTAAACCAAGTGATTTCCAAAGCTATCCAGGATTATCAGTAACCTCCGTGTTGAATGACCTTCCATTTTGATCACTTCGGTTTCAATGGGAAAATGCAAACAAGGCAAGGTTTAAATTAAAAATGGTATCTTGTTTAACAAAAAAAAAATATAATCTGGTGTGGCAGTTTGCCAAAGATTACCTGTAGTACCCGTTTCACGGCTGTGTATCTTGTTTTGCACTTGCAGATCTGCTTTGGGGCGATACAGCTGCTAACAATCCACTTACTATTTCTCGTCTTATTTCACCAACAATAGATTCTTTGATCTGAAAGGGATTAGCCAAAGCTTTAACGTCAGTAAGTTATATAACCAAGGAGTAAAACTAAGTGATATTGCAGAAATGTTTGACATTATTGACATACGAAAATGTAGAATACCAAAAAGGCAACTAAAAAAAAAAATGGAAATGGAATAATACAAGAGGGTTTCTCTTGGAAAAATAACTAAGTAATTTTAATGTTCTCTCAAATCATATAACGCAAACCAAAGTAGTTTTCTTTTTCCAGATGGTAAGTATATCTGTGTTTTACACTTAGGATTACTGATTTTATGTTAAGAAAAAATATATTTGAACTATGCTAAAGTTCTGAAAATGGCTTTTCATGGAATTTCAGGATAAAAACATTGAAAACACCTCAAATGCACTGTTTTCTGATATTAGTTGTTACCTCTTGAAAAGGCAGGCAGGACCGATCTGCCTGTCTTCACCTGGGAAAGCATTAACATGTCAGATGCAGTTCCAAGGACTAGGGAGGATGATGATGGTAGAAGGGGGTAAGAGCCAGAGCCTGGCCTCCAGGGTCACTCACAGAAGCACTCATCAGGCAAGTTAAGCAATACAGTTGTCTTTTTCTTATGAAAAGGGCAAATAATTTCCTGGCACAAATCACTGATCTTAGACTAAAGAAAAGGCTGATCACGGTATCATTTCAAAGTAGCTTTCATGTGCCTGAGTAGCAGTAATGAATGTGAGATGATGCCAGAAAAAGAGCCCAAATTTCTAATCCCACTTTTGCCAGTAACAAATCCCTTCATGTTCTGATGCCCCATCAATACCATGGGAAGAATATTTACTCAAACCCAGTCTTCCCAACAGCCTTGCCATGTTTGCGTAGCCCTCTCACAATCTTGATGAACATCTTGCAATTACTCTTGTAAGTCTCCCCTTTTCCTGGTGCGTCAAAAGGATTAAGCAACAACGTCAGAAGGGTGGCAGCAGCATTAGCAACAGGCTATTTATCCCTTGTTCTCACTGGCAAGCAATTCAATCCCTAAACCATTAGTGGCAAAGTTCCTCAATTCATTACTACTTTGCATCAAGCAGAAATTCAAAGGCTGCAGTATTATTGGGAAACAGGTTTCCACTTGGGTTGTTTGCTGATTAACTGACAAAAGCAGAGCCGGTGTGTAACAAGACCTGGCATACTGACGGCCACGAGTCCCGAGGATGTCTATGCCAACGCACACACAGATGGACAAAGCTTTAGGGCTGCTGTCAGTGCAGTAAGGGCTTCAGAAACACGGGCACCAGGAAACAGCACCGTGGCTGTCTGGCAGGCCACTGCGGTAACAGAGCCCTGCCCTGCTCTCTCCACTTTCCTTCCCCAGACTCACACAGGGTGGGTCTGTGAGTACACTACAAAACAGTCATTCTGTGCCCTTCTCTCGCTGGATAGACAAAAATAGACCTCAGTCTCCAAAGAAAACTGATAAAAGCTTCCCAAATTAGCAAGTAAATGGTCTAGTATGACAGTCAGTCTTGTGGCAAGGTGGAGACTGGAAGGGAAGCGGCTCCTGTTCTATTCTCAGCTCTTCCAACAACTACTGACTTGACCTTAGCAAATCACTTGAGTGCTCTGCCTCTCACCTTCCCACACGGATGACACCAAGGCCACCCTCCATTGCTTCTTTCCACTGCCACTGCTTCCCCCCCTCCTTTCCAGGCTCATCAAGGTCATTCCTGCGTGCCGAGTGCAGCATCGATTCCTGCAGTGACTCAGTCCCAGGCGTGTGTCATGACAATTGCCAATGTTTGCCTTTTTCACTGCAAATTATTTAGGGCAAGGAGCACCTTCCATTTACTCTGCAGAGGGCACAGCCTGGTGCCAAGGCTTCCTCCATACAAAGCACAGGAGTAGCCAATGAATGCTTCACGGTATATTTAGCAGCTGAATGAAAAATTGATCATTTGAAAGAGGAGAGAACCCACTCATTTATGGTACATGTACTATGTCGATACAATGCTAATATCCAATACTGCATTAATAGCACAGCACCACTTACATAGATCGTTTTACTACAGTAAACCAGTGATCTTTCTCCCTGTGTAATAATTATCATTGCTATAATATTATGTTGCTGCTAAATAATGAACTGATTAGGAGTGAAATACGCCACAGCGGCAATTCTGGAGATGGGAGTTCTTCACCTAATGATGGAAAATGGGCAAAAGACTTTTCACAGCCCTCATAGTCCTGATCTGAGGCACATTTTCCAGAACTAAAATAGTCATTTTTTACTCTATTTTGTTCTTGTGCTACTCTTCATGGCAACAGTTAGTGACCTTTATGCTCAAGATAGTAAGATGAAGAACCCAGTACTTGCACAAAGGAAGTGTGAACCACCAATAGACATTTTTGATGAATGCTGAGCTAATACGGAAGAGGGAATACTCTCTATAGAACCATCCCTGTCCTGTAAAGACCCATTACAACCTCCTAAAGCAGACATCGACAGGAAAAAGCATACATTTCTTTCAAGTATAATGTCATTAAATGTCACTCACAACGGAGAGCTGTTAGCAAAAACAAACCTCACATTGCTCTGAAGCAGAAAGCTTTTAAAACTATCACATCTTTTAAACTGCAGAAGAGCAGAGCAAAGGGGCCTGGTGACACTCCCAGTGACACTGTGACCTACGAGTCAAGCAATTAGTGCTTCATGTGATACTCAAGTGGAGGTCAGGCTGTATTTTCATCAAAACAAGAGGGCCACTGTTTGATGTCTTAACATTTCACATTGTCCAATACTCTTCTGTGGGAGTTAGTCCATTAACGGTAAAAGTTAACGCCATGGGTTTTTTATGCCAACAAATAGTTAGAGGTCAAAGCTCACACGCATTACAACCCACCCAGGCATATTCTGAAACACTGCCTGTCTTTCCTCAACACGAGGTCATGCAGCTACAGAGAATGGGAGGAATAAGCATGAGTTTAGCATTTGTGAGTGTATACATCAAGAATGCATCCTACCAGATTTCTCTGACAATGAAACTGCAATTCCTTTGTTAACAACGGGACCACTTAGGCAAGATACATTCCAATTTATGCTCTGCTTTAGCTCTTATGAAATACATAATATTTTCCTGACTGGTACTTAATAGTATATCCTGGCTTCTCAAAAACTACTAAGTGCTTCGAGTCAACATATCTTCATTCTGACCCACAGAACTTCCCATGCTGAGAATCAAAGCTGACCCAAAACATGCTGCCAATGAAGTTAAACTGAGAAACAGTATCTCTGTGTCCTCAAACATTTACAAAGTGAGTCAAGCTCAGTTATTTGCTGACTACTCATCTCTGAATAGTAGCCTCCCAGTTCAGTGTGGATTCTTTCAGCATTACAATGTCCTCAGTGCCACACAACGCAAAGAACAATCTCTGTGCAACAGAGTACACATCTTTATGTGCTATCAATTAATGAAGTTAAAGAGGAACTTCCACACAGGCAAACCTCAGAGACAATATTGACTGAAATAACTCTGTACTTTGACTCCAGCTCCCTTTATTGCCTCTGCTGCTTTTACAGTAGATTTCAAATAGAGCTCTTGCCTTCCTCGCTCAGTTTCTCTCTTAGCAACCCCCACACCACAACACTACTCCTCTGACACATAGGTTTTTATGGAAGGGCTGAATACGATATGAATGCACTATCCTGGCTTCATTTCGGAATCAGCAGCAAAGTGCAAGGCATGAGGAATATCTCATATACAAGTCTTCTCCGAGCACTGGACAAGGAACACCTTTAGAAGGCATGAAAGGAAAAAAATGGATCATAAAGAGTATTTGGTATGCCTGGGAATATATTATGACATCTCCAAAACAATGACTTTCCCGAGACTCCTTCCAACTTTACTCCAGCTTTAGAAAAGATGGCAGCAGAAGGAGAGATGTGTAAACTGAATGCTTGCCTCATTCATTCCCTGACTTTCAAAGTTGAGGTGCAAAGCTGTAGCGTCACAAGCTCCACTGTAAGGACCAGCAATGGCCAGAGGCTGTTTGGTTCCAAATGCCAAGCGCAGTAATGACGAGGTCGTCGGTGTGGTGGTACCTCCCCACGAGCTGACAGCAGCACAGGATAATGCCACTTATCGTAACTGATCCCACTGACTCTAATGGGGCTGCTGATGGGGTGAAGCACTATTCAGCATTGTGAGGCTACTTATTAAAAGCTGGTCTCCATTTCACCTCACTGCCAAACTGCATCCTCTTTTAACAGCAGCAGTTCACTCACTCTTAATGCTTACGGCCATGCCTTATTCTTCGCACTCTCAGCTCCGGTTATTTATAGTGTTAGCCAAAGCTAAAAAAAGTAAGTATCTTCATATGCTTCCAGCCACCATCATCTATCAGAACACTCCCTTAGTAATGCTCTACTGCTTCACAAATCTCACTGTTCAAGTGTAAGGTGCCTACGCAGAGCAAAGCCCACAGTGAGTCAGTCAAGAAAACATCTCCACTTTGCAGAGACAGACACAGCAGAGTCTTGTGGTCAGACAATAAGTAAAAGGATACCTTACAGTCCAGTACACTCTGCCTCTTTCTGCAGTGAAAAAAAGAGGGATGAAGGCATGGCAAAAGATCTCTCTGGAATCACAGCTGATGTTTTACTGTGAGATGAGCAGCCTGCCTCTCATCTGCTTTAAAAACAAAGCAGAGGCAAAGCTGTCATCAGTTAATCACAGCCTCAAAGCAAGCAGACCTGCACGGTACCACAGTGTTACTGCCTGGACTGTTGTACGTTCATGAGCATGACACCTCTCCTGGCCTTTTGAGGGGTTTAAGGCAGAGCCATACTGTTAAGAGATGAGCTAAAGGCTATGGGAGAGTGACCCTCAGCTAAGGGCTAAGTGCTCCCTCTCCAGTGAAGGAGAGGGAATAAAACCCACAGGTTCTCAGTCCCCCTCTGCTGCGTACTCAGAGCAGAGAGCTCACTCTTTCTCTCAGACACTGCATTTGAGAATAAGAAGTTTCATTTGCTTCCTTTCCCCATTTATATTACTTGCCATGAGGCTTTCCATCACATCACTGACAAAGCAAAACATGAAGTTTTAGTCCTGTTTCTTAAACTGGTCTGCAGGAAAAATACCCAAGACCCTTTCACTTTCATTCACTTCCAGTAAACCTAGCTCAACAGCATCAGTGCTACATCTGCAATAACTTCTCCTCTGATTTCAGCATGCTTCACTTACAATCCTACAGCCCTTAGTGGTTTGGAATAGAGGGACTGGAAAGTATTTTTAACATTTGCTGTTTCACAAACAGTATTTCAAATTAACTCCAACTTGGTGTTTCAGCAAGCAAATACGACAGAGAAATTGCCCCTTGGAAATCTGAAAAATTGCTTTTTAACACAGTAACACAGCTGTAGCCCGAACATCAGGTGACAGCTTTGAGCCTTTACAAATAGGACAGTAGCAGTACGGAGCCTTGGCTTGGGAGGGAAGAAAAACCCCAGTGGCCAAGACTTACAGATGGACTGTCTTTAGGTTTCAGTAAACACTGTTCAAACCTCTTAGATCTCAGCCCCTCCCTCCTCACCTCCCGTATGACTTGCTGCAGCTCCTCCTGCTCCACGCTTTTGTGGATTTCATCAACTGAAGGCACAAGAGGAACTTTCTCAAGTTTGTGCTCCACCTCTGGCTTGGAGTCCACAAGCTCCTCAGAGCTTTCCACCTGTGGTCCAGCACCGGCTCTCACCGGGGGAGTTGGTGTTAAGGCAACGGAGGCTCGGTATAACTTCTTGCTGTGACCCTTAGACTTTCCTGTTAGTTCAGAGGATCCGACTCCAGCTTTTCTACCTGCATGACCAGAGCACACTGAAGAGGAATCAGAGTTTCCATGGGAGAATACAGACTCTGTTCCCTCTGCTGGGAGAGTTTCCAGTCCAAGATCTCCCAGTCCTAAACCCAGTTCAGACTTCAGAAATGACTGCTCTCGAATAAGTTCAGATACCTAAGGATTCAGAAAAGAAACAGCCCTGAATAAGCATATTAAAAAAAAAAACATACAGACAAAAATATGCTTTCTTGTTATTTATTCAAACACTTAGTCATTCCCTCCATGTAACAAATACAGCTATAAAATAAATATATGCTTTGCCTTTATGATTGCAACAAAGAGGATCATAAAAAGGAATGGGCTTTTTTGAAAGCCAACATAAATACGAATTGTGGCAGTTCCCCAAGCCACTGACTTTTGCAATACGGATGGATCCTGCAAGAGCCATTGACAGAGGCACACGTAAAGGCTTGATTTTATTTTTCTCTGGTAAAACAAGTTTGTTCTTCTCTTTCTGTAGCCTTTGAACTACTTGTTTTCAGTAGTTCAGGAGCTTACACAGACCTCCTAGCATAAAATGCACTGAAAACCAGCAAATAATTTTCCCTACAAAACTCACCACATAGTTATTGTGTCAGCTAAATGCAAACAACATCTCACTCCTATATGTTCCTCTTAAAAACAGTCTTTACAGCTGCTTACATCGATGGTTAACTTTGCTTAAGGGAAGATGAAGATGGTTTTGACAGAACTACTGAAGTAAAGTATTTCCAAGAATTAATGTCAAATGAATCTCCAGCAACCCTTCCTGTTTTTTTCTTAATAAAACATAGAGCTCACAACAATTACTTACTGGTTCAATGACATTCAGTGGAGAAGGACATGACAGATTGTCAGCACTTCTGCTTCCATACATACCCTGAAAAATAAAGTCAAGTTAAGGCATTGAGGATTTTTTTTAGCACTGTCAGAAGCTAATATGTAAACATGCTGTCTCAGACAATTTTCTGTAAAAGCAGAAACTTGGAAACAGGAAGCAAAGCTGGTTGGAGAAAGTTTATTTCAGTCATTTTTAAAGCTGACCCTCTTCTATAAAAGGATTTACAAATAAAAAATATTTATATGGTTCAAAGAATGCAAGTTTGGCTTGGGATCACAGTAATACCATATTTTCCTGTTCTTGGGTTTCAATTTTTTTCCCATGACAAAATACTGAAGAGGAAAAATGTGGCCTGTGCCGCTTCTACAGGAGATTGGCTAAGAAAGAGGAATGAAACCCAGGAAGAACATACGATACTTTTCATCTGTCCTCCTTTTGTTTGGCTGGTGACAGAATTGCAGCAGAAAAAAGAGGAACTGTCTTCCGCTGAATGAAAAAGAAGAGAAAGTGTATCACCATGCCACCAATAAACATATGCAAGTGTCTTTTTTTATTGCCCCTCTTGTGCTTCTGGGAAGTGTCTGTGGGAGCAGAGCTTCTCCCACTGTTTGGCGGGGAGCCACGCATTCATCGGAAGGAGCTACAAAAGGCAATGGAATTAAAAACGGAAGATGAAACTGGATTTTCCTGGGTTTCTGTTCTGTGGCTTGACAGAGTTAGAGAGGAAGTGCACCCCATTTCTTGGGAGAGAAACCCTGTGCATTTCTCATCTCTCTGCCTTTGTTTCACAAGGAAGAGATGAGTGTAGGGAAATTCCAGTGAGACCATCACCACCCACCCAAGGATTTTAGACGTGAGCATTACCTACCAAAACTGAGGGTCATGATGAGGAAAAAGAAAGCAGCACTGACAGAAGAGGTCTGAAATCTCAGACCTAAAATCCCAGAAGATATGTATTGATATGTATTAACACCAATTAAGTCCCTCTATTCACACACCTTTTTCCCCAAGACAAAACACTGACTGAAAATAACAAAATATGACCCCGATAATACACAAGACATGATATAATCCCACCATAAGAGTTGTAACAGTTTTGAGTTATTAACATTACATGGAGAAAACATACAATGTTGTTGCAAAAGTAATACTTACGATGTGTGTCTGAGGTCTGTAAGGTGAAGACATATGCAGACTTCTCAGCTGGTCTTCCAAAGCAAGCAGACGTTCTTCTAACTGCATCTCTAACTCCTGCAGCTCCATGCGGACAGACTTTCTCAAGCTCTGTAGCTGATCAGCTTCGTATCTATACCAAGTCCATCATAAAAAGAACAAGGGCATTCACTGCACTTGTCTGTACACCACAAAAGGGGGAACTGTGCAGGACGGTCCCATGAGTAAAGGCCTTCATATAAGAGATTTCAAAGTGGGACACAGAAAATTCCCCTTTCACAGAAAAAATAGCTCAATGCCTAGAAGTAACAAAATTCTTTCTCCATTTACAGGAAATATATATTACTTCATAGAGAAAACTAAACTACATAGTGTATGGCAGACCATTCTCCAAAAATTTTAGTTTTAAATGGTTAAATATATGCAAGGAGAAGAAATCAGCATTTATACATATATCTAATTAAATCCAATTTACAACCAGTAACAACAAACATCGCAGTTACAGCTACAATTTGGCTAGAACGCCATTGTCTAGGAAGGCCAGCTGATTTCAAACACAGAATCATTGAATCACAGAGTATCCTGAGTTAGAAGAGACTCGTAAGGATCATTGAGTCCAACTTCTGTTTACTTTTGATTAGTCAAGAGCTGATTCAACTAAAGTAAATGTATAAGCAGTTTGGAAAGTTGTTCCAAATCAGCTGCCACTGCAACCAATGGCGAGTGCAAACACACAGAGCCAGAATAGGAATGCCATCTGTTGCCTACCCAGTGGTTGCTGCAAAATGGAAAAGCATCTAAATGCTACAATGTTCATTCTTTATTTACATCTACAAAGATGGGCAGTGGAGGTGGAGTGTGTGGAATCCAAGCAGAAAATCTTTAAGGCTTCCTCCCATCCCAATATCCTACATTCAAGAATTCTATGATATAAGTCCTTAAAATACACAGCTGTAGAACCACTTTGCAGAAAGGATGAAAAAAAAATCATCAACTATTAAGAAATAGGGATTAAAAGAAATAAAAAGGAAAAACTCTAGAATGAAGAAGTGTAAAAAACAGTAAAAAATTATTTTTGCAAAAACTAAGCTCCAACCCTGTTCAGATTGAAAGTAACAGATTTTTTTGCTCTGATTTCAGGGGCAGCTGCACATTTCCTGAAGTGCCAGAGTATTTTCTTTTTTTTTTTTTTAAAAAGATAATTTTACCTTTCCTCTTCTGTCATGTGCTGATAAACTGTTGTCTGTTGACGTAACATGGTCAATTCCAAATCCATCATTTGGGTTCTGAATAAATTTAGATTTCGCCTTACCACTTGTAGCTCCTGGAAAGTATTCTGGAGGGGTGGGCAAAAGAGAGAGTAATGCATTACATCAAAAATTTAATTATTTTTCTGGATCCTATAGCCACATTTGCCCAGAGGTGCCCAAGCAAAACCTCAACAACTTCACTATACCACAGAGGTTTCACGCTGTAAACTTATAACAATTCAAGAAAACATTTGTAGATGTATCATACAAACACACACATGCAAGGATTTCCATGTATTTGGAGTAATTCCTTTTTGACATTATTTGCAGGATGGAGTCATCTTTTATCTCCCAAGAGCAAAGACAGGGAACTGCCCAAAGTTAGCACAATCTGTGGCATGTTTTGGGTGTTTCTTTGTCGTTTATTTTGACTAAGTACCACCGCGTGAACAGGGTCACTTACTTCATAAAGAGGTAGAATGGATGATCTCTGAGTAGTGTAACTGCTGGCAGCTGAAAGATCCTGACCCCTCATCACTGGGTACTAGGGAAGAAACAAGCAATGTGAAACAGGGATGTCAGCAATCCTCTTTATGAAGTCATCTTCCCAAACATGCAGACACTCCGGCCACAGCCACTGTTAAAACACAACCTTGCTGGCATTGTGATTTCTGCTTTCTACATACATATCATATCAGGAAAAGGAAGCCTGACAAAATGACAGTCCCAGCTCTTAATGGAAGCGTGTGCACCGAAGCTCTGTAATGCAGATGTGCTGCAGGTGAAAACACAAATTAATCCTGCGTGACACAGGAATAGAGGTTGAGCGTTTCTGCAGCAGGCATGTTATTCCTGAAAACTCATGAGTCTCAATTGTCTTAGCCAACGATAAAACAAACAGCTCAGAAAACAGCTCTGAGCAAAATAAAGCGTGCCACTGTAAAATCATGATTACAGTCACATTTGTTGTGGGGTTTTGCTCAGCTCTTAGTTTGGGGTCTCCTGTCGATTCTGGTTTTCAATCTCAGTACGTTGCCTACATCCAAAGACCCCCGCGTGGTAAACGGTGGTAAACAAGAGTGTTGAGCACTTTCTATCTGCCTGTTGCATCAACACGTGGAGCAACCAGCTAAAATTCTGGGGCTGTTACATGTAGAGACATGGCACAGTAAACAGTGGAAGCAGCAAAAACATTCAAACATGAAAGACAGCTCGACCAACATAATTTTGAAAGACTTCAAAGGGCTATTGACATGCAATGGAAAATTTTAAGCATGTCCATTCATCCAGAGGAGCTTTGCTCAAACATGATCAAATCAAAGGGATGGGTTTTTTTCCTCTCCTGGTTTTCTCTGTTCCTCGTTCTACCAGAAATTTATCTACTCCACTTCATTCCTTCCTAAAATCAGATTCATATATTTGAAACATCTCAACTTTGTCTTTAGCAGCAGAGTATTCTGCGTGCCCAACTTGATCTTGGCAGCACCAGGGAACTGCATTGTAAGCAAGATGCTTTCATACAAACCTCTCTAATGAGAAGGACCAAGCCCCCAAAATGGAACTCATCTAGACAAATTATGCTGGAAGTAGTATGAGAATCCTGACTTATACAAACTTGGGTTTTACAATTGAACCAGCTTGAGCATGAGTTGAAGACATAACAGAGAGCCACCTTCTTCATCAGGTTTAGTAAGCATGGTGTAAGAGCTAAAAGTGCTGTAGCATGCTGTAACCTTACCCACATCAAGGCTGCAATTGTTTGCCAAGAGAAAATTTTATCGAGAAGGTTAAATTCTGCACTCACTCACTCATAGGCACCCTGCCCACTACCTGAGCAATGGCTGACACTAAAACACAGTTGATCACAGCTTTCCACTGCAGACCTGTGTCCCTGTACCCAAGCTTTCTCCAGAAGCAATATAACCTAATATAACCAAAGTCAGGATGGACTAACCTCTTAACTTTTGACAAGTAGCAAAATAAAACAAAACAACAGGGGTCTAAAAAAGCCCACTGCAGCCTGCTGTGTGTTTGTCCTTGGGTAAAACCCACAGAAATTACTGAAGCTCCACAACTGAACAGTATTCAGGTATTCATGTAAAACCAGAGCCTGCTCTGCCCACACAGCCTCCTGTAGCAGCTTGCAGGCTCCTACATCGGATCACCACCTAGGAGAAGAGCAGCACAGGGATGGCAGAGGAAGGACAGCTGGCAATCAGGTCAGAAAGAGCAGATGATGTGGCAGAAACTGGTAAAAAAGAAATCACTTGGCTTTTAAAGCATTTCTTCTCTGAGTTATGAGACGGACAGAATTTCACACACTGTGACAAAATTCGTTCTTAATAAAAGACAGATTACTTCAGAATCATGTTGACTAGTTCCAGAGCTGAACATGCAAAAGGCTGGCATGAAACAGCACAGAGTATATGGAACAGATATCCTTGCTGGCATCATTAGTGAAACCATGGGACTTGCAGTGAAAAATACAATCAGTTGGATGGGAAGTATATCAGAAACAAGAGACAGGTCAAAAGACTGTTAATATGTATTGTCAAATCTAATACTAATGACTCTCACCTTTAAATAATTGCTGATAAAGAGTACACTGTTCCTCGCCCCACCCAAGAATATCCATAAAAGTTAAAAAAAACCCCAAACCAACAAAACCCACCAATCTGGGCAACTGCAACAAGAAAAAATTAAATGCAAAAATGGTGGAGCATGGAGAGATAACCATTTGCCACTTTAAACACGAGCTCCTAAAACATCAGCGAATCAAACTTGCACAAAATGTCTTTTTTTTCCCTGATCTGCTGTAGTATGCTAATTAACATTTGGGGTTTGTAAGTATAAAATAAGTAGCCTTTTTGCCAAAGACAAAGATTTGTCTTCCTCTTACCTGTGAGAGGTTCTGCAGAGAGTTTCTGATGTCGTGTAGGACCCTGCGTAGCTGCATCTCCACAGTGGAGGGAGGGTTGATGGCATGAGGTCGATGAGGAAATCCAGCATGCCTTGAAGAGAAGGGGCAGTTGAAGGGAGAAAGCAAGGTGTTGAAGGAAGAGCCAGAGATGCTTGGGATGCTGTGAGTGCTCAGTGTCCTCACGTGCTCGCAGAGCGGCCTGTCCTGCCACTCGGCAGGGAGGGAGTGGAGGGAGCACGTCGACTGGGACATGTGAGCCGGCATGTGCAGCGGGCAGCTCTGTACCCTGGTGGGACTGGAATCCTCTGACAGTCTGTTGGGCCCAGTCTGGGACACTTCTTTTTTGGAGGATGAAGGTGCAATGAACAGCGTGGATTTGCACACTGGCTGGCTGACCACTGGCTGGCTGGCAGCTGGCTCACCCTCACTTTTGTCATTCTCAGATGCTGGTTTATCGTCTGCCTCCGTACGTGTGTACTTATAGGTGAAAGAAGGAGGACTGCATAGAGTCTCTTTTCCTGGAGTTAACTGGACGTTCACAGAGGACACCACTTTCACTGGATTCAGCAATGCAGTTGGGAGAGACTGAGACCGCCTCAGAGGATAGCCCGATTCAGCAAACCAGAGCCTCTGCTTCCTCAGGACATCTTTTGACTTAAGCAGAGTGCGTCCGGCCCTGGCATCAGATGTGCTGATGATCCTCATCTCAGCTCTTTGCAAGGCGACATGAACTCTGTCCACAGACGATGGAGAGGAACTGCCACCTTCCAGAGACTCCATTGACTTGAGAATATGGTGCGTGTGGTACTGAGGAAACTCAAACACACTGCCTTCCTCCAGAAAGTCCAATTCTTTTTGCTCGCTGGAAACGTCTTCCTCTTTAGAGCTGACCTCTCCTTGGACTGTCTGTGATATATGAGATGACTTGCTTTCTCCTCCTTGATTTTGTTCAGTTTCACAGTCACTAATTTTTCTGTCTTCGTTCCTTCTGTTCTCAGAAGGTACCCCTACCTTTCGTCGCTCTACTTGAGAAATAATATCCTCTTCATCATCATCATCTTCACCTTCATCATCTTCCTCCTCCTCAAACTTATTGAAGCAGGACAGTTCCTTGACTATTGGTGTCTTCTGTTCCTCACTATGTGATGTCACGGTTGTCTCACTGTCACAGCTGTCAGCACTGCTTCCCATGCCCTGCAAAGATTCCTGAACCTAAGAAAGACACAGGCCAGAAAAGAGGTGAACGTACTGGAGACTCAACTACTGTCTTCTCAAGGGTCAGGCTAAGAGTTCAAGTCCATGTTCCTTGGGCATAGTGGTAGGGAGCAGAATGAATAATACAAAATGCAGTCAGCATGCAAGAAAAACTGTGAAGAAGAACAAAGAAACACTAGTACCAGAGAGATAAGAAGCACATTGAGGTATGGCAGCAAAAGGAGATGACTTAAAGGGAAAAAAAAAAAAAAAGAGCAAACTATTTACACATTTCTTTGGTTGCACAATAAACTCTCTATTTCCAGAAGAATAGCAGTGGCAGCAGAATAAAAGAGTAAAAAGAGAAAAATGCCAGTATTTTAGGTAGTGATGAGAAAGTGACAGCAGTAGTATATCTCCCATATACAAAGATTCACAGTCAGTGCTGAAATGCAGGGTAGTATTAGGGAATGCATACCAAGTGAGGAGAACTGCAGACTGTAGTGAAACTAATGTCATAGGACAACGCCAAGAACGGGAAAATCAGTCTGCCTATACACTGAGCCTGCTTTAAGCCACAGAATTGTCTGAGACTGGGAATCTCACATTAGTCTGATAATCTCTGCTAAAGACTGCATCCAGTACTATTACCCCATCCCCCCTTTCTTTCTCGTAATACTTCTTTTCACTCTAAATCACAGTTTAAAACAGCACACATGTTTGGGAGTTTCCAGTTTAACAGCTAACAAATGCAGGAAAAGTGTCTATGAGAAAGGGGAATAAAATCCAACCCAGAATACAAAGCATATTCCTTAGGCTGGTCTGATTGGTGTATTTACAAGCAGTCAAGACATTTTCATAAGAATGTGCATTATAAAGTACAGTCTTGGAAGTTTACCATAGTGAGGCATGAACCAGAAATTTAGAAAAGCTTTTCCCATCTGTAATTTCTGCACTTCTCACTGCCATTAGGATACTAACTATGAGATTCTCCTGGAGAGATTACTTATATTGTACTTCAGGCAATAATAGTTCTTTCTCCAAGAAATTTTCTAGAAGAAAATTTCAGTCATGGAGTTCAACAAGTATGTGCTTAACATTGCACTCACTGGCACAGTCACCAATTAGTACAAAAGACTCTGCAGGTTCAGATACTGTTCAGGTCAAAGGTATTAAAAGAAAAAAAGATTGCAATGCCTAGGCAAAATTCGGTGCGTTACATGTGTGCAGATCTGTGTCTCTAACTCTCCATCATAGTATTCACTTACAAGTTGGAAGGGGAATTCTTCTTGCTTCTTTGGTAACGTGAAACTCCCCTGAAGAATATCCCATCTTAATGCCAATATATCCCTTAGAAATCTTTATTTTGGGTATCAGAGATGAAAGGCAATAATTTTTTTTAACTTTTTTCTTTGGTTTTCTCATGGGTTTCACAGGAATGCTATGGCTGCTAGACTCAATTGTTTAACAGTAGATGGCACTAACTTACCATGCTTTTAAGAAACGCTGTACACCCCTCTGTATCCCTTTCATCTTCTTTTCACAGGTTCTCTTCACTAGCTGCCAAGTTCTCATTTCCCTTACTCTCATCATTCACCCATATTCTCAGAACTCAGCTCAGCCCTTGGTCTGAATAAAGCAGTGAAGGTGGCAGAAGAGAGCCAAGCGGCTCCATGGCACAGACCTCGTGCAGTCTCAATGCATCTTTTCAAAACAGCATAATGGAAAGCAGAAAAATCTCACCCCTTTACAGCCAACAAAAATAAACTCCACCAGTCTTCCAGTAAAGGGGCACTTAACTGCAACATGCTTTTAATGGACTTTTAATCAGATCAATTGATAAAGATCAGGAGTGAGAAACTCTAACCTGAGACCCCTTCTAACAAGCCTGTGAACTACAGTGTCGTCCCAGTTCAGTAGAGAGAAGAACCAGGATCTTGGACTATTATGGTCACTACAGAGACTCAGGCTCTTGATTTCCTTTTATTCACTCTCTTGCTCTTGGAAAGTGTGAGCTGATGTTTAAGGGAAACACAAAGGCTGTCACTGACTTGGCCTTCATTTCAGTTGAAAAGCTACTAAACTGGAAAGAAAGCACAGAATACCAATACCAAAACAGAAAATGGGGAGGGTGTGAATCTCTTCCTATCAATTGCCAAACAGCTTTAAAACCTTTGGTGTGCAACAAGGTAAAAAACATTCTGTAGCATAAAAAAAGGTTCAGCAGCTGATAGCCAGACTCACATCTTTGTATTCCTTTGGACTGTAGATTCAGGCCCATGCAGCCTTCAGGCCAGGATCCAGCTCAAGCCTTTTCTCTGGCTGACTGATAGGCCAACAAAATCATGGCTATTACTATGTGGAATTTTTAGAAGAGGCAAGAGAACACTTCTCCCAAATATCAGGTACAATGCTGAGCAAACTGTATATTGAACAGACACCTAAGGACCATGCTGGAACAAAAGCCTCCCCTAAGACAGGTGGTCTCTGGTCAGTATCACAGCACATTCTGGGACCCAGATCAAAGGAACTGGAACAAGAGCGAGTGCAGGAGCTCAGGATTGACTAGACGTTAGCATAGCTTCACAGTAAAGTTAGTATGAAATTGTTCTCACTTTCTGTCAGCTGTTAACTGAATAGAAAAATATACAAAAGAAAATGAGTGGGAAGGCAAAAATGATAGAAGAAATTAAATGACTGGCAGAAAAGCTATAGACTTTCACTACTTTAATCTCTACCCACTGCAGTCATGAGAGAAATAGACTTCAACTCTGAGGCCTCGGTCGGTGAGAAAAGATACACCAGGAACAGCAAAGGACATACTGAATTTAGAGCTTATTCCAGGCCCAAGGACACTGCATCAAAAGGAGTGTGGCCAGCAGGTCAAGGGAGGTGATTCTCCTCTCCAGTGTCATGAGACCCCACCTCGAGTACTGTGTCCAGTTCTTGAGTCCCCAATATAAAAAGGGCATGGAACTGTTGGAACAGGTCCAGAGGAGTGCCACAAAGATGTTTAGAGGGCTGCAGCACCTCTCCTATGAAGACGGGCTGAGAGAGTTGGGGTTGTTCAGCCTGAAGAAGAGAAGACTCTGAGGAGATCATACAACAGCCTTCCAGAACATGAAGGGAGCCTACAAGAAAGCTGGGGAGGGATTTTTTAGAAGGGCATGATGAGGATGAGGGGGAATGGTTTAAAATTTAGAGTGGGTATTAGGAAAAAATTCTTCACTACGAGGGTGGTGAGGCACAGAAGCAGGTTGCCCAGGGATGTGGTGGATGCCCCCTCCCTGAAGGTGTTCAAGGCTGGGTTGGATGGGGCCTTGAGCCATGGTCTAGTGAGAGGTATCCCTGCCCATGGCAGGGGGGCTGGAACTTGATGATCTTTAAGGTCTCTTCCAACCCTAACCATTCTACGATTCTAAGAATACCCAGATTATCCTACTAGAAAGGCTTTAAAATGTTAACACAGTTCTGTAAGGGATTCAGCAGGTCCAGCTCTCAAAATGAGAAGTTTTATGGGATCTAAACTGATAGTCATGATAGCAGTCAAACATTAACATCCCTCCTGGAGTCCCTCTGCCCCACAATAACTGGTGATATTTCAACCACAGCACAGGAGCCTTACCTGAAGCTGATTAAATGGAGAACAATCTGTGGAGGAGTCCTCAGCGAAGCCACTGCTGTCAGAGTGCTGACTCGCCGTCCGTAACAGCTGATCTGTTTAAAACCAGCAAAACCAAACCGTAAATACTTCACAAATCATGACCTTTCATGCCCAATCACATTCAATACACACTTTCCTTTTACATCAAAGTAACATTAAGTGGATAACACAATTCCTTTTCAAATTCCACTCTGAACAATACAAATTGTTCCAAGCAAAACTGCTTCTCATGCAAAGCCCTACTTGTGAAACCTAAAGCAGCAGTAGAAGAGGAACCATCTTTTACATTTTCCTTTCCTGTACTGTGGGAAATAAAAAAACCACCCTGCAGATGTTGCCACTGCTGGAGTTTTCCTTCCACAAAACTGAATCACTGGTTAAATTCACATGCAGGCAATGGAACAGTTGCTTTTGTATTGACGTGTAGAGATTCACCACCCCTCCTGACCATGGAGATAAAAGAGGTCACTCATCTCCTGCCAGCCTACACCATACACCCAGAAGCCCAAAACAACGGCATGACACAAGCAGAGAGGGCTATGCACAGGTCTCAGAACTGCTAGAGACAGTCCTCCACTGGGCTAGCGGACAAATACAAAACATATGACACATCAATGGGCAATCTGCCAAAGCACATTCCCAACGCTCATTTTATACACAAAAGATAAGATCCTCCTGCTTCTTCCTTTCTATTTAGATTAGGTAAGTGTTAAAATAGCCTAAAGAGACTCCAAAATCCTCAGTACTACCCAGGAGCAGTTTTCTCTGGTGCAAGCACTATACCCACAAAGCTGTTTTTCAAGGAGATCTCAGCAAGCTCTGCAGTACAGTACTGCATGTACAGTGTTCCACACTATAGACACAGGAGTCACTCACCAGGTACAGGGCTTACCTTATGGTACCATAAATATTTCATTTAGCCCGTTGGCAGCCCGGGCAGCAACTGTATCTCAACTCTAGTTCCCTGTAGAAGTGTAAAACATTGGACATGGGATGAGACCACAGTGGCCTCTAGTCCCCAGGCCCCTGCCTCCTCCTCCTCACACTGGGTCAAAAGCTCATTGTTGCCTTTTTGAAGGCTCAATGCAGAATTTTGCCCCACATTCCTGCAGCCACTTAACTGTCATCAGATAATTAAACCCAGTTCACAGCTCAATGCATTGGAATGCATTATGAAAACTGTTTTGGAACTGCTGGATATTCAGAACTAATTTTTTTCGGTATGAATTTTGATGAACATTTCACTAATACAGAAATAAAAGCCAGTACAGACCTAGAAGCTCGCGAATAACATCGGGAGAGCCAAACTGCCCATTAAAATTCTCTATCAGTAATTTCACACAGCTTTTAGGGAGTGCCTCTCAAATTGTGCTGCTGTTTTGTTATCATGGCAGCCACAATATCCTGTGATGATAAACAACTTTTCTACCTCAAGACAGATATCCCCACCCAGCTCCCAGTAAAGACAATGGAAATGACAACTTCCCTGAGAACTAGTTCTTATTAACTGCCTGATACAATTAACAGGTTGCCACTACAGCTGAGGCTGGTGAGAAGCTGCCACTTCCACCAAGGTGAACAGTCACCTAATTTGGCCTCTTCTCTGTCCCTTTTCCTATTTGGTGAACTTTAGTTTAAAAGGAAACAGCAGTACTGGTGAAAGCCTTAGCTTTCTGACTACTTCAGATGGAGCACGTCAGCAGTGTGTGTGCTGGCATCTGGCTTCATGTGCATGAAGTTTATTACTGCTTAAGAAAAATATTGACCTGCCCTTCTATTTCCTTCTCAGTCAGTATTTCATTTTCAACTGCAGAAAAAACCTCAAACACTATATATATATGTGTGTGTGTGTGTGTGTATGTCCTGAAATCAATTCTTGACAGACACAGTACTAGAGTAAACACCAGCAGTTTAGATCACTTCCTACAGCATTTGTTATTTACACACATGCTTTGACAGCCTTACGCGGCTGATACTGCCAGTCAACTGGTCAGTCAAGAGCACAGGCACTCATACCTGCCTCATTGTCTTTATCCATGGCAAGAGACTAATACAGCATCAATGGAGTGCCTTGTTCCCACTTAGGGATTTTTTTTAGCGTTTTTTAAACCAAATCAGCGAAGACATTTTTCCTGAGTAGTCTACTACCTCACCTTACCCTTGTCTCTCGCAAGTTCTGAGAGTTCTCCACTATACTGCTATCATGCAGATGCAGTAAAAAAGATTTAAAAACCAGGAATCTCTACTACTTCAGTAGTGAAGTGACAGGATTTGGTTCTGTAGAGACTGGAAATATCAACTACTCTACTGGGATATACTGATATGGCATCCACCCTCCTTGTCAACTACTGATCTAGAGGTTCAATCTGCTCTGTGACACCTGGATGTCTCAGATTCAAGCAGACAAGAGAGTCACATTCAGATTGTGATTAAAATGCCTTCTGGCAACTGAGAGTCCTAAGAGAAGGAGGCTGTGATGAAATATGGCTCCCCTCTCTTCACCTTGAATACAGGAAACACAGCACTAAAGACTGGGATGTAGGGGCTAAGCTGCAATCATCCCTTGTCCTATGTATCCCCACAAAGCCAACTGTACCTTCAACAAAAAGGTCGCTGCACAGTGCTGACCCTGCAGCCCAAAACTATTACCAACAGTGTGTAGAATAGAACTTACGAACTAGAAGGAGGAGGCCAGAGGCAGAATAATAAGGAAAGTGTGGGAAAAGGAACCAGCCAAGATGAACAAAACCAGAAAGAACAATCAAACTCACATCTCAGTTAAAAGAGCACAAATGAAAATGCGCCTTGGATTATTGTTTTAAGCAGTATAAAAAAATATTTTTAGGCACTGAATACATGCCAGAGAAATGTGGGTATTCAAAAATACATCAAATAAACTGACAGAGTTCTAACCAAGAACAGATGACGAAGAAACAATTCCATGGTTTACAAAACATGAAAGCATATATTTATCAGAGAATCACTAAATATAATGGAATAAGTCATCTATTGTAAAATAATATTTAGCTGCCAATGGACTGTCAGTCTCACCAATACAAACAGGCCCACCGGGTCCTTGCCTTACACTTTCTGCAGCACTCGACTGTTCACACAGAAGAGGAGAAATATACGGAAAGTGCCCATGGAGCTTTAGCAATGTCTGTGCTTTTCTTGTACCTGCAGTGATGGCAGAGCTCTAATGCACTTTTGTGTTTCACAAGACTAGTAATAATCTGACGTTCCCAATTTAGCTATAAAGAATTCCGTTATGGGTTTAACTATCTGCTGCCTTTGTTTCCCACATGGATCACACCCTGCACTGCAGCACTGCCAAAACCAGTCCAGTAAGGAGCCCTGCTGCAGGAACTCTTCAGGGTCTCCAGGGATATCCTAGCTTCTGCACAGATAAGCACAGACTCCCACAAATACTAAATCTGTTCCAAATGTTTTCTTCTCACTCCCCCATCTCCAATCTCCTGTGGAGCTGCACCCACAGAGAACTATAAATACAATAATACATTAAGGACAGGAAATGCTGATGATGTGCTTTCTTCACTTTCAAGAACTACATTTTCTAAACTAATCACTACTTTTGACTATCACTGTCAGATAGCTTGAAAGAAACAGGTTTGTGTCTATTCAGAATTTCACAGAGCCACTGATGTTGGCAACCAGACACTCAGAAATTACAGTGCCTTGAGAATACTTTGTTCTCTGTGTGTTGTACCTATATTTGTCTTGTTTGTTGCGTGTTTTTGGAATGGAAGGTGCTGCTGTATAAATATGTCAGGAAGAATTTTGTTTTTCAACTAACAAACCTTCCTTCCAGATAAATTCGCAATAAGTTTTTTTTATAGTGGACATTTAGCAGGACTGTATGTTTACAGTGCAAAGCAACTGAAGCTTTTCAGTCTTCTCTGCTGCACTCCTTAAAAAAAAAACCCAAACAAAAAAACCCAACACACGAACAAAAATACATCCACATCTGAGGTTTGCAACAGTGAAGAACAGAATGGTGGGTCTGGCCATAATGCATTAACCAGTTCAGTTCCACTTGGAAGACGTAGCCTAAGAAGTTCATCAAGCTAGTCACCACGATACAGAATTCTTTGTATCCCCTACAAAGCGTTTAACAAAGACAGTACTATAGCAAAGCAATCGTTTGCAAGCCACTTTGAAAACCTAAGCTTACTATATACAAACAAAACTAATCCGAAACAAGAAACATGCTTTAATGGGAAGACAAAGTCATTCAAGTGTATCTTAAGTCCCCAGACTATTTCAGTACAAAAAAAAAAGAATTTTTTCCATTTTTTTAAAATTAAAATACTTCACCTCTTATTATAGACCCTCTCAAAATGCCTTACAAACCGTTGTAAATTTCAGAGAAAGCATTCACAGCTTTCAGTGTAGACGTAAAATGACACTGCAAGGTCTGTAACAGTCTCTATTGAACAGCACTAAACCCTGCTAACTGATACACAAGTACCCTATATGAAAAAACTTACTACTTACCACTGTTTAACATTTTGGCTAAGTTCTCCACCAAAGGCTCTCTCCTCTTGGCAAGTTTACTGAAACCCATATAGAATAAAGTTCCAAGCTTTCCACATCTTCCAGGCAAAACGAAACGTTGGTCTCAGATTAACTTTAGCAAATGTGCAAGCTTACCCTCAGCACTGACATCCTTGGTAGGTAAGGCAGAGAAAACTCCAGGCAATATTTGCATGATAACAGCGTCACCCCTAATCTATGCCAAATGTATTCAAATGGGTGAGATATACTAGCTGGGAAACATGAGACGGCACGCCATACAGGTGACCTATTGCCAGAACTGCTGGTACCTTTCAGCAGGCACACATGGGACCACCTGACTATTTTTGCCTTGCATGGAGGAAGAAGAGGGTTGGTCTCTTCTCCCAAGCGACAGGTGACAGGATGAGGGGGAATGGCCTCAAGCTACACCAGGGCAGGTTCAGACTAGACATCAGGAAAAAGTTCTTCACCAAAAGGGTTATCGGGCTTTGGAACAGGGAGGAGGTTGAGTCACCAGCCATGGATGTATTTAAAGGACGTGCTACAGTCACAAAATAAAGATCAGCTTTGTCCCTCTCTCAAACCACAAAATACATAAGCATTTGAGATGAAAGCACAAACTAAGTGCGTAGCAAGAGCCAATGCATAGAGTTTGCCATGCACAGGACGACAATTTTAATGTGGGTGCAGAGACAGACATTAGTCCTCTGTGCAGCCAGGTTGCACACTGAGCAGTAGCACACTGGAAAAAAAGCTGGACATACAATTTAGGTTTAAAACAATATAATTTTAGTTTAAATGGGTATCTCAAATTACAGGATCTGCCAAGGGGTAGAGGGGTGTGTGTGTGGAATCCCATACGATCTGAATTAACATTTCAATCCCTCTGATAGCATCAATGGTACAAAACTGAAAATAGCCGGTGAGGCTACAGGGCTGTTATCTTGCCTGTAATTTGGTTGCCCCTTCACAGTAATGTTCTGTGATTTAGCTGAAAAAGAAACTCAGACCTTTTTTATTTCTATGGAAAAAAGAAACTTTAGAAGTTTTAAATATCTGAACCAATATTTCAGAGAACGAAGGGCATTCTGCAGTCTGCTGTCTCCTGGGAGTTGAAGTGTACTCACCTTTCCTTGACTTGGTCACGGCCAGCTGGTGAGAAGTTGGAATGTGTGGTAGATCCCCCTCTGTACTCTGGATCTATCAGGAAAAGGAGATGAATATTTTGTCAGGACAAATGGAACATGTTCCTGTGCTCAAGAATGCCCAAGCAATATACACTGCACATGTGTATATGTGCGGTGGAGTTGTTGGGAGTTGTTGGGATTTTTCTCCACAGTGCAACAGCCTATAAAGACCGAAGGGGGAAAACTGTATCGGCCTGAACCAAAGTATTACATCATTAGGTACTCAGCAATGCCTGTGTAGGACAACCAGTGACTCTTAGGACAGTACCTCCCACCCACATCACAGGGTTCCCCTCCATTTACATACAACATGCAAAAAGACCAGGAAATCACATCCTGTGACACTATTGAGGGTTCTCGGTTCCTCCCTGAAGAAAGACTGAAATAACTGTGTGAAAATACCTTTGACCACCTTTACACTACTGCTGCCTTTTCCATTCAGCATTCTTGGCCCCTCATTTGAATGTAAAGAACAAGTAAAATACATTTAGGGAAACATATCAAGAGGTGAGTGCGTAAGGACTATCATTGGCTGCCCTACCAAGTATTTCCCACAAGCCACCAGTCCTCCAGAAGGACCCAGACCCTGCCAGAACCTATTCCAGACTTAGCCATGCCATTAATCATGGAAATAGTTCTTGTGTCTTCCAGTAAATAAAAAAAAAGAAAAATAGGAAGATAATGTATTCAGAGCCTTGCAGATTTCAACTGAGGAACTTAAAGCTACATGAAAATTAATCCTATTACTTAATCACTTTGTGAAACACAGCCTTATTAAGAAAGCAGTTCTCAGACAACTGTTCAAACAATGGAAAGAATATGCCTAAAATCTCAACAGGGAGGCCTTTGTTTAGTTCAAAAGCTAGAATATGTTTTCTCTTTTGTGCGCTACAGAAAAAATCCTAATGGTTCACATGCAAGCCTACACAGGCAAAACCCCAAATCCAACTACCCCTAACCCTTCCCTCCAATGGGCTGCCTGCCTAATTTCAAAATAGCCAAACAATGAAATTTTCATCTCCATTTTTGATAACTTAAAAATGCAAAACCAACATAGTGATGGTTTTAAGCTCAAATTAGTATTTGGGTAAAGAAGCCACTGTATTTGCATCAGTATCATGCATACAGCAGCCACAAAGGTGCGTGTTTACTTTTTTTAATTAGAAGAGTTTTGAGAAGTACTTGGCTTGAACTTTTTACCAGTAAGTGAACAGCATTACTCTTGCACAATAAATCAAAAGGCTCCTCTGTTCCTTTAGGAGATGAAGGCTGTACCAAAGGGTAAATGCTCTCTTCGTTCAAATGCAAGGGAGAATAGAAGGGGCTCACCACTACAATTTAGGAAAAGTACTTTTTAAAACAATTATTTTTTAAAAAATCAACAAACATCCCCCCCCCAAAACAAAACCCAAACAGCAAGTAATCTTACAGGCCTTTTGATCAGACTGGCCTTCCAGGAAAGGCATCTTGGTTCTTTCAAACCTCCGTGTTCCCGAGAGCTACGTTTGCAGCCCCCCAACAGCTAAACCTCGTCTCACCTAAATGCCCTCCACCTCCTGTCCTTGGTTGGGAGACAGCATCCTGGCCGCATCCGCAGCACAGTGCAGCTCCACTAGCACGCAGCAGCAGCCCCCTCTCCTTCCCCCTCCCTTCAGCCAATATTGATGTTGGTAAATGACCTTCGGGACTGTAACTGGCCACCACAGGAGCGGGTGTTTGAGGGAAATCCTGCCCTGACTCACTCTCACACTAGCTATCTTCACAGCCACAGACTTCCGAAGGGCACTCAAACCTCCAAGGCACTCGTAAGCATGGAAAGAGCTTCCTTGATATATCTGTCATCTTTCTCACAGGGGTGAATGCACTCCAAGCCAATCTGGGAAAATGGAGGAGTTATTGTCACTGTTTCTAGTACAGTTTATTGTTCATTACACCCTGCTTAGAGACACAAAAAAATAAAATCAAGCTGCCAGGTATTGTTCTAAAGTTTCTTCAAGAAAACCAAATCCCTCCCCCCAGGAATCTGAAGGCAGTCGATATGTATACGTTATATTGCGCAAACAAAAATTCACCACAATCACATCCCACATCACATGTCCTCTTGCCAAAACAGCTGTGTTTATGCACTGGCAGCACTGCAAAGTGTGTCAACCAAAACTTTGCAAACACGTTGCATTTGGCTTGTGCAGAATTCAGCGAGTCTTCTTCATGTCACAGCCCTTTACAGTCTAACTTATGTTGAAGAAAAAATCTATTTATTTTTTCTTTTCTTTTTTCCTTTTTTTTTTTTTAATTATTTGTTTCAACTTTGCCCAGGAGCACCAAAAACCAGATTACTCCTCTGGGATACATGAAACCAGTCCAGCTATCAAGAATATAGCAAAATACATTTGCCACTCAGACCCCTCCCACTGCACCAATGCAAACATCTGTGCAGCTACACAACAAGCTGGATAAAGAAAATCATCTGGCTTAGTTTTCAGCTGAAAAAAAAAACCCGAACCAAGAAACCCTGAAATACTCTGGGTTCCCTTTGTTCTTATCCAGAAGATGTCCACACAACATGTGAGGAATGACATGCAGGCATAAAAAAGTGGCAGGAACCACAAAAGGCTGGATTAACTCTTTCTATTTAACGAGTGCTTTCAGCTACAATATTAGTTGATCTAGAGGAGCCTCAAAAGTCTGTAGTGCCAATACAACACTAGACATGGTATCTACTAAATCATCATTTCCTCATTTGCTGTAAAACTCTGGGGGTTTTCTACTGGCTTTCTTCACTCATTTCACCAACTAAATCACAATCCTTCATTTTACATATGTATTTTACATAGATTAAAAAGATACAACTACTGAACTGTTAAGAACAGACACTTTGAAATGTGTTCACAGAAACACCTGCTGGTTTAAGTTGTGGCAGATCTTACAAACAGAGGTGTGAGTCCATGCAAAAAGAAAAGCATTACTGTATTGCACAGGCTGTGCATTTCCTACCCTAATAAATAATTCACTTGCAGGAGCCCAGAAATTAAAATCCCTTAATTATCCATCAAGAAATGAATATATGTGTTTATGAAGACATTACAAGGCAGCCAGCACAGAATGTGTAACTAAGCCACCAAAGGCACAAACAGCTACTTTCAGTGTGCTAATTTTCAGAGAACAAACAAATCAACATATAGTAGATTGTCATTAAAACCAAAAGTTGCACAAGATGAGCACAGCAGCCTACTTGACAGACCCTTTCCCTTTCATGCACAACACACTTGCTCCTTTCACAAATTTATCCTTAGTCAATATCAATTGATCAACCGAAAGTACTTCTATGCAACAAAAATAAAAATTTCCAGTTAGAAATTTTAGTTAAGTAGAAATTTAAACCCAAAGGCTTTTCTATATATATAAAGGCAAACCTAGATCTACTTCCACAGGCAAAGCTCCTATTAGTTTTGCCAGTGACTGCAATTACCTGAGCTTGATGAAAAAAAGAATGAGAACTTTCCTGGTGACTCTCAGGAACAACAGCAGCAGCAGCAAAAAGTTATTTCATTAAAGGTCAAATAGAGCAGCCTACCAAGAGAGAGCGACAACTGTCCTATCACTCAGAGAATTTAAAGTATTTCTGGAGAAAACACTGTCAACTGCACAGGAGAGAACATTCCTCTGTTGGCAGCCAACAAGTTATGTAAACTGTATGCAAAACCAAAGTCATCTATCTCCACCTACCTCTTCCATCTCAAAGGAGTCCTTCTGCTGCAGCATTAGATTCATTATGGATGGGTTTGCGAGGAGAGCGCAGGGGTCTCTGCCTGGTGATGCTGTGGGCTGCCTTTGTGTTGAGACACTGCTGTTGGATATACTGGAACTGCTGCTGAAGCTTGGTGAGTCCAAAAGACCAGATTCTTCACACGGTCTCTCCTGGGAGCTTGCCAACCTGCTGCTCTGCACATCTGCTGGAGGCACAGTACCCTCTTGCTTATCATCAGTCCCAGCAGGAACGTTTGCAGGTTTACGTGTGTCTGCAGCATTTGCCTGGCTACTGGCTATCTCCTCTTTTACAGTAGCCAAAAAAGAGGAAGAGTCTTTCTTTTTACAGTATTTTGGTAATTTAGATTCGTTTTTAACATCGTTTTCCTCGCTCCCTGGTTCAGTTGGACTTTTCCCTTTTTCAACAGGTGAAGGAGTTGAGCAGCCGTTCCCATCGGCTTGCTGTGCGCCAACGAGATTGAGCTTAGACAAGGTCTTCATCAACCGACTGGCTGTATTGCTGCGATTTAACGGCGGGGGGCTGGATGCCTCTTTGCTGGAAGACACTGAATTCATACTACCAATTTTCTGCAAAGGAGTCCCCGAGACTTGAGAATACAAAGAAGAAAAAGCATTGGCCACAGTAGTAAGCACTTCAATCTGACGAAAACGACCTGCACAAGAACAAAACATAAGGCAGAGTTTATGAGGATGTTTGCTGTTATCACACCCTAGACCTCCTGACCCATCTCTAAATGATGGTTTGAAGTCTCAGAGACAAATCTTTCTTCATATCTGAAGAGGGAATTTTCACCATAACCCCTGCCCATCTTCACCCCAAATCTCCTCCTTGTTATATCAAGGGTCCCAACAGCTAACTGAACACTACTGAGTCCGGTAACATGAAAGGGACACCACACCCTGTGGAAAAATGGAGAAAAGCTTTGCAAGAGTGTTTGGTAAATGCGCAAGGAGAACTGCAAGGAAAGCTTTCACTAAACAAACAAAGGACACAGGAGTGCAAGGGAATTTACAAACTGCCGGGAAGAAAAGGGTTACTCGCTTCACTCTCTCCATCTGCAAGGACAAGAGGACATTTCAGCTATGCCCTCATTTCAGCAACACTCATTACTGACCTAACAAAGCTCCCATCCAAGTCAATAGAAATACTGGCACAGATTTCAACAACTGCAAAAGTAGGTTGCTGCTGACAGATTTCAAAAATCCCACCCGGGTACTGAAGAACACAAGAAAAAGACAGATACTGCTATTTGTTTTAGTGCTCTAAAGCTACAACCAAAGCAGAGCTTAGGAGCAAGAAGCAGGAATGATACAAACAAGAGGGTAATGTATCTTACAGGATGCCTTTCCTTTCCCTCCCCCACCATAAATCCTTTCCCCTCACCCCAAGATGTACAACACCAACAGTCACCTCTTGCCATATTTAGGACCAAGCAAGAGTTTTATGGATTCTGGATGTAATTAGTCCTTTAGACTCTAATGGGTTTTCGCCAGAACACTAGATATGCACCTTCTTTTAGGGCTGTTTACATAGCTCACAACTTTAAAAATAAACTTTGCTTTAAACACATACTTACTTGTTAAAGCAAAATTTGGATTTTCCACTTCCATGCGCTGTATTTGGGCATTCAAAAACACTTTGATATCTATTCCTCTGGCAAATGATGATGAATTAAAAAATCTTGCTGGAATTTTTGAAGCAATATCTGGTTCATCTCTTCCAAATCCAAGGTTATAGAGCACTTCTTCAGGATCTTCCTCATAAAGTTCCAGTAACTCAGAAACACTAAACAAATGAAATCATGTTTACTATCTATTTGTCTCTTTTTAAGACCCAGTCCCTCCTGTCCAACTGTTAATTCAGCCCAGCAGCCAGCTTGGTCTATTGAGCTTTTGACTGCTACAGCTCAGACTACTCCTGGAAATAATCATGGAGATCTCTGCATCTGAAGTTTTGGTTCACATCACCAGAGACATCAGTCCAGACACATCTGAGATCCAATCCTGTAATTTATAAAATCAGCCCTTATTCTGCAGAGCTCTGATTTTAAAGTGTCACTAAAATTTCAGAAGTCTCTAACATTTGGACACATTTGTTAGTATTTACTGCAAACCACAACTAAAACCAAACAGCAGTATTTCAAGCAACCAAATGAAAATTCCCTTCTCAGCTACTAAACGCAGCAATGCACATAAATCACGCCAAGTCCATTTAACTGAGGAACAGAGAACTAAGTTTTGCCAGCAAAACGCAGCCAAATTCCACTGGACTGTGCCATGACCTTCAAAGCATAGTACTCTCTTACCTTGAAACAGTCGCACTGCTTTTTCCAGACCCAGTGGAGTTCATACTTCTCCCTTTCTGGTGGAACTGCAGCCTCCTCTCCTTTGCCAGCACACCATTGCTGTCAACACAAAGGGAGAAAACCCCGGCGATAAACCCCTTTCCTTCGGGGACTTGACTGTCTGTCCCAGAGGAGAGCTAAGCCTCCAGCACTGCTGAATTTCTCTTTTCCCCTTCGGTGTTATCTGGTTTATATTAGCCATGTCATTTATTGAAATACAATAACAAAAGCAAACCCTGGGACGCCTCAGTAAAAATGTACGTAGACAGTAAGAATTTGAAGGCAAATGCAAGCTGAATAAACAAATCTCCGATCTCCCCTTGCTGCCCCACCCTCCCCGATCCCACCCTCCTCCAGCCCAGCCTCGGGTGAGCTGCTCTGTCCTGCCTTGCCCTGCCCTTCTCCGTGCTGCTGCCTCCTCTGGCAGGGCCACCTCTCCACAGAAAGGCCACCTCTCCACGCTTCAGGTATCCAGTCCCCCCTCACTCTTGGCTGCCACCCTCATGAGGCTATAAGCCATGCCGGCAGCAGCCAGAGAAGCTGAAGAGGCTCCAGGCAGAAGGAAATGGAGCAAGACTAACTCCAACCAAGACTGCTGGCCGGTTTCTTTCCCAATCCTCAACTATTTCCTCCCTGCATCTGGAGAAGCTGCATCAGCATTAGGTGGTACCTTGGCTTCAAATGTACTGTTACTGACTGCCTCTTTGGGGGACAAACATTCCCAAGGGGAGTTTTACTGTACAAATCCTCACACACACACACACACACACCAGAGCAACCACCAAGAAAACAAAGATCACAGAGGATTTGCCTAAAACTGCACTTACAGAGTCCACTCAGGAGAAGCAGTGAGAATGCTGCCCACGCGGGTGTGCTGGTATTTGCTAAAGGCTCAACAGGGGTTTTAGTCACAGCACATTTTATTTAGAAACTCCCCCTACAAAGCAGGCTATCTCAAAGTCTTTTTTTCCCATTCCCAAAGGATATGTGCTCTGAAAGGTAAAACTAATTTTCCTTTGAAACTTCTGAAGTGGCAAGAGACCAGTGAGACAAAGAAGGTAAATATACTAAGTTACTTAGAAGATGTAGCACTTCAATGTTTTTCTCCTGCTACCCCAAAATCTACATCAGGTCTGCTGGAAGAATAAAAATGCTTTTTTTTCTGCTTTTCATAATGACTCTTTCTGTGCTATCTGGATTTTCTATCTTCTGTTTCCCTCTCACATAGCTGACATGACCAGAAGAACTTTAGCTCTGAGGTAGCCTCCAGGACTTCCACTGGCCCCTCTCCCTCCCACCCTCAAGTATAAATATTTATCAGAAGTAAACAACAACAAAAAGAAAGATGGTTACCATGTTTCCATCTGTGTATCGCTTCGTAGATGATTAGCTGTAGAGAAACAAAAAGAAGTCACACACAAACCTCTTCAGAATTACAGTTCCCACCAGCCATATGAAGAAGCAGGCAGAGAGAAAATTTATCAATACCACCACATATGCCAAGCTTTTCTCTTCCCATGTAAACACGATTGACAAGTGTTTCCAGTATATGGCTGATATAAAGACAATCAGGCTTATCCAGGCTATCTGTAAAATAAAACCTCACCTGGACAAATGTTTACGTACTGGTAACTTTAAATTTTATGTGTGATGAGCTAGTTAACTGTTATATAATCCGTTTATTGCTTTGCAACTGAAGATGCGATTACCAGCTGCAGGGCTGATCCCAGGTAGGAAGGGGAGGAGGAGAAGCAGGCACGCAAGGATTGCTCCAGTAGAGAACAGAAGGAAAATAAGACAGACGGCTGGCCCCACAGCCGGGTACTGAGACCATATTCCTCCGGCTTTACAGCAGCACAGGCTGCTGTCAGAGTGGGCAGGGTGCCGGCTGCCTGAGCTGTGCAATCCATGGACAGCAGCAGGGTGAAGCCTGTGGTGCTGATGGGACCAGTGGCCACACTTGGGGTCAAGAGGGTCCTTGGAGGGAGGTCAGCTGACACGTACCAAGCGCCCCGTCACCAGCTTGTGACAGGGAATCAGCACTTTCTGCAGCTGGATCAGCCCAGCTCCTCACAGGAACATCCGAGGCAGCATTATTCTTTCAGAAAAGCAACACCCCGTCAAGCCAGAGTTGAACACCAGACTTAAATTATGGGTTCCCCAAAAATGCGACTCAGCAGTAACAAACTTGCCCCAAGAGGTAGACAAGGAGCGTGCATGTTCTATAGCAGCTCTTGGATCAGCTACAAAAGGAGCAAAATTATGTCAAAGGCGCTGAAAGGAAAACCCTGTGTCTTGACTCACTGTGCCAGAGGGTTAGTCAGCGACAGAGAGTGAACATGGAAACATCACAACCTCCCTCTTTTCAGAGACATCACAAAAAAACCTTAAAGGCATACAAAATATAGACACCCCATCTCTTTTTCTCTTTTTTAAATATTGTTGCCCACCATATGAAGGTAAGCCTATCTATACAGCTTCACTGGTGACTATCATGAACAGGCGAACTACGAGTTCCAACAGCTCAGCAGGAGCCTGGGGTTACAGGATCCTGCCCGATGGCCCCCGTACCATTCACACAGGGCTCTGGATAGCGTCTGGATTCAGGCAGCCATGGATGCACAAGGGCAGGCCATTCATAGCAGCCTCAAAGGGGCTGTCTGTCTGCTCCAAGCAGCTCTGTTACCCCCTTGTTCTCAGACGGGAAACAAAGCCCTGCAGAAACACCCGTGGGGAAGTTATAAAAGGAAAAGATTGAAAAGAAAAAAGTGACACGATGTTTTAAAATGTACTGACTCTTGTACTGTTGGCCATGTGCTCAGGGCTTCAAATATCATTACAAAGCAGCTTTTCCTATGAAATCCTTGTACTACGGAGAAGACTATCAGAACGAAAGCTTAAACCCATTTAATCTATTGCTGTAAGGGACTCATTTACTGCTGCTCCATCATTATCAGATCAAGGTCATTATCAGATCAAGAGCTTTCCTTAGAAGTCTTGAATCTTTAAAAAATTGAAGATACTTCCTTCCTCCAGGCCCCGTTCCACTACTTTGACAGCACTGGCAAGACTGCTGTGGAAAAAAGGACTTTCTGACAAAGTTCTGACACTTTGCAAAAGCTGTAGTTCAAAAATAACCATTAAAAGCTAAAGGGACAGGGAGAGGGCTGAAGGAGTGCTTTTGCCCATTTTTTTTTTTGTTTTTACCCTACTAGAAACAGATACTCTAATACCCCCTTATCCTGCAGATAACCCCAGGACCAAGATTGTGAGACAGTTTTCTGCTGTTTTATTTCAGGATGCTGCTGTTAGAACAGGATCCACAGTGCTTTTGTCTGTTCGCTTATGGACACCACTAATGCATTATCAACAGAGAAGCTAGAATTTTTTCTAACAAAAAAGTAAAATAAATGACCATAAGCAGCCACATCTCCTTCCCCTTAAAAAAAGGGAAGAGAGAGAAAAGGCAAGCAGCTAGCGACAGCGAAGCATATATTGTGGCTGATTCAAAATACTTCCTCAGCTCTGGTGCTTTTCATTTTTAAAAGCACTCAGCCCTGAATGGGTTTGCCTCTTGGCTGACAGAATTTCATTTCTACTTTCAGAAGTCCGCACATGCCACTCCCAGGGGATTCAGTGGAAGTGGGACATGCACAGACGCCAAGGGTAGCCCATGGATAAGAAGTAGGAGAAACCACTTCAGCGAGTGCTCCAGGCTGTGCTGCTGCCGTAGGCATTACAATGAAAAGGCAGAAATGAATTCAAGGCTGCCTCTGACCTTCAAGTTAGACCAGAACGTTTAACACCCGCAGTAGTCTAATAAACTCAGAAAGCAAACCTTCATGCATTTTTTATGCGCTTCATGTTGGTTTTCTAGCCAGCGTTATCAACTGCCTTTGACCAGAAGGAAAATGCTGTCTTTCAAAATAAAAATCAGATGACTGAATGTAATTTTTTTTTCTAGAAAAAAAAGAGTCATAATCCTGCCACACCCACCTTCGGCTCCGAGGGATAAGTCATCTTCAAAACTTCCTCCATTTCTCACCAGCATGCCTGAAAACGTACAGTTAGTTTAACAACTAGAATGCTGCAGTGTTTTCTTTGCAACAGCTTAACTCAAGACACTTGAGCTGATAGATCAGGATATAACCAGACTACACTTACAATCCCTACATTACTCATACAGCAAAAGCACACTAAGAAGTGACAAGTTAATTTTGAGAACACAGAAACATTATTTAGAAAGAGGACTACAACACTGCTTTAGTTTTGTGCTCAGAAACATCCCATAACTGACCTGCCAGAGGGAACCTGGAGGTACCACCCAACACATCTGTGCCTTCAGATTCATCATCTAGCCTCCAGACATCTTACCAGGGGGATCCAGAGTCAGTCTCCAGCTTAGGCATTCCTCTCTCTCTCTCCCCGTACCAGATTAAGAGCTGAAGCAACGACTCCAAGCACAGTAAGCAATTCCTCTGCACCCTGTCACTACCCGCACATTCCCACTGTACTTTGAACTTTAGTATTCAGACCTGCTCAGATAGTAAAATTTTCAGGTGTGGCAACCAGAGTTACTAGAGGCAAAGACTGCCTAATGCTTACCAGCTCAGAGAGGAAATTATAGCCTCCCCAATTCTGCACATTTTGGGGTTTATTTATGGTTATTAAACTCTCCAGAAAGGACCTTCACCCCCTT
Source organism: Gallinula chloropus (assembly GCF_964237585.1). Classification (NCBI taxonomy): domain Eukaryota; kingdom Metazoa; phylum Chordata; class Aves; order Gruiformes; family Rallidae; genus Gallinula; species Gallinula chloropus. Next base: position 26,172,235 of record NC_140090.1, on the reverse strand, counting down.
CTCCAGCTTCTCAGGCACAACTGCTTCATAGGAAGAATAACAGCAACACAGACTAGGCTGTGGTTTATGTCGCTGAAGAGCCAAGCTCTTAGGTGAACAAAGGTCCACAAAAGCACAGTTCCCAGCAAAAGAGGTTTCAGAAGGTAAAGCCTTTCCTTACCCTTCAACAGAGGATTGCTTTGCTCATCCAGGGAGGCTCCCAGAGGCGTTCTGAAACCACAGAAGAGATTAATACTACTTTAAAAACTTGCTGCTTCATGTCCTTCCTTACAGTGTGTAACAAGCTTGTGATAGCAGCAGTCGTCCCTCCCTCCGCCCCCAGAAAGCACAAACATCTGAGGACTGGCAATAACTTCCTAAACAATCCCCAGCCCTCTGAACAAATACGCCTTGTAGGGAAAAACAACAAAACAGGTTAATAAAAACGGCAACGTTCAGTTACCAGTCAGTGGCAATGCTTTGGGGTCAGCAGCCCTCTCTTGAGGAAAATCATGGGCTTCTCAGCAAAACAACCAGAAAAAAACTCTTGTGGGTTTTTGAACAGACTAATTCAATTTCATTTATATGACAAAAATCATTGGCATTTTTCTAGACATTTAAAACTAGGACAAACAGGTGAAAAGATGTATTTGGTGATCAGAAACAGGATAAAAATATTGACAGCTATGTTACATGTCACTTGTGGGTTCTGATACTTTGTAGATTCCTCATGTTGGTTCATATTTGGATTATCCCTCCCCACTGCTGCTCCCTGAAGGGCAGGGGATTTGATGAACCTCACGGTACCCCAAAGAAGCAGCAGCAACTGCACAAATTGACAGATCCGGTCCCTCTCTGGGTTCACCCTACAGCTGCTGACACTAGCTGGACATGTCCACATCTCATCTGAGACATGCTTAACCAAAGGCCAGTCGCTGTTAAGTAGTGCAGCATTAAGTCTCAAAGCCCGAAACAAATTCAGAACTATAATACTCAAAGAAGGGAAAGCAGATGATTTATGTGCCTATATTATGTATGTTTCATTTGGGGTTTTAATTAGACAAACACATAAACCTGCCCAAAGACCAGAAAATAAACAGCACTCTGATGCATTATTTGTTTTGGTGCCAAGGCCAAAAGGTTTCAGCAAGGAAAGTTTGCATCTCCTTTCTAACAGGCCTTGCATTTCACAACTTTAATTTTCACCCCCAAAAGATTTCGCTCTTTCTACACGTGACCTGCTGATAGTGAGTTTTTACAAAGCAGAGCCCCACCACAACGAGATGCCAAGGCAAACAGCCAGAGCATCCAGGTGCACAAACGTGTTTTGGGTGACAGGACAGACTTTGCCGAGGCTCAGCTGTCCTGGGTTTCTGCCTGTATGTCCTGTTAGGGTTTGAAAAATCTCAGGGTATATTGTCTAAACCTGTCACGCTACAACAAGCCTTATGTTCTGATGTAATGACTATTCAGGTTGTTTACTCTCCGGCTTTGATGGGTGCGCGCTCATTCTTTTCTCTCTCCTTCTCCAGTAGGAACCTCCATGTCTCTACCTTTTCGATGCAGATGCTTGCATTGAAGTGACTTTGGCAGTGACTTTGACAGCCAAGGTCAGCACTGCATGCACCAGTTGGCAGAAAATGGCAAAATCAACCGCCAAAGCTGGCACTTTCTTTCAGAAATTAAGTTCGTCACCTCTACAGCCTGTTAGCAGCTACCAGAAAAGCAGCCATGCCAGCCACCCGCCTGCTGCCCTGCCTGCACTGCTGCACACAAGCACAGCTGCCTTATGCCCCCCGCCTCTGAAACACTTGCATAGACACAACACAAGTTTAAACAAGGAACAAGTATCCACACAAAATTCCTTTTGGAGAACAGCACAGGCACCTCTATCTTTCTGCACCAGGCTGAGTTTCACCAGCAAGGCCCACGAGCTAGTGTGGCCAGCTCTGCTTCAGAGCAGCTCCGCACTCTCAGGAAGGTCGGGGCATGAGGACCTTTCCACTTGCTGAGCCCTTAGGGTGAGGTCTCCCTGCTGAAGGTGCATCGCAGCGGGTCCCCAGCATGTCCTCGCAGCCTTCACACAGTGGCCAGGGAAGAGAAGGGAGACCAATGACTACCAGAGGGCAGCCGCAGCAACAGCAAGCATGCATGTGCCTGCCATCAAGGACTACTACAGCTTTCCACCTGTGTTCCTTCATTTGACCATACGTGGCAATAACTTCTCAGTATCATTCCACAAAAGACTTCTCAGTATCATTCCACAAAAGACCTGAACAAACTCCTAATGCCCACATTGCCATGGGACATGGGGACTGAGCAGGCAAGAGGACCACACGCAGCCCCAAGGCTTCCTCTCATCCTAGTGGTTGATTTGCTCTGCTACCACTTGTGGCAGGGTGATCTTCAGGGATGGGACAAGGCTTCTGCACTGTGCTGTAAATGTGTTTAAACCTCAGCTTTTAAAGCCTTAATTGGGCAGGAGCCATGTTTATTTTAAACTTGGAGAAAAAAAAATCTTTTCTTTCTGAGGCATCTCAAGAACTCACTTCCTGCATATCTACAGGAGGTAGCTCCTACATACCTCCAGCATCCCCTGTGTTACTGGCAGAGTTTAAATATACCCAATCCAAATAATACACGTCACCATATTGTTGACAAAAATTTCTTCTTTTCTATCAGTATAATACAAACACTAGTGTTTCCTGTCTTAGCTTTACACAAGTTAAATCTAAAAAGCTTTGTAAGCTTTCATACTATTTAAAAATGCGTTTTCAAATAATCAGGGAGAGAGCAAAGGATGCCTTTCTCAAAGCCATGCAGTTCCCAAAACATGAAACTGTGGGTAACATCTGACGTTTTGCTGTCTCTATAATTCTTATCACAGTGCAATACATGCTTGCTTTTTTTTGTTTGGTTTTGCTGTTGGCTATTTAAAAAAGAAAAAAAAAAAAACCCACAAAAAGCCCACACATAGGAAAAAACATGTGTCTACTAAGTTAAATAGCATGGGATATTAGGAACCCTCCTCTCTCCTCCAAAGCAGATGTGAAACAAAGATGCCAAGTAATTAAAAAGCCATCATTAATATCAAGGGACAGCTAGTAATTCTTTTTTATCTGTACTTTAACACTGTCAATTCCTTTGGAAACAAAGGAATAAATCTTATAAGCAAATCTATCTATGCAGTGGGTTGATATTAAATTTTTTTGTGCCACTGCCAACTCAAACCAAAAAATGAGATCTTTAAAAGCGCTGATTTTCATCTAATATACATTTCACAAAAGCTTATAGAAACTCAGACAAAATGGGAAGGTCTACTTTTAGAAAACATAGCAACAGACAAAATGCTTTATTTTAGTTCACTTGCAGTAATAGTTACATGTTTGCAACAGAGCTAACTTGAAAGAGTGAGGCTGTGCAATGGACCAGAAACAGAAGCTCAGTCTGCATATGTCCCTCACGCTTTGCAGCAATCAAAACTCCACAGCAAAAACAGTGTTAGTAAACAAATGAGAATTTTCAGGGACCACAACAACTGTAAATTTCACAGCTGTTGTTTTTTTTAAACAAGGTACTGCAGTAACTGTATAGCTACTTTCTCATCTGTTACGCTGCCCTGTGTTCCTATATACATCATTATCAAGAGACAATCAGCTCAGAGTTTCTATGCACACAAACTGGATAATCATTGTGCTGCACATACGACTTTAAACTTTAAAACACAAGTGAGCGTGCAGCACTGCACGCGGCTGGGATCGCGCCTCCCAGATACGAGCCGCACACGCATGCACCTGGCGTGCACGCTGCGCATCACAGCCAGAGGCTAGCACCAGCCTGAAGGGCTTAGTCCAACAGATCTTTTTAAAAAACGCCAATTTTATCTTTCTGAGGAGAACACAAGATTCTTCTGAAAAGATTTACAGCAGTAACTAGCTATACTTTAAAAGGCTTCTGTGGAAGGGCCACAATGGGTGTCTCAGACATGTGTTAACTAAATTTGCATCTCCCTACTAGCAAAATGGTAAACTCGTGCTTTATTTCCTTATGTGTAAAATATGGAAATAAAGTGTAAAATAAGATTCCCACATTCAGAGAATCAACTGCCAGAGATGCAAACACATTCCACAGAAATGCTTGGTGCCAGTTTTAACAACAGATAATTACCAGAGCAGAGGAATGAAACTGTAAGCTTCTGCTATTACTCAGGATTTGTGACCAGCTATTAGATGGTCACACTGTCAGTCTGCAGGGAAGGTTCCAGAGAGAAATTGTGCAGCCACGGAGAGAAGTGGCAATGCAGCATTAGGAAGAATTTCTCCCTCAGGGGCCTCTCCCCCCTCCATTCCTCCATTTTTTGCCCTTCCCACTCAAAAAAATACTTCTAATAGAGCAGTGAATTCATAACATTCATTTTTAAGGATTTATGTTCCCAAACAAACAGGACACCAGATTTCAGGTGAAGTCAGAAAAAAATCTTCTCCTGTCAGGTCTGAGCACTGTATTTTAGGGATACCGTATGATTTCAAGCCTCTAGCTGCCCTCAATGAGGATCCCGTAGCTATAAAGTAACTCACGCTTTAGCTACGGGAGCAAGTTCAGCTCAGACGCTTACTGGATCATTAGATCACAAAGGCACAGGTAATTACAGAGGTAAATTTTCTTCTTAACGTAGCTGTTCTCAAAAGGACAGGGAAATCCAAAATATCAAGGGACATCTTGAAATGTCATTGTTAACTACTAGAAAGCCAGCTGGTTGCTTGTCCCCATCAACTCTAGCTCCGAGGGCTGCTAAGACTGAATGGAGAAAAAGGTCGGACAAAAGCAGCTACTACTGGATGTAGCATTTATGTTTCTATGTGACTGAGGATGAAGAAAAAGTAATGTTGTCAGCCCGTTCTGAATACCAAGGAAATATTTTGCAATAGTAACACAAACATGAAGAATATATACCAAGTCACAAGTTAAGGATGTCAGTCCATATGGCAGGCGTGGGGGGAGACTTGGATAAAATATGTTAGTCTAAGTTGTGCCACCGCTCTTTAAGACCCCAAAGCACAGAGGCCGTTGCCGTGTAAGCTCTGTTTCTCTGAATCTGCAGTGAAAACCAGGCAAGCAACCAGGAGCTTTAAACTGGAGCCCCTCAGCGAGAAACAGAGCAGCCCCCAAAATAACGCTGGCTCCCTCATCCTGAGTTTCTCCCCAGCGGCTGAGTGCCTTCAGCCTCGTTACACGAGACGCCACGGAGCGACAAGGCACCAGAAGCCAGCTCCCCTCTCGCCATACGCAGGCACAAACCTACACACGCCGCTGCTGCCCGGTAACCCCACCTGAAGGTACGCCCGCACGGTACCGAAGGGTACTTAGGCTCCGGGAAGGCGAGCGGCAGCGCCGATGGCGAAGACCGCTCCAGAGCGCAGAGATGCCCGTGCTAACCCACGGGACGGGGCAGGCCGCCGCCGTGATTTCCTCCGCTCTGCTACGTGGGAACCGCCCGGCCCCGCCACCCCGCCTGAGGGACCGCAGCGAGCCGCCGGCGGCTGCCGGAGCCGGGCAGCAGCGGCAGGCTCGGCGGGGGCACCCACCTGCAGTCCTTCAGCCATATCGCGATCTTCTCGTTAGGGACGCTGTGGCCTTAAGCGTTGAGCAGGAGAGAAAAGCCGACAGTCAGTACCGAACCGGTCCGCCCGGCGGGCCCTCCGAGCCCGCCCCGCGGGGTTCCCCGGGCTGCGACCCCGGCCCCGCCGGCACTGACCTGCTTCTGCCGCCAGCGGCAGCTCTCCGCCGGCGAGATCCTCCTCCTCTTCTTCTTCCTCCTCTTCTTCTTCCTCCTCCTCCTCCTCCTCGCCGCGGGCCAGCGCCGCCGCCGCTGCCGAGAAATCCTCCGCTTCCGACGCCTGCCAGGAGTCCCGGCTCTTGGCCCAGGCCTTCCTCTTCTGGCTCGCCCCCTGCCACTCTTCCGCCGCCGGGGACTCCTCCATCAGGACGGCGGCGCCGGCGGGGTCTTCACGCCGGGAGGCGAGTGCCGGAGAGAGCCAGCCTGCCGGCGGAAGAGCAACACAGCCGTGCCTGCCGTCCGTGCGGGGGCCGCGACCGGGGACGGGCCGCCGGGGGGCGCGGGGCCGCCGTACGCGCAGCCCCGCGGGAGCGCCACCGCTCCGCCCCGCGCTCGCTCACACGCCCCCCCGCACCCACCCGCGATCACACCCCGGCCCGCCCCCAGACCCACTCACCGCCGCCCCCCAGCATCCCCCGGACGGGCGCTCCCGGCCACGCCGGTACCGGTCCCGACCCCGCCGCCGGCAGCCCAAGGAGCCCCACCGCCACCGGGGCCGCAGGGGGAGGCCGGGCCGTCGGCACGGCCCGGTGTCGGCCCGGCCCGGTGTCGGCCCGTGTGTCAGACGGGTACTCACATATCGCGCCGCGGGGAGGCGGCGGCGGCGGAGGCTGCGCCCGGCCGGGCTGCGGACCGCGGCGGCTCTGACTTCCTCATACCGCTGCGGGAGAAAACTCGGCGGCCACGTGATGGCAGCGGGGCCGGCGGCAGCCCGTCTCCTGCCGGGCCGCCCGCACGGCCCTCGGCCAAGCCGCCTCGGGCAGGGATGCGGGGGGCCGAGGCTTCGGGCTGGCCGGTTCTCGGGCAGGAGGACCCCGGTCCCCCGGGAGAGCACCCTGCGCCACCCGCGCTGAGGGAAGGCTGGGCCTGGCTGAACAAGGTAGAGCTCCTTGGCCGGTGTGGGGCCGGTCATGGGCATACGAAGGCCGTTTCCAAAGTACAACACGCAGAGCAGGCAGAGGAGCAGTGGTGACATTTGTCCTTCGGAGAGCTGGGAACGCGAGAAGCTCGAGAAGTAGCTTGCCTGGGCACACACAGCTTTGAGCCTGGTTTTTGGGGAGTGAGATCAGATAAGCCTGTGCTCTGGCAGTGTCAAACACAGCCTGCTAACATCTCGCTTAAAGCCTTTACCATCTGCTTCAGGGTGTGCTGGAGCAACCAGAATCAACTGAAAACCCAGGAAGTGAGGCCCTGCGGCTGAGAAGGGGGTGTCACATAAAGGCCACTTTCCCTCTCAGGGACAGAGCTGTTTCCAGACCCTGCTCCTGCCTGCTCATTGAGGCGGCAGCCAAGGTCGCTACAGAGAGAGCAGAGCACCCGGGTCAGTCTGTGCTGCCTGGGAGAAGGACCTGCATGGGGTCAGGATGCCACCGCAGCCAGACCCTGCATGCCCAGCAAGCTGGCCTCAAGCAAGGGCACCTAGGAGAAGCAGCTTTTAAAAAAGGTCTTCTACAGCATCCTCAGGAAAAGATGAGGAATTACTAAGCACAAATTGCTAAGCAAAAAGGACCAGAGTCCTCTGGCGGTTTAGCTGGCACTGGCACGCAAGCACAGGAGATGCCTTTGCATTAAAGGCAAAACTGCCTGTGGAAGCACCGGGTTAATGATGTTTAGCAAATACCCTTTTGTTTACCAGCTTTATAGTTTAAACCTATCAAGGAATTGGTGACATTTTTCCCCTACAGAAAAAAAAAGTGACATGACCACAACACATTTTTTTCTTTTTCCTGATCCCTCCAACCCACTCAGTACTTTACATATATATATATGCTTCCTCAGATTAATTTCTTCCCATGACAAGCTAGTGTCCTAAACACACTCTTACTTTCTGAATGCATTGTATTGAGATTAAAACAGAAGAACAGTAGCACGAAGGAATTGTGTTTGTATTTAATTTGTCCCTGAAAGTCTTCATCACCCCAGGTGTTCTGAGGTTGCACTTTTAAATGTCAGTATTTAAAAAAAAAGCAAAGCATATGTGAATCTTTCTTGATCCTAAACCGACCGCTGTTTTCTCGCATGGCCTGATTCATATGCATTTTGGCATGTGTCCTGGAGCCATGGGTTAGTCAGGGGCAGGGGGTCCGAACGTGTCCCGCACCCTTCACCGCAGCACCCTGGGCCTTGGACTGAAGTTCCTCGCAGGTCTGTGTGCAGTGGTGAAACCCCAACATCTGATCTGCCTGGGCTTGTTGGCATGACCCTGGCTCAGGACTGTTGCCACAGAAGGGTCAGTATTTCCATCCTGTGCGCCGGCGTCAATAGATGGCGGCTCCCGAGGCGACTCTGAGGGGCGGCTGCTTGGGTGCGAGCTGTTCGGGGGGTCTGAGCAGTGTAACCCCCGCCGTGGCCTCGGCCCTGCAGCCCTGGAGGGAACACAATAGCTTCTGGGAGTAACAGTTTGGTTGGCACCGCGAAGGGCGAACAGTTGCAAGCTAAAAGCAGCTATTGTCTGCCGTGCCAATACATCCTTAAGGAGTTCTTAATCCACAAATTACTGCCATTATTGTCTATAATTGCTTGTCTGTTGTGACAACACTTATTCAGAGAATGTTTGAAATGTAAACAGCAGCCAGTAGCTCTGTGCAATGAAGTCGGGCCACTTCCAGCGCTGGGCTCTCACTCGCACCTTCCCACTTCCCAGCAAGTCCCCTTCGACTCATGCATAAAGGCTGCACGCTCAGCCCCTATGCCAAGGAGAACCCTTTTCTAAGGAAAATACTTGACCTGTTGTTTAATACTGGTAACCAAAAAAGCGGGTTTGTTCTGTAACAAAAGCTGCTCTTGCTCCAGAACATAATTTGTCAGTCACACTTCAAAGAAACAAATCCTGCCAAGTCATCTGGTCACTTAAACCAACATATTTTTTTCCTCAAATTATTTTTGAAACTACTCAAATTTAAAACTGCATGGGCATCAGTAAGGGAGAATTTGTGATTTACGTTATAGATTCCTAAAAGAAATTAACATTAAGAATACTCCCAGGCATTGCAGTAAAACACAAATTAAGAATAAAACTAAAACTCTCACATTTGTCATCTCAGTGTTGTCCTTGGAATATTCAAATGTGCGTATAAATACGTATACACAGAGACACAATTTAGCCCAGGAACTGCCCCTAAGTCACTGGGTTTTGTTCTTCAGAGAAAAAAACCTTGAGAAAGATTTTTGCCTGCAGAAGATTCTTTCAGATGCAAGATTGTCTAAGAAAGTACATCTCTACATAATTCCAAAAGACATAAATGAGATGCTTCCACCAGTTACCTTGGGGACTTGTTCCCATGCCTGACTGCATCCGGAGCTGCACTTTCCTGCTGTACTAGGGCTAGGCTTCCCCAATGCTTTTGAGCAGACCATTTCCCTGTTAGATCCATACACAGAGATCCTTTGCTGTTCAGAAAGGATTACACAATTTACCTAAGTCTCTCCATATAGCATGGAGGGATGAGAAATCTTCGAGAAAACAAAGAAACATTTACAGGTTATGTAGCTGGGCCCTTGGCAGCATGGTCAGAGCCCATGCTTCTTCCTCTGCTGCCTACCCAGGAACTACAGCCATCCAGTGCTGGAGGAAGGTGGGAGCAAATGGGATCAAGATGTGCCAGTGAGGTTTGAACAGACAGATTTGGAAGCTGTTGCTTCTGTTTTCCAGCTCAGCAGAGGGCTAAGCCCACCCCTCTGAGACAACATGCTGGGAACCAGTCCCCAAAGCCTTACTGCACAAATCTCTCCATGAAGAGGACACTGTGATCACACTAGTAAATAACACATACGGACACTTCTAGACACAATAATCAGGAATAGGTTTATACCCCACAATTAAAATAAATTTTAAAACTCCAAAGCACACAAGCAAAACTATGTGCCCAGTACTTTCTTTTGACAGAAGAAACAAGAGTGATTTTGAAGACTGTAGCATTAGAAAAGTTGTGCAATAAGGCATAAGGCTTCTGTTGGTCTTCGCCATGGCAGTGAGAACTAGTTCTTGACAAAGGGACAAACTGCTGCTACCTAACATAGGTCTGATCCTGGGACAGGCGGCTCCGAGTCAGCAACATTTCATCAACACAACTGGATTTCCATGTTGATAGCTTTTTCCAGACAGAAGAGAGGAGGAGCTAACAAATAGCTCACCTTAACAAGCATTTAAGAAAAAAATATCCCTACATAGTAACAGAGCTGTGGTAAATACTGTGCAGTTATTTGCTTTGGCAGGGTTTGCATTTAAGAGCAGGAGAATGCATGAGAAAACACACAACCCAGTGTCATGTACATCTTTAAACTTTCCACAGCTCCATTTTAGTAAATGCGCTTTGTTAAGTGATTTCTTTCTGAGCCAAGATTATTATTTAAATAAAAGTCTACCAAGGCCTCTGTTGCACTATAAATGAAAGACAAGCTGGCCAGGCATGGGTAGTATCTATTACACGTCAAGGGAAACGGCCTGCCACTGCCTTTTGCAATATTTTGGCTTTGATTGCCCACTGCAGGGATGGAGGTTTGGTTTCCTGACTGCTCCATAACACATCCTGCATCAGCAAAAGGAATGGCAAAGGATGGAGGTCAGTCTTTGCAGAGCACCTCTGAGGTGCTCATGGTTGGGAAGGTGCTGCTGCGTCCTCTTCAGGTTGCACTGGCAATTTCTTAGCTCCTCCAGGTGTCTTTCATCTCCCTGGACCTTCTGGTGATGGCAGGAGACCAACCAGTACCTCCTTCTGCCACAGTGCATCTGTAGGCTGCTTCCCTTTTTTTTTTTTTTGGGGGGAGGGTGGGTTCTCATAGGCCACAATCTATGTATTGTTTTAGGTCTTTTGAGAGACTTGCCTCTCAATGCTGACACTAACCACGCCAAGAATATCTACTGGCTTAGACCAGTAGATTTTCTTAACATCCTTAAAGGAAAGATGACTTGTTTCATCACAGCTTGCAGGAACCAAACTGAGTAACTGGAATGCTATTTTGCTAAGGCAGAACAGAGTGCCTCCTTGTATCCTATGAAATATGTAAGCCATAAAATAATAAGTAAGAAAAGTGATGCCACAGAACAATCATATTATCTAATATTTTTTCTTAATTTTCTTTTTTAAATTAGATATTTGAAGGGAAATCTTGCAAGTCAAAGGTAATCGCTCCTGGAATTTAATTCTTTCTCTGTAAATACATATACTTGATTCAGAACCATGACTGTTACCAGACAGATGTTCTCTCTCAAACATATGGAGTAGAAAGGATGGAAAATAACCTGGCAGTTTCGCTCTAATAAATTGAAGTGTTAGGACAGACTCTCTGGCTTTGCCAGTCATTTTGTTTATAAGTGAGTGATACGCATGACATTTCTATAAGGTAAGAAACAAATGCATTAAAATTAATGCAAAAATACCTTTTGTAATAAAAAACTTTAAGCTCTTTTCAAACCAAACGTTGTCCATTTTAAAGTGACTTGTATTTCTGGGACCTCTTGCAGCAGGAGGAAGGAGGAAAAAACCCACTTCCGTCAGGGTGTTTACAAGAGCTATAGCATAGCAAGGGGAAGTTTCTAAAGGAAGAGCCGGATGTCTGTACTGAAGTGGATTACAGCTGCACCACCAAATCAGATGGAGGGAACTGAGGCCAACTGTACATGAATGTACGAAAACAACCATGGAGAAGAGAAGAGAGTAAAAGTGGCTTTAAATCTTCCAAGATGCGAATGCGCTTCATGTCAGTGGGCAGTTGTCATTTCTGAAGACGTTAATATCTTTGCCAAGAAAGCAGGCTAAGGAAATAAATCCACGGGTGCAGGAAAATTAAGGTTGTGGCTCATTTTCATTTCAAAGCTGATTCTGTAAGTTTTCTTACTCAGCGCTGTCACCCTTTAATTTTAGCAACTGTGTTCATTCCTTTTCTAAACACCACCCTTACAAGACCATGGCAATGGGACTGTGTCCATTTATGCACTTGTATCCCATATGACCCTATGCGACAGGATTCTGTACTTTTCCAGTTGAGAAAGTTTAAGACGGTAATTTCATTTATAAATACTGTTCCTCCTCATAAGTTTTAAATGTTGTGAGTTCCAAAAGGCTGATAAAGGAGCTGCCCGTGAAAAATAGAGTAGCTATTTGCCTGCTCTGAAGAGATCTTTATTTTATTCTTCATGTTTGAGAGCACTCTGCTAATATCTTGAACTCCTGTTTCTGCCCTCGTTGGGACAGCTGCTGAAACTGTGCATGTTTAGAATAATTAAGCTTTTTGAACATGCATTGAGGTACAGAACAGCTGTTACATTGTCACTGTCAAGCACTGACAAAACAAGGGAACCAGGCACATGCAGGTTTGACCAATGCACTGTATATTTCCTTTCAAATCCATTGAGAAAACTCACAGGGTGGACTTTTCGCAATGAATGAGCAAAATATAGTTTTCTAAGTTCCAGAATGAAGACAATCACATATTCTATGGATTTAGGCTTTGTAGATGGACATTTTTGCTTCCACTAAGTCTTCTATCATTGGAGCTTTTGCAATGTATCTCCCATATATTGCCTATTGCCTGATAATGAACAATTTCATGATGCAGCCTTTGCCACTCTGCTGTCCAACTATCTGTTTCATGAAACTTAGGAAGTCGTCTTCTCTCTCTAGAATTAAGCTGAAATTTTCCAGAGAGAAAAAAATAATCTACATAATCTATTTTCTTAGGAAATCAAGATTTTAAAAAACAACATAAGATGTGAGCTTGAGAACCATTCTTCACCAGAGTCCACACAAAGGCTGTGTATGAGCAAGCCCAGAGGACACATCCCTCACTTGTCATCTGGAACTGAACAGCTCACTGTGCGTGACCAACTAGTTACAAAAATGTGCTGTCAGATGTTTACCCAATGTGCCAGTTCATTTGTGGGCTTGACTCAGCTCTAAAATTAATGCATTTCCTTTCTTTGGGAAGTACAAGAAATTCCAGAGTGATAATACTATTGACTTTAAGGCGTCAACCAAGATATCCTATAGCTGTGACCAATGGTAGGATAAAAAAAGTCAGGAGAAAATTCTAAACAGAAGACTGTTAAGAGTTCCCATGTGAAACCACAGCTCAGACAGGCTAGAGAGTCTTGACATATTCATGCTATTTGCTATAAAACGCATTCACTCTGTTCTGAGACAGTTCAGTCGATGCAGCCCCTAATGGCATTAGTATCAACCAGACCCTTGTCAGTGGGAGTGCAGGAGGGGGCTGGGAAGGAGGGAGAGCCCAAACAGGGAGGGGATCCAGGCATTACAGCTCCTTCGAGCTAAAATGTGGCCAACAACAGGCTGTCAATGAAAGACTACTGCAGCAAGAAACAAAACAAAGTTTTATATATGTTTAAAAAATCAGTTTATAATCCTATTAAAATGAAGCTAGAATAAAAGGAAGAAAATAATATGTATTTCTTCCAGTGTGTATAGAGTAACTATTTCTAAACTTGAGGATAGTCAAAGAATTGTGTAAAGACCTGGTTTCCTATGTGAAACTGCTTAAGGACAAAAAAGGCGTATTTTACTTCATGACCTCTTATATACTGATCAATAAGTTCTAAAGAAAGATTTATTTACACAGTTCAACAACTCCTTGATGAGTCACTATAGTATTGCAATCCTTTTCCGTAGACATTTAATGGTCAGATGGTATCATGCCTAAGAGGACTTTCCAGTTTAACCACTCCATCTTTTCATATGTATTTTTGAATCTGTATAAATGTGTATTCCACTGTTTGGAGAACAGGATATTTCTCTAGAAGGCTAGTCAGAAGCTGGTCTGATCCAATAGCAATGAACAGCCATTCCCAGCCTGAAATTCTTTGATGACTTATGTGAATGCATTTGATGTGGTCAACAGAAGTAGCTCCCACCAGGCAGAAGGCCAAGTTGCAAAAGCATCACATTTTATAGTAATAGGGTACCTCACTGCTGTCTATGGTGCAGGCTGGCAAACCCTTTGTGCACAGAAGTCTCATTAACTTTAAATTCATCTCCTTAAAGAGCATAGCAAGGACTGCTGGGAGTAAACATGATGCCAAAAAATGGGAACAGAACCTGTGCTGACCAGAGAAATTATTCCATTACATGGAAGTTCAAGCCTTCTAGTGCTAAATTATCAGAGGGCTTTACCTGCTGAGCCCCCTTTAGATGCTAAATTAATACTGCCTTTGGGAGTATTAATTAATTCAAACTCACATGGCTCCAAGCCCTGAACTCCACCAGCAATTTTTCCTCCCCACTTAATAGATTAAAATATTAACTGGAAGTCCAAGTGCAGTGTCCAAAAAAAAACCCCTCAAACCCCACTAATTTGTGTCTTTAAAGCTAGATGTCAGCCAAAGGAAAACTTTCCTCCTTCACTGTGCACTGAGAAAAGTCAATGTCTGCATGTTCCCTATGAGCCTGGTTAAACTCCCAGAGCTCACTTTTTCTGTAGTTCCCATTTCCCACTTCCCAGCAGGTAGCCAGCACTGGGAACACCTACCTGTGCCTTGCTCCAGGTACAAGGCACTCAGCACACCAACAGTTCCATTATCACAGGTAGAAAATTGAAGGCAGTAGATATGGAAGAGTGAGAAAAAACTGCCCTGCTGAAGATAAAGGCTCTGCCTTTTGTGTAAATAAGTTTTGAGTGCATTTGATTAGAGGAGAAGCTACAGAACACAGCACAACAGATAAAAATGTGACACTTTTACCAAGGCTCCTATTGTTGCTATTAGAGCAGCATGCACTGAATTGTGGTGTTGGATTTGGTGGGTGTCCCTGTTTTGAACAGGCTTCTAGGCTCACCATGGCATGGTTAAAGCATGTTAACAGCAGTGTCCAAACACCCCTCAAACACTAACAGGCTCAGGGCATCAACCACCTCTCTAGCAAGCCTGTTCCAGTGTTTGACCACCCTCTCAGTAATGAAATGTTTCCTAATGTCCTAAACATCACCTGACACATCTTTAAACCATTCCCACACGTCTTATTACTGGGTCCCAGGGAGAAGAGCTCAGCACCTCCCTCTCCATTTCCCCTCCTCAGGAAGTTGTAGTGAGCCATAAGGTTGCCCCCCAGCCTCCTTTTCTCCAAACTAGACAAGCCCAAAGTCCTCAGCTGTTCACCATAAGATATTTGAAGCCCCATTAGTTCCCTGATAGAGAATACAGAAAACATTTTTAAGAGTACACTGCCACAGCCAACATCACACACTAAAACTAAGTTCTTCAGAATAATAGCTTGGAATCTCTTGGATCCAGAAGCTTCAGTTTCACAAGGTGGAATGCCAGAATTACCATGACAGAAGACTGATCATTTTCATAACCATTAATGGGCATCTCAAAAATCTACCATTCACAAAGCAACTGGTGGCTCTGAGAAAGCTCCAGTGCTTCAGTCTTGCTGTGAGCTGTATTGCCCATCCTTTCTGGTTTGGGTTTTTTTTTTGGGGGGGGGGGGGGAGAGTGGGGAGTTTAAGATGTTTGCATTCATATACACGAGAAGATCACACAGAAAGTCTTATCTATGAAACAGAGAGGTGATTAACCTCATGAAGCAAGCAGACCACCACAGGAAATGTGCCTCCTTGCTGAAAGGTCATCTTGCTCTAATGCAAACAAATCATGAAGGAAGAAAGACTGTCCCAGTTATGGCATTCTTTATTTTAATGATTAGATGTGAAGGAATAATTATGCTGGCACTACTGAGCACACCATAGGCTAGAAGCTTTTTATTTGCCAGTTATTGTTTGTATTATAAACGCTAAAGTGAAATGACGCAAGTGCCCTTTTTGTTGTCATATTGTTTGCTTTAGCTTTTGTTGGACCTGATCCAATGGTACCTTTACGTAGGCTCCTGTATAATTAAGATAATGTGCACAGCCTCTGAAAGGAAATCATTAAGAGCCTCTTGTTGAGAATGCACTGATTTCCATGTCTGTGCCTTTTAATTGGGTATAGCTCACACTCCATCGATTAACTTCTTAATAGTCTAGGCATACTTCAAATATTAATCCCATGTTAAGCTTCCAAAGCAGCTTTCAGATGAAAAAGTTCAAGCCACTTTGTAGGATATAGTTCATTTGTTATAGATGTGAGTTGCTTGTTATTTCTAACTTAAGATATTATTTCCCACTGTCCAGAAGCACCTTGGAATTTGTTTAAAGTTGTGAAAGGTAAAACAAAGCTAAACAGCAGCTCCCCAAACTTTTTGAGTAAGTGGCAGATGCTTTGGTTAGAGAGGTTAAAGCAAGGAACCCAAAGAAACAGGTATGCTTTGGGGGGAAATACTTGGTGGTAACATTTCGTTGCTACAAACTCTCTGCAGCTTCTGTATGAATTTCCAGGTGGGTGCTGTGCATCCTGATAGTATGTTATCACCACTATGAAGTTTCCAGCCTGCTGCAGTGTCACACCAAGTCCTCCCTACCCAGAGAGCTCACCCATGAGCACTCCTTAGGTGCTTCTTCATCACAACAGCCCTATCACCTATGCTACACCTCACCACAGAGGATATTCCTCTCTTTAGATCTAATGGGCCAGTCAAAAACACACTGCAGAATTAAATCACACAAGATAGGAGAGAGGGGAAAGTTCTGCTACTGTTGTTCTCACCTGCCTTCAGTACAAGTTCAAGCTGAGGATTTATTTCTCTCATCTTTAAAACCTATGAAAAAATTTAGTAGACTCCAGGGCAGATTTGACATCTAAAACTGGTTGCTTAAGTAAAAAATAAGTAAGAATACAAAACAGACTATATACAAATTTGTAGATGATCAGTGGGCAACAGTAAAAAGTGGTTGGCTAATAGGTATTTGGTAAATTCTTAAATCTGCAACTTCAGACTAAACAGTAAATGTATTAAACCAGGAACTGCTTGACCCAACATGCTTCAGCTAAAATTGTATCAAAGTAATTATAAAACCTGATTATACAAGGCTTCATTCCCACATGCAACTCCACCTTCCTGCCTTGGCAAAGCCGTAAGCTGGTAACACCCTTTTGCTGGTTTTCACAAAGCACACTAGCAGTTAGTAAAAGCGGAGTGGAGGAGCTCATGTTTATTTCCAACACGCCGATGGTGTTCGGGGAATCGGGGCTGTGTGACAAAGGGGGGTGGTTCCAAAAAACCATTTTTAATCTGGTCCTGTTTTCTGTCTGACTTAGAAGGCAGCAGAGCCTGTCCAGTGCTGCAGACCTGTGCCAGTCACAGCCACGGTGCCGGAGCCCAAACCACCCTCCTCACCCTCTTCTGCCAGGGGAGAGCTGCTTTGCTTCACAAAAGGTCCTAGTGCTCTAAGTAGCAAATTGCTGATAAAGTATTCCTGCTTCAGAAGTCAATTAGAAAAGGAAATACATTTCACTAAGCACAGAAGACTCTTTTCACGGTGTCCAAACTGCAGCCAGTCACAAGCCTCTTGTGCATCAGTGGGCACCCTAATATATTTGGTCTTGCAAGCCAATGCTTTCCTAGCAGCTACACTGTGAACACATCCACCTACCCAGCTTGCTGCTTTCTGGAAAGTTAAATACTGAGCTTTCAACAGCGTGGGCTTCCAGCAGAGACCCTGTTCACCCTTAAGTAGACTGCATGAGTTTTCAAAAACTGTGATTAAGAAACTGAAATAATGTATTTTAAAACTCCATCCAAACAGACATGATCTGTACCCTTAAAGACCATCTGAACAATCCAATTTCAATAGTACTCCAGTCTCGCCCACTTCTGGAAAACAGCAAATATTTCTTCCACCCCCATCCTTTGCAAACTTTTCAGGCTTCTTCTATTTAAATGAAGAAAGAAGGATGCACAATATTTTTTTCAGACCAGTCACAATACCATAGCCTCAGGAATTTGTTTTCATACAAAGTCGCTACAGCTGTCATGCTGTACCCAAGCATTTTTTACCCTTTGCTAACACATGGGATTAGAGAAGGGAGGTGAATGATGACATGTCCTTCTGGTAAGCATCACAAAAATAAGATATTATCAAATAATTTTCAGAAGAATACATTAAATGCAGCTAGATTCTTGACCCTCCTACTCTTCCTTGACTCCAGGAGCTTGCTATAGGCATGGGAATTTAAATAATTCAGCATTTCTGAGCAGTTCACTCTGGCAAGAGCATTCTGCACTGCTGTGAGGGCTGCAGGAACTGTCCCTAATTATTTCCATGAGATGTTAGGCATTCTGGTGCTCTAGAAGGATTTTGGCAGGGGTGCTTGTTCTTGGGCACAAGTGAGCTTTGCTCTTTCAATGAGCAGGGACAAAAAGACAGCTCTCAGGTCTGGGCTCACTTCTCACAGCATAAGATAAGGCAGCTTCAGAGGGAAACCACAGAAGTCATTCAGATTAGCCTATAACCTGGAGCTTACATAAAAACCCACAGAGGAACTCTGGCAAAGGTCTGATATCCTTGGAGAATGGGTGTAATTGTGGTATCTTCTCCCAGTAGATTACAAAACATTTAGAAGCCCAAGCATTGTGAAAATGGAGAACTGCTAGTATAGCAGCACCTTAGGTATTGGGGTGATTGTAGATGTAAAATGTGCCAGGTGACTTGATTTCTGCCATAGCTTTTCTCTAAGAAATATGAGAATTAAAACAATTTATCAAATGTAAGTCCTTTCCTTCTGATCTGCTAAATAAGTGCAATAAGCCAAATCCTCCAGATACATTTGTTCCCCAGAAAGAACGAACTGCATGTACGTTTGCTTCTGCTGAATTTTAAGCAGAAGTTTAATTTTTCAGTGAGGATGACCAACCTACCAGCTGTACAGATTCTGGATCTATTTCCCAGTAAAGCATTTATCCGAGAGGAAAGAGGACAGTCAGCAACATAAGTCCCTTTAAGCATGGTGCAGCATTCATACATTTAAACAAACATGGGATACGGGTGGCGGGTGAGTGCCCCCCCATTCGTACCCATGGCACAGTGGAGCTGAGACAGGGGTGCTTGGCACCGGTCAGCCCACATTGTTATCAAGCAGCAGCACTGGTCCTGGGTGTCAGCAGACCTGGGTTTCTTACCAAAACCACTTGAGGCTCTGAAGGGCAAAAGCAATGAGGTTTAAATACCTGATAAATGGTGTGCCAGAAGAGGAGGCTGTTCAGAATGCAGTCATTTGTTTCCTTTTATCAACCAGTACTATTTGAGAAAAATGTTAGCTTTCAGTTTTCCCTAATTAGCTATTTTTATGATTGTGCCAGTGGTGAAGCTTCAGGAATAGATTTCACCCTCACTAGCAAAGATGCATCACTGAGCTCCTTATTCTCGTGTTAGTAAAAAGCAAATGCATACAGAAGTTATTCATTCAAAAGCATTGCCTATTTCAGTGCAATATAACGTGGTTCTAGTCACACAGCTTTGCAAAGCTAAGTGGAAATGAAGGGGTCAGCACCTTCTTGGTAACATGGGAGAATTAAAGTAGAGAATCTATTGGGATAACATTTTCTTCCCAGGTGGAAGATGCTTTCCAGCTCACGAACTGGCAGCACAGCTGCTTTTTGTCCTGTGCTGTGACCTGCCTGAGATATAAAGTAGCTGTTGGAGCAGCAGGCACAGCTGCACTAGGCCTGAATGCTCCCAGTATGAACTAAAGATGACAGCCACGCAGTAGAAAAAGCACAGAACAAAAGTTTTTGGCACAGGGCAAGTCAGCCCACATGCCAGAAAGCAGGTTGGACGTCGCATCCACAGAGATGTTCCTGGATCTCCAACTGCTCCTGCAGCAGCTCTCTGGAAATTAGTTAAAGTTCATTTGGCATTTGGAGACCAAGAGCAAACAGCTGAGATTGCTGGGGCTGAGAACATCAACTGGTGGTCACATCCAGGAGTCACTGAACACAGCTGTTATGGGCAAACTTCCACAGCTATCTGACCCTGCAAGCTGAAGAGCTGCTCTGCCCACTGGGACAGCACTGCCTTTATTCTTTCACATTTTATACAACTCAACCCAAACCTTTTCTTTTTGTTTGGTGATAGGACAAAGTCCCTGCACTGTGGAAGGATACCGGAATAGTCTCTATTTTAAGCATGGTCACTATTTCCCAGCAAAACAGTTCTGAGGTTTAAAAACACCGCAATAAACAAACCTGAAGTACATTTTCAAAGTTCAGCTTTCTGAGTTCTGAAGCCTAGTTCCTGTATTTATAATAGTGATGATTCCTTTATGGGCTTCTTCATATAGAGAATAAACCACTGAGTGATCATGAGAGCACAGCATCCTGCCAGGCATGCAGAGAAACCCCTCATGCTTTATAACTGAAGGATTGGCACATCTCCCCAAGAATTTAAGAGCACCAAACTAGAGTTTTGAGCTTAATCTCTCTATTGTGCTACTCTTCAGCCTCTGAGAGTCCCCACAACACAGATGAATCCCCAAATAGCTCTTGCTGAGTGCAGCAACTGCCGGTGCTGCTGAGCGCAGGGACAGCAATGCACTGGGGCTGCCCAAACCAAGATCACAGCACATCAAAACATGTGGCTACGAGAAAGGGAGAAGACATTTTCCAGTATAAGCCTGGAAAAGGAATGCTAAAGCTAACAGGCCTATTTGTGCTCCATCAATCACTAATACCACCATGGGCTCATCTTGTAAAAAATTATCTGAAAGAACAAACTCTCCTCTCTCGATTGTTTATCCAGATGAACTGTTAGACAATTAAAAAAGTGTTCTGTGGCAATGACAACAGTGTCACATACTCAGAAAAAGATGGCATGGTATTAAGAGGAATGCTCCAGTCTTTTTTTGTATGCAGAAGGAGTGATAGAAATGGATTTTAATTATTAACTTAGGTTAGCTATCACAGTACCTGAGAAACTGCCACATGGAGCATATTCCAATATAGCTTCTACTCTTAATGGCCTCGAGCCTTCCAAGAAGCAAATTTTGCATTACATAAACCGATATCAAAGTGGCCTTGCTTTCCCTTCCCCTAGAGCTACAAATACGTCAGCTATGCAAGAGCCATTAATGTACAATTAATGTGCCTAGTAAAAATTTCAGTGAAATATACTGTGATTGCCTGAAGTAAGCATTTGGACGGAATAAGATTTAAAGTGGTGGGAGACTTGAAGGAGAAATTTCAGCTATGTTGCCCTCCCACTTTAATTTCTTCTCAACAAAGTCCTGCTGTGATCATGGCTGTGCTTTAGACCAGAGTGTGAAGGATGCAAGGCACGAAGAACTGTGCTATTCAACCCTTTAATTATACAGCTCAGCTATCCCTAAAATGATGACTGCAGTGACAACCAAGAAAATACAGCGTATATATCTCCTTTATATTTTGCACACATGAAAGCAAAGAACCAGCACCAATGGAAGCCACGTGGATACCAGTGACACTACCTTACAGCCTCTGTAAGCAAGTATCAAGTTTCCATCACTTTTTCAGATCAATATTTGTTCTGGAGGCACCATTTTTAATGCTCACAGACTTTTTTCCTCCCCAGAGACATTATAAATAATGTCCCTTATTTATATGAAAGCACCAAGATTAGAGAACTAGAAACTGATTTCCTGTTTCTGCAAAAAACAGTGTGCACAGGCAAACCAAGTCAGGATTTCCAGAAATACTTGTGAAGCCTGGAAAATCAGTGTCCTCTGATTTAGAGAGAAAGGGAGTTAGAGGAAAAAAGCAGTGATAGCACAAGTGAAACAATTCCTCAGGCTGCAGTCTGGCTTCAGGAGATCCAGTTTCAATTCTTCTTCCATGTTACTTCAGTAAGATGGGTGAGGAGGTATCACAGGCACAGAAAGTGCCAATACATAGTCACACTGGCAGTTTTGTTAGCACAAGTACATGATGGATGCCAGCAGATCCAAACTCCCTGTGCTTTGAACTAGTGAACGCACACTGAGCTATGGAGAATAGTCAGGCTCCGCACCTTGAGGTTACAGTGTCAACATAACAGAGCTCATTGCTTCTTTTACCTCTTTTTGGTCACAGAAGGACAATATTCCTCACTATTTTTCTCTCCAAAGCAATTAAGGACATATCAGAAAAGGGAAGCTAAGTGAATGTCACCAAATGCTTGTCCAACATGATAATGACTAAGAAAGGTATGTTGTATACCAAACACAACCTGCACGAGGCCAATGTTAGCCTTGGCACAGTGGACATAGTGAATTCATTGACAGGCTCAGTATCCCAGACCTGTGGCTGAACAAACACTACCTGAGGGAAAGCTAAGATGCAACAACAGTCCTCCAAGATTCACACACATGTGCACACAGACACGATTGCAAATGAATCTCAAACAGAATAGCACCAGCCTGTCTTTTCTTTTTTCCAGAGACTTTTTACCCCTTCACAAACCAGGCTGTTCTCAGGATTGTCTGCCCCCTCCAAAAAAGCATCTGAATCAGTTCAACCTAGACTGGGAGAAGGGGAGTAAGGGGAGAAATTGCCTTGTCATCTGAAGTCTGAGTTGTAATGAACAGTGTCTGCTATTTTATTTCTGTCAGGTCGGGCAGCTGTAACAGCTGTCTATTTGCACACAGTTGAGCAACCTTGTTTTACAGCTTGTTCATTTAGACTGAGGCTGCAGCATGTGGTTCCCTTCAGACATAACCAGCTTAAAATAACAAATCCCAAAAATTCCTTCTTAAGAAGCTCAAGGTCATTTGTTTAAAGTTTGAAAAGGACCAAGATCCTGTCATTCCAGGCATTGTTATGAAACGGGTGAAAAGCTTCCTTTGTGTTACCTTGCTGGCTGCACTCGGCAGCTGTATCCAACTGCAGAACCACCACCGTCAGCTTGCTGCCTGTGTGCTGCTTGCACAGAAAACTCTCGCCACAAGCATTACAGCCGCACACAACACACCTTGGAGGATGGGTGACTGTGTGAAAAGTGGTCACTGAAGCAGTGGCCTGAACACACACAAACACTAAACAAGCAAACAGCGGGGTATCTTCCATAGTTTCATATCCCAGTACTCTCCGTTTACAGATGTGTCAGAACTTGAAGAAAATGCACTTTTATTTGTCTTAAGCACGGCAAAAGTAGAAGTGACAGGGAAATGACAGTAATAAAGTTCTCAGAAGATCCAGAATGCAAAAGCTCTTCTGCTGAAGGGCTTTGCTCTAGCTGCAGATGAGAACTGCATACATGGTGCACAGGAGCCAGCAGTGATCTGTCAGAGCAGAGTGCCAGTCGAAGAGAGAAGTGACAGGGACAGAAGGGACCCATGTGGGAACAGCAGAACTGCTGCAAGCTTTTTGTTGGAACAAAGTGCAGATTCATACTACAAAGCTGATAGAAACAAAATAGGTTAAAATGCTTTGATTTGTTAGAGTTCCTTGCTAAGCCAGCTACATTTTTGGGTACTTGCGACAAGCACAGGCTAAAAGGAGGAACAGGGACATATTAATTGCTGCTCCCTTGGCTGGGATAATAACCTCAGCTTCAGGATCACGAGTGCCAGAGTAAGAACAAGCACTTCCAAGTAGTCTCATAAGCGAAGCATCAACAGGCATTCACTTCAACTGACTGTTTCCCTTTAAAGGCTGTAGACTGGATGTATTATTTCCAATCAGTCCCTCATGTTATTTTTACCCCCGTGTATGGACATTTCATCTCTTCAACCCAGGCCTCTGGAGTTCCAAACAGGCCTTCACCTGTTCCAAATGACACATCCAAGGGACAAAAAGCATGAGCCATTTACCCAGAATATGAAAAATAATTGCTTTTTGAAGAGTGAATGTGTAGTCTGATAATACAGAAAAGGGAATTTCAGCTGAGTTGTCCAGTAGCTTCTAATTGAAAGAAGAAATATGGCCTATAGACAGCTCCAAATGGCAACAAAGTATTGATAAACAAGGAGGTGTAATCACATTTGCAGGCACAAATTCTTTGCTCAGAGAAACACCAAGTTGCAACATTCCTCTCTGCAAAACGCCAAGAGCATCTCCTGTTGTATCGCAAGGAGCTACATTATCTCTTGCAAATCATATCTACAACGCCTACTGTGTTACAGCCCAAACTCATCTCATGGTTTGAGCATTATGATGACAGCCCCAGTTAGACTGTGCTGAGGCTTGTAGGATGGCTGCTTCCTCTGATGGCACAGGTGATGCTCAGCTACAGGAATGGAATTTGTGAGCACGCCCTCTGTGCAGTGAAAGGCTGTGGTTGCCATTCATGGCATCAGTGTGGAAGAATGCTTGCTTGAAAAGCTTCTGCAGATTTTAAGACCATCCAAAGCCCAAATTGTAGAACAAACCTGTAGTCCAGATCAGAGTTAAATATCTACATCATTTCTCAGGAAAGAACAAACTTACACATGATACCACAACAGTAGCACAGGCCACAAGAAATGGACTCTGGGTCTACCTTGTGCAACACTGGGGAGGACCTCCACCTCCCCAACATTTACCCAAAATATAGAAGCAGCTTCTGCCTGAGCAGCCAGAAACAAGATCATCATGTGCCCCCTGGAGGAAATGTCCCTTATAGTGAGACCATAGTGCCAGGTTCTCCTGGCCCCCACGCATATCTTATTGGTTCACACAGGAGGGTGAAAGGGTCCCCTCAGCACAGGAGCTACAGAGTTTAACGTTTCTTGTCCAGGGAAAATGTGACCTTGAATTCCTTTTAGCTGCAAATGGTGATGAACTCATTTCCCACCTCCCAGCAAGGGCCCCCAGGCTATTCTATAACTATGCTCCCCCCTGCAGCCTATTCTAATTTTCAGTGACAGTGGGGCTGCAAGTTCTGTGCTTTTTGCTGACCTCCTTTTAATCGCTGAGTCTTACTCACGCTCACATGACACTGCAAATCAGCCCCACAGGCAGGTTCTGCAGGAGTCCTCCCTGGTGGCTTCATAGGGGGATAAGGTAGAGATGTTCATCCACAATTGCAGTGGCTCTGACCAGGCTGAGTACAACCCCAGGAGCCTACATTCCTCGTCTGGAAAAAACATGGATACCCATGGGTGTCCGGGTGTGCAAGTGGTCAAGAAGAGCTCTTGGAGGCTGGTCTTAGATGTAGGGGATACATTCTCCCTTAATTTGCACTTTAGCCCTCTAGAACCTTTGCCAGTCTGGCCTGACATTCTCCAATGCAAATTCCATTACACTGATTCTCCAGATCATTCAGGATAAAGTTTGCTGAAAGTCTTCTGGTTCCAGGGGTAATTGCTACAGGTGACTGTGTACACATCAGACAGCGATACCAGTCAGTCAGGAAGCCTAGCCTCTCCAAAAGGCATGAAGGGACATGGAGAGGCAGAGCTTGGCATATTTTCCACTAGGCCAACGTGAACAGATCTCTAAAGCAGATTGTAAACCTTTTCAAGCTGAGCACTTCCAATGGAAACTTCTCTAGCCATCGGTGCTGAAATCCAGGTAGCAACAGAGCCTAGAGAAGTGTCACAAGCCACTGGCAAGGCCAGGCCAGTCTCTCCCATTCTCTAGACATGCAGCCTGGGGGGCACCAGTGCTGGACACCAGTTGCACCCACAGAGTGGTAGCATGAACATGGCTGAGAGGGCCTGTCCTGCTGTACTTGAGTAAGGGGTCATCCCCCAGCATCTGGCAGGCCTGGGCTGAGGAAGAAGACAGAGGAAAAAGATGCTTGCTCAGCACACAGAAGCAAGTATGCCATATCCCTTGACACCAGGACTGTTTGGGGAATAGAGGATCCCCAGTAAGCTGAAAAATAGGTACCTCAAGATGATACTTTCCCTCAGGTCTACGTTAGGGAGAATGTGGAACAGACTGACAGAGCAGAAGTGCCATAAACAGCAAGCTGGCACACTGGAAATAGGAAGATGGGAAGACTGGGATGGAAACAAGCAGCTGGGAATACAAGGCAGCATGAATGATTGACAAAAACAATGACTGCAATTTAAGAAACAAAAACCTCAGTTACAAAGTAGAATAATTATAATTGGAGAAAAGAAATGAACATAAAAAGCACACCACATCAGAAAAGGTTATCAAACATCCATCACCCATTCCATTAAACTTTCTTAACTCATAAAGCTAATCATAATTCTTGGCTCATTAGCTTTATGAGTTAAGGATTCAGGATTTCCTGGCCCACTTTCTGATGTCAATAATAGGACAGGAACAATACAGCAGGATCACTGGCATCAGGGAGCAAACGTACAAAGTGCAACCACAGCACTCAATGTGAGCAAATAATTGTTCACAGTAGCTGGCAGACAGCTTGGAATGGGTTTGTTACTAGTCTATTAAGCTCCTTTTTAACAGCAGTCTTCACTTAAATATATCTTCTTTTCATCACGAAAATCTAATTCCCTTTCCTGAAGGTATAAAGTCACTGGCAAAACAAAAAAGCTTCTCAATGTTCAACATGTTTGAACACCAGCTCTTGCCTACCAGTGCTCTCCAGCCATTAGTGGAGCTGAGCTTGTGCCACCGCTGTCAGGGCAAACTCAGTTACCAGGACATTCACTTCCTAAACCCCACAGGAGAGCGGGGGGACACAGAGGCTGTAAGTACAACACCGCATTCTCCAAGAAGTCTGTCTGTTTCTTGGCAACTGGAAAAACAATCTCTCTCAATTAACACACAGTTTAGTCCACATCTGCTGTTAAAACACTAGAGGAAAAAATATTCAAGCCCTTTCAAACTGCCAATAATGAAATTACACAGACCAGAAATTAGATTGTTCATTTGGAAACCAATTTAATTAATTGCCTGCATGTTTTATTTATACCCTTTCAAAAATCCTTAATTCAGTAGTTTTATTTCCTCTCCCTTCCATACCACTACTCCCTGTGGAGTTATGAAAAAGAAAGAAGAAAAATAGTTAGATTTTTTCCCCCAATTAATTAAAGGCAGAGCTTATGTTAGAACTTCTGTTAAAATCCACCTGTTGGTTTATGTGTTCAATAGAAGTCATATGCAGCAGTAGGTTTAAGGACACCATTTGGTCATCTTGCGTTCAGCTCTCATTCTGTCCAGAGCATTGCATTTCATCTTAAGCAGCTTTTTTCTGTTTCCCTTTTCTACAGATTGGGAGCATTACTCTACTTTTCCACTCCTTGTGCTTCCCCTGCAACACACACACACTAGTGAAGCACTAACACTCCCTTCTAGGCACCTGCCTTATGGTTCACAGGCAACTCTCTCCATTTATGTGTTTAAGATTCACGTCCCAAGGGCAGCAGGAGTTTTGCCTTTTAGGTGAAGTTCAAAAGTTGCTTATGAACACACTACAACTAAAAGGAATTGTCAGCAGTTTATAGCAATGAGAGGGATTACTCTCAGTGTCACTAATGAGTTGTCTATATAGATTTGTGGCTGCTACAACTTTCGTGCCCTAATGCCATTTTTAAGCTCTCACCGCACTGTTTGTTTGAGACAAAGTAGGTAGGATTCACACACATGTCATTACCTAAATAGGAAACAAAATAAGTAAATAGTATTAAGAAAAAAAACCCCATACACTAGGCACAGGAACTCCAAATTTCCACTAGGAAAAATCCCATCACCAAGAGTTTATTCTGGGCTCCTCAGAGCAGCACAGACATTATTACCAAGCTGTCCTATCCATGAACCGCCTGATATTTTTGGTATGCTATCAAGTAAAAAAAGTAATTTGTACCTTAAAAATAGCTAATGCTTCCTATGTTGCCTCTTTTGGAGCAATAGAAAGCATTACAAATGTGGAGCTTTTTCCATGACACCATTTAATAAGGCTTCTTTCTCATCCTATTGATCAGCCTAGCACACTTATATTATGTTGAATGACAAACAATAGCACAGGGGAAATTAAACACTGAAAATCTGCAGACACTCTGGGACAATATTTGTTTAACAGCTGCCGAACTCTGGAAGTAACAGTGAAGAGTATTATGTAAGAAAAACCCGTAACCCAAACAGATAATATTCTGGTTAACATCATATTGAGGCTCTACTTGCTTAAAACATCAGTTGTTACAAGAAAACAATGTTCAGCTGAGGAGTCACAGTGCAGAACTATTTGTTCAGTCCAGAAATGTAACAACCGAGAAATGTTCAATAAGTCAAATTCAGGCAAACATCTAATGGCTGTTTCTTTAAAAAGAAACAAATACATAATACAACAGATCACTCGGTCTTGCTTCATCTTTGAAAAAAGTGTCACTGGAGCGATAGAGTGTACACTAGATTGTTCCAGCCTTCAGACTTAAAAATGATTTCATAAAAATATATCTGAAGCCGTCAAAGGCTGTAAATGCAGACCTGGACAAAGAGTTGGAAAAAAGAGAACTAATTTGGCCTATATTTCTTAGCAGAATGTACCAGATCTCGTGTCACATCATTGTTTTATGCTACTAAATGGAAAACAAACTGCTATTGTTTAATCTTCATAAACAGAAAATATTTTTATGAGCCTTAACTCAGAAGAAAGTTGACAGTTGGCCAAATAGGTTTTTGTTTAGTGTTACCAGACATTAACTAAAACCTGAAGCTGACCAGTAGATTAATATAGCTTTAAGGAGCCTCATAAATTGTATATTTGTTTGACTGTTACCAGAGATACTTTAAAAGAAACAGTAAAGAATTACCATTTCAAAAGAGGCCATACAACCTTTATCAAATTACTAGTGCTATTTATTCATTCCAGACAGATGACATTTCAGATAATTATCCAAACTACAAATAATAATTCAATTACATCAGTGCAACATTTAAAATCTGGTTATTAAGCTCTGCACAAGTTGCTTCAGAGGACTTGGAGACTAAGTCTTGTAAGAAATCAATTAGGCAGCAGTATACTTGGTAGAAGTATATAATTTTCTGAATAAAACAGTGTAACGTGCATTTGCAGCAGCTAAGAGTCCCAGAGAAAAGTTAGGGGTTGCTCCCTCCTCTAATTTTACAGTGTTTCACTTAGCTACAGTCAGCTGGAAAGGGTGAACTCAAGAGACTGGACTTTAAGTGTGCGATCTGTGAACACAATACATGCTGAAGGTCTCTTCTGCTTAAACAGAGCACAAAATAGAGCCAGTGAGGAAAACATAGAGCTTATTCGATTAAACTAAGAGTCACTTTTCCATCAGCTTTGAAGGTGTCCAGTGCTAAAGCATACAGCAATAACATCTTCCTACCTCACACATCAGTTGACATCACTAGGATTAAACACATCACTTGTACGCTGTTTTGGGTGGCTGCTGTACCCCAAAAGAGGATTAAAGACCCCTTCCTGTCACATTTCTCTTTCCAGCAGTAACATAACTAAAGAGACCTGTTTACTTAAAATCTCCATGACTGTCAATATGCACCTCAGTCTGACTCCTTATATCTTGTTGTCTTTTCTGCTATAGCCAAATTCTCCCTTTGTGCTCTCCCGAGGGGACGAGCTCCATTAGGACAGGGGCTATAGCAACTGCATCACACCTTCCACATGTGGTCACTGATACAGGCTGTGCAGCCAGACATGGGGACAGAGAAACACAACATCCTGAGCCAGGCTTGGGCTGGCATTGGGTCACCAGCACAAGTTGGGGCAATTAGGGGTTTCATTCAGCTTGGGAGAGGCAGGGAACAAGGAGGCTGTTCAGCACTTTCTCCTGCAGCTGAGCACTCCAGCAGAAACACTAATGCTTTACTCTAGGCAAGACTTTCTTTTCATTATGCTTATTCTTTAATTTAACAATGGCTAAGTTGCCTTTAAGTACACACCTCAGTGCACAGGATGGGGACAGGAGATATGGAGGTAAGAGGGTAAAAGGCTGGAGATAAGGCTATAAAATACATGCAGTGCTAGCTGCCAGTAGTGAGGCTGAGCAAGTGAGGAAAGTCAAAACCTCTAAATAGACGGACAGGGAATGTCTGTCTTTCTAACCTTAGAGGTCTCTTGGGGTTGCCTTTGCATTGTAGCACGGGAAGTAAGGTTAGGGCTGGGACTGCTCACTTCCCATTTGCTTTCAAGCTTCAAGAATATGGTAATAATTCCAGTGCTCAAAGCAGTAAGAGACATGAGCAGGCACGAGAGGAAAGAATGCTAACCAAAAGCACTCCCCTGTTCTTTCCCCCTCCCCCCCCTCCCCAGATCTGTTAATAAAGGTGGGTTTATTAATGTATTCTTACTCTAAGATCAGATATTTTTATCCTTTCACTTTTGTTATTGTCTCAGTAATGGAATTTGCCCAACCCATGCATAATTAACTGTGCTGCACCATCTAAGCTTCTGCCACGTTTCAAAGGCCATTCTTCCCATAGTACTGGCAGCTTCACCTGGAGGGAGCTCTGACTGTCCAGAAGCCCAGGACCTGATTCCATGCAACCACCCAGGCAGTTGTTGTGGTTTAGCCCCAGACAACAACTGAGCCCCACACAGCCACATGCTCACTTCCCCAGCAGGATGGGGAGAGAATCAGAAAAGTGCAAGTGAGAACACCCATGGATTGAAACAAAGGCAGTTTAATAGGTAATACAAAAGCCACATGTGAGCAAAGCAAACCAAGGAATTCATTCCCCACTTCCCATGGGCAGGCAGATGTTCAGCCCTCTCCAGAAGAGCACGGCTCCATCACATCTAACAGTGACTTGGGAAGACAAGCATCATCACTCAGAACATCCTTCTCTTCCTTCTTCCCTCAGTTTTATAAACTCATTGTGATGACATATGGCACGGAATATCCCTCTGGTCAGTTGTGGTCAACTGTTCTGGCTGTGTGCCCTCCCAACTCCTTGCGCACCTCCAGCCTACTCACTGGCGGCTTTGTGTAAGCACTGCTCAGCAGCATTTAAAACACCCCTGCATCAACACCATTTTCAACACAAATCCAAAACACAGCCCCTACTAGCTACTATGAAGAAAATTAACTTGGTCCCAGCCAAAGCCAATGTAGGAGTGTTCACAATTTTTGGGAAGCCAAATGTCTTCTCACTTTGTCTCCAACATATAGATACAATTTAGAAATCTAATTATTTCCCTTGACAGAATCCCATGCACTAGCTTTCACTAAAGAACTTTCCCTCATACACCAAACCTGGCCCAGATGAAAGGACAGCCTGATCACTGATGGGTTAAACCTATCTTGGTCTTACTGGAAGTCTTCACTCTACAGAGAATGAAGGCACTGAAGCTTTACCATGTCAGGTGAAATAGACTTCAAAGGTAAATCTGTTGCATTTAAATAGAAGCTGTGCAAGTCTGTCATCTCCCAGCACTTGCTTTTTGAATGACTTGCAGCCTCCTGTACCTACTGCTGTCATTCTGTCATGCAGATTTTCTCCCTCTGCTTCTTGAAGGTCCACCTATACAGTCTTGTTCCCCTCTTCAACCTCCCACCAGCACATATCCTGCATCTGCATCAACCCCAGCTTGCTCCTGCTCTATTGTAATACCATTTTGCTCACATTCCCACAGATGTGTGTTGGTCTCCAGTCAATACTATCACCTTCATTTATCTTTAAACTCATTAAATAGACTAACTCTAGTAGCTACCCATTCCTGAGGGAAGTTTCTATTGCCCATTTATACTCTGAACCTTTTTCCAATCCAGCTTTCATTTTGCATCCTCTGCAATTTCTTTAAACAAAGCTTCTATTGGTCTTAGGCAAAAGCACCACATTCAGATTCCACCCTTGTTCCTCTTCACTCATCAGCCATTATCTCTTCCAGTTCTGATACATACCACAAATATTTTCCCTTGCCTTCCATCTCCCTTAGTTTTCCTCACTGAAACCTTTACTTTGACATGCCAAGGATGGTCATCATGCCTATACTCATTCCTATATGATGACCTATATGTTAACATCATTCCTCATTCCTGTCTTTTCATCCAAACCACTGGTAATTCTGTGCTGGTATTTCAGTAACTTTATTCAGATCTGCCTTCTGTCCAAGCTACAGTCTCCCTTGCCTCAATAACTCATAGAAGTGTGGATATCAGTTCAAGGCGTGTTTGGTAACTGCTTGCTAGGAAGGGTTTGATGTTCTCCCTTTATAGTAACAAACTGCAGAAGCAGTTCCTCTGATGGGTATGCGATGCAGATCTCTTCTTTTGAAACCTTAACATCTATCTGAGCTACATCTTAACTTCACTTGCAAACTACTTGAAGGTTTACCTATATCTAGTCTTTCAGCACTACAGCTAAAGTACAAAGATAAAGGCTGTAATCACTTCCATTTGCTTACTGTAGCATTTCTTCACCTCAAAATTCCATCACACCGCACTACAGAAATGTAGAAGATTCATTCCCTATATCGTACCAAGCTATTCATTTACCCATGCTTTTCCAGGATGTCTCCTCTATCACAGCTTCTGTTTGCTTTCTAGATTAATCTCAGACTTACCTACCTTTTCCTCATTTTCTTTTACTGTCAGCCCCATCATTTACTCAGCTCATGACTGCTCAAGATGGTGCTGTCCCTGAGCTTTTGAGGTGTCTACAAGCATCTACAAGCCTGCCTGATAGCTGTCCTCCTAATTCCTCTCTGGAACACAAACTCAAAGACAGGTCACTGGCATGATAAAACTGCTGGCAGTCATTCCTATCAGTGTTACTTTGCTTCCTTACAATCCCTTGGGTACAGCACTCTTACTGTAGGTTTAAGACACATGGGAAAGAGCAGGGAGAGCTTTCAAGGGGAGAGGACCTCAGGCCCAAAAGTAAAAATAGTTTTTCCTTCTCAAGTATTTAAATGAAAGAATTGCTCATCTTCTCAGCCCTTTTTGCCATTCCTGATTTGTACAAACAAAAAATTATTCTGTCATTTCCTTAACATTAGAGAGAACAAACACAGTCCAGGCTCTGGCATGGCCCAGCTCTCACCAGAAAGCTCTGACACCTTTGAAATGGACACCACATACTTGGTGGCATTTTCAGATCATTGCTTCCCTCCACGAGTCACAACAGCCTGCTCACTTGCAGGGACTGAGGACCAGCCACAGCGGACAGGCCGCAGCACAGGACCCGGTTCTGTGCCGCGGGCAGGCAGCCCTGTTTGGAAGAGGTCTGCCTCTGTTAACTCTGTAGTTCTCCACTGTGATTCACAGCTTGCACAGCTGCAAAGGATATTAGTGGGAGAGATCCAGATGAAGACCTTCGCTTTGTTTTTGCGACACCAGAGTTCTCAGTTAAGTTTATTTAAGGTAACGCTGAAGCCACTGACGGAGGCGACTTCCCGGTCCCTGCCGTGTCAGTGCTACAGGTGTGGGAAGAGCTAATGCTCCCAGGCGCTGCCTTCAGAAAGGTAATTTGGATTTCTGATGCACTCTGGTACAACCACTGCTTGCCACCTAACCGTTTGTACATAGGCACCCCCAGACAAGGGACGATCTGACACGGGCTTTGCGCCGGCTGTCCCCCCACAATCCATGCGAAGCCTGGCGCAGACAGGCTCACAGCTGCGTTTCATTCAGGCCCGAGTCTCTGATGTGCATTATCCTACGTGTCCACACTTGGAAGCAGAGCAGAAAAACCTGCTCCCAGCCTATACAGAGGTCTGGTTAGTCTACTCCAGAGCAGATCTTGGGTGTAAGCCAACATTATGCAGTGCAAATAATTCGAAGGGACTTGGATCCCTGCATGAGAGAGGGAATGTGTCGAGATAAGTAAACCAATGTACCCAGTTTTCTTTAGATTCCTCTGCCTAATGTAACAGCTTAGAGCAGTTTCACAGGTAGTCTAAGAGGAACAACTTGGTCCAAGACCTGATTACAATGTAAACTGCTTAACTCAAGCTAATTTCTCTGTGAAGCCAGATTTCCTTTCTGAGCAGTGAAAATCTCTCTAAGCTCAAACTGTGCCCAAAGCAGCAGTAGCTCTGTAAAAGGAGAACTATAGGTGCAGCACGTATGGCTGTTTGGCACAAATTCTCTCATTTAAGCTAATTTACTTAGTGTATCTTGCACACAGTTACTCTACACCTTAAATTTCTCACGTCAGCCTAATGTTCCCAGTACCACTAAAATTAATCTTTTAAATGAACCATATTATGACACTAGAAATTTCATTTCTTTACACAGGATAAGTTTCCTCCCATTTTCTAGCTCACCACACTTGTACATTGCCCAGTCCACACAAGGTTGCCCAAGTTGCCAACACAAGTTTACCCCCATGCCCCCCATACACACCATACAGCATTTCCATCCCTGCTAAGTATTTCCAACAACAGATCGGTCTGATTTGAGCTTCTGAAGTGTTTGCTTTTCATATGTTCTTCTATGTATTTCCCCACACACACACACACACATCTTAAGATATAAAACAAAGTGCTTAAAAGTCCATAAGTAAATATAAACTCCTATGTTAGTACAGGCCATTCTCCACCACAGGCAGCCTCCAGCATTCCCAGGGGAGAAGTAATTTGTTCATGTCACACTGTATGCCTAAGGCTGGAGTAGGGTTTGGTACCTTTGGGTTCTGTTTCAAAACCATGAAGGTAAGGTACAACCCCAAAACCAAAGATCAAGATAAAAGCAAGGAGATATGTACAAACTTCATCTTCTGTCCAGCATTAACTGAAAAATAATGACAGAAATCCAGGAAGGCCATTTGTTTTGAACTGAAAAAATTGAGGGGGTTTGCTGAGTTAGTTTTTTTCCAGTTTACGAGCTGGGGGAAAGTCTGTCTGGAAGTCAGAGTTATTTCCATCTGAAAAAAGCCAGGTTGAAATTTATTTCAGTAGTACTGTAGCTTAACAGAGACTAGTGAGTGAGGACTGTAGAAATGCCTAGGGAAACAGGACCTTCAGTTAGGTTATCCAGATCCCTGTGAAGATGAGGTTTCATGATGTTCTATGAGACAGCCTATCACTTCTCTGGGCAACCCATTCCAAAGTCTGGCTGTTCCATGGCAAAGAATATTTTTCTGACATCCAGTTTCCCATGAAGTAACTTGTGCCCATTGCCTCTTAACCCATCTCTGTGCATCCTGAATCCATGTGACATCCACAAAAAGGATGACCCTTGTCTTCTCTACACCACCTTTGAAGTGTTGGAAGACTATGGTTAGATCCTACTGAGTCTTTTCTCCTGCAAGCTGAGCAGAACAGATTCCTTCAACTTTTCTTCATCAATCTTTTAACCTCTGACTATCTTGGTGGCCATCCACTGGACCCCTCTGATTTTTCAGTATCTAGAGAACAAGAAATAGACACACATGTCCCATAGAGTGGAACACTCGCATCCCTTGACCTGCTGGGTGCAGAGGCGCAAGAAGAGACACCACTGTACCCAGTAGAGTCTCCCAAAGGAATATTTTGTCATGACTCCCTTTTAAGTTGTTCAGGTTTTGAGGTCTTTATTTGGTTATTTTTAGACCATAACTAAGGAGACTGATGCTCAGAGCAAACACCAGCCAAGCAGATGCACAAAAGCACAAGGATGAAGCCTGGTAGTCAGGG
Organism: Gallinula chloropus; assembly: GCF_964237585.1. Taxonomy (NCBI): domain Eukaryota; kingdom Metazoa; phylum Chordata; class Aves; order Gruiformes; family Rallidae; genus Gallinula; species Gallinula chloropus. The sequence continues at coordinate 26,137,119 of NC_140090.1, read as the reverse complement.
AGTGTTTGATCCTGACAGATGCTGGGACAGAGCAGGAAGAGGGGGACACTTTGCACATCCTGTGCCACACATTTCCACAAGCCTTTGGTACTGGTCACATGTATGGACAGGACCCTGGGGCTTTGCTGCCATACAGAACAGCAATTCTTGCGTTCACACGCTACCAAGCCTCACACCCCTAAGGCTTTCACAGCTGAAATCATGGCAAAGAGGAAGCCCTGCAGAATGCTTATTTCCCCAAAAGAGCAAGTGTTTTGCTGATACTTTTCTATAGCATGACCAGGTGCCTGATAGGCTGGGCTTGAGGAGCTAATTATGCTCTCAGAAGGTATCTCAAGGTCACATCAGTGTGAGATAGTTATGCCAGCACAGCAGTGACCCCACTAGTTCAGGCTTCCCTTCCAGAAACACCACATACAGCAGTTCCTCTTGCAACAGCTCTCACAGCTTCTAACTCAGCATTTCTGTGCAACTTTATTAGTTATTACCACTGCAGGCCCAGAAATTTCAGTAGCAGCACAGAATGAGTGCAACACAGTAGTCAGCGCTTCAACACATTTCAAACTTCAGGGGAAAAATTACATCCCCTTTGCAGTGGAATGGGTTATCACACATGTTTTCAGGGTACTGCTAAAGACCCATGTGGATGAGGGGAGTCTCCAGGAGGGAAGAACACCTATTCAGACAGCCCTTTCCCATCCACCAGCACTGGCAGGGACAGCAAAGCTGAGGGCTTCAGTGTTACTTGGTTACCTTCATTGAAAGGAGCTGGGCTTAGCTCAACAGCTATTGAGTACATTCTTCAGATTCTTTTCTTCTGTACTGTGTAAATCGGGGTTGGAAGTCACTGCTGGGAGCACAGGAAGTTAAAAATCGCCTTTTTCAGCCTCCTGTCACCTCAGGGTACTTCTGTGATAAACTGACCGGGGCTCAAAGAACTGAGCACCTTTTATAGCCCCATCACAAAACAGTTTACAAAATAATGAATTGCTGCCCTAATCCGTGTCCTCAGTTGGCACCGCTGAGTCTGTAAGTAGCCCTGCACAAGTTGTGGCCCTGGTAATAGTTCAGCTGTCCCGGGGCCAAGTGCTCCTCTGGTGCCCACCAAAAGCATTTTTAGAAGACCACAATGCATCTTATCCAGCAAAATTAAACAAAGGTTTTCCATTTACTTTGAAGGGAGAACGATTAAGAAATACCTTGTCAGTGTTCACCTCCCTATTTAGAAAAGCATTTAAGTTTCCAGGGGAATTAAGATTGAAGTCTGTGCAGCAAGGAAGCAACATTTTACTGCCTTTATTCAGTGTGAAAACCCAGATTCAAGTATTTCACAGTAACTGTGATCCACATGAAAGACATTTCATGAGGGACCACAGGGCAGGACTCAGCTCCACCAGAAGATAATGACAAATCATGCCAGAAACAGAAAGCAGAATTCCCTCCTTCTCTCCGAGTCTGGCACCATCCTCCAAGACCTTTCCAAACTGAGGTACCTATTTCACTTTATGGTCTGCAACATATATTTTTGCCTCTGCATTTTTACTTCCAACTGCATATTTTCACTAGACTCCTGCCCTTACCTATTTAAATATTGGGTTTAATTTTCCCAGTGAATATTTGCTTCTGATTTTCCTGTAGCTAGCTAGAAAACCCAATCTAAAAAGGAAAAAACCAGAAAATTTTCTTTTTTGCATTAAAGCTATTCAGTTCAAAATTAGAGGTGAAAGAGTTTGACTTTTTCCAAGCAAGTTTTTAACCAGAAAGTTACAAGAAGTTATGAGAGGACTGCTAAAGGTCAGCGTGCTATAACCAAATTCCAGCCTGTTAAATTACTGCTACATTATGCTTCCAAGAAAATCTGTATTCAACATCTGTTTTCTTTACACGAGATCATTAGAAACAGACAGGCAGAGTCATAACCTCATTCTGCACTTACCTCAGGTTTTTGAAAGGACAAATCTGTCCCTCCCTGGACACAGGACTAGATTCAAACCTGGCCTTGTTGGCCTTGTTCACTACTGGGATGTTTTCGAGTTGCTTTGGAGTCAGACATTACCCAAAAATCAGTATTAACGAACAAAACAGGAAGGCGAGCTGGAGACGAGCCGGCTCTGCTTCTTGTCATTTGCACTCCCTGCTGCTCAGGCTAATTTTTTATCAAGTCAAAGCAGATTTCTCTCTATGACATAGTTGGCAAAAGACTTCCCGAAAAAAAAACCTGGTGGCTGACAGTCAGATTAGGAATCAGTGTGGATCTCAACATCCTGCTACCTCTAAAGAGGCCAGCACTTTAAAAACACCCCAAACAAGCAAATACACTTTGTGAACATCTCTGCAATTAAAGTTACAGAAAGCAACTGTTACTCCCTAGCATGTGCTAGAACAAGTATTTTCCTACACCATCTATTTTTTTCCCTGAGGTATCCACACGAAATGTGGCAATGTCTGGATACTTCAAGGTCAGTGTGGTTGTGGATACAAATGCTACAGCAAAACCATGTCCACCTCTGCAGAAGGACAGACACAACCCAAAACCAGGCACAACGCAAAGCAGCCAGACCAGAAGCACAGCACATTCCTCCCACCACTGGTGTCACTTTCACTTTCCTCCCATCCTTCCTCTCCTACCATTTTAGTCCCTGTTCCTAACCCTGACACAAATGCCAGGCAAAGACTGAGGAAAACAGGCTCATGTGGCTGCGGTGAAAGTTTTGAAGCTGTCAAGGTTGTTGTTACCCAAATGTTTGATGCCACAAGCAGAGATGTTTTCACAAGCAGAAATCACAGACCTTAGAAAAAAACAAGCACAAGTGTGCCTGGAAACAAGCGCTTGCAAATCTAGGGCAACACCCTACCTGTGGCCTTACTGCCCCTTCAGCTGCTTTTCCATCCTAGAGCCAGGGAAGCAGCACCCAGCATCAGACCCTGGCTAAAGGGCTGTGGGGACATTGACTCAAATATATTTACCATCTGGTTTTAAAGACTGATGAAACTACACAATGCAATAAAGATAAAAACAAAAGAGAATCTTCATAATAGATCAGGACCATCCACTGCTTTTTTATTTAAGTTTTCCTCATTCTTTCCACATCATGAGCATCATCTTGCTACAATGCAGAAAACCTCAAAATGAAAGTTAAACCTGAAGTTAGTACACTAAGAAGCTCAGCTTACGCTGGGGTTTTTTTACTGGTCATTTTGCCTTTAAACTATCTGTGACATTGAAAAAACCTTGTGCCCTGCATTTTACCCGCATGCAGAATATACACCTACCCCCTGAAACGGCTAAGTTTATATTCAATAATGATTTTTCTAATAACTTGTGAACTGTGCAGTTGAACTACTGGTATTTTGAACCCACATCAGATCTTGAATTAGCATAGAACTAGGGGAAACTGGTGGCCTAAAAAGTTTGGTAGGGCTTCATTGACAGATGAAGGAGAGGACACAAAGCAGAACTCAGGAAAGAGAAGGGGGGAAGAAGGAAGAAGATTTATGAAATGGTGCTTCAAAATCCAGTGAGATAAAGGGCTACCTGCAACCATGCAGGATAGGGCTCTTTTTTTAGTTATGCTGGTTATATCAAAATGAATAGAGCATATACTGCAAACTCTGCTACATCTGCTCCTATTTCATTACATAGCTGCTGGATTAGAGATTGCTCTACCCACAGGTGACCACAGTTTGCACACGTGGGCTGGATGTAAAGCAACCTTCCCAAGGGCTTGAAGCTTCCTTTTAAATTTGCATTTGTTTGTAGGATACCTGACTTTGTTTCTCCCTACAATGGAAAAGAGTTAAACCACCCCCTCCTAAATAAAGTTAACATTTGCAACATTTGCAATAAGCTAGTGCAAAAACATGATACAATTTCACTACTTAGTATTTCCACTACTAAAAGACAGAAGTCTGAATATTATTTTTTCCTGCAGACATGGTCAACCAAATAGTTGGGATCGCTGACACTTAGGACAGGGCATGATGCCTGGGGTGCTTTACAAGGCAAAAAAGCAACTGAGATATGACATTATAAGGTTTTAAGTGTAAGTGCCACTGTGGTTTCCCTCCTCTAGCTGATTTTTATATAAATGATGTGGTTGTTTGCAGTAACACATCTCAAACAGAGCATAAAGGCAAACTCAAGACATTAATTGCAGATTTTTACTTTAAAAGGTGGGGGCAAGACAATGGCAGAGCAGTACACAGAAGCAAGGACTTTGAAAGGCAAACAAACATGAGGGCCCCAGAGTCAGGACTGGCAAACCTGACATTTACTGCCAGGCCCCTTATCCAAATCCTGGGCCAGCAATAAGAGCTACTGACATTGCACTGACCATACAGCTCCTCCTGAAAGGAGTATTGACATTTTTAGGCAGCTCGCTAACAGACAAGTGTTTGCAGTATCAATAGCAAAAGCAAAGCTTTGATGAGCAGAAAGCTTGACACATCCCTTTGGTCCCTTTGAGGCAGGGCTGGTCTGTTGGGAAATCAGGACACAGGAGCACACTGTTAGACCCACTGTTTGGAGAAAGCTACAGGTAATGCCACAGAAAGGACCTCACTTTTGTATGATAGTTGAGAAGTTAAAATTCATGGCCATTGAAGAGAAATCCCCCTGGAGACATTTTCACACACATAAAACAATTACAAGGAATAGCCCTTTCCTTTATCCCTCAAGGAAGTTTGAAGCTTAGTTAGCAACTTTAGTTATTTCTATGGCAACAGACAGTTATAAACACAGGATTATAACCTTTCAACAAAGGATCAAGAGGAGGAAGAAATAGGACTTGAAGAGATAAATGCCTGGAAGAGCTGCATAAAATGTAGAAATTGTCTTCAAATGCATATTTCTTGATCCAAGCAGGACTATAAACATTATATCATTTTGGTAAAACTCTGGTTTCAAAGAGGGAAAAGACAGGTCTGAATATTATTTTTTCCTGCAGACATGATAGCGTCAAGCACATGCTGGGATCACTGACACTTGGGACAGGGCAGGACAGGGTGCCTTGCAGCTCACAAAATTAAGTTTACAGTAGAAAGCACACACTTATTCTGCATATGTTGCTAGACAGGTGGGAATTCAGGCACACATGTACAAGTGCACTTCAATTCTGCTCCCCCTGCCCCCCGCCCCACTAAATGGAGATGAGCAGGTGATTCTAGTGTTGTCAAACCAAACATGATCTTTGAGGAAAAGAACTTTTTAAAACCTGCTTTGCTGTGAGCCAAGTCAGCCTTCCTTTCACCCACAAAGCCATTTGCACTACTCCCAAATGCGATCAAGCCCTACTAGAAAAGCAGCAGCAGCAAATCCTTTGCTGCTTGCCCCAGCATTGGTAAGTGCATGAGGTGCCACATGGCACTGAATAGAGCCCTGCACAAAAAGCAGGCCTTTCCTCTCCCAGTTGTCCCTTCCACTGCAAGCAGCAGCAGAGAGCCGAGGGAGCAGCTGCCCCAGCGGGTGCCCAAGGGCCCATCTCCATCGTGCAGGGACCATTTTGGGAGAGCTAGCCCCAGCACAGCAGCAGAGTATGCACCAGCCTGAGCCAAACATACAGGGTCAGGGCTGGATTGCTACTCAGGCAAATTCACTTTAAGGCAGTTTGGGTGTGTCAGCAGAAGCTGCAGTTACTCCTTTGGATTGCCCTACAGCAGCCATTTCCCAGGAACATCTGTCTCCTTGGGTCCCAGCCAGAGGCATAAAGGTTGCTTTGGGGTTTTTTTCTTTAATCACCACCCTCACTTACCCCAGACACATGCTTCTACACGAGAGAAAGCAAGAAAGGGAAAGCCCAGCCTGTGCAGGTCTGAGGCATGACCTGATGAGCAGAAGACTCTAAGAGGCAGGTGCACAGGAAGCTCCTGGCAAGTGGAGCACAAGCCAGGCCATAAAGAAATCTTCAAGCCCTCCTCATCCTAGGGCATGAGCAATGAGGTCAGGGAAATGCTTCACTTGCAGAGATACAAGGGAAGAGATGCATAGCCTGCTAAAGAGCAACACAAGAATTTCTGCTGCTGAGCAGAGGTCTGACCAGAGGGTTTGTCAGGAGGCCAACAGCAGCAATAGCTATGAAATAATGGGGTAATACTGCCTAGTGTTCGATGGAAAAGGAAAGACCTTTAAGGATCTTCTGAAGCTTAAAATTTTAACTATTTACTCCAAGAGCAGGAAAGAACTGAAGAGAGCACCTTATGCAGACAGGTCTAAAGCAGGAAGTTCTCTGCATCCTTCAGCACCTTCTGCCAAGAGACCCGCTGTGCCTCATTACTCACTGATAATATCCCAGTCCCTGGGACACCTTTTTGCTTTTAAAAAACTCCAGTGAAAGTTGTTCTTTTGCCTATCCAGTGGCCTTTTGGAAGCCAGGTGCAGAAGTCCTGTACAATCTCACCCACAAGTCCCCTGCTGCACTGTCAGGGCTGCATGCGGGCACAAAGGCACAGTGACAGCAGAGCACCAGGCAGAGCAGACTGACAGAGCCCAGAGTCCTTGTGAAGTCAACAGTGACAATGCCCTGTGTGCCTGGAGTTACTCTCACCGCTTGTAAAACTTTAACAAATTGATCTACCGCTTTGGACCCAGAGACTGGCTTACTGTACGACTGCCGATGGGTCTCCAGTCCTCGCATGCTTCCCCTGCTAAACATTTCCAGTTGCCAATAAGGAAGGACACAAGAAAGGATGATTATTTTCCAGTCTTTTCCAAAGAAGTGGAAGCTGTCATAATATTTAACCTTTCCTCTACTCTTCCACTGACAGGCACCCTGCTGCACCCCACCCCACCGCTGGTTCCCACACCCCAGATATGAAAGCAGATAAGGAGGTCCCCGGCTTGCTGCTTCCTGACAGTGAGTCATGGCTCTGAGTCAGCCTTTGTGTTCTAGGGAACCTGGAAGGCTTTGAAACCCTCTGTTGATCTTGGCAAAACCACCTCTCCTTGCTTTGAGGGTAAAACAATCATTTTTGGTCTGAAAATAGCCACTGAGATGAAAACAGTGAGAGAATGACCAAATATTTTTTGTACCGGACTTTCTGCACAGCAGAGGCAGAACACCCCCATCCTGGGGCACCAGTGCTCTGACGTGATTGAGCCACAAATACCCACTGAAGTGCTGAAATTTATGCAAGGTGCAGTCAGAGCATCTAGCAGGCTATTTTGTACACAGAAGGAACCAGCTCTATGACTTTGGATACAACCACCTCTAGAACAATTTGGCACCTCTTCAGTAGTGACCATAAAAAAAAGGTGGTGTCACCTGCTGGGCGACTGTCAGTTTCCCATAGCCAGGTCACAACTGAAGTTAAACAGTAACAATTCCAGTCCTGACATCAGTAAATCAAACCCATTGGTTTTCCCTGGTGCAGTCCTCCTAGCAAAGCCAGGCAACTCTTTAGGTGCTCAGATTGAGGAGTTTAGCACCAGGAGGTGCAGACAGAAGAAGTGCCTTTCAATAAACAGGAGTTCATCCCATCTCAGTTGAGGCATGCTGGTAATGAAGGAAACTGGCAAATCCACCTCAGGAATCCATGGTGTCTTTGCCTAGTCCTTCCCTGTATCCACAGAGCAGCACTTTGCTTACATAGAGAAAGCCCTTGCTCTTGGCAGAAAAAAGCTCTCATATTTTTATTAACATGTTTAAGCATTACATCAGCTGTTCATCTCGAGCATTCATCTGCATCATCCACTTCAACTTCTGTATCTGTTTTGTAAAACCTTTAATTAAATTAATTACGCTTTAATATATATGCCTTTTAATTTCCTTTTGCAATCATATTTCAGACATCTTCTGATCTCGTATTGCAGTTCCGAGCTACACTCCTTCCCTTCGTGTCTGTTTGGTAAACACCTTTGCTTGGGCCAGATTCATTAGCATTTTAATTATTTTCTCACTCCGGGACTTCTCTGCTATCCCATCTTCCCACAGTCTGGCAAATGAGGCCATTTCTAGATTAAGCCCTACGTTCACTAAAGTGTCTTAAAGCCTGAGTAAGCCAGGATAAAGAAAACAGAAACACTTATCTGTGAAAAGTACAATTAGACATTACCCTTCCTTTCTGAGGGCAAATGTTAAAGAAATTTCAAGGAAGTTGGTTTTAATATCATTAAATAGGGATTTTGCATAATACAGCACAGAAACCTGAAATTGCCAAAGCACATGAGAGTGCAATTAAAATATCAGTTGTAACAGGGGTTTTTTTAAGGATTTTTTGATGGATGTTGAGAAGGGGAAAACCTGGTATGTTGAAACTTCCCAAAGATTTTAACTTTAATTTGAGTGGAAAAAAGCTTTAGTACTCTTCTCCCTACACATCTTCAAAGAATTGCTGTTAAAACAAACTGCAAAAAATCATTACACTGCAGAGCAGTTTTTCAATTCCAAATGTTTTCATTTTTAAATTTGGCTACTTTAAATGACCACAGCCTTTGTTTTTTGAAGTGAAATATTCCAGCTAGCCAGAGATGTCCCACATCTAGCCAAACAAACTAGGTAATAAAACATTTTGCTCAAGCTCTGCAGAAACAACTCCAACAATTTTGCCATGCATCAGACACTAGAAATTCAGGTACATGTGTGTCAGTCTGCTTTCCTCTTTCATCCATGTTTAGATGTCACAGATTTGAGACTGATGTAGTGTGAGCATGTACATAATCAGCTACACCGGTCTTCTGTCAAGTGATTGCTCGATCCTTTCCCTATATCACTGCATACATAGCACCATCACTAAGCTATACTTTAGAAGAGAAATCCACTAATGCTGATCCCATAAAAAAGTCTCAGGCATCCTTAGCCTAGTCAGTCTCGTTCCATAAGGCAGCACTCACTGCTCACTGAAGGTAAAGTGCATGTGGGAACATCCAGACAAAAGTAGGTTTGCAATAATTTCAGACTTTATTTTTGTTGTCTGAAGGATACATTTCACCCTGGGGAGGAAAAAAAGCTGGTATTAAACCTGTAGCTCTTCTGTAAAGAGTGGAGACAAAGCTCTTGGTCTTCACATCAGGTAAAATCAGGCTCCAGGGGGAATAAGGGTAAGACCTACTGACAGCATGCTGAATGCTTCCAGTGCTTTACTTCTCTTTGGATTTAATAAAGTCTATATGTAGCATCTTTCTCATGAAGAGTAGAGGCAACAGCAGTGCACACCATTCACCTATTAGAAATGGTTCCATTAAACCACTTTACTGCCTTCACAGACAAATTCACTTCAAACAAAAGTTCTTTTCACAGAATTCATTTCCAAACCAAAGACAGGCCACTTATTTTTGGATTAATCAAAACTAACTTCTGATAGGAATTCTTTAAGCACCATTAAAACACGTGCACTGTATGGCTAGCTTTCCCAGGCAGACAAGCTTCTATCTTGCTAACTTGTTTCTTATCCAGGAGAACAATTTTCCTACCATGGACCTTTCCCACATGTGTTCCAAATGCACCTGCTTTCCTTTCTGCCAGTGTCGTGGGCGCAACATGAACATTGCACCACCTTTGTGCCCTCATAACATCTGCAGGTATCGAGCTGGCCTAGCTGAACCCCTCAAGGATAAACAAACAGAGCAGGACCTGCTATTACAGGTCTGGGGCTACCATCACTCCCAAAAATGATTGCAAGCAGAAATCCTATTCTTCTGCAATCCCTTTCCAACTTATTTGACTAAAATACCTCGATCTCCCATAGGAAACTGATGCAGGGCAGAAAAGTAGCATGTAAGACAATACCTAGAGGTCCTCATAGCCATTTGGCTAGGGCATCCATTTGGAAATGTATTGGATTTCCAAATCTAAGCCCATAGCCAGGTTCCAGTGAAAACAATCTTTTTTTTTTAAATTTAAAGGAATGCCTAAGAGTGTAAAATGTCTTGCCAGAAGGTGTATATTAGACTCACTGCAGTGAATTCCCTAAAAATTATACTTGATTGACTTTTTCAGTATAATTTATACCTGAAGCCAAAACTCAGAATGGCTTTGTACTGAAGAGGCACCACCAAGAGCTCCTTTCAGGCAGGTAACAGTGCCACAGTCCTGCTGCTCCCTCACAGTAATTCCTCTGCTTTCTGCGTTCCTGGGAAACACTCCCACTGGAGATGGAAAAAAAGCTAATGAAGGGCAAGAGTGAAGTGGAGCAACAGCCTATCTTTGCTGGAAGCGGGATGTCCACCAGCAGGAGGTATATGTGGGCTCTGGGTACAAACAGCGTTCAGATCCATTTCAGACTATGAATAGCCTTCCAATGAGGGATGGAAGCAACACAAGAGTAACCAGAAGAAATATTATGTTACTTCCCACAACTAACAAGCTCCTTCCAGTTTGGCCTGCTACATCCAACCCTGCTTTCCTAATGCTCTATGTAGGTTGCGAAAGTCTTCTTGAGACCCAGCATATCTGATTTCACGCAGGCACCTGTAAATGTAGGGCAGTGATATCAGGTATCTGCCCTACTTCAGTAGTTCCACCTAAATCCAAAAGGCTTATTTAGAGCATAACCTTTCATTATTCAAACAGGACAAAAACAGAAACTCAGCAGGATACCGGCACTTCTATTTGTGAAAATAACCTACCAGGAACTAGCATACGATCCAACACGCTATCATCATGTAAATCAGCATTTAATCTGAAAACAATGACATGCTGTAAATCTAATTGGACTGTTAAAGCCTAACAATGATGACTCTAATATTAACCTTTGACAAAGAGAGTGGAGAAGAGGATGGAAAAATAAATGAAAGGCTACTCAAGAACAGGGAAAAGAACCAAAAATAGAGAAGGAAAAATAACAGTTGAAGGGAAAAAGGCCAAAATTGGAGGCTGCCCCAAAAGTTAATTTCCCTAGTGACAATAAATGCAAGGATGAGCTGGTAAGCTACACCACCATAAGGTCAAGGTGGGTTTTAGATGCTCACACTTCTGGCTAAGAAAAGATTTTGGTCCCCAGAGCTACCTCAGTGGCTGCAGGCTTCCGAGACCAAAGCTCCCAAGCATACCCCAAGACTGAAAGTCTCCCCTGAGTTACCCCATGGGAAATCTACCTCACAACTATCCCTCAGAGTACCAGGCATTTTACCCAACATATAGATACATGTTAAGTACTTGAATAGTATTTGGAAAGACGAGGAGAGTTCCCTGCACCACTGGCAGCAACAGGAATCTATTTTGTAGGAGAGGAAGGATACCTCATCCCTGAAGATCTACGCCTTCTCAGCCTGGACCTTGGCACAGGGGGAAGGCAATCCATGGACAAGTAAAGGAGACATTTAAAGAGTCAGGTGTGTATTTTTCCCAGCAGTGGTACAGAAAATACCTTAGTTTATACTTTCACACACCCAAAGTGATTTTTTCAGACTGCGGCCAGCGTTGTCAGAAGATGGTGTTTCTCTCATATGCTTCAGAAATTTCACAGGATTGTCATGCTAACTAGGATCTCTGCCAAGTTGCCAAAGCATCTGTGTCAAGGGACCTCCCCAATGCCAGTGAGCAACATTTCAAATCATTGCATACTACTCATGTAATAGATGTCCTGAAAAGTTCTTATATCTTCTGCACTGAGACAGCAGAAGTTCTTTTTGGTGGCCAGAGTCCAGAAGTTTTGGGGTTCATTAAAGCTATGGTCATTATCACCAATAGGATCTGGGGCAGATTCTTAGGGTGCTGTGGGAAGGTAAATTGTAACAAAGAATTCTTCTGCTGTGATATGCATGTTTTATATCTTAAAAGATGACTATATGAGCAGAAATTAGACCAAGACCCATTCGTTCATAACTTTCCCCTCCATTATTTGCTACAGTTTATTGTTCACAAACAATAGAGGTGTTTAGAAATATATTTTTATGCAAGCCCTTTGTGACAAAAATAACTCCTTTCGCAATTAACAGTGAAGTGCAGCAGGATTCTTGCTTCTCCTTCCGAACTTGCCTGCATTTGAGCAAGTCTTGCTGCCCCTCGATGATTTCCTGTCTCTGACTATTGACATGGAGGGAGATGAGAGCCAAAGGAAGGAGGCTACTGCTTTGTATGCACACACAGCAAAAATAAGTAGGTTGTTTGGTGTTGAGGGTGAACTGAATTGATCCAGGGACTCCTTTCCAACACTGTTATTTATGACAAGCAGTACATATTATTGACCAGTGAACATACAATAATAATGTAATTAGCTTTCACTTAAACAATTACCTTGTTGTCATTTCCAATCCAAGTTCAGGAGGCAGCACAGACCTGGGAGAGCAAAGGGTTGCAGTTAATAGGCTCAGCTCACTGCTAGGATCCACGTTAACCCTCTACAGGTACAGTTCTGGATACAGCAACAGTCCAGCACAGCCCCCAGCAGTGTGCAGATGAAGACTACATTTCTGCATTCATTAACACTTGTGAAGTTACTCATTAAATCCTGATGGAGTCCAGCAGCGTGAGCCAGTCTCGTGCCTCAGCAGACAGATGATCCATCAGCTCCTGTTTACTGGAATCACACTACCTCACTGGCAGCAAGCTGCAGGCTCTGTAGGGAATAAACCCCCTCCTCGCCTTCTCAGCTCTAGCTTTGCACTGAAAAGCCACCCATCCTGTCTCCTCTCACACACATACAACCTAGGACTTCTGCCCAACTATCTCAACTGGCATTGTGGAGGCCAATTCGGTTCCAAGGCCAGTAGATGCTGCTAAGCTTTCCTGCAACAGTTTTGCTGGCATTTTCTCTGAGTATGGTTCTCAAAGAACAGTTCCTGGCTAATCCAGCCTTAGATGCTTTATCAGAAAGCCGCTTTGGTTTGGTATATGTGGCAGGGAGAAACCAGATCCTTAGCTGGCACAATCATATCAATGATCAAGGACACATCAATGTATCCAGTCTAGATATTATTATACTAGCTATCTATAACTATTTTGAACAGGGAACAGATGAAAACTGTTCTGGGAAAATAATTTATTGGGCCTGACCCAAGAGAAACTTTAACAGCATTCAGTAAATAAGTCCTCTTCAGTCACAGCATACCTTCTGTTTACAGGCATTGTGTCATGAGGCCGAGAGCACTGGGAACAGATGGCTTAGGCACAAAAGAGACTTTATGCATTAACCCCACAAAAGAAAAAAAAGGACAGGGAAGAGTCTTTGTAGCTCCTCCTTCAGTAGTGACAGCACTCACTCACCACACGGTGAAATCCAGAAGCCAAAAACTCTTCTTCCAGTTTCAAAAAAGAGACTTCATATCTCCAGGGGAAATATGCTACAAAAAAGCCCATTCCCTTGGTCTGTCTGTGTTCCCTCACATATGCTTTCACCAAGCTGGGGACCCAGGTTACCAGGCAGGGTGAACACAAGGCCAGTTTCTAGTCCCACATGAATCTGACCACCAGCTCTTGCCAATTCTTTTTTTTTTTTTTTTTTTTTTAAACGGCAACAGAAAAAGCCTTCCAGACCCTTTTCTAAATATGTGTTTCCTGACCTATAATCACTTCTTCAGAGGAGTACACCAGTGACAACTCTTTGGAAACTCAGAGGATGAAATTATGATTGACTAATTACAGTTTCTAGCTTACCCCATTTCTCCTGCAGAGCCAACTCCCCATTGTTTCAGTTTTGAGGAAAGATTAGCACCAACTGTGTTTAGCTTCTTATCTGTGCTCAACAAAAAGTTACACAATGCTTCAGGAAATGAGTTCAAGTGAAAATAACCACCTTTCCTACAGCACTAAAGACCTAGAAAGATTCTGGTTCTCCATTCTGGCATCTCAGGACAGACATGGCACAAGCAGTAGGAAGCAGAAGACCTGAGTTGTAATGTTGAAGAACCAGCCTAGGGTTAAAAGTTTTTTCATGCCTAATAAATTCCTACAGCTCTGTAAAGCTGCCAAAGCAGGTGTCACTTACGATTGTAGCAATTTACGATGGTGCTGCTCTACTGGCATCTCACTGGAAACAGTCACAAACCCATCTTTTGGAGAGAGAGGTATCCTTTCTCAGGCATATCAAATACAACATTAAGAAAACAAGTAATCTAAAAAATAGTGATATTCATGAAAAGATATCTGTAACATAGGGAAGATCTCTGGGTGTTTCAGGATGTATGACTAAGTGGTAAGATACAAGAAACAGCAGCTACAGGGAGCACAACACGGGTGCTCGGTGCCATTGTTTTCAAAATTGAAGTTTATCAGTTTTCCATGAATCACCAACTGCGCTTTAAATACCAGTGCCTGTATTCTTTGAGAGACTAAAAATACACACAGTTCATTTGCCTGTTCCAGAGAAAGCTGTGAAAAGGATGACATTCCTTCCTAACATGTAGCAAGGATGAAGAGTTGTCACAGGACTGAAACACGATTTTATTTGTATAGATGTGAATGACAGTGTACAGGAGGATTTTGTCACATCCCTTTCTGGTGGAAGAGCATCTTTTCAGTCTGTTTGGTAATAACATTCCTGAAGTTGTTTTGACTACCCTTTTTTTACACCTAATGACTCCAGATTACAATAGATCAAGCTGGTTATATTGCTTTGTGTTTTATAACACTTGGTTACCTCCCAAGCTCAATATGATTGCCAGACCAGTATTATTGGAAGCCTAGATCAGCACAACTCCATTACTGGAGCTACAAACCCATTTCCTTGTATTTCACAACCATCAGTTGTCTCACAGACAGATCAGGGATGTCTTTTTCTCCAAGTGAGAAAAGTTGGAAAGAGTCAAGTGGCTTGTACACCATGACACAGGGGGACCAAGTTACCCACTTTTGTACACCACTTTCTCACTGGGAGAAATAACATGGGGAGTCAAACCACTGAGCGACATGAACATGCAGAGGAGCTGCTGGGGAGCAAACGTCTGCTGCAGCCCCCATGACCCCTCCCTTGCTTACAGACTTCAAAGGCACTGTAAAAAAAAAAAAAAAAAAGAAGAAGAAAATTAAACTTCGATCTCAGCAAAGATGCCTTTCCTGTGCAGCAGGATGAACCTGAAATCCACACATCAACCTCATAGTATGCAGCTACCCAGGAATGAATTTGTACTAACGTACCTTTATCAAACATTTAAACAGACAACAGATGAGGCCATGCACAGAAGAGCCCAGTGAAGCCTGTAAGTTCCAGCCCTGATAACAAGAAAAATTACGAGCTCAGAAAAAATAGATGTGAGGCGACATTTCTAGTGTTATCTGAGGGTTACTGATACACTTCTCTATTTTCTAAGCACTGTTAAGAGAAATAATTTGCTGTCAAATGTCTTATCTAGTCTTATCTACAAGACAGGACAGAGTCACTTTTTTCATCTTCCTTCCCACCTCATTAACAGCCTGCTATCCACTCAGGTGTCACATCTCTAACATGTCAGCTCCAGCCTTTTAATTCACAGGGATTTGCACAAGCTCCTTTTGGCTCTTTTTTGCAAAACTTGAGGTCTTATGAGATTTCACTTGAATTTTAGGCCCACAGTAGCCAGAATTAGGATGTCTGCAGCATCCTTCCCATAGAGCATCATTTCAAAGGAGTACATTTGGGATTCTTTGAAGTGACCCTTAAAATGTTTCCCTACTCAACCTGGCACATCATAGAGCAAATCAATAACACCACTGCACTGCAACTGTTTGATTTGAGTCAGATCTTCAAAAACCTGGAGGATACTTTGAACGGTGATAAAAGAAAGCTGTATCAGCCTGTCCCCCATGTGCTGCACCAAGTTTGCTTTGTAGGAGACAGGGCCCAGAATCTGGGTCAAAAGGAATAAGGAATTACAAGCAAACCTTACTGAATTGTACATGTTTTTCTACCATGGATCAATACAGCTTCCAAGAAACCAAAGGTTTTGAAGAAAAAGCAACATATTATGAACATACCTCTGAAAAAAGTCTGGGTCTAGTTGTATAATACACATGCCTACAAGGCTCAAAGGAAAAGAAACCACCTGCAAAACAAGTATTTGTACCTTTCCTTGTAGAGGAATTACTTGAAGGGGCAAAACAGGTTATTAAATATTTTAGAGTTATGTTCTATTACATGTTAGGTCTGAGGTTGTTTTAGAGTGGCTGTATTTGTAATGAGAATGGCAACTTGACAGCACAACTGCTTTTTGTAGGCAACCTATGTAGATTTGTGGATGTCATCTACCTTGACTTCAGCAAGGCTTTTGATACTGTCTCCCATGACATCCTGATAGCAAAGCTGAGAGAGCATGGGATAGATGAGTGGACAGTGAGGTGGGTTGAGAACTGGCTGTCGGACTGAGCCCAGAGGGTTGTGATTCGAGGAGCAGAATCTGACTGGAGACCTGTGACTAGTGGTGTTCCCCAGGGCTCAGTGTTGAGTCCAGTCCTGTTTAATATCTTCATTGACGACCTTGGTGAGGGAATAGCATCCACCCTCAGCAAGTGCTGATGATACAGAGCTGGGAGGGGTGGCTGACACGCCAGAACACTGCGCTGCCATCCAGAGAGACCTGGACAGGCTGGAAAGCTGGGCAGGGAGAAACCAGATAAGATTCAACAAAAGCAAGTGTAGAGTCTTGCACCTGGGAAGAATCACAAGAATCACAAGAAGAATCACAAGAATCACGAGACATGAGAGCAATCTTTTTCTGAACAACTGTTCGTTTCAGTACAGGCTGGGGGATGACCTACTGGAGAAGAGCTCTATGGAGAAGGACCTGGGGGTCCTGATTGATGACAGGTTGACCACGAGCCAGCAGTGTGCTCTGGTGGCTAAGAGGGCCAATGGGATCCTGGGGTGTATTCAGGAGGAGTGTGGCCAGCATGTCAAAGGAGGTGATCCTCCCCCTCTACTCTGTACTGGTCAGGACCCACCTGGAGTATTGTGTCCAGTTCTGGGCTCCCTGGTATAAAAAGGAATATTTTCTCTCCTGGAGAGAGTCCAAAGAAGGGCTACAAAGATGATTAAGGGCCTGGAGCATCTCCCCTATGAGGAGAGGCTGAATAAGCTGGGGCTGTTCAGTCTTGAGAAGAGAAGACTAAGGAGGGATCTAATTAATGTCTATAAGTATCTTAAGCATGGGATGCAGGAAGAATCAGCCAGCCCCTTTTCAGTGGTCTGCGGGGACAGGACAAGGGGCAATGGCTGCAAGTTGGAGCACAGGAAGTTCCGCACCAACATGTGGAAGAACTTTTTCACAGTGAGGGTGACAGAACCCTGGGACAGGCTGCCCAGGGAGGTGGTGGAGTCTCCATCTCTGGAGATATTCAAGACCCGTCTGGACGCCTATCTGAGTGATATGTCCTAGGGAGCTGCTTTGGCAGGGGGGTTGGACGCGATGATCTCTCAAGGTCCCTTCCAACCCCTACAATTCTGTGATTCTGTGATTGGAGATGGACTGCCTGACCACAGACCACCAAATGCCAACACTCTGAGGCTGCAGCTATCTCTCTTCCAGGAGAAACAGCACACAGACATCTTTCCTTCCCGCTGCGGCTGTTGGAAAGTTGTGGGGTTTCTGCATTAGTCAGCACAATGTTTTCCTCATTAATTGCACCAGCAGGATATATAATAAACAGCTGCCACAGAGGGAAGAATAGTGAGAAGGGATAATATGAGAGACCAGTATAAGGAATGAAGTGCAATGAATAAAGTTCTAGCCTGTTCATTCTCACTGGCATTTGTGAGCAGAAGGAAGCAGCAGAAATAACAGCCTCAGTCTCAGCATGCACCCACTCACTAGAACACTGATGGGTTCTAGCATGCCCAAGAAACATGTATTTACCCCATATATGAATATCAAATGCATGTTCCTGGTCCAGATCCTTGTGGTCTCAGTGTAAAACCTGAGGTTATTACTTATACGCAGCCGTTTGGGGGGACTTCCAAAGCCTAAGGCAAGGACACAGGTCCTGTCCAGAGAGCTGTTTTGAGCAGGGGTGTGCAGTCACAGCCCCTAAAGACAAACACCCCTAAAGACAAACACTGAACACAAGAAAAAGGAAAAACCTTCTTTCAGAGCAACCTGGTTCATGAGGAAGAAAAATCTTCCAATTCAGACAAGAGAATATTTAACACTTAAAAATATGGTTGATATTAGAGATTAAATGAACTGAAAAGCCCTCCTAGTTTTCTTGTTTACTTTCTTCCCTTTCCTTTGGCTGATCTAGTACAAGAGTAAATTGATGGAAGGGGCAGTTCCCACTTTGTATACATACATGCCTTTATAAGCAGCAATATAAAACCCAGCCCCCTCAACCTACATGCAAGGCATTTTCCCTGTCTTTAAAATGAAAACATTTAAAAGAAATCTTAATGAGAAAGAGAAACATAATTTCTTTCTGGGAACAACAGAGACTGCCACCAAATGCTGTAGTTAAACATCTTGTTGATGGAATTAGAGCAGAAGTTTAGAAGTGAAGTCTCCAAATTAAATCAGGAGCATTAGACACACAAATTATAACACAATTCAAGTGTGCTTTAGTACTTCTACAACCCTCCAGTGTAAGCATGCAATCCAAGGCCTCAAGTACAAGCTTCATACCCATAAAGAAAGCAGGTTAGTTTAGAAAACCAAATTGTAAAGCTATTCCCTACTGTAGATTACCTTCCTGAATCATTGGAGAGGTACAATTTTTCTCCCTGGTGGAAATAGTTTTTGCACTCCCTTGGTCAGTGCAAAAGCAGAAAACCAGAGGGCCTAAAGAGCAGCACCAGCAGAAAAGAGAGCAATGGGCTCTGGCTGTCCTTAAATAGGGCCCCATGCAGGTTTGGGGGGTCACAAGTGGGGACTGACCCAGGTTGTTAAGGTGGAGAAGGAACTTCAGCAGATACATGCTGTCTGAGCTTGGAAAATTACACTTACTGCCTCCATCTTTACCATTTTTTGAGGGCATTTTCCATGCTAATGTAGGTGGGAGATGCTGCTTTCTGCACTGTGCCAATAAAAGTCATTGAGAAAGAAACTTTCAAACAGGACAGAATGGTTTAGAAACATGAATATCACAACTTGTCACTGAAAGCTATAGTTTTAAATATATCCATTAGATAGATCCATAAATCTCATTCAGAGTGGAAAAGACTCCTAGAAAGAGGGATGAGAAGTGAGACACTTCAGGCTATTCCTTGAACCAGTGAAACCCCTCTGTCCAGTTCCTAGCACCCCAAATCCCATGACAAGCCCCAGTTAAATGGCTTGAGCCAAGCCAAGCGGACACCAATGGGCCACATATCAGTGTGGGTCATTGGAAGACCATGAAAGCATGACAGTGAGAGGGCAGAGGAATATGGGGCGAGTAATTTAAAGCAGGAAGGCAGAAACCTTCCCCAATGAGAAGTGATCATCTGTGCCCTACAAAACAGCCTCACGCTGCCCTTGTCCTGCAATTGCATCCTGCAGTTGGGCCATCATGGCCACCACCTTTGCTGGGCATGTGCTCGGTACAGCGTGGAGCTGGTGTGATGGGTACAGGCCCTTGGGGTGCCTTGCACACTATGTGACTTTTCCTGGCCATAATGTCCTTGCATACAGCTAAAATAAACCATGTGTTCCCTTCTTAAAGTATCTCTCTGTCACTGCATCATTAAAATAGCATCAGTGTCCCTCTGGTCTCTGGGTTGGTGGTAAAAACCCACTGTCAAATACCAAGCAAAATGTGAATGAGAAGAAAAACAACTTGTCTAACTTCATCAGTGTTGTTTTCCTCTTCTCCCCCCCAGATAATAATACCTTAAAATAGAATGCCTTATTAACCACAGACCAGAAGGTTAATAAGTACATCAACAAAACAAATGTAGTAAATTAAAACAATGCATTAACATTCATTAGTATTTCACTGTTGATTCCCAAACAGGCTGCTGTTGCTATTGTGTTATTATCGGGCAATAATTGTTATGTCAAAAGATAGGACCCATATGGTTCAACGAGTTCCTCTGGGAGCTTCTTATGCATGAAAGTCAATCAAAAATATGATTCTATAAGGAAAGCCATGGACACGAGAGAGCTGCTGTCAGTAAATGCAACCCATCTCTGAGAGACTCAAGTGACTGTTTTAAATAGAAGTTTTTAAATCTAGGGAAAGAATGTCAGAGTTAGGAAGCCAGCAATAAAATTAGAAGATTTTTTCACAGTGCATGAAGCTCAAATGTCAGTCTTTGCCCAACTGGATCCTGTTATCCTCGCAATAGAAAATAACCTTGACACTTCAGGAAAATTCAAATTTTGTATCCATTTTCCTACCCATAATAGCTGAGAATGCTGATCCATGTGAGCTAAAACAGACTGTTTTGGACAGCATTTACCCCCTGAAATCCCTGATAACTTTAGGTGAAGCCCAAATACATAAAAGCTGGCTAGCGTGCCACATTGAATATCCTGGCTGAACTCATCTGCCATCAAACATTAAATCCTGTCTCTCAACTCAGGTCTTTGTGGCAAACATTTAATCTACATAATTAACTTCTAAGGTGCTGTAAGATGTACAAATCCTTCAGCTGCCTCTTCTCATTCGGCTGCCCTTGTCCCCACTTATCTCCTGGCCAACCTGCTGACAGGAGTCAGGACACACCGTGGTGGCTGTGCCGTGTCCCCGACTTTTGGTACCTCATAGTGTCTGCCTGCAACCTTGTGTCACAGTGTGCTGCCGAAGCCCCTTCGCGGGCTGATCCCTACACAGCGCTGAGGCGCACAGCGAGTGTTTGCCCAGTGCTCTGCAGCATCGCTTTCTGTCCCTTCCCTCACAGCTTTGCCTCCTTTGCTTTTCTCTCTTTTTTTCAGAGTGGAGCAGAGATGGGTTGGGCTGGGCTGGGCTGGCTTGCTCTGCCCTCCGGTGCCTCTGGCCAAGTCACAGCCTGCGCAGCTTCCAGCAGCAGCCGCACACCTTTAGCTCTGGCTGGCTCGTGCTGTATTCCTACGGCTGTCGTAGGGTTTGGTGGGCCATACGGATGAGCAGAAACCCTAACTGTTTCCAAGTGTTTCGAAGCAACACTTGGATTACATCACCGCCTTTGTATTCTTACATACCCTTCACAAGTTCATTATAAATTACTGTATGCTCCTTACTTCACTGTTTTAATAGCACAGGCTGTTTTGCCTCACTCTATCTTGCTGTTCTATCTGCAGGTTTGTATTTACCAGGCACACACGGGTTGTGCAAGCTGGTTTCTACAGTAGGTTTCTATTCGCCATCTGCTTGACTGAAAAAATATCTTTTTCAGTTAACTCACTGGGTCTGGTGTTTGCATCTTTTGTTTCCTTCCAGATGAAATCTCAGAAATGTAGGAGGGACTGCAAGGCTTTCCGGGGGAGGGGGAGGAAAGGCCATTTGAAATAGCCCTTTTGCCCAGCCAAGAAATGCATTGTCCCCACTTGAACACTGTGGGATACTTAACATCCCGAAAAGCCTCTTCCCCTGTACCCAGCTACTTCCCATGGCATTGCTTTATCATGAAGGAGATAAAACCGTAAGCCTCTTTCTAGATACACATCCATTCTGATTCTGGGTTTCCTAAGGAAATTGGGGGGTGTGCTCTCCATCACCTTGTTCCACTCCTTCCCGAGCTGCCACTGGCCTTTTGCCTCCCCATTCAGAAGTCAAGGCAGAAAAATTGTTTCCACACATTTCTCATAAATGCATCTGGAAAAGGAGAGAGGCCTGTTAATGACCCCAATGAGAGATGCTCCAGAATGAGAACCCACCCCTTGCTAGACACAAAGGAGGTCACTTCAGAGGGGGATGCTCTGAATGTCCTGTTCATGGAAAATTGCTTTATATGGAACTTGCAGCTCAGCAGACACAAAAGTGCCTGAGCAAATCCATAGGAAACTGCTCACAGAGCTGCCTGTTTCCAGCAAGTCTCTCTGGCTAAGAATATCAGAGGGACCGGGGAAGCAGAGCTTCTCAGGAAGGGCCTGGATGGGCAGCAACAATAGCGGCACAAGTGATGCAGTGTGGATTTTTGGATGACAGAAAACCACATTCCTCAGGGGGGAAAGGCTTCTGTGTTCCACGGTTGCATGAGGCAGTGGAAAGGGCAGGCTGTAAGATCAGGGGTTAATGGCTGGAGGAGCTGAGAGCAGGCGTGCAGCGTGTACACCCCAAAGCAATACCGCACCCGTGATTCATCCAACACCCACCACTGCAGCTTTTGCCATGCGAGAGGGATCAGCAAAAGCAAGGGCTGCCAATTCGCTTCAGCAGTATTCCTGAGAGCAGCCTCCCAACCTCTGAGCTGTGTCAAACAGCGTGTGCAAAGGTGCAGCGGGTGGCACACCACACCGGCCCCTCTGTGCCAGCAACGCGGGGCGTTCCCTGCACACCACCTCTTCCTGCCATTCAGCATGGGGAAGGCATCGCCGTGCACCGGTGCCTGGTAGCACGCCGCTGTTGCAAGGGTTCTGGCAGCTTCGCTAGCCCAGCTCCTGGGCAACAAGCAGACATTTCTTTTAGAGGAGAAAGCTGAACTGCACCCCGGCTGTGCTCACTGGGAGAGAAGGGGCAGACACAGTGAGGGGGGGTGCAGGGGCTGGTGCCAGCAGCAGTCTCCCTGTGGTGGCCCAGGCACTGGCCCAATGAAGAGGTTGCCAGGAAGATAGCCCCAAGGTGGTGCACAAAGTGTTTCTGAGACCCAGCTTGTCCCCTCCATAAACAGCCCGGGTGTTTACAGGACGTAATGCAGCCTCCCATGTTCCTGAGCCTGTCCCACTGGCAGCTGCTGTTCACTGGCAAAACGGTGTAAGGATGTTTTGACCAAAACACATTTTCTTCTGCTGTTCCCTCAGCCTTGGCTCACACAGTCTCATTTGGCCTGGGAGCAGCATTATATATGCTTCAAGCATGGCACACATACAGGGCTGAACCTTTTATTTTTAAGCTATAAAAACTAATTCTTTAAGGGAGAAAAGCTATCAAGGTAGCACGTCCTCTCACGGTGTATGGTTTTAAAAGAGAGAAAGCATACCCCTCCTGCAGGAGAGGCAGCTGTTTCCAGGCTCTCTTCTCCCTGATGGCTGACATTTCACAAAGATGCCGTGATGGGCAGTGGGCAGGCAGGAACACATGAGGTAGCAGGTGCCCTGACATCAGAGCACCAGCTCTGCACCAGCTCTGTGGTGCTTTACTGTCAAAAAAGGTGCATATCCTAAAAGGTCTGGGCATGTGCAGAATTGTTTTTGCAACACACAGTTCAAAAATAAACAAGCAAAGAAAATTTAAACTGCAAAGTAATTGAAAGTTTTTTCTTCTAAAAAGTGAAAGAAATTGGGAAACTAGGAAAAGTACAAACTTGTGCTTCAACAAGAAGCAGGTCCAAGTCCTGGGCAGCTGGGGGGAAATGAAACAAAAAAAAAAAAAAAGAAAAGAAAAGGAGGCCCAGGATAAGAAAACCAAAATTTACTTTGAGGTTTATAGCTTGTTTATAAGGTTCAGCCAGGGCACAAAGCACAAAGAAAGCATCTGGCAACAGTCCCTTCATGCACTTTAGTGGCCTGTAAATAAGATCGAAAACAAAATAATCGAACAAAATAACTTCCAGAAGGGAAGTTTTCTGTTGAAACCTCCTGGCTTCTCAGAAGCAGCACCCAGACTATGCTTTAATGAAAGTTGCCCTATATGAAAGGCTGGAGAGCTCTTAGCATGAGGTGCACCTGCCAGTCCATGGCCACCTAGACCTCCTCGTGCCTATGATCACAGACAAGCTTTTCCTGGGAACGTGCAGTAAAATAAGATATACAAATAGATCTTTCTGCCATGGCCTTGACTGTTCATCACATATGCTTTTTGGATTTAAATACACTGGGGACATTTTCTGTGCCCTCCAGAAGTCTCCCTGTCATGGGGGCTCTTTCGCTGTTTGCTGGAAACTCTGTGCCTTGCAGGCTGCCAGTCACTGAAGATGTGGAATCACCCGCCTCTGGAAGCCAGGCTTTAAGTTACAGGAACACAGATTCGACAGTAGCGGGTTTTAAAGAAATGTTTAAGAAGTTTGGTACAGTTAGGAAGGCAATCTGCTGCAGAGATTCACATCTGCCCTGGCAGTTCCTCGCCACAGCCTGGAGGAGGCAAATATCCTACGCTGAGCTGTATGTGCTTCCATCAGTTGCTTTGTTTCCAGCCCTGGTGCAGAGCATTGTACTCGCTATGAAGCAGTAAGACTGAAGCCTTAAGGACCAGGACATTTTAAAAAGACGTTTATATGTATGTACGTGCAGTAATTTATGAAAACCAATTCTGTCTCTGGCATGCTCCGAAGTTGTTGAGCACGTTTGGATGAATCATGGGGCTGGGCCAGAAATGGCTTTTAAAAGCCCTTAGACCTTTAAAAACCTCAAACAAACAAACAAAAAACACCAACAAGGGGAAAAGACCTTCTACCCCACAGCTCTTCTGTTTGCAGGAGGAAGAGGCTGGGCCTGAAACCCCTACTCGGTGTCAGCAGGGCAATGCCTGGCAGATGGTCCTGCTGCTCCAGCAGCTCAGGGAGTTTCTTCCCTGTCCACCCAGACACAGTGTCTCCTGCAGCGATTTTCTGCATCTTTCATGGAAAGCTTCAAATGCAGTGGGATCCCACCCCAGGCAAGGGGAGAACAACAGAGAGGTGTAGGTGCTGGGCTTGGGTCACTGTGCCCAGAGGGCTGGGAGGAGTGCTTGGGTATAGCTGCTCTTCCTAAGAGGATCATGCTGCTCTATCCAGTGTCTGCCAACCCCCAGAGCTTCCTCTTGGAGTGCTTGTTTTAGCTCTGAACGGCCTTACAGGCTTCCCACTGCCTCCTATAAGCAGTCTACATGTATTAGATTGTCTGTCCTGGAAGATAGTTCAGTTCTTCGCTGTTGTTTTCTGCTTGGTGAATTAGTTGGGTAATGACACCCATTTTTGTGTTACCCTGCAGGAAGGCTGACACCATAATACTAAAATTATTTGCATATATAATCTACAGTAATGTTTTTTCTGTGGTCCTCAGACTCGCTCTTGTGCATTTTTATTTAAATCTGAGTGCAAATGTTTTATATCCTTACTAAGTGGCAGTTTAAGACAAGTTTACCTTTGTGATGAAACATACCTTTTGTCATGGAGATCTCATTCAAAAGAGAATTAATCACTTTGGTCTTTCTACCTAAAATCTTTTCTTCTAATAAAATTCTATTTTAAATATTGTTTTCACATTCTCAAATCCAAAACCCATGCAATCTTTATTTTCTTCCCAAATATTTTTGATTATGAATTCAGTGATAGGAGTAGTAACATATACAAAACAAGACAAGCACGCAATCTGTCTGCCCCCAAATCCAGGTGTGCAAGTTCTCCACTGACCATCCCTGACCAGGGCCCTGCCAGAAAGTACGAGCACCGGAAAAATGCAGAAGCACCTTGGACACCTCAGGGCTCTGGCTGAGCAAGATCTTGGCAACATCTGCTTTTATTGTCTGCTGAGTTGCTTGTTTTGGGATAAGATAGGTATGCACAGGATACACAGTGTACAAAGAACCATTGCTCATTTTTCTTCACATGATCTGTGGCTTCAGCTCCCTCGGCAAGGTCCCACTTGCTTTCAACCCTGGGCAATGAAAACCACCCTGAAAACAAGGAGTGCCTAAACCAAATCTTCCAACAAAACTTCACGGGACACTTATGAAAAGAAGAAAGAAGTGCTTATGCACCTGTCCTTCATGGGTATACATCTCTGTGAATAACAGTAGAAAGTATGTGTAATAAAAGGACTGGAATTAGTTCTGGAAACAGGTTCTTAGAGAATGGTAGCAAAATCCTCCTGGAGTTTTCCCAGCATCGGTAAGCGAGTTTCAGCAGGAGTAACTGCATATACATCTGTAAATATGCACCTGTAAATTAATGACTTACACCATACAGAGTATCTTGTAGGCTGAAAGAAGAGAGTTTGGGTAATGTTTGACAGGGACTTCAAAGCTGATTTGAAATAAACCGGAGCACAATTCTGGAGAAGAGCTCAGCAAAACCTTTTCAATACGTCAGACAAACTAGGTTTTACTCTCACTTCCCAGAAGAGGCAGGGTTGCTCTCTAACTTCCAGAGGAAAAATCACATGTAATATAATACTTTGGTAAAAAGGACAGACCTCAGGGTGCAAAGGAAAAAAAGACTTTATTCCACAGGCAAAGGTTAAACAAAAAATTTTATATTAGAAAACTTATCCAAACTTCAATATTAACAGAAAGAGGGAATTACAGCTACAACAAAAATAAACCAAGAAACACCAAACGTTTTCCTTCTGGAAAGAGTAATACTCTGTTCAAATAATTAAGGGAACTTGGGATCTTCCAGCTTTTTTTGTTTAAAATTTTCAAAAGAGCTTAAGTGGTATATGTTCTAAGCTCTGCCATTCACAATCTAATGATGGGCATCTCTTTTTTCCCTGCTGGTGCTTAATTCCCAACATCTGTCCCAACTCCAAAGTCCACACGTATAAAATCAGCCTCTGTGAAGCAGTGGGATGTGACAAGCAGCTCATTTTTATCTATAAAGACCAATGAAAAATGAAGCTTGCATGTTAAAAAGCATTAAAACATGTGTCCAAACCAAAACTGATCCTACCATACATTTTGAGGCTTTCACCACATGGTAGCACGAAGCAAGAAGATATTTTGCTGCCTAGGAAGGAAAGTTTTTCTGCATCAGCTCAGTGCCCCCGTTGTTTCAGCAGGAGCACATTTGTTGTGCTTCTTCCCCTTATTTCTCCAAGATGTGTGTGTTCGCTGCACCCTGTCAGCTAGGTGGTTGTTTTTCAGAGTGTGTAACCTGACCGCTTCCCAGGAAGCTGGTAACAGCAGTCATACATTAGCTCATGCTTATCATGTGTGAACCTCGATGTCTTTGGCTCTTCAATACTAATTAACCAACCAAATAATAAATTAGATTTAAAGGGAAATCTTTGGGGAAGAAAGAACAGATTTGATTTAATTTAATTACAATGACATATCTTGATTATTTTTTGCATTGGTACTAAGAATCTGCACTTCAACAAGCAATCTTTGTCCTAATAATTAAGATAATTTGTCCCTACAGGTTATTTCCTGCCTGAAACTGAGGGCTGTTGCTGTGTGAAGGTGAAAAGCCGAGCCAGTGAGAGTGGGAACAGACAGAACTCTCACTACAGCAGTGCCCACCTCTCACACAGGAATCTGTCTCCTTCCCAACAGGAAAACCTGGTTGCTGATCACTCCAGGATCACCTGCCATAAGCATGTGTAAAGGCTCTTGTGGGGGAAAAGCCAGTGGGCATGCCAAGTTTCTGGGGTGTCAAGAGGAAAATCTGGAGACTCTCAGAGCAAAGCAGCAGAGCAGGATGTCTGCACCGCTTCTCTTGTCTCCTACGGTTCCTCTGGCACCAGAGAATTTACAGATGAGCCCCACAGAAACACTTGGACATGCCAACAACACTGTTCCACTGCCCACTGGCAGATATGACTGTTTCTTGCCGTTGAGACTGGAACACCCAAACCCCACGTGCCTCATCTCTCATCTTTACTTAGGCAAAGATCCCATGTGCAAGATGCGTATGAAAAAACATGCAAAGGCATTTGAGGTATTTCCATAAAGCCTACACTGGCATTCAAGAAGAGGTTGGGCAGACCTCCAGCTATCCTTGCTCCTGTATGAAGAGGATGGACTCCATGACTGCTCAAAGTCCCTTTCAGATCTTCCCCTTTGTGGTGACACCTATAATCACCAAACCATGCCTCTGTTTGCACTGTTTGACTAACATGATGCTTACACATCTTGTAAGGAAATGTGCACCATAAAGGGAGGGTGGTGGCATTGCTATTATTATTATTATTGTGATTATTAATAATAACTTATTATCTGCTGTAAGACGGACCGTGGCTCCTCAGGAATGACAGTAATGTTTTTCTTGGGGGCTTCAACGTCCCAAGCAATATCTGTAAATGAAACAGAGGAAAGGAACAAACCAGGCACAGCAGAGAAATAGCTGCAGAAAAAGAGGAACCCATTAACTGCAGCACCACCAAGTGTCAGCACTGAAAATATCACATATCGGGAAACAACTACAGAACAAACATTTTAAAAAAAGAAAACAACCAGCTTCTTGGCACCTAAATGAAAACAGCTTACTTCTATACGTTTTTTAAAAGCTGTGACAATGTCTGGAACCTGTAAGCCTTATTCCAGGGGTGAAGATAAGTTATGTCATGTCAAGGTGATGTTAGCACTTTTAGAAAGTAAAATATGTTTCGAATTAATAAGGGACTACTTTAAATAGGAATTTAGATTTAAAACTTCTTCACATTTTGAATGGGTCCATACTTGTTAACTACAGATGCACAAGTACACACAGAGCTACTCAGCAGCTGATGTACCCTGCGATGTCTGCAGGAGTCCCAGCTTTGAGCTCAGGTGGGGCTTTGCTTCACCTCACAGGGACAGGCACAGCATGTGGTAACCCCCGAGGGATGCTATTTCAGTGCAAACGGTTAGTAAGTGTGTTAGATCATTGTAGGTGTGTCAGAGCCTTGCAGACATAGCTCCTTTCTGTATTAGAGGACTCAGCTGCGCCCGGGTTCTCAAGAGTCACATCCTCTGGCCACACAGTGAAGTGTCTGGATGTCCCCTCGGCACTCTGGATCAGACAAGACAGATATTGTCACCTGTCAGTGGCTCACACAGAGCTTTTGCCTTTGCCTTGTCAACAATTGTCAGGGACTACGTATCTGTGGCAGCACCACCTTTTATTTTTTCAGGGTATAGTAAGGAAAAAGGATGATTGATGGCTTTTTTGATTTCCAAGCCATGTGAGATTCCCAGTCCCTTGCTGTTAACATTTATCTACAGGTGTCTTTACGTGCCACACAAGACAAGCCAAACAGGAGTCCTGTCAGAGCTGGCTGTGCTGGTTGATCTGAGATCAAAATCTTCAGTTGGTCTGGAGAGACACAGCACTGCCAGGTAAAACAAGGAGACCCTCAGGACCCATGTATTACCCTGGCACATTCTGATAGTAGAACACTAGCTATTTTTACTCACCCTAACCAAACCCCAGAAATTCATGACTGGTTTGCAGACTCTAACCATGGCTGATTTGGACCCTAACTTTTAAGGTGAAACCTTCACTTTGTACCAGCTCTTACTCATCTTTGAGAAGACCCTGCCTGAATACAACACAAAAACCTGATCCTGCAGTTCTTCCTCTCTCATACTGTCTTAAAGCCTTCACAAAAGCATAGCAACATGATTCTTACCCCAAAATAAAGAACAAGGCATTCAGATGCATAAGATGGATGAGGCCCTGGGCAGCCTTGTGTAGATCCAGGCCTGGAGGTTGGTGGCCCTGCCTGTGGCAGGGGGGTTGGAGCTCTATGATCCTTGGGGTCCCTTCCAACCCAGACCATTCTATGATTCTATGATTGGTCCCTCATGTAATTTTGCTGTTCAGCAAGAAATATGCCCCTATAAACTTCACTTTCCTAACCCCTCATGTTACACTCACTCCTGGTCTTCAAGAAAGCTCAAGACCACCTACAATTCCAGCAAAACAGAGTAAGACATTCAAATTCAGCCTTGAATTTGCCTCAGAGCATCCTACAGACTGGAGAGGGAAATGTAATGTACTTGTCAGTATTTCCTGTCCCCCTAATCCTATCTGTAAATGTAACCCTGTAAGAGGGAACACAAGGCTTGCCTGGAAATTAAGAACAAAGCCATTCATCTCCCTTCCCACATGAGAGTCTCGGAGGACCTCTGCAGTCAACACAGAAAAGTGCTGTAGGAATCTGATTTTCCTAAACTTGACCTGTTGTCTAAGTAGTTTGAGTAAGACCATTAAATGTCTTCAGAGCTATGTTGCCTTTTCATGCATAACAGGAAAGATACAGGCATTCACATATGACTGTACCAACCTCTAGGCTTTGCAAAATACAGCAGGAACCCCGCTTCCGCAACACTTATTTTCCCAGCTCCTAAACTTCACCTTAACCTTGCGCTCAAGCCCTCCTCTAGAGTGATAAAACTTCACATTTTACAATTAAACATGTCTGTGAGCCAGCTCACTGCTTGTCTCCGAAAAACTTGCCCCACCTCCCGAAGCTTCCTTTCCAAATTTGCTTTGTGCTCAGCTTTCCAGGTTTAAAACCACCCGAAAAAGACATCCGGATTTTCGGTCATGTTTCTCAGCCGCCCCACGGTGTGCTGCCCTGTCAGGAAAAGGCTGGGATACACCCCAAGCAGAGGGGAAACAGCTTTGTGAAGTATCCGGACGGCATTTCTAAGGCGAGAGCTCCCCCTCGGGGGTCGCAGGGCTCGGGGCGGGCCCAGCCCGGCTGCCGGCGGGTTTCCCCGCTGCCCGGGAGATGGAGCTGCGCGCCCGGCTATGCCCGGAGCTCCCCGCCGGCCCCGGGCACAGCTCCCGGGGGTGCCGTAACTCACAGCCGGGAGCCCGAATTTAAACGTACTGCCATTATCTAAATCCTAATCTGACTGCTTTATGTGGGCTTATTACTTTATAGTAATTAGTTGCGGTGCTCGAAGCGCTACGGGCTGGTAGCTATAGATCTACGACCTGCCCGTGTCACTCACCACCGGCTCAGCCGGCAGCAGAGCTGAGCAACCACCAGAAGTAAAGCAGCAGCTGAGTAATACTGGGAGCATCATTTTCAGTTGTTAATCATCTGAATTTTTTTTTCAAAAATTTAAAAAAAAATAAAGAGAAAGAAAAACAGAAACCAATACAGTTCTCATGTCATGATAGCAAAGAAACAAAACCTCATACGCAAATCATGTCATATCCTAATGCAAGGAAAACAGCCCAAATTCACCCAAAAATACACTGAGATTTATTTTTTCAAGAGGTACACTACATGAAGTACAAGACGTTGAAGACATTTACTAAGCTAAACTGCATTTACTAAGCTGCAACACCATAACCAATCACATGCAGAAATAATCTTTAAAAATGGCTTGAAAAGTGAAAGCTAATTTTTTGAAAATATAGAAGGTTTTCATTGAGACATACATGAATCAACATCACTGAAATAAGACCAAAAAAAAGTGAGAAGATATCTTCCTGGAGCACAGAGAAAACCCCAAACAAGAATAAATAACGTA
The DNA here is from genome assembly GCF_964237585.1 of Gallinula chloropus. Taxonomy (NCBI): domain Eukaryota; kingdom Metazoa; phylum Chordata; class Aves; order Gruiformes; family Rallidae; genus Gallinula; species Gallinula chloropus. The sequence goes on along the minus strand of NC_140090.1, from coordinate 26,106,118 downwards.
TAAGAAATTAGTAACAGATGGACCAACTGGAGGATTGTGCTTAATGTAATTAACATTAGCACTTACTGGTAACGGTTAATGGTCCTATACCACCACACATCCCAAAACAAAGCCTGATCAGGGATGCATCAAAAGATGTGAAGTGAACCCTGAGGCTTAAGTGACATTTGGATCATGCTGAAGACATTTTCATCAGCCATCATGAGAAGCTACAGCTATAGGAGAGAAAGAGGCAAGAACAAGTTTCCATCTTGTAATATGCAGATTTTCTGTAATAATTCTCCTTTTCCACCAAAATATTATATATGGTTAATTTCTTCTTGTCTGTCTGTAATTGCTGCTGATTCTGAAGGACTTAACACCCCTTCAGCTGTCATTCAATAGGAGGAACCTGTCTGAAATCACTGGTTTGCATTTTAAGACTGGAACCTGCTTTTACTGAAATTCAGCATGAAGCCAAGGAAATCTTCAGTGTTTACCAGGTATGACTTCAAAAGGTAAAAATGTTCATGTCATGAGGGAATCCATGTATTTTCAACTAAAATTTTAAAACTGTGTCTCTACATGAAGTCACAGAATTGCCTTTGTTCAGTCAGAAGTACAGCTCTATTCAAAATTACTTGATTGTCCAGTCAGAAGACAGCAATTATAAACAGCAATTCCCAGGTTATAAGATCTTATTTGAAGGCTCAGCAGTGTTGTCCTTCAATAAGAGGGCTTACTTGAGAAAACAGCACTGTGCCTGTAGGTAATAGGCAAATGAAGACAGCGTTTCCTAGGCACAACAGTGGGTCGACTTTTAGCCTCTTCATCATCACAAAAAGTCTTTCTGAAAAGTGAATGCTATCCAGGAGAGATACGTCTTTAATTCTTTTACATTCACAAACTCAAAGCCAGTTTGTGAATCCAAGTTGCCCTCTTTCTAGGGCCTCTGTATAGGACAGGTTCTTTCAGTGCCATCTTCTGGTACACACAATCTATCAGGAAGACTATGGCACATAGGCTGACATAGGGGTGAGGAGGTGAAATGTCAACACAGACATTTATTTCTGGCAAATTATAAAACAAAATGACACAATCTAGTGGCAGATTTTTTACTGCATATGATCTGTGTCGTTTGTACAATGCATTGTTATCCTTCAATACATACACATGTGTGTATGCAAATTTACTTGTAAACAAATAAATAGGGAACATGGAGCATTGCTATTTCACATCTAAAATATGTGAGGAAGACTTTCATTCAAACAAATGCAAATGATAAAATAGATTTATAAAGGGTGTTAGCTTGCTGATTTTCACCATTGAATAAATATTTGCTCTATTTTTGACAGAATAAAAGGACATTCCCATCTTCTCTGACAAAGAAATCAGACATTTTTTGCAAAGGTGAAGATGGCCTTTATCATCACCTTATTCACTGACCTCACAGCAACCTCTCTGTGCCATCTTCAAGAATATGTGTGCTGAGATGAACTGAGGATGAAGATGAAGAGAAATACAAACTTGTACTCAGATATTACTACAGTTCCAGAGCAGACCCGAGTGTCCATAGACAGAATCCTTCCTACTCCCATGTATGGATAGCGTGATTCTGGATGACCAACACAGGAGACCATTCAGGAGACACTGATGCTACTGCTGTGAGCCTTGATGGCCCCTGCAGACCGCAGAGCACAGTGGTATTTCTCTGCACACTTTAACTGTGCAAGACACCTGGCAGCTGGTATAAATTTGAGATATTCTTCATCTTCTCTAATTTATTTGAAAAGTTGATTGGGAATACAGTAGTTAAATGAGCACAGAGATGGCTTTGAGTTACCTTGTTTCATTGCCTCCCCCACTCCTCCCACTCATCTGTGCAGCGCTGCCTTCATCCCCATTCATCTCTCCACCGCAGCAGTAATGCACCTAAGTGAACTCCTGTGCAGGTGATCCATTTATTTTCTATTGCCTGTGTAAAGCAAAATATTTGACGAAATCTATTCTCTTCGCTTCATTTCATATTCTAATACCTATATTTCATTGAAAGTTTCTTCTCAGTCCCTTGTAAACAATCTCACATTATGGTCAAGGGTATGATCTCCAATTTGCACCTTCATGCAAGGAAATTAAGATGTGTTCTCTTGCAGTTAACTAGAAACAAAGCCGAAAAAGAGCCTTGCTTAAGTTCATTATGTTTAACACAAAATTTATTTATTTCCGGGAATTTAAAGAAAAGAGGTTTTCTTCTGTTTACAGAAAGTATGTATAGAAAACTCTAGATTTTGTAATCCAATAAATGTTAGCAGTCAGCCTCTGATGGCTGAAAGTGATTGTATATTGATCATGTTGGATAACAGCCTGAGTTAGCTCCAGAGATGCAAGAAGTCCTGTGTCACTAGTGATGGATCCTGAATGCCATCTTCTCTGAGTCTGATCTTGACTCTTGCATGTTTCTTCACAATTATTGCTTAGTGAATCCTTTTAAAGAACCCCCTCCAACCCGGTGCGAAAGACTGTCAGTATCTTACTGGGTATTTCCTCACCCATGGAGCTTGCTGTAACAATGCTGCTGCCCCAAGGAGTGAAAGCTACCATCTCCCCAAACTGAAATAGTAGAGCTAAACACCCTTGTGTGTCTGTTCTTCAGACTGAACTAGCACAGACAACACATGAGGGTGGCTTTGGAGTGAGAAGGAAACACATTGCAGGTGGACAGTGCAGTGAGTAGGGTGGATTGGGTTTAAGACATCCAGGGGGATTTCAGCCTCACTGAAGAAATCTCAGGGATCAGTTGTTCAGAGATCCAGACCAGGGGAAGCAGGAGTTCCATTCTGCCCCTGGATGATTCCAACAAAGCTAAAACCAATGAACAGGGCAGAATAACCTAAATATATTAACACAGTGCTCCCATGTCGGGGAAGATAGCAGGCCTGCCAGCGGCCTAGTTCTCTTCACTGAAGACATAGGCCCTGACAATATCCTCGTGTTCCCATGAGACAGGGAAAGTTACTCATGCTGAGAGGATTTTAATAATCACATTCTCAAAATACAGCAGCCTTGATGACAGGGGTACAGCCTACCCTAAACCAAGAAGTTATGGAGTTGGGAGTAACGGAACATATTAAGAACCAGCCATAATAAGATGGTCAAAACAGCAGGTGCGCAGATGCTTTTAGGTATCAAGGCTAAACTAATGATATTTAGCTATAAGATATGCTTATCAGAACTCGTTATAATCACTAACCAATCAGTGCGGTGTAAACAGTGTATGTAACCAATTAGCAGCTGTTTAGCTTGCCACGTTTGCAGTAACAAATGTATATAATCTGTGTGATTTCACCCAATAAATGGCTTCACCTAAAATTCATATCAAATTGTGTGTTGCCCATCGCCGATCTCCGCACTCCCATACTGGGCCAGATCAAAGGCTCATCTTGCCTGCTAGCTATGTTTTCAGCAGGTCCATTCTGGACGGTTTAGCAAGGAAGAGAAAATGGTGCAGCTCCACCAGAGACAATGGCTCAATGTAGTACCTCACTGCAGCAGAAAAAGTAAGGGTCTCTTCCCGCTCCCTGTCTTTATTCTGCCCCTGGCTCCTCACTCCTGCCCCTTACCATGCACTTGTGAAGGTTTTGTCAGGTCTTCTACAATGTATAACCTGTGCAGTGATGAGCAGTTCTCTTAATTGAGTCTCAGGCACCAGATCTGGTTTAGGAAATGGGGCAGATTGCACTGACAAGAGCAAAGGGAAGAGAGAAATAAAAAAGGAGGCAGACAGAATGAGCCCCCTTGCCCTGAGCAGCAACAAACTGTTACATTTATCCAACTGCACATGAAAAAGCAGCAAAACCCAACCATTTATTTCAAAAGCTTGGTGAAATAATGCCCTGCTCCTAGCCCTATAGATGTGTGAGCTAGAAGATGTGCAAGTAATCATACTGGTTTTGCTGAGATCCCTCACGTGCTTGACATGAAGTGGGCACCTACATTGTCACATTCTGGCTCATTTTCTCAGAACCAAGTCCTTAATCAAAGGGCAGGAGTACAACAGCGCTGGTAACAGGCAGCCCGACCCGTGAGGCAGTGCTGCTCCTGCCAGTGTGCAGCTCCTACATGCTTTTGGTCACATCAGCTGTCCAATGACCTGACACAAAATTACAACACATAATTTAATATCAAGATGATCCAAGAAACTTGTGGATATATGTAACAGAAAAAATGGACTGTAAACTACCTTTGAATGTGATTATATGCCTTACACCAACTGTAATTGCCGAGGGTCTATAATGGTATCAGTATTTTATCCTTTTCCAGCATAATTTATTATAGCAATACAAATTTCTCAGAGGTAGAGACTCTTGCTATTGTGAACCTTGAATCTATAGTTACAAACAAAACAAAAAACAAAACACAACTGACAGTTGCTTTTGAATTCTGGAGATTTTGTTTTCTTTTAAATGAGATTTCTCCCTCTAATTCAAAATCAGCATGGACAACTTAAATCTTCACATTCATTTTGGAAGGAATATGTAGTTCTTCTATTTACTGATAGCATTGCAGCACACCGATCTACCCATAGATGACACAGACAAACTACAGATGATAGTTTGAAATAGATCTTCAAAAAAATACATCTTAATGGTGTAGCCAATGTGCTTTCATCAACACATCCAGTCAATTTTGAAAGCTGCTAGGTCTCATTCTCCATTGTCCTGCTGTTGGCTTTGAGGTTCTCTGTGTTGCCAAAAAGATCATGCCGAATGTCACAGCATGAAATGCCAGGATAAATGTACAGAAATGCAAAAACCATAAATTTCTTCTGCACTGCTTTGTATTTCACATTGTCAAGCACAGCTCTGCAAGGCACCTGAAGTGTGATCAGGTGGAATTCCCCACTCCCAGCAGGAAGGAAGGTTTAACACCTCCTTTCAACAACTGCAAAACAGTGGAGAGGAGGGTTATTTATGTGTTCTTGTACAAGTGAACATAAACAAGTGGATGCTCTAGCAAACTGACAATGGAGTACTAACAAAGGGCCAGATGCTCTTATCCTCTTACAAGAGTGAAGAGGGACAAAACGAGTAAATATTTATATTATCATAGTGGCATGTAACTGGAGCTCGGTTGTGGAGGAAACAGTGATTTACCAGCATGTTCCTCCTCTCTTGGGAATCCACATAAACCAAGCAAAGGTTCAGCAGTGAGAAAAAAATATTCTGACAGAAGGACTAAGCTAGATGAGAGAGCTACATGTTCCAGGACGTACATTCTCTGGGCTCAGAAGATGACTAGCAAAAAGCAATGGTTTCCTAGGCAAGAGTCACCACAGATTAATATGAAAGGTCTACACAGGCACATGAGGGAAGTGTATGTGCATCATGACCCATAGCTTCAGCCCCAGCACTTTAGGATTCTTCTCTTCCAGAGCCTTGAGCTAAAGATTTGTGTTCAGGACCAATCCCTGCAAGATGACTCCAGCCAGAACATCCTTAGCTCTTGCATCATTGACTGCTCATGCTGTAACTCCACTGAAGCCAGCCTTTCCTCAAAGAGCACCTGGCAGGTTACAGTGTGTAGAACATTCCTTATCTACTGCTTTTTTTCTACCTTGTCCATCCTTCTCCCACAATTACTTAAAATCAATGCCCACCAGTTCTCCTACACTGAGCATCTGAACAAGGCTTGCAAGCCTCAGTGCCTGGACCCTTGCATTTCTCTACTGAAAGATCACAGAAAGTTAATTTTGCACAAGAACATATAAGAAAATACTTTGTATTTCAGACATTTTTTATCTTAATGGGGTTTTGCCTTGGAATGTGATTACGGGCTATTTACGTTGGTGTCGTGCTTGTTCTCAGTCCTGGGGCCTGAACATAGCCAGAACTCATTTAGGTGAATGTTAAAACTGCCCCCATCCAATGGAGGGCAATCGAACCACACTTCCTGCAGGAACTAAGAACAGCAAAGATGCTTTTTGGGTGGCAAGATGTCATCTCTTCAGTGCAACTCTGGAGTGAAAGAAGGCGAACAAAGTGTGCTACCTGAGGATTGTCCTGTCCTTTGTGGATAAGAAGTTGAGACATCACCTTGAGACATGGAAATTGAGCCCATCACATGTCAGTGGGATGTTGGGGAAAGCACAGTCATAGTTGGGATGGTTAACATACCCAGAGCATCTATGAAAAGCAGTCACATATGACAACATATGTTCCTGGTCATTTCCAACACTATTATGAAATACCAGTGGCAATCATGGGAGTAGACTGGAAGAGATGGCCAAGATGGCAGAAGAAAGCAAGCGCTCAAAAATGTGGTGCTCTGTATAATGAGGAATATCCCCATATACTCTTAAAATGCTTAGCAAGAGTTTCAGTCAACTAGTTCTGTTCTACAGCTGTAAAGGTTACTCTGTACTGTGATGGGAAAAAGATTTTCCATCATGCCCAGCTCACTGCAGAGCACTTAAAGCACAGACCCAGGTGTGAACTCACTGAGAGGTAAAAACAAAGCCGCATTATATAATAAGATTTAATGATTATTTGAATCTCTTTTTCCATCCCTGTGGATCATTGATTTAACCCGCCTTGTTCTGTTCTCAGGATATTGCTAAAACAAGTGACCATGTTCTGAAATTAATCAGAATCATTTTTCGTATAACCCTGCAAAAGTGTTTTGACTTTTGTTTTCTGTCTTCAATACCAAGAGAACAAATATTTTTCTAGGAACTGCAAAATGCTCGCAAAATGTTCAGATTGCATGGCCAGAGGGAACAAATGCATAAGCCATTATGCACAGCCTGGGGTTCAACCATTATTTTCTCTCAGAGGAAAACAAAAGCAGACCTTTTAAAACCTCCACTAAGGAGATTTCTATTTAGAGAATATGCAATAACTCATATTGAGACAAGATTTTAATCTCAGCAAAGCTTTGGATAATCTGCTGGCACCTGTATTTGCTGCTCTTCCACCCCAGTGCATCTCTTAGAGGGCCAAAGGCCAGATCCTGCAAGCTCGTGGCAGTGGTCCTGCTTACATGAGTGAGGGTTTTGGCAGGAGAGAGGCAAAGGTTTTTCAAGTTCTGCTCCCAAAAGCGTCAGCTATCAGGAGATGGGAACAGCGTCGTTGTCTTTTATATCCCTTTGGAGCCTTGTGTTCTTTTTACCAAGTGCTGCACTGCTCAACATTATTTGTTGTGGTACATATCATCATACCCACGTACAATGCTGACTTGCTTGAGGAAACAATGTGAAGTACAGACGACTCTGTCCAGGGGAAACAGGTCAGAATTATCTAGGATGATTCTTGAAAGAATTGGAAAAGTTTTTTCAGTTGTAGATCTAAGTTACTGGACACATCACCCTCAGTGTGCACTGGAGAGATTTTTGTGAGAGGTTTGATGATATGAGCAAGTGGGGACATTTTCAGTACTACGTGTGTATACTACGGAGTCTTGTTGCTGCTGAGACCTCTGCACCTGACTATCATCAACTCCAGTTAACAAGTGTCACATTTCTAAGAGATCAGTCTCTGCAGCTCAAAGAAAGAGAAAGAAATGTAAACACAAAAAAAGTGGCAGGATAATTTAGGCATGCAGTGAGATGTGCTGTAAAAGGAGATCAAGTGGCTGGGCACAGGAAAGAAAAAAATATCTGTCTCTGATGTATCTTAGATGGGTTTAATCCACTTAAAAATGAGCATTATACATTTAAAAGGGTTAAATATAACATCAGATTTCTGTCCTTTGATTCTGTGATTCATGCTTCCCATTTTAAAGTCTACACCCTGTGAAGAGGAGTGCATTATCAAGGAAAGGAAAGAGGCTTGCCAGGGACAGAAGGTAATTTCCCGTAGCAGGTGCGTACAGCAGGTGGTACACAGTGTACCTGCAACGAAAAGGTAGATTTAGGCTAAGATTTTATTTAATATGGAAAACTTATTGCATCCTGAGCCACTACTGGGGACGTGCCAAAAATCGTGTCTGCAGCATGATTTATTACTTGAAAATACCACCGAACTAATCAGTGGAGTTACTAATTAATACAAATCTGCATTTTTGCATAAGCAATTAGTGCAAAGAGAGTGCAATGAAAGAGGAAGTTTGACTCATTTAATCTCAGTGTCTATTCAAGCGGAAAGACCCACTAGGGCAAGGCACTGGGATCTACATTTGGATTTTTTTTTTCCTTTTGATTAGTTAAAGGAACTAAAAGGTCAAATTATCAATATTTAATTCAAATGGAAATGCATTTGTTCAAGAGGAAAGAAAACACTTTATTTAAACAAGGTGGGACTCTGGGGGTAAATGCCTGGATCAAAAATAATTAGATTTTGCAGTTATAACAGCATCTAAATCCCGTCTGATAAGAATCCTTTTTCCTAATAACAGAGGTGGTTTGACACCGATAGCAAAGACTGCTGGTGTTATTTAAACTCTAGCACAGGCGGTAGCCGGCCTACCAATACAATTTAGACATTTGCTTTAATGCTACGTAGTTTTCTGATTTTTTTTAATCATTTTGAATTATATTTTAAATCTATTGTGATTTCATAATTGTGTGCACTTGACTAAAAGAGTATTTAAAAAGCTGATAATTAAACCTTGGTGGTGATGTATTTTCCATTAACTAAATAGAAGTTTACATTTATAGAATTAAAACAACAACAGCGTTTATCTAACGGGGAAGGCTCAATAAAATTAATACGCTCAGTTTTAAGGGGGAGAAAAAAAAAGAGCAGGGAAATCACCTTAATAACGAGTACCGATTTCGAGCCCAGCTGTACATGTATTGTAGAGAGATGCTCGGAAGTGTGGTGCAGACGCACCCCAGCACCAAACCGGTACCAGGGAGGCATTTACAGGCGTTATCCTCCCCCGGTGACTGCCGAGCCAAGGCGGCTGGAGCGGCTGGTCGCTGCTCCGAGTGTTGCGGGCAGCGTTTCGTCCCGTTCCCTCCTCTCGCCGGAGAGTCGGCAGTGGGGCGAGCGGGGGACGCCCGCGATGGGCGCGGGAGGGCAAACCCAAGCTGTCGCTTCCTTCCCCAGCCCGGTTCCCGGCCGCGGCCCCGCGGTGCGATGGAACGGGATGTAGAGAAGCCGGGTCGAGCGGGGGGTGGTGGGACAGCGGAGCGACACTTTCCCTTCAGTTTTTAATATTATTTTTTTTTTTTGGGGGGGAGGGGGGGGAGGGGTGTAACCGTCTTGCTCTGTGTGGGTGCCCCGTTGGAGAGGAACGGAGCGGGAAACGTGACCGCGAAAGGAGAGACACCGAACAGCTCAGCTGCCCAGGCAGTAAATCACTCGCTAAATTATCAGCGCGGCTTCCTCTCTCCAATAGCTTTAAGCTATTTGGGGAGGCATCCTTTTCCCGCACTCTCGCAGGTGCAATATGAATCAATTATCTTAATTAAGATAATGCCGCAAACCCAAGAGATTTCCTCGGGAGCGCGTTTCGCTCTCCGGACAACTCGAAGGCGTTTCTACAGCGCTGCTCCCCCCCCGCAACAACCCCCCCCCCACCTCCCGCCAGGCCGGGACAGGGCTCAGGCCCGGCGGCGCCCCGCGGAGAGGCTGCGCTCCCCGCCACCGCAGCGGGCCGCAGCCGGCCCTGGGCTGCCCCTCCCGCCGCGGCCGGGAGGCAGCAGATGAGGCGGGAGCAGCGGGGCGGGAGGCGGCCGGGACGGAGCTTTGTTGGGACGCGTGCGGTTCGCGTGCCACGCCGCGGGGAGAGGACGGGGGCGGGGGGAGGAGGGGGGAGAAAGAGGGGAGGGAGGCGGGTAGAGAAAAACAGAAAGAGAGAGAAAGAAAGAAAAAGAGAAAGAAAGGATTCGGGAGGAAAAATAAGCAGAAGCCGAATTAGAAGCCAGATGGAGAAGGAGGAGTCTGCAGGTCAGGGGGAGAAAGAGCGACGCTTGGAGCGATAAAATCACGGTGCTAGGAGGAGGGACAGCGAAGGTGGGAAACAGGAGCCACGGAGTCAGGGGACGGCCCGAGCAGGGGAGAAAGAACCGGCTGCCCGGGAGATCCGGGAGAGGAAGCGGTGCCGGAGCAGCGAGAGCACCGGGAAGAACGAAGCCGGCGCGGCAGAGCCCCGCCGCAGCCGGAGCGCACCGCCCGTCCATCGCCCCGACGAGCCTCGTACCTGCGGGCACGGCCAACCGCGTCCCCTCGTTCCCGGGGCAGAACCAGCCTCCCGCAACAGGCTCGGCGGGCTTTAAGCCCCTCTGTGCAACTGCCCGCCTCTGTATTTGTCTCCCTACTTCCCTGTCCGTCGGCAATTCCTCGACTTTATTTCGTTCTCGGGGAAGCTGAATGAATACGCTCAGGGACACACGAGCGCCCCAAAGCTCTCACCGCTCCCCGGGATTCCCCTTTCGGCCAGTGCCCTCCTCCTGTGGGCTTTGCCAGCTGTTTTCCCGACGCCCCACACTCCGGGTGCGTTCCCAGTTCGTCCCATCCAAACGCGGGTGACACTTTCCCGCAGCCCCATCAGTCTCACACGCCCTCAAAACCCTTTCAAACCTCACCGCTTCCAAAACGCGTCTGCTTCAGCAGTCCCAGCAGCACCCCGTTAACGGGGGAGCCCTTCCGGGGGGGCGGCCGTACCGGCGGGGGACCCTACCCCGCCGCCTGGGACTCGGGCATCCTGCCAGCCCCCGCCTCGGGGGGCACCTCTGCGGGAGGCGAGGACGGGGGCTCGTCACGGGCAAGGGTCGCCGTTAGGTGGGCCGGCACCGACGCTTCCCTCCCGGCCGTGCCTCAGGGAAGGGCCGCGGCCGTCGGTGACCCGAGGGTGCCCTGCTCCCGCCCAGCTCGTTCGACCCCAGCGCGCATGGCGCTGCCGCCCCCCCCGTTTCACACGGAGAACGGGGCAGCTCGGAGATAACAAAACGCTGCCGGTTGTCCTTCGTATCTGGTTACCGAGAAGGCGAACATCCCCCGGAGTCCCCGCCAGCCCCAGGGCTATGTAGGTCACGAACAGGAGAGAAACGTTTCAAAAATAACCCGACCTGGAAAAATTTCTTTCGAGTCGGTCCCCTCAGGGCGGAATTACCGGATTCGCGTTTAAATCGCACGAGGCGAAAATAAATGATTTCTTTTTCTTCCTTTCATCGATTAACCCTCCGGACACGGAGTGCCGGTAGCCAGGCTCCCCGGGCTGTCCTGCGAGGGGGCTGTTCCCCCCGTTAAAGCACCCCTCTCAAATTTGGCGGGGTTCGCAAACTCCGCCAAGGCGTTCAAAGACTTCGAAGCCGTCGCGCAGCGTCTTTTACTAACACTCCCCGTTAACCGACGGTATTCCCATCAAAAACTCGGGGACAGAGAAGCAGCCTTTACTCCAGACGGTGGGACAGGCCGGGGGGCACAGCAGCCCCGGGACGCCGTTCTCCCTCGCCCCCAGCACCGGAGAAAGCCACGAAGGTAGGGGTGGGGGTGCGTACGCGGCGGCGGGGGAGCAGGGACGGGGACAGGAAGGCTGCGGGACTCGGAGCCGCCCGTTAGGAGCCGCCAAGTGGGGGGTGACGGGGACCCGCGGAGGCCGCTCCCCGGAACAATAGGAACAATGCGGATCCGCGGGTCGGGACGGGCGCGGAGTAGCTCCGCTCCGCGCTCGCCCCGCCGCCGGGAGAGGTGGCGGGGGGTGGGGGGGTTGTGTGCTGCCCGGTGACAGATGGCGGCGCCCGGCGGGCCACAAAGGGCGTGGCGGCTCAACGGGCGGGCGAGCGGCCGCATACAAATAAGGGGTGTCACGTGGAGAACGGGGGGGGGGGGGGGGGGGACGCGCCGCGGCGACTGACGTGGGCGGCCATATGGCGCGTGCCGCCGGGCGGGGAGGGGCGCGGGGCGGGGCGCAGGCGCGTTGGGCGGCGGCGATCGCCGCGGTACCCAGGTCCCGGTGCCGGCCCCCCGCCGCGCATCCTCGGTCCCGCTATATAACGGGGGAGCCCGGCGCTGCGCAACCTCGGGAAAAAAAAACGCGCGGCGCCCTCGCACGGAGAGCTGCGCCGGGGTTATGAGACCGTCACCGCGCAGGAGAGGCTGAGCAACGGAGGTAACGGGAAACCGGGTTTCCCCCCCCCGGGAAAGGGGTTGGCGGTAACTACCGGGGAGGGAGGCGAGCCCGCGGGGTCAGGGCGGGCGGAACCTGCCACTGCCGGAGCGGCTTCGGTTTCTACTGTCGCTCGCGGTCGTGGGAACCGGCGGTCGTTCCTGCCGGGGCGTGCAGACAGCTGTGTGCGCGCACACCTGTATCTGTCCATACATGCACAGACACATATATATGCGTATCCATATATATATGTAACTGTGCGTCCGTACACACGTATATGTACGTAAATGTGTATGTGCGTCCATCGATACACACACGTATCATAATGCACCTCCTAACTTCCAGCTCGCTCTCCTGCACCGCGGTCTCCCCACAGGCTGCGCCCCGGCGGGCGGGCATCATTGTTCCTTCCCGGAGTGCCCGGTGCGACCCGAGGACGGTCGCGGCCCCCCCCAAAAGGCCCCTGTGGGGGGCGGTGGGGGTGGGGATGACGGAGACGGCGGTGGGGGACGGCAGAGATGGAAAGCCGGGACCGGTCCCGCACCTGTTACCCCGGGCGGGGGCCGCGCAGCGCAGCCGCTTGCCACCCCGCCACGGGCACCCGGCGGCAATCCTAGGCATGGGGTCGGGGGAAGCCTCGCCGGGAGAGGCCGAGCAGTGTCGGTCCGGGAGAGCAGGTGCCCGGCGCCCGTCGGGGCGCTGCGGGAGCCCCGCGCAAGGCGGTGGCGAAGTGGAATAGCGGCGAGCGGTGGGAACGGGCGTCAGGGGCGACCATCCGCCCCTGTGGGTGTCCTGTGTGTCCATCCGTAACCCCCCGTGTGTGCGTGTCGTCCCTCGTCCACCCCCAACCCCCGCTTTCCCCACCCCGGTCTGGCAATCGTTGTTTGTTTTGGGTGTTTTTTAAACCAACCCCGCTTGGTCTGCTGGCGGGGTGCCGCCCGGGCTGCCTCCCGCACGCCTAATCTGTTTATATTCCCCGCTAATATCGGCGAGTTACATAATGGCATTTGAACATATGTCAACTTCGTTATAAGGCAGGACCGCGGGGACAATTAAAAGTTTGCACCGGCAGCGTGGGGAAGCCGGGGCTTCCCTTGGGAGGGGACGGGGGGACCGCGGTTGGGAAGGCGCAGGCGGCTTCTCCCCGCGGGTGGCAGCGCCGGGCAGCGGCCGCTGCGCTGGGTGCTGATACGGCTCTTTTCTGTCTCCTCCGTGACGCAGAGGCTCACCATGACCAAGTCGTACAGCGAGAGCGGGCTGATGGGCGAGCCCCAGCCCCAGGGGCCCCCGAGCTGGACGGATGAGTGCCTCAGCTCCCAGGACGAGGAGCACGAGGTGGACAAGAAGGAGGAGGACCTGGAGGGTCTGCAGGTCGAGGCTGAGGAGGACTCGCTGAGGAATGGCGAGGAGGAGGACGAGGAGGATGACTTGGACGAAGAAGAGGAGGAAGAGGAGGAGGAGGAGGATGACGACCAGAAGCCCAAAAGGAGGGGGCCCAAGAAGAAGAAGATGACCAAGGCACGCATGGAGCGGTTCAAACTGCGGCGCATGAAGGCCAACGCGCGGGAGCGGAACCGCATGCACGGCCTGAATGCGGCCCTGGACAACCTGCGGAAGGTGGTGCCCTGCTACTCCAAGACGCAGAAGCTCTCCAAGATCGAGACCCTGCGTCTGGCCAAGAACTACATCTGGGCGCTGTCCGAGATCCTGCGCTCGGGCAAGAGCCCCGACCTGGTCTCCTTCGTGCAGACCCTCTGCAAGGGCCTGTCGCAGCCCACCACCAACCTGGTGGCCGGCTGCCTGCAGCTCAACCCGCGGACTTTCCTTCCCGAGCAGAGCCAGGAGGTGCCGCCCCACGTGGCGGCGGCGGGCGCGCCCTTCCCGGCTCACCCCTACCCCTACCAGTCGCCGGGCCTGCCCAGTCCGCCCTACGGCACCATGGACAGCTCCCACCTCTTCCACCTCAAGCCGCCGCACGCCTACGGCGCCGCGCTCGAGCCCTTCTTCGAGAGCGGCCTGGCGGAGGGCGCCAGCCCCGCCTTCGACGGGCCGCTCAGCCCGCCCCTCAGCGTCAACGGCAACTTCTCCTTCAAGCACGAGCCGGCCGCCGACTTCGACAAGAGCTACGCCTTCACCATGCACTACCCTGCCGCCGCCGCCGCGCTGGCCGCCGCGCCCGCCCACGCCGCCATCTTCCCGGCCGCCGCCTCCCGCTGCGAGATCCCGGTCGACGGCCTGGCGCCCTACGAGGGCCACCCCCACCACGAGCGGGTCCTCAGCGCCCAGCTCAACGCCATCTTCCACGACTGAGCCTCCCCTCCGCCCCCGGGGGAGGGAGAGGGGAAGAGCCGAGCCCAGCCGCCCCGCCGGCGGCCACCGCCTTGTTTACAGGGGGGCAGCCCGGCGGGTCCCGCCGCTGCCTTCGAGGGCCGCCGCCTCCCCCGCTCACCGGCTGTCTTGCTCCCGCTCCTCGGAGCGACGCTGTAAATTTGGGGTAGGGGCAGTGGGATCGCGTCAATTACCTGATCGGGATAACAAAATCACAAGCAATAATTAGGATCTATGCAATTTTTAAACTAGCGATGGGCCAATTACAAAATATATATGAAATCTATATTTTTCAACCAACGTTTTACTACTTGTTACCTTTCCCATGCTGAATTATTTTGTTGTGATTTTGTACAGAATTTTTAATGACTTTTTATAACGTGAATTTCCTATTTTAAACCATGCAGCTTCATCAATTTTTATACATATTGGAAAGGTAGAATTATATCTAATTTATACAAAATAATTTAACTAATTTAAACCAGCAGAAAAGTGCTTAGAGAAGTTACGTTGCCTTAGCACTTCTTTCCTTTCAAATAGTTGAAGAAGAAAAAAAAAATGCACAATCCGGGCAATTTCTTTCCCATAAAAACGTCTTTTTGTTTTTCTTTTCCTTTTTTTCCTTTTCTTCCTTTTTTCCTTTCCCCTTACGACAAGAACCAGATCCCCTAGGTTTTGAGAAGATATAAGAACGAGAGACTTATTTTCTATTAAAACATATCAATTCAACACATTACTTGCACAAACTTGTATATAAAGATTATAAGCAAATGCCAACACCCTTTTTAAATCGAAAGCTGCTTGACTATCACATACAATTTGCACTGTTTCTTTTTAGTCTTTGAACCCCTTGGCATTCCGTGGGTTTTGGTTTGGTTTATTTTGTTTGGTTGGTTTTTGATTGGGTTTTTTTTTTTTGAAGAGAACTCGAAGATGTTAATGTTTCCAGGCGATATAAATGCATGATTTTATACATGTTCACACAATCCGTGGTTGTCATACGCTCATCTGATAAATCAGAACCTAAATCTAATCAGGTTGTTAAAGTCGGGCTATATACCTATTGTAGTCGATTAGTACGGTAGCTTGAAACAAATTCAAACCATTTAATCCGTAATTAGAACAATAGCTATTGCATGTACAATGCAGTCCAGAATAAGTGCTGTTTGAAATGTAACGCTGGTTCAACTGGAATCAATCTGTACTGTAATTTTGTTCGTAATCCTGTATATTATGGTGTAATGCACACTGGGATTTTAGAAAAAAACATCCATCCTTTGGCAACAACATAGTATTGAACATTTGGTCGAATGTTGCATTTCTCCTTAAATGTGATTATTACTTTTTTTTTTCTTAGTGTAAGTAATTCCTATGGGATTATTGTTTTATTCGGATAGCTCATGAAAGGTGCAACACTTATTATTTGTAGAATAAAATTGGACTAAAAAAAGGACACGGATTCTTTACTTACCTTGAGGGGTTCCGAGGGAAGGGCGGGGTGGGGGGTTTGTTCGTTTGTTTACAGTGAATCTGGCCATCTGCAATGCTGATTTGTTGAATTAGGGAAACAAGCGCGGTTCGCCCGGGAGCTGCGGCTGCCGGTTTGGGCTGCGCCGAGCGGACAGCTCAGGGGCGGGGAGGCTCAGCCCAGCCCAGCGGCTGCCGCCCTCCCGCGGGTCTCCCCTCTCGGGCCGCGGGGGGAGTGCCGGCGGATTCCCGCAGCCCGCCGGGACCGGAGATGCGGGGCCGCCTCGTCCCGCGGTAGCGGCGGAGCGCTCCGCTACCGGCCGGCACCGGCACACGGGGAAAACGCCGTTTCGGACCCGGCTCGGCTTCGCCGGCAGCAGGTGCTCCTCGCCCCGTCAAGACCAGCCCTCGACCCTGCGCTATCGATTCGCCGCCTCCCGCCCCCTTCCTTCCCAGACGCGAAACATGTGTTTCTTTAATCTTCACTGATTATTCCGGGGCTTAAGAAACCCGGAGACACAACCTGCGGGAGAGCAATTCCCCTAATGACCAGGGACGGTTACCAACAGGTCCTCGCCTCCCACCCTGGGAAGTGGAGTTTAGACGTTCCACGAACTACCTGACACGAAGCCCAGCACAAAGCAGAGGCATTTCAGGGGTATTTCCCTTAGCCAGCAGGAAATGAACAAGCTCTCCTTCGGATGAGAGCTTTTGGGGGGTTTTTTTTAGTCCCCAAGAGATATGATGCTGAGGTGTTTTGAAATAGCTACGGAAATGCAAAGTGTCAGCGTTGCAAACCTGTGGTAATCATGCAGCACCCTCACGGACAGTCTTCGGTGCTAAAAACTCGCTGAAAATTAATCGCTACGCTGGCTGATCATTTTTGCAGCATCTCCTTGCGCTTTGTCCGCACTCCAAAACTGTTGCTGCATCTGAAAAGGAGGAAAGCAAGAGGCAACTTTTCAAGCACTTGATTAACTTTTGCCCATCAGTGGCAAGACAGCTAAATACACCCTACATAACTCAGGGCAGGGAAGAAAATAAATGACAGATTTCCACATAAAATTGGAAAAGCAGGCTTGCTCCCCTTTTGGTTATGCACCTCCTTCTTAAACATAAGGATTCTTCTAGTCAGTCAAGGGGCAACTCACATGCCACCATCTTTTATTCAAAGGCAGGCACAGATGTTCCTTCTGCAGGGGAGGTTTTAATTTATGAAAATGATATTGTTTATGCATGAATGCACTCTGCATAACACACAGTACTTCCATCTGATGAGAGAAATACCACAGAACCAGTGCCAATGTCAGGAACATATTCTGCAAATTTAGTCGCTTAAATGTTTAATGAATATTTGGAAGGCATTTCCAAACCACAAGAAACCTTTTCAATTACCTTTTCTTTTTCCACTGTTAATAACAAAATTTAACTCCTCTAGCCAATGCAATTTACTTAAGAGATCTACCTCTTTGCTACTGTGATACTTCAGAGAAAATATTTTAATGTTACAAGCAACCTAATAAGGAAAATTACTTAGGCATTTTGGTAACTGGAGGCTCCATTTTACAAATCATTTGTGAGTTTTGCTATTTCAATTAGTTTAGCCTTATTTCCCCACCCCTATAAAATATTGGAGATCTACCCCCCATGCCTCCATCATATTTATTTTTTCTTACTATTAATGTCAAGCCAGATCTCAAAATCTCTGCCCATGACTCCCACAGGAAGGTCTATCAAGGTCTCTTTCAAAGGAAAGAATTACTCACACTGTTCCCCTCCTATGAGCATACTGCTAATTAACTAAGGCTATAGTGGGATTATCTAACTTTCATATGCGGAGGAAACTCTAGGGTTGAGTCATACCCACACACATACTGGGTCATCCAGCAGAGGCCTAGGACTCTTTTTATGGCTTGCTGGAACTAGCAGCCTTCCTCACGGCAGAGGAATTGTTCTGCCACCTGTGCACTCTTGAGAAGAGCCTGGTGGAATATCTGCAGGCACAGGGAACAAGTCCCAGTCACGACTTGCAGCCTTTCCCTCTAGGTTTTCTGAAGCAATAAAGAAGAGGTACTGCATCATTGCCTGTGATGCAGCTAGGGTCCCAGCTACAACACAGGGACTGAAATGGTGGAATTCCAAGTCACATCCACAAGATGTCTGAGAGGCTGAACACTTAGGTTTTACCTAGCCCAAATAAGAAGAGAATCTGAACATCACCAGATTTTGCCCTAGTGCATTCAGGAGGCCTCTCCAAGCAAAGGGAAGTAGATTCGAGGAGAACCAAGATTCCTGAATTCACCAGAAGACAGTGCCTTGCTTTCTTTAGAAAATACTGTTCCAGAATTTTAATAAACTAATACTGAAAATTAACATACAATTCCAGAGATGATGGGAATTAATAGAGATAATTCTAAACCAAGTCTTTCAAGCAAGTAAATAAAACTTTTTCTATAATCTGTAACAGTAAAAATTCTTGTATTCATTTCAGTATTGTAACAGATCAAAACTGGTTCCACCATGACCTTAACAATTGCTTTATCAGTCTTTTTTTAAGCAACACACAACTTCCACACAAAGAACCATTTTGTCAGATACTTTTATGAATTAAAGAGTTAAATTCCATTCTCTTGGGCATTTATATATATATATATATATAGAGAGAGAACATAAAGACAAAAAAACCCACCCAAACCAACTAACCACTCAGTTCTCAGACATTCCTATTAAAGAAGAACTCACAGAAATGAAAGTTTGAGGGTTCTGCCTGGTGCTGGATCAAGCAAAACAGGCAGAAATAAGGCTTTGTTTTTATTGACCAAGATGGGTTCTACAGTAATTAGTTCAGAAATCATAAGTAGTCTACACTTGTTCATTAGCTGAAAATCACATCTTACAAAAGGCTTTGAAAAACACATGAATAAATGTTGAAACAGTGAGCTGAAGATCTACAAATAGATTGTTCTTTAAATATGTACATAAGTGTTTTTTAAATAATTCATATACGTATTTAACAAACTGTCAGAAGCTATGCAATACAAAATTAAAAGTGACAACGCTCTCAAAGCATTCTCTTAAGTATTTAGGTTGCCTACAGGGTATGTAAAACATAGAATATCAGCTTTGGCTTTCAGGTTCCTAGCTTGTAGTAGTTCGTAGCATAGAGTTAACTGCATTTTATATGAAATAAAATAGAAGCAACTGAAATTCACACTATTTGCCAACATTTTGGAGAAAGAATAATAGAAAGTAAGAGCAAAACTGTATTGCCATAAAAATATAGCATATAAACCTTAATGCAATGAAAACAACGTCTTCTGGTTAACATACTCTCATTTTATATTTCTTCCCATTATCATATTCTCCTCTATCTTGAATAAGATCAGTTTCAGCTCGTGATGCTCATGACTTCAACTTCAGACACCATTTGTGCCTCTTCTTACTCCTGTGTAATAATTTCACTCATTCTTGTTCTCCTCTTTGCAAAGATTTTTCCACCTTTGCAACTTAACTGTTTTTTTTAACTGTTCTTTCTCTTCTTCAAAAACATTTTGCTTCTCTTCACATATATATATATAAAGACATCTAGCAATACTCACTTCCCTAGACTATTGGGGTCAATTTTCTTCAGATTAATTTAGGACCTGAATTACTGTGGAGTCTGCTCTCATGAAACCCCACCTGCAGTATTGTGTTCACCCCTGTGGCCCCCCAGTATAAGAATGGCATGGACCTACTACTGGAGCAAGTACAGATGAGGGACGCAAAGATGACCAGAGGGCCAGAGAACCTCTCCTGTGAAGACAGGCTGATTTGGGCTTGTTCAGTCTGGAGAAGAGAAGGCTTCAGGGAGACTCTATTGCAGCCTTCCAGTACCAAAAGTGTACTGCCTGGCAGTGTTCAAGGCCAAGCTGGATGGGGCTCTCAGCAACCTGGGCTAGTTGAGGATGTCCCTACCCACGGCAGGGGGTTGGAACTAGATGATCTTTAGGTCCCTTCCAACTCAAACCATTAAATGATTCTAAGTTGGGTGTTCTGCTTAATACATCTTTTTCAAAAACAACAGAATTAAGAGCTGTAAAAGATGCTTTTATAGAATAGCAATGTAAGAAAGGAACATACTTAAGAAACAATATTTGGGAATGAATAGCTGAAGTGTAACTACATACTAAGCCTCCATTGTCTAAACAGACACTGTAGCCTGGAAAAGCATACAGACAAAAGGTACACTGCCAATTGCAAAAATCCAGATTTCTCCAGATTTTTATCTAGCCATCTACCACAAATGTCCAGTTGAGACTTATAGATCGCACAAAGTATTTTCTCCACAGCATCCCCTCGACTCTTCAGACCATAACCTCTGTTCTTTAACTTCAGCACCTCATTGGATTTTTTTTAACTGATTATTATCAAGAAAAGATGATTTACTTTCCAATAACATGTTTTAGATACTTGCTCTCCTTCAACAGGCACTAGTTATACCTCCCACACTTGCTATTTCTGCCGGAGGTTACCCTACCTCTTTCTTCAAAGGGTTCTTCTAGAAAAGATTTCCAAGACTCTTACTACTTCCTAGCACCTAGACAGCAAGAGATTATTTTCTTCATCCAGATAGAAATACTACTATTTAAGGAGAGGTTACCTCATATCCTCATTTCCTACTATCTCTTGTCCAGGTTCAGAGAACCCTCTCTTCTCATAATTCAGCTGCCTGTATGCAAGACCAGCAACCTCACATGCAAGCAACATTGCCTCTAGGTCTAGACTACTGAGAACAAGCTGTGAGAAACCACAAAGGGGATCACCCCTCCCTCCTGAACTATGTTTAAGAAGAAGCTCTTACCCCACAATCTGCTTTCAAATAGCTGCAGCCATATCTGTGCCTGGCCATATACAGGCCCTAACCCACAAACTTGACACACTTGCTTGACCTTGGACCTGCCTTGACAATGTAGACTTTCCTGGTGACTGCTAGGCTAGCACTAACAGCAGCTACTAGTACCAAACCTGACCTGCTGACTGCTTTCCAACTGGATATTAGACCCTCCTTACTGCAACAATCTTTCCTACATACCTATGCTCTCAGTTGAGCTTACCTACATACTGCTCTGCTCACGTTAGCTAGATATGTGGAGACACACAAACAACCTATGATCACCCAGCACTCCACTTACAGAGCCACCTACTCTTACTAGTCCCTAATAGTCTCCCTCTTATGCCACTACTGAGCCTTAAAAACCCTGACCAGCCCCACCTGCAATCCCCCACCAACCCTGCCCAAGGGTCTGGAGCTCTATTTAAGCTCAGCCTAAGGCCAGCAGCCTTTCCTGTAGTGATGTAGGTAGCTACAACCTTAGGCTGTTTGCAAACACTGCTGGTATAGACCTATCTCATCACTGCAGTCTTACCTGATCACTTGGATTCTTAGGGATCCCAGCAGCCTTCCCTAAGCCTCCTTTTTTCAGTATCACCAGGTAGGTCCTGGCCAGAAAAGCCCCTGGTTTGCTTGCCCTGGGGTCATACTTCTGTCTCCCTGGCCCATAGGCTGTAGCTGGTCTTTGCTGTGCCCTGACAACAGCTTTGCTTTCTTTTCTGGTGTACCACTCTACCCTCTTTTTGCTCCTCCTAATTTACTTGAACTATTTGTTTAAAAAAATCCCACAAATGTTAAGAAAATTTATATGGTTTCCCTATTGGCTTTCTCAGTAAAATGGAATAACAGAGTAGCCTGGGATTCAGGCCATAAAACACAGCATAAAACTGTTCTGTGGACTGGTTTTGTTATTCCTGGTATACTGTAAAAATGCAACTTTACTTACTGCTAGAACAAGAGCATCTATCTCTTGTAGAGATCTGGTGATGAACTAGATGGCCTTGTCTGTTGCATATTTAGTCACCCTAAAATTGAAAGTAGCATATTAAATTCAAAGCCAAAGAGTTCCTTCATGCATGGATAACACCAAATATTTATAAATATTCAAAGAATACTTTGGAGGTTATTTGAAGAGCTGCAAAACTACCTTTGAAGGTTTTTCACAAAAAATGTCCTTCAACCAACTCCTTATGTATCATATGTCATGTATCTATAGCCATTGAATTAAAATACACATGAGAGAACAGGGAAGCAAAATACTGCTCAGCTGCTTTGCGTGACTTGCAATGCCTTACACATCAACCCTCTTCCTTCTATGCCATACTGTATTTCTAGATGCTCCTTGATCATTCTGCCATCACAAGTACCTATATGCTTTGCATCCAAATTCTGTCTATGATCAAAGATGTAGAAGAAATCAGGACTTTTATGTGTAGGTTCAGTTCTGTATACTATGTCTGTCTACTATACAATTCCTGATACACATTTATTGTTTTTCCTATGTATTTCCTAATATGGGAACACCTCACAGGATACCACATAGGATTGTGAGTAGACACAACCCTTCTTACAAGGAAGCTCTATGTGTGAGAGTTCCAGACATAGTCTTGGGAAATAAATACAATGGTATTACTGGGCTATTCTGTATTTTTTCCCAAATTTAAATTTGAAAAGTATGATATTAAAAAAGTCTGCTAGGGCAAATTTGTTTAGAATATTATATTCCTCCTCCAACCCCACCCCTCCCCCCCAAGAAGTGTCTGTCTCAAGCTTACAAAGGATTGTGGAGATTGAGTATTTGTGAACAGTAGCAAACCAAGAGTGAACAGACTTGTATGCTCCTCCTATATTTTCTGTTACTATATACAGTTTTCTTACTATTGTGCTTTTTAGTATCTTAATAGTCACTGATTTAATACTTTCAAGTTACATGAGTAAAGGGTGTTAACTGTAGGGTATTACAAGTCTTAGGAACTTACACTTTTCTTTCACTGGTGGTACTGAAAATAGTATTATTTTATAGTTCTAAGACAGTTATCAGCTTTTCCTTTCATGTATCTTGTAAGGAATTATCTGATGATTATATGTAATATGCATAGATGGGGTAGGATAATAAATGGTCCCAGAAACAAATACAAATGACTGCAGGGGATTGTAAAGGGCATACAGCCTCAAAATTGATTCAACTATATCCAGTTTCATGTTGTACTTTATCTTCTGGTTAATGATTTAGCTTTCCTTTTAAATGACAGCCATGCAAACACATTAAAGATCACCAATGCCAAATAATGGGCACAAGTTTAATTGGTTCATCTACTGTTGTACCAGAATGATAAATTGGTAAGGCAAGCCAGTTTGGCTTGTGGGTTTTTCCTGCCTTGTCATTCAGTTATCTTTAGGGGGAAAAAAAAAAAAGTCTTTTACGTAGAACTTCAATACTTCACACATTTTTGTTTGCTTACATTTCATTTTATCTGATTGCACTGCAGTCAAGATATTTATCCTAAAAAAAAAAGATCTAAGGGACAAAATATTGACACAAAATTGGAATAAGACTATGGATACTAAAAGTTTTAAGCAAGCACAAACTTCACCTGGTCATGTTATGATTCAGAAAGGTAAATTGGTGAGGGCTAAATTACAGTGAAAGCTGTATCAACAGCTCATCACAAACTGAAAAGCACTTACAAGTTGCATGATTAACAAATTTCCAGAGCATACTTTAATAGATGGAAATAATTGCCAGACAGCTGTAGTTTAGTGACTTTCAAAAAATGTCTTGAAGCAGTCTTGGCTACATAATTAGCAGTTTGGTACAGGGTTTTATGGAACTTTTAAGAAAGGCAGCTTCATAGTCATGATATCATGTACCATCTCATGGACTCGGCTAGTTTGATTCTAGATAATCAGATTTCCTTACCTGTAATAGCATTTCTCTTCTAGATGGGCAAACATCACGGAAGAGCCTTAAGTGTTTTGACACACAGTTTGAACTGTAATTCAGTGTATCAATCTGCAAAAGGCAATATTTTTCATTTGTTGGTTTATTTCTTGAGGGATATTCTATATTAATCTTGTTACAAATACTAAATTTACTACACTGCTCATTTTAAAAAGCCCTTTTCATGTGCTAATAGGCCACCATGACATTAACTCAGAACTGGAAAAAAACACCCTTGCTGTTTTCCTTGATAAGTCCTTACAGGCTCAGGAGCACCTTGCAGATTTGAGTTGCTACTGGAGCTCTAACTTGACCATGGTCAGTGAATCTTACAGCAGGTCACACCTCCAACCAGCAAAATCTATCATTTAAAGAGTAGGAGGAAAGGAGTATCTCCCTCCTCTGCACTTCAGCATTGAGGGGGAGGGATGGCCATGCAACTTTCTGGGTGTATTTTCTGCATTAGCTCAACTTGAGACTATCAGATTCTCAACTGCTGCATTCCTCAGCTGGGTTATGAAGGGTACGTGTGGTACCTCCACCTACTAGAGTTGTGATTGGGTTTTGCAGTGAGAATGCTGATGTGGTATTTATCTTGGGGCTAGGCCATAGGCACAACCTGGGCAAGATGTGACAATTTGAGTATGAAAGGGCTAAGTAGTTGTAACTTTATTAACGATAACGGACAAGCAGAGTACATATGGGACTTGGAGGAAGACAGCGAACTTCTGTAGCTAAAGAATTCCCTCGTGGGCCTCTCTGGGGGAAGCAAGAGTAACCTGGGGAGCAAGACCGCCAGAAGCCAGAGTGCCCCGTGAGTGTTCTCGCTGCTGCCCTGTGGAGCACAGTCCCTTACTTGGGGTGCCGGGCTTGCACGGATACCTAGTGCAGCCTGGGCACTGGTGCTGGGCCCGGTTTCAAGCGATCCTCCGGTGGCTGCGAAGGGCTCCCCGCTCAGCGGCGGGGCAAACATCGTCCCCAGGCTGACTTCAGCGCGGCCCCGGGCCGCTGCCTGCGAGGGGGACTCCGGGCGACTCCCAGCCCGGGACGGGACGGGCGCCCTCTCGCCGGCCCCTGGGCGGCCGCAGCACCGCCCGCGGGGTGGGCGGGGCGGGCGCTGCCTTGGCAGCGGCCGGGACGCCGTGAGCGGCCGGCCGCGCGGGACGGCGGTGCCGCCGCCATGCTGGGCGCCGCGGCCCCCTTCGTCCGCCCCCGGACACGGGCCTGGCCCGAGCGCCCGGCCGGCGGCCGCGCCTCGCGGGAGCAGCGCGCGCAGGCGGGTGCCGCCGGCGCCGCTCGCGCTGGCTCCTCAGCGGCGGCGCCAGAGGAGCAGCGGCGGCGGCGGGTGGCCCCGCTGGCGGCGGCCCCGCCGGCCGAGGCGGGAGAGGAGCCGCTCCTCAGGGGCATCTTCGAGATCAGCAAGAGGAGCTGCGACGTGGTGCTGAGCGCTCGGCGGCTCCGCTGGAGCCCCATCCTGCCCGAGAGCCCCACAGGTGCGACGGGGCGGGGCAGGGTGGGGGGGGTGTCCGCCGTGGCCGGGGGGCGGGCCCGGACCCAGGTCGCCTCCGGGAGCGGGCGGCGGCACCGCGGAGTGCCAGGGAGAGGCGAGCCGCGGTGTGGAGACCTCGCCTTAAAACGGGGTTATAGGGAACTAGTTGAAGTCGGAGGTGCGAGGCGCGTCCCTCCCCTTCGAGGGTGATTAAAAGCAAAAGTTCATAAGGCAGCGGGCGCCCTGTGCCCGAACCGTCTCCTCCTGGCAGCGCCGGTACTTCTTGGCGGGGGACACGAAAAGGAGGAAACGTAAGGGCTGGTGTTGTGTGGCTCAGCCCCGGGCAGAACAGTAAGAGGATTTCATTTTGTTTCTGCTACATCGGCTTTTCCCGGCTTACCCTCTTTGACAGGTAGAGAGTAAACAGAGACACGCAGAGCGCGTAGGGATGGGTACGGCTTTGTGAGCTGTGCCCAGGTCTTGCGCTGAGGCGTCGGTGGCAGGTTGTCCTTGCCCTGTGCTTTTCCAATAAAGCTCTACGTGCTGCGACAAAGTCCTACTATAAAGGAGTTGGTCAAGTAGAACGAATCATACACATGAAGTTTTAGAGGAAATGGAATGCTGCTTAAACTTATGGAAATAGTTGTTTTTTGGTTTTTTTTTTTTTTTTCTCTTAGAAACTTACTTTCAAAACTATCTGGTCACACGTAAAAGTGCTTGTTTACTGCAGTGGCCTCCCCATGCTTGTGTGAAGGAGAAATCAAAAGTTGCTTTCAGGAATGCAGTGTTTCCAGGCAGCACAGCTGCCTTGTGGTATGGCACACTTAGCTTGTTCAGGCCTAAAACAGCAGGTTTGTAATTGTGGACAGAACTTAAAACTTCATCTGGGTAACAGCATACAGAGAAACAAAGTTTTTTTTACATACCGGTTTTCCTATGTTAGAATAACTTGTTTCTCTTCAAAGTAGCTTATATGCCACTGAGGCTTGAGAATGGTGTGGAAGTCTGTGGTTCTAGGGCTGCTGCTGCAGAGAAATACTCAGATGCTCACACTTAAAGTCCTTATGCTTCATTTCATGTAAGCACGTTGGGATAGCTGAGCAACTCGTTTCCAGCTAATGTGGTGCCATGCACAGCTGTTGACTCTTACCCTCCAAACAGAGTAACTGTGTTAAGCAGTACTGTGCTTGGACTTAGATTTCCACTTTTCTGCAGGACAGGTGTTCTGGTGGTACCTGTGCTGATGCGTATACAGTCCTTCCTCTTCCTCAGCCAGTCTGGGTGCTTTAGTAATGCTGTTATGCAATGCTGTAGCCTCTCTTCCTTCTCTTTTGGGATTAACTACAGGTCTGCGTGTGTGATCTGGAGTGTGATTTATTAATTATTTAGTTCTGTGTGCAGTGCTCTAATTTGATTGCCGCTTTATGTTCTAGTTACTTTAATGTGGCTTGAATTGTCATATATCAGGAACTAGGGTTCATGATTGTCATTTAATTGTCACCCATGAACGATTTTAAATTACAGACAGGAAGAATGCATTTTGGTATATACTGCCCTGTGCTTCTAGAGAAGGGAAATATATTCTGAGGTGGTTTTATTTGGGTGGTTTGTTTTTTTGTGTTTGTTTTTCTTTGGTTTTTGGGTTTTTTTCTTTTGCTTTTTAAAGGAAAAATCACAGACCTGAGTTGCTACAGTGAGCAAGGTCTTTTCATTCTCATATTACTCATACAGACATTGGAAGCTTTTCTGGTTTAGTTTCTGTAAGGTAATAAAGTACGCAGATGGCAGAACTTCAGGAGTCTTATGGAAAGCAGCACTTACAGCTTGGTGTCAGTTGTTACAACAGGATTTGGGCTTTTACTGCATGTGTGTTAAATATGCTGAAACTCCTTTGTCTCTTGCAAGTTGGTTTTGTACTATGTAGTAGAATGCTGCTGAATATTTTTGTTTCTGAGCAGCTTTTCTTCACTAGCTTCAGTGGAAAGGGCAGCAGTGTCTTAAAAATGCTGGGGTTTTCCTGAAGTCTGCAGTAGGCCAAGTTTTTACTATAGGATTTCCAAATTCTTAAATACTGACATTGAAGATAAAGGGCTTTTCAGTTCCTCTGTTAGTATAGGTGCCACCACTAAGTCATCTGTGGCTATGCCAGGGCTGTTCCAGTATCTCTCTGGCAAAGAAATAATCTTAAAAGTAAAGTTGTTTCTGAGACCCTTTGATCCTTGTAGCTACATCGTGATGAAAACATGATAACCTACCTGAGCAGCATTCAGAAGAAAACCTCTGTGTATGCCTCCGTGGGTCTATAGATGAGCTGAATATAGGAACTGAAAATTTCGCTGTGTAGGACTTGTTGCCCTCACAGGGGTGAATCCAACAGTCCTGTTTGTTTTTTCTCCCCTCCTGGATGTGGTAGATCAGGGTGGTTTTACCTCTGTGGTTGCAGAGGGCAGGTATGGATGTGGAGCTTGAATGTTTTTTAACTCTCTCATGTTCTTGGATTCCAGTAGCAATTACACGGCGGTTTTGCAAGTGCGGGAACCCTACTGGTGCTGTGGGGAGCTGTCCATGTTGAGGTCTCCTTTGGTGTAACAGAAGCACAGCAGCTTAGTCTTCAGGCCACGCTGTCAAGGAGATGGGCGACGGCCGTCTGGGCAAGTCTGTTCCTCTAGGATTTGGTGTAAGCGTGCTTTCTCCAAAGGAAAAGTTCTGTAACACCGCAGCCAGATACCTTCTGACCCACAGCTGGTTGGTTGCTTGTAACAATGTAGCAGGCATTGCAATGAGGAGTAGAGCTCACAGCCAACAGTGTTTTCTCTGGCTTCTTTCTGTGTGGCTTTGCCATGATATCGACATCAACAGTGAAACTATGAGAAAAACAATGCTTCTCTCTCTGTACGTTAATCCAGCCTCACACTATAGGGCATCTTGTTTTGGATGCTGCTTTGAACCCGTAGCATAGAAAGCTATTGTTAGTACAGATTTGTATATTTTATGTGATGTTTGGCAGTTCACATAAGATAATAAGAATGACTGAATGTTGGAAAAAAATAACTGTTTACATTTAAGAACAAATGTTCAGAGGGTTGGTTTGTTTTTTTTTTTATCCTGCCTAAGTTGAAAATCTAAGGAAACGTAGGGTATCAACAGCAGTGGGTGTGGGATCATTTGTGTTTTAGAACAGTTTCAGTACAAATAATGAAACAATTGAGTTGTCTTTATGAGGATCTTCCAGCATGGCTTGTTTTTTTCTTTTGAATCAGAGCTTTAATCCTGATATATCTTTAAAACCTTCAGTATCTTTTTAAAGATTGCCATAAAATTTTCCAATTTATAATAATTCTATCAGAAGTGGAAAAAACTGGTACTTGCTCACTGTTTTACAAGTATGTGATGTCTGGAGGCTTTTAATCACTAAGAAAAGCTTTTTATAAGTGTAGTTTCTTGTGTGTGTTTAGTGTATTTGAAGGGTATAAGAAGTTGTTCTCTCAGACTGACAGCATGTAGACTGGACTGAGTATTTGCATAATAATAATTTGGATAAAACTTGGTTTTCAATATTAGTAATTGAACATAATATTCTAAGTTAATTGACCGATAAGAAAGGAAGATCTCCCAAGTAATCCAGAGGTTAATTTATCTTTGAGTATTTTCATAATGAAGTAAAAAAAAAATCGGTGCTGTTTAAGCATGCTATTCTTTTGTATGGTAAACTACAGTTCTTGCTGATATTAATCTAAAATATAGATTTATAAATATTCAATATAAGTGAAGCAATAAGGAAAAAAAAATCACTGATGTATTGCAACAGTGAAAGAGTTAGCAATAAAGGACTTAAAATTAATTCCGCGTGCATAGTGGCCTGCTGCCAAGGCTATTTAGGAACAGATGTGGCTGAAATAGATACCAATAGCCTGTTTGGGATCTCTAAAGTAAGACATCTGTCAGTCTATCGGTCAGTCAGGAATAATGGAAACGGGAACTGGCTGTTAGAAAATGTGAATTACTGAAGTTCCACGCTGGTGAAATTCAAAGCTTTTGATTCTATTTCTGACGTGTAGAGAACATAACTTCTCTAGGTTGTTGTCCAAATAAAAAATCCTATTTTTAAGGAAGAGACATAAAAACAAATAATAGGAAGCATAACTGAC
Organism: Gallinula chloropus; assembly: GCF_964237585.1. NCBI lineage: Eukaryota > Metazoa > Chordata > Aves > Gruiformes > Rallidae > Gallinula > Gallinula chloropus. Next base: position 26,076,842 of record NC_140090.1, on the reverse strand, counting down.
AGTGAGGTGTACATGGATCACACTAGTATGCGGCTTTAAGATGTAAATTGAGAGAAGAGAGCATACAGTTCTAAACAATCCCATGGTGGCTGAACTTAAAATTTTTTTTCAAGGAAATCCATTAATTTAATGATTTAAAAAAATAATTAACTGGATTCTCGTGTTACATTGTTTGAAAAAAAAGGATCTACTTAGTTTTCACACAAAATAATAACTCTTCTTCATGGCCTTTTCTTTTTAATGCAAAACTATTTCTATTGGTGATACTGTGGTTTTATCTTGAAGCTCTTGTAGACCACAAAATGGCAAGTTTTAGACTTGGCTAAAGGTGATGGGGTTTGATTTTGTGGCCTTTTTTTTCTTTTCCCCTTTGATTTCTCCAGTTGCACTATGTAATAATTATTCCTTGCCATATATTATTATAGACAGAGAGACTCTGCTTTATTCATCTCTGCCTGCCTGGTGAGTGAGGGAAGGTGGCGGGCTGGGTGGTTGCTGTAATACGCATCATCAAGCAGCTGGCACTCTAGTAACATGCCAGACATAGCTGGTGCTGGATTTTGTATGCTGAGAAGGCCAACTGGAGAAAGATAGGTTGGAATCAAGGCACAATCAAGAATACTGCCGTGAGGGTGAGCTGCTGTATTGAGAGAGTATAAGGATTTTGGTGAGGTCCCATGTGGGTGTGGGACGGATTTGTGGGTAGTTTGGAGAGGGATATTAGTGAACGGAGGAGAAACTGAAGCTGTTGCTGGGCAGATAGGAAGACACGTAGGATGATGCTATAGTGAGTGTGGGTGCATGATACAGGGGAGAGAAATACCTGGAAAGTCAGAGGAGTCATAATAAGGTGGTGAGGTAAAGAGAGGTGAGATGCAAGTTTATGGAAAAAAAAACAACCAATAAACTTCTGTAATTTTCCTGTTCGTAGAATAATTTTGAACTCCTTTCACTATGTTTTCTGTGCAAAGGTAAGTTGATTGTCTTGCTTATATAACATGATGGCAAGAATCCAAAAATGTATATATAAAGAATTGATATACTAACTAATCTTTGATGTCCATGCTAGTGCTGTTTTCATGTCCTTGATAATGCTACAGGGCTACGAATCCCTTCCTCTGTGTAAATTAATATTCTTTTAAATCATTAAAACCAGTACACAGTCAAGTCCCTTAGCTAAGCATAAATCTCCTATCTCAGTTTCTGAGTTGTCCTGTTCTTCAGCCTTGGCAAACACTGTTATTTTACACTTCTTTCATATTCTAGATGTTATTGTAATCTTTTCGTAGTTGTTAATTTGACATATCATCCTCAAATCATCCTCGCTACTATGCACTTTTACATCTTCTCCTTTGTATCAAATGTTGTGATCTTGACTTCTGAGTTCAGTTTATCAGAAAATGAGTGGCTTCTTTTGGGATGTAAATATCCAAGAAGCTAGATGATTCCTGATTTTTTTTTTAAAGGGCTAAAGGAAACAGGTAAAAATCTGATTAGTAGCTTGGCTATTCAGAGCTGAGACTACTGCCTACTTTTGTCTGTGGCTGTTTCTCTTCTTGGACAGACACTGTAGGACATTGCTCCGTTGCACCTTGTGTGGGATAGTCATAGGGATCATGGAGCCCAGTGAGGTCTTCTGCTATGGTAAATCACATGAGCTTGCTTCCATAGTTATAACTATTTTTGGTAATAAATTGGTTAGAAATAAGGCTATGATGTTCTTTTGCATTTTCCGTTTTTAGCTTGGCAAAAGACATGCTCGGATTAAAGTATTTCTATCTATATTTTACCATTACAAAATAGAAATAACAATAAAGCAAGAAAGTCTGTCATCTGCTCTTGTTGGAATCAAAATAAAATTTAGATAAACAGTTTTCCTTCATTATAGATATCTTATTTGTTAACTAGGTATGTTACAAAACCAGCAAGTAAATAATAGATGTTGTTGCAATTATGCAAAACCCAAACAGATATAGGATAGGAGTCATCCCTTTTTGTTTGCTGTTTACGTACATATATCCAACTACATTGTGCACTGTAGAAGGAAGTTTTTGCTTTAGTACATGTAGAACTCTCAAAATATTTTTATCCTTCTTAGACAATTTATGAAAAAACCTAAATGGCTAAAAATATGAGAGCATAAACCTGAAGAATTTAATAGTCCTTGTGTATGTTAACATTAGTGGGTCGTGGAACTAATGTTTTCCTTTCAAGGAAATAAGTGGTCCTGTTTTTTATGACTTATGTTGTAACAGTATGTGCAGACAAAAAACCATAATGTGTTGAGTATGTGATACACGTATTACCATATTGCCATAAGGAACTGCTATTATGTTAGACACCAACTGATTTCATGATAGTGTTGGATTTCTCTCACATATGCTTATGTTTTTGTACAGATGATCCTTTAGGAACATCTGCTAGTTTTGTGGTGGTATCTGCTGTTTCCTTTCAAAATGTGACCTTTTTGTCATTTACTACTGGGACTGCTATAGAATTGCATTATACTAAGATCCTTTCCTAAATTGATTCCTGTCTCATAGACATTAACTGTCAATCTTTTCAGTTAATTGAGTTTAACCATTCTCTGACATACTACAGGGTTGAGTGCAACTGTAAAGTTAATAAATTAACCTTTTAAAATACCATTTAATGATATATTTATTTTTTAAACCGCTAACTTGATAGTGACTAGAATTTCCTCCTTCCAATTGTTTAGGTGGTCTCAAAAATACTTGCATATACAGACTAAGTATAAGGATGCTATTTCTTAAACTATTTCACTGGGGAAGAAGTTTTGGAACTGCCCTCTTGCAGTTTAGGAATGCTTCCTCCTTAGTTGAGTTGCAGATAACAGCCTTTGGACAAAGGTACCAGTTTAAACTCATATTTTCAAGTGCAGCTGAATAAGTGAAATTCAGTTGTGCATGTGGCAAAGAAGTAATGACCCTGTAAACGCAACCAAAAATGGGTTCTTAGTGTGTTGGAAATTCCTCCTGTTGGATGAATTGCCAAGACATATTATAAGGTGTCTTTCACATGTAGATGTTATCTGGATAACTGGATTTTATGTAGTTATGGCGAAGAGTTGAAGATATTGGTATTTCCTGTTTCTGCACTCTGGCTGAGCATAGAAATCCATTTTATAGGACTGTATATTTTACTGTCACACTGTTTTGCTGTGGCCCTCTGCAGGAAAAAGTGGTGTGTTGGGTTGTGGGTTTTTTTTTTTTTCATTTGGAAAAGTGACTAATTATTTTGTTTCCAACATATATATGCTTGTATACAGGTAGTAGTTACGTTCACATAATGTTGTTTGTGGGTTTAAAAGTTAAATGTGTATTTCAGCATGTATGGGAATTAATATTTTGAAGAATAATTAGTCTCCTAGTATTTCTTTAGCATCGTTTATTGGTATGTTTTGTAATTTAACTCTACCTTTTTATTCTAAACTTTATTCAATTCCAAAGGTTATTTTGAACTTAAAAGTAACTGACTTCATACTTTTCAGTGAGAGTGCTGCTAAAGGAAAAAAAATTAATTCATGTGGTATATCTCTGGCTTTCTTGATTGAACCTAAATTGCTTTATAAACATGTTATTATCGAAGTATGCACATTAAAAAGGCAATTTTGATTGAGAACATTTTGCTTCCTGTATGGTCTCAAGGTAACTTTTCCTGTTGTGTTTCCTCATGGAGTCATACCCCTCCCACCTCCCAATCTAAATCCAGAACAGCAACAAGAAATGACTTACAAATCTGGAAGCTTTGCGATACTAGAACTAGCATTATCACCAGCTCTTCTTTGGAGAAGAATCAGAAGCTGCGTTTCACACACCATCCTAGTCCCCATTATTTAGGGACAGTTATCAGAAGTGGCTTGTTTATGGTGTAGTATAGTATTAGCTGAATTTATCTTTTGGGAATGAGTTTGGTACTTCAAGATGAGTGCATTTGTTTGAAGCCTTGAACTGTATTTATACGTTTAGCATACTTGCGAGATAATTTTTCCTACTTTGTTTCCTTTTAAGATTAAAGAACATCCTCAATTTATTCTTTGATGGGGAGTATTTGATTAAATTTTTTTTTTGGGTGTGATTTACATTTGCCATCCTAGCTGGCTACTGCAAAATAGTCAACATCGTTTCTACTGTAAATCCCAAATATTGAATGTTATTATATGGATGTTAAAGAAAACAAAAGGCACAAAACTTGTGTGGAGCTCTTAATGTATATCAATCAATGACAACATAGGTCTTAGCAACTTTGAGATTGATGCAATAAATACATAAGCCTTTAGGTAGCAAAACCAAGAAAATGCTTCAAGCTGCACTAGCTTTGGTGGTTTTGTACTATGACTGTAAGCCAATGCCTGGAAAGTGATTGTAAGCCACAAAATTTAAGTTTTGTAAAGTTTGTGCTCCAAAACCACAATGGATCACAAATTATTCACGTGATCCTGGGATAACTTGTATAAGAATAAAAAATTATTTTCCATGACTACCATTCGCTTTGTTTCAAAGATTATGGTTTTCCTTACTAGTAGGTGGAAGCTGCTGTTTTTTCTCATGGTCTGTTGGTGGTAACACACAGATAAATGTTTTTTTTTAAAAAAAAAAGATAAGAGGTGTTTTCAGAAAAATAATTGTAGGTCTCAATTTTCATGTGAGCCTTGATGTATGGTAGCCTTTCCGTAAGGGATTTGATGAAAGAAAATTCTACTTATCTTTAAAATCTGCTGCAATTTCCTTCTTCCCCTGGCTTCTTGTTTAGTTGTATGTGTAGGAATATATTAAATCTATGACAAAATAATATGTACAGTAACTTGGTTTACCTTGCAGTTCTCTCATCTAACATGTAGCTGTTTCTTGCCTGTGTATTGCAATTTTAAACAAATGGTCAGTTCATAGATAGAATTGAATGCTGAACGCTGGATTTCCTGGCTTTTGTCTACTTGGTCTAGGTAAGATGGTAGTTACTTAAATGCTTTTCAGAACAGAGTAGTTGGTTTATTTGAACTGTGACAATATATCTCTTCTGTCAGTCCATACACTCAAGTGAATATAGGAAAGCATGCTTTGCAAAGCTCAGAAAATGCAAAGCAACAGATGTTCTGTACTGCACAATTATATGTATCCTGGAAACAGATCTTTGCACAGTGCAGACAGTCTTGGGAAAACAAAATTTGACATACAAATGATCAAGTTAAGGGTAACAGCAATAAATACTTATGACTAAATATAATGTTGTTTTGCAGATACTGTTCTGAGTAATTGAATGCTAATTGGTCTATTTAAGAACCCCTTTTTGACAATGTTTTAAAATCATCTTTGTGTTTATATTTTTCTGTGTTAGTATAGTGTAGTAGAAATAGAATAAGTATTCTGATTTGAAAGTAATGCTGTCTGAAAATTGCTTTTTCAGAAAGCCTATGTTATTCTAACATAAGTGAAAATTCTTGCAAATAAATTGCTAAAAGTAAATAGGTCGAGATAGCTTCCTGTGTTTCTGAGTGAGACCAGCACACCCTTGCCTGGCTGATGCGTTGGCTCTTCTGAAGATGGTTCAAAACCAGATTGCTCCTGTCCAAGCCCTCTCCCTGGTACATTGTTTGTTGCAGGGTCTTTTGGAGACCTGTCAAACAGCTCTGTCAAGAAAAGTACTGAAAGATTTCCTGCCTGCTTGGTTTTGGACTTCCCAAAGGCCTGTTCTGTCACATCTACGTAGTGTAACTGGGGGTGAGGTAATCAGTTAGGGATCAAAATTATTATAGCACTAGGGAATAACACACTAACAGCTATAGATAGTGCTAACTCATGTTGATATCAAACTTTGATATGTTACAATAATCAGGAGGAGGTTGTATATAGATGTCTTTTTATCTTGGTTTATTTTTTTTCAAAGGGAAAATAATGTTGTTGATTATTTAATGTGAAATGTAATGTGTCTTGGTCGCTTGTCTGCAACACAGTCATTAAAAAAGGCTGCGGTTAAGCTAAGTATATCCTCCTAATGTTTTCTGTTCCATGGATCTTTTGTGATGGAGGAGTAGCAATAACTGTGATTGCTTAGAAAGCAATGCTTAGCAGGAGAAAAGAGTACGTGATAAATATGTGAAGTTTTCTTTTTTTAAAAACTGAAATAAAAAGGTGCTTTTTTTTCCCCCCACTTACATTTGTTGGGGAGTTAATTATTTAAACTATGATAGAAACAAGCAGGTGGTGTTTTTGAAATTTTGTCCCTAGGTCTCACTTGTTTTATGGAAACCATTTGTGGAACATACACACAGAAATTCAGTACTGAACTTACAGTGTAATTTATACACACGTGCTTGTTTGTCTTGCTTAAAGGACCTACTGCTTTTTACATCTGCATGTTTAACAGCTTAACAATATTAGTTTTTGTGTAGGAAGACATTAATAAAATGAATTTACAGTAAGGAGGAAACTGTTCTTAAATATGTTTCTCTTTGGTTTATGTTTCTAATGTTTTTTTTTTTTTCCTTTGTATAATTTGTGGAGGGAAAGCTGCCTGAAAAATTTGTGGTCCTTTGGTATATTAACAATGTGGTCTGAAAAGAGTATGTTTGGGGGTTGTTAAAATAAAAGTGGAAAAGCATTTTGAAATTGTCAATGTCTTACAGCACTGCTTCAACATCACGGCCAGTTTACAGATTTGACAAGGCAATGGGACAGTGATTTCAAGAGTTGATGTAATTGAACATCAATACATTGATCTCTTTGTTGAATGCCATCAGTTTGGGATTAAGATCAGGAGCTGTACATAGACCATTCCAAATGTATATGATCATAGGTTTATTATGTGGAAAATGTCATCTGGTATTTGAATAGTTGTTAGGATTATTATGTTAAGGATCATTAGAACATAAATAATGTAAGCTGTATAATAAAATAATGTAAGCTCTATAAACCAGTGGTTATTTTACCATGTCTTGGCTACTGTGTGCACTTCTGGTGTTCTCAGCAAGGATTATGTGGGACTGAAGAAGGTTCAGGGAGTAGCAATGGTTAACAGGTAAGGGATGGCTCCTGGAGGAGAGTGATGGACTAGGCCAGCACTACTTCGCCTCAAAGGGAGGTGGTTGAGGTAACGTCTGGAGAGGGTAGATGGCAATGGCTTTCTGTCCATCAACATAAGAAATATGGTGCATCCCGTAAGAATCAGGCTCAAAACAAAAGTAATAAGCATGCATGCAGGAAGTAAGAGAAGTGCAGAACTTACTGCCAAAGGATATTGCTAATGCTAAAAGATTTTATGGATTCAGCTGGAGATGGAAGGCCTCATCTGAGTGCTGTTAAATGTGTGGAAGCTTCAGTCAGTTCAGGGTGTCCCAAACGAAAACAGGTGAGGAATGGAAAAGTATTAGTGAAAATAGAATAAAAATACTTGCTTTATTTCTACTCTTCTTTTAGCATCTGCCTATAGTTGTGGGTTGACATAAGATACTGGGACAGATGGACTTTTGCAGTGATCTGGTATTGCTGGTGTTAGGTACTAGAAACCAGTTAAATTATATTTCAACGGTAGCTTATGTAAAAGCACACACAGGACTAGTCTGTAGCTCCATCTATTTGTACTACTAAGCAAGCTTTCCTGGTAGAATTTGAACTTCAGCATGCTTAGCCTTCCAGTTGCAAGGAACAGTGTAGTTTAAAGAATGTGTGCTCTTTGACAAAATGTCAAGAGGTTAATTTTATTAAGTGTTGTTAAGAATTACAGTACAACAGCAGACTGTACAGGAAACCTGTATTTGCTTGCTATAAGTACCTTGAAAAGTTGCTCATAAGTATGTTTGTAATTATTATAGCCTTCAGGTGGGTTTTTGGGATAGGCGGGTTTTTTTATTGTGGAGAAGGAAAGTTACATTCCAAATACAATAGCTAAACTTGTATAGCATGAGAGGCTAAAACATTACCAACCATTCCAAAAGGGTAATTAGTTTCATCAACCTCATGATTAGGAGCAAAGAGGACAACTTCGATATGCTTAGCTGTTATTTTTCCATAATTTCTTTTGGTAGATGTCTAATGTTCATAGGGTAGAAGACTGCCTTCGGTGTAAAACATCAATTTGTTATTTCAACACCTTAAAGGTGGATGCCAGGGTACCTGTAGTAATTGATTCTTGAACACAGGAGATGATAATTTTCTTGCACTGGTTCACTTTAATGTTAAATCAAAGATTATTGTCTGATTTGTAATGTGTGGCAAGAGGCATGTGCAGAAACTCACAGTTGTTAACATTACCTTTAAATGAGCAAGGTAAGTTTAATATTGTGATAGAGGAACATTTAGAATAGTAGCAGTAGCACACATAATGCATATGCCTGCTGGAGCCAGTCTGAAGATGCATCTCTGTTAGTTTCTTTGTGGGTGCTTTGAATGTCAATCTCTCTGTTATTATGTACGTGTCATTTGGCAGAATACTAGCATTTAAATTTTGTGGGAGTAAAAATTCTTAAGTATTATGTATTGTGAGAGGCTTGAATTGTGTCTTTGCCATCGCACATGAGTTTCTCCAACAATGAAAATTCATCTGATTTTTTTTTTTTTTAAATAATGGCAATAGGTATTCTTTCTGTTTGATTTCAGTACTTTTTCATACCAGGATTAGGGATAGACCACTATTAGGAATAGATATGCAAATGTGGTATGTAGGTATAGTTACCATACTGGAGTAGACAGGGAGATGCTAAGGAATTTGCTTAAAATAGGAGATGGCTGAGAAGGACAAAAAGCATACGTCGTGGTAATTTTTGGGTGAGTTTTTTGTTGGTGTTTGATATGCCTATGAGAAAATAAGTAGGTTTCTATATGTAACATTAGTACTATGTGGTTTGTAAGAGTGAAAGTTATTTCCATGCTGATACTTAAATTTCAATTTTGTGGTACTTAATGCTAGAATTATATTTGCAAAGCATTCCATGGATTCTGCATGTCCTTTAAACACATTAACTTATTCTGCCTTAAACACTGGTTATTGCACAAATGAAAATCAAGATAGAGATCTTTTGATTTTTGAGAATCTCATGAAAAGTTCAAATAATGTGTTTTATTACCATTTATTCTTAAAATTCCGGAACTGTATAGCAAATAAAATATTAAAACAACTCAAAGTACTGAGTTTACCTGTATTTTTTGAGTGTGTTTTGGTTTCCAGAATAGCATTTTATATATATATATATATATATAATTTTTAAAAATAATTTTTTTTGGAAGTCTAATCAGATATTCCCCGGAACTATTTTTTTTTCTCAAAAAGATTTTGTAGAGCTGTTGATTCAGTTTATCAGTGTCTTAAATACGTGGTTTGAAATTTAAATTAGCTTAAACACCTTTATTATTTACAGTTTTAGTTTAATTTAAAAGCAAGCATGTTGCAGCGTGTGTTCAACAGTTCTGCGGCTAAATGAAGTAAGCATATACTTAGCTTGCTGTGCAGATACATGGGCACAGGTGGACATCTTGGTAGTAAGCACCATGCAGTGAAACACATGGCACTACACAACATGGGGCAAAGAGCACGCAGTTTGAATTAGAAGTCATTTTATGGATACCTTGTAAATTTGTGCTTGTTCATATACGGGCTGTAATTTCTGTAAAGGGTGTACATGTTTTCATATTGAATGTTTGTGATACGCACATCACTTTAATGTAGTTGTCCTTCCTTTGTGCAGAGAGGCAGTATTGTATGAGCCTGTTTATGTCAATATTTTAATAATTTATCTTTATAACTGCTTTTGTCTATATTTATAGTAACATTGGCACCCTGTGTACAGAAGATACAATCAGTGCTGAAAGGAAACTTGCATCCATCTGGAAGCAATAAACTTTTCTAAAAGACTGCACAGTGTTACTTAATCCTGTGATTTCTTACTGTGAGTGAAATTAAGGTTTGGTTCAGTTGTGTCACATCATATTGGTATCAAATCTTTTGTGAAAGCTTTGTCATAGTGTTAAGCTACAAACAAAATTTTAAAATTGATGAAAGTCTGAGAACGTAATTTCCTCAGACACAGGATTATGCATCACTGTAGATGTAGTCAATTCCATATAATCACAATAATTGTCATACCAAAAAGCTTCTGGAATATTGTGCTTTGTAAGCTTTCCCTTTATGAAGGGCTAATTTGTATACCACACAGTTGATTATTTCTTAAATTTTGCATTGTGTTTTTACTATACACATGTAGTATAAAGTATACTTTTAATATGCTGAAATATTTTACAGGGTTAGAAGAATATGAACAGCTCTCCTCATAGGAAGGGGGAAAGCATTTATGTTACAGAGATCAACTACAAAATTCTATGGGTTTTTATTGCCTTTTTTTTTCTTTAAAGTCTGTTACAAGTGTGGTATACATGAACAAAATAGGATTCATTCATCCCTGCGGGCAAAATGGTGTAGTTTACATTCTTCCTATTCCTATGTGGCAACTGAGATGGAGAACGCAGTGAGGGATGGGTTTTACGCTTGTCAGAGGACTCTGATGGTGCTGTTGCTTCCTCTTAACCCTTGGGCTAGTGTAGAAGGTGCAGATAGAGTGAAGCAAATGTTGGCTGAGTTTATGAAGAAAGCTCCTGAAAAAAAAAAAGACCAAAGATGAATGACAGTAAAATCAAATGGACCTGTTAATCAATGAGGAGTTCATGGATGTGCTTATCTAGCAGCTGATAGTTATGCTTCAGCACCTAAAAGCATGAATTGCTAATATACGTGAATTACCAACAGCTTACGCAAGGAATTTGTCACACACTTAGAAAGGGATGTGGCTATTCTGTTTTCCCGAAGGAAATGTTGGCTTGAAAGTCTTTTCTGGAAAACAGTTTCAGATGTTGGAGGCACGTTGAGTTCCCTGAAAGTAGGATACTGAGGATGGTTTGTGAATCTGTATTTGAAGCTGAAGTGAATCTTGTGCCAGTAAAAGTCCAATTGTTAACTGGAAGTTAATCAAACTCCTTGATGTCATGTGGCCACGGGAGGCTGATTCCCCACACCCCTTATTTTCTGAAATTACAAAACCACGTGTATGTGTGATTGTGTGGTTTGGGGTTTTTTAAGTGATGTAAAATTGAGCTATTGTTTCCTCTTTGGGGGTTCTTTAGTGTCTTTCAGCCCTGCTAGCCCATTATATTATATAAAAGAGAACACTGGGATCTAATGGCAGACATTATTTCAGAAATCTCTTAAAATTAATTCTGTTATATGATGGTTTTATTGTTGGTCTCTGTCATTTAATCTGATGCTTGTGTTTGCAGAGGTTTTGCAAAATGGTGGAAATCACTGATGTTTGTTATCTAGTTGTTACTCTGAAGTTATTTTTTGCAACTCCTTTCACTTACTGTGTCAAAATTCCCAGTTTTGGGCACTCAATAATGGGTTTGCTGCTATTTTTCCAATTTCATTATGAAATTATGCAGTATGTGGGCCACACTCTCAACAGAAAAACCATAGAGCTTTCTATGGTAAATTTATTTTGCTGGACATCACAGAGACACAGGATGCTGGGTCCATCACACCTAAGATCTGGTCATGCTCAGAGGGGAAGTCCTCAGGTCTGGCTCCTCTCCAGGGGCAGTCAGCTCTGGCAAAGACAAAAATTTAACTCCTTGAGTATGGTCCAGATCAGGATTTAAAGGACTACACAAAATATCCCCTCAGGCTGTAATTCCTGCTTTTGCTGTGGCAGCGTGATGCTGAGCACAGTAGCATATACTGTAACAGCCCTCTTGGTTTAATGAGAATGTTCAGAAGAATGAGGATTAGTTTTTAAAAGATGTGATGGAGAACAGGACTGGGAATCAGCTGGTCAAAGAGCCATTTGAAACACAGAGGGAGAGAAGGGAGGGGGGTTGGTGAGTGAAATGTAGGAGGTTGCAATTTGAGATGTGTTTGCCCATGCTCTAAATATAGTAAAATTATGAAGTACCTTGAGCAAAGAATGTAAAACCTTTTCATCTGTTGAATTGAATTGGTTGTATTGAATCTTGCAGAACTCCACTAAAACCAGTTTTATATTGCTGTATTTATCACATTGGGGTTTTTTTATTATTTGTAAGAATTACTAAACAGAGAAATAACAGAAATTACATTATTTTATCCAAGGTAAGGCTTTATTCTACGATGTGGGATTTGCTGTGGAATACTACTGGTGGGGAATTTGGGGTGTTTTTTTTTGTTTTGCTTTTCCATTTTTTTTTTTGTCTGGGATCAAGTTGAAAAATTAGAGCCTGAAGCACAGATTTGTTTGTTATTATTTTTTAGTATATTGATTAGTCTTCATAATAATTTTCATTTTAGATTTCTCTAAGCCAGAATAGTGAATAATGGCTTTTACTGCTGTATTGATACAGCCCATAACTTCCTATCCAGTCAAATTTACTTAATGGGCCATTATAGATTTGTAAAGTGGAGTTTTATTCTGAGACTTATTTCTAATTGAGAAGATGTAAATGGAGCTCTAAAAAATCAAGATAAACTATTGTGCATCTTTCCCAGTTCTTGCTGGCTCTTGTTGATCTGTGTTTGTGTGATCTTTGGGGATTTAGCAATTGGAAGTGAAAATGCACAGCAGATTGGCTCAAGCCTTGTTGACTTCCTGCTGACGAAAGGAGACAGTCCCAGTCCTTCCTTCTTCCCTGCTGTGTGTTTTCTTATCACTTTCAGGCATCTCCTGTTTTCTAGGACTTTTATTAAACTGATTATATTAAACAGCTTGTCAGAAGACTATGCCAGCAAAAAAAAAAAATAAAAAAAGAACGTGGACAATCTAAGTTACTTTAGGAACTTGAACTGGCTTGGTTTGGTTTTGCCAAGTGCCAGACATAAGGAAAACGGCTGGACTACACAGTTGTGGCTAGCAGGTGAGTGAGGGTAGGTGCCTGTGTTGGAAAAGGGATTAGTGGCAAGGTATTGCATTGGCTTGGCAAAACACATTACCCTCAGATCCTCTAGAGAAGGAGAATGAAAATTGGTTGTATTCCTGTCAGATGTTTTTAAGCTCAAATTTCTGCCCTGGAGGAATACAGCTGTTGCTGCAAGTGAATAGCTGCCATTAAAAGATGAAGTAAGTAGTTCTACCCTGCTTTTTACTCTCCAGCTCTGGAGGAACTGAGATGCACCTCTTCAGTACTTTGTAGTACTTTCTAAACAACTTGCTGTTCCTGAAGAGGCTGTTACACACAGTCCAAGACACGTTTTCCTAGACTGGGGCCTTGGTTGTGTTACAATTCCTTTAAAGCACCATCTAAAAGGACTAAAATAGCATAAAGTAATCTCCAAAGAAAAGACGTCCCCTTCCCCAACCTGGCCCTTGCTGTACCACCTTCTCCTCAGGATACTGCTCGATACTCTAGGCAAACAAAGTGCAATTTTGCATTCTCCACTTGCAGAAGAGAGTAAGAGGCATAACATCAAATTTTACTAAAGGTATTGTGTGACCTGTCTTTTTGAAATAAAAAAAAACCCTTGAAAATTCAGATGTTCTGAAAATAGCTTTCCTGTTGCACGTTTAGAGCCTGTCATGTGAAATAGCAATGCAGAGATTTCCAGCTCTTCTGGCAAGAATGATCATACTTACTCCTTCATATTTCTCATTGCCAGTCCTTCTCAATCAGAGTTATAGCAGAAAACTGTAGAGGTTTTATGAATCAGTTGCATAGTACTTGCAGTGCTTTGCGGGATCTAGGAAGGGAAAAATGAGCTTAATGAGTTATAATTACTGATTTAAATGCATTAGACATTATCATATTCATTTTAAGTATTCCCAAGCCTAAAATTGTAGACATAATGTCAAAACGATTTTCATTTTCTATTCTATTTATTTTTTGTTTTATATTAATACAGTTTTATTTCATTATATATTTTGTTAGTTATTTTAAATGTAGTGTTCATCCGTTGCAGGATGATCTGTAATCAGGTCTGTAATAGCTACTCTTGCTCACCGTATTATTTTTATAGTCTTGATGATTTTTATTTCTAAGTATTTCTTTTGTATGAGACTGCACTCAGCCATACCAAGCAACTATTAATGAAATAAACTGCAAGTTTAATGGGACAGAGGGCCTAAAACCTGTAAGAGATTTATCTATCAAATTTAGTGAAGCAGGGCTAGGTGTCTTGCCAAAGGTAATGGGAAGAATTTATGACCAAGGGAGTACAGCATGTTTTCCATCACATTCATTTCTTGTACTTGAATGTTACAGCTGCATTTCATGTGTATTTTCTACCAATTTCTGTATACTTGAGATTTTTGTTATGGAAATGAAGTCCTCAAATACCACTTGTAGATGCATGGCCTCTGTGGTAGGAAAACAGTCCAGTAAATGTTTTGTTGTTGAAGTGTTGGTGATTATATTTCAATAACATACTTCTCTTTACACACTATTCTATTTTTCAGTAGTACTGCTTTTTTCTCTGTGTATGTTTTCATCAATTTTGCTGTAAACATGAGGTAATCTATTTGTTTAAAGTGTAGTTTAACACTCTTAGCTAATTAAAATTTGGTTTGCTATTTGAGTGTATTAGTTCCTTACCCTTTGATTTAGCTGTGTGTAGTGTATTTAGACTTAATTATTTATTAAACAAGAGATTAGACTACCATAACTAGGAAAAATGTAGTCTCATTGCTTAAAATCAGTGGGAGGATAAATAGGGGCATAAAACTTCCTAGAAATTCATATATCCAAACAGGCTTTTTTTATGCTGTATTTGGAAGAAAAAAAAAATTGGACATGTGCAGAAACTGTGAGTACAATTAGCGTCAAGCAGATAAATCCAACTCTAATCCTGTTTACGCTCTACATCAGACAGATGTGCTGAGATTGATTTAGACAAGCCCTTGGCTTATAGTAATTTTTTTTAAGTGCCATATATTCTGTTTTTGTTAGATCTTTGTTAAATGTTAAGTGCTGTTAGTTTTACTCTTCCCTAACGCCTGTAACCTACTTTATACAGGTTCCCTCTCTGCTGTCATGATGACAGGGCAGCATGGTAGAAGAGATTATCTTTATTCCTTGTAATTAAATTGACTTTTTTTTCAGAAGATACAACAATGGGAAGTGGGTACTGAATTAAATAAATAGCATGATATCTAATAGATGTATACTTAAATCTCTCGCAAGAACAGATGGTACCCAATATCTTTCTAAGTAATGTGAGAGGACAGTTAATGTCCTGAAACAGCTAGCAGTAACCAATATGGTAGTAACAAACCAATAGTTTTTTTTAAGCTTAAAAAAGTGTCTAATACAATATATACTCTATTTTTAAAGTAACCTTGGTTGTTATCACAAACTAGAAATATTTTAGAAATGTAGCTTATGAATTACTTTATCTGAATTGTTTTATAAAATTTTACTGTATTTGTAATGATCTTATTTTCAGTAAAAATAGAAGAAAATTATAGAATATACCTGGGGACTTTAATGCAGATTTCTTTCCAACAATATTGCAAATTGGCTGTCCTAATCCTACTGGCAAGTTCATATTTCCTCTACAATTTAAAACTTGTGGATGATGCATTTGTACAATTAAGTATTCCTACAGTTTATATGCTCCAAGCTGTACCTGGAAAACTAGAGTCAAATACTGTTTTTGAAAGTGTAGTGCTGCCTAGCAAGAATGTATTACTTTCATTATCAAAAGTTTTGATGTTCATCTGAGCGACACAGGAATTAGACAAATACAGAGGAAGATGTAGAAGTAAATAAAACACTGTCTGATTTAGCATTGAAAAGACAAGCCTTACCTGGCTTATGACTAAATGTCGTTCTGTGATAGCCAGTGGGGGAACAAAACGTATTTTAACAGGCCTTCATATTACTTGATTTGTGCAGGACAAATAGGCTAATGTTTGCATTGTATTTGTTATGCATATGCATAATATTAGCATAACAGAATTTGCAATATTCTCAGCAAAACTCATAGTTTTATCCAAAATGGCTCCTTGTGTAAAAATATTTAAAAAGCAAACCCATTTAGCATATGTGTATTGGCTTGCAGGAACAAATGCTGCAGCTCGGTTGTTGCTGCAGAACAGTTGTTGTTATATTTCACGTGTCTCTATGTTTGCCCATTTTCCTAAAGCCTCGAGCTTGCTTGCTGGAATTTTCAGTGTTCTGTATGCCTGACAGCAAGACTTTTTGGAAAAAGATAAGCAGCCCTCTTGAAAATGCTGTTTTAAAATTAAAACAAGTCTTAAATAAAGGTATTAAACTATGAAGTTCTGGGTAAGTGATTCAGGATATCAGAAGTAACCGATTCATTTAAGGCCTACAAAGACTCTTTATCCCCAGATGTTTTAGAAGAGAAATACAAAGGTTTTTTTTGGGAAAAAAAAAAAATCTCAGATTTGGCAGTGGTTAGTATTTACGTTGCTTGTAAATGTCTACTCATGCTCTTAGCCCATGCAAAATCATAGTTCAGATGGAATCATAAATTTACTTTTTTCCCCTCAGTCTCCTGGTTTCATTTAGTTTATCTTAAAGAAAAGAATTTTACAGCCATCACTCCACTAGTCTAAGCTTTGTTTTATTTTTTTATTGTTTGGTGAGTTTTCTCCTGTTTATTTGTTGCATCTTTCTGAAAATCTGTGCTACAATTTCCCATGTACTATCTCAGTGCACACAAGTCTTGTCACAGTTTTTCTTCTAAGAATGGAATGATTCAAGTCCAATTTTACACCTTAGTAGCTGACCTACGGAGAAAGTGAGATGGTTAAATGTACAAATTGGTAAAATATGTGGGAAGTATAAGGTCATGCTGCTTTCCCTAGCAGGTTATTTGGTATGGAAGTGGAAAAAATTGCTTGGTTTAGAATTTTATTGGGAGAGGTAGTATTGACTCCAGCTTTAGTTGTGCTAGCTTTGCTGCGGGGCAGTCTTCCAGGATTCCTGGATAGAAAGATGTTCACTGCATAGTCCAGTTCAAGAAATTATATTGAGAAATGCTGGTGTCCAACTGTTACAAGAATTGATGCAGGGTTCTTGTTGCTGTTCAGAAAAAAGAATGACTTTCTGAAGCCCTCAGCCTCACGTGGTGTGATGAACTAGGTGACACTTGATTTTGCGGTCTCACCTGCAGTGGTGTCCATCTCTCCCAGGGAGCCAGTTTATTTAAAATAGATTTTTGCAGCTTCTCCCTGGCACTTCAGTACATCATGCAGCAAAGATTCATCAAACAGAACTTGTCTGAGCTGTTGCTAGATTTTGGAAAGGTTTCTGGTTTCTAGCTTTTCTTGCCTTGGGCTGCAAAGGGACCATTATTGGTTTGGTTACAAAGAAATCAGGGAAACTTCTATTTTCATGTCCAGAGTATTTGGCATCTGTAGGAAAAGCGATGTTTTTTCTCAAGTCCTTGTAATGGACTGTTTTTGAGCAATCAAGTGTTTTTCAGCACAAGAGAGAAGAAGCCTATAGCACAGTGCTTCTTGTGGTACACCTCCATGAGGCATCTGGAGCTAGTGCCGCTGAAGTGATAGTGTCTGCAGCCACGGGGTCCGTGTGTGTAACAGCCTAGGGAGAAGAAAACCTTCACTTAGTGTTCTGGCCTAACACAAGTCTTCCCTGGGGTGAAAGTCTTGAACCATCGCAAGAACTTTTGAAACTGTTTTTCTTTCACTTGAAAACGAAAGATGAGATGGGTGACACTTTTATTTTTCTATTTTTGCTTAACTATTTTCTGATACTTCTCTAGTCTGTACACAAGAGGCAACAGTTGTATCAAATGAAAAAGTATGTTGGGCATATAGTCAGCTTGGGTCACAGCACCCTTTCTGATCTATAATTTAGGAGAATAAAATGAAGAATTTTCTTTTTGAATGCGAATAAAAGAGTGATTTACTGTTCCTACTCTGCAATTTTATTAGGTTTTTTTGAATATCAGAAAAGGAATTAAATAACCTCTTTGAAATAATGTTATTTGTCTAGATGGATACATAACAAGACAGTTGGTAAAAAGACCAGTGATTGAAGCAAATTATATGCAATTAGTTTCAATATAGACATGGGCAGATTGCAACAAGTGAAGCTAGAGAAGAAGCCATAACTTTATATATATATATATATCTTCTAATAATATTGATAACACTTTTCTTTTTTCTTTCCCTACAGGTGATCCCAATGTGGTTTTACAGGCTCAAGAGGAGATTATTGAAATGAAAGATGTATTTTCAGTGAAACTGAAACGTCGTCGTTTTGTAGGGCAGAAAAAAGGTGGTACCTTGTTGGGTATCACAATTTTTAAATGCTTGAATAAAGAAGAGAATAAATTAACAGACTGTGCTATCCATTTAAATAACTTAAGTGAAGATCATTGTTATTTATGGTTTAAACATCTAAAGGAAATTTTGAATGGTAAGCCTATAATTGAGGTTGATGTCAGTATTTCAGATTTGTTTCTGTTGGTGATACATAAGATTACATAAGATTGAGTGAAGCTTAGAAAAATATTTGCCTGTGGAAATTAGGACACACAGATATGAATGTTGTCGCAGGAAAATGTTTGCTGGGAAGTTTTACGTGGTGAAGTGTAAAATGTAAGGAAGTGACAACAACTGACAAATGCATCTGTAAAAATTAATTGATCCTATTGTTTGGAAGTTATTCTGACTTGAAGAATCTTCTGGGAAATGTTTCTTAAAGAAATAAAATATATTGTTCATGTTGTCACTTGGAATTGCAGCAAATCTGATGGTCCTGGGAATTCTCCAGGGAGTTCCCTTTGGCTGTGAAGAGCTCCCAGTTGAGACCTGTAGATTCTTTAAGAGGCTAAAGCTTGGAGAACCTTTTTCATAAATTCACAGATAGAAGTGCTTTTAGCATTCTGTAGGGCTCTTATTGTATAATTTGATACAAAATATGTTGACGCTAGCCAGTTGAGAGGCAATTCTTTATTTTCAGACTATCTTTCTGTGTCTGTCTGGGCTAATGCCAGTTTCAGGATGCTTTGTTTAACCCATGTTTGTTGTGTTTGGGGTTTTTTGTTTGTTTTGTAGGGGTTTTTTTGTGGGTTGGTTTTTGGTGGGTTTGGGTTTTTTTTTTTCAGGAAAGCTGTATCAAATTTAAGAAAACAGTATTCACTATTTAGGAAAAAAGGAACCCACAACAAACCAAAGCCTTTCACTGTAATTTAATACCATCAATATTGGAAAGACACAGAACATAGCACACTTGTGATTTAAAAACCCAAAACAACAACCCCCCCCAAACCAAGCTCTCTGATTCAGCTCCAAAATGAGTCTCTATTTACAGACTATAGCAAAAGAGTTTGCTTATTACAGAAAAAAAAAAATCCATCTTGTAACAGACTATTAAACTCCAGCTGAATTGTTAATACTGAGCCAGATGACAAAATTCAAATCTTACACATCTGTAGTGTTCGTAGAGAACTTTTAACAGCATTTTTTACTGTACTTCTAGTAAAGTGACTTTGGCAAAAGCAGAGAAAATCAGCTAGCATTCCTGCATTGTTTGCTTGCAATATGCTTTGGATTTTCCAAGTAAAAATGTGTCTTAAAATGTGCCTTCTCTTTCCTCTTTTTGAAAATCTTTATCACATAATATCTAAATTTGCAGAAGTGCCAAGATTCTTGCAGATCTCCAGCTACCCATAAAGGCAAGGAGATTTGCATAAGGAGCAAATGTCTGTTTTGTTCCCAGATTACCCTCCATCTATCAGGAGCAGTGATACCATATGTTCACAGAAAAAAAGCTGCAGTATCTCTTGCTCAGGTTGCCTTGACTTCGAGGTGCAGTCTCTGTTTTATAGCTTTGTAATTAGAAGCCACCTGAACCTGAAAAAAGCATTCTGTGCAATGGTGCTGTTTCTTGTTCTTCCTTCAGCCACAGTCTTTCTCCAGAAGCTCAAACCTTGGGCAGATTTTTCTCAATCGCTAATCAGTACATTTTTTCTCATTTCCTTAGGAAATAATCAGGACTTGGAGAGGAAGAAATAGGCAAACACAACCCCCAAAATGTCATTTACTGACATATATTGGTTTAAGCTGTCTTTACAGTAAAAGCAGTTTTCACACTATTACATTCTGACATCTGAGTAGATGTTTAAGCTGCCTTTCTGTCCAGCAAAATCACCAAAAAAGCAGCATCTTTTCTGCATTCAGTGTGGCAGAGACACATTATCAGTAATTCAAACAGTGGTGGCGTAGTAACGGTATACTTCAGAAAAAAGTCTTCTGATTTAAAATGTACCAAACATTGGCAGGAATTTCCCAGTGGGATTCGAGTCTGAACTAAGAATATAAAATGCAGATAAATTCTCTTGATTCCTCAGTAACTGACATCTCAAAAAGCACATTGATACATCTCTGCTTGAAATGGTGATGAATTGTCATAGTTTTTGTCGCAGCTTGTTTTCTTTAATAGTGCTGGTGACATATTTGTTACTGAACTCTGATTGGCTCCTTTTGTTTTCCCTATAAACTGCAGGATGAAGTTAAAATTTCATCTTTCTAAAATATTCAGGATTTAAATGTACATGTGTTTTCTTCTTTTTCTTTTTTCTTCCTAATCTATCTCATCACAAAGTAAATTTTCATTAACTGCTACATTATTTACTTGAAAGTTTTTATTGCTTCTAGGCTGAAGCAAATTAGAAGCAGGTGATTCACCAAAGTAGAGTGTATTTGTGTTTCGATATGTCAGTAAACATGCACTTTAATTTGTTAGAATGGCTAAATATTACTAAAAAGTGTTTCTAATTTGTAAATAAATGCAATTTCTATTTGTTTCCCATACTATTTGTCAAGTTTTTAGATTTTTATGCCGCTACATTGATTAAGGAATGACAATAGCAAGTTTTATCTAGAGATGTTGTAGTGAAAATTTCATGTTTTTCGGAAATATCATATGCCCAGTTTCTCTTGTACTGTCCCTTTGTGTCTGACACAAATCTGTTTTGCATGCTTTTTCCTGTTTGTTCTTACTCCGTTCGTAGTGAGCACCATCACTGGCTTTGATGTTTTCAGAATATTTCTTTTTAAAATCTAAGTAGGATATAATTTTTTATGCAGACTGTCACTGTCTAAGTGAGCACACAGCTATAATATAGTTGTATAGAATATACAGTGTTTGCTATCATGGCTTTTTGTGTGTCTGATGGCAACAAATCACGTGTATTCCATCTCCCCAGTTTTAGATAAGTTACTTTCCGCATAATGCTGCTGTCCAGGTGCATGCCAGCTAGATATGAAGAGCTTGCTCAACGATGTGCTGTGGGAGAAGATTGTTCTTCTGTGTATCACATAATTGTTAACTTAGTGTAAAATGGCCACTGCATTCTGAGGGCAGACACCTGTGAAGCCTTGGTTCTGGCCTGGCTCTTGGAAAGCCTCAAACTGCAGCTTAGGCAGATTCTAGTGCGCTGCTGATCTCGTGTCAGACCTGTTGTACACCCGACTCTCACTGGTTTCCATTGGTACATTGCATCTTTCTGTACTGGACTTATGGGCACGTGCAGTGGAGGTGCTGTGTCAGTGGGATTCACTATTCAGTTCAAACCCTCTGTGCATCCAAACACCCAGTGTTTCTTAAACTGTTTTCTCTCAGGAATGAGAAAAAAATATGCATAATGATCAATGCTTCTCCATTCATAAGCAACATAAGACTTACTTTCATTAACTATGAATTTGAAAAAAATATTTAAAAGCTGTAACTGAACAGACGACACTAAGTATGGTTATAGATAAATTATAAAATAGCAAAAAATACATGAATTGCATTTTATTTTTATCTTCTGTTCTGTAGTATCTCATACTGGGATTTGATATGAATGTCTGAAACTTCATGCATGAAGTTTTAATTAAACCATCAATGTTAAACATTAACTTTGGTTAGTTAATATTAACAGCGGTGTCTCCATAGTTACATTAACAAATCTGTCTCGTGTAATTAGTTTTCCTCATGCCTAATATTCTTACCGTTGTACAAAGTATTTATAAATGTATGCAATAACGACATGATTCCAGGCTCTTTAACTTCTGTAACATAAACCCGTTTTCATAAAGCTAAGAACGGAAAGCAGCACAGATGCATGTCTGAGCATAGCGTCTCTGCTGCCCTATCAGCTTTTGTTTTCAGAACACCCTGATTGACCCACCACCCTTCACGGTTCACTGATTCACTTGATAGATCAAGTTTAAACTAGTGCATATTAGCACATTTGTTAGTACTAGAGGAACAGTTGGCCTTCCTGCTTTAGGCTGCTGGTTCATTTCAAATGGAGCAGCCACAGAAAACAATAACAGAATACCAGTTAGGAGAACACCAAAAGGCTGACAGACTGAAATCAGTTGCAGACTCTAGTAAATGAGGCCGATTCATTCATCCATCTAGAAGTTGTTAAAGAAAATTAAAAGATTATTATTTTAAAATAGCTTTAAAGAAGTTTCACTATAAAATTGTGTGAACGCTTACTCTTCACTACTACTGTTATTCTTTCATTAAACTCAGTTATTTGATGTGTTACAATGTGTCCAGTGAGCACTGGAAATGATAAATAAAAATTTTTGTCATAGTTACCCATTCATGTCAGTTGACAATCATTTGGCACAAAGAAAACAGCATTAATAGTGTACCATCTCTCTGCTCAAATGCAGCTGTGATACCTATTTCTATAAATAAGATAGTTTACCTTTCTAAAAGTAAATTGATTCAGGCGATCATAAAGAGAATAACACTTTTAACCTGTGAATTAATTTAGTTCTTGAAAATCTCTCTAGGATTAACTCTGATCTACTTTTCAATTATAGTCTAATATATAATCATAAATACAACTTCTGTTTGGGAATAATTGGATGAATAAATATTTTTGATTTTTAGAACAAGGTAAGAAAAATTCAATTAAGTTTCCTTAAAAAATCTTAAGAATTTTTTCTCACCAGTTGAAAAGTCTGTAGTCCTTTGCCAGTTTATGTCTTTTTAAATTCTTTTTATTGCCAGCTGGGACTTAACTAGTTTTGAGTTTTATGTATAAAAATTTAAGTGAGAGATATCATTTGCTTTTTTTTCTTCAGCTTTCTTCTAAAGGTGGTTTAACTGTAACAGAAAATTGTAATTTGTGCTGGCTGGGTAACAGAATTTATGACACTTCATCACCTTTTTCTACTTCTACAAATTGTAGCCCCCTTCTTTTATTCCCTCTCCTTTTTGTGTGTTGTAAGTGTGTGTCTGTATATACAGTGCTTAAAGATAAACTTTACTTTAGAGTCTCTGTAGTCAGTTTTTACAGTTCTCTGGGTGTTTGTGAGAGTTGAGCGTGTAGAGCCAGCTGATCACAGGTAGGAGTTCCTGTGAAGAAGAAATATGGCAGCATATTAATAAACATGGCTAAATCTATGAAATCAGGAGCCCTTATTCTTAGAGTTTTCTATTTAATTTCTGGTGTCACTTCAGGTGAAATACCAAATCACAGAAATTTTTTTTTGTCTTAATATTTTTATAAGTTCTAAAAGACTGCAATAATACCCCAGCCACTCTCCAGTAAGTCTGTTAAGTAATGATTATTATAACATCTTTATGAGGATGATATATATGTTTTAGTAGTCTTTAGCAATTTTTGTGTTCTAGGTAATCTTCCTTATTTGTGTTGTAATTACTGTGGTTGGAAATGATACTGCAGTACGTATCTGCAGTGCTTTTTCCTGTTTCTAAAGAATAAAGAAGAATTTAGAGTGGAATAGACCTCTGAGGTTTATCTATTCCAGCCTTCTGCCGGTGCACTCTTTACGTTCAACTCCTTGTCCATCAGGAGCTTCAGATGCTCTCTAAAGAGATGCTGCATAGTTGGTCAATCTTCCGTCTGGTTGTGCTGGCCCAGATGCTGGACTTTATGTTTGTCCTTATTGAACATCTTGAGGCTTTTGTCAAACCTTTCTTGTAGCTAATTAGGGTCTTTGTTAACAGCAACATGGCCTTCCAGCACATCCGCTGTCCTTGCCAAATTCCCTATTTTATCTCATTTTTAAAGGAGATACTTTTAAATATAGGTGCTAAGGCTTGTTATCAAAGACATTGGGGATTCATCAAGTATTAAGGATTCATCAGGATTACTTTGCCATGCAATGACATGGCACTATGTGTATCATTTTGCAATAAATATAAGTAGAAATCTTGTTTTTTATGTATGCTTTCAGATTATAGCAGCAAACTGATCAAGTAATTTCCTTCAGTATCTTTAAGAAATCTTTGAAGGTTTCCTAATGCACACTGGATAAACTGCTAGTTTTCATTTCCACGTTCTTTGATGTGTTTAAATAAGTGAAAAAAATGATCTGGGGGACTTTTATAATTGTTATGTTTTGATCTTAAGGAATGCTTTCCCCTTTGATGCTGAAATAGCGTTTAGCTAGAATGTCTCTGAGGAATTGCTCCTGTTGAGTTGTTGAGGTAGAGTAAGTAGGAAGAGCTTCAGAAAGTCCCAGCTGATGTTCTGAAGGTACATGTGGATGTAAAAATTGAAGTAATAATCTACATGGGACAAGAAAATGAGCTGTCACTCTCGGTTCCTTTTGGAGTTGTGTCCTACTACTAATTGTGTTTATGAAAGCAGTGTGCTTGCCAGATATTATGGCTTTTGTTTGGCTAAGAAAGTTATAGCCTAACCTGATACTAGAAGAAAATTTAGAATTTATAAATGAATTGAATACAAATTTGTTCAAATAATGTATTTTAAATAACTGTCAAAGAAACAGCTGTATGATATGCCACCAACCTCACTGAATTGTGGCAACTGGAGGAATTCTAGAAAAAAGAATTTGAAAAATAATATTATTTTTCCAGTATAATAGTATAAATTATTTACCATTCAAAAAAATTCCATATTCCAAAGAGTATTACTTCACAGGATCAGTGTGCAAGACAAGATACTGGTTGTGTGGCAGCATTTGGCAGTGTTGTTTGCTCAGAATTTCTTACTTTGAAGATCTAAATACAACATTTTAAAAATTAAAATGGACAACAATTCTCCGTTTTCTGAATGCTATTCCCAAGTTTTCTATTTCTTTGGGCCTCTTTCAAGATGAGTTAATTTCCTTTTCAGTGTTGCAATCAGAGAAAACAAAATACTGGACTGTAGTACTACTTTTGTTGGGTGTTATTGTCATATGCCTGCAGGGAGTGTTTCATATTAAATTCCAAAAAAGAGATGTTTGATATTTTGGGGTTTTTTTTCTGTTGTTCAATCTTACAACTTCTCCACATTTGCCTTATGACTGTATCAGGGTCTAAGTTATGACATACACTTCTTTTTTTTCCTGGTTCCCACATTGTTTTGGTTAGTTTGTGATTAATTTCTACCATTTATTAGCTGTACACACCCAAAAAGGTAATCAGTATTGTAATTTTAAGGCAAATAGCACACATCCAAGAAGAAATAGAGACTTCTTTTAGACTATAGTTTACTACTTATC
This sequence comes from Gallinula chloropus, assembly GCF_964237585.1. NCBI lineage: Eukaryota > Metazoa > Chordata > Aves > Gruiformes > Rallidae > Gallinula > Gallinula chloropus. The sequence continues at coordinate 26,051,398 of NC_140090.1, read as the reverse complement.
TTAAAGTACTTTTCTAATATTAAAAATTCATTCAAGCTTTAAAGAGAGCTAGGCTGTGTGTGATCTTTAATGTTTTCTGTTTTATTTTTAGGCTTTCAAAATAGACCAAAATCCTTAAAAGTGTTTGTTAATCCAAGCAGCCACAAAAGAGAAGCCACTAATGTTTATTATGAGAAAGTTGCACCTCTTTTTAAGCTTGCTGACATCAAAACTGATGTCACAGGTAAGTTGCTTCAAAAGCATAGTTTAATCCTTTGTGAAATGAGTACTTAAGCATTCAAGACAACTTGAATTTACTGCTGATTTTTATTGGCTCTGCCTGCAAGTAGTGTATTTGGAATTACAGTTAATAGAATATATTTTTATTTAATTTTAAAAATTGTCATTCATTGGATATTTTCCCCTATAGCTATCAATATGAGTAATAGTTTTTAATTATTTTTTTAAAGCAAGCATTCTATATAAAGAAACAAGTATTTTGTGTCTGACTGTCTAGTATGTGCTTGCTAAGATTTGTTCCTGCACTGTGAGAAACACATGTCCTTAAATATTACTTCTCTTCTGAGAACATCTATTGCCCTGACATCATAAGAGGGGCTTATCCAGAGGACACATTATTTCTGGATTCTGACTCAGTTTCAGGGATGACCTGGCAGCCTAAGTGATTAAGTGCTGTAATGACAAGGGCAGTCCTCACGAGGCACACGGGCACGGCTTGGTGTTGAGAACATGAAGGTACAACTTTAATATTGGAGTGATGCAGCCTTCTGCTCAACAACGAGTTCTTGACAGCAGCTTTGTATTCAAGGCTACAGTTTCTGCCAGAGTTCTGCTTTTTGTACTGAATTTGCCCTTTTGTTGTTTCATTTGATAGACTTTTTGTAAGAAATTGAACAGGGAAACAATTTTCTTAAAACAATAAAATATTAATGATCTGATCACTACTTCTGCCCCGTTCTGTGGAGAGACTGAAACTTCCTCTGCATCAAATTTGGTCTTAAAAAAACACCCAATTTAAAATTTTAGAATTATATTAATGTTTCTCAATCCAAAGAAATTTTATCTGTAGATTTACAATTTCCTTTCTTACGCTGCTAATTTTTGATTGTGCATTTCCTATTTCTGCGGAGTGTAAACTCTGGTGCGAGACACCCAGCAGTCTTTTCCCTATGTCTGTTGTAATTGGTTTGCATAATCAGTGCCAACTTAAGCAAATTATAAGACAGAGGGCTCATCCTACAGTTGTCCCTTAAACTTCTTGAGAAATCATGACTAGCTCAGGTGGCAGGCCAAAAATAATTCTCAGCAAACCTGATTTAAGCATAAGGAGATGATAATGCAGTAAGTGTTTGTATATTAGACTTGCTAATTTTATTACCTGTCTATGTATTCTTAAATTACTTAGTCCACAAGTTAAAGTAAAATCAATAGAAAATGAAAGATGCCTAAGGATAATAAGATTCTCTGTATTAGAGTTCTGTAGTGATTATTTTGTAAATTCACTTAACTGATAAGGGAATGCCAGCAGCTTTATGTGTTTTGATTCTCACAGACATATTTTTCACCTGCAAGGCATAGATGATAGTGTAAACAGGTTAATAGTAATGCTGTCATCTTAGAAACTGAACTTGGTCTTGTTTTGTCACAATTTTTAAAAAAAAATTGATTTGTCATGTGAACCTAGTTTGACATGACAGTCTACGTCATATTGTTAAGTAAGTTATTCCTATTTACAGAAAATTACCTTTAACATTTTTATTCTTTACTACTGGGTAATGTTTCTCTTATGTTTACTGTGAACATCCTCTCATTTGTTAGTCTCTGCTAAAGGCAGCATTATCATTAACCTGGCTAAGATTCCATTTTTAGCTATGTAATGTCACCTCAAATCCTAAAGCTGTACTGATAAGCCAAGGGTCTATCAATAGCTTTTTAGAATAATACATAGTGTTTATTATAAGCAGTGAATATAATTTGTAGTGCATTTAAGAACATTTATCCCAGTTTAATAAAAACAGTGTAAAATTAAAAAAAAACCAATTTAGTATTTTTGTTTTAAAGTCTGAAAAGAAACATGTTTTTAGCCAGATAAATGTTTAATGGTTTATCCTTTAAAATAAGGTTATTTTGGTAATGTCCAAATACTATTGTGCTTATTAGCTGCCTAACACTCCTCCTACAGGCAAAATGAGAAAATTACGTTTCAGTTTTAAATGCTAGTAGAGAACTAAATAATTAAAAACTATGTGTTAAAAAAACCCAAGCAACAAAAGGCGGTGGGTGCTGAGTGAAAGTCCTGTCTGCTGGTACCATCTGCGGATAGAGCTGAATGCCTTGAAATAGTACATTGGACAGGCTTTTTTTCTCCCATAATTGTTTTGAATCTTGTGAGGTTGGAGTGTGCATCTTGCTGTTACCACTTTTCTGAAACAGGGCTGTTATATTTACATACATTTACACACATAGCAGTGCCCAAAGGTGTGTTGCATAGTATAAGTTGAACGCTTTTGTACAATTTTTACACTGGAAGATAATTTAGTTCTAGTCTCTTCACGTGCACACAAGTGAAGCTTTAAATGGATTGTACACAAAAACCTTAAAGCAAGTTTGAATCTCTGCGGTGACTTTCAGCAGGTGCATGATACAAGACTCACAGGTTATTGAAAAAGCAAACCTTGACACTGGAGGGCTGAAAGACAGAGCTCTCTTCGTCCTGTGTTGTGTGTTGGTAGCTGGCTGTTGTTTCCTATGTGATCAAACGTGCCAGATCTGTTCCTTCATTGAAACTTCTGTTGCAATACTTTATTTGTTTATTTAGGAGTTTGGAGTTATATCTCCTACTCAAGGATATACAACAATCAAAAAGCATGTATGTAAATGAGTGAGTTTGGCATTTATTTTCTCCAGTTATCCCTAAATTTGGTCAGATTTTCCCTTTTCTTCAACCAAATTACTTTGTATACTACAGATTAATTTTAGTGCATTTAACCAAAGGTCTTAAAGAGGGGATTGTTTTTTGTTGTGGTTTTTGGGTTATTTTTGTTACATGGAATGAAAAGATCTCAGAAGTACCCAGTGCAGCAGAAAGCAGGAATTAGAATTTAACCTGAAACAGTGCTTCAAGTGTAGCTAAGGTGAAGCAATACTTAAAAATGGTGTCTGCACAGTCACCTGAGACCTCGGCAGTCTTGAGTGATGCAGCTGGGATATGTCTGTTACGAGAACAACAGTGACTCTTCTCAAAATCTGGTTCAAGAAATGCTTGTTCTACATTTGGGATACCTAGAAATACTGGCCAATAGTGATAATCTGAGATAGTATTTTAGAAATATATTACTATCTTGCAATATCTTATACATATTAAAGAAAAATAAAGGTAACCTCACCAGGCTCCTAGTTCATCTCACGTCTCTTAGTTTTGAGTCTACTACTGCTCTACTACTTCTCTTCATGCACAGTTATTAGGCTGGATGTTTAGGCAAAAACGACAGCCTTCCCCACACCCCCACTTTTAGGGGAGAATCACAAAGGAGAAGAGAAAGAGAATTGGGCCAATAGCATAGGTTCAAACTTACTATACAGGGAGTAACAATGATTTCCATCCAGTGTCAACGGCAGTTAATCTGTTGTTATCATTAGCAATTTTAATCCTGTTGACATCAGTCTGTGCCACGAGTGCCAGGATTTATGTGTGTCATGTGGAAGTGTCCCATGTTTTGCAGTGTGGGACTCATTACATGTTATCTTTTGTAGGAGTAGGGGCTGAACTGCGTGAGGTAGGGTGTTGCAACGTAGTGCAATATGTGTGACTGTTCAGATTAGGTGAGCTGTCTGTGCCATTCGGTCAGAAGGCTGTTGAAATTTAACGGGTATTGGAATTTACAGGTTGGGAACAAAATCTCCTTGAAAAACTTTTTAAATTGAGCATTAGAAATGGTTGGGAAAAAAATTAAATAATATATTTGTGACAATATTTCAACCAAATATATTATCTGAATCCTTCTGAAACTGCGAAAGAAACTCTTTCTTCCTCTTAACCAAAATTTATTGTGTGGGGTTTTTGGTTTGGTTTAATGTTTGTTTTTGTGGGGTTGTTCTGCTGAATTCGAATAGAACCAAATATTCAAACATCTAGCTTTTATTCCAGGTATCAGAATGACTTTTACATGTCCCTCTGAAGGTTTTCAAACCTACAGAAAACTTTTTAGATGTGGTCTTTCTATATCTGTGTTGAATTTTCCCTTTTTTTTTTTTTGTTCTACTCAATTGATTTTCTGTATGTTTTCAGTAAGTTTTTGCTGGAAAGTTAATTTCTTCATTACCTTTTTTCCACAATGGTTTAAAAGAGATGCTGTGAACCTCTGTCAGTCTCTCATCAAATTTGAAATTTCTTGAATTTATCCCAAACATTAAGCCTCACCATAGTCCTGCTATGTGATTTCCATATAAACTTAAGCTGTTAGGTAAAAATAAGATGGAGTCCCCATCACTCTGACTAACACTAGTTATTTTTGCTGCCTTTATTCTACAATAGCTTAACTATTGTACTTTTATCTCCCAGGAGAGATGCTGCATTTTGTAAATAATTCCTGAAAGCAATTTTAGTGATAGGTGTTTCTATAGCCAAAATGATAATTCTCTGTCTTTGATATCATCAAAATATCTAGTATTTAATGAAGAATTTCCAGAACACCAAGCACTAGGACTTTGCTATTCTGGTTGGGAGGTTTTGAAGTTACATGTTGAAACACAGTTGATCAGTGTGAAGTGTAGAAATTTTTTAACTTTTTTTACTTAAATTTACATATATTCACTGTATATACGCACATTCTGGTATATGTGTGTGCATCTATATATATCTGGGGGGGAGAGGTGCTTGAATTTTTGCAAGCAGCATTTGAATAGTTTGTAGAAATACTGTTATAACAGAAACAGACATGGAATGATTGTTTTAGACACCACGACTAATAATTTTAACAGTGTTTAGAAACACTGGAGAAAAGCCTTGAACTATGCTAGCACCAGGGACAGACAAGCATGAAAGATTAATGTAATTTTGCATATAATGATGCACATTCTTACACAAAAAATCCATCTGCAAGTGTCATGTCAGTCAGCAAAAATCTTTGATGGGTGGCTGCAGCTGGGCTGTCTCTTCTGGCAAGGCTGGCCTAGAAAATGCTAAATGTAGTTATGATGCTTTGTGCCATCTGTAGTATGCCAGTTTATCCTGTCTTCACTGGCATTTACAGTACTATATAGGGTATCAGCAAACACAGAGACATCAATGTAGAGTGACAGATTCATTTCCTCCAGAGGCTATGAACCCTGGTGTATACTTGTGCCACCTTCCTCTGTGTGTTATATTCTGTTGTCACTGGTATTTGGCTTGATTTCATACTTCTGTGTTTAACTCCTCATATTTTTGATTTAGCAATTTGCATATCCTAACACAAAGGCAATTAAATTTGATACTGAAATAATTTAGTCTTTACTGAGGATATGCTTGCATTTTCCTGAAGTTTACCAACTGTGTCAATGCTGAAACTTGCATTTTGATGCAACAAACATCTTATCTGATTCTCTGAATTTAAATGCACTAAATAGCCATGTGTCTGATGGCAGTTGAACTTTTGTGTCTTGCCTTTTAGCTCACATAGTTGCAAAACATACCTCCTCTCACTTTCAATGTATTTACTGATTACAGAAATAGTCTGAATTACTGTTATGTTCCTTATGTTAGAAGGACAAAATAATAAAACCCCTTTAATATTATCTAATATTTCTGATAATTAAATATTATTTTCCACAGTAACTGAATATGAAGGACATGCTCTCTCAGTACTTAAAGAATGTGAACTCCAGGCATTTGATGGGTAAGTTGGTTAGTGACAATGAATGTCATAACATTTCCTCAAATTAGTCTTTATATCCATTCCATCCAAAACTATGCTAGTAGGTATTTCACGAGTTATTCTCTTTCATGTGAAAAAAACCCAAGAGTTCTCATTAGACACTTTGTTTTTCATTACTTACCAGCAATAGCTATATATTTCAGATTAATAAACAATGGTAAATAAACATAAAGCATTTTTAAATATGCTTCATGAAAGCTTCAGTCTCTGTACTTGCAAAAATATGTGCCTTATATTTCGCTATATCCATTCAAATGGTTCTTAAGGAGAACATGATATCTGAAAGTAATGTGAGTGTTTTTCCATTTAAAAAAAGAGTAATCATTCAAATTTACTTGAAGTCAAGAGTGAAAATCTGTGTTTAATTATTTTTAAAGTCTTTGCTATGCAGATTAATCTGCTAGTCTTTGGTATTTTTACATTAATCATTCAATAATACACAAGAATAGTTTTGCCATACTATGGAAGACGTACAGCATTCTTACATCTCCAGTGGAATAAGCAGAGTGCCGTACAAGAAGGCTTAAATAATGTTATATAGTCTAATCAATTTATATTAAGTTTAGAAACTCACAAAGTTAAGTGAGAAAATATATCTGAAAATGTATATGCATTCCAGATTCTGAAGATAATTTCTTTCCAATTAAAACAGGCGTTTTTGGGGTTTTAGGTGGGGAACCAGTTTTTTCTGGAAACAGATACGAAGGTAGAGAAGAAAAAGCCGGGGTTTTATCATCTTGCACAAACCCTTTCTACTCTGAGTCTTATGAGTTGTTTCATCTTTGATCATTGGGTAGTCACCGGAGTACTTCTCCTGTAAGACTTCTCTCCAGCAGCCAGGACTAAGAGGAAATAGGAACAGAGGAACTGGGAGAAAAATAACCCTTAAGTCAGTACGATGCTAAGATTTCTGAGGTGAAAGATCTCTGTCCTTTCTAAGTTAGCTGTTAATGTTAGCTTTTTTTCTCATTCTATTGTAAGGGCTATAGGGATGGCTTCTATGAGAAGTTACTAGGAGCTTTCACAGTGTCCAACAAAGTCAAGGCCAGCTGGCTCCAAGATTGACTCACCACTGTCCAAGGCAATCTGTGATAGTGGTAGTGCCTCTGTGGTAATGTATTTGAGAAGGGAAAAAACCCTACTAAGAGCAGTTGCAACCAGAGAGAGGAGTAAGAATTTGTGCAAAGAATAACTTTGCAGGAAACACCACCAAAGTTAGTGAAGGAGGAGGGGAAGTAGGTGCTCCAGGTGCTGGAGCAGAGACTCCCCTGCAGCCTATGAAGAAGACCATGGTGAGGCAGGCTGCTGCCCTGCAGCCCATGGAAGTTGATGGTGGAGCATATATCCACCTGAAGCCCAGCAAAGACCCCACACGAGAGCAGGTGGGTGCCTGGAGGAGGTTGTGACCCCGTGGGAGGTCCATGCTGAAGCAGGTTCCTGGCAGCACCTGTGGCCCTGTGGAGAGAGGACTCCACACTGAATCAGCTTTTCTGGCAGGACTTGAAACCTTGGGGGAGACCCAGAGTAGATCAGTCTGGTCCTGAAAGTCTGCACCCTGCAGAAGAGACCCACACTCGAGTAGTTCATGAAGAACTGTTGGAGAAGTTTGTGCAAAACTAGAATGGCACTTCTGAACCTCCTTTTAGATGCAGGAGGCACTGTGTATGGTGGCAAGAGATAAGGTCATTTTTTGTGTCATTTTCACATGGCAGAGTTCATGCAGACCTATATCTGCCTTGCCCAAGCTCCAAAGCCAACTGGAGGTGAGTTACTGGAGGCCATGCCTGCATGTATTAGTCTGCTGCACTGCAATTTAGATGCTTACCCAAGCTGGTAGTGTGCTTACTGCCTTGCCTTGGGGCCAAGCCTTGGTGACAGAGAGTGCAGTGGTGATGCTGCGTTATCTTGTTTTTAGAATCACAGAAATACACAAATACTTGCATGCATGTGTTCCCTAAGCAGGAGCCTTCCAGTATTACAGATATTGGTTGGAGTAGCACTGGTTAGTTGGACCTCAGTTAACTGTTGATTGAAAAACTTGTGCCTGATGGTTAGAGAGATGTTTCTTACTCTAAGAAGCCTTCTTCAAGGTCTTAGGCAAATGTGTTTGCTCAGGATTCTCTGTTCCTTATGTGTAGCAGGTTCTTGGAATCTTGGAATCCCTGGCCCCTGAAGGTATCTCTATTTCCAGCCAAAAAGGCAACTTTTTATGATTAATGCTAAATTAATAAAAAATAAAGTTACCAGCATTGTTATGTTATTTCTTGGACTCTCCAACTGTTTCCAATAACAACACGTGCAGTGTCTCAAAATCACAAGAAAATATATCTGCTTTCAGAAGTGCTAATAGCCAGAATACAATCCATGTAAGTCTTCCCAGGTGTACAGTTTGGCAAACTGCAAAGATTAACTGGTTTTGCTGCTGTGGCAGAAACTTTTCAACCTAGGAACAAACTGTTCTAAACCAAAGAACAGAGACAAGAGGCAAGACAAAAGACAGGAGATGACTCCTAATTACAAGCAGCAAGAAAATATGTTCCAAACTTTTGCTATATGCTCCCTCCCCCTTATTTTTTCTTTGATATGTGCAATGTTCATCTAGATAGTGGAAATGTTCCTAAAAACATAGAAATTAAAAACTAGCTAGGAAAAAACAGGAACTGAAGAAAAGTGTTAAAGGAGCTGAGATTACTCATAGTGTTAGTAAATGTTTAAGTTTTTTCTTACAAAGAGCTTACCAGTTTTATATAATTGAATTATTGCACATAGCTTCACAGCTGCAGTCATATAGATGATAAAAATGATATTTTAAGTAAATGCCTCGTAAAGTAAATCTGACATTTATATTGTAAAGGCTTGGAGTACTATTGCTATTTTTATCATTAAAATGTGTTTACCTTAAAAACATTTACCTTGCAAACATTACTAATCTGGTGAATCACGGTAATAGTTACTTAAATAAACAAAACCAGAAAAAACCCACCACCTGACGTTCACTGTAACAGAGCTCTTACAGACAAATGCATTCCTCTCTATAGCCACAGCAGGTGGGAGTTTAATTACATGCTCCAGAAGGAGTGATTAAGTACCTTCATGCAAAGGATTGCTGGCACTAGGGTTTTATACCTTCCTAAATCCCTCAACTGCCTGCGTAGTGTGTGGAATTAGCTGTATTCAAGTATTTTAAATTTTATTGTAGTATTTGGTGAGTTGTTATGATAAGAGCAATTAAAAAGCATTTGAATGCTTGTGTGGGTTGGTATTGAAAGGTTTAAAGAAATTTTCCATGGAGGCACTTGAGCATGTGCTTAACTCTTCCGTTTGATCAGTTCATGTGCATAATGTGTGATAAGGTAAGAAATACTTTGTGTGTTGTTCAGTATATTAACTCCTACTCAGATAAAAGAAAGCAGAAATAAAGCTGCTTGGGTTTTGTTGTTCTGACAGTGATGCCCTAGTTTGTTCTAAGGAATGGGTTTTAGCTATTTGAATTACCTTTATGTAGGTGGTGTGTGATAGCTGCCTTCTACCTGTTTGCTCAGCTATGGAAGAGTTTATTTTGAGCTGTTTAGCATTTTTGTTTTGTAACAGGGTAGTTTGTGTCGGTGGGGATGGATCCATCAGCGAAGTTGCTCATGGTCTTCTACTTAAAGCCCAGATAGATGCTGGAAAAGACACAGACTATATACCAATGCCTGTCAGAGCACCGGTTCCTCTTGGAGTAATACCAGCAGGTGAGTCTAAAAGGTACTGTTACATTTTGTAAGTCATCTTTTTTAAGTCCCTCTGGTGTGTTTTACAGTTTTGGCTACAAAAGACACTTTTTGGTGATAAAGCTTCGGTTACTTAAGGGAGCTATTGAATAAATGTCCTAAGTTAGTGATTTAGATTGATTACAAATGACTAGATTTTAAATCATTATGATAATTTATAGTAATGGCACAGATGAGCTCTTTGCCTAAAGGAAGAAGCTCAGGAAGAAGAAAACTAAAATAGTTTTCAGATGATCCATGCAAAGATCAAGTTTTGCCCTTATCTGCTGCCCAAAATGATACCAAATGAAAATTCTGTTTTCTAGAATTTCCTTAATTAAGCCATGCTGTTTCGCTTCTCACTGATTTTCTTGGCAGGATTCTCAGTTGCATTCATGCTTTGGGTCTATTTTTAAATGGTGTCCCAGGAATACATTTTGCAGATTATAGTTAAAAATACTGTGCACATGAAACTGCTTTCTCTTTCCTTTCCTTCTACGCACCTGAAAATGTATGCATCTCTCTTGAAAAATCCTCTTGCTCCTTTATTAACTTGTACTTACAAAAATCCCACATCACTAGGAGTGTGGTGGTGTGTGTGTCCCTTCTCTGATTTTTTGTATTCGTCCTTCTCAGAGCACAGGTTGGGCCAGGCTGGGAGGCTTAGCTGGAATTACCACAGGCAGGGTTGATTCTGGACTGACATATGAACCACTTCTCTTTGAAAGAGGAGGGCTATTTTTGTGCAGACACAAAATGTTCCTCTGGTGTGGATGTTGATTTGATTACTTGATTTTGTTTCTCAGATATTTTTAACTAGTAAGGAAGAAATGCCTAAAAGCCAGGTGAACAGCAAATCCTTGCTTTTGGTTTTCAGCAAAAAAATGGAACAGAGCAAGCAGATTTTAAGCACTCTGACTTGCTTTGCATGTCTGAAAGCAGCATTAAGAGAGGGACTAGTTGCTTAAAAAATGCAAGATTACACAAGTTTTTTTTCTGGTTAAAAACTTGGTGGAACTTGGCATTGGTAAAAGATTCAGTAATCTCAAGACATGAAAAAATGCACTTCAGCACAGCAGTTGGACTGTCACTTATGGGTGAAGCCTCAAAAATTCTCAGCATTATTACATATCATTGAATCAATGGGTTGAGTTGCCATGAATATTTTGGTGATGGTGAGACAGACGCTGTCCAGCATTTGACTCTCTGGTATTTGGGCATGATTAAGTCACTGTGACTCAACATTAGTGCTTGCTGTCTTTAGGTTAAGTAAAATACATCATGATCAAAACAGATTTGTAAACTCAATATAAGGCTGTATGGCTTGTTACACAGAATTCCACAGGCTTTTTTTAAAAGCATGTGAGAACAACATATAGAATAATAGTTCAAGAAACTCTTTAATAAGTTGTTAAAAGTACTTAGCTTATTTTATTACCATACTATTGATATTTCAAAAAGTAGTCAGGAAATGGGTGTGATACTTGTGTACAAGAAGAAGATGGAACTTGATGGCCTGTTAACATTTCTCTCCAGAAATCCACTGTACAAACTTATTAGGGTTCTCCAGTTGAGTAAGAAGAGAAACTGTTATGGGGCAGTGTTACTTGAGTGCCTCAAAACCTGGTTTTAGCCTCTATTCTTAGCAGCTAAGACAGGATTTTGAAGTTCTAGCCAACTTGATGGGAAGGAGCTGCTCTTGAAACAGTTTACCTCCTGAAGAGAAAGGTCCAGAGGGGAGCATGTTTTTACAAAAATACTCTACTGTGCTGCCTTATTCTGGTCCCAATCAAAGGGATGAGATGTGGGGAAGCCTGCAGTTGTACTGCTGGCCATCAGCAGGAGTGTTTGTTGCTATGGGAACTACTGCTAAGAAACTGTGTGGAGGGGGAATGGGAGAAAGGGGAGGGGGAACTGGAAGGACATTAAAAAAGCTATCCAGTTGTTACAGAGCAAGAGACAATCTATATCTGATGACTATGAACCTTTTGGTCCTCCATGGTTCATTTAAATAAATTCATGATTTCCAATTAATTCAGAAAGTAAAATACTACTCAGGGGCTGTTAATTTCTGTGATATTTCAGGCAAAGAACCAAAATTTTGGTGCAGTTTTCATCAGAATTTTAGCTATGCTTGACTAGGAAGTCATTACATCACATTTATCTGTTTGGATGGGGGAGACATTAACAGCCTTATGAATATTCATGTTGTCTGGTTAATTAAGTTAATTGTGCTGCAGAAGTGCTTGCACTTCCAAGGACAATTTTTTTTCCTCTACAATTTCTGTTTGGTACCTTCATCAGTCATGCTTTACATGACCTGCAGATACTTTGTCCTCACTGTAATGCTTTTGCGTGTTTCAGAAGAAAGAGGTTGTAGGAAGTTGTTTGTAGTGTCATAAAAACAGGTTCATATTTTGAAAAGAATTTTTTGAATAATAACAATCTTCTTTGCCTCTATTTGAAAAAAATGCAGTTGACAGAGATGTTGGAGTTGTATAGATTAAACCTTTTGACACTAAACTGGGTAGTTGGAGTGAGATCTACAAATGCAACTGTTAAAAATCTGTGAGGGCTGCAAGCTCATATGTGAACATAAAGAAGGTTATTAGTCTCTGAACTAATATGACAGTGATCAGGGGAACCATCTTGTTATTGGTAAGTGATACACCGAGTTTACATAGGGCAGAAAAAGGTTTAGATGACTTGGGAAGATGACCAGTGGCATTACACCCACTATTATTGAATAAGCAATGAAATCAGCAAAGCTTCCATTTTTTATTTGTGGTATGATACCTTTCATTGTTTGGATTTGTTTATAAGATGCTTTTTTTGTGTGTGTAATCCTGCCTGTATAGGACCTAGGTAATAAGACAAGTCATTACTGGGATCAAAATACTGTTGAGCATGTATTAAGAGACTTTTAGAGAAGGTGATGGTACTAGCTGCTGCAAAACTGTGCGTGTTCTAGACCTCCAGCTTGTGGAAGGGTGGCTGCATTACTTACGTGCTTGAACACAGGCAGAACTTGTTTTCTTCTCCCAGGATTCACAAAAGGGTGGGGTTTTGCCTTGTTTACTTCTGCAGATGTTAATGAGTTCCCTAGATTTAAGAGAAGGATGCAATTACTTGTGCCTGTCCTGTTTAGTAAGAATGAGATTTAACTCTCATTAAAGTCGGTATGAAGATTGGTGTTGACTTCAGCTGTGGTCGTTTGTTATCTTGCTGCCATCTGTATTGATAAATGACTTTTACGTAAATGAGGAATCCCTCTTTTAAGACATACCAAGCCTGAGATTCAAAAGTATATTCTGCCTTGGCTCTTCTATTAGCCTAGCCTGATCTTCAGTGACAAACAACAAATATTTTTCAAAATAACAACTTCCCTGTTGTCATAGAATCACAGAATCATAGGGCTTGGAAGGGACCTCGAGAGGTTGTCGGGTCCAACCCAATTTGCATGACTTGTGATCTGTGCTTTGTGTGAGAGAGATTTCCACAGAAGTTGATAAGAGTGGGATAAAATAAAGGAAATGTTTGAGTATTTTTGAGCTACTTCTTGAGTTAGCTTCACTGGCTAAGTAGAATTCATTGAATCTAGAGGTTAAATATCATCAGTCATTCAAATAACTTTTTAGGCCAGACCTAAATTTTTTTTGTCCCTGAATTTTCCTGATAGAACTGTGTCTTATAATCACTGAATAGAAAAACTCACTATTCTATTCTGCATAGTAAATGGTATCTACAGCTACATTTTTGTCCTTTCTTACTCATATTGTACAGAAAGGAAAGTTCAAATTACTTTTAGTTGAGTTGTTGGATTGAAATGGTAATATTTTTAATAAGCTGGGCTTCCTGTTAGTGTATAGAGAGACTTTCTTTTGGGAGAAAAAGACTTCTATCTAGCATTTGAAGTTGTCAGTACATTCTTCTTTCAAAGTACTTTGTAATCCCATTTTTATGGGTTTATTTAAATGTTACTTTTAGGGCAATCACAAAGAAATTATTAGTATAGTCATCTATAACATTCTGAGACATGTGAATGACTGTCTTTTTTGGGGGATTTGGGGTTTTTTTTTAATTGTTTGAAGAATAAAACTGTACATAACCTGATTTCTACCACTGGAGATGTTAACTTCAAAGAATGTTTTGTACCAGTTCTCCTAATAGACCTCATGTCCTTCACATAATAGGAACCCTGAGAGCTCCTCTCCCTAGTGTTATGAAGGCTTTTGGTGAGGTTCTGAGTATTCTGAATTGCTGCCAGAGACTGAAGTGCTCTAAGGACATCAGGTGCTCTGTGTGATACTGAGATACAATTCTCAGTTATTTTACAAATTCTTATTCCGAGAAGTTATTGAAAAAAATCAAAGCATATAGTCCTGTATAAGAATGGCAAGTTGCCTTTAGAGCTTCATAGCTATGTACATCAGTCTTTACAAATTGAGTTGTTTGTTTGGGTTTTTTTTCCTACCACTGATTTGCCATCAAAGATTTAAGTTTTTTGAGATGAACATAATTTTTCAGTCTAGTACATGATGCTTTTACAGTCTTTATTTAAAAATTGAGTCTTGTTTGAAGTGTGGTAGTCATTCCTTTTCCTATCTTTCCCTTGCTTTAGAAAGACAAGTTTAAACGCTTCCATAAAACTTCAGGCACATTTAGCATCCTGAATTGTCTGTTGCTGCTGTAACACATTAAATAATTCAAGCAACAAGAAAATTATTTAAAAATCTAACTGAGCTCATTCCTTTATGGAATGTTAGGTTCTAAATTGCTCTTTTGTAATTTTTGTTATTTTAATTAATCCGTTATTGAATTATTCATCCCTTAATCAGTCATATGAAGAAGCTCAGTATTCTGACTTGGTTTTTTATATGTGCAGAAGTGAATCCTGTGACCCTGCTGCTTGGCTGAGCAGCACCAGGAATACGTTCAGTGAGAAGCAGCAACTTGAAATTCTGTTAAACCTGTACCAACTATTCTCTGTTCAGGATTTTTAAAATAAATTGCTGTTTAAATTACAGGTGATATACAGATACATTAAAGCAGAAGGGCAAAATTTACATGTATATCAATGTTTCTTACAGAGGTAAAGTGACTTGACCTGTGAATCACCACTACGCACGGGTCCCCACAACCATGCTGCTTTCTTTTACAAGATGATAGCTAGTTTTCCAGTCTCTTCCAACTCAATGCTGGTGTTGCTAGATCTTGACTTTCTGGAATATTTTTTTTTCTATTTACCAGATGACTTAGTGCTCTTGCCCTTGTTTCAAAATAAATTGATCTCTTCTATCCAGTAACTAGTAGTACAACTGGTCTGCCAATGTCCAGGCAAACACCAAGAACAAATTAGATGGCTCAATTTTAATGTACTGATTGCAGGTCAACAAGTTGTCACATGTCAAATACTGTGTTCTTTCTCTTTTTCAGTCATCAGAGTGTTCTCATATATAAAGTTGATGTGCAGCAATTAGTTTTATTCACTATTGCTTCTAAGAATTAAGAATGTAGCCTGTAAGAGGTACAGCAGCTGTCTTAGTCTAGATCTCATAGAATTTTGTCTGGGAAATAACACTTTTACACTGGTTGAGTATTGTATTATTTTTTTCTCACTTAAAAATATTTCCCAGATACATCTTATTAGATAATCTGTCTTCTAGTACAGCTCTTTAGTACAGCACTTAAGTATAGAAATTTTTTTTAGGGAGATGGCTTAAGAAAGAAAGAAAAAAAGGAAATTTTTCCAAGGTCTCTTCCCCCCCCAGCTTTTTATGACACTTAAGGATGAATTTGGAGAAAAGATTTTATAGAATGTCTAGAAGTTTTAATGGTCTTAATTTGTACTATTCAGCATTTCTGCTGTTACCAAAACTGAGTAATTGGGGAGGGGGGAGGTTCTTTTTCTGGAAATGCAGTAAATGTCTCTGTTTCTTCATTCAAATAAGTTGTGTGTATGTATTTTTTTTTTTCTTTTCTTGTTACTCTGTTTCTGTCTTATTTTTACAGTAGCTTGTGTTCATTTTTACAGGTACTACTAACGTTTTGGCCCACACTCTTTATGGTATTAAGCATGCAGTGACTGCAACGTTGCACATTATAATGGGTAAATGTTTTTACAGACATTCTCACATTTGAAATACTGAAGCAACGTTTAGAAGTTTGCTGTGAGCAGTTGTTTAGTGAAAACATGCCGTTATGCCAGGCCACTGTAAACTATATTGTAAGGCATTTAAACCCAAATGACTCTGTCCTCATTTAGAGTGTACTGGAAAGGTAATGATTCTCTGAGTATAGTTTAGCAACAAAGGTTGTGGCCCTCATCCTCTGGTACCTAAAATCTGCTAAGGAATAGTGTCTGATTTTGGTGTTCGTGCCCTGTTACTGATGGTTACTCAGTGTGTGTTGTTACATTAATCAGCTGATTATTCTAATTGAATGTGAAGACAGTGGGAAAATACTCAATACTGTCAGCTTGAGAAAGAGGTTAGAACTATACTTTTCAGGGAAGGAGTTCCATATTTCTGAGGAAGTATCATTCATCTCTTTAGCTCTGTACCTGTCTTTTAAATATTAACTGTTTCCTTAAGAAATCTGTGTTAGGAGAAGAAACTGTATCACTTTCCATTCAGCCTGCACACAAGGTGTTTGAACGTGACAATGTAATTAAGCTGAAGGAAAAAGCTAGTTGCCAGGAGACACTAGTGGGGAAGACAAGATTAACTTTGAGTGTGTTTTCTAGATGCGCAGTCTGTAGCGGAAAAGACTTTGCTCTGTTTTCTAGATATTAATACAGAAGCCTTTGTGTGCAAAATCTAAACCAGTGTTTTTAAATTGGACATACTCAGTCTAGCAGAAACCACCACCCAGGTTCTAGTACATAAAAAATACCCTATCTGGAATAGAATTAGATGTGCAAATTCCATCACTGTAAACATGCATACATTTGAACCCTGTAGTTAAGAGTTCCTGTTAACTCCTCTCGTACTGTGTTTGTTCATTACACACATTTGGTGCAGTGGTTGGAAATATTTATGTAGCAATATTGTGTTTTCTTTGATGCTGAGTTCTGGAACTTTGAAAAGAATGAGGAGTGATACCCTGTGCAGCTTGATGGAATTGCTGAGTTTCTCCCACAAAATTTTTAGTATTTTGCAGAATCTAGACATTCTTCTGTGAAATAACTGCTTTTATAAAGTCTTAATTATAGAATCACAGAATGCTTTGGGTTGCAAGGGACCTCAGAGATCATCTAGTTCCATCCCCCCTGCCATTTAGATTGATCCCAGTTTCAATCAATAAAACTTGATTTTCAAAAGAAAGCAAACTGGAGTTTTTTTTCTCTCCGTTAAGTTAGATTGAAAGGAAATGACAAGATGTATTCAGCTGGCAATGCAGATGTTTTTTGTAATTTCTGATCTTTATCATTGAAATTTTAGGACACATTCAACCAGTAGATGTCTGCACTTTCAGCACTCCAAGCAAGCTTTTGCGGTTTGGGTTCTCAGCTATGTTTGGTTTTGGTGCAAGGACGCTGGCTTTGGCTGAAAAACACCGTTGGATGCCCTCCAACCAGCGGAAGGATTTTGCTTTTATCAAAACACTGGCAGATCTCAAGTATGCCATGAACTGTTACATTTTTCTAGTATTTCTTATGTTCTTGAATAAAATGCAATAATTATTGTGGTAGAAATACAGACAGGAGTAATTTAACTATCTTAACTTTTTAGTTGCAGATGAATTTAGCTCAGATGTAAGAGGGATCTATATCACAAGTCAGAGGAGATAAATTCTGTTTATTCAGTATCTCCTTTAAACCATCTTAACTTGGATAAAAGTCTGTCTAGCAGTTAGAATATTGGTTTACATGATAATAAATATCAATACTCCTCTAGGCCAGAGGAATGTGAAGTATCATTTCTACCTCTACAAATTCCACAGGAAGACTCTCATGAGAATGACATGTAAGTAAACCTGAATCAAGCAATTCCAAAGCTAAAAGAAAAGACATTCCTTTAAAGATAAACTTATACAAATTCTTAACTTTGTTCTGATTTGATCATCAGGTAAAACTACATTAAAAATATTTATTTTGACAACTGCAAACTTGTACACTTTGTAAAATGTTCTCTACAGACTATGGAGGGTTTGTTATGAAGCAGTCCAGCTCAGTGTTACTGGTTTGTTCAGTTTTATGAATGCTTCTACTGAGATTTACTTCTTTCCTAAAATAGATGTCATTTAAATGTAGTAAAGTGACTTCAAGTTATTTTACCTGTGTGCTTCTACCCTTTCAGAAAGAAGAAAGAGAAGATTAAAAAAAAAGGTGAGTTTTTGCTCTTATGATTATTTAAAAGTGAACAGTGGCTGCTTAAACTGGAGTAACATAGAATTACCCTGTTATATTTAGGTAGCAAGGATCAGTGGCACAAAATTCACGGTCACTTCCTGAATGTGAGCATTATGGCAATCCCTTGTCTGTGTTCAATGGCACCAAGAGGCTTGGCACCTAATACGAGGTCAGTAGGGGTTTAGAGAATTAGTCATGTCTATAAATTCTGACATCTTACCTTAAGACCTTGGCTTTTCTGAGAATGCGAGCCTGTGTTTAGGTAGTCTGCTGCCTCTGGAATGGGGGAGGGAGCATGGACTGCAGCAGACTCGATAATCCCGGGAATTGTAATCAGTTTTTGGATCAGCCAAATAAGGTCAAGCAGTCTAACTAGAATAATGAGTGGATAATTGCTGTGATTAAATTAGTTGGCAAGTCTGACTTAAGTAGTAGTCATCGAGCAGTCATCTGTCATAGGATTTGGCTATATGTAGAAACTTCATTCTTGGATTTTATTTTATTGTTTCAAGT
The DNA here is from genome assembly GCF_964237585.1 of Gallinula chloropus. NCBI lineage: Eukaryota > Metazoa > Chordata > Aves > Gruiformes > Rallidae > Gallinula > Gallinula chloropus. Next base: position 26,032,865 of record NC_140090.1, on the reverse strand, counting down.
AGAAAGGTGCCCCTCATCTCCTTTACAGTCAGCAAAAACAAAGTATTAATCTTTCTCCTGTCAGGAAAAACTGAAATTCACACTGGTCTTCTGTCTTTTTTTTTCTTTTTCTTTTTTTCTTTTTTTTTCCCCCTGAACTTGGGAATTACAGTTTGTTCCTATAGGGGTTTTGGAAACAAATGAGTCTGTAATCTGGTTGTTCATATTGACTCATTTTGCCTTTAGCTTATTGTTGCGGGCATGCTTTGTGGTGATCAAGTTACTGGGTGATAAATATTTGTACTTCATGTTTCTGGTTGAGGATTAAGCAGAGGAGCAAGTACAGACTTTGTAGTTGTATGTGAAATACAACATGCTCCCTCAAAAGGAATGCAGAAACTCACATATATATGTACAAAAACTAACCCACTGCTCAGGGAAGTTTATGGAACGAGTCTGTTTCATTTAGTTCGATTATCATTAGGTGAAAATAGATGTGCCTTAGAATTAATCAGGTATTTTTAGACAAATCACTGGTTGATCTGGAAGAATGTTTCTTGGAAACAATGTAGAAGTGAATGGTTTTGATGAAACTTACTGAGAAGTGTTTTTTGCTAGAGAGGTCCTTCTGAGTCTCCTATATCTCAAGATAGTGCCCTGACACCGTCCCATCCCAGGAAGTCACTGTTCAGCGTTTTGTGCATGTATAGCAGTTAGTAGAAGAATTCTGTCAAGAATTGAAGATACGAGTTGTTTTTAGCTTTGCTTTCTCTTTCCATCTGTTCTGGCACCTGTTTCTCAGTGCCAGGGAATTTTATGACAACTCCATGCAATTATTGCAGGTTTGAATAAGGCTGTTTCACAGACAGTGTGGTTGCTCAGTGGATCCCTCTATCCTTTCATATGTGGACATCCTGTTTTTCCCTCTAAAAAATACTCATGTGCAGTCAGCTTTGTAGGGAGGGAAGAGTAGACTCTTCAGATGGGTTTCTCTTAGTGAATAGCATCTTGACTGTAATGCTTTTCAACGCTAGAAACCTGAAAGTTACACTAGTTATTAGAGACTTGAGACCCATTATGGAAGTGTCAGCTAAGACTGACTATGTTTTCTCAGTCTCTCCTATTCTCCCCAAGAGGTTTTTTGCCATATGAAGACGCTTGAAGGACAGTGAAAGCTTTGACTGCTGATTGTAACTCTAGTTATACTAGTCTAAGTTGGCAGAAACATGTCAAGATACGTGGAACTGTCTGCGCTGCGTGAGCCGTGAGGGACATTTGTTTCCCACAGCGTAGGCGCCGTGCTTCGCTGCAAACTGCACTTTCAAGAGAATCAGTGAGAATTTGTAGTTATCCCTGAAGATAAATGGCTGTGGTGCCGAGTGCATTACCCAGCAGTCTGCTGTGCCCTTCTATTGCAGCAAATATAAGGAGGCAACTTTTTCAATTTCACCTTGGCTGTTTTCTAAATCAGCAAAGTAATTCTGTGTCAGGTGGCTTGTCTAATGGTTGGATAAAAAGTATCTTCCTAGCTTGTGCTGTATCGTCATCTAAGAACATTCCCGATGCAGTCGTTCAGTAGTCAGAGAACTATGAGTGAGAAGGGATCTGTGGTGGTAGGCTGGAAGTGTTTTTTAATTTTATTTTACACATTCTTAATGCATTTTCCAAGTATTCTTGCTGAATAAATATATATACGTGTATGTCGATATAATCAGAAGATACGAAATATATTTATATAAAATTATGTAAAATATAACAGTCTCTGCAGTGCTGTCATTGTTCATCAGATACACTTCTTGAACACTGATTTGTCTCTAACTTGAACAGGACTTAGGCACAATTGTCTTGAGATTCAGGTTGTTAACTTCTGTGACAAGGTGCAGTGGCACTAAGGAATCTGTGAATTGATACTAGCTTGTGGTCTGACACGAATTCCCAAAGATGCTAAAATGCCAGTGGCGACTGGATACCTAGGACCATTGAGTACCTGCACCACAAGGTCTCTTGATCAATCTCTAGTATATGGAATTCTTGTCTTGTACAAAAATTCCCTTCTGTTTGTAACTTCTGTGTGCTTCGTGACAACTGTAAATGTAACTGTACTGAGAATAGCGGAGAGGACAGCAGCATAGTTGAAGATCAGGACCTTTGTTAGGGCAGCATGAGTGTTACTGGAGAAGGTGAATGAACCCATCTGCTCTGGGTTGTATGATGGGAAAGCTTTGCCTCACAACATTCATAGTAATTGTTATACTTTGTGTAAAGATAAATTTGTGATCCCCAATGTTTAAAAATAATCTGTTAAGTAGAAAAGCCAGTGTTTTTTGTTTTTTTTTTTAATTGTATCTATTATAGTCAATGAATTATAGATACTGATAAAGGAGTACAATTTTATTATTACAGTGTATGCTATAAATATATCAATGCAAAATAACCTCAGTTGCATAGTTTATATTGATCGGGGGGGGGGATTGGCAAAAAGATTAAAAAACCCATTGAGACTATTCTGTTAATCTATTCTTGCTAGCTTCCTTCTAGACTTTTGAAGAGTGTTAAACTTCCATAATTAATTCTCTTTTGGGAACCAAATTGGTCTGCTTTTCAGGTTGAATAATGGGAGCATGGCTCTTATTGTTGTACAGAATACTTCTCGAACAGAGTTTGTAAAACACCTGAAAAGATACACCAGCGTAAAAAACCAGGTACTGTGAATTTCCTTCTGGAGGTTATAAAAAGAACAGTTAATCGTGAAGTTGGACATACTGCAAGAGTTAACGTTGGCATCCTCATAAGGAGACTTAGCTTCCTGTCAGAATACATTAGCCCCCTTTTTATCTGATTTTTTTTTTTTAAATCACTAGACTAATACCGATTAGCCTATTTCAGCCCATCTGTTGTGGTTTAAATTGTATTTGTGTGGCACCATAGTTTTAAGGGTGTAAACCCCTTTCACCACGATGCAGGAAACGCACACTGCGTTGAAATTCTGTGTAGCAGGGAAACCAAGAACACAGATGGGGCCACATCATGCAACGCCTTGTAAGGATTAGGTAAAGTCCATAATTGCAGCAGATGAGCACGTGCTATGCTGGCAGGGGTGCATTGTGACCACTGATTTTTAGCAGGTATGCCTTCCATCTAGTCCTGAATGTTTGCAGAGCTGCGTTTCAAAATTGTGGTCAGAATTATGTTTTGGAAGCAGAGAATGAAGTGTGCAAACTCAGTGCCGTATTGCTGGCCTAAATACCCAGTGTGTAGCCTGAGTGTACACAGTCACATGCTTCAGGAGGATGTGAAATCACTCTTACAAGAAGGTTTAGATTTCAGTTAGATAACTGTTCAGCAGTCGGAGGGTTTGGAGGGGAGGTGGATGACAATTCCACATGACAGCACTAACAGCTGCATTTAGGAGTCAGCTGTTTTTGGAGGAAGGCTTTGCTCTTCTCTTAGCCTTTTCAGTTAGACATCAGACAAGGAGATGTAGACCCTCCTTTACATTTAAACTGATCATTTACTGGAGTTCTAACTAGCTTGGTTTAGGATAGGATTACTGGCAATGATAAACAGAGTTCAGAGAAAACTCTGCTTCACATACTCTGAAAGTGCTTTTGGTGTGTGCATGCACACCTGTAAATTGAGCAAGTTGGATATGGAGTGCAAACGGAACGCTTCCATTTTGCTTGAGGCACCATTTAGGGTAAAAATAGCATGTTAATCTCTAAGTGCTGACTGGAATATAAAATGCCTGATGTGGTCAAAGCTAGAGTTAAGTGTTCTCATTTACTTAAGACCAAAAAAAGGGCAAGCTTTTTAATTTCAAGTAATCCAGTTTGTTGCTAAGCTACCAGCGATGTCTTTCATCTTCATTTAATATGTGTCTGTGTTTGGTTTAGTTCAATTTCCCCTTTGTTGAGACCTACACAGTTCAAGAAGTAAAAGTACAACCAAGGATTAAAAGTGTGCCTGATGCCAAGGAAAATGCGTGTTTGAATGCTGCTTCCACAGAAGGAAATCACCCTTGGAATATAGATGGAGACTTAATGGAAGAAGCATCAGAAGTTCATGTTAGGTAAGACTAAGAATTACATTCATGGAGGGTATGGCTCCAACAGGTTGGCACGGCGATACCAAAACTGGGTGCAGGAAATACCATGAGAACACCCCTTTTGTGCACTTTGGTGCACTGCACTGTCTGGCCCCTCTGGCATCGTTTCAGCCTCTGCCCTGTTGCCTTGAGCCCATCTTTGGAAAGGATTGTTATGACCCACTCTGCCTTTCCTTTCTGGTGCTTTGTCAGCTTCCAGCCCCAGTTCTTCTCTTATTTCTGCCTGTCACTTTCACCTTCTGTTACAAAAGTTACAGAAAGGTCTGTGGCTCAGGGAGAAACTCCTTTTGGGATTAGGGTTCCTGTTTATAAAGCAGTGTGTAACCTTAATAAAAAACCTGTAGTTGTTTAGTTGTGGGGAACTTGGTGCTGCTTGGGAATAGTTTCCATATGTAGGATCAAAGGAGGAGACTATGACCGCATGGGGCAATGGGAGGATTGTCAGTGGAATTAAATGTGGTGGCTCATTCCTCTGCAATGCACACACCGCTGGTGGAAGGGCTCAGAGCAACAGTCTGGTCAGTTAAAATGAAAGGCAGACCATGCTGTAGCCTTGCAGGAATTGCCAAAATGCAACTCCCCCAATGGTGTTCCATACAGCAGTTCACACACATTTGTTTTCCCCACCCCCAGCCCCCAAAAGTGGCACACCCACTGCAAGAGGTAATGAAATGGATAAAGTTTGACTTCTCACTTCACAGGGTACACCCCCAACTCATGAACCTCTATGGAGTGAACACTGATGACCTGGAGAGTTCCCAAGCAACATGCAATTGCATATAGAACGTGCACACTTGCCAGTTGTAAGGAATCCTTTGCTCACCTCTGGGCACAGCTTTCCAAGGCCCTTTCACTCACTTAATGCTGTTGTTGTGGCAGAAGTGGAACTGGGATGTTTGTAGTATTTCTGCTTTTAAATCTTTATATTTAAGTGCAAAGAAACTGGTAGGCTTGACAAGAAAAACTGAAAAGATTGTAGTTGTCTCTCACAAATTTGGAGTCCGAGAGGTGGCTGTCAGAATAGAAGAAAATATTTTTTCCTTTAAAATTATTCTACCTTTTGCAATAAATACAGTATGAAGTACTTCTACGACTGCTGCTGTCAGATAACTCAGTTCAAATAGAGCTGCTGAGCAGAGGTGTGGTACTATCTCACGCTGAAGAATGGTGCAAAATACAGATTTTAAATCTTTTAGTCAAGTATTGCTCTATATCTAGGTATCATTTTTAATGTTGCCTTAATATACTTGCTTTCAAATTGTTTCTAGTCAAACAGGAGTACAAAAGAATATGGTGATGTCTTAGCCGGCTTCCTTTTGGTTGAAATGTATTTTTAAGACTACTCTTTGTACAAAATAAATATCCAAAAATATTTTGTCTACCCTAGAACTGAAATGATATTCCACATAGGTTCTGTTGTTGCTGAGAATAAAGTTATGATAAATAACTTGGAGCTGACTGAAATTTTTGTAACTAACTTTCTTATTTTTATGGGTGTTTGGGGTTTTTGTTTGTAACATCAAATATTTAATACAACTATTTGAGAGGACAGCAAATAAGGACTATAGGACTACATTCTATCTGGAAACAGGCTTGCTTTGAGATGGGGAGAAGTAGCAGACTGACAGGTTTGTCCATCTACAGGACTATGAGGATAACTGATGTTCTCCCGTTCACTTCTCTATGGATTGTTCAGAAGGTGGCTGACATAATGGTAAGAAAGCTGCGCTGTTGCAGGGCTAGAATGAGTCCAAGCTTGTTCTTCAGTCAGCATGTGAGTGTAGCATCAAATCCAACCCTCCTTTTTGTTAAGTCAAGGCCCTAAGCCTTTAAATGGGTCTATACCTACACTCTTTTATTTGGTTTTAAATACTACTGGCAAACAGACTCTTACCTGTGATGAAGAGACAAGGCAAAGAAGTACTGCCCAAAGGCACTGGAGGTGGTTATCTGCCTCCTATGAACATGCTGTTGCTTTCTGAAAATCTCATGCAGTTTCTGTGGGCGCAGCGGGCCGGTGGTGAAGGCCAAGTGCCCAGACAAGCAGCTGCCTGCATCATGTAACCAGTTCCGCTCTTCGCCCTGGAGTTAGTGGCTGCAGAGCAGGGTCTGAGTCACAGCATCCTTGGGGCTGGACCAGCCCTCCTGCTCTGAGATCAGATCTGGGCACTTGGGGCTTCAGCCAGTCCAGCCTTGAAACCTCCAAGGACGGAGACGACACAACCTCTCCGCACCCTGTCCGGTGCCTGGCTGCCTGCGGGAGGAGAACGCGTCTCTTCACGTCTGGTTGGAAGCGCTTGTCTCAGTTCATACCTGTTGTCTCCAGACAGCACAGTGAGTAGAGTCCAGTTAAAGCTCCTGTAACTGATACCATATCACATCTACTGTTTTTAACACGCTAAGACAGTTCAAACTAAACTTCCTAAAGTTGTCTAAGAAGGAGATTCCCGCTACATTTAGTAGATGTAACTGGCTTTGTGACATAACAGAAGATTAACAAAACCAATGCTGTTTCTTCTGCAAGTTCAATTATGTGCTTAACTAATTTGGGTTCATTTTATTAATGCTTTAGAACCTTGCCACCATTAGGATGTTGTACCCTCATTTTTTGGCTACCCTGTTTATAAAAGCTAATTGGATTTTGTTTCATATCCTAGGAACAGGCTGCCAACATATAGATAATAACAAAATCTGAGTAGGAACTCTACAATTTCCAGGGCAACATTATCACATGTAGTGATGTAGGTAAACTATTTCAGAGATACATAAAATGCTTTGGTTTCTCTTCCTTGCATTGTTTGCACTAAAAAGAATATTTTTCTCAATCTGCTGTAATATCAAATTAATTTGTGTTCAAAGTTACTTGGCTAAAGTGAAAAAATTCACTAAGGCTGGTTGGAAGACAAGCTTTTTCTTGCAAGTCAATGAAAACATACGCAAAATATGCTTCACATACTTTATTTTGATTTAAAAAAAATAAAAGATGCACATTCATTTGTCTTTACAGAAGATCTTAGAGACAAAATTTACTTTAGAGCGATCTGCATCTTTGGCATCAAATGAAGTGAAAGGAAATTACAAAATGGTCCCCGACACCTTTAGAATCTGCGGACACGGCGGCTGTTATGGCACCAAACACTCCATTAGCAACAGTGCTTGTGGAAGACACGCTGTATCGCTTCTGCGTCTCCGGGAAACTGCCGTGGGAGGTGCAGCCTCCAAGTGTAGGTTTGCGTTACATTCATTTCCCCCTGCAGTTGGGGAGACAGCAAAGGCGCAGCCTGAAAGGCCACACTGCAGCCCGCAGCTGCGGTAAGTTCAGCTGGTGAAGAAGTAGTAAGTTCCCCACTTGTACTGGGGAGCAATGTAACTTTTATTTTTCCCCTGGACCGTACTATTTCACTAAAGCTAGGTGGCAGTGCAAACTTGTCTAGCTGAAGAAACTTCCTGGAGTAGCAAAGCAGTGGTTTGAACCATGTTTCTAGTCAGTCATTTGCCTTTCTGCTGCGTGGCTTCTGCGGCTGCCTGTCGGGGTGGTACCTATCTAGACACATCACAAGGACCCAGGTTAGCTCTCTAATTGACTTCCTCATTAAGTACTTTCAAGTAAAGGCTGGCATTTGGAGTCTTTTGGGTATGTGTTTCTCTGTTTTGTCATCATGTGAATTCTTTTATTCAAGTCCTGGAAGACTGCCAGTACTAAATACTACTCTACCAAGTACTATAGATAGAAAATTCTTAAAATAAATTAAAATAAATACTTGCTTTAAAAAACCCCACATCAAAATATTTCATTGGAGGAGTCCAAAACATCATTGCAGCAATATGTGAGGAAAGGACGGAACAAATAGTTCTGTCATGCTTGCAAGTACCACGTTAAAGATGGCTACAGGTTAGGATCTCCAGTACACCCCTTGTTCTGTAGTTGCAGGAAGGTTCTGTGCTGCATCACCAGCCAGCCCCACAGCCGTGCCAGCTCTGAGCTGGCTCTGGCCTGCCTGGGTGTCTGTCGCTGCTGGGTGGTGGTGGTGGTGGTGCCTGTGAAGCCAAAGCTTGTGAGGTTACCTTCAGAAGCCTCAGAGAACTTCCACTAACTGTCTTCTATAGCCACACACTCTCCCCTTACAGTCCTTTTGGTTTAAGCTAATTTAGCCCTGTAAAGCTGCCAAAGCAAGATGAGGGAGGATTTCTTCTTGAATGTCTAATCAAAAGAAACTTGAAAATGAATGGCATAACCCATGCTAACTTGTTCAAGATCTTTGTTCCTAGGATTGGCAAACATTGTTAATTTCTAGAAATTTTGCTTTCCAGTATGTAATTCCTCTTCTTTTTTTAATCTTTAGTGTTCTTCTGTCTGCTTGAAATGAGATACACGTACATAATTTCAAATATTACCGTGAGACTTCAAAACCAAACTGCTTTAACATTTCTGTATGAGAAGAACAACAGTACTGTAGGGTGAACTCCTCCACGTGTTCAAGGAAATCAAGTATTTTTTGTAAGGGTGAGCGAGCTCAGGACCAGTTTTCTTATGTATCTCCCGCGAATGTTACGTTCCTCATTTTAAAACCAAACGTCTGTTTGCCATCTTAGTCATCTTTGTTCCCACTTGTAAAGCTCCAGCTGCCTCTCCTGTTCGTGTCCTGGGGGACGGATTTGTATTGCCTTTTGAAAAAGCCAATCTGAAATACACAAGTTTGAAATCTGCGGTCAGCAAATCTCTGTCATCAAACCGAAGCCACAAAAGACAAACAACCAAAACGCCGGTCGGTGGTGCTGGGGAGTGACAGTGTTGATACCATTGCTCAGTAATCTACAAAGCAGCTTTGCTTTTTCTTTTACTTTTTGGGAGGCTAATGCTCTGCTGCAAAGAGTAAGCCCACGTGGGCTTGTAACAGCCCACAGAATCGAGTATTTTTTTAAATGTGAAACAGTAATCAAACTTTGCTGTGAAACCTGTTTCATTTCTACACTTCCCAGGGAAAAAGAGAAAGTCTGCATGTACATAAAGAAGCCAACAGTCTGCTACCTGCTTGCCAGAGAAGCTGCATCCTTCTTATTTTTCTTTTTTACTTACGCGCAGGGTTTGGGTGGGTTGGTTTTTTTTAGCATTTATGTTGCAATTTAAAATCTTAAACATTTTATTCTGGCGTGAAGCGATGTTGTACTGTTAGTCATCACGTGTCAAGTGACACTGAAATGTGGAGCATCATCCCCATACCCGATGTGTTTGATATCATTACGTTATATAAATCATTTGCAAACATGAGATGCCACCATCAAACACCAAGAAAATGTAGAATAGACAGAAGGTAAGAGGAAGGAAAACAGAAGCATTTTGAAAAAAAGCAAAGCTACAGGGGAATGATCTTTCTTTAGAAAGGACAGATGATAATAAAAGATTATTTATGATTTAACTTCCATTAACAGATCCAAAGATCCACTGACAGTGTGAGTTCCTGACCTGAGAAGGACTGAGGAACACTGAGGACCTACCTTCCACAATATGAACGATAGAAACAGAAACAAGATAACGCCCACTATCAAACCGATGCCGATGATGAGCACGGTAACACGGAATTTGGGTTTTTGGTGGTGCACTCCTTCCAAGTAGACCTGCAAAGCAGAAAATGTGTCAGAATAAATGATTATTTTTTCCCAAAAAAAAAAGATCCTAAACCAAGCTAGGAAAATTAATTACATTAACTAACATTCTCTCCATTGCCTGCATACAGATACATATGGCATTCCACAGATTTAATTGCTGGTGGGTTTTCTACTTTAAGGAGTAAAGAAAAATAAAGAAATTAAGATAATTCTTACATATGCAACTTGCTTGTCCCTGTGCAGTTCAATCACTTTTGCACTTTTCTCTGGTGAGGCTGTTGCTCTGACTTCAAACTTCAATGCTGATGCATCATCCTGATTTAAAAAAAAAAAAGAAAAAAGTTTCTATCTTTTAAAAAAATAAGTTCAACGTATTAACTCCTACCCAGCAAAAATGGTAACACAGCTGCTCATGGAAACAGAATCTCACACAAACACACAATGGTGCCTTTCTGATCACAAAACAAATTAGTGCCAGGAGCTGGAAGGAAGCCCAGCTGGATTTTACTTCAGTCCACATCCATGCCGTTTTTCTTAGAGACATACAATGAGTTTATATTAAACCCCAACCAGAACAGGCAAAGCAACGCATACAGGTCAAAGTAGGCTGTGGAAGCCCCGTCCCTGGAGGCATTTAAGGCCAGGTCAGATGGGGCTTTGGGCAACCTGGTCTAGTGAGGGTATCCCTGTCTGTGGCAGGTGGGTTGGAACTTGATGATCTTTGAGTTCCCTTCCAACCCAAAGCATTCTGTGATTCTATACTCTAAAATACATCTTTTTCAGTGGTTTGAATTTTTCACATACTGACTTCTGATGACTTACGAAGTTAGCACTGAAAACATAAACCAGTAACACCTACCCCTTTGCAAACGTATGCTAGAAAAAATACTATACCTAGGATTTATATGCAGAGAATAATGCAAAGAAGCCTTCAAATATTCCCCTCAAGTATGTAAAATGCACATATTACCATTTCTAAAAGTGAAGGAGTAGGCTCCAGATGCAGCTGAATGGTTGCTTCTTTCCCACTCTCCATGTTCCCAAGCTTGCACCATATTTGTAAGCAAAGGCTGTCATTTGTCATGCAGTACTGTAGAAGGGAGGGTAAAATTAAAAGAGTAAAATTTAAGTTTATAAACTTTACCATCTTAGTATTGAAGACACTCGGGAACATAGTAAAACCCAAGGACTTGTATTTGTTCCTGAAAAGTCAGGGTGTAACTCTTGGTTTTCATCCATCACTGTCAATCCATACCTAGCAGAGGAACTGTACAAGGGAATAACCCAAGTGTTGCAGAAGGCAACAGGTCATTTTTCTTAAAAGTGCAATCTTTCTTAGAGTGTAAAATAATAATTGTCACAACTGGATTAGATGGCTTTTTTACACTGTTATTTCAAATTAGCTCTTATCAAGAATGCCAAAGACAATGACAAGATGATACCCAGCACAGCCCACTGACCCTTACACTTGCATGCTGGCACCTTGCACCATTTCAGTCAGCTTTGGAGAAGACAAAATAGCCCAGCCTGTACATGACTATTCTTTATCCAAGACTGCAATGCCCAAGTTCTGACCTGATACTCGAGTGCAGACTGTCTTGCAACCTTTGGTTGATGTCCCTTGTCATTTCCCTAAAGTCCTGAACTAACATGTCCAGCTGCTTTTACGATTAAATGATTAAATAAAACTGCATTTTATCAGAGATGAGTTGTATGTCTGATTTCTCAAAAATGGAGCTCTAGAATTGCAGTTCTGCCTTGGATGACATCCTCAGGAACCTCACCTCCAGCAGGGTCCCTTGGCAGGTACAGAGGGACAAGCTCTACCAGGCCAGGCATGTAGGGTATTCTCCCAGCCTCCCACCTATTTTACTAAGAACTTCCAGAGCCAAAAGTGATTTCCATGTATTTTGTAATTCTTAATGAATCTCAGACGCATTAACTTGTATAGTCTCTGTCAGAATTCATTTATTTTAGCATTCACAATACCCTTCAGTAAGAAGTTCCACCAACAGCACTACTTTTTTTGAACCCAGTTCCTGTTAGTTACATTTGACAGCACTTATTTTGACGTGGAAAAAGCAACAAATGTTTGGTCTGCATACTTCATGCAATTAAAATGAACACTGGTTTTCCCACATGCATCATTTTTTGTTACTGAATTTTATCTGCCATTCTGTTTGCCCACTCATTCTTGCAGAATCCCTCTGCAGTTCCTTGTAGGTGACTGTCATCCACACTGACTTCAGTGACATCACCAACTTTTTCATCTCAGTTCTAACCTCTTTTGCTAAAGTCACTTATGGCTATGCTGAACTCATCCCAGGTCTCACCAGACATCCTTGGAAGACTGCTCTGGTGACTTCATTACATAAGATACACCACCGTCTTACAGCTCATTCACACAGTCACTTGCTTCCCACTCATGCCAAAAGCCAGACCTACCATATGTCTCTTCGCAGGCTTTGAGAAGAAAGCCACAAGATCCTTTAGTAGGTTCTCATTTTTTTCTGCCACGCTACAGTTTGTGGGATGTTTATTATAGGAGCACTGTCCAACTGTTGTCTGTAAATAAAAATAACAATCACAGTTAGAATTTAAACATGAGATAATCAGAGTACCGAGTTCTGAAATGCAAGAACCTCAAAAGGAACGTAACTGAGTTCCAGCACTCTAAAACCTATGGAGCTGAAGATCATCCTCTTCCTGTTCACTCTGCTTCCCTGTAGCTACCAAACTTGTATGCTTCTGTGTGCACTGAATTACATGGAACATTTTGGGAAGTAGGTATGATTAAACTTTGAGGCTTGAGGTTTTTGTGCTCTTTTGAGTCAACTACCATAGACACATTTAGACATATTGTAGGTAGAAGGAATCTCCTGCACCCTACTTTACCTGATCCTTATGCATATCAGTGTTCTACAAAGGAAAGAATGTATACTCTATATTCTGCATGACCATTAATGCTCTGTTTGAGACAGATGGACTGGAGTCTGTAAAGAGTTACCCAACACAGAACTTCTCTGATTTGTTTCAATACAATGTGTTCTACTCCTTAAAGGCAGGAAAGAACTGACGCATATAGATGCCTGGCAAGGATCAAGCTTTGCACAGATGGATTCACTGAGCTCAGTGGGACTCCAATAAGCACCTACTGGTACGGGTATGTTTGAAAGACATGGACAGAAAGCGGCCACACAGGTAGTACCCAGTTCTAGGATGCACTGCTCCTCTTACCAGCTGTATGAATTCTATGAAAAAAGTTACAGGAAGTAACCTGTGCTTACCTTGACATCCAGTGTGTTGAATAATATGAAGTCACTGGGTGGAAAAGCATTAGGTATCATTATCTCCAAGTGTGTATTTGGAGCCAAGCTTGGTCCTGCATTGATAACCTTGTGGGGAAGAATGTTTATACATTTAAAACTCTTAATTCATGGTAGCTATTCAAGTAACAAACCACCCAAAGAAGTATAAATCCATAAAACCTCACGGAACAGGGCGGTACTCTCATTGTTACGCTGCCATGAAAGCGGATAGGGCTGGGAGTTGTGGCATTTAAAGAGATGAGTTGCTTAATTCATTCTGTGGGCTTACCAAACCCGTCACTTCTCTGAACCCAGTGAGTAAGTAGTGCTAATCTGTGATGACTACCCCGAGGTCATAGGGACTGCCTTACAGGAGAATATGCAAAAGGAACTAGGAGAGATTAATGTCTAACTCCTTCCTTCAAAGCATTGGAGACAAATCTGATACCTACAGATCCTCTTATAAGGAGCTCCTAGTTACTTTTGCTTACAGTAAGGCAATTCCTTTTAAAGTGTTTCTTAATGGAAGATGCGTCAAGTCAGAACTGCTCTGCCATTTTCAGTCCTGCTTGTGCTGAGTACTTTTTCTCTGACCGTTCAGTGGAAGATTGTTTAGGTCAGAGTGTTCAGAAAGGGATTAACAGCCACTCCCCATCACCAGCGCACAAGAGTTGCTCACCATGCCCTTGTACTCTTAAATAAAAGTTCCCTTGTTGCCTGGGGTACTGTCCTTCAACACCACTAAGCATTAGCCTTTTAAACAAACATGTTAAGGTTTACAAAGAAAAACTCTTACATGGAAAGTGAAGTTGATGCTCTCCTTCATATACATAACTGATGAATCTCTCTCATTTGTTCCATAAACAAACGAAGCTGGCGATACAAATCTACAGTGATTCAGAAGTGGTTAATTAATAGGATTGCTGTATAGCATTAGCATGACTATCTGCTCCATGCTATCTCCAGTAAGATGGGTTCTAAGAAAACACCCAAGTTTGCATTTGAGTAAATCTAGGAAGGCTGAGTACAAGCCCTCTACCTGGGTACTCTTTCCTTTTAAGAAAGCAGATGAATAGAAAGAAGTAATAAATCTTCACCCAAACTACGCTCTATGAATGCTCCACACCAAACACAGAATATGGTCCATGTTAAGCAAGGAATCTCAGGATTGGCTGTGCTCTTGTTGAATGCCTCTTTTCATTAAAAAAATACTAGTCTGTTAAGAGACAAGTGAAATGCACCACACGTATCACTAGTCTCAGAGCAGCAGAAACAAGATCTTAGACGTGTAAGGGTCAGAGCCCAGGACAGCTGTGCCATCACGTCCCCAGGATTTCTCAGCTACATCCCACTTTGCTTAAAAACTTTGTGCACTTTGAGTAGTGACAGGAGACAGTTCTACGGATGTGCAGGTACAGCAATAGTTGACTTACCCGTGAGTATTTAACTCAACCTCATACTTTAGAGGTACAGCTAAAGTTAGCGTGTTATCCAGCAACAAAGTCCCATCTTCATTTTTACTGTAAAAACACAATGAAAAAAATGAGTATGGAATGCCTCATGGTATGCTATGCATTCTTCCTATAAACAAATATCCAACTGACCTATTAAAAGTCGGCCTATTAAAAGTATTTTATTGCTAACAGGGTGGGCAGTAAAAAGAACATTTTATACAAGTAGAAACCTGCTTGTTATTTAAATACCTATTACCTGTTTTCTTCACAATTTCCCTTTCTCTACAGATTTGCAATGTCTGTGCCTTCTTGCAAATGTGCTTTGCAGAGTCTTTCCAGCGTTCCCTAGTCTGTTTTCCAAAGGTAGTAGTATTTTTAATTGAGCATTTTTTATTAGACTTTACCAGGTAGCATTAACGAGGATGTCGAGGTCATCTTCTGCTTTGGTAAACAAGCTTGCATCCAACAGGAAACTAAAATCCAGCTGTAGGACAAATAACATTTTCTTTGTAGCAAATGATAGTATGTCTTAATACAGTTTAAATCAAAAGATTTTATTAAACGTATTTAGAATTTCCCACTCAAAACCCAGAACTAATAATTTACTCGCTTTTCGTGTCTTCTCCCTTTCTACTGACCTCACCCACTTGTTCCCAGCCTTAGTCAGCTCACTGGACTAGGAAGCCAAGCGTCATCGGTTGATGCATAATATAAACAATGTTGTCCCTTAATGTATTATCCCAGGCAGGGTTTAAGCAATTAATGTTAAAAGCAGCGGAGAGTTTCAGGTACCAACATGATGGAAGACATTAGTTTGGAACAAGAGATTCTGAAAAACAAGGTTTATTCTATCCCTAAAAAAACTCCTAATGTATTTGGGGCGTTTTTAAAGCTATGAATTTCATACATAGCTTACCTTTGATTTGTGATCTACATATAAATAACCAACGCTGCACTCAAGTTTCACTGCATGAATTTCTTTATCATCCAATACTTCACACTGTATCTGTTTTTCTTCCTAAAATAAAGGACGGATTATTAATTATTAAAATAAAACTGTCTCTTTCCAGACACTTCAAGTTACGTGCACACACTGAAACTGGGTGGTTTATATTTCCCTAACTGAATGTTATTTCACTGATGCAAATATACATCATATTATTCCTGACTACTTCAGCATATCCTTAAACTAATTACTCTCTCCTGTTACTCCCTCTTCTGTTTGCTAGTTGTGAAGCCAAGGCGTACGCATCAGAGTAAGACCCAGACCCACTCACATAGAGAGCCAACCTCTGAAAGGTGTCAGGGGTTTCAACCCAGTAAGCAGGTATTTTAAAAAGGCAGAAAGAGAGAACAATTAGATTTGTTACTTCTTCTGTAGTGTGACTATGCACCTGTGAAGAAGAGCAGGTTCAAGATCTTTGTGATCACTGAAAACGTGATCATCAGAGAAGTAGCAGTAACATCCTGAAATACATTTAGAAACTGATTTTTAAAAATTTTGTTACCATCACATCACATCCTGTTATTGAAACGATTTAAGTCCCCTGTACTGATTAAATTGCACATGGGTTAGGTTGCTACAAGTCCCAGAACTTAAAACCTGGAGTTCTGTCAGCTTTTTTGGTGTGTGCATAGGTGAAGCTCAATAATCTACTATCAAGCTTTGCGAAGTCTCTGGATGAACAAGAACACTATCAAAGGATTACTGTGTGACAGATTTTTGTTTTGTTTTGTTCTTACCAGTTCTAAAACCCGGATGAAGTAAAGACCTTTAGGGAACTGAAAGTGGAGGACAGTTTCATATGCATCATCTCCAACATTCAGCAGAGAAAGGTTCAACAATAAATTCTTCATACTTCCAACAGCGAGATACGTTTTCTTATCATGAGGTCTAAAAAAATAATCATCATAATATAAGTGAGAAGCAATACAGCTTGTATGCAATCCATGCTCCACCAGTCTTTTAGTTAATTTCATTTGGCTCTGGGCCCTCTCAGCTGGAGCTTTTACTGAGTCCAGTTACATGGTGGTCAACAACTCCAGTGTTGCCCTTTCTAAGGCCTGGGGTTACTAACGCTAGAGCAAGAAAATTGTTGCCCAAGCAGGTGTGCTTCTGGCTTTTGCCAGATCAGTCCTTTCCTCTAGAGACGAGCACAGCAGCGGGCTCCTGCTATAGATTGTCAGAGGTTATTTCAAAAGGTGCTCTTTCTACTCCAACTAGAGGCCTGAGCTAGTACGAAAGAGAACAAGCAGGGGGCAGCCACCATGCCTGTCCTATGATCTATGTCACGCTCGATCATTGTTTTACAAGTACGGATGCCCTGCAGGGGGGTGCTAAAAGTAAACTTCAGCTTGACATTAAAGTTTAATTAAGACTTGTAGAAAGGCTGCCTAGAAATAGACATTTATCAGACATTCTGGCTTGAAACCAAAGTATTAGTCACCGAACACCTTTGGGAAAGGGGCTGGCACTTGGAAAAACAACAGCAGGTAAAAGCACCGCATAAGCAGACAGGTTGCAACACAACGGTGAGTTAAAAACACAACGTTAACATTTCAGGAGCTCAATTAAGTTTAGGTTAAATTTTCAAGTTGTTTTACTAGCCATAGGCTTACAGCTTGGTCCTCCTACATGCATTAAAGCCAAGCTCATTAACAAGGTGCTGTCACAAAGATGCCTTCCAGCTTAACACACAAGTACACAAAAGCACCAGGTGC
The DNA here is from genome assembly GCF_964237585.1 of Gallinula chloropus. Classification (NCBI taxonomy): domain Eukaryota; kingdom Metazoa; phylum Chordata; class Aves; order Gruiformes; family Rallidae; genus Gallinula; species Gallinula chloropus. The sequence goes on along the minus strand of NC_140090.1, from coordinate 26,015,691 downwards.
ACATCTGGGACTACAACAAAGCTGAAGCAGAGCCTTTCCTGGGTAATCATATTTCATTCTTCATTAAGAAATGCATGATGTGGGCTAGAAATTTACGGAGCAGGCCAAAATCTAAGCAATTTAAACAAAACGTGATAGCGTATACATGAAGACTCATAACTCAGCAAATAAAGCATAACATTGACACCCCTATTTGATTTCATTCTTTTAAGACCAAAAGTGTTTGCTTTGCTGTTCATGGATAATGAATGCATTCTGTCTAGAGAAAATAAATTAACGCTTCACAGCTAACTAGTATTTAATCGAGATTCTGGGGGCACGATGTAATTTAAGGTGATACTTCACACTTTATCAAGACATTTAGCCTATTTATTTACACTGAAAACCTGCTACTGGTACCTGACGCCAAGCAAGTATGTTTTCCTTTCTTAGAGCTTTGAAGTACTTACAGACCTGCTTTGCTAATGTCACAAGTGGAAATCCAGCACAAGCTTTCTTTAAAGTATATGACGGATCAAATAGAAGAACATTCAAGCCTAAGGAAATGAAAGGGCCTAAGGCTCAACATTGCAGGCCAACTGTTAAGTGGGCAGGCAGCTACTAATCTTACTCTGAAATGTATGGAGAGGAAGATGCTAGTGCTCAGGATGGCACAGGTGTAATGGATCAGCATTACATGATCAGCATAGTCTGTCATTTTAGGTTGTTTGATGAGATAAACCCAGTATCTTGAGCAAAGCAGAATCAACCTTACAGGTGGTAAATCACACAGGAAAATCCAGGCTGCACACAAAACCTCTAACAGAGATCCACTACAGCTACGCTTTCTGTTCTTGCTCACCAACCACACGTGTTTCCTGCTTTGAAGTATAACACTCAATAAAGACAAAGGTTGAGACGATAAAAGATAACTTGAAATCAAGTAACTAAAATCCAGTCTGAATAGAAGCAATGATACATGGCTTAAACCTTTCTGTGGATGAAACAGAGTAAATAGAAATATGTCTCACAAAGTATTCTTTGGTGCAATGCAGATTCTGCCAGACAGTAGTAATTGTATTTAAATAGTTCACAAAGTGCATTAATTATCTTGCATAATAACGGGATTTAAACATGATACCTAATTGGAAGGAATGGGAAACACTGAAACATACTAAAGGGCATCTCCAAAAAATTATGGATGTAAATAAAAAAAAAAAAAACAAACCACAATTAGTTTTGGGAAAAGACGTATAAACCTCACATAATACTCAGCCATCTGGTGTCTCCATCACCAGTGTGAAGCTGAAGATGTAATATTCTTAAGTAAATGAGGAAAAAGAGCCACTTAATTGTTTTATAATTGAAATAAATATAACAATGTCTTTGCACAGAGCTGAAGGATCACCTTTATACAGTGCAAGAACAGTACCCTCACCTCATAAAGGCAGCAGAAACAACAGGCAGCTTCTCAGCAGTTACGGAGCCTACTGACTGAGCAAGCATTGTACACAGCACCTCAGCCCAGTTACACACACAGTGTAGAATACAAGTTTACTTTCTTGTGAAGAAGATACATTTTATGAGAGGTACAGTCTTTTATAGTTATGCAAAACCAGTTCTTCAATTATATAAATTTCTGTTACATTTCCTGACAGATTTACAATTTTAAAATATTTTTCAACTAGCAACAGCTTTACTTCTCAGAGTTTCTCAGGGAGTCCCTAGTATACTTCTGGAAATTAATGTTCTTTACATGCAAAGGATTAAGGAATAATTTAGATAAAAATCTTACTGAATCTCTTTCCCAAGCCTGAAAGCCACTTTATACTTACTTTGGAAAAGCAACTTTGCCAGTAACTCTCAGGTCAGCAGAACAATTTTCCTGGGAGCAGAATCTTGCAAAAACAAACTACAGAAGACAAATAAACAAAAAGGTACTTTACTGCATCATGCATATTACAGGGAGCAAACATAGGAAGCTTACTTACACAGCATGAAGCTTACTGTTTGTGAAAAGTCACAATATGTTTATGACCATTTGGTTGTTAAAAATTCAGACTTTTGATGGTCAGAGCATAAGAAGTTTGGTTGGTTTTTTTGGGGGGGGGGGGGGGACGGACGACACGACATGACACGGGCCCCCTTTTATTTCACATTCATTTAAGGGTACACAGAATGCACCCTTTCCCCCCCCCACCCCTACAGATTTGTGTTTGAAAACCCGCAGTAGCTTCACAGAAACAGTATTTCAGCAGCAACGTTGAAACACTTCAAGATTAATACCAACATGACACTGTGTATTTAACAGAGAATTCATTTTAAAGAGCAATTTTATCTTGGAAAGTGACTCATCATACATAGTTGAAAAGGAATGGCTATTTCAAGGAGTGAATTTCACACCTGGGTGTTCTGAGGTATACAATATTATATAGTCTCACGTTCTCTGTGCATACCTCTTTAAAGAAAAAAAAAATCATAATACAAACCTGCAAAGATTTTTTAAATTTTGTTTCTAGGAGAAAATCAGGTGTTTTTCAGTAGGCTGGTTTATTAGTTAAGATCCAGGGACTACATGCTGGTCTGGAAAACACATTCCTTCACACACTCTGGATGTGTGAAGCTTTTTATAACTGGAGATTAAAACATGAATATTTACTTCCTGCATTTGAAAAAAAGAGACCCCATACACTAACCTTGCTTTTTATAACATCTTTTTCTTTCCTCTGTTGAAGAACGGGTTGAAGTGGAGAAAATTCTGGAGAATCAATTTTCTTCAGAATATGATGCCCCAGAAGATAACTTGCTTCAACATGTACAGGAGTCAAGATATCCCTTACATCTTTCTATGAAAATTGGAAACCTAATGAGTTAATCATATAAGACAAGACATGTATGCTTATGTTTTAAAGATTATACAGCTCCCTAGAGCTAACTTAAACAGGAACATTTTTTGTATGTGTAAAATAAATTTCAAATGCCATATGCCTCTTACTTTTCCAGACATCTTTGTTGCTGAAAGAGGTAATCAGAAATGCAGAACACCATCATCACACTCCATGACAGCATCAAGCGTTTCAGAATGGGAGATTCTTTTATTAAAGTCTTATCGATTAGTGAACCTATTTCTGTCAGTAATACTGCCTTACACACCTAGGAAATGCTGTACTGCCCCAATACAAAACCAGGTAGAAGTTGGCTAAAATGGAGGCAGTTTAGCCAGCGTGACAATGCCAGGCAAAACACAGGGACATTCTTGTATGCAATCCAAAGGAGATCTCCCACAGCCCCACTAAATCGGGTCAAAACTGCATTTCATTTTCCAGTCTCTTTTAAACCCCTTAATGACTGACCACTTCACACATACAGCCTTGAGAGTGTAGGAATGTGGCAGATCAGAGCCCAAACTACCTGCTGGTGAGAACTGAACAGCTTGAAGCACCAAGCGCTAACAACAGCAACCTGACTAAATTACTCCCTCAGTGTAGGGGACAGACAGGCACTGACTGTCCCTCCACATGGGCACTACTTTCATTCTTATCTGCAAGCTTCCTTTGGCCAAATCACACATTATCTAATCTATAATAATTTTCCACAAGGTCTTCTCTGCATCTGCTTTATATTACTTCCATTAAACTAATTAGCTATTAATTAGTCTTTACTCACAATACATAGAACGTACAGGGTCTCTTGCAAGGACTGTACTTGACAGACATTCACACTTACTTAACTTCAGGAGCTTCATACAAGTACAGAAACCTCAGTGGGTGGAAGAAGATGCTTATAACGCTATTAATTAAGAATTAAAAATAAAATTGAATTATATGGAGGAAAAAATACTAATGATAGACTATAGGAAGTGATGAGCCAAATCATCCTTCCTCCTACACAAATACCTTCTGATGCTGGTACAGCAATCTGTACAAGGTCGGCTGTCAGTCAGATCTCTTTTAGCTTACAAAACTCTTACAAGTAAGTGGGCAATTTGCCATTGCTCCTGTAAGTAACATTCACTTAGGTGCAACTACCAATTGAGATGCATCTGGGCAATTTTCCAGTAGATAACATAAGCTTTCCTTTCTTCCCTGAAGCTTTATCATGAAGAATTGGCTTCTAATAGTGTCATAAACTAAAAATAAGCAAAAGAAAGGAAGAAGAAAAATACACAAAAGACTTTTTCCCTGCAGGTTTTTGCAGCTGTAGAAAATTAAGTCTATTTCCCAGCCTCTGTGCAGGATCAACTGCAGCAGTCATCCTAATAGATGCTTGTTTCAAAAGGTCACGGAATTGTTACCTTGAGGATTTTAAAGAAAAGGCTAGGGGAACCAGCCCAGTATTTTATTACCCTTATTTCTCCTTACATCTAAATATTCCCTGTCCTTAGTATTTATTTGAAGAATTCTTTTTCCCCTTAGATAAGGTCTTACTGGGGATTTTTTTCTGAGTTTAATAAAACATGGTTCCTCTGTGTCCATTATTTTTTATTGTTTGATCATGGTTTAGTTCTTCCCATTTTTTTTCCCAAATATTTGTCTGGAATAGACAACCTTACAAGATGTTTGGGTAGGATGAGTCACTTAATATTTTTAGGGCAAATTGCTGGATGAGAAAAAATAGTAACCTTGTCCTGACTGCAGTTGTGTTTACTTCCAAGACAGGTCTCTCATTCGTCCTTCAGAGAGATACATCACACATGAACATGATGGCTCATTTCCTCCAGGGCAACAGTGACTTTGAGACTAGTATTGGAGTTAGGATCATACTTATTTCCAAGTTAGTGCCACCCTTAATTTCAAAAGATGGATGATATTGGATCAAACTCTACTTCTAGAGAAGCAAACGGCCAACTTCAATTGGCAGAGCAGCCAGTGCCATCTCTATTATTGGTGCTGGTACAGGCCTCCCTGGCTAGCCCACACCTTGCAGGTCCAACAGCCTCCTACTAAACACCCGTTTGCCCTGGCAGTGCTTCTACCTCTGTGGCTTCTCTGAAGCACTCCGACCAGCAGATTCCTTCAACAACAAAGTTATCTTTACACCTTCACAGAACTGGAACCCTGTCCTTCACTAATCTGGTCCAGGATTCAGGTTGATATGGCCAGGAGGAAAACACATCTGTGCAGGTTTCACTTCTGTGAGCAGAGGGATCACTTTGTCAGCACAGTGCACATTCTTCACATTGTCCATCTCTAAATTAATTCATGAAACTCTTGCATGTGCTATTCCCCATTTCCACCTCCTGATTCTCTATTTCCCTCATTGAGACCTGTGTCCCTTGCAGAGAGAAACTGAACAGTTCCAAACAAATGGCCTTCTTCATGCCCTGCTGACCTTTGGCTCCTTGCAACAAATTCACCAAGAAAGATCAGCCTATAACCTCAGAACTAGACTATCTTCTAGCGATCACCTTCATTTCTCTTCCTATAGGTAAGGGATGGGTTCTTTTCTTATCCAGTCTACTTCACCTGTGCATAACAAAACGGGGAGCAAGACCATACTGTTTTCATTGAAATAGTTACAAATGACAAAACATAATAAATATTTTCTCTGTGTAACTACAAGCATAAAGCTTTTGCATAAAGGAGTACATAGGAAAGTTCCACCAGAAATGTTCCGCAGAAAACATATGCTAAACCCTATCTTCTTGGCTACTCCAAACCAGCCTCAATCTATGATCTGTCATCCATAAAAATATGTGGAGAAATGTCAAGAAGGCTCATGCCCTACTTCATCACTGTGATTATTGTTAGTATTACATTCTCACTGATGTAAGAGAGGGCAGACCCAGTAAATTCCCCACAGAAAGATGAGAAGGCATCAGAATTAAAATATGTTAAATGTGGAAGTTATGAATACCACTGTTTACTTTCAAAATGTGAAACAACTGTAAACACAATAGGTTATTTTCCAGCAAGCATGCTTTTGAAAGGAGAACAAAGGCTTTACAGGGCAATGCATTCTGAAAACCACATTACCCTCATAAACGCTGGATGCTCTTTGCAGGAACGACTCTTGCTGTGAATCTTGATATTTCCAGAGATTGTATCAGATGTTCCATTGGAGGAAAAGTAAAACCTTGCTTGTGTATCCACTTTTCTGTTCACATCAACACTAAGATTATAAAGCAGTACTGCAAAATAAAATCCAGGGAAAATAAAACTTATAAAACCTTTAAGTGTTATAATTTTAATGCATTTATGACAGAAATTGCATTTCTTAGTCCCTTAAGTATGCTCTGCAATATCCGTTTTGAAATGCTCTGCTTCAAAATTCTCCGACAAAGCCATAACTAAGAAAAGCATCTAACCCTCTGAAAATTGATTGCATCATGACTGGATCAGGAATCGTTTTGTCAAGGTGTATTTATAATTTTCTACAAGGAACTATTTAAAGAAAACTCATCTCAGTTACTTACCAGGCTGACAGTTAATTTCAGCAAACAGGTAAGGCAACAGACACCCACAAATATTGTTTAACTTCACTGTTTTTTCTATTCAAGTTTGCATGAATTGCTATGATAACAAATAACAATTAAGTTTCAGAGCATTATTGATCCATTACTTCTTTACCTCTGCCAAAAGTTGAGTAGAAGAAAAAGTCTAGACATCCTAAATTGAAAAGTCTTGTATCCAAATCCAGGAAGGGTAATCCAGTCTGGCTGCTCATCTCACACAACAAATATGAATTCCAAAAGATCTGAACTTACAGTTCATCTTTGGACATGCTCTCTGTAATGTGTTCCTAAAGGGTATTGCCTATGCTCATGCAGAAGATGTTTTGATTTTATATACCGTGTATTTGCAGGGCTCTTTGCGCTTTACAGAGTGTGACAAGTGGGTGAAACGCGCCCAGGCAGCAGAGTCACATTTAGACAGTAAATGATTTTAAAGAAGTCCACCGTGCACACCGCCTCTAACAGATACTGCTTCAAGCAACATCCATTTCTGCCAAAAGTAAAACCTGCATTATCTGAAACACCACACGAGACCTGTTCTTTCAGTAATTTTTCTGGGACTGCCACTCTTTGACATAACGTTCCATAACACTACTATTAGTTGCTTGAGCTCTTTTAGGAAGGGAAAGTCCTCTCTCTAGTGCTGCCTGGAAGACTGCGTCCTGCAGCAGTCCCCTGTGCTGTGGCCTCTGCCTGTCTGGGAGGACTGCTTAGTATCAAGTTGATTCTACACTAAGACACACTTCCTCCCCCCATTAATTCTCTATCTAGCTGCAAGCAACAGCCCAGACATTTGCATGCGGAAAGTTCAGGCAGGCTTGACAGTCCTGTTGAGCCCTGTGCAGATCGGAGTGTGGTCTCCAGGGACCCCTGCAAAAGGAAGCACTTGCAGCATACGTGAACCCTAACGGCCTACGATCTCATTTGCAAACCTACCAAAACGACAGATGTACTTGATGCAGTGCCACAGAAGGGAGCCTCTGAATGGCATCCTTGCAGTGTAGTTCAAAGTTACAAGTGTGAGTCTAATCCCACCACTGTTAGGCTAATTCTGGTACCTGGACCTATCTATGACAACACCATTTTACTACTGCTGAAAAACCCATGTGAAAAATATTACTAAATGGCTGCACATGGTCTGAGCTGAACTCTTCAGCGCCTTGACCCAGCTACCTAGCTGTGAAGCAGCCTGTGTTTGTCTAAACCAGTGGCCATCAAAAACTTTTAGATTATGTCGCTGGTGCAACAGACAGCTTTGGAGTCCTAACTTTGTCCTCACCTTTTAACAGGTTATGTCATCATTTAATCTCTCACCTTTTTAACATCCCTATCTCTACTAGGCCATGTAACTCGGTAGTCCTAGTAGGGATGTGCTGCTATCACACTGAATGCAAGTGTAATAGCTCGGTGCTAAGGGGTAATTATGAGCTAAAACAAAAAGCCAGATTTTTAATATTTTGTTTTATACTGAACTCAGATTAACAGTTCACTAAATACCAACAGCTTTATTTCATAAGTAGGTGCACTTAGAATGAATACCTATACTGGAATTCTTTTTCAAGTAGCTTACCGATATAACCAGGTACCTCTCGTCCTGAATAGGCAAAGCATATCTTCAAATTCATACAGACAGCAGGCTGGTCATTTTCCATGCAGTTAAAATTAGTTCGATTTACTGAATTAGGATGTTTTAAAGAAGCATCAACAATTATCACTGGTTTTGTTCTAAAAATAGGAAAGAGTTCATGTTCACAAAACACTTCGGAAATAGCTACAGAATCTGTTTTTATATTTTAGAATTATCATTTTTAAGCTGTCTGCATTTTTCATAGTCATATGCACATCATTTGTTGTCTCGAGAAGTTTCAGAATGTTATTTTCTTTTTCTTCAAAGGTGTGCACTTAAATGTTTCAGTTGTATAGCATTCTAGAGCCTCATGACTGAGGTTCAAGACACCAAGAAGAATATCACAAGGTTAATACTGAGTTTTATTAAGCTGCGTTAAAGATACAGTTAAGTTGTCTGGACTTTAAAAGCAATGAAACGTGGCAATCTCACCTCAGCACCACAGCAGAATCGGAGAGAAACGCACCGACTGCTACATCTGTACAAAAATGAAGTTCAGTAAGTGCAATTTGCCAACAGGAATTACTTCTCAGGGTCAAGCATTTTGTAGCATATGCCCCTTTTGCTCAGCATGACAACACTGCGTGCCCTTTTTTAGAAGGCATATGCTAATATTCTGGAGGGAGAACACATCCTTTGAAGATGATTTCTCAAATACTTGTCCACTGTCCATTAACACTGCCTGCTAATTTGCTGGACTTGCAATATTACAGTAATGTGATGATTTGATTTCTATTCCACATTTCAGTGGCTGACATTGAAGGACAATTCAGCCGAGCAGGAGGTACTTGCCTTCTTTTTCATCCAAATATTCAGTATTATCTACCACACACACACACACACACACACACACATATATAAAAAAACCCTGAATTAAGATGTATGAAACTAGAGATAAAATAGAAAATACTATTTAATTTATTCCAAACTAACTGAAAACTATTAATGCAACAAGAAAATAAATATACACAGTATATATACCTCTCAAATGAGGTAGCAAAAGTGAATCTTGCGATGAGTCTAAACGATGTAAGGGTGATGTAGTGTGACTCCCAGATCAGGAAACAACAGGTGACCTGACAGCAGGCTGCCTGTACTCTACCTCTTAGCCCAGCACTACATATTAACCCGGCTGATGTTTCTGTTGACAAAGGCAAGGCATACAACATGCAGTTCATGATAACTACATGCTTCTACACCCATGGGCAGGACAGCAGTACCCGTCCTGTTACAATGCTTATCTGCATAATGTCAGAATATTTTGACAATGGGTATCAAACAAGGAGTGTATACCTGCAACCAGCTAAGCTGTTTCCAGCAAGAACGCCACAAGACTCGTAATGCAATGCTGTGAGCCATGGTGCAGGTCATTGCATTCACACAGGCTGAGAGTCACAGAGCTCAGTGACTCCTGGCAATGTGAAGACCAGTGAGGATTTTAGGTTAGCGCACTAGTCTGGACGGCAAATGTGCTACCAATGCCCTAATTAGCTCATCGTGACCTTAGCAGGTGGGATAGCTGCCAAAAAAATAAGAGTCATGTTTTTCTTCCTCTTCTGCACTACGATCTTACTGTTCCATCATTCACAGTCCTGAAATGGTAGATGACCGTGAAAACTGACTGCTTGGCCTCAGCTTTACCTCTTTTTTTGTCTTCCCAAAATGTAAGACTTGAAGATGTGACATGTCATCTTAATAACAGATTTTTCTTCTGTTAAAGAGGAACAAGTAGGACAGTGGGGTTGTTTCCTATGAATCTCTACTCTTTTAAAACAAAAAAATAAAATTGTTTAATTCACCTTGATAACCATTGTTATCTACATCAATGCCACTTGCTATGGATTGTCCAAACATGCTTAAAGAATTACCGACATCTTGTGCTTGTATTCTCTGAGGAGGAAAAAAAAACAGAAGAGAAGATTATCTTTGACAAATTAATCTGAGTTTAATATACAAATAAAAATGTTAGCACAGCCACCCTGCTGCTGGAGGCAGTTACTTGCTTACCTGTGTAAACATACCTCTGAAAGTAACAGTCCTCCATTACTGCAAGTATTGTATCACATAAACCCTCTCAGAGGCTTCCAAATCAATTTATTTTTCAGTTACAGATTATATTATGACTGGAAATCATAGGCTAGGTAAAAATTTTGGGAAGTCTTTTACAATACCTCAGACAGTCTAAGTGTTAAATGAAGGGAAAACCCTCTCAAATTTAAACTGATGTTTTTTCTGGATTGATTATTTTCCATTGAAAAAGCATACCTGTGTAAAGGATGGCATTATTCCATCTTCCCTGCCATTGTATATGTATACAGCCCCTTTCATATTATCTTCTTGTGGAGCCCCGATTGCTACATCTGTGAAGAACAGTTTAACAACAATCAGTTGACTAGGAAACGCGAGCAAGGGAGAGCTGAAGAATGCCAAAGCATGCTGTATGCAATGCCAGGCCAAATTTACCTGACTGAATTCAGAAGAAGTGCTGAAGATCGATATAAAGCAAACACAAACCACACAGAGCAGCTCAGTGAGCTGACTCTGCCTTAAGAGTATTATGCCTCAGGGCCAAATGCTGCCACACTGTTGAAGACAAAGCCTGTTCCTACCAATACTGAATTTGACCCTTAAGAGGTTATCACAGAGAACAGCCCAAATTATTGTGGTCTTCAAAATAAATAAAAAAATAAATCCTTCCATTCATGGAATTATGATTCTCCTGCACTCTTTGCACATGGATTAAATTCCTAAAAAATGGGAAATATTCTTACTAAGCAGCTTGAAGTGAACCAACAGCTGATAATAGGCTTGAACAGCCACTTAACAAGAAATGAAGGCAGCTGGTTTGTCTGAGGGGATAATTTTTGTGCCTAGGTGGTTTAATCCCAGATGAGTGTGGCGGCACACAAACAGCCCAACCCAGCCACCCCCTTTCAAACAGTCCTTGTCCCAAAGCCCATGGTTGAAGCAGCCAGAGGCTGTTAATCAGTAAGTGGAGGAGGGAGGAAACATGAATTACATCATTCTAAGATGTGCCAATAGAAATTAATACTTGTGAACTTCCATTCACCAATAAACCAAACTGAATTACCTGCCAACTGGAAACACTACATGTGGCACCAAACCAAAAAATCACAAGAAAACAAAGCTCTGACAATTTGGTTTTACTAAACAATACTCTGCTTGAATCCATACTGACACAAAATACTTTGTTTCTCTACTGGTGAGGTGAAAACAAGACAGCCAATTTATGCTAATTAAAGTTACACATATGTTCTTGAGGAGGTCAGATTCTAGACCAACAGGCGCAACATTATCTTCACAGGGCCGATTCTGATGGTTTAGATCACTGAACAAGTTGGCTCTGCTGTGCTTTTTTACTACCTACTACAGATGCCCAAGTTCTCTTTATATTTTGCTTCCAGTGGTGTTTATTACAACATTTGTGTTCCTACTGACAATCTCAATATTCCCTCCAGTTGGGTTTTTTTTCAAATGTTTTTGGTCCCTTCAAAATCCACTTCTTTGCTCCACCTCTCCCCCTGAAGTTTTAGGATGCCTGTGGTACTTTATATTCTGCATCAAACATCTACTTTGGTTTGCTGCTATTAAATTTGATTTTACTTCTGTTCCCCAGCCCTACATTTAGAGTTTGTAAATGTTCCTGGGCAAAACCTGAAACTTGAGTTCAAAATGTTGAAGGTAATGCAAAATAAAAGAGAAGATATTTAACAAGTTTGAGGAACAGGTAGCAAAGGAAGGAGAAAAGAAAAAGATTACTTTAAGGAAAAGGAGACCAGCTAAGAAGCGAACAACCATTCCAAGCTTTGCAGATTATGGAACCGGACCAAGAACACAAGGGAAGAATGAAAGGAGAACCCTGGACAGGAATGGCAATTGAAAAGGGCAATTCAGAAGCATGAATAAAGAGAGACTTGGTAAAGATACAGAAAAAGGTGACAATTTTTGCTAAAAGGGTGTTAGTTCCTCCATACAATCCACATTTTGATGACGAAAAAACTGAAACAATTACTGAATTTTTAAACAGCAGAAAATGCTGTGTCCCTACACAGCCTATCGTGCCTTCTGTGGGAGGGGGCACATGCCAGTTTTGCAGACAGGAATACTGGCCATTCCTATTTGTTTGAAACCATGACAAGATGAACAAAGCTACTGGGCCAGGTCCCCTCTGGCTGTCTTCAGCCTTGCTGGGGCTGCCCCACTCAGCTGTGTTTCTGCAGGCACCCTAAACAGCAAGCATGAGTGGGCTTGAAATAAAAGAACATGAGAGCAGTAAGGACCACAGGACTTTCAGTAGCAAACACATTTTAGGCAGCCAGATTGGAAGCAGTATGGAAGTAGGCGGCCATGAGAGTCATTCTAGATGTTTTACCACATCTCACATCCTTTCATCTGCTTTCTTAAACTACAGCACAACACCTTTTATCTAAGACTTTCATGTGACATTTTCTTTGCAATGTCTATCACTTCAATGTTTATTACAGTAGTTAGATACAAGTCTGGAGACTGAATCTCTCTGTCCTCTGAGCAGGTTCTACCTGAACAGTATCAATGAAAATTTCAGCCCATATCATATTTAGAGAGGGCATTTCAGCCTGGACAGTTGGGAAGGAAGGGAGAATATTCTCAGTTTATGTTTAGGCATCTAACTTTATGCGCCTGAAATAGATCCTCCTGTATAGACAAGAGCAAGAAAAAACTCCCTCAGAGCCCCATTAACATTTTTAATTCATTATAAGGCATGGCCATTGACATCCTCCCCTGTGCTCTCCACCCTAGCCCGACTGGGAGCACACACTGAGGGCTTGAGTGGGCAGTACTCCCACAACAGTCTCTCAACTTCCTACTGGTGGCAGGAAAGCAGATCTTGACTCAGTGTGTAATTTTGATTTATGTTTTTAAGTGACAAATTGCCAAATTTTTCCTCAACTGTTGTCTCAGATATGTAAAACAGGATTTGGGATTCCACTAGCACCCAAAGTTACCGACTATGTTATGACCTTATGCTCACACCCTTTATTTAAAGCGTTAGAACCTAATGTCACCAACTTCTCAGACTTCCATAGCCCTCCTGTTTATTGTGACAGTCCACTGCTCAGAGAGAATGAAACACAGGGATTTTTTTTTTGTTAAATATACTTACCTTCAAAACCATCGTTATCAATGTCTCCCAGATTGGCTATGGACTCTCCAAACCTGGCTGCATACGAGTCACTCCCGCTGAGCTCTATGTCCAGTTCTACCATCTTTGCCCCCTGAAGGAAAACAGTCAGCTGCACATTACCAAAGCCTCTTCCAGGTGACCTGGGACACTACTCAAAAAATGTTAAAACTGCCTTGGAGCCAATACATAACCCTACTGAATTCCTTGGTGCAGAAGCAAGCATTGCCAAACACATTGAACAGTGTTCAGTATACGAGTAACAAAGAGTAAGAAAGAGAACAGCAATGTGTTCCTGTTGCAAACACCTGTAGGCAGCAGCAAACTTATGTCAGAATACAGGGGCTAACTGGTCTCCAAAAACCATACTTGCTAAAAACGTAGGAATGAGTAGCTGCTTCAAAGCTCTTGTGTGTGCCCTAGTTAGTAGTAGGTACCCTAGAAAGACTTAGTTCTCTGTGAGGAAAACACACTAAGGAAATATTAATTGCAATCCTAGGAGAATAAATATGCATTATCATGGGGAGGAAGGAATGGAAATAAGAAATGAAGATAAAATTTAAAGAGCCGGCCAAATTCAAAATCACACAAAACCAGTGATTATACTCTCACTTCTGATCCTTAAAAAGAATAAAAGGAAGCTAAGACTAACGCATGATCTGCCTGGCTACTTCATTTGCCAAACTGACGACTACCAGTCTCTTTGCTGACCGGTACCAGGAGCTGCACACAGTATTTTCATTCCTTGTTTGTTTCTGAAGTGCTGAGCGAGCTGCTCTTCAGGTGCCAGTTCAGTGGTGAGCACGGAAACAGGGGGAGCTTGCAGAGAGGCTGTAGTGGCAGGCTGTCACCACCTGAACTTGCTATGGAAGAAAACCAGTCTGTCCTCAGTTCTAACACTAGCGTAAGTAACACCGCGTCGCAGCTTAGCTTAGGCTTTGTAGATGTGCTACACATTCCTGCTGGGATTGTCCTCATGGCTCTGGAGATGTTTTTCCTATATCCTGAAATACTGTATTCTTTGTTATAATAGAACAGCTGTGCTGCCATGTGTTTTTAAGAGAATATACTTACAGATCCCGAATTGATATAGACATAAACTCTTCCTTCTTCCCTGATGGTGCTTTGCATTGGAGCACCAACTAGCAAGTCTGAGAGGCCATCTGCATTCAGGTCCACAGCACAAATTGCAGCTCCAAAATAAGAACCAAGCTGTGGGCAAACAAGAAATCACATTATTTTTGGATTTTGATAGACACACAATAGAAGCTCTAAAGCGTAGAGAAGTAGTATGAAACATTTACCTTTTTACCCCTCAGTTCAAACAGAATATTTAGTTGCTTCTCAATGCTAAAAATGTATGCCTAAAAGGGAAAGAAAATACACATGGAGTTCAGCAATCAGTAATCTGAAACACTTTCCCATGCTTTCTCTACAGCATGTGCTAGAGAATCAGCAAAGCAGCACACAGTATTGCAAAGTACAGATATTTACTACTTCCTACCTGCACTTCTCTTTAACACCACAGTTCACAGCAATGTTATCTAAGCTATCTCACCCCTTCTTTGCCTTCTTTCCCCATGAGAAGTCATATGCATCTGATGCTTGTCTTTAATATGTTAATCTAAACATGAAAATCACAGACACGTATCTAGTACATACTTCAAACCAATAGTACAGACTCTCTCTTACTTTACCAGTCTGTTCCTGCTGGGGAGCCCCTCCAATTACTTCTATACTGGTTGATGTCAGAAAGTGTCCAGCTCCGACAGAGTATCCTGGAAATTAGAAATGCACTGTTCAATACTGGAAATGCTACATAAAGATAAAAAAAATGGGAACGTGATGTATAAAAGCTGTCAGCACCACAAATTATTGAGAGTCTGACATTCAGACCTCATGCAAGTTAGCAATGAAAATAAAAAGGAAATTTTTTGAAATAAAAACAAAAAAAGGTCAATTAAAGCAGGAAGTTCCAGCAAGCAGAAACAAGCGTTGGAAACACTCATTTCTTTCCAGGATCTCAATTATCTGCCATACTTTAAAAGCCAATAGAATAAATTGTAAACACCTTCTGTTAATGCACATTGTTCAGTGAGTCCATACCATAACAAAAATAAAACCCAAGTGCCCATAGAGTGCAACATGGGAGCACCCGATTCAGTTGTTACTCTGCCACTCCTGTTGTAACAGGGCTCAGAAAAACATGCATGTGCACATATCCCTCCCCCCAGCACTGCGGACATACAGATATGAAAATATCAGGAACAAACTGGAGCAAAGTACCAAAAGTTGCATCAGCTTTTGTAAGTGAATCTGCAGAGCAAAGTGCTTCTGTGTGCAGAGACTGCTCTAACAGACAGGACCATATTTTGGTGCAGACATCCAGCCTCAGAATCACAAGCTAAAGGCAAACACCCTAATCTGCAGCTGTACATCCTCACCCTTTCCAAAATGCATACATTATGGCAAACTTGAAACAGGGAGGACAATTAACATATTCTGCTACTCTTGCATTTACTAAATGACTGTTTTGACTGAGGAATGATTTTCATAGCATAAAGAGAAAATGGAAAAATCAGAGTAGATCAGGTGGGAATGAGCCTTGATTCTTTAATCTGCAAATGTAACTGTCTAGAATTTAAGTTCTCATTAAGCCAGCTTTTTCTTTTCATATTTTAAGCTAAAAAAGGTGCACAAGGCAATTTATCATTTAAAGGTCAACACCTAGTTTTTACTTATTCAACAAAAAAATAAGCTTAAGTGGACAAACCTTAATTTACCTCCTCTGACCTTTATTTTCTAGTTATTTTGGTTTTGCTGAAGTGTAAATGATGGTACTACTAATGAAGTTTTTTAAAAGTTAAAAATAAAGCAAAATAAAAAGTCCCCAAAGCCCAAGACACTGAAAGAAAGAACAGGAATCTCATACCCCTCTTTTTTGTTGTGCTATTAAAATGCTGGGGAGAAATCACAGAAAAAATTACTTACTAGTCTGTGGTTTTTTTAAGGTATCTGTTAAGTGCCTACATTTACTCTTTTGGCAGGCCCAGCTGATGTGAAAGATCAGCTTCTCTAACTCCCTTTAAAGCAGTCAGTTATAAATCTCTAAGTTACTCCAAAGTAGCCAAGGAAATACTACCAAACATTATGCATTACCAGCTTCTCTTTCTAACTTCCTTCTTTTTTTTAAGTTGTCTTCCAACTTATGGAACATGTCACAATAGTTTTGCACACTTTTCCTACAAACCCCAATTTGTTAACGATTACTCTTCAACAGTTTAATGAAAACTGGAAATAAAGAAGCCCACTTCTCAGCCCCTGCTGGAAGAAGGGTAGTGTAAGTAGATAATAGAACCTCATCATGTTCTTGAATTAAACTATGGTCCTAATACACTTCCATCACTTGGTAAGGATATTTTTGTTCATTATTCAAGGGAGAGGCAAACTCAGTCTGCATACTCATCCATTTGATAACAGAATTAAACCTAAATAGATTTTGGCCTTAAACAATGCCAGAGATGGGACAGAACAGAAGCTTAGGTAGGGGAAGGATCCTTTACATTCTTTCAACAGCATTACCTATTATTAGGAGGGAGAGAAGTGAAGGTTCAAGTAGCATGGAACAATGCAAAAATTAAAAGCTTATACAGTTTCTGATGTAAATTCCTGCTGATCTCTGGTCCTGGATGGGAAGGACCATGCATGGGAAGGCTTTCCCTACACCCTCCCTGGCACAGCCCTCATGCAAGCTTTTACTCATTTGCCCTTATCTGGCTTTTGGCTACCAATGGCTTGATGCATTCGTTACAGAAATTCTCAGTCTTACACACATGGGAGCAGAAATCTGAATGAGCTTTTGAACCCAGTAGGGCAGGGTATTTTGTTTGGTGATTACTACTGGAAAGCTGGAGTGAGCATTCCCTGAAGTCTGTGATTTGTCCTATGTAATGTTAGAAACGTTCATGGTTAAACAGTGTGATCGGGGCATCTGATCGCCTTTTACCACCCAGCATCTCTTTTGTTTGATGTTCCTGCAGAGCCCAAGGGCAGCCTTCCCAAGGCTCAGTGCTGAGCTGTGAAGTGCCAGCCACTGAGTATTTCCTAACAGGTATTGCATAATGTGTGCCTGCTGCCTATTCTCGAGAGTGAGATCAGAAGCAGGAAATGTTTATCCACGTGAACAAAACCGATGAATGGGAAAGCACAAAAAACAATCTTCACAGGCAAACATGTTGTTGTTCAGAAAGAACAGACAAGCTTTTCTTAGTGTGTAGTGAGAAAACTGAAGCTGATAGCTTTTGCCACAACCCCCTACAAATTCTAGCACTAAATCCAGCTCGTTACATGGGTATAGGAGTAGGAGCTTTGTGACTTTCAGATATTTGTAGAGAAGGTTTGCCTTCCCATATATCCAGACCAGGATATAGCTGGAATAATAAAAACCCCCAAACAAACAAATGATTGTAGGCAGGTCTGTATCTTAAGATCATAGATTACTTCCTCTTATTGACAACGCAATCAAAACATGTTTCCTTCCAGTTTCCACTATAACCATTTTTTACTTCTCTTCTGTGTGAAATCATGTCTTCTGCTATGAAAGCCCTTGGCAACATTTCAGACTTAACAGGGAAGTGCAAACCATTGCTAACCAGAAGCAAATCTCTACCTTCTAAATGAAGGAACAACAGAAACTCAGCAGAGAGATAATAAAAATAGAAATCCAATGTTTGAGAAGTTTCTACGTAAAACGATCAGAGAGGAAGCCTTATAATTAAATAATATTTTTAAACAAAATCAGAACACATCTTCAGAGCTGTTGCTTCCCCAATTAATATAGCAAGCACTGATAAACACTGAGCACTCACTTCAAGATCAGCTAATTCTTTGAGTTCTATTTTTGTAAAGTATTAAATATATTTGAGTACCCAGATAACTGCCAAATTTCACTTGGTTATTTGAATCTGCGTAAGCATGGATTGTATTTGCCGTTGTGTTGTACACAAAAACAGAACCAGTCCAATAAAATGATCCAGGGGCTCCCATTATTATTAAATCCTAAAAGAAAAATAAAACAAAGCCATGTTATTAATATTTAAATAGTCAAAAAGATAAACAAAACAAGTCAAATGCTTTCCTTTAGATCTCCTGTGATCTCCATGAAATGCTACTAGAGGTGTATCTGGCTCAGTACTGGGCAATTACTATGAGGTCACAGATATTTTTCAGATGTTCTAAAAATATGATCATTAAAAATTTTGAGCTATGAACAATTTAAAAACCAGAATATTCTGCTCTCAGAAGAGTTTTTTTAATAAATAATAAACTTAGGGTGAAACAGATTACTCTGTAGAACAAGAAGGCAGACATTATTAGTGTTAATGCTACATCAAACAGATTAAAGGGAATAATAAAATTGTTACATCATGTGCCTTTTCCAGATGAAAAGTAATTTTGGATTTAGTATGGTGTGAAAGTATTATTTGGAATAAAAAGTAAAAGTATTAGTTGGGAATTATCATGCAAATCTTATCAAGATTCAGTTAAAAAGAAATGGGAAAAAAAATTATTTTTCCCTCCCACAAAAAAAAAAAACCCCAGTGTTAATGTTTGCACTTACATATACCCTTTTACATGTGTGTATACATACATAAATATGCACACATGTGTGTGTATCTGTATGCAGAGAGAGAAGCTTGGTATCTTTAATACACACCTCGATGTAAAAACTAGACATTCCAGCCTGGCATGACCCATGGTTTTCTCCAAACTTTCGCACATGATCTGGAAATGGGCAAGAAACATTAAAAAGGATGAGAAGAATGTAGCATCAGAATTTGTCACCAGCTCTTCAACTCTAGTGGAGACAAGTTTAAAACAAAACAAAACAGAAACAACGCTGGTTTTCAGTTCTGTAATGAAACTAAAACCACTGGTTTCCACCAAATAGCCTTTAGCTTCAATACAGCCTTGTACTGAACTGAAGGTTTTGCACTACAGCAGCAGCCTTGGCAGGGCACAAGTAAACAACAAGGAGAAACACCGTGTTGAGGAACCGCAGTTTTGCATCAAGGAGTGGATGGCAACAATCGCTTGCCAGCGTTACTGCAGCTCTGCTGTGAGGCACTGTCCTGAGCACAGCAAGCAAATGACAGAGTAAAGGAAGGAAGGAAGGAAGGATATCTTCTACTGCCCTGGTTTTGAGAAGAATCATCCTTCAGTGATCCAATCCAAGGAGCAAGTACTCTGAGGCCTGATTTAAACTAATACTTTGCCTGTTGAAAGCTGGTTTCCTTTGAAGTGATAAACATCTTTCTAACAAATATACGGTATAAATTGGGCTTGTATCAACAGCACTCCATCTTCAAACCTTTGTCTGGCAGAAAGCCTGCCCAGAACAAAAGGCTCTTCTCAAACTCCACACCATGCAATGATTTATCTTGGCCTTCCTCACAAAGGACGCAAGTGTTCTGCTTACCTATATAGCACGGGCATATTCTTCTGCTGAGTTCAGTGCGAAAATCAGAAGAAACAGCAAAACAAATACCATATGGGAGCTTGTGCTCATTTTTTATGTAAAATACATTTTTCCATCTATGTCCACAAGCCTATGGATAAAAAAACAAAGATGAGGTTTGACACAGAAGCATAAGAAAGGGGAAGGCAGTCTGACAGACAGACATGCAGCTCCAGTGGTTAATACATACAACGATAGATCCATTTTCTTTTGGCTGCCTTGATAAGCTGACACCCAGCCACTGATTATCACGCTCTTCCAAACAAGTCTTCCCACAGTGCTCTCCTTTGGGGTTGCCTAGGACACAAAGACCAATGCTCTGAACAGGGGGACAAGCTGAAGGGCCATGTGGTAGCAGAAGAACCCAAGAACCCCACAGGGAGACCGCAGTAACTCAGATTTGGCAGTCCTGACCTCTCTCACATAGGACACCTAGACCTTTCACTTTCTTCTTGAACAAAGATACAACTGCACGCCCTGGTTTGGAACACGATAGCTTGGCAGCAAGGATTGGAATCCCAATCACTGAATCAGAAAGGGACATTACACTCCATCTGATGAAGTGCTGGCTTTCAAGTGTTCCTCAGCCTAAAAGTTTGTAGGAAACACAAACAATACCTGTGAGTGATACCTAAACTTGGGACCAAAGCAAACATCTCTCCAACTTCCCAGGTAGTGCTAGACCTTAAAACTATCTCTACTACAAAAGGCTGTCAAAAAAAGGGTGTATAACTGCAATCCCTACTGGGGATGTCAGATCATTATATATGCACATCCCGTGCACTCCTTGCACTGTTGCAATTATTTAGCAGTAGCTCTTTGGTTGTTTGGGTTTTGTTTGTTCTTTTTTTCAGTAAGGAGAGTTAATTTTTAAAACCTTAGAGACATAGTGAAACTTCTTCCAACTCCCTCAAAAGGCTACAGCATTGCCAAGTTAGCAAATATTTTCTCCCTTCTAGAAAGGTAAGACAAGGAGAAGCTACACGTTTAAGAGTATTCTAAGTTATATAAAGCAAGCTTTTCATTTTTAACAAGTTCACATGAATAAGCATTAACCAAATTACTGAACCACAAACTCCTTTGCATAGTTTTTATGACTGTCCCACATCGGATGCAGCTACTGGTGAACCTGAAATTTATTGGAGCTCGGGGGTTCAGTTACCCAGAAAAAGATGCCAACATAGATCACAGCTTCAGGCCTGACAGGGACGTGGCTTGACAGAGAGAAAATAAAATAAACCCAACACTACCCCTCCCCAACCCAAAACTGTATTTGTAACCAGAGCTGAAATTTATTACTGTCCAATGCATTAGTTTAAATAACTAATGGACTTGTTGAATTCCTTTTGCAGGATGTGGAACTGCACCGTATTGATTAAGTATGGAAACAGAATAAAGGGATACACCTAGTCTACTCAGTAGCCAGAGAAAGATGAATGACTGGGCATTGCCACAAACATTCTCACAATCAACACTGAATTAAATGATTTTATATCCAAGATGTTATGGACTTTTTGAGAGAAAATACCAGATTGATGGAATACAGATAATTCTTTATTACATGGTAAGAAAATGACAGAAGTAGCATCTGTAAGGCTAAAAACCAACAACTAACCTTATTTCACAGCTTGTTCCTTATTGTTTGGTGACAGGTCTGGCAATTAACATTTGTCTGAAAAAACTGCTGAAGCCTTGATTTTATTTTTAACTTCCATATTCCCCCTACACTTTTTTCCAAATATCTTGCTTTCTCCCTGCTCTGAAGGAGACCAAAGTAGTGCAGTCCAGACTCGCCGCCCACCTCTTCTGCCCCAATATCACAGAGAGGATGATGCATCCTGTGCACCACAGATGTACTCTACCTTCTTCCAAAAATAACACCCTTCACAGGGTCAAGTGGTATCTGATCTTCCTCCACCTCTTCTTTTCCACCTCCTCCCCCCATGCACCTTTCCCTAAGATAGCTAAACAGAAACTGACCTTAGCACTTGCAATAGCATTACATTCAGTTATCTTTGGGCCAAGAGATTTTGCGTTGCTGTCATTGAATAATTCCTGCAGGTCACCTAAGGAACAGTAACTAACAATGTGTGGGCTCTTGCTCTAAGACAAGCACAAAGTAAAAGGCTTTATTTTAAAAATTTACTAAAAAGAAGTTGCATTTTTTGCAGGTTGTCACCTACTGAGTTTTAAGTGATTAGCCAAGGAGGAGAGCTTGGAAGCTTATGTCAGTGACATGACATTTCACATACCGAGTATATACTGTTTTGAGACACAAATTTGGAACTTTGTTTTGGAATTGTCATATAGAGCTACTCACTCCTTAAGGAAGACTTTTCCATGGTTTGTATGGATTACAGACCAAGTTAATCTGACTGACATCTCCTCAGAAAACAAAATTTTATTAGACTCCCATGTGTAAGAATCAATCCTTTAAGTCAGAAAAGGCACTTTTGGTAACTCCTTTCTAGCAATGCCTTCCATCCTCTTACGACAATGATTTACCTAGGACTTGCTTTAGGGCATATGTAGACTTGCAGGAAACAAGCAGTGGACACCACTGTCATAAATTTATATCTCAAGAGGCTTTCTATGTCTTTCTATCAGTAAGTCAAACAAGACAAGATAATGATGATGTGAGAGATAACAGGAACTTTTGCTCATATCACTGCTTCATTCCTGTGTCTATTTCAGAGGTCCATAACACATAAAAGCACTGTCATGCCTTCACGCTCATTGGATTGTATTCCCCTTTTTCCTGGCTCCAGGACACATTCTTAGTTCAGGTTCACTTTGGCCCTCTGCTGACTTGCTACCTTATGTCTTCTCTCTTTCTCTCACTGTCATCATAGGCCTTTGCGGGCGAGAGAAGCGTGAGCTTGACATCCCAGTTGCTGTGATGAGCCCCTGCTCTGGGTATGACATTATAAAAGCTTTATCAAATAAGGGAAAATGCTGTATTCTGCACAAGCAAGAGAGCAGCACTGCATAAGCTCAAGAGGACATGGCAGCTTGGTTGCCTCAGGGGGAAGGAGCACGCGCTGTCATAAAGTCACTGGGAGATAAGTAATTGCCCAGCCTCCGTACATTACGCAGCTGGAAGATCCACTTCTGCTGTAATCCCTGCTGCACACATCCACACACACAGCACAACTGCATACAAATAAGGTCACAACTTATAAAGCCACTTCTAGCTTTGGCCTCAAGGACTCTAATACAGATGTTTGCAATGTCATCTGAGAAATGAGTTTTATGTAACTTGCTCCAGTACTTTCCATGCCCAACAGCCTCCCAAGATCCTTTTTATCCTCCCAGAACTTCTCTGGTCCTATTGCTAATTGATTAAAATGATGAAATCTACTGCAAAGACAAGAAACCTTCTGACATCCTGCTCCTAGTTGTCAGGGTCTCAGACTTTTTTTTTTATTCACCCAGAGCAATCTTTCCTCTTTTCACAGGTTTTACAGCTCTTATCCCTCTTACGTCCCTCCAACTACTTTTACCCAAAACATTTCAGTTAGGCACCAGCTGCTTCCCTAACTCTATAACAGACCTAGGTCCAGAAGTCCAATTTTCCTTGGGATAGTATGGCCATTTCAAAGTAGATGACTGCCGGGGTACGAGCAATGCAAGTGAGATCAAAAAGCCAAACTATTGAAGACAAAAGCTTACTGAAATCTAAGTTGAACAAACACAGGCCACGCTTCTGGGTAAAACCATCCACTGTTCACTTTTCCATTGTAATGATTCAGCTGGGGGAGCTAGAGAGCAATTTGTTCATAGGTTAATTGTAGCCAGGATCTAAAGGAAGGGTGGAGGACTGAAACTGAAGGCAGAGCTTTCTGGACTTGAGTTAAGCAGGTGCTAAATTTACTGTGTACATTTGCAGTTGGAATTTTTTTATTTTTTTTTTTTTAGACTGGATGGCAAATTTTATAAATTGTTTTCTGTATTTTTAGCCACTGAGCCGCTATTTCATATCTGAGACCAGTTTATTACAGAATTTCTACAATATTTTGCAAGTCCAAAATGTAATAGATCAAAGCATCTAAAGAACATTGAGCAAGTCCTTCTGCAATAATCTATTACTGCCCAAACTGACATGGGCAAGGTTTTAAAATTCAAAAGACAGCAGACACTTAGCACTCCAAATAATAAACCCAAAGCACTGTATTTTGTATTTGTGCCTAGAGCTTGATTACATCTAATGCAAACCATCGCTTAAAAATACTTCAAATAGAAATAAACCAGCAATCAGGAATATTTGACAGCATTGACAGAAGTACTAGAACAATAAAAAGAAATTATCAAAACATTACCCCTCTATTCAGCAATCAGAGAGAGAGATTTCAAAGTGCTAGTGAGGATCTGGGAAGACAAATATTTGGTAGTGTATCTCACAGATCCTCACAGCTCTTAAACTAACCCAGGCCCCTGAGACACCTTAAAAAACATTAAAATTCTCTAAAGTATGCCTGGATGAGTTATTTCCAGATGCTGGGATGATTGCAGCACAGGACTATTCACAGCAAATCTTTTTCTACTGAGGAAGTAGACAGGAACGTGTGACATAAAAAAGTACAACAGCAGTTTTGTGTGATCAGAGGCTTCCTAATTGTGCATGAATACTTCATTAATTAGTTACGCCAGTTTCAAGGCTACTTTAGTGAAAAATAGCAACCAAGTGTTTTAATGTATTTATATGTGTAAGTAATTCACATCCATTCATTAGAAAGGCCCAACATTTGGGAAAATAAACACTTCTATTGCCTGTTGTCACCTCTACATTTCTATGACTTGTAATTAGAAAATTATTGCCTCAAAGATTGTTTCATTGAAAGAAATGCAAATTCAAGTATTTAAGAGAAAGATAGAAACTGCTACTTCTCAGATTGCCTGTCCCAGCAATGTAACATACCCCTGCACATTTTTTCAGAGGAAATAGCCCTAATTCTATGAGATCAGAACCCAAACTTGTCACTGGCAAGAATCCAGGCAGAAGAACAAGGAGGTCAACTGACTGAAAGACACAGCATGGAAAAGACACAGTTAAGTCCAAAAGTTGCTGACAGCCTGAACGAGTTAAACAAGAGATAATTAAGTTCAGCTTTGCAATTGCAAGTTCCCTTGTGTATTTCTGTGACTGCTCGGCTGGATGGCAGAGGCTTAACAAACCTCAGATACTATTCTACTTCATTTACATCCCAAGCACCACAGCTGCCTGTGGCTTCTTCATTGATCTCACCGGCCTGTTTTACAATAGAGCGCTTCTTTCCAGTACCTATTTAGCTTCTGAAATACTGTTGGCATACTTCAGTGTTGCAAAGATGTCATCCAGTACTAAGGGAAATAAACATTTTGCAAAAGTCTCCTGTGGTATCACTGTTATTAAAAGAGCATGACAGCAAACACCACCGTGTAACCTGCAGTCTCTAAACCTGGGAATAGAAGCTTGTGTTAAATTCAGCCTTTGCAGCCACATAAACATTTTCATTCACCTGCTGCATTATTTTGTTTTGAATCCTTCTAAGCTACCGAGGAAAAACCCATCAAGTTACTACTTCAGTTTTTGTTTCTCTACTGGCTAAATGAGTAAACCACGTATTGAAAGATGTGTGCAGTTTTCAAAGAACCTGAAACTTTCTACACTCCCCCTACACAGTGAAGGGACTATTTTTACCCCTTCAACCCAGAGGAGGGGTTTATTGCCTCTTAACATACCCTATTTCACCACTTTAAGTTGACAATTTTGACTTTGGCAAGCCTCCTCTTACAAACAAGCAGTTGGAGATAAAAAAAAACCCCAAAACCTCTTTGTTATATATCACGTTTTCAAAACATCTAATATTGGAATGAAATTACTCAAAAAAACCCAACCAAAGAAACCCCTAACTTGGTCTGGAATAAGTTTAATTGAAGTTCTTCCTACAAACAGCTGCTTGTCTTTTCCTTACATGGCTACAAGTAAATCACCACTGAAGTTTCTCATACCTTAGTTACAAAAAATAAGTTATTTCTATCTGTGAGAAAAAACGCAGGCAAAGCCCGGCAGTTCTCAGCATTATACATAAATCTGTAGAGAAAGGATTGTCCTAACATTCTTGAAACAGAACGCTGCATTCTGCCCTGAAAGCCTATCAGGTCATGGGGTGCTATCGCTTTCACTGGTTTCAAAAATTTTGAAAACCCTTTCCCGCGGTTTTTATCCTCCCTGGGCAGCAAGTTCATAATTTTAACGGATCATAGAGTCCCCACCACAGAGAGATCAGAAGTTCAGGAAGCTTTCTATGCAAAGCATAAGGATAGAATGAATGGCACTGTACACAAGGGGGACAAGAACAGGGCCCAAAGCAACTTAGGAATATTCACAGTAGCCCACTGCGAAGTGCTTTTTAACAAGTATCAAACACTTGGAAGTTGCATATCCAGTTACATCCCCCAAGCATGAGGACTGGGGAGGTAGAGAGGAGTCAGGTTAAATGCAGGAGCTGGAAAAATTGATTCAGTCAAAAATAACTTCGTTCCCCTGAGACTCAACTTTTTTACCAAATCTGCAGGCAGAGAGGAGAGCCCATCTGCAAGACAACTATGGTTCAGAGTTACTTCGGGCTGGCTTCTACAAGGGGAAAGCTTTGCAGAAGACGATTTAGGCACGTACTTCCACCCCCCATCTCTGAGCTAATTACATTCACACTCTCCTCTGAAATGAGAACTAGCTTTCTGCTGAGAAGTGCGAGAGACCGAAACTCCCACGGCTTTTGAACTGCGTGCTGAAAGGTGCGAAAAAAAACTAGGAACGGGAGCGGCTGCGTCCACGCCACTTCTCTAAGTGAAGTTTGTGTGCCTTTCTTCCTGCCTACAGAAAAAAAAACCGGTGCCACCGTTGTTGCTCTTCGGCAATAGCGCTGATCTCGCCCTTTAGCGAGAGGTAAACGCCAGTTTGGTCTGGAAAACACCCAGGAGAAGCCGGCAGCAGCCTTAAAGGCAGCGGGCAGAGGAGCCGCGGTGCGCGCAGGACGGGTGGGCGGACGAGGACCGTCCCGTCCCGTCCTGCCGCCGCCGGGGACACCCCTGCCGCCCACCGCGCTGCCCGGGCCCGACCGCCGCCCACCCCGGCCTCCCCACGGCCCAGCGCCGGGGTCTCTCCGCCCGCGCCCCGCCGCCGACTCACCCAGCTGGAGCTGCTCGCACTCCCTGTGGGGGTTCCTCCCGATTCGGCACCGGAAAACGGCCCCAGGGTTGACCACCGAGGTGTTGGCGGGCCAGTTGGCCCGGGGGGCGCCCGCCACGAGCCTGCGGGCAGAAACGGCAGCGTGAGGGGCCGCGGCCAGCGGAGCCCGGAGAAGGCGCGAAGGGCGGAACGGGCGCCCACGGGGCGGCCCAGGCGGGGACTCACCATCTCTCCTCGCCGTGGCGGTGCAGGAGAACCGAATACCCGAAGAGGGTCCCGTTGCCCCCCAAGAAGAGCAGCGGCTTCTCTGTGTCCAGGTTGTAGGGCCGCGCCGTCGGCAGGCACTGCCACAGCAGCCACAGCGGGACGGCCCAGCCCGCAGCCCTCTTCGCCCTCCCGCTGTTCCGCATGGCTCAGGCCGATGGGCCAGAGGCAGACGGGCGACCGGCGCCGGCTTCCCGCCTCGCTCCGCGCTTGACGAGAGGGAAACGCCGCGCCCCTGCCCTGCCCTGGGGCGGTGGCAGCCAGCGCCCTGCGCCGCCTCTGCTACCGGTGGGCCAAGCCGGGCCGGGCGCAGCCCGGAATGGGGGTGTCCCCTCCGGATAGGGGAGTCGCTCAGCCGCGCCGCCTTCTCCCGCGCAGCGGTAGCCCCTCTCCCTTCCCAGGCGGCGGGGGTCGGGTTTCTCCCCGCCCCGTCCGCGTCCACGGGGGTGCTGCGGAAGGGGACACGGCCCGCAAGCACTGGAGGGTACGGCCCCCGACCCCGATTCCAGGCGGGACAGCAGCGCTGTCGGTTCACCCCACCTCCGCCCCAGTACACCTGCCCTGAGGGCGGCGCGGGAGAGCTGCAGGCGGGCGGTCTGGAGGAGGTGACAAGCAGAGAGGGAAGGAGAGCCGGCAGGCCTCGACCTCCCCCGCTCCAGCCGCCCGGGAAGCGCCCGGACCCAGTTAGTTCAGTTTCCTGCTCCCGGAGCCCGTCTCTCTTGAGCGCTGGCCGGGGAGCTCCCGCCAAGTGCAGGCCGGCTTTCTGGGAAGCAAACTGTGTGATGAGGCTCATATTTTCCTTTCAGATTTAGAAAAAAACCCCACAGCATCTATGCTGTGAGCCTCGCTACACTGCCATTGTGTTGAAGAGATCTTCCTTGGTACCACTCTCCCAGTGAGAGCGTATTTGAATCCTGAAACCGGTGCTCAGGCTGCTGAAGACAGTCCTAAGCCTCCTTGAATACCAGGGCTTCCATGCTGCTACAGTTATCCACGTGTACAGATAAGCTATTTATAATGTTGTTTTGAGCCAGAGGGACAAGAACTTAAGTGCTTCTTCAAAATGAACACTTTAGTTACAAAGATTACATATTGTATCTGGAAGACAAACCTAGTCTCATTTCAACTATCCAATGTTGTACACGTTAGAAGGAACTGTGCAATGGTAGAGTACCATCCCCTAATGGAGATTCAGAACACAGCATTTTCAGCTGCTTGGATGCCTCCCCCACCCCCCCCCCCCCCGGCCTTTGAAAATGAAAGTTTAAGACTTACGCAAAATGCTGAGCAGCTACAAAAGCAGGACGCTGAGATAATGCAGGAGTGATACATCTTGTCACCCTTACTGCACGCACACGCATAGCTCCTGGAATGAGATCAGCACATTGCAAGATCTGACAGTTTGTCAGTCAGCATTAGATCTTTTCTTTTTTTTAAGTTCTCATCTCTAGTATCATCACAGGGCTTCCCTGGATCACACAGATGCAAAGCAGTGACTGTTTGGTGTAAAGGAGTTAAATAGCTCCTCAGCTGGTATTCATCTTCCTTCCAGCTACCAACATCAAAGGAGTTTCAACAATCAACAGCAGCTGTGAATCTGCATTTCTACTATTCAAGAAGTTTTCACCCTCATTCTGAAAGCAGCAAAATAAAAGAGCATGATTCAAAGCTGAAAAGCTAAGTTGCGGTTTAATTGGTAGGAAATCATAACATTGTTTCACCACCACCCTGGCCACTTAGCCAGACACTGCTGAGAGACACTGCTGAAGGTTATAGGGGCTTGGTACAACCTCCAGTGTCATGGCCCTTGGACTGCTAAAGAGAGTGTTGAGCTGGCTGCAGGGATGCTCCCTGACAGGAAAAGGTAGATGGCAAAACTGTGGGATTCAGCGATTGACACACAAATAGCTGCTTATGTGATGCAGATGGGAACATGTCTGTTGTCTCCTAGACTCTGCTAGAGTAGATGTGATCATGATCGGCTAGACATCAGTGAAATCAGCAGAACATGAATCTACTGGAGTATGAGAAATCTATGCTTTGAGAAATATTTGAGGGTTTTAGAACTGATCAGGTGCAGGACCAGGCAGAGAGAAAAATCAACACAAAACTGACAAAATGGTGTACTAGAGAGAGAATTTGACTTCTACCAGGGTTCAGGAGAATTTGCAGAAAAGGAGGAACCAACAGTGGAAACCAAGTACCTGTATTTACTAAGAAAAAAATGTTTTAAAGTATAACCTGAATATAATTTACCCTGAAATTATAAAAAGAAATTCTTCCCAAAACATCTTGCTGCACACTCTGCAATCTGGATAGCGTATCTCTCATAGTCCTCTGCAAGTTGGTAACATGAGAAGCAAAATGTCGCAGTGACTTGCTCTTCTGTTTGACATTGGTTCATTATCTAAGGCAATGTCAGATGAGCTATTGGGATGGTTTGTTAAGTGGGAAAATACATTACTCCATAGTTTGGCAAACATTTTTTACAGCACATGCATGCACTTCACCTGACTACTAATCTCTAACTGTTCATCCCTGAATCACACTGCTGACTCTGTTACACTGATACTGTTCAATGAGC
This sequence comes from Gallinula chloropus, assembly GCF_964237585.1. NCBI lineage: Eukaryota > Metazoa > Chordata > Aves > Gruiformes > Rallidae > Gallinula > Gallinula chloropus. Next base: position 25,985,913 of record NC_140090.1, on the reverse strand, counting down.
ATGGAACCACATCAGAGAAGTGATCCAGGTTAAAAAATAACCCAGCAAAAAACCCAAGCCTAGATCAGATTGCAGTGCATATGCCATGTGCCTGGCCAGTCGTATGGGTTGTACTAGCAGGGTGGGTTAAGCCAGTGCTGCAGCTTTCTCAGGCAACAGCCTTAACTTTCTACAAGAAGTAGCAAAAGCCTGCAAAGTTAAACCATAATACATCTACCTTAAGATGGAAGCGGAAACCTATTTCCCCAGAACCGATCTGGAGTTCAAAGATCTTCATCCGGATATTATTCTGCCTGTGTCCTGAGGGGTCCAGCTTAAAAAAAGCTATATTAAATTTGATTTATTTGTGCTATAAATGTCAACATACAGCATCATGTGAACAAGGTAACCATACAGTTCTATATAGGATCATATATGGTCCTTCAAGATTTAATATTTGAAATGCAGTTATGAGGTAAAGACTACTGCTGAGATTTTCATGTGCTAGTTTTTGCATTTGGAAGGGGTATGAAAGGAAGTTGCTGGGGAAAAAACCCACAAACAAGAAAGAAAACCAACTTGCTTTGCCCATAGCTGTTCAATTTGGGAAAATCAATAGCTTGGGTCTTTAAAAAAATGTCAACATTGCTTGCCTGTCATGCATACCACTGCTGGTGAGAGAAAAGATACCCAAGCTACTCCCTTTTTTATTCCTTAACTTGGAAGGCATTTGTATTAAATTAAGCCCTGTGTATGAGCTGGGGTTGACTAACTGACCACAGATGCTTTCACTGTGTTGCAAACACAAGGAAAGCACACATTCCTAAATGCTTCATGCATTTGCCTGTTTCCATCGGTATCTGCCCTTGGTTTCCTTTGTGTCATGTAAATCTACCATTGCTTACGGAAGAGTGTTTCCAAATCTACCCTCACTTAGAAATAAAAACAATCAGTGGTTGACTTCCTGTTCCTAATAAGCAAGAGTTGAAAGTTTTAATTTGAAATTATCTAAGTACTTATATTTGGTATTTCAAATGTAATTTTCTAAACCTAAAATCTAGGGTCTTGGTCAGACTGGAACTATGCCTTGTTTTTCTGTAAGCTTTTTTTTTTCCCTACCCCAACAATGGCAGTGGGCCAAAGAGTCTATTATTCATATGCTGACATCTGACAAATCATAGAAGGCAAATATACTGTTACACTGACCCCTAAGATTCTCTTCAAGAAACTTCATCTTCCCTCTGCTGTAAGATATATGTGAGCTTGCACAAAGAGGATATATTGTCCACTGACAAGAATAATTAAGCACAGATGTCTGGGGCACCAAAAAGCAGCTAATATTAGCAAGGGTCTTAATTTTTATCATTTTGCTTATGTTCTCTTTAGAGAACTGAATTTCATTTAGAATCAGTTAAAGAGGAAGAAGCTTTTCATTTAATCAACAAATAATGTCTTCATGCTCACGTCATGTCTTTTTAGGAAATAGTTTAGTTTTTCTTCCCTTGAACACTTGTGTGGTTGGAGTAAAGACAAGCTTTCCAAGACAGCTTTCCAATATTTAAGCTTACAATGGTGCCACACAGACAATGACTATGGCAACCTGACTGCAAGAGGCAAGCAATAGATCATTATAGTTATCAACAGCTTCACTAATGACTGCATTCTGATTTATAGATAGGTAAGACAGGAAATTAATCATTATATGTGTATGTCTGAAAATGCATTGCATATCTTTTTTCTTCCTTAGAGTTTTGTCTAAGATTTTTGAGCTGCAAGACCATAAATAATTAGTTTTGAGTGGAACTGGGCAGTAACCTCTTTTCCTATCCCTAAGGAATTGCAGGGCTTTTGAAATTTTCCTATTTCAAATTCAAACAAAGAGTGTTTTCATGTGCCATCTCTGTATTCCATTGCAAAAGTTTAGATCATCACAGCTGTAGGATTTTCATTATTTATATTTTCATCATTTAAAACATGCATTTTATGTTTGATCTAGTTATTTTGACATGAAAAGCAATTATGTATGTTCAGAAAATTTCAACATTAAAAATTAATTTTCTTTTTAAAAAATGTTTCAAATTTAATAATTTCTTTAAATTGGCCTTTCCTACAATTATTTTCCATTTAAAGATATTAATCTCCCCACAGAAAAATTTCTTACACTCTTTTGATATTTCTAGTAATTTTCTAGGGTTTTTTATTTCTATTCTTCCATAGGTTCCACATATCTTCTGAAGAGATCGGGTGCAATGGGAGTGGAACAGAATTCATAAGGACTTTGCCTAGATTCATTTCTTAGCTGCAAAGCAACTTTAAGTTTAATGTTGGTCTGTTACTTCTGCTAGGCAAGGTAAGCCAGAAGACAAACCAAAAGCATGTTGATTATTTAACCAAAGTAGATAGTTTTGCTGACAAGAAGCATTGGTTCTGTACTCAAGTATGAATTGATATACCACTTACCATCACTAGACTGAAATCAATTGGACATAGGATAGTTTCTGTTTGTGTCAGCCTTTCAGCATATACATATATGTCAATATGAGACCATTATATTCCACAGAACTGCCTTACTCGTTATTTTCCAACGATGTCCATTCAAGGACACTTGAGTGACTATTTTGAGAGGAGTAGGGTTGTTCTTTGTTCTCTCTCCTTTTTTTTTTTCTTTTTTAAAATAATCTGTTACAAAAAAATATGCATGGTAAATGGTTGGTGAAAGTTGGACAATTAATAGTTTAGAATCTGTCAAATGATGCTGAGACTGAAAGCCTTTGTCTCCATAGTAAAAGTGAGCACTATGAAACCATCTTCCAAATGATAAAGGTTTGGTTGTGTGCAGAGCATATTCATAGCAGTGACAACGGCTATTATTTCAGATGGGAAACAAACTCATAGACCCCCTTATTTCTTGAAGAAACCCAAATCTCAACAAACAAACCAAACCAGTTGTTGGAAGAGAACTGTTGAAAGGAAACATCTGGAGGAAATGCCAGTCCAATTTCAATCTTGTCTTCAGGATACCATAACTTACATTTTCCAGGATGTGATACTGTGCTTCATCAGACAACATCACAATGAGATCATACCTCTGAATATGGACTCCAGGCCACCTTTATGAAACATGGTAATCATTATGTCCGATTCTGCTTCCTGAGAGAGTATATTACAAATATTTCTCATCTATCGGTCATTTCTTTGATGCTAGCATAGAATCCTAGATATGCAGAAAAAATATTATTTCACAAACTTCAAATATATGTTGGGATATAAGCGGGCAACTCCAACCAGGAGCAAGTCCTGAGATGTTGACAGAGTTGCAGAGAAAAGCCTAAGACAAGTCACAGCTAAATCCAGGACAAAATTGCACTAAGAAAGCATTCTGGTAGAAGGAAGTGAAAATTCAGTGATTTTTGTGTAGCCATGTGCAATGTGAGACTTCTGGAATTTTTAAGAGGAGATGAAAAAAGGAGATTGTTCTAACTTGTTATGTATGTATATTAGTATTGTTCTCTATTATTCCTCCCATGGATGCTCTTAGTATGATTACAAAACCCACCCATTCCCCATAATGTGTCTTCATGGATTTATTAAACTCTAAAATTAGGGAAAACAAAACCTTTCTGGCAAGCTATCAGAGCTCAAGTTGTTAAAATATTGACTTAAAATGTACTGGCATTACCATCATAGGTATATTTGCTAGCTGTGTATCTATGATTTCATAGTAATCAGGTCCAATAAAAGTTTAGACTCTCACATTTAAAATCAAAGAATTTTTGTTGGCTTGCAGGATCAAGACCAATCTGAATATCATTGTCATGTAGTCTGCAAGAGAGGGGTTTTTTTTCAAGTTACAGTCTCATATTCAAGGAAAATGTAGATGTATTTGGTCTAGGAAACAAAGTATGCGAAGAATATACTACTAAGAGTTCATCTACTTAAAAGTAAACTTAGTTGACCCTGTTCCTGGTTTTTGCTGAAGTAGGCTGTGTCTATTTCCCTCTTGTTTGGTCATTTGTTTTTTTCTTTCTATATAATATGCACTTGAAAACAATGTTACAAGTTGTTGCTATAAAGCCTGTAATGAAATGAAACAATGAGCTGGTGTCCTACTTAGTTTCTCTGAGTTATCCCGTCTCTGTTTTAGAGTAGCTTTAATATTTTCCTTTTTAGATTTTGATTTTGACATGTCCTAATACTCAGTTTCTTTCTGAATTGTTGTAATCATAGCTGGATGTATTTGAAATATATGTAGCCTTTTGTGCACTTGCAAACTACACAGATTTCACACCCAATATACCTATATGAACTTTGCATGTATGTATTTTAATCTCATGTTCCCATGGGTAGGTTGGTTTTCTGTTGGATTCATAGAATAACCTTCTTCTTTCATTAACTTATTCTAAAAATGCATACACCTTATATATACATAAGGATCAGGTCTGAAAATGTTATTCTTTTTCAGTGAGTGCTTATCACACCTGAGCTGGTGCCTCACAGTATAGTCAGCACTGAAAAGAAAATACCCATGCTTCATTGTTCTTCCTGTGTTCAAAGAATATTGATATTCAGATCTTTGTTGCTAAAATACACCACTCCCAAAACAATTGCTTGGTACAGCAACACACCAAACCAAGCAAGATGCTTTACCAAACAAAAGCTTCAGCAAAAGAGCCTTCTTATTAAAACAATACTGTATTATAATTCTAAGACATCATTGATATCACCAGGAAGGGGTAAGATCTGCTGTGCTTTTTCCTTTTAAGGAGACAGTACTTCCAAAAGTCGGGGAAAGGCCGTAAGTCTCTTTTCTACATAGTTGTGGTTTGCCTCCAACTAAGTGTGCTCCTCTTCTTTGTGGGGGAGAACTGTAAAGTCATGTGTATCGTTTTATGCCAAATGCATAAATGTTTATATAGAGGCAGAATGTACAGTGGAACTGATTATTTAATAGCTCAGATATAACAAATTATTCAGAAAATCACTCATGTCCTGGAGGACCATGTATTCGCTGTAGCACAGCCCTGAATTTTAGTGAACTTCAGCTCATACATGAATATCCAGATGAGAGACTCAGTGATTGAACTTGTACCAGCCCATAGTTTTCATTTTGAAGCTGGTCCTGCCAGCTGCATTCGTTTTCCCCATGTCTTACACCAGAAAGCTCAAGGGTTGCCAGGTCCGGCATGTGTTCCCCACACTCTGCTTCCCCATCTCTTCCCAAGGATGAAGGGGCCTGGCCAAATTCTTAACTCCTCTCATGGAAGCCATTATGCATTTACTGAGTGCTTACTGTAAGGTTGTTTTGGGTGTGCATAGCAAGGTGCCAGCAGCAAGGCAGCAGCAAGCCTGTCTGGGAGGGAGGCCAGGGACTGCCCTGTGCTGGACACAGCCTGTTCTGGCAGGTTCCAGCCAGTTCCTGCTGCCTGAGTGCATCGGCAGAACTGGAAAAGCTGCAGAGGTAGTGAGTGAGGGGAAAGAGTGAGAAACAGCCCTGTGAAAGGGAGCGTTAGGGAAGGAGGAGGGAGAAGAGGTGCCCCAGGGGGCAAAGACTCCCCAGCAGCCTGTGGAGATGAAAATGCTTTAACAGGTATCTAGGCTGTGGCACATGGAGTTCTCCACCTTGGAGCCAGTGGATAAGCCCTGAAGGAACTGCAGACTGTGGAGAGCCTATGCTGGGACAAAGTTTTCCTGACAGGAACAGCGGCCCTGGATAGACTACGCTGGAGCTGGTTCTCCTGACCGGAATTCTAGACCAAAATTGCCCATTATTCCTGATATGAACTGCAGCTATGCTGGAACAGGTTCTTCTTGACAGGAACTGTGGTCCATGGAGACCCCACGCAAGAACAGGTTTTCCCGACAGGATCTGTGACCCTGCACAGCCTACATTGGATCTGGTTCTTCCGACAAGAACTGTACCCTATGGAGAACTCATGTTGGAGCATATTTTTCTGACAGGAACTGGGCCCCTGGACAGCTCACACTGTAGAAAGTGGTCCTCACAGGAATTGTAACCACCGTGTAGCAAGTTCTCCTGACAGGACCTCTGGCCCCAGATAGGCCACATTGTAGCAGGTTCTCCTGACTTGGACTGCGGCCTGCGCAGAATACTGCAGCCTATGGAGCCGCTATGCAGAGGATTCGCGCTGGAGCTGGGGACAAACGTGAGAAGGTAGAGGCAGCGAGAGACTGTTACGTACTCATGAAACCCTGCATTCCCCATTCCCCTTGTAACTCTTGGGTGAGTCTGAGGGGTATAGAGGACCTGGGAATTAAGGACTGAATTAGGCTGGGGAAAAAAGTTGTGGTAGGGAAGGTGGTGTTTTAATGTCTTTGTTTCTCACTCTCCAAATCTACTTTAACTGGAATGACATTATTTTTCCTCAAGTCAATTATTTTCCTGATGACAGTAACTCATAATTGATCTCCCTGTTTTTATGTTGGCCCACAAGCTTTTTCATCATACTTTCTCTCCTTCCCCTGTTTGAGGAGGGGGAGTAAGAGAGCAGCTGGTTAGGTCTTGGCAGACTAACTTGGTCAACCCACCACAAAATTCCAGAACTTTTCCACTTCCATAATACTGGTTTCAGTGTAAAAGGCTACAAAAGTTGAGGTATAATCAATATTCAGGGTAACAGTCAAGATAAAGGTGAATGGATTTATATAATATAATGAAAATGTTCTCTACTGAACTCTCTTTCTTTCTTAAAACTTGATTTGCTTTTTTTTTTTTCTTCTTTTTTGGTTCAATTTGCCATAAGAATCATGATGAAAGAAGGCTTAATCAAGGCAAGCTAATTCTTCATCACTGAGAGGTAAGGAACTACATGTTTTATTTTTTTTCCAGACTTTTTTCCAGAAGTGATGTGATGTGGAATTTTTCATGTGATAAATAAGCAAAAGATCCAGCTCTTGGATACACAAATATCTCCCTGGGATTTACAGCTATTACAACCTCAGTATTGTACCTTGTGATCTTGCCTCTGCTAACTATTTCCCACCATGTCTACCCCATGAGAATCCTCTCTAGTCTGTACAAAGGGTTGACAAGTTGTAAAAGGGCTGAGGATCTTGTCCTAAATATGTGAATTTGTGTCAGTTCTAGGTAAGGTGAGTGAAGCGTTTACAGCACAGTATCCATTGCAATCATGATTAGAAATATGAAAATGCATCGTAATTTCAAGAACAAAAGAGTCTCTTACTGTAGGCAAACTACAGGGTCTGTCATAATTTTAGAGGAAGTGAAAAGATGTACTAATAAAAACCCCCAAACCTTTATTTAAGCATCAGTATAAGCCATATGTATTAGTCATTTTATATAAAAAAGTGATATGGATATTAACCTACCATATAAGAAGAGAACAAAAATAACTGAGCCATCTTTTTTTTGTGTGACATATCTGAAACACAGTTTTCTCTTTATTCTCAGTCAAGATTATTTCATGTACACAAACTGACCATAAATGAGCATGCAGTTTGCATCATAGACATGCCTGTGGGATGGTAATAAGACATAAGATCTGTTTTGAGAAATAAGTGTTGCTTATCTAAAATTTTTTTTCTGCTCACTGAGATCACAGAAGGCAGTTCAGAGAAAAGTAAAACAGAATTGAAGTGTCATCACAGATGGGTAAAAATAAGATGTTGAATATGTATTTTGTGTAGCTAAGACAAAATTCTGTTTCTCAGGAAAACAAATTCAGATCTAGAGGTAACATATGCTGAACATCTTCAGCAATGGGCTATGTCTCTGTAACCCTCACTAGACATAAAAGCTGTTCAGCATTTCACTTATTAAAGCAAAGATTTGCCAATATTATTCATTATTTAAAGTTAAACTGAGTTTGAAATTCTAGCTCTTTTAATAGCTAATGGAATTTTTCCCTTGTTTTTAACTAGGCCACAATTTTGCCCATCTGTGTATTTGTCTGGGACTATGTGAAGACTGAAGCATGATCATTAGATAGAATTAGATTAATGTGCTTTGCAGTGTGATTTTTTTTAAGGTTTTCTGGCTAATGAAAATTGATATTCTAATTAAACCCCCCACAAAAAGTCTGGCATATTTACTTAAAATATGATTACATAAATACTTGGCACAATGTATGAAAAATAGATTATCTATTTAAATTAGTTTTCTCGGGATCTTTCCATTTTGAATTGATAGTGTGTTTTTATGTCTTTATGATATGCTATCAGTATCATCAACCTCCTCTATTCTAAAAAGAAGTTACATCTTTTACTTATCAGTGGGGAAGGACCTGTCTAAGCCTGGGGTGATATCTGAAGGACAGATTCACAAACTCAAAGGAAGTGTCGTGCATAGTTCCGGTATTTGGATCAAAATTGCAGCTCTGGATCTAATCAGTTGAGCACAGGGTCTGACTTCAATAGCCGCATGTGTAGAAGTAACTGTTTGCCATCTTAGGCTGTAACAGCCAGCAGAGATTATAATGAGCTGTGACTTGCAGAGAAATACACCACAGTAAATCATGCAGATCATATATTAGACGTTAAGATGCAGCAATACAGTTAATTAGGCAGAGTGCAGACTTCCATTCCATGTCTCAAAGCTAAATAGTGTATGGCTGAGGGATGGGGGCAGGGGTGAGAGGTCAGTGGGGTTAGGCTGATTTACACTAGCTGAGAATCTGGTATGGTGAATTATTGCCAATAATCACTCCTTGAGCAGTAGACATGTATTTTTATCTTTCTAAAATATTTTTCTCTCCTCTTGCCTCTTTTCAGCAGTGGTTGCTGACAAATACATGAGAGCAATTTTGCCACAAGTAGGGTCAGTTTCAGTGACAGCTGAAGTTTTCCCATAAACTTGTGTGCATTATGCCATTTAAATGGACAGAATTGAATCTTAGCTGCCTGTCATGTTGATCATAAACAGTTACTTTTTAGAGAGTATTTCTGTAGTCTTTGCACATATGATCTCTGCAACTCAGAGTGTTTGCATACCACGCAGCATCTGGCTCAGTTTTACAGGATCTTAACAGATGCAGTCAGGAACAATGTACAACTCCCTGAAGTCTAAAAATAATTGTACTTCAGTAATCTCTTGTGCTATAATCACTATCCTATACAAATATAATGATCATACAGCATTGGAAGTTACTGAAAAATCAGAGCAAATGCCCACAGCATGTAGCCACTCAATCTATTATTTAGCAAAGAAATATTAGAAATAGAGAATACTTAAATAAATGTATTGAAATCTTTGTGTCAGAATAGTTTTAACTTGAATCATGTTGCTAAGTTTTTGAATATCAAATCAATCCTCCATATAAAAAATGTGAATGACATATTCACTTGAATGATTACTACAATTTGGCCTATATTATTTTAAGGAACTTACAAAATATCTTCTATTTTCTTCATATCAAAAAGAAAGAAAACTCTGTTTCTTTTACATCTGTGGCATAGATACGCCATTGTAACATATTGGAAGGAAGTGTAACTTCATCAAGCCACATGTTGGGCTCATACTTTTAGTTCTTCCACAAATGTATCATTGACTGAAGTGAATGTTTTGCGTGAATAGATGAAAGTCAGAGAGAGTGAGATGAAATGCCTCATGAAACAGACTGCTTACAGTAACTTTAAAATAAATATAATGTACCACAACTGTAAGGAACTCCAAGTACAAAGTATGTGTAACCCTTTCAGATCCGGGCAGCAGATCCAAAGTTCAGTCTCATCCACGGTGTGATTGATGAAAAGAAACAATTAGGTGCTAAAAAGAAGAAATTAATAGGCACTGAAGCTTTTAGCCATTTATCAGTAAAAACATGCTTAGGGGCATTATTTTGTTCTAAAAAAAAATCTTAAAGCTCACTTTTGTCTAGGTTTTCCCTTTTTTCTGTCCTGAAGCTTTGACAGACAGGACGAGAAGGTTATGGCTTTTGGATGGGATTCCCAGAGCTGTAGGACTCTGGGCTACAGACATTGGAACTCATAACCACTACTATCATAGCCACTACCAGGCTACATCCTTTGGACTAGTAACTACCATGTATAGTTTTTTTATGTAGGGCATGGGTAGTGAGATGGAAAATGAGCAAAATTAAGAATAGCATTAGGTATGACACTTCAAGTTAATACAAAGGCCAGTGGCTTCAGGCCACGCATGAAACAGATGTCTGAAATGGTATGCTACTGAGGAAGCATATAGTAATTCCTGCACACATACAAGTGTTCAAAGTGAGACCAGGCTCAGCAGACAGTGTATATGGACAGCAAATCGCCCCTATTACTTGAGACTTGTATGTCAAGAAAAAAGAAAATGAAAATTTTGTTAGGCAGCTCACTCAAACCACAAGCTTTGAAATCTGGGGTCTCCATATAATACCAGCAAGGATATCTCTACTTAGTCAGATTTCTCCTACAATACCTTTCCCCGATGCCCAAAACCTAATAATTAAAAAAAAGAATCCTGAAATTAGATATCTGTCTAGTCAAGTAGAGATTGTAAAGGTAAATGAATTTCAGGTATGCTCAGTTTTATGAAACAGAGATCATCTAATTAACATTGAAATAGCATGCGACTTCAGTGATCTATCACATGTAATTATGTGCAAATAATAGCCTTACTTTTCAGATAATCCATAGGCAGTAATTTGTTTGGACAAGTGTCAGTGAACAGTGATGAATAACAAGCAAATTCTGCAAGATCATTATTGGTTTGTGGTTCAGTTCTAACAGGGAAAATGACATATAGTAAACAGTGTTAATTTTGAATGGTCCATCCAATTCTACTAAAAGGCTTATTGGGGAAAAGATTACAAGGGTTCTATTCTCATTTTCAGCAGATCATTTATGTATTGCAAATAACTCCTAGATAGCAAGTCAGGAACGTGTTCCCTTACAACATGAGCAACTCAAGTTGTGTGTAAAATAAAACATTCTTTAGTGACAGTATTAATCTAAAAAAACCAGATGTATAATATTTACATCTTTGGTTTTCCTGTCAGTTTCACATGGTTCCAGGTTTTATCTCCTAAAAGTTTTTGTTTCACAAGCAAGGTACACTGGCGTGCACTCTAAATTATCTTGCTTCCTTTAAGTAGTAATACTGAGATTTCAGAAATTTAGGATGAACAACCTAGAACCTGAGACGTGTGGAGTTAACTGTTTAATTATTATGGTACTGAATACAGTGTTCAGTCAATAGCTAGTAATTTTGTCTTTTTTCTAGATTACACAAGTCTGCGCTTTCCTCTTTTGAATAGCTTCTTCACCTATCTTTGACTTGAGGCTGATTCCTTGGCAAACCTTTGCTTAATCTTTTTTATCATCTTGTGCTATGGAAAGAGCAGATTGTTGGGATATCTTCTGCTCCTTTTGTGGACCTGGTTCCTGGGTGACCTGCTAAGTTTAAGTGTGCTGAATCATGTTTCCTTCCTATAGGCACATCTTTCAACTCTAGAAGTGTCAACTGCAACCTCAGAGAAATGGGATTTATCCCATCCAGTGAAGGAGGGATGCTATACACTGTTGTATCTGTTAGTAGAATATGGTGTGGGGTTTAGTCATTTTTATACGCTAGTGCAACTGTTACCCAGATACAAATTTTAAGCCGAATGAATATGGGAAAACTCTTAAAGATGTCATTCCACTTTTCCATAGGGAAAGGAGGACTGAGATTACTAGCATTTTCATTCCTATACACCTTATACAAGCAGTGGGATAAAATTTTCTGAAGGTGTCTGGATATAACTGAGAGACTTTAGTTATATGAAACTAATAAATCTGGATGGTTTGTTAGAGAATAAGTTTCTCTAGTCTTTAGTTTTAATTCTTTACTCTCAGGAACTCAAATGAGTCTAGGAGCAGAAAAATATACAGACTAGTTGCTTATCTTATTTTAGTTTACTTCCATTGAAATCACAAGAAATTTTCATTATAAAATCCAGTAAGTAGATAAATTCAAAATTTATTTCTTTCCTCTTTATATGTTTCCTCTTATGTTTGTTTCTAGTATCAGTTTAATGCAGCTGCAGAGCTCTCTTTCACAATCCAAGAGCAATGCTTTGCACAAGACCTTTCTGTAGTGATTCTGGTAACCAGAAACTTGATGTAAACAAAACCCAAACAGGAAAGAGCTTTTTGAGGGACTTCATTTACATGCATGGTTGGATCCTCACAGACAAAGGAAGGCTTTTGGAAAGGGTTAGAAAATTTCAGAAAAACAGTTATGGTTTGTTACTAATATTTACTTTACTTCGTAAGAGTGGAAAAATTATTCTATGTTATATTCTAACTCATAAGAACAATTACTTTCTAGTTAATATTTAAAGTGAAATTTTCTATCTTGTTTTTGACCATATCTTTGGCTCCTGTGAGCTTTTCAGAGATACAGACTAATATCACTTGAATGCTTTTGAAAATCTTGTGGTTAATTTAACGTACTCTTTTCTGTGCCTTTAATATAGGGTACTTGCTAGCAAAACATTTTATAGCATGCAAACATATGATTTTTGAAAGTTTCACCAAGCATATCTCAAGGATTATTCTCTTATCACAGAGAAAGAAAAAAATGTAACCTATACTCTATTTATTGGTCTTTTAAAGAACATTAGAATACTGAGAATATTTCTTAATCAGTACCAAATTTATGTCCTGCTGACTATGGGGAAAAGAAGGATTAAAATCCTTTAGCTAGTACTGAGCAGAGAAAATGCTTATAAATGGAAGTTATTTATGAAGACAGAGAAGAACAAAGAGACTATTGTATATAAGTGGTAAAGCAGGCTCTTTCTGAAGGACACAACAGAAAATGGCTGGGAGGATGGGGTAGAGGAAGAAGTTCAGAATCTTTGGTTTATAATATTTTTTCTGGTGTGTTCAGAGTTTGTGTCGGAATTGTTAGATATGAATATGGTTGCTATCAACAGAAATTAGGATGAAGTTACATGGTCTGAAAAAACAGTAAAAATTTTCTATTCCAAAGGTCATGTCACATATCTCTGAGTTAGGAAAGCAACTAGGTGGAGGTAGTCCAAGATAAAGGCTTCAGCAGCCCCTCCTAAAATGTATGGACATACCAGCTTGCATGAGTGTATGGAGTGAAATTATGCAAGCCATTTTGGTTTTGAATAAAAGAATGCAGCTTATTTATCCAAGAGATGTTCCCAGTTGCCTACACTGGTCTATTTCCTCTCTGAAGTCAAGACAATAATTTGAGGTATGTGCATTTTTACATCTAGTTGGGCTTATCTACACGATAACCTTCTACCCTACACGAAAAGTGTCCAGATGACATCTGCTGTAAATATGACTCTAGTAGTGAATAGGAATCAGATGCAGAAAAAAAGGGCAGAAAAAAAGGACAGAAAATGTTGAGGCTGATTCAGTATTTCCTCAGTTATCTGTAGCAATTTTTTTCTCCCATAGATGTAATACTGTAGCATTAGGTGGAAAAATGAATGAAGGACACACAGGAAGGTATTTAATCTACAAATAAATTATTATCTAGGAGGTAATACCTAGTTTACTCACAAAGGATACCTCTAATAAAACCTTTAATTTCTTGTTCTCTGTAATAATTGTTTTATTATGTTAATTAACAGTTTTGCAAGTGAAACATTAATGAGAACAAATGTCATGAACATTTTTGTAGTTACTTTGTTCAATAGTTCTAAAAATATACCAAGTAGATAGCTACTGTATTAAATTATCACCATTTGTGATAAATAGAAAAAATATATGTAATAATGTGGTTCTAAATTTTTTAAACAATCCAGATAAAAAGTGGAATTTTCCCATTGAATTCAAAAGAGACAAGACTACTGCTGAAAAACATTGATTTAATAAATCAGTATTTGTGGCATACATATGGAAAAGAATTTGCTATGAAGCTACCATATTGCAAAAACAATTTCACTATGATATGAGGCAGTACTTAATAAATAAAGTAATTAAGAAGATAAATGGAAAAGCTCGAAAGAAAAACTGTCTCTGTCACAGGCAGAAGATACTGAATCTGACCAGAAATTTTCTGTCAGAATAATTTTCTACTGAGAGGTGCATTTTTAGTTTGGTCAAACAGACTGAAACTTTTAGTGTTCATGATTGTTTTCACTAGGGAACTAACAAAGAAAGATGTGATTCCTTGGAATTGTGAATCTTGCCTGGTCACCCAGCAGATGCGCTATAGAGCCAGGGCTGCCTCAAAGACAGGGACCTCAGCCCTGAGGGAGGCTTGGCCTCCTGTGTCATGGGGACTTTGGTCACAGCAGAGCTGCTGCCTTTCTGAGTGGGATGGCTGAGGGCCAACACACCTGCTTGACTTACTGGGACAGTCAAATGCTCTATTTGGTGGGGACACCACCTCATTATCAATCTTACAACAGAAATAACCGTCTACCTGCTGTACCCATTCTGCTTTGTAGACAAATTGGCGATTTTGTGACACTGAGTTGTGTGGCTTGGTTTCTGCCACTGCTTTGTTAATACCTTACAAAAGACTGAAATTAGCTGATACTTCTAAATTGGACTGAATGAACCTTCAAATATCTTATTTTCCTGTTCAAAGTTTTAAATAATTCAACTAGAAAATGTATTGATTCAGTATTAGCAAGAATATCTGTTGCTGCTTAATTTTAAAAGAAAATTAAAAAATAGATTGGTATTAAAAAAATGTAAAAGCTGGGCAACCCAGGAAAGAAGGGCCTCCTAACATTAAAATTGCTTAAGTTCTGAGTCAGAATTTTGCAACTCTTCTACCACTTTCTAATCTTTGGGATTTTTTTTCCCATAATATATGAACAGAAACAGATGTTTTCCACTACCAAGATCTGATCTGTGAGTGAAGAATTAAGGGCTTTCTATACAGTCAAAGCAATGAGTAGTATTTAACCATTCAGACTCCTGTTAACCCCAGACAGAACTACAGTGGTAAGCATCTGCATATTGTCCTCAAACCTTGCGCTAACCTAATATGACAATCAAGTATCTATAAATGATACAGATGTATTTAAAGAAACAACTTGGTTAATTTCAATAATTCCAAACAAGGACAAGTTTTAGTTGCCAGCAGGGGTAGAGCCACATAATAGTTTTGGTTTTCATGATTCAACAACAATTTCAGGTATCAATCGTATTTTAAAGATAAGCTTGATTCCTCTTAAGTATTCTTTGGTTCTGCAAGCCAGTCCCAGGGTGGTCTTAAAGGGCTGCTTCTGCTAAAGAGGATCACTGTCTGGTACACTATTTTTGTTGTCCCTACTCTGCCTTCTTGATCTGGACCCAAGAAACTGGAAAATCAAGGTCAGCATTTCTCTTTGTATCCCCAACCACCCAGGCTGGAATGCCCAAGGAAAAAGTCATTTAACGATGATAGCTATGTCATTGCCGTCTCACTACTGATCTTCTTGGCCATCAAGTTAGAATAAATTGTGTCATGGACAGAGACTGTGTAAATCAGCCTCAGGGTCATGACAGAACAGAGCCAGCCTACTGCTTTTACCCCTCTACAAGGACGTTTTATGCAAAGTCCCCCTGGATCTAGCTTATTTAATAAATATCAAATCTGATGCTGTTACTTACAATCATAAAGCGACAATGGCTTGTTTTATATGGCCTTTGTGAAACCTCATTTTTGCTCATCAAAGTGTTTGCTCTAAGTTCCCTGTAGTTTATATAGTTAAGATTGGTACTAAGAAGAGCAAATTCCCAAGAGCAGCAAAGTTGCCTGAATTGAAAAAGAGTGCTGCAAATTACTTTTCTGAACCAACATTTTCCAAAGTCATCACCATAAATCTGCCAAATACATTCCAGACCAGTATTTTATGACAGAGTATTGCCCTTGTTATAGCCAATGAGAAAGACTGCAATCCGTGCCTTCCTTGCATTAGCCAGAGGCGTACTGAAGGATGTTAATTTAGACAAGATGAACATGATGTAACATTCCACGGTAATTTGCAGTTTGAATAGTACTCGTGTAACAAAACAATAATAAAAGTCCAGATGCATCAGTGAGGCCACTCTTATTAGCAGATGCAGCACTGCAAATAAGGGGTTTGTTATCAAAAGGTGCACTGTGTTAATTCGGAATGTACATTAATTAAAAAAACCCCAAACACTTCTCCCGCAAATGCTATAACCTGCTGGTTCAGGAGAAACTTAACTATTTCACTTGTTGGAAGAACAGAATCACTAAATCTGAAACCTGTGTAACTTTCAGGAAAATGTGTGGCCAGGAAAAAAGAGAGATTCTGTGAAAGTGGCTCCAAAGTTGCCTGCATTGTGCTCTGAGGTGATCCCTTGAGCAGTCACATCAGCGGCCCAAATGGCACCCTCCTAGCTCCAGCCATGTAGATCTGAGGTGGGCCTGAGCTAGCAATGTTGGCTTCATGCTTGCAAAGTTGGACAGGGTTTGCTGATGACTTCAGTAGTGTCATGACCTGCTGAAACTCTTTTAGCTTAGTAACATCCCCTTTCCAGGCTGCATTCTGCTGTTTGGAGTAGTAGGAGAAGAGTGAGATGAGCGGCACCATTATAAATATAGAAGAGGATTAGGAAGTACATTATCACGTCCCTTGCTTTTCCTAAAGTCAAGTTAAGCAATCCAGACATAATGAAAGTTGAACTCTGTTGTGTGCCCTGTGATGAAGCTCAGAGGCACTGCTGTCTCAAAAATGTGAGACTCTTGTGTCTTGGGAGATCCTGGACTTGCTACCTACCTTCACCACTCAGATTCAAGCTGGCATAGGCATGTCATCTCCAAAGAAGGAGAAGAGGAGCTATGGACCAGATAATGTAAATGTATCTGATTTTTAGTTTGCTATAAAGAAAACATTGCTACTTGATTTGTCAGGGCTTGTGGCAAAGTCACCAGCTAGGCAGCACTCTGCAGAGATTTTTGACAAATTCCTGTCACAGAGGCATATGATTTAAGAAAAGCAATATGGAGAATAGGTGATTTTAGTTCATAAAGCTTTTGTATATTATTGCCTAGATGACAAAAGGCAGATTGAATAACTCTTACCTGATCTATAAAGGCAAGTGGCTGTCTCCTTGACTCCCTAGGGCTGCCCCCCCTATGCCCTCTGGGGATAGTGCCCTGGTTCTTCAGTATGTCACAGAAGGGGCATTAGGCTAATGGCTTTCATTGTTTTTCCTGGAAGAGGAGAAAGCTACATGATGAGAGTAAGCTTTCCCTCATCAAAGGAAAATGGTGTGAAATCTCCTTTAGGGTAAAGCGTTGAACATTATTCTTCCTCTTTTGGAGTTACTTTGATACTTTCTGTGCAACAGAGGACAGGCAAAGTTATGAATTCATAACTGACAGCCAGTCAGTTATGAATTCCTTTTCATTGAGTAAATGTGGTTTTTCCTATATCCTAAAAAAATTAATTACATCACCCCTTAATCATAGTTAATCACTCACTCTATTATAGTTCAGCTGTGCTTGGACATTAGAGAAAAATCTGTGAGACATATTTTGCCATTTTTTGGTGCCAATATTCTTTTCCACTGTTCACATCCCTTTGAAGTTCACTTTAGTAATTTTGAATTAATTTAGAAGGAATGGCTTCTGTCAGTCATCTACCCACCCACAGATGCATGCAAAAACCAGAAAAGCTTACTGTATGATGTTCGTGAACTGAACAGCAGGCTACCTTCCTCCTTGTGATGCAAGGGAACAATAGTTGCAGGTCTGTATTAACTGGGTTATTAGTGAATGCCTTCCCAAGATTCCAATTTGGGAATTTCCAAATATGGTTTACAGACTATCAGCAACCCTTTTTCACCCTTTCCTGAGTTAGTTGTAGTGATAACCCCATTTAGGATTATGAGTTACCGCAATCACACATCTGTTTACATGAATTGATCATGTTCAACTCAGTTTCCAAGAGACAGCTTCAAACACTATCATGGCAATGGCTAGCACTACACCATCTCTATTCCCAACTCCATGCTTCTTTAAATGCACTGTTTCAAACAGCTCTCTGACACTTCATAGATGCTGTAACCCTCATATGGGTTCTTAAATGTACTTCAAGATAAAATCTAAACTGAAGAGAAACCAACCCTAAAACCTTGAATTGTCCCGTAGTTAAGCAGAGCCCCACAAATCCCTAAGCAATGTGCTAAGTTAGAGATCTCTCATTTGTTCATTTCATGCTTTCTTTAACATTTAATGCTCCAATTAATTTTTCTCTGTATTAATCCACATGTCCCTTTTGATTCCCCTGGATTATGGTTTCTGGATTTATCCTTTCTCGATTTTTTTTTTAATCTTTGAGGAATAAGATTCTCCTTAGTTCCACAAAATGATAAATGCTGTAGTTATTTCATCCCCACAAAGCTAGAGGGAAAAAAAAATTGCCATTAGACACCTGGAATACTTGTGCATTACTCCAATACTTGGAGCATTATTTTTCTACCATATATTTCTTTATTTGCAATGTAAAGAATTATAAAACCAAATTCCAGCTTGTATTGCTGAGTACCTTTAGCAGTGCACAGAACGTTATGACTTGTGTAAGCTGGCCCAGAATATTTATATTTGTACTTTGCCTATGCAAAAAATTGCATACAGTGAAACATGAATTGATTAAATCTTAGTGAATGTTAGATGTGTGATGACGTGTTTCTCGCTAGCTCAGGGCCAAAGGCTAGTCTCCTATCTGCAGGATAGTATTTGGCTCACCTGGTGAGTTCCAAAGCTTGATCCATTTCAGTCAAATTGATATTATTTTAAAATGTTTTGCCATTTTATTAAATTTTGGATTTAAAAAAGGATGCAAAGAAACCTCTCCATTTTTGGAAGCATGCAGGCATTGATGCAACAGAATTCATGGTCTTTGGATAATTTTTCAGTAGGTCATATGTGTACATTTTAAGCCATTCCAGGAAAATGTTTACCATGAATTCAAAAGTCCTTGACACTTTTATTCAGCAAGGACCTGTCCTGTCATAAGTTTTGCATTGCATGTACAATGCACAGCAAAAGCTTAAAGACATAAGCATAGTATGAAAGGGTTTACTTCTTAAATGTTGTAGTGGCTTTCATAGTTTCATGTCCTATTTTTAGTATTTTGGTATTACCAGAAGCAACTTGAGCAAATCAGTCTTGCTTAATTCTTTCTCAAATGTATACGAAAATATATGTGCAATCAAAAGATACCGGTAAACTTGATTTTTTCAGCTTTAGAAAACTGATTTTTAAAACTACATTTTTCTGTTTAAAAATGAGATGATAAATTCATGTCACAGGTTTTCAATTAGGAATTAGGTCTTACAAAGAGTTTAATGATAAAACAAAGGAGACAAAAATCAAGTGGCATGAACTTATATAGGCTGCAGTTATTGAGGGAAGGATTTGCAGGAGAATAAAAGGTACTGTATGGGAAACATCCTTGCTGATCAAATAGGAATCCTTTCCATATTACTCTGGTGTGTAATGGATTAAAACCACACACATTTGACAAAACAAAGGTGAGCAGAAGGAAAATGTGTCCTAGGAGAGCGCGAGCGAGCCCAGACCCAGAGGCTATTCCAGATCTGTTAACACAACTGCCTTTAGACCTCACCATGCAGCCAGATGTTGCTGCTAGAGCCTTCCCAAGCTTGGCATCTGGGTCCTGGCATGCCCTGGGAATGGCCTGGGGTGCTACCCCCCTCATCGGGGTAGGTGCACAAACAGGAAGTCCGGGTGAATTGCTTCTTGTCTCAGCCGAAAGATCTAATTTGCTTCAGACTGCAGATTCTGTAGACTGCAAATGTGAAATGTTTGAGTGAAAGCACCACAGAGTAAATATTTCTCAGTAAATATAAAACTGAATACATCTATTAAACATGACTTCCTTTTCTTTTATTGACAGAAACTCCTTGTTTCCCAGTATTTCAGTAGTAGTAGTAGTACTTTTGCTCAATTTCTAATAATTTGCAGTGGCATTTATGGGGTTTAAAAATTTTTCAAGTTTTCAGACTAAATCTGATAAGGTTCCTGTGGCCTTTGTGTTTGAGATATCCATCAGTGGATGCCATATTCTGCCCTAGACAGATAGGATTTCACCCACACAATAAGGATACTGAGCAGTAACTGTAAGCCAGATCTTCAGCTGGCACAAACTGCACTATGCTTAATCAACTTCAATGTGAAGCTATGCCAGTTTATACCAGCTGGGCATCTAGCCCTTTGTCTACCCCCATGTAAAAACTGTGTTTATCTGCTTTTGTTGAAGCTTTACATTTTCCATGTAAGCACAAGTAACATTTTCATTTTAAAGCCTAAACTGATTTTTTTTCCATTTTCCATCTTCCATCTCTGCTCCAACTTCATCCATCCTGAGAATTAAAGGCATGCAGGGGAGGGCAAGTAAACTGTTTAGGAACATCTGGGATGCATAGAGTCTCTGTTTCAGTCTCCAGAGAGAGCAGCCCATTTGCATGGTACCTCCAGTGAACATATAGCTATTACTGTAAGCAGTGGCTACTTCACAGGCTTAATGGGATGTCTGGTTCTTGCTGTGCTCCCTTCCCTTTAACTCCAGTCTGCCTCCAGGAGCTACTGAGTGGAAATAGCTTCAGTGATGGACAGATGGTATATAAGGGACAATGGACTTGATTTCTGTGAGAAAATACTGAAATGGCTGTGTGTCTGCAAGTTTCTGTGTCTTGCTACTTCAGTCTGGATGAGGCTGCCACAAATTTGAGTCTGCTTGTGCAAACCTGAATACATGAGCAATCACGTATCCACCAGTGCTATTGATTTCAACTTCAACGTCTAAGTGCTCACCACATGAGTAAGGCTTGAACATAATAGCCTTCTGATAGTGTTCCAAGTTTGGGGGGATATATGAAGGTTAATTGAAGCTACAGACTTGGCACGTTGCCTCAAATGGCTGTGTGCCATGGTGTTTGGGGATTTTAGCTGTTATATGTGTAAGTAATTGCTCTTTACCAAATGCTTTAGGGAGAAAAAATTCACCAAATCGAACAATTTAACATATAAAATCCTCCATGCAAAAAGCTAAAGCAAAACCAAACCTTCAATATATGTAATGTATGCCTTGGCCCAGGTACTGTTATCTAGCACCAAAAATCATGTTACTACTTCTGAAAGCATTTATCAGGAAATCCTTGATTTAGTAGATTAAATCTTGCTGTATGACAGCAGTATTTCTGTGGAGTAGGGCCCACTTTGCATACCTGGAGACCTGGCATACCAAAGGCAGGCTGAGCTTTTTTAAGACAATACCCACCCATCTGTCCTTTGCCGGCACTGGGGGTGACCAGCCCCACACCCCATCAACAGAGCAAAATGTGTGCTTGTGCACCAGCCATTCCAGGAGAGGATTTGAAATCCTGAGGTTCAGCAGATCAGGTACACCAAGTTAGGCAGCAGCTAGTCAAGCTAACATGGTGAATTGTGAATTGTGAACTGAAAGAGCTGGGAAAGGCTCACTTCTCCCACCCCTGCTCTGCGGGATGTAGCCTCCAGCAAAGGAGTGAGGTGGACAGCCAGAGCAATAATGTTTAAGTGAGTGATACTAAATCCAGCAGAGTTCATCTGTCAGGACCATTAACGAATGCTGCCAAAGAGCATAGGTTTGTGTTCATATGATAGGCTTAGAACAAAGTGGCTAAGGCAGTAGGTCTTTCCCACTGTCTGGTACTAGCCAGTGTCTTGGAGCAGTGGGACGGAGTGGATTTCTTGGCTAGGTTATTATTACATTTTAAAGTTGAAAAATCTTCAGTCAAAATCTGATAATTTATAACAATAATATATTGAATAAAGATATTCATGTTACTTTTGTTGGAGATAAAAAGGGAGTTCTTTGAGTTGAAGTTTCCGACTAATATTCCCAGGATCTAGGAATATCCTTTGGACTCTGGCATCAGGATAATGCTATAAAATCAACTTCTGTCTCTTTCTGAGGATGGCAGCATTAGCTCAGCTGTACCAGCCTGACTGCAGCAGTCAGCAGAAGCTGTGTATGCAGCCATATAGCTACAACAGAGTCTGATCATCATCCTGATGAAATTACACTGATCTAATTTGCACGCTGTGAAGACATTTGGCACTGGCTGGATCTGAGCCGTGACATCTTCATTGGAACTAAAAGTACACCAAGAAGTGACATTGTATTTCATACTCTTTTGTGCCAGACTGTGGCATTTATTCCTCTTTAAAGGCATTATTTCAAGAACATTTAATTTGGCTTTGATATGTCTGCCATTTTGCTATGCAGGAATGTACTGAGCCAGAAAAGCTCAGCTGTAATAAACTTTGGCACCATCAGCCCACCATATACCTGCACCATCCTGTGCAATTTAATTGGCATTCAGTGGGTTGATAAATGGATTGGCTTAATGAGACAATATACGTGACATATGCAGGACTCTCCTGAGGAATAAGATTCATTTTTGCACTTCACACATCAACATGCTACAGATACCAACAGTCACCTCCAGCAGCTGTGCTATAACCAATGACATGTCTTCCACTGTGTTGACCAATAACTCCACTATCTCTCAAACTAATTTTCTGTAATTTTTCATATAAGCCTTTTCTCTATCATTTTGTTATATTTACAATTGTAAAAGTAAAGTGAGATACTGTAGCTGCCTTTGGAAGCTTCTGTAAAATATAATACCCATATTTTACTTGCTGGTGTATGTCAACAGCTTGTCTTCAGAGCTTCCTGAGGAATTGCCTCCATGTTTAGAAGAAGTTCTGATTATAGTTTGAATATTGTATAAATAACAACTGAAAATATTCAGTTAAGTACAAATCAAAATATGTATGTTATGTAGTTTTAAGTGTCTATGAGTAAGCATCACTTACTCTCCTCTAAGGTTCATTTGCATGGATGAATTAGGTTTATGTTACAGGAGTCTCTGGGCTGGGTGTGTAGATGAGGATCTCTGGGAAGCTGTAGAGTAGCTGGCAGAGGGGAGTATTTCAGTGCTATTACGGTGCAAGTAATTACTAATTACGGTAAAAAATTATTCAGCCCTTTTCCAAACAAAACAAATTTTGCCTTAGTCAGGAATGAACAAAAGAGGATCAGTAACATCAAGGATCTAGTCCAGTGTTTAAAAAAAAATTGAATGATCAACCTTTGAATTCTGCCTCTGAGATGTAACTGTGAATGTAATCAATGTCCTTTGATGTTTTTCAGAGGCCTGCTTGTTGGGGTTATAGATCATTTAAGAGTTTGGATTTAACAGCAATCCAGAGAGTTAATCTATCTTGCATGGTCAAGAGAGATATGCATCTAGCTTTCTGGTATTTTACCAGGGCTTGGAAAACAGTTCAGAGACAGAAAACATCATCCCACTTACACAGCACACACACTGACTTATTTTCTTACCTATTAAAAATGCATATATATATCCCTTATTTTAGGGGGAAAAAAAGGTCAATATGACCAGTCCTCAGTCATCATCACCATCAGGATAATGAAGACAAAAGCCAAATGTCTTTATTGGTCATTCTGCTCTGGAGCAATTCTGAGAGCCAGATTCAGATGTTTTAAGTGAATCAGCTATTTCTGAGGTTATAGAAAGGAATTACTACCAAAGACCTGGAAAGATTTGTCAAAGTCATGTGGGCAATTTTCTGCATTCATTAGGAAAACTGAGAACTAAAGAACTGTTTGTCTGTCTTGCCTGTGCGAAGCTGTACGAGGATTTTCAAGGAACCTATGGGAAAGAGGAGCCAAGCTCCCACTGAACATACATGCAAGTTAATACATTAAATTACTTCTATCTGTTGGAAACAGAAGCTAGTCTGCATGCATGAGAATATACAGGCTCACACCACAGGAATGGACACTGCTTCAACCTGGAAAATAAAATTTGGCAAAGGCAGAGAGGTAAGTGAGGCTGCAGCTGGCTGCGGCTGAGCTGTGCTCTGGGCTGTCACAGTACCTGCCGCTGGCTTCTTGTCCATGAGGTGGAAGAAGCCCACGTGTCACTGCCTCGGATTTCAACTGGGTGCCAGTTTGATGCCTGCAATTCTGCTCTAAGGAAAGCCTCATACATGCAAATAAGCCCAAGGAAACTAAAAAATGAAACGGTGTGTGACAGTTTCTAATTACTGCGTAAAAACAACATATGGAAACTTCATTGTCCATTTCATCCCTCAACATGTACTATCAAGTTAGATTTCTTTTGCTCAATCATTCTCTCTAGAGCATTTGGAGCTGTTTCACTTGTATTATATGAAGAAAAACAGCACTTGATATGAGCAGTGTGATGCTTTTACTTTCTCTGTCCAAGCTCATTAATCTCATGGCGGGTTTATAAAAAATAATCCTACTGGTTTGGCACAAATTGCAGTTTTCAGAAAAAGGAATCAGTTCAAAGTCCCTTTTTAGAAATATTCCATTCATTGTCATGAATCATGTTTGAAAGAGTGTAAACATTGAGAAACAGGAGAATAGCTTCATATTTAAATTAAAACTCTATCCTAGCCGAAACCAGGACACCATGGAAAACGCTAACAAGTAGAGAACATCACTTACTGATGTGTGTTGATGGGGTGAATTACTGTAGAGGATCAATGAAGGAATTTTAAATATGACTTCTTGCTAGGTACAATTAAATAGGAGCATCTATTCTTCTGCGATTTTAAGTGTTTCCAGCAAGGTTTCAAATTTAAATATTTATAATGAAAGCATAAGAGGAAATTTAAAGGATATGGTTGGGTCAAAGAAACGAAGCATACATCAAAGTCCCATTTTCTGGGAGCAAAAGTCTTTCAGCCTTCTCTATCAAGCCCTGTGGCCACAGAAGCAGAGTCAGTTAATGAATCAGAAAAAAGCTGGTTACCAGATGTCCTTACTTATTAACACACACATCGCATTCTGTAATGGCATTCACTAAGCAATCTGTGTGGAGCACACTCTGCCCTGTTTAAAGTCCCTTTTTCAAAAAACCCCGCTTCTAACTTTTCTTCCTCTGTGATTGATTTCAGGATAGCTGTTGTTTAAGATGCTGTCAGGCATTTTGTCTACTTGAAATTTCCCCACAATTCTGAAGGTCCTTAAGCTACCCAGCAAAGCAAAACTGGTTTTAGCATTTATTCTTTTACCACTCTTTCTAAAATGGTAATGAAATAAGATAAAATAAATAAAAAATAATAACTTAAAAGCAAAGCAGGAGAGAAACCAATTCTCTTTGATTGGTTTCCACTGCTGCTAATTTTAATGCCACCCATTGTTCAGCTCTGCAGTCTAATTTTATGTTAATATCCTGAAAGTTGTCAAATCTTGGCAAAACCTATGCATAAATTACACAGAAAGTAGCTCACAGGAGGGGGAAAGTAATGACTGTCATGGTTAGCCAAACCCATTAATAGTCTGACAAGCAATAACCCAAGAGCTCTGGTCAACTGCTGCAGACATCTGTGAAACTTTTGCAATTAATTTTTTTTTGGAGGAGGTATCAGCTGTGAAATAGCACATAAGTGACTGATTATTATCAGCTCTGCTGGTGAGGGCAGAACTGATCAACTCCAAGCATTCATCCTTCTAGTACAGAGGGATTGTTTTATGAATAAAAAAAGTTTTATTTTTTTTAATTTTCTGAGGCACTCTAATCTGCAGAAAGTGAGAAGGATAATCACTTCTATATGAGTAGGGCTTTACTTATGCATACTCCTTCATATCAGTAGTTTTCAAGGAATTTTACAGCAGATATTAGCATTATGTCTGTCTATGAAGTGGGGAAACTGAGGCAGAGACTATTTCTATATGTTCATGCACATAAAAGAATGTGAGAGAGCCTGAGAAATGGATACACGTACTTCCTTGAAGTCAGTTATTAAGCTAGGGATATCTCTGCTGTGCCAGGCAGTGCTCCGTAAGACTCTAGAGTCACCTATTTAAAAGCTGGAAGGATCACGCTGTACTAAGAACAGTGTAGCTAGTTGATCAATTTTCTCACACCTCCAAAATCACCATCCCCCTGAATTCTCTTTTATAGGCTGAGGGGACAACTGAGAACTATTCCATGACTCCTCATGAAGCCAAAATTCTCACGGTATTAAGTCTTTGGGGAAAATGCTTTATAATTGCGTTGACCTGGCAGAGGTCTGCTGCATCAAAGTGCAGGCTGGTTAAAATTGAAAATGCATTTATTTTAGTCTCTGAATTAGTACCTAACATGACTGACATCATCACAAGTAGCCCCTGGATCTGTAAAGAGGAGTGGGTTTGCTCCGTTGCATTATCATGCCTGTTTTTTCCTCCTTTTGTATACAGACAAAAATCCTGGTAAGCATTTGTCACTGGTAAACTATATTTTATCTTTAGCAGGATATCATTACCAGAAGCTTCAACTGAATTAAATACTATGTTCTTCCTTAGAAGCTTTTTCTTATGCAAACAAATTCTGTTTTCTCCAAGTTGATGGTCTGAAATTCTGTCTCTGAATCCAGTAGATGCCAAAACCAAAATACTAAATTCTAAAAATCCTCAGACATCATGATTTACATGGCATACTATACCCCTAAAGAAAATAATTGCTCTCACCAGTATTTATGAACAGATAATTAACATGATAAAATACATGGGGCATATAAAAGTGCAGCAATATCTTATTTTTGACTACTATATAGAGCTTGTGTGATGCTATAACACAGGCATCACCTTCCAGATCTTTCACTTTCAAACTTTGCTTTTTTCATTCACTGTCTTGAACAGTGCTAATATTTAATGAACAACACAGAAGAAGATGGCATTTTAGGGTGTATTCTGAAAAAAAGAAATGTTATTCAAAGAATAGGATTTTTAAAACCAAACTTGTAAAACACAAAAAAGGGACATGCTAAATGTAGCACATAAACTGATGCCCACAGTCTGGAAAAAACAAGTTTGTTACTGCCTTGGGACACATAATTTTTAGAAATAATGGACCATTTGGCAGTTCTGCACATGTCACCAAGCATGCTTGGAACACCATGGGCTTTGCTTTATTAATATACATGGTTGGAAATAAATTCCCCCTGAAATGCTAGAGGAATCCTCAAATCGACTAACTCATGTGACCTTTCTTTAAGACAGCCTTTATACTCAGACTACTGTACTCTCAAAAAAGATAGATCTTAACCAGTCTACTATTTTATCTCCAAACTATGGCAGAAACCAGCTCTGTGGGATGGACTGCAGTGCATAGATGGAAAACTAGAAAAGGGGATTTATTTGGGGTGCTGCCTCATTCCAATTAGAAGAAAGATAAAAGGAAAACAGTGCCTTGATCTTGATTCTGTGAACCACTTCAAACTGAGTTTAGCAGACCTTCCCACCTCAATGAATCTGTTTATACCAGGATAGCACGCACTGCCTTTTCCAGAAGGGTGCTTGAAAAGAACCACAGCAGCGGCCGCGGAGAGTTCAGAGACTTTCACAGTATCTCAGTCAATGCAGTCCTAGGAGTCCTAAAGGTGAACATAATTGGTACAGGCAAAAGAAATACTTAGCAGCCAGAAAACTCTACTTCCCAATTCCAGCTATATCCATGGTGCAGTAAACCGGGTGAGAGGGCATACCCCTTCTCACACATAATTTCGAGGAGCTTTAGCCCTGTGGAGTCCTGTCATTCCACGGGTACAATCACTACCATTGTACTTGACTCTGTGCAGAGACCGAATGCCTGAAGAAGGTGCCCTTCTGCCCTTATGTATCTCTGCAAAGACACAAACACAGTTTAGCTTTTAGTTCCCTGAATGATCTGATTCTTGTTATTCAAAAGCATCTTTTCTTTTGGCTGTAGGTTATTTGGAGGAGAAGGATTTGAGCAGCCCTCTTTTTTGCCCTGTGGCATGGAAACTTCAGTAGAATGTTTGGGTTGGACAAAAGACCTGTTCAGAAGTAATGTAGTGACACTTTTTGCAGTGAAATTTACTAATAACTTAAACACATGGGATTTCTTTGTCAGTTTGTTGATATATTACTACAACGTAGGAAAATGGAGAAATGAGACAAAAATAAACCAGTATGGACAGGCTCAGAAGGAACATCAGGTGTTCCTAGCATTGAGAAGATAAGAGAAGGGGATATTTCCATTTTGTAAAATCTTGTTCTTAAATAAGATAATTGTTTTCCCCTTTTCCCCTTCCCACCTTTCTTCCCTTCCATGAAGAGAAAGCAATAATTCTGATTTTCTTTTTTTTCATCCACACCAGCTATTAATATAACGGTAAATCAAAGATGCTTGTGACTGTTCTCTGGTATGTGGTGCAGACTGGCCCACATCCATGCTATGAAATTGCCTCACTGTCCAAAGGGTGTTTGTATTCATGCTACCTATAGGGAAAGGTCTTTGTGAATCGCTTGGAACTGCTCTAGCTGGGAAAAGCCAGGAGTGTGCCAGGGACTCTTTTAACAATTTAACAGTGTAGACAATCAAATTCCAGCGCCTGGAAGCATTTCCCTGGCACTCTTAAATCTACTAGTCTAGACACAGCTACTGTGGTCAAAATCTGCTTCCCTTATTCACGTAAATAGCTCCAGTGAAGTCAGCTGTGAGATTGGCTATAAAACAAGAATTCTGTTTTGCAAATGATTTCAAGCATTTGGCCTTCATTCCACATTGGGGAAAAAGAAAACAACCCACAACCTTGAGCTTTCAAATTTTAAAAATTAAACAATGTAAGTGAGAACCATCCAAATAGCCAAGTGGCCAATATGTTCATCTAGAATGTAGGGGCTCATGTTGAAATCTCTATTTTCTCTAAGCAAGAAGGGCCTGTCATATTCCTGATGAGTTTGGGAATCCAATATAACAGGAATCCTGGCTCTCCAGATTGTTTTCTTTCTTACAAGCAAGAAAGCTTACCCTGAAGTTGAGGAAATTCCAATTCTGGAAAGTTTTTGCTATGGAAAATTGTTTTGTTAAAGATACCCTGGCAATTAGAAGGATTTTATTCCAGAAGTTCAAAACCCTCCCCAAAAACCCCCAACAAACCCAACTGCAACCCCCAAGCATTTCGGCCTACACTACAGTAGATGGTAAGACAGTTGCCAAAGTAGCACTTGATCCCAGAGCTCCCAGGAGTTCCAGTGGGTCAGGAATTTTCTCTGACAATAGCTTTTTCTTTTGTAACAAAATTAATGGGAACGTGGATTTGTCAAAGTCAAAATGTGCAAAAATATACCAGCGACAGGACTGTTATACAAATAAATACTGTGAAGCATTTGATGCTCTTTTAGAATATAGAATGTTGAGTTCTGAATGTTTTGAATGTTTCAAAATGTTTTGTAAGTTTTTAAATTGTAATTCTTTCTAGGCATTCATTTTAATTACGATTATCCATGTGTATGACAGATTCATATTTATTTACTTCAGTTGTTTGCTATAATGTGTCTCCACGTAAAGAAGAAAGAAATATGCCAAGATGATATTTAATTGAAGAAATACCTTTAAATAGAATGTTATTTGCTTAAAATTTATGTAAAATATGCAGCCTGGACATGAGTCACTTTCATAGAGAGGCTGTTTGGCTCATATAAAAGTCTCACAGCTAGAAACCCCATACAAGTAATCCACAGCCTCGTGTTAAATTCCTATTTTGTTTGCTCAACACCATCAACCTCATTTTTTGGGTCTTTTTGGATCTTGCAGTATTAACTGTAATCTAAAGCACATCCCTGTACACTTTGCGTCAAGTTGTTGCGGACATACTGCTGAAGCAGTCAGAATACAACCTATACAATCCTAATGGTATTGCTGTATATGCCATGGCTGGAATCAGGAAATACTTGCTAGGGGGCTGTGTGACTGAGCTCGGTGCATGATGGGTCACTCTCCATAGGGGTGGAACCCCCCACCCCAGGATAACCATAGGCATAGTGCCTACTAAATTCACTAAATAATCAAAGGACTTACAGCATGCGACAGAGGAAAAATAAGATGAAACCCTTGAGCAGAGAACACAGAAAAAGGACTGCTGTGTTTCCTGCTATTCTCTGGGCTGATTCAGAGGGAGGAGAGGAAGGGGATCTTGACCGTTAGCCAGGTTGTGTAGTATTCATCCCCTGGGCAAAAAGCTGCACCCCCAAATCCCCCATTAAAGCATAGGTCAGCTGTTGCTCTATAGCCTTCCTAGGAATAAGGAATTTTATTGACACCTGCCTCCAAAGCAGGAGGATGATGCTTGGATGAGAAAGGCTTTGAGAGCAACAACTGAGTAAAGAATACCCACAGCAACCCTGACATTGGAGTGTGCATCATGGTGTAACTGTGGCCACACAGGGAGGAGCATCTGCTTTGGAGAAACACAGGGGAAGAGCCAAACCCAAGTCCAAAATGAGAAATATCAACAGCTTTTTCTGCATCCACTCCTTTTCTTGATTTCTATGTGTGTGGTTTTTAATTCATGCCCTTGCTCTGTAATGTGTTCCTGTTCTATTTCACATCATTCTAGGTAAAGATATGAATGATTCAGAGAAAAATACCTGCTGAACCCTAAAATGATTGTCACTGGCAACAGGGTAGACTAAGATAATTCGTGATTTCCAATTTTTTGTAACTCTAATGATCTCAGATAACAACATACATTGAGCAAACTGGTAATCTATTTAAATTGTAGTACAGGACTACTAGGCTGGATTGAAAGAATGCGAGTCATATTTGGAGAAGGCTTAAAGGCTTATATTTTGCTTATTATTTTGCATGAAAATACTTAGAAATCCAAATACTACCATGAAATGGAAATACTTCAGAAGGAAGTATCTATCATTAAAACCAAATCAGAAAAGCTGAAATGACAAGGTTACATTTTATACAGCCGAGTTATAATCAATGCACAGTGTCTTAATGCAACATCATCCTAATCTTTTTATTTTCTTATTTCATAAATGAAGATGTATTATAACATCTGGAACTGGTACATTGATTGATTCATAGTCACCATCTGTATGAAATTATATACAACTATAATAAGTATCTAAACTCTTTTTTACTAGCCACCTTGTCTTTTCAGGTATATTTTAATATTTAAAATGTATTAGATCAGTTAGTCTCAAAAACTCAGCTTCAGTGTACTGCAATTCAATAATGGTGGACTGAATTTGCACCATGATAATTGAAAATAGATTGTCTTACTACATAGTTTGACATTTTTCCCTCAAACTTATGAACAGTAAGCAAATCAAATTAAGGTCCTTTTCAGGCTTTATTAGTAAATAGGAGCTGCCCTGCTTGCAGTTCTAATACTCTCTCATTCTAATTCTCATTTGTTTCTTATACATCTTTCTTAATTCTTATTTATTTAATTAGATCAGAATGAATATTTTTTTATCCTCAAGGTCACTAAAGGTGTATTTAAATTTGGTGTTTGTTCAACAATAGGTTTCAGAATGTCTGGGAAGGTTGGTATCCCTACAAACTTGTAGGTCAATTGTTTTCAGACTGATGTATTTTTAATTAAAAAAAAATTGAAAAGGGACGTTATTTCAAACATATTTTATCATATATGTATTTCCAAGTCAAATATTCTGATTCAGGGATGTGGATCTCAAGAATTTCAATCTGAAGTTAATCTTTGTAAATCAGGCTAGAGTGGATTAAAATACAAGAAAGGAAAAACCTTACTACAGGTTAATGAAATGGACTGGATCTAATCCAAAAGAAACTAAGTGATTATAAATTGAAGATTACTACAGAGTAAGTCCTCTGTAATCCTTCTATAGTTGACATTGAATGTGTGACTTTCTAAAGGCGGGTCTATTAGAGTTTAATTCATTCAGTGATTTTTTTTTTATTTTATTTTCTAGAGCATTGGACTATCTTATGTAACTGGTTCCCTGCCATTTTTATAGGATTTAAAAAATCCTTTTCCACTTTGTGTATAACTCACAGAGAAGTCTGTAGCTTGATTATTATTAAAAAGAGGGTTGAGTATATTTTTTTATTTTTAAAACAAAATTTATTTACCATCCTCTCTCCTTGCATTTCTTTTCCTAAGCAAGTTAAAAGTATAAGTTATTAAGTCTTTTGCATGTCTAGCTTTGATTTTGAAAAACCACTCAAAAAACCGCCCATAACACTAGGCTGTGTGGGTTGGGTAGGATGCTATTGGCCATGTTTGCTGTCAGGACACTCCACTGGCCTGTACCCCACTTGCTGCCCCCCCAAGTCCCAGGGCCTTTTCCACAGACTTGCTCTCCAACCTGCTGAATTGCAGTCAATCTGGTCCTTCACTCATACAGACTATGGAGAAAATAAATCACTGATTTATTAATGGTATTCTCATTGAATTTTATTGGATGAGGAGAAGCTTTTAATAATGCAAGAAAAACTAGCATTCATTAAAGAAGAGGATAAGAAAGAGTAATAGGAGTGCTTGTAAAACACCAGTACTGCAGGGACAGATCTCATTCTTAACAGATCAGTACAATTCCACTGATTGCTTTGAAGCTACACTCAGAGTGATTAACAGCCAAAATGCTCTTTGAACTGTAATTGTGTATTTTAGAAGTTCATACAAATTAATGGAAATTGTTGCATCAACAGAAAAGTCACCAGCATAATTAGTAGACAAAAATGTCTTCTCTTCATAATAATGCACATAGCCATAACAGTGAATTTAGAAAACTACAACTGAGAGGAAACTTTACAGTAAGAATTCTTTGCATTGTACTTAAAATGTAGAATCACAACAAAGCACACATAATTCAGATTAAGATCTTGATTCTATTCTTATTTCTTTGTAATATTCCAGGCAAGATCCTTAATTATTCTATTTGTTATTTTATTCTCCAGCTAATAGTTAGGATTACAGTCCTTCACTATTTTTGCAAGCTGCTTTGTGATTAATCGGCATGTAAGTGTACTTATACAGTGTCACATATTAATCTCTAAAACTTTTCATTTCTGTTGCAATATATGGTATTTTTGCTAAAGAGGTAGTTTTCTTATGAAAATTAGATTTAAATTCAGATAGGCCATTGCCTATGTTCTGGTCAGCATATATTTCAGCACAGCATTGTTGGCAGTATGCATTTGACCTACACCATCATGCTACCCTAATTGTTTGTTTTCTCAACTATTTGGAGCATTTGCAGAATATATCCTCCTCAATGTTTGGAAACTTTACACACTGTGCTTCAGAAATTCTACAGCTTTTTCACAGATGCAAGGAGGAAGAAAGAAGACAGTAATGTAAAGTTAAGTTAAATTGCTTCTTTCTTTTAGCCTAAGTGAGGATTTTATAAACAAAGAATACAGAATGCCAAATTGTCCGCAAATAAGAAGTAATCCTGCGTAAACTAATACCCATGAAACTCTGAAAAGGAAACATTTCTGGCTCAATCCCATGAAGTTTCTAAAAGCAATCGCTCTTTCCAGACTGCTTAATGCAGACCAGTCTTCCACAATAATTAAATACACTGTGTATCATCAGGGGAAATACTTCTTCCTGGTGTTAAGGTGCTGGGACTACTCTGAAGGCAAGTAGTGTTTTCTACACTTACTCTCTCTGTGCAAAGTCATTAACTTCTATACACCAATAAACTCAGCAAAAGCACATTATGCATTTTAAATCTCCAGGGCAAAAGTCATAACTAGTTAGCTCCTGAGTAATCAAGTGAAAACAACTTTAAAATTACAGTGGCTATAGTCTTATCCACTAGAATCTCACACCTGCAACTGACTTAATGACACCTCAGTTCAAGGACTTCATGATTTCTTGAATTAAATGTGTATCACCCCAGAGTTTTGCTGCATCACCTCTGATCACTGTGCCCAGTAAATTCCATTTATTATTCAAGGCCAGAAACCACACCCCACCATGTGTCTGGAGATGCATGCTCTGCAACAATACTAGTTGAGTTGTGTTTTACAGCTCATCCTCCCTTAGTAGCAGTACTGCTGCCTTGGCATCCACAATCACCTGAAGGCACAGAAAAAAACCCCGTCACCTGCATGACCAAACGTGTATGGGTATTGCTATACCACTAGGTTATCACATCATTACATCATACAATGTTTTACATCATTACATCACATTCCATTACATCATACAATGTTTTAAAAAATATCTCTGACAAGATGATCCTTCATTTGATATAATTTCTTACAATATCCTGTTTGTATGCTTTTAGTTTGTTTTAGAGTGCGAAAACAAATCTCACTGCCTCACGTTTATACAAACATAATGCAAGGGAAGGCTTGTCCTCTTTTATTGATAACCCCTCTTGCTTCTTGGAATTGTGAATCCCAGAGCAGCTGTATTGGAAGGGCAGAAAAGATTATTCCCACTGATCACATCATATACCTGATCTCTATTTAGCCTTCGACTATGTCCAAAGGATATAGTATAGATATAGTCCTTGGGACTGTCAGTTTGATAAAGTCTTTTAAATAAGTCACTCTATTTTGCATGTTTATATTTTCTCTCATCACTCCACAGCCATCCACAACCTTAAGTATCCCAGGGTAAATTCCAGGAACTGCACTATTTTTATTTTTCTCTTTTTCATATATGAAATTTTTCTTAATACTAAAACTTTTTGTCTCAAGTTCAAATGATGCTTCTTTACATATATTTATGCATGCATTGTAAAGACAGTGCTTGGGACTGAGCAAAATCGTAAATAACATAGCATCTACAGGGTAGAACTATTCTTAGAAACTATGGACAGTGTAAAAGAGAGCAAAGGGACTTTCATTCCTCCAGGAGGCTTAAAAAATCTATCCACCGTATTAATTTTTTGGGATGAATCTTAACATAGCTCAGAGGGTTGTGAAATGGTTGGAAGCTCTCTCATAACCTAGCAACACTAATCTTCAACAAATTGGTAAAGTGCCTCCATAGCCTTTTTTTTTGCTGCATCTGACAGGGTATTTGAATCCTCCATAATTTACAGAGATGTTCAGGTGCAGGGGACATAAAGGGTTTTTCTTCCTGTAAAACCAGCAAACAAGTTATAGAAAGCAGAGAATCTGCCTAAGGTTTTATGTCTCAGAGTGGAAGATCATCCATAATCTAGATTTTAAAATAGCAGACAGTTAAGCTATAGTGCTGAATTCCCGAGACTGATCTGACTTAATTTAGGCATGGTTATGAATGCAGGAAAATCTTTACTTCCCTGAACTTTTAGGCTGTTTTTCTCTATGAAACATGGAAATATAAGTTCCATGACAAGAAAGAATAGTCCTGGTTCAGGGAAATGTGTCAAAAATTCCAGAAACCCAATGACTTTTAAAGCTACATAACCCTCTATAAAAGGAAGCGTGAACATACAGTCAATGGAAGTCCAGGCTTTTTTGTTATTAATATATCATGACCTTGCCCACACAACATTTTTACATGCACCATCATTAATCATTAGTGCTATTAGAGATCCAACACAATATGATTAAATTAATCTCAATTTACTAAAACATTACCATACAAACAGCTACCAAGTTTGTTAAATCATAATGTGGTGACAAAATTACTAAAACTCTAGATCACAATAACAAACAATGTAACCAAAGTTTAAACATATTTTTCTGCATTTCTTTTCTTTCTTTTTTTTTGGGAAAAAAAGTTATTTACTTTAATATGGTGACATTTTATTTTGTGATTAATTTTAAAATAACATTGTAAAAACTATAAACTCATTTTAATTTGACAAGCGTTTGGTAATTAATTTTCAAACAATGCTATGGGAATCTAAGAAGCACTCTTCATTTGACATGTATTTTATAATTTATTTTAAAACAATGCTGCACAAATCTGCAAAGGCATTATTCATTTGAGAGTTCATTAATTATGCAAATGAGTTGCAATTAACAAATCTGTTCTGAGGATGGCATTTGCATAATAATGAACTTCATGTTTGTGACATTATTTAATAAGATACCTTTGTGCATTTTTAAACAAAACACTCTTGTGAATACTTTGGTTAAAAATGGATAACCAGTCAGTAACATTAAAAACCAAAGTACTACCAAGAGCAATATCACTAAAATAAATCAAATTACCTAAGCTCTAAGTAATAAATAGGGATATAAAAGCTGATTCTTTTATTAACCTCTGCCTTCCAAAATACAGACCTTAATTTTCATTGGTAGTGTTTTCAGAACGGTGCTTAAGGACTGGCATTGGAAAAGAACTGGTATTTATCAAGACAGCTGGAAATAAACAAATGAAGGCAAACACCTATTTAGCATAGCTGCTGTGTGGCATAGATTGAGTCCGTGACTCTTAGATGATGGATCTTATTGCAATGTTATTCCATGCAGCACGTGAGCCAAGAGTCTAGTGATGATCTTTCACTGTTTGTATGCTGAGTGAATGGCAGCAGCAACAAAAACATACTCCGGGTATGACATTCTTGCTTAAAGGAGAATGGCTAGGTAAAGGCCCTTTGTTTATACCACTGCAGCAGTTAGTTGCAGCTTATTGCACCCCGTGATCTGTTCCCACACTCACAGCTTAGAAGCAGCAAAGCTTTTGGGGCCGTGGAGACCTGCATGGTAACTGAAGAGAAGTTTGCCAGTGTGAAGAAAGGGGACTTCAGTCAATCATGAACCCTTTGTGGCACCTATTTTTGTGTTTAGCCCAAGACAGTGTTGCTTGGCAACGCTCTGGCAGATTCTTGATCCTCTGATGGGAGATGTGAGGCAATGAATCAGTGATGCGACTGATAAATTCACAC
The DNA here is from genome assembly GCF_964237585.1 of Gallinula chloropus. Lineage (NCBI taxonomy): Eukaryota > Metazoa > Chordata > Aves > Gruiformes > Rallidae > Gallinula > Gallinula chloropus. The sequence goes on along the minus strand of NC_140090.1, from coordinate 25,949,317 downwards.
TGGCACCTTTTAGGTGCACTGCCTACAAGCTCAGAAGGCTGGACCTGCTGGAAAATCTTTAGACAGAGCTTGAATCCTTCCCTAGTGCCAGTGACTGTCCTCTGGCACCTCTTATTTATCATTCTGCCTCCTGTCACTGGTGACGAAGTATAATGGATCATAGCTGTGTGTGAATTCTCCAAGACTCAGTCAAGTGAGTTCAGTCAAGCAGCATTCATCTGAGAAAGTTATATGTGCACTGAAGGAAGTCAAAAACCTAGGATGAAGATATATAGAAAAAGATGAAAGGAAGTTCTGCAGAAAGTTACATCTCCAAACTCTTCAGTATTTGGAGACAAATAGCTTAATTGACTTTTTTTGATAGAATACTTTTAAGTAGTGAGCAGGAGGGGTAAAAGGAGTATAAGAAACATTTTTATTAAAAGAGTCTATTTGTGTTATGTTCTTATTTACATTTACACTGAATTCCAGGTAACGATTTTATTACCGTTAGTGTTTATAGTGGTGCAAAAGGACTTCAGCTGAAAAAGACACTACTTTGTAGCAGACAAGATACAGGGGCTTCCCATCAGGGAGAAATTAAAGTTGAACAGGCAAAGCAGAGACAGGATAAACCAGAGAAAACAGCGACATTTTGAGATGTTACATTAATACCAAAACACTTCTGTTTGTACCTTTATAAAGTTCAAAGCAATGTGGTTTTGTTGGGAGATGAAGGGATACAGAGACAGGAGACCAGAGAAAGGGAAAGTGGACAGGATGGTATGGCTGAATAAACTGGTGGTATTGAAGGGTTTGGGAAAGCGTGGAGTGCAGCTACTTGGTAAGTGTGCAAAAGTCATTCTTCTTCACAACATCTGGAGAAGGTGCCTGTTGCAGCCATTCATCCTCAGCTCAGCTCCTGCTGGATGGTCATTAGCTGATATCAGCAGCAACTTCTGTGGATTTTTTTTTTTAACCCAGAGACCTATTGGTTAGGGGGAAGCAAATTTGGTCTGGCATCTACAAAGTATGTCTGCATTAACATTAATTGCCAGCTCCACTACTCACATTTCCTCTGAGCATCCTTCTCAGTGAGCCATACCATGCAATGATATCCCAAGAAATGTTTAGGATGCTGTTGGTGTTCTTATCTTTTCTCAAAGCACACAGAGGCATGCTGTCTCCCCCAGGCCTGTCCCACTGCTCCAGCTGCAGTCTAGTTACATTCACAGATTTTAAATGATTTTGATAACTTCTCCTTTGTGATCCTGCTGCCAGGAACTAGCAGCTCACTGGAATCAATCCATGCTGCTTTACACAGGCAGTGTACATGTGCTGGCTGATAAGCTTCTTGGTCTTTGTGGCTTTCCCAGCTGCTTATGACCTGACAGCTTTAACACAACTTTTGGACACTCTTTTAGTTTGCCAGTCCACAGGCAGGGATGTGTCACCTCCCTCACTCAGTGTGGAAAGAGCCAGCGGTGGCTTTTGAAATCTTTCTGGAACTATAAATTGGTATTTTTCTTAAAATTGTCAAGTCAATTTACTTGGTTGTCAAATCAGCATTTGGTGCTGTTTTCTCTCTGTTTTGAAATAACTCTTCAGGTGGGATTTCCACTCATTACTTGGGCAATAAGCAGAGCAAGTATAAAGGTATTGCGATATTAACAGCATAAGTGAACTCTCTTCAAACAGTTTAACAAATTCACAGGTGTCTTGGTTCATAAAACAGCTGGGAAGCCTTTGACGTACAATGCAAATTTGAGATACTACTTCTATTATTTAACAGTATCCAAGGATCTTCTTCCTTCTCAATAACTGGGTAGTAGCTGCTGATCATACAGCTTTGCCACACACTTTGAGTGAAAACCTGGTCTTGCATGTATACTTTCCTACTTGCATTGAACATCAGTAAAACATTACCCTCACAAGGTACTTCTTTTGGTCTTGGTTACTTTTATGAACTCAACTTGTACAGTCAATTGAATCTACATCCACACAGCTAACACATGATATGTGACACTCTCACTTTTGTTTTACCAAAGTAAAATTTGAGAGCATTGAAAAAGATATAAAATCTATTCCAAGTTCAATATAAAATGCAGACTGCAACATTGGATCAAGTGGGGAGATTTCAAAATTTGCTCAAGAACAGAGTAAAAGGGGATATGAATTTCAGATTTCTGTAATGGTTGATAAATGTGATTCTTCGTTCCACATAGAGAAAATATTTCTTAAAATTAATTTTTAGACAGAAGGAACTAACATGCAATTAGATCATGTAAACAATCATTAATTCATGTGAAATAATTAATAGCTCAGCAATTGCTGTAGGAAAATAATTTATTAGCACTAGTCAGCTCTTGTTCTATTTTCCTTTATATGATTCAAACATGGGATAAATCCAAAACCATTTGGACAATTTCTATTTCTTAAAGTCTCTCAATTTCTTAAAGTTTGACAGGAGTTGCCAATTGATACAATATTGAAAATAACAGGGAAAATAATAGAAACAGCTGTTTATCAAAAACCAAGAACAATGATGTTAATCTTTTGCCCTTATTTCATAGCATTTATTATTTCTAGCTTGTATGTCTCTTCTGAATTTTTTTCAGTTCACAGTATTTTGGGAGCTTGATTAACCTGCAAAGAACAGAGAATGGGTACTTTGGAAACAGTCACTGACATGAAACTCCACAGTAAGAGACTGGTGCTATGAATATGTACCCTGCTGTGAAGGGTCTTAGATTGTCCGTGAGAGTGTACTTGAAAAAGGTTTGTGGAACTGGGCTGATGGAGGTTTCAGTTCCACATTCTGGTTAGGTCTTTAAAAGATATAAAGGTTTGTGGAGCTGCCCAAGGGAAGTAGAGGCATACTGTATTAATCAGTTTTCCCAGATCTTACACACACCCCACACCCCCTCACTAAAATAGTTTTATGAAGACAGGCTTTATAGACTATATAAAATATAGATGCATACAGCACTGGTACTCTTGCATAAGTACTCAGCTGCAGATCTGCCCAGCATTTATGGTGCTTCCTTATTGCCTGTAAGTGAGACTACTGAGAAGAGTGTTAGCACTGAATACTGAGGTAATGCATTAGTACAGATGGGCATACTCTATACCACAACAAAAATTGCCCCACTTTTGTATCTTATGTAACATTGTTATTGGTAGCTATAACCTGTCTACTGTGATAACACCATTTGGATGTGTGTGTGTGGGGGGGGGGGGGGGGGCGTGGGGTGGGTAAGAGTGAGGACACTGAGGTTTCAAGGAGGCTGGTGTGGAAACAAAGGCCATGCTTTCTGTAAGCTGCTGGGGAGAGAGAGTTGAAAGGTTACACAGGAGGCTCTATAATGAGTTGACCATTTGGCTGTAGCCTCTGTCTTACTGCTACTGTGTTTCACTCTCAGCTATTGACCTTTATACTGTCAGATCATGGGATATCCTGGTCATCCTATCCTTAACAGCAATGCAAAGACCATTCAGGAGTTTTGTACCAGAAAGTATTGTGAACTGGTTCTGTAAGTAGCTGGCAGTACTCTAAATTTGAGGAAGTCATACTATCCAGATCACATCACGAATGTAAGACAGGTTCCTTAAGCAGGAATTGAGTCTTAATTGTTCAGCATTGCCTAAGTGGTCTGCTGTGTGGCACAGTAGCTGTTTCAACTGGATCCGGCCAAAGCTTCTTTGTGGTGCAGAGGAAGTAGCAGAAGGAAATACCCTTTTCCTTTGTACTCTTGCAATCTGTTCTTGCCAGCACAGATCTGTAATTATATAGGCTTGACTGTGGGCAGTGCTTACATGGGAAAAATCTATTCCTCAGCCTTCCTAGTATGTGCATTCTTTCTGTTGGATAATTTCAAGACTAAAAATTTGTCATCAGGCTTGTGCACTTGCAGGGTGCGTTATTCCCTTCTGGAACTTCATTCACCATCTTCACATCTCTAGTGGTACCAGTGCCAGTTGTTACTACCACTCACATAATAGTTATCTTCTTTAAATATACCTTTTTTTGCTACTCTTCTCCATCTCGCATAATTCTTGTCTAATCTGACCATTTCCAGCCTCATTCTTTCTGCTTAGGATCATTACACATGTGTAACCATTAAGATCTTGTTTGAAATCTACCTTATGCAACTGGACACTGCCTTTAGAGGCAGTCCAAATTTGTGTTTTGATCACAGTGAAGCTGACCTGCCTAATATGCTGTGGTGTTCTTTCCCCAGTTACATATTTATCTTTCCATAGTGTGCAAAGCCCTTGAAGACATAAACGTCTTTCTTAGGGCAGAACAGGTGCTCTGTACACATCATATGTGAAGAACTTGCCTGTTATTTTTTGCAAAACATGAGGAAGTGTAGTGAGGAGGGCAAACCCTGTGCAATAAATGCATATAAGGTAACTCTATTTTGCCTTCAACTTGCATACTGTTCTATTTGCCTAGTACTGAAACACTGGATAAAAGATTGTTTAAGAGGCCTAACTACAACTGAAATTAAAGCACCTTTCCTTGTTTTATAAATTCCACACATTGAAACACCAGAAGGAGGAAGGCTTTTAATCTTGTTTCCATTCTTTATTAAGATGCTTTGTGTAATTAGTTGCGTTTCTATTGGAATAAATGGTAATTTGGAATTCATCCAAATTGAAAACCTAAATGAAAAAGGAGCATTAGTGGTGGGTTGCATGCTAAAAGAGGCAAACTTCTCTAGGGCAGATCTGTTCATGCAACTCGTCCCTGCTTAAATAAAATCTATAGAATCCATGTGGAATTTAAGAGGGAATGTAGCACATTGGAGGGATGGGAATGCAAAAGAAAACAGATTTTCAGCTAGAAGGGCAATTCACTTATAGTTTAATGAAAACCCCCTAAAACCAGACAGAATTATGTATGCTGTGTCAAAATTTTGTTTTGGATTAAAAAGGAAAGCCTCTAAATAAATGCAAAAATATGACCGTGTATTCTACATTATTGAATTGAGTGTGTTTCAGGAGTGGCTGATACAAGGACTTTGTTGCCAAATGAAATTATGCGGTATTCAGGTGACAGTATTATAAAAATACTCTTGATGCTGCTGTAGGGTACAGTGTGTCACTGCTTTCAATTATAAATTCCACTTTGCAGCTGGTTGTTTGGCCCTTTTAAAGTGTTCGAAAGGCATAAAATTTTCACCTCGTTTATTCAGGCAGTTATAAATTATAAATATTTTTCCCTGCTGTCTGCTTTGGGTTTTGGTTGTAGGTTTTTTTTTGATTTTTTTTTTTTGTGGTGTTTTTTTTAGCTAAAGATTTGAAAACATTAATCTGTGAAGCACACTTAGTGCTTTGGGGGGAAATGGCAAATGACGAACTTATTTTTGTTTAGGGAAGTTGTTACTGGTAATGCAAATTACCTTTCTGGGGATAAATATTTCATAAGAAGTTTTAGTGCACAGACTTGTGTACATGAACAACAGCCACACAGGACATGATGGTCTGGAATGACTCCGAAAGATCTGTCAAAGTCCATCGTATCAATCTATGAGCTGGGGGTATGCCTGAATAAACCTAAATGTTCTCTGTGTTTGTTTTAGTGACATTTTCACTGTGTTGTGAAGAATCCAGTTACGGAAAAGAAAGATTATAGAGTATTGATACTCGATCAGAAATGGCATACTGGTATGGTTGGTACTTTTCATAATGTGCCACATAAATCACGAATTGTTTTCTTGACTTTTGATGCCTAATACTCTCCTTAGAGCCAGAGGTAACTGGGCTTTTAGAACACAATCCACGATAAGTTATATGATAGATGCAAGAGGTGTTTAACTGAGTATTCCACCTCTTGGAAATAAGCTCTAAAGTGCTTAATGATCTATACTAATATTTTTTTAAATTTATTTCCAGAAATAAAATGGATACTATCTGTTTTTCTGAGTATCTGTAAAATGTCACTTAAAAAATAAGCCAGCTAGGCAGGCAACTTTAAACTCTACTCCCTGAAATTTTGGGATTAATAGTTATGTGTGTCGCTATGTAGAGGTTCACTGCAATAATCCAGTGTGGGTATGACAAAGGAGAAACACAGTGTGGCAGACAGCCAGATCCAGATCCAAAAGAAAGGCTGCATTTTCTTACAACAAAGATTTTAGTTAGCCCTAGACTATGAACCTACCTCTGAATTCTTTATTTTGAGATCAGCATTTCCTCACTGGAAACAATAATAACAGCCAGTCTTGAAGACCCTTTGGCTATGAATCTTTGTAACAAAAAGATGGCATTCCCACTATCTCCCACTGTGCCATCAACATGTCATTTTCTCAAATCACTTTTCTCAGTATAAAGGCATCACCTTCATTTCTAAGTGAGTGATAGTCAAAGTGCTCTCATATAAGATTCAGTTTAGGCTAAACACAAGGGAAACCCAAGCCTGTGGTATTATCTGTGTCTATGATACATCAGGCTAAGCATGACAGCTAGCTGTTAGCAATACAAATTAAAATGCTTCTTTTAATGCAAGAAAGGTCAGAAATGAAAGCTGGGAAGTTCACAGGAGAAGGCCCAACAACAGATGAACACTTGTGCAACTTGTTAGAGAAAAATGAAGTGCTATTTCTTACACCCTCTTCAGAGTCTGTAGCATGACAAAAACATCACAGAGTAAGACAGAACAAAAAAAAAATCTAAAATATTATTGAAGATCAGTTTTTCCTGGCCAATTACAAAAGAATATGCATAGCTAATTAGATCAGTATTCTCATCACTGAACCCAAATCTCTAATTAGGGGAGACAGGAGATGCTTCATCAGATCTTTTGTTCCCCCTAAACAAGATGATTAAACAGAAGAGACAACGACAAAATAAGTAATGCAACCTCTGGTTATACAATATTGTGATCATTTCGACATGAAATATCCTGTGGGAAAATGTCTATGACTTGGTCACTACAAGGGATCAGAGGAGCTGAGCTAATTCAGTATTGAAGTGTACATGAATGGACCTTTGTGTCAAAAATATGAATGCATAAATACATAAGCATAAAATTTTTGGTACTTCAGTATTGTGTTTGCAACTGCCAAAATTATTTTATTGAGAGTAAGCTTCTCCTACTACATCCCAGGAGTGATCTTTCCAGGACTATCACAAATTACATCTGTTCTTCCCTGGTTGCCATTTTACTTTTTCCCATTTAACCTCTGTTTTCATGAGCATGGGGCTAGATTAAGATTGACACCTTTTCCATTTACAGAACATCATCACATTCTGAACATACATAAAAGTTTTGTAATGGCACTGTCTTTTGATCAATCTTTTTGACTTGTGACATGCAGCAACTGGAAAACAAATAGAAGGCAGTTGTCTACTAGTTTTTGTAGCAGGGCAACCAAAACCTTGGACTGTATTTAAAGTCTGAGTTTTAAATCATCCTCTGAGAGCATTTGGCTTGACCTAGCATTTCTTTGTGATCCTTCTCTATCTTCTCATAGCTTCACTTAAAGCAAGAACATTTTCATGTGAATAATCACCTCATGCAATAATTTCACCATAGATATTTCAATAATCAAATTTTCCTATTGCCTCTTTTGCCAGTTTCTTACTAATGTGTTCTGTGTGGCTTAGAAACTGAAGGTATTTACCCATAGAATGCTTTTGATCACAAACGTTTTCCACAGACAGGAACTGAGACAGAGCTGCTTTCTATCCTTTCAAAAATGTAGCACTACAGTGGGTCTTTCTTGGTCTGCTTACCTTTGGAGTCTGAAAATGGTGAGTTTTCATTTTGTCAAAACATCTGTAAAACAAAATCTGCTAAAAATATCTTCTGTGTTACAGCAGAGTGAAGCTGTGCATCACATGGTAACACATTAGAGCGACTAGTATTAAAGGACCCCATGGGGAATTTAGGAAAAGGTGGTTAAGCAATTAATAAAGATATTTAAAACCCTAGTAAGTCAGAGACAGCTTTGAAGGCAGTGAGGGATTAATATTTATTTAATAGATCATCAGATTCTGTGCCAAAAAAAGAAATACAATAGAAGCCACCCTATTCTGAATACAAGCATGCAACATTTGAGAAATATTTTGTGGCAGCAGTGACATCAGCACATCATGGTTTGTCGTGACAGATGAGAAAAATACCTTGCCTTAAAGAGAAAATGAACTTTGCTGGTTTTGACTCTTCTGGCTGAAAATTACTTCAGTGAGCTCTGTTACAAGACATTGAATACAATTTCAGAAGAAAGGAACATATTGCTGCTTTACAGAGGTGGCACAGGTTAGTTATATGATTGACAACCAGATCACTGTTTGATGTGACTCTTACCTGCTTTTTTAAAGAAGTTGAATATAGCTGAATGGAACTTTCCAATATCCTAATTGTTGGTCATGTCAGATGAGTAAAGTCCATTTAGGCCAAATTTTACTTCTCAGAAAAAGCCAAAATTTTATGTTTGTTCTAAGAGTTTTCATAAACTATTTAGGACTGACTGTGCCTGGCATTGTCTCAGAGATGCAGCCTCCTAGGAATGTGGAAGATTGCTGTAAAATCCCATTCCTTCTTTTTGCAGAAAACCTGAAATTAATAAAGAGCACATCTTCCTTCCAGGTATTTCTTCAAGTTTCCAGAGCAGCAATATATTGTAATCCTTCCCAGTTAAAGGATTAATGAGGCTGCTGGAGGCCCATGAACAAAACTACTTTTAATGTATTTGTTCATTTAACTGCAGGTGGGATTGCCTTATGTCCTTGTTCCAGGGAAAAATAAAATTGTCTAAAAGCTGGGTTGTCTTACATCAGTTCAAATAGAGAGAACTAACAGGTGACAACTGTTCCCCTGGTGAAAGTTCAAGGAGTGTCACGTGCAGAGGTGCAAAGCAGGAAAGATACAGACAGCATTTCTACTGTTATCAGATACCCACACATGGAGAAGACTAGAGGCTTCAATGAGTGCAGTACTGCACAGAAATTGAATCTATCCTACAGTTGGCATTATTTCTTTTCTAGAAGCTCAATAAAAATTATAAATTTTTGTTAGAACATTCACCTAAAACATTAGGAGAGCTATTCTTTAAGGTTGCTTTTGGTGTCACAGAGGACTGAAGCACTAGCAAGGCAGAATGGAAAGCTGAGAGTCAACAATTCTCACTGGACCATCAATCTATGCAATAATGATGAGACAGATGTGGTTTTGGGGTTTGTTTTTTTTAAAAAAACTTCTGCTTGGCATATAACTGGTATTTTACTCTATTTGATTCCTTTAAACCTTAACGCTGTTATACCCGCTGCTTAAACAACACGCAGCCATTGTTTTTGGCATACTGATTTAAGGAGAATTTATCGATAAACAGTTAATGATGGCATATTTTAAAAACAGGCCAACCAGTGTGCATTGCTGAGAAAATAGCTTTGCATGTCTGCATTTTATTTTAAGGCACTATCTAAAATTTATTGATAAAGATATTTCATTTATTATATCATATTATTTATTTATTATATCATATTATTTATTATATTTCATTTATTACATCATATATTTTTGTAACTACCTCATATCCCTGCTAGAATCACATGTTAATGAAAAAAATACTATAATAATTAGGGGCAAAGCCCACTGAATACAACACCTTCCAATTAGAACTCCTCACCTTGAATATCACTATTAAGATTAAACAACAAAACCAAAAATGGGTATCAATTCACATAATAGAAAATAACTGATGAAGTTGGAGGGTGTGATTATTTGTGATTACTTTACAGTCATGCACTGAAAGTAGGAGAAACCCAGTTAGTAGTTAATCTCTGGCTACCTCTTTGAAGATAATGAAATTGGCTTCCTACTGATGATTATTCATTAACAATTAATTCTTTCTTGGTGATCTGCTTCATTTTCAGCTTCTCACCACAAACATGCAATGGAATAATTACAAGTGGAAATGAAAAAGCAATTAGCGGCAGATAATGCCAAAATCTGATTAAAAAACAGTAGAACAGATTAGCCGTTCGGTAACGGCAACTCTTCTGCCTGCAGCAGGGAGATTTCAGTTACCCAGCAATGTTACAGTTCAAGCTGCGTTTCCTTTTTATTCCTTCCCCTACATCATGGTCTGCCACATTAAATGGTTTATTTTGTTCTTGGGGGCATTGACTTGTTGTAAATAATTTCTAAAGATTAAATATTGTGTGAGACAATTTGTCATCCTTCACGCTGAGACTCTTCATTAAGAAAGAAGGAAAAAAGTACTTAAACCAAAGAATTTATTGCAAGCAAATTTAATGTGGGGGTTTTTTGAGGGGAGGACGGTTGAAGATTTGCTTAAGTGAAGTGTCTGGAGACAAAGATCCTGGAAGTTAGACTCCCCTCCTCATGACAATATTTTCTCTTCAACTAGAGAACACAACAGTCTTCCGTTGTAGAAAGGACAGTTGTCTTTACTGTCACACGCTTACCTTGGTTTTGAAACTTGTATTATGATGCTGCTGCCACAGAAATTTATAAACGTACACTATGGTCTTTTAAAATTGTGGATGATTTACTTCATGCAGTAACAGGAATCTCATCATTACCAAACACTCACTTAGCAAGAAATCCAGCTAAGCAAATAAATGCTTTTCAGAAAATCTAGGAAGTCTGTAGGGGGATCTGAGACCTGAACCTAGCACACCTGACGGGTAAACACACCACAAGATCTGAAAGGCAGAGTCTAGCCCTTTCAGTAATCCCATGCTGCATTCTCACATTGCAAATCCTTTGGCAGGGCAAGGTCCCATTCCCTGAGCAGAGTTCCTGTGGCCACTTTCTGGGCTAAGTTTATGAAAAGGTCGCTTTTCAGATGTTTACTAAGGAAGTGACATTTTACAGTTCTGCTTTAGAGAAAAGAGATCATAAACAGGTGAATAAGTACAGCTGGTGTGGTGGCCATGCAGATGTGTTAATGGCAGGAACCTCATTAACCAGTTGGGCTGAAAATGATCAGTAACTTGGTTATTTTGGTTTTCAGTTTAGAGTTAGCACAGTAGTCAGTATTGTCATGGGTATGGCCCATTGGCTATTTTTCAAAACAATGAACAGAATTTTAGGAGTTGGAGTTAATGTTTCCCAGTCACTTAGCCTGAACATTGTGTTTTCAGAAAGGACGACTATAGACAATCTGTGTTTAGAGATTTCTGTGAGGGGAACTGAAAATTACATCCAAATAAACTGAAATCAGAGTGTTTTTCATGGTGTTTATTTAAAGGCTTCATTGTTTACATTTGCTCCCAAAGATGCCTGATGAAAATGTGCTGAAATATTTGTGACAAACTCATGTTTTCTAATCTCAAAGCTCCTTCTTCATACTAAGTATAGTTAGGATTATGGTAAGAGAGAAGCCTTTCAGTCACTGCTACTTTAACAAGTTCTGTATTCTCTCTCATTTTATAATTTTCCTTTTTCCAGAACTCCTAGCAAAATCTTTGACAATACATGCCTTCTGTCTTGCCTTCCTTCTCTCTCCCTTAACTACTCAGCTTGCTCCCTGTAGAGGCTTTACTTACTTTTACCATATCATTTGTTCTTGAAAGCTTTTCTAATTTTTCCAGCTTTCTCCCTCATATCTCTTATCCAAGCTCTTTCCTTCATCTTTTCCTCTGGCAAGTGAAACAATGATTTTATTTCCCCTATTCTTGGCAAATAGTTTATTTTTAAAATATATGTCATATCACCCTCTTCAGCATCTCTAAATTATCTCTGTGAACTTTTCATATACATTGTCGCATATTCTCCTGGGGATATCGGTTCTGAGTTACTACAAAATCAATCAGATGTTTTAAGGTACCTCTCTCAATCAGATCTGAGCCATCATCCTATTATACACCTTACACCTACTATTGTAGAAAGTGGGCATCAGCGGGGGAAAAACCTTCACAGCTCTGAGATTCTCTTTTTACTTCTTAGCAGTCACAGTACCACCATCTTCACAGTTGCACAGACTTTTATGTCTGTATTATTCATATATAAGCAAGGTGTTAAATATGTGAGGATGAGTTAGAAGCAACAGCTGCAAAACAACAGTATTTTCAGTCCAGAAAACGTTTTCATTTTGCCTTGTGTTGACAGTAACAGCAAACCCACAATAGCTGCAAGACACACAACAAAGGACGATAACCAAATATTCTAACCACATATTTGCTGGAGTATGAATTAGTAAGTCCAATCAGACAAATGTCTCATGAAAATAATTAAGGGTGTTGCATGGGAAGGACTTGACTTCATACCATGTTCCCCCACTTGGTAAACTTCTCGTTTTGGAAAGACTTCCCCTGTGCAGCTGAATCAGATTGCTAAATACCATATAAAAGGTCAGGGAGTCCTGATGGCATGACACTGATGTGTGGAGCTTTTTTTCTTTAATGCACAACTGCCATTCAATTTTATAAGAATTTCTTGTGCTAGGTTTATAAATGTAGGGGGGTTGTAAGAAATTATGAGTCATTTGAAATTTTTGGTGCATGTGCTTTTTTCTCAGTTGACTCAGCTCTTGACACAAGCTTGTGTAGTTGGTGCTTGGAGATATCTCAGTCACATTCGGATGTAAAAAAAAAAATAAATCATAGAAATTGCAAATTTTGTGACAGCTAGCTTTGAGTGGCTGTATCTGTGCCCTCTGTACTAGAACTTTGTTACTGATACTGAAACAGCAGTTTCAGGCCCAAACTTGTCTCCTAAGAAAATCCTTGAATGTTTTATATTTTAAGATGTCAAATATAAAATTCATGCCACAGAAGTAAAAATGATGTTAAAAATATTTAGTAGTAATGAGATGGCCATTTGCAATCACAAATACAATACGAGTCCTCAAATACTATATTAAATTTGCTGATGCATTGTTGTATGTTACACTGTTATTTTGTCTTCTTTCATGCTTTAATTTGTACTTAAAACTTGTATTAATGTAGAACATTTACCTAGCAATCCTGCAGTATTTAAGCTATTAGGTGCTTTGAATAATTAATTAAAAATAATATTATCAGTTATTAAGAACTCATCCACAGGCTTTTACAACCTTCATCAGCTAGGCATGTGAACCTGCACGGTCCCTCAGCAGCACCACCAGTAACACAGTGCCTCCTCTTCTCCAGGCTGAAAAAGCCCAATTCTCTCAGCCTGTCTTCATAGGAGAGATGGTTCAGCCCTCTGATCATTTTTGTGGCCCTCCTCTGGACTTGCTCTACCATGTCAGCCTTTACAGCAGGCTTTTATCAGCCTTACACGTAGTATGGTTAGGCAATAGGCAGATGCTTGTGTAATTTCTGAAGTAGCAGAAACACTACCTAACTTTTCTTCTACCTGCTACAAGTCAAGATCTCCACCTAGCTACTGAATTGTCTTTCCTAAAAGGCTTTAGAAACAGAGAGCAAAATTCAATGCATGGGGACAGGGCTTAGAAGGCATGTGGTGCTGACACGTCTGTGGTTATTGCTGAGTACAGATGAAACCAGGACTGCTACCCATCTGTAGCACACTGTCACAAACAAGAGCACCAGCAATAAACATAAAAATATTCAGGAAAATTCAGTGTTCTCATTCTTTTTTCATCATCAAAGGTTTCTCCATCCACAAGTTGGTTTTTTTTTTGTTTGTCTTTCTTAGCCACCTGAGATTCTGGCACAGGTAATACTGATACTTTCCCTGTGGTCCCTTCTGTCTCATGATCAGCAGATACCATCTTCAAAAGTCTTACAGATGACATGTTTTGAGTTTGGTTCCAAGTGTATACACATCTGTAGATTGTATTGTCGTCTGCTTAAGGTCTTCTGACTTTATCACACCTGCAGCAGTGCACGTTGCATTCATTACTTTTCTCGGACTGAGTTGATGTTTCAGAAAAGCAGTGACAGATTGATTCATTGAGTGCTCACTGCTTTCTTCAGACTTCTCAGAGAGACTTCTCAGTCCATTGTTGTCACTAAGACACAAAAAGGCCTCACATTCCAGCCAGCCACTCAGTTATTGTTTGAAGTCTTTCTCTCACCTGCTACTAATTCTTGTCTTTAAATTGTGACTGTTATAATTTTCTTCTCCCTTTGCCTACTAGAACTGTCAGAACACATCAGTCATCCATCCGGCTTCTCTGATAACCTTTTCTTCACCTTCACGTTAGAAACAAGCTTTTCTGTTTTGACCTCTAATGCTTAAAACTTAAACACAGCTCAAATTTTCTTCAGTACACATAGGCAGAACAGGGAGAAATTCAGATTGTTTAAAGAGAGATGATGTGGTGAAGACTCGAGACAGCAAAAGAACAAAGTTAAGAACTAGCTAACCCACCGTGACAAACTACTGGTCCTAACACATATGTGTCAAAATGTTGTCTAAGGAAATCACTATAATGCATAGTAAAACCATTTTATTGCTTGAAAGACTGTTGCTGGCTTTGTGTGCTAGGTATTTTACTTATCTTAAAAGCTCATTCTAGATGTTTATGGGCTAGAAAAGGAGCCCAGATTGAAAAATGACTGAAATGATAAAGAAAAATGCCAGCATTAAAAAAAGCATAAAGATTCATGTTGTCTCATGATTGGCATGCTTTACTAGCATAGCATTTGACATAAAAGAATATACTAAACCATGTAACCTTTTCCTTGTGCCTAATGTTAGGGACTAATTAATTTATTGTGCCTGTGGCTCCCTGTTAGTTTAAGATGTGTGCAACGCAGCACAATTCAGTGACAGCTCCAGAGACCAGGAAAGTCTCCATAGGAAAGAATGTGAAAAAAACACTGTTAGTGAGATGACAATCACTTGCAAAGGTTTGCAAAAATAGATTATACCATACCTGTACACAGGCTGTACAAGAACTGAGTGGCAAGTGTTACAGAACTCAGTCACACATTTATAAAGGAAGAGAATTATTCATTACAAAATATTTCTTTGTGCAGAAGTACTACCCAACCCCCTGTGTATTAATAGAGAAGCATTAACAACATTATCACATTTTAATGTAAAATGCCCTTAGATATTCCGGTTAAACTAATTTGCTTGCTTAAACTCTGTCAAACTTTTTCCTTTTCTCACAAGATCTTTTCTCCACGTAAGTGTTGATTACCTTTTCTCCTATTAAAGATTCACCAAAGTTTCAAGCCTGGAGATCTATCAATCACCACCTGAAATCCTCAGATCCTTAGATTAGGTTTGATGTCACACTTATGGTCAGTTCAGCAAACTAAGATGGAAGAAAACACACTTTGCTTTAAGCCTCAACTTTGTTCTCATATATGAAACCTCACAGTAGCAATGCAGTGTTTTTACGTTTCAACAAGTTGAACTAGCCCTTCACAAAAAGGAACCACGTTCAAATTCACTTTGCTAAAATAAAAACCACACACACACAAATCCCAAACCAAAGCCCACACCCCTGAAGGGTAGGATGTTTGTATATGTCATACAAATGGAAATGTACTGCACAGAGCCTCTCTGCTCTCATCTTCTTCCATCTCTCCCAGTGTATGTAATTCCACTGGGCAGACACTTATCTCTGCTTTTTTTCCATTAAGGTAAGGGCTATGTACAGCAAAACATGGCATGTCCTGTTTTCTCTTTTTCCCTTTACTGACTCCCAAAGTTTTCATAAGTGCCTGGTGGTAATGGCAATCATCATGGCGATCTCTAGTCTGTAAGGAAGACTGAGATCTGTGACGGCTCTGTGAGTGGATATTCAGGCCCTCGTTATTCTCCTGGAAGAGGGAGAGAGAGAGGCTGTTGTGTCAGGGGTCCAGGAGAATCTGAGCATGTTTTTAAAAGTCGAAACTAATGATAAAAATAAAGACAGATTATTTAAATCAGTTTTTCCAGTGTCTGGTCACTGCTGCTTACAGTGACAGATCCACTGCACTTAGTTCAGTAGCTAGCAGAATTTAGAGCACAGCAGGGACAAATTTCCTAAGTGCATGCTTAGTACTAGTAACAAGAGAGTGTTCAAAATCTTGACAAGACTTTCACAGCCAGTGCTGATCCCCACACTGCTCTTAGGTCAGTGTTAGCAAGTTTGTTTGATGGTAAGATGGCAGCTTCCTGGAGCTCTAGTCTTGTGTGGAAATTAGTGTCATATATACTCAGTGCCATTCTCATCTGTGAGGTGTGTGATCTGTAGGCAGTGACAAACAAACCCAACCCCACCCAAAACCCCATCAATCACTGTAATATGCATGCCTAAGGAGAAAATAACAAAACCAATGTTTTTGTTTTGTGAACTTGTGTTGTTTAGCACATAGTTACTAAATGTAGCTGCTACATGCAGATAAAATGAAAACAGGTACCCATCTGCCTTGAAGTTAATTGCAGGGGGAAGGGATAATGTTCATAGTTGAGCTGTTTTCTAGATTTGCAGGTGCAGTGTGAACAGCAAGCCTGAAATAGAACATGTTCCTTCTAGAAAATCTGAGTTACCCTGAAAAGAGAGTAAAGCTCTGCATTCTCCAAAGGGAAATGTAGCTCTCCTTTCACTGAAATAGTAGAAGTAGGACCATATAACTCTCTCTTACTTATTCATGTTGTGGTCATCAGTATTAGGTGAAATGGTTGCGCTATTCTTGACAAGGCATTTTTCTTAAGGGCTGAATTTCATCCTTCATTTATTAAAGCATATTTTTCAAATAAAAGTTGCAGTTCACAAGGCCTTTTCCACAGAGACCCATCCTAGCCAGGTAGTCCTCAGCCCATATTATTGCAAGGGGCTTGTCCTTCCTTCTCTAGTGCAGGACTTTGGATTGTCCTTGAACTTCACAAAACTGCTGTTGGCGCTTTAGTCTTTCTGGGCCCCTCTAAGGGCAACTCTGTCCTCAGATGTATTGACCAGTTCTCTCCAAATCAGTGTAAGCTGTAAAGAACTGAACTATCTTTAATCAAAGATAGGAACCGGGCTCCCTACCACCCCAGTTACAACACAAGTCTGTAAGTTCTTATTTTTCTCCCCAGTAAGTACTCACTAGGTACCTGTGTGTCTGAAGATGCCCAAAGTGCTGCCATCTTCTCCTGGAGTCTCTTCTGTACCTACGTCTGGTTGCTCTGGCCACCACCCCGTTGGACCCCCACACCAGATGTTATTGGGCACAAGGCTTGCACAGGCCACTGCAGCGAACGTGAACTGCCACATTCACTGGAAAACAGCAATGACATCTGAGAAGCAGCAGTTTCCATTTAGGTAATAGCTCAGCCCTTTGTCTAGATACGTTAAAAAGATTTTGCTTGGGATTTAGTAGATTGGTTTTCATAGCATTTCTGTCTGAGCACAACCAGTCTTGCAGTGCAGCTCTATAACTACTGAAGCCAGTGAGTATTTTATCACTAGTCGGACTCTGGTGCCGTTGAAATCATTGATGAACTTTTGCCCTTAGAAGGATAATCATTCACACCTAAGAGTGTCTCCATCTATCAGCTAGTTTAACATTTGAAAGGAAGCCAGTGGAAGAGTGGAGTTCCCACTGCTACAGTCGACTCAGTTTATACTCTGCAGACTCTAATTTTGAAAAGTAAACACAAAATTCCTTTTCTTAAAGAAGTGCCATCTAGAGTTTTCTAACAGATGAAGTGGAATAATTCATATGCTAGCATATGTTTTTTCCCCTTGCTTCTGTATAGTCTCTTCATGTCAGGATACAATAAGATGTTATGCTTTTAATCTATTTATTGACTCTAAAGGTTGGGGTGAAGAGTGAAGCAAACATTTCTTACTATTAAGAGAGATCAAGATCCTCATTATTGTATATATGATAGATTTATTCATACATTTGCTGTTTAACCTCGGAAGAAAGCAGTTAGCTCTTCCTGAGCTCACAGAATCTTCTCAGCCTCTTGCCTTCCAGCCTATCTGTTCCTCTGGTGTTGAGCTCCTAGACTTGCTTCAAATGGAAACTACTGAACGGTGAGAAGCTCTTCATGAAAACTTGAAGACTCACACAAAGGAAATATCTCAGCAGCTGGTTGAAAATAAGCCAGGAGAATAACAGGAAGCAGTTTTAAAGTTCTAAATATTGGTCTACTTGAAGCTTACATTAATCCTCCTTACGTTTACGGTAGACTGTGATCCCATTCCCCACTTAGAGTTTGTTTTAAAGAATTTTTGCAGCCTAAAAAGCCTCTTTGCTGGTGTTGAAACAGATTTTATTATTTTTTTTATTTCTACACGCAAATGTGAGATTTCACAGCTCTTTTATCACATTATGAAAGTTCCCCCATACCGAGCATTATAATCATGCAGACACAAGGAAATGAAGCTTACCAGGTTACCCAAGCACAGCTGAAGGAACAGAGTGTACTAAAAATACATGTATACACTCTAAAGCTACGTATGTGCACACAGATATTGTTGTTTTGCAAGATGGAAAAGAAATTTTTTTTCATCAAATGAAAACACCGAAAATGAAATGACAACAGCAGCAGATGCTAAAGCAAATCATCTAATTAAGATTAAGATTATTTCATCAACTGTTTTAAAAGACATTTTAAAAAGCAGTATAATACTAAGTCACCAGAAGAAACATTGATTATGCTTGCATATACAACTACCCTTTCAAGTGTGAAAACAAATGATACTTTCAAAGCGGTTTATTTTTTTTTATCCAGCTGTGCTTCACATCCTGCTAAGTAAAAATATACACATTAAAAAAATTCTTAAGAACTATGACCCACAGCCACGAAGACAGAATTCATATGAATAGAAGTTTTACCCGGACAGGACTTTGGAATGACTTCCATCCAGCGTGGAGAATAGCTTTGTCCTGACAGTGGGAAGAATTTTCAAACCAATTTGCAAACACAGGGAACCTGGATTTCACCTTTGTATTCTTTGCATGGGTAGGCTGAATTCTGTCTCAATGAAATATGAATCAAAAAGCTAGCATGGAGGCTGGACAATACAATAAGTGTCCACATTTTAAGTCTAATATTGGCTGAAAAGCAAAATCAAGAGGCAGAATTTGGTCCTGATCCCTCTAATCTTCCCCTTCTCTTATGTTTGCTCTTCCTTTCATATATACTGTAGAGTGTCGTATTGGGATTTTACTGGTGAGTGCCAGTGAAGTTGGTAAAAAACTTTTTCATACTGTAACACATTTAGTGTGGGGGAAGTGCATGGGCTGTGTCCTCACCTTCACACACATCAGCTTTCTCATCCACAGAGGTTTATAGCAAGGAGCTCTCATGCCTTCATTTCACTTGAATTTTTGTTTCCTACTGCTACCTTTATTTTAAAATACCTTCTAGATAAAATAGTAAGCATGCAGTAGAAAAGTCAAATATATATATATCCGCTCTCTTCTTTTTATCCTCCATGAGACCTAGGTTCTGCTGGACTTATTACTGGGCAATTTAATATCTCAGAGGTCTCTGCTCCCTCTTGTTTTCATTGCTTATTGAAATAGCCTCTCTAAGAAACTCTTTTTACTGCTTCTGAAGCAGTCTGCAAAAGCACATTATCCTCTGGAAGAAAAGGAAGAAAATTTTTAATGTGAATGCTATATTAACAGGTAAGGACTCTGAGTGTTATTTATTTTCTTCAAAACCATCTCCACTCCCTGTTTGTCAGTTTTCCTTTTATTTAAATAATCCTTCCTCAAAGCAGGGCATTACAACTTCCTCCTTTTAAAGGAAGATGACGACTCGTTCTACCACTGGGTCATTCCTAGGTTTCAGGAGGAGTTTTTCCTCTCTCATCTTGGCCCCAGTGACTGACTAGCAATCAAAAGACTTTTTGTTTCTTTTCATCTTTGCTAGTCAGAGCAAGAGTGAGTAAAGTGAGTAAGCACACTCTTCCTAATACCCTTTGCAGGTGATAGCTTACAGGCAGTGCTGAGAAAGCACAGGGACAGAACTGACCTATGCTAGCTGGGGCAATGAAAGAAGCACAATGCTAAGTGTAATAAAGTGGGGCTTCAGGAGTAGAACCTGTTTTTCACAGATGGCATTCTCTGACTGTAAAATTCCTCTGTAAGAAGCTCCAAATGAGCTTCTCAACAGGTTCGCCACATGGTCAGGGCTCACTTGCATGTTTTTGTACAGATGTGGTTTAGTTGGAAATGATAAAGTTTTTATTTTTCTCCCTTCCTGAATGGTTTTGGAAGTAAATGCATTAAACAGTAATAAACACTGGATGGAAAGACACTACAGTGCTGTTGCAACACTGGATGCTACTTAAAAATATTACTTCCATCAGTTATTTTCAGAGGTTACCTCAGCAACAATGTGGAACAAACAAGCAGATGCTGACAACATTAGAGCTCAAGCAAAACGTTTCCTCTTTCTACAGTCAGTCCATTTGAAACTCTCGTGGCCCCCGATGCTGCAGTTGCTTTTTCTTAAGATCTTGGAGGTAATCAGTGGACTCATAAGCCTTGGCAAATCTGAAAACCCGATTTACATCAGAAAACCTTAATTTTAAGTTCTCAAACGCAGCTTTCTTTTGGTGATTTCATTTTGTTAGAGGAAGAGAACTCCAAAACTATTCACATTTTCTTCAATGGGAAAGTGGAGCATTCAGTAAACCTTCCTGCTGAGAATGACAAATATATTGTAACTTTTACACTTAAATTGATATTCAAGGCTGCCATTGTTCCAGTCACCATAAAAAAACCCCACTATTTATTTTGATATTAGAAAAACACAGGTAGATAAAGGGTTGAAACATGCCATTTCCTTCAAAATACATCAGAGGCAAGAAAGGTTTTTTACTTTTTTTTTTTTTTTATTTTTAAACAGTGACATCAAAAGTACTAAATATTTATACCAGATGGAGGGAAAGAAATTGTGACTGGGGGCTTGGACACGATAGATGCATCGTGACAGACTGTCACAGCTGCAAGGCAGGGCTTCTTTTCTAACTGCTCCCTTGCATTTTTCAGCTGATTAATGAAAGCCAGCCTACAGTAGAAAAATGTAAGAGTCAGCCACTGTGCCTGCTATCTCTTGTGAGTGGATATTTCGGTATGTTGGTACACGGCAGTGGTGGATGGCTTCTCACAGAAAGGAAGAGTCATTGTGTGAAAGTAACTCTTGGTGGATGTTGAGATGGGAATTTCCTAGCTCAGGAGAAAAGTAAAACTCTCTCTTTTACCATAAGAAAATTTGAAAAATCAATATTTTAATGCAAAAATATAACATTACTTTTGTATTTCTTAAAAAAAGCCCCACACCTTCTATGAAAAAAACCCCAAAAGCTACAAAAAACCACAAAAAAACAGCTGTCGTATATCTTCATGGTAAATAGATGTTCTGTAATTTTGAACTAGTGTCATTAAACTGGAGTTTCCGAATTACTATGCCAAAGCTCATTTAAATGGATTAAAATTAAACTGGTTAAAATTACTAAAATCTCTGAATTACTAGCATAGTTCTCACACAAATGGCCTATAAAACCCCCAGATTGTCTCACTGCTAATTGACAGAAGCTGTACAGACTTGTACAGACTTGAATAACCCAGCAAAGCAGTACTGTTGCAGCATAACCTTTTAGTGCTGGTCTGAAGGGTGAGAGTATGAAACTTGTCCCCATGCTTGGTTTTTCTCAAGTATCTTCAAAAGAGAATGACATTTTATAGACCTTTGATTGTATGCCAGCTGGATCACAGACCAGGTCTGCTCATGGTTTACAGCCAGAAATAGGAATCTCCTCATTAATTATGATGACTCTGCAACAGGTTTGGATAGTAGCTGGGAAGCGTCTGTGATTGGTCCTACAGCAGCGGGAGTTTATGCTGAACTCTCCATTAAAATCATGAAGCTGAGCATAAAATAAGGGTGAGACATTAGAGGAGGAAAAGCTATTCTGGAAAGTGGAGAGAGAATGTGTTAAAGCTCCTTTTTCCTTTAGTGGTGAAGGGTGTTTGTGGTCTGTGGTGAGAAGTGTTTTTGGGTTGCATGCGCATTTAGCAATGTTTTTTATCTGTCTGAACACATGTGACAGTCGAAGCCCTGTATATTTGTTGCAGCAGAGGTAGAAAGGAACAAGCCCTACCATTTCCTCTCCTATAGAGCAGGCATTTGTGTGGTTTTGTCTGATGGAGGCACTTGAGTGGCAATAGCTTGTTGTGAAGATGCTCAAGGCATAACCGGAAAGGTCAAAAGAAGGAGGTCTGTTCTTTTTTTCCCACATATGTGTGAAGTTGTTTCTCATAAATTGTGCTATTAAAATTTCTTTAACATCTTTCACCACAAATTACGAAGTCGTGTTGCCTGTTTGCCTTCTTTGTACAACATTAAATGAAGGCAAGCTTTGCTTTCACTGTTCGCTAATCGCAGATCTGCTGTGGTTAACATCATGCCGCACCTCAGCTGCAAGGTTTTGTTAAGATGCAGACTGTTTTGGCATGGTCTCATGATTTGCTTCCAGTTTCTTGGAGCCCTGGAAGTGTACTCATACTCTGAGAAAAACTACAGCAAATAAGTGGAAAAAAACCCCAACGTTGCAGAGATCATCTACAACTACAGAGTAAAATGAGCTGGAAGTTGTCTTTGCCATGCCACAAGCTGTTGGCACACCAGGGCCTTCTTACAGCCCTCAGGAGCTTCTGACTCTCAGGCAGAACAACCCCACTTCAATTGTATAGCCTGGTTCCTGTAAAGCTTTTTTTTAAAAAAGGGACAATTTTGGGGCTGGAGATGCAGAATTAGAACACCAAGCCAATATTCATTACATGTTTTGGACAATTTATCTGAACTCAATTTGCCTATTTTTCTTACTCGTTCCTCTCCCTACCTATCCCTTTTGGCTAAAAAACCCATAGAGAAAAAAACTACATGTTGATAGCCAGCTGAACATCCTGAGCATGCTAGGACCTGATGAGGGGTGTCTAAGATGCGATGCAGGAAAGAGATGCTGGCCCTTTTTACCCAGTCTGGCTTTCAAACATGTAGTGGGTACTTAGGAATGCAGCCTTAGCAGGCTCAGGATTACAACTGGGGGTATAGAGTAAAGGTTCAGAAGTCTATCAAACATCACATGAATCAGCCATGTTCCTCTCCATGACATTACAGGATTTTCTATAAGACTTGCAAAAATATCAGCAGAAAGTCTCCTTAAGGTAACATTTCACAGCATATGCTCATCTACTGAGATCAAAAGAATTATTATTTCTCAAACTGTTTTCTCAAACTGAACTAAATATCTTCCTGCAGCTTTTTTGTGGACCATAGCAACTGGACAGTAGTCATTAAGCCTTAAACATCTCAAAAATTTGCCCTAAACTTTCAATTGAATTTAGATTCAGTCTCTCTTTGCAGTTTGACATTAATACTCAAACAATTCCCATCAAGATTCTGAGATGAAAGTGGTGCCTGGTAACTGCTTATTATGGAAGAAGTAAAGCTTGAAATGAAAATTTCTGTGGAATTGATTTTTTTTTTATTGTCTCTGGCAGAAGAAATCCATAGCAACAAACCAAACCAACCTGTACTTCTGTAATGGTCAAGAAAAAACACATTCATCAATCATAAACCTTTTCAAAACAAGTCGGTCTACAAAATATTCACCTCCCACTAATAATAACGTGGGGGAAGAAAGCGAACTGAGAGGTGTTATTCACATTAATTGATGTTTTCCCACAAGTGGCTACCAAGGGGATCACTGAAGCGTCTATACAAAATATGAGTTTGGTATCCTCAATGTATTGTTTTAAAACATATAATGATTTTAAGAAATGAATAAGCATGAGGGGAAATACAATGAAAAGAAGCTAAAATAGTGTAATATGCTAAATGAAAAATTATTAATTTAGCAATTTGTAAAAGCTGGTTACAGTTAAGATTCTGTTAAATCCTCCTAGCCTTTATGGCTACATAACAATCTAACAAAGGATGTACCTACTTTAAGTTAAGATTATCTTTATAGTGTTAAGCACAACTTAGGATGGGTTCAGAGAATTCAAGCACATAAGAAAAATATTAATCAAAACCAGTTTTAATCATGCTTAGACTCTAAAGCCAAAATAACTATTGAAACTGAGAAACTTCGTCAAATGCACTCTGAATCCTGTGCATCTTCCCTTTACCACAACTGTCCTGAAGAGGGAGGGGGGCAATAAAGATTTCGGTCTTACTCTTCTTAATGAAATGGTAACGTAAACTAATCCTGCCACAGCAAATGGAGATCACTGAGAAGAGCTGTTTGGCAGCTGCGAGCCAGTAGATCCACTGATTCTTATATTGGAGAGTATGTGTCCTCTTGGAGTGCCAGACCCCAGACATAGTACAGTGCTTCCTCTGAAAGTGTGTTGGGAGATGCATTACAACCTCAGCAAGGATTCAGCTTGCATGATTTCTTCAAAAATTTCCAAAGCCAGAGAACAAAAGTCTATCAGTTATGGCCAGCACTGAAATAATAGGCAGAGTCTTCACCTCAGAAGCCATTTCTTGATGTTACTGTTCAAAGATCTTTTTTCTTCTCAGGTATTCCCACTTTTTTAGACATCTGTGTGTCCCCCATTTCCCTCAACACAGTTACCAAATTTGTCCTTGTGATGCCAACATCAGTTATCTCAACCCAAGGCACTTGAAACACACTGTACTATGCAGAAACACAAGTAAAAATAGTCAGAAAAATAAAAAGTCTCAACTTGAGGCTGGAGATAAATTTTGCTTTTGTACAATACAAGACAACTTTACTGTTACTCAATGCCCTCAATAGGTGCATGATAATCACATCACATCAGCACATACAAAAAGGGATTTAAGGTTCATTTAGGTAAAAACAAATGCTTTCCCTTGCATATTATATTTTGAAACATATTTTGCTTTAAGTGCCCTTACAGTCCATTTTGTTTTCAGCTAAGTACTAATACAAAAACAAAACTCTTGTATCAGGACTTTTATCAAAAGTTGCTTTGACTTTCCTGGTCTATATTATTTTATAACTGTATCTTGTTGCCTTCATAAAGCAACTTCTTAGGAATATTTAGTCTTTTCTAATTAGATATAAATAGAAACTAAACTGGAGCACTTTTTCCTAGAAGCAAGTTTCACAGAAATCAGTGCAGTGGGACTGACGTCTTACACAGCTGAAACACGACAACATGTATTTTTCTTTGCTTTTTGCTTCCACTACACCACCCAGAGCATCTTGTGTTATATCTTCATTACCAGGTGCAGGAACTGCCACAAAATGTCAAAGTCTATATTCGTTTAAGGCTGGATATTGTTTTCTCACCTTGATGAGAATTTATTCTCATAGGAATTTATCTGGAGTTTAATTTATTATAGGAGGCAATATGTTACCTTGTTTTCCAAGGAAATATATTGTAGGCACCAACTCTCAGCCTCAAGATATTTTGCAATCTATTCACCTTCCTTTTTTTGAGACAAAACTTACTTTATATTCTCCAGGCTATAGTGGTAGCTTCATAATTAATTTTTGTAGGAGAGCAAGTGTTTGAGACCTTCCTCCTTGGATGTGTGTGGGATAACATTTAATTTGTGTGACTTGGTGACTTTTTGGCCCACTTAAATACAGTTATAATCACAGGGAATCAGTGACACAGTGCCCTAGGACAGAAGAGGGAGATTCCAACTGGGGAGCTCTTGGGTTTACGTGGCAGCAGTGGCAGACATATGGAGAATCTGCTGATGTGCTGCAAAGTGACTTGTATTTGTAAACTGTTTGCTGGGTTATCTGTCTCCTTCAGTCTGCAAACACAGGAGTTACATAAGGAAAATAAACCCAGCAACATCAGTGAAACACCACTCACTGAAACATAGAGGGGGTTTCATCTTCATGTGACTCAACTTTTACAGAAGTTGATAGGATTGGCTGTTAGCAACTCACAGTGATATCACTCCTAATTTGGGAAAACTGAGAGTTGTCTCAGATGAATGCCAAACCATACGTGTCTTAGGAAGAATTAATGAAGGATTCAACCGCACCATCCAGGAAGGACCGCACGTGGATGCTGGGTTCTCCTCATCCCACTGTTTTTCTCTGTTGTGCTCCTACCTGCAGAGTTCACACCTACAACCTATGTGTGTTTTCTACTCTTCAAACAAATGAACAGGAAGGAGCAGCGCTGCGCACGGCTGCTGCCCCCTATGTTGCTCTTTGCCTTTGGTTAGCGTTGTGTGTGGCTTACCAGTAAGACCCCTTGCTGGAGAGGAGATCCCAAGCCAAAGAGAAATTGTCTCCACCTTATTACATACTCTCCAGCCCTGTCTTGGGGCATGAAAGGTTGAGATCTTCTCCCCAGACTGGAGGTACTCCTTGACATGAAACTGAGATAGAAAGAGGTGTACACTGGTATAAAATGTATCTGTCCCTGGAGATATGGGCACACCATTTGCGTTTTCTCCTGCCCCTTGGTGCCCTGTCATCAGAAGATAGCAGTGCCCATGTTGTCATAAATCTGGGGGTTCATTTACCTTGTCTGCAGTATGTCAATATACACACGGAGCAGAGGTATTTTATTGCATATTTCTGCAGATAACGGTGCCAGTCCCAAGACAGATCCCAAAACTCCAAACCAGTGGTTATTTATACACTTAACATTAACATTTTCATGTTCCTATTACATATGCATTATTTATCATTATATGATGGGTCAAAAAACCTTTGCCTCCTATGTAAATTAGTGTGCATGCCTAATCGTTCTTTCTTTGAATTGGTTGTGTAATTGGGGTGGGTGGTCCATGAATTGGTGGTTGTGATTTCCCCCTGTTGGAATTACTTTTCCCCTAATTTCCTTCTTTAGCAATCTCCAGTGACTTTTCAAAGTTTCTTGGTCAGACTAACCATACAACAATTGCAGTTCTGCTTTTTGACAATTGCATACATTGTTTGGATAAACATAAACTAACACAGGGGTAGGACTATACAGTGTACATCTTTAGCAGCTATAGTCTTCATTTAAATTACACACTGCAGTTGATTCTGCTGTAGCACCCACTTGGAGGGATTCAATCTTCGTGTGTCCCAATAAGCCCCCATGGCTCAACTCAGGCTCAGAGCTGATGAACCTGTGTGCATGCTGTTTTCAGCCTGAAGTGTTGCAAATAGCACTTGGAGCACCCTGTGAGCATGACCACTGTGAGTTCTTATACACTCTGAACAACTCACTGGGTACCCTGGGAGTGGGCACAGGGAGATGTACAGCCCATCAGCAGCAGAAACCTCAAAGGTGCCTCTGTGAATTCAGTCCTTGAGGACTTGGTCTGAATGTTCTAATGTGAGTACTCAAAAGTCCTGATAGAGACTGTCCCTCATGACCACTATGCTGGGCTCAGCAGAGAAGCTGGCTGATACAGCATGAGCCAGGGACTGATTCTACTTTTAATCATATATTACATATAATACATAGAACAAATTTTAAAAATAAATAAAATATATGTATATAAGTATAAATAAGATATACCTATGTAGGTAGACATACATATAATGTGTATATATATATGCATTTATATATATAATGTACATACTTTAAATTATGCATAATCTATCTACTTTTTATTATACATAATGTATCTACTTAGAGATGTTAATATAGAAAACCATCCTATGGGAATCAGCCTGGCATTTTTCACTTTACCATTCAGAGGTAAATGCATATGAGCTCTCCCTACAGAGACTTGTAGTAAAAATACTTTCAAGAAGAAGTACTTCTACATCCCTTCTCAGGCACAAAACCCCTATTAGCAGCTTGCTAATGGTTGCTTATTTTTACAGAATTGTTTGATGCCGCACAAGATGTCACACAAGATTTCTGATAATGACATTATCCTGATGAAAACAGGGCTTAAGATGCTCTTTGTGGTACTGTTGTTCAGAGGACTAGAAATGCACATCCTAGGCCACACAGTACAGGCGTATTAGGATGAAAGGGTAAAGTGTCCAAAGGAAAGAACAAAGAGCTGTTGCCATTTAACCTGATTATAAATCAAGAGCATCACAATTCTTTAGCCTGCTTCTGTTAAAGTGGCTAAAAATACTGGAAGCTGGATTATGCTCCCTCCTCTCTGGTCCCCTGCCATGCAAGAGGGGGGAGGTTGGGGGGCTCACTCTTTGCACAGCTGACGTGAGGGCTGTCCCCAGCATTTCCCCCCTGCTTGTGAGAGTGCAGAGGCTGCGCATGAGTTGCCCATTTGGACCAGTGGCATGAACAATGACTTGGTCTCAAATCCATAAAGATCTGAGCCATAATGCTCAAATATAAAACTTGATGTTCCATAACATATCACAGGTTCAGAGTTTACAGCTGTGGCCCCAGCAGCACTGTTTGTTAATCCCACTCCAACTTTATCAATAATTCTGTCTGAACTACATGTACAAACACAACATTCTTTGAAGACTGAAAACAAAATTCAGCCAAATTGTCTCTGGGCAAATTTCTGTCATCACAAAGCCCTGTGGAACTGATTTAAAGTCAATAGGAGCTTTTAATGAACAAGAGAATTGGAGTGGTGGGGACAGGCAGGAGCAGTCTGCACTACCCTTGTTCCTCGTTACATGTTACACAATATTGGGGTTGTGCAGTAGGCAGGAAGGAAAAGAAACAGCTTAAAAAGAACACCCACCAAAATGAGGGTTGGCAAAAAAGGAAGAAGTGAAAAAACTCCCTGTTTGGCTCTCATGCTGGATAGGACTGTAACACAAGATCTAAGACCCTGGGTTAGACCAACACCCATTTTGCCTGTTACACTCTTTAATATTAGCCATCAGTGGATCTTAAAGTAAGTAAAGTTGATTTGACTATTTCAACACAAGCAGAATTAGGCCTGCTGTAATTTCTCAATGAAAGCTGGATTAAGGTATGAAACCTAATATAATAATGATAAGAAAGAGCACTGCAAGAACAGTATAAACTACAAGCTGTTGAGGTCTTGGAATGAAAAGTTCTACTTACCAGCCCTTGCTGAGAGACAGCCATGGGGTGTGAGTCCCATATGCTGGACCACCACAACCTGCTCTGTGTCAGGTTTCTTGGGAGTTTGCCCATCTAAGTACTGATTAGGCCTGACCTTTCCTGACATCTGAAATCAATCAAGAGTGCAATTAAATGGTACTAGAGTATCTATAAGACAACTGGTTGAGTGTGTAAATTTGTAGAGACCTGATGTATTTCAGGGAAAAAATTTACTTGTTGACAGCTGGTCACTGAAAAATCTAAGTTTTAAAGCTACTATTTGCTGGATATGCTTACAAAATGACAAATAAGCTTAGAATTACAGCTGAAAATTCTGTGATGAAGCATTGATGAAAAAGATACTTTTTCCTCCAAAGATGTTGAGTCATTGAAACTAAAACTTCTGCTAGACAGGGTAATTTTCCATGCATTAGACAGAGTATGCATTTGTTCAGAACAGTCCAAACTCCTCTCAAAATGAATCAGAAAAGGATTTGAACTTGGCATTTTCCCACAAATATGTATGCATTTACCAGTTACTTGCTTCTTTTTGAACAAGTAAGTCTTAAGCTGTTGTATTCAAAGAACTATTCACCACTCTAAGCTGAAATATTTTGAGATACCTGTCAACTAACACCACTTTTCCAGTTGTTGGGGGTTCTTTGTTTTTATTTTCCTTTCTTGCAAAGACAATCAAATATTTAAGAGCAGGCAGTCAGCTAGCTTCCCGTGCCCTGGGCTAGCACACTGACCAGTGGTGTTTGATTCATTTCCTATAGGTCTGGCAGGTTCATTTGTCTTATATATAAACTGAGATACTCAGCTCCTTTGGGACAGATTTTTTTTTTTTTTTTTCTAGATATTTGGACACTGAGAGGCTCCTAGCCCATACTGCCATGCATATAGTCAGGAAACCCATCTTTGAGGAGGTAGAGCTTACTTACATTTTAAGCAATTGCACCTCCTCAAAGCAAATTATGTTTGTTCCATCTGCGTTACTGGTCTTCAATGTTTCATTTAAGCCACAAGATAGCAGAGGGCCATAACAGAACAGACCACAGTTTATTATCACTGCATGGTGTTCTTTTTTGCTGCTCTCTAAGGTAACCAAGGCCTGCTGTAGAGGTCTGGAATGCTGCATGTTCAAAAGAGATCCTACTGAGGGAAGGATGGCAAATTAAATATCCATTTCTACTGCTCTAATGAGAAAACTGACTAATTTTTTTCCTCTTCATTGAAGCAAGAAGTTGCAAAGATTCAGCTTTCTTCTGTTTCTGGTAGGGAAAAAAAGGAATGCTCTTTATCAATTGTCCTGTGTCCCAGTTGTCAGCAGGATGAAAAGAGCACTTTCCTGAAGCTATTTGTTAAATATTGAAGAGCACCACCTGAAAAATCACTTGATAAGAAAACGGCTCTGTGATATTTCCAAACTTGCAAACACTGTTCCATCCCTCCCCCCAGAACAGCTTTCCTAACACTTACACCTCTCTTCTGAGGCAAAAAGCTGCAGAAAGTATGTTAGCTTTCAGCTGTCTTTCTGAACTGAGTAATAACTGTTAATGGCTTGGGCAGTTTGGTTCAGTTTCAGTAATATGCCTGAGCATCTGCAAGTTACTACTAGGTGTGCATCTAATTACATATATTCTTCAACTCCTTGCTTTGCATACATGCTCTTATAAAACTTCAAGCCACCAAGCTTCAGACCTGGCCGAAACCAAGCTCTGCTAGTACAGCTCTAACAGGGCATACTACTTACAGAAACATTTTATCTGATGCAGCCCTCTTCCCATTTTCACAACAGCTTAATATTTTTTTAGTTGCTGGGAGTGCCAAAATCCCAGACAGAGCACGTTCCTACTCACATGGTATTCCTCCACTGTTAAATCCACTGTATCTTTGCCTATTCACAACTCATTATATAAGATTAGGAACCTAAATCACATGGCACTGTTCCTACTCTCTGACTGGATGATGGTGAGTGCCCTATTGGGGCACCAGTACCTTATTTGCAAATAAAATAAGTTGTCACTTAGTGAAGAGCCAAACATTTGTGTGGGCAGATGTCCATTAGCACAAATGTTCATGGATTAATCACCAAAAGGGGTGTGAACACTTTTGAATAGAAAAGCAATTTAGAATTCATGCAAACATTTGTGAATAATTTCCCTAGGTTTTCTTTAGCTTGGAGAAGGCCTAATTTTTGGTTGTGGGAATCACAGATTCTTCTGATGCAAAATGGGGTATTAGAACTGAAATGGGAATTAAAGTTTCACCGAGACATTTACAAGGAAGGTTGCTACACTATGCTTGCAGGTTGTACTTTCTGTTCCCTTGACTGTAAGGAGAAAGCATGTTACAAAGGGTAGCCACACACAGCACTACGGTGTTGCAGCTCAGTCCAGAAATCAAGGACTGTTCTGGGGCTCCGTAAACTGATCAAACAAGTTCTGTTTTCAAATCAGCATGCTATTTTAAATACTGTGGGGTTTAGTGGCTAAACTCAACTTAAAAAAACCCACCCACAACCTAAACTAAAACATTCTAGTGTGTTTTATGTTTAGTCCCATTACTTTGCACCTGCAGATGAGTGTCTTCTCCACAATGCTTTATAAGGTGATCTCCACCGTTTTCAGCTACCCTTATCATGCTTATCAAGCATGCATTACCTCAAAGATACCGTCTGTATATCATTAAAGGCAGCTTTGAAACAGAAGCTGAGTTCTCTACTTGTGACTTACAGACTAATGAAAGTATTTCTTAAATATGCATCCTTGTGGACGCGAGGCGCTCACACTTGAAAGACATAAAACATTTTAAAGACCCTGCAAGTTAAAACTTCATCACTGATTAAACAGCGTGTTGCAGGTCATTCTCTCCTTACTGCAGCCAGAGCGAGTTGGAAAGATAGAACTTACCACACATCATTTTAACAAAAACAGATAAGCAAAAAAAAGATGCTGGGTGGATTGTGAACATCAGAAGAGCAGCTTTGGGAAAATGTAGATTTTTATGAGAGTCTGTAAATTGCAGAAAACCATGTATTTGGCTTCCAACACTAATATTTCGAAAGGCAGTTTGTGAGCATTAAGTGCTTGATCTTTGGAATTGCAAAGATTTACTTAGAACTAAAGGTCCAGAAGTAGATCCCTAGCACTGGATAAGTGCTTTTAAAGAAAAAAAACCTGCAGCTACATTTTAAGCACATATCTTACTATAATAACATATCCATTAGCTATAAATACCAACTGCTGTCCAAGCACAGCTGTTTACAATGATAACGCATGACCTGACCTTCATAACAAATCCATGTAACTTAATGAAAACCTAATGCTATGAACACAAAATACAAATGACAAAAGGAAGCACAAGGTCTGATAAATACCAGGAACATCCCTTTTTAACATACTACTTTCTCTCCCCCTCCTTTTTATTGCAAAATTTCAATAATTAAAAGAAAAAGCAGAAGCATTTTTATAAAACCTGTGAATTCTTGTTTTATATGCGTGCCTTTCCATTTCCCATGGATATCATCAGCATGAACTCACTCAAGTTTTCTCAGCAGTAAAGCACCCTTATAACCTGGCAGTACCACTTCCTATGATGATCATTGCAATTGAAGTGAATAAATTCTGTCCTTTCTTAGGGATAAAAATGACACCTGCTAAAGTCTAGGCAGGAAACCACCAGTGAGAAAAGCTCATGGCGTAACGTGAACTTCTTGGATCCCATAGCTGAATCTAGCAGCTCAGAATCTAGGGACAACTGCCTGGTGGAGAAAACACAGGGAACAGCTACGTCACAAAAAAGCTTTGTCACTAATTAAAACCAAAGAAACAACCTCTCTGCCCTCAAAGGTGCAGTTCATGGGTATCATTGAATAAGTGAGATAAGGCACACCACATCTGTCTTATGAGATGCAACCCTGACAGATGGACAAAAACTTAAAAAAATACATCAGGCTGGGGGACATGACAAACAGCCTCATCTTCCAACCTTGTGTTACTTTTGGCATAATGGTTCTGTTTCTTACTGGTTAAGGAGTAAGAAACCAGTAAGAAACAGAACTTAGCAGCCATCATTCCCTGCCATATCCACCCTTTCTACCACCCACAA
The DNA here is from genome assembly GCF_964237585.1 of Gallinula chloropus. Lineage (NCBI taxonomy): Eukaryota > Metazoa > Chordata > Aves > Gruiformes > Rallidae > Gallinula > Gallinula chloropus. The sequence goes on along the minus strand of NC_140090.1, from coordinate 25,916,383 downwards.
AATCCCACTGTCAGGAAAGAAATAACCATAAAGTTATCCACATCTGACTTTCTCCTGTGAGATCCTTACACCCAGCAGGAAAAGGGCTGAAGGAGGAAAAAATCATGTGCTCTCAGGAAATAAAAGTTACAAAACCATCTTGGGCTAGGTGAAACAATTTTCTATAGCTACATACAACAATTCTAACAGATTACCACATACAATTGTAAGATATAACTGCTGACCTGCACAGGACTGAGGGAGGGGAAATAATAGAAAGGAAAAGAGTTCAAGTGTATAAATAGCCTTTTAGAACCTTTCTGAATTTAACAATTACACCCAAGTTTTTCTAATGAGATAATCAGACTTGTTTTAACAACCTAACAGAGATGCATCTTTCTCATTTTCCTCCTGTAATAGCAGCTAGCTTATCTCATTCTATTAAGAGCTCTGAGTTTCTGGGTTATCAGTTGCCAGGTAAGAGCAGTGTTGTGCTGCCTGCAGAAAGTGCTGGGGATATTCTTCTCTCATGAGGAAGGGGATCAGTGTGCCTCCTTGAGCATGGCTCTGCGAGCCAACAGCTGCCGTGTATCATGAGGGGTTGCAGTGTGCTCACAGCCCAGCCAGCTCCTGTCAGCAGCATGTACCTCCAAGGGTCCCCAGCGTGAGCCAGCTGGAACCAGTTGTTACGTTGAGATGGGAGCTTGTGCTTAGCAGTGCTGCTGTTGGGCTAGGGCACAGGCGCTGAATGAAACACAATCTGACTCTGAACGATTACTGGAAACACATGGTAGTGGGAGTACAATGAGCTAAGGAAATACTCTGAGTGGAAAATCACAGGAGATAAAAGCAGATAAAATGCCATAGTTGAAACTGTTGAGAAATGTGGAGGACAACTGGGGTTGGTTTAAACCATCCTGGATGTTGACTGTGCTTGCAATGAATAGGGTCTATGTACCTTTGCATCTGGTAAAAAATGCTTCTGAAGCACTTTATATTTTGCAGTAGTTTTCAGGCCACAAATAAAAAAAAGCTACAATGATTTTTTTTTCAAGTAAGAAATTGTCCTCATTTAGTGGCATGAATGAGGAGTATGAGATTGCATGTTTATCTGGTGTCTAAAAGGGGTGAAAGAGTGAACTGCGCAGAGAACTAGTACACAAAAGAATTGGTTGTAGGTCTTTAGAGATCTACTCAGAACACCACATAAATGGGTTAATCTGCCAGCTGGAGTCTTTCAAGAGGAAATTATTTTATGGACTCATGAGTGAGCTTTTATCTTGAGAATCGGGAGACAAAATATTGATCTCTTCTGGATCCATGGGTGAAGATTTCACCATAGAACCTGTACAGGGAATAACAAAATGACTCTTTGGCATTAGCTGTAAGGGATACTGTGTCCACATCCAGCTGCAGCCCCAAGCCTCAAAGGAAACTCTGTCCCTAACATTGCCTGTCCTTAAGCTGGCCTGTGTGTTGTTCTGACCTGTCATTTTGTAAGGATGTGTTATTTTGAGAAGTGTTGATTAAGTATTTGTCTTGAGTGCCATTCCAGTAGTGAAAATGGTTTATTGTATGAATATATTTTTCTTATATGGTAGTGGTGTTAATTTTCTTTTTTCTCTTCTCCTAGGGAAACTTTACAGGCTATTTCAACTCACTGAATACTATAGCACTTCAGAAATTCTGCCATTCAGATCTATAATTATGTATAAAATGAATTATTGCCTAATGCAAGTAACATGTCACAAACAGATCCTTTAGTAGAGATGGATACTTAAAAAGCTTAGAGTAGGAGTTGAGTATTTCAGCTCTGGAACTGGATTCTGGAGAAAGACTGACTGTAGCATCACAACCAAATTTGAAAACTTTTCAGGTGCCTAAGTTCTCTAACACTGCTGTGATTTAAATGTCTAACTATCTTTATACAGCTGACCCTATACAGTTAGGCTCTTGCTGTACCACAGAAGTTCTTGACTTGGTTAGCATTTCTCAAATTGCATGAAAAATAGTAATTGCTTTCCCAAAGAGATATTACCCCTTGTCAGGCTCTGAGAACGTGGAGGCAGGAAGTATATGAAATATTTCATTCAGTGTGCTTTTCGGGGGGAGGAAGAAAAAAAAAAGAAGTGGTTCTCAGGATCTTTTGTGCAAGAAGATGGTGGTTAAGGTTACACTCCCACAGCTCATAGGAAACCAGTGGGCGTAAATCATACAGTTGATTTCTGGCTTACAGCCACGGTTAGACAGGTGGCTCTTTGCAGCCCTAAAAGACATGAGGAAATTGGCTTACAATGCTAAGTATAGCTCATAGTTTCATTAACACTAGTTTACAGAAACTTCTAGGTAAGAACTGGCATGAAAGTTCAAGATTTGTGTATAAATATATATAAGTACGTAAATGTTTGACTTCCTCATGAGGCAGCTGTGAAAACAGTGTTGAAGATTTTAACACTTTCAAATAACACAGATTAGATTTTGCAAGGAAAGAAGATTTGGGAGATAGGGTTCAGAGCCCTCATGCATCATCATCATCTGAAATCAAAGTCTCACATGATAGATTATTCAAGGGTTAAATGAGTGCTAGCTAAATTTTGCCTCTCCAGTGTTTCTGGAATTATATTCTGCTCCATTCATTCTTCCTTTCCCCAGGGGAATTATCTGTCCCTCTGCTGCTTCAGCCAAGTATTTTCCCCAAGCTGTTTTCTCGCTGTGGTAATGGGAGAAGGCACGATTGTGACTGTCGAAAATACACCCGCTTGGCTGTATATTCCAATCCTCAGCCCCGCTGTGCTGCCCCCTCACACGGCATCCCAGAGCTTCTCTTCCTGAGGTTTTACACTCCCAGGAAAGTATGTGCTAGCAGCTTTTCTAGTAGCCAGTTGAAAGTATTAATCACAGTTATAAATTGTTTCTGCCTAGGTATCCTGCCTTTCACTTGTTCCTGCAGATTATATATCTGTGCTGTGTAATTTACAATGACAAATACATAAGATTAGAAAGTAGAATATGTGTAATTAGCTGAACGCAAATCAAAACTGTTATGGTGCTGGAAGGGCAACTTTTCACTGAGATAGATAAACATGTTCTGTTTATTTACAGATAAAGCTACAATTCTGATGACTACCAAACTATTATTTACTTATTCATTTGGTGAAAGAGACAGGTGATATCATGATTTGATACCAATTATACAACTGAAAGAGTGCTGAAGCTTCACAAGTAATGAGTTTTGTGGTCTCAGATAAATTATTCTTTTGAGTACAAATATTAAATTAAATATTAAATTTCAGTCAATACCAGGGAATACAATACTTAAAGAATGGATTATTGTTTTCCCTATTGGGGAATCAAGAAGGGGGGGGGGGGGGGGGGAGAGTGGGTGGGCGGGCAACGTTGTTTAACAAGAAACATATTTTGCCACGAATAGCAACTATTCTAGGTGGAAGCCAGCTAGTAACTGTGTTCCTTTTTCAAAATACAACACCTTATGTTGAAATGTAAGTATTTATGATCTTTAGAATCTGTTATCCCTGTACAGGTGCATTCACTCAGTATCTACATTGTAAGATATTATCTTTACTTTTGAATGTATTCTTTACCTGAGCAACAATTCAAACCCTCTGACTTGATCTATATAATGTACACTTGGATACTTCACTGAAGTGGGAAGCAGTAATTATTTAATAATTTTTCTGAGTGTTTGCTGGCAAGAACTTGCTTTTCTGTTTTTAACCTGAAGGACAGTAACAGGAACAATGCCAAGCTAATCAGTTCTAATGTAAAGTCTTGATACTTATTGTGTGAAAGAATCCAACAATACATTACATGAAGGAAGATGTATTTGTGTAAGAGAAAAAGAGAACCAGACTTACAGATCTATAAACTCTGGATAAAGTTTTTCATTGAGATCTCCTCAAATAGTCATTAATTACACTGGAATCAGAAGTTTAATATTAATCCACTGAACATCAGGCATCTGCCAGAATACCTTAACTCCTGACATGTGGAAACTACTTCCCAGATTTTGAGGGCAGGATATGCTCCTTGTCTGTGCTGCTCTCAGCCTCTCCTGAGATACACTTTCAGAATACTTGTAATGTAACAGAAAATATTGCTTCTCATTCTGCTTATCATGCTTACACCTAAAACTATAAGCAGTGAATAACACCTAATAAGTATAGTATGAAAATATAGAATTAATATTAATGAACCAGACCAGAGCTGTTTCAAACATATATTTATAATTTATTTTTCCTGAATGTGTAACTATTTGCTTTTTCCATTTATATTTAGTATTTTGTAACAACTCAAGAAACAATTCCTTATTTGCTAAAGTCATTTATTAGCATCATGTAGAAACACTGAGACACATAGAAAGCAGGATTCTGCTCTTATTAAATGCGAGGAGAAATTCCAAGTTGCTATCCCTTGACAGTGGATAGTCCCATTGAAGCCAACACAGGTGTTCCAGTATAAGCATTGCACACCAAAAAAGGTACTCCTTTGGCTGGGACAAATGCACAAAACAAGGCTTGCCTTTCCTTGCCTCATATAGACTTGAAGGTAAAACTACCGATTAACAGAAGATGAAATAGAAGCAGCGATGTTCTTTTGGTGTAAGTTATTAAATGTCAGGTGAAAGAGTTGTGTGACCTTGGGAGAATTTTTCCTGCTATTTTTTTCCCCCCTCATTTGCTCATTACTGTACAGACAACTGTTAGGAAAGGTTTTATTACAGGAGCTTCTGTGTCTTCTGTCATTGCTCTTTTGAGCTGAATCTCTGCTGAGCTCTTCTACATATGTAGCAGATCAGCAGAAGCAATTGTCAGTCAATGCTAAAGACAAGAGGAGAAATGTTTCTGCTGCATGGATTTATGGTCTACCGGGGAAAGGCACAATAGACTATAGAATTCCACCATTGTAAATAGTTAAATAATGGTTAAAATAACAGGAAAAATATTAAAAGTGTGCTTGTTAATAGAAACCGTGTGAAGAAAAACAATTAGTGAACCAGTCCTTTTACATGTGAGGTTCCATAACAATATATGCAGAAAAATATATTCAGCGTTATTGAGAAATTCTCAGGTTCATTAATGCTCAAAGAACTTTCAGGAGTTTTATTATTGTCAGCATTGTGTGAGTCCGTGCTGCTTCTTGCTTACAATATTCTTAGCAAGCTAAACTCTGGCAGGTTTTAATGCTATTTCTGCAACGATAAAGAATCTGTAACTTGATGCAGAATCTTTTTGTGGTACTTCTCACAGGCAAAAAGGCACATGGAGAAAGTCCTTTCCAGCAAGAAGCCTTCCCCAGTAATACAGCACCAGTTATGTATTTTATCTTATCTCCATCACCCAGAAGATAGCCAGGAAAAACTGTGTCTCTCTGCTGAGTACTCAACAAAGAGCATGACAACAGTGTCATTTTTAAAAAGCTCACAACCTACTTAAAAGAATCATAGAATAAATTAGTTTGAAAGGGACCTTTAAAGATCTAGTCCAACCACCCTGCAATAAGCAGGGACATCTTCACTGGATCTACCACCCTCATAAAGACCAGTCAGAAGGCTGGATCCAGAGCTGTGGCAGGTCCATGGGAACTGTAAAACGAGTATTGAACCATGTGAGGAGCAGAGGTCTCAGCATCAACTGTCATTAATCATTCCAAGACTCTATATCAATATAAAGGGGACGAATACTCTATAGCGATAAACTGTATAAAAATTTGAATATTAGAAGAACGTGGGTTTTTTCCATTTATCATTCCATATACAAAAGTGGTACTGGACAATCTGAAATCATTTCTTGCATTGTACTTCAGAAGAGAGGCTGACAAGCTCCTGATGAATAGCCTAAGAACCTGTATTCTCAGAGGGGTTTATTAAGACTTCTATTCATCATTTTACATTGAGTTTCTTTAACGTAAAATGAGCAATCCTCAGAGGGCCTCAATTGTATTTGGGATTTATAAACTATACTCTCAACAATGTGAATGTTACTATTTAAGGAACTGAGACTGCATAACACTTGGACAATAGCTTCCCAGAGTCTGTAAAATGTATTTTTCTCATTTATAAACATCTGGACAAACTGGTATGCTGTCTAGATCCCACAGCAAATTAGGGTCTGATTTTTAATTAAGTTTGGCATGCTTCAGAGGGGTACATATGTTCAGCACATGTTTTTACCTTATACATCTTTTGGTCCATTACCTACATATTGTTCAAAATGAGTTCTGCTGCTGAATACAAACCATCCAAATTGCCTTACTGAAAAAATTCACAAAATGAAAAATAGTTCACAATTTTGATGAAATGCAGACGTGATTTTTCTGAAAGAAAATTCATGGGTTGAGGAAAAAGGACTGAACTTGTAAGATGATTATAATTAGTCACCAAACCACATGCACTTTACAGATTTTGAAACCTCAAAACTAAGATCACCAACAAGGTGTTAATTTCTCCCTAGTGTTTGAGGATCCATGCAGCTATTCTCCAGTGAAACAAATAATTTTAGTGTTCTGAATTAAAAGAAATAAAATAACGTTTTCATCTAGTACTGATGTAGGAAGGATTCAGAATTTGAACCCTCTAGCTCATCAGCTGTGAGAATTTTGATTGTAGGTACAATTATAATGAGATGCTCTCCAGGAGAGCTTTTGGAAATGAGCTTTATGACCTTGAGTTGCAAAAGGATGGGGATAAATCACAAGTCCTTCAGTCTAAAATTACTGCTGCACAAATCCTGGCCTGGCTGTGCTCCCTGGGCACACCTGGAGTTCAGGACAATACATCCTGGAGAACTCTGCTCTAGCACCAAGACAGATGGAACAACATCTCTAGGACTGCTAAATCTTTCATCCTTATGAAAGGAAATACACATTTATCTGTGATCACATGAGACCAGAAAGGCAGGACTTGTACCTGTTGTTGGGTTTGTGAGCTGTCTCTGCCACTAATAGTAAGAGTTGGAAACTAAGACATTAAAGACAAGTACCTGCTGGCACCTTTCTCTCCAAAAATCTAGTCTTACAATAGCCTCATTAGAAACAAGATTTAAATGCATTGGGAAAGAAAATACGAAGTAATTTACTTCATCAGTCAGGCTTCTCAGAATAATAACACTTCATGAGTGAAGGAGAAGCCAGTTTGGTAGAGTTGGCATGGAGGCTGAAGGTAGCCCCAGAAGTAGATGCTTTTTGCCCTCCTCAGCTCTGCTGCCGGACACTCTGCAGCCCCAAGGACAGGAATGTTTCCCCGTACATGATGCCCTAAGCAAGAAGAGAAAAAGACAGGGGATTTACTGTTTGGTGAGGCCCATTAGCTACACAAAAGACTGGAAGGGAGTTCTGCTTGTGGAGTAAGAAAAAAGAGACTTGGTGCAGAAGAGTATTCAGCTGATCTGGGCAGGTGAGCTACAAAGGAACACCACTGAATACAAAAGTGAGATACATAGACAGGTCTTTGTGCTGCTTCAGCGTTCTCATGTAGGAACAGGCACACAGGACAGGAGCTTTGCGGGGAACATCCTATTGTAGGATTCCTTTCCCAGATTCTTGGTCTTGACCACAAGTCTACACTCAAAATAGAGCTATATTTGCTAGCTGGAGGCTCCTTGTTTTAGGGAGAACAGCCTTCTATACCCAGTTATATCTCTTGACCATCCCTCTTGACCACTTAAGCCCCAAGGGAAGTGAAAGTGCATTTGGTGGATTCTCACCCCCAGTCACATCCCATGATCTGAAGTGATAGTTCCTTGTTTCTAGGGGAAACAACCGAAGGGACATGTCCTAACTACATGGTTTTGATTGGCAAGGCACAAACATAAAACTGGTCAGCACTTAAAGGCATACATCCCACATACTTCTGCAATCCCAAAGTTTGCCTCTTTTGGAAGTATATAGAGCTTAATGCTAGGTTTTCCCTAGGGGTAAAATGTGCACAGTTTTGCTTAGTTGCTTATTATACAGATGTTCATAATTGTTGTTTGAGATGAAGGCCTGACAAATCTATGCATTCTGTTGATATATGATTGTCCTATCAACGTCTGTGGCCAGGGTGATTTACTAGTTTTCTGTGAAATTCATTGAAGTTTTTAAAACTGTTTTGGACAACTCCATCTCTGGCCTCTTTCCATCAGTGAAGTATCCTCCTTATTTTCACATAAATGCAGTATATAGTAGGAGACACCAGGACAGACGTTCCAGAAACTCCCAGGAACTTACATTCCTGGCTCTTTCAACCTATTTGGGTTAGAAATTTTCTGCTGTCCAGCAGATTCTGTAATTCAGAATAGTGGAGTGTGCAAACCTCTTTGTATGGCATTGAAAAATTACAACTTTATGTATGCATGTATTACACGTACTGCAATGCATACTAAATGTGCATGTTGTACATATATGGATGCATTGTGATATGTACTCAATGTGCATGTTGTCAGGTGGTCAAAGGTCATATTTTACCACAGAGAGAGTGTGGTGATGACAAAAAGAAGCCTAGCTGCTGAGAGCACTCTGTTTTAGGAGGACTATGTCTCTTATGCTCTCCATTTGTCATCCTGATCAGATTGGCATAGGATACAGGGGTTTAATTTGCCCTTCAGATTGCACTCCAGCGATTTCTAATCAGCTTCTGCCAATGCACAACACAATATAATCCAGAACGTCTCCTGAGCAAAACAAAGCACCCTGTGAAATTGTATCATGGTAAACTCTTATTTGTGACACCTGGTCATTGTCATACATTTCACCACCACACCCACATCACCCACCACATTTCCCCAACTGCCCAAAAAAACGAAAGAAATGGCAAACTTTTTGAACTAAAAGGAAGTGGTAAGAATTGGCAGCAAGCATATAGTAATCTGAATAAAACTGAATCCAATAAAAAAAGAATATAAAAGTACAGCTTGTAAAAACTTTTTTTGTAAACCCTGGCTTACGTGTAAGAAAGAGGAGTACAGGAGGTGGACAACAGGCAAGAAACAGCCAGATCCAAGGGTGAGGCCTGAGGGTGGGGAAGGAAGCAGAGATCTGGTGGTTAGAACCTAAACAGCGAGAAGGGGTTGCTTGCAGAACCCAGCATATTTATGAAACTGTGATTTCCAGGAAAGGACAAAGGAGATTAGATCTTTCTGGAGACAGTTAACATTCAGTTCAGAAACCAGCTCTTCTACCAGCATTGCCCCAGACAATTAAGTCTCCAACACAATCCACACTGATACAACTAAGCAGAGACTAACTTCATTTTTGTAGGCTTATTTTATAGTAATTTGTAATAAGAAAGATCTTAGCTTGAATAGTGCATAAACAGCCTCTGTAGAGACAGAATACCATGTAAATACACTAATTCACTGTTTCCCAAGAATGATATTATTTCCTTTTAGTGCAAGAAAACAAGCTTTTTAAACTGCTAAATGAAAAGGTAACAGTAATTTACTTTCCGTGAATCCTGAAGAAGGATGAGAAAATCCTCTCTCTTCTGAAACAAACATTACGTTAACTTTCTTCTGCCCATGCCTAAAGTGAAAATCTGAGAAACACCCACAGAACAAAACTGGATCTCCATTGCATAGTTTCTCAGCCTGTTCTTTTTCATTTGGAAAAGTGCAGAGCTGCCTAATGGGGAGACGCTCTGAGACAAAGAGGGTCTATAAACCACAAAGGCATGCTGCATTTCTGCCTGGCATCAATCAGCTGAGACCCATCTCCTTCAGTGGACCTATTCCAATTTACACACACAATAGGGAGCAGAGAGTCACAAACAGTTGTAATTCTCTGCAATTATTTATCTTTTACTGTAACTTCTCCATGTTGCACACTAACCAGAAAGGTTTGAAGACAGCATGTGTTTCTCAGTAACCTGTGTTACTTGGTATAGGGATAGAATTCATTAACATTTCCTCCTTTTCCCATTAGCAGCTTTTTTTCTTACACAGAATGAATGTAAAACTGGATAGAAAAGATATTACAAGCAATATTTCATGGGTTCTTTTAGCTGCTTTGAGAAACACAGCTGCTTTAGAGTCTCTTAGGACTACTGCATTTATGCTCCCAGCACTCATCTGACAAGCATCTGATAGTTAATAGATACTTTCAAAGATTCTCTTGCTATTTTGGGAATCTATAATAGAAAAGTATAATTGATGCTTATAGTAACTGGTAAAAGATTAAATAATTGTGTAACTGTTTCAAAATTAATTTAGTTTAATATTTTTTCTAATGACAAAGACTTAAAATAATAGGTAATACTTTACCTTAAGTTTCATTCATGAAGTTGCAATACCTACGTATTTACTTTTTAGAGAGTGCAAGAATTACTGGTAAAGAATTGTTCCCAAGACACACATTTTCTCATGTTGGTTTACAGTAAACACTCCTATAGTCAGGGAGGGGGGAGGTCGCTGCCTTTGGTTTTTTAAATTTTTGTAGATTTTTTGAGTCTTTGTTGAATGCCATAAAACTGGTATGAAAATCCCTAACTCACAAGGCTGTTGTGAGGATTGATTAGTGGATGTGTATAAGATGTTTTAAAGATGAAAGTTATAATGTAAATGCTATTTATTAATACTGTCTTCCTAATCTTGGACAAATTTGGTTGATGTCAAATAAGTGATTGATCTTGCTAAACAGAGGTGTGCACAGTGTGAGAAGGGCCTTTGCAAGCTTCACATTAATAATTCTTCCTATGAATCTCAGCTCTGTTCCGAATCTCTTCACCTACCCTAACCTTGGCGTGGCTTTGACAGTGTCCTTCAGATGAAATCGCTACACTACTGCAATCTGTGGGCCTGATTCATCAACCCATGAAATCAAAGATTTTTTCCATCACTTTCAGTGAACTGGGCAAAAGGTCAAAAAATAGGTTTTTATGCAGTATTTTGGAAAATAACTAAACAACAAAAAACTGTTTTCTGAAACCTGCCCAAATTTGCTCTATGAGTGATTAGCTTGATTCATACTGTCAGGTTTTGTCAGTTGTGTCAGACTGTATTCAGATCATCCCCTTTCCTCTGTGCACAGTAATACGATTCATTGCCGGTATGGTTAAGCTGTGAATCTGTAGCTGTCTGCTGCATTAAATTATGTGTATTGTATCACATCAGACAAGTTATCCTGGTGCTCAGGGCATGAGAGCAGTTTGGTTCCCACTCTTACAGCATACGAAACAGTGATCCCAGCTCCCGCCACCTTTACAGCTCAACAGAAGCTGCAAGCCACAGCCAGCTACTATTGATATGCTTTTATCTGTCAGCTGTAGCGCAGAAATGTTTCCATACTGGAAACTCTTCCCCTCAACTTTCTGATTTTGAGGATGCACCATAGGTAGTCACCACCATAACAATTGTGAAATTGGAAGAGTGCTTAGAATTCATGTTCCTTTGAGTTTAAAGACTGTTCTGGTATAGAAGGAGTTAGCACCTTAAACCTGCTTGAGGATATAATTTCTTAAGTAAAAGTGAATGAGTGTACGACATTTGTCAGATACAGCAGAGCAGGAAAGTATTAAGCAAGAGGAAACATGTAGGAATTTCAGTTCACATCTGCAAATGCTGTCAGTTTGCTAAAGGCAAGTACCAAGTAGGAGGTAACAGATTTGGCTAGCTGACATTAACGCTAGAACAGCTCGTACTAAAATAAAACCTGTGTTGTTATCAGCAATGGCAGTTGTCCAAGGACTGTGATATATTCTCTGTCACTCGCCATTTTAAAAGCCAGTTTAGGTAGACTATGCATTCATCCAAATGAAAAAATGAATCCTGGGCATTCCTATAGCTGATGTGAAATGAGGAGTCAGGTCTCCTTCACCATCAAAGCACCCAAGGAGTCCACATAGTGAAGTGTAATGTAATAGGTACATTCATTACTCATGATGCCTACCACGGAGAGGTGACATTTATCAGCACCCAGCTCAATAAATACCAGCCCTCATGGATTATCACAGCGTGCCATGCTACTAAAAACTGAGGTACAAACAAAATCCTTTCTGTGGCAGTTGGTAAATTGGCTCAACTGTGAATTGAAGTTGTCTTCCTCCCAGTTTGGCATGGGTTAGCTAGCTCTTGTGTGAAGGAATAGCACTTGAGCTGCAACAGGGAAAACCAGAAAGAGATTGTTCTGTACCTACAGGTAGGACAGATTGCATCCAGACAGAGTGGTACTGGTGCCCTGGGAAGCTGAGAACATGGAGAACCAGATCTAGAAAAGGTTTCTGTGTCCCCAAAGCAAGTGTGCTTTTTTTTTGTTTGTGATGGTAAATCTTAGAATACCCTAGAGCTGTTTCCCAGACTGTGGAACAAGTACAAATCAAAGAGTGTAGTGTGGGGCTGCTGTATGTGATTAGAACTAGGAGGTCTGATGAACAAAATTTGCATTGATAGGTTTTGTTGGCTCCTCAATGAACTTGTGAGCTGTGAGGGTTTTATAATATCAAACCAGGAGTATTGTTGGTACTTTCAGTTCATTTTTTGTTGGGTATTAGGTTTTGATGCTTCTGTCCTTAAAGATACATAACTAGATCACAACAATCATTGAGATGCTTTCAAAATCATGTATAATGAATACATAAGTAATGTTAGACTCTGTTGCATTTAGGGAAGTTAGTGCACATCTGCAAAGCTGCTTGAAACCTCCCACATGTCTCAGCAAATGTCTAAGTGCTGACACATAGACAGAATGCACTGAAAACACCTCCATATCTCCACAGATCTGGGCCCTAATTTATCACACAGTAAAATAGTATCGGCCTCCTTATGCGCTTCCTTTAGCCTGTTACTGCTCTAAAGTGCAGTACCCCCTGAGAACAGACACAAAAATCCTGGCACTGCTTCTCCAAGTCCTTGGTGGCTGTGGTCACTGCCAGGTTGCCCTGCCTGCCTGTGAGGTTTTAAATGTAGCCTTTATTCATTTGGTCAGCAAGACTTCTGTCTGCCAATAATAGAAATGCCATTGGTGCTGTGAGTTTTGTCATTAAGTTAGAAGCATTATCTGTCACCATTATATTTTTAGTTTAAAGATACGACAACTGGGGGAAATGGCACTGCAAGGACTGAAATATTTGTCTTCAGTGCTCCTTAACCTAGTAATATATTATCCTGAAGCGCTGAGGAGCCACGTGAATATCTAAGCTTGAGCTTCTACATACTCAATATTGAATTACTGCCAATCTGGAAAAGATTAATTATTTGAATTTGGAGAGGGACAGCTTTGCTGAACCTATCTGAGTACATTACATATAACCTTTTTCAGCTGTCATAGGAGAGCCCAGATGGACCTTTCTCAGTCTGTTTGGATTCTAAATGAGATTTCTGAGACTAAAGGCCAGTGCCAAGGAAAAGAATTATGTAGTAAACACCAGTAAGATTGAGAAGGCTAAGTGGCATCATCTCTAAAATAGGTACCGTTCTCAAAAATCATGCTAACAGAGGACCTCCTTAAGCAAAGGAGTTAAGCACTGGGAGTTAAATATAATAATATACAGGTGATCCTTAGCTGTGTCCAAAATCCTAATTGTGATAGAATAATTATAGCCTGATAGAGCAAAGCAGCCCTTAGAACCACAAAAATTATACCACTCTGATCTAGTAACTGTTCTTAGAAAAATCTACTTCCTGATGACTTAGTGAGAACAATTACTGAAATTATTAGAAGTCCTAGTAAAAATACTACAAGATACTTTAAAGGAAAACAATCACACATCAGAAGCAATATTGTGCTGCAAATTAAAAATGGCTTTCACCCTACACACAGGGACAGGCTGTGGATGGGAGAAGCTCCATGTGGGATGAGTGTGGAGGAAGGAAAAAACAAAAAATCAAGGGAGCACATGCAAAAAAAGGAGTGCTGCCATTTTTCTCTGTAAGCACACAATTAATTCACCTCAGAGGCTGAGTGCCTGCAAAACAGTCTCTAAATCTTTCGCAGAACATCTGTGCTGGAGATGGGCGGACATGGCCGCTCTGAGTCAGTTCTGCATTTACTAATTTATTACCACCTGCAACAAGTTTATCATGTGTTACTTTCCCCAGAAGGTTAATTATAAGGACAAAACACATAGGACATGGCAAGTCTATGTGAAGAAATGTCATTGTATTTTATTGCATTGTTGGCAAAGCTTCTGGTGAATTCAACTCGTGTTTATTCAGATTATGTGTTGTACGTAGGTTTGGATGATGGATAGATCCTCCCACAGGGTCCTATAGAAAACACAAACAAAATACTCCACTGAGTATGGAACTAAATTTACAGGGATTAAATGAATAAAAGAACACAAGATGCAATTTCCTATCTTCTGATTGAATATTACAGAATGAACTCATCAAATCTCTTTTTTTCCCAGTGCTTATCTGGCTTTATCCCATGTACTGTAAATAAGTACTGTAAAACAGGACAAGTGAAGGTACAAAGAGGTATAAGCCATGAGTTTTCATCTTTAAAATGTTTAAATATACACTTGATAGAAAAATATAAATAGCCAGTAGATGCTGTGATAGTGAGTTTCTGTAGTCCTTCAAATTCAACTATTAGTTATAATTTTATAGATTTTTTTCCAGCAGTTATGTTAAACAGCCACAGTTCAAAAAGACTTTGCCTAGTCCAGCCTTCCCTGGTACCAAAAGTAAAGCATGTCCAGAAGAAGCAGGCAGATTTCATGGGACAGTATTTATTGCCATGTTTTCTTCTCCCTGCTTTCTTTTTGACGTGTCACCCTTTTGTATTTGCTTCTACATCCCTGTAACAGATCTGTGACTGTTATCTTCTGTTCTGTATCTTAAAACTAGTTACCTATGTGCCACAGACAGATTTTATCACACAGGGGAAGATTACAATATGAAATAGAGAAAAAGTAGTTTGATTGAAGAGCATCCCTTTATTCAGCTCTTTCACTCTAAGCTATATTCAGAAAGGAGCTCACAGCATTCAACTGATAACAAGCAATAGTTCAGAAAATCTTGATTTTAGGATATTTTCAGAAACATTCACAAGATTTTTGATAGCCATCACAGAAATAATAGCTATCTGCTGGACAAGTTCCTATAGAGTAAGTTATGTCTGAAAAGGATATTGGCAGAAGTCCCACTGGAGGTCAACAAGGAAAAAAAGGATGCTTAGTAGCCTTTTTTTCTTCTAGGGATCTATTTTTATCAGGAACTTAATTTAATATTCTTAATTATTTTTCTTACTAGAGTCACCCCCCAGAACAATTTTAACATTTCTTGTTTATATGTTTTGATTGAAGAAATTTAAAGTACCTAGTCTGCTTCTGCTTCTGTTGATGGAAACAAGGTAAGTCTCATTCCTATGAATGTAAACATGGCTACTTATTAATGTTAAACATATTCTTTCATTCTTGTCAAGGGTACATTACAGATTTCTGTTATGGGTGAACTTAAACTGTTCATGCAGCTACCAAGTGGCTTCAGTGATGGCTTACAGCCTTGTTTAATAGAAACACTCACTCTGTGACTTTAGCCCAGGCCAAAATCTGCTTCTCTTCTTTGTGCTTTGGTAGTGCTTACAATTGAAATTATGCATTGTATATTTTTATACACAAGTGATTTTTTATCACCAAAAGCCTACTGTAAAGACAGGTTTACTGAGATTTCATGTACAGCAAGGACATTGGCAGACAGTAGCCAAAATATGTGTCTTCCATTAACATAACATTTTTCAAGAAGTGCAAACCTAAAATGACAAAACAGAGATTAAATTGGATTTTGCTGACATGACAGCACAAAATAATCCTATTACATATATAATATATTATATAATAATAACTACAGTGTCGGATATTATAATTCATATGTGAAGTTTGACATTTTGAAATTCCCAGTCAGGCACAAGGTTTTTAATACCATATTTGTTGAAGTATTTTCCTCTGTGTCTTCATGGAATTTATTTCTTTATTTTAAACATGCCTGCCTTTCCCTTTAGCAATAAGGTAAACTTTGCTGCAGTCTGTATGCTTGATAAACTTCCAAAGTAAAAAATTCTGTTTGCACTTATGAGAAGCAAGAATGGGGGCTTCAGAAGGAGGTTTTTTTAGGTGATTGGAATATCATTAATAATTTATAAACTTCCTGGGGTTTTGTGGCAATCAAATCTTGCTCTGTTTTTCAACACCTTTGCTGCTTTTGTTGCTATGGAAAAAAAAACAACCGTTAAAAAAACCCAGAGGAAACATTTAGCTATAAAAAACGGAAACAGATGAAACAAAGTAAAGATCAAATACTGTCAAGTTGATAATGCAGGGAAAATGCTTCTCTCTGCTTTCCAGGATATCATCTTATACTTGGGAAAGTGAAAGACAAAACAAAAATAAACCGAAAAAGGATGTTTTAGTTGGTATCCCTTGAAGTTACTCTATTACAAATAAATCTTAAACATCCAAACCCTGGGAAGGGTCTTTGAATGTGCAGTTTGAACTCCTGAGCTTTCATAAATGGCACAGATCCACGGGAAAACTGCACATCCAAACTTACTTCATAAAATCCATTTCTTCTTTTAGGAAGGCAGGTGGTGACAGTTATAATGTTCTGATCCAAGGATCCGATTAAAAGTTTACTGAACCTAATGGAAATTATTTAAAAGAGCTCAGCTCAGGCCCTGCAGTTCTTGGCTTGGGTGACAACTGCAATCCAAGTAACAGTGTTATAGATGAAAATCTCTCAGTACACTTAGAAGAGAAGAATCAGTCCATTTTTGTGCTTTATCGTCACTTACAATGGCACTTCAAATTTGAACAAAAAAACTAACAAGGAACTGAAGCATTTAATATCTGATTCAGACAACTGCAGATATTTCTTATCTTTTAAAATTTGCCCCTGATGGTAGGAATATATACTTACTTTTTATTTCCAGGTGTGATTTTAATGATGACTCTCGCCATTTAATCCACAATTTATACAAAAATTATGATAGAAAATACTAGTTGTTACAATAGATCTACCTTTTCCTCTTTTGCTAGTATAGAGCAGAGGTGCTGAGAACTTAACAGGGAATTGTCTCTTGACATAACCAGTGAGATTACATATTTTTCTTGTACAAATATTTCACATTTGATTTTACGATTACCAGATGGAAGAAAACATACAGACATATGAAATAATTCTATTATTTCACTATTATTTTAATGATATTACAAAGGCCCCTCAGAAACACCACCTCAGATGCAGGTGTCGTAAGTGCAGTTCTGTATGCCATCAAACGGTGTGGACTGATTTTGTTTTTTGCTATGCATTTTCTCTGTGTGATTCTGTGGGAGTCTTGTAGAAGAGGAACTCCACAGTGTGAATATGAAGAAGTATTTTTAAAATCAGTTTCTTGTTTTCTTAAGCCATAAGGTACTTGAGTATACTTCAGTGTCTCTTGGAACATTGAATATACTGAATCTCAACTCAGTGTGGTGGCTACTGCTACTGTGTGTGAGCTGAGTACAGCAATGTAAACTCTATTCAGCTGGTTCATTTGGTTTTAAAACTGAATGCTTTATTATCATTCTTTTTCATTAAAATGTACATCCTTACCATACAAGGTATTAATTAAATCATAACGTATTTCAAAATTGCCCAGACTTGTTGAACTGTTAATTAAATTACAGGTCGGAGTTCCCATTCCCTTGAGTTTAGCAATCACAGCAGGTCACCTTGTCCAACCACACGCTCTCATGCAACGCTGAATAGTGTTGCCATTTTCAGATAATTCTCACATTTTTCTGTAAGCTTATTGGGAGATGAAGTTAGCTTGTAAAATGATCATGTGTTAGAGACACAGAACAACAATTAGATAGCAGTGCATACTTTCTGGAAATATTTTCTTCAGGTACTTAAGTGTATTACTTTTAGACAGCTAAAATAATTTTAAAGAACAAATTCTATTTTAAAAATATTAAGGGACACAAAGTATTAGAATGACGTTGAAAACAATTGATACAGTGGTGATATAGTTGTACCTGTAATACCAGAAGGAGTAAATTCTACCTATTTCTAATAATAGGCAGATATTCTTTTTAGCTCATTTATTATGCTTTTTTAACTCATTTATTTTAACATGTTTCCACAGGCTTTCAGGTAAGCAGTCAAGGGAGTCAAAGAGCAGCCTTGCACATATCAGTTATAAATCAGGGCTTATTTTCACACAAAAAAGATTTATCTGACTTCAAACTCCACCTTTAGCTGCTTCAGTTAGTTATATTACCTTAAATCCCAATGTGTGAATACTCTTCTTCAGAATAAATTATTTTAACCTGAGTAGAAAGGGATTGCCGTGGTTTGCTTATTCAGGTTTGAAATACTACTTGAATTTTTATTTCCAAAGATCCTGTGTAAACATGTTTAAATGTTAGAAAGACAGCTCAGGGTTTGGTCTTGGACTGTGTAAGGGCTGTACTAGCATTGGCACAGGACTCAAAATTCCATCTTTGTGGAGGCAATGGTTTGAAATTGTGCATGCTTCTTGAATAGCTTTGCAGGATCCATGTGATTGCCACCATTTTTGTGATAGTTTGAACCCTCAAATTCTATTTCATCCTATTTATTTTACACTGCCATCAGTTTCCACTGAAGTTAACCCAGCCTCCAACTCAACAAATTTATATGTATCTACATTTCTGAAGGGAGCCTTCCAGTAGTTACAACTCTGACTGACATGGTCCTGGAGACAGGAAGAAGACAAAAAACCCCAACCCCAACAATGAGAAGTAGACCGTAATTGGCACAGTCATGGTTCCTGCTTGCACAAGATGGTTAATCTTTTGCTTGTGAAGGAGATGCTGGGATTTTTCACAATGTATAGAACCATCTTTGACTATGCTAAATGAGCTTTCACCTGCGGTCAAGAGAAGTCCCTTATGCCAAGGACAATGGGGAAATGCTGCGTACAGAAGCCTCCCCTGGGAAGCTGCGAAGGTCACAGCATGTGTCATATTTCTGACACGAATCAAAGACAGGTCATGAAAACTTGATACAACTGTCACCTTTCCACTGATACATCTTGCCATCACCACACTACCTGTACCCAGCACATCACTAATTTGCTTCCCTTTTTACCTCACTGCTTACAGTCCTTTGTTAAAAACACTTGTACTATTATGTTCATTGTTTTTCTTAATCTTTCATGTGCATCTGCCTCATAGCAGGGATTCACTTTCTAGGTTTACTTAAAATATTAATTGGCAAGGTGAAAAGGAGCATAGTCAGACCAAGATTTACTAGCTATTTGTGATAACATGGGAATTCCATGTCAGCAGCTTACCTCTACATTTTCTATGTGGACAAGGCTAATTTTTAGTGAGATAGATATTCTACTCCTGCTGTCTGTCAGTCATGTGAAGTACACAAAAAATACACTCCTGAGAGGCATGAAAAACTTCCCTCTATTTTGAAATTTTAGAATTATCATCATTCCTCTTCAGAGCAGGCTATGTCAGAGTATTTGGTCTACTTCAGGACTATCCTAGACTCTGTGTTAGAATACAAAGAAGGATAGAGGATGATTTCCTGTGGCAAATGTATTCAAATGCCCATTGCAAACCACTATATCAATGTTAATGTTTCTCACCCTATCTAAACATTATGTAGCCTGAATAGTCCATATCATTCTCCTATAAGTTAGAAAACATAAGCAATGCTATGTTATTCTACATTTTTCCACAAGAAGCAATAGTTGCTCTTCAAACAACATTTCATTATTGTTTTTCAGGGGAGAAGCTAAAAACTACTTTGGAACAAGACTGGCTTCAAATAAAAGGGCCTAGATACTGATGCAAAGGAGACCAAGTATGGTCTAAACCAAAGGGGCCAAATTAGGGGGCGGTAGGGACACTTACAGAAGCAAAACTTCATCCCAGGCCCTCCTTTAGTATGGTGGCAGATTTTTAATACATTTTTCTCAGAAGCCCCACGAGGGCTTCCAGCACGTAATTTATTCACTGTAAAACACAGAAACTGTCAATAAATGCAAAATAAGCTCAGTGTGTAACTGGTATTTAGGCCAATATTGTCAATGAAAGAACACATGGCTGTGAAGTCCCTTGTGCATTTCTGTTAAAACCAGTAACAGTGGCACCTACATTCCTTTTTATTATTTTTAAATCTGTGACTCTCACATTTACTGGTTTACATCATGTTCCTGCCTCCTCTTCCTGTTCAGTTAACCCTACCCAGCCAATTCAGTCCTTTTCAGCTTCTATAACATTCTTGAACTTTTAAATTTTAAGGGAAAGGCAGCTGTTTGCTCTCACCACAGTGGCCTGACTATGCTGAAATAGTCGTCTCCTTTTCTCCCTCTGAAGAATGTGTGACAGGAACGATGCTTACTGTGCTTTGAGATGACAGGCAAGGAACAGTGTATGTCAGGATGCTAAAATACACTTTTTCCCTCCTTTTCAGTTTTTGATAGGCATGGGATCATGGCAGGAGTTTAATGATGAAATAAGGGGCTGCGACAAACCTTTTATCACTGCCTTTATATAGATCAGCATGAGCAAACCAGAGGGTAAATCAGATTATTTCTTATGTGGAGATGTCATCTATTTATTTCTAACAGATACAGTGCCTGTGCTCCCTCTGTGCATTTCAGAGCTGGCCTAGGGAGACTGCCTCCAAGGAGAGGGCAGCTACGGTCAGTTAGCTGGGTGCCAACTGGTAAAATTGTCTTTTTAAAAGTAATTGACTATGACATTAGACAGCAACTAAGCTCTTCAAGTTTCTGGATGTCAAATAGGCAAGCAGGGGAGTGATTTTGCAAGAGAGATCACTGTAGCATTCAGCTAAACCAAAATAAATCCAGTGAGACAAAACTCACAGTGAAGATGCATTTTCTGTATTAAGGTGTAAAATAATCATGAGTTGAGCTGTGGAAGTTGCTCTCACATAATTCTTCCACAGCACCCACTTTTCACCAATGACTGTGTGACACCAAGTTAAATATGAGGGAAAAGGCAGCTTTTATGAGCAATATAAGAGAAACTCAGCTCCTGCACTTTTATCATTACATAGCTCTGATACTCTTCTACTGTACTGTGGATATTAGAAAGCAGATCCCTAAGAATCACATTTAAAGAGCTCCGTAGTGGGTTTCATTTATTTTTGTGGAAGTTGCAAGGCAAACAAGCACAGGGCTGCAGGAGGGATCCTACAGGAGGGATCCTCAGGGAGCCTCTTCAGTGGAAAAGTTTTATCCAGTGATAGCTTGTTTACCATGAATATAAAGGGAGCAATTCACTTCGCCCCAGTCAAAAGAATTAGCTGCTAAACATGGCTGTTCCTTTAAGTGAACTGGTTGGACTTTTTCTTTTCTCTGTTTGAGAGTCCTCAAATTTCACACAACTACCCAGAGAGGCATGTATGCCTCTATGCTTCTGATTCGTGAGTGAGCTCTAGCTGCACTAGTTTGCTGGGCTCAAATACCCTCAACTCAAGCATTATGCTTTAATTCTCCAGCCTCAACAGCCTTAAAACCAATTTGAAATGAACTGAAATGACTTTGTAATCTCTGGGAGCATAACTTTAAAAGCATGCTAAAGGCTGGTGAAGATGCAAACATGCTGACTCTGCAGAGAACGTTAATAGCACATCTCAAGCACAATTGCATCTGTGTCTCCAAAGTTTGCTTTTCACAGTTAAAGGTCATTAACTGAAATTAGGCCAAAATAAGAGTGCTTGCAAGCAGCAAAACATATGAGTTATGATATAAATTCTTCTTAAAACCAAGTGTTTCAAGGACTTTGAAGTCCTAATTAGTGTCTGATGTAAATGGACCATGTTTCCTTTTCTACACCAAAATATGTCTTGCTTTGTTGCTGTAACCAAAGAAAAGAAAATTAATGGAATACTATCAGGAACATGATTTTAAAGCAACATTAATATCCTCTTGGGTTTATTTTGCTTAGTGCTGCTTTAAGTAACACATGCTTTTTCCTCAAGAAATTCTGGGCAGGAAAAAGTATGCATTTGGAGTGCAGCCTGTTTTAGCTGCAGTTTGTCAGCTGGATACTATACAGCCCCATTGCATTTGCAGGTGCAGTTGTACCTTGCACAGGTGAAGCTGCCTGCCTTCTCTACAGATGGGTGTTCCATAGGTCTCTAAGGCCTAAGGGCTGGTTGCTGGTACCTCCAAAGCTAAAGAAACGATAAGGAATCTGACAGTGATCCCACACTGCTATTCATAGCCTACTCTGGCAACATCAGAAGGTGGCATAGTACTAGCTGAAGTAGAGAGCAAAGTCAATTCTCAAAAGTGAAAATGGCATGCAGTGTTTTCTTTCTAAATGATCTAATGATGAGTTGTTGGGGTGGGTTTGTGTTTTGATTTTTTTATTGGTGTTGTTTTTTGGTTTATTTTAAATTTCATTCAAAAGAAATTAAAAAGAAAATTTCATGGACACTGAATTTTAAATATTTTTACAAATAACCAACCTTACAACCTCTGCAGAGATTCCCTAATTTCATTCCCTTCCTTGATTTCATAATTAAATTGAATGGAATCATAGGACAGAATCCTTATCACAGGTGTGACATTGTGATCCTTATCACAAGGTGACCCACTTAAATGGACAAGGGGAAGGCTGTGGATGTGGTCTACCTGGACTTCAGTAAAGCCTTTCACATGGTTTCTCACAGCATTCCCACTGAGAAACTGGCTGCCATTGGCCTGGACAGGTGGACCCTCAGCTGGGTTAAAAAATGGCTGGATGGACGGGCCCAAAGGGTGGTGGTGAATGGAACAAAATCCACCTGGAGGCCGGTCATGAGTGCCGTCCCCCAGGGCTCTGTCCTGGGTGCAGTCTTGTTCAACATCTTTATCAGTGACCTGGATGAAGGGATTGAATGCTCCCCTCAGTAAGTCTGCAGATGACACTAAACTGGGAGGAAGCGTTGATCTGCCTGAGGGTAGGGAGGCTCTTCAGAGGGATCTGAACAGACTGGACCGATGGGCTGAGACCAAGGGGGTGAAGTTTAACAAGGCCAAGTGTAGAGTGCTACACATGGGACATAACAACCCCGAGCAGCGCTACAGGCTTGGGGGAGACTGGCTGGAGAGCTGTCAGGCAGAGAAGGACCTGGGGGTGTAGGTTGACTGCAGGCTGAATATGAGCCAGCAGTGTGCCAATGGCATCTTGACTTGCATCAAAGACAGTGTGGTCAGTAGGTCTAGGGAGGTGATTGTGTCCCTGTACTGGGCACTGGTGAGGCCATACCTCGAGTACTGTGTCCAGTTCTGGGCTCCCCACCATAAAAAGGACATTGAGGTCCTTGAGCAAGTGCAGAGAAGGGCAGCCAGGCTGGTGAAGGGGCTGGAGGGCAAATCATATGAGGAACGGTTGAGGGAGCTGGGGCTGTTTAGCTTGGAGAAGAGGAGGCTGAGGGGAGACCTTATCACCACCTACAACTACCTGAAGGGAGGTTGTAGAGAGGTGGGCGATGGTCTCTTCAGCCAGGTGACAGGAGATAGAACAAGGGAAAATGGCATGAAGCTGTGCCAGGGCAGGTTTAGATTGGATATTAGAAAAAAAATTACTGAAAGAGTTGTCAGGGCCTGGAACGGGCTGCCCAGGGAGGGGGTTGAGTCACCTTCCCTGGATGTGTTCAAAAAAGGGTTGATGAGGTACTTAGGGATATGGTTTAGCAGAGGATGGGAATGGTTGGACTTGATGATCTTCAAAGGTCTCTTCCAACCTTGTTATTCTGTGATTCTGTGTGGTTGAAAGTGCCCTTAGACTTCATGTCTCAATGTAATCCTACGTACATTATCCCACATGCTGTGGCATGTCCCTTATCATAAGAAGTCATTCTACTTGTTTCACAAGTAGGAACGAATGCCCATGACAATGTTGGAATGAATATTGCCATTTACAATAATTGAATTATTCACATCTAATAAAGTATTAACAGATTTATTTTAATTTTTAAAGTATTAATTAAAGGATCATTGGCCTTGTGTTGACATGTTATTGGCTGCTGGTAGTTGACGCAACAGGTGGGTATGTCATTTCATGTCGCCCTATATTAATAGCTTAGAAAGTCATCATTCATGTGAGAAAATGCACAGACTTAAAAAACAATTGCTATTTCAACCCTAGAGGAGATTCCATGAATACCCCACATTTAGCAGACAGCTAATAAAAATCAGTGTATCAGTTAATGGCTATAAATAACTGAGAATGGAAGGTCGTGAATTAGTGTTGATCTGGATTCACTCTGTCAAATAAAATGATCTTATAACAATGCGAGGTTGCTGACAGTGCATAATCAGGCTCTTAGCTTGCAAATCAAACTATTGATATTGTAAATACTAAGTGCCTATGAAATAAATAAATAAAAATAAATATAAAAGTTATGAAGCATTCAAAGCACTGCCTTTCATACAGTTCAGCAGAGACTTTTTAGCTTTCTTTTTCTTCCCTCTTTCATGTGTTTACCAAACTGTTACAAAACATATGCACTATTTTTGAGGAAAAATAACACAAGCCAAGCAGAAGGATCTATTCATGATCAGAATGCAATGGCCTTCATTATATTTCAGTTTGCTTATAAGTGACTGATCGAGAGTTAGCAGATGGTGTTTTCTTTCACCCCTTTGCCTTCCTCTTATTTAATTACTCCGACTTAGTTTATGTGCTGGCTCTATAACGCCTCATAAGCATGTATATTTGTAAGATGGTTGCTTCTATGATCTCCAGATTCAGCAATGCTTTATCTACCCTCACTCAGGATATTTACCTCAGACCAGGTATATTTAAGCTGTATATTTAAGACCAGCCCGATCTCTTACACTTACTGCTGCTCTTGGATACATTTCCAAGAAATGAACAACCTAGCATCCACCTAGGAAACTGTAGTACCTGTGGAAAATCTGTCTGGTACGTAATGTATTGTACTTAAGTGCCCTTCTGAGCAGCAACAGCTGCCGTTAGTAGTGGCCCAGAGGGATGCTGCAGGCTGCCTCACTAGGCTGTAAGGAGTCTCCTGCGTCTGGGAGAGCAGTTTTCTAAGGGCTGATATATGGCCAGGCAAGAAGAAAGCTTGCAGATGCTCGGGAGCTGTACAGAAATAACCATGCCTCCATTTGACATGATAATTAAAACACATGCTGTTATTCATAAATTGGAACAATCCCGTTGCTATTCACATAACAATCCGCTCTTCATCCTCATCCTCTAATTTTATCCCAACTTCATATATTCCAAACATACTTGGACCATACCTGGTGGGTCCTGACTTTTCATCTGATGACACTTTCCCTCCTAAGTTAGCTGTTTCAAAATTAATTATTTCTCACAGATAGTATTTCAACAGCAGCTCTTTCTAACAGGAAATCAAGGTCCAGTCTTTGTGGGTTTACACCAAGTCATGAGTCCTGAAAGGCCTCTCTGGCCCAGAGCCTGATGGAGCACACCCAAGGGGTATCACAGAGTGGAGGGCCCCCTTTAGCAGAAAACCACATCACAACAATTCACTTGTGTTTGAGAAGATTGAGATTGGAAGACACGAAAGATGGGACAAATAGAGTCCCCTTCCATCTGCCTTTTCTTTGTTAAAATCTTAGGAAAGGAAAATCCTTCAGGCAGGAACATACACAAATCCTAAGGCCTGTGTGGGCCAGGGAGACAGTCACATCTCCCTTCTCTCCAGTCTGCTGCCTCCAGTGCAGTCTTGCAGATCCGTGTGTGGAGCAGGTTGATGGAGCAGTTTTGTCTGCCCAGATCGCTTTCAATTGACCATTCTGTCTTAGCAAAGGTTATGCAGGATCAGAAATTCAAATACAATTTCATTTTAAAGGAACCAGCAAACATGATACCGGCATAACTGTTTCTTCACTTTATTAGGGAGAATTCAGAACTAATGCATCCACAGCACCTAAAGTCTGAAGAAATTACATTATTTGTTGAGTGATCTGCTAGAGGACATCAAAGGCACAACTAAACTGTGAGCCCTCATACTGAATGAAAATGAAGATATTCTTATCTTCTTCTTAAATCTGGTTTAACACCGAAGTAGCCCAAGTGAATTTAATGATATAGAAACTATGGAAAGGTTGAATTGACTGAAACAAATACAAATATTTTTCTTTAAGTGACATGCATTATTTATAGCCCCTACAAATGTCCAGCAGGTAGATTCTGCTTGTTTCCATTTAAAGTACAGATTCCCAAAATTAGCTAAGTTCCTTCAGCAGCAGTTTTTTAATCTGTTCCAGGACATCTTAAATTCTCGAATATCTGGAATTTTTTTCTTGTGCCTTGCAATGTAGAAGGCTGAGCATGACATGAGTATTTTTTGCTTAAGGGAGCTTTATACATCTGATGATTACTCAACAGAAAACACAGGCTTTTTCTTTTTTTCTTTCTCTTGACTCAACTTCTGAGCTAAAGAACTATAAAGATGGAGCTTTAGAAACAGCTAATATAAAACTTAACTCCCACCCCTGTGAAATCCCCAAAAGCTCCATTATGCTGGATTTCTGGGTTGTTTCCACCTCAACAGGAGTATCATGGCCCCAGATAGTATCAATGATCTGTTTCATGGTGATTAAAGATGGAATTTTAGGTTTCTGGCCTGGTTTATTCATGATGCAGTCACTATGAGCCCATCGGATAAGCACTTCACAGGGCGGGTGTTTGGTTCAGCTCTAAGGACAGCATTACACTGCATCAATCGAATGACTTTTCTACCTTCACTCCTACTATCTTACAGTGATGTAGCTGAGAGTGAATCAGGCTGAAGGTTTTGTGTATAGGTGATTCCATTATTTTTATGAGGCCCTGCAGGCTCTAATTCTTTATACCATGTGGGAGCCTTCTATGAATACAGAGTGCCATCTGTGCTTGGGTCTCATTCCTTAAAGGAACATTTAGCTTTCTATTCATCCTTTCTGCATTCCTGGGGCTGAGCAGTGTGTGAGTGCGTTACCCCTTCCTCCCTTGTGTCACCAGAGTTTATTGATCAGCCTCAGGACTAAAAACACAGCAGTGAGCCCTGCTGTTTCCAGTAGCTGTTGCCTATCTTTTGAAGCAGAGATGAATGTTTGAGCCATAATGTATTCTTTCGATGAGAGCATTAACCTATTGTGAAAAATAAATGCAAGAGATTCTCAAACTGGGAGGAGAAAAGGCATTGGAGCATTAGAAAGCTTGCAGACCGAGCCTTTCGCTTCAGCTCTTGCAGCCTGAGCCTCTTGTATCTCTGACTAATTCTCTCCCTGTTCACCACAGGAATACTAATTGCCAGATGAAGCTCTTTGTTCAGCTAATGCTCTAATTGTTGTTTAGAAGAGGAATTGTCTCTTGCAATCATTTACTCCTAAGGAAACTTGAAACCTTATTTCTATGGTTGAATCCAGGGAGTGCACAGTTATAAAGCTACTAAAATTACCTGCCCAGAGTCACTGGGTCAAAAAAAGAGCACTGATTCTTTCTGAAATGGGTTATTCAAATCTGGATACCTAACATGTTGCCTTACATCACAGGTGAGCTGCAACAAAATTAAGTGCCTTGTATCATTCTACTGTGACACAAAAAACCACAAGACATCTAGAGTTTCACTGTGAATGAGACTCTAGAAGTTCAGATACGTATCACAGTCACGTTTGACTTGCAAGCACAAAAACATGGGAACATAAACAAGCCATCTGGAGACAGGAAACATTAAAACAGAAAAGCACAATCTTGATGTAGGTAAGCTTTTGAATAGAATAGGTCTGTGTGTTGCTTGTGTTTTTATTCATATCCATCTAGTCTGTGCTTGAATCTAAAACGTTTTTCAAGACCTCTTTCTGGTGCATGGATTCATACCTATTCTGCGGCACACTAAGGACAACAGCACCTCTTTAGGCATAAGCTCAGCTTCTTCAGCTTTTTAAATGTTTAGGATTCATGACATTCTACCTGAACCCAAGAATAGAACACACATGAGCACAAACACACACAGAGATGCGTGCTTGGAATAAAAAAAAAAAAAACAAAACAACAAACCAAAACCAAAAAAACCCCAGCCAACAAACAAAACAAAAACCTGAACACCAAACCACACATTAGCACGTAAGAGAGAACAGAATAAAAGTAGAAGAGAGATATATCACCACAATCAGGTCAATAAGGTGGTGCCAGATTATATGGAAGGATAAAACCAGTCCAACAGAAAGTCACATAAGTAATTAAGAATTCAGAGAGGGTTTTTTGGCCCGAAGGCACTTCCTGGGCACCTTTCATACTTTACAGAAGACTCCTTAGTGCATGCTCTACTGACTGCAATCCTAGGCATGGCAGCTACCAGATGTCATCCATTTGTTAAGACTGAAGTGGTCTAATGAAAAGCAAGATTTCTGAAGATTGTTGGTAATATAAAATAATTTTTAAAAAAGACAAAAATATGTATAAATATCCTGCTATTGTATTTATTATCTCACAGAATCATAGAATAGTAGGGGTTGGAAGGGACCTCTGGAGATCATCTAGTCCTATCCACCTGTTAAAGCAAGGTTGCACAGGATTGTGTCCTGGCGGGTTTTGAATATGTCCAGAGGTGGAGACTCCACAACATCTCTGGACAGCCTGTTCCAGGGCTCTGTCACCCTCACAGTAAAAAAGAAGTTCTCCCTCATATTGAGATAGAACTTCTTGCATTCCAGTTTGCCTGTTGCCCCTTGTCACTGGGCACCAATGAAGAGTGTAGCCTCATCCTCCTGACACCCTCCCTTTATACATTTATAAGTGTTGACGAGATCCCCTCTCAGCCTTCTCCAGGCTAAACAGACTCAGATGTCTCAGACTTTCCTCATAAGAGAGATGCTCCAGTGCCCCGTCACAAATTCTGTCCAATTCTTTGTCTGTCTTGAATGGGGAGCCCAGAACTGGGCAGTGCATTTCAGAGCTAGTTGCAGTATATAATAAACATCCTATTATATTTCTTTACAGAAACATTTCTTCCTCTCTGACATACCAAACCTTCAAGCATTAGACTGATCTGATTTTCCTTACTTCTGAAAGCTTGGTAATACCTTTCTTTCATGTGGTTAGGCTTCTTATTATATCACACAATTCCTGTGATCTCATCCCAGTTTTGCTCAGTGTGTGACAACTACCCTGAGTTTGTGGCTGTGTATCATCTTTCCTCTTAATAAACCAGTGTGAGTGTTGACTCTTGCAAGCACTCCGTTCCAAACATAAACCTGCATACTCTCACCCTACTGTGGGCACGGAGGGGGCGGCTGTGGAAGAAGCCCTGTAAGGACAGCAATCATTATGCTTGTAAGTGCATGCTGTCCCTGACCAAAAACGTTAGAGAATTCATTACTTTTAACACTAATTCTGCTCTATACGAAGTATGAATTACTGATTAATGAACACCAATCTGTTCCAACTACATCCTACACCCCATATGGCATAAAAAAAGGCTCTTAAAAATAAAGTTATAAAAAGAGATCTGCTAAATCATAGTCCAACTCAGGACTAAAGTAGGGGTTTTATCTATCATCTCATGACTTATTACATTATTCAAAATAGTTTTAAAAGTGACTAATAAGGAATCTGATACTTCTTTGGGAGACTGCCTCATTCCCCCAAAATGGCATTATCATTTCTTTCCAGATATTCAGGGCAATTATTTCGTCCTTTATCATAGATGTCAGTATTGAATCTAGCAAGAAGAATAACAGTTAATACACAAAAAATGTTCCACATAAGCCAAAAATTTCCTGTGTTGAAAATACATTTTAATGAATAAGGAGAAAGGTGTTCTCTCAGTACTTATTGATAACAATGGGACCACATTAGATGCACTTGCTGTCAGTAAGGCAGCTCTATGTCTGAGAGTTTACAGAACAATTTTTTCCATTTAACATCTTCTTTCTTAGCAATGCCCAGAGCAACGTTATTGGCAGCCTATGGCATGTGACAAAATAACAGCTGCTAGCAAGAGCAGCTAGCAATAGCTACCTCAGCTATGCAAATAGAAGGCAGGGAAACAAAGTAGCTGAGAGCTGTTTGAAGACCAAGAACAGGCTACCAGGCACATCAAAAATGAGATACAGCTTTCCTGAGCTGTGTCTAGATGGCACATAACCCACCTAGGACAACAACTGCCCTAGACTCCTAATTGTCCAGACTGGGAATCTGATGTCTGTGTCCTACCACTCCCCTCTCTTCTGCCTTGCAGGTCCCTGCCAAAGAAACCAGGGTACTGCAAGAGGAGAGTTGGCTGTTATAAACTTCTCCTAACCTCATGATGGAGTACAAATGAAGGATGAACCTTGGTGTAGTAACTCATAGCACTCCCAGCTTTGCCAGTTTAGACAGACTTAATGTCTTGCCTATGTAATTATGCTTGTATTCTTATGTTAAGGGAGTGTAGGGTTTTGAAAACACTCAGACAAATAATTTAGGCACAAAGTATAACAAAAAGTCAGGGATTCATGCAACAAGTCAAGCCCCACACAATAGTTACATTTTTTTTCAGTCAATAGGAGTAAACATGACTACTAGTGGAAACTAAGGCAGTTTTGCATAAAATAGATCTAAAGCAGATTAAATCATCATGTAAACACATACAGAGTATAAACCTTGTGTATATTCGGGCTTATTCATGCCAAACTCCAGTTCCAAACAACCAAAAAGTGGAAATTCACAGGATCATTAGGTTGGAAAATACCTTGGAGATCAAGTCCCATCATACCTGTCCTCTACTAAATTAAAATCCAGAGACTATTGGATGTTATAACCCAAACAAAGGGGTTTATTGAATAGTATTCCCCTATTTATATACTAGTATTTCAGTTGTGGTTTATGGGCTGGTGATTTGGGGTTTTCTTTAAACTTTTTCAAAGAATACAGGGTCACTAAAGAATTTCCCTGTCATTCACAAATAGCCCTTAAAATCATTGAGCTTTTTTGTCTTTTGAGGATTTGATTTTTAAAAAATGTATATATTTGGTTATATACACATATTCTATGAATGTTACTTTTTCTATAATATTTGAAAGGCTTTCAGGTAGCATATAGATCATGTATGACTCGCCCCGGACAGGAGACATAAGGTACTTATCAAAATTCAGCTCTGTTATTGCCTCTCCTTTTATTTCTGTCCACTATAGCGAAAAGCTTTGTATGCCCTTCCAGTAAAGGAGGCAAGGCTGGCTAGTAGTCAGTGTGACAGAAGGAAAGCAGTGCAGCAGAAAATTGGATAACAGGATAAAAAACACAAGGCCCACAGGAAGCCCATCAAAACTGCCTCCTCTTGTCAAAAACCAGACAAGTGACAAGTACAAATAGAAAGTATTATCCACAATTCAGTATTTCTAATGATATCACAATTACAGTCCTGCTTCCTATAGGCAACCACTTAACTTTTTAGGCTTGACCTTACAATAGCAAACCAAATGTGGTGTGACAAAACAAATCTGTAGAATTGTTTGCAGTTGGAGATCTGACTATACAGTCCCAAACTTTTTTTCTTTCTTTTCCCAGGGGGTGTGTGTGTTGAGGGGGGGGGGAAGGGGGGGGGTAAGGGGGGGGGAGGAGGGGGGAAGTGTTTAAAGAGTATTCCTCAGTCACTGGTCTGAAAAACATGTTGACTTCAGACTGTGTACATATTTAGTGATTCCAGATCGTGCATCAGAAAGAGGCAGGCAATTTAAATTGTCTGCCAACAGTTCAAGACTGTGGCTAATTCATTACTCACACATCTCTAGTTGGAGTACTAATTTAAACTCATGTGTGTCATATTAATTGTAATCTTGTTTCAAAGTGACAAGATAAATATCTCAAGGTACATAATATATTATGGACATAGGTCAAAACAAATGAGTGTCTAAAACAGATTAACACTAAATACATGCAATATGTCATGTTTGTAAATTAAGAAAGGATAAATTACATTAACATTTAACAGATTGTTCATTATACTTCATCTATGCTTAGGCTTAAATAATTTAACAGATACTTTTCCTATATATAAGGTCTCCTTAAACACTCACACAGCATATTTAGAATTGCATACAGAAGCAACGATTCCTGGGTGCTATAAAGAACAGTGCACCGTGGTACAGGATAAACAAACCTGGCACCCTGTTGTAGTTTGCTTGATTTATTCTTAGTAGAAGTGTAAAAGAACAAGTCAGGCATGTTCCTTGCATTTCTCCTTCCTTCTTGTTGCAAGATTAGTGAAACATGTTGGAGACCAGCAGCTTAATTTAAAAGCAGTCTTGGAGCTTTACCTAACAAGGAAAGCTTTGAAACACTTCATCAGTTCAATTACCTGAGTGATAGATATACTGTCCTTCCTGCACTGAGAGAGCTCTATGTCCTGCTTCAGCAGCAGCCCATGTTGTGCAGGGGCAACCAGAGCCCAGGACGTGCACTGCTACAAGCTCCCTCTAAATGCAAACACTTTGCTGGGTTCAACATCTCACAGGAATGGCTTAGAGATCTCCTAAATAAAAACTAATCACAGTGTATGGGAAACAAGGCTACCTGCTCCTGTGACTGTAGAATTTGACCAGTTGAAGAGTGTTTATTCATATTTCTACTGTCATGAGTCTGTGTCAAAAAGAAAGGAAGTATCTCTCTAGTCAATAACATTCAGAAATGAGACCTTTTCTAAAAATCTCTACGTACGATACATGTGTATCTGACACATGGCTTCATCCTTTTTGTCACCTGCATAAGAAACATATTTTACAATCACAACTTCAGGTACTCTCTAGTTTTGTGATTTGATACCTTAATCACTT
Organism: Gallinula chloropus; assembly: GCF_964237585.1. Lineage (NCBI taxonomy): Eukaryota > Metazoa > Chordata > Aves > Gruiformes > Rallidae > Gallinula > Gallinula chloropus. The sequence goes on along the minus strand of NC_140090.1, from coordinate 25,883,680 downwards.
AAGTACTCTTTAAAATACATTTCCTTTGTCTAGGGACTATTGTCCCAAATGAGTTATTCAGTTACAAAGTTAATTCCAAGCATCCTGGATTAGAAACCCAGCTTCCACAGAACCCACCAAACAAAAGGAGAAAGAACACTTTATTATATCACACTAAACAAGTATTTTACAACATTGTAACTAAATCTGCACTAAAATTTCTAGCTGTCTTCATTGTATTTTTCACCAAAATCTATGTTGATAGGCCAGCTCTCATACTCTTTCACGAGCAAGTATAATCCATTAATTCAATGAACCTGTTCATACAGCTAAAAATATCTAAGAAGGAAGCCTTAACACAACTCATGTTTTAACCAATTTACTGAAAACAATAATCATTTCAGGTTGAAATCACTGATTACACTGAGTTTATCAGAAAAACTGTTTTTTTTCCCCTTGTCATGTAAGGATTCCATTGATAGAATAAATAGTAATAAAAGGATTGACTTAATTCCAGATGACATTTTGATTCACTCAATTTTAGTCACTGTGATGATAAAGCCGTAACATTTCTTTCAGATAACAAAAATCTGATGAGAATTATGTACTGAATGGAGACTTAGCCATCACTAATTCATGCTATCATATATCCATCTCTTTGTACAGAAGACTAACGTAGCCTCATACTCTTTAATTGCTGCCATTTAAAGATAATAATTTAATCTCCATTGCTTTTGCCATATAAATGTCATTCCTTATATATTATATATATAAGGTCAACCATTTAGATGCATTTGTTTTGATCTGTACATCATTTATATTTCATTTCACTGTATTTCATCTCTCAAGGCATAGTGTTGTGTCTCACCCTGCTCTACTATCCACCATGACATTTGTCAGTAGGATAACAGCATTGTTACCATAATTCATCTATCAGTCACCAGTTGTTGTCATCTCTTGCTATTTCCAAACCCCCTTTAAAAAGAAATCTACTGATTTTCATGGAAATGTACAGATGCTAGTCAGAACCAGCAGCAACTCTAACTGTGGGATAAATCAGACTTCATTGCTTACAAACACAGATGTCAGTACGTGTGCATGAACTTACTTAGGTGTGCATTTCCTTACTTGCAGACCTCACAGTCTGTTCAGTGGCAAAACCAGAAGCAAAATAGAAGCCTTTGCTGCTGCTAAATGCTAAACTTTGGCCACTGATGTTCAATAAAATGGGAAGGTACCTCAGTGTTAACAAGGCAAATGGAATAGTGTCTCATTCCTTAGTCTGAAACTGGAGATTATTCTGATTAGAAATATTTACACTCAGAACACATAGCAAAGGTGGTCTTTTGCAGACATACTATTGTCCAGTTTGTGTGGAATCTCATCTGGCTCCCACAGGGAAAAGATCCTCCAGTTCTTTTGAGACTTTATGGTTAGATTGCCTCATGCCAGTGATACCTGTCTGACACTGGCTGATGTTTTTGGGAAAGCTGTGCCTAGACCACTCTTCCTCATTCAAGCACATAATAGAAGACTGACAGCACAGAACACAGAAATACAAGCTAGAAGATCACATTTGGAATCAGTAATGTGCAAGGCAGGGGCAGGCTCAGCACATATAGGAAGGCAATTATGGAATATAAGATGCAATGATTTTAAAGCTTTCTAAAACACAGCACAGAGCTATGCAATCAGGAAAACTGAAAGAAGACATCTCAAACTAGAATAATTTTGTTTCTCAGTGCATTCCTTTCCACTTCCTTTGACTAAACTGAAATATTGTGGAATTTGTTTTGTCATATCAAGAAAGAATATTTATTCAATGAACAAAAACTAACAAAAAAATTCAATCTGATAAAATAGGGTGAAACAAAAAAGAAGTGAATTTATAAATGTAGCACTCAGCTGAAGAGTTCACGTGTATCTCTCATATGCCATCAGGTTGTGATCACGGGGATAAAATTATTTTATGAACATAGTATGCAAGTTGATTAACGAGGCGGAGCTGTTGAATGACCTCCAAAGGTCCCTTCCAACAGGAAATATTTTATGAATATTGATATCAAATTACTTTTATGAAAAGTCCTAGATCATTTGAACTACAGAAGGAGCAGACCTGAGGGCAAAAATGTGATCCAAAGAGTACGCTCCAGGGAGACAGTTGAATCGACAGCAAAATATAATGTTTTCAGGTTTTTAGGCAGGGACAAAAGCATCTACTTAGCAGGTCTGGGGAAGATAGAACACAATAGAATGGGGAATTGCCAAGGAGCACTCAGAGAAATGGAAAGATGTCCTGCAGAAATCTTTCACAAACAACTCCTTCCCATGTTCCCCTGTTGGCTATTGAGATATGTGGAGTCAAGACTTGTGCAGGTTAATTACTTAAAAAAAACCCCAAAAAACCATTTCCATCAAATATTTCATATAGTAAGTGGTACTTCATTTTGAGGCCATGGTCTGTTCCCTCATTATTGCTGTAAGGGCTCCAAAGAAAGGGCAACAAAAAGTCAGTGCCTTCAGTCTAGAGTAGAGCAAATTTTTGCACTTTAAAAAAATAATTTATGTTTGGAAACATAAAAGTTTTTAGTCAGGTACCTTTCTGAAAGCTGCTGGAATAAATGGGGTTTGAAAATTGTATTTAAACAGACAGAGATCGCGGTCAGAGACACTTTTCTGCAGCAATCATGACAAAACATGCAACTTTTTTTTACCCAGAAAATTGTTAGATCCTGACATTTTGAAGGCAGTGAAGCCATTTTGCTTATTTGTTGTTTTTAGGAGGATTTTGAACTACACTGAGCAGATGCTAAAACAGATGGACACTGTCTTTTGAAAAAGTGGGAAAAATATCTGATTAGAAAATGTCATGCTATTGTTTCTTCTTTTTTCCAGCTAAACAATCTGTGGAAAGACTTTTCCTTACGTCATAATTTAAGTAAAATATAAATGCTGACAGTACCTTAGTCAACACTATATAAGCAGTAAGTTTCTGGCCCTGCTATACCCCTCATTTCCTAGAGGGTGATCTCATATTGGGTAGCCTCAGTCTCTCTTTTCCCCTGGGGAAGAGCATTTCAGGGAAGCAAGAACCACAGCAGACTGTAGCTGTGTCAGAGCGATCACAAATGGGCAAAAATATTCACACGTCTCTTGGTTGTAATAAGTTTTTTTGAGGTGATACATTAAAGTAAGTGTGAAAAATTTGGTTTTGGTCCTAATTGGTCCTTTGGCAACATGGAATCATGCTGTGAGTGGATTCTTCTGATGATCTTTTTTGAGGCAAACCTGAAACACTTCAGGAGTGTGCTGTCTGCAGCCTTTTAACTTGCATGAAGTCAAGCGCGTGAACTTGCATACATGTGTCATTTTAGTCTGACTGAAATTGCAGCAATTGCAATATAGGCTGGAATTTAAATTGCTCATAAAGTTGCTGCATGAATTGTTTAGCAACTTAATCAAAAAAAGGAGCACGTTTTTTGCTACAAAATCAGTTTGCTAAATTCTTTTAAAACAATGGTGAGCTGACAATAAACAGACCACACACAAGAATACTGATGCAATGAAGCTCTGTTCTTTCAATAATATGGTTACATTATGTCATAACAGTGTCAGCTGAAGACTGAGTAGTTCTGACCTCTTTAGAGCAATGACTTTTTATGCCAGTTTAGAAACAGAGCAAAGAAATTGTAATGTGAAACATACAACGCTTGGCAATGGGGTAGGGGTCTGTCTTAGAATTCATGCCTTTTTCTTCTGCACCTTTAATTCTGTATAGAAATATGAAATACCCTCTTTATCTTTTTCAGTGGGATGCATATCCACAAGTGTTTAATGTTTTCCTCTACAATGTCATATTCTCCATGGTCTTATTCTCACATAAAAGTTATGTGGAAAAAAATACTTTGTACCTCCTAACATTTTTATAATGCAATAACCAAGACCAGCTCTTTAAAAACTCTATTAAGCTGAAAATATTCCTAATGCCTTTAACCTCGGTGTTCTCACCTTTGCCTCAGTATGCTCTGACTCTGACTTTTTTTCTTTTCTTTGACAACATGCTCCAGCTAAATCCTTAACTTAATTTAAGGATCCTACTAGTGGCCCTCATTCCACTCTTTTCATACACTATATAAGTTAAGAAGTGTAATAGTCCATCAGTTGTTCTATATCAGAAATGACCCAACTTGGAAAACCAATAACTAACAAAGCTTCTCATTTTTACAGTATGTTTATACAATTATGAAAGAATACACCTACCTCCCTCCTTTCTTTCCACATGAAGAGTTTCTTTCATGTTAGAAGCAGAAAAAAGTACAGTTATGAACTGAGAAGAAACCAGGAACAAATTACTGTGACTGAAATAATCAAACTAGTTGCCGCCCAAAAACCAAAGGATGCTATTAAAAAGGCATTTAAGCTCCTTCAACACAACTGTCAGCAACCCCCACTCCTCTTCACACAGCTGTGGGCTGTTAGAAAAGATTTTGAACTGATCCAAAGAACCCTTCTTAGGGTTCTTATCACAGAAATGTTAACAAAGAGCTGACGTTGCTGGAGAAATACTTATTACAGAGGAATGGTATTTCACTGCTGCTTGGTGGGTGACATAAGCTTCCAGGAGTTCTGTCTTTTATCTGGCTCTTCTTTTATATCTCCACCTTTTTGTGATCCCTTGAGACAAAAAAAACCCAGGAATCTTTGCATGTAATTATTTGGTTTATGGAGTCTTTTAAAATACAATTAGAGTAAAGCAGGTAAACCAAAATTTATTCACCTTAAAAATTTTAAGACTTGCATGAATAATTAAAAATACAAATATTCATTATCTTAGAAAAAAAAACAGTAGCTTGAACAATTCTGTTAAATCACCAAATGCTGATAAATGAAATTAGTGAGTGCTAAATGTTTCAATTAATTCTAAGCATCCTTGAAAATATCCTTTCAACACAGGGCTAAAATTCTGGGTTCAGTAGGCACAAGGTCAGATTTTAAATTTTCACACAAGATCAGTGTGAGCCCTGTGAGCCTGAAGAAGTGAAAGTACATGACTTTAATTCTGTGTTCTTGTGAATGTTTAGTAGCAAAGCAGTTTCTCTTTGGTCAGTGCCTTAAGATGCATTAAGAAAGCCGTCTGGAATTGGACATTGGTAGTGAAATCTGTTCCAAGACAGCAACAAAGGAAATAAAAGTGGAGTGAAAAGAGAACTGCTTGCCACAGAAAATGTGCAGTGCCAATCATTTATAAAACCAGAAAACTTCCCAAGCCGATACCAAATATCATTGTTCTATTCTAGCATTAAAAAGCTATATGGAAAAAAAGCACATCCTTCTTTCCAGTTTACAAAGAGTTTCCAGTTTACAGTGCAGAGCAAAGAGATGTGTCACATTATGCTAGCTTGTGGTACTGAGTCATGAGAAAGTATATAAATATTTATGCATGTAAGTCATTACTAAACAATAGATACTTTCAGTGAGATATATGCCAGCTGGGACACTAACAGCGTCAGGTATTAATGTTCAAAATCTTGTGCTTTGCATTAAAACTCAGTGAAAGAGTAAAAATATATCAGGTCTTTACTAGAATATAATACACATTTGTTTTTTTCAAGTCCCAGCATCAACTTAGTCAACGGAGAGCCTATCTGGAGTCATACTTGCACAAGTACTAACATGGTACATAACGGGGTCACATTTTTTGTGGTTTTAATGAAGAGATTCAACTAGAAAAGAAAAAGCTGTTGGGAGATGGGGGGGAGAAAGAGGCAGCAAATATACATCCTCATTAGGAAAAAAAGAGTCTTAAGCCCTCATTTATTGTAGAACCTAATCAAAACAGCTGCTATTACTGGATCTTTATTTTAAAAAATAAACCAAAAGTCTCCGAGTGTTCTAAAAGCTGGGATTCTCCCCCTGAGGGATATCAGAGCATGGCAAGCATGGTCCAGACAGATTTCAGGGCTACATTATGTGGTGCAGAAATTAACACACAGTAGAGCTCTGCTCCTTCAGAAAGCCAGCACACTGTTTTATATGGCAGGCTCTGCTCTGTCAGAGGAGGCGTAAGAAGCTATTAAGCAACCTGACCCAAAAGTTCATGAACCGATGATTACTTATGTAAACTGGTATTTAAAGGAGAAAGAGATGAACTAGAGTGTATATAGAAGTGTCTTAGCACCATTTGCATTCTGCAAAGCCTGCATTTAAAATCAGTGGGATACTGTAAATACTGGACTGCCACAACTGAGTCTCAGAGGCTGAAATATGGTGGGAGAGTATAAAATTTCTTAAAGGCTAAAATGCATCTTTTGCAATCCTTTAAATACTCCCTTGTTACTATCATTGCAAATTATATCCTATCATCTTTTTTTGTAATATTATAATACTATATTATATTTAGACACTATCATTAGTATATATATTCAGTTGTCTCACGGTGTTCGCAATGTCACAATTTTCTTAGCTTCAAGAAATCAGAGAGCTGTGGGTTTTCAATGGTAGAAAAATAGCTTTTAAAAATCCTCTATTTCATTACACTGGACCTATTTTGCTAGAACAAACAGAGCATGTCAAATGTTGTAAGTGGAGGAAGGTTTTAAGCTTTGTCTGGGACAAATTTTGCCAAGCAGGAATTGCTGGCTTTAGTGTTTCATTTGTGCCAGTGTAGTTACTATCTGATCCAATTTGGATGGAAAGTGTCTGTTCCAAATGTTCAGCAGATGGAAGGGTGGTGAGTAGTCACAAGAAACAGGTTATTTCTATTACAATAAATTACTTGGAAAACCAGGTATTTCTCCACTGTCACTGACAGATATCATTATAGCACAGAGCGTCTGTAAATCAGGCAGATTACTGTCAACCTAAATGTAAGGTCTTTCACAGAGTAGTGCTTCTTTGTAAAATAAGAGCTGCTTTCACAATTCTCTGCTCATCCCTTGTGCTCTGGGTTACGGTTACCCTGTAAGGAGTTTGCCTGGCTCATTCTGCCATCCCTTCGGAGCAGGGTAAACCTCATGGATTTCAACTGGAGATTTTGCCACTCTAAGGACTATATGTTCAGTCTCTTTCTGTTTCACTGCTACCTTGGAAATCTGTATGAAGGAAGTATTTCATAGTGCTGTTGCTGCTGCTTTTACTATTAAAAAGGTATCAACAAGAAGGGAACAGAATCAGTACCTCTTTCTCTTTCACACAGACACTTGTAATTCTCTTGGCAAGCGAGCTGCCAGACACTTTGACTCATGCAGTCAGAGCTAATATACCAGTGGAAAAATAAGAGATACTGAGACAGCAGGAAGTGTTCCAGAAAAGCAGTCTGATCTTCACACAGCTTCTTTTCTCCTTTCTTCTACTTGGCATGCTGTATTTTGCAGCTCATTAGTTATCATATGTTCACTTTGCTCTCTGATTCTCATGATAAATACCTCTGGTAAAGAGCATAGCTTGGAGAATCTGCCTCCCCATTTTGGAAACACTGAAGAAACTACTTTTAACCCCATCACCCCCAGTCCCAGATAGCAGTTATGTCTTCAAAGTCCTCATCTCATATTCCATTTGTTGTCACTTACTTAAAAAAAGATAAATCATATAGAAATAGCAATAACATAATCAAGCTGGTAAGCACAACATTGTTTCCTGGGTCTAGGCTTTATCCCCATACGTTCTATACATGCAGTAACCAATGTAGCAAAGGCTATAAAGGTGGAATATTGACTTAATCCTGAACTTCTTTAATATTTGTAGAGTGCTCATTTTCATGGCTCTTCTGTTGGCCAATTGTATATAGAGGAAATTCTCAAAGTTCATTCAGAAAAATCAGATCCAGGTTTCTGTTATCTTCTGAACTGAACAGGAAAGGTCTTATATTTTTTGCATTTTCATTTTTATAATAATTCAATCCTTTCTTATATGGTATATGAATGGAGCTCTGTATTACCTTTGTATAATTCTAGCATGGTGCTGTCTGTGACAGTAGGAAGATTTGTGGCCTAGAATGTACCAGAAATTTAAAGCTTTCTGATACTGAAACTAGTTGTCACTCTGATTCTATCCAAGTAAAGCCAGAGAACATGTCAGCATAGCTCAGAGAGCAGCATCAAAGGTGCAGCACGGTCACTGCAAAGCTTTCTTCCTGCTTTAGTCTCCAGAAATGATCACTGAAATATGCTACAGGCATAGACTGTAACAAGAACATATTTTGAAGAGTGAGAAGTGCACAGTGGCCAGTTCTCTGTCCTCTGGCAGTCTTACAGACAGCTCCTGATCTCATTCGGTTTGCTTATTCTACAGCTCTAAGTAGAGAGTTTCTCAGTGTTTATATAAAGCTATGGTAGTGCCCATCATCACACTTCCATGGATTCAGTATGTGGGGAGCAGCTGCAGAAGAACAAATTTGAACCCTCCAAGTTTTATATGCTGATTTCAACAAGGCACTGAAGATTGGGTTTTCATCTCCTGTGGGGCACCTTCTTTTTCTATGAATGTGTGTTCATCTTAATATGTAGTCACAAACATATCTGTATTTAAGCCAGTTCTTTAAATACCATGGGAATTGGATTGAGACCAGTTCCCACAGACTCACTAGAAAATGGAAAATTAGGAACTGGGAAGAAATCCAATGTATATGAATTATGCTGCTTCACTTCTGCTGGTTCCTGTTTACAAAGAGCTGATGATGCCACTCTGAAGACTGAGGAGTCTAGCACCCCGGTGAAACTATTGCTTTTTCTGTCTGTATAATTATTATCTTTAGTTCTTGCCAAATTTTACAATAGCAATGCAATATTAATAATTAAATAAAATATTAATTTCAATATTAATAACACTTGCTTTAGGACTCTGTACAGGAAAACTTGTAGTCCTCATTTTCCCCACTGCCGTTGTTCAGCTGGCCTTTTGTACCCCGAAGTGCAAGCATGAGGATTTGTATTCCCCAAAATTCTTGAATATTTTGGTTCTTTACATTGCAATTTTAGGTATCCGTAGAAAGAGCTCATCCCAAACCTTGTCCATCTTGTAACTTTCATGCTATCAAATGTAAACAAGATCCCTATAATACAGTTTTAATCTGAACTGAGAATGAAAATAATCTTTCATGTATTTTCTTAGGGTCAGACTTGGTTCCTGTATAAATGCCAAATGTTTTAATGAATTTCCTTATTTTTGTGAGCCTTTTGACTTCTTATCGTGAAACTTTGTTGAGACAAACCTCAAGACAATGAATAAATCCCAGCTCAGATATCTTCACGTAAACCTAATGACTAGTGACGTAAACATGACTAATGTTAATGGTTTTGTAACTACGGATCCTGACAAGAATAATTTTTCCAGGATCTGATGTTGAAATAGATTCTGTACTCATCTGAAACATGCCCAATGTCAGATTTCCAAAGTGCTTTCCTATTTTTAGTTTGTCTATTTACATAAACTAAATTAGAAGATCTCATTAAAACCTCCAGGCATTTTATGTTTAAAAACAGATAACTATTACAAGGGATTTGCCATTGTAGTATGAAAATCTTCCTAGACTTTCTTCTAGAATTTCTCTAGAATCGCTCTTATATTCAGAAAAAAAATCCTAGGTAGAATATACAGAAGAATTAAAAACTGTCTTCAAGATTTTAGCCAAAATTTAGCTTTGTTAAAGCCACTGTGGTGCCAGCATCTTAGAAGATGGCAATTCCTACCATAAGTAGGATCATTAGAACTTATTTGTTGAATTTTAAACTTACCTAGAAACACTGTGAAATACTTTACAAATAAGGGAACATAGTCTTAATGTATTTCCTACCTATGTTGTTAGCAAGCAAACACAGCCGTTTATATGACTCAGTCTTTACAGGATAAGCAGAGTCCAGCAATTCACACTTGTCTTTAAAGAAGCCCTGTATAAGATCTTTAGCTGAGAAAATGATAGGTTGCTTCCAGCACAGATCAAAATAATTACCATGTAATGGGTTTGGGACAGCAGACAAAGGTTCAGCAAGACCCTGTGTAACACTGTAGAAGCATTGTCCTGCTCTCCCCTGTTGACTTGTGTGTTTGTGACCGGACTGAGTCATTAGCTAGTTCATAAGAGCTACCCAGCAAACCAAGGAAGCTCTGGAACAAAGATGGCATCAGAAAAGAGGGAGAGAAGTCCATATCTTCTTCAATCGCTGAAATCACTGGAGCTGGCTGGAAAACTAATTGTATTTCTAACAATTTGTCACAATCATGTGACAAAAAGGCCTTTTTCCCTGGAGCTCCTGTTTCTATGAATATCCTGTGGGAAGAAAATGAAGAGCCTATCTGGGGATCCTGGAAGTAGGATAAAATGCAATTAGAATAAAAGAATAATCCATTTCATTTGAGAAGACAAAACTACATGCAAGCAACAGCAACACAAAATGACTGCTGTAGAAAGTCTATCATAGCTTTTATGGTAACCTTTGGAAAGTGTCCATAACAACAGGCTCCAAGGTGGGCTTTTAAACTTTTCAATGGTTTTTTTTTTGGGTTTTTTTTTTTTTAAATCACTAGTTATAACAGTTTCCCAGTATTTAATTTGTGAAATTCTTCCTTATAGTTGTAGGAGAGGATTGGTCAGGATATGTTAAACCAAGATGTGCAAATGCACCATGCCAGCAGCAGATGCTTTAGCTCTCATACTGTGAAAGCAAACCTTTCTGCTCAGGCAAAAAGAGATGGTATTTCAAGCTCCAAAGAGTGGTCAAATAAGGAGTATAAACATGTTTTAGGCAAGTGTCTTTGTAGAACCTGAAACTTCTGCTCATGTCTCCGCCAATGCATCCTTTTCCAGGAATATGAAATTGAGATCTTCCAAATTTGGCTTTGCATGTTTTTAGCAGCTTTTTACAACTGGATCTGACATCCAAACTGATACCATAGCTCTGTTTTTCTTCACTGGGTTGCTGCAGATTGCTGACAGATTGAAAAACAGCTTTATATGGAAAGAGTTTCAAGAAGTCTCCCAAACTGTTAGCAATTTATTTATTTTTCTCCTTACTGTGGGCATGTTTTGGCTCTGTATTGCAAGGTAGCATCTTTAACTGGCATCACTCAGCCAGTTTCAAGCCATTTGGTTCTACAGGGAAGCTCCAGCAGCCCTTCCGGCATGCTCTAGAAAGGGGCTCCTTGAACACACAAATAGATCTTCCCAGAGGCCTCTTTATATTCTGAGCAGAATCAAGGTTTAGACAATTCAAATCACCTGACAGGAGTATTATTTTATTAAGCTCTTCACTTTATTTCAACGCTCTCATTTCGCATTTGCATGAAAATAGACAGTTTTAATACCAGATAGAATCAAGCAGGAGTCTCTTCCCGAAGTGGCAACTCCAGTGCAGCAGCCCTATTTCACGGCACCAGGGAGCAGCTCGCAATCCCCTGAGAATTAGCAGGACTCATCATACAATCATAGAATCATTTATGTTGGAAAAGACCTTTAAGATCAGCCTGTCCAACCATGACCACTGGCTACTTGGCATGACAGTGGCAGTAACAAGGATACTGCAGCTGAGCTTAACTTCTTTGGGATGAAAGTTGCTTCTGCCGCTGTCTGTCAAAGGAAACTAGCTTTGCCTGGTGTCAGGAAAAGCAACAGCAATTTAAAAGGTTAATAAAAACAAAGTACATAACTGGGTAAACCTCTTTAAAAGGTCAAAAGTCAGAGCTGTGCAGACAGAAGATGCACAAAAACTTCCTGAAGCCCTTTCAAACTGGAAATAACCTTAACTTTCCAGTAAGCCAGAGTCACTCCTTGCTATGCAGCAGACAGCAAAGCCACTGAATAAATGCCTTGCCAGATCTTCTCGGTTTGTCTGATGTGTCTCACTTCCCCTGCAAACTCACCCTTGCTGGTGGGTGGCCCATGGCATCTTCAGATCTGGGATGCATCACCACATACTGGATTTCCTGGATTTAACAACATAATTTATCCACCAACGTTCACAAAAGGGTCTGTGACCCATGAGCAGAACCTTAGAGAAATAAAAGTTTCTGAAGACAAGGAAATAACTGGTAGAGAAGTTTGATCCCACAGGGCATGTATGAGGATTAGTGTGTACTTTTTGACAAGGCAAATGTAATGAACAAAACAAGAAGGCACAGACTGATTTATTCTTGCACGGTTGCCCTTTCATAGCTCTGTAATGATGCATGACCATAATTATCAGAGGCAAATGGAAGAATGTAAAGCTAAGCATTCATCTGCACAAAGAGAATCATGGTTCAACTCATGGTTCCCTAAATGTGCTCATTCACTGCCACGCCTTGAACTTTTTTTAACCTGCACACTACCAAATAGGCGGGTAGAGCTGACATTAACTTCTGCTTCGGGCACAGGGTTTTGCTTCATCCACATGTGACCCGAAGTGCGCATCATGATGTCCCCTGGGACATATGAGGCAAGGAGCTGCTGGCTCAGAGAAGACAGGGTGTGGCATGGGCTACTTTCCAGCCTCAAAAACACTGATTACACATCAGATTTTCAAGTAAATGAGACCAGTGTATCTCTCATTCTTCAGATGAACTGCACTTACGTGCATGCACATACTGAAGCACCCGGCTGAATGAGAGAGACTCCAGCATGGCCTCTTCATAAGAGATATTTTCAGTTATTTCAAGTACAGAACCATTCCAGATAAATTTAATTTTTAAATCTTTTACCATCCAACATACAATTTTGGCTGTTTTTTTAATACATAATTCCTACTAAAATCCTGCATGCTTTTGAAGGTTTGTTTCCATGCAGTTTTTCACATAAAAGGGCTTAGAAGGTTTTGGACAAAACTGCCTCTTTTCAGCAAGTTCTCAGCTCCCTCTGTTTGCTCAGTAGTACTGAACACTTGACTTGGAAGATAGATGTGAGAAAGGGAAAAATACTTCCATGATGAAATACAGCTTTGATTGATGTAAAAACTTGGAAATTAAGCAGGGTGCCAGAAGGTAGGGATAGATTCTAAAGCTAAATGCTTTCCAGTACTTTCAAACATAAATATCTGTTAGATGAAAGCAGAAGACAAGAAAAAGTAAAGACCATATGGTTTCAATGCTGTCCATGTGAAAACAATGCCACTCTTAAAAATAGCTAGCTGATGCTCTCTCCGAATTAGATCAGACATCTTCCTGCCACTGAGGGGAAGAAGCCACGATAGTGCATGCTGCACAGTACATGTTACAGACAAACCAAAATTGGGTGAAGCTTGTATAAGTAAATAAGTTATTTTACTGGTTCTAACAGTTATTTTTATAAGCATTTCTATGTTTTATTGGTTGCTTGGGAGGAGGGAGAAATGAGATAAAAGAACTATAGAAATAGACATTCAATGTCTCAAAAAAAAGATTTCCCACAAGCTGTTTAAACTTCTTATACTTAAACCAAATGGATTTTAAAAGTTTCAAGGATTAGTTTTTCAACAGAACATTTACAAGAAGCTTTTTTCTGCTCTTGGCTCTCTTGGTATCTAACAAAGAGTTCACAAATCTCTGTTGCCTTCCTCTGAGTCTGACATGTTAAAAAAACATTGATTGATCTCAGATTCCTTGCCTATTGCAAACATTCCCAAATGGAAACGTCAACTTCATTACAAATAGAAAAGCACTGGACGAGGTTTGTGGGGCAGCCAGACGAGGTTGTCCTAGATCAGGTTTTTTCAAATTTTGGATTGTGATGGTGACCCACTTTTGGGTCACCATCGCAACCCAAACATGATGTCTCTGGATCAGCTGAACTCCTGTGGAAGGAGGGAAGAAAACCTGTGCCTGTTTTTTGGGTGTTTTCTCTCTGTCCCTTTCAACTTTCTGTAGGAACTGCTCAGCCTTCAAGCACTTTTGGCATTGGCTTGTCTGGGGGTACAGGAGACACCTGCAACCACTAGTTAGGGTCTGCTTTCACTCTTCTACCTTGGAAAAACTGGTCTGCTGCTAAACCACTCTGGTATAAAATACCACATGACCCTCCCCAAAGCCTTTTCTGATCATGTTGGGAATCAATCCATAATGCGAGAATCTCTGACCATGACAAGACTATTGATATGAGTGTTTTTGCACTATTTAATGGATTGTCAGAAGTTTGTAACATGACTCCCAAACCACAACCAACATACAGGTGGACCAGGTGAAGTATCTTGTAGATCTTTGATTCATAGCTGGGAGCAGTGCCAGGGCTCAGGCATATACTGCTTGCATGCCTATGCAGTTTGGTGGAGACCCTGCTGCTGCTGCCAGCCTTCTCAGCCCAGGATTCTCCAGTGTCATTCACATCATTTTTCCTGTAATGCTGAAGGGCAAATAAAGCTGCATCCACCAAACGTAAACACTGAGGTTTTGCTTTGCATAGTTCTCCACCAACTCTCTGGCAGCTTTCAGTCATTGTAAGAAAAAATACGGAATTCCCAGCATCTGGTGTTCAAAAAGATTCCACAGCACTTTTTGGTAGGGAGAGGGGGAAAGAAAAAAAGCCCCAAACAACCAAAGAAAAGCCCAGAGGCTTCACCATAGTGTCTGGGACAGATTTCTGGATCTACTTTTTCCTCAAGAAACTAGGTTTACATGTTATCTGTATTCACACTATTTATAGTATCGACTGGTAACACACATGCATTATTAGAGCCATGTGTGCAGCTATGTGCACTGTTGAGAGAAGTAAAGGGATTGCAAATGCAACATAATTCCTGGTTATTTCTTGTGTTGGGATTACATTGTAAGGCTGGAAAGTGGGCAGCAATGTAAAAATTGTTATCTTTATTTCCATATGCAACTCACTGTTTATTTTAGGCAGATATGGCTATTGTTATTTTACATTTCTTATGGATTAGTCAAAAATCTCCCAAAGGATGGTAAACCACAGCAAAATCAATTTGGTACTGCAAACTGCCCTCCTCATGAGGTGAACATTTACTTTGGTGTTTCCTTATAGAAGGCTTTGTTTGCTAACAGGAAGCTCTGTGTTAAAAAAGGAAAATGTAAACGGGAAAAATACAAGCTATTCTCTGTTTTGAGAAAGACCTTGGAGTCCTTGTAGAGTAGTGAAAGGATGTAGCTTCGTTTTCTTCCCAAATCTGAATGTGGGAATTATAAATAGTGAGTAAACTGTAGCAATTGAAAAAAAAAGATGTGAGAATAGCACATGAACAGGAAAATTAAAAGGATTTTATATCTTGACAGACTCAGCCCTATCTAGGCAAGCTACCTTGATCCTTGAGCAAAGATCAGACCCAAGACATAGAAATGAAAAAATTACATTGCTCTCATGATTACCATAACACATATTTCTTTTTCTCTGGGTTATTTTTATTTATTCCCTGAACATAAACTCAACGCTTTAAAATTTCTTTATGGATTACTAATAGAAGTTTTACATCAAGAGTCTGAGGTTTTCAACTCACAGAGTCTCTGTGGGTCTTTTATGCTGGAATTAACGGAAATATGTGCCCTGATCAAAACATAGCTACAGCAATAATGTCACAAGCCCAAACAATTAATGGGAGGTGAAAACCTAATCCATATTTGCAGCCTCTAATGTTTTCTTAATCATAGCAGCTAGGTGAGTTTGCTATGTTCTCAGCCTGAGTGAAGCTGTGATGTGAAAACTGAAATGTTGGGTACTTTCAGGAAGTGACCACTAACTTGTGCTCTGAAGTTTTTTTTTTCCCATGTCTTCTGTGTATGCAATATGAAAGTAATGCCCTTTGCCTCTCTGTGGCTTGCCTGTATTTTGCTCTGAAATTAGCTCCTTCTTTTACCCATATTTTGAAATGCTGTCCATTTCTTAATGTTGGATTCTTACAGTTCTGCTATTTTTGTTCCTCTTCTACCTATTTAGATTTAAAACCAAAACATTGTACTTCAGGAATCTAAACCCAAAGCCTTTACTGAAGTTCACGAAGATGTAAGTAATGCTAAGAACTTGCTTCTTTTTAACTTTCTCGTGTTGTCTGAAGTGCAAGCCTTTTCCACCATGTTGCTTACCTTTGAATTTCTGAAGGGGCCATCACAAAGGGAGCTCTAAGACAAAGGCGAGCAACCATCTCCTTTATACAGAACGCTAACTGAATGAAGAAGAAACTTTGAAAGATGATCATTGTAGAAGATTGACCTAACAGCTCTTCAGGATAGGGATTGATAACCATGGCCTAGTATAGAAAAGATGGTGCAAATGCTGCCATTAAAAATGTTAATCCTTCCCAGCAGCTGATTTTATATAGGGAAACAGCCCATGTGGTAGCAGGATCTCTTACAGAGCTTACTCTTAGATGAGGAATGCTGACAGGGAATTTCATTCTGCAGTGCAGTGACTCTGCAGTGGAAGAGCATGGTGTATTTTCTTGGTAACTTAAGGAGAAGCAAGACAAATTCCAGAGTGTGAAAAACCTCACTCATACAGAATCATAGTATTGTTTAGTCTGGAAAGACCTTTAAGGTCATCAAGTCCAACTGTTAACCTAACACAGCCAGTCCATCACTAAACCGTGTTCCTAAGTGTCACATTTACACCTAATGTCTTTTAAATACCTCCAGGGATGGTGATTTAGCCTGTTCCAACTCTTGACAACCTTTTTTATTGAAGAAATTGTTCCTCATATCCCATCTGAACCTCCCCTGGTGCAACATGAAATCATTTCCTCCTGTCCTATCACTTGTTACTTGGGAAAAGAGAGGGACCCACCTTCTGACCGACACTACAACCTCCTTTCAGAAAGTTGTAGAAAAATAAAGTATAGTGCAAAATCAGTTGTATTTGGGTACATGCATTTATCTGACTCCTTTGAAAACCCTGTCTTAAACTCATGGAGTGGTCAGCAATGTAAGACTATATTAAACTAATAGAGATGAATTGAACAAATTGAGAGTAAGAACCAGACTGTCCTTTGCAGGACAGTTCTGTGGTGACTAAAGTCACAGCCCATGTGGTTCATTCCTGTTTAACCAGAACTTCTTACTGTTAAGGACTTTATTACTTTTTAGGTATTTAAGGGCAACAAAGAGAACACCTGAATAGGGATTGCAATACATTAAGACACTGGATAAATGCTATAAGATATCAGTCAATTACCAACTTTATTTTCACTCTAATGGAGCAGAGGAAAATCTACACTATTCTAATAACAGCTATTTGCTCAGCGGGTTTACTTAATGGAATAAGAATTAAGAGAGAAAGTCCTGCTGCCTTAGCACAGCAAGAAATAATTCCCATGAGTTGAAAAAGGATCTGAAAGGATAAGACTGCTAAATACAGCAATTTACTCAAGTAAAAGTTCCTAGAAAATCCATATATTATCAGCTGAAAGCACTGAAGGCACAATTGCCAATTAAGAATACATATAGTCAGACAGTTATAAACTAACTTCAAGGAGAGCACTTGTAGCATGACACAGAAATAAAAACTAGGATGTCCTCTTTCTCCTGCTCATAATGGCTACTTATCAGTACATACAGCTCTTTTTTTCATGAAGCCAACAGCTAAAAATAGTTGTATATATAATTAGTAGTCAGTAGTTGTGAATATAATTACACAAGTATAAACTTATAAATATTGTAGTGCTTATATTTAAACTCATAAGGAATCCAGTGCTGTCTCTATTTCTGGTGCCTTCTTGTTGAAACAGATTAGATTTGGTATCATCCTTTAATTTTGCATCGACTCCGTACGGAAAACAACAGGAGTAACTCAATGAGATTGTTTGCTCATGTCCCCTGTTCCCTCAGTAACCCATATCCTCAATGAACAGTGTGATACCTTGTCCACACATTTTAAGTAAAATTTATGGTTCTGTACATACCTGTCAGTCCACAGGATAATTTTAGAGTGCATTGTTCACAGCCTTCTTTAACTCCCTGCTGAAATGAAACTTGTTTTCAGCAAATGACATTGTGCCTGTGATTTCTGTGCACTTTCACTGAAAACTCATCACACTAGATATAAGGCTGCATTCTGGTTTGTCACAGGAAGGACTATGGCCCAGAAAAAAAAAAATTGCAAAATATTCAACATTTTCCCCCTGTTGATGCAAATCACACAGACACCCTATAGTCTGTACGGCAAACAGTGTTAACTGTTGCAGCCACGTTCACTTGAACGAGGGAGACCTGAGAGCCAAGGAAAATGCCAGTGATGGAGGACCACAGTTCAAGCATACACCCACAAGCACAACTTATCTAAATCACAAACCAAATCCATGTGGGAGCTTAGCTGTTGACTCCCTTCCTGGCATTATAGGGATTATTTGGCCAGAAAGCCGTGTCAGCTCCTGTACAGACTGGCGCAAGGACCAGAACTGTCATCACTCAGTCAAAAGAACACTCCTCAGGAACTGCAGAAAAGGTGAATTTTTACATTAAAAAATGGATGTCAGTGTTCCACTATGTATATGAATCCCAGAATTTAATTTCACTGTTTGCCTGCAAAACCCAAGACTTCCTAATCCTTTCCTTGTAATCACTACAGTGAATGCAGATGTAACTAATATGTTAGTATAGGCAGAAAGCACTTTGCAGGGTACCAGGGAAGAATCCCATAAAAAACAGATTAGCAGCTGTTCTAGAAAACCAAACAAGCCTCTAAATTAAATGCAGCTTCACTTTGATGCTGGCGAATAAAGTGCTTTTGGTGCCCTTGAGATGCCTTTCACTAAACAGACGTTCCCATTGTGGCATTCCTGTGTAGAGCAGTAACAACATGGTTTTATTTTCTGTTTGATAAAGTGACATGCTTTAAGTCTGGCAACATTTGTGATACCTTGCTGCCTATCAGCACTTTGAAAAAGGTCTTTTTTCACCAGAAAACAGTGCTGATACATCATTCATTTAGGAATAAAATTGCAGGTTATCAAGTGGCATTTTAGAAAATGCTCTCAAACACTGAGTTCGATGATGCAAAACTGATATTTCATAACAGTTAATAATCTAGGTAAACATTAAACACCGTTTGCACAGTGCTACTATTGTGCAGTTGGTCACGACACAGTCTAAATAATATTCTATTATTTTTGCTAGGTGTATCTCATTATTAATCTTACTACTCCCCTCTAATTTGTGGACCAAGAACCCAGTAATTTTATATAATAAGCATTAGCTAACAACATAAGGTTTTATATGCAGAAGAGTGGAAGAATGACTGACAGGGACTGTAATAATGGAATAATCATCTGTTGAATAGTCCATTCAAAATACTTCTCAAATTATTAATAGACCTTAACTGAGCCTTCTTATGGCAAATGTTCAGGGGTGTCAAAGCCATTATCCTTAGCCAATAAAAGACATCGCATATAAAACACTGACTTCAGTAAGACTGTAAAAACAACAGGAAAGAAACTTGGTAAGATATTTAGGAATCTGGTTTTACATATCTGTTTTTTAAATCCTGGCTTTTTCATGACCTACATGAATGCAACTTTGCTGAACATAAGGATTTCTTAGATTTGGATTAACTAATTTGATGGATTAGCTAAATCACACTCTGGAAATGCCTCTCTCATCTGTTAACTCTAGAGACAACCTAGGGCAACTCAAACTGTAATTTAAGCACTTGCTATAAGAAACAGATCATAGCACCATGGAATCATGGAATCACAGAATGGTTTGGGTGGGAAGGCACTAGTCATAATCCCCCTGCCATGCGCAGGGACACCCTCCACTAGCCCAGGTTGCCCAAAGCCCTATCCAACCTGGCCTTGAACACTGCCAGAGAGCGGGCAGCCACAGCTTGTCTGGGCAATCTGTACCGGAGCCTCACCACCCTCACAGGGAAAAATTTCTTCTTAATATCTAATTTATATCCACCCTCTTTCAGTTTAAACCCATTACCCTGCATCCTGTCACTATCTGTCCTTGTAAACAGCCCTTCCCCAGCTTTTCTGTAGACCCCTTCAGATACTTGGAAGGCTGCTAGAAGAGCTCCCCAGAGCCTTCTCTTCTCCAGCCTGAACAACCACAACCCTCAGCCTGTTTTCACAGGAGAGGTGCTCACCCTCCAGTCATCATTGTGGCCCTCCTCTGGACTCACTCCAACAGGTCTATGTATTTCTTGTGCTGGGGACCCCAGAGCTGGATGGAATACTCCATGTAAGGTCTCATGAGAGTGGAGTGGATGGACAGAATCACCTCCTTTGACCCGCTGGACACACTTCTCAGATGCTGAGTAGGACTGATCCAGGCCTCCGTTCATGCTGAGATGGGCTTTCCAGGTGAAGCACAGCCAGAGGAAAGACTATTTTGATGTAGCTGTGCTGCTGCTTCTTGACAAAAGGCAGCCTTTGCCTCCTCTCTCAACTTCACAGCATTAATCCCGGCAACAAAGAAAGAGTGAGCTTGGCAAGATGCCCACTGATCCTAGTGGGACACGCAGGCAGGTTAGTGGCAGCACCCAACAAGACCCACTTTTCCTTTCAGTAGCAAACACAATTTTTGTAATACCTCAAAGCCCACAGCATCAGAAAGGAAATGCAGCCCCATGGAATTTACTGACAGTACTGACTGTTGGCTTTGCCAAGTCACCATTTCATCCATCTCTACAACCCAGTTTTCCTTCTCGTTGAGGAATCTCTGTACCACAGTGAATTGCTCAGTGTAGATATAACATCTTGCTTCGGACCTTCACCTTGAACCAATCCCAGCAATCATCCAGCTGCTGCCACAGTGCTGGGAAACAGCTGGGAGCCAAGGCTTTGATCCACACCAGTTGTGCCAAAGAAATGTTTCTGTTCCTTTGTTTGAATTTTTAATGTCCCATTGGAACATGTTTCCAGGTTCACACATTTCAGTACACCCACACCCCTGAACAGAAGCTATGGTGGTTAGTCAGCTTTGAGGGAAGTCCGCGTTGTCCTCTGATGTGTCAGCCAGTGGACTGAGTGGTAGCCGCTCAGTTCTCTACAATGTAGGTGTTACAGACTAGCAGATATTGGAGGTTTTGTTATGCACTTTTTTATAGAAAGTGCTGAAAACATAGAAATCAGGTCACTTGAAACTACAGCATGTATTGTCTTCTCTGAAAGCACGCACTTAATTAATTGTCTACCGGTGGTGGTTAAATGAAGCCTTCATTATGTTATCTATTTCCTCTACAGGCTGCTTCAAATAAACAACACCACATCCTTCTCCTGAAATTTGCTGTCTATATTCTTGTTCTTGGCAAAATTGGACGCTTCTTCTATTATCTATTAAGCAAAGTTCCAGATGTGTTTGCTGACACTTAAAAACTCATAAGTAGCAAATGTTTTGCTCAGAATAATGTTTACATGATTAGATACATTTTTAATTAAAAGTAGCAGAAGACATTAGATCATAGAAATGAAATAACCGCCTCATTGACTGATTTATTGGAAAGATTTAAGAAGAACATTTCACTCCAATAATGGTGATAGCACCAGTTTCCTGTTTAATATATGTTTTCAGAGATATTTAGCCTGCAAATATTTCAGGGCTATCTCAAGCATAATATCAAGTTGTTACGGAGGAGCTATATAGAAATAATCAGAAATCCCAGATTTGAATTACAAATACACCTTTGAATCTAGGTTGGGCAAGTTAAAAGGAGGGTTCACTTTATTACATGTTAAACAGAAACTGGCAAATGCCAAATCATTTTTAAGCAATGGTTTTATAAATAAACAGAATAAACAGAATAACAGCCTTAAGAGTATACATATGATTTAAAGTTATCTGCAGCTCCTGTGCCATCATATTTTTTAAGACAAACACATATTTGAAGTGATAAGTTGCCAAATTCCAGGAAGAAAGCTCTTTAGTAAGCATCAAAAATCCTCTACTACATTGTGACTGATTTTCATATCAGTTTTCTGCACATATTTTATTCAGGCAAATCATTTCAGTAGCAAAACAGATTACACAGAATCAAGTTTCTGTCATGATCAAAAAACTCATTAATCTATAAACAAATGTGTTACTTGAGTCAATGTATTCTATTTGTAAAAGCTTTGGCTTTGTGAAATAGTTCTTGCCAAATGAAGTAATAGCCATTTTAACCTCATGAACAGTGAATCCTTCAGCAACTACAAGCCACCAGTCCCCAGGTGCCATGCAACTTTGTTAGGTTTGTCTTGGTGTGCCTGGTTTAGCCTGCCCCACACAGCATCATCTGATTCTGACCATGGAAAAAGTGAAAACCAGTGAAATACTTCTTGCTGGTTTTGAATCACAAGCATCTCAAACTAGCACAAATTTCAAGGTGTTTTATCACCTTTCTCAACAGACCTTATACAGTACTGATGACCTTAATGCTAAGTTGTTCTGTAGCTGGCAGGAATCTTGTAAAGTCAGTGAATGAAATCACTGGGCACTATTCATGCCTGCATTGTCAGGGCTGTTATTTCTTTGCAAGCATTCATTACTGCAGTGATTCAAAAATAAAACCAAGTTCGCAGATTTCTTTTAATTTAAAAGAGATTAAATAACTATCCATATGAGGAACATATCCTAGCTCCATAGCTATTTGTGCATACAAAGCCAATTTAAAAGCAATAGAGCAAACTGGCAGTGGTACAATGTAATAGCTCCTCATTTTATAATACTACCCAGGAGTCTCACTCGAGCAGAATAAACATTCTTCAGTGATTGTCAAGTATTTGAGTTTACCTGGACTATGAGTAATTTTGATTCAATATCTGCAGTAGAGACTGCAGAGAAGATGGAATAGTTTGCTGTGCATGACAGCTCTATCCTGAGCCAATTCTTTTGACATTTCTACAGTTCCAGTGTGGACCTGACAAATTGACACCCGAGGCAGGTTGTAACTTTGAAGTTAAATGCACAATTATTCCAGTTGAATGTAAAATGTTTTCATAACATGAAGTGCCTGTGAGGCAGCAATTCATTTACAAGACTACAAGATAGAAGGTTTTACATCAGTAATGCAAATGGCATTTTAATTTTTTCCCATCCCGAAGAAAAATTCTTGCAGGTCCTCCTGGAAATCAGTAATATGACCATCCTCAAACGCTTTCCTTTTTTATAATTAGAAAATCTCATTCTCCTAAGTGATTAGGAATCCCCCAGTGATAATATCCCCAGTGCTCATGAAGAGAATATCTCTTTTAGAGGGCGTGTAGGATAAATAAAATGAATGTAATTGGTAGGAAGAGGACTACATGTGAGTGATGTGTGAAACCAATAGTGCTGGACTCTGGTGTCTAGAACCCTGACTATTCTACTCTGCGTCTAATGATAAATGCACAGTTACAGATGATGACAAGAGAGCCAGACAGACATCTCTCAACAAATATAGCAGGTCTCAAGAGAAAGCTTATGACTGAGGTTGGGATTTTGTAGCAGGAAATTTTGGTGTGAATATGATGCTGATCAACTGTTATTTTTGTAACTCAGTGTCTGTATGTTTGTATATACACTGCATATAATTGTATATCATTATATGAAACCACGAGCAGAGATAACCCATCCATCCATCCATCCATCCATCCATCCATCCATCCATCCATCCATCCATCCGAGTCACACATGCAGTAAGCAAACCTAACCCAAGAACTCTGTTATTCTTTTCAGGATTTTGTTTTTAAAGAACAGTTTGAAATCTTTTCCTCAAAGGAAAGAGGTGGAGAAAGATTCTGCTAGGAGAGGTCTTCTGCTTCATTGAGAACCAGGGCTACCTTATTTTCTACTACTGTTTTCATGACAGCTTATCTAAATGAATATTTCTGATAGGTTTGGATTTGCTGAATTTAGACATTCAGTAAAAATGGATTTGTTGAGCCATTTTGTATATACTGAGACTCTCTTGTGAAATAATCCTTTACATTTATGTTTCTTTGCACAGTAGGAAATAGAGTTCTGATCCAGTGCAAATGAGACGGAAATTCCCAAGACACACAGAATTAGTTACTAATAGTGCTTAAACCAGTGTGAAAGATATCTCAGGGAAGAACAGTACTCAGATGTAAGGAATAAATAAAACCAAAGTAACAGCTTCTCCATTTCCTACTGTCAACATCAGCGTAGCTTTGCAAGTAAATTTTGGGGTCATAGATTTGAACTCAAGTTCCCTGAGACCCTTGCTGATAAATCCTTACATGCATGTGCATGTGGCTTATGGATGACACCAGCACCTATTTTATTTATTAACTAGTTGTTGTATTTATTACCTCGCTGTTCTAATTTTGAAGTGACAAGGAACAGCAACCCATGAAATACAATTCTCAGTGCGCAAACTGCGTATGTATCACAACTTGGTGGCCACTGATTTGTTCTTCAGTTGAGCAATATTTAGTACTACCTGTAAACTCCCCACGAGACTCCTGGCTGCTGGCACCAGACCCCTTCCCCAGGCTGCCTGGCAAGAAACAAGGGGACAGAGAAGCCTCCACATCAGCAACCATGTTCAACAGCAATGCCATATGTGAAGCTCTCATTAACACTGGGTGAGATTCTGGCCCTGAGGAACTCAATGACCCCAAACAGATACATCCCCCTGAGATGTGTTTATAATGCAAGTATGCTGCTCACCACGTTAGCGTTAATGTGCATCTAGGGAACAGAAAGCCTATACTTATGAAGACAGTATAGACAAAGTAGAAACAGTACAGTATAGCAATGCAGTAAGCTGCATTTTAAAATATGTTTGAATCAATTAATAGCATGAATTAATAGAAGTCAGTTCATATTCTATCTCCAGTTATGTCAAGGCACTGTCCTGAAAATGGTTGGTTGGATATAGTAAATCAGAATGGCCCTTAAATTTCTACTTCAAATAAATATGTTGTGAATAATCCCATAGAATAATCTTAGGGCAATCTCTCCTTTCATATTAGGGGTTATTTTTGGAGGATTTTTTCTTTCTCTTTCATATTTATGAAGCAGAAGAAAGTAACATTGAAGCAGATGGCTGTGGCAGAACACTGATTTCAAATAGGAGAGTGGGAGTCAGCCTGTATCAAAATGCAGACAAGATAGATTAGGAAAAAACAGTGACCCTCTGATCAGGAATTCAAAACTCATGTGCAAGGGAAGCCTGTGAATGCTTGTGGACATTTTGGACAAAGTGGGAACAGGTAAGATTGCCATTGGGAGCCTGAGTGGGCAGAACTACCTGGAGGGGAGGAAACAGCCCATTTTTCTGGTGCTGGAGAGAGGCTGTAGCATTGCCCCTGTCCCACTTGTGCTATTCCTCACAAGGAAGTGTACACATAAATCATGCCATTTTGTAAGAACAAGTATTACAGTGTTTGAAACATTGAATGCAATAAATATCTTATTGAAATTCACATATCCATATTTTTCCCTTTTAAAGGTAATGTATACATGCAGATAAGGGCTGCAACTTGAGCAAGAGTCTAAAATGAATCAGCAAGAGTTCCTCGCACTGCTGAGGTGTTTTTGTATGTGTGGCAAGCCAGAAAAAAAGCAGAATGACTGCAAAGTCATATTTCCTGTATCATTTCATCTATAAAGATCTTGTAATGAAGTCTGGATCTTGAGACATGCAAGATTCTTTTTCTGTGCTTGCACAGTTGTTAAATTTTCAGGTTTCTGCATACTCCTGTATCACTTTCAAAGATACTTGGCCAGGTCAGTTCAGACACTCTAGGGAAAATAAAATGAAGCAGTAAAAAATTATTAGAAAAAAACCCCAGCAAAACACAAGCCTCTGTGATTAACTTTGTGCATGTATTCATGGAGCTTAAAGCAGAAAGGACCATCAGATACTGCTGTCTTATGACCTGCTAAGCACCTGTTCCCCTAAGCCTTGGAAATTACTGGTATGTCACTTGCATTTAAATAGACCCTCTCCTACTGAAGATCATCATTTCTTTATTTGAAGGCAAAGTATGACTATAAGCACATGCCCTCCAAAAGCTAGTTATTCTAGCCGTTCATCTAATAACATCTAATGTTCATCTAAAGTTCATCTAGCATGCCTCATTTAAATTTGTCTGACTTCAGCTTCCAGGCACTGGTTCTGTTACGGCTTTTTCCACTAGGTTGAAGAATCTGCATTACGTATTTCTTCTTTTTATGTGGTGGCTCTGTGTGCATGTTTGTCAAATCAACTCTTTCCAGGAACAGACTCAATTCTTTGCCTCCCTCATTCCAAAAGGTTTGTTGGTTTGTTTTTTTTTTTTTTTTTTAAATGAACTTGTGTGTCTATTTTGCACTTTCAATCCCCCTTTAAAATGTGGATACAGGAATGGAATTGATTGTTTCTGTATCACCCTTGTCAATGAGAGATTTGGAGTTAAAATGTTTTCTCTCTCATTTTCACACTACACATACATATTTAGTGACAGCATAAGGGTTTGTTCAGTCAGAGCATAAGGGTTTGTTTAGTTGTCCACTTTGACCCTAATTATTCTTGAAAGCCACTGTTTTCCAAGATATAGTCCCTTTAGCTGAGCGTGTGGCTTGCATTCACTGCCCTTAGACATATTTTGTATTTATCTGTATCTGAATGTTCTTTGTGTCAACTAGCCTAAGCTGTCCTTGCTGAGATTCACCCCTCTGCCCATCTTTGGGTCATCTGTAAACTTTATTCACCGTAGTTTTATGTATACTTTCCAGTTTGTGAAAATTCAGTACTAGCAGAAATGGTTGAAAAACCTTGTAAATCCTGTCTAAAACTTTCTGCTTAAGTGCCAGCTGAAAAATTAATGCTCCACTGTACCAATAAAACACATATTAGATGGTTTTATTAGACAAATCTAAACCAACAGCTGTCAGTAGGAACAGTGTACAAAATGCCTGCCTGAAACATATTATTACATTTATGTAGTTACTTTTACCAACCACATTTTAAAGGTTTTCAGGGACTGAAATCCAGGTTTTGAAGAAATGGGACAATACAGAAAGTTTCCAGAAGGTTGGAGAGGGCTTATTTTTGCCTTGAGCCTCTGCCTATGAGTATTCAATTTCTACTTTCTGCTCCTGACAATATGATTCCAACATTTCCCTCCTAAAACTGCTGTGTAATTAGCAGGTCACTGTAACTGAAAAGGTTCCCTGTGTAAATTATGAGTAAAAGCCATCTGCAAAGGTTAGATATCAGATCAGAGAAGGCAGGAGAGAGAAGGACTGAGCATCCTTTAGTAGGAGACAGCATGACTGACTCGTATGTTTGCTAACACTTACTGAGTTTAATCAGCATCCGTAAATGTCTGTTAGAGTGGATTTAAAGAATAAGCTTTGGTTAAATATAATGAGCAAAAGGAAAAAGAATGGGAAGCCAAATAAGGATCTGCAAACTGTTTCAGTCACTCAAATCCCCTGTCCCTAGCTATGGTGTCCGACACCTTCTCAGTGTTATCAAGGCTTGAAGGGCACAGGCTCTGACCAAGCGCAGACCTATAAGAACTGAGTCTTGGGAACCCATTATGTAGAGCTTTGTCTTGATTAGTTGCTCAGTTTATTCCTCTAGTGATGCTGGCTGAGCAGCTTTTGGAACTGTAAGCCATTTGAGACACATACAACCCAAATCTGTATTCTGTTCCTTCCAACAGTGTCTCTTGGGTAGCCCAGCTTGAGGTGCTTGTAAACAAGGATGAAGCTGTATGAGAAGGACACAAGGAGGGGGGGGTCACTGAATTCCCACTGGCCACTGCTGCTGAAAGACTGTAGGCTGTTTCCCCCTCCAAATCCTTTTCATGCACAATTCCATCTATTTACATGCATTGTATGGTTCCAGCTATGATACTCTTCTGAACAGCTCTGAGATGCAGCAGCTCACTAATTCATCACAAAACTGAACTTGCAAAAGGACAAAGCAGACAGTTTTCTGATGTATTGTTGGAAGTGGCCTGTAGAAGAATGCCAGGAGTGTCAAGGGCTGTGCAGAGTTGAGAGGCAGGAGCAGAGGTGGAGGAGGAGAGCAACAGGGTAGGAAGAGCAGGAATGGGACCTCCCTCAATGGCCACCAGGTATCAGAGGTCCCCTGT
Organism: Gallinula chloropus; assembly: GCF_964237585.1. NCBI lineage: Eukaryota > Metazoa > Chordata > Aves > Gruiformes > Rallidae > Gallinula > Gallinula chloropus. Next base: position 25,855,802 of record NC_140090.1, on the reverse strand, counting down.
GCTCTCAGCATGCACTCAGGTCCTCCAGAGCCAGAATAAGCAATACAGCTCCTGCCCACCAGCTACTTCAGAGATGTGGACAGCTAAACACCTGCCTGGAAAAAAGTCTTTCCCAAAGGTTATTTAGATTACCTGGTTTCAAAATGTCCATGTCTAAGGCTTCCCTTATCCATAGAAGGGCTGTATCTATCTACCTGTGTCCTAATACAGGGCAGAACTATTTCCCAAGCTCTGTCTTTCCTGAATCATTGTTATTAGATTTTCCTGCCTGCTTTAAGTAATGCTGTGTGAGAGCTCCTAAGGTTATACTTGTTTCTCCTGCTTTTAACATTTCCAGCTTGATGGTTTTCCTTCTTACATCATTTTCACAATTTATTTTTTTTAATTCCCTCTTTTAAAAAATACGTTTAATTCTTTCAATAAAATAAATGTTTTCTTTTTCTTGGAATAAATATTTATCCTTTTCCTGCTTTTCCTCAGACATAAAACAATTAATACAGTTGTGCCTAAATCTCAATGTACCTTGGTTCAGGATGTGCAGGAAACACATGATCATTTGTCCACACATTCTTCTGAAAATTTCAGTTCTAGCCATTAAACATTAATGGCTAGACATTAAAATATCTTTTAAAATACATAGATAAACCTCATAAACATTCACATTTGAACCAAGATATAACAGCTTCCTAAGCTGTAAAATAATAGAACCTTTTAAAGACAGAATTTATTGAATAGAAAATTAGTAGTACTGCTTATCAAGTAATAGCTAAATCAGTCAGTGTAGGGTTTTCAGTCTGTACTTGAAACCATGTTTGCAGTGTACAAATAAGGTAAATCCAAATAGCAGTACTCCAAGTCAATCAGTATTTACTGTCTTTAATTAGGAATTTCCCAAGATTATCCTCCTCTATATTAAAGTTCCAACCTTTGGATTTTAAATTTAAGAAGGAAATGAAGGGGCATTCGTTATGAGATTAGACAGGGAATGATTTTGTAAGTGGACATAAAATCCGTGCCTCAAAATTTGAAAGGTTAAACTGTACAACGTACTCAGGTTTTCCTGTAGCTTTGTTTTGGTTTAGGCTTTTGTTGCTTTCATTTGCAGAATTACTTACTCTTACAGTTACTAGCATCATGTGGGTGGAAAGCAAGGCCCTGTTTCTCCAATTCCCATAGAAAAACAACAGGGATTAAAAGACATCCATGCAAGAAAACCAATGCCCTTTCTCCTGGGGTTCTTTTAAACTGACACCCACTTAAATTTTCTTTAGGCTGCCCAAGAGCAAATAAGCATGAAAACTTCTGGGTTTTTTTCCTTTTACTCTCTGCAAATAAAAGAGTGTCCATAGATACTTGGGTTGAAACACTGACTATTCATTCCATAATAGCTCTTTTACAGCCCACTGTGGATGATAATTATGTAATTACAGTACTTTTAAGGCTATATTGTCTACATGATAAACCAGCAATTACCTGATTAGAAAAATTTTGGAGACCAATATTAAGTACATAATAGACCACAAGTCTGGTCAGCCATGCAATTATGAACCAGAACTCATGCTGTTCCTAATCCAAAATTATCTAAAAGCAATGCTGTGTGCATGTGCAAAACATAAGTTTAAAACCTGGTTGTCTCAGTTTCCTTTAATAATATTAAACAGTAACAGATGTTAGTTTGGGTTGAAAATTGTTTTCTTATTTTGTCCATTTATTTTTAAGTTCATTCTACTTTTATACCAACATAAATCTGTCTTACTAGTTGATGCCATTGTGACATTCCACTTTTAACCCAACTCATTTTGAGCGATAGAAATGTATCCGGAGTTTATAGATGACTTAATGCCCAGTGAGGTCAGAGTAATCTTTCCAGAAGGTAGATTTTTTAATAGAGTATGCAAGAATCGTATTAACATGTGTATCTTTTTTCCATGTTATACTTGTTTCCATGTTATACAATCTAAAGCTATAAAAATATCTGTTTCACTGTACTAAGAAAATCCCCTGTTAGAGAGAGATTATTTGAATATTGATAACACTGAAACTGGTGAGGATGGCAAATGTGCTGAGGCACAAGTGAGCAGGAAGTTCATATGCTTGATGCCCTGCCTTTCCCATGAGAAGGAGTGATAGACAGGTGAAGGGAGACTCCATGATGATGGGGCTGGGGATACCTAATGCTGATGATGCTGGAAGTGATAGGGAAAGGTGGCTGGGCCTGGGCAGCTGGGGCAGGAGCACCACAGCTCCTGCCTCAGCAAGTCTCCGATACAGTTGCGGCGCAATCACACAAACTTTATTTCTGAAAAATTTCTGTGCAAACACACTTCTTAGAACAGAGATAATATCTTGGGGTTTTTGTTTGTTTGTTTGATTGGTGTTTATTTGAGTGGGAGGGTTGGTTACTTGGTTTGGTTTTTTACTTTCAAATTAGAAGATTAAGCAACATCTGTAGGAAGAGTAACCGTCCAATCCTTATGAATCATATATCATACAATGGTATCATATAACCTGATCTCAGGCTCTGTGCCACTATTAACACCTCATTTTCGTAAACTCTCAGGTTGCTGAGTATTAAACACAAGTGACCACAGTATCCAAAAAGCACTGTATGTTAAGATTTGGGAGGGAAATCACTTTAATTCCAACTTCCTTTCCTGCACCTGAACCATAATAATACTAACAACCATAATAACTGTACAATCCAACTGATTCTTTAAAAAAAATCTGTCACAGGCATTTTACTGATGGATGTATGGGAAACTGACATTTATGCATATATTTTGTAAACCAAAATCATATGAGTTTCAATATCAATGAAAAGATAGGATCCTGTATCTTGGGATTTGTCTGTGTCCTGGGAAGTGTCCCTACAAATGTTCTGCAGTAAACCAGTTTCTGACCTGGATCTCAAGCTGTATTTGATGGTTGTATTTCCCATTTGTGATAGAAAAAGTCCACTCTCATTCCATACACACTGGTGAGTTCATGAACTATCAGAGGAAGTTTTCATATTGTGAACATCTGTTTTTTCCCCATTCAGCTGCACAACCACAGCTGGGAAAGGCATGAACTGAGCTGTTACTCATTTCTGGAATAAAAATAGATATAGTCAATGACTTTAGGCTTTGGCTATGAGCCTGAGACCATCATTTAAGGCTTTGTAATACACTACATTGCATTAAATTAATTTACTTAATTACAGGATTCTTAGTCAAGAAAGCATTTGAAAAGAATGTAGGAAAAAGCAGAGTCTTTTCTGAAAAATTAAACCAATGGTCTATCTTCTGAAGGCATATAGCACTACTTCTCAATCATTGACTAGCCAACACATCACAGACATCATGCATGGATCCAAACAGCTGAAAAACTGGCACAGTAGTTAATATTTTTCCTGGAAGCACTGATTTCTGGAATTCATTTCATGAAATGATGTAGCAGTTCAGGTGTGGCCTATGGTCTCTCCTGTAGATTTAGCACTGTGCAGTACAATCATAGATAAGGAAAATTATCTAGGGATTACTTCTTATGAGTAATTCTGTTTGAGAGCTAATTTCAACATGGTGAATAGAAGAGGTTCTTGTATTCCTGGGAGGAAATAATGGTATGGGACAGGTTTATTCAGCAAAGATACACAAGGAAAGAGTGCTTTCTAACATATCCACCTCTGCTGCATTACTGTTTCCTTGTCTGGGAGATCTGGGCATCTCCCAATTGAAAAGGGTTTGAACAAGGGTTGGGATCAAGGAGAATGAAATTGTTTTCCCCATGAAACCAGAAGAAAATTCTGAGCAAGGTGAAATCAACCTATCATTTGTTACCTTTCCTGTAAAAACTTTCTAATAGCAGTGATTGCTGGAGTCTTGCTCTGGGCTGATCTGACTGTGGGAGCCTGACTCAGAATGACTGGAAGGGTCTTCTGCACAGCACGTCATAGAATGCTAGAAGAGGGTGCTGGCTAAATCTTTGCTGAGAATCCTGTGGTGTTTTTAAATTAAGCAAAGTGGAAACAAGAACTTATCCAGAACACTACAGCAAATTTTTTTGCAAACTAACCAAGGGAGACTAATGCCCCTCTTGCTTGAAAGACAGCAACTGTCAACTCTATGGATTACCTCAGTAGCATCTTGGAGTCAACCCACAACGGTGTTAAAACCTGAATTAATGAAAAATTGCTTTTCATTAATTCAATTTTCAAAGCCATTGACATAGATGATCCAAATACAGCTGAAGCAAAATAACATTTTCAGAAATGTAACTGCCTTTGCCTTAGTAGTATTCAAATTTCTAAAACACTTCACAGTTAATTAGAGAAGACACGGTGCAGTCCTCTTCTTCTTCTTTTAATGGTACACATGTATGAGTAAGTGGTAAAATCTATCATTGCAGAAGTCATTCATGTAAAATGTTCTGCTGTCTCTGGCTTGTAAGGGAATGTGTCCCACCCTGACACATCTGAGTTACATGTTTTCTCTGGCTGCATGGAAAATAGCAACACATCTGGCAATTCCTAAACCGGGACTTTAGGAATCATTGATAACGAGCAGAGGAGTGTGGACCTCTAACCACTCATCTCCCAGTGAGCCTGTCCCTCTCTCTCCACCTTCCCTTCCTCTCCATAAAACTCAGGAAGAGGTTTGAGGTTGACAGCAGAAAGCCCTGCCATAGGACAAAAGTTCACATATGCAGAAGAGAGTTCCTCTGGAGTAGTCCCAGATTAGAGGACAAATCCATGTCAAACACAACAGCCACTGAAGACATCCCCCTGTGCAGTTTTGTAGCCTGCCTCCTCTCATACAGATGCAGTAGGGCAGACCTGTTTTATTTAAGAAGAAAAAAGAAAACAAAGCCTCCCAAATACTCATTTTTTCCATTAGGGAGAGAATGAAAAAAATTGAACAGCATGTGGTAGATATTAGTCATGTTCCTTAGTACACTATTTAGTCTGAATTTTCTGTGTAGTGTGGTGGCAGGCATTGGTGGTAAAACTTGTATAATCTGTTTTGAAAATTCACCTTCAAAAAATGGGTATCAGGGACTTTTTCTTTAACGTTTTCCCATAAGTGAGTAAGTACTGTTTCTATTTTACAAAATGTGCAAATAAAACAGAGTGTATGAGAAGTCATCACAGGAGCGTGATGGGAACTTGGATCAAGATGAGAGTGTATCAATCGTTTCTACCCACTGGCAAGGATCAGCTGTCCTTTCTCCTCCTAATCTGCCTCCTGCTCTTCCCACCCCACTTCCTACTCTCCTACTGTTCTCTTGTTGTGAATTCTTCCATATGCTTCTTGTTTTTACAGTTCTTCCCTCTCCTGGAGATGGAAGTGAACTTATATCATCATCTTCAAATATCTTCTCTTAAAATACATTTTTTTGAGATCCTATCAAATGGGAACTCATGAGAACCTGTGTTGGCATGAAAGAGCAGAATATGTCTGATGACATATTTTAATGAGTTACCAGTTACTGTAGATAAGCAAAGAAGAATGAATTGAGTCTTACTCTAACAGGGAATTATATTTTCTTGATTGTTTAATTGTCCCTTGTCTCCTTACAGGCATATAATAATACATCTATTAACTTCCTATGTTAAAGAAATTGATAGTCCTACATTTCCAGACCAACACAAGCCACCAGTTGGAGGGTTTTGATATTGATACCTCTGTCCAGACCTGTGAAACAAATATGATTTATGTAATTCAGAGGAGATTTTCTAGTTCAACAAGAGCAAGTTACTTCTGTCCTGCTTGCTCTGGTGAATCACAGCAAGCACACCCAAGCTATTTCTTTAGCTGAGATACAAACCCAGTACAGAAGATAGTGGAACTGCTGGTGTCCTCTTCATGGGAAAGAAGATTCATTATCAAAATTCACTTTTGGGAAAGATGTGGATGTATGTCAGCACTGCTATTTTACTGGACAGTGTTGCCAGCTATTAGAAGGGAGAAGCTGGATGGTGTTGTCATACTACAGGAAACAGTGGTGAAAGAAAAGGATGGTGGACAGAAAATTAGGTGCTCCTGCAGCTGTGATTACTGAGAAGAAAATATGCAAAAAGATATATTGGTGTTTCCTCTGATATATCTGCCTCTGTGGCTCCCAAAATTGGAGCATCTGCACAAAGCTCTTCTGCTCTTACTACCAAGATTACAACAGCTGCTGAGAGAATTGCTTTCTTTTCCTGCAGTACAATTAATTAATCTTTATTCAGCCCCGTTATTTCTATCAAGTATTACACATAGCATTTCTCTGCATATTTATCAGGAGAGTGCACAACGGTATAATGAATGTGTTGAGCTTTTTGAACAGCCACACTAGTGTTGCAACTTGAAAGATGACAAAAACCTCAAACATTTCCCGAGGTTTTGAAAAAGTCCAGCTGTCTTTTATCAAATAGAACTGCTCCTTCCCTGCAGCCTTTACTACAGTCTTCTTGAAGCCTAGGACCATGGAATTGCAGAGGTACCACTGTCTACTATGCATAAGACACAAGTCTCCTAACTCTTCAGCACAGCACAGTTTGGACAGGGCATAAAAAACATCTAACCCAAAGGGAAACACATAGAACCTGAACATGAACATGGCTTAAATTTTCCTATTGACACCATCTCTTCCATGTGCTATATGTGACTTTACCTTCTTTGACCTCTGTGGGTCAGCTCCTAAAATCACAGTAAGAATACAATTGCAGCCTTTAGTTAATATGTTTTCATAAAATATATGTCTTGAAAGCAAATTGAACCATATCTCCTTTTCCAAGGTATTTCAGTTCCTCAGAGTCTGGGGTGCACTAACAGAAATTGTAACTGGGAGGCTAAAGGAGCAACCATCTGCAGCTAAATCACTCAACAAGCCAAAGGGCAGCTCCAGGGCCACCAACATAACAGCCTTGAGAACCTGTGGAGAAGACAGGTGCTTCTATATGCAGGAGAAGTCCATTTATGCCCCTAGGTCTTCTTTGTGCTTGGAGATGACTCTGCGCTGAGACCAATGCACACACACAGCATCCTTCCTTTGATAAACACATATTTTGAAAAGACATCTCAAGTTCAAGAGCTGAAAATAAATGAATGGATGAATGAATTAATGAAAAAATAAATTGCTGGTTTTGGAGTTACTGTTCTCATTTCCTCAATGACTAGATAAACAAAAAAGCAATGGAGATGAGACACTCCTCTCAAACTACAAAGAAGCATATGAAGCACGCAAAGATTTCAGGAAACATTTGGACATGCCCTGATTCCTTCTAAAAGAGCACAGATTGAAGAGAAGGTCGCTCCTTGGTTAGTGGAGAATTTTATCCTTCTGGTTTCAATCTATGAATTATATCCATTTAATTCTTAGGTTTTGTGCTGGTTCCTTTATGGCTGTTGTATGTCCTGTTGAATGAGGATGATTCTTACATTCTTGAAAAGAGCTCTGGTGAAAGTAAGAACTTGCTCTAGATTTCAGTGTTGAAAAACACCTGTGATGTATTGCTGTCTAATGTTAATTCTTATCTTTGAGTTTGCTTTAATTTTTGGTGTTCAAAATCAAAATTCATCTTTTTACACCATGTGCCAACTACTAGACTTCTACAGCTGCCTAATGGGAAACTATCATCCCAGTGATCGTTCATCTCTCTTTGTTTAAATGTCACCTTTTCCTCAGTATAATCTGCTAACTCATCCTCTCATACGACTACCAACAGGTCTCATGATGGCACATAGCCTAGGATTGTTTGACCTCAATCCCATCTTTCTGATTGCCATTGAACAAACTGTCAAACCTGGGTCTAGAAGTTTTTTATTTATTTTAATCTCAACAGCTGTGATGCTGTTCAACAAAATAGAAAGTAGTTTTCCTAAAATAGTCCCAGGAATAGCTGGCTTCTGTTACCAGATTAGCAAATCTGATCACATCCCAGAACCTTTTCTTTTTGAAAGAAATTTCTTTTTCATTTTATAAACTGCAACTGCACATCTTTTCATGTTTACATTTTTTCATGAGCATTTTTTTCAGGTTTGTTGAAAATAATTTACCAATTCGTCTTAGATCTATAGATCAAGCACAGTGAACTAGTTGTTTTGCTTAAAATCTGACAGGCATTGATTTGTTTTTAGATGTTGTGAAGACCATCTTCCTAATGACTGAAGACTGTAGCATTGCTGTTCATGTATCATCAATCAGACATATTTTTCTTCCAAAATGTTCTAAGATTATTTACGCCAATCAATTTCTTGCCAAAACCCCAGAGGTTGATATACTTCTGAAAGCACAAATTTCATAAATTTTCATTTACTATTTTTGAAATGTTTCCTTAAGTAATGTAGAAAATACTTTAATCCAGAAGGAAGTTGGTACACTAAATTAAATGGAAATGCATTGAAGCAAAGGAATATATTCAAATTGTTAGATAGAAGTTCTCTTGAAGCATTTCACAGGACAGAAATGTATAAACATCCCATCTAACATTTGGCTGTGTTGTATCTGATATCCTGGATTACTGCAGGATCAGAGGCTGAGGAAATATCTCAGGACATATGGAAATTAGACTGTCTTTGGATCCATATGGGAAATGACTCTGAGAGCAGAGCAGAAATTTACAGGCCAATGCTACTTCCTGTGTGAAAAAGAAAATCCTCCACAGGAATTGTTGTTATCCTTGGTGTTTCCATTTATTCCCAAAGTTGTATATTTAATTTGGCACGTTTTCCTGTACCCACTGGTTGTTCACCAGGCTTTTGGGCTGCTATAGCATTTCTACTGTCTAGTTTTCTTTCTTCAGTGGAATTAGTTGGGCTGGTTTGAATTTATTATGAAAATTATCTTCAAAGCATGCAATTTTCCCTTCCCTTCCCTGCAGTATCTTTGAAATGTTTAGTCATGTAGAATAAAAGTGCTTACCTCAAATCAACAGCAGACTAGAGGCAGGAGAATACAGAAACAGATGAAGATTCCCTGTGCCTCTCCTTAAAGGTTATCCTAACCACATTAGGGCTTACTTCGTGACCATATACATATGTGCATATGCAAACCTGCCAACACTGAGAAATTCACAACTGTCTCTCATAGCTTCACTCTGCCCATACAGATGAGTTTACGTGTACAGATAAGTTTGGTGGCACAAACCAGCAGGAGTGGCAGACTGCTATCCGAGCCCTCAAGAGAAGAGCATCTCATCTCTTCCCCACAACTCAAACACCCACAGCAGAGCTGATAAGATCCGAGGGAAGGCCTCTGAGTCCATTAACCTCAGGACAATGCCCTTTGTCCAGGAACAAGCAAACACACAGAGCACAGTGTTTTCTTACTCCAAGACATGTATGTATGCATGTGAACTCTTCTTTGCCCCTAAATGTGCAAAGGCCAACCAGATCAAGTGATTTGTGTTTCCAAGAAAAACATCAAAACCTGTCTGAGGGAAGTGGTCAGGGTAGCTAGTTATCTTCTGTTCTGATTCACTGTCTTTTAACATCTCCACAGTAGTTGATTAAAAATCCAAGTTAAAAGCAAGATTACCTGAAAATCAGCCACCCAAGCAGTTGCCAGGAAAATAGAGCCTTAAAAAAACCCATTGTAACAAATAATGAGGTTCACTATTTGGAAAAAAAACGGGACAAGGAAAGACTTCAAAAAAGTCTTTAGAAATCCTTACACTATTTGACATGAATTAATTTACAACCCTCAGTTCTCAACCTGGAATCACAACAGCTCAAAATCTCAATCCCAGGGAAAATCTTACCCTTCCTCTCCAGATAAAATGACTGATTTATTGCTGAAGGATAAACTGTAAAATGTGATGGGACATGGATCAGGGCTACAATGCTGAAGTATCACTCATCCTAATAAACACTCTCCCTCGCCCCTTACACTTGCACAGTTGAGCAAATGTCATTGTATAGCAATTAATATGGTTGCCTTTTTCTACCTTTAAAACAAAGCAAACAACAAAACCAAAACCTAAAAAACATGATTTCCATTTGACTGAGGTGTGGTATCAATCTCATGAATGGAACTGCCTTGGTGTCCACGCAGCAGTGCCTGCTTGTGCCATCATCAGGAAGCTGTAGGATGGCACTGCTCTTGCAGTATTGACAGGCAAATCTTCACTCTGAAAAAAGCAACAGGCTTTATTATTGCACCTCCACATATTCAAGTTGAAAGCGTGATGAAAGCGTGACAATGTCCGTTTGCATGGAAAGGGACTACTGAGATTACTGGAGAGGACTGGAGGAGGCACAGAGCTGTGGCAGGGACTGCTTTCCCACTGTGTTCTGCCACAGCTGTCTGACTAAGAACAAAACTTGTCATCTTCACTTGCTGATAAATTGAACTTTGTATCTTAGTACCCAGCTGGCGAAAGGAAAGTGGAGTAAGTCATTTGAGTGCCAGTCATGCTGTTAGCTGTGCTATCTGCCTCCAAAGTGAAAAAAAAGTTCCTCCCTTCCCCAAAGCGTTGGTTTGTCCAGTCAGAAACAAGTACAGCAAATTCACCCTTTAGAGTATGATTTCTTTTGTACTGCCAGCACTTGTAAAGTCAGTAACCAGTTTCAAATGCTGGCCAAATGTATTTTGCTTCAGCTTTGGCTCTCAACCTTACACAACTCCTGGTACCTGAAGGAAAAACACTTAGAGGTTTTTCAATCTTAACACACTCCTGTTACACACTTCTGTCAGGAAACAATGCATGCTGCTGAGCCTGCATCTTTGGTGCTTGGGGCAGCATAGACCCAAGAGCAATTAAATTGTGGCTGCTCCATGCCCTCACCCCAGCAAGCCTCAGGACACCTCCAACAAAGGCGCAGCCATGCCCAAAGGGATTGCTGCATCCAGCCAAGGCAGCGGCAGCTTCTCTGCCGGGTGTGGCTGTGGCTGTGCCTGCCTGGCCTTACTGCACTCACGGCTGTCTGCAGCTTCAAGTCACTGTGGAGGTGACATGTGTGACTTCTGTGTCAGGAACACAATGGAGGAACACGCAGCCGCAGTCTGGAGCAATGCACATAGCTGTGTGGTGCCCAGTCCAATATGAGTGGCAGCGCTTGCTGGGCTCTACAAATGTCATCACTGTAAAAACACAGCAGGCACACATAGGATGTCCTTCAGCCTGCTGTTGCTCATGGCTACCCTTTACAGGAACAGGGGCATATATGAGGAAAGCTTCAACCACCTGTAGATATTTACAAGTCCATCGAGAAGAAAAACTAAATGCCTCTGCTTTATTTCTTGTGATGTGTGCATTGTGTTACATCTGGATGTGTCAGGATGTATTATGTCACGTGATGCTCTGTAACCTGGTGGCACTGAAAGTGAGTGTCAGGCTGCAGAAGTACCTTACTCAAGACAGATTTAAAATGAACAAAAGAGAAAAATTAAATAGCTGCTTCCAAGCCAGGGGACCCAGCAGAATTTTTCTCTCTTGTCTATGAAAACGTGTCAGCTGGGACATCTCTGCCTACAGAAACATGTCCAGATGCCAGCTCTTTTGCCCCACTTGTATCCAATCTCTACAGAGTGATGAGGTGAAGTTTATTAAGCAAGGGAGGGAAAAGAAAAATGATCCAACAGAAATAATCTTTTATTAATTCAAAAGATTTGGGATATTTGAGGCTTTCTACTGCAAACTGTTCATTTGGCTGCATCTCACATACATGTATGAATGCCTGTTTCAGCAGAGCCAGTCACTCTTTTGTACTTCACTTCTGAGAGAGTAATGTTAAATCAATACAATCAAATATAGTGTTAAAATGATAATTTTTAGTTTACTTTACACTATTTGGATCTTAAAACTTGATTTTTAAACAGGGCTTGGTGCTTGTTTTTCCATTCAACATTTTGAAGAGAAAAAGGAACCCCACTGAAACTTGTATCTCACTGAAATAACCGGATATAGGAGTGCCCAGAATTAAAGGCTGAATTAAATAATGGAAGTAAATAGTAATATTCGTTACTGTAAATGGTAAAACGACGCCTTTCTTTTAAAAGAAAGCCTAATAAATCTTGTACATAATGTATATGCTAGAAATGGGAAGGAACTCTTAAAATAAATGGTGTGAGGTTTTTTTCTCCACTCAGCTTTATTTTCCTAAGCTTCAAGTGGCAGCTTTTGCTTGTGGAGGCTCTCCTGTGAGGTTACACTGGAAATTTAACAGGCTGCTGCATACAATTAGCTCAGCTTCAGCCCCGTGGGCTTCCCATTCTGCACAGGGAAAAAGGACACCCCGATGCCACAGAAAGCAATTAATAGCCCTGTAATAAAACTCCTGTAGTAGTAATGGTAATCAGCCATGATAGTCTGCTAATTCAGGAGGACCGAGGTTTCTTTGCAGGCAGAGACAGGATATTTTGTTGGACCAAACAAAAATAGCAAGTGAAAACACACATGTGCTCAAGCTCACAAGCATGAGGCTGAACCAAAAGAAGGATTCACATGCTTGAAATTTTATTGATTCAGTTTTTGCAAGTCTTTCATGTGTTCTAATAAGATATTAAACTTTCCAATTAAAATCAAACTAAAGTGCATACTCAAGTAATTTGAAGAAGATTAAAAAATGGTTTGTTAACTTCCCTTTTCAGCCAGGGCCCCTCCAGTTCTGCCGGCAGGCGCATTACAGAAAGGGTCTACTTTTTCAATGTGCAAGTGAAACAGCCTTTTCTCACTCTATAACAAAAGAAACTCCTGCTGTTCTTGCTACAGAAATGGAAGAGGTGTTCCTTTTAGTCAAAAACAAATGTACCCTTTTACTTGCAGCTGAACATCAAGAGCTTTCATAGAATCCTAGAATCGTGGAAAGGGTTGGGTTGGAAGGGACCTTAGAGACCGTCTAGTTCCAACCCCCCAAATTTCCATGTCTTTCTTGTGCTGGGGGTCCCACAGCTGGACACAGTACTCTAGGTGGGTTCTCATGAGAACGGAGTTGAGGGGGACAATCACCTCCCTTGACCTGCTGATCCCACTTCTTTGGATGCAGCCCAGAATATGGTTAGCTTTCTGGGCTGTGAGTGTGCATTGCTGGGTCATCTTGAACTTCTTGTCGCCGAACACCCCCAAATCCTTCTCCTCAGGGCTTCTCTCATTTCATTCCCAGCCTGTAGTGGTGTTGGGATTGCCCTGACCCATGCACAGGACCTTGTGCTTGGTCATGCTGAACTTCTTTAAGGTTCATAGGGGCCCACCTCTTAAGCCTGTCAAGGTGCATCTGGATGGCATCTTTTCCCTACAGCGTGTCGACTACACCACACAGCTTGGTGTTGTCTGCAGACTTGCTGAGCGTGCACTCAAGCCCACTGTCCGTGTCACCAACAAAGGTGTTAAACAATGCCAATCCCAATACAGACCCCTGAGGAACACCACTCATCACCGGTCCCCACTTGCACATTGAACACAACAGTTTTGAGTGTGACCACCCAACTTTATTCCTTATCCACTGAGTGTAGATACCCATCTGTGAAATCCATGGCTCTCCAGTTTAGAGACAAAGATATCACACAGGACAGTGTCAAAAGCTTTGCACAAGGCCCTGAAAGGTTGGGTTTTTTTTTTTCCTGTCTCCATGCAAGTGAAACTAGTGTGTATAGCATACAGCTGAAGGTGTTGTATTGGACTGTGTGCCTCTCAATTAGTGCAGATCAGAATATATGGGTTCTTACTGAATTCTAACCAACAATGAATTAGTTTTGCTAATGTAAAAAATATGGAAGTGAAGCCACACAAACTCATAAATCTCTTCTAGCAATTTTCATGAGTCTTTAAAAAGAAAATACAGAATAAAAAGTGGCTCTGCTTCTCTTTTTCTGCCTTTAGCACTGAGAAGTTGCAATACGGTAATGATAGTTTTATGTGTGCTTGTGACAAACAGCGAGTGATACATTGTGGTCAAGGAAGTGGTTTTTCTGTTCCATATAACAGCAGGTACCACTGCTGCTTGAATCAGGAACAGAATTACTATAAACTAAGAATGAGAAGTCAAAGTAAGTTCAGAGGCAAGGAAGGGGAGAGACCTTTTACACTGCGAGGCACTCCTACATGAGGGAGGCAAGAACACCAGCATTTTTTGCTTGCAGCAGTTGCCACCGAGAGCTGTTTAGCTCCCAGAACTGAACCATCCTGAGGTTGTTTGTGCCTTCCCTGTCCTCGGCATTACCAAGTTCCCAGCCTGTGCAAACACAGAACTTCACACTATCTGAAAAAAAATCACACACACATTTGCCACCAGTTGGCCCTAGCTCATCAATATATACATATTAGCTTTCAACAGGATTCAGCCTTGATATTTTCCTACTTCCAGCCTGTCCCACTTTGGCTATGTTGTGCTTATTTGCACCTCTAACAGGCCGCAGTAAAACCGTAATTTGCACCTTTCGAAGGAGGAAATTCAGAGGCAAAACTAGAAAGGTGTTACTGTTCAAAAGCTGTCAAAACAGAAATTTAATCAGGGAAATCCATACAAAAGGGAATGTGGGACAATATGTGATGACAGCCTCTTGTTACAGTGCCTGTGCTCAGCATGGGGCTTCTGGATCACACTTCTTCTGGTGCAGCTGAGACATACACTCTGCTTTCCAGGTGGCTGAGCTAGGTAAAGCAATCTCTCCTTCATCCCGCTTCCTCTCTAATGTGATCAAATCCATCATTCCTTTTGTTATCTCCTTTTGTGTTTGCTTTGCCCCACAGTAATTTGCTAACTGCATATCAGGCAAGTGCTTTAAAAACATACAAGCCTGCTGCAAGTTAAGTCATAGTTATCAGATGTAGTGGTAGTGAATCATGCTGACAGATTGGCTCTGTTTATCTCAAACAAACTGTCAGCAATGTTCAGTTCCCAAACCTAAAGCACGGAAAAGGCTTTCAAATACACACACAGATCAGATCAATGCATCATATTTTGCATATTTCATAAAGGTATCACATGTATGTCTGCATGTAACAATCTGAACGTGCTGTTTACAAAGATACTTGGTATCTCTACAAGAGAAAGCAATTAAGGCTCACGCAGCTAGTGGGGTGGGAGTGGATTTTCTCTTGCTTGTTCTGCCCAGCGAGTCTGGCTGGGGTCTGCAGAAGCTGCCGAGCTGCAAACGCTGATGTACTTCCTTTGGTGCTCTGACTCTGCTTCATGCAAGGCTCCCAGTGGTTTCATGCCGCTCTGTGCTGCACTGGTACTCCAGATGAACTGAGGGACCACGTGGCAGCTCCGTACAGGAGTACGGACAGCACAGAGTGCCTGAGTGGCCAGAGGACTCATTTGCCACAAACAATAGGCAGCATTAAAATGGGTTTGCTTTACACCACCTGGGAATTTCCTCCCTCACAAGGGGCTGTATATAACTTACTTCTCTTTCTCTGCTTCAGCCTTGAAATTTTGCTTACAAGATTAGTTTTCTTTAATGTCTTAGAAATTTTAAAAACATTTTAAACTGACTTTCTTGAAAAGATGCACCCTCTCAACATGATCATGTTTCCAAAGTTGTAAACACATAGGCATACATCTATGATTTTTGCAGCAACCTTTGCTTACCTGGCACAGAGACCCTTCTGTGCTTGGATGAAGATTGGGAACCTAAGGTGACATTCTTAAAAAACCCCTTAGTTCGGTGTGACTCTATTTCCTGTGTTTGTAAAAGAAACCTCTTCTATTTTTTAAAGAACTTTCAAAATAATTTACTTCCCTGCACAAGATTCAGAATTAAGAATAATATGATACCAGATCTGTTTGAAATTTATAACTGCAAAGTTCAAAGCTGTAAATCTCGGGAACTGAATAGTTCATATTAAACAACCTACCCACAGCCTTGCTCAATATTTAAATGGAAACCAAGTCAGACCATTTGAGGCTAGAGCAGAGGAAGCATAGGATCATAGAATGCATTAGGTTAGAAGGGACCTTTAAAGGTCGTTTAGTCCAACCTCCTGCAGCAAGCAGGGACATCTTTAGATCAAGTTGCTCAGAGCTTCAAGCCTGTCCTTGAATGCCTCCAAGGATGAGGCCTCTACCACCTCTCTGAGCAACCTGTTCCAGTGCCTCATCACCCTTATAGTGAAGAACTTCTTCCTAACATCCTACCCTGCCTAGTTTAAAACCATTACTCCTCATCCTATCACTACATGCCCTCTACAAACAGCCCTTCAGGTACTGGAAGGCCACTATAAGGTCTCCCCTGAGCCTTCTCTTCTCCAGGCAAAAAACCCAGCAGCAGTGGGTTGTTTTGTTTTTCACTTCTCCTTGTTTTGGGGGTTTTTCTGTTGGTTTTTTTTTTTCTACTTGTCAGAAATCCTTCCCCATATCTGTGAGGCATCATTTCTAATTTTCCTGAGCAGGGAACCTAAGATGTTCCAGATCTGCCCTCACCTGAAGAGGCTGGCAAGCATTTAAAATGTGAGCAAGGTTTCTCATTAGGAAGAACTAAAAATAGGAGTTCAGAACCAGGAATGTCCTGTTGAGAGAGAGAGAGTGCTGTTCACAGTTTATTCATGTGTACAGGAATTCAATTAGGATCAACCTGGACAGCCACCAACATTGTTGTGATAGGGTCATGTAGGAAAGGAAGGCTTTGCAGGGCTGTATGTTGCTATATAAACTGTCTCAGAGCTGCAGCGCCCGTCCCATCACTAGGTCTGTGTGCTCCCCAGGAAACAACAGCTTGTTTGCATCCATTACCACTGAACGTGGCAAATAAGGCGCTCCGAAGGGCGCTGTGGCTAGAGGCACAGCGGTTGGGTGTGATACTAACACCTATGTTGTGTTTATGATCCAGGACAGGATTACAAATTGGCATCTAGCCACACTAGACAATAATTAAGTCAAATTTAATTCCCTTGATCTATTTTACAGCTAGTGAAAAATGGATTTGTTTATGTAGGAAGACAAGGGGGAGACAGTAAATTCTTTACTTTGTAGGAAACCCGGTGATGTTTCTTTCCTGCTAGGTGAACAGGGCTCCTGCCTTCGGCTCCTGCCTTCTCACACGATGTGTCAGTCTACAGCCCTCATCACGTTTCTGAGAAGGACTGAAAAGACTGCTGTGCTATCACTCTTTGTGCTTGACATTTCACTGTGCCAGTTCTGCTTCGGTATGACTTTTTTCATCTCCAGCCATCATCACCTTTAGCCAGTGCCTGCAAACAGTGAGAGAGGAAATGGCAAGTTGCTCTCGCCCCAACGCTGCTGGTACCCTCCCAGCTGGCAACTTTGTTTCCCTACTTTTATGATTATCTGTTAATTAGGAGAGGGTAGACTTTGTAGGGGACAAGAAGAGGAGGGTCTAGAGAGATTTTTGTGGGTCTTTCAGATCCTTTTACAGCTGTTGTAAAAGAATCTAGGACTTGCAGAAATTCATCAGAAAGGCGGAAATTCTGCAGATAGGTAGTCAGAAATACTGGGAGACACAAAAGCTGCCTGAAAGATATCTTTACTTTTTCTCCTTGTTTTCAGGGCATTTAGCAACAGGTTTTTGTGCTTGGAAATGTGGCAGATAGAAAATTTTATACAACTTTCCACCTTCATAGATCTGGAAATGGTGTGCAGCTTGCCAAGACCGAATGAAAATGTAACCTTCTGTTTCCTCTTCTATAGCATTATCTGTACCTGTAGTACAGGCTACAGGAAGGGGGGGAAGCAAGCTAAATAAGACATTTTTCTCACTCTATGATGTTAAAGCAAATTTCAGATACATTAAAAATATTCCCTTCACAGTACTTTGCATGTTATATAAAGCCCTGGGAATGAATCACTTACAAATTGCTGATATTTTTTAAATGACAAACTAAAACGGAAAAAGTTTCCAATGGCATTCACATAGTTCTGTGAAGCCAAACCTGCTCGGGCTTCAGCTATGAGCTCAGCATTGAAGTGACTGAATCTGTCAGTCACCAAAGGGCCACCGGCTCTTTCTTGTCTCCTTGGGTTTGTGGAAAGCAGCTTTCTCAAGTCTGCAGCGCCCTGATGCACCACCTACACAGATAGATGTACACAAGGGATTTAAAGAATTAAGATAATTTGAACTTTGCTTTGGAAACAAACACAGCTTTTTCTTATTGGATGAGAACAAAACTGTCAAGGAATATTTTTAATGTCATTACAAATGTATTTAATTGTTCCTTCCTGGTTTTCCTTCTTCTAACTGAAACAATTTTTGTTCAGTTCCCTGGTGAAACTACTGAAAACCAAGACTTTGGGACACCAGAATATGTATTTTACATCATCACAGAAGACACAAGAAAAAGCTTCATAACTGAAGAGTCTAGTGTGAGATAGATATGATAAAATCTGCCCTCTTAGCTCTCCCTTTTTATAATATCGAATATCTAACGGTTTCAGTGGAATCTTTCAATTCTTGGCTGTGCTGAGGGATATCACGAGCCTTTTATAAAAATGAAAGATACTGTGAGTCATCAGTCTCTTTTTCCAATAATAGACCTGGGTAAGCTCAGGGTCTGTCTGGCCCTGCTTTATCAGGTTTTATGTCACATAAGACACAGGAGATGAATTTAATCTTATTTCTTTAGACACACTACCTAGTCCGAGCAGCCTGTGTTTCAGACACAGACTTCCTTGCACGTAGCTGAGGATGTCACATGACAAATTTCTGTTATTTTACTCATCCTAGAACTGTAATTTTTTGCATGTTCTGTAAACTCCTAATTCTCCCTCTCTCATTTCACCACCATCACCTTTATAAAGTAGCATTCTGCTTTCCTGTGTTGCTATGACAACATTTACACTTGCCTTTTGAAGGCATAATACGTGGCTTCTCTCCATATTTTCATCAGTGTGCTCTTGTGCTAGAGGGACACACAGGGGAATGAAGGCAATCGCAGATAAAGCTTTAAGCAGCAGGCTGCAACTTTACTTCTCAACATTAAGGGCATGTTAGTGAGTCTAGTATAGATTTACCTATGATACAATTCCTCAGTGTACCCCTAAGACAGATTAATTCAGTTTAGGCTTCTGAATCTTCTTCCTCAGTGCAAGAGAGGGAGAGCTTCAGACCTGCCTCACTCCTGCCTCCTCTCATGCATGCAGAAAGACCCCCAGCAAAACTCACAGTGACCTTTACTTCTAGGACTTGTCCACTAATCCCAGAGAGGGAGAGCAGCTAAAAGGAACTGAAGGTTCAAAAAGGATGCAGGTTATTTCTTAAACTAATCAGGAGGCAGAAACAAAGAGCAAAAGCCCTTTCCTTCACCATCCAGCTGCTCCTCGGAAGGTCTGTGTGAATGTAGCGTATGGCAAATATAGGAACTAATGCTTGCACCTGATAAGAGTGACGGTTGGTTGTATGGGCAGCGAGGAGTGCTGTGCTCCAGCTCCCAACAGAATCCTCCGTGCCACTACCTTGCCAATGACTTTCTGTATTACGAACTGACCAACTGAACTCTGCCTTTTCACAGGTCTAGAAGCTGGCTGGCAACTAAGCTACAGTAGTGGTAAGGAACAATTGGGTCTTAATTAGAAATTCCAGTAGCTAAAAACTGCCTCCCTTCACCAAGTGCCTGGTTCTCCTATTTAAACCGCAAGACCTGAGTCAGATATGTCTTACAGACTGTGGCACTCTCTGTTTGGAACACAAAAACAGATGGAGACATCACATTCCCTCAAAGCACCAGAGATAGGCTGGCTTAGCTCATGCTTGTTTAAGTTGTCTTTACAATCCTAGGGAAGTTATACAGCAGGTATATCTCTATTCCTGGCACTGTCAGCAAGCTGAGCTGCCTCTCCTCAGGCTGTGGGAGCATTGTCCTTTTTTTAACAGAGCGTACCTCTGCAACACACTAGCTAAAGGAAAAGTGTGTACTCTCTGAGCATGGGAAAATATTGAACTCTGAACACTGCTGACAAGATGCTAAACCATGTCAGCAGCCTACAGAACAAATACATTTCCAAACAAAATGTGTTGCATTTAAATAGATTGTTAGTATGTCCTTCAGTGTGTAATGGTGTCAGCTGAGTGGGCTTAGAAAACTCACTGCAGTCAGAACTAAGTCCCACAAGAAGCATGAAACTCCAACACTAATGTAGCTTGTATGAGCATGCCATGAACTCAGGGAAACCACGAGGGCCTCTCTTGCTCCAGCTCTGAACCCTGTCTTGCCCAGTAATCCTCTGCCACTCCCACTTTCAGAGATATCCCTCAACAAAATGCAATCCACACAGTCTTTGGAAGGCAGATAAACACACGGAAAATTATCAACATAGAACAAACATGATTTAGCATGCACAGAGGCCAAATCAAGTTTGCACAACACTAGCAACCGTTCCACTTTTGACAGAGAGGCTGGGTACTGGTGACATCTCTTCAGCACCCGTCTCCAACTGTGGACAAGCCACTTAAGCAAAACAAGAAACAGAAGGTGGCTACAGCTGTCTCAGAGGGAACCTGATGATCTCCATCCCCAAACCCTGCAGTATAAATCACAGCTTCACTTCTCAGCTCCATTTTGATCTCCCTGCACTATTCTATCAATAACAGCTACTACTTTCTGGATCTGATTTGTGATAATATCCACATTGTAACCACTGTCAGCTTCTTAATGTTTGTGTTGTTTTTTTAATCCAAAGATGCATGTTAGAACTCAGAATCAATAACTACCCCTCCACCATGAAGGACAACAAGCTGAAGAACTAAGCTTCAGTACAGATTTGCAGGGCTTAAACCAATTTTCCTGTTCATGCTGTTGAAACCTGGGAATTACAAAGACACTGCTAAAAGAGGCAAATTTGGGCATAAATCATTGGCATATTCTGCATAGATGCTGGGAAGAGTTGCTCCTGTGTAACAGGAGAACTGAAGGGAAAAGGCAAGGGGGAGTTAGGAGCCTCTCAGCTTCCAGACCTTCAGTCTTTCAGAAGGCCATTCCCTCACGCAGTCATTTTTGTCCTCACTGGAGGAGAGGGCAGCTCTGGGTGGGATGTGTTCAGGCCATTCCCACGTGTGCCAGTGGCAGGAGCACCCTGGTACCCACACAGCCGCAGAGACAACGTGCGATGCAATCCCACTGAGCCTCAGTCCTGCTCCCTCGTTTCCAACACGCTTTCATGTCTCCACACAGATTGACTGTGACACGTTTACATCCAGCAGCGTTCCTCTACAGCAGGGGATTTCTGTTGCAAATTTATGGCTGGATTACGTCCCTTCTTAAGCTACCTCATGGGACAAAGCAGCTGTAACACATGGGCCTCACAACACTCCCACCACACTGGAAGCGAGCAGGAGCAATGGGCAGTAGTCTTACCCAGCATCTGTTATGTTTTGCCACAACCTCTCTCTAATGTGGTCAGATAATTTTAGGCAACACCCTTCTCACTGAGGTAAACAGTTTCAAAGCTTGTATTTCAGGTGTAAGTAAAGTAGGAGACGAAATACGCGTGTCCTCGGAAGGCATATTTTCCTAATTTCAGCAGTGTGGCTTTGTGTTGCATCATTCCTGTTTAACACTCTGTTTAAAAAAAATCTACAAAATAAGTATAAAACAGTCAAAGTTTGTGGTTATGAGTTGGTTGTGGGATTTTTTTTTTCTGATTGCTCAGTGATATTACTACATGTATGCAAATAAGGGTATAGTTATTTGTCCATGGTACTCTCTCAGCTCATTTTTTTGTCCCAAGAGAGCAGTCTCAGAATTTTAAGTTTCCTAAGTCAAATAACAGTAAAAAAAATATTACAGCTGGGGACAGTGAGGACTACTAGCTCATGCTGATTTCCTGAATCAGAAGTGCTGTACTGCCCTGTAGTCACACAACACTATTTGCATATTCCTAAAATTATTGTACCTGTAGCTTCCATTAAGCACATGTAATAAGACACTGCTTTTCTTCTGATGGGTGAAAAACATCAGTCTGGAGACCCACACGTAGATGCTGAGGTTACGGTCAGGAATGCCTCACCCATTAGGGTGTGTTGGGTGCTGTTCTTTTTTTATTAACAATGTGGTTGCTTTGGGTTTGGTTCCAAGACCCAAACAATGAAACTTCACTCATCAGCCATGGAAGGTGGTTCATAGCCTGACATCTTCTGTGACAAGGGCTCTCTTAATTCTTCAGTCTTAATTTTATTTCCTTTAATTTCTAGATCATAACTGGAGTGGTATTTGGAATGTTAGCTAACTTCTCTCCATCATTAGGTTGTAGTCCTGCACATACTTATGCACATGATTAACTTTGTTATCACAAGGAATTAAAAATGAAGGTGGCAAAGCCAGAAGTGTATATACATGCATAGTGTGTTGGAGAGCTGAACCTCCTCAAATATCTGTTGACTCAGACAGCTATAATCTCTTAAATGCTGCATTGTCAAGCTACATATTCTGCCTAGGTTAGTCTCCTTTCCAAAAGCCATCCATCCAGATCATTAATCATGTAGGGAAAAGTTACTACAGTCTGTTCAGTTAATTAAATGTCCCAATATGAACATGATATTCCAGGTCTGGTTTCTTCACATCTGTCCATTATCATATACGACTCATTCACACGGTTTGTCACAACCATTGATGTACATCCATGCTCAGAATGATACAGTTCCCAACTGGAAATGCTCCTGGGGGTGAACAGCATATGTTCTGTTTTATGACACTGGAATGGATGCGCATTGCTCAAAGATTTTTCCGTACTTTTTTTTTTTATAATACAAAAAATCCATTCAATAAGACAGAACAAGTAATAAGATTTGGTACAGCAGAGTATTATCTACCATGAGGAATCAGACAAGTCTAAAGGAGGAGTGTTATTTTCAATGCTTTAAACTGGAATTCATAATTGAATATAATATTTATCTTGAATAATTGAATAGAATATTTATCTCAAATAAGAGCACTAGAAGTTCCAGAATTTTGTGGTGCTTTCCTTATGCATTAAAGCACAAGGAATAAATTGATTGATAAATAATTACAAAGTACAAGAATATTAAATAGCAAGGTAATCACTCTGAGCATAAGAAGAAAAAATTAAATAAGTACTTATGTAACCCCCATTCTCACAGAGTCCTAATGTCTTTCTCACACACAGATGATCTGACATTTATGTCCAACAACATCCAGGCTCTCTACCAAGTGCAGTGCCAAACTAACAGCCATCCTGAGGATTCAGCTAATATTTTCATCGGTCAAGAGCAAAACAGTAAGTTGCATGGGTTCTCATCACTATCATAGTCCCTGCAAGCAGTAGCAGGTGGAAAGTCTTAGCGCAAAAACACAGTACTGTCTGTATTAATCATGATTCTTCCACCCATTATAATACATTTAAGTGCTGTGCTTGCTCTTTAAGACAGCCTTATCTTGATAATCAATGTAGCCAGTCTAGTGAAGTGCCACTTTCCCGCTGAGAGAAAGCACAATTCTTCATACTGCCACAGCCCCCTGCTGACATGTTTTACAACATTTAAGCAGGAAACTGTTAAACCTTACTTCTCTTTTTCCCCCTCTGTGCAGACAGAAATCTTCTTTCCTGCTGGTTTCTCACTTGAAGTAAGAGCCGTTAAGATGTGCCCTGGCTTTTACCCTGAACATTGCCCTAATTTTAACCTTGTGCAACGGTTATCTCAATTTTACTCAGATTTTGAAAACTGACTCGTTAAGTAAGAAAAACTGAGAAAGTGTCTGGTAAAAGATTTCCAATAAGCACGGTAAAAAGGTCACCTACACTAACTTTTCTTCAGAGGTAGGCGGGAGGCAGCTTCAGTGTGTTCACCTACACACCACACAACACAGAGTCAGTTCAGGGCTCATTCTCGCTGTGTAAAGAATGCGTAAAGCAGAGAGGCTGGACTTAGACATCTGCTTCTGCAACGTCAGGCAGGCATTTTCATGCCATGAGCTCCGCTTCTCACCAGCAGCAGTTCTAAAGAAGGAAAGGAAAAAATAAGTTAAGGGACTGATAGCTCTCACAAGCTGAATAAGCACCATTAGTAGATGTTCAAGTTTATGACTGGGGACCTGATACAGGTGCAAGTTTTATGAGTTTTAAACTTTACTTTGACATAATGAGTAAAGGTAAAGCCGGAGGCTTTTATGCCATTATGAGAGACTCTGGCAGCGAGCACTGTAACCTAATTAGTTTTGATGCAGCAAATCAGCAGAGCCACTACTGGTTGTGACCTCTGCCAAGAGCACGAGAGCGCCAGACAAATGAAGCTTAAGATGTTATTAGTTGTTCTGTCACAAAGTTCCAGATAAAATATGACAGGATGTTGTTGCCTGACTTCAGCATCGGTTCTCCAGATGGCACTCAGCACTGGCTTGTAGCAAGGCTCGCAGGGAGGCTGCCACATTGTCTCTGTCAAAGCAAAAGTTTTCCAATTACAAAGAGATAATGCGAAGAGATGCAAACTTAATCTCCTGAATGAAAGGTTGCAAGCTGTGTAATAGCAGTTGAGGGGAGAGATTTCACATAGTTCACTTGCTTTAAATACTGCTGTTCAGGAAAGCTTTATTATCCTGCCCAGTAAAACAATGAAATCAAATGTTCTTGACTGTGTGTTAGGGCAGCTGTGGCTGGACACAACCTTCTGCAGCCACTCCTGGGGAATTAGTGGGTCTGATCCTCCTGTTCGGCTATTGGTGTAAATAAGGAACAGACACCCCTGAGATAAAACGGTGTAAGATGGATCAAAAAGGAAAGCTAAGGGCCTTTGAACTGATAACTTATTTAGTGGTGGACAAGGTAACTCCTGCCAGTCTGGTTGAGGGATAGAATGTATTTTCTTTCACAATTTTTACCAAGTCTTCAGTGGAAAAACAATCCCCAGAATGTCATGCAAGTCGCGAGTTTACAGGATTTGACACTGATGCTATGAAATATTACCTTCATATTTACAGAACTGTACCAGGCATGTTGAAGTTATTCAGTAGCAATGGTGACAGAATGACAGGGTAATGGGCTGATAACTTAGAGATCATTTTTGGAACGAGCTGTTGGGAAGCACTGGGAATGGTATAAAAGCTAGCAAATAGAGTAACTACTCTCCACTTGACCCGTGCACATAAAGAGCAGTTGAATGAATGTACCACATCCAATTTTAAAAGCTATCAGTACTACAGTTTTTATATATCACTCAGTACCACAACTGTGCTTTTGAGGGTGTGAGCATCCCCTTCCATCTGATATTCTTCTGACATTCGAAAGTAACACAGTTCAGAAACATTATTTGAAATACATCAACACGAGAAATTCCCTTCAAAGCATAACAGTAAGACCTTCATCCCATGAGGGTGGTCACACACTGGCACAGGTTGCCCAGAGAGGCTGTGGAGTTGCCATCCCTGGAGACACTGAAAGCCCAACCACCCCGGCAGTGAGCAGCTCGCCCTGGCTGACTCAGCTCTGGCCAGGAGTGGGACTGGGGAGCTCTGGAGGCCCCTTCAGCCCCAACTGTGCTGGGTTGCTGTGAGACCATTCAAATTATCATCTAATAAAAGCCATCATCTAATAAAAACCATCATCTGTTGCCGAAGCAGTTGAAGGAGAAAGCCGAAACGATGTAAAAACAAAGGCACGTCCTGTGACTGATGCACTCCTGCCAGAGAGGAAAATACATAAATACCGGCAGCGGCGGGATTATTTAGACATTTTCAATTCTCTGATTTCAAACTAACCCAAAACTCCACGGCCAGCCCCCCCCAGCGCGGGGTGGGGGATTTCGGCCGGCGCAGAGGCAAGCCCCGCAGCACCCACGCAGGACTTGGGCGGCGCGCCATCTCCCCGTGGGGACGCCGAGCGCTTCGCCTGTGCCCACAGAGGGGGCTCGGCCCCGCCGCCGCCGGCCCGGCCCAGGCTCGGGCCGCGGGCGCCCCGAGCCATCCCCCGGCGCCCCCGCCTCGGCCGAGCAGCCGCCGCCCGGCAGCGCCGCCTAGCGCGCAGCGCCCCGCCCGCCGCGCATCCGCCGCCGCCGCAGGGAACGACGCGGCCCAGAGCCTGCCCCGGGCGGAGGCGTCCCGCTCGGCCCGCGTGTGCTCGGCTTCGTTGCAGGCCCGCAGCCTTTATCTGGCGATGCCGTACTGTCTTGTCGCCCTGTCTGGTTGCTCCCTCGCAGCGGGACGTGGGGGCAGCTCTTCTCCCGGGAGCGGCCGCGGGCGAGAGGGGGCAGCGTGGCCGCTCTCCTGCCGGGCTCTCGCCGGGATGCTGCCGGGAGAGGGCATCAGGAGACGGGCCTTTTCCCTCTTTCTTTGCTTAAAAAGGCCGCGTGATGCTGAAGATGCGTGTGAGGTGAGGGTAGGAAGGAGAAAAAAATGCCATTGAAATAGCAGGATGTGAAAATCTCCGGTGCAGTTGAAGCAGGAGTGAAAAGAGGGCTCTACACATGGGATTAAAGAAGTGGCTAAATGTGAAATGTGAAGAGAGCAAGCACAGAAAAATGAAAATGCCTAAAGCAGAACAGCTTGGGGGAAGTGACTCTAGTTTCACATAGGTGTGGATGAGAACAAAACAGACGTGAAGGGAAACTCCCTACAAGGTGACATACACATTTACTGAGAAACAAGTAGTAGGGCTGTGGGGTTTATGAGTATTATTTTATATCGTTTGCAAGATCTGCAAAAACTCCTGCCTCTAACCATTCCTGAACAATCAAACAATCCCTGTCTCAACTTTCTTCAGAAAACTTAGTTCTTGTTACCTTATCAAGGAATTACAGGTTTGATATAAACAATTTGTAATGTATTTTTGATCAGGTGAAGCCGCTTTGTTCTAGTCGCTCTTGTGGATGCTGATAGGGGTTCCTGATAGAAGGCACATGTGCAAATGGTAACATCAAAATGAAGTGCTCTGACCTTATCTCTGCATCATGTCTGAATAAATTCCCTTTGGTATTCCCAAATGGTTTTGTTCCATTCCATGACTTTAAAAATTTCAACTCCTTAATCTGTCTTAGGATAAAAGGAAATTCTGAAATGTTAAGCCTGTTTGTTCACATCGCTGTGGCAGAGGGCAATCAAGGCTTAAAATTCTCTTCTGGTGGACTGTATGTCGGGACAGTTTTTTAATAATAATAAGATTCTGTGGCGTGGCTGAAAACATTCTTTCACAGCTGTTGATGTGCTAATCTGGCCTGGGGAAGAGAAACCTGAAAAGGCATTTCAGCCATAGGGTTTTATAAAATATATAAAATTAGTATATGGTTAAAGCCAATGGCATGTTTACATCTGGATCCTGTATGATAGCAGTTGATACATTTAATATGGCATGTGGTATAAAATAGGATTAGATAAGGTTTTCTGCTTAGCCATGCTTCTCTTGTGCAAAAGAATATTTATAACAATGTTCTCTGCATATCACGCCACAATGCTGAGTACTGTTTTGAAATGCTCTGTGCATCAGCAGTATTTTCCAAAGGTTATTGTTCCTGTGATCTGTGCTAATTAGCAATGAGCTGGCTCTGGGGTAGAAGACATACTCAGGAGGATTTTCAGGAGGTTGGTTTCAAGAACCCAAACCAAGCCAACCATTCCCCAAATTAACTGGTGTGAGTGGATCTGAAAAAATAGGCTGGAACAGGACTTCACATACGATGGATTGTTTGGAGCTAGATTATGCAGAACTGAGAAAAAATAGATGTTCATGTGAACTTTGGGAAAGCTTGTACTCAAAACCATAGGCAAAGGCCCAGATGGTACTTTATTATTGGACATAGGCAAAGGCCCAGATGGTACTTTATTATTGGACATTTCTTATCTGTGTGACTTAGTCTTCAAGTCCTCCCAGAATCTGAAACCGCACAGACGTTCATTCATGCAGTCCTTAACGGCTTCTGATTTCTGTATGCTCCCAGCTCCTCAGCTCCTACAGCTCCCTCCTTCCCAAATTGAACACACAGGACCCGAGTGTGATTTTTTTGTGAAAAGCCTAACTTAAATCATAATAATGTGTTTAGAGGAAACCTTCACCTTTGTCTCCAAGTTCTGAGCACCTCCATACGTCACTACCATGCCTGGCAGTGTGCGCTTGAGGCTGGAGTGCCTGGCACTGTGGTCCTCAGACAAATAGGAAAAAAAAGTAGTGTGTGAACCAGAGGTAGCTGTAGTGTGTACTACTCACCTCTGTCTGCTGGAAACGGCTCCTTATTACTTAGAAGGGATGAGGGGAGTGGGCACTGAAAATACTGTCCACACGCAAGTCAACAGGAGGGAGAAATCATGCCTGTACATGCACTGCAGGTACACAGCCAAATCTGCTTTTAAGTAATAGAGATGGAAATGAAGTTAAAATACATGAGTGACAGTGCTCCTAGTCATTGTCTAGGCTATAGGTATAAAACAGGGTGATGTTTGATGCTGTAAAAGAACATACAGTCCACAGCTTGAAGAAAAAATGTAGCTAAAGGAACCAGAGAAACTGAAAACCAGAATGAGAATTGCATGTGACCTCTGCAGTCAGCAGTAAGCGCTGCTGGCGTCACTCTGTGTCCGAACGAGAAGAAACACTGAACATTATGAATATGGAACTAATGAAATATAACAAGATTTGTATTTGGAGAGAAATTTCAGTATGAATCATGAGGGCATTTATGAGACATGTAGTCCAAATGATGAGAGCGTTCAAGCACCACAGACAGGTAATAAAGACTAGAAATGCCTGGTCTGGAGTGTGTTGCTCTATCATGAAACGGAAGCATTCAATAGAGAGGAAAATTGACCAGCCACTGACAGGAGATAATACTTATCTGGTAAGGGAGTGGAGATAATGTGATATTTCGTATGACATTTCTGATAACTAGTGTGGAAGATCTACCTGTGCCAGGTTTCCAAGGTTATTTGTAATTGAGTGCAACTGAATGTCACTAGAAAGCAACATAAAAGGGAAAGAAGTCTCCTGCAATTTATTGAGTGCAGAGCACCTTCAAGTCTGAATATTGAGTCTCCAGCCCAGAGAGCTGGCCCCGGTTTAGGACCAGTTTGGATTTAGGCAAGTAGCTGAGCACTTTGCAGCAAGAGGGCCTCCCATTTTGCTGCCACTGAGGAGGGCAGATGGCTTCCTGTCCTCCCTGTCACTGCATCTCTGCCTCTGCTCATGGCTATGCGGTCTCACCCACGCCTGGCACCTGTTTGACCTCAAACTGAGCTGATGAAGCGTAATGCAGCTGAACAAAACTAGACCTTTCCCCCCCTATATTCGATGTCTACTGGCTTAATGATCTGGGTTGGCCTGCAGCTCATTTCTCAGCTGTTACAGCTCCTGGTAGGTACAGTCTTTAAACCTTGGTGTGTAGTAGTGGCTGTCCAGAGTGGGTCTGGCAGGGCTTTTTATCAAAATTTGAAAAAGTTTTGAGGGATTCTTTTTTTCTTTAGTGTAGTGTCTGATTGCTCACATCTGCACCAGTGCAGTATCTGGGTTTCAGTGCAGCTGGTGTAGGGCCAACAGAAAAATTAGGCTGGCGACATTTGAATCATTTGTGAAACATGTCTTTTACATATATGTAAAATCAGACCCCTCTCTTTTTCTGTTATTGCCACTTTATTTTTTTTCTCTTCATAATTCCAGCAAAGATGGAGTTCCTCCAAAAAAAAAGAGCATTCATTTCTTAATGCTGAAGGCATTTACAAAAGATATATAGAGCAAGCAAATTGCCAACATTTAGGGATGCAGATTAAACAGTGGTTTAGTCACCATAAAAAAGAGCCTTATTTGGGCAGTGTGACTTGAGCAGAGCTCCTCCTGATGTTGACAGAAATTTTGCCCACACAAAGGATTTCAAATTTGGTTAAAATTCTTTCAAGAAGCAAAGTGCAAAATTAGTTCCTGACACATTTCCCGCCCATCACGCACCGTAATAGCTATATCTGTCATACAAACACTTGATACTGGCAGGGCAAAGTACTCCTGCCTGGAAGGATAAAGTGTAACTGCTGCCTATGAGTCTCTCTTTGCATCAGCTTCCCCCACTGAAAGATCTTTTTTACTTTTTCTTTTTTTTTTTTTTATTTCCATTTTCAGAGGCAAACAGCCCTGCCTGGGGCTGGGCTTCAGGAATCACAGTGTCACAGCTATCATGCTGGCTTGGTGTTCAGGAAGATGCTCTGTATTGAGGCCATTGTATTTATGTTTCTTGCCCATTCCACACACAGCTTCAGGAATGTGTATCTCTTCAGTTCCAAATGATATCACCATATTCATCAGGTTTTAGATTCACTATGAAACATTGTGTGTTCATTAAATGAAAGGATTCTTTCCTGGTTTGAAACCCCCCAGATTTGGTTACTTGTCTTCTTGTTTGTTCATTTGCAGTTGCTATTGCAACCCTATGATTTGAGCTACTACAAAGAGACCTGAGGCATGTTCCAGAACACAATAGGTTTCAAGAGACTTTTTTCTGTGCTGGCAGCTCTTTGCCCAGGAAACACTCTTCTCTCTGCTTTTTGTGCCGGTCATTGTCAGCTGTTGCACTCTGAATGGCAGCACAGGGAAGGATAGGTACTACTGGACATAAGTAATTCCTGGAAGCACCAGCAGCTCGAATTAAGACAAAGACTTACCTGGCAGCTTATGAGGGATGGGACACCTTGGTTTTGTTTGGTTTTGACATATGTGTAGCTTGAGTTACAGCACAGGATGGTCTCCAGCAAGGAAAGAAGGGGCAGAAAGAGTGTGTAGCTGAATTCAGGCAAAAAACAAGGGCTGGTTTTCACCGTGAGGCAGACAAGTATCCCACTGCTGTCCTTAATTTTGTAGGGAGCCAAGTGCTCTCTCTGTGGACAGTGAGAGTGTGGTGTTGAGGAACATGAAATTTTCACTTGATTTCTTTCCTAGTGTCTTTCCCACCTATGCAGCAGCATTCTCCGTGTCTGTTTTGTGACACTGATGAGAAATACTGAAGTGCGCAGGTCAGAACCTTGGAGCACTGGTTTCAGTACAGACTGAGGTATCCCAGGCCCTTGGAACAGGTTTGTAAGTGGCTTGAATGACTTTGTAGAAGATGAAGATAAGGGACTGATTGAAGTACACATTGAGGTTAGCATAACATAGCAATACTGATCCATCTACAGAATTCTTGGAAGAATCTGAAAGAGAATATTTAGGCCAAAATTTCCAAATTTATATTCCAAAAGTTTATGATGCCAACTTATTATCAGATTATTACTTGGTATTTTGTTCTTGTTGTTCTTCTACCTTTTGTAACCCAGTGCAGACTTCCAGCATTCCCAACAAGATCTTTGAGGAAAGGGGTTTCCTCAGCATTTTGAGGAATATTTGTTGTCTTTACTTTGTTTTGAAACTGGGTTGTCCTTTCTTCATCCTGGCATTGGAAGAGACAGTGAGCAACCAGTTCCAGGCACCACTCTTGGATGGCAAGCAGCAGCTCAGATCCCATCGTATACATAAAGTCAGACTCTTCCTCCTGCTTATCACCTTACATTTGACTATATTGAATTTTATTTGCTGTAGTAAATACCGGTCATTGTAAGATATTTTGATAGCTCTTCACAGATTACCTTCCTCTTACCCACTTTAAATAACTATAAATTAGCAGCAAACTTTCTCCCCTTAATATTCAGCCCTCTATTTGTTGATTGCCTTTCATAGCTTCCCTTACCCTGTAGGCAGCTTCTTTGTATTTTTAAAAAGCTTTCTTGCTAAAAGCTTTACTCTCAGACCCTGTATGCTTTCTCAACAGAAAGAGGTTTCTTTAGATAGTTTCTGGTCTGCTTACCATGATTTTACTCCGTTGAATGTGCTCCTAGTATGCTGTTAACAGGCTTCTACATTTTCATGTAGCCCTTTTTAAATTTTATTTTACCAAATATGTCTTTGTTTCTGGACCACTACTACGGATTCAGAGCAGAAATACATTTTGGGCTCTATTACAGGGTAGCTCTCCAAAAGCAGCATTTTGTCTGCAACAACTAGGGCATCTCTTTTCCTGTATGGGTACTTTCCACAGCTGCTGAATCTTGGGCCTCCTGTCTTCATATCACTTACTGTTTTATTTTTAAAGAGTACGTAGCCCTGCAGTTCCAGAACTAGTCTCATCCATAACTCTAGTCCTTGTCTGGGTTTGAGGCTGAGCCTGGGTCCCTCAGCCACAGCTCAGAGAATAAATTCATCTAGGGACCAGTGTTTGGGCAGTGTGGCCTCTCCCTTGGTGGCCTCCATCCAGCAGCACTCCAACCCCATTCCTAACCCCAACGGGATAAGAGCAGTGAAGGTCCAGTGGGATACAGCCGTCTCAGAAGGCAGCAAGCACAGCAGCCGGGATGGAGAAATAGGCACCTTCCTGTCCATATCTTTTGTCTCACAGTCAAATTATCATCCCTCTCCCTAGGAGAAGGATGAGTAGAGCTGTCCATCTGTTCATTTGCCACCAGTCAGGCCTAGCTCCAGCGTGTCAGTTTTATTTTCTTCACTCCCACTGTCTAGCTCCTCTTGTTTACCAGAGAAGTCCTTTAGACCGGTCCAAGCTTTTGGGTTTTATTCAGTCAGGCTTTATTTCTGCCCTTTGCATTGTGTTGGATTTTGCAGCCACAGTGGCAGGCTGAGCTGGCCCTCGGTTACTGGCTCTCCGAGGAGAAGAGACCCCACGCTGAGTATAGCTGGCTCCTTGCCACCAGCTCCTGTGATAGAGGATGGGTGTCAGAACAAAGCTGGCGGCATGAATTGGCATGATGAGGTGAGAAAGTAGGGTGCACAGTGCTCCAGCTGATGCTTGCCAATGTAATTGCCCTTCAGGCAATAATTCTTGCCAGTGTGATGGCCTCCAGGGACCTTCTGCAAGCCAGCGTAAGCCAGAGCCACTTCTGCTTCCCCATCACTCAGCTGCCATGAGTGTTAACCTTGTATTAATTCAAGACTGAACCCCTAGATTCACATTAGTCAGTTTTTCATAATAACAAATTGAAGGAAATTACCTCTTCTTTCAAAACCCTTAAAGTGGAAGAAGAAGAAAGAAGTGGCAGGATTTGGAAGGATGGTCTTGGGAGGAAAATCTTTCGTACTGGTGCACAGTACAAAGACTACAAGGAAGCTGTACTGGTCTGGTGCTTGCAGCTTGCTTGGCACTTGCTACAGTAACTTGCTTGTTCTTAAACCAGGAGAAGCAGCTCCCAGAGCCGCTTTCCCAGTGTGTCTCGAACAATGGCCAGGAACAGCAGAGTCAGTTGTATGGCAACTAAAGCAGGAAAGCAAGAATTACTGTAATTTTAAGGCAGAAAACCAAAATGTTCAGGACAAGACCTGAAACGAACAATTTCATCTCCCTCAGCTATCTGCAATGGAAACAAAAAAGTCTGAAATCTTAGATTCCAGAGACAGCCAGATCCTCACAGCAAAAGCCAGCTCTAGCAGGTCAGAGTGGGTAGTGTCTGTGGGGACTTCTAAACCTTCCCTTCTCTAGAGCTTTGTTTCCCCAAAGCCTGAGTCTCAGGCACTGCAAAGACCTCATTCACTCCCTTCTTCTGAAGAGCTGGGGTTTGATCACCGAGGGTACTAGCCTGTTGCTATACTTCCACATATCTCTCAAATAAGCTTCTCAGTTGATTATTGTTTTGTGAGCATTTGTATTTTACTGTGTGGCAAATGTTCCTCAGCTCTGGATGACAGCTGTTATACAAATAAATTGGGTTAGGTCACAAAGTGTACCATCTCTTTTTGTAGCTCCCCCTCTAAATGGGAATTTGGAGCTTCACAAAGGCCAACCAAAATGAGGAGCAGCTAGAAAGTCCCTCATGAAGTAGCACCTGCCTATTGGGAGCATCACTGTGATGCACAGGGGTCATGATGTTCCTGGGGTGGAGACTTAGTGCCACAGGGGCTCAGCATGATGCTGCTCTGTGCCAAACACTCAACCTGAATCCTGGCCTGATTGGAAAAAGCCTCCTCATTTTTAACCAGGTTTCCAAGCACCACTGCTGACTGTTGAAATTGTTAAATGTTTGAAACATTCACAGCCAGGAAGTATTGGTTCCTCCCAACGCAGCCTGTGGGACTTGGCAGTAGTTTTGTAGGGTTTCCAGAACATTTGCAGACCTACAACATGTTCAAAGCATAAATCTTAGCCATTTGCATGAGCCACCCCCGTTTGCAGTTTATGGCTCTCTAAATGTCTTTAATAAAAACTCTACCTCAGGAAGCATCTTAAGAGGACTACTATTTCACAGCTTCACTATGGCTTCCTAATGTAAGTTAATAAGGCAAACAGAATACGTGGCATTCGTGATGATAATTGCACAGGCTTCACTTTGAATGATGGCAAAATCCGATTGTGCGTGACTTCCTCTGAGGAATGTCTGAATTACAGTGTAGATTAAGGCCTGAAAAATCAATGGCTGCTTTAATCATTCAATTAAAACCTTTGAAAATTATTAGCAATTTGATAAAATTAAAATATTTGTCTGCACATCATTTTTAGGCAGACGCTGCCAGACCAGCACAACTCAGTTTGTTACACAGGGGAGCTGCTGCTGCAGGAGTAAAAGGAGCAGCATTAGTGTGCTCTGGCTGAGTAGGCAAGTGTATCACCGAGGCTGAAAGGCTGAGAAAGTCACAAGTCACCTCTGTCAGCTTTACCTGATTTGCAATGTTTAGCCGAGGTCACCCTGCGAGCGGCAAGGCACAAGGCAAGGGCCAGGAAAAGTCTTGGTGGCTTACAGTCCCCCAGAACTGCCACGGGTTTGGATAAACCCCTCGGAGAGCTGAGCAGCAGAACAGCCCGCTCGGAGGAGAGAGGAGAGCAGCACCCTCAGAATCCTTTGTCACTGAAAGAAAAGCAGCTGTCTGCGAGACCAGGGTTCAGACTGGGGCTTATGAATGACTATGGCTTATAAGAAGAGGACAAAGAACTTTCTGATGCCAGGGACCTAATATTTAATCTAATAAAGAAAACAGAAACTGAATGTGATCGTTCAGTCCGTCCGGACTAAATCTACCCATCTGTAAAGATTTAACTTTGAACTCTCTTCTTAACTTGCTTTTGTATTGTCTTTAACTGCCTGTCCTTTGGAAGCAGGGGCATCCAGGTGCCCCAGCACTGGCCTAAACACACCGTCTGTCTTTCCGAGAAAAAAAGGGATGCTCTGAGGGGGCGAACAGGTAGGCTGGGGGGCTCTAACCAGCACACCGACACTTCACATCCCTCTTAGGCTTGGGGCTTATGTAAGTGATATTTAATGTTGTGGAGCTTGAAGTAGATTAATGAACTCGGGAGCGATCGAGCACGGGGCCAGCAGCAGCGATTTCAGGCAATCTGTTGCAGTTTCTTATTTTTAACAATTTGGGGGTAAAAAATACACTTCGCAGTGAATTGTCTGTCCTTAGAGTGCGGCGTAGCGGCTGCGAGTAGAACACGGCGGTGAGTCAGTCACCCTGCCGGCACCCCCGCGGGCAGGGGGAGCCCGGGCCGGAGGACGGCCGCTCCTGTCCGTGCGGGTGGCGGGGCCCGCTCGCTGCAGCCCCCGTGGCGCTGGCGGGTGAGGGGGCGGTGCGGGGCTCGCACACCCGCACCCGGCGCCCCCACACGCGACGCTGCCGAACCCGCAGCTCCGTGATTTTTCCAGCCCCCCTCCCCACCAGGGAGGAGGAGCCCGGGCTGCACGGTTTGCTGGCCGGAGGCTCGCCGGCTGTGGCCGCGGGCCCCGGAGCGCCCGGTGTCCTGCCCCCCCCGGCCCGCCCGGGCGCGCCCCTCGCCGCGGCCGGCGTGCGGCGGTACCCGGTGCGGCGGCGACACCTAGCGGCGCCCGGCCCGCCCCGCAGCTGAGGCGCCGCCCGGCGCTCCGGGCACCGTCGCCGCGCCGCCGAAACTCCGTGGCTCGTCTCGTTTGGGCCAGTACCGTCCTCCATCGGCGGCTTGCCGGGCAAGTCGGCACCCACCGAGCGGAGGAGGAAAACGCCGAGAAACATTCGTGACCTGACGGTGGGGAAAGCGGGAGGCCCGCCCGCGGGAGAGCTGCGGGCACCGGGCCTCCAGCTCCTCCGCCGGGCTGGGGAGCACATCCACCCCCCCTGCTCGGCTCGGGAGGCTTTAGAGAAGCGGCTAAGCCCGAGATGCTGCGCTCTGCCCAACCGCAGGCACCTGCGGACAGGTTAGGCACGGCTCAGTAGGATCCTACAGCTGGGCCTGAAGAGCCCGCTCAAATGAAACTTCTCAAGTGCTTTACTGCTGCTTCCTTGGCTACTTATTTCCTGTATTTCCTCGTGGAAACACCAGCATTCAGTTTGATTGGTCCTAACTTTAGTTTTTCTCTAATGCAAAGTTCAGGGATTTCATGGTTTTTGTACATGTGGCAGTTTGTATTTTCCTTCTCCCTCACTACAACAAACCTCCACAGTGCTACTTCGTCCTTTTAATTTATTCTGTCTGCCAGTTTCTAAATGCTCAGATCAAGTATTATGCAGTATGCAAAAGAAAATGGGAGTGTAGTCTGTGATTTACCTACAAGACATACTGATCTGTGTATAAACAGCATCATCTCCCAGAAGAACCAATATGTAATTTAATTCTTACTCTTTCAGTTTAAGAAAGGTAATTCAAGTCATTGTACAGTAAAATATCAACTAAATCAATGAATTAAGCTTACATGATAACTTAATGGTTTTAGTTCTTCATTAAATCCATACTTGTGAAAAAAAAAAAAGAAGCTGGAAACAGCAACATTCAGAAGTGAAGAGAATAAAAAATGTTGCTTGTACATAATAACTTATCATTCCAGCAGTCAAAAGACACCATATTAGCTTCCCAGCTCCCAGGGAAACCCAGGCAATGGCAGAAAAGCACAGAGCATATTAATATTTCCTTTCAGAAACTGCCAAGAAGTTTAAAGTAATTTGTCACTTTAATTCTGCTGTCTATAAAGGAGGAACCGTAAGTCCTGGTGACCTCTTTATCTAGCACGCAGTCAAAAGAGACCCAGTTTCACTCAAATTTCCACAAATGTACAGAGATTTAAAATGCTGGAATGCATAAACACGACCGTAGGTTTCTGCGCTTGCAAGAAGCCGCCCTCCTCGGTACAAGAGCTGCCACCACGCACCACTGTACCTCAACAGCTTCATTCCGCTTCCATTCATCACCCCTGCATTCCCAGCCCCACTGTTGCTGCCCGGCTCTGTGAACAAGCGCTAGACTGCAGAGATACATCCAATTGCTGCATTCAGAGGAATGGTCTCCCACAGGATTTGCAATTCAACCCTGTCTACCTATACGATATCCCAGAAAACTAATCTCCAGGATGACAGCTCATTCAGCACTCTGGAAAATTTACCCACGCGGAGCTCCCCTTTAAATAATGACCTGACATTTGTTCTGTAGAGGGAGACAAAGCCCAGACTGATGAAAACAGTTGGCAGCTGCTTTCATTTGTGCCATTCAGAAGCCAACTGATAATTTGTCCTCGGGGACCCATCACTTCTTGGCAGACAGACCTGTCCAGTGCACTTTGCTATTACTTTTGCTGTTACCTCCCGCCCCTCGCGTATGCGCCACGCAGAGTCAATATTCGAGGCAGACAAAACGCAAACTGACTGCCAAGAGTCATAAAGGATATTGTGATGCAGAGAGCGGTGAGATAAGATCATAAGATCACAGATGAATTTGGTGGTGATAAACACAAAGCGGTGGATATTGGGGAAGACAAATCTGTTAGACCTACACAAAAGGTCACATTAGCTCTCGCTCGGAGATTCCAGCATCTCTGAACACAGCTTAATGAAGACATTAGCTAAGCAACAAGCACTGGTCAGAACGGCAGAGTGGTACGTAGACAAACAGATCAAACCAGAAAACAATTCCGAGTTCACCTTCTGCACAGCACGCAGCCCTCATTCCTTTAGATGAACTGGAGCAGAATGACAAAATGTACGGACGAGGGGGATCAGGAAAACTGGAGTATCTTCCAGTAGGGAAGAGATTAAATAAATAAGGACTTTCTGATGTGGAAAAAGACATTATTAGGGACTGATAAGAATGATGGTACATAAAATTGTAAATGGCATCAAGGAAGAGACCATATACAACTATTTATTATTTCTCACAAGATAAAACAAACATAAATGAAGTGTTGGGGTAGCAGGTTACATGAAACAATCACATAACAAAGTATTTTTTCGCACAGCCTGTAATTAAACTGTAGCATTCACTGAAAGGATGTTGTGTATGGTAACAGGGATGTTTATCTTGGACAACAAAGTTACAGAATGCTTCCCAACACTTGGAAACACTACATAAACATACAGGGCTGGCCACACATGGCCTGCAGAAGAGCAGTAGCAATGACAGACAACTATATACATTTGTTACACATGCACGCGGTCCAACCACATCTTACATCCCCATAGATGCAAAGCCTGTGCTCAGATGTAGTCACTATGAGGAGATATGTCCCCTTATTCTTACATCTATTCCTGGGCAGGTGTCCCCCAAATTGTTGCCAGTATGGTGGATGCTTTCTATTCTACCCAGCAGCAGAGGTAGTCATAACTGCACTCCAGAGATATGCAGGTGGGGAGGGAGGAGGACAGGCTGAAGCAAGTTTCCCTCTTTAAGGATAAAAAAGCAAAAGCCCCTGTGTGCTGCAAATGTTCCAGCAATTACCTTCCAAGTGCGTTATCTGCTCTTCCACCTAAGCTACAGTTGAACGTGCCTAATCATCGGCGACATCAGCAAGGTCAGGCAGCAGTGCAGGCAGCTGCACTGTTGTCTCAGTTCTCTCTTTAAAACACGTGCTCCATTACACGGCATCTCCTGTGGGCTTGGGATCCTCTCCAGCCACTTTCCGCTGGGGTGGTTAGCAGGGGAAAGGGAGTGGTGGTTCAGCCTCAGAAGCTACTGTGCCGTGGAAAGGCAAGTGGTGCCGCTGTGCAGAGGGGGAGATCCTGTACACAGAGCAGCACCCAGGTCTCAAACATATCTGTTTCCTTGGCTAAAGCAGGGGCTGCAGAAATACAACTGGTTTCTAGCTGAATCAAAGCTCATTTTAGTCACACTACTCTTACTGTCCTTCAAAGCTGTTTTAGTACAAGATGCCTGCTTAGACCTTTCTTCTTTCACATAAATATCCAGTGCTGAGTTTTGCTGAAGAAAATGTAGGAAAGAAAAAATTCACTTGTCTAGCCTGGAGTCAGGAGTTTTTTCTTTGCCACCTGCACCCCTGCAGAGAAAAACCCAGGCAATGAGATCAGTGTGGAAGCTGCTGTGGTCTCCACCTTCCTCCCCAGCAACATCGTGGTGACCTGGGCAGGGCCACGGGGAAGCTGTGGCAGAGGGGCAGCTGGGGCTCTCCCGTGGCTCAGAGCTGCATCCAGCTGGGGGGAAGTCCCTCAGCCCAAGCCCTAAATCGTGGGGCAAGTCCAGATGGATGCTGCTGCAAGGCCACAAATCTGTTTCCCACACACGAAGGTGAAGAAAGGCAGAAGTTCAGTCTCACGTTCTGCAACACTTACAGCCACAAATCAGCTGGTAAAGAGCCGGAACCAGACAGCAAAGCGTGGCAGTTTCCCTTTTCCCCCCAAGGGGCAGGGAGGGACCAAAGTGCAAACCAGACCTCATTCAGTTCCTGCTTTCCTTATGAGGCTGTGCAAGCTGGTGACTCAGGCTACCTTGCAGTCTTGCTTTCTAGCCCATGTCTCTCTTCCCAGCTATAGGTTAGCCAGTGCTGAGCAGTGACTGTCTCCACGTCAGGCACCCCACGCATCATGAAGGCATCACAGAACATGAAGCAGCTCACCATAAACATGTTAGCACAGAAACAGTGAGGCTGATATATATTTGCCTTACTATTATATTTAATATTATCTTACAGGTTTATATTCACCCACACCTTCTCAATTGATATGACAGCATATTTGCTCTCAATGTTCCTACCACCTCAGCTGAAAAGGTGATGTGACTGTGTTTGCCTGTTTGGTTCAGCCCTCTCTGTTCCTCAGCAGTGTCACAGCTCAAAGGATGAAGAGACAGTTCCTGTGCAAGTGCTCCTTGTGCTGAGAGGCCACGGAGCCCAGTCTGGGCACCTTCCCAGCCAGCTACATATTCCCCACTCGGATCCTAAAGACAACTGAACAAGAAAAGCCCAAGAAGAAAAGGGGATGTCTGGTGTCTTTAGCTGGTCTTTGCACAGAACTGTCATTTCAGTTCACTTTTTCCCAAATACAGAGACGAGCAATTGGTCATAAGAAGATGGAACTGAAAATTAAAAGTAAAATGGGATCAGTGCTCTACTTCAGTTGTGTCTGGTATTCACCCCAGCACAGGCAGGAAGGAAATAGTTTGAAAACACCAGATGCTCTTTGCAACTGGTAGTTTAGATATATTTCTAGCAGGGATTTCTCCCCTCCCCAAGAAAACAGACACACATTCTCATTTAACAACTAATTGATTTATTTAACAATACAAATTTTTTTTTTTCTACTGCATGGTTTAGCAGAGAGAACTTGAGAAACAAAATTAGCTTCTTTTCTTTTTTTAAAGTTTAAATGTTTACACAAAAACAACCTTTACTTCAGTAAATATAAAATTTACACACAAAAAAACCTACATTAAAAAAGAACAGAATCATGACAAACCAACAAAAGAAAAAAAAAAAAGGATGGGAATTCAGTGTAAAGGATCCAATTGCAAGGAAGGCAAGATGGGGGCAACACTAACAAGGCATCCCACTTGTACACCTAGATATCGGAAGTTGCAGGTACAATATAAACCCAAAATACATTAAAATTAGGATTAAAACCTGTATTTTTATACCACAATA
The DNA here is from genome assembly GCF_964237585.1 of Gallinula chloropus. Classification (NCBI taxonomy): domain Eukaryota; kingdom Metazoa; phylum Chordata; class Aves; order Gruiformes; family Rallidae; genus Gallinula; species Gallinula chloropus. The sequence goes on along the minus strand of NC_140090.1, from coordinate 25,815,166 downwards.
TTTTATGATATAAATATCTGCGAATTCTGTAGGCAACACAGTTACCATGTGAAATACATAGTTTGCTCTTCACTGGGAAGTCACTGGAGTGGTGTACGAGCACCGTGTCACCCATGAGTGCGCTAATGGTCAGCAGTGTCCAGCCTGGATGTGATAGCCCCTTGTTTCTTTGCCAATCTGTGCTATTTCTCACACGTCCAATGACATAATGAGAAACTCTGGTCACCTTCAGCAGTGATTTCCAGCACTTCATCTCCTGGCATTAGTCTGTTACCTGACTTAGGCATATTCACCTGCCAGATCCCCTGTTTCTCATTCCCTTTTGCACTTTATAACCTGAACTCTAAAGCTATCTTGTAGCTACCAAGAGAGAATGGCTTCTAGGTTGAGATATTTGGGATACACAGTTCTTCAAGCCACCTTCAGGAATCTGTAGAAATATTTAAAGTAGGGTGGACGATTCATGGTCAGAGGTCATGTGATACAAAAAACAGTGACCTATATAGTGATGGCTAACTTTAGATCTAAATCTTTAACATTTTTTTTTCTATTGCTTTAATATTTAAACTTAACATTCAGTTTTCATATATTAAATGAGCAGGGCATCTTATTGATGGAAGTGCTACATTATCTCCAAAAACACCAGGTAGTAAGGGAGACTGTAAAGTTTAAAATTAAGTGTAATTTTAAAAAATCATTTAAAGGGATCAAGTCTCTTTCTTATAATCAATATTGTGACTGACAACCTAGAAAAGCTTAAATTATAAAACTATTAGTGACTCTACTTTTTAAACTGTATGTACTATAAAGCTGTATACCTTCCTTACTTACAGATGTTACAAAATTTCCAAGCCAGAAAGTGAAGGGGTGGGGGGAACATAATTGAAAATCTTTACAGATTTCATTTTCACTACACAAAGGCTCCTTTCCCCCCCAAGACTGTTTTCATGTCCTAAAAGTTTGATTAAATTTATTCTACTACTTTCTTTTCTGGGCAGATGATACAGTGTTCAATCATGCTTTGGAAGACCATTTTCAATGGGTAACTGTAGTTCTCTTGATCAGCAAGCCCAACTTACTTGGTGGAAACAAGAGCACCAGCCTATCTCTAACCTGGCCCTGGTCCTGCAAAACAATACGGTCGCACGACTCAGGCAGCCTGTTAGGAGAGCAGGACTGGCCCTGAAGCAACCAGCTACATGAACTTCTGGAGTAAGCATATGCAATGCTCTCATTCCAACTTGAGAAAGAGCCAACCAGTATTAAATTTAAGGAATTTGTAGAAATTACGTTTGTTCTGTAAAAAACAAAACAGGGAGAACTTAAAAAATCCACAGGTGTGCATTAAACATTTAATAGCAAGCCTTTGCTTATGTATATTAATTTAAGATTATCCACAGGGATCTGTGATACATTGGCCCTGCCTTGTTACTATAATTAAATTTATTCAAATATTAATTTAAAATAGGAAAACAAAAGAAACTACTCCTTGGGGAACATGTTTATTGTGTTTGAGATGATACACTGGGTGCTCTCTGAGCTACAAAGGGAAAAAGGAAATCCTTTCATTACAAACTGACAAAGGTAAAAGTTAAAACAGTTTTCACAACAGCATGTACCACATATTGGAAATAGATCTGGGTTTAATACAAATGACATAATTCCTAGTAATCTACAGCTACCTTTAATAACTTCATACAGATAATGAATTAGGCTAAAATGCACTATAATATTTGGTTGACTTCAGGAACAGTATCCTTAGTACATCACAAAATACATTTTGATATCCCAAAGAAGCAAGACTTGCAAGTAGGCATTTTAAACATAACTAATCTACAGCTACAAATTTCTACTCTTGATAGCATTTACCTTTTTTGGGGGCAGTATCCCAGTCTTCAAAAGGATAAAAGCAGAGTAGAATCAGTATAACATATACACAGAAGTCCGTATTGTAAAGGCTATAAAGATTTGTTGCACACTGCAAAGTTGCCTTCTGCACCTTCACACTGCACAAGTAGTTTGTCATTTATGTTGCATATCTCTTGGTCCACTGTCTGGCTATCCTGTCATGTTCTGCTCTGTTGGTCAGGTACTGAGTGGCTATGCTTCCAACCAGAGGGTCAGCTGCAAAAGGCAGGAGAAGATGCATTAGAAACCGTTCCATGACCCAAATCCACCACATTATTTAAAATACAGAATCCATCCCAAAATATAGTCTTTGTTAGGCCAGAAAATGCTGTGAGATATAGCGGGGTTCTTATTGTACAAGGCATTTCCACAAAGAAGCACAGAATCAATCACAGCATGGTAAGGGTAGGGGTTGGAAGGGACCTCTGGAGATCATCTAGTCACAGTGCTGGGACAACCTAGTGCCTGTTAGTGTCTGCACTGTAAGACACACACCACGGGGATGCACAGTTCGCTTCAGGAGTCACCAAGCCTTCCTGTCGAAGAGGCGAATCCACCTCTCCCTGACAGTTACCAGGGCTTCTGTATCCTCATCTCAGCACTGCTGCTCAGTTCCTGCCCAGGCTGCAGGCAGCTGCCATCTGCCTACTGACACCCGTCACAGGGCTGCTGCCCAGAAACTGCACTGCTTCCAGGGCAGTTCCCCCTGTCCAACAGCAACAAGGAGCTCTCTTTGCAAATCACAGTTCCTTGAAAAATAATCCTGGGAAATATATCTGAACATCGTCCCCCTCACATTTGCAAGATTAAATGCTTCAAATACCATCTTAAGAGAAGGGACTTCCAACCTGTAGGATTTGTGCGTTTTTAGCTCTAAAGAACTTTGTTGCTTCCCCAGACGGGCCACTCACTCGCTGCAGCTCCTGCAACAGACCTCCAATGACAGCAGCTGCCTTTCTCCACCAGACCTCGTGGAAAGAAGAGCTGAATGCTATTTGCTTTCTGGTGTGCCACGGGAGTGAAAAGAGCCATCAAAGATGGGACTGCACCCATGCAGGAGTGTTTCATTTCCAATTTGAAAAATCCTATTTTTTATTTAATCTGCATGCAGTCAAATATGCAAATTACATACCATGGCAAGTAAGTCAAACAACTAAGAGTGAGTGCTCAGTAAACTGCCAGCTCCTTACCTGGGTTGCAGTCTGTCAGAAGAGAACAAATAGACAGCAGAACCTTTGAAATAGTCAAAGCAGGGCTCCAGTTGTCTTTCAGGATATCCAGACAGATGACTCCCTGACTGTTGATGTTGCAGTGATAAATTCTGGTGCGGAAAGTAACCTAGAATCACAGCATAAGAAAAAGTCATCTGATGTTGCTCAGGGATGCTGCCCCTTGTCTCTAAGCAGTAGCAGCACTGGGGGTGCTCCCAGGTCTGCGAAGCTTCTGTGGAGGCAGCTCCTCACTGCTCGTTTCTTAAAACACAATTGTTTAACAGAAGAATGCAGACCTACTGTAGTCATGGCTACCTTTAAGATACCCACCATCAGGTCTATGGTGTGCAAACTGCTCTCACACAGTCCCTCTGCCTGGTAGCCAAAAAAATTAGGACCCACTTTGTAGCACTGTACGCTCTTTACTTGAGCATATTACGTAACACGAATGAGCTAATCACAAATGTAACTTTACTGTGGTTTCCGAAGGTGGAAAAGTAGACAGGATTTGGCTGCATGTGCAGTATTAGTTGATCTTTTCCTTTATTTCAAAAGCCTAAATATAGACCATGAAAATTAATATTTAACACTGGAGCATTATATTGTTCGTGTTCAAATTAGCAATGAAGTCTCTGCCTCACCCTTCATTAGGCAGGATATAAGATACATCCAAACCAATGCTGTCACACTGGCTAACAACATCCTTGTTTTTAAATTACTTCAAACTAATAATGGTAAAGCATGTAAGCATCATTCTGCACAAATAGGAAGTTAGATATGTTTAAGTGCTTTAACCACACAAAGATGAGATGATGAGGAATTTATTTCTTTTTCCCATACTAATAATGGGGGCGGGGGGAAACTCAGGATGTTTTCTCTACTGCAAATTGAAAAATTATCATGTTCTTAAAAAAACCCACAATATTTTCATGAGGCATTTGTGTACAACTCTGCATATCACTTCATTTACTTGGAGAATATTACATTTTGTGCGTTCCAAAAAAACTGTGAAATAGATTGAGGGCGCATTATTCTTTATGCCACAAACCTTCTGGGAATGAAAAAAAAAAGATATTTTATTTATAATGGCAACATTGTAGCCACAAGAGCCACAAGCTGTAGAAACTTGGGTGATATTTAGTGTTGGGAATGTCATCAGCATCCTTACTGGTGACTTGGGCAAGAGCTGCAATTTAGTATTAAGAGAGGGGACAAGGCAACAACCTTTAACTTCTTGGGTATCTGTTAGTAAATTGTGATTTCTTAAGTGTTCCTACTATTTCTGAGCAAGGAAATGAGATTTTAGTTTAAGTTAAGGTTAGTTTCATTTAATAAAAAGAGCTTTTGCTTAACAATATTTTCAAACAAGGCTGCTGATCTTGATAGTATTAAATGATTGGTATTTTACAATAATATCACAATAATTTACCCAATTTCAAGCCACAATATAATACTCTAGCTGTCCATCTAAACTTATTTTAGTTTTCTGTTATTTTACTAAAAAGTACGTCAAAATCTGTAATACAGAATCCAGTTCCTAACAGAAAAAAAGTTTATTACACATATATTTTAGTAGCTGGAATGAGAGGAGGGAAGCATAAGAAAGTCTTTCACTGTCTTCTATTAAAATTAGTATTTCTTGAATCTTAACTCTTGATCAGAAAAATCATCTCATTTATCGCTTGGTAAAGCTTGGACATCAGCATTGACTGCAGCAATCAGGAAACAAACACAGGATTTTCTGAAACCACAAGCCAAGATTTGGGACCTTGTAGTTTTCAAAGGACCATAAGCAAATTCCATAATCAGGAAGTGATGAGCAGTGGCTGCAAGTGACATTCTTCTCACATGTGAAAAAACCACAAACACAATAAAAACCTTACCCTTACCTTTGGTGGCTTGAATGGATAGTCAGATGAAAATGTGATATCCAGGAAAAAAACACCTCCTTCATATACAGAACCTGGAGGTCCAAGTATAGTAGATCTCCACTCATAAATGTTATCCCCTTTAGGACCGGCACTGTGTAAAGTAAGAGGAGAGAGAAAGTGTCAGGTGTACCATTGAGAGAGGTATTTTATGGATTCCCTTCTACATCTGTTTTGTTTGATACAAACCACTTGCCTACCTGAAACATCTGCCTAGCTTCCAGCTGATTTCAGTGGGCTCAGTGTTAAAACAGGCAGGAAAGCTGGACACTCGGCTGTCCCTTTGGAGATACCACAATGAACCAACTGACCATCAACTACTCGACTGTCACTGTCTGAAACTTACCCCAGATCTGCTTTCTTGAGTATGTGGTTGCTCTGAGCCTCTCCATCATGCCCTTCCAATGATATCATATCCATACACTAAAACAGTTGTGTATCTCAACCACATTCATCTTCTTCAGGCATTAAATGGATCATACCTTCATAAACAATGTGACTGTTTACACATATATTGATACAAATTTATTGCCACTTATTTCATAAGGTAGAGTGAAATGTTACACCCTTGGGCAAGAAAACAGGATGGGACAGGCAGAACCAAGTAACCTAGAGCTGAGCTTCTCCAGGACTGCTAATCCAAAAAAGATTACCACTGTTTTCTTCAGGATATACTTGTGTTTTGCCTCCAGGCAGCCAGCACTGAGACTACCAGCCCCAAATAGTTTCTTTTAAGAAGTACAATACTGAACACACTTCTCACTAGGGGAAGGGTTATTGCATAATTAATCACTAGAGCAAAGCTTGGAAAGAAGGGATAACGAACAAGCCTTTTCTTGACTTTTGAGACATTACACTTAAAGCTGTTCTCACACAGTAACCATCTAACCTCCTCTCAAAAAAAAAAAAAATCAAAGCACAATCTTACTTCTGTGTGCAAGGCTCAGGGTAAAAATTAGCATAACCTCCTGCAAAAGGTCCTGAATCTGCACTACAGAGATCCAAACTGACTGCTACAGGGAACACAGTGCTGACCTCACACAGGCATGGTGGACTCTTCACATCTATGCAGACAAGTCAATAATGCGGCACTGTAAGAGATCCTTTCAATCCTCCCCACCTCAGCAGCCTGCCAGGCACCACTTGCATCTTGCAGACACATGGTGAAGCGTCCCTCATCTTTCTCCCACTGTGGTCCCAGGGAACAGGCACTGAGGCCTGTCATATGCAACTGCACATGAAGCAAGCGACAGGGCAGAGCACCAAGCTGTAGCCTGGGAGTTTGTGGTTTCTGGCATTGCTCAACACTCAGAGAAGCTTCTCTGCAACCCTCCAAGTGTTAATACAGAACAAGGCATTTCCCACGTCATGTCACCCCATGTATTTGTCATACATATGTCCACAGTCTGTAACACTGGACATTCTCCTTACTGTGCAGCCAAATGTGTGGAGACACTCATCAGAGACAAGGAGTATGAGCTGCCTGCTCTACACATCTGCAGTTCCTGCACCAAAACGTTAGCTGGTTTTACATGTAGATTGTATTTGAGAAACAACCAAAAGCTGATTTTGATTATGAATTCCCTTTCAATTCATAATTTCCCAACATGCTTTTTATCTTGTGGATGTTTCATGTACCAAATGTTTAAACTGTTGCAGGCCTTTCATTAACAGGACAAAATAATCACAAATTTTGGCTGACATCCTATTTAATTAAAACAAAGAATATTTGATGGAGCCGTAGCTATTTTCCAGTTGCCAAAATGAAAGTAGGTAACAACAGTGAGCTGGCCTCTACAGCACAGCTACAAAAGAAAAACTGCAAGTGCTGTCAAAATAAAGTTGGGTCTAAAATCACTGATCTTACCTTTCTATTTGCAATCTATGCACAAAAGTGGAAGAGAAACAGCAGATACTTTTTTTTTTTGGGGGGGGGGGGGCAGGAAGGGGAAGAAATCCAGAGGCAAGGAGGTCTGTTTTTGATGATGTGATGGACTGTTCATACCCTCAGTGACTCCAGAAGATAATTCCATTCATGCTCTCTAAAAAGCAATTAGTGTAAGAACCGAAAATATTGGGGCAATAATGACAATATTTAAAACCCACACAGGCCACTGAAATGTTTTAATTAATTCTTGACATTCATCAAGCTTACAGCTAATTAGTATTGTGCTTGGAAACCAAATTTCTATGGAGCAATTCAATTTCAGCATTAGATGTCCTAATGACTGTTTTATAGTTTAATGCAGAGGTTAGTGCTCTTGCCTCATGTGTCAGGTACCTTTCTTTCATACATCTCAAACAGCTGGATGCAATTCAATCAGATTAATGAAATAGCTGAATTAAATTAGCGACATATTTCAGCCCAGTGAATCAGTCACAATTAAGTGCGGCACCAGTCTGGTGCCAAACTATCTGGTAATCACTCACCAAGTCAGAGCAAGGGCACCTACCAGCCAGTAGCCAGAAGCTAAACGCAGCAACTCTCTGCCTCTCACTACCCCTGGCCATAGAGAAAAGGGCCAGGCTGTAATGTGAGGAGGGGGATCGTTAACCTTGCCGGAGGAAGAAAACGCTGTGTCCAAAACCCTTCCTACCGCAGAGAACATCCTGCTGCAATGTCAGAAGTAACACAAAGCTGCAGCAATAACCACCCCCAGATAAAGGAGAAAATTGTTAAACAATTTCATTACACCTGACTGAGGCTGGTGAAATGTCTGTGTAACAGCTGAAGTGGTGTCTCACTTCCAGTGGTGTAAAAGAGACCCCTGCTTCACTGGCCACCTGAAAATGCCCACCGTTACTGCACTGCTGGTGCAAGGAGACACAAGCTTCATGAGCAGAGACAAGATACCACACTTGGCTTCTACCACTGGTCTGTTTCCACCAGGGATCATCCTTAGCCAGCCATACCCTACTTTGTCTTTTGTACACACACCAAGGTAATCTTTTTTGGAAGTAAACAAACTCACACTCTCTGAGGCTCGGCAGAACATACCAGCTGCATTCACAGCAGTCTTGGCCTCTGCAGTGATCTCCACAAGGACAGGACAGTGGGGCTACACTCAGGTGGATGACGACAGAGAAGAGCAGAAAACACAGTCCTGCCTCAGGCAGCACCCTGGCTGTGTACCGAGCTGCAAGGGAGCGCTGGAGCCCCGCTGGACTCTCCATCACTGCACAGCATCATCCTGGTGCTGCAGAAAGTCACAAGCAGGGAACTGCCTCTCCCTGGTGCCAAACTAACTTCTCTGTTCCCACAGAGAACAGCAGAAACCCCAGGCTGAAAGCTGGGAATAAGGAAGCTTTACTCTGTCTGCAATTTTCTGTTTCATTGATACGCACAGAAGAAATACTGTCCTTCAGTTCGGCATTAAAGAGGCTGGCACAGGAGGGGCTTCTAGAGGCTGTGCTTGAGCTCTTTACCCCCACAAGTTCTCCTGCTCTTTAAGACACTCTTATTGCAAGCACAGGCTGCAAGCATCTTGCCTTAAACCTCGAGAGCCTTGGTGAGTGACAGCCTAGGAACTCTCTTGCTCTCTACCACACTGGAGGCACAGGGCCACAATTGGGAATTTCCAATATTTTCTTCTCTTTTTTCATTGCCTAAAGACCCATTTCCTTCTGACTTCCCCCACGGAATCCATATGAACAAAAATGTCCCACTCTATTGTGTCCTTTAAAATACAAAATCCTGATGAAGCAACGATCTGATGACAACTTCAGTGTTTTGGCTACACAGCATACATGTGCAGTTCATTGCTGCAGCCTGCCACCCTCCTAAATTAGCTTACAGAACATCAAAAATTCAGTGAAGACAACACCAGTACATTGTCCATAAAGGAGCCACTTGACTGTTTTGGGTTTTTTTTTAAATATGGGCTACAAAAATCTCAGAGAAATAATGAAGCAAATCAATTGAAATGGCTTTGCAAAGTTAAGGGGTTTTTACTTCATCATAAGAGCTGGATTAATTTTCTTTAAATAAATTAGATAAATTGACAGAATACAGTTAACGGGCTACATCTGCTTCCTAAGTAAATATCCATTATGGCACTTCACTGAGGGATATATACCTGATCCAGATAAGACAAAGGATTTATAACCACACTCTATCCAAGCTAGTCTGCTGAAGAGATTTAATTTACAAGTGTGACTTCAGATGAATTTGAGAAGACGTGAGGTCAAACTCTAGGGAACCAGGGGGTCACACCAGGTCCTTTAAACCTAACTCTGCTGAACCCTGGCTCTCAGGTTTCAGGAAGATGAAGAACAGCTTTGCCAGCACAGTGTTATGAGCATTCACACAGATGCAGCGGCATTCGCACCAGCAAGAAGTCTCTTAACGTTCTGATGCAGTGGCTACAGAAATCAGAATTCAGCATTTGTTACAATCCACTAAATCAAAATGCACTAGAGCTCTCCATATGGAAGAAGCTGCAGGATGAGAAATTTCCAATCTACATGATGCTAGTAGCCTGCTGCTTTCTGCACTTGCTAAATGTGCTTCTCCTGTCAACAGTGCTCTTCTGAAACGTGAGGCTCTAAACTTGGTGACAGAATGCAACTTTACCGTACTGAGACTGAGACAAGGTGAAGGGTGAAGGAAAATGTCATCTAGCTAGACCTGATGTTAATTCTGTGTTACACTTCATGATGAGAAACAATTTGAATCTATAAGAGGATAGAACTGAGGGGAAAAGCCAAGTGATCTATTGTTTAGGAAGCTTCCCGACAGTGAAGTCTGACAGACTCTAAAACGTTAATGAGCAGTGTCACTGGGACCATAAAACTAAAGGTACTGGTCTGTACGCCCAGATGGCCATTGTGGGTGCCTACATAGCACAGGCTTAAGTGGTGGAATATTTTCCTATATTCTCCTTATGAAGGCCCCACACTTAGTTCTGACACTCAGGCAGGTATCACAAAGGCAACAGCTAACAAACCAAGTGGGGTACCTGCAGTGAGGGTTATGTAAGGCAAGAGCCCACTCTATCCTCCTTAAACTCTAATCTCAAGATGAGATTCAGCAAAAGTTAAACTCCTGGAGCTCTTCGCAGACTGCTCCACCATAGCGACTGTGTCACAACGGTGTCACTGCGATTTTTACAGCAATGTAAGTGAAGACAGTTTTTTAAGAAAGGAGTAAGATATCCTTTTTGGTTTTTCTTAATTCAGCTGAAGATACTAAGGAAAGGAAGAATGAATGCCCTTAAATATGTTCCACAACCCCATACTTGAAAAATCCCCTTCGCAAAGCTACATAGTGAGTTTTGCAAAATCCCCAACACAGCTTCAGAAACTGAGTTTTACCAGCCCTGCTGTAAGAAAGACACTCAGCTCGTTACCAGCATGAAAGGCTATGCTCTAATTCAGTACCATGCCACTAGAGGCTAATGGGGCTTTAACAGATCCTAACAATTCAGGCAAATACACAGATCCCATCTACAGTGAGTCTGCCTGCCTCGCCATCAAAGCTTCCAAGCTTGATGAACTCATCCCAGTGGAAGGAGAAAGCATCAGGCTCAGGTGACTTCAAGTTATCACAGAGCTGGGGCCTCATATGTACCACATAGGATATGGATACCTCAGACTTCCCAGACAATCAGAGTAGAGAGATCAGTGACTCTCTGCAGCACAAGAAGCATCTAAAAACTCCCTAAAGCCAATCTCACAAGGAACCAAGGGATATCTGCCTGGCACAAGCTCTTAGAGAGTCAGTTTGGCATTATTTTGTGAAGCCTAAAGAGAGCATAAATCACCTACCAGTAGCTGTATTTTAATGTTAAACATGGGAATGGAAGGATGCTCAGATTATTTTCCTGCTTTGATATTTTCAAATGTATCCATTACCTCCCCTCACCCTCTTTTCCCACTTGTGGAGTCGTTGTATTTGCGGTTACAAAGCGCAAGAAAGGAAATGCACATTAACAGACACGCTTGTGGCTTTCAGTCCTGTGACCTTTATAAACTAACGAGCATGGACAGCAATTCCTTTTTTTTTTTTTTTTTTAGTTTTTCAATGCTTCATTTACAGGGCTTTTTGGAGTGCTTCTTCTCAATCCATATGATCAGCCCCAGTGCCTAAGCACCTCCACTTATAGCATCGGGGTTGTACATCATCCATACACAGAAAGCATACTGGTTTCACTTGCAAGAGCCTAGAGTCTAGCCCCAATTTTTGGATTACAGCATTTTTCTAGGGTTGGACACATGTGGGTTGTCTACAGCAATATATCAAATCCGTGTTGGAACAGTTTTGATAAGGTACTCACTGCTATTAAGGTTTCTAGGTGATGTGCAATTTCTCACAAAGAAGAAGTTCAGCCTATTGTGTTCTTTATATAGCTACAACTGTTCGTATTTTACCTGCCACTGAACTACCCGCTACATCTGTTTGCTGAAAAAGGTTATTTACTGCTTTTAGCAGATCCACAGAGGCTCCGTGTAACTGAGGACACACAGTCTAGTTCACTGTACAAGCCCCTTTGCTTCTGTCGCTTTCTCAAAGTCTGTCATGCCCTTAAGACTGAAATCTAGAAATTACTGATGGAAAAAAAGTGCCTATTTTTAACTCATGGATCCCCTGCTAATTCAGCTGCTTGTAAAGCAGCCCAGGACTTGTGCCTGAGGCCGTGGTTGGATGAGGCAGTAAATCCAACTTGAGAGCTCCTCTTACCCGATCAAAAGCAGCGCGCCTGCCCACAGCAAAGTGCTGATCCAACGTAAACTAACTTGGCCAAACTGCATCACTTCCAAACGCCAGTGGATTAGCTTTGTAACACCAGCTTCATGCTTAACCAGGTACCGACTGTCCTCCTGCAGCCAGCAGAAAGAGGGCACAAAGGACAGACTGCGCAGTCCCGCTTGGACGCGTAATCATGTGGGTGTGCTTGGTTCACCTCAAATTGTACCATTAGGGGAGTCTAACCGAGTGCAGGTCTATTAATCACCCTGAAGAGAGAGATGCTAGGCTGTAGTGTTTCAGACCATTAAAACCTCCAGCGCTAAACTTGCCATTAGTAGAAGAATATACACTGTTGTTACTAAAGGAAGCTGAGTAACAAATCATTTGATAATTCCATCAAAGCTGTAGTAAGTAGGTAACCCAAGTAATGTATTTTGGAAAGCTGATAGCTTTTCCACTGCCAAAAGCCCCATTAAATTAGTTCATTGCGACAATAGCTCAACTTTACTTTCCTCTTTGTATTCCTGCTAGTTACTAGGACCTTTCCTGTTGCTGTTAGAAGTCTGCTCAGGTTCTCTCCATCTTCCAGAACAACCAAAGCCAATTATGGAGACACAATTCCTGTAATTTTTCTTTTGAAAAATAACTAACCCCAGAACGCTAAATTACAACAGAAATACTGAATTTAAACCAGGTAACAAAACATATCAGATTGTTTCTGTCTATGCTTTTGACAGGGGAGTTGTAAATATATACTACACAGGCAATACATAAGATGTTTACCAAACCTGAGTTGGTTTTGAAAACAGAGAAATTACAGGACTCAAAGGCATAAAGAAAGTTTGTGTTGAACATTTGGTTTATTTTAAATATCTTTAAATCTGCACAGAAGTCTCTCTCACATGCCTACACTAGAGAAATTATCCATACTCCCTACTAAAATACAGAGCAGGACAGTCAGTAAAGAGAAATGTTTCCTGCTACTTCACCACGTGTTCATAATAACAAAGCCATAAAGTAAAAGATTTAGCATAAAATAAAAGATGAGCTCCCTGTCATCAGTGTTGAAACACTGGTAGTACTGATAGCATAACATGGGCTATTTTCTTGCTGTTGGTATAAAGCACAATTCGTATTAAGGCCGAATCTCTTTCTCCAAGAAATCTGGCTACTAGGTATGCAGTTGCCATTTTCCTTCTGCTCAGAACTACTGTCCTACCTGTACCTAGCAAACATGGCAACTTCTGCTCTTCTTCCATGAGAGGATCTCATTTCCTAACGCAAACAAAACTCGTTTGGGATACACTTATATTCTTCAGTATGCTACAGCCTCTATACTGATACTAGAAATCCATACTGAAAGAATCACATGGTACCTGAGAAATTGTGCAGCCTTGGTTTAAGGTGTCTGCCCACAAATACACAAAAGGGAGACACTCAGGTGCAGGATCATTTGCCTAATGTCACGCAGAAAACGTGAGCTGTGGAGTAGGACTGCAATGTAAATCTCCCAAATCCCAGGCCATCACCTTACCCGCTGAACTAAGATTCCACAGTAGCTCTTCAATAGTTCTGTGGCATCCACATGGTTTAGGTATCAGTCACCTCTATCATTCACTGCAAAATCTTCATGCCCAAAAACTAAGTGGCACAGAGAAATCCAGCTTAGGATTCCCCACCAGTATTTTCAATGACACTCTTCATGTAACAAAGAAGAATTATTATTCCCAGCATCCCTTCCATGCACACTTTGGACGGAGGAAGAAAGAACAGTTAAAACAAGTATTTTCAGTAAAGGATCCAATTCATCTAAAAATACAACTAGCTTTAAAACTGTATTCAACTTACAAAGATTCATGCCTAGGAACAATAACTGGGCAACTTTCAACAGACAGCCTGCAAGTTAACTAGAGCTGTTCAAATGAAGTCCTCAGCTATAAATTTACCCCAAATACCTATATATTAGGAAACTTTGCATACTGACAGATGTATTAAAAATATTCCACTGCTCTGTTGATTATGTTTTGATTTTTAAGGAATGTATCTTCAGCCAAAACTTGAAAGGAACTCCACCTATGATGAGTGCTTTTTGAGACAGAAAGCACGTCAATTAGGGAATCCTCACAGTCTGACAATTCAAGCCTAAAGGCAGACCCCATGATTACATTTCTGAAGGGTGTTAATGTTGTGGAAAAACTTTCTTCTAATATTGTTAAACGAGAAAATGCAAATCAGTGAACACGATTTATTTGGGGACTTTATCAAGGACCACAAAGGAGACACTTGCTGGGAAGTGGAGAGCCCATCCCTGGAGATATTCAAGGTCAGGCTTGATGGGGCTCTGATCAACCTGATCTAGTGAAGTTGCCCCTGCTCACTGCAGGGGGATTGGACTAGATGGCCTTTAAAGGTCCCTCTGAAACTAACACATTCTGTGACTCTATTCTGTGATTCTAAGTCATCTTCACTGAAATGCGGGTATATCCACCTGTAAGGAAGATGAACACCCAACAGGCTTGGTGCTACCACAGAGACCATCCTCCTCCAGGAGGTCAAGGATTGTGCTTCTCCACCATTTCACTTATCACCCCCTCCAGCCCCCAAAAAATCAACTTTCCACTTCAGCAGCAAAGTTACAGCTTGCCCACACAGAGATGGAGAAAAGACAAAACCAGTCAAGTCCTGGTTCCATTAAAACACATTAACACTCTGAATAAGCAGCACCTACTTAGGGATTCAATGATCTTTAATAGATGCTTATTAGTTTCACACTTTTAGTTGCCTCATACTAACTTCCTGAACACTGCCCTGAAGCAAGCACTGAATATTCTCCCTCAAAAGCAGTCTGTATTATCATCATCTAAGTCAGTTCTTGGTTCCCAAACCTTTTAGCATAGGTTTTCTTCCGAATGTAATTCTATTATTACTTTTAAATGCTTCCTCCCTCTTGCCTCCATCCATTTCCACATGACAGTGTACAGCCTAACAGAACAGAAAATGCCATGCCACAGCTCCCCATGTCAGATGCCTAACTTGAAGATGTAGAAGTCTGATGGAAGTCTCTGTAACTAGTAAATGGCTCTACTTCTCAAAAAATCAAGTTGACCTTCCCTGCCTCCAGCACAATAAGGATAACTTCTCAAGTCTGGCTCCTTTCTGAACATGACTGGGATCACTGCAGGGGTTTGTCACTGAATTGAAAGAACTAAGCAAAGAAGTTAGCTGTTTTGAAGGGATATGAATCTAGTTAGCCAAAACCCAAAAACCCTGTTCAATGCAACCATCTGATGTTCAGATGGCCTGTCTCTGGTCCTGTTCCCACACAGATTAATGAAATCTCTTACACTGAGGACAGATCAAATGAGATTTTTCACTTTTTCACAAGATTCATGGTCCAAAGTCATCATCAGAGCTCAGGCTTTAAATTTTGCTTAAAGCAAAATGATGATGAGCTTCCCATTCAGCGCAGGGCACGAGTTTATCATCATTGACAATATATATTTCTTCTATTGGTACTAGATTTCTTTTTTCCTTTACTTGTCACAAGACAATTCTGCAAACAAACTTCTGCCAATCTGAGCACATAAATCAAACCTCTGGGGTATAACACATTCCAGCAGACCTGAGCACAAGGTGACCAGTGCTGTCCCACAACCAACAACCCACCCCAGCAAAACCAGCACCATGCCTCCTCTTACTCTTTCCTCTCCCCTCGACACCTGCAGAGGTGCTTGTGAAACCACGTGTGGGATTGCTCTGCGGTGCTGAGTGGGTTGAGACGGAACCAGGGATTGCTGTCGGGCTGCTGGGGCTCCTGGCAGCAGCAGCTGGCTGCAGGTGGGCTCGGATGCCACCCCCCTCCACACAAGAATGGGAGCGAGAAGCTGCAGTGGGGAGCAGAAGTGGGGGGCTGCAACATCTCAACCTCAGATGGCTTAAAACATGATGGAATGATACTCTGAGAGTGCAATTCTGGATCCGCAGTGTCCTACTTATCACAGTAGAAGCTCAGGATCCTCTGTCTCTTCACCGCTCCACCCTGTCCATTTGGCACATAAGCCATGACCTGACTTTATGAGCAGTAACTGTCCTGTGCAGACTCAGTTCAGGTGCAGGAACATTCACCCAACAACGTGCATTTCCCCAGCTGCATATGTTTGTGTAGGGAATGTACATTTGGAGAGTTCTGAAGCTGAAGCCCTGAGGATCAGAATCTGTTTTGTATAATGCAGAATCGGGGACAGCTGAAGCAACACTCCGTACAGAGTAGATAGAAACGTAGCTTGTGTATTAAGCACATTAAAAAGCCCTGTGAATACCAGCTTTAGTTCCAAAAGCACAGCAATTCAAAGGAAAGGAGAAAGTATTGTGCATACAAATGCACAGAGATCAATGTCTGATATGAGTTCATTTCACTCCACAAAAGCACACTACACTAAAGAAAAATGTGAAAATAATAATCATTCCAGGGAAACAAAAGTCAATAAACATCAAAGTGAAACAAGTCTCACTCAGTAAAATCTGTTTATTGAAAAGCCAGCTCCAGCCCAACTGTTGCTCTCTCTAACATTGTTAATTTAATGAGCAACTCTTCTAAACATTCTCCGTGGAGACAGCTGCAGCCTATGGAGCAGAAGTTGAGCTAGCCTTGGGAGCAGCGCTTCATACCCCTCCTGTAAGTGCCACCACTAGAGGATGAGCTAAGGAATTTGTGACCTGCACAGAGCTTTGCTGTAGAGCACTGGTACCAGCTGACTAAAATACACCACAACTTAATTTCACCTTTGTACACACCTGTCTGTTCAGCGTGATGACTGAAAAGAAATGTAACGTTCCCCCGCAGCCCAGACTCAAGGCAGCCTGTAGCAATGTGGCAGTTTGTGAGTGCAGTGGGATACAGCAACTCAGACCTCGGGCAAAGCAAAAGCCTGTGGACAGCACCAACCTCCTGCTGGGCACTGACTTTCCAAGAGGTCAGGGTGCAGCACCAGTTGCACCGCACTCAGGAGGTACCACTACAACACGGACACAGAGTGGCTGAAATCTCAAGAAGAGAAGACTCAGGCTGTGTAGAGTCTTTATTTGAAACTATAAGCCTGATTTATCACAGGAAAGAATACACTTCATGGCTACTGTTGCAAAATTCACTGGGTTATATACAAACAAGTATAATCTCTTCCAACATGTTCTAATACTACATATTGATACATAACTTCCTTCATAGTCTTTGTCAGTTATAATTTAGTGAAAACCATTAACCACACATTTGCTTACATTTGCTATCTAGGCAAAATAACATTTAACATTCTTTCTGATAACTTAATCTCAATAAAGCTCTTTCTTTGCTGCAAGTTCTAAAGTACAGTGCTGCTAGAAAACTTAAGGCAGGCTGCCTGCTCAATGCACTTAACAGAGTCAGAGCTGAAAGGATAAACATTTTTACTAGTAATTACTGATGTTTAGTTGATTAAATATTTGTAACCAAAAAAAAGGTAATTATAACATTTCAATCCTAACCATTTTTACTGCAGGTGTCTAAGATCAATATTCTGGTTTACATACAGAATAATAGACATGACAGGGCAATGACTTGCTAAAAGTGACTGTAAGGGACAGAACAGGGTACGGAAGCAAAGTTTCCCAAGTCTCTGACAACTGACCAGTGCCAGGTCTCAGCCATTCCCCTTTGGTGCTTCAAAGTTCACAGGCCTGGACTTCAGAGACCCCACAAACACACCTTATCCTATAACCAGGACATGGATAGGTTCTCCCAAAAGACAACTTACAAGATGAATCCAAATAGAAAGGTTTTTTGTTTAAATCTTTCTGAATGAATTTTTTTAAATAGGGCTGGAAAATAACAGTAGTAGTTGTACTAGTAGTGGCAGTAGTAGTTACAACAACAGCAATAATAATAATGATACAAACAAAGGGATTGAACTCCGTGGCCCAACTCTGGGTCCTACACCCAAGCATGCTGCCTTACCTCCCTGGAGAAGGTCACTCATCAGGTGCCCAGCTCTAACAGCTGTCCCAAGCATCACCGGCATTTTGGGCCGGGCAGAGGGAGGTAACTTCAGCCAGTTGCACTCCAACAGTTCCCAGCTGCTGCGCAGTCCTTGGGGAGCACACACAGCAAGCTGCTGCAGGGTAGACTGGCGGATTGGCTCAGGTGGGGAAAGTCATAAACAGGTCTTTGATAGCTTGTTCCCCTTCCCACTGCACCCAGCAAATGCCAGCAGAGAGGACAATCCTGCAAAGGGAGAGACGCTTGGCATTTTGTTTTGTAGGATGTGGTTTTCCAAAGAGGTACCTGGAGACTCTTCAATATCCCACTGATAATTTGTGAACACAAAGACGTAGCATTTCAGGGTTACGCTTCATCTCCCTCCTGCTCCCCCTCCAGCACAAGCAGCAGCAGCTTTCACAGGGCAGGACTCCATAGGAGCTGGAAGCCAATTACCAGATGTCTTGTAAATCTTTCCAATCTGCACAACTTCATTCAGTTTGCAATGCTTAACATCAGCTCTTTTGGAATCTTTTCATCCTTATTTCTGTGTAACAAATTTTCAACAAGCCAGGAGTTCTTTGTTCTCTCCTAATAAAACAACCTAAAACGTTAACAGTTCAGCATGAAGCTAATGAACTAAACGCACTTTCTGGAGCTCTGGACAGGAGCACGGGCATTTCCAGATTTATGTGAAAAGTTATTAATTCTGCAAAAAGTGCTTTGAGCTGTTTCTTTAAGGTAATTCAGAACTACAGAAATTAATCCAAACAATGGCAGTACATTACTCACGTGCTTTGCCAAACACACAGGCACTCAAACGGCTGCGCTTACGGAGGACAGCTTAAGTGACAATCTCTAAGGGGGCTGAAACGAGAAGTGGACCAAGGCAGACATTTCCTCAGATGCAAATGTTCTGTCCACAAAATGTTATGCTGAACTGCTAGTGGCAAGGCAGAGATATTCTGCAGAGAACTGAACATTCAAGTTTACAATTTACATGAATGGAAACGATTATTATTTGCCTCCTCTTGGGGGATACAGTGAAAAAGATGAAGACTGAAGAGTTAGTTACTTGTCTGCTTCTGCAGTACTGCTGACACAGGGGACTGTCAGTTCTTCTTAACCTATTTCAGTGGGATCCATACCAAGTAACTGTATGGATTTAGCATGAAGGAGAAATATAGACCCTCACTCACATGAATCCTCCAGCTAGCAGAGTTGGGAGAGGTCTGGTGATATCTTCAGAAGTGCACCTGGTTGCAAAGCCAATGCCTGACCATGCTTAGACTGTGCTGTGGAAGGAAAGAGGACTCTGAACTACCTAGGAGACGTGCCCTATGCCCAGGGTCAAGAAGATGGGGTGACATAGAGCTTTTTGCTAGCTGTATAGAGAGAATGTCCTGTTTAATATCAAAATTGCTTTATTTAAACCTCTTTGGCCAAAAGAAACAAAGCAAGAACTTTTACCTCAGGCAAAACACCCAGGCTGCTGGATACCACCTGCTCTGGAAAGGCTCTGTCATGACTAAAACTGGAAGCAGAACCTATGCTTTTATTTTGTACAGTGTCTACCCTGTGGATGCTGCAGATTATGTGGTGTAAAAATAAATCACCTTTTTCAGCACTCAGAATATTGTTCTCAGCAGATTATTTTCACAAAGCATTCGGGAAACATCAAGTTTACAGGAACTGCCACTATAAGAAGGAGCAGCTATGCCCCAAACCAAGTGACCTTTAAATCACAATCTTCATTTGAGATGCCATTGCAAACACACACCAGTATTAACTATAAAACCTCTGGTGCTGAAGAGAAGAGGCAAACATAGAGTTAGTGGTGTGTTCATGTGTGGACAGCTACCCAGGAGGATTGCAGTCACACGAAGCTCCCATTGTGGCAAGCACAGAATGACATGATTCCTCCATCACCAGTACAGCCACAGCTCCCAAGGAACAAAATGCAGTGAGAGGGGACCGGACCCTTCTAGCACATGTTAAATCCCTCACGCTTTTGGAAGAAAGGAAGCAAGAGGCCTCGTGCATTCAAAAGAATTCCAGGCAACAGGGTAGAAGAGTTGCCTCCACTTACAGAAGTGCAGTTGCAGTGCCTGAAAGACAGTGTCGCTCCTGAACTACTTGACCATGATGGACTTGAGGCCCCGTGGGTATGCCATATGGGAGCCAAACACATAACATTAAGGCAGCAGCAGTGTTTTATTCCAATCAGACTAAAAGCAATAAACTGTTTAAAATATATTCCAGGAAGGGAAGTACTGCAAAATCTGTTGCTATTCTCCTGCTGAGAGTCGATGGTGAAGTGATGACACCAGTAATTTCTATCTGACTTTTTCCATATGCTTTTCTTGCATTCAATGGGAACAGTCACTCTTGTCAGCTCCAAGGAGCCCATTCTAAGTTTTGTATATTAAAGATAAAAAAAAAAGATTTACACTGTTTTCCTCCAGGGCACTTGGCTTCCCATGCTATCCTGAATGCCTTAAACACTTGTGAACACTTCTTTTCTTTGAATGTTAACAAATTTCAGTCATTACACAGCAAATTTATGAGCATGGATTTGTGAAAAGACAAATCTCCTAACACACTTGAAACAGTCAATCTACAACACTTCCATGCACCTCTCAACCACTTCAGAGCAGGCACCTCCCTCTAAAGATCTGCCCTGGAGAGACCTCCAGCACCTGGCATGACCTTAGTAACCACTGACTCATCTGAGCCATGGAAGCAGAAGCAGACCACCTTTAACAGAAGGCACTAAACCACTGAAGGCACAAAGACAGCGATTAGCAATACAAAGTGGAGCATATCATGATGTGATATTCTTGATGCTTCTTAGATTTCTTCTTTCCATTTTTAGACCTTTATATATACTCTGCAGACTGGTATTTCTGTGCTTCTCAGATCAACTAAGTGGCTATGCCAAGCATTCTTACAAACAAGAATTACACGAGTCACTTAAACATCAACTGCCTACACAGACATAAACTAACCCTCTTAGCCCAATTATGCTGCAATTACAAATCCTGGCCAGACCTGCAGTCAGACAGGGGGAGAACTCTGTGAAGCACTTCAAAGGGTGAACCTGGGGAGCGGGTGGCACTGGGATGCACCTTGGGAACCAGAGTATCCTTCCCAGACAGCAGGTACAGAGCAGAGAGGAGCCATATCTCAAATACCTGGGGCCTTGAACATCTCTAATGCTCTTATGGTCAATCCACCTAAAAGCCAGGAGGCAATTCTGTTGGCACTCCCAACAAGTGCTGCCTAACAAACAGGCACAGGCTGGATTTTAGCTGCTGAATGGTCTCTAAGCACAGCTCCAAGCAATGCAGCATGGAATCAAGGCACAAGGTGAAGCAGTTACAGTTAAAGGCTACACTCAAAACACAGTACATTCAATATGCCAAGCACAAATAAACTATAACTAGCTGTCTATCTGGCATCAGAAAACACCCAACAGAAAAGTAAATCCCAACTGTCAAACAGTGACTTCCCCCCACCCCCTTATGTACTTGCTGTTTGATTAATTTTGACAAGTTAGGTGCACAACACAAATGTATTACTTCTGCAGACTGAAGGTTTCCAGCCTCTTTTGCAAACTCTTCTACACCTCCCCACTCCATTCACATCCTTCCCAACCTCCATTCAGAAATGGAAGGAAAGTATACGTCTCTTGCTAAAATCTCAGAGACTGACTGTGGTTCTCCCTGAACATACCTACATTTGCTCTACCTCTCTCCCGTCTGGCTCAGCCGAATGCCTCCCATCTACTCTCAGAGAGAGGATCTTCCTCTACCCTTGAGCATGCCCCAGCACTCCTTCAAACTGTTACTCATCTTACAATGAAGGCAATCTTCATCTCATGAGGACAAAAGTCCTTTTCCTTGACAATCTAACAGACTCATGGAAGACATATTAATTATGAATGGTATAGTTATCTCCTCCATATCTATTGAAAATATTCATCAGATAGACAGGCAGCAATACCTAAGCATCTTTCGCCATTGCTGATTCCAACACAGACTGAATTATTCACGTCAGACTCCTATTTGAATCAGAGGAGTTTTGTTCATAAAACTTTTCTTCTGAGCGTGCCTGAGATAACCTGATAACAAGAGTACGTTTTCTTCCTGGATTTCTAGTGAAATGAATGCAATGATCCTCTTTGTGCACGGTAAAATACTTCTTCATTGGTTTATGCCTGTTGCGTACGAATACAGAAACAACCTATCCTGCCTTTACTATAAACGAAGGCTAAAGAGGATGATATGTGCCTGTAGCTCTTTGCATGTTCATCTCTAACAATTATATCAGTGCAAATTTGCTGTAGTTACCTGAAGTACTTTCATCCATTAACAGTGCATCTATTTCTATTGTCAACATTTACTTCTCCTTAAAAACCTTTCTTTTTAATCTAGAAATATTCCAATAGTGAGGAATATTAATAGAAAAGGAAAATTAAAAGGAAGTATTAGAGGAGATTGAATAAATATTCATTAGTAGGAAGTACTAAATTTGAAGTTACATGTGGCGACCTTAAATCTAAACAGGTTCCAGAAGTTCCCTTTAAACTGCCTGGTTATTCCCCCTATCTTAAAGAATTTGTCACAATTTTAGAGACAGCACTTTTAGTAAGACAAGTGTTTTGTATCTACACCCTGTAGAGCAAATTGCCTGTAGCCAGCTTCACAGAATCACAGAATCGTAAGGGTTGGAAGGGACCTCAAGAGATCATTGAGTCCAACCCCCCCTGCCAAAGCAGGTTCCTAGGAACCCTTTTTTCCCTTCCTGCCAGTCAAAACCACCACCAGAGCAGAGAACATATGCTGAGCCAAGTTCACCACTCACATACCTCATGAAACAGCTAGGGCAGGGAGGAAGGCAACTCTGCTGCTAGAGTGAATTCCACATTATATGGTTATTAACCTTGAAAGGAAAGATAAAGTCTTGGAGGATACTGGTTTTTACCTAGAAAAGGCATCAAACTAATGCCAGTGTTACATAAGAATGATGAAAATATACAAGACTGAAAATATTACAGGATGTATTAAGAGTGTATGAAAACAATAGCAAAAGAAGCACCATCAGTTTGAAAAAGCAGCAGTAATTTAAAGGGCGTATAGTGTAGGGCAGCTGTATGTACAGTTTTAGAGATACTGCAAGAATCCTGCTTAACATGAAAAATGCATATGTATAAACATTCAGACTTGCAACTCTTTTATACTTGGGCATTTGTAAAGTTATCCAAGCAGCAGCATCGTTCCTCCTGAGCTTAGCCTCCGAATCCTCATTTTTTGTAAGGATGCCAAAAAATGGTGAGGCATAAGAAAGTCTCTGACTGCTTCACAGTAAATTCCCAGCCACACACTCGGATTTGCTGCTTTCAGTCCCCCAGCTATTACATTTTTCACACTTGCCAAGCACAAGACTGTTCCCCTGCCTCCTCCTTTCTTCCAGCTACATAACATTGCCCATACTTTTATGCAACTTGTAGCTAAGTCAGAGCTAGAGACAATACATGTCAATATTCAAATACCCACCAAAAAAGACACAGAATTGAATAACTTATTCTGCAGATACCCAAGAGTGAGAATGACTTTCATCTGTAAAGAAATCATCTCATCTTCCCTCTATCTCAATAAATAAAACTGTCATTTGTTTGTTGTGGTAGTGTTTTTTTTTTTTAATTTGGAACATATAAATAACAGAAACATTTGTTTTCTTTGGATTTAGTTTTCTCAGACACTTTATTTTTACTTTAGCTGAGGACTCTGATTCAAAAATATATGTATACTACTGAAGAAGGCAAAAACAAATGATCCCAGCAGCAGCACATCTCCCTGCTGCATAAAGTTAGTTCATCAGCCTAAGGTGGGTACCCCTGTCTGAAACCCTGTCAGAAACTCCCACAGAAGACACACTGGCAAAAGCACCCAAAACCCAATTAAAACCTACAAAAACATTCTCAGGGATTTCTGCACAGCTACCGAATCGTGACCGAATCCTTCACGAATGATCAGGCTCCAGCAGTAGAAACAACAAACTAGGAAGCAAGAGCAGCAGCAGAACTCCACCAGCATGTGGTGCACGTAAATAATGCACATGAATATTCCAGTTGCTTTTCCCAAAACTCACCTCAGTGCCACCACGCTGCTCTGCTCTATTTGCCATGCCAGGGGCTGAGGCAGGCACGAGCTGGCCTTGTCAGTGGTGACTCCATGAATGAAGTTTGGAAACCAGCCAGCTCACCCCGGAGCACAGCATCAATCCATTTCCCTGCCTAGCTCAAGACAGGGAGTGCAGAGGAGGAGAGGCTACAGCATTTACTGATTCAGCCCTCTACAGCTGGACAGCACCTGGGCTGTGCCCCACGCCATGACTTTTGAAGTCAAGCGCCACCTCCGCCTTCCATGGATCCCGTGGTTGTGGTAACAACAAAAACCCAACAGCAACAAACCACAAAGAAAGAAACTAGACCCCCAAACTCTATGCAGATTGGGTTTCTTCAATCACACTTTCCTCAGAAACGCCACAAGTAAACACTCCTGAGGCAGGGGGTAATTTGCTTATTTGACAAAGTAAACAAGTTGATGTGACCAGACTTGCTGCATCCCAAGGAACTGCAACCAAATGAAAGTCCTTGCACAGGATTTTAAAGAAAGACAAATCTGGCTGGAAAAGGGTTGGTACCAATCCTTCAGCCCTGGGGGCCTGTCCCCCCAGTACGTTCTGCACCAAAAGGACAGACAAGGTGCCCTATACTAGAACCATCACTGGTCTTAGATGGAATTACCTATTGAAGAAGTAGTTACAGATGTCTGTGCTGGAAGAAGTACCACACACACAGCAACAGGCAATACCAAGCCTGAAATTTGACTCCAAGACAATGTTCAACAACTTCTCTGCATGCCAATGCAACGTTAACTTCTGAAGCCTAATTATGATCATTGAAGTTTCAATAAACTCACTCCACTGCTGAACAACAAACCGAAACATGTTATCAGGCAGGGATTTGTTCAGAGCCGCCAAGGATACACTTGGCGCACCCCACTCCTCTGTTCAGTGGGGCTGTTCCAGAACAAACACACATTGGGAAAAATTCAAATAGTCTGGAGCAGCTGGATGCGATCTTGATTCTTACTTGGGAGAGCAGTGTTCAAAAGCTTGTGCAAAAATGAACCCAAAGCCACACGCTCAGGTCCAAACTGGAGGGGGAGTTCACATGACTGTGGAGGAACTGTCAGCAGTGGGGTTGTGGGAACTGGTAGAGAGGAGCAGAGGAGAGGACCACTTTCCTGGTGGTTATGGAATGTCAGACAGCGGCCCAGTTTCATTATCTGGGAAATGTTACAAATGTCAGCAGCAAGGGATGAACTAAAAGGAGCCTTAAAATGATAAATGAGATCAGCATAATGCACAGTATTACCTTCTGTTCCTAAAGAGACAGAGTTATTGTTGGCTGGAATAATTTTAGAAACATCCCATGCAGAACAAGTTACAGGAGGATTTTCTATTCTTCCCTTTCCTGAAGATTTACCAGAGACCTCGACTTGCTCTCAGGAAACCAGGGAGGATCTAGTGGGAAGAGTTGGTTTCTCATATCTCACCACTGCCTTTGTCAGCCTGATGAGCAGGTTTAGCTCCTGAGCTGTTAAAAAGGCTTTTACTTGCAAATCCAAGAGAAGCACCACGGGGCAGGAGAGAGGAAGACAATGAAGATGAATGAAGACCCAAAACTCAGGACATCTTTCTATATAAATGCTTTCTGGATAGATGTTCCCCCCAAATTTAATGGAGGAGGTAGAAAAGATTTCAGCAAAGCTATTTTAATCTGTAGCTTTTCACAAGGCATATGCAGGATACATACTGGTCAGTGTATTTAGTTGGTACAGGAAGTATTTTGCTGGCATTAGGTATGCAGAGCATTATTAAAATGAACAAGTGTATCCAGTCCCTTTGGCCAAACTCTGTTCTCAGTCTTACTTGAGGTTTGACTGATGCCACTCCAGTTACTGGAGTTGCTTAATACCACCACAATATTCTATTCTAGACACCAAGAAATGCTAGTAAGAATTTATTTACTTAATTCCAAAAAATAACAGCAACTTGGGCTTTTATCTATAAATGTACAGTAAAAGTATAAAGAATACTTTAATGTATAGCTAATGAATTAGCATTAATAATTAACACTTAACAATTAACAATAATTAACGTTAATAATGTATAGCTAATGAATTAGTATAGCTAATGAATTAATAAACAGCATAAAAAGAGGCAATGAAACTGAAAATGAAACAGACCTGCAGTGATTTAGATAAAAATCAATTTACGATTTCTTCAGATTTAATATTTGTTTTAGAGGAAAATATCTCTCTCAGAACCTCTACAGTCTCCCCAAATAAGATACAAAATCTCTTAGAATAAGATACAATCTCTTAACATAAGATACAAAATCTTTTCAGGTTAATTCACTGTTCTTTTCAGCAAAGGCAAAACTCACAATCTTATTATTTGGGTTTCCTGGCAAACAGATTAGATCCACAGATGCAGCTCCTGTGCTGCATGCACATGCAACGAGCGCTGGCATACTGCTCCAGCAGTGCTCCAGCACATATTTCTCTACCAGTTAAACAATTTTTTCACAAATAAACACATCTTTTCCGTTATCACAAGCTATAAAGCAGTTCAAGAGTCCTGAAATGATCTTTTCATTAGTTTGAGATGCTTAAGCATCCCAGTACTGAAACATCCCATATAAGCCTTATGAGACGGGAAGAGTAATCCTGCTCTCCCATTCCCTTAATGAGAATGCCTAATAAAAATGTAAACTAATTCTCTTGGCTGCCACTATTCTGTCTACTGAATGAAGTCTTCCCTTTTCACCCTCATGCCTTTATATAACTGTAAAGCTACAAGATCAGTATGCCTGTTTGACATTACTCATCCCATACCACAAACTGCACTCGTTTAACTTCCCCTTTTATTGTTTTTGCTTTGCCTGACACCAGACAGGATCACCCGCCCTGTTAGCCAATCCATCCTCCTCAAGTTCATATGGTAACAGCCGCACTGAACTCCATCCTCCATCAACAAAGCAATCACAAACCCTCAGCTTGCAACATCTCCTTGTTGAAATGATGGTTTAGTAAATGTGAATTATCTATTTGCTTATAAACATGTATGTGCTTTTAAAATCAAATACATATTAAGTCTGTTTAAACTGTGCTTTCCTTTCTTGCTCTGTAAATGCCGCCTCATCCTCCTAAATCAAACACATAGAGTATTTGTCAGTGTTGTTAACTGGGCGGACGTTTCTGTCTCCTCTTCTACTTACACAGCAGTCCTTGTGCAAGCCCTTGCCCTGCATCCCTGAGGTCTCTCCAAAGAAGCAAGAGTTTCAGGCAGGCAACAATCTGACTGCCCAGCAGCAAAAGGAAGACAGCAGCTGGTTTAGCTCATTTTCATGCCTGAACTAGGAGCCAGCCAGGAATGGGAGCAGTACCTCTGCACAATTTGAAAAGCTATAGAAGAAAAAAATCATCGTAAGACACATTTCATGGCAAAGAGATACCATGGTGGAATCTACCAGAAAGAACATGTATAAGATGAGACCGCTGGAGAGCTGGGCTGCCTTTCACCACGCCAAGCTGGAAGTGCAAGCATACTCGTTTGGTCCTGATCTATGGCTGAAATAGTTGTCCAGCCTACTGCTAAGGAAATGTTTCTCCAAGCTCACTCCTGAGAGCTCACATCTTGCCAGGGACCAACGAGGGAGAAGGCTTCAAATCTGCTCTTTCTTTCTGCAGTTAGACTGCTGCTCTCACAGCATGGCTAGCAGGTAGAAAGAAGTGCCTGGGCCCAAGCTAGCCCACGGTAGTCCCAGGGGGGTCAGCTGGACAAAATGGTCTCTTATGTGTGCTTCTCCACACTCTTGCTGGGTGCCCTCCCTCCTACTGCCCCACGTTTGCCAAATCACAGCTTTGCAATGGGCTGGCAGGCATCCAGGCTCTGTTCCTAGCTCTCCCAGGTAAACACTCACTGCCAAGGAGATATGCTTTCCCGGGAAACAGCAATCCTCTCGCTCCTTGCCTCCGATCCAACAGGGTGAGAGTGTGTCCCCCTAGCCAAAGAGCGTTCTTCAGGCAGAGAAGGTGCTGAGGAGCAGAAAGCCCATGAACATCAAGAGGAAGCAGGAACTGAACACCACTACACATTTGTGGGCTTGTACAACAAGAATTAGACCACTCAGGAGACAGACTCCAGCTCATTTGTTATTATAAGGTGTTTAATACATAATTAGGCAGGGGGCCCTGCCCCCAAGCCCCTCTTCATTCAGCCTCTGCTCTAACCTTTTGATGGAAAACAGACAGAAGAAAGGTACTGAGTGTTTAGAACGTGTAATATAAGCAGGTCTGGTGGCATGCTGACACTTCCCAGTCTCCAAGGAGAGGATAACAGCTGTCTTGCTGCTTCAACCTCCTGCTCCTGAGTTTATTCACGCTGTGTCTGAAAAAAATAAAGCTATGCCATGGTGCCTTCGAGTTGGGGACAGGCAGAGGACAGCCCCTCGCACAAGCCTCATTACACAGCTCTACACACAAACGTCCCACGCCAACCACTCTGTCCCCACATGAATCACAGTGTTTCCTCCCAGAAATCCCCAGTTGTACCAGTTGTTTTTTTCTAATGTTTTGCTTTTATGCAAAGAAAAGCATTTTTCTATTTCCTTCAAGCATTGCCATCTTCCTGCAGCACTAGAAAATACAAGGCAAGGGAAGAACTTCTCCTGAGAAACATCCCTTCCTGCCCCTGCCCGCTCCCATTGTCTTCCCCACACACACACGTGCAGTATGTGGAGGTGGCCTCTCTCCCGGGCACTGGGCAGCACTGTCCTCTGCTGTGTGAGCACAGCCCCTCCCAGGACTCAGTGAGGCTCCTGCACTGAGCAGGCAGCCTTGAGATGAGTAAGCCCAGCTGGTTTTCCCTTTCAGTATTCAACCCTCCAGGGAGCGCTGCCTTTTGGGCAGTGAGGGCAGTGTGTGCCTTCCGGGCCTGGCATCTCACCTGCACTTCACGCTCCTCACCACCTTCCCAGCAGCATGGGAAGGGTAGGTCACCACTGTCTCAGCCCCGTTCTGTCTCCTACTGCTGGCAGCCACTCACCCCAGTTCACTCAGAGAGCAGCTCCCAGAGGAGACAACAAATTGAGACAGACCCCCTGGCAGCTGCCTGCCAGCCTGGCGTATGCTTTTTAAATAGGCACACGCCTCCACATAAGAGCTTGCTGAAGCCACAGTGCCCCTCACCACTGCTCTGCCTGTACAAGAGCCTGAGCTCCCAGCTTCCAGCACCTAACAGGACCTTCTTCCATGTTCACAGATGTCACCCAAGCTTTTTTTGCTCTGAAACAACAGATGTGGGATGAAATCACCTGCAGTCTCATAAAGGTGTGTTTCAGGTACCCCACCCCAAAGGTGGGGTTTTTTTATTGCAACTGATTCAAAACAAACAGAAATTCACATGCTTGGCTCTAAGGTAAGACATCCAATCCCCTTTAGATGATCTGCAATGCTGACTTTACACTGGGCTGCTCAGCTCTGCACAGAGGAAGACAACTTCTGCAGTGATGGCAGCCACACATAACATAGATCCCCAAACCTGCTTCTCACAACCACTGGAAAACTACAGCTCCTTCCATTTGGCGTCCTTCCCATCCTCCTGGTAATGCCATGATGAAACAGTTTGGGGTTTGTTTTTTGGGTTGGTTTTTTTTTTTTAAAGTTGTGACTTAAACATAAAAAGTTTCCTTTGAAAACGAGAATCCCAACGTCAGCAATCACACAACTGCAGGAGGAACAGCACTGCCCAGCACCAGGTCAGGCTCCTCAGCCACGGCCAGGCAGACAGACACACAGCACCAGCAGCTGAGCAGCCACCTTCAGACACTGCCCATTCCTGCCTGATGCCTGAAAGGGACCAATCTCCTGGGGTGAAGCACCCTAAGGCTCATCTCCTCCTGTCACCATGGATATGCAGACATCGCCTATTCAAACAGGAGCTGCCAAGGAAGGCAGTGAATAAGGAGGATCTGCTGCAGCAGTTGCTAGGGGTTATAAGCTGCTCTTGCAACACAGAGGATAGCTCAGAAAGACACTCTGACTCCAGATCTGACTTTGTATTCCACCACTCACCTACAATACAGGTCAAAGCCTTTGCAGGGTACAGTGCCCCCCATTTGGGTTCATGGCCCATTTATGTGCACTGCTAACCAGTGTAACAGCTGCAAACCAGGCGGGAGGAAAGGGGGTGAGATCTGTGACTGCTTCATCTGGCACACACACAAAGCACATCTTTCAGACATCCTTCACTGTAGAGAGGGACCACAGGACCTGCCTGCGTGGTGTGGAAAATGCACTCAGTTGACTTCTACCAAGGACCAAGATCCTCTGTAAGACACTCTGAAAGGGGTAAGGGCTACCTCCCTGTGCAGGGTAGCAGCCTGGGCTCTACTTCCTAATTAAGTCTGACCCAGAAGTCATCAAGGCAAGCCATCCAGTCCCTTTTTTCAACCAAGCAGGAGAACCATTAGCTAGGGTTGGGTAAACTCCGAGCAAAAACTGTCTTCCAAATGTGTTTGTCTTGGGATTAGCACGACAGGGTCCTGTCACAAGCATCCCAAGAGAAAAAAAGCAAAAAACCCCAAAAAACCCAGAGGCATTTGGAGTGTTGAGGAGGCCTGTACAAATACAGGGTGCAAATGAACAAGAGCCTACGTTACCTTTCAACCCTCTTACTTACTGGGTAGTGCTGGGGGTTGCCCACCCTTCTCCCACATGTGAGCCCAAAGACACTCCTGTCCTGAGCATTAAGCTCTTCAGCACTTACTGATGACAAAAGAAGGTGCAGTTTACACTTACTTTTACAGCTCCATTAAAAGGTGACCTGCAAATAAAAAAAAAAATCAAGCACATTTAGTATTATGTGCTGAATGCCCCCAAATAAACAGGATTAGACGAGCATTCAGTCCTCATGTAAAAATTAGGTGAAAAAAATGGCACTGAGTGTATACTTCAATTTTAAGCTTATGAAACAGAGTCCTTCCAAACAGCAATGTAGCAAGCAGCTTCTTAACAACTACTGGCCTGACATTTCTGCCTCTCACTGCTTGCAGGCAGTGTACTGGGATAGAGGTGTAACACAAAGATTGTTCCTTTGAATGGCATATTCCTGACACTACAAGGAAGTGGACAAAGGTGAGGGGGCAGCAGGCTGGCCCCACTGCCCCCCTTCCCATCTCCTCTCCTCACCCTGCTCAGAACCACAGGCTAAGCTTTCCAAATGCACTGACCTGAGACTGGGCCGAACCCCACGCAGAGCCCCTGGTGCATCATGCATCTCTGAAGATGAGGCTTTGAGATCTGTTAAAAATATTAGCAGTGCACTGCACAGCTACAGTGGAGCTGTCTCCTGTAAAATGTCGAACGTGATAGCTATTTCTGACTCACAACCACCCCACTGCTTTCCCCTTGTCCTTCTGCATTTGGCCCTGTCTAACTGACTCCCCTCCCTGGGACCCAGCCAGGAAAGCATTTCTGCACGTGCCTAAAGCCCCTGATGTCAGTGGGAGACAAGCACATGCTGCAGTACTTTACTGAACAGGGTGTTTCAATGAATGTTGACCTCTCCCAACAGTGCTCTTTCGTACCGAATTTTGTACCTTTATTATCAATTACCCAGTATAAAGTGATGAAAAATTAGCCCATAAGTGATCTTATCACTTCATAGCTGCTCCCATTCATTCTGACTTATAAACACACGGACACGTAAAAGGAGATTAAGTGTTCTTCTGTCATGGTATTCTTACACCACTCCCTGGGCACACAAGAGGCGGCTGTTAAGCACCGTGCTAGAATCCTCAAACGCCCTTGGTCTCTCCCCAATTCTTATTTGACATTTCTCTGAAGTGAGGCTTCAAAAAAACTACCTTAACTTACAGAAATACACCGCGTGGTGTTCAGAAAATTGTTCAAATAAGGTCTAGCACCTAGTTTCAAATCTCTTCAGTGAACAGTAACTTTGGTGACCTACTGTTATCAAAATGCATTCAGGTGCATGATTACTGTTTGTTGGTTTCTTTATTTTGGCTTTTTTAGTTCTCATTCTTTTGCAAAATTGGAAACTGCTTTATAGGGGCCCAAGTTATTAATGTACATCAGCAACATTATCCTACAACTGAAACTCTACTACAAAAATTGTAAAACTACTATTTTGAAAACACAAGTGTTTGAGCAACCAGAAGCGTGCACTCTTCACATCTAAACATAGAATTTCAGGTAAACTGACTGACATGAAAAAAGA
The DNA here is from genome assembly GCF_964237585.1 of Gallinula chloropus. Lineage (NCBI taxonomy): Eukaryota > Metazoa > Chordata > Aves > Gruiformes > Rallidae > Gallinula > Gallinula chloropus. The sequence continues at coordinate 25,783,048 of NC_140090.1, read as the reverse complement.
AACATTATTTAAACTAAGAAACCAAATGAGTTATGCCAATTCCTGCCAACAGTAATTCTTCAGTTTTCAGTAGACCGACAGAGACATCTGCAAGGGGTTAAGAAAGAATTTAAAAATAACTATAATTTTAAGGAGGAGATCTTTTAAATTAGAAGCACTGGTGAACCAAGGAAAGGCAGTAGGTTGTGCCAAATTTGCACTTACGGTTCAGAAGAGGCAGATGATGGAGCTGAACAGAAAGCACTGGACAAAAGCTGCTTGGGCTCATCTTTTCTCCTTCCCATCCTCCCTGAATAAACCCACCCATCCGATGTCTTTCTGCTTTCAGCTAAATAGCCTGAGGACACGAAATGCAGGCTTCCTCTTGCCTTGCCTGGGAAAAAGCCCTCCAGAGAACAGTGTGCAGGCACGGCCATGCCCCACGCACAGGCACGGCCGTGTGGTGCCAGCGCTGCAGCCAGGAGCCTGGCTGACCACTAACAAAACAGAGGAAACCAGCCAGCGAAAAAAAAAAAAGCATGGTGTCTAAACCAAAATAAACAAACAGAATAAACCTCCAACCCACAGGTTCACTGATTTCACATCGCCTGTAGTAACTGCAGACACCATCCCCCATCCCAGGAGCTTTCCGTGAAGGAATCCTGGCATGGCTTTTTGTTGGTGTGTGTCTGATCTAGAATCCTCCAAGCAGCCCTTCTGCTAATATTTCAGCATACAATTAAAAGAGGCTAATTGTGTATAGACAGAACCACGCATGAGACAGCAGCATGGGGTCTGGCTCAGCCTCAGTCCCTCAGCAAGTGACTTCAAGAAGTTCCCAAGCAAGCCAAGGAAGGGAGCAGAACCACAGTAGAAGCTACACCAGACTGCTTGCCCAAGAGCTATACACGCAGAAGTACTTAAATGAGACGCCCTCTCCTGCTTCAATTTGAAGCATGATTCAAAAGGAGAAAAAAACACAAGACATACACACTGAAAGATTTAAATCATTTTAATGACTTTATTGATTTACATCAATTTCAGCTATTTCCAAACTAACACTCAACTGTTAAGACTACTAGGCAACGCCATCTAGTGATGCTAGTTGAAAAAAATCACGCTCCATCCTTGATTAAGATGCCACACTCTTGCAGAATTCTTCTAAGTGGAACTACAGTTTCAAGAGGAGCAAAATTTTCCGTACCTATGAGCACTTTCAAACCTACAGCATTAACAAAAAGGTCGGGACCTTTTTATTTACCTTGAGGTGATTTACAGAACTGACAAGACAGAAAGCGAGCTGGGTTAATCAAGTCAGCAATTCAACATGCACACCACATGGTCTTGACATGATACAAGGATACAGTGCAAAGCCTGATCAATTACCTTCCAGTTTGGGAATAGCTACAGATAATATTTGGGTGATAAAACCATTTACCTAATTTTTGAAGATTTCTCTTGGCACGTGTAAAATACTTGCTTGAAAAATTTTACCTCAGCCTTACAGTCCCAAGGGAAAAGAAACCATGCAGGTTTAAAGTCTCTTCTTTAAGAGGTGGAACCACTCACTTAGTCATCTGCTGGCGATAGCTGCTAGCTGTAATTAGCTTCTGGTGGAAATTGCCAGCAGACACAACTAGAAGTTTAAATCAATTGGCTCTGCTTCCTCCTTACAAGAAAATTGGCATTTCAGGGCTGCATTCCAGCATGATGGATCTAAGAAACCAAAGCCAATTTGACAAGAAAGGGAAGTGTCCCTTTTCATGGCTGGCTTTAACCCTGAACACGCTGCATCTTACTGGAGAGGATGTCTCATTTTTTCTTTTTTTTTTGAATCCTCAAAGAACGTAACTACACGTATACAACAAATAGCCCTCAAAAAAGCCCAGTTCAGCCCCAATTATTTTCACTTCACAGCTGTACAGACGGGAGAGGGAGGGACAAGATGGAAAAAGCCAGAAACCAAGAATAAAGGAAGCATGTGAAACAGGACTTACAAGAAGAAGCAGAGCCCGGTGTGTGGGAAGCCAAGCAAAACCCTTGAGCACCAGTACTGCAGCTGGCTCATGTTCACCCCAAGTGCCATGAGCTCACCGCGGTTCCCCATTTTGGCTGCACCATATCACACCTTGTAGTATTACCACAGCAACTGCTACACAGGTCCTGCCCTCACCCTGTTCTGCTCCACACCCTGCTCTCCCTCACACCCTGCTCTCCCCCAGTTTTCCATGTTTGATCACTATTTCAACATTCAGGGCCTCATCACCTGCAGCAGCGTATGGACTGAGCATTCCTGTGACCTGTCCTGGTCCTGTCCTCCTTCACATAAACTTTGTCAAGCAGGTAATGCATGTTCAGCCGTGAAGAGTAAGTGGCATCCTTGCTTTGCCAGCGCTGGGCTTTGTGTAAGTCTTGCTGGGATTTAACCATCCTCATCTCTAGCTGCCTGGGCTACCCGAAGACCTCAAATGGCAAACAAACACTTCACTTCCCCAAGGTTCATTAATTTGCAATGAACAGGTCTAACGTGTAAGCAGTTGTTTTCAGCGAGATGGTATCTACAACTGGGTGTTGTTAACTACTCTGCAGAAATAACTATTTCTTAACGAATCATGTAATCATCAACATCAGGGGGCTGCCTAAAGTCTCTGCCTCAACGGCACACACACACACACCTGCCTCATTGAACCCGGTGGCAGGTACACAGCAGGGATTTCTCTCAGGCTACCTTTCAGCACCCTCTTGATCTGCATACTAAAAACCTCCTCGATGAGGTCTTCAGCCTCACCAGGAAGTAAAGCGAGGTGAGATGTATAAGGAACTTGCATGCGAAATATACTAAATACAGCACTTAGACAGTGCTAATAGTTAGCACTTAATGGAACAGGGAAGAGTTCAGTCAAGCAGAAACTCCAGCATGGCAAAGTGGCCTTTTTTTGACACTAGATAGACAGGTCACTTTGTAAACTACTGAAATTATGTAGATCCTGCTACAACAAAGTGATGCTGGCAACTGTTTTGATGCATTTCCTGAAAAGACAGGCGCTGACAGCACAGCAGAACTGCCACAACCACTCACACTCCAGCTGCCCCATATACACAACTCTCTCCTCAATATCTTTTAATATTCCCTTAGTAACCCTACTTACACGGGTCAGCTGCTGAAAAAGGGATGTGGGGGGTTATTTACCAGAACTTTTCTAGCAGATTAACCAGAAAATACATGCATGCACATGCTTGACGGTTACTCACAGACACACAATCCTACACCATACAGAAAGCACGTGTAAGAGCACTCTAGCAATTTTACTTCCTTTAAAAAAGCCCATTTTAATATCAAACCTCTTCCAGCATGCTAGATGGCTTTAGCTAGATGGAATCTTTCCCCCCTCCAATTAAGAAGAAAAAATTCTGTATATCTAATCCTGCCTACAGGCTATCTTTTTCTTTCTTTTTAAAAAAGCCAACATTTAATACTTAATTATAAATCTGGTGTTCAGCACAAAAATGAGATCTTTCTTAAGCTCTCTTCTGCTCTGTGTTCCTCCAGCTGAAAATTGCAAAGCTGTTTCCCAAGACTTTTATCATGTCTGTCTTGTTAAACAGTTATTCTTCTTATTAAACAAGCAATAGAACAAATCCTCATTTCTCCTTTAAGCACCAGAAAAGCAAAGTTTCTGCCACAAAGTCTACCTACCCAAGGATGTTAGCTAAGGTATGTACATCGCTTTCAAGACTAAAGCAGTTTGCCCCAACTAGGAACCTCACCTAGGAGCTGAAACTCTCCAAGATGTGCTCCTCAGAGAAAGAGAGCAAGGATGAGGTTAACAGCTGTACAACGAGGAGCAGGGAAAACTGAGCTCCTACTTAGGCCAAGGATTCCCCGCACCCCTCAGCGCTGCAGAGTGCTTAGCTCTCTGACATCCTGGCTTCACAGGGCCTGGCTCTACCACCCCAGCGATGTGGGGCTGCAGGACACGAACCAGTAGTCCAGCTCTGCCACGAGTAACATGAGCTTTAAGTCTTTCCTGATGGAAAGCAGGTGGCTGCCAAAACAAACGTGCTTGTACAGCGTCTGCATCATTCCCTTCCTGAGACACCATTCACTCAAAACCCAACACTGCCTTCACCTGCAGCATCCTTTTGAGCAGAAATACGGCCCACAGGCTTTGCTACACCCAGAGATCTCAGCTTGGCTTCCGTACGTTCTTTTCTAAGGGGCAGAACAAAGATGGTATTTGGCTTTAAAAATGTCTCAGAAACTACAAATAAGGAATTAAACTCAAAGTGCATGGCTTTAATTACATCTCTCAAGAGGACAACATAGTGTTTTTGCATCCCCATCTTGTCTTCTCTCTGCTCCGGAAATTCACGAAATGATGGGAGGTACAAATGCTGGTATTTGTAGGGGGAAAAATGACCTACGTTACATCCTCAGCAGATCATGTAAATAACAGGACGCAAAGTCTCACAGAATTAGTTTACATTTGAAACATTTTCAAAATATTGTTTTAGCTGGGTATAATAGACCACCATAAGATGTGACACACAGCAAACACAGGGCTGCAATTAAACAGCTGGCAAACAGCCAGGACGAGATAAAGGCCCAGCCTGTCACTCGCTAGACAATATATATGGCTATTTTGGCAGCCAAAACCAAATGTGATAATTGAGCCATGACACATTAAAAAGGCACGCAATTTTCAAGGAAGGAGTTCCTGAGCATTGAACAGGGAGCATCTATAGTGTGCTTACAGCAAACCAAGAGTTAGGAGTAATAATGAGATCAGGCTGATTACAATTCAGTGGTGCAACTCCAACCTTGTTTAATGCACTGCACCACTGGAAGCGGTTATATACGTCCAGACACAAAAACCTGTGTCGTAAGCCTGCAAAGGCTGTCAGCATTAGAAACAACAGGGATCTGAGAAGTGTGTGGCACTGTCTTGAATTGTTTCTCTGCATATTTTTTATATTAATAAGGGGTTTATAGAGTACCATTCTTATCTCCAGAAATTACTCTGCACTTAAACTGAATTCCAACACCAGGAAAAGCTCCAATCTATATAATTCAATTTCAAAATAAAAGTATATACTAATACACAAAGAGCAAGCAACTCTTCAGAATCATACTTCTGCTGGAAAGAAAAATTACTGTTTTGTTTAAGACATGAAGAACCTTAAATGGCAGCAATCGCTGTTTAGAAGACCAAGCCCAGGAGCTTTTCTAGTGTTTCACTGCATCTTTTATTAAATAACCTAAGGACATGACAAATGAACCAATGTACCAAATGAAGACACAGTTTTAAGTGAACACCCAACAGTTCTATAAAGCCTCCTGTAAATGCACTCCATCAAGAGAGCGTGCTGACACCAACTGCATTTCCTTCTCCAGCAAGGGACTGGAAAGCCTATACACTGGCAGCCCCCAGTCCATTCACTCACAACCTCCCACAAAGTGCAGGTACTTCATGATCTAAAATTACACTTACATAAAAGAGAAGCTAAATTTAGGCTCTATAATAAGAAAATCCCTATGAAGGGTTCACTTCCTAATCTTATTCTAAACTTAACCACATTAAAGATACGTTCAAATTAGGAAATTGTGTGTGCACCTTCCCCAACCAAAAGGTGCAGTGTATCAAGAGAGCTTCAAAAAATTTCTAAGATTCCATGGTTAGGCCCAGTAGCACCAGTGACACCGAGATGACAGTTACACAGTTCTTCATACCATCAATATCAATCAGCCAGAACCGAGTCCAGTGATATCGGCAAAGCACTTGGAAAGCATCCCCCGCACTGAGTATCAAAGAAAAAGGGGAAAATATTCTTATCTCAAATAAAAATATCAAGGTGCTCTAAACCATGCAGATTTCCCCCAAACAAACACCTCATCCACCTCAAACTCAAGATGCCCAACACACCCTTAATGTCTTAACGACCAGAGCAAAGAGACATTGCCATACTGGGCCAAAATGGAGCATCAGCATCATTACTTGACTTTCTACTAAAAACAGTACAACAAGAAACTGTAATCATTACATAATCCACTTTTACAAAATTATCTTTAATGGCTGTGATAGTAACTTCATTAAGTGTCAGTAAAGGAAATGAAAAAGCTTAAAGATGAGGTCAGAACATGCACTTTTGGCTGCTTCCTCAGGAGATGCTTCAAATACGTTATTTCTGTCAGGGTAACGGAGGATTTCTGAGGGTAGCTGTTATGCAGCCCCAATAAGAGAAAGGAAATCATGACATGAAAATTTCTGACCCCCAAAAGGAGCAGAAGGGGAAAACTGCAAGAATGAATTAGCTGATCTTCATCTGAAAATTTCGTACTACTGCATGAATAAATGGCATATTATTATAGTGGAATTTATTAAATAATAGTCTTTAATTATTTTGTCCCCAGTACTGCAGCAGACATGCAGGCATGTTATTCCATAGACTCTGCCAAGTGATGTTTAGTGGCAGCTGAAACAGGGCCAATTCACACTCCCTCCAGAAAAGCATTTACACACACACACACACACACGTACATTTTCCTGGAAAAAGTGAGAAAGGTAGGGTGTGTGTTTCTGACTCAGGGCCACAAAGCAGAAAGGTAATAATTAAAAAGGTAGAAACAAAATAGGAATGATGAGAAGTCCTGGTTAATTAACATAGCTCATACACTTGCCCCTTGCCCAAATAACCTATAAAATCTCAATTAAAAAAAAAAAACCCAGGGATTTTAATTCTGGCCTGACTCTGAACAGCCAGTTATGAAGCAAGCTCTCATGGAAATATATGTTATGAAAAAAGTAAATTTCCATATAAATAAGGGGAAAAGTATGATGGAAAACTGTTTTAGAACAATAACCAAACATAAATAGGGAGTCTGCAGTATGAGAACATTTGAGGAGTGTGAATAAAACTCCCAGACAGAAAAGGAAAGACTGAGTAACACAGATGAAGAGGAATACTATGGGTAGTAGCTAGTTCATCGACATCTACCAGGGAATCAGGGAGTGTTTCTTGTTATGACTATGTTAACTCCATTCAACCTTTGGCCACTAGTAATCAGCTGTGACTGCAAAAGAAACTTTGTCTGAAAACACATAGAGTTATAGGTAAAAGTTTTTTATCTTCTGCTGCAGTGTCTGTAAAATGGTACGTCCCAGTATGATACACAGCACTAATCCTCCCCACAAAGTAGAATACCCTGGAGTAGATAATAACATTCTCAGTAAAGTAAATCCTCTCTTTATTTATACTCTGGCACGTTCGCCAATGTTTACATTTATTCAACAAGCCAAAAAATTACTCAGACTTATTTTTGCTTTATATTTCATGTTTAGAAGAACAGCAAAGCTCTGAGCACCTGGACCATAATTAAATCTATAATTCATCCAGCAGCAGAAGACTAACACACAAATAACTTAACTCCACCTGCCAGAAGAATTAATAATGTTGGGAACAACTTATTGCAGACACCAGAAATGAGAACAGAAAGGTTTTATAAGTAAAGCTGCTGTCTTTCAAACTTCACTTAGGAAGATCTTTTTCCCCAAATTTCTATTCCAGTGGTGATCCAGTCTCTGACGCTTCAGAGGCTAGAAAAACATCAGAGCAACTACTGAACCGACAGCTTGAGAGGTGCAGTACTGATTAGCACAGTCACATTGAGTCACGCTACGAGCACAGCATAGCTATGCCATCAGCACGCTGGGCCAACACTGCTCCTCCCCAGGAGAAAGGGGTGCCCTTGGCTGGCAGCACGCTCCTGGCTCTGGAGCAGGGCTGGGGCACCCCAGAAACAGGTTTGCCCCTAACAGAGGTTTCCGTCTCTTAGGACCACGTGCAGCTGGTGCAACTTCAAACAGCACCCAAAATACTGCAGTCTATACACCCACCCTAGGACAGCAGAGCGCAAAGGTGTGTTTCTCTGTCCTGTTCCGCGTACAGACCAGACAAAGCCCAGGGTCTGGCTTGCACCTCGCGTAGAGGCTGCAGTTCCACACTCCAGCAGTGCCAGGATGACTCATGGTGCTTTGCGCTCTGCCAGCTGACTTTGTAGGGAACAGAGATGTTGCATATGGAAAGCACAAGCAGTTGCAGCACAGCATCTCCCGGGCGCTGCTCGTCAGGCGTTCGTTCCTAATGACATCTACTGCAAAACTAACCAGAACTGACCCCTCCGTTCTGCGATCAGCAACCAACTTCAGAAAAAGGTCAACAGAATTACCTTCTGAAGTAACTCTCAGTGCACTGCATGGACAATTCTGTGTAGCTATTTTTTTTTTTCCTTCAGGCTTCAAAAGTCAAAGGCTCTTTCACAGATAACAAACCTGGAATGTTTCTGGGCATAAGTGGATTTGCACTAAGACTTGGGGCAACACTGTCTCTCCTAACTATGAGGTTTGCTCGTTGTCTCTCTCCTTACCCCTGTGTTTAAAAACAAAGAGAGTGCAAGCGCAGCTGAGTCCCACAATCATAAGAGATTTTATTTGCATTTACTCTTCAAAGATCACAATCTGAAAACAGGACTAATGAAAAATAAAGCACCCCAAAATCACCTTTGTCAGAAAACAAAGCAGAGTTACCAAAACCCCACTTACACCCCCGCCTGAGTGAAAATTGGGCAGTAGCCATTTACAGCTCCATTATCAAGCAGAGCCTGCTTCTCAGCTACCACCACAGAGCAGCACACAGAGGCGATGCAACGGCCGAAACAGCATCCCACAGGATGAGGAGTCACATTCACTCATGGAGCAGCTCACTCCTGTACTCGGGCAGCCTGCAGAAGGTGCAGTTACCAGTTAGAGGGGAATGACCTGCCACCACACGGCCCTGCCAACTGTTGGGACTCGGGCTGCTCTGGTCAGCAGTGCCGGACCAGGGTGCTCAATGAAGGGATGTGCCTGCAGCCATACAAACTGGGCAGCCAACAAATCCAGAAAGCTGGGTCCTAAGTTCAAGGATTTATGTGGCTAATGTTGCATACAGCCTAGGTATTTGCAAGAAATGATTATTTTAGGTTTCTGATTTCTAGGCTAGAAAAGCTTCCTCTGCCTCAGACTACAGAACTTCCCCCCATACTTAAATGGGATAAGGACCCAGGGAATGAGGAGTTTTCTATAAAAATCTCAGTGTGAGAATTAAAATGTCAGCATGTAACTGTTTTGCTAGTGATCACCTAACAGAAACAACCAGCAAACACATTTGACCTATTCCACAGAATTTGTTGCAACCACCTATTCCCCTTAGGACAGTGACAGAAAGAAACTTTAAGGAGAGTCTGAGAACACCTGGTAACTGTAGTAACAAGCCAAGAGTAATGGGATTTCTCACTGTTTGTGTCTGAGGGCATAGAAGGCTAAAGGTGAAGAAGGTGAGTTTAAGCGGAAGAAATGTTTTACATCTCTACAGCAAACAATGCCTAATGGAAAGTGCCTAAAGTAGAAACCCTTTTAACTGTTAAAAAGGAACAAACCCCAAACTTCAGGGATTTTTCCCCTCAATAGTTTTTAAAGAATCTACGACTGAAAACAGCTTTACACACTTGGTAACTACAGCCTCAGTGCTGTAACTCATGGTTCCAGAGAAAAAGCTCAAAACATCTCACAGGTGCTTCTATACCTTGGCACCAACTTGTAGAACCCAGAGAGAACTGTAAGTCACCCTCACACAATGCCAGGCCAAACTAAGTTTATTCAGACACTGTATGTAAAACATAGCGAAATCAAACAAAACACAAACAAGAGCCATTCATGGGAAGTAACAGCTCCCAGTTCCTCCTGCCCAGATCAGAATTATCCTAGTCTAACTGAAGGCATATTCTTACAGAGCTCGCTTTCTGTACAGAAAGAAAATAAGGTGATGACAACACATTTATCTGATTAGTACAGCTCATGTCTCTATTTCCTCCACCCCTGACCCCACCTTCACTAGTTTCCAGTAAGGCATGCTTGGCACTGCCTGGGAACCGTACCCAGAACGCCCTTTGTATCCAGGATAATCACACAGTGCTCAGCCTACAAGAGCTGGTTGAGTATTGACAACTGCTACTGTGAGCTTGCATTCAGACTGAGAAGAAATTATTTTGTTTCTTCCATTCCTAACAGAGAAAACCCAAGCAGGCTTAACAAAACCCAAAGACGTAACAGAATGCTAGTCTGTGGTATGACCAGAAAAACAAATAGCCAACCAAGACACTTGCATGAAACACGCTTTCACCATATTTGTTCTCAGAGATTCCAGAAAGTAATTGATTTCACCACTTATTGATCTATTTAAGGTTTAGTACTGCATATTACCAAACAAATCACTGCTCTCTTACTGCTCTTTTTTGGTGATGTCCCTTTTGCTTTAGTACTTGTATCTTTTTTAAAAAAACTAAGCTACTGTGTGTTTTCTCTAGTATAAATAAGTACACCAGCTGTAATTCTGCTTTCTGTTACTTTAAAGAAAACCTAAACAAAACCAAACCAAAACACAGGCAAACCAAACTCAAAACTCGAGGTAGCCAGGTTGCTATCACAACTCCTCACACTATCCCAGAAATCCCCACACTCTGTGGAGGAAGAGGAACGTGCAGCCAGGCACTACCTGCGTGTATAAAATGTGTACGGGGATCATACAAACTTATCTACTCCAGACAGCCAGACACTTCTGCAGCCATAGATTGTGCTTCAAATAGTTTATAATGTGAAGATTACCCTCTCAGATTTGATTACTGTTTAATCAGGCCTGCAGAATTTTAGTTTCTGTAGTATTTCTAGCTTTCACTTAAACCGCCAGTTTCATCACTCAGACTATGCTTAACACACAGCAGGTTGTGCTGTGCAACTTATATCACTTAAATTTAATTCCATGGGAATACAGTGTTTGTTACAGCACTCATTACAAGTTGATTTTCGTCTAAGAACTCTCTTTCCTTTTGCTTTATAGGCTAGAAATTAAACCAAATCTCTCTTTTTTTTTTTTCCCCGGAGATACTGAAGTCCAAAACTGAACACAAAACCAGGCTTTGGTGTATCTGCACCTTTCAGGGTCCATAGAGGGAGGTGTCACTAAATCTGTAATGTCATAATGCAGCTTCTGCCATGGATATTAATGAAGCAGACACAGATATGCCCTGGATATCTATGAACAAGTTAGGACGAGCACAGATGTACAGTAACAGAGCTCAATGTCAACTAACCACCCCTGTATCACTTCACCTGTCCTGTGGATCCTTCAGCCTGGATGAGATCTCTGATGTTGGGATACCAGGGAAGGACAAAAGCAAGTTAAAGTATGAGAACACCCCAGGCAGTGACTGCACAGCAGACAAGTCTTTTGTTAGAAAAGGTGCCTGTGTTTGGGGAGGTATCTGGCTGTCCATTGTCTGCTACAATAGCTGCAGCTTCACTGCAAGTATCACCATGGCTGAACAGATCTCCTATTGCATAGCTACTCATCTATTTTAACACTGTTTTTTCCCCTTAGTCTCACTCTACTCAAACATTTACGATCTAAAAGCTTTATTTAAATTGGTAACAAAAATAGCTTTCTGCTGCTAACCTTCCCTTACAGAAAGGAAAACACCAGTGTTTCTCTTTGCTGCTTGTTTTTTCCATTTGTCCCATGGAATCTGACCTGATGATGCCCTACTGATTTACTGTCTTCGATGTTTTGGCAACTTCCATCCATGTCTAAGGTTCAGAGTGAAGTGATGGCCTGAGTTCAAACCTAAAGTGCAGCTTCAAGCCCAATGAACTGACCTGGCATGACTGAGAAGCCCTGGCTTTCAGCGCACCCTGGACTGCTAATCCAGGCACGGGGTGGCTGGAGTGCTGGGCACAGCCACCCCTGCTCACGCTATGCTAACCAAGCCTCCAGCCGTCAGGCTGCTTCGCGCTGAACGCGCACCTCTCTCTGCTTCCTGATTTCCAGCCCTGCCACTGAAGCTGCATGAAGGGTTTCTGGCAAAGCAGGAACCCACCTCAAAGACAATATCATTGCAAATCCTTGAGGCTGGCCTTTCGCTTTGCCGTCTGCTCTTTGCCTTCGTTGGCTACCTTCCCAGCGCCTGCACCCTTCTGCATGCCTCTGAGAGGAACTACTGAAGTTTATAGCAGCATTAACTCATCAGCTGGAAACCTGCCAGGCTGCTTACATTTTCACTACAATCTTCTGAGCCCTGACTCCAGAGGGTGCTTAGAGATAGGATCCATGGTCAGAGGCAGTCTGATATAAAACTGTTTTCTGATGTGCTTGGATCCATTTGGGGTGTTGCACACAGATGCATTAGGGCTTGTATATCTACTGCAAACTGCCTCCACGAACCAGGGAAAAATGTGCTTTGCTTTTGTTTATCTCAGTGTTAGAGGTGCTTACATGCCCATGGAACACAAGCAGAGTATCCAAGCACAGAGCACATGAAATACAAAAAATCAAGATCTCCTGCAAAACCAGTGCCATGAGTTTCTCACAAAGGTGATACACCACTAGAGAATTGATGGCAAGTGCCTACCTTATTTCTAGTTACCAGAATGGGACAACTTTATGCAAGGACAGTAGGATTGGACCCAAATTAACAAAGCCCGCGGTGGGAGTGGGGGGAAAGAGAGTATAATAAATCAGCAGTAAAATCACTAGACATTCGGGTTTTTTAATTAAGAACAGGAAAAAAACTGTGCATTTCCAGTGACTTTCTTAATAATTGCTGTTACTGTTGTCGCTTGAAATCACAGTACCTGTATATTTTCCAAGGTGGTTATACTACAAAACCCTGATTAAAATACAGTTTTTATATGAGGGGAAAATCACTTCCTGATGAGCCTTCCTTTAACATTGTCATTTAAATCAGTATCATAGATAGCTTGAGTCAAACTGGTCCTGAAGAAGTCACTTAGTCCATTTCCTGCTTAAAGATAGAATCAACTGTATGAAAAACTGCTCCTGCCAGTCATCTGTCTGAACATTGTTCTTAAAAACCTCTGGTGATGCAGATCCCCCACCTCCTTACACCGACTGTCATTACAGCTAAGGTACTACTGATGTCTTAATTAGGTGCTTGCAATGGCAATTTCAGATGCCGTTCACAACTACCAGACAGGACCAGCAGCAACTTTCTTCTGCATTCAAAGAGCACCTTTCTTTCCTTCAGGCTGCATTCTTTCCAGCTAGCCCACATCCCTCTGCAGTGCTGTGCTTCAAACTGGATAAGGTACTCCAGCTGGTCTTTACTAGTGCTGAAATGAACAAAATGACTTTATATACCATGTCTCCAACACTTCCCTTTTTTTTTAATACATCACCCAATTATGACTGCTCTATTTATTTCTCTTGCTGTGGCCTCGTATTGTTGATTCCTGGAAAGCACACCATCCTCAGAGTGGCTACACCTTTTCTGAAGGACTGCTCCTCATCCAGTATTTTTTTCCCCATGGATTTGTGCAGCTGATGATTCCTACTAAAGTGCTGTGCCTTGCAGTTCTTATTATTCAATTACGTGCTATTTTTAAGGACACTTCCTGTATTTGTCCACGTCACCTTACATTCTAGTCCTGCCCCCCTCCACTGTACCCACAACCCCTTCCTCCTCACTGTTACCTGCAAATGCAATATTTACATGCTCTAGTCCAAGATCCATGTCAATAATGAAAACATCAATTACTAATGACTGCAGGATGGGCCTCTGCAGACCCTCTCTACAAGTTCTTCCAACCTGAAAGTGACTACAGGTCATCCTGGTGTTTCAGCAAGGCAATCTCTACCCTCCTTTGCTTCTGAAAGTGATGCTTACAACAGTAGTTTCAACACTGTGAACTAAATCTGTATGTGAGTTCCTAAAAGATCTGGCCAGTCTGTTTTACAGTAAGTGCTATAGAATTAACAACTCCTTCAGCCACAGTTCTGAACTAGATAACAGTATAGTGCACTCTCTGTACAGAGAAAATGAATCCAAATTAATGCAAGCAGGCTAGGACTCGTTTATCACTAGCAGTTACTGCCTCAAAATAAGGCATCAATTTAGAGTTACAGCATAGTTCCTGGCTGGCTTAATGGTATGCACGCTCCTGTCCTAGACAGCAGCTGGATATCCTTGCTCCTGCCTAGATAGCCCTGAACTCAGAAAACATGCTCAAGGTATTCTGCATGATGCCTGTATTACCTGTTTCACAATGTTCCACGACTATGCAAGTCTTTGTCACACCAGCTCCAGGAAATCTCCCCACATCAGTGTCACATGAAGTAGCCAACTCATTTAAAATAAGGGGTTTAATGTAGTTTAGCTGATTCCCTTATATTTACACTTGGTTAATTTGAAGTAAAAATTACATGTCCTGAGCCCGTAAAGATGGAATCAAAGAAGAGTAACTGACAGACACAGCCAAATCGGCCTGATGGGGAAGCACTCAGTCTGCTAGGCCCTTGCCTGACATACTGTTTATCACAGGCAAAGTATGACAGGCTGGCAGTGGTGACCAATGCAGAGCTTGAGTGTAAAAATAAATATATATACATTGTGTATTTTCATCAGCTTTATCACAGGGCCTGAAGGGCCTTTTGCAGTTATACAAACAGATATTTGAAAAGTAGATTTTTCCTGAAGTCTGAGGACACATTACTTTGTGGTTTACAAATTTTTGCACACCAATACTTAAAAAACCTGTTCTGGCTCAAACTCTTCTACTGTTTCCAGATAAAACATAGAAATAATGAGAGGGTCAGTTCTCCAACACCAGTAGCTGAGTGAAGAGTGTCTGAACTATTTCTACATCTCTAGAGTAGATAGACAGCCATCATTTCTTTTTGTTTTATTTTGACAGTAATGCTAATGAAGACTGGAGAAGATTTATATGACCTTTTGACTAACACACAGGCATTTAAGAGCACACACGACAGCACTGTGGACACCGCTTACACAAACGCCTCGCCTGCAAATCTGTAGGCACGAAAACACACCCCTGTGAGTAGGTATGTTGATTTGTGTTGCATAACCCTGTCTTAATTATGCCACTGAGATTACTTGCATGAGAAATTCGGGGGGAGGGGGCTGGTAAAACACCTTGGTTTATAGCTTGCAAGTGGTCGATAGGAGAACAGGGGAAAAACCCCACAAACTAGAGACGTTTTGAGTTAGTGAATCCATCACCTCCTCTCAATTTAAAAGAGGGTAATTTAAATATTCTCACAATTCAAAACATTCACGAGTTACACAATCTTCCACTGTTGCATTTTGTTAATAAAAGCATGTTAAATAGCAGTGCTCTCTAGCTCTACTTTACACTTAAATGTTTTACGGAAATGCCTTTCTAAATTTGTTTCATCCCTACTCCTTAAACAGTTTCACTAACTACTGGTAAATAAGGTAAAAGCCACTCTGCACCCCTAGAGATGGCAGAACCAGGCTGTTACTACAAATGCACAGAAATACAAAAATACCAGACTTCTGACTGCTGTGCTAAATTACACCGCTCCTTCCTGCTCCAACCTAGACTATACTCTTCTGGTAAGAAAGGAGGTAGGAAGATAAAGAATGGAAGAAAATGCTTAGTGGGAATAATTCTAGATAAATCAAGGCTATCGCTCGATAAACATATCGCTAAATCACTGCGAGCCACTGATGTATGTTCAGGAACGAACAAGGAAGGAATTGCTTTAGAAGGAACTGCAGGACTGTGTTTGGAGCTGGGCAACGCTAAAGAGCAGCATTTTGATATTCACTTGAAAGCCACTTCAAACATGTTCTTACAGGAGTTGTGAACCCTCTTCATTGTCTTTTTGTAACTG
Organism: Gallinula chloropus; assembly: GCF_964237585.1. Taxonomy (NCBI): domain Eukaryota; kingdom Metazoa; phylum Chordata; class Aves; order Gruiformes; family Rallidae; genus Gallinula; species Gallinula chloropus. The sequence continues at coordinate 25,767,304 of NC_140090.1, read as the reverse complement.
CAACTGCAAACTCCTGTATAGGGAAGGAAGTGTTAGAAATAATCGTGTGGGTTTCTGTTCTCACCACCATTCTGCAAACTTCAGCTTTCTTTTCTTGCAGCGTGTATTTATTGCACTCAGCAGTGATAAAGTACCAGGCAGGGAGAGACAATAAAAAGTATAACGTAACTATCAGAAGGTATGTTATCAAGTAGGGTTTGTGGGTGATGTTTCTTAAATTTTGCTCATCCAGCTTCAGCACAGGCATTTGTGCACAAACTCCTAACATGCAGTCTCTAACATACCTTAATCAACTTCTCTTTCTATAGGGAACTATTTAGTGATCACAGTTGGGGATTTCACACAGAGGTGAAAACAAGCAAACCTGACATCTTTCTTCTTGTTCGCAATGAGACTCAGTGTTTAGCCATATGAAGAAATTTGCCCAACAAGAAATTAACAGAATAAACATGAAACTGGGGGACTGCCACTGATCTGAGAAGTCAACAGGTTGCCTGGAGAAAAAACGGTACACATGAAGACTTGGGCACACATTTGTGTTACTGTGTAGGGCCTGCTATCTGACTGCATTCAGAATACTCCTCCTCCTACTGATTTCGAAAAAATCAACAGAACTAACGCCTGGCTTTGACAAAGGAGAGATGGAAACTTATTGCATTTGAGAGACAAAGGAATGGATTGACTTATTCATATCCTGGTGTGCCTGACAAAATGCTTCATGTGAACAATTCCTACTCTGAAGGGAGGAAGGAAAAATCCAGCAGAGTTAGTTTGAATCACCTATTTAAACTGTTCAAGCAAACTTGGATGATTTTTTTTTTCCCTCCCCCCTCCCTGGGGAGCATTATGGAGTAATCACATGAATCCGCTTCACTTACTGACTGGCGTAGTCACCTCCATGGCAGAACTGGAGCAAACCACAGCTGTGCAGTAACATCTTCAACAGGCACAACTGTTTGCAGAGTAAACATTTGCCTATAACCTTACTGTAGATAGAGTATGTTAACAAAAGGAAGGCTTCTACCAGCTTAGCTGTGGCACCTTCCTTGTGAACTGCGTTAGCTCAAATCCAGTGCTACCTCTGCACGTGGAAGAGCTTGCATCACCAGCACAATTGTTCATTGCTCCTCATTGTTTCAGACAGCTCAATTGAAAGAGCTTAAATTGCTGGTCTGAAGAATACCTTCACAATATTGCTTTAAATACATACTGCAATGCTTCCCTGCTGATGGGGTAATAACCACAGTGAGACAGTTACAAACATCTGGATTCATGGGTCCATAACTAAATCAGTAATAGCATTCGTCTGCCAGGGTTTTGCAGGCATTTTTCTTTGTGTCAGACTCCAGACCATGGGGTTGGGTTGGCAACACTCTGCAGCATAGAATTAGCCCAAGATGTGGCAGTAATGAAAGGGACAAATGCAGTCCTTAAGAAGCAGAAGAATCCCGTATTAAAACAAAACCCAGCCCCTATGTGTCTTGCTTCCTTTGTGCCCAGTACACATACTTTGGAGTTTTATTTTAAAATATGTAATTTCAACATGACTTACTCATAAATTACCAACCTGCTTGCAAGCCTAGGAGAGGCTGCAAACAGTAAAATCATCAACTGCTACCTTTTGTAGTATTGCTCAAGAAGTCACGTTAGTATATGCTAGCATACAAGGCCTGAAAAGAAATAGCAATCCCTATTAAGGAAAATCTTTTCAACAGACCTACCAGGCCAGGCACTCACTAGCTAGAGGATGAGACAGAGCAGGGAGCCTTTGGGATGATGCAAACAGCTCTCCCTCGGTAAGAATTCCCATTTCCCAGCCGCTACAAAGGAGGAAAGTTGTCTCTCTGACCAGTGCTCTAAGGCACGTGTTTAGTCTGGCCTTTCTTCTTTTCTTTTTTTTTAACCACTTGCTCTCAGATGTCTGATCTTTAACAAAGAGAAGAGATTAAAGCCAACTGACAGAACAGACTATAAAACGCTTAAATTCTCCCACTTGCATGGGAAAGATGCACTATATTAACTCACCTCTCTTTAAACCACATGAATTAAGCTCTGAGGGGATACACAGATTTTGGTGTTTGCTTTCATTTCCTACAAAGTTTATAGCAAACTGGATTTATTGTAAAATGGGTTGTAAACTATAAACTAAGCAGGCATGGGTGTTACTAAATCTACTTAATACTGGGTTGGACTTCAAAAGCTTTCCCATGGAGATGAACAATGATTAATTTTGGAATGGAAATGAGGAGGAGTGAGGAAAGAAGACCAGGAGTACATATTTTTGCTATTGTGGATCAGCAGGGCAGCCAGCAACAGCTAAAGGAAGCTGCTATAAATCATGGTACCCTTGGGAACAGCCTCACTTCTGTCAGCCCTAAAATCGCAGGGTAAGCGTCAGAGCTGGCTGTGCCCTGCTCCACCTGAGCTGCAGCCTCCTACTTGGGCAGGTCAGAACAGACAGCAGCCTTTGGTACAACCCAAACCACAGAGCAGTGACCTCCCATCTGAACAGGTCTGTGACATGAACTGAAAATAGTTATTTCAGATATGTCAAACCTATTTAAGAGCATCTGCACAGCCCAGATCTACCACGCCTGCGCGCAAGATCTTTGCAGCATTTCCCTGAGAATGTGTAACGTGGGGTTTGGCACACTTCCCTGCCTTGAAGTACTTGTAAGTGCTTGGCCATGGTTGGAAATTGAGCTGCCTAGGAGCAATGGGGCCAAGACCTTTTTAGCTTTGCTTTATGCTATTAAAAGCACAAAAGAAATTAAATACAGCACACTGCACCAAGTAGCACAGCTTTGAGTTAAGCCAGCAAAAGCAAGAAAAAAACAGGATCAGATACCTGTGTCCTCAGTTTACCTATCTGTCCTAGTGCTGCAGTGCATGTTGGACAGTAACTGACTCGTTTCAGCCTCTTCTGTTGGACAGGTAAGAACAGGAGGGGAAGCAGTACTTAATTTCCCCTCCAACATCTTTAGTTGTATTGGTTTCAATGCTCTATCTTGGAAATCACACCAAAGCCGCAGGAATTCCGGGTATTACTGCACAGTAAAGAGCAAAGCTATCAGCATAAAGATATTAAGCTTTACACTCGGCACCCCCAAGATGCAGTTCGTATTCACTGCTCACAGACATGACGACGTGATGCATGACAACACCATTTATCTAACAGTTCATTGTCCAATTAACAGAATCAGAAATCAATCTCTACTGTTGAGACAAGCGAGCAAAAAACTGCTATTTAGACATTTTTACTGTGCCTGTCATTCTGCTACCCTGCTGCCTAAGCCAGAAGTTAGCATGCAGCCCAGGCCTGCTCAGCACACCCAGGAACGGGGTGCTCTCGGGGCTCTGGCATCTTATAAAACAGATGTTAGAGCAGTAGATGGGACTGTGGGAAATTTAACTGCTGAGGAAACCTACACCTCCTTCGGCTGAGAGTCACAGTGAAACCACACAGTGTCCTTTTAAAGTAACTAAATCAGCCTCAGATCACACGGATGGAACAACACCATGCACAGCTACACCGGCAGGTGAGAAGTGGCAGCAGCCATCAGTGTTTAACACAATATGAGAGAGTTCAACCTACTCTTCAATATTTGTGCTGTATCCCGTTAAAGTAGCATTAAATGTTTTGTATGTGCCGTTATCATATTTTTAAAATTGCTAATTTTTTTATCACTTACGTAGCCAAGTAACGAGGACTATCACAAGAGCATCAGTTGGCAGTTTTACTCTTGTGAAGCCTGCAAAATGTGGACTGCAAATGATAAGGGTGTGCTCTAGAACTGGAGGAGAAACTACACTGCACAAAGAAATCTTTTGTGGAGAACTTATGGCACAAGGGTTTTTTATTTCTAAAGCACGTGTGAATATGCCCAATTTATACAGGATTTTAAAAGGGGTTTGTTTGGGGTTTTTTAACACAAATTCTTGTTCTTTTACAAAAAATGTAAAAATAGCATTCTGCTGCTTGTTGCATGGCGAGCAATGAAGAGGTGTCCTATGCCTGCTGTTTCAGTCTGTTGCCTAATCTGTGCTACTACACCCTGTAAGGAAGCATGTTACAAGCTTCAACTGCTCTGCACAGAACACACTGCTGCATTTACCTCCTGATAACAGAAAGGCTCCTTCTAACAAGTCAATTCCAATGTAACGGTAATCCTTGGGGCACTGAAACTCTGTTCAAACTGTTCATCCTGAAAACCCAGAACTTCTGTCACAAGAGACCAATATCTCTTGTAAATATCTTTTCATTTTGGAAAAGGTAAAAATGCACTCATCAAACAGCTGCTATTGAGTAAAAGGGTTAAATTCCTCTTAAAAATACTTATGGGAACAGAAGCACTGGCTTCCTCCCTGCCAAAAAAATAATCTTTTCCCCTGCGCTCTGTAGGAGAGAAACTTGAATAATTTTAGACACGTTGGGGGTTTTTCATCATTCTCAACAGCATCCCTGGGCATCTGGTACTACCAGCTCACAAGCAAAGCTCTCCACAATACTCTTGTGCTAACACGAGAGGAACATGCTTTCCCAAGGAGCTAAATATCAGCTGCTATTGAGAGAGTGGGAGGTGGGGATAGCTACTCTTTCTAAAAGCCAAGCTGCAACCTGCTATACCTGAAGCTGCTACAATTACCTTTTAAGCAACTGTACCCCAAAGCCTTGGTGTTCTATTTCCTTTAAACACTTTCCCTCCTACCAAGCCCCAGTATGAAGTGCATGACCAACATGGGGCTAGATCCCAGTAATTGACTAAAAGTTATTTACAATGGCTATTTAAACACCGCCCCCACCCCAAACCCAACAGAACCCCAACCCAAACCTGACAGACATGTGCTGCCTCAATAGACCTCACCTCCACTGAAGAGAGAGAGCCACGGACCCAGCACGCTAATACATCAGACTGCTGCTATAGGCAACCTGCTGCAGAGCACTCAGGGTAAGACCCCTCTACCAGGCATTCAGTAAAACACAGCTCTGGTCAGTCCCTCGCTCTCACAGACTAGTCAGACAGGAGAACAAGTCACATTTTACTGAACTCACAAGACCTGCACCAAACCTTTCCAACTGTTCAAAAAGCCAAGCAATTCCAACATAAAATCGGAGCGCACTTCCAGGGTTGTCTTTAAGTGTGTACAAGGCTTGCTGCTACACAGGAACATGAAAGTAACGTAATTTAAATGTAGCTTTACTGCAAATCTGAACACTGGGTGCTCACAGCTAATGAGATTTTTTATGCATTCTTTAAACAAATGTGAAACGTGCAAAAGATTCAAAGAAATTAGCTAGCTATGTCACTATTTAACTAGCACATGGATCATCACTTTAACAAAGACTAAATCTCACAATTGCCCAAGCTTATAATTTCATTTTCTAAAACCCAGCAGAAGTGTCTCCCAAGGAGGGAAGTGCCTTAAAAACATTCTCTAACAAGAGACTACAACTTTGACCCACAGACACATACATTTAAAGTTAAGATTTCAGCTTATCTAACCATTACTACGAGAAAGCATATAAAACCCACATATGGCTCTTTACCTTTACTTCAGAATGAAGTGATAACTCTATAAACCCGGCACTCAAAAAACCAGTTCAAACTACACACAGACGCCAAGTTGAAAGCTTCAGCCTGTTTTGAAGTTCATATAATTAATGTTTCACCGAGGCAGCGACCAGCTATGAAAAAACCAAACCAAATACACTTTACTATGTACATCAATCACTAATGACTACGCCTCCAACACGCAGGCAAAACAGCAAACTTCAGTATCAAACGTTCCCTATGCTTGCACTATGCTGCACGCAGTTTCTGTCTAGCAGCCACCGGTCGTAAACACTAAGTTTCCCCTTCTTGTTAGCCCGAGCACATTAATCTCCTACCACCGTCCACAAGTGAAGAAGCCGTTACATACCTGCAGTTAGGAGGAGGATCAAGGGTTATTTCAGCTAGCTCCTTCTGGATTCTGTTGGTGAAATGAGAACAGACACAAAGCATTTGAGATAGTCTATAGAATAAATCAGGGAATTACACTGCCCTCTACCACCATGCAGTTAAATGCAAGATTGGCTTTGCCTTCAGTAATGCTAACATGGCTGCTTCCTCTTTGTTCTCAGAGGCATAACCCAAATCCCACAGCTGAGAAACTTTGCAGCTTTTTTCCTGCTCCACGCTGTATGCAAACAGCACACTTACAACCGAGCCGGGTAGCAATCTCCCACAAGTATTCAGAGCAGTCACTCTTTTTCACATCCGAGCACTTTTTACCAGAGAGATTTTCTGTTCAAGCTAATATGCAAATGAGGCAAGGGGGGGCTGCACAGGAGATTTGACAGTGACTTTAAACCGGCGCTACGGACCCGGGGCTGAGGCTGGAGAAATGAACTGCACTGGCAGCAGGCACGCTCTTTTCACAGTATTTCACCTACTACTTTGCCGTGTGTTTAAAAAGTAGATTTGCAGATCTGCCAGGCTGCCTCTGTTACAGGAATAACCTCTCTGGATCAACTCTGCTTCTCTGCACACCTTCTGCTGCCTTTGCTCCCCCAACCTTATACAGCAGCTGTATTTACACGACAAAAAGCGATTCCGTAACTTGAAATACTCAGTGGTTAGCTTTACTCCATTACAACCATTCCCAAGGTGTTAAGATCCAGAACAGCAACACCAAGAACTTCTTGTCAATTTCACAGTTTGGTCAATTGTGATTTCCAAAGACACAGGGCAAATTCCTCTTAAAAACCTCAAACAAGACTTCTCCTTGGGAGAGAACCCGTACGAGCAGGACTGTGAATTTCATGTGAGTAGCAAAATGTTAAAAAATGAGCTAACAGAAACTGCTGTGCACACCCTTGCACTAGTACCAAGAAGTTCGGTCAGATGACTGAGCTGTGTGAGATGTACAGAGTTAGACTTGCAACAAGTAAGTGAAATAAAGGCAAGAGGGGAAAACTCAGCCTGGAAAGCCTCCATCTCAGGCTTTTCTAAAAAGACAACTAATAGCAAATTACAAAGCCTACACAGTAGTTCCAGAACTTCTCTTTCTTTAGCCAGTCCTACTTCAAAGGGTTTCTTTAACGAGCTCAGAAGTCATCAAAGCCACCCTGACATACTCTGCAGCAATTTTAACACATTTCAGAAAGTATTTACTGCATCCAATGCCGAATTACCAGTGTTTCTAAAAGTTAGAACGACGGTATTCACACTGAATAAGCAAAACTTGAAGCTACTCCGGCTACTCTACGCCTTTGCTTGCTACAAGTGTTTGTAAATGTTTGTAAAGAACAGCAACTCCCAGGAAAGTTACGTTTCATCCCTGAAGATCACCGGAATCAAGGGATTTAAAGTTTGCTTATTTCACACAGCTGAACCCACACGAAATTACCAGAGTGCCTGTCTTGAGAGCTGGACTGCCAGCAACCTTACATGCAGGTAAAAATGCAAGGGCTGTAACTAAACAACGTTTCTGAAGATTTCGATAGGTAAAGGTAGAAGCGACCTGTAGAACCTCATGGTTGGAATCCGCAGATCATAAGGAAGAAAACTCGCCTACGTTTCTCCTGAAGGAACTGCAGAATGAAGCCTTTACTTCAAGGTGATCAAGGCTCTCCGGTGCACTGACATGAAAAGCCAGTCTTAAGGCCCCACCGAAGCCACTGGGGTTTTACGACTTCTTTAATTAAAGAGCACTGCTTGTCATCAGTCTACAGCCCATAATAAAATCCACACTGGGAGGACTCCACCCTGTACCAGTCAGGCACGGACACCTAACTCTGAAAAACTTAGCCAAAGCTCACGCTCTTGTGCATTTCTTCAAATACAAAACGCACTTAGGTGCCCTCCCCCCATCCACCAGCCTGTAAGCTACCAACTTCTCCAACAACAATTCAAAAGACATATGACAAGTCTGTGTAATCACTACCCCAATGAGACCTGGATTAATGAAGATACTGCCTGGCAGGCTCCTGCACTACAAAAGTTGGTACTTCCCTCTTTTCCACAGCACCTTACGCGAAAGGTGCCTTGAAAAGTGCAGTGCAAATACTGTGACTCAAATACTGCTCTAAGCCACTACAGAATGTGTTACTGTCACCTTTACCTTTTAGCACTAGTGGATAGCTTAGCAGTAGTTTTGCTGGACAGTTTGGTGTTCTTCTTCTGCTGGGTGGCAGAGGGTTTTCGTTCTTCCTGCTCTTCGGGTTCAGGTGCAGGTGGGTCCCTCTGATCAGCATCTGAACTACCGCTGCTGGTACTCGGACTTTCATCATCTGACCTCTGCCTATCACTGGACATGGTGGGGAACTTTTTTGGGGAAGGAGAAGAAAAGAGGCAGTTAATACAACAGGCGGGACCTCTCTCTTGCCATTCCCCAAGTTCCAGAGAGCATGTGAATCGGTGACAACTCTGTTTCACTGAGAAATTAACCAAAATACCCTTTTTAGCCTCGTCCTCAAGGGCTGCAGTTTGACAGCTACATAGCAATACTTACACTTCTGAAAATAGAGATATTTCCAATTTTTAAACCCACTTGCATTTTTTTCATACTTTAAACAATATGCCAATTGTCGACTTTGTTCTAAGGCATGAGACAGATTTAGCAGGGTACTTAGGCAATGAACATTAATAACTTATGACACATTGTAAATAACAGACCTCACTGAAAATGTTTTTTAAAAAGTCACTAATACCCTGTAAATATTTACACTGGAGCAGAGCATTTTATTGGGTCCAAACGCCAGATTCCCCCCTCTCCCCCTCTCCTCGAGAAAATATATTGCCAATAACACTTGGGTTGATTTCAGATGGAAATGTACACTTGCTCTGTGCATTTAAAGGGCTGGGCTGGGGGGGGGGGGGTTGTGGGGGTGGTGGGGGAGGCAGGGGGGAGCCACACGGAGACGAGAGGGGTTTTGGTGGTGCTGGTGTTGTTGGGGTGGGGTTTTATTTTTAAAAGGGAAAAACCCCAAGATGCATCTAACCCAACTCGGGCAGCAGCAGCAGCAGCCCCGGTTATTTACATGGCCAGCAGCGAGAACTGCATTTGGCCACCACAGAGCTGCCGGAGGGGGAAGAAGCATAATTCAAACTGCACCTTCTGCACAGCTCTCCCCGCGCCGCTCCCCGCGCAGCTCCACCAGGCAGACCGACATTTTTCCGCCGACCGGTGGGGGGGGGTGAGGGGGGGGGGAAGGAGGGGGCTGCCCCGGCGGCCGCGGGGGGGGCGAGGAGGAGCGCGGCGGGGAGCTGCGGCAGGGCTGGAGGCGGCCGCCCGCCCGCCCGGCCGTGCTTTGTGGGGAGAGCCCGGCGCGGCGCGGCTCGGCGCGGCTGGGCTCGGCGCGGCGGGCGGCGGCGGCGGCTCGCCCGGCCCCGCACCGCACCGTGCGTGTGCACCAAGTGAGGCGTGAACTCGGGCCGGCTCCGCGCCCCCGGCCGCCGCCAGGCAGCGAGCGCCGAAAACAAGAACAAAGCTCCTCTACCAGCCCCCCCGCCTCCTCCCCGCCTCCCCCCACCGCGCTCGCCCAGCCGCCGCGGCAGCCGCCTCGCCCGCCTCTCCCTTACCTTCGCCGGCGTCCTGTCCCGCTGCTGGGTCGGAGGGGCGGGATGGCGGGGGGCCGGGCCGGGCCCGCGGCGCCCGAGGAGGGGACGGAGGCGGCCGGGGGGCTATACGGCGGCGGCGGCGGCTCTGTGGCCGGGCAGTGTGGAACATTGAGAGCCGGAGCAGGGGGGGACGGGGGGAGGCGCGGTGCGGCCCCGCGGCCGGCGGGTGGCGCTGGCGGGCCCCGCTCTGCGGCGCGGGTTCCCGCGGCGGGCCGGGGGGCCGGGGCGGGGGGCGGCGGGCGCGCGCCGGCGGGGGCGGAGGAGGGGGCGCCGCGGCCGCCTCCGGCCCGCCCGCCCCCGCCCGCCGCTGCCGCCGCCGCCGCCGGCGGAGCTCCCGGCGAGCGGGGGGGTGGGGGGGGGAGGGGAGAGGGGGCGCTCGTTCCCGCCCGGCGGCCGACGGAGCGCGCCCCCCTCCGGGCCGGGGTGCGCGCAGGCGCTCTCCCGGCGCGGCCGAGGGCGCTCGTGCTCCGGGCCGGGCAAGGACAAAGCGGCGGCGCGGGGCGGGGGGGTGGCCCTCGACGGTCGCTCGGCCCGGACCGGCTCACGGCCTCCTCACTCCCTCCCATCCGCCGCGGCCTCCGGCTGAGCCCGAGTCCTGACGGGCTCCTGCTTCCAGCGGCCCGGCGCCTGCGGGGCACTATGGTGGGCTTTGCCAGGCCAGTGCCCACCGACGTCTGCGCCACGGTGGGGCCATGGGGCCATTGCAACCCCCGGCCGCCTCGGCTGCCTTGCTCCTGGTTCCTGACTTCGCACGGTGTGCCTCCCGTCAGGGGTTAGGGCGGACACTCGCCCAGCACTGGAATGGGACCACTGGTAGCTTCTGACCCTGCCATTGCCTACCTCACGTATTCCCTTCCGAAAAACTCCCTTCTTGGCAGTTCTTCACACATGGGAACTGGAGAAGGTGGTGTCTCTCGTAGTGTCTCTGTGGGAGCGCAAGTAGCAGAGCCACGGCCCCGGCTGTCCCACCAGCCATCGCTGTGCAGGGCCGAGGACCCCCAGGGTGCCAGGACAGCCCATGTTATAAGCACAGCGCTGCACCCTGCTGCAGCAGGACTGCTGCCCTGCAGCCTCGCTGCTCCTCGTAGGCGCATTCAGGGTCAAAAACCCAATTAGGAGTTGTTCTGTGAGCAGCCAGCGTGCCAAATAGTGAATGTTTTAAAGAGGAAGGAGGATACTCAATAGCAGTTGTGGTAGGTGTCACAGGAAGATGTTACAGGATGGGGATTCATGTAATTTTCTGGTCCTGTTGTCAGTGTGCAGTTCTGGTGTGTACCTGAACAGCTTCTCACATCACGCACCTGGAGTATGTGGTGTGGTTAAAGCAGTCCACCAATTGAAATTGTGTAAATATTCCAAACTTACTGGCAATAAAATCCACTTGTGAAAGATTTATTCTTTCTGTGGAAAATACACGAGGTCGTGGGTAACTGACTTCAGCAGAGAAGGAATTAATTACTCTAAATGTTTGTGCAATTTACATGAAATCTCATGCAAATGTTGCTGTCCAGCACAAGGGCTTTCGCCTTGATGGCTTTTACCTCAAGGGCTTTCATTATCAACAGCCTAATGACTTGAAACTACTGTGCTTCCTTAGGTTGTGCAGGATCAAGGGGTCAGAGAGTGTACTGCGCTCTAGAGGCAGCAATAAAGGATCGGTGTGCCAGGGAATACCCTGCTCTGAGTAGCTGAAGGGAGCTCACTTGAAAAGTATGCTGAAGATTCAGCGAGAGAGTTGAATGATGTGACGTGGAGGAATACTGGAGGTTTGTTTGTTAAAGTGGGCTATAGAGAATTCCCAGATCACCACTACAGGCAATTTGCCCCTGAGGTATGCTGTAGAAAATTCCTAGCATAAACAGTATCTGGCGTGATGAGCAATCTGGGCATAATTAGTAAAAGGGAAGCATGGCAATATCAAAAATCTTATCAGTCAGCACTGGGAGCCTTCCCTGCCCCCACCCCCCCATTCTGATGATATACTCAAGATGTGGGTTGCTGGAGCTTTGAAAGCCAGGGTTAAGTGTTTAAATATTTATTTATTTCAGGTGGAAATTAGCACAGATGTCCAAAAAAAAAAAAGGGGTTCTAGAAGCACATGCATTTACAGAATAAAGTAAGTCAAGGTTGCACACCACATCAGCTACTACATGTTGTGTGGCTTCTGTGGCTTTCAGGATACAAAGTGAAAATAAAGGAAACCCATTTAACAGAGACTAATTGAAAAGCCAGCCTAGATTTTATTTTTTCACAGCCTTTTGTTCTTTATTAAAACAGATTTACTACAGCAACGTGTAGATATAACAGATGGTTGTTTGAATGAATGTTCATTCACTTGACATCAGGTCTCAAAGGATGGCACTTTCTTCGTACAAGGTTGTGTTTCCTTGGGTATGTTTGTTATGTTGTCAACCACAGAAAAAGTGCTACACTGAGAGCTACGGTGCAGTTGTGAGGAGAGGGAGAAATGCCGACTTTATTGGCCATCGTTACGATCTCTTGGGCTTTTCATATCCCTTGTGATTTTACATCAGTGTAACTTTAACTGGTGTAGCCATCATGAATGCTTTTTTCTTCTACAGTTTATTGGGTACCTGAACTGTAAAAGTGCAGCTGGTATCATGAGGTGCAGGGCCTGCAGGATGGTTCAGACTCGAGTCCTGGGCATTCAGAAGTGGGTGAGGCCTGCTTTTTTTTTTTTTCAGCAATCACTTGCCTTTGTTATTTGTGGGGTTTTCTGTTTGGTTTTGTGGGGTATTTTTATGGGTTTTTTTGTTTGGTTTGGGTTTTTTTTTCCAAGCCCTGCTCCCAAAGGCAGTTGATGCCTTCTCAGAAACCTGTGTCTTTTTGGGTATGTCTCCATCCCTGCTCTGTCAAAGCACAGGTGTGAAGTTATTGTCAGCGTGCAGAGGTTTAACAGCTGCTTTGGGCTGCACAGACATTGAAAATATTTTTCTAGATTTAGAAATTCACAGTTCAGTGTCCTCCATCTGACATGAAATCCTGTGATAGCAAACAACTCGATGCCTGGCACCAGAACTAGGGTGAAAGGTGTTTTTCACTTCTCAAAAGAAAACCGAGGGATGGAAACGTCGTTGCTTGATCTCTTACCCCCTACTATTTTAAGGGTGTACAGATAGTAAAATAAGGCCAGAATACGTTTCTCATGATTAAGAGCAGCTCAGTTGAAAATACTACTTAATGTTTACAGTCATGTAGTCCATCTTCTTTATCACAAAATCATTGTTTCCTGACGTTAAATATATCTCCACCTCGCAGTGCATCTCTCTGGTGGGTGTGTGTGTGCGCTCCCGTAGCGGGCTGTGCTGCTCAAGCACCTGTTGCAGCTCTGCCACAGCGCCACAGTTAGATGGGCACAAACTGTAGAGCCAGGAAATGGGCAAAATGGGGAGTGCTAAAAGTAGACAGGGTAAAATCTAGCCTGGTTTTTTTATTAGTAATTAGTGTCATATTAACAAATAGTGTTCCTTGTAAGGTAGATCCTGGGCAAATATCCAGGCTGTCTTTTTTTCCCAAGATAATTTATCAGTTTTAACAGAGAGGGCTAGAAGAGTAGATTAGGCAAAATTTTGGGCTAGGAAGAAATGTAGTGACTTACAGAAGCAAGTGCAGGAAGCCTGCTACAGACTCAGTAATTGCAGCTCATCATGTTGTGCCTTAAAATTATTATCAAAAATAGGAATATTTTTACATTGTGATGCTATAGGTTTGCTTGGGTTTATGAATGAAAAATAAGCCCCTAAAAACAATATTCCTACTAATATCAATTAATTTGTATCCTCTAAAATTTACAAGAAGAGGTAATTTTTTTTGTCCTCAAACTGAGAAGTGAGGTAAGCGTGGCAGCGGGCAGGAACCAACCGTAAGGAAACCACCTCCCCGTGCCTTTGTCAGCTGGGCTTTAGCCCATCTGTTTGTTTTCTGTTGCCACCATACAAATCCTGGCACTGGAGGAAGGATGGGGGCTGGGGGGGTAATGAAATGAAGGCAAGAGCCAGAACACTGCTGTGCTTCAGTTGTTCTTATTTGAAGGATGACTTTTTGGAGGCTATTGTTGCTCAGCAATAGCCCTGAGGCTGCTCTAATGCCCACGGTGAGGAGGCCTGGAACTTGGAATGCTTAGAGGAGTTTCCAGGATAGCTTTACTTTCTCTGAATCATGGGCCTGAATAAAGCCAAGAAGAAAGTCTTACCAACTGTATTTTGTGTTAGCAAGTTAGCCAGGGTTCTTTATAGTGTCGAACACTGCTAGATCTAAATTCATAGAAAAATACTTAACATATGTTCAAGCACTACAGATATCAATGAATCTTCATCCTATGAAATAGTAAGTTCTCCTGTATGGGATACAGTTGTATTTCATGGTTGTTTTTTATACAATAAAAGACTAAACGGTTAGTTGGGTACTAGTTTTTTAATGGGCAGATTAGCATTAAGCACTTAAAAACATAACAGGTAAATCCATGGTTTTGAAGCACAGAGTCATGTGGAAATGTTTTCCTTTCAGTGTTCCCATAGAGTCCTTGTACTGTATTGTGTAAAGTCTCTCCTTGTGTGTAGATTATTGATGCAACAAAAAAAAAAGATAATGGCCCCTTTGGAGTTCTGTAGTAATTCATATGAATCCAGTAGCTGTAGATGTCAAATGAGTATCAGAGCTTTTAAAAAAAAAAAAAGCATACTTTTTTATTGTTGAAAGCAGTGTGTATTAGCCAGGTTTTAACCTTTATAATTTTCATTTTACTCAGAAAGCTTTAAGAAAAGAGAAAAATCATGTAGAGAAAATTCAGGTGAGATTATCAGTCTACTGGATGTACTTGATAAGGGTATTTCCCTCTGTAAATGAGCATTATTTAAGTGAGTGTTCATCTGCAAGCAGTGTCGTTAAGAGAATTTGTTTTTTCCCTTGAAATGTTAATTGAAAAAATGTCCTTGATGTATCTATGTGAGTGGTTTCAGCTTGCTTTAACACAAACTTAATTTTTACTGCAGTTATTGCGAATGTTTGACTACAGTGGAGTGAAATGCAAATACTGACAGACTTTTACGTGTAGCAGAGTGTGCAGCCTGTGGGCAACTTCATAAGCTCCACAAACAAGTCTGTGGTGTATATTTGACAGTATCAGTGTGTGGCTCTACAAATACAACCCCTCAGACCAGCGCTTTTGGGAAACTTTCGGTGTGAGAATCTGCCCCTTTTCTGCACACAGGGCAAGTAAAACAGCGGTGTCATGCTCAGTGTGTGATATTCTGCTGTGAAGGTAGTAGCTGTGGTGGTGAGTAATGTTGAAGGCCTAGTAAACTACTTATTTCCCTGTTACAAATAGAGATATTCTGCCACTAAATGATCTCAGATTAATTCTATACACAGCATGTATCTTGGTGCTATCTGCAGGCTGCTTACATGGGAAACCTTTGGCTCCATAAAACCTTTGGCTCCAGAAGACCAAAGTTTGAGTGAAAGCAGAAAGTTAATAGGCTGGTGGTAATAGAGCTAATATCCTCCTTCATGCCAGCCAGAAGGCAGCAAGGTAATTATAAAGTCAAACCCACTTGACAGAGTTGAGGTCAGAAAGAAGCATACACAGGGCAGGCATTATTCATAAGCTGATTGATGTTTTTTTTTCTAAAAAAATGATATTGAAATTTACATGACTAAGTTGGTCCATTCTGAGGGTGTTGTTAGGAAAAAAAAAAAAAAAAGATGATCCTGGACAGCTCCTCACTGCTTCAGTCTGGCTAACCCTTTTCCCTGGAGCTCCATGGGTAAAGGATTTCCTTCATCACCTTCAGGGCTGGTGATAATTGGCACAAACAGCTATATCTGGCTTATCAGCAGTTTGACACATCGGCCCTCAACAGGCTCTTCAAATTCTAGTTTCTGACATCCCACTGAAGAGGAAGGAACAGATCAGCATTTAAAGAAAATCTTACAAATCCCTGAGAGCAATCACACCCTTTAGTGATGAGTCATGGTGCTTTACATTTGCCTGCCTGGAAAGCCTGTGACACTTCTGAATGCACCCTAATTATAGGGTAAGACCCATACATATTTCCCATTATCATGTCTGCACTGGATAAAAGGCCGGCTTGGCTGATCGCCTGTTCTACAATAAAGAAGTAATACCATTTTTTTTAGTGTATAAAGATCAGGATTACCAAAGACTCCTGTGGAGTAGCTTTGTGGCATCTTGCTTTTTGACTAGGAACATTACTGTCTGCATTATCCACTCCCTTCCTGCTGCAGGAGCCCTAACCTCCCACGGAGGGACAGGAAAGACAGGTCAGGACCCGATCATGATAAATCACTGCTGCAAATAACTGGGTCGGGCTGATCTTCCACAGCCTGGACTCCTGAGCTTGCTGGGCAGTCTCTGCAACAGGAGTAGGTGATGCAACTCCCAGCAGTCTCTTGAGTGCCCTGGTCAGTGGGAGTTGTTCCCATAGCAGTCCCAGCAGGAGCAAATGTGTGTCAAGAATGGATCTCTAAGGTGGTGGTAAGGGCTGAAAGGGGAGGACAGCTCTGTCTGAAGAGCTTCCATGTAGTTGCTGTGTTACCTCTCCTGCTGTAGCAGTCACATCCAAGCTGAGGGCCTGGGTGCTGCTGTCTTAAATAATTGTGGCTAAAGCCATCTTCAGGCCCTGGAGATCCACTAGAAAATCTCGAGGGCAAGGATGGATTGAGTCCTGCAGGGTAGGTGGAGGATTTATGTTTGTTATTGAACATGTTGAAAGGTTTCTGTGAAGTATTTGAGTGGTGAAGTGGTGCAGACTTAGAAATGAGCTGCTTTTAGTGTTACAGTCATTTTTATCACCCCCATCTGTGTGATGTCAAGATGTGACTATCTTCAAGTAGCTCTTTTAGTATCACCAGCCAGAAATGTTTACATAGGAAGGAAGTTATGATGAGCAGGTATGAGACCAGTCTGATTTTAATCTTATCCCATGGTTTCAACAATAAACTCTTCTTTCAGCTTTTGATTCTTTTTGTAATGAACACTTCCATTTTATGCTTTTGAGCAACATCCCCTTTCCAAGTGAGAACTGAATCTATCTCTCTCATTACTGCTAGGCTGGCTGGGTAGCAGCTGATGGATGAGTGTCCTTCCTGGCCAGACACGTGTGCTGTCTCTACTGCACTCCCACCAGAGAATGAGATCAAGGATGTTCTCCGTGCCCCTGCAGAGCACAGCTGCAGTGCTGAGTGCATTTATCCCTCAAGTTCCTTTTGTCTTAAATACCTGTTGGGTCATATCTCTACCTTTATCCACATGTATGTCAACAGACTGGCTGGGGTGTGTTTTCCAGTGCGTTAATCCCAGCTGCTACTGGAGCCCTCCTTCACAACGCAGCACAGCACTGCAGTGCATGCTTCTACTTACAGTGTTTAATAAATATGTAAATGCACCTGCTCTATCTCCTCAGGTAGGAGAGTTGTATGACCACACTTGTGTATTGCTGAATGTGCACAGTGTGGAGGGGCAGGAGTTTGGAAGGTGGAAGTTTGAAATATCATCAGAACAATGAAAGTGTCAGCTAAAGCGCAAGTTTACAATGTAGTGTTTCCAACCAGAGTGAAACTGCAGTGATGCTCCTGTGTTCTGCACAGCACTGATGAGAAAGATGAGGAAACACAAGCTTCATTCCTGCCAGCTCTGCTTGGATCGGTCTAACTACAGCATTGCCTATTCACACTTGAATTCCTAACAGTTACCTTTTACTGCCGCTTTACTATGTTCGCACTAATATTTAATGTGAATATTAACATACTATGTTTTTAAGAGTGCTTTTTGGTTAAATAAAAATAGAGGAGACTGTACTCTGCCAGAACAAATAAGAACATGGTGCTAACTTCAAAACAGCAGAAAAAAATATGCCAGTGAAGCTGCTTTCACTCATCTAACATCAAAAGATTACTTCACTTTGTACTGTATCCATGATCTTGAAAGCCATGCGAAAATCTCTCAGGGGCATTCTTATTCCTAAGTTACCTTATGTTGTTTTAATTAATTTGCTAAATGGAGATCATCATTCCCGAGGTCTGCTTATTTTTGTCCCTGTTTCAACTGAGTGTGAGAATGAACTTTTGGCCTTTTCTTGATCATTATTTTAAATAGTAATCTCCTTGCCAGTAGACTGCATTAACCCTGCTAGTGGAAATTTTAAGATAGGAAACATCTTGGTCAATGAAATCAAATTAATCTAATTTAGTGTTCAACTGGGGCACAGGTGTTTAAAGCAAAGTGTTTAAATGCCAGCATGTAAACAGGTGCCTGGATTGTTTAAAAAAATCCTAGTAGCTCCCATTGGTATTTTACACATGCTGTTTTCTGACATCCAGTATAGGTGTCTGATGTATTGGTACATTCCTGTCTCAGCATCAAACCAGGGATAAAGAAGGTGTATAACCGAAATGGTTTCGTTAGTCAGAATTGGTGAAAGCATATCCATTTAATAATGGACATTTTGTGATGTGCATTTTAGGTCTCCAGAGTACATTTTTCCTTTTTAATTCTCTTTCTCAAGTTTTACTTTGAAATAGTATGGTGCTAATTTAAATCTGGCTTAAGTGCTTGTGTGATACCTCTTTCAAAGAAGAAATACAGTGACATTAAGATTCATTTTATCAACTTAATAGCTATTAAACTTTGGTGACACGGGTAACTCAGATTGTGTAAAATTGTGAAGCAAACAAAAACATTTTTAGTGATACATTATTTTTCTTTGGTTTCTTATCCCAAGGAAGCAGTGAAGTCAATCTTTATGTTCACAAATTTATCTTTCACTGAATCCTACTCAACAAGTCGGATTATGGCTGGACTCAATGTTCTTCAAGGTCTTTTCTAACCTAAATGATTTGATGGTTCTAAGTAGATGTGTGCATGAAAAAAGAGCTTTAAAAGGGCAAATCAACTTCTTTGCATTGTTTTTTATCAGCTAATATGCTATTGAGAGGGTCATTCTGAGAGATGAAAAACCACAGTTGATACAAGTAATATCCAGCAGAATAGAAAGATCTGTTCTGTGAGGCTCAGGGCTAGCAGGTGATAAACTGTGGTACTGCTCCCAGGAAAAAAAAAAAGGGAAATTGAGAAATGAATGGGATAAAGCACCTATCTACCACTCTGCAGTATTCAGATATATAGATGCCCATTAGCATTGGCTTTTACTATACATAGATGCAAAAAAACCCCCCACCCCACCCTAGAGAGGTTTATAAATGCACCAGTATCTTGAATAATTATAGGTGAATTGATTATGTCTCTTTCTTTTTGTACTTTATTAACAGAAAGCTTTTGCTGTCGAGGACAAAATCCGGAACTGTTGAATTTTGACCTCAGAGCTGATCTACTGCTCCACCCTGACCTTCATTAACAAAACCAGATCCGATGGTTCCAGCTAGCCAAAGTCAGTCTACTGGGCTGTTCAAAACAGCAAGGAGAGAAGGCATGCTGTCACCATTCAGTCACCAATGCTAAAATGGTAGTAGTATAATTTGAATATATCTGCCTTCAAGTCAGCTCTCAGATCTCCCCACAAGAGAGGGTCTCTGAGATTGGTGCTTGTGTGTTTTACATGCTGGTAGGGCTCATTTCCTAAGGCACTTCATTTGGTATGCACACAGACTGCACTCAGACATTCCCAAATCCTCTCTCCAGTCAGCCGCATGCTTGTCATTCAGGTAGCTGCCTGGGCACATGTTGGTCACATCACAAACTCAATTACAAATATAGGTGTGGCCTGAAAAAGTTGCTCACCTACCTGGGTGTGTCTGCCCTCAAGCTGAGAATCTTCCAGCTCGGGTACTCCAAAGCATCCACTAAAGAAAAAGTTACTCTTTCTTTTTTCATTTTATTTTTTTGAGAAATGGGGCCTCCTGCAAGTGAACACCACTTATAAAATATTTCTCTTCCCACCTCATCCTCCATTTTCTTACTAGTGTTGTCAGATATTACAGGTATAAAGCAAATCCAATTTGTGACATAGTTTGCAGGTCCTCTAATACTTGCAGATAACCTTGCAGATCATCTCTGTCACTGAGTTTTCCACAGTCTGAAATTCAGCACTGTGTAGTATCTTGAGACTGTGGATTAATTTCTCACCCTGGGCTGAAGGCAGTGAAGTGTGCAAGGTCTACTGTAAGGAGACATGAGCATACTTACCAGAACAGGTCAACCTTTGGCAGGCAGTAATCATGCAGCAGGCACAGCACTTAATATCTGTTGAAGATGTTTCCAGGTTTCTGGGAAGAGGCACTCCCTAGAAATGTACAGTGTGCCTCCTTGTGAGTTTGAGTGATGCCTGTCCACCTTTGCTGCAGGACACTTCAGGACCTGGCAAAGGAGCTGTGAGATTGGCATGATCTTATCTCAGGAAGCAAACTTGTATTTTGTTTAGCACTGTGCTCGAGTTAAAACACTTTCTCTGACTTTTCCACATGCAACAGAACTTCCAACGAACAAATAAATAGCCTTTTTCCACCAATCACTTGAAAGGGGAGATTTCTGTTCTGTCTTCAGGTGTACCTGTTCCCTAACAGTTACTCTGCTGCCTGGAATCCGAGAGGTGTGCTTCCCTCTGTAGTCTGTCCCTCCATGGCATTTGGGTCAGTTTCAGAATATCATTATTAAATTTAAAAGCTTTTTTTTTTTTTTTTCTCAAGTCACTACATAAACCAGCTTATTTTCAGACAATCTTCTCTCCTACCATCTGTTTTACTTTAGGAACAGCATTTCTCCTAATCTGTAGAGTAAATCTCAGGACAGTAGAAGACATAGAAGACTTTGAAACCCCTTGCTGAAACAGGTGACAATGGTCATAACTTTTGCAGCCCTCAGGGTAAAGTACAGCATGTTATTTTAGTCCCCCTGTCCCTACCATGTGCACAGCTTAAAGCAGCAGTGAAGAAAAGAGAAAAGCAGGAAAGGTCAGTGTGGAGAGAGAGAAGAGGAAGTAAGTTAGATAAACCCTGTCTGGGAAAAGGAAAGAGCGAATTTAGACTTGTGGCCTGTTGTAATATTAGTTATTAATTCTTGAGAGAAGATCATATACTGTGGGAAAGGGCAGCAGAGATTGACAGATGAGATAGATAGCGTTGCTACACTCTGACCCCAGCAGTCATAGAACCGTTCTGTATCTGAGTTTCCTCATCTGTAAAATGAGACTTACTTACACTTCAGGATCCTTGGAAGTATTAATTGGTGCTTATTGTTAAGGCTTGTTGAGATCACCAGTTTGAAATACAGAATAACCTATGTCTTCTGGGCTGTCTTTTCCATCTCTATATATTCTTGCCAAATTCATTTAAAAAACAGGTACTGTCACTTCAGAGTTCCTTGGAAAATAATCAACTTGAAAAATGAGAAGAAGGAAGTGTTGTTTTGAAACCCATGTCTAATTTGAAAGCAGAGGAGTGCTTCTAATGTGCTCTCCTGTCTGCTGTGGTGTCTGACCTCCTTCTCCCGATTCCCATCAAGTCCAGTCAAGCCTTAGACTGCTCAGGCTCCTTGTGGTACCACTCTCTGAAAACAAAATTGTTTTCTATTAAAGACGAGAGGTAATTTTGAGAACTGAAAATAAGATGCCAAACTTGCCTCTTCTCTCCTTACCATGTACTTTTCTTGCCACCAAAAGAGGACTTTTCAGAAGCTGCTCTCATAGGAAAGGTCAAAGTGTGGCATTTCTTCTTTTGGAGAAGGTGCAATAGAGAAGTGAAGAGGTTTCACCTCATTAGGGGTAGGTGATGCAAACAAAACTGCAGCCCATGTGCTTCTCTCTCTTAGGTTTTAAATCAACATTAATCCCATAAATAAATTACTAAATAAAACCAGACTTTTCCACTCTCAAATCAGGTTAATTTTAATCTTTAAAACTATTCCCATTTTTATAAATTTCCAAACTCATTCTAGTGTCTACTTACAGTTGCTCATTATTAGTTACTCATTAGCTGTCCCAGAGCTCTGTAACTTTTCACACCACGATCTCTTTCCCAAGGCAGTCCTGGAGCATGAGTCTACTTTTACTAAAGTTTATTTTCAAACATCATTCAAATATCTGTGCTGAACAGCTTCTCATTCTGGTAGTTGCAGTAGTCAACATTATTTTTTTGCTCCCTCTGCTCCACCTTGGAGAATACCGGTGACATCCAGAGCCTCTGATCACTGCCATCTCTTGTGTCACCTGAAATACATAGATTTTTTTCTTTTGCAGGTTCCATTGCTATTATCATTCCTCTGTGCTCTCAGAACTGATATTCTCCACAGGAGAGTTCTTCAAACTACTTGTTACAGCCCCCAACAAGCTTCCAGTGGATCACAGGAGCTGTGAATTTTTAGATTCTTGAAGGAGCAATGAATTATTTTGACTTCTTGGCAGTCTATATCTGCAACTGTTATATAAACCTCGTTTTCACTCCCTTGCCTTGGAAGGGCTGAGCAGATGCTGTTTCCTTAGAGAAGTGGAAGGACTGAGTGGATAACATCTCCTCTGAGATGCCCTTCTCTTTTTCCCTGAATAATTTGCATGAAGATGAATGAATTTATGTTTGCAAATAATTTGAGACGATGTTCTCCAGAGGGACTAGATGTTAAGCGGTGTCAATTTTTTCTCCCCAACAAGCCATTTTTTACTCTCCATATTCTTATCCATTCTCCTGTTCTCCTCCATTTATCCCTCCCTCTCTTCTTTGATTTTCTCTCTCACCTTTCACTCTCCTCATGGTTGTCTGCTTTCATCCCCTGAAGTTCTCCTATGGCAGGTTGGCCACCCATCTCATGGCCTCGCTTGACCTTTCGTTCTAGATCAGCTCTTCCCATTTGACTGCCTGCTTGTCCAGCTTGTCACCTCTCACCGTAATAAAACCACTGCTCCTTGCTAGTGCTTCCTTCAACCGTTTTTAGATCTGGTTTCTTGAGGGAACAAAATTTCTGTGACTATACTGTATGGGTACATATATTTACCCTTTACTGTTAATAAATTATTAAGCCTTTGGCAAAACTTGGAAGAGGACTAGACAGACTTCAAGTGTCTTTAAACTTTATCAGAGAAGATGGCTACAGAGAAGAAATCGAGTTTATTTCTTGTTCTTCTGAAAAGAAAGTATGCAGTTTGAGCTCATTCATGCTAGCCAATAGAAAAATCCATGCAGAGGACTGTGGGACTCTTGTTGCATTAGGTATTATTGTAGTGGTAGAGCTTCAGTCTTGGTTTAAGTCTTCTGTAGACTCTTCAGATGCACACTCTGATTTTGGATTTCCTCACAGTTGCAGCCTTCAAATTACTTGTGTATCCTTTTCCTGTGCAATAAAAATTGAACTCATCTAGCATTAATATTATTCATTAACAAATCCAACCAATACCAATGTAAAACTTCAATGGAAAGAAGACTTCATGGATTCTGATATTTACAGAACTACTATTTTCTGACATTTGCTTTTTAATCTATTTTCAGTGTATTATTTAGATCATAAACACTTGGGATAGGGATCACCTCTGTCTTTTTCATCCCTGTGTTGTATTGGAATAGCAAGCAATGGTTATGGTTAGAAAAATGGTTCCCATAGTTTTAAAACATTTCTCTGTGCTAAAAATGTTTTGGGAAGATGAAAGAAAACACATGTTTTCATTTGCACTGCCTTTTGACAGAAGTAAGTTGAAACCTCCTGAACATGTTTGGAATATTTTGGTCTTAACTTGGTACTATGGAATTCTTAATACCAGTGTTTCTCAGAAATGCAGTACTTACAAGCGTGAAATATGTAAGAAATAATGAGCAAAGATAAGTAATAGCATCCCAGTTGAAATCAAAGCAGAAGATAGCTAAATCATTTGAAAAGAGATGAATTGCAGTAAAGTAGCTGTGCAGTGTATAACGAGAAGTGACTGTGGTCTACAGTAGAATGGACTCATCTTACAGTGAGTGACTCCAGATTCTACAAAAAATGGCAGGGAATCACTCCTCGCCAGAAATACGTAGCCAGACAACATTAGAAAACATGTACCAAAAGCACAGTTTTTGTAAAGATAGTTTTATGCAGTTTTTCCTGGAGGAATTGTGGTGCATCTGTGTAACACCCTATTTTATCCTGGATTGCATAAAACTAATGAGTACAGAGCGATATTTTCACACACACCACACAAAGAACAAACCCAATGGTATGAATAAAATTTGAAGTTGTAGTTAGGTGGATTTAGTGACAGTTAAAAATGAATCTGAGGAAAAATGGGAACATTTCTGCATCCTGTGCAGTCTGCTGTACACTACATGTCCTGTGTGTAATTAATCATTTATACCTGTGTGGAATGTCACAATTTTTACTTGGTAGCATTTTACACTGGGATAAATAATACAGTAGCTGCAGGGGTTTGCTAAATAAATGACTTTCCTTATTTACTTATTATCTTTTCCCCCACCTAGTATATGTTCAATGTGTTTCAGACCTGACTTGGTTTCAAGTACGAATAGATTTTCTATAGCAACATCATGTCTCTTTCTTGAAGGTGTGAAGAAAAGGAAGAAACAAAAATGTTTTAACTCTAGCTCACTGTTTTCATGCTTCAGCATACTGATGTCCCCCAGGTGTCATACAAGTGATAAATGAGCGCTTTTGACAGCAAACATATTTCTGTATAACTTTCACAATAAGTGAGGAGTTATCAGATTTAATTGCTGACTGCTCTCTGACTTTGCAAAACTTTGTGGACACCATAGAATTTCACAGATGGGTTTGCAGGGGAAAAAAGTCTGACTAGATCCTCAGCAGGGGAAAACATAATGTGTTCTGATTCGGTGTTAACTAAGTGGTTAATATAGATGTTTACAAATAAACCCAGCTTGTTTATATGCACCCACCACATTGTCAGTCCCCATCTTCAGATTGCATTTCCTTTGAGGATTCCTCTTCTATGGGAAGAGCTGTGTGAAATGTTCCATGTGGAAAATTAAACCACAGCATATTACTGTTTTATGGAGCTCCTGGTAGACAACAGAGCGAGCTGAATCCCTAGCACTTTTCATTTCAGCCAGGAAACAAAAGTAATGGCGATGCTGTCACCAATTCAGCACTTCCATGAGCAGCACAGAA
This sequence comes from Gallinula chloropus, assembly GCF_964237585.1. Classification (NCBI taxonomy): domain Eukaryota; kingdom Metazoa; phylum Chordata; class Aves; order Gruiformes; family Rallidae; genus Gallinula; species Gallinula chloropus. The sequence goes on along the minus strand of NC_140090.1, from coordinate 25,742,596 downwards.
GAATTCTTAAGAATCCCAAAGTGGCTGTTACCCGCTGTCATCTTTCCACGCTGTTGGTACCACTTAGACCAACAGTTGTTACCGTGGGAAAAAAGGAGAAGGCTCATTTGAAACCCAAAAGATTTAATTCAGACACAGTTTACACAGTTTAAATGTTTGATTTCCATGGAGTTGCAATTACACTGCAGCAGGTCTGGATCTGGATGCAAGTTCTCTGCCAGGAGCTGTTGTACTGCTGAGGGTTCTCCATGGCACTGTGTGTCAGCTGTCTCTCCTGCTTTGTCAGGTTTTCGTGTCACCAAATTGCCTCGGTGCAGAAATGTAGCTCTGCTTCTGGGATGTTCCAGCTTCTTTATTTTTCTTCGCTTTACTAACACTGTTGCATGCTGTTTTCATCCCTTTGGACTGCTGAGACAATAAATGAATTTAGACACTCAAGAACAGCAGCTTCAATACCCTGATTAAGAATGGGATTGTGATCACTGTGTCTTACTTTCAACCTACATCGATGTCTTTGATCAGATCCTCTCTATCCCAGCCAAACCTACATTATTTTTTTTCTTTGAGAACTGATGTGCAAATTAAACTCACTCTTTCTGATGTAAACATTTACTTTAGTCTGATTCCTGTTCTGTCCTCTAAGTTTGAAATATTTCCTGGTCCATTACTGAGCATTGCTGGCCTGTATATTCTTTTCTACATTTCTCATCCATTGTTTGTCATGTTTAATCAGTGTGTAAAGGTATAAAATACAGTAAATAAGAAGGGTACAAAAAGCATTTGACCAATTAAATCTGTTTGTCTCTTCCCAAAGATAAAAAAAAAAAGGTCAGATATTTTGATAAACTACTCAGCAGGGAAAAAACATAACCTTTGCATTGGTGTCTTTTCCATATGTATTTCTTCTCTGATTATGCCAGAAACAGCTGTGTTTAGGAACCTTTAACCTTAGGAAATGTAAAATCTCTAACTTAGCTAAAATAGGAAATTGTTGTTTTCTGTCGACAAATGCTATGAAAGCAGAAGCTTTGATAGGTGTGTTCTGCAGGAATCAAGGAACTTGTGCAATGTGAATTTTTCAAGACACATGAAAATATTCAGGTCTTTAACATCTATTAGTCTGTATCTGCTACTTGTAAGGGACTTTTAGGTTGTTCAGCAAGTATGGGAAAAAGCTTTTAAAAGTGAAAATAAAAAACATTGTTATTTTTCCTTCAATATCTATTTTATATGCTACAGAAAACATTTCACTGAAGAATCCCTTAAGAGATTGTATTGTACACAATATTGTTTATTGTATCCTTTGTAAAACTGAAAGAAATATTAGTAATAGCAATTTAGATTTCATGAAAATTTGGACTTCTTTATTCCCCCCCCCCAGTTGAAGATGTCAATTTCAACCAAGTGATCTCTAGTGGAAATTTAAACCACCTGTCTGTAAGAGTAGCACATTGAGGAGTGATGATGTAGCTTCACAAGTCACCACATCATCATTCACACATCATCTCCTGCTGAACATAGTACCTTATCTTCAAGAGATAAATTCAACATAATTGCAGGAAAAGAGATTTATGTTAGACATAAGGAAAAACTTCCTAGCCCTGAGTGTGGTACAACAATAGGGCAGGTTATCTTGTGAGATTGTGGAATCACTGAGGATTTCTGAGAAGGTGTTAGAGGAAAATATCCATCAGAAATAGCCTAATCCTGTTCTGGAGCAGGGAGATAGATTCCTGTGATTCCAGCTATGATTGTCTCATTGTTATCAGAGCAGCATGATTCAGCATTGGCTCACAAAATGGGAAAAAAAAAAAAGGAGCATTTGCCTTTCTGTATGAAAATTGGATTTTTCTCTTTTAACAAGAAACGAAAACATGTCAGCTATGAGAATGTCTGCATTCTTTCAGTCTTCAGGTGACACTGAAAGAAAAGCAAAGCAGTGGGCGTTCTAGAATACTCCACCTTGCTTAGAGGGTCCGTTCATAGTTGGGGGAATAGAAGGCTCTGCACAGATCTAGTTTCCTCCAAGAGGAGTCCAGGTCTTGAATAGCAGAGAGACAAAGTAGATCTGCTTCACTTAGTGGCCAGGAAGACCTGCAGTGCTGATGCACAGGCCCTGCATATAGGTATGAAGGTGAAGTCTGTTGTTACTTGTGAGTGGAAACAACCTGTTGAAGGGAAGACTTCCCAGTGACGGGCTTATGGGCGTCTTCTCATCTCCGCTGCATTTCTGCCAAAGAGTAAATCTGGCCCTGTGTTAGCATAAGGTTTTGTACACACAAGTGGAGAAACTGTTTCCCAAAATAACCTTAGCTTGTGCTTACATAGTGCTGGTGTACTGCTGTATATGCTGTTTGCTTTAATCCTTTCATGTGTGCACTGCCTAGTATGTTAATCTCTCTGCTCAGGGCAGCATTACAGGTGTTGAGGATATCATCATTTTTAATTTACTGACTTAGTTTTGTATAAACTTACAGCTTTACTCATCACATCAACATGTTTCACCTTTCATTTCCTTTTCATTGAATACTGCTTCATTTTCTGAACATACCTTTTAATGCAAGAAGTGTAATATTTATACATGCAGATTCATCAAGCATGACATTTCCCCACCGAAAAGCTTCTCAAAGTGTTTGCTATGAAGTTAACAACAGACTTGAAATATTTGGGCTGAACCAGTCAGTATTTTAAAGCCTTTTCAAAGACTTTAAAATTTAGAAGCACCAGGGTAAAAAGGTTTAGAAAATGTCTTCTCAACCATAACTCTAGGGTTGCTATAGCAATGTTATAATAGTGCCTTATTAATAGAAAACTACCTAAACATGCCTCAAAAAATCTGTGCAAATTTGTTCAATGATTTTTTAATGCCAGTTCTGGAAACAAGAAGACACTAGCCCCTTTGCTTTGGGCTGCTTTAAGCCAGGATGGAGCATCCTGGGTTTTTCTAACTCTTTCATTTATCTAAGCAAAATGGTTATCTAAGTTTTGTAGGTAACAGAAAAGCTTGGTTCTATCTCAGTGCCTATTTACACACACCAGCTACATTCCCAGCTCTGAACATCCTCTTCTGTGCACAGTGTTCCCTAAATAGTTTTGTTGCTTTGAATGGTGCCTGGCTATGTCATCCCCCTGTTAGAATGTCAGTTGCAAAATGATCTGTTACCTCTGTGCTGTGTGCTGGTTTTGTCTTCTTTTGATTCCCATCCCTTGCAGTGTGTAAGTGGCTAAATAAACCCCTGGAACTGAATTGAATTGAACCAACCATCGAACAGAACAGCATTCCCCTAACTTTGGATGAAGGAACTATTTGTGTGGGTTTTTTTTTTTTTTCCTATGGCATTTCCTATTCCTATTGCTGAATATAATAATGAATAGCAGCAGGTAAGATGTCACACTGCATGAGAAGTTAATACATTTTTCATGTTCTTCACAAAAACCTTTTGAATGTCTACCATTGCTTTGAGGTCATGTCCTTTAGGAAGGAAAAAGGCCACTGTGACCAGAAAAACAGATTGTCCAGCTACTCCTGAAAGACTTATCTCCATCATCCACAAGGCTTTAATTCATAGGAAACATTACAATCTTTATTTTTACTGTTATGGACATTAGAATAGAATATTTTGTGAGCCAGGCTGCTTTTTCAAGATTTTCATTCTTCTGTTTCCTGTTTCACCTGTTAAGCCAACAAAAAAAAAAAAAGTAGGAGAAAATGACAAGCACTGTTGATGTCATGACTCTCTGATTTACCCAAATTCATAAAGGTCTTTGGTAAAGGGAAATACATTTTTATCTCTCTGGGCTGAAAACAGGCAGTCAAAATATAACTCAGGCAGTGTTTGTGGTAGACTCATTGAATCTACTTATTATTTTAGAAGTTATCAAGTACTGAATAAGATAAATGTCTTTAATTTTGTCTTGCAAGATTTTACACGTTAACCAAAAGATATTTAAATCTCTTTGTAGAAGTGAAAACCTTTTCAAGAATGTCCTTCTGACTGATCAGACTTCTTAAACATTGCCATTCTTTTCATTTTATAGTAGAATCGCTCCACCACTTTTCTTGGAGTTTTTGTGTAATAATTTGTCATTTAGCTAACATGTTATGGAAGTAGTGCTGGTATGGAGAATAACTGTTTTCATTTTCATGCTTTCAAGGTGAGATTCCAAATAATCATTGTACGTGAGGACTGATGGGGGGGGGGAGGGGAAAGGGGTTTCTGTCTGGTAAAAATGAAACTTCTTTCGTGGTGACTTTTGACACTTATTTTTTAGATTTGCCTTAAAAACTTTCTCCAAATTAAACATTCCCAGTTTATCAGTAGATTCTGGTTCAGATAACGTTACTTGTGCTCAGGGAACCGCTTTCATGTTTTCTTAGATCATTCTTCAATTGTTTTTCTACAAACCCTTTCTCTAATCTTTGTAGTTTCTCTGTAGTAGGCTGGCCTTTTCCATAAAAAGATGCCAGTTATATCTCATTTCTATGAAGTATGTCATTTAGACTATGGAGCCTAAATTATTTTAGCTTGCAATGAAGTTAATTTTCTCTTGATTTGCCAGAGTTTTTCAGAGTTGTATTCTGCTGCCTTGTGTATTTTAATTTTTTTTTAATGAAGCTTTTTTATTATGCGGTTTTCTCCATGGAATTAAGTACTTATTCAGGGGTTTTTTTTTGATCCAAAGACTACTCATTATATTCAATGCTATTTTTTCCTTCCTTTGAGGAAATGTGAATACTTCTATATGATCTTTCTGTGAAATTATTAGGGTTAGAGCTAAAAAAACAGTCCTTAATTATTGACTTAATCAGTGAACACTGTGTTCACTTTCATTTTTTTGTCGAGCCTTCATATTTGCACACTTTCTGAATATTTACTAAAATTTCATGCATTTCAGGAGATAGGAGTATTTGTCTAGTGATACATATAAAATGTATTTGTTATTTCATCTCTATTTTATTTGGACATTCTAAGTCATCCTTCTAGAAGGAAAATTTTGGCTTGTGAGCTAAATGATCAATTACATGCTATGAATAGTCAATATGAGCAATTCGCAAACAATGCAGAAGATTGTGGCATGCTTACATAGGAGCAATTTGGTATATGCCTACAAATAAAGAAAATCTGTTCACAAATGATTCATGAACACTAAACTCAGAGTAAATCTTATTTGCCATGTGTAATTTGACCCGATATACATGAAATCAAATTTGAGTTGATGTTGCTTTGCCTTTTTGTCAGATTTAACATTCCAGCTTCCTGTAATGACAGCAAAATGGATTTTATTTTAGACCTCAACCTTCTTAAACTGTTTCCATTTTAACTGAATGACTGCTCTATCCAGCTGCATCCTACATGTTTTTCACTCGCAGTACATGTAATTCCCATCCGTTAATATAATTAACTCATTCACTGTTATTTCAGAATCCTCTGCATTTTCATTTCCAGTCGTCACACATCTATGTCCTCCAGCTGATTATATGCAAGGACCTAATGCAGCAAAAACTGTGTGCTTGGACTGTGCCCAGGACTGCAAAATAGTGTGGTCTGTGTAAGAGGGCTCCGTATCTATTTGCGGTTGGTGCAACAACTGTAGTTGCTCTCTGCTGCAGCACAAAAGTGTTCTGATGCCATGTGGCCACCTGGACCAACATAGATGTCCCTCAAGGGAGGGTATGTTCTGCATCTGCTTCTCTCTCCCTTATTAAAAGTTGATTATGTGGACAGCCTGGGATAAGTACGATGTAAAAACATTTTTCCACCAACCTGTGGGACCTAAATTTGTGATTGCATTTCCAGGCCAAATTTGCTAAGGAAAACTGAATCAGGTAGCTGGACACTTTCAAAAGTCGGTTTTCAGCTGGTCTGCAGCTGTCTTTTTATGTAGTCTGCTCTGTGACTCTCTTAAAAATGCATTCAAGGATATTTCAGTAATTGGGAGACAAAACTGCAGGGAGCTATCTGGAAGGAAATGGAATTTTGTAATGGCCAATAAAACACTCTTACATGCTGTAAAATGACTGAATTTATTATGCCACAAATTAATAAGAAATGATATATTTATTAGAATTACTGTGATAATATAGATATTATTTTTTAGGTATCATAGAGGCTATTATCTATCCTTGTATTTTTTCTGCATTAAAGAAAACCTACTGTCGGTAGCAGTTTTGCACAGACAGGCAAAATGCTTTTGAAATGAAAAGTACTTGGCATCTAGGAAACTGCTGATTAGAACAATATTTCTTTGTGTAGGATAACATTGCCACCATGACTTGTATGCCAGTAGTAGCGTTTTCAGGACTTTCTTGCAATCACATTTTACAAGAAGTGTTGGCGGTGGCGTTTCTGACTTCCAGATCTTTAAATGCTGACAAACACAGTCCCTGCAATTGGTGAGTGGTGCTTATGTAACCGTGCACCTAGGCATGCTCTGTTTAACATGCATGGTGATCAAATACTGTTTTTATTCTATGATGTGGGTGATTTTTTAATTTTAAATGAAGCAGGCAAAACTGCATGTTCCTGGGGTGCGTAGAAGATAACTTCCTGACACGGCTGAATGAGCCGACTAGGGAACGTGTCCTGCTGGATCTGCTGTATACGAACAGAGAAGGGCTTGTGGGTGGTGTGATGGTTGAAGGCCATCTTGGGCATAGTGATCACGATATGATAGAGCTTTTGATTCTTGGAGAAGTAGGGTTGGGGGTCGGCAGAACTGCTACCCTGGACTTTGGCCTGCTTAGGAGTTTGGTTGACAGAGACACTTTGGAGGCAGTCGTGAAGGGCAAAGGACTCCAGGAAGCCTGGACATTCTTCATGAAGCAAAGCTGAAAGGCACGGGACCAGGCCAACCCCATGTGCCAAAAGACGAGCTGGCAGGGAAGAAGACTGAGGTGGCTCAACAGAGCTTTGGCTGGAACTCGGGGGAAAAAAAAGGAGAGCTTATAGCCTTTGATTATGGAAGAAGGGGCAGGCAACTCAGAGGGACTACAAAGATGATGTGAGGCTATCACAGGTGGTGGTCCTCAGGGCTCAGTACTGGGCCCAGGTATTTTTTAGTATCTTTATCAGTAATCTGGATGAGGGAATCAAGTGCACCCTCCATCCATTTCCAGACGACACCAAGCTGGGTTGTAGCATTGATCTGCGTGAAGTTAGGAAAGCCCTAAAGAGGGATCTGGACTGTCTGATCAATGGGCTGAGGCCAACTGTAAGAGGTTCTGTAGGGCTAAGTACCAGGTCCTGCACTGCCACCCCCTGCAGCCCCTATAGGCTTGGGGAAGTGTGCCTGGAAAGCTGCCCAGTAGGAAAGGAGCCGGGTGTGTTGGTGGACAGCTGGCTGAACATGAGCTGGCAGTGTGCCCAGTTTGCCAAGAAGGCCAACAGCATCCTATCAGAAATAGGGTGGTCAGCAGGACTAGGGAAGTAATTGTCCCCTTGTACTTGGCACTGCTGAGGCTGCACCTTGAGAACTGTGTTCAGTTTTGGGCCCCTCATTACACAAAAGACGTTGAAGTACTAGAGTGTGTCCAGAGAAGGGCAGCAAAGCTGATGAAGTGTTTGGAACACAATTCTTAGGGAGTGGCTGAATGAACTGGGGTTATCAGCCTGGAGAACAGAAGGCTGTGGTGAGATTTTACCACTCTCTACACCTACCTGGAAGGAGGTTGTAGCCAGGTAGGTGTCGGTCTCTTCTCCCAACTAAAAAGCAATAACATAAGAGGAAATGGCCTCAAGTTGCACCAGGGGAGGTTTAGTTGGATATTAGGAAAAATTTCTTCACCAAAAGGGTTGTCAAGGTTTGGAACCAGCTGCCAGGGAAGTGGGTGAGTCACCGACCCTGGAGGTATTTAAAGATGTGTAGATGTGGTGGTTAGGGACAGGATTTAAAGGTGGATGTGACAGTGATATGTTTATGGTTGGATTTGATGATCTGAAAGTTCTTTTCTAGCCTAAAAAATTCTGTGATTCTATGAAGTGCTTCTTGCCTAAGAAAAAAACATACTTGCTGCCTCTTACACTTACTTGTTCTCTGGGTGCCAGAAGGTGAAGAGGAGAGAAGAGAAGGTGAAAACCAGTCCTTTTTAGGAAATTAATTTAAGCATTATTTGTCTTCAAAAACTCCTCTGGCAATAGGTGCATAGGGTCTGGTGCTCCAAAGGGGCATGCTGTGGCAATGAGGCATGAAAAGCTGTGAGTCTGTACTCCTCCTCCTCTGTGCCTCCCACCAAACATCATTAACAAAAACATTTCGGTTAGCAGTCTTCCTGCCTCTGAAGAGAACTTGCCATTATGTACACATGGATAAAAAATTAGCCATAGTGCATATTTACCTAGCAATAGAGCACAGATAAAAAGAGGCAACCATTTGATACACAATTATTATGCAGGTGTTATGTATTTGTCTGAAACCACTGCCTGTGTTCACCATGTCTCAGCATCGGTTGGCAATATCCATATCAAAATCTAGAGGATGATAACAAGATAAAAATAATCAATAGTCATTTATCATTTAATTTATTACTACTTTCTCAAATTCTGGGAGAGTGCTTGATATAATCAGATGAAGATATAGTAGGATAATTTAATACATTAATAGTTAGAGGCTCCAATTGAAGCTCCAATTTCTTTCTGGGCTTGATTATAGATCTGTAAAATATTACTTTCCAGCTACATTAATTGGTAATTTGGCAGAAAAAATTACAGCAAATTAACCTCTAATAATCATCTTTTACTAAATGTGTTTGTATCTTCTGACTTGAGTACAGAAAGCATATTTAAGTGCATTAACCCTAGTCCACAGAGGGTACTACTGAGACTGTGCCCATGGGAGCACTGTCTGGACTCCAGCCTTGGGCCAAATGCTATGTCCTGTGGTGATTGCTCAGGCAACCTCTAAACTTCATCTACCTAGGCTGTTCCCAAATCTAGCCTTGCAGTTAGTTGTTTGGCTCCTTTTGGACTTTTACCCAGGTAGAAAAACTGGCTGGTGAATCAACTGCTGAGGCCACAAAATCAAACACACCTTTAGGAGTCAGGTGCTAGTTGTGAGCATCTTTTGGTGAGTAGATGGGGTTTGATAGGTCTGAGTTTGAGATTAGGTGTATGAACCCAAGCGTTGGATTAAGTTCTGCCAGTTACTTCTGCAGGAACACAGCTCTTACTGACTGACCTGAAGGAAGTTCATTAGATCCCTGTATGGTAGGTGACCAGAGCATCACTCAACTCACTATGGAATTTGAATGGACTTTTACAAAGACATTTATGACTATAGTTTTCCATTTAAGATATGACAAACAAATACCATTTCTTCTTTCACCTCCATCCATCTTTTAAGACCTGTAAAAGGCAAAGATCCCCTATATCATCCTGAAATAGGTGAAGGAAGAGCTAGAGGCTAGGTTCCCTCCAATAGTTAGAAACGATTAAGAAAGAAAAGATGGTCTTCACCATTCCGTATCTGCCAGATAGTTAAAGTAGCAAACTTGGAGCTTAAAGGGTCACATTCCTTTTCTTTCTTGTATTTACAAATCTGGGGCAATGCAGCAGGTGACAATCCAGACAAATGGTGTGAGGCAGGTGGAAGAACTAGAGCACAGGTACACAGCAAATGTTAGGCAATGCTATTCTTGGAAAGTTTTTTTAAAAAAAGTAATGACCAATTTCTAACACATAAAATCTTCTAAGTACATAGATATATGTGAACGAGAAATTTAAAGCACTGGGACATCAGAAGGTGGAAGTAAGAAAGTTATTTTTATCTTGGCAGTTTATTATGTTTTAATTTTCCTATTCCCTCTGTAATACCATGTGCAGTACATAATTCATAACAGCTTTAAAGTATTTGTATCTCTTTCATAATGGAATATGTATGTTTTTGTCTGTGCAGAAAACGCACAGGTTTTTTACAATGTATCCTTACAGTATCACATAGCATATTATTTTCCCAGATCTGATGGCATTTACACTGGAGGTAGGAGTATCTAAAGTAACTGTAACATTTAGAGTAACAATTATGTGATGATAGGCAAACCTGAGAACAGCACAGAAATGCACTTCTTGGAGCAACAAACACTGGACTGACAGAACCACATCCTCTTCCCAGGGGTGTCATGCTGAATTTGGGTGAACAGTTTTACTGGATGATGACATTTGCTAGGTCTTTAACATGTCAAGTTTTGTTAATTGTTTTTAATTATTTGAAGTATTTTTTTCCATTTAACTCAGCAAGTGGTGCAGCCAACTGACCTGTGATTGCCAGTGTTTGGTACAACCTTTTGTCAGTTAGTTTTGATGAAGCACAAACTTCTTTGCACAATCACTTTCCTGGAGTGAAAAAGCACACTTCACAGAACAATGTTGCCCCAAAAACGTAAAAAAGAACCCAAACCAATTTTTAGATTTTTAAAAAATAATTTTTTTTAAGATTAAAAAAACCTCAACAACCTTCTACCAGCATTTGGTGATATTCTCTGCCTTCTGAAATGTTTATGCTAATACTGCTGGTAAGTATCCATCCATCAGGCCCACAAACAGAACTAGGAAACACTGCAAATGTGAATGACTATTCCTGGAAATACATTCGCACTATTTATATTAGGTCTAACAATGAAAACTTACAGCAGCAAACCCACTCCAATTCACACTGAAGTGATTCACACTGAAGAACTATTTCCATGGAAAAGAGAATAGAATAGCCAGAAAGAAATTTCTAACAGCTACAAAGACTGTCACAAAAGCAGACATTGTGGCAGTAGAAAACAAATTGCCAGCTATTGTAAATCCTATTATTTTCTCAATGTGCCTAAATAGCGTACTACCAGGACTCCCACTGACATTACTAGTGTGGAAATAGAATATTATTGTGAGTGCATTTTCAAAATATTATAGAAGCCAATAGGGTCTGCATAACTGTCTGTGGAAGATGCAATATAAGCCATCAAGCTCTCCTTCTCCTTTGGTGTCAGAAAGCATGTTCCTTACGCAGAGTGAGCCTGATTTTTGGTATGGCCTCTGCTTTATCACAGTAAATATAAGTAAATTTGACTGGTGCATTCCAAGGTTTAAAAGACATTTTTACAACCTGATTTCCATTGGAATCATGTGGTCTGCTGCAGTTTCAGCATGTCTTGATTTCACCACAAGACTTTTCCCCGCACAAGGCATGTTATGGGGAAATGCCATGGCTGAACATCATATCCATGTCTTCACATTTCCTCATTAATGGTTGGAAATGATTCCAGGTCAGTTGTTTCCAATACAGAACAGGTGACACTGAGCACTACAATGTATTTTGCCCAAATCTGTCATATTCCTCAAAATTCTTTCTTCCCCACACCCGCTAAATTATTGGTTTATGCATACCTTCCAAAGGAAATGTGAGGGGGTTTTAAAGTCCCATTTCACTTTTCTACTCTATAGCTACATGGGGAAAAGCTCAGTTGCATTTCATAAGACAAACACTTCATTTTGTTGGTGACAGATACGAATATTTTCCCACACACACATCTGTGAGTGGATGCACACTCACACTTCTACACATCCATACACCAGATAACTCAGCTTGCGTCAGATCACTTTGAAAAGTCCCAAAGTGTTTTACAAGCTTTTAGATTCTAAAGCAATGAAGAAAATAATGATTTTTGCAATGAAAGCTGAAAACTTAAAACACTGGCAAAACTGTGACAGTAGTTCATGGGAGCTTCACAGAGTATTAACTGATGCGATAAAAAATAGTTTGCTTCCAATGTGCTAGTCTTATAAAAGAAAACCAGGAAACTGCTACTTAAAGTAAAATGTACATTATTTCCAATTTGGATTATTTGTACACTCTGATATTGTTTCTTACGTGATCTTGGAAGATTAGATTTTTCAGATTTTTAACTTAATTTACCCTACAAATCTGATGGGAAAAGCAGCTTGAAAAGAATTATTTTGAATAGCCAGATAACTTGCCTGAAATACATGACTTTTAACTCAGTGGCTTTAGTATTTCAGATTTCTCCATCATTTCCTGTGTAGAAGCTTTGCTACCCATTGTCAACTGATTTAAAGAAATTAGTTTTCTCTACTGGTGCCTGGGTTTTATTTGGTCCACACGTGTAAAGCCTTGCGATTTCAATTCTTGCTTTGTAATTTTATCATTAGGAATTTGTTTAAATTAAAGTTTGAAGTCTTATGTGAGTGTTTGCTCTAGGGAGCTGGGGCTGTATGAAAACACCATGTATAAATTAAGACTTGTGACTGTTGAGTGTATAGTTTTTACACATAACACAAATTTCCAGAATGAGCTTGATTTATCATTCGTTCATTATGATTGTCATAAAAATTACTCACACAAATACAGGTAAAGTCTTTCACGTGAAACTACATTTCCATATGGAAATCACATGCAGAATCATATCATGATTTGAGGAAAAATCTTGCTACTATTGTTGGGTGAAGTCTGTGATATCTTCAAGATCACAGTCTTGAAGCGTGTGCGTTGGTGTCTGTGTGTTTGTCTACAGAGCACAGGATTTTGCTACAGCATTGCCTTCCTTGGGAAAAATCTGATCTTCTTTACAATGAAAATTTCACAGAATACCCATGTTGTCAATATCTTGAGGGGAGATAAGTGTTCCATTCACGGTCAGCGCAGCACAAATTCCTCATTGTGTAGCTCAGATTTCTCAGCATGCCCATATAATTTGGAGCATTTAATACATTCCCTACAGCACCCCTGAAGGAAATGCACGTACTCGCATGACTAGCAGCATGCAGGTAGTACCAACTTCACAGTAGACAGCAGATTTTCAGTATGCAAAGCATAGTGCATTTTAACTTGCCTGATAAGAATTTCTCAGCCTGTTCAAGAAAGAACACAAATTCAGCAGTGTAATTGACATGTTGCATGCAAAATTAATTGCAAACCACACACAATTAAACTTTCTACAGCAGATCTCACACTTTATGTTGCTGGAACATTATGAGCCAGGCTATGTATATTCCACATCACATTCCACACTTTCACAAAATAGACACTATATTGCATCTTAAAGATTTTCATGCAGAAGGATTTTTAAATCTCATAATACAAACTTCAGAGGATCTCTATGGATTTCACTGAGCAAGACAAGCTGTGTATTGCTATATAGATTGGACACTCGACAGCTGAGTGAAACCTTAAATATATGTATGGATTCAAAATAAATGACATGAGAATAAGTCATACTAGTATTTCTAAGAGCATCAAACAAGTACCAGCAATTTTCTCATATACCAGCTGCAAAAGTTAATAGATTTTACGTTCTTGCACATCCCACACCTGCACATGAACACAAACGTCTGCCCACCTTTTTTTATTTAAAACAAAAACAAACGGAGACTAAAATAAACCCCCAAAACCCAAACCAACCCACAAACACAGAGTCATTATTAGAAATATAAACAGTTCAGATGACAGACAAGTAGTGTTCAATTAGGCAGTGGAAAGCCACTACTGTACACTTCATACAGTGGCTAGATAGCTAACATATCAAGGACGTTTTAGCAGCTTGGAAATGCTGGTAACAAACAATGCAAATTCAACAACAACTATGATGAATAATTCAGAGCATACCCTCGGTGCAAGCTTTCCCACACAATTTTCCAGCTTGACACAAATTCAAATTTTATAGTGTTTGTACAACACAAGTTTCACAGCACACAAAGCCCATATTCATTAAATGAAAATGATCTTACGTGGAGAATTTCTGTGCAAGGTGGCTGAATGTGAAAACAACAGTTTGCAGGGCTTGAAGATGTAATAGCCCCAGCAGTGGGCTTTCAACGTTGCCTTTAGCCTCTGTTGATAGAATCTAGTAAATAACATTAAGAAGTACCTGCTGGAGACAGATGTCACCTATTCACTACCAGTTGTTTCACATGCGTGCCATGAACTTGTCTGCTCCTCCTGCAGCTTCTACAGTCTTAGTATAAGGTAGATTTTGAAGAAGACATCATGAAACATGTGTTGTACAATGTATTTGGAATTTATGTTGCACATATGTCTTCATGTCTTGATGCCAATTTCCCCTCAAAACAGACATACTACACAAAGGATAGGGAAACAGAGAATCACATGTATTATTGGCATCTGCTTTATGTTTGGGGGGGATGAAGCTGTCCAGTCAATATATAATCGTGCCACCTGACTTGCTAGCTGTAGGTTGTCTCTGAACCCTAATAATTTTGAAGGAGCAATGAGACATTACTAGAGTGCATTTCCTCCTGTCAGCCAGCCAAAGGATTAGAGCAGGAGCTGCTATTCACTACCCAACCTTAGCATCAAAACAAGTTGGTTTTTTTTTTTAAACTACAGTTTGAATTTGACAAAGGGAACTCCCAGTGGGTGTGACAATCATGAGATAATCAGCTTTAGAGGATTAGAGGACCCCAGGGGTGTGATTAGCTCAGGTTGGCAAAGCCCTCTGTCATGAATTAATTCAGAAATGAATATTTGCATTCCAACACTGCATCTTAGTGAAACCCATTTCCAGCCTGAGAAACCTTTATTCCCCCCCCACACTCCCCCTCCTTTTTTGTGTGTGTTTTGTTTTGTTTTCTTATGAAAAGCAATTTGTATTGCACAAGACAATTGGCAGCTGTGGCTAATGAAATGTGAGATGATTAAGCAATAAGGATCTGAATTTTTTGCGATTTACTTCTGCCAATGATCTTTCAACGCAAAGAACATGTTCATTGTTATTTTTAGTTGGTCTTTTTCCTACACTTTTGTTAAATGCTTGATGGAATATTTTCGATTCATTTGATTCCATAGTTGACAATCAGATAACTTTTCCTTCCATAATTAGCAATTATCAGCTGTACAAAAATACTGAATGCTGTTGGGTTTGCATAATAAACAAAAAACAGAAGTGATGGTAGCAAGTTTGCAGAACTGAAAATACATCTTTTGTGCACTTGACAGCTATTTGGGAATTTGAAATGCTGTTACATACTTATGGATGCACTGGTGAAATGGCCTGTATGCCTGACAGTTACATTAAATCCAAGCAGGCAAAATTGTCACCTGACACAGATTCAGCCAGTGCATTTGATAAAATAGGCCAGAGAAACATCATCTGCCAATGTAGCAGTAATTTAAATCTGTTTTATCAAATAAAGGAAAACAATTATATGCAATAAGAGAAACAGATACAGATTTGTATGGCTAACATTTTGCTCTAGGAGAGTTCATTATATGTACAGAGGATAATAAATGAATAGCAACCACGTGGGCTGCTTAGAATGGCTTACATGTGCACTATCTCTCCTCTTTGTATCCATTTGCCTGCTGGTTCCACAATCTGTTCTTCAGTGTTGGCAATTTCTTGGATACATTTTTTTGGTAATCTACTTTTTCTGATCATGTATCTCAATCTCCATGTCTATAAAGTGAAGATGATAGTGAACTTTCTAAACAGTGTGTAGAAATACAGTTACAAAACGCATTAAATATGACCAGTAAAGACAATTAACTTTGCTGTTTCCTTGCCTGAACTTCCTTTTCTTTAAAAATGTTTATTCTTCTCTTTGGGGAAAATTAAGAGGAATTCCATTCCAGTACTGCCTATGTTCCCATCAGAAATTGTTTTTTAAACTGAACAAAGACATCCTACAGTTCTCATTTCTGACTTTCTGCTTTATCAGTTCATCCTTCTGTCGTATCCACCAAAGTTTATTTAATCTGTTTATAAAATGTTGCCCTTTGCTGAATTTTGTTAATTTTTCTGTAACATTCCCTGGGAGACATTGATGATTATTTTTTGGTTTAATTGTCTGCCTAAGTACATCAAAGCACTCAGCAAAATCTGAACTTGTATTTCTTAAACAGTGATAGAAATAGTTGTTGCTGTAGCCCTGATGACAGCAAGGCTGTAACGTCAAGTAGAAGCCAATACTTAAGCCTCTTAGCCTGAGAATTAAATTGTCCGATGCTCTGTGGCCCTGGAGAAAGGCAAAGAATACAGGTCAGACTTGATGGGCTTTCACCTGTTAATCCAAAACCTGGAGGTTAGCAGCTGCTTTGTTCTTAATATTTGCATCTGCCTTGTTTCCTTAGAGCATGCCTCTACTAAATATTCTGCATCCCCGTTGAGATTCTCCTGTCTTAATTCCCTTTTGCAGCCTTTTTTCTTTCTTCCACTAGTAATCTCTCCTTGAGTACGCACCAACCACTGACAAACTTATCTATGGGTTGTATGGTTTGAAGACCCTGCCTTAAAAACCTGGAAGTCTAAGTGGAGTGATGCAAGTCTTATCCTATTGTTACATGTTGCCATAAAGCTCTGCATTTAATATGAAGTAGACTTCTTGTGAGTACTGGAGCCATTGATAGTCCAAGAGAAATGTAAACGTACTTCTTACTTGATTTTCAAGGGTGCATTAAGTGCCTGGGTAATTCTGGCCCCCAAGACAGCTGAAGAAACAGCTTTTAACCATGAATGGTCTTATCTTATGCAATGGAAACCAGTCAGCAGTGAAGGCAATTTCATTGATAACGTTGTAGTTTATCCATATTCAGTGTAGCACACTGCCAACAAAATCGTATTCTGTATCTGCCTGCTAAATACTAATAAGCCCACATGCACTGCATAGTTCCTTCCTAAGGGGCACGTTACCAGTCTCAGTGGGACAGAGCAAAGGGCCAAATGGGCTCTGAATGCAGCTGGAACAGTCACTGTTTGGGGGGGCTTTATACCCTGCAGCCACAGAACAAAACCTGCAGAGTCGCTGGCCATCAGAGGATGAGCTGGTGCTGTACACAACTGAGCAAATAATGCTGCCAAACGAAGAGCATGGCTGGACCTCTGCTCCTTTGTGGCTGAGCCTGCTCAGATCCTGACAGAACACTGAATTCTCCAAGGAACTGATGAGTAAGAGGGTGCAAGAAGTTGACTTGTTTTCTATATTGGCTATTTCCATGCAGATGTAGTATGTCAGAAAAGAAGGAATAGGGGGACCAAAATGTAAAGATACAGACAGGTGTGTCCAGCACATCATTCCTACTGACAGAACCGTGGCTTGAATTCGTGTGTGGGGACTTCTGAAATTCCACAAGGTGCCTTTCTTTATCTTGAGGTGCTGCTGTGTCTCAGAACTGTGGCCCTTAATGTTTCTGTTTCAGGTGTGAAAGTACTTTGCAAGTTCTGTTTTTCACAATTCTAGTTCTTAAGTACAGATTCCTTTCTTGCATAGTGAACAGATTTTAATATTTTCTTTTTGCAGTTCAATTTAAATGATTCATACTATGCCATTTGAAGATGATAAACAACTGTGGTACAATATATCTTTCACAATATATCTTTAGCTTAAAAGGCTAAAGAAATCTTCAAAATGTTTTAAGCTGAGTTTATTTGTATTAAAATAGCATTGGCTGCATCTAATCAAACAGCATGGATCAGGTCACTGAACTGAATAGATTCTTCTCATGCCCCTAATGCTATGATGAGCATGAATGTGAAATTTCTGCTGCACACGTTACAGATAATGGATTTTCAGCTGTCACTTGGAGCAATATCCTTTCAGATGCTCTATTTTATTTACAACAAAAAATAAGTTCTAATCTTTCACTAGAATACAGTTTATGGCATTTTTCATTAGGTTTATCCTTTAAATGACTTCCTAAGCTTAACTGGAAGGGTAGGGAAGTGGTAGCAATGCAGCAAATATGATGGGGACGGATAACTGGGTTTTGTAACAGTGTTTTAACCATACTGCTGTTTGACCACAAGGACCATAGAAAGGGTCATATTCAGTACTCACAAAAAATACAAGAAATCTGCCTTCTGTACTAAGTTAGGTCATAAAAATCTATTTTCTGGAACTTGTATGTGGTGCTCTAAGTTTCCATTACTGAGCAGCACTCCCCCTTACAGTCACAATCAGAGGAGTCTGCACCAGCTAGTTGATTCAAGGCATCGGGGTGTTGTGGTAATGTTAGGGACCAGTGGCTAAAAGGCTGTGAGTCCTTGCAGTCCTCAGCCCTCATTCAGACTGTGAGTATGCTCTGCATCTAGTTACAGTGGCCAGACAACATTGCTGCACTGGTCTGTGTTCACCCTGACCCATGGAGTTGAAAAATTTGACTCTTGGGGTTACACTGAGGAAGAGGATATGGGGAAGGATTGAAAAGACAGACACCCTGACAGATACTGTAAAACATGAGCTACAGTCAGTGTTTTACATTCCCAGAAGATTTTTCTTGACTAAAAGGTAAGTACTGGATACCCTGCTATTCTGAAAGTAAACACACAGCTGTAATTAATAAATAAGTTTTAAACCTAGCATACAGGGTCAGTTTCCAGGAGGCACCCAGAATATATGGATTTGTGTTGTATTTGTAACATGAATATTCCCACTACTCAGTCCTCTAGCGAAAAATGTATATTCGTTTTCACCCTGTAAAATTTGAGCATGTCCAAGCTGGTGTTTAGCACGGAAACAACTCTGCAGTGTGCAGTGCTGCTGTGTAATTATGAAGCATTTTAGAAAGTAGTTGTAATAGCTGTTTTCCAGATATAAGTATCCAGTCCCTCTCACAGCAGCAAAAGTAATTATCCTTTGAAGTAATAAGTGCTTGCTAACCAATACACCCCCCCAATAGAAGTTTTGGTGTAAGAGCACAAGAGGAATGACATGGTATTCATTAAATAATTTGTTCTAGAAAAAGCTTTATTGCAGGTTTTATATTTCTGAAAAGGCCATTCAAATGTTTGCTTCAGTGATAAATCAAAACACCTTTCATGGGAAGCACGTTGCTGGGCACACATCTTGCAAAACCTTACAAATAAATATATGCATTGTACACTAATTTCAAAAGACCTTCCCTTCTTTTAAAAAATAGAATTATTTGGAGATATATGACCTAAAATAAGATATTGCTCTCAGCCAACACCCACTCTAGAAAAACAGGAAGATTTATCACCTGACAGCAAGGTTAAAAATGAGATTTGATCAAAAATTCTTCCCAGAATTAATTGTATGAAGGATAAAAGCTTATTTTTCAAGTCTAGATTTTCTCAAGTTGTTTTACATTTATTTTCTGTGTTTTAATTTTGTGATGACAGCTCTATGCCTGTCCACTAGCAATGTCCAAATCTGTTTTGATTGCTTTTAGAAGGAGCAAAGTGGCTGCTCAGCTGTGGGGACGGAGTGGAGGCACAGAACTTCCTGCTCCCTACTCTACTCTCTTTACCTTGTTTGGATGAGGACACAGTCAGTTGTGGATCTCATAGCTGCATTTTGGATATTCCAGAGTGGAAACTTTCAGGAAATCTTTTTCCAGAGGAAGAATCAAAACCCAATTGTTTCAATAGTCTTCTTGCTTGGCATTATTTTTTTCTTAAGAATCACAAAGCTTGATTCAGGTACAGATGCAGATTTTGCAGCCTAAGGGCCTGTCTCTAATATGTTCCTGTTGAAGGAAGAATCTTTTGCCAATGCATTTAAAGGTAAAACACAAAAGACTTATGCAATTTGTAGAAATATACCTGAGAAGGGAGAAGGGGGTGATTTCTTGACAGAAAAGGTAAGATAAATGATGCTAAGAATCTGCATTATAATTAAAAATTCTAACTACTCGGTCTACATCCAAACCCATACTTTTAACCAAAAGTATTGTCTAAAGACAGGTAGTCATCTGGTTAGTGCTCAAAATAGAAACTCTTTGGTGACTTTCTGATTTTGAATTACGTCTACTAGTATTGGGTGATGTAACAAATTATTAACATATCATCACAACTTAGTTATTATTATCTTACTGATTAATGCTGTTTCCTTAAAAAGAACAAGTGTTCAAAATTCTCTGAATGAAATCCAAAGCTATTAATGAATTATACAAAAGTTATTCGTAAGTTAAAGTAAAACAATCTTCAGGACAAAATCTGTATGACTAAATCAGCAAACAAATTCCAGGGAACATATGAAATATTTGTCATCCTACTGAGGGAGTCTAGGCACCACTTTGTGCTTATCAGGTTTCTTTTGCATCAATTTATCAATCTTATTCTTACTGACAATCTCACCACTGGAATGGAGCCTGACTAAACTGCTAAAGTTCATACTGACCTTAATCTCACTAGTTAAAAGGAGCATCAACAGATAAGATCATGTTTAAAACACATAAACCAGCCATCTTAACAAATATGTAGAAAAAAATCGTATGGATTTGAATGTCACTGAGTGATTTTGATAACTCAGACATCTCAGTTTAACATTCATTTGTTTAAACTTTATTGCACATACAGTTTTGATTTTAAATGGTAAACTGCACTTGTGTTTCTTTTCCCCTTCATTCCTAAAAAATTTGAACTGAAAGCTCTATTTCTAGAGGAAATGTGGGCTCTGCTAGCCCAAAAGTCTGACAACAAGCCATGGGTAACATTGTGCACAGCGTGGTGTGGTCAGAAGTGTGAGCGCGGTGCTAGCTATAGGTAAACTGGACCAGGTGGAGCCCATAACATGCCCAGCAATATTATGTTGACATCCATGTTTGCTGGAGGGAGGGAAGTTAAAATATGACGTTGATGTTCCAGCAGCTGTGACAGTGGGCCCCAAGCTTCCTGGGAAAGACCTAAACTTGTAAGCTGTGGGGGGTCTATGACTTCCATCGCCAGAGAAAGGTGGTAATGTCCAGTACCATGGCACCATCTAGACATCTTCACCAGCGATCCAGTTTGCCTAGTGTTAGTATTTCCCCTGAAATATGAAATCACCATGGAAACTAGTTAGTGTGTATAGTATAGAGGTAACATGTGGTTGTTACAGGTTTGTAGTCCATGCTGTTATGTGTGAGCAGGTTTCTGGATCTGCAGAATACTTTCTCTCATTTAGCAGACTTATGTTTGATCAGCAAGGAATTGTAGTTATTGGACATGACTTTTCATGTGCTACAGTGATGTTTATACAAATGTGAGATGTGTTACATTTGATCTCAGATAAGAAAGTGAGGTATTAATACAACTTGGAGCATCAAGTTAGGTCCTAATCCTAATATGCTGAAGCAGGACAAAATGGTACAAACATGATGGAACATAGAACAGAAACTAGGGGAAAATATTCCTAATTCTCATAGTAATGAGATTCTGGAAGAGCTTTCAGCTAATAAAAGGTCTGTTTTAAATACAGGACTCTGTTTCTGTAGGGCATTTACTTACAATAGTGTTTCAGTGTTGAAAGATTGGCTTGGATGGTTTCCTGTGCTCCTAACGGTGCTAACACACAGGTGTACATGTAATTTCACTCTTCTGAATGATGGCAGAAATCAGTGGGAGTGTTCACAGTACTGCTGTTAGCATAGTTGAAGGCTGGGAGGATTGCACTTTCCATAATATAGCAAAATCTTATGAGTCCAAAATTTTAAGTATTAGAAAAAATGCACAGTTTGAAAAGTCTGCTGTGGTACAGGCAGAGAAGGCTGTGGTCCCACAACACAGATCAGAAACCTTCAGGAATGTCCTTAGAGTGTTTTAGACTTTCCTTACTGTCCTGGTTTTGGTCAGGATGGAGTTAATTTCATTTGTAACAGCGGATGAATGCTGTGTTTGAGAGTAAAATGGGAGTAGTGCTGATAACACCCTGATGTTTCTAGTTGCTGTCAGACAGTCAAGGACTTTCTCAGCTCTTCATGAGAAAGGAGGGGCGAAGCCAGGACAGGTGACCCAACTGACCAAAGAGAGTATTCCACGCCAGTTACGTCCTGCCCAGGATATCGGGGGGCTGACGGGAGGAAGGCCTGGGGCGGCTCCGGGACGCGCGGTTCTTGGGGGACGGTCGGGTTCTGGGACGGCTCTGGGTGGCACGGCCTGAGTTGTGTGGTTTGGTGAGAAACTGCATTGTGTATCAACAGCTTCATATATTTTTGCTTTGAAGTCCTGTTAGTATTGTTACATTGTATCTTTCTGTTATCTTAGTAATCCTTATCCCAACCCACGGGCCTCTTAATTTCTTGATCTTGGGGTTATTTGCCCCTTTCTCTTCCTTTTCCCTTCCCTTACTTCTCACCCCCCCTTTCCCTTCCCTTTAACCTGCTCTTTTCCTTAAAGGAGCAGGCAGCTGCGTGGATCTTGGCCCTCAGCCGGGTGAAACCACGACAGTCTTTTTGGCGCCCAACGTGGGGCACGAAAGGTTGGGATAACGGTAGATCTGACCCTGACTGGATTGTAATTAAGTCAAAGTTGTGATAAGCACTTTGATTTAAGCAGTCTCTGGTCACGATGCTCTGGTATGTGTATAAGATTTTGCTGCTCTGTCTATTCTTTAGACAGGCAGGGATTAACAATGGCAGCTGGTATGGTGGGAGTACAGAAAGAAATATCTATGCTGTTTTCTCTTCCTTTGGGCTAAATACAACAGCTCTGGCAACAGTTTTTGAGAATTTCCAATATCCCTGGGATATTCAAACTAGCATTTTGCTGTCGTTATGTTTGGTGAATATGGTTCTGCTTTTGTTAAATATTAAGCAAAGGTTTATGAATACCACTCAAGAGTGTTCTGCGAGGCCAGATAATCACGAGTGGCAGGGTACGTGGCAGAGTATGGGCAACTACCTAGGCACTTTCTCACGTCCGATGTTTTGGAGTTTCACTCCCGAACAGTTACAGGACCCTGATAAAGTGGCTGCATATCTGAAAAGAAATTGCCGTAAGTTTCCCAGAGATGCACAGCTTACTGCACTGTGCTGGGCCCTGGCCACTATTTACCAAACACTGCTTGATAGCAGTCAGCACTGTCAGAGGGAAAGGAAGGAAAACAGACCAGCAGAAACTGCAGCTACTGTAACCACTGGGACTAACACTGAGGCCACTGTAACTTCTATGACTAGAACTGTGGCTACTGCAACCTGTCCGACTGATGCTGCAGCTACTGCTGCCCCTACAGCAGATACTGCCGGTAAAACAAAAAATCAACCCACATCAGTGTCGGTTGCTCCTGTACGAAAGAGGAAATACACAAAGAAAGTTGTTCCTGTAGTGAAGGATGAGGATGAGGATGAAATGGAATCAGGGCCACCCGATGAAGGTCAGGATAAAGCAGGGTCATCTGATGAATGTCAGGATAAAGCTGGGTCATCTGATGAATCTCAGGATAAGGCAGGGCCATCCAAACCATCACAGGATAAGGCAAAGCCATCTCAACCATCCCGGGATAAGGTTGTTCCATCTCAACCATCTCAGGATGAGGTTGTTGTTACACGATCCCTGTCCCTGAGCGAGCTGCGTGAAATTCGAAAAGATTTCAGCCGCCGCCCAGGTGAGCACATCATCACTTGGTTGCTCCGATGCTGGGATCACGGGGCCAGTAGTCTGGAATTAGATGGCAGGGAGGCCAAGCAGTTGGCATCCCTAGCCAGAGAAGCAGGCATTGATAAGGCAATTGGTGAAAAGCCTGAAATCCTCAGCCTCTGGAGGCGACTACTGTCAAGTGTGAGGGAAAGGTATCCCATAAAGGAATACATCACATGTCAAACACCCAAGTGTAACAACCTAGAGGCAGTTATCCAGCACCTGAGAGAATTAGCTGTACGGGAGGTAATTTATTATGATCTGGACAACCCACAGCTTCCCTCTGATCCTGATGACGTCCTATGCACTCCAGCTATGTGGCGTAAGGTTGTACAAAGTGCCCCAGCAGGGCACACCAATTCATTGGCAACAATGGACTGGAGTGATACGTATCCACCAACCGTATCTGAGGTGTCCGGCCACCTTCGGAGATATCAGGACAATGTTTCTCTCTCTGTGATCGCAGCGGTAGAGAAACTGGTCAAGCGACTTGACGAAAATGTGTCCATCTCCCAACCCGTATGCAGCCATGTTGCAGCTATTGGGAGAAAGCGTCTATCATCCCAGAAGGGAGGATACAGTAGGTACACACCGCGAGAGACGCTGTGGTTTTACCTGCGTGACCATGGTGAGGACATGATGAAGTGGGGTATGCAGCCCACCTCAGCCCTTCAAGCACGAGTAAATGAGCTGTGAGGTAAAAGAATCGCACAACGTGATTCTGCCAGGAAGAACGCAGCACCAGTGAACAGCCAACACAGTCAGCAACAATAGAGGTGCCCTGCCTCCAGCCAGGTGGAGGAGAGGGATAACCGTGTTTATTGGACTGTGTGGATCCGATGGCCTGGCACGTCAGACCCACAAGAGTACAAGGCTCTGGTGGATACTGGTGCCCAGTGTACGATAATGCCATCGAATCATGTTGGGACTGAACCTGTTAGCATTTTTGGAGTGACAGGGGGATCCCAACAATTGACTGTGTTAGAGGCTGAAATGAGCTTAACTGGGAAGGACTGGGAGAAACACCCAATTGTGACTGGCCCAGAAGCTCCGTGCATTTTAGGTATGGATTATCTCCGTAGAGGTTATTTTAAAGACCCAAAAGGGTACCGATGGGCTTTTGGAATAGCTGCTTTGGAGACAGAAGAAATTGAGCAATTGCGTGCATTGCCTGGACTCTCAGACAATCCTTCTGTTGTGGGGTTGTTGAAGGTCGAAGAACAGCAAGTGCCAATTGCTACAACGACAGTGCACAGGAGACAATACCGCACTAACCGGGATTCCCTGATCCCCATCCATAAGCTGATTCGTCAACTGGAGAGTCAAGGAGTGATCAGCCGAACTCGCTCACCCTTTAACAGTCCCATATGGCCAGTGCGGAAGTCTGATGGAGAGTGGAGGCTGACAGTGGATTATCGTGGCCTAAATGAAGTCACTCCAGGTATGAGTGCTGCTGTACCAGACATGCTGGAACTGCAGTATGAACTGGAGTCAAAGGCAGCTAAGTGGTATGCCACAATTGACATTGCAAATGCTTTCTTTTCAATACCACTGGCGCCAGAATGCAGGCCACAGTTCGCTTTCACCTGGAGGGGCATCCAATACACGTGGAATCGTCTGCCCCAGCCCTACCATCTGCCATGGACTGATTCAGACTACACTGGAAAAGGGTGAGGCCCCAGAGCACCTGCAGTATATTGATGACATCATTGTATGGGGCAATACAGCAGAGGAAGTATTTGAGAAAGGAAAAAGGATAATTCAAATCCTTTTAGAAGCTGGTTTTGCTATAAAGCAAAGTAAAGTCAAGGGGCCTACGCAAGAAATCCAGTTTCTAGGAATAAAATGGCAGGATGGGCGTCGTCAGATCCCAATGGACATTATCAATAAAATAGCAGCTATGTCTCCACCAAGCAACAAAAAGGAAACACAAGCTTTCTTAGGTGTTATAGGTTTTTGGCGAATGCATGTCCCAAACTACAGTCTCATTGTGAGCCCACTTTACCACGTAACTCGGAAGAAGAATGATTTCCAATAGGGCCCTGAGCAGCAACAAGCCTTTGAGCAGATCAAACGCGAGATAGTCCATGCAGTGGCCCTTGGGCCTGTCCGGACAGGGACAGACGTTAAAAATGTGCTTTACACTGCAGCCGGGGAGAATGGACCTACCTGGAGTCTCTGGCAGAAAGCACAAGGGGAGACTCGAGGTCGACCGCTGGGGTTTTGGAGTCGGACCTACAAAGGCTCTGAGGCCAATTATACTCCAACAGAAAAGGAAATACTGGCCGCCTATGAAGGGGTTCGAGCCGCTTCAGAAGTGATTGGAACTGAAGCCCAGCTCCTCCTGGCACCCCGACTGCCGGTGCTGGGCTGGATGTTCAAAGGGAAAGTCCCTTCTACACATCATGCCACTGATGCTACGTGGAGCAAGTGGGTTGCACTAATTACTCAGCGGGCTCGAATAGGAAACCCTAATCGCCCAGGAATTGTGGAAGTGATCACAGACTGGCCTGAAGGCAAAGATTTTGTGATGTCACCAGAGGATGAGGAGGTGACACGGGCTGAAGAAGCCCCACCTTACAACAAATTGCCAGAGAATGAGAAGCAATATGCCCTTTTCACTGATGGCTCCTGTCGCCTTGTGGGAAAGCAACGAAGATGGAAAGCTGCTGTATGGAGTCCTACAAGACAAGTAGCAGAAGCTACTGAAGGAAAAGGTGAATCAAGCCAGTTCGCTGAGGTGAAAGCCATCCAGTTAGCCCTGGACATTGCTGAGAGAGAAAAGTGGCCAATGCTCTACCTTTATACTGATTCATGGATGGTAGCCAATGCCCTGTGGGGTTGGTTGCAGCAGTGGAAAAAGAACAACTGGCAGCGTAGAGGCAAACCCATATGGGCTGCTGACTTATGGCAAGATATTGCTGCCCGGTTAGAGAAGCTTGTTGTAAAGGTACGTCATGTTGATGCACATGTGCCTAAGAGTCGGGCCATGGAGGAACATCGAAACAACCATCAGGTAGATAAGGCTGCTAGGATTGAAGTGGCTCAAGTAGATCTAGATCTAGACTGGCAACGCAAAGGTGAATTATTCCTAGCTCAATGGGCTCATGATTCCTCAGGTCATCAAGGGAGAGATGCAACATATAGATGGGCTCGAGATCGAGGGGTGGACTTAACCATGGATGCTCACTTCATCCCCTGAAAGAATGAAGGAACTTGTGATGTACAAAGTTGGATGCCCTTTGGTTTTTCTTGAATTCTGGATTTCCCTTGCACATTCTCCATGTGACTACTCGTATCGAGGAGCAGAGTGCATACTTAGTGTCTTCAGTCCAATTCGCATTTCACAATGATGACTGAAAAGTACATCTTCAACTATAATCACACATTACTTCATATTAATACAGCCTTTAAGTCTGAGTAGATTTTATAGTATAAAAAAGCACCTTCTTTATGTCTATATGAGCCAAGTGAAAAATTCACCATGAATAATTTATAAGATGAATTGAGGTTCCTCTTTCATGTGCCACCTACGTGAAATAATTTCATTTATTTTACTTTTTACTTTTTTATTTTTAATTCTGAAGTAATATGCACATCTGAAAGCTCAGCTTCCATACCTATTGGTGCCTGGTCAAGATCCATGTTTCTGTTTCTTGAATGGATGAGCAGAATATAAATATATTGTGGAAGCAAATGTTTTAATTACAGATTTTAAATCTGCTTTTGACAAACACTGCTTAACATGAAACACGTAACTTGCAGAAGTTATTAGCAGCAGTAATCTGAATAAGATGATTACATAAATCAAACACAACAGGGTAATCAGAATCATCTCTCAATTCATGTGCAGGTATTTTTATGGTGAGTTCTCTTTTGGAATAGATATCCAGAAGGTACGTTGCCTATTGCACAGGACCCAGAGTACCCCTAAGGAACAGAGCGTGGGCAGACAGCATGCTTTCTGGCTCTGCCATGCCTTTTAGGAAGGTCTCCAGAGGGAGCAGCATTGTAGGACAGAGGAATCTTGGCTGAGGCAATCCCATTAGTCCCTTGGTACATCAAAGACTGTCTTGGTCTACAGGTCAGGGCAGTCTCAGTCCCTTTTTAGTTAATGCCAGCAGCTAAGACCAATTCCAAGCTCTCCAAAAGAGAGGGAGTAGGAGCTGCCTCCTCCCTGTGTATGTGCTAAACTCTGCACCATCTCAGAATGAATCAGGCCTATGATACCTCCTTTACAGAGAGTTTCAGACTCTTAATCCTATTTAAATTTTAATGTGAAGGCTTGTTATAGTTTCTATAATTTGAGGCATTAAAAGCAGATGAAGCATCTTTAATCATAAAAGCTTCATTGCTCTAATTTATGATACCTGCATTTTAAGCCCTACCATAAAGTGGATTGTGTTTGGGGGATGATAGTTCACTGTAAGGAAATGTGATCCATCAGGAAACATGTTTACATTAAAACATTTTGACAGCGGCAGTAATTAAACCTGTTTCCCAGGTGCAGAGCAATATTTTAAATGCCCCTCTGGCTACAATGCCATTCAGGTTTGTCTGTCTTTCTCCCTTATCATCTACTGCAAAAACAAGATAATGAGAAGAGGGCAGAATATAAGGAGGGCTGGACTAGCAATTAATAATCTAAGTATATGATCAGAACATTAAAATCTCATTTTAATTGGTTTATGTTATTAGTTTGTATGACACTGAAAAAGTCTTTTGTGCATTTCCATGTGCCTGAGAAACAGTAAATGGGAAATCATGGCACCAGTGCCTGCTGCTATGCCAAGTTACAGTCTCACACGATCATTTCTGACTTTGAAACGTGAGTTGGCTTTAGAGAACAGCTATGCAAACCTTTTTATACAGACAGCATGGGATTTCTTTTTCTGTGAACTTTTCTTTGAGTTAACGGTGCATGAAGACTGGCAAATCCCAAAATCCTGACAAACTCATAGAAGCCTAATTTGGACAAGTACACACGTGTGCCATGAAGCCAAGGGTAAGATCTGTTTGACTTAGACACAGTATAGATCAAATGCTGCTCCCGTCAGACCACTGAAATTCTTTTAACCCTCCATGCCCTGGGCTAACTTGCTTCCTATCATCCTCCTTCTTAAATGCCCCAAACTGTCAGGTGAATGGGTGTTTCACTGTCCACTTAGTGGTGGTTTTTTGGGAGTAACCAGTCAACCCTGATCCCATCTTCATCCACAGAACAGCTGGCCACAAAGGCGCTGCCTTTCCAAACCAGGCATCTGAAGTCTTTGGAGGAGATCTTTGGATCCCAGACATAGCTCTGCTTTTGGTATGATAGCCAACATATAATTTTCTTCTCCTGAAGACTTGCCCCTGGTACACATAGCTCTTTAACTCTTTCCTGGGTTTGACCCCATTGTCAAGGTCACGATATTGAAAGTGGACAGCTCAGCCAGAGAAATATGATTACACTGGGATGTGGTGAGTCTTGGCAGTGGGCTGAAGGTAGGAATAGTAATCCATGAATGGGAAGTTTTGAGAGTGAGCAGAACAGTCATAGGAGGTCTGAAGAAAAAAACGGTTTTCATACCACCCTATTTATCAGCTGGTGTGTCTGCCCACCCTTTCCAATGCGGTATTTTCTACAGCAGATGAGTGGAGAATTATCACCATTTGTAGATGCTTGAGAGTAGATATATCATTGCTTAACCAAAGTATTTATCATGGAAGAACACCTTTAAAAATATCAGAAAGCCATAATTATCGAAATACTAAATGTCATGGTTATTGTTCCTACACAGTTTATATGCAAATACATGCTGCTTTCCAGAGCTTGAATTCACATGAAATGAAATGGAACAGCTTTTTCCCTCTTTCATGGTTTTTTTTTTCCCCATATTGTGAAATAAGGCATTGCACAAAACTGGTATGTTCTGTAGTCATTGCAATAAAGTCTTCATTGCTAAATCAGAAACTCTGGGAACACCTTCACATTCAGTGCTAATTCCAATCATTTCTACAGCCACTCTCCAGCGCTGCACTGTGGTAGGAAGCTATGCAGAAGTATTAGGAGCACGGGTGTGTGCCTGGTGTAAATGAGACCCACTTCAGAATAAAAGGGATTTTTGAGTGTTTATTACTTGCCATAAATTTGCAAGTATAGATAAATATTTTTTTAGAAGCAAAAGGCACTGTTCACCATCCATTCTTTTGCTAACAGAAGTGATCTGATTTATCATGGCTCTAACGATCATGTTTTTATAAGCATGGTCAAGAAGCTATTTGTTTAAAAGCCACAACAAAGCAGATCACCCTAGACATTGCTCATAAAAGAGAAAATATGATCATTATTCATATAGTTCTTGTCAGAGGGCATAAGTGGGCATAGCAACTGAACTGTTAATGCTCTGCATGTCCTAATGCCTCTACATGCTGCTCAGTGGAAGCACAGCAGACTCGTTTCTATCGGGGTTTCTAGGGTAAGCGGCTGCCCGGATCACCAGAGGACTGGCAAAGACCGTCTCCTAAGCAGCCTAAGAGATACCTGTTAGAAGTTGTTGTAAAAACCTGTACTACAGGAAAGATCATAGCTTGCAACAGTGTTAGGCTTACAACACCGCACCTCGGTGCCATGCGGTGTGCTCGTGCTGTATCTGTTTAGTGTTTATGTACCAACAGTCAAAGTACTTCGGAACCATAGGGCTGGGTGATGTCCTGTCTTGTTCATTGGGGAATTAATTGTACTTGGTTTAGAGTTAGCTGTTAAGGAGATTAGGAAGGTGAAGCATAGCAGGGTAGCTGTGGTTGCATGGCAACTGGAAAGAACAGTAACATCTGGTATTCTTAATGTTTTTAGAACCTATAGATCTTTGTGCCATGGCATAAGTATTATTATTTCTACCACTGTGCCTCATTTTTCCTATTTGCTAGCCAGTAGGTAATATCCTTGATGTTACCAGTTAACCCAAAGGCAAAATTAGATTTAAGATTGGATGCTGTGATGTTAAAGCCAGCTTCTTAATTCCCAGGCATGGCTAGCTATAGAGAATACACTGATGAAGCTGTATAGAGGAAAAGGTCTGCCCTCTTATGAAAGACCAGTTTTGAGGTTAGTCAGCCAGTGCTGCTAGCTTCTTGAGTGTATGGTGTCTCTCCTGTCTGCTGAAACATTAGATCTAATTGAAATTTTGTTTACTTTCCTCCCACAGGGCCATTTTTTTCCTGTTTGGAGGGCAGGAAGACCAAGCCATTTGTCACAAGAACAGCATCTATAAGAAAAATGGCATTAACTGCACTTTAGCTCATCTTCCTTGATAATTTTCCGACTTGTGGTTCCAACTTCATCATGTTTTATTTCTGACAAACAAAAGAGCCTTATTAAAGCAGTGGTTTGTTTCATTCAATTTTGAAATAAAAAGTAAGTGATGGGGAGTAAGGTGTAGACCAGACTGGTTTTGTTTATCTGCCTTTAAGCATTTGACATTGCTCATTCACCCTGTTTTCTTCAGTGATTATTTTACAATAAAAGGAACAACAGAGGTGTGTCTACAGAGCTTCCCACCAGGGAGCAGCCCACATCAGTTGGACTAGGGAAGCACCACAGCCCTTGGCTGGTACAGGGTCTGCCCAGCCTTGTGCTCCAGAGATGAGCTGCATTTTAAGGTCTCCCTGCCTCTGTGCAGGCACCTGAACCGCTCGTGCCTACAGCAAAGCTGCTGGTTTCATCCAGCCCAGGTGGTACTGAGGTTATGGGGAGCAGGAGCTGTGAGGGACGGTGGGTGTGCTCCCCACACTGCCCAGCATCCCTCTCCTCTGGACCTGCTGATCTGTCCAGTGCTGGAGAGAAAATACTTATAAAGGAATCCCCTATGCCACAGCCCCTTTTTCAGCCGGAACATTTTGCTGGGAAGATGAAGTAGGGACCTGGAGCTTATGGACGTGTCATGGTTTCACCCCAGCTGAGAGCCGAGATACACACAGCTGCCTGCTCTTTAAAGGAAAAGAGGAGGGGGAGAAGTGTGTGTGTGTGTGTGTGTGTGTGTGGGGGGGGGGGGGGGGGGGGGGGGGGGGGGGGCGGGGAGGGGAGGGAAGGGAAAAGGAAGGGGCAAATAACAACCCAAAACCAAGAAACCAAAAACCCATGGGTTGGGATAAGGATACTTTACTAGAATAGCAGAAAGATAAAATATAACAATGCCAACAGGACTTTAGAGCAAAAAATATATGAAACTGTTGATACACAATGCAGTTTCTCACCGAACCCACAACTCAGGCCGTGCCACCCAATGCCATCCCAGAACCCAACCATCCCCCAGAAACCACACATCCTGAAGCTGCCCACTCCTCCCCCCCCTTTATACTGAGCATGATGTAATTTGGCCAATTTGGGTCACCTGTCCTGGCTTCATCCCTCCTTTCTCATTAATAGGGAAACATGAAGAACTGAAAAAGTCCTTGACTGCTTGACAACAACTAAAAACATCAGGGTGTTACCAGCACTGCTTCCATCTTAACACCCAAACACAGCATTCCATCCACTGCTACAAAAGAAGTTAACTCCATCCTGACCGAAACCAGGACAGAATGTCAACGAGGAACTGCTCTTAGTTGATGAACTTCAGTGAACCCTGTATGTGCATTTGCTTGGCTGGTATGATTCTCATTGTCTCCCAAGAAGCTGATGAGAGCATTCTGAATGAGCTAACAATTGTATAAACATGGGAAATGCATTTCTTCTATTTGAAAATACTGACTAGACTAGCAGATTCCATAACCAATGCATAAACATTTTCTTTTGCATATTCTGTCTTTAAGACTTAATTTTACAAAGCCATCTTTATAAATCCTCTTTTGCTACTTCCTATTCATCCTTTTGTTCAGATCTTTTTGAGAGTTAACCCAGATTAGAATTCATCATCTCTAAAAAAAAATGAGATGCTAAAGGTATTCTTTCTTCAGTGTGCATCTCCAGCCTTTCCTGACAGGCTGTCAAGAAATATGTCTCTAAAAAGCCAGGTTAGATCCTCAGAGACAACCGGTGATGCAGTTCTTAGTAATGTACTAAAGCCCAGACAGAGTGCACCTTATTGTTGCTGTGCGCAGTGATGTGACATCTGAGTTATTTGTTTGCTCTGCCATAAGATAGCATTAGTGGATATAATGTGAACAGATCACTCATTTGTGGAAATATTTATGGTGCTGCTTTCGAGGGATCGTTCAGTTCGAAAGCAGATGGCAAAGCATGGATATTCATGGACTGCTTTAAAAGCTATCTTAGGTAAAATGTTTTCATACAGAGCAGCTAAAGCATGTAACAATCTGATATTTTACAACACTTATTACTTAATGTTTACACATATTTACAATAAATCTTCATAAATGCTACTCAAGCAAGAATTTGCTAGTTCCAGTTTTTATTACAGTATATCCTCTGAGTTCTTTATTGCTTAGGCCCCTGACCCTGCAAATAACTATGCATGAGTTAACATTCAGCTGAGACGTTGTGACTTGGCAAGGTCCAGGAACACGTGGCCTGCGTCAGGATTTTCAATTTGGGGGCAATTTTTGACCTCTAAAAGAAACTTAACTTTAAAAGCAATGAGCTTGTCTGCTCATAACTGCAGGATCCTTCTAAGCTGTTACTCTGGGCATCTTGAAAACAAATATTTTCTAAAGACAATGTCCAAAGGCAAATACGAGTTCAGCTAATATGAATTCAGCTAAATGTAAGGTAGCTGTTTAGGTAGTTTGTTCATCTCCCCTAACTGCCCAAAGCCCAACTTTTCCTCATTAAATGTTCAGAAAAAGTGGTGAGGAAAAATCTGTTAATTCTGTTGAGTCGGAGGGTTAGTTGTGTTGAATGTGGAGGACTTGACATTTCCATGGAGCAGGTGATTTAACACTTATTCAGATTCCACAAACTTCTCAGCTGCCTGACTGTGTTTGGTATCAACCAATTGTGGTTATTGTTTGGTATTATTGTTTGGTATCCCTCACCCAGCACTCCTGGCCTGCTTCCTGCTGCCTGCCTTCTGGGAACACCCTCCTGCCCCTTTCACAGGGAGGCTTTAAAGACCTGTGTATGTTCCAGCAAGAATGTCCCACGTGCACTGTTACCCAAACCCAACACCTCAGTTTTACGCAAAAGGGGAAAAAAATAATTAGCAGAATGCATGTTAAAACTGTTCTCTTGGTAAAACTTCTATTGCCGAGTTCTGATCTGCCTATTTGAGCTATTGTTCATTGCAGTTCTCTTGTTCTCAGCTGTCTGACATTTACCATAGGTCCCCATTAGGTGTGTGTCCTTCAGGTGGGGGCTCTGTGCCTGCCTCTGGTGGTGCTGGGCTCACAGCTAGGGCTGTTTGGAGTGTTGATGCTTCTCAGCTGCTTGCAATAAGTGCTGTGCTGGGGCCTGCTTGATTTGGGAGAGGGGTGGCTGAGATATGACTTTTTCTTGTGCCTGGTGGTAGGGTGTGGGTTGGTGTCAGCTTCCTGTAGCCTTGTTTCTGTAGGACTGAGAGGTAAGTTATGGAGGCTGCTGGGCTCTGGAAGATGAGTAAATTCAAGAGAGGAGGTAGGGAATGAAGTGCATTAAGATATCACAACTGCTTCCTAAGCAAATATTTTTTGGAAGTGCTTGGCTTTCAATTATATGGTTTGGTTTCTTATAGTTGTGGAAGTGTTGAGCTGAGTGAGGGTCAGGCTTTTTGGTTGTAGTCTGTTTTATCTCTGAAAGGCTACTGTGGGTAAACTAATCTGAAGTTTGCTGAGTTGAATGTGCTGGTCCCTGCACTGCTGGCATATCTTTAGGTGTCATGGAGAGGGGTCTTTTTTTTTTTCTTATCTATTGTTTCTGTGGGGTCTAGTCTTGTTAGAAGTTCTCATTATGATAAAAATGATTATTAAATAAGGTGGTGCTTCTCTCTGTCTTATCCACCCCATCCTGAGTGTGCTTTTTTCATGTTAAAATTGAAATAAACCCTGTGACTGGCTGTGACCTCCTCAGCCCCTTGGGCTGCACCTCTCTGGAAGTGCCCTGGGAAGGACTTGGCCTGTGGACCTCCATCAAGCTTCCCCTTTTATTTTCTGTCTCTGTTTCCCTACAGCCTTGTGAACATTCCTCTTCACTCTTTCTAGTCCTACAAATCAGGCTCCCTCTGAGCCAACAGCGGATGCAGTTGGTGGCATAGCAGGAGCAGCAAACGCTCAGGGAAACAGCTTGCTACCGGCAGTTCAAAGGCCGCTGCAAGAGCATGTGCTTATATGCATGTGTATGTAGTGCTTATTAAAATGTGCTTGAATAAGTATTAATAATGGATACAATGCTAATGTTTGCTATGGGTTTTCAAGCCACTGGGGAAAGCAGAATATAAACTACAGCAACTTGAAATAGTTCCCTGGTAAGAAGTAGCTGGATTACAGGTACTGACTGCAGTGCACTCGCTTTCCAGAACGCGATTAGTTAAATCTAATTAATGGCATAAACTGTCTGAAGAAGATAATATCTATCTGAAAATTGCCTTTAATGGGTAAATGTGGCCAGCTGTATTAATAGCACCACGAAGACTGAAGCTGCCTTAAATACAACAGCTCAGGTACCTCTGCTTGCAAAGGATGATCTGGGTAGAGAACGCCTGGTGTTTTCTCCACTTTAAGACAAAGTGCTACCAAGTTTTGGAGAAAACAAATTGGAAACTGAAGCTCAGATTCTTTTTGGTTGAAGCCTAGTGCTGGGGACTAAGATGGTGGGCAGAATTTGCAGGAGTTTAATTGCTTCAGCCTGGCTCTCACTAAGTGACTGTCATTCCTGCTCTGCAGTGGCTCATGCTATGAAAGCCTGTGAAGGATTGTGGCAGGTTTGGCTCCGCCCACCCCCGCACTGCCAGATTCCTCAACTTGCTTGCTAAAAGGAATAAAAAGAGATAACATTGAAACAAACACATGAGACTCAGCAAAACTTACTGACTCTGCACAACGTTCAGGCGTGCCGTCTGTGGTTGACTTTAAATGAAACAAAAACACAGGGGACTATATTTAATTTAAACACCACTCATCCTAAAATAACTTAACCTGCAGAATGATTGCTGTGCAAACACTGTAATAATACAGCCAAGCTGTCACTTCAGTCAGTATTTAATAGTCTCTGGCCAATTTCATTATTAACACTTAAAGCACTTCTTGAAAAGTGATGAAAATACAGATATGTAACCCTTACCGACCTCTCTGAGATCCCACAGAAGATGCCTGCCACTTGTCAAGGGGGACAGCATGTGGTGGTGAACTGGGCTGTTGGCAGGGGATTTCTAAACTCCTCCTCTTCTGAGATTGCCAACAAAGTAGATGAAATGGGCTCCTCAGAACTTTGCTTTTATGTGGACTGTGTGGAAGCCCTTTAAATGAGGGATAGCGTTTCCTCCTCTAAGGAGTTAGGAGTTGATTCTTTTAAATTATTTTTATTATTTTATTTAAATTTACATGAAAACCAGTCTAGTAGCTTGTGCTGGCTGGTACATGTAATACAGTAATAGCCCAAAAGTGAATACCAAAAGCAATGACTACAGCTGCACAAAAATACCTCTGGATGTGGTGTTAAAATTCTGGGTTTCTTTCCCTGTATTCGAAAAGCTCTTTACTGTAAGGTGGGTTCTGGTGATTGTGGAAAGGAGTGGAATAGCCAAAATTACTATATTTATTTATATTTGTGTGTGTGCATATATGACAGGACCACTAAATTCATGTGAGCTCCCCTGGCTTTTTTTAAAGCCTCTGTAAATGCACTTGCCTGACCCTGGGAGAGACTGCTTGAGCTTCTGCTTATGTTACCATTGGGCTTTGGTTGATGCTTCATGTGGCTGTGCCTGAGCTGATGGCTGTAGTTGGTAACAGTTGGCATGGGGCTTAGTAAGGGCTTGATGGCTTGCCTGAGAACTTAAAATGGGCTTCTCAGTCAGCCTAGATATTTCTGCAGTGCCTGGCAAGCAGCAAGTCCCAAACTTTCCATGTTGAGCTACAGCAGCTGGGAGGTTTCCATGCCTGTTGTGTATTTACATTAATGACTGATTAAGTAGCTTTAGTTTGAACTTGGAGGTCTAACTTCAGGTGCATCTGTGGTGGCACCTGACCTGGAATAAGTGTGAGCATGGAACTGCTGGCCTTCCAGGCAAAGGCAGTAGGTGGGAGAGATGAGGTAGAGTCTCCATGGTTAGCAATCTGGGGAAACCCCTTGGTTGCTTCCTCTGCTCTTGAACTTCTGTAAGTATCTCGGAATGCCTTAAGACATTTGACTGGTATTGAGCAGTCACTTGAGTTACTTTGTTCTGGTCTGAAGTTTATGTCCTGAAATAGAGAAAATGTTTGAAAGGATAGGGAAGTATTCATATTTCATTTTTAATTCTGAAGTCCCAGCAGAGGTGGCTCCACTGGGTGCATTGGTTGCCCGTTCTGGACAAGTGCACTTCAGGTGAAAAAGTAAAAAGAGAGTGGCTAGATTCTTTTTTCCTTTTTTTTTTTTTTAAAAAAAAAAGGGTCACGTGCCTTCAGTGTGCGTCTTTAATGTTGTTTGAATGCAACACAAACCGTGGAGTTTATGAAATGCATAATCTGTATAATGCATTGGTGATGAAAAGTCTGGATGTTGTGTTGGTGTGGCTTTCAGCTGACGCTTTGGGAGCACTTGGGAGTGAGCTATGCTTGGTTAAAGAATAATTAATGCCTAGAACTTTTTCAGGCTTGATGTGATGTCTTAGATGAAAAAAAACCCCAAAAACAACCCAACAAACAAAACAAAAGAGCTTGAAGCTTAGAATAAAACAAGTAATACTTCCTAAAGTTGCCAGTACCTCCAGAATGTGGAATGACAGGCAGGCATAGCCTGGGTAGGGAACTGGCTAATCTGTTCCGAAAATCCCTCCCATGCAGTAGAACCAGCACCAGGATGTGCAGCCCTGTGTCTTGGTGACAAATTGGACAAACTCAGTGTTATTTCCATATACATTCCAGTGCCTCCACATGCCCTGCCTCCCTCCTGGCTGGCTGTGCACAGCTTATTTCTTGAGCTGTCTTCTCTGAATGTGTGTGTACCCTCTACGTGTACTGTAGGAGTTGGTATGCACAGTCTTGCAAGTCGGGACTGTTCAGATTTACTGTAGAATTGAGGAACAAGGCATTTGTTTGAGGGTTTTCTTGGGAAGACCAAGCACGTGAACTTGCTGCCCATTGATAGAAGTGGTTGGACAGTGAAAGCCCAACTTTTTCCATGCCTGTTCACGTGCTTCTCTGTTCTTCTTCTGTGGTTCTGGGCTGTCTGGTTCTTGCCATAAACTAAAGCTTGTGCAGGGCTGCTCACACACAGAGCCCTTTCTGCCGTAACACAGCAGTATGTGCACCCTGACTCCTGGGGCTGATGATGGAAAAGCAGAAGGAAATTTGGTGCTTGAAAGCAGAGGACGCAGGCTGGGGGCTGCCTGGAACTGGACGGCAGGTGAGGGCGCTGGCTGGGGTGCAGTAGGAGGCTAGTGCTGGAGGGGAGGCTGGCAGTGGGGAGAGAGCAATGGGAGGCTGCTACTTAATCTCATGCAGTTCTTAAGGAGCCATCAACTAAACTGGGCTTGTTCGTTAGGGAACTATTAAAGAAGCTGTCTCCAGGGTATTTATCTCAGGCAGTTCTAGTGAAGTAATCCCTTAACTCCTCAGAGTAAATGCTGATGAGGATTTACTGCAGGCTAGGTGGTGTGGAGGTCACTGTGAGAGTGGTTGTAGAGTGTATCTGGGAGCAGAGTGGGTGCTGTCCCCCAGGGCTGGCAGTGGGAGCCTCAGTGTGTCCCCCCAGCTGACTCATGGCAGAGCTGTCCTCTGTGTGGGCACTGGTGACTGTGAGCAGGTGCTGTGCTTGGCAGCACTTGTGTGTCTCAATGTGGAGGAAGGGAGGGGTTCTGTTCCAGCTTTAGTGGAGCCCAACTCTCCTCCAAACATTCTGGTTCTCCTTCGTCCTCTTGTGCATGCTGCTTTGTCTTGGATGTTCCTTTTTTGGGGTCGTCCCAAACAAGATAAGCCCCAGCTCTGGTTGAAGCCATGCCCTGCTCTATGTACTTCAGAAGATGCAGGTGGACTCAGCAGCTTATTTGCTCTGGGAACTGCTTTGCACAGGGAAAATCTCTTGGTGGCTGGAGTATGGTTGTGCTCTGACTCTCCTGCAAGTTGTCCCTGTGAGTGGTTGCAGCGTTGCTATGCAAAAATCTGATTAGAAATTTGTTCTGGTATAGTAATGAACGAATCAAAACCCAAAAGTGTTGGAAGGGCGGTCGTGTAGAAGCCCAAGGTATGCAGCAACTTCTGTGCTGCAGAGGGAAAAGAATGAGCAATTACTGTTACTGATTGCAGGTTAAATAAAAAATACATTAAAATTAAATGAAAATTAAATTTCTTTTCTGATAAACTAGATCCTTTCAGATTCTTCCCTTCTCAGTATCTTGGCCCAGACCTGGAGCTCATTAGACAGACAACTTCAAGTTGCCTAGTAGACCACTGTAATTTTAAAATGCACTGTGCTTACATATAGCTATTCTATAGTTTTTTTGCACTATTTCTGGTCAGGTACTGAGTAACTATGTAGTCCTCAACAAGCCCCATTGCCAAAAAAGCCTGTTTTAATTTAATACTAAAGCTTAAAGATATTGAAAGCAGCTGCTCTGCTGTTTAGCAAATATAGTTTAATACTTTGATCTGGAAAATAATGATGTGTCTCATTACAGGGGAGAAAAAGGAAATATTTTGATCTAGAAAAAGTAGGAATTTTCAGGGAGTACTAAGTAGCAGCAGCCACCCTTAAAGCTTTTAAAAACAGAATATCAGGTGTGCCTTAATCTGGTGTGTCATTATGATTATAAAGCTTGTGACGTGATTTGATACAATGATATATTGTATTAAATGTTATCACTGGCCTGTGCTGTGAAATATCATATGAATAATAAATGTAAAATCAGGTTTTATTTGAAAGTATTTTTCAACATTAAATAGAATAAAAATATCATCCTGTTTTGGGGATCTGCAGCCGGCATCGTGCAGTTGGAGTGACACGGGATGCTGAACGTGTGCATGTTCCTGCAGCCTGTGTGTATCAGTGTGGTGGTGGGAATAAATCAGGACTGTTTACCCTCCGTAGCCTCAGCAAGGCTCATTTGGCCTCGTGGGGATTGGTGG
This sequence comes from Gallinula chloropus, assembly GCF_964237585.1. Lineage (NCBI taxonomy): Eukaryota > Metazoa > Chordata > Aves > Gruiformes > Rallidae > Gallinula > Gallinula chloropus. The sequence goes on along the minus strand of NC_140090.1, from coordinate 25,703,109 downwards.
CCCGTTTCCTACTGACTCCAGCAGGGCCAGAGTTCTCTCTGTAGCCCCATAAGCAGCTTTGTGTGAGCAGCTCCTGTTGCCCTTGTGGATATGGGGACACAGGAGCCCCTGTTTTCGTGGGGACTGTGGCTTGTGTTGTGGGCTGTCACCCCCAAAGCCTGGAGGCTGCTGGTGGTGGAGAGGAGCATGCTGCAGAGCAAGCAAGCCCTGGTGGGACTTCTCTTTCTTGCAGCAGCTGTTGCCTTAAACCAAGTCTGTATGTAACGTTGGTAGGCATGGGGGCTTCAACTTGGTGTGTGTATGATTGTAATAATTGACACATTTGTTATAAAATATAATCATCTTTTTGAGTATTTGAGGCCTAAATGCAGATCTGTGAAAGGGAGAGCAAGTTAATGTGAAGGCCAGCATGTAGTAGCTGCGTTTTCAGTTTACTCTTTGGAGGTCAAAACATGGGGTCACTAGACTTGATTATTAGGAAATCTTTATTTGAGCCCTTTCAAGGTATTAAAATTCTACCTGCTGAAGTGTTTGTCTTTTCCCTGGTGATAAAACAGTTGCAGGGATCATGTATTAGGAGGGAAGAAGGGAAAGCACCAAGGGCAGTCCAGTTGCCACTTGTATAATCATTAGAATAGCTTGGGTCAGAAGAGACCCATGAAGGTCATCCAGTCCAAACCCCCCTGCAGTGAGCAGGGACCTCTTCAACTAGATCAGGTTGCTCAGAGCTGCATCCTACTTGACCTTCGATGTTTCCAGGGATGGGGCATCTACCACATTGCTGGGCAGCCTCTTTCAGTGTTTCACCACCCTCATTGAAGAAAATGTCTTCCTTCTAGTCTAAGTCTCATGTACCCTTTTAGTTTAAACCATTACCACTTGTCATGTTTCCCTGTTATGTGTACGTTATTGTGACACCCTGCTTTGTCTTATGTAATTGTAGGTGGCTCAGTCTGACAGTCTTCAAGAGCGAGAGGATGCCTCACCATTCTAGTGCAGTTATCTCTCTTTGCAGAGGAGAATCTGAGAGTCAGACAAATTAGGCAATAGGCCCAAGGTCGCTGTGGTTAGTTTTCTCCACAGTAGATGGTATGAGGCTGTGTTTTGGATTTGTGTTGAAAACAGCTTTGATAACAGGGGTGTTTTAGTTACTGCTCACACAGAGCAGAGGCCTTTCCTGCTTCTCACCCCACCAGTGGGGTGGTTAGGGGTACACAAGGAGCTGGGAGGGGACATGGCTGGGACAGCTGACCTCCACTGACTAGAGGGATATCCTGTACCGTATGATGTTATGCTCAGCATATATAGCTGGGGGAAGGAGGAGGGGAATACTTGGAGTGATGATGTTTGTCACCATTGTAATGTTGCATGTGGTGAAGACCTGTTTTCCTGGAGATGGCTGAACACTTGCCTGTCCATGGGAAGGGGTGAATTAATTCCTTGTCTTGCTTTGCTTGTGTGAGGGATTTTTGCTTTACCTGTTAGGCTGTCTTTATCTCAACTCACGAGTTTGCTCACTTTTACTCTGATTCTCTCCCCATCCTCCTGTGAGATGAGTGGCTGTGTGGGGCTTAGTTGTTAGCTGGGGTTAAATCATGGTAGTCACACAGGAAAAAAAAAATAGGGAAAAGCAAGGATACTTGTGTCCTCTGGTGCCTTTGCTTACAATGCACTCTGCCTTGTTTTGGGGAAAAAACACAGCTTGTTTTTTTTTTCATATCTATTGCTGTAACACATGTTTTTCAACAGACTTCGTAGGAGCAAACTGGATGGGTAGCTAGAGAACACCACTACGTTCAGATCCGTTTTGCTGGAGGCCTTACCTGTTGCTGCTTACCATGAGGCCTTTTGTCGGGTTTGTTGTGATGACTTTTGCTCCACCGCTGCCAGTTGTTTGCCGAGCAAGCGGGAAGAAATGAACACAATTATCACTGTTAAGTAGAGAAACACTGCTGCAGGCTGGAAGTTTTGACAGCTGCAGACTTTATAACCCTTAGGATACTTATTAAGCTGGGTGATATTACTAACATCAGTAAGTGGTGTTACAGCTGCTCTTTGTGGTTCCTAGTTTTGTGTGATGTACACAACTTGGCTTTGGTCTGTGTTAGTCTTGCTAGTCTCTGTATTATGTTCATGCCCAAATCATTCCTGCTGGGATATCGAAACAGCTGTACTGCTAATATTGGGTGGCTTTCTCCAAGGTCTCTGTCTCCCTGTGGATTGAGGAGATGCTTGCCTGTTGGCCACAGCTGCTTCTCCAGAGTCTTTCCACACTTTTTTTTCCAAGGGTCAGCCTTGTCCCACTATACAGATCTACTTGATTGTTTGGGACATAATTACTAGTTTCCATTTTATATATTGTTTTGAATAACCAGGTAAGGCTTCTATGATAGAGATTATTGTTCTGTTAACTTGTTTATGCACATTCTAAGCCAACAAATTTGTATGCTGTGAGTTTACGGTGTATTTTTTAAATGCCATCTTTGCCCCTTTTAATATTGCCTATAAAATGCTGCAGGTGTTTGAGACCTTCATTAGGCGTATAACAGACTACAGGCATTCTAGTAGCTAGTTGTTATCTGGCTGGTAATCAGCCTCGTGCTCTGGTTCTGAACATGTTGTCCTGCTGTAGTAATTGGGCTTTGTTCTTAGCGGGTTCGTCTGGCACTGTGTTAGAGTAGCTATTTTTCTGAGTACAACTAACAAGAGAATGAATAACGTTTTCCCCATGTTACAGGTGAGTTGTGAGGATTACTTTTAACTGGCAAAGCTGTGACTGTGCGCTGCATTGAGAAACTTGATGGGTCAGACCTGCTAAAATAGTAGGGAAAAGCACAGACCATCTGTAGAGATGAAAGAAGCTTAAAATGGGAAGGTGTTTGGTGTGGGTACCCCTGCCTTCCTGTCAAACTACAGAATTTCCTGCCTTGTTGAGGAGATGTGTGGACAATCTGCTACTGTCTAACTATCAGGAGAAAAAGGGAATCGCAGAGCAATTTGTGAGCCTGTGGAGAAGAGTGACACAGGCAAGTGCAAGGTAAAAGTAGCTATTGAAATAGGTCATTGCCGTCAGAATTTGTCTGAGGACTTGGGGGTGGAAAAGTCAGGCCAAATAAAAAATGAAAGCTCTGTACTGGTTCTTCCATATCTTAAATGCCTTTAAGTCTGAATAGGATTTTCAGTTTCAATCTCCACAGAGGTTCCTGGTGCCACGTGGCAGAACGACAAATCCGCAGCCTGGCAGCCTTGTACGTGACATTGCAGAAAGGTCAGCACAGAGGGAAGGAGCAGGGCTGCTTGAGTGTCTGTGCTGTTTGCAAGGCTTCCTGCTGGCGCAAGTGGGAAAAGCCATGAAAACAAAGTGGGATGCAAAAGGAGGAAGCTGAGAAAGGAAATCACAAAAAATTGTAATAGGAAGGCTGTTTCTGATGTCAGTCTAGAAACGTCACTGCTGGTGTTTAACTGCATGCCACTTTGAGAAGGTACTTTGGTGAAAGCAGCAGGTTCAAATTATTATAGGAGTTCTTGCTAACCAAATGTGATGCCAAGAGCAATAAAAGTACCCCCTGGTATTAGCCCCAAGGTTGCACATAAGGTCCCAGGTGTCCTTTGCCTTGCTGGATGCTCTGCTGGTGGGGAGAAATAAGAGCTTTCCACTGGAAGCTGAAAAGTAGGTGATTGAGAGCTGCCATCCCAAAATCTGATACGCCAGGAAATCGCTTACCCTGCTGCTTAAAAATGTAGTCAAAAGCAACTGTATGTGGCAACACAAATACTCCAGAGCATTTATGTAGCTTTAATGGTTACAATGAATAACTGTGCAAAACTCTGGCTGGCATACGGGATTAGGCGTAACGACCCTCTGTATTGATGCTTATGAGTACAGCAACAAAAGCTTTAATGTACGGCTGTAGTCTGGCTGATAGTGTGAATGAACCTGCGCAGAGCTGCGGAGACCTTCCGTCAACTGCATGTGCATGAAAACCTGTGTGCTCTGACCCTGACTCAAGGCTGAGTCCTCTCTGCAGCTTCCCATTCATACACTCTTTTTTTGGGGGGGAAATATATTGGTCAGAGTTGCTGTGAGACTATCAGGGTTTTGAGAGACAGGTGGCGCAGGACAGGTGATATGCAGAAGGGAAAGTAGTCAAGTCCTATGTTCCCTTAGGATGGCATGAAAGCAATTTAGCTCTTGTCAACTGTATTGCAGTCTGCCAATAAATCTGATTCAGTGTCATCTGAAACAAAAATTAGCCATGCTTAGCTTAGCAGCTTTACCTCATTTAAGAAGGGCTTGGCTAAGCCAAAACTGAAGGCTTTGCTTCATCTAAATATTGGTTTTGATTCAGTTGTTATATGACTTAATTTTTCTTTAATGTTTATTTTTGAAAGACTAATCAGTTGACAAATTGCAACCCTCCATTGAAAGGGCTATTTTGTGTTATTGCTCTGTATAACTTTCTTTTTTTACAATGACTGACTTGTTTGCCTCTGAATATTGTATTCCCTTTCTGTCTGTGGAGTAGAATTAAGTTTGAGCCTTCCTGGCAGGAACATTTACTTGTGAAAATGCTTAAAAAGGCCTAACAAACACTGCTTACTGCTCAGTTTTTAAATGGGTGTGATTGTATTTAAATTTTTGGCAGTTGAACTAAATTTCAAGTTCAAGTGTTTGTGGAAAACTGAAAAAATAGAAAATATTTCCTTTTTCTGAAGCAGTGTGTTTGGAAAAGTTACAAGATGAGGCAGCCACGGGAACAGAAAGTAAAGGCACTGTTCATTTGTTTGCAGTTGGGACTTGCTTTATATAAAATTAAACCTCTCATTTTCACAAAATCATTAGAAAATGCTTCAAAAATATGAAGAAGCAATGGAAAGGACTTGTCCTTTCTGTGTGCTTTGCAAAGTACTGCTACCTGTGTGAAATTCTCTCTTGCTCAGTCTACGCATCCTTGAGTGGAGATGTACTGAAGCTCTTGCTCCAAGGCAGGCACCACTGCTCCTTGGTCTGGCTTTACGTTGGATCCCTGTAACAGCTGGCAGGAGGCTTTCAGTGTGTTCTGCAATACATATATGAACTGAGTTGTACATAATTAATACTGCAGCATTCTCTATCAATTTTAAATAATATCTAAGTAGGTTGGACTCAGTTCTCCGATACAGTCTAAGTTTTACAGATGACTCTTGAGTTTCTGGTGACTAGTAACCCATTTGTGGACTGTAAAAGGCTTTTTAACTCTTACAACTGTGTATTTGCCAAAGAGGTAGAAAGTCAGAGTACTCATTTGGAAAAGTAGTACTCAGTTATCTCTTTCAGTCTTGCAGTACATATATATTGTTTCTGTACTATTCAATTTAGAAACGTGGATTTTCTTGGAGATGAAAAGACTTCGATTGCTATGTTCAGCATAACACCAACCACTTGGAAACGGAATTTGGGAGTTTCCAAGTGGCTCTGTGGGAAGAAAGGGAAGAATGGGATGGACCTCTTGAGCACAAAACTCAGTCTGAAATTGCTTGAAAATAATAAAGCTGAACCATCTACTTCTGCTAAGCTTCTGGGGTTATGTCTCATTGAGTATGTGTGCAAAACACGATAGCTTTATTTACTTCTTTCCTTCTCCCATTTAAAGCAATATTCTGTGATATTATAGGTGTTTGCACAGTACACTTACCAAAAGTGTCATAATGCTAAATGGTTTCAAATTATGCTCGTTCGCTATAGTATGTGTTACTGCTGTTAGATTATTCTCTGAGGCTGTGTTTGTCTCTGCACAACCTTTACACTGTTTTATGGCTTCAGATTACGTGACTAGGATATTGTTTCTGTCTTGGGCTGCCTTACACCTTTTTGTTCAATGTTAGAGGCTACTTTGATCTCCCAGGCAAAGAAAACCCTTTGCATGGACAAGAGAGCCATGAGAACTAGCAGAGTGTTTAGGATTAGTTATTTAATATACAGTCTTGATAACTGGACTACTGTTTTGTATTAAATTTCCTTGTAATCGGCAAAATTCCTTGGAGAAGCTCTTAGCCACGTGGTATTGTTACTAACTGGAAGCTTAAAATGTGGAGCATGAAATGGGACACAGTATTTATGCTTTACTTTCTAAGTATGCATTTCCACATCTGGTTTTCACCGGGTCTGAATGGAGAAGGACAGAGGTTAAACCCGGTATGTGCTAAATCTCCTCAGCCGGCATAATGGCAGCTTTTTTCTGGGCGAATTGAGTCTGCCTAGTACGTCTTGGGAACAAAAAAATTCTCATCAGCAAAAAATTATCAAATGACACTTGTCTTAACACCGTAATAGGCTGTTTGTCCCACTTGCCTCCGTTGCCAGTAGAAATGGAGCATTGCTGTTTGCATGGCAGCTCCTCTAGCATGTGGTTCAGTCCATGCGTGCTGACTGTTTGTTGCATATGGACTGGTCTGTATGTGACTACTGAGCCTATGGCAGAGCTTTAATGCCCTGATGAGATCATACCTTTCTCACTCAGGAGGTACAGGAGTAGACAGTTCTGCCCCGGGGCTTTACACCCTCTGAAACCAGTGGGACTGTTCGGTTACAAATGAGGACATAATCTGGCCTGAGTTCTTGGAGCAGAAGAAACAAGTAGTGAGCTTGTCAGAAATAAAACATATGGAACGTGAATGCTACCTTTGGAAAACAGGAAAACACTCAATCCTAGAGCCTTTGGACTTGACAGGCTGGGTCTGAGTAAATTAATTTGCAAACCTTGTAGAGACCATTGCTTAAAAATAACTTTCATGTGCACCCTGAAAACCTGGGGATACTGTCCTAGAAAACTCCAAGAGAGCAGGTCAGAAATAATGTTGGTCTCTTCCTGGAGAAAGACCAGCCCAGATGTAGGAAAGTGGGAAGTCTGAGTGCTAAAATCCCATCTATGCCAAGTGGTTCTTGCTGCCATCTTCTCTTCCCCTTTCTCAGCTACTATAAATAATCACTTTCTCTGAATATGCTATCCCTGGGTAGTGTGTCACTCAATACTATTTCTCTAGAGCTTTTTACTTTAAGCAAGCTAGAAGTTATCCACCATTATATCCCTTGTCCAAACATAATTTTTCCCCACAAAATTCATATTTTTTTTCCACAAAGCTTTCTGTTGGGGCAAGTGTTTAAAACCACACAAATTCTTCAGTTGCCTCATTGTGATGAGTGCTTTTGTTTTCTTCTGCATAGACAGGAAGATTGGTAGGATCATCTAGGTCAAGATGCTTCTACCCTGGGACAGTATGGAAAGATGACCACTGAGCTGATAGACCTATACACTTCTTTGTGATTTGCTTTCAAGAAACTAACATTATTGGTTGATGTTTTGGATTATGGTTTTTTTTTCCTTTCGGAATAACTTTGGCTTTAAGTTTGCTGGCTTTGGCTGTGGTAAGTGATGTGCTCATAGAAGCAATATAACACTGATAACAGAATGAAGTGTCTAAATGAATCTCTGATGTCAACTACAGTTATTACAGAGTTGGGATAAGCCAGCAAGTAAAGCTGTTCCAGTGCAGCTCTCGGCTGTAGCTGATGGCTGTGAAGAAGATGGAAAACCATGCCCCCTTCACACCTCAGGCCAGCTTGAGTGCTGGCGGCATGCCAGTCCCCATTCCTGACTCCTTTCCCTGCCAGAGGCAGGAGCAGTGGTAAACACTGCCAGATGTGGAGACATCTTACTGTGTGGCTGTGTCCAGAACTGGTGATCAGGCAGCCTCCCTGGACCCTTGTCAAACCACCAACTACACAGAAACATGACAAGTATGGTTTAAATAGTCCCACGGTCTTGACCAAGTTTTCTTGGTTGCTGGGTGGAAGGTGGTTTCATGTGGTAGCTTTGTAATTTTAGTGCACTTGGGTTTTTGATTTGGGGTTTGGTTTGGTTTTTTTTTTCCTCTTTAAAGCAACTTTCTTCATGCTAAACCTGAAGATTGCTGCAATCTGTTGCTCAGGTTAGGAGAAGCATCCCAAACAATAGGTATCCTGAATAAAGAAACAATTAGGTTTGATTACTTCCACTGTTGCTTTTGCCAGCATTGGAAAGCTGCCACCACACCTAAAACTGCAGGAGCAAGCTGGAGAAACCTAATGCTATGCCTCTTGCCTTCCAGCTTGTTCCTTGACTGCTGGGCAGTGCAGGAAAAGGAAATTAATCTCTAATGGGATGGCTCTTGCCCTGGAGAAGCAAAGTATATGAATTGAGCACTCTTCTAGCTGTTCCAAGTTTGAGATTTCTCCAGAAAGTGTTTTCTCTTCCCATCATTATATAATTCAGTCCAGCATGCTAGTCCTGGCTTCAGTGAGAAGTGATATATCTTGCCTGGAGCACTCAAGTTCCTAAGCTGCTGATGTATTTCGCATGCTGCAGGCTACCTTCCAGACCTTGAGGTACATGACAGTTTTACCATTGACTTGCAGAGGAATGGGAATTTCCCTTTCTTGATATCTGCACTGCTGTCTCAAAAACAAATCTGCAACTGTAAAGTGAGAACTAGGTGTGAATTCTGTTGCCTGGCATTTTATGGCCTCAGTGGTACCGAGAAATACTTGCTGATACCATAATAATGGCAGCAAGCTCTAGAGCATCACAAACATATAGAAGCTGCAGCACCTGGCAAGACCTGCCCAGCTCTAGCATGTCCAGGATATGAAGGTGCAGACAGAGCCATTATCTCGCTGCAGGCAGAGTGTTCCTGGGAAGCCCAGTCATCTCCAGATTTTAAAGCTGGCTTTCCCTCACTAGAATTCTCTTTCTGCAAGACTGGTGTTAAGGTTGTTTTTTTTTTTTTTTTGTGAGAGTGCACTGTGTGTCTGCCTCTGTTTGCCTGTGCTTGGTGTGTGTGCCATTTGAATGATGCATCACACATGCCCAGTTTGGAGGATGCCGTTGATTGGGATTGCAGTAGATTTCCTTTCCACGGTTTTGTAAGTGCACTTCAGTAGTTGCTGCTTCATATCTTGGGTCAAAGTGTTCTCCTCAGAGGAACAGGTGTTAAATTACTTGGCTTTCCAAGGTTTCTTCCGCTGGCAAGCAGGTGGTCTGTGCAGCTGCTCTGGAGGTGTAGACTTCAGCCTCCCAGAGACCAGCAATGAATGTGATCTCAGTGTGAGTCTGCACGAGGCAGAACAACCCAAGTGCCAAGCAGTATTGATATGAGTATCAAAAAGAGCAAGGAGACAACGTGGCCAGCAGCCAAGTGACCCAGCCTAAAGACAGTGGTTGCTCACAACTTCCTCAGGAGCACTCTACCTGAATAGTGCTGCAAAATCCAGCAGTACAGTTAAAGCTCAGGGCCTGTTCTTCAAAGCCAGCAAGGTGGTAATGCTGTTGCAATCATCCTGGCTCATGCCTGGGACTTGTGGCCTGCCAGCAGCCAGCCAGAGGGCAGTTCTGCCCATTAGCTCAGGGCAGTTCCCATTCTAGGTAGTGCTTTGGGCTTTTTGGTATGGAAATGTGGAGGGGACAGCTGGCCTGCTGGTTGTGAAAGACCAAGGAAAACCTGTGCTGATGGGACAGGAGTTATCTATAATATAGGCATTATTATAATACTTATTAATTGATATGCTAATACTGTTTTTCTTTTCTCTCTCTGCTGAGTTAATCCCCAGGCTAAGGCAAGATTCTTTTCTTCTGGGAAAGAAGGCCCATGTTGCATGCAGTATCAAGAATGGGCTTTCTATGAATTTGCATTATTTGGATGCTTCTTGTGTTTCACTAAATATGGAAGCTCATACCAGAGATCTGGACAGAGTCAAATTAATTGTATGGTTGATTTAAACGTGTGCTAATCCTTTTCTGTTTTTAAGAGGCCCCTAAGTCCTGCAGCTCAGCAGTGGTGTAGTTTAGATGTGTGCAAGTGGTTCATTTGCTGCAGAATCTCCTCTTTCCCCCACGAGGCTGGAGGGGCAAATCTGCTCCTGCCCTGCAGAAGACTTCAGTGTCCACTCCCCTTTCCGTTCCTCTACTGTTTTCTTCAGCTGAGTATGCAACAGTAGCACTTCAGCTTCTTTGCAGAGAGGATATTAACTTGCTATGGAGTAGGTATCTCTGCTGATTGGGTGTTGCCAAGCACCGGTATTTCAGTCTTGGTCAAATGGCAGTTTATCCCTTAACTGCTCCCACAGGAGCTGGTGGGGCAGCTCTTGTTGATTGTGATGGCCATGCTTTGGGAGAGGATGTTACATGATTCAACTTTATTGGTGGGCCAAAGAAACCTGTTTAGAGAGAAGCTGACAATAAAGAGAACTGCAAAGTTTGTGGTTTTTTTCAGTTAAAATCCAAAGGGTTCTGAAATTAATCTATGATCTCTTTCCTACAGATGATTACAAAACTTAGCAACTTGCAGAAACTAAATTTCTTTATATTCAGACAAAATATTTTCTCCTCAGGTTTTACACACTGACGTTTATATGTGTAACTTACAGTTTTTTACTTGCCTTGATATGTGGCCTATCAAAGGAGCCTGTGTCTTTCTGCCTATATTAATTTACTGGAGAATTTCTGAAATAAACTCTCCATGCTGCTGTAACACCTCTTTTTCAGGTGGTGCCTAGAGTCCTGTAGCTTGGATTAAATATAACTGATCTGGTATTTAACTCGGAATGTACACCGGGAGCAAAGTTTTGCTCGGATACTTACAGGCAGCAGAGAGAAATATTAGCCTGGTTACAGCAATAAAATTTTTCAACAATATATTCACAGGAATGATAGATGGTAACAGTACAAACTTCTCTCTTCCCATGATCTGCCTGGGCACAATGCTTATTGCTGTAGCCAAGAATTTATCTAAATGTGAGTGGGTGACAGGGCTCTGGTGGTGTACAAGTAATTACACACAATTACTGAAGTTTCCAAAATGTTTAAAATTTAGCAGAACTTTGTGTTTAGATGCATCTCCTTTGAGTTCTCAGCAGATGAAGTGTGAATGTGTGTAGATGCAGTGTATATTGTTCTCTGTACGTTCTCATTTTTAGCTGCATAAGCACAGATGCTTTTTGGTATGCTAAAGTTAGATACAGCTAAGGTAATTAAGACATTATTATTGCTTCTTAATTTTCCATCTAAACATCTGACAAGGGTGTTCTTAGCTAAGTGTGCTTTTACTCTTCCTTTCAGAACAATGAAAAGTGCTTTTTGCCCTTTCAGCCAAGAGCTTCTTTCTTACTCTATTTTCTTGTACAAACATTGCTTCTCTCTGAGGCCCTCAGCAGTCACTCAGCCTCTGTGTCTTTCTGCAACGTAAAGTGAGGATAATGGCATCCCTAATTGCACCTTCACAGCAGTGTGGTAAGAATTACTAGTTAGTTTTTGAGCTGCTTTTATGATAACATGCATTATTGGTTCTAGCCTTATTATCATTGAAGTCAATGGCCAAAATTATGTAAATAGCATAGTATTCTTCAGCACCACCTCAAGAAGGAAAAAGAGAAAAGAAAATCCATGAAGACACAAAACTATCAAGAAAATAGAAGGCAAAATGAAAAATAGAATCCCCTAAATTGCTGTTAGGATTGTATGAATTCTGGCTAATATGTTGCACCTATGATGATTAAAATTTAATAAAAGGTGGCTTGCTTGTCTTCTGAGCTGTATAATTATACTGGATAATGTAAGAGACTTTAGAATGCAATGAAGAGTGGGAATTTAAGTAAAATAATCCATGCTGAACTCTCTCATGCCGCCTTCTTTAATTGTATAATTATTAGAAATACTTCTGCAGGCAAATAGAAGATACAAAGAATTAGCCTTCTAGCAAACCTAGCAGGCATAGTATATATTCAGGTGATGTTTTTTGATAACTAATCCATAGTCCTTTAGCAGTAGCCTTTATATCATCTGACCTAGACTGTTGTTCACAAAGCTGTAGACAGTGAAAAGATGAAAGACTGTATCTTTCATTGTCTTGAATCCCATTTTGTTTCTCTACAAAAAGTAAAATATTACTTTCCTGTAGTCTTGTACTGAACTCTTGTATACATTGCCTTGCGAAGATGAGGTTAGGTGCGTGTTACATCTGAGCCAAAGCAATTTGAATTTTCATTGAAGCTGCAGTGATGATGATGATGGGAGCTGCAGTAGAGGCGATGCCTGGACACGGTGCTACACCTGGTCTTTGTCCTCAATCAGAGGAGTTTGGGGTGAGGTGCTTAGCTTACACTCACTCTGTGCACAGGCTGTGTGCGGTAGTCTTTGAGTAGGACACATGCTTTTTAACTTGGTCTGGTTTAAAGTTATAAGATGGCTGGAACACAGCTAGCTGAGGAAATAGTAATATCTTTCCTTCTCCCCCATTCCCCCTCCCCCCATCAAGAAAACCAGCTCAGTCACTATTTACGGAGCAAGTAACTAAACATTATCCTAATTTCTGGTGAAGGACAGCGTTGAAAGACTCTGCAGTGCAAAAGAATGTTTCCCACACAGCCTAAAATAAAAATCATGTGTGATAGTTACAGAAAGAGGCACCAACTCATTAATGAAAGGCAGTGCATCAACCCATTATGTGATCCAGCACGTCCATAAGATCATCTTGAATGTTTGCAGGAGCCTTATCTGCTGAGATCTTATCTTGTAGTGTAACAAAAACTTCAATCAGTTCTCAGGAGCATTTCACTTTATGAACAGATGCCACAGGATTATGATGTTTAGTTTGACAAGTTCTTTTTTCCTTTCCTCGCATCAAATGACTGCTCAGAGCTGTGTTCGCGTCTGCATCGCGTACACTGTGTGCCTCCAAGTAAGAGTGTATAATTACTCAGCCTTGATATCTTTGCAAAACAGAATTGTATCTATTGGGCTATTCCATGTGAGGGTTTTTTCAGGCAAGTTAGTTGCTTACTATGGCTGAAAAAGAAAGCTCTTCAAAGTGTGGTGGCTGTCTTCAACCTGAATTTAACTTTGGGGAAACAAAAGCAGTCGTATTTTTGAAATATCTTTCGTGCTGGCTCATGCCTCAGAGTTCAGTGCTACTTTTATCTACATTAGAGACAACCCAGTTGGGACTGAATCCTGGCTGTTGTTAACTAACACAGTTTTATCAAAGGAAATACACTGATTTGCCCTTGCAGAGGCACTAACCCTCCTCCTTTTTAGGTCTTAAAGAAGCCTATTTGCAGAGGTCTTAATGCATTGATAGTGAAAGAAATACTTTTAGTTCAAAAAAGTTCAAACAGGAACATCAACATCGTAGATCAGAGAGATGAAATTTTAGGCCCTTCAAATATTTACCTTTGTGAACAAGGTGTATTTGGAGAATGAGACTAGGGGAAAGCAGTATATAACACTGAGGGGAGAATGCATCATCCTAGAAATTAAGATATTTCCTTGGCTGATGGGAAGGAAGTACTACTGACGTGTTAGTAAACTGAATGCTATTAGGGGTACAAACCTTATGCAGAGCTGAGATAAGAAAAAATTGATTAGAATATTATTGCAGGGCAAACTGAACTGTTGCAAAGCATTCAACCTTTCTAATGCTGTAAGAATAGATTAATTTTCTCAATTAAAATGCCTCACCAGAGTTTAATAGGCTCTAAAATACATAGGGTGTATAGGTCAAAAATAGGGAATATGATGACCAAACTGCTTCACTAGAGATGACCCGCTGAGGCTTCACGATCAGTCTGGTCTCAGCCAGTGTTTTCTCACTAGGAATACATTCAGTGTTCATTACTGCTTTAAGTTAGTTTGGACTACGTTTTGATAAGGGGATTGAATACCTAATCAATGCTGGATATAATTTAAGATGGAGCACAAAGTTGCATCTGTTCTGTCTTGTCACTGGTATACAAACAACCCAGTTAGTATATTAAATCCTTTAAATCGATGTGTTTTCCACAGGTCTCAGCCTGAGGCATTTCTCCAGACAGTGGAGTTAAGTGCCCTGGGACTGATTTGTAATGTGTAGAGTTGGGATATGGAAGTGGATGATCTTGCACTATTGTAAGTGGAAGACAGACTTGGTGAGCAGTCCTATTCAGTAGGAAAACCTTGGAGTTTCTTCATGGAGATGCGCTCTAATGATTCTTTCAACACCCTGTGGGGATGAGGTGATGTCAGCTTGGGCTGCAACTTACTTTGCATTTTTCTGAGCACATTTTCAGAAGTGATTGTGTGAAGAAAGACAAGGGTGATTCTGATGCAGTTTTGGAGGTCTTTGGTTGCCGGTATGCCACAAGTTTGTGTCTGCTTGGTCTATGTACTTGGAATGCTTGATCCCTGGTTTACAGGGGGATATATGTTTATACAAATATTTCTGGACAGGGAAATTATGAGATTGTTTAAGAAGAATTTGATGGTGTGAATGAAAACTGTTGCCATATTTTGTAGAAGCAAAAGCTCAGTTCTGGTGAAGGCTGGAGAAAATCCAGGAGAGGCTTTGGCCTCTGGGGATTTCTAGAGTTCCTTGATGCTTGGTGGCTGTTTCAGGCTTGGGAGCTCATACTCTTCTGCTGGTGAAGAGTCCAAGTCCCATCACCAGAAAGAGGCTCACTCTTCACAGACTCGGTCTTTGACATTTAAATGCTTTTTTGCCAATCTGAGGGGTGGACTACTGTAGAGTGTTCTATATTCAAGTGTACTTGAATTGTGCTCAGACTGGAACCTTCTTCAAGTCCTAAATTACCTCCCTCATGTGCTGTGCATTTTTTTTAATTTGTTTTGCTCTGCTGTGCCTGTTCTCTAGAAAGAAGCTCATGAGATGCATGAGAGCTGATGAACATCAGTGTTATGGAGTGCTCCTCTTCTGCAGCCCTTCCATCTGTCTTGAAGGTGGGCTGGCAAACCAAATCCAGTTGTGTGCATTATGCCTTTATGGAGGTCTAATAGGATTTCTTGTAGCTAACATGTGATAGCAAAAACCTCTTTCACAAAGAATTTGTTGCTGACTTTGTTCATGATACTATATGTAGAGCTTAAGGAGGACAATCTTTTTTTAAAAACATGTGTTAGCACATCATGCTCTTAGTGATCATATTTTAACGATGGGAAGGGAAGATCCTGTTGTAATTTTACAAGTGGAAAAAAACTCCTGTACCTCAATCACTTGTTCCATGATTGTGTTTTCCTAAATGGAGAAAAAGATAGAGATAAAATAATGAGCTCAATGATACACTTTCTCCGGGGCTGTTCTTTCCAAGCAGAACTGAATTGTTCACTTTTATACATGAGGCTATAAAGGTCTAGTAAACATTTTTGCTAATTCTGGTGTACAGTAAATAAGGTTGCGTACTCCCCAGGGCAAAAATGATCTATTATGCTCCTCGATCACTGTTTTCTTTCTAGGAAGTAATGCTATTTAAATAAGTGGCACTTGAAAGAATATATGAGACAGTCTGTGGTCTGTGAGGCAGTTTCTGTATCGTTAACAAATACAGGTCTTCGAACATGATATACAACCTGTACCTGAGGAAGCAGTGTGATGAGAAAAGGCCTTGTGACTTTTCTGACATGTAAAACAAATCTAGTCTTGGAAAAAAAAAACAAAACATAACCACCCAACCTCTCTCAAAGGAGTGCTGTTTTGGTGAGCAGCGTGTATTGTTTGCTGCTGCTTTTTGCTCTGGAGCTGGTGCAGTATCAGCACGCTTAACAGAGCCCTCCTGCTGCTGTGACAGTGCTTGCTTACTGCAAGCAGTGATGCATTCTGTTTGTGTTTAAAGCTAATTCGCAGCAGTGCCTGTGCCTGCGTGTCCTCGGGGGAAGCCTAGCACTTGCAGATGGGCAGGACCTGGTGAAACAGTAAGAGGTAGGGAGGGGTCCCTGCGGCAATGCACCCTGCACCCCTGACCCCAGGGCTGGCCTGGTTACCCCCCTGCTCTGGGCAGTGGTTCTCACTGTGCTCTGAGCTGGCACTGAGGGGCAAGATAAAGCAGGAGCTGATACTAAGCCCACAAAAGAAGAGCAGGTGTGCCATGCATGTGGCAATCTTTAGTGTTTTCATGCTGCTCTGGGTCATGCCAATGTTGGTATAAATTAAAAAGAAAAAAGCTTTGATTTCTCACTAAAACTGCTTATTTTTGTTACTCATCCTTTTTGCATAATTCTGACTCAAATAGCTTTGTGTAAGGGAATAGAATTTGTGTTAGGATATTCTTGCCTCTGTCCCAAGGAAATATTGGCAGGTTGTTCTAGTCTGAAAATATGTAAGTTATGCTGAAAGAAAAATTCTACTCTGCAAATACCAGGGCTGCTGTGAGCCTCACCACTTCCAGACCTCTGCTGCTAGAAATGCAGGAAAAGAACAGATGATCCAAATTAATGTCACTGGTTTGCCATAATGCCTGGAGATTTGCTTGACAGGTTTGTCTTTCCAGCAAATTCCCCATCACTCTTCTGTTCGTTCTTAACTCCTATATTCTCCTTAAAAAGCCCCTATGTAGCTTTCTGTGCTCTTCTGTGGAACCCACCCCTTATCCTAGCTCAGAAAAATGCTGCACCATTTCAGAGCATCATCAAGCTTATCCTGGGTAGGGGTTTGTTAATTAAAGGCTAGTGAATTGCCTGTGAGGGGAGGGATCTCTGCTGACCACCCCCTCCCCAAATTCATAACAAAGGAAGTTTAGCCTATGTTCAGCTGTAATTAGCGTGTGTGTGCATATAAACTGTGTTATTTTTTTCCTTGCTGTGAGTGCATAAGTATTCTAGATGCAGCTTGTCCTTGAAATCATCTCTGTGGGTGTAGTTTTGACAGCTTATTTCCATTTGATCACTTTTCCGTTGTTTGGGGGGTGGGACACAAAGAAGTTTGTGTCTGGAGATATGAACAATTAACCATTTTCTGTTGGCATTAAATTTTCACTGATATCACAATCTGAATATGAAAACTTCTCTCTTAGCCTTTAGCTGCCCTCCTATGAGGACTGTTTACTGAGGCTACTCTATGCTGAAGGGTCTCACACCCAGGTTTCCATGTGCCTTTGCTTCCAGTAAGTCTCACACTCCACTACAATGTCTTTTTGATGTCTTGTCTGCACACCTTAATAGTACTCATGTACTAGGATTTTTGTGGCCACAGTATACTTGGAGCCTCTTTGTTTTCCAAAATGGTGGCTACCTTTCTAGTTGCTCTTCCAACTCGTTCCAGAGATGTAGGCAGAAACAAAACACTTCAATAATGTTACTGGTGAGACCTTGCACAAATCCACCAAACAGAAAGCCTGCTTCCCTTAGCTCATCCTGTTTGGTGTATTTTGAATATACTGCCAATGATAAACACTAATTGGTGAAACCCTCTTCAGTGATACAGATATTCTCCTCTGCTACCCAGTGCATCCTGCAAGCAGGAGCTTTTCTTATGTTAATGTCACCAAGCTCCCTCCATGTCTATTTAGCTGAACAGTTAAGATGCCAAAACTGAGATTTGTGAGTCTTTCCTGAGTTTTGATAATGCGTGAGATCAAATTGCAGGTGCACAGGTACAAGGAGGAACAAGTGAGTTAAAGTACGTGCCCACATAGTCTTAGCTTTGGGTCCTGGCACTAATCCACTACACCTGCAATATATAGATTTCTCACTTGATTTTTAGCTTTACTGCACAGAACTTCTCTTAAGGCTTTTATACAATCACAAGAAGGAAGACCTTGTCCACTTAATCCTTGTTGTTTGCATCATCGCTCTCAGGTTCCCTGCTACAAAATTAGATGCTTTGCTACTTGTCACCCCAGACATCATGTCCATCTGCTACCGGACTGCTGTCAGTCCCTCTGACAAAAACCTTCCTCAGTTGTGGCAGATGTAGTCTGTGTAACACAGTACTGAAATAAGCTGTTTCCTATTCTACAAAATTATTTTCAACAAGTTTTGCTTTTAATCACACGCAGAGGATCTCTCCTTCCCCATCTCCTCCCCATGAGATCACTGTTCCTCTACTGTTTCTTCACAGCACTGTAAAGCTGCTTCATGTCATCTCCCTGCTGGTGTACACCTACATCTCTCCCAGTGAATGCAGCTGATGTGTTTGCAGATACTTCGGCTGTTACTAGCCTCTGGGGTGGCTGTGAGTGGGCTGCACTGGGCTGCTGTGGTACCTTGGCCCTGTGTCTTCACACTCTTGGGTGTGTTTCTTTTGCAGTGGGTATGGTTTCCTAACGGTGGGCCCTTTTCTTCCTCTGAGAAGCAGCAACAATCAGCAGTAAGAAAATGTGACCAAGTAGTAGAGCACTTGTATATAGTTTGGCAAATCATTCCTAATCTATTGCCTTATTAGTTTAATTGCATGGGGTAGCAGACAAAAATAACCCTTTCAAGCTATTAGGGAAGAAGACATCATGGATGAGATTTAGAAGAGATTTAGATTACTGAGGGAGATATTCTTTACATGCAAGAGGTGTAAAAAAAAAATAATCTGGTTTGGCTCTATAGGCTAGAGAAATTAGCTGGAGCTGGAATGCTGCAGTGAAGGTAAGATGCAGTGTCAGCTTGGGAGCTGTGCGTAGCGGCTCCTGGAATATGGCTGATGTATCTGCACTGCTACACTTTATTCTTGCAGCCCAATGCATCTGTAGTTATCTCAGTAACCTGTGCCTTCCGAAAGCCCTCCGAAAGGGGAGTGAGAGGCACAGGAATCTTACTGAAAGAATACAGGCAATAGAATCTGGCCTGAGTGTGAGAAGCTTTCCATTGCTGTCTGTTAACTCATTAATACATTTGTCTGTAAATACACATGTGCTACAAATAACAAAGCCATCAGTTTTCCACAATGTTTCCAGTAGAAATACATGCTGTGCAAAAGGTATCTAAAATGTGAGATTAACCTTTATTGCTCTCTTGGAGAAAGTTGTTGTAAACTTTGGGTCATAAAAAGTGTAAATAATAGATCCCCTATTCCTGCACTCTTTGAGCTGTCTGCTTGTCTCTTTAGAAAGAAGTTACACAGTTACTTTTGAGCATCCCATCCCATGCTTGTTACCAGATAATATTTAATATGATGTTTTGTTTGCTTTATTTCTCGAAATAGGAATTTGCTAGCATGTGAGGGACAGAATTCAAGAGAAAAAACTCTTTAGTGCACACATCACTGGCTCAGTTTTTCAGACTATTTTGTTCTTTTGAATGCACAGAGTTAGGAGTGGAAGAGACCCAAAAGATACCTGAAGTACTGAGGTTATCATCTTTGCTTCTTCTTTCAAACAGCCAGTACTTGTTCATGCCCTAAACTGGAGCTTTTCTCACTTTGGACTGAATCTAAACTATTTCTTAGCTTACAAAGTAAGCCTATCAAACAGCCTGACTCAGATAATGGAAGGTTAAGCCACCACCCATCTTTGAATTTTGTTGTTATGAAGGTTTAGCACACTCATACTGCTCACAACAAAATATTTTAAAACCCCTAGTTTTGATAAACTTTAAAACAAATTGTAGAGCAAGAACTAAATAATAAAAGTCCTACAACAAGAATGATGTAGGCGCTACATCATGTGAAGCAAAACCCCGAGTTAAATTGGGCATGCAAAATAGCATAAGAAGGGTAACCAATTCATCTTCATGGACCTAAAATAACATGATTCAGCACAGGAGCATTTCTGTGCTGTGGGAGTGTGTGCACATGAAGTAAGGGGATGCCTGTCCCAAAGTATGTCACTGCTGTAAATACTATCTGTTCAGAATGATGGACTGGATTAAAACTGTAGTGCCACTGAAACAGTAGATAAGGAGAAAAAAAACTTTTTCACTGTTCCATATAGCAAAGAAGCATCGACCTCTCCAGGTGTCCCTCTTGTGAGTTGTAGGTGATGGGATCCTGTAGGACAGTGCTGTAACTTGCTGGGCACTGCTGTCATCTGCAGGCAGTGCTGGCTCAGGCTGTGAGCAGGCACACAGTCTGAGTTGACAGGCTGTTTTAGTCCTGACAGCGACCTAGAGCTGGTTGGTGTAAAAAGATCTGTGTAGTCTTTCTCAGAAAGTGGCAGTTCGCTTTTGTGAGGCATCTGAGTAGAGAAATGCATGCAAAAGAGGACACTATCAGCCCTCATGTAATTGAACAGGGAGACTAAAATACAGGAATGTGATGGAATAATGATTACTATTTCAGAAATGTATGTCTTATTAGTTCATACAAACTCAGACACTGTGTAGTCATCCCATGTACTAGAAAATGCTGGGGCTTTCATCTGGATTTATTAACATGAACTACTTATGGAAGAGTTCAAAAATCTGTCTTAATGTTTAAATGTTTGAGCATATAACTGGGGACAGACACCTAACAACTCATAGCCTACTATAATCAGCCTTGCACATTGTAAAACATAAAGCAGAATCTTTTGTTTTAAAGCAGTTGTTAAGTCTAGATCAAAGGTAGAGGATTATGCAGCAAGCCCAGTTTAAGAAAGTGCCATTCAAGAGGTTAATATAAAACGGCAAACACTAGTACTTTTATTCTTAGTCTTATCTTCTACCATTCTATTATGTGGAGACATTAGTGAGTGTTTACAGCAAGCTATGATAAACTTCACTGAGTTCAGGTGGAGAAGGAATAAAGGAACCCTTAAATTGTGGAGTTTGTATTTTGAAGTGTCTATCTAGATGTTGATGACTGGATGTTTACAGGCTTGCAGCCTCTTACGTCTCTTTAAACAGTGTTGCATAGCCTGTCAGCCTGCAAATCTGACCCAGAATCTGGGTTTTGTAGCCATGGGGTCAATAGTGAAAATAGTGATGGGATTGGAGTGATGGCCAGCTGCTCAGTAGCCTCCTCAGATCCTGGCCTGCCCTATGCTCCTTGTGGCTCCCAAGGCTGCAGGATCAAAAGATGCATAAATGGGATAAGACTTTGTAAGTGTCTTATCCTCACTTACAGACTTTTTTGCAAGTTGGAACTAACCAGCTTGAATTCCAAGCTGCTTGCTGAGTTTGAGAGGGCAGTAAATAGAACTCCTTTCCTGCTCTGGGAGCAATTTTGACTGTGGTATTGAGATTTGGAGAAGATGGAATGTGGCTTTGCCCTTTAAACAAAGTCACTCTTCAGAGGAGTACATTAGCAGAATTCCTCCCCTTCAGTGTAATTCTCTAGTTATCTGTGCTTCAGGATTTATGGTGCCCTCTGTAATGAGAGCAATCTTATAATATATGCAGCCTTTGTACTTTCCAGACTAGAGCCCAATCCCGCTCTTAGACCTTTGAAAAATGCCTTCGTGTCTCCCTGCCTCTGACAGATCTTGGGCTTTCGAAGCGTAAGGACCTGTATTTTTAGTAGGCTTTGGCTGTATTCTTTCCTGAGGAAGAACTGGTGAGGTGAAATAAAATGAGTTAACTGAACCAGATCCAGTCAGAAGACCTGGTGGGCTGAGTGAATAAATATGTATATACACACAGGTTTTAATAATAGTATGGAAACTATGTAGGCAAACTATTGATACAGTAGTAAGTGTAAGGGCTGCATGAATAATAGCTTTTATGTTTGGTGTTATGGCTGATTAGTGCTATCCTCTGTGATGATTCATTATTATAGAGCCTAATCGTTACAAGCTATGCTAGTGTCTCAGGCAACTTGGCATAATTACCCTGTGTTTTCTTCAAGAAAACATAAAGCCTGCCTTTGTCTGGCAATTGCTGAGTAATTGCTGAACAGCTACATGTTTGTGATAGGAAGTAGAAATGATACCATAATATTTTCTCTTCTGTCTGACTGCCCTCCCTAGTGATCAGTTTCTGGCTTTTGGGAGGTTTTCTCTTTTTTTTTTTTTTCCTTTTTTTTTTTTCCTTTTTGTTTCACACATAAAATGAGTCTCCTTTTCCTGGTGTTTTATCAGTGCGGAGCATTGTGCTGATGCTGCTGAGTTTGCTGCCTCACATGGTTTAGCAATTAAGACCTAGACTTGAAAGATTAAGTACTGTCCCCTGGGATTCAGTGCCTAGCAGTCAGCGGTGTGCGAGATTCAGGTGTTGTCAAGACTTGTGCCATGACACGTAAGATCTTCCTTTTCTGCTGTGCTCGCAGTAACTGAAACTGCTGTGGCTTTTGAAAGAAGTCTTCATTGCTGTGCTTAGTATTTTGGTGGGTCTCCCCTCTCAGTGTCTGATGCAGTCATTGACTGTTGTGCATGCATTTTCTCTTGGGGTTTCTGAGGGCAGGGTTGTTCTTGCATTATGAGTAGGCATAGAAAGAATAGTTGGGAGGTAGATGTAGCTTTCCATGTCTTTGTTAGTATCTTTTTCTGTTGCTTTTTGTTCTCAGGAAGGTTTTCTTTCAGACTGGAGTTCTTCTATGGAACGGAGCCTGGCTTTTGTCTTGAGTAACTCAAGTTTATAAACCTACATGGGAGTAAAACACTAGAGTAGGAAAGAAGCAGCTTCTTTGCATAACTTTTAAACAGACCCTTCATGTCATATCTAGGTAGCGTATGACATGAGATGTAAAATATGTATATATGTCTACACTGGGTAGAACAGTAAGAAAAAAGACAAGATAAATAGTTAAAGAGGATTTGTCCAGGGGGGCAGGGAGAGGGGGGGAATATGCAGGTCAGTGTGTGTGTCCCATGGCTGAGTCATGAGGAAACCAAACTGCACAGGAGCTTCAGTTGGAGAAACAGTATCTGATCAGGGACAAATACCCCTGAAAACATGATGGGAAGCATCTTCTCTCCCTCAGAGAAAGTATTCCCTGGGGTCCATGGGATTTTGCCCCAGTTGACCTCTAAATTAGAATTGCCATATGGCATGCTGCCTTAAAACCTGATGGTTCTTGCTGTATGCAGCAGATCTTGGAAAATTACTTTCACTAAAGGAGCAAGAGATGGAGCATTTCATATTCCAGATACCTCCAGTGCATTTAAAGAAACATATTGGGGCAAACAATAAACATTACTCAAATGTTGTTTTAGTGCTTTTTCCAGTATCTTAATACCACCATCTGGTGAAACTGAAATCACGTTACCGTGTCTTCGTGCATTCATCTATCTAATTTAATGTCTTTGTCTGACAAGGTGCCATGTTTTGACCAGGGAACTGAGCCTCCTAAAATAGGTTTGTCGTGTAATTTCTGAGACATTGCACACTTACCTTGCTCTGCCTCCTGATCCTAGGTGAGTGCAGCATCAGGGTAACAGGAATGCTGCTCTCGTAAGTAGAGTTTCAGTGTCTTGCTCAGCCCATCTTATGCTACTGAGCCACTGGAAGAAAAAAACACAACTCTAATCACATCTTAAAAAAGCTGTTGCTGGATGACTTGTAAGGGGCTCGACTCCTGCAGGTTTTCTGGGTCTGACCAATTCCTGTTAAGCAGTGGGTCTCAGGATGCTTATCTTATCTGAACCTCCAAACCTTCTGAGATTCACCTCCTTATCTGTGCTGTTCCTCTTGAGTCCTGTGTTTTTAAGGACATGCTAAATACTCCATGTTGATTAATGTCATAATGTAAATTTATTCAATGAATGTGCATTGCGCTCTACTCCGATCACTTCATGTGGTGCCAAAAATCCCCTTTTTAAGTGTTTCTTCATCAGTTATTGATGAATAGGGTGTTTAAACTGTGAAATAGCTCTCCCAGACTGTCATTCTGGTTCTGTTCCAGCTTAAACATATTTTTGGTTTGGAACAAAATATGATTAACCAATATATTCAAAGAGAAGTTGGACCTGACCTGAGCCTGGCATTAGTTGCTGTTGCTCCCCTCTCTTTGAATTGCATCCAATTCAAAACCAAACAGCTACAGAGGACATTGGCAAGTACAGAAAAATATATCCAAACAATTAAATGTTATGCTCAGTTTTTCCTAATTATAATATTTCAAAATCCCATAGTATAAACTCTCAGACTAATGATTAATTGCTCACAATTAGTAAATAACCCAGCGGAGAAAGAGGGTTTCTTTTGTGTTAACAGAATAAAGGGAAGGAAACCAACCGTCTTGATTCTTATCCTGTGGGGAAGATTGTCTTTATTATGAATCAATTTAGATAATGTATTTTATTATTAATAAAGACAAGTTTAAGAGCAAGGACAAATGTTGATAGCCCCAGCCTGGATGTTCACATTTTGTAATCATTACATGATTATTCCTTTGATAATAATTCCTTCTGTGAACAGTACTTACCATGTCCTTGCAGTAAGAAATCCTTTGCAGCTAAAAGAAAAAGGGAATGTATCCTTGTGTGCTGTGACCAGAGGGAAAAGGTAAGATTGGTCTTGAACACCTACTCTTTAAGAGGTATTTATTCTCACATCTGCCATGGATGAAAAAGGGAAAAAGTCAAAGTAAAGGAAAATTATTTTTCTACTGTCAACCAAATCATCTCTTTTCAGTGTTTATAAAATATAACATGATTTCAGATTAAAAGGAAATAAATTTTTGTTAGGTGTCGTGAGAGAGTAAAAGGTTATTGAAATGGCACTTGGGTTTGTCCAGCAAGGCTTACTTTTTTAAAGCTGCTTGTTCACTAATCACTAAAAATCAAAGTTAAATAATCCCACTAGTTTACACACACTGGAACCATGGGGTATTATGTACAGCCTATTCTATGGATTTATAAGGGAGACGGGCTTACTAATTCATTTTTCCTAGTAATGTGAGGAGCCCTATAGGAAAGGAAGACTTTAAGGTAGGTTTAAGCAATGGTCCAAGAGTAATATATATTAGTGTGGATCCCTGTTTAGGCATTTTCTCCCTTTTTAAACATTTTTTTCCTCTTTGATATTTTCAAATTAACTTTCTTTTGAAACTTTCCTATGTTTCTAATTGGTTAAACAGGCGTTGTCATCAGGCTAGCCATGCTTTGTTTTTTTTTATTTATGAACCTTTTCATATTTTGCCACATCCTAAATTATCTATACATTTCCAGATGCATGTATACTGTTTAAATGCTACAATAAACTATAATGCATAATGGTTAGGCCAGTTAGTTACTTTGGCTTTCATCATTTTTTTTGGTCTCACTCTTTCCAAATGGCAATTGCTCAACTGTCTGTTTTGAGTAATAGGTGCTTCAGTAAAAGATGGTTATGAATGCCCTCAGCCTGGGGATGATGTAGTCCCTTATGTGCTCTTTGGTAATACTGAGCTGCACTGCTACACTAAATGTAGGCTGAAGTGAAATTACCTGACTGTGGTCAAATACTTTACACTGCCCTCTAACATAGTTGCTCATCCCCAGTAAATGCATTTAACAGGGTTAACAGTGTTGCAGTGGGATGCTGGATCCCTCCGTGTTGGTGAATCTGGAGAAGTCACTCTTGTTTTTCCAGCATCAGCTGGAAGCTTGGAAGGGCCTTTGAATGGCTATAATGTCCTGAGGAAGGATCTGAGACATAAAATCACAGTGGTGGTTGCTGTGAGGAAAAGGGAACAAGAGTATGTGATTGAATTAAACTTGGTCATAAGTGTCAAAGATTCATTGTTCACTTCATCTTTCTTACTGTGCTGAAGTGAAAGCCAGAAGTGGTGGAGGTGACTTCAGCGGCATGTGGTACTTTCCTGTGACAGATGCTTTTAGGAAAAGAAAAGGATCATGTCAGACCTCAGTGACATGAGTAATAGCACTCTTGCTCAAATATGGTAGTGTGCAGCTTGGCAAAGAAACCTTGTATGTGTCGGCTGCTTAAGCAACAAACAACAAAACTCGAGGGGAAAAAAACAAGCCCTGTTGTACTTTAACCATGGAGATGAGTGTGCCAAAGGCAGATTGTGTTAGCGGTTCTGGAGGGGTCTGGTGGCATTGTAATGACTGATGTATGAGCTGGTGTTTCATGTGCTCTTAATGTCAACAACTAAATTGAGCTGATTGCATCTACATATGGTATAATAAGCCCTCTAAGTCATCTCCATGCAGATATGAGTCAGAAACCTGAAGGAGGAGCTTTGCTTGGGAGTAGCCATACAGGGCTGGTTGGCCTCTAGATACAGGGGGCCAGCCCTTATTTTTCTATTTGCTGCCCAGTAGGAGCAGGCAGTGAGGAGCTGCACTCTGTGTCCATGCTCAGCGCATGGGAAGGATGCTGGCAGCTCCTCAGTGAGGCTGGCCTGCTAAACCTGTGTGTGTGGTTACTGCCTTTACTTGCACGGGAGAATGGGGGAGCTTGGTCTGATGTGTGGCTAATTAAATTCCCCAATTCAGCACTTCCTGTGGCTTGGTAGGCAGATACTATTGTAAGCATGGTAGCTTGCTCCACTTTGCAGTTTCTTCTCCTCCATGTGATAAACCATGTACTAGGACTTTCCTCCCAGTGCAGAGGCCTTCTGCTGATCCTGTGGAACAAATGCTTCTTCCCCAGATATTTAGTGGGTACAGGGATAATGGTGTAAGCATCTGACCTTGCAGTAAGTGAAAGTCTCTTACCAAAAGGCTTACTTGGTCTTGGAGCCAAGATTGAAGCCAAGATTCTTTTGTTTTCTCTTGCTGCCCCAGTGTATTTTATTTAGCATCATTAAGACAGATGCCTGTATCTATCTTTCTTGCATAACAGTAATAAATGGGTAACAGTAGCTGAAAACATAAAAGTGGGAAGGTCCCTGTAAGAGCTGGCATGTTTAGTGACGTTATCCATAGCTTGCTGTTGCAGCTCATGACAGTAGCATAAGAAACGTTTGGTAGAGGAAAAGTGCATGACTTCAGGCTTCTATCTGCCCTCCGATATGTATCAAGTTTGATCAAGTAATTAGGCAGTGACAGTGGGATTTATTAAGTGCATACTTTCTGGTGAGTGGGTACTGTTAGGTTTAAACCATAGTTTTACAAACAGAATTATGTGACTAAGTATACCAACATGCAGAGAATCACAGCTAATAAAAGGATTCCCCCCTTTTTAAAGTAAAAAATGGCTATGTGGCACTTGCAAGCACTGAACACAGACAAGTGTGGGAAATATCTACTAGTATAACATAGTGATTATAAAAAATTATTTTAAGGCACTTTATTAAAGTGACTATATCTAACTGGTGCTGCTGTATATAATTCCTTCAGATTTGAACACCTGGTTTCAACCTTTAAAGGTTTTATATAGTGAAATTATGGGATACCAGAGGCTTGTGTAGGCTCATTTACTCTGCACAGTAAAAAAAATACAAGCATTGAACTTTCTTGATGGTTTAATGTTTTTACTAATAAGATATGAGAAGCATATTACAGAATCACCTCATATGCTGCATTTACTCTTCAGTGGGAGTTAGAGAAGCGTTGCACATGAATTGCATGTCTTAAATTTAGCCTCCTTGTACAGTCCTTGTGAGGACTGATGGTACTTGCTTCTCTCAACTACATATTATAGTTACTGGTGAATATAATAAGCATTAGTCTTCCAGATTTGAGTGTTCAAGCATAAACAGAAGTTGTGTACTCAATCCATTTGAGTATATTATTTTTATTGTGTTAATGATATGTTTCGAGTTCCTTCTATATAATTAAATAATGAAATATTATCCTGTTTTAAAAGGCAAAATTAATGCTATAAACAGCAGTTTTATACAGTTTTTTTTCAAACTCTTAAGAAAGCTTGCTGAAAACAAGTCAATAGAACAATTGTGCATTTAATTGCTAATCTATTTTATGTTTTATTAAATGCTTAGTATTGTTTTCCTAATTCGCTTACATGGTAATGGGTAATCAAGTAACGATCAGTGGTTGCTTAAAAATAGATTCCCTGTATGGAACCTTGAAAGCTAAACAGGACCTGCCATCTGGATGGACAATGTATGAACATGACCTTTTTTCCCAAGAAACATTAATTGTTGTGCTGATAGCTGGTGCTTCACCTAACATTATACCAGATGATTGCTTTCCTGTCTGCTCTTCTCAGCACCTCTGAAAACTGACTTTTGGGCTAAACACTTCTGGGTTTGAAGTCTACTCTATAGAATTTTTTTTCCGTTCCTTGTAGTACTCCTCTGGGTGTAAAACTTAAAATACTGGAATCTAGCACACTTGACTTCTTAGGTGGTGTAGGGTCTACTTCTGAAAACTGACGGTCAACTGCAGTGTTATTTTATAGTTTACCAGTTCCTCAGGTAGCTGTTTACCTGAGCCAGTGAAGGAGGCAATGAGCTTCCTGCAAGTCGAAGTACAAGTTTTGCTTCTAGTCAGCCTAGTAGCTTTGTTTCTCCCCAAAGTTAGAGTTAATTTACTTAGAGTGAAGTCTTGTATGCAAGCGCTCGCATACAATATACCAAAACTGCAGCTTGCTTTGAGGATAAGGATCTTATTTAACAGCAGCATTGTAATACTTCACCATATGCAAAGCAACTAAACATGCTAGAGGTATAGACTGGCAAACTGTAGAAACTTCCAATTAATATGATGAAAAGATAACCATTAGATGGTTGCACTAGATAATTAATTGGTCATCACTGTATTTAAACAAGGAAAAAAGAAAGAAAATGTGTGGAAAATATCTGGTTTCCTTCCAGATGTACAGCATAGCTGGGGACACAATGACAGGAAGAGTAAGGAAAGCAATGGCTGTGCCTCAGGCTGCTGGAAGCTCTGTTTTTGTACAGGTGGCTGCTTGTATAAAATAACAAACTTTACTGTCTCTCTTGAGTGACAAATGTCATGTTTTAAGGGGGCTTAAACCAATACTACATTGGTTAGCCTATGGCACCAGAAGTTGTGTGGCCAACACAAGATCTCTGGAAGTTAAATAGGATGAAAGAGGGTTGTATAGCTGAAGTGCCCTTGGCTTCAACTGTGAAACCCATTGAAGGTGGCTGAGTCCTTTGACTATCTGGCTGTAAGGCATTTAAAGACCCCTTTCCACCCTCAATAAAGGAGTTCAAATAGTATTTAGGGAGCATGGATTTGTAGGAAGGATAACAATAGGTTCTTATAAAGGTTATGTTAATTTTGAAACTATTGTCTTAAATGGTCAGATGCTCCTGTTTTCATCTCCATTCACTGACAGGAAACAAGAGTTGTCTAACTTCTAAATAAAATTCATCCTCTAAAAATCAGTGTTCTCATTCTGGTAATTCAAAGGTATACAGAAGAAAGCAGAAAAGTGATTATGACAGGAATGGGCTGAAGATGTTTCCAATTTCCTTAAGTATTTCTGTCTACATCTTTTAAGTATGAGGATTAGAACACCAAGACACTAAAATAGATTTCAGTAAGTAAAAAAAAAAAAAACAACAAACCCACTGTGGTGAAGAAGATGAAAATCTGATGTAAGCCAACTGAAGGGGGTGAGGGAAGAATCAAAATATGCCAGTGGCATTAACAAATTCTCAGAGTAATCTATTTTCCATCCATGGTTCAGGACCTTACTATAGAAGATGACAAAGCATGTTAAACATGAATTGAATTGCTAACAGTAAAAGTCAAGGTACTTATTAATCTGTGACCAAGTAACTCTGTTCTTCCTAGTTATGATATTAAATAATCATCTTTTACTTCGCAATTAAGTAATCCCTCTTCAGAAGTGGCAGGTATTATGGGATACAGAAAAATGCACAAAGAGGATATATAAGCTAACAGCTCTTGGTTTAGGTATACAATGTCTAGAACCAAATGTAACAGATCAGGTAGCAATGAATGTTAATCAGTTTTGACATAGAATTAAACATAGCTTAGATAAAAGTGTGTGGTTAAGGCATACTGAAAATTAGGAAGATGGTAGTCTTAAAGTTTTGAAATGAGCCAGATTTTTCTTGGTCAGATATCAGCAAAAGGTATGGAAGCTGTAATTGATTTAAACAGTAGGATGAACATACTGGCATTCAGAGGATTGCCCTTCTGTCTGTGCTGGGCCCAAAAGCATTCTTGATTAAAATGCACTTGCTTTGAGCAGCAAGTGAGCCTGACTTTCCTTCTCAGAAGCCTACCCTGATGATGATCCTCTGATCCAGTAGCAATGTGGTGCCCTTCTGGGGAATCTTTGACTTGGGTCTCTTGGCTTCAAATGGTCTCAAGTAGACAGGACATCTGCATGTTACAGAAGGTGGCAGAAGGCTCGGGTGAGCCTGTGAAGTGTTCATTCACGGAGTAAGTCTTAAACTTTCTTATATGCAACTTGTAACTGATAGCTATGGGTGTCCCACCAGGTGCTGGAGCATGGTAAGTGTGTAAAGAAGCTTAGTGGAGCATCTGCACCTGTGTGTGGTGCTGAAGAGAGCTGCCCAGGCATTGGGGGCTGTTTAGGGATGAAAAGGAGAGAAAATTGTTTAGAGTGTGATGAGTTATAGAGCTTTTGCAAGACAGTTTCTGATAAACTGTCACTGAATTCAGGGCATGAATTGTTTTCCCTGGAAGCTTGGTCAAAACTAGAGCTCGTCTTTTATTAGTGGTCTAACTGATGATGGTGCATAAGCTCTGAAAAACAGGGGATTATTCCATAATCAAGTTATTGATATGTGGGTGGGGTACAAAGATGATGGAACTTCGTTGAAAACCATAATGCATTAGTGCTTTCAGGTACTTGTTCTTCTGAACAATCCTCTCCCTATTGCTTTGCTGCCCTCTTAGAAATAAAATACAAAGGAATAATATACTTGTGTTACAATATAACTATATAATGTTGTTCAGACTCTAATGAATAGCAGAGAAATTGTATTATTGCTTGCACTGTGGCTGGATGTTAGGAGAAGATTAAAGACCTTGTGTGGCAAAGGAAGACTGCTGTTAGCAAAATACCATGGAAGGCTTCAGCTTTGTGGCACCTGCAAACTGGTCTATCTCTTGCTTTTAAAGGTTTTTTGAATTGTTTATTTTAACGGTGATTTTGCTGCTTTCAGTCTTGCAAGCCCAGTGAGCTAAAGGAAAATAAATGGTAAATTCTGTATGTGAACTGTCATTGTGGCTTAGGTCTTTGTTTTCCTTTAACCTATACCTTCAAAGGAAGGGAAATACCAGAAGCCTTACAATATAATATGCATAGCTGACCTTTTGAGTCCTGGATTGCATCGGGGAGGAGGAAAGTACTTCAAGGTACAAAAGCAGAAGATTAGAACAAGATTTAGTAATTCAGCACTTTAAGTCATTGCAAATAATAAACGCTGCAGAGGTAATTGTGCAGTACTGTGAGCAAAGATGGAAGAGAAGTGCGAATATATCCTGAACCATTAAAACATTAGAGCAATGTTTTCAGCATCACTGTAACATTTTTCATTTGTATTGGACTGAGATTTTGTACCACAGAAGTAAATGCCAACTGTGATAATAAAAAAGAGAAGGGAAGTAATGACACGTGGTATCATGCAAAGCTATTAATGGGAATCGGCCACAGCTACAAATTTTGCTGTGTCTAATTCACTGGCATGCACTAATTCTGATAAGCAATTCAGCAGCATCTCCTCTCTCCTGGATAGGACAAAGGGTAATAAATGAGATTATTTCTCTCTGGGTTTAGAAGTTGCATGTGAAAAGCAGGAATTGTAATTCCTTTTTTTTTTTTTTTTAACTGAGGTTTATGGCAAAATTGTTGATGGTAGTTTCACTACTGGTTAAAATAGTAATGTCTTGTGATTCAAGGAGGCGTGTTGTGCTGCCAGTACAAGAACAGGGAATAAGAAACTGTTTCTTCTCAGAGAACTTGCTATCTAAAGAGTATGAAAGAGATTGTGCACTGAAAAGATTTCATATAAATGATATCCATGTACTGAGGAATTGTGGGGGTCCAGAATCCCAGAAAGTAGAGGGAGAGAGATGACAAGAGGCTCCAAACCTTCCCTGCAAAACTTTGAAGTAAAGGCATCCGCAGTGGGTTGGGAGTCGACATCATCTGGTTGTGTCAGTTCTAGAGGCAGCTGCCTCCTTCCCTCATCCAGGCACATGGCAAGCCAAATGGGAGTGCTGGTGGGACACATTAGCAAGTCAGTCATAAATCTTCATTATAATTGTGTATGTACCACTTGGTGAGGGGGGTGTGGGAGCTGCCTTTCTCAGAAGAAATGCTGGCTGTGCTGCCTCACTGTGCCACAGGACCTGTGATGACAGCTGCCTGGGGCAAAAAGGGGAGCACTGTGCTCTCAATCAGCAGGGCCTGGACAAGTACTGCTGCAGGTATGGGTTGTGTGGACTTTTTCCCCTTAGCTGAAGGGGTACTTTGCCCTGGGTTTCCCTAGCTCTTCCTTTGGAGCTGTTCCTTACCTTTCAGTAGATGTCAAGTCAGAAGCACTCCTTGAATGCCAGAGCACCGCGGACCTCACTGAAGGATTAGGAAAGACCTTTTTGTTGCATGGGACTGACTGGGGTTTAGTGGGTTTTCTGCCTGCCTTGCAGCTGGAGAGCAGAAAATTGAGACTAAGGTGCTGCTTCTAAATGACGCAGCATCACTTCTTATGACTTGTGATTAAGTGGAGAAGTGATAACCATGCTTGTTCCCTGTTGTAAATGGAATTTGAGATTTTCTTTTGGTAAAAGGGGTAGATGTCTGTGCCTAAGAGAAGCAGTCAAACCAAGGTGCTCAGCTCCCCCCTTCCCTGGCTTTTGCAGGCTGTGCTGGAGAGCTGGCTGCAAGGCCACCCAACAGGAACTAGCACCCCATACCTGACACATGTTCAATGCCTGATCATTCTGCCCAAAATAGCAAAAAGATCTGTGCTTTTATCCAATTCTTTTTAAAAATAAGGTTCTCGTTTGAACCTTAAAACTTCTCTCAGCATCTGTTTTCCATTTGTTTGTGCCCTAAGGAAGTGCTTTATTTAAAAATGATGCTTGCTGGTTTGGGCTGGTCTTTTAAGACAGTAAGTTAGATGTTTATTTTAGACACAAGGTGGTTCTATTTTTTTCCCATGACTGATAGCTCTAAAATCCAGTAGCCTGTTACACTCAAAGCACTGTCACTGTGAAACAGAAAGCATTGCTCCTTATGCAGAAGGATGAACTGTACTCCCTTAGTAAGTTTTTACTTTGTACTAATGCACATTGTAAGGTTGACTGCAGTGTTAGATGCAGGCCTTGGGTGGTGTCACCTGGCAGAGGTTGAAGGGTGGGCAGCTGTGCTATAGCAGGGTTGAGGGGAAGCCTCTCTACCCCATGCAGGTCTGAGGGTGTGTATAAGTACCTGTAGAGCTAAACCAAAAATTTTATCTAAGTACCCAGTCCAAAGCTTCGGCTCCTGTATCTGTTCTAGATGTGGACACGCATCTATCTTCACATTTCTCTTAATGGTTCCTCATTGATTTCTTCCTCCAGATAGATGGGCAGCAGTTGCCTGTGTGTATTCTGTATTCAAAGTGTGAGCTGTGGCAGGTAGTTAACCACTTATATGAAATCTTTCTGTTTCTCTGATGTGGTGAATGTCAATAACTGCATAGTTAATGTTGACATTTGTTCTTACTGCAAATTAGCAGCTGCCTGCAGCATGTAATGCAATGTTAACTTCTTTTCTGAGAGCTGTTGAAGGTATGTTGAAGAATGGAAAGCGCTTTTTAACAGCTAGAGCACTTCTCTCAATTTCTTCTGTGTTTTGGTCACTTTGAGGTAAAAAAAAAAGTGAGGCTCAGTGCCACATGCTACTAAAAGCACTTTTCTGGATGGGGGGGAGTGGTGTGGAATAGGGGCAAATATTACAATAAAAATGTGGTGACTTTGGTAAATTAAGCTTTTTTTTATCAGATCTAAAAGATAAAGCTCAATTTAAAGACCTTTTTTGAACATTTAAAAAAGGATCTTTAATAAAGAATATTTACAATCTTCATTTTGGTACAGACAGAAAAACTATTTACTTTTTGTGTTCTAGGGTTCTCTTTGCTGCTACTTTTCACACTGGGGATGTCTGTCAGCTCTTAATTCTGAGGTGAAAATGATACCTCAGTGATGAAGCCAGCAAGCATACTTCTGAAGAAAGAGTTCAACTTTTTTTTCTATTATGATTGATTTTATGCTTAGTATAAAAAAAAAATGCGGAGAAATCAGAGTAGCTTTGGACCCCGTGGTGATGTGGGACTGGCAACTGAGCCAAAAGCCTGAAAGACAGTGTCCTAACATCCAATGCATCTAGCTAGACTAGGGAAGTCCAATTTAGTTCATCAACTTAACGGTTAGCATTGCCTTTTTTAAATAAATAAAAGTGACATTGAGTGTTTTAAACCCAGCTAAAGAGGATGTGATCATTCTGGTGGATGAAACCTTCTGGGCACTTTTAAAGACCCTAAATAATCACATGCTGCAGGGGAGAAGAATAGGAATGCCCACTCTACTGCACAACAAATATAGTTGCAAAACTGCAGGGTTTGTGGTTTGGGTTCTCCAGCCCGGCCTCTGGAGCTGAGACATCATCTTCATTCTGCATAACGTGGCTGGTAGTTTGTAGTAGAACTATTACTATGGCTGGATCCTGCTTTTCCTTGGAGTGTAAAATTTACACACAACTTTACATTTGTATTATCTTGGTTTACATAAACAATAAACAATACTGCAAAGGATGCCTTGTGCAGTAGGGCTGGAGGTGGCTGTCACTGAGAGGAAATACTGTTTTTTTTCTATTCTTTCAAAGCATATTACTTAAAATGCTTGACAAATACCTGCATTCACTAACAGGATGTTGTCATCACAAAATACAGAAAACTTTTTTGTATTAACAGCTGATTTCTGATTGATCTTGCTTTGTCAATTTATGATGTTGCTTCTCACCCTTACAGAAGGTTATATTATATACTGCGGCATATTCATTATGAAATCCAGCATCTTAATTGAAGGAGATATTCTTTGGTAATTAAAGCAGAGGGGCAGGACTGGTGTCTCAGGCAGTCATTTTAACCTTTACTGTAGGTTCTGGGACTTACTTGTGTGTCCAGCCAAAGTAGCTAAATTCACTAGGCAGGCTCTTCAGTGTAGTAAAGATGACTTAAGGAATTAGGTGCAGCCCAGGGTGTTTGGCTAGAAATTATTTAATTAAAGACTGTTAGGTTTTATTCTGGGGTGGGGGAGGAAACATGATTATTCATGTAATCTCTAATGAGGAATATCCGTCTCCTGAACAGGATTTCCTGGTTAAATATGATGTCTTTCTGATAGTTTCCATGGTCTACTGTACTGTCTTTGAATTGCAGAACACTTGAATGAAAGTGTTTTGATTCTTCTCTCCATATTTTTCTGTTTTCTGAGTTTTCCCTCTTGCTGGAGTTTGACCAAGTAATCCTGTCAACTGTTATGGTGTAAGGAGATTGCAAACCAAGATGTTCATGTTTCTTTAATCCGTTCTTGCCTAGTAATGCCCAACTTCTGCAGTTATACGAAGTGAAAAGCTGATTCATTAAAGTGAGTTTATGGAGAGGAAGAGTGTGTGAGGCCAGGTGGAGATGTGGGGTGTAGATCTATTTTATCCAAAGCTGAGCAGGACATTGATGTTGCTCTGAATGTGTGATGATTGTCCTATTTGTCATAGACAGTACTTGTGAGCAGTGCAAACTATATAAACATTGGTAGCAGAAATAAAGCATTTCGTATAGCTCTGAAGAGATTATTTTTGTCCTCAAATACTGCTTACTACAAAATGTATTAGTTCTTTTCACTGCATCAGTATTAGCTCTGTCTGTTAACCAGCATATTTCATCTAATAGTTTATTCTGCATTTGCTGACAGCACAATTACAAAAAAAAACCTCAAACCAACTGAAAACAATGTAAATACATTTGTACATTTGCTGTTCCTTCTACAATGGCAGCTTGCCAGAGATGACATGCTTCACTAAATGTCACTAAATATTATGTATTTAGGACTTAATTATGCCTTTAAGGCACTGGCCCTTTCAGGGAAGAAAGTGGATAAAATTGCTTCCTTCAGAGCTTTGAGCAGCGCTCTGCCTGAGAAAATCTGACTGCTGGTAACATGGTGGGAAATCAAAAGGCAAGTTGATCATCTATTTGAGGTGAGGGAGCATATGTTCCTGCCCACACCTTCTCATCTCTGCTGATGGGTGAGCTGTCTCAGTGCTCTGGGCACTAAATAAGCCTCTGTTAAAGCTATGTCTGCATCTCTAGCCTCAAGTGTTCTTGCTGTCCTCTTATCTAAGGTTTACAATGGGGAGGTAGCTTTCAGACTACTAAGCCCAAATTCCAAAATACTTCTAGGTTTCCCTACACAAAATATAGTATGAATGGTTAATTAAAAAAGAAAAACACTTTGTTGGTTTCTTGTTCAGTGCTTAAGTTGTGAGCCAGGAGGGGTGAAGAGGTGAGAGTATGGTCTGAAATCTCACTCATCTCTAAGGAGGCTGTCAGACCTAGGAGACATGATTGCTGACAACTTCTGATTCCTAACTTCTTGAAAATAATATATTTCATAGCATATTTATAAACTTCAGAATATGTATATTCAGAGGCAACCCATGGGAACACAGCTAAATCAGGATTATATTGCACTGTGGAAGTATGTAGGATGTAGCTGTTGAATAATTTAATGCTGCTTTTTTTCTATCCTTTTTAGTCTATCCATTCTCCTTAGCATTTAGTCCACTTTAGAGGTTCCCTTAAAAGTCCTTTCTAAAGCCTAACTGTTGCAAACTACTGCAGATGTGAGTCAGTAAGTGCTTAGCATCAGTAGTGTTGGCTTTCCCAAGAGCTGTATCTCCTATCAGGTACTTTTGTTTAGAGTTTTCCCTCTTTAGACAGTTACTCATTAACAAAAATAGTATCTCAGTTTTAAAATCTGCATTATCCAGGTTGCAAGAGCAGCTGCCTAAACTGGGTAATTTTGGTGTCAAAATTTTTTTCAGTGCTGCTCACAAAATCCCTGTGGTGAGTAATAGGTGGTAAACTGAGGAGCCAGCCCTGGCAGTCACCTTTCCTCTGCCACAATGCCTTCGGTCTCTAGTGTGGGCTTTCTCCAAGTTATCTCTGCTGCATGTCTTCATTCAAGTTCTGCTTCCTGAGTTGAAGTTCTGAAGAGATGAAAATGATGGTTGTCCTCAATGGCACTTGCTCCCCAGCCCCTGTCAGTGAATTAGCTTCCTCACTGATTCCTGGAAAGTGCTTTTCTGAGGTTTTTTTTGGTACTTAAGTCTACTTACACAAACTCAGAGATGATTGCAGCAAATCCTTTCATCTTTGCTCTGTGTGTACTCAGACACATCTGAGCTAAAATGTTATAGCTTAGAAGGTAAAGCAACATATGCTCCAGTCTCAAGTAGTGTCTTGCAAACCAAAAATACCAGAACCTGAGTTCTAATAAGTGAAACATCAAGGGTCACTCAACTTACAGGTTGCTTGATTTTATCCTTGGCTTCAGTAGTGAAAATATCCTAGAATTGTTATATCTTCATTGCTTGTAATATACATAAAACACAAATATTTTTGAACGTACTGTTATCAGTCTGTTTACAATAAAGCACAGGGTTTAGAATGGTACATAACTTATATTGAAATGAAATTTAATGGCACTTAAATATTACTCATTGTAGGCCCTTTCCCATTCTATTATAAATGCATTTTAGCATGTTCTCTGCAGCTGAAATAATAAATTATTTCATAATTTGAGTTATTTGTGGGATATTGGAAATGGGTTTTCTGTCAGTCTAGAGCCATGTTATGAACTTCTTATGGTGTGGGTATTCACTGCTTCCTTTCTTCTTGCAGAATAAGTCTCTGGACAGTAGTATCTAGCACTTACATGTTTTGGAGGAGTTTGTGTTGAGATGAGGAACATGGAAGGTAGATATCAAGTGATGTCTTTGCCCATGATTTTAGTTTGTGACATATATTTGATAATGCTTCACTAATTACCTTCAAATGTGTACCTTCACTTTTACAGCCTTGTTCTTGTGTTGTAATTTCATTGCTCTCAGTGCTATTAAAGTGATTTTTTTTTTTTTCCCCTCTATGCTGAAGTTTATCAGTATGAAATGCTATAATGGACTTAGAAGGAAAGCAATGTTTCTGGTGTAATGGTCCCTAGGAAAAACATTAAAATTGTGCCAGTCCTCACAGGAGACATTCTTCTGGCACTAGGTGAAATGCTAGGTAACATTCAGGCTAAAAGACTTTTCTGCAGTAGTTCTGTAGAATATATTAAATTGTATGTGTCATCTTAAGTAACCACCTCCTTAAAAAGATATTAAGACTTACAGTGTGAAAGACACAAAACCTTCAAATTTCAGTTCAAATGGGTTTTGAAACCCTTTGTGTCCCTTTGGGTCTATGATGTGATTGTTCATTTTTCCATTATGATTTTCTTCTTTCCTTCCTTCTCTCCTTATTTTTGCCTTACTCGACACTTTCTGTGAAGGTATTTTTGTTCTCTCCATCTTTCAGTGTGTGGTCACATGCATTATTAACTACTTGCTATTCTAACTCTACAATAAAAAACTCCTGTAATAACGTATGCCTGGCCTTCTGTATGGCACTGTCATCAACTGCAGTATTGTGACAAGTATTAATGAATTCATATTAAATTGAATGCATTATGGGAGGTGATGTGTGCATGACAAAAATGTGTATTAGACATACTAGCCACATCTCATACATGAGGCTATGAGGTGCAGGGTTAATATTATAAACTTATCTGACATTGAGGGCTTGGTTTGTAAGAGATGTTATGTTTTCCTAATATATGAAGCACTTTAAAACTTTTTAAATCATAAGGTGAGTGCATGAGTACATGTCACTTCTGCAAATCACTCTGTAGGTACTGGTGCTATTCAGTGTCTGTAGGCATAGTTGGGACATAGAAAAAGGATTGTTCAAGATTAAAGGACTATTATAGGACATTAGAGGTAGCTCTGTGCTCAGGGGTTTGCTCCTGGTGGGATGATGCATGGCCTGGATAACAAGCTGGGACCCAATAAATCCAGTATAGAGGCATTGCTGTTAGCATGGGGCTGTGCTTGGGCATATGCACCAACCCAGCTCTGGAGTTAGGGCTTGCCTCTGCCTGGTGTGGAGTGCGGGCAGAGGTAATTGTGTGGTTAAGAATATGATGACAATTGCCTGAGCGATGTTATCCTGCCTGCTGTTGACTTTTTAAAAAACATTGTGAGACTTCTATGCTCTTAGATGGAGCTTCTGAGGCTATAAACTCTTGAGAAATTCTACATGTGAAGGACTCACTTCTAGGAAGTAGTGTCAAGATCTGCAGTGTAGACCATTACATTCTGAGCTAATGGAGTAACCTGGTTGTAAGAATAAGGTATTAAAATGGAAACATTACTGTAATGAGAAAAGTAATGGAAGTTGGGGCTCCTGGTTTAATTACAATCATGTAGCAGTACAGGCTTCAGGAGGATTTCTGCGTCTGCCACTAACTTCCTCACTCTTTCTGTTGTTTCAGCTCCCAGTACCCATCTCTGCCTTCTTTCTGTGGCTTTCACCCATGTCCTTTGCCAAAATAACTGTGTTTTTCCATGGTGCCTAGCATTACCTCAACATCTATTTCTCTGCCAGAGTGTCTTGGACATCATCTTTCAGTATTTCTTGTTCTTTTGTGTTTGACTACCTGTGCCCTTCCTTTTTCTTCTCTGTGCTGCCCTGGTGTCAGTAAAGGAAGCGAAGTACCCTGGCACTTCTCTCTCCACTCTGTCTTGCTTTTGAAGCAGGGGAGCTGTTCTGGCATAGGCTTCAGACAGAAAAGTAACTGTGCTCAACAGACAGTGGCATGGCCAGATTCTTCAAACCAAGATAAGTTTGGGGTGGTCAGGCAAATAAAAAGATAATTAGAATGCAGTGATTTGAGCGACTTTAGTGGTATATCTCATCCTTTGATCTAAAACAATGTTTCTAGCTTGAAATATATCTGTAGTTTAATGATCCAGTTTCTCCTGTGCTTTTGGCCACTTTAAGAAGGAGTAGGAGTATTGTTCTAGGGATGTAAATGCAAAAACTAAGTCATGATATCATACACAGACTATTTTTTTAAACAATTGTTATGACAGCATAACATGACGTGCTGTAGATGCTCTAAATGAAATACAGGGTTAAATCTTATGTGTTTCAATACTAACTAAATCTTACACTAGAGCTGGTAACAGAAGACAGTAGGTGTTGTCACTGAGTCAGTTCTCCCATATTCCTACTGCTTTTCCCTGGATCTTGCATCAAAAGAGTCTTCTCTGATCCCATAACTTGTACCAGCAGTTACTAATAAGAGCAATGCCCAGAACGTAATGAAAAATGATCTTTTGCTTTACTGAAGTGGTTTGCATCTGAATTTCTGCCTGCTGCTGGTGGTTGATTTATTGTATCTTTGAACACCTATCTTCCTCTTTCTGAGGATATCACCTTCTATTTCTTAACTGCAGTAGTAGAGACGGTTGCTTCAGTTTTTGTTTGTCAGTAATGTAAACTTATTACTGTGTCATTAATCTTACAGAAAACATATAACTTAGAGAAATCTTACAATGGTCCACATATATGCAACGTACTAGGATAGAGTTTTTATTGAAGTTGTCAACTGCACAATAATTTTTAGCTTAGCAAACTGACAAAGACTGCTCTGGTACAGACTGCGCTGTCTCAATTTGTGCTAGCTGTAAATCTCGATTTTCAATAGGAATACACTGAGATAAAGCTGGTGTATTGTATCAGTTAGAGGAAAATAGAAGCTATTATCTTTTCTTTGAAGCCATGGTGACAAGACCTGATAGCAAAGAGCAGCTCCAGCAGTATGATTAATAACATATGAGGCCAGAAGGATCCATTGTTACCACATACAAACCATAAAACTTCAGTAGGTAAATTCCAGTTTGAACTAAATTGTATTTTAACTGGAGGTGATAGAGAACTTACCACATTAATATAGCTGCCTAACCACTCTTATAGAGAACTGTAAATCATGATTCTGACTTGGAACTGTGACTAATTCATCAGTGATTGCGACATCTTTGTTACCATTTGTAGTTCAGTTTTGCAGATTTAAACTCCCCCCTCCCAGCAAACATGAAGATTTTGACAAAAAAATTGGTAGACTCTCTTTTGACTGAAGTGACTGTGCCCTGTTGTCAGGGATCAGCAGCAGCTCCCCTCCCAGCAGGCTGACAGATACAGAGTCTGGTATTTTACGTTGTAGACTGCCAAAGTTTTGCTGAGAAGAAAAATTGCCATTTTCATGGGAAGGTGACCAAGATTCAGGGCTAATGATTCTAAATATTTATTCTATGCCTGGTCATTAGTAAAAAAAAAAAAAAAAAATACAGTAGTGTGTATTTCTAATACTCATAAACAAGTATTGTGTCAGACAGCCCGGAACACCTGTGACTGCTGATAAGGCAAAGGATCTGCTGATTTATTGTAGTATAGCAGTTTCCAAAATAGGAGCAAGCCTGTGGAAGGTGTTGGAGGATGAAGGATCAGAGCCAAGAGGAGACTGTGCTATTAGGGGACTTCTTGAAATGAAGGGTAGAAATAATGGGGAGGGGGGAAAGGGATGTTTGATTTCTCTTTTTAAAAATAAAAGTCACAGAAAGCATTTTTCCTTCACTGCTGGGGAATAGAGTCTTTTTCTGTAATGTATCAAGCTGTCTTTCAGTGTTGAATGTCTTCTGTCATATAATAAATATAAAGATCTGCATTCTGGAGGAAATTATTTGATTTTAGTGAAACAATGTTTTGACCTGAAATACGTTGTTCCGGAAGCTTGTGGGATAGGAAATGGTAACCCCATGTGGTAATGGTTCTTGGAGTGGTGCTTGGCTGAGATGAAAATAGGCTTGGTGGGTGCTGCATTCCTCCAGCAAGACTGCACTTTTAATCAGGGTGAAGGGGACTGTGCAGCCAGGCAGCAGGATGGTGAGGTATTAGTTTTACCTAATGAGTGCAGGTTTGTTACCCTGGGCAGAGGCAGCTCTTACCAGAGGCACTTGTGAGGGTTTGGAGCAGGAGAAGAGACTTTGTTCTTGACATGAACAGTTCAGAACTCGTTATAGCAGGTTGCCCTAGATACTTGTTGGATGAAGACTAAAATCAATCCTTATGTTTGTCAGACACAGTGTGGGTTAACTAGGGCTTTTCCTCTCCCTTCCTCCATGTGACTGTGCAAGCC
Organism: Gallinula chloropus; assembly: GCF_964237585.1. Taxonomy (NCBI): domain Eukaryota; kingdom Metazoa; phylum Chordata; class Aves; order Gruiformes; family Rallidae; genus Gallinula; species Gallinula chloropus. The sequence goes on along the minus strand of NC_140090.1, from coordinate 25,661,261 downwards.
TTGTACCCAGGAATAAGGGAGGAAAAAGACTGCCACCACCGTGAGGGCATTTAGGCAGTGGGGTGGTTTTGAAACCATGATAAGGATCAAGATAAAAAGGAGCAGGATGTACTTCCATAGCTAGTTTAAAGGGATCTAAGCCAGTGCTGTTCTGCTGTAAAGGGATAGTCACATGCTTGCCTCCTAAGGTTCCCACCCCTCTTGCACTGGCAGTAGCTTTCACCTGGTTTGGGTTGAGTTGGGTCAATTTGCTGAATCAGGAACAATGAGCTGCCAAGGCAGGGGTGAGAAAGGGATAACACACTTTTCTCACAGCAGTTTGGCCTTAGGTTGGTTTAAAGCTACAATAAAAATATCCCTTTTGAAAGGTGAGTTTAGCATTCTGAGGAAAATAGAGGCAGAGGAATGCCTGGAGGAGAGAGACTCTGTGTAGGAGGAAGCTCTGACATTTTACTGGATCTTAATACCTCTATTAAGTTTGGGGGCAGGGGGGTGTATATCAGAGCATAAATACCACATCCTCCCTTTGCTTTCCACTCCCCCCAAGAAGTGGGAGGAAAAGGGAATGTTTGCAACTAAATATATTAGTAAAAAAGTCTGAAGTAGATGTCACCTTCAATTCTGCACATGACTTCCATCTAAGTGGGAAATTATTCAACTACCACTTTGCCTTTCTTCTCTGCCTTCTCTTTCCTCATTTCATCCATCCGTTGTGCCCTTTCCTGAGTCCTGAAGATCTTTTTTCAATTTCTTGTAGGAGTAGTGATCCTTTAGTGTATGATTATGAAATGCTGATGATAACAGGACCTTGATCTCTGCCTGGGGCCTCTACCTGTCTGTTGTGACATTTCCAGTGAGTCAGAGTCTATCCAGACAAGGATATCTCTGCAACCAGAGCCCTGTTAATGAAAGATACAAAAATAAACTGTGCTCACCAAGGACCTGCCTTGAGCTGAGACAAGGCCACTTCCAAATGAAAGCATTTATTTAGGTGTATGGCTACTGTGAACTCTTCTGAGTGTTAGATTAATAACAGATGTGCCCACCTTGAAGTAACAGGGTTTGATATGGAGGAGAAAAGAAATCCAACAGAAAACATCCCTAGGAAAGTCAGTCTTCTCCAGTCTCTTCACATTTTTATACATATGCATAGATAAAATAAGACTTTAATAAAAATTTTTAAATCTTTATCAGCAATAATGACATTTTAGGGTACATTACAAATCAATAATTAAGAGGTATATGCCAAGTTAGAAGATTTGTGAATAATACAACATTCTGCAAAAGATGATTAAAAGTGCATTGGAGAAAATGCTGGCTGACAGTTTGGTTTGAGACAGGACTCTCTTCTTAACTCTGAACTTTGTTTTAAGTCTAGATCCAGTTCATGTATCTTATAATAATAGGGTTAAATAGCAATCAACCTCTGTGTATATATATCTTACTTCAGTTCTATTTGCTTTGAATTCTAATTTTCTCATAATCATAACTGTCAGTCTTTGTTTTCTTCCACCCCAATAATTGTAACAGAGATCCTCTGAAACCATGACCAAATTTGACTAGCAAATATCTATTCATCATGTCTGAGTAGCTTCTTAACTAATAAATAAATTGTTTGATGTCCTATCTTAATTGACATTTGAACTATACTGTCAGCTGAGCTGGTTTCTGTAACTCAGCCTGCCTCCACATGGAAAATCAGCTGTGGCAAAGCCAGAGCCCTTTACACCTTGCATATTTCTGGCTTTTAGCAGACAATTTTTCTGTTTAAATAGCCTCTTGTAGTAAATTAAGGCAGGTTGGAAAAATCAGTACTCTGCCAATGCAGAGCTGTGAATCCGCTTTAGGCAGAGAGATGGCCTTGTCCTTGGCCAGCTGGAGTGGGGACGACCTCTTAGGGCTTAGGTATTCACCCACTGTGCCTGAGGGTTGTGGATTTGGGGATAAAACAGCATGTCTGTTAGCAGAAACTCGAAGAAACATCAGCAATTCAATTAATAGCTATTACCATTTGTTTCTTGGCTAGGTTTTTAAATAACTTGAAGTTTCTGAGAGGATGTATTTCTTCAGAAATCTAAGTATATCTAACACCCAGGGCAATGTTGGGGTGACGAGTTAACCTGTTGCTGCTCTGTGCTGCCAACAAGTTGATCATGTCAGAATAATTATTTACCTTTCACATGCCACAGATTATCTTTCTTTGCTTTGTGCTCATGGCATTTGTTGGAGCTCTGGGCAGATTTGGCCTCAATATGTCTGCATTTTTTTTCCCCTTGTGCATTTGTTTCCTCATTAATGTTTGGAGCAGAGGAGATTCCTGGGTGGTTTCTGAGAGTTCTAATTATCTTGGAAAAGAGATTCATCTCTGTGCGGATATGTTTGCATAGCAGTGGTGTATATGGGGGACTGCCAGGCTGCTCAGCTGAGGCACAGTCTAAACTATTGCTGTCCTGGAGGGGTTTGCCCCACACTGTATGCAGTGCAGTATAGTGCAACCATTCTTCCTTTTCTTGAGTACATTAAAATAGATAATTTTCCATTATGATGATTTACAGTGTATCTTTAATTGTATTCAATCCCTTAAATGTCATTCAAGAATGTTACTCAACTGTAAAACCTATTTTAATAAACACACTATTTCAGCAGTAATCTTGCAGAGAGAAATCTTTCTCAACAATGCCTGACTCTACATCCAGCTGCACCTTCTGGGTTTTAAATTTCTGAATGGACCAGTGCACTGAACGGCAGTGCTAGAGAAATGGCCTGGCTGGAAGTTAATAGGAGAGCTCAGGGTATGCCCCTTGCTGCTGTTATCCTGGCAGATGTATACTGTAAGGCAGCAAACCATGAAAAACAATAAAAACTCCCCTACTTGCGTGTTACAAAAAAAAATTAAATTTATAGAAACATAAGGATTAATTTCTCCAAGGAAGTCAAGTGCACCAGTGAGTTTGAGTGGGATGCGTGTTTGTCTTCTCGAGCTCTTTACTCAGTAACACTTGGAAGATACTCTAGAACTCCCCAGGTAGTATTTTAATGCTACTTGTCTCTTTCTTGACAAAGGAAGTAAGATCAGCAGACAGGGTGACAAGCTAAAGAACTGCCTTCTACAGTGGTCTTAATACAGCAAGGAATCTAGCGCAGTGGTATTTTAATGGGGCTACAAAGGTTTGTTGGTACTGTCTTAAGCTAGAGTGCTTGCAAAGTGGTGTCCTTTGTTTTGGAAGCGGGAATTGGTTTGAGGTGATTTTGTGGTAAAAGCAGTTAGAAATAAAAATTGTGGTCCTGGAAAAATGAAACCTATCATGTCATATATTAATTTCCAAGCAAAGGAGACTAATTATATAAATGAGACTGCTTGTGATGCAAGTTACATACTTGGTGGAAACGTAAGTGGCATGTTCTGGTCCTACAGAGGTAATGAAATTTTGAAAGGAAAAATACCTGATCTTATTTATGGACTTTTATCTTTTATTGACTGTCCTAAATACCACCATTAAAAAGGTTTTAAATAAAACCGCTAGCTCAGAATGCAAAGGATTAGGAAATTGCCTCTGACAAAAGCATGTCACCTAAAGATATTTACATCCCTCTCCAAACTGTAGTGTAGAAAAATATTTGCAGAAAAGTGGAGAGAATACTAAATTTATCAGTTAGTGCTTACTCTGGTGTTAATGCAAATATACTGTCAGGAGAACATGGGTACTGTGCAAGGAATCTGGTTTAGAAAGTGTGTATCTCTTTACTGGAAAACAGAAACACCTGACTTCTCTCTTTTTACACAAAATTTGTTTTAGTAAATTGTAATTCTGCTGTGAATATGTGGTGTTTGGACTAGGAAAATAAGTATTAATGTTGTCCTACTGCATTGGGAAAAGTAAAGATTTGAAATTCACATTCCTTTCTCTCTTTCCATTTTTAGTTTTTCACCGAGATAATATTTTTTGTCTGCCTTTTGAAGCACATACTGCGACTTCAGAGAATATCAAGACATCAGAAAATACTTTTTTTGTGATCCCTTTTGTTTATTTATAAATGATTACTTAATGGAATTCATTCCTTCCAACTTGCACACTTAAAAGTCGAAATCCAGTTGCCAAGCAAAATAAACACAGCAGGGTAAGCTGCTGTGGAAAAACAAGGCATCAATATGTAATTTCATTGAACTGACAAAGTGAAATCATAATATTAACCTAATAATAGTTCCATAGAAAGCCAATCATAACATTATTTAAATACTGTAATAGATTTTGAATCACAACAAGCCTGATAAGATAAATTTCCTCTGGTTTTGCCAGAGATGCGTGTTTTCTTTGCTTGTGGACGCTAATGATTTATAAATCAAACAGCTTGTGGTAAAGTAGGTAAGGATATTGGCTTTATCCTAAATATTTTGTAATTTCCTTGGTTGCCTGGTGCGCTGGCAGCCTCAGATGCCTTGCTTGGGAAGTGTCTTCTGCAGAGATCCCTGCCTGCTCTTCTTGTTCCCCAGGAGTCTCTGAACGGCAGGGTCAGAAGCCGTGGGGGAGGCCTTCTACCTGCATGAATACTTTTATAGTCCCATAGTAAAGTACTTGTAGAAGCATGCCATGGTTTCATACTGATCTCTCTTGTGTGGGGCTTTTTAAAATAAAATTGCTGTAGAGGAGATAGCCCAATATGATACAAAACTCCTGTTTGTTGCACTGCAACAGACCAACTGAACGTGCAAGTAGCAAAGCTGTTTTGCGAGCTTTTACAGGTACTAGATGCTAAATTTTTTTGCTTCTGATCCAATTTATGATGCCACTGTCAGAAGCTGTTCTGCCAAAACCTGGCAACAGAAATTCCTGAGAAGAGAGACTCATGCTATAATGGAGAACTTTTTTTTTTTTTTTTTTAATAGGCAAACTAAGTACCAGTTGTAGTTCTTGAGCAAAACTAATCAGGAACTGAAGCCTTTACTCTGCTTTTGGGAAGCTTGAGGAGTACAATTGTTTTTTTTTGCTTTCAGGAGCTTTTCAAATGCTGATCTGGAGAAAACCTATGGTTAGGGATATAAAGTGGGATTCGTATTCTTAGAAGGTGGCCTACTTTATTTTTTCTTTTAAAGTTACATCCAACTGTAAAACAGCATACTACCTCTCCCTGTGAATCTGTGCTAAAGGATTTTTTAGATATTCTGTATAATGGCACTGTGAATTACTAGGGTTTGAGATCCACAGAGTCTTTGATATGATTAGCAATATATTGCATAATTAAGCCCCTTCCTGCACACCAAATGTGAGCCCTGATCAATGAAACTTCAGTGGTTTTCCTCTGAAATGAAATTCTGTATTCACCTTCTCCAAAGTGTATGGCTCTGGATTGCCTGTGAGAAATGGTGAACCCAAAAGCTACAACACTACTGAATTGTTTCCTTCAACTGGAGTGCCTTTAGGACCTAAATGAGAGCACTAGAATTGAAGCTGCTGTGCTGTCCTTACCTCCCCAAGGAGTCTGGACAGCTGGTGTACTAATGCAGTGGTAGTCAATTTTCCACAAGATAAGGGTGTTCACAGAAGTAGCAGCATCTGAGGACTCATCACGTGGGTGAAAATGTTATCTCACTGACCAATTCATTCAGGATTTTGAGGCTCTAGGATGTGCCTGTTCTCACAAAAGGACATAGGTGCTCTCCGTTCAATGCTCAGGAAAAACAAACACTTAATCTCTTCCTTCCTTGCTTAGCTGGTTGAAGAACTTGTAGAGCACCACATCTTTGTTTCTGTTCTGGCAGCTGAAGTGACAGTATGGTGTCTCCAGTGAGTCAAGACGATTTTATGTCCTCACATATTGGCTTTGCGGGATTAACAGAGCCTTAAGCAGTGGCAACTTCTGTCACCATAGCCTGATAAAACTTTACTATTCACTGAGAGCTTTAACATGTGAGATGGAAATGCTTGGGTTAAAAGAATAACCAGAAACTAATTCTTGAGGTTGTGCAGGTTCTTCTGCTAATCAAACCACTAATGCCTTTCATATTATGTAAATCCCATTGTATTACATGTGTATAAACTGTACAAATATTGTAATTCCCCAAGTAATAGAAATAATGTGATTTAGCAGGGAAGAGGTCTTTCTTAAAGCGATAAGGCACCCTGTGTAGAGCTGAGACCAGAATAAATGAACGTATCATAAGACTTAAATTACTTTTCATTGTCAACCACTAAAATGGAAGTTACATTAGAGCCTAATATTTCATGAGTTTTTGATTATTGTAATAATATAAAGCTGCGTTCTTTTGCCTTTCTGATGCATCTTAATCATGTGTTACTTGATGAAAGATCTTCAGCTGCCCCATACTGTTGGCTCCCTGAAAAGCCATGACACAACACAAAGTATGTAAGTTCAAAATTTTTTTCCAGTGCTTCTTTGCACTGCAGCATACAGACATGCTTCCATCACCCCTCCTTAATCTTTGGAGCAGCAGGCACACAGTTTGCAGTTGAAAACACTTCCACATTTTCATGAACATACCACTTTGTCAGTGAAAAAAGTAATTTTATTTTTCCCATAACTAGATTCATTTATAAGTGATTCAAAATGCACTTATTTGTTTATTATTGCATTTCAAATTACTAGTAGAGGAAGGAGATGTTTTCTTACCAGAAAAAATAGATGAGCTGTGAAACTAAAAAATGACTGAGTTCTTCAACTGAGTGCATGTTTCTCCTGTAGCTATTGTGTCTCAGCACTTGACAAAGGGTTGACAACCCAAAATGTTCAGTTGACAAATCTTTCCATTCTCTCCCTGACACCTTCTTCCCTCCCCCCAAAACCCCCCACCCCCACTTTATGATCAAACTGCAAAGTTCAGACCTTGGCAGGCTGCAGCCCCAATAAATACTGAGTTGTATAGCTGAAGGGTAGAGCAGGCACCAAATATGAAATGCAGACTGTCAGGTGGATGACCTGGTGTTCAAGCATGTTTTATTTCAAACTGTAGAAAAGGGCTTTGTTCTGAGTTCTATAGGATGTGTAAGAAACCCAACTAAAAAAACTCACCAAATAATCCATAGTCCTACACTGGATTATCAAAACTGTGCTCTGAAGTGGGTTTTTTGGTGGGTTTTTTTTAATTAACTTACCATAAATAGGACTGCGTTACCCTGTGCTTTACACAAGAAAGCAACATGCTCACACATCTGATGCCTGTTTGGTTCTCCCTTCAGATGAATTAGCACTATAGATTCAGATGCAGGGATATTAGAAGTAGATAAAATTCTACTGCAGTAATTATGACATCTTCAGTAGAGAAAGGAAAATTTTGTTTTCTGGACTAAACTTAGATCTTCTCTGCAGATGTTACGGTAACTTCACAACAAATCTCCTTTGCTAACGTGTGCAGGGTGGAGCACTCCTTAAACACTTTTCATGGGGCCTTTTTGATAAAGAGGGAAAAGTTGGTTTTGCAATGAGAGCAATTAATGGTTTTGTTTAGGCGTATAATTTGGATGTGAAAAGGTTGTGCAGGAAGTAGCTAATGTTTTTTATTTTTAGTGAAGTTTACTAAAACGTTTTGCTTTAAAATCATGAATGGCATGTGAGATGAGATCACCAACTGTTCTAAATGAAAAATAACTTCTGAAGTTACCTTGCATTAGAAGCCTCTATTGTCCTCAAATGCATTCCAGTTTCTAAAGGAGTGTAACTGTTCTCAGGGCAGTCCCTACCAATAGCCTTGGCCACTTAATACATTTTCACCTTTTTGCAACCTCCTTCCTTCATATCGAGTTACAACAGAGACGGATTTTCTTTAAGCACTGTTCAGTGAAGGAAAGCCTTAAACACCTTCCTCCATCCTGTTAGCCAGAGAAGGTGCAACAAGTCAATTTGTTGTTGACGTGTGAAGCAACTTGCCTCTGGAAACTTTTTTTTTCCATGTTGTGGGGGGTTTCTGTTTGTGGTTTTATTGGAGGTGGTGGTGTTGTGTTTTAGTTTTTATCTCCTTCACAGTTGCTCAGCATGAGTAAACTCAAGGAACTTGAGTCTCAGCCTTTGGCAGGAAAAGAAGTTTTACAAGCAATTGGCTGAAACATCACAAAGATTTTAAGGAAGTGCTATGTAGAATGTAAATCCAAGGAGTAGTACGTGGAAATTGTCTGTCACAAAAAAAAAAAAAAAGCCTTTTTCTGTCTTACGTGCTTCTGTGCAACTTGGCAGCTGGTGTCTGTCGAGGGGCAAAGAAGCAGGGTTGGCTTACTGGCAGCTTAAATAATTAGCGCTTGAGCTTTATGAGGTTAAATACATTAAGGAAGTATAGGCTAATATACAGAAAACCAGATCAATTACTGTGAAGTGCATAGATACACTCTTAATGGCAACACTATGTAACTTGAATTAATAGCTGTTACAGCGCTACAGACTTATTTTATCTGAGGTGACTAATTTTTGACAGCCTGAAGAGGTGGATATTTTTTACAAACCCTTGTAAAAAACTTTTAGTTGAAACATGACTGAGACCCCTTTACAGTACTTAAACTGTCAGATAAAGCTATCAAAAGATGTTTTTTTATGAAGAAAAAAATATTGTAGTCTTAAGGCTGAATTCTATTAGCTTTTTAAATATAACTACTACTACCAAAGCCGTCATTGTCTTCTGCCTTCTGATACGTGACTCTGAGCTACAGTGTTAGGTCAGTGAGTGGACTAGTCAGGTGTTTGGAGCACCTGTTTTATATGGGACAGAAGAGTAGTGATGTGCTATCTTGGCTTAAATCTTTGCATGTTTAATGACTTCAGTGTGAAATCTTAGGGGTGTGAAGTTGCATTTATGTGATGGGCAAAGGACAAACTTCATGTTACTGAAAATGAGACTGATATTCCTTTCCAGTGGGGGAAGTCAGAGCGTAATTCAGAACAGAGTTGTAATTCCTCTTCCCATGGTGGAAACTACCTGGCTATGCCCTGGGAGGAGAAGAGTGAGGAAAGCACCTAGGTGGTTTAGCCTTTAGTGATGGATTTATCCAGCTCTTGATTATTTTCTAGAGGATATGAGGATGTGTCCAAGGGGGTGCTGGAGTCTGCTCACACATAACCCAACACTTGAGGAAAATTGCAAGCTGTGGTACTGGGCAAGAAGGAAAATACGGTTGCACTAAACAGGTGAAGTGACGGGTGGCTAGTTCTGTGACACTGTGATGCTGCAGATTATATTCTCTGCAAATGTGCTAATTAGTAGCCAGATTTGCCTACACCCTAAGTGCTACTTGCCTACTTCAGTAGCATGTCTGCAGTGAATGTACAGGGTGCTCATAGATTCATGTTGGATTACTGGACACCCTTCGCTACAAGGACAGAAAAATTGTTTCGAAAGCTTAACCTCACCCAATCTTTTTTCTAGGTTATTCTGAACATACCCTTAGGGATACTGACCAAAAACTTGGTGTATCCAGCAATTTACTGGTCTGTGTGTGTGACAGAATCTATCTGAACAAGTACGTGAAAGTTAAAGAAAACCAACCAACAACGTAGTAGTTTATACGCTTGAATCCTGCTGCTGTTTCCCTGTTTATCCTGAGTAAGAGATGCTTTAAAATGTCACTACATACTAAAAATAATTCCGAGCACACAGGGCATGTTTTCCTGAGCGAGGATTTGTTGCTGGCAAGGTTGTTCAGAAACAGCACAGAAAATAACTGAGGAAATTATCTTGTCTGTCTTGGTTAGTCCTACCTCTCCTAGCAGAGCATAGTGACAGTGTGCAGCATAATGGCTTTGCTTTGTGCGTAGGGTGGAGTTCAGTGGGGAAAAGAAACCCAAGTGTCCATAACAACAGTGAGGCCTAGAGGAGAAGACCCAATCGACATTAAAGAAACGTGGTTTACTTCCTGAGACTTCTTGTTTGTTGAACCAAATGGACATTTGTGTCCTCAACCAGTTAAATGAGCTTCGCTCGTCCAGCAGAAATCATTTGCACGATTTCCCTAATCCAAGCCTTTAGAATTTTTTGGTGGTGGTTAGTATTTCTAAAGAACTGTTTTATCCATCCTCTGGATTTTGCACTGCTAGAAAAGGATGGCTTGTGGCTTTAGATTTGTGACTTAAGTATCTGCTATATTTGCTTGGCAATTTAAGGTTGACTTAATTTGATATCATTATTAATTCACCAACTTTATTATTCTGATTTTAGCTGTGATTTTATTTGATAATGTTCTGTAACATTTCCTGCCAGATCAATATAAATGGAGTAGTTCAAGTTAAGTGATGGATTTCTTGAATGTTCAGATCTGCTGCTTTAATGTTCATTTGTCAGAAGGTGGTACTGAGGAAAACAGTTTAAGGTGACCAGTTGATATTGTGATCTAGCTCTGTAAAAGTATGGGCTGGTGATAACTGTGCTGGGCACCCCAGCCTCAAATCATGCCTCACACCAGAGAAATCACACTCTAGAGTGGATGATACTGTGACTCCTCTTCTGTAACCCTGGAGCAAATGCTCCTTTCCTCTATATACTTTATGTCCCTGGCCTGAGAGTCAGATGATCTGAGCTCAGCTTAATGATTTTTTTTACTCCTTTTGCAAAGTCCAAATCAGGCCCACACTTGACTGAGGGCATTAATCCAGCTCAGGTTTCAGTATAGTCGTGGTCACTGGTATGTAAAAAGCTCTATTCGAATCATATATAAAATATATCCAGTGTTTTGTGTAGCAGCGATGTCAAAGTCTCTGCTAGCTGCCTCCCTTGGTGATGAAGAGTTGAAGGAAATGCAAGTGTGTGAACAGCAAGGTGCGTTCTTCCCCTTGGAAAAAACCCCTCAAGTTTACATTGCCATCTGTTTCTGGAAAAGGCAATAGAAATCTGTATCACTGGGAAAATTGTGTAAGTCAACCTGCACACATCAGCAATTATAAAAAATTACCTGAGAGAGAGATTCCCTTCGACACAGGCACTGAGAGGTGAAATGAGCTGAACCCATTGCTGGTATAGTACGGGTAGCTATTCTGAATGTAGGCATCTGGTTAACCTGGAGCTGAGGAACGGGGTCATCAGGCACCTGGTAGGCAATTTCCTGATGGCAGAACCATGGTTCACACCAGCCCTCACCGGACAGCAACCAGCATGCTAACATAGACGTGCTTTAGTGGAAACACTGCTTTGCAAAGGAGAGGATGCAGGAGAAACTGCTGGAGGGCTGTAGGGTGCTCATGCTATAGATGCCATGCTTATGCCCAGTTTTGGGGTTGGCGGGCCACTCGGTGTGCCTGTGCGGGATGTGACCATGCAAAGTAAGGCATGGACTCGGGCATCCTGCCTGGAGGCACGTGGTGATACCCATTAGGGGCTGTTTCCTGCTTCACAGTGTACACAGTTGTGTTGTACATTCACCAAAGTGCGAGTTGTACTCATGATCAGATAAAACTGGTGTGTCAGAGCAACAAAAGCATCAAAGAAATTGTCCTGCATTCAGTGTCCTCAAAGTTTACTTCTACCAAATCCTACGGTTCCCAGGTGTGACAACCTGCTCTTGCAGAAAATCATGGGGCTCTTGGCACTGACATTTTCAAGACAGACAGAGATTTCCTTTGAAATACTTCCCAGCTGCTTCAAACAGGATAGTGCTTATTGATTGCATCCCTCTTAAGACAGGCATTTGCATTTCCTCTTCCCACCTTTCCCCTAGGAGAGTTTTATTTCATATATGAGAAGATCAACAGGAGCAAGAACAGGAAAGCATGAGACAGGGAATTCCTGTGGAAGATTAAGCAGTTACTTACGCAATTTAAATTAGACTTGTAATAAATTTGTACAGGAAACGAATTAGGATAGCTAGCTTTTATGGAAGGGGGATTGATTTTCATAGTGCTTTTCATTTGTTTCGCTCATCGTTTCTATCGTTCTTCCCCTTATTTTTTTTAATCTGCATAGGATTACTTTCTAATTAATTCATACTCTACATAGATCGATTAGTGACTTGTAATCTTTTGTCTCTCCTCCCCCTCCATCTGAGGCTTGCTAGTTGGTTTTAATTTTTGATACATTTACTTAGAGGTGACAGTATAAGCAATAAAAAAAATGTTACTTTGGTGCTTTCCTGTGCTGTCAAAATGTGTTGGGTTTTTGTCCGCTTATTGCTGAAAAATGCTGCCCCCAACCCATTCCAGCACCTGCTAAATGCTTACACTGTTCCTCTCAGTGGCAAAGCCCTGTTTCCAGGTGTAGGATATTATTGCTGCCTCAGTGCTAGATAGAGCACTGAATTACTTTGAGGAAGCGGTTTTTATTGTTCACTAAAGAAGTGTATCAATCACCTTGAATCTACAGAGAAATTGCTTTAGGGCTGTAGTAAAAGCAGCTGTCCAGTCAGCCTTTCTCAATAACCTTGTCCCATAACACTCTTGTGGTTGGCTAGTCCTAGCCATACGCACCGTGACAGGGATGAGCGGTGCAAATCCCGCAGCTCTGTTCAAGGCACTGCTGCTTGCCCTGTGGTTATACAGATCACGGCCACAGAGGTCTTCTGTGAGCCATGTCCAGGTGAGGCTGCTGCTTTCCTCCTGTGTTGGTTGGGTTGGGGATTCTTGCTGGGTGGGAGTGCAGACTGACCTCGCACCCACCCTCAAATGTCCTCAAGGTTTTCACCCAAGTTCTCACAGGATTGCTTTAATTTTGATGGATAAAGTTGACTTCTGTGTCATATATGATGACAGCTAGAAGGCTCTGATGTGGCTGACTCTGGAGTATTAGTGCTGTTTTGTCCAAGGTGCATGGCAAAATATTTAAATGTGTTTGGACAATTGCTGTGCTATTTATCCTGTGTGTGGATTTGGGCCACAGGCAATCAGCTGTCTTTCCAGTCAACCAAGGGTGAGCATGTCTTGTTGTAAGGAGGGGACAAACTGCAGTGATCAGCTATCTTTCTGCCTGGTAGAGTCTGGTGGTTTTAATGGCCTTTTGCTGTTTGTTCTAAGACAACTTTGACACCTCAAGGAATGATTATGTAATGTCTATTTAACTTGGCTATTCTGTGCGTGATGCACACAAGTTTGCTGTTTGGTTTATTCATCAGTTTCAGTAAGAAAAAAAAAAACAGGCTGTGCTGCTTACCAGCATCCTTTCTGCTGCCACCAATCATGCCGCAGTAACTGGAAGCTACTCTCATCGTTGAATTCGGGTTTCTGTATAATGGCCCCTGTTTTACAGCCAGTAGACCTGTATGTAGCATAGCAAGCTGGAGTTGAACTTGGGCTGCTCTTCTTATCGGATTAGAGCAGAACATAATTCTGTGATGATACCACTGGCTGGGTCATCTAGAAAATAAAGGAATGAGCCGTGTAATGGGGTGTATAACTCTTCCTGTCTGTTTAATTCTCACTTCTCCTGTGAGTGCCTTTTTAATTTCCCTGCAGCATTTTAAGACACTAAAAGGAAAAAACCCAATGTTTTCAAACACACAAAAATATAGAGTAGCTTTGGTAGAGCAGAAGATTGTAAGTGTAATGCGAAGAAGTGAAGGGTTAAATTTTTTTCTTTGAACACACAAGACATCCCTTCAAAGTCATCCTGCTCTCCCTGTGAGTACAGCACCCCTATTGACATCAATTGAAGATTAACACAAGCAGATACTGTAGAATAGACTTCAAGAGAACCTGTGCGATGATCAGGGAAAAGAATTTAACTCTTAATACTTAGCAACTGAGAAAATAAAAATTATATATTGGAAACTCCACTTATATTCACAGCTGGCAAGAGCAGTGTTACAGGTAGGTACTCTGTGGCCTGGTTCTGCTTCTACTGGAAAGAAGAGATACAGCATTGAGCTCCAACTATCAGATTTTAAATGGGGGCTTACAATATCAAAAAAAGCCCCAGGAAATGGCAGGAGTGTGGAGGCTGGTGTGGCTATAGTGTGGAACAGATGTTATCCTATAGGAACAGGATCTAATTACCTCTCCCAGACGGGAGGAAGCCCTGAAGTCTGCATGTCTGTCCTTTTATATCTGATGCTTTAAAAGCCAACGGGGGCAATGTTACCTCAATATTTTTTAGTGATCACTTTATACTGGCAGACCTTATGCTAGATCAGATGACATTAATACGAGTAACTCAGACTTTCCAAGAGACATAGGATAAAAGCAGTGTAAAAGTGTAAAGCCAGAAGAAATGCAGTGCAAGTTATGTCTAGTTGGGTAGAAGTGTGTTAATTCTGCCCAGTGAGGATCAGGTTGGTACCTCAGCAGCACGCAGACCTGCTGCCCATACTTGGGAACCCACCATATGCATCCTCTGCAGCTGAGTAGCAGAGGAAGCATCACTGAAATGCTTGCAAAACTTTAACTGTGTGCAAGTCATATGAAAGCGTGGCTTTGAAGAGGTTCCTGCACCCAAAAGGTAATCAGAACAGGGTGTATTTGACTACAGACTGCACACTGCTTGTAGGTGTTCAGTTAACTTTGGAAATAGTGATCTTGCATGTAAATCCTTGGGCTGTTGAGCTGCAGCAAGCCTCCTGGGGTAGAGATGTGTCTGTCCTCACATCAGTAATTGCTTTTAATGATGGTGTTTGGCCCATGTGCTGTTCACATATTCAAAGTACAAAAATGGTAGCTGCCCAGCAAGAGAATAATGGAAAATCATAGTGTGAGTGGCATGTGACCTGTCTCAAGAGCCTACAGCTGGGCTCATCAGTGCTGGCAAGAGAGTTTGCATCATGCCATGCTAGCTGCTGGCTTGTGGTTCTCATTGGGCTGGCAGTGGAAGGCAGGAAAACAAACCTGTCAGGGATGTGGTTGTAGTAGGAAGCTCTAAAGGTATTCATTGTATAAGTCTGGTCAGAGACTGACTCTGTGTGTTGGCAGCCACTGCGCTAAAGGAAAGTGGAGCCGTATATAGTTTTTCACACAGCTTTAGCATGTTTTAATAATGGACAATAATACAAGTTTCCTTTCAAAATAAGAGGGAAAACAAACATTGTCTCAGCTGTTGATGGAGGTTATAGTCAAAACATTACTCCTTTATAATTTGGTAGAAACAAAGCTGGCAAAATATTGATATGCAAGTTGCTTTATATCTTTCTTTGTCATTATTCATAGCCACCCCCTCCCATAATGCCGAGTTTCCCCAAGTGCCATCTGTCACTCTCCACTGTGATTAGAAAAAAAAATAAATTAAAAAAAATAGAAATTAGTCACAAGATTATGTGCAGCATCTGTGGATGCAGTAGCTGTGATAAAACCATCCTTGCTATTAATTTTGATGGCAAAATCCCCCAATGGGTAAAAGTAAAGGGTATCATTCCTCCTGTCACATATCAGGGGATAGCTGGAAATGGTTCTAAGATACAGCTGTACATAAAATACAGGTTAACCTCCACAGGTATTTAAGACCTGCCTTAAGCTTGCAGCTTTTTAATTCGTTGCTATAGAGTGAAAATCAACAAGCTTTCATTAAGACTGCAATTCAATGGCAGATTTACTTAACGGGGGGTGGGGTTTGGGGGAATTCAGGTTTTATTAGCGTTTGAAGTAGTGTACCAAATGTAAGTTAACTTGTTTTTTCCATATTTTGAAAATGCAAAGATGCTTATTATGATTCTTCTGCTCCTTATTTATCACTTTTAACCATGTAGAAGTTCATATATCAGTATTTTCTTTAAAAGACCTGAGGCAAAAATTCTTGATCAGGATAACACCTTTACAAAGTGTGCGTGATCCTTTACTCGCACTAAAGGAACTGGAATAGAAAGATAGTTGATGTAGTGACCATCTTTGACAATATATAAATGTAAACATTATTTTTATGCTAGATTCAAATGATTAAGTGATATGTCCTGTGAAGCAGATGCTTCTTTTAATAGTATAAATATATTTGGGGGGAGGGGGGTGTTAAGAAAAAGGAAGACACGTAAGCATCTACTTCAGTAAAACTACTGTTTTATAGGTGCTTTTTACATATTTCTTGCAGTGATTGATCTCATATGTCAACCTCACAGAAATGTTTTATTATCAAACTACTTAAATATTTTAATGTACGCCACAGCTATTGGTGTAAGAATTCTTTTTGTCTCTTCAGTCTCTGATTGAATTCTGCTATGGATAATAATAGGTGGCCATGTATAAAGGTATCTAAATACAGCATTTTTTAAGGTGGCTAGTGCCAGATCTGCAACTGGCCTTGCTGTAATAAAGCCAGTGATTCAGATTTCAGAATTAGTAGGCATAAGAACAAAGGTCATAAACTTCTCACTGATACCCTTATAACCTCATGGATTAAATCAAAATACTTAGCTCTGAGCCACTCTCAATTTCATCTTTATCTTGTAGCTAAAGTCAAATGCCATACTAAATGGTATTTCTTTTTCCTCTTAAATCATCTTAGTTACCAGAGGAGGTTTCTTATATTGCATGGAAACTTAAGTTCTTTTAACCTTATAACATACGTCTCTCCTAACAAGTGAAAGGATCACTACAAAAACATTGGGAATGTTGAATCTGAGGCAAATCTTATGTTTATCTATGTTTAAGTATCTAAAAGAAACCTAAGAGTAGATATAGGTCACTTCTAGTGGAAGTAGTTTTCTTTTGCAAGCCATATGCTTAAAATGGAAAAGGTAAGTTAAGTGAGCTTGAATGAAGGTGAAATAGTATGGTTCATTCTTCAATGTGTATTGTTTAGTGATGAAGTAATTTAGGCATATTCACTTTTTAAATCTTTAAGGCATGTGTGTGTATATATCAAATTGAGATATATGTTAAAAAAATCAATTCATTTTACTTCACGTGACTTTTGTTTAGAAGTGTAAGATTTTATTGGGTATAAAAATTAGTCAAGTTTGGGGTTGCTCAGACCACTCACTTATCAGATTCATGAATCTAGACGAAGCATTCCCGCAGGGTATGCTCAGGCATCACTGTAGGTAGAGCAGTCTTTAGTAGTTAAACCTAACCCAGGCTCCAGGGAAGTGCTGCTGTTGGTTGAGGACACTGAGTCCGTAAGAGTCTTTGCAACCAAAGTGGTTCTGGCTTCAGCTGGTTGGAGTCAAGATGGGTTGGCCTTGCTGATGTTGGGATGAGATGAAAACTGCTGTTACCATTTACTGTGGTCTTTTCAGGGGGTTTTATTTGGTTTGATTTTTTTTTTTTTGTTCATTTGTTTTCAATCTTGTAACTCTGAAGCCTCATTAGTTTCACTATCGCCCTTTACTATCAGCTCAAGTTTCTGAATTGGGCTCTCATTTAGGGGTTTTAAGGTTTTTTTGCCATATGTTACTGTCTGAGGTAGGAAGGATGTTTCTCAGCCCCTCTTTGCTTTTGTGACTGAAATGCAGACTATTGTGGAACAAAGAGTCTTTTGACAAGGGGATGGAGGGAGAAATCATAATGAAAGCTTCCTTAAGAGCCAAACTGCTTTGTGATTTTAAAACAAAATAAAAGTTGTTGTATTCATCTTTGCATTTGAAGCCTGCAGAGACCTGACAGCTCCTGGATAGTGGAGCTGTTTATACAGTGTGTTTGGGACAGATGTGAGCTTGTTCCAACCCTTGCTCTGAACAGAAAGAAAGGTTTTGGTGCATTAAGTATTCCTTTGATTAAATATCATTTATTTACAAAGGATAAAAAGGCAATCGTTTAAAGTCTGATTAGTTTTCTTGTTCACAGCAGAAATCAACGGAAGGTTCTTCCTTCACTATTCCAAGTCTCTTCTAGTGAGCCTGGTAATGCAAGTCTTCAAGTAATTTCTTTTTTTTTTTTTTTTTTTTAAATCAGCTAATGCTACTAGGGCTATTCTGCCTCAGTTTTCTGTTTTGTTTTTCGTTTTGGTAATGGAGATAATTTTTGGAGAGGAATTTGAGTTTATTTTTAGGGATTAATTTGGTTTGGTTATTCTGGTTTGGTTGCCTTCTATGTGTTTCTTCTCTATTCTTTATCATCACAGGCATATTGTTCCCCTACACAGCTTCACCACTGAATTCCAGCAGCACATAAGCCTTGTGCCTGCTGTATCAGGCTCCCAGAAAATATTGTCTTTGGCTGCTAACTCCTATGGATCCAGAAGGTGACTTGTATTTTTTCTTATATAGGTCCTAAAGTAGGTACACACACCACTCAAGGAATCGTGCTGATAAGGAGTAACCACTGAGTTTGTGAATGGACATGCAGGCTGTTATCTGCGATGCCCTGCCCTGGAAATGCAAGAATTCCCCTGTTCATTCTCATATCCTTAGGTTATCTGCTGTAATTCCAGCACTGTTACGTGAACAGTGGTCCCAGAGAGCTGCAGGAGAAGTAAGCGTGGCTTTGTACTCAGCACTTGTGCAAAGAAACCTGACAGACCCTGGGAAACAGCTATTTGCTTTAGCTAGGAGCAGCATTTATTTTGACAAAAAGGGAGAGAAGCAAAATGAAAAGGTCTTGCTATTAGCATAAAAATCTCAGCATCCACTTAAGTAAAAGGCTGGGAATATTTTACCCTCGTGCTGTTAGAAAAATGTCATGCTGCCTCTTTAAAGAGCAGAAAATATAAATAACTATATAAGTGCTATACTGTATGTTAACAAGTGTTGCAGTTAATATTAAGTGGAAAAAAGAACAGTGGGAATAGCCCTCAACAACAGGGAATTACTGCTTTGAGGCACATGGGCTGCAATTCCCCTGTCATGCCTGGAGCCAGGGTCCTGACGGCAAGCACATAATGGGCTTGAACTGCAGAAATCCACTGGGGCCAAATGCGGAGGAGGTTCTGCCATGAGGCCAGGAGGGGACAGAGGAGCATGAAGCAAACTGGAAGGTCATGTGTGTTTTGGAGCAAGGTTTTGCTCCTCAGTCTCTGTAATCAAGTATGAGGCCAGCCAAATCCTATGGAAAATGTCCTGTGTCCTGTAACAGCTTGGTCCCTGAAGTGCTGGGCTTGTTAGGGGGGTGTCTGACTGCATGCAATGTGCAGGGGTTTTTCCTCAGTTTGCCACTGAAATCAGACATACGAATATAAAAACAGAGCTGGCAGAAACACCATTTATTGCCTAAAGGGCTGCACAGCCTTGCTGAATTGGGTGGATTACACCAAGGTATCGCCACAGGGTTCTCATCTGACAACCTTATTCATACCTTGCCCAGGATACACAAAATGTTTTGAATTCTTCTGAGCTTGAACAGTCTCTGACATGCTGTTTTGTGGATGTTGACTCACTTCATTTATGGTTTTATAGGGAAACTTCAATGGTTTTGCACAACTAACAAGTAGTCAATGCTTCTCAGTGCAAATTGCTGCTTCAGTATGTGAACTGGGATGGAAGGGTTGTGTGTTGCTTTGGGTATTGTTGGCTGCTTTGTTTTGTTTTTCCTAATGGTGTCACAAGTATCTTGGAAAGATGAAGCCAATTTGTACAGGTCAGTGTTAGGTCAGTAGGTAATGTCGCTTCGGATGATGTAGCATGGTTTGAGGGGGATAGACCTTTTCTTTTGTCCAGGCTGTTCCGGACTGGATAGTGGTTTTGTTACTAATCAGTACAAATGGGGTCTTATCCCCCTCATATATCTGTGTTTTATTTTCTTTGAGGGGGTGTGTGAATGGTATGACCCAAAATGGAAACAATTTATTTTAAGAAAAACATTAAAACTTTTCATTTCGTGTCTATCTACACTGTTCATTATTTTCAAATGAGGCTCCATACTAGCAATTTGATTGCTGACAGCCCCATTCAGATTGTTTGAATTAGATACTTATTTTCATAAACTTTCCTGATAACTTTAGTAAGGTGCTATCTCAATTAAGAAAGTGACTTTATTCTTTATATGATCCTGTCATGGTGGTATTTGTCTTTTACAAGTTCACTTAAAAAAAAAAAAAAAGCTTTTTTTCCAGCAGAAATATTAGGTGAAATGCACTCCACAGACTTAAATAGTTAGACACTCCTGATGCATAGCCTGGGCTCTTCAGTTGAAGATCATCTTTCCTCTCTAGAGTTTTTCTTTACGCTCATCAGCAAAGCTGAATCGTAGTGTCACTTCCAGCCTTGTAAGACTAAGCTAGGAAATAAAAACAAATGTGCACTGCCTGTGGTACATGGGTGGAAAAACGTCAACCATCACACCCGTCTCTGCCAAGGGCTTGTTTACACTGGATGACAACTGTATGAAACATTTCCTTTTGATGAAAACTAGATTTTCAGTCTTTAGAGTTTCTTTTAATCTAACTCAGCAAAACTGTTGACTTTCTGTAAGATAATTTCCACTGTCATTAACCCAGAGGCAGCAGTGTGATCTCTAAGAAGGAATTGGTGTGGAAGTGCTTTCGAACCATCTTCTGCAGTCACTGTTACAGGGCCAGGTCAAGGACTCATTTCCACCAAGCTGATACTGGGTTGTCCTCCCCTGCTCGCACTGAGGAGGAGCTAGAAGTCTGGAGAGCATTTAGCTCTCTGTACTGACGGTGTGTATCATCTCAGCGAGGCTCACGGACCGTCTGGTGTGTGTACGCACAGCCTGATGCGTGTCTGCAAGAACTTGTTTAGTGGTTGTCTTGCAATTGTAAATCTGAATCCTTTTACTAGTAGGTATAGTCACTTTATTCTGAATAAAATGAGCTCCTTAAAAGGTTTAACTTTGCTCTATTATATGCTCTATAAAGTGTAGAAGATCAATTTTTGTCTCCTGATAACAGGCACCGATATTAGAATATAGATGGTGTTCGTGGCTTTTGGATGGCACTGCATACAAATTAGCAGCAGCTCCTGCAACATATAGAAAACTAAAGAAAATACAGGCATTTCTGGAGCAATCTTCTGACTGCTGCTTCTTCTATGTTAAGTTTTTCTACTTCTAAGCCTTTTCATGGTTTTGCAAAAATCAAGGCTGTTTACAGAAAAATGGCTGTTCCATTTCTGAGAGTAAAACTTCTCCATGGATTAATGAGGCCCCCTTGCAGCATGTGCCTTAGGGCAGGATGTGGGGGGAAACAAGGGCATCCATGAAAGAGTTTTACCTTCTGAAATGGCACAATTTCTTCAGCTTGATGGTGGGGACAACACTCAAAATTATGCAGGTCCCTGGTACTGTTCTGCTGCTTGTGCTTAGGGATAGCAGTAAGGCCAACAGAGCAGTATTTGATATTAGCTGGAGGAATGAGAAAGGGAAGAGAATAATAAATAGTTAAGATTTGTCTTTGTGCTATATATATGGCAGAATATATTCTAGAAGATAAAGCTTTTAACGCTTAAAACATGTCACTGGTCATGTTTTTCTGTTACACTGTTTTCTACCTCATCTCTCTAACTTAGAAAAAACACTCAAAACCTTTTCCAACACTTAGAATACTTGTTTGTGAAAGTGAACAATGCTTAAGTAAAAAAACCTCTTGAAGTGACCATGCAGGAGTTGAATATATAACTTGATAATTTATGGCCTGTTTTTTTGCTCACATGTGGTACTCCAAGCAAAAGGTACTTTTGTATATTTGATGTAAAACCAGCTGTGCCTATAGAGGCCTCTAGAGAGAAAACTCTAATTGCTTATGATTTTTATACAAAAAATATTAGCATATCCTTAAATTTCATATCTGATACCAGCAATTTGTCATGGTGTCTTTGCAACTTCAGATTTCATTTTTTTGACAGGAACAGTAAAACTCTAGCTCCCTCTCTCATTTTTGCACTGCTTTATTAGATTATAGTCTCCCCACAGTAGGGAGCCGTGTCATCCTTTACATTTATATAGTACTCAGCTTCAGTTGTACCCCCACAGGATGCTAAGAGCAAGGAACAATAAGACTTCAACACGTAAAACTAATGTCTCATTAATGTATGCAGCAGTGGTGCTGCTGGGATCCTGGGGATTCTGCAAATGGGAACTGTGAGGGTGGCTGCTGCTCAGCTCTGTTGTGGTATGAGGCTCATTCCTCACACCATAGAGGAGAGTCTGAATTATAATATGTTCTTTTTAGTATAGTAACTCCTTTTCCACTTCAAGATGCACATAACAAAGATCTGAGTGTGCATAATGTCAGATGTGGGTATACAGGAGGCCTATGGATATCTGCTTGGGTAACCAGCTGTTCCAAAAAGTATTATGGAAAATCAGCAAGTGTGATTTAAAATCAGTTTGCCCATTCTTTTTTAGTGTTCAGCAAGTAAAAATAAATAATTTAAGCAGCGCCTCATGATGTAAGCAATTTAAAGATTTTTATAAATTAAAGGTAGTCAAAGAGTGTCAAAACAAGTTGCTTGGTGTTTAAAAAATTTGTATTCAATGTTGGGAAGCTTTTGAGGCTTTTTCTACTTTAATTGCTCCTTTTTTAAAAGCAAATTAGCAAAAGTGAAGTGAACTAAAAATGTTTCAGTGCAGATGAAGGTGCAGTTTTTACTCCAAAGAGAAGTATGCTGAAGCTGTTTGCTTAGCTGTAAGCCCAGCCAGTTTATAGGAGCAGTGGCTTTATCTCAAGGGGTAGACATGAAACAATTCCTACCATGCTCTCCATCAGCTGATGGTGATGACAAAACCATGGCAGACAACCCAACTGTTCCTAGAGCTGGGGGGTGGCGTCTGTCTTGTAGGGTGGCTTCAGTTTGGGCAAGGAGAGGGTGTGAAATGTCTTACAAAAAATGCTTCCTTCCTGAAGGTAGAGGCTGTAAGAAGCACCTACATAGTAAGGGATTCTCCTTCAAAATAAGTTGGATTTTTATGGTCCTACTTGAGTTCTGTCATTCTGCACATACAGATCATCTCTTTCCCAGGAGCTCTGAGAGCCCTAATTTTGTATGAGACAGATTCAAAGTCTTCTCTGACTTGAATAATTCTAATATAAAAGTAGCACAGCTGTGTTTGAAAACAGACCAGATGAAAAGATACTCTTTTCCCTTTTCTGCTTTTTTCCCCAATGTGTCTCCTACAGCAGGACAGGGAAGGGGCTTGCTTGCAGCGGGCAATTGAGTGTGATTTGGGCAGAAAAAGGGGCTCAGGTGGTGCAAAGCTTTCAGCAGTCCTGGGTAAGCTTGCCAGATACTGTAACCTCCAGCCTTTGTGGTAGAAGTACTGTGGCATCAGGCTCCCCTTGCACCAGAAGATGTTTCCATAATGGATGCCTTTATTAGAGGGAATCTTTGTTCTAGTCTCAGTATTATAAAGAGAAACAGGCTTGGTCAATTTAAAAAATAACTATAACTCTACCAATAAGACTTCAGAAATAATAGCATCACCGAGTAACTGTTTCACTGCTCAAAATTACGGCTTCAACAGTGCATTTAAGACTGCCTTGGCACAAATGTAAAATGAGCTGTAGCATCTTCTAGTTATCAATTTTAAGTTATTTTACTTATTTATTAAACTAATAATATGTAACTATGTGAAAGGATCCAATTTTGAATTAAATATTACTGTTTTATTTTAAAACCTGAGTGTAATATTTTTGTCTTGTTGTGCAATTTAAAGCACCAGGATGTGCTGATTTGTTTTCAATGCGAAGTATGTTTGTAAATTTTCCAATGTAAATTGGAAATGTGATATCGTGAACAGCCACGTGGAAGATTTTTACAGTCTGCAAACATAAGCACAACTGTGAAATGCTGGGACTGTGTTCTAGAATGTTTTATACTTTGAGAGCAGCAGAGACCGGTGTAGATTCAAAATGCTTCAGCAAGTCTGCTCTCAATCCCTTGAGTGACTCCCCTCCAGGAATAGCCCTGTGCTGGCTCTTCAAAGTGCACTCACATGTGTGGAGTGAAATCCATGGCACTGTTACTTCTGAATCCACTGTTTCTCTTGAGACTGAATTTTTTTCTTTATCTTTTAGGCTCTTTGCATTTCTGTGTTACAGCAGTGTGTACCAATGGTGTGTTATGTGTGCTTCATATGCTCCTTCCATCCATCCTTAGGTGAATGCACAGGGAGTGGGAGTGCTGGCACAGGGAACCAGCTTGGCTCAGTTAGCCCAGACCATTGTCCCCTGAACTGGGTGGAGAATCCCATTCCAAATCAACAGTAGCTGTCAGCCTGTGCTGGCAACACAGGCTGTGCTGTACCACATCCTGAGCTTTTCTAACACTCGCTTTGACTCTTATATTTCAGTGCGTGGCAAAGCCAGTTAAGGTGCTTTACAGCTTGTAACGTGAATTGCATTCAGTGTGCGCAGGCTTGGAGCTTGAAAGCAGGACAAGCCCCATTGCTTTTAACAGTCCTCATCATGCAGGATGCTGGGACGATGGCTCTGTAGGGAAAACGGTACTCTGTTTGGCAATGCAAAGGACATAAAGCAAGAATGGGATGCATTTCAAAACGGTGTTCTGTTTAATGTTTATTTGAAACCCACAGACTGACTTAATCAAAGAAGGAAAAGTGAATTGAATAGGTTCAGTGTACTGAGAGTAAGTAATTAACTATTGGTTTTCTGACAAGATTGCACTTGATGGTCAAAACCTTTGTATAGGAGCAGAAAAGAGAAACTGGGTTGATTAATTAAACCTCTGAGGTGCCACCTTCGTCACTGTTACTGTCAGGGAACCAGGAGTCAAGGTGGGCTAGAAAAAGCAGATTGGGCTGCTGTACCACTCTTCAAAGAGCAAGAACTTCATTCCTTGTCCAAAGCAGCATTAAATCTAATATGGGATAAGCTTGAGAAACAGACCCATAAAGTATATTTTTCCATGATTATCCTTCTGATTATCAGTAATGTTCCATGTAGAATAAAGCTATTAGATTGTGTTGTAGTCTGAAAAAATGTGAGCAGCTCGATGGAGGTCTCAGAGCTGCATGGGCTGGGAGGCAGCAGAGTGTGGCCAGAGCCTGGTGCTGCAGCCTGTGGCTGCTCCTACCCTCTGGAAAGAGCTGTTCTGGGAAGTATTAGGTTGTGATGCCTCTGCTCCTTCCCCTTTCCATCACACAGCTCCCAGGGCAATTTTTTCAGAGACAGGTCTTTCCCCCTTATAAAAAGGGAAAAACTCTTTATTTGAATCATTTTGAAAGATGATTTATTGTATTTCTCATCCACTCTTCCATTCCAGTATGAACAGGGAACTTTACTTTTCAAAACAGTCAATTTTAAAAAGTGTAATTTAAGTTATAATAATGAAATGGCAGGGGTAGGAGAACACTTAGCATTCTAAAAAATCCAAGGCAAACGTGTAATAGGTATTTTGAAGAAAATTCAAAATTTGTACAGCTAGTATCCTATTCTGGGGTTCCCTGCCATAATGCAAAAATTCATTTTGTACTTTATTTTTGTTTTGTGTCACGACTCCAAATGGATCGTGAAGAGCTGAAATCCTATTCAAAGGAGTTCAGGTCAGGCTGGGCAGGAATCCCTGTGTATCTAGCCCTCCATAGCCACAGCAGAACACTGGTGCCTATTCCACAGTGTCTCCCTGCATGCTCTCCAGGGGCTGCGGCCTTGCTTTTTCTATTCCCTGCCGAGCCCACTCCTTAATGTGCATCAGTGAGGCTGAGAGTTTTCTTCCCTGCTAGAAAAGTGTTCTGTTCATCATGGTGATGAAACTGGAATTAGTGAACATGTTAAATGTTACTCTTCAGCTGCTGCTCCTCGTGATGTTCCTGTTCTGTTTCACTAGGGCTGTGTCCTGCAACTGGGCCTGCAGTGGTGTGTGTGTCCATACGGGTATTTTGTGTGCCCTTTCTCCTTTAACTTTGAACACCAAGGACAGCACATAGCAAACCTCGTAACTTTGGGTAGATACCTGGTGTGTCTGTTTTCTGTAAACGTGCTGCATTGTTGAAAGGAAAAGGTAGTGTTTTCTTGTGCCCAAACTAAAAATGGTATGTCTTGTCATCAGTAAGGCCTAGTTTTATACAGATCGCATCTTGAGTTTCTCTAAAATTGAGCTGCACAGACAATAACTCTTTTGTGTTCAGTCTGCCTGAAATGCATTGAAAAAGTTGTATTTCCTGGCCTTCATTTCTGCTCCATTACTGATGCAAACACACTCTCTGCAGTCTGGTAAATACCAGTGTTCGAAAGAAAGGTTGTCACTTAAAGAGCAAGTTTAATATTCAGTTTCTTCTCTGTAAATATATACAATTTGATTAATATAATTCCCTGGGAAGCAGTGCTTTAGACTTGGAAATTTGCCTTTTAAACCTAAGCTATAAAAAAATCCCTTAAACTCACCCTTTTGGGGGAGCACCTGAACCATTCAGACCTGCTATTTCTTGGTAGTCCAGGGAAAAAAAGTGGCAAAGAAGAGGTCTGCTGTATGTTAAACATGGATGGTGCTGCTGGAAGTTCTCATTATAGTCATATATATACTTGGAGCACCATCAAATTGCTGGCTGTCACATTAGGAAAGAGGCAGTGGCACTTTTTTCCTACCTTTCTAAACCATTGCTGAGCCCTGGAGCAAAGGCTGTTGCAGACTATGGCTTCCAGGAGACACAAGGTGCTTCTCTGCCTGCAGCAATAGAGCATCCCTTGTCCCAAACAGCCTATATCCTTCTGTTGAGGACATGTGAGTCTCTGCTTGAGCCATCACCTCCCTGCTCTGCTTTTTGTGGGGATAAGGGACCAGAGCTTCTTCCTTTGGGCATCTTGCTCAGTGCAGGCACCTCTCCTTCAGGTTTGCTATAGAGGCATGGTTATGTGGGGATAAGTGTAAAATCAGAGTTAATATGTCATAACTTTTTATGTCATCTGCTATGGCACGCATGAGCAATGGTCACACTGCCAGGGTTTTTTATGTTGTCTTCTGTGGGTTGGTGCACAACTTGGATGTAGAAACACTAGCATCTGTTAAACACCAGTCATATGGTTTCTTCTGCCCACAAAATCCGTATGCCTGTTATAAGAGCTGGATTTATAAAGCACAGGTGTCAAAACAATCAGTAACGGTGCAGGTGGCTGAGGCAGCAACCCCTGCTGCCTCCTGCCCCCACGGCCGCTGCTCCTTGCCTTCTGCAAGACTCGCACTTTCAGTAGCCGCCTTTCTCATGCATGGTGCCGTGCCCCTTCCAGACAGCAGCAGAAATACATTTTTGGGGCACCTATATTTTTTCCTTAAGGTGTGCTGTGAGGCACAGCTCTCACGGCGCTCGCTCCAAGGCTGCCCTGGCCACCCTGGCAGAGCGCTGGAGAAGCACCAGCGGCTGGCATGCTCTGTGCAGCATGGTGTAGGCTTCCACCTGCACGCCAGCACCCCTGGCTGCACGCACATTGTTTCACAAGTACTAACCAAAGCTCATAACTTTGTCTTGTCTTACACATGCTCCTCCAGCAGGACAGTGCAAGAGGGGTGTGCTGTTTCACTTGTTTCAGGCACAGATGTTTCGGTGGTGCTACGTAAACATAACTGCACGTAAAAAAATCGGAATGAAAAGATGCTGTGTGCAGCCAAGTTAATGTTCCTGTAAAATCTGAATATGTTCTTGTTTTTCTAATGTGTGAGCTGAAAATGTGATATCAAATTATCTTATTTATCTTTGTACTTAAAGTGTGTGTAAAAATTAAAAGCCAGTGCTCTTTAGAAGCAAATATCAGTCCACTTTATCTTCCTGATGTACTGTAAACTGCACACACAGAGGAGGTTAGTAGCTGAATGGGGGATGATTATGAAGATGAATGAGTGGCCGGGAGACAGAGTCAGTTTAATGAGCTGAGCAGTAAGGAGGCTGTAATTTTTATAGATTAGCACTGAACTTGTCACTTACCGGCTGATACAACAACTTAGTTTCAGCGTTACAGTATGTCAGAAATGAGCTCAACAAGCTCAAAACCAGTGGCAATCTGATTATCTCCCACGTAATCCAAATTACAAGTGTGGTTCTCTTGGATGTGTATTGCCTCTTCCTGACGCTTTATCTGTCGCAGATAATGAGCAGAGCCCAGAAATGTGCATGATTAGTCATATCTCACATGATTTTAAATTATTTTCCTGTGTTCTGCTGTGCTGGCAAAGCCTCCGGGCAGCATCCTATCCCCAGGCTTTCTTGCACCAAGTTGGATATCTGTCCTGAAGGAAGTGGCTACCGTAGGGAAGAAACTGGTAAGTTCCCAGGGCCACCAGATTCCTGGAGGAACTATCAAAGACCATTTATCATCAATTTGGGTCCTTGTGCTAGTCTCTAGCTACCTTCTAATATGCCTGCTTATCTCTGTGCAACTCTGCCACCAGGGCTCATGGGCTTTGGCTGCTCAGAGCTCCCAGTCCAGCAGGCTGGAAGTGGACTCCCTTGCCTTGCACTCTGAGTTTGGAGGCAGAGAAAGCTTGTGGTACATTTGCTTGTCCCAGTGTCCCCAAGAAACCTACCCTTCCTAGTGTTATTTGGCATGTAATGTCTTAATTGGCCTTGAGGATGAAGTCTGCTCAAGGCTTGCTCTTGCCAACAGGTCTGCCTGTTATGGGTGAGCTGAGGACCTGGTTCCTGATAGGGAAGGCAGCAGCAGAACAAACACCTAGGATGATTTGTTTTTCACAAACTGAGTGAAAGCCATGAGCTCCCAGTCTGGCACCATTCCCAGAAGTGTTATTTTACAGGCATGATGCTTTTGATAACAACATTGCTTCTGGAGTAGTGTACAAGGGATAATTATTGTTCCACGAGCAGATGACAATGTTGATTTCTCCCCCTCATAACTCACTCATACTGCAGGTTGAGTTGTTAGAAGGAGTGTTTTGGTTTTACACAGCTGTGGGCCAGGAAGAGGGAAAGCTGGATTTGGGTTAAGACAATGGGTATCCCTAATTCTGGATTTAGCTCTTGCAGCTGGCTGCAGACAGACGTGTTGTGGCTCTGTTCATTTTTGGGGGACCTGAATTTGACTTTGAGCCAAGCCCTGGGCAAGAAATGATGCTCCAGTTCTCTGTTCTGGCAGCGTTTCCCTTTGACACTACTTTATAAAAGGATGTATGTTAGCAGTGTAGGGGTTTTCATGTACCATGGTAGGATTTTTCTACCAGTGTCAACTCTTAAGCCCTTCTCCTGGGTGGTTAACCTTTCCAGTGAACACATACTTCATTCAAAAAGCTTGGTATTCTTCTGATATTTACACTGCTTGAGTGCACCAAGGGCAGTAAAATCCAGTTAACGTGAACATTGGTTTTCTTTTCCTCAGCCACTCACCTATTTCACCATAGGAATTACTTTTACCCTTTGTCTCTCCTCTGCTACCTGTAAAACCAGAGCAGTGACGCTGTCTGCCTTTGTTCAGCCTCTGGAGTGGTTTTGATGCTGTAGGGGATTATATAGGTACTATTGCTCCCATGCATCTTATAAGTAACTAATTTTACTTGTAGCAGATAGCAGTAACTCTGTAACACTTTTAAAAATCAAGTTATCCTCCACCATATACCTGAGCTTCTTGATCAAAGTTTTGCTGGCAGCTGTTGGCAGCCAAAGGCTGTGTGCTGCATTTGGGCATGCTCAAATCCTGCCACGCTTCCCACTACACCTGCCTCATCTCCTCCTCGCATTTTCTGCTCTTGGGTCATGCTCTCAGGAGTGGTGGGTCCTTGTGAGCATGCAGGTATGACCATGTGGCTCCTGATGACTTCTGCTAGAACACAAAAGCAGAGCTTTTAAAAAATAATTTTCCCATGCATTTTCTAAGCATTAGTTAAGTAACGATGTTCATCTGTCAGGACCTGAACAGATGAGTCAGTGATATTTTATTTTTTTGTGTGTTTAATCTTGTCTTTTTAAATGTAAGTGCCTATTTTTTAAATGACCCATTTTAAAAAAAAAACCAACACATTGACCTTTTAAAACCACTGTATGCCAGATCTTCTTAAGAGATTTGGCATTGACATTTTTGTCATAATGGAAGATTCATTAAGGTCAGTGATAAATTTGCTGCAATAAATACAGAAGAATTAAGAGCTCATCAGCATTACCACAGCGTAATGCTCAGTGGATTGAATTATGTACTTAGAAAGATGAATCTGTGGCAATTGGCAAGCTTCAAGAGGAGAGCTGTGTGTGTGCATGGATGTGTCCATGCACGTGTGAGAGAGGGACAGCAGAGGAAAGGAGGGGACAAAAAGGGGATTTAAGAAAGCAAAGCATTACTAGGTTACAAAATGAATCAAATAATGTTTAGAGTAGACATGACAAATAGTATGGTTGTACTCTTGCTCGCTGCTTTATAATGGACGTTCCTTGTGGTAAATGCTGCGGTGTGGCTGCGTATCTGTCCTGCTCCTCTCGCCTTGTGGAGTACACACTGTCTTTTAAGCTGTATTTCTTGCCAACAGCAATATTGATTATGATTGATGAAGCAGCATGAGAGGGTCAGCCCTTTACCTGCCCCCTGGAGTAATTGGGCTGCAGTTTGTTAAAGGGTAACAGAAGAGATATTAAAAATGAAGAAATGCGCTAAGTAGGCTGAGAGCTGTGTTCCCAGCTGTTTAGAACATCTATTCCATAATATGGAGCATCAATCTAATTCTCCGCGCAGGGTAGGAGCATGGCAAGTCAAACGCCTCTGATAGGCAGTCCTCAGCAGCAAGATACAATGTTCAATTTAAGGAAAGATTGAAGAACATCAGTCTTCCCTTAAAACAATTTGTACAGAATAAATTTGGCACTTGCCAGCTATTCCCACAGAGGGAAACTGATAATAGGACAGAGAAAATCATGTAACGTGATTTAGGATTCCCAGAATAGGATTACTGTTGGTAATAAAACAGGAGGGAGGCGGGAGATAGAAGAAGAGCTGACAGTAAGCTTGATGTTAATTCAGAATGCTCTCAACCCCCTGGAAATTCAGTGGGGCTGTGGGTGCTGGATACCTCTCAGTATTGGGACTCAGTACGAATGTGGACTTGGCGCACTTATGGATGTGGGCTCAGAGTGCCTCGCCTGGAGCTGCTGGGTGTGAGTTTCTTTGAAAAACCTGTTCTTTAGGGCTTACGTATCCCACAACATAATCCGCTGTTGACAACTGGTGTCAGCTGCAGAACTAGTGCCACACATGGCTTGCCTTTTACCTTTCCTTTCAGCGAAATCATTTACGGGGCCAGTTTGGCTGCCTATATGCTGACGTCCCATATTGGTAATACAAACCCCAAACCTTCTGTGAAGCTTATAACTAGATTTGGCTGTATGTCAATAGGTCAGCCCCTACGTACCACCTGGAGCAGGCTGAGAATCTCTCCTGTGCTGTTTACACTGGGTGGCAGTTTATTTTTTTTATTTGCTGTGTAGTAAAAGGTAGAAGTTGCCCTCTTCAAGCCTGCTGGCTCCATCTTCTGAAAGTGCAAATCAAGGATATAGTGTAGCAGAAGTTAAGTGCACAAATTTACCTAAGGACCCAGCTAGCTTTAGTTGCCCTGGTGCAATTATTGCTTATAAAATGTAGCATGTAAACCATCTGCCCGCATCGTTTCTTTGCAAACTGAGCTGTATTATGATACCACTTGGAACAATGCAGGTAATGAAGGAAAGTGTTTTATAGAGAGAACGCAGAACTGGTGCTCTAACAAAGCTTGGTACTAAAGATCTAGTGGTTAGAGGATGGAGAGGGAGGTATAGTCAGCACTAAATTTAATGCATCCATTTACAAGACCTTGGTGGTACAGGCCTGCACAAAATCCCAAAGTCCCACAGGGCAGGAGGTCAAACCCTTGCTTCTTTTCCCTCCTTTTCTTCTCTTTGATAAGTTGCATGTCATTACCAGACATCTCATAACTGTGGTACTGAGGGAAAAAAAAAGATGAAATTTGGTTTGCTCACCATAAAATCATTAGTGTCCACTTGATTTAAAGTCTCTGCTCACAGAGCATAAGCTGTGCTCTACATGGCTGAGAAGTTAAGTCCTACTGTGCCTTACAATAGCGGATCTTGATATATATTCTTTCCAAGTTCCCTTGTAACTAAAAGGTATTGTTCTGATCCTACTTTTAGTGCAGTTTCAGTGAGTGATACCGAAAACTTCCAAAACAAGATTTTCTCACAAAAATAATCCTGTGTATGTACTGAATATCCTTTACACATTTCTGAAAAATGTTACAGCCTTGAATATGGCTAGAATAGTAAATTACCTTTAATTTTGTTACTTAAATTGCAGTGTTTTAAATATGCAAGCGTGGGGGGGGGGTTGTGACATTTCCCCCGGGCCAGCCGTGATTTGGGGAAAACCAGTAGAAAGCACTTTGAGTTACATATAGCACTTAATGGTGTGTTTCCTTTATCCCAAATAGTGAGCAACCATAACGGTTTTGCTGTGGCTCCTATGGAATGCATACTGGTCACCGAAAAGAAAGTGGGTCCTCATGGAATACATTGGAGTACCTATCTGTACATAATGCTAAATCCAGGACTGTACAGAACTATTTTGAATGCAGAAAAGCTTCCCCCATCCCAGTTCCTGGCCCAAATGCCCCCAGTGGACTTCTGTAACCTGTGTGTGCAGTTGGTGGTGCGTTAACTCTTTGGGGAAAGAGTGATGCTGTTCAGCTCTTAAGTGCTAACCTTTGCCATCAGCTTCATTAGCAGGTTACTTGCATGAAGTAAATTTGAGTATGCAAAAATGTAAATCTTTGTGTTTAAAGTCAGCAAGCTACTTGCAAAGGTTACTGGGTCTAAATCTTGAGCTACGTAAGTCAAATTGGGCTTTCTTTGACCTTGTTATTTGTGGAAATACTAGAGGTTGGCTTGGTGCTGCCTCTCATATTGAGTCCCTGAGCTGAGAGGGTTGGTGGAAATGAGGAATTGACTCTATCCCAGCTTTAAGGTGAAAGAACAGGTAGAAGGAATCCGTTCTTTACACCAACGCTGCTGATTAAGGTTTCCTGAAACACAAGAAGCTGCAGTCCTGAAGCTGTGATGAGGAAGCAGAGCATGTGTGCTGTCATTGCATGCATTTATAGACTGGTATTGGAGTGTAGGTTCTCCTTCAAGGCATATTCAACCCCAAGCTGAGAACAAGAGGTCTTGTCAGAAATAATGCAGCTCAGCCTCAAACCCAGCTGTGAGTCTAAAATCAGAGCCTGAAACAAGAGTTTGGATTTAAGTTCCATGTGTACGTTAATTTTTCACTAGCTTTAAAAATCTGCAATTAAATTGACATAATGATTTTGAACATGGGATCCTTGGGCAACCTTTCTGGACTCCATGAAAGAAAATACAGACTGTATATGCCATACAATAGATGTACCTTATTTATATGCTGTACTGTAATCTGCCGGTGTGGCATCTTCAGTGAATACTTTCAGAGGCCTTATCCATCAAAAGAGTATGAAAGCAATAAAAATTAGTTCACTCAGTAATGAACAAAAATGTGCTAGTTTGAGGAATTAATTATATACTAAGGGTATCCCTTAGTGATACTGTTCCTAAGGCCCACTTTTAATACCTACAGAAGAGAGATTGAGAGGAATATCTACCAATGAAATGCTGCTTAGCATTTGTCCATCTGTGTTACAGTGGGCTGAAATATATACTTATTTTATCACGCTTTTTTGCTTCCTTTTGTGTAATACACTGAGATGAACTAGTGAGGCAGAAACAAAATTAGAGACTTCCATTTAGATGCATTAGTCACACAGTAAGGTAATCAGCTAGTTAGAAACAGCATCATAAACTTGCCTTAGTAGAACATATTTACTCTTTTTCCCAGCAGCCACCTTGTTGGGATAAAAGCTGTAGTCAGGAGAAGGGTGATTAACAGCACTTTAAATATTTAGGAGTTTTTTAATATTATGTAGTTGCTGCTTGACTCAGATTACTGGCTTGATGGTGATAGTAGTAGTATAATTAAAGAAAAAAATAAAAGTAGTCCTAAGCATGAATGAAGTGGCACTCAGGAGGGAGGTTATTGCTTCAGGAAAAGCCAGACAAAAAAAGCCAGGTGATCCCTGGTCTCCTTTGCAGAGTCATCCCTGTGTTCACGTGCAGACATGCCCTCCTGGGCAGCTCAGTCCCAGTGCTGGGTGATGTCCCTGTTATCGCAGTCAGAAAGACAAGGCAGCAGGTGGGACCGAGGTGGGGGCTCTGCTGCCACCTGCTCAGTGTGGCGGATGACGGCCGGAGGCATGGAAAGCAGAACAAGATACTGGTCTTTGGGAGCTGAAAGGACACTTGCAAGATTGAGACCTATACAAAAGGCCCTGCGTGTTTCTAATGAACAAGGCTAGGTTTTACATTTGTGTTCAACCAGTAATTAGTAGGAGAGGGGGTTATGAAATAATCTATGGCAGAATCGCTAAGGCCTATTCAATGTCTGGAAAGGATTTAATTACAAGATTCATGAGTGAACTGTCCTTTAAGATCACTGAGCAACTAAAATCCTAGGGCAGGTAGGTACTGGTTAGTTACCCTCAGTGGAGTATGGTGTGGATGACAATGATAATGGCAGTCTGAATGAGCTGACAAACTTTGCAACTGGGTAGAGAAAATGATGATAAATGTCTATATAAAGGCTTCTGTTAAAACTCTTGCTTTCTTCTCATCTGAAGTTCATTCTTGAGCGGTCAGAGGCTTCTTGCTCAGTTTCTCTATGCTAAATATGTTCTATTTAAAAAAAATTCAAATATTTTTTTCTTTCTGTGGCTGCTTCTGATGATGAAATGGCTGTGAAATGCAGTAGTTATTTTGTAGTGAAGAATAGATGATATTTAAGCACAAAATGCATCAAAGTTCCCTGTCCTATTTGTTTTCAGTAAACGTTCACATGAATAAGTTACGTGACACCTTAATATTTTTATTTGAGGTGTGGAGTTTTGGATTTCAACAGTGAAGTTTTTAAAGACTTTTAAAAGTCATCTGGTAACGGGTGATGATGAGAAGGTGGAGAAACTGAATGCCGCCTTTGCCTCGGTCTTCACTTCAAAGGCCCCTCGGGACCCACAGACACTGGATGAAAGTAGCAGTGTTTGGGGAATGAAGAGCTTCCCTCTGGTTGAGGTAGGGGTGGTCCAGGAGCGGCTCAAAGGGGTTAATGCACACAAATCCATGGGCCCAGATGAGATACATCCATGTGTGCTGAGGGAGCTGGCGGAAGTGATTGTGGAGCTGCTCTCTATCATCTTTGACAGGTCTTGGAGAACAGGAGAAGTGCCTGAGGATTGGAGGATAGCCAATATCACTTCAGTCTTTAAAAAGGGCAAGGAGGAGGATCCTAGCAACTATAGGCCAGTCAGCCTCACCACTGTCCCTGGAAAGATGATGGAACAGCTTGTTCTGGATGTCGCCATCAAGCAACTGGAAGAGAAAAAGGTCATGAGGAGTAGTCAGCATGGATTCACCAAGGGGAGATCGTGCTCAACCAATCTTATAGCCTTCTATGATCTCATCACCGGCTGGGTGGATGGAGGGAGAGCAGTGGATGTCATCTAGCTTGACTTCAGCAAGGCCTTTGATACTGTCTCCTATGACATCCTGATAGCAAAGCTGAGAAAGCATGGGATAGATGAGTGGACAGTGAGGTGGGTTGAGAACTGGCTGTCGGATCGAGCCCAGAGGGTTGTGATAAGTGGAGCAGAATCTGACTGGAGGCCTGTGACTAGCGGTGTTCCCCAGGGCTCAGTGTTGGGTCCAGTCCTGTTTAATATCTTCATTGATGACCTTGATGAGGGAATAGCATCCACCCTCAGCAAGAGCCGATGATAAAAAGCTGGGAGGAGTGGCTGACATGCAGGAACACTGCGCTGCCATCCAGCAAGACCTGAACAGGCTGAAAAGCTGGGCAGGGAGAAACCAGATGAAATTCAACAAAAGCAAGTGTAAAGTCTTGCACCTGGGGAGGAATAACTGTCTGTATCAGTACAGGCTGGAGGATGACCTGCTGGAGAGAAGCTCTGTGGAGAAGGACCTGGGGGTCCTGGTTGATGACAGGTTGGCCATGAGCCAGCAGTGTGCACTGGTGGCTAAGAGAGCCAATGGGATCCTGGGATGCATCAGGAAGAGTGTGGCCAGCAGGTCAAAAGAGGTGATCCTCCCCCTCTACTCTGCCCTGGTCAGGCCCCACCTGGAATATGGTGTCCAGTTCTGGGCTCCCTGGTATAAAAAGGACAGGGATCTCCTGGAGAGAGTCCAGAGCAGGGCTACGAAGATGATTAAGGGCCTCAAACATCTCCCCTATGAGGAAAGGCTGAGTAAACTGGGACTGTTCAGCCTAGAGAAGAGAAGACTAGGGGGGGACCTAATTAATGTTTATAAATATCTTAAGCGTGGGATGCAGGGGGAAATGGCCAGCCCCTTTTCAGTGCTCTGTGGAGACAGGACAAGGGGCAATGGCTGTAAGTTGGAGCATAGGAAGTCCTGCACCAACATGTGGAAGAACTTTTTCTCAGTGAGGGTGACAGAGCCCTGGGACAGGCTGCCCTGGGGGTGTGGAGTCTCCATCTCTGGAGATATTCAAGACCCGTCTGGATGCCTATCTGTGCAATATGAGCTAGGGAGCTGCTTTGGCAGGGGTTTGGGCCCAATGATCTCTCGAGGTCCCTTCCAACCCCTATGATTCTGTGATTCTGTGATTCTTCGCAATTTCATTCCCGTGTCTTTGACCCATGCTGAATAGAAAAGGGGTTAGTAACCGTACCAAGAATAGCTGATGCTTTCACCTCTCAGCAAGCGCCTAATAAACAAGAAGAGTAGAGAAGAACGTTTGAATAGTCAGGAAGGAAAAATGAAGTGAAGGGGTTGCAAACAGTAAATCATATGAGTGAGAAACATGAATTCGCTCCATGGTTTCCATATGAGGTGGCTCAGTCTGCAGTTTCTTGGCAGTTTGACATCCCACTGGCTGTTGTCCATATTTGTCAAAAGCTCTGCTTGAAAGAGGCTAGACCTGTGTTCTGTTTTCCTAGTTGTGGGCTACAGTTTTTGGCTTTCCCTCTCTCTAAGGGAACCTGCTGCCTGAGGGTGTTTTGGCCACCTTGTGTAGGGTTCTCCAGACCTCCCCAGTTGATGAGTTTTGCTGCTTAGCCTTATGGATGGCCCAACAAGTAGGTGAGCTCAAGAACTGAAATCAGTCCTATCAAAAGAAAACATTGTCTAATATGCCTAATCAAAGCACAAGATGAGTATGTATGTTTTAACTGAACAGTGAACTTAATGTTTAGGTAAAACTATTTTGTCCAGGTAGGTCCCGTTTGTTGATGTTGTAAATAATTCTTGGCAAAAGAAAGTGTGTGTCTTGGTGCATACATATTGACCCATGCCTGAACCAGGCAAGAGAAGTTATATAGCAAACAACAGAGCAAATAAACTTGTACATGTCCATTCTCAAAGTTTGCAAGCTTCTAAAAGTTTTTCACAGGCTTGCTCAAAACAGTTCCACTGGCAAAGCAGATTTCAAAAGGTCTGCTTGCCAAGCAAGGTCTTACAGGTATTGAAATAGAGCATAATGCACAGGGATTACAAAATTTGGTAGAAAATTGCTTATAGAAAGAGATACTTTTTTTCTTCTACCAGAATAAAAACCCTATGGAGGTAAACCTGTGGACCCGACTATAAATGCTGTTCCCAAGAACTAAGTTTCCCTGTACATTAATTTCCTTCAACTATCATTCACTTTGCAAGCAGAAGTGTTGCATGTAAGGCCAAAAGGGGGAGTGGGGTTGGGTTGGAAAAATACATGTGAGAAAAGGAAGCTGTTGATGTGAAAACTAGGCTATTTAACTGATAAAATAAACAGTGATTCATTTCAAATGTTGTCTAGGAGGAGAGGTATTAAATCTCCTCCAGATCCTCCTAGAGCAAGATCTAGCATATTGGCTATTACCATATGGTGTTGTTTCCTGAAGCTCTTGTTTTCTCTGTGAATGTCCCTGTTTTATCATGCCTGAGACGGCTACAATGTAGCCTCCCTTTACCCTCCATCCTCCAGATAATGTAATTTAAACTACACTGGCACTCCCAAAAGACTGAAGCTTGAGATTTTAATTCCAAGCAAACACAGAGGTGGTAATCTCTAAGCCATGAGCTGATGCTATTAAGTATGGTATAAAATGCAAAAATGTCATCTCTGTGCCTTTCCTTCCATTTAGAAACACCAAAACACTTTTCTTTCAGCAATAAATGCCACTTAAAGAATTATTAAGATTTTATATGTTCTGTTTGGCAAAGAGGATTAATTATTCTTCCTGCTTAGTTTCTATTCAGGCAATAAATCAAATGACATTAAGCTAGTTCTGCTCTTCACCATTTAGCTTAAAAGAAAAAGAGAGAGATAACTGTTTGTTTTTCCACATACAACACCTAGATGATACTTGTTAAAACAGTCTGAAGCAATGTCAAATTAAGCGTTTCAGTAGGGTTTTTTGATCCACTACAGCCTGGTTTCTGTTTCTACTGTCTCCTAGCACATTTGTTTAACCAAAAGGGTGCATTCAAAGTAGTTCTGGACGTACACGTGCTTTCTTAATGGGATTGGTGGTGTTGGGTCACAGCTGATGGTGAAGTTCTCTCAGGATGCTCACAACTCTAGCTGTTAACAAGTCCAAAGGCCAAATGGTTTCCAGTGCTTTCTACTCATGAGTACAGGCTGAGGCTGCTTGGAAGGGCAGCACATACAAATGTGTCTTTTTATATTGATATTCTGGTGTTGGGAGGGTTGGATGAGTGGGGGAGAAAAAAAATTATATGTACCTCCTGCAAGACCAGGAGAGCCTGATTTCATGCAAATAAAGTCTCTGGTAGCTTGAACTCGATGGGTTATATTTTATGACAGTCTTTCTGAGAAGGCTCCCTGCAGACAGCACCCAGTAATCTGCTTGCTAAGCTCCCAGGACTTGATAGATCTGCTAAATGATTCTCTTGTGATTATTTCTCTTTTTGCTTTTCTGCTTATTGGAAGACACGAGGGAGGCAGTGCAGTCTGTGCTGGTGTCCTCAGTACAACACTGTCTAAAGGGAAAAAATACTGTCAAGAAATTACAGAAGGAAAACCCCCAACCACCACCAAACCAATCTCTAAAGCTGTATTGAGACCAGTAGCACTCTCATCTCTGCTGCTCTTGGGAATTACTGCAGAAATCCCTGTGCACCCCCAAAGCCCTTGTGCAGCAGGGAGAGCTGAGCCCCCTCCTGCTACTTCCCGTGCTCAGAGGCCACTGTTGTTCTGCCCCTACTATGCTTCTCAACATCTTACTGAAACCAGAAGGCAGCTGCAGTATCCTAGCCGAGGCTTGGCACCCTGGGAGCTCTCCTCCTGCACCAGGCACCCCACAGAGAAGCAGGTCTGGGGCCCTCTGTGCTGCACAGAAGCACACCCGGGGCTCTCCTGACAGGTCAGAGCTCTGAGGTGTTTTCTTCTTGCCTAAACAAGTGTCATTCAGAGTAAAAGAACTGCTTGGTCTCTGAATATAGGAAAACAGAACAGAAAGAGCTTATTTTGGCTCATCCAACTCATTTGTGCTTGTGAAATTTAGTCTATTTAATAGGTTCTGGTAGTTTAATCTGTTTCTTATCCCACTGGTCTTACAAATAGAAAAATGCTAACAATATATCTTACTTGAGCCTTTCAAGTGATCCTTGTGAAACACTTTTCATTTGCAGTGTAATGAGAACTATCAGGTATTATTGTTAAGGGTTGCTTCAGTCCTAGCTGGATACCAATTCACCTCTCAAGCTTGAAGAATAGTGTATTTCACTTCACATCATTTGTTCATATACGAAGAACAGACTTTGAAATACTCCTTTTTTCATCTCCTTTTTTGTTTAGCTGGAAGGATTGACACTAGAAAAGCTCATTTCAAGAAATAAGTAGTTCTTGAAGTGATGGGTGACAAAGGACTATGCTTTAAAGTGAACAGCAACACAATTCTCTATCCAGCCCGCGATGTTAGGTCTATTTGTGGAGTGCTGGAATGGCTGGAGTCAAACTCCCCTGCAATCTCTTGCAGGCAGGCTGTGCTCACTCCAGTGTACTTGCCAAATACATGTTAGGCAATTTGCAAAAAAACCCCAAAAAAACCCCAAAAAATCTCACTTAACCTCTTTCTCAGCTTCTGCTTCTCTAAATCAGGGAAATTATTTTTATCACATACGCTGTTCATAGTGCATTTATATGTAGGGCAACAGTATTACCCCTGTTTTGCACATTAGGAAACCCAGAGAGGTTAAGTTTCTTTCAAGGGGAGGCTTGCTGGGGTCAGTCAGGATGGCTCACAAGGTTGCTGACTTTGGCCCTAATATTAATAATGATACCAATTTGAATGAGCAAGTTGTGAAGCTCTCCTGACTTCAATTGTGTCATCTGTAGGGTTTTGTTCGTTGGTTTGTTTAAGTGAACAATAAATCACATCTCTTGCATCTCCTTTGCTTAGTTCCTGGCTCTGCAAGCAAAATTCTGTGCTTACCCAAAGTACACCAGTCAACTTTGCTGCCCCATAATCATCCCTGAGCTAGCACTGCCACAAAAAGCAAGTGGTGATAGCCAGGTTGGGGAAGTCATCACGGTGAAAAAGGGGACAAAAACTAAAGCTGCCCTTCCCTGGCAGAATCCCAGCTGGAATGCAGCACTACAAACACAATCTGCTTTCTCCTGTAGGCTGTGGTGGGACCGATTGGCAGCTGAGGAGGGAAACTGTATGGACTTGCGCTCGGTCTTTACTGATAAGTGCAAACTACCGTTCACGAATCTGGAACACAAGCCTAGTTAGTATCTCTCTTGATTTATTTTTAAACCAAATGTCACTTTTGGCTATAGTCGAGGCATTAAACAAAAAACAAACAAAAATCCCCACCCCAACCCCAAACAAAAAAACAACCCAAACGTTACACTTCCTCCCCTCCCACCCCCCCCCAACTCCCTTAAAAACTTTATAGGAAGGGTTTTTGAAAGATATGAAGCTTTTGTAGAACTTCTGTTAGTGTTTAACAAAACAGATTCAGTGTCTCAGCTCCTCACATCTCTGACAGAAACTTTCTTTGCAGAAACGTCATCTACATCTTAGAACGTTGTCTGCATGTGACCACGTGTTACTGAAAGTTTCCTGTTTTCATCCCCATAAAGGCAAATTCAGGGGCTGTAAGTTTGTACATTTCTTCAGGAAGCACAGCCACAGGTAACACTCTCGTTTGCGTCTCCACTTCTTTTGAGGAAAGGTGGACAACAGGTAGTTAAAAAAAATAAGTTGGTGTTACTGATGAACTGCTGCTTGAAATTCATTTAAGCAGTTGATGGAGCAGATTCTGTGGCATTTTAGTTAAGTATCCAAAACTGGTATCATGGTAACTGCTTTGACCTTGAGGCTCATCCCGCAATGCTCAAGCTCTGTTCTGGAGATGCACTGAACACTTTGACATTTCTTCATTGCCTATCAGTGATATAACTGTGTGTTTTGGTTAACAAATCATATCTTTGGTTCTAATATCCACTCAAGCTCTTTCTCCTTCTGTTTTTTCCAATTATGTATTGAAGAAACATCATCTTCCTAAGTAATTTAGTCAGTGACTAGGGATTCTCAAGCCCTTCTCTGATTTCCAAAAATCATATTAAGTGCTGCCTCTTGTGTAATGAACAAGTACTTATCTCTCCTGCCTCATATTCTTCCCAACCTGAGAACAGGCTCCATTCTTTGTCCCTTCTAATCTCAGGCTATCAGGAAAGCTTCTATTACTTCAAGACTGATATCACTTGAAGTACCTTGGCTTAATCCCATTTCCCTAAAGATTTAAGGGATTTTTTTTTCTTCTTGGATCTGAAAAAAAATCATTATTTAAAAATAATTTGGCATTAAAGCCCAGCTAAAAACTCTGCCCTATTTTTCCTTGTTTAAAGTTAATGGATAAGAAAGGCTCATTTGGCAAAAAATACTAAGCCCCAAATTGCCATTTCATTAAGTTCAAATTCCATTATTATTACGATTGCTATTATAATTTGAGGAAGGCCAGAAAATTTATCAATAACTAAAAGAAAATCACTACATCCAAGCTATAACATTCTGTGTGGTAGAAGCAGAGTTTAAAAATATGTGAGTAAAAAAAGCTATTGG
Organism: Gallinula chloropus; assembly: GCF_964237585.1. Classification (NCBI taxonomy): domain Eukaryota; kingdom Metazoa; phylum Chordata; class Aves; order Gruiformes; family Rallidae; genus Gallinula; species Gallinula chloropus. The sequence goes on along the minus strand of NC_140090.1, from coordinate 25,619,427 downwards.
CATAAAAAAAACCCCAAAGGTCAAATAAGTCATTAGTACTAGATAATCATAGATTGTTATTATTATCCATTGCTGATTATCATTATCTGTTACTATTGAATATTATACAGTAATAGCTAAAAGATAATTTGTCACCTTCATGAATGAACTCACCACACCCTCACGATCATACTAAGTTATCTAGTCTTGCTCCTTAAATTCAGTCCCTTTTATAAATTCAGTTCCACTTCTTTCTTGAAGTGCATTGCACCTGTTTTCTATTATTATTTTTCCTGGCGCATAGAATTCCCTTTAAAATTTCATGTGTGCATTTAAATAGGGTTCTGTTATTCTCCGGGGTTGTATAATTTAACAAAAATGTTACTTTTTAATCAGTGTTTTTAAATGTGTTTTAACATCTTATTCTGTGATATAATTGCCTATTAAATTCTATATAATAGTTAAAAACCACTGTAAGCTGTAAACTCTTCCAGGAAGGTTTCTTTGTGTTACATCTTTCTCTTTATTAGAGTGCACAAGTCCTAGGTGCACGTAATTCTTCCACTCTGAGATTTAACAGGAGCCACATAATTTACCCAGGTTGTACAATGCCACATTAAAGAGAAACTGACAAAGAGCCCAATTCTTCTGAAGTGCTGCCGGGTGCTTTGCAGCCCCAGCCAAAGCCAACGAGAGCTAAACGAACTCTGCACTTGTGATTCAGACCACAAACTTTTCGTACTTGTCTAAAACTAAGCAGCATGTGGACTTCTGAGCAGGCCAGTGCATACGGGAAGAGCCGTACAGGAGCGAACTAGGATGCGGATGTGGCAAAAGACCATCAGGTCCCCCATGCCCCCGATCCTGCAGGCACTGCACTCATGCCAGAGGTTTCATTGACGCTCTCATGAGGTTACTTATTAATATTTAAACACCTGTACATTTTAGAAAGGTGACTACCCTGGATTTTAAAATTGCCAAAAGTAAAATATTGGGGAAGGGGGGAAGACCTGTTATGAAGTTGTTGTGGAACTATTACAAAAGGTTGGGGGGGGTTTTGATTTTTTTTTTTTTTTTTTTGGCCTTTGATAATAGATGTTAGCACAGGAGGACAGTCCCTTATAAAATAGAGGGTTGGTTTTTTTTTTTAAAGATGCTCTTACATTTTAAAATTATGAAAAATTAAAATGCATATTTAAGACAATTTTTAATAAGGAGAATTTATTTTGGGCAAAACTGGGATTTTCAAGGAAAAGATTTTCTCAGCCTCCTTAATCCACAGAGTCTGTAACAATAGGATTTGATATGCCCTTAAAAAAATAGAATTGTTAACAGTTTAAGCTAGATATATAATTAACATTTTATAGTTTACATCTGAAGAGTGGTTTTTGTAACAGGCCTTATTGGTACAGCATGTATATTTTCTCACATACTAAAACATTTTCAAAAATCAGAACTAAGATTCCTCAACATACCCGTTATTTACCACTTTTTAAATAATTATTCACGATATATGGTAACTATACTGGTTCATCATTCTCAGCTCTACATGTTATCATTTTTCTAACGTTTTGGGTAAATTCCCTTTGATTACTGTGCACGTCTTGATTATTTTGTAAATGCATTTTGTCTATCAAGTAGGTCCTTACCATCACCACGGTCGCCAATGTGTAAATTACTCTATCTAAAACCAGTCTTTGTGAAAGTAGGCTGCACTTTGCTAGATGTCATTGCCCTGATAGTTAAGCCCTGCCTGGGAATGCCACTTCCATTTGCCTTGGTAGGTGACATCTGTTATGGCTGTTTTGTAGATTTAGGGAAGAGCTACAACTGGCATTGATAACAGGGGAGACTGGGGTGTGTTGGGTTTTTTGTGAAGGTGGGTTTTCAAGCAGTGGTGTGAACCAGTTATATTCCAAAGGAACCAGTTGGTATTTGAGTGTAATGTCCATGAGAATGCAGGAATCTGTATTTTCTGTATGTTTTTAGATGTATCAAAATGATGCTAAGAGCACCACCAGCTGGTGTTGATGGACAAGGCCAGGGCACGGCAGGGCAGCACCAGCCACACAGGTCCACCATGCCTGACCTCAGCAACCCTTACAGCACCTGTGGCCATGACGTTGTTTTATTCCCCATATTCAGACACAGAAACTTCATCTCAGCCATCTCCTGAGCAGCGAAGGCAACTGATAAAACCTATTTACATCTAGTTGGACGCAGCTGGTGGCTCAGCCCCTGTGGGTACATTTCTTCTGCGAGCTCCATTAGGCCCCTTTCCTTGTGGCCCACTTTGTCCCCCTACCAGTCTTTCCAAGCAAAAGCTGGCTTTAAACACCGCAAGTGCTGTCCTGTTACAAAGACTCATATCCCCAAAAAGTTCCTGGGTTTCCCAGGCACCTGCTGTAATTCAATCTGTCTTGGTAACAATCAGAAGTGTCTGTGAACAAAATGTTACTTGGCAGGCGAGGGCAAACAGGTGTCCTATAGTATAAAGAAGCACGTGTTCCTGCCCTCTTGTAGCCCCCTGTGCCTGAATAAATCAGTGCTCTGTGAAGCATGAGGCCAAAATCAGACCTGTGTCATGGAACAGTAAGGCACAGGCTTTCAGGCAATATTAACAAGGCCAGACAGTAAGCTTGGGAAATGGACAAGGAGTAATAATACCTTTTTTGTAGCTCTGACTGCCGAAGAAGCCTGTGTTTCCTCACTTAGAGTGATGGAAAATCTACAGGGAACATGAACAAACCAACTTTCGTGTATGTGGTAGGGCAACGCTGCGAGAGACTTAGAACTGGATCCTCTACTTCATTACAAGGTAATGAACCTCTTTCAGCGCCGAATTCACACTGAGATTTTGGCTCAGGTTGCTGTATTGGCAATGGCGGTGTGCACAAGCTACGCGTGGCTCCAGGGAAATAGCAGGAAGGCCCCCAAATGTATGAATTAGAGTTCTCCAGATGGGGTATAGCACAGGCTGTATAAGCATCTGATGATCAAGGCAGGAGATAATGATTCATATCTTGGAGCTATTCCTAGAATTATTGTGGGGAAACTCAATAGTGTGGTCCTGTGACCTTCAAAGCTCTGGAGAGATGTTAAAACAAAGATCAGGAAATTTCATGGAAGAGCAAAAAAATGAAGTTACTTTTGGAGGAAAGCACCTGTGAAAACAGGCAGGACTTTACAGGAAGGTTTGTCCCTGTTAATACTCCCACTTTGTCAATAACTTAAAAGAGATATTTAGCACCCTGACCTTAAAACATGGTATGTGTTTCAGCGAGAGCCAATTCTGAGATTTCAGGAACAAGAATATCCCTGAGCTACTTTGGTGTACAGGATGCTAAGTCATAGGAAACATTCCTGTGCTCAACAGAAATATGTATTTGCAAAACAAATTGCCATTGGGATGCTCAATTAACATAGTTGTGGAAAAGTTAAAACAAGACTAATACAAATACCTTGCATGTGTGTTATGTTTACAGTCTCTAATAAATAGGAAGTGGGGAGGAAAAAAAAAAGAAGGAAAAAGAAAAAGCCACTGGGAAAGGTCAAGGTCCTGTGAGTTCATGCAGGTAACCATATGGTCACTGCATTGAAGCTGTAAACCCTGGATATGCTGCCATGATAGACTGTCTCTAAAAATGCAGCCCAGAAGGAATAACCTGGATGTGCAGAGAGGAACACTAAAGTCTGTACTGCAAAATTCAGCAGAGATGGTCAGTTACTGGCAGAAAACCTCAGAGACTGTTTTTGAAAGACACGCTTTATTTGTAGCAGAACAGATTTCACTACAAAATTGTATTATTGTTTCAGTGCTTCTAGGCCAGGCAAAATCATTCCCCTGTATTTGCCCTACAATTCTTAAAAGATAGGTATTTCTACAGGTAGGGATGACCTGCTTAGTAGTTTCTGACAGGTAAAGAAACTCTAGGGAAAGAAATGAATGACTGGCAAGGTACCACTGCCATAACATTGGTCCCAATTAGGGCATCTTCAGACTATGGGGAGAGCTGGCAAATGACACACTGATGGTGTTAAGTAAGACCAGGGCTTGACCTCCCGGCAAGCAGCAGGCACCTCAGTAGTTGTCCCACTGATCTTGCTAACGACTCTTCTTTGGCATGATGGTCTGCTGGAGAAAGGAGGATTGCACACACAGCGGCTGCAGATAGCCCAGGCACACAAGGCCAAACATGAGGACTGCCCCTGGCCAGACGGTGCTTCTGTCCCAGACTCCCTCCTCAGGGAATGGAAGTGGGTGTTCCTTAGCAAGAGACTGCTCGCTATCCTTTTTTTTAAGCCTGAAGAACCTGCTACTGTTGTCTAACTTTTGCTGAGAATTAGATACTAAATGAAGAATTTACAGAGTCTCCTGTACTATTTATTCATCTTAGCTTCTCTCTGGCCGTTTTTTCAGTGCTGGCAGCAGAAGCAATGCAGGCTAGCCACAAACTTGTTACTGCCAGGCAGCTGTGCTCTAGGGCATGGGGCCAGCCAACTTGAGAGCAGTATGGCTCAGTCCTGACAGATGGGGATTAATGTCCCTGGCAATGAGATTGCATACTCTACACACATCAAGTGTTCGGGACAAGATTCCCATCCTGGGCCATCCTAGCTGTAGTCCATACTGAGTTTCTGCTGCTCCCTTGAGGAAATTGTGCTGTCAAAAATCTGGTCCCGGGCTGTTTTTCCAAAACTCGAGTTTTCAGACAAATCTGACTGCCTCACAAGTTTGTAATGTGAGGCAATAGGGCAGCATGGTGGGCAAGGAGATATTACAACTAATTAATGACCCAGGGGCAGAAATGCTCCAATTGATAGATGAGGAACTCATTGCAATATCCCTTCTCAGAGGTCATAGCTCCAGGGGTGCTTGGGGCACCCCTCTGCTTTCTGACCCCAGTTCTGTAGTGGGGAATTAGGAAAAAAGCTACCCCAACAAAAAAATACCAGGCCAAGTGACAGGCTGTTGTGTGCTTCAGGGAGAGCGTGAGCCAGAGGTAGATGCTTTGTTCACATTTATTTACTGCTTTGATTTAGGCTTCAGTCAGAACAAGATCAGATACACTAGGAGTTATCATCAAGACTGTAGAAATATGTGCAAATATTACTATTTGATAAAAGAAATTAATACAGTCACAAGTAAGAGAAACAGAAACTAGGGTGGATCAAATCATCTGCTTAAAGTATACTGCAAAGCATAAATGGTAGTGCTAAAATGGCAGAGTGTGTCAGGTCTTAGCTAACTGTCATGGCATTTGTTATGATTGTAGTAAATTCTAAATACATGAATTTGACTTGTTCTAGAGAAAGACTTTTTAAAGTTTTATCTAACTTGTTTTTTCTGAGCTAATGTTTGCAGTCTCGTTTTTTTATCATTTGCTATTGAAACTTAAAATATGTATCCTACAGATCTTATGAATCCTGCTGCGGACCACTAGTAGGAGCAAATCTGGCTTTTAGTACTCTAATGTTAGCAATGAACTGGCAGCTGCCAGACCTTGGCCCACAGGAGTCTAAGAATGGTGGTCATGGAGTAGAAGGCAAATTGTTCTGCTTTCTTTTGTAGGAACATGGGTATTACCTCAAAATGTATTCTTTATCAACAGCTTAGATCTGTTTTGTGAGGTTTGAGCTAATGAGTGCACAGCATGGCATCTCAGAAAATGCTTACAGTGCTTCCACTGAGTCCCCACAAAGAATATGGCAATCAGAATTTGCTTAGCTTTTAAGTATAGAATAGATGGATAAAGCTGTTCTGGATTCACAAGGAAACCTGAGTTTCACACAAAACACGCAGTAGAGTCCAGGCTACCATTCCTGTTTCAGCTGGCCTTCCCCTGCAAGGCACAGGCCTCATGGTTTCCATCTGCTGCGCAGCTGAGTGCGGTGTTCTGGAGGCCAACCCATTCTTGTGGTTTTGTTGTACTACTGTCCTGGTTTTGGTCAGGATGGAGTTAACTTCATTTGTAGCAGCGGATGGAATGCTGTGTTTGAGAGTTAAAATGAAAGCAGTGCTGATAACACCCTGATGGTTTTAGTTGCTGTCAGACAGTCAAGGACTTGCTCAGCTCTTCATGAGAAAGGAGGGGCAAAGCCAGAACAGGTGACCCAAGTGACCAAAGAGAGTATTCCATGCCAATTACGTCCTGCCCAGGATATCGGGGGGATGACAGGAGGAAGAGCAGGGGCGGCTCCGGGACACGAGGTTCTTGGGGGATGGTCGGGTTCCGGGACGGCTCTGGGTGGCTGAGTTGTGGGTTCGGTGAGAAACTGCATTGTGTATCAACGGTTTCATATATTTTTGCTCTAAAGTCCTGTTAGCATTGTTATATTTTATCTTTCTGTTATCTTAGTAAACTATCCTTATCCCAACCCACGGGCCTCTTAGTATCTTGGTTTTGGGGTTATTTGCCCCTTCCTTTTCCCTTCCCTTACCTCTCACCCCCTGCCCCCCTTTCCCTCTTCCCCCGCCCCCCCGTCCCTCTTCCCCTGCTCTTTTCCTTTAAGGAGCAGGCAGCTGCGTGGATCTCGGTGCTCAGCCGGGGTGAAACCACGACAACTACTTCTTATTCAGTTTACTCTCTGCAATGCTTCTGGCTTAGCAGGAAAACAAAACCATCACTTTATAGTGATCTGTTCCTGGAAGACTCGTAGCCTAGCTTTTCAGTCTAATAGTTCAGTCCTACAGGAGCAAAACCCAGCTTTTTTTCCAATGTTTGCACCTGTAGTATGAGACTATCTTTGGTGTGAGTTAAGCATCATGAACTTCTGAGCCTTCCCAGGTTTTCTCATTTGTAATATGAAAGACTATCTTGCTTAGTGAGATTCTAGGTCTTACGGGGGAATTACAGCTAATGGAAATGTAATGCAGACTTCTACTTATTACTGCCGTATGTTCATAATTCCTAGCAAAATTCAAAAGAGAAGAAGATTTAAATGGCTCAAGGAATTCAGAGTAATATTAGTTATCACATCTCTCTACCTTGGACGCAAAGGAGAGATGCATTTCTTCTGACCTAATTTCTCAATCAGCTGAAAGTCACCAGGAAAAGCATAGGCTGGTACTGCTCTCACAGCGCATGCTTAGAAGTCTGATATCCTTGCACCCATTCCTCTACACTGTAAAGGCAGAAATAAAATATATTTATTTCCACCTTTAAAAATGTCAAAAGCCAAGTTTTAATTCTGTTAGTATATCAAGAATAATGAAATAAATATTCCATCATAACCTCACTTGGAAATGTTGACCCCATGCTGGAACATTTCTCAAGATGAAAACATAATCCAGATTTTTTTTTTAGAGAAATTTTGATCATCCTTGACTGCAAGACTGTGTTACGATTTTACTTTGACATAAATGGGTATTGCAGGAGTTCTTTTATGAAATAATACAGCATTTCTCTCAAGAAATGAGATAAGAATCTGGGCCAGTCTTTCAAAATAACAGTTATTTGAGAGTGTGGTACCTCATAGATACAACCTGATTTCTCAGTCGGAACTGATACTGTATTTATGATCTGAGTACAGGAAAGCATTGTCGCATCTCAGATACTGGCTAAGCACAAATTATTGGTAAATATCGACTTTACTATTTCTCTATCAAAAGAAAAAGAAATGGTGTGCCCCAGCCTTGACCCATGCCTGCCTAACTTGAACTTGAGATGAAATTGTGGTATGTCCCAGAGCCACTCTGCCCTCTGAGCCCTGATATACAGCTGGGTTAGCTGCTGCCCCCGACCCAGTCCCTGGCTGATGCAGGGCTGTTCTCAGGGCTGTCCAGGTATGCAGGGTTGGCAGCTACCTGTTGTTTATGGACTCTCTGGTGCATGGTTCCAGGAGGAAGATGTGGCAGCAAACAGCCACATCATCAACATCTGGAGTTCAGCAGAACTCCAGATACCCACAGTAGGGTTCCCAGGCTCAAATGCCTGTCAGAAGAGAAGAGTAGTATTGAGTTGGGGCCGATTCTTTTACAGTCCACACCTGTGTGTGGTTCTGACCAAGAATGCAAATGTTGGTATCAGTAGTACCTGCTGATGGTGGTTACAGAGATCACTCCAGAAGTACTTCAAAATCACGTTTGGAGGCATTTACTGTTTCAGTTCACTAGGAAATATTCTAGAGACAGTTTACCAGCATAAGCAAAAGAATCCTACCAACTGCATCTGTTGGACTATCCAGACACTTCCAGTTTTATGTAGGCAAGCGCAGGAGCTGCTACTGCTGGCAGCAGCCAGCCTGCAGCTCCTACACCACTTGTCAGTCATGCACCAGTCATGTAGCTCACATGCTATCCCTGTATTGTGTGACTTATTCAAAGGCTGCACTCTCTGAGGAGTAATTCAGTCTGTTACAGAGAGTGAGACTGGAAGGGCTCCCAAAGCTCGTATTGCCAGCTCACCATAGTCACCGGCAGGTTTAGGTAGAGTCCTTTCTTGGTGGTATTAGCAGATCCCCAGGAAATCAGTCACAGTTTTCACAGCCCTTCTCCCCTTTACTTTTCCAACACATATTGCATGTTGTGGGACAAGTTTATAGCTCTTTGTAGCATGATTTTGGAAGGCAATTTATGATCAGAAAGTTGGTTTCTCTGGTACAGTATTTGAGAAGTAATTTTGGGAGAGAGTTGTTCTGTTTTAAGCTCTGTTGAAGGTTAGGGCTTTGCTGGGTCACAGTTGCTGCCTGAGGGGAGGTTTTAATGCAAGTTAACTTTAGGAATCTAGAAGTATGTATTTTTCATGCTTATATTAAAAATAGCTGAAGCTTACTTAACACTGAAGTGTGGTTGCTAATAGCACAGTTGTTGATGTTATATGAATATGACTAAGGGAAAATTTCAAACTGCTTTTTCCAGGAAATAAGAGGTTTGAAAATTTGTGATATTACTACAGAACAGTTTTATGAACTTCAAAGAATCTCTGCATATTAACCCCATCATCCTGAGCAATTAATGCGCAGTAGTTCCAAATTAAGAAAATTTAGATGCTGACAAATGTGTGATGGTTTTGGTTTTTATCTTTCTTTAAAGGAGATGAAATGATATTAAATCTCATGAAATAATAAAGCATTCATTTTGAAATAAAAAGTTAAGAAATGCACTTACTGAATTTCCAAAAGCTACATTTTGTCGTACTTTGTGTTCTGTGGCATTTTTTATCACAACCAGATTAATTAGGTGGATATTTAATAAAGTATAAACAGAAAATAATTCTTTCTACATGATTTGAGCAAGTAAGGTTATAGGGATCTTAATATCATCATTTTGTGAATTTCTTTAATATTTAGTTTTGATAATATTAAACATTAAATCAAATACTTTAACTCAAAGTTGTCTTTCATTTAATTAGAAAGCCTATAGTTTAGTGAGGGAGGAAATTCCTGCATGTATGAGGGTATGCGTGTGTGCTTCAGGGCACCAAGTGTCCTTGAAACACTCCTGAACATGTTTTGCTGACCCAGTAAGTTCTGCACTGTATCTGCCTAATTGGAGTAAGGTCTCATTATCAGTACTTTCCACACAATTACACAGATTCCTGTGCTGGACCCAGAGTTGTGTTACTGTTGCTGAATGTGATCGCTAATAGAAAGAATGTGCAGTCAGTAAGAGAAATCAAAACTTGTTTGTGATGTTAAGCTGCTACCATCTCATTCTAAGTATATGTTGTGGGTATTAGCTGGTGGGCTTTATGCTTATTTCAGTGGTCCCTTAAGAATATATTAGTCAATGTTAAAGGTTTATCTTCTGAAACTGTGGATTGCTTCAATACCTCAGCATCTCTTATCCTTTTGCTATCTGGCTGCGCCTTGAACAAACTACCTCAGGACACAACTGTAGCCTTGACTTCTGCCAGGGCAGCTGTTTTCGCATTTGCAAATGGTGGCAAAAACCCCAAGTGCCAAACTAAAATGAATCTACAGAAAATTGTACTTATGGAGTTTGATTCAAAAAGAAATAGTTATATCAGGCCTGCCTTGAAATCCTCTGGGTTTGTAACAAGGAGGACTTTTAAAGGGGAGAAAAATACTAAATTTGTGGTTAAAGACTGTTTTAATGAAATCTTAGAGCAAAACATTTTGGAACTATTAAAAATAGAAATTTTACACTAATGGAACACTGACTACCATTTCACAGCATCTCAGTTTTTGGGAGCTACTTCGTACAGAGCTGGTAAGAGATGAGAGACTCTTACTTACACATAATTTGGGCTAATTTCCCTTACTGTCAGTATGTTCTTTATTATTACATCCTAGAAAATGGTTACCTTTGAGAATGACCCTGGCTATAGCTGGAGTCTGCATATTTTATTTTTTTTTTTACTTAATGCTTTTATATTAATGTTTTAAAGATATAAATGTGTATGTAATTATCATAGAGGACACCTGAATAACTGATAGTGCCTTCTGAGTACAGAATGAAGAAAGCAACTTAATTTAAAAAGTCTGCATTGCAAATGGACAATACTTATTTTCCCAAATTTCACTTATTAGTCCAAATTCATAGGATGACTGTTAGCAATCTTGTTAGATCATTTGATTCTCTCTCAAATTCAAGGATTATTAAGCTAATATGTTGTAAGGGTTTCATCAGTGCCCCCACAGTCTGTCAGGTTAGCGCTAATGCTCCACAGAGCAGTAAGTGTATGTTAAAAATCTGTGGGAAATTTCCAGGCTGGTCATAGAATTTTTCTGAGGAAACACCAAAGTGAATCTGTGCACAAAGGACACGTATAGTTAGCAGCATAGTATCCTATAAGAAAGTAGTTATTGGCACCTTTCAGAAGCATGATAACAAGGCTAATTTGATATACTGTATTGTTAGAGAGTTAAAAAAAAATATAAATTTATCATCTGCTGAGACCATACAAATGGTTTGCAATGCAAGTTTGTGGTTCAAAAGATTTGCAGCTAAGTGATAAAACCAAGTAGTCATGCTGAATGCTTGCAGTTTTCAGTGCTAAAAGCAACCCATCTAAAGAAATGCGTATTTAATTTTTTGGGCTGGTATTTTTGTTGCTTTCTGGATATTTGGTGTTGTGTGGTGGTTTGTTTTTTTAAATTGAAAGAAGTATTAAAATGTTGCTTGCCCTAGATCTGCTAATTAGAATTTACTTCCTTTAAAACATACTTTCAGATCTTCAAGCAAAACATACATCACATTTGCTGATGTGAACACTCCTGTGTGATGCTATCAAGAGGCTAAGTCAATGTGCTTATTTGAAAACTAGGAGGACTTGTGACAGCTGAAGTCAATGAGTTCTGAATTTTTTTCAAAGATCTTTCTGTCTGGTCCTTGTATGATGTTTTGCCTGAGATGTCATACCCCACATCTCTCTAAGTCACTAATCTCCAAATTATGCCTAGATGGACTAATGTTGAATTACTAAGACTCTTTGGCAAATGGGTGTCGCTACCATACTTCAGGACTAAGGGAAGGGAAACAGTCGATCAGTTTCTTTTTTAGGCCACATGTTTGCAGATGGAATAGTGGTGGCCAAAGTGACAACTGATGGTGTGAAATTGAAACAAGGATGGGAAGAGAGAAATGTTAGTAAGAACAGACCTTTGGTTAGTTGTCAGGGTAGCATCCTCAACGTGGAGTTGGAGGGCAGAAATGGACCCTGGGGCACAGATAAATATCTCTATTCTCAACTCATTCCAGAGTCAACAATGTGCATATTTTAAAATTTGCCTCTGATTTGTATTGTCATGGATTATGAGAAAAGATTTTTAAAAGTTGCCCTACAAAAAAGTACCAGTGAGGAGAGCAGGTGTCATGATTATTTTCCTTTGCTGTTGAACAGGATGATTTCAGTGGCAGTCAGGATGCAGCAGAGCTTCCTTTATTGGCAGATTTGTCTGCTGCACAAAGCATGTTACACTTTTGTTTGTGTACCAGGAGGCCAACTGAAGTTCTCAACATCATACCATAAATCTCAGAAATGTATTTTTAATTGCAGCTGAAGCAATTTAATACAATACTCTGTTCCATTAATATTTTGGGATGCTCAAGAGATGTGAAGAAAGATATCTATAAACTTGGCACAATGTATGGTTTTAGTTAAAGATCCAATTCTACTTTGCTTGTGTTTTTTCTGCCCAAGACATCCAGGTCTAGTATCTTATCTGGGAATGTGATGTTGCAAAAGGCAACGTGCAATAGAGTCAAAGGTCTGACTACTCAGGAATTTCATTTCTATCTTCATAATCCATTTTGCACAGTAACTGCCTGGTCAACATATATATGTAAATGAATGCAAGTAGAAGAAAGATTTATTTGCTAGTTATTTGGTTTAATTTTAATTTGCAAATTTTTATTATTTCTAAAATATAGCTTACAACAAAAATGGTATTCTGATCCTTAGCTGGTAAGCAAGAAACTGCTACTAAGTCTGTAAAACTAGCACTCAGAATATTGTATGATAGCTTCTATTTTTTATTTATTTTTCTCTTTCATGTGCATCTAGTATGTCTTAAACTGTGTCACGAGGAATGTTTATAAAGCTGAAGTTAAGCAGGACATACAACTGTGATACTGGAGTAAACCCTTAAAAACCTGGAGGATATCAGTTAGCTCACTGGTGTTACTCTGTCATGAACGATGATTTTCAGCGGGCTGTCAATCAATTTAAGCCTCAGGTGGGTAGGGTTTTTTCAAGAGAAAGCAAGGTGTAAAAAGAAACCAACCAACCAACAAAACCCTAGCTTGAACAGAAAGGTTTTCAGTACTGAAAGGATCGCTGCAGTTGTATTTGGGTTGAGGTTTAAGCAGCCTCCCAGAGCTTTGGAATCCTGGTGGCACTGTGCTAGTGGAAAAGGCAAAAAACCCCAACCCTAACAAAGACAGACTGAAAGCAAAGGTTGAATGGGAAAGTGAATAATCTAGGTTCACTATCAAACTGACGTACAAGCATGAAATACTGCAAAACCAGAAGGAAAAAAAAGTGTCATGCATTTTGTCCTTGACAGCATTCCTTTAACTAAAATGGTGTCAGTTCTCAACTGAGAAGTTTCTAAAATCCCTCGCTCAAGCCACGATAAGTTCTTACGAATGCTGGTATGAGTAAGGGGCCACAGAGTCTACAGCAGAGAAGTTGCTGGTGGTGCGTTTTTCTGTTGCCAGGTCCTTACTCAAATCTTTGCTGCTTTACCTTGCTCAAGTACAAATGTTCATAAATACCAGAATGGAGCCAGCCACAACTCCAGACCTCAGGTGTGACATTCACAGCGCACAGGAAATATTTTACTTCACACAACTACTAAGTGAATTATAGAATGTAATAAATCATTATGATATGTGGACATAAGGACAACGGTTGAAATCAGGATCTTTTATTTTATGGTTTTTTGAGCAGCGCCCTCCTTCACAGTGGGTAATAGGACTTAACTCCCCCCTTCTCTATCCTAACTGTCCCTGAACCACAGGCATACTGTTGGCTTGTGGTACATTATGTGCCAACTCCCTGCTCTCAGATGAAGAGGAGAAATCATGTCAGTCTGTCCCTAATTGAGCTGAGTGGTTCACGTTATTAATGACAGGCTCAGAGGTGGCGTGATGAAGCCTCAAGTATGATGTCTAGAGAAGCAATAAGGAATGTAAAAGGTCTTCTCCCCCCACTTCCCCCCCCCCCCCTCCCCCTTTTCTTTTCCCTTTTCACTACATTTTAAAATGTCCTGGGCATGCATCGGGAGCAGTTTGTTCCTCACTTTGGTGGCTGAGTTTGAAACCTTAGGTGTTTGACTTGGTGACAGCCTGGTCATACTGTCAGTGCAGTAGCAGGGAACACTGGTCGCTCCTGTGAGGGACACAGCTTTAATTGGAAAAAAATCCCTGTTGGTTGCATTTTCAGTAGTCAAGGCAAATTTCTGTGTTCCTAAGAATTAAACCTTATGAGTGTGTCTGGCTGAATGTATAAAAGACAGCATCTGGCAATTTTACTGGAATCATAACCTATGTATAAAACACTGATAACACTAATTGTTACTTGAGGGATTTATTAGCCCAAGTAGTTACTTTTCTTCAACATCCTGAATTCAAAACTTACTGACAAATCTTGCTTGCACATAAACCTCAGGGGTTATGAAATCTTATTAATTGGGAAAGTGTAAGACACAGTTAAGCCACGAACATAACGAAGATGTTTCTAGTAAGACACTCCTGGGACACAGATCTGTGCCTTTCAACAAACTGCAAACTTTCTCTGGCAAGTCCTGTTCTGTGAGCAATTACCGTTTAATTCATACCATCGAGCTTCCTCAATCAACAAATACAAATGTGATGAGATCATGGGACAAATGAGTATATTAAAGATCAAGAGAAGACACGTAATTTTTCAAATTACTCTGAATTCGAGAGAGAGATGGTGGAAATGCTATTCCCTATGTCAAGACTCAAGACGTGCACCGTTCTTCCAGCAGCTTAATGACTTAGCTTCATAAGCTTTCAAACATTCAAGGGAACACCTGTCAAGGCACAGGTGTGATGTTCTGCTATTTTGCCGTGCAAACTGTGACTCCCAGGTACTGAGACGCTGGCAGCCCTGCTGCCATTTGAATGTAATTGCCCACTCCTCCCTGCCTGTGACCAATGAAGGCTGCGTGGTCGCTCCGAGGTGCTGCCTGCCTTGGCAGGGCTGCCGCTGGCTTCCTTCACACCGGGATTATTTTAGATTGGCTGCAGTGAATGTGTTATTTTCCATTTGTTAACACTTGGGGATTTGTAACTCTGACAACTGAGAAAAATACACTCATTTATATGATGATTGCTCTTGTTCTCTCAGATGTAATCGGAAAACACGCTCTCTTATCTTTACCTTCTCCTGTGCGTGTGCATGGTCCTAAAATCAGCAACAATCACAATACTAATTGCATGATGCTTTTTTTGGCGGCAAGGAGAACAATTCGCTAGGATTTTCTGTTACAGTAAATTCCAGATGTGAAAATAAAGGTAATCCTTATCCTTAACAATAACACAGAAAAAGAGCAGAATGATAGAAAAATGTACTTACTGTATTTTTTTACATTGTTCAGAAAAATCATAATTTCACAGCTTGATCTGGCTTGAGTGGGTAAATTAAATTATTACAATTAAACCCCATTGGGATACTAAGAATGTGATAGTATATCAAGCTGTCCTACAGAGCTGGTGCAGTGACAGCTGAAGTGTGTAACCAAAAGTGAGTTTTATACAGATGTCTTGATGTATACCAGTACTCATGCCTCATGAGTAACAATAATAAATGTCTGATAACAATTAATTGTTTATTGGATATGGAATAATAGAGAGGATGCAACTGATTTAAGAAATTAAAGTTAAATTATAAAAAATGAACCAACATTTAAATCAATACTGCCTCTTTGATTGCACAGTGCAATCATTCTGTTACGTATCCCTAGAGGCCACTTCGTCGTGACATCATTAGTACATTTTTTTGTTTGAATTGTTCCCTTGGTTTGTTTTGTTAAGTTCAGATCTGTTGAACATATGCCTTCATCACCCTGAGGTTTGGCCAGTGCAGGGATGGAGAGCCTGGGCACAGGATGCTATAAGGGATGCAGGAATGCATGTACTGCGCTAGACAGGCATTAATTGGAAGAATGAGTGTTACAGTCCCACTAGCCCCACAATAGATTTGTTCCTGGACTTCACTGTGCTTTTTTAAGGAAACTCTTTCAACCCAAATTTTATGTTCTTGCAAGATGTGCTGGGTCAATTACAAGGCACGTTGCAGCGATGCAATTGAATATCTGGACAGAGTTGAAAGTGCCATTTTTGAGCTGCTAATCACTAAGTGGCTTGGGCTATGATTTCACTACAAAAGCATTCCTTTCTACATGGTACCATAACAATTATAATCACTATAGATATTCAAGCTAGTTGCTCTGATAACAAGAGGAAAAAAAAGGCTTAATGCGAGTCCCATGGCAGAGTTTGCTTTCTTTTCCTTTGGTCCATGAGAGCTTTAATTTGCTGACTCTTATCTCATGCTGAAAGATTCCTCTCTTCCACAGGCTCCAGGGGTAGGGGAGGATGACAGTTCTGAGGGAGTCGCCTGCAGGCATAATTTCTCAGAAGTTCCTGTGTTTGCAGTTTTACTTGTTTCAATGCCTAGCGCCAGGAGTTAAAAGAAACTCATACTACTTTGAAGGTAAAAAAAGTTTTGTCTCATGCTTCTTGCAGATTTTATTTTGCTTCTGTCTTCAACGTACAAAACAGAAGCCTTGCTGCATGCTGGATTCCCCACCACGATTCCCTGCCCAGCAGAGTCTTGCAGGCTTCCTGGTCAATGACTTCTGCTGTAAAGTCACAAGTCTCTGCAACTTCCAGGGTGGGTGTTCTGTTATGCTGGCAAGATTGTATTCTGCTCTGGTCTCTGTGGGTTTCAGTAGTTCTGCTGCTTTCAGACACTTTTAAGAGTTGCCTCGATGCTTTCATGAGGGGTGTATGCACCTCAGTAGAACCAGATTGAAGTCACCAAGCCACAGAGGGAGCACCAAGCCTGAGCACTGGAGAACCAGTGAAGCTTTCTTTCTTGCATTCTGTGTTTAAATGTGTTCCCTGTAAATCACACATCCTCAATCTGTTCCCAGTAACCATTTTGCCATGCAGTAGCCCTCTAGGAACTAGCATTTCTTAGACCACAGAATCGTAGGGGTTAGAAGGGACCTCAAGAGGTCATCGGCTCCAACCCCCCTGCCAAAGCAGCTCCCTAGCTTATATTGCACAAATAGGCATCCAGGCGGGTCTTGAATACCTCCAGAGAAGGAGACTCCACCACCTCCCTGGGCAGCTTGTCCCAGGGCTCTGTCACCCTCACCGTGAAAAAGTTCTTCCCCATGTTGGTGCGGAACTTCCCGTGCTCCAACTTGCAGCCATTGCCCCTTGTCCTGTCTCCACAGAGCACTGAAAAGAGGCTGGCCATTTCCCCCTGCATCCCATGCTTAAGATATTTATAAACACTAATAAGGTCCCCCCTTAGTCTTCTTTTCTCCAGGCTGAACAGTCCCAGCTCACTCAGCCTTTCCTCATAGGGGAGATGTTTGAGGCCCTTAATCATCTTTGTAGCCCTGCTCTGGACTGTCTCCAGGAGATCCCTGTCCTTTTTATACCAGGGAGCCCAAAACTGGACACAATACTCCAGGTGGGCCCTGACCAGGGCAGTGTAGAGAGGGAGGATCACCTCTTTTGACCTGCTGGCCACACTCCTCTTGATGTACTCCAGGATCCCATTGGCCCTCTTAGCCATCAGGGCACACTGCTGGCTCATGGCCAACCTGTCACCTACCAGGACCCGCAGGTCCTTCTCCACAGAGCTTCTCTCCAGCAGGTCATCCCCCAGCCTGTACTGATTCAGGTGGTTGAACTTTTTGGGTTAGGTATGTGAGAAGTTAATTTTACTTGGGAAAGTGAAACAAAACTGTTGACTCACACTGCTCCTTTCTTACCCATTGGTGTGTCCAGCTCTGTGTGGAAGACTTCTTAGGGAAAGGACTATGGCTGTTTCTAAAAGGGCTTTAGGGGCCGTTACTGGCCAAAATATGTCTAACTCAGAATGTACCTCTCCCAACTTGCCATCTCAGGAGAGGGAAGAGTAGAATGATCTTCTTAGTCCTCTCCTGTGCCATCAGTCACACTTCTTTCTTAATATCTGTAGGGCTTCCCTTTTATTATAAGTTACATTCTTTTCTCCTTGTGGTCCTTGCCCAGGATTTTGACTTATTCGCTTGTATTCAGTAGACATACTGCACTTGACACTTCTAGAGCACCGTGAGACTAACAAACTCACCACAAAGACTTTTACTGTTATTTTTTCACAATTGTTGGTGACAGTCTGGTGTAAGAATTCAGTTTGATAAGTTGGTGTTACTCTTTAAGATAAACATAAGCAACTGCAACTGTTTTGGGGGAGTTGGTGAAAAAATCCTTCACTCTGGTTCATATTAGAAATGTTTCAAGAGCTGTCTCATGATGCTGGTCCTCTGCTCTCAGGGAGAGTTTTCTGCAGTGTGATGTGGGTTTTTTCCTCCATTCTCTGTTAATAAAACCTGTCTACTTTTTGGTTTGTCCAGTAAGTATTTACTAGTAAACTGCTGCTTGGTACTGACTAAGGGTTGGTGTCTCATGCTGAATCTCAGTATATTGATTTCAGGAGATTGGCTGGTTATTTTTCTCAGAATGGTTTGGATTTTCTTTGGTTTTCCCAAAGGCTAATGGTAGTGATTTATGTTCCTGATTATCTCTAAAGAGCCACAAGAATCAAGACCTGATCATCATTTTTGCAACTAGCTTTCATCTGTCTATTGCCTATCATTGCATTTCTCTCCACTCTCCTCCTCCGTAGCCCCAACAGCAATGTTTGCCTGTCACATTCTTCCTCCAAGAGTTCAGGCAGTTGACCATGACTGTAATATTCCAGCCACTGTGCTATCGCATTGCAGCATTAAATATACACCCGTTTATTTTCTACATTATTTTCTGTGGGTTTAATATCAGAAGAGGAGAAAGGAAACATTGTGGTCAAAAAAATTGTTAACCATGTGTGTGGAGGGAAAATGGCCAATGCACATGGAGTAGGAGTAAATCAGAGACTATGTACTCTAACACCTGCTGCTTTCCAGTGCACACAGGGTCGGAACCTTGGTTAACCCTGGCACAGAGAGTTGCTTCTTGTACTTTTTTTAGGTCGTCTTTTAGCTAACATAACATGATCTGTGCAAGGCAGAGTCTGAAAGCGGGCACTGAACCCATAAATAGGATCTTTGCAGCAGCGTTCAATGGTTGGGTAATTTAAGCAGAAGATGGCAAGCACAGCTGATGGGATTTGGCTGCTTCATACGTCTGTGTTTCTGCTTCTGCAAGACTGGAAAGCACGACTGCTCGTGCTCTGTAGCTTCTCACACGCCCTCACCTTGTCATCTGAGTTTGACTTCACATGTCCTGATTTCTCTGAGAAAAACTCTCAGGATTTTTGTGTTTTGCTGGTTACAGCAGTCACCTCTGTTTAATTGTGCTCTGCAGCTTTCACAACAAATTTAGCCATCTGTGGATGTAGACCAAATACATGCCTTTTCTTTGTATGTTAGCATCAATATTAATGTGACTAATCTTTAGTACTGGCTCCTGCATCATTCTAAACAAACAAATAAGAGTAGTTGTAGCTTGCAGCTGTGAAAACCCTTTGGTGGTCTATGTAATAAGTGATATGTTCTCACTGCCTTGCAGAGTCGAAGCCCTGGAAACCCCCATGACACAAACAGGTTGTGCAGATCTCCACTGTAATCTGTTGCAAAATTAACACAGGCAGCTGGTGATGGCTTTCATTGCAATGGCACAACAAGAGATACATCTTTAATAAGCTGATTGTTAAATGTTGTAGTCTAAACCTATACTTATGTTAATCCATTATGATCAGGGGAAATCACGCTCTTTAGTTATGCTGAAGGAATGCTCTGGGTCTGGGAAAATGGAATGGATTTGGAAATTGTAGGTAATGATATTTGTTATTTCAGCTAGAACTTACTACAGGCAAATTTATACTGATTGGTGCTCAGTTAGGAAGGAGATCTGAAAGTGTTTTAAAAGCTTCACTATTTTGGAGGCTAAATTATTTTTTACAGGCACAAACAGGGGGCAGAATATAAATAATACACACCTTGAGAAAAACATACTATGATTATAAAAATATACAATCTTTGAGTCCTGTTCACATGACTAAAGTTTATTTGTTTGCAATGAAATGACTTCAAGTCCAAAACTTAGGACAATGCCAGAAAATAATATTTTTAATTCCTATCTCAGCAAAGATGCATTCACATCTATGAGATCCATTAAAGAAATGTATTAATATTTAGATAAACTTTGGGGGTTTTGTGGTGTTTTGTTTTTTTTTTAAAAAAGCAGGCTTAAAATAATCTTATTTTTAGAATACACATTTTCCTGTAGATATTTCAGTCAGCCAGAAATGTGCAAGCTCCTGTTTGGCAGATGCCTTCTTTTTGAGGCCTTATCAGTGACTGATTTTAACACGTCACATCCTGGTTGATGTCCAGAAACGGGATAATTTCTGACATTAACCAGCCAGGACCAGAATTTCACCGTGAAGAGGCAGAGGCCCAGCTTTGCGCACAGCCAGCTGTGGGAGACACTGCTGTATCAATAATGGCAGCAATACCTCAAGGCGTGGTGGGTGTTGAGACCTGCATGGGGTGAGGATCGCTGCTTGGTGGCATATCTGTGGGATCTCGTCCCCCACAGGCTGGTGGAGAAAGGATGAGTTAAGGGAGACTCAGGCCCATCTATATAACCTCTAAAGCTTCATGTAGCTCCTGAAATGTGCTGATCCTTCCCAATCAGAGCTTCCTCACAACCCGAGTTAGACTCAGTGGTACTGTTTTACTGCCAAAAGCTGTGCAGTGGATTTGTGAAGGCACATATACTTTAGAATAGATTTGGAATTGGAATTTGATGGACTGATCGTTGTAATGCTTTTTATCTTTAACATCTGGACCAAGACTATGTCTGCAGTTCAGTTTCTAAATATTAAGAATCTCTTCAGAGAGCTGCTGAAAGCCTGCAACCCCCACTGTTTTCAGCCCTTCGCATTTACTCAGCTTCCTAAAATTTGACCTTTTTCATTTGGGAGCCTGACACTTGGCTCTCTGCTTTCCAGTGTCAGTCTGCATTTCATTACCACATCAAAACAGCTCTTTATCAGTTCTTCCACTGAGATGTAATACCTTTTCCAAAACTCATAGGCAGACTTTGAACTAATGTTTTAGATCAGGATATGCTTATAGCTGCTGTCTACTTCTCATCTGTTTAGAACCTGATGAAAATCAACATTTCAAAACTTTTGCACATGGCGGTACTGGATCTTCTTACGGCAGCGCGATGGTCATTGTGCACTATTGATTTACTTGACTGGTAATGGAAAACTGGTAGTTTAGCAAGCCCTATCCAGCATTAGAAATGTGACTGGATGCCTAATATGTTTTGTAATTTTTTCTCTTTGGCACAAGCAATGCATGTTTCCAGTTTGCAGGGGCTTAGGAACAGTCCCTGTTGACTCCAGACAGTGTGCAACAGTAATACTGCTCAGGATGGAGATTGGACACCATTATCTACTTTCTTATAGTAAGAATATGAAGTTCATCTGTGTGTGGCTGTTTCAGCATGCCAGACTTCAGTCTCCGACAGGCATGCTCCACACTACCCAGGCATCCTGCAGTGTTCTTACCCAAGTATTTCTCCATAGCCATCAGACAGAGGCACTTGGAAAATTCATCTCCCTCCTTTCCTCTGCTTTATGTTCCCTCAGACGGTTCCAACGTAGACTTATTATTCATTGCACCATTATGAAAATGTTCTGCAAAAGGTTCCCTTTAATGAGTGAAAAAGAATTTACGATCTCTTCATCAAGCAATATATGTGATGCGTTATATCATACTTCGATAGATCTCTGAATGGCATGAGTAATTAACAGCCTTTATAGAAGCTTTGTAATAACCAGTAACATCAAAGGGTAGTAATAAACCAGAAAATAAACTAATAATTAAACCAGTAAATCTTTTAAACATCAGTGGATTAAAAACTCCTTTGAAAATAAGCATGTGCACTAGCCAACATCTAAATGATGGACTTTGTCCAAGAAACTCATATGATGCTGAACAGAAGATGCAACAAATGTCCATCACACAAAAGGATTAGTCTTGGTGGTTTATGGGATAAGCAATGTATACTCAGTCATGCACTGCCTGGCAAGCATTTAGCAGCAAAATGTCCATGTGTTCTGAAACCATGCAGGTTAGGCTTGTGCATCAGTCAGCAGTGCAGGGCAGTGAGAGCAGAACAGATGCTGCTAAAGACTTGACATCCTCATTAGGCATTTTCATGGTTTTATTTGGACTGGTCCTGCGTGGTGAATGTCTTTTCCTGAAGGGAGTAATATGGATGCACTGCTGGAGGGTATCTTCCTGCTTTGTTTTATTCTGAAGAAATACAGTTTGTGTATGTGGACTCTACTACGTGAAAAGAACGTGAGGGCAGCAGGGCTTACACAGAGGTTCACTTCAAAGGGGCACTTCCCATTGATGATAAAGCACTAACACAGACTTGATCTCCAATGAGTGAGAAGTATAGGCACACTTTCTATTCCATCCTGCTCTGCATCATGCTCTGATTGTGGGGTTATAGCCACGACTCTGATTACCTGTATTGCTTGGGTCTTGTGTAGGGGAAATACAAGGTTTTTCTTGGGTGGTGATGGGACAAGGCTCAAGGATAAGTCATATTATGCTGCCCCGTGGCTGAAATACAGGGCTCACCTCTGGAGTGATCCCCCACGCCTGGGGAAGGACACAGCCGTATTGCGCCAGGCCCCCGGCGGCTGCGTGGCCAGCCACCGCTGCGCTCACAGGGGGCTGGCTGAGGCTCCCTGCAGACACTCTGTGTATAGACAGTGAATGTACAGCCGTTTGCTGTGACAGAGCTGAAAGCCTAGCAGGAGCTATCTTAGTGCTCCACAAAAATCTGAAACAATGCAGAAGGACTTTCATGTCATATATTTGATTTTTACAGTGAAAACTTTATGGGTTTTTAAAAAAGATATTATGGTATTGGTATTCCAAAGTTGACATTGTATCTAAAAGTAGAACTATATGTGTTATACAAGACTCAAATAACTGGATAAATATTGCTAAGTGCCGCTTAGAGAATAAAATGCAGAGCTGCAGTACACCCACACACAAATAAAAATACTATCTGCTGGGAGTTCTTTATTGTGTTTAGTGCTATAAATGCACATTTAAATAGTGATTTGTATCATTTCTTTATCTTGTGTTTAAATCTCTGAATGTACAGAAATCAGAGCTTCACAAGCTCAGTCCACTCTTGGATGCTTGAATACATTCAAATAATTTTCTTACAGCCTTCTGCGAGAAATTGAATTGAAAATCTTCAGATAACTTTCTTGGAATAATCCACCAAGATGATGGAGTTTTGGTTTTATGAATGATCATAGCCATGAATTTAAAATTAAAAAAACAGTGCCAGTGTACTAGGGAATGCTTTGCATGGGGCATGGTTGAGGTGGTACCTTGGTATATTTTGCTAAAACAGGTCTGGATAAATTCAGGATAGCATTTTCCCAGTAAGTGAGCTGTTTCAAGGTACAGACTTAGTATGTAGCCTAGCCAGGTTGTGGTTGTGAGTCACTTATTAGAGATATTCAAAGAGATTCTTTGGTTTCTTTATGAGCCAAAGGTGTTTTCCAGTCCTTCCTTCAGTCACTCTAGAGCTTCCAGCCTTTGAGAAGTAATTTTGGGATGGTTCCGAGGAGTCTGGATGGAAATAAATCTGTCTGAAAACAGTAAGTGGGGTTGCTCAGTTATGCTTTTCTACAGCGTTTCTTTTTTGCTCTATCAGTGAAAAACCGTGAACGATTCCTACACTATATTCTCTGTGAGCCATTTTGCAGTTTGGTGCTTGCTTCTTCTATCTGCTGCTTCTCTGAATATTGTGATATTTTTGCATCTTTTATGAAAGTCCACAGGATTTCAATATCAAGCAAACAAAGCAACTGTTTAATTAAAATATAGATAGAATCCCCCCTATATTCTTTCAATATATGGCCAAATGAGCTTGCAGTTCTAATTTTTATTTCTTCAGTTCAAAGTCTAAGCTTTCTTAAGATGTACATGTTTACACTGACACTTGTCTTACAAAGTTTGTCTTTGATCAGTCATCACTAATATGTGGAGTATGACAAAAGTGATCATAATTTTATTCAGCAAGAAAAGGCAGTTTAGGAGAGAAAAGAGGAAGATTTATGCTTTGTAAAAATATAGACCTTTATACTGTATTGTGAATATGATTGCTTGAAAGAATGCAGCAAATCAACCAGTATCACCTCTAAAATAAAAAAACATGCTTTTTTAGCTGTGTCTGTGGATATGTGAGATTTTCTGGAAGAAGGCTCAGTTGTCTAGCCCTATTTTTGGCAATCATGTCTATGTGGCATCAGCATAATAAGCAATATAGCTGATGACCAGGCATTTAGAGATACACTACAAGCTCTTTCTGTGCATATGGATTCACGAACACATGCGTGCTTTCCCAAACACAAAAACATGAATGGGCAAGAACTAAACCTTCTTGAATTGATCTGCAATTTCCATAGTGTTGTATTTGCAGATACAGCCCCTATCCCTTCCTGGGGGAGGGCTGGGAAGGCACGTGAGCATGGACGGAAGAGAGGGGAGAAGGGAGCCTTCCATGATCAACCTGCTGCAGCCCCCACTGCCAGACAGTTGGCTTTTGTGTTTCATCTCAGCTGGAGGTTTTCCATGCCCATGGCTCCATTCCTAAATTTAAGGAATTTTAATAATAAGGCCTTGATGCATAGATCGTGGTTACACGTAAAGAGAGGGAAGTGTTTTCTATTGTGCCTCTGAGCACAGTTTTATGATGCAGTGATGATAGTGTTTGGCAATGCATCTGCTCTGGGAAAGGTGTAGGCCATTTGTACGCTTTGGAGGACATGCTGATGAACAGACATGAATCAGTTATCTCTCCTGTTACTTTCTAATCTTTAAGGTGGAGATAGGTCTGTTCCACCAGATAGAGAAACAGGGAAATGAAACACAAACCACAAGATCCAAGAGAAAATCTCCCTCTTTCCCCACAACAGGGAAAGCAGCTTCAGGGTATCAGCAGGGTGAGACATGCTCCAGACCTCAGCACATGGGGATGTGTGCTGAATAATACTGGAAATCCTTAAAATGATCACAGGAGGCCTTGACAGCTGAGGAGACTTCACTGGGTCCCATGGGTGCCTGGCACCTGCTGAGGTCCCTCTGTCACAGGCATGCAGCATTAGCAACAACCAAGCAGTGTCTGTCCCAGTTAGGTCACCTGGCTCTTTCCCTTCCTGAATTGCTAGCTGAAGCCTCAAGCAGAGATGGCTTTCTAGAAAGGCGATCAAGCCTGCATCTGAACACAGGGCAATGTTCTCTCTGCGACCTTTTCAAGTTCCCAGGAGAGATGAAAAGAAGTGAATCCCTGCCAGGGGGAAGGGTTTAAGTTGACACGACAATTCTGGGATTAAGTGGCTGTCTGCCAGCGCTTTTGGTAACTTAAACTGCATCTTCTTCCATTAATTTTCCTGTCTTGGGTCCTTCAGTACTGCTGTTAAGAAAAAAGTTTAAATTAGCTTTGTTTTGGTCTGTTATAAAAGCTGCTCATTCTTCAATGTTTATACTCTTCTAAATGGAGTAAATCAATCTTGCTGTACAACTAGGGCTGTTCCAAAAGAGAGAAAGGAGAAAAAGAGCTGGCGAGCTCATTTCTGTCTCCTGAGGTATATGGACCCTAACATCCTTCAGGAGACATAGCAAGATGTTCTCACTTGCTGGGGAGTGAGATGCCAGCAGAGGGCTGGGGCAGAGCCAGTGGCCTGTAAGGGGACTTGGCACTTGGGGCAGAGCCACAGCTCATGGTCCCATTGTCTCCTGTCTTCCCGGTGAGACCTGGTGTCTAGCACCGATTTGGCATGGAGGTGAAGCACACAAGTGATGTGCATGTGCTGTGAACTGCTTGCAGGTTTTTGTTTATGTCCTACAGAATTAGAAGATCTTTCTCCTCACTGAACTCTGATTTGTGTGCCATGTTTCAGGCTTGCTTTCGCTTTTTATTTCAATACTAGATGAAACCTAGTTTAAAATAAGTGGTTCATTTCCTTTCTTTTGCTTAACATTTCATAAGAACATATGAGAAAGTAGTATTTTCTTTTTTTTTGTGCTTTTATTTTTTATTTATGTGTTAATTTTCTTTCAAGTTATGAATATGCAAATGCAGTTCATGAAACTTTTTCATGTCACTCTTGCATTTTCCATTGGCAAAGAAAAAAAAAAGCCCACAAGGAGATAGCATGGCACAGGAGCTGGTAAAACAGCCGTGTACCAGAGCAGATCTGTGACCAGCTTGCCTTCATTTCTCCCTGTATTAAATGATATGTACCCTTCACTCCCACAAAGTTTGAAAACTGTAAAGTGTTAGTCAGCAGCTGTAGGAATGGGAGATCATCTGTGGTTTGTCAACACGAATAACTAAGACGCTGCAGCCCGTATTGCAATTGTTGCCTGGGAAACCCAAGTGCGGCGTAATGGGTTTCTAAAACCCGCCGTGCAGAGTATAGTGGTGTACATAAGGAAAAAGGAGCAGACTTCATGCCAGCCCTCAGCCAAGGTAAGAAGAGGGTAGCTGAGACACTGGGGAACATCGTGATGACTGGAGTCACAACCCTGGTGCAAGCTTTGTGCACCCAAAGTGCAGCTTGAACCCTGGACAGAGTGTTAAATCCCTTTTATTACAGTCAGTCGCTTATGGTCTTGTTTTTTTTTTCTTCGTGAATACTTAATGCAACATATAATTAGACATGGCAAGTGAATGCCAGGTCTGGAATTAAGACTTGAGCTTTCCTGGCTTTCATTTTAATGCTCATCTTAAACAGACACAGTGGGAAGGTTTGCAAGAGCTCTTGGCGCAGGCAGCTGAACGCTTCAGCCGGCACAGGGCTCAGCGGCCCCGCTGGAAGCCTGTGGGTTAGTGCTGTGTTGAGTGAGGAGGCAGAGCTGGGGTGGTTACTGTTGAAACCTGGCCCCTGCTACATCATTACCAGGCAGGGCAAGAATTTGGTGGTGGGCTGTTGAAAGCAAAGTTGTAATTGTAACGCTTATCCCATTTATTTTTAATTGGGTATACCAGCCACACTATCTGTGGCTGTTGGGAGTTCCTGGGAAACAAAACCTGGCATGCTGCACTGAAATCAATGGTGGGCAAGGAAGGTTTACTCTTTCTTGGCTTTTCACTTGCAGTGGCTTCTTCACTAGATGGTAGAGAGAAGACTTGCTCGTGACAATTTGCCACGCTGATCTGCAAGGGCATAATAGCTGCACTTTTGCGTGTCATGCTTTGAGACTTACATAGTTTTGCCTCAGATGTCTCAGAAGAAACAATGATGAGGAAAGCATGAGTCAAATGGCTTTCCATTTTTTTAAATCTCTGAATATGCAAAGATGTCCCAAATGTCATTAGAAAAACACAAAAATATACTTGTGATTAAAAATAATCAAATTTTCCCAAACAAAACTGACTCAAAATACTAAGTTCTATTTTTGTATCTCCATTGCTGTAACCAGTGCTTCCATTCACCCCAATGCAAAGGCCATGGAGACCTACATCTCTGATTGCTCAGCAGAGATTAAGATTTCCTTCTGAAAATATTCTCTGCAGTTGCTCATCCATATGCAATCAAGTTTCGCATGGGATAAAAATGTGTCATCATACTTAGATGCACAAATACTTTGTAAAAACCATGTAGTTTGAGGGTGACAGATTCTCCTGGTAAGCAATGTGAGCAGTATTGATTATTCAGATAAATATTTTAAAAACTCTGAATAATTTTAGCATTTCTTAAAAAAAAATTATTATAATAACAGTGCTTTCAAAGCTTTAATATATAACAGCATTTTTGACTGATGCTGTTTGGCCAATGAGCTGTAATCAGTCATTAGTAGTACCTTCTGTGGGATGCATATCTTCACAGGAGACCTTGGCTTGTCAAAGAAAGCAGAACCAGGGAAAGACATTCTAACAAACTACAAGTAGTGCTTTACTATGGAAAAACACTCCTCAAATTTAAGCTGACTCAAAGTAGCCTGTTTCAGGTCATGACAATATATCATCAGGAGTGATGACATGTATTATTTAAAAAATGAAAATAATAATGTTACATTTTTAAGAGCTCAAAATGTCCTATTCTTCTCATAGTTCTCCTTGGAAATATATTCTGCAAGTGGGACTTGTCACAAAAAGGAAATTCCAGAGATTGTTTGTCTCTAAATTCAAGCCATCTTGCATACAGAGAATGACCTGGAAAGTAAATCAGATTTATTAGCTATGCAAAATGTTCTATCTGCAAAGTGGATCTTCTGCAGTTGCTTCCTCTCTAAAGGAACAACACATTTTCATGTTGCTTTGTTACTGTGACAGTTTTGTTCTAATTATAACCGATCAGATTCAGATACCTTAATAGCTTCGCAACTACTAATTTTAATCAGAACTGAGCGCACTGAGAGCATGTCACAGGCTAAGTAGTCAACCCTGCTTCTACACACTGCTGCTCAGAGGAAATAAGGGATGTTTAAATCAGGGGAATTACCCAAAGGGCAAATTTGAGCCACTGTTTTTACAGACAAAGAGAAACACAAACTCAAGGGGGTAAATGCAGGGGTCTACAGGCTGGTATCTGTCATAGTTTAGGAGCCACAGCTGTTTAAAATTGCAGGTTTTCAATGGCAAGCCTCAGCCAGCATTACAACTATTATTATTTTACCAAGCCTAATCCTAGGGAGTATTTTAGGCTTACAAAAGGCTTCTAACTATTTATTCATTGCACCTGTACAGCACCCTCCGCACCTGTTGAGCTAAAGTCCCATTTCTCCCTGCTTTAAAACCTCCTATAGCAGGAAGCAAAGGTCTTTGATAAAGACAAGAGCTTTGGTGAGGAATGCAGCACATCTTCAGATCTAAATAAAATGAAGCCACCTGGTGAGCTCTAAGGACTATGTTAATTAAAAAGTAATCAACCAAACCAAATATGGCCAAGGCAGCTACAGAGAAAAGACCTGCACATTGTGCTGGATTCACAGCCCTGGAGCCTCCTCTGGAATGGGTACCATGTGGGTTGCAGCAGGCCAGGCCACATCACCATGGGTGGTGGGGATGCTGCCTGTGAAGGATGTTTGGCCCGATTCCCTGGACCCTGGGGTCACTGGCCCCTTTGTTTCACATGGAGCTGACAGCTCTGCCTGAACCCTGTGCTGCACTGGACCATTCTCCAGCACTTGACCCCAGGGACAATGTTTTCATCAGTTCAGCGGTAGCAATCTTGGCAGCATTTAAAACTATGACCAGCCAGTGAATGACATTGTAGCTCGTGACCAGCTAGTGCTTGTAGGATACCCACTGTATCTTCATTTTAAGGCACTTCAAGTGAAGAGCTTAAAGCATTCACATCTCTCGTGAAGGACTGAAGCCCTAATTAATGTCATTAGGCTGATTTATTTGTCCTTAATTTCCATCCTTTCTCTTTGCACCTTGGCTGCTTCTTGGAAGACTTTAAATTTTATTCCACTGCAAATAATAGAAAAAAGGACCAGGAGTCTTTGTTTGCCCACTGAAGGACTGTATGTTGTTCTATGGTAATACCAGTTGACACCCTCGGTTTCAAAAGTAGTTACACATAAGTGTGAAAACTAGTCCCTCTTTCCTGCCCTATTCCCATAAGCTCCTTTACAAAGATTGCTAGCTTTGGATAAAGGTCTGCTTACAATTGTTAAGGGTTTTCCCTTCTTAAACTATGAAAGAAAAGAATAATTTACACTATTTCTTTTTCTCTGGTATCTGACTGTAGTGATGCTTTTATATGCAAAATATTAACACAAAATTGTTACAAAAAAGACTTTTGAACTCATACAATTATTGCTCAGTAAGTAAAAAATGAGTAATTGAGTTTAAAGGTTTGATTTTTAAGTTGGAGAAAGAATTATGCTGTATAAATTTACCTTATGGAAGAGCGATCTGTGTGGAAGCAGGCAGGCAGGCAAACAGCCAATACAGCTAGTAAGTTATGTTGGCCTAAATTGTTGAGGTGGTTAAACAGCCACTTCTGAGTAAATACAGCTAAGGAGAGAGACTGCTGATCCAAAAACTTTCACCATCCCTCAAAGGTTCTGCAGGGTGATGCAGGACTCTGGTCTCGCCCTGCACATCTGGCCTGGTACAGAGGGATACAGACCAAACCAGATGTTTTTACCGGGTTACTCACTTACAGCATCTAAAACTAAAACAAGAATGGAGTGTTGGATGGTCCTGTCCTTCCTTTTTCTAGTGCTGAACACTTTGTCTCTTTTCAGAGGCATTTACTAGCCTCTCACTCTTCCCTTAAGTACATTGTAGTTAAATGAGTTTCTATAAATGATGGAATCGCAGGTATTGATTACTTTTAAATTGCAGTAGTGTTGCATAATACAATATTGGCAGGTGTGCTATGATAAAATAGCATGCTGTATTCTCATTGACAGAGGCCTGACTCGTCCCCAGCACCAGCACGGCTGGCAGGTACTGCTGAGCCTGCAGGGAAACTGTGCTTGGATCACCAAGTAGGTCTTTATGTGCAACACGGACTTGATAGCAAGTAGACTTCCTTAAACAGTTACCTCAGAAAAGAGGTCTCTGAGTCAGAAGGAAATCCAGAAAAGCTCTTACTTAGCTAGCTGAAAAGCATAAAGTCAGGGGTGACTGCATGTACGTGGTAAAAAGATGTGAACTCCTCAAAATGAGAGGTAATGCTTACTCTTTGTTCCTGAAAGACTCTTCTTCCATGAGCTTATCCTTTGGTAACGCTCAAAGTAATCTTTAGGTTACAATGTGTACTTCTGGAAAGGGGTGTCAGATAATTTTCTAGATCAGAGTGCTGGTCTGACTCACAAGGTATCCTTGAAAGCAAAAAAAAAAAAAAAGCTGCTTCTTTTCCAGAGTTCTAAAGGAATGAATCCATTGCTACAGGGATTTATTAGGCTATTAATTAGCTTCTTACAAGTATCATGGTTCATTTACATTTCTGATTGTGACACTTCTTTGTGTGCCTTTTGAACTTTTGTGTGCCTGTAATTGCTTGGTTAAATAGTTAGGTCTGGGAGCTCCACCACATTGTCATTATGGATCCAAAGTTCTCCTTCTAATTATGAGGCACAAACATCTCAAGGATACAGGAAAAGGCCATATATATTGAAGACCTTACTTCCAAATATGCCAAGGGTAAATGGCAAAGAAAATTAAGACAACGAAGTGGTCTAGGGTGCTGCAGCTCTATATTTTACAAAGAAAAACCCCAACTAATACAATATATCAGAAAAATGTGTAAGAGGCAATTGCTACATAGAGATTTTTGAAACCACAGACCTGAAACACAGTCCTGGAAACTGCTCTGCTGATAGTGAGAGAGAGCGAGCATTAAAACTGTAAGAAATCCATCAGAGTGATTCAGTGTTAAGTTGTGATTCTTAGCACAGAGCAATTAGTTCTAAATTGTTCTTGCAAATAGCATATTCCCTGCTAGTGAAGCTAACTTTCAAGACCAACATGAAAGGAGTAGTTATGCTAAACTTTGAGTACAGTTCTTCTGTCTTCACAGGCTTCTAACAGGCCCTTTGTGCTTTATTAAAAAGATGCAGAATTTAAAGGACTTTTGTTAGCAGAAACGAAACCCAGCAAACCCAAACCAACCCATGTACTGCCTCAAGCTGAAACATGCACTGCCAAATGCAGTCCATCATAACCATTTGGATCTCGTGGCATATTCTGTTACCAATGGCAATCAGGGTCTTGATTACACCATTAAAATGTCATCTGTCTTCTCTGTTAGTGAAGAGTAGGAAAAAAACCATTAGCTACTTGCTCCATCAAGCCGGGCAGCCTTTGCGTTTCGCACGTACTTGCCTTGAACAGGTCTTTTAAATAAATGCAGTTAGTGTTCACTTCTGGACTTAGGAACTCTGGACTTGCATTCTTGCTGTTACTCTCATGTTTCGTTTAATCAGAATCGTGCATCAGGTTTGCCAACATGTTTAAAAGCCAGTCCTTCTCTAAGTTTC
The DNA here is from genome assembly GCF_964237585.1 of Gallinula chloropus. Taxonomy (NCBI): domain Eukaryota; kingdom Metazoa; phylum Chordata; class Aves; order Gruiformes; family Rallidae; genus Gallinula; species Gallinula chloropus. Next base: position 25,587,732 of record NC_140090.1, on the reverse strand, counting down.
CAAATCCTGAGCATCTTTAGAAAGGTATTCAAACATCTGCAAAGTCTAGACACTAGTCATTATTCTGCTGGTGTGGCTAGTAAAATTATTGTCATAAATAATACCGGTCTTAGAGCTGACAGAAACACTCCCAAGTGTCCAATGTTTTTTATGTACTTGGTGTAAGGTACTGTAAATACAGTAGTTCATAATAAATTAAATGAAAAACTTTGATGATATCTCTTACAAGAAGTATGATGGTTGAATCTTGGGGAAAAAAGATGGGCTCATTGTGCAGTTAAGGCTTTTTTAAGGTCAGCTTACTTAAGATAGCAAAACAAGTGCTGTACCATTTAGGAAAAAAAAAAGGACAAACTAAATATATTCCTTTTTTTCTTGCAGAACTATGTCTTTGTTAGCATCCTTGAGCATCTGAGCACATATGCACAGGAATAAGTTTCATGTGAAAATAAGCACTCATGCTGTAAAGATGTACCAGAATGTCAATCAACTAACTGTACCTTTCTCAGTGCTCCATGGATTTGGTACTAGGACTGAGGAGTGCCTGTGCGCTCCTAGGGCTGCTCCCAAGCTAATACTGTGATGAAGATGTATGTGGAGCCATGTGGTGTCATGTCACTTGTAACAAATCTTTCACGTTCGTGTTGGCAGGAGGACGTGACACTGTGGTGATTATTGGCTAGGCATTTAGTAGTGGTAATGGAACAGCGTGTATCTTCATCTGAGGGGTATGGATGAGAACACCAATGACATCAGATTAGCTGTTTCCTTTCTATAGGCCCAGGTATAGAACGTAAAATCAATCTCAAATGTTTTGCCGAGTTTTTAGTGGTATTCTTCATGTCCTGATGGAGAGAACGGTCTCACCTTTGATAACTGTGCTTCAGTCACAGACATTTAATCTTTCCAAGGTATTATTGACCTGATCTAGGTTCAACTCTATATTACCTACAGTTATTATTTATGCACTAGCAGTGTCTGAGCTTTTATGTCAGTTTATTGTTTGGCTATTGCTATATATTGGGTTTTAAGTAATCTTTTCTAAAACAGATTCATATTGAGCTGTCTCCACTAAGCTTCCACCATGGAATCTGTTTTTAATATGAAACATCTATATATCGGGCTGCTCATTTGATGCTGGTGATGTCGGTGGCTTTTAAGTCTTTCAAAGAAGATTGGTAACCATCCTTATGTTCTATAAAATGTCTTAAAGGTTTGATTAAATGGGTGCTGATAACCAGAACAAGACAAGTGCAGCATAGTCTGCCAATAATTCAACGAGACCATTAGGTTATTTGAAGAAATCAATACCTCAATTTATATGACTGAAGGTGTTGAGAAAAAGGCTAGATGCTACTCAACAGTTACAAAACTGAATAGCAATAAAAATACTAAATTAAAATCAAGACATAAGTTTACCACAAAAACCGTCTATACCCAAGAATGTTAATACCATGTTTGACTATTGTAACTTGATCTGTTGACATTGATTTTATAGCTCTACTTAGGACTACAATGTTCAGAGACTCCTGTGTGGCAACATGCAATATACTTGTACTACTGCCTACAACTAGAGTAATTTACTAAAGTCCTTGTTTATAAGATGGATAGGTTCAGAGAAAGCATTTGTTAAGATGTGAAAGAGAGACTGTATTCTTTTCTGAGGTTTCCTGTAGCAATGCATGTTGAGAAGAGTGGGTTTTGTGGCCCATTCAGATTTATTGCCACACGGCTCCACTCTCATAAAATCAGGCCTGGGGGTCAAGTAAAGATATGTTAAGGCACAATTGGAATGCAGTAGGAGAAGAGAAGTCAGAGAACAAGATAAGAAACTTCAAGAATGTTACCAACTGCCTTAAAAAGGAACAATGTGACTGTGTGTAGCCTTAACCAATTATTAGTAATAGTGAGACGCATGTAAGGTGAGTGAACAGAGCATCTAACCAACAGCAATGTAATGTAACTCGTGTACTGATACAGAAACCTATATAAGTTCTGTGAGTGTTTCAATAAAGGAGCTCAGCATTTGATCACATTGATCAGAGTTGAGACCACAAAACGTCAGCTTCAGCAATTTCCAAGAAAATGTTCTCCTGAATTCAAACCCAGGATAAAACCACACCATCAGCCCTCACCCCAGCTTTGCCACTCTGCCACGAATGTAACGCTAGAAGGCCGTAATCTGCAGACCAGCTGCAACTCTTGCTGAAGTCCATGAAGGCTGCAGTGGTTTGGCACCACTCAGATTCATAATCTTTCATGGCATTAAGATAATAATGATCAGTGGAGAAACTGTAAATTAGAAAAATCTCCAGATTGTTGTTATTAATGGAGATAATGAGCCCTCAGACTAAATACAGTACAGTAAAATCTGAATTGCTCTGCAACTGAGATAAGAGATGAGGATTAAATAAATGTTACTGTGGCCAAGAGACTGAATTTGGTGGAACTAATATTTGTTAAATATAGATTCATATGCAGTCTTTTTCTGTAAAAGTCCACTGTATGCTTTCAACAGCACTCAAATATGGTCCTTAAGCTTTCCTCTAGCGAAATCATGGGTCTTGCAGTTCAAATTTACATTAAGCAAAAAGGGCCAACTTAGGCTGTCCTATATAGGTTCAAATCTACTCAATCCAATTCAGTTCACTCTGAGTGGATATAAACAGCAAACCAAGTAACAGTAACTGCAGAATGTATAATGCCTTAATCATGGATGTGGCTTATTTACTGCAGGCTGCAGCAGTGGTTGCACCTACTTACACCAGTTAAAACCTACAAGCAATTTTTCCACTTTCTAAGGATCTGTTGATATCAAGGGATCTGTTCTAAGAAATACCTCAGTATTTATTGGTCTTCAACTTAGGCTGTTAATGAGAAGCAACTTTGTTTCTTTTTAAAATACAGAAATTAAGCTGCCTTTCATCAAATAAACTGAAAGTTGTCCCCTCCTCTCAGAGGAAGGCACTGCTGACCTTCAGACTGGCAGTTAAGATGTGAGACCGCTGCCAAGTCACATTTTGCTTATTGTTCTCTTTTTCTCGTGGTAATTCCCAATGCTTCCAGCTGAGGTCTCAGGTTGTATTGTGCTCATCACTGTGTAAACCTACACACCAGTGCTGCACGCCGGGGCAGGGGCCAGCTCACTCCTCCAGCAGGTCTGAAACCCAGACCCCAGGTCACAGTCTTGAGCCCTTGCTGTGGGGAAAGACATTTGTACTTGGCCTCTGCAGGGTGGCAATACGGGCAAGTAGAATGGGGTTGGCTTGTCGTTTGGGGCAATCATGTATATGCCCGGGATCTATCATTTAAATATATGTAAGTGTTCCTGCCCTGAAGACCTTTGAGGTCCAAACCAGTCCTTCAGGACCTTATTTTTTCAGGTCTTCTACTGGGAAAAAAATTGAAGAAAATAACTGAACTGGGTTTCTTTGACCAAACAAACAGTGCTGAAAATAAGAAAGGAATATCTAGATATAATTAGAAATTTTATTTATAAATAAATGTTATTTATTTCTATGAGTTGTTAAACAGCTGTCAGGTTTCCTGACTCTGCATCTGGCTAGACTGTGAATATTGTCTTGCTTTTCCCAGACATGCTGCTCACAGAGGTATGTTGTTACCAGGTTAGAACTGAAACCCTGCCACTGACATGAGCTTCAGTGTGTATTTATTATTAATACAGAGAACCCAGTAATGTTGTGAGCTTGCTGAATTAAAGGCAAAATCAAAGGCATTTTACCTGTCAAGACCTTAGTTCAGAGTTCTCAGTTTATCTTGTGCTGGATGACAATGTGTCATTGATTTCTGAAACAGAGCAGGCAGCTGCCTTCATTACACTGAGCCCGTCTGGCAGCTTTAAATCTACGCTGGGTGGCAGATCTACTGCTTGTTCAAACCCCGTACGGAACTTCCCATGATAGGCACGTTGTTTTACACCGCTGCGTCATCGAAGGTGTTGAGTGTGCATTTACTGGATGTATCTATCGGTGCTGAAGGTATCTATAGGTAAGGGTTTGATGAAGAAGAGAAATGGTGCCTCACTAGAATGTAAAGTTCAAGACTGGGAGCTGTCCTGCCAATACATGCATTGCAGAGCTGGGCCTACGCCTCTGCCCATGGCATGGATTGCCAGCATGCTCTCTGCTCTGTCTGGTTTTACGCTGACTCCAGTCACAGGCAGTTGCTATTATTTTAAAAGTGTACAGTGTTCTGTGCAAAACCTAGAAGTGACTAATCCTTGATGGACTCCTTACTGAAAGTAACATAAGCTTCTCCATAGTTCTCTAGGAAATTGTCTCTGTCTTTTCAACCATCTCCACTTCGTGAGGGTATCCACTGCAGGAGGGTATCCTCTGCCTCAAAGGCTGAGAAATGGAGTTGAAGTGAGATAGTCCCAAAGCTGTTGGAAAAACACCTAGCCAAGAGTGCATCAGCAAAAGGGCCTGAGGAGCCAAGCTGGCACATCTGTGTTGCTGAAGGGCAGCTCAGCACTGCAGTTGGACAGTATCTTGGCCAGATGCTTTAGCCTTCGTCCTGCATCTCTTCATTCCCTTGTCCTGAACCACAACAAGCTAATCTATGTCTAATACCAAAGTGTCCTGAAGATACCAAGTGTTGTGTTCAGATGACCTGCATCCATCCCTCATCCTCATGTCAAGCATCTGCTGTCAGCTGACTTGAGGATTCAGAAATTCCTGCCTGCAGGGAATGCTGAAGAAAGGGATGGTTTGGTTTCAACATGTGGAACCTGGCCTGAGGGACTGGCTGGATGATTATAGCTGGTGTAGCTGGTGCATGTCCTGTGTCAGAATCCAGCCCCAAATGTAACTTTAAAAGTGCAGTTGTTTTCTCCCCAGTTCCCATAATTATCTTTCATTTCATTATGCTAGCTTCAGTCAGGACATGGAAAAAAAGCTTTCAAGGGAGGCTTCCAACTCTGCATACATAATCTTCTGCATTATGTTCATCCAAGCTATGCTTATACTATATATCATCACAGAAGAGCGGACAATTAAAAACACAATTAATTTCTTGCTAATTGAATATTTTCTGAGTAATTCTCAAACCTGGATGATTACCAACAGCAGGCAAACATTTAGAACTGTTAACCAGAACCTAAAAGCATCAGAAATAATCATCTGGATTTGCACAACTTCTGGTCCATCTGTGTAACACAACATATGCCCCTGCCTTAACTCAGAGAGGATGTAAAGACCTGCTCCTAAGGAGGGACCATGTTACGTATTTAGGGGATGCTATCTAGGCTTTCCTCTGATTATTTGTGTTAGGGGTGGAATTCTGCTCTAAATCTGCTTTTGAGAAGCTGTGTGTGATGCTCAGCAGAGGCTCTCCCTGTGCCCTTGCCAGTGGGAGGCACAGGATAGAGTGTAATAACACCTCAGTCTTTCTTTTGAGAGGGCATCTGGGGGGCTGGGAAAAGAGGAAGCAAGGTGTGGATGCTCACCATCTGGAGATCAGACTCCATACTTGAAGAAGGGCCTGGATTCCTCAGCTTTTTTGCATGATTTGGGCAGACCTGAATCAAAGAGGAGCGATGTCAGGAAATTTTGGAATGAACTGCTGAGTCCAGAAGAAGCTAGCCAAGAGCTGTCACAAAGTAGGGAAAGCCTGCCTGGACTGTCTCCAAAGAGACTTGAGACTAAGAGCAGTGAAGCCATCTCAGTACATCACTGGAATGAACTTGCAGCATGGCAGTATGCCCAGGTTAGAGATGGCATCAGGACTCTGTTACAATCCATCTGCAATAAATTGAATGTTCACTCTAATGCAAGAACATGATGTGTCCTTCTCCAGAAGGAATAATTGTCCTTCACCCTGAGATCTGCATTGCGCGGTGGATGCTGTGAAAAGCCTTTGGTGTGCCCAAGGAGGGGTTTCCCATGGGGCAGCACAGCAAATGCCTTAAGCCTGGGCCCAGTTATATCTTCTCTGCAAGGGAGACATTGCTAAGTGATAGCAGATGTTTTACTTGTCCTATCTCCTCTGAAACCAAGAGAAATGTTGTGTCATGGTTGGTGATTTTTGTAGATGTTTTTTGTTATGTCTCATTATTTAGCCCAGAACAAGGTTTGGTTTTGTCCTCTGCTGGAAGCAAGAAAGGATAAAATACCTCTCTGCCTCCTTAGCCTTTTTTTCATCTTGATCACCCAAGGCCCTGCCTTGACAGACAGCCGTAGCCTGCTTGAGTGCTACTATAAGGCTCACAAGCATAGCTTCTGGGGAAGCCAGCAAGTGAAGTTTTGGCCATTGACTGAATAGAAAATCATCTCTCTGTGTCTCTGCATTAGACCTTGCCAGGGTAAAATCAAGGAAGCAGGAGTTTAGTTTGTAATCCTATTTCATTTTGCTTATGGTAAACATTTGAACCATCCAAAGAGAATATGGTATTAGGAAATGATCCTAGGCTGCATGCCAGCTTCAAATACATCTTGAACAGCACTGATAAAATCAGAAAATCTTTTTTGCTTGCACTGTTTCAAAACCCTTTACTGAATTTTACTTTATCCTTTAGGTTACACAAAATTTCAATCATACTGCATCACTTGGAATTCAATATTTGGCTTTCACATCACTCGCTACCACACTGAGCCCCACATACCAGCTTTTTAAAAGATTTGCTTTTAAACCTTCCAAGGACAAATATGCCTTTAGTAACATTTAATGACTGAGAATATCCCAGAGAGAAAACACTTGCTGCGCTGCTGGCTCTAGTAACTGCATTGCTTCCTGAGGGACATTAAAAACCAGCACCTTACGGCGGGTGTGATGGGACAAGCTTCCAGAAATTCTCCTTACTGCAGCTATAACTTGTTTCATCTCTTCCCTTTTGCTTTTGTTCTGTGAGTGGCTGCAGCCTTCATTGCACAGGTATTGGGCAGGGATTTGGGGTTATTTTGAGACTTGGCCAGGAGGTTTGAGAAGATAATTAGCCTGAGGGACAAATACTAATTGCCCAACTCCACTGGGGATCTCACTCCCAGAACCAGTGACCTGCCAGAGGAGTATTTAAGGACAGCCCACAAAAGCTCAAGAAGCAGAGAACTCAGTGGGAGTAGGAAAAGCTGTAGGGCAGACAAAGGCTTGTGTTAGAGTGTCTGTGTGCTCTTCTGCCTTACAGTGAGTTACCTCTGTTAAAGACAAGGGATGGGGGTATGGTGACCTATATAGCATGGAACTTGGGAAAGTGGGTGGTGGCTGGAGGGAGAGGAATAGCTACTTAGGGTAGGAACATCTGCTCTCTGCTCCCCATTCGGAGGGTGCCATCCTCCCTGACTCCAGCTTCCACAAGACAGGGCCAGGCCGGGGGGTGCAAACCCCTGGTACTGACACATCTAATTAATCTTTCCTGCTCATCCTTATTTGCCCAAGTGCTAAGCCCCTCATCCCCTTTCCCATCTTCTCCTTTCCCCAATCTCTATCCCCATAAGTATATTACATGTATAGTTTTTTTAATCACTTGCACTTATACCAAACTACTGGGAATTTTCAAGTTATGCTTCTCAAAGGGATAAAAGTAAAATGATGACTGTGCATAGTGCAGAACATGCTGAATACACACAGTATCTCTGATGGCTCAAGGTCCCCAGTTTCTGTTACTGGTGTGTCTCATCCGCAGGTTGACACTGCTCAGGCCCAAGTTGATCCATGCATGCTCAGATGAGCGACTTACTCCCATTAAAATGTCAGTACTGAGCAAATAATCGTTGACAACAAAACTGGCCAGCCCAGATGCAAACCAGGCTATTCAACAACCTAGATCAGTCTTTTTTTCTTTTGCCAAGACCAGGGTTTGATCTGGCGATATCTGCATCTGGTTCAAGTTCAGTAACTGAGTTTCAGACAGATGGGCTATCTAGAAACTTTAATTAGTCTTTCTTTACAGCAGTCTCAGTCCAGGCATATCTTCACTCTTAGGTTATTTATCCTCCATAGATGTTACTAATTTCCAGATGATCTAAGTCAGTATTTAGATGTAAAAATGCTTACAAGTTTCATTGAGAGTGCTGGAGGGGGGATTTAGGTTTTTTTTCTTTTTCAACCTTTATAACTCCATTCCTGCCTAGGCAAAGAGCAGCACACCAAACTAAAACGCTGTTTTTTCTGTATCAATCCAAATTTTTTTCTGATATAGGCAAGAATTATTTGTTTTACTTCAGAAAGAGGGAAGCCTGGGCAGAGTCAGCTGAAAACACGCTGTTATCCAAAATGACCTGGGAAGAGGCAAAACGCAACACGGAGCACAGCTGGCCTGTTTTTCAGCTGAGATAACTGTGTAAGACCTTTGAAATACTTAGCAGCAAAAGAGCAAATGACATTCAAGCAGCTTGTTCAACAGCATTCGGTTTAAATTTAACCTTCTAAAAGGTATATTGAAATCACCAGCTTGGAATTCGACCCACCTAATCTTACAATTTTGAAACGCCTGTCCTGCACCCGGTGCTGGGAATAGCTTTGCTGCTGAGACCAGCCCTGCCACTTCTCCATCCACTTTTATTGGCTGATGTTCAAATTTTATTTCTTTAGTTAAATTTTCTGGTTAAACATTATGTATGGGCACACCTCATTTGATCAGTTATAGCCATAGAGTTTAGCCAATTTATGTCGAAATAGCCTACTCCTGTCAAGGAAGGGATGGAATTCGCTGAATTAATATAAATTCCTCGAGGCAGTAGCTGCGTCTGAGCAGCACTAAGGGGAACCAATCCTGTTACATTATGGTAGTTCAGAGACCTACAAGTGTTGCCCTTTTCAGCATAGTAAAATCCACATATGATGCATTTTAAGGTAAATAGAATCTCTTTTTTTGATGGATAGATGATGGGAATTATTGATGTGTCTGTCTAATGTGCTGTTCTCTTGGCAGACAGCCTAGGCTTCAGAGCATATCTGAGAGCTCTCGTATGCTGTTAGCGGTTTTTGCAAGTGTTCTCAAATCACATACAAAGACACCAACTCTTGCTCCGCAAGATGTGTGCAGTGGCATTGATCTCAGAGGATGATGCTCCCACCCAGATAGGAGAGAACTGGGCCCACGTCCTTCAAACCCACTGCATGGTGAAGGATGATTAGTTCCCAAGAGCTGTATTTCACCAGCACAAGCTGCCTGTGGTCTGCTGGGACTGGCTGCTCCAGAAGGTGCTCTCAGTATGCTGCATACATTTCTGTGCCTATTCCTTAAACACAAAATACAATGAATACTAAAGTTGTGCCCGTGTGAGGCAGTGAAGGCATGTAGCATCAGTCCCTAAAGCTCTCCAGCCAAGCAAATGCTCTAGACTCCTCTCTTTTCATCTTCTTTGACAGAATTTATGAGCAAGTGTTTCAGCATAGGTGTGGCCATCAAATACAGCCTAGATGAGCCAGACTGTTTCTAAACAAATATTTAAAGAACAAAAACTACATGTAGACATAAGGAACAAAATTCTGGATGTTCTTACTGGCACTCAGGGCATCAAAGGAGATTGTCACTGCTCACGTTCTGCGTGGATGGGCAGCATGGGCTGCCGGCACTTGTCCTGCTATTTTACCTTCTTCAGGTCTGTGTCTAATTGGGCCTAAAAAGAAACACCGTTAAATTTAGCTGAAAACTTGAACAAACATAATAATTGACTGAACCACACATGCTGCTTCAAACACAAGCTTGCCATGGCCCAACAAGAACTGTGTGGAGTTTGCAGCTTTTCCACATGTGCTTTTTTGTAGGCGAGTGTGCAAGTCACTGAGAGTGAGGTTTTTCAGTCAGTGATGTGATGAGTTTGTCAGTTGTCATCAGTGTGTTAGTATTTGTGTTCTGGGATGTTTTAGTAGGATGCCTGTATTTTTCATGTTACTTTTGTCATCATATATGACTGGAGTATGTCGAAGATGATTACTGCGTCTTGACTCAGTTCCTGTAGCCACATTTTCACTATATCAACATACTATATTTGCGATTGTTTTTATTTACAGTACTATGGCTGTTTCTTCTTCCACAGTCTCTTGCTCCTTCTTCATCTCCCTAACCATCCGCTCTCCTGTAGGTCTCAGCTGAGCAGGGACTTGCTGTGCCCATCGTAGCTGCTGCATGGTGCAACATATGGCCCTGCTGCAGAAGCTTGGGTTGTATCCTTCCATTTTACCATAAAATATTTCCTACATATTGTCTGATTATTCTTTTAGCTCACTGGCTAGAAGAAAGCTGGCTAGAGGTTTCAGGATAAAAGACACTATTGCCAGCACATGGAAATTTGCTTTTTCCTGCACTGGTGCTCATCATGCACTTTGGTGGCACAGCTGTAGGCACAATAGTATCTGGAAGATCAGTGTCGCATCATAAGTCACAATTTTCTCAACCAAAAGCCGCCCATTTTCACTCTGGCCAATGTCACTTGTGACAAGTTGAGACAGTATGACTGGCCCTTTTCTCTGGGAATCTTTACACTTGACAGATTCCCTACTTTAGGATCCATTTCTTTTGTGTCATTAATCCTGCCACTCTTATATTTAATTTGATCAGTCCACAATGCATTTGGGAATCCCTGCCAATACTTTCTTTCTCCTCATTTTGAGAAGTATGATTTGTGTAACCTTCAAGAGTATTCCTGACATTACTGAAAGGTCTCTTTTTACAGATGGAATTTATGGATGGGGACACTTTCTTTTTCCTCAGTTACTAATGGTTGCTGTTGCCATGTGTGCTGATATCCTTCTTGCACTATCCATCTTCAGGTTTTTCCCGTGGGTGTAAATAACGATATAAAAGTCTCCTTATGACACGTGCAGGTCTACTGCTTGTTCATCTCAGACTGATTGCATGGTGGAGGTAGAGTACGTGCTATGCTCTCAATACTGGTATTGAATAGGGCCAGGTCTGCTACAAAGGAATTGTATCATCTTTCTGCATTGTTTCCCTGATGCTTTTTTTCCTGAATCCTTTTCCAAATATTTTCTGTGGGTGTTTTTGCTTTTAAGTTACATCTATAGTCAGGAAATTCTGATTGTATACCAAGCCTAATGCATCTTTTGGAACTTTAATAGATTCCTTCTGTTGTCTTTTTGTTTGTTTTTTTCAGGCTACAGCAGTCCTTGACTGAGTCCCTGCTTGCTGATGTTGAATCTAACAAAACTGAAGTGGCCAATGACTCCTTCATACAAGGACTAGATTTCATTAAGCAGTTCAGTCTGCTCACTCAAAAGCTGAATCTTCTAAAAGCAACACCCATAAGGTTTGTTACCTATTTTAAGGACTTGGTGTTCCTAGAAACCAGCACAGTCCTCTCCAAACTGTATCTTCTCCCTGCTTATACAGCCTCCGTAGGCTACTGCCTATGCTTTTACAGCGTTTCAACTTGGAAACCACATAGAAAAATACCAAAATGCTGAAGCAGTGCATACTAGATTTAGATGAGTTCAAGTAAGCAAAAATAACTCTTGGATGCTGTGCTTCATCCCTCTGCCACTGATTCTGTACTAGAAGTACTCTTGAAGGGTGCACAAATTTTATTTGAAGGCCAAATGCAGATATGAGAACAAGCCAGGCAAGGGCTATAGCAGGTTTTCTGTATACCTTTGTTTCTTCCCAGTAGAAGTCAATGATCCTTGAAAGATGTTTGCCTTTCAATGCTATGCTCCTCCTGTAACATCTTGTCCCCAGCTACTTTTGTTCTCGCATTGGCTTTTGGAGGCTTTGATTCGGCTCGAGCTGCTAAGAGCAGGTATTGAGAGCACAGGCTTGGGTGCAGCGTTCTTCAAGGAGCGCTGAGATTTTTGTAGGCAGCGCTTCACTGTAAGAAATGTGCCAAAACCTTCCACAGAGGGCAAAGCAGTTAATTTGGTGCAGTAAGCAGCCATATGAAGAAGAAACTTCCAAGGGTTTTAACTTTAATCTTAGCCTTCATTCTATAATGCTCCAGGGAAGCGGTGTAGTTTTGGGTGTAGTGGGCTGTTTTGGGGTTTTTGGCATCGACTGAAAAGATGTAATAAACTGTTTCAGTCAAATTATGTCATGATTTAGTGCTTGGAAGCTGAACTGCCATCATACTTTCATATATCACTTATGCGGTTGTCTCATTTTTCCTGCTCATCCCATTTGTCCTGGTTCCAGCCAGGCCAGAGTCACCAGCACAGGTGAGCTTGGGGAGGCTGACTCTTGCCTGGCCAGAAGCAGGACACCATTATAGTTAAAAAAATCCAACACCTTTTATTCAGCTTTTCTCCTGGCCTGTCAATATTCTGCGTCTATTTTCAGTCTTTTCCCTTCTTCACGGACAGTGAATCCTCCACCCTGATTAAGGAGTTCGATATCTAGGTGTAGTATTTTGTTGGTTTAGACTATATCCCGTTAGACTTCATGGGTACTAATCTCAATTCAGAGGTTCAATATCATGCCTGGCTTTAGTCTGAGGTGTTTTGAGATTATTTTTTTAAGTGGTTTGAGGAACTTTGTACACATTTTCTCTAGAGCCTCTAGTGCCATTTCTGAGCTCAGCAAGGCTATGCTAACATGAACAGCAGTGCCTCGTTTTCTTTGGGGGAAGGGGGGGGAAGGAGGTTTAACAGAGAAACTCCTTATTCTGCAAATCATAGTTAATGTCCTAGTATAAAAATTAAGTAAGACCATAGTTAATAGGAATATCTCATGTACACATTAAATTTTAAGGGGTATATTCTCCATTCATTTCATGTGTGATTACTCCTCTTTGACATTAATTGGAATTCTGTGTAAAGGCCGAAGAGAGACCATCAGTGGTAATGTAAATTGAAACAAATCTCTGATATAATACAGCTTTTAAAGAAAGAGTCATTCAAGCAACACTGCTTCAGTATCCAAATACTCTGTGCCACTAATGACTAAAGGATCCTCTGGACTGTTAATTATGTAGTGGGATGGTAAAATCTACTGTTGCCACATGAAGGCATTAAATAAATACTGTCAGCTAATAATTTTATGTAGCAAATATTTGAAATTAGCTGCGTAAGATGGACCAAGCTCTGTTGCAGACTCACAGCCTGTCACAGCGAACCGAGGAGGGATAGCTTCAGTGTAGTTTACAGCACCTATAAAAAATGATTGGAAAATTGATAAGAAAGATGTTAGTTCCCGAGCTGTACATCTTAGTCAGCTGAGCTGAAGACAAATTACGAGAACTGCAAGGTCTGACTGCTTCCTTATGCAACTGGGAAAAAAAATCCCTCTTTCTGTTGACAGACAGCTCAGTGCTCTGTCACTGCAGTTCAGCTGGAAAAGGCAGAAACAGGGGATGCTGAAGTGCAGTTCACTTCTCCTTGCTGCTCCCAGACGGCTTGCTCACTGCTGCTGCTGCTGCGCTCCATACAGCCGCACATCAGGGACCCCTCTCCTGCTCCCTGGTGTGGGGCCTGGCTGCTGGTCTGCAGAGTCAGAGGAGACTGAAGCCTCCCTCATGGTAAGGCTTTCATACATCTATCTTTAGGGAGAAACGATAATTTATAATGTATAAATCTCTATCTAAGTCCTTTCTTTACAATGGTACCTATATTGATGCTTTTAAGCAAATTTCCTAAATGGGATCAATGCCCTGATTTCATTTAGCATGCAGCCACACCAGCTGAGATATCAGCACCAGAGAAGAGCATGGGGTAAGAAGGGCACAGGGGATGCTTAAGTTGGCCTTGCTGCTCATAGATATCAGCTTTGCTGATGCTTTCCTCCTTGAAGGCTCTGCTTCAGAACTCACTTCTTCTGTTGGGCCTCAAGTGCTGTTACACAGGGTGTTAAACCAGCCACATACACCCTTGAAAGAAGAAATACTGGTGCTTCTGATGTGCTCTAAGTGATGCTTTGTTCTCCTTCTGATGAGACACACTCATAGAGGTTAACTCCAGTCTCTTAAGCACACAGAGACCAAGATTTGCTTAGACCCAACATTTGTTTCCTTTTTAAATGGAGTTAATTGCTAATTAACTTGATCTACTTAATGGCAGTGAATGCAAATTTATATCTTCCCTAAAAATTGGTTCCAGGAAACAAACAGTTGTTTCTAGTTTCTGCTCATTTGAAGGCAACTTGGGACGAGGTGCAAGCATTTGTTTCTTGAAAGAAATGATTGCAAAGTCAGTAGATTTGCATTTGTCATCATGTGTAAACCATTTCAGGTTATATAGCAACTAATTAAATAAATGCAGGCTGACCAAGCACCTAGCCTATAGGTGAGGTTTTCCCTGAAAGATGAGAAGGGTGTTTAAAAGAGAATGGTTCCATGTGTTGGAAAGCATCAGCCAAATGTAAGCGTGAGAAGATGGTAGGATGGGAGGGATGGACGGACTGTGGTGTGATGTACTTTGAAATGCTTACAGCAACCAGGTTGCAACTTGTTTTGATTAAGGTGTTTCTTATTGCACAGAAGTGAGAAATTGAATATTAACCATATTTATTTTAAAAAAGAATAAAAGTAACCTTAGTCCTGAGATTAGAATCTGGCATGATTTGAGGTCTCTGCAGTAGAATCTGGCATGATTTGAGGTCTCTGCAGTACAATTTAAGCAAACTGCTGTAGTGTTCAATTCGTCGGTTCGTAGTAAGGCTGTGATGTGGGGCAGAGCTTTACTTTCTAGTCTAGGATAACTGAACTTTGTATTTCCAGTACTTGGGGAAGTATTGAGATGCAGAAGCTGAGGGAGCGGATTATTTCTACTACATCACAGTAAGAGTAACTGATAAATCCATAAAAGAAAATAGCAAACATTTTTATTTTTTAAAATGCTAATGATTTTTGATAGTCCAAGTGAATTCTCTTACCTGTATGAAAACATGGGGAGGAGAAGGGAAGGGGTGCTTTGCAGCAGGACTGTGAAGGGTAGCCACAGTATTGCTGGTGTGAAGATCAGAGGAAATAAAACTGGGGCAAGTAAACAGACTTCCTGGTATAAAAACCAGGTACTGGAAGAGAAGGGTCTGTATTACTCTGCATGTTAATGCAAGGTAAGGGGGAAACAGGGAAGAATATTTTGCTGATTTTTTTTTTCTGGGTTGCAAGATCAGCTATTGCTCTGTACGGTATTTTTACACTTTTTAATTCTCATGTTCCTTTCTTGTTCCCAAAATGGCATCTCCTTTCCACTCCCAAGTTTCCCCTTAGCTGTGCTTTGAAAATGCTGTGGGAAGTCGTTTATCATAAATTGTATCACTGAATTGACCCATTTACCACACTGATTCCATGAGAATATTTAAGTTCTCTTTACTTTTGAGAAAAAGCATGGAAACCTTTGCAAAGGGCAGCGTGTGTGTCCTGTGTGTTAAATTACAAACCTCAGCACATAAACCTTAGAGTTCTGGGAAAAGGTGTGTTTAATCCCTGGAGAGTGAGGGAGTGCATCTCTAGCTGGGTGTGTGCCAGAGGCCTCCAAAACCCAGCACAGGCACCAGAGGCTGGAAGTGAGGGCATGATAGTGAAAGTCTGCTAAGGTGTAGCGAATTTATATCCCAAAAGATAGTTTTTTGGGAAGTTTTACACCAAAACCAAACAAGTCCATGGAACACAAATCACCGAGTTGCTGATTTTTCATCACAAAAGCCTGGAATGGGACAGACATGTTGTCAGAAGTTTAGTGTGCTGACCTCTTTTAGGAATGCAGATTTATTTCTTTATACACTGATGTGGTAATTCATATAGTGCTTGAAAGACTGGGCTAGTGACCGGTACTTTAACTGAAGGATGACCTTTTACACCTGTTGTACTAGACCTAGATCCTTCCCAAGAATGCTGCTTTTTAAAAAGTAATTTATTTTTAAAAACCTTACACTAAAAATAAAGAAATCCTTTTGACAAGCCTGTTTTTCAGCATTCCCCGAATGACTCCTGATGTGTCTCATTGAGGGTTCTTATGCTTCTATTTTGAGCTGTTTTGCCAGTACCTTAACACACATACAAACCCCTCAGTGTGTGAAGCTGCAAGGAAGCCAACTGTGTATTTTTGAATAGTTGCTGGAGCTTGGATCCTTCCTTTGTGCTTCCTGCAGCATTCTTCTCTTCTGACTGCTGTTCCTGCTGCTCTTAGCTGCCGCCTCTGCATTTTAAGCCCAGTGGAAGTGGTGCAACATCATGCATTGTTCTGATCCTTCATGCTGGCTAAAAAAGGGTGAGTAAAGTACTTTGGTACTTGCCATGATTTTTTTCTGAGTGAATTTGCGACAGTTTTGGAGCACAGAGGTAGCTTGGGCTTGTCAGGCTTTTTAGGTGAAATGTAGCTGTATCTGAATTCAGAATTCCCCAAGCTCGTTAGATCATGTTCTCATAACGTGATTCAGTGAGGGTACTCTGGGGTACGCATGCTTGGAGTGTGCATATTTGTCTTCCTGCACTGATATTTGTATAGCTTCTTTCAAATTTTTGCCAGGATGACAGTGTTTGCATTTGGCCTACTTTGGTTATTATTAGATTCTTTCTGTGCACCATAATTGACTCTTTTCCGCGATGTCATGTAAGATGCCTGAAGTCTTTTACACGTGTTATTTAAATATTTGATTTCCTCCATTAGTTTGTCTGCATGCCTTGTTTCACTCCTCAGCAATAACCTTAAATGTTTTCATGCCCCGTAACCTTCTGTAAATCTACTGAAAAAAACCAGTAGTAGCTAGTGACAAGCGAACTTGGAAATGTCAATTAGGTGTAAGGGTGCTAAAGAGCCAAATAGTGTCTTGCAAGGGGCTAAGGCTTCCCTGACATTTGGTAATGTAGTAGTAGGGGATTGAGCAGGATGGGAGAAGATCATGCTCAGTAGCTGTTTTGTCAGCTGGGTGAAATGATGAGGTGTCAACAATTTGATCAGTCTTCTCAGATGGGTATTTTCTTCTTGTCTTAGTTGTGATTCTTAATATGGGCCAAATACTGCTATATCCTTGCCTTGTTCTAAGGCATCCTTTGAACCTTGTTTCTGTTCTAGTTAATAAATTCCTTCCACAACCACCATCCAGACCTTGGGGCCAAAGTAGAGTGTGTGAAATTATTTAAGTATTAAAGAAGTGTTTGGTTTTCAAAATTGGGATGGGACTCACACATCAGCATTATTTGAATGCAAAGCTATGTTTGGAATTTGGGGGAAAGGTGGGTGGTGGTGGTGAAGAGGAAGAGTCCAGGTTATTGATTTCCTAATTACAAGCAGGTCATGTCAGACACTACAATCAATAAGCTGTTCCCTTGCATTTCTGCATGACTGGAGCATACTGTGGGTTATCATGGTATATGCTTTTCTTTAAACAGCTGTGTAAATGACCTTATATAAGGGTCAAAGCTGGTAAACTAAAACATGTTGCGAGTGAAATATCAAAGGAATATCTGCTAGCTAGTGAAATTCTACTTTCACGTGACTAAGCAATTTAAGATAAGTACTGTAGCCAAGAATCAAAATGGAATATTTTTTCCCCCAAGTGATAAAGCACAAATTCTTCACACTGCAAAAATATTTCTCTGAGTTCATTGAAGCATCTAACCATCTGACTGGATCATAGCCAGAAGCTAACTGAACAAACTTGTGCTTGTATAGGCTGGAAGCAATGAAAAAAAATATTGCTGGAATATGTAATTTTGAGAAAATATCTAATTCAGTTACTATTTGAATACAGATTATTGGAGTCTATCTCTCTTAATTTTTTAAGCAGGACAGCATTCAAGAACTGGAAGGCAAACGTATATCCTAGAAAGCATTTTGATGGGGGTGGGGGAATAAACCAAACCAACCAAAAAAATCCATCTTTCTTTAGCAGGCTTGTACGTTCATTAGGTTATGAAAGGACATATGTCAAAGATTACTGTTCTCTTCTTTCCTCTATTGGACATCAAATACACATTGAGTTCACAGAGGACTGAAGGTCTCCAAGTTCCAGTGTATCAGTCAGGTGCCAGGTATTTCTTTTCTTGGGAAACCAAACTTTTACTTTGGCATGGATTTTTTTTTAATTATTTGCTAAAATTTTTGAGAACAAGAACAGGATGGACACTAGCAGGTCTGCAAAACAGTAATTGTCTTGTTGATGTGAAAAACAGCTCACAGCACTACAAATATCCAAGTCACCTTTTTGAAGTGTACTGGAGGTATCCTCCATGGGAATGGTACAGGTGGTGATGCATCAATTTAATCTCAGCCACCAGAATTAAAACCTGCTTCAGTTCAGATGCTATTTGCATTAAAATGCCGCTGTGTCTAGGCTAGTAAATCCTGCTCCTCTGATGAGTAGCAGGTAAGCCTGTTCCTTTCATTAGGACCTCAATTGAAATCTTCAAAGCAAAGAAGTATCAATGCCAATATTTACCCCAAAACTATGCTCAACAAAAATAACTGGCTCTGCAATAAGTCTTCAAGATTTGGGTTTAACAGGTTTTTTTGCAGGATAATTTGTTTTGGATCCTCAGGAAAGTGGGGAGAATGTGGGGATATGTATGTCGTCTCACAGACCAAGCCTGCTCTCGCAGACAGCTAGCACAACAACTGTGATTGTAGAGAGAATTCGTCTGGCTCCAGAGTAATTGAAGCTGATGGCCTGTATGGAACTGAAGCACATCTGCCTCATTCAAGGAGGAGAGATGTTCAGGAAATTAATATTGCTGCATACTGTATTTTAGGAATTAACTAGCTGTGATAGAGAAAACATGGATTTAAGATGACAGTCGCAAAGTGGAGAGGTTGTAAGCTAACAGGAAACAGGCTTGCTGGAGCAAGTAGTCTTTATTGGTGCTGTTCATTCTTTATGGCTTGCCTTGCAACATCTGACTGTTTGGGCTATTTTGTTCACTGGTCGTCTTGCTTGCAAATTCAGGAAAACAGAATTTAGTTCTTCAAGGCACCAAGAATTACAGCTTAAATAAAGGATTTGGTCCCATGCTTAAAGTGAAATAATATGTGCTTAAATACTCTGTTGAATCGGATCCAGAATGTTCACCATCTCCTGGGACTCATCGCCTGACAAGTAACTCCTTTGCTGCATGTATCTGGAGACTAGTTCTAGGTAGTTAATGTACAAGAACTGTTTTACTGCCAAATTCTTGAAATGGCCAAAATCACCGCAGTAAGAAGTTAATTCTAGTTGCAGGGAGTAAAATGAGAGTCATGTTTTCATTCCCTTAATATTTACTGTTGGACACATAACGGCAAATCATGTTGCATCGCTTTGGGATACGCAGAACTTTTGAGGTACTTAGTCCAAGTTCAGTCTCTTTAATTTTCAGGTGTAAGATCTCAGCTATAGCAAGTTGTTATGGTCACCAATTTATTCACATCTGAAGTTTATGCATTTGTAAATGGATTACACAAGGGTTTTTTTTAGGAAATGAAAAATCAGTGTGCTTTAAGATTAATAGAGCTTCTGAATTGTATGGGGATGAAGAAAACAAACAGAATCAAAAATGTGCTGCAAACTTGTTTACTTACCTACTCAGCTCTTTGTTTTAACATCTGAAAATATTATTTGTAACTTATGCTTCTCGCCTTCAGCTACATCTCTAGCACATAAAGAAAAGCTAGGAAGAAAGAGGAGAAAAATGAATATTGTAGCTCTGGGAAACAGATCAAATGATATTTAGAAACGTAATTGTAGCAGCTTTCTTATATGGGGAGACTTCTAGATTTCCTTTGCTCTGGTGCACCAACTAAAGGCCTGCACCAACTAAAGGGCTGTCTTCCAATATGAGGTCTGAGTTAATGTCTTAAAATTAACTTAATTATGTACAGAATGTTTAACTTCATCAGATTTTTTTTAAAAAACAGCTATTTTAGTGATCTAAAATACTTGATTCAAAGAGTGAGGAAAACTGAAATACTTGTAGAAGTGGGGTTTTGATTGTGGGGGGTGAGGGAAGATGAAATATAGAAGGAAAAATCTGTTGGGTGAAGCAGCAAACGGGCACTGTAAGTGCTAGGGACAAGGGCATGAGGATGGCACACTGATCACAGCCAGCTGCAGCCCAAGCAATGCAGCCTTGAATTGACAGTGGAGGTGGCTCAGCCGTGAGGGAAGGATGCCTGCTAACTGCTCCTCTTCTCCACGGAGCATTAATAAAGACTGTGTTTCAAATCAAATGCCTTCTCACCAAGTGTCTCATCAAAGACCAAAATTATTTTCTTTGGATTGCAGGAATTTTTGTGGCTATTTAATCTGCAGAAATGACACTTGGATGATGTTATGCCATGTTGTAGGTGGTGCATGTTGTATAAGTTTGTAGGTGGAAAGCTGCAGCTCTTTGTTAGATATTGGCTCAATAGTCTGAAGTATCTGGAGGTATGCTGAAAAACAATATTTAAAAATACCTGTACTAGTTGGATAATACTATGGAAATATTGCTCTTACATAGTGACTTTTGGTGTAGATCTGATTGATTCTGAAAGACACCAATGAATGTAATGTCATGTGGTGATTAAAGAATGACACTCCTTTCATTTACCAACATGACTAGTGATCTTATCCCTATTTATGTAACTTTTATTATGGAACTTTGATGACAGTTGTTCTATGACAATGCTGGTTTGGAAGGCATTCAGAGGTCTGAAGCTGGAGACAGACATCTGCTGTGCTGAAGGTCTGAACAGAGAGATTGCTAAGCAAAGCAGATCAAACTGTGGGCCAGAACCTCAGTCTTGCTGAAGGTCTAATGGTACTCACAGCTGGCACTGAAGTGATCACAAAGCCACCCTAAAAAAAGCCATTGAGAACATGCTGTCTGGAATTAGCCCACCTCCTCTTCTTTTTTAATGGCCTTTTCTTCTTCCTTTCTTCTCCTGAGCTTCCTTTTATCTGGCTAATGGGTTGTGGCTAGAAGTCAGAGAGGATGGGCCTGGAGCCAAGAGAATGTTCCTATGTGTGCTCCAAAATCTAGCCTGCAAAATGAGTGTTAGGAACCAGTGTTGCAAGTATAAATTGCAGATCATGCTCAAGTAGAGCAGGATAAAGGTCTCACGAGGTTCAGCTAGTCTTGCACTGTCCATTTTGCCCGTGTGTATCAAAGTTCTTATCAAACAAAGCCTGATGTTGGAGATGTCATTAAGTGATATGTATTTATTCTTTTTGTTAGACAACGGTAAAGGAAGAGTTCATTTATTTTCTTCTTGCAAAGTTCTCACTCTCCCACCTTTTCATCTGGGCACAGTTGGATACAGGTCTGTCATGTTTCTGAGTCCTAGAGTGTCTATTTAAAAATGCTGATTTGTATTCCTAAACCACGATGCTGTAAATCCAAAAACTCTTAAAAAAAAAAAGTTTGGGTTTTTTTTAAAAGCTTTTCCTAACAGGTTATCTAATTGTTTTTCTACTTACTATCTATTGATTATATAATTCAAGTAATTCTTCATCTGATTATCTCTAAGCACTATATCATACTCATCATAACACATTATCATAATACGTATATTGTACAATTTCATTATATCCACCAGTGACTCAAAATCCAAGCTGATATAACTGAAAGAAGAGTCTAGAACATTATAGTTTGCTTTCCTACTGTGGGAGTCTGATGTAAGGCAGACTCTTGAATGTCACGTGAAAGGATGTGCACTTTTATAAACCAGCTTTTCTCCTAGGAGAGATGCAGTGGATAATAAAGTAGCTAGGACACCAAAGCAGACTTGAAAATCCTTGCTGTAGTCAGGAAAAAACCCTGAAGTTTCTGTTGCTTGATCATCAAGAAAGATATTAGATGACCTGACCTTGAGATCTCATCCCTAAATGTTAAGCTTTCCAGAAGGCAATCGAGTAAAGCTTAACTTGGGCTCCTTCAGAAGGGAATTCAGAGCACCTGCCTCTGCTGACAGGAAAAGGGTCCTGGGGCTCTGCTAAATAGATTTCTTGGTAAAAACCAGATAACTAAATTCAGATGGGAATAACACTCTGTTTCTCCTAAGGTTTCAAGCAGAGAGACAAATTTTTCTAGATAAAGCTTTGCAGGATTAAGGAAAACAGTTGCTTCACCCACGATATACAGATTTGTTTGTGTGCAAGCATGACATCATCTTATATTATTAGGTATCTGGAGAAGGTCTGTAAGTAACTGCCTACACCCAGATGTGTCTATCAGAAGCAAAACATGGACTTCATAGCACCTTCTCTTAAAATTCAGTAGAAATTGTTGGTCCAGTGATGCAGTGTATGGGAGGATTAATAATACAATGTTACACGTGTTATACAAACAATTCATACACTCAAGAACCAGACACCCAGTGCCATTTTCAGATGGCTAGGGTATCCTGTCTAGCCTTTGCTTGCTGCCTCAGAGCAACTTGGTTCTCTTAGACATACTGCATCCCACTGCCAGTCCTGCATGGATGTCACTGATAGCCTAGGATGTCTCAAATATCACAAAACAACACATTTGAGCACCTGCATCTCACCACCTCTACTTGGAATATAAATGTTGCATTTTAACAATGCAAATTGGTGTTAGATACTTGTCACCAAGATGCTCCATCCTTAACTAAAGTAACTACCAAACCATTGTTACTTCTGATGCAAACATATAATCAAATCTAAATTGTTGTGGTTTGGTTTTGGGGCTCTTTTTGCAACCCAGAATTGAAAAAACAAGTCCTTAGCAAATTTGATCCTCACTTCACAATGCAAAGTAATAATGTTGTTACAAAACAATTAAGTACCAAAAGCAAAATGGCAGTTATTTGGAAACCAGTATAATTCTTGTACCCTTAGAATTTTCTATATTGTGCATCAGAGAATTTTTACATCATTGCATTAAATTTCAGCTGGAGCATATGGAATGTAACAATTTACACCAAATGTACTTTTGATCTGTAATGAATTATCTCCATCGGAATGTGTAACAGTCTATAAAGCTGTCACATCTATAACTTCAATAATAAATTAGAAGGTTTAGACAAAATGTCATGAACCGAAATCTTCTTCATGTTTAGTCAAAACAGTAAACTTCTCATTAATTCTCATGTTGGGTTTTATTCTCCCTTACACACGAAGTGCAACAAAACTGCTGTCTTCTGTCAAATGCCTGCAGTGGATAATACATGTCTAGTGCGCTACCACACTTGAAGGTAGTGCAATACAAGAGGTGTAGGAGCAGGAAAGTGAGGCTTCATGAAAGACTAGGGGGTTTTGTTTTGTTGTTTGGTTTTGTTAAAAAAGCTTTTTTAAAAGAAAGAATTCATAACCTGAAGTCTTTTGAGGAAAAATGTTATCCTCTTTATAAATGTTTGATTAACTCAAACCAGTTTTCCCTTGGAAAAAAAAGTGAATGGAAAATTTGCAATCACTTGCATCTTGTGATGCCTTGTTGCTTTAGTGTCTTTGCCATATTTCTCTGACGACTTCAGCAACGCTCAGGTCTGTTGCTGTAATATGTAATAAGTCATGTTTGGAAAGGAATCTGCAAAACAAATGTTCTTCCAAGTCAAGAAGTCGAACGTTCAGAGTTCAGTTAGCAGTTGATATGTGTTTCTTATTACTTCCTACATCTCTAATATAAGTTACAGGCTTCTTGAAAAGAAGCTCAGACTGACCCAGGGAAAGTTCTTTCACCCTTGTACACTCATCTCTTGGTAACATGCTCTACAGAGAAGCGTTCATAAAAAACACGGAAGATGTTAGAAATTTTTGTGACAACATTGAACACCCAAAATAAGATATGCCCCTATTTAAGATAATGAGAGTATTGCTATTGCTCCTGATGAAGCCAGAACTAGGATGGTATGCTGGACATTGCTGCTTTTTTCATTAAATTAGGTCTGGTTTCTCATTCGTTTAGGTTTCTTGCAGATTGTTCAGAATCAACTCTAAAACCAAACCTCTGGTCTGCTACATGTTACTGACAAGAAAGTATAAAATTTGAAGCGCTTTTTTAAAGAAAAAGCTAACGTGCCAACAGGTCCAAAATAAACATTTTCTCTGTGGTGCTTTTTCTTTTCTGAACTTGAAATTCAAAATTATAGTTCTTATCACTTTAGTACAGTGTTTCTCTACTAGCAATCAAGAGCTCTTATAACTTTATAGTCTACCAAAATTTTACAATCTATTCTGAAATTTTCTGCCTTTGGCATACATTTTTAAATGGATACATAAATATACAGACATGTCAAATGTTCCTGTAATGGTTATAAATACACTTGGCTTAATGCAGGGGTTATTTTGCCTCTGTAACCGTCTCCTGCTGATGTCAGGGGCCCTGAACCCGTCTCTGTTTCTCTAACCTGGGAAAGCACTTAAACTAGTCCTTAAATTCCAGCACAGGAATAGATACCTGGCATCAAAAGGCTAACCCTGTGTGTAAATAATTTGTAGGTTATCTACTAGCTCCTTAGAGGAAAGGAATTAGCTTCACAATATGCTCAGGCTTCCATAGCTGCAGGGGCAAAAGTCACGCAGATCAGTAAGACCCAGTGCGTAGCAGAAAAGAGGCCAAAGGTTCACACGCAGAAAGTTTCCGTCTCAGCACACACAATTTATTGTGACTGTGACCTTGTAGAACGTTATCAACAGAGTGGATACTGCTGAAAATATTGCATGTGTCAGACATGATTACAGCCAATACATTCAGAAGAGAGTTGATAGCTTTATATCTGTTCTTACACAGATTTCTTTATCTTTTTTTTTTAGTTCAGTAACTTATGGGGTTTTTTCTTAGGTACTTAATTTGACTAATGTATGGTTGATGTGGCCAAAGTGACCTATGACAGAATTGCCTAAAATTCATCATGAATAACAACTGTAAATTCTAGATTTTAACAAGCAACATGGAGAGAGGGGCTAAGCAAAGCCCAGTGTAACAAAGGATAAAAGGAAGGCAATGAGGTGTGCAATGTTAACTCCAGTGCATACAACCAATAAAAGGACCATGTGGATCCTGGGCAGCGAGTCATTGATAAAAGTCATTGATAAAAGTTGATATTGGTATGAAAGCTATTCTTAGCCTGCACAAATAGGTGGAAAAAGTCTGCTATGGGCAGCTGGGAAGATTTCTGCCCAGAAGTCCCAGGAAGGAGAGGTGACAATATTAATGGAAATGGACAGCTCTGATTCTTCTTTAGGTCATCTGTGTCCTCAGTAATTCAAGTCACTTCCACTTTCCTTCATTAGGATTTAGCATCATCTTCCATCAGCCTGAGTTAGCTTTCAGTCCAGCAACAGCAGCCTTGAAGAGCTTTAGCTGGGTCTGAATGTCCCTGTTCTATTCACTATAGCTCTGCAAAAAATAATTTCATTTTAGTTGGTGAGTCCATGTATGTTTGGTTTTTGTTGTTTTGGGTTTTTTTTTCTAGAGAAGGTATGTACATTTTCATCATTGCAAAAACAAATATACATTAGATTTTACCTGTTGCTTTGGCTTATCTATATACTAAACTCCAACCCAATTGTAAAAAGATGGTAAATTCCTTATACCTTAAGAGTTTACCCAGAAAAATCAGTGTTGGAAAAATGACAGCAAAAAGAGTCATGTAAGTAATATGACTTTGCCATGTGCTCAAGTATTTTTGGAGCCCAGACAGTACATTAAGAAGTGACAGATTCATGTAGTTTGGCTGGTGATTTATAAAGTTTGCTAGCTGATTTAATAGAGTGCTAGAAAGCGTTGTTGTTCGACCAAGTAGAGAATCATAAAATGGTAATGAATGTTATGACAGTTCATGAATATTTCATTTGGGGTCTCTTTCAGACGCCTGTTAGTTTATCTCGAGATCTAGGTGTATACTGCATATAAATCTGATGGAGGGTAGAACTGCACAGTATGTGGTGAGAGAGGGAGGGGTGGGGTTTGGTAAGAGCAGTGTGAGTTTGAACAAGTTTCTGAAAAGCACCGAACCTCAGTTAAGTTCTCTACTAAGTGGTCATGAGTTGTAAAGTATCTCTAGAGCATCAAGTAGTGGTCTCATTTCTTGAACATTTAGAAACAACAGATAGTGTCCTCCTGTACTGTTAGCACTTGCTTATGAAACAAGATTGAATCCCATCCCACAGTCTGAAGGCTGTATGGGACCTCCTGAAGGGTCTTGTTTTACTTAAAAAATTAGTTTGGCATTAGCCCATAGGATCCAAGATTCAGCTTCATTTTTATACCTGTGGGCCAGATGAGCTTGTATTTGAGGATGCCATGCACTGCTTCCATTGAATTAGAAGGAAGCTGTTAGACAATTTCTCTGCCACTATCTATATTGTGGCACAACTTCTTTGACACCATCTGAAGACAAGAAGTGGCATTACGTGAAAGCAGCAAGGCCTTGGCAGTTCGTCACACTGGTTGATTTGCCATTTGTGAAGGGATTCGATTCAGTGTGTATCTGTGTCACATAAACCATTATGGACCTTCAGGAAGAAACCCTACGAGTCTGCTTTTACTAAATTAATTTGGTGCTGCACTAGAAAATAAAACGTGCAACTTCCCTATGTAGTTTGTCACGTTTTATTATAACCAGCCTGGGTAACTGGTGCAGCCTCACACAGGTAAGCCCAAAGACATTTTTTTAATTATCATCACCACGTCTTGGACAGTAACACACTGAGGAAACTATGTACACAAATGTTTCAGTGATGACTTCTGAGATAGTTTGATCGACATTTGCAAGATGGACAAAGAAGTCAGAAAATATTTGTGAAGAATTGCTGCGAACCAGAGGGAGAGGGAAACGCTGTCCTAGCAGATTTGACTTATGTATACAGTAATTTATTTGGCCAGTGGTTATTACTTAATAATCAATCTTTATTATTACATTAATTCTAATTGGGATATATGAAACATGTAGTGCATTGACCACATGACATCAGTTTACCTGCTGAATAATTTAAGCTATTTCCTTCTAATACCTTAGGCTGCAATATCGTTACTTTAAGGCTGTCCTAATATTCTGGTTATATTGATGTTATTTCACTTGTTATTACCTTCTTGACATGAAATTGTTTTTCAAATATGGAAATCTTGCTCAAATATTTCTAGATGACAGAATCCTCTATTAAGTCTATAATGTATCATAATAACAAAACAGCACAACATAAAGCAAATGATTTGTTTTCTAACCTGTAAAAGCCTTCACAGTAAGGGGACAAAATACGCCAGAAGGAGAATTTTGGTCTGTATATTTTTTATATTTTCTTATCCATTTTGCCAGAATGCAGGGAATAATCTTGCTGATAATACAGAAGCAGCAAATGCACAACTATTAAATGGACTGTGTGATTTATCCCACTTCACACTGCTTTATAAGCCATATGTATCACTCCTGTGAGTTGTCTTCTACTTAAAGAATTGTAAGAAATGTATCTTACTATTACTTTTATTGATAAAGCCGACCAAACCACCTTAATTCATTCTTCATCCAGATTCTTTTATCACAGTGTGGTTGTGATTAGGATTCTGATCACCCTGTATGCCGCTCTGAGATTGAGAGGCTCTGTCTACTCATCTATTATTCTTCATGAAGCAAAGCTCCAGTGTACCATCTGTTTTCTTACTGAATCTTGCATGTAGCTGCAAAGAGCCGGTCACCAGAGATTGAGTATGGCAAGTGAGCTCTTGGCTTGTTTGGACACAGCCAAGCATTCACTGCTATTGGCTTGTTTGAGGTTTAGGCGAAAATAAATTACTGTTCTCTGCTCCATTTTAATTTATATTTGATCTGGTATTTAATTTTTATTTCATTTATAATTGGTCATATTTGATCTTGCATTTTTGTTGCTTTTTTTCTGACCAAAAATCAATTGGGAAAAGCTATGAACAGTCATGATGTAGGGCTTTGACTGCAGATAGGTCTGTCTCGTGTTTTATAATACAGTTTGCATTAACAAAGGCTGGTTTGTGCTGATGATGCCTGCCCCTTTGGACACAAGGAACAGAGAACGTTCCTGGTGTGGCTGCCCTCAGGTAAAACATGATAGCGTCAAGCAACCAAATATACCTGAATATCACCATACTACGATTAGCCAGGTCATAAGGTTAACTTTGCTTTATGCTGAGAAGAATGTAGGTTTGCAAGGGACCCAGGCACTGCGAGTTTACATTATGTTGTAGAAGGCTGAAGGGGCAGGGTGCTGAACACTGCAAAAGGCTATCTCCAGGATGTCCCACCATCCCTGCCCTGTGTACTGCTGTCTCCTACTGCAGAGAGGAGTAGCTCTACCCAGCTCGCTGCCACTGAGCTTTCCCTGTCTTCCTTGAGGCTTTTTTTCCTTTAGACTACACGATGCTATTGGAGCTTCACAACCTGCAGTATTTTATAATAGTCTGCGCTATTCCCCAAAGAGCAATAAAAAGTAGCTTTTGAGGCTCCTCTTTTTGATCCATTATTTAGAGCCTGATCTGTGCTGTCTGCAATCCCCACATCAGTGCCAGTGGCCCTGCAGTTCTGCAAATTCCCTTCAGGACTAGACTAAAGTCATAAATCTTTTTTTAGGAGGTATTTAGATATCATCATAGTACAATTTTTTACAATCTGCTCCTCTTACCATGGATTTCATTTTCATAGCGGAGAAGGACTGTCTAAGGAAACAACTCTATTTCTTACAGGCTCTCAGTTTCCAGATTAAATTTTTACTTGGCAACAAAACTTCCTTTCCCAAGATGATGGTTAGACTGTATTGGTCCTGGGCTCAGCTCAAGCAAACATTTGTGCTTGTACAAAACCTGGCTATTTTCCCCATATGCTCAGTAGGACTCTGGGAATGGAGCCATACAGGGTCAGCAAGACCTGAAGTCATTAGCTCTGTGCAGATCCTACATCAAGCAATGCAGGTTATTAGACTATGTCAGTAGTAGCAAGGGAGTTTATTTTTGTTTCGTTCCTGTAAATGACAGCTTTATAATATGTGCACACTTGGGCAATCGATCTCTTTTCTTTTTTTTCCCCTCTCCCCTTTTACAGCAGGAATAAAACCATTCTTTTCCTATAATATGCCAAGGCCTTTTTTCACTTCCATTTAATTCATCTTGTGATACAAAATGTTTTGCCTGACGTGGCAGCCTGGTGATGCCACACGGCACTCCAATACTGCATCATGATTCATTCAGATGCCATAGCTGCACATGCTAATTGACAGAATGAGTACCTGGCAGAGTCTTTAGCCCAAGCAACTCACAGCCTAATGATGCTGATAATGCTGTGTGGTGCAAATCCACAGACTCCTGGGCACACTGCTGGCAATATGCGGGCAGAGGTTTTGCAGGCTTCACCTGTGCATCACCAAGGAGTTTTGTGTGGGCTTTAAAGCATCCCAGAAGGCAAACTGGCTGAGTGAGTGAGACTCATGTGAGCATCTGAGTGACACAAGAAGCAGCAGGACTTCCTTTCCTGCTGGGTGAAGGGCCCTTGCACAGGGGTTCAAGGAGGAGCACAGAGGTTTGGCGCCTACTTCAAAGACTAAAGGTGTGTCTTAAAATAGTCCTTGAAATGCAGTTCACCCCGAATGCTGCTCACAGGATTACCTTGGGGATACAAGTTATAATGGTATATTACCTTGTTTGGCCTCAGTCCCTCTCTGACATCCAAAGACATTTTTTTCCTATTTTTTTTCTTTTTTTCTCTTCTGTTTTTTCCTTTTCTCTCTGTTTTTTTAATTTTTTTTGGTGGGGGGAGGGGAGAGGGGATGTCTCCTTTTTTTGTTTTATTTTGTTTTTTCCTTTTTGCTTCTATTTGCTTTTTTGCTTCTTTTTTTCTACATCCCCCCCTGCCCCTTTTTCTCCCCCTTCCTTCTGACACATTTCCAGACAGTAGAATTGGGTTGAGAGGGTGCTGAAGAGAGGTCTCCTGGATGGCCATTACCTTTCTGTGAAAGAGTGGAGCACTGCCCTTCCCTCCCAGACATCAGTGCAACTGCCATGCTCACTGTGGTTTGCATGTGCGTACTTGGTTTCTTCCTAAATCCTTCCTAACGAATCCAAAGTCCTTAATTTTTGGAAAACCTTTAAGCTTTCCAAGTAACAGCTGCATTAGTTTATTTTGCTGATCACAAAAGTTGGCTCATGAAGATGAAGAAAGTTTAGGGCCCAATTCAGAGGTAATCCTGTGTGGACTCATCTGGAGATTCAGGTGCGAGCAGGTCCAGGAGAAGGAAGCATAAGGTCTCTCATGACTCCTAAAAGCAGTAGTCTCCAAGTCTTCTAGCTGAGATTGTAGTTGTGAACCCTGTTATCACCAGCTACAGAATCTCAAGGAAGGCAAAGACAGGAGCCTGGAGACTAAATGGTATGTCAGAAATGAGTCAACAAAAGGGTGAGATTCACTCAGCCATCGTTCTGCAGAGTATAGAATTCAATATCAGTGCTAGAAGTGCATATGGAACAAAAGTAACAATATCATCAGGGATGTCCCACAAGCAGTCTCCTACACTCAGCAGTGCCTCCTAGGCCCTGCTGGTGTGAGGAGATGTATATCAAAGGGAGCCTTACTCCTTTTACTGTCATCTAAGATGCTTGCCCATGAAGCTGTGGACCTGTCATCAAAAAAAGCAACTTCAGTTTAAGACTAGAAGGCATCTGCTGTATCTAGAGGGATTGATCAGGCAATGGGAAAAGCCTTCATTCTCTGGCCTGTGGTCTGCAAGTAAGCGATGGTCTCAGAGAGACGAGCTGTTGCTTCTGCCAGCGCTGTTTTGCTGTTTTCTCTCTTTTGGGTGTTTCATTTTGTCTTCTCTCCAAAACAGCTGTTATAACACCATCTGGAAAAAAAACTAGCTTGATCTTATGTAACAGGCTAAAACAACCGCTAGCAGTGGTGGTTTGCCATGGAAGTAGGCAGACTCAGAACCTCAAACCTCATTTAACTGCCTCATATCACAGAATGACAAGGTCAGGCTAGTATTTCAACCATCTGAACCCATTCATGCTACTGAAATCATCCGCATCACAGTGTAATAATTGAGTAACGCTTCTGCTGTAACTCTGGCCATGCTCTGAAACCCCTCAGGCTGAAAGAGTCTGTACGCAAGGGAGATTGTCATCTGAATCTCTGCAAACCCCTCCTTGCCCCTGCGTACACTTGCCTACATTATTAATTGTTTGTTTGGGCTTCTTTGTGGTGATCATTCTTTGGTTATCACAATTGTTATTGCTTTTTGATAAGTTGCCACACATATTATCTAACTAGATATAACGTGTCTGAAATAGGGAATAATTAATTTCCCTGAATAGGGAGAAATGAATTAACTGCTGCTTTCAGTTCTGATACCGAAACCGCATGTGACACAATCCTGTTGGTCAGAAAAAGCAGACTGAGGTGCTAACGGCCATGTTATCTGCGAAGTACAGCTACTGCCTTTCCACAGATTGCCTGGGGGAGAAGTACAGAACAGTGAATTCTCACATTTCAGACTTCCTCTTGATAAAAATAAATATGTTTGATTATTCAAATATATGCTGATTGAAAAACAAAATTCAAAGTAGATATTAAAAAAGTAAATGGAAGGATACAGTCATGCTTAGGGCCTAGCACATGAAAGGCTCATTTTTGTAACCATTTTTGCGCTCCATCTATGATACTGGATAACTCTGCCAGGGCAGATCCTCAAAGCGGCCAAACAATATTGTAATCAACCTGGCGGTGTGAAGATCTTTAAGCAGCTCTTGAGGATCTGGATTTGGTCCCTGTGGGCCAGTCCCACACCTTTACAATAACAAAAACTAGTTTTCTGTTTCAAACTACAGTTTGTAGGTACACTGTGAGTGAAGACAATGCTTCTGTGATGGAGACCATATTATAGCTGTTGCAAAATTCTTGTGGATGTAGCAGTTAAATTTGTAACTTTGCTGTGCTCAACATTTAGGTCTAAACTTTATACAGTTAACCATCTCAATTGAGAAGTTAAAAGAAAACAATAGAAGTAACGTACAGGAAGTAGAGACTTTATGAATTCAAAAAGTCAACATAATTCCTATTAAAAAAAAAAAACTGTTGCAGGGGATGCCACGTGAAGGGGCTTCTGTTATTACCATTTCAAAATATGGGCAGTATAATACATTACCTTCATGCACGCAACTTGGCAAACTTTAACAACTTCACTCATTGTGACAGCAGCTTGAAGCTGTCTTTCCTTTTGTAGGGAAACAGGAAGGTAGAAAAGTTTTCTGTGGTTGTAACTTCATTTTCTGCAGTGATGACAAATCAGTGCCTCTTAACCTCCAGCTTTTATCATGAAATGTGCATGAGAGGGATGAGAAAGTTTAAAGAAAATGAGGCAGCGGGTACATACTCCATTTTATTTATTTAATATCTTGAATTATTAAAAAGACAGGTGCTGCTCGGCAGACAGCTTCCATTGTTGTATGAACTATCAACCAGTAAAAGAGCAGCGTGTTGACAGATACCTTGACCGTGAATTACAATTACAGGGATTGAACCATGAAGGATAGAAAAAAGTGAATCCTGTTATATTTATAGCCAGAGTGAACAGAAGCCTACAGATACATGATAATAGTATAAATCGGCATTAATCATTTTAGGATTAATCCCTCATTAAATAATGAATGTAGAAGATCACAAACTAGAGGACCTCTTTGCTAAATGACACTTAACACTAGGGCAAATGATGCTGGTAGAGTGGTAACAGGCTGCAGTGCTTTAATCTGTAGGTCATTGACTTGAATCTGTCTCAAAATGCTAATGATTAGTGGAGAGTCAAGGATCTCTTCACTGATCTAGACATTTATGTTCAGAAAATGGCAAGAACAATGCAGGAAACAAATTAAAGACAAAAGAAGAATATAAAAGAGAAAAATGCAGTGACAATTTCTTTTCTTTTTTTTTTTTTTGCCTTTTACAATATAGGCAAGATGCTAAAAAAATCTTCCTTAAGGAAATGAACTGTCTTTGCTTATAAAGGTACCTTTGAAAGAAGTGTGCTATATTTACTTTTCCAAGAATATATAGCATGTGAATAGACTAAAAAAAAAAAGTATGATATTGCAATGTGTGTCCCTAACTCATGAGCAAAGAATACAATTTTAACATTTAGTATAGACTAGGAATTTTGGTTCAAGCCTTTTCATCTAATGATGTTGTTATTTTTGTACATGATGTTGGCGGTTTTGTGTGTGGCTTCCTGGGCATGGACTACTGAACTAGAACTAAGATTAGATTAAAGCTCCTCTCTCCTAAACTCAGTTTGATTCAGAATAAAATAATTTCTAACACAATTGCTCTGTGCAGAAATCCACAGCTGAAGAAAAGTAGTGTTATTTCCTGCTGTTTATATTTTGCTCTGCTTTCAAATATTGACTATGAGGAGACGTCCACGTGGGGATTTAAGTGTGCTTTCAATTTCCATCATAAATTCCTCTGCACAGCCTCCTCATGTAAATAATCCATATAGTATCAGTCCTTGAAATATACCCACTTACAGGCATCTCCCGTGGCATCTCCTCACTGGATAGTCACTGTTTTGCTGTCGGTGGGTTTTACATTCTTCCCAACCTCAACAGAGAATTGAGGCCAGTCACAATCCTGTCTGAAACTCTAGAGTAGGGGTTCCTCATTTTTTTGAGATGAGAACTGTGTGAGAAAATTAATGTTCTCCTTGTTATTTGGTTCAGCCTCTCTCTAGGACTGCCTTTGCCCTGGTTGCACTTGGAAAGCCCTACTTTGCTCATCAGACTCCATTCACAGCCACCTCACACTGTTTTTATCACAGTTGCCTTTGTAGGGACACTTTACATGGTTGTGCAGAGTGCCTAGCACTGATTTCAGCAGAGCTCATCCACTTCATGCTGCTCGCAACGGGCCAAAAGCAGAGCTCCTGGGCAGGTATCTCTTCTGCAGAGCACATGCCTGTGTGCCAGACATCTCCCACCTCTTGAGTCCCTGCATCTACACTGAGTCATTCCTTTATGTCACCCACTCAGAGTCCTCTCTCTAGCACTGCGCTCCTCTTCTATGGTTAAATTATCTGAAGTCATCTAACAGGTCAGGTAAAGAGCAAACGCTGAACCAGAATTTTTAAAGGGTTCCATTTGCTGTTGAATAGCATATGAAATTTTTATAATTAATAAAGTCAGTGAATTTAGATCCTGAAAATAATTCTATCAAAGACATAAACTTTTTTGGATGTCTGGGAAAAGCTGAAGACACTGCTGCTCCTACTTATCCCTTCAGCGGTAGCAGCTACCTACTATAGTAAGGGAATAATTTTTCACAGTGGAATAAGATGGTGTTTTTATGTTAATTCTTAGTGACGAAGCATCAGTGATTTAACTTACATGCAGGTCCACTTCCTAACAGGTTGTTGGACCTGTTTCAGCTTTCTTTGTTGCCAGTCCTCTTCTGCTACGGAACAGAATTTGTGATCCAGAGTGGAGACTGTAGACATAAAAATAGTAATAGACAAACTGGCATCCAGACACTGCCTATGCTGTCACAATTATGCTGTTCTGTGTTCTTCTGGTGGTTGGATAACCTGCATGGGGCATTATGTTCATGTTGTTAATAACGTTTCATGACATTTTGACTCCTGTGCAGCATGGTGGATTTGAGCGCTGTCAAGAATTAAATTCACACCATTCACTCCTGACCATTTCATAAAAGAAATTTCATTTAACAAGTCAAACAGCAAAATGAAGAGTGTGGGCAGAGTCAAAGGCTTTCATTTAAATAGTATTTATTGAACTACCTGCAGTCCAGCAAGTGAATCCATCTGTACGTAGCACACAAAAATCACATCTGCTTCCTTCCACCAAAGTTTATGAACACTCTTCTCTGCTCCTTTGTTGCAAAAGCTTTGATCGTTTCTTAGAACCACTAAGGACCACATGAACTCTGAGATACCCTCTTGATTAACTCATGTTAACTTTCTTAAATAGTCTTAAATGCACAACTTTTTGTTAATTAAGCTCTGGACAGATGCTTTCATTCAGCAAGGGGTTTCAGGATGCTGTCATGCTGTTGTGTGCAGCTCCTGGGACGATTAGATGATTATCTTTCAGGAGAACATTGCTGGACCATTCTGCTTTACAGCTCATCACCATTATCTCTCATTAAGAGTCTAGCCTGCACAGAGAACAAGGAACGTTTTCTCATCCTCATTATTTTCCAAACCACTACCTCTCTGGCAAGAATATTTGTCAATCCAAGTTGTTCATTACAATCCCTAGATGAAAATGTGATCTAAAACCATTGCCATGTAAAACAAAAAACAGATTCAGAGATAACAATTATGTTTTTACTTAAAATGTGAAAAAAAAAAATAGCAGCTGTGTATTTATAGTTTAGAAGATATACTTTAGGTTGCAGGTATTTATGAACTCAAATGTAGAAGTTACTAACACTTTAATTCAAGCATAATCTCCTATGTCTTTGCCACTTGGTTAATCCTAAAAGGTTCAGACCATTAAGTTATACAAATCTGTTATGAGAAGCAGTAAAATCGGGAAAATAGTTTGGCACGCCATGTGCAGAAAGGCTCAGAAAGATTCTGCTGAAAACTCTTGTACATCTCTGAAAAAAATCTCAACTACAGGCTATAGTCTCTTTGGGCTGAAGTCTCTGTTTTTAGAATAAGTGGCATAATTTGAATGGGCTGCTTTTGGGCTGTTGAAGGATAGCTAAATGAGCAAAACCTACCTTTCATGTTGCTATTCTGTTTAATAGTTGTATTGACAAAATCTTTCCTTTTATACAGCAGGAACAGGCATAAAATACCTTGCTCTACGTAACGCAGCACCCTGGTGGTGTGCGCTTGTAAAAGGAAAGCCGGACACATGCAAACAGACTCAAAATGAGTAATTGATGCTTCCTCTGTGAAGCACTTAATACCGTAAATCAGGAGGCTGTCTGGGTCTATATGTCACAAGACAAATGTCCAGACTGAGACTGAAGAGGCTAATCTGCACCCTCTAGTGACCCAAACTAGTTGAAACATTGGCAGCTACAAATTATTAAATGACTTCGAACATTTCTCCTCTAGTCAAGACCTTTATCGCTCTATTACTGCTTTAGGGCAAATAATAAAAATCCTCAGGAAAACAGAGAAAACTGGACTGTCTCAGGCTGTGTAGAGGCCTGCACAGAGTATAGGTGTGACCTCTCCGAGCTGCCAGGCCAGCCGTGAGCAGCTGTATCAGGTGGAGAACAGGCCCATGACATCTGTGCTGTTGACGCTGTGCTTCCTCCCACCCATTCGCAAACTCTGCACTCCTGGAGCACGGACTGGGGGTGTCTGTGCCCTCCATGCAGTCCCTGTGCTCCGCTTCCCCTCTGGGAGGGCCGTGCAGCTCCCTGCTTCCTGCAGCCATGCGGCAGGCTCGTGTGGATTAGCCCAGGGGAGCCTCGAGAGCATGTTCCAAAAATAAAGGCAGCTATAGTAATCTGCTGTGGCAAGCGTGTGCGTGTGTGATACACATTTACTGCAAGCCTAGTGATTTAATAGGATTAAATTCTGATCAGCAGAGAGAAGATTGATCATAGTAATGAGAAGATGGGTAGAGGACATCTGGTTCAATGGCAAACCGGCTTGAGGAAGACAGTGATACAGCTCAGTGTACATTATGAAGGAATCGTATTGGACCTCAGGCTTATTCACCATATTAAGTGAGCAATACTCTAAGAAAATTGGATAGGCTAGCATCCATCCCCTTTTTAGGTAAGCATCTAATGCTTTGCTGTGTTACTTTATTCCTTTTTCAGTGCTAGGCATGAAATGAAGTGTTCACAATAATATGGTCATAAAAGCAGATTTACAAACAGAGAGAATTCCCAGCCCAGTAGCAAATGTAGTACCATGTAATGCAGCATTTGGTAAAGATTATCACGAAGCGATTTTCATGGCTGGATTCAAAACGTATGCTGTCAGTAGCCCTGTTTTTAGTAGCAGTGAACCTGACAGGGAAATCATCTGAGAAAGAATAGACTCCCAATGTTGTCAAACTGCAAGGCAACTCTCCAAAAGGACAGCTTGCAGCATACAGATGAAGTAAAGAAAACTACAGGGGTTTATTTAGGCTCGGGTAAAATATAGTATAGGTGCTCATTACTTAAGAGGTAAAGCAAGTGGAGGAAGAAAGTTCAAGCAGAGGGCTCCAGGGAATTACTGGGGAGAATAATTAAAAATTTGGAGGAATACTAATATGCTGAACTACAAAAAAGAGAAAATTTAAAGATTAGGAAAAAAAAATAGGTCAAGGGAATAGAAAAGGCAATGAAACCTGACGACTGCAAATGTGCTTTCCTGCCCTCCTGGCAGCCTTAGACTTGATAAGGAGAGATTGGCAGAAAGCAGGAAGTGCAACCAGCATATCCAAGTGCAACTAGCAGGCATTTTTTATGAAAAGCAGTAATTGGAAAATGGCCTCTTCAACACTACTTTGGCTGGAGGTTGGTTGTTTTCCCTGTGCTGTTTTGTGTTTCTAGAACTTAGCTGTAGGGGGGTTTTGCTGGTTTTCTGTTGGTGGTGGGTTTTGTTTCAACGTGGCCACTCTGGTATCTTTGCATTGCTGCATTTCAGTTTTGCTTTGCTGCTTTGACAGTGTAATATAACTTTATTTAAACTTGAACGTCTGTCATACAAAGAATGTTCAATTTTTAAACTTAGGGAAAAATCTCATCATGCACGACTTCAGGAAGTGTGAAAAGTCATTTATTTAACAAACTTAAAATTAAGATGTTCTTTAAAACTTGCAAACACCTTTTTATGCCATTGTATTTTATTTTTACCATGTTTAATAGTAAGTCTGTACACAGAGCCCATCTTTAATTTTTTTTTTTAGTTCAAATCTCAAAGCAGAAGCAATAAATAACAACTTCCCTGATGTACATTATCTGATTAAAGAAATTGAGGCACGTAATAGTACAGAGGTTAAAAGATAGGGAGGATTAAAGGATGAGTGTAGCTAATTAAGGAACCAGCCCTGCAAGCAATTACATACATGGTTAACTTTAAGTACTTCAGCGTTAATGGGACTACTCGCATGCTTAAGTTAAGCACATGTGTTTGTGAACTGGAGCCTGAAGACCACATCCTGTGAGATGCTGAGAACATGCTATACATTGAAGGCAACAGGATTGCCTGGATCCCAGCGGGAGCTGAGGATACCGCACACTTTCCAGTACCAAGCTTCAGGGTTGGTTCAGTGCAAGCTAATTGGGAAGAGGTTGTTCACGAGGGTTCCACAAGAAGGTTTCCTAGGGAAATAACGCGCAGCAGTTCTTTTCAGAAACATTCAGAAGCAAGCCTTTGTTGATGAGCATCTATTTTTAATAAGCTCTGCAAGATCCATACTGAAGCGATGAGGGTTTGTTATGCTGTCAGACAGCAATATAAGATGAAAAAGACATGAGCTGAAAGGGATCCATTCCACTGGGGTAGGTTGGTAGCACGTACTGTGCCTGCAAAAAGTGGTTTGAGACAAGGTGCAGTTTTACTTCTCAAGCTGCATTTTATGCAGCAGCATCATAAAGTGAGCTAACTTGTTCACACCTTTGGGCTCATGTAAAGGCCACAGCACAGCCCTATGCAACCAGAATCTCGAACCCAAAGGACATATAGCAAGTAAGTCATTTTATGTATATATTTGATCCAGACATCGTTGCTTAAGTTAGTGAATTCACTCATCCCCAGGAGCTGTTAAAATCTTAGAGACACTAACAACTGCTTTTCAAGTAAGTGCACAGAGCCTACTCATTTACATGTAAAAAATAGTGACATGTTCTGTATTATCCCTCTTCCCTTGATAAAGGCAAATTTAATTTGATTTCAGATTAAAGTTAGTACCCCTTGTCTCTCCTGTAGTAAGGATTTATTTTGATTCAGGAAAAGCAAAGAATCATCGATCCAGTAGGATTTCCTTAGTTTGCCAGTTTAATTTTTAGAAGCATAACTATTTAAAATTTAAACAAGCAAAGGGATCAAATGTAATTTGGTCACATCTTCTGACACTCCTAACTGCCTGTGCTAGCGGGGAAAATATTTCTTACACTGTGTTTGCTTTGCTGATTCCTAAGAAGAAGGAATGGCTGTGGGTATCTTTTCTTGCAATGCTTAGTGTTTTTTCCTTTTCCTGGTGCACCAAAAGGAATGGGTTTGTTTGGCATTGTGATTGTGCTCTCTGTCGTTCTTTCTGGTCTCCATGGTCTTTCTGTATCATTTCCAGATGAAAAAAACCAATATTTGTTGACACTGATCCAGAAATTAGGATTAAGCTGTCAGCTTGGTAACTGCCAACCAGTTAAGCAGACGGTAAAATCATGAAAAGTGAGAAGACAGCCTTATCTTAGGCAGAGTGTAGCTTGCTGCCCTATCGTTTCCTTAGTTGGAATCCATTATTCTTTTTTTAATTATTCTTTTTCAGTTCAAAGGAGCTGACCTTTTTTAAACTAGGCACCATAAAAACTTCAGTACTGCTGTTATTTCAGCTGTTGTCTTCACCAGTGAGGCTCCATTAGTAGTGGCAATTGTGAGAATTCAAAAGGGGGGCGGGGGGGAAGCATGGATGAGAGGAGAGGTTGACTTGATTGATTGGTCTGTCAGAGAAAATGTCCTTTGACACTGAAACTCTTGGTTACTGCTGACTTGATTGTCTGAGGTGGTCTCTGGAGAGACAGTAGGAGTTACGGGGACAGTCCCTTCTCTTGTTATTGTTGCATTTTGGGGTGCGAATTCTGGAGTGCACCAACTGGGAGAGATTAGATGCCAAAAGCAGTATGTGGCTGCTTGGCATTAAATTCCTACTTGCTGCACAGGTCTGTCATTTTGCAGAGACACCATTCTCCTCACGTTCAGTAAGATTTCTGTACCGTGGCCTGAGTAAATAGCCTCAGCCAAAGAACTCCTCCTCCCAGAAGGTGAGATTCTCCAATCTTCCTCCTCAGCTCTTACATTAGCAAGGTAATGCTGGAAATTTTTCTGCCACTTTTGAGTGTCCATAGCAAGTCTCAGATTGGCCCCATTGTCTCCTTTTGCCCCACTCACACGCTCCTATATACATGTTGGGAGGAAGAGAAAGGTTTCTTAAAAAGCAGAATTGACGTATTTTCAGCAGTACCATTTGTGCGGTGATAAGCCCTATGTTGCTGGCATGGATTCCCATGTCAGTATGAGAAGGGCATACTGTATCCTTCTTCAGTCATCTGTCATGGTTCTTCCTTCTCCTAACATCGTAGCAATGTACCCCTTTTCCACAATTTTGACTTAAATCTGGAAGACTACCTACCACAGCTTTAATGGCCCTGAAAACAGTTAAGAATAGTGTTTGTAAGCCATACAGAGAGCCAGCAGTTTACCTGTCATTATGTGTAGGTACATCATGGCCACACCTTATTTACCTTTACCTTCAAACTAGTCTTGCAAAGTCTCTGCCTGGCACATGGACTTTGTGTGAGGGTCGGCAGTAGTATCTCAAAGCTGGTTCTTGTGCATTGGAGTGGCCATCACTGCCTCCTTTGTCTTTGTTTAGACACCTCAGAGTGGGTGCGTCCCAGAACCTGTGAGCATCTGCACAGCAACGTGTGCTGGGCTCACCTGGGCTGGCCTCTACCACAGTGAGCTGCCAGCTGCTGCTTCGAGCTGGGGAGTGTAGAGCAGGACTTGGCCCTTGCTCTGCCCCAGAGTCACCTCTCAGAATTTCCAGTGACAGTTTCTTCTGAAGGTCCTAATTCTTCTTAAACCTTGTGTAATTCAA
This sequence comes from Gallinula chloropus, assembly GCF_964237585.1. Classification (NCBI taxonomy): domain Eukaryota; kingdom Metazoa; phylum Chordata; class Aves; order Gruiformes; family Rallidae; genus Gallinula; species Gallinula chloropus. Next base: position 25,547,164 of record NC_140090.1, on the reverse strand, counting down.
CATCAAAGTTCATATCCAGCTGTGCTCATATTGCTTTCTTCCCTCTTGAGATCCAAATCTGTCGCTAACTGCATTTTCAACTTTTTCAAGTTCCTGGGTCTTTTGAAGTGTCACTAAGGCCTGTGTTCCCCACAGCCTATTCCCCAACCTGCTTTGCACTGTTAGGGAGGACCAAGAGATCCTTTGTCCCAGATCCTCAAAGGAATATTTCAGTTCTTTCTTTATCCATTTCTGCAACAGCTCTGTCCCTTGGTCTGTGCACTTCTTAATTTACTCTTAACATTCAATGTATTTTTCTATGGGCACTTAAAATTCACTCTTAACTTTCCTTGTTTCAATCAACATTCACACAGGGACACTTGCATATGTCTCGAATTGTCATTTTATTAAACCCCTTTGCTCCCTTACCATTTCAATTACCATTTTGTATAATATCATTTGCATTTGCATGGTACCTTCACCCATAAAAGACAAAAGTTTTTATTCTCTCTTAACAGATGAGTAAAATGGAATCAGAGAGATTAGAAAGATACCTCTGCAGCTCAATAGAGTCCTCAACTCACAAGCTTAATTGCATTGCAGGAAAATACTGTAAGTACGACGGATTGACATGTAAATCAAAGTGATATAAATCACAGATCTGAATCATGGGACCTTGATTTAAATATCTGCTGTTAATCTTGGTTTGCATTTGCAATTTTCGTTGTTATTCTAAAAATGTTTGCTCTTAGTGGTTTGTGTAATCATTCAAAATTGGTACTGCACGTAGCCTTTACTCCATTTAGGTATTTCTTACTACAAACTGTTCATATACGTGTTTGTTTAAGCAAACAGTTTAACATGTATTTGTTCAAATTCTATGGTAGAAACCTTAGCTTGCATTAGAAAATAATTCACTGCATCTTCAATTTTAGTAGATGATTTTTTTTTGTTTCAAGTTGTGAATGTACCATTGCAGTGCAAATGATGTACAAACTGAGATTTAAAAAATACTAGTAAGCCTTTTTTGTTGTTCTTACATACCCAATAGTGTTTATTAAAATGTGTATTAGTATTATATTAGTATTAACTACACTTAGTGATTTGGGAGCTTGTTTCCTGTCACTATAAACCAGATTTTAGGACTCCAAATCTGCAGTAGAGGCGTAATGAGATTTTCAAAATAGCACTGGCAATCAGGTACCTGCTTCCAAAGAAATCCAGGAATACAGGTGACCTGTAGGTAGTCTTGAAAATCCCCAGAGACATCTGTTTGCAATTGTTCTCAAAAACCTACACTGGAGATCTTCAAATTTCTGTAATTAGTTGAGTTCATCCTCACTTGCTGCATCTATTCATGGATTTTGAAATACCAAAATAAACTGTTCAAAATTGATCTCATTATTATGAATTACTTATTTGGAAAAGAAGTACATGTTCTCTCTATTCTTCCTGAATTGCAGCACAAAGCCATTTCACCAAAAGCTTCTCTGTGCAGTCCTGGAAACACAGCTTCAAAAGTAAACAGAACCCATCATCTGCTCATTTATAGAGATACATATTTAGTCAGTAGCACATTATATATATTGCTAATAAAATGGTTGAGATGTTAGAAATCTAAAAATGTTTCAGTGATTCTGAATGTAATTTAAAAACTAACATTCTTTAACCCATTAGGATGGGTGGAGTGCTTATTAATTAAACATAGTTTTGTTTAGCAATAAATTATATTAGGTCTTAGCACATGCTTGCTCCACACTTATTTTCACATTAAGTTTTAAATAATTTTAAGCAGATTTTTCTTTTTTTTTGGGGGGGTGTGGGGGTTGGCAGGGGTTTTTTTGTGTGACTTATTTGAAAAACTATTTCTGTAATCTCTTCGTCTGCTAAGATAGCAGCAGACCTCAAGAAACTTTTTAGACTTTCCCAGCCCCAACCCTTGGTTTCTGTGCAGTTGAGGAAACCCTCTCCAAGTCCTTGCCAGCAGCACTCTCACTCTTCGACTCCTCATGCCTTCTCTCTGTGGGCAGTTCTGCTACTGCATGTCCTCTAAGTAGGCTTGTGTTAGAAAACATTGAGCAACTTTTTCAGAGTCCTAGATCTTTTGCCAACTAACACAAGAAGAGGGAAAAAGAAGAAAAAACAAACAAATGAACAAACAAAAACCATTTTCTGTGGGATCTGTGTGCAGAGGGAAGGTAGTAAGAGAAGTGACAACAGCCGGAAGCAGAAAAGCAATACCTGGAGAAGAAGAAAGGGACAGGGCGGGAGGCTGGCATGGGTTCAAGGGTAGACAGGCCTAAAGTGTCCTGAGTCACAGCTCTTTAGGCTGCACTGGCAGTGGACCTGGCAGGGGTGTGGTCTGAGGGGTGCAAACTTGGCGTGATTCCTTGACAGGCCAGGCCAGGTCAGGCCATGCCCTCAGCTGGGCATCCTGGCTGGCTCCTCTGTTCTCCAGTATTTGGGCACAGCTGTGTTAAGGCCGATTCTTCCATGAGGCCAAATGGCAGCTCAGCAGAGGGCTGCCAAGCAGGACAGCCATGCCGACATTACTGCTTTCTTTGGGCAGGAGCAGCTGTACCACTGCTTCGGTTGCCCCACACCTCTGGGCCTCACGGCTGGGGTGGAGAAGCCCTGACCAGCTCTCCCGTAAGACCGGCCCTGGGCCGTTGCGCCGCCCCCATCCCGCAGCGAGGCGGAGTCGGGGCTGGGGCCTAGTTGCCCGGGAAGGCTGATGGGGACCGGGTGGCAAGGGCCTAAGTGGTGTGACATCCCCTGGGAGGCTCTGCCTCCGTTCCCCGCTGCCGGCCCGTTCTGCGCCGCCTGCTGCCATCTTGTGGGCAAGGGCCCGTGTTGCGAGCCGCCTGCCCGGCGGAAGGAGAGGGGATGCGGCAGCGCCGTGACCGTGGCCGTGTCCCTCCGCGTCCCTCGGCGCCCCTGAGGTGCTACCGTGGGGATTGTGCTGGGGCACCTCGTCCCTTCTGGCCCCCGCCTCCACAAGAGGACCAGGGACTTCGCCCCGTGTGTGCTAGGCGTTATTCAGAGCTGATGCACTACACCCTCTGCTCTCTTGGGAGGTGATGGGGAACTGAGGCTGGTGCAGATGATCTCTCATGGCTGTGGCTGTTTGTACACTGGTCATTGGTGGCAGTTGTGGCAAGGCCACATGTAGTATTTCTGTGCCCAAAGACCAAGAGGCGTGCCTTCATGCCAAGGGCCACAGGACACTGCAAAGCCAGGCTCAGCCACCCACAAACCCTCAGACACCTTTTAGGGGGGATGCTTTACCAAAACAGCCATGTGTTGGGAGCACCGCTTAACCTCTTTGAACGTAGAGAACACAAAACATTTCCTACCAAAGAATGGTTTTATGATGTGAAAATTGTCATGCTGTGTGCAAAGAAAAGTAGACATTTCAGTTTGACATGCTAAGAATTATTATTTCAATTGTAACTGGTAATTTTGAATAATTTCCATTTTATTCTAAAGAATGAAATTTCAAGAGCCTTAAGAAATGTTTCATTTTTGAATCAAAAGAAATGTTTCATTATGTTAATTCTTTTTTTTATTATTTCTTTTTACTTTCTGCTTTCCTTTACTTGCAGCTTGCAGCAAATGTGAGCACTTTTTTGTTTTGTTTTGGGTTAATCCAATACAATTTTCATTTTGACAGATCTTCAGGCAAATCACAGTATCTGTTATTTATATGCGTCTGTCTGTTAAAGCAGTAAGTGATATTCGCTGCTCACCACTTTAAGGACAAATTGAGGCCCTAATCCTGTAAAGACCTACCTATTTTTATGGATAGAACTGCTTACTGAGCATAAAGTTAATCACATTAAGCTTGTAAAGCACTAGAGATCCTAGAATGGAAAACATTACAGATGAGCGAAGTAGTATTTTGTCTTTTAAACACTTCTCCCTTTCTCTACCTTTTCCAGCTGAAGGATGGGGGGGACTTATTCAAACAGAATTAAAATTAAAATTTTAGTTAGAATCTCAGTTCTGCACATTTCCTTTATTTTTATGCAAAGACCATATTCTTGATATTAGGTGTATTTCGGTTTAAAGTAATGTCTGACTCTTCAATTCAATTCAAATATTTTATTCTGCTCTTTCATTTTAATGTCATATAAACAGAATGGGGAAGAGCTCTGCAGACACATAGAAAATTGCTGCTCACCTTAATTCAATAGGTGCTCTGAGTAAAAGGCTTTTTTTTTACAGCTGAGATAATGCCATGTTTGCTCTCTTTCTCTGCTCGTTGTTCTCTTCAGAGCACAGATCTCAGAGTTACTGACCAAGCTTGGGGACTATGTGCTCTTTGCTAATCCTCTTCCTTGTGCCCTCGCCCACTCGAAGTGCCTAAGAGCATGACCCTGCTGTAGACTTCGCTCAATGCCATAACTTAGGTCATGTTTTTCACGCTCCTGCTTTTGAATCTGGAAGGAAAAAAAAATCATTCACCAGTTCTAGAATGCTTTACGTTCAAAGAAATGAGACAGAATAAGGGGTAGGCTTAATCTCAGTTTTGCCTCAATCATAGTTTGAAATGGGCTTTTCTCAAAATACAGTGTGAATGAGAATGGGGAGTGTTAATTTTGGAATCCTCAGTTGCACCGGGGCCATATTCCTCCTCAATTTTTTCTTCCTTCACTATGCTTTTCATCTTCCTTGCTGTAATTTGACTGCACTTTCTTACTGCTCAAACAGGGATCAACTCTCAGACCTGTGTGGGCACACATACACACAAGATGGCATGGTAACTGATAGGTACAGCTTGGTAGAAGACCAGAGCAGTCGTTAACAAAATGCATGGTTCCCATGCTGGGCAAGACAGAAATAGAAGTTAAGAGAAAAGGCTTTCCTAGGGCTGGGGGTCTGAGAGCCGCTGAAAGCTGTGAGACAGCCAGCTGTAAATGCGTGCCTTTGCGCTGCAGAACGGCTGAACTTTGCTATGGATGGTACCAGGCAGGTGCTGCAATGTCAGTGTCACTTGGGCATCACTAACATTGCAGGGAAGCTGTAACACACCTTGGGACAAAACTCTTTGGTTAGGACCAAACTCTTTAGGATAGGAGTTCAGGTTTAAGCATACATTTGAGCTGCCGGTTGTTGTTTATCACTTAAGGTGTTCAAAGGTTAAACTGGGCTCTGGCAAGGTAGGTCCTCGCTAGCACGGCTCTGAGGGCCTATCTTTCTTTCCTCCTCAGCTGTGCCAAACTAGCCTGGCTGGCAGAGGCTCTAGTGCAGATCCAAGACATGCTGACAGAAGGAATTTTTTGGCTGGCATAGCTTCATCACATTCCTGTCTGACATAGCAAAGGCAGCATTTTTCTGCTGATGTAGCTGAGCACACAGAAGAGGCCTGCCAGTGTAGCTAAGCGAACTAGAAGTGTGGACTTATTTTTAAATTTAAAAAATAAAATCCTGAAAATCTGAACCCAAGAGGCTCTCAAACTATAAAACAAATTTAAAATTCAAATATTATAGTAACGAAATCTGATTGTTTGCAGTAATGGGGAGGCACAGGTCATGATTTACGTTTTCTTGCAACTGGAAACACAGCTGTTGGATTGGCGCGAGCCCCTCCCTTGTGCCCCGACACCACTGCAGTCTGTGTAGTCCTATGTGGGTACAACTCTCCATTCTTTGGGCAGAAGCAGGCTGTAAACAGCACAGAATGACTGCTTAAAGGCTCAAACTTTTCATTTTTTTCTTTTTCCCTTCTTCCTGGTACTTTTCAGGAAATAAGAGGGTATTGGTACCTCTTTTCTTAAGTACCCTTAGTATTGTTTCTATCAAGCAACAAGAATTTTTTTTTTCATTAAAAATTGATAGTATTTAAAATAGTTAACATGTCACTGGCAGAAAAACACACACAAAAAGTCTTTGTGTAAGTCCAAAAAGCATATCACTATTGAAACTGCTAATAAAAGTTATCTCAAGCCAGAAGATGATAGGATTTTTTTTTTAACAAGTAAATACAGAAGCAAAGAAGAACTTTAAACATTCAGATCTGACATTCATATAAGTAAATATATTCTTTAGTTTATTAATGAAGATCAGAATCCTGTTAAGTTGTTTATTAAACAAAGCTTCAATATCTTTTGTGTCTGTAGCTGAATGTGTTTAGAAAACTTAGCCAGTCAGTACCTGCAAGATTAAAATAGCATTATTCACTAGTCCTTCCCAGCAGGGTGGCCCAGTCTGCTCCTATTAAAGCTGTCACTGCCATGTTACCTAAAATGCCGCCATTTGGAGACTGAGATAAATGTACACGTGAAATATCTTCACATTATCAACCACCGAAATGAAGAAGCGGTATGGCGCATTCTTAGGTGTCAGTGTCCTTACGCAAAACATCAGTCGTGTAATTTAGTGCACATCTCAGACTGGAAAGACTTTGTGTCTGTCAGGTTTGTCATTGATGCACACACAGGCGTCTTCAGACAAGTCAGTGCTGTTGCCGTGTTGTGTGCCCACTTCAGTCTGAAAGTTTTCCACACAGATTGAACAGCACGTTAAGTTCCTGGTAAGGCACTCAGGGGCAACTGTAGGTTAGAATACATAAAACATTTCTAAGCCCAGCTTTGTTAGTTTAGAATGGTAAATTTTCTGGATGGAATTTTGCTAGAGATTTTTTTTTTTCTTTTTGCATATTGTGTTTTGGCAAGAAGCATTTCAGCCATTTAAAAAGAGGAAAGACTAAAATGTCATTTTAAAATAGTCAATTTTTAAAATAGATGATGTAAAATACAAACACAGCGCTGAAGTAAGTATACAGAATTGGCACTGCAAACAGGTCAAGTTCTGTGATGCAGTTCTATATTCCTAACGTCTTACATCTTTTAGAAAGAAATGTTGCACATGAAGGACACTTTACAAGGGAACCATTGTCATGGCAATAATTCTTTTATGGTACTTTACTATATTTTACATAAAGATGTCTCTGAGGTGTCAGGTGAATGCATAGGTATCTACTAGTGTGTGTGTGTGTGTGTATTCCACTTTGTGACATGTGTGGGTGTTTTTGGATATAATACGTGCTATATTTTAAGATCTAGTTAGCTATTCCAATTCCTGCACCTTACTGGAGTGGAGCACCGTACATTTTGGCATTTAACAACATAACACATAAGCTCCAAGCAAGGAGGGGCCGGGGTGGGGGGGTGGGGAAAGCTGTTGTCACCTAAGGTACAACAGACATGCTCAAAGCCATTAATACTGACGTTAAATGATGCGCTGTGGCCACAGGCTGACAAGGGGAAATATCTAGCCAGCAGCTTCTAAAACTTTTGAATTGAAGAATCACTGATTTTTTTTAATTTTTCATAGATCACTGTGCCTCCATATCATCAGTCTTTAGGAACACATAAGAGCTGTAAATGAGTGTGCACGTAATGTGTTTAAAGTAATTCACACGTAATTTTATGATCATGTTGAAGAGTGTGTTCTTGTACTTGGAGCACCATCTACTGGGAAGTCGGGAATTAGAAAACAGCTTTCCTATTTCTTTGGCTCTGAGTATGCTGTTTTGCAACAAGAAAAGTAACTGTAGCAGGGATAGATAGTAGGTGACAATGTTTTCTTCATAATTAAATTTTACAGTGTTAATAAATACAAAAAGGAGAGTACAGGAGTGAAATTCAAATTTTTTAGACTTCTAAAAAATCATCATTCATAAATAGATATCATTCAATAATGCAAACTTGCCTATCTCAGAACAAATCTTTACACATTCAGTTTTAAAGTAGCTTTAGTAATATTGTATCTCCACACTGGAAAAACTGTTACTTCCCTAATTAAGATCTAAGTTTTATTTCCTGTATGATCTTTTTGCTCTATATAGCAAAATAATAACTCAAGGTTGTGGTGTAACAAATCTCTTTTTAAGACTTAGACCGAGAATGTAGGGTAGGGAAACCTTCCGAAAAGGAATTCAATCTAAGTCAGAAAATGGCAAAGTTCAGAAAGCATAAACAAAAAACATTGTGATATACCTGTACTTCACAATGAATAATGATAGGAACCTCCATACTAATTTGTTTGCCCTCTTCATCCCCTTTTTTTTTTTGTTGTGGGTTTTTTTTTTAATAACTGATTTGGATCCTACCATTCTTTTTGAAGAAAAAGAGGGGCCAAACAGTGGAGGCCACAGTTTGTGGGTTTAGGACAGCAGAAGGTGGCAGGAGATTGGTTGTAGTGACTGTCGGTCAATTTATGCTCATTTATGTGAGGTATTAATAATGACTATGACAGAAACAAAAAGTAAAGATGAAGAAGGAGAGGGGGGAAGGAGTTGCCTACACGACCTCTGAAAATTGCTGTATGACATCATAACCAACTGAGGGGTGATTCCATTTTATAGTTACTGGGTTGCTTGTATACTTACTGCCTTTTCGTACTCAGTGTTTCCCACAGGATCGTGCCTGGGTGCTATTCCCTCTCTGCCGTGGGGGGTCAGGCAGGGCAGCTTCTGTAAAATCAGCTTTTGGGGCTCAGAAATGGTTACCGACAGCTGTGGCTGTTGTTTCCTCTGTAACCTGTGACTTGCTTTAAAACCTTAAAATGAAATAGCTTCTGGAAAAGAGTCCTGGAAAGGGACAGCATTGTCCTTGTCAGCAGAGTTCACAGAGACCCAGCTGCTAGTCTGTGCTTCTGCTGCTGTTTCCAAATGTGATAGTGCTTCAGGTGCCTGGAGTTCATGATATCATTAATTTATAAAGAATGCAATACTGAATTGCTGAGTCTAAATAAAAATCTGCATGGGGTCCTACTTCATTATTTTTTCCTTCTGAAAAGAAAATTGGAAGTTCTTTTGTGAGTACAATTGGATGAACTGTTTCAGGTAAAGGAAGCCACCTGAAATATTTTACAATATTTTAAAAGTATTAAAATGCCTGCTAGATAACTTGGAAAGCCCAAGTAATTTTGGGTTCGTTAGTTGTTGGTTTTACCTGTTTATAGTCCCAATCTTTTGTTTGTTTGTTTTGCTGGGGTTTTTGTGCTTTTTATAAACTTCTTTTACTGTTACTTTGAGACATAATTATCTGAGCTTTATAGAAAAGTCTACCTCTGAGGAATTTTTGAAACAGGAAGGTGGGATGTCCTGGAAATATTACCTCACCAGAAGTATGTCCTTGCAAGCTTATGAGATGTTTGCAGGTCCAATTTCTATGCAAACTTTTTTGTACTCATCTTTACCAAAGACCTTAAGGCTGGTCATCGCTGCTCTCTTTATGGGGAGGGGAGAAGGTTCATTTACATTTGAGGTCAGAAGGGAAAATCCGACACTGAGGACATTGCCTGGACTGATAGTGCCTGTACAGCCTGGGGCACAGAAATCAATGGGTCCTGTATCTGGAGGACCATCTAAAGGGAAAGCTGTCTTACTGTCACTAAAAGATAACGGAAGACATCAGCAAGGGAAGAGTTAGCAAGAGATAGAGAAGCACAAAGGAAAAGTCTGATAAATAGAAAATGTCATGAAAACGGATAGACAGTAGGAGAGAGAAAGGGGAATGTATACAATGGGAGAAAACAGGGACTGAGGAAAGTTCAAAGAAAATACTAGCTTAACCTCAGTAACCCACTCACACTGGAAGGGCAAAGAATCTCATTTAACATTTCTTAGGTTTCAGAATTCATTGTACTTTGAAAGAATACTTGATAAATTATTTAGACAGTTTCAACCAAGATTGGAAAAATCCCAGCCTGTCAGCAGCTAGGTTAAAAAAGGTTGGTGCTGTATAAATAATTTACTACTTTGGGGAGGAAAAAACCATAGAAATGCTGGTGTCTAAAGCAGGGAAGCGCTGGGCCTGCTGGAGCTTGCTTGGCAGAGGGTGAATTTAAGCCAGCTCTACAAACTGAGTGCTCTCATTTAAAGGCAGAGACTATGCCAAAGCAAAGTTATCAAAAGAAGGTCAACATTAAAGACTCTACAATTCGCTGCTTTTACACAGTCACCCTTTTAACACCATGAGCATACTCCAGTTTAAGCAAAAGCTGGTAAAAGCCTCTTTTTTTGCAATGATTTCTTATAGCAGCTAATTTCAGTGAAGTGAGCTTATCATAGCAGTGTTGGGTTTTTTTTCCCTAATTCATTAGTTTCATCTCTACAGAGCAGACACCTTCCAGCTTCATCATATCAATCCACTGTTCTTAGGAGATAGTTCCCATTCCAGTCAGAACCACTTGCCATTTCAAGGGAACCAGAGCAAGGGGTTGGGTGGTTTGTTTTCACATGGAGTAATTACTACTCATTGTATTTATTGTGTACCTGTTAAAACTAATTACCACAGTAACAGAGAAAAGAAATTTTATATATGTGTGTGTGTGTATATATATACACACATACACACACATGCACCTTTCTATTATGGCTTTTAATTCAGTAAGTACAGGTGCAGAATTTGGCAACAGTGATGCCCTTATGCTCTGACATACCAGCACTCTGCAATATTCAGAGTAATGTCCCCTGAGTAATATCAGGTGCACAGTAGCTGTCCCCACTGCCAGCATGGCTTTGCTGGCTGTCATGAGACAGCGCTCCTCCCCAGAAACCTTCCATGAGGGGCTTTTGTCTCCCAGTCCTCACTGAAGTCTACAGATGAGGTGACTCGGCAGCGTAGGAAGGATAAAGCCCTGAGTTTCCTTATTTCTTACTTCTGGCCACTACAGGGGCTCTTGGATAACTAATCTATCAGCCTATCACTTATCTCTGTGTTCAGTCAATACACTCAGTGGTAAGGAGGATGAATGATACTTCTGGAAGTTTGACTGACAGGTATCAGGGTCATGTCAGATTTGTGGCTAGCAAGAGAAAATGAATGCTGTAGATCTGGTAGGTGATAGATGGGTTAAAGCTTTGCAGAAAGGAGATGAGGTAGATGACAATACCTAACAGTTACTTAGTGTGTGCCCATGTATAAAACTGGAATTCCACTTGTTTGCCTCCAACGCAGTCCAATCAGCTCACTAGTCACAGCAAGGGTATTTGCATCTCAGAGTTGCTGTGCAAAGTCAGTCTTGGTACTTGTCTGCAGAATTGTGTTCCCTGTGAGAAGAAGATGTATTTATACTTGACTTTCAAAGCATCATCACTGTGAGAGAGCATGCCAGGGCAGCACACCCCGTAATTTGGCTGACCTCTGGGGGAGGCTGGGGGAAGCAGAGTCAGGACTTTATTAATTCCTGAGAAACTTGAAAGCATATGGCCCACAGCGTGACAACATCTAGTGCAGACATGGCTGTGACACAGCCTTTTCCACCCCTTAACTAGAAACATAACACTTTCTATCTCTGGTGCCCGCAGTATGTTTTTTTTTACTAATTCATGTAATTTCATTCTGTAATAGTCATGTGAAGAAAATTCCTTTGTTTCGACCTATTAGCCCCCACCACCTTCCAGTTCTCAGAGGCTCTAGTAATGATTTTCCTTCTTATGCCCCGGGCTTTGCCAAGTAGAGTAGCAAATCCCTTTTCAAAGTAAAGTGGCAAATGCAGTGAAGAAAAGATTGTCCATGGTGGAACTCCCCCATTTTCAGAGTAAGCTAAATTAGTTCAAACTTAATGTAAAACTGAGTTAATATTTTATACACTTGATTTCTACTTGATTTCTTTTTAAAAAGTAGACATCAGAAAAATCCAGCAATTCCTTCATATTTATTGTGGATCCGTTTCAAATGAGACCTTATCTTCTCCTTGTCATAGATCAAGGGGTTTATCAAGGTGTATTTTATTTATTTACTGTTTTTTTTCCCAGGTTTGCCAATAAACAGCACTAAATAATTGTAATAAAAACTGAACAAAAAGAGGGGATTAGTTTTCTTAAATTTGATGTCATTCTTTGCTTTCAAAATTAGCTGCCTAATAAATACTTCTGCTCTTCACATTTACTTACATCAGCTACTGGAAGGGAAAAACCACCAGTGGGTAAATACCACCATGGGTAAAAAGTCTGTATTAGATGAAATAACACTGAAATAGAGTAATAGTCCCTATGTGGGAGAAGACTGATCTGCAAAAGAAGCAAAACTCTTAAGCCCCTCCTGCCTTTTATTAGAGCTAATGCAGGCTGGAGAGCAGGCTCCCTGGGGAGGGGGTTTCAAAAGCCTCCGCCAATCCCATTGTGCTACCGGGGTACCTCTGCGAGAGCAACTGAGACTCGGCCACTAATAGCAGATACATGAATATTTGGGTTAAATTCTCTGTGTAAAAGGAGATGCAATGACACACATGGGGTGGGAAGTGCAGTTTTTACACTGGCACAATATATCAGTTCATGTTCTTAATTGCTTGTGGGTTGGCAGCAGGAGGTAAGACACAGGAAGGAGATGAAAAGAAGCTTCGTGGTATGTGTTTGCAGCCTGTTCCTACAAGGTGGCTCTCGCAGGGTGGGTGTCAGGAAGCATCAGTTTATCTGAACTGATGGAGCCCATCACTACCCTGGCACAGTGCTGCCTCCAGGAACCCCACTGGGGTCTGCTTCAGCGCCAGAGTCTGACACAGATGCCAGGGACTGGAATGGAGACATGGGCACCAAGCTAACGCCGGGGTTATGGGAGGCATAATCGCGGGGGCTGGGCTGGGGGAGGAGTATTTAAGCTGCATTTTGTTTCTATTCTTGCATGGCTGCATAACAATTACCCGCTTCTATTGAATCTCTCCCTGGTCGCTCCTTGGCCATGTAGCTACATGGGCTGCAGCCCCCGGCACGCCCCGGCATTGTTGCTCGCCTGCTCGGCACGAGTAGTGCCAAGGAGCACTGGGCCGCCGCAGAGACGCCTGGGCAATGCTCTGCGGATCCCATTTGCATCTCAATGCCAGAAGGGCTGAGGAGCTGGGCTCCATCTCACTTGCACCAGAGTAATAATTGATTTCAGGCCTGAGTAACTCCATTGATCGCAGCTGAGTTTCTCCTGACGTAACCAGATCAGCTTTTGTGACCTCTGTGCAGGATGAAACATTGTCACTGTTCTTTTGCATTGGTGAGGAGTCAAGACACCCTACTGACAGTCATATGCTAAAAAGATAAGGGAGCAAAAGGTGACAGAGGACAGAAGAAATAGATTGAGCACAAACCTTTTACAATTCCAAGACAAAGTTGAAGAGCATTTAGATAGAGATGGATCTGACACACATATTATATATAGATCTAAACATCCATCCCCGTGATTTCAAAATGTGTTTTCCATCAAGTTCAAAAAGTGAATTATCCAAATATTCACTTTTCTCTCCCCCTCACTGAACTTTATGCTTTCATGTCAACATGCTCACCTTACTTCACAGTAGTACTCCTTATTTTGAAAAAATTACTTTTAATGTTGTACTACAACCTTGAAAACAGAGTGCAACACTTTGGAAATTATTTATTATTTATTGGTTTGTAGTTCTGTTTCTTGTTGTACAAAAATCTGAATGCTTTAAAATTTGAGATAAAGCAAAAATTCTTTGTGAAAGAAACTCACAGTTCCTGCGCGCTGACCAAGCCTTATCCTTTCTCTGGCACTAGCTAGGTGTGTCCTGTCCAGAATTCTTCCTCTGTGTTGCCCTGCCTTGCCGTGCCTCCCGCTCCCATCCCATAGCAGAAGTCCCCAAGTCTTCCTGAGAATGGCATGCCACATCCACCCAAAACTCCAAACTTTGTTCTTTGTTGCCTATGTAGAAAATATCAAGAGGAATATCAGAAAACCAAAGTATGCTTTAACTTTTGGAAGGGTTGACTGTAGTGAGCACAGTTCAGCACCAATGATGGACTAAGACACAACAACTTTATCTTTCTGCTGGAAAAGAGGCAAAGTCCTACATTGTATCACTCCAATCCCAGCTGTTGGGATTACCTGAAACACGATAGGTGAACCACTCCAAATTGGCTGTCGGCTTGCTGGCACACTGACTGCCTTCCCTTCTGAAGTTCATCTATCAGTTTTTCACATCTCTGTTCCCTGTCCTGTCATCGCCCAGTTCTGTGACAACCTCCTGTAACCTTGCTGGCTAGGAAATACAAGGTGAAGCATTTACGTGCGTTCATGTGCTGTGTGATGGGTATCTAAGAAGAAAGCACATTTCTCGGCAGAGTGGATTTAAAGAAAGTCTAACTGAGTTAAAGCCAATCTTACAAAGTTCTGTCATTCTGCTACCTTTCACTCTTTTTCTTCCCATATTCCTTTTTTTCCTTTTTTTTTTTTCTTTTTTTCATTTCACTTGGTTCTAAAGCAATAAGGTCAACGCGGCAAGCCCAGCTCTCTGCATGCTGGCTGCTAGCTGAGGCTCTGCCTTTGATGTTGGGAGAGGGATTTGACTTACCTTAGGATTTCACTGAACACTTTTTAAAGTACCATATTTTTTCATCTAGTAAATAAAAATACATGATCCATGCTTTTCAAAGTGCAGACGTGTTTTCTACACTCACAATGGTTCTTACTAACTGCCTGAAATACAATTCAGACAGCATTTGAGAAGAATTGACTTTGTAAAATCCCCACCATCCCTGCAGAGGTGCTTTGGTCCAGTTTTAAATAGATATTTCTGTTCCTGGTTTTGTTCAGTTTTAAGATGCTGCTCATTCTAGTACATCTTTGGCAAATCCTAGAATAAAAAGAAACATTGCAAGTGTACAAGTCAATGCTGTTTGAAGAGAATGCATTGTAAAATTATCTCTGCATCCTTTTTATGCTATAAAAGTGCTGACAGCACTTTGATGTGGAAAGGATGAGATACAGTCATCTGAGGGGCTGCTATGAAAGGAACGACATGCTTTAAGCTGGGACTATACAGAGAAACACGCAGAGTAATGACAGCTTCACACAACGTCTAATTTGATTCCATCTTTGCACCACAGTGGAATCATTAAACCACAGCCATCTGCTAATGAGCAGGGAGTCTTCTGAACAGAGGTCACCTTTCTCCCATGTTTTGTAAAATTCACTCCACCCCAGTTATAAAACCATCCATTATCTCCTTTTCTTCCACAGCATTTTGTCTTTGGCGAGTTTACTGTCACATAGGAATCCGATCAAGAAAGAGAAAAATTACCGCCTGCTTTTGCAATTGAAATTACTTCTAATTTGAAGTAGAAATTACTTCTAGAGATGCAGAAATTAGTTGCAAATCACAAGTGCAAAGCTGGCATACCGTACGAGTAACACTACATACGTGCTTGGAGGTCACTGCGCTCACAGCAAGTGACCTGCTGCGTGGGGTTGCATTTTGGTGGTGCTAACTCACGTTGGAAGATGTTGACTACAGTTGTCAAGGGCAAGAAACTCCAAGGGCAGCAGAACTATGTTCTCTGTAGGGAAGTGGAACGCCATGCTCGTTAATGCACCCGTTCAAGTTTCATGTTTGACTGAGTTAATGTTAAAAAAGAACAAACATCCAGATAAAGGCAAATGTTGAATTTGAAATGCTAGAAAATAAAATCATCGTATTGGGTTTTTTATCTATGAATGTTAGACAGTGTAGTATTCCTAAAGCTCAGGTATTTGTCAGATTATTAATCAGAATAAAATAAAACCATTGAATTGCAGCTAAAGATTTCCAGCAGGCACTGAATGCCCAGCAAAAAGGCGTGCTGATTAGCTGGAGCACAATCTTCCCCTGCTTATATCAAATGCAAAATACAAGCTACTTGCCCTGAAGTGTCTGTAACTATCACATGACACCTAAAAATTAAACGAATATTTGTTTAATTTTCTGCGTGACTTTATTCTTCCAGCCCTGAGGTACGTGCTGTGATGCAAACACACTGAAAAAAGTAGATATGTCGTGTCAAAGATATGAAGATCCAAAATATAGAGATTAACAGGGTAGCTTTATAATCTTTTATTTACATTTACTTGGGAAGCCAGGATAGCCTTTAAAAGCTTGCTTACCATAGATGCATTCAACAGATAAATCACAGTGCTATTATTATAATTATTATTGAACCTAGTTCATTCTAATTCTAACACAAGGAATAATTAAGGTTTTAAGCTCGGTGAGATAAAGAATGGAACAAACACCAGTTTATAATTTCCATGTAAAAATACTCAGTGATTGTGTGATGAAGCTGATGGAAGCTGCAGAATCCAGACATCTCCTAGACAGCACAGCTACACTCCAGAGGCAGGGTTACACTTAATTCTGGTGCTGCTCCTGAGACTGAGAGCACAGCTTCAGTATTGGGAGTATCTAGGAATGCTACGATTTACTTCTTGTACCGATCTCCCCTCACAGCGACCTGTATGGCCCAGAAACAGCCACACATGGCAGGCCACACGCCAGATCTGAACAACGCCTGCTTTACCGCTGGCACAGATCTTACAGCATCACAAGCCTCTTGTGCTTATTTATCGGGCTAAAATGTTCTATGTAGTGTCCAGTGGGAGGTCAAACTGCTGGCTGTGGGCTCTCAAGCTTTCAGTGTTAAATTGAGACACACCTGAGGAAAGTAGAGCACTCCGCTAAAGAGAGCTGTTAGCAGGCTAATTTGGGAGACCATGCCTTCCTGCTTCTAGGGTGGCTGAAGTCCTGAGCTGCTCCTGTGACAGGTTATTGAAAATTATTTAAAGCAATTATTTGCACATATCACATTTTATAATTTCATTTATGATTTTCAACTTAGGCCAGCCCATGCAGTGGGATTGAGAGAAAGAGACAGAACTGCCGAAAATTCTGTTTGTATGGGTTTTTCAGGGTTAGACAATATCAGGGCACCAGGGTGGTGTAAGAAATGTTGGAGGGGACAAATTTTGTCTGTGGAGAGGGCAGCTGTCTTGCACCAGCAGTACGAGAGACGAAACAAAGCTGGGGGTTCACCAGCTCAGCAGGTGGGAGGGGACCCTGCTGAGGACAGAAGGTGTCTCAGCTGGGTGGTGGAAGATCAGCTGAAGCGCATCGACGTGTGACTTTGCTAGCTTTGCACTTACATGCTCCCAGCTCTTCTGTTTCAGCATGAAATAGCCTGTATTGCTGAACATCACAGCGTGCTGTGTGCATTGGTGACTCAGGTGTATGGGACTGAGAGGGAGACCCTGCCTGCCAGGACACAGCCTTCTTCCTTTCCATTTCACCGGTTCTGTCGTTGCGTACAGGGTAGCTGCTGTGCCAGCAGGAGCTGTTAGCTTTATATTTTAAATTATGTTGAAACCGTTTTCCCTGGTGTGGAGTTCATTGACAGGAGTCTTTTGCTTGCTTTCCTTTCCAGTGAGGTCTGTTAGCCCAGGAGAAGACTGACCATTGTGAGGAAGAAAAGGGCCATGCCTACTTGTCCTGGCTGCTCCTCTCACAAAACCAACTTCAGCCTGTCAGCCACAGTCCCCGGTCCCTTGATCTCCCTTTGCCACTCCCAGAAATGAGTTAATCACAGCTAAATGCGTAACGTTTGTGCACAAATTTGGGAGTATCACTCTGATGCAGACCCTTTTGATGAACCATAAGAATTGCTACTTTTCTGTAGATAACTGCAACATTTATATACTGTCAAGCAGTCAGATTAGATGGAGTATTATGTTTTCTGGGAAGATCTGCAGTCGTATTTTCCTGTCTGTATATGGTCGGTAATCTGCAGACAGTTTTGGATAGTTTGGAAGCCAGTGATTAATTTTCTGCAAAACACGCTCTTTCCTTTCCTTTTTCCTTATGATTCTTCACATGCTCCACAGTGCTAACAATACATTAAATTCAATTCTATATTGAATGCAAAGATTGACTGGAATTTTTGTCCCCAGTGACATCCTTTCCTGTTTTCAAGTCCTCTTTTTCTCTTTTACCCTACTACCCCTCTCCCTCATGGTCTCTGAATGTAGAGGCTCGTTGACAGATTAACTGTCATTTCTCCATCCAAATTTTGCTTCAAAAAATTCCTCCTTTGAGGATGATGAATTTACTAGATGCTATGACGATGATTTGTCAGTTTTTCAGCAGACATGATGCTGCCACTCAACTGTTGTATTACTTCGAAAAAGTATTGAGACTCTTAATACTTACAAAATGCTAAGAAGTTACATCACTTCAGATTATTATAGAAAGCCTGCCTTTGTTAGATTTAGAGGCTATTCACGATTATTTTCATGTGTCTTTCATGCATTTTAGGGAAAATGCCTAATAGGTTTGTTATTTGTACTTTTGCAAGTTTCCTGTAGCTAAAGCTGCTCCTCGTTTGCTGTCTGTTTTTCTTCACTTTGTGCCATCTCTCTTCTCTGCTTACCCACACACCCACAAACACACAAACAAACACACAGACAAACCAACCAGTGGTTCCTGCTGCATCCTGGGCTGCTGCCAGCTGTCCTGATGTCAACCAGCAGAGGACAAAACCAGCTCAGCACTAAAGAGACACTCCAAGAAGCAACGCCTTGCCGAGCAGCACATCCTCCCTTACTGCAGAATGGGAGATCAGCAAAGATCTCCTCTGCAGGCACAGGTCTCCATACTGGAAATGTTACAAGATTCCAATCCTTCAGTTAACTTTCTACTACTGGGCATAAAATAAGGAAACCAAAATAAACTGTCTATAGGCTGTCCTTCAAACCAATGTCGCTGGTTGCAACATGTGGTAGAATTTTATGCTCAGAAATATATACCAGTGAATAATATATGCTGGAATATAGTGGAGATAATATACTGGAGAATAGTTAATTGACTTAATTTTCTTAAACTGCCCCTTCCAAAATAAAAGCTCCTGGGGGCACTGTTTCATTAAGGAATGAAGGGAGAAAAGCAGAGAAGAAAAAAAAAAAAAGATGCTTTTGTTCTAGAATTTAGTTTCCCACAATGATACTACAGAGAATGACACAAGTGATAAAAGCATTATCAGTAAATTTTGGAATCTGAAACACCCTCAGTTTCAAATAGTAATAATTATGTTCAAGGTAATTCAGAACTGGAATTGAGAAGCGGTGGAACAATATATTGGGGATCTTAAGAAAGGATTTCCAGAAGTGATGGCTTATTACAGCTATAAGTAGGAGGTGGAGATAAAATCCATACTGTTGCTAACATTCAGTGTTGTAGAAAATAACAAGTTAGTTGATTAGGTAGGGGAAAACAGGGGGCACATTTTAACTCCTGGTGAACCCGTGCCTGAAAGAAGACATTCTAAAAAGAATTGATTGAACAAGATGTTCTTTCTCTTATTAATTCTACACCAGCAAATTACCTGTGATCCAACGATTTAAAAAAACACAATAAAACCCCAAACCCTCCAACACTTACTAATGCGTACTGGCAGGAATACACACTGAAAAGAAAATCAAATCAGGTTTTCAGGAAACGTTAATGTCCAAAACCAGACTACCTTCAAATTTTATAATTATATCAAGTGACATTTTTAAAATTACATCTATAAAGTAAACCCAGTTTAAAGCCGAGTCATAGTATGTCTGCAGAACGCCTCATCCAATTAAGAGTTAAGGAACATAGTTTTGTAACTCTTAGTAATTTTATTCTTTTTGACCTGTGCTCTTTTTTAGAACTACTGAATCTTAAATGCTCTGAATGGGGTGAGCATTTGTGCTTATTTTCAGCTCTGTTAATTGAGAGGGCTGGCTGTCCTTGCTTTAACCTACTTTCCCTGCTGAAGTCATTTTGCTCCATAAGCCCCGTGGAGATTTGAGATGCAAAGCCAGTTTATTTCTACAGCGGTCCCACTTTGTTCAGAAATATTGCCAAAGGCTCATTTGGAAACCTTTCTCAGAGGAAACGGAAGCATTTGGTAGTTTGCAAAGGCTGTAAGCACTCAAAATAGCAAGAGTTGCCAGCCGTAAGATGTCCATACTGCTTCCCTTCCAATTTAACAGCTGAGGAGAAAGCCCACTAAACCCCCCAAAATATTAATAGTCATCAGGTATTAAAACACGGTGTGACTCTATTGATAAAATTATCGGTTGGTTGCTTTGTAAGTTGTCATATATGACATTTCCTGATAAGGACTTTACCACACATTCTGTAACAAAATGTTAAAGAAAATTTTGCATATACTTTTGTGGTACATTTTATGCAGTCTTCACTGTGATCAGAAAGGATCCCAACTGCATATCTGGGAAAAAAAAATCTAGAATGTAAACTGAAGTACATGTCGGTGTGCTCCTGTTAAGCAGGATGCAGAGGTCCCTCCTGCATCCAGAGAGGTGTTTTTGTGAGCACTCTTTGGACTTGCTTTGGGCTTTCAAAAGAGAACAGTGTCATTTTTCTACATGATCCTCCCCGCAGCGAGGATGAAACTTCTCCAGAAGGACTCCTGGGAAGCAGACAGTTTTTTGTCAGCGCTCTGCTGCAATCACAGAGTCCCCAGAAGTTTCATGAAGTAGATACTTTGCCAGTAATAGGACAGCAAAGCGCTGGAGCCAGTCCAGCAGCTGTGGAGCTGAATTTCCTACCCCAAAGAGGAACTGAGGGAACTGTGCACGGACATGGTGGTGCAGGGCAGTGCTTGGGATTAGAATTTAACCTTAAGGGGAGAATAAGAAATCTCTTCCCTGAGTGCCACAGGATTCTGCCCTTCAGGAGATCCCACCCATGGCATCATATGGTCTGTGTCTGTTTAGACCATACAGCAAATCTGTTCTCGTATTCTGATTAATCGGTTAATATTTGTTATCTATAGGAGGTCTTCATCAAAACAATAATGCAATTAGTTTGGTGTTTCTCCATTAGCTGTGCCCTGGCGCTTGCCGATCTTCTAATCTGCGGGCCACAGGGGTAGTAACTAAATCATCAAGTAACAACAAAGTAGTGTACACCCGAAAGTTGCTGTATCACAGCTCTTTGGAGAAGTACAGACATAAGCCCTAGGAAAAGCAGTGCCCATTTTTAGCACAAGGAACGCCGAGATACAAATCACATCACACAGAGTCAGAGTTAATTAAGTCAGGCACCTACTGTTTGCCTATACTTTGCAACAGCTATTAATTTGAAGGTCTGCTATAGCACTAAGAAAAGATAATTAACAAATGTAGCATTTCATGACACGATGAATGCAGTTCTAAAGGGTCTTGTTATGGTGACTTCTCCTGGATAACATGGCTCTCAGTGGGATTTTAAACAATATGAAAGGGAAAAAAAAGTTAACAGGCCTTCCATCTGTCTCTAGGTAAAGTGGAAAAAGGCCCTCTTATCATTGAATACAGAGTGTGCAAAACCACACTACAACTGGTGAAACTATCAAAGAACCATCAACATTTGTTATTTTGAACACATAATTTTGCCAGATTCTGTGTGACTGTTTTTTAAATATATATATTTTTAAACATGACAGACACTCTGTATTTTGTTTAAAATCATATTGGATTATATACATACTGGCACTGTCCCTCCCATGTAACTGTTCTTATTTAGTCTATCTCTTTTTATTGACTGAAGTATCTTTTTTTTTTTCTAGATTGAGGGGCTAACTCTTCCATTACACATCACCAGAAGAAGCTCTGATGTAGGAAAAAAGTGTCTTCTGGGTAGAACTAAGGAACAATGGCTCTGATAAGAGCTAGGTTTTGAAAGATAAGTATGAGAGATGGGAGACAAAGTTAAGGCTCTGCAAGGATTCAGACCAGCTATACTCACAAGTTAGGGAAAATCCTTGGATCACTTTCACCCTGAACACAAATGTCCATCTCACACAGGGAAGAGCTGTACATTTTGTACAGGGCCTAATACTGCAACACTAGTTGACTGTTGCAGAGGAATTAAGTATTTTAATAGAAATATGCTTAAGTTTAGAATTTAATGGCTACTTTTCTTGCTACTATACTCTCCCACCTTTATATTTTTCAAATATGTTGCTGTTCTCTATATAATAAAGTTCTTTTTGACATATTTCAGGAGGTCTTCCCAGCATTGTTGGTGTGTTTAAACTCCATTTTCAAACAACCTTCTAAGTTTTTACCTCTCTGTTGAGAACTGCTGTAGCTGCGTATGCTGCAAGACCCAGGATCTCCAAGGGGCACTCAGTGTCCTGCCAACAACTGGGTGTTCTGTCATGACATGGGGGCCATGACATCAAGAAAATGAAGAAATTCAGAAGAATTAGTTAACACATGGGTTTTTAACATTTCAGATCACAGAGCAAACATTACACAGGTCCTTTCCAGTACATTATGGTTTACTATCCACCCTGAAGTCTTTTTGCTTTAATCTCACATGAGATTCAGTGCAAGCAGTCACTAGGCTCCAGTGCCTTTCACTCTGCCTGGCCGAAGAGCTGGAGGATGAACACAAGCTCCAAATGCCAGTTCAGTAGCAGAGAAGCAGTTACACTAACTTGTCCTTTAGTTAAAGGCACGAGTGGCTTCTGAGATGTCCTGGTTTTGGTCAGGATGGAGTTAACTTCATTTGTAGCAGCGGATGGAATGCTGTGTTTGAGAGTTAAAATGAAAGCAGTGCTGATAACACCCTGATGTTTTTAGTTGCTGTCAGACAGTCAAGGACTTTCTCAGCTCTTCATATTTCTCTATTCTTGAGAAAGGAGGGGCAAAGCCAGGACCGGTGACCCAAATGGGCCAAGGAGAGTATTCCATGCCAATTACGTCCTGCCCAGTATAACGGGAGGCTGATGGGAGGAGGAACAGGAGCGGCTCCGGGATGCGCGGTTCTTGGGGGATGGTCGGGTTCCGGGACGGCTCTGGGTGGCACGGCCTGAGTTGTGGGTTCGGTGAGAAACTGCATTGTGTATCAACAGCTTCATATAGTTTTTGCTCTAAAGTCCTGTTAGCATTGTTATATTTTATCTTTCTGCTATTTTAGTAAACTAGGAACAGGGGACTAGTTTTTGTTTTTTCTTTTAACTGTTGTGAAAGATAGACGACGGGAAGAACATTTACATTCCATTTCTGGGTTGGAAAAGCAAAGGTGAAGAATGGTCTAACCATCTAGCCACACTTTTAGAAGCACGTAACAATTCATTCCTTGGTCCTTAGTACAGAAAAAAAATTAGGTGCAATTTCCAGCATGGATGGAATATTTGTGTTTCTAATATCTTTACAGTCACTTTCCCTTTCTATTTAAAGCGTAACATTTGAGTAATATTATATAGCAAGCTTTCAGTAAGAGCAGGATTAGATCACAAGCTTTTCACGCTTAGGAAAGAATGTGGGGACAACCCCCCAAACCACTAACCAATGCATTAAGCCACACAATCACCAGTTTAATGCAGGTAGGCCAAAAGAAAAGTGCATTTGTTGTACCCTCCCCAACAACTTCTGGGCACAAACCCACCTTCTGACACTGAACATTGCACCCCTGTGAGGGGGCTCTGCTGCCCCAGCTCTGCTTAACAGCAGAGATATTTTTTTCTTTAAAGGCCAGTAGATACAGAAGTTTAAAACTGAGGTTAAAAACAACCCAAACAGCATAAAGAAACAGAAACGTAATTGAGAAGCTTTTAGCTTCTAAAAAGGGGGTTTAGTTGCTAAATAAGCTATGGCTGCCAAATGATGACACAGTTCAGTTCATGGTAAAGCCTCAAATTTTCAGACACAGACTTATTCTTCAGGAGACTGGTGGTAGATTAACACTTTGGTTTAATGAATTCTCATCACTGGAAAATCAGGAGGCATCTTCTGCAGCGTTAAGTACAAAGCGGACCTAAGGGCAGAGCACCAGTTCACACAGACCACAGTGACCTGACTTCAAGCAAAGAAAGAACCATCAAACACATGAATGAGCAAAAACTGAGAGCGAAAAGGATTTTTTTTTTTTAATGCTGATCTGCATATGCTGTGCTTTCCTTTCCCGAATAACATGCTTACTGTGGGCACTTTGAGGATAGAAGGTGCCTGAAGGGACAGGGATGCTTTCCAGGACTAGAAGCTTGTCAAAGAACAAAATTAAAAGAAAGGAAATCCTAGCATACAGACTAAGAACCTGCTTTAAACAGGAGCTGAGCAGATTTCCGACTACTATGAGAAGCAGTTGAGAGACTTGTCATTAAAAATAATAGAAAACATATGTCATGTGTTTTCACACAGTGAAATTGGAAGTTCTACATATGATCATCCTTACCCACAGAGCTCATGGGGATAGCTTTACTTTGATGAGGCTTCCAAACGAGCTAGGAGCCTCACGGCGTTTTCTTGGGAAAAATAACATTTTTGATGGAATGTCACAAATGTCATCCATTTGTGGTACTAAATGAGTTAATATTTTAAATACGTGATCTTCTAGAATTAATTACAGCATAACAGCGAAGGGAGTTCATAGCATAAATAGGAAATCCCTCTGAAAGAGCAGTATATAGGTGAAGTATAAGTTTCCTCCTGTCCTTCCTTCTCTCTCACACACATTGCTTCTTAACATGCTGTAGCAGAGATTGCTGCCACAGGAAAGGCAGCAGAAGGGATTGCATGCCACATTCAGCTTTGTTCTGTCTGACCTCCTCAGACCGACCTCATACTGAAACCACAGAGGATGGGATTTTCTTTGTCAGCTGAGGTGTGGAGTAACATCCTATGGCTGGTGCATCATAATGGCTATCTGGACATATTTCAGCCTCACACCAAATTTAAATTCTGCAGCATGCTAAAGGTCACACTCATTAAATGGAACAGGTATTAATTGCCTATAGATGCCATACTCCTAATAATGCAGGCAGGGAATCCAGTCTCCATCATTCTGTGATTAAATAATGAAGCAGTATCAACTGCAAACAATCAGCCACCCGAGTAAGATACAGGAGCAGCTACTGTTGCTTTCTCAGTAGTGTTAGGTGCTGCTGGTGGGTTGTGAGATACAGACCCTTGCTGCTTGTTTGCAGAGGACTGGGAGCTGATAGAGCTGCAGCTGCCTATGCCAGGAGAGGTGCCAGTCCAGGGAGTGCAGTGTATGGATGATTCTTAGCTTGAATCATTTCAAGCACAATGACAAAAACTGCCATGGGAAAACAACATGACTAAAACTGTTTCCTGTGGCTTACTAATGGAGTATTCATGCACAACATTAAGCTGATGAATTTGAATTTGTTGGACACATTATCCTTTCTCCCTTTGTGCAGGTTTCAAAGATTATGACTATGTTTGGTTTAATTGCTATTAGTCTCAGTTGAATTGCCACTGCTTTCAGCACTTTCAGGATGTGGAAATTTATATTTTAAATTTGCCTTATCTGAAGGCACAACTTCTCATGTTGATTTAATTATGTATGAACTGCGTGTTACTGTATTTTAAGGTCTGGTCTATCATTGTCCTCGCTTAAGAAAAGCGGAAGCACTCTATGTTGATTACTGCTGTCTTAAACATATATAAAGTATTTGGCATGAGTTAATTCAGATACCAGAAGCAATGTGAGCCTGCTAGCCCATCCGTATCACGGCGCTAACCTAATGAAACAAGGTGTATTGGACAGATTTCTATTCAGTGTGGCTATAAAGTTTCTGGTACAAGAACTAGCTCGTTCAGAGGTAACTTAGCTCATGTATCTCCACTCCACTTGCTCTGTGCAGCAGACATGACCTAACTCAGAAATACCGGTAAACCTGTATGACAGTGATCTACAAAGAGCTGTAGTCAGACTGCTCTTGTGCAGTTTCTTCAGGTGTGTGCTTAATAATGTTCACGAGCTACTCCTGCTTTCATGCACTGTACCTGGAACTGGGGGTGTGGGTGTTAAGGTTTCCATGCTGGGTTGAACAGAGTCCTGCCATGCTGTGACTGGTTCCACCGAGTGCAGGTGCTGGTACATGGGGACCCACTCTTTGCACGTGGGGCAGCTCTGTGCGGTCACTGGGGTTACCTGTACATACACACAGGGCCAATGATTGAGCATACACTTCTGCAGGGGGTTGGGATTTTTTTTCTTCCTCTGTGTTTTTGTCTTCGGGGTTTGGGTGGGGTTTTGTTCCCTGACTCCATAATGACACTCCATTCTAATTGCAAGAATTTAGTTCAGACTCAGATAGAGACGGGAGATGCTCACCATCTCTCACGCTTAGAGGCTATCTGCGTGACTC
Organism: Gallinula chloropus; assembly: GCF_964237585.1. Taxonomy (NCBI): domain Eukaryota; kingdom Metazoa; phylum Chordata; class Aves; order Gruiformes; family Rallidae; genus Gallinula; species Gallinula chloropus. The sequence goes on along the minus strand of NC_140090.1, from coordinate 25,521,261 downwards.
CTGCAGGGTGATTAGGATTGCTACAGTTAGATGCTTCATCCACCGCAACCGCAGAGGCCTGAGAGCTTCCCAGGCAATTAAGGCAGCCCACATGCTGAGCAAGAAGCTGTGCAAGACACACCAAGCAGAGGATGTGCCTGAATTCCTCCTGCTCTCTCCAAGTCAGAAACCAGACTCGTGACTCTGCTTTGAACCCCGTACATTTGGGATCTTGAGTGCAGCAGATTCAAAAAGGCTGATCTGGGGTATTCAACTGCATTGCTGCCGACTCCTTAAGGCTTGGGAAGTGCAGGCTTTGGACGAGCATGTCTTTTCACCCTCACAGAATTTAAGCTTAGATCTCTTAAAGCACGTTGCCAAACCATGAGACTAGACCCACTATAAAACTAAAGGTATTCTCCATTCATCCTGATGAAGAATAAAGTGTAAGGGTGATGCACTGCAGTAAAGAGACTGCAAGATGAGCAGACCAGAGGAGAAACAAGCAGAAGGGAGCTGCACTCCATAATCCATCAGTAAAAGCATAAAATTAGGAAAAGACAACGGGAAACACTCACTTCACTGCTCCTCTTAAACTGCCCTTTCCCCTGCCAAATGAATCCCACCTTCCCAGCCCTGCTCCACTTTCCTCATTTAAGCAGAGAAACTGGAGAGTGCAATTTCTGTCATCCTGTGTTACTGAGCTGCTTTCAAAACACAAACTTGTTTCTCTGAGGTAATCAGCTGCCTCCCAGTGAAGAAGACACCTCGAAGCAGACTGCCTATTTCCCGTGCCTGTCCTCAGGCTCCCTCCGAGGGAGCGCTCAGCTGTCCGCGTTTGCTCTCTCCCGGGGCGCTTGGAGGGACAGCCTGAGCGATGGTACGTGCGCCATCAGCCACAGGACATCCCTCTCCTGAGATGCCGCTGCCACACTGATGCCATATGCCTTTTTATTTGATGGCACCTGTTTACACAGCGTGAGGCAGGAAAAAGATTACTTTCACAGCAGAACGGGAAACCACAGAGAGCTCACGGGCAGGCGACGTATTTGCAGTGGGTTCAGGGAACATCTAGTGAAAGCATTTGAGAATTGATAGTGTCAGAATCCGTACTGCCGTCCAGATACATGCTGGTTTCAGTGCCCTGTGTTGCCACAGTTGCAAGGCATTTTGAAAGCCACAGATATAAAATTCTGTAGTTAAAACTTAGTTAAAAGCTGGGAAAAAAATAAAATCAGTTGCTTCTCCCAATTGTTATTACTTAAAATGCCCTATCCCTGTGTCTGTTGTGATTAGAGATTTCTTGCTTTATTGATTACCCTTCTTCATATTGCAAAGCAAATGAGAGTCTTGACTTTTACGATTTTGTAAGAATAGCCATTACCTCTGGGGTGTGGGATACATGCACAGTTTTACAATGGCACAGCTGGCCTTTGGAGAAGCTTGAGAGTGGGTTCGTAGTCATTTTGCAAACACGTCAAGTCCTTGAGAGCAAAGACTGGTATCTTTGTTTAAACCAAAGTGGGCTTGAGTCAAAATGCTGCACAGGATTCCAAATTATCTCAGTCATGGGCTGATACCCCCTTTCTCTCACCCTTCCATAGGATCATAGTCTGGGACAGAAGAGCAGGGCAGGTGGCTCATATCTCAGTGCCCAAGTCTTAAACTGCTGCACCAGATTAACCAGAAAGAAAAAAAAAACAAACAACTTGTAGTGTTTTTCCAACCTTGAGAAAGTTTTATTAAATTCGGTTGATAGTTTTAAAAATTAACAGAAAATATTTTTGAAAACCCCCAAACAAACCCAAACCAACTATAAATATTAATTGCATTGTGTTTATATAGCTTCACCCACAAAAGAAAAAAGACCCCACAAAACTCTGATCAAATATAAAGTAGATCTCAACCCCCCCCCCCCCCCCCCAACAGGCTCCAGGAAGCTCTGCTTTCTGCATTGTTCTACAGAAAGGTTCTCAGAACAGCAAGGAAGATTAGGAATTAACCCAATGTATCCCAACAAGTCACTGGCAAAACTGGAAAAATAACTCAGGAGTCCTGAACAGAAATTATATGGCCAAGGAGAAAACAAGCTATTCCATTCCCACAGCCAGGAACGTGGTATCATTCAGGATCAGAGGAATACACACTTAAGAACATTAAGGGAAGAAGCAGGGGGAAAAGGCAAGTCATTTCCATGGGCAGGGTATAAGAAACAAGCCTTTATTTGAACAAACTAGACAAGCATGCACGATTCCTTGCCTTGAGTCTTGCTTCTGCCTGCATGAAGCAGGGATTCCTCAGAGCAAGTAATTTTAGAAAGTATCAAGAAGATACTGAGGCTTTCCAAAAAAAGTGTGGAGCTTATAATTTGTTGCAGAGTAAGTCAATGGGAGCATATCCAAAGGATTTTCCTGAAAAATAAGCACTCAATAGGAATGTTACGTGAGTTTTCTTAAGGAACTGTGACTGAATTTCAAAATTTAGGGTTTTGTTGTGTGGTTTTTTCTTGAAACATCTTCATTTTGCTTTCTTTCGTAGACCATTTTGATTTCATTGTATATTCCATACTTAGTAGTATATTGAAGGAGCTGGTGTTCTGCAACGGTTCAATAGCATTTTCCTATTGTTGCAGGAAATAAAGGTTTTCCACTTTTTCTTGCTGTGCATGCTACTTCCCCACTGTTGTCTGGCGTGTGACTGGCCAGTATCATGAGACAATGGGGAGATTGAGCCCTTATGCTCCTCTCAGTCATTCCGCACCCGAAGTGAGTGGTTCAGCAGAACAAACCAAGTCCCTTCCACCTTTCCAAAAGGCTAGAGAGGACTTCAATTTTGCAAGTTTTAGGACTACTGCCACTAAAAACTCATTCAGATTGGCTTACCAACCTACAGGCCTGAGGCAATGCATCAGGGCTGGCAGAGGAAGGCTAGAAGATGCTAGGCACAACCAGGTCTAAGCCACCTGGGCTGCCCCGTGGGTGGAGACAGGGCTGGGACACCTCACTGCTACCTTCTTCCCCTCCACAAATACTGCAGCCCAGCACACGGCCATGCACCCGGGCTTGTGCACAGACACTGGCGGTGCGCAGCGCTGCTGCACAGCTTGGTTATCAATGTCCCTGCGAGAGCCACCTGCCTCAGGGATGAATCCAAGCCTTTCCAACCTGCATCTACCAAGTTCTCCAAGAGCTTATTTCCTTTATTTCACAAGGGCTGAAAAAGAACTGTAAAGCACTTGGCGGCCTTACATCGCAATCTTCTCTTGTTTCAGCCCCCTAAGCATTTCATTACTGCCTCCAATGCTTGCGGGTGTGTGCCTGCGATCAGGCTCAGGCCCTCTCCTGGAGTCGGGGCACTGGGTTACTCCAGCCCTGTGTAGGTGCAACCAGGCCCGGAGCAGGCGCCCCAAGAGCACCCTAACTCAGCACAACCTGACACCTCACAAACTGGGTCCTGTCCCAGGGTGCATTTAACCAGCAGCTGATGTGTGACAGACGAGTGCGCTGCGGTGTCATTCCGCCCCCGTAAACACTCTTCGTCTCAGTAAGAGGTGGGGCGGTAGAAAGGTACGGCCACGCCCGTCTCTCAGCACCCGCCGAAGCCGCGGCCAGGACCGCAAGATGGCGGCCGGGAGCCTCCGCCGCCCGACTGCGTTTCCCGTCGTGCACCGCGGCTCGCGCGGCCGGGACCACACACGTTCCCCGCGCGGCTCGCGGAGCCGTAGCCGTCGGCGCGTGCGCGCCGAGCGCCGCCGCTGGGAGGGGCTCGAGCTCGGCGCGCTCATTGCGCGTCTCTTTTCCGCCGGAAGTGACGGTGTTTCTGGTCGTGCGCGGCGGCGGGCGGTAGCTGGGTGCGGGTCTGGGTGGGCCGCGAGCGGTTGGCGGGTGCGGGGCTGGGTCTGGGTGGGCCGCGGGCGGTTGGCGGGTGCGGGGCTGGGTGGGCCGCGAGCGGTTGGCGGCAGCTCCCCGGCGGGCAGCGCGGCGCTCCTCCGCTCCGCCTTTCCTCCGGGAGCCGGCCGGGTCAGCCTGCGAGTTAGGTGGTCGCGGCTTCCCCTCTCAGGTCGCGTTTCGGCAGCGGGCGGGGGGACGCGGCTGGGCGGTTGCGCAGCCCCGCGGAGGGCTCGGTAGGCGGGGGTGGGGGTGGGTCGGGAGCCCCGTGGCAGAGCTCCCTGTGGCTGGGCTTGTGAGCGGGGCCGCGGCAGGGGATGTCGCGGCCTGGCCACCGGGACCTACGGCTGGCCGTTTCGAGTGGCCGCGGCGGTGGTGCTGGTCAGTTCCCGGCTGCCGTTTTACGGCCATCATCGCGAGCGACAGGTGCTGGGTACCCCACCAGAGGTCTGACTGGGTTTTGGGGAGGGGGTGAGGAGAGGCAACCTGTTTGCTTTGCTGTGCTTTAAGGAGTTATGGAAACATAGCTGTAAAGAGCAAGTCAAAGCTACAAGTACCGGTTCTGTGTGGGACAGAAAGTTTTTGTTGTCCTTGGTGTGTTGTAGATGAAATGGTTTTCATATGCTGAACTCCACCTCAGATTGTCTCATTGCTGCACATTCAGAACTTCATAAAAGCTAGGAAGTCAAGATGAAGAGCCGGGTGACACAAGTAAATGTAAGTGTTCTTACACCTAAGTTGTGGGCTTTGATTATTCCTGTATTACTTGTGTGTATTTGGTGTGGTAAAGAGAATGCCCTGAAAGTAAAGCAAGCAATGTCTGTAATTGACAGCAGCTCTTTGCAAGCAAAATATCACTATGAAGTTGGTCAATGACTGTTGTTTCTAACACTTGTTGTGCTAACAATGGAAATTTTGAACATTATTAGTATGTAATGATAAAGTAATTGGTGAAAAGTGACTGAATGATGGCTCAACAAAGAACATAAATGTGTGGAGGAATGGAGGAAAGAGATGATTTAACATCAACACTGATGTGATGACATAAAGGCAGGAAGTAGTAATTAATGTAGGAACTGTATTCATTACTGTGAAAGTTAAATATGTGTGGTATATTTCTGAATGGATGGCAATGATTTTAGGAAAGCAAGAAGAAAATACTTGTTTTAAAATTACTCTGCTAAGATGATGGTCTAGAGATGTTACCTTTGTAAGATATACTGTTTGCGACAGATTACGCTGTCTCAAATACAGCAGAGAAACTCCATGGGTTTTTAGCCCTGCATAGGCTTCCATTGTGCTTTTGGTTCCAGCTTTTCTGACTGGAGGTGTTTTTAATAGGGATACTTGAGGAATAGTTTGGTAACTTGTCACAGCTTCTCAGTCTGGTGTTTGTGGTAGTGTTTCCTCATCTGTCAAAGTGAGCCAGCTAGGGAAAGCACACTGTTTGAACACATTCTGTTAATGCTTTTAATCAAAATGAACACGGAAGAAGACTGACTTGGCAGAAAGCCTGGTTCCGAAGAGCTGAGGGTGACAAGTACTTCAGCAAACAGCTGCTTTTGCAAGGAGACAAGAGAACTGCCAAGTACAGATACTTCTGTGACATTGTTTTAGTTCTGTGAACGCTCGTCTTCCTGGGTCTGCTTGGGTGAATGTAGATGATGCAGAACTCAGGAGAATGGATCATCCTAAAAGACCTGCTTCTTGGCATCTACTAAATACTACTCAAATACAGTAACTGTCTTGTGTGTTTCAAAGACTTGTGTTGCCAGTTTCTTAGAAGCTTAGGATAGTCTTGCACTGTAGTATTTTGGGGAAAAAACCCAAGAACTTAAGGACTTTTTTTAACCTTGAATGTTTTTGGTGATCTGCTATATGGTACAGTCCCATGAATCAGTATTGCAAGGGGAAGAAAACCGTGATGGGGATACAGGAGTTTCTTGTACTAGCCTTGCCATCAAAGATAATGTAATTCTGGAGTGAAATTGTCAGGTGGATGTTCTTTTGCAGAGCTCCCAGTAAATGATGCAATGTATTTGTTCTGTACCATTGTCTTGGTTCAGGAAAGAAAATACGGGGAATAGTTTTAGCCCAGCATTAAAATGTACCTTAGAGAAGACTGTATTCTAGGAAAACTTACAGTGGTCTCAAAACCCAAGATATATGTGTATTTACATGTATATATGCACACACCCCACCCTGCCCCACCCCACTCTGAGTGATAGCAAGTCAGCCTCGTCGGACTGTTGATAAAATAATGCTCATAATCTTTTGTGGCAATTATTTCTCTAGGAAGCCTCAGTCGATACTGATTTTACTTGCACAGTACACCATACTTGCTATTTAGTAGAGCTACTTATCAGTTAGGGTTTTGGAGATCGCTGGGTACAGCTGTCCCACTGGGGTCTGCTTATGAAGGAGGTATTGTATTTTACTAATCCAGCAGCTTTAACTGGTTCTTTGGTTCAAAACGTACCACGGCAGCGTGTTAACAGATAGAATGCCACTCAAAAAAATTCTGCAGGTTTTGTAAGCAAGTCCTTTTGTCAAGTTTCTGCATCAAGGTGAAGTTACCTATTTCGTGCTGATCTCATGAGATTGTGGTGCTAAAAAACAATAATATTTTAATATTTAAGTTTTTAATATTAAATATCTAACAATGTTTAATTATATACTTAATTTATATCAATTATATTAATATAATTAATTTACTCATATTTTATATTTAATTATTTAACAGTTAAATATTAAGAATTAAATATTTAACACGGTTTACAATAATATGTTAACAATACATTGTAAGAGAACCCTTACAATGATAGTATAGTGATCAAAAGCTGCTTCTTAGCTTTGCCAAAGTAGTTTTGAAACGTTTTGATGAGACCCCTGTCTTTCTATGTATGTTGTAGGTGCTGTCACACTCTGATTTTTGTTTAGGACTCCATTTATATGTCATGGTTCAGACAACAGAATTTACTGTGAACTACGTGTTTACCACTTAAACAATCATACAAACTTACATTTCAAAAATCTAGAATAAGATTTACTTCCAGGATTTGTCAAGTGGAACAGTGTAACTTAGATGTTTAGACTGTATCAAGATAGGAATAACTCATGAGAAAATAAATCATGATTAGTGGAAAGGAGGTATGTAAGGAAACTTGTGCAATAAAGAGGATCTTTAGAAGAGAGGAAAGACTTTCTTCAAACAGGAAGTGGTTGAATTCTGTTAATAGTACTGCGTATGTGGTGCCACAAAGTGTAAAGTGGTATATGGAAGAAGGAAAGGCAGACTAAAGGTAAATTGATAACAAACGTAAAGTAATTGATAGCAAATGCCTTGAAAAGTTTAGGAACAGGGCAACCATAAAAGTACTCTTTTGCACATACTCTCCTGGTCTCTGCCTGTTTGCAGCTTCCTGAGACAGGTGATTTCTCTGGTAACCCATGTGAATTTTTCTTCAGTGTTTGTCCAGTCTCATGAACCCGTGTAAGCATTTGGCACCTGCAGCATCCTGTAGCTGGGACTCCAGCTGCTTGACTACTTGTTACTTACAAACAGCTCTCCTTGTTGTACCTGACTGCCATTAGCTTTATTAGATGAAGAACACTGATCTTGAGATATATTTGCTCACAGTAATTAACATATAATGTTGGAGCTTGATTTTTCTTTCTGTTTTCTTGAAGCATGGTTCCAGTTATGAAAGGAAGGAAAACTACAGTTCACGCCATAGAAGTTTGTCTCCAGAGGACAGGTAGAACGATTTGATATACATACCCTACAATTCTCTGTATATACCTCACATAGTGAGTTAAATAATTTAACTGCTCCTCTTCTTATATATCATCGTAACTGAGCAGTGAAAAATAAATGTAGGCGTAATAAAATACTTGGAAGTCAATATAGAGGTAATTAAATAGATCTGTTATTAAAACTAAATCTTAAAAAAATCCTTAGCATTCAGTTAAATTGTCATGGGACTGGAAATGGAAATTAGATTCCAGCTTTTTGCTTGGACTTGCATATTACTGATACCACAATTGTCATTTTAGAGCAAGATTATTGATGCCAGCGGGAGGTAGAGAAATAAGATTTGAAGTGCAGTCTACTGAGGCATGAGATGAACTGTTACCAGTTTACTTCTATTTTTACATTTTAATTAGAATGAAACCTCATGTACTAAACTTCTTGTACTCTTTCATGCTACACAGGTGAAAGTAGGGGAAATAAATAAATGCATGTGTTCTGAGGAATGCACAAGGCTGAATTTACCTCTAGTATTTGATGTTATTCCCATTTAGGATTTAATGTTAAGTTCCAGGAGGATCTTTCTGTTACAGTGCTTCTCCTTGGTTTTTGGCTGTATTCTGCTGACAACAAATTTCTATAAAAGCATCTCCTATTTGAATGACGTGTATTGACACTGAGGTTGCAGAATTGGGACAGTTAGATATATATGTAATGTATTGTAAGTACATGCTAATAGATGGCTTTTCTAAGAGTAAAATAATTTTGTGTCTTGGGTTGCAAATAGGGATATAGAGCGTGACAGGTCACCATCTCCCAGAAAGAGAAGGTACTCTGATGACAGCAGATATGATCAGGAATATTCAAGAAGAGATTATTATGATGACAGAACTTCAGATGGAAGGCAAGTATCAAACCCTTTCTTAGTAATAAAATATTAATTTTAAGGAATAAAATGTGAAAAATTTTCACGAACCCTGTTGGCTCTTTGGATTTTTTAGGAGGATGGAAAGAGGGAGAGACAGGCACTACGAGAAATGGGAGGAGAGAGACTCTGATCGAAGGAAGCAGAGGAGATACTCATCGCCTGATCGTAGGAGTCCCGAGAGGTCGACAGTCCAGAGCTCGCTTGCTCATGATGACACCACTTCGAAGAAGAAGAAAGAAGAAGTGGATCCAATCCTTACTCGCACAGGTGGTGCATATATTCCACCTGCCAAGCTCAGGATGATGCAAGAGCAAATCACTGATAAAAATAGGTGAGTTGAAAGTACCATACTAGAATTTTTAGTGAATAGTGGAAGTTCATGGAAATGGGATACCTTTTGAGTGCTGTGATGATTCTTGTGAACATATATTTTTATCAGGAGAGTAAGAGAATTGCATTATGACTGTACCTGCTGCTGCTGCAAAGTCTAAATGGAAAAGGGGAATACAGAACATAACCTGAGATTTTCTGTGGAGTATCTTTGAAAATTGGGTTATATCATATACCTGTGGCAAATTACATTTTGATATATTGCATTGGCTCAGTGACTTTCTAGTTAAGTGAGTAATTGTGAACTAGTCTTCCTGCTTGTGCAGTTAGTATTTTCTTACCTATCCTAGTCGTTGCAGCTTAGGTTTGAATTTTTTATATCTATACAGTTGCTGCCACCTCATATTCATTAATGATTTGTGATAACCTTTCCAATAGCTTGGCATATCAGAGGATGAGTTGGGAAGCTTTGAAGAAGTCGATCAATGGTCTTGTCAATAAAGTGAACGTTTCTAATATAGAAAATATCATTCATGAGCTCCTTCAGGAAAATATTGTCCGGGGAAGGTAAGTCTTAGTATTTTAAAACAATTCTTCGGCTTTTCTGCCAGTATAGATACTGTCCATGTGTACATCACTGTGCTATGTGCAGTGTATGTATGTTACTCAGACTTTAAAATTAGCCATAGGCTATATTGTCCTGTGCAGAGTGGTCCCTTACTTGGGGAAGGGATTGTACACATGGAGGGATAAGGATGGAACAGATGGTCTGTGTTGCCTTTTCCAGCAGGCTCTGCCTACGCGCTTTACTTGAGCGACTTGTAATTTACAGGTGTCTCTCCATGTACTTTTGTATTCCATGTTTTTGTTCTTTGGGACAAACAATATTTGTAGCCAGTTTTTAGCAAAAGTTTTACTACAGTTAATCTGGCTGGATTGTTTATTGTTGTAATGCTATTTGGGATCAGTACAAATAGCATGTGATGACTTTCCTTGGTTTAATTTTTATGTCAATTGGAGTTAAATGTGCTGGCCTAGGAAAGGATGTTTTTTGTAGATTGGCTGCCATTTCAAAATGAAGCACCATCACAAAAAACATCTCTGAACAAAATATTCAGAAATAATTCTGTTACATTTCAAACACCAATACTTTTTCTGTTACAATCAACTGAGGACCTTATAGCTAAGGAATATGTTGCTTTCATGTATGACATACCTGATGGGAAGATCAGAATCCTGCAAATAATATAAAAATAACAACAGGGTAAGCACGTAGTTCCTAAATGCGGTTGCTGTTAAAAGTAATAATGAATAATCTGTTGTAGAACTGCTTTTTACTTGCTTATATTTCACTTTCATGTAAGCAGTAATAATTTTTTTTTTCAAAATGACCTTACTGAATGTTTTTTAGAATATACTTGTCTCTGGAAGTTTTTGTGTGTGGGTTCTAAATCTATGCATTTCAAAATAATATAGATGGGAAATTACACAATTTTCCTTCTTGTAGTTCACTTCTACTTCCAGTTTTGCACAAAAGTGCACATAGAACTAATGACATAAAGTTTTGTGAAGCTGTGAAGTGCTTTTCTGATTTTTCTTATCTAGAGGGTAAATAGGATCTGAACCAGACCACTTTCAGCTTGTAAATAAGAAGTTTTCTGTTTCTGGGCATGTGTGTGAAATGAGTTCTATTTATTTGACAGCTTCAAAGTAAGGAGGAATAATGTCCTTATGCAGTTTGTATTTAGTACCATTTAGAAGCTTTTTTTAGAAGATTTCAATACCCAACAAAGAAAATAGGGCTGTATGTCAACTTGCACTTAGACAGTTCACAGTTCGTGGGCTTTTTTTCTCCTCCTCAGCCTTTTATAGGAAGTAATACAGCAAAAGTCAATTTCGGTATGCTAAAGCATTAGAAAAAAGCAAGTCTGAGAGGGTTAAGAAAATGTCATTTTTTTCAAACTTTAGTCTTGATCAGAATGTTAGTATCGAAAAGTTAGATTGGACTGTTAGTACAATAAAAAACCAATTATTTCATGAGCCTTGTGTTTACATTGACTTAGGCTCTAAGTAGTAGTATAATCAGTTCTCAGTTCCAAAACATAATTATGATGTTGAAAATAGGCAGTTTCATTTGAAAAAAAAGCACTGAAAAGCATTGGTTTGCCCATTCGGGTTTTACTGAACATTCAGTTTTGTTATTTCTAGGTAGATCTTTATTGTGAGAGACCTTTTATGGAAATACAATTCTTATTTCTTAGAAGTTTGTTTGGCTTGTTGAAGTTGTTATTCTAGAATGCAGTTCTGGGCTTTTATATAGATAGTTGCAGAGCAGATATTTTTTTTGGTCACAAATAGGATTTTGTTTTTTCAGCTGAGGAAAAGAAAGTCATACAGATTTCAAAGCCAAGAAGAGCCTGTGTTTGTGTTAGAGGTATAATTGCAGGATACAAGATGAAGACTTCTGTGCTTATGTAAAGCTTTCAAATATACACTTATACAGACATACACATAAATATATGCTTTCAAATATAGTTCTAATAGGAACAATATTTAATGAAAGATACAGTGTCCATTTAAAAATGTCTTGATTTAGACACATTTGGGTAACACATTTTGCAAAACTATTTGTGTCATCATAAACAATGGTTTCAAAATTACCATCTGGTATCTTCTCTTACTCTAGTCATACAATAGTATATTGTGATAAGTACTGAATAAAAACATTGAATGTTTTATTGCCAGAAAAATCTGAAACTTACATCCTTTTCTACAGGGGATTGCTCTCTCGGTCCATTTTGCAAGCTCAGAGTGCCTCTCCAATTTTTACCCATGTTTACGCGGCTCTTGTGGCAATTATCAATTCAAAGTTTCCAAATATTGGTGAACTGATTCTCAAGAGATTGATACTAAACTTTCGCAAAGGGTATCGCAGGAATGATAAGGTATGTGAAACGCAGAGAGAGTTCTGCAGCATTAACCTTGTGCCAGGTGTGTTCAAATGAAATACTTGAAAGAAACATGGCCAAGACCTGTGCGTTGGCACCTATCATTAGTACATTAAGGACAGTGGTATTAGAGTATCATGAAGCTTGACAACCTATTCTTGGTTGGTACTAGTATAGTTTTCTTTGGGAGTGTACTGTCCTAATTGTAAACAGCTGTCAGTATCCTAAAATAGTTTCACGATTTAATGTGATTGAGTAATGCACAAATCTTAGTAAATTTTTCCTCTGTATAAGATGTGTCAAAATGTCCTTTTTTCTTTTTTTTTTTTTAGCAACTCTGTCTGACATCTTCAAAGTTTGTTGCACATTTGATGAATCAGAATGTGGTATGTTGTTTCATGTTTCTGCTCAACCCAAACCCTTCAGGGCTATTTCTTTAGTTTCAAGTCAGCAGTAGCCTAAGTGAAGATCCCTTTCCTGTTCTAAAGGCTACTGAAAATCTGAGTTCAGGTTTCCTTTTAATGTTTGCTGCCAGTGTTTGGGGCCTTTTAAGAAAACACATTGATAACTGCCTATGCAGTTACCATCTCTTACTATTGCACTTATACTCCAGAGCTTCCCTAGACTTTGTAACTATGTTTGGGTTAGTATTCAGACAAATCTTGATACAAAGCTGCATCTTAGGTTCTGTCCCACAGATCTTAAAACAGTTTTCTTGCAAAATTGCCGTTTGTGTAGGCAGAGCTAGATTCAGATCTAAATCAAATTTGTATCCAGCTCTATACCACCTTTATGTGTTAGAAGTCAGGATACTCCAATTGAAATGATGGCAAGAAGCAGTGTTTTCAGCAATGTGCTGGGAATATACAGCGTTCTTGTAAAAAGGAAACGGATCTGAAATGTGCCATTTACTTTTGTGCCTGATCCTGAAAGACCTGATTTGATTATATACACAGTGTACTTAAAACTAGTTTCTGTAATGTAAGTGCTGTTTTATTAGTTTCTTAGGCACACATTCTATTTTTTTTTTCTTAATGGCAAAATGGGGTTTTGTTGCTTATTTGTTTCAACAGTATAGTCACATTCACCTCAGAGTTGGTGTAAAATTTTGCAGGTGTTAGTTGTACTTGAGATTTTGATTTCCTCTTGATGAACTTTTGCCTTGTCTATGTGATAAAAGAAGCATTACGGGACCCTCAAAAGCTGCATTGCTCCATTAAGCAAATCACTAATAATAGTGTAACATCATACATTCAAATTCTTTCACTATATTCTTTCCATAGGCACATGAAGTTTTATGTTTGGAAATGCTTACTTTGCTTCTTGAAAGGCCTACTGATGACAGTATTGAAGTAGCAATTGGATTTATTAAAGAGAGCGGGCTCAAGTTAACAGAAGTTTCTCCTAGAGGTATTAATGGTAAGTATAATTAGCCACAACATTTGCCTTTTTGATGTTTGTATTAGTAAATCCTTTTCATGTTGTCATGGTTTAACCCCAGCCGGTAGCTAAGCACCATGCAACTACTTGCTCACTTCCCTCTGCAGTGGGAATGGGGGAGAGTGAGAGAAAAAAAAGGAAAGGAAAAAAAAAAAAAGAGGAAAAAACAACCAAAACACCCCCCCAGCCAATCCAAACTCATGATAAAGACAGTTTAATAGGATAAAGAAAGAAAAGAATAGCAATAGTAATTATATGTGTATATACACATACATATAAAAAAAGTCAAATGATGCACGAATGCAATTGCTCACCACCTGTGGAGCAGGGGGGAAAAAAACCCCCCGATGCCCAGTCTTGTTACTGGGCAGTGATCACACCTCCCTGTTACATACAGAGTGTGATGTCATGTGGTATGGAATATCCCTTTGGTCAGCTGAGGACAGCTGTCCTGGCTGCATCCACTCCCAACTTCTTTTGCAGCCCCAGTCTGCTTGCTGGTGAGAGAGATGGTGTCAGAAGAAAAGGTCTTGACTCGGTGTAAGCACCACTCAGCAATAATGAAAATCTCTCTCTGTTATCAGCACTGCTTTCAGCACAAATCCAAAATGTACTAGATACTATGAAGAAAACTTTCTCTGTCCCAGTCAAAGCCAGCACACGTGTATTTACATTTCTGTTTCCCTCCAAAGCGATCTTTGACCGTCTTCGGCACATTCTGCATGAATCTAAAATTGATGTGCGTGTTCAGTATATGATAGAAGTCATGTTTGCTGTAAGGAAGGATGGCTTCAAGGATCACCCAATCATTCCAGAGGGATTAGATCTAGTGGAAGAGGAGGATCAGTTTACTCACATGTTGCCATTAGAAGATGACTACAACCCAGAGGATGTTCTCAGTAAGTCAGAAACGGAAGATAATTCTGTGATTGCATTCCCCATGAAAACAAATTTGTGATTGTTTTCATTGTTTTCTTATCTTTGTATTTTAAATAAAGATTCTCTTTTATTCCAAAGATGTTTTCAAGATGGATCCAAACTTTATGGAAAATGAAGAGAAATACAAGGCACTGAAGAAAGGTAGGGGAGTGTTGTGTGTATACGCTACTTATACGTTTACAAACATGGGCCAGTTATTTGCCTAACTATTGTTACCTAGTTTTACTGTTTAACAATAGGAGATATTTGTGTGTCTCAGTTGGTCATAGACCTTTCCAATGTATTCCTACTAGGTTCTTCAGTATTATTTCTCCAGCTACATTTTCATTCAGTCATGACAGGTTTTTTTGTCTCTGCCACATTCTCCATGTGAGACAGTAGCTCTTAGGTGTTGGATCAGGTTTTTTGGTAATGAAACTACTCTCGTCTATAGACCTTTAATCTGGGATACTGCTCTTTCAGAAATTCTTGATGAAGGTGACAGTGAATCTGAAGGAGATCAGGAGGCTGGAAGTAGTGAGGAAGATGAAGAAGATGAAGAGGAGGATGAAGATGGTAAGTATATGACTGGTACCTTTCTAGTGATTGGCTGTAGCTGAAAGGATAGAGTGTAACTTCTTACACGTTTTGCAAAACTTAAGAATGTTCAAACATTAAGGGATGTTTTAATCTTAAACACTTAGTTCTGAAAATAATTTAGTTGCAAACAGTAAAAATAGTTTAAAAGAAAGCATTCAACACAGGTCAGAAATGGAAAGCAGCTTTGCCTGATTGTTCCTGACTGTATTGGATTCACACAAAACAAGCCTTGCAAACAGACAGTAAAAATAACAAATATTAAAACACTTCCTTAAACAGCGGAGACAACCTTGATGGACACTTTGTAGTGCTCTATCATATTTTAAAATCACTTCCAAAATCAGAATGGGTTTTCTTACAACTTTATAGTCTTCATCTCTCACTATTTAGTTCATATCACCCCCAAGTAGAAGCAGTCGGCATTTACACCATTTCAAAAAAAACATTTGATTCCCTGGGGAAAAATCTGATGTAGAAGCATAACTGAAATGCTTGTAGAGGCTGTGCAAGTAACTGAAAAGCCAGCCAAGTCCTGTTCTTGTGGTCTGGTGGGAATGGACTTCCATGCCAGTATACTGGAGTATTTCACAGAAGAGAAATTTCCAGGCTGATGGAAGATTGGAGAATACACATAACTTTTCATCATTTATGCTATTGCCAGAGTTTAAAAGAATGAAGGGATAGTGAATGTCTTAGGAATTAAGGTGTTCCGCAGCAGCAGTTATTTGGAATGGACTTTTCCACACTGGCTTGAGGGCAAAATGGAATTTTGCAGTATGTAGATCCTGTGCATAACAGAAACACAGAATTTCCTGTTAAAATTAGAGAGGCTACATAAAGCATTGTATAGTTGCATTATGCAGAAAATACTTTCCTAATAATGTAGACAAAAGATATTAAACCCAGATTTTGCAGCAATTGAGTCAAGTGAGAGGCTTTCCAAAGCCTAGTTATCCTCTTAAAACTGTATATTTACTGGCTAGTTACAGATGAGCCAAATATGGGTATTTCTTTCCTTCTCTGTACAATAATAAATAAACCTGTTAAACAGTCTTAAACTTTTCTAGGAAAAGTATTATACAGTGTGTGACAGACTCAATAACTGGGACTGTTCAAAGAGATTGTATCTATCTGACTTTAATGTTTTTCTTTGTACAAAACCCTGTTTTTCTTTCCCAGGTCAGAAGGTTACTGTCCATGACAAAACAGAAATTAACTTGGTCTCCTTCCGTCGTACAATTTATCTTGCTATTCAGTCAAGGTAAATATAATTTCTACACCTGCTAATGTAGTTGTTTTGAAAAGGATGAATTTTTTTACTTTGTGATTGTATTTATTTTTTTTTTATTGAAAAAAAATTAAAAAGGGCAGGGAAATGTTCTCAATGCAATATGACCTAATTGTATAAAGCAGACTGTTTTGGCAAATGGGTGCCCAAATTCTCATTCTAAGGTAAGTCTTCTTTATTCACAATGTTTTAGAAGTGCACTGGGACTTTCCCATGAGGATTGCTGTAATCAAGATTTTTCTGAATAAATAGAAGTCAGTGATCTTCAGATTACAAAACATTTCTTCAGAAAACTTGTGACACTTTTAGAGTAGAGTTGCTGTAGAGTTTATCCACTTGTGCAGTGTAGTACAATATAGGCATGTTACCATCTGAACTGTTTGGAAAATGAGTATACAGATACTGAAGTATACTGTAGTTGTATTCATCTTGAGAGTGAAATCCTCTTGTAGTACATGGAACAAATCAAAACACAGTGGTGTAAATCCTTTGTCACCTGGGTGAAAGGAGATACTAATCTGTTGCACACCACGCAGTTCCATCATTCAAAGTAGGCAGGTCTGGACCTGGGTGAGGAGTGTGATAATGTAGTTGTGGTATTGATTGTTAGAATTTAATACCATACTGAGATGTATGAAAGGTTCATATATTTCTTAAAGTTAGTACTGAATGCTTTCTTGCTGTGCCTAGGTTTGTTCATCTTACACTTGGGTGGGAGGAGGTACTGGGAGCCAAAGAAAGGCTTTCAGTGTGTGAGAATGAGACTGCAAAGAGGAGAGTGTGGTATATACTGGTTTTGGAGCTTATGTAGACTGCTTGGATTTCAGTGTTTTTCAGGATGTGTGACATGAGCTCACATGTTTGTGCTTAAGATGATGCAATAGTAATAATTACCCAAGTAACCTTGTTTTCACATTGTCTGCAAATGTAGTGACTTTGAATTGGTTTTCAGATATAAACTCATGAAATACAAAATACTTTAAGAAAAAAAAGCACATCAAAAAAACTCAACAAAACAAACAGCTTTCTGAATGTAAATGATATATTTTATTTCAAGGCACATGAAGTTTCAGCACCAACAGTCAATATATTTTTGGAATTTTTCTAGCATAGTATGCATTGCACAGATAATGAAGTGTTTGGTTTTTTTTCTATTATTGCAGCTTAGACTTTGAAGAATGTGCTCACAAATTGCTGAAGATGGACTTTCCTGAAAGTCAGACTGTAAGCCTTGCTTCTTATTCTTTTAATATTATTAAGAAATAGTGCTGTGGTAGTACCTAGAATCCTTACTTTTGTCCTGGGACCTAGTTTGTGTAGCAAGTAGATGAATGAGAGTGATTGCTTACAGCTGTTGTTCCTTAAAAGGGGTCTTACAACCTCTAGAGCAAATCCTAGAACCACAGAATTGTTTGGGATGGAAAAGACCTTTATGATCATCAAGTCTGACAGTTAACCTAGCACTGCCAAGTCCACCACTAAACCCTGTCCCTAAGCACCACATCTACATGACTTTTAAATAGCTCCAGGGTTGGTGACTCAATCACTTCCCTGGGCTGCCGATTCCAAATCTTGGTAGCCCTTTTGGTGAAGAAATTTTTCCTAATATCCTATCCAAATCTTCCTTGGTGCAACTTGAGGCCATTTCCTCTTGTTCTGTCACTTGGTAGTTGGGAGAAGAGACTGACACCTACCTGGCTACACCCTTCTTTCAGGTAGTTGTAAAAAGGGATAAGGTCTCCTCTTAGTCCCCTTTTCTCTGGACTAAACAGCCCCAGTTCCCTCAGCCCCTCCTCATAGGACCTGTGCTCTAGACCCTTCACTAGCTTTGTTGCTTTTCTTTAGAGATGCTCCCAACACTTCAACATCTTCATGTAGAGTGAGGCCCGAAACTGAATGTGGTATTTGAGGTGTGGCCTCACAAGAGCTGAATACAGTCCTGATGGCCATACTATTCCTTATACAAGCCAGGATGCTGTTGGCCTTCTTGGCCACCTAGGAACACGGCTTGCTCATGTTCAGCCAGCAGTTGACCAACATCCTTGGGTCCTTTCCCACCAGGCAGCTTTCCAGTCACTCATCCCAAAACCTGTAGTGTTGCAGGGGGTGGCAGTGCAGGACCTGGTACTTAGCCCTACAGAACCTCTTACAGTTGGCCTCAGCCTATTAATCTCTTCTGTCCACGTCCTTCTGTAGAGCCTTCCTACCTCCAGGCAGATCAGTGCTCCAACACAACTTGGTGTCATCTGCAGACTGACTGAGGTCACACTCAGTTCCCTTGATAAACATATGAATGAGAAGTAGCCCCCGTACTGAGCCCAGGGGATTACAGTTTGTGACTGACTGTCAACTACATCTAACTTCATTCACCACAATGCCTGGGGCTCGGCCGTCCAGCCAGGTTTTTGGTTATAGCCTGAAAAAGTTTGTTGGTTGAAACACTTTAGCCTATGACAAAAGTATGCAGCATGGCAGTTGTCCTCAGGTCTCTGTCTTGGAAAGAACTTGAAGATAATTTTTGCAGGCAGCTGTAGATTTTATCAGTAGGGCTTGAAATTTAGCATAGTGCTAAAAGAATGTGTTTTGTTGCTTCCACAATCCTCTTTGAATACTAGTGTCTTGAATTAAAGCACTTGTAATTGATTGCTTTGTCTGATGATCTCCAAGATTACAATCTGTTTTGTCTTCAGACACTGTGTGTAAAATCAGTACAATTGGTACGCTTTCAAATAAAGGAAACTGTCACAGAATCACAGAATGTTAGGGGTTGGAAGGGACCTCAAAAGATCTAGTCCAGCTCTCCTGCCAGAGCAGGATCACCTAGATTAGGTCACACAGGAACGCATGTGGGTGGGTTTTGAATGTCTCCAGAGGAGGAAACTCTACAGCTGGTCCTTCAGCTAGTACTTACACTGGAACCTGGTAGAATGTAAATACCCATCTGATTACATAAACAGCTTTTCAGTTAGATGTATGCTATCATCATGGGAGTTGAACTTGAGAGTGCTGTTAATTTTCTTGTTTTAATTATCACTATTTCTTTTATTTGAAACTCTGCAGAAGCAACCTTATTAGGGCAATAGTAACTAATAAGTAGAGGTCTGGGATACAGTTAGATGTTCTTTGAAAACTTGGTTTAATCTAGTAATCAGAAATTGTTTTTTCTGTTATTTTCCAGTTCTTGTACGATTTTGTTATTAAGGAATTTACATTGCAGTAAACTCAGAATTTGATTATTTTCTTACCTAATGTTTTAATTTTGTGAATGAAATGCAATACTAAACATGCATAGGATTATGATTATTGGTGAAGCATAACCAGATGAATTCTAAAGATTTGTTTTCCAACAAATCAATTCAGCTTTATAAAGGAGAGAACAATCTAGAATATAGGTACTAGATCATGCAATGGAGATACGTCTTGTTATATGGCTTGTTAAGTAACTGCTCAGAGAACTACTCAACTGGTATTAAATACTCAATGGTATTAAATACCATACGTTCTCTTCCAGCTGTTAATTATTTTGGGCAAGATCTGATCAGGAAAAAAAAAAAGAGATATTTAATGGAGGAAGAAGAAAAACCCAACCCCAAAGACACAACCAGCTAGAATCTTAGGTGCATAAAAGAAGAGTAGGTTTTCATTCAAACCTTTATTTAGCATTTTTGCTATTTGACTTAATATTCCTGCCAGGTTATTTTGTCTTGCTTTCTGTGAATCCTTTGCTTTCTGCAAAGAAAAATAACCAAACGCAGAGGAATTTAAGGTGTTAATTTCCATATACGTTATGGGGTGCTAATTTACTGATTATTTTTGTTTTGTTTTGGGGTTTTTTTCTATTACATAATCCTGGGAAGGGCTTTATTTCTGTCTTGGCTTTGAGCAGCTTTATATTTCTTCTATCAATCACAAATTAAAAATACATGAATGTTACTTCGTGTGCAAAAATAAACAGGCAAACATGTTTGGGGGTTTGCACTATGAACACAAAAATTGTTTCTCTTAATTTTGTTTCTCTTGAGGAAAGCTCTCAAGAGCAACTCCCAGCTCTAGTTTTGAGACTTAGAGTAAATTAAATATATAGAACTCTTGGGTATCAATTAAATACAGTGGCAACTAATTTAGAGTACAGTAGCTTTGTGACCAGCAGCTCTTTAATCTCTGAAATGTTACCACTGACTTTCATGTCCTTTATAGAACAAGTGATTGGAGGACATAAAATATGATATCCTGTTAGCTGTCTAGTCAAGTCTCTAGACGATATTACTTGTTCCAGTGATGTCTCATTCCAACTTTGTTATTGCTTTGTGCTTTGCAAAATGTGTAAATTTCACTAAGCATCACAGGTTTTAATGCAAAAAATTTAATACAAAAATTTATATTCTTTCAAAACTACTGTATATAGATGAACAAGAATATTTGAATATTGCAGTTTGTGGTATTTGCATAATTTATTTTGGAATCTGAAGTGATAGAGTTTTGGCTGTAATTGCTCTGAATGGGATGCTTTTAAAATGCAGAAGTCTCTTTTTTTATTTTTTTGGCATTTTGTGTCTGTGCAAATGTATATCTAAAGGGATAAAATAAATTAGTATCTACCCATGATTCATTGTATAGACTTCCAGCTCTTAAGGAGTTTTTATGGGAGCAAAAGGGGAAAAACAAGGATTCCTGATGGGTGTGATAGCAGAAAGTACAACCCAACACAGACAATACAGTTATTCAAGGATTTATTGGATTTGACATGTGAATAAAAACCTGAATACAATCAACATGAATTAACTGCCAGATTTTAAACAAGGAAAATCATCTTTTATTCTTTCAAGTTAATATATTTTGTTGAAGCCTTCAGTGAATTGATTTCCACTGCCTTCATTATCAAAACAAACTACAGTATTATTTTGTTGCCATAAAGCAATTCTAGTAAAACAGACCCCTCCAAGAAGAGCTACCTGTACTGCAGGATGATGTGTCTTTATGATTTCTTTGCACCTTATGATTCTAAACTTTAACCAATCTTGAGAAATGCATGAAATGTTTGCTGAACTTGCTTGTAAGAAAACTGCAATTTAGATGAGTGTAGAAGAGGTGATGACAGTTTCTTACAGTGAAGTTCCTGTAGGTAAGAGCTCAGTCTCTATGCCAGCTCCTACTGTGAACGATGGTCCTCAGGAGAAGCAGGTACTAGAGTGTTTGACCGACAGTTTCAATTCCTTAAATATCAGGTGAAACTTAAAACTTTCATTGCCAAAATTTTGCTGAAATGTAGCTTAATTTTACAGTGACTTTGTGTTTTCCTTCTGGAAGGCTTTGTTTACTAAAATCACCTTTCTTTAATTTTGTCATTAACACTCTACCACAGGTTTTGAGTACTGAGGTGTCAATTAAATACAATCTAAAAACCGATTAAAATATTGAAGACCTAAAGACAGACATGAACAACAGCTTTGAGGTTAATACAGTCTTAACGACTTTCTTGCAGGTTACTTGTTCTGGAAATCTTTATTTACAGAGACTTTTGGCATGATTTAGCAGGGCTGAGTTCAGGAGTATATTTAGCAGGTTTTTATCAGTGGTTGAATTATCAAATTGTCGTGTCCCAAACTGCTGTGCAGCACAAGTCTTTGTATGCTTAATACCAGTAATAGATCTGTCTCACCCCTCTGACTTGCAGAAAGAGGATTAAAGTTCAAATGGATCATCTATGGAACAGAACAACATAATACTGCTCTTTGGCACTGTGGTATAGTACCAGGTGCTGAGGGGAATGTTGGCAGTGTTTCTTTGGGGGGGGGGGGGTGTTTGTTTTTAAATTTACCACCCTAGAATTGTGTTCTGACTTCAGATGAACTGATTTTTCATTTTCCTGTGAACTGAAATGCTCTTTCAGAAGTGAATGATGCTGCTAAACAGAATCATCCATCTTCTGTTTCCCATCTGATTTATATGCAGGTAGTTTTTAGTCTGCAGCTGTATATTCCTTTTCCTCAAAATACTCATTTTGGTCTGCTCAGTGTTTATTTTTTCCCCACACCCTTTTTTTGGGGGGGGGGGGGGAGGAGGAGTTTGCCTGCCACAGTGTCCCATTTTTCTTTCCTTAGAACACGCCTTTTCTTTCAACGCTTTGCAGATTAGCAAGATCAGTTTTTGTTTCCAGCTTTCCAGTTTTTCTTTTATTCCTTGAGTCTCATTATTTTTTTTTTTTCTCTTTGCTTCAGGATTCTGGAAATGTAATACCTGCTTGTTGTACCTGGACCTTGTCTTAGTTTAATCCTCCTTATTACTCTTGATCTGCTTCGTCCTTTTTTATCCTTTTGCAGATGACTACAGCATGTTCAATGTTGTCTGCTATGTCAAAGGCCCCTTTTTTAATAATTCAAAATGAAGTCTTGTATAATTCTGTATTTTATTAATCTTTGATAGATGTTCCCAGTATGCTTTCTTGTTTATCTTTTAGGGGTATTTTGTAACCTTTTGGAATTTTTCTGTCTGTAGCCTTTCTTGGCATGTCGTGGTTACCAAAACTGAGCAAAATTGTCTCCTCTGTAGTTGTACCTTGTCTGTTAATAGGAATGTGAGTAAACCATTTCAAAACTTCTTTGTCACAAACTTTCTTCCTGATCCTTTTTCAGTCTCCCATATTTTCAGCATCACCCTGCGTGTGATGTTTTGTACATCCTCTTGTTCTACCACTGTTTCTTAAAAGACATCTTGTAGCACTTCTCAGTTCTATTAGATTTTTTCCTCAATCTATTACTAAAAGCCCATTCAAATTAAATTTGTTTTTCCTGTTGCTCTTTCTTATGACTTAAGCAGATAAAATGATATCACTCTCTTCCTGCTTCTGATTTTTTTTTTTTTTGTAACAAAATTATTATCCTCCCCTTTGTTTCTGACCTGTCTTCTGAATTCTTGTCAAGATATGAAAACCTTCTCAATTTTGTTACTTTACTAATCTGTTGTGCTGATGCCCATCCCGGCTTGAGGAGTAGGTTTCAAGTGGACTCTGGCTAACCTAGCATGCCTCTGCTTCCTTTATTTCTAATCTGTGAATGTTGCTACTGTAACTCAGCTGGGTAGATGATTGTATGCACCTCCTGTGCATTGGGACTCTCCTGTTCCCTCCTACTCTTCCATGAGGATTTTTTAGCTTTAACAAAAGGGTTTATTCCTTTTTTCTGGTTTTGATCTGACTTTGGTATCTTAGTTCTGTTCTTTTGCATCAAGAGGTACTATTTAAATTTGTTACGTATTCCAAATTTAATTCTTGTGTTGGTTTCTGGTTTTTTTTAAGGAAAAAAATTCAAATACTTTAAATTCGTCTTTTTTGCGGTGAATTGAATAGGAGGAGGCTTGCTTTTCTTAATGTTACTGAGACCCCACTGAAACCTACAGATCAGAAGTTGAGAAGCATTATTATAGTCTACTGTAGCTGGTGAGAAGCTGTTTTAAACAAGCCCTACAGTTGCTTCTCTGGGCATATGTTCAGTCTTGGCAGAGCGCACTGTCTCTTTCAGAAAGTATTGTTATCTGTTTTAAACTACATTAATCCCATGCATTACCAAAGAACAAAATCTAAATGAATTAAAACTGTAGCTAGAGGAATATGGTATTACCAGTTGTTCTGGCTTCTGAGCTATGAGGAAAGTGCATAAACAAACCTTACTAAAATGTCAGAAGCAGGCTTTTTACCTAAAGCTTTCCATTAACAGCTTTTCGTTGCCTCTGTTCCTGGAGGAGTATGTTTCAGTTTCTGATGGCTTTAGTTGAAAGAAGAGTTAAGGATCCTCACAGTAATGCAAAATTAGACAGGAGTGACAACTACTTAGCTAGAGAGTTGATCCTTCTTTACAAAAGCATGTATGAGGGACTACAGAATACTTAATTTTAAAAGGTCCTTAGCATCTTTCAAGCTGAGAGCACAAAGGGAAATTTCTTACCTTGTTGCTCAGTCTCTTCAAGGGAGGGAGGAATGGGGATAACCAACGATATATTGTTCTTGCTCTCTGGAAGTGGGCCTAAAATAGATAGGCTTTTGGGCTTTTGTACCTTTTTTGGGTTGTGATGAGAACTAGCTTGTATACAGCAATGCTTGGAACATGCATAAATGAAATTAGGGCCTCTTCTGTAAGAATATCTGCTCCTCAATGCACTTTACCCCAGACAAAAATAACGGGTCACAGGATTTATTTTTTTTTTACTTGAAAAGGGAAAAGTTATTGTAGGCACAACCTTCTTGAAAGAATTATGCGTTTGGCACATTTTCATTTTTACAGGATGGTGTCACACTTGCTTGAAACAGTCCTAGTTGGAGGGGTGGGGGTGTCACTGTGCCTCTTGTGCTATTTATGCATCGAGTCTTGAAGATAACAAGTACTTACGTTGACTTGACATTCAGTGAGAATGTAGTCCACAAAACTGGTATAGAGTGGGATGATCTAAAGCTGATAATTTTGTTTTGATCAAGTTGGTGATTTCTTAGATTCACTGGTTTCCTTTGTTATTGCATGACATTGCAACTGGTAAGTTTCCTCAAAAGACTAAAACATCAAAAAAACCACCAACCATGCTCCTGAGCACTCTATAGCTAGGATATAAAATTTTGATGCACAGGGTCTTCCTTCTGCAGTGGCTTGAATTTCTGTGACAAGGTAGCCAACATCAGGAAATGCACATATAGGTGCAGTGTCTAGATATTGTGTTAAAATTTGGAAAGACCTATTTGTGGAACCAGTTTACCCTTTTTCTCTCCAGTTAATAATGTAGATATATTTTAAAACTACTCCTTTAAATACGACCTAATGATATCTCAAGATCCCTTCCAACCCCTACGATTCTGTGATTAGATAAGATTATTTTAAACACATGCTCATAACTTTTAATGAGTTTAATTTTTTCAGTTCTTTTCTACCAGAAAATACTTTAAAAACAACCTGATTCATTTTCAGCTATCTTGAGTGTTTGAAGCTTAATTGTGTTTTTTTTTTTAAATAGTCTGCATGTGCTATATAAATGTGGCAGGTGATACAGATGTCAAAACACTTCCAATAAGCAGAAAAGTTTTCTATAATTGCATGTCTTCATGACATTAAAGATACTAGTGAGGTGAAGCTGGCTAGTTTCATTGTATAACTGAGGAGCATTTTGCCCTTTCTCTGTATGTTGTGGTACATGTCTACCAAATGAAGGTATGGAAGGCATGCAGAATTACAGAATCACTGAACAGTTTGGGTGGGAAGGGGCTTAGAGACCCTCTAGTCCCAACCCCCCTGCCATGGGCAAGGACACTTTCCACTAGCTCAGGTTGCCCAGAGCCCTATCCAACCTGGCCTTGAACATAGCCAAGGAGGGGACAGCCACAGCTTCTCTGGGCAGCCTGTGCTCACAAGGAAGGATTTTTTTCTAATGTCTAATCTAAACCTAATCTAAACCTATCCTCCGTCTGCTTAAAGCAGTTACCTCTTGTCCTATCACTCCCTGCCCTTGTAAACAGCCCCTCTCCAGCTTGCTTTCTGTGTTACTGATAACAGGCATTAGGTAGAATTCAGACTAGAATTTGATCTTCCAAACCTGTATGTATGCATTTAACGTAAGGAGATGGAATTGCTTGGATTACCTTAGTGACATCACTTTAAAATTGTTTGGCATGTGTAGCCTTTAGGTGGAAGGGAATCAGGTACTGTGGGACTTCAATGTATTATTTCACCAGACCCTTTTGTGTGTGTGTTGCAAACTTGTAGCAGTGTGATTAAAAACATATTAATGATTCCTCTGTAGCATGTTACAGGTCTGGTACCATAAATAAAGGGACAGTAAAATTTGAGAAAGACCATTAGCTGATCAAACACAGGACAGACCTGGAGACAGTATAGTAATTGGCAAAAGCACTGAACATAACTTGCCCAGAAGCCCCCTGCTACTGAAACACTTTCCATGGCCTTGTCAGCTTTGGCTCTAAGTGATAATTTGACAAATGAAGAAGGGAAGGAGGAGAGATACTGGAAAAACCAGGCACACGTGACAGACACATTAAAATATGCAGTAATAGAGACAGTTTTAAGGTAGCAATTGGAAATAGAATACACCTCTGTATAAATGCAAGGCACTAATCTCCTGTAACTCCCAATTTCACATTGTTTCAAACCCATTGTATGTCTTTTGCTAGCTTCCAGCACATCAGTTCCCTTGGTTCCTTGTATGATTGTAGAAACCAAGTGCTGGGATGGATAGTTTTATGTTTTAAGGAGCTACACTAGGTGGGGATGTGTCATGATTGCTTCAGCTTGTGTATGCGGTGGATGGATCAGAGCTGTGTGGCTGGCAAAGGAGGGGAGGTGGAAATTGCATCACTTCCAGCTAGGGAGGACAGAGCAGAACCTCCTCTTGGAGGCAGCCCACGGGACACCTCTGAAATTGTGGTCTTAGCTGAATGCATATGTTAGAGAAAAGAAATAGAAGAAATAAGGGAAGATGAAATAGAAAAAAATGTAGTAACTGTAAAAAGGAATCCATGATCAGAAGGGAATGAGAAAGCTGAGCTGCTTCAGCTCTTCCACTTGCAGCAAACGCATCCTTTGTGTGAAGCTGAGAGAGTATAGAGTGGGCAGGGTGTGCCTGGTTTTAAATTGGTAAAGCTGGGGGAAAAAAAGAAGTTGGATTTTTCTGTCCTTTCCCAGTTTACCCTTTAGCATTTTTAAATGTACCATTGTACTTTCCATGCTAGGTTGAGGTACAGTCTGTCTAAACCATCACCGTGTTTAGGTAAGAGCCAGTAGAAAATGTTTAGGGAGAACTGTAAGAAAAGCAGTGCATTTGGAAGGAGTTTTCGCCTCATCTTCTGTGCCTTTGGGAAGTGCTGAGTTTTTTCAGTCAGACAATAATGAATTAAAGATCTCTACAAAAGAGGATTCACTATCTATATGGGATGTTAGGTATTTACCAGGTGTTTTACTTCATGATTGGATAGCTGTACGTACTTTCTTAACTGAGCTGACTAGTTACATGTTGAGCATTATAGAAAAATTGTCAAACAACACAGTATATAAATTTCCTGTAAAACTGGGAAACAAATTCATTGCCTTCTTTGAAGCAAGTGCTGGACTAAAACAGGGGCCCTTCCTCCCATAAACATCACCAGAACTGTTACCATTAGTTAACTCCTTTTTGTGCTTCCAACCTTTAACACTATAAATGAAGCTACAATTGCTACATGAACTTGTCATGCATCTCAAACCAAAAAAAGAAAAACCAAACAAAACGAAAAAAAAAAAAACCAAAAAAAAAAACAAACAAACACCCCAAAAAAGAAAACTCGTTTGAAAGTTTCTTAATTTTCAATCTGGAAGACAGTTACTCTAGACCTAACCTGGACTTGTTTTGATAACACTAGCAGGAATGTCTTTGTGGGCAAATCTATTTTCATATGTGTGATTATTCAAGATACCCTCCTAGAAATCACAGTGATATTTAATTAAAATATTAAAATACTTAATTACTGTAAACCACAGGGGATGCCGATGTTGTAATTGCATTTAAGATGAGGAAGAAAACTAATTTGTTTTTCAAGTCTTCCTGACTTTATTAGCAGTGGCATCAGCACTTTACCCTTTTTATTGTTTAAAAACTGATTAACGGCAGCATTACTGTAAAGCAGAATAATATAAAAAGTTAATGTACATTTTAATACATCACACTAACAGAGTGTGACAGTGATGAAAGAATGCCTTTAAAAACATCAGTAAGGTGTTTCCATGTGGTACTGCCTCAGTTTGGAGAGGGTATTTTTTTCTTGCTCAGTGTGGTTGAGTTCTTATTTCATTTGTGTTTTTGTGATGGGCAGGAAGTTTCTTTTTGGAATAGATGCTTGGA
This sequence comes from Gallinula chloropus, assembly GCF_964237585.1. NCBI lineage: Eukaryota > Metazoa > Chordata > Aves > Gruiformes > Rallidae > Gallinula > Gallinula chloropus. The sequence goes on along the minus strand of NC_140090.1, from coordinate 25,493,324 downwards.
GGAATGGCACAAGTGGGAGGGTATGAAGTCTGGTATGTGGTACAGGAAACTAGGGTAAGATAGAGGACAAAATGCTTGAAATTACCCGATATTTAAAAATGGGACTGTTGTTAGCTCAAAGAGAAATTAACTAATCATAAAAGATATACAGGTGATGGCTGAAAACCTATTTGGGAATGGCATAAATTCGTTTAATCTGTGAAGTTGGCCTTACGAGAAAATAATAATAAAAAAAGGTTAATGGGAAAGACTGCAGTCCTGCTTTAAGTGCTGTGTATTTCATGACTTTTAATTTCTATGGAAGTGTTTTCTTCACCTCTCTTCAAGAATTGTTTCCAAATGCACCCTAAAGCCGTTCACAGCTGTATTGCGGTCTGTAATTGCATTGTAGGTCAGAGGAATAAGTTTAAAGCCAAACTCCTATATGCTAACTTGGCTAGATCACTCCTGGTGGAAGGGCTTTGCCCATAGAGATGACATGCAAACCAGAATCCATACCAGCGTGCATTTCCTTCTGATTCTTGGCTTGGTTTGTGTGAAAGAATGTGGCGTGGTAGCTGCCAGAGGGTGATTAGATAATGATCTTGGGGCAGTAGTATTGGGGAACAAGGTGAAAGGGAGCCAGAAGACTTCTGTTTCAAAAAGACTGGCTCTAATTGTTCTAGATAGTTGAACAGTAGTTCAACATGATAGTTGAAGGGGATGGCTGAAGCTGGTGTTTACATCCATGTCCACCACGGAGATGAGTGAAAAAAAGAAAGCAGGCAGGCAGTGATGAGGGATGCACAAACATTTCAGGGAACTAATCTAGCTAGGTTTCCTCTGCTCATTCCTAACCAAGGAGGGGAGATTCTGTTCTGGAGGGTGACTCACAACAGCTGCTTTAGAAAAGTTTCTCTTGCTGTCTTGGTTACAGAGGAAGTCTAGGTAGATCAGTCTGCCAAGGCTGAGTTTAGTCTTTCTGAATGTCACCCTTAGGCCTGTCTGGTGAAGCAACTGCAATGAAAGGTTACCAGCTGTTTGCTTATGGTAAACAGAGCTGGTGGCGAAAATTATAGCTGAAAAATTAAAGATGATAGTGTATACCAAAATCTGTAGGTATTTCTGATTTTAGAAATACTCTGCTAAGCATGAGTTCCCAAATGGCTTGTCTGTAGGAGATTTCAACATTTGAAAGTGGTAACAAATCTTCATTTTCTGTTAATGTAGGGACTGATGCTGTTTAAAAAAACAAAACCCAAACTGACTGACCAAAACCACAAAAATTTTAGCTTAAGCAGATGAGAAATTCAAATGGTAAAAGTAACTTTCATTGCCCCAGATAATTTCTAAAACACGAGAAATTCAGAAAACTACTGATGTTGCCGATGAAGCTTTATGTAACTGGCCTTGCTTCAAAGCTCACATCCACATACAGCTTTCTTCAGTATTTTGGTACTTGGTAACAATGGTTTTTTGCAGTGAATTTACCTAGACATTTTTATTTTCCCTTAAACTAGAAAGAGCTCTGCAATATGATACTTGACTGCTGTGCTCAGCAAAGAACATACGAGAAGTTCTTTGGGTTACTGGCAGGGGTGAGTGCTGTTCTTAGATTTTGTACTTTATAGTAGGTAAGTTTGTTGGTTTACTCTGTTTTTGTATGTCAAATTTTAATGGATAAATAAAACTAATAGTCTTTTTATCATTCTGGAAATGGTTGTATTAGTTGATTGCATTAGTTGATTGAATTAACATTTTAATTGTAATAAACATAGTGAATGCAGAATGAGAAGACTCATTTTCTCTTTATATTGTTGCTCTTTGTGCCTCCCTATTTTCTCATTATGGTAGAACAATAAATTAGTGGCAAAGGAATGGCACTAAAAAGAGGTACAAGTATATGAGTTACCAGAAAATGTCCTTTTAGTCCTGCAGATGAATTTTGGAGACTCCTGTCCTTTGCCACTTCATTCAAAGCTACTTTATTTTTTATCTGGAGCACAAGGCTGAACACTTACTGTTCTGCGGTTATGGGTGGGCTTTATTGTTTGTTTTGCAGTAAACAGCTAGGTCTTTGGTTTAATATAACTTAACAGTCAATTTAGTTGCATTTATTTCTTGGTTAAGTTTTCCCCCTTCTGACTGGCTAAAATAAAATACTTGTCAAGGGAGCAAGTTGTGCTGAAAGAGATTGGGTTTTTTTCCATTTGTATGTTTTATCCAGCATTTGAGGAAATACTGCTCACAGTTGCAAAGGACTAACTGTATGAATCTACGTATTCAGTAGAATATAAATGTTAATTTCCATGGCTTTGGAATATTTATGTCCAGAATACCTTAGCTCTGTGTTGCCTGCTGCCTCTCTAATTTTAAGTAGTCGGTGACGCCATGAAAAGAATTACATTTGCCAGTGTTACAGCAGGTTACATTCCAAACTGGATGTGTAGAAGTAAAAGAAATTGCTGGATAACTTGCTGTAGTTCAAAACTGGTAATTACTAATTTGCAATGTAGATGAGTTTCTTGTTCTGACAAACTGCTGAAAGCAAGAAGATGTATCCACTTGAAGGTGTTTTCTACTCCAAGTGTTATTTAAAAGGAAAATCTTGCAGTAAATATTTGCACCGTTAGGTCACTTACATATAGGTTATTTGCATGTTTAATGTTTTGTTTAATCTGGTGGTTTAAATTGCACAATGTTGTCTCAGCGTTTCTGCATGTTAAAAAAAGAATATATGGAATCCTTTGAAGCTATTTTCAAAGAGCAGTATGATACCATTCATCGTTTGGAAACGAACAAACTGAGGAATGTTGCCAAGATGTTTGCTCATCTACTGTACACCGATTCAATTCCCTGGAGTGTAAGTAAAAAACGGCTATTGTCCTAGATTTCTTTTCCAAAAATTAATTTCCAGTATTGAGAACTAATACATATTACATTAGTTTTATTTATTCTGCAATTTGGAACTACTTGTATTTGCAGCAAACTGGATTATTTTCAGTATCTTCTCAGACACTGTTGATTCTGCATTCTTCATCTCTCTGCATTGTCATCATCTCTCCCTATTCTTGAATTGATTTAAGCTGTTATTTTGTGGAGCTCAGCTGGAATTGGTTGATGAAAATACACTTTTTTAATTTTAAATTTCTAATCAGCAATATAAATAGCAGAAAAGTCTCTAAAAAGCCTAAAGAAACCTTAAAAAAATCTTTATATATAAGGATAAAGAAAAAGTTTTGTGTGCCATTTTGTGATTTGCATGCCCAATAAATAAAGTCAATCTTGCATTCTGAAATTTATTTCTTGCTTTTTAATGTTACATTATTTTATCAAGGTAACATCTCTTCCTACTGTTTTGTTCTTGTTTCATAGTCAACTGTCATTCTTGAGGCATATGCAAGTCATCTCTTTAGAACTTATGTCCCAAATCTTTAACTTCCCAGAAGTTTACCCACCTAACATTCTCTTACAAACCTTTCCCGGATAAAATAAATCCTTAAAGAATTAATAGTATAAATACAGTTAGAAACTCCTCCCAGGTGGTAGAAAGAATTTCTGAGGAAGATAGTCTTGAGTTGGAATTACAGGGTTTATGTTCTTGCAAAACTAAAATAACTTTAATCAGTCTTTATTAGCTGTTTCTGGAGGACGTAGTGTTTTGAGATAAATGAAAGAATATATATTTAAATTTAAGGTTTGATTTGTTTTTTAAATATTTGCAGGTCCTTGAATGTATAATACTGAGTGAAGAAACTACCACATCCTCCAGTAGAATTTTTGTCAAAATATTCTTTCAGGAACTTAGTGAATATATGGGACTTCCTAATCTAAATGCAAGATTAAAAGATGAGTAAGTTGAAATGTTATTTTCAAAACTATACATTTAGTTTTTTCATCTGAAAAAATTCAGTTAAGAAAAGTGTTTATAAGTTCAACTGGGACTGCAGTAGTTCAAGAGTAAGTTCTTGTATAGATTTAGTAGCTGCAGAGAGTTCCATTACCTTGAGTGTGTTATCATGAATTTGGGTTCAAGTACATGCACGACCATTTCCAGGGTGTATCTTTTTTTCTCCCCGGTGATGGTTCAGCTCGTGTAAGAATTTACTAAGTGCAAGTCTTGTGTTTTGTCACCTGTGTAGCTCTTTAATAAATGTTACTGTGGCTTCTTTTTCCTGACAAAATTTAGAAAAAACAAAACATAGAACTACTAATTCCAGTTTTTATAGGATTAGTATAGTATAGCGTAAGTGTAGTATAAATCCCTAAGTGTAGTGTAAATTACACATTTAAACCTGTATGTGACTTAATACGTTGCATTCTGGCAATGTTCTTTTCAGTTGCTTGAGCTGTTCCCTGTAAAAGGGAATTTCTTCTATGACTGAGTTTAGTAGGTGCTTTAGCTCATGTAAATTTAAACTTGGAGCGGTACCTAGGGCCCAGTTTGGGATTTCAGCATAGATACCGTGGTCTTTGAACTTCTTGGACAACAAGTATTGTCCTTCCTTTGCTATCACAGGCTACTGCAATTTCACAAGTCTCTTCAGGGCTTCCCAACGTCAGGCTTTCTACTGTCATAACCTGACAGCATGTATGCACTAGTTTTGTGTGTGAAGAAGTTTTTGCTTTCATAAAGATCAAGTTTTTAAATGGCTTTTTGATCCATTACATCCGATACAAACAATGAAAGTACTGAAAAATGCACAGAAAGAAGAAACTTCTGCGGCCCTATGGAGGTCCATGCAGTTTCTTTCCCAGGTTATTAATGTCAGTGAGAGCTAGTGCTAAGATGATAGGATGTTTAATCTAGATGTTTGTTTTTATCAGAACACTGCAGCCTTTCTTTGAGGGATTGTTGCCTCGGGATAATCCAAGAAACACTCGCTTTGCCATCAATTTCTTCACTTCTATTGGCCTTGGAGGACTAACGTGAGAAACACTTTTCTGATTTGATATTCACTACCCTCCTCTTCCCCTTAAAAAAAAGTAGAGAAAAACTTTGGAAAATTTTTTTCTTTTTTGTTTATTAGGGATGAATTACGGGAACATCTCAAAAATGCACCAAAGATGATAATGACACAGAAACAAGATGTTGAGTCATCAGATTCCTCTTCATCTTCAGAGACAGACTCTTCCTCAGATTCCGATTCTGACAGCAGCAGTAGTAGTAGCTCAGAGTCATCCAGCAGCAGTGACTCCTCATCTAGTAGTAGCAACAGCAGCGACTCAGGTACTGTAACACTAGCTATAAATACTTACGTCTCTTCTATTTACTTCTATACACCTATTTATTTCTGCCTTTGTTTTGAGGGGAAACTAGCTGTGGATAGTAGTAGTTACTCTGCTTAAGTTAGTCAATTTTTTTAAACTTAGAAGTTTGAAAATGCTAAATATTACTCATAAAAACCTATTTTAAAGTTTAGAAAAAATGAGTTTCATTTTTAAGCCCTTAAATATTTGAGAAACACTGTTTTATAGATTATTCTTTTACACAGTTGATATCTGCTGCACAATACTATCTCTTCAGTTCAGTGGAGGATGAAGGTATTAGAGTCATTCCCTATTGATATCTCTGTGGGATGCTTACTGGTGAACTTGCAGAATCTAATGTTTACAACGCTTTCTTGCTTGGCTTGGTTGAGTGAGCTTGATACTACTTCCCTGTAAACATGTACCTCTTCATGGGTCAGAAATGAAGTACTCTCCTCCTGAGTCTGCATTTCTAACTACTCTTTGTCAGGAAGAATTTGTGTAATGATATAGTTGAGGACCTTATCCCATGTGAAATCTCCAAGGAACAATTAGTTTTTTCCCAACAATTTAGTATTTTGCAGCTTTATGCATCTTAATCGGCATTTAGCATCTTATCCCATCCTGCTGATGTCAGACCTGTTTGGCATGAAGCATCAGAACCATTGTTTTATCTCTAATGTATATGCTAGTCTGAGTTGGTGCGTGCAGTCTCCCCATTGCATACAGCGTGAGCAGGTGATAACACAGCATGACTTCTTACAGCACAGAATCTTGCTCATTCGAAGTTAATTTGATTTATTACACGCTTTTGAAATGAAAGTGTTGATTTAATAAAATAAAAGCAGTGTGAACCCCTCATGCTCTGGAAATGCATTTTTGTTCTCCATTGCAATCTTACTGTTCAAAGCCTGACTTGTGTGTCATGGCATTAATCGCATGAATGACGACAGCGCACTAGGGGAGGGCACAGTTAAACAGGGTCAGAGGAGGTGTTAGTTCAGCAAAGAGCCAGATGGCTCCGGCATAGACAGCTGCAGCTCTGCTGAGCTGTTTGATAGGAACCAGAGAGGTAAGTCCTTAGTGACAAACCAACTGAGTCTGCAGTCTGCTAGTAGGAACGCTTCAGTTTAAGTTTAGGACCTTCCCTTTTACTACTTGTCCTTTCTCCACTCAGGAACACTTCCATTAAAACTTGTTTGATATCTTTGCAGCCTAGTTTCACTGTTGTGGTTTTTTTGTTTTGGTTTTCTTTTTTCCCCTGATTCTTGTATAAATACAATGGTTAGAAAGCTAATTGGAGATAACTTGGTTGAGTTCCGTTACTGGTTATATCTACAAGTCTTCCTGTATATGTGGCTCTTTAAGTTCTTAAAATGACTTGATATGGTTGAAGCACATTTTTCAGGGGAATGTGCTGCAGTATTTCATTGTTTTAACAGTGCAATGCAAAAGAATAGAAAAACTGCTGATCACAAGTTGAGCATAAAGCTAGACGTCACTGTCTTAGTGACAGTTAATGTGTGGAACTTCACCAGCTAGCTCAGCACTGCTCTGGAGAGGTCATTACAACCAAAACAGGACCAGCAGCAGACAAAAGTTGTCTGTTATCAAAGCAGCTTGTTCCTTTTGTATTTACATTCTCAGGTCTTTTTCTGCATTCTGTTTGATGTAAAATAATGGGCAAAATACTGTTAAAAACCTTAAAGTATTAAAATCTCTCTGAAGTGTTCCATATCACACTTTTTCAGGAGGCCAGTAAGCCTTAGTTTAACCATGAGACTAACCAGCTACTATAGAGCTCAGATATTTGATGTACTACTAAATCTGTTTGTGGCTGTAAAAATCTATTTATGGCTATAAAAACTTTCAAAAATTGATTAGAAACAGCTGATACAGTACTATAGCTCATACAGTAAGGTGAATTAATGGTTATTCTGAATGGGTGTGACTTCAGTGTTTACTGATAAATACTGTAGTGTGAAATCTGGAGGTTCCTTACAAAGAGCAAGCAGAAAGGAGTAAGGCCTCTTCCACTGAGGTGAGCACTACTGTGAATTTAGGAACACAAGAGTTTTCATCTTAAATAGTGCCAGCTTTGTCAACAATTTCTCCTGAAAATGAGCCAGAGGGCCATTGTTATGGTGCTGTGGTACCACAACCTCAAGACATTTTGGCATGCCTCTCTTCAGAGGACACTGTTACAGACTTTTTTCCATCTGCTGTTTTAAACTCCACTGACTGATAAGCTTTTCCAGGAAGTAATAGGAAAAGCAAATGATTTTAAGAGACTGGATGCTCTGGGAAAGGTGAGCTCTCTTAAAAAGAAATTATTTGTGAGAGGGCTTTAATAGGACTTTACAGCCTCTGCCTGGTCCTTTTGTATCAAGTCAACAAGAGGACAATGATGGGTAGAGGTTCTCAAAAGTCAGGCATCACTTACAGAGCAGTAAGGGATACAAGCCCTGCTGATGGATACTCATGAGGAGCAGCCATGTCTGTACAAATAGGTGTTGTTCATGCTTAAGCAATTTAACTGGGCAGGGTGTGGGAGGGAGCAAGGTTATTGGACCTCTGTCAGAATGTAGAATTTGAAATCTACTCAAACACAAAAGCATGTCTTGCATAATCAAAAAATTCTTGGATCGACAGGTTTGCAGATCTTGAGTCAGATTCTCATTTAGTGAGTCACTCTGTTTTAACACTGACATGACTGTTTAGTAATGTTTTGCATTCGAGTGCAGGTTTGGGGGTTTTTTTGAAAGTTAAGGGAGGAGTTTCTCTTTGTTTCGAGTTGTATCATGTTCTTGATAGGCATGCAGGCTTTTTAGGTGGGATGAAAAGCAGAAGACTTGTCTGGTATCTTACTTGTATGCTCTTAAGGTTTTGGGTGATGTGTTGTGACCTTGCTTTTTTTTTAACATGAGGTTCTTGTGTTCTTAAACAGTGGAGATACTGAAAGGTACTGAAGTGTAGAGGAAAAATGGAAACTAGGCTTGGGCTTGATAGTCAGATCATGCTTTTATGGATAATTTCTCTTTATGTAAAATAAAGTCTCTAATGCATACAGGCCTTTAAAAGTAAGATTTATACAGATGTGTAAAAATAATTAGAGCCTGCTCAATTCAAGAATGGATGAAGTTTCGCCATTGGATGAGACAGTCAGTTGAGGGCTGGGGGAGCAGTAAAATCAAAGCTCATTATTTTGAAACCTTTGTCCAGATGCAGACTTACAGAAGTTTTCCCACAAAAAAAAACTCTCTAGAACTTCCTCCAATTTAACAACTTACATGTAATAAATTAAAATGCAATATTATTCCCATAATTTGTTATAATTTCAGATGCTCCCAAAGCCAAAAGAAAGAGAATGCAGAAGAAGAGTAGAGAATCTGATAAAGTTTCCAGGAAAAAACAAGAAAGGAGAAGGAAATCACTTGAAAAGAAAACTGGAAGGAGACAGCAAGAGGAAAAAAGCGATACTGAGAGCAAATCAGAAAGAAATCACAGAAGTGTGAGAGAATCACACAGGAGAGATGACATATCAAAATACCATCGCAGAGACGAGTCCAATGGCAGAGACAGTTACCACAGTGGAAAGGACAGGAACCATGAAAGAAGTAAGGATCCAGAAAATAAACACAGTAATTCAAAACCTAAGAAAGCAGAGAGAAGAGCTTCTTTGTCCGATGAGGAAGATAATAGATACTGGAGCAAAGATAATGGTCATCGCAGTAGGAAAGGAGAAAGATCCAAATCCAGAGAGAGAGCCCGTAACGATTCCAGTCCCAGGGAGGAGGAACAAGAAGACCGATACAGAAATGGCTCAGAGAAATACAGAGAGAAGTACAGCCGTCACTCTGACCAGTACAGAGAATCCAGAAAGAACGAGGACAGGCGGAGGGAGAATTCCCCACACAGGCGAAAATAATACTGAACCAGTGCTGGAATAATAAATGTGCGTTTCTGAGCTGTTAAAACTGTATTTTGAAATCCATTACTGAACTTTCTTTAAAAAACAAAAAAAAGATTTTGTACAAAGTGATAGTTTGCATTTGTAAATTTTATCAGACTTTTTCAAATTTTCAGTACCACTTTTTTATAACCGTTGCGTGGAGTCTTTCTGTTAAAATCTTCCTTTGGACAGATGGAGCTGTTTATTTTGTGAATAAAACTGTTCAGATCTCAGCAAAACGGATGTTTCTGTCACTTAGTTTCAACTGTTTTAATTTTAACTTAGACTATAAAGTTTTAGCTTTGCTTGTTAATTGAAAGTCGGGTATCAAGGCTGATAAATGTACGAATTTCAGGTTACAAGGAAGGCTTTGTAAAAACTTTGATATGAGCATGAACGCCTCAGGTGTTCTGTGGCTGTATCTACTTTCACCTTTGCAAACATGCAGGCAAGTTTGACCAGAATTTTCAGGAAATACTTCAGTTGAGTTTTTTTCCTCAAGAGTTAAAAATTGGGAAAGCAATATTGCTGTTTTAAATGTCACATCTGAAAGTGTGTCAACTTGTCCTGTTACTTTTCGCAATGTTTTTTAATATTGTAACATCCTGAGCTAGTTACACTTGGGATCTTAGAAATGGGGGGGGTGGGTTGTGGTGTTTTTCAACCATGAATTTGATTTTAAAGTCATAGACTTCAACTCTAGCCCTACAAAGGAAGTATTTAAGGAATATTATTCCCAGTGTGACATCCCTCTTTTTTTTTAAGCAATCAAAATAAGTGTTTCAAATCTTCTTGAATTTTTTGAACTCACATGTCTTGAAGTGCTCAGGTTTACTGGAAGCAAACTTTACCAAAAAATAAAATACTTCAGCAATTTATATTATAAATTATTCTACCTGGAGTCATTAGAAGTGAGTTGCTCAATGTGTAATGAATGAAAATCATCTGGATAAGTCTCTAAATCTCATTAGTAGCTAAGGAAAATTTTGGCAGTCTTTTGTCATGAAAGAGGAAATAGCGTGGATGTGGTCAGCAGGGAAGATGGAGACGACAGCTGTGTTGCACAGTGGTTGATGCTGCAAGGCTACCACGACTGCTGGGCCTATGAGAACTTCCACATTTCACGTGGAAATCATACTTCATCTTCTGTAAAGCATAGAAAACTTATTTGAGCTGTATTATAACAGAAAATAGACCAATTCCTAAGGAAATGGATCCATTTTGCCTAAATCTTGTCACAACATTTTTCTAAGAAAAATGTCACATTTCTAAATTTTTTTCTGTGTTTAACAGAATTTATTGCTGCAAGCTTTCATGTAATGAAACTTTTTCAGTCAAAAACGTTTGCATGGAAAATAAAGTCATATTGCAGAGGAAAAAAAAATAAGGTTTCTATCTTGATGCACCACCCAGCTAAAAATGCTCTAGTGGTATCATGAGTTGTGTGTTGTTTAAACTGTGGTGGTTTTTTTGTCCAACGCACTTCTCACTTGCAAAATGGTTTGTGCATTTTGGCAGTGTGTTAATTCCAGGAAAGCTTAATTTGAAAGAACACTTTCTAAAAAGGATTCTGCTGGTAATTGTTATGCTTCTTTGATAGCTCTCTGCAAACATTACTAAAAGTGATCTGTACTTCATAATGGTTTAATTGTACAAAGTCCAATTTATCTAGAGTAATGCCCCCCTTGCTGTGTTATGGGTTTAATAGCATAAATTTTATTAGCCCATAACTTTTGATATATTCTGTTCAAGTTTAAAAGCTTGTTAATTACATCTTTAATAAATGGAAACATTAAAACAATAAATGTGAAAATATAAAAATTTCTTTAAAGCATTTGATATCTGCCATGCTGATCAGCTTAAACATACCCAATTTCTTGTGGTGTTTCATACTAGCAGATAAAAGTACGATGCTCTTTGGTGGGAAAAGATGGACAGGGGTCAAATGGGGACCTGAGCTCCTAGCTGCATTAACGATTTCCTGGCATTTTGGGGGGAATACCGTGGTGTCCTGTGCCAGGAGTTCCATTATTTTACTGTACAGTTTGTTATTTCTATAGCTTCTGCATGATATCTTTTGTTTACCGCTTTCCAATGTGTTTTCCAAGTAACTGTGTAGTTGTTTCCTGCTTGCCATCTCATGTGTGGTTTTACAGACCCTAAATACCTCTATTCTTTGCCATTTCTTTTCCAGAAGTTAAAATTCACCTCTACCCTTCCCTGGTGTGAGACTGCTCTGTAGCCCTGATGGCTCCTCCTGCCTTTTGTTTATTTTACTACATGCTCTCTAAGAGAAGTCAAAATACTATGTTATATTCAAGATGATGGTAATCCAGGAGTTACACAGTGACAGAAGAGTTTTGGGAATAGGGTTGGGGATTTTTTCCCTCCAATATGTCCTGTCAGTTGCTGTAGAGCCGAGTGATATGCAGTGATCCTGGGCTTGCTATCTGCAGCAGTCAAAGCCACTTGTAACCCATGCACAGTGATGTAGCAACTCATGTGTCGTGTCTAATTAACACTGGAGCTCTAGGTTGTGTTTTCAGCTAGGGTTTTGACTAAAGGACTTCAAGAAGTGGAGGTTCTACAGCATTCTTCACTATTTTGCTCAGCTGTTAATGGTTGTTACTGCAAAGTGTGACTCGAGCAGCCAAGCCTTGGCTTTCTGCAGTTGGGGCTGGTTATGACCTTGGATAACAGACCTCTGGTACCAGATGACACTTAGCATGAGCATGTTCACAGTGATGCAGTGCTGGGTATCTGGGCCTTGGTCTTTGTGCTGTGTTTGAGCTTCTTGGGTTGGTTCCCATAGTCCCTCGTGCTGTCTGTGTTCCGGTGTGAATTCACTAGACGGGACGTGTGTATGAACTGCCCTTGCTGGTCAGGGGAGACAGCTGCTGCCAGAGGAAACAGCTGGCTCTGAGCTGGTATGAACCAAAGAGATGTTTGGGAAGGAACTTGTGACAAACCTGTGACTGCCTCCCTTCTGCTAGGTCTGGAGTCCCCTTGCTGGGGTGGCGCTCGATGTCTTAAAGAGGAGCTGTGGTCTCACCCAGTCCATTCACCATCCATGCTGGGAATGAATCTTCACTGAAGTGGTGGTGGCATTTGTGAGAAGCGTAATTCTGTTCTCTAACCAGAATGAAGCAAGATCTGTGGAGCTTGATTATTCATATATTCAGGGCCAAATGGGGGGCGTTGGGGGAGAAAGACGATTTCTCACTGTTTAGACCATGTTGTTACGTTGCTCATCAAAGTGTGACCTGGTAGCAGTAAGATAAATTTCAGGATGAAACTATTCACTCTGTTAAACATAATTTTTAAAATGTCATTAATAGATTTCTGAGGCAGTTTTAGTTCGTCCTTAAGCAGTACTGCGGTCTTCAAATCCTAGGTAGTTCATCTGCACAGTTCTGCATGGGGAGGGGAACCAGGCACAAAGATATTTCTCTGTTTGTGGTGTTCATGTTAAATTAACTTTACAAATAGATCATGTACCTACTGAAGAGTAAATTCAATTTTGAAAATTATGAGTTCTACTAATTAGATGTAGATGGTATATTACTGTAACCTGGGAGTATGGTGTCCTTTAATTACCATAAGGAACAGTAGCATAACTACTTAAGTTTTGAATGCAGGCTGTATTCTAAAATAGCTTAGCACGTCAGCCACCAAAAAAATACATGAGCTGGGGTGGGCACTTCAAGCTCCAGTAGCAATTTAAGTGCCTCACTCTTGTTAAATCTGTACAGTTTTATGAATATAAAAGAAGATACGAACTCATCTCCACTGTTCTTATACTGCTTTGAATCTTCCTCTGTTGAAACGTGCCTAGCCATAAGGCTAATTGAGAACCTAAAAAAGCAGAGAGGTTTGACTGAAGAGCACAGAAGCTAGTTTCAATTAGATAAGTTAGAATTTTCTAAAAAACGTTTTTATTGGTCTAAATTATTTTTTTAAGGAAATCATGAAGTCAAAATGCAGAATTAAGGGGTATTTTAACACTACGTAGAACATACATTTCCAGGTTAAAAGCAGCATGAGCAAAGTACTACTTTATGTGCTGGAAAAAACTTGAGGTCACTTCAGAGATGTTCTGCTCTTTATGTTTTCTGCTATGAAGTCTGTAATTTGGCTGAGACACGAGTCAAGGATTTTCTTTTCTTGTTTACTCATGGCTATCATCAAGCATTTTCTTCTAACTTAAAAAAAAAGGTGGGGGGAGGAAGGAGGGAGAAGGTACAACTTAAACAATAGTGGTGTTGGGAAAGCAGCTTGTTAACCCATACGACACACAAGTCAATTAAGAAAACTGTCATGTTTTGGGACTGGTTTTGGTTACCTTTTATCTGTTATTTCATAGAACAATGGGGACCAAAATTTTTCCTGAGCGAGAAAATAAGCTGCAACAGTTCTTACAAGAAGGGGCTGGGGAAGGAATGAGGAGGTGGAAGAGGATGCAAAGCTCCAAGAACCGTGATAATTTATCTTCAGTGAGAGAGGGCGCAAGGCAGGTGGGGAGGTGAGGTCACAGCTGTCCTGATGCTGGTCTCTCAGTGCAGCGGCAGTCGTCATAGCTTGTTGAGTGGTGCTGCTCCTGACCTGCTGAAGTGGAATGTACCTCCTCTCCCAATGGGACGGCCAGGCCCTTGACTTCTTTTCTGGTGCTCACCTATTGCTTTGGAGGTATGTCATGCCTTGGTCACAGCTGTGAAATCCCACGGGCAAGTTCTGCTTCTCAGCTTTTTTATACAATCAAAAGCTGTGTAGTGATGCCTTTGTCACTAGCTTACCTAAATTTGGTTTAGTTTGAAGATTCCTTACATTTTTCAAGTCCCGATGGATAATCCTACTCCACCTCATAAAGACTGGAAATTTTCAGCATCCTTTTTGGCTCTGGAGTAATACTAAAGAGAGGTGCCTGTTGATTTAAAAGGGAGAGGAATGAGACCTTTCATCTGGCTGTTTCCAGGTGCTGCTCCTGCACTGACTCTGTCATTTGGTACTCTTACTCTCACCAGGATTTTCCTCATTTTCTCCTGCTCTCTAGTTACAGTTCTTTTCCATTTTTTTCCTAGCACTTCTAACCCTTGTTCTGCATCGCATGCAGTGTTAGCCATTTAGAAACACGGAATGCCAAAAATACACATCAAAAATTCACTACGCGTCACTTGCATAAAGCATAAAAAAATTGACCTTCAAAGGATAACTTGACTAAAGAAACAGAGTGTGGGCACGTGTACCATAAAGAACAAGCATTGCAGCATGCTTCTTGCCTTCTCCTTACCTCAGAATAGTGAGTTACAGGACAATGGCAAGTTTGATGAGGTTGATCAGTCTCAGGTTTGTAAATGCTTCAGTCTGATTGCTTTTATTTTGCACTGCCTTTGCTAGGGAGAAGCACTGATGCTGGAGTTTTACAGGTTTCTGAATTTAGAGAGAGGCAGTCAAAGGTCTCATGAATGCCAGTGTTTCCTCAGAGGAGTTTTGGTGGTACTAGGAACAGCAGAAAAAGTAAAGGGGGGTCACCATATAGCATAGAGTTGGATCCCATAGGCTTCTGCATGCCTGTGCAGACTACTAAGAGTTATCTTCTTACCAGCAGACTGTAATCAGCTCACATCCTTTGGCTGCAAAGGCTCACGCAGAAGCTCATGGAGAGAGGTGTCTGCTGCTCGGCCAGCTTACCCATCCCCTATACCTGGGCAAGGCTATGAGGAAGAAGATGCATCCAATAGTTGCCTCCCTGTTATCCCTCACCACACAAGTTCAGAGCTGGACATCACACTGATGTCCATTCTGGTGATGTTTCAAGCAAAGTAAAGGGTAGGACTGGTCAGCTGTTTGTATGCATGGAGGGTTTGCACAATAGAGTCTAACCTCCTGTGGTTGTTCTAGGCATCAAGCAGAGAAAACCTCTCCAGCACAAAATTAACTTAAAGACCTTCTAATGGCTATAAAGAGCATGCAGAGAGAATAGCTTCCTAACATCAAGGTGAGCTTTTGCAAATACTTTCCTCCATCACCTTCTTCCTGGTGGATGTGAAATTGGGAGGTGCCCCAGATTTTTATTCAGGGATGGAAGTGCCCCAATAGTCAAAGAACTTGAAAATTCACCCGGAACAATAATGTGGGCCAGTGGTGCTGAAGGGAGAGAGGTTGCACTGATTCACTAGTGATGAATCATGTTAGGTGGCTGACAGCAGCCCTTTATTGTGCTGTCTCAGTGAGACTTCCTTCCTGTCCTCTTTTCTTGGCACAGAAAAAAACCCTCATTATACCAGTTTGTAGATGAGAGGTGGTGCATCACCCTGTTTTGATCACTGTACCTGCTGGAAATGGGAGATGTCACCCACAAATGCTACACAGCCCACCATTTCCTCCACTCTTGCTGGGTACGTTTATGTGATTATGGCTGTAAGGATGGGTTTGTCACTATGCCCATGGCAGGGAAGGGCACAGCGTCCATGCTCCTCGTGGAACCTCAGACTAAATTCATCCCTGTGCATGCAGAGTTCCTTTGTTTGTCTCCTTTTTGCAAAGCAATTCTTTCCTCCCATTTCATTTTTAGCTCTCTTTACAGAGGCACAGACTCATGGGAGAAGAGTATTTCAGTTCTCCACGTATGTACAAACATGCTTGCATACAACATCTCCTGGTTTCATTCTCTGTGTACACAAGATCTTAAGATTTCTTGCATGTGTGAATTAAGATAGTTCATTAGAATAAACGTTGACTATTTATACTCTGTGTAATGAGCTTTATCACAGTGCTATCGGAATAGCTCCCAAGCACTGTTTTTCAGCTATACCCTGTTAAACAGTACAAAATATTCATAGTCCTGATGCTGCAAAAACCAGCTGGAAAAAGAAAAAATTCCTGTGCACGGTACATTAACTGAGGTTCTGAGGTGATGTATGGTGCAATATAATGCCACCAGAGTGGAAAATGGTGCAAATATATTTATTTTTTTTAGTACCTGATGGCAGGCACTTCAAAAGGCGGGATACAGATACCGAGCAGTGTCAGTAAGCGTTTTGTTTTCGCATTCCAATGTTTTATATGTGTATATGTATATACATATATATATGTATGCAATTATACTTGCCTTTCCTGGAGTAACTGAAGTTGGAGCTTTGCTAGAAGCATACGTGTGTCAAGGCGAGGATGTGTCTCAGGGCTGATGGGCGGCACATCCCGTGGTCTGCGTGGCTGGGATTGCCAGTGTGTCAAGGGGCAATGACTGGGTTCGGTGCACAGGGTTTCTACCCAAGACTCGAGGTCCCACCTCATTTTGGGTGCGTACATAATCAAAAGCTTCCTTTGTTTCCCAGTATTTATAGGAAGGCTTTATTTCCGTAACTGTAGTTTCCCTGTAGTTTGTAAAGAAAACACAGCTCGAAGGCTGATACTTTTCCTGCTCTGTATGCCAAACTCCAGGCGGGGGAGAGTGAGTGTCAAGGTTAGTTGTGTGGCGGTTGTCATCAGTCTGTGAAATTCTCATTTTGAATGACAGGTTTAATTTGGACTTCAACCCTAGCGTCGGCTTTAACTCCATCTTTCTTCTTGTTCCTAATAACTCTGGCCTCTCCTTTTTCTGTGAAGACCATTATAATCTCCTTTTATAAAAAGAAAATGGGGGAGGAGGGGGCAAGGAGGAGGCTCATATCTCCAGAAGGCCCCTTTTATTTTCTTAATAAGCTTTCTGCTCCACCCAATTGTTCTGAATTATATGTGAAATATTTAGTTCCTTATCAGACAGTGTTTCAGATGATGACGCCACAAATCTCACAGACTATTACTATGGAATTGTCTACAATATTAAAAGAAAAAAGCAGTAATCTGTTTTAAATGTGTTGTTTTCATTTTCATTGAATGTCTCTCCTATTATGAGATAGGGTAAGAAGTGCCCATTTTCTCTTCCATATAATATTCATTATTGCCAATGTCCAGGGCTAAGTGCTTTTCTATTCATCTTCTCTGTAAAGTTTCACTTCAGAAGGAAAGCCTTCGCAGCCTGTAATCATTTTTATTCCCTCTCCTTTCTCTCTCACTCTGTCCTCTGTGACTACGCTGTACTCTGGGGCCATCAAACACAGCATTGCCACTGATGGGACCGTACCACTAATTTTCAAGATGACATTGTATCTTCTGGTTTTTTTGGGTTTTTTTTTTTTGCTTTTCCTAATGCCTTGGAACAGTCTGTATGTTTGCTTCTTGACAGCAACTGGCTGTTGATTAGGAAGGCTGACCTGTCCACAGTGATGCTCTAGTCCTTCCACCGTTGATACGCTACCCTTGCATGAATAATTCACAAGATTTCCTCTGATGTCCAGTAACACGCTCTTTCAAACAGTGACTTTCAGCTGTCATTACGCTGTCCTTTCAACTAATTAACATTCTTTATTTTCCTATCACTCCGGTTGAAAGTAGAATGACAGGCTGACTGTGGAATGCTAGAATGTGGTTTTGGAACTGTTTTTGCCATACAGAATATTGACCACATCTTTGTATGCTGTACATGCCTGCCCCATGTTTCAAATCCCTGATCCCTCTCCTCACAACCAACCATTTGGTTTCTTTAATAGTCTCTTGTGCAGGACTTGTTAAAGGCTTTTTGGAATGGGCTTATTCAGAGGGAACCTACTTGGACTATCTTTCGGCGGTTTCTATAGTTTTAATTACATTTACGTAAAAAGATATTTAAAGGGTGAGATATTTAATGAATAAGATAAAGAGATGTGGTGTGAAAAATCCTCTCCCTTGTTTGTGGCTCCAAGTGGTCAGGCAGCTTAGTTTTGAACAACTTTAGGTACAGCTAGAGTTTAATTTGCCTCTTGCCAACAAACAAACAAAAAAAAGGAGTGAAATAAAATATTTTATTTATTGAAAACCATCTTAATCCCTTCAGCTGCTTAGTTCAATCACAAGTAGCCATTGCAGAGCTGCTGTGCCCCTAACTTGCTACTGCAGGTGACAAAAGCAGAAGGAAGTGTGAACACAGTCCCTCCGGATTTATTAATCCCCTGTCAGGCCACGTGTGACCCCAGAGGCAGAGATGCAGCAGCCAGGCATGCAGCACAGGGAGGAGTCCTGCAAAAAGGCTTGAGAGCAAGGCTGAGGAGAGCACTGCTTGCTCTCTGCATTCCTTTATTGTTAGGTGCTTGACCAGCCCTCTCCATGCCCTCCGTCCAGCTGAACCAATGACAGGACCAGGGGACTGGCTGGCAGCCCAAGGAAGCGATGCTGGGAGTAGCGAGGGAGACATCCTAGAACCAGCCAGGCGCTGGAGCCCAGCACCAGTCCATGGCACTGGGTCCCCATCACATCCGCCCCGATACAGCCCTGGGGATACTCCATGGGACCCCATGCAAATGGGAAATAATCTCCTGGGTTTACAAGGTGCTCTGCTTAGGTTACGCACATGCTCTTCATGCGCACAGTCCATGCTCAGAGCTGGGCAGCCAGGGCTGGCTGTGCCTTTCCAGTCTGTCCTGCAGATTCCTCATACTCCTCCCCATACAGAATTGTAACAACTTCCCTCATCCTGCTTTATGTTATTTCTAGGCTCTGAAACAGGGTTATAGGTTACAGCCTAAACCAGCAATATTAACGCATACTTAATTTTCAGATGTGACTGGTGCATTTGTGGCTGAAGCCAGGAAACACATGTTCGTAATCCCAAGGGACGGGTATCCACCACCACCCAAAATACAATCTGCTTTCAAGAGGAAAGAGGGGAGGAGATCCCCCAGTCAATACCAGTTTTACTTGTACAAGTAAGTATGGCAGAGAAAAAAATGAAATACTTTTGTTAGGAAAATTTGGGTGGGGGGGGGTGAGGATATGTCTGCGTGGCTTTTTGTTTGAAAACCTCTATTACTCAGTCAGAAAGGGCTGCCTGGTGCCAGGCTCACACAGAAACTCACTTGCTTTCATTAGCTGTGAGTGAGGGATGATGCTGACCTTTGGCCAGAAGGGCCAATGCCACCTGGCACAACAGGGGCTGCTGACAGGCAGCGACCAAGCTGTGGCTGCGAACCGCTCTTGAGAAAATAAGGTGGGTTTTTTCCATGCCCATGTAGTATTCCTCTTTCTACTGTGCAAGAGGAGCAAATCCACGTTCGGGAGGAGGGATTTGTGGTTGCAAAGACTTTTGTACAGTTTTGTGGGACGGTGGCTGACAATAGAGACACCCGTGCCATACATCGCTTCCTCTGCTGAGACACAACAGCCTGCCTGTGCCACGCAGATGCCAGACTGTCACATATTTTCAAAAGCGTCAATTTTCTGTGCCTACTGGGAAAAGAAATATGAGAAGTTGTCCCTAATGAGCTAAAAATTAGGAGAGCTAGGGACTTTGTTTGTGTAGGTGTAGATGTGAGCAGAGCATCACTTTGTCTTCCTCTCAGTCTTAACCCAGAATTCATTCATTTGTTTCTGTGGCTGTTTTCAATAGGGACTTCTGGTTGTGAGAAAGTGAGACTACCCAGTGTCTTGCTTGATCTTTCCTGTTTGTCTGTGTGGTGCGAATATATATCAAAAAAACCCATGCTGTTTTAATGTAACTGGATTGTTCAGCATGAGGAAGGTGGTTGTTTTGTCTCTGCCGAACGCTGCTGCAGTCACGATTGCTGATGTCCTGGTCAACTTAGTCATTCATTTCACCTTTATGGTGAAGTGAGAGGGAAGAGGGAAAGAGCAAGTGTACATGAATCATTTGGTGAAATACCCTGTAGGTTAATAGCTCATTTACCTTTTAAGTTATTCAAATCCCATTTGGTTCATTTCTCAGCACAATTACAGGGTAGAACACCTTTGATAAAACCTCCCTATTACATAAACTGCATTTGTTATTTCTATGTAATAAATGATAAATGTGCATCTGCTCACCAAAACATTCTCTTATACACAAGGAGAGCAGGATGCTCATTAGCGTTCCCCTTGGAGCTCCCATCAAACAGGCATGGTAAGAGCTCAGCGGGAATTTGTTTCCCCTTTCTGGCACAGGCAGGAACTCTGGTACCAAACCTGCATGTTCTCCAAAACCTGTAAGAGGCCTCGAAAAGCCCCCAGAGATCCCTGCACCTTGTTGGTATGCCTGGGACCGCCACTCTATTTCCTTACAGCCTGTCTCTGGCGCTCACAACACCCAGGAGAGAGATTTGTTCTACAGCTCAGAGAGGCCCCACGAAAGAGCAACACCCCCATACTTTATTTACTGGTGTGAGGCAGCACAGTGCCTGGCACGTGTTACAAACCAGCGCCTCCGGCCCACATGGCCTGCAGAGATCTGACCAAAGGGGTGGCTCAGCCAGTATCCGGCGCAGTGATGGGAAGGGCTTCATGGAGAGACCACCTCCCCTCTTCTCAGCAGCATCACTGCTGTCTGAGGGGCTCGGCATAGTGCCAAATCCATCTGCACAGGGCTAGGTGCTCTGTAAGAGCGGAGCTTTTGTTGCGCACGCCAAGCCTCCTCTTAGAGAGAAGGCAGCTCTCATGGTAGTTGGACACGCAGTTTGATTTGCTTCCCTGTGGTTACATCAGCTGTAATTTGGTTTGGTGGATACTATTTTGGTGACTGCTCTTTTCTGGAACCATGTAATCATATGGAGGCTGCTTTTTGATCCGTTTGGTGTATAATTATGTGGCATCCATTGCTGTCTTTTTTTTCTACAGAGTGAGTGAACCCTGAGATAAATCAGATGTAGAACCGCAGAAGGGTTGATGTAACTTCTATTATACCAGGGTTAGTCTCCTCCTAAAATCTTAATGTACAGGAACCATACAAATATTCTAAGGAATGATTAATTATTTAAAAATTGTTGTGGGATTTAGTGGCAAATGCAGTAATTGTAGGGCTGTAATTTTGTCAGGCTATGGGGTTGTATATTTAATAAGCAGCTATTTAATTAGGTACTGTGTTGGATTTTTTTTAATATATAATATAATTACAAGGCTACATATTAAAATTAATCTTTAAAATGAAGAACCCATCTTCAGTTTCCCAAAGTTATTCCACTACATTATCTGCCAACTAAAATGCAGTAACCCAGGATTGCTTTGTACCCAACAGCATAACCCAGTGTGAACACTGTGCATGGAATCCCTGTGCAGTTTAGAAACAGAATGTCCGCATAATACAGCCATCCCCCCTACTGGTTAAGCAGAAGTAACTTTCTGGAACTCAAGTATCTTTACGCAGGCATAAAGAAACCTATGAAAGCAGGGAATGAGAATAATCTAAACCTCGTTCTTGGTCACCTTTTGTTCCTCTTTCTGTGCTGTTCTTATGGCACGTTCATGCTCTTGCAGGTGTCCAATTACTGTGCCCTGCAGACTGATTCATATGACTCATCCAGCATGTCTAAGAGGCATCCACCCTATTGATGCCATTTCTCAAATTTCTGCTGAAATTAAACAGGCACAGCTGCAGCTTGGCCTTTAAACATTCTTAGACCTGGTCTCAGTTTAGGTTTTGTATGGATGTATCTAAGTTAGGTTTGGGGTTTGTCCTGTATTTTTCTGAAACAGGTACCTTTTGACAGAAAAAGAAAAGGTAAAAAAAAGAAGTTCTAGTGTGAAACAGGAGTTTTCACACGAGGGAGAAGTCTTGATGTGCAGTCTGTTTGCTGGTGGGGGAAAAACAAACCAACAAAACAGCAGTCAAATATTTATAAACTTTCTGAACTGATAGTATGTTATGCACTGTCTATGGCACAGGCAACAACTAGTAGGAACTTTTAGCGTGGATCTGTGTCTCAGCAGAGCTGATGTGTGTACATACAGCCTGGTATAGTGACATGCTTTCACAGCCTCCCTGTACTGGAATATGCTGCAGTACCAGCATAAAGTACCTAATAGATGTGCCTACACCCATACATCGAATTTTTATGGCATGCTGTACAAGTTCAGATAAGCAGGTAAGCAGTATCATCTGTGTTGCCACGTTTGCACTGGTAGCCTTAATATACAGACAGAGCAGCAGTTAGAGTCAAATCCTATTCTTCTTGTCACTAGAGTAACTCTCCCTGAGGATTGATTAGAAGGACTATTACTTATTTTCTAATACTTGATGATGCACTGAGATTTCATACTGAATAGCATTAATTCAAGCACTTGCAATCAGGGATCACAATGCATTTTTGTGATGTTTTCTTTTACTCTCCTTGCTCAGAGAAGGCCCTGATGTTGTTGTAAAGAACAGTCTCCCTTTCTGCACCGCCCTTCCCATTTCACCCCACACTGACTTTTCCAAGGTAAGCTTTGGCTACGTAAATAAAAGACTACTCTTGTCCTTGGTGCCTTTTTCAATCCACAGCACAAGACAGAAGATCACTTGTTTCCCATGTGATCTAGAGCCGTGGCATTTACATCGGATTTTGCATTTTGGAGTTTTTCCATCGTGGAAAAAGTGGCAAAGCTATACAGCACGTGCTTGGCTTGTTGTGTGTCCTTGAAGCAGCAGGTCTCAGAAAAGAGACCATCCCTTAGCTGAAGACTGTTCTTTTCAATACAGGTTTTCTTGGAATCATAGCTTGTTGCACTGGTTTTATATTAATAGGAAAATTCCCAGTATATAAGCATACACAATATATCATCCTTGTTTTTGACTCAGTGAGACCAAAGAACAAACACATTAGCTCAAATTCCTTATACCACCCTTCTCACAGTTCCTCATCTCCTATGCTGTGCAGGCAGTATTATTTTTAAAAAACAGATGGGAACTCAGGAGGTGACGCTGATCTTTCACCTGTACTTTAGAAGAGAAACTGCACAGTTATTATCTGGAAACCCCTGGTGATTTTTAATGGACGCTGCTTTAGGAACACGGAGGGAAAGAAATATTCTAATTGGTTTTGTTTTTCAGCTGAAGAACAGTTTGTTTCTATGTTAAATGAAGTAGTGAAAACAAATAGTATGCCATCTGGCTAGCCTACCCAGGTACTTTACCAGGAGGTTTTCAGATGCTCCCTCTACTAGTCTGCAACTTCTTAAATCCTACATTACTAATGTACTTTCTTTGCCCAATTGTTCTTCCCTGTCCAGGAATTATCTTACTCCTTGAACTGAATCAGAATTTTAAAAAGCTGGCTCTCCTTTGCAAAGATTTTCCCTGTCTGTTGTTGGAATTATTTCTCCTCTAAATTACAAATTCTCTTGTGTTTCAGCATTCACAGTAAATCAGTTACACAGAGGAACAGGCCTCCATGTTATCTGTGAAGCTGATATTCTCAGGGGATAGGATAACACTGAATGGTCTTAATATGTACCAGCAAGCTCTCATTCTTAGAACAGATTGTGACTGAAAGGGTTTAGCTGCTTTTCCAGTGCTTGGAAAGACGTCATATGTTCTTCTTTAGATCACTTGTTTCTGTTTTAGTTTCTCAAAGGAACAACATCCTGCAAAAAGACAAAAACATTTAACATAATTGGAAAGGTAACAAAGTACAGTTGCAAACATTTCATTAAAACATTTCTTGCTAATTTACAACTTTTAATAGTGTTTTTAATTAGCATAAAACCCACACACATTTGTTTGCAAGTACTTTTGAAAAGAAAAATATATATATATATAACAGATTTTTGAAGAAGCATTCATATGACTATCTGCTTATTCTGTTTATTATTTATACTGAATGTGCACAGACAAACCTAACTGCAGCACACAGATGTGGTTTTCTAGATAATAAGGAGAATTCCTTTTGCCAAATGACCACAGTCTTACTCAACATGCAATCAGGAAATCAAAATGCTACCATGGAAGTAACTGACTTATCACACTGTACGAACAGCATAGGTGTGGAACATTAAATGATTGGCAGATAATTCAGAGTATAATCGTAAAAATAATAATTGTAAAAACAACTTATGAATCAAGTTATTTTGATTAATGCAGACAATTTGCAGGCACCCTCCCCAAGCTAAATTCATCAGATACTGTGCATTCTAGCTATAGCTAGAAGATACAAGTTTAAAACAGGGGTATCTGAGCAGTTAAGATGACAAATGGGACACTTAAACACACTTTAAAAACACCAGGAAACTGGGAATCTGTGGAGAAAAATAAACAGTGCCGTAAAGAGTTAATGGCAAATTGCAAAAAGCTTCTCAAGCAACAAGAACTCTATCAAATACAGATGTGAGGTAAAAAAGAACAACATAATAAATCATTGCCCTACTTAAAAAATAAAGATAGATTGGTTAGCAAGTAGCAGGGTGGCTAAGTAGTTTCTTTGTCTCTTTTTACAGGGGAGGCAGATGGAGATCTACTAAATCTGGGATTGTTTCCCCAGAGGCAGCAACAGGGAAGCCAAACAATATACAGGCATATAAGGTATCTGGTTATAAAATGTCAGATTCCCTTCGAGGAACAGAAACTCAAGACATGCATACAGCTGTGAATTTTAATTTGAGTAAGGAAATGAATGCAGTTTCAAAAGTATTACAAAAACCCAAACGACTTGATCCAGAAAGATCCAACTCCCAAGAACCTCTTTAGTGGAAAAAAACCCCAACAACCCAACAACCAGGTGACAAACAAGGAGCTGCATGCCACTGGGAAAAAAATTAAATCTTTGAAAGCAATCTTGTGAGAAAACACAAAGAAAACCTCCGTTTGATTAGGATTCAGGCATGGAAGCCCATTTGTCGGTCATCAGTGGGACTTTCTTCACTGTACTTTTTCCATGCCTGGAAGTGGTTAGACTTTTAGCTGTGTTTTGTTGAAACTGTTATCAGACATTAATTTTCAAGACCTCAGAAATGGGTGAAAGTCAGGAAACAAACAAATAGAAAAAGAAAACCCTTCTCAAGGTTTTTCTTCACATCTACACAATGAAAAGGCTATTATTGTCTTGGAATGGGTACAAAACAAACCCAGAAGGCTGCCCATATTAAGTTAAAATCAAGAGAATATGAGTTTAGAGCCTGGGTCAATTACCCTGGGAATGAAGAGACCTTGAGGTAATCATTCAGAAACATCTCCCATTATAAGAAAAACTGGTACTTAATGGAGGGGAAATATCAAACTAATTCTAGCTGTAATCTTTGTTTCTAGATATGGTCTCCAACTTTCTAAAGCCTTTTTTACTGAAACACTTTTCACAAAGACTGACTTTGAACAGGTTACTGGAGAAACCAGTGGAAAAGTTGTAATGGAAACACTTGGGTACACTTCCACTGAGGGAGACTTGTGTAACATGCCTTGGAAGTATTTATTCTTATTCCTTGCATTACTGGCCTTATTGGATCACCAAAAAGGCAAATCAACACTTTGAGCATTGACATTAATTTCATATTTTGCATAGACCACCACGTAAAAAAAGAAAAAAAAAACTGCCTATATCTCTAACTCAAACAAGGCAGCTTATTTTCTAAATGGATGATAGCAAAAAGTTATTGAGCCTTAATTCTCATTAAAACTACAACAGTTAGGAAAAGAAAGACTTCCTCAAAATAAGTAGCAGGCCTTTCATATATAAATATATATATATAAAATGGATAAGGGGGGAGAACTCAGCTGTTGCCTTGTTTTCTGGAGGAAAGAGTTAGATTTGTTACGCTATGGCTCTTGCAGGGAGGATGATGTCTGTGAGGGTTGCTTGAAGCCTCCCTGTGGTGACCTCTCATAATCTGATAGAAAACGTCATCCAGCTTTAATACTACTTTTCAGTTTGGCCACAAATACTTCCCAGCTCTTGGGATTTCCCTAACTCATTTTAGGTTGCATGCATGGGTCTATTCCTTTCAGTGACAAAATTGCATCCTGCTAAACATATTCTCAATGACAGATGTTTCAAAAAATGAAGACCATCTAAGTTTATTTTGGTAGAGCCAAATTTAAAGTTCTGAATAAATTGAAAAGATAAAGTCCAATTCTAATTCACACCCAGCATGTCTTCTTCCTACTCTGTGTATTCTTAAGTTGGCTCAGGATAGGATCCCACCTCTACCTGTTTCCTTAAGTTGGTTTATGCAGCTTTTCAGTGGAAATGCAGCAAGTAGCATCCTCTCCTTTCCGTGAGCTTCCTCTGAGTTTACAAAGCAGTTATCTCCATATAAACTCTCCTAGCTTAAATTGTCTTCCTGTTGCTCATATCACTTTTACAGTTATTGTGATAGTCTTTAACTCCTAAGAAATACTAATTGTACGAGTCTCTAATTTCATGACTTCTAGTGTGGTTTCAGCATTTGAGAGAGGTGAAACGCAATGCTTTGTAAGTACAGACCACAGGGCATTTAAAATTTTCCCTCTTTCCCACCTATACCAGTTTCTACAGGGCAGCCTTCAATAGGGAGCTGGAGTCGAGAACGGGGGTTGCTGTGAAGTGGAAGACAACTGAAATGCTTTATAAAGATGTTTACAATTACGGGTTAACGGTGGCTCTTTCTGATGAGAGCAGTTCTTTCAAAGACCAAGATAGACTTTCACATACAGCGTTCAAACCCATATGCAATTATCTATCCACCATTACATCTCTCTGCAGGAGGCTGATGGTTCCCATTCACTGAAATATCATATTTATTTTTTTTTATAAAAATTAATTCCTGAGCTTACTGAACACAAAAGTATTTGTTCTGATATATGTTATACTGTTCACAGGGGTTCCTAAACATTTTCATCTTAACAGCGAATATGGTGCATGGCCATTGTAGACCACCTTTCAATCTGAGATTGAATAACATCTCTATGGCAACTACAACAGCTGCTTACATAGAAAAAACAATATTACGTGAACATAATATTCTTAGTTCTTTACAATAGGACTTAACAGCTGGATATGAAGAGAAAATGACTTACTGTTTCCAGTCATTATAGATATTTCCAGATCTCTGAATGTATTTTGACCACATTATAGACTACAGAAAGTTTGTCCTGAAGAAGGCTAGACTAAAAATAATTAAATATGAAAATGTTGGATATTCCACATGTGAGATCATACATGGATGTTCCGTGACCCCAAATGCTGCCAGCTTGGGGCTTTTTTTTAAATATTAATTTTTGTGAGCTGGATTATGGAAGGGGTTGTGTACGCTCACAATTCCTCTGTGATTGGTCCAACACTCCCAGTTTCAATAGGGGATTCTTCTTTCTGTGTCATCTATTCTCACTCTACAGATTCAGCCAAACTCAGAATTTCTGGGAAAAAAGAAATATGTCCTGTTTTCAGCTTCTCTCTCCCCCTCTGTAGGAGACATCAGCAAATCTTTCAAAAACACTCAAGAGACGCTTTAGAGTTCAGATTTCTTCTGAGCAAGAAGCCTGTGGTAGGTAAAGCACCAGAAGAAGGGCCGTGTTCATATTTTCACAGGACTATGAATTCAGACTCTGAAAATTTCCTGTCCTGATTTATAAAAGAACTTATTGAACACAAACCTGTAAACAAGGCATGATGCAACTCTTGATGGTATTAAGTAGCACCGCTCTTCTCCAAAAGCTGACCTTAAAATGCAGTAAGGTTTTCCCCAGTGCTGGATGTCATTCTTTTCCTTTCTGCAGAGGAGCAGGTGAAGCACTGTGGGGTTTCTCCCATTTTTACCACGTCCTACAGGAGGGATATTGGGACTGTAAAAGCTGATACTATAAAAATGTTTACTGTTTGTCATTTATAACAGTACCACTTACAAAACCCGATGTTTGCTGGTGTAAGGATAACATCTAAGACAGGGGGTTGTAAGTTTATCGAACCGAACTTGGAAGTGATGGGCGTTGTTTCGCTCGGCTGGCAGGTGGGCTGCCAGAGCCCGAGGCTTGCTCCTCTTGCTAGCGGTTTAAGTTTGGGAAACAAAGACAAATCCATGATGACCAGAAAGCAAACTGGGGCAAGAGCAGCAGGAGGGACGGTGCTTCAGCGGGGGTTTGCTTTGGAAGCTGTTGCTTCTGGGACGCGGCCGTGGCACTTTGGCAAGACGCGCCTCGGAGGGATCGGAAAATGCTGAGGTAACCGCCACCGGCCGCCCAGGGAACATAAACACGCTGAGCTGGAAGAGGTTTCTTCCAACGGCGGCCGGTTTCGCCACCCCCGCCGAGAGACTCCCGGGTGCCCCGCTGCGCGGCGAGGCCGGGGTGGCCGCCGCACCACCCTCCTCACCCCGGGCCGGTCACTCGGCGGCGGGGCGGGCGCTGCGGCAGCACCCCGGCGAGGGAGCGGGCGGCCCCGGGGCAGCGCTCACGACTTCGGGCGCTTCGGCCTTCAGCGGAGCCGCACGGACGCTGCTCCCGAACTCCCGGGCGGCGGCGGGGACCGACCCGGGGCCACTCGCGGTGAGGCCAGCCCACTGTGCTGTCACGGGTGTCCCCTCAGCCAGGGAGAGGAGGCGGCAGGCGGCCACAGGTGCTGACGGCCTCCGCTAGCGCGCAGGCTCCGCCCCCGCGGGCGACCCCCCGGTCCGTGCGCGCCCCACCTGAGCCCGCTGAGGTGGGGCGGCGGCTGTGGCGGGGCTGGCCGCCGGGGCCGGGCGGACGCATGCGCCGGGCGACCGCCGGGGTCCGGCGGAGTTGGGACGCGTTCGCATCGGTCCGGCCGGAGCAGGGTTGTCGCGCCTGCCCGCCGGCGCCGCGCCGTCTGCCTGTCTTCCTTCCTTCCTCCCTCCTTCCTTCTCTCTCGCCGGCCTCTGAGGTAAGAGGCGAGCGATGCTCCGGGGCTCGGCAGGTGCCGGTGGGGACCTTGCTCAATGTCACGGTGCGGGGAGGGCGAGGTGGAGTTGGGTCGAGCGCTCAGCGCGCCGCGGGGATGCTCAGCCCGGCCGCGGGCAGAGCCGGAGCTCCCGCTCGCTCCGCGCCGCCGGGCAAACTTTGCGGGCGCGGAGGCGGGCGGGCGGCGGGGAGCAGCGCCGCAGGTAGCGGGCGGAGCCGCAGGTAGCGGCCGAGTAGGTTTCCCCGGGGCTCCCGCTTGCCGGGGCCGAGAGGTTTTTCGGCGTCTTTCGCAGCCGTGCCGTTTGTTTCTCGAAAGGATGAGGCGCACCTCTAAATAGGTCAGGGTCTTCGGCAGTGCGTGGGATCCGCGCAATAATTTTCCTTCTCACGGAAAGGGACGGGGCTCCCGGGCCAGCCGGAGCCGTCCTGTCCTTGTGTACGCAGGGACTTTAAAAAAATAAATAGCTGTACTTGTATGGGCTGGCTTTCTTGTTTTATAAATCACGGTACTTTGGGACAGGTAAATTTCTTCAGTAAAGGAGGACTTAACCTACATGAAGGAGTGATCCTTGATGAGATAATTACCCTTGATAAGTGTAAGTGCTCGGCTTCGCAAGCTGCTTCCTCAAGGGACTGTGCGTGGTGGGAATGTGCTTAAAACGTTCAAGTCCCGCTGACCCTGGGTTTTGAAGCGTGTAAAGGAGATGTGGGTGCAAGGTTGTGTTTTCTGTGGGTACAGATATGAAATTTCCTTCTTTCAGCGGGGTTGTCGGAATATTCATGCACGTGTGAATGCTTGTGTTTGTTTTCTGGTGACTTTTCACTCCTAAAAAAGCTAAGGAGCTCTTTTCATGAGGGTTAAAACTTTCGGTCACTAGGTCTTTATTGTTAAGCCTGGATGGGAAAGTCTGTAAACTGAGAAGTTAGAAAAACGTGGTACTGTGAGCATACAAAAGTTTAAATGAATCTTGAAAGTGAACATTTAACTGCAGCTAGTTACTGCTTACAGAAGGAGGGTGGCAATAGTTTTATTTCCCATTGTCTCTGCTGCTACTTCAGTGATGCTGTTCACAAAGTATGAAAATGAGCTGCAAAACAAGTCCTCGGTTACTATCAAGAGCCTGTAAGTTTTCATATCTGAATGAAATTAATACACGAGGATAGTGTAAAAACCTGAAGTTGATTGCAGTAGGTGTAGGACACTGGTGAGATGCCCAGGCTGGCAAATGCTGGGAGGATGTGCTCTCTGCAGCTTCTGCCTTTCACGGCAGCATCGTGTTCACCAGTGGATGCAACCACCCCCTGCCCTGTTACTTCACTTCTGAAAAGAAGAAAAATCTGCCTCTTGGCACAGTCCAGAGCTGACACTGGATGGGTTTGGATGGGTTTTGTTACTTCTCTTTTTCCAAATAAGTAATCTTGCTACTCCTTCCAATTCACAGGGTCAGAACACTGTTTAGAGGGGAGGACATGTTGTTTTTTTTTTCCTTCTTTTTGCTTGATAAAGTGTTCCTGCATGGCCACAAGGTGTTTTTCCTGGTGTTTGGTCTCCCTATACCTCACACCTTTTCCAGTGAGCAGTGATTGACATGATTTTGTGAACCCTGAAGGCAGAAGAGAACCTGGGAGCTCTGAAATCGGTCACGTTACTTATTTCTTTTTCTGTTGCTTGATTAAATAATCTACATGGTAGTAAGAAATTAGAAAGGAAACAATCCTCTTAGCTTTACTAAGTTACCATGTTCCTGTGTGGTTTCCCTCCCAGTGAATAATATAATGGATGCTTGGGTAAACTTAAAAGTATTAACAAAACCTAGGTGGTACCAAGAGATACTGTCTTGTCTTTTCCTGCACTGGGAGCTGTCCATCGCCCCTGCGCTGCACACTCTCACACCAGCATCAATCCCTCTTAACAAACTGTTCTCAACTGCCTGTATCTACTCTTCCCTCTTTTGGATCTCTTCAACTAAGTTTTAATTGAGAGGATATCGTCCTACTTGAGCACAGTTGCTCAGGGATAAGGCGGTATAAAAGCAGGAAAAAGCCTTGTGGAAGATAATCTTTCGGGGGAGTGTAGGCTTGTTAGTTAATTAGCTCTGCAAGTCCTAGGACTTCAAACAGCAGTGAGGATTGCTGCATGCAACGTAACAGATGCTTAACCGTCGTTGCAGTCTTTGCTCTTTAGGTTATCACAAGGGACTGTGGTTTAAGAATATTTGCTCTAAGATTTTGAGAATTGATGAAATGAGGCATCAGTGTTTTTTTAAAAATGAACATATGGTGCAGCTGTGGTAGTCTCAAATCCTGAAACATTTGTCAGGCTGTGTTGGGCTGTAACCAAGTACAGAACTGGAGTGCCTGGTTCTCTGGTGTACTGAAATACACTGCAAAGCTTAGGTCACCTGTAGGTAATGGGAAGAAAAGATGACTTTGCAGTCTGAGTAGCTTGCTTTCTGAAATTCTGCTGTCACTTTGTTACATGCTTTAAAACCATTGAAATTCCTTGAATGTCAACTCATAGCAGACAAATATTGTAGTCCTGCAACTTGTGTATTTCATTCAGAAAACTGTAGTACTTCATCAGCGTCATCCATCAAGATACAGGCTTGAATATCATATCTGATATGGTCCTGTATTAGCTCTGTTGCAGCGAAGGTAGGGGCGGATGTTAAATGCTACAATATCCAGTTAACAAAGGGGAAATTTACTCAAATCCATAGACTGCACTTGTTGCTTTTATCCTCAAGCTGATGAATGCATGGAGAGTTGAAGGAATTACAGGAACTTCGCTCTCCTGTGTGACCGTAATATCCCTCTAGCTGAGGAGGTCTGTAGCTTTTCACCAGGTGCTCTGCTTGCTTAACTTTACAGATGCATTTCAAAAGCCGATTGAAGGGCTATTTTCTATTGTTGTTTTGCCCAGAAGTGCAAACGTACACGTTCTTTTTAAAGGAAATCTTCTCTTTTTACTATAGCTTCACAGAGCATGCGTAATCTTTCTACAGGAAGTTTATGGTTTATGCTGTGATTCTGCCTTTTTTCCTTATGCCCTGCAATACATCACATTTCATGAAGTTGAGCTAATGTTTCCAAGAGTGATGAATCATGCCCATTAAATTACATAATTTTATTTTTTGCTTTCTAGATGAGAGTTCTCATCAGATCGCCTGCAATAATTCCTTTGAATTTCTCAAAAGTAAAGTGTAGACTCTTAACACATATGTTGTACATTTTGCATGCAACTGTGATTTTTCTTATGTTTTAGCTAAAGCTGACATTGCTTTCTATAAACATATTAATTGACATGTTAAAAATTCATTAGAGAACCTGAGCTGCCAAGGCTTGTAAAAATAGAAGCCTTGTAAACCAATCTAACTGTATCAGTGCAGCTCCAGTCCTTTGCTTATCAATACTGGTACCGTACCAATTTGCTGCTGTTGAACTGCCAGGCGAATCTTGTAATGACAGGGGGTGCTAATACATATCTAAGCATGTTAGAGCTGTTCTGCTACATTATTGATGATTATTTGGATATCAGTAAGTTAGGTTGTTATGAAAGTATAGCTAATACTTCATTTTTCAGTGAAATTATCTAATAACACCTGTTTATTGACAATAACTTCTTTTTTGTGTTAAACATTTATAAAAAGGAATTTAAGGGGATGTGTGTGCTAAGCAGGAGTACAAGTAGAGGTTTTAAACATTTGAAGTCCTTTTCACTTCTCTTCATGTATCTAAAGTCTTTTCAATTACGTAGCCTTCTCTGTTTAAGTGTTTTATAGGTTTCAAAATGTTGTGAGCCTGCTTTGGACAGAGAGACTGCGTAAATAAGAATCTGTTTACGATTAGGTGAAATGCACTTTCTGCTGTGGCAGAAAGCAGGATCTGCACAGTTATGCATCTTGGCTTATATCTTTCCAGACCTTTTCCTGGTGATTTTGCTTTGTGACAGGGTGTGCTACTGATAAAATGCTCTGATTCTGGAATATACTGGGCAGCATTTCATTGCTCTTGGCTTTCTTTTGGTGAGCTGTTGAACTCACTGAATCATACCAGGAGATGTCTTGCAAAGTCTCCTCTTGAAAACAAACCACAAAGCTCAAAGCCACTCTTCTCTGTGATAACATGGTGACGGTCACCCCATTGTTTGTGTCTACATGGCAGGGAATACAATTCTTGTAAGACTAAGGTATGCCTTCTGTATCAAGGGAGACTGTGTAGCTGCTTACTACAGGCACTGAAGAACTGTTCTGTACCGGACTGAAATGACAGGGTTAAGGTCAGTAGAGCAAAGTAAGATTAGCTGAGGTGAAGCTTGAATTACGTTGTAAACTTAAAACATAATATTTCTTTCCTCTCCCTTCGGCAGTATGTCATGGTATTTTTAGAGTTTGTGAGCCTTTTGTTGTCATTGGCAGGCAAAATAGTGCCATTCTACAACTGGTGTCCTCTCATGGTGAGTGGTTCACAATGCATTTGCTTACTGGTGGCTGGTGTAGTGCTGATTCCCAGCAGAGGATGCCACCTACTGAATCTTTAACACTGCTCAGCATTACTATGCTTGTAAGATCTAATAAGTTTATAGCACATAAGTGGTTATGGCTGTAGGCCGTGCTCTTCTCTCTATATACTTGTGCAGGTACCAGAAAGTTAAACATATGGTAGGAGGTTTTTGTTTAACAGCTCATGCTGTTGTGTTTTAATTTGACACTTCTCGGTACATCCCATTTAAATACAGTAGACTATCAGGTCTCTTTAGTCCTATTACAATTTGATACAATTTCAAAGATTAATTAGTTTAAGGATCAGTTATGTGACAGGCAGCTTTAGTACAGTATGCTTCAAAATGGGGAAAAAAAGAAAAAAGTATAATGAGGTTTTCATGTACCTTGGTTTATATTTTACAGTGTTTATTTATATGTCATAATTTTCAGCTTTAAAAATGATCTTGTTTTCTGAAGCTGGGGAAAAAATAAATAGTGTAGAGACTCAGTATTAAGATGTATCCCAGAGATGAGTTTGGGTAAGATACTAAGTAAACACTCTCAAAGTTCTTACTCTGCCCTGTGCAGCAAGACTTCCAAAGAAAGGATTTTTTTTTTTTCTAATGGGATTTTATAATGGAAGTGCTAATATAAGATAGTAGAGGAGCTCCTCATCTCTAACTTTACATGACTGTGTAAAATAAAATAAAATTGCATAATCTTTCTTCCTTTGATCACCTGCTAATAATTGGCTGGTGAATCTTTGACCTGGAACTGCAAATGCATGGAAGTGCCTAAATGCACTTCGTCTTTCTTTTAAAATGAAATTATTTAATGCATCTTAATAATTAGGAAACCCCCCTATAAATCAGTGCCAAAGCTCTACCAATAAAGATTCTGCCTTTGTCCGTTTCTGCAGCCTGTTATCTGCAATGCAGGTGCAGTCTATGCCAGACAGCTGTATATTTGGTATGTTGTGGGGCCTGTGCATAGTCAATACCATGTTTGATGCTTAGCTTGGTCCCTTATTAATCAGAGAACCAAGAATGCCCATATCATACACATCATACAACACTCAAGACAGCGTAAAAGTTGCAAAGCTAACTATTTGAAAATTAGGAAATGCCAGAAAGTGTTGTCTACACACACTGGCAGTCACAGTTAAGGTTGCACAAACACAAGGCACTTCTGTATTTTCTGTGGGACTCTCACCAGGCTTTGTGCACAGGATAGGTAACGTTTGCTTACTGACAGACTCTTCCTGAACCTCTTGTTGCCTGGCTTGTCACTCAATGTTATTCTGAGAACGAGGGCTGTTTGCAGGTGCTCAGTCTAGAGTGTGCTTCCCAAACAGTAAAAATAAATAAATTAACCTTTACAATCCTTCCCTACCATAAATGAATGGCCTTCTCTTGGTGCGGGGTGGTGGTGGTGGGAGGGGAAATGTCAGCACAGACAGAGGTCTTCAATGTTGTTAGATGCTCAGTTTGAGAGTTGTGGGGACTAGTGTGTCAACACTTGGAATGGCGTAGAGTGTGTTTGCAGCAGAGCTGCCTTTGCATTGAATGGCAGCGCGAGCATCCAGCACTTCTATAAACTAGAGCTCGCAGCTATCAAGTTAGACTCCCAGGGAAGGCATGTGCAATTAGTGATTGTGGAAGGACTGACTGAAGTAGCTTGCTTGGCATTACTAGCAGCTCTGTGGTAGAGCCCAGGCTACAGATAGATTGCGCACTGCAGCAGTCAAGTGCCTTAACCTTGAAAGAACCTTTTTCTCTTGCACTCTTCTGCATTTCTTCCAACTTCTGCAGCAAATGAGGTAGTTTTTTTTTTCCAGGAGATAGCTGTTCTTATGAGTTATGTTGATTGTCTTGATTCATCTTTGGTCTTGTGAAGAGAAGGAAAACATGATCTTGTAATTTAAAGACCCTATTATACAATCCATAAATTCTGTCTGAAGGAATCATGGTGAATGTCAAGTTGTTCATCAGTGCTTTTCAGATGTTTAAATCCAGAGCCTGGCTTCTGGAGCTTGTGGAAAGAATGAGGAAATAAACTTCTTGTTTATTGAGGAAATAAGCTTCATACTGCTCGTGTGTAGGGCAGCATTAGTGGCTTGA
Source organism: Gallinula chloropus (assembly GCF_964237585.1). Classification (NCBI taxonomy): domain Eukaryota; kingdom Metazoa; phylum Chordata; class Aves; order Gruiformes; family Rallidae; genus Gallinula; species Gallinula chloropus. The sequence continues at coordinate 25,457,900 of NC_140090.1, read as the reverse complement.
GGTGTTTCATCTGAATTGCACTAGTATTTGCTCAGATATTGTCAAATCTCAGTCTGGAGAACTTCAGCACGTTCTTTTAGACAGGTGGCATCAGAAGCAGCAGAACCTTCTTATGGGTAGTTTTGGGTAGCCAAAATAGAGCTATGACACTCCTAGTCCCATAGGTAATATGAAAAATATGAAGTACTCTAACATATGGGTATGGATGTTTGGTGCTATTGCATATCATAGACTCTTTAAGGTTGGAAAAGACATATAAGATCATCAAGTCCAACTATCAGTCTAATAGCACCATGTCAACAAGACCATGTCCTGGAGTGCACAGTCTACGTGGTTTTTGAATGCCTCCAGGGATGATGACTCCACCACCTTTCTAGGCAGCCTGTTCCAATGCTTTGTCACTCTTCCAGTGAAGAGATTTTTCGTAACACCTAATCTCAACCTTCCCTGAGACAACTTGAGACCATTTAATCTCATCCTATTTTATATTCGTATTTGTTCTATTTAATCTATTTAGCATAAAACTGTTCAAAATTAATATTGTCTCTGCAAATGTATAAACTAAATTTTGAAGATGGAATTCAGGCTTTTAGAAGTATCTGAAACTGTAGCTTTACTGATCTATTTAGGTTTGAATTAAGACTAAATCCATTGTAGTCTGGACCCCCTTCCCTACTGCAGGCAGGTGAGACGTGCTCTGGAGCAAGCGATGTTCCTGAAAGGCTGGACAAGATCTGCCTACTCTGGCATCTGCTTTCTGTTTCAATCAGGCTTGAGAGAATATTGATCAAGTTTCTATGTCATAGGCTTTTAAGAAAGGATCTTAATTTTCTTGTCTATAAAGTGGACATCTACGTCTTGAGCAAGGAAAACTTCCTTCTTGTTCAGAGGAAAAGGTTTATACTAATCTGATGTGGAAAATGTTTAAAAAAAAAAAGGCAAGTGCATCCTGGTGTTAAACCCTAGATGACATGGCACAGAAGGGCTGCAAGGAGTCGGAGGCTGAGAGGAGCGCATGGGGTTTGTAATCTTGGTGTGCAGCCCGTGTCCGCTTCCTGCCTCACGTGCTGTACGCAGTTGGCTGTTTTACCATGTCGTTGTGACAGTGGGAGCTGTCATGGGGAGTTAGGAGTCAACAGCATGTTTCATGCTGAGCGTGGGGGTCTTAGGAGGTTCACTTTTGTACACTACCGCCCTATAAATGTGTGTTTAATATTAGTGTGATGTTTTTTATGGAGTGACTCTTATTTTTATAGAGCAGGAGATCATGTTTTATGTGACACTACATCAAAGTTTTGAATGTTTCTGATCATGTATTTTTGACTAAATATATTTTGAATCTGTTACTGTCATTTACTGTTATGCTGCCAATGTTATGCTGCTTGTTCCACCTTATGAGAACCCTCAAATTCCTTTCGTGTCAGTGACTTGTATCAAAACCCAGATACTTTCTGAAATTATTTATAAGGTTGAAGTAGCTGGCGTTGGGCCACAGAAGTATTTTATGTTGTTTAAAAGGATTGTTTCAGCTTGCTTTTCTGAATGGGCTAGTTTTCAAAAATGGGCATTAGTGATTTTTAAAGCATTGTCAGAATCTCTCTAGAATGCTTCCACTAGGATTTGTATTTTATGTTTTTCCAAAAAGCCACAGGCAGAAACTTAATTCACTTATCAGAGTACTGCCAAATACTTATTAGAATTAGTCAGATAGGTTTTCATCTTCACGCTTTCTCAAATGCTTGGGATCCTTGAGGTTTGAAGGTCGCAGGAGAGCGAGACATGGCTTTGTGGGCTGACATCAGGCAGCCCTGCCTGGCCCTTGCTGCTTGTCCCTTCCACTCCTGACCATCCTCCATACCTGCATCTCTGCCCCCAGGCAGCTTACTGCCTTGGTCCTTGGCCTTTTCTTCAGTAATTGTCTGTTTTGGCTTTTCTAATTTCTTGACCTTTACGTTGGTTTGGTCAGCTTAGTATTTGATCCATGTCCCCCTTGCTGGTTGCAGCGTAGCTCTATACGCTGGCAAGAGTGGCCAGCGACTCACTAGGATACTTGAGATACACAAGTAAAATGTGAATCTTCAGATAGCATTTTTGATAAAAATGGTTTTGAGCCCCTCTTCCAGTCAGCCAAGCATGAAATAAAAGTATGGTATTTTTTTAAATTTCATAATTTTTTTTTATTCAGTAGAATAAAAGAATGTTCTTTAAAAAATAAAATTTAGCTGTCAAACCTCTGTATACATTGAATGAAATAACACTTGTTTTTCCTTATTTTAAGGTGTTTGGTGGGAAACCAAAATTAGAAAAATGGACTATCAGACTGCCATATAAGCATTTGACTGTCGCTTGCAGTTACACGTTATTGAGACTGATGGATATATAGATTTAAAAACTGCATAAAGTTAAGAATCACTCTGAGATTCATTATCTTGCATTTGATAAAATGCTTTAGTAGCTACAGTTATTAGATTGCTATAAAAAAGGTGAAGAAGGAAAAAACTATAAACCACATATCCATATCTTTCTAAAAATCCTTTAGTTAGAGTTAGATTCCAGTTAGATCCTGGAGGATCATCCTCATACAGTATTTTTATATGGCTTGGGTATAATGAGTTTCTCGCCTACTAATAGCTGCTCTGTGTCACAGTAACATTATGCATACTAAGAAGCCCTCTTGGGTTGATATATATATATTTCAGTTAATAGGTCTGCATCAGATTTCCCTCTAATGCTTCAAAGAAGATCTTCTACCACGTAATTGCATTGACTGAGAAATCTGGTGTCAGGGAATAGATTGTTTTTTCTCAAGTAAGCCATACCTTACTGGCTCCTCTAAGTGGTCTGAAGTGCTCATACTTAAGTTTAACTGCTAGGTTTAGGTATGCTTGATCAATGCTTTGCTGTAGTTCATGTAGAGATTTCTTGGGTTGTGAATTTCTGTCTAAAAAGCATAGGAGTTTGCTCTAATTGGAAAAAAAATGATCAAGTTCAAGGACTGTGTACAAGACTGCACTGCAACACACCTGTGCAAGGCAGTTACATCTGTTCTAAAAAAAAAAATAATGTAGGCTTAGGGTTTCATGTGACTTCCATGTTTTTCAGATAGTAATTCCCACTTCTTGGAATAAAATTCCTATCTGCTTGAAATGTCTTTTTAATATTAGATGATATTTTATACAAAATATGGGCAATTTTAGAGTGCCTTGATATGCAACAATGCAAAATTATATGCTTAGCTGACCTTTTAATTAGCTCTCATTCTGTCTCACGTGATTTATAGCTTCCTGACTCACATGTAAAAATGATATATGGCTTAACGAAGTGAAAATCTAGAATGGGTTCACACCTCTAGTTGTTTAATGGTTTCGCCTAGTTAGGTGGTTGGTGTGCTGGAGGAGAAGAAAGCAGCCGTAAACATCCTCTCATTTATTATGGCAAGGAAGTAAAAGTCTGTATTGCTGTTACTTACAGTGGTTTGCTTTCTTGTCACACATGCAATTCATTGGAACAAGGAGGGAAGGTGGCTCTTCCTTAAAGCATACAAATAGCAGGTAAGATTAGAAATGCAGATGCAATCTTTCTTGCTCAGGCTTGGTTTAAGACAGTTGTTGCACATACTCAGGATCTATCTTGAACTTTTTCTTCATACTGGGGAAATGGTTTCCAGCATGATTTCATTCCAGTAACGGGATGGCAAACTGGTTTTGTTAGCTAAGGTGTTTTGAGAAGGTTTTTTTTCAAATAGCTACTTTGACTAAAGAATTTTTTTTTCCAGAAAGGGGTTATTGTATTACTCTTAAACCTGAAGTTTCTTTAGTTATGTTTGTGTCTGTTTCAGATTATTTGTCTTTACAGTATCTTTGATATGGTGGTTCTGATGTTCTTCGTACTGTAAACTTAGATTAGTTAATTCTGGATTCTTAATAGCTTAAGTGGTCTAAGTGTTTCTTCTGGAGTGGGGGAGGGGAAAAAACTCTGGATACCAATGAAATAAAAACAAGGCTGATGTTAGTTCATCTCCAGAAATTTGGTTTCTGTTTGGGACAGCTGCTGTCAGTAATTGCTGGGGGTAACAATCTGAAGTGTGGGGTTGGGAGGAGAGGACCTTTATATTTTGCTGTGCAGCTCCATGGTTTCAGTTAAAGATTTATCACCTTCTGCCAGGGGTGCAGTAACATTACAGGTATACCCCTTTCTAGCTTCTGTGGGGGACACAAACACACGCATATTTAATTCTGAATCTGCTGTTATCTATAGGCATTCCCTACATAGTCTAGGAAGTGTATGTTCTTTATGTATTTATTAGTGCTGTCTCTGGAGCCATAAATGCTAGAGAACAGTGTGTTGCTTCTGCAGTTTCTGTGATACTGTATATGTGAAACACCAAGTTTGTAAATGAAGACTATTCTACTCCCATGATGGGAGATAGAGTTTCTGACTCGTGTTTTGGGGTTAAGAGAGGGCAGTGTTTTGCTATTGCCAGGTGTTTATTCATTAAGTATTTAAGTATTTGTAGAATTTACAAGTTCTTCCTTCAAATTTTTGATCACTTTGTTATTCATAAATACTTGTTCAGTGTTTGTGGACTTTATGATCCCTTCTGGAATCAGCAGTCTTTGGGACAGCTGGTCCAGGAATTTTAGGTGTCTGGGGAAAAAAATAACAGTGCTTCCCCTCTTCCAAGTCTCCTCCCAGCATTGGGAGTGGGTCTGATTGTGCCAGTGGGCTGTGTGGGTTGTCCTTTTATTTGTATTGTTGACTTGTGGGTGTTGAACTCTCATATTTTTAAAATGACCATAGAAGAGAAAGTGTGAATTACCATTTTACAGCTGTAGCTTGTGCTTAGCTTCATGGCTGCAGTTAAGATAACAGAAATGCAGTGTTCAGGGAACAGTGCAACCTTCTGAGGCTGTGGCAGAGCTTGAGAAATTAGTGAAAAGCAAAGGTTACTGCTCTTGGAAAGGTAGATCTATCCTTTTGAACTATGTGTTTGGTCATGTGTTATTTTGTAATTCCAGAAGTGAATTATAGAAGACTTCCCAGCACTTCCAAGGTTGTTTCAACTTCTCCTGGGAGATCTCAAACAAACTGTAATTTCTGCTAGACTTTAAGGCAGCTGTTTTGTAACATGTAATCGGGATCTTGCTCAAAGTACAAGGAACATTAAAAGCCATTTTCAGAGTAGCATAAGGACCGTATGTGCCATTCACTGAATAATCCTGGAAGTGCTCATTGCCAGAATGGCAAATTTCGTAGTGCAATCCTCCTTGTGCCCTGTGTGCTGCTGTATGAAATCATCTACCTCACTCCTCTCAAATCTGGATGGAGGCTCTTTAAAGGTTTACGTGTCAGGCTTACAGTTCTCAGTTGCAAATCAGAATTTTGGCAGTTGTGGTGGTTCCTGATTGCCTGTGCAAGTTTTCACACACTCGTTGCTATGAGGTAGGCTGAGGTCACCTGCTGAGAACAGCTCTGCAAGTGAATGAGGATACCTTAAAAAAATGGACTTTCTAGTTTAGGTCATCAACTAGGAAAGAGTTTTAGTTAATATGAAATATAAGTACCTGTGCTTATATTTGCATGGGGTAATAGTTACAAATGCTTTTAAGATCATCCAACGTCTTAATTTTTGGGGGGAATGTTTTATCCAATTCTGAGTAGTCTCATCCTGTGTTAACTTGGGGTATGATCAGTTTTGTTTTACAAGGTGATGTGTTTGGTAGGGAGTTGGAAATTTTTACACATTTTTCTAGGTAAGAAATATACATGTTGGTGAATATGATAGGGCTGGGTGGTTCAGCCCCAGGCAGTGGCACAGGTGCGACACAGGGTAGTACTCAGAATATCTTTGTGTGAAGGTATTTGCATACTTGCTGTCACAGTGAGGTTATTACCGAGATATTCAATTGTTTTTGTTCCTGACTCCAGCATTTTTGAGGAACAGATTCATTGATGTACTGGTTCAAATCATACAAATATGTTTTTGTTTTCTATGAGGTTGTTGCATGCTCACTGATCCACCTGTGCAGAAGCATTTGGGAGATCAGAGCCTAAGCGTATTACTGTTAAATGTAATTAGATGTTAGACTCACACTGTAGTACAGTTTCCTCCAAGTGTTACCCAATGCTAACTGAAGAACAGGAATGACTGAGGACACTTTAACTGCTGAATCCTTGGAAAATCATTCTGACAAGGTGGACTTTTAAAGTGAGAACTCGGGGCCGTTACCATGTGCAACTCCTTGCTGAACAGTTTTAAAATGTTCCCCTTTGCTTAGTCTACTTATAAAGTAATATGGGTTTTTTTTCTGTGAAATAATTTGATCAAAAAGCATTACTTAAACATTTGTATTTTGATTATTTGCTGATTTTGTGTATCTGAGTGGTTGTGTTTGCTGACAAATCTATCTTTGCCTATAAAAGAAATTCAGAATGAGTATCTAAAAGGCAGAGTCAGTACGATCAAATCAAATATTTCCCCACTTGAATGAAATGTTCTATTAAAGCATGGAAGAGTGGCTGCTGTACTGGCACTGTTTAGGCTGGCTGTGTTTTAGGAACCTTGGGATTAGTGTTTATCTGTCCCATAAAGGACGCAAATCATTTAGATTAGAAGTAATCTGATTGTATTGAAGTACAAATTATAGCACAAAGGCCATTCAAGTGGGTTAAGTGACCAGGGTTGGTAAACACCATATGACTGCTGATTGGTCGATGAAAGAGTATTAACTGAAAGATAATGATGGATTTTAATCCAAATCTCTAAAGCGCAACAGCTGTAGTTCCCAAATGAGTTCACTCTCTTACAGAGTTTTAGGACACTGATTTATTTGTTCTCGACTATTTCTCTTTCACAAAAATTAATTTGAAATACAATTTATTATTCCTGCATAAAATATATCTATTTTGTGCAGCTTTTTCTGATTTGATTTCTATTCTTTCAGTAAATGAGTTCACTCTTATTTTTACATACATTGGAGATATTGCATTGTTTTTATTTCAGTGATCTGCAGAATGCTAGGGTAAATTGTTTGTGTGATTTGGTTTAGGGAAATCAGCTGATGTATTTCCTTGTTTGTGTCTTATCAACAGAGTATGGAGTCCAGTTATGTATTTAAAAAAAAAAAAAGGCAAACTGAATAACTGGTATTTGATATGAACTTGTTTCCAGAATATTTACTGATGTTAATGCCTAAGATTGGCAGGTAAATGCTTGTTGCTGTTAATAAATTACATGAATCTCTCTGTGTTATCTCAGAGAGTCTAGATGTATTTTCAAAATGGCAGTTGCATCACATAATCATTTAAGATATTCTGAGCATGAGAAGTGGCAACCATTCAGGAGTACAATGTAACATTGTTAGGATGTGAAATTAAAAAAATATGCTGTCTGTGTTTATTAATGACCTCAGTGTCGGGGATATGCTTTTTTTGGTGGTTGTTGCAATAAAACCTTTGTCAAGTTTCAGGTTCTCTCTTGTGTCCGTGTGTCCTGTTTCCCCCTGCCCCACCCCCAGTATTTGTGTTTACCTGGAAATATGCATGTTCATTGAAGGAATCAGATGAATGATTGCAAAGCAATTTAACTTGTTCATTCCCTGATCCATCTACCTGCCTGTCTTGGGAAGGCCAACAATGCCAGTTACAGTCCAAGCAGTCAGACACAGTGAGAAGTTTGGTCCTTTAAAATAATCCTGTGTTATCTTACTGTCTTTATATCTAGAAAATGTTCATAACTGGACCATTCCTTTATTGCCCTCATGGCAGAAGTAGGCATAGATTAGCCCGTATACTGTACCTACAGATTGTTTTGAGAGCAAAAATGGAGTTGTCAGTATGTAGGGCGTGTTTTGTCCTTTTGATATAGATGTACCTAATGCTGTAGCAAATGTAAGTAGGCATGGATCTTGTCCTTTGGATATACAGTATAATTTAAAATGCAGCTAGGAGAACCTTACCTGGTACGGGAGTTATTGCTGAACATCTTTGCAGAACTGGGAGGTCCTTGTTCAGTGCATTTTGAAAGGAGCCTTTGAAATGCATTTATGCCATAGTAGTCTGAGATGATTTTAGAAAATCGTGACAAAAATTTTGTGACTTGCCTCTACTTGGTTTTGGACCTTATGAACTCTCTTATTTAAATTTGTTTTCTGTAATAGATATTGCTTAGGTATTGAAATGCAAGAATTTCCTCGCTGGGAAGCTGGATATAGAAGGCTTTCAGTAAATGGTAACTATAGGTGTTATCTTGGGAGTTAAAACAGTATTGGCTTGTGTATTTGGCTAACAGGATGTCTCATTTACTACTACTTCATGGAAAGGGTAAAGCAGGAGGATCTGACAAGATGCCTATATATGTTTTATATACATATGCATGTATATGTGTGGCCCAGTAGTAGCAGTGGAATATGATGGTGTCACGCTTGCTCAAGTTCTTGTGCTAGAACTTTGGTCTGCCCAAAGTTAGCATAGGGTAGGAGATAGGATAGAGTAACCTGTTAAATTTTGTTTCTGGTTTGACAGACTACACGTGCCTTACAGAATTTGACATTTTGAATGTGGCTTAATTCAGGGTGATTAGCTGCATTAAGTTTTTGGTCATGAGAATTTAGGAAGATGGACATGATCTTACTCCACTGTATGTTCTGGTTACCTTTGAAATTTTCACATTAAGAACGTAAAGCTGGGGCACAAGGATGCAATGAGAAACTCAATAAAATGTAGATGGTGACTGTCCCGTGACTTTCTCCTTAGAATTTGCCTTGATGCAATGTGAACCTTTAATATCTTCAGAGGTCAAGATCTCCAGGTTGATCAATTCCAGGATATTGCTGTATTGTGGCTGAAGGCTCTGCTCTAGCATCTGTAGTTCTTTCTTCCTGTTGCCTATGTTTGATCTGGGTTTTTTGCTTATTTTTTTAGATTTGATTTTTCATATATCAAAGGGGAAGAAGTAGAGTTATGATACAGTCCCATTTCCTGAAAAATATTTATTGATCATTCTACAACTTCCGTGCCCCAGTTCAAAACATGAACAGGATCAAGGAGACTTTTTCAGAATCAACCTAGTTCACAAAGGGTCTCGGAGTTCAAGACTTTGTTGATTAAAAGTGTTCGGAAACCAAAGCTGCTACCTCACTTAACTTCTCAGTGTCAATGTTAATTCCTGCTCTACTTTTGGGCAAAAGTCTTTACATGTTAAGCACAAACAGAAAACTCTTTGAAAGTTGCTTCTGTAGTTTTGAGTACTTAAGCTTTCAGTTTTTCTGTTAGCGATGCGTGTTTGACAGCCCTGAGGCAGATGCTTGTGATGCTGTTTAATGACTCTACAGTTTCTGAAAGTAACACTGACTAAATTGATTATTTTCTAAAGAAGATTTTGGCTACAAAACAGGATTTTCCAAGGGAAGGAGAAAATGTAATTGGAAAACTTGCAGCTGTATATATTTAGAAATTTCTTCTGGAAACAGAAGTCATTAATATCCATTCCTTTGCAAGGACATCTTGTGGGACCTCTCAGCTCTAGTGGATTTCACATGTTGTTTCTTGTGGCAGATGACAGACTGTTTCTGCAGACAGTTAAACTGGACTTTGCTCATGTCCTAGCTAAGGGCTGATAAATATTTAAAAAAACCCTGTCGTTTAATTGACAGTTTGGGTTACTGATTGAATTGGCCATTTAGCATAAGCTGAATGAATTACAATAGCTGAGAACTCTCACTGATACTTGCTCGTTAGTTAATTGCTATACCCAGTACAACGCGCTCAGACAAAAAAGTTGATTTCTGGGTTGTTTATGTGTATTCCACTAAAGGAACTAGTGATGCCTAACCTTCCTGCCCTTTAGGGATAAGGAAGCATTAATATTGCAATTGTGAAACTGATGAGTTGCCATCTGGAGTTCAGGGAACTGGTTTGATTACTACTTGTGATGAGTTCAGAATGAGAGGGGTGCAAGAAAGGGGTCTGGTTAGGGAAAAGGAGATCCTGTTTTTTTATGGGGAGACTTGAACGCATCTCTCTTTCCTTTTTTTTTTTAGTCTTCTGTTTCTTACAGTGATAAAGCATAGTGACAGTACAGGACTCGATCAGGTGTGTGGCTGAGAGACCATCAACGCTCCTGCCTGGCTGCCAGAAATATCATCATCTTAGAACGTTCAAAAATCTTGTCAGGTCCTAGAAAAACCTGAAACTGGTTTCTCTTTAATTCTCTTCTAGTTTTTGAGCCTTTAGAGTTCCTATTTTCAGTCATCTCTGCAAGGATTAGAGGGATATTTAAAAACCTAGAGTTCCTAGCAATTTTATGACTGTGTGAGCCACACAAGCATGCCTAATACTGCAGGATACAATTCTGAGAGCTAGCAGCCCTGAACTGATGAGCGGAGTGTCATAAGCAAGAGACATCAGATTGATGAATTAGTTTTTCTTAAGTGAACCTTTCCAAATGATGGTTCAAAATGGCACATTTGTGATGTCAGCACAGGAGGCATATTCAATACATTGGATCTTTCAAGGCAATAAATGTGTTAGCAGAAATTGTCTTTTAGTTGAAAACAACTTCTGCTGTTCAGTGACATGTAACTCGAGCACGGATCAACTAGTTAAGGTAGTGTGAGAGAGCAAGGCCTTCATTAATCAGGGGATCTGTAAGAGGAATTGTTTATCACAAGGATGTTTCACATTATCAGGTCAAATATTACATGCTAAAAAATAAAAGTGTTTAGGAAGTTGAAAAACAACCAAATGTCTCCAAGGAATGTGATGGTTTGGACGAGGGAGAGAGATCTACGGAAACAAGGTATAAACGTCAGCTTTACTGCAGTCTTAAAACTGCAAAAGCCTTTGAGAAGTGAATGAGCAGATAGAAATATCTCATGAGAGTAAAATGGGCTTCTGAGGGATAACTTCAGCTGTAAATGCTAAAGTAAAAGCTTCTTGTTGTGCACCTCAGCATTTTCAAGTGCAAAAAATATACATATTCTGCTCACACTTCCATCTTTCTGGGGCTTATATTTATTCAGAGGAGATTACGGCCAATTTTCAGTGTGACTGCCTTCATCAGAAGTTTATCCCTTTGCAAAATGACGTTTTTACTTTTTATGGGAGCCATATGCATGAATTTCTCTGAAGACTTCAGATTCATGGTGGTAAAATGAAAAGTGGAAAAATGCTTATATCCCTGTGGAGATGCCAGAATTGTATTCTGTGCAGGATGGCAGTATAAGACTACAATTTGTGTAATTTTATTTGTCAGATAGTTTTGTGTTAAATAACTTTATTGTGGTATTGAGTTTTAATTACGTTCATGGTTACATGGGCATTTAATAAAGCCCTGTGTTTTGCAGATAGCTTCAGTAGGATGCTTAGATTGGTATTTGTGGCCTCTGCAGTAGAGGAAGCAGTTGGGGTGATTTAAAGCATCTGACTGTTGTACTAACAGTCATTTAAAAGAGAGTGAGGAAACTTCTGGTTAGGCAGCAAACCATTCTCTCTGCATGTTCTTCTCCAGATTTTCTTTCTTTAGCCTCTACTTTTTCTTAAGAGCTAAGCTGTCATTTGGAGATGAGTGGTGCGTTCCGTTCTGTCCTGCCTCTGCCCTACGTGATATATCAGTGCTGGAGGAGGTAATGCACTTACGTTGGCTGGAGGCATCTTCCTTCAGCATCCACTGATGAGTTTCCAGGAGGACCTCTGCTGATGCAGTTGGGTCGGTATGGGCTGTAGCACAGTATTGTGCTCCAGCAGAGACCTTTGCGATGTCTGTCTCTCATCTCTCCCCTTTGTGTCCTGTTTTTCTGATAATGATTTGAAGGCAGGTTGGCAGTGTTTTGAAATCCCACTTCAGAAGGGGTGAACTTAAGCAATACATTTTTTTCATTTCTGCAGTCAGTGAGGTAACATTTACACTTGTGCAAGGGTTAATTCCCTGCCTCAGTAAAAGGTTTTTATGTACCTGGTGATTTAGAAACGTTTGGAAAAATGCACCAGTGGATGGTTTTCTTCTATTTTCCTTGTTTGCTTTAGATCTTTATCTAGAAGAGATTTAATTAGAATGTGCAGAATTGTTTTATGTACTTTGAGTAGATAATGGCCTGACATTGGGGAAATTGCTGTTAAAACATCTATAAATGGATATGACAGATGAAGTGGGTAAGAGAAAGTTTACGTAGTTTGTGAGGCAGGCAGAAGATGTCACGCTAGTTCTGCAGTTTTTTTTTCCTCTGTGTATATAGGATATGTGGAGATATGGGGGTAGGAAAAGAGCTGGGGCTGGGCAAGAAATTGTAAGAGGGAGAACAGCTGTCAAAATGATAGCAGTAGAGAGATGCAAAGGAAGGAAGCAGGAAAAAAAACATCTTCATCAGCAGGAAAGAAATTTTCTGAAATTTCTTCAGGCCAAAGAAATTTGTAAGTTCTGCAGAATTTTGTTGTGCTTCTTAGTCTCTGGATTCCCCTGGTCCCCTCTGAGGTTGTAGGCTGTATGTGCCTTTTGCCACTGATCACAGTGAGAATCCTTTGCTGCTCCCAGGGTGTTCGATGTGGGTCCACATTGAGATTTCCTGCATGTCTCTACAGCACAACTTACCCTTTTATTGGTGTTTAGAGACCTATAGCCTCCTGACCTGTCTGATCTAAAATAAACTAACCTAGTAGGTCTCAAAGTCTTATAAACTTGACAGCAGATGGCACATGCTTTTTGTTTAGCCCTGCATATACTGTCTTGGTGGGTGGTAACTGCCTTAGGACAAAATCAGCATCCCACCAGTCACCATCTGGGATGACAGATGATATGTGGGACTGTCATGAATAAGCATTCTGATGTTTGTAAATGTCCGAAGGAAGACACCGCTTGTTAGCACAGCAGTTGGTATGCAGGCAACACTGTGAGAAGCTCACTTGATGCAGTCATCAGCAAAAGCTGATCTGTGTGCCCTGGGTCCATGTCTGTAATATGGGTGGGTGTGAGGTGGTTCTTCCGTAGATGGGTCATGTTGATGATGAGCCTGAGTGGCCCTTGTTTTGGCAGACCTTTAACCTTTGTTGGTGCTTTTGTGATAAAAATATTTCTGTTTCACCGGATGGGATGTTTAGATGCCTCAGGTCATACCTGATGCTGGTAATAAGCACAAATGCATGCTGTAAAATGTGCATTTGCCTTGACAGTGTAGTCTGAGCTGATGAGTGGAGGGGATGATCTGGACACAAAGGTGTAAAATGACTTGCAAAAGAACGCACTGTAGTTGTGTTGCAGATGCAGGAATGGGAATGCACATCTCCTGGCCCTTATTTACTTCCATTTTCCTTCCTCCTAGTGGGACATGCAGAGACAGGAGTGTGAACTGTGAGGATACTCACAGGGCCACTTCCCTCATCGTCTCTGTTCCTGGATCTATCCACTAAGCCTCTCTTCTAGACATAAATGCTTTGTGAAAGGCTATTTAGACAGTTTTGGCTGGAAGAGTTGCCTGTCAGTCGTGTGACAGGTACTTTACCTAGAGTGTTTTAGATAGTAAAGCTGGTCCTGCAGGAAGCTCTGGGTTGTGTCAAGTAAAATCATCTTTGAAAGGAAGAAATCTGTGCATCTATGGCCCAATTTGCTTTACACTGGTGTTAAGACATCAGTTTCTGTTTGTGTTAAAGCGTGTTTTATTTGCACTTAGCTGGTCTGTGTATCTTCTGGAATGGTTATTGAAGGAGCGATGTAATGAAATGGCATCTACTTTAGTGATACAGATAGTTGATTTGACTGGTTTATTTTCCTCAGTATCCTCAGGATAATTGGTGCAGAATATCTACTGGTGTGCAGGGCTTAGAATGTTCATGTAGTTTAGTGGTGTTGGAATTGGCAGTGGTTCTTTGTGAAGGTTTTGGGGTAGGGGGAATATACCACCTGAGTCTCTTCCAGTCTTTGTGCCTTTTAAGTATGATATGTAAACAGTATGCCGATTTTTATACAAATAAATAATAGAAGGGAAGAAAAGCAAAGAAAACCCTACATGAGTTCTTAATTCAAGTATTACCCTTCATCTTTAAATTAAAATGTGAAGTTTAGAAGTATGTCCAAAAGCTTAGCAAACCCAAGTTAGATTAATGCAATAGTGTGGTTGCACGGGCTGGAATGCAAAGAAATGGGCAGGGTTTGTCTGACAAATTTGTATGAGCAAATGCATTGATTCCAGCAGGCTCTTTAAGCAAGAGCAGAGCGGGTTATTTGCAGCATGGAAGTACACGCATGTGCTATTTCTGGATCAGGGTGTGAAATGTCAGCAAAAACAGTGAGAGGCTGCCTCATTCTTTATGAATGGAAGTGTATATTTTAGTGTGGAATTAGAGAGGTATTGAGAATGGATTTTGCAGGCAGCAGTTGCTTAAAGCCTGAGGTGACGGCTTGAATTTTGGAGAGGTCTGTGCCAGTGGGTGGATGGGCAGGAGGAATGAGGGAGTGGCCCAAGTTCAGCATCAGCACAAAACATGCTTAGCCATGGTCCCTTTAAAGCAGGGAGATGGAAAGTGAAGGGCTACTTGAAGGCAATTCCAGTTTTAACCTGGTCTGTGCCTGCAGGAAACTTAGACGAGGTGATGCACTTGCTTGTTCTTACCGTCTGTCACTACCAGTTGGATAATTATGCCATGTTCATAAATCTTAAGTAGCTAGTAAGACCAAACATATATCCTCCCTGTACTTTTGTACCATAAGGGGGCATTGCTTTGAGTATTTTTTCAGTTCCAAAAGACAAGAGTTTACATGGATGCTGACAGTCTCTTACAAATTACTAATCTGGGACCATCTTTTTAGGAGCACATTAGAATTTATGTTCACTTCTGACCGGGGTTTTATCTTAGAATTCTTAGTGCTGTCAAGCAAGCTGATGTGTCTCAATCTCACGCTATTTCTGAATACAGCTTGTTCTTTTTTCATGCCCAGCTATTCTTTTCATGCCATCCTCAAAAGTTCTTGCTCTTGTGTCCAAGAGCTCTTTTGCAGCATTATCAGGCTTTGTCCTGAATTAATGGTTTCCAGTGCAACTTATGTTCAGCATTGTCAGACTTACACTCTGTGAACAAGAAGGCTGTCTACTATGTCTGTCTTTCTGTTGTGGCTTCCTTTTATGCTCAGGTGAATTCTCAGTGGTTTTAAGAAAGGTAGGAAATTATTTTTCCTTCCTGAGACCAAAGCTTTATGTACTCCTCAAATGTGATTATGCTCGAGAAAGATAAAGCAACGGCCAAGTACAAATACCCTGTGGGAGTCTCCCATTATGTCAGAGGGTTTTGATCTTTATTCACACAAGTTCATGCCTATAACTTTCTTTTATAATTAAAATAGATTCTTCACTACAAGTACCTTACATCTTGTACCACTTTACAGTGGGTACTAAGTTATCTTATGTTTTAAGACATGATTCTAAAACCGATATATAATTTTCGTCTTTAAAAAAAACCCAACTATTTTTGTGGTACTTTTTATTGTTAAATGCAGGTTTAAACTACATCCTCTGCATAATTTTCCTTTTATAAGTTTTTCTTCAGCTCTCTGAGTTGTAAAATCTGGTGGAGATGCATCTATTTAATGTTTTATGTTATTCAGTTGTCCTGGTCTGGCCAGGACAGAGTCAACCACCACAAGCACTTAGCCTGGGTGAGCTGAGTTAGCCTGGGCTGTTTTCCACACCACCTGACATCACTTCCCCATTAAAAAAAAAAAGCTTTTTTTTTTTTATCTGTGGAGGAATAAAAGAGGAGTCCTTTGATATAAAGAAACCTTGGATACAATACTTTGAATGATGCAAGTAAAAAACCCAGTCTAGCAACTTTGTAGAAGTCTAGATATTTAGGAGATAGTCTTAGAAAGTTATCTCAGACAATATCACTCAATTTATTAAATTAGAAATCTGCTGGTTCTCTAGTGTCAGGGGAGCAGACCGGGAAAATGGGCAAAACTGGGCATGCACTTAAAACTTGCTTTGTTAATTTCTAATTGCTAAGCTTTTTAAAGAATTTTTATGTACTCTTTGAGGAGTTGCTATTAAAATGGCTTTTACATTTCACATGTTGAACTTGTTAAAAGCATCTCAGCTATCTTCTTTTTAAACTGTTATTTTCTGCTGACTGCTTGACATTTTGTCATGTAAGATGTTTTTATCCTGGCTTTGTCTAATAAAAAACTCATTTAAGTATGTCTGCATTTTTGTGGAGTTTTTCCTTCTCCTTGTATGTTGCTTTAGAATTCTAGAATATTTGGGGTTTAGGTTTTAGTTTAAGTTAACTGAAGATAAGTAATGGCTTAATGACTGATTCCCAACTAGAAGGCACCAACATGTTGAACAGCTGATCAAGCAAAATCATGTTACGATAACGCCAGAGAACTAGCTGGTACCCTTGAAGCAGAATCCAAGATAGCTGCTTGGAGTCCAAACCTGATTAACTTTGTTGGCAGCAGTCAGATATGTCAGGTGAGGATACATCTCTGGCAAATAAGTCAATGTGTGAATCTACTCTTGCCAATGTTAAGTGTGCCACAAATGTGTAAGTACAGAGGCTGAAGAGGAAAGGATCAACCTCATAAATATAGCTATCTACAAACATGGGCGCATGCAACCATCATCTGTGATGAATCAAGAGTGATTCTATTTACTCCATTTTAGCTGAGTTGCATGGTTTACTAATTTTAGGTTTCCTGAATGTGGACAATTTTAAGACTGGTCCAACAAAGCAAAATACTAGCTACTCCAATGTTTCAGTTTTCTGAATTACCTTCTACAGAACAGCTAATGTTTGTGTTGTGAAACCACCATCTGGTTTTGTAGTTTAAAGAGAATCTTGTTCAAATGTTAAATATTCTAAAGTGTGTTAGTGATGAGCCTGTCAGCCATTTGTCATACTCCAGTATTCAAAACTTTTCATGCACAGGAATAGCAAGCTGCCTTCCTATTTGCATTGATAAACCAGCATCAAAACACAGACTAAAAAAATTACTTGGCCTAGTTTGGTCAGAGTGCCATGATTAACCAATTATTCTTTATCTGTCACAAGGAATAGTTTTCTGAACCATCCAGTGTTTACTGTAGTTTCGAATTAAAACATTCAATGTGCTTTATGAGCAGAGATGAAAGAAGTGAGGAGGGGGTGATCAGATGTGTATGGATGGGTAATAAATAGTTTGACAGGTGGAAACATTGCAGAATATGATGCCTCCTTGAGGAATTTCCGAACAAGATGAAGATTAAACATGGCAGTTTTCTGTTTTGATTTGTACTGAAAGAAAGAGAGACACATCTTCTGGAAGGAAACCAGTCCCTTAAACATATGGGGGATTTTTCAAGGTTGGCTTCAAAATAGTCTCTAGTGCTTTTTTAACACTGTAGGGTACTGTGCACCAGGCACTGTGCATATGCTGTTCACCACAGTATCCCAATAGAACTTGTTGCCCAGATGGTGCAAACCATATGCCTCTCAATAGTTTATCTATGTTTGGGAAATACTGTCTAAAAATATAAGAAAGGTCATAAGATTTCTCAAAAGCAGCTCTAGTGAGTTTCTTTTGATTAATGCTCTGGAGGTTATCAAGCTGGTTGTTTTCTTTGTGCCCCCTCCCTACTTTGTGTGTGTGTTTTATGGTAGAGATCAGGAGCTATGGCATCATACTTGTTCCAGTGCAAGACCACAGCTCTTCAGGCATGCATGACGTCTTCACTGTCCATTTGCATAGATAGCTTTTCCCCGTAGGAGGTGCTCACCCTCACCCCCAGTTCTCTGAATGAAGCGCTTTAGAAATGTAACAATATAGAAAGCCAGTTGATTTTTATAGTTGTTTCAGTGCCTTTGATAATTCATTTTACTATTTCCAAAGGCTAAAGGAGAAAATTCTCTTTGCCCATATGTAAGCTGTTAAAACACGCATTCTATTTTGCTTACCTGGCACAGATCTGCAGAGGAAAGGCAGTCTAATTACGGTTCCAGCGTAGTGGTTCTTTGAAGTATCAACTAATTAGGAATGGGCGTTTCGAAAGTTTAGACCACCACTCAGGAAAAGAATGCTTCATGTAACCATCACTAATTCATTAGGATAACCAAAGCTTATTTCCTTTGAGTAAAGATTTGCACATTCTCACCTACAGCAGTGTACTATATATAATACTTTTTTGTAGCTCCTCTGAAAGCACAACTCTGTTTAAAAGTAAATTAGCTAAATTGAAAGGCTAATTGCCTTGAGCTTCAAGTACAAAGGAAGTCCATGCTTAGATTTCTTCTCCAGCTGCAAGAGGTTGAGAAGGTGTAGTTTCAGAAATCCTAACAGGGTATCTCATGACACCCGAGAATTTTAATGTGGTGTCATAAATCACTAATTTATTCTTGCTCCAGTATTGCTTGCAGAAACTATTCAGATCAGTTCTGTGTACTGGGCACGAGGTGGGGGGGCAACTTGTTTAGTCTGGTAACAGCTTGTGTCAAAGACTTGAAAAGCTCTTACACTTGCATTGCTGCTTCTTGTGATTTTCATCAAAGTAAAAATGAATGCATCTACTTGGAAGAAGAATTTACTTTTGCAAGAGAAAGCAGTAGACTATGAAGTCCCTATGAAAGATGAATATGGCATACACTCCCTTTACAGACTTAGATTTTTCTGGATCATTTCAGCTGAATGCTTTCTAATGTATGTGGATGCTCTGCTTTGTTTCCTGCTCTTTTTCTTGTTTCCACAATCTCACCTTTCAATTTTTAATTGGGTCTAGTCTACATTGTTGAGTAAATACAGCTACAGTGATATAGCACTACCTTTGTAATGTATGTGCTACTCCAGAATTGTGTCATGTTTGTATGGGACATTTTAACTTGTGGGTATTGTTATGTATCAGCCACTGCTGAGACTTGACTTCTACTGTGGCATATTCAGGTTAGACAAAAGTGGGAGATTGCAGGATAAATGTATTTTCCTCATATGATCATTTCCATCCTTTTTCCCTTTTAATGAACTCAGACTTTTGTTTTTAGTCTTAAACCTATGTCTAAATACTTCACAATCCCATTTATAACTCTTACTGTTCACAATCCCATCTGTAACTATTACTCTAAATGATATGTTTGATTTCCCAGAATATAATGATCATATAACTTCTCTTTATTCTCAGTTCACTAACTGTAGACTCAAGTAGCTGCTTCTGTTACATGATAATGTTATTGAGCTATGTGTAAGCCTGA
This sequence comes from Gallinula chloropus, assembly GCF_964237585.1. NCBI lineage: Eukaryota > Metazoa > Chordata > Aves > Gruiformes > Rallidae > Gallinula > Gallinula chloropus. The sequence goes on along the minus strand of NC_140090.1, from coordinate 25,438,700 downwards.
AGGAATGAGATGGCCCTGTTTCATATCTGACTCCTGGTGAGTGAGAATAAATACCATCCAGAACTCTTCAGAATCTGTCTGCAGTGAAAAACTCTTTTTGAAGGAAAAAGACACTTGCCAGATGCTTGCTTGCATAGATTTGAGTGACTAGGAAATGGTGAGAATAGACAGAATGCTCAAGTTTTCTGGTTTGTGGGGTTTTTTTTAAATTACGATTTTATGTGTTATGTGCAAGTTTTTCACAAGTGTAAAGCATCCAGGTAGCCTTATAAAGAAAGTCTACCTCTTAGAAAATACACCTGCGTGTTGAGATTCTTACACTGACTCAATGCAGAATCTGATGACTTGTATATCCTCACACCAGGAAAGTTCAGAAGGTATTTTTAAAGAAGAATGGAAGGAGACAGGTCCCAGCTGTCTAAAATTCTTTCATGTAAAAACCTTAGTTTATTTTTTTTTTTCAACAAATATACCACAAAGCGATCACTATGGTAAACCCTGTATTACTGTGTGAAAGATGTGCATGCTGTAAAATCTTGGTGGATATTTGCCATCAGTGTTTCTTTCTTAAACACTTTTGAAGGGACTGGACAAGGCTTTTCAAACATGCATGAATTGCCTTACCAAGTGTTCAGGTCTGTGAAGTCCCAGAAAGATGAGGGCTGGGACTTCTGCATGGGAGCAGGCAGACTTCTGAGGGCTAGAATAGTTTGGTTTTCTGGCTGCAAATATAGGTTCTCTCCAGGGTTGGACTGGTCAGAGTTGAAGGTTTAAGACAAGGTTTAAGATGCTCAATGTAGGCAGTCTGGCTTTTTTTTCCGGAAGTGCTTTGCATCTGCTGCTTCCAACTAGTTGTTGGGAGGTCAGTGCTGCTTATCATCAGATCACCTTACAGATTAGATGCACAGCTTTAGGCAATCAGGGTTATTTTCAAATTTCATCTTGTAATTTTTAATTCTTAAATTAGTAGCAGGAGATTGCTTTAAGGACTCATTTGTCCTGTGTTAATGCTCATAAAGAGTAAAAGTGAGTTTAAAACTACTCTGTCTGTAAAAACAGAAGTGAAATTTAAACAGTGGTTTCATTTTTTTGTGTGTGTGTGAAGGTTGATTTTTCTTTCTAGCCTGCCAACTGGGATGCTGCCTTAGGGTGTAGGTGTGGTGGTTGAGTCGTCGCTATGCTCAGTTGTTCTTTCTGGGTGTGCCCATATTAAAAACATTTTTGGTAGTGTCAGGCGTGCACTTCTGAGACAAGTGTTCTGATTTTCCCCATTAACCCTGCTTTGGTTCCTATTTCAACAGTCTCAGGCTTTACCAGCTGAAAAGTTTTGTTCCTTTGGATGGAAGTACAACAAAACACGCCGTTCCGGAGTGCGTGTATCTCATTCTGCAGTGACAATGAGCTAAGGCAGTAACAGGCTGGGGTTTTCCAAAATAAATCCCCTTTGAAAGGTTCTGGAGGTGTTACAGGTACTGAGAAGCAGCTGTCTGCTCAGTCAGCCTGCCTGCTGGTCCACACAGCTTCCTAATGCAAATGTTTTCCTCTGCCACTTTTTATGTATCCAAACTAAATGAGCTTCATTAAGTTCTTGTAGATTATTGAAATAATTACTGAATTGTATTTTGAATAATACTTAGCTTTCTAAAATCAAACTCAGAAGCTTTCTGACAAGCCAGGAGTTTTAATGTTACCCGTTATATCATTTAAATAATGATGTTTTTATGTGTATAGCATCTAAAACAATGTACTATAAAAATGCTTCTATTCCAAAATCATTTACTTCAGGGAGCAAAACTACAGCAGTGCTGTTACAGTAAAAATATACAGAAAACAAAGGGAGTGGGGGAAGTTATTTATGATTTTAAAAATACATTGAAAAGTAACAAATACCAAAGCTCTAAGCAGATTAAATTTTCAGATGAAAATGTCATCTAAGCTCAGCTGAGTCGAGGATCTTGGTTGCTTGCCTTGAAATATGATACTTAGGCTTAAATGATTTAGTGTGACAGTGTCTAGCCTAGGTTTTCAGGATCACTGTTGGTTTCTTTTTAAAAGCAATTAGGTACCTGGACCCTAAAGTTATTTTAATTTTTTTTTTGTATAATATTTGATATGATGTGTATCAATGTGTTGTTGATATTGTTTGTTTATTTGATGACAGGGACTGTCAGTTATATGAAACAACTATTTGATACAACTATGAACTCTGTTTATTTAGAGGAGTTGATTGGTGAATCATGCTTGAGGAGGAATTTATACACATACTTAAATTTTAAGCATGGGCTAGAGTTAGGAATGTGATGAAATACTCCATTCCATAATATAAAAGAGTCTTTAAATACCCTGTTTCTGAAGTTGTTTCCACTAACATACCTGTGCCAAGGAATCAAACCGACTTTCAGCTGGTAACATGTTTGCCTGTGTAACAGGAAGAGTATTCCCATGTTGCTTGGGATCTCTACGGTCCTGTGAGGAGGATTGCTATGCTTGCTCCTGTGTTTTGTTTTGAGTGCATGGCAGTGTGGTCTTTGTCATTCCTCCTGTCCAGCAGAGTGGCAGGCGTGCACAAAGATCTGCACTGCTCAGAATGTTCCCAGGCTCAGAAAAGCACCTGGCATTAGAAGCCTCTTTGCTTCTGAAAGCTGAATATAGATGCATTCAGGCCTGGGAAGAGCTCTTCTGCACAGCTCCCTGTGGAGCCTTTGGCTGATCCAGAAATATTTGGGTGCTGACAGGAAAGAACAAAGTGGAAACAACAACTCGTTTAGCCAAGAAAACAAATATTTTCTCCTTGAGTTACCCTAGACCCTACATCCCCCTCACAAAGAGCCCTCTCCCGTTCTCTACTGATTTAGCAGCCTACCTTAAATACAATGCACACCTACACATCTGCCCCCATATATATAAAACTGTTCTTCATGTAGCTTGGCTCACCTATGATGATGAGGCTTTTATGCTCTAGGGACAAGTACTATTTCAGGCTCTTGGATTGTTGTCCTGGGACTGTCGTTTACTGCGTATTTGTGTAGCTCCCACCAGGCTACCTTCCAGCTGTATAATAGTTTCAATTGTGAAGGTACTGACAGACCTATAGATAACATCTTAATGCATGTTTAAAGGCTGAAGATCTGAGCATATATAAAAGTGGAAAGTATTCTTTAGTCTCACTTAAACAATCTACTTTCACTATTTCAGTAACATACCTTGTCAACATCCTTTTTGTTGAATAATTGCATCTGGGGCATTGGGTTGTGGGCACTGGAAAGTGAAAAGCTCTAGAACCAGTGCTCAGTGAGGTGGAGAAAATGTATTTGAAAATAATCTTAACCTCTGCTAGAGATGTGATAATAAACCTGCTTCAAAATAGAAAGCTTGCAGGACAAAATAATGACTTCTTGCGTACAGAGTGTGATATATTGCCAACTTACTATTTTTGAGCTCTGTGATTTGTCACAAATGCATGGATTTCTCTGTTAAGCAACAACTCTCCAATTTGGAACCTTACTTGTTGGAAGTGGTCTTTGGTTCATGTTGTAGAGCATTAAAAAAAAAAAAAAGTAGTATTAATTGGCTTCCAGTAAGACTTTTGTTTGCTTTGTAGGTATGAAGCGTCCATTAAGTCCTGACCACGTCTTTGATGATGGGATTATGAATCAACCAGCTGTTCTACGGAGCTTTGAAGAAAAAGGACTGAGGAATGACAGGCAGGACTATCAATTAAGCAAAGAAAAAAAGAAGATACTGTTTTCCTTCTGTGACGTGTGCAATATACAGCTGAACTCTGCAGCACAAGCTCAAGTTCATTACAACGGCAAGTCTCATCTGAAGAGAGTAAAGCAGCTGAATAATGGAAAACTCCCTACAAGTACAGCTCCAACCACTTTGTTTGCAAGTACAAGCACAGGTATGTGATTAGTATGAGAGACTCTGTTTTGGTCAAGAGATCTGAGGAAGCTTTTTACCTACCCAAAGCTACCTTACCTACCCAATATAAACATTAAATTTAACAATAATAGTTAATGATTCTGCCATTTTCAGAATTACTGGTGTATTTCTTTTACTGTGAAACCAACTTGTCTGAAGGCAATATTGCAGTAATGTGTGATTAATGGCTGTGTTGGGCCTTGTGTAGTTGAGAGACCATCTATTTAAAAGTAGCTGTTGTAAGTTCAAATAGTCATGTATTTTGTCTTCCGCTTTTGTTCCCAAAACAAAGTTCTGGAAGAATGCAATGGGTACAGGAGAAACTTTAAAAAGAGATGTGGTGGTGGGAAGGGGAGAAAATGTGGAATTTACAGGCACAGCCCTTTAATTCTTTCTGCTTTCAGTGGTCTGGGTTTCACTCACTCTCATTCCAGTGAGAAGAAATTTGAAATAATTCTTTTACTTACTGGGCAAAACAAAGGCCCCAAATACATGGGCAAATTGCATTTAACAGGCGAACTTTAAAAGTGCAAAGCCTATAATGCTCTTTTTTAAAAAAATATATATAAATTCAGTAATAGCTCATAGCTATTCTGAGGAAAATGTGGTATTGCCTGACTTCTCTATGCATATAAAACAGTGAACACATGGAACAAATAATTCAGTTGGAATGGAACAGGCCAGAAGGGTTCGTCAAGATGATCTGGTTCCAACCCCCTGCTATGGGCAGGGACACCCTCCATTAAACCAGGTTGCCCAAAGCCCCATCCAACCTGGCCTTGAATGCTGTCAGGGAGGGGGCCAGCCACAGCTTCTCTGGTAAACCTCTGGAGGTTTCTGTGTGTTGTTTTTTTAATAGAAACAGGTGCACTAGAAAAGGATTCAGATTTCTCTTTTTTTTCAGTTTTGATTTTTGCTAATTTATGTTTGTTTAAAACCAAGTAGTGTAAGGGTGTCACTTTGGTAAGACCCAGTATCCTAAAGATTAAATCCCTATTGAGTAACACCTAAGTTACTTAATTGTGTGCATTATCAATTTTAATTCCTCTGTGTGCTGATGTGAAAACATTTGAAACTTGTGCACTGTATTTTTTAGCTGGACCACTGCACTTGATATCTTTGCAGTCATTCCTGGGGATGGCAGCTGATGCTCTGGCACCCTTGCTCAAAGAATGCTGGGATGCTGAGAATATTTTACACTTGCTGGAACACATGTTTTGGGGTTACTGTACAGCTTAGGAGTTGAAATTCATGTTTCTTTGACCTTTTTTCACTAATCTCTATATTAGACTATATCCCAGTTATTTACTGGTTATGCTGGTCTATCCAGTGCATGTTGAAATAGGATTCTGTTTTCATAGCTGGAGAGTGTTTGTTTCATAGCATTTAAAAGAAAGAAGTGCCTTACGTAGGTAGCTTGTTATTACTATTGCACAGACAATTTAATATACTGCTTAAGTGCCAGTAGGAGAACAAGATTTACTGAAATGTAGTTCTCAAACAAAACTTTCCCAGAATAAGTAGAAATTAATTTTCTTATAAATTGGCATTACCCAGGCTCAGTTTTAATCCATGTGCTCTGGAGTGTTATTACCCCTTGTGATGGGAGTCTGTCTTTCCCATTTCTTTGGCTGACATTGTAAACAGAACTAATTGTGCAAGTGGTAAGAGAAAAATTAAATTAATTTTACTTCACCAGTGAACAGAATTTATTCCATGTGTAAAGGAAGAAAATATCCTCTCTCATACTTCACTCTCATAACTACATCCCTTTCTAATGAGCCATATAGTGAACAGTTCAGCAGACCTCAGGAAACTCAGTGAAGGCTCCCGCTACCTGTGGTAGCAGTTTTCCTCTGTCTTCATAAGAGGAGTGTGAAAGTAACAATATTCCTGTTGGAAAATAAAGTGACAGTAAAATCATGACTGCAAGTATTCATTGACAGTACAGAAACCAGGGTTGCAGACCTGCCAGAACTGTCTTAATGCTGTGTGACAGGAAAGATCTGTGTATCACCACTGCCTCCAGCCTCCTTGGCTCTTGGTGGACTTTCTTCCAAATGGGGAGAAATGCAAAGGAATCATAAGACATATATTCCCTGTATATATGAGACATATATTCCTCCTCTTCTGAGGTCCTCTCCACAACAGGTGTTAGGATGTTGTAAAGCATCCTTTTAATTGTTGACTTGCACTGTGTTTTACACCTATAATCTCAACCTGTTGATTGGAACCATAGGTAATGGTCCTGTACCGCTCTTGAAGCATTTACTGAGATTTGGTAACTGTAGGATTCCAGGTCTTGGCAGTAACACTGTACAATGTATAGATGAGAGGGGTTACAAAGTTAATGTCTAAATATGTTTTACTTTGTATTTGAGTAAGGATACGACTGTCATAGAATTTCAAAAGGTGTTTAGCAACTTAGTTTTCTAAAAAGCCTACCGTGCTTCTCTAGACTGTTTGTTTCTTTTGGTGCTTCCACCTCATTACTGAAACCTTGAAGCTATTTTGCTGTTGTACCTGTATGGGCAATTTGAGTTACTACACAGTAAGTAAAATTGCATATAAAGTTAAATTTACAGCTGTCTGTTTTAATGTCTTAATTTGGTCAGTATAAATTAATTAAATTAGAAGGCTTTGGTGATTTGATCCACTCATGGAACTCCTAATTTTCTTTATATTGGTGTTAAAAATTATGTGCGTGGAGAAAACAGTGTTCTGCAGGAAAAGTATATTGCACACCATGTCAGAGCCATCACTGTTGCTTGTGTTAGTGATTATTCATTGCCATTTGTACCCATCCTGCCTTATTGCAGCTCAGGTTTGTCAGCAGTACCGTTCCCAAGGGCCCTCACTACCTATGTGCTAGGCTTATCTGATGTACGGCCTGGCTTCTGCCAGAAGGAAATAAATGAAGTTTCAGGAAAAAAAGTATGCACTTGCTTCTGCAGCTTGAATTGGAAATTCACAGAATCACTAGGCTGGTAAAGGGCCATTCTCTACTGAACCATATCCCTGAGCACCTCATCTACCCATCTTTCAAATACACCCAGGGCTGGTGCCTCAACCCCATCCCTGGGCAGCCGATTCCAAAGGGCGATAACCCTTTTGGTGAAGAATTTTTTTCCTAATGTCCAATCTGAACCTGCTCTGTCGCAGCTTGAGTCTATTTCCCCTCATCCTATCGCCTGTTGCTTGGGTGAAGAGACCAACACCTACCTCTCTCCAACCTCTTTTCAGGTAATTGTAGGCAGCAATAAGGTTTCCTCTCAGCCTCCTCTTCTCCAGGCTAAACATCTCCAGCTCCCTCAGCCACTCCTCACAAGGTTTGATCTCCAGCCCCCTCACCAGCCTTGTTGCCCTTCTTGTAGTGGGGAGCCCAGAACTGGACACAGTACTCAAGGTGCAGCCGCACCAATGCTGAGTACAGGGGCACAGTCACTTGCCTGGACCTGCTGGCCACTCTCCTCCTGATACAAGCCGGGATGCTCTTGGCCTTTTTAGCCACCTGCACACACTGCTGGTTGATATTCAGTCGTCAGCCAACCAACACCCCCAGGTCCTGTTCTGCTAGGCAGCTTTTTAGCCACTCAAATTATTTTCCTGTAAGTAGGAAAAGAAAGGGTCGTTTCTTGCAGCCGTGGGGAAATGTATTTTGGAGAGGGGCTGTTTAAAAGCTTTTCAGCAGCATGTCTGGCTGGAGCCGCAGCAGCCACCGCCGGCGTGGGTCAGGTCACAGCTCCGCCAGGTACCGAACCCCCGCCTGCCCCCCGAAAACAAGGAAAGCAAGGGCTGAGGGATCGCCCTTCAGAGGGGCAGGAAGCAATCTTCAGAGCACGGAAGAACGTGGCAACTTACGGTGATTCTCCTGGTTCCTAGCCCGCAGGCAGCCCCGCGCTGGGGCGGTGAGGGCCGGGGCGGCGCGGCGCTTCGCGGGGGCTGCGGGGCCGCTCGGCCGCCACGAGGTGGCGCTGCAGCCCGGGCACTGAGCTGCTGACCCGCGCTCCGCTTCTGGCCGCGCTCACGGAGCGAGCTGGCCGCAGGGGTAGCGCCGAGCTCTTCGCTAACGCGCGCCGCGGCCGGCTTCCTGGAGGATTCCTTGTATTCCTCACAGTTCCCCTTGGGAAACAAAACAGGTTTGTGCCACGAGCCCTGATGGCTTGTTCCCTGGGCTGGTATCGCGCTGTGAATCTCCTGGTTCTCTCTCCTTTGCCCCCATGCGAACGTGGAAGGGTTGATGCAGTTTTAGGAACGAGCGTGCTAGAAATCGCTGTTGAAATCCAGAGTTTACCCATTTCCAGGGATCTGTAGGGTAGACTTTTATTACACAAAGTGCCCCAACTACCTGAGCGGGCAAGGCAGAATCACTTTTTCCTGGTCCTGCTCTTGAAATCTCTGGCCTCATGGGACGGTTTTGGCGATGTTGCGGCTCCCTGTGCTCTGACTCTCTGTAGGGAACAGTCCTGCAAGTTACTGTGTTCCCTGTGACACTGAGGACATAACCAAAGGATGATCTCCTGTGAGATGATCAACACTCAGCTGTGTGACCTGGCTCACAGCAGTGACAGCCAGGGATTCGCTAAACTAGCAAAATAAATGCGTAAATGTCTAGACATGTTCATGACTTCAGTCATAAAAAAGGCTTAGTAATGCTAGTGCAAGGGAGAAGGTAAAGCTGCAGTCTTGGACATGGAAGGAGAACAAGGGAGGGTGGACAGGGCAGATTTTCTTTGCTTTTGACAACACAGAACTGCTTTGCTACCTTGTGTTATGCCATATTAAGTTGAAGTTGAGGCATTCTTTCAGGTTAATGGAGGCTGGGAGGCTTGCAGTTAACGTACTTGGAGTTATCCTGCAAAGGATCCACGGACTATATAGCGAACTTGCATGTTAGTTTGCCAAATGTCTAGATTTAGGAAGTCTCAATAGTGTCTTCAGTTATGTCAAATGAAAAGGACCTTCTTAAGCATTGATTTAGATTAATAACTAATTTTCTAGAAATTTGGCTTTTTCTTTCAAAAAGTAAAACTGACTACTGGTAGGTGTTGAGAAATTCTCCTGAAAATATTCCAGCTAGCCTTAAATCCACACAAACCAAACTTTGACCTGGTGCATGTGAAGAAGAGTTGGGGTGGGGGTTTTTGTGAGTTGTTTTTTTGGTGGGTGTTTGTTTTTGGTTTTTTTCAGGATCTGAATTACCTTTCCAGGTGACTAGGTCAGTGCAGGATAAACTAATGGTCTGCCACACAGAAAGAGAATTACTTGGATTTCAGTAGAGTTTTTCCTGTGGTGGTTAATTGTCAGAAGCAGCTGATCTTAAATGGAGGTCTCTGTATGTAGGTTTGAATCTTTAGCTGGGCCCCGACAAGCTTTTTGGCAGCTAGCTTAGCTGCCATCTAAGACTTCTTTCTGCCAACTTCATGGAAAACAGCATTTTTGCTTACTTTAAGCCTTGTGATTGAAATCTTCAAAATCCTTATTTGTTGTACATTTTTCTAGAAAAAGAACAAGGATAATCTGACTTCTATTACAGAAGATCTTTATGAATTGTTCTGCCATGTACTCACAGGAATACCAAGCAGCAACCAAAAGTATCTTGCAAAAGTTTGAGAGATGAATCCTACTAAATGCCTATGTATATAGCTATAGGGAAAAGGAGGAAGAGGATGGTAGGAAGTACTGTGAGCTTATTCTTTCTTGTGTTATGGCAAAGCCTTTTTTAAACTTGTAGAAGGAAGGTCAGTGCTTTTTCTGCCTTGAACATCTGCTGCCTCCAGGATGACTTTTTGGAAAGAAGTTTGAAAAAAGTCTCTGCTGTGGGGGCTCAAGGTGGAGCAATGCCTTGGGACTTTCTCCCTCTGCTCGCCCCCCCAAGTGAAAGAAAGTTGCTCCCCATTTTTATATCCTATTTTGCTACTCTATTTGGAAAAAATATTAGAGCTACATTCCTGTAATGCAAATGAGGTTAGTAAGCTGTGGAGAAACTGTTAGGATTTCACCTTTCATTAGAGGGTATGTTGACTACTTACTTGGTGGTCTTTTGAACTAAACTGCATTTGGTAGGTGATTCCACATTCTTCCCATCACTTGAATATCTTCCACACTGACTCATAATAATATATTATCAGTCAGCTAATGTAATGTTACATATTATTGTTTTTCTTATAATACAAAATTTGTTTATGATGTGATTGCTATTTTTCTTTTGCAGCAGTCATCACTAGCTGCTCTGAAAAGGGGCTTTAATATAATGTTTTGGTGCACTTGATAGTCCTTACAAAATGCTGCTAATGAGAGTTAATTTCAAGGGGCAGAGCTGACATTGAAGATAGCTTCTTGTTTGCTAACAACTGCAAGCTGTATCTGTAATACTTGGTTTTGCATTTGAGTAGCTGCACTGTGAAAGTATTGCTAAAATTCATAAAAATAAGTATATATGTGTACTTGTAATGTTCAAGAAGGAAAAAAAAAAGAAAATTGTGACATTGAGGTGTTTGTTTTTATGTCACTGACAAATTGCATTAGAACAAAACAGTAAAAAATACCCTTGTGGAAAAAAGAAGACCCAACCTTTTTTGACATAGGTAAAGGTTATCAGTATTCATTTGTAGCCTCCACTTCATCCTCTTGGAGATGGGGAACATATAAATGACACTTGAAAACAAGCAAATGTGGCTACTATGGAAAAAAATACCAGTTTATGGGGTGTGGTGCTTTGGGTGGAGTAAGGAAGGGTTTCAAAGTAAAATTGGCTACCACGGTTGGCACACTTTGCCACTAGTTCACATAAATATATTTTTGTATTAAAATTCCCTGAAAAATTCCTTTAAGGAAGAGAATTTAACCTGCCTTCAGTGGCAGTCATGCTGTGGTAATGAACCAGCACATAAGATGTCAGAGAATCGTAAGTTCCAAGGTATCTAAAACCAAAAATATAGCTGCTCACCAGGCATCTCAGAATGAGAATCACTGCAGGATTGGTGATGACAGAACTTCTTCTCAGGTTGGGGGGAGTCTCTCTTGTGGCCTAAAGAGCTGCTGAAGTTAGTTGAGTTTGTATTGCTGCAAGGATTTCTTTGTGTCTTTGAAGGATGTGATCCACAGTTTGCAGGTGTAGGCAGCTGAGATGAGAAGGGGGTCTATAAATACAGAATCATTGTTTTTATTCAGTGCACGTGTCCAACAATGTTTTAAAATGTATTTAAAAGTATTAAAACTGTGTTGAAATGACCAAAAAAATAAAATAATACTAAGTCAAGCTTGTTTATTATTTTTATCTTTCAAAAGTAAATCGGATACTCTCTCTGTACGGGAAGTATCCTCATCTGGGATAAGATCCTGCCAAAATTTCTCTCATAGCAGTCTCATGACAGAGTAGTATATTTGGATAATTGTACAGGTATTATAATAACAACTCCTCTGTCTTTCTGTTTCGTTGCAAACTTAACCTAGCAGTGATTACATCTGATTCTTATTGTACTGTGGGTGTGAGTATGCACAGCAGCACACATGCCCTCTTACCTTTTTTGGGAAAGAAAATATATGAAGTACCTGAAAAGACAAAGAAGATTTACATAGTGGGAAGTCTTGTGTGGGAGTAGGAAGAGCATGAATTTAATAAGCCATGGAAATTTTTCATAGTAAGTAATTAAAAATTATTGGTGTTGAAAGACAAAGGCATTGGTCATGTAATGTCATGCTGTTGTTGATTCCTTTTCTGTGCAAATACTTAATCTGCTGGACTGTGCAGGTATTTGCTGGGTCAGTATTCTAAAATTTTTTATCCAAATATTTATGCTTGTCCTGAATAGATATCCTGTTTGTTTATATGTAATAGACTTTGTCTGTTTTGTGGTTAAAAAGTACTTATTTGTTCATTTGCATAATTGTAAATTAATCTTATTTAGAAAAGCTGCAAGGAATCATTAATTTTTATTGCTGTATTTTTTTTCCCCAATAACGAGCCTCATCAGAATACAGGCTACTGAATCTCCTCTGTCTTGTGTTCATTGTAGAAAAGACAGAGCTATTTTTAACATTTACACAGTCTAGATAGACGATTCTTCGTTCTCTGTGCTTTGGAGCTGAATCTGTGGAGCCTTTCATAATCGTATCCTTTTTTCTTTTCTTCTTTTAATGGTTTGTTTGAATTTGATCACTGTGGCTGATTCCATGCATTGATAATGAAAGCTTGGGTTGCCTGTTTCTCAGCATAAATTCACCTCAGACTTCTACTTTGACAGTGCTCTGTTTCGGTACGCATGAAGATACAGAACTGAAATTGCTTTGCTTTCTTTACAAATGACTCAGAGTGTGCTTGTCCTTCCCTAAAATGTTGCCAGCGTGTGAAGGATTTTCAATGAGCAATGCAATAAGCCGGCATCTGGGAAGGTTTGAGGCTGCACTGGTATAACAGTGTACTGTCACACGGATGATCAGGGCTGGAGCCAAGTCTCTGTAGCACCGTAGATCATATTGGTCACATACTGGAAGTTTTGTTTATGTAACTTGGTTGCTGTCGAAGCTGCTTAAATAGTATTGCCATAATGTGGAGTGGACTTCCCAGTAGAGGTAAGCACGATTTTTATTATTAAACTGAATTGAATTGCTCTGTGATACGATATTAAGAGTGGATGCTTACATGCTTGGCATTATTTCTGTGTGCTTGTCACTTTGTATTTTAGTTATTCCAGTGGAAAGGGTAAGAAAAATGGCAAGGCATATAATGCATGTTTTTCTTATTTCAGTATTAAAAGTAACTCTAAATATGTGGCAAGTTCCCTTTCCTTGCTTGCTGCTTGCAGAGGGCGTCTTTCCAGTAGGTGACTTCCTATGCATTTCAAATGTTTTTGGAACATGTCAGCGATGCTGTATTATTGTTAGAGAAAGAAGCTAATTAGCAGTGTGACTAAATACCTCTTACCAGAGCTTGCTTTCTGGCTTGTTAAATCTCAAATTATAGTTATAATGATATGCAAAATAGAAGAGCTGTTGGAATCTCCGGATAAACTAAGAAAGTAAAGAATGAAATAAATTGTATACTGGATTTGACATCTTGTGTGTGTCTGTCATTGTTAATATTAAAAGTTATGACCTGTCATGCCCAGGATTGCTTCCAGTAATTCATTTGCACTGACAGTTTGCTTTGAGAAGGGTATAAAATCACTATTGCTAACCAGTTAAATTTGAGGTTAGTGCAGTAAGTTTTATTTAAGGGAAAAGATACTGTGCTAAAGGTAGCTTGTGGAGTCCTAGTAGTAAATCTTTAAGCTCGAAAGAAGCATTATCATAGGCTAAATGGACTTTGTACCTAGGTGTTTAAAAAAAGAAAAGTTTTTTGATGGAGCATTTCACCTATAGCAGAACACAAAAAATTCAGTTCAACAGTTACTTATTAAACACTGCTGTTCTGCAAATGTGTTTAGTTTGTGGTGAGACCTGCTATGATTGTATTTGTGTTTGCTGATAGTTCTTTTAACAAAAGAAGGAAAGATGCTGAGAAATATTTATTGAAATGTTTTTCTTGCTTACTATAGAAATGTCTGTGCTTACTATGTAAAGACTGCTGTGGTTGGTTTTTTTTTATGAGGAACTAGGACAGCTCATGTGTTTTCCTGCTAAATATATTTATGAGGCAGCTGTTTTATAGCTTTCAGCTCTAAAGTTATAGATAAGTGTGTATTTGTTTGACAGAAGATTCGAGAATTTCCATTTACTGCCAGTACATGTAAAGCTTGGCTAAGCAGACTGCATCAGGAGCACACACCACTTGTATTAGCCAATCTGTCTTTGCAAGTCCCAGGGCCACTATCTTGCTAGAAGCCACTGTGTGCTTTTGAAAGCATGAAATTAGTTTTATACTGAGCACATGGTTTCTCATTTAGCAGTTCTTTTTATGGTAATGGTCAATTTATGGTTCAGTGCCAGAATTTTGGTGTTCTGTCAAAGCTGATAGCTTCTGCGAAGGTGTTCTTTGGAGATAAAAACAAACAAACCCTGAAACAACACCCCCACCCAAAAGAAAGGGGAGGAAAAAAACCAAAAAAGAAAAAAAACAATAGCAAGGCTCCTAGGGAGACCCTAGTACAGGCGAGTTCCCCCTGGTGACCTGAACTACTCAAATGTCTGCCTTTTGGAGTTATTTTGTTGTAGTCTTTCAGATAACATTTTTAAGCATATATTTGTCATTCATGTCATTCCTTGTCACCCTCTTCCTCTCTGTACAGAGCTCTATAATCACTTTGCAATAAACTTTTTCGTGGCAGGGAAAATTACTATTGCTCAGTGCTAATTTGCTCCGGGTGATTATTTAATGATCAAGGACAAAATAGGCTTGAAAAATATATATGAAGCACAGTAAACAGTCGGGAGAGATGCTTTTTTAAAAAGCAATTTTTGAACACGTTACAAAATTTGCTCTTTGGAAATCCATAGGAATGAGTGATTAGTAAATACCTTTGTAAAACCTCCTTTAATACGTGTAATTTGTGAATTGATGAGCCAACTTTCTTAGCTGTGTTTCATTGTTAGAAGAGGGTGTTCTAACCCTGTGGGATTGTGAACTTTCCACTCACTATCATCTATCTTTAACCACCTTAATCTTCCACTAATGTGCACTCTTAAGACTTCACTTGGCTTACTTCATCCAGCTTAAGTTAGTATTGTGTTGTTTATTAGGTAAGTTTAGGTTGTGTTGCTTTTAATACAGTTCTCCATACTTGTGACTTGATCCTGCAGTAAGCATTTTTTTATGATACAATATTTGCTTCTTTGCTCAGTTCTTTCTTCAAGGGACAAAAGTTGACATTGCATTTTGTGTGGAAGATGTGGAGGGCTTTAGAACTGGTAAAGTTTATTCTCTTAAGGGCTGAGGAGAGTCCCTGATCAGCTGCTGATATGCCTCCCAGGGAGAGAAACTGGAAGCCATTGCTTCAACAAGCTTGCTTAAGAAGTAAACTTGCGGTGGTGTACCAATTTTTTATTACTCCATCATTATGGACAACAAAGACAAGTAGAAGTGGTGGAGACTATTGCTACTTGTTGAAGATGCTTGGAAGGTGCAGCAGAGTATCACTTCAGCAGAGCTTCTTTCTCAATGGTATGTTGTTTTCTCCTGTAGTCATGAAATAGATGCAGACTGACAGCTTGGTTTTTATCCTGCTTTAAAAAAAGGAAATAATTGCTGTCATTTTAGGACCTTTGAATAAATTTTCTTGCTATTCTTCAGTGTGTGTTTAAAGGCTACCAGGCAGAAAGATTGTAACAAACATTTGGAAAACAATGTGTGACATGTCACTACCATGACATATAAAACTTGTTTTATTTCTTTGTGCTTGAGCTAGAATGCCTTTCCTTATTCTTTTATTTTTTGGGGGGTCCTTTTTATCCGTGCTTTTTATCTCTATGAATACAAGCTTGTCACACTTCAAGCTGGCTAGTTCTTTGTTCCAAGACATTGTTTGTAAGGTGCTTTCAGCTTCAAAAATCTTGTATCCTCTTCCAAGTGTCTTTATTGCTGCATATTTCCCCTCCTGTCGTTTCACATTGGTAGGTAAAGCGAGAAGCAAGATCTGGTGTGCTCGTTACACTGGGCAAAATGACTTCGCTTCCTGGTAGGGAGCTCTACTGTTTCAGAGCCCTTTCTAGATCAGATTGCCAGTCGTCACATGGCACCATAATTTTAATTTCTTCTCCTTTAGAAGACATCAATGCTAATGTATAGTTATCTTTTGCAGTTTGAGAGCCTTTTGGGGATAGCAGCTTTACTTCTACAAGGTTAATTACAAGGAGATTTTGAAGAAGCAGATGCTTTAAGCTGCAAGGAAAAATTATTGGGGAAGTGGTGTGAGGTTGTGAGCAATTCCATGCTGATCGCTTGACTTTGGGACCCAAGTTTTAGCCAAGCTCTCTGTGGAAATTTTGAATTTTCTTTTTTTAGTGAAGGTCACTGATGATTCCTGCCAGAGGAGCTGAGCAAACTGAGAACTGTAGTGTTCACTGAGGCAGCCTTGTTGAAATCCTATTGCTGAAGCTGGAGTTTACATATGTTTTTCCCTGTCTATAGGCTGAAGAGCCAGAGATGTTCTGGAGGTCTCGCCCAGAATGTTCAGCCAAGAAATTGTGTTTTTTCATTTGACTTCTGTTAGATTCTGAGCAGTGCTTGTAACATGTCTTTGAAGGGAAAATGAAATGAGTAACTTCCCTCTTTCATATGTGCTGTAAGGTTTTTTGGTTTTTTTTTTTTGGAAGTGAGTAGAGCAGGGTACTTCCTGATCTGTATGGGTGTAAGGGAAGGGCTTTTGATTTTGACATCAGCAGTTAGGGCAGATGAAAGGCTAAATTCCTTAGCTTTGTGTAGGTCCAAGGATAACCCTCAAAACATTTTGTGCCTGTGACAGCAGTACAGATCTCAGGAGGAGATGAGGAAGTCTCTTCAACTCTGTGACTAGAGAAATACAGCTTCTTTAAAGACTGGGATTTTCAAATTCAGATAGTGTGTTATAGGAGCTACCTGAGGGAAAGAACATGATGGTGAAAGCTCAGTGGGCAAAAACTTTCCTGGTAGGCAACTTGTGGAAGTCTCAGACTTTTGACAAGAATTTGTGATACGATGCATTTGGTGATATCACTTGTGTATGTGGGTGCTCTGGATAGTGCATGAGATCTGTGTTCAGATCACCTGTGATCAAGTGATTAAAGGGTTTTCCTGGGTCTAGGGACTTCTGGGGGGGATTATTGGGGTGAGCTTGTTTTTGGATTTTTTTTTGTTTTGTTGGCTGTGCACTTAGATAATGTTTATACTCTTACAGAGCTAGAAGAAGAGATGGAGAGAGCAAGTCTCCAGTGTGCTTGTTTCCCTTTTGCTCACTTTTGTCATGACATAATTAGAAGTCAGAACATAGCACCTGGAAGTTTCTGACTGCCAGGGGCCTCCATTTCCTTTCTTTAGGATACTTCGTAGTAGAGGGAGCAGAGAGAGGAAGGGGAAGGTAGAAACTGAAGAAGGAATTTCTTAAAATTTGTCTGTCTTTCCACTCAAACTGGATTCTCATCTTTGCATATGTGCAGTCTCCTCTCGCTAAGCCTAGGCTGCTTGCAGTGATGGCAACCTGAAATGTTATGTTTCATAGCAGGTAGGATGAAGCCATAGTTCTGGGACTGAGTGTTTAAATGTGAACAGAAAAGAAGGCTTTTTTTTATCAGCAGAGCACACTTAAATGGAACATGGAGGAAATAAAGAGGTGAGGAAGATTTCTAGGCTTTAGAGTGGTACATCTGGATAAAGAGTCACAAAAATCACTTCATCAAGAAAAAGCAGGCTAGTTGGAAACAGCTGAAGGTTATTGTTAGGAATTGCAATTAGTGTATTGTGGCCAGCTTTGTTAGTGGTACCATTGAAGTCTGATATGTCTCTAGTAAGGTCCTGAATATTAAAATCCATCCTCTATGAGCTTCCTCTGTTTAAGGAAGCATAAATAGCATTTGGCACCTGGGTACCCAGGTTACTTCTGAAAATAAGATTTAAGCTTTTCAGTCACTTTGGCTGGTGAGGAGGGCATATACTTTGAGAAAAGCCAGATCTGGAACACCAGAAATTTATTTGCTGGCAATTAAATCATCACTAAAATTCTCAAGGTTTGTTATTTGTTTGGAGTTTTTTTAATAGAATTGATTCTAAACAAATTTTATATGAAAGTAATGTAGTACCAGATTTGTTTTGTTAATAACTACTGACAAAAAAAGGAAAAACTTGGCAGAAAAAAGTAAAAATATTTTTTCGCCTTTTTTTAATTTTGTCATTTGGAAACACTTGTTCATTTTATACTAACAAGTATTTCCTCTCCAAGGGGAAAAAAATCTCTTTTTTTAATTTTTATTTTTCTCCTTTGGAACAAACAAGTCAAATTACTTTGTTTTATGTATTTATTCAAATTACCTTTGCTGGGAAAAAAAAATTAAGTTGACATTGTTCTCTAATTGTATATTAGACTTCTACCCTGAGAATTATGGTTACAGCATTGGTACCAATGCCATTGGTTTTCTTCTGTAGACAATGTTTCTCAACTGGACAATCAATGAAGCTTAAAATCCGAATCAGTAAAGTAATAATTTACTAGCAGCTAATGATTTAAGTCTTTAATCCAGCTATGCATTGTAAGGAAATACCCATTGAAATCTCAGTTGCAAAGCTGTTTACTTAAATACTTTATAAATGCTCAAATTTTAAAAAAAAATATTTTGTTGCAAATAGTCAGTGTTTGGTACTTAAAGTAATTTGCATGCTTTGCTAACAATTATTCAGTTAACAGGCAGAAAATGCCTGTTGCTTAAGTGTTTCAGGATACCCACTAGGAAAGAAGTGTGAAAATGTAAGCTGTATAATCTATGAAAAAATTAGTTTGAAAGATGTATCGTACTTATTATATAACACAAAACCCCCTGGATTGAATAAACTCTCATGCAATTTGCTAACTATAGCTATATAAGTGTAGGTTTTAATTTATAAACAGATGTTGGATTTGTAAACAGTTGTCAAATAGTTTGACCAGCTTTTACCCCAGACTATCCTGTTGTGTTCACAACGTGATATTTATTCATTCATCAAACCCAAGTTTATTTCAGTCTTCTGATAAATGGGACAAAACAGCATGAGCTGTTGCAAGAGCAGATGAAAGCTGCTGGGCTTTTCCCTGCTTTGAAGGGGCTGTGCAGCCTTAACATGTGGCTGCTCTTTCCCCTCTCATGCACGTGCTCTCCTTGTGTTAAAGATGTTGGTGGCTTGGTGGTGAAAAGGGAGATATTTGGGTTAGAGCTTAAGTATGATGGACCAATTAGCTCAAGAAGTAAATTAAAATTAAGAGGAAGGAATCTGTGATAGCAGAAAGCATTGCTGCAACCTGGTGCATGAAACGGAATAGTGATGTGGCTGGAATCAGGGAGTTTCAGACTTTTCAAGGGCCAACTACCCTTATCTGAGACTTTAGTGATGATCAGTCATGCACCTGAGGTTAAACACTCGTGTGACATGTTCACAGGTTGTTGGTTATGGCTCATGAACAGGAGCTGGAATGGGGGCAGAAGAAAATGCAACTTGTGGCCATTGAAAACTCCATCTTAATGTTGCTTTAAATGAATATGGAAAGTAACACATAATGTTTCTGGGGACAGGCCTAAAGAAGTACTGCTTGAGATGGACACTGTTCAGTGTTTTGTTTTGTGGGTTTTTGTGGGGTGTTTTTTTAAGGTTTTGAGTGTTTTCCCTTTCTGGCTGCTAGTTTGATCAGTTCCCTTATTTTCCTGCTGCAAGTGAAGCTGATGTGAGTTGTGCAGTGGTGCGGTGCTCTGCCCCAGAAGGTGGGGGATGCTGAAGCATGCCAGGGTTTTGCTCCCATCAACTGTGCTTGCAAACTGGAAGTGAAGTTGAGCACAGCTGAAGAGGCAAATTGCCAGACTGTGAACTCTGTGGTGTAATTGGGGTTTCTGTGGTGGTTATTTTTTTGTTTAAAACGTTTTTTGAAACTTAGGAAACCTTGTGGAGAAAATGTTTTGATTAAAAAAATAATTCTGAAGAAATGTGTGAACATTTTACTTAATTTTGTGTCGCTTTACATTTTTTATAGTGAGAGATTAATATCTTAAATATGGTGTACTTCACCTTTTTATCTGTGATTAGAAACAAAATTTAACATAGCAAACTTTTTTATTATTCAGACGTGTCCATTTCATGCACAATACGTATATTACTGAACTAAACAAAATCTACAAGGTTAAAAATATCTTTACAAAAATATTTGTCAGGTGTTTTAATTGTCATTGTTTCAAGTCAAACTCTTAGACACCTTTACAGAAGCCTCTTTTAAAGGGAAGCTGCTTTGACTTTTTTAATTGTTGCTGTAGGTTTGTTTGTCGTGGTCTTTTAAAGAAAAGAAATACATTTGAATGTAGGTCAATCTGTTGAATACCAAGCGTTGCTAAAATGTAAAGCCTATTTGAAATAGGAGCTACAGATTTCAATCATATTTTATGTTGAGACTTCAATGGTAGAAGGAAAGAGATGGTTTTAGTGGATAATGGTCCCATCTGTTGCACGTTACTGCACTGGACATCTAACCTGTCAAAGACAGGGCATGCTTACAATTGTAATGTCCTTATTTTTCGCTTAATTTCTAGGGAGGTTGTGGAATGACAGACACATTTTGACTGCCTTAGAGTAAATGAAGTTCTCTTTCCATCAGTTTACAGTTTTAACTCTAAAGTATTCATTATGATTATTCAGACTATAAGTCAGTGGATGAATTGGGCAGATAAAGCTATCAGTACTTTAAAAGTATTTCTTCTTTTTGCTCACTTGAAAATTTGGGGTTGCTTTGATAGATGGCAAGCACACTACCCTGTCTGCTTCAGGTTGTCCCTTTGCAAGGTGGATGCAATGCATCAAAGTTTCTGTAACTGCTTTAAACAACTAAGATAAGAATCCTAATCACAGGAATTTTCATGCATTAATTGAATAACTCTGTAGAGGAGAACAGGAATGTGTTCTTTGTGCCAGCTGCTGATTAGCCATCTGTTCGACTGCTCCGAGTCGAAGGGTGTGGGTTACCTGGAGGGGAGCTGATCCAGCCCCTCAGAAGGAGGATGTACCTCACTTGTTCAACAGCAATTTCTTTGTGGCAAAAGCATACTGCTGGAAAAACATTGGGAGTTCATAATGACCAGAGAAGTTTTCTGTGTACAAGACAGGGAGCTTGAGTGGAATCTGCATGAAAAATGGCAATTTTTATTCTGTCTTGAGCGTTCAAAACCATGTAGCTAGAAGTGATAAATCCTAAGCTGTGTGAGAAATAGCAGCTTTTAGTAGGTAGCTGAGTGGTGATAATCTGCAAGAAACTGATGTACTACTGTAAATATACTACCTATCCTGAAATTGAAATCCCTTTACTGACTATGTTATTTTCTAGGCCATCTATTGGATGAACATGTTGTTTATTGCTTACCTTTAAGAGTGCTGTAGGGTCAGTAGAAGGTTTCAGGTGCTAGGTAGTTGTTAGAGCAACAACCAGTAACAGGGTAGACACATGGTGGAGGTTTCTCTTTTTTTCCCTCTTTTTTTTTTTTCTTTTTTTTTTTTCTTTTTTTTTTTCTTTTTTTCCCCCCTTTAAACTTACCCTACTCCTCCTTTGATCTCTCCTCCAGAAGTTAGTGCAACATGACCATTCTGTTGTGCAGCCATCAGCTGCCAGAGTGAAGTCTGAGGGGACATCTACCAATTAACTGAAAATAATGAGAAAAATCTTGGTAGCAAGTTCGCTTTGATTAGTGTAACAAGAAATTTGGAAGTCAACATATTTGTAAGCTGTGGATGGTCTAGCCTGACTCTTCTGATACAAACAAAATGAGAATCAGTGTGTCCACTGGGGCTGATAGACTCTGCGGACCAAAGGAATTGCCGAGCCTTATCTCCTGTACAATACCAGACAAAATAATCTCAAGCACTAATTCCTTCAGTAGGAGAAACTGCTTTCCCTGATGTGCCAGTGCTTGCTGTTAAATGC
The DNA here is from genome assembly GCF_964237585.1 of Gallinula chloropus. Lineage (NCBI taxonomy): Eukaryota > Metazoa > Chordata > Aves > Gruiformes > Rallidae > Gallinula > Gallinula chloropus. The sequence goes on along the minus strand of NC_140090.1, from coordinate 25,417,221 downwards.
AATAAATCGGCAATTGAACTAGAACACATTATTTAGGGACACATCCAAGTTCAATTTAAGGACTTCAGGATGTGATGAATTTACTTGTTTCACTGTTGAATTGCTTAAATAACCCTTTACTTTTGCTTTTAAGAACTGCATCTTACTGCCAGTTGGAATTTTCTAATTATGAGCCAGGAGGTGCCGTTTCTTCCCTACTATTAAAGAACCCCTATTTTTAGATACCTTCTCCTTTTAAAATGGCAAGGAAGCTTGATTTGAAGCCCAGCGCTGTTTTGCGCAATTGCAAACACAGACCATGCTGCATCTGAAGAGAGCATGTATTACTTCATTAAAAACGAGGTTCACATCATTGGTCTCAGTGACTGATTAATCAGAACAACTTTGTCCTCACAATAGTGGACTGTTGGGTCCTGGTTTTTACAGTCTGCACGAGGTACTCTTTGACAGTAACAAGTACTCTTTCAACCAGAACTGAGTTCATAAAGCTCTTTCTTAGAATCGAGTTAGGTGCACGATACCAATACTTTTTTGTTGGGTTTTGCTGTCTTTTCCTCTCCACTGATCAATTTTCAGGGGGCCAGATCAAGCCTTTCTCAGCTTTTTGTTGCTTGTGAAAGGACGGTAGTTTTCCAGGTAAAATCCCTTGCTTAGGGTATACACTGCTTGTTCTGCTCTTCTATGGGGGTTGGTCTCTGTTCCTAAAACTGTATGCTGAATACTGAAAGGCAGCTATACAACAGCTCGGTGTTGACTTCCTGGTACTGAAGGAGTCTTTCTCCATTACCCAAACTTATTTTACTGGTTGTAATCAATATATATTTTTTTTAAATTTCTTTTGTAAATGTATGAAGCTTAATACCAGTATGGAGGTGGCAGTGGTTAGTTTCAGTCTGATTTCCTTTATATGACGTGTGTTTATTTCACCTAATTTCTTGATATTAATTGCAAAGACTTTTATTTATCTAAAGCATACCTTCAGTGAAGATGCAGAAAACAGAATCTTCTGCCTATTTCCTAATCAGCCCGTAAAGGCATGACACTGCCTATAAGATTTACCCAACAGATGTTTTCTTCCAGTTTTACCTGAAGTTTTGGAACTAAGAATATGTGTAATTTCACGATGTAAATAATTTTGTTGTCTTTATCTTTTTCCATACCGTAGTTCTAGTGCCTGACATGCCTGCCCATTAGACATTTACGTTTTCCCTCTTCCTTGGCATTGTTTAGAGACAATATCATACAGTGTTATATTTAGATCATTATCCTTGGGATGTTGTTGGCTCCTTTTGAGCATGTCCCCAGCATCCGTATCTATCTACACAGCCGCCTTTGTGTAGTTTGTGGTAAGAGTGGAAGCACAGGAGAAGTATACTCATTTATTTGGATGACTAATTCCCTCCTGTTTTACTTAAAGTAGAATGCTTACAATTTAGTTGCACAAAGCTGTCTTGACAAGATGTTGCTGTTAACAGGCTTGCTCTTAAGCTTGTGACTGTAATGAATAATACTAAACTTTCTAATACCTTACAAGCTGGTGTTCAGGATTTCTGACTCTGAAGTGTGTTGCCAGAACATGGCTTTTTCGTTTTTCCTGATACCAAATTTTCTCCCACAGAAGTGGGAGGGGAAGAAGCTCTGTAAATGTAAGTAGAACTTATTTCTGCAATTTTTGTTTCACTTGCAGACTTGACCTTTGTCTAAGCTCTTCTCACTTCTCCATCAGGATGACCCTTGATCCGTGTGTGTATCTGTATTCAGGATTTTGAGTGCTGTCTGTGAATAAATCCAGAACTATGTTGCAATTTTATATTTTAAGAACTGAAAATCACAGCATGATTTGTATTAAAAAAGGAAGCTGATTTGTAGCAGTATCTAAAGTGGAGACACTCAGAGAGTTTTGCTCTTCTGGACATAGTTGAATGTCTGGGAAGTTTGGTCACTACTGCATCGTCTGCTCGTTTTTCCTGCCATGTAAGCTCTCCCTTTACTTCTCCCTAAGGTAGATACCCCAGGTGGGTTACTTTTCCCTGAAACGTCATCTTACGCTCTTGTCTAAATGGAAATTTTATGTAATCACATGGTTGTATTTTCTCCCCTTCTCCTGCATTTTTTTCTTTTAGTGTCAGAGTTTAAAACTGGTTGTTCTTCATAGTGAAGAAAAATATGGTGTGCTTTCCTGAGACTTATGTTCCCTTAGCAGCAGAATTAAGTTTACTGTGCATAAATTTGTGGGTTTATTTAATAAATAACTGTTCAGGCTTTTTTTTTTTTTAATGACAAACCCAACATTGCCTATTCTGCTTCATGTTTTAGCTCAGAGAGTGAGTATTTTGAAACACAGCTTTGGAATTTGCTAGTAGCTGCTGAACAAAAAGACTTCTTTTTTGGTAAATAAAACATTTATAGAATGTGAGAAGTTGGAAGGAAAATATTTTCATCTAAGGTAGTGAGCTTGGCTTGGTTCCTCTAAAATGACAACACACAGAAGTGTGTTTCTCCTCTTTTGTCATCCATCAGCCACATGTACATCTGAGGCTTCTGATCTTTGGCTTAAACTGCTGCTAAGTTTTCATTATAAATGTGCCACCTGCTGGAGCACAAGGCCCATCAGCAAATATTTATTAATGTTATCTTCTCCCAGACACATTTGCATAGTAATTTCTTGCTAGTTTCCTGCGCTTCTGGTTGTCAAATCTACTCTGTTTCTTGTCAGCCTCACCACAGGGTATGAAAACGGTAATAAGAATTGGAGAGGATGTGGAGCATGGAGGCTTAATAAAATGCCTTAAAAAAAAAAATTGATATAATGAATTACAATGAAAAATACCTGTCTGCCAATGAATGTCTAATAAGGGAACCTTACATATGTAGGTACTGTAATAGCCTTGCAGGAAAAAGAAATGTTAAGAAAGATTTTAGATTGCATTGTGTTGTGGGGTTTTTTGTTTTTGCTCTTAAAACAAAACTTCAGCCTGTCTTGGCATAGGACTTGGCATAGTCATGAGCCTCTTTACAAATGGGAGGTGTTTTGCTCACAGCTTGTTGTCTTTTATGTTATAGTAATTAACTGAATGATTGTATTGCAGGCGTGTCTTAATCCAGAGTTTTATTACTACACTTGTGCAGAATTATGGGAAAGTCTTATCCCCAAATTTTTAAAATCTACTTTGAAACATAATGCATGAAGACAGTAGAGCAAATTGGAAGAAGAGAATAATGTATAAAACAATCACTCTGCTTAAGTCGAGTGATTTTCTAGATGTTTCTCATGAAAGTGAATGTTTGTTTTGGCAACACTTCATTATATCATAGTAGAAAAATGGATAATGTATGAACAAGAGCAAGCAGAACGCTTCCTGAAGATTAATCAATTTTGCTGAATATTAAATTTGTGTGTTCCCGTAGCTTGGTCTTTGGCTTGGGTAGGGTTGCTTTTTTTTGGTGTTTTTTTTTTTTTTTTTTAATGGGCTAAACACAATGGAGCCTATATGTTATTAAGACAGCTGTATAGATTTTATATTTTTCCTTATACAAGTTGTTAGTTGTTTCTTTCTATGCCTTGCAAGTAAAACTCAGCCATGCAGGCATTTGCTTTTGAGAAAGAAGAATGAAATGCTGTCAGTAAAGCACTGGGCAATCTCACAGGCTATGAAGAATAACATAGGAAGAGGTCAGAGATCTCCAGTCTCCCTATCTCAGGTGGTGATTCATGTTGCACATGCCCAGGTTTTCAGCAACCAGTGTGTCCCAATTTTATGCTTGCTGAGTCTTAAACTTTTGTTGTATTTCTACTGAAATATAAATACACAATTACATCAATTTAGAGGGTTTTTAACATGGGTTTGCAAAAGCTACTTACTGTAATCAGTGTCTTTGTACACTGACTGTTCATTCTTTCTGTATCACAAAAGCTTTTAAACTATTCCTTGATCTGGAGATGCTGGGATGGTGTTCAACATTTGGACCATACAAATAGAGTGTAGTATCTATGAGGGATGGACAAGGAAGTTGATCTGACTGCTGATAGGGTTGCGTGGTACGTCTGGGATGGCACAGTAATTGGAAGGACCTAGTAGCAGGATGTTTTCCTTCCAGTCTGGCACTTATTTCTACATGCTTAAGGGGGAGATTGAATTTCTTAGTCATAGATATTTGTTGCATTAATTCTCTTTTCACTTGTTTAGTTGATAACTAAATAGACAATTTCATATTGCTGAGTGAAGGGAATTTAGTTTTGTTAAGGTGTTTTCTGATATGTGCAGCTGAACCATTTCCAAAACATTCATTTTTTTGGAAATATGTTTTCTTGGCTTTGTGTGTGTCAAATTTGTGAGTAAAATATTATATATGCAAAGAAAAGATATGTTGAAAGACTTAATAAATGAATGGCTTTAAATGACCTAGAGATCCTTAAACAAAAGTTCTACAGAAATATACCGATTCTGATTTTTATTTTCTCATTACGGAACAGTCGTCATCTTAAACCACTTCTTTGGAGAGACAATAAGCTTCAGGGTTTTTTCCTTCTCATGACTCAACTGGTTTTATGTTGAGTTGTCCTGCTTATGGAAAATATAAATTACTTCTTTTTCCTTGGTAGGCAACTGAGTGTAGTCGTCTAGAGTTTAGTGAAACAGGCCAGGGCATATGCCTGGCTTTGCTCCAGGCAGTGAGCGCTTGGAGTGAGCTGGGGCAGTACTTCAGGAAACATGCTGCTTGCAGGAACAGGGCTCACATTTCCATTGCCTGGAAAAGTAGGAACATCAGCTGGAGTCATTAGCATCGTTGTCTTTAGGGGTGCCTTTAGCTGATCTGCCTGCTTTCCCAGAATGGGACGCTGAAGCCAGTAAATAAGGCAATAAAATATTTCACAGATAATAAATCTCATAAACCAAAAGAAAATAAGATCTAAGCAGTTCTAAGAAGAACACAGTTCTTGAAAATGTTAGGAGATTGAGGCCATATAGAAAGGGCATGGATAAAGAAAAAACTGCTATTTTTATGAGAGGTGGTAAAGATTGTATCACAGGAAACTTCTGAATGCTTTTAAACATTTCGATAATGAAAAAAACAGAAAAGGGAAGTAAGTCCTAGGCAATGTCTGAAAGTAGAAGCACTGTAAGTATGTGAACGTAACTCAAGGAGATACCTGAGTGCAAGAAAACAGCCCAAGGAGATACTCAAAATAAGCAAACTACACTATTACAGAATTGAAAAATAAAAAAATCAAGTTGTGCATGCAGTTTTATGGGCATGTGGGACTGATTCAAGGCCTATTTTTTCATAACTGGGCTTTCAAGGATAAAGGAATGACCTAATCTATTATTAAAACAATTGTTCAAAGCATGATTTGCTTATTAGTCTTTTGTCTAATGGGTTAAATCTGCAGTGTTTCAACTTATAATATTTTATAAAGATATATATATATGCTTGTATGTAGTATATACACATTTAGAAGTAAAAAATAACTAAAGATAATTGCAGAGTACAAAACTGAGGTGGGCGGAGAAGTACTATACTAATCGTCTGAGCAGTGATAGATGATTTTGGCGAATTCCAATTAACTTAGTTGTGTGTATTCATAATGAGAGCATAAATTATTTTGTTCACATTTTATTTTATCTCCTGTAACACCTAGGCAGAGGAAATATGCTTGGGAAAATGCAGAATTCAGGATTACAGAATCTAGCAAGAGTGGAAGAGACATGCTAGTTGAAATCCCTTGGAGATATGTAATACCTGTGTGTCTTTCATAAAATGTTGTTGCATCTTAATTATGGCTGTAACACTTTTTGTAACACTAACTACGACTGAAAATAAAACTTTCTGGAGGAACATCTGGAAGTGTTTTGAAAGTCAAAAGTTTGGGTCTTTGACTAACTCATAATAGTGCTTTTCTAGGGTAACCTCAAAATAAGCATTTTTTTTCCCCAACTGTATTGTAACCACAAATGAAACTGCAATTTTATGTCTGCCAACCAAGAATTGTTTGCTAGTTACTTTTAAGTTATGTAAACTAAACAGGTGTGTGTAAAACCATATTCTGTTTATGATATTATACACTTCAGTGTCATACCAAATGCCCTTAGAATTACTTTGATGCAATTGAGAGATGTTTTGAGCATTTTTTTCATGCAGCTCTTCCTGTGTACAAGAGGAAGCTATAAGGAAGGTTTTAGGATGAAAATGCATAGAGATACATGGTATATTTTAGTGTGTAGTGGTGGTGGGTGTTTAGATATAACAGATTTGGGGGTGTCTGTGACTTGCACTTGTGGCATTGCAGTTAGAGTTGTGGGTTGGATTTTTTCAGCCTAGTAATCTTTATGGGCCCTGTCAAACACTGAAGTAATTTCTGCTTTTGTCAGTTGAGAATGAGGACATGGCTATGACTGTGAGCATCTTGGAGGAGGTACAGACTCTTATGTGCCATCAGGAAAACTCCTTCCAAATAGTGTTCCTTGTGCACAAAGATGGTTTTAGCTGGGCAAGTGGATATTGCTGTGCATTTTTGTGGTGCCTTTATATTCTGAAGGATTAAGATGGTCCTTAGCTGCATTTGTAACGGCAGTGACTGCCTGTCTCATTTGGTATGTTAGATAAAGGCTGTTCTGCATCCCAAGTCCAAGAGATTGGAAAGCTTCTCTCCTTATGTGAAATGACCTGTGTCTAGATGATAGCTCTGTCTTTTCCTTGTTGCCAAATAAAACCTGTATCTCTATCCACTGCTGTGAGTTGAAATTTTTGTCTAGATTATTTGTTTTGAATAGATATTTTAACATTCTGCATGGTTCATGAAAACAAACTGATTTTTTTTCTTTTGTCTTTTCCAAATCAAGTGCCTAAGCACCATATTGCTTAAAATAGAAGCTAGGTAGGCTGATTTGCATTTGTGGCAGGTGTTGCTGTCTAGTCCTTAAATGCTTTGTCAGGCACATCGTTAAGCTTAACCCACCAATGGCTTTAAGGATGTGCACATGGTTAGTACTCCACAGTGGCATTGCTGGTATTTAGTCTGTTTATAGGGAGTATTGCCGTCCTGAGTTTATTGAAGATGAGCAGCTCTTGTTTATTTAGCTTGTTTGTATTTTGAATGTGTCCTGCACAGTTGCCTTCAGATATTCACTGTCCCTCAATTATCTTCTCCACTTAGCAACTGATAAAAGGAGTATTAGCACTTGCAAAATTAGATCTGTGATAAAATGTTCCAATGTAGCTGCGATCAAGTTGCCACCTCATGAAACCCGAGCTGAATCACTCCACATTTATCATACAAAAGTATTGTACACAGCTAAGCTTTTCCGCAGGAACAAGCAGTACGTTATGCTGACTGCTATCATTAATTAGTTCTAAATTCATAGAATCATTGGATGGTTTGGGCTAGAAGGCACCTTGTAGATTATGTAGTTCTACTCCCTCCACACCCGTCACTAGCCCAGGTTGCCCAAAGCCCCATCCACCTGGCCTTGAACACTGCCAGGGGAGAGGGCAGCCACAGCTTCTCTGTGTCAGGGCCTCGCCATCCTCACAGTGAAAAACGTCTTCCTGATATCTAATAAAGATCTATCGTCCTTCAGGTTAAGGCTCTTACCCCTTGTCCTATCACTACATGCCCTTGTAAACAGTCCTCTGTCTCTTGAAGGTGGAGATGCAAATCCATCTGTCCGACATCTAGAATTCTGCATTTCAGCCACTGAGATTCCTGAGAGGTTTGCAAAATTGTCTCTTGCCAAGCTGCTTTCTACCAAGCACACCTCTGGGAAGGTTTCTCTGGCTCACAAGTTTTATCCAGTAGGAGACTTGAAACCATTTCCACTCCAGAAATCTGTTCTCGATTTCCCTGTTCGAAATGGTAGGGTAGAAAGAATTGAGTTGAAGAGCTTGAAACTCCTCTTATTAGCCAGACTGGACTGTCTTCAAACACATGTAGAAAACATTAAGCTATCTTAGTGTATGAATATTAAATTAAGAAACCTACATAATGTAAAACTATGTTTCACTTAGGTCCTGTTTTTGGTGTCAATAACTACTAATATAATAGTCTTATCAGATAAATGTGATACCACTGGGTATGTTGGCTTACAACCTATGTTTAATGCCCCTTGTGTTTCTTGTATAACAATAAACCTCTATTCATGTATAAACATTCAGTACACTTAAGTTTGGCTGGTTTTTATTCCTAAAATCTGTCTTTCAAGTTACCGTTGGGGTGAAAAAAATATTGACTGAAAAGCTTTTGAAGATTACTATCAGGAGAACTCAAGGTAAACTGTATGATAGTTCACCGTATGCATAACAGCTTAATGGTTAAACAACAGAATGTACATTTGGGTTTCAGCAAGGCATTAATCTGGCAAGGTGGTGTTGAGTTTTCTCAGATGAGAGCTTAATTTTTAAGTTTTAAGTAACTGTCTTGAAGATTTGTGATTAAACGTGGGTTTCTCTTAAATAACTCAAAGGCCGTAAAACCAGGATGATGTTTTTTACTCTGGAGCTTCACCACTGGTACTGACTTCCCTTTGGGTTGTCCATCACATCAAGGTCAAACCCTGAAGTGAATTCTGTGCGTGAAGTGCAGTACTTTGGCATTTAGTGGCAAATCCTCAGTAAGATGTGGAAAACTTGGTGTATTCAATGTATCATGCTTGGAGACTACTTGGAGTTGGTGTAACTTTCTTCAGGTTGTAGCGTCCACATCAGCCATCTAATTCTCCTGATTTCTGAGTGTTTTTATGTGTGTATTGCTCTGATAGACTACTTGTGTGTGTTTAGGTAAGGTTCTTCAAGTTTATTGAAACATGCTGCCATCAATAACTATATGAAGAGGTATTGATATGATTAAGCTCTACACAGTTGATGGAGAATGACATTTTTAATTTGTTTCTAGTTTCTATTTTCATTTACCAAAGTTCCTTAATGAATAAAGGCTAGAATAGTAGGTTGAATTTCTACAGTACTGTGGAAGACTTGAGTTTTTTGTTTTTAATAAACCTTGACTTGTATTAGTGTGTCTAAATGTATTGGCAGCACAATACTTTCTTCTTTAGTTACATACAAGTTTTTATGTTGAAATTTGAAGCCTAATTTATTTATAAAACTAAAGGTTTATTTATCCTAGCTGTACCCCATTTTATTGCACTGAAAAATATCAAAAGAAAGAATGGAACTTCTATGTAGAAGTTCACATTATATGTTGAAATAATAAGCTGCATGCTTCTTTTATCATTGCATCTATGTAAAGATGCAGCAAAGTTTACTACTGTCTGAGATCAGATTGTATTTCCACACGTTCTGGAATATTTCCTAATTAACCCCTTTTCTCAATAAATATCATTTGCATTTTATTAAAAGTATAGCTTGTTAGAATAACAGCATCCCCCCCCCCCTTTGAACCCAGAATATTTGTAAAGCTTTGAATCCTTACAATACTAGGTACACTTTTTTTTGCTGGAGGGCAGGGGATTTCATTTAGTTGGTGAACATTTGAAGGCTTTATAATTATGGTACTGAAATTTAACTCGTTACTTCCAGAAGATTTATGTAGTCACTTAATATGTGACCATTAGACATAAATTTCCAGTGCCACCTTGTGAGAAATTAATGAGTTGATGCTCATGTTGTCAGTGGATGTGTTGATGAGGGAGGTAGAGAGGCTGCATTGCAAAGGGCCTTAAAAGTTAGTGTTCAACATCTAAATATAAACTATGTTAGTACTTGTCATCGTCTGAAGGCTGTCCCACCACTAGCTTATGCACACAGATTTTGGTGGCTTCTGGAGTCCAGCCCCTCCTTCAGGCTGTGTGGTAAGCTTGCTCACGAGAGGTCATTGTTGGCTGCGTTTTGAGAGAGTCCAATTTCTCCATTGGTGTTTAATGAGTTAACATCAAACCTATTCTAGGCTTACACTCTGGTTTATAATGATGGTCATAACTGCATGTCGTGGTTTTGCCCCAGCTGAGAGCTGAGCACCACGCATTTGCTTGTTTTCTAAAAGGAATGGGCAGGGCAGGGAAGGGAAAGGAAATGGGGGAAAAAAACCCAAAACCAAGAAACCAAAACCCCGCAGGTTGGGATAAGGATAGTTTACTAGAATAGCAGAAAGATAGGTATAGCAATGATAACAGGACTTTATAGCAAAAAATACATGAAACTGGTGCTAGACAATGCAGTTTCTCACTGAACCACACAACTCAGGCCATGCAGCCCAGAGCTGTCCCGAAAAACCGGATAATCCCCCAAAAACATGTGTGCTGGACCAGCCCTCTCCTCCTCCAACCAGCCCCCCCTTTTAAGCTGAGCATGACATAATTGGCATGGAATACCCCCTTTGGCCAGTTTGGGTCACCTGTCCTGTTTGTGGCCCCTCCTTTCTCGTTAGTAGGGAAACATGAACAACTGAACAAGTCCTTGATTGCTTGGCAACAACTAGAAACATCAGGGTGCTATCAGCACTGCTTTCATCCTAACTCCCAAATGCTGCATTCTATCCGCTATTAGAAAAGACATTAACTCCATCCTAGCCAAAACAAGGACACTGTAACATCCAGGTGCTGTCTGCCATTATTTAAGCATTATTTCCCAGTTCTCTTCAGCAAGCTGTGTGTTACTGTGGCGCGATTGGGATGTTGTGTACACTGAGCATGGTCTTACAGCAGTAAAGGCAAGAAACGGGGCTGTAGTCTAAGCCAAAACCCTGGCACCTTAAAAAGCAGACCATAAGTTAAATTGCAACCATGGTAAATATTTGAATAAAAAGAAACTAGTGTGGAGGAGAATGTGATTTAAAGATTTATTAGCCATATCTGAAAAGAACCCAGAAGGATAATCCTATTGATTTTATTCTTATCTTGATGACCTTGTAGTTTGAGTTAATGGTTTCTAAACTTGACTGAAGAGTTTGCAGGACAGTCTTGTTTGTCTCCAGTCAAGGAGAAAGGGAAGCAATGTATAGCTGAAAAACAGAATCTTCAGGTTTTGTTCATTCTCTTAATCTTTAATAAGTATTTTAAATTGCATGTGTGTGAAATCAATGAAAGCACTGTATTCATATAATCGAGACAAGGCTGAGATGTAGTTCGTCTGTGTGAAATTACATCTTTCTCTTAATGATCTGGTAGTTGTCTGGAACTGCAGTAGGCGTCCTTAGTCTTACCTAGTGGAAATTCTTGATGAAGCTGTATTTTGAGGAGGAAGGGAAGAAAGGAGAGGGGACTTACTGATCTGAAAGCCACACTGTTTCTCACTGTGGCACTTGCAGTGTGGTTTCTAAAGCAGAATATGTGTATGCATTCTGTGGATACATTTATCTAGTTAGGAAGCCATTCTACTTTTGGGAAAGTAGGGCTGCAGAATCATCTGAAGGATTCATCTTTTGTGACAAATCAGTAATTGATTTTAAAATTGTCGCAGCTTCTGTAAATCCAAACATAAAAGTGAGCACGTAGCTTTTCAGTTCCCACATGGCATGGTAAACTTAACCTTCATATGTAATGATGTTGCTGTTAAAACTTGGATGCTGGGCATTTTATAGATTAAGAGGTTATTGTGCTCTCTTAAATGTTAACTATCAGAGCAGCCTTCATGAGACCAAGAGGCACCAAGGGATAATGTAACTGAAGTTTTCCAAACAACCGTATCTGTTTCAGAATGAAGATTCATGATAAAAAAATAAGACAAAACAGATATCATAGTTTCAGCATAATTAAGATTTTTGCCAGTGGCTATTATGGGAAAACTTGCTTAAATATTTTACCCCTTTGAAAGATTTGATGTTAGATGAGCAGGATTTTAATTCAGTAGCTACTTTATTAAGCAAAAGCAGCTCAGATTCCCAAACTAGTAGCTGACAAAAAGGACCAGAGCTGTAATTACCATATTTAATTACCTTTTTTGGCTTTCCTAAGGAAAGCTACTCCAGTCAATTGAGGGGAAATTATGTTAAAGTACAAAGTGTTTTGTTCTTACTAAAAAGTTTAAAAAAATCCCAACCAACCAGAAGCTATGTAATAATATATAATTGCACAAAATATATATATAAAAAATTAGGTTTGAGCATTGTGCTTTTTTGTTATGGATTTAAATTATGTAAATCTGTCTGCTCTTGGGGACTGACACATTAGAATCTTCTTCAGCAAGGTGGTTAATCATGCTTAAATATGTGCTCTGTTTTGTACAGGCAAGGAACAAAAATAAAAATAAAAAGCCCAAACCACTAACTTACAGAAGGTATAAAGGGGGAAAAAAACCTTGTGTTTTTATGGTTCTTTGTTTTAGTTGAAGTGAGCTCAATAACAGTATGTAGAGGTTTCTATATAAAAAATCCATCTATTACAAGATCTATTAAAGCTCCATATTAACAATATTGACAAGTAAACACTTGACCTCTTACATGTTATTGTAGTAGAGATGTTTGGAAGACAGTCTTATCAACCTTTGCTGGTTCATTTTTTGATGTCTGAGCAGCAGATTATGTCTAGATTTTGAGGTAGGTTCTTGTATTCATGGGCTACTTTCTCGTTTCCTGAGCTAGTTTCATTTAGCAGACCTTATTTTTTTATCCTTTTTTATTATTTAAGTGCTAGTGCTCATCTGCATAGAAAATAGTTAAAACCCATTATAGAGGTCTTTGACAATCAGCTGCCATTTTATTATGGACCATATTATTGTGATGTTGCTTTACCTTAACATGTAACAGGGAGGAAACGGTAACTACTACTGCAATAGTAAATTTCACATGAGTAAGGCAAGGAAGAGGAAAGAACTCGTGGCAGAGTAATGTATATACTTAAAATAACTTTATTCTGGTTAATCAATTTTTTTCTGGATAGACAACAAAATTGGATGAACAAGATGAGTAAAGGATTTGGGATTTGACCTTTCTGTTTGTAAATCTAGAGAATGCATTTCATTATGTGTAAAGGTAATGAGCATGTTTTCAGGTCAGTATTGACTATAACTATTCTTATCTGCCACAAAGAATGCCTTCTCTGAGGAAGAAGAGCATGGAGTGTGTAATGTTAGGTGCTGTCACAGCCAGTTATGATCTACGTGCACTTTCTTGTCAATATTATAATAATAACAGAGAAAATAAAACCTGACAAACTGTGGTGGGGGGTAGAGGGGTGTTTTCCCTCGTGTTTCAGCAACTGAACCTGAAGATGTGAAATTGCCATTTCATATTCACCTTTCCAAACCCTGATGATATGTGTAATTACTATATTTTTAATATGAAACTGGATTTCCTATGTCAGTTTTACACTGGAGGTTCAGAGAATATGTGGAGCAACAGAGATCTGTAAAAAGCCTCTTAACTGGATCATTGTTAGAATTTTTACATCTTGAAAATTTTAAGTCACAACATTTCAAGTTGTGACCGTTTTAGGCATAAGAACCACAGTTTTTCCACCTCTCAGGGTTCTGTACGAAGAATGGACTCAAGCATTTCATTTATTTTAGGGCTTTTGGCAGGTGGCTGTTAGCAATGCAGATGGCCACTTTGCCTTTCAGGTTGATTTCATGAGTACAGATTTAATGAGATTCCAGTGTTACTTTTATGTGCTAGAATTGTATGCTTAGATTTCTCAACTATTAGATAAAACTGTTCATCTTCAATGGAGTGTGTTGTATATAGCGGCTGCGACGGAACTTGCTTAAGCGAGAAATGCTGTACAAACAGAATTGTGGAAACCACCACAAAGTCTGTTTTGAAAAAAAGGTGAATAAGAACTCTGATAATATTGTGTTGTGACACGTTTTTTTCACTATATTGATTTTTGTTTTTCTGTAAGCCTTCTGGCATCATCAGCATATATATATGTAGACGTATAACCTTGACCACGACTTTCTTGCAAATCTGGTTAATCATAGTATTGGAGAACAGCCCATGTTGGAAGGGACCCTGAAAAACCATCTGGTCCAACCTTTCCTGGGAAGAGGAGCCTGGATGGGATTATCTAGTATTCTGTCCTCGCATCTTGAAAACGTCCAGCATTGCAGACTCCACTATCTCCCTGGGGAGGTTATTCCAGTTAGTGATTGATCTCACTGTAAAAAAAAAAAAAAAAAAAAAAATTTCTCTTATCAAGATGTCACCTCTCCCAGCTTAATTTGTATTTACTGCCGCTTATCTTCTCATTGTTCCCTGTGAAGTGAGAGCCATCATTCTCTTTGTAGCTGCACTTTATTAAATACTGTGATGACGTCACCCTTAAGGCTTCTCTCTTTCCAAGGAGAAAAGACCCAACTACTTCAGTCTTTTCTTAAAAGGCAAGTTGTACAACCCTTTGATCATCTTCTATGGACCTCTCCAATCTGTCCATACTTTTCTTCATTTATGGCAACCAAAGTTGTATGCAATACTTCAGGTGCAGTGTGAAGAATACTGAGTGGGATGATTACATCTCTATGTCTGTTTATAAAAACCCTTGTGGATCCGGCATTAAAGATTAATTCCAATTAAGATTAAAAATATTTTTCATACTGTTTCATACTGGCATTTCAGAAGTCATTGAAATGATCAGCACTTGCTATGCTGTTCTGCAATCCCTCTATTTTGATTCACAGACAGTAATGTCAGACATGGTTTCTATTTTATTCTGTTCTTTATATGTAGATTTATATTGATAGATGTCCATTTCCCTGTAAGTAAAAACTAGGATATCAGTCTTCAGCAAAGCATAGATGTGAAACTGTGTGAGGATATATTTTGGTGCTAGTCTTTATGTAACTGTGTTCTAGGTCAGCCTTTCCCATATGAAAATGCAAGGTTATATGAAGGTTTGAGACAAAGCTGTTCTGGCTCCTTTGCATCTCAAGTTTCAGTCTAGATTCCAATCTGGCTCTGGTACAGAAGCAACACTTGTCTTGTCAGTCAGTTTTTCTTTTGTCAGGGGCCAGCAATGCTGACTGGTACAAATGTACGTGACCAGTCTGGGAGGGGTGGGGCAGACTGCTTGTGATTGTGTTCAGAGATCTTCAGGGATAAAATACTGAATTATTGTTTTGCCCATTTCTTAATGTGGAAATATTCATATTTCACAGTTCTATTACTGCTATTCTATCATATTTATTCATACTGATGGGAGACAATTGCTTGGCTACAGGTCGAGTTTATTTCCAAAGAGGACAAAATTTTTCTATCCAGGTCCTTTTCTAGTTTCAGGTAGCGACCTCTTTCTCATGATGTGCTTGATGCTTGAGACTGGCTGCTCTGTGCAGGTTAACCCACAGAAGAGAGAACGTGCTCTTGGATAAGACTGATACTACTCTGTTCTTTCCACTGGTTTTGAAGGACATAAAGTTCTTGGCTTGTTGGATTTGAGAACATTGATTATACACAGACTTTTCCTTTCTGTGAGTTATGTTCTATGAATTTCTTTTCGCTTTGTGTATGAGCATCTATCAAATGTTTGGTGTTGGCCCGAAGATTTTTGGAGCGATAAATAGGAGACTTTGCCTACTAAAAAAACAAAAGGGTGGGAGGGAAGGGAATTATCCAACTTATATAACTTAATTTATATTTTATATAATAAATTCAGATAATTTGTTGCTAGAGGAGATACAGAAGTTTGCTTATTGTTATGCTAAATATATCAATAATCATTATGATGTAACTTATCTTTCCCAGGTGTTTGGTACAGTTTTGCAGCTGTCAGAATGAGCAGACTTCAAAAACTGACTCGTTTACAGAAAGTGGTTCTCTACTCAAGTCAGTTAAAATTTGCTTCTCTGAACTTCAAGCTTTCTGTTTAAGAACACAATTATGATTTTACTGAACTGGAAACTCTTGAGTGATCTCCATCTCTTTTTTTTTTTTTTTCCCCCAATGGGCCAGATGTAACTGGGAAAAGTGAGGAATTTAGGAATAACTTGTAACATTGGGAAAAAAGCAAGTGCTGATGACAAGGCTTTTCAAAGTTTTGGTTATCTGGACTGCTTTTGCAAGGAAAGTTTCAAGAAGACCTTCATATGTTGAGAAGACAGTGTAAATTGTCTCTGATTTCAATTTAAGTGCTGTTAGCTGCCTAAATGCTCTGCGGCTGAAGGAGGTGCTGGCTGCAGTGCAGAGTCCCATCTCATTCAGCTGGTTTTAGTTCATCTGTTCCTGAATGTTTGTTATTTGTGTTTCATTGTATGGCAACACTTAAAGTTTCCCTAGCAAACTGCTTGGCTGGACAGTGTCTGTTATGTAGTATCATTTACAAGGAGGACAGACGTAAGCCCCATCCAGGTTAGGCTGTCTTTCCTGTATTTTCATTTGGAACCTAGCCTATCCAGCTGCAAGCTGGAGCATAGGAGGTTCCATGTGAACATAAGAAAAACCATTTTCACTGTGAGGGCAGGCTGCCCAGGGAGGTTGTGGAGTCTCCTCCTTTGGGGAAATTCAAAATCCGCCTGGACATGTTCTCATGCGACCTAATGCAGGTGATCCTGCTCTGGCTGGAGGGGTTGGACTAGGTGATCTTTCGAGGATCCTTTCAACACCTAACGTTCTGTGATTCTATCATGGCAGCTGTGTATAGCTGTGTATATATTAGCCATGTGTATACAAGGATAACTGCAATGGTTGTGGTTCAATACTATTCATAGAAAGAAAGCTTGAGTTGTGATTTTTTTTTTTTTTTTAAGGGTACCTCAGACTTAAACTGAGGTGAATCTGAAGGTTTTCAAGTCTCAGAAAGACAGCTGGCCCAGTTTTTCAAGGACGCAGTATCTGCAGTTTCTTACGGTTTCTGTGTAGTTTCAGAGGCTCAGTGGAAACTGGGTTGAGTGGCAGACAATAGTGAAATAGCCCTCAGGAATGATCACCAGATTAGAAAAAGATAGTCAAATGGCTTTACACTTCTGATATTTTAATTTAGATAATAAAGCTATTGAATTAACCTAATTTAAATGAGATTGTTATTGGAAAAAATACATATGCATATCTGTTGTATTTTTTTAAGTTGATGCCTATCTGTTTTCTGTATGATAATTAAGAACTCAATTATGGTTTTTTGGGCATAACTCTGCATTCTATCATGGATTGCAGTATGTTGTTAATTCGCCGAAAAGGTGGCAGACTGTAGGGCAGTAAGTCTGTTAAGAACATGCAAATTTGTTTCAAGAAAATCTATGAATTTACATTCTATTCTGATTGAGCAAATCCAAAGGACTTCAGTCTATGATTAATTAAACTTGATTGCTTCAAAAGTCATAGCAAGTGCCTGGAATTACCTTACTTAATACTATCAGTGCTTTAAATGTCTCAGGAGAATTTAGATTAGCTGACTGAATACCCTGTCAAAGAAAGGATGTCCTATGTGAGCATGTTGTCCCAAAGGGATAAAACTGGTATGTTTTGGATGCCTTGAAGGAAATACACACTTAAATTCATGTGATGAAGGGCAGCTAAGGTATCAGATAAGAAGCTTAGTGGATAAAATTGCAAGATTAGTATTTTATTCAGATTGCAAAGAGAGGGTGCCATGTATACATTGCAAATAACCTTCTATAACAAAAGCTTATTGAATATAACGTGACTGAGATAATATTTGAAGATGAAGTAATAGATCTGAGATGTCACTGTGATTTTTGAGCTGTAGCACCATACCTTACAGGATTCATGTGACACTGTTAGAAGTGTTGGCTCTGGAAGCTGCAGAGCCAATTGTTGGAATTTTCCATCAAACGGCATTGGTGGAGGTGTGACAGTGAAGCCACTGCCGCAGTGCTGTTCCTGGAGTCAAGGAAGAGAGGGTTGTTTTTCTGCCATCCAAAGCCTGGAAATTTTCAGCCAACCCTCTGTATATCTTGCACTTGTTCATACACAGCTTTGGGAGCATATGCTTGTATTCATAGTAGATATAAATACTTATGGAATCTTAGAAGCATTCAAACAACTGTGTGTGTCTGCCAACCTGCAAACCTTTTGGGATGGATTTTAACAGGTGTAAATCTGCTTCTAGTTCTGATGTGTCTGTGCAGATACCATCTCTGCAAAGCCCTTGCATGGGATTTGATGGCTTTGTAGAAAGAGAAGGCTGGCTGCCAAGAAAAATTAACTCCATGTCTTGTGTCAGTTAAGCAGTTTAATTGGCTTTCACACCTAAGGCTGAAATAAAAACGAGCTGCTACTTGTCACCATACTCTGAGAGACTCGTATCTCTCTAGAGTAACACACATCCATCTGCTTCAGCGGAAATCTATTGCAACAGGTTCTGTCCTACTACACCGGAATTCATGTGATTGACCCCAGAAGCAATCCCCTCAGGAAGTGCAGAGCCGTTGGTCATCTTCTCACGCACATCTTCCATGTCCAAAATAACCCTCACATGGATTCTTGTGTGCTGCGGCTCCATGCTTTACAGCTCTCTCCCTTCCCATGATCTGCAGCGTAGCTGTGCTGATGCAAGGCTCTGCTTTCTTTCCAGCTGGCCCTGGAGTGGATGCCATTGATCTGATGTATTGCAGAAATACAGAAATACTGGGACAGAGGCTCCAGAAAGACTTATTGTGCAAACCCAGTAAAAAAAAAAAAAAATCCCAGCTGCTAACTCAAGCAGCACTAAAGAAGAAAAGGATCTAGTGTGCAAGAAATAAAAACAAAGGAAGGCAGACCAGTATCATTGTAGGTATACACAGTGGAGTGTGAATTAAGTAGAGAAAGGATAGATGGAAAGACCAAGAAAAGGAAAATGGAGAAAGCAGCAGAGGAAGGACTGGGGAAAGTGCAATTCCTCCCCAACTCGAAGAGGCTGTCTGGAAGAAGACTGGACCCAATGCACAGTCCACAGAACAGACATGTCATTTCACATTTATGCAGCCTGGGTAGAAATTGTGTTTCTCAGATTTTGCCAGTTAAGCAATTCAGCCCATGAAGGCAAGATAATTTCTTCAGATCTGTTTTACAACTCTGGATTAAAAGAAATGCTGCAAAAGTTGTACTGTGTTATACTTGAGTCCTGTTGTAATACCCAGGTTAGGACTAGTTTGTACAGCCTTCCTGCTCTGCATTGTATTAGAAGTGTTTTCATCTGTAGAAACTTCATGTTGTGCCCTGCCATCAAGTAAAATGTCCATTCTGGAAGAAGAAGAAAAAAATTAAAATCTGAAGAGATGTTAATATCTTAAATAGGTCTACCAATAAGATCCCCTGATGAGTGAGCCTGTGTGTCAGGGATGGTGCTTCTTGAATGGTTTAATGTTTTTTTCTGTTTGTTATTGCATCAGGATATTACTCTTTTCATAACCCAGGACTTGGACATCAGAAGGTAATTTAGGGCCATTACGAGCACAAATTTTAATAAGTTGGTGTCTCAATGCTGTCAACATCTGAGTATTATTTACAAAACCGGCCTGTCCTGCCAAGAACAGGAACTTTAAATTGATCAGCATGTCATTATTTCCTTAAAAATGTAAATAAAACAAATCAGCTCATCAGATGATTTTAGTCTTTGCTGTGCTGCTGCTTCTAATTTAAAATTTTGTTTTGAAACACTTCAGAGAGGGGGAAAGGACAAATGAATAATATTCATGAGATGACCCTTAAAACGGGACTTTAATGCAGTTTGGGCTGTCAGCCCATAATATACCTGTTGTGTTTTTTGTTTCTTAGGGGTTTGTTCTTTCAGTTAAACTGTCTTGATATTTCCTATCTGTGTTGAAACATTTTGGTGTATTAGCCCTTGCAACCAGTAGGCACGGGGTTTTTTTTTAATTTTTAATTTTTTATTATTATTCATAAGGCTCTTAGAGCCATTCAAAGGATTTGAATATATTTTAAAACAAAATAATGGTTCAGAAGGCTGTCTTTAACTTACGATTTCATGTCAGTGCAAATGTCTTTCTCATTTTTTATCATTAATCTAACGTTCCTGTGACTGTGACCTACTCTGCTTCCATTTATATCATATGAATTGATCAGTTTGCTAGCATCTATTATCCTTTAACAACAGAGAAGAGCATGCTGTTTTAAAAAAAAGTTTAAAAAAATCTGTATGGAACTCTTTGTTGCTCCTATCCTATAGCCTTTACTGAGTTTTTTGTATTTCTGGTGTAAAAGGAGTGGCTTTCAAGTTAGTTGAAGAGCCCCTTCCAAGGTATTTGTGATAGTGAAGGCAAATATTTTCCTTAGAAATCACAGTAGGTCTTACTGGTATCAACACACGTCACAATATGTTCCCCCCTGCCCAAGCCATAGAAAGGTCTTTCAGTCACATGAATCCCTGTTTCCTTCTCCCTTTTCCTCTTCGCTTTCTCCCTGAAAGTGCTTAAGCACAAAGGCTTCTCCAGCATGACTCTGCAGTTCTTTGTACCACAATTTGGGAATCTCTGGAGCATGAGTGTTGCTTCTTCCTCGGTGACAAAGTGCTTTGCAAATGGCATTGGACTGTTAAGCCTTTTGGGTGGGGGGTGGTGTTTGATTAGGTTTTTTTAGTGGCATGTCATCACTTTTTTCAAAAGAGGTAATGTCACGGGTGTTTATCTGTGGTGATGGGATAACTCTTTTCCAGCTCTAGTAAAGATGTCTGAACTAAAGAAAATGATCCAAATGATCATGCTTAGTAGGAAGATTTGTTGTTATAAAGAAGGGTGTATCACATACTTTCTTTTTGACTTTGGGTAAGTCACAGATGCTTTAATTCATTATACGTAAAACTTGATGTACTTGTCACATGCATCTTTTTTTTGGTATTGCTTACTTGAACTGTAATTTCATAGGTCAGGAATCCTTTCTTAACTTGTGCATGTAGAGCTCTTAGTACTGTGGAGCCTGACGTGATTTGACACCTCTTAGTATTACTGCTATACATACAATTAAAAATCATCAAGGGGTATTTTACAGAGGTTTTTAGACTAACTTGCATCTGCTTAGGCTTTGTGGTTCACCGCTGTTCACATATTTAATTAGGAACTCTTTATTGTTAATATTAATATGTATGTATATATTGGAATTTTGGAAGCAAAAGCTGGCAAACAGATATGATTGTTCAAGTTTTGCGATTTCCAAATATACCATTTTTTTACTTACAAATTTTACTGAAGTTTATACAGAAATGCACTGCAAACACTTCAAGAACTGAGCAGCGCTAAGTCTTTCAGAATCCATGTACTCCTGATAAACAAGAAAGGTTAAGGGGCTCTGCTATACTGTATGGGAAACGTCCTCTGCTGTGCTTGGGAACACAAGACCCAAAGCAGTTTTTTGTTCTCTTTTTCCAACTGCAGTGAAGTACGTACTGGGATGGCTCCTAAAACATTTGCTGTCATCTGGAGCTTATAATGACAAATTCTGGGGTCAAAGAAGTTAGTTGGGGCAATAGTGAGTAATGACTGTGTTTAAAACTGGCATAGCACTCCTAAAGCCTTGAGGGCTGCAAACCTGCTAGACCTGTTGCAGTCCTTGAGGATGGAGAAAGATTTAAGAATTTGTCCATGAAGATCCCTGTTCAGGAGAGAGAATTAAATTAACACTAAGTTCTTATGGCTGTCTCATCCCTTGTCATGGCAAAGCTACATGTCTTAAACTGTGTAACACCTGGTTGCAAAGTATGGAGAGACCCTTGGGTTGCATAAAAGGGTAGCATATATGCCGTCTCATCCAATGTTTGGACCTGATGATTCTGTGATCTCCTGTGTGTCCTAAGAAGAATTGTTGAAGGTAAAATGACATCTTTGAGGGTGCGCTGTAGCTCATGACAGTGTCATAAAAGATGCCAAAATTAAGATTTAAGGAGGTGGAATGTAATGGTATATTTTCTTCTGAATACTGTAAACTGGAGCAGAAATGCTTATTTCATTCATCATATAACAGCATATAGACTGCTAAACTTAATGGGATGTGCAAGAACACATAAGTGTAAGTGTGTAAGTTTGCATCTGTGTGAACAGAGATGAATCTTTGTATACTTACAAGTAGCAATAAGCAAAATTTACTTCACATAAGCACAAGTAACAAGGTACATACCACGAGCTTGTGTTTTTAATAGTCCTTTCATATTCCTTTCAAGTATTTGTTTACTATGGGAGATATGTTTTATCCATAAACTGGGACAGACTTAAATGTTTTTCTAAATCCTACTAGAGCAAAACTTGTAGTGAGGACTGGATGCAGTGCTCCGTATGACAGGAAGAGCTGTATTTCATACATGACTGGATGTGCGTATGTCTTGGTGGGGGTTATGATTTGAGAGCTTGGGAGAATACAGTTGCTTGCCTTCACTTTGAATATGTGTCTGCATGCACAGCTCACTGTAATTAACCTGATGTGGGAAAAAGACTCAGAGGAGAATAATTGAACTCCTTTAATGGTGAGAAATTTCTGAGAAGCCTTGGAAGTTTGCTGTGTCCTGTGAAATTTATCTAGTGAGAAAGGCATGTAACTGTTACTCCCTGGGCATGTGCTTGATGTCTTCTACCAGTTCCTCTGTGTCTGTACAGTACAGTAGGGTCAGGTTATTCTACCTTGCTTATGAATTATTTTCCTCCTTCAAACTGAGACAGTTCTTAGGGATTTTATTAAATACAGTGGATACCACTCAAGTGTGGCCAGCAGATTCCCCAGTGTGTTTGACAGGGCTTTGGTATTCTCCTGACAAAGATACCTTGCCTTTGCTTTGATTCCTGCCTTGAATTTAAGAAGCAAAGTATGGGTGATTTTGGCACTCCCCATGCTTAGTAAAATTTGGATTACTGGTGTGAATCCTTTACTACAAGAGGCAGGATAGTTTTGATTTTTTTTTTTTAATGAACAAAGGTTGTTTATTTCACCTAGTAGCCATTTGTTTCAGTCAGCGTCTCTGGAAAGTGCTTTTAGTTCATTGGTGGGATATTCCACATATTAGGCATTCAAGGAGATATTAGTGATACTCATTTTAGCTGAGATATTAACAAAGGATACTTCTGCTCAAAACACATATGTGAAAATATCGGTTGAACCAAGTTCAGGGTTAAGAATCGTGGTTGGTAGTACAACAGCAACAAGGTCAACCATTAATACTAAATTAGGTCTTTTTCTTAACTTTTATGTTATTACTAGATGTAATAGCTATCGCCCATTTTTCCTTGACTGCCTCTTTGTGAAAAACTGGTGCAACGCTTCTGTATGCATTTAGTATGTGGTGCACTGAAGCTGTAACCTAGAGAACGGGCAAAACAGGCCTGGAGAATTGTTTGTGCATGAAAAGCAAAGGACTGAACCTAGAGGATCCAAGCATGGCTGCATAGAGGAACCTCCTACAGGTCTGACACCAGGATGCTATTATTGCTGTTTGACACTAATCTCTACGGAAATCTGAAGTGCTGAAGTTTGGACTTCTGGAAGGATGATTTTCTCCTTCCTCAATGTGAAAATACAGCACATCTACTTACACTGTTCATTTTTCTTGAATCACATCCTGACAGTAAAGTCTCCAAATTTCTGAACATAAGCCAAATTATAAACATGTGATATTGCAGTCTGCTAGGGAGACTAATCTATATCAAAGCAATCTGGGGACAGAGAATGGATGTAGAAAGAATGGAAGTCTAAACAGCATGTTTTTTGTAGCCATTGATAGATTCCAGGTGTTTCTTGTTTGTTTTTAAAACTTGTTAGCCAGAGACAAGTAACCTGTTACAAATGCTCAAAATGCCACTTCTCCACCCCTCCACATAGAAAAGAGAGAGATGCTAGGAAAATAGAGGGGGGCGGGGGGGGGGGGGGGGGGGGGAGGGGGGGAATGTAAAGCGTGAACTTTGGATTAAAAAAAAAGAAAAAGGATTCCACCTGAGCATCTTACCAGTTGAACTGTCTGTCAGCTCTTCACTCTTTGACTGCTTGTGAATGAGATGTTGAGTGCACTTGCCCTCAGATAACCTCTTCAAGAGGCCTTTCCTTCCTTGTTGCTCAGTGGTCCTTGTGTGTGTCTTCTTGCATTCTCATTCTCCCCCTTAATTACATTTGTGGCAGTAGGTACCATGCTTGTGGTGAATGTTGTACCACTTTGTCTTCTAGAAGGTCAGCACCTGATAGCTACCTGGAAAAAAAATACATTTGCTTTTGTTATATTTATTTTGTTATATTTATTTTACCATTATTCTTTGCCTGCTTTACTTTAATTTCCCCTTACTATTTTTGCTTTTTCCATCTCTTCTTCTCTCCCTTTTACTACCTTTTAACAACATTGTGCCCTTTCGCTTCATTCTTCTCTAAAATTATACTTCTTTTAAACTTTCTCCTCTTTTTCCTTTTTCTTTTCTGGCACCTATCTTTTGTTACTACTTTAGCACTATCTATAGTGCAGTAACTGAACAATCACTTCAGACTGGTGCTCCAACAGAAAGTGCTATCCTCCTGCTTTCCTCCTCATACGCATCATCTGTATTGCGCTTGCATGAGCATATCACATGCCCTCATCACCAGAGGGGCCATCTGTGCTGTAACAGCACTGATTGTGGACCTCTGAAGGGGCCCTCAGACAAAACTCAAAGGATCTCTAACATCTGGCAACAGTGGGTGTTAGTAAGAGTAGGTGGGAGTTAGTGATTTTAAAGGGAGGGGAATGGAGATGTGTAGTTGAAACTGTGACTGTCTTGGAGATGATATTTTAGATGTGAGATAAAGGGCAGGCTAAAACATTCAAGCTGTGATTAGTGAGTCCTAAGACCTTTCTTCACAACCAAAGACTGGTCTGTGAGTTGGGCTGTGTTATATGCTGTTGAGAAGGAAAGAGGAAATAAAAGGGAGCTGCAGTGTGTCAAACCAGCTACATGATTTAACCTGAGCGTGCTTTTGTACTGTAATGGCTTTAACAAGGAACTATCAAACATTGCCAAAAAAATGACATTACCGTTATTGAACAAGTGGGGAAAGCATGCCTTCTAGTTCAGGGAGGATATAGTCCTTGCTTGTTTGTGCTGTAATGTGTAAATGCACTATGTGTTTATGGAACGTGTGAGACACTCTTGCAGTTAACAATGAAATTAAAAAATAAGTATATCCTTCAAAACTCACAGAAAATACAAGTATTAGTATTATTGTCAGCATGAGAGAATGTAGTATTTACTTGGGAATACTGGTCATCTTGCTAAGTCATCTGAGTCTATATAAAACCCACATAAAGTTTCATAGAGGTTTGGAGTCGCCAATCCCAAGTGCGCAATGAGAATGAGTCACATCTTCCAAGATCACAAGATTTGCTTAAAAATCAGAGAGGTTTATTTTTAATTGGGTTTCATTTTTATTTGCTTTTTTATGTCAAAGCTGATTCATTTTTTCCACTGTTTTTCTGTGGTCATTACTGCTAGCAATGCCGGCCTTCCTCCTTAAAAAAAAGGGACTTTTAACAAGAATACCAAATACTTCAGGATTTTGGGACATGTAACAAAATCGTGTAATTGCTGCCAAGTCATGTTGGCAGGTAATTATCAAAGTAATCCATCCCCCTTTTAGTAGAAAGAATGAGGAGTGGGAGGTGGTAGAATAAAATAAGATGAAGCTGATGTTTCATATGTGCTGTTTTGAGTAACCAATAGTCACACCCTAGAGAGGGGTGTCGTCACTGGAACATGTTTTATTAAGGACTGGGTACAAAATTAATCTGTTCACAAAAAGATTGTGTAGTATTTCTAGGTACATGGAAGTTAGTTCCAAGTAGTTTGCTTTTCAAAGTCTTCTTCCACCCCGCTCCCATCCCTTTGCTGTTGTAAAGAAAGAAAAAAATCAAATCTTAACTCGACATGTCTAAGGCAAAGCACTGAAATAGAAGGGTTACATACAAGATTTCTTCTGTAATCTTCAGTTTCTCCATGAGGAACGATCTGATGCAATTTGCATTTGCAGTAAACAATTGCATCTGTCCCTAATGCTTTTGGATTTCTTTGGGTTTTGGTTCTGTTTGCTTGTTTATAAAATTCTTTTCTGTAGAATATTTTGGGAAAAATCTTTTGAAGAGTCAGAAATTCTGGTCAGATGCAGCAAATCCCAAAGGGGTACATATTTCAGTTAGAAATCTATCATTTGAGTCCCAGCTTTGAGACGATATGCCTGTTGCTTTTATAATTGGAAGAGGATTGGTTTTCTCTTTTCATAGAAGAGGTTAATTTTAATTGCACAAAACCAGTCTCTGGTGGATTTTAATGGACACCGGGTACTTGCCACGGTAGCAGCAGTGTTGTAAATGTTTTTGTTCTGTGTTTGCAGTGGTCTTTTAGGGGACTCTGGAGCTAAACAAAAAATCCCAAGCCATCTCCCTGCTGGTATGTCTTTTTAAAGTTAAGTCTTTTGTATCGGAGGAGACAAATTCAGCTGTGATGTAATTAAGCACCGAGGAAAGATGGGGCATTTGCTTTTGCAAAACTTAAATTTAGCCAACATTTAGGTTTTACTTGGTACATTCTATTAGTGTATTATTTCAGGTAACAGAGTAGTTCTGTAGGGAGTTTTTCACTTTGACAAAGGTATGCAACTAGTTTGAAACCAATTGCAGGACAGATAAAATATCTAACTTTAAAACTTCAGTGAAATAAAGACTTCCTTTTTAAAAATGGTTTCGTTACCTTAAATTAAGGTGGCACCATCCTCCTCTCTGCATCACTTCTACACAGTCTGAAGAGGTATTATTCACCAATGAGAGTGAAGCAAAGTGTCCCAGCAGCTTTATGGGGCAAGGCATATTTCTCAGCAGCTCGAGTTAAAGCCCTACTCAAAACTTGCACCAAGTCAAAAAGGAGCTTGCGAGAACGTTCCCTTTGCTAGATCTATTGTACAGAACTTTCTGTTCTGCTGAACTAACTGTAGATGAGAAACATGCTTCTGGGTAAGTAATTCCATGTGGAGGTTGAAATCTGTCTTTCAACTAGCTGTATAATAGAACGCTGTATGCTTGCTCCAGCTGTATGGAAGGAGAAATACATGCACTGTTTTGCTGATTTATTTTTAATAGCAATCCATTAGTGAAAGCTGTACTCATCTGCCGTGGTTTAGGAACTAAGTAGTCGAATTAGGAAATATTAGCACTGTGGGTGCCTGTGATCTATTTTTTAGCTACTTTTTATCTTTAGGTAAACTACGTCAGAGAAATACAAATGCCAAAATCAGCATTTGAACTTTATCTTTTTTTTCCCTGTTCAGATGGTAATCGTGACATTTGCTGAAGGAAGGCTATAAATGAAAATTCTTGTTAGTAAGCCCATTGGAAAAATGTATTTCTTAAATATTAAAATAAATTTGTTTCCTATTTGTGAGCATAGTGGTGGTTCACTGTAAAAATTTAATGCATGATTATTGTATGTCTTTAATTTCCTGTCAGCATTATACTGCTAAATCCCATTGACTGATATTACGTTATATAATAGTTTCAAGAATGATAAATAGTAATAGCATTTGAAATAGGGAATGTCTTTATTTTAAAGGACAACTTCAAATTATTGAGCTTTTGAAATGTTAATATGTTGCAGATTGCGCTGTACTCCTTAGCTGCAGTGTTAAAAATGTGTACGATGCATTCAGCATCGTTCCTTAGGATGCCTTAGTTCTTAGGATATCTTGGTATGATGAAAACATAAATGCTTTCCTGTCCTCAAAGTCCTATTTATAGTTAGATGATTAGCTTGTCGAAAACATTTTTCTACTTTTTTTTTTTTTCATACAAGGCAACCTTGTCTGGAGGAATGTCATTGCTGTTTTTTTCAGATGTTGAAATAAATACTAATAGAATGCTCATTGGCAGTGAATTTAGTGTTATAAAATACCCTCAGCTCTCTGTAAGTATGATCATCCTCGGGCTGTGGCAAATTCCACTTCACAGGATTCCACTGCTTTTAAAAATACATTTTTCTCTCTCACTTCTTTTACTAAAACTGGTATGTGTCCATTGACCATAATTTTTGGTTACTGTTAGCTTGTTTTAACTTTGCAAAGGCATAAAAATGACCAGGGAGATGTTTTTGTTAGGCAGAATTTAGGAATAGTGGAATATGTAGCTTAGTCCAGTTGAATTATTCAAATTTCAGCAAATTAGGTTGCATGTTTTTAGGTGCTTCAGGACTGCAGGTTACAGCTATTTCATGAGCATTTATTTCTCATTCTATTTCTGTCCATATAGTTTTACAGTTTAGGTGCTGAATTCTGTGTGGTAGGGAAACACGCTCTGATTTTTCTAGAGCTTTGCTTCTCTGTGTCATTTTATGTATTCAGACATAATCATGATAATAATTCGCAGTGTTGCAACAAAGTGCATATCATAGAAGGTTTTAGTGGAAAAGTCTGGGAGAAATCTAGTGATTTGGTTGTTGCTGTTGCTCAGGTATGTGATTTCAGCATTCTGTGTTTAGAAATGTATTGATTCTCTCTGAGCTTGGAGCAGTCCACACCTTCCATGCTGCCTTCAGGATGCTTAGTGAAATACTGCTAGTCATAGTTTCACTGTGCTACCTTTATCATGGTAATTTCTAGATCCACATTTATCTTTGGTTTTCCAGTGTGGTTTATCTGACAGCCCACAGGATGGGCCAGGCTGTTGTGCTGTCCTCAGCAAATGGCTGCTGGGCAGTGCAGGCAGCCCAAAAATCTCAGGCTGTCCCTGACCCCTGGGAGACAAGGCATAGGCAATGGTCAGTCTGTGCTGGGCAGGCATTGTCAGTCTGCTGCTTTTGTCCAGTGGATGGCAAGCCCATGCTGATACTGTCCTGGCAAAAGAGCTTGCAAACTGAGAAGAGTGAGTCCAAAAATTGATGTTGAGCCTTTGGGGACAGTTGAAATGCTGTGAAAACAGAAGAGAAAATTTTGTCTATTCAGATAGTGTAAAAAACCAAAACCCAACCAACTAAACAAACAAAATCCATCAACCAAAACCCCCCATTTTTTAACTCATTGAAACTGCTTTATGCAGAATGTGCAGCTCTGCTAAGCTGAGCAAAGATACTTTGTTGAGAGGGGAAACCTAATCAAACTTGGAAGCTTGTGTACCAAAGATAATATGAATTTTGGCAAGAGCTGAGTAACACAAATGCTGCCAGGTGAGTAAAAATGTCTAACCCTTGCTGGTAGCAGTGGCTTTTGGGGAAGCAAGCACAGGGCTCTTGAGTCACAGGGGTGTGAGGAGGTGAGAAAGGGTCAGGGAAAGGGGTTGTTTGATCAGGACTCTGAACCTGTGGGAGGTGCCTGGGTGAAGAAGGGTAATCCATAAGTACAGAAGTACATTGCTGTCACTTTCCCAATAATATTTCCTAATAATCGTCTTTGCATGTAGGAAGAACGAAACTAGCTTTACAGGTGAGCAAGAATTTTAGTGATGGGCACAGGTAATGGGCAGTGCACACACAAAATCTGTACCATAGGTGTGTGTTTGGGTAGGTGATATCCCAGATGTATATACCTATTTCTTGGTTTTGCAAACAGGTGCTTGGATTTGTTCAGTACTTGAAAATTTGGCCTTTGGGGAAAATACACTTTTATATGCTCTAAACCTGCAGTGCTTTGAGTAAAATTTAAAATCATCATATTCTCTAGCTGTAGAGAACATTGAGATCTGAAGTGAGTTACTCAAATATTCTTATAGTTGATGGTGTATTTGAATAATTTTAGGAAAGATTCATCCTAGGCTGTTTCTATCAAATACTGCTTTAAAGAAACAGGAAAATTTAATAATTTCATCACTTAAATCTGCTTAAATGTTCAGGAGAAAAATGAGTTACTACTTAAATTTCAGATGAAAGGAGTGTTTTGTGAATTCATCTGTGTCATGTATTCATACCTGAATTAAAATGAGCCATGATGTACTGCACTTTCTTGGGAACATTACATAAACTTCCTTGTTCTAAACCACACGCAAGTTCGAAATGTGCAAACAGAACTGAAAGAAACTTTGCAGTAGTTTCTCCACAAGCAGGAAGCCTAATATTTACACAACAATCAATAGGGTAATGGACACGGAGACAAGCAGTGCTCTCTCCTGCAAAACTTGGTTTAACTGGTGAGAGAAGGCAGGATCTATCTGAACAACAACTTTCTTTTTAGTTAGACGTGTATGATTGGGTATGGGTTTGGCTTGAATTCTGCAGAACCTTGTTGGCTGAGATTTGGGGTTGTGCAATTAAAACAAGGGATTGTTTAGAACTATGTTGTATTTGGAACGGCACTCTCCTGCTTTCATTTCTGGGAATATGATCAGGTCTCTCAGAGTTTTTGTGAGACTCTAAAGATTAATTGTGGGGAAGATCTGGTCCCGATATGGGTTGCCTTTGCATAGATAAGAAGTTTCTTTATGTATGATTTACTTGTATCTTCCTGTAATTTCATTGCTGTGATGTTTATTTCTGTTTGTCCTTTGAGAGGAGTGCTGCCTCACTGCAGGCAGATAGGAAAAGGAAAGAAAGAGCGCAACTGGCCTCAGTGCAACCAGAAAGGGAAAAGAGGGGACGGGGACAATATACTTATTTCTCATTAATGTCTGTTCTAATAATATTATCTGACAATGAAAGCTGGAAATTTATATTTCAAGTTTCTGAATCTGGGAACTTGTAAGAAGCAGCTAAACCAGTCTTGTTTCCTCTTGTTTCAACATCCTTCTTGTGAGGACTCTCCAAAATTTTGTTCCTTAAGTTCTGTGAGTAGGAACGATTGCTCATTGCATGTGCTACCTGCAAAGAATGGTTGAGAGAAAGGCCTTCCTGCCCTCATTCCTCAGGGAGGAGACGAGTCTGTTGGAAGGAGAGGTGGTGGTTGGACTAGAGACATTGCTTATTTTAACTTTTGAGAGTGGACATTTTGCTCTCTTACCCTGGTGGTCTTTTTCCCTGCCTCAGCAGTTGTAGGAGACCAACTGTGTGAAGGTTGCTGGTATGTCATGTACTTTAGAAGTACCATGGTCCTTTTTGAGTTTGGTTAGAGGTTTTGGTAGGTTGTTAAATCTTTTTGGAGCAAAACTGAGTGTAGGAACTGGTGATTTTTTTAATGCTTCAGAAGGTACATCAGTAAACCGAAGATTCCTCCAAATGTCAACAGTCAATGGAAATGGGAGAAGTTCCCACAAATGTTATGAGTTCTTTGCAATGGGCAGCATCAGGTAATCCTAATGGGGGTTTTAGATTTGGTGATGGTATCAGTTTTGATTTGCTCAAATGTGTATGCCCTCAATTTATTTATGTGTTGCCTATTGTATTAATACAAACCAGACAGTGAAGTTCAGCTTCTAACATAAAACAAAATTTAATTTTGTAGTCTTTGTGATTGAAATACCTGTTCTATTAGATAATTTCATTAACATGTATTACCAAAGAAAAATGTAGCTCATGCTTTGATGTTTCAAAGGGCAGTGCTCTCCAAGGAACTTCTATATGCATCCTTCAGGCATGTATCCAAACCAATGTCCAGTGCTCCCTGCTAAAGCAGACTGCTTTATTTGAAGAGGTAATGATTGATCGAACAGTGATAAGTGCAGTTATCCTCAAGTGATAAAGCATTCCATCAAGGAAGGTTATTTTCAAAACCCTCCTCTTGGCTGGCTTGGATCTTCATGTCGATGCAGAGCTTCATTTGGTGGTGCTTTCTTAATTAGCATCTTGCTTGTATGGGCATGGTTTTGTGGTACTAGAATAAAAAAAGAGACTTCCATATGTAGCTGAGCTACACTTTGAAGTGTTTTTTAGATTTTCCTCTGTTTTTCATGGATATTTAGACAGTAACGTAAATTTACTTTCTTGGTACATTTGTGCTTTGTACTATACTGTAGTTGCTGACTAAAGAATAAAATTGGGTTTTTTTGAGATTTTGTGGGAAATCTGAAGAGAGAACTTTCAGAATGGAGGAAAGACAATTTCTGTTTGAGCCGTTCGTCTTTGTCATTCTCCAACAATACATACTTTGTTAAATGTCATGACATTTGCTGACGCAAAAGAATGCTTGAGTTCATTTCACCGTATCTTGCTTCTTGTTACCTGTATTTCTTGTTCTTGCTCAGGAAAGCATGCATTTGTACCTTTTACCACATTACACAAAACCAGCATATTACTTAACAACTTGGATAGTGTCTGTCCTAAGCCTATAGAGTAGCCTGGTTTATTGATTGAGAAAAGGCAAAGAATAAAAGTAAAACCCCAGAGCAAAGCACTGTCCCCAAACCTCCTAACATTTTTAGATACATTCTCTTGTGTTCAATTTAGAATACTTTTTGTTCATCATTGTAGACTAAAATATCCTTGTATATAACTACCTGATTGTTAAAATAAAACTAAAGACTCTGGAAACTAAAGTTACTTTTATGTTACTTAAGATTAGTTAGGAATACAGTCCTACAGAGTTCCTAGGAATGTCGTTTCAGTTGATGGTGACATATAGCAGGAGGCCTTAATGAAACTGGACTTAGAGGGCAGAATAAAATAATTACAGCAAGAGTCTGAGTCAGCCACAGGCCAGCTTTCTTTTAGAAAGTAGAACACCCAATCATTACTTTAAAATAAAGACATGAAAAGACACAGCACTGTTCTATATTCTAGGATTACTTATTACATTTTTTCTTTGGTTGCCCTTGTTTTAAGGGTGGATACACATTTAGAAGAATTCTGAGAAGGCGGCTAATTCTTAATCCCAGAATTTTTTTTTTTGCCCCAGAATTCCACCTTTAAAGAGATTGAAAATATTTTGGAGGTTCCATGCTAATAAAAACAAATGTTATTATCTCTTTTTTTATTATTATTGGATTAAAATGTTACTTAGATTAGAGATTGTGTTTAGCAGTAGCTTCTAGGACTATTCTTGGGCTGATTTTGTGCATTTTGTTTCCTGTGTAAAATATTAATGTTTGTTAGTGCTAACAACCACTCTTTAGTGACTTGAGATACAGAATGTCTGTCATCATGTTTTAGCGGCACAGCTGAATCTTAGGTAGAAATGTTGATGATAAGTCTAAAAATAGCTCTGAAGAGTTCTTTGAAAAGCTACTGCCAACTTCCTGAAAAGTCAGGTAGTAGCACAGTGGAACAAGGAATAAGCCCTGCCTTGGGGGCAGGTGAGGTTATCTCTGACAGACAGCCAAAGCACAGCATGTATGAGAAAATCATTGAAAAGTCATGACTGACAAGAAAGCAAGATATTTTTTTTTGTCCCTTGTGATGAATATTAATCTAACTATAGGACATTTGCTTATAAACTTCCAAAACTTACTTATAAAAAGAAGGCTGCAAGTCCAAAGAAATAGTAGTAGTTCAAAGATCTTAATTTGAACATACATGAATTGCATAGTTATTCAGAATTTTGGTAAGTACAAAACCTCAGAGGAATTAATGAATTCTGTCCTGAAAGGTAATGTCCATAGCTAAAGCTCTTCTTAAATCCCTGCTCACTTCCTTCACATGTTCTTGCAAAACCAAGAAGCTTCATTTTGTTTAATCCAAAAGCCTGTCTATTTTCTGTCAGCTAGTCCCAAATCTCTAGAACTACAGATAACTTGGCAGAGTGCTTCTCTATAAATGGAGGATTTGTTAGTTAGGGTGCCTGGGAAGAGAGTCCATTTTGGAGGCATGTATTTTAAAACTTCAGTTATGGGTAAGTGTGAGTCTGTGGCTGAGGCCAAGAAGGAAAATCGTATGAGCAAAGTATTTGCAACGTTTATAATGTGCTGTCTGGAAGTGGAGGGAGGAAAGGACAACTGAGCAGGTAGAGGAACAGTGGGGATGCAGTCAAGGTCAGAGTAGGGGTATCGCTAATAGTGGGGAAAAGAGACTTCAGATTTGCTTTGAACTGTAGGAAACTGAGGGCACTATAGACACAAAGAGAGAGTAATTCAAAGTATTTAAAGCTACAGTTTAACTGAAAAAGTAATTTCTACGTTTATGTGATTTCGATGGCACTGAAAGGGTAGCTGTTCCTCCAATAAAAGATACAGAGAATACTTGGAAGTAAAGGAGTAGGGCATCCATCTATCTTACTCCATGTTCTTATAGCTTATGGTATGTGCCAAGCTATAAATCTGAGTGACCAGGTTTTACAAGATACCTTTAAACTGTTAGCTTGTAATTCTGGTTTTGTTGGAAGTTTTGTTGCTCACTGCAGTGGAATGAGGAGTTGGCCTCTGAAGTGGTATATTGTGTTTCTGACATGCTTTAAAACAAAAGCCTAATCAGCATCTCCACTGCCTATCAGTTGCCTAATGTACTGCAGGTCAGTCTGTCATGGGGCATATGCTTCAGCTCAAGGTGTCTTCTGGCTGGCTCGCTCAGACTTTCTTACCCATGTGAATCCTCTGAGGCTAGGGCAATTAATCCAATGGACAAGACCATATATGAAAATAGAAATAGGGGCTGAGCAATCCACAAAATCTGGGCTTTGTCCAATTTCAATAAAAAGTAAAATATTAGAAGACAGGGCGTTTTTGTTTTGGTTCTGCATCTTGAGTGCAAAGGAGTCTGTGGGGAGTGACGTGTGGTTTCTGATTAACTAGAACTCTAGCTATAGAACAAAATCAATCAGCTTTTTACTGGGGATGTGCAATAGTAAAGGATATACTTCAAGATCAGCGATGTCAGAGACTACATGATTGCAGTGCTGTGCTCTTTAAATTTCAAAATTATGGTCATTATCACTTTTAAAATACAGTTT
The DNA here is from genome assembly GCF_964237585.1 of Gallinula chloropus. Lineage (NCBI taxonomy): Eukaryota > Metazoa > Chordata > Aves > Gruiformes > Rallidae > Gallinula > Gallinula chloropus. The sequence continues at coordinate 25,382,663 of NC_140090.1, read as the reverse complement.
AAAAGTTTTTATGTTAAAAATACATTTTAAACATTTGAAAATAGGCTGCAGTCACAAATTTCATTATTTTCTGATCTTTCTTTAGAAGTCCTGAGCTATCTGGCTTTCACATGGGATGCACACCTTTTGCTCTTTTGGATAGGTTGTTTCGGATATAGATTTTTCAAGTACTAAGCCTTAGGAATATTATCATTCACTTCTACCCATCATTCCCAATTATGCCCCATTGTACCAAACTAAAGGACTTTCTTCTTTACAGTGTTCATGCCTCAAACATTTGTGATGCAGTGAGGGGTACGGATACTAATTTCCATTTAAATTAATCCTAGTAATAGCAGTAGGAATGGTGTTCCATGGTTGCATTTAATGGCATTAATAACCTCATTACATTATTTATTTCAAAATTGTCTCTAGTCAACTCATAGATACCTTTTGAGGAGCGCTTTCTCTGCAGTGGAGTTAGTCTGTGGTTCCTATCCTGGTCACAAGGTTCGTAAAGGTGACGCTTGCTGTTCTGCTGCTTGGTTTACTGCCGTTCCTTTGCGCAGTAACCTTGCAGTCACTTCTTGCAACACTCTCTGTGCATATGTGGTGACTTGAGACATTTGTTAGATTACATGAAAGGTCTTTAAGCCAAATGCTTGCTCTAGCAGCTGCAGATGATATCAGTTTACTCTTAGCTGCCTGCTCTTGGGACATTAAGAACAGTCTCATTTTACTTTTTGAGTCCCTACTGAAGTTTGGCCATTGAGAAATAGCATCAGATAATGAAAAGGATGGGATCTTATTGCAGCTCAATAATAGCAAGACAAGCAAACAAAACCTTCAGGTACCCAGTTAAGTAAAAAGTAGAGACTTAATATGCTGTATCGATACATAAGAAGCCAATAATAGATAACTTAAGAAGCTAATAACAGTCTTCATGCTTCAAAAATAGATTACTGGAATCTCTGTAGCTCTTTGAGTTAAAAGAAAGGACTGGCTTCTGTGGACTGGGAGGGGGTGTGAGCTGATTACAGAAAAAACAAACCACAGAACAAACAATAAACTTCCTAATACTTGGTCTAAATAGGAAATCTTTATCCAGATACATTTAACATGCCAAGTCTGTAAACCTGGGGGGTTATTTTTTGCATAGTTGGAAGACTAGTTAGAAGATTTGGGAAATCCTGTTACAGCTGTTTGAGAAGTGCTTTGACATGTAGTTATGCAAGTCTAACAAAAATGAGGTTCTCAGCACTGTCTTTGCTTTCTAAAATTAAACAAAGGGAAGACTTAGAAGAGAGAGAATTGCTTCTTGTAAATCCAAACATCAGGGACTGAAATCCTAGACCCTTAGAGCAAGAAAAGTGTAAGAAATGTTAAGAAGCATAGCAAAGTTTCTACAAAGTCAGTATTTTATATCCAATTGTGAGTCATTCAGTACTTAAAAATTATATAATGCTGTCAATTATGAATACAAATCCAAGGGGAATTTTAAGACCTTTCATCAGAATTTCAAACCCCTGATACCATAAGGATTAATTCCCTAAGGAAACATGAACACAAATAATGAAGTACCTGACACTGACTTCTGAGAAAATACACAAACTCGTATTAAATTGCATCTGGAATGATTGTTCACACCACAAGAAACAAAAGGATGAAAGATACACTTACTGGAAGGGCAGCAAGGTTTCTTCATCTGAGCTGTTGCAAGGACATTGTGTGGTGGTTGTAGAGCTTTGCCATACCCTGCCCAGAGCCCCTGTCTCTGAGCAGCAATGCAGCTTCTCTGCCAAACTCGTCAAGGGAGAGGCTTCCTGCCTCTGCACCTTCACGCCAAGGCATCTCTCATCTCACTGAGTAAAGTGCACCAAGGAAGAGCAAAGCTAATAAAGCAAGATAACAGTTAGGTCTGTGCTTTTTGTGTTTATTGCTAGAAGTTGTTAGATGATCTATGGGTGTGTTTGCCAGTTTCTGTGTCATTCTTCGCTTTCATAATTTGATTGGATCCCTGCTAAAACTTGATATGTTTGACCTCAAGTTACTCTAAGTCTTAAATGCAATTCCTTTGCACTTGAGTAGTCTGAGTGCCCTTCTCCTTCGCCCCCAAAGTTTGTCCAGATATTCTCATTCTCGAAGCTATTTAAAATAGAAATAGAGCTGAAATCCTAGGCACATCTCTACCACTGCAAGTCAGCTGTCTATAATTATCTCAGGGCAGTATTTTTTTTTTTTTAATGTAGTTGTCATGTGAAAGAAACTCTTACTTTCTCTGAGGAAGTTAACTGTTTTGGTTTTTCTCAGGTGTGCTTAAATGAACTAAGCTACACTTCACATAGATGCTAGTACAGTGTCTCTCACAAGGAATTTGTGTGAATAGCTCTTAAAATTTAAAATCACACCGTTTTATATTCCTCTTAATTTCTGTATAAATGTTAATCTTCAAATAGTACGTGACCTTGAAGTTACGACTTCTTTGCTTTATTTCATTTTGAGTTCCATCTGGAAATTTTGTCACTGAGCAATCTTTTCCTAAAGTCTTCCCCTTATAAAATGATCTTTACATATCACCTTTTCAATTGAAACCTTTTATTTCTTCCCCATCACACACATTTCTTTAAATTGTACTTTAGAGGAGATTTTTCTCTCCCAAGGTGGGAACAAATCCAAATGTATTTGTTATGAGTGCCAGAGGGACTGAGCTGAAGCTGCCATTCAATTGTTTGCTTTTTCCCTTTGAGCTTCACCTAGTTTCATGATGCGTGGACTTCTTGCCCTTCCATTCATTCAGGCTTGACTGTGGGTTCAGAAGGATCAGAAACTTAGTCATTTTGTTAGCAGGTTTATCTCCTCCCTTCATCCCTCTTTTTAGAGACATGGCTTGGCAACCTGTCAGAAGTGATGTGCCAGACTGCATTTTTCCATCGGCAGCCAGAGACCAGAATGATGGCTCAGGCTTGTCAGAAACTGGCAGCTGCTGCGGTGTTGGTGGGGTGATGCCCAAGTCACAGCCCTACACGGAGTCTGATGCATGCCCTTCCAAAAGCAGATAGAGTGCTGGTGTTGAGCATTCCTGTCACGGGCTGTTGATGGCTCTGAATAAGATGCCAAAAGAGGAGAGCATTTTATCTTTTTGGAATGAGTTCCTGTCTTGCTGGGCATCTGGCCGGCTGACTTGTTAAAGCTGTGCAATCTCTCCATGACTGGACAGATCTAGAGCAGGACCTGCTGAGGCAAAGCTGAGGTTGGAATAATGATGCTTCTCAGAGTGGGCAAGGAGCTTATTTAAAATAGTCTTGCCCTCCTTTTTGATCAAGTTAGTTTTCACTCCTCTATGTTGCTGTGATTATCTGCATCATGTCCCTTAGAATTTGGGATTGCAGATGAGTGCTGTCTGAGATGCTGAATTAAATAACTGTAATAAAAACTTTTCATCATCGTGTCTGCTCTTCTACCTCAAGTAATAGAAAAGCATTTGCTCAAAGGAACAAAAAAGTAGAGTTCTTTCAGGATGTTATTCCCACCTTAAGCACCTTTGCTATAGATCAGAGAATCTGTAAAACTAGGATCAATCCATGTGTTTAATTTCAGCTTATCAATAGAATGTTCTCACTCAGCTGGAATCTTTCCGGAACAGACCCTCTACTGTCACAGCCTGCTTGTTCTTTCATATATTAATATTTAATATTTTTGCTTCTGTGAGCTGCAAAGTCAATTCAAGGCTTCTTAGCCAAAGCAGATTTTATCCAACGCGAGTAAAAGATCATAATCCTCAGTGTGAAGTGCTCTTTCTGAAGTGTCAACAAAAATATATTTTGGCACAGAGGTCAGGTTGAGGAAAGCTATAGGTTCACAGGAGGCTTCCATAGAGGTAAAAGGAGCCATGTGTGGGTAGTCAGGGCTGTGGGGGGCAAAGGCAGGGAGGGCAGAGACAATTCAACAACTAGGAAAGGGTGTGCAGGAGTCTTTCAACGGGGAGGTCTGGTGAGGAAGGAGGAAGAATCATCTTTATCTCAGTCTTCCTTCCCCTCTTGTGCATTATCCCTTATCACCTGCTGTCTTGCTGGAATATTTCCTCCAGACTGTGTCATCCTGCACCTAACGGGAACAGGCAAATCAGGGTCTGTTCATGAGGCAGGAACTTGAGGGGCTGAAGCTGCTTCTTCTGCTGGGGAAGGGTCAGGCACCCACCTGGGAATAGGTTTTGTGTTCTTGCTGCTACTGAGGCACTGGGAGAAGTGCAGCAGTATCAGGTGGAGAGTGGGGGGAAGGGTCTTGTATAGGAAAATATTCCTTCAGCTGTCCCTGACAGCTGCTTGCTTTGCCTTCTGGTTGCCTTTGCAGGACAAGACTCTGCTTTATTGCCTTCTGTCTCTGACCTGCTGTACCAAACCAGGGATACTCTGCTTTTATAATGATCTTCAGAAATTCTCTGACTCACCAACAACAGGATTTAAGATAGACAAGTCTTTAGGTGATACTCATTTTGATCACATGTGTTCTGTCCACTCAGCAGCTCGATCTGCTGTGACATGGAAGGAATTAAACATGTAGGACTGGAATCTGAAAGGTGCCAAGTATCCCAGGGCTGAGCGCCCGCAATTCCCATCAGTTACTGTAATGTGACTTAATGGATTATGAGCAGAGAGCAGTGGGATTCAGCTGTTAGTCCGAGCTACTATACAGACTCTGTGTAGGAAGGGTTGTGCTAGAGAAAAAGTAGATCTCTGTGGCTAGAAGAAAAAAATCAAGGAGAGGATCCTTGATTTTTTTTTTTCCTGGTTTGCATTATGTTTCTGTGGATGGAGCAGCAGTTTACCTGAGTTGGTGAGGAAGATGAAGTATGAAACTTCCTTATTCCTTCCCATTTTGAGGTTATTTGCAACCTAGAGGCACATGGAGAGAAAATAAGGTAAGCATCTTGGTGTAGTGACTGTTGGATCCTTAAGGACATATGTTTGGATGCAACTTCTGCAGTGTTGATCTCTTGTGCCACAGCAGGGAGACTGTCTACTCTGTGGCTGTTCATTACCAGTAGACCTGGGGTGGGCAAGAGGAAGCACAAGTCTGTTTTTTGTCTTTTGGGTTTTTTATTGAGCAAGACTTTGATTCAAAAGTTACTATTTATAATAACTTCCATTAAACCCTGAGACTCCATGCCAGCAAGTAGCATCCTATTGCTAAAGAATAAGCATTTCTCAAGCATTAAAATTGCTATTCAGCTGTTCTTTTGTCTCCATGGCAACTTTAAGAGTAACAACAAAGCAGTAGGTGAGGTTGTCAGCCAAAAAAATCTGTAATGCTTAAGTGATTGTTGATAGCAACAAAATGGATGCCAGTGCAGGGTCACTTCCATCCAGTAATAGATACTGCACCTATGGCTGAAGTATTGTATGTGACATTTTAAAGCAGAAAACATACCAGAAAAAGTACAGTTGATGCAGCTGGCAGTTTTTATAAATTATACATGAGATACCATTTTAAAATTCACAGGAAGCTGTGGTTTACCTTCTCTAATGGAATGAGTTGCATTGAAAAGCAAAGAGCTCCTTCTCTACACAATACGTGCCGCCTGGAGAGGAGCTCAAGCTTTCTCCTCCATTAATGGAAGAGAGAACAAATGCCACTTTAGAAAAGTGGGGTCAGTTCCTAAAGGGGATAAAAGTTAAAGGTTAAAGTTCTTATCTAGCTTCAGTGTTGATCTGAAAAAAGAAGCATGTTAAGAAAAGGCAATGCTTTCTTTACATATAATAAAATAAAAGGTGGTTGGGAGGACTTACCAGTTTTTGATCTTAACCCCATGGTGCCAGGGCTTGGGTATTTTACTGATGTGTAAAACTGAAAATTGTTTGTGGGGAAAAAAGCTAGGAGGAAATCAGACACTGCTGGGACTAGTGCTAGAAGCCAGTTATGAGAGAACAATTTCAGAAAAGGATGCTTGGTGTTGAAGCAAAGAATAGGAGTTACAGCTGTTACTGTGTAGTTGAGGCATACTAAATGAGGAAATGTATCGTTAAAAGTAGTGACAGATGAGTTAATGAAAACAAAATCATATTATTTCCAGTAATTTGTGTCTGATATTTGACAAGCCTCTTTGAACTGTTGGTGCTAGCTGTACTGTGGGAGTTGTGCCTATTAATCACAGAATCATAGGGGTTGGAAGGGACCTTGAGATCATTGGGTCCAACCCCCCTGCCAAAGCAGGTTCCTTAGGACACGTGTACACATGCTGTCAGTGCAGCAGGTAGACACGTACCTTTTGGAATCTCAAATTAGCTGAATTTGAGTGCTACTTTCTCCAATTAATGTATCGGGTTAGTGCCTTCTTTTTTTGTAAAGATGTCACCTCATTTCTCGAATCCAAGGTTCCACATTGTTTGAACTGTCCTTTATCAAAGAAGGCTTTTCTCCCTTATCAGAAAGATGGAGGGTGGAGATTACAACCAGACATTCTTCAGACTCTGGCTTGACAGCATCACACAAACCCCCTCAATGCAAGCAAGCAGAACAGCTTCATTCACTGACAACAGCTTGTGTTCCTTGATTACTTCTGACTGCAGTTACACCTGTTTGTGTCCCTCTTAAATGAAGACAACGTTGGTGTGTTTATTTTGTTAAAGTTATTTCGCCTGTTTGCACTACAAAACCTCACGGAAAGCTTTATTTCCATATTTACTTTCTCAGATACAGAAGCTTTCTGAGCAGTCTTATGTTTTCGAAAGTCCATAGGTAAACCCAAACCATATGTATTATTCAAAATAACATCTCTGAGAAGGTCCCAGGTACACTAGACTTTCTTAAAACTCTTAAGTAAACTAAAATTCTAACCTACATAATTTTTGACTGCTCATATGCCAACTTGTTATGTGACAACTTAAAAGTTAATCTGTGATCTTATAGCAGTTATTCATTTGTATGCTTACAGCTTCCTCTGCTTTGCAGTTTGAGAGCAGATCTGCTTAAAGGAGTGATACAGCCACTGCTGTGATTAAAGAGGAAGTGCAGGTTTCAGAGGAGAGCACTGTTACTGTTAAAAGCTACTTATTACTTGCTGTTAACAGCTCTGTAACTTTCTCATGAAAAGTTCAGGATCAGTTTGAATGAACTAATGAAACTTGTCCTGGATGTTTTCTCTTATATATTTTTAAGGCTTATATGAACAGCTGTCCTTCAAAACACTGACCACTTCAAACCATTGCCTTTAGAGCCTGCATCAGTGCTGACTACAAAAGGGATGCACATCTCTATAAGAGGTATTTTCCCAATCAGCATTTGAACTTATTTTGTGTTAAGCTGCAATGAGGAAAAGTGGAATAGCCAGCAAGAGGAGGCTCTTGGGACAGACAGCAAGCCCCCCTGGATGGTGGGCATAGGAGCTTAAGGCAAGGGCTCAAGTTTTGATGTGAGAGGTACCAACAGAAGTTTCAGAGGAGAGATAGGAGTCAGATGGGGAGGAATAAGTCATCTTGCATATTCTTACCAATTCTGCCATCAGTTCATCAGTCTGATGTCTGAGCAAGCAACTAAAAATCCTGTTTGGACGTGCTTTATGGTCAGCAGAAAGGCACTGCAAGGAAGTTCACAACTGTCAAGATTTCTGTGACTTTTTACTTTTAACCTGTGGAGGGTAGACATCAGGGCAAAAAGCTGCCACTTCCACATTTGTCAGATATATTCAACTATCTGTGAGCCAGTAAGAGAGAATCTTGGGAATCTAAATGAGAGCGAAATAATCTTGAGGAAATATGTTCAATGAGATTAATTAGTACAGGTTGATGGAAGTGTGGGACAGTAGTTACCAGGTCACTTAAAATGGACTATATCCTCATGAGAGAATAACAGCAGCACTTGAGATTGGCAGGGTCCTTATCACAGAGTGGTTATAACATAAGTAGTTGGGGCTTCTCTGTAACCATTGTCTCTCCTGAAGAGGACAGCTGTGTACATATTAGTGCCATATTTGGCTGTATGTTTGTAATAGGAAGAACTGAAGATCACCAGGTAACTCCAGGCTGGCCTCATGCCAAGCACTGCTGCTTAAGCAGTATCCCTTCAGGCTCAAATCTCTATCTTGTCTTACAGTGGAATTTTATATCCCATTTCAGTCCTCTATCCTGTGCTTGCACCTTTTGGGGAGCATTTCCCTTTTGGCATGGTGTGTGTGGTAAATCTGACTGATTCCCTAAGTTGCGTGTCCTACAAGCAAGACTATTATTGCCCCTAAATCCAGCTGTATAAGCTCTTCTGAAAACTGATGCTGCATATGATTCTTTTGTGCTGTGATTTGTGTTCAGTTGTTTTTGCAAGCCAAATATGTATTTATACTTATGTAACTGTAACATTTCCAGTGTAACTGAAACTTTGAGCAGTGGGATTCTGTGGTGGTTTAGCCCTGGCTGGAGGCCAGATACCCACCAAAGTCAGTCTATCACTCCCGTTTTCAGTTGGACAGGGGAGAAAATATATATAGAGAAGCTTAGGAGTCAAGATAAGGACAGGGACAGAGAGAGACACAGAGATGAGCAAGGGAGAGATTCACGCCAGAGCAGGTTTACTGGGGAAGGGGGAGGCTTTTGGCCCTGTGAAGGACTGGGACTCAGGATCTTCAGATTGTATTGTCTATTCTCACCCAAACTGCAGCTCCCCCTTCTCTACCAGTATCCAGCTACGCAAAACTGCGACAGATTCCAAACCTCCAGGGAAAAATGTACTATACAGCTACGTTGTTCTCACTGGTTTAGGCAGTTCTCTCAACATCTAGTTGCTAGTGAAGGATGAACCTTGAAATGCATGAGTACTTGTTTTAATTCCAATCAGTATTCATAATTAACAATTTTAATCTATGTAATTATTTTCCTTTATATTTTCTCTCAAGCAACTGAAGTTCCAGACTGCAAGCCAGATCATCATAGTTGTCATTATTTGCTATTTACTCTGCAAATATCACATTATTTTGCTGGCCCGTCTTTTATAGGTGAGACGCACTAGGGATTTTTGTACTTCTCAGTGAATACCTGTTTACAGTTCTCTAAGATTGGTATCAAAGATGTGATTTTTTTTTTTTTTGGAGATACTCAAGTATACAGAAAATGCACCAAATTCCATGGAACCAATAGCAGACATCTTTTATTATTATTATTATTATTCTCCTGCCAGCGTTTCACTTACCTTTACGACTTTTCCCTCAGTTCTGAGTGCTATTTATAGTAAAGTGATTTTTCAAATAATATGGAGTTTGACACTGCAGATTTAAGGTAGAATACTTGTGTTATTTCCTGTAGATGGATTGGATGCCTTGAGATTGTCTTTTTTTTTGCTTTTCATGATTCAGTGATCAGCTTTCCATCAAAATGCTTTGATGTATCTAGTAATAATGGATGAAAATTGCCATCACTGTAGAAAAAGTAAATATAAATTCTTTGATAGATATTTTGCTTTGTTGCAACTTGTACAAATCCAAATATCCCTGAATGAAAGCTGTCTTTGCTTTTTGCTGATTCAGCTCATGGTGTTTGACATGCAAGCAAATGTTTATGGTTAAGTGTAAAGGACACAGCATCTAGTGGCTGTGCTCATGGTATTTATCATGAACTTTGCTAGAAATGCATTATGGAAAATTAACATTTAAAATCAGAAACAACTTATTTTTGGTAATAATGAAGCTTATATTTACTACAAAGGTAAGCAATGCTGCTCTTGACTATTATGCATGTTTGTCCTTAATATGAAAATAAGCGTTCCGTGAACAAAAGTTCACAGTTTCGTTATGGCCATGGAACTTTCCATTTCATGTGCAGTGGTAGTACAACTCCATACAAGTTGCTTTGACAAAAATAGCATTTATACAAAGTGGAAATTTCCACTTGCGGAGAAAGAGGGAATCTCAGCAACCTTCTTTTCCGAGAATTTGCAGCTGCTACTGTATTGAGAATTACTAAAATAATTGTCAACCAGCAGGTTTGACAGAAGTATTAATGTGAGAAGGTTTTCTACTTTATTTGTCTGCAGGAATAGGTACATAATTCCTATTGGAGTTATTCTGTTAGTGTTTGTATTGTTCTCTGCATTTCAAGTGCAAAAAAAGTACCACAGGAAAGTGAAAATGCAAGTTTCAAACAAATAAATGCTCCTTTCTTTTTAGCTCAAGTTTTTATTTCTTGATGCAAAGAAAGACAGAGATATTTCTATGTATTTCCATGTTATGATGTTAAGATTTTTGATGAACCTGCTTATGCAGGAGGGACCTACTTATGTGGTGTAGAATGGACATGGTAGGATACGTTCACTGAGGGATATCATTGATGTTAGCTTGTAGCATACGTGGATGCTTTTGTTTCCTTCTGTTAAATTTTGCTTTATTGATGTCGTGACCAAAACTTGTGATATAAAATTGTTTCTGAAGGACATAGTCTCCTTGAAATCAAGTAAGGCCATGTTTGTACTTCATAGAAGAAAAGGTTGATGCTGGTTATAAATAACATTGCAATTTGTCTTTAATGACTGCAACCATAGTACCCATTGCAGGTCATCTAATCTTGTCCTTGTCAATGTGGGATTCCTTCACTTGTACATACAACATTTCAGTCTTGATATAATTGTGTGAGCAGTTGAGATTCCCAAATTCTCTTGGTAGATTATTTCCACAATCTGGTTCAGCTCAAAAAGGCTGCCACCATGAATGTTAAATAGCACATTGGTGTCATGAAGCTTTTCCTGATGTTCAGACCTGTTTTTCTCAGTTACGTCCTTTTATTTAAGTTCATTCTATTCTCCAAACCTTTCAGAATTCTTTACTTCAAAAGTCTTTCAAATACCCTGGCCCCCCTCTTGCCTTTGCATCTGTCATGTCTTGTTCCTAGGGCTTTCGTATTTAACTTCTTGTATTTTCTAGACTTCCCAGGGCTTGCTTCTTGTATTGCTTTGCCTCAGTCTCTATTCAATTTGCAAATCCTTTTCAAGTAAAAGGTACCTGCTGCTCAGCACAATAAGCATCATCAGACAGGGACTGATAAATCCTTGCTTCATGTAAGGGATATACATTCATACTTTGAGCTTTGTCCCTCATGCTGTGGCCAGCTTATGAGGCTGCATGCATGATGGTTTTATGCAGAAGAGAGAACTTTTTTCTTCTTCACCTTAATTGCTACTCTGGTAGGTCAGTTCCTCACTCTTGCAACTCAAATATTTTTTGGAAACACATCAAACGTTTATACTAGCTATACCTTTTTTCATATTTCTTACTACAGGACCAAGGTCATCTTTAAAAACTTTTCAGACAGAATGTTAGGATATTTTTATTTGCTGTAGTTTTTGCCTATGTCATATTTTGACTCAGCATTGCTACCTGATGGATTGATTTATCGATCTATAATGTGTACTTACCCTAACATATAAAGACCAGGTGGTCTTAATGATTTATAGATTTTCTCTATTGTATTGTTTGAATCTGCACGTGCAGAAATAGAAATACTGAACAAGGCTTGTCTTGTCCAAACATCTGTTCTTGTAGGCACCAAGGTTTACAGTCCCAAAACGAACTGAAGTTTTCTAATTCTTGCCACACTGAAATCTAGATGCTCTTATGTTGTTATCTTATTCCCATCTTAAATTCATTTTTCCTATCCTTCATTGTGGATAGCAGGAACTAAAGACTGTGCTGCAGGTGAGATCTTGTGCCATAGGATGACTACTTCTCATTTGGTGAATTCCTCAGTGTTTTGGGTTTTTTTTGCATGTAAAATATGTAGAATGAAGGGTCTTCTAGAGTTCATTGTTGCAAACAGTGCTGTTAAATCTGGAAAAAAATTATGTTTATAGCTCCATTCTGTTCTGGCTCCAGTGTTGTCTAAAGAAAACTGTGCATCTCTCTTCTTTTTCTCTTTTTTTTTTTTTGAGGTTATCAGTTAAGTTCCCCGATCTTCTGTGATATCAGGCCTATACTGTAGTTAAGGAGAAGTTTAATCCATGCTCTAATACCAAATACATCCAGAGAATGCTTTTGAAAGTTCTGAAAAATGCCACAGAAAGTTCCCAAGGGTGTAGTTACCGTCAGTGGAGGTGAAGGTAGATCGCTCACGCTGCCTGTTGTAGGTGACCGTGTTCAGAGTGTGTAGGCATCTTCTGAAGATGATTGATCTCCTGAGATTACTTCTGAAAATGCAAGTTCACACTTGCTTCTTAATCAGCAGTGCTTAAGGAACCTTAGCTTCTGAGTTAGGAACTTTGGTTAGGTTACACAACAGTCAGTGTGTGGTTTCACTCTCAAAGGCTGTGTCTCTTGCAGAGATTCATGGCATATTTTAAACCCCTTGGGAATGCATACTCAAGTGTGAAACCATGGCTGGTGTATCCACAGGAACATACAAGCCCTGACCTTAACTAAGGAGCCAGTCTTTCATGCCCATCTTCGCAAACTTCTCTGCTGAATGTGTGCTACTGTAGCAACTCTTTATGCAATGATCCGTATGATTCGGGACATCTGCACAGAAATGGAGGGAGAGCTGCAGCGTGTAGCCCAGGATGATGGAAATAGAGGAGTCATTAAGCTGTGAACCTCTCCCTGGAAGGAGAACCTGCAAGGTTCTGCTTTTCTTGTTTGCTGTGGTCTTCCTGCTACAAAGGCTTTTATCTCTGTGAAGTCAGAACTGGGTGACCTTTCCATTGGGTGTCTGTGTATTCTATGTCTGCGCTCAGTTCCTCTGCAACAGTTTAAGAATATTCAGCAAAGATCATGTAGTAATTTCTGATCACCTAGTATCAAAGTGAAAACACGAAACAAGTGCTAACAAATAGCATGGTACCTCCTCTTACTACTCCTTTGCATTGAGAAATACTAGATACAGCATCTGACCCGGCAGCTGTTGTTTCTACACAGGGCTCCTCCTACTGAAATTAATCGGCCAGATTTCACACTTGTAGTGCTGCTAATCCGAGTGACTCTGCGAGCAAATCTGACAGATTTGCACCAGGGTACCAGATCCAAGTTTGGATCATTTTCCAGAGTTTTGTACATCACACATCATACCTCCAGGCCTTAAGTTTATAAAAGCAGACTTACCTCCCTCGGCTTTGCAGATATAAGCCATTAAAAGAGAACAGCGGAGGTGTTTTTAAGATTTGTGTCTAAAAGTATACCCTTACGAAATGCCTTCAACTGTGATTTCAAAATCTCACACAAATAATCCTCTCTCCAATAATCTGTGTTGGATTTCAAGGTTTTTACTCTCCCTGTTGCTGTGAGTATCATTATAACAGCTAGAAACATCGTGAGGAGGAAGGAAGATGTGTCTTTAACAGCAGAGTTTTCTCTCTTTGGTGTCTTTTGCCAGTTCTCACTTCACAAAAACAAAAGGTTCTTTCTTTGAATTACATAGCTTCATCTCTCATTGTTGCGTTTCAAACCATGAGTTTTATGTAAAGTGTGTGTTGCCTTTCAGTCAGAAAAGCCCCTCTCACTTCAGTCTTAGCAACCATTAAGTATGAAGTAAGGTTAAATGTGTGTAGCACTCTTGAGAGAATTAAGAAAAATGTTTAAACATGAATTTAAAGCCCAGTGATTGAGAGTTTAAGCTCGTTCTTAAACAGGAATCAGGACAGAGGGGAAAAACTGTAAAGTGTTCATTGCTTTGTTCTTACTTCTCAGAACGATAGGCTTCATTATGTAACGTAGTATACAACCAGGGATTTAGAAAGTGAAAGGGCAAGAACTTGCCTGTTCCAGGAGGCAGGCTGAAGCCTGTATGCTGTTTAGATCCGTCTTTAAACTAGGATTTAGGGTACTAAACATGAGTTAATGCTGCCATGTTATCAACTAAGATACCATCCTGAGAGATATAACCAGAAACGTAGTGTGGCAGGCATGAAATTTGTCTGCTGCACTGCAGGAAAGATGAGGGCCAGTTCAGGTGAGACTGGATGAGAACGAGAGGCATCAACACATGCAGGATTTTTCTGTTCAGCCACCCCCATCTTGGTGCTCTCCATTTCACGACTGTGAGTTCAGCCTCAACAGCTCACTGGTCTTGTTGAAAGCAAATTTCTCTTTTGTTAGTTTGTTCTTAGTTTGTTTCCAATGGGTCTAACTCCCTGTGATGGGTGAAGGGGAGTGCGGAGAGCTGGAGGGTGATAGGGCTGCCCAGCCCGCTCCCAGCGTGGTTGTGGAAAGTAGGTGCAAGCTGCATGGCACGCTTTGTAAAAATGCTGTCATGCCTGTTGTACACCAACTCTCCTGTTTATTTCTCTTTATTTTCAGTGTAGTGTGTGATTAATTAGATTTAATTTATAAAACGAATCATATTAAAGGGATATTAATTAGTTTCCAGGAAACCAGAGGTGGCTTTTTTTGAAAGACTAATACTAGCTGAAGTGCTCTTAAAAGTCAGTTTGAATGTTCTATTAAAAAAGTTTCTTCTTTGGTTCAGCCTTGATGTAATTTAACAGAAGCATTCTGTTACATGCTGCTGTTTGTGTGCATGTCTCTTCTTGAATGTAGCTGAGGGTAGGATTGTCAGAGTTCATGTCATGAAGTCTTTGAAAACTTAACATGTCTTTGTAGTGTGCTGTTGGACCCAAAGCTGAATAAGGTCTCTGGGGCTTAATGTTCGATAAGCTCCCAAGTGCAGTGACCTGTCCTAATGGATCTGTTAATTTGAAATCTATTGCCTTCATTCTTCCCTGTGTAAGAGAGGGTAGATGGCATGTATTATAGTTTTATAAATTTTCAAGTTCTTACTTATTCATCAGCCCCGACTTTGAGAATAAGTAAAGCAGTAGACCTTAATTCAGGAGAGACAGGATTTGTGGACTTCAATCTTCTGAATGTCGGAACCCCACACTGTCTGTGTAACCTTGTGCTCTGAGGTCCCCTTTTATGAACTTATTCAAACATTCAAGCAGACAATTTTTTTGTTTTCCCAGAAGTTATTTAAAATGCAGCTCTATAGCAGCCAGATAGCTTTTAACCCCTCTAAGTTAAATTCTAAGAACAATAGCAGGGAAAATGCCACTGAAATACAGTTTATCAGTCTTTTAGGTTATGTTTGATCGGGTGATGTCAGTAGCGGGCTGCTCTCCCTCTGGAGTCAAGTTGCAAACACTTTCCTCAAGGGTAATTAAAACTAAGCACACAATTACAACAACCCGGATTTGTTCAGGCTTGCTGGTTGCCCACTGTCTCATAGCACCTAACATCACAAAAGCACCATGTTGAAATGAAAGGATTATTTAGCTCTGTGTTAGGCTGCGTCTACGTTCAAAAGCTGCCGAGGAGGCGGATTATAACCTTAGAAGCAAAGGTAAGCAGCATGGCACTGATTAACAGTGGGAAGCCTTTATGGGACTACGTGGTTTGTGTTTTATTATGCTTCTGCTATGCTAAAATGATTCATGGTGGTGTGCTCATAACAAAATCCTCTGCGGCTTCTGTACAGTGTAAAGTGCTGGTGAACTTGTATTATCTGTCTTCAGTTTGTAAATATCCCAAAGAACTTTGGTCAGAAATCTTGTGCTCTTTTTGCAGCTGAGTAAAAGTGGCTTTATTAGTATTTGTATGTGAGAGAAGTGTTGAATCTGGCTCCTGATTTCTTGAGCAGGGTGAGGCATCTCTGGTTTTTGTGTTTCCAAGTACAGTGCAATAGGGTGCACTAGTAACATGTAAAGCTCAAGAAAAGGGTCTCTGGCTTGTCCTTGGTTGGGACTTTTATGTGTGTGGACTCTGAAAAGGAGATGTAGTGTGCCATCTGATTAAGAGAGAGTTGAAATTCTCTGGGAAATACTATGGAGAGATTCTTCTTGTTTTAGTTGGAGGCAGCAGATAGCGCACCAGGAAGAACTTTGGGAATGTTTGGGAAGAAGACTTTCCCTTCTGTAGTGTTAACCAGGAAATGATGAAATAGTTCTTTTGGTCTGTAAACTACTTCTAAGTTATCTAGGAATTTCTTCAGAAAACTTGTCTCAGAAAAAAGGATTGTATCACTTGGGTTTAGCTTCAATGGCATTTGTGATAAACCTTTCCATTACCTTTGCACATTTGGCCTCTTTTGGATGGATGTTTAAATGCTGTGTACCCCATGCCATGGCAAAGCAGTTAAATTCAGTGTAGAATGTAGGCTACATGGACAATGTCATGAAGACTTTTCAATTTGTGTCTCCTTATGGCCCCTTTTCTGATTTCTAAACAGATTAGGCTAAATCATGTTGTTCTAAAACATGTGCCTAACCATGGAAACGATAGCAACCAAGGGGAAGATTGTGACCGAAACTGTGACTTTTTGGATAGAGATGGGGTGAACTGGGTGTTCAAACTTGTTCTGAAATTTCTGAGAAGTTGAAACATTTTTGGAAGAAAAACTAGATTTAATTGAGTATAGGTCCCTGTTTCCATTACAGGCAGTTTCAATAGACCACTTTAAACAATCTACTGCTGTTGCAGTCTTTTATCTGAAGGATATTTAGACAGCGATGCAAATAGAACTGATGAAAGAAAGGTAATACTGGTAACTGTTTTCTAGAGGTGATTGTGTAATATGTGGGAAAAGCAAACGAGGCATGAAATTATCTGAGCTACCATGACTTTTAAGAAATTGTCTCATGTGGTTAAGTGATTAGACATATTGGGGAGGATGCCCGTGGATCTAGACTATTACCTTTGTGCACAGCACAGTTGAGCTGGAGTGTTGGACTGTTGAGAGGGAATAAGGAAAGAGAAGCCAACTGCAGACATAGGACCCCTCCCAAATGTAGAAGTTAAGACGTCATGGTTCTGACTGACTAGTAACAAAATGGTCACCCAGCAGCATTCCCAGTGATAGGCTTGTTGGGGTTTTGGCTTTAGGGGGTAACAACTCCAGAAAGAAAGTCAGTGTTGAGGCTCACTAAGGGTTAGATTATGAACTCAGGGGTGACAAAATTAGGGATAAATTTGGATTTTGAGAAATACCAGATTATATGAGAGGTGAGGTGGTGATAACAGATTCTCTAAAAAGTTACCTGGAATCCAGTCCCATGTCCTCAGTTATAAAACTTTTAGGGTAATGTAAATTAGGGTTTTTTTTGCTCATGATCCTGAGAAAGGAAGCTTCAGTTTATGATGAAATATTGTGTTGAATCCTGAACCGAGAGGGAAGGGAGTGCAGTGCTTCATCCTGGGACACTCACAGTCTTGATGCCCAGAATATGCACTGAGGGAAAAGATAGGGACTGGCATGGAAGTTGCACCGTGCTCTGGAAAAGATTGTGTCACAATGTTGTGGTTTTAATTAAGGGTGACAGCAGAAAAGCAAATACCCTCTCTCACTGTACCTTTGTATTGTGAGAGTGGAAAAGGTGGCAGGGTGAGTGGAGGTGGTGGTGTCTGGTTTAAATAAATCAAGAGAAAGGATCCTAAGGATTTCAGAAAGATCTCTATTCGTGCAGATGGCAAGAGAATAGAGAGCTGGAAAAGATGCAGCTGTTATTTCTGTCATACTTGGAAAACTTCAAAGCGAAAACAACTCCAGAGCAGCATTTCCTAGAAGCAGATAAGAACAGAGGAGGGGGCAGAGCTGCTTGCTCAGGCTGTGGATACCAGAGGGAGAGGCTGGAGCAAGCCAGGAGATTGTGAGAAAAAGAAATGGAGAGAGTGCAAAGCTCCATCTCACTTCAATGCAGGCAGGAGCATTGCATTTATTATTGCATTTATTAATAGCTGTCATTGATTCGAATAAATCCAACTTACTGCGCTCGATGGTGTTGAAGTATAACATGCCACTCTGTCAAACAGATTGTCTTGGTTGCTTTGGAAGTCTGGGGTGTTAGCTCTTCTAAGAAACCAATGACAATATTTCCATACTACCTATAGATAATAGCAAATCACATTTGTACTCCAGGCAGCATCTTCTGAATATAGCTAAGGATGTTCCCTAATTTATTTAATTGCTTAGACTTGACAAGGAGACAGTGCTAACAAATATGCTTTGATACTAGTATAGTATGTCTGGAGTTCACTTGGCTTGGGAATATGAATACTGCAGGAAAAAACGTGAAGCAGCAGAGCACAGCTGCCATAGAACATAGGCTGTCAGTTGTGCAGGTGTACCAGCCTTTCTCAGCCGCAGGAACACGACAGTGGTGGCCAAAGGAGGAAAGGAAGAAGACAGGAGCCAGTCACACATCCTCAAAAATCCAGGGAGGGACAGGGCTCTTCTAAATGTTATGATCTCACAATTGTCACAGAGTTATGTAAGGAAAATGCAAGATAATCTGTTCCACTACTAATTACTGGGTTTCCCACTCTATCTGTTCTGGTATCTTCTATACAGAACCTTCCTCTTGTAATTGTAAACTGTTGGAGATGCAGTGCAACTGCAAGGGGAATGAGATTTTTCTTTGTTTATGTTTTTATGTATTTGTAAAATACTGAAATCGCGGTTTCCTATTGTTATGCTTTTACCTCCTTCCTCTGCCAGGTAAATGGCAGTTTGTTCTCTATCATTTTGATGTATGAAATGCAGAGATTAAGGAAATAAACATTAACAGTTATTTTAAATATTGGAAAGAATATAATAGAGGTTTTCAGTATTGGCTTTTTCATTATTGTCTTTATCAAGTATATGGATAGTATTTATGATCTGGAGACTACATTTTTAATTTTTTAACTAAACATCCTTCAATTGTAAGACAGTGGAAATGGAAAACAATTAGGCATATGAATATTAATAGTTCATCGAAGTGAACGTAATTCCAAGTCATCCCCTAATATTTTAGTGAGGAAGGGTCTGATCTATTGAAGACTTCCTTACTTGTAAGTACAAAAAGGTTTATGTTTTTAGTTTTATAAATCTTACGTGAAATACATGCAATATATAGCTATAGTCATTTTCTGATTGTAAATAAGCTCTATATAATTATCAATATTGGGTGATGGTTGACATTTTGGATTGATTATATGCCAGAGTTTTCCATTAATTTCAGCAGCACCAGATTTCAATTTTTTTTTTATTGACCTAGTTGTTGGAATCCTACATGTATTTGAAATGTAGAAATACCTCATTTCACGGTATCTGATTTTATACAAAAGGAGAATAAGGAATTCTGTTAACGTGCCTTCATAAAACATTTATTTCTAGATGGATAATAATGGAAATACTAACTTTATGCTCAAGCATACTGAAAATCATGTTTTAATTTGTAGGGGGAGAATTATTTTCATAATCTGACATGTTTTTTAGATAAGTTATTCTTGAGCAAAACACAGATAATTTGTATGTTGCAGGGAAGTCACGTCAAAATGCCTCTGGGCTTCCTAAAGAAATAAGCTCAGAATGGTTGGCATGTCATTTTTTTATCCATACATTGCAATGGAAGGCCAGACCAGGACCAGTGCTTTCTTATCACTTGCCTTGTATGTGTTAGAGTGGCTCTTAGTGCTTATGTGTAGCCACAAGCTCTACATCAGGTTTTGCTGCCTTTCCTTGTGGTTTCTGAAAAAAACCCCCACACCTTTTAACGGCTTACCCATTTTTATTTGCTGAACATGGATGGGTGTGTATTGTTTGTACTTTGTAAAACCATTAATCAGTCAATGGAAGGTTATTCACTGACAGCTGAATATTATTGAAGAGGTATGAGTTCAGTGTGCTCTCCAAGTTTTAGATGATATGTGTGTATCAGTAGCTCTGACAATCATCATACCAACTCCCAAAGGAGCTCCATCCTCATTCATTTAGTGAGCTACAGTGTCGGGTGCCCTGGGGGCAGAGGCGCTGATGGCATTTTTCCTGTTGTCAGCTGAGGGCTGTGCCATGTCTCATATATGCTGGGCTTCTGCTTCAAGTTATTTTTAAAAATTAGTTGCCTGGGTAGTAAGTTATCTCTTTAGGATCATGTTAATTTGCCATTTGGGAAAATTTGTTGAAGTAATGGCCTCCTTGACTACTCTCCTTGACTACTTTTACTTTTGACAGAATGGGATTCCCATGGGTATCATAAGTCTCATTAATCGTAATACCATGTTGTGAGGAAGCAATGTTTGTTTTGCTGAGTGAATCCTGGAAAGAAAAAAAATCTTCTAAAATGCTATATTTATTCACATGTTTTTTATTTAAGAGGGAGGAATATCTTGAGGTTCACGGCCATGAGTATTTTTAATGGAATACTTCTAGAATAGCTCTTTCCTTAAGCATTTGGATATTGACAACTTGTGCTCAAAAACTCAGAATTATTTTACTTGCATTTGGTTTTGAGAGTTTATCTTAGGCATAAACAGAAACACTGACATTCTCTAACACCCATGTATAGCTGTAGCTAAACAAACAAAATTAGAAAACTTCTGAATCCTGTAAAATGATTGTACTGAGAAGGTAAGAAGACTGATATTTGTATTAAGTGTTGGAATAGATCTCAGGAGCTAATGTCATATAAATACCTAAACTACAAAATATACTGACTTGGAAGTGATTGATTTTCACCTGTCATTTATGGAGAGAAAAACTTACAATGAAAGCAGATAGATCTGGGACCTGATGCAACGGAGGCATCAGATATAAGGGAAGAAAGCTATTAATTTTATTGTGCATTTCTGTAATTAGGCGGGAGGATTTTTATAAACATAATTTAATTGTGCCAATCTTCCCCTAAAGCTGCATATAGTAAAGTGTCAGAAAGTCTTGTGCAAATTGGGGATATTTTGGTGGTGGTGTTTTGTTTTGAGTTGGGGGTGTTCTATTGGGCTTTTGTCCAAGGAATAGACAGTAGAGCTGAAGAGATTTTTATTCAGTATAAAAGCCTAGGTACTATCTCTGGCTCTAACCTGTTTATACAACTCTGTTTTGAGCTACAAAGTAAATACCTCTGACAGTGCTGAAAACTTCCACTGACAAATTAATAAACTGTAAGGTGCCAGAAAAAGCTCCTAGATTAACACCTGCAGAATCATCACAGATCCTTCTACGGAGCCATTTTCTGCGCTGCTGTCTCATGTGGCTCTGAAGGAAAGCTCTGTGAATGGAGATGGCAATGTGAGGTCTAAAGGCAGGATGGCAGTGCATAGTGTGGTTGTAGTCCGTAACAAATTCAGCCAGTATGGGCAAAACAAAAGGGAAAACTTATCCATCCTTGCGGAGATACTGTTGGCTCAAGCAGTATCTGAAAAACGCTGCACTTAAAAAGGTCAAAGGAGGGGAAAGCCCAAACTGACCTATCTCATCAGTTATATGGCAGCTCTTCCTAGGTCAGATGAGACTACTCAACATTGGTATAGAAAGAAAAGGTTCCTCATAGCTAAATACAGTCAGACAATTCAGGGATGAAAATGCCAACACAGTCCATCCATAAACTGAAAACTTTGTGTAATGTGCAGAAATAGTAGTGGGTATGAAGTTTTTCTGAGTGTTCTCCGATGCACAAATTAAACCAAAGGCACGCATGCGCAATCTGAGATGGATATAAATTGTCCAGTTCACAGGATATTGTTAATGGAATGTTTTTGTTCAGTTCAGAGAAGACCTTAGTTCCTTTTTTTGCTCTGCGTGTGGGCTGCTTCCTTGGTTTGGAGGATTAAAATATTGTGGTAGCATCTTTAGGTAACAGAAAAAAGGGAGAGTATTGAGTATGGCTTTAGATTTCTCTGTAGTTGCCTTTAATGAAGACTTTGGAAGAGCATGCTTTCAAGTCTGGAGAATAATTTCAAGTATGCTGAAATTTGTCCAAAAATACTCTCTAGATGAGTAAATTCTGCGGTTAAATTGGGTTTTTTTTTTGTGTGATGGTCTAATGTTGAGTCAAATCAGAGCAATTAATGTGCAGACATTGCACTTTTTTGTGTTAGTGATAAAAAAATAAATCACTTGAGAAAATCATAGAAACTAAACTTTCACAAATAGTTTTCAGGAGGTACAAAGGGAGAAATTGTGTGATTAGATTTGACTGAACTTGACACTGCTCTTACTTGAAAAAGATGAGCAGTGACTGCTAACTATGGCTGAAGTTAAGTGTGGCTGTCTCTGCCAAAACTGTGATTTTGCCATTCATGGCTTCTGCAGTTTTTCTGTGAAGCTGCAGAAGAGCTGTGTGCGAGATATTGGTAGAGGCTCCTCAAGTCCCCCGGTTCCTTCCCCCTTCCTGGCTCCCAGGTAAAGCATGGCTCAGTGGTCCCTGGGACTCCTCTTACCATGGGAGTGACCAATATGAGGCATCACTTTCGCTGCCTAATTTTTAATTTTGTGCCATCTTTGTTAGAGACACATCAGGTTTGGGTAATGACAACAACCTTTTGTAACTTTTGCAAAGGCATCAGTGTCCCAGTGCATTTCAGTGTGCGTGAAGCCTTATGT
This sequence comes from Gallinula chloropus, assembly GCF_964237585.1. Lineage (NCBI taxonomy): Eukaryota > Metazoa > Chordata > Aves > Gruiformes > Rallidae > Gallinula > Gallinula chloropus. The sequence continues at coordinate 25,360,371 of NC_140090.1, read as the reverse complement.
GATGCTGTGATTCTGTACGTGGCTGAAGAACAACAGGTCATGTTGCATTTATCTGAAAAAAAGTCTCCATGTATCTAGGAGGAAGGAAAACTTTTAATAAAATGAGCCATTTTGGATCATCTGCTCAGATGAAAGCCTGTTTTCCTTCTCTTAGACAAGAGTAAAAAAGTACCCAGTGAAGATAAGTGTCCTTTGGCAAAGTCTGTCTACTGCTTGCCTCTCCAGTGTGTGGGTAACTCCTGGTGCGGGAGTCAAAATTGAAGTTACAAAGGTAAAATAATGATTTGAATTTATGAAGCTGAAATGAGCAAATGGATTTACAAGAAATATCACTTATATTTATGCCAAAGATTGACAAGTGGTTTAAAACAATCTGTGTTTGACATGGTGAGTTGTCTTTATCATGTCTGTATCATTAAAATGCTAATGAACTGATAAACATCTGTTAAATTTATAAAGATAATACAGCTTGACAGCTACATCTTTCTTGCACCAGTATTCCTGCTAGCTCTGGTCTGCATACAGATTTGGTGGAGTGGTAGTGAGAATCTGTCTGACCTGTGGGCACAATGCCAGCTTGTTCTGCTTGATTTGATGATTTTGCTGCAGAGAACTTCTACCTGTATTTTAGATAATCTTTATCTGATCATTCTTCCAGAGGTTTTCAAAGGTGTGTCCGAAAATCAAACTTCAGTCAAACAGGATCACTGGTATTTGGTGGGCAATAGATGTAGTAGTGAACTGGCAAACAGAAGTGAACAAATTATTGCCATCATTAATGCCTCCATTAATCACTCTGGTAGGCGTTTGTGTTTTCTTTATGGACTCTGAATGCATCCTAGTCCACCGGTTGTCTATTACTCTGGCAGGAAATATGCCATGGACTGCAAAACTGGAGGCAGATTTCAAATGTCTTTGTTGCATTTAATGATCTGTGCTTGGCCAAGGAGTACTGAGATTATTGGGTTGGTTGGATTGGTTGTAGGAGGATGCAAATAGCTTTTTAATTTTTAAAACTTTTATGCCAAATGCTTCCTATACCTTGGTTGAAGACAGCATCAGAAATCTAGCTTAACTCTTATTTTGAATGTCAATTTATTCTGTTGTATGTTTTCTGTAAAATTTAGTTTAAAATATGTAACCGTAGCTTCATTGCAGTATGTATATGTAAACTGAAGGACAGGTCACTTTTAACTTTATGGATCTTTAATAGCTTCAAAGAGAAACTTACAGAAGTTAGATTGATGGTGGCTTTAGGTAATTGAATACAACATAACCGCTGTTTGAATACAAGTCTGAAATACAAATTATGTAAATCTACTGTTTCAGAATCAGCTAGTAGAAATGATCATCATTTGTGCAGTTGAAGATATTTTGGATAAATCCTCTGACACACTGCTTTCCTATAGATGCCTTTTTGTTCATTAATGATTTGAAGAAACTAAAGGTGTGTGAGTCTTTAGCTTTCTGATGCTTGTGACTCTGCTTGAATAAGCTTTGTCTTATAGTTAAGCACAGCTGTCAGTAAGCTTCATGGGCTTATGCAGAAAAAAAACTTATGAAAGTATTGGGGTAGGAGAAGGGAGAAAATATTCTGGGAACGTCTCGAGCATATTTTTTTCTTTCAAGTTGTGTGGCTCAATTGAGATGGCATTCAACAGTTCTCTCTCCATAGTTGTCAATGACCCATCTTTGTGCAGTCATCACAGTTTTCCTGTAGAAGAAGCAGAGAATAGATTGTATCCTGCTATTCATCTGCTAGACCATAATAAAGTGTTTACTGTGCTGCAGCTGTGATCAGAATGACTGTCTCCATCATCTAGAAGTTTGAGCTCAGGGCTAGTTATAAGCGTTTTATCGTCTAAAAAATCTGGGCAGCCCAATCTGGCTTCTGAACTCAGCTTCCCCCTTGGATACCATAAGATGGGTTTGAAATTGTGTGTGGAGGCAGGATGACAAGATTAAAAGGAGGGAAATTTCTGCTCTGCCTTCAATTTTGCATGTCCCTAACAGGGGGAAGGGAGATCCCATAATAAGGATTGGTGCTGAGGCAGTCCGTATGGAGGATTGCCTGGCATCTTCAAGTAGATGCAAATTATTTGATTTTATGGGAGAAAAGGGGAAAATTGCTTGTTTACTTTTCTCCTTCCTTCCCCCAAGCCCCCTGGCCCTTCCTAACTGTGTTGAAAAAGCTCCCATGACTCCTTTAAGAGAAAGCTTACGTATTGTGTCAGCTCTGCTTTAGACCAGAGAAATTCCTGAGTACTGTTATGCTCCCAGCTGACATGCTGGCCACCAGTGAGTGGGAGAAAAAGGTAATTATGGAGAAATTCTGGCGGAGGAAGGAGAGGCAGAGTGTGACTCACCCTCCTTTAGAGGTGTGGGACACTTGTGTTCCAGTGCCTGCTCCAGTTGGTGTTGAATTATTTATTCATCTCAGGAAAGAAAAATGGAGGGGTTGGTGTTTGGGGTTTTTTTTTCATTTTTTATTTCAATGAGGGAAATTTAATTTGAAATCTATTTTTTACGATTTCAGAAAAAAACAACTCCCACAGACATAGCTTGAAGCTGCGTACCAGGCGCACTATTGTGTGAATAGGACAGATAGCTAGTTAAAAAAAAAATATTTGGACATCTGTGCCTTGCCATTGCCTTGAGGTCTTGCTGGGGAATGATTCTCAAGTGTAACAGAAAGAATTTCGCATGTCGATTTCTGGAAAGCTCTTGTTTGTAGAGAAAGAGCTGGGGTCCAGTGAAGAAAATGCTAGTTTGCATTGCGTGTGAAGAGTTGTGTTCATTTACGTGCTAGCTGATTATTTAATTGTTGGCTGTTTTCTAATATTTGCTTTGCCTTGCAAAAAAGAAGGCACTTTTAAAAATGTTAAGTGAAATGGTGTATATGCAGCACCTGGTAGTTACTGTCAGAAGAAGAAAGAATATGCATGCAGCTCACTGTTTGGAAACAAACCTCTGAATTTCAGCATGCGTGTATTGTCTCTGCTAGCTGGTCTAGTAGGCAGCCATGGATTGCAAAAGCATCTGACTTTTGTGGGCGCCCATCTTGGCCTTTCTGGCACAGAAGATTTTTTCAGCTTTAGAAAGGATTTATTTTACCTGCCAATGTGATTTATATACCATATGTCTCCTCTTCAGTGTCTGAGTATCCATGGCCATAGGGGAAGTGTTCTGCCTCATCTGTAGAGTGTGGAAATAGGTTTTGGGTTGTTTTTTTAATATTAACTCCTACAGAGCCACTTTATTGCCTCCCTGTATTATTTTTTTGGTGGTTGTGTCAGCAAGAGATAGCTATACTGTGCGTGATGTGAAAAGGAGAATACTATGAATTCCTGGTTTTGTTTGCTCTTGGCAGGCACTGCTACACTTCCCACCCTTGTGCGCACACCTACTTTGATGATGCAGCCTTCCCTGGATATCAAACCCTTTATGTCCTTCCCTGTGGACAGCAGCTCTGCTGTTGGATTCTTCCCAAATTTTAACACAGTAAGTAAAGGTGTTTCCACATTTAGCTTCAATGTATGCTTTCCAAGCCAGTTCTAATATCCAGTACTGAAGCTGCCTTAAAACAGTGCATTGCTGACACAGTTTTAGACAACGCTTTTTTGCCTTTGCTGTGGTGGCTGCACTTCCCTTGTGCAAAAATTGGAGCAGTACCCATCCTCTCTGTGAACCATGTCGATCCTTTAACTTCTCTATTGGGGTGGTGTCTGCACATTGAAAAACTCACTATAGAGATTTGATGAGCGATAGCATTGTTTTGACCATTTGCCTGAGCATGTGCATTTCCATGTGCTGTGGAAAAGGAAAAAGCAAAATCTAATGTAAAGACAGACATGACGGGGAAGGCCTGGATCTTCCATGGATGTGAACTGAGGTAAGGCTTGCAGCCAGCGAAGCAACTGGAGGATTTTGTTAATTTTGTGTAATAACAATAAAGTCTAAAATTGCGCAGCCAGCCTATGTGAAAAATGTGAACCCAATGCTTTTAGCTTATGGTAAAGCATCTTGGGCTTTTGCAAAAATAAAAAAAAAAATACTATTTCCAAATACCACTCAGTGCTTCTGTAGCTCTCCACGTTTGTTAGAGCAGCGGTGACAAAATTGGTCTCTTCTGTACTTTTTACTTCAACAGCTCATAAAACGGTTCTTCATGTTACCTGAAGGCTTTCTGCTGTCACACTTTACAATTTGTTTAATTAGTGCCTTGCATGCGCCAGTCGCCCCAAACCTGGTATTTTACGTGTTGCCATTCAAGTTTCCACGCGTGGAGGTAATTCGGTGTGGGACGTGCTGGCAGACAGCAAGAACCCAGCAGCAGGGAGGAAACTGCTCTGGGTCGTTTCTGCCAAGTCAGCGAGTACGATCTGGTCATTCGTGACCGTTGCCTGAACTGCACAGCATCACACTTGTCGCTGTTAGGGAGGGGGGAGGGAGCTGTGGAAAGGGAAGTCAGTGTCACCGCTGCCAGACAGCCATCAGCTGAACCACTGCCAAATGTTTCCTTTCGCAAACTCACCTTCTGTCTGAAGTTCAAACATCAAGAGGGTTTTTTTTTTCTTCATGGCATATGAATACATCTTGCTGACAGGCTTTGCACTACAGCACACAGTGCTGTGGGGTGGTTATGAGGTAATGTATCAGCCAGCATCTTTCAAGTGTTTTCCACCCAATGTGGCTTTTAAACAGTAGCAAATATGATTAATTCATTTCAAGACGTGCATGTGACAATTGGGGGTTTGAGTGAGATGTGGGGATGCGCATTTGTGTAGATTGGGGGAGTGTGGTCATGTGTGTGTACAAAGAGATGAAAAACTTTTTAAAAATCCAGGTATGTCTAAAGTGCAGGACCAAAACTTGGTACAATTTTAAGAAAGCAGCGTGTCACTCTCATCTAGACACGATGAAATATATTTTCCATGCTCTTGAGAATTTTATTACTGACTTGTCTTCTCTCCAGTTGCACTGGTTTATATGTGAACTGTATCCCAGAACTGTACCCCAAAGACTTGGAGAACTTTTTCTTTAGGGATACTTTAGTTTTAGAGTGAACCAAAGTTATTTGCTTACTGGTGGTATTACTGAATTTCTGAGTTGTGGTAGCCTCTAGTGACAGATCAATTTGGATATTTAGACTGTTTTTGCCTATGTACACTAACGTACATTTATCTGGGTTACATTCCATTTGCCTAATTCCCAGATTGTTTATCCTTCACTCCGCTCCTTTCTCTCCAAACTTCTACAGGTTTTATTAAAAAAAAAAAAAAAGTACAAGCCTGGGGTAATCAGAAAATATTGTTGACTCAGTGTATACTTCCTCCCTTGGAGTTCTTGATAATTATATAAAATCGTGCTGCTATGCACCACAGACACCACATGTTTAAATTCTCTTTTTTGAGGAACAGTGATTCAGTACTACTCTATTTCTAATTCACAGACTTTGCCATTTATCTTGCAGGTATTGATTTTACCTAACAGTCTTTTACAATGGACTTCAAAGCTCATTGGAAAACTAAATCATTCATGGTTATCTGCTGACAGGCATGGTGAACACCAGCTGTCATGCACTTCCTTCCTTTCTAACAGCGCATTTGCAAGTGTACATTTCTGTTTGGTGGGGGCTTTTTCCTCTTTTTCACTGTAATGCAGTAGGGGGAGCATGCAAAAATTTGTAAAAAGACTTTTTCCAGAAGATGCTTGAGTGAGTAGAAGTTAAATCCAGTTGATCCATAATGTATGCATCATCCAAAGTGCCTTAATTCTTCATCTTGTGCGGGAACAGAATCTTGGAAATGCTTTTAGTCCCTTCCCCTCTGAAAAGCCACCATTTGTCTTATGGATCAGTCAGGAAATCTCTCCACTTCACTCACAAGAGCTCCCGTCAAGGACTGTAGGCAATGAAACATCTCGGGCGCAGCACTCCATCTCTCCGCCTTCGCTCGGACTGAGGGGACCCCGCAGCACCTGCCAGGGCCCCTGTTCGTTCTTGTGTGTGTTCACTGAAGGTGGCAGAAAGAAATGTTGTCTCAAGAGAAAACTTCTTGGCATCCAACTGTTCATTTTCAATGGTAGTCAGATACAGAAGTGTTTTTCTAAGCCTTGCATGGAGGTAGTTTCTAACTTAATTTCATTGGCCTGAAAAAAAGAAGTTTCTTAAGGCGCTTGATACAGTAACTACCAGAGCAGGAAAAACAAGGTAAAATATATTAAGTACAAACATGTATAAAGGACTACCCCCTACAGTGTTTCCAACAGAACTTGTCTTATTTATGGAAATGTATTTAAAATCTGGTGTAAAGCCTTTCTTATATAGTTAACTTTGACAGTTTTCAATGCTGAAAAAATCTGTGATGCTCCAGATGAAATGTCAGTGTTCCCATTTCTTTTGTGAAAGTGTTCTGATCACTTGCTTCTCTCCACATGAGGTGCTTTGAAAGGAAGCATTGAGACGACCTCTGTTCCTTTATAAGGAATGCCTACCCCAAATATATCTTATTTTCTTGACAGAACTGTGTGATTTAGGTTAAAATGCTGATCTCCTGCTTCTAAAAGTATTAATAGTTCTAAACATGCTGTGGACATATGTATAGTACTTATCAATCCACACCCCAATTACATTTGTCTTTGTTCCTTAGAACTTGCTTACAGTATAGGAAAAATTAATTGGGGAATTACTGTAGTAACTCCTTGGGTGAATGCCCGTATTTCTCAATAGATATGCCTTTTTCTTTCAACGATTCAGCCAGAAAAGGGATCCTTGAAGTGCAGAATGAAGGATTTCAGGCAGAGAGGTGTTGCAGAATAGGAGCTCTCTTCTTTCCTGGTCTTTTCAGAGCACCAGCAAATAGTTTTGTCAGAACAGGACAGGCATGATCAGGCTGTCACAGCCTGCAACTGAACTGATGCACAGAAGCACAAAATCTCTCTCAGAAGTGCTGCAGCAGTGGATCCAAAGGTGACAGCGTGTTTGTCCTGGCATCAAGTTCTAAAAGCTTTTTCTCAGTTACTCATACCCTGCTGTCTCCCTGCTGTCTGAAGTGCATAACTTGAATCAAATTCTTGGCTGGTATTATTACTTGTTTAGCCCTGTGTTAGTTACTATGAAGAAAACTATCTCTGCTGAAACCAGGCGATATGTAAACCATATACCGAGATAGGAGACAGCGTGATAAGAACTTCCTAAATTAGTACCTCTGGTTTGGAATGGATGCTGTATGGAAAGGTATTGTTTAAACAGACTTCTTTTTGCATGCTAAGATGACTTTATGATTACCTAACATGTAACAACTTGTACATTGATCATGTTTAAAGATCTGTAAGCCTTCAAAGCCAAGTGTATAAAATCACTGGAAATCAAAGATCACACTGATCTTCATTTGGTCCCCATCGTACGTTTAATATCATGTACTCAGGAATTTTATGCTTACTGGGTTTCACCTTCTGTGCCATTCTTTCTCTACACCTCCCTGATTCATTTCCTCATGTCATCCATCTTGTGGACTGAATGAAGAAAGGATGCTTTGTGACTACATCATTGTAGGCTATCACGGTGCAGGTGCTCAAGTGACTGAAAGCTGGGATTTATCTTGCAGACAAACTAAATGATCACTGTCTGCATGTCCCTATAAATGATGTATGCTCTCCAGGAAAAAAAAGAAAAACTAAAAAAACCCCCACAAATTTCCAGTGCATTCTACCTTGTTCTGAAATGAGAGCAGCACTACATGATTCAAATTTAGTTGCAGTGGTACAGCCAGGGACCTGTCAGTCTGCACAACAGCAGTATCAGCAACTTCACAGATTCTATCATCATAGAAAATAATCAGCAATTCATATGCTTCCTTCTGAGTTTGTTATGGCCTCAGGGGTAATCAAAGATTATAGCATCTCTTGTAGCTTTTACATTAGTCGAGAATTTTCCATCTAACTAGCCCATGATTGGTTTCTAAATGCTGGTTCATACCTTCATATTTTAGAGGACAAATGGGTTAATGTGGCCTAGTTACTGCTTCAGCATCTATTTCTCTTCAAGTAGGTTTATGCTGATTCTTTATATTAGAGTTCCCTTAGTCCCCTTGCGAAGTGGACCAGAAGTATTTTACATCTGCCAGTGAAGGTGAGCCAGCTGGAATGGGCTACAGGAAGGGAAAGAGGAGCTGACTAGTAACTTAGTCAGAAATCACTGTCTCTTCTCCAGCATTAGCCTTGCCTGGACTAAGCATGCCTGGCCAACCCCCAAGAAAACTACTGGGAGGGACTAATTTGCTCTTTCCTCTTCTGCGTTTTCAATTATGTCCCTCATTTTTATTTGCTATATATCTAGCTCTCATTTGAAGGGCCCAATAATCAGCCAAGGCAGAGGCAGAGGTCAGCAGATAAGAGTGTGGGACACTCGTATCGCTGGCTTCCCTCGCCTCTCTGCGCCAAGTGCCTCTTCTGCCTTTGGCACAGTACTGTGGCTCAGGAGCTTGTCGTTTCCTTAGCGGGGTCTGAATTCAGCCACTTAATGCCCTGTTGCAGTGCCAAAGTATGCTCTGGAGCTCAGGGCTGTATATAGGAGGAGCAGATTACAGATGCAGCCAACTGGATATTGCCAACTGTTATCTGTGGTCCTCTTTACTGAAGTAGCCTGTCCATGTGCTCTGATTTCCCCTTTTCCTCTTTGTGAAGTGCCAGGGGGATGTGATCTACTCTGCTTCTCTTCCTCTGAAATTGCTCCAGAGAGCAGGTGGGGTTTTGAGAGATGTGCTGTACCCTAATTAAACACAGGACAGAAAGGAAATTTAAGCTCTTACCTTAGAAGGAGAAGTGTTTTGTGGGGTAGCTGGGTATTTTGTTTGGTGTTTTTTGTTTTGGTTTGACTTTTTAAATTAAGACATGTCGAGATTTTTTTCTTGCAGACATTTCATAGTCTTTTTTATACTCATGCAGGTGGAAAAGGCACTTCAGGTTTGCCTTCTATTCCTGTGTTATGCACTTAAAAACATTCCTATTTCACTTTTAGATTTTATGAATATAATAGTCCATGTTTTCCAAGTTGTAGCCAGTCACCCAAACTACAACATGAGGAATCAGACTGCTACCTTTTGCAAAGGAAATAGTAGAGAATAATGAGTATTTTTGCAGATATTTACAGGTTAGGAAGGGAGAGGTTCAGGAACCACATACTGAAGCCAAAATTCTGGCAGCACAGACCTCAGCTCTGTGCCTAGTCTTTGCTTTCTCCTCTGTCTCTCTTCTCACAGCATCTGGGTGCAGAGCCCCTTTATCCTCCATTTCTTCCTCTTTTCAGTTTCCTGGAGTCGATTTTCTTGGTGTCCCTTCGGCTTTTTGTACAAAGGCAGGAATTCATCCTTGTCTTTTTATGGCCTTGGTGGAAACCAGCAGAGATTGACCTCTTTCAACTGTGGTAGGAATTTTTGGAAAAATTCTTCTCAGCCCTTGTTGGAGGCCCTGATGTTGTGATGTAACCTGAAAAATACTAATTTAAGGAGGTATATTTTCCCCACAGAATACGTGAGCTATATCTGCTGAAACTTTCAAAAAAGATTGAGCTTGAAGCAAGCATCTAGTCAGGTACAGAGTTTGATATGGAAAAAAATAAAATTCTCCTCAAGTTAGTAGTGTGTTCATGACACAAGGGAGGGGGTTGTTAGCCATAAATCTTATGGGCATCAAACTGCTGAATGATGTTTTGCAAAAAGATGGGGAGGAAACTGTTCCCACTCAAAGCAGTTCAAAAATTGTAGTTTAAGACAACCAGGGCACATGTATTGTACTGCTGTGCTTATAAAGGTTTTGCTAATTTCTACTTGTTATTCTTTTCCTAATCAAAATTCTAGAGCACCTTTGGAGACATCTAAGTTGTTCTTGTGTCAGGAGTTCTTCAGGAATGCAGAAGTGGCTGCTTTTGCAGCATGCTGGCTGTATGTGTCTGATTTTTCTGCCCTCCCATATATCTTTGCCACATTGGTCCATGAGAAGCTAAGAATTACTGCTGTAATAATTACTAAATAAATTATGAGAATGTAGCTAAGATCTAATTTTTGTTGTAATCTTTCTTTCTGAATGTGGATATAGTTAGTGGTTTTTTTAATTGTCATAAAGCTGACTGTATCAAGATTAAAAGTACTGTATGGTAATTTAAGGTCATAGTGTGAAAGCTGTCTGTCTTTAGCAGACCTGAAAACAGTGATAGACAGGTTTGAAGCATTGCCTAGCTCATTTCAACTACCAGAGCAAGGCTGACCTGAAGAGCTGTCCCTTTCAAACTGTCCTTCTCTGTTTTCAGTCTATCTGGTCTCATAGAAGAGATACCGCAAAGTTCAGCTGCTTCCTTGAGTTAACTCAAGGGAAAGGGGATCACATTTCTTGCTCATGTATTTGTTAGAAGAGACAAGTTTCTACTTTGCTTTGTGTCTCATTTACTTTGATTTAAAGAAAAAAACCCCAATCGACAGAATCCAATGCTACCTTAAGTTTCAGAACATGTTTAGTTAGAAATGGAATGTTTCTTTAAAGGTTCACATCCAAATACAGCACTTTTTAATCAGAAACATTTTAAAGACTGTGTAGTGTGTAGTACTGGTGATAAAAACCCAACAAACCAAACCAGACACATCATTATTGATTTTTAAATGAAGTAAGCCTATTATTCCTTACCTACTGTGAAGAGTAGATGACAGCTGTCAGCTAGCGTAGTTATGCAAATCTCAGTTCTGATTTGCTTCTAGTCCTGGTTTCAGTCAGGATGGAGTTAACTTCTTTTGTAGCAGTGGATGGAATGCTGTGTTTGGGTGTTAAGATGGAAGCAGTGCTGATAACACCCTGATGTTTTTAGTTGTTGTCAAGCAGTCAAGGACTTTTCAGTTCTTCATATTTCCCTACTAATGAGAAAGGAGGGGACAAAGCCAGGACAGGTGACCCAAAGTGGCCAAAGGGGGTATTCCATGCCAATTACGTCATGCTCAGTGTAAAGGGGGGCTGGTGGGAGGAGGAGCAGGCGGCTCCAGGACGCACAGTTTTTGGGAGATTGTCCAGTTCTGGGACAGTTCTGGGGTGCACGGCCTGAGTTGTGGGTTTGGTAAGAAACTGCATTGTGTAGCACCAGTTTCATATACCTTTTATACAGCCATTTTATACATTTGCATTCAAATACATATACACACATATAATTTATCCTCTTTTTAGACTTTTTTTTCCCAGAGAGGTAATAATATTAATTCACTTCAGAAGACTAGGCTTCCCGTGTCTTTATTCTATTCACAGAAATAATCAAGGCCATGAATTTGTCCCTAACCTCTCTTTGCACAGTTCAGAGCAGTGGAGGAAATTCAAATCTACCTAATGGAATACCATTCATCTTTGTGGTGTTGGTGTTTTGGCATAGGCTGGGAGCAACAAAACTGTCAGCAAAACTTAGAGCAGACCCTTAAGAAGAAAAGGGTCGTAGCTAAGGACTGTCTCAAAGATGAAAGCCAATATCAGGAATCTTGATTATCCCACATGTTATCTAAGCTGCTTCTCTGACTACAGATTCATAGGCTTGAGACTTACGGCAGGATTCTACTGAAAGGTAATTTTTCATATTGTTTTACCTATTAGTATTGTTTTACTGTCAAGTGGTAATAGGTAGTTTAACAATAATAGCTTTGCTCCCAGAGTATGTTATTGGTTTGATTTTCAGTGAGTCTCAAACTTTAGTATGTTTGGGGTCTTTTCCTAGGTTTTGGTAGCTTTTTTGTTTAGCTGAACACAGCTGAGAGTTCTGAATAAGAGCAGCCATAATAATAAGTAGCAGTTATATAGTATCTTTCATCAGATGATTTTGAAGAGTTGTAAACATATTATTTAGACCTTTTAGCCTTTTTGCGAGGTTGCAAATATGTTTATCCTCATTTTACAAAAAATATAATATAAGGCTCAGGTGAAGTGACTCTTGTACAATTAAACTTGTGAGCCAGCAGAGCAACAAAGGGAAATGAAATTGTCATATTCCTTGAGTATAAATTTGTACTATTCTTTTTCTCATGTTCAGTTTATTGTGGTTCTAAAAGTTCATCTTATCTATAACAGCCTTGGTAGAGTAACTTGGGTGGACTAAAAAAGAAGCTGCTGGTGCAGTTTAGTATTTAAAAAAAACCCACATTAAACCTCAGATACTCTTTTCCCTATTCCTCTGTTTGCTTGGCAGAGGGAGAAAATTCTCTTTTATCCCAAAACATTTTCAGCAGCTTTCTCTTTCTTCATTTCACCTACAACAATCTCTAAGCTTGTCTGGAGCAGAAAGTTTGACGTTTTTGTACCACAGGTGTTAAATCTATTGCTGGCATTCTCATTACAAATACAATAGTTTTTTGTATTTATATCCACGCCTGAGCATAAGCCCTATAAGAAACTGGGACCTGATTCGGAAATTTTTGGTTTGCTGTGGTGTCTCACCAATTCTTTATTTCTTTGGATTAAGTCTTTTAACAGGAATCAAATATTAACTTTTAATAGTCTTTTACACTACAATTTCTAAAACAGCGGTAGTATTTAATTTTTGGAACACTTTTTCAAAGGCTCTCCTAATAACAATTTCCTAAACCAGAAATAATTTTTAACGTGCAACAAATATAGTCGTAGATGAAGGGGAGAAAGTACAGAGGAAAAATCTCCAGCACTGAAAAGAGAAATAATAGTAAAAAAGAATTAAAAGATGTTCTCTCAATTTTTTAGTTTTTTGCCTGATTTATTTTTTTAAAACAGCAGAGTTTCTTGATTTAAGCCAAAGTCGTCAAAAAATGGATAACAGAAGAGCAACAGTTCAGAAAATTTCTCATTTTATTTTAATTGGACAGTGTGGAATGTTTTTCCTTTTGCTTATGGTGGCCTAAACCGCTATTTTGGACTAATTGAGGAGAAACAATATTCTGCTGAGAAGGCTGGGATTCATCCTTGGCCTCCTGAGCTTGGTCTGACAAAGTCTTGCAAATTAGACTAAGTGCAGACCCCACTGAAATCTGTCTCTGCCTCAACATAAAATTCCCAGTTTGGTGCTGCTTCAGCCAGCTGCCTCTCCCAGGCTGGGTCAGAAGACATCCTAAAATGGAGAAGGACATGTGATGGTGTAATTATTTGTTTTAAGGCATAAGATGGATAAATGGGCACGTCAGTAAAGATTTAGGGCTGTGCTTCCCAATTTGATGCTGAGGCAAGAAGATTAATGCATTTCTTGTTAAAACAAAAAAGATGTAATTAAACAGGTGAAGAGAAAGTGGATTCACACATAATGTTCTAACTTTTAGTACCTGTGTTTCAATGGCATATTGCAAATCTGAAAAGGAGTCAGAGAAAATCCACTAAATGACCCAAGGCTGGTCATTTATAGTGAGTGGCTGGTGGCACTGTACAGGTGCCGACATGTTCACAAGACATCGGAGATGAGGGAGATCTTTAATAGAGATACGTAACTGGATCAAGCTGTTTATAATAGACATGGTAAGATGTAGATTTTAACTGTGGGAATAATCAATTATTAGCATTGTTTCTTCAGTGGTGATGTTATAATAATCTTAGTTGGAAACCTATGGTGGTGGGTTTTGTGTTCCCTACCACCACCCTCACCACCCCCAAATTTAGGCTCTGGTTGACCACAGATTATCAGACTTCATAACAGGAAGAACTGAAACTCCCATGCATGAAATAATTGTCATGCACTTTTCAGGGAATGGTTTCATCTGGTCTAAAACGAACCTGTAAAATGCTGTAGATACAGGTTTCAGTGTTCTGTGTGATTGCAGATATGGATTCATAGAGAAAATGATCCTCTTTCTAATTTTTCCATGCAAGCTTCTCTTTTAGAGGGGAACATGGAAGAAGGTAGCACATCAAGTGGCTCTGCATTATGCCATAGGAGTGGACGGGAAGCCTAGCTGCTGGTGGCTGGCGGCAGAAAACCAGTCTCCCAAGTCAGTGACTCCCGCCCTTTAACTCTGCTAACAGAAATAACATGGAATTTACAAAAACAAAATTAGCTGAACCTTAATCTCTAAAAGGAAAATGAGGAAGCTTGGTTTATTAATATTTCTGCTCTTTTAAGACAAAAAAGGTTGTTCCCACCTCTGGAACACCTCTGCCCTTTCAGTGGTATTATATTAAAAATGAAGTAGAAGTGTAAACTGTAAAGGTGTCTCTTTCCTTCTTATTTTTCCAGTACACACTGTTGTTTCAACAACTTTTCATGGACATATGTAGTATCTGACAGGTTAGCAAGTGAATTATAATGAGATTTTTTGTTTTGTTTTATAAAGCCTCCAGGCTGATCTCACTGGCTAGAAGTAGTTTGAGGGTCACAGCTGGCACAGCCACTGTTTTCCTTAGGGAAGCTGGAGCTTGCTGCCACATTGATCAAAATGAGGAGATGCAAACACAGTGAGATTGTACAGTTGAAGAGGTTTGCATTCAGAGTACAATGTTCTTACTGCATTTTGGGAACTGTGTGGAAGGGATGGGAGATGATAGGCCTTGTGGTCTGAATTCTTTCTTAGCGGATGCTTATGTGTTTCTGCACTTGGGGAAAGGCACCTACTCAGAATTGGACTTGTTGCAACCTGAAAGGTTTCGGTTTGATTTCAATGAGACCCAGATTTCATGCTCTCTGAAAATGTGCTGTGTGTAAATGCATTAAGAGAGCCTGTTAAACAATGAAGTGTGATTAAGCAACCTCCTGTTAAATCACAGGATTATGGTATAAAAACCTATAATATTGTAACTTAATTATTCTTTATGTTCTAATTAAACATTTGCACAAGTTCTGAGTCAACTGCTGGGAATCTGACAGAAGCCCTCCCCTGCTTTGTTATTTGGCCATTTACATCTGCCCAGTTTTTCAAACTCAAAATGCTGTGGAGAGCATAGAGATGGAGGTGTGGGTAGATGGTGTTTAGAGAACTGCAGGCTTACCCTTCAGAAACACGTGTCTGTGGAGACACACTCTGGGCTAGTCAGGGAGGGCTGGTACCCAGGGACCATTGGCCTCATTCCCACAAGAAAACTAAGTTGTGCACATTGTAGAATTTTAGGTTGGAAGAGACCCTTAAGATATCAAGTCCAGCCATTAACTTAACACTGCCAAGTGAAGACATTTTCCCCATGTCCAATGTGCAACTTGAGGCCATTTCCTCTTGTTCCATCACTTGTTACCGGGGAGAAAAGACCAACACCCACCTCACTATAACCTCCTTTCAGGTAGACCTCCATCGGTAGAGCTGACTCAGGTATTCCTGGTGATGCAAAATAAGCAAGGAAATGCCATACAGTATAGCCTTGTTATAAGCAATAATAATAGCAACAACACACAAAGAAGGAGTGATGTCCAAAACAAAAATCCTTAATTTAAATGCTACCTCTGCATTGGTAATCTCTGTGCCACTCTTTTTTCCCTTTGATTGCCACGGAAAACAATGGTTTATATTATCAGTTCATTCCATATACAGCTTAAAATTTTGCTGTATCAAAGTAAAACAGCACAGTGTGCCATAGGGCCACTCTCAGTGCTTTTTCAGGGGCTTCTCAATGCCCAGAGCTTGAGAGATACTCAGTTAAATCTCTTGTACCCACTTAACAATATTCTGTTTCCAAATGCTTGTCTTACAGAAACCTTTAAATTTGACCCAAGAGTTACATCATTATGAGAGGTAACTGAACTGAGGGCATAAACTCCCAGTCACAGTTTTAAATGTTACTCAGATTTAAGTTTGTGCTGCTGTTAGGAGAAGACAGAGATTTTGAGTATATATTTTTGTTAGAGTGGTAAGAATAGCATGTAGAACACTTGATTAGCATGCTTCAGTACCTAAGCAGATCAGGAAGCGAATGAAAGCTCAGGAATTAGGTCATTAGGTACAAGCAGCAAGCGTAAATCAGTGTAGAATCACTAGCTTAGATGTAAAACCAGCAATTTATCTCTGGATACTAGGCAAGCACCAAAAGCTTCAACTCAGATAAGCATCTGGGTTTATCCAAACTTTTAAACTGCAGATTGCACCTGAGCAAAAACCCAATACAAATATACTGGATTTCCAACATCCCAAAAAGCAGCTTTTCTTGCAATGTAATGTCACCTCATTAAAAAAAAAAAAAGCTTAGAAATGATACTTAACCTTTCTGTTGCAGCAATTTACCTCTTGACTGGATCAATACAATTTATTTCTGAGGCTCACAAATTGGTGTTTGCATTCTGTGCTATGTGGAAAGAGATCTTTTAAAATATCCAGAACTTCAGTTTCACTGCAGTTCTCCTGATGCACTTGGTCATTTTTTTTCTCCTTCCTATGCATGCTTTTATGTCTCTTACTAGTCTGGTTCAGTTCCCAGAAGGTACCAGAAGAATCTGTGGTACCATAACATACAGCAGGGCAGGGAGAGTTTCTGGTAGCAGGAATTATGAGAGAATTCAAGGTTGAAATTGTTGAATTATTGATGATATTGTGGTCATATAAAAGTGCTTTTGTATCTGAGGACTGAAAGGTGGCAAATACGATACCTGTTTTTGAAACTCATTCCATGGAGAATGTAAGCCTTTAGGTGGCATATATTTGCCAGGAAAATTAATAGAAACCTGTTGCAGTTTTGTGAGGCTGTGCTGCTGAGACGGTTTCTTTAAGCAGCAGGTAGAGTTTTCTGCCAACGAGTAATTCAAGGCCAAAGTTACAGCCCGAGAGATAGTCAAGTGCCTCTGAGAATCACATATAGGAGAAAACAACCCAGAAGTAACTGCATTTTGCCACTGGAGAAGGGAGCGAGAAGATGTAACGAGCTGTGCAGACACCAAGGCCAGAACAGGGCGGGGGAGGCGGCGGCCCAGGTGCCGGAGAGAAAGATGCCCCTGCTGCCCGTGGAGAAACGCATGGAAAAGGCCAAGATCCCACCTGCAGCCCGTGGAGGGGCTCCACACTGGATGGAGCAGGTGGAGACATAGAGGAGATGCTGTGACCCTACGTTGGAACAAGCCGCTGCCAGCACTTGCAGCCATGAAGGGAAACAGAGACACAGAGATGAGTGAGAGAGAGATTTGCGCCCGAACAGGTTTGCTGGGGGAGGCTGGTGACCCCACAGAGGACTGGGACTGAGACATTGTGATTTATGACTGCCTGCCGTAGCAGTGACCCATGCCAGGGCAGCTGGTGAATAGATAAAGCCCTGGGGAAAGGATTCATGTTGGAGAAGTTTGTGGAGGACTTTCTCATGTGGGTGAGACCCCACGGTGCAGCAGGGGGAGGGTGTGGAATGAATGCCCACCCTCCCTGCCCCCGGCCGAGAAGGAAACCAACTAGCAAGGGACTGGCCGAAGCCCCCATCTCCCAGTCCCTGCCCCCCTGTACTGCGAGCAGGGGGAACAAGGGAGTGAAATCATGACTAGAGTGAAGTCCGCTAAGAAGGGAACGGGGAGGAAGGTTAGAGGTGTTTTAAGATCTGAAAGACGAAAAGAGCTCTTGAAGAAGTAACCAAGAACCCCATTTTTTTTCCCAGTCCTTGCCCCCCTGTACTGTGAACAGAGGGGAAGAAGGGAGCAAAATCCTGACTAAAGTCTGCTAAGAAGGGAGTAATAGACTGACTTTGGTGGGTATCTGGCCTTTCAGCCAGGGCTAAACCACCACAAAACCTCAATAAAAATAGTATGACAGCACCTCATGTTGTGGACTGCCTATAAAGTGTCAGCATAATTCCTTTTTAATGGTAAATCCTTCTTTACAAACCTGTTTGTAGAGGTCAGCAAACACGTGAATAAGGATGTTTTAATCTACATATTTGGAATTACCAAAAGGGTTTTCAAAAACCCCCTTGACAAAGTTTTTTACGCAAATTAATTTGGTGTAAGAGGACCCTTGTGTGCTGAAAAGATATTTCTGAGGTAAGGTGACCTGAGAAAGTTGGCTAATAGTGAAGTTGTGCCAGATAGTGACAAAAGAGAAAGATCATAAGAAGAGAAGCCAGACAAAAAATGGCTGGTGAAGTTCCATCTAGATAAATGTGAAGTGGTGCATGCATAAGGAAGACTTCACAAAACTTCGTATTGAAAGTAATGTGTTATGAATTGACCATTAACACCTGGCATAGTTGGGGGAAATACCACATGTGTTTATGCTGCTCCTGTTCTTCTCTTGATAATAACAAAGGATTGTTTCAAGGAATAAAGTGACAGGCTAGATGCAACTTCAGTAAAGTTGAGCAGTTCTTCTCTGCTTTAGGATTGTCTGTGACTACATTGGAATTTTTGAAGTGCTTTGAAAATTGTTATTTCCTGTCTCAGTAGTTGTAGACTATTTCTCATGTTTGCATGTTCTGCCATCGGGAACCAGAAGCAGTAGTAGATGATTGCTGAAAGCTGTACAGATTCTGTTGATCCTTGTACACCTCCCTAGTTTGGGTGGTTTTAAGGAGACCTGTTGCAAAAAGATGGCATCTTCAACCTTATTGCAAAGATGCTTTTAAATTTAAATTTTTATTAAACCAATTGAGGTAGGAGAACAAGACTAAAAGATTGTTAAACTTAGTTATGGCTACCAGAACACTGCAAATTGCTTTATTAATTCTTCCTGTAGCATAAACAGCACAGTGCAGATTTTTATTTGCATTTGTGGTAGCTGTTAGCGTCTGTTGTTATTTAGTTTTATAGAACTGTTTTTTAAATACCGGTGCTCCCCACTGGGCAAAGTCTGCTGCGTCATTTCCTAATATATACCTCAACAAATTATCCTCTCCCTCTTTCCCACTCCCTCCCTCCCTGCAATGAGGAAAATTTTGTCGTGATCTGAGATCAGTTTACCCTGCAGCATTAATCTCCTAACAGAGAGATACTATTTTATTTTTCCAGCATGCTGTAATCCACCCTGGTTTCTGATATATTTAAAACCTATTAATTGTTAATGTTGCATTTCTTGAATTCTCATCATGACCGGGCTCCACACGGGGCTCCGGTTTGGGAAGGATCATTAACCGTTCCCCTGGGGATCCCGAGTGGTACTTTCTGGAGACAGCGTGAGCTGTGTTATTTGTGAGAGTTTGTCCTTGTGCTGCTAC
The DNA here is from genome assembly GCF_964237585.1 of Gallinula chloropus. Lineage (NCBI taxonomy): Eukaryota > Metazoa > Chordata > Aves > Gruiformes > Rallidae > Gallinula > Gallinula chloropus. Next base: position 25,341,291 of record NC_140090.1, on the reverse strand, counting down.
ATCTGTTTGAAACTGGGACTTTGTGCGTAGTCTGCGTTGTAGGGTTTTGAACTGCATTGCCTGACGCTAGCACTGTGGATTGTTATCTGGAATGCACAGAGGAGTCATTGATCACTGCTGCTTTTTGCCTTTTTAATTTTTTTAAAAACGGGACTGCAGACGCTAGTGGGTATTTTTGGTTTTTCTTTTCAACGATCTCAGACACTTCAAATGGTGGAGGTACTTTTCAGCATTACTCTTTTATTCTGGATGACCTGATCTAATGATTACTAATTAAGTTGAAAAGCAAAACATACCTTCCTTTTCTTTTTTTTAAAAGCCTGTTCCCTAATGATGCAGCAATATTTGAAAATCTATTGTAAATGAGATAAGAAATATTGACTGGCGTATCTGTTATAAGATGGATGTTCAAAAAACTTTTAGTCTGCATGTATAATTGTGATAGATTATGCAAGGTGACACAATGAATGGTACAAGTCAGAAATAGATTTTGGGGTTTTTTTGTTATATTTTAAGCTTTTAAACTTTGGACTGTGAGTATATTATAGGGGAAACAAGAAATAAGGATATTTATTTTAGGGGTTTTCTAAGACTTTATCACATTCATTTTAACACTGTAGTGTCATTTAACAATTCAGTAGTTCATCCTAGAAAGGTGTTTTTACTTTTGTCTTAATATGGTACCCCTCTGTCAATGAAATACAGTATTTAATGTCAAAGGCTGATAAGAATTGTCATCTCTCCAGAAAACTTAATAGCAATGACATTTGCAACCCTGTGTATTTGGTTTGAAAGGAATGTAGGAGGAAACCAATGTAGCTGTAGTGTTGAATGTTAGGTGATAGATTGTTGGAGAATGTCTTTGTGTGCAGATACGGTGCAATATGTTTTTCTGTAATTTGTGTATTTGTGCATATGCATATATATGCTTCTCTGGAAGCTTAAATGTGTACTGAGGGAAAATTACAATCCTTATCTTCAGGTTTAGAAACTCTGGAAGCAGCTAATTTACTGTTACAATTCCTTAACAAATGAATCAGTAGGTTCAACTTCTCTCTCTTCCTTTTGTAAGTGAGCTTAGTGGCAGATATGTGATGTGTACTATCTGAGATTAAAAAGACCCATTTAGTTTCTTCAAATAGTACTGTAAAGGAAAAAACCCATCGTTGTGACTGTAAAGCAAGTTTCAGAAAAATATAGCTTGATAATGAATTGAACTATTTTCTCCTGAGTTGGTTTAAAAACAAGGTTGGGAAATCACCACTTACCTTTCTTGTAGAATGCCGTTTTTTGCACTCTCCTCTTCAGAATCCATTTTTCATCTTGAATAAAGATGAAGGACCACACATGAACAGATGTTTAAAGGATAATGAGGGTTGAAAGGGACCTCAGAGGTCATCTGGTCCAACCTCCTGCTCAGAGCAGGGTCAGATGTGTGAGAGCAGACACTTTGTTTTACATGAATTAGAAAAATATGTTTGAATCAGGAAATTAATTTTAATCTCTATACATGCCACATCAGGAAAAAAAAGACATATTAGGCTTAATTGAGGCTGTGATGAGCAGTTATAATGCTTTTCCTTAACATCCTGTGCCATTCTGCAGCTCAGGCAGTGTTAAAAACAGAGGTCTCTGTAGACTTGAGGGTGTTCTAAATTGGTGACCACAAGGAGTCACAGTATTTAGTAAAGTTGTAATCAATTGACAGCTCCTGGAACTGTTCAGTCAAAGTTAGGATTAATATATTTGGCACTTCACTTATCTCAAATTTTTCACAATGTCAGAATGATTTCTGAAGTGTGGTAACTTCAAAACAAGTGGTAACAAGTGGTGTTTCCAATGGGGCCTGCAAAGGAACTCCTTTCACAGAAGGGTCCCCAGGAGTGAATAATTTCAAATAAGGGCTAATATTCATCATTGAAGAGAAGAAACAAATAGAGGTAAAACCCAATGATTTGTTATGGTGCAAAAGTAGTTTCTTGTGATATGTCTGTTGAACCAGCTGCTGCTAGGGAAAGACTTTCAAGGGGCTCTTTGCAATTCAGACAGGATTGTGTCCTCCTGCAGCATGGAGGACATACAAGGCTGGGGGAGCAACTATTTAGTAGACTGGGTTTGGCAACAACAAAGGTGCTGCCTTTCTTCACAAGGTTTGGCATACTACTAATTCCCTAACATCAGTTAAATCTAATTATTGTGAGGGCTGAAAATTTATTTCTTCCTCTTTATCTAAAAAAAAAAAAAAGTAAAGAAGAAAACCCCAAAAAGCTTCCAGCAGAAAGTGTTATTTTTTTGTTTTTCTTCTGTGCTGAATATTGTCCATGAAAAGCTGTAAATTAATTATTGTTTGTTATCCAGATGGATCCTGTGCAAAAAGCAGTCATAAACCATACCTTTGGAGTGTCCATTCCCCCAAAGAAGAAACAAGTCATTTCCTGTAATGTCTGCCAGCTTCGCTTTAACTCTGATGTGAGTATTGTCTATTTTCATTCCTTTTTTTTTTTTTTTTTTTTGAGTACAGTAGGTATAAATAATCTAAACCTCACTTTGCCATAAAATTGTTCCAGTTCTGCCTACATTTACCTCATCCAACCGGGCAAAGTATGTTGCCCACTCGGAGGTGGAAATCCATGGAGGTACATTGCTTATTCATTTTCTTGAATGGTTCTGGCACAATATCCAATGTCATGTCCATTGACAGTATCCCATTTGACAGTCCAGTTACTTTCAGACCTACTGCAAAAAGAAATCTTAAAAGAAAAACCAAAACCAACTGAACCGCAACCAAAACCCACCCCAAGCAAACCAACAACCCAGGCAGTGGTGAAGGGCAGTCAGAAAGGCTTCCCTGGGGTTTTCTTCAAGTCATACTCGCTCTTCCAGAAGAAATTTCTGTTGTTTCTACATCCTTTCTGATAGTGTATCTTCTAATTTCCTAATAAAGTCACCCTTCCAGTAACTTTCATTTGTAATAAATGTGAAGGTTTACTTCTAGCTGTCTTTTTTTGAGTATGATAAACTTCAAGCAAGCTGTCCTCTGAGGTATAATAAAAAAAATTAAAAAGTGTTTCAAAAGAGCATATTGACTGGTGTTATTAAAATGTATATCAAACCAATGTTTTTCCCGAAGAGCTGAAAGATTAAAGAAATTCAAGAAAACTGTGTCTAGGAAAATTATGTCCTTCAACACTTTAAAATTAAGTAGTTGTTCTTCAATGCTACTTACTAATGTCATTAAGCTAATAAAAGGTTTTTAGATTTTTTTTGTTGATCTCAAGTGTGAGAACAAGTACTTAAGTGATATGTGAATATTACATTAATATTCCCCTATTAGAATTTAGGTCTATGAAATAGTTTGCAGACCCCTCCCCAAGACCTTTGAGTACTTGGCACCATTAGAAATTCACAGTAAAGCACCCATGCCTATTATTCTGATTTTCTTTGCTTCTACCATTCCACTTTGGATAGTGTCATGTAAAATGGCTTCCCCATCTGGCTTTCCTGTCTGGGCTGGTAAGAATATTGAAACATTGCTATCCTGTTCTCAAACTGATTTCTAAATCTGTCGCCTTTTGACAAGCTTATTAATTTTTCTTTGAAGTGGTAATACCTACTTAGTTAACCAGTTTCAAAAGTTGTTATTTAAAATCTAGTTCACTTGTCTTTCCTCTTTAAGGTTAAGATTTAAGGTTTAAAAAAAAAAAAAGCTTTCTGCTATGATACTTGGTTCAGATACCTAGGTCTTTTTATTAAAGCAAAGAACCAGTAAAGTTTTTAAAAGCTTCCCTGGGCTCCGTAGATCCGAATCTTGCTTCTGTGCTGGACCTTACTTTGTCACTAGGGAGGCAGTTCATACTGTTCTTCCCTCTCTTCCTGAAGTCAGGGTCCCTCAGATGGTGGGTCCTGTCCTGAGAGGAGGCTCTCGCTTTGTCTGTGCTGACAAATAGCACTTCAGGCAGATGGATTGAATCATTACTTAGTGTCTCAAAACAAAAAAAAAGAGCTGTAATGTTATATCATTTTGTACGTCTGCCAACCAAGCAATTTTTCCTATCTAGTCTTACGAAGCAGAACAAAAAAGTGCATATCGTATTCTGCTTTCAATAGTGGCATCACAAAAGCATGCCAGATCATACCCTTGCCTCTTCTTCTGGAGCCAATGTACTCATATGGTGTCATGCTCCTCTCTTTCTAAACGATCAGTATGCTCAGTTATAGTTACTAGAAATTTCATAATGGGTGGTTGTAAGAAAGGGTGAAGCATTGTGACTGTGCTGCTGAAAGTGATAAAATGCAGTTCCTTGCTTTCTACAGCAGTTTTCTTTACCAGGACATTCACAAACAGCCTGGAAATTTGATTTTACAATTCACTGAGATTCTACGAGTTTATTAATACCAGAAAATACTTCAATTACAAATTTAAGTTTCAGAAAAATATCATAACCACAACATACACAAATATTTGGAGAATGAATTTTCATAGTATTGCACCTCTATTTTAAGAGCTATCTAGCCTTTTGTTGGATTATTCAGCTTCTCTTGGGAAGATCTGCATAAGGCTTTAAATTTTTTTTCCTCTGGGTTCAATCTTTTGACCTTAAGAGTTATTATTCTGAAAGTGTTACCCTTTTTTAAGCAAGATCTTATTCAGGTCTTATCCCCCCGCAATCTGCATTGTTATAATTTCAGTAATAATTTTCAATAATTATGGCCTTTCAGCTAAGCCTCAGACTGTTATAGTTCTTTCTTAGCTTGTTAAAAGCTCCGTCACAGAAATTAAAAACTGGACTCTCTGCTTGTATTTTTCTTTTTGGTCAGTGTGAAATTTTCCTTCAGAGGTGGAATGGTTTTTACAATTCATCCTGTCTTTGTGGATTGGCGAAAATCGAGTCAGATATTTGGTAACCTTGTAAGTGTTGAATCTTTCAGTGGATCAGTTCTACCCTGTAACATCCTAAGGATGTATTGAGATACTTCTGAGCAGAATCAAACTGTGATAACCTGCATTAAAACCTTGAGTGTAGCACTTTGCAGAATGAGATTTGTAATACAGACACTTCATGCTTGCAGTTTCTTCTAGCTTTACAAGACTGATAGGCTCCTTGTTGATGGGCATTTCATTCCTTGGAACTTCCATTGACCTAAATTATGCAAGCAAATGCAATAAAAATGACAAAACTAAGCTATTAAGTAGTTTTCTTACTTAAGTTTTCCTAAATTAATTTCAGTAGTATGGTGTTTGAAGATTCTGACCTGATTCCACTAGTGCTTTATCTATCGCATGAGTAACAGACCAGTGGATATTCATCTGTGAGAAGAAAATTGCTTTCCTTGGCTGCAATCTTTTCCTCACACTGTGGACATTCACCAGTCTGGATCAATAGAACAAAAAACAAAAACAAAAACAACCAACCAACCAAACAAAAAAACAGTCTAGTGAATTCATAGTTGTCAAACCTCCCACTAAATTAATACAGTAAATTGCAAAGGTTTCAGTTTTCTTCTGCTCAAATGCCTGCAGGTTTAGCTCTGGTGAGAGTGATCTGGCATCGGATTCAGAGGAAGGAATCTGCAGCTAGCTGCAGGAATAGAAAGTCTAATATAAAAGGTGGAAGGAATTTATAAAATAGGGTATCTTAAGTGTGGGAGTAACATAATGTTGAAGTGATGCCTTCTGTGTTTTGAAAAATAAAAGTTGCTAGGATGATGAGCTAACAGAGTGTTTCCTACCTGAATTCTTCATCTTCATTTATCCCATCTCCTGTACTTTTAAAACAATTTTTAAAATTACAACATGAAGAAAACATTTACATACGAACTGTAAGTTCAGCCTAGTTATAGCCTGATCTTTTTATGCTCTTCTAAAAAGCAACTATGGGTTTTGACACATAAACCGTCACTGTCATACTCTTCTCTAGAATTTTCATCAGCTGTAGTTTGGTCAATTTGAAAGTTGTGTTCTTCTGCTAATAAATTCTGGCACAAACAGTTTGAGCACCCCTTCCAAGCCCTGTCAACTCCAGGAGAAACTGTAGTTCAGAAGAGATGATCCAAAACCTCCAGAAACAGAAAAAGAAAATGCCATGAAGTTGTTTTAATAACCTGAACTTTGAGATCCTCAAATGGGGCTTTTATCTGTAATAGAAGTATTGACCTGACAACAGTTGTAACTGAGATTGCTTCAACAATATGTTTTGCATGATCTAGTTAAGATGACTACCTGGTACTTGGAGTGCGGTTAGGTGCCTAAACCTAAGTGTCCTGTCATTTGAGTATCTCTTGAGATATCTGGGACATCCACACCAGCCTGGCAGATCTGACAGAGGACCTGCAGTAGGAGGTCAAGCAGGACAGCTGAGGACATTCCAAATTATACTGGATGACAGTTTCTAGAACTTAATTCCCGCTCATTAGTTTTGCCTTCTGGGTTTTGGGATTTTTTTAGCAAGGAAGGGGATGGAAGCTGGATTTAGTGAGGAGAAAAATGCTTTAAAAGAAATAGGACAGGGTTAACAGACCTTGAGATTATAATACCAGAAAACTGGCAAGTTAGTAGAGGTTCCAAAGGAAAAGAAATGGGAAAAAAAAAAATGGGGGAGAGAATAGGGAAGAGGGCTTTATCTTAAACTAATTTTTAATGATGACAGCAGGAGTCAATTGCAGTTGAATTAAGTTGGAGATATCAATTTAGGAAGGATAGTGCTATGAGGATTGGTAGTTGATGATACTGTTTAGTCAGAATAGTAAATGAGATACTTATTCCAACCTGCGTTAACATTATTCTTTTATGCAGAAAGGAACATACTTGTTTGAAAAACTGTTTAAAAGTAAAAAGGCAACAGTGTCTATTAATAGTTACAGTTGGATTCGCTCCAATATATTCAGATAAGCACAGGTGTTTCATCTATGCATCAAAACATCTATTAACACCATTTTATCTTTTAATTTTTACATGATGATGAACTAGAATATGTTCCAGTGTAATAATGACTAGTGTGTCAGTGAAGTTCAAGTTACAGTCTTGTGTTAGAATCAAACTCAGAAAAAAATAAGAAATAACTGTTATTTACTACCACCAGAGACTAGGCAGAAGAGGAAGAATCCTCTTCATGAAACAGACTGTGAAAGAGAGTCAGATTTTACACTTGCTTAAAGGCCACCAGAGCAAGGGATGTAACTGTATTCCACCAAGATGAAGCTAGAGATACTGAGAAAGATCCAGTATAGCCTTTGAAATTTTTTTTTCCTTTTAAGAACTTTGGGGTTCCTTCCAAACCCATGATATGTCTATGTGGACTATATATAAGCTTTGCTAAACAAGTTTTTATATTAATTGCATAGGTCTGGCTTGTTGATATTAATTATTTATATTACAGACATTCTAGCAGAAACAAAAAGCAGCTTGAGTGAGTTTGCTGAACGCTTGCCATACCTGTTAGAGGGTCCAGTCGCAGCAGCGCAAGGGGGAAAATGGCTGGTTTCTATCCCACATAGATTCCTTCTTGCCTACTCCTGGCTCATTCTTTCTCATTCCTTCTGGAATGCTGAAGGTGAGCTTATTGTTGAATGCATTTATAGCTAATAAAAAAGATGTGATCATCTTTTTAAAAAGCCAGAAGGCAAACTTTTAAAGTTTAGGCAAGTATTACCGAATGTTAACTTTGCAAATTTTAATGAATCACTCATGTTGACAAAAGACAGCACACGACATAATCAATAGCATCAAATAAAAATCTACAGAACTGTCATCATTTTTGTCAAATGTTTTACATTTTCCCTACAAATACGACTATTTATATTGATTCTTTTGGTATGGAGGGTAGTGAAGCGGATAGGAGGTAATTAAAGGCATAAATCTCAGGAACTTGTGAAGGTAATTTTCTGTTTTGTAGACAGAACTGACAAAATGATGAAAGTTGTTAGCTCCAACATGACAGAAATATTGCATGATTATAGGGTACACGGTTATAATGTGCTGAAAGTTCTGTTCAAATAACAGTTATTTAAAAGAGCTTTTAACTAAGTTTGGTTAGGTATTTAAATATGAGTTGACTCATTATGACATGGGTGATCTTCACAGCTTTTTGATTTTTCTATGTCCTTTTCAGTAGTTATCTACATTACTATTTGGAGCAATTAGGTTTTAGAAATCTTTTGAGAATAGAATTGAAAAAATAATGCATACACAAATGTATGAACACTGCAGTTTTACAGATTTCTTCAATTACAGCTATTATTAATATCAAATGAGATAAAACTAAATTTTTCAACACCACTTCCTAATTTATTACTTCATGTAATTTTTATTAAAGCTATGATTCTAGTCTAAATTCTTCTTAAGTTATATACTTGTCACATAAATATGCGCACTCTTGCAATGTGGTTCTAACAGCTAAACTATGTCATTAAACATTTGGTAGACCTCTTTCCCTTTTAAGAAAGGGAGCTTTGTAGTTTAGGACCTGCTGTGAATTAAGATGACGATAAGCTACGGATATAAATACCTCTGTGCTCCTCCAATCTTGCACAGTGAAGGTGCCTTCTCTAATAGCAACGTTGCCACTGCCACCCTGTCAGGGGAGGTCTCATAGGGATGCCACACTCACTTCATTAAGCCACTTCTCCTGACTGCCTAACGCAATGCAGTTGTGGCTAGCCTTGCCACATCCACTTCAACAGCCTTACATGCAAAACCAGTGAATTTTCTTGTAGTTGAGACTCTTGTAGCTATGGTGGAATTCTGTAGTTCTACAAGTCAACAGCCTTGCTGAGATCCATGCTTCTACCAGAGTACTATTGCTCATCCTCTAGCAGCACCTGTGTCTTTCAGACACAAATTCTGTTGATTTCAAAATAGCCTGGGGATATTCAAACTATTGTCAATTTAGGATAAAGACTTGCACATTATGAGGATATTGTAAGTATTCTGGGATAATTATAAAATAAATTCTGTATTGATAATATCCCCCCTGGAATTGGAATCAGATTGTCGTATAAAAGTGGGCAAGTACACAGGTATTAGAAGAGGTGATCTTTCTACATTGTAAGATACGACTATATTTAGGACATGCTAGATTATTATATTTTTTATCTTAAAATGAGGTAAAAATTTTTATGCTATGCTGAAGGAATTTATCTTTGCCAGTATTCCAGAACAGAATAGAAGTTTTCAGGATTATTATGTATCTGTTAAGTCTTGTAAATTGCCTATGTGGTTGAACTGTTATTAGCAGAAGCTTTTATGGTATTTTCAACAAAATATTTTTCATTGGAGATTACTGTTGTATTGACACCAAGTGAATAAAGCATTTGAGATTAAGTTGCGGTTAAGACTTTCCATTCAGGGCACCATTCCTGCTTTAGAAAGGTGCTGTAGAATGGGAGAAGAAATAGGAGCTAGGAGCCACCACGTTCAGTGCCAGATAGTTATGGCACTCACCTGGTATTGCAGAGCTTAAGGCATCAACCCAGACTTCCCATGTAGATACTTCAGTCTCCCTTTATTTCTGTGTTTCTCACAGAATCACAGAATTGTCAGGGTTGGAAGAGACCTCTAGTGATCATCTGGTCCAACCCGCCTGCCAAGCAGGTTTATCTAGGACATGTCGCACAGTCACGCATCCAGGTGGATTTTGAAAGTCTCTACAGGGAGATTCCACAACTTCTCTGGGCAGCCTGTTCCAGTGCTCCTTCCTAATTTTATGCTGCTCTACATATATTTAACTTTATATGCTAATTGTCAGACTGGATATCATGGAAGCACATTTAAGCACTTGGCTTAAGTGCTGACGGGTCGGTGGTCTTATTGCCATCAAGGCTCGTTGAAGGGCTACTTCAGCTGATCCTGAAGACGCCTAGAAAAAAGCTTGATCTCACACACATACGTGCTGAACCATTAGATTTAGTCGAGCCTTTTGCATCACATTGTCATTGAAAGGATCTAGTAGGTTAGTATTTCATCTCTTTATGTAGTAATGAATTCCATTAATTAGTCATTCACACACCAAATAGATTCTAAAGCTCAGTCACTTGTGAACTGTCAAAATGAATACTGCTGATTTCAAATATACTGTCAGTCATTGCTCCTGACAGGGATAATTTTCTGTAATCTTTTGTACTGTACTCTTACCTGAATTGCAAAGTTTTCTTAAGGTTAATATTGCTGTCAATGAATCTGTGAGATCTGTATGTTTCCTCGTTATCTGTATCTTTCTATATATACATATCTACGCATATACGCCTATTTAAGTTTATGCAAAGTAATGCTACTGAGGTTACTTTAAGTACTATAATATGCTAATGATATTCACATTTATTTTAGAAACCATGTTTATGTGTAAAAGATGATTTGCATTGTTGATGTATTAGTAGATGCAAACTAGTATATAGGGCTAACATATTGTATGTAGTCTCACAGTTTAATGTCCTGATGCTTACATTTCAAATTTAATAATTTGGAGTTGAAAGTAGAAATTAACTTTAGATTTTAAATAAAATGTAACATTTGGACTTGCAACATGTGTCTCAAATATATTTTTAAGAGAGGAAACTTGTCCTTTCTTATAACAAAGTCATCCTTATAGCAAGGCAGGCTTTTATCATAAGGTTTAATTGGTTCGGGTTGCTTAAATACTACATAGAGTGGAACTAAAATTCTAGATTACTTAGAGATGAAAAGCATCCTCCCCCTGTTTTAACATGTACAAATTTGAAAAATTATGGGCAAAAATTGCATATTTATTTGTCTGTCAATTATAGTCTTAATTATTTGCAAGTGAATTCAAAATACAGCTTTTCACTGTGCTATGATCTTCTAAAGCTTTAGACATTTAATGTCTTAAAATATGCATCCTCTTGATCAAAAAGTAATGCCAGGCAAATGCATAAACGCTTTTGTGGAGTTTAGCCTGACAGTACAAAGGTATTTTTTGCATCCCAGCACATAATGTCACATACAAAGTTTAAAGCCTTTCCTGTTCATTAAATATTAGTAGCCAACACTTGACAACTTAATATACTTTCTAATAAGTAGGGGGATTCCATTTTAAAATGTTGCAGTGATGATATATCAAGCTTGTAGACAACAGTAAGTTTTAGGACCAAGTAGAAATTAGATTTTCTTTTAGGTAGGGAGTTCTTTCATATAAAACTTTTTCTAATTTGACTTTTTCAAAAATTTTCCTCCTTAACATAGTAAGCTTTTAATTTAAAAATTATAATAATAATAATAAATGTTCACTGGTGACATTTAATTTCAACTATATAAGCGACAAATTTAACTTAATCTTCTAGAAATAAAAAATTAAATATTCCAATAATGTTGAATTGTGGCACAGATAAATTATTTTACTGTAGAACTGATTAATCCCTACAATAAATGAATTCCCATACTCTGGAATAAATTATTACGCTATTAAAAAGCATCACGGTACATGAGTACAGAGAGATTTGTTAACGTTACACAACTTTTTTGGCTTTTCCTAACTTTTTATGTTTTCTCAAATATTGTTTTGATGATACAGAATTTGCCTGAATTAGTTCTACTTAGTTAATGATGATCAAAAAGCACATTAATTTAAAAAATTGCATGCCTAAGATATTTACTCTTCATTTCTTTTTACATGTTGTTGAGGTTTTATATTTAAACTGGTGAATTATCTTTCTTTTATACATGTGACTTTTAAATCTTGTGTGTATAGAACTTCCTTTGGATTATCAGAGCAAATGAAGATAAATGTTCTGCTTCTTGTCTTAACTAAAAATGAAACCTATATATGGCATGCTTATTTCAAAGATACATTTAGTATTTGTGCTTTATGTTACAAAATCGTAACCTGTACTGTATTAATATATTTGTGTCAGAAAAAAGTTTCCATGGAAACTGGAACGAATCTGCTTACCTTTAATGTGGTACTAGTGCAAATATTTTATAAAACTAAGGTTAGTAATGACTAGGTCATGAACAATGAGAATAACTGGTACCATTAACAACCAGAACTAACTTGTGTTCCAATTTCAGATTCCCAAAGGTGTCTTTTCTTTTTTTTTTTTTTTTCATCCTATGACTCCAGAAAACTCCAATGGCTTTTGTGCCACAGGACACAGTTCAATGTTGAATGCATCTCTAGCTTTGTATCTGTGTTTGTACTCACAGAACAGTGATTTGTTGAAAGAGTCTGAAAAACAAAGTTTTAACACAATCTAGCCACTGGAAGTTGAAAGTAGACAAATTTGTTGTAAAATAAATTGTGTGTACAAAAGTACTTTGTACTGACAAAGTGAAGCATGGAAACAGTTTACCAACGGTAGATTTTCTGTCCTGAACTAATTTAAAATCAAAGCTGGACAATGTTTTTCCCCAAAGGAAAATGTACTACATTCAAACAGTTTTGGAAAATGCTGGTCATTTCAGAAACCCTACTGAGATGGCCATTGCAATACCTTTTGACCTTGTAAAGTACAACTATGAAATTGATAAAAAAAGATTTCAATGATTACAAAAAACTCAAATCAAAATGAGGCCATTCACCACATTTCCATGAGGCTTTGCTTGTGTTTATGGAAATCTTAATTTTAACCCTGCCTGGGCTTGTTTGTTCTCAACAGGTCTCATGTACACTGTATGAGGAATGAATGAAGGGAATCAAAGACTGTAGTAGGTTATTACTGATATTGCAGGCATTATAATTGCAAATATCAGCAGAAAGGCTTATTATCAAGGAGTTGACTTGCTAAGTCTTTCTCTTGAGTGCACTTATGTCTCTTAGGTCATAGCTTTGGCCTCAGGCAGCATATGATCCTATCAACAGCACACATATGCTCAGAGCATAGAGTTCGAATATTTAAAGGGACATCATCAACTTGAGAATGCTTGAGGGGATATTCTTGTTCTTGCTATTATTTAAAATTAAAAGTATTGGAACAGAAAGGGTACCTATATGCCTCAATATTTAGCTTCGCTTGTTTTACACTGTAACATGTGATGGGTTTATTTAATTTTGTTGATGATGAACACTCCTAGTTTATCATGTAGCAACAGCAAAGCTTTAGAGAAATGGACAAAACTCAACAAGGATGGAGAGAAACCAGGCAGGACTTGTGTGCCAGCGTATAAGGCCCATCATCGTAACAGGGTGCAGTCAGATCTGTGCTCCTCTATCCACATTCAGAACTGAAGAGCTCCAACCCAGAAGTTGACAAGTGTCCCTTTAAGTAGTACAAGTAGTGGTGTAGCTGTTTAGTTGTTTCTTTATAATCCTTAAATTGTGTTTGTACATGTGCTAATATTTAAAAGGTTTTAAAAATCAAGAAATAGTTTAATGGACAAGTAGACTCTCTAGTGTTTTTACAACAAAGATTTTTTTAAAAATTTCTATCTCAAAGGAATTCAAAGTACAACTTACCTAGTTCATAAGCCTTTCATACTGAATACTTACTGAAATCTCACTAAAGAAAAGATGCAGACACAGCATGTCACACACCGTCCTTTCGAGGTGGGAAGCACTGTGTTTCGCAGGGTGTGTAATCACTTAAGCTTCCGTGTATGCAAACTTCACTCCCCTATTTTAGCAGCACTTCTCCATCAGTTTTAACAGTGCATATAATTTTTGTGAGGACTCCACTGCGCTGTCTATTCTCTTTAGTCCAGCTGTTTCTACTCTTCGCTTACACTCTACCATATGATAAAACTGTTACTACATGCTGTCCCAAGGTGACTGTATTGTCTTTAAACAATTTTTCTCATTATGGCAGCACTCTCTATGGAATTGAAACATTTTAGATGTTATAGTTGCTTTTTATAAAAAGCATGTGACTTGTCTCATGGCTCGCTTCATTTAACACAGTGAACAAAGTAAAGTAATGCTAATCAATTGGAGAGAGTGTATTTTTGCATGAATCTAGTAAAAGTATACTTGCACTGATGTTTTTATAGCCAGGTGCCAAGGTGTGGCCATCTGGTTACATGAAGCATGCTTTCTTTTGTGTTTTACTTTGAAATAAACTACAATATTAACTTTTTTAGTTAATATGTAACCTTCAATAGAGGCACCTAGTAGTATGTCTGAAACAAGATGTTAAATGATGCTTGGAAGTACTAATAAGACAGAGCTACTGCTGTATATTAAAATGTTATGAAATTAGACTGTGTTTTGTATAAAATTGTTTCTTACCCGACTTGATAAATTAACTTCTTAAGAACTCAAGAAAAAACGTTTAAATTCATTGGTTGAAATTTCTGAGCTTTGGAGTTTTTATTTAGCATGTAATTCCTTAGTTTTGCAGCTAAGTTAGTTGCCTGTTTTGTCAAGACAGCTAGTTATGTAGAATCAGGAACAATATTGGGTATTCAAAATCACTAAAAAAAATGGGCATTTATTTATGTGTCTAGCTGTAGCCGTGCAACTTCAAAAACATTGATGTGGTTTCTGAAGATAATTTTAAGTCAAAGCTCAAGTCAACTCTACATTTCAGTACGTATTTCCGTTGTACTGGTTGGACAGAACAAAAAGTGTATGTAATACACAAAGCACTCTAGCGACAATAACAACAAAGCTCCTCTCCTTCCCGTCATTCAGGTTTCAATTTTCTTAGTCTTTGAAAAAAAATTATTCAAGGTAATTTAATTCATGACTAAGTATTTAGATTTCTGTGTTTTACTTGGGTCTACTGAAGTTTATAGGTATGGCGTTTCTTCATTTTAACCCTTCTTGCTTGATCTAATGGTGAAGTCAATGTTATTAATGCTTGTTTCAATTGCTGTTAGTGTAGTGATGAAAATACTTTGACTTTTGTAGTAGATCAAAGAGAAGGAAAAATGGATTATTTAATCATGTTACAGCATGATACATCTTTTTAACTATAAGCAATAAAGACTAGGGAATGGTACATGAAATTGAGTAGCATCTTTCTCAATTGGATATGTTTACATTTGGATAGTGTTTTAAATCTTTAAGCACCATGGAGGCAAAGAATTACACGAGGAGTGACAGAGCTTTACATAATCTCAAAGCCTCTTTTTTTGAGCTATTGAAAACATATGCCATTCATTAAAATCCCGTCATTTGAATATAGGGGAGCTTAGATCTAGGAAAACTGTTAGTAGAAAGCTACTAACATTTTCTAGGTTGAATAATATGGTGCCTACTATTGAAAGTGTCACTTTTCTGCCTTGTCATCCATTGTGTTATACAGAAGTACAGAAAAAAGTGAGCCTGATTTGTTCTCCTTTGTAGAGCCAGGCCGAGGCCCACTACAAAGGAAGTAAACATGCCAAGAAGGTCAAAGCACTAGAGGCAACGAAAAATAAACCCAAAGTTGGTTCTTCCAAGGACAGCGCAAAGGCTAACACAAGCTGCTCCACCACGCCAGTCACAGCCAACATCTCTGACAAATCAGGTCAATGAAAACCTTTTGTTCTATACATTCTTTCTTTTCTCCTCTTTTGGTGTTTGTATGAGAGAATCTGGCTGCATGACAGTGATCCGTGACTTGTGTTTTCTAAACTTTCTATGCTTTCTTGTACAGAATTGATTGGTTTTGATGTTAATGAAGTGGTTTTTTTCACATCTGTGAAACATCTGGGGTCCCTGAATGCTAAAGTGTATTTTATTTTTAAAGCTTGTGAAATGTACTCTTACAAAACTAAGGATGTTTTTCATACAGCAAAAATACTGGATGGGTATGGGTGGAGGGGCAAGTCTCAGGTATATGTACTTAGCTGAAACACGAGAAACCTCCCCTTCCCTCTCACCCCTTTCTGAATATGATAATATTGCTTAAACAGGAAAACACACCTACAGAAATGTAGTGAAGCCTCATGGCATGGATATTTCATGACTTCCACAGCTTGTTAGTGCTTCAACATCCCATCTTTTTTTCTTTTTTTGTCCCCACATTAGTAACCTGAGGAAGGAAGATCAATAACACTAATTGCCATGGAGCTGCTTTCTGCTCTGTCAGTATTGTCTTACTGAATGAAACAGGAGAATTTCCTGAACTTGCTGACAGTCTGAAATACTATACTCGTTATCCAGGGGAAACCACCTACTATGGGTTACCCAACTGGTGGTCACCCAACTGGTGGTTTGATAGATTACTTCTAATAACTTTGTATCTGCCTTGGTAGCCGTTTATTATCCTCTTGACCAGAGCTGAGCTCCATTCAGATGCTGTAAAGTGAACAACAAAGACAGTTTCAGTTTTCTGACACACACCAATAGAAGAAAAAAAAAAAAAAACTACATTAGTGGCTATTTGTCATCCTGCTTTCATCATAGCAGAACCAAGTAGCAATGACAGTGGGTCCCAAATTTTGAATTGAGTCACCTGGCAAATCACATTTTAGATTTGAGAGGAGAAACAACATGAATCCACGTAGCACCTTCAGGTAAACCTGCCATGTCACCTGACAAAATACCTTTGATCTAAATGAAATGTTGACTATTGCATGGAATTTAAATTGGGATTTTAAATATTTGATAAATATTTTACTCTCTGTAACATCAGAAATAGCTTTGGTTAAAATAGCTCCAGAACTAAGAAGCTCTAAGAACTCAGACAACTGTTTTAGAAAGTTAACCATTAAAACTTTAGAGGATTTATCATGGTAAGAATGTGGTCTATGATAATTGTGTAATGCTCTCTTCTGCCTGTGCCAAAGTCCAATGGCCAAAGAACAAAAGCTTCAGCATCTTTTACAAAATTTATCATCTCTTCCATAAGTCTGTCTGTCTCTCTTGTGCTTCCTTTGCCAAACTGAAAGATCTGTCCCTGACTTAATTTTCTTCTACTCTGTACAATGTACCTAAATCATTTACATCTCCACATTCAGTTTTTGATCAAATCCTCTAACCAATGACAAAGGAAACCTGCTCTTGATGTTTTTATATTGCCCTGTTTTGACACCATGTTGTTTTATGCTATTATTTACTCTGCACAAATTAGACAGATTGCCATCTGTGTCTGTTGGATTATACCACTGCAAGTGTTTCTATGTTAAAAATAAATCACAACGACAATGTAGCTAAACTCTTTCTTCCTATTAGAACAACAGTGGGATTCTCTGTGAAAGGGAGGCTCCTTGAGCCTTCCCTGCTCTACAGGAGAGTGTGGATGGGATGTTTTGGAGGACAAAAACCTGAACCTGGAGTGGCAAATTGTCCATATATGCAGGAAATGCTTGTTCCAGAGGTGGGGAACAGCTTGGAGATTGAGGGTTTTTTCCAGGCTGTAGACTTGAAATTAAACTGTAATTTTGTTCAGCTACACTTTCACTTACAGAGGCTATTGTTCATCTGTTCTTTAACATATGTTTAGCTCTTTAACGTAATGCTTATTGCAGCTAGAGCAATCACTATTGCTTCTGGGAATTAGCGGTGGGGTTTTTTTGCCTTGGAGCAAACTGGTGGAGACCATTTTTTTCTGAATATTTTAACACAGCTTTCATTCTCTGAGAAATTGACTACTATTATGTATTAACTTTATAGGAATATTTTAGTTTTCTTTAAAAGTTTCAATTCATGCATGTATTGGTCTCTCTTAAATCTGATTTCCTCAGGAAAGGAGACTTATGTCCACCTCATCTATCCTTATCTCTTTTATTCTCTGGCCCTGTCTTCACAACTTTGGCTGTATTTACTTAGTGTCAAAAGGAATCTCATGAAATTAAGAGATTTAAATCAAGATCCTGCAAGTTTGATAAAAATTGGCACCTGGTTAGAAGGGAAGCCTTAACTTACGGTCCATCCTGAGAGATGCTGCTTTGTCAGCTACGTTTTGCTTGGCGTACTGACTGGCCAAGCATTGCCTTTGCCTTCATGATGGTGGATTTGAGAGTGTGTGTGGTGTAGGTATGAAAAAACTACATTACAAAGATGTAAAATAGGGGCGAAATGGCATCAAGGAAGGAAATAAAGGAAATAAAACCCACTTTGTGGACTTGCTGTTTAACCATTGTACTTTGGAGGATTGTGAAATTCCTGAGAAATGTTCATCAAGAAATGTCATTCCCGGTCTCCTTTTTTTTTGGGTATGTAAGAGGAGAACAAGAAGTTAAACAGAGGAAGTTTTAAGTTCTTGTGTTCCTTTGTTACATGCTGTTCTTCCACTGCTAATAGTGGGGAATGGGTAGGGAGAGTTATGATGAACTGATAAACAGCATTTACTATTCTTTTATGTAGTTCTGCTAATAAAAGGACACAGTAAGGATGACTAGCAGCCTTTTTGATGTGCTGTCATTTTGAGTGACATAATGATGAATGATCTGGAGCCCTGTGGACTGAATAGTTGCTATATATTGAACTGAAATGTCAAGTTAAGTTTGCTACAAAGTCATGTCTTCTGTGGGTCAGACACAGCAGGAGATCCAAAACAGTTATTTGTCAGAAGTCACTGTTGTAGTAGAAACAGGAAGAATAATTTCACTGTTATCTCAGCTTGTATGATGAAATAATAGGCAAAAGGCAAAACCTAAATTCATCCAGTTCTTATGTTCAAAACTTATGATGCAGTGGGTCTCTCTACAGCTGTTCCTTTCAGCTTGATAAGTGTGGCTGCTTGTAGAGCTACAAAAGTTAAATTAATCTTTAAGGACTTTTGGGAAGTTCCAGAAGAAATGTGGGCTCCTGCAGACAAAAGTGGCCTTAGCCAAATGCAAAGGGTTGACTGTGGAACTCAGTATGAGCATGATGATGCCCAAGTTGAGAGAGACTGGTCTACCCACTGATATTAATAATACATTGTGACTCAGATGTGACTTCTGCAAACTGATCTGCTGCAAACACGTAATGATAAAGCCACAGTACCGTAATGCTGAGTTGGCTCCAACCTCAGTTAAATAGATATCAATGGGTTGGATTGCACAAGTTTCGCATCCTTACGTGATTTAGAGTACTATGTGATCTTACTTTCTAAGCCACAACTCTTCACCATTTAGAAAATATGTTTGTTTAATGGTACTCTGAAGTACCAACATCCGTTCCTGTTCGTTAGTTCTGGAGACAGGAAGAAAATGCTGGAAAAAATAAAAAAAAGATATGTGGCAAGGCTGTTGTTCCCATGTCTCTTTTTGGGTCTGTATCTGCTTCTCCTGATGGGTATTTTCAGATTGGACATGTCTATAGGGGACCTTTCCATAACCTGTCTGCCACACTGTTTCTTCTACCACCCAGGAAAAGTCTAGTAACGTCTATTGAACAGTTTCATACACTAGAAAATAACTAGTGTGACACCACGAGATTTTTTTGTAGCTGCTTTGAGACATGATTATGGAACAACCATGTTAATAGCAGTGGGAGCTTTTCCTTCATGTGGGGCAAACATTCCCTTCCTTCCCTGTGGAAGCCCAGGATTTTCAGGATGATTTCACACAGAAGTTACACACACACACACACACACACACACACACGTATGTCATTGCTTCAGAAAAGGGCAGAGGTAGCAACCAGTACATAGCAAACTCCAGAATATTTAGAGTGTGTTTTAAATATAGCTCTGAGAGTGCAATAGAAGACGGTGTCTGTGATCCCAGGTTAGCATAGTCTAGATGCTTACAGTGATGAGTCCTTTAGGAATGCATGATAACTGGATTGAAATGTCACTGTTTACTTATCACACAAAGAGGAATTCTTTGATCATACTTCCAAATCAAAATAAATAGTTCAGAATGAAGCGGATGATGTGGTATCACCTGATTTGCATTTTGCTTTGATATAAAAATCAGGAAGTAAATGCAACTCTTTTAAACTACTCAAATGAGCCAAAACCAGGTTTCAGATTATAAAAGTAAGGTCATTTATTTTTCTGTCTTTGATACCTTCAGTATATGTTCCATTTCCCTTGTGCCAGAGTGAGCTGTTGGTGAAATGATAGGTATAGGCGTTTCAAGTTCAGTCCTTGTTCTAATAAGATCAGGAGGCTCCGATACTTGGACCTTAAAGATAGGTACAGCCAAGGCCTTTGGATGCTCTGTGAGAGCTCCTTTTTGCTCAGCTGGTATAGGCATATGCCACCTTAGGCATTTAACAAATTCTAGACTCTGTTTCAAATCTTGATCCCTCTTACTACTGCTTCATGTGTAACTGTGTCCCAGGACAAATTCACAAGCAGTTCGCGGCGTCATGGTGATGGTATTTCCAGCATATGAGCAGTCTTGTGTTGATCTGCTGCATCTGGCAAGGATGGCAGGAAAGGCATGCGAATAGAAAGCTCTCTGCCAGCTTCTCAATCTGAACTGGGCTATGTAAGAGCTATTCTGGTCATTACAGTTGTGTAACTAAAACCCACTGGAGGTTGTTATGAAGAACATTGTCATGCTGGAGTGTGGTACGGTGTCAGACACCAAATGGGCTAGCTCACAATTTGAAAACAGTCTAGACGTGGTGATGGACCTAATAAATGCCACGTGATGTCATGTAGACATATTGTAATTAGTTGGCCCATTGGACAGGACTGGCATCTCCAAGTTTTATCAGACTTAGAAAAGTTGACTTTGAGGTCTTATCTGTGGGTTTTAGTTCATTAAGGGTTTTCTGTGAGCACTTTGGCAACAAAATTATTTTTTTCCTTTTATTCTACCCCAGAGTGCAGCAAGTTGAATCAAATTTACTCAGGAAGATTACGATGGGTTGGATTTCTCCAGTGTCCTAATTACCAGTGACTACCAATGAGGTGTAATGTGCCAAGGGAGGGCGTAGTTCGTATTTATCAAGTCCACCATCAGGATGCTCCCTTAGTTGTGTTGCTCTCAGTGCTTACTTGAAGAATCTTTCTGCCTGTGCTTAAATTCCAAACTTTTCCATATGCATCTCCATATATGGAGTAATCCTATAAGTGCTATCAGTTCTCTTAAAAAAAATCCCTTTTCACCTTAACGGTTATTTCAGTATATAACCTTGTTTTCCACTCATTTTAAAGGAATGACTTCTTTACATAGCTCCAATAAGCTTTTTTTTCTTGTTGAAAATCCTTCAGAAATAGCTAGGAGGGAGACACGCAGCCCCCATGCCTGAACTGCTGTATATCTGTTCTGGGGAATTGTAGGTTATTTGTCATGCAGATATTGTAAGGACCTTAAAGTTTAAGGTGTTTCCAGGGTATTTATTCTTTGGTCTTTTACTTCTTTGTAATGGACCTCAAGATATATTGTGACAGTTGAATTTTGAGAGTGGGATAGGGAGAGAGAGAAGCTGTAGTAGAAGAACACAACAAGGATGTGTTTGGATTGCTGTCCCCCATTGTCAGGGAGCCATATTAAGACGTTCTGCCTTATGCAGCTCGAAGATGCTTGTCATTATGTCTAGACTTCATCAGAAGCTACTGCTAAGCCACATCATTTTTTCACATATATGCTTACATAAAGAATTCTGCTGAAGTTATATGCTGTAAAACAATCATGCATCTGCGTCCATGTGTATTTAGATAGTGCCTGCTAAGCACAGGCATATTTCTGTTAAAAAAATTAGTAGTAAATTTTATCAGATTCAGTCTCCAAGGAGAGCTGTTTCAAGGGCGTTTTTTTCATTAAGCCCTCTGAGGACAGAAAGTTTTGTTCTCTTTCCATTCAATGTTTCACAGCTGTCTGAAGATCGTTGTATATTGCCACTTGTTGAAGTTCTGTCCCCAAAACAGAGGTAAAGGGCACAGCATGGCGTTTGCTGCTTGACTGCCATGCTTTTATAGCGGATAATATAAAATAGAATTAATAAATGCTCATAAATTCATCACAAGTACACTGTTGCAAGTACTATGTGTCTGTTTACATGAACATTATATTATCAGTATCGATATGTGAAATATACTATTAGTGGCACGTTTGATACCTGTATTGGATTTAGCAGTAAACAGCTTCTGCGTGTTTCTGGTGGGATGTTTCAGCAGCTGTTTCAGGAAGTTGCTGTTTGGCTTATGCTTTTGGGATGAAAGGTTAACCAAAAGGATAACTAGGAAGTCAAAATCAATTAACAGGAAATGGTTATAATAGGTTAGATCTTTAAACACTTTCTTCCCTGTCACTGTTCATACTTTTCAAAAGTGGATACTCAAGCTTCATCTTTCCATGTATGTCTTACAACCCAAATGGAAGAGCAGTTATTCTGCACATTTTGGTGTTGATAAACTCCTGGGAGTCCTCAGGTATTTCTTCAGTCTGTCTACAATAAAGCTAACTAGCCCATATCAAATTCTGCAGCTCTACTGAAAACTGATTATAGGCCATTAACTGAAAAATAAGCTCTGTGCCTGACACAATTACATTGATGAGCTATTGCAATTCCTGTTCAGATTGAAAAAGGTCAGTCTTTTCTTTCTCAGTTATTATTTCAATCAGAAATACAGACAAGCAGGACTTTTTTTTTTTTTTTTTTTTTTTAAGAAAAGCTAAGCTTTTTATCCTGCAGTAGTTTAAACAGCAGTTCTGCAGCAAAAATATATTGTAAGATAAGACTCTTCTTGGGCACTCTGCGCTGTGCATGAGCATTCATGTGCCCAATATCATTGAAGTTGTATACTATTACAGCTTTTATTTATTCTAGTTCCCAAAACTGGAATTTCATGGTGTATTTTTTTCATTAGTGTTCTTACATAATTATAGAGAGTTTTCTTATTTAGGGGAGAGGTCAAGATAGGCATTGGGCCAAACAAGCATGACTCTACTAATGTTGCTGGAAAGTGGGAGCAGAGCCATGGATAGTCTCAGCTACTGGGTTTTTTTTAGCTAGGCATACATGGTCATTTAAAGAATCCATTCATATACACTGAGTCTTTCAGTAACCCCTCTCTATTCTGAAATCAGGCCACTTTTTCTTGTTTGTTCTGCTATAAATGTACCTATTGAATAGCAGAATATTTTTTGGGATAGGATGATGATGGTAAGAAGATAAATATGAAATAAAAATCACTAGAAAATGTGTATATGTATATTCCATTAGAGGACGTAATAGCAGAGGGGAGGCACAACCAGAACTATGGTGTGTCACATCATTCCCTACTCATCATTGTCTTTAACATACTCTTACAGAAGTTCTTGAGTCTTCAGGTAAAAAAAATGGGGAAGGGAAGAAAGTGGGACAAAAAAGAATTAGCTCACAAAAAGGAAGTAGAGAAAGAGGTACCAACATCACTCATTTGCTTTGTAGTTTTCAATTAGGAAGAAAGGTGATCTAGAAATTTCCTAAAAAAAAAAAGTTAGGATTATGTAGTGAGATTTTGTAAAAATTGCAAGTGGAAAAAATTAAATATCCCCTTCTATCACTTTAGATGGTTAGTATTTTGATGACAAATGACGGTATTATTTACTTACGAAAAGAAGTAATTCATCAACCAAGCTGCAGGTTTGGTGTTAAATGACTGAGAAATTCAAATCCAGTGGAAATTCTGTTTAAGTAGCACTGAAATTAGCCCTTTAAATCCATTAGAATGTAAAACTCAAAAAAACAGCTGCTAATTTTTTTGGTTTTTTAACGGGTCTCAGAGGAGTAGCTGTACCTGATATTTTCACAAACGTTATTAAAGAATTATATTGCTAAAGAAGCAAGTGCATTTTTTTGACGCTGAATATCTAGTTTTCTCATGTAATCACAGAATAAGTAACAGAATGCTGGTGATTGTCCATATAATTGGTAGTTGAATGCAGTTTTGTCTGTGTCCAGTTGTGTAAAGGTCAAAGTTGTGTTTCTCTCTGCCTTTGAGTGAATTTAGTCTTTAAATGTAAAAGAATGGGTCAAGCTCAGTGCTGCTGCTTTGTGTTTGTGTTTGTGATCCCAAATGAGATAAATGTTCTGTTTTTAAACCTTCTTTTCTGGAAAGCGTATACTTAGAGTTGGGGAAAAGGTGGCTTTTTTCTGTATTTCTCAGCAACTGTTTAAGTAAAGGAAAAGACATCTGAGAGCAAAGTATGGTCTAGCAATAACTTCCATAAAACCAATAATGTGTCTTGATTTGTTGTTTGTTTTTTTTTTGTTTAGGGTCATTTTTGTAGATTTTATTTTTGCTCATGCTTCAGTTTTGTAACCTAATTGCGAGCAGCATTCAGAAAGAACACAAGGAAAAATGCATGTTGCTGGGGGGTGGAAGGCAATTGTGAGAGCAAGAAGTTGGTGAGTTGGTTGTGATGCAGAATTGTTCAGAGATCTTGAATCAAAAACAAAAGCAGAAATATCCTTGGCCAGCACGTTAGAAATTTAAATTTTGAAAAATCTTCCTTTGTCATCCTTCCACCTTAATTCTCCAGGTACTGTGTTACTGACTTGCTATGAGATATATGCTACATTTCCTACAGCATAAAGATTATATATACAAACTATAGGTTAGGTATTATTTCCTTACTACTTGTTTTTGAGGAAAGTGAAAATGTTTTAGTGGCTGTTAGACAACTTCTATTTGAAATGCAATTTATCAGTCTAATCTTGAGGGCATGACTAAATACTCACAATCCTCAGGCAAATCTGACACTGAAATCACTGAGAATGCACAATTATAGATGTCATTTAACTGAAATGAAGATGAGTGTTTTTTAGCTGACTTCAGTGGCAGTTCTGCCTGGGCAAGTACTGAGTGAGTAGTTGAGACGCAGGCCCACGAGAATGTAGTTGCACGCAGACTGTCAGTTCTTGATTAATTTATTTAGACACCCATACATTTTCTATTGAGTTCCAAAGCACTTCAGCAGCTGTGAGTAGAATTTTAAGATTTTTTTTTTGCACAAACAGCAAGTGAAATGTGTTTCTAGGAATATATTTCAGGTTCATAGATGAAATAGGCACTGTTATTTTTATAGTTGAGGACCTGAACCAGCAAATTTTCAAGCATAAGTGAAGGATGTCTGGGCAGAATGCAGTATGTTTGTTGTAATCTTTGAATGTTATTTTTCTGAGCATTCCTACATTATTAAAATGTTAAAAAGACAATGCAGCACTATAGAAAATTTGCGTTCCAGGACCTTTAAAATAAATGTGGCAGCATCTGTAATGGGGGTATAAAATATTTACAAAATAATAGATGTCTGGTGTCAGAAGAAGATAAGTTTTACCAGCAAAAACATTTACTTTCATCCAGATGGGAGTCACATTTTATAATAACAGATCTTATACTATATTTCAAACTTTGCCCAAAGTGTATTATAATTTTCCAACTCTGAAATTTGTCCATTCCAGCCAATACAGACTGGCAAAAATCAGCAAAGATGAAAGGTTAAGGTAGATTTAAAGTAAATTTGTTTAGACATACAGCAATAGGACCCAGGAAGGCTAAGTTGTTACATAGTCTCACTTTATGGATACTTGTTAAATATACATCCACTGTTGCCAACCATGTGTTGCTGTGTGTCTCCTGGTGAGATCCACCTTGGTTTCAACTGCTGGCAGTGTAGTGCTGCTGGTCTTGCTGGGTTTTATGAAGAACCTTCTGATGGATCTTTTTCCAACCTACTATAAACGGGGTGTGTTGTGTCACTGATAAATTTGACACTAGAAAACTGCTCTGTACTGGTGTTTGTAGATGAGCTGGTTTTCTCTGGAACAAGCTTGCTGCATTTACCATCGTTACCTTTTCACCCTGTTCAGCCTAAAAATTGTAAAAGGGGGAAAAGCTTGTAGTAATCTGTTTTCAGTGAGGAAAAGAGAAGTCTGATGTAACCTGTATTCCGTAAAGAAAGTGGAATTGAAGAGAAGCAGGCAAAAAATGGAGGCATGTGTTGCTGTAAGTGAGAGTTAGAAGTTTGTTCCAGACCATACATGCACTCCTGCATTTTGGCTAATAGTGCAGAATCAGCACTGCTTCTTGCTCCTTTGGCTTTTGAGCAGAGAAAATGCATTGTGTTGAAATATGAAGTAAGATATTTTTTGAAATGTGAATGCCCTTTTTCTGTATGTAACAACTTTTGGACAGTTATTTTGAGATTTGCCTTTTATGTATGTGTCAGCATATCATTTTTATTCCCCCCACCTTGCTGGTGAATGCACCCAGATTTTTCTTGATCTTCATCAGTAAAACAGATCTAAACCATCATCCAACCATCAGTAGATCTTGGAGAATCACCAACTATGCAAGGAATTGACTAAAAATTATAGGTGATACAGTGGGATCATCTCAGACACCCCAGTGAATGGAGTGACAGGCACTCGGTTCAGGAAGGTGCGCTAATAGGCAGGGAAAGAGACTTTGCAGGGCAAGATTTTACAGCTGCAGAACTGTCTGTACTTCTGAATATTTTCTAATTCTCATCAGTCTGCTTTCATAAAAATTAAACTCACCCAGAATATAAAACCAGACCTTTGTAAGATTACATGTGATGAGTTGCAAGTATTTTGCACTCTGGAAAATAAACTGGGTTCTTTGGAAGAATATTCCCTGGAGTCTTTGGTGTCCCAAATCAGAAATAAAATTCCTAAGAAATTAAGTATCAACATCAGTGTTGTACCATAGCCAAACAAGCAATACTTCTGAAATGAAAAAGATAGTTCGGCTCAGCCCGCTGGAGAGTAGTGATGCAGTTAATCAAATAATCAGTCTAGCTATAGAGTTCACTCAATATTGCAGAGCCATCCAGACATTTCCTCATGTAGCTTTGCTATCTTGAGAAAATATGTTGTAGCTTATTTCAGTGCACATTTGTGTTTGAGATGAAAAGCTTTATAGCTTCCATTTGTTTCTCATCTTTGTATAGAAACAAAATTGGTTTTCTTTAGAATGTGTCAAACAGATTTATTTCATGTAACGACCTCTCATTATATAGAACCTAGCCCCCCTTCAGACAGGTCTGAAGTATAAGGGAAAACGTTTTATGAAAACTAAAGGTAATCAAAGGGTTAATAGATACACTGTGCTGTCTGATTTGCATGTAGGTTTGCAGTGGAATTTTTCTAGAACAGAGCCCTACGGGTTTTTCAGCCTCATTTCTCAGTAGACTGCACAACTGGTGAGAAAGTAGGTATTTTGTCTGACAGCCATTAGAGTCTCATTATTCAGCAAATGTGCAGATAAAACAAAACAGATTTTGAAATTCCATATCAAAGTTAGCTAACTCTGTCTTAATGAGTGTCAAAAAATAATCTAATGCTCTTTGTTGTTGTTGGGGTTTGTTGGGGTTTTTTTGAGTGATGCTGAGATGCAGGACAGTGATTACAAATCCTGTAAAGGTTGTGACCATTAGGGACTTAATTGCTTTCCTGCTATTGCCTTTATAGCATGCATTACTCATAGTGTTTCTCTTTTTCTACATAATAAGGATAATTAAATGTGTGTGTGCTTTATTCCTCTATAGCAGTGTGTGAGCCAGCATAAGATAAGACTATCTGTGGAGAAGAATGGTTTGAAACTTGCTTTTCTTCCTGGACCTATTGTCTGCTTTTCTATTCAGTGGGTTTTTTCTGCTAATACATTGAAGGAGGCCCTTCTGGTCCTTGTATTAATTCAGTTGTTGATCATCCCGCTCTGTATCTTAGGGCAAAGAGATGTACAGCAGCTATTGTTTCCAATATGGTGACTTGCGGATCCTCTCTCTCTGCCCCAGACCCATGTCCCAGGGTCTGTTTAGGCAGCCCTGCTGCAAGTACAGCGTGGCTAAATAAGTTTTCCTCACCCTGATTTGATTTTGTCATGGTTTCTTAACACCACTCTTAATTACTTTTAGGCATGCTTGTAATCTCTTTGACTGTGATTGCTCTACTTTCATGTTTTTGTTTTAAATGTTGTGGGTTTTGTTACATGCTTCTGTGCTTACAGCTAAAGTTACTGCTTATTCTTTCTCCAAGTTCTTCACGTCCTTCGCTTTCGGAGCTCTCCGTACCTTTGTCTGTGTCTTTTGTAATGTACATCCAAGATGCTGACTTGCACCTACCACCCATCAACTATTGAAACCAGCCTCCCAAAGGGCTTCCCACTTTTCCTGGCCCTATTTGTGAAGAGCTCTCTGCAAATAGCTGCTGCACTTACTTCTGTTACTCTTGCCTCTGAAAATTTCCTCTGTCTCAGAGGATGGAGATGGATGGAAGAACATAAGAAAACTTGTGAGAAGTTTGGCTGCCAGACTAGTGCCTGGGTTGGTGGCCAGTTGTTCTGTCTCTTGTGATTTCTCACCTGTCTGCAGCTGTGAGCTCTGCACTTAACCTGAACATTGCTTGGTCTGGGGGCACCTTGTTCTGTGCTCAGAACGCTTAGAAATGATAGATTTTAGCAATATCAACTAACTCATCTCTCTTCAGCACTGTCAATGGGCATATTTTATAAAAAGATGTAGGAAGAAACAGTGTAGTGAGAAATAAGTGTCACTTTTTAGTTTTATGTGAGATGTGCCAACCATCTAAAATGTCAACTTTTAACTGAGAATTTAAAACACATTTTTATTTTGTCTTTATTGATGCCAGTTTAGCTACGGTGATAAGCTTTTCAGCAAAATTTCTTGGACGGTAGATGACTGTAATTAATGTAACTGATTTTACCTTTGCTACACAGTTGATGAGGGAGAGAGGATTATACAATAGTCTGACAACCTGATTGATTTCCTTTTCCCCTTCTGTAATCACTGTATGCTTCAAAGGTTGTTTAATGCAGCCCAATATTTATAGGCATATTTGGAGCTGCTGAAATTATAGGGAGAACCTGAAAATTGGTTTCACTCTGTACAGCTCTGCTGTGTTGGGGGAGATATGCTTTCTTTACCTCAATGTCTCAATTGCTCTCAAAAATCAACACTTCAGATTAGTACCTGTACCCTGTAACACAACAGGACTACCATAAGACAAGCATTGCACCACATTTCTAGTAACTGGCAAATAAACCTTACACCCTCCAGAAATCACTTTTTGGTTTAGTTACCATAGGAATCGGCATGGTCAGAAATTAATTGAAGGTGTTCAGGGTCATCAGGTTGTCCATGTTTTTAAAAGTTGTTATTTTAGTAGTAGTGTGTGCTACATAGCACTGTATACAAAGCTGTTAGCACCAAAGGGTTTACACCTAACTGTGCATTGGTTCTGTTCACCGGTTGCATAGCGTTGATAAGCATGCAGTGATTGTTATACATTAAATTGTTTTGTTGCTGTGTTACTCCTAATGTAGCTGCTTCAGGTTGAAGATTGCATTAGAAATCACATGGCACTTTCCTTCAGGGTTTTCAAGAATAAAACAAGTATGTGTATTTACTATTTTTTTACCTCTATGAGGGAGAATCATAAATGTCTAGACTGCCAAAAGAAGTTTTTCTGCTGTCCTGTGTTCGAAGCCATTGTGCAAGCAGGTAGAAGAATTACAAAAACAAATCTCCATTTCTAGAATGGCAAAATTAGCAAATTTCTCAAAAGAGCTTCTGTGTAGGGTTGTTTAGAGCAGCAGTGGCCACCTTGCAATGTGTGGTTGCTCCTCATTACCTGTGGCGGGGGGCCATGCTGAAGGACCCAGCATGAGGAAAGGTGCAAGGATGAATTTCTAGATTTATAACTGAGTTTTATAATTCTGCTTGGTTTGTGTTAAGAATCTCAGTTTTGAAATAAGAATCTGAATTTTGAGTTACTTTTCCACTGAAATTAGTACATATACGTTCATCATGAAGTCCAAGTTAGAATTTTTACCTAGCATGCACCAAAACCATCACACTCACTTTAAAAAGTTACTTCCTGGCTGTAGAAAGCAATACCTATAGGCACACTTTAGTGTATGGTGAGAGATCATTTTAAGACATATGTTTAGAATTTACAAATAGATGTATGTTATAAAATTGTAAAGCAAGTGATCTCTCTTAAAGGAACATTGTAAACTAAGCTGCTTACTGGAATGGCTGTGGGGGGAAATACTCTTTTTGCTTCCTGCATGGACTGCACTGGTCACTGGACCAGCAGGGACAAAGCATCCATGTTCAGTTTGCTGCTCACCAGGAAAGGGAACAACTGTGCAGAAGAGAGACATGTTGGGTGTCAGAGGGAAATTTTGGGATGACTTTTCCCCTTTTTGAGCTGGGACAAAGTCCCTTCACATATCTGGACTAGGTTTTCAGCATGCACAGTTAAGTCCGGTAGATAATGCTGTAGCAACTGCAGTGAGATCAGCAGGACCTGCGAAGACTGGTCGATCTCTTCAGCTGGTCTTGCTCTGGGAGGTTCTGCTGGGCTTCATGAGCAGGTGGAAATCAGAGCAAATCTGAGCCTGTCTTCAATATCCTCTTGCTCTGGGAGCAAGACCAGCAAGAATACCGTCTGATTTGAACTTGTCACGTGGTATCCTGCGCTGTGTCCTGACTCTGGTACATCGAGCTGAAACGAGGCAGTACTAATTAGATAAATAAGTCTTGAATTCTAACATGGTGCTGACACAGATGTAAGGCAAGCAACCAGAAATATGTGAAAAAAAACTTCAAAGCAGAATTGAAACAATGTAAGTAGGCAATGAGAGCATTGATATTACTGAGCCCAAAGCAATACTTAATTAGCTTGCTTTATTTTTTCCTTGGGCTCTATTTCAAAATAAATTTGGGCTTCAGAAAGAACTTGAACCATTTATTTACTTCTCTGGAGTCTTGAGGAAAAGGGAGACTTAATTTAAGGACAGGAGTTTAACACAGATGAAAAATAGCCTTTCTGCGTGGAAAAAGAACAGAGTCAGATACGGTACACCAGTACAAGTTTGGTTTTAAATCAACCCCCCACATGTGAGCTACAATGCAAGCATTTCAACCTGGCCTGGCTGTGACTCAGGTTGAATCACAGCTGCAGTTTTCTGGGAGGAGGTTGGTACCGCCAAAGTCACCTGCTTCCAGCTGTGCTCTGCTGAGAAGTATAGCAGGAGCCAGAGGTACAGCCCTGGTCCTGGGCAGGAGGGACTCACTTGTGTACTTGTTTGGCTTCTCCATGCCTCTGCTGGGCTCTGTGGGCTTGGTTCAGGTGAAAATCAGAGCAAATCTGAGCCTACCTTCAATAATATTTATCTGCAGAAGGAGCGAGAGGACTATAATCCTACCCATCTACATGTATTTTATACTGTGATTACAGTTTTGAAGTATGTCTATGCGTGCAGGCATTAACAGTTACATTTCTGGTTTCTGCATGAAGGTATTATTTGCTAGCTCCGTGCTATAAGTACAAATAAAATAGTAATCTTCTTTGTGCTTTGTATATACATGTGATTTGCATTTCCTGTGATTTGCACGGTTGAGTACTTGGCATTTATGTCTCAAATATAAAACTGTAAGTAAGGGTGTTTTGAATTCTGTGGATTGAAAACAGTAAGCTGTTATCAAAAGCCCATTTGGAGAAGTGCAATTTTCTGATTTTAGAAGCCAGGAAAACCCAATTCTGGCCGCACTGCAGTGACAAATATGCACTTATCTCGGTGTACTTTCTGTGGGAGTTAAACTGTATAACAACCTTACAATTATGATCTTTGAAGATGTTCTGCATTAAGCGTTTAGAATGGTGGAAGGAAACGTTAATTCATAGAGGGGCGTGTGTCTCTCCTTACACATCTCCATGGATGAAGAGCTTATTTGTGTCAGGAAGCTTTCCAGCCTGATGGTCTTTTGTTCCAAAAGCAGAGATATTGGCAGAACTGAGCCCAGCTGGATGCTGGTAACTTCTCTCTAGTTTTCTAGAAGTTTTCTTCTTCGCCTGTTATGTGTTACATGCTCTAGAATAGCTTTGTATTATGAGTTGTGAAAACACTGTAAATCTAGGGAATATTTAAAAAATTGATGTCCCACATCAGCTGGTGGCCAGCTAAGTGAGGAGAAGTGGGAAATGAAGTCTGTCATTTTTGAATCATCTGTTAAACTCAGCGATGGGAAACCATCAGTCTGTGGTGGCAGTTGGTGGCCTGTGTAAAATGCATCTTACTCAGTTGCTCACATTCTCACTCCACAATCACCTGATGGCAAAGCAAAGAAATAAAAATCTGTTCCCCCTCACTGGGCGGTGTGATGGTGAGGTGAGGGGCTGCAGGCAGGGTGTGCGCTCGCTGCATGAGGCAGTCTCTCAAGCTGGGGGTCCGTCTCAGTGGGCATCAGCCGACGTTCCTGCTGGCCCCCTCCTTTTCTGTCTCACTGGGAGAGATGATTTCTATCTCTAGAAAGAGTTGCAAAAGCACCAAATCTTTATGCTTCCACTAAGTAAATACATGGGAAACAACATAAAAATCCCCAAACCACAAGTGAGTCTTTACATATTAACCTGCAGCTTGTGGTTCTGCAGGTATATTGCTCCTTAAAGGCCTGAACTGCAAAATGCTGAGGAAGCTTCCTTTATTGCGCTCAGGTTCCCGTGCATCCTGGTGTTACACCTCTTGCTGTCTGGCATGATATCGCACAGAACAACAACAACAGCAAGTCTAGTTTCCTGTAATGTGAATTCACAAATGGCAGCAGTTAATCATGTTTCCTTTGTAGATGTTAGCACCTCTCAGAACTTTCCATATTGAAAACTTCAGTTTAGAATGTTAGCAAATGCCTTTTATTAAAACCATATATTTTATGAAGACTCACAAGTCATATAATACATTCTAGATTTTTGCATATGTGACTTATTACTGTAGAGACCTTAAAATTGAATGGTCCATGAACTGTGGTTTAACATCACTTTCATTTGTCATACTTTATCAATAAAAATACCTTCAGAATCTGGATTTATCATTAATTTGGTCCTAATAGTAGTCTTTGTACTTGGTAATTTTCAGTGTTTAATACAGCCCGTATGATGTGATTTCAAAGTATTTTTATCACTATTTTAAAAAATAACATTTCTTTTATTAGAATATTCTTTCTCCTTTTTTTAACAATCTGAAGTTGATGTATTGCAATGTACTTCTGGGAAATATGCCAACAACTGTGGGTTGTAGTTTCAGGAGGCCTGTTCATAGTTCATACACACTCTCCAGTGTTTGTTGTAGAGGGTATGATCCTGGAGCACATTATTGGCCTGGTGCACAGTGTGATGGTAAGACAGGGTCTGGTAGCTGTAAACATAAAGTTCAAGGGGTCATATTTAAAAAACACCAAGTACTCAAAATAGAACCTGGCTTTTCAAATCAGTTCTACACTATTTAAAACTAGGTTTCCAGTAGGGTGTAAGTACATTTAAAGAGGTTGCTGTTATGTAGATGTTGTACTTATTTAGATGATAAAACTTGATTCCTGCCGTTCAGAGTGACAAGTCATTTCTTGTGCCCATTCTGTCAGGGTTGTTTGACCAGAACCACTGTACTGTTCCCATCCCATGTTTAGCGGTGGGCTCATTCTGCTGCCAGCAACTAGTGTGGCTGGTGGTCAGCAGGACTGAGTAGCTTAAAAGGCAACAGCAAAGCCTCTTGCAGGCATCACATAGGCAGGGGGCATTTGAACACTGGCTCTAACACAAAGTTCCTGTTTAGGCACAGTTGGGACACGTAATCTTGCCTTGCAATTGCCACCTGTAAAAGGAAATAGCGCCTGCCTACCTGTCTGATGGGGGCACTGAAGACTGACTGGTGTTTGTGAACCGATACGGGAATGCACTGAACGCACATCAGAGCCATCTGATCTCCAGATAGATGAGGGATTGTTCTTGGGAAATCCTCAAAAATATTAGTGGATGTGTGCATGTGTGTAGGGCAGAATTGAGCCATTCCAAAGGCAGTATATTGCTTGTCAGAAATAGTTTTGTAATCTCCAGTCCAAAGGCTCGCATGTTTCTGAGTGCTCTCCAGCCCTTAGCCCTTGCTGCCTTTGAGCTTTCTTGGGCCCTTGCAACTGGCCAAACCTGCAGTGTGACAGCAACAACAGCTGGCATGAATTTGTTGAAGTCCTTGGTATTCACTGGTAACCTTAAAAATAGGAAAATCTCCCCTTTTCTCAAGTTACACACATTTCATGGTAGTATTTTAACATGATTTCAATGATGCTGCTGTCCTGTACAGAATGAGATGAATTAGGTCCCTGTTGTGTCAGGTTCACTAAAGCCACAGGACTATTACTGTATGACTTTTTTTGTGTGTGCAGCATATTATGACATATGTATTTTGCTTTTAGAAGATAAAGGGAAGGCAAAACCCAATAATGCAAGTCAGCAGTCCAGCACAGAAGTGGGTCCTTTTCTTCCCAAACCTGGAGTGGCAGCGGTGGCCCCTGTAACACCTGCCTCATCCTCCAAGAGCACAAATGGAGCTCCAAACACAGTGTCTGAGTCAGAAGAGGAAAAAGCCAAAAAACTACTTTACTGTTCATTATGCAAAGTGGCTGTGAATTCCCTGTCACAACTAGAAGCCCACAATACAGGTGAGTGAGTATACATGCAGTGCATGCAGTTGTGTGATGTTGTTTTCAAAATTCAGTGTAACTCGCTGGTTTTCTGACAGTGGGGTAGTCACACTTCCCTGAAGGGGCATGTTAGAAAAACTATTCTGATGACAGTTTCATGTGTGGTATTCAATATTTTATTAAAGCACCCTCCCACATAGATTTTGTGAACTCTCCTTCACATATGAAGAAAGCTCTATAAGCTTTTAGTTGACAAAAATCCCTATGGGTAACGTTACGTAATCAGATTCCCTCACATACCTCCTTAGTGGGTATCATACTATGATCATAGTGGTTTGTGTAACACTAAGATTTCTAAAATACCAGTTCTCTCTCTCTTTCATATTTCATCTCACTATATCTGGTGTCTGTTTATTTGCTAGCATAACTTACACTAAATTTTATTATTTGAAATTTTCCATAATTTTAGGGTGGGCTCCATAGATTTCCTGGATGTCCTAGAATATTTTGATTGCTGCAAATCAGATACGCTTTCTTTAAAAGGCTACAAGCAGCAATCCCTCTGCAGCTCTCGCTGCTCTGTGATGTGCTGCTGATGTAAAGCTTGTGACAAACCGTAGAAGCTGGTTTTGCAGCTGTAATCTATTCTTGAAATGGCCAGAGAAGCCATTTCTTCCAAATCAGAGGATACCGATTGAAGTATTCGTGTTGGTAGGCAGATTTTGAGTGACTGCTTTGGTTCCTCTCCCACTCTTGGCTTGGTTCTGCTGTCTGATTCACCAGCTCTATGGATTTTGGCAGAAGAATAAGCAACAAATTCACTGGTTGCAGAGCCATGCGCTGCCCCCAAACAGAAAGGCAGTGATCCAACTTGCCTGTTGTTCCCTCTTCCATTGTCTGGCTTCTGCCCAAGAAGTGGGAATTATGCTGACCGAAACATCATTAGGCTGTGGTGACTTTAAGCATTCTGTCTTGATGGTGAATGTGTTACAAAAAGTCCCAAGGCAGTATGTTGCTGACCATTAGCTCACCTGCGTCTCCTTGCCCACTAGGCTCCAAGCACAAGACCATGGTGGAGGCTCGGAATGGTGCTGGTCCCATCAAGTCTTACCCTAGACCTGGATCCCGGCTGAAGGTGCAGAACGGCAATAAAGGCTCAGGGCTGCAGAACAAGACATTTCATTGTGAAATCTGTGATGTCCATGTTAATTCAGAAATTCAACTCAAACAGGTAGCTTGCACGTGTCTGGGGCTTCTTTGTTGTTAGTAGTAGTGTTGCAAAATTGTAGGTGGGATGTATGTCTATGTGAAGATGTTTTGGAAAGAAGCAAACTAGTATTTCTTTCCTGTCATCCCACAACTGTTTCTGAATAGTTTGATCTAGGTCAGGTTCAGCTGGGAAAAAGTGAGCTCGAGAGTCATAAAGCAGAGGCAGAAAAGACGTTGGTGTCCGTGAAAAACATCGCAGATCTAGTTTAAAAGTTGGCTGTGGCTTGGGAGAGATTTGAACTTTGGTCTTCCAAATGGATGAAATTCTGGGCTGAGGTTCCCTGAATTCCTCTTTTGGTGCTGATTGTCTGCTGGGATACTTCAATGCTATGTGAGAAGGAGAATGTGACTTGAATCTGCAGGTTTAGGACAGTCAGCAGAAGGCTAATACTGCAGATATGTCTGAACTGCGTAGAGCAGTGCTACCATTAACAGTGTAGCTATATGAACACACAGCCCTGCTCTGTCCAAGACAATTATTCCTGGGTTCAGAGTTGTACCAGTAGAAATATGTTCCTTCTAATAGCCACATGGGAATGCCTAACTGGAGGGTGCTGTGCTGTGTGGATGAGTCCTTTCATTCCCTGTTATTTCAGTTATCTCTAAGATAGTATTAAATTGCACGGTGTAGACGTATCCCTGGGTGCTGGTTCTTCCTTCAGCTAATATTGAATTATTTATACAACTGAACAGCATCAGCGAGACTGAAATTTACCTCCTACTTCTGAATATCCCTATGACCTAGTGGTTACAGCTCTGCCAGGTTCAAAGTTTCTCAAGTGGAAAAAGGAAGTACTAGCCAAAATATCAATAATTTGCAGAGCCTCTCTTGGATCACAGAATTCTCTGTATTTGATTAGTTTCAGATTCTGTATTTGATGTGCTCCAAATTGTTATGTTTCATTTAACAAAACTCATCTTTGCTCTCTCTAAAGGACCCACTTTATCTTACAAACAGGGGCTTAGGCATATCCTGCTGATAAATCAATTTCAAACTCAAAACTGAGAAATGTTTAAACAGCTAATTAACTGTGAGGATATTTATTTCAGCACATCTCCAGCCGAAGGCACAAGGACAGAGTTGCAGGAAAGCCTATGAAACCTAAATATAGTCCTTACAACAAACTGCAGCGCAGCCCAAGTATTTTAGCAGTAAGTATTCTTATTTCTCATTCCCGTCTGTGTGAATTTGTGACCTTGGGGACTCCCACTGCACAGAGACAGGAACATGACAGACCTGACACTTCCACAGCGTTTCTCTCCCCGCAGGCTGAGTCTGCGTGGGGATCAGATTTGAGGATAGTTAGGTATTCTGTCTGCCCAGTCGAAGACACGCAGACAGTGCTGCCAGTGTTATTTACTGTGAGGAGGAAGGGAATAATCAGTGGAGTGGGGAATGAACAGTGTGCCCCGTGGAAAGGTATCGACTCTGCTGGGCTAGTGCACTTCTTGAAGGCTGCAGTGTATATCCTCCGTCTGGGCACCTGAGATAACTCTTAGGTTATAACGGATGCAGACAGGGACAAGGACATAAGACATTTGGGTATAAAAATACTCATGCTCCTTCTCTGCATACAGCAAAGCAGACTGCTCTGTGCATGTATTTTGTTGGTGCAAAAGAGCTATCGGGTGTTTAGGCGTATCAATTGCCTATCTGCCCGCTCAGGCTGTGTCTGTCACCAGCTATCAAAACATCACTCCTGCCTTCGTGCCCCCAGTGTTCCTCTTTCACACCCACCTGTGTTTCCAGGAATTCCCCAAGCTGGTTCTGCCAGCTGCAGCCCGAGTTCAGGCTGGCTCTCGCACAGTGCACATTGTGTGTTTATTTGCTCATGACTCAGCTTGTATTTTATTCATTAGGGAAAAGTGCATGCCCCCCATGGTACAAAAACAATTTATAGGTTGGAAAGAGAGAGGTGCGAATGTGTGTGTGCAACAGTAAGCATGTGCAAAGCCTTTAAAAGCCGAAATATATTAATATGTCTTTGTAATTGTACAGAAGCAATTGAAAATGCTGCAGGCTTTCTCCCTGTTCAATAGGTTTTGCACACACTTATCTTTCTTCTTCATTTGCATAATACATCATTTTATAATCTATTGCGTAAGGACAGAGCTTCACTAATAAAGGAAGGCTGTGAGCATCTTCACCCCCACAAATACGTGATTGTGGTGCAAACCATTTTCAGTAGGACTGTAGTGTATATATTTCTGTTCAGTTTTTTCATCACCACAAGCGCCAGCAACCATTGTAGATCATAAACTGAGTAATAATTCTTTTTTTTCTGAAAGAATTCTTTACAGTATTGATCTTAAAATGTATTTCGCTTTGGAAAAGCGCAGTAAGGCAAGTAACAAGCTGGCTGGACCAATACTGATTTCCTATCTTGGCTGCTCTACTTTTCTACAATTTATTTCAGCAAGTGGAAAACCTGACTTTTGACACTGAAGGCTTAATCATGGAGGGTTTTTTTTTTTAAGTTTTCTTGCACAGTTAATAATTTATATAATTTAATGTTGTTCCCTTGCAAACTTTGCTTCCTTCTAAAGGTCAGTGTGACAGCCCCTACACTCAAGAGATTTACGTATCTTCAAATAGATGGTTTGGTTGCTTTAATTCCTTGGGAGTAAGAAAAGAATGTGGGAAACATTTCCAGACAGTTGACGTGAGGCTTCAGTGAGAAACCATGGCATGCCCTTTGTCAGGGTTCCTTTTTTTACTCTTCATGTAAAAGTTGGTGCAGGGAGAGCTGTATTTACGCTGCTTTTTTTCTGTGTTTTATTCCAGGCAAAACTCGCATTCCAGAAGGACATGATTAAGCCGCTGGCACCTGCTTTCCTTTCATCTCCTCTGGCTGCGGCTGCAGCTGTATCATCGGCTCTGTCCCTTCCTCCCCGTCCCTCTGCCTCCTTGTTCCAGGCACCTGCGATACCACCAGCTCTCCTCAGGCCAGGCCATGGTCCCATCCGGGCGACGCCTGCCTCCATACTTTTTGCACCGTACTAATTTATTGATGTGAAAAAGAGATAACTATGGCCAGTAGAAAGGGTAAAAGAAAATCAGGAAAGGGGTCCAGATTTTAAAATTTCTTTCTCTTTTGAAATGCCATCCAGCGGGACACCTCAGCCACCCACACCGTGAAATCCATCATTGAAGGTACTGCATTTTGGAGTCTAGACAACTCTTTCTCAGTCTCTCTCTGTCTCTCCTTTTTTTAATCCAAATAGAGTGCGATTTACTTAAAAACTTAATTGCTCATAAAATTTATACCATTAAAGATTCATGCTTTTTTTTTTCTTCTTACAATGTGTATGATGCACCTTGGAATTGAGGAACGTAAAATATTTTCCTGACAGACTTGAAAACTAGGGTCTTCCTTGCTCACGCTTGTGTAAATACTTCTCTGAAAACCAATGGAGTATAATCTAATGTGGAAAAAAAAGGTAGATGAACCAAATGCTTGATTGTGGATAACACCTCAAAAATGAATTGCGTTGTCTTTTTTTTTTTCCCCCCAATGTGCTCTTGTTGACAGGGATTGTGTACTGTCCTAGGCCCCAGTACTGGTGTATCTTGTGTAGTACTAAAGATGTATCACATGTCTGATTTTAATACTTTCAGTTTCTGTGCAAATGTTTGAAAGCAATGCAGCGCTGAAGCTTTTAATTATTTCTTTTGTGTCACACTTTATTTAGAGAAATTAAAAATAGAAAGCCATATAACATATAGTTAAGAATACTACTTGTTTGCTACTTTCATTTAACTTATTTTTGTTGTTTCCTCACTGGTGTTGCTAAGCAATGTTTAAAGAGAAAAAAAGAAGCTTTTCAATTGCACATTACCACAGCTCATGCGCGTTGTTGAAGACGATAATGGATCCATGTATTTGTACGTAAATATCCTATTTTTTTCATTTCTGACTGGTTTCCTTTGTAATGATGCTGCATAACGTTGTGGCTCCCTAATGCAATAATGTACAGAACATAAAATATTTATAATTGACGTGTTCTCTGTTTACTGAATATATTGCAGTAACGCCCCACCTATCTTCTTATGTCCCCGACCCTTTTATAAAGGTGATATCAATATGCAGTACTCAGACTGAAGTCGTTCTGTAATAATGGGGACAACAGGTGGAAGAAAGGAAAAAAAAATAGAGAATTAACTTTTAGAGCATCTTTATCTGCAATCCATAATAGTAAAATGTCTGTGTATTTTTTTAATGTACCTTTTCAATAAAATAATAAGAAAATGATACATGGTTCATGTGTGCATTAATTGGTACAGAAAACAACAGCCTGGAACAAACAAATTTAGCTAAAGGAGTCTTCAGGAGCAGGCAAAGCATTAGAGTTGCAATAAAGTATAATTACAGAGCATGTACTTACTTCCCTTGTGTTTTAGGGTGGTTTTTTTCTTGCTACATCCTGTTACAGCCTTTACCGGGGCTCCTTTGCAGGGAGACTGTAAACATTCACTGCACTGGAGGTGCAGAGGAAGAAGCTATAGAGCCAGGTGGGTGATTATGGTTTTATTGCACCAGCACAATGCTGTAACATAGTTATGCCATCTCGGATGGAGATGGAGGATTAAGTCTAAAACCAGCTGAGGCATACCTGAGACTGGAAGCAGGTCACTTTGGAGCCAGGACTTGCTCTGAAGCACGGGCAAAGTAGGCAGCTGCTTGATGCAGCAGGCTTTTGAAGGCAGGTGTTTGGGGAAGCTTTGAAAGGATCTTTTTCCCTGCTGAAAAGCTTGATCTGTTCTGTAAAAATCTATTCTTTGTTAATAGAAAGCGAAAAGTAAGGAGAACAAGAGTAAAAAGGCTCAACTGTAAGGCCATTAGGGTTAATACAAAGCTGATGGGGCCATTGCAAATCCACAAAGGCCAAGGAATAAAAATTCCAGGAACTTTATAATAGAGAATTTACAGACCATGACATACCTCAGTTGCAATGTATGAGAAGCCATTTTCTGCAAATGTAATTCTGCCCAATTTCTACCCACTATTCGTTGGACCAGTCGACCATGTTGTGAGAAAGTAATTCCCTGGAGAATCGCCCTTAAGAGAGACAGGTAAGGGAGTCCAGGCCTTAAAACATCCTCTGGGGAAGCAGGTACCGTTGTGCTAGTCCTGTGGTCTGTGAGACTTGCGCTGTGGTACGTACGGGTGGGCACTCCTCCGTGTGCATGTTTGTGTCTGATTTATAACTCATGCTTGTGAGGAGTCGGGTTTAACTGCCCAGCTGCTTTCAGAGGAGTTTCTTGCGTGAGGAGCCCGTGTCTGTCCAACATGAAATAAACTTGCAGAACCGTGTTTTTAATGGGTTCTTCAGGAAACAAAAGTCATTGGTGTATTAAAAGGCTATTTTACCTGCTGTTGTTGATGAGAAATTTAAAGCAATTGCAAGTTCCTGGAGGAGTATTTAGATCACTAAGGGTGAAAGAATGTATCATGTCATTCAGCAAAGAGGAATTACTTAAACTGTGAAACACAAGGAGCTAAAACACTGATTGTGAGTCAAGAAGGACTTATGTTTGGAGTCATATTCAACACCCTTTGTACTATTTGCTGAGTTAATTTATATTTTGTGTGCTGTTACTCTGCTTGCTACCAAGGTTTTGTCTATGATGTGCAGGACTGAGCATTTGAGATTATAATTACATGATGAATGGCAAACCCTCTCATTATGCCTGCTGGGATCTTGAGTTTTAGAAACAAGCTCTACGTGAGAAGGAAAATTTGTATCCTGCTTGCACAGAGGCTATCAGCTGCTTTTTTGATATGTTAGGATGTTTTTCTCCTGCAATGTAATATCCTTGCAGGCAGCTGGATAGAAAATTCATTAATTTCCTGTAACAAAGGAGGAGTACTGAAATACAGTATTTGCACTGCAGTTGCCATTGTGACCATGCAAACCACTAAGGTAGTAAGGTTAAAGTAACTGGATCACGTCCTCTCGTGTGTCAGATATTGTAGGTCTGTTCATTCTGAGCCACAAGTTGTTCCTGTGCGAGAAGTCAGACGTTAGATGAGGGCACTGTATTGGCCAGGGCTTGTCACCTGGCACTGCCATCTTTCTGCTGGTCTGTGTGGCTGGATCGTGGTGCAAAAGGTTTCCATAAAGGTTTCAAAACAGAGGATGTGGTCCAATAGTCTATACAGACATATACTTTCAAGGAAAATAATAGAAGTGGGATTTCTATGAGCACTGTGGGATACTAGCATGTGTGTTTCTTGTTTCTGCAGGTCAAAGCAGTAATAAAATCTTTCCCTCTGATTTTAGTCAGCCCTGTCCATATCAGCACTTGAACTCTTATTATAATGTTACACTGGGTCCATCTACTGATAAACTAATAAGTGTTACCTGTAAGTAAGATATTGTTTCATAAAAAAAAAAAACCCTTATTTTACTCCCTTTTCTGTGATCTTGGACTGTAAGTTTTGTGCTCAGAAAAGTTTTACAAAAGAATTTCTCACATTTGCCTGGAAAGAAAAAAAAGAGCCTTTTTTTTTTTTAAGCTTTGCAGGAAGCATTTCACTATCTTTATGTATCTGGCAATAACCCAGTGAGACCTCACTGTATAACTTTTGAACATGTCACCTTGAATAAGTGAGGTACTGTGCTATTTATTCATGCTTGGTTGGACAGTAAATTTCCACAGCTGTCACCTTCCGGTCACAGTGGTCACAATGATTTTTTTAACTATGCTGAGTGTATTTCTTAACCATCTCTACATTCTTGTTTCGAGTGACATCCTGAGTATCCTCAAGCATTTATCTGTACGACCAGCATTTCCAGAAAAGCTATATATATGGTTTTGAGAATTCTTAGCTCTTGTAATGTATTTTCATTAAAGTAACTGATTTAGAAATATTTTTCTTTAGCTTCCTAGACATATTTATTTGTGTTGATAGAGTACCGGGTTAGATGCTGCATGCCAAGTGTCAACTCCTGCGCAACGCCAGAAGTGGAGAAGGAGGAATTGAGCTTGTTGCCTTTGAAAGGCTGCAGTAAAGGGAGGTCTCCAGTAGCTGGAAAAAGGACAACTTTCCAAAATGTCAAGAAAGAGGATCCGGGCACACGGAAACAAGTAGGTCATTGGGACTGGCCAACATGGATTTACCAAAGGGGAAATGGTGCCTGAGCAGGCTGAGTGCTTTCTGTGGGGAGACGCCTGTCTGTGCAGACACAGGGAGTGGTGGGTGCTCGCCTCAGTCAGGCTTTTTGACAGCCTCTCAGGGGTCCCCACTGGGAAATGGGGACAGTGTGGGTGCAAGAGTGGCCAGGCCACTTGGCTCCAAACGTTGGTCAGCCATTCCCAGGCTGTGGCAGCCAGTTGAGTCTGTACTCACCAGTGACTGCACGGTGGATGGAGAGGACTTGGCCGGTGTGCTGCTTTTAACACTGGGGGGGGGGGGGGGGGGGGGCGCTTTTCCAGGCAGTGTGCTGGAGGTGGGGCTGCTGCCCAGAGAGACTCAGCAAGCTGGAGAGGTGGTTTGATGGGAACCTCATAAGGCTCTGGCAAAGGCCAAGTCCTGCATCTGGGAAGGAGCCACCCCATTCAACGTTACAGATCGGAAGCACTGTCCCAAAAGCATCTCTGCAGGAAGGGACGCGGGTAGGGGGTACCCAAATTTTCTGTCCGACAAATCGAACACAGGACTGCAGTGCGCCCTTGTGGCAGCAGAGCTCAGGTGAATACTATGCTGCTTCAGCAAAACCATGGCCACCGGGTTATGGACATGGTCAAACACCTCCCTTCCGCACTGCCTCTGAGATTTTGACAAAATGGAGCAGGTCTGGGAGAAGGCCACAACGGTGGTTAGGAAATGAGCACGTTGTATCCAGGAAAGTGAGATAGGGCTGCTGAGCCTGGAGAAGCCTGTGGCACTTCAGTCCACAGTCTTTAAGTGTCCAGCTGGTGGTTTCTTCCAGAAGCCCCACAAAAGGATGGGATGGGAAAGAATGTTCTGGCTGCACATAAGGAAAAGAAGTTTTCCAAGTACAAATGGGTAAGTCCTGAAACAGGTTGCTCAGGATGTCTACCCTGGGGAGATCATGTAGGGAGAAAGTCAGAAGGGCTAAAGCTGAACTGGAACTCAGCCTGGCCAGTTCTGTAAAAGATAATAAAAAGTCCTTCTATAGGTACATTAACAGTAAGAGGAGGGTCAAGGAGAATCTCCAGCCCTTATTGGATGCCCAGGGAACATTGGTGACAAGGGATAAGGACAAGGCTGAGGTCCTTAATTCCTTCTTTACCTCAGTCTATAATAGTAAAGATGGGTATTCCCTGAGTACTCACCCTCAGGAACTGGCTGACAGAGAGGGGGAGGAATAGCAAAATTCCCATGGTTAAGGAGGAAATGATTAGTGACCTACTTGGCCAGTTAGATACCCACAAGTCAATGGGGCAGATGGGATTCACCCGAGGGTGCTGAGAGAACTGACAGATGTGCTAGCCAAACCCCTTTCCATCATCTATCAGAAATCCTGGCAGACTGGGGAAGTTCCACTCGACTGGAGGCTGGCAGATGTTACCCTCATATATAAGAATGGCCAGAAGGAGGATCTGGGGAACTACAGGTCTGTCAGTCTGACCTCAGTCCCGGGGAAGATTATGGAGAGGGTCATCTTGGGAGCTATCATGTAGCACATGCATGATGGCCAGGGGATCAGGCCTAGTCAACATGGGTTTACAAAAGGTAGATCCTGTCAAACTAACCTGATCACCTTCTATGATAAGGTGACCCACTTAATGGACAAGGGGAAGGCTGTGGATGTGGTCTACCTGGACTTCAGTAAAGCCTTTGACATGGTTTCTCACAGCATTCCCACTGAGAAACTGGCTACCACTGGCCTGGACAGGTGGACCCTCAGCTGGGTTAAAAAATGGCTGGATGGACGGGCCCAAAGGGTGGTGGTGAATGGAACAAAATCCAGCTGGAGGCTGGTCATGAGTGGCGTCCC
This sequence comes from Gallinula chloropus, assembly GCF_964237585.1. Taxonomy (NCBI): domain Eukaryota; kingdom Metazoa; phylum Chordata; class Aves; order Gruiformes; family Rallidae; genus Gallinula; species Gallinula chloropus. The sequence continues at coordinate 25,296,845 of NC_140090.1, read as the reverse complement.
CCAGGGCTCAGTCCTGGGTCCAGTCTTGTTCAACATCTTTATCAATGACCTTGATGAAGGGATTGAATGCTCAGTAAGTCTGCAGATGACACTAAGCTGGGAGGAAGTGTTGATCTGCCTGAGGGTAGGGAGGCTCTTCAGAGGGATCTGAACAGACTGGACAGATGGGCTGAGACCAACGGGGTGAAGTGTAGAGTCCTGCACATGGGACATAACCACCCCATGCAACACTACAGGCTTGGGGGACACTGGCTGGAGACCTGTCAGGCAGAGAAGAACCTGGGGGTGTAGGTTGACTGAAGGCTGAATATGAGCCAGCAGTGTGCCTGGGCGGCCAAGAAAGCCAATGGCATCTTGGCTTGTATCAAAGCCAGTGTGGCCAGTAGGTCTAGGGAGTTAATTGTGCCCCTGAACTCGGCACTGGTGAGGCCACACCTCGAGTACTGTGTGCAGTTCTGGGCTCCCCACCATAAAAAGGACATTGAGGTCCTTGAGCAAGTGCAGCGAAGGGCAACCAGGCTGGTGAAGGGGCTGGGGGGCAAATCCTGTGAGGAACGGTGAGGGGAGCTGGGGCTGTTTAGCTTGGAGAAGAGGAGGCTGAGGGGAGACCTTATCACCACCTACAACTACCTGAAAGGAGGTTGTAGAGAGGTGGGCAATGGTCTCTTCAGCCAGGTGACAGGAGATAGAACAAGGGGAAATGGCATGAAGCTGTGCCAGGGCAGGTTTAGATTGGATATTAGAAAAAAATTTTTTACTGAAAGAGTTGTCAGGGCCTGGAACAGGCTGCCCAGGGCGGGGATTGAGTCACCTTCCCTGGATGTGTTTAAAAAAAGGGTAGATGAGGTACTTAGGGATATGGTTTAGCATAGGATGGGAATGGTTGGACTTGATGACCTTCAAAGGTCTCTTCCAACCTTGTGATTCTGTGAAAGCTCTGAGATGCAGCCAGATTAACAACCTTATGCAATTATGAAGGTTTTGAGCAGGAGACTGGACTAGGTGACCTCCAGAAGACCCTTCTGTCTTAAATGAATCAACGACTGTAAAAGATACAAAGGTCTTCTGCTGAAACATTAAAAGCCATCATTGTGTTACAGGGTAATTAGAAGCTGAAGGAAACTTTGCAGCACTAAATACCGATTATTCATAGTGTGGTGGGCACCTGCTTTGAAAGCCTGAAAAAAAAGACAAGCACCTTACCTGTAATAGGCTGAAAAAAGGGAACTCCAAGGAGGATGTACATGGAAAGGTGAGAGAATCAAAGTGGCAGGGAGTGGAAACTATTTATACTGCGATAGTGACTAGATTTTGGAGGGGCTGAGGTGGTGTTTTTGAAGCCAAAAAAAGGAATTTCAGGCCTTGATGGGTTTTGCTAAAACAAATATGTTTTCACAAAGTTATTAGTTTAAATTATCTGAGACTGTTTAAACAAGTCAATGTTTAAAAAAACCCTTATTGCCAGTCTTGCTCATGTCCGAGTTCACAGCCAAGTAACTTCTACTAGTGCACCAAGCACCCTGGCTGACACCTGCTCTGCCTTTGTCTCTGGGTACATGTGTTTTGGAGCAACAGACTGTGGGCTTTGAATTGTGTGTTTCTTCTGCACCCAATCAGACTTAAAAAGGAAAGATCAATGCAAAAATTGGTCATATTTTTTTTGAAAGTATTATGGACTTTAAGGATAATGTTGGCAACACAGTAAAGTAGCAGCAAGAGGGTGCATTGTAATTGGAAAATATGCTCTGTGCAACAGAGAGTAAGGCTGGCTGAATCTGATAAACACTCACTGCTTTATACAGGTAAGATGCTGACTGAAGAAAGGACACCTGCTGTTGCAGAAGCAGAGGTAGGTAAGGTGGAGGTGTGTTTCTGTGTCTGGAGAACTGGCTGGCAAAATCCAGGGATCATCAACATGATGTCAGAGATAAATCCCCTACACAATTTTTTTCTCTCTGGAAATAAATGCAGGTCTGTACAAACAAAAAATGACTCATTCCCACCCCCCACCCCCCACCCCCCCCCCAAAATACAGGCAGGGAAGATACTGTGATTTTATTGTGCAAGCCAAATAAAAATGAAAGAAAACTGAAAGGTGGATTTTATACCTTAGCAAGAATTTTTCACTGACCGTTAAAAAGTATTTGGGTGCCTCTACTATTTGTCTAAATTCCATGAGGCAGAAAAGGGAAAGGGTTGTTAAGGACTTAGTGGAACTGACAAAAAAGTAGTGAAATGTATTCCATCAGCATAAAACATTTTACTGTGTTGTGTGAAGGGACAAAATCCGGTCGGTTCCCTTGCACGAGATGGGGTAGGTGTGGGTGTCTGCAGCGGGTTTGCTAGTTCAGGAGCCACTTGTAAACAGCAGACTGCTTTCCCTTGCACAGAAGACCAAAGGTGCCCTGCAGGAAAGGGATGCCCTCCCCATCAGATGGACTGAGGAGAGGAACAGGCACATCCAGACTTGCAGGCAGCACCAGTGCCAGGCCAGCTATGTCTAGCTGTGTGAAGCAGGTTGCATCAGGAAGGGACTGGCATGTTTAGGTCAGGCTTACGTGAAAGCATTTGCCTGTAGTGGTGCTGAAAAGCACATTCATTAGGATGTGTTAGCTACTGAGAGCTATTTTCCTAGGCTGGGAGCAGCCGCAGCACACAGGCTTCTTTTTCAAAGGCTGTGGTTTACACTTTAGATGTATGATGTAATTTCAGCAGATTTAAATGCCAAACACACAGAGCAGCCAGTTGGTGCTGTCAGAGTACTGTGTCTGAGCCACGGCTTTCAAGAGACTTGAGGCAATGAGCAACCTCACTGGTGCTTCAGACGTAAGCACAGATCTTGTCCAGCAAGGGAAATTTCCATTTTGTTTTCCCAGGATTTTGTGTTTCCTTCAGGAGGTCAATTGCCATAAAAATACGTTGGTTTTGGTTAAACCTTCTCTGCAGAGCCATTCACCCAAGGTACTTTTCCATTTAGGCACTTCCTATCTGCCAGCAGTAAGAGGGAGGTTTTTTCCCTCTGTTTGGGGATGGATTTTTCAGCCAAGCTCTCACCATCCCGTGTCTGAACCTATTGCAGCATTGTCCTGCCTTGCCTTCTGATTCTATCAGCTGATGCTTTGATCTTCTCTCCAGCTCCTTCCTTGACCACATCAAACCACGCCACTTGTTTCGCCAGCCCTCTATCAGCCTCTTAAGTATCAGTTCTCTGAGCCTGTCAAGATGTCAGCTCCCGCCTCCATCTCCTGAGTGCAGTCTGTTTTCATATTCCAGCAAGTGCTGGTGAGGTTTTTCTATTCCGCCCTTGAACTTGAAAGCAGCTTCCTATATAGAGTCACCAAACAGTCCACTTTCAACATCTTCCCTACAGCTCGCTAACAGCAGCAAAAACCCACCTCTCACCCCTCCCCACAAAACATAGCAAAAAAACCCAACCCCAAAACACCTTTAGGGAAAGTAAAACTGGCAGAAGATTTTGTGATGTCAGATTTCAGCACATAAGGACACCTAAGAATAGGGGACAGCATAACCATGACCCTTCTCATTTTATCTGTCTAAGCTCTGCCAGCCTTGACACTGCTAAGCACATTTTCTGGCAGATCTGATGCTTGCCTTAGAGGGTCAGTGATGCCTGCAAATGCTTCCTTTTTGGGCTAGATTATCACCTCAGGAAGGCAGGTGGTAGCTTCATTCAAAGCTAATTTTCATGTTCAACCATGCCAAATCAGGTTTTCACATGCAATTCGAATTTTAACGTGTTCTCTAACATTTTCTGCAAAGGGCAAATGAAAAGAAATGGATCTTCAGTGCCTGATCTCACTAGAGCTGCTCTGCGGCTCTCACAGTCGAGTATGCGAACCTATCTGCTGCCAAACAGGGCAAAGGGAATGGGGGGGGGTCGGTTTGTATAAGAGCAAATGCACTGGGCTCCATTCTTGCTTTTTCCTGTCTCCTGATGGGGTTCCATAGAAGTGTGCTCCTGTTTTGGATGTGGTCCACCCACCCCACAAAACAGCGCTGCTTGCAGGGTACCTGCAGTATGGGGACACATGCCTATCTATCCTTTATAATGCATGCTGGCTTTTAATCTCCTCTCCTGCTAAATATCTGACATGCATCAAGGAACAAGAGTTTCATATCCTTTTTTCTCTCTGTCCCAAGTCCAGGGCTGCATTAGTCCCCTTCTGTACCAATAAAAATTAATTCTCTGTAATGCCTGGAGTTGATGTTTTGCTCCTTCTTGGGGGCAGAGATGGGTTTTCTGCATCTTGGCTTCAGGCCTCCCTCTTGCAGTGGAGAGACTGTCAGAGTGAACCCACCTAGCATGAGATTTACCTGTGACTTTCACAGGTAAGTAATTGCTGATTAATTATTTCCCCCCCCCCCCCCCCCCCCAAGAAAAAGGAGATGGGAACAGGAGCACAATGTCTATTTGGCACTGGCTTGGACTTCATTAGTGAATGCTTTTCACTTGTGACAGCTACCAAACCATAAATCCCAGATTCTGATTCCTTGTTGAAGCTAAACAGACTCCAGTTATATTCTCCCCCTTCTCTGCTACCCATTCTTGCAATATATAAGGGGTGGGGGGACATGCAAGTACTCACTCTTTCTACCACCTGAGTCCTTTGTGGTGCCAGATCTGGCACCAGTCTCATAAATCAGCTTCGGTGGTTGCTCTCTGTAAATAATTTAGCTCAGGAGACACTGATCAGTGGTAGCAAAGGCACCAGAGCTGTTCAAACGGAGGGAGAGGGTGATAAGAATTACATCCACATTTTCAAATACAGAAGTTAATTTTAAAAGTTATGACTTGCTCTTCTCTCTCTTGGACTGAATGCTGGGAACACTCTTGTGCCTTCTAAATCATTGGAGTTGGTCTGCTCTGCAGTCCCTGTCATGGGAATACGGCATTAAACAGTTTTACCATCCTCCAGAAAATACTTAACTCCTTGCTTATATTGCCTGTTATTATTAATATTTATGTTTAAAGGAAAGTAATGAAAATTTTTGATATTTTATATTTAAATTTTGTGTCCTGTAGTGACTGCTTGCTGTGTGCCAGGACGATGCCGCATTGGTAGCGGAATGGGTGAGGTGGGCTGAAAGATGAGAGGGAGTTAGATGGTTTGTGAGCTGCTTGGAGGTACAAATGCACTCACAGGCATTTAGGGAGGAAAATTTCTTTATGCTTATGTACTTTTGAACTGACAGTGCTTGCTTTACATTGTGAGTGAGTGAGTGAGTGAGAATTCAATTGTGATTTGAAATGTGTCGCTGTGTTGTTTTTAGAGACTTAAACCAAAAAGCTGTTAAATAGATTTTTGATAGATCTTAAGTGGGCCATTGAGAACAGGACTCAGTGCCAAGCTGTTCACCTGGCCACTCTGACCCATTCTACAGGCATCTCTCTTTGTCTGTGCACCATGGCCTGGTGACCTGTAAAATGTATTCACACACTAAAACCCTTATATCTTTCCAAGTTGGGTTTTTTTTTTTTTTTTTTCCTTAGGAACTACAATTTTAACAGTTTGATTCTGTGACTTGAAGAAGCTCCTGTGTGTGTAATAAATTCAGGCATTCTATTCATTCTCCACAAGGCACATTGACATTTACTGTCAACATCTCCAGGGCTGGCAAAGGTCCCAAGTCAAGGAGTTAGCAACTTGGGTGGTGATGTTTATTACTTTCTGTTCATATGCTCATTGCATGTCTCTAGAGATTCAACTCCCTGTTTTCATAATAATGTATTACATTGATAAGGAAGGTAGAACTTTAGCAGAATTTGTCAGATATTTCCAATATTTCAGTTAAAATGTTGGTGAGCACCAAAAGAAATATTCTTCTTGGTATACAAGAGAAAGGAAGTCTCTCCTGATTCACTGGCATTGTTTGACCTTGGCTTAAGGAAGAAACACAAAATGCCTATTGTGTCTTGTTCCTCAGGAGGCAGCAACAGAGAACTTGAGTTCACTGACAAAATGTTTGCTTCCCAATATAATAGCATAAAGAAGAAATACCTTTGGTTTTTTTGTCTCCTTAGTCTGATTTGAAACATGCTCATGAGAGTTAAATTTCATGATGTTGTTTGGATGCTGTCTTCCACTGCAAATACAAATACCAGCTGGACTGATGACAATGTTTGAATGGGGTAATTGCTCATATCCTTCAGTGTATCAGAGGAATAACACTGAAGTGGTTACAATACAGAATTTAAACACAGCATACCTGCTTTACAAGCAGCAATCCTCCCAAGACTTTACTGACATGATCAGACATCCTTTAAAATATCCCATGTGGAAAATTTATTCCTGCCTTGATCACATCTTAAAGTATCTGATTCTTCCAAACCACATGTAGGGGTTTTCAGAGAATAAGGTCAATAGAAATGGGCTCCAGATAGCAAATAAGGTTTCTTTTAAGATGATATGAATCAAAAAATTACGATCATCCTCTTTCATTTCAGAAATGGATTTCACCACATTGTCAAAGCAATTGTCTTTTCTCATTATGATAGATAGATAGAGAAGATGAAAATTGTCAAATCTCTTTTGCTTGGTGTTTGGAAGGCTGATAGCAGTGATTGTTCCCACCTTTTCTTAAAGCTTGGCTGCATGCTTTCAACATGCAGTTCACACAACGATGCATTTCAACAGATCACCCACTTGCCTTTGAGTTTCATTTAAAATAAGAAAAATTTCAATTCTGTGAGTGCCTCTTTCACATGCAGTTGAGACAAAGGGGTTTTTTGTATATTGCCTGCTGATGAAAAGAAACACCAGGACCTTAAAAGAAGCTAGTGATTCTTTGAAAAGAGGAAAATACAGGCAGTTCTACCAGGACTGAATCAAAGTGACCAGTGAAACAGGCTGCCAAGCCACCATGTTGATGGGAAATTAGCCTCTCACCCATTATCTATTATTGAAAGGGAGAGCTACCAGTAAAATTGAGATCACATCACAGTTCTTTTCTTTGCCTTACAATGGCAAGGAGGAAGGGATGACGCCATTCTCTTCATCCAGCCCAGTGCCCTGGCCATCACTTTTGAAAATCTTGCATGCTTGGCTTCTCTGATCTCTGGCACTTGTCCTGCAGCTTGAGACTCTGTAGATTGGGACTCTGCAGCCAGACCCTGGCCAGGGCTGCCTTGTCATGGTAGCAAACCTGGAGTCATTTATAAGCTGATCCATGGGTAGTTATATGTGGGTACTGCAAAGAGAAAAATCCTGTTTTCAAAGTTATTTCTGCCTGACGCGTCTCATAACAACAGACCAGCCTGATCGATTCTCTTTTTTCTGTGTACTGTCAAGAAGGGAAGGTATTTTGTCGGCATGTGCTTCTGCTGCTGAGGAAGGATCTTCTTATTTCTACCAACACTAAGTAAATAAACAAACAAAATGCATCTGTTGCACTGGAACTTAGCATTTTCAGAGTTAAATCTTGGATTCAGCAGACTCTGGCCAGCATCTCTTTAGCAGATAAAGAAGCCAAAAAATTAACACCACTCCCCGGTAGAAATGCATTTCCTCTTGGCACTGGTTGAAAGTATGGAGGTTAAGTAAGTACCTCCAAAGAAATCTCTCTGTAGTCATTGTGAAGAATTTGAGAGGTAATGCCAAGTATTTCTGAAGCTCCTGCAAGTTTTTTGTGTGAGGAGACAACAATGGACCTCAAGGAAATCTCAGGAGAGACCATCACATCTAAAATGTGGATTTATAGAAATATTTCAGTCTGCTAAAAAGCTTTTATGTTATTTTTTAAGGGAAGAAAAAAAAAAAGGAAAAATATTTACTTCTACCTGAGGGCTTCAAATTAATTATGCTTGGTTTTTTCTTTTTTAATAATATATTAAAAATAATCTTTAACATTCTCAAAATATAGCTGTTTGATGAACTCTTCAAGCTTTTTAATTAGTTAGAACCTGAATGTGTAATTAACTATATTTTCAAGGATTCTGCCCATTCTTTCGCTATTCTGTCCAATGACAGCCTTTCCTGCTACAGGACTGGTGATCCTAGTATGGAGCTCAGTTCTGTGTTCTGATGTGGCCTCTGTCCTCCTTTGCTTGGTCTACTATTGAAGGATAAACAGAGTAGACAACAGTGTCACAGAACTTCTGCCTAAGGGAGTCTCTTCAAAGGCATTTCCTTTTCTTCACTGACTCAGGTAAGAAGGAAATAGGAAAGAACTGCACCCCTGAAATATCTGTTGAACAGAATCCTAGCAGGAACCTCCATGAAGTCAACCCTGCCGCAGCTGTTCTGCCAGCTGTGCTCCTCCCATAGGCATGCTTGTTGAAAAGAAAAACATGCATCTTTATATTAGAAACTCTGAATTGATATGCAGATACAGACTAACAATCTGTGATTCTTTCTGATGCTTCATACTACCTTGAAATGCAAAACTTCAGGAATAAAAGTAGCTCTCTTGGCTATCGGCATCATCGGCACTAGGGTTGAATAGTACATTACATTTGATTTACACTACATCTCAGAGTCAAGGAAGTAACGCAGATAGAGTTTCTTATGGCCAGCAGCTGTCATTTTAAGATGAGTGCTGTTAAACTTGCAAATAGCTTTCTTTTTTTCTTCTTAGAACTATAGCTTTAAGTTGCAGAAGTTCTGCTTCTCTGTAAAACAGTCTACTGAAGTCCTGTTTAAAGCATGTCACATGCTTCACCCTCAAAGAATTATTTTATTAGGAGAGCCAGCTGTACCAACATTGCTGCCTTAAAAACACAGATTAATCAGGAATATTTCATTACAAAAAAAAAAAAAATCTAAACCAAAAAACTTTTCTAAAGTACTTTCCAAATTACTTTCCTTAAGTAATTAAATTACTTCAGTTTTTACTGTTAGAAGTCAATAAAACTGTTTGCCACAAATCCTAACAAGACATTTTTAAAATGTAGCATACAATGAAATGTTACTTCTTGTAAAAACACATTAAAAACTTAACATTAACCGACATTTAGCATGCTATAATAAAAATACTAGTGATCCTTTTTTATGGGCAAATACTTTTATACTTAATTAGTCAGAGCTCATAAACTAAAAAGAGGGGGGGAAAGCCCAAGAACCAGAGAAACAAATCTTTAAATTTGGAATTATATATCTTAATCTGTATACAAACAACACTGAGCAAAGATCTCTGAACAAAGCAGATGACTACACCACGATGAGAAAATCTTTGTACTTCATAATGCTGAGAAATTCTGCTGAAAACATTCTGAACTGAATGAACCTCTTGCAGTCTGAAAAAACGAATACAAGCCTAAAGCACCTCCCGCTGGAGACACAGTCAGGTGGCAGACCAAAGAACCACTCTAACTGGATTATTACAGGTTTTCTACAGAAATTCAAAGCATAATTAGAATCATAGAATGGCATGGGTTGGAAGGGACCCCAAGGGTCATAGAGCTCCAACCCCCCTGCCACAAGCAGGGCCACCAACCTCAGGACTGGATCTACACAAGGTTGCCCAGGGCCCCATCCAACCTGGCCTTGAACACCTCCAGGGACGGGGTATCCACTACTTCTCTGGGCAGCCTGTTCCAGCACCTCACCACTCTTTCTGTAAAGACTTCCCCCTAATATCTAATCTAAACCTTCCTTCCTTTAGTTTTAATACATTCCCCCTTGTCCTGCCCTTGTCTATCCTTTTAAAAAGTTGAATCCCCTCCTGCTTATAAGCTCCCTTCAGGGACTGGAAGGCTGAACAAGCCCAGCTCCCTCAGCCTCTCTTCGTAGGGCAAGCGCTTCAGCCCTCTAGTCATCTTCGTGGCCCTCCTCTGAACCCTCTCCAACAGTTCCACATCTTTCTTGTATTTGGGGCCACAGATCTGGACACAGTACTCCAGAGAATTGATAGAGTCGATAATTGAAGAGGACTAAAATTTGAAGCAAGCCAAACAACTTCAGTTTCACCGTGGACTAGGACTTTTCCAGAGCCAGCTTACTAGGAAGGTGTGGAATGAATGAAACAGTGCTGCTTGGATTGCAAAGGTCAGTCACCAACAGCAGACCACAGCAGTCTAACACCACAACTCTTGTGCCACAGCAGAAATACCCTTGGGAAGCAACCTGTGATCCTTCTACTGAGTCCTGGCCATAAGTGCCTGCCTGTGCAGGAGGGAAGCCAGTACTTGTCCACTTCAGCTATGACCTTTTCAACCATCCAAAACCCCAGTGGCAATTCCTGCCCCTTGTCTTCCTGGGTCTGGCTATAATAAGTGAGTCAAAGAGGGTGCAAATGAGTGTATACATCTCTGTATATGCCATTTTAAACCCAGTAGTCAGTATGTAATTATGTCTAACTTCACATCACTTCTAAACTTGGCCCATTAAGAAAACTTAAACTAGCATAACTTATGTCTCTGAAACAGCAACCTTAAATGAACTGAATGTGAAATTGCTCAGTGATTGATTTTTCAATTTAATTATTTTTTCTTTAGAAGTTAAATTTAAATGTGGCACTTTGCAGTCTACCAAATCTAGGTCAAATGGATGGGATATTAATAATAACCCAGTCCTGTGTGAAATTGGGGAGTTATATTTAACAGTAAATTCAGTTTGTAGAATCCTGCAAAGGCTGAGTTTGGTGTAAGTAGCACCTCACAGAAGTCAAAGGCATAGGCTAGAGTTCCCCAGGCTTCTGTAGATACTCAAACCTGACCCAGGACTCTCAGTCCCTGGAGCACTTCCCTCTTCTGCAGCAATTCTGGGCATCCATGGGTGCATAAAGAAGTAGGGGGGTTCTAGATCTAATCATTTAATCAATTTTCCTTCTATCCCTAAAGAAATTAAGTGAAGGAGGCTCTGGTGTCTGCCTCGCATGAGGATAACTAAAGGAAGGAAGGTTTAGATTAGCTATTAGGGGGAGGTTTTTTACAGAAAGAGTGGTGAGGTGCTGGAACAGGCTGCCCAGAGAAGTAGTGGATGCCCCATCCCTGGAAGTGTTCAAGGCCAGGTTGGATGGGGCCCTGGGCAACCTTGTGTAGCTCCAGGCCTGGAGGTTGGTGTCCCTGCCTGTGACAGGGGGGTTGGAGCTCTATGATCCTTGCAGTCCCTTCCAACCCATGCCATCCTATGATTCTATGATCACTGCAAAGGGAGACATAGTGTTGTTTCCCTTGGATCCCAGAAGGAAGCAGGATACCACACTGACCCAGCAAGAAGGCAGCTGAGCTAAAAGGTAGTGAGTAGTATCCAGTCCAGCTAAATCACCTCCAAAGGTAAAAATTGAAAGAAATAGGCCTTGCAGGGATGAGAAATCAATTAAAATGTTTTGGCTTGTGTGAACTGAAACAAACTGATGAATGTAGAAATACTTAGTTGATTTGTGCACTGGAGGTGATTTGCTGTTCAGAAAGAGCCTAGAAGCTTTGGTGACACTGTTCTTTTTCATCAAAGCTTCCTCTCCAATTTGCTGATAGATGGCTTTTAAGACAATGAAAGGGTGAATCTCTCCCTGAGTTTGTCTCTTGTGAATCACCTGGCCAGACAAACTGAAACCAGCTCAGCTGAGCCTGCAGCTCCCGGCAGCAGGATGCTGCCAGCACGGTGCATTCCACGGGATCATGGGTCATGCAGCCCACAAGACACAGGTGCTGCCCAGAGCCCGGTGGTGGCACCACCTTGGTGGCACCCCTTCTGCTGGGTTTGCATTTCCCCCCTGAAGACAGCAAGTCCTACAGTGCCTGGCCATCTGCACAAATTCAGGGCAGGTTTATTTCTGCACTTGACAGACAATGTTTTTGTTTTGGGGATCTGATTAACAGCTCCGTTGAATGCCTCTAATTTATTCTAGCCTATGGCCCAGATGGTTTAAAAAAAAAGAAAGCTGCTGTGCAGTAAATGAATCTAGAAATGGCAAGCTGGACAAGTGGCAGCATACAGAAAGGGGTGGTCAGAGTGTGCTGGGTAGAAACAGCATTTAACAGTTTTGTTGAAAAGGTAAACATTTGGGGAGGGAGAGATGGAGGACAAAGATGAAGAGTTAGTTACATTTGCTTTGAAAAAGAAATTGCTTCACAATCTACTGTTTGGGTTTATTTATTTATTTTTAAGTGAAACCCTGGAATAAACAAGTATGTCTTGATGCATCTTCAAGTCATGCTTTTTTCTTTTTAATTTTTCTTTTTCATCGTGTAGAGGTCGTGTAATTGGGAGCTCCGATGGTCTGTTGAAAAGCCAGGAAGGCCTGACCCAGGGAGGCCATTTTTCCAGGCGTGCTGATGGGCAGAGTTGAGAGTAAAGCTTAATGAAACCAAATGTAACCTGATGTCAACCACCAGCAGTGCAAACATTTGGAGCAGGCTGCTTGTGTCTGGTTGCTAGAATGCAGCAGCCTGGCAGAACAGGGAAAGACATGGGGAAATCAGAAGTGTGTCCCCCTTACTCCTGTGTCAAATTGCTGGCACCTAAGGAGAATTTCTGTCCCCCTCCCTAGTATTCCCAATGCTTTCAGCTGGTGGCGAGCAGCCATGAGCATTTTGATACAGCTAGTGGCATACTGCGCATCGCATGCTGATAACTAAGGGCATGTGTGGGGGAAATCGGTGGGGAAACTGGTTTCCTCAGGGGAAATGAGATCTGGGGGGAGCATAATGTGAACAAGAGTCTGACGGCAGGCGTGGGAAATAATGCGTTATGAGTGAAATGGAGCGGGTCACCAACATTATTTTACAGAGCTAAACCTGCTCTGAAAAACGTATCCCATGTCTTTATAAACCGTTCGGTGCAGAGGGACTATAATGGGCCTTACAGGATCAGTTACTGTCTACTTAAAAGCAACTGTAAACAGCAATAAGATAAGATTAATTAGTTTAGTTTAGTGAAGTGTTCTCCTTGGACACCATTCCAGTGACTTCCGCCATTGTTCATGTGAAGTAACCGGGAATACAAGCGTCAGGATAATAAATACAACATTCCAGATACACATCCTTCAGATGAATTTGATGGAGGAAAAAATATCCTCTTTTCAGAGTGGAAGCTTTGAGGTTTGCCTTAAAACACCTTGCAGCAGGCACGGGGAAGGGGCCAGAGGAGCCCAGCACCACAGGCGTAGAAGCCCCAGGTGTCTGCAGACGGCTTTGGTGGGCTGTGAGTAAGCTGTTTGAGGGTGTCACCCCTTTATTGCATGCATTGCCAAGCTGGATTTGTGAAGCTATTATTAGGCCAGCATCTATGTTCTTGGGTACAAGTCCTGAGAAGGCCCTTTCACTAAAGAAAGGGTTTGATGCTTTTAGGTTTGTTCTATTCTTCAAAAATACTCTGCCTATAGCTTGCAGTTTCACTCTGTAGAGAAGCCTGCCACCACTGCTATGGACCCGCAAAACGCTCCAGATCTCTACCCTACCCCACACAACAATTTCTTTCACTCTTAAGGGTTCTCAGGACCTTTCTCTAGCTGGTTGATGGCCCATTCTGTGTTTCTGTGCTGTTTTCTTTTTGCTTTATGGAAACAGCCCTGAAATCACCTAAGGAGCTTCAGTTTAGCTTCTAGCTCTGGTGTGATGTCTGCTGATGGTACGAGTAAGGAGATGCATACACAGGGAAGGAGGCTGTTGTAACCCTGCCGGTCTATTACCCTCCTCCTCTCCCACTGTGTGCCATGCAATGGAAGCACTGGGGCTGCGTTCAGCCTGCCAGAGTTATTGCTGAGGGCACAAGTGAATTAACAGTTTGATATTCCTCAGTCAATTGAACATTCATTTAAAAAATCTAATAACAAATACTTCACAGAGAAGCAGTGAAATCAAATTGTTGTTTTTCTCTTTGTTTTAAATCACTGAAAATTTCATAACTGACTTCTCTGTCCCCATTCTGTGGTTTTTGTTACCTTAATTTGTGTGTTGGGATTGTTTTGGGTTTTTCTAGATGATAAAGACTTTTCCTCTAAATTCTGGGTGTCTGAATTGAAATTCCCAATTATCTGAGGGCACCAGTATTAATGATTTGTGCACACAGTGACATGCAGAGCTCCATTTTCCTTTCAGAATGTCCTTGTTTTCACTTTGTAGCATCACAATTAGAGGTCAGCAACTACTTCAGTTACCGGACACAGACCCAGAAAAGAAACTAAGCAGGAATCTTTCAAACACTTCCCTACTCCAACAATCTGTCAGTGTTATTCTGTTGGAATTCTATCCGAAACTTTAGAAGCCCAGTTGAGGGTTTTTTTTAATTTAATTTAATTTTTTTCTGAAGTTGAATAACACATCAGTCCTGCTTGTGTGTTTTCTTCTAATTATATGATTTAAATAGGTCCAAAAAAATCTGTGAAGTAGTAAAATACAAATATTCTTGCAATATGTAAGTGAAGTCAATGTCCAGCTCTAGATAAAGCAAGATTTATTTATTTGCACTTACAAGTAAGGAGAGAACTAAGTATGTATTTCCAACTTAAAGAAGTTATATATAGGGCCAATACCAAGACTCAGTGATGGCAATCCTGGATTTATGAGATGAGAGCCTTGTCTTGGCTTCGACAGCAGAGCTAGGGTATACATAGATACAGTGGTCCTCAGAGTTTAACTAGCTATTTAAACCCCTGCAAGTGATGCAGTCCCCCATTCTGACCTGCTGCCACTTGCTACAGGAGCTATAAGACTGGCACTTGCCAGTTTGGCATAAAGGAAGGGTGCAGCCCTCGGCAGACCCTGTGTAACACCTGTTTGCATGTCAAGTCGGTACAAGGTTGCAGCAGAAAAGAATAAACAACCTGTTCTCCATCTCGACTGAGGCTGGCAGAAGAAACAATGAGCTTAAATTTGAGGAAGGATGATTTAAATTAGATGATAGTGAAAAATTCTCATGGTTTGGGTGAGTAAGCATTGGCATAGATTGCCTAGGCTTTGTTCTTAAAACCTACAACAGAGGAGATTTCACAATCTCCTAGCAAACTTTTGCCAAAAATTACTCACTGCAGAGTAATGTGTTGACTGATACCTTAAGATCCCTTGCCACTCTCGATTTTAATAGTCTTTATATGCACAGTTCATTGATTTGCTTGCTTGTTTAGTCATTTGACATCTTAGCCCCAGTAATTACACCTAAAGCCCTGTATCAGCTGCTGGTATGGTTGTATTACACAGTGCTTTGATGCATTTTTACTAATTGGCTGCTTCTCTATTATTATTTAGTGTGCATTAACTTCTAGCCTGACTCATAGAGAACACTTCAAGTACAAGTGCCAAACGATAATTAATGTTGTTAAAAATACACTGCAGCAAAAGGCAGAAACCAGGAGTGATGAGTGAAATGTTTGCTGCTGTTCCCTCAGAAGGCTGCAGCATGCAAGAGTTTACAGTATCAACTGCTCACATAACAGCAAGGGCTTGTGCCTTCCTGTTAGATCGATACATTTCCAGCAAGGATTCGCTTCTCCCCAGAAAATCCCAAGCTATCAGAGTTAATCCTAAGAGTCGTGAAGTGCATTCCCCAAACTAGCAGTCTGGCCGGGCCACCAACCTCTTGCAGCCTTTCTGTTCCTTTTCCTGACGCGTACCTGGTAGTGCAGAACTGATGTGGGGTTACAGACAGTGACCGCCAAGGGACAGCTCTTGGCTTAGAGGGACAGCTTGTTAACTGAAAAAGAAGTTACACTGGTATCAAAAGTCATCTCGATTTTGTCTCCAGAAAAGATGAGAACAGCTGTCTGGCTCGTGTTGTGAAATGTGTCAGGAAAGCTGCCGGGCCACAGTTTTATAAGAAACTCAGTACTACTTTCCAGCTAAATTAATAAAGACCCCAAGATATCCCCATTGCTCATTCTGCAGCTGCTGGAAGGGTTTGTCACAAACACATTTTTCAGTCTCAGTCCCAAGTCTGTCTGATGGATAGCTAAACATAAATTGGGAAATAAATATTTATGATGTATAGTCGCTCAGACTCTTTTATTTATGGATTGTTCAGCGCAGGTGCCTATCACAACAGTAAAACTGTAACTGAGTTAGGTTTCGGCATTTACGATTCATCCGCTATGGAAGGCTTAAATCATCCGTCCGCTAAGCAGGAGGATTCTGAACTAAATCATGAAGTCTTTATAAGTGTCAGTCTTGCACAGAAAAGACATTTATGTTATGCATTTTTTTGCATTTACCAAGAAGGCTGTCTTGAATGCAGGGGGCTTACTAACCATCTCTTGAGTGCCAACAGCAAAGCTTGAATAGCTGACGCCAGAAGAGTAGCTACTGGAGTAGACATCTTAGCCCTCGTAATTACATCTAAGACCACCATGGGGTTCGGCAGTGATCCCCACCTAGCTGTGTACCAAAGGGCTTTCAGAAGTCACTGGCACTTTGCAAAATGCTGCGTGTGTACAGATACAGTGGAAGTTGTGTTAGGCAAAAGGATGCTTCACTTTTTTGAAAACCCACGTGTATGTTTTTCATGCAATTTAACTTTTAAGAGAGAGATTCATATCTGGCCGTCAGAACTTAACCTCTAGCTCTGTGACTCTCCTCTTCGTGGGCAGTGATTGCAGGTAAAATACCTTCAGGTAAGAAGATGGCTCTGTGTGTCTGTAACAAATTGTTTCAGCCTCTCCTCTGAGGTCAAAAGACTGCTGCTTCGGATCTACTGATGTGACTCGGACTTAAACAGGCAAGAACTGTAGTGTCTGAAGTTAAACACAAACAATGTAAGAAAATGGTTGAAAATACTTTAGATGCCACTTTAGCAAGCATTCTTGCTTTTAGTGTACAGTGTTGGGAAAGCAAAACTTCTTTGTGAGGCTGGAGCACCCATTAGAGGCTTTTACATGCTAGGCTAGATCAGCCCTCAATCTCCCCTGCAGTATTTCTTGCTGTATTTTTATTTCAAGTGATCTTAGTCAGCAATCAGGCCTGCACTGTGCTCATTACTACTTGTACACAGAAAAGACACTCTTGCCCCAGAAAGCCTACAGCTTAGGCATATAACACATAAATTGATGTGAGAAACTACTTTTGGGCCTCTGGAGGGAAATAAATTGGACAAAAGAATAGAGGATAATAGATAATAACAGAAATGGCACTCCATGTAACCGCTGTAACATGACCATATCTTTTTTCCACAGAAAGATCTTCCTGTTTTTGCCCATACAGCTTTTGGGGATAAGTGTCCTTCCTACGGCTTTTGGAGTAATCAAATCTTATCATTATTTTCCCTTAGTTGAAATTGGTGCCTGGTGCTCTTAGCAGTAATTCATTCCTTCTTGCTCTTTTTCCATAATTGCTCGGGTTACTTTAACACACAGCACTCCTGCTGGTCCTCAGCCTGGGTAGATTTTTTTTTTCCTGACCCAGCACCTTACATTCACTTGCTTACAAAGCCCTCCCACCAAGCTTCCTAGCATTGTTCCTTGTAAGGTATAAAATATTAAAGAATTGTACTTTCAGCCTCATTTCCTCCCCCTGAATCCTCACTCACATGTCTCAAGGCATGTCTTATCCTGAAACTGTGAGCCTTTTTTAACAGGTGACCTTTTTCTTTATGTTTCAGTTCTGAAGAAGGTCTTTCAAGACTAGGATTAGGCTTCAAAATCAGATAGATCTCAAAAATTGATTTTATGAAGAACAGATCCTCTGCTGCTTCCTTGACACCTCTCCAAATAGATCTTCACCTCCAGGTAACAGGGTGGAATAGTTTTCCATCAAGAACATGATTACCTCAAACAATGGATCTTTACTGAACAAGGTAGACCTTCCCTATTTATATAATGCATATTTGATGAGTGTTTGAATGAGTTCTGCTTCTTTGCATTGAACTGACATGGCATCTCACATTTCACCCAGGTACACTGCCTGTGACAGAATAGTAGTTTTATCAGTGTCGTGTCTTTCACAGGCAGCAGTGGTACGTTGTCAGTTTGCTTTTTGTGGTGTTTTTATCTCATGGCGCTGCCCTGAGAAAACAGGGAAGTTATCACTCAAGCCTGAGGAGAAGAAAATAACCCTGCCTAATCAACCCTCAAGTTTCTGGTGGTTTCATTCCATCTTTGAGAGTATTATTTACTCTGACCATGATCAGACTGAAGAGGCACAGCGGTAGCAACAATCATTTAACAGAGGGTTAAACAGCAGGACTTTATTGACTTGTTATTTCTTTATCGGTATTGACTTGTCTGGTCAATATAAAGAGGAAGAAGTGCTTCTTAGCCCAAAGAATTTCTGCAAACTAAAACTTAAAAGGGACATTTCTGTGGATGGACCCCTGCCTGAGCCTCTGTGATGGAGGAAAAATCTACTCTTGTAGACTCTTCTAGCTTGAAGCATTGTCAGGTCTGGTTAAAAACAAAACAGGACATCTGATAACACTGCTTAGATAGCCTTATGCTGGTTCTTTGGGAAGCAGTCTGACTGCAACTATTGTCCAGCTTTGGTCACAGTGAAGCTGTTTGAATGCATCTCTCATTGTGATAATACAGATGCAGTTTATCTTTCCTTGATTTAATGAAGATGAAATCACATCGTTGTTGTTGAATGTATGTACTTCCTGGGTAGCAAAGCTCTACTGAATTTTCATACACTTAATTGGTAACTAACACTTACTTACCAGGCTGTACTATCATTTGCTTATCTCACCTTTCTTGGCTTCAGAAGCAAATAGTGCAAAACCAGGCTGGCTTGACTCAGGGAGCCTGTTTTGGTGCCAGTCTAGAAATTAGCTTTGGCTGCTACTTGTCCAAAGGTGTGTGTTTAGGTGATATGCCCGAAGGTCTGTCTTCCATCTGAGGGCCCCATAGATACTCCTTTGCAGAGGGGCCTGAGTAAGTCAGTAGAGATTTTACTGTTCGATCTGCTTTCTTGCCATCCTGCAATCCTGAGCGCCGTTGGAGGTTGCCAGGTCCACAGGCAACAAGTTTCCTACCAAGCAGGAGTTAGTACACATGGCCCTTCCACCTGCCCTGTTCAGCAAAGGAAGACCTATGCTTTGTCCTATATTCCCTGCAGTATGGCATACCTACCTCAGAAATGCCCATAAATAGCTATGAATCTGGCTGGCTATTTTAACAATCATTTTCATCCCTTGCTGATAACAGAGGACAGCCTGCTTAGCTAATTGCACAGAAAAGCTGCTTGGTTCTGTGCTCTATAAGCAAGCCTCACTAACATGATGAAACACTGAAGGGGAAGAGGCAAGTCTTGTTAAAGAAGGGAACTTTTAACAATCCATCATACCCTTCCCTTAATTAAAGGCTTGGAGTGAGGCATGTAGATAGTAAGGAGAGATAATGAACTTTTCTCTTTCAAGGGAGGTGGGAAAACCAGCTGTGGGTAGTCTTGGCTTAAAATGTGACTGGCAAAATACAGCATGGAACTCAAACCATCCTCAGCGCTTCAGTCGTCCGGGGAGAGCACCTGGTTTCCTCTAGGGAACTTAATTTCCCTGTTTACATGGAGACCTATTTCTATTTTCTTGGAATTACATACAATTGAATTTCAGGCCTTCCAGGTTTTCATCCAGCTGCAAGAAACAAAAGAGAAAACAGAAATTCTGTAAAAAACCTTCCTATGATTATGTAGGAAGGACAGCAAATGTGTGATATGAATAAAGACACAAAAAAGCAAGGGTTACGGGACTAAGGTCATCACTGAGAGTCAATCTGTCAGCTGCTGTGCCTACTGTGAAGGACTTGACCTCCCTGCTCAGTCCGATGTTAATACTTTCGTGTTTGCCATTGCTATAGAGAACATGTGGGCAGCCTTTCAGCCCTACACTGCCACAGCGACAATTCTTGCAGTGTTCAAAAGACTGAATAAAGAGATGGGTACACATAAATACTCCGTGTTTAAGCTTCTTAAAATGGTCATATCTCCATCTAGGCTTTTGCAGTCCTGTTCTTCCTCTGCTTACTGTAAATTGGAACTTTCCACTTCATTGAAACTTTGTATGGTATTCCCTGCTCTCCAAGACAAAATGTGGTGGAATCTGTCATTTCTGAGATCCAAAGGCAAGATGAACCTCTTTTGGCAGTGACAGACTGTGGTTAGAGCATCAGTCCGGTGCTGGGTGCTTCTTAGTGGAGAGGGTTCCTTCTGCCAAGCGCGAATGAACACACATATCAGAATAGTTGCACAGAGCTGAGATGAAGCCAGATTTTACACCATACAGCATCAGCCAAAATAGGGGAATGAGGCACAGCAGTTGTGTTCCTGATGCCACCACCAACTGTGGCTTTTCTGTGACGACACACTTCTCTTGGAAATTATTTACACTTAACTGAAATTTCAGGTCAACAAAACCACTTCTTGACTTCACTTCTCTCTCTCTTTGCTACTTGAGAAAGACAGTTTTGTTTCTCTCTTGTATTTGACAAGGAAAACTTGTTTTACGGAAATGCAGACTACAATGATAATGGTGGCAGACCTGCACCACATCAAACTCTGTGGGAGAGACCTTTGGATTTTGGTTCCAACTTTTTAAAAAAAACCCAACAGAAAATTTTTGAGGATGTTTTGTCCTGAAATCATTTTACCTGCAAACAAATATGAAAACAAAGTCCAGTTAGTTTGTGGGATTTATTGACGAAAGCTTATTTCAGGGGGAAACATGAAATAAATTATTTTTTTATTTTTCATTTTGACCCATTTTATTCCACAGAAAATGCTCAGTAAATTGTAACTGCCAGTACATTTTGGGAAATGTAACATAAAAAATAATGTAATAATTAAGTACAGAAGTGATTGTTGGTCTCTGGTATTTTATACTTGAGACTCTTATTGCTTTGGAATGTAATATATGTTATGGCATCCTGATGAAACACTGCTGTCTTATAAAGAAAACCACAGTGCTAAATTTTCCAAATTACTATAAACATAATTACCTCCTCCTGAGAATCTAAATGCTTATTCATAGCATCGTTACTTTTGGTAATTAAGTCTGTAATTTCCTTCAAAATATGATTCACTCCTTCTTAAATTGTAAAAGTTGGGCCAGAAAGTTATATTTTATGGATCAACATATGGAAATTTCATTACTTTTGCTCCATGCCAGAATATATTTTAAATCTTCACCTTTTAAAGTGCATCAAAGCAACTTCTGAATCCTGCCTGAGCTGGTAGGGAGCAATGAGTAAGAAGGGTAATCTGGTCCAAGGGAGAAGGAGGTGGGATGTGTCTGTTTGACCACCTAAGCAGATTTTAACAGTGTGCATGAAGCCCACTGGCCAGCTAGGACTAGTCTACGCTTTCTTCTGCAGCAGTCAAGTTTCTGATTGTGCAGAAGGTCCATGAATGTTTGTGGTTATTCTTACTGGATATGGGGAGCAGAATTTTGCTGCCTGTAAGTTCTTCTAGCTGAGATCGTTTTCCCTTCTCAGTGCAAGAGTTGTTACTCACCTACAAAAACTTTGTCAACATAACATTTTTCCTTTTTTTCCCTCTTTCTGCCTGTAATATGAAACAGAGAAGACAATATAGTCACAAGGTGTTAGATAACATATTTAATGATAGGAAAATTGAAGTTAGATTGATCTTTCATTTTAATAGCAGAAGCTTACTTAATGCTGTGCAACAGTTGTTGGTGCATACAGCAGACGTCCTCATGTTGTTATGCCCACTGAACATCAATATGGTATTTGCTTTTTTATTCAACTCGATTTGCTTCCAATTTTTATCTTCCTTTAGATTTATTTTTTTTTAATTCTGTCAGAAAAGAAAAATCTTACTGGTTGCTAAGTAACTGTAAGAGTATTGCTGTAGATATGGATAAGCATAACTGATTACTATGATGGTCTTTTTTAATAAAAATATCTTTAAGTTAAATAAGTATGACTTTGAAAGTTATGATGGCCTGATAAAAGATAATTTTTATTATCCCAAGTGTTTGCAGCCTTTTATACTTTACATCAGCTGGTAGCAGAAAGATTTTGGGAGGAGTGGATTACTCTTGAATGGATAATTTTAGTAGCATCAACCACCATAGGACCACCTCTCCCCAGAGACTTATACCCACATCATGTATGACACACAGGCACTCCTGTGGCATCTGACTGCATCTGAGGTAGGAGAGATTTTTCTTCAGCATACTTATGCTAAAACAGGGTAGGCCAGAAGTTGCAAGATCATAGACATTGATTTTTATCAGTTTCTTATATAGTGCCAGGTAGGTTGTGAGTCATATCATTGGCCAAGATCTAAGATACCAGCCCATGGAGGCTGACAAGACCCTCTTTGTTAGTGCCATACTTGAGAGCTTTTGCCAAAGTTCCAAGGGAACGTTAATGCAGGTGGCTATCATGGCAAAATGAAATGTCTCAATTCTTTGCAAGTGGTGTGTATGTTATTTGAATGTCGTTGTCCCTTCAGAATCAACTTACCTGATCACTGCAGACCTCCTTGGGCTCATGGAAGTCAGGAATCCCCACAGAAAGCAGCATTGTGCCCGTTTCATGTTGGCCCTTGTCAGATGGGGTAGCCAGCAGTTGTTTGCTGACTGGTCCACACAAGGCTAATGGCTATCTCTGTTATCCATTCTTCTTCTGAGAGAACTCCGCTGCTGGGTGTAAAATATAAGAGTTAAAATCCTATCAATTGGAAATTTGGGAGGAAAATATCAGAATGCATCTTTCACAATGAATGATAGCTCTACTGACAGTTTTCATTTTAGCATTTACTAATTTGGGTGTGTTTGACTTTGTACCCACAGCAGGATTTTAATGTAGATTTTTAGCAGTAATTATATATAGACAGACTCTCCTCTTGGTGTGGGAGGAACAGAAGAATTGTAATTGTGGGCATTAGTCAAAACTAATACATGGCATTTTAAAGATGTGGATATTGTGTTAATATTTATACTAGCTAGGCTAGAAGGGTTCAGTTTATTTTGGATTTTGTATTCAGTTTAATCAAATGTGTCCGCTAAGTGTAGAATGTGGCATTTGAATTCTTTTAGGGTATGCTTGCAGGAGATTGATTTTTGCTGGTGTTTGCAGAGAGTGAAGGATTTTGCCCATGTAATCTCCAAAAAGGTCAAATCTTGACTTAATAAATGTATGATTCAGGAACATAAAACTCATTCTTTAGGACATAGCATTAATATTTATTGGGGTCTGGATACTACAAAGACCTGCTAATTAGCTACAGAGTCTTTTGTGTATTGGTTAAACTGGCTTAAATCCAGTTTTGCTCAAGAGGGATTAAAGTTGCTCCTATTATGGTAAATCTGCTAAGCAGGGGACTCATATTCCCATTAATTCCTATGGCTCGGATTAGTGTGTAGGTACATCTTTCTGCCACAGTTAATAGTTGGTGATAGCCAACATTTTTAATAAATTCAGCAAATAAGGAAAATCACCTCCTATTGCTGACAGTAGAGTAAGAACTAGTTGTGTGTCAGGGAGCCCAGCAGGAGGTGGGCAGCTGCATCTGGAAGAGGAACTGACTGTTCCACCCTGTGCAGGAAGGCAACAAACCCCAGAAATCTGGGCTAGGAGTTGCCTAAAGGAAATACTCCCAGATAAAGATCTAACAGTCAGTCCAAATTTTAAAAGTACAGAAAAATAAAGATGGCTACCATATTGAGATGATGACAGAAAAGCCGCTGTGAAAGTGGAACTTGAGGAAGAGGATAATGTCCAAGTAAAGGGCTACTATGCACAGCTATAGTTGCAGTCCTGACTACAGGAGGGAGGATGTACATTGTGCAAGACAATATTACACAAACATCACCAGGCTGAACTGAGACTGGAAATCCACAAGACTCAGTCTGGACCTGGTCCAGAATGTGTACAGCTATATTTGCATAGTGCCAGCCCTAAATAAATATGACCTGCCTCTGGAGTCTGTTCAGTTGTTTCTCAAATACCTTTGATTACTGAGTTAATGTGTTAGAAAAGGTAAGATTAGGCAAAAGACCTAGTAATCTCAATATTTTTGCGAAGTAGAAAAGAGAACACGTGCAGTGCAACAGCTGAAAAAGGAGTTGGTACCCTGTTAAAAAGTTCCTAGAATGAGTGGGCTTAAGGAACACTTGCAACTAAAAGCTCATGCCGTATATTGAGGGAAGAAGCCACAGAGTCAAAACTGGATCGAAAAATGAAGGGTGGAAAGGACCTAAGAAACAACCATGTCACAGAGGACACTAAGCAGAATCACCAATTTTTTTTATTTTTTTTTTTTTTTACAGAGAAATGTGGAGACTGCTGTTCACAGGCATGCCAATGTGGGGTTAAGATGTTTTGTCAGTCCGGGATGCTCCAACTGATCCTGCTTCTTGACATTGTAGGTGACAGTATGAGACCGAGGGAGGAGGATGCTGAGGAGGTGCACGCTCATATCTCCTGGGGATGCTGAAGTGAAGGAAGGAAAGTAAGCATGTATATATGTTTGAGGAAATTGAAGAGAATGCACTCAAATGTAACTGTAATAGAGCAGTTTAAGTCTTGGAGGTACTTTTTAGACTAGGCAGTAAGAGGTAAGTATTGATGGAACTTGCCTGACCTTGAATCAACAGAAACTTCTTTGTTTGCGTAGAGCACAAAGTGTCTGGTAACAGAGTGATTCAGCTGAAGAACTTTGCGCCCCTACACAGTATTATCAACATTGCGGTAAGTCTGGAGAAATAACGATGTTTAAAAAAATACTTGGATGCTGCTGTGGGAATCTTAACTCCTATAATTTGTTTTGTTTGTTTTTTCTTCTGACAGATATTCTAAAATAGAAAAATATTATTTCATAAAAACTTATATAAACCCAATACCCCAAATCTTCAGGACTCTCATCTCCTGGTGAAAGGGAGAATAATGGGCAGAGCTCTAACCCATCTGCATAAACTATTTACCCAGAACTCCTGGTGGGGTAAAACCACTGAGTATAAAGTGCTCTCTGCTCTTAGTTATTGGCACACAGGGAAATGTCAGCCGTCAGAAAGCTCCATTTGCATCAACTTTCAGCTCAGCACTTCCCCACTGATGCTTGTGAGCAATCATAAAAGGAAGTAAATTAAAAACTGGTTTGGATAATGAAGCTGAACTTAATGCCGAGTTGAGCTTGGAGTCCTTCTCCAGAATGACTCTCCAAACAAAGTGAAGGTTCTTCCAGAAGCTGAAGAGAGTGATACCAAATTTGGATTATGTCCATGAGGGCCTCCTTTTTCCTACACCTAAGCAGAGCTGAAATGGCCACCATAAGCTGAAATCAATGGCAGGGTTGCGCAGTGCTCCCAAGGCACTGAAGCCTCTCTGCAAACCCTCTCAGACAGAGCTACACGACGAAAACCAAACACCAGCCAGGGCATTGGTGGCTAAGGGTGTATATACCTGCTGCATGCTATTTCCAGTGAGTAAGGAATCAAAATAATGAACTACTTCTAAAACTAGCTTAAGGGAATATATTGTGTATCATCATAAACATGTTGCTGGGGGCAGTGTTAAGGCTGAAGATGTGTTTCTCTAATAACGATCACCTTCTCTTCCCACCCCCAAGAATATCGTGCTTGAAGTAGGGACCAATTTTGAATGACTCTTATGGGGTATGTTTAGTGGTTCCAAGGATTCTAGCTGAGGAATTGAACTAAAGGTGTATGCTAAGAACCCTGAAATACTTTGAGCTGGTCTTTTTCTGATTATTCCAATCATCTAGGAGAGAGCTTATACGATTTGAAGCTTTTATTTCTTGCTAACACATGTTCACATACACAATGGCATTGTGTTGAATTGCATCCAGAAAATTAATTATTCTTCAGAAGGGTTTTGGCTTCCTCTGAGGACAGTCCCTATTTTTTTGCATTAGAGAAATCTTTTGTCTTTGTTTAACAAATAGGTGCAGTGGGGAAATACTTGCCTGGGAAATTCCTGGAGGGAATAAGATGCACAGAGATCTTGATGCTGCAGCCCAAGATAAATAGGACATTGTAAAACTCTTAACAAATGAAAATGCAAATCACAGAAAAGTAGAGGAGGAAAAAAATATATTCCCTGGCCTGAACATTCAGAAAAAGGGAGTGGGACTAGGAGGTTTCTGACAAGCACATTATTTGCAGTCTCCTGCTAATTGAGTGTTATCTGAATTGCTTGCGGCTGTCATTCCATGACCAAATGTATCTGTAGAGATGCCAGTAGTTTCAGAGAGATGATGCACTTACCAGAAAAAAAATGTGAGCACTGTAGGGAGACTACAAGCAAATGGTAGCTGATAGATGTCCAGAAGGACTCCTTGTGCTTATCATCCTTAAAACCTAATCACCGTGGTGTTAATTTACCAGTTACAGTTAAAGAATCTAACTGGAGCTTTCTTTCTTTGTATATGTGAATTCAATTACCAGTGTGCTGGGCCTCTCTACCACCTAAGCAATGAGATTTCAGTGAGGCCAGTGCAGAAAGAAAGCTTGCAAGGAAGGAAACATTAGGGAATATTTTTTAAAGGGACTCAAGAAGTAGGCATACATATCTGCAAGATTTAAGAAGCAGAAAAGAACCCAAATGATAAAAAACATAAGGTGAAAGAAAAAGAGATGTGGAAGATGTGGAAAGAAAGAGGCATAGGAGAGAAGGTAAGGATTGTGCAACAGAAGGAAAAGTTTTAATCATAGAAGGACAAATAGAGAATGATAAAAGGAGAGACTAAAATAAGAGAAAAACATGAAATTGAGCAAATACAAACAAATTAACAGCAAGCTAGAGTTATGGAATGACCGAAGAAAACCCATGCATAACGCTGTGCTCGGTGAATGTTTCATGCTATTTGTCTTAGGCTTTCTGATAAAGCTATATTATCATAAATCATGAAGCCTTGATGCACACCGTGTGCCACTGATGCACAGTGATCTTGATCTTTGTAAGGTGAGGCTGCATGTAACCAAACTGAAAAATGCTTTGCCTACAAGCAGGTGTGTTGCCATGTGATCTCCAAATGCAGCTTGAGAATGCAAAGCTACATTTTAGGTACCTCCAAAAGTATTTCTCTTTCTTCCATCTGTCTTTGGCTGGTACTAAATCAGTGTCTGAAGGACTCTCACAAAATAACTGTATCTCTGTAATTGATATTTTTATTTAGCAGATACAGTTTAACATGTCTTCTAGCATGTATGATTTTACTCCTTGTAGGCTATAGGAAAAGCTTATGTATATATTTAATCACTTTAATGACATGGAAATATATGTTCATGTTTGTTTTAGGCTAGAGAGAATTTAATTTCCAGCTTCTCCTTTTGCGAAAAACACAGTTTTATGGGGCCAGAGTGATACAAGTTACTGCACCCAACAAATTCTCTTTTAAATTTCTATTGTGTAGATACCGAGTAGTTACTTTGGAAAAAAAACCCTTCAAATTCTCCAAAATCAGATTTGCATTGAGGCATCCTGCTGCTAGCAATGCCACTTGCCAGCTGTCAAGCCCAATGATCTACTGTATAGCTCGTGATGCTTTTGCCATGGATTATTGATTGGGCACTGCGGTCAGCAGAGCATTGGCAATTCTGGTCCAGCTTTCAGCTACAGCTGCCTGCAGACACGCGGGCACACACGCGCCTGCTCTAGCCATACCAGTGTGACTCTGCTTTCCAAAGCATTAATCATTGCAGAAGAGCAAGGAGCATAATTGAAGTCCTGTGGGCATTTGAAATAGTTCAGCCCCACTCTATGCTGTGAAGACTGCCAAGCTTTATGTGTTACGAGACAAGTAGGAAATGTTGTTTGAATAGAGTGTGCGGGGACAGAGAAATAGATTAAAAGCCACTCTCAGCACATAGCACCTTTTTCAAAGTGCTGACTATCAGTTTGTGTTTAGACAGTAATCTGGTGCTGAGAGGATGCTTTCAGATCTGCTCCTACCTAGCTGAGAAGAATATGAAGGTGTGGGGAAGAGGAATTTATTACAGACTGCTTTGATGGCTCTCCTACTTTCCAGCAGTGCTAATCTGGGAGGCTTCCTGACCTTCAGATACATGTGGATACCAAGTTTAAGATAACCGAGGTCCAAAAGGGGAGTGCCTTGACTCAACAGGGTTATTTTTCCATGAATCATGTGATCATTATTTTCTATGTTTTTATAAATGAGGTTCATTTTCGTTGTTATCTCACCCTTGAAGATGCCCAGGAGGTACTGGTTTTGTTTTTGTTGATGGAATTGTTTTCAAGAGGACTTCTACCACAGGTTTACACAGATAAATAATGTAAAGGCCCCAGTAGAAGCTGCTGTGTGTGGCTGTGTGTGCTTCAGATGATCCCATAGAATAGCGCTACTTACAGACAAGCATCTGTGGATGTATAACATTTCCCAGATAATGGGAAATTGTTCCCATTCTAGAGATGTCATATCTCAAAAAACCCTATCATACCACAAAAACCAAGAAGACAAAAAAAACCCACAATTAGTAATAGTTTCCAAAGTGAAAAT
The DNA here is from genome assembly GCF_964237585.1 of Gallinula chloropus. Classification (NCBI taxonomy): domain Eukaryota; kingdom Metazoa; phylum Chordata; class Aves; order Gruiformes; family Rallidae; genus Gallinula; species Gallinula chloropus. Next base: position 25,268,524 of record NC_140090.1, on the reverse strand, counting down.
GAGTGGAAGTTTTTTTGTGTGTGAGGGAAAGTGTTGCATATGTCTCATAGTTGGTGAACACTGTGAGAAGAAACAGGGAAGAACTTAAATATCTATCAGGGCTTTGAGGAACTTTGTGGTGTCTAACATAGTTGTCTTCTTGAAATAAGACATTGGAACCAGTGACAAATCACAGCAATAAAACTTAAAAAATAAATTAACCCCCTAAAACTCCTCCCAAAAAACCCCCAAACAAATAAACAAAACAAAATAAAACAGAACAGGAAGGGTATGGTGCAGTTGAAAGAGATATGCCTTGGAGCCCTGGATGTTTTAAATCACGGAGAAACACACACACACACACACAATTCAGCTTAAAAGGAACGGCTCTGTTCAAATAAATGCAGCAGAAAGTGTCCATTAAGAGAAATGAAATGTAATGATAAGCTCTGCCTACTCTTATGACCAAGCTGACTTCTTAATCTACACCACAATTTATGTTCAGATAAAGTTTCAGGCAAGCCATTTATTTTATCTCCTTATTTGCTTTTTCAGGGAAGAACCAGGAAGATCGGCTACAATTTTCTCTCAGTTTAGACAAATGCAATCCTGATGGCTGTGGCCTGAAGGGGAGAGTTGCCCTCCAGCCAGAAAAGGAGTAAGAATGTTGACATTTTGTGGCAAAGGTTTGGCTCCAAGACACACAGTTTGCTGTCAGTGTTACAGGTGGGATATTTCTAGTCATAATAAACAGACTTATCCTAATGTTGGTGAAATTGTCTCATCGCAGTACTGCGTAAGTCTGGGCAAATCAGCTCATGTAAATGTGATTTAATGTGCAGCAGCTGTAAACTGACAAGGCAGGATAAGTCTATTTAATAAGTATCCTTGGAGTAGTAAAGAGCCCTGTGCAATCTTGTGGTTATGGGCACACTTGCTGGAGAGCAGAAGGGAACAGAAGAGCAGGTGTCATCAGCAGAGCTGCAGTGTTTACTCCCATCAGCTTGGAGTAGCAAAGCCCCTTTGGAGCAACAGGGCAGGTAAGGCAGGGGGCTGGAGCCACCAGTAGAGATGGCAAATCACAGTCAGCTTGGACCTGTGGAACTTCAGGAGCCCAAGGCTTTGCTCCTCAGCAGCATGGGCAATACTTTCCCCCCCAACCTGACAGCCATAACCTGCAAGACTGAGGCGTGCCATAGGATGAGGCTACAGGATGCAGCACAAGATGGAAAAGAAGGACTTTATAACAAATAGTTATTAATTATATACTATCCTATCACCCCATTACAGCTTTTCCCATCTCCCTTCAGTGAAATACTGTTCTAATACTTGAGTTCCTCTACCATTTACAACTGGGAATAATTAGCTCAGTTTTCTATTTCCAAGTTTCAGGGTATATTTTTAAACTTCTGCTCATGAGAAACTCCTGAAGTTTGAACCCAGCACTTTTTGCTGTCAGTAAAAGCCTGACACAAGGGTTGTATTCCCCCCGTCTTCATAAATACAGTATTTCCTAAAATATTTTGCATTTAATTTTTGGATATTAAGCCTTAATATGTACCCTGAAAAGTGTGAGAAGTTCCATATGCTACCATATACTTCCATATACTGCAGGGCATCGCTGAATCTTCAAATTTGTTCTTAAATTATATGTGCCAATATCTCTCTTCTTATTACAGCTTGAATACATGTTCTAGCTATTTCTAACAAATACAAGATCATCAATTGCCTTGAAATTGTTTACAGCACCCAGTATTATGCTAAATGCTAAAATGTGGCTCAACTTTCAGCAAAGACTTTATAACATCTAGAACGAGATGCCAGAAAGACACCAAGTGATTGGCAACCTGAGATTTATTTGTGTGAGCAGCCTTCATTCCTCCACCGCCTCCCCTGTGGGGACAGGGGTGTAATTGGTGGAGGTGCTCATAATATGCCCTCCTCAATCAAAGTGTAAATGCTTGGCAGGATATTCTTCAGAGAAACTCCTGATGGCTTTGAGATGCTCTCTTGCTCCGGCTCTGAAATGCTTTGGAGTTACTCATTTTGAGACATAAGGCTTGGCACATTTATTCCAATTTTCCTTTAAAGAGGGGAAGAAAATATGAAACGGAGGCTCCTGTGCCTACACTGGATACCAGCCATTACTTGTGGGAGAAATTAAATACTTTGCATTTACATTTTTGCTGTCTGAAATGGCTGATGGGGCTTCTGTATGTGGTAGTTAAGTTCTTTGTACTAAATTTCAAAAACTAGGAGAAAAAAATTGCAACGTAACAGAAGTTGCTGGTGGTTCAGCTATGATTTTAAAAAGATACTGCACCCACTACTGGTTTAACTTTTAAATTTATATATGCGTGACTTACCATATTAGTAATATATGAAAATATACCTTGTTCTTTTTTTTTTGAAAGGCAAAGCTTCTCTCAACACTCCTATCTGTAGTCTCTGCCTACTCTAGATTTGGACCCTGACATATAAAACTCAGGTTGCACTTTTCAGTGGTCATCAAGATCATTTGTAAATCTGTATTTCTGCACAGGCCTCTACCATGTACTAATGTCACAGCAGAGAATCCTTGTCTGTTATTTAGATCACCATACTTTTCTAGCCCATTTTCCAATGTCAAAGTTTCTAAGTAATCATCTGTTACTTCAAATAATATAAAAATAGCATGTCATTACCATTAAGCTCCAACTGCAAGGATTTAATTTTAAACCGTTTCTCCTTCCTATGACTGAAGAAATGCCTCTGCGATCATTTTTAACCTTTCATCAGCATAATTGCTAAATAATTAACAATGGTTAAATTATGAGAACCTGAGAGATTTGAAAATTATTACTGAAGTATGTATTTCACTGGAGCAATGACCTGTATGAATCAGTTTCAAAATAAAAGCAATGTAGCAGCAGTAGCAGCACAGATTCTTTATGTATTCTAGACCTTGTGATATATGTTCTTATGCCTTAGCCACTAGCAGCTGCCCCAGGTCCTGCATCAAGACATAAAGACCCTTCACACAGCAAAGAAATTCCTGTGTGCTGAGGCTGAGCTCTGCTTCTCCAAGGTTATTTCATAATGCTTTGCATATCTTCATTTCCACTAATACAAAATACTTCTTCCACAGAATAAATTGTGGAAAAAAATGTGAAGACTCTATAATCTCTTTCCATTTTTGTTGTGGATATTGAGTATTCCTTGCTGCTGTTAGCTCAGCTGATTAGCATGCTGAGTTCTGCAGTGGCTCCGCTCTTCTCAATGAACTCCATATGCTGATTTTTGATATGTCTTTAGTAAGCCCTTTAGGAGCTGACAGTCATCAGCCTCTCCATCACTCCCCTCACTGAGAGTCATGGTGATTTACTCACTCTCCTTTGTCTCCTAACTTGGGTATGCCTAGAAGCTGCACGGGGATCTGCTGGGATCCCCATGACCTAGGTGTCATCAACGTGTGGGTCCACTCCCATCTGCTCTCCACTTACCCCAATCAACATTTCTACTACAACACTCTACATAACAATGGTAGGAACGCAGGAAGGAACTCCGGGTATTTATTTGTAGGGGGAGGAGAGCAAAGGTAGGAGAAACTGTGGGAGCAAGACATGTACAGCATAAATCTGTGAGAAGCCTGGCTGTTCCCTAACCTAATTATTCCCTCCTTCCCCTCCCCCCCCCCAACCCCTTTTTTTTTAAGTTCTGGTGGTTAATTAGTTTATACAGTGTTATGGTGACACTATTAGGAAGCTCAAATCATGTCTCTGTCTACAGATATTCTTCATTCTCTTTGTCAATAAATTTGTCTTCCCAACAGGTTTTTGATAAAATCATAGAAAGTTCTCTGTGTCTTTCATGCTCCATTTTGAGGGTTTGGATATATCTTACATCTAATCACATACCCAGATCTCTCTGCAATATTCTTCTTTTTGGTTGCATCACATACCTTTAGTAGTGGGTGTGATTTTGCAGCCAGTGGCTGATGCAACTACCCTTTGAATTGCGATTCCCTCAGGTTTCAACCAAACCTCTCAACAGCCACTTCTTTCTTTCTCTGCGCTTTCATCTACTGCTGTGCCACTCATATTCAGTCACAGGTTATTTTATTCTTTTTTTTTTTGGCTGAGGAGAAGTAGTGGCAGAGAGCTTGTTTTGTTTTGGTTTTCTGTTAGAGGTTCCATGGTACGTAGTTTTCTGAATTACCAGTAGCATCTATACAATCCTAATGACCCTTCACTCCTGTCACTTTATTTATGCCTTTGAGCTGCTGAAATCAGGGGCACCTGGCTGGAAACAAAGGGAAGTGGCTGTCTGAGTGTTTTCACAAACATAAGTAACATGTCTATTGCTTCAGCTATATCCCCACCACTTCCTCATAGAGTATTTAGCACAAGGGTGTTCAGCAGGCCTCGGCTTTGTTAAACACCTGCTCAGAAAATCTGCCGAGTACCGGAGGCCATGGGAGCACCGCCGCCTGTTAATGCTTGCTTTTGGAAATGCTGCCCTAACACTAATGCAGCCTTTGCGATCCTCAGTGAGAAAGTGCTCTAAATGCAAATTTTAATCAATGCCATTTCCTCATAAATCAGTCTCTCTAGCTTCCTAATTATCAGCGCCAGGCTCTGAATTGTCATTATGCTTCTCATATTGAGGTCCAGATTGAAAGCGATATCTTCCTGTGCTGCACAGGAAGGATTATCACTTTGCTGCTCTATCGGGGATCCGAGCGTACAACATGAAGCTGATTAGCATGCCTTCCTCTCTCCTGTGCACAGGGTTCCACCACTGCAGCTTTCCTAATGTAAAGATACTTACTTTATATTCTTCTTTAAAAGTACAATAAACCCATGGGATGCTTCTGCAGTACTGTCATTTATGACTTTTTTAAAGAAATGCCAAAATGAAAGTTGAGTCAACATCAAGCTTATTTTGTTGTATAATTCATAAATAATGTGACCAACGCTGCTGTTTCCCTCTCCTCTTGTGCTCATGTTTTTGCAGCCTCCTGTTTTTTCTGAACAACTGGAAACCTCTAGATCGATAAAAAGAAAGTGAATTTTCACTGGAATGGCTGACAGATATCTAAGCTTTCAAAACCACTGTGAAATAATTTCCCTCCCCAGTAAAATACATGTGAAATTTATTGGCAAGCAAGTGCATGTTCTGCTTTGTTATGTGTAAATAGAATTTCAAAAGGAAGTATGATTCCTATATTACGATTGTTTGGAAAATAATTGCAAGCAACCTGTTTCCATTACCAATAAGCAGAGCTTATTTATTGATTTAATACATTAAAAATAATTATGTGCTTTCATTAGGTTATTTAGTTTCCTTATGATTGGATGTAATCTTGTTATACCTAACTACTATATATATAAAATTTATTATTGCTGGCTTTCTTTTTAATAAAATAATAAATGAAAACGAGAATATGATCACATTAAAAAGTACAATACTTTTACTGCAATGAACTGTAAATATTTTGTGCATTAGAAAGTTTATTTTTGATTCCTTATATGGGAGTCTTAAAGGGATTTTTGCAAAGGAAAGAGAAAAATCTTTCCTTTTGCATTTAAAACTGAAATTAGAAATGCAGATTGTATTTTAAAAAGATTGTGCAGTGGCTCAGCACTCAGGATACTGTAGTTCATTTATGACTTTTGAAGGCATGGTATGCCAGGGAACCTAAAAATAACTGTAATTGAAAAACAAATGCATGGCAGCCACTGATAAAAATAAGGACATTAAATATGCAGAATAGAAAAACTTTGAATCCATTCAAGGACAAAAATTTTGAAGCATAATCTGGATTAAACTAAAATCCAATATTTTATTTACCAACTCAAACAACAGAAAGACGTAGGGTTTTGTTTGCTTTTTTTTTTTTGCTTTGCTTCTGATTAGCTGCTGCAAATGTTTCAAACGGCATGTGCATGTCCTGCTGGGTGAGAGCAGCAGTGAAGTGCTGTGCATCTTCAGCTATGATCTGGGGAGTATCCCATACACTTTGGCTCTCTCTGGGAGCTAAAATGCCTTTGTGAAGATCAACTGGGGTCTCGCCTCTATAGCGTTTGCTGTACAGAACAGAGGCATCCAAAGACAGGTTTGTCAGTTTGACTTGTATTTCATGTGGCTAAAAGCTGATTGTGCTGTTCCAAAAGAATTCTGGTAATTAGAAATCTGATTTGAAATATTTTACAGTGCTCATATACTTACATGGTTTGTAGGTGATCTGAAGTCCAGACCACTGTTCTGCCAGTGGAGCTACAGAAAAGTTTGAAATGAATAGGGCTTCTTGTTGGTAGCGGCTACCTTTACAGATCCGATTACAAGATCTGCAGTCCAGTGTAAAAAAAGTCTAATTCTGCAGATACCTTACTCAAACAAGCAACTTCATGTAAGTGAGTAGTCACCTTGAATCATAAATACCAGAGAACCAATTATCCTTATGCGGCTTAGAAGGACTGGAACAAGAATTATGAAAAGGTTTTTCTTCCCATTCCATCAAAAATGGTTTAATTTCTTACACTGTGCTGGAAATTGAAAAGAATGAAGGAAGAAGTCATACATAACTGCCCGGGGAATCTCTGCACAACCTACAAATTCTGATTCATCTCAAAACATTTCTATAGTGCTAAATATCACAGCATATGTTTAATCTGCCACATGCTGCCAGAGGTTGTGACATGTATTTGATAATTGGAATATTGGAGGGAGGGCCCCCAAAGTTTGCTGGTACCTCTAAGTAGCTGCTTAGAAAACCCTGGGTAGTCACATTTGCCAAACAGAAAAATGTTTGAAGAGCGGACTACTGAAGTCAAGGATTGATATCAGGGAAGGCACAGGGGACTGACGGAGTACTTAGAGGGAAGGAAACCAAACCAGAAACATCCATAACAAAGTTTCTGGTGTTAACTGAAGGCAAAGCTGAGAAGGCCATTTACTTCTATTATGGCACAACACCAAGGTGATAAATCTTAGGCACTCAATAGGCCAGCAAGTCTGGATTTCAGAAAAGGTCTTCAGTTGAGCTAATGAAAATGTTGAGGGAGCTGTGAGGGAAGAGTTGTCAGTAGCACTGGTGACAACAAAACACATGTATAAGGACATGTTTCTGTGGAGGGGTAGTAGATGGCCTACCCTATACAGAAGCCAACAAAAACAGATGAGGCCTGCTTAGCCAAAAGAAAGGTTTAAAAGCACACTGCTTCTGACTGCATGTGCTTAGTATGGTCATGAATTTAAAGCAGGAAGGTTCATTAGGACAACTTTCTGCAATGTCAAGATATGGAAAACTCAGATGTTTCTTGCCAGTCCTGAGAATTTGAACTTGCTATAGATTTTTTTCCCCCCTCCTTATTTTATTCCAGATTCTTATCATACAGGCTTTCATAAATACCGGGCAGCAAAGTATAAGCAAAATATTTGTTTTCAGGATAAAAAGGCACACAGTAGTCTGGTTCCAGTTGCTGGAAGGAACTTGTAGAGGACACAGATGTTTTACTTGGATATAAAGTATGAAAGATAGCCACAGTCAGTTATGAAAAAGGGTTTAGGAGAAGAGTGAATGAAGCCCAATTGTTTCATAAAATCATGTGAAATGAGCAGAGTCCTTGTGACATACTTGAGCAAAACATTCACAAAGCTCTGCATTTATTGTGTTGTTTGTTGATACTCCAAATATACTTCTGATTCAGTTAAACCAAGTGTTTCCAAAATCCTGAAACGTGAGCCTGGGTAGAAATAGGCAATAGAAGTCAGTAATAGTATCAAGCTCTTAGCAAGTAATACATCCACTGAAGAAGAACAGAACTTGAAAAGCCTTAGCTCCAGATAGTCATTTCATTAGGTAAAAATCCTGTTTTCTCCTCCAGCTCAAAACACAACTTTGCAAAACCTGAAAAGGAATGGACCTGCCACAGTTTTGCTGAATGATGCAAGCATATGATGTAAATAGCTACTCCTTTTCTGTACAGTCTGAGAACAAGCATAGCAGCTTGAACAGCTCTCCGTAAAAGGATCTAGAAACCACAGGGATTGACTGGCTGGATTTGATGGGTAGGTATAGACAGGCTGTTGTGGTAGCTGTGAGTCAACTGCTGCATACCCTGCACTGGACTGTGGGAAAGAGTCCACCCACCTCTCACTAAATTTTAATCAGTTAAATATCAAGAAATAACTAAACGTTGGCTCTTAATGCTGAAATATGAAGTAAACACTTTTATTACCAAGAAAGATACTACTGAAGCAAGAAGGTATTAATCAATATTTGTTACAGTATAAGAAATCGTATACAATCAAAATGACTAATTTTAAATTTCTTAACTAGTGTAAATTCAGAAGTTTTCTCCCACTGACATGCCCTAAAAGTGGAGTTGCAACTGTGCTCCCTGAGATTCCTTTATCTGTGTGCATCTGATAAGTTTCCTTATAGTTTGTAGCACTGAAAGTTTAATTCGTAGTACATTGGCTTTTCAGCCTGCTCATTGGCTTGTGGGAAGAATGTTTTAATGATCTTTTCTTTTAAAAAATGTAAAAATTACTATGATTCTGTAAGGGAAAGGAGGTTTTTGGGGGGTGTTTGGTTTTGGTTGGGTTTTTTCTTACATATAAAATGTAAATTTTCACATTTTACAAAATTTTGTTATATATAGTAACTCAGCACATGATAACATTCTTCAGCAATATTGCTTTTTATGAAAGCTTTTCAGTATTACCTTATTAAGTAAAAATTGTTGCATGATTTCGTTAATCTCTGCCCTATTTTTCCCATCTCTCAGTATGAGCTGTTCTGAAATTATGTTCATGTACTAGAAGACAAAGTGCCAAGTACCTAATTTAGTACTCAACAGTTACATCCAAATTTCAGTTGTTGTATAATACCAAATGCTGTGAAGACGAAAAACCCAAGAAATCCTTGCCTCAGACTAGAACATTATCAGTACTTTGGATTAGACAGCATTACTCATATTCCATTTAAATGGTACCTTGTTCTCAAGGTGGCCTGAATGACATTAACAACTTATTTGTAATGTGGGTGGCCTCTGGTACATGATCCATATTACAGCCTTATCTCCCATGATTTCTGATGTATGTATGCAGAAAAGTGACATAGAAACATGTCCCATGATCAGGCTCCTAAGGCTTTTGAACGTGTTTGAAAATCCTGGCCATTCTGATTTTAGAAATATTTCAAGTTAAGGATAAACACAATTAATTCAAAATAGAGGCGACTCTTTCAAAATATGTTGAAGTTTGTACACAAGAGTTTTGATAAAGCAATGAGAAATTACCTCCATACATTCAAAAGTAATTTAACTATAATTGCAGATATAATTCCTTTCTTTAGTAAAATAGTTGGGGTTTTAGCCATGACACTCTCTTTCTTGAAGATGTCTGACATAGAGGATGAGTAACTGAACAGCAATGAACAGTGAATCTTTAAAAAATAAGCACTCTTCCTCAACAGAGGTTACAATTTAAAGCACCTAAATGCTTAATAAACATCATAAACCATAAAGTCAGGATGCTTTAAGAACATACCTAGACTAGCAGTCATAGTGATGAATCTTAACCAGCTCAGCCACTTACTCCTAAAAATGGCTGTTCTCTGAGAGTGAAGAGCTCTGGCTTATTGCCTCTAAAAATAGCTCATATTTCTTATCCTCTTTCAATTCACTGTGGCTAACAATGATTGTGATTAGTGTTCGTATATTCCCTGGAAGCCAGCTGCTGTTTGTAAAGTTAGAAATCCAAGCCATATGAAGAGGAACCTATACAGAGAATGTATTTAAAATCCATAACCGACCAGTTCTTGTTAACATAGAAAGATTTTCTATTTTGATACACAGAAAAAAATGCTATTGGGAAATTTCTTTCAATTTATTCTTTCTAAATGATCCCCCTTCTCGGCCCCAGAAGAAAAGTACTAATTTTTTCCTCAAGGACATATTCCTTAACACTTCCTGGTCAGAACTGGGCTGGAATCTGTAATCACCCAGTATGGAGAATTCATCCAAAACCAGTAAAGTTGTCTTTGTCTTCCCCTTTTATAAGACTGCACAAACAGCTACAGTACTGGACACAAGTTTCTTGATTTCTGATATGTATTGCCATCTAACCTCCTTTATGTTGTTAACACTTTCACAATAGTTCAATCTAAAGCTGGAAATGTAAATACAAATCTAATGTAAGCAGAAATAGCAATGGTACCAAACGTAGATTCTTCTACAGGCTAATGCTAATCAACCCCATGGCCAAAGTACAGGCAAGTTGCAAGGAGACAGTAGGTAATCAAGTCTTGTTAGAAAAATCCCAGTCTTTCTTTGCTGCAAGCAGAAGGAAGCAGCAAGGAGCTGCAAATACAGTTACAGCAGTGTTAGGTGCTTTGTACAAGAGTCATTCAAAATGTCACTGACAATCAGCACTCTTGCTGTTACTTCTATACTTAGCATTTCAGAGTAGTATTTTTTCCAAAGCTGTTATGCCCCACGTGGTAACTGGTATGGTAAGTACAGTTGTTCCTTTTCTTCAGCCAGCACCACAGCAGTAACCCCTGAATACACTGAGCCATCCTGTGACAGAGTAGGCTGTAGACATCCTACCAAACCTGCTCAGTGGTATGGCACAAGCACCTAACATCACAAGTAAGTTGGTTCTCTTCTTCTTCCCCAGCAGCCACAAACATGACCTGAGACAAGCCCCTCTCCATTCTGCTGCTGTGTACCTTCACAGAGTACAGGATCAGAGATACAGAGATGGGATCAAGATCCATACCCTTGTTATTGTACATGAGACTCAGACCAGAACCTGTGGAGAACTTCTGCTGTAGAAAGGCTGACATTCCATCTGTATTGTGGAGGCCTGGGGTCTATTGCCAGCCAGAAATAATTTCTCCTTTACAAGACAAAATAAATTTGTGAGGAAATCACATTTGTATTTAAGAAACCTAGGCAGCAAGATGCTGACCACAGACAGCTTTCCACCCCAGGTAGCTCAGGTAGCTACTTGGGCAATGCAGCATTTTAGGTTCCTATTTTGTTTTATTTTTTACAGGAAAGCTCTTATTTCCTCAGTAGGAAGGAAAGGACAAGTTTTGAAGATTGTATTTTATAGAAAATAAAAAGCAATTAAACAATGTAATAAAAGTCACTGCAGAGTTTGCTGCAGGACATACGATCCAACAGCCTCTAGTAGTTGGAAGGATATGATGAGATGAGGGTATGCTTTATTGTTTCTACCTGAGCACTAAAAAGCATATGAAAAAAAGACATAAAAACTCCCCAGTTTCTTCAGTCTTGCAAAAATTCATACTGCTCTCATTACAGACATGTCACTCATGTAAAGACCTTTATAAAACAAAGACTTTCTTATTTTTTTTTAAAATAATTTAACTGAAGAACTTGAAAATTATTGCCAACAAGAGATAGCTATTTAAAAGATTGTTTTATATGCTCTTTGATAAGTCTGTAATAAAACATAGATCCTTCAAAACCTGTAGGCGCTGCCTCCACGGAGTGCCAAGCTTTCAGCTTGTGCTAATCAGTAAATGCAATCTCATGGGTTTGGGCTATTTGGGACTCCAGTTTCAGATTCTATTAAGAGCACAATTTAAGGCTTTGTTCCTAATTGTTTCAGATGACACAATCTCTCCTCAGTTGAGGATGAAAACCTAGTATTTGTGTTTAAAAGGACTTTTCAAGTTTTTATGCTAATAGCAGGTGAATGTGGCTACCTTCAGCAGCTGGTGAATGGTGGTTCACACGCTGTGTGCTGTAGCAGATCTTTTGTTTGTTTCTGTGATGTTTTGAATGTGCACTGAATGCTTATATTTTCCTGTCACTTCCACTTCCCAAACCTCCTGATACTGTTTATCAACATAGAAGGGACTTTTCCCACTGTTTTGCCAACACGAATCTGGCTGCATGACAAATACATTAAAGTAGTAGTCTCCGCTACTTACCCATGAATATGATGATACCATCTTGTTATGATCATAAAGCTCCAGATACAAAACATTTTCCAGTTTTTATTTACAATTCATCCCTACCAGCCCACACTACTCCCACTGCACGTAGTTATTTGCTTATTTACTGTATATACAATTTATGAAATGCAGTGGTCCACTGCATAGTGCTAGCCTGCACTAGCTTAACTACTCACATTTGTTTTTCTGTTACAGGTTAAACTACCTGTCTATCTGTTGCATGAAGATGTGGAAGCAAGTAACAAGCAGGGCTGCAGTGTAAATCACTCCAGCTGGAGGTTTTCCAGCCAGCTGGGTGTAAACCCATGCCCAGCAGCATCTCGCTGCGCCCAGTGGCAAGCGAAGGTGCGTAGCGGGCCCATGAGGTGCTGTGCAGGATGGCCACTGTCGCACCTGGGGGCACTTGGGACCAGGGTCATGGTAACGAGCTGGTGTCCACTAGAAGCGTGTGGGGGGTTTGGTTTGTTGTTCTTTGAAGGCTGATCTTTCTGGAAGTGTGGCAACTGGAGCTGGGAGCAGTGATGCCATTGTGAGAGCACTGCTCTGCCTCTAACAAAGGCTCTGTTGTGTTGGCACACAGCACAGCGCCCAAAGTTCAGGATGTTTTCAGCCTATTTACTTTTATTCCTATTTCAGTAAATCTGGCATGACTGCCGGAGAATAATAGCGTATATTAAGGCCCCATTTTAATCAAATGGATCCTTGATACAAAACTGGACTGTGATTTCTCTCTACTGGCAGTTTGCATGGCAAAGGCAATTAACTACAACTCTGAACTGCTGGTATGACCTTAAACAAAATGAATCATCTCAGATTCTGTCTTGGCAAATCACTCGGCAGAGTATACATGGAAAAGAAGAGTCAGAAAACCTGTTACAACATCCCGATACTCAAAGCAGCATAGCTTCAGCCAGAGTACAACTGAGAGTGACTTACGGGTTGCTCTGCTTTAGAGTATTAGGAACTGCTGCAAGAGTTCTTCCCCTCCTCTCTGCAGGAGGAGAAGCCTCCTTCAGTCATTGAGAAGACATTCTAGCTGTGACCAGGACAAGTAAGTGAAAGTTGGGTGTATATCCTCTTGGTCTAAATTTCCCTCCCTCCTTCCCTCTTCCCCCTTCCCCTCTCCTCAGTAATTATGAGAAATTTTATTATGATTACGTTTACTGAAAAGTTTAAGGCCTGCAAACCAAAACAAAAGCACCAGAATTGCATAATGTTATTATAAATAGACATAGTCTCATTTATTGTATAGGCTATGTGACAGGAATGGTACACAGAATGTAATGTCTGCACTACGAATGCTCGTAGAAGTGTGAAGTTACAAAGAAAAACCCAGTATGGCAGTCAGCTGTCATTTTCTCTTCATTGATTTTGGTTTTGCTTCCTTTAAAGATTAAAGATATGTCAGTGACTTCCACTGAGTTTTTGCTTGTGCTGGACATGGGTGCTGGGCATCATTCACTTCTCCAGTGTTCTAAAGTACTATTTGTCCTTCAGTCAGAGGGCACAAAGATACAGCCTGTGGGATCTTAAGTAGATGTTGATGACTAGTGAAAGCCTCATTCCATTGTCTTACCTTGTGAGCACAAGTCTGCTATAAATGAGCATAAATGTAAAAGAGACCTGAAAGTTGTATCTTGTGCTTTCTTGAATCATTAGTGCACACTTAAAATATTGTTAAAATTTTACTCTTTTAATATGATACAAATTAATTTCAATGGTTCTATACTGCAATTACTTTTAGTAGGAAGCTGATGAAGATGACTTTTCTCAGTTTAGCTCTACAGGTTGTTATGGAACTTTATTTTGCTTTTGCTCTTCTTTTGCTGCTGCTGTTTTAAGTGTTCTTCTGTGCCAGAAAGGCTGAGAGAGAAGGTATGTTCTGGAGGCTGACAGGCCTTGGCTGATACGCTTCCTCTGAAAACATTAGTGATGATTATTTATCTGTAGTTTCTGCATGTCCAACGGGTTGTGTTGCTGAGAGAAGGGCAGCTTTCTGAGTCAGCAGAGGCCAGGGATGAGGTCAGTACCACAGGCGTGTTCCGATGGCGATACTGAGGGTGATTGCTACAGCAGATGTTGACTGGCAGCCACCAGGGAAGGACGTCAAACAGTGATGGGTTTGCAAACTGTTTTGAGGGGAGAACCGGCACAGTTGCAGCCTATGCGAGACAGCTTTCATATGTGGAATGAGATATAGTCAAACACGTTTATTTGCTCTGCAAATAACAAAAGCAAAATTATTGTTTCAGTAAAATTGCAGAAGGTTTTTTGGTTGGGTTTTTGTTTGGGTTTTTTTTTTAAGAGCCATTGCGTAGCCTAAAAATTGATGTGTTTAGCAGGAGATTCAAGACTGACAGCAACTTGACCTAGGGCAGTTAGACTGCAAGCAAGACAAGTGTCCTGGCTGGCTTTCTTCATAGCATTTCCTTCCACATTTTTTCATTTATTATTTTAGTCTAGGCATGACAGTTTAAGGATATTTGCCCAGTAGCCTAGACAAGCAATTGGTTGTTAGCTGCAATCTGGGGGAAACAAAATAGGAGTTAGCGTTGTGATTGCTGCAGTGCTGATGGCAATGGGCTGCAGGTGTAGGACGACAGAGTAGCCCTAGGCACTACTAACGACAAGTTGATCTGTTTTCAGCTGTGATCTATTTGGCTTGCATTTAGGACACACTTGTGCACATGTATCTACAAATAGTAAAGTAGGAGTGCTGTTATCTTAACAGGCCTGCCAGTGCTAAAACAGCCGCGGTCAGTTAGGCTCTAGCCCGCCCTGGACTGGACACTTCTAAGGGCCCCTGAGGCCGGGCGGCGGGACGGGGGCGCGGGCGGCCCCAGGCCTGAGGGGAGCAGCGCTGGGCACCCCCTAGCAGGACGGCGCATTGTTTCCCGGCGGGGTGGGGCTTCTTGCCGCCTCCCGCGCAGCTGCCGCGGCTGCTCCGCGGGAGAGGCGTGTGGTACCGCAGCATTACGCCCCGCAGACGGAGGGAGGAGGGGGATGTAGGCGAGGGCGGAGGTGGGCTCGGACCGGCAGCGCCCGGTGCTCGCCGTCGCCTTGCCGACGGGGGAGGGGTCGGAGCCGCCCCCGGGGGGCTGCCGCCGGCCCAGCGAGGCGGTACGAGAAGACTGAGGGCAGCCGTTGCAGCCTGGCGGGAGCTGGCGGGTCCGGGCTTTGCCCAGGCTCTGCCCCGCCTTTCGCCCGCCCTGCCGCCCCGTCGTCCCAAGCCCTGGCGCTGCAGCCGGGTGAGTAGCCGCGTCCGGAGAGACTCTTCCCTCGCCTCAGCCCCGCGGAGGAGCGGCCCGGGGCGCAGCGCAGGCCCCGCGGCCTTGCCGCGCTTTGTTCCCCGGGCGGCGGTGTTTGAGCTGTGGGGCGCCCCGTTTCGTCGGGTGGCGTCTGGCTCCAGCCCTCCCGGGGAGCGGCGGAGCCTCGGCCTTGTGGCAGAGCAGTCCTCCCGAACCCGCCCTCCCTGTCTGGCGTTGCGGGGGGACGGGCTAACGGGGTACCTGGCGGCTGGTTCGGAGCTCGCCGCCTCCTCTCGCCCCTACTCCCTCCCGTTTCCCTGCCCATTTGTGGGTCCTCCCGGCCGCTCAGGGGGACCCACGCAACAGGTTTGGGTATTGTTCGTGCCGCCGCTAAATACGTGGCCGCGATGGCGGGGGGGGGCTCCCGGGTGGCTGCTGCCACCTCGCCGGGGCCTGCCTTTGTGCCGGCGCGGGAGGGCGGCGGCCCCCTCCCGCCGGGCCCCGCTGCGGCCGTCCCGCGGGTGCCACGGTGGGCTCGGGAAGGAAGGAGAGAGAGGGCCTCGGGCAAGCGAGAGCTCCCCGGAGGGTGACGGGGGCGGCGGCTGGCTCGGAGATTCTCTCGGCTTCTCGTGGAGATTTTGCTGGCTTGTCGCCGCTGGTCAGTGCGGCGTTGGGCTGCTGGGGACGAGTCACGGCCGTGTCGCTGTCTCGGCGTCGGGTTTCTGGAAGCGCTGCCTGGTCGGGAAGCTGATTCACTGCTAAAGAAGGGGTTGCTCAGAGCCACGGTTGCCATTTCTTTGGTTTTTGACAGGACCATTGTCTAGCAATTTTGTTTTCTCCTCGTAACCGCAGTGTCCCTTGCTACCCTTTAACAGAGCTTTTCTAGCTAGGCAGTTGAGAAGGCGATGTTCTAAAGCACCCTTTTTCTTGAAAGGATTTGTACAAGTGTATGGGAGCAACTGTTTAAGAATGGGGACGGTTAGCAGAGAATGGTTCTTTGTTATTTGAGTTATTGTAGTATTTTTAGTGAGCGAAACTAGTAATGGGTGTTAGATGCTCTTGTCACTTTCTTTCGTCTTTCTTCATCCTAAATACCGGTCCTCTGCGTTTTTAGTATTGCAGCGTCTGAATTGTCCTCAGGATTGGATGTTGACTGCTCACATGTGAGGAGGAAGTTACTGGGGTTTTCCCTCCCTTCCCATGTTCTGTGACATTGTCTGCTAAGATACAGTGTATAGTATGTAACGAATGATCTTACTACGTTATAGGAACAGTGATGGTGATGAACATAAACGAGTTCTTATTTTTCTGAATGTGAGTTTTTATAGTCCTACTCCCATTGTCTATACCAAGCAGAAATTTACGGAATAGGAAAGGGGGGAAGTGAACCACAGATTAGAAATGAAGCCTAGTCAGAGAGGCCTAATGCTTGGAGGTAAGATGCTGATCATGTTTTCCTCTGTCAAGTAAAAAGCAAAACAAAAACCTTCACCAAAATTAGGGATGACAATGATGCTATTTTAGCAATAGATTTTAGGATTTTGCACAATTTTTTGCATCTTAGGTTGCTGCTTCAAGAACCCTGTAAAATTACCTCAGCCAACTATTTTTGCTGAAGTAGTATGCTAACAGTTGATATTTCGTGTGGTTTCGATGACCTGTAACATTAGTTTTCTTAGAAACAAAAGCTGAAAGAAGGAAATACATGTATCTTTAACGTTCTTACAAGAAACAGTGCTGTGATGTCTCGTGGACTTGCAGCCTGTAATTATAAATTGGCTGTGGCACTAACATTGCTTGGGAAAGCTTGCATCAATGGGAAACTTACGTGGTTTTGTTATTTTCCAGCAGCAGAATAAAGGAGTCAGGTGAAGTTGAACTTGGCTTCAGTTAGCTGCTGTTCGGGAGAGGTAGTAGGGAGGGGAAGTGAAGGCTTTTCTGGAAGAGACTTGATGGTGTACTTTGGTACAATGCCATATAACTGTCAAGAGTCCTTAGGAATGGGGTAGGAAGAGGAAGACCTTTATTGCCCAGGGATTATGTGTAGCTGTGGAAGTACAGAACATCTTCAATAGGTAACCTCTGATTAAGTAGACAAAGCCCTGGGCTCTTGTGTGGGTATGAAATGATGGTGCAGGACTTCTACCATGTCTCTGCTCAAGCTGTCTTGAGCAGTTGCTATTGATATATTTGTTACTGATCTATGGGTGTGTACTCTTGCCTCTTCTCCATCTTCTTGTGAAAGAGGTTGCTGTAATGACTGCTGCATCTGACTAACTGTAAAACCTGTGAAATGTCTTTAGCTTTGCCTACATAATACAGTATATACTAATTTTGAGACACTGGGGTTTTTTGATTGGTAGAATTTAATCAGTCAAAAGGTTTCATTCAAGTCTGGATGCTTACCTCCATTCTGCATCTTCTAATACAAATAGAGATTATTTACATCTTCTAATTTGCTATGATTTGCTTTTTTAATTTTATGGCAATAATTGACTGACTTTGTGGGGAATACCACCTTATTCTTTTTCACAAAAAATGCTAACACTGGTCTGTTTTCAATTTTGCCTAAAACTCTGTGTGGATTACCTCTGACTGAAAGCATACTACAAGGATTCTGGTTCTTGTTACTTTCCCCCTGCTTCCGGTGCTGCCTCAGGAGCATTGCCTGCTAATTATAAACAATGTTGATGTCTACCATATGTTTTGGTAGAAAAATACAGGATTCCTGCTGTCCCACTCAACTTGAATGCCTAGCTTACAAGTATTTGTGAATATATAATGGAAATGTTGGCTGCCCTGTTATGTTAAGTTTTATATTGAGTATTAATATCTAAAAATATGGTGAAATAACTTTTTTCATTTAAATCTGCAGAATCTCAAATCCAGAGCTCAGGCCTGTATCCCTAACAGACAGTGTTGTGTTCTAGTACCAATGGTGAGTAAGATCAATTTCTTCCAAAACCAAGGTCTTCAATATTGTCATGCAATACATTTGTTTCTTAGGAAGCTTTAACGCTGATGAATACATTACATAGAACAATATCTTTGGAATTGGTTTTGCCCAAACTTATTCAGGCTTTAACTTGTGTCTTCTCTAATTTAACTACTTTACCTCACTTCCATCTTGTGACTGTTAAAATCTTTAAAAGGTGCTATAAACATAACCAAAGCTGCTGATACTAAAGTTACATTAAAGTTTGACTTAGCTACACTGTAGTGCGGCTTGTCTTAACAGTGTCTCATGCAGTGTTTCACAGAGAGTGCTGTTTGCAAATGCATGAGGTGTTTATGCATAAGGCTAGAGATAGGTGAATTTTAATTTAGAGGGAGCTGTGGTTGTGTGTGAGAGTATGGCAAGTTTTTAAAAGCATTTGAGGTAGGTTGTTGCTGCTCATTGATAAATGTGCACAGAAGTGAGAGAGAACCTTGAGTGAGCAAATAGAAAAATGCACTGGCAAAGCTTTTCACTCTTTACTGAATGATAGTGTGATTTTGAGTGAGGATATCCTTACAGCAGACTCTAAACTCAACAAGGAAGCAAGTGGAAAGTCAATATATTTCCTGTTCTAGGTGAGAAGATGAGTTGCTTCCTTTCCAACAAGCTGAAGTTTGGATCACTGGGACATAAAGACCCCATTAAGAAGGAAATTACAGTAGTTAAGAGGAGATGAAGGTATGACTTAGAATTTCACAGAGTTGATGATTCAAAGGATTTAGATGTTGAGAATTCAGAGCCAAGCTAAACTCCTATGGCATTGGCGGAGTTGAATTTATGATGTGTTCTTAAAGAGATACCATGAAGGACAAATGTTGACCAGACCAAGTAAAGCCTTGCCTGCCTACCCCCTCCTCTCCTCTCCTCCCCCAAGAAAGAAGTTTTGGACAAATAAGCTAAAACAATTTGATGTTAACTTGACCTCTTGGTCACTAAGTTATATGAACAGCTGAATTTGGGAAAATAAATGGCCCTTGAGGGAAAGGGTCAGGATGGACATTACGTAGATGAAATGTGCCATGGCTTATCTACTTCTATGTGTTGGTAAAAGGGGTAGTTTGTTTCTAATCAGTATACTCTCAGCACGGCTTCTCTGTTTTCTCTCTGCTAGCATAGTGGTTACCCGTCTTTCATGTTGCATTCTAATTTGCCCCAGAATCATCACTGGAAAATGAGTGTTACATCTATGCAAGGTGCTTCCAGTGGCAGTTCAGAGAGCTCGATTTTATATGCTCTGAAGCATGTGACCGTTTATTTATGATCATAGAATGCTACATGCTTTATTTTGAAGGTGTGCTAGAGAGGGAGAGGTGCTATGGTCACTGCAGTGGTGGCTGTGACCAATTTGATTTGTGATTTGCAGCTGAAATGCTCAGAGCTTTTAATGAGCACAAAAAACAAAGACATTGTGCGAGTTAAAGGAAGATTTTTTTTTTTCTTGCACACTGTAATTCAAGGGCAGCATAGATAATTATTTTTTGCATGGCAGTACATTTATGCAATCCTGAAATATATTGAAACTTAAAAATGTGAATTAACAAGGTATTTCTGTATGAGATCTGATTATATTTCAGTCTCTTCTACTTTCATGTTTGATTAAGATTAGCACAGTTCTCAAATTACTTATTCCTTCAAAAGATATAAGTATCCTCATTGTGTCTACCTTGTGTGCTGTGCAGTTAGAGGGGGAGTGCCACTACCATATTTTTTTAAATAAGAGGAAGTTGTTCAGGATGTTTCAAGGTCAAAATCTTATTCTTGACCTGGTAGTTTTTTTTGGTTGGGTATCAAATCTGAAGTTTGACACTTGTAAAAGGCCTTTTGATTAGCCTCTTTTCTTCCTATGTTTTGTATCAATTTTCTCTGCCTAAAAAGGATGACTGCTTTTGTCTGCTATGCTTATGTCTATACACCCCATCCTACTTTTGCTCTCAAACAGTCCCTTGCCCTCTGCCACTCTACCTGGCTTTTTGTTTAGAAGAGCATTTGGGGTTTTTGCTTCCATTCCATTGTAATATCACTCTACTGAGCTGAGAAGTTCCTCTGACAGCTTGAACCGCATGCTCTTGTAACCCATGCCAAGTATGTGTATTGTTATGAGGTTGTAGATTGTTTTCTTATATAAATGTTATAAAAGGAACAAGAAGTTCTAATCTTGCACCCCAGAGGAAAGTTATTTTTCATTTGCTTCAGACTGCCAACAGTTGCACTCATCAGTGCAGCTGTTTGTCTTTTGACTTTGTCTTTTGAGTTGGCTGCTTATGGTCTGGAATCATCCAGCCTCTTTCCTCCTGCTGTTGTAGTTATTTTGTTTTTTGAAGTACTGAAAGCATCAGAGCTGTCTGTATTTTTCGTCACAAACTAGTTTTGGACAGTTCCTTTAGGAACTGGTGATAAGGTACTCGCTTTCCCTGGGTCATTCTTGCAAGCTTTTATGCCTTGCTTGGTTGGGCTGTTCTGGTGTGGTTTATTTTTTTAGGCTTTTTTTAGAAGAGGTAGCCAGAAGAATCAAAGACTCACAAGGTTGGAAGAGACCTTTGAAGATCATCAAGTCCATTCCCATCCTCTGCTAAACCATATCCCTAAGTACCTCATCTACCCTTTTTTTAAACACATCCAGGGAAAGTGACTCAACCACCTCCCTGGGCAGCCTGTTCCAGGCCCTGACAACTCTTTCAGTAAAAATTTTTTTCTAATATCCAATCTAAACCTGCCCTGGCACAGCTTCATGCCATTTCCCCTTGTTCTATCTCCTGTCACTTGGCTGAAGAGACTTATCGCCCACCGCTCTACAACCTCCTTTCAGGTAGTTGTAGGTGGTGATAAGGTCTCCCCTCAGCCTCCTCTTCTCCAAGCTAAACAGCCCCAGCTCCCTCAGCGGTTCCTCATACGATTTGCCCTTCAGCCCCTTCATCAGCCTGGTTGCCCTTCTCTGCACTTGCTCGAGGACTTCAATGTCCTTTTTATGGTGGGGAGCCCAGAACTGCACACAGTACTCGAGGTGTGGCCTCACCAATGCCGAGTACAGGGGCACAAGTACCTCCCTAGACCTACTGGCCACACACTGTTTTCGATACAAGCCAAAATGCCATTGGCCTTCTTGACTGCCTGGGCACACTGCTGGCTCATATTCAGCCTGCAGTCAACTAACACCCCCAGGTTCTTCTCTGCCTGACAGGTCTCCAGCCAGTCTCCCCCAAGCCTGTAGTGCTGCATGGGGTTGTTATGTCCCATGTGCAGCACTCTACACTTGGCCTTGTTAAACTTCATCCCGTTGGTCTCAGCCCATCGGTCCAGTCTGTTCAGATCCCTCCGAAGAGCCTCCCTACCCTCAGGCAGATCAACACTTCCTCCCAGCTTAGTGTCATCTGCAAACTTATACAGGGAGCATTTAATCCCTTCATCAAGGTCATTGATAAAGATGTTGAACAAGACTGGACCCAGGACTGAGCCCTGGGGGATGCTACTCGTGAGAAGAGGAGCACGTAATTTTATTCTACTATTCATATATTATTATTCTTCCCCCAACCAGTGTGTCAAAAACTTTCTGTGGGAGAATTTACAGTCTGTGTGATATCTTAGTTCTATGTGATTTTGTAGTAAAATTTTAGAAAGCCAAACCTGAGGTGGTGTGTATTTTCTTTCAAATGGATATTAGGGAAGCATAACAAGGAAGAGAAAATGTCTGTGCCATGCTCTGAACGTATCATTTCAATTGATTGCTATATATATAAAAATGTAGTGGAAGAAGCAACCTCCCCAGCTGCATCATTTTGGGTACTATGTGGTCACTTGATGCTGTGGAATGAGTTGGGACTGTACCAGTTGACTGCAACTTCTGCTGTTTTCTCTGCTTGTTGCAAGAGAAGGTATAAGGTAGATCAGTCTTCTGTTGCCTGTGGTAATATCCTCTACAACAAGGTTCTGCAAGTTGGTAAACATGGGATGCCTCTCTCAATGTGGCAGAAAAGGCAATGTGGAGATGTGTCCAGAACCCGTGACATTTTCTCTACTATTCTGGATTAAAGAAGCTGGAAAACTGCTGTAATTTAACATGTACCATATGTGTTTGGCTTGGCCTGAGGCTGGAAAGGGTAAAATACTCTAGCAAGCTGTCATTTTGTATGTCGAGTTGTAGAATCATTAGGGACTTGTGCATGTGTGCAAGACTGCTGCCTGTGGACATGGCCTTTGAACCCAGTGAAGTGCTACTCTTTGGGAGAGTGCTAATTGCTGCAGAGTATCCTGTGCTTGCCCTTCTTGTGTAAAAAGGCTGAGCTGTTGGTATTGTGTTTTGCAGCTGTACATGCAGATGATGTTGTGCATCCTGTTACATTGTTTCTGTGCTTGGTTCTCTTCCTTCTTTTCTTTCCCAGGACTCTTGCTTTATGTTTGAGGAAAAGCTCTAATGTTCTGTGAAATTAATAGTCAACTGAGATCAAAGTTAAAGCTGAAGAGCACAATGTCTCTCTTCTCAGATGGCATAACCTCTCTTACTCACTTGCGTTCTGTTTGCTGCTCAGTGTATTGCTCATCACCTTTTACCACTCACCTTTTGCCTCGCCTCTCAGAAAATACTGAGGGGATGAGGGTGGAAAATGACTATAGAAGATGGGTTAAATAGAGGGAATAGTTAAGACACCTCTTCTAAATTCTATTACTAACTTTAGTTAGAAGACAAAGTGTACAAGGTAAGCCTTGAACTTCTCCAGGTGAAAATAGGGCAGAAGAAATGGAGTTTTTCCAGGCTTTTCTGGTATCACTGTGCCAGTGTGCTTTTGGATCGTGACCTAGCAAACTGTTAACCCTAGGTTTAACAAAAAGTAGAGCACATTTTCAATCTGTCCATTCACCTGCTGTCACAAGTTGTTAGAGTACTAGCTGTGTATGTGTAATGGAACTGGCATTCTATGGTTGCATTTTGCTTTAAAATGAAACAAGCTTATGTACTGATGAAATCTGAGTTTGTTTTGGTTTCTTTAGTTTTAGTCCTTCAGTGTGAATTAACAGGTTATGGAAAATCAGGAATATTTTACTTGCCTACAACTTGAAAATCAGCCATAATATAAAGCCTAAGTGTGCCCTTTTCTATGGACAATTTTTACAGATAGTCAAAAAGAAAATGACTGAATGGTTGAAAAAACAAAGCCCTTGATTTGATCTTCCCAAACTATGTGGAGTTACATTTCTTCTGAGGTCTTAAAGGGCTCTAACATTGAAAATATATTAGTGCAGATCATGGTATGTAAAGAGTAAAAACCAAACAATGCATTTCGGTGTTCATCTGTCAGGTTTTATTGTTGTTCTGAAACTGTCCAGCTGAGTAACCTAGTTCCACGAGGTCTTTAATTGAAGACAATATAAACAAACAAATGCTTACAGCGATTTTTTGGGTTTTGGGTGGCTTTGATTTGCTTCTCAAGTTGTGGTGCATCAGCCCTGGAGACACCTTTCTTTGTATTCTTTGTGACACTTAGGATGTCATCTCTCCCACAGCTTTAATGTACCTTTGAAGGAAGGTGAAACAGTAATCTACATAGATAATTGTGATACTCAGCTTTCTTTCTCTCTTGGACATGGATTTTATTTCTCTGTGGGACAGATGAACTCTAAGTTCATCATACACTGATCCAAAAAAGTGTGGAGTAGCTTTGTGGGTTGAAGTTAAAATCTGAAAAAACTTTCATTCTGGCTTCAGGGAGCAAAGGTGTTAACTTTGACTTTTGAACTGCAGACCTTCAATTTTAAGAGCCAAAAAATGTCATCCACATCCCATTACACGCACCCCCACCCAGCCCCTCAGTATTTCAGAATGTCTGTTGTTTGTGCTATTGTTTGTGCCTGAACTTGCAAGCTGCTACAGTTTTGAATGTAGCTGCCCATCTGCTTGGTTATTTATAGGCAGATCTATGGAGTTCCTTCTAATCTCTCAAGTCTTCAAAAACATTAATGAATTAAACATCACAATACTCTTGTAAAAAGGGAATTAATATGTAACATCTCAGTTTTACAGATGGAGAGACTGAATGAAGACTGAGAGGGATACATATGGCTTTCAGCAAGTCATTTTTGTTTCATAGCAGAACAAGGAATAGAAACCAGATTTTTTTTTTTTCCCCTGACTTTTAGCTCTGTGTTTAACAGACCAGCTCGCTTGCTCCATACCTGATGAGGGAATGAAGAAAAGTATTCATTCTTTGAAATATGCAAGAGATGCTTGTGCAACAGACCAACCCATTTAAAGGCCTGGCACCATGTACTGAGAGTATCCAATGTTTCAGATCTAACAGGTTTGAGTTAACATGTTCATATTCTCATTGAGCCTGAACTCATTTTGTTTGTTGAAGCTGTTAACCAGTGGTTCTCGCTGGGCTGCTTACAAAGAAAATACCTGTTAATTGCAGAGCAGCTTCTCTCTAACCTCTTCAAGGCACCTTACTTCCAGTCATCTAGTGAGTGCCAGTCTGTCAGCTTCTCCCTCTGCCATCTCCATTCAGTAGACTTTTTAAATGGATTTAAACAGTGTCTGGACATTGATCCTCATTTAGTTTTCTTCTTAGGTGAGACTGAAGATGGGTAGCAGACAATGCAGGTGATATTCTTCGTTCATCATGAATTACACACTTTATTGATGAATTACATTTATTTTGTGTGTAGGTTTTGTGGATTTGGTGGTTGCCTTTTTTAAAAACAAGTTTATAGAATTTTAAGTGTGCTGGGTAAACTATGTTTTTCAGTTTTTGCAAAGTTTTATGATTTGATTTCGCATTGGCATGCAGTCTGAAATATTGGTTGCTTCTATCTGTTCTGTAAACTTTTTTTTATCATTTGCTACCTGCCTTCCACATCTTCCCCCTAATGTATACCTATTTCAATTCAGTTTGTATTTAAGAGAATTTTCTCCACAAGTAATATTAGTTTCTGTTTGCGTGGGGGGAAAAAGAGTTGGAAGAGTTTTCCTGTTTCACTGAAACACCTTTCAAATATTTATATTTTAAATACAAATGTTATGTGGATTTAGTCATGACACTTGTCTGTGGAAATCTTCAAAAGAATGAACACTTAGTTGGAGACTGGTGTTGCTGTATTGATTTAAAGTTCCAACCCCCCAGGTTATTTCTAAACAAGCTCAGTGAGGTTTTTCATTGTAGTTTTTATCTAGTGCATTTCCTGCATGCACAGGTTTTATAATTTGGCATATGGTATTTCAGTTGGCAAGTAGATTCCAGGTGGGCATGCAGCACTCTGGATTGTTTCTGAAATTCAGCAAACAGATTTAACCTCTTTAACTTGTTTCATAGATGTAAAATTTGAGCATATACAAATTGTCTTTGTTTTGGAAGTGACAGAATGCAACTGGTTGCAGTAGTATACTTTCCTCAAGTGAAATCTGTTTTCTTCAGTGTTCTTGTTTTCCTTCTATAGCTCTTTTCTACTTAATGACTCCAAATATCTCCTTTTTTTTTTTCAAATTGATGAATATACACTAGATGTCTTTCAGCTAAATAATGGAAAAACATTGAGCAAAACATTCTTTCTTCATACTAAATTGAGAACTTGATGGCCAGTTTGAGCTAGCCAATTAATTGGTCTTCCTTAGAACACGTTAAAAAGACTTCACATTTTATTTGTAGGTCTAAATATACATACCTGCTTTTTAGCAGTATGCCTTTTTAAACGCCTGTGACAGCTCCCAGTGTAAAGTAGACACCAGCTCTCTTGAAATTGTTTCACTTTCTAACATGAAAAAAAAAAAGACGTTTAGTTTAAATCATCATGATGTTCTCTGGAGTGTTAGAGAGAGGGGGATATGAAACCTTATTTTTAAACCTAAAGATTTCTTTCTGCT
Source organism: Gallinula chloropus (assembly GCF_964237585.1). Taxonomy (NCBI): domain Eukaryota; kingdom Metazoa; phylum Chordata; class Aves; order Gruiformes; family Rallidae; genus Gallinula; species Gallinula chloropus. The sequence goes on along the minus strand of NC_140090.1, from coordinate 25,242,470 downwards.
ATGTTCTGATAGCCTGCTCCGGTGAGAGGTACTTTCTAGATGTAGCACATCAAAGCTCTCGCATAAGAGAGGTAATTGAAAACTCTAGGTTCTGGAACAAAGGCTAGGTGTTTGAAATTGTTCTGACTCACCTCCCTCCTCTCTAAATGAGCAGAATGCTTCCTTTGCTTTCAGGAAATAGTGAACAAAAGAACTATTTTGATCCATGGACAGTGCTGCCACTGTGGCAGAAAGCCAGGCAGTTTTATATAAAATCATTCTTTTCAAAACAACAGAGAAACGTGCTCCCTAGAGTCAATAAGTTGATGCAAACTTCTGTTCATATGTGAAAATATGAGGATAATGAAGTGTGTCTAGGTTTGGACTTTATTAATTGATTATAATAAAGAGCCATTTGTAATAATTTTGAAATGTAACTTGGAGGGAGGTGGGGGAAATCACTGAGGCATGTGTTCCACGTCTTAACTTTAGCAGTATTTATTTGCTCTTAAATAGCTTAGGCGGGTTGTTTTGAGCATAGTGGTTGGGGGACAAGAATGACTGAGTCTTGAGTTTTGTGTTTTATGCAATATATAACCAACAAGCTTGCATGAAGCATGCAGGAAGCTTTCAGGTGCTTATTTGAGTAAGTGCTCGAACTACAAGCTGTCTTGGGACTCAGTTTCCTGAAAGAAGTGAAACATGCCTTTTTACTTCAGCAATATATGCAATGTCTGTTTTATGTAAGTGACAAAAATGACACTTAAACATGGACATTTTGTGATAAAGGGTGGGAAAGAACATTGTGAAGCATTACACATTGGAGCAGGGAGGGGACAGTAGAGTTATTTGTTTCATAATAAAAATCATTATTCTGCTTTTTTGTTTTTAGTGGAGGTCATTGTTTTAACAAAAGGAATAGCTGTTCTATTTTACTTATGTTTGGAGATCTTGGGTATTTTTTTTTTCTCCTAGATAATATATAGTTTTGATTTGGTTAACTTTTTCCCCCTGCCCCCAAGGAAGAAAATGTTCTATTTGTGTGCATGAATGCTGAAGCCACCAGATAGAGAACTCCAGATTGCATTCTGCAGCACTGTGCCTGGATTTAGATGGGGGGGGAAATACCAACTTTTTTTTAAACTAGATGCTGGTGTGTGTATATTGAATGATGTATTTCAGTGCAGCTGTAGGGGTTTTTGTTATGGATTGATTTGGCAAGTGTTAACTCAAAAAGACTTATGAACAGATGCCAGTTGCTACTTTGTGTAGGCTGGAAGAGGAGGTTGCAGTTCAAGCATCCTGTTGGTTGTCAGTGAAACACAGAAGCTTAATCATAGTAAATTGCAGTTCATAATGCAATAAAAATGGGATGAGGGTAAGAAGGGATTTGGAAACGGGGAGCAGGTTAGCGTGCTTATTCTGGCTGTTGGATGTGTTCCTTTAACTGAAGACCTGGTAATGGCAGTGTCCTGACATAAATGCAGCATAATGTATTTAAATAAATATTGTATTTATGGTGATATGAGACAGACTATGCAGAAGTGTAATTTTATTTACACCTATGTCTGAATGAGCAAATGTGATCTGCCTGTAAATTAGTTGTAGTTCAATGGAGGTGGGAGACAGATCTTTTGTATACGTCTTGTGTCCTGGGTTGAGATTTTGCTTTGAGGCTTTTGTTGTTTATTTGTTGTTATGATGAGGAGGAAGAAATCTTTAATTCAAGATTTACATGGGAAAATGCATATGGTGGTTTTTCTTCGGCTTTTACAATACTTTGGATTTTGATTAGTGTTTTGTGTCTTTCAGTAGTACAAAAGTGTTTTGGCCAGTGCTCATTCTAATGAGACGTTGGAATTGATTTCCTGTGCTTGACAGCTTTTAACTTCTTGTGTTTCAGAGCTGTGGAAATTATATGAAGTAGAATGGAAGCTTCAGTAATATTACCCATTCTGAAGAAAAAATTGGCTTTTCTTTCAGGTACAGTTTCTGTTTTTCTCACTTGGTTCCTCCCTGTGTAATTTGAATGTGATTTTTAGGTTGGTTACTTTATATGTAACAGAAATACGTTGGTGGTTAGTGCTTAGTTGTATTTCAAAAGGCTTTCTGAAACTTCTAATCTAGTAGCCAAGCTATTGCTGTTGGCATTTAGTGCTTGTTTTTGCTGGAGCTTGTAACTCAACCCACACAAGTTGATGACACGAGGTTTTAGTCCATATATAAAACAATGTTTTAGCAGATATCTGAGAATAATTCTTCTGTTTGTTTTTAATGTGGTTTTAGAAAAGCAGAGTGAATGTTTCCAAAATTTGCTTGAGAAGTTTTTTCCTTCCTTTTCACCCCATCTTTTCTCTAACACAGAAATGGATGGAAGCACAGTTAGCCATGCATTGCTATGTTTTGATTATTGCCCAGTATTTAATTCAGGCAAGGCCTGAATTATTACCACATTTACTAAAACTTTCTGAATCTCTCCCTTCTCCGTATGCCAGAGGAAAACAAAAGGGAGCACTTAAAATAATGAATGACATTCTCTTGCTGATTTCACTGTTGTCATAGATAGCTGTTTTAGTTCTTGGTGATTGTGTTTGTTTACTCTAGGGTAGGTAAGATTTGTAGGACAGTTCTCACCTTGACAAATTGACTGGTGCTCCCATAAATAAATACTCTTCTGGCTTAGTTTATTTTAGCTAGTCTATTTTAGCCTGCTCCAGTGACTTGAGAAGTGAAACCTGTTGCTTTTGATGGTGACTTTTTTTGTTTGTTTTTTTTTTTCTGATTTCCTCACTGTCCCCAGAAATTGCAAATCAAACAATTCTGTTTAAAAACAAATACCCCTCCACCCCAAACTCAAATGATATTAAAGCCTGGGACAGTGAGCCATTTCTTCTGTAGTAATAGCAGATCCATGCTATGATGGTTATTCAGCATTATACTGAAAGGGAATCTCTCATTAACTAGAGTGCATTTTCAATTTGTTATTAAAGCTGCTTGATCCATTTTGAAATATAGATGTTATTAGCGGAAAGTAATTTGTTGAGTGCTGGTTTTAAATGCTAAGAAGCTTTTTGAACCTACATATTTCTAAGTAGTTTTGACCTTTTTGGAATTGTGTAGAATTAATGGATGTTTTAATGAATGGTAAAGATTCTTCAGTATATCTAAAGGAACCTAGCGAAGGAATCAGTCTCTTTAAACAACTTTATTCCATATAGTTTAATTATAAAAAAAATTAAAAACTAATAAACAGGAAACTCTTATTTTAGGTGAATGTTCCTCGGTGTTTATATGTTGAAGTCTTGTAATTTTTTGTTAAATGATTACAAATAATGTTGGCCTTGCCTTCTTCTGGAAGCAAAACAGAGCAGTTTCTAATGGAGCAGTGGCTCCTCAAATTTGGAATCCATGGTTGTGTAGGTTCCATGTTAGTAGACCATTACGAGGGGGAAGCTACTGATTGAGCAAACAACCCTGAACCACTACTTTGGTGCAAAATGAATTTATAAAATTTTTTTTGGTGATGATCCTACTTGCTTAAATTTGTTTTCAGTTTATAAACTACACCACTTCTGACTTACATCACACATCAAGTTAATTTCCACTGATTTTATTTTCCAGGTTTAATCTAACCCTAAGAACTCAACCTGAGTCTAGTGCTTTTTTGTTAGACAAAGTAGTGTTTGCTGCATCTAAAATCATAATGTGATTTAGTTTAATCTCTCTAAACATACTCTGAAGGTGGTGGTAAATATCTATAGAATCTTCTGTTTTTAGAAAGGCGTTACATGCAAGCAAGATCAAAGAACAACTTACTTTATTGTTTAATTAAATACTTTTTGTTTAGTGTGTGAATATTGGAAAATGTTACACTACATCCATGAGAGCCATCACTTTTTAACTGGTAACTTTAGGGAATACTCCTTTAATGCCTGATTCAGGTTTTGGTTTTTTCAGTATTTCTTTTAAAAATACAATTTTGAGTTTAAAATTATTATTAGATGGATAAATATACATCAGTTATCTTTTATGTAAAGGAGTCCCATCAGTTTTCACCGAGGAAAAGAATCGGTGATAACTCCTACCTTGTTCTCTCTTTGTGCTGTGGCAGGTTGACAGAGTATTTACCTGATCTGTATATATTTCAGTGCAAGAAAGCTGCACAAAAATCCCAGTGCAGGCAGAACACAGATGTTTGAATCTTTTCTAGTAGTGTTTACAAGGTGGGGGAAAAAACTGTCAGTTGTTATACAAGATGACTTGTCAAGAATCTGAGTAATTCAGGTAATTAGTGTGCTCTTTTGTGAAATGTCAAGGTATTACAGCTTTTGGGTTTGCTTTGTGGTTTTCCAGTCAGGTCAGCAAATTGTGTTTAAATCCAGGTATAAAAGTGAGATTTTTCTGTTTATCTAACATCTTGTATGAGTGGACTTCAGGTGTCGATTCTAAGATTTCATTAGTTAGATCCTGTTCAACACTGGAGTGATTTGAAAATGCGTATGAAAAGTAAAGCAACTGGTTAGAAAAATTTGTCTTAATTGTGAGGTGACTGCTCTGTGTTTTTGTAAACTGATCTGAAAGTCTTCTGTGTTTGAAAGAACAACCAGTTTAGAGTCTGTGCTATGGGCAGTCTGTGTGGTCTAAGATCCTCCTTTGTGTAGTCAATGTTTCTAGGTGTTATGTTCCAGTGGGAGCTGCTGGGTATATGCTCACCTTAAAAGATGACCAGGTTTCTGACAGGCTGATAGTGTAGAAGGCTTAGGAGGTATCTTACTTAAATGTAATCTAGATATGGAAAAAAAAAAAAAGCTTCTGGAGAAGTTACTTTGTTTGTTTTTCTTGACAGTCCTAGTTGAAAGACTGACAGGTACGGATGTGATCTATGCTGTGAAGGTGATGCCTTAAATGTCAATGTGAGGAGTGAATCCTCATAACTGAGAGGCGAAGCATCAGTTGTCATTTTCACAGAAACTTTAAAGACTACTTTTATGATGTATTTTGAGATGGTGTAACTGAAAAGTGTTTCTTTTACCTTGAAGCCATCACAATACCGTGCTAATGATTTTTTTCTTCCCTGCCCCCACCCCCCTGAACAGGAGGGAAGGACAGAAGAAGTGGCCTCATTCTGACAATTCCATTATGCCTTGAACAGACGAGTATGGATGAGCTGAGTGTCACACTAGACTACCTTCTAAGTATCCCAAGGTGATTTTAAAGGCGTTCGCAGGACTTCCTTTTTTCTTTCCAGTGGTGGAAGGGATTTTTTTTAATGTTTGGGGTTTCTTGAAAAAAAAAAACAGGATTAGAAATGTACGTTCCAATAAACTAAGGGATATATATTAAGGCTTGCATATGTCCTTTTATTATGTATCTGTGGCTCTGGGGTTTTTTTGCTTTCTGTATTTCCTCACTCCTTTCTCAGTGTATCTTTGGTAATGTCTTTTTAATGATAATGCTGTTAAATTGTTAATTAATGAGGCATTCCAGTGAAATTCCTAAGCTTACAAAGGTAGCACTTCCCAAAGTAAAAAAGCTTCATCCTCTTCCTTTGCTATGTGCCTAATCTTTGTAGCTTGTAGTGCTTAAGTTTGCACTGAGCCTAAAAAGACATGAAGTCTTAACTGATGTTAGTGACCAATTCAGAGGTTTAAAGTTAAGGTACTGCTTGAATGTGCTGAATGATGACTTGAGTGTCCTTCTCCAAGATCTGTAAAATAATAGTTTATTAAGCTCTGTGCCTGTGACCTTGCATTTTTATAGTGACAGTTCTTGGTTCTAGCACAGTCAGCCGTGGTTTTTTTTTAAGATTTGCTGATTGATCTTTCTCATAGCTTTGTTTTGTTTTCTTGAGCCACTGATACAAAAAGGAAAAACTCCTCAGATAAATGCTTGCTTTTGTATGCTTTTAAGTTCATCTTCTGTAAAGAGAGGAACAATGGCATAACTAAAGACTTATTTGCAATAAGTATAAATGTTTTTAAAGCACAATTAAATGATCCATTTTTTTTCTTGTAGTTAATACTGTTTATAAAAAAATCTGTTTGAGGAGAGAGAATAGGAGTATATTGGACAACACTTTAGTTGTGGAAATTTCAGGGTCTTTCATATAGTCCTTTGAAGTGATTAAAATCCCAAATGGTCATCTCCTTGACTTAAAGACTTGGCACTGTTTGCAGCACAGATGTAGGTATTGTTGTTCTAGCAAGCATTAATTGTTCTGCAGTCTCACCTTGATTTATGTTTTTACATATATTAGTGTAAAAATAACTGCCCGGAAATTTAAAATCCAAGTGTTTTTTCTACAAACAGGGAAATCTGTTTGAAAACCAAGTTCAGTGTTACTAAATCTAATGTTCTGTTTGTCAGTCCTGGAAAAAGTGACCTCCCTTTTATGGCAGCAGCATGGAAAAATCATTGTCACTTTTGTTTGCATGCTGGTTTTTAGTGGGAAATGTGAACTTTTTGGCATAAGTGCCTGTTCTTTGGTTGCTTTTTGTTCTGGAAAGAGTTGCTGAACAGTTTAAAAAAGGGAGGGGCTTGGGGAGGCCTGTTGTTCCATACTCAGATAGCTGTCCAAGTGTTATATTTTTCTCCAACTTCTATGTGTAAGGTAACCGAATATGTTTGGCTTGAGTTCCACATGCCAAATATTGCACCTACCTGTTTTGAAATATGCCTTCTAGTGTTGATGTGTTGCTGTGTACAATATTTGAGAGGTGCAAGTAATGGATAAAATTTCTTTGGGGTCTATGGGGAGAGTGTGTGTGTGTGTGTGTAAAGCTTTGTCAGATGACCTCAAATACTGAAGTCTGCTGCTTCTGCTGTATTGTCTGTGTTGTAGAATGAATCAAGTATGTTTTTTGTTTTAAACTTTCATATAAGCTTGTGTGTTTGAATGCTGACTGAACTTTTCAGAAGAGGTAGCACACTTCTGAGTTCAGTTGTTTAGGTGGGGTGTTTTTTTTGTTTTTTAGTAAGTCTAGTAGTAGAGAATTAGAGATTCTGACGCTGCTATGTTCCAGTGAGCCTAAGTAAGCTATTTCTCAAGATGCTATAGTGATATTATTCATCTTGTTCTTAGAAGTAGCAGTGTTGTGACTTTTGAGTTCATTCTGACTAAACATTGAATGCACAAAGCCTAGAATGGTCAGAGGGCTTCCAGTAAAATTGTGTATTTGATCTTAGACGTTTCTTAAAACCAAAAGTATATATGGTTTGGCAGCCAACTTCTAACTTATTTTTTCTTAAACTAGTAAGATGCCTTTTCCCCCTTTTCTAAATGCGAAGATAATTTTATCTTCCACCCATAGCTGATGAAGCTCAACTTAAACATGAAATGATTAAAAGTTACACTTCAAGTTGTGAAGCAGGGCATGTACTGTTACATGCAAGTTGCTGCTTTGTAAGATGAGCAGATGAAGGGGTAGCTTTGTCATGTAGCTGCAAATTTGGGCACTAAAGATTACATAATGCTTTTCTACATATAAATGTCTGGGGTTTTTATTACTTATAACCTAGCTGTACGCAAAAATGTCTGCCTAAGGGTATCTAATGTGGTGACTAATGCTGAAATCGTGGGCTTGATTCCGCAGTAAATTCGAAAACTATTTCTAAACTTAAGGTTTTTAAGACAGTGTCTTTATAAGTAAAAAAGTACATAGTCGTATTTTTCAGTAGAGCTGAAATTCAGAGTCATTGTGATATGACACTTGTTCATGAATTTTATTTTTTCTAAGTGTTTTTCTTCTTTTAGTGAGAAGTGTAAAGCTAGAGGATTTACTGTGATAGTGGATGGCAGAAAATCTCAATGGAATGTGGTGAAGACGGTTGTGTTAATGCTACAGGTAAATTTATATATCCGTAGCTGACTGATAAACTTTATAAATGTGAACCAAACAGATGTGTTACTGTGGAGGCAGTAACTTCTTCATTGAGAAATAGATAATTTTATGGCCTTTTAAAATACCAAAATATGGCTCTGCAAGAGTTCTGTGCAGGAAGAAACCTGAAAAGCAGATGATAACTCTCACTTAAGTGAGGGACAAATTCATTACATGCTGTGAACACATAATTGTAGACCTTTTTCTAAAACAGTTTTAGTTTTAAAAAAAGAGCAATAGGCCCTGGCATCGACAATTGTGGGTAGTAGGAATATCTGCAGGGGAGCAGTTCACACTGAATGCAACCAAGCAGGTACTCTGATGCAGCATGCTGTACTACTTGCTTTCCATTACAATTGGTTATAGCTGATTGTTGTCGTGTGTAATGGTCCCAAGCACAAACTACATTCTAGATGCTATACAAAGTGGGAGAAGGAGAAAAGTGTCATTTCCCAATTAGAGAAATACATAACAATTATTTTAGCTTTTTAGAACTGTGGTGTTACAATGAAGTCTGATTTCTGCTAAACAGTATAGGTTATTTTTTGGTCTCAGTGGTCAAAGGAAATGCAGGCTGCAACACTAACTAGATTAGAGAACTGACGGTAGTGCCTGTCTTTGTGCACAGATGACTTCTCTTTATCAGAGCAGTTTTCCTCTCAGGCTTAGAAGAAGCCTTAGGAAGTGTGTCAGATATGAATAATTTGATTTTGTTGTCCTGCTGACTCATTATTGCTTCCTTTTTAGAAATCTGCTTCAAGGTGTATTTTACTTAATCTTGACTATGATGTCATATCTCTTAATGGTGTTTGGATCTGCTATATTCTAATTATGGTCTTGATTGAGCTTTCACATAAGCTAATGTGCAGTCTAGCCTAAGCAATATGTACTAGAGAAGCATAGGACACAATTTTTATGTGGATAATGAAGTATACAACTCTCTAACTTTACTGTTACTGTTTCTTTCTACATAGCAACCACCACCAGTAAAAGGTTTGTTGTCCTTAGCACTTAAAAATGAAATGGCATAAATTATGTCTAGCCAATAATGCATGATTTTAGATACTGGTGTAGCATGGACAAATGGTTAGACCTCAGAACTGCACATAAACAGGTTAGATTTTCTTTTCGTTTCTGACACGATTTGGCTATGAAATGTAGTGCAACCTACTACAAAGCAGGATGGAGTCAATACATCCTGCAGATGCAGCGGTTCAATTTCTGTCTGTAAATTTTAAGTTCTTGAATAGAGGATATGTAAATGGAATTCACTTCTGTGGTTTAATCTTGAATGTTTTACTTATGTTTATTTGTTTTTACAGAATGTTGTTCCAGCTGAGGTGTCTCTTGTTTGTGTAGTAAAGCCAGATGAATTTTGGGATAAGAAGGTTACACATTTCTGCTTTTGGAAAGAGAAAGATAGACTTGGCTTTGAGGTATGTAAGAACGTTTGTCTACCTCAGTCAGAAATACCATTTCTAAAATACTGAAGTAATTGGATGACAATTAATGTCTCTAAAAATAGCTCTATTCCAGATCCTTTGTTGGATATCCAAACTGCTGTGGTCTTTCAATTTTTTCCTCTTTAATAATATTAAATGAAGTAGGTCTCAAAATAATAATGTGTGTCATTTAATTCTTTGCTGAATAAGAGGATGAAGCAGTTTGATACGTACTGTGGATGTTTTGAGCAAGGAATGGTTGTACAGGGTTTAGTGTGAATTATTTCCATGAATCCTCTGTAATATACTGTACAGATGCATTGTGTATGGTGTCACTCTATCAACAGTAACCATTTTGAAGAACATCTTGTTCTATGGCATGTCTGTTCTGTCATTTTGTGAGTCTTGGGCTTTACAAACAAAGGTTAGAGGTCTCTCTAATTTCCTGATATAACATGATAGTGTTCTTACCTGGAGGCAGTGTGTGTACAATTACATGCTAATATTAGTAGTTCTAGTGCTTTATCTTCTGGTGACCGTAATGGAATCCTCAGTTTTCTCTATTTTTAGAAAAATATTTGTATCTTCCATCTATCCAATCATTTTTTGAAGCTGATCTTGTTTGAACTACAACAGGATTGCTGTGCTCACCAAATAGGAAACTGTCTACTTGTTTTGTACATCAAAGCTCTCGGAAAGCATCTTTTTCATGAAAAAAATTAAATAGAGAAGTGTTTTACAGCCTCATCTAATGCTGTATAATTCTCTCGGATGGTAATATTGTAATATTCTTGAATACTGCTGCAGAAAATTTAGTTCAGAGAAAATGGGATTTGGAAAGTGGTAGCTGAAAGGTTATATAACTGCTAAACAATACAAACGGAAGACTTTATCATCCAAATATAATGCTGTTAATTCATAAGAATTTTGTCCTAAGCTTTGTATCAGACTTTATCTAGAGTAGGTGACTTCTTTTTTTGTGAGCAATTTCTGTATGTGAAAGCACTCTGAAAAAGTGTGAGGGTGAGATTCCTGTTTTTCAATCAGATGACTAAACCTTATTTTTTTTAAAAAAAAACCTGCTTTTAAGATTCCATTTATCACACAACTTCATTTATTTCTAGTCTGCTTTAGAGTTTTGTATGTTTGCCTAGAGGTTGTTTATCTTACAGATGCAGATTATACTTTCTTTTTGAGTAGCTTTTTAAAGACAGATTTGAAAAATAGCCCAGGCTTTACAGTGAAATCCACTGAATCCACTTGTGTGCTTTAAAGTCTGCAGCCAGCAAGATCAAGGCAGTGAAGTACCTGCTATTTTGTTACTAGAAGTGTTTCCAACTACGAAAATCTTGTGACTTGTATCTCAGTTAAACTTCCCTGAGTTGCACAGCTGACTGTCCCTTTACCTTTATCCCTTGAGGGAACTGACAAGAAGGGGTGGTCAAAGTGTATTTTCATCTTGAAGTTCAGTATGTGGAAGCTCAGTCATAGCTGCTTTAATTTAAACCATGATTATCAAAAGAAAAAACGCACAAGTATGATGGTGTCCAAGTAGCCTATTGCTTGGAGCACATCCAAGGTGAGAATTAAAGGGCCTCAACCAAACATCTATACTCAAAAAGATGATTTAAAAGCTCATCTTTAGAAAGCGACTTCAGTTTGTAATACTCAGTTTCACACATGATTTCAGGGCAGAAGGTAAACACTGGAGTCTATACAGCAGCAGTAAAAATGGTGACCTACTCCGCCCCTCTCCCCCTTCAGCAATCCCTACTGTCTGATTTAGGCTAGATTTAGGCGCTGTCTTTCCTGTCTTCACACCTGTAAACAGGGTCCTCAGACAAGTTCAGGGGGCCTTTGAAGTTGTGATACAAAATAATCTTATGCAGTGACTGTTACTGTATACGTCATGATGCCAGCAGTTTGGAAGGTAATTCCCTAGAATAGATTGTTTTTGGATTTTTCTTTAACGTGACTCATCTATAATCTGTTTCCAGACAAGTAAGCAGAAAGCCTATGGAAAATATGTTAATGAAGCAGGGATGCTTTTACATGGCTATGATAATAAAGGAATGGTTTTGATTGACTTTAAGGATTGGCTAACAGTCATTAAATTATAATTTGGTAAGCTTAGTAGTTTTATGAAGCATATTCTCTGTTGATGACTGTTGGCATACACCATTGGAGTTATGTAACTAAACCTTTTGGCTTGTCTAAACTACATTTTTCATTACTGAACTGTAAACACTTCTTCCTGGCTTGAAAGCTTGATCTAAGATTCTCTTAAATTAATAGTTCTAAGATTCTAGAAAGAAGAAAATAAAGTATTAGAGATGCATTTCATGTAAACAGATACAAAAATGTGTCTATTTTGGTAGTAGTAGTCAGTGATGTATCATTTTACAGGAAAAATACTCTAAATATTAAAATACAGCAGCTGCTTCCTAGGGAGGAAGAAAACTTCAGATTTTATTCCCTAATGGCTCCATATATCTTGGCTTGATGCATGGTCAGATCAGAAATTTCAGTAGAGGATAATAACAGGTAGTTGCTGAATTCTCTTTTTCCACCTAATTTAAAAGCACTGAAGACAAGGTGAGACTGCTTGTTTCCAGAACAGACTGCCATCAGCTTTGGGGCAGTTGTCATCTAACTGAGGTTGAATAGTGAGCAGCTGTTGATAGAGCTGCTACAGATATTTCTAGAGAGACTCTGTGATACCTTACTTTGTGGCTTTTGGTTCTTTCACATTCTTGTGGGGGTCTTTATTTGTTTCTTCTGTGCAGTAACTCATATTCTGAAGTGGCATCCTGCATTAAAAGACAGGGAAGGCTCAGAGCACCATGCTTTCCGAGATAATGAAGAATCACCCTTGGTATTAGGCTATCCTTTGTTGTTTATCATATATTAAGTCTTGGTTATCTGTAACTTGGTTGTGATTAGGAAAACTGGCTCAGTAAAAATGACCCATCTTCTCTGTGCTCTAAATACTGTTTGTGTTAGATAGTATGCCTTTGCGCTATTCCTTGTAGGAGTGCAGGGCACTGATAAGGCTATGGAAGCCGCTAACTCATGCATAAAATTACAGCTGCGTAATTGTATATTACTGGCAGTAAAAAAACCCCACCCAACTTGGTTTGGATCCTAGGCTAGGTTTGCATAACTTCTATGAAAATCCAAGATTTCTTTTGCACCAGTAAAATAAGTATCATCAAAAAATTTAAATGAAAGTATGAAATCTTTTTAGCTACTTGAGAATGTAATCTAATTTTATTTGAAGTAAATACTACATAGCTGTGACTTCTAATGGTGCATCAAATCTACTTCCTATTTCTTGCTACCTGATCTAATACCTTGCTTAATACTGCCATATGAAGCTGTTAATTGCAATCTGTTCCTTCCTGTTCAAAAGCAGAGATCCTTTGCTTTCAGAGTGAGTTGTGGAGATGATCGGTTGCAAAGCACTGAAAGTCAATGTGGGCATTGAGTTCAAAAGGCTTCTGGGTGAATAAAGAAATGGGCTGATTCAGCTGAGAAAAAAGTGCATATCCTTATTCCTGGTTAGTATTAGTGTTGGTTTTGGACCTGCCTCAGGTCAAGTCCTGTTCATCCTCTGGCAGAGGTTTCCTCTGTCCCTTTATTCCTCCCAAAGATGCTTATTAGAAACTTTTATGTGTTCATCAAAGCATTTTTTTTTTCTGGTCCAGTGTCCACACTTCATAACAGGACAGTTGTCTTAATTGTTTCAAGGGTGTCTTTTCAGCTGAAATATTGTGTATGTCACAGTGTAATGTTTAACCTTGTTAATGTTTTTAAATGAAGAACAGGATATGAAGATAGAAATTTCTAAATATGTTTTGGTGAGTTGGAAGCTGTTTTCCTTGCTTATTCATGTGCTCTACATAATAAAGTGAAACAAATAGCTCTTTGTCAGTAACTGTAGTGTGTCTTGCATGTGCTTTTCATATGAAGATAACTAGGATAGCTGGAGGAAAATGTGTACCATAAGTAGAATAAATATACAAGTTCTGCATAGGCTGTAGTTGGTATGTAATGCAAAACTGCTGATGGACTGGTGCGTTGGTCCTTTTTGTCTGCCATTCCTTTAAGGAGTGAGGAAAAATAATCTCTGACCACGGTATGGGTAATAGATTAGTCCTTTGAAAATCAGTTTGTGTCAAAAGCAGCAAGGAGGAAAGTGTGCTTACTGTTCTTATCCTTGTGGAAATCCTGGAGCAAAATTTAAAAGCTCACTTAAGATTGTGAGATTGGAAATCAAGCTTAAAAAGCTTAAAAAAATAGAGGAAGGAAGATTAAGTGGTAAACTATTGGGAATTATATGAGCAGAATCTACTCTGGAAAATCTCAGATCTGTAATGTTAAATCATCAATATACAGGAGAGTACAGGAACCTAAAAATCTCATTTTTTCTATGAAAATTTCCTGCCTATCAACCTGTTTCTGGTCCATATACTTGCATATCAGAATTGCTCTGAAAAATACTAGCTAGCTGACTTTTTCCATCTTGTATAGCTGAAAAAGAACTCATAAGATCTTGCCTTTTAGAAGTTTAGGAACTATTTAAGAAGAAAAAACCTGGAAAGGCTAAATCCAGTGTGATGAGAGCAGTTTTTCATATCATTTTCCCAACTCAAGTGAAGTAACTTTTCTCTGCCAAAGTCAGTGGTACATATTTAAGTTGATACCTATCTTCTCTAGGCAAATGATCTTTAGTTTGAAAGTGATAAAGTGCCTGTTACATGTGTTAAGCAGTTCTTAATGTTACAAAATACAAAAACCTTCACCCAAACACTTCTGTGTGTACTTTTTTGGTACCATTGAAAACACTGAACGAGAGCTGTCTTCTGTGCTGCTACAAGGCTTTTATTACTCTTGTATTTTGAAATTAACTATTGTTGCAATATGTATCTTTATATCTTAGCTCTCAGTATTCTACTTGGAAACTAATAGTGACACAATCATCTCCAATTTATCTTTTATGAATAATGCTAAAAAGCAGAATATTTTTCCACAGAATGGGGAATGAGTAGCACTTTGTAGGAAAGCTTTAATTTTTGTATCAGATCTTCCAATCCACTGTTTTAATACTGAGGCACCAAAAAATGTGTGAAGGAGTTCCAATTTTTTGTCCAAGTGGTATATTTTTTTAAATACATTCTCATTTCATCTCCATTGCAGGTGAGGGGCCCTTTCTTTTAAAAGCCTGTCAACTTTAAAAGGAATCGGAGTATTGTTTCTTTGGAGTTTGTAGTACATAAGCCTGTGCTTACGTCACATTTGAAATTGAGTTCTATAGAAGGGTGTGTTGGAAAATAACATTTTTGTGTACCTATTGGTTTCTTCTCTGGGATGGAAAAAAGATAGTGTGCTACTTAATGTCATGAGCCCTGGGAGGGTAAGGTGAATGACTGGGTAAATGTATGAGTGCTTGAAAGTGGAGACAGTTGCTGTGACTGGAGTTGACGGTCTAGTGTATATCTAGATTATTTTAGTATGCCAGATTTCTGTGTGATACTGGCCAGACAAATATTTAACTTGTGTTTCTTGCTGTAACTTTTAGATGTGTGTAGATTAGTGTTCCATATTAACAAATCTCATTCAGTGCTACTCAGAGTTTAATCAAATAGTGTTTAAAAAAATTGATTGAAATAATATTTATCATCAAACAATAGGATTATTCTTCTCAAGAAGAGGAAGTCTGCTGTGGAATTGTAAAGCATTGAATCAGTGTCAGACCAGATATTTGGGCAGCTATGTTTTCTCTGTTACAAGTGCCATAGTTATTTTTGAAAAATCACCAGGAGGGTAGTTGAGGATGTATTTAAGTTTTTTTCCAGCAGCTGGGTTTGCTGGAGAATATGCACAACTAACTTCTGAAAAGCACAAATGCCAAAGGTGAATCTGATTGAGCTTTAGAAAAAATTAGGATTCATAATTTGTAAAAAAGGGGAAAAAAAAAAAAAAAGCTGGGCGTCTTGATTAAAAAAAGCTGCCTTCAGTGTAGTGTGACAAATGAACATAGGCAATCCTTGGTTTGGATTTTGGCACTGGCTGAAGTACAAAGTTACTGTTGCAAAGTCTCTGCCTTGTTCATTGAAGCTTTCCCTGTGTTTTTCCAAAGCTGTCTGGATGTGTAAGCTGCTGGCATAACAAATCATCAAGAATCAATCCACTAAGTATACAGCTTTAATACTGAGCCCAAAGGACTTCATAAAATTCAACATTTCATACCTATCAACCAGGCTGTGAATGGAGAAGAGATGTCTGGGCTTCCTAGTGTTTCTTGGCAGAATTTTGGGGAAGTGAACAAAAATCCCTTTACTCATGTGTGTTTGAATGAAATTTGTCGCAAATTATCTATCAGTGAGCAAAGAAGTACAATCAGCTTTTAGCATGCTTGATTAATGTGGGGGTTTTTTTTAAAGTATTTTAGGAATGATAGATTGTTATGCTGCAGTGAGTGAAGGAAAAAAGTGTTAAATACGTTGGTAGTTTATTAAAATGTTCTGTTCATATTGAGTAAACAATATACTCTTAGAAATAGCTACATTTGTAGTCAGTTACATTGCAGCGTGATAAATCAGAAGAGGTAATTTAAACATTGTATGCATAAATGTTTCATTTTTATCACTTGTGTAACATCAAACAACTAATACTGTATATAATATACATTCTGTTACTGTTAGAATCTTTTTTCTAGAGATGCATCTAATTTCATACTAGAATCACATGGTGTGCATGTGATTACCAGGCTTACTTAGAATTAAAGAACTGCGGCATCTGCAGATACAGCTCATAGAAACTTCTCAGTAGTTGGGCACAGCTGGTAAGAATGCTTTACGACAAATGGTAAACTTAGGCAACAATCAAAAAATCTGGCCATTAGGATGTTTGAAGTGTAAAAGTTCTGTCAAACCAACCAACCAAAAGTCCAAAAACTCAAAACCAGAGTAACACCCTGTAAGCAGTATAGATAGGAGTGCATAATAAATTATTTTTCCCATTTTCTTAAGTGAATTTGTCAGGATCGTCTCTTTTCTGTTCTGTGGAATTCCATGTATTTTTAGGTTTATGGTGTTGTGTAAGTTTCAGTTAATAACAAATATTTTTTCTAAGAGATGACACCTATTATTTACACCATTCCATCTTCCAGTAGCTCATGGGTTTGACTGAGATGCTTGTATTAAAGTGCTTTTTCATTTATTTCCTCAAGAAAGCAAGCTGATAAATGTTTTTAACACTTTGAGGGCACTTTTACATATTATACTGAATACACACAATTTCCTTCTGATCTTGACATCTGCAAGTTTGCCCATTAGACTGGAGCAGTGGTGGGAGCTTCTACTATTCTAGAGTTTAAAAAGACTCGAGTACAGATGATGATAGGGACTGTGATTAGTAGCAAACAGGATATATTTGAAAACTGCTGCCCTGTCACCTTATTAGCTCTCACTGTTGTCAGAATTGGGTGAATCAAGTGCAAAGGGAAGGAAAGATGTAGGGATTCAATAATTTACACATTTTTCCTGTCTTACCATCTGCCCAGATCTATTCAGTTCTCCCTTAGGGAATTTAAGCTGTTCACTTAACATCCAACTATAGTCTGCTGTCAAAAGGCTTTTACTTTGGATTAAGAAAATGCTTTTTTTCTGGAATCAATGTGATATGATGACTTTGAAAAAAAAGAAAAATACCCAAACAGCCCAATTGGAAGCAACAACAAACAGTATGTTGAAGTGTGAAATTCAAATGTAAAGGTGGAACACTAATTCATAAAAGGAAATTTTTTCAGGATGTGGTAATTTGATGCTTATTTTCACAAAAGGTCCAAGACAATTACTGTGATTAAATTTTGAAAAAGTCTTAGAAATCAGTGAAAGGAAAAATTTGTATACTGTATATTTCCACCTATGTATAGCATACAGGATGCATCTTTAAAAGAGAAGTATCTGCTCCCTATGCCACACCACATCTACTGTTTTTCAACTTTTTGCATTCTTCAGGTCTAGTCTGTTTTTATGGACTACTAATCTGTAGTAGCTAACTAAAACACTATTTTAGAAGCTGTGGAGAGGCAAATTGTACTTTTGACATGTAGAAATAGAAGAGTTGGTTAATTTAAAGCATACAAAGTGTTATACATTAACGTGTCGATTAGTCTAGATCTAGAACAACAATAAAGTCTATTCAGGAAACCCCTTCTGCTACCACCTTGTCAAAAATTCAAATGTTGACTTTTTGAAGTCTGCAGACGGGATTTCTGTAGTAATCCCGGTGAACAGTCTATAGGCAGTTTAAGAAAGAAACATTTTCCGTTTCTTTTTAAAAAAGAAACCTAGAGAATAAATGGCTTTTAGAGCAACGTCTTAAGTTACAAAAGGTCTTACGGTTCAGGTGGAAGGCTTTCAAAAAAATCTTCTAATAGGGTGCAAAAGTAACTTACATACTTTAACCAAATCTTACTAGAGGGGTTGGCGTTTTTACCAGGGGATTGTTTTCTCGTATAGCTAATATTTATTACAGACACAATGAATTCAGCCACTTTCAAGGCACAAACAAAATATTTCTGGTACCGGAAGTATTGCAATAGAATGGGAAGTATTGCAATAGAATGATTAAAAAAAATTGCTTTGCAATATGTTATGATACTGTGTTCACTAAAAATAGATCACGTGGTGTATGCCTTAATCAAGTAGCATTAGTTACAACCTAGGGAACAGGTATCCAAGAAGGGTATTTCTTTTCCTGTTGTAAATAGAGGTGGTACATATGATACAGGATTATGCGTGAGCTACACACCACATATCAAAATTACCTATCTGTATTAGGGTCATGTTAAATGCAACCAGCTATTCTTCCTTTATATATTTAGTAGTAAAAGGGTCACTTCCTCTGAATTACAGAAAGATCTGCTCTGTAGCTTTGGACACACTTAACCTGTCACATACTTAAGCTAAAGTATATGTGTTACTTAAGTGTACCTAAAATTTCTTATGATTGCAGGTTATTTTAGTATCTGCTAACAAGCTGACTCGATACATAGAACCATGCCAACTAACAGAAGATTTTGGAGGAACTCTCACCTATGATCATATGGATTGGTTGAATAAGAGGCTGGTTAGTTTTTTCTTTTTACAAATATCATATTCTTGATTCATAATTTTTTTAATTTGTGTAGGAATTGCTGAGTGTTTAAAAAAAAATTGTATGTTGCATTGCAGTTTAAATGCATGAATAAATAGTCTTATGATAATACTGGATTTGCTCAAACGAGAATAAAGCTAAGTAATCAACTTGTTGAATGAAAGAGTTCCTTAATGAATCTTTCTTGTAGACTCTTTTCTAGAAGAACATGAGTGTATGCTATAGTCACTACAAAGGGAAATTACTTTGCTGCTAGGAGAAATCCAAACCAACGAAGAAATACTTGGACTCTTAAGATGAAAGAAGGTGGATTTAGATTAGGTATTGGGAAGAAATTTTTTTTGTGAGGGTGGTAGAACCCTGGCACAGGCTGCCCGGAGAAGCTGTGGCTGCACCCTCCCTGGCAGTGTTTAAGGCCAGGTTGGATGGGGCTTTGTGTAACCTGGTCTAGTAGAGGGTGTCCCTGCCCATGGGACGTTTAAGGTCCTTTCACACTCAAACCATTCTGGTTCTGCAGATTTTCTGAGGTTTTTTGTGGTGGTGTTCTGTTTGTTTTTTCTTCTTAAGCTTTGGTTCTTGTGGACTGGCAGTCAGGCTTTAAGCTGTCCTACAATAAAGCCTCTGTCACTGCAGGTTCCCTGGTATATACAGAAATGCATTGTAAGTCTAGGAGCAAATATTAATCATGGATAGATGCAAATTGCTTAGCAGCTGTTGGTCTGCTTAGCACCTCAGAATGTTTTCAGTCTGTTCATCAGTGATAGTTGGTTTTCAGTTTCTTAAAGTGAATTTTTAAAACTATTCTTCAGTGAAACAGAATGGGGTTTTTCCCCACTCAATCTATTGTTAAAATGTCTATCTCCCAGTGGGATCCTTCACAAGGAATATTCCACAGTGTGTCCCAACTGCAACTTCCCAAACCCTTCAAACATACCCTGCAGCCATTCTTATAGTGGTATGTCTCCCTCAAGAGTTCTGAGGGCTTACAGCATGTGTACCATGTTTCTTTTTTGCTGAATCATGAAAATTTCATATTCAGG
The DNA here is from genome assembly GCF_964237585.1 of Gallinula chloropus. Lineage (NCBI taxonomy): Eukaryota > Metazoa > Chordata > Aves > Gruiformes > Rallidae > Gallinula > Gallinula chloropus. Next base: position 25,222,964 of record NC_140090.1, on the reverse strand, counting down.
CCCAAGGGTAGAGAGAATGTTGTCTGCTGTGCAGCTCTTTTTTCTATTGCTCTTTTCATGGCCTTTATGTGGGCATGCATTAGGGCAAGGCAGCTTGTTTCTTCACTGCCTGAAACTGAGAGTGTCTGGACACAGGAGAGAAGGGAAATTAATACTTCATCGTCCTTAATTTCCGTCTGGTATATACAAACCTGTCTGAGTTATTTTGGCATACATAAAATTCCTAAGGACAGTAGGGCCGCTCTAGCTGAGACTTCTGCTTTATATTTGGTTTGAAACCCAACTGAAAATCTTTCCCCTGTCTCTTGCCTTGTTTCACTTGTTTTTATACTAATGAAGAATGTCTTTTGTTGCAACCCCTGAATTCTGAAACAAGAGGGCAGAAATGTTTTTTAAGTTCTAGCTGCAAAATAGATTAGAGCAGTTTATACATTTTCATTGTACATTTTTTTCTTTTGTAACAGATGAATTTAATTTTATAGATGGCTTTCTTATAAATTAGCTTTTAAGAACTGTCCACCTCATGTACATTGTGGTTTTCACTGAAGTTTCAGTAGTTCTAGATAGGTTAAGGGAGGTTAATCTGCGGGTTATTGATTAATAATTTAACACCACCAAAAAGACCTGAAAACCTTAATAATACCAAGTGTCTGACTATACAAACCTTGTATCTAAGATCAGAAGACCCTATAATCAAAGAAACCAATGGGAATATTTCTCTGTATAATAAATCATTCTTTTACCTTGGTTATTCTTTACGCTGTAGTCTATATTAGTAGTGATTAAAAGCAGAAATTTTCACAAAGTTAATTGTTTCAATCCATTTAAGTGAGCTGTCAAGTGCTTGTATAACATGCTTTGATTCTCTAGCATTATCCTTAAGGTTCACTTAAAGGCTTAAATGAAGATGCAGAATAAATATGTCTGTAAGAACTTAAGGTTTTGCAGAAATACCAAAATTTTTCAGAATTCAGCCCATCTTCATTATATTCGATGTAAATTCACTGTTTAGTGGTCTTAAGTGTCCCCTGAATTACATTCTATAAAGATTGAAGTATACAAACAGATCTAATAGATAAACTTGCACTGATGACATAAATACTGCCATCTTTATAATTTTTATTTCTTAAATTAAAACCTGCTTCCTATTTAGGTATTTGAAAAGTTCACAAAAGAATCAACATCCTTACTGGATGAGCTTGCTCTAATTAACAATGGAAGTGATAAAGGAACTCAACAAGAGAGAGAGAGGTATGTGGTTCACTTATTGAAATCACTGCTTTTTGGAATATAAAATTTCATTGGGAATCCAAACAATAGTGAAAATGTGCATTCAGTTTTCTGAAATGTGTAAAGAAATTCTGAAAGTTTATGATGTAGGCCACAAAATCGATCAGTGTGTGTGTAGATGGATGCTTATTTGGCTCCTGACTAAATGCAGCTGCACTTCTGCTTTGATACAATGAGTTAAAAGTGAGGACTTACTGAGTGAGGAAAGAAACAGAAGCATACAGTCTCAACAGCATCAGGTAACTCTGGTCTTAGTTGAAGTTTTTAGTGCTACTGTAATACAAACTATTAATATGTGTTGTTACTGTACTAAGTTTATTATTATTAATAATGTGTGTGTTATTTTATTCAAGGTCAATAGATCTGAACTTCCTTCCATCAGTAGATCCTGAGACGGTATTGCAGACAGGTATAGTAAGTTGAAAAATTATAATATTGGTTAATAAAGTAACATTATTAAATTTTAAGCCATAAGTGAAAGCGCAGAGAGCACAATAACTATCTTAGTCATCATCACAATGTAACAAGTTTATAAATTAATTTTGTCTTTGGGTTAAAAAAAGTTCAGAAATGGAAGAACTCAAATGTCTTTTTAAAATAGTATTTAATAATCCTGATAACATATTTTTAATATTACTATAATACATTTAATTTTGAGACTATATTGTTTCTAGAATATATCAATATATTGGCCTTATAGAATGAATTTGTACCCATAGCTACTATACGGAATTATGATCATTTGCATCAGCCTAGTTCTGAGCTGATTATCTGTGAAAGTGAAGCCTAAAGTCTTCTGACTCTTTGCTGTTTAGACTCTCCTGAGCATCAAACAATTTGAGATTCTTTGAAATTTTTTTTTAGGCGTGTACTTTCTGTAAGTTATAATAGCAGTGCTAATTTGGAGTAGGAGGTAATGTGTTAATGGTGGTGATCAGAGTGCTCAGAATCTCTGTCTTCTAGCCTCTCAAACAAAATATTACATGTGATGTGGATCACACATAACATTTACCAGAGAACTGCTAGCTTTACATTACCTCTGTGTAGAGTTTTAGTTTATTTAGTTGGGGGATAGTACCATTTGAGTCAAAAGGAAAAACATGAGTTTCTTGCTGTGGTCTTTAAATCTTTTAATGTATGATGTGTCTGTAGATGCTGTCACTAAGTTTTAGTCTGCTTGTTTATCCTCCTATAATGGTAAGGTGGTTTTGGACAAAACTTCAATTTTGTGTAAGCAGATGATGCTCCAGAACATTAGCATATATGTATTATCTGTTTCCTTAATTATGGCATAATGAATTTTTTTTGAGCTGTGAAGTTTAATAACTTCCATTAAATCATGGCAGTTCCAGAGAGACAACCTTTTTCCGTTAGATTCACTGTCTCGGAAAGTTTGGGAATATAAAAAAATTAAACTATAATTGATAAATATGAACCTGTCTTCCATAGTTACAAGCTCTGTTGCTTTCTCAAGCTTCAAATCCACATATAAATTACAGTTCTTTAGAATTCGATAAGGATCTAGTTTAAATTTTTTTTTACCTTGAAAATGTTAATTCTTTACTGCTGAAACAGGATAATAAAAATTCAAAATTAACCCAGTAGAACAATGACTTGTGAAAGCCTTTAAGTTTGTTTGCCCTGTGGCTATCTCTGCGTAGCTGTGCTTTAGTGTAAGAGATGAAACCCAAGATGTTTATTTCCATAGTATGGGTGATTGTGCCTCTCTACTCTGCCCTTGTGAGGCCCCATCTGGAGTACTGTGTCCAGATCTGGCGCCCCCAGTACAAGAAAGATGTGGAACTGTTGGAGAGGGTTCAGAGGAGGGCCATGAAGATGTTTAGAGGGCTGGAGCACCTGCCCTAGGAAGGGAGGCTGAGGGAGCTGGGCATGTTCAGCCTGGAGAAGAGAAGGCTGGGGGGGACACACCTCGTTACAGCCTTCCAGTACCGGAAGGGAGCTTACAGGCAGGAGGGGATTCAACTTTTTAAAAGGGTAGACGATGGCGGGATGAGGGGGAATGGATTAAAACTAAAGGAAGGAAGGTTTAGATTAGATATTGGGGGAAGTTTTTTTACAGAGTGGTAAGGTGCTGGAACAGGCTGCCCAGAGAAGCAGTGGATGCCCTGTCCCTGGAGGTGTTCAAGGCCAGGTTGGATGGGGCCTTAGGCAACCTTGTGTAGATTCAGGTCTGAGGTTGGGGGGGGGTTTGGAGCTCTATGGTCCTTGGGGTCCCTTCCAACCCTTTCATGCCATTCTATGATTCTATGAAAATGTGTTTGAATTCTTAAGACATGTACATTTCACAATAGTATGTACTGAGTAATTTAATGTTGCTTGCTGCTGTGTATAAGGCCTTTGGTATTTTGATTGTCTAGATAATACTAGCTGAATTTAGGGTCTATTTTTCTGCATTTTTGTTAGTAGTTTTTCTGTTTCAGTGGTAACTTTTTCTTTTGAACTAGTATGTTACCATTTACAGAGCTTCAGAGCTGTTGATTTGAAATTGGCAGATTTTCACTTTTATCCCAACTTTTCTTTAAAGGTTAGCAAATAATGCAGTGTTTGGTGATTTTGTTGAGCTTTTGGGGAAAAAAAACATCAGTCTGGGCTTAGTGGTAGTATGGTGTTTACATCCTGAAAACTTGACCACAACTTAACAATAACATTATTCAAACAGTTTGAACAGAAGATTACATAGTCAGCGAATACTATTTTTTCACACATCCAAGTCATTACACTGTACATGTACCTTGATATGGTGCTTAAGAGCATAAAGTAAACTGTGAGGAAAAACAAAACAAAATTATTGGTGGAAATAGTATTTAGCTGCATGCTTTCATGGAAAGTTTTGTATGCACTATAAAAACTCTGGAAGATGGGAGAGAAATGTTATACTCAGTTTGTTAGTGCTTCTGGATCATTCATTTAATCTAAGAATGTGAATTGTTCAAGAGAAATACTTTGGTTGGTACACGACATTTCAAAGTAAACCAGAATTCTTAAAAGTTGTTTCAGACTCAAGACTGTGCTTTTGCAATTGTTCCTTTACAATAATCAATACTATTGTCAATATGGAGGCTGAAGTCAGGTGTCTCTCTTAGATATCTAAAATATGCCATGTGATTTCTACTGTGTGTTATGATGGATACAACCTCACAAACTGTGGCCAGCACTCAGCATGAAATGATACTGAATGTGCCCAATGCATGGAAGATCAGTAGCTGCAAAACTGTACCACTGAACATAATAAAAGATGGGATGCTTACTAATAATTTTTGTACTTGTTTTTAGAATTAATTATCTGCATCATTATTTGTGTTCTTAAAGGTCATGAGTTACTATCTGAGTTACAACAGCGTAGATTCAATGGTTCAGATGGAGGGGTATCCTGGTCTCCAATGGATGATGAGCTACTTGCTCAGCCACAGGTCATGAAGCTACTAGACTCACTCAGAGAGCAGTATACCCGCTACCAGGAAGTTTGCAGACAACGTAGTAAGCGCACACAGCTAGAGGAGATTCAGCAGAAGGTAATGCAGGTAAGCTTGGAGATGTTCTTGAATACTGCAAGGCAGACATTTGAGCACAACTCCTAGATTCTTTCTCCTGCAAAACTTAGAGGTGAGAGCTTCATGTTTGCTTTTCACTCCTAAAACTGCAATGTGCTAGTTTCACATGCTTGCTGTCATGCTGAAGATCACGTTATCCCTTTGTTGCATACTGTTGCAGTGTAACTCTGCCTTGTCAGAGGGTCAAATGCCTGACCTGCTAGCAGAGAGGAGTATTCACAAATGAGACACATTTAACTGTAATTTTGCTTGAGAGTTGGAAACCTTCCCCTGCTCATGTTAAGCTTCTGTTACTGAATATTATTTATTCTTTTGTCTAATGCTCAGTGTTTTAACTTCATGTGATTAAACACTTTGTATTTCAAGCCTACTTTGACTAGAAAGAATATGAATTGTACTAATCAGTCATGTGTTAAAGGTCATAATGACTTGGTTTGATCCTTTGGAAACAGGCGTGTAATTAGTACTTTAAGCATTTTCTCAGCAGAGTCTTAGTAGAGAAAATGTTTTTAAGCTTCTATATAGTTTGAATATGCATGAAATGAAAGGGATATTGCTTTTAACCTTTCAAGATTGACATTTATAAAGCATGGGGTGTGCAAATCAACTACTTGCATTTCACAGAGTTCCAGGTATGGGTAAACATAAAAGCTGATCAGTATTGTTATTTCTAGCAGTGCAAGTATCTACTGAGGAAATAATTTTTCCCTGTGTAGTCATTCAGATTATTATAAAAATATTAAAGAATCAAATGTCACCTTTTGATATTTTGAGCTAGAAATAATAAAATAAGAGATGAAAACAGTACTATGTAGAACATACTACCATGGCTGTGGGTATGATTAGGTAAGATTTGTTTTTCCTGTGTTAAACTTTTAGTGGTTGAACAAGATGCATTGATTGAAATTAAATTGATAACAACATCAGTTTGCTCAAGTGCATTAATGCATTTAAATAGACTTGTTTACTGGGGCATCAGGTTCACTTTGCAATATTTGTGTTAGAAATAGTTTTTTTGTTTGCTCTGTCTACACTGTGGATGCTGCATAGTAAGTGAGCTGGGGCTCAGTACACAGGAAGAATGTGTTTTGCTGTTTCACTTACCTAATCAGTTTTATAAAAGGTATTTGAAAGATTGCTACATGGTACATAAATGTATGGGGAAAACTAAGTTAATCTAGAAATTGCTTTTGGCTTTCATGAGAAAATTAGGCTAGCAGCGAAAAGTAAAAAGACAATGATGGACTGGAGGAAATAGATACGAATGAAGTGCCATGGGGTTTATTTTGCTAAAAGAAAGAGAAGGTGCAGTGTAACATGCCTGCAGTATTTTCAGTGGGAATGGGTGTGTACGTAGAAAGTTTTTCCATTGTGTTGCTGATTGGTAATTTTTTTTTAGTGTTTTGATTTCCTCTTGGCTTTCATTACAATTATATTCCTGTTTCATTCTTCATACAGCTTCTTATATTGTGAACTGCTCCTGGCTTGCTTTTTATCCTTGTTTCATTTTCATTATAGCTTACTGTGAACTGCGTAGTTGTTACTCCTTTCTCAAAGCCCTCCTATTCATAACCGTCTCTGCCTTCAATATCCTATTCTCTGTTTTTAACCACCGCTCTTCCTTCTGTTCCATAGTTTTGTTTTTCTTTTGTCTGTCTTCTGTGTAAAGAGGGCAGTGATTTCCAGATGTTGTCTGAGTATTTCTACTAAAACTGCTGATAAGGAACTCTGTTATGATAAATTCTAGCTTTGTCCCTCCTTAGGCAGAGATGTTAATGTGTTTTTTCTAATCTTAATTCGCAAAAATGAATGCCAGGCTGTGCAGTAGTAAAGTCATTAACCATATAAAAATGTATTTAATAAAGATAACATCGGTGCTTTCTCCAGGTCCCCTAGTAATTCTTTCCTCAGGTCACCCAAGAATGGTCATGTGCAAAACTGAGCAGTCTCAGAGGCAGAGCAGTAGTTGCTGGAAATTATAATGGGAAGGAAGTTTTGGTCAGAGGAGGCACTGCAAAGCATTAGTCTTGTACACTGTGTCAGACTTGCATGAGAGCTGCCATTTCCATCTGAATGTCTGGGTGCCTTAACTTTTAGGCCCACTGCACACTAGAGATGTGCTTCCAGAGGTGCTCAGCACAACAGGAAGCTTCTCTTTACAGAAAAAGAACCTAGGACTGCATAGTCTTAATTTGTCCTAGAAATTAGAACAGTAATGAAGACTTGGGATACTTCTGGAGCAAAGAATAGATGCACTGAAACAACCTTCTTATGGGGGTTGGGGGGTGGGAAGACACGTGATGACTAAAAGGTGGGGTGAACTGAGTGATGGTGATGTAATGATGATGGTCATTCTTGACTGCTGTTGCAGTGTAGTTGAGCAGCCCTAGGAAAATGGTCCCATTAGTCCCTTTTTTGTTTGTCTTCACAGTTATGGTGTTACATTGTGTATTGTGTTGTATTTCCTGAAAAACTGTGAAGCTGTTCTGTCGCCTTTGTTTAAACAAAGTCACATTAGATAAGGGAAACTGGCTGCTTCGGCTTTTTCATTATGGTTCAGATTATGGGGGTATTCCTGCATTTGCTTGCTTCAGGACTCAGCAGTAAATGAATTGCACAAGGTTTCCTCAGGGCTGCGTTTTACAGATCGTGAAAAATTTATCATAAAAAATTGCCATAGATATTATTTCATAATTCAAATATGTATAAGGAAACTGAAATTTGACATACTCTGATTTGCTTTGAATAATGTTAACATCAAATGAAATGGTTCCAAATCAGTAGTAATAGTAATAATAATAGAAATCCACTACTGCAGTCCAAAATTGTATTGCCCTGACCCTTCAGAGATTTCTGTAAAAGCTAATTGCATGAGGTGTGGCCATTAGGAGACTGTAAGTGGCTTCTGGTATTTGAATGGAGCAAGTTGAAAAGACATAAAAATATAAAATACTAAATTGTGTAAATTTAATTTTGGAACAAGTATGTATCCTGTACTCAGATGTTAATATATTCAACAAAATTAGGAGAAAACTCAGATTTAACACTGAATACAGCTGTGCATTTTAATTCACTTAGGCAACAAAAATTCTTGCTTAAATGTGCGATCCATTATTAAGAAAATTGTGTTTTAAGCTCTTTTATGGACAGACACATGAAATGACAAGTAGGTTTGTGACAGATCTTTTGCTAGCTGCCACCTGCTTTTATGGAGCTGACAAGCTAAGGTTAATGAAAAGTAGTTTTTACATAAAGCCTTTGAAGGTGTGAATGGATTCAACAAGACTTTTACATGTCCTAATTTTTTTTTTTAAATGTATGCTGACTTTGAAATATTTCTGCTAATGTTGCATAATTATTTTTATACCAGTTATTTATTGTGTGATTGATTTGCTGCATCTTTTTGACAGGTGGTCAATTGGCTTGAAGGACCTGGATCAGAACAGCTAAGAACCCAATGGGGCATAGGTGATTCAATTAGAGCTTCACAAGCTTTGCAACAGAAGCATGAAGAGATTGAGAGTCAGCACAGTGTGAGACTTCCCGTACCCTTTTTTACTAGCAAAATAAGTCTTAAGTATATCCAATTAGGAGCAATGACTATCTAGGAATTTTGCATAGTGTGTGATTTTATTTTTTTTTCTTATAGTTACAGAGGAAAATACCAGGGCAGTTTAAGAACTTAACGTGATCATTATATATATATGTGTGTTGTCTTCCAATGTGGAAAAATACTGATTTCTGTCTGTGATTTTAGTTTGTTATTACGGTACAGCAGTTCTTAAATTTTCATGTTGAGTTGGAGGAGTAAATGTCCTTTTCCTTCCCTGCCAAAATGGCTGAGAAGTCCTGTACTTCTCAGATGAATAAGTTAATATTTCTGTCCTTATTAAACTATATTTACCATTAGCTGAAACTTCCATTGATTGAGACTTAAGATACAGTTTATGTTCATAATGAAAATTTTAAGATACTGTTTTATGACTGTACTGACTTGACTCCTTTTTTCAAATTTTAAAGAAATCCTAAGGTTTAGTAGAATCTTGTCTTTTCATTAGATCATATTTTTAAATATGATTACTCAGTGTTCCCAAAGTGAGTGCTGCTCACAGTACTGTTCCTCTTTTCTGACTCTACTTGATGAGAATTTTGTCCACTTTTCCTAAGTTCTTTTAACAGTTGTGGCAAGAAAACAGTCACTGGGTTATAATTTTTCTGACCTAATTTAGGAAAATACATTTTAAAAAACCCACCCCAACAACCTGCAGACCTTTACTTTGAGAGATGCTGTGCCATAGAATTATACTAGTTCTATTGACTTTCTCTAATGTGTATGGTTTCCTTGATCAGATCCAGAAGTGTGTGTTGCAAGTGTCTGTTTCTGGTCAAGTGAATCCCATCTCTGTCTTCTCACAGATATAAGCTCTTTAAGCACTTTTTAATTCTGAAAACCAGTACTATCTGAATTATAAAACATATTACAGTTAAAATCCTAATTGGAAAGAAAAGGAAAAAATCCCCTGCCTGCTTCACTGACAGAAGTAATTGTTAATACCTTTCAGTCACATTTGCACTTCAAACTGAAAACAGAAAATAACACTGAATATACTTTGCTCTCACTTGGGTATCTATAACAGAGAACTCTGCTTTAAATGGGGCTAAATACCGTCCTGTAAATCATTGAAATCCCACTGAAGTTTGCAGGCTGGGTTACAGTTTGCTCATTGTTAAAGCACTGATAAGGTGGAATGCTGCTTGGTTCTCGTGCTGGCAGGAGCTTGTAGAAACACCACTCAGAAAAATAATTTTTAACTTTATACTGAAAGTAGCCTGGAAACCACCGTTAATAAATCAAAACCATTTTTTGACAGTGTCACTGGAAAAATGTGACTTGCCTTTCTGATTTTTAAAAACATTTCATAAGAGCTGAGTGTACTCCTCTTTCATTATTTTCGTATCTTTTTCTCTTGTAATAATTGAATTAACAGCTTGTATGCTTTCCTCTTCTCCTACTTATGGTTAATTATATTAATTCTAGTTTGAAGACACTTGCCAAAATCTTCAGTTTGTTTTAAAGACTGGCTTTTTTACTTCAATTTACTCTGAAGTGAAAAAATATTTTACTTAAGTGTTTTTTTTCTGTTGTTCTGGCTTTTCTTCTTCGTTTCTTGTTTTTGGGAGGCATGTTTGTGTCTTTTTAGATTTTCATTTTCTGTTTTATTCACAAGCAACATACTAGAGCTGTCATTTTTGAGCAAATGTTGGCTTTTTCTCTGTTGTTTCGGGCTGCCACATACAGCTATGCTTTACTTCCCCTATGGAAAGGATCAAAACCCAGCAAACGAGATTAAAAAAGTGTTTCTATTTCACTGAGAGCTTGACCAAAATAAATTATGACAACTACTGTACTTGAGTGCTGAAAATAAAACCAAAAAACTATAAATTTAGATTTTTTTTCTTATATTATTGTTGACTCGTCGCACTTAAGCTTGGTTTGTTTGTTCAGTGTCTAAAGGTGCTAGTAAGAGCTAGTAAGTGTAAACTGATTTTATTGAACCTATGTATCTATAGGATGAGAATGGAAGGTGTTTCCATATTATGTTGCTCCTTTTGGGGTAGATGACTTTATTTTCCTCTTACATTTTTGGCTGATTTAACTTTTGCTAATTTAACTTTTTCATTACTTTTTCCTCCCTCCTTGCATTTTTTCATACTCTTGTTTCTTTCTGAGAGCAGATGGGAGAGGCAGTTTTGAATTAAAAAGAAAAATCAGAATATGGATATTTAAATTTTTCATAAAATAAGTGATGCAAAAGCTGAAGGCATAATTTCAAAAACTTGCAAACATCCCAATAGGAGTGTGACAAGAATACAAATCAAGTCAGCTATTTTCAGCCAATAGATGGTGCTGTTCCATCACATTAGGAATGCATAGGGCATTCCAAGGTCATTTTACTATTGGCCCAAATAAAAGCTGTTGAGCAAGCATGCTTTGCTTTACAGGTGTCTCAATCATGCAAGATGTGAATGTGATCTTGATGCATTAAGTCATTTTTAAATCTCCCAGAATTTTTAAATAGCTGAACTATTTTGCAAATATACCCACTGCCATTATGACATTACCTCCTGTGCATGTATTCAGTAATCAAAACATTTGAAAAATAAATTTACACATTTCTGAGTAGTATAAAGCTTTCCTTAAGTAACAAGGATCACTTTGAAGTTTCTGTATGTAGATACTCTGTTTTACCTGGTTTAATCACAAGGTAAAGATTACTTCAACTTTGTCAATAGTAGTTTTTAAAAACACTTAAAAAAAAATACTTATTGCTACTTTCACTGAAAGTGAACACCTAGATAGTTTTATGAACAGCTTTTTGTAATAGCTTACCACTTGGTGAAAGGTCCTTTGTTTTAGAGCACCATGGACATGTAAGCATTATGAATTTGTTTAAAAGTGGTGGAATTCCTGTGTTGGTTCACTAAATAGTTTGAGTGGGAGTTTGCTGGGAGCAAGTAGACATGCCTTGTAATATTCCGATCTTTTGGAACCATTTGTCAATACTACAGTGCAAATATTAAAATGTGCTAAGCACTTTTGATTTGAATTTAGGAATCTTTTTTTTTTCCCCCTCCTGTGTGAGATTTAATAATATTGCTGTAAGCTGTGATTCCTTACAATCAATTTCTTTTTCAGTCTGGTTATTAAATAGTCTGCAGTTAGATGTATGCGATTTTAAGAGAAATAGAATTATGTTTGGTATTAATGCTTAATCTTCTTGGATTTGTAGGAATGGTTTGCTGTTTATGTTGAGCTTAATCAGCAGATAGCAGCCCTTCTAAATGCAGGGGATGAGGAAGACCTTGTGGAATTGAAAGCACTGCAGCAACAGCTGAGTGATGTGTGTTATCGGCAGGCCAGTCAGCTGGAATTCAGGCAGAATCTATTACAAGCAGCACTTGAATTCCACAGTGTTGCCCAGGATGTGAGTTTTTCTTTGTAACTTTCACAGGCTCACCTGTCAATATGTTATTGCCTTAGTACTATAAATGTTGAATGTGTTGGAAAAATTTAGTGTGGTGGGGGGAAAATAATGTCACTTGAACACTTAATAAAATTAAAACACTGGAAAGATGAATTTCCCCTTTTTTAGGAGTGAAGTATTTTTGTAATATGTCTTACATTTCAAGACCATTTGAAATAAAATGGTTAAATAATAAGCTAGTTTAAATTGCTTTCTTCCCCTCTAGTTTCTTCTCAGAGGCATATGCATTAATGGAACTGCATTTTGGTGTTCTTTTCATAGTAGCTTTTTAAAACTGGGAGTTTATTTCCTCCTTGTAATTGCAAAAAAACCCCCAAATAATTGAGGCTTTCTCCCTTCCCCCCATCCAAGGGTTGTATGCTTTTGAGTTCTATAGGCAGATGGGTGGTTTACCTTTCATCTTGCCTTTGACTTCCTGTAGATGCAGAAACTTGTAAAACGACAGCTTTCCAAACATTTAGGAGATTGCAGACCCCAGCCATCTGAGTCTTGAAACTTTTTAAATATCAACAGTTACGTTGCTTTCTCATTCTAGTTGTCTCAGCAATTGGATGGCTTACTAGGAATGTTGTGTGTAGATGTAGCACCAGCAGATGGAGCATCAATTCAACAGACTCTAAAACTACTGGAAGAGAAATTGAAAAGTGTTGGTAAGCAAAATATTTTTGCATTTAAGATACACATTCTGATGAGTGCATTACAGGAAAAAAAGTAACCCCACTAGCCCTTAAAAATAAGACAGCTAAAAAAGTATCTATTGCTTCTGATTCCTGTTGGAGTAATGTTCCACCTAACTACCTTTTGACTTGCTTATGCTATCTACTGCATTTTAGTTGTCTGGGGAATGATCTGGAATTTTTTTTATTTAGATGCTTTCCATGTATGTAATATCTATGTAATAGATATTTAATATACTATTATTGTGCATTTCATCTGTAGCCAAACCTTTTCCCCTACTCACCATACGTAGTATAATGGCAATGTGGTGCTTTGATCTTTTTGTCTCCAGAACCGACCCCTTGATAGTTCAGATTGTTCTCCACTCATAATGCTTGTACTATGTATTTTGCAGTAACTTTGAATGTATATCGTAATAAATAGCCCATTTAAGGTTCTTACACTGTTAAGCATATAGAATAATAGAATGTTTCTATTGGAAGGGACCTATAATGATGATCATCTAGTCTAGTATGTTGCTGGAGACAGTGTTTGGAAACAAAAGCATACATAGTAAAACTAGTTATGATTTGGAATATGTAGTTTGTACAAGCTATAGATATTCCTTTAGGAAAAGAGACGATAGAGCTGCCAAATTATAGATGTAACAGCAAATTGAGGATTGGTGTGTTTCAGTATAGAAAAATGTATCGACCGTATCACATGTGTTATAAAGTAGCAACTTCTGCCAGCCATGGAAGAACATTCAGACTACAACTGCTTAGCAGTGATAAATATTTTAGGTATTGTGCAACTGTGTGGATGAAAGACATTAATTAGCTATTTATATGCTGAAAAGTTAATACTCTGTCAGCTTTTATTCCCTCTTTTATCTGCTAGGTCATAAAATAGCAACGCCTTGGCTCTGCATTAACATAGACAAATGCTTGCTCAGAAATCAGAAAGGATAGAGACAGATAGTAATGTCCTTGTGACTTTACAGCCTCCTGTTTCAGATTCTGTTGTGTTTCATATTTCTCTTTTTTGGGGGGAAAAGCCCCCCAAAGCAAAACAACAAAACACACCGACAAATTTGTAAATGTGACCGTTGACCTTTTTTCTTCTTTCTTTATTCCTTTAGACTTAGGTTTGCAAGGTTTGCGCGAGAAAGGTCAAAGTCTTCTTGATCAGATATCTAATCAGGCATCCTGGGCCTATGGAAAAGATGTGACCATTGAAAATAAAGAAAATGTGGACCATATCCAAGGAGTGATGGAAGATATGCAGCTTAGAAAACAACGGTAATAATGGTTCTAGTCATTAAGATTTTTGTGTACTGATAGGTCACTTTATATCTATTTCAAAGAGACCATTTTACTTTATCCACTAAGGAATGTAGTACAACTGTAATTTATATTTTTGGTATACTTAAATGGGACAGAGGCTCCCCTGCCTAACGTGTTGTAGCATATTCCTAAATCCAAGCACCGTTTTTGTGTGGTACTGGATGAAGTATTTGAGTGCTTTCCTGTACTTGTAAATGCTTGAGAATTAGGCATTCTTTTTCTGTGGACTTTATGGAATAGATGCAAGCAACATCTTTTATGTTAGCAGTTTGAGATGGAAGGTATACTAAAACTATATTAGTGATGAAGCCTCTAAAATTATGTATTAATTATGTACAGACCTGTTCTCTTCTTTTTCGCAACCGCTACCCTTCAGTATGGCATTTTCACTCATGAAGATAGGAAGACAAGTTGGTGTCACAGGGACAGGGTATAACATGGAGGCACAGACTTCAGTTTTCAAAACATGAGGATTTTTTGTGAATTTTGGAAAAGGATAGGGTGGAGAGTCAAGTAGTGGTAGGGAAAAATGCTGAGGGAGAGTTGAATTTGCAAGAAGAATGGATTTTGCTATCATTCTTTCCATCCAAGCCTTTCATTGATTATTTTTTCTTAAAGATTTAATACTACCAGATCGTCTGTAGCACTGCCTCTCTTCTTTTTGTGCTCAGCAGTGCAAAAGAATCAGGTGATATTGCCCTGAGACAAAGTACTCTTCATAGGAAGTGACTGAACTTTGACATCAATGCCTCAAAGAGATCCATCTAAGGAACTTCATCAATGTCTAATGAGCATAAAATTGCTCATTTTAGGAATGAATTCTGCCACCCACAAATTGTTTTCTTATGGAGTTTAGTCTAAGAAACCATGTGTTTTGATGATGTTTAGAGAAGGTATTGTTTTAAGTATGTCCTCTGAATCATATCTACTTGAACATCACTTGTGCTTGGAGGGCCAGCCGCAAAGTGCTATAGAAGACGAGCTGCAATAAAACGGCAGCTGGAATTCAGTACTGAGAAGAGAAACACACATAGGGGGAGGAAAAACTTTATATGTAATGAAGTCTGAACCAGCTGTTAACTCGAAATATACATTGGGAAAAAAATGTCCAAAACTTGCTTGATTGTTCAGTCGTACTGTAAGAAGCAAGTAGAACACCACAGATTTAAGAAAGGAATAGAAAACTAAAAGGAAAATGTCACTGAACACTGTATAGATTTGTAGTCCATTTGTGTTTTAGATGTTGCACAATTCTGGTCCCTGTTCTCAGAAAGGATTTTGAATTGTGGGAAGTCAATGAGAAGATCAAAATGTCAATAAAATGTTCAGACAAAGGTATGAAGCAGCTTCCAGATGATGAATGATTAAACAAAGTTCTTCAGCGTGGACAAGAGACAAAAAAGTATGATAAGGACTATTATCTCAATAGTATTTAATAGTATTTTTTATGCTTTTTTTCCCCCACAAATTCTATTAAATATTTATAATATTTATACCTGTAGTATAGTGTATATTTCTAGGGGCATTTAGTTGCTTTAGTTACACTTTTAGAACACATAACTGTTTCCCAGCATTATTAGAGCAACAAATTTCCTTTCCATAAACATCACAGCACAACAGGACGTGTAACAAAATACAGCATGATAACGAACTGTTCTTTAGAAGTGCTTATGTTTGCAAGCAGTTGAAAAAACAGGCCTGCGCATACTGTCTTTTGCATTTGTTTATAGCACTGTTGACATTAGTAATTCCATTTGCACGGGCCAGGAGGCTGAATCTTGCTGCCTACTTAGTAGGCTCTGAAATTGAAGTGGAAAAGTCATTCTCCTAGATGTATTAGCTCAGCTCTCACCGTGGAAAGGAAATAAATGTATTTATTCTGACTACAGAAAGAGCTGCACAATGTGCTTAATTCAGAACAAGAGAATTAGAATTAGGTTTTATGTGATTTAGGATTTAGATATGCTTCCTGACAGGTTACAGCAAGGACATCATATAAGAGTTCAATCATTGCAATCTTTAGTTAACTAAAAAGCAAAATGGAAATATGTTAATATATCATTTAAACAGTTTTTTCATTTTATTCACTAAGAAAACTTTGCCACCGCTTTATAGCACAGTTCAGAATTATGCCAGGTTTATTCCAGCTTTCACCTAGACTTTAGAAGTAGCTGTCTTTACCGTGTAAGCTCCTGTGTGGAGCCTGCATGTCTTAGTTGCACACCAATGTAAGGAGCCTGCAATGCAGCTGGAAAGCCTTGTATCTACTGCTGGGGTTACTACATATAGTCCAGCCAGAGGATCATCATTTCATTGGGTCATACTTCTCAGTTCTATTACTTGCATATTTCTTGTTACATGAGGCATTACATATTTTGGCCAAGCTAAACAGCACAAAAATGTTTTAATCATCTTCATGAACACTTGCATCTTAATGTTGTTCAGCGAAGACATGGCTGTCAAACTCAGTGTCTTCTCTGCTATGCTATGAGTCTCTGTGCTTCTGTTTTAAGGTGTGAAGATATGGTTGATGTGCGGCGACTGAAGATGCTTCAGATGGTGCAGTTATTTAAGTGTGAAGAGGATGCTGCTCAGGTATTGAAGTGACTATAGAATTTCATCCATCTGCTCTTCATAGTCCACTGGCTAAATTTAAGGGGATCGATAGTTTTTTGTCACTTTCAAATGTAGTTTTAGTTAGTGAGTTTGTACGGCGAAAGTAAAGGACACAGCAATGATTGAAAATGATGTGTTTGGTGATTGCATGCATGATCTACCAGGTTGATACCTCTTAAACTTTGTCTATATGTAGACAAAATATATGCTAGGACTGAAGTTACTTCACCTTTCTGGATTAATTTTATTTACTCATTATTTGTTGTTTTAATTTCTGTTTTTAAGGCAGTTGAATGGTTAAGTGAACTGCTGGATGCTCTGCTGAAGACACACATCCGATTGGGAGATGATTCTCAAGAAACAAAAGTTTTACTGGAGAAACATCGAAAATTTGTTGATGTTGCTCAGGTGAAATGAATTTTTTAGCCATAGCAGTTTTATACAATTTCAGATCTCCCAAATGAAGTTGGTAATTTTATGGACAATCATGGAATGGCTGTTACTAGTCTTAATGGCTTGTCTGGATGCTTGAATGGAGAAATCTTGATTGCTAGGGTTGGCAAAATGCCTGATAAGGTTTTGAACTTCCATCAGTAATAACAATGCGATAGTTTACTACCTTTGTTTGCTCTGCTTCACATGTGCAGTGCATACCACAAAACATAGACTTCACATTGACTTTCAGTCATTAGAATGACTTTTGAAGGATTGCAATCCAAATACTGAAGCATGAGTGGGCAACATGGTTTCAGTCTATTTTGTGCTGTACATCATGAAGCAGAGCCTGTCTTTCTCTTGGTTTTCTAGAATGAGTTAACTGTTGTATGATGGTACTACTCATACAAGGAGTTTTGGTGCTATCAGTCATTGAACAGAACTGACAGCTTTAATTCTTGACTTAGACAACTAATGAATCCTTCTGTACAGGAGTCTGCTGCGATTCACTAGAGCCATAGGGCATGTCTGCATGCCTGTTCACAGATCTTAAATATGCAAACAGACACTGGGTATATGTGAATGAATTTCACTTAAGACTAGAAAGTGTACAAGCTGAGCCTTTTTCAGATGTGTAATGTGTTTAGGAATGTGTTAATTCCGACTTGCCAATTAACAGATGTGGTGATTTAAAATTGCACCTGTTACACTGGAACTGATTTTTCTTTTGTGATGAATTAGAACTGATGATGACAGGAGGGTAGCTTGCTGTTAGTGATGTGCCACAAAGCACCTGCATGCTGTGTGACCACAAATGTGGTGACAGTAAAGTCTGTAAGACCGTCATTTTGGCAGCAGATATCAAATGCGCCATGTCAGATGCAGGCAACTATTTGATATTTTCAGGAAGTACTGTTGTCTTGCCAGTGTAAACACTAGACAACAGGGGATTATTTTATATACTTTTTATAGAGCAAAAAATTCATACTTCAGCAGCCTTTTCTAGTAGACCAGAATAGTTCAATATACTTTATGAAATCTCCTCTATTTAGGTCCACAAACTTGTCTGCTGTTGTTTTAAGATGCTTAATTAGTTCCTAAGTTAAATGCAGAGTTTTTATGTGTACTTTCCTTCCCATCCCTTCCAACTTTTAGAGTACTTACGATTATGGAAGACAGTTACTGCAGGCAACTGTTGTTCTATGCCAGTCCCTGCGGTGCACTTCAAGGTCCTCAGGGGACACACTTCCAAGGCTGAACAGAGTGTGGAAACAGTTTACAGTAACTTCTGAAGAAAGAGTGCACCGGCTGGAAACAGCTGTTGCATTTCATTCAAGTGCTGAAAAGGTGAGTGTTGCGTTCCTAAGAAGAAAAATGTAAGAAGTTAAGAGCGTATTCTTTCCTTTCTAAATAAAAAAAAAAGAAGGCGGAAAGATGAATTTCTCTTTCTAAGTGTTCATTTCAATACTTAATGCAATTCTTGCTTATGTACCAGTATTGGTATTGGGCCTGCTTAACAAAAAGAACAGCCGCCAGGAAGTTTAGGTGCATTGAGTTGGGGGTGGGAATCATAGTTTTGACTCTTCAGAAGGGAACTCTGATCCAATTGTGAAGCATGTGTATTAGACTGCAGTTCTTAAAGGCAAGGAACAGTTCTTGGTTCGTGTTTTTGTGCAAGGTGTAATACAAAGCTTATGGGGCCATGGAAGATCTTTGGAGCGTTAAATCAAGTATTGCGTTGTAAGCAGTGTGCTGCATTTTGAATGTGATATTCTTCCAAACTGTATAAATTAATTAAACTCTTACTAGTTTAGTTTCTGTGTGTGATGTGTTGCTGCATTTGGATTTTGGGGGGTTTTGGACACGCTTTCTTAAAACCACACCTCTGCCTTCGTATGGCTTTCACACTTCCCGTAACCACGTATCTTACCACTGTGCCCAATTTGATGACGCTGGAAGCTACAGAGGAGGATGAGCAATCAACAGTGATGTTATGAGGGATAGTTGCTATTCAGTAACAGTTTGTTGAAGGGGTGACTGTTGAGAGTTTGTAAATACTTGAATTTGAGACAATGCCCATTAGTGTAGATCATGAGAGGCAGGGCTTTTTCATCCAGAAATAACTCTTTCTGTCAAGTGATATAGACTGTAAATTGCTTTTCTAAAATGTATCTCTAAATCTGACAATAAAATTGCTTATAACTGCAAACACATGGTAAAAGAAAACAAATTCATTCTGTCATTGAAGGACAGCACGAATGCCAAGTTGATGCATATGTTCCTTGCTTTTATTAATTTCTTGTTTGTATTAGTAGAAGATACTTTGAGGCACTGACTGTTGCTGGAGGTTCACAAAGGATAAATACGTAATTTGTGCTACCTCAGATGGCTAAAAAAGTTTTACCCGATTAAAGTCGCAAAACAGTGTTTCAAACTCCTAAATAGTTGTCTTGGTTCATGTTATAAGCATTCTTTCATTATTGCAGTAGCTAATTGCTATGTTTTTAGTCAATCATAAGTTTAAAATAAGTGGATAGCTGAAAAAATAATGCTTTTGCTCAAGAACAGAATTGTCCTTGCACTACTGTGACACATTAATGAGTCTGAGAAAAATATGCTGTTAATACCCATGCTGATTTAGAAAAAAGAAAGAAATGGCAGAGGGAGAAGTGGAAAAAAATGTAGAACAAAGTACTAGTATTATTCTTGATGAACCTGCTTTAACAGGGAGGTTGGTCTAGATGTTATCCAGAGGTCCCTTCCAACCCTTGCTGTTCTGTGATTCTGTTGGTTCCGATTCTTGCCTGTAAACACTTGTGTTTCAATTTTTTTTTTAATCCCACCTGTTCTGTGCCAGGTGTGTTTTTTATTTTTGAAATGGCTTGTGTAGGTTCCTTGGTTACTGTGAGCTTGTAGAATGGCCTGTTTCAGTTGGAAGGGACTTACAATGATCATCTAGTCTAACTGGCTGACCAATTCAGGACTGACCAAGTTAAAGCATGTTGTTAAGCATGTCCAAATGCCCCTGAAACAGACAGGCTTGGGGCATCAAACACCTTTCTACGAAGCCTGTTCTAGTGTTCGACCACCCTTTCAGTAGAGAAATGCTTCTTAATGTCCTACACCTCCCCTACTGCAGCTTGGAACCATTCCCACATGGCCTATCACTGGATCCCAGGGAGAAGACCTGAGCATCTCCCTCTCCACTTCCCTCCTCGGGAAGCTGGAGAGAGCGATGAGGTTGCCTCTCAGCCTCCTTTAGTCCAAACTAGACAAGCACAAAGTCCTCAGCTGTTCCTCATAGGACATTCCTTCCAGCCCTGTCATCAGCTTTGTTGCCCTTATCTGGAGGCATATAAGGACTTTCATATCCTCCTGAAGTTGTGGGGCCCAGAACTGTACGCAATATTAAAGGTGAGACCCCACCAACACTGAACACAGTGGGATAGTAATGGTTTCTTCCACCTTTTACTGTTTCTATGCATTTTCTGTTTGTTGATGGAATATCGTCTGTTAAAACTTATTTTTTTTGTTCACTCTTAGAAGTAACTTGAAACATTCTAGTACAGAGCAGTGGTACCCCCAAACTATCTCAATGTAGCTTAATATATTCCTTTCTTAAATTATATGAATATTTCAGCTGATCTCATATAAACATGGTAGTAAAGCTGCTGAAAGAGCATTCACTCTGCCACCTAATGGCACTTAAACTAAATGCTAACCCTTGTCTACTCTATTCTGTATTTTCTTGTTTTTTTAACAGATTTTACAAGAATGTCCAGAGCAGCCTGAAGCTTTTAATGAAATGGAGCAATTTGATGAAATTGAAGCAGTTGGGAAATCTCTGTTGGACAGACTAACAGTGCCTGTAGTTTATCCTGATGGGTATGCAGAGTATCTTTTTAATGCCTGCTGAATATGCTTTTGGTAAACTTCTGAAAGTTGCATATGCAGAAGAATCCTAAATGCTGCTTGCTGAAACTAAAAAGGTGGTGCTTTAATATTCTTTAAAAATTCATTGCCATCATTTCACAGAAAACAGACAGGTCCAGTTTCAAACTTCCTGAAGACAACATGCCTGCTTTTTCAAAGCAGTGACTCTTTCACACTTACTAGATTTACATAGTCTTTACACCAGCAAAGCATTTAGAAGCAACAGGAGAATAGCCTGTCCCAGTCTATTTGCCCTGAAAAAAGATACCAGGTTTGAATTGTGGCATTTTAATTAATTTATTTGCAGTTGTATTTGAAGTCTTAAGCGAGTACATTGAAGATAAATATACAATTGATTTATTCAGCAAATAATACAGTACTTCCCTTGTGAGCTATTCATACTAATTTAAAATTGGTGGCTGTCTTTGAACTGCAAAAGCAAATTGAATTTGAAATCTCAGCCATAATAAAACTCACTTCTCTGTTCAGTGAAATACACTTGTCCATTGTGATGCTGAGCTTGTAGTTCATTTCTTTTGAGTTATAACCAAACCTTGGAACTAGTCTCTGGGTGTGTAGGATCTTGCACGGTATTGAATGCAATCTGAAATCAATATTTTGAGTTAGAGGCTGAAACGGTTTGAGATAGGTGTCAGGCAATTGTGTTATTTGTTATCTAAAGTCAATCTGAAAAATACAGTTATGGAAAGCTGGTCATGAAAATTAATTTCCTGTCATCTTATTTACAAAATGTGCTCCCTATGCCCTATAGTTTTATTCAGTAAGGAGTGCTACCCATGAAGATGGACCTGGGCCTGAAGTAGTAGTGGTTTTTAATCCTCTTTCAGTAGTGTATTTTCAATAGCAGAAGATTTTTGTAGTCCAGAGGAAGGGGGGGAAGCCCCCAAAACCCCCAAGAAGTGTTCTTCCCTATGGAAGAAGTAGCTTGCCACACTTCAGAGGTTTGAGTTCTAACACAGTGCTGCTATAGGTACATACACACCTGTATTTTAGCTTGATTTGGCTGAATCCTGAATGCTGTTTCCGACACCCGGTATTTCAGCTGAGTTCTCTGAGAGTCTCTTCTCAGAAGTGGGGTCTTAGCTGTCCTAAATCCAGGATCCCCTACTCGTTATCCATAGGCATTCTAGTTTTGAGGCATTTAGGAAACAGTTTGCCAAAGCGTTAGTAGAAATAGTTTAAGAAATGTAGTAATACATAATGTCATAATAAGCTTGGAGGCCTCTTAAGCACTTTGGAATCTTGTCAGTGTTCCCTGTCCTGTTTGTGGCTTCTAACCTGCCACAGGAAAAAGCGTCTGCACATATTGTGATACTGTGTGTGGTTGTGCAGTCTGCTGTCTTTGGAATTCCCTAGTCAAACTAGTCTGCTCCTCTATGAAATTACTTCTGTCTGCATACGCCTGTCCTCTCACTCTGTCTGAAGTCCTCTATTCTACCACCATTTCCAAAGTCTTCAACCTCTGTGCTTTCTAATTAGATTCCATACCTGGTCTTCTGAAACATATATTCTGTTCAAATCCTCTTTGACAGCTTGGTTAGCAGTTTCGTTAACGTTTCAGCTGTTCTTTTTTTCTGTTTGAATGAGAGAAATCAGTTCTACGCAGCCGTGTGTTCTTTTCAGTTTGAGATAGATGACATAATTTGACAGCATGTGGCTGATTTCACATACACAAAGTCCTTCAATAATGCAGCAGTTGTATAGCCTTAGAATTAATGTATAGACAGACTTCCCTGGTTGTCATAGTACTCAAAACTGCCAGACTGACTTAGGGGAGTAGTTGGAGAATGGCGGTAGAAATGCTCTTAGGAAGCATCTCGTTGCTCTGATGGAACAGTGCCCTGCTGTTGGGAGAATCTTTTGATTATAAAAGGATTGTTTAGTATTTGTAATAATTTAATCAAGATTTGCTGTCAAGTCTCATTACTGAATCGCCAAAGCCTTTTGAAGGTGGCTTTTAAATTTCTTGAGGAGAAAATGCCTGTTTTCCTTACCTGCTTCGTGTTTTCTGGTGTCATTCACTTGTACTTTCACACACTGTCTGTCTTACCAGTGAAAATTTTTTGTGTTTTTTTTCTTTTAGGTCTGAGCAGTACTTTGGGAGCCCAAGTGATATGGCTTCTGCAGCAGAACACATTAGAGAGAAGATGAAGCTAGTCAGTCTGAAAAAGCAGCAGCTGAGACAACCAGAAGACACTAGCCCAGAGAGCTAATAGTGACCCTTGTCTATGAATTCATAATAGGACTTAAGTTTGTAATCCAGCATGTTGTTTTGGCATAATATATTAAAATGCATTTCACAGCCGTTATAAGTCTCATCTTTTTTCAAAGTAAATGTTCTCAGCATCTTAACACTGTACATCTATCAAGCCATAATTATTTAACGTGCTATGAAACCATAGATTCAAAGTATCTTATGAAAAGGAACTATAAACTTTGCACTGAAATTTGCTGTAAAGCTTTACCTGACCTGTCAGCTGCTGCTTAGTTAAACAGCTGATGCAAGCTTTGAATGGTGCTAATGAAAGTGTTACGAGTTCCGTATTATGAAATTGTAGTTCTTTGCTTACCCCTATGCCCAGGTGATGTAGTAATTTTAGACTGTAGGTGAAGTTCCTGCAGTGTAGACAGTGGTGACCCTATAATTTTAATTTGAATACTTTTAAAAGAAAAAATTGTTTTTATTGTGCCAGTATGCAACCTGCCCATCAAATCTTTGATATATCAAAATTCATTAAGCAGATGTTTTCCTATTTGTATTGATAATGTATTAAAAACTGTTTGTGCTTAATAAAAATCATCTTTTTAAAATCTAACAAACTTTCTTTGGTCTGTATTCCCAAATGTTATTTGTGTTACATTTGTTCTGACAGTAGTAAAAATCATCATTCCCACAACAGATTTACAAAGTCTGTATAATTTTCCTTGTGTAATATTTCTTAACAGGCTGTAACTGAAAGAGGAACTTCTCTTGGGCTGGTATAAGTAGGAGTGAGTGTGTTGGGGCTTTGTTACTCTGATAGCACTACTTACACCAAAGTAAGATCATGTGTGCATAAGTTGGAGCTATACTAATAACGTTGTTCTCATGTAAGAATGGTTTCCATCTCTTGTGCGAGAAACTTGGACAATGTGACTATCCCCTGGTGTAGTACCTCTGAGGTTAGATATTTTCATCTGATTAAAAATTAATGTGAATTTTGTAAACGAAACCACGGGATTGATAATAAAATGAAATTTATTAAGGGAATTGGACTGAAACAAAATCAGCTGTGGGCATAATTTTGTTAACTTGATACTCTTCAGGATTTCATTTGGATCAATTCAATATTACATTTACTTGTAAGATTGTGTGGTATCTGACCATTTTCGAACACTGTGTGTGAAATAGACAACTGTATGTTGTATACCTTCAGCTCTCTCACTGTATCTTGCTCACAGTAAAACTAATGCTCTCTTCCTGCAGGTGTTGTTACTACTCTGCAGGTTTTCAGAATGGATCTTTTATTCAAATACACTATTTACTTATTTATCTCTGTTTTTTTCATGTTTTCTCCACAGGAAAGTGATATGTCAAAGCAGTTTCTCTTATGAAAAATAATATTTCAAAATTAATGGCTTCTCTAACTTCATTGGAAGGGTATCTCCTTATTCTCTCAGGGTATTGTCACAGAGGAAATCCAATTATTTTTGGATGCATTGGATACAATAGTACATTAATGCTAGTTTAAAAGTGACTGAAACTTCACAGATTTTATTTATGAAGACTTTTTTAATATAATGTGTTAAAATTTAATGTTAAATTCCATTTGAGAGAGCTGCTTTTACTATGGCCAATAGTTGAATGAAATAAATTTATTTAGAAAGAACTTAAACATGGAAAAGCTACAGATATTTAATAGAGAGCACAAGCACAGTAGTAGTCTAAGATCATAGTCATTAACTAGCACTGCATCTGCAATTCTGCTGCATTTTTACTCACTGCTTGAATCTACTTAGAGTAAATAATGATCTGTGGTAGAAAGTCCCATTGAAATTCTAGTCTGCAGTAAGCACGTGTTACACTAAGATTATTTACAGGTCTTTGTTTTATTTCACATTCTATTTTCAATCTGTTAGGGGCTCAATAAGACAGGCAAAACCAGACCGTGTCAGAAGCTCCTACCCTGTTCGTGTGACAGCTGCGCATACAACTGGAAACTGGTGACTGTTCACCCGAATGACCCCAGTGTTAATTTTGGTTCAGTGTATAGAGTCCAGACTGGAAGCTGTTCTGCCCTGTCTCCTGGCATTCCTGGAGGCCAGTAGATTGTGTCTTCCACCCTGTTCTCTCTGAGTCTCTGGTACAATCCCTTGGGCTATGCCAGCTTTTCCTTCTCTGCTTCCTTCACTTTCCTCTGGAATTCCTTGCTTTTAGTGTAAGCAAGTGGCTGGTAAGGTGCCCTTTACCAGCATTTTGTAATTTGCCTGTATTCTGTGTGTCAGGAATGAGGGCAAGTAGTGTTCTAGGTCATGTTTTGTGAGTCTGACAAGTTTCTGAATCCTTCTGTGCTCCATATGAACTCTATCTTAGGGAAAGAATGGAATAGACGCCCTCTGAGAGAGCTATTGAGGATAACCTTTTTATGCTAGCCTTTTCTTAACTAATCTAACACCTATGATTCTACTTGCTCCTGAACCTTCAGAAATGTACAACCCTTAATAGCATGCAGAATTAGTGTCTTTTCTATAATGCATCGTTTCTGCTTTTCTTAATATGTAACAACCAAAGTGACATTATGTAACTGTCGCTGAGTTACTTCTAATCAGGTGTTCAAAAAGTCCACTAGGCTATCACTTTAGAATCATTATTTCCCACAGCTAGCCCACATTTGTGTTCTTCACTTAAATAGCTCTGTTGTAGTACTGATACCTTTCAGGACTGCATCTTAATTGAAAATTATATCAAATCCTATCCTGATTGCATGCCTCTTGCAAGGGTCGGAGTCAAGGAGTTCTCCAAAAGTTCTCCAAGGCGATCTCAGGGGAGGTGATTCTTTTATGAAGACCTGTTATCGGGAAATACAGGTAAGGCTCACACAAAAATGAGTTCAGATGCCTGCTTCCAGTGGGTCCCTTCGTACAGATCTCTCAAACACATAGTTGTTTAGGACCATTTTTTGGTTGCATCGGTGTCATTTTGGAACCTGAAAGTGAGAAAGAAACTTGTGAGAACACATCTGATTCTGTCAAACTGGGAGACAGCATATTAATCAAATGTCAAAGATATTTGTTAAAAGCAGATGCTTGTGTGACTTGTAAGATTTCAATTACACTAGTACAAGAATGTATAGAGTATACAAAGTATATTAAAACATACCTAGTATGTATAAAGCCATGGTGACATGCTTAAGCTCAAAATAGAAATGAAAATTATGGCAACAGCTTCCATATTTCCTGTCAGAGTTGACTTCAGTTTACATAGGTGTCTTACAGCAAAGATCATGGGAACAATACAGAGACAAGAGGAAGGCTGAGGTCAGGATACAAATTTTTTATCCTCTCTTGAGCAGAGCTGATAAAAATTACTTAAATTTTCAAGCACATTAAGGAAGTAAGTTCAAATACATTAAAAAGCAAAGATTTTTTAAAATTCAACTTCAGTTGGAAAAATTCAGCTAATTTTCCACATATGGTTCATAAGCTGGAAAGCAGAGAGCTAGCATCTCATACTGATGAAGCACAAAGAAAAGCAAAGGAACTAATTGGCCCTAAACTTGCCATTCCGGCATACTTAAAGAGCAGGCTCTTAAGTGGAAATGACAGTGTGAGCCAGAATTGTACAGATAATTTACTTCAGTAATGAACAGAAATGGCAACACTTTTATTGCATTTTAAATAATAATCGTGTTCTGGCACTTTAATGGCAGCACTGAAACATCAAATGTGGCTGCCTAATGCTGCAGGTAAAACAACCTTTTTGTGCACATGTGACTAGCACAAAGTGCGCTTAAAAGCACATGCACTTAAAAGCTTACAGTAATTTAAAATTCTAAAGCAAGGTTTTTATGGTTCTATGATTATAAATACATATTTTTGATATTAGTAAGCCTTTTAGATGTTCCACAAACAGCCATCGATTACTGTCAGGCACCACTGATGCAAGCTCCTCTTGGGGTACCTGTAGTGGATTTGTATGTAAGGGGAATGCTATATGTTATGTAAAATGTCCTATTAATTTATTAAGCTTAAACATCTGTGTTTAAAACATCTGAGTAGACCTAATCTAACTCTCTCTGGCTTCCAGTGGTCTGTCTTTGGGAAGGCTGGTGTAGCTACAGGTTACCTGTTCAACTTCTATAGCAACTGAGTGCGCGTGACCATAATGACCTATATGGCTGCTTTGCCCCACCAGACGAAAACTGTTTCCTCAGCTCTTCTGAGGATTGTGACATTCCACATCCCAACCTTGTTCTGCCAACTGTGCTACAATATTGTCGCTGTCGGAAGGCAACATGTATATTAAGTAGATAAGAAAACAATACAAAGGGAAGTCTCATGGTAGCTGTGGATCCTAACCATGTGCAGTAAGGTGCTTGGGCAGTTCTGTGTACATATGTATTGCACGTAGAATAAGGCTGTGACAGGTCAAGGTAGAAAAGCCTGGAGACTTCTGTGAAGTCTTGAGCATCACTGGCTCTATTGGGATGGATATAACTGCTTCTGCACAGTATGCTTATGCGTTGGGCCTTAAAACACTTCATCAAGGCCTTTCCTAGATCTTACACCAAACTTAATTCTAACCATCTGTAAATTTCAGAAATTAAATGGAGGGTGAAGCTTACCTTGCTGTTAGAACTGCCTCTTGGCGGAGCTGATAGGAGGCCTGTCACTTGAGATGTTTTGTATCAGAAAGAAGCACGAACAAGTATCTCTTAAAATTCCTGGTATTTATTTGTTGCTGTTCTCCATTTTGGCAGGGGCATTTTATGTGTTAATTTCAGTGGTGTCGCTTTCAGACACAGATTGCTGTGTTCTGCTTGGTTTGCAGTGTACGGATTGCAGTCTCGATCTCAGGGCTTCAGCTTCCCGTGTTCATTTTCTCAGCCGGAGTTGCAGATGCTGTGTGCGTGACAGCGCATTCCCACTGCTTCCCACTGCTGACTTTCCAGGCATGCCTGGATTGCTTGCAATCCCCATGCCTCACAGGATCAGAGGTTGCAGAGTTCCAGTGGTCTGGAGACTCCAGCAGGATGTTCCTCTCGTACTATGCCAGGATCTCTTTTTTTTTATTATTTATTTTTTTTGGTTTTAGCCAAGTGACAGATGTCTTTTAACATTCCATTCTCCTCTGGAGTTTTTAAGACTGCTATGAAAGAAAGTAACTTTTGTGGTGTCTTAGCTGTTTACACAGGCAGGCAAGCATACAGAACGGTTACTTGATACTTGTTGTGATTGTGTGATGCGAGTCTGACTTGTCGGGACTTGGGAATGAGCCACATTCTAAACTGGTACGAAGTGCAGGCTGTTCTCTTTCTGAAGCCTTGTATGCAGCTCTGTGTGCCTCTGTTGGATGACAGATAACTACTGCAAGCTAGCCTCAGCAGGGTGAAGATTGTACAATGTATTCAACACGTTTGACTGCTACTCCACATATCTGTGTTGATGATGTGAATGTGATGCCCCACTGTCTGCTTTGTGTCACTCACTGCCTGTCAGAGCGTGCCCCCCCTCCTTTCCAAGACAAATATATCCAAAGAAGCACAGTAATATGGTCAGCTGTAGCCAGGGGTTTTATTAACACTTTGCTTGAGACAGCATCAAAAGTCTGCAGTGAGCAACTGTTCAATGAGGCTTGTAAGGTTTTTATTTCCACGGGGTGTACACGGCCAATTCATTAGGTAGCTGCCACTTGCAGACATCATTTCATGGTGCATTACCTCTGCAGAAAAGCCAGGCTATTTGCTCCTGCAGGTGACAGAAACGTGAGCTGTTGGAGGAGCTTGATACCCACTGTTAGCTGTTACCTCTTCTCTGGGTATTGCTTTGTCTTCTGGACCTTATCAGAGAGATGTTCGCGTGTCTACCGCTAAACTGCCTTCTCCGCTAACAATTTTGTTTAAGGTTTTGCAAGTGATCCAACACATGTTTTAAAGGGTTCCTTGGTTGTTTCTAGAGAATAATTTACTTTCAGGATGAAATGGTTGCTGCCTGTGCATGTGTGCACGTGCACGTGTTGGGATGACAGCTGCATTCCCTGCTTCGCAGGGTTGCTAGGAAGGAAACCTCATTTATTTTGGGAGTGGGTGAGATTTTCATAGTCATGGAAATCACACATGCACCCAAGGGATATAAAAAGCACAGCTCAAATAATTTTGATCCTAGGGGCTGAGATGATTGGGGTTTTCCTATACGTGGTAGTAGGATGCTAGTAGAGCAGTAGTCAGCAAAAAGAAAGGAAGGAAACCTGAGGAAGTGCAATAAAACCATTTGAATTCTAAGAGTTTAATTTACAACGAAAACATCTCTAAAAATGTGGTGTCAACAGGTGGGCTGTAAGGAAGTTTGGGAAGATCAAGCTCATCCTTTCAACAGCCATTAAATAACCTGCAAACAGGAAAAAAATGAGAGAGTAACTCAGAGAAAGCAGGTAAATTACAGGAAACTTACTAAGTATCAGATTGAGAGAAAAACAAAAGCTGTGCAGCCCATAAAGTCCTCTCATGTGATATTTGTATTCCTGGAACGCTGAATGGAAGGTTCTTAAACATGATTACTGCAGATCCTGCTGCACTGCAGAGATGACTTAAGGTACCTCATCTTCCTCTGCATTCTGAAAAGACTTCATGTAATGAATGGATGACAGAAGACTCCTCAAAAGTTTCTATTAATTTAGGCTGGGTTCTGAAGTGCCTCATTGAAATGTGGGCTTTTAATCTTCCAACTCTTTCCTGGAACTGCTTGTGTTGGATTCAAGCTCTGTGAGTTAAACAAGGGGGAGGCTGTGAAAGAGTTCATTTTTTTAAAAAATTTCTCTTGATTAGCTAAAGAAATAGAAAGCCCACAGTAATTATATAACTGGGGGGAGGGGAGGAATCTCTAATATTCCAACTTGCAACTGAAAAGTATTATTTAAGACTTAGTTTTTTTAATCTGAAGACCACTGTAAAACATATTGCATGATTTTAAAGAAGTCGTGTGAAACATTAAGGATTTGCAAAATTATTACTACTATTATTATTATATATTTACATCCCTTTTACCTCAGGGTCTGACATGATGCCACAAGAGTAATGCCTTGATTTATAGTCGTTTGTGGATTAGAGGACAGGAACAGACTGGAGCAAAACCTACTGAAAAGCCAGTGGCCGCCACGATACCTTCTGTAAAAATGTCAGCGTATTTTTAATGTGACTGGTCAAAACCTTAATTTGAAAGTTATCTTGCACTATGTGAGTTCTACCTCTGTGCTCTAGCAACACAGCTGCTGCCAGTGAGGACACAGTACTGGTCTCAGGCCAGAATGTTCAGGCAAATCAATGTGATGTCTGAAAACAGCCCGCGAGGCTCTGCCTTAGATGTTCTGATATTGAAATTATGATAAGGTTAAAAACAAAAGAAGAACCTCCATGCAGTCTTAAAAATGCAAGAAGGTTACAGCTGTACTTGATCTGATATTTACTTTGTCCCTTTTCCCCCAGTCCCATTACACAGAGAGGGTCACCACTGAAGCTTTGACTGCAAAGGCAGCTGCAGTGCTTGATTGACTTTTGTCTTCACAATGTGAGGGAGATTGCAGGAGATTATACCAGAAAATCTTGTATCCACCATATTATTAAACTTCAATTTGTATCCTTTTTCAAAGATGGTGATTACTGTCCTGGGCAAACCTACTCTCAAGTGTGACATTTAAGGTAATTAAGCAATGGGGATCCTTAATCAAAGCAGCTGAGTTCTGAGTTCACCAGAGGGCTGGCACTTCAGGAGCAGCTTGTTTGAGAAATTGGAAAAAGTGATCAATAGTAAATTATTCCATGACTCACAGGGAAAGGCTTTGGTCCCAACAGAAGGATGCATTACTGGATACTCTGGGACAGATGAAGCTCTTGGAAAAAATACATTTGAGCATCTGAATTGTTTGCATGATCAGCACTGATGCTAATGGTGTTTAATAGAAGTGTCTCAGTAAAGGGTCACAGATAAGTTGTGCAGCAATACTGCAGGTTTAAGTGAACCCCTGACTGTGCTTACTCACTGTATATTAGGGTCTCAGGACTATTTTATTGCATATAACTTAGTCTTTAGAATAAATCCAAACTGGAATCTCAGATCCAATTGTGGTTTCAATTCAACCAACACTTAAAGCAACATTAGGTTCTCCACTGATGTGTGTGCTTTTCCAGCTTGTATGTAACAGACTTTTGCCATGTATGCCTTTGCATTTACTGTTGATTGTCAATCCTAAATTAATTCCTGCAACTCCTTCATCATTTATGAAGACTTGCGGTGGTTCAAAATCTTCTTCAGTCTTTTGTGTTCCATCTCCCTGTTTGAATTCCTTTTTCTTTTTAAAATTTTTATTTCTCCAGTTTTTACACTATTTTAGCATGATGAGAACTATATCTTTTGCCTCATGCTGAATTTTCAGAGGGGAATTCTGAGGTTCTGAGCCAGCTGATTACTAATCTGCATGGTGTAAGGACCAGAACCTGCCTAGAACAGACAGCAGGACTACTTGGTGGCTCTCCTGAGAGTTTAGCACTTTCATGACTGTTGATGGGCGTAAGAGAGAAAGAAAGCTGTGTCAAAGTCAGGGGAGTGAGAGCAGTGTTCTTGAAGGCTTGAAGCAATGATTGATTGCACCTTGGGCACAGCATTGCAGCCACATACCCTGCATAAAGAGCCTGAAGGGACTGTCAGATAGGAAAGCCAAGGTGGGCTTTCAGATCCTGGGATGACAATGAAGGAGGGTCTAAGAGACTGTGCACCCCCCAGAGTTGAGCCAGGTTTCCTTGTCCCTGGGATCTGCAGTCAAATCCAACAAAGACATGCTGACAGACCACTTCTTGGTTTTTTTCTTAGCACAGCCAGGTAAAGATACTGATTTTCTATATATATCTCAGGGTGGGGAGGGAGGCTCCTGGTGATAGTGCAGCACTGGGTGTTGTGGTGTGGAAAAGTGACACATATCTCTGGTTTGATGGCATGGGCTGCTCTGCTTTTGACATCAGTGCAGCATAACCTTGAACTGTAGCAAAATCTTCGTGTAGCAGCACCCTGTTGCACAGCAGTTGCCCAGGTCCTACACTGTGTGGGATATGCAGTCCTGGTGCCCAAGTGCAGAACATCAGGCTAACACAGCTCTCTGTTACTTACAGTCCTAGTTCATGGATTATTTAGCCCTGTTATGGGAAAGACCTTGGTTTCTGGCATATTCGTGTGCAGAGAAGGGTTCACTTCTGGAACTGTAGAGGTGTAGTAGTGAGGATGCTCTAGGGCAAAGGGAATTGATGACCCATCATGAGGTTGGAAGAGTGTTGGCACTCCCTGAGTAGTGTTTCAAATTAAAGCTGAAGCCTGTGTGATAAAAATGAGAGCTTTTAATCTCCTTTCTCCTGTCATTATGTCCTTGAGGAAACAGCTTCAGGCTCTCACCCCTACCATCTCCACCCAGCAGCACACCTGTGGAGACAATGGCAACCCTCAGAAGGGAGAAAAAAATCCCACTTATCAAGTTCTGGAAGAAGAAACCAGAACTACCAGCTAAGACCTGTGAAAGGTGGTGCTCTCCTTAAGAATGATACAATCTCACTAACCTGCACTGAGTTTCCCTTGCCCATAGCTTCTTTGCACTGTAGACCACAAAAAGAGTCACTCCAGTGGAAAGGAGTACAAGAAAAAACACTTTGCTACTGCTTTTCTTCAAAAGATGTCAACCAGGATAAGCACACATTCATTCAAGATGATTTATCCACAGGATTAAATCTACTGCTCCCCACTATGGTGTCTTGTAGTACCCATTTCCATGCAGACAGCCTGGTCATCAGGTGCCACTTAAAAGGAGTTTGAGGAACAGTTGTGTGTGTATATATATACAAAATCAGTCTTGGTATGAAGTTTCTGTCCTCTGAACTTACTGCACTGAACCACCAGCAGCATTCAGGTCCAATGAACTTCGGGCACCCAGGCCCAGAACAAGGAACAAATCATGGCTGGTGACTGTATAGCATCAGGAGAGTTTGCTACAGATAGTTGATATGGCCCTGATGTGTTGTCATCCAACGTGACTGCTCTTTGCTTAGGGTTGAATGAGTATGTGTGGGGGGGTTGTTTTTACTTATAGACAATGCTTCTGAAATGTATGTGGGACTTGAATTCTGGGGTGTTACATGCCATCCTTTGTAAAGTGGGAAGGGTAGCTTAAGCCAGGACAGTGAGGGAGTATCCTCATACCCTGCAGTCACCCCCCATTACATTGGATGTCAGCAGTGAGCACACATCTGTTTGACAGCCTTGTTCCACACAAACAAGCGGGGAGGGAGTAATATTTCAATAGTTCTTGGTTTTTAACATTTAAGCACGTCACAAAATTCAGAGCATCGCCAAAGGGATGGGCAGGAGCTGGTGATGCGCTTGCTGTTTGAGGTACCGTGATCAGGAAGAGGGAAATATGTGACCACAATATACAGAGGAATGCTCAGCAGTGTGAACCTTCAAGTAGCAGAGTTAAACAAGATGGAGTTATCTTTCTAAAACAAAACACAGCACTGCTATTTATAACTCTCCTGATAAATGACTTCTTTTTAAAAAAGGATTCTAAAGCCTTGTGGTTCTCTAACATTTAAAGTCCAAGTCCTGTGCTGTATTTTTCTTTTCTGGATAAACCCTCTCCAGTATCATATGTCAAAGTGATGTGCTATCAGAAGTGTGGCTGTGTAACATACTTCTGTACATGGTCTAAATTTAGCTTTCTGAAACTTGTGCCCATTTAAACAAACTCTTCCAAACAGCAGCAACAACATGGCTTTAATGTTTTGGTGTGGTTAGTTTGATTATATTTCATCAGTCTCCTGATAAATATATGACTCATACTGATCTTTTTGCATTGTTGCTGGCTGGTTTGCTTTCTATAAGGCTGAACAGAGATGTTTCACCTTTAAAAGATCGTCCTAAGAACCCCGTTACACAGACATAACTGTCACGTTGAGTCTGTGTGATTGCTGATGTTTTTTATTTCACTATTTTAATGCAAATATCTGTATTTGTGTATAAACACTGAGAAATAAGTAAAGGGAAACAGTCTTTTAATCCAGCTAAATTGTAAATGTAAGTTAAGCAGAGAAATTAGTGACATGGGGCAAAACTATTTGCCTGATTGGTGGAAAAGTTTGCAGCTGCCTTGAGGCTGAGATGTAGGTTACAATCTGCATCTTAATCTTCCTTCTTTACAGGGAAAAAGCATAGCCTGCCTCACATCTATATTTGGTGCAGAGTGCACACTCCACTGTGCTAACACACCACATCAGGAAGGAATTTCAAATGCTCCCAAGGAATTTAGTAACAAAAGTCCTGCTGGCTTTCCTTACATGCATGGGCGAGGGAACATACTAATCTTGTGTAATAAACTGTTCTCTTTCTTCTGCTGCTGATGGAGCATGAACAACGGACTAATTAACTACCTAATGTCTCTTCATTCTCCTGACGGAACTGAATGCACTGGACCACCACTCTCCTTGTTACTGAGCCTGCGGTTGGGCTCATCGGCCTGAATGCCACCGGCAAGCGGTAGGATCCGCTTCGTTTTTGCAGTTGCCAGAGTACAGCTCCATGGGCTGCGCAGCGTTTGTTTTGGACAACATGCAGTGAGAGAGAAGTGCTGAGCTTCCCCAGGAGTGCTGATGGGGTAAGTTCACTCTGCAGCTGATTCTGAGGAAACTGCAGTGGAGAGAGCCTCACTGCTATTTAAGGGGATGTGCTGCTTTCTTCACCTGGGATGCGAGAGAGAACCAGACGTGATTGCTTTGCATTTCGTGCTTGTGTATTGTGTTCTCTTATGTTTAACCCTTTCACCATATTCAACAGTTAAAATTTGCATTGTTTATATTTTGCCATTATGTTTACACTTGAATAGTCATCAAGTCACTTTTTTATTCCAGTTTTGCCTGTAGCTTTCACTTTAAAGAAAGGTATAAATCCAACTTGCGTTTTTTATTGCCTGTGACAGCAAAATAAAATTGAACTTGCAATGAAAAATGATACCAAGTAATTAATGTGTTTGGGTTTGGAGGCATCTGTTCAGATGAATCGGCTTAGAGATATATCTGTTAAATGGTCAGACCTGCCAATGTTTGCAGAATTATCGTGAGCACCTGTGCTCCCCTCTCCCTCTATTTCTTTTCCTTCCCCTAAGGTGTTCTTCATCTTTTTCCTCCAGTTTATAGTTGTGTGGAACTTCTTCAAGCCGATCTGTGAGTAAAGAATATAAAGAAAAAGAATTTTTGCACAGTTATAATTAACAAGGAAAGGAGGATATTTCTGTAAGCCCTAATGTTTTACTGCCTTCTCAGATCAAGGAATTGGTATTGCTGCAGGAGTTCTTGGATGGAGATCCCAACACCTTCAGTTTCTCTGCTGCCCATCGTGAGTCATGTGCTAAAATAACAAGAAAACAGATCAGATGAGCAGGTTGTCACCAAGCTTGGGCTATACAGCCTAGAGAAGAGAACGCTCCAGGGAGATGTTATAGCAGTACCTGAAGGGGCCTACAGGAAAGCTAAAGAGGGACTGTTTACAAGGGCAGGGAATGACAGGATGAAGGACAATGACTAAATTGAAAGAGGGTGGATTTAAATTAGATATTAGGAAGAAATTCTTCCCTGTGAGGGAAAGTGGTGAGGCCCTGGCACAGGGTGCCCAGAGAAGCTGTGGCTGCCCCCTCCCTGGCAGTGTTCAAGGCCAGGTTGGAAGGGGCTTTGGGCAACCTGGGCTAGTGGAGGTTATCCCTGCATGTGGTGGGGGGGTTGGAGCCAGGTGGTCTGTAAGTCCATTCCTACCCAAACTATTCTGTGATATGACTGTCTCTGTATATTTGAAAATAATCAGGGCAATTGTGTACTCTTCAGGAATTTAGGTAGTGTGGTGCCTGGTTAGTAAAAATGTAATCAGTCTGTATGTCAGCATTCCTTCCTCTTTACCCTGAATACAAGCCAGGTAAAGAACAGGAAGACAGTCTTTTAAATAACAGATGTTAGAAAGAATGGTCTTTGTTTATATAACATTTAGAAGCTGGACTTCTAAATTTAAAGGCTATATGAGCTTTCCTAAAATAAGAGTGGAGGCTGAAGTGGTTTATGTCCTGGTCCTGGCCGGGCCAGAGTTGACCTCCCCAAGCAGCCAGTCCAGGTGAGCTGAGTTAGCCTGGGCTGTTTTCCTCACCACTTGACATCACTTCCCTATAAAAGGGGCTGGCTGGGGAGGGGTGCTTCTGGTGCCTCCAGGGCAGTTTGGGTGCAGCTGGAGTGCTGGGTCAGTCCTTGGTCTTCAGCACTCTGTGTTATCACCGGGTGTGAGTGTAGCTGGCTGTAACTTTTCCCCTTTCACAGTGATTTCATCAGTAAATTGTCCTTATCCCAACCCCTGGAGGCTCTGTCTGCTGCTCCTTTGAGAGTGAGGGGCGTGGTGCTCAGCCATTGGGTTCTAAGTTCTAATTAAATTCGATTTTTTTCTATCATTTAATAAATAATTGGGATTTAGATACTATTCTGATAAGTGCTAGGCACAAATAGTATATATATTTTGTGGAAATCATCTAGGATGCAAAAAGAGGGATATGAAGAAGAGAATGCTTTGGGATGGAAGAGTGGGGTGTGAAAGATTAACAACTAGTGGACTGCAATGTATCATCTGTCATTGCTTTCCAGGCCTGTTTGCTATTTGGGGTTGTCCTTGGAAGCAAACAAATCGTTATTTTGCTACTAATGTTAAACTGCTGTTTTCTTGATCTCTGATACGCTGTTGGTTTTTACAGTTAGCAGTGCTGGATTTTCTCTTTCACTGAGATAAGACCCGGATACCTTTGCTTTTGGTCTTTGCTTCATGCCACAATGCCTTTTGGGTAGCTTTTTCTTACCATGCTGTTTTCTTAGGGTGATACCAAGTGTCTTCAGGACTGGTGACAAAGGAGAAAGAGGAGTAGGCTTTTGTTAGGGTGATACACAGCTATAATGTTTCCTTACAGCTCTATGTTTTTAAGTAAAATGAATGTGAGCTATCAAACATCCAGGCAACACAGACCATGGTTTGTTCTTACCATTCCTTACTGGGAAGAGCAGGGTATATTTTACTCCTCAGGCACTCTTTCAAAGCTGTTTCCTATCCCTTTAGGGGGATTCTGAGCCACCTTTTTCAATGGTGGCAAATACAGTAAAACCTCCTTTTTGGTGCCACCATGGTCTTGGGGTATTTTAAGTCTGCCTTTTCAGAATTGACTTCCACCTGTGCTTCAGGTGCTGCCTACCTGAAGCTAATTTCATTTACCCTGGCTGGCACTTTCCCTCCCTCTTGCACGTAATAACAAGCTTGCTTTTGGGAGAGTGCCCTCCCCTCTAGGTGCACCTGCCCTGCCTCAGTAAATTTGGCAGCAGAAACCCTGTACTGTTGTGGGGGGAGTGGGGCTGGCCAAGCCACCCTCATCCCTGAGTGGTCAGGGAAGCGGTGGGTGGACAGACTGCCCTCGGTGTGGCCCATGTCCGAATCTCATAGCACTTCTGGGGGCAGTGGAGGAGCCTTCCTTTTGCCTATGGGTGCTGAGAGGTCAGTGTGTGCCTGGTCCCTACTTACCCTGCCTCTCCAGCTCTGGGTAAAAGGGCAATGTCTCTAAGAGCTTTGGGTTCTTTCTGCTTTCTGGCAGCCTTTTCTGCAAGAAATGCTTCTTTCTAGTTAAGTCTTAAGACAGAGATGGTATTACAAGTTACTGTTCCCCACATGCCATTCATGTAGTACTCTTTTCCTTCTGAGATGGGGCATCTGTTTCTGGCCTTCCTCCCCTGTCTGCTGCTGCTGCCAGGGTGGGTTTTGCCATACTTGGTTTGGGTGTCCAGAAATGACAAAACTCAGTAAGGATTTCAACCAGTTTGTCATCCTAGAAACTTACTTAATCAGTTTAGGGTAAGGAGGAGCCTCTTCTGGGAGAAACACCTACCTCTTGCTCAATCCTTACCCTTGTATGTGACCTCTGTGGCTGCAGAGTCCTTTCTATGTACCTGAGGAGACTTGCAAACTGCTTGCTTTTGTGTTGTCATCCTGAGGATAGCTGAAAATTGTGCCTACTCAAAAGGTTAGAGGGTATTAGCCAGCAAAAAGCAGCAACCACAGACTTGGGGAGATTGATCTTTGTTCCTCATTCAGGTGAGGCTGCCAGAGGGAAGCAGAGTTTCTGTAGCTTTTCCAAGCCATGTGAAACCCATCAGTCTGGGGGATGCTTGCTTCCCAGGTTCTCCTTCCCACCCTTGCTGTGTACACCTGTTCTATTGGGTGTGAGACAAGGGAAGGAAAGCAGACGTGTTACATTCACAAACCAGTCTGAGTGAAAGATCTCGTGTCTTTGAGGCTGCAGGGAGTCAACTTTGCCTCTCCCAGAGGCATTTTCGTAGTGTGCTGGTAGCTTCAAAGCTCCAAACAAAAAGCAACTTATCTCCAAGAACTAGAGCCCTCCTGCCTAAGCATATAACTGTCAGAACTGTAATTAGCCCACTTCCCTTGCCATGCACAAGAAAAAGCTGCTGATAAGATGTGCTCCATGTTGAAAATTAAATGAGTTTTATCGCACTTACTTCTCATACCCTTTTTACATACAGTTGATTCAGACATTACCTGACATTTACACTAGAGAGACTTGATCTTTCTTTTATTTTTGCTGAGATTGTTTCCTTTGTTCAGTGTCCTCATTTCTCGTGGCCAGCTGGTGAACACTAGTTTCTTGTCATTCTTACTCATCTTTCACACAGCAGTAGCAAAGGGAAAATATTTCTCTCTACTGACAGAGAGTGCCTGCCAGTTTCTGGCTTCTAGCAGGATTTTTCTATGTTTGTTTCAGACAGAGGAACAAATGACAGGTAAGTAAACAAAACTGAGAAAGGCATGCTTGTTAAATTTATTTTCCCTGGACACAGTAGAAATGGATCACTGTGCAATGTCAAAATACGCAGGTTTTTTCCTCCCAGGGTTGTGCTGTAAGATCTTTTCTAATTCCTTACCACCTTTCCTCTGCCTGCTACTGTAACATTTCCATGTCTCTATCTTGTATGTTTACTGTGTGGCAATTAAATACAATATCCATGCATTTGTTATGAGATGTTTTGAATCACTTGACTCAGCTGCTGCCAAACTTGCTTATAGTTAAGTTTTTGTGTGGTGTTTTTCCATGATTTCCAACTGTCAGCACTATGAAAAATGATTCCTCGTTTAAGCTGAGTGAAAAACAGCTCTTATGTCCTGCTACCCTAGTGAGATGATGGATTGGCCCAACTTGCGCCATGAAAAAGTACACTTAAAATGTGCTTCTGAGAGAACAAAACACTCAAGGACACACTTTGACAGAGTACCAAAGTTGGTTTGTAACTCCTTTTATAAGACCAACGAGTGGTCAGTCTGTTTTTTCCAACCAGCTTTTCCACCACTGAAGGCCAGTTTGTCCTCAGTCCTGCCTGCAGGGCGCAAAATCCAAAGTCTTTGGAATGTTTTTTGGAAATTAGCAAGTATTGAGTATTTAGCAAGTTTTATACTACAGATCTATCTTTTATTCAAACTGAAGTAGGGTGGTCTCTTCCATTTCAGTTTTGAGGTTTTCTTCAGGACTTCTAACCTCCAGGGTTTTTGTCGCCAATAAGTTTCAAACATGTTGTTTTGCCATACCTGTGCCATGAATACCCACATGAGTATATATAATAATCCATATAAAGTTTCATTGGCAGGGGCTCATGGGCCTCTCACAGAAGTTACAAGGAGTTTTGGAAAACTATGGAAAACTATTTTGGAAAACTTATTCCCTTGAGGGTTCATGGTTCTCTTTTGGTACAAGGAATGGGAAAGGTTTTGCTTTGATATGCTAAACCATTTTAGTTCAGTGCAAATAACTACAATGTGCTTCTGGATGCCCCATTTGAAACTCATGGCTTGAAGATGGCAATCAAGATTATAATCTGCCAACAATTGGAGGGAAGGGGAAAAAAAAAATTAAAAAAAAAAATCCCAGACCTTGACACATTTGTACAAATTCCCTGGAACCACACAAAATTTACTCCAGTCTAAAATAGCTGGTTTAGAACTTGCTTCCGGATCTTGGTTTCATTGTAGGTGGGTCTGTTCTAGTTTGCAATTAGCAAATCTAGTGTATATAAATATCTATCTAAATGTTACATATTTTTAAACAAACGAAGCAAGCAGATGCTTAGAGGGGAGTTAAGCATGTGGTTTCTTGGGCGGAATTGTGTTTCCAGAGTGACCTGCAAACCTAAACACCAGTGTCGCTTTCTCAGCTGTTCTGGGGAAGGAAACCTAGCAGCTGCTGTCTTGTACTGTGGCATGCACTGTGCTTCTGGCAATAGAATTAATATGCCAAACAAATGCTGTGATTTAAATGTGTCTTAATTTCCCTGTACTAAATAACAAACATAAAAGGATTAAAAAAAATACTAGAAAGATCATTTTTTAATGCTCGTTTAGAATAAAATGAACACTATAGAAACACAACTAAATTGAAAAGCAGGAAAGTTATCTTAATCTTAGGCAGGAATAAAAAAGTAAGTAAGAATTCACGCAAACTACTTGGTTTCCTTCAATGGTTATTGTGGTCACTATACTTTTAAATATTTTTATATTAAAAATCCTCTGTGTTTTGATTCAGCATCTGATTTATATACACATGTTCATCCTGTTTAAATACTTTGTCTCAGCAGAAGAATTATGTTGAGCAAATATATTCAGTAACTATTAAATGAGAAAATACTGTACTCGCAGGATGTGAAAATGTAGACTGCATAGTTGCATGCTTTGAAACTTCATTACACTGGCTTTGTCTGCATGGAATCTATAGTATTTTTTTTCCCATATCTGTTTTAATTTGAGAATCTTGCTTTCTTTGGTTAGCCAGTGTCAGGTGATGTTCACAGAATACGCCCTTCACACTTCAGATGGTGACAAAAAAGAACAGGCAGCTTAATGCTACCAACTAGGGGTGTGTCAAATCTCTCTCAAGAATGATAAACTCAATGGAGTTTTCTATTTTTAACCTCCTGTTCTTTCCTTTTGG
The DNA here is from genome assembly GCF_964237585.1 of Gallinula chloropus. Classification (NCBI taxonomy): domain Eukaryota; kingdom Metazoa; phylum Chordata; class Aves; order Gruiformes; family Rallidae; genus Gallinula; species Gallinula chloropus. The sequence goes on along the minus strand of NC_140090.1, from coordinate 25,181,761 downwards.
CAGACTAATCAGCATTAGCCGAGCTGCTTCGCTGAATGAACCCAAGAAACTCTGTTGCTTTCTGAAATGAACAGCAGACCTTGCAACAGCTTTTTGAGCCTGCTTTAATGTGTGAAGTCAGATTTGAAGCACCATGTCAAATGAAACCAGTTCGGAGCAGAAGCCTTCTACAACAACAGTCAGTTCAGTTGCTGTTCAGGCTGGGGATGCCAGTATTGTCATAGCTGTACTAAAGGTAAGGCAGCAAGCGCTAGCACATCTGTTCTGGCTTTCTGCTACTCAGTGATTACTATTTCTTTTAAATCTTCTGTACAAATAAATAGCTAACATAAAATGATATGGCACGGTCATTTAATTGGTTAGCATCTACAAGAGCTTCCTTGGAAGCTAACACTTGTTTCTGTCCATAATTTCTGTTTGTGATGTTGGCTTTCTAAAACAGAGTAAATAATTTCTCTGTAATATGTGAGCTCTTTGAGGCAAGGGATTCCTCTTATTCTGTTTAAAAGTAAGAAATAGCTGCAGAGTGCCACAAAAATGTGTTAATGAGCATGATGTTTCCTTTAATTGAACTTGAGACTCCTCAAGAGTTATTTTTAAACTATACTCAGCAGTAATTGTACTTAAGTCATCTACTAGCCCAGCAAATGCAGATTGCTTTGGATTTTTTAAGTATTTGCTGGGGGACAAGTTGGGGGAGAAGGACTAGACTTGATAATGTGTGGTTATTTTCAAAAGCTATGAATTTTTATTTCCATGCGTTTTAGTAAAGACCCTTGTTGTATGTAGCAGTGCTTACAGGCACCTGAAGGCCTCTTGTTCTGTGAGCTGGGATCCACACCTACAGCTTGCACAGTTTGGCACGGGGGCACTTAGTCCCAGTTGGACTTTATTGGCAGTTTGATTCTTCATTCTCTAAGCAGCTTGAAAAACTTGCTAGCTTCAGCCTCTAGTTTGCCTCTAATGAAGGATAAAGGTGATAACAAGTTGGGCTGTCATGGAATTAGAGTGATTATTCAGGATGCAGATACTTCAGTTGTACTGGTGGGAAGGTTCTTTTCCATCAGTTCTCACCCTTGCTTGGAAGACTGCTGCTTGCAGGGGAGTAATTTTGTTGCAAGGAGGCTTACTTTTTGGTGAAGATGTATTATTACCATGTACTGTGGGAACATCTACTAGCCTCCAGTGATATCACTGCTTAGTTCCTTATTGCCATCTTCTCAGACCGTGGCAGTTCTGCAGCACAGCAAGGAGAGAATTAGCTGTGCTTTGAGTTGCTGTCAAGCTTCCTTTCTTTGCATGTCCTCCAGGACATTATGAGAGATTGCTGTTTGGGTTCCTATTCCAAAGGCTGCTAGGTGTCCCTGCTGGTAGTTGTGCCATCTCTCTATGTATTCAGTGCACAAGTATGTTGGAACTCTGTGCTAGAAATTAGACTTGTGTTTATGGTTTTTGCATGTGCTGTAATATATTTGTATCGTCCCACACCTCACCCACCAAGGTTCACTACCTACCTATGCAATCTTTAGCTGAAAGGGGAGATGAGTTGGAGAAACTTTTATAGCTCGTTTTGATGAACTTACTCTTCACAGACAAAACCAAAATTGCAGTAGCTACTGGATAGGATTAGAGAATGGGATTTTGATACCATTTCAAAAGGAGTAAAATTTGTATTGTGTCCCCTGTGTCTTGATTCTGCAATTGGATATATAGTTATGGCTTCTGTGACTAAGGGAAGTGTGTGTGACCTGAGGGTCCCTGTGAGTGCATAAATGAAGGAAAACTTGTGTTTTCTGAAAGCTCTAATTGTTTACTTTATTACAGTGTGGGAAATGGGTGAAGCTTCAGCTGGCTGAATCAACACCAAATTTATTAGAAATTGGCAGCAATCAAGATGAGACTAAAAAACTACTACAAGATCATGAGTTCCTCCTAGGTAAACTTAAGGTAAGATGTGATAGCACCACATAAAAATACATCTTGTCATTATAGTTCAGGTATAACAGTTGATATAGCTGCCTGAGCCTCCTGTTGCAATGTGGTTGTTAGTTTAGACTTCACAAAGAAAAAAAATATGTTCAGCCTTTGTCAGTGTAACAAATCAGATCTAGGCCCCTGCTCTGGAAAACTGTGTTCAGTGTTAATTGCTGTTTTCTTACCATAGTAGTAAAGATGTGCTGGGTTTTCCATTTTTTTCACCTGATAATACTGCATATTCCTATAACCCTCAGTAGCTGCTAAATATAATAGATCATCTTTGTATTATTATGATCATCATCATCTAATGCTAAAAATTTTTTTATTAGATTATAATAGCTGTAAACACAAAGTTCTTTTTGAGTGTAAAGTAGACATTCCAGGCACATATTTATTGAATTTTAATTGATGTAAGCTATGGTAAGAATGCTATTGTAAGATTAAATTTTGCTTGTCTTGCGCTAGGAAGACTTTAGATAAGTAACAGACCCAAAATAAAATTTTAGCATTCCTGAGAGCAGGTTATAACAACAGTGGCATTTGGACACAGAGTGATGTGCTTGCATGAAGAAGCTGAATTATTTTAAATGTGGATGTTTGATACTGAGAAGAGCCTAAAGGCACCCAAGGAGAAAATTTGGGTTTGTATGTTGAAAGGGCAGGTTGACCTTAAATATATAGACTTTCCTCTAAAATCTTGGAGCTGTGTACAACAATTTTTCTGAAGAAATTCCATTTCTTTTTTTTTTGAGATCGCATAAAACTTAGATCTGAAAGAGCAAACATGATCTGGATAGGATCAAGTGTATTTGATTTAATACTAGTGACTATGAGCTTCCCCAGTTGTCATAAATCTCAAACATGTATCAGGTAATTTAATGAAGTATATAGACAGTGAAAGAATGTAATCTAATATGGTGCACAATGTGGGTTTTGAATAGTATGAAGAATAATACTAACACTCTCCCCCCCCTCACCGCCCCCCCCACACACACACACCAGGCCTCAAAACCACGCAAACCCAGAGGGGATGGTTCTAGTATCTTAGGGCAACTGCCTCCCCTTTATTGTTGTCAGTGCTACACTCAGGCATTCTTGGAACAAGATGAGGTATCCTTTTTGAACAACTCAGGATTAGCTGGTTTCTTGCACACTGACAGCAGAAAGAAGCAGAGTTTTTTTGCCAATTGTCAGAAATTAATATTAGAACAGAGAAATAAATCATAACGATTCCAGTCTTTAAACAAAAACAAATGTTCATATATTTTACCATTAACTCAAGCCTTAATGTGTTACAGACTTATATTCAATGTGGTTTGCTAAGGGGAAGAAAATAGTGTAAATATTGGTCTGAGTGGTGTTGTAGGTGTTACAGATAACTTGTAAAGACATGAACAAGGACAGTAAAACAAGAAAGTTCTCTCCACAGACTCCAAATTTTGGTTATGTTTCTCTTCATTAAAAATTTTCTTAAATAGTGAAAAAAATCAAAAAAGCACTTTGTTCTCTGCTCCTTCAAATGTTCTTATGCAAATGCTACATATTTTGACTCATTTGTGAGGTGGTTTTGACTGATTGCTTGAACCCAAAAGGCTGATCCTTAGTTGGATCCCAAAATTTAACAGATTACATCAGCTTAGAATATGTGTTATGCATAAACAGCTGAAGAATATAAATATATCAGGAACAAATACTTGTTATTTCATGTTTGATACCTTTGTATAAAAATAGATTTGTAAAATTCAGCATTGGTTAATGAACATTCTGTAAAGGGGATAAATTCAAAATGACTATTTTTTTTCTCAATAATTTAAGAGCTGCAATAATGCAGGACTTGAATGTCATTAAAATTTATAGTGACTGTACATTTTTCAGGCATGACCCTTTCTGTCCTACAGTAAGTTGTTAACACTTCTCACTAATTATTCAGTCTTGGGTTACTAAATCCACTCATCAAAAAGTTTTAGAATAATATTCTCTGTCTTTGAAGTGTTGATTATAGATTGATTTCTTCCAATAGAGTTTGTTTGTGAATTATGTGTTATGTGAAGCTGGATAGAGAGGTATTAATGTTGCATTCTTCAACATTTATGAATATAAAGATTTAGTGACTTATGAAAACTTAATAAAAGATTCGAAATGTATGCAGGAGAGGGGTTGAAAGAATGACACAACTTGTTTTGATGGTGTCCAGTATATGCAATTCTACTTGACCTTTTAGTGAGTAACATAATTATGTAAATATTAGTAATATCTAATTCTAAAAACACATGAACTTTCTCCCAGCAATCTTATTCAGTGCTATTTTTAATTCTTCCAATATTGCCTACAAGTTATTTTCATAGACTATCTTGCTCCAATTGACTCCATCAATGGCAGTCTATGGCAGTTTATAACTACATTTTTTCTGGTAATCGGATATTGGCATTTGGAATGTATGATAAATTTAAATAAGTCTAAGAAAGGGTAAAGCTAAAGCTAATGTTGTCTGCTCAAGTAATACTTTTTGTCTTATGTGGCAACATTGTCATATTTTGTCAGGTTTGCATATTTTTTAAAAACATTTGTATGGAACTGTAGAAATGCTAGAGAAACTTATAGAAAATCAGATGTCTTAGAACAGCTCATTTAGGAAAATTCAGGATTCCACAAAACAAATTATGAATGTCCATCAACAGTTAAGTCAAAACTGTGTCTTTATTTGTCGTGGTTTCACCCCGGCTCAGCTGAGATCCACGCAGCTGCCTGCTCCTTAAAGGAAAAGAGCAGGGAAAAGGGAAGGGTGGGGGGGAAAGAGGTAAGGGAAGGGAAAAGGAAAAGAAAGGGGCAAATAACCCCGAAACCAAGAAATAAGAGGCCCGTGGGTTGGGATAAGGATAGTTTACTAAGATAACAGAAAGATAAAATATAACAAAGCTAACAGGACTTTAGAGCAAAAATATATGAAGCTGTTGATACACAATGCAGTTTCTCACCAAACCACACAACTCAGGCCATGCCACCCAGAGCCGTCCCAGAACCCGACCGTCCCCCAAGAACCGCGCGTCCCGGAGCCGCCCTCGGCCTTCCTCCCGTCAGCCCCCCGATATCCTGGGCAGGACGCAATTGGCGTGGAATACTCTCTTTGGTCAGTTGGGCCACCTGTCCTGGTTTTGCCCCTCCTTTCTCATGAAGAGCTGAGAAAGTCCTTGACTGTCTGACAGCAATTAAAAATATCAGGGTGTTACCAGCACTGCTTTCATTTTAACTCTCAAACACAGCATTCCATCCGCTGCTACAAATGAAGTTAACTCCATCCTGACCAAAACCAGGACATTATTATACTTTTGTATTGATGAATTATATTTTTATATTTGAATTGTTTCAATGATTAAACTTTAATGCTTTTGAAAAGTTGCTAAGTGCCATATTAGCTTCATTTGTTTTTTATTAGATTAGAAAGGTACATTATAATGAGGAAAAAAGTGTTTTTTTCTCTACTGTACTTCATCTAAAAAATGGGAGGGTGAAATTGATACAATTTTTTATTTCATGGAATTTTTCAACTGCCTGAATTTAAAGTGCAATTGTGAGGCAAGTTTGAATTGTTTTATGTGGTTGTGGGTTTTTTGCCATTTTTTTTTTTTTAAAAAAAGCGCAAAATAAATCACACTTCATAACAGATACTGATACTGGATACACATATGCTTAACTTTGCTGATCACTTCACTTCTAAGTTAAGTATTTGTGCAGGATAGACTGAAATTCCTGAATCAGAAATTATTTGAATGCAAAACTGGTCCTGCTTAAGGAAACAGATGATTAATATTAAACTCATATTTGGAGTCAGTTGCAAGAGCCTATGGACTTTCAGAATATAACTTGCAATATAGTTTACCCATGCTAGCATTATCCTTTGCTGTTTTGCAAGTTGTAGCTGTTTACCTTCATTAATAATATCCCTGTGTGTATAAAGTTATTATCAAAGTATTCCAGCCAAAATATTTCCTTTCCTTCAAATGTTGAGAATTAATAGGTAAAAGAAAGAACAAAATTTGGCACAGTGACCAGTTTGTAGTACTTCTAATGCTAGAGGAAAAGGAATGTAATCCACCTCATTGTTCCAAGAAATTGTTTTTGGCTTAGCAAAGTTAACAGGAGTTAAAAATCCTAACCAGCCAGTTTGACGTTTAGTAAGGCAAATAGTACTTTGGAGAGTATAGCAAAAGACCTGTTGAATAAGAAAGCAGTGATTTTTATAACACTTCTTTACGCCATTTAATATTCAGAATTGTCACAAAAACTGGTGTGTGTACTTTTAGAATATGAGAAAAAAAACATATCCAAAACAGTTTCCTTTGACAGAATGTCCTCTGTCATACTTATTACCAAATTGAAATTCTTTCCATTTAATTTGAGAATTGGAACACCATACTATTTTAATAAAAAGCAGAACACCACTTTTGGTAAGGTCCTCATTTCAAATGTTTATGGATTAGGAAACAGATACATTACTGTTAAGAGTTTGAAGAACAGGAAATAGTAAAACTGAACCTAAACAAAAGCCATATACATAATGTTTACATCTACTTAAAATTCCTTTCAATGCTCTTGATTTCATTTGTATGTATAATATTCATCTACTTTATAGCAGAAATTTTTCTAATTGTTTTTGTTGAATTGTCATACTAACTACTAGTAGTACAGAAGATTAATGAAACTTGTTTAGCAGTAATGATTTAAAAGGTCAACTATAGTTAATTTTTAAAAATTTGTTCATGAAGCCTAATTGATCAGGAAAATTTGTATATGCCTTTTATTTGTTCCAGGCAAACTTAGAGATTTGTTTTCCTTTGGACATAAACTTGGTGTTCGTAAGTGCTAAACAATTGCCTTTGCTTTCATAATTGATTAATTCATTTGACAGGCCCAGATGCTGCCAAGGTTTACATGTATTCATTGTTGCAGGTTCCGTGAGCTGAAATGAAAATGTTTTTTTTTAACATGGTGAAGACTTAAACAGAAATGTTTTCAGGTCTGGAATCATAGCCCTTTCTCCTTGTGACTTGACTGAGACCCATTAGTCTCAACTTATGTTCTGATTCTGAAAACCAAAGCTTTCAGGTGAAATTTGTTTGCAATGTGCATATAAATTTCTCTGCCTTTCTTCTGTTCTCTGTAATTCACGTTTCCAACAGGAACTCTATCTGGAGATAACACGCTGTCTCAGTGTTTCAATCTCTCAATATCAATGCTTTCTGCATCATTAAAAAAAAAACCCAAAACCAACAAAAATCCCACAAAACTCCCAAACCTCTGTGTGTGCATGTGTTGCCATGCTTTTGGCTATGACAGTGTTAAGATCCCCACTAACAGCGTCATTCTTGGTTTGCTTTCAAAGTTCTGCTTTTTATCATGAAAGAGACTTTGGCAGATCTGCTACAAAACAGAAATAAATCCAGCCTATAAACTTAAGGTTAAAACCAGCACTGTTATTAATTTGACTCATGAACCTGATGGTTGCTCCCAATTATTTTATTTACTTCAATTCACAGACCATAAATTGCAAAATAGTAATTTATATGCTAATATCCAAGAGAAACAAATGAAAAAATTACATTCTTCAAAAAGCAATAATATAATGCGGGTTTTTTGCATTTTATATATTTTAAATATGTATTTCAGTTATTTAATGTAAAAATGTTTTCATAATGCTTATTTTTTTCAGTAAATTTGTTATGGAAGAAATAATTTCTTAATATTTTCTGAATCATTTATAATTAGTTATTGAGGTACCCAACTGTACAATTAACAGCTAAATTCAGCTGCATTTTCATCATCAAGCAGAGCTGATTTTTGCAGTTTATTTGTAGAGAAAAAAAAGAGAAGAGAATGGCAAAATTTAATAAATATCATTTCAATGTTCGTTCAGTTCATTGGTTTCAATATTTGCATGAACGAAGTTCCCAGTGAAATAGTGTTTGTCTCAATAGTTTTATGGCTGACTTCTGGGCTTCAAGTGAAATATTTGTATGCATAATCACAGTACTACTTATAAACAAAGATTAATTAGCATCATCTCAGTAAGGATCATTTGCATATCTAACAACTCCAAGTTACAATATTCATTGTAAGAATCTGAAGCTGGACCTTTGTACAATGTAAAATACAAGCTACAGTGTAAATTAGGCCCAAATTAATAATGAAAAGAAATATAGGGGAGGAAGAAGGAAAGAAACCACTGAGCGTGATCAGGGTTTAAAGATGATCTAGGTATAATTCCATAAATATGAGAGAAATGAATGATCAAGTCAGCTTTGCATGCTAATCTACTCAATGCTTGTCAAGCATTTTGACAAGCCTTATCTGTTTTTGGAGATAATGACAGAAAGAAATAGATGGTAATAGGAACAAACGGCAGAGAATTTCTCAAAGTTCTCTCCTTCCAGAGCAATCTGGTACCTAGTACTAAATATTGTTCACTGGGAGCAATCTGATTATCAGCCTTATTGTGAAATGGTGAACCTCAAATGAACCAGCTCATGAAAGGAAGAGGGTCAGGAAGAATCAGATGAACTTCACTATTATAACAACAGAAATATTATAAAGTTCAAGAATCCAAATATAAGTTTGTGCAGTTAAGGTGAATAAAAATGTATTTCAGTTGTAGCTTTCAGGTTAGTACTTAATCGTGCAACAGCTATTAACTGCCATAGCTGTGGAAAATAGTCTAGGATCAGACCCTTGTAACTGTTCTGAAGAGAATTAGGAAGTATGAATGGAAATTTAGGATTCTGGTCAAAGATGCGAAGTATAAACCCAGTAATATCAGTCTACTCCATTTGAAAAGAAACTATTGTTGTGTACGGTGTCTAGAAAGTAAACCAGTTAAGGATAAATATTATAAATAATTGAAAAATTTTCAATAAGTAATGGCTTTGGCAGTTGTGGGAAGCATAGTTTCAAACTCACGGCAATAAAACCTTAATATCACTCTGAAGACCATATTATGTATTTGAACTCTTCGTCAACAAAGTAGTTTCCTGTAAAATGTTTCTCTTTTTTTTATTAGTCTGTCTTCTCAAAATGCAACCAGACCCTGTTCCTGAGGTAAGGGACAAAATGACAATTGATTTGATAATATAGTATTTTTGTAGTATTACATGAGCTATTATTTAAACACAGCTGTTTCAAAATTGTGAAATACTTTTAATAGACCTTAAAGAAAAAATAAGTTTGTTTCTTCAAATTTCCATTAATCAGTTAAAAAGCCAAAAAGGTTATTACATGTGAACACCTTAGTTCTTTTTTTCTAACTTCATACACACGCTGCTTTTGCATTTCATTAAACATGGCAGTGTGCTTTAACTTTCAAATTTTCTTTGGCTAGGTCTGATTTCATCACACATTAATTGAATTGACAAAAAAATTGCATGAAGCATGACTGATAGCTTTCGAAAGTTATCTCAGTTTTTTCTGTGTGTCATGGATTATGTGCTTCACAGCTAATCAGTTACTGGAAAATATACAATATTGATCAGCTACAAATATTAATTAACAACTTATTCAGAAAAAAAAGGCTCCTAAAATAAAGAAACCTCCTTCTGAGCCCTATACTGATTTTACAGTAGTCATCAAGAGTAGTTCAGAAAGGTTTAATATTTGAATTGTCTTTTTAAAGTATTCAAGCTGATGTAATATTAGGATGAATGCATGTCTTGTTTTATTTTGAAATGTAAAACAGCCAGCCCTTTAAAAGGTCAGACTTTGCCAAGAAATTTCAAATGGAGCTGGTTCAGATGCCACCTGTTTTTCCAGAGTATGTTCAGGACAGCTGTGGAAGTGGTATGATGATCTGGGGGAAATGAACCTACTAGTGACAAGCAATTTGTGTGTGAAGTTCTGAAAATATTTTACCTTTATTTTCAACATGTCAGTATTAAGTCATGCCAATTAATTCTTTTCATGGAATAATATTAAGATGGTGAATTATTAAAGAGACTATCAGTATCACATACTCCTTTAATTCCTGTTTGGTTGGTGACAGAGCTGGTCTAGAGTGATAAGAAAATCACATGATAGATAATTAATGCTACTACTTTTATACAGTTGCTGTGTGTGCAACCATTTTATGCCTCAGTAAGAAAGAGACATAATATTGGCTTCTTTTAGTGATTTACTTCATAACATTTTATCCAGTGGTATTAAAATGGCTACAATTTTTTTTCAGATGCATTGATAGTGTTTGAAAACTGTTGTCAAACCATTCCTTGCTTTGTGACCATGCTATTCATGGACAATACAAGATTAAATACTTGTCACTGCACTCAGAATTCTCTGGGAGAACACGTGTTTTACGCTACACAGCTTAAAACACCTTTAGCATAGCATAAGATACCTTTCCATCTATCCTAACTTACAGTCAGAGGCTACTGATTAATTACTTCTCTGCTATGATAATTTTATTAAACCCAGGCTGTCAATATCTTATCTTGGAGGTATGGTGTTTTAGTGGTAAGTGTCTGGATGCTCAAAAAGATAAAAAGTTTTACAAAGTTTCCTTTTACTCATTTCATGAACTTGCTTCTGGGTATGTGGGTTTTTTTCCCAATGATTCAAACATCCCTTATGAGTGTGAAAGAAATATAATTGCTATTGCCTGTATGTGAAAAATTGCTGAGGACCAAATTCGGTTTAGAGTCTTAGCTATTCCCAGTGAAGTAAATTCAGCTCCTGGGTCTTCAATAGTGTGATGGGACAGCTCTGTAGGACATCACGTCTCCCCAGGGCATGTGGGAATCTTCTGAATTTCCTCTGCAGGGATTACCAACGTGGGTCTTCTAAAGGACAGGCACAGTTAAGTAATTTTCAGTCCTCTTTCCTTTAAAATAGCCTGTCAAAGCAAGTAAAGCTGTGAGGGGGAAACAAACAAGTCAATTTTAAGGTATATGTTTATTAACATTGTATAATTGTTAATTAATAATTTTATGCAACCATTATAGATTTTGTTTTCTTTTTTTTTCTATATAAAACCCCTGGTTTTCAGTAAAACTGCTAATTTTCAATTAACTCATATTTTTACATATGAGTTTAACTTAAGCAATTTTAAAAAAATCTATTGGTTTCTCCCAAACCAGTGAAGTTTTCCCAAGTAATAGAGAAGGTGTGCAGTGAGTGGCGTTTTACCCTTCCTGGCCAATGAAAACATATTGATCATTTCAGCTGCTTTTCTTGAAATCATAGCAATGAGGGAAGTAGTTTGGGAAGGAAGCTGGCTTTGGCTTATCTCAACCCTGGACTGGAACACCTGCTGAAATGATGTTGAAGAAAATGAAGATGGGTCAGAGTAAACATTTTTCTCTGTCCTGTGGTCAAGCAGAGCTCTAGGCATTTGGTGTTATGTCACCATATATAGTTAGAAAATATTGACGATTTTGATGAAATTGGATAGAGAACAAAGCAGTCTGATATGGAAAATTAGTAATAAATTCCTCAGGTGTCTGAAAAGCCAGTCAAAATATTCTTGTCTGTGTCTTCATGGTAACTAACCAATTGTTTTATACAGTGCTTTAATTGGGTACCCTTGTAAAATCATCCCAGTTCCTTGAGAGAAATGTTGAGGAAAATAATCCTTAACTTTTTGTCATTGTTAACTAAAAACAATGACTGCTAGCATACTGAACCTCCAGATTTGTTTTCGAGCCATCACTTAGCTTTGAAGTGAGCTTTTTGTTTTCAGTAGGATGGTTTTTGACTCAACACATAGAATTCTGATGTCATTTTATGGTATATCTATTTGAGGTGTCTCATGATTTAATTCTCTGTTAAAAGCTGATATTCTTTACAGGATTGTTTCTTGAATAATAAGACATAGGCTCCTTTGGCTGAACTGCTGTGATGTCTGACAGACATGTCATGATTAGGAAACCAGACAAATACAGGAAAGTGGACATAATGAAGTCATGATAGCAGATTTTTATCCATGTTTTTATTTTTTTTAGCTTGTAGCATTCACTCTTAAAAATGAGGTCAAAGTTACCTGCTAAAAGCAAATACTTGATATAAAGAAGTTTGAAAGTCATTTTACAGCAAAAATATTGGTAAAGCACTCAGTTCTATCTAGTAAGCACTTTGAAGTATATCTGTGTTAACCTCATCTTACCCTGCCATTACAGAGTGATGAAGTCACATCCTTGTGTATTTCATTCATTCATCTTCCATTGTGATGTTTCTTTTATTCTACACTTTGGCACTAAAGCTTCTACAAGACTTTCATGAGATACTTTTTTCTAAATGCTAGGAAACAAAAAACCTTTTCTTTAGATCTGTTAGCCAGATGTGCTACACGGGTACCACTTAGTAGTTGAACTTGGAGTTTAGTCTTTTTTTTTTGAGTTTCAACAAAATCCAAGGCTTTGTTGTCTCTGAAGAGATTGTGCTTTTATTTATGCAAAACCAGTACTACATGGACAACATAATTTTTATAGTCTGGATAGTATAAAAATAATTGAGAAGTAATGATGCAAACCAGTCAAAGAATAAACAAAACAAAGAATAAACAAAACAAGGAAGAGTTGAAAGAACTGTGTGAAGATTGCAGTGGTAGATGGATTTTGATTTAAAATTTTCATGAGCTCGGTTCATTAGCTTACCATTATCATTGTAATGACGAAGCTGGGTTTAAAATTGTATTAATTGTACAAACATATAATCTCTGTGTCTTGAAGCTTACCTTGAACCAGTGCTGCTCGGTTTTTAATTGTAATAATAAGGATCCTGACTGCTGTATGTAAGACTGCTGCATATAAGATTAAGCAACCCTTACTTACCTTGTCATCTGCATAAATGTTCTCAAATAAAAGCTGATGGGAGTACTTAGGATTAGATTCCCAAGGCCAGCTAATTTTCCTGATCTGATTCTTGTCTCATTGTGGTATAATGGAAATATAAAACAGCTGTTAGCAACCGTTACATCAGAGTGACGGTATCTGCTGTGTGCAAATGACCTCTAAAGCCAAAATATTATGTTTAAAGTGTTAATTAAATTTCTACTTATATGCAGTATTGGTAGCATTTGGGAGACTTGAGCTTTTCTACTCATACTAAAGCAATCAGGAAGGATTCAAAAAAAAAAAAAAGATTTGGATTTACATTAGGAAAATAAAAGGAAGTGTGTATTGTTCTCCAGAACACTGGCTTTTAGTCAGATGCTCGTTTTGATGGGTTTGTTACCAAACAATAAGCATGTATTCCTGGTGCTAATAATGACTTTTTGCATACTGTAAAAAAGAATGGGTTTGTTGAAACCGTTCTTATGCCTGTTAATGTTACTACTATTGTCATATTTGGCACTCTGTAAAGGTAAATTAAAATAATTTCATTCCATAGAAAGAATAAAAATTCCATAGTTTATTATACTGTTCTCTCAGTACTCCTCTTAGAGAGAAATGATGAGCCTCTTCGGTTCTGGCTGATATCTTTTTGCTATGTACAAGGTCTAGGGAGGACTGGAGGTTATCCTTCTGTGTTTTAGAACAATAGAGTTTTTGCAATTTCCTCTTTTCAGTTTAATCTGTCATGAGAATTTCAAGTTTTCCAATTCTTCAGCCTTTATTAGAGTCTGTGCCATGAGAATGAGTTATCATAGATTTTAATTTTCCTAATACAGATTTCTTTTCCCATTACACATTTATGTGATAGCACCTTTAGTAACAGCAGAAATTTGCACTTTATTAATTCATGCTTATAATAAAACCTGAGATGGGGAGGGGGGAAGAGTATAGAACAAATGCTAATCAATTTTTCTGACACACTAAAGATCTTTAAGATAGGCTGAAAATGGGCCAGCAGTTGTCGTAGTAAAGGGAATGAAACACAGTAGTATGATTTTCTTGACAATAGAGTGTTATTATTTGATGGCCAGCATGAGCAATGCAGCAAGCTGAACTTGAAACATTGTATGAATTTTGTGGTTTTGTGGGGAATGCATGCATATGTTCAAGCTACTTCCATCTGGATTGCCTTTAAGTCATTGCAGACTTGTGAGTGAATTACTGTACAAACTTTTAAGGCTTGTAATGTCAGGTAATGTAATACGATGGTATATGAAAGAAAATCCAAAATATCTGCATTGCTACCACTCCCAGGAAGATTTATTTTTTTTGAGATCTAAGCCTACTTGAATCTAAATATTAGAGATAAATTTCAAAATTCTCTTAATGCTTGGTTTTTAAATGAAATTTCATAAAAATATTGCCTCTTAAATACAGATCAAATTCAGAAGCTTGCCTGGAAACATGCAGGAACGGCTATACTCCTGTCACTAGGAACTGAGAATAAAGCAGGTGTTGGAGACTCATGGGAAATTTATCTGACCTACGGAAAAAGTATCCTGACAGCAGTATCAGCAGTGTTCCAGACTTCCTTTTTGGTTTTTTTTTTTCTTTTTGCCTTAGGCTTTGGAAGACCAGGTATGGGACCTGCTGCATGAAGCAGACAGAGCTGCAGAGGAGAACAAAGAAAAGAGTCAGGTTTATGATGCCATGGCAGAGACCCTTGGGGATGCATGGGATGCCCTCGTCATTATGTTAGAGAAGCGACAGGCACTTCTGGAACTTACTTCAGTGTTCTTTGAAAATGCTCTGGAGGTTTGCATTTAAATCAAATTACTCATAATTTGAAAATGTCCACCTCTTACAGATACTCTATCCATTGTAACATTACTCTGCTATATGTGTTCATTGCATTCCTAAAGTTAAAGCAATTAAGAAAATAAAATCTCTAGAAAAATCCTTCCTTTACCACCTTCTGAATAGTTCATCATGAAACTGAACAAAAGAAGACATGTAGACTTTAAGAAATATCTTAGTTGTGATGTCTTGAAAATTTGTAATTGCCAGAAAAATTACAGTGAGTGATAGTAAACGTACCAAACCCTAAAGTAATTCAGTGGTTATTCTGCAGAACTTATTTCATTCTTAGTGATTCAAATAATTTGGCATTGAAAGAATTAAATTCTCAGATGCCTTTGCTAATCTTGACTGAAGGTTGGCTACTGAAGGCTTTACACTGAAATATTCATACAGCTATTGTAATTATGTGAATTAATCATTATTCTAACTTTCCAGTCTTTTACCTGAGATGTCCATGTGCAGATGCATACAAAAAGACAGCTGTGTGATCTTGGAGACAGCTTTCACAGTGTTGCATTTCCTCTTCTACTCATTTCTCTGTATCTCAAGAAGATTCTTCAGGTGTAATCAGAACTCAAATTTCAAATATTGATACTTAATGGATTTCTTTTATTGCAGAAAAAGAGTGCTTTTAATCTTAATCAGTTTCACTATAGGTTTCAACATCTTTGCTTATGCTGAAACACAAGTCCGAACTCCACTGGTTTCTTCATTCTTGAAATGAAGCAGTAGAATTGATAAAGATTGGCTAAGATGTAGAATAAGTGTCTCCAGTCTTTCTGAGCTACTGACACTTCAAATCACACCTGCAAAGGCAGAAGCCAAATAGATAATTCCAATTGTAGTTTTAACCGTCTCCGCAGATTAGCAAACCTTCTCTAGATATTCCAGTCTGTTTCAATATTTAAAATACGAAACCCATGGAAAAAGGAGCTGTAAAGGAATAACCTAACTTCAGTCTTCTTTACAGAGATGCTGTTTCCCCATTATAAGAGGTAACTGTTTGCTGCAACATTTAGTTGACTTAAATTTTCTGCCTTAAAAAGATTGCTTTGAAAATTGTATTTCTGTCTGATATTGCCCTTAAATATTTTGGGGTTTTTTTGTTGGGTTGATTTTTTTTTTCTTTTCTCTCAATATTATAATGTTAGAGGTAACTTCTGGGAAGGAGACCTATGTTAGTTTTCATGTTAAAAGATAGCAGATTCTTCCATAATAATTTATTTTCAGTGGGTCTACAGGCTATGTAAGAATAATGATTCATAAAGTAACAAACTGTGATTATAGAGTATGTCAACTGAAAATCATGTTCCCTCAATCAATGAGAACCTCAAAGAAACAGGAGGTGTATAGAAGCCACAAAGAATCTGTCACTAAAAATGCTTTTTTATCCAGAATTCACAAATTCTCATGAACTTTTCTGGTAATACAGAGATTACGATGGAGTTCTGCAAAAGTAAATTATACTCTGTTTCTTCCTGTTCTTTGTTTTCTTAATGCAGTTTGCTGTCAAAATTGACCAAGTTGAAGATTTCCTGAAAAATACCCAAGAGTTTGATAATATTGACTCTCTGAGAGAACTCCTTCTGCAGCAAGAGCATCATACAAAAGGTACTAACAGTATTCTATTACTGATGGTGCGTGACTGTTCATTGACACCTTGAAGGATGATTTTATTCTTCCTCTGTGTATTTAAAAAAAAAAATTGAAAAATTAAAAAATTCTTAGAGCAAATATGAAAATGCTTTTCTTGAGAAATACGTAGGTGAAATAAGTCTTTATCAGGCTTCCTAAAAGATATGAAGCTTCTAGTTTTGAGCTAGCTCTCTTGTGGCTCCATCTTTGTTGCTGCAGAGCAGCTTGTGGTGAGATTGTATTCTGATTTCAAGGCAGTGTAGATCAGGTGAGCAAGCAAGTTCTAAAACCATTCTCTGTTCCCAGCTATCAATGAATTAGCATTTTCCTATGGAAATCTTTCCATTACAAAATTTCCGCTCAGCTCTAATAACAATCCCCTGCAAAGTCCTAGTTTCTTGACAGTGGCCAAAGGAGAAGTCTGTCCTCTGTTTTCCTTTGCTTATGGATGGGGTTTGAAGCAGAAGTGAAGTGAAGGTGGGAGCTATGAGATACAGGTCAAAACTACCCAGATTCACAATCTATTTGCCTACAGTGGTTCCCTGTATTTTGCTTCTGCCTCTGAGAATTGGGGCTCTGCTTCACTTTCCCATTGAGTTTTCCAACCAGTTCTGCAGCTAGAACTGTAATATTCTTGGAAAAAATTATATGCTTTCCCTTCCACCATAACTTTCCTGAACATACGTTTACCTAGAACATGCCTTTTGTGTGCCTTCGTTTTGTTCATTCAAATTTTCATCATTAGTGGAGTACCATCTGAGATATTTTTAGCTATATTGAATGCCAGGTATTTTTCTCTGGAGACTGAATTGAGAATTGAACTCAGGAAACTCATATATGGGTTTTGGGGCTTCCAATTCAGTGTTCATTGGAGCAGTATTCTTACTGTGTAGCAATTATAACCTAACATCCTGTAAGTAAACTATTGCTGAAAAGAAGGTCTATAACTGTAAGAATCAGTTGAGATGATTTGCCAGGGAAAGACTGCTTTGCCAGGGATAAGCTTTTCCTCAGTTTGGGGAAAGTGGTTGCAATTGATTGGCATCTTAATCTATCTTAACCACGTCAAATTTGGAAAACTGATATTGAACTGTTTGATAAAAAAGTGTTTGTATCTCTTTCTGCAAGGGGGATGATATACCCACTCCAAAGTAAGGTGGATGAAAATACGATAAGTAGATTATCACAAATGTTTATCACTCAAAAAACCCACCCCAGTTTTGATACAAGTGCATCTCAAATAAGATAATAAACAATTTGAAGATATATGAATTACTATAATTTATCCATTTGTATATTTATTGCATTTTGGATGGACTGAAATAGAATATTGGTGATTAATACCACCTCTCTGGAAGGTAAGAAGTAAACCAGACAGGCTTCTTGCAGTGAGCTCATGTAAACTATAGTCTCCTGTTAGCCCTTGGTGGCTGAAGAAGTGGATATTCTGTTTCTGCATCTTCCCTAGGTGTGCTCCATATGAAAGGTGCTTTGCCTTGAGTTACCAGTAAATGTACTGAGCAGGGAAGATGGCTGTTTTAGCTGTTTGCTGCCTGTCGTTGGATGTTTCGCTAGCAGCTCCTTGAAACATTCCTTTCTTCATGCCTACCTTGCCTCCTATTCTGGCTTGGCTCCCCTTCTTCCCCACTATGTATCTAAATATTTTATCTTTTAGTTTGAGACCTATAAATACTGATCACTGTCTCTTCGATAGATTTTGTTGCTTTCAGGAGCTGCAAGACAGGCACATGGCTAGTAGGCCTTTAAAAATAGTAGTCCACTGAGGACTACTATTTTTAAATAGTCATGAGTTGGTCATAAGGTTATACCAGCCCTCAGACAGGAGAAAATTTTCTTTGAACTTATATAAGAGACAAAGACCTAAACTTTGCTTGTATCACTAATGAAAAACTACAGAGGTACTGACGCCCATAGCAACCAGGGTTGGAAATTCCACTTCAGCTCATCTCAGGACTGGGAAACTATCAAAAAAACCCATTTTGGAAAATCAGTATCAGTTCTGGGTGTTGTCTCAGTTGCTGACATTATATGTGTATCTATATTATGTGTATCATTACAGGTACATATATGTATATCTATACAGGGTTACACATTTTTAGGTTTATATAAAAGCTGTCCAAATTGAAATATTTTAGGTTTTGTACCTTCTAAAGTAAGTATTTATAACCTGTTCATACAATGCATGAAAATACACTAGTCATATATGCAAATTTTTAAAATACTTGAGTAATTTTTGAGATACACTACTAGAGTTACTTAATCACTTTTTTTTTTTCCCTATGAAATTCTGTTCTTACAGAGCTTTTGGAAAAGTCACTTGCTCTTTTAAACAAAAGCCAGGAGCTAACTGAATTCATAGAGGAATTCAAGTGTGAGGGGCCAAATGCAAATCCAGAGCTGATTCAGGGAGCCCAGAGCAGCTGCTTGAAAATTGACAATCTCCTTGAAATGCTACAAGACAGGAGACGGCAACTGGACCGATTTCTGAAACATCAGCGTCAAGGCCTAGAGCAGGTTCTGCAAATTTGTTTGTGGCACCAGCAGGAGAACCGGGTAAGATAGAGTATTACCTAACTTCTGAATATTTGTCTTTGTATCTAGAACATCCTCATAACTTATTTTAAAGGAACGTTAATGTCTTCAAAAGAACTATTTCTATTATGTGGATCCCTCCTCTGAGTTATGAAATGTGATGCTTCAAACGAAATTAGATGCTCTTCTGACTGGATTCCCAACACAAACAAACCTCTAGCCATATGAGCAAAAGCAGTACCTGCTAATAGCAACTACAGCAGGCTGCTTTTGGAATAGTCAAAGAGAAGATATAGCGTGGTTAGCTAGCTACTGTGTCTGAAAAGAGAGGAATATTTTGTGCTTGGAGGCAAATCAAAATTCTTTTGGGTACTCTAGTGACAAAGTTTTCCACACCTGCAATCTGTTTCTATTTCTCCCCTTATTTCTCCCAACTTAGCTCTCATCTATTACTGAATTTCTCAAATAAAATTGATTTTGTACCTTTCTTTCAGACCTTAGGTATGTTTAAGCCTCACTCTTCCTCTTTCTAGTCTTACTGCTCTTTGTCGGTTCCATTTCTCATCTCCCAGCATTCAGATCAGATAGCATTTTTGTGTTCTGCATTATCAGAGAAACTTTTGACTCTCTCCTCTCATTGTTCTTGAGAAACACCATGGGACTTCAACAACTCATTAGAAAGATAATACAAGGGGAGTCCTGCTCCACGTTTTTGAATACTAAGTATGCTGAGGAGGAGGAACCCATGTAAATTTAACAGCCAAAGTCTAACCAAGACTAAACCTGAGTTATTTTCAGCAAGATAAGAACTTTACTCAAGAAGCACAACTATTTGTAATTTTGCATAGAGACAGCAAAACCATCAAGGTACACAAACTCACTGCCTTGCTACTCAATATCAGTAGCTGCCAGAAACAGAGAAAGAATTGCTTATTTAAGAGAATAAAAAAACCAAATAAAAATAGATTTGTCTTATGGAAGTGTTCTAATCTCAGTATATAGTTAAAAAAAATAGCTGACACAAATACTGGATAACAAGAGTTACAATATAGGAGGCTATATTCATTCCTGTCCAAATCCCTGCAAACCACCTAGTGCTTGCTCAGAGATACAGATTATTGCTGCTGTTAGTGGTTTTGATTCTTTTCAGTATCACCATGTAGTTGTACCACAGAAGAGCCTCAGAAAGAAATGTTTCAATATAGTGTATTATAATAAATTCGCAACAGCTACCACTCAGTGTTCAATATTGTTCTAATTCACTACATTGGAAATAAGTCCTATTTAATCTAGAAAAATGGTCCTTCCTCTACATTAAAAAGTATTAAATGTTCTATTCAATAGTAAACAAGCAAAACATTCAAAATGTTTGAAACAATTGGAAATTGCTTGCTGATGGAGAGTAAGGGGTAAATAAGTGGCGTCTTTTTGCTGCTTTAAAAAAAATAACAAATTCACATTGTCTGAGATGTTAAATGCCACCAATTCATAAAATTGACTAGAGAAATCTACTTGTCCTCATCACATGAAGGACAAATGGTTAGGAGTAACCACCTAGAATTCACCCTAATTTAGGTGGGATTGAAAATATTATGCAATTAATTTTTGTTTCCATTATATTTCAGGTATGTGCTCACATCACAAAGCTTAAGTACAGAAACTGTTTTGTACTGGCAGGTTTTGTGATCATCTGTGAGAGTGGCCAGCCAGTATTTATCTGTTAGCACATGCCTGCATTCAGTTTAAAGCTATTATACACACAGAGGGACAAGTTAAAATATTTTTTAAGATCATGCTTATCAGAATATACTTGTTTAGCATCTGCATTAGAGTCAAGTCTGGTATAATGTATGATTTGTACATCTATGACAATTTATGTGTGTTAATTGTGGACAAATAATATACTCACATATGAACACAAACACTGGAAAACTTTTAGAGGCTTTATGTAAAATTTCTCTCTGGCCTCTATCCCATCGTGCATGTATTTCTGAGTGATGATAGAAATTAAACTCTCAAATCACCTCAGCACATCTG
Organism: Gallinula chloropus; assembly: GCF_964237585.1. NCBI lineage: Eukaryota > Metazoa > Chordata > Aves > Gruiformes > Rallidae > Gallinula > Gallinula chloropus. The sequence continues at coordinate 25,160,888 of NC_140090.1, read as the reverse complement.
AAAACTAATATTCCAATTTCAGTACATGACTGAGCTCTTGATGTCTAATGATGCTACGTATGCAGGAACTGCATATTGAAGTCCCACTGATGCTAATGGGAGTCCAGGGGATACAGAGAGAGCGCAGTGCTGGAGATGAGCTCTGCTGTGTAAGATCCAGGGGTGGATTTTGCTCTTTGTATTGCCTCCATTTTGTTAGGCATAATTATTTAATGCAGAAGGCTGCATAATCTCTGCGTTGCTTTTTTAAAAGAAAAGCCAAGCAGCTGTAAAGATTACTACATGGTACTGGGTTCTGAAGAATTAAAAACTGTGCACCTCCTTTGATCTCCAATTTGAATGCAGTGATGTGATAGTCATGATTGTAAGATGTAACATGGGTTTTTGGGTATTTTCAGTATGTGGAAGCATACTTATTTTCCATTTAGAGACAGGTATCTAACCTTCCTTTATGAAAGTGTCAGTATCATATTTTCTCATAACCCCTTTCATTAATGAATATGGGAAGCAGATTGGCCTATTTTGTGTATAATTAGTTATCATTGGAAGAAGATTTATGAAAGTAATTTTTCTTAATCATTCAATTCATGCATATGTGAGGCAATTAAAATTATTCATGGTACTTGGTCACACCAAGGGCAGAGAAAAGAGCTGAATAAAACTCAGGGGCAGGTGAGTGCACCCATATTTGCTATCTTGGCAGATACATGGAAAAAAAGACGATCTTGGTGTAAGTCACAGTTTCCTCCTTTATTTAATTTTCATTTAAGGTAACTTAATTGACCTGAAAAAAAATCAAGCAGTGTAGCTCAGTGGGTTAAATGCTGCCATCGGATTTTACCCCAAAAAAAGACGTCCATTTTTTCCTTCCTTGTAATCTTTACATAATAAATTGATAGGTTTATGATCTTACTTGCCTAGAGGAATTTTTTTATGGTAAGTTGTGAAAGGTTCCTTTGGTTTTGACTTGAAAGCAAATTTCCTTTATGAAAAATGGAAATTTTCATTTGAACATCTGATAATACGGATCTGGAAATCCAGATGTGTAAATCCACATATATGAGAAATCCACAGCAGTAGCTAATGTGTGGAGAATTGGCTAAACAGACTGTGTCTGATGCTGTGCTCTATGCCTTTTTTTGTAATACCTGTATTTAGCATAGTGCTGCTACTGATTGCTAGAATAAAAACATTGAGTTTCTCTGACAGTTTACAGGCAAATGTGAAGATTATAATCTCATGTGTAAAACTATTTGAGTCATCAAAATATTGTATGAAGTTCTGTGAAGTTTTGCTTTCATGTTTCATTTCAGCACATTCTGCAAAGCCCTTTTTCATAAATATCAGAAATCATATTTTACAGTGAATACTAAGGCATTTAAACCTAGATGGGTCTAAGTTACTCAAAACTCTAGAATCAGATCATTTTAAAATTACTTCTCTCCTAGGTACTTCTGGTGAAATCGTGGTGCCCATGACCTTAGCAGTGTTTTTATTGCTGTCTTAATTTCTGGCCAATGCTTCTCCTCTTGGTATTTCCAAATGTCTAATTCCCTGTCCTTTTTTTCATCACAGTGTTAGCTTAATTCCTTTTACTACTCTTGCATGTATGGTGCGATTTTATAGGATTTCTAGACACCTGTCAGGCATTTAACAAAGTCAGCTTATTGTGAATGCACTGGAGGAATTATTTGGGCATAGCTCGTCCTGCAGTTCAGAGTAGGTACATCTAAATACATAGTGCAGGCTGTTCAAGTTCAAAGTGACTGAGGTATAGGCATATTTAATTTATGACATGTAAGTATGTGTGTTTTAATACATACAGGAAGAAAGGGAGTGAAAAACCAAGGTTTTTCCTAATGGGAATGATTTGTAGAAAGAAAAGTGTGTTACATTTTTTGTTTCTGTTTTCAGCTAAATTTGCCCCTTCTCTCTGTAGTCTCCAATTAGTGTCAGATTGTTCAAAAGCTTTGGTAGAGACCAGAACAATGTATTAGTGTATGAACTTTGAATTGATGTGTGCAAGAAAATATTCCCAGCCACACAGGCATTTCAGATGCAGGGCCCAAGCCTGGCAGTGTGGGGACACAGGGTGGACAAGCTCTGTCAGCATTCAATTTTTTCAATAAAAGTGTGAACATTAGGAGTGGAAACTGAAAGCAATGAAACTTAAGCCTTCTTTTGTAAGTGAAACTGTCTTGTAGTTATTTTAAAAATGGACATTCACTTCTCAATTTTTTCACTGACAAAATTATTTTTACTATTTATTTAGGTAACATCTTGGTACAAGGAAAACATCAGAAATTATTTTCACAAGCAAAACTTAGGTTCATCCCTTTTGGAAAACGAGGAGTTACTTCAAGAACTTGAGGAAATGGAAGTCAAAGTGAAAGTGAGATATATGATAATTCATTGGTAAAGCAATTTTAAATATGAGTCGTGAAATGTGAACTCAGGTATTTAATAGGCACATATAGGAGCAGATACTTGGTATGTGTACATAAGATATATATTTCTGTATGTCTAAAAGAGGATTTTTTTCATTTTACTACTTTTAATGCAGGCCCCCATGTTTCTGGGTGTTTTTCTCTTAAAACTTTTAAAGCTGTTGCTGAAGTAAAAGAAGAGTAATTCTTGATGTTATTTAGATGGTTCTTCAGTTTAGTGATAAAGTTCCGGACTGGTAGCTTACTTATTGGAGTATGATACAAAAAATAAAGCAAAGCAATATTTTTTTTAGAAAAAAGTTCAATGTTCATAAAGGCAAAAAGCCAGCCACTTCTCATTGTCACTGAAGAGGTATCTTTTCAATTTCTTGGGAATAAAAGTAATTGAAAATATTATATTTATTGAGAATATCAGTTTACCAAAGAATAAATGTGTTACCATAATTCATATAAGAAGGAATGGATTAAAGATGATGTTGATATATATGTGTGTGTGTATATATATATATACACACACAAATATATATGATATTTGTATGATGTAAAATGAATATATTTAGAATCTTTTTTTTTAGATAACTCAGTTGTGCAATCCTCAAGTAAGTGCTGTTGCTGGGTCAGGATCATTTCTCACTGTATCATTTTCAAGTAATTGTATTTGGATAACTCAACTGAGCAGAACCTTTTAATCCGAAAAACATTCCGATAGAAACAAATGTCTTTCTAAAGGCTATTGTGTTGATAGCAACTAACAGGTTATGACTGTTCACAGTTATGTGGTAGTAAAATGTCACACGTTTCCTTGTTTGCATAATTTACAGTTAACTGTTTCAGAGTTGTCATGTAAGCAGAATACAATCATATTTCTCGTGTTTGTCCAAGCAGCATGTCAAAAAACCACATTTTCTTCATCTAGGGAAGGTAAGTATGAAAAGCTGAATTCTGCTACAAAGTCTGAAGACCTTTGGCACAAGAAAAGCAGAAGATAAATAGTAAATGAGTAAGCTGTGGGGTGTTTCCAGAGAAATAGGGACCCAAAAAGTATTCCTGAATTTCACAGTTAGGAAAATGATCATTAATATTCCCCATGTTTGGTATTGAAAGGTGATTCTGTTGTCTAAATTAGAAATGATGCTGTAAGTGCAAAGGAAAGAACAATGTACATTTTATTTTGTATAATAATAATTTTCAGGGTTGAGCATCCAGAAACTAACTTATAATTGTAACACTTATTAGTAGTTTCACCTAACAGTTCTCCTCCGGTACATTACATAGGAGATCGTTTATATCATCTTACTGTATTGCTGGGTTTTTTTTTATTTTAGGGTCACTTAAGTGCTTAGCATCAAAAATTTATTTAAAGTCCATGTGAGTTATGATTTAGAACATCTTTCTTACTGTTAGCATTCTACTGTTCTTACTGGCAGCATGTTCTAGGAGAGGGAATTTGCATTAGACATTACTGAATGTATTAGTTATGCTTATGACGTGCAAAAAGAGTGGCTAGGTTGAACTGCACGCTGCAAAGATATTTCAGAAATCTGAATTATGGGGTTCGGTGCATTAGTTTACACAGCACTGAACTGCTGATGTTAAAACCAGAATAAAGGAGGAGCCTGGCATCTTGACATTACAATTCAGATAAACTATTCCAATCAAAGGTGTATTCCAGTAAATATTTGTGAGAGCAGAGATTAATATTAGATATCATAACGAAGTGGTGTTTTGCCTGTACGGTTGGAACACACTGCAATAGAAAGCAACCTAGAAATGAACTTGTCATCTTTGCCCACAGACTAAACAAAACCAGCCTTATAACATGTAGAAACATGAAATTCCCTAAAACTTAAGCAACACAAAGGCATTCAGCATCCAGTCACTGTTCTGTAGCATTCAGACTCTATATATATTTTGGAACTTCAGTGCTGTTGTGCGAAGTATTCACTCTGGGAAGCTGTTGACTCCATGCAGAAGACTGGGGAAGGCCAGTGAAAAACTAGGTATTATATTAAAATAATTACTTTACTAATCCTGGAAACACAAATATTATTTCATCGGTATTCCTGTACATGGGTGCACAAAACTCCCTTAAGCCACTTTTCCTGTAAAATTTTCATTTCAGTTGCTTATAGAATGTGATGCTATTGACCAGAGTCACTACTTTCTAGTGTACAATCTTTCACCCCAGTAATGACACAAATTCCTTTCAAATCTGAATTTACAATTAGCTGTTTTGTTCAAATGAACCTACTTTTAAAAAAAGGTTGTATTTATTCTCTGTAGATGACTGTTCCTAATTATTGCATAGCACTCCACTGCTTTTTATGCAACTGGAAAATTTCTTAAGCAATGGTTTTATATTTTCTTCCAAATCACCTATGAAGCTATTAAATATAATGTGGCAGGAACATGTTTAAGAACAGAATGATTTAAAAATACACAATACCAGCCATTTATTTAGGAAACATCTATGATACCCAAAATATGTTTTCAGGCTGAATTCAGGCAAAAAAATACTGCAATGTGTAACAACTCTGCTAAATCTGTGCAAGCTAATGTACTTTGCAGAGAATGATGTCTGTAAAATGGCACCTTGTTACATTATCTGATATAAAGCCATGCAACATATTGGCATATTCTGCTTTTAGGAGCTCTAGGTTAGCATGGATTTTATATGTGTGCTTGTGATCACCACCCATTTGGTTATTTGCTGGGAACTTTTATGATAGAGTCTCATCAGAATTATTATCTACTTGTTTGATTTTTGTCATATGAGATTGTTCTGTAAGGACAATCTTTCTCCCTGAAGTCAAGAGTCATTATGTAAAGTGTGACAAAATTGTAAAGCACTCACCAAAATATTTCCAGATTGACATGTAAAACGGGGGAAAAAATCCCACCTCAAAACCCCCATAAACATAGCTACAGTATCATTCCATGTCATATGGAAATGTTTAAGCATAGAAATGAAATCCATTTTTTCAAATAGAAAGACAACTAACTGCATTAGCGCTTCAAAATTCCTCTACCTCTATTTTATTGAGAAGTTTTTTTAATATGTCTGTTGTGTTAATGTTTTATTGAGACAAAAGCAGACACCAGTTTACACTGTGTCTATATTGCAAGCAATCTCTTTAGCAGTGGGAAAAATGCAATATCAGTTTTTTCTAGTAAACACTAAATCTACAAATGGAATTATCTTCCCTTCTGGAATCCCTTTAGTGTCCAACTTACACTAATTAAAAAAAAAAAAAAGTGAATATATTAATTTCAGAGTTAAATATATTTTCCAGAAGTCTTTAAAATTTTATCAGTTCATATACATAGCTATTTTGTCAGCTTATATAAGAGAATATGTAAATAGTTGTGAAGGTAATTTCTAATAGCATTCTGTTAGATGTAATAAGGGCAGTGACAAACTAGTCTTTAACTACTTTGGGATTTCTATGAAGATCTAAAGTGTTCCACATGATTTTTTTCTAGTAATATTTCATATGTATACTGTAGCTTTCAGGGCATGGTGAAAGGCTTCTTTTTGATAGACATGCATAGCACATGTCTCATAAGGAGTAAGAATGGAAAGTTCTGGTATTTGAACAGTTTCACATGAAAAAATACATGTGTTATTTAATATATGTGTTAACTAAATACACTAAGATGAACAAGACAAGTTATTTGCTTAAATTGTTCAGAAGCTAACCTAATAAGGATTTACAGGATTACCACCTTATTTATGTGTCTGGGCAGAGAGTGTGAAGAAAGGAGAAAGATTTATTATGTTCTCAAGTTCATATCTTATCTTGAACCTTGGCTCACTAAGAGGTGAAAACGGTGAAAACATTTTCACTATATTGTACAATAATAGAGACCAAATGTATGAATCCTTATTTTTAGTTGGAAAAAAAAAATCCCTCAACCACCCCAAGCATTAAAAGGGCTCATATACACCCTTCCTCCAAAGACATGAGTAGAGGAGAGGCAAATGTTTCAATGGGCATATCTGCTGGCACTAACTGCTTGCTGTTAGATTTCTGTCTGTATCAGAAGTGCCTGACATGGTAAAAAAGAACTGCTAGCACCACTTTGTGGCCAATTAACTTTAAGGATGAAGAAAAGTAGCATTCTGAATTGTTTGCATTTTATCTAGTTTCAGCTTCTTTTCAGGACTGAAAATGATGCAGCCAGTCTTCATTTTAAAAACGATTAGTAACAAGATGGAGACTACTTCTTTGTTTTGTAGTTCTGCGTGCTTATTTGATCTGGAGTAGCCATGCTATCTAATACCATGCTCTAATCAGGATGGTTCTTAATGATCACATTAAATACAGCTATCAATCAGTAGAATTAATTGCTATATTTGTTGACATTAACATAAGGGTAGAGAATATTGTATTTACCTACTTTCTTTTTCTCCCAGATCTCACAGCTAATGCTTAGACAAAAAAGCCTATTGATCTCACAATAGATGTTTAATAACCAGATAAAACTGTAGGTATTTCTACTTATTTTTTGCATATTTTTGAAGAAACTTTTACTTAGATTCACAATACTTACACTTCATCAGTTTTGAAACTCTTGAAAAATACCTGATTAATCAAGGAACTTAGAGCTCATTTTCTTTGCTAGATGATACAGTGACAGCAGGTGTTTAAAAGACTTGCTACTGAGAGGAAAGTAAGAATAGTGACACAAGCTAAGCAGAAACATTGAATATAGGCACATACAATGCAGTGTGTCTTCAATAGGTCAGAGCAATTCACACACAGTTCTTGACAAATTGAAAAGTCAAGGTAATAGTAGGGTTTGTGTTTCGGCGAAAATGAGCAACAAATATTTAGTGCTGATATTTAGGAATTTAACATGTAGAAGAAGAACAGAAAGAGCTTACAAAGATTTTTTTTCACTGTGTTTTTTATGCCCTGTTGATGGAAAGTATAGGCTTTTTACATGTAGAAACATTTCCTTATAAATAGAATTCTGAAAATGAAATTGTTGATAGCTATTTTAGAGAAAATTGAACCAATTTTTAGTATTGATCAAATAGGACAGCAAATGAGTCTAACTGCATTTAATACCTTCAGAGAGTGTCCAAGTTGGTAATGTTCATGGAATATTGCAAACTAAATGATTATTATAGAATGGATTTGTGAAAGGTTAGAGAAGCAGCTTGCCACAGTATAAAAGAGGCAGTTTAACCTCTGCTTTAATATCACCTAGAAGCTGCTATTGACACCTTGTGCCAAACAGATTTATGAATATTGTTACAGTGAAATCCTTTGATGGGAAATAATTTCACTAGGAGTCATTTTCTTATAGTTTGCGGGTCTCCTGTAATTATAATTCATATGTACATTATAATTCATATGTACACTGAAACAGTTCAGAACTTTTTTGTCCTCCTGTATCTGCTTCTAAGCTAACAATAGAGACTTTCCCTTCTTGTTGCAGAAAATACGTGTTTTTCATTCTTGCATAAAATATTTTTATTTTATAAATAGAATATAATTTTTTAAAAGTATGCCCATACTTAACTGCACTTTCTTTGCCTTTTTTCAGTTAATTATTAGTCCCAGTTAAAAGTTCCCAACTACAGTATTGTTTTCTAATTCTCATTAACATCTACATATTTAAGTGAAACTTAAATTAGAATGTGACCACGGAATGCCTGTGGTACTGACTATTCCAGTTGCAGCTACTGGGAGATGATGACATTGTGATGCTTGTACAATTGGATATCAGGGGTCCACACTTTATTCATAAATAGGACAATTAAGCCGTGTGTGGAGAGACCTTGCTACTATTGTTTCCCCAAGATAAATTCTTCACATAAAAAGGAACAAATACAGCACAGCAGACTGTAATTATCCTCAAAATCCTCATTCTTATTGAATATTACTTAGAGCATACAGGCCAAGACAGGATTTTATGAAAGGGGAATTGTGCATTAAATAATAAAGTTCAGGGTTTCACTTAATTAAAAGTACTGGCTGAAGATTATTACATACAGATTTCAGAAGTGGTCATTATTTTAATTAAAAATAAAACAAACAAAAAAATCAATAAATATTTTGCTATAGATATTTGCTCTTTATTGATAATTGATACATTTTTTAAAAAGAAAAAAAATTGCTTTTATTCTCCCCTAGAGTTATTTCTTTCTTTCAGTAGGAAGCTGAATGTGTTGAAGTCCTCAAAGGAATATTTAAATGCGGAGGAGATTTTAGGTGTTTTCTTGGGAAAAGGTGCAATTTCACTGCAGGGTATTCCAAAACAGTGGAATTTTTTTATAAACATCAAACAAAATGAAACGGGCAGTGCTTGGCCTTCAGGCACTTGTTTGTGGGTGAGTTGAGCTTGAAAAAAGTCCCCGAGAAGGCTTTTCTTAAGGGTTCACTTATAACAGCAAAGAAGGGTGAGCGTGAGTGGCACTGGTTTGCTGCTTTGTAGGCATACAGGGCAGGTACATTGAAGCATAACTCTGTTCTGGTTGTGGACTTCTGGCACATCTTTCTTTTTCAAAATACAACAAAAATAAATCTGTTGAAATATGTAGAACCACTTAGAGTGTGGTTGGAACATTTTAATACCATTGACCTATTTTCTACTGGCTTTATTTTTACTTTTTTAAATTGGTAATATTATAATAAAAGTTCAAAGCAGAAGTAGATTTAACATGAAAAACATAAATAAGACCTTGATGCAGACTATAGATCTTTATAGCTTCTTAGCTCTTCCATGGCAGAAAGGTGAAGAGTATTCAATGCAGTGGAAAAAATTGCAGCAGCATTGTCATAATTTTCCTTTTCCTATTCATCAGATTTTTAAGATCAAGGAATATGTTTCACTGCACTGAAATAGGATACAGATCAAATAAGTCTGTGATCTGAGATGTTTCTATTACTTCAGGGAAGGTGTTCATTCATGTTTATTAGCATGAAGTCCTTTTTAAAGTTTTCCTCAAAAAACTTACTTAATACCTAAATAAGCTGTAATTGATTTTAATTTAATGAAAATTTGCTTGTTGAAATCTTGGTTAGAGTTCTCATCGTATAAAATGTGCTTTTTTCCCCTCAATGTTGCTAAAATATTTGTCTTGTAATGTACAGCAGTTAGTATCACAGAAGAGAAAGGATTATCATTTTCTATACGATGGCACTTGTTTTTTGAGTGAGGTGAAATGTATTTTTATATACTTGATGATTTTGAGACTATTGCATTGTTATGTATTGACATCAGAATAGGCATCACATTCCTTATGGCTGTGGATTTGTTGATAAAAAATTACTCATTACCCATGTTAGTACCCTCTGTTTCAGCTTTAGTTCATGTGTTGTGAAACTGCAGAAATTAATCAAAAGTTCAAGGCACGAAGGTAGAGGCATGGTCCGAATGCATGTGTTTTCCATATTGAGGTGTGTTTTCCACTGGACCTTTGAGTGGTGTTAGATCTTTTTTCCTGAATTGTTCAAGTTAATCTACACTTCAGCAAGCAAGGAAATTAGTCCTTTCCATGTGCTATTTAAACTTGCCTATGTTGGGAATGCAGGGTGCCTCTCACTTGTTGGTTGTTGGTTCAGATCTAGTCCAGATCAATTGGGCAGGGAAAATAACCATCTCTGGTGAGGAAGTCTATGTAAAATTAGTTGCTGATCTTTTTGAACAAGTGTTTTTGCTATACCAGTTGTTTCAACAATGGGCAATGTCAGAAATGGAAAGGACTGAACTACACAGACCAAAATAGCTCTGTTCCTGCTTACTGATAAAGCCACATGGTGGGACACTGGGAGGGAATTAGTGTCGATGATGTTTGTGAAAGATACATGAATATCCAGATCACTACTTTTGGTAAAAAATCCAGAATAGTGTCTTTCATTAGCAGTAATCTGACTATAAAGAAAGAACAAACATGAGGCTAATGTTCTTCAAGCATGCTGAAGGTAAAAGAACCTGTCCTATAATCTTGTTGTGCCATATGCACTTCAGTGTTTTCATGAAAAAAATGATCTCATTTTAAAACATTTTGCTGTCTGCTTTACCAGACATGTGATAACAATCTGTGTAATGAAATCATAAATAAATTTCAGAAAGATGGTTCTCTTATTTAATTCCTTGCCAGAAAAATTGGAGGAAATATCCTACCAAAGGCATGGGAAATTGCAGTAAAGTATCAGATGCACCTTTTGTTTTGAACAGCATAATAAGGCACCAATTTTAAGTGTTGACAAGCACAGAAGGGATAAAGCACGCTGTATAGCAGTTTTACTATTTTATAGTTTTCTTTAAAAAACAGAGAAGCAACTAACACCAAAACAGTAGTTGCAAAACAGGAAAAGATTAAGTAGTATTTTTCTCTTGGCTCTTTTAAAGTAAAACTCCTTTGCAGTTGGGCTGTCTAGTTTGATAGGTCTTTCAATACCTCTGTAACCAAAAAAAAGATAGTGGACTTGATACTGTAGTAGCATTTATCACAGGTAAAAAAAATTGTAGGGGAAAAAAGTTGTGTTCATGAAGGTTAAATCCCTAAATTTGATGGATAATTTGGGTCATACATGGGAAGCACAAGTCAGTTCAGTATGGACAGTTGAAAACAGAAATAGGAGTCAAATAGACAACTGTTCTGATCAGCTAAATATGCTTCCAAGTGGTGCAATGCAGAAAAAAATACCTTTATGCAAACTTGTACTGATTCAACTGAATCCATTTTAAAGTACCTGCATATTAAATTAAACTTTTAGTAGCGTTTCTGACTGGTTTGAAATTCTGAAGTAGGATCTTCCTTTCTTAAAACATCTCTTAAACCTGTAGGTGCCACTAGGAAGGTTCGTGGTCAGAAAAGGCAGAGATGTGCTTTGAACAGACTTGTGTTCTTTTGTAGGATATGAGGAAAAGCATTCAAGGGACAGTGTCAGGGTGGCAGCACGCCTCACTACATGGGAGCGTTAATTCAATAGATTACCAAACAGCTCTCCATAGAAATTGTCTCACTGGAAGCAGGTATTATCTGGAAAATACTTTAACTTGGTCTTCGTTAAATAGCCGGATTTGAGGGGCTATTTGTCACAGAGTGTGGCCTTACTCAGTAGAAGTTTCTTGTCTTTACATTATCCAGAGGATTTTTTTTCCCAGCAGACACACTAGTAACTGCTACTTCTGCCTGTGAAACTGTGTCAAAGGATATAGAATCCCACCACTGAAAAATCTGTCACTAAAATCGGAATTTGTTGAGAAATCCCTCCTAGTAGAAATACTCTTTTAAATGGTAATAACTTTCAGGCCTATAAATGTGATTCATGTTTTCCAGTATCTATGCTATTGCTGTGCAGGTGTACTTTTCTATGTGTAGGTGATTAAAACAAGAGTTTTTTCTGTTAGGAATGGAATTCCGCTGTGAAACAACTGGAAACTGAAGCACTTAAGATCTTGCTTTCAGAGGACTATACAGAGAAAGAACATCTAAAGCTTTCAAACCAGAAAATCTGTCTGTTGCAAGAAGAAGTGTGCTTCCACATGGAAGAAAGGAAAGCCCTGTTACGAGAGGCCAATGACTTTTTTCACACTGCTGGAAAGGTTGGTAAGAAGCCAAGCCTGTAATAACCTGATAGTACAACTGTCAATGTGCTCTTGAAGGTTGATAATAATGGGGTTATGCAAACAGAGTTTGCTAAACAATTTGGAATGCAAAAATTGCAAATCTGATTACCCTTTAATATGACTTTTCACCTCAAACTTATATCCAAAATGGCAAATGCATTTGAAATGATTTTTTTTGAGAAGAACATTCAGTTTCCAAAATACGGCACGTGGGAAATATATATTGCCTTTTTAAATACGTAATATTTCTAAATGTGATTAAGTGATACCCTGTAATATCATAGCATTTGAAAAAGAATTGTAAGATATTAGGCCTTGAGCTAGTAAGAATATCCAACATAATCTAACCCACACAACATGTACGTGATGTTGAGTCTAAAAAAGCTTGAGAAGATGACTGAAGAAAGTAAATCTGATATTTTTGCCTTGGGACAGGCGTTTGAAGAGTAAGTCTACAAGAATACTCTTTTCATGCACACATTTTATATTATAAAAGTATAAGAATTAGGATCTAACAAAAAGTAATGAACAAATTTATAAAAATTCTTTTTCAAATAGTATTTTGTGCATTTTTAAAGCATATGGTACGCAGATTACTTACAGAAGCTTTAAAAAATGATAACTTCCAAGTATAGTTCCAACTACACTATTCATAGTTCTATTAAATGTGCTGAAAATAAACGTTAAGATTTTGCCTGCACGCTTTTTTTTTTTTTAAGCACCAGGTGGGGCTGTATTCACATTTGTGTTTAACCTGTATTGTGCTCCTTAGGTATTTTTTTTAACATTTAAGCAATACTTGGTATTGAAATTATTTACAGACCCTTGAAGTTTGAGATTCTTTTGGCCCAATAAGTCTGAACTTTCTTGATTTAATTTATGTTGAGTAATCTGAGATGGACTGGTGGAATATGTTAAAACTGTTGCTGACAATCAACCCCCTTCTAGTTTGGACAAGGAGCTGTGCAAATCTAGCTCTGTTGCTTTGAGAGCAAAGGCAGCATCTTTTCAGATACCAGCACCATGCGTTGTGGAAATGCCTAGCTCAGGAGTGTCTCCACAGCTAGGTATATATATATATAAAATTATACCTGCGATGTATAAAAGAGAACAGAACACTGTTATAGTTCAGAAAAAAAGACTCTCAGGTGTTCTCACAGCACACCTGAACCTCTGGACATGCAAAGGGCAAATGAGAAAAATAGGGTATTGGTTTGTACTAAGTCAGAGAACTCCTTTTGGATCTTGTGTGTCTTTCTGTTATTTTAAATTTTAATGAATTCAGTAAAATAAAAGCACACAAGTATAGCACTTGGATGCTATTTGTGCTCTTAAGTTCAGCTGTACATCTGGCTGCATTTTGTTGTATGTTTGGCTGCTTCAAGCAGTATTTTTTTGCATGCTTGCAAGGTCCTTGGTTCTTTTGTAATCAGGTACGTTCCTTGCTAAGCTTTCCTTTACATATCAATCCACTTCTATCTCTGTCTGTGTGGTTACCTTCAGTTTGATTTTTCTCCAGGGGGATCTCTGTGTAGCTATCTTCTGAGGATACTTGAGAAATGATAGGTGAAATAGTCTGTGATTCCTTGGTATGGCAAAAGCTTGAAAGCATTCACTTGGATAGCTTTAAATAAATAAAGCTTTTAACAAGTACTATATTTTTGCAGATTTTCATTTTTAGTTAGTGGTGGAGTATGTTGTACTTCAGTGCATACGTTACTTCAAATTTACCTTTTGATTTTGTACTCCAGAACATATGTGCTTTCTTTTAACTACTAGAAGAAATTCTATATGCTGGGTTTTTTCCTCCTATGTGCCACTGCAAAATGAAAAATAATTGAGTTTGTTTAGATAGTAATTAGCTTTGAAGTGATTGTACAGGTGGGACTTAAAGGTGGAACATTCTTGGCATGGAGCTGTGGGGACTGGATTGCGCATGATCCCCAGTAAAACTTTTTTTTTAAAACCTTCTGTACTCTTTTTTTCCTTGTTAAAGGAATTTTTAGGTTTGCATATGTTGTTAGTCAATGACTGAGGATACATTCAGTATTGCTAAAAGTAAATACGTAAGTAGAAGTCCATAGTGCTGAGTAGAATCATTGTTTTACTTTCTTTTGATCTTGGTGAGTAGTAAAGTGAAAAGAACTACAGAGAAACAATTGAACAATCATAGAATTTTGAAAACTGTATGGAGAGAAATGATAGTAGAGAAGCAGAGGATATACAGGAGATTACATCCTTTATTTCCTTGGGAATATCTCAAAACTATTAGTGGATGAAGAAGACAGACTGAACTAAAATAAAAATAAAGCAGACTCAAACATTTACATTTTAATAAAGAACCACAACAAAATTTACCATTCATATTTTGGATGTATGCAAACATAAAACCGAAGACTGGGAAAAATTCATTGCATGATTATTCTTTTTCTTTTAAAAATTGCTTAAAACAGATCACAGTCATTAAGAATGGCCAAGGTAACTATTAACAAGGAAGGTTAGAAATATTAAGATAATTTTTAAAGAACATTTGGATTTATTATAATGTGGTTTTTTTAGTAGCAGGAAATGCCCAGAATGGCTCAGGAAAGAGGGATATTATTTCTGCTCATAGGAGTTATGCCCATGTTATCTTCAGCATGTTGGTATTTATTTTAATTACAGCTTGTGAGCTTTTGTCTCTTTTGCTAGCATGTAACTATTGTTTTTCATTACTCATCTTTCATGCTGAAATAAAAACGTTCTAACCTAACCCTGTTATTAGCACGTTAAGCAGTTAGTTCACTAATTATAACTCTCCTGCATCTTTAACTTGTGAATATATGTTGCACAGTATTTTTGTGTTATCAGCTGATAGATCAAGTGATACAATTTCTAAACTTTTGACATTTAATTTATGCTCTGGTACCACAGTTGCATTTAGACATGATGCTTCCCTCCTGTTGTCTATGCTGTAATATGCTTATGCTTTTAAAAAAAAAAATCAGAGAAATACATGTACACTAATTCTTGAAAAGCATCTGAGCTAGAAGCAGAAGGCTGGCTTTGTGTGGGTTATTTAATATTGATTTGGTTGAGCTCCTGAGAGTCTGAATTTAGGGTTCTGCTATTTTAAGCAGAATAATGGGCGTATTGAACTACCAATGACTATAGAGTCTGTGAAGGAAAAAGTCAATCTAGTTAATATCTTGCTGTAACCTGGCTTCCTACTTGCAACTGAAATTGAATATGAGGAAACAAATGTTTGTTATAGCTACCCTGTGGATTTTTACCAAGGCTTACCTAGTTAAATATGCTAACTAGTACTACTCATGATAAGTCTGGCTGAGTGGTTAACTACTTCTGAAATGCTTAATCATAATCACTCTTTAACACTTTATAACTTTCATATAACTAATATTCTTAAGTATGGTCCTGAAGAGTGGAATTCATTATACAGAACCTATTACACAAAATAAACTTGTCTTAGATCCTAAGTTCAGGTGAATGGCCTCTATTTACATTTGCATAGGTCCATGAGTGCAAGTTTCCAAAGATTACTGCAATTCCTGTCTTGATCAGAACTTTATGGCCATTGTTATGCATAGTGGTGAATAAAAGGATTTGATGTTTTAGGGAAAGTTCATCCTGGATACCTTCAATTACAATCCTCCTTTCTTTTTCTTAGAAAAAAAACCCTATACAGAGTTGTCCATTTTATAGTTACAGTATTTAAATTTAATTTATTACATTAATGTATATATTATGTGAGAAATTAATGATAATAGATATTATTTTCTGCTTTGCTTTATCTAGATTTTATGTTTTTCTGGTGTTATAGCAACAACAACAAAAAACCTGTGCAAGAGAATAGAATGCTAATGGTGTCATGCTAATTATGCACAGTAGGTTTGGGCACCTTTCGGTTTTGCTAATATTTAGTGTTTACTTAAATAATACAGTAACTCAAGCAAGAAGTCTTTATTTAGACTACTTTTACTTTCTTCTGGTATTCAATGAGAGACTTCTGCTTGCACTAAAGGAAGACAAAGAGTAGTTATAACTCCCTATACAGGTATAACTACCAATAACTACTATAAACAAAAGCTGCATGTGTGCAAAACCAAAGCCTACCTTTTAATAAAAATATTTTAATCATATTTGAGTGCTAATAGAGTTGGTAATAATATTTTAAGGCATTTTGAGTGCTAATGTGCTGTATTCTCTTTATTTTGGTTCTGCTTTGGTACGTCAAATTGGCCTGCCACTGAAAAAATGGAATATTTAAATTCAAAGAGTAATCATAACTTTGCATGCCCATATTTTATTAACTTTTGTTGAATTAAACCTGTGGTGTTCAGTCACCTGAAGAGGCAATATCAGGCCCTAAATTAAAATACTGCTTTTAATTTCTGAAGAAATGTTAAATCTTAACCCATAATTGATCATCTATTTATGTAAAATAATATACATGCACATTTTGAATAGAAATACTGACAACAGATGCTTTTTTTTATTTTTTAGGTACTTGATGGTCTTGAAGGTATTAAAAATTACCTTAAAGTCTTTAATTCAGAAGGATTACATTTGTCTATCTTGACAACGAAGTATGAGGAATTACAGGAAACAATTAAAGGCTGCACAGCCAGTACCTTGCAAAAGGGACAAACTTTAGTTAGTAAAGGAGATTCCCACAGGTATTGTATCCATTTTTGTATATCTGTTTTTTGGGGGTTGTTTTGCTGCATTTCTCCATAGCTAACTCGACTAAGAATCAGACTGCATTTAGAGCCAAAGCGGTTAATAAGTAGGTATGCATTTAAATGACCTGAAGCTCAAAGTTTCTGTCATACTTACGTGTTGGTAATTACAAAAACTAATCTCTCTAACAAAAATCTTTAGGAATACTACACGCTACTTGCAAGAGTGAGGTCAAACATTGGAATCGGTGTTAGTGCAATCTTCAGAAACCACAGTTTATTTAATGTTTTTGAAAAGTAAATATATGTAAATGTCAATGGCCATGGACGCTACCTACTGCCTAATGGAATTTGGTGCAAGATAAAAAAATACAGGTGTTAAGCCAAGTGCAGAATGTATGGAAGTTTATCCACTTCTAAGTAGGTGTAATTCATAGGTGAAATCCCTTTGTTCTTTCAAAGATTTTGTTAATTACAATGATGAGGTACTCCACAGATGTAAAGCATGACTTAGTTTGGAATCTGTCCTAGTGGCTTCATATCTCATACTTTTCAGGTCATATTGCTGGTGCAATAAGAACAAAGACAGTTTAGAAATAAAAAAATTAAATAGAAAGTTGTTTGGGGAATACACATAGCTGGCTTTACGGCTCTTGTTACTGCTTCAACCTCTCTTATGTTTTAATTAAATGGAAAGGAAAGTGATTCTCCTCAGTGAAATCTTGATCCCCAAACCAGCCATAATTCCAGCATGTTGCTGTTTTCTGTGACTTTGTGGTGGTTTAGCCCTGGCTGGAGGCCAGATACCCACTGAAGTCAGTCTATTATTCCCCTTCTTAGTTGGACAGGGGAGAATATATATATATTAAGAGGATCAGCAGTTAAAATAAGGACAGGGAGAGATCATTCTGTCAGCAGTGACAAGGGCAAAACAGACTCAACACAAAGTGAAGAAGATAAAAACTACTCTACTTTATTACACTACACTACAACTACAAAGAACAGAGAAGAAAGAACCGGATTCATGACTGTGACCAGATCTTAAAACAAACGTGACCAGATCTTAAAACACTTTCCCCCCACAACTCCCTTCTTAGCAGACTTTAGTCAGGATTTTGCTCTTTCTTCTCGCCACCCACAATCCTGTTCGTAGCAAAGGGGGGCAGGGACTGGGGACAATGGGGTTCTCGGTAGCACCTTCCCCCCAGTCCTCCATTCTAAGCAGACTTCCCTGTAGCCATGATCTTGCTCCCTTCTTCCCCCTGCTCGCAGTACAGGGGGGCAGGGACCGAGAAAAAAAATGGGGTTCTCAGTTACTTCTTCATGAGCTGTTTTTCTTTTCCAGATCTTAAAACACCTCTACCTCCCTCCCCACTCCCTTCTTAGCAGACTTCAGTCTATTTATGATTTCACTCCCTTGTTCCCCCTTCTTACAGTACAGGGGGGCAGGGATTGGGAGATGGGGGCTTTGGTCAGACCTTTGCTAGTTGGTTTCCTTCTCGGCCTGGGGGGTGGGGGGGAGCATTCATTCCACACCCTCCCCCTTCTGCACCGTGGGGTTTCACCCACTGGAGACAGTCCTCCACAAACTTCTCCAACGTGAATCCTTTCCCACAGGGCTTTATCTCTTTATCACAATGTCTCTCAGTCCCAGTCCTCCACGGGATTCCAAGCCCTCCCCCCAGCAAACCTGTTCTGACACAAATATTTGTATCTCATCTCTGTGACTCTGATTCTCCTCATGGCTGCAAGTGCTGGCAGGGGTTTGTTCCAACATAGGGTCACCGTGTCTTGTCTATGTCTCCACCTGCTCCATCCAGTGTGGAGCCCCTCCACGGGCTGCAGGTGGGGTCTCAGCCTTTTCCATGGGTTTCTCCACGGGCTGCAGGGGCATCTTTCTCTCCGGCACCTGGGCTGCCTCCTCCCCCGCCCTGTTCCGGCCTTGGTGTCTGCACAGCTCGTTACATCTTCTTGTTCCCTTCTCCAGTGGCAAAATGCAGCTACTTCTGGGTTGTTTTCTCCTATATGTGATTCTCAGAGGTGCTTGACTATCTCTCGGGCTGTAACTTTGGCCTTGAATTGCTCGTTGTTTATAGTTTAGGCTGGCAGAAAACTCTACCTGCTGCTTAGAAAAACCATCTCAGCAGCACAGCCTCACAAAACTGCAACAGATGTGATGTTCTGCTAGATGTTACCTAAGCAGAAGTGGATGTTGTGTTTCAAAATGTCTGTGCAACATTGATTAGTGTTACGCATGCTAAAAGGTCTTGATAGAATGAAGTCCTATAATTAAGAAGTGGTTTATTTTATCCTTAATGAATTTGTAGAATCTTTAAACAGTCCAAATCAGCAATGGAATAGTAAGATACCATTATTATACATCAAGAAGGATAGGATTAACTTGACAAAATAACCAAATCAGTCTTTTTTGGTAAAATTCAATAAAACCAGGTAATGTCACAGGCAGATCTCCTGTGTGTCAAGGTGCTGCTCAAGATATTCTATAAATATATTAAAAGCTAAGATTTCTATCTAGAAACCATCATTTAAAAAACTGCAAGGCGTTGCAGCTGAAGCAGGGGTGATTCAGAGAAGAAAGGTAAAACAAAACAGTATCAATAGGCAATCTAACTAGAAATGTATTATGCTGTTTAAAAAAAAAATCAGACTCTGAAATATTTTAAATGTCTACTTGATTCATAAGAATAAATATGTTCCTTTCTAAGAAAGTAAATACAGAATATTACAGCTTTTCAGTTTTTCCTACTCCCTTCAGGCTTCATTGCACAAATGTAATGAATTTTCCATGTATATTAATGAGTAGTTCTGTGCAGGTGGAACACTTTATTCCTATGCATGGACTCAAGGATCACAATCCTGGCATAATTTAAACCAGCAAGGAAGTTTGGAAGTCATTTGGTACAATCCTTTGCTCAAAACCTGTCAGTTTAGGTTGCTCAGGAACAATTTTGTAATGGAGGAAGATTCCATGTCCTCTCTGGGCAACCAGAGCTGGTGTGTAAACATTATCCATGTGAAATGTGGGGTTTTTATATCTAGCCAAAATTTTTGTTGCTGCAACTTGTGAGCACTGCCTCTTGTCCTTTTCTTGTACACCTTTGAAAAGACTGTGATCCTGGTTTTTTTTTTTTTTTTTTTATAACCCCCACTTCCTTATACAAGATGAAAGACATTGATCAGATCATGTCCCCACCTCTTCTCCAGTCTGAGTTCTGTAATCATCCCCCTGTACATCATGTGCTCCAGCCTCCAACCATCCAGATGGCCTCTGCTCAATTCCCTAAATTTTGTCTGTCTGCCTTCAACTGTGGGGATCCAGACTGCACAAACTGGACTCCAGATGTACTTTCACAAGTCCTTAACAAGCAGGAGTAACCTGCTAGCCAGTGTTTTCCAGATGTAACTCAGCATAAGGCTAGTCATCAATGCCACCAGGATGATCCTTGTTCTCATTCAACTTTTTGTACACCAAGACAAGTCCATGTACTTCTGCCTAACCCATGCCTTTAGGAAATACCCAAAATGTTCCAGCCAGTTTATGAACTCATAATGGTGACATAGTATCAGCACATTCTGTCCACAAATGTAGTAAGGTGCTATATTCCAGAATAGTGATCCCCCCCAGAAATGTTCATGTTCTGAAAGAAAAAAGAGGCTTCTTTTTGTCATCTATAAACCATTAGTCCAGTGATTATCACAGATTTACCATTTCCTTTATCTAACAAGACTGGAAATCCTGAGGGATGTGGACAGTCATCCATTTGAAGAGCATGAATGTGAAAAGGTTTAGGTGTCTTTTCAGAAAGCTGCTTTGACATGAGAGAGTCAAGAAAGTATAATCTGACAACGGGATACATAGCTATCAGGTGCTTACAATCTGCTAGTATTCCTGAATTATGTGTGATAACTTCTTTACATTTTGAAAAGAACTGCTTCAAGTACTCAGATTGTGAATTGCTTCCCTGATATTAAATGTTTTAAGTTGCAGGACAAGCCATTGTATTGAAAATTTGATGGCTTTTCTCCTGTTAAAACAGCATCTTTAAAAAAATGTTGATCTAGGATATATATGACATCCTTTATTCAGCTACTGTAAAAACAATGAAATACTTAAAGTCCAAAGAAAGCATTCTTTTTCAAATTAAGCACTTTTTATTTGGTTCCATTTGTTGTTTTAGTCTTCAGATGCTGTAACTAAAGTAAGAATTATACGCGAAATGAGTTATTTCCCATGAATCACTGTATTTAGCACGTGAATGTAACTTACACACTGGTCATAAATTATTTGTTTGGAAATGCCATTCCTGTGTTCCACTTACTATTTTTGTTTGGATTCATTTTAATATTTCTCTTAGTTATTTTTCTTTTAAGGATCACTGTTCAAAATTGCTAAGTTATTTGTCCTACAAATGAACAGAAAAGGTGTTTTAAAAAAAATAGTTGTTATCCTGATTATTGAGCAAAAATGAAAAGTAACAGCAGTTCTCCTTTTTCATTTTAGTACTTGGGTGACAGGAATTCAGAAGATGATGGAATATGTTAAAAAAAAAGTAGATCAATTAACTGGGCAGTATCCAGTTTATGAAGAACTTACTTTGAAGAAAGAACAATGGACTGCCTCACTTGATGATCACCTAAATAAGGTACATAGTAATATGTTATATCCTTAATGCATTTGCCAACAGTGAATTGCATTTGCATAATTTAGCTATTTTAATATTAAACTTGACTCAAGTACAAATAACATATTGGTTCGTTAGCACACACAGTTGTACTTACAATGCTGAAGGCTGTTATCAGCACAAATGAACCTTAAGCTGTTCTGAAAAATGCAGCTGTTTCTGTGGGAATATTTTACAAGTGATATTCAATAAAACACAGATTTACTTAGATAATGAGCTATTATAATTTGTGTGCAATCAGGACTCAGGCATGCATGAGGGTTCCTATACTGTTTGTATGTCTTTTGTTGCACTTGGCTGAAGATAAAAATAGAAGGATGGCAAAACTGAAGGTTAATAAGCATGGTGCCTGTGCATCACAGTGAATTGTCATTAAGGCTGAAGGAGACTAGATTCTGTTCATTATAAAAATTCCCTTTATTCATTAAGATACTGATGCATCAAGGACTTCAGTCATCTATAAGCTTTTGACGGTTCTGTAGTACTGCAGACCTTTTTAAGGACTTGCCAGAGATGTAACAAACACATGGCTCCTAAATAACATTCCGTGTGTAAATCCAAATTTAAAACTATACTTTTTTAATAAGGTTCATATGAAGGAAATCCCAGAGTGTAGACCAAAAAAGTAAATGGGATTTAATGATTGAATAATTAGATTTGCAATCTGATACTTCTTAATATTTGCATGATGTTTATAATTAACTATGCTGAATCAAATGGGAAGTCAATTTGACATAAATTGTATCCAAAGGGACCAATTTATGTAGAAGAGAACTCATAGTATTAGAACATAGTGGAAAATATTGTTGAATTTAGGTGAAAATTTGCTGATAGCTGCTGTTGGTCTTGTAGAAATGATGTCACCAGCACATGGTGAAGCATGCTAAAACTTCAGTTACAAAGGTAATTTTTACTCAAAATATAGAACCCAACTTTGACATGTGGTTTTTGTTCCACAGTTTGTTCTAATCACTCTGTTCCCAGTTTTTCATTACATAACATTTTGAGTCATAATACATGATCTTTCATTACACTGAGCAGTGCTTATGATTCTATTCCTACCAAGCAAAACACTTCTCATTCCAACTTTCTGCTAATGCAAAGTGTCCCAAAGAATCTGGTGCTAAATTCAACTGCCCTGAGCTTCATTTAATAAAGGTTGAACCTCATCAGCTGCCACTTCTTAAAATATATGGTACATGTGAATTCACATGTCTAATAATAGCTATGCATCCTATGGTATCATCTGCCTCGGCTCTTCATAATCTGTTCTTTGCCATCCTGCATGTTATAACATCTTACAGTGACAATGAAATGGAGTTATGTACGTCTATCTCCACAAAAATAGATCTCTTGGCAGAGAACTTAAAGCGTACTTTCTGAAAAAAAAAAGCCAAACCACAAATGGAGCATAACAAAAGTAGTTCTGCCAAGGTTATGATATCTAGATTATAATGTGGTCATTTGTGCCTTATTGAAATAATAATCCTGGGACACATAGGATAAATGAAAGCACTATCAACAAAATGAAAGAAAACTGGAGGGTTTTTTCTCAAATTCTGAGCCATACACATCAGAATTTTCTTAGGAGAAACAGTAGAATTTTCTTCCTTAATATTTTCATTCCTGAATTTCTTTGACTATACAAAGTGTATAAACAGAACACCAACAGACAAGTTTTACTTCATTTTTTCTATACAAAACTATGTTTTATATTGGTCTTATACTGTCTGCTTCTATAAATTAACTATATAAATAATGCTTTCAAATGAAGGTATCACAATCGATTCAAAGAATCACCCCAATGATTGCAGCTGGTACAGAGATTGGTTTGTATTTGCCCGAGTCGGAAAGAGTTTTGAACGAACACCTTGAACTGGCCAAACAAACAAAGGTAAAAAAAAGAAAAATAATCTGTTATGATATTAAGTACTTTTAGAAACAAGTACATACTGTAATTCTAAATAGAGCAAGAGGCTGAGAGTTTCTTAATGTATTTTTGGAAACAAAACAAATCTATACTTTAGTTTAAAACTGTAGTTAATGAACGGAACCACAGATAACATTAAAAGTCAGTCCTCCTTATATCATTGGTTATCCTCATTGTCTGTATCTCATATTGTTAATTATTACTGCCTCAAGATCTCAACATCAGCCCTTCAAATGCAGATTGCTGCTCCAGAGGCACCAAGTTTTAAAATTGTCTATACAGTCAGAGGTACAGAAAACTCTTCTTTCCGTTTAGTATGCCAAATAAAAGTGGGGAATTGCCAAAGAAAAAGTGCTTCCCAGATGGAGAAACTTTGTTGGCTGTAAAACTGCCATCAAATACCCATTGGCCATGTTGGGAATGTGGCCATGGTACTGCAGCGCTCTGCTCTGTAACACAGATGAAGCTATTTTTGTCACACCCAAGGCCTTTCCAACTTCCATGCCAGAACGTCAGTATCTGAAAGTGGTTTAGACCTAGTTTAATCCTCTCCATGGTCTTAACACAGGTGCATATTTCATGGCTAAGCTGAACCACATATATTTTGGGATAACCTATGTTTTTAAAACTCCAGTGCTCCTATGGAGTGCTTTTTTGTTTCAGGCAGCAGTTTATGGAACCCAAAAGCTGGATCAGTACAGAGTCCATGGTAATAAAACAATTATTTCAAGGAAATAAAATTAAATTTATAGAAATTTTGGATGATATATAGAAGGATTATTGAAAGGTCAGCAGATGAGTAAGAGCCCTGTTTTGTTATGCAAGACTGTGTAATAGTTTTTAGTGTATTTTCTACCAAATTTTTGCATTTCAGGGTGTTACCTTTTTTGTTGTTGTTGCAGAGTATGATCTGCCACAGATTGTAATCACTCCTGCCTATTTTTTCTGTGGACTGGGATATGCTAGAATTTGGGCTCTTGGCTGAATGTCAGAAATGGATATGCTACATGGTACTGAGTTAAATATATAAAAGTAGATCAGCACATAGACATAGATGCATGAAGCTACAAGTTAAGACAGTGAATCTGAAAACCAGAATCCCAGCTGTATCATGGAAAATGTTAATATCTCAGTTCTTGCTCAACCATCATACGGTGATTTTCTTCCGGATATGATCAGTGGATGCAGTAGCAGACATGACTCACTGCTTGATTTCCATCTGATTTCTGCAGATTTACTGCATGGAAAATGTTGTTTTGGGTTGGAATGCAGGGCAATCTAGCTTGATGGGTAGGGCCTAGTCTGGAGCTAGGAAGCAAATAAAGAATAAATGCACGAGTGGAACTAAAATTCATAAGGCAAAGTGGTGCAAGGAGAGGCCTTAAAACAATTCCAGCAGTAGCCTTATGAAGACCCAGTGCTTCTGGAGTCACTAGAGTGAACACTGAGTTCTACAAGAATTGAGTATGAGAGAAACAGCTAAGAAGTATTTAGACTCAAGAGGATCAGTTCAGAAAATTGGGCTATACTGTTTATTAAAAGAATTGTATCAGTTCTGCTGCTGATGTTCCCATGTGGAACACTTCTGTAGTTTTCATTCTTACACTATGAAGTGTTTTACTTAAACTGAATACTGAGATTCCCAGTTTTTCCCCCATTTGAAATAGCTACTTTACTAGCTACAGACATAATTTTTAGTGTCAAAATGTTACAGGAAAGTAATGGTTATTTTTCAGGATATAATGTCTATTATGAGCTCCTCTTCAACTAATTAATTGAATTTTACAAAAGGAAAGCAATGCTAGTGAAAATTATCAATGTGATATCAATATTTCAGTATTCAAAGGGCCTTTTTGGTCATTATGCATATTGTTCTATGCCTGTACCCTCAAAGGAAACATCATACGAATTGAAAGCAGCTGAGAGACTCATCAAAGATATGGAAGAGTTTGAACCCGAGCGAGCAACGGCTTTTTCTAGCAGAACTGACTTTCTGAATGAAGAACTGAAAAAAATCGAAAAAAATATTAGTTCAAAACTAGAAATTCTAGAAACTTATGTGGCCTTTTTGAAGTCTGCAATGGAGGTACAGATTACTTACTTATTCTCTGACTACGCTGTAAAAATTTTGCAAGTGAAAAATGTGCTTCTAGCTGGCTAAGTTAAATCCTGTAAGTGCTGTGCCATGGAAGCACCGCAAGTCTTTGCAAGCACCTTTCTACTTTAAAGGAGATCTGTTTTCTCAGGGCAAGCAGCCCTGATCACTGAATTTGCATCAATATGACAAGTGTGTGTACGGAAGTATTGAATTTTTACTATTTCTCCTGTGAAGATGCATGTGCTCATCATATACATGTTTACATGCATGTACCGACTCTTAAATTTACTGACTTTTGCTTCAAATTAAGTGAACCGTTTTCAAAATTATGTCAATGTAGATATTTATCACTGTCTTGCACTACTTTCACTGAAATGTTAATTCATCTAAAGGATTTTAAAAGTTAAAATAAAAATAAATTCAAAATAAACTTGCTCTAGCTGAAATCATAATCAATTTAATATCAAGATAATTTTGGTAGCTGTGCTAATGATGCTGAGGGCAATTAATTTTCATTTTGATGTAATGCTTGTTTAAAGATTTTGCAAAACAACTTCTTTATACTTAGAAATTGAAACCGTAGGGAACCTAACATAAAAATAACAATAGAATTTATTTATTTGAAGACAAACTGTCAAAAAATTGTATCAAATCATTGCATTCTTACACTGGTATACAATATCCATTTAATGTAATGTGACAGCAACTGAAAAAACTACCGCCGCCTATCTGCTTGTAATCTACTGGTTTACAAGTTTAAACTTTTTAATTATTTAGTATTTGTACAGATTTTAGGGAGGATGATAGATCTTAATACCTGGAAAAGATTCAGAGGCTATAATTATATTTTATCATGTTTGCATACCTTCTGATTATGGCAGCTCAACATTTTACTTGGGTTTTGATGCTTAATTTATGTATTTCTGTAGGTGAATGATGATATTAAAAAACTGAAGGAATTTTATAAATCAGAACCACTACAAAGAAAGAGGGAGGCTGAAAATAAAATTGCAATGGACTCATTTAATAGCCAGTGGCAAAAGGCTATAAAGAAGATTTTTTCCACCCAAAATATAGCTCACAATTTTCTTAATTTAGTGGCTATGGTGAGTATAATCTCATAAAACGCGTTGAATATTTGATGTTTGTCTGTGGTGAGGTCTAATCCTAGTTCTGTGATTGATGAATTGTGATTTCATAGTTTTATAGGGACTAATACTCCTAATACTTTTGAATATGGAAGTATTATTTGAGTGCTAAATGGTATTATAATTAATATAAAATAGAAAGATTTATTTAAAGTGGTAGAGCCTGTAAAAAAGTATCCAGTACATGCAGTCTTATAATACCATACAATATAACACAATATAATAGTATGCAGATGTCTGTTTTGTTCATGTTGGAAAGCAGTGTATATTCCAGTGTAGTATTGTGTTTGTTTTACTTCCACTAAGAGGCAGTCTTTACTAATCGAGTGTATGAAGTTCATTTGAAGAAATGAGTGCTACAGCTACTTCTTTGCAGATAATCTTTCCTGGTGTCTTTCCATTCTGTCTTGGGTTCGGCTGAGCTGCCTCGGCGTCCCTATCTAATGTTGCAGCACCCCTCCATGAGATGGTCATTTGAGATGTGCAGTCGTGCTGCCACTCCTACAGTGATCCCAATTAATGCGGACAGCCTGGATACCCAGCTGTTCTTTCTGGTTTTATAGGACAAACAAGGGAGCAGTGACATTAGGGTGAGAAGGGGGAGTTGGTGTTGATAACCTGTGGCAGTATGCAAGATGAGTTGGAAAAACCTACTTAGGGAGGGAACATCCCCAGACATTTAGTGTGGGGTGAAGTGTGTGCTGTCACAGCTCGATGCAGCTAGGCACAGATAAGATAGTGTAAGGCCAAGCTGAATATGAGATTGCATGGCAGTCACTTGAAGTCTAAACATATCATCAGATGTTATCTCTCTGAAGCCCTGGAAGCGTGTTGCCACTGTATTTTCTGCTACTCAGTTCCCATGATATTCTTACGTTGTAACTTTTAAGTATCTGGAAAATATGGGTCACATAAGTAATTTATGAACACAGCTTTGCTTAAAAGGAAAATTCTGAAATAGGAAAACAGACACAGCATTACCCAGTTTTCTGATATTTCTGGTAAAGGCTCTGTTAGAATAGGAAAAAGCACCAAATGTTCAGATGCTAAATATGTTATCCCTCTCGTGTTTTGTTGTTTTAGTTATCAGCCCAAAGGAGTGGTCTTTTCTTCATCCACTTCACTTCCAGTTGTTCTCCAAAAAGCCGTTTTAAGTACTTCTATCTGTTAAGAAATTATTTTGTATAAGTGTTAAACAGCTACAATAGAATAGTTGGGGTTTATTAAGTTTTGTTGAGACTTTGGTAATATGTGGTTTTAATTGTATCTTATAAAAACATATGTGAAAAAAGTGTCTGTTTATTTCCTAGGTAAATGAGAGTTTAATATTAAAAGTAGAAAAATCTGTCCAAGTAACAGAGGATATCATTGTTAATCTGAGTAAAGAAAAGAAAGAGCTGACTGAACTTTGGCCAATGTGGAATTTTAAAATCACTCAAGTAAAACCTGTCAAGCAACAGTGCCGGATATTTAAAGAACAACTAAAAATTGTAAGTAAAACAGCTAGGAAGAAAGCAACTGTGGCAAATATTTCTAGATTGTAAGAAGTTTGTGACTGTATCATCAACTATAGTAGGTATCATTTAAGAGAGAGAATCAGTAAAATACTTCTCCATAGTCTATTCTGCCACTCAGTCATTGATCGTTTTGCCCTTATTTAAATGCATATATGTCTAAGTTTTAATCAAGCCCATATACTAGACCAGCAGTGCTTTAGTTTTTGTGGTATTTTGTTGGTTTTGTTTCTTTTTAAAAAAAGCCCCCCCCTTTTGTTATGACTTAACAGTTACTAAACTAAACTGTCCTAAGAGTTACTACACTCAAGATCAGTCATGTTCATAAGAAAACATGGACTGGGAACAGAACTAGAAGTTTATACTTGTTGTTTGTCTTGTGTGACTTTTCACTAAGCTGCGACACCTGTTACCAGAGAAAACACACCATGTGTATATGTCCTTTGATCTCAGTGTCTGAATTGTTTTATCACACTCTCTTAAGGATTTCCTATGACCCTTGTCTGATAGTTTGAGGCACAAATGTTTATAAGTTAACCCCCCCTCCCCCCCCCAATTATTCAACTTCAGAATATCTCTCTTTTTTTCTTAGGAAGCTCTTAATGAAATTTATGGTTAATATTTGGATGTCTGTTTTGGGCAATCTGTTACAAATTTAGATGAGTTTAGTTTTTCTTTTTTAGTTATTTACTACAGATAGAAACACTGAACTCTTTGATTATCTTTTAGACTACCTGTGGGTTAGAGATTCTTCAAAAGACACTCCAGCTTCCAGCTACTGTTGACCTTGGAAGTGACTTTGTTGTTGTTTTGGAACTACAAGAAAAGCTCAACCAAATGAAACCACAGTATCAGGTGAGAAAAGCTAGTGAAGTGCATGGTGGATCAAAGTTCTTCTTGGTACAGTAAAGATTCGTGTTCACATGGAACCCAGACAGAGTGTCAGGTGTTGCAGCGTTTTATGTTTTACAGTACCTTTCCAGAATGAAGGGTTTCTGTGTTCATAAGGTAAGGGAGAATAGATTTTACATTCAGTGTCCAGAGAACGTCTTGCATGATGTTAGCTGAGTATTAAAGTGACGCAGAAGCATTAGGGTGGTGGAGGTACAAGGAGAGTACCGGTTTTGTGCTATTGAGTCAGAACTAGTAAGAGGATGATGTATGTCATACTAAGCTTCCTACTTCCTCTGAACAATGTTTGTGAGTTTTAGCAAGTCAGTCTGCCATTCCCCTGTAAGTCAGTTTGACTTGTTTTGGTCCAAGGTTGTTGCTAGTGATAGCTGAGATTCATGCCTACCTAAAATGTTGTTTTAAACACCGTGGCATTGATTTTTCCCCAAGACAATTTACCATTGTTAGGTTGTTATTTTATCAACTACAAGGGGAAGATTGCAAATATATTTGTGTATTTTGAGTAATGTCTGCTTTTTTGCTAGCAACTGAATGCTGAGATGGAGTACCTGATAAAATTCTTAACGTTGCCAAGCCATAAGGAATTCCCCAAGAGAGAGCATTCTGAGAGAATAAGTCAGCTGGTTCATTTCCATCAAACGGTAAAGGATACAATGACAGAATATGATGAGATTTTCAACAAGACAGTCAAATTCCATCACATTAAAAAAAAAGTAAGTATGATCTTTTAATATATACCTTCTTTTCATTGCAGTTAAACTCTCTTTGTTTTAGGTACCTGTTGTTACCCCGCCTCCTCACCAATCAAACAGCATTAACCCACCCGGTTTAAATTTTGTCTCTAAACCTACATGAAATATGGAGAATTTAAAATTCAGATCTGAAAACAAATTTAATTACTTAAACCCACATTAGTGAAGTTTAAGATAACACATTATGGATAAGGAAGGAATTGTAAGCTTCCTTTCACACTCTTTTAAACACATACTTATTTTTGTTTTAACATATTCCAGCTGGAATGTCTATCAAAATCAGGAGAACTGGATGTTCCTGAAATATGTGAGGACCCTGAAAATTTAAACCATGTAAAAGCCTGCCTTGTGAACACCCAGGAGAAACATGCACGTATCAGACAGCTATATAAACTGCTTATTACCCAGGGAGTGGGTATCTTGTCTGCAGTACAGCAACCTGTGAGTAGATTTGTGAGAATGAATCTAACAATTTTGGAACAATTTAATATGGAAGATTATTGGAGCTTTCTGAATTTTAGATGTACAAAGAGATAATGATATTCTGAAAAAAACCCAAATACAGAGCTTTAAGATATTTTAAAAGTAAGCAAAACATAAACAATAAAACAGTAGATTATTTTTAGATTTCTTCTTTAAGAGTTTGCAGATATACGGGCATCAAATTACATGAGACATCTTGGAATGGTGAAACTTATTCATCGGTAGTTATATTATTAATTGCTTTTACCAAAAGAGATTTCACTTTCTTGGAAATCTTCTTTATTTTGTAATGGTCTGTGAATAAATTGTACTATGGAATTAGGGAGGAAATTAGTCTTAATGTATCAGTGCTTGGGGGGAAAAAAAAAATCATGACTTTGTTTTCTCCAGTATTTGTGCAGTTCAAGACCCTGATGGTGATTTCTTGAATACCACATCTATATATTAGACTCTTTCTACATTGTAAAGGTTGCTTTGCGTATTTATTCTACTATAAAGGAAGGATAGCAGCAGAATAAAAAATATGCATTATAGCAGTGTTACCTTATTGTTGGATTCCAGACTGATTTGCATAGTAAAATGGATATAATTTTAGAAAGAAGTTATTTATTCAGGGCAGGATTGTCGTTGCCTTGTATTAATTTAGTAGTTAGAAAGCAAGACATTCCCTTATGACCTGCCTAAATTGTACACATTGCCAGTCTGCTCTTCAGACTCCAGAAACTGATTTGATGGGAGAAAGGAACTAATCTCCAGGTGATGAAGGACTAGAGTAGGACAATTCCTCTTTGCTCAGAGAGGGCACCATGCAGAGTTCTGACTTTGACCCAGAACAACTCCTCACACTACTAGTGACTGGAATTGCTATGTTCTTGCTCTCATTGCAGGGAGGCTTAAGTGTTTACTGTAACCCCCCGTGACTAACTCTGCATGTTCTGCCTCAAAATGCTTTCCATTTTACATTGGTTAAATCAGTACATTTCCTGAGGTTCTTTGTCTGTTCCCTGTTTAGAATTGTTTGAATATTTCTGTAAAGAATCTGAAGCAAGAACTTGCAAGATTTGAGTGTGATAGCATTAACTGGAGCTCAAAAGCTGATAAATATGAGGAAAAACTGTCACAGCATTTCCAACACTGCACCACTCAAGTGGAAATAAGTGAGGTAAATGAGATAAATCCGAACATGTTGAATGTTTAAAAAATCAGTTGCATTCTGTAATACATGTTATTGTTTACACTGTACCAAGAGGACTGAAAATAGAGCAGTTATAGTTTTTATAGTTTTCATAGCTTTTCTTTAGCTTTCAACTGTCAGCTGCACTGGAAATACATGAGTCTTCAAAATTCTTTCTTATGGACCTAATGTTTCAAACAAAAGTAGAATTTACATATATTGCAACTATAAGCCTATTGGAAATAACTTTGTCTCTTAATTAAAAATTCAGAATTATTTAGTACTACACTTTTTTTTTTTCAGAAACCCAAGATATGATACTTAATGTTTGAATAACATTAAATGTTCTTTGGCACAGATATTAGATATTTAGTATTAGATATTAGAATTTAGTATTGTGGAATTTAGGAAAAATTACTTAACACGTTTATTCATTTGACATCTTAGTTGGCCAAATGCAAATCTATTTACAACTTAACAGGTTGAATTGGATAGATGTCTCAACAAAAAATAATTTGGGAAAACCATTTAATAGAATGAATTTCCTTAGAGCGATCCATTAAAATAAGTAGCAGATGCCCTTTGCACTTGATATTCTGTAGATTGTACTTCTGTGCATCCATGAGGTGTGGGAACTGGATTCTTAGTTCATACAGCCTTTGAGATCTGTATTTGCCAGTTTGGGCTTCCTACTTCTCTGTCTTGGGTAACAGCCTCCAAAGAGGCTCCACTGCATTACACTGCAGCCATTTCTGATAGAGCTGAGTCAAGCCTCGGGTAACTGAATCTTTTCATGGGATTATAAATTACACAGCTATTTATATAAGAGAACTTTTGTAACTAAAAAGCCTTTTATTTAGGCGATCACTTCAAAAATAACATTTATGCATGACTGCACAAAGCATGCAACAGAAAAGTAAGAATCTGAAGCAAATCTCATCTCTCCCCAGTCATCTCACTTCTTTGCTCTTCATGATGTGACTTATTATACACTTATGGAAAAGTGTGACTGAAAATGTAGATTTTAACCATTGAGGGTAATGAGTTATGTCTGTTCACAAGTCAGTAGGAACTGATACTTTTTAGCACATTTCTCACCTTGTAATTTGTTTTGGTTGTGGTCCCAGAGGTAATCATTAATGGCTGGAACAGCACCTTTTCTTTCTTCACACTTTCTGGCTGTTCTTTATTCTTTACCACTTCGCAAAAAACTATTTCCAGCAACTTGCTTTCATGGGCTATTTTGATTATTAATGTTTTGTATATGATAATTAGGTTTTATGCATGAATACAAAGGGAAGGGTAAGTGGCTGATAACACTGAAGTACCTCTTAGAGTGGCTCACACAGGAATCAGCATTTTACCGGAACTATCCTGTTAACAAAAACCTGTTTAAAACAGCTTTATGACTTGCTTTTTCCATTTATTTTGTAGTCATGTGATAAGTTGGAGCAATAGGCATCTAAACCCCTGTCCTCCATTATCATTCTCCACCCATGACAGGTGGACTATAGTTAGGAACAGCTGCTTAATAGATGACTATGACACAATGGACAAGTTACAAAGTTCCATTAAACTTTTTGGGCTGAAGTCACACAAGCTTGTTAGGGTGTATAGGTTCTTGATATTTTTCATTTAATTTTTCAGAAAATAATGCAAAACTGGGATACATTTAGATTCCCCAAAATTGTCAGCCATGTATCACCCCTGGTTCAGTTGCTGATGTTAACAGGAGCTGTGTACAAGTGCTCTGAGGCAGTGTTGTACAAGTCTGAGCTGAGCCTGGTTTTTCCACTGAGGCTAAAAGAGAAGAGTGACAGCAGCTGCAGATCTTTGACACATGAGCCATCATATCTGAAACAAGGTGATCTAATTTCACATACTGCTATGAGGAGAGCCTCTAGCCTCACTAGTCTAAGTATGTGCATAAGCCAGTGAAATAAAGTAAAATAAACTCTTGATCATCTCTTTTCCTCAAAATTAAGCAGCAAATGGGTGTCTTGTATTCTGAATACAAAATGTTGTTCTGCAAATGTGGCTTTATTAACAGAAGGGGGTTAGATAAATTATATTATTCTGTGTACTTAGGTGGAATAAAAAGCTTAAACTAATTTGAGATCACAGTACTGGTGATAGAATTCCCTTCGTTTCCATTATGCTGAGAGAACACATCTGTCTACTCACTGCTGAAATAATGTGGCAGGAACACACTAGCTGAAATGAAAATGAAAAAATATATCCCTTGATGGATTAACATTAGTATGTAGTAATAAGAATAATAAATTGATTGTTAGCTGTTCTAATAAGAGTAGCTGCGAAATGAGCATTCGTTACTCCCTGGATTCTTTGGTGGGGAGAGAGGGGCAGGGGGAAGTCTACAAGACTTTCTAATACAAATAGAAAAACCCTCAAATATTTTAACTAAATATCAAATTGTGGATGTGACTTAAACTAGTTATCACTAATCAAGTAAGTTCTTTTCATTTGTGTGTCTGGGGGATCAAATCCTAAAATGCTGCAACTGCTGCATTTCTTTTACGTCAGTCCCTATAGATAAATGTCACTTTACAAATTTTTCTTCTCCTTAAAGAAAAAAAAATTCAACTCAAAGCATATAAAATTCTCAAAAAATGTATTTCAGTCATTTTTGTATTCTTCCATTTCAAGCTTTATGAATTAATTATAAATAATTTGAAAATGTCATCCTGGAATTGCAGTATAATTAAAATAGTACCTTTTATAAGTTAACAGTAGTATATTTGAATCAGGTATTTTACTTGTATATGTTGCTTAAAGACATTCAGAACTCAATTTAATACCCAAAATTATGTTTTGCAGTTGTAAATAGAATGGAAAATTACATAGTTTTTTAGAGAAAAAAAAAGAAAAAAAAGAAAGCTTTAAAATAAAAAAAATCATAGTCCTTTAAAGATAATATAGCTGAGTAAATTTATATAGCATTGCTAATGCAAAGACTGACGTGTGGTTTATTAAGGGTACATTTGTAAGAGGATATTAAATCAAACAGATAATTGGCATTGAAATAATTATAAATAACAAACCTGTATTATAACTAGTTGCCAAGGTGAATGAATGCTGGTGTTTTTTTAAATTTATGTTGGTCATATATGCCTCTTCTTTTTGATATGTACTAAATTCATTCTGGTAGATTGGCAATGCATCTGATCCATACATGCGTAAATGTAGCTTCCTACAGATTCATCAGTACCATTCCTATAATTCTGGATTTTAAAAATCTGTCATAGGTTAAAGAAAACACAGCTACATTCCATCTAAGTACAAAAAAACTTAATAGTATGTATTTCAGCTGATTTGTGTCCATCTGAGAAGTCTTGAAAGGCATGTGTGCTTCATAATCAGAGCTACTAGTTCATCTTAATTTATATTGTTATAAGAATCATTTCTTGTAATATTGAGTTAGCTTCACCAAGTCACTGCTAACTGGTAATAATACCAAATCTGTCTAGCTCTAGTTAGTGAAGTCTTTCTTTGGGCTCATATAGTCTACACCTTGATTTTGCAACCAGCTGAATTCATCTTTATGTGCTGCGAATAATTTTAGTAAGAAGTTTGGAATATCAAAGTGTAAGCCCATCTGTAACTTCCTTTCAAAAGCAGAGCTCCTGAAAAAGTGGAAGGAACAAATGGAAACTAAATATTGTATTGCAGAAGAAAATTTTATTTAAAAGTACAAATCTACTTGCTTCAGCCTAGTAAAACTATGTTTCTGGAAACAAAGCATGGATATACTTTTACATGGCTACAATTCCACAGAAGGGTTTGGGTTGGAAGGGACCTTCAAGACCATCTAGTTCCAATCCCCCTGCCATGAGCAGGGACACCTTCTATTCGATGAGGTTGCCCAAAGCCCTATTCAACCTGGCCTTGAACACTGCCAGGGAGAGGGGACATGTTTCCACTAAATGGAATAGAGTAGGAAGGACATCTGCCTCTAGTTAAAATCAATGAAAGCTCTTGGACAGGATTTTCTCATATATTGAGCAAAGATTACATCCTTTGCCCCAATCCCCTTTATTCCCCCAGAGTTTCTAGAAAAATTAATTAGCATTCAGAAGGCAAAAATGTTGCTTTTGTAAGATTATGAGTGTCCATTACTGGAAAGATTCTGTGTGAATATGGATTCTTTGAAATGGCTTAGTATTATTAATATCTGTATTAATTTTTCAGTGTTCAAATTGTGGTCTCTTAAGTGGCTCTTAAAAAAATGACTCTGTGCTCTGGCTTTTTCACTAACAAATATTCTTACTTTGTTTCAGCTCAGAGAATCATTTAAGGATCTCAAAAAGAAATTCAACAACTTGAAGTTTAACTATACAAAGAAAACTGAAAAAGCTCGAAATCTGAAAGTACTTAAAATACAGATTCAGCAAGTTGATACATATGCAGAGAAAATACTGGTAATAGAAATTTTAGTCTTAATGAAGTTTTCACTGGATGAATTGCTGTGGCCTGTGCCATGCAGATCAAATGAAATGTAAAATGCACTGTGAGCTTCCCTCTTACTCAGTTTGATATCTTTTCCCTGTTTCAGTCACCGGCTCAGATAGTTTTCATTGTTGTGTTCCTTTAATTCTTTTATTTCCTTCAGTGATATCTCAATTCCCGACTTCTCTGTGGTCACTCCTTTTATTCTCCATTATTCTTCTATTTAATCTTTTATTCTTCTTGCCTGTGTTCCTCCACAATATGTGACTTAGTCTTTTCTCTCCTTAAAAAAACAACCAACCAACCAAAAACACCCATCAAAATGAACAAATCAACAGTAAATGCTCACATATTCGCTCTTGCATGCAGCTGCTTCATTTCGCCACGTAAAATCTTCAGAACCTTTATGTGCATTCATCGCCTGGAGGTCATTTGCAGTTTAGAACCCTGCTAGCCTCACCCATTCTCTGCTTTCACCAGAAACTTTTCCTCCAAAGCCTCCAATGACCTATTTAACTGCAGTTCAGAACTAACAAATTCTGTTTTGCTAGAAATTGTCACTAGCTGTTTTTGCTGTTTCCTTTGTTGTCATTCTCTATTCCCTTTAAAAACCTTTTTTAAACTTTCTTGGAAATTTTATCCACAAATACAAATTCAAATTACAGAATCATTGATGTTGGAAGGGATCTCTGGAGACGTCATCTAGTTGAAATTCCTTCCTTAGAGCAGGGTAAACTGCAGAAGTTTGCTCTATGTCATGTCAGTTCAGTTGTGAGTATCTCCAGGTGTGGAGGCTCCACAACCTCTGTGGGCAAGATGTTCCACCCTCAGAAAAAAAAAAAAAAAAAGATGGGGTTTAATTATTTTTTTTTGTTTGGGTGTATAGGGGTTTTTTTGCTTAAGCAGAGTTCAGTTTGGTTCCGTTCCCTCCTGTCTTTTTACTAGACACCACTGGGATGACTGAGGCTCTGTTTTCTTATTCCTTCCCATCATGTTTTTATACACATTTATCTGATCCATCTTGAGCCTTGTCTTCTCCATATTAAAAACTCGACCTTTCTCTGTCCTTATAGGACACATATTCGGTCACCTTTGTTGTCCTTTGCTGGATTTGCTCCAGTATGTCCAGGTATTTTTTGTACTGGGGAGCCTGAAGGGGAAACTGGACTCTAGATACAACCCCACTACTGATACACAGAAAGGAAAAATCACCTCCTTTGACCTGCTGGCAACATATATATATATGTATATGAATATCATCTTATCCTAAAACATTCAGGATGTGTTTATACCAGGTATCATAAAGTACTAGTATGAATACTTGTCCCACTTGATCTTTGGGACTATGCTAGATTGTGACTGATACTGCTTACATCTTATTTTTAAGTAATATGTTAATATTTGAGGGTATAAACAAGATGTTTAAATTGACTTGTATTTGGTCGAAGAATCCAATGGTGTAGTAGTATTTTTTCCTTTCAGGATTCAATGACAGTTATTTTATTCAAGATCCCATGTTTTATTACAACAGATATTTGATTATATTTAAGCTGAATTCTGCCATTAAGTAATATAATTTACATTAATTTTAATCAGCATTGTAGAGGTCCTCCAGTTCTCTTTGACTTTTGAGAAAGCAACTTGTGATTTTTAAAACACAGGACAAGAAGGTTTGTGGGGTTTTCCCCATGTTTTTTACTTTTTCTTTCTGAAAATGGAAATATTTTGTTGCAATGTTTAACATTATTACATCTTTTAAACAGAATCTGAAAAAGAAGATGGATAATTTAGAGAAGAAAGTTATTGGCTCTGTAGCAAATGAATCTAATGGTAAAGTTATCCTGTTGGGTTTAATTGGTGACTTACAAAAACAGTTGAATGACTTCAGAAGAGTTGTGGATGATTACAAGCAAAATCTGGATCTCGTGGAACATCTGCAACAGATGATGGAAGAGGTAACTAGTAAAGCTGAGGTACCCACTGTGGGTTTAATGATGATTCAGGACTGGGATAGATAAAAGTGCATATAACTACTTCATGCAAATGGTAAAAATCAGTATTCTCTGCTACTTTTGT
The DNA here is from genome assembly GCF_964237585.1 of Gallinula chloropus. Classification (NCBI taxonomy): domain Eukaryota; kingdom Metazoa; phylum Chordata; class Aves; order Gruiformes; family Rallidae; genus Gallinula; species Gallinula chloropus. The sequence goes on along the minus strand of NC_140090.1, from coordinate 25,122,914 downwards.
CTGTAACTTTGTGGGGAAAAAGTGGGGGGAAATCTGCAATGTGACCATATTCTTTCACTGCTAAGCATATAACTGAGGGCTCCACCTACATATGACTTTGATAACAATTCAGTGCATCTATGATAGCTATGAGCTCATTTAAATATATTCCAAGGCAACACCAAGTGCCACAAGGCCCTCTTTGATAGCTGTATACCACGAGAGTCAGGCTGTCACAATACCCACTTTGTTTTCAGGAAGAGTTGTAATTCTGGAACTGAAATGTAAAATACTCCTTAAAAGCAGTGGGGTTTTTTGCTGGGTTGTTGCTGGGGGGAGGGGAGGTGGTGTTTAATAGTCTTAATTGTTAAGTATATGTTTTGGTTTTTTTTTTCTCAACTTCAGTCTAAGTCTTTTGGGAGATTTCTGTAAATTTTTTTTAAATGTATCTAAGGAGTGCCTCGTTGACTTTTTAAAAATTGTAACAGTATTTTCCCTCTTGCTATATTGTGTTTATTTATCTGTTGTGAGGGAAGAACACTCCGATCGTTGCTTATTTTTTTTGAAATGGCAGTGTTTGTATCTCTAAAGTGATCTAACTGCATGACAAGGAAATCCCCTTAATGTTGAATCAGAATCCTAAAGTTGTGTTTAAAAGATATTTTCAGTGTCCAGTGATCTGATCAAAGTGCCATTTGCTATACTGTTAGCAAAGCAATTTGTTACCATTTGTTGTGCATTTACATTTTTAACCTCCCCCCTTACTTTGAGGGTAATAAATAATTTCCTAGAGGTAAAATTTAAGATTGCTCTTTTTACTCCGTGTAAAGTATCACCTTTTACTCATCAGGTTTCTTTGAGTGAATAGGCACAATGTTAAGCATCTACTCTAATAACAGTTAAAAGTGCTGATTACTAGCCACTTGCTGTAATGAAGCAAAACAGATACTGAATAAACACCAAATTCTACCCTCCTCTGAGAATTTTTAATCAAAAATGTTCATTAAGGGTATGTTCTAAAGCCCATTCTTTTCAGCAGAAAGACTCTTAGCAAAGACCAAAACCTCTGTTTTCTAGCAGACTAAATCTAGGCTACCTTGCTGCCCTTACAGAGGTATAACTGCAGCCATGAAATGAAATTTGCAAAATTAGTCAGTTGATATGCAAGGTGGAAAGAACTTGGAAGCACCACTAAAGAGCAACCTCAGCATATTTGTAAGATAAGCATGGATCTAGTTTTTAACAAAATTTAAAAGCTATTAATATTTGAAACAGAATTAGTGCAATTTTTTTCACATAAAATTGGAAAATTTATGACATACTGTATTTATTCTGCAAAAGCTTGAGCTGCTGATAATAATTCATTATAACGCAGTGTTTTTATCCATCAGTGTCAATTTTGGTTCGAAGATGTGAGTGCAACAGTCATTAGAGTTGGCAAGTATTCTGCAGAATGCAAAACAAGAGAAGCAATAGAGACTCTCTACAAGCAATTCAATAAGTTTATTGAGCCTACTGTGCCTCAACAAGAAGAAAAAATTCAGCAGATTACAGACCTCGCTAAGCGGTTATATGGTAACGTACTGTGGGGAAAAAAAAATCTTTAACAGGGGGAAGCAGATCCCTGGATCAGTTCATTTAAGAAGAAAATCCAATGAAGTTTAAAAGTCAAATGTTCTAAATTATTGACTAGAAGAGGTGAAGGATTTCAAAAAAGAATAAAAATATGAAAGTATTCAAAGTCTGGAAGTTACTTGGATTTCTGTGTACAGCATGAGTTCACCTTGAAAGCAAAGTATAAATGTCCTTGTAATATTTATGAGTTTGGAATTAAGACTTCATGGTTTATGCTATCTCATAGCAGGTAAGCCTTTGAAGTCCAAGTACATTACAGTGACATACCTCAGTGCTGAGTAATTTTTTTGCCTTAACACTGAAAAACGAGTGGTATTTGATTCCCAACTTTGTTAAGCATTTTTTTACCAAAAAATGTAGATTGTTATATAAATACTGTATTTGCAATTGTTTTGATTGGAATATTGCTGACCAAAAAGAATGAAGGTCAGTAAACCGTGAAATAAATCTGAAAAAAATTCATCAGTCAAGCTATGCCTTTAGGTTCTTCATATTTAGTGTTGAAAATACAATTTGAGAGTACAATTATTTTTTCCTCCTCTGCATTTTTTCTTTTAAATTTTTTTTACTTTTTCAGTATGTAAAAATTTTTTATGTGTAGAAAGCAGCTGACAGAATGGAATCTTGACACCAGATAATTAGGAATACTGGGAGAAAGAAGCTGCACTGTGTTTTTAAAGAAAATATATGTGAAAAACCTTCTACATCCTGCCTTTGTATTTCTTGTAAGATGGATATACATGCATCTGAGCTGTAGAAGTCAATTAGTTTAGGAGACACTTTACGAAGTCAGTATCTTTTCAAGTAGCATCTTTAATCAGATAGAATCAATTTTGTTCAAGAAGCCAAGCAGAATGTCTGTAGTGAATATATAGAGCCCATCTCAAGCTTGTAAAAGGTAGGAAACGACATCACTGCGAATCACAAAACTCATTCAGCAAAACAAGACATAGAAAAATGTAATTATTGTAGTATATTAGGGTTATAATTACGTTGTTACACACCTGTTCTACTTTCATGTGGTTTTATCTTTGTAGGTATTGAAGAAGGAAAGAAGTATGTTGAAAAGGCCATATTAAAGTACAAAGAAATCATTAATTCTGTTGATGAGTTGTGTGGATCTCTGAGAGAACTTATGGACATTAAGGTATTTTACTTTTTTATGTAGAGAATATATTGCTTCTGCATCAATTTCTCAGGCTTTGTGTCTGTATCAGTACTTTTAACTGAGGGTCATCTCATGATAGTATGAAACATTTATTAACCATTCACTTTTCTATTATGTTAGGTAATGATTGTAATGAATCAAAGTAGTGCTAATTGTTCGTACACCAAATATTCCTGTTGAGTTTCTTTTTCTCAACTTCTTTCAGAACTGTTGCTCCTTTTAAGTTATCTCTAGGGGAATATGTCACAGTTTCTTTGAGTATCTAGACACATACTTTTTTCATCTTTCTTCTTCCCTTGGTACAGTAATGTAAGTAACTGCTACATCTATGAAACGCCAAACAACCTAGCTTGGCTCCCTATTGGAAAAATCAACCCGAAAAGCAAGTTGAATTAAACCCAAAGTAATTTAAATTAGAAAAGCATGGATTATAACATTAATATTAATGAGATCAACAACATTTTTAGTTTCCTGTTTTGATAAGCTTCTTTAAGTGTAATTAGGTATAACCTGTTCACTGAGGAGGCATTATGGAAGACAGCCGAGAGGGCTATATTTCTGTAATAAAGACTTCTTCACTCTGCCCCCCACTCTCAAAGTAATACATCAAAAATTTCCCACATGCAGCAATAGCTGATGTGTGAATTCTTCTATGAAGATGGAAGAGGTACGTTGCCTAAATATCATTGAATCATAGAATCATAGAATTATAGGGGTTGGAAGGGACCTCGAGAGATCATAGGGTCCAACCCCCCTTCCAAAGCAGCTCCCTAGGACATATCACTCAGATAGGCGTCCAGGCGGGTCTTGAATATCTCCAGTGAAGGAGACTCCACCACCTCCCTGGGCAGCCTGTCCCAGGGCTCTGTCACCCTCACTGTGAAAAAGTTTTTCCGCATGTTGGTGTGGAACTTCCTGTGCTCCAACTTGCAGCCATTGCCCCTTGTCCTGTCCCCACAGACCACTGTGCTCCAGGCCCTTAATCTTCTTTGTAGCCCTTCTTTGGACTCTCTCCAGGAGATCCCTGTCCTTTTTATACCAAGGAGCCCAGAACTGGACACAATACTCCAGGTGGGGCCTGAACAGGGCAGAGTAGAGGGGGAGGATCACCTCCTTTGACCTGCTGGCTACACTCCTCCGGATGCACCCCAGGATCCCATTGGCTCTCTTAGCCACTGAGGCACACTGCTGGCTCATGGCCAACCTGTCATCAAGATTTAGTTGTTTTTAAATTTTATTTCACTTCTCTTTGATGGAATTATACTATAAAGCTGATGAACGCTCTATTTATCCGTTAATATGTTGTTGTGGTTTAACCCCAGCTGGCAATGTAGCACAGCTGCTCGCTCACTCCCTGCACCATCCCTGATGGGATGGTAGAGAGAATCAGAAGAGTAAGAGAAAAATTATGGGTTGAGATAGTGGCAGTTTAATAAGTAAAGCAAAAGCTGCACAATCAAGCAAAGCAAAACCAGAAATTCATTCACCACTTCCCATGGACAGGCAGGTGTTCAGCCATCTCCAGGAAAACAGAGCTCCATCACACATAATGGTTACTTCCGAAGATAAACACCATCACTCCAAATGTTCCCTGTCTCCCTTCTTCCCCCATCTTTATACGTTGAGCATGACACCATGTGGTACAGGATATCCTTTTGGTCATCTGAGGTCAGCTGTCCCAGCTGTGTCACCTTCCCAGGTCCTTGTGCACCCCCAACCATTCCACTGGTGGGGTGGGCTGAGAAGCAGAAAAAGCCTTGGCTCTAGGTAAGCCCTGCTCAGTGGTAACTAAAACACCCCCCCATTATCAACTCTGTTTCATCACAAATCCAAAACACAGCCCCTATTAGCTACTGTGAAGAAAATTAACCCTGATGCATCAAAACTCAGCACTTAGAAGTAGTCAGATATGCTAAAAATACAAATTTCAAGAGTCATTAGTTAAATGGAAAAAAAGTCTTTGCTTTTGTACTGTGCTCATAAATGTACTTCAAAGTAAGTGTCAATTCAAAATTCTCCTTCCAATCCACTTGTTATATAAACACTGCTGTGTGCAGAAAAGTATCTCCAGGTTCTGTTAGAACAGGGCTTGAACCAGGGGTAGTTCAACATAATATGGATCTTTTCAAGAGAAGTGGAATTTCAAAATAGTTGTAATATTTACCGACTAATTCTGCTAATTGTGAACCATTCATAAAGTATTTACTGATTAATTTAACCTGTAATTTAGACAATTCCTTAAAAGAATAAAAAATCTGTAATAGTTCTGCATCTTTTTCAAATTAAAGCTGTTTTTTTATAACACATAGTATTCTGAGATTTTCAAACTAACATTCTTATTAAACTTTTCAAGAATATTGCATGGTATCTTATAAAGAATAAATAATTCAGCAAATTATCTACAGAAATAGGTACCATGAGTATGAATTGAGTCTTGTTTCCAGATGGGCAGTTGAAGGAAGGAGGAAAGCAAGAACAAATTCTGCCTGGTGATATTATGGGCTTAGAAGACATTCCCCACATTCCACCTTTTAGACAAATTTGAAAATTTTGGACACTCACAAATCTGTCTCTTCTCCCTAGAACTGTTTTCTGGAAATCCTGATAATTTTTTTCTGGATTTTTTTTTTTCCTGATATTGTCACTTTCTTAATCTCTTACTTATGCTTGCTACAAGTTGGTTAAAATTCCTCAGATTCTTTACTAACCACTTGATTTCTTTGGTCTTTGGTGTCCTATATGTTCCCTACCTCAGAAAAGATCCCTTCAGCTTTGAAAATATTGTCTTAGCTTGTCCAGGAATATATGAATTAAGCTTTGCTAAATGTTTTTGCCTTAAGCAATTTACACCTGCGCTGATGACAGGCTTAGATAACATTTCTTTTGGTTTTTTTTCTACTCTGTTGCATAGAGTCAGTGTGTAGCTAATAACTACTACCTTTTATTTTGTATAATCTTACTTGATTTTATTTTCATGTGGCAGAAAGGTGAGTTTTCTGAAGAATTGGTTACTGCTAAAGAAGAAGAAAGAAATGGTCAAGTGTGTGAGGCTGTTATTAAAAACAAAGCAGAGGAACAAAAGCAGCAGGTTAGTTAGAATTTTACTTGTTAAATAGAATATTGTTTCTTAAAAGGCTTTGAGTATTGCTGGAAATTTTATTGTTTTTCAGCTTTGAATCCTCTTGTAAGATAGGTGTTACCAGTGCAGTCTTAGTCATTTCTCTTTCAAATTTTCTTTTTTGTATGTTACCCTTTTGCCTTTAATACAATCCACATATTCTTCCCTATGAATTTTATGGGGTTTACTCTTTTTATTTGCCTATATATCTCTCTTTCTTTCTAAAATAATATTCTTTTAGAATCATAGAATGGTTTGGGTTGGAAGGGATGCCTAGCTCAGGTTGCCCAAAGCCCCATCCAACCCGGCCTTGAACACTGCCAGGGAGGGGGCAGCCACCACTTCTCTGGGAAATGTCTTCTTCCTTACTTAAGAGAGAACACATTCTAGTCCCTTCTCTTTGATAAGACTTAAACAAATATATGAAGTAATAGGGATTGCTTTTAGTATTCCCAGAGCCCTAATATTCATATCCTTAGAGACAAGCTATGAAAGTTCTTGCTTTATAAATAATAAGCTATGAGAGAAGCCTTACAGCTCAGCATGGTGGAAAGGACGTTTTGTTGAATTGTTAATTTCTTTGTCAGGAAAAAACTCCTTGAAAACATTTTTCTTTCAGATGGCATCAGGTAAACTTCTTAAAAATGCAGAAAGCACTACTGAGAAGAGAAACAATGTTCTGTCTCCTATGGACACTAAACAGGTATCTGCAGTTCATGTTGTTGGTTTTTTTCTTATACCTGATGGCCATTGTTGTGTACTTTCAAAGGAATTTTACTCCTTAATTCATTTCTTCTAGGAAGTGACAGATTGTTATAGATTGGCAGGCTTTGATTGTCTTCTCATTTACAGTATTATAAAAACCCACTGCAAAACAAACACAGAATTACTTCACTGTTGCAACAGTGTGAATAACAGGAAAGCAGCCATGGCAAAAGTGTGGTGGGGCACAACTACAACTTGCAACAATTAAGCATGACATTGTGTCACATCAAATAAATAACAGAACTCAACATGAAATAGGCACATTCAACTTCACCTCAAAACATTTAGGTTACATTTTAGTTGCCAAAATTCCATGCAGCAGAGATCATAAATAAATTCCAAAGTATAGATTGCATGTTAAGGACAATACACAAAAGGAAATTAGATAGCAAAAGACTGGTTTTGCATTTAGAATGATAAAAAGCTTAACAGATGAGCATGGTTTATTCATGGATATAGAGTGAATGAATCTGAAAGGTTCCAAATTGTCAATGAATAAATGTAGTCTTAGAAATACAGGCAATACAAAACTAGATCTTTAGTTTAAAGAACATTTTGAAGCCTTGGTATCCTGGATGTGAATGTAAATAACTTGCTATGTGAGTTATTGTGGTCAGTTGGAGTGGGCAGTCATATCTTTAAGTGCTTAGAAAGGTAGGATATATTGGTAATCGATTTAGAACTCTAAAATTTTCATTTTGTCAGCTGATAACATAGATCAATACTATATGACATTAAATTTGTGATGCTTTGTAGAAATTCAATTAATGGTAACAATTCTTTAAATTCCATAAAGAATTTCCTGTGATCTGCTGATGAGCCTAAGTTGAGCCTAATTAATTTTGTTACCTCCATTTTGATTCAATGGAAGTTTCACTGCTGACTTGGAGCCCAGATTTCACTCAAGATGTTGTTAGTATTCCAAAAAGCCACCCTCAGGAGAATCATCTCATGCAGCAGATGTCCATACTCCTATTTCGCCACAGTTTTGTCAGCCCTTGCCAGACTATGCCTCAGCTGCCAAGGGTAGAAGTCGAGGGTATATGAAACCGCAAATATCAGATGTGAAGTATGGCAAATATAATGCCTCCACCCTTTTCATCACTCCATAATTCATTAAAGAAGTAGCAGGTTTTTCTCACTGGAGCTTTTCTGTCTTCCATCTCCATTCTTTCGGAGGAAAGACCTAGTCCCCCTCCAGCCCACCTTGTCTAGTGGGTCAGTGATCTGTAATAGCTTCTGCGAGCTATTTTTTCAGTATTAATTTGCTTCAATAATAATATCACCGTCTAAAAAGAAGCTTCAACCACCTCATGGCACATTCATTCTCATGTTTCTCTGATCCCAGGTGTCACACGAGGTCAGAAAGTCCTCGTGCTGCCAAAGCCTCTCTGACAGCTTGCTCACACACTGCTCACCTGTCATTATTTTCCCCAAGGTCATTTTCCAGCAATGTCTTAAATACCTTTATTAAATTCTGTCATCTCCAGACAGGGTCACTGAGATACTGACAGCACTTTCCTGCACTAGGATTCTAGGTTCATTGTTGGAAGATTCCTGCACTGTCATGGCCTTCGCGTAGTTACCCAAACATATGCCACTGTGTGTACATGTGCATAGACAGAATGAATCTAGACGATTGATTTCATTCAGACAATAGAGATTGGCTATTCAGAAATTTTGTATTATGTTTTTTAAGTGTATCTGCTCAGAATTTAACATTCTAAATAATTTTTCAGTTGCTTAATCTTTAATCTGATTTGGTTTATTAAATTTGTTAGTGCAAATCAGAACAAACCAGACAGAATTTGCTACTGGAGTGCCTATTAAAGTTTCATTTAATAAAGACTTGCAAATTTGATCAGGCTTAAAACTGAGAGAGCTGCTTAGGACAGTGCTGATAAGGTTGAAAGCTTTGGGTGACAGTTAAATTTGCAAAGCATAGAAAAAAAAATTGTGTGCATTTATTAGAATTAATCCATAAAAATATCGATTTCTTAGTAGTAGTGTATAATTCGTTAGAAACACAATGAAGAAAAATTGAATATGTGCAGAAGGAAGAAGTAACTCAGTATGTATTGTTTTCTGGGTAATTGGAAAGGGGAAAAACACATTTCACCAAATTGAAAAGTCAGTTATAATTTATCATGATATACTGATACTTGAAAGGTGCTTTGGGGATCACAGTTCATCCAGGAATGCATGTGGAAAACACATTTAATATGCAGACTTGAACTTCATCTTACACCTGAATTGAATTATTTAGCAAACTGGACACAATAAAATCCCAAATTTCTTCCAGCTATACATTCATGGATCTGGCATGAAATAAAAAATGTGTTAACTTGGAAGAACATCTATATTAAAACTACCAATCTGCAGGACCAGATCACCTGTGAGGTTCTATTTATTTTTTTTTCCTGATTTTTGTGCACTGAGATTAGGTTATATTGGGGGCAGTAAAGAAAAGGCAAGCTGAAACCCAAGTGCTATTGCACTTTTGTACTGGATACTGCCAAAGAAATATGATTGGGAGACCAATGACATTCAGTCAGTGTATCACCCGATTGATTTGCTTAAACAGTTTATAGGTGATAAAAACATTGCTTATTTGTATAGAGCTCAACAATGAGAGAAAAGCATAAGAAAACATTATGAACACCTTTGCTGAGAGCCCTTTCACAAATTAAATAGACCTGAATGTGTGATTGCAAATTTATATAATAATCAGGAGGCAGAGAAATGATAAATTAATCAGAAAAGGTCTTTACTGCTTTATTGTTAAATACCATGTGCACTGGTGCCACATCTAATTCTTTCTCTTTTTTTTTTCTTTTTTTTTGTTTAAATTCTGAATCCAAGATAAAAATAATTTTAACATTATTTTCTGTTAGTGTTTGGACAAGCTCCTGAAACAGCTTGCAAAAAATGAGGGAAATATTAAATGCTTGAAAAATACCTTAAAGATGTTGGTTTAATTCTGTAAATCTTGAACATGATTGTTGACTCTTCCTCAGAGAATCGAAGTCCAGTAACTTGGCTGTTAATATATTTTTATTGCTATGTAACAGTTTCCAAAGCAGAAGTAATCAGGCCACATCCTACTTCACCTTCCCCCTACAAATCATCTTATCAATAGCACCTACAGGAAATCCATGTTGTCCTCTATTCATAAAAAGAGGCGCTTTTTCTTTTATTGTTACTGTTATAATAAATGCTTATATATAATTATAAAATCTGCTAGAATCTATCCAAACAGTTTGAAAATCCAGTTGGGTGCTGCAAATTTTTTGAAGGAATTGTCCTTTACCATATATTTCCTCCACAAATTAAACTCAGAAGTATTACATTTATTGTTGCCAGCTTCTGCATGAAAAGGGGTTGCATAGATTGATCATTCATTCTCTCTCTTCTTCTTTTTCTTCTTCTTCTTTCCCTTCTCTACTTTCCCTTCCTAATTTAAGGAGAGGAATAAATTGGCTGAAATTCCAATCATCTCTCCAGCTGGTGAGGATCTTGTTTCACAGGATACAGAGTTGTCATCTTCAGCCAAAGAGGATAGTTTACAGGCTGAATTCCTGGCAGAAGAAATACCCTCCGGAGATGAATATGAGTGTATATCACCTGATGATATCTCTTTGCCACCGCTTTCTGAGACACCAGAATCCAACCTCTTACATTCTGAAACAGAGCTAGAAGAGCAGCACTGTTGTAGTTCTCACAGTCTGCATGTCAGTTCCTATAGCTTGCAAATGCAGAAACCTGCCGATATTAAAAAAGCAATGGAAGCATCTGATCTCTTAACAAATTCTGCTTATGCCAATGCAACAAATAATGCAATGGAAAGCCCATCAGATCAGTTTGAGAAGTTTTGTGTTTCTTCAACAGATTCTGGTCCAAAAATCAGAGCAGTATCTCCTTTGACTTGTTGCTTACAAGGAATACCTGAAGCTAGCACTGCTTCCTGCACTAGAAATGCCAAACCAGTGTATAGCATGAGCGAAGTGTGCAAAACACATTTGCAACACCTTGAACTTTGTGAAAGCATGGCAGAAACACAAGAACAATTGCATGACTTGAATAACTGTACTAAACCCCAGGACAGGCTGCATGCTCTGCCTGATGCATTCTCAGGTTTTGTGTTTCAATCAGACGCCACCAGAAGCTGTCAGAGGCAGATGGTTACCCAAGAAGAGATTAAAAGTTCATCAGAAAAGAACAGCATGGCCAGCCTAACTGGACAGGCGCCTAATTTCTCCCAGCTTCTGTCTAACAAAACCGTCATGGAAGGTTCTCCGGTAACTTTGGAAGTAGAAGTAACGGGATTCCCAGAGCCTACACTGACATGGTGGGTAGCTTATAATGAGAAGTAAATATACCTATTAGCAAGATCACTACAAACCACTTATAACCAAATTAATTAATCTACAGACAAGAATAAATGGCTTGTGTCCTTTCTACTCTACACTTATGCATGATTCCCACTTTCAAATTTGCTTTTGACAGTCTACTTTAAATAATCTTGCTGTACTTAATTTTATGAGAGCATCAAGCTACTGCAAGCACATCCAATGTTTTTTTTAAACAAACACATCATAGAGTTTTTATATTCTAGAATATGACATTCCACTTGTTCAATAAAAACACATGCACATGGCAGATTTACTACAACTAAATTCACCTGCATTTTGTCAGGATCTTGGCACAATACATGGACAGATATACACATACATGTGCACGTGTGCCAAAATATTTAAATAGCCACTACATCTACATAGAGACAGGCATTTATATATATGTGAGAGTCACTTGTCAAAAACTGGAGATCTTGCAGGGTAAAAAAACCCTAAATATCTACACTAAGACAACCAGGTTTATATTATGTATTTGTGTGCACTCGCTATCTCTCTCTGGATTGCTGTATTTCTAATTATATTGGTTTATACTGCATTTGTGAGAATTATAGATGATGTAATATAAACATCTTTTAATATGACCTTTTATAAATGCCCTGCCAAAGGGAATAGGGACTGAAGGGAAAGAAGGGCAGAACTTCAAGAGTTTGGTTGTAGTCATCTATGTATTGGCACATCTTCCTAAAATTTTACCTCATTTGCCATTTCTTCACATATTCCATTAGACTTTCACAATGGAGGCTTTCCTTTTTATGTATTAAAATTAGATATGCCTCTTATGTTTTGATGTTAAGTTTACACTTGTAAAGAGTTAGGCAAACTATAAGATTTTAGGTTGAATTTTCTTCTATGGCACTGAGAAAAATCCTGGACTCTGCAACGTTGGTGCTAGACTGTGTTGGTATCAATAAAGTTACTTTGTTTTCTATCCTGGAATTCTACACTTTGAGGAGTATTGTTGGTGAAACAAGAGGTACCGTCAATTTGTTTTATCATAATTTAACTAAAAAAAATACATACACTGTTGATAGATGTTCTTTAAAAAAAAATCAACTGAAAGCATTTTGCAAATGAGAAATTTATTAAAATAGAAAAAAGTGGGGTTTAGCAGATAAAAATTCACAACTATCTTGTATTTTGTCCTGATGTAGGCATTTGATTGCATATATGTATGGCAAAGCATTTCTATGTTTGTGTTAGGCTAAAAGTAGTTTATGCTGAAATATCATGAGGAATTTTCCCTTACTTCCAATATGTGACTCAGAAGTCAATGCCAATATATTGTAACAGATCCTCGAGTGTTAGAATAGGACACCAGTTCTCTGAAACCACTCCTGATACATTGTTCTATCCTGTTTCTTGATTTGAACTAAATAAATGTGAAGTGGCTTGGGTGGTGGAACAGATTGGTCTTCGTACTGAAGACAGAGTTTGGAAAGTTTGTACGCTGCTTATGCATCTTAAGCTATTTGTGATTTGAATGTGGACTAACTGAACACCCTTGTATCAAAAATGTTTCAGCACAAAACTGAGGGCCCAGGCCTTCATACTGCTTTCTGTAGCAAGATAACGGTGACTTGTCCACTGAAAACCATTTTCCAAAACACATTTTCTAGTATTAGAATGTATTATCCAGCGGTTTGAGTTGCTTAAATATTCAGCCATATTTACTGATAACTGCAAAACTGAGGAGTAAGAACACAGCAGTGAACTCTATCTCTTGCTGTCAATATAGTGTTACAGCAGTTACCTGAATTTGCAAAGTTCTGCTTGGCATACTGTGATATAAATCTGACTTCAAAACTGACTCTCTGCTTCAGGTACAAGAAGGGCCAGAAACTGACTGCAGATGAGCACTTAAAGCTTTTACAAAAGGAGACAAAGCATGCTTTGTTCATTCAGAAGGTGTGTGATAAAGATGCTGGCCTCTATGTTGTTCGGGCTAAAAATTTGAACGGCACTATCTCATCAAGTGCCATTCTCCACGTGAAAGGTAACAGGCCACCTATTACAAGAATAGACTGGATAATGCTGTGTGTCATCTATATTAGCATATCACTAATGTACTGTCTATTCACAAAATAAGTACAATATTGACTGCACTGGACTCACATGCTAAGAGAACATTACATTTCTTACACTGCATCTTTCACAATGTGTACCAAACCACTTTTATGTCACACTTGATATATTGCTTGTTTCTTTAATACCAGTATTATATACTTATTTTCCTTTCTCGGTGGTGTTGTGATGATAAAGTTACAAAGTTTTTCTAGAATCTGAGGCAGAGTTTTGCTTTCTGAAACCTTTGGCCTTACAAAGTGTTGGAAACAGTTTCAATGGTTATAGATACACCCAGGTAAGACTGCTCAGATCACTGTATACATTATGACAGGCTTTTCTTGGGTGGGGGTGTGGGCTGTGTTGAAGAGATTCTTAAACATCAATTGTATTATTTACAACCCTATTTTCTTCAGATTCATTTCTCAAAAAAAAAAAAAAAAAATGTGTAGGATAAAGCTTCTTAGTAAAGAAATCACTACCATAGATCGGGTTCAAAATCTGTCTTAGTCAAGTGGATAGTCTCAACAAATGGAAGCTGAAGTAGTTCTAATAAAGTTGTGATCTCGTGCACTATAAAAATTTGACCCAGAATCATCAGAATTTGTGTAAGTGACTCCTAGCATCACTGTTTGCAAAATTAAATGTTCCTACATACCAATCTGTTTAAGTAGATGCTTGTGATATTTTCTATGTTTTTTTTTTTTAAATTAGAGATAAAAAATTTTGTAATAATTCACTAAATTTTTAGTAGAAGACAAGAAAGGTAGTGGTTTATGAAGTGAACATTTGTGCATGTTTAAAATTTTTAATACGTTGATTTCAAACAGAAACAACCAAATTGGGGAAATACCTCAAACTATATTCACACACACACAAAAAATTGTTATATTTCACTCCAATAGTATTCTTCTATAATTTAAAAGAAGGAAATCCAAACCAGAACTTTTTTCACCTATATATTTCATTTCATTCTTGACAAGGACAGCAAAAAATATTTTTTTTTTATTAAAGTAGTAATTTCTTTAGAGTTTTTTAACTATGATATTAGCTCCAGTACAGTAAAACCAGTTGACAAACAGCTACATGATTTTTCCTGCATCTTGATTTGCAGCTTATATATTACAACTGCACTGGGCTATAAAATTTATAGAAAAGAAATATTTACTTGCACTATTTCCCAAAATAAGGTAATCCTCTGTGTAGCATGTTATAAACGGAGCATATACATTGCAACTTGCCGGGGGTCAGTGAGATTGAAGACTGACATTTAGATATTTTGGCCCAATGACTGCAACTTTATTAAAATTCCTGTAACCTTGAAACAGGAGAAGTTCTCGAAGCAATACGAGAGGGAGCAGGAGGAGATGGTGAGCCGAAGAGGGATCAAAGTAAATTCAAACCCTAAAATTGGTACTATCCTTAATGAGCAACTTTCTAAATTTAGTCATCTCCCAAAACTGTTGATTTATAAGGATTCTGACAGGTATAAATATCACCTATTTTACTAAAGTGTACTTTCCTTTTCACAATAAAGGTAATTTTAATAATTAGTATGTTTTTTAATGTTTCAATTTTCACAAAAGTAAAATTCTGTGTAATAGTTTTGTGCCCCTGTGACTTTGTGGTTGTTATAAACATACAGCAGAGAACTTATGTGAGCAAACCGACTTGCATAAGCGGTACATTAAGCAATATTGTGGTAAGAACATATGAAAATGCCTCTCTACATGCTCTGCCTGATGCAGAGCTGCCAGCACTTGACAATTTTATCCTGTTCCTAACACCCATTTTAAATTTGAACATTACTTTTCTATGTGATAACTGTCCTTCAATTCTTCATTTTTACTGATAGTTGCCATCATTCAAAAATTAAAAGTAATCACGTATGTTCTTTTGACTTGTTTTCTGCTTTTCTAAGTAACTTTATTTAATGCTAAGGTCACTTTTTCAGGCATTTTTACCTTCAGTGTTGAGGCTAAGTATATGCACGCAAATAAACAAGGAATGAAAACAGAGATTTTCCACACAGAGACAGCAATCCTGCTTGGAAAAATGTGTCTTAAACTCCCAAGTTCTATTGGAACAGGAAAAAAAGATGACAACTTTTCATCACGTCATAGAGCCAGGAATTGGAGGTAGCTTGGATCTAGACTTGTAGTTGATCTGGTTGCTTGCTGGCAGCTGATAGCTTGCTATTTATGATAATTTATGATAATCACCTCTACAAGTTAAAAAGGCAACAAACAGACACAGAACTACTGGGTGTGTGTACACAGATCATGGGAACATATTCTTTCCCCTGCCTCAGAACACTTTCTGATGTGCATCCAGGCTCCTGTGGTATGCCAAGGGTGTAGGCATGCAGACCTCCTCCCTCATACACATTTACATTAGATCTGTTAACTTCATTTAGCAGGTTTTAGAACAAGCGGGAGAGGTCTTGTTACCTGCTTTACCTGAGATTTGGCAGCCAGAATACAAAGCCAGTTTACAAAATGGAGCAAGAGGTGCTGCTTTCAATCTAGGTGAGATTTATTCCATCTTTTTGTTAGTATTATTTAGAAGCTAGCTAGCAATACAGACTTTCACTGGGGTTTGGCTTACACTTCCAGTTCCAAGCGTATCAAGAAGTACTGCCATCTTCCCTCTAAGACAGGGAATTGGACAAGCCTTGGAGAGAGGGGGAAAATTTTATTTGAACATTTACAAATCTGTGCTGCATATGCTTATGAACAGGCATATTCTGACTTCAGTAAAATCCTGAGTATGTATTATGCTGCAAATGTCTAATTGATTATAATTATGTTTTGTCCCCTTAGAAATATATTTTAAAACAATACAATGCTGACTTTCTTCTAAATTATGGTTTAAATAGTTAATTAAATGACCCTTGTTGATAGAGTGCATATTTTCTTTCTATATTTTTTCTCTTTTTCTTTCCATCATATTTTGATAGTACTATTGATAGTTCATGTTCTGAATAAGACATAAAAGTAGTTTATCTAAACATACTTTTTCAAGGCATTGCTGTTTGGAATTATATGCTCCATGATAGCTTTCCAGATGAGGAAGTTGTATTGACACGATGCTCCTGTAACTGTTCACTAGGATGATGTGGTTTTAAAACAGCACTTGTGCTCAATTTTATTCACTGGAGAAGGACATTTTAAAGCCAGTTTTATCTAGAAAGTCTCTAAAGGAAAGCTGCCCTCTGTCCACAAACCTACAAAATCAGAATGGTAGCGAAATACCACACTTGGTGATCTTAGCACACGTTTTCCAGTTTGAACCATAAGTGACCATTGTAACTGACAAATCAGGTAGCCCAGATTTCAGAGCCTCACAGAAAAAAAAAAGATGTCTGATCTTGTCTCGATCTTTGCCAAGACAAAACAAAAATATTCCACTGGTGAAAGATGGGTCAATGCAGAGTTCTTTGTACTCCTTGATTAAAATTATATGGGTCTAAAACTTATGTGGAAGATCCCAGTAGATTACATGTCACCCAGGGAAGCCAGCTGCCTTTCTAAGAAAAGTGAAACTTAGTTCTGATGTTCAGTGCAAAAGCAGCTGAAGTGCTTTGTGATATGCTCTTGTGCCACTGCATCCATTTACATTTTTACTCAAACATGTTATCTGTGAAAAGTAGGATTCCCACTATTGGATTAAATCGTAGAATTGAGTTCCTATTAAAATGCTGAGTAAGACCTTTCAAGTTTGAATTGTGAGAAGTGAGATACAGATGAAGCCAACTTGTAAAATCTAAGCTCACTATTATTTACAAGAGTGTGTGCAATTATAGGTCAAAACAAACACCTTGTCAGTTTTTAGAATGTTGTCATTTTTGCATAGTCAGGTAGTTATTAAATGGAAAACTGTACAAATAAAAGGCCAGGAATTCCCTTAACACATCTGTAGAACTTAATATATCATTGTAGAAGTATGTAATCCCTTTGTTCATTAAACCTGTCCTCTGAGAATTTGAATATTTCTGTGAATTTTAGATTAACAAAATGTTTTTGTGAGCATGATGTTGCATCTACTTTAAATAGCTTTAAATACACAATTTTCAATGGGTTGGTGGATAGCAGCCACATTTTTAATTTCTGCTACAAACAATATTTTTAAAACGGAGATTGGAGAGATCAGTTACACAGCAGGATACTGATGGTCTTCAGGTTTTAATGTTTTGCTTTGTAAGCAAAGGTGTAATCAATGCTGATTACTGCTGTGCTGATGATCTGGGTGTAAATACTCTTTGTTTAAGGACTCTAACGAATGCCCAAAATATTTTGCTGGAAATTCCTGTTGTTTTCTGTTCAGATAATTTAAAATCAGAGTGGCAGTATTTCTCTAAAGGAAACCCACACTCATTCCGTTTCAGCAATAATTTCTATTAAATACCCTCCTGCCTTTTTTTAAAATATATATATAGTTCATGTTGTGCATGCTTTGCTTCTTCACCCTTTTAACCATACCGAAAAAGCAAGCAATTCATCTAGGTTTTTGTATTGGTCTGGTTTTGCTACTTTCTTGTTTTACTGTGCTGAGTTTCCCTGACCACAATCATAATTTCGAACCTATAGTGATTTCAAGACCACAGAATATTTGCATTTTCCCAACTGCTCTCTTAGACACCAGATTTAAATCTCAATCTCTAGCCCTAAACAAAAAATATTATACTTAGGCATGTTACTAACCTAACCTCCCTTCCTCCTTCCCCTTATGCAGAAACCCATTCAGGAAAGTACGTTGTTAATGAGATTGCCTTGCTACAAGTGGAGTTGGGTGAAGGTGTATTTGCCAAGGTGACTAAGTTTGGAGGGGAAAGGGATTAATTATTTAAATTTTTCAAAAGCAGCAGCCTGTCTGAGGGCCCAGGTATGAGTCAGTAGGCAAGGGCGGATGAGGCATTTTCCTGGTTTGCTTTGGATCAGATGTGGCTGGATCTGCAATGGAGAAGGTGGCTTTCTTTCAAATGACTGGTAAGGTATGCTTATTTCTGGACATTTCTCTGGAGACTTGCTTGGGTAAACTAGAAATTTTTTTACTTTTATACTCTTTGTGGCTCAGAGGAGCCATGTCTTTAAAAATTACTGCTCAGACTTCCATTAATGAGGCTACACTATGGTATTCAAGGAGACTGGAACTCAGCATTAAGGATATTTCAGATCAATTGGGTCATTCCTTCTGATTGTATTAGGAGCTTGACTGAGACAAAAATGTCTAAACAATAATCTACTGTGTCTTAGTTTAGATCAATGCTGAGCAAATCCAAAGTCTCTGAGAAGCATGGTGTGAATTTCAGACTAGCCTAGAAAACACAGGGGGAAGTAAATAAAATTGCTAATATCACATTTCAAGATATCAGAGATTGGAAATTACATACACAGAGTAAATAGATTAAGAATACCTATGAAGCAAAGTAATTAAAAGTGGCTGCTGAAAAGTTTGTCTTCACCTGGTACTACCTGTGAGTAAGAGACTTGGAGCACAAGTGAAAGCTTTGTGGTAACAACAGATACAGGTGATGTACACCTGCAGTTTTTGCATTTCCTTCTAACCTTTTTGGTTCATGGGATGTCCAGCCAAAAAAGAAAAGAATTAAATTGAGAAGCTGATTTAGCTTATTCTGACATTTCATTACGGTATCACAGGAAAAATATTGGTGAAGTATAACAATCCATTCTGTTTTGAAGGTTGCTGTTAGAAGATGAACTCTTCTTTTATAGCAGATTTTCCTTCCCAGTTGAGTTCTAGTCCATGTCTTAAAGAGTTGTAATAACTGTCACTTTGTGTTTTTCTTTGGACATATGTTTCCTTTTGCTCTTCAGAAACTGGTCGTTTTCATTTTTATGCTGATTTACTAATATAAAATCAAGATGGGGGCTGATCATGATCACAGTTCCACCCAGGTATGTGGTGTGGGTTTTTTTAAATGGTAAAAACCATCCTCGTATGAGATGCAGCCTGACTTTACAAGGTAATATAAGCTACACAAGTGATGGAATCTAGCCAAAATTTTTCATAAGGAGTGGCTGATGCCCACTTAACATTTTCAACAGGAACGTGTGTGTTGCTTGTGAGTTATTGCCAGCTGCCTGCAAAGAGGAGGCAGTGTGTAAGCTTGGTTCTCTTGCTTTGGATGAAGATGCAGATAGCAAATTTTTGTGCTTCAGGTGCATGCAATGCAATGGTGGTGGGAGCTTATGCATGCTAACTTTCAGCACCTAAGAACTGAGTTGTTTGAACCGCTGGGATTGGTTAATACAGACTTTAGGTTAGTGAGAGTCTGAGAGAGTAAAACTTATGTGCTTCTGCTCTCTGTTTTGACCTCAGTCCTGCAGCACATAGGAAGAATGTAAATGCAACTAAGCTTAAATGCTACTCGCAAGTAAGAATTCGTCTAAGTAGTGGATGTAGTAACATGGTGGGTGAAAACATCACCATGCTTACAGTCCCACATTTGTCAAGAATAACCATGTGCTCAACATATTTGGGTTTACAAGTTGCTAATCCCCTTTGCAAAACATGCAGATTTTTGTTTCACAATAGAATAAAGAAAAAAATTGCTTCCTAAAACAGTGGAGTGATGCTGGCATAGCTGAGACCAGTTTCAAGCTCTGTTGTTTGTCACACATTTCAGTAACTTTCGGTTTCTGAAAAGGCTGGTGATTACTTTGGTTAAATATTATGAACACATGGTACAATTTTATAGTGAAGAACAACAAGAAGATATTGTTTATGTGCTAGGAAAGGAAAATGTGTATTTTTGTTGTAGTGTATGTCTTTGTGTGCTTTTCTATGTATTAACATCTCCTGCTTTGGATCCATGTGTCAAGAATACTCGGTCTGAGTTTGGAGGTTGCTGCCTTTTGTACTGTGGCCCTGGTGGAGGACTGTAAGTGGGACCTCAGGTAGTGTTACAGCGATCCAGTAAATCCAGCTTTGCAGCTCATGTCATGTGAAACAGTGCTTTGGTTCAGTACAAACTGATGCTGATGATGGAAATTTCTTCCAACAGTTTTGATGGATTTGTAATAGACATGCCTTGTACTGGCTCAGGTGTCATCTGGCATGAAGCCAGCACAAACTCAGGCTTGTGTGCTCTAGTTATTGAAATAGAAATGCAGTTATTTACCCATGCTTCATTGGAATCAGATTTGTACTGGATGATCTGGTAGTATTAATGATGGACAAAATAATGATCTTGATCAAAGTAGTACAGAGGCCACATTCTGGCCTTCTACATTGTTACAAACTTAGATTTTAACATTTTTTTTCAGTAGTTTTTTGACTGGTAGAATAGAATGGGAAAAGTGAAGGGAGAGTGTGACATGCAACAATGTACTAAACGCACTGTGTCACTGTAAATTTTTGTAGAATATTTACTTTCAATTTTCCTACTATCTCCACAAATAATGTGATTCTTTAGTATTGCCATGGAACTAATATCACTATTCCATTGCGTGAAATTCTTGGGTGCTTAATATCCATGTGTTGCAATAAACTTTGTTATATACATAAACAGCATCTGCCTACTAATTGTCTTGCAAACAAGTTATTCTGAGTTCCAGGCATCAACCAAGGCTTTCTTTGTCATACAATATGGTGAATGTTTTTTTTTTTCTTCTATTGCTTTTGTTGTGCCTTTTACAATACACTGAGTAATTTATTTTTTTACAGTACAAGGAAAACAGCCACACTTTGTACAAAAATTTGGACATAGAACTCTACAAGAAGGAGAAGATTTAATCCTGCATTGCAGTATACATGGAAAGCCCAAACCACATGTCTGCTGGATGAAGGATGATATCCCAGTGGTATCTGGAGACATAAGTGTATGTTCTAATGTTCTTGCAATATTCTTTGGGAGAAAGATAATGTGTTAATAATAATCTCCATTCATTCTACTGTTTTACAGATTGAGAAATTAGGAGATACCTATTACCTTTTAAAAAGAAATGTAGTCCTTGCTGATACTGGGAGATACATTTGTGTTGCCAGCAATGAAATTGGAAAGGCGCGCTGTTCTGCTTTTGTAACCGTGATAGGTGATTCATCCTGCCAGATGCATGCTTTATGCACATTTTTTTGATATTAAATGAATACCACCCACTAACATACATGTTTTGTTTCAGAGAAGAATAAACTCAAAGAAATTTCCACTGTAACTCAGGCTAAATCCGAATGGGAAGACGGATACTTTTCAGAAGAAGTGAATGTCACCACAACTAAACTAGTACAAGCCCACGACGCTCATTATCTGCAAAATGAAAGGCCAGTGGCTAAGCATCTTCCAGTAAGGTAACTTGCAGCTTACTCTGTTGCTACATCTCATAATACTCCAGTAGCTGTAAGTACCTTAACTTACAAAGCACACATCAAACAGTCTTCCTAGTCCTATTAATTTTTCCATAATGTAAATGAAGTTCATAATGTGTGACTACCTTTTACACTTAATTCTTCATCAGCTCTGTTAGATGAAAGACTTTGTAATACAATAGAAAGCGGAGTTCATACAATAAGGCATTTAGTTTAGTGACATATATTTTTTTAAAGTCTAGATATATTAATCTAGACATTAATATAAGACTGAATAGCTGAAAGATATGAATTATTCCAGAAGTTCAAATTGATGCAAATTCATGAACATGAATTTTCAGTAACAGAATATAGGAACAAAGTTTTCTACTAGGTAAGCATTTTATTTAGAAGAATAAGTAACAATCCTAATTCAACAGGAACAGTCGTTGTACAGTAATTTATTAAAGATGACAAAACTTCCCACTGTGCAATTTCAGAATGTGAATAGTTCTTGTGGTGACTTCTCACACAAGGTTAAATCTTGTCTTCTGAATTTAGGTTCTGATAGCCTACTGCAGTTTATGGTGCCAGAACTGTCTTTTGAGTAATGTATTCAGGGATTAGACCTTTCATACTCCTGGACTGTTACCAATCTGGTTTACTTTACTGTTAGTTCACTGTTTCACTGGAAACATCAGCTAAGATAAAGTAGCAGGGATGAGATTTGCAGTCACTGAAAAATTCTATTGACAATGTTTATTACATAACTCTGAAACTGGTAAGACTGTTTTACAGTAAAAAGCTGGTTTCATGACTGTACAGTAAAATAGCCTGCTTTCTGGAAGGTGTGTGGAACGATGTCACGGAAAAGAGGCTCCAGGAGTCTCATGGCTTTAAAAAACTGATACTTAATGTGACCTTGGAAAGTGATTGAGAATCTGTGGGATTGCTGTCAGGCCAGTCTTTCACAGTTTGCTCAAGATGTTAAGTTTAAACTGATCACATAAACCCCCATTTTTTGCCCAAAAGTGTCTGAATATTATCTGAACTTTTCATACACAGTGAATTCTATGGCAGAAAGTCATAGAAAAAAGAAAGAGTTGTGTTCTTTCATCTAGAAGTTCCTGAGGTTTGTCTGTCTAAACAGAACAGCATGTAAAAGGAAAGGAAAATTATTGCATATGTTGATTCAAAAGCTGTTCTCATTTCATCAAAAGCTGCCTGCCTGCTTTGCACCATGTTCAGCTTTGATTCCATGTGCTTTGCTCATTTTTTTTCTACATTTCTATGAAATGGCAGATATTCCAAAGCAAAAAAAGTCAAATGCAAATCATGTTAATTTAACTTAGGGCACATAGAGAATTCAGTGTGATTAAAACAAGTAGATCATACATAAAGGTCAAATTTCTCCTTGTTTTTCTCTTCTGTTCTTTATAACTCAAATGCACTCTGGTTATTTGTTATTGACAATATAATGAATGTATGATCTATCTGGAATCACTATTCGATCTCTAAACTCGTATTGTCTCAAGTTCACAAAGAACAACCTATGCCAAATACCACAGCATTGCTCAAGAAAGGGAATGCTGCAGCTACCACCATTAAAAATATAGGTGATATTAACTGACTTTTTTAAACAGGTTTAAAGAGAAACTCTGGCTTCAAGGAGTGTATCTTGAACTTGAGAGGCCACCAGAGATTAGCTTCAATATGGAACATGATCCTAACCTATTCCAGCCTGCTGCAGAGTATCAGAAAATGGACTAAACTGCAAGGTCTCTGATTCATGAGGGTGTTTGTGTTGCTTGCTGTGTCTATTAGTAGGTATTTGCAATGGAGGACGAGAACATGAGTCTTTGAGTACTATTTGATTTTTATGTAGGTTACATTTTGTATTTGGTTTCTTTATAAATAAATAATTAATAAATTTCCCCTATGCACAGCATTTATTAGTGATTTCTTATTTCTTGCAGTTTTGTTCTGGTTTTGTTGGACAAATCTAATGTAAGAGAATGATGGAAAAAGGTTACATTAGCCTTTACAATTGCAGGTATTGATTTATCAGCACCCACTGCTTTATTCTACAAATTCCATCAGTTCCATCAAATCCATTGATAGTTTTTCCCACCAGTTTACACAGAGAATTCACACAAATGGACTTAAAACGCCTTTATAACCATAGAACTCTCCAGTTTATTAAATACCGTATTCATTATCTTATTTCACATTGTTCATTACCTTATTTCTAAAAGCTTTAAGATGTTTTAAGGGGACTGGGCTTCAAAATGAATGGTTACTAACAACAGCAAGTGTTGTCTAATGTATGCTTACTACTGATACTGTCTTCAGGAAAGAGAGGAGTCTCTTTAAGGTGACATAATGAAGAATTCTTCTGCTACATTGATTCTGCTTTGGGACTGGATTACTGTGAGAAAGCAGTCCATTTCCAGTTGATGCATCTCATTACAGTCTAAAGGAGAGGACTAGGAAGGGATACCCACATCCTTAGTTTAACCAAGGACTTCCCAATTATAGAATTCCTCAAGACATACAGCATCCATTCAGTGTATAAAGAAAACCTGAACTGAAGTTGAATCTTTTGGATTGTAGGATAGTCATGAGCATAATAAAATTTTTTGTCTCCATCTCTTGAATTGACTCTAGGTGTCTTTTTCACTTAATTGTAAAGCTCCTTGCAGAGCATTGAAAAAAGTAGTTCAGAAAATATCCCATTTTGAATGGTCCTTTCACTGGTACAATGATCAACAGAACAACTAGTTGGATTTAGGAATAACAGTTCTTCAGCTTGGTCCTTCTGATTCAGATTTTCAAAGTCCTACAAATGATTCATGCTACTCAGTCTGCTGCTGAAGTGCATGACTTACAGCTTGCCCACAGGTACTTGTGTATTGTGTCGCACAGCATGTTGTCATTCTTTATATAAATATTGATTAAACCTACACTGGGTTTGTATACCACAGCAACACATTCACACTTCTCATGGAGAGCAGATAGGGTTCAAGCAGTGCAGCAACTTCACACTTCATCCAGGTAAATGTCATCTGTGCAAAATTGGGACTGAAATAACAGAGAGTTGCTTAAGTCATAATGCTAAACCATTAACATTTGTCTCCAACAAGATGCAGGTTGGCTGGTAGAAACTTAAATTTATCCCTGAAGTAAAGTACAGGCATAGAGAGGAAATGAGCTGAAAAAAAATATCATGTACATGTCTTCACCTGATTGCATAAATCACTTGCTTGACGTTACGGAAGTCAGTGGCATCCTGCCCACAGAAAAGTCACAAGGCTGTGTATATGTGCCCATAAATATAGTAGCTGAGGACTGAGGTTCTTGCCTTGCTTGTTTACCCCAGTGTTTCTCACAAACAGATTTTTCCAAAATAGAATGCAGACAAATATTGAGCACTTTGTGGATCCCATGCAGTTACCTTTCCAATGAATACAGCCCTCCTTTGCACATGTTTAGATTGAAATATTTCACTGAAAATAGTGTTTCTAACTGCAGTCACATTCAGAGGACAGAAAAAGTACATACCATACATCCCAAAAAGAATGTAACCCCCTCTAGAATGTATGTTCTTTTACCAGCTGGAATCCATACATACAGCATTTTATGACTTCCTATTTAGAAAAACACCCTGTAAAAGTGAAGGTGTAGAATTCAGATCTTGATTCCTCAGCAAAATAAAGGTGGTTTTTGCTTTTCCTTCTTCATTATCAGCCTGTAAAAACAATTTGAACTCAAGTATTTGAGGAGGGCTTTTTGATTTACAAATCACAACTTTCCTTAAAAAAACAACCAAACAAAAAAGCGTTAATGCTTTTCTAAATAATACATGAGGCAAAACACAAATCTGTGTATCTGGTCTTACCTATGGTTTTTCTTACAAAATAGTAAAAACTGGTGTTTGTAAACAGATAAACAAAAAACCCAGCAACCTTCTTTTGCCAATGAGGAATGCAGCTATTGCTCCAAGTGTTCCCAAGTGATCACTTTATGAAGCATGGTAAGTATGTTTGTTTCTTTTTAGTTTGTGAATCACAGATACCCATGAATTTGTTAGAAGGGCTGCAAAATTTGGCAGAATGTATGTATCTATTAAGTGCTAAGCACTATTTCAATGTTAGTTAATTTTTTTCCCAGTGGTATGATTCTAATTATTGTTTTGTGGAAGGAAGTGGAACAGTTAGTAAATATATTCTTCACTTAGAATCTTAGGTTTTGTTAGCAGGGCCCTGCTTTCTAAGGAGACTTGTTAAGTAATGTTTTATTTCTTCCTTGTTCTACATACACAATTGTGTGTGGATGATACATAAATAAATCATTTACAAGGAGAACTTGGAAAAAGTGATGTCTGTATATGTCTTCCTTACATATTTCCAGGGAGATGGTATGAGTGGCAACTACCAATGTAAAGTTAATGAATAAGGACCCTGTATGGAATAGTTAATTCCATACCTGTTCAACTCCCATCGCAGTTCCAGTAAGTTGTTCACATGTGAAATAGCTATAGTAGTTTCAACAATTGCTTAGTGCCTCAGTGATCTTTTCTGATTTGACAGCAACTGACAGTGCCTTCTTTGGTAACAACTAAAACAACTTTCTGTGAGCAAGTTTTAGTTTGTACTGGAAAAAATTAATATAACTTGCATAACAAGTTAAATAGCTCAGATAAGAGACACTAGCATCTGAAAATGCTGCTGCTTTTCAGAAGCCATGTGCAGCACACAAACATGCATATTGTGACTATAATGCATTTTACAGCCTTTATTTAAGGTTCTACAGGTGTCATTCCAAAGGTCTGCTTGTAGGTTTTGGAGGGAAAGAGGAGCTGATGAAGGTGGTGGACATGAGCTTTGATTTCTGGTCAGGATTTAATGGTTTGACAGTTAAAAGAATAATTTTGTAGTTTTTTCTAGCTTTAAAGGATGAAGGTGGGTGGGAGGAGGGAAAGCATTTAGTGGGCCTACTGAAGTAAGCATTCCTTTTGTGACACTCATCAAGTCAATAGGATTATTATAATTAATCATAGTGAATCAGATACAAAGAGGTTGCTGGTATCCACACCACAATGTTTCATTGTGCTTCAATGCTTCATTGAAGCTTGCTTGCTCTTTCTTACTGTTGGTCTACAATGTAATACCTATATTACAGTAACATTGCTGATTTACAGTTTTTACTTAAAATAGTAGCTGTATGAAGCAAATGCTAAAAACAATGTCTTTCTCATTATCTGGATCTGACTTTTGTTTGATCCTAGAGCAAAGAAATAGTGCTGTTTTTACCAACAGTGTCTTTGCTATGCAATAGTAAAGCTCAAGTCGTTAATCTGCCTTTCTGTGGTTAAACTGTGTGACATTAACCATGTAGAAATCATACTGGGCTGATAGTCATTCTGTTAACAGAATGCATGCGATATCATTGATTTACATTTCCTTGAAAGCATCAGAGAAATACTCTACTGTTCAGTCTTTCTTGCAAATTCAGCAAGACTAAAATGTTGAGATGGTACAAAATTTTGTTGGAATGGAAATAAATTTAACAGTGATTAAAAAGTAAATGTAAAATTAAAAAAAAAGCAATTTATTTGTTTTTAAAATACAATATATTTGGGTTTGTATTTGAATGCAGCAATTATTTTCCTTGTAATTTTCTATTATTGTCACCGATCATTGTTGACCTGATCAAAATAGAAAAGTTTGAATTTGGCCATCATATAGCTTGTGACAGTTTGCACATTTCTGTCATTTAGAACTTATCAAATGTTTGTGAACTTTTTCATTGTTTGACTTGGATATCATCATTAAACTCTGTGATTATTAAGTTTGCAGATACTAGCCTGTGTTCTTTATCCATGTTTGATTTTTCTCTGCGTATTTAAGTTTTTGACTAGAAAGAAAAATGAGCACCTGCTAATTTAGCAAGTCCCTATTTAGAATCAGAAATTATCTGCTCTTTACATAGAATTCTTTGGACATTTTGTGTCTTTTGATAGAAGCGAACTTGTCCTCTGCACTAGTGCATAGAATAACATTTGTTATCATACTAACTTTTATACAGAGAGATTAGGCTCTCTGACACCTATTTACAACAAAAAGTCCTAGGTCAGCCATAGTACTCTGACTTTCAACCTCTGCGAGTGTCTGTCTAGTACCATTTAGAGGCTATTCCTCCAGTTTCTGTTGTTACTGTTGCAAGCCAAGAGTAGACATAAAGTTGACACTTTATGGGATGGATAATTAAAGGACAAATCGTATGTCTGAAGTTCTTTTATGAGATCATAGCAATATGTCCTTTCATGTTTCTTTTAGAACTGCAAGCTACCATGCAATACAGGAATCCTAGCGGTGGTATTGTCTCCTCTTGGCACTTTCTCAAGCTCTTGCTGGTGGTTTCCTTCAGACTGTTTTCAAACACAAGTGCAGATGGTAGTACAAAACTGCAGGCTGTGTTTACTTCTGCAGGTATCCTCTGGGAGACCTTGAAAGCACCTTCACCAGTTGGACTTTCCTTAACATTTGGCGTTCTGTGTCTACTGGAGCCCTTTGGTTGAGGGATGGGATTCATATTAGGAAAGTATTGGGCTCCTTCCTATCTTACCAGGAGCAAAGTTGCTATGACAATAGCTCTCGTAAGTACTTGGAGGATCTGTTTCAATGTGGATCTTGGTAACAAGAGACTGAGGTCCTCCATTTGCCAGAACAGCTAAGCACATACTTGACTTTAAGCACATAAGTAGTCTTATGAGCCAGTTATGTCCTTAAAGAGTTTTCTAGATAGGCATTATATATATTCCACCTCATAGGGACAGAAAAAGGATTTTTCAATAAGATGATGACAATGAAAACAAGCAGATGTGATGTGCAAAACACCTTCTGTTCCAACTACTGATGACAGTAGTCTTCTAACTCTGCCCTCTGTTTCCGAGGTGACCAATCTAATGATACAATTAGCTGCATAAACCAGCAAAGCTGGGCTAGTGGAAGTTCACAAATGAGTATGCTCTTCCATAGGTGATGAACTGCATGGTCTCTCCACACATCTAGAAAAAAGCCGTTAGGATATGCTTTTTTAGAAATTATGCTAATAGTCTCTGCTAATTTAATTTCACAAAATTCAATTTCAAAAAATTTATATTTCTGCAAAATATATGCTATTGTTCATTTAGCTTAATTGCTTCAAACATCCAAGAGCAAAATTGTAAAGGAAACAAAAAACTTCTGAGTGCTGTACCTATATATTACCAAAAAAAATTTTAGAATTTAAAGCTATGGAAAATAATAATTTAGTGTATTCTAATAGAGTGCAGCCACATGTCTGAATCCGGCTTACTTATTTAGTCTGGTGATTGACAGATGCATTTGGTAGCTTCTTGGATGTTTTATAATGAAAGAAAGCAAGGCTGAATCTCACCAATATAACTACTTCTGACTTGTCCATATCCTTTGCTGAAACTCTTCTTTACTACTTTCTTTGTCCTGTGCTTATGACTTAAGAAATTTGCAAATTTTTTTTAAACTACACATTACAAATAAAATTGAATTATAAATCAAAATCTTTGGAGCAGATGATGTTCCTCAGTGCTTCCCTTTTGTGCTTCCAAAATTAGCATTGTCACTCAAAGCAAGTGGTGGTGTATGGTTACACAAATGGATCCCCTCTCACAAGATACTTTCTTTCAGGAAGCCAATCAGAACTCGTACTGACATGATGAGGCAGACTTGTCAGCAGAGCTGGGGTATATAAAGCAAAACAACTATGTTAGCACTTCTGAGCAGTCGTGCATTCCCCGCCTCGCCTCGGGTGTAGGGATTGCAAAAAAAACAAAACTACACTGTCAAGACTGTGTAGTTTTGTTTTTATGATTAGAGGCTCTACAATTCTCATGCTGGGATTGTCTAAAAAATCTTACTCTGGATAAGGACGTCGTTCAAGAAGATTCCGTTGGGCTTAGCCCACTCTTACAGGCACTTTGAGAGATCAGGTTAGTAGCATTTTTCTGCTAGTTTAAAGAGTATTTTATCAGTCATTAATAATCCTGATATGATCTATTGCTTATAAATTTGCTCACGGGGGGGGATAGATTTCAGAGTATAGACACAGAGCACTTAAGTTCTCTGGCAATATTATATCTCAGATTTATGGGAGTAAGCCTTGGTACCACTCAGCAAAAAGTTTTTTCGCATATTTA
This sequence comes from Gallinula chloropus, assembly GCF_964237585.1. Taxonomy (NCBI): domain Eukaryota; kingdom Metazoa; phylum Chordata; class Aves; order Gruiformes; family Rallidae; genus Gallinula; species Gallinula chloropus. The sequence goes on along the minus strand of NC_140090.1, from coordinate 25,093,248 downwards.
TCATTAAAGACTATATAAATTAAGATTTGAAAAGTGCATGGAAACATCTGCTTAATTTAAAAACTTCTTTCTGTTGGGAGTGTTCAAGGTTATGCCACCAAGAGATAAACTGAGAAGCTCCAGGAATAGCTCTGATAAGATGCATGTGGTATCAGCTAAGCACTGATGACTTTTTAAGGGAATCAACTGCTAAGGTATCAATTACATGGCAGCTCTGGAACACTTGTCTGCTGTCATTCGTAGCTGGGAAGGTTATTTCTGGAACATGACATTTCAGATGCATACTTTCAATTCTAGTTATACAGAAAGCCTTATAAGATCAGATCTTTGACACCAAAATTTGCCTAAACAATGAAATATATAAACTTTGTGTGAACTCAATGACAATTCCACTTGAATGATTTAAAATCTATTATGAAGTCAGGAAATACATATATAATTTCCTGAATTCATTATATATATATATATATATATATCTTTCATAATATTTAGTTATCTTGTAAGGTGAACTTCAAAACATAGATGAAGTAGAACTTAGTGAATTACATGTGACACACATTTGTCTTCGTCTTCCATTCAGAAAACCAGTGTGTTAGGATGAAATGCTAGTCATTTCTTGCTAATTTAATCTTGTTTACCCCTACCCTTGAATCTGGAAAGTTTTGATAAAAGACTGTTCCTCTGTCAGGATGGAACAAGCATCCAGATAAACAGTAAAGGCAATAAAAAGCAGCACAAGATGCCAATACAATATCCAGTTCTGCCCATATGCACTTACCATATGCAGGCATCAAGCACTGATTTCAAATGAATGAACTCATGAAGAATTTTCACCCCTGTGAAAGGTAGCATAGGTTTGGCTCATAGTGAAAGAAACTTAATTTTCTCATTAATTTTTAAGCCTGGTTCTGTTACAAAATCAGACACAAAAGCCACAGTAAACAACAGTAAATATATGAGTGAGATTGGCCTGAAAAGTATACAGGGTTAAGCCTTGTTTAGTGAGAAATTAAATGGTCTCAGGGGAATTTTCTAATGAGAAAAACTGTAACTTTAATAGATTTATGATGCTATTAAGAAAAATACTAGCTATGTTTAAAAAACCATGTATAATTCCACATCAGTAAATAAATATGTTAAAGCAAATATAAAATACTCCTGATACAGAGGCTTTTCTAGTGGTATTTTGCTATTTCAAGTTAGGGTCTTGTGGTATAGGAAGAGATAGTGAACTATTTTTCCTTAAGATTTCACATGGATCTGCAGTTGTTCAAACCATCAGTGTCAGTGGCTACTTTATATCCGAGCTCACATTTCGAAGGTGGCTGCCTTCCCATATCCAAAATTCCACTGAGATACTCTCTAAGAAAGAGTAGAATTTTATCTGCATCTTTAATGCCAATATGTTTCTGTGTAAAACAAAATTATTCACTAGTAAAATGGAATTATTTCACTGCTTTTAAGAGAGCCTCCTGAATTTCTTTTTAATTATTAAAAGCCAAATAGATTGTAGACCTTCATATTATTCTCAGTTTCTATGTAGGGACCCAGTTGTCTTGCTACTGGGAATGCAAATAGTTTGCACTAACAGAGCACTTTCAAATAATTAAAAGAAGTTTTTACATGGATATTATTTTCTCTTTAGCTTAAAGGAAATTAATGAAGAAAATGAGACCAGTTGACCTGCACAAGGTCATGCAATGAGTCAAGCAGAGCTTTATCTCCTGCTGCATACTTGTAATGCCAGCTCACAGCTTCACTAAATAAAACAGTTTCACATCCAACTCAGCCAAATGTGCCCTAAAACTAATTTGCTCTACAACTTTGACAAAACCTAAAGTCTTCACTTTTCACCAGGTCATTGTGATTTAAAACTGAGAAGAGAAAATTATGATAATAATTACAAATGTTCCTAAAACTTAGCAAGAAGAATGTGAATATAATAAGAATTTCACCATTGATATCTAACTATGTTTTTGTTGATTTCAGAGTGCCTGTAAAGATGACGACAAAAGCACCAACATTTACGCAGCCGTTACAAAGTGTTGTGGCACTGGAGGGTAGTGCCGCAACCTTTGAGGCTCATATAAGTGGTAAGGCTTTGATTCATTCTTGAAAGATTCTCTATTATTATTATTAATTTTGGTAATGCTTATGCTAAGAAAAATTATAACACTTTTTATAGCTCATAATCTGCCCTGAGTAGCAATCAGTGTTGAAATGTGAATATCTATGGATATCTATGAATATCTATACCACATCTATGGTAGTAATCAGCACTATGAGGTGCTGTTGGATGTTCACAAACACACTGCATAAATTCACCAGGTTTCCCAGCCAATAGCCAGTCATCCTGCCAATGGGACCAGTGTCCAGTGCTCACCTATGTTAGAACCATCAGAACGGGGGGGAAATAGCATTCAAAGTGTACATGTCAAAATGCATACTGTGCTAATAAGGGAACTTCACATGGGTGCAGAGAAAGTAATCTTCTTTGGATGATAATCAGACAGAACGAGGAGACAAGGTGCAAAAGGTGAGGCATAGGCTCACTCTTCATTGATGTGGCAACTGAAAAGGATAGAAAACCCTAGTTTGTGAGGTAGCAGTTGTGTTGGTGATCATGATGGTAGTATGAGGCTGGATTAATACAATTGAAGTTGTTGATGCAATTTAAAGATGACACGTAATTTTAAAGGATGCTTCATTTTGACAGTCAACACACTAATTAAAAAAATCTTTCACAAAATCCCATGTAGACCACTGAGATAACTTTACCAAATAGCCAACGCCCTGTTCTAAGAGTGCCTCTGACCTTGGCAGTGACTAAGGAGAAATGACACGTGTTCCTGATGATTGAGTTATATTGTCTTACAGGCATTAGCAATGTGATGATCCACATACCATAAAACACTGCCCAGATGCTCTGTGACAGGTGCAAACACATGATCTGTCCAACTAAAAAGATCTCTGACATCTATGGTCCATTCCTTGGTCCCTTTTGATAACACTGGCTCACACAAGGTTGACACAAAGTGTTTGAATGTGTCCTGTAGCATGCATCCATGACACTTTTTCATGCCTTATTCTTTTATTTGGCCCTCTACAGCGAATTTCCCTGACCTTCTCCTGTTGTCTGTACACCATAATCTTTCTGTGAAAAGTTTCTTTCCACTTACTGTAAATACAGAAATATATAACCAGAACAAGTTAGGATGTTAATATTATGGCTCAGTGCATGATATCTGCTACTTTCATTTGTGTGATATCATGGAGTATTTGGGAGAGGAAGTTGCTTTTTTCCTAAGTGGAGATACAGTATTTTTTTTAATAGCATATATCATATTCATATTTGTGAACATTGTAAGACTCTGGAATGTCTTTCCTGCCCCAAAAGCATCCACCAAGTTTGAAAAATCTGACTGTGGTTTGGTGTTCATTTTTTCTAATGCATAAAAAATGTGAAAGTTTCATTTCTTGAACTAATCGCATAAATAATGGACCACACAAATCCATTCTGCTACAATGTCTGCCCTTTCTATCTGTCGTGATTTATTACTCATTTGAAATTCAGGCTTTCTGTTTATCTCTGATATCACTGCCCTTCTACATACAAGTCAAGTATTAATGCAGAGGTGCAATTCGAACATGAAGAGCTCGGTTAATCTAAGAGTACCAAAAAGAGCAAAGCAACCATCAGAGACGCAATTTTGCAGTCTGCAAGCTCGAACAAATGGATTATATTGGTTTATCAGAGTCTGAGTTAAGTGTCGTGTTACAAAGGTTTGATATCAGACAAAAATACCCAGTACCTCCCCCTGTGTTCAGAAAGTGCAGAACACGCAAGCCCTGAGATTAAAAGCACCAAATGCCAGAGCACCATCGCAGGGGGAGCCCTGCTGCCTGAGCGGTGACAGAGGGAACATGAGACAGTGCGTCACTGTCAAAAAAGTCTGCCATACTGCTGGCATTACAGCTGCGCCCATCCTTGTGTCTCCCCAGCTCCGATAAAACACTGAACACTGTTCATTTCAGAACTAACACGTACCCTGCTTAGCTTGTTTTCAACCAAAATTTTCAGGTTCTACCCAACGCAAGCCAGCCTTTACAGTCTGCACAGTGGTGAAAGCAGCACGTGGTTTGTAGGCAGCTTGGTGGTTTCTGTCACTTACATCCTTGTCAGGACAATCTCAGTGAAGACAATTAAGAAGCGAAGTTGAGGCACTTAAGGTTAATTTTCTTCTTTTTGGCTGTAAAGTTTGGGCATGGGCACATTAAGACAAAGAATGTCCTAATATTTAATATTCAAATTATAACTCAATTGGGCATGTATAATAGTAAGTCCCAACTTGTCGTGGTTTAGCCCTGACTGGAGGCCAGATGCCCACCGAAGTCAGTCTATTATTCCCCTTAGTTGGACAGGGGAGAATATATATATATTAAGAGGATCAGCAGTTAAAATAAGGACAGGGAGAGATCATTCTGTCAGCAGTGATGTGGGCAAAACAGACTCAACACAAAGTGAAGAAGAGAAAAACTACTCTACTTTATTACGGAGTTGAGAGCACAACCAGATCTTAAAACAAACGTAACCAGATGTTAAAACACTTTCCTCCCACCATTCCCTTCTTAGCAGACTTTAGTCAGGATTATGCTCCCTTCTTCCCCCCCGCACGCAGTACCGGGGGGGGCAGTTACTGGGGAAGATGGGGTTCTCGGTAGCACCTTCCCCCACCCCTCCATGCTAAGCAGACTTCCCTTTAACCATGATCTTGCTCCCTTCTTCCCCCTGCTCGCAGTACAGGGGGCAGGGACTGAGAAAAAAAATGGGGTTCTCAGTTACTTCTTCATGAGCTGTTTTCCTCTTTAGATCTTAAAACACCTCTAACCTCCCTCCCCGCTCCCTTCTTAGCAGACTTCACTCTAGTCATGATTTCACTCCCTTCTTCCCCCCAATCGCAGCACAGGGGGACAGGGACTGGGAGATGGGGGCTTCGGTCAGTCCCTTGCTTGTTGGTTTCCCTCTTGGCCGGGGGTAGGGAGGGCATTTTTTCCACACCCTCCCCCTTCTGCACAGTGGGGTCTCACCCACAGGAGTTAGTCCTCCATGAACTTCTCCAACATGAATCCTTTCCCCAGGGCTTTATCTATTCACCAGCTGCCCTGGCGTGGGTCACTGCTATGGCAGGCAGTCATAAATCACAGTGTCTCTCAGTCCCAGTCCTCTGTGGGGTCACCAGCCTCCCCCAGCAAACCTGTTCGGGCACAAATCTCTCTCTCACTCATCTCTGTGTCTCTGTTTCTCTCCATGAGCTGCTACTGCTGGCAGGGGTTTGTTCCAATGTAGGGTCACAGTGTCTCCTATACGTCTCTGTTTCTCCTCATGGCTGCAAGTGCTGGCAGCAGCTTGTTCCAACGTAGGGTCACAGGATCTCCTCTATGTCTCCACCTGCTCCATCCAGCATGGAGCCCCTCCACGGGCTGCAGGTGGGATCTCGGCCTTTTCCATGGGTTTCTCCACAGGCTGCAGGGGCATCTTTCTCTCCAGCACCTGGGCTGCCTCCTCCCCCGCCCTTCTCTGGCCTTGGTGTCTGCACAGCTCGTTACATCTTCTCGTTCCCTTCTCCGGTGGCAAAATGCAGCTACTTCTGGGTTGTTTTCTCCTATATGTGATTCTCAGAGGTGCTTGTCTATCTCTTGGGATGCGACTTTGGCCTTGAATTGCTCGTTGTTTATAGTTTAGGCTGGCAGAAAACTGTAACTGCTGCTTAAAGAAACCGTCTCAGCAGCACAGCCTCACAAAACTGCAACACTACTCCATATAGTCCACACAAAAATATCTGTACTCTGGGGTAGATCTCACCCTTTAATCCCCATCTCTGTGGCACGGGACTAGAAGAGTGCTAGTAAATTTGTGAAGTTGAGTTTCTTTTAATATGACTTTGGGCTCAGATATCCAAAATGGCTGATAGTTTTGGATCCCTTGAACAGATTGGTTTGAGACATCAAAATAAACTCAAATTTTTAAAATGCAGGCCTTGTCCAACCTACCACACAAGCCCATGTTTTCTCATCAGCGTATTATTCTTCTGCAGCAAGAAAATAAAACACTTTGTCAATATTTCAGGAAATTTGCTTTTGGCAACGTGATTTTTGGTTGCCATGCCAGGCAAGTCTGGTGTGACTGCAGACAACCAGTAAAAGCTTCAGCTACATACCTCAGCTTCTCTTTCATTTTAGTCTCACAGTCTTATTTCCTGGCACATTAAAACCCTAAAAAATTAAATGAGTTTATAGGAGGGATACTTTAGAAAGGAAGCAGACTTCTGTGCTCCTGGGGTTTTATGAACCACAGAGAGGAGTTAGAGCAGCTGTAGTAAGTGCAGTTTCAATTCTCATCCCTGAGCCCCTGTGCAGAGCAACTGGTGATTTGGCTCAAGTAGAGAAGTACAAGAAGTAAATTTGGAGAGATATTAAGTTTGGAGAATTGTGTTCTAGGACTAGAAAAAAAGACTTTGAGCTGGAACTGTTTCCTTAAATTAGCCATTCTCTTTATGTGGCTTGTATAAAAATTTTACCTGTTTGTCAAATGGATTTCAGTTGCTCAATAAATTTGGCTGAGTAGAACACCTCAAAGAGAATTTCCATTAAGAATCTAAAAATTGGCAATACTTATTAGATACTATTAAATAAGTTAAGAAAATTCATCACATGCATCAATTCATGACCCTCATAATTTTGATGAACTTTTATTCCTCAACAGGATTGCCAGACACTGCAGTCTGCTTGTTGTTCAATTGATTTCCTAAATGCAGTAGCCTGTGCAGTTGTCCTATTGCTCTCTATACTTGAAAGACTTTATAAAAACGCAATTCCTTCACCACTGCATCACTGAACATATAATCATAAGTCTGTGCCAATGTCATTACACGCCACTATAACTGTCTGTCTGTGTATATGCGAGTGAATATTGTGGTAAATTTGGATATCTGGAATTTCAGAGCATCTTAATCTCCTTTTGTCTTCCCTTTTCTTTAGGTTTCCCAGTTCCTGAGGTGAGCTGGTATCGGGATGGCCAGGTTCTCTCTGCTGCAACTCTGCCCGGTGTGCAGATCTCGTTTAGTGATGGCCGCGCTAAACTGGTGATCCCCACCGTGACAGAAGCAAACAGTGGCAGATACACCGTACAAGCCACCAATGGATCTGGGCAAGCAACTAGTACTGCTGAGCTACTTGTCACAGGTATCAAATAACTAAAGAAAGACACTTCTCCCGGCTAACTGTGTGAGAGACAGTGAAAAAGCTTGAAGTACATGATCAGCAAAGAAATACCAAATTCTTTTTCCCTAAGCAGTCCAGATTTCAGCATATATTCTCACCAGCAGTTTCTAGCAGTGTCCTCTACACCTTAAGTGTGTAAAGGTTCATCTTGGTTTTATAAACTCTTAATCATAATTACAAAATTTTGGCTTAGTCCCATATACTTCTCTTCATGTGATGTGTCACAGTGTCTTCATTCAAACTATGCATAAAAGAAAGGATAAAGTTCTGCAGGATGGAGTCCTTAATATTATTATTATATCTTAATGTTATTATTATTATAACATTCATATTTAATAGAATAATTGACAGAAGGGGCCATACCCAAAAGACTGTGCTTACTACCTATGATTTTAATCAATGTATCTCTAATTCTAGAAGCATTTGACATCTCATGGGCGTAATCAGAAATATCAGAAATCTTTAACACGTGAAAAAAATTAAGGGTATTTGCATTTTGGTAAATCAACTCTTAAGGTTTTGAATGTTTGAGAAGGTAGTATTATCTGTCAATAGCATGTGAAAGAGAAATTGACCTTGTGCACTTCTAATAACGATATCATCTAGCTTTACAGTTCTTTTTAATGGACATCAATCACTTTATTCTATTTCTTCAATAAAACTGCAGCTGGAACAGCACCACCTAACTTCTCACAACGACTACAGAGCATGACTGCAAGGCAGGGAAGTCAAGTTCGGCTTGACGTGAGAGTGACTGGAATCCCTACACCTGTGGTGAAGTTCTATCGGGATGGAGTAGAAATCCAAAGCTCCCCCGATTTTCAAATTTCACAAGAAGGAGACCTTTACAGCCTAATCATTGCAGAAGCATATCCTGAAGACTCCGGTACCTATTCAGTTAATGCCACAAATAACGTGGGACGTGCTACTTCAACAGCAGAATTGCTGATTCAAGGTAATAGACTTGAAGTTGCAAGCCATGGGAAATAAGAGAGCATTCATTGTTTTAACAATACAATATACACTGCTTCATCATAATTTTATAAATAAGTTCTTTTATAACTTTTCTCAGGAGTTATTACATCTTTGTGAAAGAGCAGTGTCATTGGTGAAATTTGTCAAAGATTTTTGTCTGACACTTTAAAAGGATCTTTTTTCCAGAGTGGGTCTTCTTTAAACTGAGGATACAGCATTATACAAGCAATACTTTCAGTTGTTCCCATTGTGTTTTGTTGATTTCTCAAAGTTGTATTTGTAAGCTGGCTTTGATAGGGAGGATATATTAGGCTGCAGAACTGTGCATGGTCTTGTAAATGTGCCTGACAATGATGAAGTCAGTTCTTAGGGGAGAATTATAGCAGTGAATCCAGGGCAGTCTATTTGGATTTCACCTGTAGTAATTTGAGATCCAGGACCGATTCTGAAGAACCTACAAGAAATCTGTTTTGTTTTGGGTTGGTTGGGTTTCTTTCTAATGACAGTAATGCAGAAATAGCTTCACAATTATCAATCTACAGGTATTGCAGGAAAACAAGTGGTTGCTTAATTCTTTTTCTGTTGTTTATACACATTTGTATATAGTGGGAATTGACCTTTCATTTATTTCTGTGACTGCTTATTTTCTATTGCCATGTGCAATTCTCCTGATCATGTTTTCTCTGCCAAAAGGCGAGGAAGAAGCCGTTCCTGCTAAAAAGACAAAGAAGACAATTGTTTCGACTGCTCAGATTTCAGAAACAAGACAAGCCAGAATTGAAAAAGTATGTTTTTGATGAACAAAGCAGGTAAGGCTAAAATGTGGCTCATTACAGTATCTCAGACTTGTTTTCTTGATTTCATTGTAGAAGATTGAAACCCACTTTGATGCCAGATCACTTACAAGTGTTGAAATGGTTGTAGAAGGTGCAACAGCCCAACAGCTCCCACACAAGGCACCTCCACGAATGCCTCCTCGACCTACATCAAAATCACCAACCCCACCAATAATTGCTGCAAAAGCTCAAATGGCACGACAGCAGTCACCATCACCTGTTAGACAATCGCCATCACCTGTAAGACATGTCAGAGCACCAACACCCTCACCAGTAAGGTAAACTTGTTATTCTTTCAAACAAGGTTGCTTTCTGATTTGCTTTCACATGTGGCAGTAATGCTGTAGAATGAGAACATAGTGTACAATGGATGAACACACTGACTTGTTACTGACCAGAGTTATTCTGACTGTGAGCAATGTCATATATTTGCTACTGATATATAAGTGCATGCCCCTTACATAAGAAGAAAATCTTTAGAGAATAGATCCTATTTAATTGCTGAATGTCCAAATTTCATGATGAAAGAGAAAACAACAGAGCAGTTGGCCCTTAATTACGTTAGACAACCAGAAAAGAGCAGTGTCATTCTGATGAGTAGCAAACAGAATGGAAGGCTATGTGACATTAGCACATGTTCTATGTGGGTGCTGGTAATGACTACAGAAATAATGATTTGAATGCAGTTAAGGAAAATGTGATTATGGAAAAATGAGGGTTAGCTCTGCTGTGATTGATTTGAAGAGCAGGGCTCATAGTCTTGGGAGATGCCAGGACGTCTATGCTGAGAGTCAGGTAAAGATGAAATTGCTTTGGAAGAGCAGCAGTTTCAGCATCCTGAAGCACCAACTTCATGGAAGTAATGTCTCCCAGCAGAGTGCTCAGAAGTGACCAGTTTAAATTGCCAGTGCTGGGTATACTGGTGAGTTTTGCTTCGTTGAGAATAACTTGCAAGGGCAAGAAGAAATGGATTGGTAACAGCTACCGACTGCCACCTGCATAGGCATGGAATGATTCAATAGTGCCACCTGGAGTGCCCGTACACCCTGCTAGCCAAACTGCCGCCAGGCAGTGAATCCGGATACAGTGGGGTGCTGCTGCCCTCTGCTGCTGCAATTTGTTAGTGGCCTCTGGAAAAGCAGCCTTAAAATCATCCCATCAAAGATAATCCAAGTTCGAAAGCTTGTTAAAGCTTTTTGAAAAATGCTTTCAAACTATCTGCTAGGACTGAGATTGATTATTTTAATTTCAGAATTTAGAAACTAACACTTTCCAAGTGGCCACCAATTGTTGGTGCTGAGATTTTAAAATGTGAGTATGGGAAAAATATTTATGGGCCCCATCAGAATCTCTTCCGGAGTGTGAACACACATATGGATGATGCCTGGAAATGAGATGTGGTGCAGGAGTAGATACAGTTATACTGTTGCTAGGTGGCTGCCACAGCATGTGTTTATCAAGAGATGTTACGTTAATGGTTTTGTGTCTCTACAGAGAGACCATAACACAAATATAACATGTAATAATATGTAACTCTTTTGTAATATTCCTATTGAGATAAGGAAGATACAGCAAATGGAAACTAATAATATATATTTATATTTTAAACTTATGTGCTTGAGTGAAATGCCCTCTGACATTTGTTGTTATTTCTTTTTGGAACTCTAACTCAGCTACTACAAAGATGCATTTCAGTTACAATTATAACAAAAACACACTTTAGACATAATGTTAAAAAAATAGATAAGTATAATTTACAGGTAGAAAAACTCAAAAACTTTTTAAAAGTCAAATTGCGGGGTACAGAAGATACCCTAAATAGGGAATGAATTCAAGTTCAGGCTGAAGTTGTTGATACAGTTGCCATTGTATTACATGACATTCATTATAGTAATACTTTATTTTTTTCATTAGGTCAGTTTCTCCTGCTGGAAGAATCTCCACTTCACCTATTAGACCAGTGAAATCTCCATCTCCAATCCGTAAAACGCATGTAGTAACAACAGCTGGGGCTGAAGTCCTTCCTCCATGGAAGCAGGAAGGATACACTGTAAGCACAGAAGCCCAGATGGAGACAAGAGTATCTACAAGTGCTTCTGAAATAAGAACTGAAGAAAGATGGGAGGGGAGATACGGGGTCCAAGAACAAGTTACCATCAGTGGTGCTACTGCTGGTGAGGTTGCGTCTGGTGCTAGAGAGGTAAGATTTACTTTTGGAAAGAACATTGTTTTTGCTTTATGTGTGGACTTGCCAGTGCTGAATAGAGGTGCTGAATGAGTGGCTGTGTAGAGAAACATGTATATGCTGTTGAGAGAGTCCTGCTGCAAAGATTTAAATGCTTCTTTGCAACATTCTGTGTCTGCAATTGCTTTGTGCTTCCTCTGAATGTATGCAAAACATCAAAAATGTTTTTTGGTGTGGCTAATGTAGGTGAGAAAGGACAGTGAAAAAACAGCAGCGGTTGCTACGGTGGTTGCTGCTGTGGATCAAGCTATGGTGAGAGAACCAGCTCCAGGTGTTGTAGAGCAAACTGCTAAAAGGACAGCAATGACTGCAGTCCACGTTCAACCTGTTCAGGAGCAGGTAGAAATAGAACACAGACATTCTATGATTTCCCCTTCATCCCTTCATCCAACATGGAAACAAAGCATGATTCCCTCTGAGGCATTAACAAGATATTACCCAGAGCACCCCAAAAGCATGCATACTTCTTTAGAGCACCTGGGCTGTAAAGGAATGCTCAGGGATCCCTTACTGCATTGTTTTCCATCATAGTAGGATTGAACTAATTATTTGTAAATGGTTTTTCAGTTTAAGAATGCCTTCTATGAAAGTGGTCCTGTATTCTCCCTTGTGATTTACCATCTAACATTATTCTTACACCGATGAAGTTTTTCCTCTAATACCTCCTTTGTAATTTCCCTACTAGGAATAAAATAATTCTCACTTAGGATTTTCCTTTCACTTACATTCCTCTCTTATCTTTCCTTCTCCTCTTCTTTTGAGGATCTATTTGTTAAAATGAATCTTAAGGCTTTGTTTTTTTTTTGTTTTGCTACAAAAATCAGATGAGAAAGGAGGCAACAGTAGTAGTTACCAGTGATAAAGCCACAAAACAAACAGTAATATCGAGAACTAGAGAAGACATTGTCACTTCACAAGAACAAAGGCACATCTCTCATGAAAAGGTGAATACAGATGTTACCTGTGATTGTCATATCCTACCTTGTTCAAGAATCTAATATCTCATCAAAAAGATAAACCTATGAGCAAGACAAATGACGTAATGTTATTTTTTTCCTCATGTGTTTACACTTCTGGCTTACATTGCTGTCATTCATATGACTGTTGTTTTTTATTTCACTTCCATTATTAATACATAAGAATGTAACAAATAAACTTACTAGACATTAACTCAGAAAAATATCTATTTTCTGTATATTGTTCTAGATAATATTCTAGACCATTTAAGAGACTGACATGTGGGAAATCGCTCTTAAGTTTTCTGATCTTTTTTCTGATTTTGTTTCCAAGCTTGCCATTTGTAGCCTGCTTTGTTTGTTGGCAACACAGTGGGGCAGAAAAAGGAGGAAAAACTCATTCTGCATTAAAATCAATTTTGAAAATACTGATGAATGATTGGAATTCAGGTTATTTTAGCATGTTTTTCATCAGACCAATGTGATTTAACGGAAGACCAGCTTTTATAAAGATATATTACATTTGCATTCTAGCTGAAATGCATGAAGGGAATTAAAAAGTAAAAAAGTAACTCTAAAGTACTAAACCCCAGAAATCCACCTGGATAAAAAATTATGTGCATGTGTTTATGTGCAGATTGCATCTGAACTTCCTGACAGAGTGAAACTTGGTTTATAATATCCTACACTATCTCAAATTGATTATGATGCAGGACAGGTTTCCTCTGATTTGATTTTTTTTAAATTACTGCTTTCAGTAGCAAAGTGAGCATTTGTGGAATGTTTTATTATTTTTTGCTAAATGTCTATACATGTCACAAAAAGTCTGTTTATGTTGTTGTTGATTCTTCCAGGCTAGATGATTTTGAAATCCAGAGTTTGACATTTTTTTCTCCCTTGTGTTTGTATACTCTTCCAAATGCACTGAAACCACTTACCTTCTATTTTTAAAAAATGTATCATTTAAACGTCTCTGTTTGTAAACATCCAGGTACGAAAAGAAAGAGAGAAAACTCCAGTACCAACAGTAATAATTGCCACAGACAAAGCCAAAGAACAGGAAAGAATATCAAGAGCTAGAGAAGAAATATCTGCCAGACACGAACAAGTGCACATTGCTCATGAAAAGGTAAATAAACATTACAGATGTTCAACTCATTGGTACAGTCTAAGAGGTTTATAAACCCTCATTCTTCATGCCAATATCTTTGCTTCTTTATGAAGAGAAGACTACAAAATGAAAACTTTACAAAGCAAGGTATTCCAGGTATAGGCCAAGTAACTCTGACCTCATAGCAGCTCTGTCTGAGGAGGAAGAGTGCAGCTGCCCTTCCTGCAGATCCTTTGAGCATTATGGCTTTTATTGCCAGGGTACTCAGAATTTCATCTGATGCCCAATGACCTTTGCTTTTCATTTGAAGGTAGATTTCTGAAGAGAAATTGTAAAGTTATTTCTCGTGACATGATACTTACATGTGGAGTTTGATTTGCTGATTACATATTTATGTGAGGACTAGAATGCACCTACCAAAGCATGTGGGACCATTTTTTGTTGGACTAAGCAATGAAATTGTTCCATCAACTGATGGGAGTAAATATTAAGGCAGTAGTACTCATTTTTGTCAAATGGTTTTTACAAAACATGACCATGATATATCACAACTAGGAAGAGGGAAGATTCTGTCTAATTCATGCAATATATTAATGACTTTGCACTTTGTTCAACTAGCATATAAGATATAACTTGGTATGTACAAAGGAATTATTCCTTTTCTTGGGTGATGTTTTTCTCTTATTGATAAACAGTCTGAAACTTTATCCCACTTTCTGAAAAGCTGTGCAATTTTGACAACAGGCATGATTGATTACTGTTATTTTTCTTTACCACAAAAACTAGATAAGAAAGGAAGATATGAAACCTTCTGTACCTAAGGTAGTAATTACCACTGATAAACCTAAACCACCGGTCATAATATCGAAAAGCAAAGAAGGAATTGCTACCAAACAAGAACAAGTGAGCATAACCCATGAAAAGGTGAATAGCACTATTACAACCGTATTTGGGCTTTTATCCTCTCTTCTTCACAAACATTGTCTCTCAAAAACAATACTAACTATATATTTCCAGCTTATTTTTTCTAAAGTTTATTCCACCTACAAACTTACAGAACTATTGTTAATTAGACTATATTATTCCCCCTCTATCTTTCTCTCCTAACTGTTTTCATTAGTAGAATGCCCATAATCCTCTTCTGACTCACTTTTCAATGGACTGACTCCCAAAATGCATTTTAACTTTGTTTTTTTAAAACACTGCTTTAATTTAAATAGGTGTCAGGGTGTAACAATACTTTTCAGTACACATATAACACAGAGCTGTGTGCAGTGCACAAGGATCTAACCCCTTAATTCTCCCTCCCAGTCACCATCCCCAAATGCTTTCCCTTTGTTCAAATAGCTTTCAAGATCATATGTAACTGAAACTTTTGTTTCTGCTATAATAATTAGATTAAAAAAGAAGCCAAGAAAACTACTGTAGTTCCGAAAGTAATTGCCACTGATAAACCCAAAGCACCAGTGACAGTGTCCAGAACTAGAGAAGAAATTACAGCCAAGCAAGAACAAATCCATCTAGCTTATGATCAGGTGAATATACCTGTTGCAGATGTGAAATGCACTGTTACAATTTGTTTTTTCTGCAAACCTCACCTTTTAAGAGCTACCTGGGTGCAATAGAATGTCCTCAATTAATTCTTGATAAAATACCCATTAAGGGGGAGGATTATCAAGTAACAGAGTCAGTGTGATTGGGTTTCTAGTGGTCTAGAGGTTTATGTCTCATCCTTCTAGGAAATGCCACTTGTAAGACTACAGTCAGATTTCTCTGTGAAAGCCTACTCCTTACCAATGACTTTATAGTAATGTTTACTTCTTCAGATTTCTGGCTCTGCAATCTTTTTTTATGCAAAATATTTCTTTGCAACTTTGTGGTTGTTCAGATGGAACAACTTCTTTCTATTAGGTTTTGAATTATGTTGTTCATTGTAGGATAGAAACTTCAACATCCATTATAGTGTCTCCAGAATATCACTTCCGATAATCAGACACCTCTTGATGCGGCTCTGTTCCATTAGGACTCCCAGGGTAGAGTTGTTATACAGGGTATATACAACCAGGAACTCTCATATGTGGAAGAACAGTATAGTTGCCAGGAGGCTGACTATTTACTTTGTTGGAAACAGTATAGTACCTTCATAAAATAGGTTTATAAAAAGTTAATTAAAAGAGCATAGCACATAAAACTCATTCAGAGAAGTCAGACTGCCAAGAAGTTACAGTTACTTGTTAGATGACATAAATTTAGGGACAAATTCAAGTTGGTCTAAAAAATTCTTTTGAAAATGGCACTAATGCTGAGTAAGTGGTCCCTGTTATCTAAACAACTACCTTAATGATTGCAAAAAACCTCTCTGTAAACAAGAACATTTTGGCCTTGCTTATTTCAGTTTAAGATGATCATGATTTTTAAAAAGCATTAAATTATCTATTAGATTTTGCTATCTATAGGACATACACTTTCTATGCTCTGTTGCAATATCGAGGTCGGTTATGACAGTGATAATAAACACCAGTAGTAATCGCCCAGTTACTGACTGTTGGTTGACTGGGCAGAAGTTTAGACCCTGATAACATAGAAATGGATAGGATTTATCAGTTATTAGAAACTAATAAAATTCCTGATACAAATGCATTATTTCCAGTTTCTTAGAAAGCTCCTTCTTTCATAAAATAGATTAGCACTGAATTAACAGATATACCTGTGGTAAAATTTTTTATGCATATATTCCTTAGTTAATACATTGACATCAGATGCTAGACACACTCTCTACATTTTTAATAGCGCCTAACAGTTACATAGAGCTGATGAGCATACTGACAGACAAATTTATAAAGCACACAAACATAGATATGTTCTGAATATGCATAGGTAGAGATTAGGAAAAATATGTCTATATTGGAATCTACTGACTGTGTAGTGCATTTACATGTGAACACATTTGATGTTTACATTATTACTTTTCCACTTCTGTGTACTCTCTCTTTGTCTGGAACATACTTTACTGGGCATTATATTTATAAGTATTTGCCAGATATGCAAGCCTTTAATATACCAATTAATATTTGTCTAAATTCTGCCAATGTTATCCGTAGACTGAAGCTGGAAAAAAGGCTGAAGCTGTAGCTACAGTTGTTGCAGCAGTTGATCAGGCACGTGTTCGATCACCCTGGGAACCAGAACAAGCAGATGAAGCTTATGTAAAGCAGAAAACTTTGGAATATGGCTATAAAGAGCACACTGTAACAGACCGTGCTGCTGAGGCTCCAGCAGAACATCATGTTGTCACTAAAGAAGTTAAAACTGTCTATGTTCCTCCTGAGAAACATATCTCGGCTGCTGAAAAGAAGGAAGTACATGTATCAACAGAGGTTAGACTCAGTTTACATTACACTCTTTTCCAAAAACTACATCCCAGTGAAATCTGTTTCCATTTGTAGAGCTGCATCATATTCTCAACAACTTTTTTTTCCCATTGTTTTGTGTAGATAAAAAGAGCAACAGAAACTATGGCTGAGAAAACAATTCATGTTGAACACCCGCGACCCCGCACAGCAAGCCCTCACTTCACAGTCTCCAAAATTGCTGTTCCTAAACCAGATCATGCGTATGAAGTAAGAAAACTGTATCCAAGAACTGTGTTCTTATTTATAAAAACCAGTAGGTCACACATTCTATTTGGCTTTTCCTCCCACACATGATGCTTTCCCAAGAGGAAGAGCTGTATGGTCTCTACAGTTTCGTTTTTGTTGGTTTGTTTGACTAAGAAAGAGCAGTGCTGTAAACAGACATGCAAACTGCTGAACTGTGATTTTTAATTGTTAGTTACTTAGACAAGCTTATCATCTATTTAAGGATGCAGCTTTGATACTTCGTGTCATACAGTTACATTTGTCACATAACTTAATGCTTATTAAAGAGCAGAAGTATTCCTTTTCAATACTATTGTGTGCATTAGTTCACTAGCATATTGGAAACAGTGCTTTCTTTGAGATTACTAATACTAAGATAATTTTTTTAAATAGAAAAAATTCAGATTGCATAATATGACACCATCCATTTTTAATGTTATTTGTTCAATTCTTCTGTTTGATTCCACATATTAAAAATTCCCATTTAATTAATTTTCTCATTCAATTATACTTTCTCTCTTTACCTGGACTATAAAAATCAAGTGTTTTTTCCCTCAAACATAATTAAACACTATACAAATTACGTGAATTTTGTTTTCTTTAAAGATCTATATACATTATCCAAAGTTATGACACCTACAATAACATTCTGAAATATCTTCAGTAATTTTAATCACAGACAGTTAAGAAATTCATAGTTTTACTTATTGCAGGTATCAGATTAAATGGAAAGTTAAGGCCTCAGATGAATAAATTTGGAGGACATTTCTCATGTTGCACTCTAAGAGCTTGCTGACCATTTAAAGACCAAAATACAAAGTAAAAAAAAAAAAAAAAGATAAATTATTTGCATGTTAGACACATCAAAAATAATACAAGGATATTATCTGTCTGGCATTCTACTGTTGCAGTCTAAAACTGGAAGTCATTTTTGTAGATATGACTTTTGCTGTGTCAACAAAGGAAGCAACTGGTACATAGGCAATCTGCTCTGCTTTGAAAATGAGAGATAAAAAAACTGTAAGTCTTCTGTTCCCCAGGTTTCAATAGCCGGATCTGCCATGGCTACTCTGGAAAAAGAGCTATCAGCTACTTCTGCTGTGCAAAAGATCACCAAGCCTGTGAAACCACCTCAGCTTAAGCCACATGAAGTCAGGATAAAAGCCGAGCCTGTTCCCTCTCCACAGTTTCCCTTTGGAGAGGCTGCTGAGACCTATAAACATCACTATGATGTTGAGACTAAAAAAGAGACAGGTGTAAGCATTAAAGGTGAAGCAGTGCGGGAAGAACACTTGGTTTTGCAGAAAGAAGGTGAAGCAAAGGTATGGTATTAAGCAAATTTCCATCACTTTACCATTCATCTTAAAAAAGTAGCATTGCCTCACTTTTTTTCTGTTTCCTTATTGCAATTTTCCGCTTTTACTGCATCCAGCTGACTTTTATCTCTTTGCTGTTTTACACAAATCCTTCTAAGGACCTAATATTTACCTATGACATGCAAAGAGTTCTCTTTACCTAGTTTATTTTCTTATCTAAATTCTGCTTTTTATGCCTTTGGCTTTGTTAGGTGGTTAACAACTGTGCTTTAAACAAAACAGGTGACAGAAACTGCCAGAGTTCCTGTACCCGCGGAAATCCCTGCTACTCCACCCACCTTAGTCTCAGTAAGTAATTATAATATAGTAAGCGGAGTTACACTATGTTTTCCACTTGCTTAGTATTTTAAATTTTATCTTTGAAGACCTGACCATGAAAATTTGGCTTTGTTTAATTTAGTATACTTCCTGAGCCATACAATTTAACTCTGATACAAACCATTCAGAATGTCTGTTATGGGAGTGATTCTTGACAATTGTGTCACATAGTGGATTGAGATTTGCTGCAGCAACAGTTTCTCACCGTGATCTGCACAAATATCAACCTACCTTTTAATTTTCCTGTTAATGCTTAGAGATACCAAACACTTCCTTTTGGAAAAACTCTCGTTCCTGGATGCACTGCTGAACAGAACAGTGTTTTGAAGTCGACATTGAATATTCCATTCAAATAGGTTTTAGTTATTTAAATATCTGTTCTGTGGTGAAAATGCATACTGAGTGTGATACTTATTTTTGTCCTACAGGGCCTCAAAAATAAGACTGTGACTGAAGGTGAGTCTGTAACTCTGGAGTGCCATATCTCTGGTCATCCTCAGCCTACTGTGACATGGTACAGGGAAGACTACAAGATTGAGAGCTCAATGGACTTCCAGATCACTTTCAAAGCAGGGCTTGCTCGCCTTGTGATTCGTGAAGCTTTTGCAGAAGACAGTGGAAGATTTACCTGCACTGCTACCAATAAGGCAGGGAGTGTCAGCACATCTTGTCACTTACACGTGAAAGGTAAAATTATAAACTTCCTACAGTGATAAATATGCTTGTTAACTGTGTGTTACTTGTTATGTAAATTCGGCACTTTGTCAGCTCCCAACTAGAACATATGCCTTGAATTGTATTCCAGGGCTGTAGGAATATGAGGAAATTAAGGGCTGATGGGGGCTTTTTACTTACTTCCTCAGTGGAAGTACTTGGCCCTTGGGGCTACCTACCTACTTAACCTTCTCTCTATTTATGTCAACTAAATTTAAAAACTAAGTATTTTAAAATCCACTATATCATACTTGCCTTCCAGTTTCAGAAGAAGTCGAGACTCGAGAAACCATTTCTGAAAAGTCTGTTACAGAAGAGAAACGGTAAAGTTACTTTCCTAAACAGACTGCTCCTGTTGTGGTCATTAATTTCTTGCAATTTGTTTATGAGGGCTTCAGACATCAGCTCACTTACCCGGACTTGAATCTTGTTTCAGCTATGTGGAGACAAAGGACATTGTAATGGAAGATGTCTCCATTGCAGCGGAGGAAGTATCGGGAGAACCCATGCCTCCTTTCTTCATAAGAAAACCAATAGTACATAAATTAATTGAAGGTGGGAGCATTATTTTTGAATGCCAAGTAGGGGGCAACCCAAAGCCACATGTCTACTGGAAAAAAGGTGGAGTTCCTCTAACGACTGGCTACAGGTACTTTGAATACAATGCACAAAAACTATTTAAGCATATTTTTTAAGAATATTTAATTGGTAGTACAATAATATTGATTCCCTTACTGAAACTGAGACAAGTAACATCATTGATTTCTGTGAAATTTTAGTTTTTAACTGTAAAGGTCTTAGGATCATGTCTTAATGTGAAACTTCAGAAGACTGCTAAGTTTAAAATGTGAATATTCAAAACACTGTGAAATGAGAAATGCTACATATTCTTGAAAACAAATCAGGAAGAAGTTTTGCATTTATTTTATTCTGTCTATGTAATGTTTGCATTTTGTCTATGCAAATGCTGTCTCCAGAAAGAAACATGTTTTCCAGCAGAGAAAAAATTCCACAGTTTTGTAGCATATTTTAAGAAATATCATTCTGTAATCACCACTAGTAGGATAAACTATGTACACACAGCATATATCATTTTACTGTATTTGATGACAACATCTCTGATATTTCAGTATTACTGTTTCTATCTCATTTATTTTAGTGACAGTGGAAAAAAGTCCACTCTAGTTTCAGCATGGTTACTTTTCCTATGCTGTTCTGCAGATTCATTGAGTGAGAATTGCCTGCAAAAATTTCTCATCTTGTGCAAGCTAGCAATGATTCTAATGAACTGTATTTCTAAAAGAAAATTCACTAAAAAAATCTGTTCATCAGAATTAAAGAGAGGTTATAACTTTATATTTTCTCTAGATACAAAGTGAGTTACAAAAGAGAAACCGGGGAATGCAAACTTGAAATTTCCATGACCTTTGCCGATGATGCCGGAGAATACACTATTGTTGTTCGTAATAAACATGGCGAAGCTTCTGCAACGGTCTCCTTACTAGAAGAAGGTACATAATAGATTACAGAAATGGGAAAAATATTTCTTAAACTTAACTTTAAATTGGGAAAAATATTTTAAATTGTACTTTGAATTCTTTGCAGCTTAGTTTGGTCAATTCTAGAAACATAAAGGGAGAACTGGTGGCTCTGTTTCCGCAAGACAGAACATGTAGCTATGAGAACCCTTTTCTGTTAATGTCTGTAACGGTCTACATAACATAAGACATTCAAAGAGTGATGTGGAGAAAGGAGGTTAATCAAGTAAAAAGGATGTTCTATTAGAGAAAGAAGCTAACTTTCTTTTTCTTCCAAAGGTCATTGTAAAAGTGCATGAAAGTTTGTAGGAGAGAGAGGCACAATGCAGAAATTGTAAAGTAGACTCTACAAGTGCTTCCACTTTGAGAACTAGAACACCTAAATAGCATAGTGAAACTTTTACCTGTTTATAAATCTCATCTGAGGGCATCAATATTTGCATTTAGTTTCTGTGTTTTATTGACTAAACAGAGGAAAGCTCTGCTTGAATCACCAAAACCAGTAAAATAAGTTTGTACTTGTTTTCTCTATTCAATCCAGTGAAAACTAAAAAAAACTGTCAAAATTAATGTATTTTTATTTCTTAGCTGATTATGATGCCTACATAAAATCACAACAAGAAATGATGTACCAAACTCAGATGACTGCATATGTACAGGAACCTAAAGTGGCTGAGGTAGCCCCAGCTATTTCATATGGTGACTTTGAAAAAGAATATGAAAAAGAACAAGCCCTAATTAGGAAGAAAATGGCAAAAGATACAGTGATGGTCAGAACTTTTGTAGAAGATGAGGTATGTCTGCCACTCTATACTCATTTTGTATGCTGACATTTTAGCAGTACAAATCACTTCTTTACAAGGTCATTATCTAACACACAGAGCTAACAGTCCTGTTTTTTGGTACAGGAATTCCATATTTCTTCCTTTGAAGAAAGACTTATCAAGGAAATTGAACTCAGAATTATTAAGACCACTTTAGATGAACTTCTTGAAGAAGACGGAGAGGCGATGATGGTTGATATTTCTGAATCTGAAGCTATAGAAGCAGGATTTGAGTTAAGATTAAAGAATTACAGAACCTTTGAAGGGACGGGAGTTACTTTTCATTGTAAGACAACTGGATATCCATTGCCAAAGGTACCCCTAACTTGTATGACTTTGGTCTATTTAAAAAACATCTGTCACTAATTGAAAAATCCCTTAACATCCTATTGGTGGTCGCATTCTACATAGAAAACAGAAAATCTTGAAGGAAAGACAGTGTTTTATTTTGCTAGCAAGCTGAATTTTCCTTTTGTCCCTTAATAGAATACTGTTATGTCATTTAGCCAGTTCAGAGTTAGGTGAGATTTACCAGTTAAATTGGTCTTGTTTCTGAGTATCTCTGAGTTAGCCCACACAGTACGAAGTCTGGTCTAGGTCACCGCTTTGTGAAAATGGGCTTTTATACCTGCTTCTAGCTCCAAAACGTGTTTCAGACTACTGTGAAAACACATTACTTTAGTCTTAATTATTTCTAAAGTGTTGATGGGAACATACATACATGGATTGTG
This sequence comes from Gallinula chloropus, assembly GCF_964237585.1. NCBI lineage: Eukaryota > Metazoa > Chordata > Aves > Gruiformes > Rallidae > Gallinula > Gallinula chloropus. The sequence goes on along the minus strand of NC_140090.1, from coordinate 25,070,705 downwards.
ATGTTGCATCACCTGAAAAGTGGGAAGTTGTGACATGTTGTACGCATGGACCATTACTGGATCTTTGCCTTCAGGAGAGCTCACATAGCATCCCACTGTTTCTTTCCATGCAGATTGCATGGTACAAAGATGGTAAGCGCATAAGGCATGGAGAGCGCTACCGTATGGAAATTCTGCAAGATGGCAGTGCCAGCCTGCGTTTACCTGTTGTTTTACCTGAAGATGAAGGAATTTATACTGTCTTTGCCAGTAATATGAAAGGAAATGCTATTTGTTCAGCAAAACTCTACGTTGAGCCAGTTGCACCCACAGCAACGCCAGGTTATATGCCAGGACCAGAAGTTATGAGAAGATACAGGTGGGTATACAGTAATATACAAATATCACAAGTCTGCAAAAACTCATTACACAGCAGCTAAACAGCTAAAGTTACTGGTATTTGCATGTCAGAGAGAAGTTATAAATGCTGTATATTGATATATATATTGATTTATGTGCCAACTCTTTATCTGATTTGCTTTCTTAATGACCAATGCAGTTCCCAGAGTACCATCATCCAGATGCATATCCAGACAAAGCATCAGATTTACCACCTCAGTAACCATCTTTTTTTCTTAAAGTACTCATGTTTAGTGGAAAAAAAAATTATCCTGCACTTGAAGTTTTGCTGCTGTGTTCAACTCTTAATTCCCACCCTTGAAATAGCTGTATTTCTACAGCAGAAATAATCCACTGTTGGCATGTACTCTGTTCTGTCTGCATATAGATACACAAACATGCACAAAAGTACAGAGGATTTTACCCATATCTGTACAATATCCAAAACCGAAAAATTTCCTTGTAATATGTCCTAATACTACTCAGCTATACATATTACTGCCAAAAAACTTGAGAAAGTTGATTACAAATATTTTTTTCATGATTTCTCACATAGATAAATCTGCAAACGTCTTTAAAATAAAGTATGCTAAAGGCAAAATTTGAGCTCTGTTTATCATGACAGCCCATTGCTATATGACACTGTCATACTCACATCTTATTTTTTCCTTCCAGGTCTGTTTCTCCACGCTCTCCAAGCAGGTCTCCTGCCCGCAGTTCTCCTTCTCGTTCTCCTGGCCGCAGATTAGAAGAAACTGATGAAGGACAACTAGAGAGACTGTATAAGCCAGTTTTTGTTTTGAAACCTACATCGTTTAAATGTTCACAGGGGCAGACAGCAAGATTTGACTTAAAAGTTGTTGGCAGACCTATGCCAGAGACATACTGGTTCCATAATGGTACATCAACCTTATTTTCATCAACAAATAATCTTAAAAAACAATTTTACATGCATTTTACATCTTACTGAGATACTATTTTGAATGTAATTTTTTTTTTATATGTATCTTCAGGTCAACAAGTGGTTAATGACTACACCCATAAAATAGTGATTAAAGAAGATGGCACACAGTCATTGATCATTGTTCCTGCTATGCCTGAAGACTCTGGAGAATGGGCTGTAATTGCTCAGAACAGGGCAGGCAAAGCTTCAGTCTCGATGACCCTGACTGTGGAAGGTAGCTATGATGCATGCTATTTTTATGAGGCTGAGGATTGTTTCTCATTAAAAATCATGGTTATGTCAATTCCTCCTGTGATAAATTACCCTTACTCTTTCAGCTAAGGAAGACCTAGTCAGACCTCACTTTGTGGAAAGGCTGAAGAATGTTAGTGTAAAGGAGGGCTCCAGACTGGAGATGGCAGTGAAAGCCACTGGTAACCCTAATCCTGACATTGTATGGCTGAAGAACAGTGACATCATTGTACCTCATAAATACCCCAAAATAAAGTAAGCATTTTTATTTTTTTTTAAATAGTAAAGCAGTTAATATTCACCATCCTGCAAAATGCCCCCTACTCTACACTGAAACTCTAGAAGGAATTCACTAAGTCCAATGACTTATCCCAAGCTACTAACAGTCATTAGTAGTTGCATTGCAGCAAGGCTGAGAGATATAAAATAGTTTGTAGGACTCCATTCTTTCCAGCTTGTGTATTTGTGCAATTCATACTCAGCAAAGCCAGTGCTTTAAAAAAAGACATTTTGGGAACCTTTATCTGTCTGATTTTGAAGTCCTCTGCAGGCAGAACTATCGTTGGATTCAAGACTGGGTTTTATTATCCTTACCTGTTTGATTCTTAGGCACTGCATTCACAAATATGAATAAATGTAAACAATGTGTCTAATTCCTCCAGAGATTTGCTTTTGAAGGCTTATACCTAATTTTGGACATGGGGAAAATTGAATAACAAAGAAGTGCAAAAACGTTTTTAAAAAATTGTTTTAATATTTCAGGATTGAGGGAACCAAAGGGGCAGCTGCCCTTAAAATTGAATCTACTGCCAGGCAAGATGCTGCATGGTATACTGCTACTGCTATCAATAAAGCTGGGCGGGACACTACTCGGTGCAAAGTAAATGTTGAAGTTCAACATGCAGAACCTGAACCAGAAAGGAGACTAATCATTCCAAAAGGAACTTACAAAGCCAAGGAGATTGCTGCACCAGAGTTAGAACCTCTCCATTTGCGATATGGTCAAGAGCAATGGGAGGAAGGAGATCTCTACGATAAAGAAAAGCAACAGAAACCTTTTTTTAAGAAGAAGCTCACATCTTTAAGGCTTAAGCAATTTGGACCAGCACACTTTGAGTGTAGGCTTACACCAATTGGTGACCCAACCATGGTGGTGGAGTGGTTGCATGATGGCAAACCCTTGGAAGCAGCTAACAGACTCCGCATGATCAATGAGTTTGGGTACTGTAGCCTGGACTATGGAGTAGCCTATTCCAGAGATAGTGGAGTGATCACTTGCAGGGCAACTAACAAATATGGTACAGACCATACATCTGCTACTCTGATTGTGAAGGATGAGAAAAGCCTTGTGGAAGAATCCCAGTTGCCTGAAGGCAGAAGGGGACTGCAGCGAATAGAAGAGTTAGAAAGAATGGCCCATGAAGGTGCTCTTCCTGCAGTTGCTGTGGACCAAAAGGAAAAACAAAAACCAGAACTCGTTTTGGTTCCTGAACCTGCAAGAGTACTGGAAGGTGAAACAGCACGATTCCGCTGCCGTGTGACTGGCTATCCTTTGCCCAAGGTCAACTGGTACCTCAATGGACAGCTCATCCGTAAGAGCAAAAGGTTTAGACTCCGGTACGATGGAATCTACTACCTGGATATTGTGGACTGCAAATCGTATGACACAGGAGAGGTGAAAGTCACTGCAGAGAATCCAGAAGGCTTTATTGAACATAAGGTGAGACTTGAGATCCAGCAGAGGGAAGACTTCAGATCTGTTCTTCGCCGTGCTCCTGAACCCAAACATGAGCCCGCAGTAACAGAGCCTGGAAAACTTCTCTTTGAGGTACAGAAGGTAGACAAACCCGCAGAGACAACAACCAAAGAAGTGGTGAAGCTTAAAAGGGCTGAAAGAATCACTCATGAGAAGCTTTCAGAGGAATCTGAAGAGCTGCGTAGTAAATTCAAGCGTAGGACAGAAGAGGGCTATTACGAAGCCATCACTGCTGTGGAACTTAAGTCTCGCAAAAAAGATGAATCATATGAAGAAATGTTAAAAAAGACAAAAGAAGAACTTCTTCACTGGACCAAAGAGATCCCAGAGGAAGAGAAGAAAGCACTTCCTCCTGAAGGCAAAATCACCATTCCAACATTCAAACCAGAGAAGGTTGAGCTTAGTCCAAGTATGGAGGCTCCTAAGATATTTGAACGAATTCAAAGCCAGACTGTAGCCCAGGGAACGGATGCACACTTTCGTGTGAGAGTGGTGGGAAAACCAGACCCTGAGTGCCAGTGGTTCAAAAATGGTGTGCAGATTGAAAGGACTGATCGTGTATATTGGTACTGGCCTGAAGATAATGTTTGTGAATTAGTCATCAGAGATGTGACTTCTGATGATTCTGCCAGTATCATGGTGAAAGCAGTCAATATAGCTGGTGAAACATCTAGCCATGCTTTCCTGTTAGTACAAGGTAATTTAAATTCTCTTCCTTTTATCATACTGTTTATCATAGTGTGTTAAGTCTGCATGGCCTGTGTACTGTTGATTCTTTGCATTTCGTTTTGCAGCCAAACAGTTAATCAACTTTACCCAGAAGTTACAAGATGTTGTTGCTAAAGAGAGAGACTCCATGGCAACATTTGAATGTGAGACATCAGAACCCTTTGTCAAAGTGAAATGGTTTAAGGATGGAATTGAGATTCATTCTGGAGACAAATACCGGATGCACTCAGACAGAAAGGCCCATTTTCTTTCTGTACTAGCAATTGAAGTGTCTGATGCTGATGACTACAGCTGTGCCCTGGTAGAAGATGAATCCATAAAAACTACTGCAAAGCTTACTGTTGAAGGTAGGAAGCACACAACTCAGCACCATGCAGTACTTTTACAGTGAAATCAGCTTCAGGCAGAAATAAAACAATTTAAACTGTTTTCTAACACACTAAGAAATGTTCAAGCTGCTTTGATATTCCCGGAATTCAGCATGAGAGTTTGGAGTTATATTTATGTAAAATGGTTACACTGTGTATGTGTATTAATTTCCTTAGGCTCATTTAGTAAGTAGTGTTTTCATCAGGGGTATCTCATCAAGCTTATTCATAACTGTAATTATTTTTGCTTGTAGGTGCTGTGGTTGAGTTTATTAAAGAACTTGAGGATGTTGAAGTACCAGAATCCTTCTCGGGTGAACTCGAATGTGAGGTTTCTCCGGAAGATGTAGAGGGAAAATGGTACCATGGTGATGTTGAGCTCACTTCTAATCATAAATATGTGATTGCATCCCGCCGTGGTCGCCAAATCCTCACTATTAAAGATGTTAATAAAGATGATCAGGGAGAGTATAGCTTTGTTGTTGATGGAAAAAGGACTCACTGCAAACTAAAGATGAAGCGTAAGTGTTTGTAATACTTATATTTTCTCTATATTATGGATTGTCTGTATTATAGCATTTATTATAGCTACATCACTATATTCCACATTGACTTATGATTCAATAATCTGCTTATCTGTTATGAGAATTAATTAACTTCATTTCATTCCACAGCTCGTCCCATGGCTATTCTCCAAGGACTTACTGATCAAAAAGTCTGTGAGGGAGATATTGTACAACTTGAAGTTAAAGTCTCCCTAGAAAATGTAGAAGGTGTCTGGATGAAAGACGGTCATGAAATTCAATCAAGTGATCGTATGCATATTGTGTTGGATAAACAGTCACACATGTTGCTGATAGAAGATGCAACAAAGGAAGACAGTGGAGCTTACTCTTTTAGTGTTCCTGGTCTTGGACTGTCAACGACTGGACAGGTTACAGTTTACAGTAAGTGATTATCATGATTTTGAAACTGGTTTTGATTTTGGGGTCCATTATGATTACTTTTTAAAGGCATAGGGGTTTTTTTTCATTATGAATATTTTTGTAACTTTACAGGTGTGGAAATAGTGGTGCCTCTCAAGGATGTTCATGTAGTTGAAGGAACAAAAGCTATCCTCGAATGCAAAGTTTCGGCACCTGATGTATCTTCGTCCAAATGGTACCTAAATGATCATCAGATAAAGCCTGATGAACGTGTACAAGCTGTATGTAAAGGCACCAAACAGAGGCTAGTGCTTACCAGAACACATGCATCAGATGAAGGACATTACAAGCTATTGGTTGGCAAAGTTGAAACAAGTTGCAATGTCACAGTTGAAAGTATGTTTCATTTAAAATGCACAGTGCTTTTAAAGACATAATTTCACAATGCTATACTGTGGGAGCAACTAATATATTTATATTGTATTCTTTCCACAGAAATTGAGATTATTAGAGGTCTTCATGACATCACATGCACTGAAACACAGAATGTATCCTTCGAGGTCGAGCTCTCCCATTCAGGGATTGATGTAATTTGGCATTTCAAAGGCCAAGAGATAAAGGCTGGACCTAAATATAAAATAGAAGCACGTGGCAAAATATATAAATTGACAGTGGTGAAGATGATGAAAGATGATGAAGGAGAATATGTATTTTATGCTGGAGAGAAGAAAACATCTGGAAAGCTTATAGTAGCAGGTTAGTAGAGTTAAAATCCAAGATTTTTAATTCACTGTGATTTTAAAATAGTGCTCAGTGTATTGTATTTTGCAATTGTAGCAATTTTGCTGCTTCTGTGCTTTTGGTCTCTTTTTTTCTTCCCACATTCTCTTTGCTTTTCGCCTTATCTCTTGTGATTAGAATTTTTCTGAATCAGAACCGTAGTATGGGATGCTGCAGCATGCTTTTAATTTAATTAATGTAGAAAAGAAGGGTTTTGTCTTGAGTGTTCATTATACCTGTGCTGATAATAAAAGGAATAAATGAGAATAACTGGCATAGAAGAAAGAAACATCTTTTTGCAATGTTTGGCTCATAGTCCATTCTTGATATTTCCCATAACTCGGAGTGTCTATGGTATGCTGCAAATTAGGGCAAAGAATTCCAGCATCAACTTTTCATGTGGTTGTATTTCTGTATGGGGGAAAGATTGCACAGCAACACAACAAAACCATCTGCTTCTGCTTCACAACAGGTGGTGCCATTTCAAAGCCTCTCACTGACCTCACTGTGGCTGAGTCCCAAACAGCTGTTTTTGAATGTGAGGTGGCAAATCCCGAATCAGATGGTCAGTGGCTAAAAAATGGTAGACCATTACCTATGACAGACCAATACCGTGCTGAATCGGACGGCGTAAAGAGAAGGCTCAATATCCCTGTCACAAAACTGGATGATATGGGTGAATATAGCTATGAAATAGCAAGCTCAAAGACATCTGCCAAGCTGAAGGTTGAAGGTCAGTATTTTTAATTCCTATCTGGTGTCTTTAAGATTCTGTCCAGCATCACTCACTGTGTCTTGGATCAGGACCTAAGATCCTAGCATATTTTGCTTTGTTTTCTAAAATCATTTTTATATTATGATGCACTTTCTAAGGTACCACACATTTTATTTTGCAGTATACATATTTGGAATGTAGCATGATACTTAAATAAAACCACATTTTATTCAAGGTACTGGCTAGTAGGTAGAAATTAACTCTTTTCTAGCTGTGTAGTAAACATATCAAATAAAAAAACCCCGGTTTTCATGAGTGCTAAAAATATACATTCCTTTTTGTGTTCCAAGCACACCACTTTAGATTCAGTTTTATTAAGATTATTCTATTTACTATAATTTTTTTTCTCTTTTGTCAAGTTGTGGGGTTTTTTTTCTTTTTTTCTCCCTAGCTGTTAAGATAAAGAAGACACTGAAGAACTTGACTGTGACAGAAACACAGGAGGCAGTTTTTAGTGTAGAACTGACCCACCCTGATGTGAAAGGAGCTCTGTGGATTAAAAACGGCGTTGAACTTGAATCAAATGACAAATACGAAATTTCAGTGAAAGGAACTATTCACACACTGAAAATCAAACACTGTGTTGTCACTGATGAGTCTGTTTATAGCTTTAAGCTTGGAAAAATCGGAGCAAATGCCAGGCTTCATGTGGAAAGTAAGTCAATCTTGTTTGAATAGTTGCTTTAATGTATGGTTTGAAATTCAAATCAAACACACTGCTTAATCTTGGTGATTTTTTTCCTCAAGCTGTCAAGATTATCAAAAAGCCAAAGGATGTGACTGCTTTGGAAAATGCTGTTGTCTCCTTTGAACTGAGTGTATCCCATGATACTGTACCAGTTCGATGGTTCCACAAAAACGTTGAGCTTAAACAAAGTGACAAATACAAGATGATCTCTCAAAGGAAAGTTCACAAGCTTATGCTGCATAACATATCTCCTGCTGATGCTGGGGAATACACAGCTCTTGTTGGACAAATTGAGTGTAAAGCAAAACTGTTTGTGGAAAGTAAGTATTGTAAGTTTGTAAGAAAGTAATTATATTAATTGCTACACCAACTCATGTTGAACAACTTGCCCTGACACTTCATAGCCCATTACCCCTGAGGCTTATTTTTGCAGTCTTTCACACATACCAATTTTTAAAAATTCCTTTCTTTTCTTCTGTCCTTTTTTTCCCCCCTCTTAGCCATACACATCACAAAGACTATGAAAAACATTGAGATCCCTGAGACCAAAACTGCCTCTTTTCAGTGTGAAGTTTCTCATTTCAATGTGCCTGCTGTCTGGTTGAAAAATGGTGTAGAGATTGAAATGAGTGAAAAGTTCAAAATAGTGGTCCAGGGTAAACTTCATCAGCTCAATATCATGAACACAAGCAGTGAAGATTCTGCGGAATACACGTTTGTCTGTGGAAATGACAGAGTCAGTGCAACACTGACCGTGAAACGTACGTAAAAATGAAATTAACCAGAATATTTTGCAGTTATCCATAATAGTGGTTTTGTTAATACATGTACTTGGTGCAATTCAGACAAAACCAACACTACTGTTGATGCTTTTTCAGTTCTAAACAGCCTCAAATAAATTTTTAAAAGAGGCCTGGAAGCTATCAACTTGAAAGTCTGATCTTGGATTCTTCTGTTTAGGCCGACATGCCTAGATTCCAAGACACCACAGAAGACAGAATTTGAATTCTAATGTCATTCAGAAGTTTTGGGAAATTGAATTGTAGCATTCTGGACACAAAGCCTTCCTTTTAATATTACCAAATATCAAAATCTGTCTTTTGAACATCTCTGATCCATTTAACGTGTGGAAAATAAAGCAAAACAGAAAAAAACCAAACTCAAAAACCAAAGCCTACAACCAAACCATATCTATTTCTTTTCTTTTAGCCATTTTAATTACCTCCATGCTAAAAGATATCAATGCTGAAGAGAAAGATACAATAACATTTGAAGTTACTGTCAACTATGAAGGTATCTCATACAAGTGGCTGAAGAATGGTGTAGAAATAAAATCGACTGATAAATGCCAGATACGAACAAAGAAGCTCACACACTCCCTCTCCATAAGGAATGTGCATTTTGGTGATGCCGCAGAATATACTTTTGTTGCTGGAAAAGCAGCTTCATCAGCCACTTTATATGTGGAAGGTATTTGACCTCTTGATTTGTATATTTAGTGACTTCTAGTGGCTTAAGTAACATCGTGGAACTCATTCTCTTCTTTTTCTGCCCTAGCTCGCCACATTGAATTTAGGAAACATATTAAAGACATCAAGGTTGTGGAGAAGAAAAGGGCTATTTTTGAGTGTGAAGTTTCAGAACCTGACATTCAGGTTCAGTGGATGAAAGATGGACAAGAACTCCAGATTGGTGACAGGTAAGTAATTGTTTCTATAATATAATGATTTTTGTTATGTATTTTTCCCCAGGAAATAACATGTATTTTTTTGTGTTTCTGATGTCATCAGGATGAAAATTCAGAGAGAGAAATATGTCCACCGTCTCATCATTCCGTCCACAAAAATGTCTGATGCTGGTCAGTACACTGTAGTAGCAGGTGGAAACACATCCAGTGCCAATTTGGTAGTGGAAGGTCGTGACATTCGTATCAGAAGCGTCCGTAAAGATATTCAGGTATGGCCTGTTCAGAAAAATAAATATTTCGTAACTTTGTAACTCAAAGAATAATTCTAAGGAAAAGCAACAATACCTAACCAGGAAGAGTCTAACACAAAAATCTGTAATCACAAGGTCATGGCCTTCTAGGGAACTGGAATGTAGGATCATCTGTATAAAGGGGAAAAAAAAAAAAAGCAGCTATTTCTAATATTTATTCTACTTGTTCAAAGGTCATTGAGAGACAAAGAGCTGAAATTGAATTTGAAGTCAATGAAGATGACATTGAACCACAGTGGTACAAGGATGGTATTGAGATCAACTTCCAGTATGAGGAAAGATACAGTTATGTGGTGGAAAGGAGAGTTCATCGAATGAGCATCTTTGAAACCACTTACTCCGATGCTGGGGAATATACTTTTGTTGCAGGACGGAATAGAAGTTCCATTGTTCTCTATGTGAATGGTATGTATCCCCCAAATAATGTTTTGTCTGTATTACCCAGTGTTTTTCTTTATAGCTTTTCTGGAATTCTCTCTCTGAAAGTTAAAAAACAACAACAACAAAAAAAAAACAACCCAAAGAGATTCTCCTCCAAAGAGATTCACCTCCAAAATCCTCATGTACATGGCTGTTTCTTGCTCTACTGAAATAGCTGGCTCCCTGATGAAAGTGCTATATCAGTTCTTTTCTGAAGTGTATTTATTTATACCGGGAAATTCTCAAGTCCAAGTAAAACTAAATTGTTCATATGGCTAAATATGCCAGAGGGATCAACCTAGTAATTTTTGGACACATTTTTCCAGAAAACATCCAACATCGATAATTACAATAAGGCATTTGCTGCTAGTCCGTTCAGCCTGTATCAAGAGAAAAGGGCACATTTACACGGGCACACAAGATTGGGGGGGGAAGAAGAAGATTAAAAATATTCCTTGCTAGTATTTTTGAAGCCTTGACAAATATTAACAATAAGATTTCTCTCTCATTCTTTCTCCCTCCCTTTCCCCGCACCCCCACATTTGCAGCACCAGAGCCACCCCAGATTATTCAGGAGCTAGAGCCAACCACTGTGGAGTCTGGCAAACCTGCCCGCTTCTGTGCTATGATATCAGGCAAACCCCAGCCCAAAATTTCCTGGTACAAAGATGATCAACAGCTTTCTCCAGGTTTCAAGTGCAAGTTTCTTCATGATGCACAAGAATATACTCTGTTGCTGATTGAAACTTTCCCTGAAGATGCAGCAGTGTACACCTGTGAAGCAAAAAATGACTATGGAGTTGCTACAACTTCAGCTTCACTTTCAGTGGAAAGTGAGTGTCCCGTGATCATAACAATGTGTGCGAAATGAAATTGTCAAGCTGTGTGTAATCTTTTTCATGTTTGAAAACTACTTCTTTTTCTTATTCCTTAGTCCCAGAAGTTGTTTCTCCTGAGCTAGAAGTACCAGTCTATCCACCTGCTGTCATAATCCCACTACGTGATGCTGTTACATCCGAGGGCCAGTCTGCTCGTTTCCAGTGCAGGGTTACAGGCACAGGTGGGTTTAACAAAATCCTGTACATCTTTTCACCTCTCAGAATTTTTTGTCTTGAACTCAGAATAAATGCAACAGTGTATGTGGTGGGATCAGTCTTTCCCTGGAAGTACAGTTATTTGATATATGCAAGCAACAGTGTCACTGCCAACTATTAATTAAGAAGTCATATGTCAAAAATGGGATCAAGCATGTAATTTCTAAACCATCATATATGTTAAGCATTTTTAAAAAGAAGGTCTTTATTTCAAAAAAAAATTCTCTGTTTCAAATGCTAAGTGATATTGGAAAACTGTTTCAGTGAATAAAATGCAGTTTCAAAACACTCAATATCATGGTTGAAAAGCATTATCATGTTAAATGAACATGGCAAAGATTCTGATGACACACAGTGTCATGTCAATTAGACAGTATGAAACTGAGCCTCAAGCAATATTATATTTAAACTAATATTCCAAATTATTTCATATCACTCTGCAAACAGTAAACTGCAATTGCATTCTTTTTCCTAGCATAAGAAGGTATTTACTCATTGTCTTTCTAAATGTAGATTTTCCTTAAATAAGTTTGCTAGTTTTAGTTATATAGCATATCATTCTACAATTAAAATTGTTTCCAAGTTAACACTAAACCAAATGGAATTGTCTTTCCTCACTTCAGTAAATAATGTTGAGTATGACCAGTAATAAAATATTTACATGGTAAACTGCAGAAAAGGATCCAGTTCTAATCCCAAAGTTTTGCAATTATTTAAAGATAAATAAAACTCAAAATTAAAAGTGATCCTGACTGATAGTTGTGTAAAAATCCACATAAAATTTGTGACATATATACATATGCAAATATATAAAATTTGCGTTCCATCACGTGGAACTTTTTCTCTTTTTTCTTTTATTTTTTTAATGCTTAAAAAAATCTGATTCTGCTGAAGAAGTGGTACTAAAATTCAGAAAATTTATTTTGGAAAGCCTGGCCTGCCAGTGTGCAAAGTATGCTATTGTAACTTTTTTTACAAGAACTGTATCGATGTGAATGTGGAAGCTGCATGTACAGCACAAAGCATAAGGATCAATTCATTTAGGTCCCTTTTCATAAAAGCATAGAATTGGCTAGGTGGGAAAAGACTTTTAAGATCATTGAGTCCAACCATTAACCTATCACTGCCAAGTTTATCACTAAACCTTGTCACTGGCTGCCACATCTACACGTCTTTTAAATATCTCCAGGGCTGTTGATTCAACCGCTTCCCTGGGCATCTGGTTCCAGTGCTGGATGGCATTTCTGGTGAAGGAATTTTTTATTATTGAAAGTTTCCTTTATTTAACACTGCATCCAAATATATCTGCATTCCCTCTTGTGAAAACAAAACCTTTTTCATTAGGTTAGGTAATACATGATTAAAAATACAGTTGTTTAACAGTACATATTTTGCAGCTGACTATTGAAAACACTGTCCCTTCTTATGACAGTAATAGCGCACTATCTGTGTGAAAACGTTTGATTCACGATATAATATAGTGCCAGATGGAGGGTGGAGAGTGAAGGTTAAAGACTGTTTCAGTCCTTTTCCAAGTCTACAAGTCAAATGACACAATATTTTATATAGGAATTTTACAAAGGTACAAAGACAAGATCTTTCTTGAGAAATATATGACGTAAAAATATATTGGCCACAAAAAGAGGTGAGGTACTGTCGTTAGCAAAAGGATATTCTGTTTTAATTTCTTTAACTTTTTGAGCTCAACCTAGTGACTTTATAACCTGCTTAATCAGGCAATTAATTGTAGCAGAATCCCTCTTCAAAAACAAGACTTTCTCTGATTTTAGTAGTATCAAAATATTTTTAAATTTATACGTTAAGATGGGAAAGGAAAAAATATTTTCACTCAGGAATATAGCAGCTCCAGAGTCAGTTTTCCAATACAAGTATTTTCAGTGCAGAAATCAAAACTTAAAGCAATGTGTAGGCCACTTTTCACTGATCATGCATTACCAAAGTAATGCAAGGCATTTTTAAGTTTTAAAAAGACATGAGATTAAGATTTCTGACATATTTATATATGTGTTCACTTACTAGTCTAATATCATAATGTACACATTTTTCTTCATTCTGTTGCTTGAGCAGATCTGAAAGTCTCTTGGTACAGCAAAGAGAGAGAGATCAAGCCATCACGTTTTTTCAGAATGACTCAGTTTGAAGACACTTACCAGCTGGAGATTGCTGAAGCTTATCCAGAGGATGAAGGAATCTATACCTTTGTGGCTAGTAATTCTGTAGGCCAAGTGACAAGCACTGCTACCTTGAAGTTAGAAGGTACAGCGTGCAATTAAAGAAGATGTCTTGTTTAGGTCACATTCCAATACTAATCTTAATGCACACTAATGACTGTATGTGAGTCATTGTCTGTCATGTCGTCTTCTAACTCAATTAATTGCTGCCACTTACAATGACTACAGAATACATTTATGTCTCAAAAATACAGGTCATGCATTGGAAAAATTATTTCACAATTTTTCAATGTTCCATGCACCTCACCTTTTCATTCTCTCCAGTATTAGAACATGTCATGCACCAAACTTGGTAGAAACTTTCTTCCTAATACAAGTGCTTTGCTTACACATTCTTTGACTTGACTGTGAGGAGAATCTAGTAAGAATTTTTGTATAAAATAAATTACTTTGAAAGTGTTGGAAAACATGTTAAATGGAGGTCTGCACCAGGTACTCACGAGCTGAAAAGAAATAGTTTCCATTCACGTGAATTGATGAAACATTGACCAAAATTTTATAGCAGAAATGCTGTCTGGAGAATCTTCTATTTCAATTCTAGATTGTCTTTGATGTTATTTAACCATAAATTATTTTCTTTTTGCAACAGATTTTATAAATTATGAATTAGAATAATCCATGCTGTTAAGTTTCAATATAGAAAAACAATCTTGAATGACAGAGAAAATTTTTTGTAGCATAGGGTAAGAAATTAAAAGTTGGCATGCTTCTTTTCAGGATTTAAAAATGTTGAAGAAGTTACATCAGAGTCCCATTGGCATGTTTCTTCATCTGTTTCACTTAAGGAGAAGTCTGTTGGCCAAAGGCCCACCTTTATCCAGCCTATTTCAAGCTGCAGGGTGTGCAGCGGGGAATCAGTCAGATTCCAAGCTAGAGTGTCTGGCATGCCCAAACCAAAAATCCAGTGGTTTCATAATCAACAACTCATGTTGCCATCAAAAGACTTAGTTTTCCACTTTGATGAGTCTACAGGCACAGCTATACTGATAATAGTAGATGCTTTCTTAAAGCATGCTGGGCAATACTCTTGCAAGGCAAGAAATAGTGCTGGAGAAGCAACTTGCACAGCTACACTTACAGTGACTGCAGAAGGTAAAGCCCCATTTTTAATTCAAAGGGATTCAGTTTGTTTATAGTACACTTTCATGCTGTTACTAACATTCTTTCCTTGCTACACACCTTTTCTTTACGAGCTAATGTTAGTAGTACCCACCTCTGTAACCCAGCCACTCTCATTTCTTCTGTTTAAGCTGTAACACTCAGAAATTTGAAAATATGTGTCTTCAGATATCTTTATATTTTCATATAGGTCAAAGAATAGAATTATTTTACGGGAGGTATTCAGATTTTTAAAACCTAATTAAATGATAGTTATAATATTGACTGAGGTATTTTGCACTATTTTGTAGGGTAAAAAAATGCCTCCCTTAAAAATTCCATAATAAGTTTCCAATATTAAAATGGACAACTCCAGTGAAAGAAGCAACAAGCACCAACTGTGCATCAACTGCATGACTGTCACAGGCATCACTTCACATCATACCCATCACATTCATACATGTGAATGGGTAGTCTTTGTGTTAAGAGCGTAGTGCATCTGGCATGCTGAGTTTTCACTTGAAGATCATTCATTTTCATCCTCCACACTGTTTGATTTTATCCGGAGCATGGTCCAGTACAGTTCTTTAGATACTAATATTCTTATTATTTTTGTTACTTGATTATACAGTGCAAGCCCTAGATAGGCAAAGTTCTGGGAAAGATGTAAAAGAGTCTATCCGGTCACAGTCTATATCAGAACTTCATGTTGCTCCTCTCACAAAGAAGAACAGTAAAACATATCAAAAAGAATTTAAATCAGTGCAACAACCACCACAGGAATTGGGTGTACAGGTTTTTGAAAGCATATCAGAAAGTTTGACCATGAAGGCTACATCAACTGAAGAAATGGAAGCCATGCACACAGCAATTATTTCCCAAACATCTCACAGCACCAGGATGTCTATGGCCACTGCTCAGGAAGTGAAAGATATCCCTCCAAAGATTCTCTTGCGGCTCAGAGACCTAACTGTGAACTGTGGTGACACTGCTCAGTTCATATGTGGCTTAGAAAATGAATTCTCCGAGTATTTCTGGTCCCATGAAGGTAAAAGGATAGAATTGTCTGAAAAATTGAAGATATCACAGAATGGAAGTGTCCTTCTGCTCACAATCCTAAATGTCCAGCTGACAGATCAAGGACTGTACAGTTGTACTGTATACAATGCTTATGGAGGGACAACAACTGCTGCAATACTAACAGTAAAAGGTGGTTATCTGACTTTTAACATTATGACTTACCTTTTGTAACTTCCTTATCACTGCCTACTCATATTTCCTTTATTATCAGTATATAACTGAGAAAGCTCTAGTAGTAGTGCTTTGGGATTTTTCCTCCACATTTACAGCTCTATTCATAAATTACATGTGCAGTACTGGGAAATTGGTATCATAATTTCATGCCTCTTCCCAACAAGTCACAGATGTCTGAAGCTTTTTATTTCTCCTATCTTTCGTGATATGTGGTTAGATGTAAAGTGAAGCAGGAATTTTTACATTTTCAGAATTCCTGAAGCTGGAGTTTAAAGAAAATAAGAATGTCAGATAAGCAATATTGAATTAGCTACCTGGTCATTTCAAGTACTGTGGGTCAACATTTTTCCAATAAATGCAAAGTTCCAACTCCAAGGTTGGCAATATAAGTCAAAGTACTTCACCAGTGGATTCTCGTCTTCTCTTCACTCTTCCTGGGATATATGTATTAATTTTTGCTAACAATCCTTCCACTTCTTCCCAAAATCAGCATATTAAAATGTTAGTATCTTACATTCTTGGGTCTTCACAAGTGCTATTATTATCAAGCTGGGCTGTTGATAGTATTTCTGCTGAGCTTAAAGGAATCAAGAGCAGAAAACTAAGATGAATGATGAGGAAGCCATTGACCCTTTTGAGTTGGCTCTTACATGATGAAATTTTTGCATTCTTGAGCTGGGCAAAATACTTTACATAATCTTCTGCTGCTACTTTCTAAATTGAGGGTCTCAATTAAAAGTGAAGATGTGCTTGTATTTGGCGTTACAGACTAAGTCTTGGTCCCATAAAGGTCCCATAGGCTTAACTGGTGCCTAGAGTAATCTAGCAGGAATAGAGCTTTTAAATGTGTAATCCCTCCTGTTTAATAGCATTGTAGCACTAATATGCTGGACATTCTTTCAATACTAATTACTGTATTTTTCCCCCCTAAGTTTAAGGATTCTTTTTATTCCTGCAAACCATCTGATCTAATCCTTTTCCTAACTTTATTCTTACCTAGCAAAAGAAGCACAAGCCAAAGCAGTAACAAAAATTACCCTTGAATCAGATACTAAAAGCTTTAAAGCAGCCAAAGATTGTCAGTTTAAAACATCTGAAGTTAAGCAAGAATCTTCCAAGAAAACCTCGAGCTTGTTTATATCTACATCCCAAAGACCACATGAAACTGAGAAGCAAACAAAAAGAATCTACTATCCCGATGTTGTGCCATGTGAAGACATCACAGAAACTTATGCCAAAGCACCAGAGTTTCTTGAAACTCTGCCTTCAGAAACCACTGTGAAAGAAGGAGATGATGTCTTACTCTTTTGTATAATGAAGGGTGTGCCTACACCTTGCGTGGTCTGGCTGTACAATCAGCTAATAGTTGAGGAGTCTGCACTGTGCTCCATAACACACGATGGGCCACTGTGCAGTTTGAGATTGTTGAAAGTTGGTCAGAACCACAAGGGTATATACAAGTGCAGAATAGTTAATCCTGCAGGACAAGCCGAGTGCAGCACCCATCTGAGAGTGACAGGTTGGCAACTGCATGTTCCTTTCAGTATCAATTCCTCATGCGTAGCGTCATTGCATTCCAGTACATTCATTTCCTGGGAGATGATAAAGAATAAGAAGCATCTCACTAGTCTGTGGGTTGTTGAATGTTTTCTTTAGAGATTTAAGGCATGATAAAGGCATGTTCCATTAGAAACTTTCCCCTACCAAGCAAGAAAGAAATCAAATCTTGTAGAAAAGCATACATTGCAAACAAGCTTGGAAGCATTTGATTATTCTGTTCTCAAAATTTATCACATGTTTGAATTTTGGCATGCATTTATGTGTATGTTTGTGTGAATTCCTGTATATTAGCAAGAAAGATTGAATGGTTTTAGTGCATAAAGCATTGATTGACATATTTTGCAACTATAGCTCAAAAATCTTTCTTTTTATTCTAGCTCCTGAGAAAATTATTCATGAGAAGCTAGAGGAAGAGATTGAAATGGAAGTGAAAGGTACAGTCACCAATTATGTTATGCAGAATAATTAGTATCAGTAATTAGCAATATTGTGAGAAGTTTTTATCTGCTTACATGTAGTGTCTGATGAGGAAAGAAAGACACACTTCAATGCATATTGGAATATGATGCATGTTGGTTTTGATATGCAAAGGGTTACCTGCATTATAAGGTTATTTAAGTTTTAAAATATGTTTAAAACTTCAAATTTATAATTTTGCAGCCATATTCTTAACTTTTCCTTCATGCTTTGCAGCTGTTTACAGAGCTTTTATTTGTTGAATTTCCTTTTGAATGCATGGAATAGTTTACTTCAGAAGGAAGTTATACAAATCTTAATCATATTATTTTAAAATAAGTTAGCAACCTAACATTAATTGGTTCAATGGATACTATTGGATGAAGTATACTGGAAAGCATTTGTTGTTTAGGATATGTGAAAGCTACATATTCCCATTGATTCCTTGCACTTTTTTTACATACATTAATTCATCATTATACATCTCTTACCCTGGCTTGCAGATAGCATACGTGGTTCATGTTGCTTGCTTTTTCCCTGTGCATAACACTGTGAAGTTAGTGGCTGTATTAGTTCGAATAAACGCCTTCTCATTTCATGTTAGCTAATCACTTACTTTTTTTTAATATCTTTCAAAATATTTTTTCTCAATTGTTTGAACATTTAATCTACAAAGAGAAGGGTCAGAAAGGGCGTTTATTCTACTGTCTGCAAGTCAGGTAAGATTTTCTTCTTTGCCACCCAAAGACACACAGCTTTTCCAGGCAGCAAAAACATACATGCAGAAGAACATGTTATTTTGAAATTCATTTTTGCTTGTTCAAGAAGAAATTTCCACAGTCTGAAGAAAGAACAGACAACGAACGATTTTCGTGTCAATCTTTAAAACAGAGCAAGGCGTTGCGTTTATTCGAACAAATATGGTGAGTGAATTACTTTCTTTTCCTGGGTGTGTGATGAAATCTGTTGCATGCCCATTTTTTATTTCAATCTTGCTATTTCATTTTTTTCAATCACATGGTGGGCAGAGTGTGGCATGTTGTAACCCAGTCTCCTTCTCTTGCAGAGCAGCACAGCAAGGAGGACCTCGAGGGACTTGGGACAGCAGCGGCGCTGGCATGCCCCCAGAACTGTAAACCCACTTTCACACAGGGCCTCAAATGTAGGTCTGTCTTGGAGGGGAACCCTGCACTCTTCCAGTGCAAGCTGGTGGCATGCCCAGCACCCCACATGGCCTGGTTTCACAACAACCGGCCAGTCCGCCAGGACTGTCGCAAGGTCATCCGCACTGAGAGCGAGGAGCACACGCACCATGCCAGCCTGGAGGTGCAGGATGTGCGGGAGCATGATGCTGGCAGCTACAGGGTGTTTGCCATTAACAGTGAAGGCTCAGCTGAGTCCACTGCCTCACTGCTGGTGGCACGTCGTGGAGAGCAGCAGGGCTTGGGTTTCTCAGGGAAGGCGGAGTGGATGCAGGAGAGATGGGAGTGCCTGCTGCAGCAGCGCCAAGAGGACCGGCTGCGGGTGGTGCTCCGCTGCACTGGCTCACCCTTTGACAAGGGACAGGAGGCTGAGCAGTTGCTTGGGGACCTCTCCCCAGCCCGAGGCATGGTACGAACCATTCGTTTCCAGAGGTTACCGCTGGTGGGCCCTCACCGTCCAGGGCTGGTGTGCAATAGGGAGCACAGTGTCACAGTGGCAGATGCTGAGGAGCTGCTGGATGAGGAGATCCGTTGGAAGCTGCAGCGGCTGCGGGAGGCAAAGAGGGCAATGCTGAAAAAGAAACAGGAATCTCTTATGCCTGTGACCCAGATGGGCCCTCCTGGGAAGCCCAGCCCACCTGAGGCAGCTACCACCATGGATAGCTCGGAGTCCCTCACAGTGCAGGTAGTGAAGGGGTACCGTAGGCCGAAGGCTGCAGGGGAGAGATGGCAAATACCAGGTGGGCTCCTGGAGCCCTGCCCACCTGTCTTTGTCCAGGAGGTCAAGCCCCAGGAGGCTGTTGAGGGGCACAGATGTACCTTCTCCTGTCTATTCCATGGCCGCCCACAGCCTACAGTTACTTGGTACAACAATGACAAGCCTGTAGGGCGCATCCGGGGCACTGCTGTTCACACCACAGAGTGCCGCTCTACACTGACCTTCCCATCCCTGCTCCCACAGCATGGTGGTATCATCACCTGCGTGATCTTCAACCCATTGGGTACAGTCAGCAGCTCAGCTGCACTCCATGTGAAGCAGCGGATGCTAGTTTATGAGATGACAAAGAAGGAGGAGGAAGAGGAAAGGAAGAAAGAGGAGGAGGAGGAGGAAGAGGAGAAGATGAAAGAGGAAGAAGATGGGGAGAAAGAGAAGAAAGAAGAGGAGAAGGAGGAGGAAGAAGAAGTTGTTGGCTTGGCCTTCACAGAAGATCAGGGACTGCCAAGTGCAGTTCCAGACTCAGAATTGCTATCATTACCTGTGGAAATCAAAATCACTGCCCCCACTCCAACACCAGAGCAAGACACAGAGATAAGGGAGACTACACAACCCTCTCCACACCAGGCTGCTCCTACTGTAAAACACAAGTTCAAGTTTACCTTTGATGTGGGAAATGAGCCACCCCAAATTGTGGCAGAAGCCCCAGCACACGTTCATTGCCATGAAGGGGAGGCAGTGGTGTTGGAGTGTGTTGTGTCTGGGCAGCCTCCACCAGCTGTGGCCTGGTCCCTGAATGGCCAGAGCCTCTCTGCCAGTGAAAGGCTGAGTTTTGAGGAAGGCAAGAATGGCATATACCGCTTACACATCCAAGGGGTCTCTATCACAGATACTGGGCTGTATTGTTGTGTGGCCAAGAATGTGGCTGGAGCAGCGCAGACTGCTTCTGAACTGACAGTGCAGCCCAGTGCACCCAGGTTGTATAGCAAGGATAGAGGCACTGAGGAACTACCTGCCATGGACCATGTTCTGCAAATTCAGGGACTCAGCACGCTTCAAAAGGATGAAGAAGAACAGATCACATACTCCAAGGAGGAGGAAGCCCACCTATCTTGGTCCATGAAGCAGTTTCCATCTCCTGGGGAACAGTTGGAAGAGTGTGAGAAAACTCACTTCAGTGAAAGTGAGATGGAGGAAACAGTGGTGCTTGATACCATGGAAGTTTATGGAAGGCAAGAAATGGGTTATGCAGAAGAAAGTGTGAGGGATTCAGATGGTGTTTCTGAGGGGAGGGAGCAGATGGTAAAAGTTGTCTCTGAGGAGCACAGCTTTGGTGTTGATGCCACAGAGCTGCATGCTAGTGTGCCCAGGGAAGAGAATGAAATGGTAGCCGAGAACTCATCTGCCAAGGACTTTTCAGAGGAGCTGGAGGCTGAAGAAGACAAGGTGGTGCCACATACAGACACTCTGTCCTGGGACATATTGAAGGTATCTTTTATGGAAGTGAAAGGACAAACACATGCCTCTGAGCAGCCTGCTTTACCAGGGGATTGTGACAATTCCAAAATTTTCATTCCTCTATCACCTGTGGTGCAAGAAGGGAGTGATGTTTACATGGAGGAGATTGAAGCCCCTGCCTGGCAGGAAATGTCTCTTGATGAACCTCTTATAGAAGAGCCAAATATGCCCCACATGCAAGAAAACATTGCAAGCACACCAAAAAGGGAGCAATTTGACTTTTATCACTCCTGTACGGAAGAGCAGCAGCAGGAACAAGCCAAGGAGCAGGAGGGTTCAGTTGATACTGAACAGGACATCAAGTTTGATGATCATCTTTGTAAAGAAGAAATGATTGATGATGGGGATGTCTCACACTGGGAAATGCACAATGATGGACAAATGATGCAAGAAATGGAGTCTGATGCAGGTAATTCCTCTTTGGATCTAATCCTCACTCCTCCTTCCACTGAAAACACAGTCCAGGATTTTACTAAGGAAGGTGAGGTTCACCTAGAAAAAGTGCATTTCAAAGAGCATCTGTTGCCATCTGAGACTGATGAGATGAACATTACATTTGACCTGAAAAAGTTTGTAGAGCCTTTTCCAGTTGTGGAGACTTCAGACACAGAACAGGCACAAGTCCCCACAGCTTTGGAGAGTGTGGAGGCAGAAGTGACTGGGCTCATCTCCCCTGTGCATCAACATGATGTGGTTCTGGAAGAGATGACTCTGATTGAGGAGCTGCGTCAGAGCTACAGGATGCAGGAGGAGGAGGTCAATGACCTGGAAGAGACACAGCCAAGAGAAATCAGAAGGGCTGATTTGCAACCCCCTAATCAGGACCTTAGCAGCACCGTGATATCTTCTGAAGACGGATCTTCTGCTGAAGAAATTAATCAATTGGAGGTGCGTGTCTGTGGGGAGGATTCATTTGAGGGACAAATTCATAGTTTTCTGGTGGAGTCCACAGCAGATATCCAAAGCGGACTGCAAGAAACATGTGTGGGGGAGAGTGAGGAACGACTGGAGACAACAGACTCACAGACTGACAGCTTCATCATTGACTTGAAAAAAGCTGCACATGAAAAGAAACTTCAGGCTGGGCATCAGGCTGAAAAGGAAGAAGGTTCTGGGATAGGAAAGGTCTTTGAGACAAGAATGAGCAGCTCCACCCGTGAGATAGAAAGCAAAGATTCCCCTGAGGCAATCGGGGAAACTCAACAGGAACAAAACATAAAGAAGGGCTTCTCTTTTGGGAAACTTTTACTTGGTTTAATAATGGATGATCCTGTGGCACAGAAGGAGCAAATGGAGTCCACTGAAGAAGCCTCTGAGAATAGCCCAGATAGGAAGGAAGTCTGGGAGGATATTTCTGCAGGTTCAGAGTCCACTGCTGTTCAAGCCTCTGAGCCTGAGTCTGACTTGTCCCTGGCCAAGTATTTAAGATCAACTGGGATGCAGGAGACTCCAGATCTCAAAGAGACAGTTCAAAAGGAGCAGCGAGAGACCATCACCTCACTGGAAGTGGAGGAGGTTACATTCAGCATGGTTTACGACTATTACAACAACCAGCATGAATTTGCTCGGCCCTTCTCTCCTGAGTCAGAAATGTCTATAGAGCTGGAGACTGGGAATGGAGAGGAATCACATGATTCAGACCACTTCTACACACCTCCCTCTTCAGTGGAGATCTTTGAAACTGCTTCATCATCATCCTATCACACACCACTCAGCACGCCCGAGCGCTACTCCACACCATCCGAGGGCTCAGGACACAGCACGCCACCCGAGCGCTACTCCACACCATCCGAGGGCTCAGGACACAGCACGCCACCCGAGCGCTACTCCACCCCATCTGAGGGCTCAGGACACAGCACACCACCTGAGCGCTACTCCACACCATCTGAGGGTTCAGGATACAGCACACCACCTGAGCGCTACTCCACACCATCTGAGGGTTCAGGATACAGCACACCGCCTGAGCGCTACTCCACACCATCTGAGGGTTCAGGATACAGCACACCACCTGAGCACTACTCAACACCCTCTGAGGGTTCAAAATGCAACACACCCTCAGAGCGCTACTTTACACCCTTCGAGGGACCCTGCTCTGCATCAGGGGACAGCACACCACCGGAACGCTACCGGACACCTACTGGGGAGTATATGGATGCTCTGTCCTTGCTTCCCTTCTGTGAGAGAAGGCAGCAGCCTGCAGACCAGTCACAGGCTGAAGTGTTTAGAACCCCTTGTGAAGCCCGGGAGCCATCAGGAAGGGAGATGCCACCTGCATTCCTCAAGGCATTGAACAGAAGGAGGCTGTATGAAGGCAGCACGCTGACCTTTGTGGCTGAAGTGGTGGGTCTGCCCAAGCCAGAGGTGAAGTGGTATCATAATAAATCTCTGTTGGAGCTGGATGAGAGAATGCAGATAGAAAAGGATGGGGACAAATGCACACTGGAGATCGCTAATGTCCAGAAAGCCGATGGAGGCCAGTATCTGTGCCACGCTGTGAACATTGTCGGGGAAGCTAAAAGTATCGCACAGGTGGATGTTTTGTCTGAAGATGAGCAGTCACTAGCATTGCCACCCCCTGTCACCCACCAGCACGTTATACACTTTGACCTGGAGCAAGACACATCTTCAAGGTCACCTTCACCACAGGAAATCCTCCTGGAAGTGGAGCTGGATGAAAATGAGGTGAGGGAGTTTGAAAAACAGGTCAAAATCATAACCAGTCCTGAGTTTAGCCCAGATAAGAAGAGCATGGTGGTTTCCCTGGATGTCCTACCACTTGCATTGTTGGAGCAAGCTGCAGGCTTAGCTGTGGAAGAGAATGAGGATGTAAAAATTGATTTCCAAGTAACTGAAATGCCTCCCCGATTTGCTGTGCCCTTTGCAGACACTGAGGTGACAGAAGGCTTGGAGGCAATGTTTGAGTGTGTGGTAACAGGTACTCCTGTCCCAGCAGTGCAGTGGTTCAGAGGCGACACCTGTGTGACAGCTGCCACAGGAAAGTATGTTGTGAGTCAGAAGGAGGGACTTCACAGTCTGAAGATCCAAAATGTAGGTCCTTCTGATGGTGGTTGCTATCACTGTCGGGCAACCAATAGGCTGGGAGAAGCAATGTGCAAAGGTTCCCTCATAGTCATGGCTCGGCAGGGAGCAAGTGCTAAGGCAAGTGAGACAGTCACGGGCGGTGAACCGCACAGACCCCAGAAATGTGACTTGCTTTTGAGTAAGACTATGAGCCCTGGTGACCAATCAGAAATAGAGCTAGAGTTTGAGTTCAAGCCGTGCATAGATGACTCTGAGAAAGCGATTCAATTGCTTGCAGTGACTCAACAAGAGCAGGAAGTGGAAGGGGAGAAGTGTGTCAACATTTGTTTTGATGTGTTTGCAGAGTCATCCCAAGAAGAACGGGTTGAGTTTAGGGCAGAGGACTCGGAGAGCTGCAGCTTTGAGTTCCAGGTCACAGAAACTGCTCCCAAATTTCTGAGGCTCATTTCTGACTGCAGTACATTTGTAGGTGCCACAGCATGCTTCCAGTGCCTTGTGACCGGTTCCCCCCATCCAAGCGTCCATTGGTACAAGGATGGGGTGTTGTTGGAAGGGGACAGGTACTGTGCACAGGAAGAGCAGGGTGGCTGTCATAGCCTTACTATTGAAAACCTGATGCAAAGTGACAGTGGGCAGTACAAATGTATAGCTACTAACAGGGCAGGAACTGCCGAGACTTGTGCTGTGTTAACATTATACTAAATTTCCATAATTTATTTCAGAGTCTCTTTTGAAACAGTAAATGTTTTTATGCTGTTGTTCACTGCAGGTTAAAATGCAGTGTTCATTTTAGGGGCATTGTTTTTCATCTCTTTAGGGATGAAAACCACACCATGTGGGTATATTTCTCACTTAAACTTGCCTTCACTGGGGAATTTAAGTGAGTTTTTAATCTGTGCATAGGTCTTATGCACACTTTCTGCACCGAGGTATATTTCAGACTCCTTCCAAGCTCCTCCGTTCTTGTAAAGCAATTTTAATTGACAGTCATTCATCTAGGACTACTTTTTTTTTTCATGTAGTGTACATATTCCCATGTGTCTGTAACAGTTCAATCGTTATTGTTTTATGTAGGCTAGAAATCACCTGAAATGTAGAAACCACCTTTTTATTGCAACCTAAAGGTATGGAATACTAACTTATGCTTCCTGTTTAGTTTGGGTATAGTTCTGTGAATGAACTCGTTAAATTGGTATTCCCCCTTCTCACAATGTTGTGTCAGAACATGTGAACCTCACTGATTCAAATCCTGTGCTTACAGTTTCTATCACTGCAAAATTCTTACATCCATGGGCCTCATTTTACTGACTCATGGAATTTAATGACTTTGTTTTTAAGTCAATGGAATTATGCTGTCACAAAGAAAAGCGACACAATGGGAAAGAAAGGAAAGTTTTGCATTATTAGAGACTGGACAGGATTATTTTCTCTATTACCAAGTAATAAACATGAAAGCCTATTTTGTACTGTATCTTTAGAAGTTAAAGGGAAAAGAGAGGGAGCATAATAAATCAATGATGTAACTGTAAATTCATGAAAAAACTTTGATTGTCTCCATATTTCAGTGTCATTCATAAAAAAAAGTAGTAAAAAAGAGATTTTTTTTATGCAGTATTCTTTCACATTAGAACTAAATGTCTGCTTTTTTTTTAATTAATTGTGTTCACAGTCAAGATGACCAGAAATAAGCAGAGTACATTCAATTGGTATTTGTGGCATTTTCTCGGCAAGACAGATTGCATTAATGTTCTCAACATGAGTATATATATTTTTTTTGTATTTAAGATAATGCAAATATTTAGGAGGAGGAATCAGCAGTAGCTGATATAATGAAATCAGAAATAAATCTGTCTTACATAAACAATGATATGTTAAAGTCTGTTTATCAGAAGTTAAATATCTCTCTAATGGATGTTCCGGTATTCCAGTTCCCTATATGCCAAGGTGAAACCTTGAGTTCAACAACCATAAGCAAAAAATATTTTTACTTCAATTGCCTGTTCATGAGGTGGTTCTAGTCATTTACAAATTGTTGTCATTTGCCTTGAAAACAGCTTTAAAGAGCACAGTGATTTTAAACATAAAAGAACTATTCCTATAGTACATTCAGGTACACTCATATTTCTGAGTTTGGCATGTCCTCACACCGAGGTCAGCATGCCTTAAACAAGTCCATAATCTTTAAAGACTATCCCATCATTCACCCAGGGTAGTAATTTTTGATCAAAAGATTTACTTTGTCCAATGGTATTGGTCAATATAAACTTAAATTCAGGAGTGGTGAGTTGTAATGATCCAGTACATGGGGATGTGTAGCACTAACTGATTCACTAGACAGCAGAGGTCCCTAGGGCATGAATTGTCTGATGTAATATGTCAGCTGAGACATGAGAGATCTTCTAAGTCCAAAGCCAGAGAGCTCAGAGGCCCTTTGGTCAGAGGTCCTCAGCAATTGTGACATGTTTGATTTGAACATTAAATGCACTGAAATTTTTAGTAGAATCTGGCCTGTAATTTGGTTTTGAAGCTATAAGCCAAACAGGTCCAAGTTCATGTTCACAGCTGAAATATATGGCCAGGCATCTTTATTTCTATCTGTGTAGTAGTTTTTGTGGTTTATGTAAGTGTAAAAGTCCTGTTTTAAGTTTCATACATTAGTCCATTAGCACTGTCACATGTTTAATGGAGAGATGAAGTCTCACCTAAGCTACAACAATGTAAATCTGGAGTAATTCTAGTTTTGAATAAACTTACTCTGTGGCAACTGGTATAGCTTAGAGCCATGATTGACCATGTCTCTAAAAAAATTCATAGGAATTTCAAAACTCACTAATTCATTGTCAGGTTTTTAACGTCGTCTTCATTTCTACAAACTAAATATCTTAAAATAGGATGAATTATGTTTATTTGTTCATCAATGTATATTGAATGTTCACATGTATGGTTAATTTGTGAAATAAATACATAAATGATTTAAGTCTCTCACTGCTCATATTCTATTTATTCCTCAGACATAGCTAAAATATGAAAAAAGTATCTGTCCAGTTTTTCTGTCATAAATATCCAGGAACAGAGAACAGTGCATTAATTTTTGCCATACTCCTGCATATAAAGCATTCTCATGTGTGCTAGTATGGGTTCCATTCTGCAACTTTTATACTGTATTATGGATCCAATTATGACACCCTTTCTTAAACTCACTAGCACACTGCATTTCTGGGAAAGCTGCCCTAATGTTTTAACAAGGCTCGTGGGTAATCCTTAAGGACTGGTGGTTTTGTTGTTTGGGGTTTTTTTACCTAAACTTCTCTTCTCTGCAATTTATTACTGTGTGCACTGTGCTATATCATGTATATTGCAGCATTTGTGGCAAGATTAGTAATTGATAAAACCAATGAGAAAGAATTGGGTATGGCATATTCTGTTCTTCTTTATAGCTGCTATTGGAGTGCAGCAAAAATTATCATCCCACAATAAGTTTTGGAATTTAAAACACTGTAACTGAGAGATGTATCAAGATCACCTTTAGAGTGCATGAAGACATTTATCCTCTCACAATTTAATTCTTCCTTAACACCTCTTGATTTCCAGCATCAAATACTGTGGGCCTTCACTAAGCAAACTTGACTCTGGGAGGACACCAGGATTTGATCTCCAAACATTTTCTTTGTGTTCTGTTTCTCAGTGATGGCTTGTTCCATTCCTGGATATTTCAGATTTTCCTGATGTTTCTAGTCTCAATCATCTGCAGATAATGACATGTAATTGATGTCTACTTACTCTCATTTTTAAAACACCACTAAAACAGAATGATCTAACACATGAATGTCTAAATTCACAAAGGCAAGAAAAAGAAAAGCCCTCAAGTGCTCTGTATACTTTTTTCTTGGTATTTTGGGAGTTTTAATATGCAGCATATTGTCAGGGAAAGGTTTAAAATCAGATATTTAAATTAATGACATTAAATCAAGTGTGCAAGCTTATGAATTTAGTATTGATGGTGTTATAAGCATAAGGGTCTAATGACAAAAACAGGGCAAAGATGGTAAGGAAGAGGTAATATTTTAGTGTGTTAGAAGAGTTGAAAGAGATTAATTAACTGCAACAAAAGAAAGGTTGTGCACTGAAAAGTTTGGGGTTTTTTTCCAATCCTAATTCTGGAATTTTGCTCTTTTTTTGTGTGTTTTGAATTGAGCCAGCATCTTAGCACCATTCTGCTATACTTGTTTGTCAAAGTGCACATACAAATATGTATGACACAGACCAGTTTGTAATTGTGAAATGCACCAGTGTTGCTTGAATCTTACTTGTGCTAATATACCATGGGGGTATGCCTAACCCATACTATGGTGTCAGGTTTAAAGATACATCCATGTTGATCTAGATGGGAAATTCCTAAGTAGCCTGACAGCACAGCATGTCTTGTTGGTTTTGGTAGTCATGTATTTGACAGCAAGAGGAAATTATGTTTGTTGTTAACTGCTGTACAGTATTGAGAAAGCCTCCAGATATAGAAGGATAGTTGCACTAACCTTGTTTATTGCTATATATGTGTTTTCTTAAACATTCTGGTAAAACTAAACAATTTTTTTTCTGTACAGACATTGCTAGCTCTCTTACTGTGTCTTCAGAGGAAGGAAGAAGTGAAGGCTACAGCAGCGGCCTTCAGTTTCCTGATATAGAGAAAACACTTGAATTTGAGCCTGAAAAACCAGTTTATTCCAGCAAAGCAAAAATGAAAATGGAGGAAGGCAAAGCCCCTGTTTTCCTCAAACAGGTCTCAGATGTTGAAGTCTGTCAGGGAGATGTAGCTAGGCTCTCTGTTTCTGTTACTGGCAGCCCCACACCTAAAGTCCAGTGGTTTTTCAACAGTACAAAGCTAACCTCATCCATGGACTGTAAGTTAGTGTTTGCTGGCAATGATCACAGCCTCATCCTCCCATATGCAGGTGTGCAGGATGAGGGTGAGTACACATGTGTGGCCAGCAACATACATGGTGAGACGACATGCAGTGCCCACCTCCATGTGCGACAGAGGGCACCAGGGGTCCCTTGCTTTGTCAGGAAGCCAGACAGCACACAGTGTCTACCAGGCTTCACGGCAGTCTTTGAGTATACTGTGGCTGGGGAGCCACGCCCTGACGTGCAGTGGTTCAAGGGGAACAAGCAGCTCTTCTCCGACGCACGTCATTCTGTTGCTTACCACCTTGATGGCTCAGGCTCCCTGACAGTGCGGGAATGCATGGAGGAGGATGCTGGGCTCTACACATGCAGGGCAGTGAGTGCCCTGGGTGAG
The DNA here is from genome assembly GCF_964237585.1 of Gallinula chloropus. Taxonomy (NCBI): domain Eukaryota; kingdom Metazoa; phylum Chordata; class Aves; order Gruiformes; family Rallidae; genus Gallinula; species Gallinula chloropus. Next base: position 25,041,205 of record NC_140090.1, on the reverse strand, counting down.
GCCATGTGCTCTGCTGAGCTCCTGGTGCTAACCAAAGAGCATGCTATGTGCAGACAGAGCCCAGCCTTGCAACACTCTGCAGTGGCAGAGGACCAAAACCCCTTCTCCTATGAGGAGGCTGGTGAGTTTCCTGCTATGGAAGGAGCATTGAGCCTTGAGGCCATGAGGGAGCCCCTGGCCCTCCTTCAGCTCCAGATGAGCCAGGTGGAGCACGTGCTGCCCAGGGAGGACATCTTACCTGTCCTGCCACCAGCCTGCCTGGCTGCACAAGGTCTTGAAGAGATGCTCACCCAGGTGGCCACAACACAAGAGAGCAGCAGGCTTCTGGCAGAACCACTGCAAACCCTCCCTGCTGGCCCCCAGGCTGTGGTTCCTGCAGCAGTGATGGAGAAGCAACTGCCAGGCTTCCTTGGGACTGTAGCTGCACAGATACTCTTACCCAAAGAGCAAGTCATCTGCAAGACAGCAGAGCAAACGGCTGCTGTGAAGACAGAGACTTCCCAGGCCCTTCTACAAGTGTCAAGCACCACTGAGAGCTGCGTCATAGATGGTGACCACATCCAGCTCCTTGAGGGCTTCCAGGAAATGCAAGGTGAACTGAAGGCTGAAACCAGATTTACATCAGAATTGGCCTTCACTGGAGGCCAAGTTGTTCCCCTGGAGAACATTTCTTCTTTGGAAGCAGCAGAGGAAGATTTTGCTGCAAGACTCCATGAGGGACAGACTGTGAGATTTCCCTTGCTGCTCGAAGAAAACCAGCCCCTGAAGGAGGAACACGTCATTGATCTTGACAGCCCACTTAGGCAGCATCCAACAGCAGGGAGACAATCCCATGAAACCATGTACACTCACCAGCTCCAGCCAAGCCAAATCCTCAACAAAGAGAGCCAGCTCACTGCTCAGGTTCCCCAGAGCTGCAGCTTAGACATAAAGTCTCAAATAAGAAATGCACTGAAAGCTGCAGTAGTAAGTGACCAAACTCTCTTGTTTTCAGAATGGTTGGCTGATAAAGAGAACATTGAAGTACAGACAGTAAACATCACCAAGGAACATAAACACACCCTATGCACATATGTTGTCACCACAGGAGGACTCAGTCCCATAGAAATCCCAGTCTCCTTGGGAGAAATCAGCATTCAGACAGGTGACCAGAAAACAGTCTTGAAGGAGGCTTTCTATTCTCTGATTTGTGAAGAAAAACACCTCTTGACAGATGAAAAATCTGAAGCATTGCCAGTCCATCCCAGTCCACTTGTCTCTGGAAAATCCTCCAAGCAGGAGCCCCAACAGGCTGAGAGGACTATGGAAGCAGAAATACCCCTGGAGCAGCCTTTGTCTGCACAAGTAGTCAACACTGTGACTGGGTGTGGTGAAATCAAGGATGTGGGTGCAGCTGCAGCCACTGCTGATGTAGTGTCCACAGGTGTTCCCATTGAGACACCCAGTGAAATACTGAAAAGGAAGGAGAAAATGGAAGAAATATGTGAGGAAAAGGACAGAGAGGATCTGAAAGCTATAGCTGGGAAGCTAGAGGATGAGCTGGGCAAAGAGAATTATCCCATCATATGCAGCAAACTGGTCGACACTGTTGTGGAGGAAGGGGAGAGTGTCTGCCTGGTGTCTGTCATAACAAACGTCAGAGAGGTAAACTGGTACTTTGAGGGTAAACTGGTGTCTTCAGGCAACAAATTCAAGTGTTTGCAAGATCAGGACACATACACACTAGTAATAAGCAAAGTGTGTGGGGAGATTCACCAAGGAGAGTATACCTGTGAGGCGCTGAATCAAGGTGGAAAAAGAGCAACAGCAGCAAAACTCACAGTTGTTAAACGAGGTTGGATTATGGGGATAAAATTTTACCTTTCTAATACACCATTCTAATAATGAAACTTCTATTTGTCTCTCTGTGGGTACAGATACAATATTAATACCACCATGCCACTAATTAGACGGTCACTTTTTTTCTCTGGATTTGTGGTCTCATTTTATCACTTTGCAGTCTCTCGCTTTCCTCACGCAGTTTTGGTCACGAATTTTGTTGCATTATGTTCTCATCACACAAGCACAGCCAGGACAAGCTGTATCTCAGTCTGGACCACTTGTTCCCATTGTTTCCTGTGCAGTTCACCAGTTCTTCCTATTTTTCTCACCGCTGCACCCTCTCTTCACTCTTTAGTCATTGCACAGTTTTAGCATGATTTATCATTCACACCATAATTTCCCACAGCTCCAGGATAGTATGGTGTACATCTGTATTGCTGCTGGTACTGCTTTCATCTCTTACAGTTTTGTTTTTTCTTTTGCAGTCACTTTATATGTATTGCAAGTAAATCACCTTTTTTTTTTTTTTCCCAGTCAATCCCCTCACTGTTATTTTCCAGAATATCATCAGGCAAGGCTTTGAATTACTCTCTGCTTTTGATTGCAGTTGCACCAATCCTGAGGAGACGGCTCGAATCTCTGGAGGTGGCTGTAAATCACGTGGCCAAGTTTACCTGTGAGGTAGAGACTGCACCCAATGTCAGATTCCAGTGGTATAAAGCCGGCCGAGAGATATATGATGGGGACAAATACTCCATTCGCACCTCTAACTACCTCTCCACACTGGAGATCCCTAGACCTCAGGTTGTTGACTGTGGAGAGTATAGCTGTAAGGCTTCCAACCAGCATGGCAGTGTAAGCTCTACAGCCCTTTTAACAGTAACTGGTAAGTACAGACTTATCCTTCTCCATAGAATAACTTGGGATGTTGTAATGCTTTCACTATGTAATGCTATACCTATAGTTTATGGTAGGGCTCTTGATTGCCATTGTTATACATAATCCATACATAATTTTGGTAGGCACAAACATAGAGAAGTAATAATTTTTGAGAATGCTGCTTTTAGGTGCCTAGGAAAGGGAACTGGTGTGAAAAATTTTAGAAGAAAAAAGTGGGAGAGTGGGAGGAATGACATCATGAGCAGAATGGAATTGGTTTGTGAATACATTCTTGAAGAAAGTTTATTTAGCTTCCAGGTAGCAAGCAAACATATACTTTTAAATCTGATTTCTTTGGTGTAATAATCACATGCAATTATCCTAGCATCCCAATATTTATCCTGTAGTACACCTGTGTGGCAGCCTGTGCAGCTATGCCTGGCTATATAGCTAACTGAATATTATGTGCCATGGCCAGAGGGGAATAATGTGTTATAGAGGAAACAGATCTTCTTAACCATACAAAAGAGAGTTAAAGCTGTTTCAATTTGTAAACCTTTTTGTCTGTTCAGAGCTATAAAAATATCTTCTTTTGTTTTTCTTTAAAAAACAACCACACCATCTTTTGAACTTTTAGTGCACAATGATTTTTTTACTCTGATTTTTCTCTTTGTGGGAGGAGTCTTTATGGAGTCTTTGCTATATGCCAAATGCTAGAGACTAAAGAAAGATGCACAAGCTGTGAATTGCATGCAAACTTGTCCATCTTGAGGGAATGGTGTGCAAACATGTCAGTCTTGGGGGAGAAAGTTCTGGCTTTTGGTTTATTTTCCTCTAGTTTGTATGTTGCTCCAGAAATGCCTTCAAGCTCTGGAGCAATATAAAGAAGTACAAAACCAAAAGCCAGAATTCATCATCTTTAACACCTCTTTAACACTCCTTCACTGCTGTCTTCTTTTGCTTAAGTGTCCAGTGACAAACTGGTCTCTTGCTCTCTGTTCCTGGCAAGTGTGGAGAAATGTGATAAGCTCTGATCCTCACTTCTGGATAACATTGAACCCCTTTGTTTTGCAGAAGCGTTTCCGCCTACGTTTCTTACGAGACCTGAATCTATCACTACTTTTGTGGGAAAAAGTGCCAAGTTCCTGTGTACTGTTTCTGGCACTCCAGTCATCGACATCGTCTGGCAGAAAGATGGCACAACCATTTCACCTTCAGACCACCACAAGATTTCCAAAGTTGAAAATAAGCATGTGTTAGAAATTTCTCTTCTCACCACCAGTGACAGAGGGGTTTACACCTGCAAAGCTTCCAACAGGTTTGGGGCTGACATTTGCCAGGCTGAAATGGTCATTATAGACAAGCCCCACTTCATCAAAGTTTTGCAGTCAGTGCAGTCAGCAGTCAATAAAAAAATACGTCTTGAATGTCAGGTTGATGAAGACAGGAAAGTAACAGTAGGGTGGACAAAGGATGGAAGCAAAATCCCTCCAGGCAAAGATTATAAGATTTACTTTGAAGACAAAATAGCTTCGCTTGAGATTCCTCTGGCTAAGGTCAAGGATTCAGGCCATTATGTGTGCACTGCCTCAAATGAGGCAGGAAGCAGCTCCTCATCTGCCAGCGTCACAGTCAGAGGTAAGATAATCCTACACCCCTCTACCTTTGCTATTCTTGAATTCCCCATTTCTTCTTTTGCAGGCAAAAGAATTCTTTGGGCTGAAGCCATGCTGTGAAATCTTCTTTGACCTGACATCAGGTTTCTTCACCTCTTGCTCATTTCTTGTGCTGTCTTCTGCTGCATTGTGTTTCCTCACTTCCTTTCTCCAACCAGGTCCGAGTATTGCTGCTGCATGCAGGAGAGAGATGGATGGAGAGTACGAGACAAAGCATGAGCTGCAGCTCAGCAAAGACTATGCTGATCTTTTCTGAAGTCATGTTGTGTTCTTGTGCTGAAAACCACTCCTTCAAAGCTTTGTATTTCAGTCTTCTTTCTTTTTGCTCTTTTACTTTCCCATTTTCTTCCTTTTTTCAGAACCACCGTCCTTTGTGAAGAAGGTCGATCCATCTTATTTACTGACCCCAGGTGACTCTGCACGCCTTCAATGCAAAATCAAAGGGTCTCCTGAAATCCAGGTTACTTGGTTCAAGAACAATAAGGAAATCCGTGAAAGCAACATACACAGGATGTCCTTTGTGAATTCTGTGGCTGTGTTAGATATTTTGGAGATGAAAGTTGATGACAGTGGGAGCTACTCATGTGAAGCTGTAAATGAGGTTGGAAGTGACAGCTGCACCTCTGAAGTAGTTGTCAAAGGTCTGTTGCTCTTGTTGCTGCCAGGCCATTCTTGAGAAAAATCTCTTCTTTCTCCTCTTCTTTTTTTCTTGTTTTTTTCTTTCCCCGTGGATGACTAATTCTTTCTTGCTGCTTTTATAGAACCTCCGTCTTTCATCAGAACACTTGAACCTGCAGAGGTGGTGAAGGGAACAAACACCGTTCTTCAGTGTGAGGTTGCTGGCACTGGACCATTTGAGATTAGCTGGTACAAAGACAAGAAACAGATTCGCAGTAGTAAAAAATACAGGTTGACCTCTCAGAAAGCTGTTATTTCTTTGGAAGTGTCCTCATTTAATAGTGCGGATGTTGGTGAATACGAGTGTGTGATAGCTAACGAAGTTGGGAAGTGCATATGCAGTGCAACATACATCTTGAAAGGTCAGTGGGAGAGAGAAAACTTCACTTACTGAAGGGATTGGCAAGAACCTCATGTTTCTTAAAATGTCTTTTCTTTGGATTTGTCACCTAGGAAGAGTGGGGAGGGAGAGTATCTTTTTCTTCTTTTAAAATTCTGTGTATATCTTAACTCTTATCTGGCATCAAACCTGACATTGAGCTTAAATGGCCATGCATTAGCTCCCAGCTGGGGAATGCAGCTCTTCTTGGCCGTTCTTTAGCTGAATTGCGCCATGTACTGCACATACTGTTTCATAAAACTGTCTTTAAACAGCACTTTTAATAGCATGATGTGGTAGCAGATGAGTATTTCTTCTTGTCTCTTTTCTTTGAACTAGAACCACCATCTTTTGTTAAGAAAATTGAAAATGTGACAGCTCTAGCTGGAGATAGTGTTACACTACAGGCTGTGGTGAAAGGGTCAGAGCCTATTTCTGTGATGTGGATGAAGGGCAAAGACATTATTCAAGATGATAACAAAGTGAGAGTGACATTTGAACATGGTCTAGCAACACTGCAAATTACTGGTGTCCAACTGAGCTCTGGTGGCAAATACACCTGTGTGGCTGAAAACGATGCAGGGAGTCAGTCCTGCTTTGGTGAACTAGCAGTGAAAGGTCAGTGGAGCAGTGCTGTGATCCTTGAGTTGTCTCACACCTGAGAGGAAGAACAGTTTCCTTTTGTCCTTAACACCATTTAATTCTGTTGTAGAACCAGCCAAAATCATCGAAAAATCTGAAATGATCCAGGTAACAGCCGGGGAACCAGCCATTTTGGAGTACACTGTCACAGGCACTCCAGAGCTAAAAACCAAATGGTTCAAAGATGGAAGGCCACTACCTGCCAGCAAAAAATACAGAATCAGCTTTAAAAATAACATTGCCCAGCTCAAGTTTTATGCCACTGAAATGCAGGACAGTGGCGAGTACACCTTTGAGATATCCAATGATGTGGGCATCAGCTCTTGTACTACCAGTTTCACTGTGCTAGGTTGGTACTGACTCCTTGCAAAAGCTCCCTGCTGCACTGCTCTGAGCTCAACAGAGGCAGAAGCAGAACTGCGTGCCTGTTTTGATCATATGTTGGTTATTTTTCACTCTCAACAGATCGCACTCTCCCTCCCTTCTTTACAAAACCACTGAAGAATATTGACAGCATCATTAGCACTTCATGCCGCCTAGACTGCAAAATTTCAGGCTCTCTTCCAATGACCGTCTCCTGGTTTAAGCAGGACACTGAGATCACTTCAAGTGCCAAGTACACAGTACACTTTGCAGAAGGTTCTGCGTCTTTGGAAATAAAAAACCTAGATGCAAGTGATGCTGGGGTCTACGTTTGTAGAGCCACAAACTCTGCTGGTAGCAAAGACAGTAGTAGCACTCTGTTTATAAAAGGTTTGACAATTTCTTTCACATTTCTTGGAGTTTTACTTTTCATGTGATAATACATTTCTTCCCCAAAAGTCAAGCCATGTGTCTTACTCATGAAAATTGTTTCTTTTCAATGCAATCTAGAACCACCCAGCTTCACTGTAGAACCAGAGTCCCAAGATGTACTGCCTGCATCAACTGTACGTTTCAAAGGCACATTTAAAGGCACAACACCACTGACAGTGAAATGGTTTAAAGGTGATACTGAACTGGTGACTGGAGGAGCCTGCTACATTATGACAGAAGCATTAGCAAGTTACTTGGAGCTTTATGCAGTCAAACCAGCAGACTCGGGAAAATATACCTGCAAAGTCTCCAATGTAGCTGGTTCAGTAACATGCAGTGCAAACTTGTTTGTCAAAGGTCTGCATCATTACTCTCTTTTAAACTTTCAGCTGCTGGATTGACCCAGCGGTGCTCTTTCTTGCCTTCTTTGTTCTGAACACTCTTCTTAAATCCACAGAACCTGCTGCCTTCAAGGAGAAGCTAGAGCCAACCCATCTGGTAAAGAAAGGTGGATATGCTGAGCTGACCTGTGAAGTCACTGGTACTCCTGAGATTAAAATCACATGGTTCAAGGATGATAGAGAGCTAAAAGAGAGTGGCAAATACAGGATGTCTTTTGCAAAATCCTTGGCGATACTGCGTCTTACAGAGGTTGAGACTGAAGACAGTGGGGAATACATTTGTGAGGCCAAAAATGATGCTGGAAAAGATATTTGCAGTAGCATTGTTACAATCAAAGGTGTGTGTGACATCCAGCCACACAGTTTGTCTCTTTAAATTCACTCCAGTTTTACAGGCTTCGAAAGTATGATTAATACAAACTGCACTCTCTCTTTTGTACTGTAGAGTCACCCTATTTTAGCAAGGAGTTTCAATCCATGGAAGTCTTGAAGGATTCTGATGTGGTGTTGGAGTGTGAGGTGCTTGGCACACCTCCTTTTGAAGTGTTTTGGGTGAAAGATGATAAACCCGTGCGGAGCAGTAAGAAGCACAGAATAAACATTGAGAAATCTTTTATTAGCCTCCATGTTTTCAGGTTTGATGCTTCTGATGTTGGCGAGTATCAGTGTAGAGTAACAAACGATGTCGGGAGCTGCCTCTGCAGTTCAGAGGTCACACTGAAAGGTTAGTGCAAGTGGCAGAATGCCGCTAGCATGCTCTTATCCTAGTGTGGTTTCCATGCCACACTGTCATGGCACCAGACCCATACTTACACTGCCACTTTCTTCCTGCCAGAGCCCCCACAGTTCTTGAAGAGGATAGAAAACATTAGTTCCCTTCGAGGGGGCACTGTTGTGTTTCAGGCTGCTATTAAAGGCTCTTTGCCCATCACTGTGTCATGGCTGAAAGACAATGATGAAGTGATTGAAGACAACAATATCAAAATGACCTTTGTGAACAACATTGCCACTCTTCTGGTGAGGTCTATTGAACTGAAACACGATGGGAAATATTTCTGTCAGGCTAAAAATGAGGCGGGAATTCAGAGGTGTTCTGCTCTGCTGACTGTCAAAGGTTGGTCCTGCTCTGAGGGCTTGCAGTGATCTCAGATGATTTCTTTGTGATTTCTACAGATGCTCTTAACACTCTATCTCCTTGTTTACAACAGAACCTGCTACAATCGTGGACAAGGCCGTGTCAATAGATGTGACTGAGGGAGATCCAGCAACCTTGCAGTGTAAATTTTCAGGAACAAAAGATATTACTGCTAAATGGTTCAAAGATGGCAAGGAACTGATGTTAGGTCCAAAATATAAGATCAGTGTTACAGATACTGTCTCAGTTCTAAAGGTGCTTCATGCAGAAAAGAAAGATAGTGGTGAATATGTTTTTGAGGTTCACAATGACGTTGGGAGCAGTAGCTGTTCTGCCAGCATTAATGTCCTAGGTGTGTATGAGCTCTCTTTTATCATTGTTTCTATATAAAAACTGCCACAATCAAGGTTGAATTTCATACTTTGTCTTTTTACTCTGTCTTGGATAGATCTCATTATACCACCTAAATTCACCAAAAAGCTCAAGAAAATGGATAGCATTAAGGGGTCTTTCATCCACCTGGAGTGCATAGTGTCTGGTTCACATCCGATAAGTATCCAGTGGTACAAGGATGGCCAAGAAATAACAGCAAGTGAAAAGCACAAATACTCTTTTCATGACAATACTGCATTTCTAGAAATCAATAAACTGGAAGGAACAGACAGTGGCACTTACACCTGTGAAGCAACAAACAGTGCAGGAAGCAACCAATGCAGTGGGTTCTTAACAGTTAAAGGTTTGAAGTCCTTCTTTGTCTTTCTGAAGTCTCTCATTCACAATTTTGGAATTCTCCTATCTCAGAGTAATCTTCTATTTTCTTTTTCACATGTTATAGAACCACCATATTTTGTGGAAAAACCTGGATCGCAAGAAGTTGTGCCCAATGCTAGGGTTCAGTTCAAAGTACTGGTGAAAGGCTCTACTCCTCTGCAGATAAAGTGGTTTAAAGACAGCCAGGAGCTGCTCTCTGGAGCCAATAGATCTGTCTGGAAGGATGACACATCTAGTGTACTAGAGCTCTTCTCAGCTAGGACATCTGACTCTGGGAACTACACTTGTCAGATAAGCAATGATGTGGGGACTGCAACTTGCAAAGCAGCTCTGTTTGTAAAAGGTGTGCAATCCAATGTTCTTCCCATCTTTGTGGTTCTGATTTTTCTGTGCAGTTTGGAGGGAGGGAGGAGGAAACCCTTTTATTTCTTTAAATCACATTGGGTATTATAAAGCCTCGCTTTTTCTGTCCATCTTCTAGAGCCCCCCAGATTTATTCAGATGCCAACTTCTGTAGTAGCTTTGCGTGAAGGACAGTCCACCACTCTCGAGTGCCAGGTAGTAGGCACACCAGAGATCCTTGTCACATGGTACCTGGATGGGAATGAAGTGACTGACCAAGCGAAGTATGGCATCTCCTTCATAGATGGTTTAGCCATTTTGAAAATCACTCAGGCTAGAGTGTCGGATAGTGGGATTTACGTTTGTGAAGCCCGCAATGATGCAGGTAGTGAGAGCTGCAGCGTCGAGCTAAAAGTAAAAGGTTGGTTTTGAATACCTTGTCATCACATAGCTGGGATAATGGAGTAGGGGAGACTTCTTCTCCCCTCCAAACTGTTCAGTGATACTATCTACTTTCTCCTCATTCCTCTTTGTAGAGCCTCCCACATTTGTGCAGGAGTTGAGACCCACCGAGGTAGTGAAGGGTTTGGAGGCCACACTTGAGTGTGAGGTGACTGGTACTCCTCCATTTGAGGTGAAGTGGCTGAAGAACAATAAGGAGATGTTCAGCAGCAAGAAGTATGCCATCTCCACCAAAGAATCAGTATTTACTCTTCATGTGACTAACTGTGATGTCTCAGATGTTGGTGAATATCAGTGTATTATATCAAATGAAGGTGGAAGCTGTTCTTGCAGCACAAGGCTCAGCTTGAAAGGTCAGTCCTCTAGGAAGCATACCCCAAAGCATTAGATCCCCTAGGAAAACTGAAATTACTAGAATGACTTTATATGGTGTTTCTTTCCCCTTTTCCCTTTCCATGGCTTCTCTTCCAAACAACAAACAAAACTTCACACCACAGAACCACCATCCTTTGTCAAGAAGATGGAGAACTTCACTAGCATTTTGAAAGGTACTGCATTCTTCCAGTGCGTTGTAGCAGGCGCTCAACCCTTATCGGTGTCATGGATAAAAGATGAGAAAATACTAGAAGATGACGAGCACCACCATATTACTTTTGAGAACAATGTGGCCATACTGAATATTACCAATGTTGACCTCATCCACAAAGGGAGATACACCTGCCAGGCAAAGAATGAGTCTGGTGTGGAGAAGTGCTTTGCTTTGCTTTTTGTACAAGGTGTGTACAAGGTGTGACGTTCGAGCTCATCCTTGATGAGTGCTTGGAAATTCAGTCCCTTACCTGTGTAGCTAATGGCCTTTTTTATATACTTCGTACCTCAGAGCCTGCACGGATCATAGAAAAGGCTAAATCACTTAAAGTCACTGAAAGAGACCCTGTGACTTTGGAGTGTACAGTGGCTGGGACACCAGAGCTCCGAATAAGATGGTACAAAGACGGTAAACAGCTCCTGCCCAGTAGATACTACACAATGAGCTTCGAAAACAATGTGGCCAGTTTCAGGATTGAACCTGTATCGAAGGAGGATAGTGGTACATACAGTTTTAAGGTTGAAAATGACTTCGGAAGTAGCACCTGTGAAGCCGTTCTGACTGTGCTAGGTTTGTATTGTCATTTGGAAAATTCCCTAGTGCAGCTGGGAGGGAATGACAACATAATAATCTTTATTTGTGAAAGATAGGCAAGAAGATAACCAGTGGTTTTTTGCCATTTTTTTGTGTTGGGCAGATCAAACAATTCCTCCTGCATTTATCAAAAAGCTAACGAAAAAGGATACCATTCTGGGATCTTCTATCCAAATGGAGTGTAAAGTTTCTGGGTCACTCCCCATTACTGCAAAATGGTTTAAGGATGGAAAAGAGATAACTGACAGTGCAAAATATAGAAGCCTGTGCCATGAGAACACTATGTCACTTGAGATTGCTAATCTAGAGCTGGCAGACAGTGCAAATTACACATGCAGTGTCTCTAATGTTGCTGGAAACGATTCTTGCAGTGCTGTCCTGACTGTGAAAGGTTTGAAACTCTTTTATTACTACTTCTTATTTGTGATAGATGCTGGGAAAATACCTTAAATCTTACACTAACATAACAATCTTATACCTCTTAATATTAATGATGAAAGCTTGATCTCTATGCTTACCTCACTAATTTTCTTCATTCTTAGACATTTCTGATGTAACTGGGTATTTCTTTTTCTTAAAAACTGCAGAGCCACCAAGCTTCTTAGTAAAACCTGAAAGCCAGCAAGCCATCCCAGATTCCACAGTGGAGTTTAAGGCCATACTGAAAGGAACACCACCCTTTACAGTAAAGTGGTTCAAAGAAGACTTAGAACTTGTATCTGGTCCAACTTGTTTCATTGGGATTGAAGGGTCAACTGGGTTCTTAACCCTCTTTTCAGTGGATGCTTCTAGGAGCGGGCACTACACTTGCCATGTTTCAAATCATGTTGGCAGTGATTCTTGCACTACAACGTTGATGGTAACAGGTGTGCACTCTTTCTTCTTGTGTTGCAGTCTTTTCGTCTATTTGTTTTCTTTCATTTTTCTCAAGCCCACCTTAGTGATCTTTGATATGCTGCCAAGTGAATTCCCTATCCTGTGTTTGCAACCCATGGTTGTTTGGCTCTTTTACCTCCTCTTTTCAGTATTAATTCAGACTTTCCTGACCGCACTTTTCTGGTTTTTTAGAACCACCCAAGTTTGCTAAGAAGCTAGAGGCGACAAAAGTAGTCAAGCAGGGTGACTCAGCCCGGCTTGAGTGCAAAGTAAGCGGATCTCCAGAGATGAAAGTGGTGTGGTTCAGAAACGACCATGAAATTGTTGCAAGTGAAAAATTCCGGACATCATTTATTGACTCTGTGGCCGTGCTTGAAATGAATCATCTCAGTACTGATGAGAGCGGTGACTACATCTGTGAAGCTCACAACCCAGCCGGCAAGGCCAGCTGTAGCACCAAGGTCACAGTAAAAGGTTAGCTGTCCTCTTGATCTCTGACTACAGCCTGTTTTCCCCTAGTGGTTTTATATCTTGGAAATCCACAGGAACATGAAATTAATTTCCTATTTCAAGACTGCATTTTTCTGCATGTAATGTTCATTTCTTGATTCCCCCTCACCCCCACTGCCAGGGCCTGAAAAAGAGCGATGTTGTTCTTAAAGCAGATGAATCCTAAGTTCCACAGTTCTGTGACTGTCAATATCCAAAACAGACCATAGTGGGAATTACTATATCAAGGAGGTGAAATATGAATAAAAAGAACAAACCCAAATAGATCAGTGTCAATTTTACATCCTGTATTTGAGACTACTATCAGCTAAATAAGATCTGTACCCTCTCTGCAAAGGGTCACCCCTCTCTTTGGCTTTTCTACAGAGGAGCTAAGAGTTCTGAATGTTCGCTCCCCATGAGATTATTTCATAATGTGCCCAGAAAATGAAGAAAGTCCTTGCCCATTCTCTTGATTTTCTCAGCAGTGTCATCCTGTAGCTGCTGACATCAGTAAACTGTTTGCTGGTCAAACAGTTCCAGACTCCTTTCTAAAAATGTTCCTTTCTTCCCTTGTTAGAACCTCCTGTCTTTAGCAGGAAGCCCTCTCCAGTTGATATGCTCAAAGGAACTGAGATTAGCCTGGAATGTGAGATTTCAGGAACACCACCATTTGATGTTACCTGGTACAAAGACAGGAGACAAATCCGCAGTAGTAAGAAGTATAAGGTTACAGCCAAAAACTACCATACGAGCGTTCACATTCTTAATGTTGAAGCTGCTGATGTTGGTGAATACCAATGCAAAGCACAGAACGATGTAGGAAGTGACACTTGTTTCTGCACTGTGAAGCTGAAAGGTAAAGTATTGGCATGTGTGTCTTGCAAAGTGCTCCCAATTGCACTGCATTGCTCTTCTTTACGTAGACACTACATTTAGTATAACTGCATATTTCTTCTTCAGAGCCACCAAAATTCTTGACTAAAATAAACAGCGTGACTGTTGTGGTTGGTGAACCAGTAGAGTTACAAGCAAGAGTGGAGGGCTCCCAGCCAATTTCTGTGCAGTGGCTTAAAGACAAAGAGGAAATTATTAGAGAAAGTGAAAACACGAAGATCACATTTATGGAAAATATTGCAACTTTACAGCTTTTGCGCACTGAGACAAACCATGCTGGAAAATACATCTGTCAGATCAGAAATGATGCTGGAAGTCGCGAGTGTATGGCTACCCTAACTATTTTAGGTTGGTAAAAAGCACAAGTTCATAAAAGATTTTTATAAAGTTTGGAATCTTGCTATTTAATGTGAGCTGAGTGCTTTGCTTATGCCCCTTAGTTCAAAACAACCAAAACAGAGATTCTTTGTGTCCTCAACAAGCAGTAGCCAGGTTCCTTGCTGTCCAGGGATAGGGGTGAAAGGAACCACAGGCCTCAATACTGTGATGGATCCAGTTGACTTGAGTTCTAAGTCAAGTCTTCTGCTCATGCCTCCTTGGAGAGTGACAGAAAGTTGCATTTCTCTCCTATGATTCCAAAATTACTTTACTTCATTTTGGAGAACATCTGAAATCTCCAGGTTAGGGTAGAATAATGGGTAGAAAAAACAGAGCTGATAAAATTGCCCAGCCCAACAAACTGAGGTATTCTGACTATCGAATGTGTGAGCCCCATCTTGAAGTGCTATAATGCTTGTAGCTAGTACTAATCAAATCCAGTTTTCACCAAACATATTACCTATCTCTTCTTCCAGAGCCTGCAGTCATTGTAGAGAAAGCAGAGCCAATGAGAGTAACTATAGGAGATGCCTGTACTTTGGAGTGCAAAGTGGCAGGCACACCAGAGCTTTCCACTGGGTGGTTCAAGGATGGCAAGGAGCTGACCAGCAGCCAAAAATACAGAATTACTTTCCTCAATAAAGTATCTACACTTAAAATTATGGATGCAGAAAAGGAAGATGGTGGATTGTACACTTTTGCAGTGCAGAACGACGTGGGGAAAAGCAGTTGCACAGCAACAGTTGATGTTTTAGGTTGGTTGGGTTGCTTGTCTTCTATCTTTTACAAAAACTTTCTTTCAGTCATATTCTCTTTCCTTTCTTGAGTTCCTTCACTGCTTTTCTAACCTTGGTTTTATTATGTTTTCTTATGCAGATCGAATCATTCCTCCTTCTTTCACAAGAAAACTGAAGGAAACCCCTTGTGTCCTGGGTTCCTCAGCATTGCTTGAATGCAAAGTGTCGGGTTCACCTCCTATTTCTATTGCCTGGTTCCAAAATGGACATAAGTTAGTCCATGGGGAAAAACATCAAATCTCCTTTTCAGATAACTTATGTATTTTAGAGGTGAATTCACTGAGCAACTCAGATACTGGAACTTACACCTGTAAAGCTACCAACGTAGCTGGTTCAGATGAATGCAGTGCTGTATTGACCGTACAAGGTCAGTATATGGTCAGAAAGCTCTCTGAGCAATTCTTTTTCTCTCTTGAAATTGCCTATAGTCTCTTGTAAGTATACTCAGAGAAAATGATTCACTGTAAAATAAAGATTTTGTTCTTTATCATTATGGATGTGTTGAAATGCCAAAGTTATGCTGTAGCAACCTGACTTATCTCTCTTTTTCTCTTGTGTGTTCAGAACCACCTTCTTTTGAGAGGACACCAGAGCCACTCGATGTCTTGCCAGGCACAAGCATCACTTTTACATGTGTGATCAGAGGAACCCCTCCTTTTAAAGTGAGCTGGTTTAGAGGGGCCAATGAGCTTGTGCCAGGGGACAAATGCAATATCTACTTAGAGGACACTATTGTGGAGCTTGAGTTATTTGATGTAACTCCTCTCCAAAGCGGAGAGTACACTTGTCTAGTGACTAATGATGCTGGCAGGTCGAATTGTACAACACATCTTACAGTAAAAGGTTTGTATAGATTGCGTCTCTCAATTTAGCTTAAAATATTGTTTCCTTCCCTCTATTTTTCCTGTTGCGCTCAACACTTGTGACTTCTTGCCCTTCATTAGAACCAGCTGTCTTTGTGAAGAAACTGAGTGATCAGTATGTGGAGCCTGGCAAACCCATCATCCTAGAGGGCACTTACACAGGCAGCCTGCCCATCTCTGTGACATGGAAAAAGAATGGCTACACCATTACTCAATCTCAGAAGTGTAGCATAACCACCACAGAGAAATCCTGCATCCTGGAAATACTTGACAGTACCAAAGAAGATGCAGGAGAATACACTTGTCATGTTGAAAATGAGGCAGGAAGAGATGTTTGTGAGGCTGTAGTGTCTACTCTAGGTGTGTGTTCGCTTTACCTCTTTTTATTGCCTGTTCTTTCAAGGTCATGCTTTTCAAGGCCTGACACTATAATGAGCCTAATTGCTTCTCTTTTTTAGAACCTCCTTATTTTGTTACACACTTGGAACCTCTTGAGGTGTCAGTTGGGGATTATACAACATTGCAATGCCGTGTTGCTGGAACACCAGAAATCACTGTGTCTTGGTACAAAGGCGATACGAAACTCAGGTCTACTCCCGAGTACAAAGTGTTCTTTAAAGACAACGTGGCTACACTTATTTTCAACAAAGTGGTTAGCAATGACAGTGGAGAATATACCTGCAAGGCAGAAAACAGTGTAGGAACTGCATCTACAAAGGCTCTTTTAACAGTTCAAGGTGATGACTTTATATTAGCTTGTCACAAATATTTTTGCTCTTGCAAAACTACGAAAAAATTGCTTTCTGGGGCATATTTATCCTTTACTTGCTTTCTTCTAGAGCGGAAACGACCACCTTCCTTTGCAAGAAAATTAAAGGATATCGAGCACCCTGTGGGTTTACCACTTAAATTTATGTGTCGGCTCAATGGCTCAGAACCCATTACTGTGACTTGGCATAAAGATGGTGTACTGCTAAGTGATGACCACAATGTACAAACATCCTTTGTAGACAATGTTGCAGTGCTGCAACTGGTGCGAACTGAGATGAATCATACTGGGCAGTACTCCTGCACAGCCACCAATGCTGTGGGCACTGCCACCTCAAGTGCTAGGCTCACAGTGACAGGTGTGTTGTCTTACAAAACTTTCACAGGCTCCCCCTTCCAATTTCATGCATGTAATGGTAGCTGTGTGTCAGATTAGGTTTTTTGTGATGTATGAGCATTACACTGTTTTCTTGTGCTTCTAGAACCCAAGCAAGCACCTGTCTTTGACACTAAACCAGAGTCTATTGATGTGCCTTTTGGAGAAAGTGCTGACTTTGAATGCCATGTTACCGGAGCCCAGCCAATACATATCACCTGGTCCAAGGATGGTCGAGAGATCCGAACGGGAGGAAACTTCAATATTACATTTGTAGCCAACATAGCTCATCTTCGAGTGCTCAGAGTTGGTAAAGGAGACTCTGGCCAATATACTTGCCAAGCTAGTAATGAAGCTGGAAAAGACTTTTGCTCAGCTAAACTCAGCGTCAAAGGTATCAGACTTAGTATATTTTGTTTTTCAAGAATAAAGAGACCTCTTCATTACAGAGTCTCCTCTTTCACCTTTTCCAGTATGGAAATGTATAGAAAGTAGTTTTCCAAAAAGCAGACCTGTACCATGTCGTAACCTTCCTCTATCATACTGCATGACAGTAGGAGCATTGTGTGCCTGAAAAATCTCTAAGAGAAAGATCCCTTTGTGAAGCTGTTTGTATGGAGAGTTGCACTCACCCTGCTTTTTAATTTGTCATTAGTGCTTAAACTACAGTCATGGTGCTATTCACATATAACAATTACTATACGGAAAACAGTGGTATGGTAAATACAACTACCTTGCTTTTGTAGGCTAGCATTGGTGACTCTTTAAAATGTGCTCAAGATTTCAATTGTGGTTCTGAATTGCTGATTTAATCTGAACTATGAATCACTTACATTCTTTATTTAGAAATAGGCTTTAAATATGTGTAAGCAAGTGAAACTATCCCTACCGTATTTCTGCTGCTCCTGGGCGTGAAGGGCTTGTCAAATCTTTCGTGCTGGCCTGGGTATATTTTGGTCCCTCAAAGGTAAACAACAAAATTTCCCTTGAGTGGAGGAATTGTCCTTCATGGTTCTGGTTTGTTTTGGGGTCTTTTTTTACAGCTCCAGCTGTCAGATGCGACAGGCTCCAGAGTTAGAAGAACACAGTTTTAGTTGTTGTCTTTGTCTTCTTTTCTCACTTTTCCTTCTTTGCTTGAGAGGAAACTGGGGATACAACCAGCTGCTGTAGCAAGCTTTCTTTATTGTGCCCCCATACTCTTGTGCTTCCCATAACTCTTGCTCAGCACAGTAGATTTCACATGGCAAAGAGATATGCTGTCAATCTCTACAAACTTATTCTATTCCACAGAACCTCCCAAGTTCCTCAAGAAGCCTGAAGCTCTGCGGTTCGTGAAGCAGGGGGACACACTTCAACTTGAATGTAAAATCAGTGGTACACCGGAGATCAGAACTGTGTGGTACAAAAATGACCAGGCACTCCAGGCGAGCAACAGGCTCCACATGTCCTTCGTAGACTCTGTAGCGGTGCTGACCATCTTGGGTGCTAACACGGAAGATGCCGGTGATTACATATGTGAAGCCCATAACTCTGCGGGCACAGCCAGCTGCAGCACCTCAGTCGCAGTGAAAGGTTAGCAGCATGGCTCCACACACCACCAGAATCCTTGGCTTCTGGGTGGGATCTCCTAGCTGCACATCCCCTTGGACAGGGAGCTGCTCTCCAGCTGCCCTCACATTCCAGTGCTGCTGTTCCATTAAGCAGCAGAGACCAGGCAGGAGTTGGGTGTTCAGCACTGCGCAGCCATTCCCTTGTCTCCCCATTTAAGTTAATTGTAAGCTGAGTAAGGTAAGCTTGTCAGGTCACAAGGGAAGCACGGGCTAGATAAGCCTTGTTGAAAGAGCTGGATATACTTCGCAGTCATCCCACTGCCTCCTCTTTATACACTCTGATCCTGGCAGGAAAGAAATTTGAGACGGAAGAGGAGGCTGTGTTGCTGACCCTCAGTGATGGTAGCTTTTATGACTGAGAAGAGGTGGGGAAAGCTGGAATGTGGTCCTGGAAAGAGGGGAGAGGGTGAGAGTGGCTTTTGGGGAGGAGCACTGAGCACTGACTCTAAACAGCTGTTGAAGTGTCATATTTTCTGCCCTTGGGACTCTGAGTGCTGGGATGGCTTGCTGAAAGATGCCAGCGTTTCAACATTTTTTAGAGATGAGGCCATATATATGGAAGCTAAATATGGGTTTACAAGAATAAGTGTAGGCCCCCTTCCTGAATAAGTTGCCTCCTGCTACTGTCCAGAAATTGACCCAGGAAACCAGGCTCACACATTATGATGTGATTCTTTTTTTATAGAACCACCTGTTTTTAGCAAGGTGCCAAGCCCTGTGGACACACTTAAAGGCTCAGATGTTATCCTCCAGTGTGAGATAGCAGGTACTCCACCATTCGAGGTGGCTTGGTTCAAGGACCGGAGGCAGGTCAGGAGCAGCAAGAAGTTCAAGGTGACAGCAAAGCAATCCATTGCCAGTCTTCATATTCTCAATCTGGAATCTCAAGATACTGGAGAATATCAATGCAAAGCTATGAATGAGGTGGGAAGTGACACTTGCACCTGCCCAGTGAAATTCAAAGGTTTGTATGATAAAGAATCAGCAGCATCACTGTCGTCTTTTCTTGATCTCCTCATTATCCCTCTTTCAAGCAGGCATGCATGATTAATGCTCTGCCTCCTTGTTTTTGCCGTCAGAACCCCCACGCTTCGCCAAGAAGCTGAGTGACACTGCAATCTTCATTGGGGAGCCAACAGCGCTGCAGGCAGTGGTGGAAGGATCCCCACCAATTTCTGTTGTCTGGCTTAAGGACAAGGGTGAAGTTATTAGGGAGAGTGAAAATGTCCAAATGTGGTTTATGGACAACATTGCAACTCTTGAGATCGCCAGTGCAGAGGGAGCTGATGTTGGGAAGTACATCTGCCAGATCAAAAATGATGCTGGTATGAGGGAGTGTTCTGCCTTTTTACAAGTCCTAGGTGGGTATAGCCTGCTTCACAGGTATTATATCTTACAGCTCGCACAGTTGCCTCTAACAGCCTTTGTTTTCTGATTATATCCTGTGCTCACTGGTTTGTGGGTAGATTTTCTGGTGACACACTGACCCCTCCCTTCCTATTTCAGAACCAGCAGTCATCTTAGAGAAGACGGAGCCGATCACAGTAATGGCTGGCAATTCTTTTACCTTGGAGTGCAAAGTAGGAGGAACACCTGAACTTATCACCAAGTGGTATAAAGACGGCAGAGAACTAAGGAGTGACCGCAAATACCAAATTACTTTTTCCAACAACATATCCACTTTGAAAGTCTTTTCTGCAGACAGGGGAGATAGGGGCTTGTATACTTTTGAGGTGCACAATGAGGTGGGGGATAGCAGCTGCACTTCTTCAGTTGATGTTTCAGGTCAGCTCTATGTCTTTGTTCAACTTGTCTTTAAAGGAAGCTTTTTTCTTCCCCCACTTTCCTTTCCCCTGAAAAAGGACTTAACACTTTTCTTCCAATTTTTCTGCCCTGTCCTACTTAGATCGTCTTGTTCCTCCTTCGTTCTCAAGAAAATTGAAGGAAACAAATGGAGTGCTGGGATCCTCAGCGCTTCTGGAGTGCAAAGTGTCTGGCACATCCCCCATATCTGTGGCATGGTTTCAGGATGGGAATGAAATTGTTAGTGGAGAAAAATATGAAATCTCATTCTTGGATAATGTTTGTGCTTTGAAGCTGAATGCCTTGGATGTCACAGATACAGGGCCATATACTTGTGTGGCAGCCAATGCAGCTGGATCTGATGAATGCAGTGCTTTCTTGACTGTACAAGGTCAGTGGAAGGATACTACAACCCCTTCAACAAAATTCTTCTTCCCTCTTCTTTTCCTTTCCTCTGTTTTTCTATGATTTCTTTTTCTTTTCTCTTTTCTCCCTCTTTCCCTCTCAATCTTTTGTTGGGTTTTTTTGTTGGGGTTTTTTGGACTTAAATCAGCTCCTGTTTTTCTCCCCCACAGAGACTCTCCTATTAAAATCTTTCTCCCTCTTCACTTCTTTGTGTGATCCTTAGAACCGCCTTCTTTTGTGAAGACACCTGATCCCCAGGAAGTTTTGCCCGGATCAAGTGTGACATTCACCAGCTACATCAAGGGCAGCACTCCCTTCAAAGTAACCTGGTTCCGAGGCATCAAAGAGCTAGTGGCGGACAGCAACTGCTCTATGTCTCTAGATGAGTCTGTGGCACAACTGCAGCTGTACAATGTGGATCCAGGTCACAGTGGGGACTACGCTTGCGTGGTCACAAATGATGCTGGCAGTGCCTCATGCACAACACAACTCTTTGTTAAAGGTGTGTTTGTGTGTATGCACAGGTAACTCCCTTCACACTCTCCCTGCAGCCCTGCCACATCTGTCCCTCTCACTATTTATCTGTACCTCCCCACAGAGCCTGCAGTATTTGTGAAGAAATTAAGTGATTTCAGTGTGGAGCAAGGGAAATCCATTGTGCTGGAAAGCAGCTATGTAGGCAGCCCTCCTATCTCTGTCACCTGGAAAAGAAATGGCATGGCCATTGCTCAGTCTTCACGCTGCAGTGTTACAACTACTGACAAATCTGGCATTCTTGAAATCTTCAACAGCACCAAGAGTGATGAAGGCGAATACACCTGTGAGGTGGCAAATGAGGCTGGTGGGGATGTTTGCCACAGCCTTGTATCCATCTTAGGTACACATCACCCCTCATCCCCATAAGACACTGCAGTGATGCTCTGACTCTGCTCACCATGCTTTCTCCTTCTCTAGAGCCACCCTATTTTGTCACACACCTGGACCGTGTGGAGGTGAAGATTGGTGAGCCCTTGATCTTAAAGTGCCAGATTGCTGGTGCACCGGAAATCAAAGTGTCTTGGTACAAAGATGACACCAAACTCAGATCAACACAGGCTTACAAAATGCATTTCAAGAATAATGTGGCAACGCTGGCATTCTCCACTGTGGAGGACAGTGACATTGGAGAATATACCTGCAAAGCAGAAAATAGCGTTGGCTTTGCCACCTCCACAGCCTCACTTGTTGTTAAAGGTGATGGGCCAAGGGCCATTCTTTGTTGTCTAGAGAAAGGGGTTCTTATTAATATCAGAGTAAATTAATTCTAGATTGACAGGGTGACTTCCTACTTATAGTGGTGATTATTATTGTTTTGCAGAACGTCGACTTCCACCTACATTTTCCAGGAAACTGAAAGATATTCAGGCGTCGGTTGGTGCCCCAGTGACATTTGATTGCCGCATAACTGGCACAGAGCCTATCCAGGTGTCTTGGTACAAAGATGGGGCTCTCTTAAGTGACTCTGATACCATACAGTCAGCCTTCTTAAATAATGTTGCAACTCTCCAAATCTTGCAAACTAGTATGGCTTCCTGTGGCCAATATACTTGCTCAGCCCAAAACGCTCTGGGGACTGCATCTTCCAGTGCCAAACTTCTTCTGACAGGTTTGTAGTTCACACTGAAACAAAGATCTTTTGTATGTCTTCACTCTTTTATTTCTTCACCCTTTTTCCCACTCTACCCGTTTTACAGTCCTGGTATGGTTATGTGTGTAGTGAAGAGGGCTTGCTTGTGAGCTCTGCCATGCTTTCTTCTTTGCAGAACATCTACAACCTCCCTTCTTTGACATCAAGCCAGTATCTATCGATGCGGCGCTTGGGGAAAGTGCAACCTTTAAGTGCCATGTGACTGGCTCTGCTCCTATGAGGATTGCTTGGACCAGGGACAACAGGGAGATCCGCCCAGGTGGCAACTACAAGATGACACTGGTGGAAAACACAGCCAGCTTGACGGTCTTAAAAGTTGGTAAAGGGGATGCTGGACTCTACACATGTACTGCCAGTAACAGTGTTGGAAAGGACGCATGCGCAGCTCAGCTGGCTGTACAAGGTATTGCTGTGACCTTCAGTGCTTATGAGGCTTTTCTTTACAAGGCAGACACCTGGAAAACAAAGCCCTGAATCCAGACTTGTGCGACTTACAATCTTTACAAGAGGCTACACAGATATCTTATACATACTTATTCATCTTTATTCTAGTTTGGTATAGTGCATGATTTGTTTATCAAAAGTCTCCTTGTCCTTAAAGTCTTTCTCCAGCACTGGCATTCACTAAGTTGTCCAGGGGAGGAAAAGGTAACTGAAAAACTCACTTGACTTACAAGACTTAAATATATTTTTACTGGATGTGCAGCTCCTACAAAAATAGTTTTACTCTTTCACAGGCCGAAAACATTGAAAATTGATTGTCCTAGATAGCAAAATTGGAGGATCTGAGGGCAGAATTGGTGACAAAAATCTATTCTGCCAACATTTCACTTTTCCATGTAGACTGTGTATCTTACACATTTCAGAGATCTAAATTTATGACTGGATCAAACTGTCTTGATATAAGTGCCACTTGTGTATTAGTCTAATTTCCTCAGTGTAGGTGGGAACATTGGTTTTATTTATAGATGTTCCAGAATCTTTTGTACTAAAGAACAAATGTTAAATACAATACTTAAATTACTCATAAATTCAAATGTCCCTGTAGGATTAGTGGTTGGATGGTTGGTTTTTTGGGGCATGGGGGGGGTGGGTGGGGGGGTGGAGAACAAAAGAAAACGAAACAAAATTCAGGAGTAAATAGTATTACTTTTACTATCTTGGACAAATAACACAAGAAACCAAACTGCCACTAGAAAGATTTTGTAATAATTGCTTGTCAAATGTATTTTATATATATCTATATATTATCTGTAGATATTTTTATCCGTAGGGGGTGGGAAGAGTGTGGTAGACTGAATTACCTGTGGACTAAGTGGCAAGTAGGAATGTTGTTATTACATAGCTTGACTTAGAAAACATATTGAAAGACCGTAGCAAGAAAGGTTATCTCTTTAAAAGATTTAAAGCTTATTTCCACTATAATCACAATTCTGTTTGTCATGAATGATGTTACTAATAGGTTTATTAGACTGGAGTTACCATTCATACAATGATGCTGATGGACCTTGTTTACTTTTCTCACTCTTCAGTTCTTTATTCATAAAATCCTGATTTTTTTTTTTTTCCACCAGGATTATTATTTCCTACTTTTGATCCTGAACTTACATTGGCACTCACTTCAATCCTTTAGAATGTGTACAGTTTCCCCACGGCTGTACAATAGTGATGTTCACTGTTTGTCAGTTTTTATAGAACTTAGAAGGCACACTCTATGTGTGCATTGATTTACAAGTGTCTGAGCAGATGCTGTTTCACTTCTATGACACATAGCCTTTTTTTGGTAGAATTTAGACCTTTTTTCAATTGACCTTGGAAATCTCCATTTTTTATCAACTTTCCCACTTTAACACCTAATGTTCCTAATCTGTGTATTTAGCAATCACTTTGGGTTCTAGAAAATGCTTTAAATACCAAGTATATACCTTACTAACTTGTACATCCTCATTTTTGGAAAGGAATGGAATTAGAGTGTGACTACTAAACAACTTTTGGTATGCAGATAGATAATCAACTCTTTGTCAAAGTGAAATCTGATAGTAAGTTACTAAGGATCCAAGAGTACTCCTTGTGTTAGCAGTCCATCATTTCCATTTTTAGAGTCTCTAAGGAAGTTTTGTTACTAACAACATAGGATGTTCTACAAACGTCCTGCAGGTTGAAGTAATCCACCATAAAATAGATATTCTTCCTACACTTTATAGACAGATGCACAAAGAAGCACTTCATCCTGTTTTGCAGAGAGATTTGCTGTTGTGCCCACATTACCACCTCTTGGTTTTACTAGTTATATATCTTTGATTTATGAGCATTGTCTTATGATTCTGAATCATCTCTATGGTGCTTTTGATGAAAAGGGTCAAACCTCCACTCCTTTCCTTGCAGAATAAAATGTGACCAGTTTACTTTTCAGCCACAGGACCTTTAAACACCAATTTGTGTAATACCAGCCATCTCATTCTTCCCATAATCATTCTTCCCAGCATGATTATTTTGAACTTCTTTTGTTTGCTACCTAAGCTCCTTGACTTTTGTTTCTTATATGCACTTATATGTTTGGCTTTGCAATAAATGTGTGAAGGGGTAAAACGCAGATAGGTTTAGTGACTATATCAGTTGTTAGTGACATATTAAGATATAAAGCAGTTATTGTAATGCTCAACATAAATGCTTTTCCTAATAATATTTCTTGGATGAATAGTTTTATTTCATGCATTTCCATCAGGCACTTTGATTATTCATGTATTGCAAGAGGGTATTACGTGAAAACTACATGTGAGCTGATCTGTAATGAATACATAGAAGGAGAAGTAGAGTGAAACATAAAGTAAGGAGAAACAAACTGAAATACAGACAGGGAACTAGTTTGCTTCCTAATCTATATGTTGGAGCAACTTAATCTAAAAGAGATATCATAGCAATTGCAAAATTAGAATGTTTGCATAAGTCCCCAAAGTTTATATTTTCTGCTAAGTATTTCCCTGATTATTCAAAAAATCAGTGCAGTTTAAAGCATCATCTCCCCTTTTTGGCTTTCCAGAACCACCGAGGTTTATTAAGAAACTAGACTCCTCAAGACTGGTGAAACAGCATGATTCCACCAAGTACGAATGCAAAATAGGGGGATCTCCAGAAATCAAAGTCACCTGGTACAAAGGCGAAACAGAGATCCATCCCAGCGAGAAGTATAGAATGTCCTTTGTGGATTCAGTGGCAGTCATTGAAATGTACAACCTCAGTGTTGAAGACAGCGGTGACTACACTTGTGAAGCTAAGAATCCGGCTGGTAGTGCAAGCAACAGTACCTCACTGAAAGTAAAAGGTCAGAATCTCAGTTCTTTCCTTACCTTTATCTCTGTATGAGTCCTCCTTTGTGGCAAAGCTGTTAAATCCCACATTCTTTGGGCCCGAACCTGTCTGAATAGATGGCAAATCTCTTGCCTGTTTGCTATGTTGTGATCTTTCTTAGTTATGGTTTTTCTTTGCTGTTCAGCATCAGTAGTGATACTTAAAGTCTGTCCTCTTTATTCTCCTCTGCTCAAATAACACAAACTTTAACCCCTTTTTTTTTCAGCACCCCCCATTTTTACCAAGAAGCCCCATCCAGTCCAGACTTTGAAAGGGTCTGATATTCACCTGGAATGTGAGCTTCAGGGCACTCCTCCATTCCAGATTTCATGGTATAAAGACAAACGAGAAATTCGGAGCACCAAGAAGTATAAGGTCATGTCCGAGAACTACCTAGCTAGTATCCACATCCTCAATGTGGATACTGCAGATGTTGGTGAATATCACTGTAAAGCTGTAAATGATGTGGGAAGTGACTCCTGTATTGGCTCTGTAACACTAAGAGGTTTGTATAAAGATTGGCACCTTCTTGGCATTTCATTGTTTCTGTTATTCTCCTCCTACTTTTCCGCTCTTGGGGTGGTTAATTACTGTTACATATCTTCTCTTAAATAGCACCACCAACCTTTGTGAAGAAGCTGAGTGATCTCACTGTCGTAGTTGGGGAGTCGATTGAACTGCAGGCTGCAGTAGAAGGATCACAACCCATTTCTGTTCTGTGGTTAAAAGACAAAGGGGAAATCATTAGAGAAAGTGATAATCTTTGGATCTCCTATTCAGAAAACATTGCAACTGTGCGGATTGGAAATGCAGAACCAGCCAATGCTGGGAAATACATTTGTCAGATAAAAAATGATGCTGGAGTTCAAGAATGTTTTGCCACACTAACAGTGCTAGGTTAGTAGTATGGGATAAAAATCACAATGCTTCAATGTTTTAAGATGCTTCAAATTTTCATTTTTTGTTATATAAATAACTATGGAACGGTTGTTTTTAAAAAATGTTGTGACTTGCATCTCATTGCAGAACCTGCAGTCATTATAGAGAAACCAGGCCCAGTCAAAGTTACAGCTGGAGACTCTTGTACTCTGGAATGCACAGTTGACGGCACACCAGAGCTCAGTGCTAGATGGTTTAAGGATGGGAATGAACTATCCACTGACCATAAATACAAAATCAGTTTCTTTAACAAAGTGTCTGGCCTTAAGATCCTCAATGCAGGACTAGAAGACAGTGGAGAATATACTTTTGAGGTGAAAAACAGTGTCGGTAAAAGCAGCTGCACAGCTTCAGTGCATGTTTCAGGTTAGTTGACTACTCTCTTTGAGTCATATCTGACCCCACAGTTCCTTTACAAAGCCTTCGGTTAGCCAACTGTTTCTCATGACTGACAGCCTGAGAGACTCATTGGCTGTATAATCTGTAGAGCAAGGGCTTGATATCTTCAGCTTTAATCTACACATCTTTCTTCAATAGCAGTATCAATATCAATGCAATATTGTTGCTTATGAAAAAGAACTGCAAATGTAAAAGGCGTTCCTCAAGAAGTCTGGATGAAAGCACCAGAATATTCTTAACCATCACCTATGTATTTTTCAATCATTTAGATGTGTAGGAACAGATTTCTAATGCAGATATATCAAAATAAAGTTAACTGATTTTATTATACATGGGGAATCTTTCTGCATTTTAAGCTCGGCTGTGGTAATTTTAATTTATTTTTTTTTTTAAACAAATGCAGATCGTATTATACCTCCTTCTTTCACAAGAAAACTGAAAGAAACATATGGTCAGCTGGGTTCTTCTGCTGTACTGGAGTGCAAAGTTTATGGGTCACCACCTATTCTGGTTTCCTGGTTTCATGATGGACAGGAGATTACCAGTGGAGACAAGTATCAAGCTACCCTTACAGACAATACCTGTTCTCTGAAAGTGAATGGACTTCAGGAATCTGATGTGGGAACTTATGTGTGCACAGCTACAAATGTAGCTGGGTCTGATGAATGCAGTGCATTTTTGAGTGTGAGAGGTCAGTATCAATAAGAAGCCAGACTGAGAGGGCACACATTTAAGTTAGAAATTCATCCATTCATTCTTTGCTTTGCTACGTATTTCTTATTACTGTGGTCTTCATCAGAAATTCAAATGTACTTCTCTGTCTGTTTTATTTGCATGCTTAGAACCACCATCTTTTGTGAAGAAACCTGAACCACTGAATGTTTTATCTGGGGCAAATGTAACCTTTACCAGTATCATAAAAGGCTCCTCTCCATTGGAAGTTAAATGGTTTAGAGGTAGCATTGAGCTAGTACCAGGAGACAGATGCAATATCACCTTGCAAGATACAGTTGCAGAACTGGAGCTGTTTGATGTGCATCCACTTGAGAGTGGAGACTACACGTGCCAGGTCTCTAATGAGGCAGGGAAGACTTCTTGCACAACACATCTTTTTGTCAAAGGTTTGTCCGGATTACTGTTTCTTATTCTTCTTATGCTTCTAAAAAATGACCTCTTGGCTTTATTTAATTTGCTTTCTTCCCATTGTTTATTATAGAACCAGCCAAATTTGTGAAGAAGGTGAATGATTTAAGCATAGAGAAAGGGAAAAATTTAGTCTTGGAATGCACTTTTACGGGTACTCCACCAATTTCAGTGACATGGAAGAAAAATGGAATAAAAATAACACACTCTGAAAAGTCCAGCATCACTACTACAGACACATCTGCCATACTGGAAATCCCTAGTAGCAAACTAGAAGATCAGGGGCAATATTCTTGTCATATTGAAAATGATTCTGGGCAAGACAATTGTCATGCTTCAATCACAATACTAGGTGCGTTAAGCCACCATCACTTCATCAAGTGTTATTTTAACTACTAACTGTCGTTGTGCAATACCTTTTTATGCTAATGGTATATGTTTCTTCTTCAGAACCACCTTACTTCATTACACCCTTGGAGCCAGTGAAAGTGACTGTTGGGGATTCTGCATCCTTACAGTGCCAGGTTGCTGGAACACCAGAAATGATTGTATCATGGTACAAAGGTGATACAAAGCTGAGAGGAACTGCTACAATAAAAATGCACTTTAAGAACCAAGTTGCCACTCTGGTTTTCAGCCAGGTAGACAGTAGTGACAGTGGAGAGTACATCTGCAAAGTAGAAAACACTGTTGGGGAGGCTGCTTCATCATCTTTGCTGACAGTTCAAGGTGAATATTTCATGTTAAAAAATAGGAAAAATGACCTAGTTTTCTTAAGTACACTTCGTTATTTCAAAAATCAAAGGTTACCTTTCTCTTGTTAAACACTTTTTCTTGATGTGTAAGGTACCCTGTGCCACCATCTTCTATTAACAAAGTCCTAACAGTAAATCTAATTGAAAAATGTCCCTTACTGACCTCAACTCTTCTCTAAGGATACAAGACTCTGCATCTTCCTGCCCCATTGAGTATATTGTTTTCATAGTTTCTACCATTAGCAGTCCTGAGGATTAAAAAGGATCACTGGGTATAACTGAGGGCAGAATGGTTATATGTTTTCCTGCAACTGTATGCATAGTGCTCTTTTCATGTCAGGTTCCAAATAAATGATATGTTGACTAACTTTAAATCAGAATTTATGATTAAAAATCCAGCATACTTTATATTAGGCAAGGATTCTTGGTGAGTACAGCAATAGATGCACATCTTCTGAAAGCCTTCACTGTACAATACCTGTTTTCTTGCAGAACGTAAACTTCCTCCTTCTTTTACGCGAAAATTAAGAGACATTCATGAAACTGTTGGCTTACCAGTTACATTTGATTGCTGCATTGCTGGTTCAGAACCTATGGAAGTATCTTGGTTTAAAGATGGTGCACGTGTAAAAGAAGACTACAATGTTCACACATCCTTCGTAGATAATGTAGCAACTCTCCAGATATTGAAGACAGATAGGAACCTTATTGGGCAATATACCTGCACTGCTACCAATGCAATTGGCACTGCTTCTTCTAGTGGCAGGCTTGTCCTTACAGGTCAGTGGGCTGTGAAATATTTATGGAAATATCCTAAAACTCACTTTTGCTTTATGTATGGATTTAACGTTTTACAAATACTGTTTGTTTTACAGAGGTTTAAAGCTAATTGAGATTTTAAAGTGATGCTTTTTTATTTCTTTCACTCTTCAGAAGGGAAGACTCCTCCATTCTTTGACATCCCAATTACACATGTGGATGGTTTTATTGGAGAAAGTGCTGACTTTGAGTGCCACATTTCTGGAACACAGCCTATTAGAGTCACTTGGGCAAAAGATAACCAAGAGATTAGAACAGGAAGAAACTACCAGATCAGTTATGTAGACAACACAGCCCACTTGACAATCTTGAGAGTTGACAAGGGAGATTCTGGAAAGTATACATGCTATGCTAGCAATGAAGTTGGAAAGGACTCTTGCACAGCTCAACTGACTCTTAAAGGTATTGAATAGATAACACATTTTGTGCACATTTTGTTCTTCTTTTCAGTATAAAGAAAGGTAGCCTTATTGCTTCAAGATAAACTCAAGAAAAAAGTTGAGGTATAGGTTGAAAGTACCTATCTGGAGATACTCCATCTAAGAGCAGTGGGAGGAGAAATAAAAGAATATTTTATTCAGATTAGTTTATTTATAAACTTTGACCTATTTCTTTCTTGAAGCAAAACAAAAATCTTGTTGTTTTTAAGCGGCATTTGATTTAATGTGAGAGGTTTTGTTTAAATAGGAAAATCAACTATGACAGTGACGGCAAGAGAAAGATGCTGTTTTTTCTTGGTATACTTTTACTTGAAAATAGTAACCTTTTTGAATAAGAACAAAATATTAATTTCTCAACATTCAAATTTTTCTTGAAACATTTTCTTTAGAATTTCACATTTGATTCCTAGAATTTTAATAATATGTTCTTTCTTTACAGAACGAAAAACTCCACCCACTTTTACTAAGAAACTGTCTGAAGCAGTAGAAGAAGCTGAAGGGAATGAACTTAAACTTGAAGGCCGAGTTTCTGGGTCTCAACCTTTGACTGTTGCTTGGTATAAAAACAATCAGGAAGTTCATTCAAGCCCTCATTGTGAAATATCTTTCAAAAACAATGTCTTACTCTTGCATATAAAGAGCGTAGAGCAAACAGATGCTGGTTTATATACTTGTAAAGTGTCCAATGAAGCAGGAAGTGTATTGTGTACATCTTCTGTTGTTATCAGAGGTTAGTTGAAGTCCTATTTTTCTTTGGTCCTTATATTTCTTTGTTGTGTGGTAGATGTAAATGCACATCTACTTTACAGCAGTAATTTACTTAACGGCAATAATTTGTCTTGAGATGGACCAGATAATTCTGAATTAAACCACAAAATCACAGAATCTTTTTTAATTTAGTGATTAAAAAAACCCAAACAATATTTTCCAGGGTGGTTTTGGGGTGTTTTTTTACTTTTTCTGTGTTTGATATTACTGACCTAAACTAAATATTAAAACCTGTCTGTGGCATTTCTGTAGAAATTTTAATCATTCTCTTTTCATGGAATAACAAGTTTTTTCTGTGCAATTACATTGGAGCTTGGGCAGCCTTGACGATGTGTTATAGCAGCATGGCATCATAATACTCTTGGAGGAGATAGCATATTTGTTTCTTTCTTCTTATATAGTTTTGTAGCCTAGTAGCAGTGCTTTAGTTCTTTTGCATGTGTATGTCCTTACTGTGCAAAGATATTTCTTGCATGACTGCATAGAAAATATACTCTCTTGGTATTGATTCAATTTTCTAAAACCTCGAATGCCATTCTCACACTTCTGTTTATCTTTGTTCGTTCCTTGCCATTGTCTTAAGAATGGTATTTATCTCTTTTTCTCTTTGATTCTTAATCATACTTTCCTTTCTTGAGTATTCACTCAAACATTTTCATATTCCAGAACCTAAGAAGCCTCCAGTTTTTGACCAGCCTCTTCAGCCAGCAGTAGCAGAGGAAGGCAGTATGGTACAGCTCAGATGCCATGTCCAAGGATCACAACCAATCCGGATTCAGTGGCTGAAGGCAGGGAGAGAAATAAGAGCTTCAGACAGATGCAACTTCAGTTTTGCAAATGGAGTAGCTCTGCTGGAACTTGCTGCAGTTACCAAATCTGATTCAGGAGAATACACATGCAAAGCTTCAAATGCAGCTGGCACTGATACTTGCAAATCTACGGTGACAGTTAAAGGTACAGTAACATGGAGAAAATTAAGGCATATGATGGAAATTTAAAACAGTATTTCATCCTGCTTTGTTTCCTGTGGAAAAAAAGTTAATCTAACAGAATCAATTAGTATCTTTAAGTTCTGCACAATCTTGGGAGACAGCATATTTAACAGTAATTTTTAACTAAATAGTGACATCTGCAGTGGGAGACCAGTATCAAATCAACGATATATTCTTGAAAAAATAAATAATAACTTAGTTTCTAAATCCAAACAGTGAATATAAAAAAAATGCAAGCTGAGTGAAATTACTTCACTGTTCATATTTTATGGAAAGGATGGCAACAGTGGTGTTTATTGAAGAAAAATACAGAAGGAATTTGAGCTTGTGGCATTAGAAGCTAATTGCTTCAGGACTGTTACAACTCTTACAACATTTTTGACCTTTTTAGCTTTAAGTAAATATTGTCTACACATGAGTCCTTCCTTTTAGGTCTTGCCTTACCAATGCATAAAAGACACGAGTTTGGTAACATGTAGATGTTGTATCTTTTTTCACTCTATGGATAGCTACAAGGCTAAGAAAAAAAATATTTAACAGATCATTGATAAAAAATGGCAAGTAACTCTGAGGTTGAAACTTCCAGAAATAGAGAGAGAAGACTAAAATCTGATCCATTCTAGTAAATGAGGCTTCTTTGCATATCAATCTATGAATTTGCATCCACGCAAAATATAAATGACCTGACTGAAGTTAATTAACAGCATAGTACTGCCCACAGTGTTCAGTTTCATCTGAAAAGTAAAATACAAGTAAATTAAAACAATTATCTCTTCCATGTTATTTGTTACATCTTTCTAATTGTTCTTTTTATAATTCCTTTGGAAGAAACATCAAGCATAAACAGAAGCTATTATGTGAACACATCTTTCTTAATTGTTTGACTCTGTTCTTTTAGAAAAACCAGCAGCTGCCCCAGCAGCTAAGAAAGCAGAAGTGGAAGGAAAACTTTATTTTGTGTCAGAGCCTCAGGATATCAAAGTCATGGAAAGTAAGAATTATTTTCAATAAAATACATTTGCTTCCATTTGTCTATACCTTTTTTTTCTCTTTAATTGTGTTCTGCTGTCATAGAACACAGGAAAAACTTAGCTTCCACATTTGCATCTTTCTGCAGAGACTGTTGCAAGATTTATTGCAAAAGTTGGAGGAGACCCAATTCCAAATGTTAAATGGATGAAGGGAAAATGGAGGCAGCTCAACCAGGGAGGTCGCATTATAATCCAGCAGAGAGGAGATGAAGCTAAACTAGAAATAAAGGATGCAATAAAAACTGATTCTGGCATGTACAAATGTGTAGCTTTTAACCAACATGGTGAAATTGAGAGGAGTGTAAATCTGCAAGTTGAAGAAAGAAAGAAAGAAGTTGTTGAAGGGGATCTTAGGGCAAAACTAAAAAGGTATATGAAAAATTTTCATAGATTTATTTGCCATGAACACAGAAGAAACATTTTTTATTATATATGTCAGATCAAGGTATATTTTTTTAATAT
Source organism: Gallinula chloropus (assembly GCF_964237585.1). Taxonomy (NCBI): domain Eukaryota; kingdom Metazoa; phylum Chordata; class Aves; order Gruiformes; family Rallidae; genus Gallinula; species Gallinula chloropus. Next base: position 25,007,996 of record NC_140090.1, on the reverse strand, counting down.
TGTTTAAATATTAATAATGGTACTAAAAGTAGAAGTAGCTAAATTGACTAAATGAAAGTATTCCACTGCACACTGAAGGTTTAAAATGACTCCCTTCTTTTCAGTGAACAACTTTCTAGGAATGAAGTATTGTGTATTTAATTTCTGTCATTGATTTGAATAGCACTCCAACAAAAAGGAAGGAAGACGAGGAAGAGCAACCTATTGATATCTTGGAACTTCTCAAAAATGTAGATCCCAAAGAATATGAGAAATATGCTCGCATGTATGGAATTACAGATTTCCGTGGTCTCCTGCAAGCCTTTGAGTTACTAAAACAAACCCAAGCAGAAGAAAGCCATAGATTGGTAAGATACAGCATGACTGCAGCATTTGCTTTGTTAGGAGTGACGTGGTGCCTTTGAACAGACTCGCTGTCCATGCTCTTATGTTGTGTGTGCAGGAATTTCTGGTTCCTCTTTAGGTCTCTTACTGACAGATCTCAATTTCCTGCATGATCAAACCAAAGAAGAAGGAATGGGTCTTCTAGCCAACTATGTTCTGTCTTCACAACTTGGCTGCAATTTTTTAAGATGGGAATATATGCTAGTTACAGTAAAGTTACAGAAAATTCAATGTACAAAATAATTCTATCTTGGATAGACATGACAGCTTGACATTTAGTATCCTTTAGTCTTTAGCATATTTTGCCTTTTTACAGGAAATTGAGCTCACAGAAAAAGCTAAAAGGGAAGATCAAGAGTTTGATGAACTTGTAGCTTTTATTCAGCAACGACTCACACAGACAGAGGTAACATGGTTTTGGACTGATTTGTGAAATATTCAAATTCATAACAGGGAACTTGAAACTAATTTAAACTAATATTTTCCAGCCAATTACTCTGATCAGAGACATTGAAAATCAGACGGTTTTAACAGATGAGGATGCTATCTTTGAATGTGAAATTAAAATTAACTATCCGGAAATTAAACTTTCATGGTACAAAGGAACCCAGAAACTGGACCCCAGTGACAAATATGAAATTAGAATCGAAGGTGATCGTCACATACTGAGAATCAGGAACTGCCAACTCGAAGATCAGGGAAATTTCAGAATAGTGTGTGGACCACACATTGCCAGTGCCAGGCTAACTGTGATTGGTAAGTGTATTTTTGAAGTGTGTCTTAGAATTAATTTACTCTTTAATTATTCCACTGTCTGATGTCGCTAAAACATATGTTTTAACATGCTAATAGAACCTGCAGTTGAACGGCATCTTCATGACACTACTTTCAAGGAAGGAAACACATGCACCCTGTCTTGTCAGTTCTCTATCCCAAATGCCAAGTCTCAGTGGTATAGAAATGGGAGACCTGTTAAGATAGGAGGGAGATATTCAACACAAGTCTCTGACAAAGTACACAAACTCATCATCAAGGATGTTAGAACAGAAGACCAGGGAAAGTATACCTGCAAGCTTGACAATCTAGAAACAACGGCAGATCTGGCCATTGAAGGTTTGTAAACAGATATAGAATCTCTTTATTCCAATAGTGATAAACATTTTCTGGATGTTCCATTACCAAAAAAAATGAAAATGAAAGGAATTACTGAAAGAGGTATTCCCAAACTTAGAAATGCACAGAAGAAGAATATTTTTTTCCTTTCTCTTCGAAAAATATGTGGCATACTTTTGTAAGCCAGTATGTCTAATTAAATCATCATTACTAATGTCCCCTGTCCCTCAAAAGATCAGAGATTTTGCTTACTTTTATTTTTTTGTTTTCTGATAGTCTTATATTTCCCTTGGATTTCCTCTTTTTCTTAATTATTCTTTATCTTTTGTTTGCTTAATGGCTTCTCTTGTATCACTTATCTGCACAGCAATCTTGTTATAGTTATACTCTTATGTCTTCTCATCTTTATTCTTACATAGAAAACTTCAAAGAAGATGGAATTGCTTTTTCTTACTCTTTCTAGATCTATTGTTATCATCTCTTATTATGCTGTAACTATTATTATGAAAACAATGAGATGGAATTAGATAAGCTGAATGCCCTGGTGATGCATAACAATTGACATACTTTTTGTTTCTAAAAACAGCAGAACCAATTCAGTTCACAAAGAGCATACAGAACATTGTAGTGAGTGAACACCAGTCTGCAACCTTTGAGTGCGAAGTGTCTTTTGATGATGCAGTTGTGACATGGTATAAAGGCCCCATTGAACTGACAGAGAGTCCCAAGTACAGCTTCAGAAGTGAAGGTCGCTGCCATTACATGACTATTCACAATGTCACTGCAGAAGATGAAGGTAAAAATGCATGGAATTATTTGTCCCAATGCCATTATTTTATCTGATTTTCTTGTCTACTTTTTAAATTAAAAAAGCATATATATAGCAACATTCTTGGATATTGCAGGTGTATATTCTGTAATTGCTCGTCTTGAACCAAGAGGAGAAGCAAGAAGCACTGCAGAACTCTATCTGGTAACCAAAGGTTAGTGAATTTACAATACAAGCTTTTCATCAGAGCCATTTGCAAATGTGTAAGTTTAAAATATAATCCTGGAAAAATAAATAGTTCTAAATGAAATCTAATATTCTTTTGCAGAAATCAAACTGGAGTTGAAGCCCCCAGGTAAATATCATGAACAAGACTGACACAAGATTATGTCAATACTTACATAGATTTACTGCATTGCTCAGCTTTATTTTTAATTTTCACACCCTTTTTTCCTGATCATACTAAGTGAAACCTACACCCTGAAAAAATATTTCTCATTCATAAATATGAGGCATCATCAACTCTCATGAATGATGGCAATGAATACTGTAATAACTCCAAAACCAGTGATACTGGTCTGGGGTCCTATTTTGTACTATATGGGCAACCAAATTCTTTAAAATATAGAAGATTTTTTTTTTATTTGAATGAATGAGGAATACAACAATGAAGAGATACTAATGATAGAATTGATGTCCTCTGTACCACTGAAAAAATGCTCAATGATGAAAAATGGGTAACAATCTTTTTTATATATGTATATGGAAGAACTTTTTAAGAACATTCAGAAACAAAGGGCATTTTTTATATGACCATTTCGTTATATATACATTACATGACCAATTTGTTTTATGTATATATAAGATGACCTTTGTTTCTGAATGTTCTTAAAAGCCTACCCCAAAACAATGCAAGAATTATTAAGAAATAAAACAAAACAGTGTAGAGGCAGGGCAAACTGAATTATTAATGCAATTATTTATCTATTGATCACCTAGTTTATTCTTGTTAATTCTTGAGGAGTAAGGTACAGTACTTGTATGCTGAAACAGTATTGTTTTTATTATTATTATTTTGTAGATGTTCCTGATGCTAAGGTTGCAGTTCCACCTCAAAAACCAGCTGAAGGTAGGGTAACAAATCATACTCATTCCATAGTGCTGTCTTACATCTGCTCTGAAGCAGCACGCTGGTGGGGACCTCAGAAAAAAATCATGGGCAGTGATAAGATCTAGTTAATTTTCCTTATACAAATAGGAGGCTTGGCTTGGATAAGCTTCTTTTGCTTTGTGGAAGGTGAAAACTATACACAGGTAATGGTAGGAATGAAGCCTTTTCTCTTAAGAAATATTTCTTTTAAGAAGAATTCTTTCCATCTTGTTTTCCTATCAATTCAATTTTCTTGGATTCATTTCAGGAAAACTGGGTAAATGCTTGCAGTGGCAGCTTGTGGGGAAAGATTTTGTATTTAGATGAATTTCTATCAGCAAAGATAGGAGTGACAGAAGTAAAAAAGATAAAGCTGAAAAGGGTCAGGGTTCAAACAAAGGTAGGCTGGGGATTCCACTCAAAATATATTCTTACAGCTACAGTAAGCTGCCAGAAGTAGTACTATGTTTGCTTTTATCATGCAGCTGCTATAAAATCGTCTCATCTACCTTTGAAATGCACTAGGATTTTTCTTCATTTACAAGAAAACATAATACTCACATTTTATTCTAAACATTATTTTTCCTACAAGCTATCTCTATTCCTATTCTTCTGCCTCTTGTTCCACCACCAGAGGAGAAAAAACCAGGTAAGAATATTTAAAAGTATTTGAAAGTGTGCATGTTTCATCATGATTGGTGTTTATTTATTGAAATTTTATAATATATTGTTTTTAAGTAGAGAAAAAGGTTCCAGTAAAGAAACTCTCCAAAAAGGTGGTTAAAAAAGGTCCTGAAGAAATCCCACCACCTAAAGGTAACTTTTTTCCTTTCTAAAACAAAACCAAACCAAAACAAGCTTTTTAAAAGTAGCAAAATCACAATGCAGAGAGAATTTGTTTTGAATTACCTTGAATCAATCAAATCTGATTGATTTTTGTCTTTATATTAAAAACCTACATATTTGAAGTCCAAGCTTAAGACTGATAAAAATGTAGTTCCTTCTTTAAACCATCTGTGAAAATGAAATAATTTCATTAACTGTGAGCATCCAAAACATCTTGCAAGTTTCAGGGAATAATCTCTCTTATATTTTTAAGTCCCTGAGGTGGTTACAGAAAAGCCCAAAGAGATCAAAATAACATCCATGGCCAGGAGAGAGGAGATTTATGAAGAAAAGAAGGAAATACCTGAAAAGCCCAAAGAAATTTATGAAGAATGGGAAGAAGATTATGGAGAAGACCATGAGTATTATGTCAAGGAAGAAGGTTATGATGAAGGGGAGGAGGAATGGGAAGAAGCTTACGAGAAAAGAGAAGTGACTTATGAAGAAAAACGGGTCATACATGAAGAAGGTATTTTAATTACCATGGTATTTTATTTTTCTCTTTTCTCATATTTGTTATTGAGGCCCAAAATTGTTGAGGGATTTTTGTGGTTTTTATTGTTATTTTTTCTTTGCATGTGTTGTTTTGTTAGGGATTTTTTTGTTACAATAATTTGAACCTTAATATATAATTTGGTTGCCAATGGATTTAGAAGATTGGGATATCTTTAAAACCTAATACAAGTTAGTATCTTGTAAGGATATGTGCAATTTTTAGTTGTTTTGGATATTTCTTCCATCAGTTTCATATATTCTAGATAAACTCGATTTAGGTTAACTATTTCATACATTAGTTGCTTGATATTAATTGCTGTATTTTGCAACTCCTTACATGCTTTAACTGTCTTTGATAGTAGTAACATGTATAAATCTAGGAACAGAATTTGGCTCTGATGGGAAACCATCAAACTTGCAAATAAGCAGAAAATTTTAATGCAACATTTGGATCTCCAAAACCGTGCCTGCTTTTTAACTTCACAAACTTAAAATGGTATAACTAATAACTTTTGTGTGTATTGAGCATTTAGACAATGCAGTTTTCATCATTAAGCAATGTTATTATTTTTGAAGTGGTTGAAGTTCCTAAGAAGCCTGTGCCTGAGCGAAAAGTACCAGCAATTACAGCTGAAAAGAAGGAAAAGAAAGAAGTAACAGTTCGTAAAGGTATGACTTTCCAGCAAAACTAACAGAACACACAGAGTAAGATCTGTCATGTCTCCCCCTCAAGCTGAGCTGTAGTTGTGATTCACAATTCCTTGAAAAGGAGATAATTCTCTTTATGTTGGACAGTGACATGAGCAAGGCTCATAGCAACCCTTCTTCTTCTCCCACCTCATATTTTCAAGCAGAGAGAGAATAGTGACATTAGTGGTGGAAGCAAACCAAGTATCGCTGTCAAAATCAAACTTTGCTTCAGTTATCTTTTCTTCTCATTGTATATTAACCATGGGCATGGGTGGTGCTTTTGAGCCACTGAACACTGCACTTCTGAGAAGTGTGCTCCATTTAGATCACCATGTATCTCCTGGACCCAATCACTTGTTTCACAAGTGCTTCTACCACCACTATTCACCATCAATGAACAATGCAATGAACAACACACAGGGTGCACAAAGATTTATACAACCTAAACAATAAAATAGCCAAGATCTACCTGATTTTTGTTTGGAAAATAACTTGCAAGATGATTTAAATAATACATATATCTGAATCACTTACAGTTGTCAAGAAACCTGTTGATGAAAAAGTGGAGATAACCACTCAGAGGGTTGCAGAAGAAAAAGTCAAACGGGCTGAGGGTAACTACTGTTTAATTACCTTAATGGCATCTTTACATGAAAGTAGTGGCTATGGTTACTTAGCTGATCTCCATATGCTTTGTATTCATTATTATGGGCCTGATCAATTTTTCAGTTCAGCTTCTGCTGAATTGTAGGTATGGAGGATGAAAAGCTTTTTACATGAAAACACTAAATGCAGATGCTAACTACCATTGCTTTAAGAAAGGAAATGAGTGTAAAATTGCACTGGGTGAAGCGATAAACTTCACTCTAAGTTGAAGATGTGAAATCCTCATCTTCCTCAGAGTTCCATCTTGACCTGTCTACTAGTATGTTTTGGTTAGTTGTTCAGTTATGAAATAAAGATGCATCATTATTCTCTTGGTAACCACCTTCTCTTATATAGCATTAACCATTCTGCAGCAGTAGTCTGTTGACTACAATTCAGTACCTATCAGGATATGACCTGTGTACTAAATGCCTCAAGTTACCCAGGCCCTATAAATGGTAGCAATAAAAAGAAGCAAATGCATTCCTTCTGTTGCTTTGCATGTTTCACAGGACACTAAGTTAGATTATGTTTCTTTGTTGTTTTTTCAACATCATTCCTAGATAGGTGTAGACTTATTCTGATCTAAAAATTTTAATGCCAACAGTTACCAAGAAAGTTCTACCACCAAAACCTACACCAATGATCGTTGAGGAAAAAGTTATGAAAAAGGAAGGTACAGATAAGCATCTTTCAATTGCCTTTTACATTTTTCCAGCACCCTGTGTGTTCCTGTGCTTCTTGTAAATATGTGGGCCTGTGTGTATGTACCTGGATCTGTTCTGCTAGTCATGCCATGACTAATCTCATGCTTTTATCTTTCATAAATTCTGTTCTTAACATGTTTGTGGCTAGCCTTTCATTCTTGTTTAAAGAGTCAACAGGGTATTGTAGTGTGAGTTAGCTTTTTCTTCATCTATTATGCCTGCTGGCCTGGCATACATAACGATAGCTCACTGCCCCAAATTTTTTATGAAGAGCCACCTTTAGAATTCTTTTGATATACTATTTCCAAAAACCCATGCATGCATTTATTTTGCATTTTCAAGTTAAAGATGTCTGTGTCTTTAGTCTTTATCAGGTATGAAATATTATACGTGTGCTTGTTTTGTGTTCTGTTTTAGAATGTGAATTCTGTCTAAATATGTCTGACTTAAATGTGCAATATAGACACAGATTTGATAAAAATTCACATTCTGACTACCACTAATGTGGATCTAGAATATAAAATACTAAAGCAAAATCCTATCTTTAAAGTACCGACAGTAGAAACATGGACTGTTTCAGAAGAAAAGATGTCGGTTTCTGTCCACAGAGAAGAAGAGTATTCATATGTCACAGGTATGTACAAACCCAAAAATCTGTGCACCCAAATCAAAACAATCTTTAAATCCTACTGATATCTATAAACACTGCTAGATTTCTTTTAATGTATTTTTGTGTATGGCAAACTACATATTTAGACACATCGTACATTTGTCTTTCAATATGCATTGCTTCTTTTTGTTCATTGTGTTACGCAACCTCAGTTTTCTTTAGATTAAAGCTGTCAACATTGCAACTATTTTATCTTAACACTGTTTAAATGCTTTTCTTTGAAGAGCCAACAGAGCATGAGAAAACAGTTGAAGAAAGATTCTTTGAAGCTGTTTACCCAATTGAAGGTAGATTGATTAGAATGAGAGGCTATATTTAAGATTTGTTAAACAATTTAAATCTGTAGTTAATGAAAACTTATTCTGAGATGTGCACATGCTATTGGGTTTCTGGATGAATTTTTTTACAGACTAGCATATGTGTTTCAGTGACCTTTCTGTACTGGACACATATAGTATCTTCTTAAAAGCTTTTCAGATTTACTATAGACATTGATATTTCTTATCTCCAAATTCAGTATCTTTAAAATTCCTGTTGTAGCATATGAGGAAGTCAAAGAGGAGGAGGAAGAAGAAGTCATTTCTACAGAACTGGAGATCCCTCATGTTGAAGGTGAATAAAATCATGTGCTCCATTTTTCTTAACATTCACATTATCTTCCTGGACCACTCTTTACCAAGGATAGCATAGCAGAACTGAGATCTTTTCATCTCTATATGGCTCTCCTGTAAAATGTTCAAGCCCTGATGCATTTCTACATCTAATTATTCTTTAAATAATTCTTTCAACTGCTTTTTTTGAGATGTCAATATTGTATCTGTTTGATAAAACAGCTTTTTTTTTTTTTTACATGGAGTGTTTACTTATCTAGAATGTTGAAAGTAGCCTCTTGTGATTTATGAAATATTTTTTCTTTAAAGTTCCTGAGATACCAAAAAGGCATGTTCCGGAAGAAAGAAAGCCCATTCCTGTCCCTAAAAAAGAAGCTCCACCAGCTAAAGGTATTTCTACTGCCCTAATTTAAAAAAAAAAAACAAATCTTTGTTTATTTTTCACATTTTCTTAATATAGCTATGGATTTGCTCTCTATAAAGCTTTGATTTTGCATTATCTCTATATGCATTATTTCATTTTGCATTATCTTCATACTTTCACTTTTTCATTCATGCTATAACTTAGCTTACAGCTTGCATTTGTCTCAGTTTTGGCCTCTCTCTTTCCTAAAAATCTTCTCCTTGTTTGTATTTACATTTTGTGGCTTTTGCAGGCAAGGGTAGTGTGTTTCTACTTTGATAGAGTGCTGTGGAAGGTGATAGTACAGAAAGGCTAACATTGGAAGCTCTATAATAACCTCTTTCCCATATAGTCTACTATATGTCCAAAAGGTTGTAGATTGTACTGTGGTGCAGTGCTTAGCTTCTTGTCCAGACACTATGTTCTATGAAACAGTCTTGGATTACTGAAATCTGGGTAAATGATCCAAAAACTAAAGCTCTCTCTCACTTTGGTAATGTTTTTCAAAGTGCCTGAAGTCCCTAAGAAACCTGTTCCAGAAAAGAAAGTTGCTGTTGCTAAAAAAGAAGCACCTGCCCCAGCAAAAGGTACAACAACTTTTGAATGTGGGCTTTTAACTAGTTCTATACTATTGTACTGTTTTTTCTTACTGTCGACTTCTCAATATAAGTATATGAAACAGTCTGTATGTTATGTAGTATGTCTGTTCTCATCTAAGACAAAGATAAAACCCTTAGAAATATTACTTAAATGAATTTTAATACTTTTTAAAGTTCCTGAAGTGCCTAAAAAACCTGTGCCTGAAGAAAAAGTCCATGTTCCTGTTCCTAAAGAACAACCTCCACATGCCAAAGGTATACTTAGTGATGGAGTGTACACGTACCTGTTGAACATGTTGGGTTTTGTTTTGTTGTTGGTTTGGGGTTTTTTTGGTTAGCCTGTACATAAACATGTTTGTCTTATAAATTATTTTTAATGCATAATTCTCTGTGCATATATAACAGTTTTTAAAGCTCTTTCTTCAGTTAACAAACTGGTCTTAAAGCACTTAGTAGGCTTCCAGAGACTGGTTTGATTTTTTTTTCTCCAAATATATGTTGCTCTTGTCTCTTACCTTTCTGTGTTATGTGTATTAAAGTGTCATGTGGTGTGTCTTGATATTCTTATAAATGGATTAATGAAATTATATATTAGTCCAGTAAATCTTTGAAATATAGAATTCAGTTGTCATACATTTTACCTTTTTTAAGTGCCAGAGGTGCCCAAGAGAGCTCCCCCAGAGAAAAAAATTGCTGTTCCAAAAAGAGAGGAAGCTCCACCACCTGAAGGTACACTTAAATAAATAACATTCTTTTCTTGTTATCTTAAGCATCTTGTTTATGTTCAGTTTTGGTTTTGAATGTTAAATGAGTCTGGTTTTAGTTGTACTTCAGTTACGTTAGCTATGTATCTTTTATGTCAGTTTTGTGGATAACTGTGCTATGTATGCAGTCTTAAAGCACCTGTAATTTTAGTTACTTAATATTATTATAATTCATATCTCTGAAGTGCCAGAAGTACGTAAGAAACCAGTTACAGAAGAAAAAATACCACATGTTCCCAAAGTAGAAGAAGCTCCACCTGCAAAAGGTACAAAGTTGTTCACTGAAATATCATTTGTTGTAGTCTTTAGAAGATTCCATTTGTCTCAGCTTGCCCAGGTCCTGTGTTTTGTACGAAAATATGTCCATGTGTAATCTTTTTAAATTATACATTTCTGTTGTGTTATGCTTTAGCCAGTTTTGCACTTTATAGATCCTAAAATTAAATACTTTGTTTTAAGTGCCTGCAGTTCCTAAGAAACCTATTCCTAAAGAGAAAGTATCTCCTGCTGTTCCTAAAAAAGTTGAGGCTCCTCCATCTAAAGGTATGCTTTGCAGTATAATGAAAGAATATGCTGGTTTTCAACTTCTGTTTGTATGTTCGGTATTGTTATCAACCATGGATTTGTGCTTCCCCTGTGAATTCTGCTGTTCTGATTTAGTGGCAATGAATCATTACTGTATGTTGTATGTGTTGTGCAATACTTATAAGAAACATTATTTCTAGATATTGCATCTCTGTTATGTGTTATATGCCCAGTACCCAAAAGCAATTCTTTGGAAACTTATATTTAGCATTTTGCAACAATGTTGTCACAATAGAATTAGAAAAGCATATATTTAATATTATTATCTTTCAAAGTGCCTGAAGTGCAGAAGAAAGCCACTTTTGAAGAAAGAGTACTCATTACAGAAGAAAGAGTATCTGTTGCCATTCCAGAGGAAATCCCACCACCTGAAGGTACACTATAAGCAGACAATAGTGAGAAACTTATCTGCAAGTCTGTTGTCCTAAGACCAAGATCAAATTACACAAAAAATTGTCTTACTTGTCTTGTATGAGTTTTGTGTTGAATATTTTACATGCTTGCAGGCAAGTTAAGAGCCTTCTGAGTGCCATTTACCATTTCAGTCTTGAGTGCCAGGATCCCTCCCCATTGACACGAATGGAAACTGCCACGGAATAGAATGATCTTTGAATTAGGTTCTCATGAAATCATAGTAAGAAGTAGGGGTACACAGTATTGAGATGAGATTATTCTAATTAGAGACTATGTGATAGTACCTGCAAAGCTCTGTAGCCTTGCAGATGACAGTACTATTTCTCTGCAGTGTTCGCTTCTCATCAGCTTTCACTTCACATTCTTCTAGTCAGGGAAGGTTGGGATCAATTGTTAGTATTACTCCACAAAATATTTTCTTCAGGACAGCTGAAATAAACATTTTTTACTCTTTTTATATCCAGTCTTGAATAACTAGTCAAGACAGTCCACAGATTTTGCTAAAGAACATAAATGAGTTTTTAAAAACAAATACGGAAATTATAAAAAATATTAACATGCAAATATATGTTCATATGGATACATGCAGTGTTAATTTCTGTTTGTCTACTGCAAATTGAGCTTTTACCCCAGAACAAATTCATGCTTTCTCTAATTCAGTCACATCTCTAGATGTGCACATGCCAGACTTTCTTCTCAATTCTTGAACTACCCTTCTCATCTTGTTTCTGTCCTTCTTACTTTCATATAGCTGGATCAAGGAATGGCCTCTAACTCTGACTGTTGTTTCCCTCACTCCCCTCAGCTGTTGTAATGGGAAGGTTTGGAGATCTAAGGCATTCTGACGGACTAACAGTTGACCAGTGAAGGGTAGTTGAGAGATACACAATAGGGAACATGGGGCATGGACATGACGCATCATTTAGAGTAAATCATACATATATATGTGTGTGTGTGTGTGTGTGTGTAGTACTTTCTGTATTGTATAAAAATGTCATTGTCATATACAATCTGTAAGAAATGGTCTTCATCTTTTCCCCCCTCCCTCCTCCAAATGTACTAAACCTAGTAATTTTCTTTAAAGAACCAACAGTTGAAGAGTGGGCTGAAGAAGAAACAGAGGAAGTATTTACTTCCATTCACAGAGAAGAGATTTCTGAAGGTACAATCACAATTCAGAAATAGTAGGCAAAAGCAAAAAGTAATTGTCATTTTGTACCAAAATTAGGGTGTATACATATCTATTCTTTATGAAATTACTACTATATAATATATGTTTCATATCTTATAAACTTTAATGCTAAGAGTATCTACAACTTTTGTGACTTGGTTTTGAAAAGTGCAGTAGTTAGTCCTGTTTTGATCCAGTGAAAATAATATACTATATCTTGGATGTTGAGAAGTATCAGCCCCCCCCCCTTTTTTTTTTTTTCTCTGTTGGAAGTTCTACTTCTATCAGATTTTCTGGATAAAGGTCCTTCAGAATATCATGGTGCTCTCTAGTTTTTCAGACCATTTTATCCTAAAATGAATAAATTGTTTCCACCTGTAAGTTTATTGGTGGTAACATAATGCCATGAAGGACTGTAGCATACACTGATTGACTTTTATAAGCGACACCTAGAGAGCATTTTCAAGGAATTCTCTCAGTATTTGTGAGAGAGGCTTTCTCAAAGTGAACAAATTCTGACATTGGTGAACTAGTGGACAGAGGAATGGAAAGTGCTGACCTAGCACCTCAAATGTTGAGCATTTTGAAATTCCACAGAAATACAAATGAGAGCTCAGGATCAATTACATCTAAGTAGCCTGGAGTTTTTCTGTTGGCTTCAGAGGAAGTAGGATAGTGGTGTCTGTTAGTTAAGCACACTGCTTATTCTTGTCTTACAAATATTTTGTTTCTTACCATGGCCATGAAGTTGTTAATAGATTGTAAATACTTAAAATCTAGTCTGGTTGGTTGGTTCTTTATTTTATTTTACTCTTTTTAAGTGACTGAAGAAGAGTCTTACTACATAGAGGAGAGGGTAACTGTTCCTAAAAGAGAGGAAGCCCCACCCACTAAAGGTACATGTTCTTTTCATTCCAAAATATTGTTTTCTCATCACTATAAGTATTATGTTGTCACTGTATGTTTATCTCCATTTGTCGTTTTTTCTATTGAGGAAATGTGTGCATATTACAGTGCTACTACTCCTTTTTGTAAAAGTACATATTGTAATCTTTTAAAGTGCCTGAGAAGCATAGGCGAGTTGTCCCTGAACCAAAAGTTCCAGCTGCCCCTAAGGCACCTCCAGGAGTTAAAGGTATAATACAGTTCCTCGTCTGGGTGATGTATCTTCAATGTTTGTCTTACTGTCTTGTCTGTGTTGACAGGGTTATTGTCTGTTTCCAATGATCAATGTTTGTCTCATATTCCGACTTGTACTATGTAAAGTATCGATTGTCTTAACTCAGTAAAACACATTGTTATGTAGTAGACAATTACAAATATTACACTTTAATATTCTTTCTCATCTTCCTTCTTATCTTATTAATTTTTCTGAAGTTCCTGAAGTTCATAAGAAAGCCGTTCCTAAAGAGAAAGTACCTGTACCTGTGCCTAAAAAAATGGAGGCTCCACCAACAAGAGGTATATCAGTGGTTTCTTCCTGTTGCAAAAATTGCTGGATTTGCTGCATTCCATCCTTAAAATATATGCATGTTGATTAAAAAAACAAAAGTAAATCTCCTATATCATATTTCTTCAACATTTTACATGTACTTGTGTCCATTTGTCTACAACGTGGCCTATGGCCTGTGTTGTTTTTATGAGATTTATGTGTTATTTCATCTTATATCTTATGTCTGTTGTTGGAATCAATCAAATTTTCTAAAGTTGCGCAATCTTTTTTAAGAACCTGCAGAACGGGTGCCCACTTTTGAGATAGAAGTGGAAGAACCTCCATCAACTAAAGGTAACAAACTGAAAACATTACTATCATGGAGTTTTTCTTGTTTGGCCTTTTAGTGTTTGTCTTTAAGCACTTTAATTTTGATTTGTTAATATATGTAACCTTTGTCTGGATCTCCCCTTTCTTTTGACTATTCACACATTTTTATTGTAGCTGTGAAGTACGCTCTTTTGCAGTGTCTCATTTTTGTTGCTGTTGAAGTTTACTTAGAATTTTCCTTTTTTAAAAAAATCAGATTAAGTAGAAAAAAACATATATTACTGCATTTCAAATATTATAATTAAATATTCTTACAATTATCATTTTTAAGTGACTGAAGTGCACAGGAAAATTATCACAGAAGAAAAAGTTGCGGTTGCTAAGAAAGAGGAGCCTCCACCAAAAAGAGGTATACCATTTTTGAGAGCTACACAGGAGAAGTCTTGCTTCAGCGTACTGATTTATGATGTCTAATTGTCTAACACAAGCTGTAATGTTCAGTGTTTGTTGTCTTTTTTGACTTGAAAAAGTGTCGTCTCTGCATTTGTGTTTTGTCATTTGATTTTGTTCATAAATGTGATTAATAAAAAATCTCTTTAAATAATTTCATATATTTACATATTTCTTTATTTATTAAAACTGCCAGCAGTGCCCAAGAAGCCTGTGGCAGAAGAGAAAGTACCTGCTCCAATTTCTCGGAAAGTGGCAGCTCCACCAACTAAAGGTATACAAGTTCTTTAAAAGTACAGAAGGCTTCTAAGTCTGTGTGCATCATACCATCTGCTTGATTAGTCAAATCCCAGTCTCTCCTGACTTGAATATAAATGAAAAATATCTTTGTCTTCTCCCCTGCAAAAGAACGCAGTAGATGACAGATAATAGTCATGTACTTGCATTTTTTAGCCACTATTTAATTTCATTGATCACATTGGCTGCTTAAGAGCTTTGGAAAGATGAGTAAAGTTAAATATGAACATTGTCAATATTCACTGAAGGATTTGAAATTTACAGATATGTCTTCTGTTTCTGTTATTTTCTTGTGTTTGACAAGTGATTTTGTTATGTATTGTGTATATGTGGTTTTCTGTTGTCTAATTAAATTTCTGATCAGCTTATTATTTACACTTTGCTACAATCATTCCATCTTCATGGTGTGAATATGTTCTTTGCTTCTTGGTGTGTTTTGGACTGTATGTTATTCTAATATCATATACATTATTTTAGTGTTTCTGCTGTTACTAAAATCACACCGTTTTTGAAAATGTCTGTTGTATTTGGGGAATTTATTCCTGGAATCTTCAAAACTAGTAGTCTTCAAAATACTTAATACATATCTAACTACTATGCATTTAAGCTTCAGGTAGTCATTTTTTCTGTTGGTTTAAATGTTTTTAAGTTTGTATGTCTCGTGTGATTGTTGTGTTTATTATAAGTATCTTTGCTATGTAAATGTGTACTATTTCCCCATAATTGTTCATCCATAACTCTTTTGCATGGACTTCAGAAAGCGTGTGATTTCTTATAGAATTTACTATTCTTACAACTGCTATCTTTAAAGTGCCAGAAGCAACAAAGGAAACTACCAGAGAAGAAAGAGTTTCCATAGCTGTTCCAAAAAGAAAAGTGTCTCCACCACCAGAAGGTACTCCTGCCCATGGACTAATCTATGAACAGACTGCCCTCATTCAGTGCAACCAGAGCTTCAAGCCTGCTGGTCTGCCACCTGTTTTTGAAGTTCTAATACTAGAATCATAGACTCATTTAAATTGAAAAAAGACCCTTATGATCATTAAGTCCAACAGTTAACCTAAGATTACCATGTCAACAACTATGTTCCACTGTAAGAGAACCTTAACAGAGTTTTGAGAAACACTAGAGACATATTTTTTGCAATTACTCTGGATGTGGGAGTTGTCAGGAAAAAGTTAGTTTTCTAAGAAACACCAAATGGAATATTATTGTACGTGGTATTGTACCAAAGAAAAATATTAACATTAGACTCTGTCTTTGAAGTACCAACAGAAGAACACTGGGCTATGTCAGAGGAAGTATCCATTTCTCTTCACACAGAAAAGGAGATTTCATACACAGGTATGAACAGACTGAAAAGATTCTATGTTCAAATTTATATCCTGTCATCTACTTAAAAAAACCACAAACAAACAAAGCCAAACCAAACACCAAACAATAATGCACAAATTCATGTCTTGTGCAGATTATCAATTCAATCCTGAATGCGAAGATTGTAGAATACGCCAGGACAGTATTTCTTTTTCACAAAAGGCTTAAATCTTTCCTCCTGGCATAATGATGGTGTCAGAATGGAAGCCAAACTATTTCAGTAGGTCCTCCTTTGCAAATCTTGCCACCTCTGCCCTTTGAGGGGAAACAGAGCAGTGTTTTCCTTCATTTATATTAACATCTCAAAAGAAAGACTATCCTTTCCTGTTTTGTGACCTTAATTGCTTACCTAAATCATAAGGTCAAAGAAAAAATCCTTCTAACTCTGCTGTTGCCTGCCTGGCTGAGACACTTACCACAATCCCATGTATTGGACCTGCCAGCTCAAGGGCTTTGAAAAAGGTCAACAGCTCTTAAAGAAAGTTCATTGTTCTACCCCTTTTGGTGGTAATCTATTGATTTGAGAAAAATGGGCCACAAGATGCTTCATAGCTATTATGTTCAGATCTGCTGCTGTTGATAAACAGCCTTATCACATTCATATCCTGAAAGATTAATACAGTCATCAGTGTGAAGTTGAATAATCTATTCAGTCTCTTTACTGGAGAATGATGGTGGGACAGGCAGATCATAAGTACTGAAAGTAGGATGGAAGAAGATTTCTGACTGGCTTTCTCTAAGGCAAGGGCAATATGTCAGATGGTCTGTAAAAAAAAAATCAAAGCAGAAGGATATTAAATGCAACAGTTCTCCCATGGAATATCAAAAAGAAGTGGTGTAGCAAGGGCACTCGTGCTCAATGCAGTTTATATTATGAAATGAGCCAAAGTTTTAAGTTCTGATCAGCTTCAGTTTATAATTTCAAATGCAGGTGTACCTGGCACTTACAATTAAATATCAAGCAGGGCTCTGCCAGAAAATATTTAAAGAACTAATAATTCTTCACATTGGTCCAAAAATACCACCCACTCAGCAAGCATCAACACTCATGGCAGCCACTCGTCTATGCTAACTGTGGCTTACCATGAAGAAAGCATGTAGAAACTCTCAAATCAGTCACTGACAGAATGGATTCCATCTCTTAAGAAGATCAAAAAATGCAAGCTATTCTCTGACTTGCCAATTCTAGTAGTCTCCCAGATGTTAAAAAAGGTCATTTTCTGTGCAGTTTCCAGTTATATTGGTCAATAATTTCCCAAGACACCTGCCTCAGAAGACAAGACCTCTGCACTTCTGTTCTGAAAAAGAGAAAATGCCACTTAAACATAACATGCATTCTTTAATGAAAAAAAATCTTAATTTTTCTGGAAATTTTCCTGCTCTTATAGGGAATGGCTTCTTGCCATTTTCTGAACAGACATTTTGTAAAGCAATCAACAGAAAAGGAAAAATACCTTCTTCAACGAATAATCAATTCTTTTGTCTTTAATGAGACCACAACTCTTATCCATTGTCCGTCACTCGTAAATGTTTTCTCTATGTGGTCCTTCATCTTCATCTAGTTTTTTCTATGCAAATCTTTTGTTACCTGTGACTGAAGACTATTCATATATTACTGAGGTAGTACAAAGTATCACTTCTGTGGACAGGGGCTGCCAGAGGACAGTGGGATTTAGTGATTTTGTAGTTGTTTGAATTTTGATTTTGAGCTCTGGCAGCAATGGATGAAGCAGGAATCATATCAACTGCTTATACTGGGACCTTGAAATGTCTTTTGTAACGTAATTGAATTGCATTCCAATGGCTTCCATAATTACATGTCCAGTATCAATAAGCACAATGTGTCTTTTACACATCAGCCTTGTATGTGTAAGATTTTTTTGTGTGTTTCTTGCCAAGAATATTTATGCTTTTAAACAACACTCTTAAAAATTCTTAAATGTAAATGTACTTACTGTATCTTTTAAGTGCCTGAGGTACCAGAGAGGGCTATCATTGAAGAAAGAGTACCAATTTATCCTCCTAAAAAAATGGCAAGACCACCAGCCAAAGGTATACTAGATAGAGTATTGAAATATGGTATAAATGTTTGTTGTGTCTTGTGTGTTCCATGTACAGTGAATGCCAATTTGTTTTCTATGGAATGTTCTTCCTTTGGTTTAATTCTTATTTGACAATGCCTTGTGATCCTTATTATTAGTAAGACCTATGTGCTAAATTTTAAGATTCTTTTTAATTGGTATCTTTTTAAGTGCCTGAAGTACGCAAGACAGTTGTCCGAAAAGAAAAAACATATGTCGAAGTTCCTCAGTATGAAGAGGAAGAAGAGATTCCCAAATATGAAGAGGAAGAAACCACCAGATATGAGAAGGAAGTAATCCATTACAAGGAAGAAGTCCAACATTATGAAGAAGTTAGTCACTATGAGGAGGAAGTTACTCAGTATGAAGAAGTTCCTCAATATGAAGAGGAGGAAGTCACTCATTATGAAGAAGAAGCTGCTTATTATGAAGAGGAAATTCCTGAATATGAGGAGGAAGAGACAGAAGTTGCCCAGTATGAAGAGGAAGCTCCCCCAGTAGTTAGAGGTATACTGCAATTTTCAGATTTGTGTGAGAAGTAGTACATTTACATTCTGTTAATGTACCAAAGTCTTGTTTTAATATGTTCCTATGTGCTTTACAGTGTGCGTATTTTCAAGATCTTTAATAATTTGTATACAGTGTAGAAAATGTGCAATGGCTATAGGCCTACAGTTTGCTTTTACCTTTATAAATTCAAATTCTCCATGTCATAAATGTTCTTTCATATGAAGTCTGCATAGCTCATTAAGAACATTTAACTGACCTCATCTGGAATCTGTCTGTGCTTGAAATACTTAGAAATGTTTGTGAGAATTCTATAACCACAGACAAAAAAAATGTTTATCTCGAAAACGGGTAGGATACTTGAAAATAGGTGATTTCAGAACACAAGCCACATTGACTTGCTTTCAGAAATCTTTGAAAACTCTACAGTTGTTTGTTTATTTCTGAAAGGGAATAATATATTTTTACAGATGTAAAGGTTCTATTGACATATTTAATATTTCAATACTCTTAGTTTGTTTTTTTACTTAGGAATAATTTTGATGGTACTGGTGGAAATTTTCAACAATGTTAGTACAGGGTGAACATACCATTCTCTACTTAGAAAGGAGAATAGGTCAAACTGAGATCTTGGTAATAAAGTATTCCTAAAACATAATATAAATATATAGACTAACTACATCTGATTTTCCAGAATTACATTATCATCTAAGAGTATTTAAAAATGTGTATTTTCCAGTCCTAATTAAAATCTTTCCAGAGTTTCTGTTCCCTAAAAAGAAATTCAGAATTTCTTTTGACTAATCAGTGAATACCAAAAGTTTATTTGACATTGTTTGCTCTAGAACTTAAAAGATTCATTAGCACATTTTCCTAGTAAAGTCCAGATTTTACACTGCAAAACCCAGGTTAAGCCTGGAACAGGAAGATTAGGGTTAGCTAAAATTTCCTTTGACTCTATAACACTATTTTAGTTTAATTCATATGCACACCAAACTTTATTCAGTAAACTCAGAGACAGTGGGATTACTCTCCTGTCATCGTAGAACTTCAAGCTCCAGAAATGTTAAGATACATTTTAGTTCAAAGCTTTGTCTCTCTGCAGTTAAAGGGAAAATCTGTTGATTTCATCAGAGTAAGGATTAATTTTTTTTTCATTGAAGTAAACTACTCGTAAATACTGCCATTACCCAATAAATTGTGTTATTACCTGCAGGTTACTTATAATGTGTCCATAGTTTTGTGTTTGAAGTAGATCAGTTGATAAACCTACTGTGCTTGCTTTTTCCATGTAGAAAGCACTTGGAAATTTCTGAGGAAGAAAATGTTAACAGGAATATGTATTCAATACATATACAAAATTGGTTTATTCAACATCACCAGATGCAATCTAATACATGTCTGAGAATTGTAAGGATCATAGCTCCAAAGGAAAATAAGGAGTAGTAAACCCACTAAATATCTAATATAACAATTAAAAAGTTGTTTATTACAATGTTTGTAATTTTATACCAAAATATTTTATAATATATAAAATAAATATAAATAAATATAGCTATAAATAAATGTAAAGCATCTATCACCATATTAATAAACCTTCTTTGGAATCACACAGATGGCAGAGATAAGAATAGAAGTCATCTTATCGGTAGCTCAGCACTGCTGATTCCAACCTATTTAAAAACAAAAGCAAAAAAAGAAGTCACAAGACTTTGCTGCCAGCTTGCTTGGCTGGTGTTTAATACTGCTTCTCTGTCAGCGTTGTATTACAAAATTTGTAATAAACGTCCAAAAATTAGAGGAAAAAACAGAATTTCCCCACTTTCCTTACCTTAGCACTTCTTTAATTATTGGTTCTAAATAATCAAATGCTGTCTTAACCTCAGTCTTTGATCAGGAAATAAGCCCCTGAAGTTAAAAGTATTTTTATTGATAGCCTCAATAGCTAAGTAGGGAGAATGGACATAATAGCAGTTAATATAATCTGTTCGCTATTTTATTTTGTCTTAATGATCACACCATGTGAAAACATAGCTGTGTGTTTTGCATATGTATTTTGATTCTTGCTTGCATTTTATGTTGTGTTAGAAGTAAATACCTAAAACATTAATGCTATCTTTCAAGTGCCTGAGGCTCCCAAAAAGCCTGTTCCAGAGGAAAAAATACCAATTCTGAAGAAAAAAGAAGCTCCTCCAGCAAAAGGTATATCTTATCTCTTTATGCTAGTGGACATCCTCTGAATATGTAATTCACAGTATTTTTCTAATGTCTCACATCATGGTTACTTTTTTCTGTTCTTTTTGGAGGGGGCTCTTCATATGGAATGTTTGTGTTGCTGTTTTTGTTTAATTTCTGTTTTGAATATCTTGTGGGTTGTTTGTAACCAAAATAATGTTTTTTAAGTGCCTGAGGTGCCAAAGAAACCTGTACCTGAAAAGAAAGTCCAAGTGCCAAAGAAGGAAGCTCCACCAGTTAAAGGTATATGAACTTGTAATTAGATTTGATCACAAAGGTCTTCTAGACGTCATTTCTCTTTTTAAAACTAGGATAGTAAAAGGGTTGTTACTCCTAAGAATTGTGGCTTTTTGTGTTCAGTTGTTTAATGTACATTTTTTAGATTCATATGTCAAGCTCAATTTACAATATCTTAAGTTCCAGAAGTGCCGAAGAAACATGTGCCTGAAGAAAAGGTTCCTGTTCCTGTACCAAAAAAGAAGGAAGTTCCACCAGCCAAAGGTACATCAGCTCTTAACTGAATGCAAAAAAAAAACCAACAAAAACTAAAGTTTGGTCTTTGTTCACCTTTCCTCTTTAATGTAATGTAGTGAAGGGAGTTCTTGGAAATTCTTTCTCATTCCACTTTATTGATTCATATCATTGTTCTTTACCTTATGGTTCAAAAATGAAATTCTTAAACAACAATATCTTTTAAGTGCCTGAGGTACCAAAGAAACCTGTGCCAGAAGAGAAAGTAGTTGTCCCAGTGCCTAAAAAAGTGGAAGAACCTCCACCAGCCAAAGGTACACCAGTTTATGGTTCAGCTGCATAATTCTAGTTTTGTTTCTTTAGCTTTAGAAGACTGCAAGTAAAAATCCCATTCGTTATCCTAGTGTGCTTGATACACTGACCTATGTATTGTGGCCGTTTTTGTCAGTCATGGGTGCTATGCTTAGTCCACACTTGGAAAATTTCCGTGTTTATGTCTTGTAATGTCTCTGTCCTTTGAATCTTACATACCTAATTTTTTAAAAAAATATTTGTTTCAAAATTAGATGTTCCAAAAGATAACAATGTAGCTAAACAGCCAGACTTTCCCCTTAGCCTTACAAGAACAATTTGTAATGCTGTAGTCTGTATGTTTGTAAATGTGCTTCTGTGGATAAAATCAATGTCTTCTTTCATACACAATTAAATTCTACCATATTTGTGTTGTTATCTTAATAACAGTTATACAGTTGTCATGTTACATTAAATATCTCTTAAACAAAACTGTCTTTAAAGTTCCTGAAGTACCCAAGAAGGTTCCAGAAAAGAAAGTACCAGTCCCTGTACATAAAAAGCCAGAACCTCCACCAGCCAAAGGTATCTCTTATAACTGAACATGTGGATGATGCTTCTTAAATTTTTTCTATGTTCATTGTTAGAATTTAACTGCCGAATAGTAGCAGATTGTGACAAATGTACTTGCTAATTCATACTCTTTAGCTTCTGTGTAAGTTGTCTTTCTGTTTCTGATGTCATGTCTAAGTTTTCTACAATTAAACACTGTCTTTGAAGTGCCAGAAATACCAAGACCTCTCCCTGAAGAGGTTCCTATTTTTGTTCCCGAAGAAGAGGAGGAAGAGGAAGTTGTTCCAAAGATATCAGTAAAAGGTACACCATTTCTTCTTGAAAATTAACAGCGAGTTTTGTTCAGTTCATTAAAAGATCTTAATCTCTACTGATTGTTTTAAGATGGATATAAACCTTAATTATCCTTCTGAGGGGTGTTTTCTTCATCTT
Organism: Gallinula chloropus; assembly: GCF_964237585.1. Lineage (NCBI taxonomy): Eukaryota > Metazoa > Chordata > Aves > Gruiformes > Rallidae > Gallinula > Gallinula chloropus. Next base: position 24,985,468 of record NC_140090.1, on the reverse strand, counting down.
ACTGGCCTTTGTGACTTTGTTCTGTGCATTTAGTGGTTTTGATGCTCTAAAAGTAGTTACAAATTTCTTATCCAAACAATATTTTCAAAGTGCCAGAGGTGCCTAAGAGACCAGTTCCAGAAGAAAAAGTACCCGTTCCTGAAGTAAAGAAAATTCCACCACCTAAAGGTATACCACATTGTAGTGTATGCAGATAATTCTTTTCTCTTACATTTTCATATTTCAGTGTAACTTAATTTGAAAAATCTATTTATATTCATGGGAAATCAAAGCCTTGGTTCTACCCTGCTGCTACCTTGTATCAAGTCCTGCTAGTTCTTGGCTCTCTATTTTAATGTTGAGTTCAGTGAGGTGAGAATTGGGCCTTGAATGACCTGGTTTTTTTCCATTTCAAGTGATTTCTGGAATGTAATAATTTATTATGATATCATTATTCAGAACTAATGTTGAAATTAATTTAAATTTTGTTTAAACAAAATACCTGTAATAATATTTTATGGTCTTTTACCTAGAAATTCTTTAATTCAGGGAGATCATTCTGACATGTACGTTGACAGTGTGCTAAAATATCAAACTTTTCAGTTAAAGTTATATGAAAATAAGATTAAATCACAACTGACCATGCAGATAACCAGAAGATACACTAAATATGAAATTCAAAGTGGAGGCAGACTGTGGCACAGACCAGCCTTAGGTGCTAAGAAAATTCTACCTCAAAAGCTGATTTTTAGAAAAAAAAATTTAGAATTTTTTTTTAGGAAAAAAAGCTGCAAATAGTCTTCTACAACCTCTCATTTATAGCATTTCTTGCTAATATTTTCCTTTGCAAATGATGCTGTGTATTTAAGAATGGGGCATCTCAATAATCCTTATAAACCAACTGCATTTTGCTGTTTTCATGGAGTGAAAAAAAATTTAATAGACTTTTCCTTACTTTTATTACTATTGTGACTTCAAAGCTGATGTCATTGTGGTTTATGTTATGTGTTTTTCTTTGTGGGGTCGTGAAAGTAAAGTTCTTAAAATAATATCTTTAAAGTCCCTGAGGTGGCAAAGAAAGTTGTGCCTAAAGAAAAGATTCCCGTCTTTGTTCGTGAGGAAGAAGAGGAGGAAATTACTCCAGAGGAAACTATACCAGTAAAAGGTATACAATCTTTTCTTGCAAGTTACTCATAAGATCTTTAGTTTTCATTAAAATTCATCTTTATTTCTTGTTCTAAGTGGTATGTAAATCTTAGTGATGTTTTTGGGAGCTTGTCATCTTGTTTCATGTTTTTTCATGTTTTTAATACTCTAAAAGTGATTTTAAAATGTGTTTGCAAAATAATATCTTTAAAGAGCCAGAGGTTCCTAAGAAACCTGTCCCAAAAGAAAAAATTCCTGTATCCACTCCTGAGAAACTGGAGCTTCCTCCAGCAAAAGGTATAGAAATTAATACCTAGGAAAACAATGTGGTGCTACTTTCATTCAGTGTCGCTATTTTATTTTGTTTCTTATTTATGTTAGTTTTGTGTCCCTGCTGTCTTTCTGTATTTATGTCTGAGTGCCTGTCAATTTCATAACAAAAAGTTCTTCAGCAAGTCTCTCTATTGATATAAAGTGTCTTGGTTTTTTATCTGTCTCATCTTTAAAACATTTAAAATATATTCTGCAGAACACTTCTTATTTTATTGTGTATGTTTGTGTATGTTTTCTCTTGTCTTTCTGATACCACCATCGGATGACATTCTTAAAATAAAATAATTTCTTTAAAGTGCCTGAGATGCCTAAGAAACCTGCTCCTGAAAAGAAAGAACCTGTTCCTAAAAAGGTGCCAGGTCCACCTGCCAAAGGTATTGCAGTTTGTAAATGCTTTTTGTCATTAATAGATAACATTCTTATACAAGTTGTGTTTAGCAAGGAACGTCTTAGTATGTCTGTCTTGTCACTGTACTATTTGTTTGAAGTTTCTGTTCTACTGTTTGTACACGTCTGGGTTTGTGTCTACTTTAAAATTGTGCAAAAGAACACTGAAGTTAAGTCCTATCTTTAAAGTACCCAAGATGCCCAAGAAGATTACCCCTGAAGAGAAGGTACCTGTTGTGCCTCCTGAAAAAGTGGAAGTTCCACCTGCAAAAGGTATACATACTCTTGATTATAATTAATATTTATACTAAAAATTCTCTTGGCCACATTCTTTCTAATTTTTGTCATTTTTCTATGAATTTTTTGCCTGAGTTTACATTGAAACTTCATTAGCAATTCTTCACGTTATGAAACCATACAAGTATCTTTCTTGTGCTTTTTTACTTATACTGCTTCACGGTGTTTTTTTAAAAAAATCCTAAAAGAAATCCATGTCTTTAAAGTCCCTGAGGTGCGTAAAAGAGCTGTTGCAGAAGAGAAAGTGCCAGCTGTTTTACCCAAACCCAAAGAACCAACACCAACTAAAGGTACAGTTACATTTCTTCTTATTCCTCCCAACCATTTGGTTTTCCTCCTAATTCCTAAAATCTTTTATAATAGATACTGTTTCAGGAGAATGTCCTTTATATTTTAATGTAACATGCTTGTGGTTATCATGTAAATTTTTTGTTCTATGTTGATTATCTAGTCTACCTATATATATATATGTATATATATATACACACATAAAATAAAATAAATGTATGGTGGTAATAATAATACTGTTTCTAAAGTTCTTGAAGTACCCAAGAAACTTGTTCGGAAAGAAAAAGTCCCTGCTCCTGCTCCTGTGGTGGAGAAGTATGAGTATACATATGAAGAGTATGAGAAATATGAGACATATGAAAGTATTGAAGAGTTTGAGAAGGTTCAGGAAACTGAAGAAATTGAGGCATATGAGGAACCTGAAGAACCTGAGGCATACAAGGAAATTCAGGAACGGGAATATGAAGAGGAAGCTGAGGAAAAAGATGTCTATGAAAAATATGAGTTTAAGGAGAAGGAAGAAGTCTATGAGAAATATGAGGAAGTATATGAGGAGGCTTATGAAGTCCAACCAGCTTTAGGTACATTAAGTCATGATTTCTTTGTTCTTATTGTTTGTTGAGTTCCCAGCTGCTGCCTTCTTTGGCTCTTTGTTTATATTTTTCCAAGATTATAGCCCTATGTGTGTTAGTTGCTGGTAATAATAAATTTATTCAAAGATTTTTTTTCTCTTCTACTCCTTCCTAAGTAGAATTCCTTTAGGAAGGAGTAGAATGGGAGGATTCCTCATTTGGCTGCCCCTATCTCGTGTAGATATGACACAAGAAAAGTAAATTATAATTTTCTGATGCAGTTCATCTTCAGAGAGAATTAGATTATTTTTATGGGTCAATAATTGTTTTGTTTTGCTCATTTTAGCTCCTGTGAGACACATGGATGCTAAAGTTGTGTAGGACCTACCTTCTTATCGTTAAATTATCATGACAGTATCCCTCATGCCAAACAGAAATTGCATTTAAATGTGTCAGAAAGATGTACTCTGATATTCTTTACCTTTTATTGATCAAGAACTCTGAGACTGGTGGCTATCTTGTCTCTGCATAAATGCTGAGATGGTGGTTTCTCTGCAAATGAGTGATTTTTCTGCTTGCTATCTTTGTATCTATTGTAACTCCACCAAAATAACTTAAAAACCATAATCAAATCTTTTTTTAAGTGCCTGAGGTGCTTAAAAGACCTCTGCCAGAGGAAAAAGTACCTGTTCCTGTTCCTAAAAAAGAAGCTCCACCAGCTAAAGGTACATTATCAGCTATTAGATAAATTTAAAAGCACAACCTTCTGCCTGAGTCTCTGAATCCCCAAGTCCAGTAATTTACCACGCTGATTTGACTGCTAGACTATTTCTTTCACAGTGCAATCAAATTTCTGTACTAGTCTGCAGTTCTGTAATTTTCTGTTCATAGTGCGTAATTTACCAGAAAATCATTATATGCTTCTCATATGAATTATCAGATTTAAATCAATGGGAAAGGTGTGGGGTTTTTTAAAGAAAGATTTGGAGTTACTTGATAGGAAATTAAAACATTAACATACTCCCAGATGGCATTAATTTGATCTTATTGTTTATGAAACATATTATGTTTCATAAATCAAGAGCAGTGTTTTTCTTTCAGTGGATACTGAAGACTTTAGTTATGTGAATTCAAGCCAAATAATTTGAGGGATAGCCTGCAAGGACACCATTCAATAGCGATTAAGATTATATTTTGTAGTTTTTCTAAATTTTCTGATTCTTTGCATTTCTTGCTTTTTGTTTAACTTGTACTCTTACATAATATTATATTGCAAAAGTTCTTAAAAAAACACCAATATCTTTAAAGTGCCTGCAGAGCCAAGGAAACCTGTTCCAAAAGAAAAAGTACTACCTGCTGTTCCTAAAAAGGAAATTATTCCACCAGCTAAAGGTACACTTCCTCTGCATTGTCCTCATGAATCACAGTCTGATTTCAGTCTTTCGTCATTATTCATTGAGAAAGATGTGCATATGTTTTACGTCCTTACGTGTTTTTTAACTGTTTGTGACTGAGTCTAATTTTTTGCCTATTTGTTGAAAATCTGTGAGTCTCTTGAAAAAATGTATGTTCTGTCATTATGTTTACATAGGAAAGTATTTTTAAAAGAAAGAATATTTTTTTTCCTTTGGAAAGGGAGATGATTCCATCATCAAAATGTATATCCATCTTTCACGAATATTTTTAATATGTTATTTTTCTGTCTAATGTTCAAAATTAACATAGATGTTCTTTCAGGAAGCATTTTGTCCTTTATTGTTTCATTAATCTTCGTTGCTAGATTTGCTATTCTTTTTTATAACTTCTTCCAAATAACACTGAAAGCTCTAAAAGCAATCATATCTTAAAGGGCCAGCCATTGTCAAAAAAACTGTTCCTGAAGATAAGAAACCTACGTATATACCTGAAATAGAAGTTCCACCAATGAAAGGTAAACGAACCTTTGATATCAGATTTTATGGAAAGGAAGTATTTGTATGTTTTTACAACTAACATCTTCTGAAATGATGCTTATGTTCTTTATACCATGGAAAGAGTATCGAGTCTCTAAGTGCAGATAAAGCTCGCAGTGATAAATTGAAAACTCAGACAAGCATTTCAGACATGCTATACTTGCCCTGAACAGTAAATATATTGATTTATTAATTAAAACATGCTGAGCTAGTATTGCTACTTTCCTTCAGTGCTTTTATATTTGTAATATAGTTGTGAATTTAGTTTTAACTGGGGGATTGAAGCTAATACATTGGTCATGACATTTGTGTAGTAATATGGCAAAAGCTAGTTAGTTAAAACCATCAAAGCTGTTACGTATGCCAGATGGAAAAGCATGATACAGTGAGAAAAGCACGTGGCCCATGCTCTTTGATAGAAAAAAACCCATAAATTTCTTCACATAATTAATTCTTCCAGCAAGAGAGTTCTAGAACTGAAAATATTTCATTTCCTAAAAGGCAAAATATTTGGGAGCTCCAAAGAACTTACTATCATGGGGTGAGTTCTGTATGGGATTTTAAAAGTTACTAAGAGAAAGCTAATGCCTTTGAAAGTTGTCTTTGAAGAGAAAGTACCCACCACTATCACTAGAGAAGAGGACCCTCCTTTGTATGAAGGTGCCTCAGTGACACATCTACCAAGCAGTAAACTGCAGAGAATGTATCAAGTCATGCTCTAGATTGTTCTATAAAATATGTGAATTTTTCAACTTTTTTTTTTATATTTAAGAGTAACTTCCATCTGTGTGTTTGAGACTCTGCCTCCAAATTTAGTCATAGCGTATCATGTTTTTAAATGCTTAATTCTATTAATGAGAGAAAGAAACCTAAATAAGAGATAAACTAAATTTCCAATCAAGGCAAGCAGTTTTACAACTTTGGACCAAAGAGATTAACTGGTTTAAGAGGTATCCTGAGTATGTCTTAATTTTTAAGCTGGGATAAAGATAGTTGACACCAGATGAGGACAAGTGAAATCTAATACACAGAACTAAGTAACTAAAAAAATGATATATTTAATTTATTTTCAAACAGATCTTTGTCCACATACATTTCACCACTTTTGCATTGTATGTTGCCTTTCTAATATTGTCTTGTAAATAATACTAAAATATGAAAATTAACTAATATCTTTAAAGAGCCTGAAGTTTATGAAGAAGTTCCAACAGAAGAAGTCCCTGTTGTTATTCCTACTGAACCAGAAGCTCCAACAGCTAAAGGTACACCAACTATTCAAGCAATCTCTAAAGCAATTTGCTCCCTACAGATTAGTTACTCAGCTTCATCATTCCATCTGTGTGCTAATCCATTATTTAATGTGTTCATTCTAATGTTACCTTAGATTGTATGTGTCTGTCATTGCTTCTTTGTTACTTACATTTTGTATATTATGATGTATGTTAAAAAATGTAATATCTTTGAAGTACCTGCGGTGACAAGGAAAACTGTTCCACTGAAGAAAATACCTGCTACTGTACCTCCAGAAGAAACTCTTCCAGCTAAAGGTATATGACCTCCAAATGGATTTTCTTACAAAAGTGAGGTGTCATGTGAGAGACCAATTATGTCCCTCTGCATGATTGCCCAGAGAAGTTGTGGTTGCCCCCTCCCTAGAAGTGTACAAGGCCAGGTTGGATGGGACTTTGGGCAACCTGATTTAGTGCAAGCTGTCCCTGCCAGTGGCAGAGGGGTTGGAACTAGATGGTCTTTGAAGTCCTTTCCAACAAAAACCATTCAATGATTCTATGATTCCATGTTTTCTTCTATTTGATCTTGTATGCAGAAACTTTGTTCATTTATTTGTTTTTGTCTTAGAAAGAGAGCACCCACATAGGGAGATCAGAGATATTTCAGCCTTTTTTTTATGTGTTAAACTAATGAATAATTATTAAGACAGAATCATTCAGGAAAACAAATTCAAGTAACATTGTCTATAAGGTCTTATTTTTGTTTTGTATTAGCAGCTGCTCAGACAGATTGATAGTCTGCATTGAGATTTTAATATTTTGAAAGACAAAATTAGGCAGCATCAGGAATTAACCTTAATTTACTTTTTACTTCTTGTCTCAGGTTTAATTTCCCAATATATATTTTTAAAAAAATATAAAAGTTTGTCACAGAAGCTTGCTTGCAGAAGCACTTTTTGCAGTCACATTAGGGGCTTTAATAAAGTCAAGATTAAAGAAAGACTTTAAACCAGGGCAAAATACAAAGCCACACATTTTTTTCATAGCAATACAAATTTATAATAAAATAACAACACTGAAGTACTCTATAGCCATTTGAAACGCAACATTCAGTTAATTGCACGGGAGTTTTGCCTTCCTTAATAGGTAATCTTGATATTTTAAAAAAACCCTGAAACTCTTTAAATTGCCAAAATTCCTAAAGATTATTTGATAAGAAAAAAACCCAACTAACTAGTACCTTTTAAAGGGAGGAAAGTCAGAACTGTAAGTGTTAGGAATCAGAAAAACTAATTACAGAGGTGAAGTTGTTGAGTTGTATTCACAGGTTATTACCTTGTTGTTCTAGTAGAATTTTTTATTGTTACATAGAACTGTAATAGTTATTTCCTAGTTCAAATTTCTAAAACAAATCAATATTTTTAAGTTCCTGAGGTAAGAAAGCAAGCTGTCCACAAAGAAAAAATTCCTCCTGCTCTACCTAAAGAAGTGCCTTCACACCTTAAAGGTACAAGTAATTTTCAGTTGGTTTTGAGGGATAAAACCCCATGTTTTCATACATAAATCTTCAGACATCTTGAGAACATTCTGTCTACCATAATGTAGAGTGTAGTCAGCAGCTGTAGTTAGCTGCAACAGTATAACATTTATTTTAAAAAGGTAGTAATTATATTATTTGCAGTTGTACTTAAGAAGAATATTATCTTTATGTGCAAAGGAGACAATTGCAAGGGACTCTGACATATTAATTGAGATCAGTCGGGGGGAGGGGTAAAATAAAATAGGGGATCAGAGCTTAGATATACAGGGCCTATCTCTTTGCACACAAGTACCTCAGTTAAAGACACTTAACACATCGTTCTTCTGACAAGCTTCAGGGGTCAGATCAGGATAGAATATGAGATATTTCTTTTCCCTCATTTGAAAGAATCCTGATTTTGAGAGTAGATATAAAATAGACCTGTGGATCTTAAGATGGGCTTGAATATTATATAGTAGTTGTTATCTTTTACGTTGTCTTGTTTTCTGAAGATATTCTAATAACTTAAGTATTTACACTAATATCTTTCAAGTACATGAAGTTTATGAGGAGATACACATAGAAGAAGAAATTTCTACTGTTCATACAAAAGAGGAGGCTCCAGCACCTAGAGGTATACAACTTCATAAACTCTTCCTGCAATTAGCAAACTCCAGGAAAATTAAATTATTCTTGTTCATGGTTTAGTTCTTGTTCAATGTCATTAATATTTGTGTTCCTTCTTTTAGTACCTTACTTACATGACAAACTTTTTTTGTGACTTATGTTTCTATTCTATATAAATTCTTAAAATGAACTAATATCTTTAAAGTGCCCACAGTCATTAAGAAAGATGTTCCAGAAGAAAGAATACCTACTCCTGAGCCTAAAAAACCAGACCATACACCTGTTCCCAAAAGACCAGAAACTCCACCATCCAAAGGTACTTTGATAGACTAATAGAAATAAATTCTTTTTCGTATCTTACATAATTTTCATCTAATAGTTCATGGTCTACTTGTGTCAGATCTGTGGCATTTATGTTGTGTAAGTCCTTTTCGTGTTTCTCAACTTCTCTTTGAGTCATAAAATTAAAATCAGTAAATATCTTTTAAGTGCCTGAATTGCCCAAGAAAACTATTCCTGAAGAGACACCTGTCCCTCTGCCTAAAAAGCCAGAAGCTCCACCTGCCAAAGGTATAGGCCAGCATATCTTTTCTTTCTGCTTTTTCTCAAAGTTTCTTCTGTCCCTTGTTTTGTTGAGTTTGTCTGTTTCTTTTATCCAAGAGTAATACATCATGAAAGCACAGAACCTGTGTCAGAAATTAGCCAGAGACTAAAAAGAAGGAAAATTCTAGCTGAGTGAATTCTAGCTGAGTGAATGCAGTGATATTTCCAGAACAGTCTTTGTCACTTCATGGGTGTTTATAGGTGCTGTAAACTGCCTCAGAAGTCATATCAATACTGAATCAAGAGGTATATACACTTCCTCTTTCACATTGCTCATGTTACATGTAGGGGTCAAGTGATTAAATTTTGAACGGAAATGGCATTAGACACAGAAACCAGTTGTTAAAATTAACTTCACTTATTTTAGAATTCTGTCTGAACTAGCAGTTTGTGTGGCATGTCACCACTGCATCACAAAAGATCCCCAGCAAATTCTCTTCAACCCGTGATTTGCAGGAGTGATAGAACCATGGAGACTGTTCAGAACATGTAACTGTTGTCAGAGTATCCTTATACATCTACTTGTTTTGTCTTATGTCTCTGTGTTGCATGTTTTCTTTTTGGAATTCTTAAAAGTACACTAATATCTTTAAAGTATCAAATGTTCCTATGAAGTCTGTCTGAGAACAGAAATTATATGTTGCTGTGTCTTAAGCAACTTAACACAACACCACCACTTAAAACATATATGGCAGCAATGGTGACTCACAGGAGATTTCTCTTTCTCTTGGACAGTAGGGTTTACCGTAAAAGAAGACATTACCTTTTATTTCTCTTTTATAAAAAATCCTAGTAGTAAGTAAAGTATACAAGACTTTTTTACCTAAAGTATCTCTTTTTATATCTGATCTTACATTTCTTTCTGATATGGTTCCTGTGAGACTCTCTTCTTAATAAATACGTATTTTAAATGACTGAAGTATAACAAAAATGAATGCTGTTTTCTTTAAAGTGCCAGAGGTGCCCAAGAAAATTCCAGAGGAGAAAGTACCTGTTGCTGTGCCTAGAAAACCAGAACCACCTGCCAAAGGTATGTTGTCCTATAGGTACCTAAAAATTTGTAAGAAAAAGACCCCTCTGCCTTGATTGTGCAGATTAGTTTCTTGATTGTAGTTGTGTTGTACCTTTATTTTCTGTGCTCACAATTCTAGATGTCCTACTGTTTTGAAAATTCTTATTGAATCTTCGCTGTAATTACTGTAATTAGTGTTATAAATACTGGTGTGGCTGGACAGAAATGAGACTGATAAATGAGAACCACAGCAAAAATCTTAAAGAGCAAATGGCTTCTGTGAGATGAACTATTCCTGACTGACAGTGAAAAAATTAGTCCCAAAAGAAAGTTTAATAATTTCAAAGTATAGAATAAGTGATACAAACGTCTAACAAAGAAGTCATAGAAAAAAGTGACAATGAATACTTATTGCACAATGATCCGTTAGTCAAATGGACATTTGGGAGGTTAATGAATAAAATGGAAAAATAATGTAATGAAGGAGAAGAAGCTCCAAAAGACTCTGAGGCATTTCCTCAGACTTTATAGGGACATAAAAGAACTTTAAGTCAATAAACATGTCAATTCAATTACACCATTAAGAACATCCCTACCTTGTAATTTCTACTGAAAAGCTTTGTATATAGTTGAAAAATTCAATATAACTAAAAATAATCTCTTTTCTTTAACTGCCTGAAGCACCCAAGGAAGTAGTTGTAGAAGAGAAGATCAAAGTTGCTGTTCCTAAAAAGCCAGAAGTACCACCAGCTAAAGGTAGTTGTCATTAATAAAGCCACAGTAAGAATTTATCTCACTGATAAGGCTTTTTGAATATTATTTTCCCACCTTTCTGTCTTACGAGCTTTAATTTTTGTATGTCATTTTTGGGAGCAGCTTTTTACTCCTCTCAAATGAGACTTGACCAAGAGAGCCAAAAGCCTATTTGGTAAAGTGTGTTAGGTTTAATAGATGTGACCAGATGTCTTTCTGTTTCTTTCTTTTTCAACTTCAATACTATTTAAACTTCTTAAAATGCTTAGTGTTAACATAGTTCTTAATTTTAAAGTCCCAGAAGTGCCCAAGGAGGTGTCAAGACAAGAAAAATACTAGTTTTGGAGCCTAAAAAACCCACTAGTTTGTCATTATGACATAGTACAGAGAATCAAAAGCATCGCTTATGTTCTTTTAACACTATAGAAGACAATACCCAAGACCTCTATTAGAATTTTCTTTTGTTGCAAATATTTTTTCAAGTGAACAAATGTGTGAAAAAAATAGATCTTGGTAATGAGTGTTCTCACTAATACTGTCTTACTGTTTTGCTTTAATATTTTTTACAAAATTCTTATAGTAAAAGCTATTCATATTTTTCAAGTGCCTGAGGTACCAAAGAAAGTGGTCACAGAAGAGGTTTCAATTAAAGTACCAAAGAAACCAGAACCTCCACCAGCTAAAGGTAACTGTTGTAATGAAAGAAAACCCCTTCTTTTTCTAGGATACCATTTTAGGATATTGGTAATTTTACTTTTGCTATATATAATCTATAAAATATTTTATTTAAATTGTAGTATTTGCATCTGTACATCATTGGGACATCAGAGACAATTTCTTGTAGGTCAGGAAAAAGATTGATATTCATAGTCAAGCCCATTGATGTTTTTAAAATCTCGGAGATTTACTTTTTCTTAGTGTCTTAACACTGCAAATATATGTTTAAATTTCACACAAAATTAATTATTTTCTTTGAAGTTCCTGAGGTGCCCAAGAAAATGGTTGCAGAAGAGAAAGTACACATTGAAGTTCCAAAAAAACCAGAACCTCCACCACCTAAAGGTACATGTTCCATACTGATAAAATTGCACAGCAATTCTAATCTGTTTCTCTAAATATTATCTTTTTCTAAGTTTTTCTTATCCTCTTTTTTATATTCGAGTATTTATAAATGTTACAGATTGTGTTGTCATCATCTTCCTTTGTGGATAGCTCCCAGTAAGCAGCAATGGCTATTAAGGGTATACATCAAGCAATATGAAAAACAGTTTATTTATAAGGGCTGGGATTTTATCTAATGATGTTTGATTATTTTCACCTTTTAAAATCCTGTTCTTCAAATTCCTGAAAGTAAATGAAATAAATATCTTTAAAGAACCTGAGATGCCGAAGAAAGTGATTCCAGAAAAGAAAATACCTGTGCCTAAAATACCAGAACCTGAGGTTGTGCCTAAAGAACCAGAACCTGTGGTTGTACCAGAACCAGAACCTGCACCTGAAGAACCAGAACCTCTACCAGAGAAAGGTAAATCACAACACTTGTAAAATAACAAAAGCAATATTTTTCCTCTTTTCTTTAACACTGTGGTTTGCTAGACCTTCTGTTTTCCGAGATTCTAAATTATACTTGTTCTATGTATCTGTCTATATGTATGAAATAGGCATACAGGCATCTTTTTGAAGAATAGTGACAAATCTTGGATGTCTGAATTGTGCCTGTATTTTATCCTTAATATATTCATACTATTTTGGATTATTCTTACTATTCTACTCACTTGGATTTTTGAAAACAACCACAACTTTAAAGTCTTTAAAATTATAATAATAGAAGAAAAGAAAGAACCCATTCTGGTAGCTAGGAGTTGAAGATATCAATGTACTTGAAACACCAGAAGCTCCACCAAGAAAAACTAGATGCCATCACTGCAAATTCTTGAAAAATTCTTCTGCTTGTTACTAACATCTTTTGTCCTGTCCATTCTGTTTATAATTATCATGGATTTTACTTATAGCTCTATCAGTGCACATGTGCACATACATGTGGAGGCATGGAGGTTGGGGGAGGAGGGCTGTACTTTTAAGAGAAAAGGGACAAAACCAAAATGTAATACACTCATCTTTATAAAAAAAGACATAAATGATTGATACTGGATATATTTTAATGTTTTCATTATGATTGCAGTTTTATGTTTTAAGATTAACTTAAATTTGGTATGGTTGCCTGTGTTGTTGTTTAATTTAGAACTAATATCTTTTACATACATAAAGTGTCCAAGACAGCTTTCCCAGAAAAGAAAGTACCTGTTCCAGTTTCCCGAAAACCAAAGTCCATTGCAGGACCCCCAAAATCAAAGCCTCAAGAGATAGAACCTGAAGAACTGGATCTTGAGAGAGTGATCTGTAAACAAAAGCCTGATCTGGCACCCCAAAAAATAGACAATGTTGTGGCAGCCAAGAAGCCCAAGACAGTTTTGCCACCCCAGAAACCAGAATCTGTTGTGGCATCCCAAAAAACAGAGCATTTTGTGGTGCCTGAGAAGCCAGAGTTTGTTGTGGTACCTGAGGAGCCCAAACCTGAAGTGACATCCCAAAAACTAAAGCATGGTGTGATGCCCCCAAAACAAAGGCCTGTTGTGGAACCCCAAACAACAGAGTATGTTGTAGTGCCTGAGAAGCCAGAGTTTGTTGTGCTACCTGAGGAACCCAAGCCTGACATGCCACACCATAAGCTAAAGCATGGTATGATAACCTCAAAGGAAAAATTTGTTGTGGAATCCCAAAAAACAGAGTCATTCATAGTCCCCAAGGAACATGAGCTCACTGTGGTGACTAAGGAGTCAGACACAGTTGCTTCACTTCAGAAATCAAAGCGTGTTGTGGTGCCCCCCAAAACAAAAACTTCTGTGCCACCCCATAAAGCAGAGCTTTTTGTAGCACTTGAAGAAACAGAGTTTATTGCAGATTTCAAAGAAACAACTGTTGCAGTGTCCCAAAAATCAAAGCCTGTTGTGGCATCCTGCGAGCCAGAACTTGTCATTGTGCCTGAGGAACCAGAACCAATTTTAGCACAACACAAACCAGAGCCTTCTACAGTACTTCAAAAAACAAAGCCTGAAGTGGCATCCAAGGAAAAAGAACCTGTTTTGGCAAGTGAGGACATACCATCAGCCAAGCTGGCCAAAAAGCAAGAGACCGTTGTTGCTATACCTAAAAAACGAGCAGCTCCACGATCCAAAGGTACCTCTTATGAATAGGGTCTCTTTTCCTTCTCTTGAGTATACTATGTTTCACTGCTTGTTTTAAAGCTTAATATATATAACTAAAAGACACTAATATCTTTAAAGAGCCTGCAGTGCTGGAAAAGGCTGTCCCAGAAGAGAAAACTCCTGTAGCCGCTCCTGAAAAATCAGAACCTCCATCAGCTAGAGGTACATGTTATCATGACTACATGATAAACATACCTAATCTTCTCTTAAGTATTGTCTTAACCTCTTTTGTTCTGTCATTTCAAATCTGAAGTTTTGAAGGATGCTTGCTAATCAGATCACATTGAGTGAGTGTGTGTGTGTGCAAAACTGTTACTTCAGAGCACTTCTATTGTCCTCTGTGTTTCAGTCTCTGTGTTCAGTTGTATGTAACTGTAAAATTAAATGTACTAATATCTTTAAAGTGCCTGAGATGCCTGAGAGGGCTGTCCCAGAGGAGAAAGTGCCCATTGCTGAACCTAAAAAGCCAAGAGCTCTGCTTGCTAAAGGTACATGCCACCATGATTATCATCATAATGAAGGGGTGTTTTTGTAAAGAAGTTGACTTTTCACTTATATTGACATCAGATATACTCTGATACCTGAAATGTGAGAGATGTACCCAGAAAATTACTGTGCAAGGGTATCAAATGTTTCCTCACCTAAAACCATCCAAACTTATGTTGTACTGCTGTTTTGGCATATTCAAAAAGTTCAGAAGGTAACATTTGATTTCTTAGGCTATAGTAATAAACAATGTTGAACTCCTGCCTATGAATAAATGCCAAAACTCTGTGGATGCTAATAAGGGATTGAATGCATAAACTGTTGTTCACACTGTTAGCAGAGATGGCACAGTACAGGATTGAGTGGAATGCAGCACTGTTAGGTTTGTGTTTGGACTTGGTAATCTTAAAGGCGTTTTCCAACTGAAATGATTCTATGGGAATTGCAAAATGAGGAGAAACTCAAAGTTTCATCAGAGAGTAGCAGTTTCTGTACATAGAGCAAAATAATTTTGAATATTTCTATGTACCTTTGTTGTCATTGGTGTCATCATTGAGCAGAATATTTACTTAAACTGTTAACTGTAATTTGCCTGTATTTGGTCAACATGGCACGTAGCTGTGGCAGGGCAGGTTTAGATTGGACATTAGAAAACAAAAAATTTTACTGAAAGAGTTGTCAGGGCCTGGAACAGGCTGCCCAGGGAGGTGGTTAAGTGACCTTCCCTGAATGTGTTCAAAAAAAGGATAGGTGAGGTACTTAGGGATATGGTTTAGCTTAGGATGGGAACAGTTTGACTTGATGATCTTCAAAGGTCTTTTCCAACCTTGTGATTCTGTGATTTGTGAAGCTGTTACATTTTTATGAATAGCACCAAAGATCAGCAAAGTTCCTGTGAACACCTGATTAACTGAGCCTTTTATGAGGCATTTATTTTCTCAGTTTAATCACAATGAGAGATTTTATGATTGAAGTACTAAAAAATTACGTAAGATAATATAAAATTTTACACATCATAGACAGCTGATGCAGTGCTGCACCATTTCATATCCTTTAGAAAGTCCCAAGCACTGCACAGAAAAGTAAGAAATTCCTCTGCCGTTCTCTCCATCTGAAACACAATGACATTCCTCAAGTGAAGTTCCATGTCACATTGATGATATTTAAAGCATTTAAATAATTTAAATAATTAATATAACAGGAAACAGTTATATGCAGTATCCATTGATTAGAATGGAAATCAGAACTGTTGTAGGAAATAATGTGTGAAGCAAAAAACTTCACAAAAAAACAAATTACAGGAAATAATGTGTGAAGGAAACATACAAAGACAGAAAAAGAAAGGTGAAGTAAACTTGCAGGATGAAAATAGTGAAAATATCCATATGAAAAGTAAAAAGATGGCAGTGACCACCAAAATCAGCACAGAACACACAGTCATGAATGATACCTGAGTAGTACCCTAAATACAGTAGGATGTATGTGTTCTATATTTCCACCTTGACTCAATACCAGAAACTGAACAGAATTCTCATCGCCTGCATGAGGCATCAGACTCCCAGTCATCCACGTGTTTTATGCAAAGCCTAACTGGGGACTGAATGTAACCACAGCACTTTCTCAAAGAAGACTGTGTGCGTGCATTACTGATTGTCTTCTTGCTGCATATACACCTATAGTGCCCACAAAACTAAAATATACTAATATCTTTGAAGTGCCGAAGGTACCCAAGAAAGACGTTCTGGAAGAGCCCAGAAGGGTATCGGTGCCCCAAAAGCCAGACCCTGCACCAGTTCGAGGTACCTGTCGCCCTGTGCCGCAGCCTGAATGAGACTCTTTGTGTCTGTCTTACATGTTACTTCTGATGTCTGTTATGCTGTCCATTTGTAATCACCTGAAAAGTCTACATTCCATGTTGTGTATAAATTGTGTCGTTAAAACACAAATACATAGGGAACATGAGGCACTATCCCAGTCACCTTCATATGTGTTCCAAATGTGAAAGAAATGTTATGTGGGAAAGAGCTTTCTACTTTTGATTTTTAATATAAACTCATATCTTTATTACTTTGCCAAGAATGTCAAGTACTATAAATATTTTTCCTCAAAGTATTGTTCTTTAACCACTACCAACTCTCAACATTTTCCTATTGAGTAGTAGTAACAACCAGACACAATCATACAATCATACACTGCAATATTAAGAAAACCAGACCAAAAAAGAAGAATCTGGAAAAGCCCCACTATCGTAATAACTGATTACTTCATAGAGAATAAAAAGGAAAGTCAGGCTCAATGGGCTGTTAAGAAAATTATATTGATATGGGAAAAAACAATCCCAAAGATAAAAGTGTTCTTAGCTAAGAAATTAGTATTTTACAACTTGGCCTAGATCCTAAATAACATATACTCCAACGTCATTAGTAAATGTATTGCAGATGCTTAGTAGATCAGGATGACTTGCATGCCACAGTCAAAATACCATATAACTGTAGTCATACTTTGATGTATTTTGTTCATGGGGACCCAAAAAGGTGACTTCTGCAAATCCACCATTGAATTGCATACAGTTATCTGGTACAGATCTTTCTGCTGAACAATTCTACATGTCTACAAGATGACTTTCTCTCTCTGCAGTTAGCTGTTTTTACCTTCAGCAGGTGACATTTCTAAATACAGGGTTGTAGAAGCCCTAAATTGAAAGCTGCCATATGCATATGCTGAAAAAAACAACACAGAAAGAGCTGAGAGAAATAGTAATTATGATGAGATTTAAGTTCCTCAGCGTGTCACTGTGCAGGCTGGTGAATGCAAACTACCAGTGACACCATGAGGAATAGCCATACATAAGGTATGGGCTGACGCTGCTCGGAGGGAGAAGTCAGATCCCAGCAGGACTGGGAATGACAGCCTCTCTCCTGGGAGGGAAGCCTGCTGAGGCCAGAGGAAAGGCATCCTAATTCATACCTCACCCGCAACCTGTACCCAAACAGAGCCAGCAGTTTTCTCACAGGACCTACTTTGCATCAATCACCATCTGCTGTGCCTGTGCTCATGTGTGTTTTTGTATGTATGTGTGTGTGTGTATGTGAGTCAGTGAGACAGACAGACCTGGGTCGATATCATGAGACCTGTTTCGTTACTTCTGTGAGCACATCTTTTGTTTACATTTCATCGTTCATCTTCCTGTTTAATGTATACAATATACATCTCACTAACACCTTTGGAGTACCTACGGTGTCTGGAAAGGCTCCTCATGAGGAAAAAGTACCTGTGGCCATTGCCAAAGCATAAGGGCTTCAAGCACCCAGAGGTACCCGTCTTCATGGTTAACAAAGAAGATATTTAATCTTCTTCTCCTAAGCTCTTTCCTACCCTCTCTAGGCCTCTCTCTGTTTTCAAAATGAGAATCTCAAGGTTGTACATGCTTGGTCAACATTGCTGCACACGTGTGTCACATTTTGAGCTGGTTGTTGGGATGTTCTGTGGCCATGTTGCCCTGATTTTTGTTCCTACTGGGCAAGTGTTTTCACCAATGTAAAATGCAACACACTAATATCTTTGAAGTGCCCAAGATGCCTGAGCCAGAGGTCCCAGAAGAGGAAGAGCAGGAGGAAGAGGAGGCACTAGAGGAAGTGACACCAGTTCCTGAGCCTGGAGAGCCAGAAGCTCCTCCAGCTGAAGGTATATGGTGGTGTTCTGAAAGAGCCTGCCGTGCCCTCTGGGTTATTTAATACCGAGAGCTCTCTGGCCTTCTGCCTTTTGTGGGGAGGGGTGAGAGTGGCATTTGGTCATGTTGTGTCTGTATGTCCTTGAACATGCAGGCAAGGTGAGGGTGGGTCTGGTCAGCAAGAGCTCTCCCTCATGAGCCTGTACTTTGGCTCTTTGCTGCATGTAGTTTGCCTGAATAAAGACTGCCTGAAGAGGAGTTTCGGGTTCATCTGCCAAGGGTTTACTTTCTTTCTTTGTTGCTTGCCATTTGGCTATTCATGGACCTTTTTCTTAGTCAAGTAAAAGGGACTAATATCTTTAAAGTGCCAGAGGTGGCCGAGGAGGAAGAGCCAGAAGAGGTGCCAGTGGTTGTTCCCCAAAAGCCTGTGGCAGTGCCCAAGAAACCTGTGCCTGCACCAAAGAAACCAGAAACTCCACAAGCTAAAGGTATATCTTCTGTAGGCAGTTGCTTTGTATTTTACAATGTTGATTTATACTTTTGTTTGCTACCCCTTCTTTTGCATAAGATTCATTATGTGTCCTCAACCCCTGGCCTCTGCTGTGCCTATCTTTGTATATGCAACTAACAAACCAGTCACTAGAGCAATGTTGCAGTGTTGGAAATATCTAAACTCTTTGATTTTGTCATAAGTGTTATGATCACTTGCAATTCTTAACCATGAAATTAAGAGACAATAATATCTTTAAAGTGCTTAAGGTGCCCAAGAAAGTTGTCCCGCAAGAAAAAACCACCGTTGCTGTACCCAAAAAACCAGAACCACCACCAGCTAAAGGTACATGTCATCATTATTAGTATCATCATTAGAATGTAATATCATGCTCTTCTGGACTTAGATTGAACTAATTTTTCAGGTGAAGCCCTATGGGAGATAGGTGTGTAGGAAATATGGAGTGCAATGTGGAGTGACAAAGAAGTGGCAGAAAAAATAGAGATTCTATACGTTGAAAAGTATCTGCAGCTTTCTGAACTTTTTGTGAAGTTTAAGAATTAACAATTAAAGAATTCTTAGTTTAAAAAGAATAACTTTTTTCTGGAGAAGTGTCTGCAAATAAATCCATAGTTAACATAATATTGCACCTCTGAATTTTCTAATAGACTGTATTACTGGATGACAGCAGCAATATCAGTTCTGTATCTCTTTAGAAGTTCATTAATGCCACTAGTTATGAGGTGGATTTGCTAGCAAAAGACTCTTAATATCTATTGATGATCTTGTTTGCACATGATAAGATTATTAATATAAACCAAAAGAGAGGAGAGGAAGTATGTATTATTGTAAATAACAGAATCTAAAGGACAGGAACTGTGGAAAATTTAAAATTAAGAGCTGGTGTAAAGAATAGCAATACTTGATAGGAAAAAAAAATGGTAAGGATAAAGCAAATGTTACTTTAAAAAAAAGTAAAAACTACAATGACAAAATAGTCATGAATGATACCTAAGTGATACTCTAAATACAGCGGGATTCCATAAATAAGTCTCTGATCAACTATTACAAAGAGGGTGTATGCGTTCTACATTTCCACCTTGACTCAATACCAGAAACTGAACAGAATTCTCATCGCCTGCGTGAGGCATCAGACTCCCAGTCATCCACGTGTTTTATGCAAAGCCTAACTGGGGACTGAATGTAACCACAGCACTTTCTCAAAGAAGACTGTGTGCGTGCATTACTGATTGTCTTCTTGCTGCATATACACCTATAGTGCCCACAAAACTAAAATATACTAATATCTTTGAAGTGCCGAAGGTACCCAAGAAAGACGTTCTGGAAGAGCCCAGAAGGGTATCGGTGCCCCAAAAGCCAGAACCTGCACCAGTTCGAGGTACCTGTCGCCCTGTGCCGCAGCCTGAATGAGACTCTTTGTGTCTGTCTTACATGTTACTTCTGATGTCTGTTACGGTTTTCAGGTAATTTCTAATCACCTGAAAAGTCTACGCTCCATGCTGCATATCATTTAGAAATTCAATCATCTAGTATTTTCAAATTATTCAAATTATATCTGGAATTTAATTTTAGATTTCGTATTCTGAATCATCAAGCCCAAAACTTTTATTTTAAGACTGCACCTTAAGTTTTCAGATAACTGCATCATGTATTTTTGTAAATTGACAATGAATGTCTCCATGACTATTATGACAGACTCATCTAGTGTATATTATAGACATGAATATTTCAGAATGAAAAATCAATTTTAATTCAGAAATACACAGATGAGAGCAGTAAAAGGAGTACTAAGTTTGTAAGGAAAATTCTGAAAATTACAGAGATTATAATGAAGACAGAATGGTTGTAAAATCCAGTGAATCACACAGGGTGTGAAAATTGCAACAAGTGAAATAAAAATTGAGGCAAGAGAGCTACATAGGATAAGAAAATGAGCCAATAAAAATAAAACCATTACCAAATAATGGAAATTGAATAAGACAGAAATAGGGACAAAGGGGAAACATAGGGTTCTTCAGCGTGTCACTGTGCAGGCTGGTGAATGCAAACTACCAGCGACATCATAAGGAATAGCCATACATAAGGCATGGGCTGATGCTGCTCAGAGGGAGGAGTCAGATCCCAGCAGGACTGGGAATGACAGCCTCTCTCCTGGGAGGGAAGCCTGCTGAGGCCAGAGGAAAGGCATCCTAATTCATACCTCACCCACAACCTGTACCCAAACAGAGCCAGCAGTTTTCTCACAGGACCTACTTTGCATCAATCACCATCTGCTGTGCCTGTGCTCATGTGTGTTTTTGTATGTATGTGTGTGTGTTGTTCATCTTCCTGTTTAACATATACAACTGACTGTTACTAATACCTTTGGCGCACCTGGGAAGGCTCCTCATGAGGAAAAAGTACCTGTGGCCATTGCCAAAGCATAAGGGCTTCAAGCACCCAGAGGTACCCGTCTTCATGGTTAACAAAGAAGATATTTAATCTTCTTCTCCTAAGCTCTTTCCTACCCTCTCTAGGCCTCTCTCTGTTTTCAAAATGAGAATCTCAAGGTTGTACGTGCTTGGTCAACATTGCTGCACACGTGTGTCACATTTTGAGCTGGTTGTTGGGATGTTCTGTGGCCATGTTGTCCTGGTTTTTGTTCCTACTGGGCAAGTGTATTCACCAATGTAAAATGCAACACACTAATATCTTTGAAGTGCCCAAGATGCCTGAGCCAGAGGTCCCAGAAGAGGAAGAGCAGGAGGAAGAGGAGGCACTAGAGGAAGTGACACCAGTTCCTGAGCCTGGAGAGCCAGAAGCTCCTCCAGCTGAAGGTATATGGTGGTGTTCTGAAAGAGCCTGCCGTGCCCTCTGGGTTATTTAATACCGAGAGCTCTCTGGCCTTCTGCCTTTTGTGGGGAGGGGTGAGAGTGGCATTTGGTCATGTTGTGTCTGTATGTCCTTGAACATGCAGGCAAGGTGAGGGTGGGTCTGGTCAGCAAGAGCTCTCACTCATGAGCCTGTACTTTGGCTCTTTGCTGCGCCTAGTCTGCCTGATTGTTAATATTTAGCTCAGTTAAGTAAAAGGGACTAATATCTTTAAAGTGCCTGAGGTGGCCGAGGAGGAAGAGCCAGAAGAGGTGCCAGTGGTCATTCCCCCAAAGCCTGTGGAAGCTCCCAAGAAACCTATGCTTGTTCAAAAGAAACCTGTACCTGTTCCAGAGAAACCTGTGCCTGTTCCAGAGAAACCTGTGCCTGTACCAAAGAAACCACTGTTTGTGACCAAGAAAACAGAGCCCGTGTCTGTGCCAAAAACACCAGAGTCTGTGTCTGTCCTTAAAACCCATAAAGTTCCTTCAGTTAAAGGTACATTCTTCAGCAGCTGAGCTTCTCCCTTTGCTCTCTGAATACTTTTTCCCTCGTTTCACTGTTATATGTAGTGCTTAGTTGAGTAATCTGTCTCTTTAGAATTTTATTCTTCATGTTTTAATGACTTGCTCTTTTTAAGTGTTTCACTTTTCATTGTTATGTGTGTATATATGTAAGTATCTAATGTCCACAAAAATGAAAATTTACTAATATCTTTAAAGAACCTGAAGTGCCAGAGAGAGCTGTCCCAGAAGAGAAAGTGCCTCTTACAACACCTAAAAAGCCAGAATTAAAAAAACCAGAGCCTCCTCCAGCTAAAGGTATATATTGCCACATGGCACCTCCTGAGAAGGAGATTCTTCTCTCTTTTGTTTGTTCATAACTGTGTCTTCAGAATGTATCAGTTGTGTGTAGGCTACCTTGGGGAAGACTGAAAAAATACAGTCTTTCCTGATTATGACCACAGTTACTCACTGTGATTTTTCTGTGTTGTGGGTGTCTGTCTTTTTATGTTTGGTATGTACATTTATATACCTACAAATAAAAGAAACTAATATTTTTTAAAGTGCCTGAGGTGCCCAAGAAACCTGTCCCAGAGGAGAAAGTATCTGTGGATGTTCCTAAAATACCTGAACCACTACCAAGTGAAGGTACATGCCATCATAGCTATTACTGCAAGGAGTTCTTCCAAACATAAGATTTAGAATAGATGTTTTCCTTTTTCCCATTATAATGTTTGTAAATTGTTCACTTCATATCTTATATGATACCACTCTATGTTTCTTGAATCTACTATTATATTTTCATGGTTAGAAGTAAAATATAACTTGAAAAATTAAATATTTTCAAGTAACGTGCTCCTGCACAGGATATTCCTTATAAAGTATGTTTCTTTATAAGATAATAATCAATTAAATTTGATTCTCTACTAAATGTGAGTCTCTCAAAATCTAGTATTTGTAGTTCTGTTGGCACTGGAGTTTTTATTTTTTCCAGTTACAATGATTCATCTACAGTTCAATGTTTAGTTTATATTGTATGCATTAAAAATAGAGTCCTTCACACAACCCTGATTGATTCTTACAGAGAGAGAGAGAGTAGTTTTTCAAAAGTATACATTAACTGTAAAGGTGCCAGACAGTGAGTGATCCCTTATCTTAACTTGTATTTGTCTGTGTCTATTGGAGTGGCTTTCTTTTGACTAATATCTACATAACTGTTGATGTGAAATGGACTTCTATTTGGAAACTTACACCAGTTGTCAATATTCTTTAAAGAACATGAAATCGTAAAGGAAATTGAGCCTGAAGAAACAGAAGAAATTCCAGTTGCAGAAGTAGAAGAAGCTTTACCAGTTGAAGGTATACAAAGTACCTATCTAGAGGCTGTCAGGCATCTTTCTTTCATTACCATGCAGGTTCTTTTCTTGCTTTGTCATTTTTTGCACATGTATCTGTACGTCTCTGCAAAATTCCTCCCATTATTATGTTTTGGAAAGGAGTTCTGATCTCTTCATTCTAAGTACAATCTGAGTTTTCACTTCGTTTCTTGTCAATGAACGTCTTCCTGGCATTTGGCTTCCCACCTTTGTTTTCATGTTATTAACATGCTTTTTGAAGTCAGCTTGGATATTTGTATAAGCTGCATGCTGCAGAGCAACAGCCTAAAGCTCCTTCATGCTCCCATTTAATTCAATGAGATTTTTTCCACTGGCTTCGTGGGGAATGGAAAATTACCATCTTTATATTTGTACATTGCTCTTCACATAACTACAGTGGTAGTAACTTTATACTAAATCTACCTAATGTTATTTAAAGCACCGGTACCTGAAAAGAAGATCCCTGAAAAGCGAAAACCCCCACCGCCCGCTCCACCAACAGAAGATATTAAAATGGCAAAAGAACTACTTAAAGGTATAATCATCTGAAGCCACAATTAACAGTGGGAACTCAAACTTGTAATCTTATTAAAATATAATGATGAATCTTGAAAAGCATGCTGAAACATATCACTTTGGATCTTTTTTTTTTCCTAATTTACTGTCACTCTAATGGTGCACCTTACTAATGCTCAATCTCTAATAGTTTCTTACCAGTGTTATGCCAAGTCAGTTTACATGGGTTCTTTTCAACAGTTACAGAAAATCAATCTATTTTAAAAAATCTTAACCAAGTTAACAGTCTTCTACCCTTAACATAATTCTTCTGTCTTTAAGATGTTCTTACAAATTAAAAGAATCCCCAGCAATAATTTGCTGGTGTTACTATATGAACAACAGTTTCAGATCAACTGCATTTCCTACAGATCATCTGATTTCATCTAAACAGCTCCTCAGCCAGAATCTTAGCTTTGTAGCTCTGATCTTCTATTATGCCAATAGTATTAATCAGGTTTTATATTTTTTTAGAAAGTTCTTTTCTTGGTTTTTTTTTAATCTAAGCATGTGTGTGCTATAATTCAAATAATTTTCTTTAAAGCTCCTGAATCAAGGAAGAAAGTTGTGACTGCAAAACCTGGTGAGCCTCCGAAACTGGAACCCCCACCCGCTAAAGGTACCTAGCTAATATCTTACTTAAATTAACCATCTCATGAGCCCAGACTTGTAGTTCTTGGTATCTTCTTAAATTTGCTCAGAAATATCAAAAAGCTCATTATGCTCAACAGTGGACTCCAGTCCTGCATGTATATGTTCATTGTTATACTTGCGTCCACTTTAATCTCTCATAATGCAATTTGTGAGATGCAAAAGGCAGAATGACAGAAGAGTGACGTTTTTATGAGTTTTATCACTTGTGTAGGTATTCACAATGGTTCTTTGCTTAGGGATAAATAAAAAATAGTATACTATTTAAATATATATTTCATTTATTGTTTTTTAATGAATTGAGCAAACCACTTTAAAGTACACCCTTACATGTTCATGTGTACTGGAGCTTAAGACATGCTAAACAGTGGGCATCTCAATGCTGTTCCAACTTCAGAAATTAAACTAACTGGATAATTATGAACATCATAGACAGTTCAGATTAATAGATAACATATACCTGTAAAGAAAGAAAATTAGAAGATTAAAATGCTACTATACTCTTTGAATATACTGTATGGATTTATCAAACTATATTTCTCTTTTGATGATTTGTATGAAAATTTCTTTTTATGTGTAAGCCTAGAAGACAACTGTATACAAATAATGTAGGAAAAAATATTAAAACTACTGACTTGAATCCCAGCAGTTTTACCTTTGATTTTAATATTCAGTAGTGGACCAACTTGTGTGTTTTTGGAATGGTTAGTTGTTTGCTTTTACTACTGTTATGAACACATAATAAAATCTGGAATAATGCTCTTTTAAGTGCCTGGACTTGTAAAGAAACCTCGCAGAGTAATTCCTGAAGTCACTCCTCCACCAAAAGAAGAAGTTGTTTTGAAAAGAGGTATAGTAACTTGGCTCTGTGTTAAAAATAAAAACAACCCAGCATATTACCATTGCTCACTATATTCCCACAAGTAACATGGGATTATGTGAGTGGTATGGAAAATTACATGAAAATTACATTACGTGATGCCTGCTTCTTGGGGAAAGCCTTTATAGTTAGAGGGAGGAAGTCGGAATATACTGAAAATCTACCAGATCCAAATGATCTGTGAAGAAAACAGACCAGAACACTGAAAATCTTGTTTGTAATAACTCTTTTCTGTTTTTTTTAAATCTCTGTAACAGTAAAGTTGATAGCTTTCCACTGTTTTCCAGTGCAAATGTAGTTAAAGTCACATATATTGCATCTGTATTTTCTTATGGTTTTCTTAGAAGTACTGCACAGATCACAGAACACTATGTTACAATGGAACAGCAGTCCCCTTTCCTGTAATGTCTGGAGCCTTCTGAATCACTTCATGCTCATATTGTTTGGAGAAAGGAAGAATTAAATCCAGTTATCTTTGAAATACCATAGTGGGGTGATTCACAGCTGACCTTCAAATTTCAGACAACATAATAAAATGTAGATATTCAGCTTTTCAGATGGCGATCTCATTGGATATCCAAATCTGATATTTGACAGGACAAAAGAGAAATAAGTGAAATGAAAAAGAGGCATTACATAAGTTGGAGTTCTCCAAATATAACACTTGAAGCTTCAATCTTGTTACTTAAATCAACAGGATTTTAATTAATAATCATGTATTTTGTCTCTGAAAACCATCTGAAGCTGCAGTTAACTGTATAATTATGTATAGTAACTCATAATTTTATTATTGTAGGAAATACGTGATAAGAAATTTTATTCTATCATAGTTAACATTGACAACTTTGCTCTCATATGGACTGCTTTTAATGAAAGGATCTTTTTTCTCTAGATGGCTTTGAATTTTAAAAGGCTTTCAGAATAGTATCTTGAATAGTTACACAAACTCTTCCATTTATATCGAACTATATATGTTACATTCATTTGATATGCTTTTAATCTTTTGTTGTGTTCACTATTTTATTCTTTTGTTTACCTGTGCTTTAAAAACTGAAATTCTTTTCTTTTAAAGTTCTTAAAAAGAAATCAGAAGAGGAAGAACCTAAACCAGAAAAAGAACCTAAACCAGAAGTTAAACCAGTACCTACACCAGTAGAAAAAACTAAGAAACCTGAAGGTATTAGATTACAATCAAATGTATCTAGTAAAGTATAATTTTAAAATATTTTTTTTAAATCCCACTTTTAAGTAATGTTCTCTGAAATTCAGGAATGAAAATGAGATTTTAAAAGATAATTTGCATTAATCTAATTGGGTAAATTAAAGCTTTGATTAAAGCACAGAGAAATTTGACATCTATATTTGGGTCTGAATTCTGCATTTTGGGATTGCTTCTCAAATATATGTTTCCTTTTGTCCGTTCTAATTTATTCAAGTCTCACTCTTAAAAATACAGTTTATACCTTATGAACAGCTGGAATTGGTTATGTCTAAAAAAGAATGAAAGCTTTTAAATACATTGTAAATAATTCTATTTGAGGACTCAAGGTATTTCAGCATATTTTACAAAATAAAAATAATATTTTAAAGTCCCAGAAATTCCTAAGAAGAAAACTGAGATACCTGTCATAAAGAAAGAGGAGAAACATGTGCCTGAACCACCAAAAGGTACAGATGTGTGGTGCTCTTTTTCCTTATTGCAGCAACTAAATGATATTCATTGCTGAATATCATGCTATATTAACCTGACCCATTGATATCAATCAGTCTGTTCTTGACTGTTGTGTCGTGATTAATCCCTTTGCATTCTTCTGGATTTCTTGTTGGCTTCAATTCTTCAGTGCTTTAAAAATTCATCTTTTTTCCATTGTATCTTGCTTTACAAGAGTTCATCTAAAATTAATTTCTTGCTTTCTGGCTAAATAAAATACAAAATCATGAATTCTGTCTTGGATTAACACTCTCTGTATTGTTGCTTCTAACTTCAATGTTAATGGGATTATAAAACATGTAAATTAACCTATTTGTAATTGTTTTGTTTGAAATGCTAGAACCTAAGCAAGCAGCTATCACACTTCCTGGGCCTGAACCTAAACCTGCAGTAGGTAAGAATTCTTTAGTCACGAATACCGGTGCAGACATTCTTGTGAGTCTAGTATGTTCCATTCAGAGATTTCTTTTTAAAGAATATAATTCTGGGGGAAAAAAAAAAAAGTTATTTATTAAAAAAATAAGAATTCTTTTTTTTTTCCCTATAGCTCTAAAGTCTCCAAAACCAGCAGCAGAACCAGCACCAGCTGTTACTACTCCAGCTGTTACAGTCCCAGTGGTTGGAAAGAAAGCAGGTATTTATGTTTATTCGATGCTATTTATCGGGTTTTTCTCTCTATGACACCTAAATCCCTTCAGGATAAAGAGAATGAAGAACTCATTTGTTTCAGGAAGATTTGAGGTTCTAGTCAAGGATCTTGTTATTCTAGGTACGGTCACCTAATCTAAAAGACAAGTGTCTCTGATGTACCATAGAGATGAATCTGCACTTTTGTTTCTGTATGGTGATATGTGTGCCTTTGTTTATTGTCCTTCTGTGAGATCTGTGTATTCTGTTGAGTCCTTGATGTTGTTTATGTCCTGATGTACATCTTGTGAACTGCATCTTGTATTTTCTGTATACCAAATGAAAGATTACACGTTTCTAAACAATTATTTTGTTGTTTGGTTTTCTGTTTTTAATTTGTTATTGAAGTAATGAGAAAAAGTGGTAGTGGTCTTGAAGAACTAGACTACTGCTACTTTCATTGGATATGCTTAGGACCCTGGATCATACCCTGCTGTGAAAAAAGAACTGTGAAGACTCTAGTGCCTCTGAAGCTCTCTGAGCCTGAGGCCCACCAACAGGGCTGAAGTACATGTTGCTAGCTCATCATTCAATGGGTCTCATGTTACATTAGAGCTCAGATCTTGGGCACTTGAAAAGCCTAATCATGAATGTCTTTTGGCCATTGTTTTGATGATGTAGCCAAGCCTGCAGTGGCATAACAAACCTATTTTATATAGGCAGCCAGATAGGCTGGATTGGATTTAAATTGGTAAACTGGAAAATGTTCTGTACCATGTAGGCCATTCTTATCTTTTTGTTTGTTTTGTGATTCCATTGTAAGTTTTCTGTTGTGTGGAGAAAAAGTGTTGTATGTTCATTTTATTTCAGGTGTAGGTGGAAAATATGTCTTAAAATATACTGTTCCTAATGCTTATTCTTATGGATTTTAACTCTAAATTACCTGTGAAACCTTTGTAGCTGCAGAAAAGCCTGGTGCACCATCTCTACTAAAGCATAGAGATAAAATTCCCCCAGTGGAAGAAGAAAAGCTTGAGTCAGTTGTGTTAAAGAAGATTTTGGATGAAAAGCACTTGCATGTAAAAGACAGAGTGAGTCCTAAGGAGACAGTTCTGGACTTTCAGACAGTAGAGCCACATGAGTTTAAAATCTCACTGGAAACCGCTGATAGAATATTGAAGCCAGAGGACGATGGGCAGGAGAAAGTGGCTCTTAAATATTTTATCTTGGCTCCTGAAGAAGAGCCAGAAATGACACCTATAGTTTCAAAAAAGATTACCATTACAGGTGAGAAAATAGAAGTTGCAACAGATCACACTACTTATGTGAAGGATGAACCATCAATACCTGATGAGGAATTGAAATGGATTTCTATAGCATCCAAACATGGGGAAAGAGATTCCGGAGAAGAAAAGGGGGATGAAATTAAATTGGTTGTTCATAGGGAAGGTGCTGTTGAGAACATCTCTGGCAAGTTTAGTGTTCTTCATGAAGGAAAGATTCCTGCACATGAAAAAGAAGAGGGACCTGAGTCAGCTTATGTACCTAAACATATAACCAAAAAACCGTATGAGCCCAGGGACCAGAAAAGACTTGTAGGAAAAGAGAGAAAATCAAAAGTTGCTTTGCAACCTGAAGAATTTCCCATTAAGGATAAAACATTTGCAAAGGATATCATAGAGGCAGGAGTAGCTGAAACTCCTCTGCTTAGAAGTGAAGAAGAGAGAGGTTTTACTCTAGAGAAATCTGAATTTCTTCTTGGAGAATCCACAAAGAAGCATGACTTAAAAAATAAAACTCAATGGATGAAGAAATCTGACCCCACAGTAGCTGAAATTCCTATAGACAAAATTCTTAATAAAGAGGGGGGGAAAAGGGAAATTGTTCAAGATGATGAGAAAGAAGGGAATCTGGACTTCATGTCAGAAAAACTGCATTCCTTAGACCTGTCTGAGGAGATTGAACCAGTATTAAGAAAAGATGTTGAACTAGAACACCCCACTGAAGCTGAGGAGGTTCCCAGAGGAAAAGCTTATGTAAGCTTTAAACCATCTGTTCTTAAGCCAGAAGCAGTGGAAGGGAAAACAAGAGCAAAATATTATGCAGAGGAAAGAGAAGTTCATTATGAGGAGGGCTCAGGAATATTGTTGACTGAGAAAGCACCCGTAAGTGATAAAAAACCAGGCAAAAAGATTAAACTAGGGAAGGAAGAGAAAACTACCTTCAGTACCCACTTAAAAAAAGACAAAATTCGACAGTCAGATGCACCTGAAAAGCTGCCTGCGGAAAAAGAAGAATATGATACAGTGATTACAGAAAAAGGAATGGAAGGTGAAGTTTCCATAGGAGACTATGAAAAGGGAGTCAAAGATGAAACAGTTGACAGATCTGAATCAGTAAAGAAAGTTCCTATTCAGCCACCAGTGACAGAAGATAATAAACAAGTTCAAGAAGTTCATACCATTCAGGATGAATGTAAAGAAACTCCAACACTCAAAAGCAGGAAAGATAAAACTGAAGAAAAGAAATCTTATTTGACTGTTGAAGAAGTAAAGCTTTCAGGAAAAGAAGTTCCAGTGACTGAAGTTACATCGGATGACAAAACTTCAGTTAAACATGGCATTGGAAAAAGGACTTCTCTTAGCATGAAAAAAGAGAAGGGAAAGCTTTCAGACCAAATACAATCAAGTAAAGGAACCCCTGCAAATGGAGAAGGAAGTTACTCCTCGAGCATAGGTAAGATGATAACTCCCAAGAAACCAGGAGAGAAAGAACCTGCTCGTGTGATTGAGCAGGCCAGTAGACTTTTGAGTGAGAACAGGAATTTGGATGCACCTGGGGAATCAAGCGACGTTCTGGATGTTCCTGTAAAACCTCACGCAAAGCAAGGTGAGGAAGACCGCTGCCAAATTCTTCTACAAAGCGCTTATAGTATTTGCTTCAGGAGAATACCATTTGCCACTGTGATATTTGTTGTTGTTGTTTAACACCGTTCACATCTCCATCTTGTCTGTTAGCTGGCTGTTGGCATTCAGCCACTCTTGACATGTTTGTTTTACCTGTCTGTACATGTATCTGTGTGATCAATGCTCATTGTCTTAGTCTTACACTTTTATAAGACTGCATAAATCATGTTGTGTGCCATTATCTTCAGAAAAAAACTCACACATTTTTATGGTATTCATTTTTCCATCCACTGTAATAAAATCTGTCCTGTATTTCATTCATATCACCCCTTCCCACCATTAAAAGTATCTTCCATATTTCGTTTCGTGAAATGGTGATAAACAGCATAGCATGGGGAATATTTTCAAAAGTCTGAGATGACTCATCACAAGTTGAACAGCTAACAGAACATCCCTCACTTGTGAGAGTATCGCATTGTCCTAAAACATGTATTTAATTTATACAACTTATATTTTTGTTGCCTTCATTAGTAAAAGTATGTGGTTTTTTTGAAGAAAACCATATAATCTGGAATAGGTACCTAAGCTAATTTTGTTGACAGGTGTATATTGATCAATGGCTAATAATAACAGACGTGTCAAGGAATGGCAAAAATTTACAAAATAATGGGGAGGACAATAGATTGAGGAAGTAGGGGCTCACAAGCTTCTTTCAAGTCTTCAGAATATGTTTCTTTCCCTTGCTTCACGATATTGAATTTATCATTGAAATAAAAACTGTATAAGTTGTATAAATATATACATATGTATATATCTTCCTCCCCTTGTATGTATATAAAACTGAAGAGAAATTCTGATTTATAAAATAAATGTTCATCTTAATTTCAGTATGTATTTTTATTTAACTACATTCCTAATAATATTCCTCTTCTACTTCAGAGGCCAAGCCACCGAAAGAAGAAACTCCGAAGGGTATCAGTCCAGTCAAAGGTAGGATATTACAAGTATAGACCTACAAGGAAAAACAATAAATGAGGATTTTGTTAACTTCTGAATATGAATTACAGCCAAGAAGACACCTTCACCAGCAGATGCGGAAAGAAGAAAACTCAGGCCAGGCAGTGGTGGTGAAAAACCTCCTGAAGAGCCTCCATTCACTTACCAACTCAAGGCTGTACCACTGAAATTTGTAAAGGAGATGAAAGATATAGTTCTAACAGAAGCTGAATCTGTTGGGTCTTCTGCAATCTTTGAAGTCCTTATTTCACCATCCACTGCGATTACCAGCTGGATGAAAGATGGAAGTAACATCCGAGAGAGCCCAAAACACAAGTTCATTGCTGATGGCAAAGACAGGAAGCTGCATATAATTGATGTCCAGCTGTCAGATGCTGGTGAATATACTTGTGTATTACGACTGGGCAACAAAGAGAAGACCTCTACAGCCAAACTAATTGTTGAAGGTATTCACTGTTTATCAATTATTTAAAGGTTAGATACTCCTCAAGATAGAAGTACTGGCACTTTGTGAATTTACAGTGTTTGGTAGATGCATCCTTTTGTTTCCATCCATCACCACATATTGATTTAGCATTTAAGGCATTTCTGCATCACAACTTCTGTATATAAATGATACAAATCAAATTTTTTTTTCCCCCCAACAGAACTCCCAGTGCGGTTTGTCAAAACTCTTGAAGAAGAAGTCACTGTAATTAAAGGCCAGCCACTGTACTTGACATGTGAGCTTAACAAAGAAAGAAGTGTGGTCTGGAGGAAGGATGGAAAGATCATCAAAGACAAGCCTGGGAAATTTGCTCTGGGCATTATTGGTTTGTCACATTCCCTCACGATCACTGATTCAGATGATGCTGATGCTGGCACTTACACTGTTACTGTGGAAGATTCTGAGCTGTCATGCTCTTCTTGTGTTAAGGTAGTAGGTAAGCAATCCAAATTTTGTTGGTTTATCTCTGTAGGATATTTGGGCTGCTTTAAAAATGGAAAGGTTTTTCTCAGAGAATTACAATATAAATGGGTAGATAAGATTTTTACAGCTATTAAATGTTTGTTGTAATACAAAAATCTGTTAGTACTATTTATTCTGTTTATGACTCATCTATTTGTAGCAAAAGTCTGCTAAGCTGTATTTGTATCAAACTTTTTTGTCATGCAGAAGTGATAAGAGACTGGTTAGTAAAACCCATTAGAGACCAACATGTGAAACCAAAAGGAACAGCTACTTTCACCTGTGACATTGTCAAAGACACACCGAATGTTAGATGGTTTAAAGGAGATGAGGAAATCCCTGCTGAACCAACTGACAAGACAGAAATCTTGAAAGAAGGAAATAAAATTTTCCTGAAAATCAAGAATGCTGGCCCTGCTGATATTGGGGAGTATTCAGTGGAAGTTGAAGGTCGCAGATACCCAGCTAAACTGACCCTTGGTGGTAAGGAAGCTTTTACTTGTATTATCTTTAATGAGTTCATAGGCCAATGTTCAAAAACAAAGAAACAAAAGGGGTAACCTGTATTGTTATAAAGATCTGTCCAGACTTGACATAGTTGTGTACATGTTCATTTGTGCATTCTAGAACGTGAAGTTCAACTTCTGAAGCCATTGGAAGATGTTACAGTCTATGAGAAAGAAACAGCAAACTTTGATACAGAAATATCTGAAGAAGATATTCCTGGTGAATGGAAGCTGAAAGGAGAGATCCTGAGACCCTCACCTGTAAGCAACCCTGAATTTTACAATAAAATTTATTTAAATTTTAAGACTGTGAACTGGTTCCTCTCAGTATTTTTGGTAAGATCTTTGCAGGCCTGTTGCTGCTACTTAGTCCAGAATACAGGCGCTAAACATTATGGTGATTAAAACCCACTGGTTTTCGAAATAAGAATTATATGTTATAAAAGCTAATTTTTGAAGGGCTTAATTTTTCTTAAAGGATTACAGCACAGCTTTTAGACAATAATAAAAATATCCTACAGATATTTCTAAGAATGATGTTGACATTTAAAAGTGTTACATATAAAGGAAATGTACTCAATTTCTTTGTTATTGAGTAAAAGTGTTAGCTTTCCTTGAAAAACAATTCCAATCTCACTAAAACTGACTCTTTACTGTGCATAAATGTTTATAGAATCCTTTATTAAAAAAGCCTAGCAATAAGGCATTGGCAGTGTATTTACCAAAGTCTGTCATCTCTCCAGACATGTGAAATCAAAGCTGAAGGAGGAAAACGCTTTCTAACCTTGCACAAAGTCAAGTTAGAGCAAGCTGGGGAAGTCCTTTACCAAGCACTTAATGCAGTTACTACAGCTATCCTCACAGTAAAAGGTATGATGCACCATGAATTATGGTATCAACTTAGACAGAATTCACATGGAGCACATTACAAATGGTGTGTTCTGTTTTGCTTCTAGAAATTGAACTGGACTTTGCTGTGCCCCTAAAAGATGTTACTGTCCCTGAGAGGCGCCAAGCAAGGTTTGAATGTGTCCTTACCAGAGAAGCTAATGTGATATGGTCTAAGGGCACTGATATACTCAAGATTGGAGAAAAATTCGACATCATTGCAGATGGAAAAAAGCATATTCTTATAATCAATGATTCTCAGTTTGATGATGAGGGAGAATATACTGCTGAAGTTGATGGCAAGAAGAGCACAGCAAGATTGTTTGTGGAAGGCAAGTGTCTTCTTATGGACAAAACAGTAAAAAATGGATGAAGGATGTATATTTCAGAACCACATCAGCCTTTTTCTGATGGTATTTATGTGTCTACATTACAGGTGTGAGGCTGAAGTTCATCTCACCTCTACAGGATCAAACAGTGAAAGAAGGGGAAACAGCTCACTTCCAGTTTGAGCTTTCTCATGAAGACATGCTAGTGAAATGGTACAAAAATGACAAGAGACTCCACACAAGCAGAACAGTTTTTATTACTTCAGAAGGCAAAGTTCATAAACTAGAAATGAGAGAAGTAACACTTGATGATATCTCTGAAATAAAGGCTGTAGTCAAGGACTTGAACACACAAGCAAACCTCAAAGTCTTAGGTAATTGCATAAATAATTTTAAATATGCTATATAATATGTACAAACAATTTTTATAAGTAGAAAGTTAAAAAATCTTGATGCTTGAGTAAATTTATATTACTAATCTACCGGTTTATATCCACTATCTCTTTTGTAGAGGCTGATCCATATTTCACTGTGAAATTACAAGACTACAGTGCAGTGGAAAAAGACGATATTACTTTAACATGTGAACTTAGCAAAGATGTGCCAGTAAAATGGTACAAAGATGGTGAAGAGCTAATAGCTTCCAACAGAATTTCCATAAAAACTGATGGCTTGCGCCGTATCCTGAAGATCAAGAAGGCGACCGAGGGTGATAAGGGTGTTTATGAGTGTGACTGTGGAACTGACAAAACAACTGCTAATGTCAGCGTTGAGCGTAAGTTATTATGCCTTGGCTAAGGGAAAGTACTGAAACCTTTGTAGAATGATGTAGAGAGACAGTCTCCAAAGTATACCACCAAAAACTGTACGTTTAGGCTGTTATAATATCCACAATTACAATGAGTAAAAATATTTACAAGGGACAATATTTCTTAAGACATATATAAATGGCTGTTGTAGAGACAGTGATGATCAATTATTCTCAGTATCCATTTACAGTCAGGAAAAAAACTCAACAATTTAATTCACTGTAACAGGTATCTGGATTAATTATGAGGAAAAATAGTCTTACTAAAAATAACTAAACTTTCAGACATATTATAGGTGGAGGTTGTAGACTGTGAAAATTTGTACCTTTCAAAAAAGACATTAGGTAAATATTTATTAGTGATAACATTTGAATGTCGTAAAGAAGTAGGGAGAGAGTTGTGATCATTTCCACTACTACATTTTTATGGTATAGAATCAATGATAGATGTGAACATTTGGGGTTTTTTTTATTTTAGCTCGTTTAATTAAAGTGGAGCGCCCACTGTATGGAGTGGAAGTATTTGTTGGTGAAACAGCACGTTTTGAAATTGAAATTTCTGAGCCTGATGTGCATCCTATATGGAAGCTAAAGGAAGAAACCCTAACACCTTCACCTGTAAGGCTTCTTCTTTATTTTTAGACCATAATTTAAACTAGAAAAAACATATTTAATAAGTGTATTATCAGTTGGTTTAGAATATTCATATGTGAGTGGGGATTTGTGTTTATTGCCAGGACTGTGAAATCATTGAAGATGGAAAGAAGCATACTCTTGTCCTTCATAACTGTAAACTTGATATGACTGGAGAAGTGTCTTTCCAAGCTGCTAATGCTAAAAGTGCTGCTAATCTGAAAGTGAAAGGTACAGTGAAGTTTGTCAACATTTCCCTGAGTATCTCAAGGCATTAGAACAAATCTAGTAGCAGAAAGGTCTTTATGAACCTATCACTCAACTGAAGGTGCTCTTCTTTGATTTCAGAATTACCTCTCATCTTTATCACTCCACTAAGCGATGTGAAGGTCTTTGAGAAGGATGAAGCTAAGTTTGAATGTGAGGTGTCCAGAGAACCCAAGACTTTCCGCTGGTTGAAAGGAACACAAGAGATCACTCCTGATGAAAGATTTGAAATCATTTCAGATGGAACAAAACATACTCTGATTATTAAATCTGTTGCATTTGAGGATGAAGCCAAATACATGTTTGAAGCTGAGGATAAGAGAACAAGTGCCAAGCTAATTATTGAAGGTTTGTCTGTCTTTCTAGGAAATATTTGCCTCATGGTCCTTGAATAATTTTTATAGATAACATTATTATTAATGATATGTTATGTTGTTACAGGTATCCGTCTGAAATTCATTACTCCCCTCAAGGATGTAACAAAGAAGGAGAGAGAAACTGCCGTGTTCACTGTGGAACTCTCCCATGAAAATATCCCTGTTGTCTGGTTCAAGAATGACCAGCGATTACATACCAGTAAAGTGGTTTCAATGACAGATGATGGCAAATTCCATACTCTCACAATCAAAGATCTTACTATTGATGATACTTCTCAGATTAGAGTGGAAGCTATGGGCCAATCCTCAGAAGCTAAACTGACCGTTCTTGGTAAGAACACCCAAAATAATTAACATGGTGCATATTATCAGAAGAGTCTTATTAATGAAAAAATGGTGCTCAGAAAATCTTGGGGTTGGTTTTGTTTGCTTTAGTGGGGATTTTTTGGTGGTGCCTAAATCTACATTGTGATTTTTGACATTTTACAATTTGTTTATCTTCTTTGGGTCTCCATTTCCCCATTCACATACGATAATATTCAAAATAACTTTAAAATTTCACACAACTGTTGCCAAATTAAGTATTTGATACTTAAATGTTGCTCTAAAACTCCTAGAGCACCAAAACAATGTTGTCGGCAACATTAGTAATACACTGAGTTATTTCTTAGATATTTGGTGTTTCCTAGTTTTGCAACAGAACTATGTAATGTCTGTAAGGGCTATATTTAATCCTTCTGGCAGGGCATAAACAAGAAATGGATTTTATGGTAAGAACTAATTGTCCTTTAGAAAGACTAAAAGTTCAAACTGAAACGTATCTTAACTGCTTGCAGAGGGAGACCCCTACTTCACTGGGAAGCTGCAGGATTACACCGCTGTAGAGAAAGATGAAGTAATCTTGCAATGTGAAATCAGCAAAGCAGATGCCCCAGTGAAATGGATGAAGGATGGGAAACCAATTACTCCCTCAAAGAATGTTGTTATTAAGGCTGATGGTAGAAAGAGAATCCTTATCCTCAAGAAGGCTTTGAAGAAAGACATTGGACAATACACTTGTGACTGTGGTACTGATCAAACCTCTGCAAAACTCAATATTGAAGGTATGGTTATTTTACTCAGCTGCTCTGTAATACAGATCTTTTAGGGTCTGATAGAGATTTAGGAAAACAATAACTTTTTTTTTCTTTTCTTTTTTTTTCCTTTTTCTTTTTTTCCTGTAGACCGAGATATTGAGATTATACGTCCTTTATACAGTGTGGAGGTGATTGAGACAGAGACAGCCCGTTTTGATATTGAAATCTCTGAGGAAGGTGTCCATGGAAATTGGAAGCTAAAAGGAGAACCCCTGACTGAATCAGCTGTAAGCAAATATTTCAGGATGTTTCTTATATGTCTCTCAGCAACGTGCAGGGAAGTGGGGTGTGAGGGAGAAGGTGGCTGCAGAAAATAATTGAAATCTCTTTCTGCTTTCAGCAAGGGTCAGTGTAATAAAAATACTCCCTTTTCTCATTAAAAACTTAACAAATATAAAATATAATGCAAACGTAATTCAAAATATTTTATAAAATAGCTAAATAATAAATTATTTTGCATAAAGAAGTACATTCTATATTGCTTGTAACAATCTTGTATCCAAATAGAAAAGACCTCGTAGAAATCAAATATGTCATTTAAAAGCACACACTTTGAATCACCTGCATTTACCTTTTGATTTTGAGTTGTTTGGTTTAAATAGATGTAGGTTACATTTTTGAACTCTTTTCCATTGTTATGACAGCTAAAATTGATATAAAATGGTATAAAGGTTAATCAAAACATTCTCAATTCCTTGCTGGAAGGATCTGGAAAATTGAGAAACAAAACAATCATGGCTTGCAATAGTTTGGCAACTCTGTGGTGTAACAGTACCAATGTGCATAATATAAAAAGGTCAGAAGTTCCATGAAAACTAGTGTGTGGATAAAAGAAAAAGCCCCTTCTCAAGGAAAAGTCACAGCACAAGATTAGTAGTTTACAGTTCCCTTAGCTTTCTGGCTGGCCTACATATGGATATGTTGGCTATTCAGTCAGCACATACCATTCACAAACCCAAATGTGTTGCCTCTTGCCCTTTCTTTCTAAGAGGAAACACACTACTAGGAAGACACATTGAAAAGAAGGGCCTCAGAATCAATGTTTTAAGCTATATTTCTGCTGGAGGTGGGCCTAAGTGTTGTGAGCAGAGAAGGAGATAACAGAGCATAGTGTGAGAAGTAGAAGCTCTTGAACTGAGGAACACAAAAAGATACTGATAATATTGTTTGACTCCTCTTTTTGCAGGAATGTGAAATCAAGGAGGAAGGCAAAAAACACTTCCTTACATTGTATAATGTACGCTTAGATCAAGCTGGTGGAGTAGATTTCCAAGCAGCAAATGCCAAATCCGGTGCTCACCTTCGAGTGAAACGTAAGTGTCTTTCAAAATTAAATGAAATTAAAATGAAAACAAGGTACTCATTGTCCTTTTGTAACAGCTGGAAAAATCTCTGTACTTCATTGAACTCAAAGCAATTATTTCCAAAACAGCAACTCAAAGATTAATAACCAAGCCATCTTAGTCTTTTATCTAAGGAATGTCCTGTACTTTTTTTTACCTTTGTATATACTTTATCCACATAGGACAAGTGAAAAGAAGGATATGGCCTTGAAGGATGCTTCATGGTCTAGCATCATATGTTGTTATGAATTCAGAGTATTACAAGCAAAGACTTTGCTGCATTAAAGTATCATGTTAACCTGAGAGGATGGGATCACAGTGATATCTGAGGATAGGGTTAAGAGCTTGATGGACAGGAACAGACCATACTGTTGAAGACCACTTGTTTCCCACTCCAATCCTAGCCCTCGCTATTTTGGAAAACACATGCCTTATCTAGCAAGAGGCATGCAAGGCTTGGCAGGGAGACAGATGCATGGCAACTTTCCTGCTGACCTTGTTCAATTTAAAGAAACAGGCTCTGCAAATAGGAAAATTTAGGTGACCAGCCCTCCCCCTAAAAACCCAGGGTGGCCTCTTCTATTTAGGGAATTTAAAGAGCAGCATTGGGATGTCTGTCTCTCTTGAGGGAAGCCACCATGGAGATTAGTACATAAAGCAGCACCTCTCTCTTGGATAGAAGTGACTCATCTGAAAATTATGTCTTCTCCTTACCAAGCTCGAGTAATTGGCTTGCTGAGACCCCTCAAGGATGTAACAGTGACAGCTGGGGAGTCAGCAACCTTTGACTGCGAACTCTCCTATGAAGGAATCCCAGTGGAGTGGTTCCTACAAGGAAAGAAACTGGAGCCCAGTGATAAGGTAAGGAAACTAAACTTTATTTTTTCCTAGTGTTTATTCCTCCTTCCTCTTTTTCACCTCTCTTACCCTTCCTTATTTCTCATTTACTCTGCCAGTAGAAGTAAATGCTGCTGTGCCAAATGGGAAATCCTCACTAAATCAGAGCATTTTGTTCCGCAGAAATTCCAGCATTCTGGAATAATGCAAGTATTTATCATAGAAAGGGAAATTGAAGTTCCAAAATAGGAGTCATCAAAACAGTGATTTCCCCCCCCCCCCCCCCCCTATTCTGTTGGTAACTCAGACACTGGAGTACTGACTGATTTTTGCTCAGGAGAATTGTAGTTACAGTGAGAGGGTTTTGAAAGGTGCTATCAGGAAATGCTTTTTTCCTGCTGAATGCTGAGTTGCAGTCCAATTCTGCATATAAGGGGATTAAGAGGATTCAAATTCCATTTCAGGCATTTGTTCTGGCTCCCAAGATAACTTTCTGGGCAGATTTGCTTGTCAAGCACTTCTCACTAGCTATTTTTAACCCTTCATCAAGTGCTGGCTCTTAACTCTGAGATCTGAGCAGCATGGAATGTAGCCAGTTTAATTTTTAAAGTTACTGGTAGGGAAAATATATAAAGAAACATAAAGAAATACATTAAATATGTAAAATATTAATTGATATTGCTGGTTTTAAGAGTTATTTTTCACTTACTAGGTCTATGGGAAATAATGCAAATGAAAATACAAATTGTAAACCTCAGATAAAAAAAACTTTCAAGGGATTACATGACCTGGCAAAGCTTCATAACCTGTAATAATACTGTTAATATACTTTGGTATAGCTTTTTTCTTTTAAATAAAAATTTTAACATATTTTCAGGTTTTACTAATCTTTCTGTGCCTCTCCAAATTTGCCTAAATAAAAAAGATTTCATTTAAAAAATAAAATATAGGAATAGGAAAAGAAAAACCAATGGTGGTGATAGACAACCATATTACAGAACTTAATCTTTTATGCTTCTTCCTTATCAGAAACTCACTTTTCCCCTTTAATTTTTCTAAACTAACATCTGCTACTTGAATACATACTGCGCTGAAAATAAACAGAATTCTTCAAGAGCTATGTTAAATGGGTGACATGAATGAGTACCAGCCCTCTTAATGGCTACAGTGCAGGGTGAATCATTGGATCCCTCAGATCCATTCCTAGAAAAAGGAATATTTGTGTAGGTGTAGCCCAAGTCAAGCTCATGATTGCAACGTACTTCAGCAATAGATCAACATGGAGATGTGGGTGTTTTAGGCAGAATTTTTTACCAAATGTTTAACTATAGAAAATCAAATTGGAATTCACACGAGTGTATGATGAAGGTGTCATACTGCTTTATAGTTCTCTAAAGGTTTTCATTTCAAATTAGCAAGGAGTAACACCATTTTTTCCCCCATAAATTTACTTTTTTTAGTATTTATTAGTACATGTTCAAAATAAATGCAATCTCAAATTAGACTCCTTTTGAGCTTTGCTAGCAGATAAGTTTTCTAGTGCAGGACAAAAACACATTAAAACATGGGGAAACATAATTACAACTTCCTCTAAATGAAAGGAAAAAACAGAATTCTCAAAATTCTAAAACCTTTTTCTCTTCAGTTATATCTAGTATACACAAAAGGAAATTATCAAAATTTCTTATAAAATAAACAACCAAACTCTACAGATAACATAAATAGCAATGTTATTTCCTTAAATATTTGTTCTAGATACTTACAAAGCATTTTTTTAATGTGGTTTATAAGGTTGTGACACGTGCTGAAGGAAGAGTTCACACCCTTATTCTTAGAGATGTGAAGTTAACAGATGCAGGAGAGGTATCACTTACAGCAAAAGATTTCAGGACACAAGCGAATCTTTTTGTGAAAGGTAAGTCAGTCATTTTAATTATTCTATAGTCAGTGTTAATGGGCCATTCGCAATTCACCCTGGAATAGGATTTTAATATAGATCATATATCAAATTCGTAAGGATCATATGTACAATATTGAATAGCCTTCCTGACTAAAAAATCCATTTAATTAAAATCTTTATTCTTTAAAGAAGAGCTATGGGAAGGGTGAAGTACTGGAAATGTGCCAGACGTGGGAGGTGAATCAGTTTATTAGGATTTCCAGGGACTCATTGAAGACCAAAACATCCCATTGGCCTCAAGATAACCCACAAATACTGGCCTTTATGGTTCCACATGGCTTTTTTCTATTCTTTAGAATATCCAGAAACCTAAAAGACCACAACTACACTAGCAGTCAAGTGACATACCATTGACTATAGCCACTTACACTACTATGCAGTATATGGCTAAGAATTAAAAAAACTCCAGACTTTTCCAATTAATTTAATAATTCAAGAAAAAAATTTTAAAAATCCTTTTTTTATATAGTTATAGGTATAGTTCAGCTATAGGTTTTGTTCAGCTAAAGAAACTGAGTTTCAAGGCTTTGTGATGATTTGTGAGTAAAAACCCCATAGATGGGGATATCATTCAGTCTTATAGTAGGCTGAAAATAAGGACATTAGCTCAACATGTCTTTGAATAAAAAAGAAAAAAAACCCTTAATGAGATACATCTATGAGCATTTTTTATTATTCTGTCAAGGAAAATTTTTAAATATTATGGGACAGTTCTGTGCTAACAGAGGGCTGGCAATAATTTTGATATTT
The DNA here is from genome assembly GCF_964237585.1 of Gallinula chloropus. Classification (NCBI taxonomy): domain Eukaryota; kingdom Metazoa; phylum Chordata; class Aves; order Gruiformes; family Rallidae; genus Gallinula; species Gallinula chloropus. The sequence goes on along the minus strand of NC_140090.1, from coordinate 24,942,979 downwards.
TTTGGCAAAATCTGTTTCTTCTAGAACCCCCAGTTGAATTTACTAAACCACTTGAGGACCAGACTGTTGAAGAAGAGGCCACTGCAATATTAGAATGTGAAGTTTCCAGGGAAAATGCAAAAGTTAAATGGTTCAAAAATGGAGAAGAAATTCACAAAACAAAGAAGTATGAGATAATTTCTGATGGCAGGGTCAGAAAACTCATTATCCATGGCTGCACACTGGATGATGCAAAAACATATACCTGTGATTCTAAGGACTTTAAGACATCATGTTTCCTCAATGTAGAACGTAAGTAATTTCCAATTCTGTACAAAATGCCTAAGTACTATAAACACTATATACGAGTGTCTATGACTGGCAGTGATATCAATGTAGGCAATTCATTATTCTCTGCCAGAGACTTCCCTCTACTAAAAATTTTCTTTTCTCTTACAGCTATTCGTGTTGAGTTCCTGAAACCCCTAACAGATCTTGAAGTTAAAGAAAAAGAATCTGCTCGATTTGAATGTGAAATTTCTCGTCCAGGTGTCAAGGTCAATAATAATGTTTTTTAATATGAGTATCTCATTCAATTAGAAATGTATTGTGTTGCTAGAAAAGAGCATCTATGATGAGTACATTAATATTAATAACCATGTTGATTTGTTCTAAAACAGGTGAAATGGTTTAGGGATGGCATTGAAATTAAAAAAGGCAAAAAGTATGACATAATTTCCAAAGGTGCAGAACGCATTCTTGTCATCAGTAAATGTGTCTTTGATGATGAAGCTGAATACGCTTGTGAAGCAAAAACAGCTCGAACTTCAGGCCTACTTACTGTGATAGGTAAACACTGTTTTCGAATCTAATCTGTGAACAAGGAAAAATGGTTTTTTGATTAAAGGATTTAATTGGCTTTATAAATTCTTGTTGCAGAGGAAGAGGCTGTTTTCACAAAAAATCTTCCTGATCTGGAAGTAAATGAAAATGACACTGTAAAATTGATCTGTGAAGTTTCGAAGCCTAATGCTGAAGTTAATTGGTTTAAAGGAGATGAGGAGGTGCCTGATGGTGGTAGATTTGAACACATTTCTGATGGCCGAAAGAGAATTCTTCTCATACGTAACGCTCATCCTGAAGATGCTGGGAAATATACTTGCAAGCTCCCAAGCTCTAGTACAACAGGAAAACTCACTGTACATGGTAAGAGAATAACTTCGGTAGCCTCATTTTTCGGGGGGAAAAAATGAAAATATGAAAATTGGTAAGAATACACAAGTTGGTTTACTCTTTTCATAAGTAAAAAACCCAAAATATAATCATATATATATATATACTTTTTTTTTTTTTATTTCAGAACTTGCAGCAGAATTTCTTACCAGACCACAAAATCTTGAAGTGCTTGAAGGAGACAAAGCTGAATTTGTCTGCTCCGTATCCAAAGAGGCCATTACAGTACAGTGGCTATGGGGTGACACAGTCCTGGAGCCTAGTGATAAGTACGACATCATTTCAGATGGTAAAAAGAGAACACTTGTGGTTAAAGACTCTATTCTAGGAGATGCAGGAAAGTATACAGTCATGGTTGGTGAAGCTAAAGCTACAGCACGCCTAACAGTGATCGGTAAGATTTATTTTATCAATGTGCAGGTGCATGCTTTGTTTCATTCCTTATGCTACATGATGTTCTATTTCTTCTGTTTTCTCAATTTCAGAAAAACTCAGGATTATAACCCCCCTTAAAGACCAAGAAGTTAATGAGGGTCAAGAAATTATCTTCAACTGTGAAGTCAATAAAGAAGGTGCCAAAGAGAAGTGGTACAAAAATGATGAGGCAATATTTGATAGTGCAAAATACATTATTGTCCAGAAGGGTTTAGTTTACACTCTCAGAATCAGAGATGCACAGTTGAAAGATCAAGCTACCTATACCATCTCACTCTCAAACCAGAGAGGTGAACACGTCAAAAGCACTGCTGCCTTAGCAGTTTTAGGTAAATAACTTGCATGTGTTAAAATTATTTCATCATCCTACATTCAATTGCACACTAGGATCATGAGGATGTAAATTAATCAATTTGGGATTTTTGTCTTAACAGAGGAGGATCTCAGAATTGTTGAGCCCCTTGAAGATATTGAGACCATGGAGAAGAAAACTGTCACATTCTGGTGCAAAGTCAATCGCCTTAATGCAACCCTCAAGTGGACAAAGAATGGTGAAGAGATAACATTCAGCAAGCGTATTTTGTACAAAATTGATAAATACAAGCATTCACTCATCATTAAAGACTGTGGGTTTATAGATGAAGGTGAATACACTGTTACTGCTGGACAAGATAAATCTGTTGCAGAGCTTCTCATCACAGAAGCACCAGCAGACTTCATTGAACATCTCCGGGACCAGACCGTCACTGAATTTGATGATGCAGTCTTTACATGCCAGCTTTCCAAAGAGAAAGCCAGTGTAAGATGGTACAGAAATGGGAGAGAAATCAAAGAAGGCAAAAAGTATGTACATTTTACTATGCTTGTTAATATGCTAAGCATGCTTGCTTTAATTTGTTGCTTTCTCAGAAAACTAAAATACTGCTTACTTTTCTTGCCCATGAAGATACCAGTTTGAAAAGGATGGAAATCTGCACAGATTAATCATAAAAGACTGTAGACTAGATGATGAGTGTGAATATTCCTGTGGAGTGGATGACAGGAAATCTAGGGCAAGACTTTTTGTTGAAGGTATGAGTCAAATTAATAGAATGTTTTTCTTCATTATTTACTAATAATAGAAGCAATACATAAATAACACCAAATTAATTACCGTTTATTTCAGAAATCCCTGTTGAGATCATCCGACCCCCACAAGATATTTATGAAGCTCCTGGTGTAGATGTGATCTTCATGGCAGAGTTAAACAAAGACGGTGTGGAGGTGAAGTGGTTGAGAAACAACATGATTATTGTCCAAGGTGACAAACATCAGATGATGAGTGAAGGAAAGGTCCACAGACTGCAGGTGTGCGAGATAAAGCCCCGTGACCAAGGGGAATACAGATTTATTGCCAAAGATAAGGAAGCTAGAGCTAAGCTTGAATTAGCTGGTAAGTTGCTTTCAGGATTTTTTTCGAATTCCCAGAAGAGCTCTTTTTTTCTTGACAATGTTAGCTTCTTTGCTGACTACACAAATATATCATTTTTTAAAATAAATATTTAACTTGTCACATTGATCTTCCTTAGCTGCACCTAGAATCAAGACTGGTGATCAAAACCTTGTGGTTGATGTTGGGAAGCCTTTAACTATGACTGTTCCATATGATGCCTACCCAAGAGCAGAAGCAGAATGGTTGAAAGGGGAGGAAAGTCTGCCCACAACAACTGTTGATACAACAACTGACTGCACTACCTTCAAAATATATGAAGCAAAGAAATCAGATAAAGGAAGGTACAAAGTTATACTTCGAAACAAACATGGCCAGGCAGAAGCATTCATCAATGTAGAGGTCATTGGTATGTACTCACATTATTATAGCCTTTTTTTTTATTTATAAGCTGGGGGTAGGGGTGGGGAAAGAAGAAGATGCAATGCCCTAAAACACTGTCATATCTTTGTTAGATGTTCCGGGTCCAGTTAGAAACTTGGAAGTAACAGAAACTTATGATGGTGAAGTTGGCCTTGCCTGGCAAGAGCCAGAGAGCGATGGTGGAAGCAAAATAATAGGCTACGTCATTGAAAGACGTGACATCAAGCGTAAGACCTGGATTATGGTTACTGATCGTGCTGAAAATTGTGAATACACTGTTACTGGACTTCAGAAAGGAGGAGTGGAGTACCTCTTCCGTGTTAGTGCACGAAACAGAGTGGGCACTGGTGAGCCAGTGGAAACAGAGAGACCTGTGGAAGCTAAAAGCAAATTTGGTAAGCAGAAGCTATGAAAAACTCCGTGGTTGATGACAGTGTAAGAAAAAGCAGTACAAACTCTAACAATAGATAAAAAACACATACTTTGTTTTTCCTTTTTCTCCCTAAAATAAAATATAGAAGTTCCTGGTCCTCCTCAAAATGTAGAAGTTACCGATGTGAACAGGTTTGGTGCTACACTTACCTGGGAACCACCTGAGTATGATGGAGGATCTCCAATTACTGGCTATGTTATTGAACTGCGTAACAGAGCTTCCATCAAATGGGAGCCAACTATGACCACTGGAGCTGATGAACTTTCAGCTGTTGTGACTGATGTTGTGGAAAATGAAGAATATTTCTTCAGAGTAAGAGCTCAGAACATGGTTGGAGTTGGCAAACCAAGTCCTGCTACACGTGCAGTAAAAATTATGGACCCAATAGGTAAGAATGCAAGCATTGATTGTGATTGCATGATGATACTAGGACATTTTGTCTGTTTATGTATAATATGTGCATGAAATTTCAATTGAGAAACATGTGCTGCATATACCATGCACGTTTAGATTTTTCCTCCTTTTGACCTTCAAACATATTACAAGTACTTTGCTACCATTTGGTTCAGTAAGAACTCAAAATATTTTTGCTCTGAAATTAGGATCCAACCACAATTTTAAAAATCAGTTTAGAAAAAAATCTATACAAAGCCTTTTTAAAAAGAGTACTTCATGGTATAGACATCTGATATGCAGAATCAGTGCATTACCAGTTTGCAATAATGTATTTCTCTCACATTATTTTCAGAGAGACCAAGTCCTCCCATTAACCTTGATCACTCAGATCAAACTAAATCATCAGTGCAGCTCACATGGGAACCTCCTCTCAAAGATGGAGGAAGTCCAGTCTTAGGCTATATTGTTGAAAGGCAAGAAGAAGGAACAGACAAGTGGATTCGCTGTAACCCAAAACTAGTACCTGCTCTTACTTTCAAGGTAAGATGGTCTGTTCATCAACAAAGTACTCAGAATATGTAAATCATGTTTAATATGTGTTAGTAAATGATTACTTGTGCTTTCAGGTAACTGGATTGAAACCAGGATCCAGTTATTATTACCGAGTCTCAGCAGAAAATGCAGCTGGTGTGTCTGATCCAGCAGAGGCTATTGGACCATTAACTGCAGATGATACTTTTGGTAAACCATATGCTATTTATTACAGATAATTAATTAGATAAGACACACAATTAACATGCATCTTGTAGGTAATATGTATATTTTCACCTAATATCTATGATGCCAACTAGTATGAAAAGCCTTAGACTTTTGAGATTCTGAGCTATTTCTTCTCCATTATGAATTCTGCAGACAAATAGCTGTACTATTAGGTAGCTTGAAGAGCTAGCTTGACCTAGCTTTGTGGAAGGTGGGAGGTAACAGGAAAGAAAGGCAGAGAAGGTAATAAAAATATATACAATAAAAAGTCTAAAAAATAAAAAATCTAAACAAAGGTTTTATAATTAAAGGGAAAATTAGATCTCCCACTTGTTAACACTAAGCTGCCTTATCAACTCCCATATTTGTAAATAACGTTTAGCCAGGAGAGGTAGGGAAAGCCACATACAGATAAGCCTAGACAGCTTCAACCTGCAGACTGAGATAAAGTCAGAATCAGTCTCTCAAAAAAGCTATCATTAGCCATAAAGAAAAACATCTAAAAATTTTTAATTTACTCCATTTTTCACTTTTTCCAGTTGGACCTACAATGGACCTAAGTGCATTTAAAGATGGGCTGGAAGTTATTGTTCCCGAGCCAATCAAGATCCGTGTTCCTATCACTGGCTACCCTGTGCCAACTGCCACATGGTCTTTTGGTGACCAAGTCTTAGAAGAGGGAGATCGTGTTACAATGAAGACCACTGCCTCCTTTGCAGAACTTGTAATTACTCCAAGTGAACGTCCAGACAAGGGAATATATTCCTTAACATTAGAAAACCCCGTGTCATCTGTTTCAGGAGAAATTAATGTTAATGTCATTGGTAAGCAAACATATATATTCTAACAACAACATTCCACATTAGTATGAAATCACACACATTTCAGTAAAATAAGTATATTCAAATATTACTAAAAACAAGAAACCCATTCTCTTGTCTGTGTCCTTAAACTTATTTAGCTGTTTGAGGAAGAATGACTAAGAAAAATAAATCTGGAAGATAGATTACATAGAGATCATCTGTCAAACACCAATTACAAAATAATTTATACAATTTCTCTGATATCTAGCTCGTCCAAGTGCACCAAGAGAACTTAAAGTTTTAGACATAATCAAGAACACAGTACAGCTGTCATGGGAACCTCCAGAAGATGATGGTGGAAGTCCAGTTACTGGTTATGTAATTGAAAAACGTGAAGTAAGCCGGAAAACATGGACCAAAGTAAGTTCATTCTTTTACATTTCAATTTCTATTTGTTTCCACAAGTGTTATTGAATTTTGTGTCTTGTTTTTGTAATTGTTTTTTTGGAAATAAATTTAGAAACACATTGGAATCTTTCTTTTCTTCAGGTTATGGATCATGTTGTTGACCAAGAGTTCACTGTACCCGACCTCATCCAAGGAAAAGAATATTTATTTAGAGTTTCTGCATGCAATAAATGTGGTCCAGGAGAGCCTGCGTATATTGATGAACCTGTAAATATGTCGGCACCAGCAAGTGAGTCAACTATTTTACAATGTTGCTGATTTTCTGTTTCTGAAATCTTGCGGATTTTCAAGATAAGATGTAAAAAAATGACCGGTTTCTAAAAATCCACATATTTTTGATTTTTAATAGCTGTTCCCGATCCACCAGAGAATGTAAAATGGAGAAATCCAACATCAAAAAGCATCTTCCTAACATGGGAGCCTCCCAAATATGATGGTGGTGCCCGTATTAAGGGCTATCTGGTAGAAAAATCCCAACGTGGCACGGACAAGTGGGAGACATGCGGGGAGCCTGTTGTTGAAACAAAGTAAGTTATTTAACATCAGAAGACATATACTTTCAACTGCATGAGTCATCGTCACCACTTCAAATATCTGGATTTTTTTTTAACAGAATGGAAGTAACAAAACTCAAGGAAGGAGAGTGGTATGCATATCGGGTTAAGGCCTTGAACAGAATAGGAGCTAGCAAGCCAAGCAAGCCAACAGATGATATTCAGGCCATTGATGCAAAAGGTAATTATTTCAATCACTTAATTACAATAGCTTATTTATTTTTAGCAGTGTCCGAAATACTATTTCTATAACAATGTTTTTATTCTCTCCTAAATCAGAGGCTCCAGAAATCTTCTTAGATGTGAAGCTTCTTGCTGGACTTACTGTGAAAGCTGGAACCAAAATTGAGCTGCCAGCTAAAGTAACTGGAAAGCCTGAGCCCCAGATTACTTGGACCAAGGCTGACAAAATTTTGCGACCTGATAACAGAATCACAATTGAAACCAAACCTAATCATTCTACAGTCACTATTATAGACAGCAAGAGGAGTGACAGTGGAACCTATATTATAGAAGCTGTAAATTCCAGTGGACGTGCTACTGCTGTTGTTGAAGTTAATGTTCTTGGTATGCATGTATTTTATATTGTTTATAAAAATAATGTATGGAGGTATGCAAACAGAATATTAAAACTCACATCTTGTCCTCTACAGATAAACCTGGTCCACCAGCTGCATTTGATGTATCAGAAATCACAAATGAATCCTGCCTTCTGACATGGAATCCTCCACGAGATGATGGGGGTTCTAAAATCACCAACTATGTCCTTGAGAAAAGAGCTACAGACAGTGAAATATGGCATAAACTGTCATCAACTATTAAGGACACAAAATTCAGAGCTACCAATTTAACTCCTCATAAAGAATATGTGTTCCGAGTCAGTGCTGAGAACATGTATGGTATTGGGGAGCCAGCACAGTGTAACCCCATCATTGCAAAATATTCATTCGGTTAGTTAATTAAATTAATGTTAATTTTTTGCAATATTTTAATATGAAAAAATATATGATTGATGATTTTTTCTTTCTGTTTGTTTGTTTGTTTTGTTTTGTTTTGTTTGTTTGGTTTTGTTGGGTCTTTTTAATATATATTTATTAATGTATATAGACCCACCAGGCCCTCCAACAGGCCTCAAGCCTACAGAGGTCACTAAAGATTCCGTCACCTTAACATGGAATGAACCAGATGAAGATGGTGGCAGCCCTATAACTGGCTACTGGGTTGAAAGATACGATCCTGAGCAAGATAAATGGATAAAATGCAATAAAATGCCAGTGAAAGATACAACATTCAAGTAAGACTATAGTTAATCTGTAATAAGCCACAGACATGTAAAAATGTAACGGTAGCCTTTTAAACAAATTTTACATTTTCCTTACTCTTTTTTCCTTGCTTCCATAAATCTAGATCCAAGTAACATCTTGTGTCATTCCTTTTTTCATAATTACTTTTAAAGAAAAATGTCTTTCTGAAAGAGTAAATCACTTTTTTTTTTAAATCTTAAGCTTAATTTCTGTGGTATATGATTATTCAGGACATTCTAAAAGAGCAGACATAGCCATCTCAAGTACCAATATGAAGAAACCCTAGCATTTTTTCCTCCTGATACTCATATTAACTAAAAACCATTTACCATACAAAAATGCAAGATGGTTCTCTTAACATTGGTTTTGGTGTCATGCCACACCATTTTACTGTTGACAATATACCTATTTCAAATATTCATGATTTCATAAAACATCATTAACAGTAATTTGGGTATTTTCAGATTTTCCAGGTAAATTGTAGTATGACGAGTAGAGGGAATAATGTTTTAGGCATGAATTAATGTGTATATTTGTTTTAATTAAACTTAATTTTTATTTACAGAGTTAAAGGTCTCACAAATAAGAAGAAATATAAGTTCCGTGTCTTGGCAGAGAATCTTGCAGGACCTGGAAAACCAAGCAAGGAAACGGAGCCAATCTTAGTGAAAGACCCAATTGGTATAATAAACACATTTTAAGTGCTTTAATTTAACAACAACAAAAAAATTCTTTGTTCTTAATGTAATTAATGTTGGACTCCTGTCTAGATCCACCATGGCCTCCTGGAAAGCCAACTGTGAAAGATGTTGGGAAGACATCGTTATTCCTGAACTGGACCAAGCCAGAACATGACGGAGGGGCAAAGATCGAATCTTACGTCATTGAATTATTAAAGACCGGAACAGATGAGTGGGTGAGAGTGGCTGAAGGAGTTCCCACAACTGAACACTTCCTCAAAGGGCTTATGGAGAAACAAGAATATTCATTCCGTGTAAGAGCTGTGAACAAGGCTGGCGAGAGTGAACCGAGTGAACCCAGTGACCCTGTGCTGTGCAAGGAGAGGCTCTGTGAGTATTGTTTCAGAACATGCCACTACTGCAAATATACTGTCTGTCTTTAAAAAAGCCCCATGTCAGCCTGTGTCTGTAGATACCAAGTGAACTCTTGGACAGCTTATGAAGTATTAAAAATATGCCCTCCCCAAAAATTTAAGTTTATGTATATTCCCTGTCTTTCAGGATCTTTGATGGGAAATACACTGGCCTATTTTACCTTCTTTTTCTATTCTACAGATCCTCCTTCACCGCCTCGGTGGCTTGAGGTCATTAATATTACTAAAAACACAGCAGATCTTAAATGGACAGTCCCAGAAAAGGATGGGGGTTCCCCAATTACCAACTACATTGTTGAAAAGAGAGATGTAAGGCGGAAAGGCTGGCAGACAGTTGATACAACAGTGAAAGATACCAAATACACAGTGAGCCCACTAACTGAAGGCTCCTTGTACGTGTTCCGTGTGGCTGCAGAAAATGCCATTGGACAGAGTGACTATTGTGAAATTGAAGATTCAGTGCTTGCTAAGGATACTTTCAGTAAGTTTCGAATTTGTTTACTGAGTGATCAGTGGAAACATCCCATGTGTAATGTATTCCTGTTCTAATGTATGTATCTTTTTCTTTAGCAACCCCTGGACCACCATATGCTCTTACAATAGTTGAAGTGACAAAAGGTCATGTTGATTTGAAATGGGAACCACCCAAGAATGATGGTGGCAGACCTATTCAAAGGTAAGGTCATTTTGTGTTTGTGTAGTGTTTCCTCTAGATGACAATCTTTTCATGAATAAAGACATTTCTCTAAAAATGTTTAAATTTTAAACAGACACCTTTATATGAAAAAGAGGTTGATGGATGTAAAAGAGATGCCATATGGTCAAAGCAGTTAAGGGGTTGATTTTAAAATGTGGAAATCATGCAAATATAAATAACCTAATATGCATGAACAATGAATGTATGTCAACATCCTTAAAACAGCACCTAATAAAATCAGATTAAATTGAACTGTATATAAAATTTTAAAAAAACTTAATGAAACCGTAGTCTCCAGTTCTTCAAGACCTGTAGACACTCAGACCCATCTAGCAAGTTATGTTATTTTCCTTCTGCCTTAGTTTCTCATTCAAACTGTATAGTCAGCTAGGACGAAGCCTCATCTCTTTTCTGTTCATTCTCTCCTTTATTGCATTTTTCTAACCAACTCATTTACCCCTTTTTGTTGTTTCTAACTTGTTCTTTCCTTTGCTTTGCTTTCTAAAGTATCTGAAATTCACTTTGAATGCCAGTTTGATTTCCCTTCTTTATATTTTCATTCTTCTTCTCATCCCTACTTACAGTAATAAACAAACTGACAACTACAGAGATCTGCTCAAAGCAAAAATCATGTAATTCACATTACTTTCCCATAGCCTATCACAGGCAGAATTTTGCTAGCTGAGCAACTCAGATAATACCTGCAAATTTTTTCAGGGGCCTAATCACTGAGATCCATGCTAGCATATATACAAGTATAACTTTGAGGTTCTTTTAACTCTGCGGCTCTCTAAAACCTGAGAACACAGCAGAAATTGAGGAATTGGCTGTCAGAATTGAGTATGTCAGTAATGTCAGCCCCATTATGTCTAACATGTACCAGGACTAACAGAACTAAGTGCGTGATGTGTAAAGTTCATCAAATCTTTCACCCATTATTCTCTCTACTTTTCCATTGGCCAAACTATTCTAATCTCTATCAGTTTTATTGAGCAAAAGCCTAAAGTGTTCATATTTCAAGTCCCTGATAGTATTTTCCCCAATTTATTCAGATATGTTATTGAAAAGAAAGAAAAACTGGCCACTCGCTGGGTAAAAGCTGGCAAGACAGCTGGCCCAGACTGCAATTTCAGAGTGACGGATGTCATTGAAGGTACAGACGTACAGTTCCAGGTTCGTGCAGAAAATGAAGCTGGCTGTGGTCATCCCAGTGAACCAACTGACCTCATTCACATTGAAGATCCAACAAGTAAGTTACAATGTAATATATACTGTATGGTTTATGAAATGTGTAGAACAGCTATTCTGGGAGAAAAAATATATAATTATTTTCCATTTCTGTATGCATAATCCATATCTGTATGGATTATACAGATTATATATATTATATATAATATATAAAGATTATATATAATGAATATAGTATGTTCTTAATCCATACAGTGTATGGATTATGCAATGTGTAGAACAGCTATTCTGGGAGTAAAATGACACAATTATTTTCCATTTCTGCAGGCCCTCCTTCACCTCCTCAGGATTTACATGTCACAGATGCAGGTCGGAAGCACATTTGCATTGCATGGAAACCACCTGAGAAGAATGGTGGAAGCCCAATTATAGGCTACAATGTTGAGATGTGTGAAGCGGGAACAGAGAAATGGATGCGAATCAATTCTCGTCCAATAAAAGATCTAAAATGTAAAGTGGAGGAAGGTGTTGTTCCAGACAAGGAGTATGTGCTGAGAGTCAGAGCTGTCAATGCCGTTGGAGCTAGTGAGCCATCAGATGTCTCAGAAAAAGTTGTTGCCAAGGACCCAGACTGTAAGAATAGATTCTTTTTTATTTTTTTTTTCCCTAGATCTGCATAACTGAAAAAAGGTGTTTGTCAACACTCTAGTAATATCATACTTACTTTTACAGGTAATCCAACCATCGATCTAAAAACTCGTGACATTGTTGTTGTTAAAGGACAGAAATTAAGTATCCCAATACCCTTCAGAGCTGTTCCATCTCCAACTATAACATGGCACAAAGATGGCAAAGAACTGAAAGCTGGTGACAGAACAACAATGAAGAGTGACTACACCTCTGCACTGCTTGAAGTCATAGACAGTGTTTATGCTGATGCTGGTGTTTACACTATCACATTGGAGAACAAGCTGGCATCAACAACTGGCTCAGTCAATGTCAAAGTCATAGGTAACTAGCCACCTTCCATTCTGAAAAAGATACTTATCACCACTTGCTCCCTGCAGCTGACAGAAGGAAAGGACTAGCAAAATTCCTTTTCTGCCATATGGAAGAATCACATCAACTCAGACACATGTAGATTTCCATTAATGCCAATAAAGGCATTGATGTTGCAAAATATCACAGAAAAACTGCTTTACTTCAAGTTGGTCTAACTGGTCAGTGGTTGCTCAGATCCCAGTTATTATGAATAGTCATCATATCAAAAAGCCTATAAAAAATCTGTATATTTCTCACCTTTAGGAACATAAATTCACACATAGTGCTGTGTATAGTGCAGCACTATTTGCTTTGATTTGCTTTGTGCAAAGCAAAAAAAAAAAAAATTGTCGATGGGATATATTTTTCCATCAACTTAGTTAACTAATTTTATTATTCTTATTTAAAACAGGTCCACCTGGACAGTGCAAAGACATTAAGGCAAGCGACATTACTAAAAATTCTTGCAAAGTATCCTGGGAACCTCCAGACTTTGATGGTGGTACTCCTATTCTGCATTATGTTCTGGAACGCAGAGAAGCTGGTCGTAGGACATATATCCCAGTCATGTCTGGTGAAAATAAGCTTTCATGGCAAGTGAAAGACCTTATCCCAAACTGTGAATATTATTTCCGTGTTAAAGCTGTCAATAAGATTGGAGGAGGTGAATATCTTGAACTGAGAAATCCAATCATTGCAGAAGACCCAAAACGTAAGGGTTTTTTAACTACTAAAAGATCTAGCAAATTGAATTTTAACTAAAATCTTCATACTTTCTTTTCTCATATGGTTTTTCTTTTCCTACTCTTCCACAGAGCCTCCAGATCCTCCTGTTGACCTTGAGGTCCATAATCCAACATCAAAATCAGTAACACTTACATGGAAACCACCCCTGTTTGATGGTGGAAGCAAGATTATGGGCTATATAATAGAAAAGCTCACCAAGGGCAAAGAAAGGTGGGAGAGATGCAATGACTATCTGGTACCTCTATTAACTTATCCGGTGAAAGGTCTTGAAGAAGGAAAGGAGTACCAGTTTCGTGTTCGTGCTGAGAATGCTGCTGGCATCAGTGAGCCTTCTCGGATTACTCCTTTTGTGAAAGCTGTGGATCCTATTGGTATGAATTACTCATTTGATTATTTGTAGTAATTGCCATACATCTGCAAACATGTTGGAAGATGCTACTCCATTTAACATTCTGTTATTACAGAGGCTCCAAAAGTCTTCCTTGCTGCAAGCCTACAGTCTGGTCTTGAGGTGAAGAGAGGTGATGAGATCATACTTGAGGCACATATTTCAGGATCACCATATCCATCTATCACTTGGCTGAGGAATGATGAAGTTGTCAGACCAGAGGAAATCAAAAAGAGAGTAACAACATATACAAGGAAGAAGAAGGGTGAAGCTGAAAAAGAGGAACCTTTCCAGCTTTCACTACCTGAACGTATGAGTATTGACAACCATAAGGAAGGGGAATCTGTGCTATCAGTTCGTGATTCCATCAGAGCTGACCATGGCACATTTACAATTAAAGTGGAAAATGACCATGGTGTGGCAAAAGCCTCATGTGAAGTTAACGTGTTAGGTATGTAATGAATGTCCTCAAAAGCAATTAGTTGTTCAGCATATTGGAAAAAAAAATGTGCACAAGATAACACTCATCATTTGTCTTGCTTTACTAACAGATACACCTGGGCCTCCAGTCAATTTTGTATTTGAAGATGTGAGGAAAAATTCTGTCATTTGCAAATGGGAGCCTCCTCTTGATGATGGTGGAAGTGAAATCCTAAACTATGTACTGGAAAAGAAAGACAACACAAAAGCTGAAATGGGCTGGGTCACTGTCAGCTCAACACTCAGGCATTGCAAATTCCATGTAACAAAACTGATTGAAGGAAAAGAATATCTCTTCCGTGTATTTGCTGAAAACAGAGTTGGACCAGGGCCACCATGTGTTTCAAAACCAATGACAGCAAAAGACCCTTTCTGTAAGTTCAGATTTTGAAATATCTTTTCAGAAAATGAGTGTAAAATTACATAGACTCAGAATACTCAGCTTTGTCTGCGTGAATCTTTCCCAGAAAAAAATTGAGCAATAGAATTATTATTTATTGCACATTTTAAACCTTTGAAATAAAAGGAAATACAGAAAATATTCTAATATCAATAATAAAGAAATAAGAATGACAATCACGGTCATAAAGCTTTACACTTAAAACACTTCACATCAGAATTCTCTGTGTTTAGTAGTTTAATACTCTAACTAATTCTCTGTGTTTAATAGTCTTAAAGAGAGAACTGCTGCAAGTTTAATTAGTGATTGCAGTTAGGAATCAAGGTTTCTAAGAAAGAGAGTAGAACTATGAATGACTTAAAATAGCCATTTCTCATATCTTAATTCTCTTAGCTTTCAGTAAACTCTGAAGACAGCAGTGATGACAAAATTGCAATTGTATCTTTTCAGCTCCACCAGATCCACCTAATAAGCCTGATGTGCAAGATGTTACCAGCAACAGTATGTTGGTTAAATGGAATGAGCCAAAAGACAATGGCAGCCCAATCATCGGATATTGGATTGAAAAACGTGAAATTAATAGTACTCACTGGGCTCGAGTCAACAGGAATCTTGTAAATGCTCTGGAAATAAAAGTTGAAGGACTGTTGGAAGGATTAACGTACATTTTTAGAGTATGTGCTGAAAATGCAGCTGGCCCTGGTAAATTTAGTCCACCATCAGATCCAAAAACTGCACAGGACCCAATAAGTAAGTAGCTTAGCAGGAGCTAATAGCAGATGGGTGACAGAATAGGATTCATAGCCTTTAACTTTGATTTACACCTTTTTATTTAATAGTGCCACCTGGTCCACCGATTCCAAGGATTGCTGATACAAGTTCAACTTCTATTGAGTTAGAATGGGAACCTCCTGCATATAATGGTGGTGGAGATATCACTGGTTACCATGTATACAAACAACTGGTGGGAGTAAATGAGTGGTCACGTTGCACGGAGAAACCAGTTAAGGTTCGCCAGTATACTGTTAAAGAAGTCAGAGAAGGTGCAGACTATAAACTCCGTGTTACTGCACTTAATGCAGCTGGTGAAGGACCACCTGGTGAAACTGAACCCGTAACAGTTGCAGAACCTAAAGGTATTGCAATTCTACTATTTTCAAGAAATGTTCAACTGCCTAAAATGTAGATTTAAATCTCTCCCTTGAACTAATTAACTCTTTATCTCTCTTCTACAGAGCCTCCCACTGTTGAGCTGGATGTTTCTGTCAAAGCAGGCATTCAGATCATGGCTGGACAAACTATTAAGATTCCTGCTACTGTGACAGGGCGTCCTACTCCCACCATTGTATGGGCTGTAGAGGATGGTGAATTAGACAAAGATCGAGTTGTTATAGAAAATGTTGGGACAAAATCTGAGTTAACCATTAAGAATGCATTGAGAAAAGACCATGGAAGATATGTAATTACTGCTACCAATAGCAGTGGTTCCAAATCTGCAGGAACCAGAGTAGAAGTATTTGGTAAGAAAAACATTTTCTGAAATCAGCTGAGCATTTCTTTTGGTGAGATAATCTTTGGGCTTTATCCTACTCATTTGTTTGATTTTTCAGATGTTCCTGGGCCAGTCCTTGACCTAAAACCAGTGGTCACAAACAGAAAGATGTGTTTGCTTAACTGGTCTGATCCTGAAGATGATGGTGGCAGTGATATCATAGGCTTCATTGTTGAACGGAAGGATGCCAAAATGCATACATGGAGACTAGCTGTAGACACAGAGAGATCTAAATGTGATATTACAGGTCTAGTTGAAGGGCAGGAGTATAAATTCCGTGTTAGTGCCAAGAACAAGTTTGGTACTGGTCCACCTGTTGAAATAGGGCCTATTCTTGCAGTTGATCCATTAGGTAAGTTGACTAACTTTATGGGTTATTTAAAACAAATGTTAAATATAGTGTAATAAACCAGTATTGTTGTGTAAATTGTTTTCTGTACAGAAAGTATATTTACTTTTCTACTACCTGGATAAGCCATCTTCCTTAGATTATTTACTTTGTTCAGATCTCTGAATCAGTTCTGCAAAACTACTATGGTTCTTTATGTAACAAAAAACTGATGTCTACTGAGTGACTACTTGTTATACTTTTATCCACATACATGAGACAATTTATACTATCCCACAATGATACTCAGATAATTTGCATGCGTAAGCTATGGCTTTAAAGAACCAGAGATACTGTGTTCATATGATTAACAAATATCTGGTTTTTTCATGTTTTGGGCTTTTATTCATTATGATTTATCTTTGATAATAGGTCCTCCAACAGCACCTGAGAGGTTTATGTACACAGAGAGGACAAAGTCAACCATCACACTTGATTGGAAGCCTCCACGTAGTGATGGTGGCAGTCCTGTCTTGGGTTACATTGTTGAGAAGAGGAGACACGATTCAAAAGACTATGAAAGAGTTAATGCAAGGCTCTGTCCAAAAACATCTCTTCTTGTTGAAAACCTTGATGAACTTCATATGTATGAATTCCGTGTCAAAGCTGTCAATGCTATTGGAGAAAGTGAACCATCATTGCCCCTCAATGTAGTTATACAAGATGATGAAGGTATATCTGCTTAAAGAAATCCATGCACATATATCCGGAACACCACAAGGTAATTTCAGTTTCATCTCAATCTTCACGCTAACAATTTTCTTTTTCTTTTCAGTACCTCCCACTGTTACGTTACGCTTGGCTGTGAGAGGAGATACTATCAAAGTGAAGGCAGGAGAACCAGTTAATATTCCTGCTGATGTGACAGGTCTGCCAATGCCAAAGATTGAATGGGACAAGAATGAAGTTTTAATTGACCAAACATCCAGTGCACTTAAGATAACCAAGGAAGAAGTATCTAGAAGTGAAGCAAAAACTGAACTTATCTTGCCAGCAGCAATGAGGAGTGATAAAGGCACTTACACTGTGAGAGCTTCCAATCGTCTTGGCACTGCATTTCGCAATGTGCATGTTGAAGTGTATGGTAAGAATGCAACATTGTAATAAAATGACAGCTAATAAAATGCTTTTGCCTTTTTCTAAATGTAATTCTATGCTTTGTTTTCATCCAGATCGTCCTTCTCCACCAAGAAATCTTGCTGTTTCTGATATTAAAGCAGAATCATGCTATTTAACATGGGACGCCCCTCTTGATAATGGTGGTAGTGAAATTACCCATTACATTATTGAGAAACGTGATGCTAGTAGGAAGAAATCTGAGTGGGAAGAAGTCTCCAAAAGTGCTGTTGAAAGAAGATTTGGGGTAAGTTATAAAATATCTTTATTACTTTAATATACATTAAAAAATAACAGTAGTACACATCTAGTTAAAACTTTCATTTGCATAAATAGCTGTACCTGTGCTCCATTTAGACTCCAGCATTACTGAATGTTGCCCATCTATGTATGTGTGTTTTCTTCATGTGACAAAAGAAGCAGTTTTCTTTTGCTACTTTATCTCAGCTGAGTTTAGAATACCTCTTCCTTTCTATTTCGCAGCATTATTCATACCTTGACCAACAGAAAAAATAAACATGATGAAATTTTTATTTATGTTTGAAATAAGACTATCCTTTGGTCATCACATGCAGCTGTGTAGTACATGTACATATGGAGTCTCACTGACATACAAGAGAATTTAAATTTAAAAAATGCATAACTTCAAATAACTTTATTCTGAAAGTGATGAACTATTCATTTAAATCTTATTTTTCAGGTATGGAATCTTGTAACAAATGAAAAATATCAATTTAGAGTCCGAGCTGTAAACAAATATGGAATAAGTGATGAATGCCTCTCAGAAAAAGTTGTTATTAAGGATCCTTATGGCCTTCCTGGACCTCCTGGAAAGCCAAAAATTTTAGATCGCACCAGATCATCAATGCTAGTGACTTGGGAGCCTCCTTTGAACAATGGTGGCAGTCCAATAACTGGCTATTGGTTGGAAAAGAGAGAGGTGGGAGGTGTGTACTGGTCACGTGTTAACAGGGCTCCAGTGACAAAACCATCAGTAAAAGGTCTAGAGTACAACGTGCTTCGTTTGGCTGAAGGTGTTGAATACCAGTTTAGAGTTATGGCTGAAAATCTTGCTGGAATTGGCCCTCCCAGTGAACCATCAGATCCTGCCTTAGCAGCAGATCCCATATGTAAGTATATGATTTGTATGACTATTTTTAAAAGACTACATCACACCAGAACCAAAATGTGCTATTATTACTTGTAATGAATTTACTGCATTTAATCCAATGCTTTGCTTTCATTAAAACAATATATAAAATATTGGTATACAGTAGTTTCCTGATTTGTTGGTTTTCACTGTTTTAAAAATAATTAACATTAATTAAATTTTTGTGTGAACAATAAACTGTGATTACATCAATACAAACATTGCTATATAAACTTCAGAATCAGGTTTTTATATGTTTTTTCTTTATTATTAAAAGGATCAATCTTTATGTCTTGTAGCTTAAGTATCCCTTAATAATCTAAGTGATAAATATATAATTATTATGCATGTTCTAGTATCATACACTCTATGTATGACAGAAGAAAATTGAAATGCTTGCATTCTAGAAACCTTTCAGAAAAATATAGGTAGACACTAACTCTCAGGTAATTTTCACTTGCTCTTGTCTTACAAGTTGTGCCTGGTCCACCATCTTGCCCAGAGGTCAAAGACAAAACTAAATCATCTGTAGCTCTTGCATGGAAGCCTCCACAAAAGGATGGTGGCAGTCCTATAAAAGGATATATTGTTGAAATGCAAGATGAAGGTAGTACTGACTGGAAGAAGGTGAACGAAGGAGACAAACTCTTTCCTACTTGTGAATGTGTTATTCCCAACTTGAAAGAGCTCAGAAAATACCGATTTAGGGTGAAAGCTGTAAATGCTGCTGGAGAATCAGAACCAAGTCCTGCAACATCAGAAATACCTGTCCAAGATATTCTAGGTAAGTGTTCTATGAATTAATTTAGGCATTTCTATCTAAATGCCACCTACTGATGCTAATGCTCAAGCCAGATGCCAAGCAAGACAAAGACAAAACAGAATAATTATGCAAACATGTAATAAAAGATTGATACATATTTTTGAAAGTGTCATGACCATTACCAGGGCAGGTTCCATTAGAAAATTGATGAGTACCTAAGGAAATAATCTGTATTTTATGAAAATAATTACTACAAACATTTCTGTTTGTATACTTCTCAGCTTCCATTTTGAACACCCAACCTTTCTTACATAAACACACATTCTGCCTGTTTATGTGGGGGTTTATGTCTGTGCTGACAGAAATTTACTTAAAGTAGCTTTTAAAATTTATGTATCAAAATATTTTTGCAGAGGAACCAGAAATATTCCTTGACATTGGAGCACAGGATTTCCTCTCTTGCCGTGCTGGTACAACAATTAAAATCCCAGCCGTTGTCAAGGGTCGTCCAGTTCCAAAAACGTTTTGGGAGTTTGAAGGAAAAGCAAAGACAACAGCAAAGGTTAGTAAAAGAAAGATATTATTTATCTTTTCTGCATGTCTTTCTAGACTGTTAAGCCCACCCTGGTTTATATTTACACTATTTTCCTTTGTTTACAGGAGGGAGGTCATAATGTACCTGAAGAAGCTCAGGTAAAGCAAACACATTTTGTAACTTCAGTATTGCTGCATTTTTTGCAAACATAAAATTGATCTATTCTCTTTCTTTCTGTAACACACAGGTGGAAGCAACTGATACACGTTCAACAATTATCATCCC
Organism: Gallinula chloropus; assembly: GCF_964237585.1. NCBI lineage: Eukaryota > Metazoa > Chordata > Aves > Gruiformes > Rallidae > Gallinula > Gallinula chloropus. The sequence continues at coordinate 24,922,919 of NC_140090.1, read as the reverse complement.
AGAGTGCAACAGAAGTCACTCTGGAAGATACAGTATTACAGCGAAGAACAAAGCAGGACAGAAAACTGTTCATGTCAGAGTCAATGTGCTTGGTAAGGCTAACACATATTGAAGTATTCAAATGGTAGCTTTTAGTCTTGTTTTTCTACATACTTACGTAAAATTGTTTCTGTTGTGCTTTTACCTTAACAGATGTCCCAGGTCCACCAAAAGACCTAAAAGTAAGTGATATCACAAGAGGTAGTTGCAAACTTTCATGGAAGATGCCAGATGATGATGGTGGAGACAGAATCAGAGGCTATGTTATAGAGAAAAGAACTATTGATGGGAAAGCCTGGACTAAAGTCAATGCAAACTGTGGAAGTACTTCTTTTGTTGTACCCGATCTCATATCTGGGCAAGAGTATTTCTTCCGGGTACGTGCTGAAAATCGTTTCGGAGTTGGTCCTCCTGTAGAAACCATCCAACGAACCACAGCCAGGGATCCAATCCGTAAGTGAAATCAAAGTAAAGAAAATTCTTTAAAACCAGATTGGATTGTACAGTCGATTTATTTACATTTCTGTTTTGTTTGTGAAGATCCTCCTGATCCACCTATTAAACTGAAGATCGGTCTTGTAACCAAGAACACAGTGAGCTTGACGTGGAAACCACCAAAGAATGATGGTGGAGCTCCTGTTACACATTATAACGTTGAATGTCTCCGCTGGGATCGTACTGGAGAAGTGAAAGAGACTTGGAAGCAATGTAACAGACGTGATGTGGAGGAAACAAAGTTTACTGTTGAGGATCTTGTAGAAGGTGGAGAATATGAATTCAGAGTCAAAGCTGTAAATATAGCGGGTCCTAGTAGACCTTCAGCCACAGTTGGCCCACTTGTTGTCAAAGACCAGACATGTAAGTACTAATTGATACTAGTATATACAAATTTCATTTTCAAATTATGAAGTATTTCTGTATACTAATTTTTTTTTCAACATTTCATTGTAGGTCCACCATCTATTGAACTGAAAGAATTTATGGAGGTTGAAGAAGGGACAGATGTTAACATTGTGGCTAAGATAAAGGGTGTACCCTTCCCCACATTAACATGGCTAAAAGCTTCTCCAAAGAAACCAGATGACAAAACACCAGTGTCGTATGATCAACACGTCAACAAGATTGTTGCTGAAGATACTTGCACTTTATTGATTCAACAGTCTCGCAGAAGTGATACAGGCTTATATACTATAACAGCTGTAAATAATCTGGGAACTGCTTCAAAGGAGATGAGACTGAACGTTTTGGGTAGATATCAAGAACTCTTATGCATTGCATAAATTTATAGCATTCATGTCATACTTTGTTTTAATAGGATTTGAATTAATTCTTCTTTATAAAAATGTATCTTTTAGGTCGTCCTGGACCTCCAGTCGGACCTATTAAATTTGAATCCATTTTGGCTGATAAAATGACGATATCATGGCTTCCTCCATTAGATGATGGTGGTTCTAAGATTACAAACTATGTTATAGAGAAAAAAGAAGCAAATAGGAGGACATGGGTACCTGTTACTAATGAGCCCAAGGAATGCTTATTCACTGTTCCCAAATTGATGGAAGGCCATGAGTATGTGTTCCGCATTATGGCACAAAACAAATACGGTATTGGAGAACCCTTGGATAGTGAACCAGAAACAGCACGAAATCTTTTCAGTAAGTTGTATTATGCTTTCAGATTATGTCAGTTGTTTTCATACACTGCTATTTGTACAAAATAGAATACCTTGAAGAGGTTTAGAATTAGCAGTGAGTTCCTAAAAGCATCTGTCGTAATTAAAACTATTTTTCTCTCTCCTTATATATTAAAATATTATCTCAGACTTTTAAGGTTTTAAATATACAAATAAGTATTTCTCTCATAAGATTCAGGTTATTCTACCATATTTGAGGCATTATTGAACTTACTGATCAGAAAGAGTCGATTTTCTGCCTTCAGTTCAGACCAAATAACTCTGATGTAGAAGAAACCTTAGGCTAGCAAGAGAAAAATCATTCTTAACACATCCAAGGTTATGCTGGGCACTGAATTAAATAGTGACCCAGGAAGGAATGAAAATGAAGGATAGATATTTTGTTTTAAAGTTTATCTACCAGAATAGGGATGGGAAGGAGAATGAGGGAAGAAATCTCATGCCGATAGGTAGCTACTGAATGCCAGTATGTTAGCACATGAGTGCATAGCTCTGTTTTCTAATCTAGCTATTTCCATCTTCCTTTAGTGTTTTGGGTTTTTTTACAAGCTATGTGTGGATTTTTTCCCCAGCTGTTCCTGGGCCTTGTGACAAGCCAACAGTTAGCAGTATAACTCGTGACTCAATGACTGTAAACTGGGAAGAACCAGAACATGATGGTGGCTCTCCTATTACTGGCTACTGGTTGGAGCGCAAAGAGACTACCGGAAAGAGATGGACCAGGGTTAATCGTGATCCTATCAAACCTATGACACTGGGGGTTTCATACAAAGTTACAGGTCTAATTGAAGGCTCTGAATATCAGTTCCGTGTTTCAGCTATTAATGCAGCTGGTGTTGGTCCACCAAGCATGCCATCTGATCCAGCCATTGCAAGAGATCCTATAGGTAAATATTTTACATTCCTATTTTTGAATTTGAAAATGTTCAAATGAGAACATGGAACATAATGGCATGATGATATTTTTCAGCCCCACCAGGCCCTCCTATTCCAAAAGTTACTGATTGGACAAAGTCTTCTGTAGACTTGGAGTGGACTCCACCACTAAAAGATGGTGGTTCTAGGGTCACTGGTTATATTGTTGAGTATAAGGAAGAAGGAAAGGAAGAATGGGAACGGGTAAGTGGAAAACTATTACAGAATCTGCCTTTCTCCTGTTGATGTGTCTATCAAAAGAAATCCCTCCAGAAATTGCACATTTTACAGATTTTCATTATGCAAGCTGCTTTTTAGAAGTTCATAATTTTGCACCATGATTAGCTTCATAGATTTAAAATATAAGACCAAATTAAAAGTAAGTAATTGCTCCTCCACAACATAAAATTAACTGCAGTTTCCTAAACTTAGAATTTTTAATTTTTCTTTTTAAAGATGTAAGAAATTATGTAGGTAATTTTTTAATAATTAGATTGCATATAAGACCAAGTTACAACTGGCAGAAAAGTAAGTAGTACTGCTATAAGGCTGTGCTACATCATTTGCAGCTTCTATATCCCTACATTTTCCTACTGTTTCCACTTACTGATTTTATTTTTTCAATAAGGTATTACTGAATATTTTGCTGCAGTAATGTATTCCTGAATGTTTAATTGATGCATACCTTGGCTATTTTTTTTATATCCATAAACATTTGGGTGCATTTTAAGCAATACCTAAATTTCCCACTCTGTTTCCAGGTAAACAGGTTTTATATTGGGGTTAAAAAAGTAAAGCTTGAGTTTTGGGTGGAATTTTTTTGGCCAGTCTTACTTCTAAGAATGTATTTGTCCAGTAAGACATGTAATTCTTCTTAGATCACAGACTACTGTAATTGCTGTTACATTCTTGTCAGAATTAACAAAAAGGTGAATCTTCCGAATGGCTTGTATGTCCATGTTCTGTATTTCTTTACATACCTTATGAAGAATTCGAAGTGAGCTAGACCCATGTATTCTTAAGACTGTCCTGTATTTGTAAATCTGAAACAACATCTGATTTAAGATTTGTTTCAAACATCGCAAATAAATTGATGATACCTTGATGTTAGCTGATTCTATAATATTTTTTCCAGGTAAAAGATAAAGAAATTAGAGGAACCAAGTTCGTTGTAGCAGGATTAAAAGAAGGATGTTTTTACAAATTCAGAGTTAGAGCGGTGAATGCTGCTGGCATCGGAGAACCAGGAGAAGTTACAGATATAATTGAAATGAAGGACAGAATAGGTATTTATCACTTACATTTACATTTTTAGTACCCTTAAGTCAAAGTGTGAAAAAAAATATTAATACTATTTTTTTGGTTCACCTCCCACAGTGGCTCCTGATATTAATTTGGATGCAAGCGTCAGAGACAGAATTGTTGTTCATGCTGGAGGAGTAATTCGGATTATAGCATATGTCTCAGGAAAGCCACCTCCAACAGTGACTTGGAGTAGGGACGACCACGCTTTACCAGAAGAAGCCAAAATTGAAGAAACAGCTATTAGTTCTTCCTTGGTCATCAAGAATTGCAAAAGGAGTCACCAGGGTACCTACACTCTTCTTGCTAAAAACGAAGGTGGTGAGCGGAAGAAGACTATTATTGTCGATGTGCTAGGTAAATAGCAGCTTCAGTCCTCGTGAACAAGTTACATTTCATAACACTTAGCATGCATACTTCAATATGCCCATTTCTTCTTTGCTTTCAGATGTTCCGGGTCCAGTTGGAATGCCATTCCTTACTGAGAACCTAACCAATGACTCTTGTAAATTGACATGGTTTACTCCAGAAGATGATGGCGGTTCTCCTATTACCAACTATATAATTGAAAAACGTGAATCTGACCATAGAGCTTGGACTCCAGTAAGCTACACAGTTACAAGACAGAATGCGACTGTTCAGGGACTCACTGAAGGGAAAGCCTACTTTTTCCGAATTGCAGCTGAGAATATAATTGGCATGGGTCCATTCACAGAGACAACAAAAGAGATTGTCATTAGAGATCCAATAAGTAAGTATTTTTTCATGTTTGGATTACTGTCATATGAGAGAAATATGCAAAAAGAAAGCATTTACCATATTTCTTTTTGTGTTTATTCACAGCTGTTCCTGACCGTCCAGAAGACCTGGAAGTAAAAGCAGTTACCAAGAACTCTGTCACATTAACTTGGAATCCTCCAAAATATAATGGAGGTTCAGATATCACCATGTATGTTCTAGAGAGCCGTCTCATTGGAAAAGAGAAATTCCACAAAGTTACAAAGGAGAAAATGCTTGATAGAAAATACACTGTGGAAGGCTTGAAAGAGGGTGACACCTATGAATATCGTGTGAGTGCCTGCAATATTGTGGGGCAAGGCAAGCCATCATTTTGCACAAAACCAATCACATGCAAGGATGAAATTGGTATGTAACGTTTTTTAATATTTTGAAAACAGTGATTATATTTACTCATTCCTCCCTTTTTGTTAATATTGTTATTTGACATTTGTGGGCATTGTGTTTTTTAATATCATCTTTCAGCTCCTCCAACGCTTGACCTTGACTTCAGAGACAAGCTTATCGTTCGGGTTGGTGAAGCTTTTAGCCTGACTGGACGTTACTCAGGCAAGCCTGCACCAAAGGTTACTTGGACAAAGGATGATGTTGTTGTGAAAGAAAATGACCGTACAAAGATCAAGACAACTCCTACAACTCTTTGCTTGGGAATACTAAAATCTGTCCGTGCAGACTCAGGCAAATATTGTGTTACTGTAGAGAACAGCACAGGATCAAGGAAAGGATTTTGTCAAGTTAATGTTGTTGGTATGTTTTCCTGAACATTATTATCTGTGATTTTTAGTAGTGATTAGAATTAATTGAATTATATACAATAAATATATAAATACTAAAATCTGTTCTTTATTACAATTGTTTGATTTACTGCATTCATATTTAGAGTTAAATACTATTTATTAATTTGAGCACATCATTAACTGTGGGTTAGTTTATTCAGTATGAATAATTTAATGTCTTCACATTTTAAAAATGGCAATGCTTTAGAAAATGTCTATCACCAAATATCTTATAAACATAAAGGAATCAAATCCAGTGAGTTGAACACATATTAAAGAGGTATAATGTTGAGGTCTTGATTCCTTATGAAGACTTTGATGCCAAGTTTCTACTTTCATAATATATTTATTGTATTAACACTGGTTAATCTATGTCATTATGTGAGGTTCATATAAAATCATGGGTATGCTTTATTTTTTCTTAAACAGATCGCCCATCACCTCCAGTAGGCCCAGTTATATTTGATGAAGTTCATAAAGACTATATGGTAGTTTCCTGGAAACCTCCATTAGATGATGGAGGCAGTGAAATTACGAACTACATTATTGAGAAGAAGGATGCACACAGAGACCTGTGGATGCCAGTTACATCTGCCACAGTAAAGACAACATGCAAAATTCCTAAGTTGCTTGAAGGAAGAGAATATCAAATTCGAATTTATGCTGAAAATCTTTATGGTATAAGTGATCCTCTCATATCTGATGAGATGAAAGCCAAGGACCGTTTCCGTATGTTATTTATTTGCTATCTAACTTTGATACTTTAATCTTTACTCTGTTTATAGCGCTCATAAACTTTTTCTACCTCCCTTTCCCAGGTGTTCCTGATGCACCTGAGCAACCAATCATTAAGAATGTTACCAAAGACTCTGCAGTAGTGGTTTGGAAGAAACCGTATGATGGAGGCAAACCAATAACAAACTATATTGTAGAAAAGAAGGAAACAATGGCTACAAGATGGGTCAGAGTTACCAAAGACCCAATTTTTCCCAGTACTGAGTTCAAAGTACCTGACCTCCTTGAAGGCTGTCAATATGAATTCCGTGTTTCAGCAGAAAATGAAGTTGGCGTTGGTGAACCTAGTCCACCATCAAAGCCAATTTTTGCTAGAGATCCAATTGGTAAAGTATTAAGATCCATTCCTCATTGAAATTTTAATGCACTCTTCATTTCAGTCGGAAAATTATTTTAATATTTTCCTTTTTTTCCCTTGTGTGTGTGTGTCTTTTTTTTTTTTAAACAGCAAAACCAAGTCCACCTGTTAATCCAGAAGCAGTAGATAAAACTAAAAATTCAGTTGATTTATGTTGGCAACCCCCACGCCATGATGGTAATGGCAAGATAATTGGCTACCTTGTTGAGTACCAGAAAGTTGGAGATGAAGAATGGAAAAAAGCCAATCTTACAGCAGATTCTTGCCCTGAAACAAAATACAAAGTCACTGGCCTTACTGAGGGTTTAACCTATAAATTCAGGGTCAAGGCAGTCAATGCAGCAGGTGAATCTGAACCAGCCTATGTTCCTGATCCAGTAGAAGTAAAGGACAGACTTGGTGAGTTTAATAAAATCGGATGCTTAACTAAGATCTTTTTATTATCCCTGCTTTTCTAAAAACATACCATTTTGATTCCAGAACCTCCTGAGCTGATACTTGATGCTAATATGGCCCGAGAACAGCATGTAAAAGCTGGTGATACCCTGAGACTTAGTGCTGTTATTAAAGGTGTTCCATTCCCAAAAGTTACTTGGAAGAAAGAAGATCATGAGGTGTCACCCAAAGCTGATATTGAAGTTACAGGAGTTGGCAGTAAGCTTGAAATTCGTAACACTGTCCATGAAGATGGTGGAATTTACTCCCTGACAGTTGAAAATCCAGCTGGTTCGAAGACTGTTTCAGTAAAAGTTGTTGTCTTAGGTAATCTTTATGATAGTCCCTTTATACCGCATGTTTTTATTCTATAATTAAAAATTAAGAAATAAAGGAATATTGGGAAAACATCAATAAACCAAGTTATAAGAAATACACAGAAAAAGGACTAAAAATTACATTAAATATATTAATTTCCCTTGAAATTTACTAAGTTTTTAAAAAAATGCTTTGTCTATAAAATAAATAACAGAGCCAATTTTTATCACTATTAGATAAGCCTGGTCCACCCAGAAATCTGCAAATCAGTGAAGTTAGAAGCGATTCTTGCTATATCACTTGGATGGAACCAGAAGACGATGGTGGCTCTGTCATTACCAACTATGTGGTGGAAAGAAAAGATGTAGCTTCTGCACAGTGGGTAGCCATTTCATCATCCTCCAAGAAACGCAGTCACATGGCTAAATATCTGATGGAAGGCACTCAGTATCTCTTCCGAGTTGCAGCTGAGAATCAGTTTGGTAGAGGTCCATATGTGGAAACACTCAAGCCTATTAAAGCTATGGATCCACTACGTAAGTGTTTTTCAGTTACAGAATTTGTTTTATTCATATTGTTTTGGAAATTTTTGAGATTATCTTGGTACTGTTGTGAAGGTGGTACGCTGTTACCATAGATTGGGCATCATAGTAACCATTTTGGTTTTGTATTTTAAAAGATCCACCGGGGCCACCAAAGAATCTGCATCATGTAGATGTTGACAAGACTGAAGTTTCCCTTGTTTGGAATCGACCAGATCGTGATGGTGGTGCTGAGATAACTGGATATTTGGTGGAATATCAAGAAGATGGTGCAGACGAGTGGACAAAGTTCCAGACAGTCCCTATGCTAGACTGTGTTGTTACAGGTCTACAAAAAGGAAAAATATACAAATTTCGTGTGAAAGCTCAGAATATTGTTGGTCTTAGCCTTCCAGATACAACTATACCAATAGAGTGTCAGGAAAAACTAGGTAAATTTTAGTTTTTCAAGTTGCTTAACTGATTCTTTCTCTTTTTCTTTGAGCATTTCCCCTGAAAAAATCATTTCTATTTTTCTCTAATTTCAGTACCTCCATCTGTGGAACTAGATGTGAAATTAATTGAAGGTCTTGTTGTTAAAGCTGGCACCACAGTGAGGCTTCCTGCAATTATGAGAGGTGTGCCAGTTCCCACTGCAAAATGGGTTACTGATAGTGTTGAAATTAAAACTGATGGCAGACACAAGATTGAGACTGACAATTATTCAACTGTACTCACCATCAAAGACTGTATAAGAAAAGATACCGGAGAATATCTACTCACAGTTTCTAATGCAGCTGGCAGCAAAACTGTCGCTCTACATCTTACAGTTTTGGATGTTCCTGGGCCACCAACTGGTCCTATTAATATTCTTGAAGTAACACCAGAACATATGGTTATTTCTTGGCGCCCTCCTAAAGATGATGGTGGGAGTCCTATAATAAATTATATTGTTGAGAAGCGTCAATCAAAGAAAGAAACCTGGGGAGTCGTCAGCTCTGGAACAAGTCACACAAAAATTAAGATTCCGCGACTGCAGAAAGGCTGTGAATATATTTTCCGTGTTCGGGCAGAAAATAAGATGGGCATTGGTGCACCCCTTGATTCAGAACCAACAGTTGCTAAACATATGTTTGATCCACCATCTCCACCTGGTAAACCAACTGTTTATGATATCACAGAAAATGCTGCAACAGTATCTTGGACCCTACCAAAATCTGATGGTGGAACTCCAATAACTGGTTATATACTCGAACGTCGGGAAGCATCTGGAAAATGGGTCCGTGTCAATAAGACACCAATACTTGATATGAAATACAGAGTCACTGGTCTTTTTGAAGGCAACACATATGAATTCAGAGTTTTTGCAGAAAATATGGTGGGCTTAAGCAAACCATCTCCAAGCTCTGATCCAATAAAAGCGTCACGTCCTATCACTCCTCCTGGACCACCTATAAATCCAAAATTAAAAGACAAAACTAAAGAAACAGCTGATCTTGTGTGGACAAAGCCCCTCAAAGATGGTGGGAGCCCAATTCTGGGATACATTGTGGAATGTCAGAAAACGGGAACTACGCAGTGGAATAGGATTAATAAGGATGAACTCATTAGACAGTGTGCTTTCAGAGTACCTGGGTTAATAGAAGGAAATGAATATAAATTCCGAATCAAAGCAGTCAACATTGTGGGAGAGGGAGAACCAAGAGAACTGGCAGAAACTGTACTTGCAAAGGATATTCTTTCTCCTCCAGAAATAAGCCTAGATGTGACCTGTCGAGATTTAATTACCGTCCGAGTAGGCCAAACAATCCGTATTACTGGTAAAGTAAAAGGCAGGCCAGATCCTGACATAACGTGGTCTAAAGATGGCAAAGTGCTAGTCCAAGAAAAAAATCTTGAAATAGTCCATGATCTACCTAATGTTGAACTGCAAGTGAAAGAAGCTAAAAGATCTGATCATGGCAAATACATAATAACAGCTAAGAACAGCTGTGGACATGCTCAAGCTTTTGCTGTTGTTAATGTACTTGACAGACCTGGACCGTGTCAAAACCTGAAAATAAGCTACGTCACAAAAGATTCTTGTATGATTTCTTGGGAGAGTCCAGTGGATAATGGTGGCTCTGAAATTACAAATTACATAGTAGAGTATCGTCAACCAAATCAGAGGGGGTGGTCAATTGTCTCCTCTGATATCACTAAACGATTAGTAAAGGCAAATCTTATAGAGAACCGTGAATACTTCTTCAGAGTTTGTGCAGAAAACAAAATAGGTCCAGGTCCTTGTATTGAGACCAAGACTCCCATCCTTGCAATCAATCCTATTGACAAGCCTGGAGAGCCTGAAAATCTTCACATTGCAGAGAAAGGAAAGACATTTGTATATCTGAAATGGAGAAGGCCAGATTATGATGGTGGAAGTCCCAATTTAAGTTATCATGTTGAGAGAAAACTGAAAGATTCAGATGAATGGGAAAGAGTTCACAAAGGCAGCATTAAGGAAACACACTACATGGTAGATAAATGTATTGAAAATAAGATTTACCAATTTCGAGTTCAAACCAAGAATGAGGCAGGTGAAAGTGACTGGGTAAAAACAGCTGAAGTTGTTGTGAAGGAAGATTTGCAGAAACCAGTGCTAGATTTGAAGTTAAGTGGGGTGCTAACTGTGAAAGCAGGTGACACAATTAGAATTGAGGCTGGAGTCAGAGGAAAACCACAGCCTGAAGTTGTATGGACAAAAGACAAAGATGCCACAGATCTAACCAGATCTCCAAGAGTCAGTATTGAAACAACTGCTGATACATCTAAGTTTGTTCTCACAAAATCAAGGCGGAGTGATGGTGGGAAATATGTGATTACTGCAACTAACACAGCTGGTAGTTTCGTAGCATATGCTACTGTTATTGTCTTGGATAAACCAGGTCCTGTAAGAAACCTGAAAGTTACTGACATTTCAAGTGACAGATGTACTGTTACTTGGGACCCTCCAGAAGATGACGGTGGTTGTGAAATACAGAACTACATCCTGGAAAAATGTGAAAGCAAGCGTATGGTTTGGTCTACATACTCTTCCTCTGTCTTAACGAACTATGCAAATGTGACACGTCTCATTGAAGGTAATGAATATATATTCAGAGTTCGTGCAGAGAATAAAATGGGCACTGGTCCACCAACAGAAACACATCCAATTATTGCAAAAACAAAATATGATAGACCTGGACGCCCGGACCCTCCAGATGTCACAAGAGTTAGCAAAGAAGAGATGACTGTAGTTTGGAATCCACCAGAATATGATGGTGGCAAATCAATTACAGGATACATTTTAGAGAAGAAAGAGAAACGATCACTAAGATGGGTTCCTGTTACTAAGACTCCAATCCCAGAGAGACGCAAGAAGGTTACTAATCTTATCCCTGGTCATGAATATCAGTTCCGTGTCAGTGCTGAAAATGAAGTTGGACTTGGAGAGCCAAGCTTGCCATCAAGACCTGTAGTAGCAAAAGACCCAATAGGTATCATAGCACTGTATTCTACTTTTTTTTTAAAATTTTAATATAACAGATTGCACAACTGTACTCTTATCTGTAACTTTTATTGTTTTTCAGAACCACCTGGTCCTCCCACAAATTTGAGAGTGGTTGACAGCACAAAGAGTTCTATAACCCTTGGCTGGGGAAAACCAGTGTATGATGGTGGTGCTCCAATTATTGGATATGTTGTGGAAATTAGACCAAAAGTTGAGGGTGCTGATCCTGAAGCAGGATGGAAACGATGCAATGTTGCTGCCCAAGTTATTCATACAGAATTTACAGCCACCAGCCTGGATGAGAACCAACTATATGAGTTCAGAGTTTCTGCCCAAAACCAGGTTGGCCTCGGCAGACCAGCTGAACTGAAAGAAGCTGTGTCTCCCAAAGAAATACTTGGTGAGTTTTCCCATCCTCTTTATGAGTTTTTCACATAGAATCTTTATTTGCTCTGATTTTATTTTATTTCATATGCTAAATCATCCTGTTTTCTGGCTGGGGTAGTTAATTTTCACAAAAAGCTGGGAGTGGACACAGCCAGGATAGTTGACCCAAGCTAGCCAAAGGAGTATTCCATACCATATGATGACATGCTCAGTATATAATAGGGAGCTGGCTGGAGAGGAGGGGCCACTGCTTGGGGGCAAGCTAGATATTGAACTCCAGGGGAGAGAAAATTGCACTCTGTATCATCCACTTTGTATATTCTTTTTTGAGTATTGCTATTGTTTTCCTCTTATTTGCTTTCCTAGTAAACTGTCCTTCTCCCAAACCATGAGTTTCATCTTTTTCTTCCAATTCTCCTCCCCATCCCACCAGGAAGAGGTCATTGAACAAGTGGCTGCTGTGGCTAAACCACAACATAAACTTTGATTTCTATTTCTTTAATTTTGTCTTTCAGAACCTCCTGAGATTGAGTTGGATGCAAGCATGAGAAAATTAGTCACAGTCAGGGCAGGCTGCCCAATCAGACTTTTTGCCATTATCAGGGGTCGCCCAGCACCAAAGGTTACCTGGAGAAGAATGGGTATTGATAATGTTATCAGAAAAGGACAAGTTGATCTTGTTGACACCATGGCCTTTTGTGTAATCCCTGATTCAACACGTGACGACTCAGGCAAATATTCATTGACACTTGTTAATGCAGCTGGAGAAAAGGCTGTATTTGTGAATGTCAGAGTCCTGGGTAAGTAATGAGAGAAATACTTTTAGATAATTTTTTTAACAATATTGAATGTTCATTGCAGGAATTTTTATGATACCACCCCCAACCCCCCTCAGGTGCTAGTTTCTGAGCACCATTACATCAGTTTACGTTAACTCTCCCTGTATAGGAAATTGCTAGTCCCCTTTAATTTTGACTTATTAAAGAACAAAAGGCTAGCATATATTGAAATTTCTTTATAGATACTCCTGGACCTGTGTCAGACTTCAAGGTTTCAGATGTCACCAAGATGTCATGCCATCTTTCATGGGCACCTCCAGAGAATGATGGTGGTAGCCCAGTGACTCATTACATCCTGCAGAAACGAGAAGCTGACAGGAAGACCTGGGGAACAGTCACTGCAGAACTAAAGAAAACTAGTTTCCAAATAGCCAACCTTGTACCTGGAAATGAGTATTTCTTTAGAGTAACAGCAGTAAATGAATATGGGTCAGGTGTTCCAAGTGACATACCAAAACCAGTTCTAGCAACAGATCCCCTAAGTAAGTATTCATTTATGCACTTTTTGTTTAATTCTCTAATCTTTAATAAGATTTTGAATTTTTTTAAAGTCAGTGTTGCTAAATTGGACAATGCTACTAACTACTCAATGATCAATATAAGTATTTCTGTGACATTTCCTTTCAAAGAATACAACATATAGTACCTTTACAATTATGAAGAATTTTTGTTCTTTTCTATATTGTCCTTGATGAGTTAGCATGGATAGCAGCCAATGATTCAATAAACGCCCAATAGTGAAAAAATCTTGTGAATTCAATTTTTAATGGGCTTTTTTTTTCCTGCCCCTGAAAGGTGAACCTGACCCACCAAGAAAACTTGAAGTTACTGAAATCACAAAGAACAGTGCTACTTTAGGCTGGCTGCCACCACTGCGTGATGGAGGCTCGAAGATTGATGGATACATTGTTAGTTACAAAGAAGATGAGCAACCAGCTGATCGCTGGACAGAATATTCAGTTGTAAAAGATCTCTCCATTGTTGTAGCTGGTCTGAAAGAGGGAAAGAAGTACAAGTTTAGAGTGGCAGCTAGAAATGCTGTAGGAGTTAGTTTGCCAAGAGAAACTGAAGGAATATTTGAAATTAAAGAACAACTCAGTAAGTAACAATTTAAATACTACCTGTGTTGTACTATTCTGATTTAACAATGAAATGAGCAAGAATTTTAGTTGAGGGGGTCCCAGAAACACATATGCTTTATGAAGTCATCTGGAGGATTATTATTAACTGTATTGAATATTTTGACACATCAGAAAGGATAAGAGTTGACCCTAATTGAGAATTATTAGAATTTGGCAGGCATGTTTTCAGTTGCAACCAGAAGATAAAACTAAGGAGAAAAAGTAAATATCTTCAATGAACTTAAAATGAAAGAAAAAAGAGTCAGAGTGGTAGCTCAAGAGATAAATGGGGCAAATAGTGGGACTTGTTTTAAAATAAGAGAAAATAAGTTGTTTATATTGTAGAGTTGGTTGAGAATGTAAATTTCAAGACAGGAGAACAGGTTGACTTCATTAAGATAGTGGAGTCCCTGAGGCACTGGAAGACAGAGGTAAGGGGCAACTGAAAAGAACCTTCTTCATTTGTGACATGGGAAGAGGAAGATAGAGGTATAGGAGCAAAAGAGAATGAAAACTAGACAATGGCAGGTAAAAAACTACATAAAACATACTGGCGGGTTTCTTTTGGACAAAATTGGAAAGATTTTGTGCAAAAGGAGAAGGGGATCTACTTGAATAATTCAAGGGTATAAAATGATTGACTGTGGAAATGGGTTTAGTTCAGTGAGAGCTCGTCTTCCATTTCTCCTCCTTCACTTTTGCCTTGTAGAAAGTCAGCAATTAGTGAACAAGTTCCACATATAAAGAGGAATTGTGTATCATGCATTAATAGTGGACAGGTCTCTACATAAACATAAGAAGGCAATTGAAACTCAAAAATATTCTCATATATACCATTCAAGATCGTGAAAGTAAGACTGGAATAGATATTGCCCACTGCAGAATGTCTAGTTGTTTGTAAGTGTAACTTAAATTTAAAAATATCAAGTCATTACTGGTGATTCCACTGGAGAGAGAAGCAGAGGACTTTCACATGAATACAAAACAAAAAGTAAACTAATATGGGACAGAAATTGAATTTATTTGTCTGTGTGTGTGTTTTTTTTTCCAGTTCCACCGAAGATCCTGATGCCTGACCATGTTCACATTAAAGCTGGAAAGAAACTGAGAATTGAAGCTCATGTATATGGGAAGCCTCAGCCAGTCTGTAAATGGTTGAAAGGAGATCAAGATGTAGTTACATCCAGTCGCCTTGCTGTGCATAAGGCAGAAAAGTCTTCTGTTCTTATCATTAAGGATGTGACTAGAAAAGATTCTGATTTTTACACTCTTAATGCAGAAAATAGCTCTGGTACTGATAGTCAGAAAATCAGAGTGATAGTCATGGGTATGTCCCATTTGATTATATTTATGCAGCTTTATACAAAAATATTTTTAGTGTATTCCAGTGGTTGTAATTTTCTTTCATCCCCATTTCTTAATTCATTTTTTTAATGCAGATAAACCCGGTCCACCACAACCTCCATTTGATATTTCTGAAATAGATGCTGATGCATGCACACTTGCATGGCATATACCTCTCGAAGATGGTGGCAGTAACATTACAAACTATATAGTTGAGAAGTGTGATGTAAGCCGAGGAGACTGGGTAACAGCTTTGGCTTCTGTCACAAAGACAAGCTGCAGAATTGGAAAACTGATTCCTGGAGAAGAGTATATGTTCCGTGTTCGGGCTGAAAATCGTTTTGGGATTTCTGAACCACTTACTTCTGGCAAGATGATTGCAAAGTTCCCATTTGGTATGTCAGGTTTTAATAGAAGCATTTTTCTTTTTGGTCCTCCTGATAAGAAAACACATGACTGATATCCATCTTTATATTTCTTTCTAGATGTTCCTAGTGAACCAAAGAACGCACGTATTACCAAGGTCAATAAGGACTGCATTTTTGTTGCCTGGGATAAACCAGATAGTGATGGAGGCAGTCCAATCACTGGTTATCTCATTGAGCGCAAAGAAAGAAACAGTTTACTGTGGGTGAAAGCCAATGACACAGCTGTGCGCTCCACAGAATACCCTTGTGTGGGGCTGATTGAAGGTCTTGAGTATACTTTCCGAATTTATGCATTGAACAGAGCTGGAGCGAGTAAACCTAGCAAACCAACTGAGTTTGTCACAGCCAGAGCACCAGTTGGTAAGCCAGACATATGAATAATTTCCAAGAGACTACTGTTTGTATGGTCATTTTCAATTATCTGCAACTCTCTATCTTCAGTTTGCCCTTACATCTGTATTTTAATGTTTACTGTGACTGCACTGTGAGTGCACTGTATGGGTATTTAGTAAAGCAGTAAATGGGATCCAGCACTATTAAAGCCATTTTTTATATGTTAGCTTTTTGGCAAAACAGACTGTAAAATGATCTCATTTGCCATAGATCCCCCCGGAAAGCCTGAAGTTATTGATGTCACTAAAAGTACTGCATCACTGGTATGGACAAGGCCAAAGCATGATGGTGGAAGCAAACTTATTGGCTACTTTGTTGAAGCTTGCAAATTGCCTGGTGATAAGTGGGTTCGGTGCAATACAACTCCACATCAAATACCCCTAGAAGAGTACACTGCTACTGATTTGGAAGAAAATGCTCAGTACCAATTTAGAGCCATTGCCAAGACAGCAGTTAACATCAGCCGACCTTCAGAACCTTCTGATCCAGTCACCATTCATCCAGAAAATGGTAAGAAATGTAAAAGCATTTGGGAACTGATAAGAGTCTGTGCATACATTCAGGTGAAAAATGAGATGTTTGTCTCTTACTAGATTAACTAGTTTCTTTCTTTTCAGTTCCCCCCAGAATAGAGTTGGATCTGTCTATGCAATCACAACTTACAGTAAAAGCTGGAACTAATGTGCGCCTGGAGGCAAATGTTTATGGCAAGCCAATGCCAACAATCGCCTGGACAAAAGACAAAGATGTTTTAAAGCCATCTGAAGGTGTTAAGATCACTTCTAAGAGAAATCTTGCTACAGTTGAGTTGTTCAGTGTTAACAGGAAGCAAACAGGCGATTATACTATTACTGCTGAAAATGCAAGTGGATCAAAGTCAGCAACAATTAAGCTTAAAGTACTTGGTAAGCTAAAGACTGTATGTTAATAAATATGTCTATAGTTAAATGATATAGCAAGAGATTGAGGCATAACTATGTGATGTTAATTCTTCTAGATAAACCAGGGCCACCAGCTTCTGTTAAAATCAAACACATGTATGCAGATCGTGCAATGCTTTCTTGGGAGCCTCCTCTGGAAGATGGAGGCTCAGAAATTACTAACTACATTGTAGACAAGCGTGAAACAAGCAGACCAAACTGGGCCCAAGTCAGTGCCAATGTACCCATTACAAGCTGCACTGTGGAGAAATTAATAGAAGGACATGAGTATCAGTTCCGCATATGTGCTGAAAACAAATATGGTGTTGGAGACCCTATCTTGACTGAACCAGCAGTTGCTAAGAACCCATATGGTAAGTGCATTGTGGGGTATCTTCATTAGTCACTGGGGTTTCTTGTGCATTTATAAATGTGAACATAACTTTCGAATAAATCTTCACAGATGTACCCGGACCTTGTGATCCTCCAGTAATTAGCAATGTAACGAAAGACTTCATGACTGTTAGCTGGAAGCCACCAGCTAGTGATGGTGGATCCCCAATAACTGGTTATATACTTGAGAAGCGTGAAACTAAGGCTCTTAACTGGACAAAGGTAAACAGAAAGCCTGTCATTGAAAGAACTGTAAAGGCTACTGGACTCCAAGAAGGAACAGAATATGAGTTCCGGGTGACAGCATTGAATAAGGCTGGACCTGGCAAGCCTAGTGCACCATCTAAAGCAGTGTATGCTCGTGATCCTCAATGTAAGCTAAAAGTCTCATATATTTTCCATGGTTGTTTCCAAATACTTTTGCACAGTATTTAGAATGATAACTTTATGTTATTTTAATTCTCAGATCCTCCTGGCCCTCCTGCTTTCCCAAAAGTGGTTGATACTACTCGTAGTTCTATAAGCTTGTCATGGAGCAAACCAGCATATGATGGAGGAAGCCCTATTATTGGTTATCTAGTGGAAGCAAAAAGAGCTGACACAGACAACTGGGTCAGATGCAATCTACCCAAGAACTTACAGGCTACGCACTTTGTGGTAACAGGGCTGATAGAAGATACAGAGTACCAGTTCCGCATTTATGCTGTCAATAAGATTGGATACAGCGATCCCAGCGATGTTCCTGATAAACACACTGCCAAAGACATTTTAAGTATGTTCACTGAAAAGAAATTACCTTGTTGACTTTTGCTTTAGATCTTAGGACGGGTTCCAAAGACAGGGTTTGTCACAGGTCAAAGATTGATTTGGAATGTGTCATTTCTCAAAAAATGTAAGCAAAAGTGGATAATTTGGATGAGAATAGGGCAGTTAGGAACTGAGTAGAATCTGCTTTTTTCATTTGCATGCTAGATAGTCTTCTACCTTCTATTTGGGGTCTCCAGGAAGTTTTTTTCTAGTCCTAAAATTAGACTTTGTGGATATCTCTTCTATCCTTAAAACTTTGAATATTCCTCATGCCTTCTAAATAATTTGAAGCCAAGATTACTATTTTAAGCATCTGTGTGGCACACTAATTTTATGAAACTTACTCTTTAAAAGCCATCCTGGCTCCTATATGCAATTTGCTGTATGTACAAAAGCATTGCTTCACGGATCTGTTTTGATTTGAGATAAGCACTTCAGTCCAAGAGGCTTTGAAACTCTGTTGAATTCTTGAAAAACTTGTTTTTTTCATATGACAAGTAATATAAGTGGTGGGAAAGGCAGAAAAAAGGAAGTTAAATCAGTGCAAAAGAATGCCAAGTTTGCAGATTATCTTGAAATGGGACTCACTAACGTCATCATGTCCATAAGAACAAGTTGGCTAATGTATTGAAATGACAGTGAAGGGGAACTTTCTGTTATAGTAACTTTCATGATAGTCTTAATGACAATGTTTCCTTTCCTTTCCTTTCCTTTCCTTTCCTTTCCTTTCCTTTCCTTTCCTTTCCTTTCCTTTCCTTTCCTTTCCTTTCCTTTCCTTTCCTTTCCTTTCCTTTCCTTTCCTTTCCTTTCCTTTCCTTTCCTTTCCTTTCCTTTCCTTTCCTTTCCTTTCCTTTCCTTCCCTTCCCTTCCCTTCCCTTCCCTTCCCTTCCCTTCCCTTCCCTTCCCTTCCCTTCCCTTCCCTTCCCTTCCCTTCCCTTCCCTTCCCTTCCCTTCCCTTCCCTTCCCTTCCCTTCCCTTCCCTTCCCTTCCCTTCCCTTCCCTTCCCTTCCCTTCCCTTCCCTTCCCTTCCCTTCCCTTCCCTTCCCTTCCCTTCCCTTCCCTTCCCTTCCCTTCCCTTCCCTTCCCTTCCCTTCCCTTCCCTTCCCTTCCCTTCCCTTCCCTTCCCTTCCCTTTCCTTTCCCTTTCCTTTCCCTTTCCTTTCCCTTTCCTTTCCCTTTCCTTTCCCTTTCCTTTCCCTTTCCTTTCCCTTTCCTTCCTCTTCCTCTTCCTCTTCCTCTTCCTCTTCCTCTTCCTCTTCGTCAAACACACAGTTCCTCCGGAAGGAGAACTTGATGCAGAACTAAGGAAAGTTCTTGTCTTACGAGCTGGAGTCACAATGAGACTCTATGTGCCAGTAAGAGGACGACCACCTCCAAAGATTACATGGTCTAAAGTGGGTGCCAACCTAAGAGATAGACAAGGATTAGATATCAAGTCAACTGATTTTGATACCTTCCTGCGTTGTGAAAATGTAAACAAATATGATGCTGGAAAATATGTCCTCAGTCTGGAGAACAGCTGTGGCAAAAAGGCATACACCATTGTCGTAAAAGTACTCGGTAAGAATCAGGATTTTCCCCAATATAATAACTTTTTAACTGATAATATTTTTAATTTTCTTTATTAAATCAAATCTGGCATGGTTGTGTTTATCTAGATACTCCGGGCCCTCCAATTAACCTGATTGTAAAGGAAGCATCTAAGGATTCTGCCTTCATTACATGGGAACCTCCACTAATAGACGGTGGCAGTCCAATCACAAATTATGTTGTTGAAAAACGGGATGCAGAAAGAAAGTCGTGGTCTACAGTAACAACAGAATGCCCAAAGACAAGCTACAGGATAACTAACTTAGAAGAAGGGAAATCTTACTTCTTCAGGGTTTTTGCTGAAAATGAATATGGTATTGGTGACCCCTGTGAGACTCGTGATGCTGTTAAAGCTTCTGGTGAGAAAAAATTAGTCCATTTCACCTATTTTGGAATTCAAATAATTTTTATTTCCAGCTTGAATGGACACTTACTATGCTTTTCTTTTTCCTAGAAACACCTGGACCAGTTGTGGATCTAAAAGCTTCAGCAGTAACAAAATCATCATGCAATTTAGTATGGAAAAAACCTATCAGTGATGGTGGAAGCCGTATTTTTGCATACACAGTCGAGGTCCTAATTGGTGAAGATAAATGGCAAGAAGTCATGCGGGCAAAGAACCTACATTTTTCAATGAGAGACCTAAAAGAAGGACAAGAATACACTTTCAGAGTGAGAGCCCAAAATGATGCTGGGTATGGAACTCCAACAGAACTCACAATTGTGGCAAGAGATGATGTTGGTAAGAAACAACTTAGGATAATTAATTCAAAGCTTTACTTACCCTAATTACACTTGTGTCTCCTGAGTCTACTATGCACATGTACAAAACAGATGTCTTTAAAACAGCATCTTAATTCCATCACAAAGTTTATACATAGTTGAATAATCAATTTCATTTATCTCTACAGTGGCACCTGATCTTGATTTAAGAGATCTACCGGATTTGTGCTATACAGCTAAAGAGGGTAGCAATTTCCGTCTTAAAATCCCAATTAAAGGCAAGCCTGTCCCAGCTGTAACTTGGAAGAAAGATGAAGACCAGGCACTTACTGAGAGTGGAAGAGTTGCATTTGAATCTACAGCAGTTAACACCACACTTGTGGTACATGACTGCCAGAAAGCTGATGCTGGAAAATACACAATAACTCTGAAAAATGTTGTTGGCAGCAAGGAAGGCACTATTTCTGTGAAAGTTGTTGGCAAACCTGGCATACCAACAGGTCCTGTGAAATTTGAAGAAGTCACAGCCGATGCTATAACCTTAAAGTGGGGCCCTCCAAAAGATGATGGAGGTTCAGAAATCACTAATTATGTCCTAGAAAAGAGAGATAACATAAACAATAAGTGGGTGACCTGTGCCTCTGCAGTCCAGAAAACCACATTTAGAGTTACAAGACTTCATGAAGGAAATGAATATACATTCAGGATCAGGGCTGAAAATAAATATGGAGTAGGTGAAGGTCTTAAATCTGACCCTGTCATTGCAAAGCACCCATTTGGTAAGTAGGCATTATAATTTTCAAATTCTTTTTGAAAATGTTTTCAAGGTAATATTTATTTTTACATTACTGCATTTTTTTACATTATTTAGATGTGCCAGATGCTCCTCCACCTCCCAACATTGTTGATGTTAGGCATGAATCTGTAGCTTTAACTTGGACTGATCCCAGAAGAACTGGAGGCTCACCAATCACAGGTATACTCCAAAA
The DNA here is from genome assembly GCF_964237585.1 of Gallinula chloropus. Taxonomy (NCBI): domain Eukaryota; kingdom Metazoa; phylum Chordata; class Aves; order Gruiformes; family Rallidae; genus Gallinula; species Gallinula chloropus. Next base: position 24,901,507 of record NC_140090.1, on the reverse strand, counting down.
GTGTCTCTAGTATTTTAATTTTTCATAGTGCTTTCTCTCTGTCAAAGGGTAAGATAAAACAATCAGGTATTTATGCTTTGATTGATTGATTGATTGATGATTTCACTGGTTTGCTTTTTAAACAAGTCAGAAAAAACAGAATATTTTTGCACAGAGCAAAAACATGTAAAGAGAGAAAAACAAACTCATGTATACATTAACATTATTTGGGACTATGAATTTGGCAGTTTTCATTTACAAGTATTGCATTGTTGCAATTACATACATATGTAACGTATGTCCTCTGGTTTTCAGTGTCCCTCTTGCACAATGCCTATGTGACATGGCATACAGGCAGTATGATGTTTCACAGCGCTATGAGAATTGAAGATTTTTAGAAAAACCCTTATATTTTCATCTTACCATTTATCTTCTAGGTTATCATATTGAATTCAAAGAAAGAAACAGTCTTCTGTGGAAGAGAGCAAATAAAACACCAATAAGAATGAAAGATTTCAGAGTGACAGGATTAACTGAAGGTCTGGAGTATGAATTCAGAGTCATGGCAATCAATATGGCTGGAGTAGGTAAACCAAGCCTGCCATCTGAACCAGTTGTGGCACTTGATCCTATTGGTAAGTCATCAGGAAAAAAAAAAAAAAAAGGAAATTCCAAACTTTGGAATAACTTATATTTGGTCACTATTTATTGTTTTTTTCTTCTAGATCCCCCTGGGAAACCTGAAGTTATCAATGTAACCAGGAACTCAGTAACACTCATTTGGACAGAACCAAAATATGATGGTGGACATAAGTTAACTGGCTATATTGTTGAAAAGCGTGACTTACCCTCCAAAACTTGGACAAAAGCAAATCATGTGAATGTTCCAGATTGTGCATTTACTGTAACTGACCTCACTGAAGGCTCCAAATATGAGTTCAGAATTAGAGCAAAGAACACTGCTGGAGCTATCAGTCCTCCATCTGAATCCACTGGAACCATAATATGCAAGGATGAATATGGTATGTAGATGAAATTAAAAATGTAGTATTTATCCTTTCCCTTTTCCTTCCCCTTCTCCTTCCTCTTCCCCATCCCATATTCTTGTTATAACAGTTGGGGGGGATTGTTTGTTTGTTTTCACAGAGTCACCAAGTATTGTTATTGATCCTACTTTGAAGGAAGGCTTAACAGTAAAAGCAGGAGAGACCATTACAGTGTCTGCTATCAGTATCCGTGGCAAACCACCTCCAACTTCAGCATGGTCTAAAGCTGGAAAAGATTTTAGACCTTCAGAGCTTGTGCACATTGAAACGACACCAACTTCTTCTACTCTAACTGTCAAATATGCAGCCAGAAAAGATTCTGGAGAATACACAATCACTGCAACCAATCCTTTTGGCACTAAGCAGGAAAGCGTACATGTGAAAGTTCTAGATGTACCAGGACCTCCAGGGCCTATTGAGATCAGCAACGTTTCAGCAGAAAAAGCAACTCTCACGTGGTCACCTCCTGCAGAAGATGGTGGATCACCAATCAAATCCTATGTTCTTGAAAAGAGAGAAACTAGCCGACTGCTCTGGACATTGGTTGCTGAAAATATTGAAAGCTGTAGGCATGTTGTTAGCAAGCTCATTCAAGGAAATGAATATGTTTTCCGTGTCTCAGCAGTGAATCAATATGGAAAGGGTGAACCAGTACAATCAGAACCAGTTAAAATGGTGGATAGATTTGGTACGTAGAACAACCTAAGACATTCCATATTGTGTTTATTAATCTCTGAATATTTTATTTTTTTCTTTAATTGTACTTTTTTCTTCCTTAACAGGTCCCCCAGGCCCTCCTGGAAAACCAGAAGTAACAAATGTCACTAAAAATACTGTCACGGTTACCTGGAAAAGGCCAGTAGATGATGGTGGAAGTGAAATCACAGGTTACTATGTGGAGCGAAGAGAAAAGAAAGGTTTAAGATGGGTCAGAGCAACAAAGAAAACAGTTTCAGATCTTAGATGCAAAGTAACTGGTCTGCTGGAAGGAAATGAATATGAATTCCGTGTCAGTGCAGAAAATAGAGCAGGAGTTGGACCACCAAGTGATGTTTCGAAATCCGTCATATGCAAAGATGTTGCATGTTAGTATCATGCCTTTTCTTTTTTGGGCTTGGGTGGTATGTGTGGAAAGCACACTCAGACAATGTAAGAATGACTCCCTCTGTAACATTATGTTTTATCTTTCCTACCTTTGCAGATCCACCTGGTCCACCTGCAAATCCAAGAGTGACTGATACTACAAAGACAAGTGCATCTTTAGCCTGGAGCAAGCCTCACTATGACGGTGGTCTTGACATCACTGGCTATATAGTAGAGCATCAAAAGGAAGGAGAAGAAGAATGGGTAAAAGACACAACAGGGACTGCTTTAAGAATCACTCAGTTTGTTGTTGCTCCTCTGCAGACAGGAGCTAAATATAACTTCAGAATTTCTGCCATGAATGCTGCAGGTGTTGGTGAACCAGCAATAATTCCAAGTGTGGAAATCAAAGACCGGGAAGAGATTCCCGACTTTGAATTAGATGCTGAGCTAAGAAGAACACTTGTTGTTAGAGCTGGATTAACTATTCGCATTTTTGTGCCAATTAAAGGACGTCCAACTCCAGAAGTTACATGGACAAAAGATGATGTTTCACTCAAAGGACGTGCCAGTATTGAAAATACAGACTCTTTTACACTCCTGATTGTCACAGAGTGCACCAGATACGATGCAGGAAAATACGTAATGACTCTTGAAAATGCTGCTGGTAAGAAGACTGGCTTTGTAAATGTAAAAGTCTTGGATACACCAGGTCCACCGATAAACCTTAAGCCTAGAGAAATAACCAAAGACAGCATTACCCTCCAATGGGATATGCCTCTGATAGATGGTGGTTCACGTATAACAAACTATATTGTTGAGAAACGGGAATCAACTCGGAAAGCATATTCAACAGTCACAACCAACTGCCAGAAGTGTTCCTTCAGAATTCCTAATTTGGCTGAGGGGTGTGAATACTATTTCAGAGTGCTGGCTGAAAATGAGTATGGTATTGGTGAACCAGCTGAAACTTCAGAACCAGTAAGAGCTTCTGAGGCACCATCCCCACCTGAGAGCCTTAATATTATGGATGTAACCCGGAACTCAGTTAGCCTGGCTTGGCCAAAACCAGAACACGATGGTGGCAGCAAGATCACTGGGTATGTCATTGAAGCACAGAGAAAAGGAACCAACCAGTGGGCACACATCACCACCGTGAAAACACTGGACTGTGTAGTAAAGAACCTAACTGAAAATGAAGAGTATACTTTCCAGGTTATGGCAGTTAACAGTGCTGGAAGAAGTGCCCCAAGAGAAAGCAGGCCAGTTATCATCAAGGAGCAAACGATGCTACCAGAGTTTGACCTCCGTGGTATCTACCAGAAAACAGTCATTGCCAAAGCTGGTGACAATATCAAGATTGAAATCCCTGTGCTTGGTCGTCCAAGACCTACTGTGACTTGGAAGAAAGAAGACCAGATACTTAAGCAAACACAAAGAGTAAATTATGAAAATACTGCAACAGCAACCATACTAACCATCAATGAATGTAAACGAAGTGATAGTGGCCAATATCCACTGTCAGCTAAAAACATTGTTGGAGAAGTTAGTGAAGTAATCACAGTTCAGGTTCATGACATACCTGGACCTCCTACTGGACCAATCAAATTTGATGAAATTTCATCTGACTTCCTAACATTCTCATGGGAGCCTCCTTTGAATGATGGTGGTGTACCAATAAGTAACTATGTTGTAGAAATGCGTCAGACTGACAGTACCACATGGACTGAATTGGCAACCACAGTGATACGTACTACATTTAAAGCCACTCGTCTTACTACTGGAGTTGAGTATCAGTTCCGTGTTAAAGCTCAAAACAGATATGGAATTGGCCCACCCATTACTTCAGAGTCTATAGTTGCCAACTACCCATTTAAGGTACCTGGGCCTCCTGGCACTCCTCAGGTGATTGCAGTCACCAAAGAAACCATGACCATTAGCTGGAATGAGCCAGTTACTGACGGTGGAAGCCCAATTCTGGGATATCATATTGAAAGAAAAGAACGAAATAGCATTCTTTGGCAGACTGTAAGCAAAATGCTGGTATCAGGCAATATCTTTAAATCAACTGGACTTACTGATGGCATTGCATATGAATTCCGTGTTATAGCTGAAAATCTGGCTGGGAAGAGTAAACCAAGCAAACCATCTGAGCCTGTGTTTGCCCTAGACCCAATAGATCCACCTGGTAAGCCAATACCTCTGAACATTACAAGACATGCAGTTACACTGAAGTGGACTAAACCAGAATATAATGGAGGTTTTAAGATAACTGGCTACACTGTTGAAAAGAGAGACCTTCCCAATGGCCGTTGGCTGAAGGCTAATTTCAGCAACATACTAGAGACTGAATTCACTGTAAGTGGTTTGACAGAAGATGCTGCCTATGAATTCCGTGTGATTGCAAGAAATGCTGGTGGGGCTGTTAGTCAGCCCTCTGAGCCATCAGATGCAATAACTTGTAGAGATGACATTGAAGCACCAAGGATAAGGGTAGATGCCAAATACAAAGACACTTTAGTGCTGAAAGCAGGTGAAGCTTTCAGACTTGAGGCTGATGTTTCGGGTCGCCCTCCACCAACTATGACATGGACAAAAGGAGAAAAAGAACTTGAAGACACAGCAAAACTAGAAATAAAAATAGCAGATTTCTCTACTGTTCTTATCAATAAAGATTCTTCAAGAAGAGATGGCGGTGCCTACACACTTACTGCAACAAATCCTGGTGGCTTTGCCAAGCATATCTTCAATGTTAAAGTTCTTGATAGACCTGGTCCCCCAGAAGGTCCTTTGGCTGTGTCTGAAGTCACTGCAGAGAAGTGTGTGCTGTCATGGCTACCTCCACTGGATGACGGAGGAGCAAAAATTGACCATTATGTGGTTGAAAAACGAGAAACCAGTAGACTGGCATGGACAGCTGTAGCCACTGAAGTTCCCTTAACTAAACTGAAGGTTACTAAGCTGTTAAAGGGCAATGAATATGTCTTCCGTGTTATGGCTGTTAACAAATATGGAGTTGGTGAGCCTCTGGAATCAGAGCCCATTCTTGCAGTAAATCCATATGTGCCACCTGATCCACCTAAAACACCCGAAGTTACAGCAATTACAAAAGATTCTATGGTTGTCTGTTGGGGACACCCTGATTCTGATGGTGGGAGCCCAATAACGAACTATATTGTGGAACGTCGGGACAGGGCTGGTCTACGGTGGGTGAAATGTAACAAACGTGTTGTTACTGACTTACGTTATAAAGTGTCTGGACTGACAGAAGGCCATGAATATGAATACAGAGTCATGGCTGAAAACGCTGCTGGAGTCAGTGAGCCAAGCCCAACAAGTCCATTCTATAAAGCTTGTGACACTGTATTTAAGCCTGGTCCCCCAGGTAATCCTCGTGTTTTGGATAGCAGCAAGTCCTCAATTACAATAGCGTGGAACAAACCAATATATGATGGTGGTTCAGAGATCACAGGTTACATGGTTGAGATTGCACTACCTGAAGAAGATGAGTGGAAGATTGTAACTCCACCAGTAGGTCTAAAGGCGACTTCTTTTACCATCACTGACCTGAAAGAAAATCAGGAGTATAAAATACGGATATATGCTATGAACTCTGAGGGTCTTGGAGAACCTGCTCTTGTTCCTGGAACTCCAAAAGCTGAAGAAAGAATGCTACCTCCAGAGATTGAACTTGATGCAGAACTACGGAAAGTTGTCACTATCAGAGCTTGCTGTACTCTAAGGCTCTTTGTCCCAATTAAAGGAAGACCAGCACCTGAAGTAAAATGGACAAGAGAACATGGAGAATCTCTGGATAGAGCAAACATTGAATCAACAAGCTCTTATACTCTACTTATTGTTGAAAATGTAAATAGATTTGATAGTGGCAAATACATACTGACAATTGAAAACAGCTCAGGTAGCAAGTCAGCATTTGTGAATGTCAGAGTTCTTGATACTCCAGGGGCACCTCAAGATTTGAAAATAAAAGAAGTTACAAAATCATCAGTTACACTCACATGGGAGCCTCCTCTCATAGATGGTGGCTCTAAAATAAAAAACTACATTGTTGAAAAACGTGAATCAACAAGAAAAGCCTATTCAACTGTTAATGCAAATTGCCACAAGACAAGCTGGAAAGTCGATTCACTGCAAGAAGGTTGCAACTACTACTTCAGAGTCCTAGCTGAAAATGAGTATGGCATAGGCCTTCCAGTTGAAACTTCAGAATCAGTAAAAGTATCAGAAAGACCTCTTCCACCAGGGAAAATAACTTTGGTGGATGTGACAAGAAATAGCGTATCCTTATCTTGGGAAAAGCCTGAACATGATGGTGGTAGCAGAATTCTAGGATACATTGTAGAAATGCAAAGCAAAGGAAGTGAAAAGTGGTCAACTTGTGCTACAGTAAAAGTTACTGAAGCCACTATAACAGGATTGATCCAAGGTGAAGAATACACTTTCCGTGTTTCAGCTCAGAATGAGAAAGGTATCAGTGATCCTCGACAGCTGGGTATACCAGTTGTTGCAAAAGACCTTGTGATTCCACCAGCTTTCAAACTACTGTTTACCACTTTCAGTGTTCTAGCAGGAGAGGACTTAAAAGTTGATGTTCCTTTTGTTGGTCGACCCAAACCAGCAGTGCTTTGGCATAAAGATAATGTGGCTTTGAAGCAGACTACAAGAGTAAATGCAGAAAGTTCAGAAAGCAACACTGTGTTAACAATAAAAGAAGCATGCAAAGAAGATGTGGGGACATATTTAGTTAAACTTACAAACTCTGCAGGTGAAGCAACTGAGAACCTAAATATTGTTGTCCTTGACAAACCAGGACCTCCAACTGGACCAGTAAAAGCAGATGAAGTAACAGCAGATAGCATTACAATTTCCTGGGAGCCACCCAAATATGATGGTGGTAGCTCTATCAATAATTACATTGTAGAAAAAAGAGACACTTCCACCACCACTTGGCAGATTGTGTCAGCTACTGTTGCAAGAACAACTATAAAAGCATGTAGATTAAAGACTGGCTGTGAATATCAGTTCAGAATCGCAGCAGAGAACAGGTATGGGAAGAGTACCTATCTCACTTCAGAGCCAATCATAGCCCAATACCCATTTAAAGTTCCTGGTCCACCTGGAACACCTTTTGTAACGAACGTCTCAAAAGACAGCATGGTGGTACAATGGCATGAACCAGTCAATGATGGTGGTAGCAAGATCATCGGGTATCACTTGGAACGCAAAGAAAGAAACAGCATTCTTTGGGCTAAGCTAAATAAAACACCTATTCCAGATACCAAATTTAAGACAACTGGCCTTGAGGAAGGTCTTGAGTATGAGTTCAGAGTTTATGCAGAAAATATAGTGGGCATTGGAAAGGCAAGTAGAGCATCTGAATGCTATACTGCACATGACCCATGTGACCCTCCAGGTCGTCCAGAGCCTATAATTGTCACAAGAAGCTCAGTAACACTTCAGTGGAAGAAACCTGTATATGATGGTGGAAGTAAGATTACAGGCTATGTTGTGGAAAAGAAGGAGCTACCTGATGGTCGTTGGATGAAAGCAAGCTTTACAAATGTCATTGACACCCAATTTGAAGTAACTGGACTAGTTGAAAACCAGAGGTATGAGTTCCGTGTTATAGCACGAAATGCTGCAGGTGTTTTCAGTGAACCATCTGAGAGCTCAGGGGCAATTACAGCAAGAGATGAAGTAGAGCCACCTCATATAAGTATGGATCCAAAATACAAAGACACTATTGTAGTGCATGCTGGTGAGTCATTCAAACTTGATGCTGATGTTCATGGCAAACCAATACCTTCCATTCAGTGGTTAAAAGGCGATCATGAGCTGACAAACACTGCTCGTATGGAAATAAAAAGCACCGATTTTGCAACAAGTCTTAGTGTGAAGGAGGCCGTTAGAGTTGACAGTGGGCAGTATGTACTACTGGCAAAGAACGTTGCAGGTGAAAAGAAAGTTCCTGTTAATGTCAAAGTTCTGGATAGACCTGGACCACCAGAAGGACCTGTTGAGATTACAGGTGTTACTGCTGAAAAATGTGTGCTGTCATGGAAACCTCCACTACAAGATGGCGGTAGCGATATTTCACACTACATTGTAGAAAAAAGGGAAACCAGTCGCTTGGTGTGGACAGTTGTTGATTCAAATGTGCAAACCCTAAATTGCAAAGTTACAAAACTTTTAGAAGGAAACGAATATGTTTTCCGCATCATGGCAGTAAATAAATACGGTGTTGGTGAACCTCTTGAGTCTGAACCCGTGCTGGCAAAGAACCCATTTGTAGTGCCACTTCCACCAAAGGCGCCAGAAGTCACAGCCATTACCAAGGATTCTATGATAGTTGTATGGGAAAGGCCAGCGTCTGATGGCGGTAGTGAAATCCTAGGCTACGTCCTTGAAAAACGAGATAAAGAAGGTATTCGCTGGACAAGATGTAACAAACGCCTGATAAGTGAACTGCGGTACAGAGTGACTGGACTTATAGAAAATCATGATTATGAGTACAGAGTTTCAGCTGAAAATGCTGCTGGTCTTAGTGAACCAAGCCCACCTTCCACTTACTACAGAGCATGTGATCCTATTTACAAGCCAGGTCCACCCAATAATCCTAAAGTTGTGGATGTTACAAGATCTTCTGTTTTCCTTTCATGGGGTAAACCTATCTATGATGGTGGCTCTGAAATTCAGGGATACATTGTGGAAAAATGTGATGTGAGTGACGGTGAATGGGCAATTTGTACACCTCCAACTGGAATTAAGAATACTCACATGGAAGTAGAAAAATTAGTGGAAAAACATGAATACAAATTCCGAATATGTGCAGTTAATAAAGCAGGAGTTGGAGAGCATGCAGATGTTCCTGGTTCTGTTATTGTGGAAGAAAAGATGGAGGCGCCAGACCTTGACCTTGACATGGAATTAAGGAAGATTGTAAATGTGAGGGCAGGAGGCTCCTTAAGACTCTTTGTTCCCATCAGAGGTCGTCCAACACCTGAAGTAAAATGGGGTAAAATGGATGGTGAGATCAGAGAGGCAGCTATTATTGACACCACTAGCAGCTTTACTTCACTTGTTCTAGACAACGTTAACAGATTTGATACTGGAAAATATACTCTGACTTTAGAAAACATTGGTGGAACAAAGTCTGCCTTTGTCAGTGTAAGAGTACTGGATACCCCAAGTGCACCTGTTAATTTAAAAATCAGAGAGATCACTAAAGACTCTGTTTCACTTTCATGGGAGCCTCCTCTCTTGGATGGTGGAGCAAAAATAAAGAATTACATTATTGAAAAGCGTGAAGCAACAAGAAAGGCATATGCAGCTGTTGTAACAAACTGCCACAAGACTTCATGGAAAGTAGATCAACTTCAGGAGGGCTGCTATTATTTCTTTAGAATCTCTGCTGAGAATGAATATGGAATTGGCCTCCCTGCAGAAACCAGTGACCCAATTAAAGTTGCTGAAGTTCCACAGCCCCCTGGGAAAATAACAGTGGATGATGTCACAAGAAACAGTGTCTCACTAAGCTGGGCAAAACCTGAACATGATGGTGGTAGCAAAATCATACAATACATTGTTGAAATGCAAGCAAAGGGTAGTGAGAAGTGGTCAGAGTGTGCTCGTGTAAAAACACTTGAAGCAGTTATTACTAACCTAACTCAAGGGGAAGAATATCTTTTTAGAGTAATGGCTGTAAATGAAAAGGGTAAGAGTGATCCTAGAGCTCTTGCAGTTCCAGTAGTTGCCAAAGACCTGGTGATTGAACCTGATGTAAGACCTGCTTTTCACAGTTACAGTATCCAAGTGGGACAAGATCTGAAAGTAGAAGTACCAATTGCGGGTCGACCGAAACCAACTGTTACCTGGGTAAAAGATGGCCAACCACTAAGGCAGACAACAAGAGTCAACGTTAGTGATTTGACTGATCTCACTATATTGAATATTAAAGAAACTAGCAAAGAGGACAGTGGCACTTATGAAATCACTGTGGCTAATGTTGTTGGTCAGAAGTCTGCCTCAATTGAAATTATAACTCTAGACAAACCTGACCCTCCAGTAGGACCTGTGAAGTTTGATGAAATAAGTGCAGAAAGTATAACCCTATCATGGAATCCTCCAGCATACACAGGCGGCTGCCAAATCACCAACTATGTTGTTCACAAGAGAGAGACAACAACCACTGTATGGGAAACAGTTTCAGCTACTGTTGCAAGAACTACACTGAAGGTGACTAAACTGAAAACTGGTTCCGAATACCAGTTCAGAATCTTTGCTGAGAACAGGTATGGGCAGAGCTTTGCATTGGAATCTGCGCCAGTTGTAGCACAGTACCCCTACAAGGAACCAGGACCTCCTGGCACACCATTTGTGACAACGGTTACAAAAGACTCCATGGTTGTACAGTGGCATGAACCAATAAATGATGGTGGCAGTAGAGTGTTAGGCTACCATCTTGAGAGGAAAGAGAAAAACAGCATTTTATGGACGAAGGTCAACAAGACTATCATTCAGGACACAAGTTTTAAGACAACTAATCTTGAAGAAGGAATTGAATATGAGTTTCGAGTTTCTGCAGAAAATATTGTTGGTGTAGGCAAAACAAGTAAAGTTTCTGAGTGCTATGTAGCTCGTGACCCCTGTGATCCTCCAGGTCGTCCAGAAGCTATAATAATAAAAAGAAGCTCTATTACTCTACAGTGGACCAAACCAGAATATGATGGTGGAAGTAAGATTACAGGCTATATTGTAGAGAAACGGGACTTACCAGATGGTCGCTGGATGAAAGCTAGTTTCACAAATATCATTGAAACTCAGTTCACTGTAACAGGGCTTACTGAAGACCAAAGATATGAATTTAGAGTAATTGCAAAGAACGCTGCAGGTGCCATAAGCAAACCTTCTGACAGTACAGGACCAATAACAGCAAGAGATGAAGTTGAAGTTCCACGAATTTCAATGGATCCTAAGTACAAAGATACAATTGTTGTAAACGCGGGAGAAACATTCAGACTTGAGGCTGATGTTCATGGAAAGCCACTACCAACCATCAAGTGGTACAAAGGAGATAAAGAGCTCGAGGGAACTGCTAGATGTGAAATAAAGAACACAGAATTCAGTGCATTAATAATCGTAAAAGATGCTATTAGAGTTGATGGTGGACAGTACATTTTAGAAGCCTCTAATGTCGCAGGAACAAAGACAGTACCAGTAAATGTAAAAGTCTTGGACCGGCCAGGACCTCCAGAGGGCCCAGTCCAAGTGACAGGAGTTACAGCTGAAAAATGTTCATTGGCATGGGCTCCTCCTCTGCATGATGGTGGCAGTGATATTTCTCATTACATTGTAGAGAAGAGAGAAACTAGTCGCCTAGCATGGACTGTTGTTGCTTCAGAAGTTTTACCTACAACGCTGAAAGTAACAAAACTCTTGGAAGGAAATGAATATGTGTTCCGTATTATGGCAGTTAACAAATATGGGGTCGGTGAGCCATTAGAATCTGTGCCAGTAATGATGAAAAATCCATTTGTTGTTCCCGGACCACCAAAGGCTTTGGAAATTACCAACATCACAAAGGATTCTATGACTGTCTGCTGGAACCGGCCAGATAGTGATGGAGGTAGTGAAATAATAGGTTACATTGTAGAAAAGAGAGACCGAGCAGGCATCAGATGGATAAAATGCAATAAACGCCGAATTACAGATTTGCGATTAAGAGTTACAGGATTAACAGAGGATCATGAATATGAATTCAGAGTTTCTGCTGAAAATGCTGCTGGAGTGGGTGAACCAAGCCAAGTTTCTCCTTACTTTAAAGCTTGTGACCCCATGTTCAAGCCTGGCCCACCTACAAATGCCCATGTTTTGGATACCACCAAAAGTTCAGTTACACTTGGTTGGAGCAAACCTATTTATGATGGGGGTTGTGAAATTCAAGGATACCTTGTAGAAATCTGTAAAGCAGATGAAGATGAATGGTCACTTGTTACCCCACAGACGGGGGTACGTTCCACTCGATTTGAAATCAAAAATCTTATTGAACATCAAGAATATAAACTACGAGTGTGTGCCCTCAACAAGGTTGGTGTAGGAGAGGCTGCATCAGTTCCTGGTACTATTAAACCAGAAGACAAACTTGAAGCTCCAGAACTTGATATTGATTCAGAACTAAGGAAAGGGATAGTGGTTAGAGCTGGCGGGTCTGCTAGGATTCATATACCATTCAGGGGACGACCAACACCTGATATCATGTGGTCTCGGGAAGAAGGTGAATTCACAGAAAAAGTTCAGATTGATAAAGGCATCAACTACACACAACTTTCAATTGACAACTGTGATAGAAATGATGCTGGAAAGTACATTCTTAAGTTAGAGAACAGCAGTGGTTCTAAATCTGCATTTGTTACAGTAAAAGTCTTGGACACACCAGGACCACCACAAAACTTAGTGGTAAAGGATATAAAGAAAGATTCTGCTGTATTATCTTGGGAACCACCCATTATCGATGGTGGTGCAAAGGTAAAGAACTATGTAATAGACAAGCGTGAGTCAACCAGGAAAGCATTTGCAAATGTAAGTGCTAAGTGTGGCAAGACAAGTTTTAAAGTTGAAAATCTTACAGAAGGATCAATTTATTACTTTAGAGTTATGGCCGAAAATGAATTTGGAATTGGTGTTCCAGCTGAAACCACGGATGCTGTCAAAGCCTCAGAGCCACCTCTGCCTCCTGGGAAAGTAACACTCACTGATGTGACTCAGAGAAGTGCATCACTTACATGGGAAAAACCTGAACATGATGGAGGTAGCAGAATTTTGGGCTACATTGTTGAAATGCAGCCTAAAGGAACAGAAAAGTGGAGTGTTGTTAGTGAGACCAAAACATGCAATGCAGTTGTGTCTGGTTTGAGTTCAGGACAGGAATATCAATTTCGTGTGATTGCCTACAATGAAAAAGGCAAAAGTGATCCCAGAGCACTTGGAATTCCTGTGATAGCTAAAGACTTGACAATTGAGCCAAGTTTCAAACTGATGTTTAATACATACAGTGTACAGGCTGGAGAAGATTTGAAGATAGAAGTACCGTTCATAGGTAGACCCAAACCTGCTATTACTTGGACAAAAGATGAGCAGTCACTGAAACAGACAACCAGAATACATATTCAGGATACATCAACATCAACTATCTTACATATTAAAGAAAGCAACAAGGAAGACTTTGGTAAATATACAGTAACAGCAACAAACACAGCAGGTACAGCAACAGAGCACCTGAGCATAATTGTACTGGAAAAGCCTGGTCCACCACGAGGACCTGTCCGCTTTGACGAAGTTAGCGCAGACTTTGTTGTTTTTTCATGGGATCCACCTGATTACACTGGTGGCTGCCAGATAAGCAACTACATAGTAGAAAAGCGTGACACAAGTACTACCACATGGAGCATTGTGTCAGCAACTGTTGCAAGAACAACTATCAAAGCAACAAAACTTAAAACAGGTTCTGAATACCAGTTCAGAATTTCTGCTGAAAATAGATATGGGAAGAGCTCTCCTTTGGATTCGAAACCTGTTGTTGTGCAGTACCCCTACAAGGTGCCTGGGCCACCTGGAACTCCATTTGTAACAGCGGCTTCCAAGGACCATATGATTGTACAATGGCATGAACCAGTTAATGATGGAGGAAGCAAAGTTCTTGGCTACCATCTTGAACGTAAAGATAAGAACAGCATTCTTTGGACAAAACAGAACAAGTCACTCATTTCAGACACCAAATATAAAACAGATGGCCTTGAAGAAGGTCTTGAATATGAGTTCAGAGTTTCTGCTGAAAACATTGTTGGTATTGGCAAAGTCAGCAAAGTATCAGAATTGTATGTTGCCCGAGACCCCTGTGACCCACCCGGCCGCCCAGAGGCCATTGTTGTTACAAGAAATAATATCACACTGAAGTGGAAGAAACCAGAATATGATGGTGGAAGCAAAATAACTGGATATACTGTAGAAAAGAAAGAACTACCAGATGGTCGCTGGATGAAAGCCAGTTTTACAAATGTATTGGAAACAGAATTTACAGTGAGTGGTCTTGTTGAAGACCAACGATATGAATTTAGAGTAATCGCAAGAAATGCAGCAGGTTGCTCAAGTGAACCATCTGAAAGTACAGGGCCCATTACTGCCAGAGATGAAATTGAAGCACCAGGGGCTTCACTGGATCCTAAATACAAAGATGTCATTGTTGTTCATGCTGGAGAAACATTTGTTCTTGAAGCTGATATCCATGGCAAGCCTATTCCTGACATTACATGGTCAAAAGACGGTAAAGACCTTGAAGGAGTAACTGCAAGAATGGAAATTAAATCTACCATTCAGAAAACAACTCTTACTGTCAAAGACTGTATAAGAGTAGATGGAGGTCACTATACTCTTAACCTCAAAAATGTTGGTGGCACAAAATCTATACCCATCACTGTAAAAGTGCTTGACAGACCAGGACCTCCAGAAGGACCTTTGAAGGTTACAGGTGTCACTGCAGAAAAATGCTACCTGGCATGGGCTCCACCTTTACATGATGGTGGTTCTAATATCTCACATTATATCATTGAGAAGAGAGAAACAAGCAGGCTTTCATGGACACAAGTAGCAACAGATGTGCAGGCTCTTAACCATAAAGTAACCAGACTCCTTGCTGGCAATGAGTATATTTTCCGTGTAATGGCAGTGAACAAATACGGCACTGGAGAACCCTTGGAATCTGAGCCAGTTGTGGCTTGTAATCCATACAAACCTCCTGGTCCTCCTTCAACACCTGAAGTTTCAGCAATCACAAAAGATTCTATGGTGGTAACATGGGGCCGCCCAGAAGACAATGGGGGAGCTGAAATTGAAGGTTATATACTTGAAAAACGAGACAAAGATGGTATCCGGTGGACCAAATGCAATAAGAAAAGGCTGACAGACTTGCGATTCAGAGTAACAGGTCTTACCGATGGGCATTTCTATGAATTTAGAGTTTCTGCTGAAAATGCTGCAGGTACAGGGGAACCCAGTGAGCCATCAATTTTCTATCGTGCCTGTGATGTATTATATCCACCAGGTCCACCAAGCAATCCGAAAGTTACAGACACTTCCAGGTCATCAGTTTCCCTTGCCTGGAGTAAGCCCATTTATGATGGTGGTGCTCCAGTTAAGGGATATGTCGTAGAAGTAAAAGAAGCTGCTGCTGATGAATGGACTACCTGCACCCCGCCAACAGGCCTACAAGCAAAGCAATTCACTGTGACAAAACTTAAAGAAAACCAGGAGTATAACTTCCGTATCTGTGCCATCAATTCAGAAGGAGTAGGAGAACCTGCTACTATACCTGGTACAGTCATAGCAGCAGAAAAGATTGAACCTCCTGAAATTGAACTTGATGCAGATCTCCGAAAAGTGGTCACTGTACGTGCTAGTGGTACATTACGCCTGTTTGTCACCATCAAAGGAAGACCAGAACCTGAAGTTAAATGGGAGAAAGCAGAAGGAACAATTAGTGAGCGAGCTCAGATTGAAGTCACCAGCTCCTATACAATGCTGGTCATCGATAATGTGAATAGATTTGATACTGGTAGATACAATCTTACATTAGAGAACAACAGTGGCAAAAAATCAGCTTTTGTTAATGTCAGAGTGCTTGATACGCCTAGTGCACCTATAAATCTGACCATCAGAGAAGTGAAGAAAGATTTTGTAACATTAGCCTGGGAGCCACCACTTATTGATGGTGGAGCTAAAATTACCAACTATGTAGTTGAAAAACGAGAATCCACAAGAAAGGCATATGCCACAATTACAAACAACTGCACTAAGAATTCCTTCAAAATTACTCAACTACAAGAAGGATGTAGTTATTACTTCCGTGTTCTGGCCGTAAATGAATATGGGGTTGGCTTACCAGCAGAAACACCTGACCCAGTTAAGGTTTCTGAACCACCTTCTCCACCTGCAAAGGTTGTTCTTGTTGATGTGACTCGCAACTCTGCTTCAATTAAATGGGAAAAGCCAGAGAGCGATGGTGGCAGTAAAATTACTGGTTATATAGTAGAAATGCAGACTAAAGGAAGTATAAAATGGAGTGCATGTACACAGGTCAAAACATTAGAAGCAACAATAACAGGCTTAAGTATGGGAGAAGAGTACAGTTTCAGAGTTATTGCTGTTAATGAAAAAGGAAAAAGTGATCCAAGAGAACTTGGTGTCCCAGTCATTGCAAAAGATATTGAAATCCAGCCATCCGCTGAGCTCCTTTTCAACACATTCACTGTGAAAGCTGGAGATGATCTTAAGATTGATGTGCCATTCAGAGGGCGACCTCTTCCAACTGTTAGCTGGAAGAAGGATGGGAATCCCTTAAAAGAGACAACCAGGGTAAATGTTCAGACATCAAAGACTTTAACTTCACTGTCTATCAAGGAAGCTTCAAATGAAGATTTGGGGCTTTATGAATTACATCTTTCAAATACTGCCGGATCAACAACAGCTTCTTTAACTGTAGTTGTCCTTGACAGACCAGGACCACCAACTGATGTGCACATTGATGAAGTTAGTGCTGATAGTGTAACTCTGTCTTGGAAACCTCCAGCGTATGATGGTGGGTGCCATATTAGCAATTACATTGTGGAGAAGCGGGAAACTACTACAACAACATGGGATGTAGTATCTGCAGCAGTTGCAAGAACATCAATCAAAGTATCTCGACTCACCACTGGCTCCGAATATCAGTTCCGTATATGTGCAGAAAATCGCTATGGGAAAAGCACCTACACGAATTCTCCTTCTGTTGTGGCAGAATATCCATTTAAGCCTCCTGGACCTCCTGGAACTCCTCACGTGGCACATGCAACTAAAGCTTTTATGATTGTAACTTGGCAGGTACCAGTTAATGATGGAGGTAGCAGAGTACTAGGATATCACTTGGAGCGTAAAGAAAGAAGCAGCATTCTTTGGACAAAAGTCAACAAGAGCCTTATAGTTGATACACAAATGAAAGTTACAGGTCTTGATGAAGGACTACTGTATGAATATCGTGTATATGCTGAGAACATTGCTGGAATAGGCAAATGTAGTAAATCCTGTGAACCAGTTGCTGCAAGAGATCCATGTGATCCTCCTGGTCAACCAGAAGTTACTAATATCACAAGAACATCTGTCTCACTGAAATGGGCTAAACCAGAATATGATGGTGGAGCTAAAGTAACAGGATATATAATTGAACGCAGAGAGATGCCAGATGGTCGTTGGCTAAAGTGTAATTTTACTAATGTGCAAGAAACATACTTTGATGTAGGTGGACTTACAGAAGACCAGCGATATGAATTCCGTGTGATTGCAAAGAATGCTGCTGGACTCTTCAGTCAGCCATCTGAATCAACTGGACCTGTGACTGTAAAAGATGATGTGGAGGCTCCAAGAATTATGATGGATGCCAAATTCAGGGATGTTGTAGTTGTGAAAGCTGGAGAAGTGTTTAAAGTCAATGCTGATATTGCAGGACGGCCAATACCAGTGATTTCATGGACAAAGGATGGCAAGGAGCTTGAAGGAAAAGCTAGAGTTGAAATAGATTCAACAGATCACACTACTGCAATAACCATTAAGGACTGTGTCCGAGGTGACTCAGGACAGTATGTACTAACACTACAAAATGTTGCAGGAACAAAATCTTTGGCAATTAATTGCAAAGTACTTGATAGACCTGGCCCACCTGCAGGACCATTAGAAATAAGTGGCCTCACTGCTGAAAAGTGCCATTTGTCATGGGGACCCCCTCAAGAAAATGGCGGTGCAGATATTGATTACTATATTGTAGAAAAACGTGAGACCAGCAGAATTGCATGGACACTTTGTGAAGGAGAGCTTCCAACAACATCCTGTAAAGTAACAAAATTACTGAAGGGTAACGAGTATATTTTCAGAGTGATGGGAGTGAACAAATACGGTGTTGGTGAGCCCCTAGAGAGTGTTGCTGTCAAAGCCTTAGACCCATTTACAGTTCCAAGTCCACCTACATCTTTAGAGATCACCAGTGTGAGCAAAGATTCAATAACTCTGTGCTGGGCAAGACCTGAGTCTGATGGAGGCAATGAGATCTCTGGCTATGTAATTGAAAGGCGCGAGAAAACTAGTCTAAGGTGGATTCGTGTAAACAAAAAGCCAGTTTATGATTTAAGAGTAAAATCATCTGGTCTGCGTGAAGGATTTGAATATGAATTCCGGGTTTATGCAGAAAATGCTGCTGGCTTAAGTCTTCCAAGTGAAACCACACCACTGATTCGGGCAGAAGATCCAATCTTCTTGCCTGGTCCTCCCTCTAAACCTAAAATTATGGATTCTACAAGGTCAAATATCACAATTGGGTGGACAAAGCCACTGTTTGATGGAGGTGCTCCAGTAACTGGATACACAGTTGAATACAAGAAAACTAATGAAACTGACTGGACAACAGCTATTCAGAACTTAAGAGGCACAGAATACACCATAACTGGATTAGAATCAGGGTCTGAGTACGTCTTTAGAGTGAAATCCATTAACAAAAGTGGTGTTAGTGAACCAAGTGATGTCTCAGAACCTCAGGTAGCAAAAGAAAGAGAAGAAGAACCAGCCTTCGATATTGACAGTGAAATGCGGAAGACTCTAATTGTAAAGGCTGGTGGATCATTCACAATGACTGTTCCTTTCAGAGGCAAACCAATCCCAAATGTAATGTGGAACAAACCAGACACTGATCTCCGTATACGAGCAAGCATTGATACTTCAGATAACTGTACATCTCTTACTATTGAAAAAGCAACAAGAAATGATTCTGGAAAATACACATTAACATTACAAAACAGCCTGAATACTGCTACCTTGACTTTAATTGTTAAAGTTCTCGATACTCCTGGCCCACCATCTAATATTGCTGCAAAAGACGTAACTAAAGAGTCTGCTGTGTTATGTTGGGATGTTCCTGAAAATGATGGTGGAGCACCTGTAAAGAACTATGTTATTGAAAAACGAGAAGCTAGCAAAAAAGCATGGGTCACTGTGACAAACAATTGTCACCGCCTCTCTTACAAAGTGACTGGCTTGCAGGAAGGTGGCATTTACTACTTCCGAGTTTCTGGAGAAAATGAGTATGGTGTCGGAGTGCCTTCTGAGACCAAGGAGGGAACCAAAATTACAGGTGTGTTTCACTAAGAAAAAAATAATTGTTAATATTTAAAACAATATGTGTCTTAAAATGTTTACTTCAAACCATATAAAAACCATTAAATCTGTTTACAGTAAAAAATATAATTTTGTGGTAGGTATGTCTGTGGTTTTATGAATGAATAAGAGCTAAGTGATTGAATTTTAAATTTAACTTTAAAACTTTCTGATATACAAATTAATTAAAAATATTTTTTCTCATTCCTGTGTAATTGCTAACATGAGGGGTAAAGAGTTCCTATGTTCCTTAATCTGTTGCACTTTTTTCTCAGAAAAACCCAGCCCACCAGAAAAACTTGGAGTAGCAAATGTCACAAAGGACAGTGTTTCTCTTTCATGGCTAAAACCAGAACATGATGGTGGAAGCAGAATTGTCAGCTACCTCATTGAAGCTCTTGAGAAAGGACAGCAAAAATGGGTTAAGTGTGCAGTTGTAAAGACAACTCATCATGTTGTCCATGGTCTTAAGGAGAATGTTGACTATTTCTTCAGAGTGTCTGCAGAAAACCAAGCTGGTTTAAGTGATCCTAAGGAACTCCTGCTCCCTGTTACAGTCAAAGAACAATTAGGTATGTTTCTTGACATGAGACAAAAGTTGATACACATTTAATTGGATTAATATTTAAAAGAGAGAATATTTTTTAATGTTTTGGAAATGTTTTCTTTTTCAGAATCTCCTGAGATTGACATGAAGGGCTTCCCTCATAACACTGTATATATTCGAGCAGGATCAAACCTGAAAGTTGAAATTCCAGTTTCTGGAAAACCGGTGCCAAAGGTGACATTGTCTAGAGATGGCGTTCCACTGAAACCTACCATGAGATTTCACACAGAATCCACAGCAGAAAGTCTTATAATTAACCTCAAAGAAAGCGTGGCTGCTGATGCTGGCAGATACGACATTACCGCTGCCAACTCCAGTGGCACCACAAAATCATTTGTTAATATCGTTGTGTTGGATAGACCAGGTCCTCCTACTGGCCCTGTTGTCCTTAGCGATATCACGGAAGAGAGCGTAACACTCAAATGGCAGCCACCAGCTTATGATGGTGGAAGTCAAGTTACCAACTATATTGTACTGAAAAGAGAAACAAGTACTGCTGCTTGGTCTGAAGTGTCTGCAACTGTTGCTAGAACTGTTATCAAAGTTATGAAGCTCACAACAGGAGAAGAATATCAATTCCGCATCAAAGCTGAGAACCGCTTTGGCATCAGCGATCACATAGACTCACAATGTGTGGTTGTCAAGCTTCCTTACAGTGAGTAATACTCTTCTCATGCTATAGGTTCATGTTTTAATTCTCTGATGTTGAAAATATAATGTTTTTAATAATCAATCTCTTCTTTTTACATCATCAGCTACCCCTGGCCCTCCTTCCACACCATGGGTCACGAATGTCACCCGAGAGAGTATTACTGTTGGATGGCATGAACCAGTCACTAATGGTGGCAGTGCAATCACCGGATACCACCTGGAAATGAAAGACCGGAATAGCATATTATGGCAGAAGGCTAACAAGACCCTCATTCGCACAACTCACTTCAAAGTCACTACCATCAGTGCTGGCCTTATCTATGAATTTAGAGTTTATGCAGAAAATGCAGCTGGTATTGGAAAAGCAAGTCATCCTTCTGACCCAGTCCTTGCAATTGATGCTTGCGGTACGTATTGCCTAGAAAATAAAGAAAGCAAACAATTTAAGTAGTGCTCTTTTTTTTCCTTTTAATATTGTGTCCTGTACAGTAAGCCAATATTCAATCCAGCTTTTATTCATTAGCAATATTCTTATGTTTTCTACTGCAGAACCACCAAGAAATGTTCGTGTATCAGATATTTCCAAGACTGCTATCACTCTGTCATGGCAGAAGCCAGCATTTGATGGTGGTAGCAAGATCACTGGATACATCGTAGAAAAACGTGATCTTCCAGATGGCAGATGGACAAAAGCTAGCTTTACCAATGTTATTGAGACTCAGTTCACAGTATCTGGTCTGACACAGAATTCCCAATATGAATTCCGTGTCTTTGCTAAGAATGCCGTTGGTTCCATGAGTAATCCCTCAGATGTTGCAGGTCCTATCACATGTGTTGATACATATGGTAAGTGTTTTGCAGCAATGATATCACAGTACCATTTTGTTGTGCTAGGAATCTTAAAGGCACTGCTGTTTTGTAGAACCATGGGGGATTTTTTTAATATGGAAGGCTAATTTACAGTGATTGATTCAATAAACTTGAATAATTGTGAGCTATTTGAGCATGATTGTAATTAACATCTTTGGCTGAATCTATACTTGCAAAGTCTTATGGTATCTTTGCTCTTCAAGCAACAGAAGTCTGCCCATGTCACATGGCCAAAGTGGTTATATTTTTATATGTGGTTGCCTCTACTTAGTACAATTAGTTCTAACTTGTGCTAGGTTTATGATTTAACTTATACATGATATCTTTAATCTCTAACTACTAGCTTACATAAAATGCTATTATTTTGGTTTTTATCAAATACAAGTCTAAAATAAGTATGGGTTTAACTTTTTCTCACTCTTACTTTTTCTTAAGGTGCACCTGAAATTGATGTGCCACCAGAATATACAGAAGTAGTGAAATATAAAGCAGGAACTTCAGTTAAGATAAAACTAGGCATCTCAGGCAAGCCTGCACCCACAATTGAATGGTTCAGAAATGGCAATGAGCTACAAACCAGTGCACTAATGTCTATTGAAAACACAACAGAATTTGCTTCTGTCCTCATCAAGGATGCAACTCGACACAACAGTGGCACCTATGAATTAAAACTGAAGAATGCCATGGGTTCAGCATCAGCGCATGTTAGAGTACAGATACTTGGTATGTCTTGAGATACAACTTTATTATACTGTTAAACAGTAATTGAGTAATAAATAACATGATCTTTCTTCTGCCTTCCACAGACAAGCCAGGACCCCCAGGTGGACCTATACATTTTAAGACGGTCACTGCTGAAAAGATTACCATAACATGGGAGCCACCAGCAGATGATGGTGGTGCACCTGTAACACACTACATTGTTGAAAAGCGGGAGACAAGCCGTGTTGTATGGTCTTTAATTTCTGAAAAACTTGAGGGGTGTATCATAACTACAACAAAACTCATCAAAGGAAATGAATATGTGTTCCGTGTTCGTGGCGTGAATAAGTTTGGAGTTGGTGATTCACTGGAGTCTGAGCCCATTATAGCCAAAAATTCATTTGGTAAGAAACATAGAAAACAACTATGCAATTAAATCATCTTGTGTATTATTTGTAAGTAGCACTTATCTACTAACATATATTATTTTTACGCAGTTACACCTGGACCACCGAGCGTACCAGAGGTCACAATGATAACCAAGAATTCTATGACCGTTGTCTGGAACAGGCCTACTGTTGATGGAGGCAGTGAAATATCAGGATACTTTCTTGAGAAGCGTGACAAGAAAAGTCTGAGTTGGTTCAAGGTTACTAAAGAAACCATTCGGGACACCAGACAGAAAGTGACAGGTCTAACTGAAAACAGCGAATATCATTTCCGAGTTTGTGCTGTCAATGCAGCTGGACAAGGTCCATTCTCTGAAGCTTCTGACTTTTACAAAGCCGCAGATCCTGTTGGTAAGTTACAACATGCAGTATTTCTAATTGGTTGGTAATCAATGGACAATGAGCAATTAGGATGGGATTGCACCAATGAAACAGAGGGCAGGTGGTCAGATTTTATTTCTTGTTATGATTAACTGCAAATCCAGATTCTGATATTTATTCCCCACCCCCTAAACTTACAGATAAGCCAGGCTCACCGACAAAGCTGAAGGTCGTGGATACAACCAAGACTTCTGTTACCCTTGGCTGGATTAAACCTGTTTATGATGGAGGAAGTCCAATTACCAGCTACGTGGTGGAGAAAAGGGAAGGTGAAGATCAAGAATGGACTGTAGTCAGTACTAAGGGAGAAGTGAGAACAACTGAGTATGTTGTATCCCACCTTCAGCCAAGTGTTAATTATTATTTCCGCGTGTCAGCTATAAATTCTGCTGGACAAGGAGAGCCTATTGAAATGACAGAACCTGTTCAAGCTAAAGATATTCTCGGTACTGTACTTTTCAGTGATTTATACATTTTCTGTGTTTTTAGATTTTTTTTCAAAGCATTTCTTATTTTAAATTCCAAGTATGTATTATTCATTTTTCCTTATATCCACAGTGGCACCAGAAATTGATCTGGATGTTGCTCTCCGGACCTCTATTGTTGCTAAAGCAGGTGAAGATGTGCAAATAATGATTCCATTCAAAGGAAGGCCTCCTCCAACAGTCACTTGGAGAAAGGGTGACAAGAATCTTGGAGTAGATGAAAGATATATCATCCAGAACACAGAATCATCTACACTACTTACTATTCCTCAAGTTACCCGAAGTGACACAGGAAAATATGTTCTTACAATTGAAAATGGAGTTGGGGAAGCAAAATCATCATTTGTGAATGTAAAGGTACTTGACACGCCATCTGCCTGCCAGAAGCTGCAGCTTAAGCATGTTTCTCGTGGCACAGTTACACTAGTATGGGAGCCACCTCTCATTAATGGTGGTTCTGAAATAACAAATTATGTTGTTGAAAAAAGAGATGCTACAAAGAGGGCCTGGTCAACTGTAACAACGAAGTGTTCTCATACCACCTTTAAGCTAACTAACCTGTCAGAGAAGACTGCATTCTTCTTCCGTGTTCTTGCTGAAAATGAAATTGGACTGGGTGAACCTTGTGAGACATCAGAACCTGTGAAAGCTGCAGACATACCTGGACCTGTGAAAAACCTAGCCATGAAAGATTCTACAAAGACTTCTGTTACATTGCAGTGGAGCAAGCCTGACTACGATGGTGGTAGCATTATATCAGACTATGTTATTGAAAAGAAACTGCATGAAGAAAAAGAATGGACTTATGCAGGCACAAGCAAGAGCTGTGAATATGAAGTTGAAAAACTTAAGGAGCTTTCTGTCATGGAATTCAGAGTCTTTGCTAAAAATGAAAAAGGCATGAGTGACGGTGTTACTGTTGGACCCATTACAGTGAAAGAACACATAATAACACCTGAAGCTGACCTTTCTGATATTCCTGGAGGTCAAATTGCAGTAAGAATTGGACACAACCTTCACATTGAACTTCCCTATAAAGCTAAACCTAAGCCATCAATGAGCTGGCTCAAGGATAACCTCCCACTTAAAGAAACTGAACATCTTCGTTTCAAGAAAACTGAAAACAAGATAAGCTTAAGCATCAAGAATGTGAAAAAAGAGCATGGTGGCAAATATACTTTAATTCTTGATAATGTAGTCTGCAGAAAAACATTCACAATCACTGTGATAACTCTTGGGCCTCCATCTAAGCCAAAAGGACCTTTAAGATTAGATGAAATCAAAGCAGATAGTGTAGTTTTGTCATGGGAAGCTCCTGAAGATGATGGGGGAGGAGAAATTACTGGCTACAGTATTGAGAAGAGAGAAACTTCACAAATGAACTGGAAACTGGTGTGTTCAAGTGCTGCAAGAACAACTTTCAAAGTACCAAACCTTGTTAAAGATACTGAATATCAGTTCAGAGTTCGTGCAGAAAATAGATACGGAGTAAGTCCACCCCTTGTCTCAGCAGATGTTGTGGCAAAGCATCAGTTTAGGCCACCAGGTGCTCCAGGAAAGCCTGTTGTATATAACATAACCGCTGATGGAATGACCATATCTTGGGATGCTCCTGTTTATGATGGTGGTTCAGAGATTATTGGATACCACGTTGAAAAGAAGGAAAGAAACAGTATTTTGTGGCAGAAGGTTAATGTTGCATTAATATCTAGCAGAGAATACAGGATTACTGGACTGCTTGAGGGCCTGGACTATCAGTTCCAAGTATACGCTGAAAACGCTGCAGGCCTAAGTCGAGCTAGTGAGCCGAGCAAATTTGCTTTGGCAGTATCTCCAGTAGGTGAGTAAATGATCAATCACTCATCCGAGAAAATCCTTGGCTTGTAGACCATGGTGAGTAGTAATAAACATAAATCTTAATTATTTTCTTTTCAGACCCACCTGGTACTCCTGATTACATTGATGTCACCAGGGAAACAGTCACCCTTAAATGGACCCCACCACTGCGTGATGGAGGCAGTAAGATTGTGGCTTACAGCATTGAGAAACGACAAGGAAGTGAAGACCGTTGGCTGAGATGTAACTTTACTGATGTCAGTGAATGCCAATATACAGTTACAGGACTCAGTTCAGGTGACCGGTATGAATTCAGAGTGCTTGCAAGAAATGCTGTTGGTACAATCAGCCCGCCATCACAGTCTTCAGGCTATATCATGACCAGAGATGAAAACGGTAAGAATTACTTCTTAATGTGCTTTGTTTTGAGTACGGAAGCCAGCTAGAGCTTCTGGCTATATTGGTGGGAAGTGGGGAGGCCAAGGTGCAAAGGAGCTGTGACTGAAATCCTTTCAGTCAACTTACAACATTTCTGTTTATACACCAAGGTGGAAGGGTCTAAATCAAAGACCCAAATCTAACAGGCGTACATAATCAGTTGCTGAAAAGCATGGACTCTTCATTTTTGTTGGATAAGCAGCAGCAGCAGAATAAATGTAATATTTTGATGCCTTGAATAATTCAGAAATTAAAATGTGCCTCGGGTAGATTGGCATACTGTAATAGTATATATTCATGGTGTCTTTCACCTAATGTTAATATGATGCACTGTGTGCTTACAGAAAAAAATAAGTTTATAATTCATATAACTGCTCTTTAAAGAATGCCATTTTCTAAGTAAAAATGTTCGTATATACCAATATCTTATAATTAGTACATTAAAAAGTATATCAGGAAAAAATACTAAGCTATATGGGATATTTTTTTTTCCTTTTTTAGTTGCTCCAACAATTGAATTTGGTCCTGAGCACTTTGAAGGCCTTACTGTTAAAGCTGGAGAGAGCATTAGACTTAAAGCTCTCATCAAAGGACGTCCAGTACCTAAAGTGACATGGTTTAAGGATGGCAAGGAGATTGAGAAAATAATGAATGTAGAAATAACTACAGCTATTGGATATAGTACAATCTTCATTAGAGATGCTACCCGGGATCATCGTGGAGTGTACACAGTAGAAGCCAAAAATGCATCAGGCACTAAACGAGAGGATATTACCTTCAGAGTACAAGGTACTGCACAAAACACCTTCAAAAGGCTCCTTTAAAATATTTTTTTATTATTCTAAGTGTCAGCAAATTATAATTCTTAACCTTTAAAATTGCAGACACACCAGGAAAAGTTGGTGGACCGATACGATTCACAAATATTACTGGAGAAAAAGTCACATTATGGTGGGAGCCTCCAACTAATGATGGTTGCGCTTCTATTTCCCACTACATAATTGAAAAACGTGAAACCAGCAGGATTGCCTGGGCATTAGTTGAAGATAAATGTGAAGCCTGCAGCTACACAGCACTTAAATTAATAAAGGGCAATGAGTACCAGTTCCGGGTCTCTGCAGTGAACAAATTTGGAGCTGGCAGACCATTGGAGTCTGATCCAGTTACTGCACAAATACCTTACAGTAAGTTTCCACCTCATTCTATAGAAGGAACTGTGGAGTTACCATCTTGTTTTTCTAATGACTTTTTTTTTTTCCAGCTCTTCCTGATGCACCAGGAACTCCAGAGCCTACCAACGTAACAGGAGACAGTATCACACTCACATGGGCAAGACCAAAATCAGATGGCGGAAGCGAGATAAACGAGTATATTCTAGAAAGAAGAGAAAAGAAGAGTATGCGCTGGGTTAAAGTATCCAGTAAGAGGCCCATTAGTGAGAACAGATACAGAGTAACTGGCCTTATTGAAGGCAATGAGTATGAATTCCATGTCATGGCTGAAAATGCTGCAGGAGTTGGACCTCCAAGTGACGTTTCAAAGCTGATTAAGTGTAGAGAACCTGTCAGTCCACCAAGTGCTCCTAATGTTGTAAAGGTGACAGATACTTCGAAGACTAGTGTAAGCTTAGAATGGACTAAACCTGTCTTTGATGGAGGCATGGAAATAATTGGGTACATCATTGAGATGTGCAAAGCTGATCTTGAAACATGGCAGAAAGTCAATGCAGAGACTGTTCTTGCTACTAAATATACTGTTGTTGATTTGGAGGCAGGAGAACACTATAAGTTCAGAGTTAGTGCTGTCAATGGTGCTGGCAAAGGAGAAAGTTGTGAAGTTTCTGCTTCAGTCCAAACTGTGGACAGGCTTTCTGCACCTGAAATTGATATCGATGCAAACTTCAAGCAGACTCATATTGTAAGAGCAGGTGCAAGCATTCGTCTCTTTATTGCCTTCTCTGGAAGACCTGTTCCTACTGCTGTGTGGTCCAAAGCAGATGCTAATCTTAGCTTGCGTGCTGACATTCAAACAACTGATTCATTTAGCACACTGACTGTGGAGGAATGCAATAGAAATGATTCTGGAAAGTATGTCTTTACTGTGGAAAACAACAGTGGAAGTAAGTCTATTACATTTACTGTCAAGGTTTTGGACACACCTGGTCCACCAGGTCCTATTACATTTAAAGATGTGACTCGAGGATCTATTACTTTAATGTGGGATGCTCCTGTTCTGGATGGAGGTTCACGCATCCATCACTACATTGTGGAAAAACGGGAAGCAAGTCGTCGTAGTTGGCAAGTGGTGAGTTCAAAATGCACTCGACAAATCTTTAAGGTTACTGATCTGGCAGAAGGTGTGCCATATTACTACCGAGTGTCAGCAGAAAATGAATATGGTATAGGTGAACCTTGTGAATTAACAGAACCAGTTGTAGCCACAGAAGAGCCTGCTCCACCTAAGAGACTAGATATTGTTGATACAACCAAGTCTTCTGTAGTTCTAGCTTGGCTTAAGCCTGATCATGATGGTGGTAGCCGTGTTACTGGATACCTTCTTGAAATGAAACAAAAAGGGTCTGACTCCTGGATCGAAGCTGGACAAACCAAACAACTTACTTTCACTGTTGAAGGCCTTGTGGAAAACACTGAATATGAGTTCCGGGTCAAGGCAAAGAATGATGCTGGCTACAGTGAGCCCAGAGAAGCTTTCTCCTCTGTTATTATTAAGGAGCCACAGATTGAACCAACAGCAGATCTCAGTGACATAAGCAGGCAGCTCATAACATGCAAGGCTGGAAGCAGCTTTACTATTGATATCCCTATCAGTGGGCGCCCAGCTCCAAAAGTGACATGGAAACTTGAGGAGATGAGGCTGAAGGAAACTGAGAGAGTGACCATCAAGACAACAAAAGACAGAACCACATTGACTGTAAAAGACAGTATGAGAGGTGACTCTGGTAAATACTACCTCACACTTGAAAACACTGCTGGTGTGAAAACATTTACTGTCACAGTAGTAGTCATTGGGAGACCAGGTCCTGTCACTGGCCCAATTGAAATATCATCTGTTTCTTCTGAATCCTGTGTGTTGACCTGGAAAGAACCTGAAGATGACGGTGGCAGTGACATTACGAACTACATTGTAGAGAAACGGGAATCTGGCACAACAGCATGGCAGTTGGTAAATTCCAGTGTGAAACGTACACAGATCAAAGTCACACATCTCACAAAATACCAAGAGTACAGTTTCCGAGTAAGCTCAGAAAACAGATTTGGAGTCAGCAAACCCCTTGAATCAAAAACAGTAGTTGCTGAGCATCCATTCGGTAAGTGAAACACTTTTTGAAATTGGTCATCTCCTCCGTGCTATTTGTAATAACTAACCATTTTCACGTGATCTTTTTTTGTGTTTAGTCCCACCAAGCCCACCTTCAAGGCCCGAAGTCTATTCTGTGTCTGCAACTGCCATGGCCATTCGCTGGGAGGAACCGTATCATGATGGTGGCAGCAAAGTCATTGGATATTGGGTTGAAAAGAAGGAGCGCAACACCATCCTTTGGGTGAAGGAAAACAAAGTACCATGCTGTGAATGCAACTACAAAGTCACGGGATTGGTGGAAGGCCTAGAATATCAATTCAGAACCTATGCTTTAAATGCTGCGGGTGTTAGCAAAGCTAGTGAAGCTTCCAGACCTGTAGTGGCTCAAAATCCAGTTGGTAAGTATTACTTTCAGAGTTATGCTGTTACTTAAGATAAGAGAGAATTCCAGTTCTCACTTTTGTTTTATTCCTCCAGATCCACCAGGTAGACCAGAAGTAACAGATGTCACCAGATCTACAGTGTCACTGAGCTGGTCAGCACCACTTTATGATGGTGGAAGCAAAATTATCGGCTACATTATAGAGCGCAAACCATATAATGAATCTGGTGATGGACGCTGGCTGAAATGCAACTATACCATTGTCTCAGAAAACTTTTTTACTGTGACAGCTCTTAGTGAAGATGAAGCATACGAATTCCGTGTATTAGCAAAGAATGCTGCTGGTGTGATTAGCAAAGGGTCTGAAACGACTGGTGCTGTCATTTGCAAAGATGAATACTGTAAGAAATATTTACTTGGAACAATTAAAAACATAATGTTCTTTAGTACTGGTATGTAACGTCTTAATCTTTTTTAAATCTCTTTTTCCTCATGACAGCACCACCAAAGGCTGAACTCGATGCCAGACTCCAGGGAGAAGTTGTGACCATTAGGGCTGGATCAGATCTTGTTCTTGATGCAGCCATTGGTGGGAAACCAGAACCAAAAGTCTTCTGGTCCAAAGGTGACAAGGAATTGGATCTATGCGAAAAGATATCACTGCAATACACCAGCAAACGAGCCATTGCAATTATAAAGTTCTGTGACAGAAGTGATAGTGGAAAATATACTTTAACAGTGAAAAATGCCAGTGGGATGAAACAAATTTCAGTTCTTGTCAAAGTGCTTGGTATGTATCCCATGATTAATATTTATATGTAGTATACTAAAAAAAAATCATTCTTTTAAAGAAGTGAGACACTTTTCCTTAGTTGCTAATAACAGTACTTATTTTCATCTCTACCCAGATTCACCAGGTCCATGTGCAGGCAAAATCACAATTAGCAGAGTAACAGAAGAGAAATGTACTCTGGCATGGAACATTCCTGAGGAAGATGGAGGTGCACAAATCACTCACTATATCGTAGAAAGGCGTGAAACCAGCAGACTTCACTGGGTTATTGTTGAGGCTGAATGCCAGACTTTATCATGTGTGGTAACGAAGCTTATTAAAAATAATGAATACATCTTCCGTGTGAGAGCTGTCAACAAATATGGACCAGGTGTTCCACTTGAAACAGAACCTGTGATTGCC
Organism: Gallinula chloropus; assembly: GCF_964237585.1. NCBI lineage: Eukaryota > Metazoa > Chordata > Aves > Gruiformes > Rallidae > Gallinula > Gallinula chloropus. Next base: position 24,870,835 of record NC_140090.1, on the reverse strand, counting down.
AGGAACGCTTTCAGTGAGTGTTACTACCTTCTGTTCTGCATCAGAATTAGTGGAATATTTCTCATACATAAACAATTTGTTAATTTCTTTTTTTTTCCTACCCTTTAAAAAATGAAACAGCTATCCCAACACAGCCTGGTGCTCCTGAAGAAGTGAGTGTCGGCAAGGAACATGTAATTATTCAGTGGACAAAACCAGAATCAGATGGTGGTAGCGAGATTAAGGACTATCTTGTGGACAAACGTGAAAGGAAAAGTCTACGCTGGACACGAGTCAACAGAGATTACACTGTTTATGATACTAGACTGAAAGTCACTGGTCTCATGGAAGGCAGCCAGTACCAGTTCCGTGTCACCGCAGTGAATGCTGCTGGGAACAGTGAGCCTAGTGACGCTTCACAATACATGTTATGTAAAGAACCATCATGTAAGTTAGCACATTTAGAACATATTTTAATATATACTTATAATAATGGAGCATAAATCCAAGTTGACACTTCAACTAAGGAGCCCGAAACCACATTTGATCTAAGCAAACTAAGTAGCATTAGAATAAACCTAAGAGCAGTTAATTTTAAATGTCTCCTGTTTAGAAATTGTTTTTAACTGTAAAGTGTTTCCTGCATTAATGTGAAATGCATTTTTTCTTTTTAAAAGATACTCCTGCACCACCTTCAGCTCCAAGAGTTGTTGATACTACTAAGCACAGCATAAGTTTAGCATGGTCAAAGCCCACATACGACGGTGGTGCTGAAATCTTGGGCTATGTTCTTGAAATGAAAGAAGAAGGTACTGAACAATGGTATCGACCGCATACAACTGCCACTCTGAGGAATGCTGAGTTCACCGTGACTGGTCTTAAAACAACACAGAAATACCAATTCAGAGTTGCTGCTACAAATGTGAATGGTATGAGTGAATTTAGTGAATCCTCAGCAGAAATAGAACCTGTGGAAAGAATAGGTAATTTGAAAACTTCATGTGTATTTTAAGAAATAGTATTTTCCTTTAGAATGACTAAAAGATTCATTAATTACATGTTTCTTGCACCTTTCATCAGAAATACCTGAGCTTGAGCTTGCTGATGACCTGAAGAAGACAGTTACAGTCAGAGCTGGGGGTTCCCTGCGCCTAATGGTCTCAGTATCTGGCAGACCTGCTCCTGTAATCACATGGAGCAAGCAGGGTGTTGACCTTGTAAGTCGAGCTATTATTGATACTACAGACAGCTACACTCTGCTTATTGTGGATAAAGTCAATCGGTATGATGCTGGAAAATACGTCATTGAGGCTGAGAATCAATCAGGAAAAAAATCTGCAACTGTCTCTGTAAAAGTGTATGGTAAGTTCTGTTATGGTTGTATATGGGCATTACATCACTCATAGTGCATGTTGCTCAGGAATAAGAAAGTTATTAACTTCCAACGGAATTTTGAGGTTTAAATATCATGACATTGTTTGGGAAGTCAGAGAAAGTGATCCAAATGAAAATAAGTAGCTTCTAAAGCTGCACTAGTGCATAAATCAAATCCCAATGTTGCTTTTTTATGCAGAAGCAGTCATTGTCTGCAAAATGAAAGGATCCAAAAGAAAAACAAACCTATTTATTTTGTTTTGTTTTAGATACACCTGGTCCACCAGCTGCAGTGAGAATTAAGGAAGTATCAAAAGATTCTGTGACTCTTAATTGGGATATTCCAACCATTGACGGTGGAGCCCCAGTCAACAATTACTTAATTGAAAAACGTGAAGCTTCCATGCGAGCTTACAAGACGGTCACTACCAAATGCAGCAAGACATTTTATAGAGTTACTGGGCTTCTGGAAGGAGCTTTGTATTATTTCAGGGTACTACCAGAAAATATTTATGGCATTGGTGAAGCTTGTGAAACATCTGATGCAGTATTAGTATCTGATGTCCCAATGGTACCACAAAAACTTGAAGTGATTGACACCACTAAATCAACTGTTACTCTTGCATGGGAGAAACCACCACATGATGGTGGCAGCAGATTAACTGGCTATGTTATTGAGGCCAGCAAAGCTGGAACAGAAAGATGGTTGAAAGTAGTGACATTGAAGCCTACCGTCTATGAGCATACAATTATCTCTCTCAATGAAGGTGAACAGTACTTGTTCAGAGTCAGAGCACAGAATCAGAAGGGTGTGTCAGAACCACGAGAGATTGTCACAGCAGTGACAGTACAAGACCAAAAAGGTAGGTATCTACTGTTAAAACTAATAGGGCCCAGCTGTTATTACTGTTATATATCATCACAAAATGAACGTGGTATTTATAAAGTGGATATTTAAAATACATTTTCTTTCCTTAGTTCTACCAACAATTGACTTTGCTGGAATACCTCAAAAGACAATTCATGTACCTGCTGGCAAGCCCATTGAGTTAGCTATTCCAATTGAAGGAAGACCACCTCCAGCCGCATCTTGGTTCTTTGCTGGTTCTAAACTGAAAGAATCAGAACGCATCAAAATAGAGACCGTTGCCAAAACAGCTAAATTAACTATTCGTGAAACCACTATACATGACACTGGAGAGTACACGCTGGAACTGAAGAACACAACTGGAACAGTTACTGATACAATAAAGGTTATAATCCTTGGTAAGAATTTATGAAAATAGCTGCCCATGATCTTTCCCTGTCTGAACTTTTTTACATCAGCAGTATGATTCCTTTTCTCCACATTTTTTTGTGTTTGATTTTTTTTCTAGACAAACCTGGACCACCTGTTGGACCTATCCGAATTGATGAAATTGACTCAAATTATGTAACCATCTCCTGGGAGCCACCTGAGCTGGATGGTGGAGCTACCCTTAGTGGCTATGTGGTAGAACAGCGCGATGCTCACCGCCCTGGATGGCTGCCTGTTTCAGAGTCAGTAACCAGGACAACGTTTAAATTCACCAGACTTGTTGAAGGTGCAGAATATGTGTTCCGTGTGGCTGCTACAAACCGCTTTGGAATCGGATCTTATCTGCAGTCTGAAATTATAGAATGCAAGAGCAGAATCCGTAAGTCTGAATTTTTGCTTACTCTCTACCTTTAAAAATTTAAAATATTTATTTAAATGGGCTTATATATATCCCATTTAAAAACACAGATAAGGTTTTTCTAGATGTTGGATTTTCTGCTAGCATTACCATCAGCCTGAAAATTTGCTTTACCTCATTACACAGTATTTCACTGACCTAGTTTGTAAAGTACTTCGACATCTGCTGATAAAAACAGTTTAATAGGAAACTGATATTACACTGTCATTTACAAAGTGTTGCATGTTGCTAATGTGTAGAATTATTTGATGCTCTCTTCATTAATTCTGGGGTGTTTTTACAGGCATTCCTGGTCCTCCTGGCACTCCAGAAGTGTTTGATATCTCTCGAGATGGCATGACATTAACTTGGTACCCTCCAGAAGATGATGGTGACTCACAGATTACTGGTTATATTGTGGAACGAAAAGAAGTTAGAGCAGATAGATGGATCCGTGTGAATAAAGTTCCAGTCACTATGACTCGTTACCGATCCACTGGGTTGGTTGAAGGATTAGAATATGAGCACCGAGTGACAGCAATCAATGCCAGAGGCACTGGCAAACCCAGCCGTCCTTCCAAGTCTGCTGTTGCCAGAGATCCAATTGGTACGTAATTTCCTACATAGATAAACCACATTATGGCAGAAAGGAATGACACTCTTTTCTCTAATTTGTGAATTTATTAACAAATACACTTTAATTCTGACTGGAGAAAATCAAGACAGTATTAGTGAAAATCTTTCATTCTGTCTTCGTGTATACACCCTATAGAATTCATATAGATCATATATTGCAAGTTAGTATGTGTTACATCTTTTACATATTCATAACAAAAGATCCCACTCCCCTATCTGATCTTCTCTTCCAGCTCCTCCAGGTAAACCTCAAAATCCAAGAGTCACCGATACTACAAGAACATCTGTCTCCCTGGCTTGGAGTCCACCAGAAGATGAAGGTGGTTCTAAAGTTACTGGCTACTTAATTGAGATGCAGAAGGTTGATCAATTTGAATGGACGAAATGCAATACCACGCCAACCAAGATTCGTGAATATACCTTGACACATCTCCCCCAGGGTGCAGAGTACAGATTCCGTGTGCTAGCCTGTAATGCTGGTGGGCCAGGAGAACCTGCTGAAGTGCCAGGAACAGTCAAAGTAACAGAAATGCTTGGTAAGACACTTAATTCTTATTGAAAGGTGTCTTAAAAAAATATTTGCTTTAAGCAGGTATGATATCATCTGTAAAACAGACATAGCATGACATGTTCATTTTGTTTACAGAATATCCTGACTACGAACTTGATGAAAAATACCAGGAAGGTCTCATGGTGAGACAAGGTGGAGTTATCAGGCTTACAATACCCATTAAGGGTAAGCCCATCCCAATATGCAAATGGACAAAAGAAGGACATGACATCAGCAAGAGGGCCATGATTGCAACTTCTGACACTCACACAGAACTTGTGATCAAAGATGCAGAAAGAGAAGATTCAGGCACCTATGATTTGGCACTGGAAAACAAGTGTGGCAAAAAAGCTGTGTATATTAAAGTCAGAGTGATTGGCATTCCAAATCCACCAGAAGGGCCACTCGAGTATGATGATATACAAGCTCGTTCTGTCAGAGTAAGCTGGAGACCTCCTACAGATGACGGTGGTGCAGATATCCTAGGCTATATTGTTGAGAGACGAGAAGTACCAAAGACTGCCTGGTACACTGTTGACTCTAGAGTGAAAGGAACATCACTAGTGGTGAAAGGGCTCAAAGAAAATGTGGAATACCACTTCCGTGTTTCTGCTGAAAACCACTTTGGTATTAGCAAGTCTCTCAAATCTGAAGAACCAGCAGTGCCAAAGACACCTCTGAGTAAGTCCTTTTTTAGATTTAAAAAAATTAAAATTAAAATTTCATTGTGGTTCTAAAAGTGCAGTACATTATGCAAATGTTTGAATGCTACGTCACTATTATTTCTATTATATTTACTATTATAATTTTTAACAGATCCTCCAGAGCCTCCAAACAACCCACCTGAAGTGCTTGATGTTACAAAGAGTTCTGTCAACTTGTCCTGGTCTAGACCTAAAGATGATGGTGGGTCTCGTGTAACTGGCTACTATATTGACCGTAAAGAGACATCTACAGATAAATGGGTCCGGCATAATAAAACACAGATTACCACTACAATGTACACAGTCACAGGACTTGTTCCAGATGCTGAATACCAATTCCGTATCATTGCTCAAAATGACATTGGTGAAAGTGAAGCAAGTCCTGCTTCTGAACCAGTTGTATGCAAGGATCCATTTGGTAAGAAAATGTTTGCAGTAGCAGATCTTCTTAAGAGCAACTTAGTGCCATTTAGAGAGGAATTTATTTTCTGCATCTATTTTAACTTTCAGACAAACCAAGCCAACCTGGAGAAATTGAGATCACTTCTGTATCTAAGGACAGCATAACGTTAGAGTGGGAACGACCTGAGAGTGATGGTGGCAAAGAGATCCTTGGCTACTGGGTTGAATATCGCCAGTCTGGAGAAAGCACCTGGAAAAAATGCAGTAAAGAACGCATCAAGGACAGGCAGTTTACAGTAGGAGGTTTACTAGAGGCTACAGAATATGAGTTCCGTGTTTTTGCAGAAAATCAGACTGGCCTCAGCCGGCCTCGAAGGACTGCTATGGCAGTGAAAACTAAATTAACATGTAAGCAAAAGTATATTGTCATATTCGCTGTGATACTGTTGTGATTTGCTGTGCTGTAAACCACAGGACTGCAGGTAGCATGCTGCCTATTTGTTTTACACGTTATTTGCCAACACGACTGTCCTAAAGCACAGTCTTTCAAGTGTAAGAGGCAAAAGTATAAATGAAAAATTAATTTCCGTTAGCATAGTCATAGAGGAAAATTTCATAGCAATCTTTTTTTCCTTTCTTTCTACTTTCTTTGTCACAGCTGGAGAAGCACCTGCCATAAGAAAAGAAATGCAGGATGTTACAACTAAACTGGGTGAAGCAGCTCAGCTGACATGCCAGATTGTTGGGAGACCTTTGCCTGATATTAAATGGTACCGCTTTGGGAAAGAACTAGTGCAAAGCCGGAAATACAAAATGTCATCTGATGGACGCAACCATACACTGACAGTAATGACAGATGAACAAGAAGATGAAGGTCTCTACACTTGTACGGCTACCAATGATGTTGGAGAAATTGAAACCAGTGGGAAGCTATTATTGCAAGCTCCTCCTCAATTCCATCCTGGTTTCCCACTGAAAGAGAAATACTACGCGGGTGCAGGTGGCACCCTCCGCCTTCATGTTGTGTATATTGGCCGACCAGTACCAGCAATAACTTGGTTCCACGGCAACAAACCTTTGAGAGGATCAGAAACGGTTACTATTGAGAACACAGAGCATTATACTCATCTTGCTATTAAGAATGTCCAGCACAAGACTCATGCTGGGAAGTACAAAGTGCAACTCAGTAACACATTTGGAACGGTTGACACTGTACTTAATGTGGAAATACAAGGTAATTAATTTTATTTTCAGTATTTTTTTTAGTGTTTTCTCAAATATTTACTGACAAAAAAACGTAACAATATCATGCTTTTACTTTCACAGATAAGCCAGATAAACCAGTAGGGCCAATTGTTATAGAGTCCATACTGAAAAATTCTGTGGTGATAAGCTGGAAACCACCAGAAGATGATGGAGGTGCTATGATAACAAATTACATCATAGAGAAACGTGAAGCCAAGGAAGGAACAGAATGGCAACTTGTATCTTCAAGCATTTCAGGCACAACCTGTAGAATTGTTAACCTAACTGAAAACGCAGGCTACTATTTCCGTGTTTCTGCTCAGAATACTTATGGCATCAGTGAAGCACTAGAAGTTTCATCAATTGTTGTTATGAAGCCTCCATTTGGTAAGTGGATGCCCAAATAGTAATTTCTGTATGTGCCTGTAATTATTAAGGCAAGCTCACTTCAGTTTTTGAACCTTTTATTCTTTACAGAAAAACCAGGACAACCTGGTCAGCCAGTAGCAAGTGCTGTCACAAAGGATTCTTGTGTTGTCTCATGGAAGCCACCTGCAAGTGATGGCGGTGCAAAGATTAGAACTTACTACCTTGAGAAGCGTGAGAAAAAACAAAACAAGTGGATTTCTGTAACAACAGATGAAATTCGTGAAACTGTCTATTCTGTGAAAGATCTTATTGAAGGTCTTGAATATGAGTTCCGTGTAAAATGTGAAAATCTTGGTGGTGAAAGTGAGTGGAGTGAAGTATCACAACCAGTCATTCCAAAATCTGATGTACCAATTCAAGCTCCACATTTCAAGGAAGAACTAAGGAATCTAAATGTGAAGTTTCAAGCTAATGCCACATTTGTCTGCAAAGTCACTGGTCATCCTAAACCAATTGTCAAGTGGTACAGACAGGGCAAAGAAATCATGCCAGATGGTGAAAAGATCAAGATACAAGAATTCAAGGGTGGATATCACCAGCTGGTCATCACAAATGTAACAGATGATGATGCCACAGTATATCAAGTTAGAGCTACCAACCAAGGAGGATCTGTGTCTGGCACTGCCTCTTTGGACGTGGAAGGTGAATGAGGGGGGGTCTTTATTCCTAAGACAAATTCTTTTTAAGCTTTGGATATTTAGACAATTGGTGCTCTTCTCATGTGCTTTTGGTCATGCATTGTTTGGTTTTTTTTCTTTCTATTTCAGTTCCTGCAAAGATTCACTTGCCCAAAAACCTGGAAGGCATGGGAGCTGTTCACGCCCTCCGAGGGGAAGTAGTGAGCATCAAGATTCCATTTAGTGGCAAGCCTCACCCCGTGATCACATGGCAGAAGGGACAAGACCTCATCGATACTAACGGGCACTACCAAGTCATTGTTACGAGATCATTCACATCTCTTGTTTTCCCAAATGGTGTTGACAGAAAAGATGCAGGGTTTTACATTGTTTGTGCCAAAAACAGATTTGGAATTGATCAAAAAACAGTTGAATTAGATGTGGCTGATGTCCCTGATCCACCAAGAGGTCTGAAGGTAACTGACATTTCAAGGGATTCAGTCAACTTAACCTGGAATGAACCAGCTACTGATGGTGGAAGCAGAATCATAAACTACATTATTGAGAAACGTGCTACAACAGCAGAGCGATGGATTCGTGTTGCACAAGCTCGTGAGACTCGATACACGGTGGTGAACCTATTTGGCAAGACCACCTACCAGTTCCGTGTAATCGCAGAAAACAAGTTTGGCCAAAGCCAACCTTCTGAACCTACTGATCCAATTATAACAAAGGAAGATAAGACCAGAGTAATGAACTACGATGAAGAAGTTGATGAGACCAGAGAAGTCACCACAGTTAAAGCAGCTCACTATTCTACAAAGGAACTCTATGACAAATATATGATTGCGGAAGAGCTTGGGCGTGGGCAGTTTGGCATTGCACACCGCTGCGTTGAGGCAGCTTCAAAAAAGACTTACCTGGCCAAGTTTGTCAAAGTAAAGGGTGCTGACCAAGTTTTGGTAAAGAAAGAAATTTCCATCCTAAACATTGCTAGGCACCGAAATATCCTGTATCTTCATGAATCATTTGAGAGCCTAGAAGAATTGGTCATGATCTTTGAATTCATTTCTGGAGTTGATATCTTTGAAAGGATCACCACAGCTTCATTTGAGCTGAATGAAAGAGAAATAATAAGTTATGTACGCCAGGTCTGTGATGCACTAGAATTTTTACACCGTCACAGCATTGGACATTTTGATATTAAACCAGACAATATTATTTATTTCACAAGAAGAAGCTCTGTAGTTAAAATTGTTGAATTTGGTCAAGCTAGGCAATTGAAGCCTGGAGACAGCTTTAGACTCCAGTTCACTTCTCCTGAATACTATGCACCTGAAGTACATCATCATGATTTGGTCAGCACAGCTACTGACATGTGGTCAGTTGGTGCTTTAACATACATACTTCTTAGCGGCATTAATCCTTTCATTGCTGAAACAAACCAACAAGTTATTGAAAATATTCTGAACGCTGAATACAACTTTGATGATGAAGCATTCAAGGACATAAGTGTTGAGGCCATGGACTTCATTGATCGCCTACTAGTAAAGGAAAGAAAAGCTCGCATGACTGCTGCTGAAGCGCTTAACCATGTGTGGCTAAAACAGCAGACAGAAAAGACCAGCACTAAAGCAATCAAGACCTTGAGGCACAGGCGTTACTACCAAACTCTAGTAAAGAAGGAGTGGAACACAGTTGTGTCAGTAGCCCGCATTTCCTGTGGAGGCGCGATTAGATCTCAGAAAGGTGTAACAGTAGCAAAAGTTAAAGTTGCACCAATAGACATTGGTCCCATTGCTGGGCAGATAAAACATACTGTTACAGAAGAAGGAGGGCATGCCAAGTATGTATGTCGGATTGAAAACTACGATCAGTCCACACAAGTCACATGGTACTTTGGTATGAGGCAGTTAGAAAGCAGTGAGAAATATGAAATCAAATACGAAGAAGGTGTGGCGACCATGTATGTCAAAGATGTGTCTAAATCCGATGATGGCACCTACAGATGCAAGGTAGTAAACGACTATGGTGAAGACAGCTCTTATGCAGAACTTTTTGTTAAAGGTGTGAGAGAAATTTCTGACCACTACAGATGCAGAACTGTTAGGAAAGTGAAACGACGGGTTGATACTATGAGACTATTAGAGCGTCCACCAGAATTCACTCTGCCTTTGTATAACCGCACCGCATATGTTGGAGAAAATGTCAGGTTTGGAGTGACTATAACAGTTCACCCAGAACCTCGCTTAACATGGTTCAAATCAGGCCAGAAAATCAAACCTGGTGATGATGATAGGAAGTATACTTTTGAATCAGACAAGGGTCTTTATCAACTTGTCATCAATAATGTCACTGAAGAGGATGATGCTGAATACAGTATTGTGGCACGCAATAAATATGGTGAAGATAGCTGCAAAGCTAAGCTGACTGTGATTCCACATCCACCTCCAGCAGATGCCACACTAAGGCCAATGTTTAAAAGACTGCTGGCAAATGCTGAATGTCAAGAAGGCCAAAGTGTCAGTTTTGAAATCAGGGTATCTGGTGTACCCAAACCGACACTGAAATGGGAGAAAGATGGTCAACCTCTATCCTTTGGTCCTAACTTTGATATAATTCATGAAGGTTTAGATTATTACGCTTTGCATATTAGAGATACTTTACCAGAAGACAGCGGTTATTACAGAGTTACTGCTACAAACAGTGCTGGATCTACAAGCTGTCAAGCTTACCTAAAAGTTGAACGCGTGAAATATGTAAAGCGTGAGTACAAGACTGAAGAAGAGCGGGAGAAACATGTACAGAGGCAAATTGACAAGACCTTACGAATGGCAGAAATCCTTTCTGGCGTTGAAGCAGTTCCACTGACACAAACTGCACAAGAGGCTCTCAGAGAAGCTGCTATCTTATACAAACCGGCTGTTAGCACTAAAACTGTCAAAGGTGAATATGAAATCAAGAAAGAAGAAAAGAAGGAAGAAAGAAGACTTCGTATGCCCTATGAGGTCCCAGAGCCTCGCAAACATGCACGCACTACTCTTGAGGAAGACCAGAACATTAAACACTTTGTGCCTCTGTCAGACATGAAGTGGTACAAGAGGCTGCGAGACCAGTATGAAATGCCAGGAAAAATGGAGAGAACTGTTCAGAAACGCCAGAAACGCATACGTCTTTCCAGGTGGGAGCAATTCTATGTGATGCCACTGCCACGCATTTCTGATCAGTATAAACCTAAATGGCGCATACCAAAGCTTACACAAGATGATCTTGAAACTGTGAGACCAGCACGGCGGCATACCCCATCACCAGACTATGAATATTACTACAGACCAAGAAGGCGATCACTTGGTGACTTGTCTGATGAGGAGCTACTCCTGCCTATTGATGACTATTTAGCCATGAAGAGAACCGAAGAGGAAAGGCTGCGCCTTGAAGAAGAGCTGGAGTTAGGCTTCTCTGCTTCCCCACCAAGTAGAAGCCCCCCACGCTTTGAATTGTCTGCTCTTCGGTATTCTACTGCAGGAACACAGGTCAGTTCAGAGGAAGAAAGAAAAAGAGAGCTGAGATATTCAAGTTACCACATCCCAACTAAAGCTGAGACCAGTGCAACCTATGCTGAGCTTCGACAACGCCATGACAGGGCTGCCTACAGACCACCTAAACAAAAGCAAAGAATAATGGATGAAAGAGAGGATGAAGAATTGCTCCGCCCTGTTGGCACTGCTCAACGACTGTCTGAATACAGGAGTGAACTCGAATATATGGCAGAAGAGGAAAAGAGTAGACTCAGGAGAAGGAGGGAGAGAGAAATAACTGAGATCACATCAGAAGAAGAAGAAGAAATAGAAATGGTGCAACATGTTCACAGGGAATTTTCACCTCCCTCTAGATTACTAAGGAGAAGAAGATCTCTTTCTCCAACTTACATTGAGTTGATGCGTCCTGTATCTGAATTAATTCGACCCCGCTCACGGCCTCCTGAAGAAATTGAGAGAAGATCCCCAACACCAGAGAGAACTCGACCACGCTCACCTAGCCCAGTTTCTACTGAAAGATCGCTCTCTCGGTTTGAGAGGATGGCAAGATTTGATATATTTTCTAGATACGAGTCCATGAAATCTGCTTTGAAAACTCAGAAAACTATGGAAAGGAAATATGAAGTTCTGACTCAGCAGCCCTTCACGCTTGACCATGCTCCTCGCATCACCCTGAGAATGCGCTCACACCGGGTACCATGTGGCCATAATACCAGGTTCATTCTAAATGTTCAGTCAAAACCAACTGCTGAAGTGAAGTGGTACCATAATGGTATTGAGCTCCAGGAGAGCAGCAAGATACATTTTAGTAATACCAGCGGTGTATTAACTCTGGAGATTCTTGACTGTCACATTGACGACAGTGGAACATACCGGGCTGTATGCACAAACTACAAAGGGGAATGCTCTGATTATGCAACACTAGATGTTACTGGAGGAGATTACACTACATACTCTTCCCAACGCAGAGATGAAGAAGTACCAAGGTCCATTTTACCTGACTTGACAAAAACAGAGGCATATGCAGTCTCCTCATTTAAGAAAGCATCCGCTACAGAAGCAAGTTCCTCACTAAGAGAGGTAAAATCAGAAATGTCAGCCACAAGAGAATCACTTTTATCATATGAACACTATGCTGCTTCTGAAGAAAAGATCACTGCAGCTGAAGAAAAATCATTAGAAGAAAGGACTGTGCACAAGGCATTTAAAAGCACTCTACCAGCAACGATCCTTACAAAACCACGGTCAATCACAGTTTCTGAAGGGGAGACTGCAAGATTTTCCTGTGATGTTGATGGTGAACCAGCACCAACAATAACATGGTTCCGTGCTGGTCAGCCCATTGTTTCTTCAAGGCGCTTCCAAGTAATGCGAACACAGTACAAGTCTACCTTTGAAATTTCATCGGTCCAGATGTCAGATGAAGGAACTTATACTGTTGTGGTGGAAAACTCTGAAGGAAGACAGGAAGCACATTTTACTTTGACCATTCAAAGAACAAAAATTCCAGAAAAAACAATGACATCACCTCCGAAAATCAAATCTCCCGAGCCTCGTGTAAAGTCTCCGGAACCAGTTAAGTCTCCTAAACGAGTGAAATCTCCTGAACCCATCAGCAGCCCCCCGAAAGCAAAGTCACCTCCTGTAGACAAAACAGTACCAGCAGAGAAAGTACAATTACCTACTGCTTCTCCACCAAAGATAAAACAGCATCTCAAAGCAGAAACTCTTGGAGATAAAGTGAAGTTATCCTGTGCCGTTGAAAGCAGTGTTTTAAGTGTCAGAGAAGTGGCTTGGTATAAAGATGGCAAAAAACTGAAAGAAGATCATCATTTCAAGTTTCATTATGCAGCAGATGGCACCTATGAGCTCAAAATCTATGATCTCATGGAATCTGATAAAGGAGAATACACCTGTGAAATTATTGGGGAAGGAGGTGCTTCAAAAACTAACTTCCAGTTTACTGGCCAAGTATTTAAAAATATCTATTCCCAGGTAAGCGGTGTATCTGAAACTCATAAATCAGTTCAGAAAGAAGATGAAGTGCTCACAGTTTCTGCACAGAAGAAATCAGCAGTGGCAACTGAAGAAAAAGCAGCAGTTCAAGAAGTCATTAAAAAGTCAATTGTTACTGAAGATGTCAAACAACTGAAAGCAGAAATTAAAACTTCTTCAACTAAAATGACGGTGTCTGAAGGGCAGAAAGTGACATTGAAGGCCAACATTCCTGGTGCAGCTGAAGTAAAATGGGTGCTGAATGGAATGGAACTGAGAAATTCAGATGATTACAGATATGGTGTTTCTGGAAGTGATCACACACTAACTATCAAAAAGGCTAGTAACAAAGATGAAGGTATACTCACCTGTGAGGGTAAAACTGATGAAGGCATTATTAAATGCCAGTATGTTCTGACCTTTTCTAAAGAGCACTCCAAGGAACCAGCATTTATCATTCAGCCTAAGTCTCAAAATGTCAACGAAGGACAAGATGTACTGTTCACCTGTGAAGTTTCTGGGGATCCTTCTCCTGAAATTGAGTGGTTTAAGAACAATCAACCTGTAAGTATTTATTTAATATCTTTACTTGAAAAATTAGCATTATTCATAAAACTGATATTCATTAAATCATTTTTCCCCCTCCTCAGATTGCTGTTTCATCGCACATCAGAGTGACACGCTCTAAAAACATGTATTCTCTTGAGATTCGAAATGCAGCAGTGAATGACAGTGGAAAATACACAGTCAAAGCAAAAAATTACCATGGGCAGTGCTCTGCTACAGCATCTTTAACTGTACTCCGTAAGTTTGTTCTCCATCTCTTTTGTTCGGACTAATCACAACTTTTCCTGCTGTGATGATGTGTCTACTAAAATGATTGGTGATAAAAGACACTGGTAATCTTAATTCAGGTATTTTTAACAGCTACCTATTTCTTTTGTATATTGTATATGTAAAATTAAAACAGGATTAGAAATCTTTACAATACCCACAGAGGAACACCCAGATGCTCTGTTACATCAACAGATGCTCTCATAAGACCCCACCTGGAGTAGCGTTCAGCTCAGTGGTCCTCAACATATCAAGGCCACAGACCTGTTGGAATGACTCCAGAGGAGGGCCACAAAGATGATCAGAGGGCTGGAGCACCTCTCCTATGAGGACAGACTGAGAGAATTGAGCTAGTTCAGGCTGGAGAAGAGAAGGCTCTGGGGAGACCTTACAGCAGTACCTGAAGTGGCTACAGGAAAGCTCAAGACTGTTAACAAGGGCAGGTAGTGATAGGATGAGGGGTAATGGCCTTAAACTGAAGGAGGGTAGAATTAGATTAAACATTAGGAAGAAATTCTTCTCTGTGAGGGTAGTGGGGCCCTGGCACAGGCTGCCCAGAGAAACTGTGGCTGCCCCCTCCGGGGCAGCGTTCAAGGCTGGGTTGGATGGGGCTTTGGGCAACCTGGGCTAGTGGAGGGTGTCCCTGTCCCTGGCAGGAGGATCAGAACTACATGAGCTTTAAAGGCCCCCTACATCCCAATCCATTCTATGATTCTATGTTAAAAGAAGGCTATAAGCATTCCTTTTAGGATGACTGCGGTAAGACAGTGGTGCTAGCAATTATTCCTTCCTCATTCATTAACAGAATCTGTTCCAGTAAAACAAATTCCACAGGTTTTGGTTTGATTTTTTTTTTTTTTTAATGGTAACTTAGCTGTAACTGACCAGGGTTTAGTATTTATTGTCTGTAACATATTTCAGTTCCTAGTCAGTGGGTTGCTATGATGTGCTTGTATGACTGTGCTTGGGTTTAAAGGAAAGCTGTGGTGATTGAGCTTTTCTGTTGTCTTTTATTGCTACGGAACAATGCAGTGAAATACAAAGTTTCCTATACTGTGCTTGTAAGAAACTGAAAATCATTTACAACTTCTACAAACATGAACTGAACACACCCAATTTCTTAGTGGCTAATTCTAGTAACAGTTCTAATAGGAAATGTTGTGTGGCAACCTATTCCTTCTTAAGTATGTTTTTCCTTCACACTCAAACATACTAGTAACAGCTCCATTCCCTAATTGTTTCCTTTATAAATTACTGGTTGTGATTTGGACATCTTGAATCAAAATACTATAAATAACCTTATACTTCACTGCAGTTTTCTACCTAAAGCAAACTATGCTGTGTCTTCATTTCTGTAAAATTAACCATACAGAACTGCATGACTTCGTTAATGTGACGTTGTTGGTTTTTCCTTCTATGTTCGCGATGCTCCTCAGCTCTCATTGAAGAACCTCCAAAAGAGGTAGTATTGAAGACAAGTGGCGACGCAAGCATGCACGAAAGTTTTTCTTCCCAGTCCTTTCAAATGGCTTCTTCTAAACAAGAGGCTTCATTCAGCAGTTTCAGCAGTAGCAGCATGACTGAAATGAAATTTGCAAGCATGTCTGCCAAAAGCATGTCCTCCATGAAAGAATCCTTTGTAGAGATGAGCTCCAGCAGTATTGTGGGGAAATCTAGTATGGCTCAACTGGAGAGTTCAACTAGTAAAATGCTTAAATCAGGTCTGAGAGGTGAGCAATACAATTACTGGTAGAGTTAGTGCTTCAAATATCCTGCAGTAGTCTTCAGAGTAAACCTGCTGCATGGCTTCGGGAAATATCCTAACTTGATGTTTCTTCTCCTGTTTTGTAAAGGAATACCACCCAAAATTGAAGCTCTCCCATCTGATATCAGCATTGATGAAGGAAAAGTTCTCACGCTATCCTGTGCCTTTTCGGGTGAACCTGCTCCTGAAATAACATGGTATTGCAGAGGAAGAAAAATTACCAGTGAGGACCAGCAAGGCAGATTCCACATTGAAACCTCTGAAGATCTTACCACCCTGATCATCATGGATGTCCAGAAGAATGACGGTGGACTATATACCCTGAATTTAGGAAACGAATTCGGTACAGATTCTGCCACTGTGAATATTAATATTCGATCAATTTAGAGAGCTTGATCTGTATTATTTACACTTGTCTTTTTACAAGTGATTCATATATGGACTGAAATATCTGATCTGTAAATATAAAAAAAAAAATATTTTTGTACCTACCTGAATGAGACAAAGTCCAGAGCTATACATTATGACTTATAGTCATTATCGACCTAAGATTTTAAACACTTTTTTCACTGACATGTACATACTGTATATAGCCGAAGTTAACGGTTATGAAGTTTTGTACCATTTATTTTATGACATTTTGAAACGTAACTTTTGGAACTAACAGTTGGTAGGAGAAAGTTTCCTAGAAAACGACTACCCTGCTCAACATTTTACTAATTTTTGCGCCTCAACTCATTGTTGATGTCTAAGAATGCCTCAACAGGTAGAGAGGCTCCCTGTTGAAGATTACCTACACCTAAGAGATGATACTGTGCATAGTATTTTATACGTGCACAAACATTTATGTTGAATCAGAAATGTAAGGCATTGGTGATGTTTGCAATTACCCTCCTGTAAGCATTGCTTTAATGTTTTACGTTGGATCTGATTATGTCATAATTTCCATACCTGACTGACAATTTTTGGACAAAGTGCAAGCGGCCAGCACTTTGTTCACCCACTGTCTGCGTACTGTTTCTGACATACTGACTGCCTGAATAGCTTTAAAAAAGTAACATCACCTGGCCATCCTCTTAATCAACGAAGCTATTTAGGTACTCAGGTGCAGCAGCAGTACCCCCCTCTCGGAGGTTCGTAGGGTGCAGTGATTGAGTTTGTGTGGTAGTAGTAGACATCCAGTAGTCACTTCCGGGCAACTAAGCAATGAACCACAGTTTGTAAACAAACTGTTGTTACAACATCAAATACCGCCCTGCACTTCAACTTGCTTTAGTTCTCCTAATGTAGAAATAGATCTTGATAGCTGTTGAACCTCCTTGAGATAGTTCTTCATTTTAAAATGCATTTAAAATAAAGCATGCTTTCCGCACCATAAAATCTGTGATTCCTTGTTCTTTATTTATTTATTATGACCTGGTTTTACAGTTCCTGTACTACGCTACAGAAAAAGAGTTGCTGAATAAAAAGACTAGGTAGATATGCAATTCTCCAATGTAATACAGGTAGCTACTGTTGAAAATCCAGCCATCTATCAGAAACAGCCTGGCCACCACAAAGTCAGCCCTTAAAAACAGTCACTTTAAAAAGTTTTCTTCCTAAGCTCTTCTCTGACAAGGGATAAATTCTAGTACATACCTAAGCATTATACTGTTCTTATTATCCCTCTTGTTAAGTGAATCTCCAGGCCCTCCACTACACTCTGTGTAGATAAATTGCTAATGTATCTTCTTTCATAGCTGTTCTCTGCTGAAAGTTGTAAAAGCTGCTTCCAGGAAACCTGGCTATTGCCTCCTTTATTTGGCAGCTGCAACTAGTAAAGGCAACTGACCGGTTCCTAGACCTACGAGTTCTCACCTCCCAAGGATGATTAAGGCCCCATGCCCCATCAGTTCTTCATCCCCAGTCAGCTGACACAGCTATAGGAGCAAAGCCTGTCTCTACATTCCTGGAGAGAAATCACAAATCCTATGCGGGCAGGTCACAATTCTGGGTATCTCTGGGGAAACAGTATCAAGGTCAAAGGAGCAACTCTGCTTCTAGAATTCACTCTGGTTAGTAGAAAAAGCTTGAAAGCAAATACAGTAACACAACACTTGCTTCAAGGGCTATAAAATTCTCTTATGCAGAGCAGGAGTATTAATTAACACCGCTATACAACACTATGACTCCCAGTATACTACTACTATTAAAAAAAAAGAAGCACTGAAGTTCATCAGAACAATGAAGCATGTAGTATGTTTCAAAACCTATTCCAAAAAAGACTCACCACAGAAGCAGATTTGTTTTCATTTCCTATAAACCTATATACTATCAACCAGTAGCTATCCAAATGATGCAGGAAAGCTAATAAATGGGGATGAAACAAGGACTAAAGTAAAAAATAGCATTTCAGAAGAGCTGTTTTAGGTCAGGGCAAGATCTAGACTTTTTCAAGTAAGGTAACCAGGAACATTTAGAAACATGTGTGGTATCTCTTCCTTGAGTAAAAAAAGAATAATAAAAAATTAGCTTAAAAAGAGGTTATTTATTTCAACCTTTAAAGCATTCAAAGACACAAAAAAACAACCCCACACACCCCTCAAGCATCTCATTCTAATGGTATTAGTTGTTTAAAAAAAAAATCCCAAACAAAACACACAGCAAACAATTCACTACAATACACAGAAATACCCAGGTACAGTCTTGTTTAACCAACAGCTAACTTGTGTGCACATGACTGTAATAAAATTAACACTAAAAATGCACTAGTCAGTCGTCTCAGTAGAAATAGAGAATCTGCACACCTAAGCACGGAGCCTTCACAAATGCTACTGTGAAGTCAATTCTTCCATGGCCTCTAGTGCGTCCAGACACCTTTACTTATCAAGAGGAAAGCACACTGGTAGGGCAGTGTAAGCAAGTTCATTCTGCCTGTACCCCTCTGGCCCAGCTCTGTGCAGAACTTAAACAAGCACGCTTAACTTTAAGCAGATGAGTCACACACATACCTAAAAATAGGATTCAAAGTATTTACAGGCTTTGCCGAGGCACAGCTTTACTAGATAACTTTAGACGTCGAACTGCTGCGCCAGTGTTTTTTCACAAGACTGATAAGTGAATGCTAATACAGAGTGACACTGATAAAGTCACAACTGAAAGCATCAGTGTTCAGTTGCACAGAACGCATCCCTAAACAGTAATATTTTTTGAGAGAATAGATTATGTGGTCTCTGGATAAAAAAAATAGACATTAAATTAGCAGTGAACATTTCAAATTATTTGCTTATCTTATTCAAGTTGAAGATTGGGATTTTTTTTTTTTTTTAACTCTACAAGCATACATCTTCTCTCTTAAAAAAAAAAAAGTAAAATTCTTTTGGGCTATAGGACCAAATTCAGAAAAATATCCTGCCACTGATGCATACAAAAAGGCATTTGGATTTCATGGTTCCTGGGTCGTGATGCACAAGGAAAAGGATTTTTTTTTTTAGCAAAGATCTGTGAGCTGTGGTATAAATTCAACCACAGGTCTATACATTCACTATTAAGAGTTTACATTTGACAGCCTGAGAAAAAAAAAAAATAACTGTGATGGTGGATTGCCATAATAACACTAAGAAAGAGATTCATTTTACTGCTAGTAGACGAGAAACCCATCTGCCATGAAATGTCTTAGCATTGCCTTGCTATTTTTACCATTGTCTCCCATTTCAGCAAATTTTCCCTTCAAGGGCAGAAAATTTTATGACCAGAACACAAACATATCATATCTCTGGTAATATATTAAACAGCAAAAGTATGTTACTCAGACATGTCAGAAAACGACAAGCCAGTGTGTAGAAAACTGAGTGCCAGCCTTGGGTGGGGTAATTATGATTTGCTTCTGCCACTGTAACCCCAACTTTGTGGAAAATGCCTCAGCAGCCACTGGAGTGCTCTGAGAAAGCGAAAATAGAGACGTAACCAAAAGCAAGATCTGTTAGCACTGGATGTGAAATACAAGGAAGAGAAGATGAATCCTGTCCCTTTGATACCTGTAGTTGACAGGGCTGGAGATGCCTCTTTACCCTTCCCTTTGAAAAACCTGAAGGACGTCTGTCTGTCTTTGTTTTCTTTAACCACATCTCTAAGATACAGTCACACTCTCATCTTTAGTCTTCCGTCCTGTATGGGTGCTTGCCACGATGGAGAGAGACTGGACACAGCTTGATGCAAGCAAGAGTCAATTTATTGTAAAGAATCATTCCTTTTTATATGCTCTGAAGACGGCATGCTTTCTTTCAGGGACTATGTAATCCAAATTTGACCATTGACAATATCCATCTTGAAATTCCCCACTCATGAAACCAATTGTCCAATCCAAAGAATCCATTTTCTTGTATCTTTTCTGTTTGATCTATTAATTTCTGAATGCTCACATGAATTGACAGAGAGTGGACACATTCATGCAGCACATGCCTTTCAAAATTTTCACAACCATGTCTGTGAGCCAGCAACAAAAATCAGTTGCTGCTTGATTCTGTAAAGTCTTACAGAATCCACATCTGCAGCTAAGTGTCTTGACAGTTTCAGGAGTCAGATAACATCAGCCTCACGTTTTCGTGCAGGCACCACCCATTGCAGTCTGTGTTCTTAGGCTGTGCAGAAATCACCATTTCCCTAATTTTCATTTACCACAAATACAAACATATTTCAAAGACTGTTAGTTAGTTCAATATGTCCCGCAGCAAAACTCATAGTGCATTGTGGCTGCAGTTGGAACACTTGACATAAGTTACTGGGATCAGGATCTCTGCCTGGTTCACACAGGCTTGCTTTTTTCTGGATCCATGGCATCTGTAATGGCACAGCCAGATTTCCTTTCCCCAAGTTAGTACCTGTAATTTAGTTTTTTACTAACACTTGACATTGACTTTTTTTCTTTTCATTTTTTTTTTCTTTTTTTCAAACCTCCTTTTAAACCTACTGCATATTTCACCATTGGAGGTACCAAGCTGTTCTGTGGCAGACATAAACAACTCAAAACATACAGACCTTTGTTTAATCGATCAGCTGGAGAGATGTCCTTCTCTCTCCGCAAAAACACTGTTCCACCATGGCCTGACCTGCAGGCCAATGTGGTGTCCCTGTAACATAGGTAATGTCCCACAATAGGAAAGAGGTTTGTATTGTTTGTGCTATATATCCTGGCCTGTTGTCCATTTTGATTTCACGGGGTACATGGCATTGGACACGTTTACTAGATTCCCGCGTTTGTGCCGTCCAAAACCTCTCGTGTGCCTGTGCCACAAGGTTTCACGGCAGGGGCAAGGCCGCTGGCGAATTGCTGACAGTCCAGGTGACTGGGCAATCCCTTTAGTCTCAGCAAACAAAGAAGTGGTATTGTAGCTAAAGCACCTTAGCAGATTGATGAAACAATTCATGCAACTTTTGAACATCCAAATATTTTCACACTGGCTTCCTTTGAATTTTCTCTGGAACCCCTTGCTTTTCACATGCAGTTAACTCATGAATCAAACTTTCAACGTCTAAGTTTTTTCCCGCAATCACTATTTCAACCATGTAATGATATCACATACAAATGAATGCTGCAAACCAACCTATCAGACAAATAACATTGCAAGACGCGAATTGTCACATCCACGCCACATGGATGGGTGGATGGGGTGGGGGGGGTGGGGGGCAGTTCTCCGACTTCTGCGGTGGTTCTCCGACCCCGGGAGCTGCGCAGCCGCTTCTGCCCTGACCCCAACGCGAACCACAGCGCGACCCCGCCTGCGAGCACTAGGGTCCAGCCGAGCGCTAGGGTCCTGTTCCGCTCGCATGCCAGGGGTCCGCTAGTAACTCTTTCCACCACCCACTCGTTCCCACATAAACTTTTTCCCAGTTCTGAAGCAACCTTACGTGCCCAGGCTCCGGCGAGCAGTCTCTCTGGAGTCTCTGGGTCATCAAGAGACACCGATGTGCCGCTGAGTTCGCTGGGTGATGTGGGTGTCAGCAGTGGGTACTGTGACAAAAAAGGATCCCTGATGCGATGGTAGGCAAGGCGGATTCTTGTTCACCTCCGTAGGATTCTTGTCCCTGTCCTTAGGTTTCTTGTCCATGTCCATAGGTTCCTTGTCCGTGGAGGCAACACTTTTGTCTCCGTAGTCTTCGGTTGGGGGGCAGTCAGTCCTGAGACTTTTAAACGGTGAGATCCCTTTAAATTCCTAGCACCGCCTGACTTGTGTCAGAGGACACGTCTCAGTGGACGCCAGGCTGGGGCAGCCGGTATGACCATCTTTTGCCGTTTCCAGAACTCACGCTCTCCTATTTCAGTCGCTCTATATTCTCGTTCGGGATCCTGGCGACAAGAGAGAGGGGTCCCTGCTTGGGGTCCCCTTGGAGTCGGAATAACGGGCCCGACTTGGATCAATGTGATCAATGTCGAGCTTTTTAAGAAGACCTTTCATAAGGTCATATATACGTCTCTCTCAGGGGAAGACAGTTGATTCCCCATATTGCCCACAGCTCACCTCTCTTCCAGAGGGATGATTCCTGGCCAGGCTTCCCACTTCCTTTCAGTGGCTCATTCTATGTTCTGTGGGAGTCGCAGCGTGCCGCACAGCTCGGCGCGGTTCAAGTCCTCACACGGGGCACCAATTTGCCGCAACGGAGAGAGACGGGACACGGCTTGATGCAAGCAAGTCGATTTATTGTAAAGAATCATTCCTTTTTATATGCTCTGCAGACGGCTGCTTTCTTTCAAACATACGGTGTTCGTGGGCTACATCTGATTGGTCAACGTTTTGCTGTCACAGCAGCATCTCTATCTTATCATGCTAATAGAACTCCTAAAACCTCGTCAGACAACAGCTATACCTTAACAATAGAGGACACTTTTTCCTGGAGCCTGTCCCAGCAGGGGGGCCGGCAACGATGCTGCCACCTTGTTTAGTTTCCCTAGGGTTCATGGCCTACAGGCTCCATCCCGTTATCTGTTAACCTGGCAGTGCTCGAGGCTTTGTTTCTCAAGCTGCATGCCACAGGTGCTGGTTGCAAGGGTCAGGATGGGGCTGGGGGAATACCTATGTATACTAGCACATAAATACCAGGTGTCCTACTGTGGAGAAAAAGGCAACACCAGCCAGCAAAGCACAGAAATAGCCCAACTACTTTCTTAGGGCCGGTTAAGCAGCAATGTTCCCTCCTAGACCTGAACCTGAAAGTCTTGGGCTCAGCCCTCAAAGTCCTCAGTAATGAAACACCCCTAACAAGCAGGTTTCACATTAACTCTTTCAAAGCAGGATAAAGAGCAACATCTGAAAAAGCTAGATAGTTTTCTGACACAGGCATTTGCCTTATTCAGGAATTGTATCTCTTTAAAAAGTTATTAACTTACAAGAGCTACACTACATTACTTAAGCTAATGGTAGTATAAGAAGCAAAACTCAAACTTACAGTTTATGAAAATAACTGTATCACAAAGAGCTGCAAATTCAATTTTTTAAATAAATTAAGTAAAATTTTTATTTTTGTCATGAAAAAGCAATCTCTGAAATATTCCTATCCCAAAGACTGCCTTCTCTGGTGTCATTAAAAAATAATTAAGTTGATTTCTATACTTTAAGTGGAAAGAAATACAAACATTAGTTTTCAGAAATTTAAAGCCTGTGAAAGCTGTAAACTCAGTATTCACAAATCTCCAAATCACTGAGTGCCTGATCATTAATTCTTTATGGTCCAAGCTTGTAAATTATTTAAGTATATCCCATTTCTAATTATCTGATGTTCTTCACTTCAGAGATACAACTCAGTAAGCTATCACTTTTCACCTAAATATATGTAGTATGCTTATATTGTTTAAGTGATACTTTTTTTAAAAATTGAATTAATGTATTTCAGATAGTTCTCTTCAGAAGCAAGTGAGATCAGAACAAGCAGCAGTGATTATGCACTCTATCTTGAGGTAAACTTCCATTCTCCACCAGAAAGACTATACAATTAGGCATTCCTGATAAGCTCTTCCCTAAATTTGGAAATGATAATGTAAGGGCATCCAGCTTTTTTTCAGTCTTACTACACATCAATCACCGTGATTCAGCAAGCTAAGCATCATTTTCAGAAATTACTTCTTAAAGCCAGACAGCTGAAGTATGATGGCATATCATCTTCACTGATTTCACTGGAATACATTATAAGGTATTTGCCACAGACTTTGGCACAGGCATACATAAAAAGGCTGATTTAACTTCAGCAAGAACACATTACATACAAAGCCATTTTTCCAGCTTCAGTGACAAGGAGAGCTCCAAAACAGTGCTGAAGTAATTAGATTCAAGCACAAAATTGCATATAATCACCACAACTTTTGTCTAAACAACCCTGTGTGTGGCAGTATTTAAAATTATTCACTACTTCATGCACTGGTCATTCTCAGAGATTTTTTGGGTTTTTTTAAACAACACAGAGGCCAAGCTATTTTCTCTGTAGTAGTTGAAAGACAGAAAAAGGTATCTGCTAATGTGACGTGTACTTAACACAGTACAAGCTAGCAGAAACTTCAGTGAAATTTCAAAAAGCAGCTTTAAGCACATGATTCAAGACAACACTCATTGCAATATACAGTTTACTTCTCTGAACATATTTTCAATACTTATTTTTACAATTGTCAGAAGTGTAACATAGAATACATTAAAGCAAACATTCAGAAAACAATGTACAAGCATGTGTGTGGCTGATATGCATATACAAATGTTAGTTCCATAAAAAACTGACAGAACTGAGCACAAATGAGCCACTGCATTCCATCTGACCCTTACATAATGGTTTATAAACTGCTATTTTATATATGGGCAACAGCTCTTGTTTTTCCTCAGCATTTGGACCTACTTTGTTTTACATAAATCAACATTCCAGAAATTTATAAGGAAAACTTCTATTCCCATTGTCCTTTCCGGCCTGCTTCCAAAACCACCAAATTATTAATATACACAAAAGGAAGACTAGTTTAATCCAAAGTAAAGTAGCTTTGATTACAAAACCAGCTTTTGGTATGTGCTTGAGTGCAAAAAAACCCTGTACATTTATTTAACAATCGTGCAAATCAAAAACACTAAATGGCTTGCTTAAAGTGCTCTACTTCTAAGATTTTATAGACCAAGTTTACCCCTAAATGTATACCCCAAAAAAATCTCCAAAACCTTACAATGCTAACACTAACATCCTTATGGACCAAGGTGCTAGTAGGCACTGTTATACTATATTACTCATTAATTGATTCAGATTCTGATCTCATTTACAGTTAATGCAAAGTTACACTGACTTAACTGAGAACAGAATCCATTTCCTAGTGAATAACATCCTCAAATGATATAAAGGAATCACAAAAACAGAAGCTCCATTTCATATAAATATGTCATAAATAACATATGTATAGATACAAATATTCATTACAACAGCAGCTTAATGGTCTAATACTTCAGCTCTTGCTTCTATAACACTTGCTAAAAACACATCTTAAGCAAGCAGAGTAAATCTTAACAGCGTTGCAGTAGGTACTTGTGATGCTACACACCCCAGAAACAATTTATGCACATTTTGAAGCCTTTAGTAGATCTTTAGAAGTGAAAGTAGGTAGAAATTTTTTTATGCAAAAAAGAATAAATAAATAAAAATTATTAAATATCCAATGTTTGGTACAAATGCTTCATATTAAGTTAATTTTATACATTTGTTTAGAAAAATACACTAAATATTTCTACTTTCATTGGCTAAAAATAAGGACCAGATTATGTATATCCTTACATTTTTAAAGAAGGCAATGTCAATTACTGTCAAGCTGTTAGACTAGACCCATTAGTGCCCATTCCCACAGCCCTTATACAGGCAAAAAAGCCATTACAGGTCTAATCCCAACTCCTGGTGGATGACCTGGTACAGCTGACTGAGAGGCCCATGGCACAAGATGCATTTTCTCAAAGAAAATGAAACCTTTTTGCTAAAGTTATTTACTACTGTATCAGTCAGACCTTCACACTTTTTAAAAAAAGAGCTACATTTACAAATGTGGATGCTTATCTGTTAAGCTATCATTTGTTCCAAAAAACGAACATTCAAACTCTGAAATATTAGGAAAATACTCTTGCAAATAAACTATATAAAATACACTTCAAAGATAGTTTTTAGGTTTTCTATAAAGTGCAGAGAAATCCTTCTAAAAAGGGAAACAACTACCTCCTATAATAACAGTATAATTACAGCAGCCTTTGCATAGCGTTATTTATAGAAAATTAATGCTTTCAGTTTCTTCAAGAAGAGGAAAGAGTCTCTTCCATTTCAGATCTTTCCTTTGATACCAATCTATTTTCTTCAGGAATGGTTGATGATACCAGATTTCCATTGACAGCACTTCTAGAACACTGAGCAGATCCTAGGAAGATATCAGTAAGTATTTAATTTTCAACTCCAAAAACCTCATCCAATCTGTCAGTTAACTCTATTTGCTAACTATTTCCTATATGTAAGCAATCAGAAGCGTAATTAGTCTGGACTTTTCATGAAAGATTTCAATCAATATCATGCCCAAGGATGATGGATATAAACAATATTCAGCTAGTATAAATAATTATTTTTTTTTTAGTACACAATTCAATTATTATTACATTATTTACTTTAAGAATTGATGCATCAACAGGTATTTAATAAAAACGTTTTCTATTATCAAAATTAAATTGATGAGTTACCAAAAGTCAAGCTACTTAGCAGGAAAGAGAATTAAGAGAAAGAGAACTAACTGGAAGGTAGCAGAGGGAGCTCCTAACACAGTAAAAGAAAACAAAAAAACCCCAAAACCCAGAGAAACTGAGCTAGAAACTAGAGCTGCACAGTAAGTTAGAACCAAAAAAGCCTTGTGTTATCAGAAACACACAAGGCTCCTCAGCAGTCCTGAGAAGAGTCAGATAGGGTAACCAACACCGTAAGGGCCAGACAGTAAATATAAATCCTTGCATTACAGGAAGCTAGAGTGATGTGCACCTACCTACATTAGCAGTGAGACACAGAACAGGATCTAAACTAAGTTTATCAGCTTGGGATACATGCTGGCAATACCCTATGCTGGTACCAGATGAGTGAGGTGAAAGAATCAGTCACCCTGCAATACATGAGCATGGAGAACCAAGGAAATGGTATGGAGGTGCAAATAACTCGCTTCTTAATAGAATGTAAAGCATTAGCATCTCTTTGTGTTCACATGGGCTTTCAGCAATGCACAGGCCTCGGTTTTTTCAATCCAAGTAAGGCACTAGGCACTCAGAAATGAAGCAAGATTGAACCAGAACTAGTCAAGTGAAAGCCTCCTGAGAGGATTTAGAATGAAATCATGACAGCAAAATTCAAAAGGTAAAAAGCACAGAAGAACTGGCCACTAATTCAGTAGGTCACAAAAGTCAGAAGGAAATAATACCCTGATTGCTGTATCATTTTGTAATTTTTTGGGTTGATTTTATTTATTTATGGCAAGGCTACACTCTTTCAGAACAGCGTTGTTTCTGCAAAAGACAAGTTGGCACTGAATTGAACCATCTTTCTGCAATGTGCTGGGTGGGAATTACATCCTGCCACTCTCAGGGGTCCCAGAAAGGAGAATTTGCTTTGTAGTAAGTAGGTGGCAAACAACAGCATTCCACACCACTTACCAGAACATCTTCAAGTAAGATTCTATCAAACATCCCTTTTTTGTTAAGATCTCTATCTTGATGTCAGTCCCACCAATTTCAATCAAACTACTCCAGCTGTAAGATCTTTTTCAATATGAATGAAAGCCAGCAAAAGTTAGACATATAAGCAGCTACACAAGTGCTTTGATTTATAATATAGGAATCTCACAAAAGCTTTGCATAACTAAGAAAACTCTTTTCCTCCTGCTGATACCTGTGCTGGAACAACTGCTGTAAACAAGTAACTAATGGTACAGAAAGATAAAAAAGAAAATTACCCCTCTTCCAAACTTACTCTGAGAATCTTCACAGGGACTATCACTGTAAGATTCTGTATCAGAGTATGTTCTTCTGCGCCGCTGTGAAAATCGGTGAAGGGATGAAATTGGTTCTTTTACAGAGTGACTATTCCTACAAAAGAAATAAGATCTATTAGTAAGCAAAATCTGTAACAACCCACACAAACCTGACATACTTTAAAGTAATTTTGGTGCTTACATTACACTGTTAGTACCAATGTTTTTCACTACACTAAATTAAAATTGGTGCAGTCAACAGGACATTCTTAATTTTCGCAATTATAAAGCCAAAAAATGCAAATAAAATGTAGTATGATCTTTGCACGCAGATGAAAATGAAAAAATCTGAAATAGTGACCCAAAAATAATGTTAGTGTTTCATGTTTAATTTCATTACTTATTTGGAAAAGTTAATTTTTTATAATATGTCAGGAAGGATTTTTTTTAGTATATTAGACACATCAGATGCATTATTTGCCACTGACACCGATAATCAGCACCCCTAGTTTTCAAAATCAGATCAACTTAAGCTGTTTAGGTTTTTTCCTCCCAAGGGAATAATTCTTCCATGTTTTGATTTCTATCAGGTTCAGGGAGGTTTTTCAAGACATAGGAAAAAAATCTTAAAGAAATATTAAACTACCTTTCTGAATAGCAAGGACCAGGGTGGCTAATGGAACGCCTCATCTAAGGAAAAAACAAAAAAACAAACAACAAAAACAACAAATCACACCAAAAATGCCACAAGCTACTTATAACAATAATATGCATACCTACATTAATTTTTACTTTAATTACAACCTCTGAAAAGAGCAAGGGCAATTTTTATTTTGTTTTTTAATTAAATGCAACAATTCTTAGTTAAAAAACAGATTTAACTCTATGAAAACAGATGGATTGCCATCACTATTTAAAGTTTTTAAGTATTCACACAGGAAATAGTATTTTTTGTAGTAAACTATGTAGTTTCTACTGAACTCATTCTCTCTTGCTCCAAAGTTACTCGAGAGCCATAAGTTCATTTCTATGATATGGAGAAATAAAGATATTTTTCCTCTATCAAATGCCAGCTTAAATTCCCCACTATGCCATAAAGCCAAATCCTGCCTCTTGATTCCTTGTGGATCTTCTGATATCACTGTCAAATCTTTGTGCATATCAAAGAAAATTATTTTAAATCAACGATTATCAGCTTTGTATGTAAACTGACTGAAGAGACAAGAGACTCGATTAGAAAGGGATTCCCCCAACAAATCCCACGAAACAGCTCATGGAATCCATACATATAACCGAGAAGACATTCAAGATGATTCCACATACACTGCCCTTCTAAGGTAAATAACCTGTAGGCAAATAATATCTTTAGAATTATTTACCTTTTTGCTAAATAAGGACATGATAGATTAATACAAACATTGTGAATTACATACACTGAGAGTTCTGCTATCTTGCTGAAGTGCTTCAAGCCACAAGGCACTTAACTGTTTAAACAGGAGGCAAGGTTATGATTTTTTTTTTTAAATCAGTGTACAGCTGGCATTCCAAAAAAAAAAAGCAAGCTGATCTGAGGACAAGTTAAACCTCATACATTTAGATACCTGATTGCAGGGTCTTGACATGTGCAATAAATTACTCTGATATGTACCAGCTAGCAAACAAAGACTAGGAATGGAAAATCACTCTGATTTATATGTAGGACCAGTACTGATTGTAACAGAGTCAAGAGTTCAACTGTCACCACCATAGCACACATTAATAGGATAGTCTTCTGCCATTCCACCCCACACACAACCACCAATATGACACTTAAAGTAATATTTAAAAATGTCTAAACCATTTGGACAGGTGATGGTGACACAGGAGAAACTAAGGGATCAGGGTGAGGCAGATGAAACATTTCTGGCTTAAACTTGGCATTAGCAATCTTCACACATTCTTCAAGTGTTGTGATAAATGTATTACACGTGACACTAAGCAAGGAGGAGGCTTCATTCATGTTCTGAAAATAAACAAAAGCACAAGCATAAGGAAGGAAAAAAACAATGAAAAGATGCAAATACCACTTACCCTACACACACTCATACACAATTTAGTTTCCCTCTTTACCATAAAGAACTTCAATTTCCTGTCATATTTACTAAAATGTGTATCTTCCAATCAGGTTACTTTAAGCAGCAAATTTTGCTTTAAAAATAAAACAAAACAAAAAAACCCCTGCATTGTCATTTCTTTCTGACACCTGAATTTCTTTAGGGTATCAGCCAACAATACGGTAACGTTCTTAAAGAAAGCTTGTCTTAGACTGACTAACTGGTATCAGAAAATCATTGTGTGAAACAGAAGCATCACAGCAGAAAGTGCAAACAGCTTTACTGCTCCAGTGCAAGGAGGCTGCACTGGAGTGACAGTTTCACCTCACTGTAAATTGACAACAATTTGCTGTGTTGTGTCTAAACATCAATCTCTTGCTTTGCAAGGGGTTTTGCAATATTGTCCACACTTTGCTCAAGAGTGTAAAGAATAAAGCCACTCATAATTGTCAGTACTAACTTCCATTCAAAAGAAGAAATATTAGAATAATTTTATTTGTGCACATTCAGACTTATCTACGCCCCAGGTTTCCCACAATTGTAACACTAACTTTCACTGATAATAAGGAGGTAAAGAATGGACAAACAAGATCGTTTCAACCATTCTGCCTGTAACACAGACGCAAAACAAGACAAATTATTGCATAACTTATAAGGCAGCTCTTCTGGCCTTTTAATCAAATGACTCAATAGCACAGTTGCTTCCCAATCCATCTTACATTTACAGGTAAATCACCCAGGTACTTTATGCACATATAATCACCGTCAGTATTACAGATACACAAGTACTCAAAAATTGACCTTACGCTACATCTTCCAACGTTAGGAAGAGGGAAACAAAAGCATAAGATGTCAACAGAAGCCTTCGGTGAATTATATAATTAGGTTGCCCAATGACATTCTAGGAATTCTGTACCTCGATGCTGGGAGGAGAGCGAGTCTCATCATGGTGAACAAATTCTTGTATGGTATGAACTTGCTGCATTAACAGATCACAGTAGAGTCGAAGTTCAGACATTTTGGTTTTAAGAGATTCATTGGTTTCGCTGATTTCTATTTTAAAAACAGGGAAATATCATTATTGCATATATAAACATTTTACATTTTAAGTGCACTTCATTTAAATATAAGTATCAATTTAAAACTACACTTAAACTTTCATTAAATTTTGAGGAAAACTGGAGTCTGCAACAGGTGAAGGACTGTACTTGAAGCAGACAATAGTTTGTACTTTTGAACTACTGATGCTTAGACAGAGGCACATTACTAGGAAAGATAAAAGTTGAAATCTTTCTTAGCTGCAACATAGAAAAAAATCCAGTGGATGAAATTTGCAGCCACCAGAGTGGATGGAAATGGTTACATTAAGCCACTGAAGAAAAACTGTAACAAAAATAATAGTAACTATAAAGAATCAAACCAGCAGAAATTAAATTACATCACAACACCTACAAACCATATGTTTGTTCTTGTAGCAATAATAAGTTGCTGACATTTCAGCTTCCTAACATAGATCAATGGAAGTGACCTCTAATTCAAACATCAAGGAGGAATTTACCATATAGATGATTAGAAATAATTATGATTTATATTTAAAGACAATAATATTGACTTTCTACCATAGTATGTGCACTATTATTATCTGAAAACAAGCATTAGAAGAAGCGTTAAGATTGTATATGGTCTAGGTAACACACATACCTTTTTCTTTTTTTGTTCTGGTATCTGCTAAACAGGCTTTTGCACTCCCCAGTGCTACCAGCCACCTTTGCCTTTCAGCTGCATTAACTGCTTTCATATAGAAATGTTGTTCCCCTGGGATGATCAGCTCCATTCTTGTGTTATCTGTAGCATGAACTTACAACAGAAGCGAAAAAAATATTTTAAAAAACCAAGAAAACTCAACCCAGTAAAAACTATTTACTAAATAATGATAAAATAAAAAAGTATTTACTGCAATCCCACAGTAACACAGTAAATCACAATGTACTGCTGCTAAATAACAGAGAGCCCAAAGCTGCTCAATCTTTCTCTGCAGCATGCCTTCAAGTCAACAGGCAGTAACACAAGATACCAAACACTGGCCAGACCCAGGTACAATGGGTTTCCTTTTTTGCATTAACAGCACACAGAATATAAATCTGTAATAACTGTTGCATTCCAAATCTGGTGTAAACATGATAAATTGAAGAGTTTTTTGCAAGGACAAGTATTTACAGAGGACCAGGCTAGAAACTGAAAGAAGCCCCATTCTAGACAAAAATCTGGTTTTGGGTCACAGAGCCCTAGAACCAAGAACTGACTTTCAGTACTTTAGCTGAATACTCTGCTGAGTGTAATGTTATCAACCATACTCCACACTAGCTATGGATGCCAGAGATTGCATCAAATCTTGGCTTCAACTATTATTCTTCCTTCACCAAAAGAAAATAACAAGCAAAATGAACACCTGTAATGGCCAAAATTGTGATCTACCACTTTACATCACTGATTTTATCTAGACCAAGGAAACAGTATCAAAAGGAGTTATGACATTCAAAATATTTGGTGGCCCATGTAAAATACATAGTGCTGCTTTTTAATATACAGGTACCCATATCAGAACCCCAGTAACCTGAGGATATTGGAAAGAGGTCAAGAGCTGAAAGCAGTGGCGAGTTAGATAATGCCTTGCTATTAGCCACACAGGTTGACCTCACAGCCTTAGAATACACTAAAGGTAGAGGCTAAAAATCTGAGTCTGAGACAGTTCACTTATCTCCAATACATCCATCACCTAGGCACAAGGGCAGCTGCTAACAGTGACAAAAGTAAAAATCAGTCAGGGAAACAAAAGTTTATAAGAATCTCCCCTTTTGAGTCGCTGCTGCTGCTCTTCTTGAAGACTAGCGTGACTAAAAGGAATATATAGTGGGTTCTAGATCTCAAAACAGCTTCAACTGCCAAAAACATTCTCCTTTGTCACGACTTCAAAATTCACATTCATTATTGTTTGTGAACTATGAAGCAGTCACACTAGAATAAAACAAAAATAGAGGAGGAAAAACTTGTGATGCAACATGTATGTTGGCTGATCTTTTCTATTTCCCTGGCAGCTACAGTTTCCTCAAATAGAAAAAAAAAATATTCTATTAATTCTTACCTTTTATTTCACACACAGCCATCTTTATACTTCCTTTGCTGCCTTTGCAAACATCATCCTGTGAATCATAGTACGACAATATCCCGTTGTCTAAGACAAACCACCGAGGCTGCCAACCTAATAAGATCAAAAACATGAAGAGGACAGTTTAGTCTAATTACTAAATTATGAATCAAATACAACTCTTTGGCTGTTAAAACTTTTATAAAAAATGCAAACATTAGACTATTTATGTAACGCACCAGTAAGTAAACAACCAGTGCAGTCTGAAGCTCAGAGCTGCTCTGTAACCAAACTAGCATTACATGAATATTTCCCTCCCTTTCTTTTTGGATGCAAGACCAGATGTATTTAAATTTTCACTATATTCCATTCTAAAGCAAAAGTGGGTTTTTTGGGGGTTTGGGTTTTTTTTTTTTAATTCTGTAGGTTGCTAAATTACATACCCCTGAAGAACCATCCTCATCCAAGTATGTTTTTCAGGTAGATTTCTCCTAAGATTGTAGGATCTAATTTGTAAGATGCGAATGATGGATGCCATAAACTGCTATGCTATGGTTTCCTCTGCCTATTGTATTTCAATCAGAACTTCTACAGTTCACACTTACATACTGACCTACCTTTTTTTTTTCCTGAGCTCCATCACTCAACAACTTAATGTAAGGCACTGTGCTGGGAACTGAGACAGGCTTTATACTCCCAGATCCCTTTGTTAGGCCAGCATACATCAGTTCCTCTACTAAGGTTTTTCACAGGCATTGCATCAGCAAAATTATAGACTAATCTCTGATTTCACAACAAGTACAAAACAGAGAGGTTTATGCATAGACACAAATATCTGTGAGTAGTCTATGAAGCACTGTAAATTACTGTCATGAGCCCTCTTGGACTAGAATTCCTTTTTTTTTCTTTCTTTCTTTCTTTTTTTCTCCTTTTTCTCTTTTTATAAAAACTATTCAATAAAACTCAAAACTTGTTGGAATAGGTGCCCTAATTTCTAATACTACTAAATGCAAACAATTTTGCCTAGGAAATCACCTTTGTTTCTAAAAATAACAGAGAACTAAAATACTCCAGTAGAGCAGGACAACTGCTCTGGCCCATTACAGTCTGGGTGAGCTCTACAATAGATTATCCTTCTATTTTACAACTTAACTTTAACTTAAACCAAACATTTAACTTCCTATTGGCTTAGGACTTGGAATGGCAATAACTGCACAGCCAAGAACATATTTGAGGATACAATGGTGTGGATCATGGCCCTTATTGCCATTCCAACAGAGCAAGCTGCAACCATCCAGCAATAGCATATACAGCACAGGAAGCTTAATCAGGTACCAGACTTTTGAAAATCAGCTACTAAATCATTACAAGTCTTAATATTAATTCAAGAAGTGTAAGAGCACAGCCCCATTACATCACATCACAATTCCATGATAAGGACATAATAAAATGTAACTTTTTTTTTAATTATATAGCCATAAGGGTAAGTATCTGTGTCTTTCAAAATGCAGAGTGATAACTAATAAGAAGACCCACACTCAGATATGAAAACAGAATGAAAAAAGTACAAACATTGAGGGATACCAACTCCCACAAGAAGTATTTCCAATTGTATGTGTACATTACCACTTACATTCAAAGAACATGCAGTCACAAAATGTCTGTGCTGAAGACCCTGTCCTGTAAAATGCAGCTGTTCTTACCTCCTAAATACATGCACAAGTATTAAATCAGCACCTGTCTAAACAGTCTAATTCTGATAAAAAAAGGGAGCCTATGTGGATGATTATTCCAGCCTCACATTATGCTGGTATTGGAAAAGACAGAAGCAAAGGATTTAAGTCTCCAAGTGCCTCACAGAAGTACGCTAAGGAACAAAAACCACCTCTTCTGATTTAAAATTTGCCAAACAGTGTCCTATGTTAGACAAAATATTTAACAAGTTTGACCTTCACAAATTCTTAGGTGCACACACATTATTTGAGGGGAAAAATAAAATAAAGCTGTATTTCTATTTTGCTTTTAATGAAGAAGGAAACTAAATGCTTTCCACAATGCTTCAGCAACAATAAGCTCCTTTGATGCTTGCCTTCTACGATTAATGACAACATGGATTATATTTTATTTATGGCTACAGAAATTGATAGAGTAACAAGAAAGTTGGTAACACAATTAAAACATTTTACTCATATGACTCATTTGTGGGGTTTTCTTACAATTTTCTGCCCTACTATATTCTGGAAATGAATGGAATTGCTGACACACTGTCATTTTGACATGCAAGAGCAGATGGTCTCAGCTGGCCAGCATGCACAGAAGGAAAGGTTCTGAAGTTTGCTATTTTTGAGAGCTACTGTCTTTTAGCAGCAGTTAGATGCATGATGTTACAACAGTCTATTGTGTACACAACATTCAGTTACTCTTGAATATTTATTAAATAACAGATTTCAAATAGGAACGTTATACCAGACACCACAAAGATGCATTAGCTGAGACTTCTTAACTTTTGCAACAGTAATGTTTTTGGTGAAAGTAACAATTTCTATTCTATTTCGAAAAGAAACTTGCACTCATTATTTCTTTCATAACCACCACCTCTATGGGTTTTCTCCACATTTACTGTGAAGAAGTGACAAAAATATTAAGAAATCTGTTTTGATTACAACTATTGTCTTTCAGTGGAATGTCAGTACACACGGACCACGATATTTGGTCTGAAAAATGCAAGACTATGTTCTGTACACTTCAATTCACAGCAAGCACACACAACCCTTGCAATGTGGCCCGTGTTTCATAAACTCTCAGAACGGAGTTTCACACCGCTCCACATTCAAAACCTGAATATGCTGGAGAATAGCATAAGCAAAGTGCTGAAGAAGAGTGCAAAAAAGGTATTGCCAAAGCAGTCTAACAGGAGGCCTGATTAAGCACGGTCTACATAGATCCAACACTGATCTGCTCTGCAGGCACAACTGGTCTTATTACAGTGTCAGAAGAAAAATCTGTTCACCTTGACAGCATCCTCTATCCATTGTTACCTCCAGAGGGAGGTGGTATCTATTACAACAGAGGATGAGGCAAACAAAACCAGAGCTTTGAGGGCACATACAGGTATTTGCCGCATTTCTGTCCACAGTACAAATACATTTCATGAATACTTCACCCGAAACTAAAGTTTCTAGTATGTTTTACAGGTTAGAATACAAGACCACTGACTCAGGAAAATTACCATCGGAAAGCAAATTAAAAGATAATTCAGGCTTTTACATTTAGCACTGAAGATTTAAAGATGTAACCATAACTGATCCAGCAACTGCAAGTGAGGATACCCTGGAAGCCTGTTGCAAATCAGCGCTATTTCTAAGCGGAAATAGGAGAAACGGGGCCGTCGGAATAGGACGCTTGAGACAGCGTTTCCCTGCTGCCTGTCCCGCTACGAGTGACTTGGCAGGACGCAACCCTGGCCTCGAAAGGTCCCCGGCCGCCCAGTTCCCAGTGTAAAACCACGGCGGCCGGGCACATCTCACCTGCGAGGCTGTTGGGGCCGCGCCGGTGCCCGCGCCGCAGGGCTGCGAGGGGATGGCGAAGGGGTTCGACCCGGCTGAGAGGCCTGCCGTCACCCCACGCCACACACACGGAAGCGGGCGGGGAGCGCCGGCGACCGCAGTCACTTGCCGTCCTCTAGTCCAGCCCCCGGAGCCGGCTGCAGGCGGCCTCCGCGCCAGTTGCCTCAGGGGCGCCGACAGCCTCCGCCGCCCGCGACGCGCAGTCGCTCCTCGTTTCTCAGCCCGCCCGTTAAAAACGACTCCCGGTCGGCCGCGACACCCTCGACGCAGCAGCAGCGCCTCACGGACGGGACCAAGCTCGCCCCTCTCCCCGCGCCGCAGGCCCCGGCCGCCCTAGTCCCCACCGCCGCCGCCCAGGTCCCGGCCGCCTACCCGCCAGGTAGTTGGTCCACTTGTACAGGACCCCCTCCATCGCTCAGAGCCCGACGCCGGGACGCATCCTCCTGCTCCGCCGCGGGGAAAGGGTGGCCGCCGCCGCCGCCGGGATGGGCGCTCACCTCCCGTCCCCGCCGCTACTGCTCCCTGCGCACGCTAAGGCGGAGCCGCTCAGCTCAGGCGCGGCGGCCCGCGGCAGCCCC
Organism: Gallinula chloropus; assembly: GCF_964237585.1. Taxonomy (NCBI): domain Eukaryota; kingdom Metazoa; phylum Chordata; class Aves; order Gruiformes; family Rallidae; genus Gallinula; species Gallinula chloropus. Next base: position 24,833,713 of record NC_140090.1, on the reverse strand, counting down.
GACGGCGCCTCCTGCCCCGCGGGGCGCTCCGCATCTCCCATGCGCGCCCGGCCGCGCTCCCCGGACCCCGCCCCCCCGGCACCCCGCTGCGGTTGCTTCCTGCCATCCCTTTCACTTCCTGAGTGGAGGGGGCTGGTCCGCAGTACTGCCCGCCCCGCGGCTGCCTGGGCCGGGCCTGACCCCGTGTCCGGGCTGGCTGAGGCAGTGCGGTAGCACAGGCTCAGTCCCTTCGTCCCGTGGGGACAGTGCCACGCCGGCTGCCTTCACGAAGCGACATGGGCCGCAGGCTGACCCTGCTTCTCCTGCCGCTGGCCCTGCTGGCGGCGCTGGCGCGGACCGAAGGCGACACGACAGCGGCAGAGGAGGTTAAAATAGAGGTGCTGCACCTCCCCGAGGCGTGCAGCCCGAAAAGCAAGAAGGGGGATCTGCTCAACGCGCACTACGACGGTTTTCTGGCCAGCGACGGATCCAAGTTTTACTGCAGGTGAGTCCCCCGGGCACCGGGGAGCGCAGAAGGGAAGGCAGGCCCCAGCCCGGCGGTGTACGTGGCACAGGCTGCCCGCTCCCAGGGACACGGCCCGCCGCGCCCCCTCGGCCGGGTAAGCGGGACCCGCTGCTATCCCAGCGCGGACGCAGCTTGAGGCTAAACGCGTTAGCACGAGTAGTTTTCCCCCATCGCAGCCTTTCTTTTTCCTTAGCCTGGTGTTGATCGATGTGGGATTTACCTAGGGTCAGGAGGGACCTGCGCTGTGGTAAACTGGGAACCAAAGCCATGCCTGAGGCCGGTGGCAGTTGCCAACCAAGGGGGCCGACTGGGAGGGTCACCGAGAGCCTGTAGCCTGCAACTGGCACGGAGAAACCCTTTGGCAGGAAAAAAAGAAAACCTCTCCGACACATTATCACCTGCCTTGTTTAGTGCAGAAGAACTCGGGTTTGGAGGAGAAGCTTCTGGTAGCGACACAGGCTTAGTATTTTAGACTGAAGCTTGAGTATAGCATGCACTTCTATGTAGTTGGCATTGTGCAAGGGCAGCTGTGTTATGCTAGTGGTTTACAGCCTATATGCCCCTTTCCTGCCGCTTCTTTCCTTCTTGATTTGTGCTGCCTTCCTCTTTGCCCGAGCTAGAGTTTAGGCTTTCGCTTTTTCACTTTGCCCCATTTTTGTATCTTAAAGCTTTTTCAACTTGGTTTATCATGCTTTGCACGGAAATTCTTGTGCAAGAGCTGTATTTTTACAGTGCCTTGTGTTAAATGGTGGTGTATCCTACTAGTGAGGTAGAACTCACCAGCGCAGAACTGTGGAGGAAAGTCTTGTCTTTTCTCCAGTTACCTGGCTCGATCCTTACTTATATTTGTATACTTATTACTGTCACTTCGTTATTACAGAATATTGATTCATTCCCCCCACTTGTATAATTTAAGAAAAAATCAGTAGAGGATATTTCTATGGTTACTAGTACCGTTTTACTGGTTGGCGGGTTTTTTGCCTGTTGAAGTGACTAATTTTGGCACGTATAGTGTTGTCCTCTGACTTCTGAGCTACATATGCTTCTTGGTCACCATTCAGTGTAGCTCCCATCTTGGGGATATCTCCTATGTTCAGAAACTGGCTGAAGTACTGAATATCTACACCGAAGAGAGCAGTGGGTGGGCACACTGTAGTGAAGTCAAGATTACCAGGCTCCATCAGCATGCCTGTGCATGCTCTGTCCCATCCTGTCCTATAGTGATGTGAAAGGTTTAAGGCATTTTCGCTTCCTAACAGTGACTTTCTCCCAGCGTGTCTCCTCTTGCAGACATCCTGCAGCAGGACCTTGTTTCTGGCATACAGCATATGGGATCATGAAGCCTGGGTATTTCTGTAAGAAGTTAGGCTTTTTTACTTTTTTTTTATTTAAAAAAGAGGTTGCACCTTACATATCTCAAGAATTGACCCATCAGATTTATAAATGTAGCAGAAAAACTGTGTTAATACTTTGTATTCTTACACTCTTAACATTTTTGTGTTTTAATAATCTAATGTGCATTTTTATACTAAAAAAAATACTAAATTCACTGTTTTAACTTTTTTTTTTTAATAGTCGGACACAAAATGAAGGTCATCCAAAATGGTTCGTTCTGGGTGTTGGACAGGTCATAAAAGGGTTAGATATTGCTATGATGAATATGTGTCCTGGAGAAAAACGGAAAGTTATCATACCTCCGTCATTAGCTTATGGACAGCAAGGATACGGTAAAGTTTTAACACCAAACTTTGTCTTTCTTTTGTTTTACCCTTTCAAATAAGTGATATTGTAAATGACTGTAAGAATTGGTGCTCCGTTATTTTTGGAGGCATTTAAGGTGATGACTGCAGCTGTGTAGCCTCATCTTGCTCCTTCCCGTGCAGTCTGAGTAGTCCTCATCATAGACCCACACCCAGGCCTTGCAGTTCCTTTAGAAGTCAGTACATGGCACCTGCTGTGTTTTTCCAAGTGTTCCCATAGTATGAAAAATTGACAGCAAAAGGAAGATCTTCATGATTCATGTCACCATTTTTAGTCTTAAATCTCTATTCATGTTTAGTTTCTATTATTTAACTGCAGCTGCTTATCTTTTTAATGACATTCTTTGTCTTCTGAGCAAAATGGAATACAATCCACTGCATGCCACAGAATTAATTGCAGTAGAAATTATTTGTTTAAAAGACTGCTTACATTCTGGATAGTTAATAGATGATATCTTCACATTACATAATTATTGTAACAGTACAATGCATGAAATCCAATTTGTATTTATTATGTTTAGGTGCGCAGTCTACTTTAAAAAAAAAAAGTTCTGGTCTAAGTTCTATGCAGTGCTTCAGCACTATTAATTGTAGATACCTTAAATTCAGCTCTGACTTAGGTGTAATATTGTGAAAAGGTACCTCCTGCTCGGTAATAATTGTTTGGTAATGGCATGGTGTAAGAATTCTGTGCACCAGTTTTGTCTTTGATATAACTCCTTCATAGCTAGTGAAATTTACTAGGAATATGTCTTTCTCCTTGGGCATAATGTTTAATAAGGAAGTCTCATAATAACAAGGAGAAACACTTACAGAAAAGTATATACTTTAAACCTAATCTAGTGTTAACTGTTTGTTCTAGGTAGCACTTCAAGAAAGTAGTATTTTCCTACAGCGTCCCTGTTCTCTGTCTCAGCGTATTCCTGCATGCTGGGGAAGATGCCTGCCTAATCTTGAATTAAAAAAAGATGCATGTGGCTTTCTAAATCTTTACGTGTCTTTCCTTTGTTGGTATGTATATTTGTAAACTACTGGCACTGAATTCTAGTAATGTATCTTTTCTTCTGTAAGTAGTATATAAACCATTATTTATATTCAGATATATTTAAAACTTATACTATTTTAAAGCTGTAGGATTAAAATCTTTTGAACCCTGAAACTTTTTATTTTTACAGTGGCTATATTAGATTTCAAGTGCAAATAATAATTTTGTTTATCTAAACAAAGTAGATTTTTTATCTTCAGTTTATGAAGGATGAGTGCAAGCTCAATGTTCTGTGAAAATTCTGAGGTTAGGATGTCATGTTCACTGGCTTTGGCTATGAATGGAAGCAACTTGCATGTTAATTTTACACTGCATGATTTCTCTATGCTTTTTTTGCTTACTTTTAGACCTCATTAGTTTGTTAGTGTCTCTCTTCAGTTCCCCTCCTTTTTTTTGACAGATTCATGATACAATGACCTGTATTTATCGGCAGTGTTGTCTTTACATTAGATACCAGAAGATGCTTTCACAAAGGAATAACGAAATCTAAACATGTTGGATTTTTTTTTCTTCAGACAAAGTTTTCCGGTATTTTGGTGGGTTTGTTGTTTTCAGGCTTTTTTGGGAATCGGATGACTTAAATTCTACTGCTTCTTTCTAAAGAAATGCCTATTTTAAACACTATTGTACATAAAGCTCTTTAACCGTAGGTATAATTCATAGTAAGTTGGTAAAAACTGATACAACCTTCTTATTTCTTCAGAAAATGTATGCACTCATTAGTCTATTGCTGATCTATTTAAATCAGACCACAGATATTAAATAAAGGCAATAAGTCTCTCAGTAAGTCCCATCATATGACAGTATGTGACAGTGAGAACTTCAGAAATACTTGCTTCCCACATTAAGAAAAACCCATCTCTTAATTTTTAAAAGTACCTGAATGGATACAAGTAATATAATTTTGTTTCAGGGATGTAAATTGTTTGCAGATCTCACTCAAAATCATGTATGTAACATAATCTGAGCAGTCTTTCTGTTTAGCTGTATAATATTAACATTCAGAGTTTAATATGAATATCAACAGAACCTTTTGTAACAAGAAAATAGAATGTTTTGCATATGTAATCTCTGATCATACTGCCTGATTTCTGAAGTGCTTTTTTTCTTCTTTTCATAGCACAGGGCAAGATTCCCCCCAATGCAACATTGATATTTGAGATTGAACTTTATGCAGTAAATAAGGGACCTCGCAGTGTTGAAGCTTTTAATCAAATAGACAAGGACAGTGACAAGAAACTATCTGAACTTGAGGTAATGTGATATAACTAATTTGGAATGAATAATTTCCCACTATGAGAAAGACATTGAGGTGCTGAAGTATGTCCAAAAAAGGGCCACAAAGCTGATAAGGGTTCTAGAGCACAAGTCCTAGGAGGGAACTGGGGTTGTGTAGTCTGAAGAAAAGGAGGCTGAGGGAAGACCATATCACTCTCTACACCTACATGAAAGGAGGTTATAGCCAAGTGGGTGTTGGTCTCTTCTCCCAAGTAACAAGTGAAAGGACAAGAGGAAACGGCCTCAAGTTGCACCAGGGGAGATTTAGATTGGATATGAGGAAAAATTTCTTCATCTAAAGGGTGGTTAAGAGTTGGAACTAGCTACTCAGGGAAGTGGTGGAGGAATTTAAAAGATATGTAGATATGGTACTTAGGGACCGGGACTTGGCAGTGGACTTGATGATCTTAAAGGTCTTTTCCAACCTAAACTGAATATAAAGCTGTACCACTGTTTCTTTACATGTGCTGCCACTGCTGCAGTTCATCACATAAAGCTTCTGTACGCTTACAGAAAGTACACTGTGAAATGTTGAAATTCACTTTAATACATTAATATGTCTCAGACATGCTGGGAAATAAACTTTAGATGTGTCTGCACTGGTGTCACAATAACCTACGTAGGTACCCCAAGTGTTCTCGAAGATGACTGTTGAGTACTGACATAAAAAGGCACAATGGGTGGAATTTTTTTCTTTTCTTCCAGATAAGCCAGTATTTGAAAGAAGAATTTGCAAGAGATGGCAAAAAACGTCATCCTTCAGTCCATGATGAAATCTTAGCTGATATATTTAAGAAGAATGACCATGATGGAGATGGCTTCATATCAGCAAAGGAGTACAATGTCTACCAACATGATGAGCTCTAAGTACTTAAAAAAAAGTCTGTGGCTGTTTTCTGGACACTGAATTTTAAATAATAATACTTTGACACACAATGTTTTGTATTTTTTATAGTGGTATCTTTTTATAGCTGTTAGGTGACTGTAAAAATCTTATTTTTAACATTCAATGAATAAAATATGATGGATATTTCAAAAAAATAAAATCAGAAAACACCCTGACATATTAGTAGTGATTTCTGCATCATGTCCTAATCTACAGTATTGCTCAGTATTTTTCATTGTGTAAGTTACTGAAGAAAATAATTTCGCTGCTATCAAGCACTCAAAAATTATTCCAGTACCCATTGACATAGATAGAATGTAACTTACCAATCCCCTGTAAAATAAAAGGGGAAAAGCAAGTCCCAGGAAGGTAACTCTGTTAAAGCTCTATAGGTTTCTAAGCTTCTTGACGAATTGCTCTTTGTAGAAAATTTTACTATAAAAGGCCTTAAAAATAACTGAACCCCAGTTAGGGAATGTCAAGATAAAACCAAATCATTTTAAAGCAACTTAAAATACCCTCTTTGATGTAACATTAACATGAATAATTTGGTGTTCATGAAAACGTGGCATTTTAAGTGGATTTTTAAACTGAATAAAATTACTGAATTAGCCAGTTTATTCTTCAACACAAAGTTAAAAATCTACACTATAAGGACTTACTTGGATGAGGTGGAAGATGATGGGAGACATTCATACATAAGTAATTATTTGAGCATCATTCTGGTTTCCCTCACTTTGGAAAAACACAATACAGCTGCAATAGTTAATAGTACTTTGGGCTCATTAACCATTCTGCTTATGCAGATGTCATCATAATACTTGTGTAAGATACTTTTCTCACGTGAAGAGCAATGTCTGTACTTATTTCAGGCTGTAGTAATCGGATAGAGATGGCGAAAGTGGTCGCACAAGTTAAAAAAGCTTCCATATGGGGGTCATCCTTAAAATAAGTCTAAAATGTTGGAACATTTCTTAGTTGTTTTACCAGTTTAAAATAGCATGTAGAGAGCTTCAGCAGTGTTCAACCTAACCAACAAGCACTCCCACTTGCTACTGGACACAATTCTGTGGTGCCCTCTGGTGTTTATATCCTCAGCAAACGTAATGTTCTATGCTTCAGATCTACTGGTTAAAGATCTTTAGCCCTGAAGTCTCGATGGAAGGATATGGTTCTGTTATTTTCCTAAGCTTCCAAAACTTTCTCTGCAAAGCAATTTTTTTCTGAACACATAAAAAAAGTCAAGACCAGCTGTGCCCTAAAATCCAAATGCAGAAGGGTGAGTGGCTGTTACTTTTTGGTAATCTAACAAATTGTTTACATACAGTAATGGCATCCTAATACGAAATGCTGATCCCTACTTATAGTTGTTCCCTTTTGTAAATGAAACATTAGACTGAGCTAAGTTTTAGCATGTTTTTTAATCTGATACTTCAACTAAATATTAATGAGAACACTAAATTATTAACAGGTATTCTCAATTTACCATCATATGCCAGTGTAGATAAAGGCAACATTTTGGGGATCAACAAGAAGTTTGTGTAAACAAAGTAAGTTCTAGCATATATTTTGACATTATGAAAATCCAGTTTAAAAGTACATTTTTCATTATCATGATAACTAATGTCCATGAAAGCAAATAGTTTGAAGCTAATAGTGTAACAAATTGTTTTGCACTTTCACTATTTTGCATTTCAATAATTTGAGTCACATTTACTACTTCTGAAAAATTTGTGGCACAGTTGTTATGCCCATGTCTGTGACAACAGGCACTTACCTAGCTCAGTTACTTAACTCTCTTATGCCAGAGGTCGAAGCAGGGCACAGCATGCAGTCGCACATACTTCTGTCCATTAAAAGAACACTCAAGGCATCCATAGACTGTCTCCCTTTTAGAACTTCCCATTCCACAAAGGACACAGGGGCCTTTGGGGATGTTATTATTAAGCAAATTAATTCGGATGTGAGACCCTTCTCTGAGATAGCTTGTAGAGAGATCAGTCATGCTTGCAGCTTTTTCATAGTAGTCTGTAAAAAGGTCCTCCAAGTAAGCATCGGAGCTAGCAATGGTATCCACTACTCTCTTATCTGAAAAAGAAAGCACCAAAAAAGAGCAGTGATTTTTTTGTTACATTATGAATTGTTTATAAAACAATCTGTCAATCTAATTATAGAAATAACAATTCCTTAAACCATTCTAAATATTCCATGTTGTAGATTACTTCCCATCAGAAGCCTAGTGTAATGTAATTTTTCATTTAATTTTACAAAAGAGTGGCAAAAGTCAGAAACTTTTGTATATGGTCTCTATAATACTTTTAAAAATAGTCCTAAAATGTAGGTATGAGGTCAACTTTTGAAAAATTGGTGCCAAGTCGTCACAGCTGTGTATTTTTCTGTTAAACCATTTCTATTTTGGCATTTCTAGATTTATTTTCTAAAATTTTGTCCTTTTTTTCCCCTAGTATTTACACTTAAGAGGTTTGGAAAATTTTGAGATGCCAGGAGATTTCTGAGCTTCAAAACACCTCAGGAAAAAACACATTTTGACCTACCTATCTTTTTCTCTCTTCAGGGACTGATTAGTTTAGATTGGATGACAAACTTTTAGGCAGCTGCAGCTACTAAGACGTATCATACCCGCTGAAGATTTATTCTCTTAGCATGGGCAGTCTTTTGATCAAGAATGGCATGCAATGGAACAAGCTTTTTGTTACTGCTCAACATTCATCTTCACACTCAGATTTGCAGATTTCCAAAATAGTTAGACCAAGGAGTGTTAAAAGTATAGGATCTTGTTCTGAAGAAAACACAGCTACATACAGTGATACTCAATTTTGTGGGGTGTTCATGTCCAAATGAGAACAGAAAACTGTGATGGCATCTTGCCCGTGTCCCTACCATGTGCACACAGAGCCTAAAAAGTACTTTCAGGTATTTAAATTAATATTGTTTGATATTTAAAGACTTTACCCTGAAATATAATTTGCATAAAACTAGGCTTAATGTTAACTGTAGTTAGTTGTATAATTACTCCATACCAGTTTATCATCAGGCATAATTTTTTATTTTAAGAGTAGAATTTTAATGAACAGCAGTACCATAAATTTGTTATTTGTGTCAGATACTCAAATATAAATTCTAATAACTTTACAATCGTTTCAATACACAATAAATTGAGGTACATTTTCCATTGACATTCTCTTCCTTAAATGTTCATCTTGCAGACAAATTATTAAAAAAACCCAACAAATCACTCTTCATGCACTACCTAAGACATTTGGATATACATATCAAAAGCCATACTTCGATGAAACAGATTACTCTTTAACATCCTTAATTTGGTCAGTGAAGATGATCCAGATTTCTCTCTTTCAAATCCTCCTTTTGAAATTGGAGTCACACAGAGTTCTATAAAAATAAAAAGATTTTAGAAGAACAAAATATAAACGCAATGACTGCACCACAGAGTTCAATATGTTTTTAATATATAAAGCTAGCAGTGATCAAATTCAACTTTGCTAATGTTTTTAATGGCTAGTACCACTTTTTAATACATGTCTGCGTGCAGTGATAGCCCACAGAATCAGGTGAGACAGATTCCATGGGAATCTGTTGGTGGTGGCTTTCAACATCCATCATCAGAGTTTGTTTTGGTTTTTACACAATTTATGTCCATGTTACTGGGCTAAATCGATATATAAGTGGAAGTCCCACTTCTGAAGGAGAAAGATTTCTATGATCTCATCTAAAACTAAAATTGAAAATAAGGGAGGCTGTGAGTTCCACAGTCATCTCTTCTAATACCAAATCACCTACTAAAACATTTTTAAAATAAAATTATGTATCACCTAACTTGAAAGGCAACCTTTGAAGTATAAAAATAATCAATTATAAGAAACAACAAAAAAATCCCATGTTTTAAACTTTCTCAATTGAGAATTCTCTTTTATTATGTAAATACAATCAGCTTTATTGATTATTTCACTGATAATAACCTTAGCAAAAACATCCTGCATGAACCTATCATTGCATAAAGTTAAAACACTTCCAAAATTGAAATTAATGTTGACTATTATGGAAATGGACATAAAGTACTACCATACTGTTCTCTCTTTTAATCCAGCGATTATGTTCTTGTTTGGGGTATATTTAAAATGTTTACAGAAGGGTAGAGATATCTCACAGTTCGGTAAAAAGGTGCTTTACAATGCGATGGAAGGTTTATAGTGAGTATGCCAGAGGAAACTGAGCTATTTGCAACTTCTAAAACATAGTGCTGTACAGATGGCAGAGACGGAGATTACGTCCCTAGCCAGGTCTTTTATCTCACGGTGCTATAGAGGGTCAAGCAGTTCCTGAACAGCTGAGTCACTCTCAGAGGAGTTCCTGTATTAACTGCATGGGAATCTGGTGGTTAAAACTTTATCAAGTATCACTCTAGTCAGTGGGGAGTTTTGCATTTGATATCATCAGCTACTAGATATAGTAAGTAATACTGATAACACTGATAATGTTATGTTTCACTTTGATTGGTGTAAATAATGTAAATAAATAAGCACTATCCTTTCCCCAAAAGCCAAAAAATGTACAGGAGCTATGCAATTTTTTTTTTATTAGTTTTCAGTAATTGTGATTATTTCTTCCTGAATATCTTCAGATATCCACAGATGGTAATGATGTATCAGACCAAAATTAGAGTCCCAACAGAAAAAAAAATAGTTTAGGAGTTCAGCACACTTTCTTCTTTACTTGTTTATTTTTATGTGCCTAATTTTATGCAGAACTGGTCAGGTGGTCTCATAAGCCTGTTCCTTACAGGCTAGAAATATAAGGAAGTGATTTTTCATTTCATGCAACTGCAGTATTTTCAAAGAATTACAAAATCATACTTTAAACAATGTTTCCACCACAGACTATTTTCTAGTACCTGCTTAGTTTATCTTTTCAAGAGTTGTTGGCCTCAAAACTTCAGACTACTTATGTTCATAAAATTAAGATATACCATTGTATGAGATGTGGACTTAGATATATATCAAGAGCAAGAAAATGGTTTGAAAAACTCAGACTGTTACAAATAATAGCAGTAATGGAAATAATGCACCTTACTTACCAAAATTACCATCCAAATGAATGTAAAGTTCAAATACACTAAAGGCAATAGTTGTATGTGCAGGAAACACAATGGCTTTGTCCCGTCCTTTATAATTCTGATCTTCAATAATGTGAAACTATAATTTAGAATAGCATCAAAAGAAAACAACATTACAAATTGAAATGAAAAAAATAGGCAAAATAGTGTCTTGACTGTATAGATGGAGAATTATAATGCCAGGAGGAAGCTTTAAAATTGATCTCACAACTAAAGAATTTATATTAACAGCTTTGCATTTTTAAAAAGTTTGATACAGAGATAGTAACAATTTGGATCACTCAGTGAAAATTATGTGAATGATTTATAAATATGAGTAATAGGCAATCCTCAGGAAATCTGTAGATTGTTATTTAAACACACTGAAGAGAGGAGGAGAGGGAGTAATAATATAAAACACAGAGTAAGATGCCAACCCTTGAAATAACAACGTAAAGTTCCAATGTGTTATGGAAGATTACTGTAACAGTGAAAGGTAGGTTATATGTTTATTGGAGCTCAAATTAAGAAGTTAATTGCACATTTTTGCTTAGGTTTCACCCAAATCAATAGCTTGTTGTCTAACCATCCTTTCACATGCATTTCCCGTCCCTGAGTTACGTAAGCACTACTAACAAAAGACCAACTTTTAATTCAATTTACATCAGTGCATTATAGATTTACTTTTTTTCTGAGCTTACATCAGTAAAAATGCAATTAAATCCAAGCATAAAATGTATATAAATGATGTTTTTATGTTTGTTCATTCAAGTTACACAACTTGGACAAGTGTATTTACCCTCATCATCTCTCCACGCATTCCAGTATGGACGGATAAGGAGCACTGCCTTGTAGTTCTAATACTTTCCATGACCACGCACAAAATTTCCATCCTACTTTTTCTTGATTGATGGACTAGACAGTGATCAAAATTTATTTTTCTAAAATCATGACGTAGGAAGGAAATTCAGAGATTATTAGCAATTTACAAAGGAGCTAATAGAATTAGTAACTTTGAATCAGTAAATAAATCACCGTAACTTCTATTTCATAGCCATTAAACCACTGACTGAGAAGGTCTCTGGAAACCTAATGCAGATTTTCAGTGTTTGGGAACAGAAGCCCTAAAAAATTGAAATGAAGCCAGAAATGTACAAATGTGAGAGAGGATATGTGGGACATACTGGAAAACCCCAAGTCTGTGCACCTGACACTGTTCTTAGTGACAGTAAGCAACACTAAACACACCCTAATTAATAACTTCTCTTTTTTAGGTAATACAATTAATGTCAGTCAGTAAGAATTTAGGGAAACTGGATAGTAAAAGCAATGGCTACCTTTGGGCTTCTATAAAGCTTATGATGATGGAATGTTTTGGTTAGAAGCCTAAATGATACCCACACAAGCTGGCATACACTCAATGGATTAAAAACCAGTTAACTGACATGCATCAGCTGTAACTGGAAAAAACCTCTAAAAAAACTATGAACAGTCATAAAATAAGAGTGTTTGTAGGGGAAGTTCTACAGGAATTGGCTCTTAGAACTGTAATACTGAATATTTTTATCAGGAGACTAGGACATCTTTCCTCACCCTCAATTATTAATGTTTGGAGGTTACAAATAAATGGGGAAAAGTCAGGTACTGAGCAAGAGAGGTTAGAGATACAAAATGGCATGCACTGCTCAGAAAATAACTACCAGGAAACAACATATATTCAAAAATACCAAATGTCACATCATGCATAGTGAATAATTTACAGGGATGCAACACTGGTATTCACTTGGATGACACTGTGGCCAATGGGTAATCTTTGAAATATAAACTAGGAAATTACACCTAGGATTAGTTACATCATATTCCTGTGTGTTTGGCATTTGTGCCAGCACTACAGGAACATGAAGTCTGGTTTCAGTGTCCACAGCTCAGTGAGGATGTTGGAAAAATGAAGACTGCACTTAGGGAAGAGCCACAGAAGGTTCTCTAAAATTCAACTATATAAACATACTTTGCTTTTCAAAGAAAAGGCTGTGTAATAGCCTCATAAAACCTTGAGGTACCTACATTTGCAATAATACATATCACTCTCTAGTTCATCAAAGACAAAGAAATCCTTATTCTGAAACTTGAAGTTGAGTAACAATTTGGAGTAAATTTCAAATTTTCAGTAGCATGGAATAACATAGGTAGAATGTTAGATGGACTCTTGCTCTCTGGATTTTTTTCCCCCTGAAAGATGCACTGTAATTCGAACAAGAATTAATTCAGAAAACTTCTGCAGTCTGTGTTATATCGACAGTGTTAAACCTACAATTAAGGAACTTGAAAAATATCAGATGGTGACTGCTGTTCATTGGCTAAAAATAATCAAAACCTAACCATTTCAAAGACTCAACCTAACTGTATGAAATGTATGGAACCAGAAAACAAAATACATAATGTAACCTCGTAGTAAGTTCTTTAAGTAACGTTGGTACTTCAACCTCATGTTTGGTCACTATGCCAAATGAAGCTTTAAAGGCAATAGAATCTGATCCAGCAACATCAAAACCAACATCATTCATTATCTGATTTCCTCTTCTGCCATTAAGCGAAACATCTGATTTGTCTTCATAATTGAGCAACTGGTAAGATGAGACACCTGAGTAAAAGAAGATAAATATTGTGCAATGAAAATTCTGAACACAGTATTTTTAAACAATTTGCAACAGGACACTTTAATTATTTTAGTTTTCAATAGAATAAATATAAAAAGCAGCATAATTGCTACTGTGCTTACTGTGCTTAACCGTTTCGATGTGAAATTCAGAGCTACACTGAGCACTTATCGGTGCTACTGCTGATGTCTCGTGGAAAGAGAGTGTGTAGGCATCTGAGGGATTTCTGTGACTCTCTGGCAGAGCTGTGTGCATGTTCCTACATGTGGTATGTCCTGGGCATGAAACGGTGCTCAGGGCTATTTCTACTGTTCTGTGCTTATCGTTATTCTTTTCCCTCTCAGTGTGCTGCTGGTTGATTACCCAGGCGTGCAGTAGTGTGTGTTGGCTTAGTGACAAAGGCTCTGAAACACAAAATTACTGAGTGGAGGCCACACAGACTATTAAAACTAGGAACAGAGTGAAAGCCACTGAATGTAAAATAATGTTAGGGAATTATGAATTTTGTCAATACACAGTACAAATGAAGCTAACTTTTCCTCATTTTTGTAATATGTGAATGAGACGTGCATGCCAACAACATAAACTTCGCCTTGTACCCAATATGTCACAGTTAGAAAGACATGCCACACTTCCCAAGTGTGCCTGATAATTCCAGGGACTATGACAGTTTATTTTAGGGAAAACAACAGGTTCATTCTGACTTACTTGGAAACTTGCATGGATTTATGGTACAACAAAAGGGTAGGTGCCAAAGCATTTTTATAATGCTTTTTTTTATAGCCTTAAATGTATTTTCCATATACTAACAGAAAAATATTAGAACACATTGGTTGCCACATTAAAAAGAATAGAGCAGGTAGAGCACATGGATTAGGCATCCAAAGGGATCCAAATACATTTGAAAATCTAGGGTTTACACCTTTTAAAGTCCGTTAAAGCTTTTAGGATAAAGTAACCTTATAAATTCACCTCACATGAATCCTGCTTGTCTTTATTTTTAATATAAATACCATTCATGTACTTTTCTTGCTGCTAAAAGGATTGCAAACACTTGTATTAGTCACATTAAAAGGAAATTCAATTACAAAGCTCTTTACTTACATTAAAGGACAATACCTTCTGCACATGACATCTAACCTTTACAAAAAGACTATTAAGGCTTTGTGAGACATTTTTAATGAGATTTTGCAACCTTGTTCTCAGGCTTTTTAATGAGATTTTTCAATTTTTTCTCATTCTGGACAAGCCAGTCGACTTCTCCTGAATATAAACTAATGGGATTAGTGGAATTCCAATCTTTTTCATCGTGCTTGTGGCCTGGAATCCCCCCTTTGGGGGGCCAAGCAATATTTCTGTCTCCTTGTGCTCATACTGGCATGTCCTAGTAGAGGTTTTAATGAATGCAATTGTTGTGTAATTACAAAAAGCACTGTTTTAACAAAAACATTGAGCACATTAAAAGAAAGTAAAGCGATGAGCTGTTTCAAGAAAATGCAGTACGTAGATATGAATTACACAGACTTTGCAAAGGAAGGTACAGCAAATCTAGACAGCATTTTGTACCTTTTAATTCTTACAGAATCTTCTCAAAACTTTCGGATATTGCATAGCAAAGGTAATTAAAACACAGTTAAACTCTTTAAATACAGATAAAAGATTAAAAATGTGGAAAAAATCTTGTGGAAATCTAATTACTTCAGTCAGAGAGCTGTTGTCAAATGCTTCAGCCTGTGCAGAGCCCAGCTCAACACCAGGGATTACCAGTATGGAACAGCTGCAAGACTGAGGCTACTCTTACATGTTTAAAAGCAACTATACAGAGAAAGGTAAACATTAAAAACAAGTTTGAAGTCAGAATTAAGCAACATACATAAATATCAGGAATCTGGTGTCATTTGTGAAAAAGCACAAAGCTTAACAAATCCTTAGTATAACTGATGGTTTGGGGATTTTACACCTTTTTTCCATAAAGTCCTTTTTTTTTTATTTTACCAGTTTGACTTGTACTCTTTTCTTAAATATTCATTGCATGACTAAGCAAGACAAATTTTTTACACATCTATTAAGAACCATCATGCCATCTGCAAAGTTTACACTATGTCTTCTCTACTATATTTACTAGCAAACATGCATTTTTCCATTATGAAGAAAGACAAACCTTACCTGCGGAAATTTCTTTCTCCCCTTGAAGAATGTCCTTTAATGTGAAAGGTGTTGAAGCAAATTTAGATGTTTTTGAAAGTAAACATTTTCTTTTCTTAATCACAAGGCTCAGAGGTTGGTATTTATCAGCTTCACTAAGACTGGGCACTGGAACTAGTCTTCCTCCATCACCAACCTGTTTAACAAAGTTTTTGGTTGCAGCAGCAAACATATTATGGCATTAATAATGACAATAACAAAAAGCTCTGCATCAAG
The DNA here is from genome assembly GCF_964237585.1 of Gallinula chloropus. Taxonomy (NCBI): domain Eukaryota; kingdom Metazoa; phylum Chordata; class Aves; order Gruiformes; family Rallidae; genus Gallinula; species Gallinula chloropus. Next base: position 24,818,030 of record NC_140090.1, on the reverse strand, counting down.
TGTAACTTCCATACGTCAAGCCCATGTTCAATTCTTTTTACAACACTCTTTCAAATAAACATTCGCAAAAAGAAAAAAAATAAAAGCTGTCAAATTGTTTTTTTTAGATAGGGTTATTTTGCTTAGAAAGAATCGACACCATTGTAGCTACACATCTTCTGTGGTGTGCTGCTCGAGACTCCTCTCAAAGACCTTCAGTCGAGCTCTTTAGTTCTGTATGATGAATAATGAATTACTAGTGTAAACTGATAGGGAAATGGTTGCCCTTTCCTTGGCAGTTTAATGCCACTGTTTGAAAACAAAATTTACAATCTTAGAAACAGACAACAGTAACTTCTGCAACCCTTAACTTCCCCTCAGGAATTACTGATGCATTACTGTTCACTGGGTCCTTGCTGCTGATGATTTCTAGTGTTTACCCACAAATTCGCCAGGATACGCTTAGGGAGACGCCTGAATTACACATTGGTGAAAGCTGGTAGGTCCGTATTGCCTTTCAACAGCAGTTGTGTAACATCCATGTGAAAGCTCAGCTGGGGATTTAGCGGTAGGGGGTCTTCAGAAGCACTTGGACCAAATCATGCTACTAGAGATGGCTGGAGGGTAGGAGGAAAGAGTGGTGGGTTTTCAGTACATGCTACTCTTCTGCTGTCTATGACCCCAGGGATAGTTTTGAGACAGGCCAGCTGTGTGTATTCAGCTCAGACTACTGACAAATTTGATAAATTGTGAAAATTATGCAAAATAATAAAAGTAAAATTGCAGACAGAAGTGAGATTATTACTATAAGATTAAGGAGGAGCTCAAGGACACAGGAGGGAAAACACCAAATATAAAGTTGTAAAGGTAAAAGAGCCAGTAGACAGCACGGTGGAGGATCTGAGAGGGAGGCAGAGGAACCTACCTGTCTTCATGTAAACAATGACTCGATTTTCTTGCAAGAGTAGTGAACATAGAACTGCAAAACCTTGTAGCACATCCTCCAGGGACTCCTTTTGCAGTTACAGTAGGTTAAACATCAGCCACAGGCTTGGAAAGCAACACTTTATTAGTAGTATTATCCCCAGTTGCCAGGTAAAAACTTTTGATTGGCCTTTTTTTCCTGAAGTAGGGTTTTCACATGACAGCATTTTAATGGTTGTTTTTATAATATGAACACTTATTTAATAATTTAACATGTTTCAATTTAGTTCTTTTCAACACTTTCATAACTAAATTTAAACAGAGGCTCAGGAAGTCAAATAAAAAGGCAAAAAGAGGATTGCATTACCTCAGCTATCTAAGATGAAAGGAAAGGCTGCTGGAGCTTTCTGCTTACTCTAGAGAGTGCCGAAGAATTGAAGTTAGTTATATACAGGCTTTGGACTGTAATCACGTGAAATGCTGCAACTCAGTCTGACTGTAATTGATACTACCCCAGATCAATAAAAAACCTCTGTACATATTTACTCAATCAAAACACATACACAGAATTTTAAAGGTTTTAAAGGGAAGGGAAAGCTAAGGAAATACTTACATTAAAATTACCAATTCAATCTTGATTTAGATTTATCCTGCATATGTCTTATAACTGTCTGACGGGATACTATCTTTTCTAAAGGCCATTAAGCTCAGCTGGCATTGTTTATTCAACACATCTTTGCATTTCTCTTGCTTAGTATGGGGTCATAGATCATCCTCAATCTGATCGTAGCACTGATTTTGATAGCAAATAGTTTCATTTGATGTGTTTATGCATACTCCTGTTACTCTTAACACCTTATAATCCTCCATAAATGCTGCAGCAGCTGTTTGCTGTCTGCATCACCCTAATGCCATAGGTCAGAGGGGAGTGCGAACACATTCACTGATTTTGCAGATCCAAGTGAAGAATCATAGAATCACAGAAACATAGAATGCGTTAAATTGGAAGGGACCTTTCAAGGACATCAAGTCCAACACCCTGCAGTAAGCAGAGACATCTTTACTAGATCACGTTGCTCAGAGCCCTATCAAGCCTGATCTTTAATATCTCCAGGGATGGGGCCTCCACCACCTCTCTGGACAACCCATTCCAGTCATCTATCACCTTCATATTGAAGAACTTTTTCCTTATATCCAATCTAAATCTATACTAAAAGAAACCTCCCCCTTGGCTTCCCCCAGTACAGGTGTTTTCATACCTGGCGCAGGAGTGTACTTTTGAACTTTCAGCATTCCTTCATTTCTGCCTCATTTTGAGCAACTAAATGAAAAACATGCTATACACACATTATGCTTGAATCAGCACCTGCATAAAATAGTCTTGCATTATCTTGCCAGGCTATGCAGATTTAAATCCTTGCTCTCATGCATGTTGGGTTCAAGGCTACCTCTGGGGAGTGCCAGGGCTGTCACCTTCTGTACCCCTTAGCACAGAGCCACATCATGACAGTGACAAGGCATCCCATCTGCTTGTGCTATGCTGGACCCTTCACAGAAGTAAAAAAAAAAAATTACTTTTTTAGCCCAATCTTTGCCCACTTCTATACATTACTGGATTGAGGTCAGACTTGAACCCTCACCATTTCCTGGGCACTTTTTAAAAAAAAGACAAATTAAAAAATATGACCAAAAACATCTCCCCCACTGATTGCCTAGTATCCATCTATGACAATCTTCTTTCTTAGGTGGGCCCTGCTGAGTCATACATAAACTTGTTGGTGTGAGAGAGAAAACTATTCCACCAGTTTCCCCATTTTCTCAATAATTAAAACACACTTTTGTTGTGTTACCTCTTCTCTCTAATCATATACCCTCCAAGTCCTGCAGATAAGTAAATCAATCAAGACTCTTACTGGCAGAAGCTTAGTTTTCCAATTCGCCTGCAGAGCAGGTTCACCTATAGATGGAAGATATTTCCATATATTGATATATTAAAGTGCAATTCCCCTTTCCTACTGCAACATAATGTGCTTATAGAAGAGAGCTTGTTAGCCTCAACAGAAAACTACTTAGTCACATTTTATGGCAAAATTTTAGGAGCAGAAAGTTAGAGAGAGTACTTAAGCCTTATTAAGGCCATAATGAAAAGCTGTATCAGAAAGCTAGAGCATTAATGTCAATGCTCCAAACATGATCATCCCTGTTAACATTATAATTAACTACTAAAGCAATGCATGTAATAAACTTGCCTACTTTGAGAAATTATTTTCCAACACAAAAATAGGATAGAAATTGTAAACTGACAGAAACAGACGGTTCTGGCCATTACTCTGAAATTAATATAATGGGGCTTAGTAGAGAAAACAATTTGAAGTTGAAAATCAAGTTAGTTCATATGCAACATAAGCTCTGTTTCTTCAGATTGGGTCTTAGCCATAGAGTAGTAACAGAGCAGAGAAGTATTAATTGTATATAGCTGAGAATTTTGATGCCTAAATACTGTAACTTTTCCTTAAATTATATTGATATGAACCAGATTACTTAATAGTAAAATCTAGTGGACATTCCTGCTATCTGCAAAACCTTTGTACATGCAGAATGCTTTTTGTAGTTATTAGGTATCTTCAAAATAATTTTTGGTTTATTGTTATATAGCCATCCTACATTATCCTTGCAGTGATGTTGGACACTTATAATTATTGGGTGTCTAAAAATGCAATTATAGGATGACCTACGGAGTGAAAGAAACTGAAAATGAAACATTATCTCACCAATTATCTCACCAATTTCAATCCAGAAATATAGAATCATCTGCAAATGATTATGATGTTTCTATTAGCCATATAAATTGTTTCTTCTCACAGTCAACTGTATCATAAAATTAGTATGATTACCCAGTCATTTCAGGAGACAAAAGATGTCTTAAATGTTAACTGACTTGATAAACTGAGTTGCTGTTTCACTTGACAGGTTTAAACCCAAATCTCAGTACCAAATTATGCAGGTATTTTATTAAATACTTTCTTAGTGTACAAAATCATGCTGCCAGTTGTCAGAACATGATTTAAATTCCTCTGAAATATATTAAATTTGCCTACAATCTTTGCAAAACAAGTGCAAGACTTTAACACTTAACAACTAGCAAAATGCTACTGAAAAAAATTACTTGCTAAATTCCATAGCTTTCCAGCAGGTGGCATGAGTATTTCTGTAGAAAGCAAGGACCTGTGCAATATAGATCCTGTTACATTTCAGGAGGTAACAAAAATAATAATTTATGGGACCAAATATGGTCCTTATTACATATACACATTTTTTTACTACCTAAGTGTTTTTAACAGCTTTACCTCCACCCATCCACCCAAGATGGACCTTATCTAGAGATTCTCTTGTACAAGCAAACCCTGTCAGTTTAATACCACGACTTACATCACTTGAGAGCTGCGGAGTGTGACAATAGTACCACCATCATGCTGACATCTTGGTCTAGAAGTTGGCTGGGGTACTGGGATCCCTTAGCATAATGCTCGTGTTGTGATTGCTGCACACAAAGTATTAGGGTATCTAGAGACCATTGTGGAAAGAAAAGTAAGTTAAAGTAAGATGGAAGTTTTCAACAAGCTTAGCTTCAGTAGAGACACTTCTACACTGGATTTCTTTATTGCACAGCTCAAGTGCAGTGAAAATTTTAAATTCATTCACAAATACTATTGCAATTATGCAGTATAGTGGAACAATTAAATTAGCTATGGCAATGTTCTCATTTTGTGTAGACTTACTTTACTTAGCTCTCAATTTTGTAAAGAAATAAAAAAATGTGTTTCAGAAACATAATTTGTAACTTATGGAAACATCTCTGGATATCATGATTAAGAGACCACATCAAAATTAGAGAATTATGACATTCTAGGAGGAAACTTATCAGAAGGCTAGTTCTAAAATGTTTTAAGATTCCCCACATTTCAAGTATGCTTTATATACTGTGAGGTCAGATCCTTTTGAAAATTCCACTATTATCTGTAGTCTCAGGATAAAATCTTTAATAACCTTCTAGAGGTATTTTAATAGATTTTTATATTCTATTTATATGGGACTTCTGGTTGTAAATAGTTTCTCCATCAATTAATATGGATTTGAAAAAAATTTAAAAGGTGCAAAGCTGTTGTTCTTTTCTATAAAAGCAGTCTAAAACATAGCACTAGGGCTGTTTTAAATTATTTTCAGGGTCACTTTAAACAATGACCTTTGAAAGACAGACACAGACACTTAGCATTACTATGTTTCCTATATAATACTCCAGGTTTACAGCTCAAGCCAACTGTTGGAACCTCTTTTGAGTCTCTACCAAAGAACAGGCTGCAATAATACATATTCATAGTCTGTGCTACAGTACACATAAAAGGTAGATCTCCTGCCAGGAGGTGCTGTATTAGTGTGTGACACTTGCCCAGCAATCAAAGTGTTAAAAGCTGCACTGTACTGTAAGCATTACACCAAAGAAAGGCTACAAGATGTGTTCAACTGGCTTCTCTATGGGTTTTGGTTAACATCATACCCCTTTCACTTTTGTACGAGCAACATCCGTTGACCTGATGAAAAGGGAACACGTTGCACAGCTGGCTCCTCTGTGCCACTTCACTGCCTTCATGTTAATGATGAAAAGGAAACACAAAAGAAATTAAGGAGCATATGTTCTGGTGATGGTGGTATATGCTTTTCCATCGACTTACCTTTCAAACTTCAGACCTTTGTTCACAACTGTGCAGACTATTTATTCAGTGTTTTGTGTGTCCATCTTTAAATAACATGATATTAAATGACTACTGCTGGTTAAATTATGTGAAATATTCCAGCTTTTGCTCCTCTGTAATTGCCCTAATGTTATCGGCAGGGTATTTAATGGGCAGATGGATCTGTTAGTCGTGAAGCATTCCCTATTAAGAAACACAAAAGTGGTACACAAAGGAGATATTTGCAGAGAAAGTATGTTTGCATTTAAACTCAGTACCTATGAGAAGCATGCACATCTTTCAGCCAAAAGAAGTGGCCATCTGTTACATAAACATTACTGCATACAATGGAGCTACTTTCATCAGCTTGAGTTATTAGATTGTGAAGACAAATTTGGAAACAAGCAAGCCGATGTGACCTAAAGTAGGTTTAATACTGCCCTTCTTTTGGAGGATGCTGCCTGAATGGCTAAATCCTTTCTTTCCCAGCATCTGTGAGTGGGTGCATCTGCATTAGAAGACAGCTTTGTGAGCTTGCCCATCTACCTGTATGAGGATGCAGAACAGTAGCTGCTGCTATGTCCAGTGAAAGATTACAAAACTTAGAATTTGTCTACATTGTCCCTGCTAGTCTCTCTGATGGGCACTGGTAGGGGTATACAATACCTCCATCACTAGCAAACACACTCTGTTGCTCGATTCTTCTGCTTATGTTTTAATCTGAACAGCAGCTTGAAATGGATCTGAACTTTGACACAGCCACTAGCTTTTTCTGTGACACTGAGCAAATAACCTACGCCTACGAAACCTACGTTATGTGGCTGTGGTAATACATCACCTCCCCGAGCTAGATGCCATAAAAACTGACTAGTATTAAAAAGTACTCTCACATCTCTGGATACAGAGTATTTATAAACAGACAAAATTAAGTAGGTGTTTATAGGGCATGCAAGAAATCAGTATCCTCTTTCATAATCACCTCTATGCTCATTAAGGCTGTTTCTTTTCAGGGTGCAAGAATTCCTCCTCATCTAGTTTCCCTTTTTGTTTCTTTCTTTTTTTTATTTTCCTGACAAGTGTAGACATAAAATAAGAATAAAAACTTGAGCAGTTTCCAGATAAAATTTAACAGACAGGTGACATAAATTCTTGTCACCAAACATAAAAAGCAGCCTGATGGAGCTGTACTAGGTTGGCTCAGCAACATTTAAGTGAAATCAGCTTTTGAACGAGAATTGAAGAATGGATGTGACTTTGCGCTATATCACTTCAATTTCTTTGACTGCTAAATAAAATGCCAGGCCCTCAAAAAGAGGAACTTGAAAGAAAATATACACCTCAAATTTTATCAGTTAAAAAAAAAAAAACAACTCTGTATGTTCTTACCAGAACTTGTAGTCCACCTGCAGTCCAACAAGTGTAACCTTTTGGAAATGTTTAATTATACTTTTTTTCTTCCACTGACTTGTCAAAAGAAACCTGGGGTAGTCATGAAATTTGAGCTAGTAATTAGTCTCATTTCTTTGCTGAAGGAAATGTAGTCAGGCATTCATACATGAGAAAAGCAACTACGTATTGATTTTACTTTTTAACTCTTCTATGTGATTACATATGTAAACTAATCACAGCTAAACAATGTCTTTACACCAGATTCAAGTCTGTAGGCTTTCTGTATTAACTTGTTCTGAATTACTGTCAAATTTACTATTAGTAATATGCATGTGGGATACAGACCTGGATATACAACCTAGCCTGTCTCTTGGCCACTCTGCCTAACAGTCACATCTTAAATACAGCTTTCAGAAAAAAAAAAAAAAAAAAAAGCACAGTCTAAATGTAAGACATTTTATTTCCTGGCCTTGAATAAAATTAGACTCACCACACAGTCAAAATAAAGTACCTCTTCAGCTGGCCTCATTAGTTTTAAGTGATACTTCAGCTTAGTTTCTTTTAATCCAATTTAGTAATGATTACTTACTCAAAAAATAACATTGCATATTCAGGTGCAGGAACGGTCAATATTGCATACTTGTGGTTTTTAACATTTAGACCAACTTCAATATTTAATAAGTTAATGAGAACTTGGAGAACCATGTGGCTCCGTGATACGTTGGCTGGGCAAAAATGCTGTGTATCATCACATCAGAACAGATTTTTGTACTGGCAATGAAACTTGGAACAGCTTTCTGTGGGCAACTCCTTTAGCTGAGTCAGGATGAAATCTTGTCAATAGCTTCCCACACTGCCACACTTCGCCACACCACAGCGCCTACGTGTTTGTGGTTAAGAAATATCATCTGTCTTCTGGTTAAAAAATTTAAATATAAAATTTACTTCCATACCTAAGTAATACCTTTTATGCTAAATTAGATGTCAGGTTGGCAGTGCTGCCTCACAATCCTCTTTCATTCTAATCTATTCCCCAAGATTTGATGTGTCGCGGTTTTTTGATCAATAAAATAATGGCATTGAGCTTTTCACATTTCACTTCTACACATGGATTTTGCTGAACAAGAGTCATCAGAAAGTGTTAGAGTTGTTTTGCAAAGCATTCAGATGCAAAGTACATATACCAACTATGCAAGTGTGAAGCCAGAGCTGAATTTCACTCATAGAGCTGTTTAACAGTGAATAAGCTCCTCGTGCACAACCTGGCTCAGAGCATCGCTTTGGATGAGATCAGATGTGTACTCTGACATAAGAAAGCAAGCACTACCATTCATGGGAAAAGTGTTTTCTCTTTCTTCGCTGTTGCTTCCACTCAGGCAGTGTTCCAGACTGTTTGAACACTTGTTCTTTTTACAATGCCAAGAAACAACAAAAACCTTAATTTCTCCTCCCAACCAAATTCTTGTTTTCTACTATGCTTTCATTTTTAATAAAATGTAGTTGATGTAAGGGCTGAACAACCAACAAGAACACATACTGGAAAAATCCCACATACTGTTATTTTTCCAAGATGCCAGAAGGGATGTATGTTAATTTTTTTTTTTCCTCCACACCTCTTTTTCCAATTCTATTAGAGAACTTCGGGAACCATTTTCCCTACACCCTCTCACAAAATTTGAGAAACATACTGCAGGCTCCCTTTAATCATAGAGAGCAAGCTGAAGTGGAGGGGAAAAAAAAAAACCAATCTCTTACCAGCTGTAGCATGGAGATAAAGCTGGGAACTGCCAAAAAGAAAATGGATCTTCTTTGAGACTGCAGTTGGTCGCTCCTGCCAGATTTAAAGGAACTGCACACAGAATCACATGGGACAAGTTTTATTAAAATAATCCTGCAGTGGAAAAAAGTTAGAAAGGAACAGGAAGATGCTAGTGAGAAGCAGCTGTTTCAATGCTATTGCTGCCGCTATCACTCACCTCTACAAAATTAAGCTGTACAATATGTATTAAGAATTTCACAATTAACAGTCAATTCACTTAACTAGTTACAGAGAGTTCGTTCAAGAACCACATTCTAAAGTGTTCCCTATGTTAATGAATCAGAACACAGATGCCAGCAGTTTAAACAGTGTACATTGAGATTTATTAGAACAAGCACTAATAGCAGCAGTGTACAGAGTGATGGAGACAATGTACTGTATGCACTGAACAATAATAATTATACAATTGCACTTCTTCAGAGATCTATTAGAAAATGCTTTTCAGTAAACAGTTTCCCAAATCTAGCATTGTTTGGATTTGCCTCTGAGGAAAAAAATACAAAAAAATATGCTTTTTTTTTCCTTTTTTTTTTTCCTTTTTTTTTTTTTTGGTAAGGCATTAGCAACATTCATTGGCAGGCTAAACAAGTCATTTGTACATGCATTACCCAGTTACAATGCAACAGGTAAAAGAGCATCATGTTTCCTCAAAGACTAGAATTGTGTGTGTGTGTTTTCAGACACAGTATCTTGGTAAATCCACCCTGCCCTGAAGGAAACAGATTGCATCTTTTGTTACAGTTTAGAGCACAACATAAACTATAGCATAGCCAAGTTCACCTTTATTTCTTACCAGAAGCTGTAGGACCTCACTCGACTGGAGTTGGTATTATGGGTATTGTGTATATCACATATATTACTGGAATAAAGTCTTAATAATACTAATTTATTTTGTTTGCTCCTCCCCTCCCCCCCCAGCCCCAAATCATGTGGGCAAAAGCATGAGCTTGGTTTTTATTGCACGAGTGGTAGTCAGCATGAGGCCTCACCTGCATTCTGGATTACTACAACCGTATGTTCAAAACCAGCTCACAAGTGCAAAGACACAGAGTAAGTGTCGCAGCTGTGTTATGTGAGAACTCAAAATTGGTTTTTTACTGCTCCTTTCTGGCTAGGTTCAATCTCTGAAGTAGCCAGGGAACTTGATATACCCAAAACAAAGCAATTCTATGTATGTGCTAAAGCCTAGAAGGAGCGAGGGGAGGCACTTTCTCACCTTCTTGCTTTTCTAGACTGAGATTAGGAGCATGCTCTTAGTTAGCCAACCCCTTCTTCACAGATCAGAAAGATTAGTCTCCTTTTTTTTGACTGGCATACAGTATTAACAACCCTCACTCTGGGCTGGCACCTTCCAGGGAAAGTACAGAGAAACAGGGAATTGCGAATATTCTTACAATTAAGCCTGCCAGAGTGAGACATAGTATGATGAATTGTCTTCGATTTCATCTCCTTTTCTTTACTTTTCTTTCAAATGTCATACATAGTTGAGCTTTGCAGAGAACATGAAGTTAACTGTTTTTTAAACACTACACACCCCAGAATAAGGTCCCAAAATTCAAGCGACTAACAGGAAAGTCAAATATACTGATCTGACTGGCAAGCAGTCAAACCAGATGTATTTCACACATTTATCTTCCACAAGACAGTGCACATGTGCAGAATTAAGCTTAGGTGTAAGTAGTTGAATACCTACGCTCGAGTGCACGTTAGGCCTAGAGCTGAAAGAGATTTGGGCAGCTATATCACCCGCTCACCTGGAAGCTCACTGAGCTCAACAGAATGTCAACTGCAGCTCAGACTCATCTGCACAGGTGCTCATTTGTTTAAGCATGTAGGAATTAAAAATCAAGTACTATAAAGCCTGGTGTATCAGGGTACATTGTTTTGATTTCTTAGGAATGTCACTGTTGGGCCTTTTTATTTGAAGTTTAGTATCTACATCTTTTCAACTGAATTCAATGAGACTGTTTGCAACACTTATGCTAAGTATGTCTTGATGCCTGTGCAAGAACAGAGTCCGAGCAGGCAAAGCAGAAAAAAAACCCCCTGAGATGTGCATTGCTGATTTATTCTTGCATGTGAAATAAAAGTCTATAGATTTGGAATACACAAATAATATCCTACCTATGTTATTCTTCAGCTGTTGATACTTAGTAACTGTAAGCAATATAGTTGCTTTTACAGACATGATTATAGCCAGTATTTGGAGTCATAATTACTAAGATGTAAAGAAGAATCATCCTGAAAGGCAGCCCGAACTTGTGAATAGTCAAGCACATATGAACACATTTGCAGGAGAGTAATCAAGAGAAATCAAGAATATTGTTTTAAATATTAAATTACTGAATGTACTATGAGGGACTAAACTTGTACTTCTAAAAATTGCAATACTGCAAGTAGTTTATACAGTTTTCAAAACAAATATTTGCAAATCAATTTTTTATTGAGTTATTTAGAAATTATGGTACTGGCTTTTTTTCTAGTATACTTTTCTTCTCATTATGGAAGTCCACAGTGAATTTCTAAGTATAAAATTAAGGGTGCTGCAGTTGAAGTTTAATATTACAGTGCTTAAAAATAACGCCTTCTGCAACTTTTGGGTAGCTGGGTACATAGATGCTTCTTGTTTTCTTTTTTTTCCCCCTAAGTAACTGCTTTCTATTGCTTTCAAACAACAGAAAATGTTGTCTGGTCTATCTGGGAAGACACACTCTTGACTGTTATTTCTCTGAAACAGACACTGTCTACTCAGTACTCAAAAGTAGTACTGGCTTTGTATGTTAGTCTTCTAGAAAGCAACTATTTGCCTTTTAACATTCATCTTTAAAACCACAAAGCAAGTTTCTGTATACATTTCTAGCTGCCATCCAGCATAATCACAGGGGAAGACTCTGTGGACCTCCATTTGCAAGTATGCTACACAAAGAGATGGACAAGGAGTCAACAGGTTTGGGTTGGTTTTTGTAGAATGAGCAGAGTTATTGGCAATCAGCAAAGAGCACTCTTTTAGCTATTTAAGTTTTGACATTTTGACCTGCTAAAGAATGGCTGTTCCCCATCTGAAATTAAACGCTGTTAAAAGGAAAGAAAGCGCAGCAAAACGATGTAAAATTGACAATTCATCTAAATCTTACTCTTCTAATGGCATTCTCAGAGAAATTTATTACATTTCCTACATGTGCGTATGGGATCTAATCTCACCAAAAAAGTGTGACATTACTCCCTATTCATACTAATTTTGTGAAAAAATGAGAAAGTACAGGACTCCTTGCTGTTGAAATACTGAGAAATGATAACTCACCTGTTATACAAAGAAAAGTAAAGATACAAAGAAGTCTTGCTACTGGTTACAACAAAGAAAAAAACCCAAACAGCTAATGTCCTAACATAGAACTATCATGATGATTTAACAGCAGTTTAATTTTATGACAGCTTTTTATGTGCTAAATAAAGCAACTACTTCAGACAACCTAGCAGTACCAGATAAAGAACAAGTTTGCTATGCATTTTGGTGAAGGAAAATATTTCAGACATCACATGCTAGCAGCCTGATTTCTTACTTATTTTGTAGTAAGTAATGCAGATCAATACACAAAGGAGAATCCCATCCAGGACAGCCCACTGGTAATTTCTTTTTGGTCCTAGGATGAAATTTTAGCAAGTAAGCACAATAGGTTCACCCCACTCTGAGCGCTGGAGATTTCGTAAGACCTGAGTAACAGGTGCAAGACAAAAGCACCACCCTTCAAGTCTGTGGAGTTCCAAGCATTATTTAATTTTTAAAACTCAAACTTCACAAGTTATTAATTCTTACTGTGGAATGAATGTTTGAAAACAATTAGTTTAGAAATAATTTTCACTAATTAAAGCAGAAGCTTAACTAAGGTAGAAGTTGCCATCTTTGCTTTTATGCCTGCAGATCAAGATACACTCATCAGCATTTATTTTTCAGCTCACAGTCAGATGTTGTCTGAGACTGAGGTGAAAATAAAATCTATTGTCATCTGAATTTGCTATACTATATTTCAACCACTAAAGAATGCCAGTAACAATTATTTCAAGAATTAAATAGACCTAATTTGGAACAATAATTTTCAATGTTGATTTCAACATAGGTGACAAAGCAAGTTTTATACATTCATGTATTTTTTTATTATTGGTGATCTCAACTCAAAATATTTTATGAAATATTAAGCAAATACAAAGACAACTGAAGACCTCATCTGTATTTCTTTAATACAGTTGAAGTTATCATGAATTTTCCTTTGCCTGAAAAACACTGAGGATTAAACTGATATTAAATTTTGTTAATGTTACTGTAATATCCTTTGTTCAGGTAAATTTAACAAAAGAAGAGAGAGAGCACTCGGCACAGGACTACTAGAAAAGAAATCTGAGTTTGCAGTCCTGACTAACACCAAAGGTCCCGATGGACCCAAAAAATCAACCCTGAAGCCACAAGCACAACCATAAATAGTAACACAACTTCAGAAAAAGATGTTGCATGTGTGGCTATGCTGAGTGGCACAAGGAGTATCTCAATGAAGAAGAACAGTTCTGGTTGAATATTTATCACCTTGTGCTGCTCTTGTATAGCACTTGCGCCATTTTGACGCTCAGGGTGTTACCCACGTGTGACTTTTTGAAGGGATCTCCTCACCTCTTCCCTCTTTGCATCCCAAATGTTCTGGGCCAGCAACATAATATATTTCTGTAAGATATCTCTCTTTCATTAATGCAGACAGGTAAAAGTAGCAGTCAATATGGAAATATGTTTGTGTTGCACAGCAGACAGCATCTGGATTGTTGCTCTGGGAGTACAAATAAGTAGCTTTACCATACTTCGATGAATTATTCACAGGTCAAGACAGAATATATTACAAACAGCTGATTATATATTCCAACTTGATGGTTTCCTTATTTATAAAATATGTAACTTTTTGTCCACATTACCAATAAAACTTGAGCCAAATGCTGGCTACAGTCATTTTTACTTATAAAAGGAATAAAAACTTTCCTTCACCTTCAGAATTAATTCTGAGAAAATGTCACCAATCATCCCTTTTTTCATGTTGTTGTGGATCAGTGGAAAGAAAAATGGTACTAATATAACCTGCCTGAAATGGATTCACCAGCCCTGCTGACATTTTAATTCATAGAAGTTTGAAAACTTTGTCATTTGTTATAGTCGTGCCTTTGACAGGGCTGCTGTGACTAGTTTCATGTCCTCCATTGCAGTCTCTTCCTCTTTTCTTTTCCGAGGTTTGTCAAAGATTGCAAGTAAGGGGAAGATATGATCATCTTACAATACTACAAAACTTGAAAAAGGAGGAGATGGGTATATAAACCACCCACAAGTACACTGCTATCACTTTGTTAACCTGCAAGACACCATAGGAAAATCCTTTTATAAAGAGGCTTTTCAATTTAGTGGAAGAGACACACAGCTTAAACCAAAGCTAATTAATGAAGGTGGTCTACATTCCCTTGTAAAAAGAGTAAATAATGTATTTGCTTTCGTATTAGACTTCTTAAAAGAATAAATTGCTCTAACTGAGACATTTCTTTGTGCTTACAGAAATTCGCAACATTCTTGTGGGTGTCACTCGCTGTCCTAATGGAGCTCAAGGAGACAGCATCCCCAGGAATAATTGTGTTAATAAAGGTTTAATTAGTCTGGATTATTCCATTAAAACCAAACCAAACCAAAAAACAACCCAAAACAAACAAACAAAAGACCTTTCTCCACAAAACTACTTCTGAGTGATACCAGATTTATAATAAAAGTAATCAGGCATGATAAAATAGAAAATTACAGCATATACTAAATATACCTTTGCAATTTTGACCATGTCAACAGAAAACCTTACTTGCCACTGTATACCTGCCTACCTTGACTTTTATCAATACACACTCTAAAGAGTACATTCAAGTCTTACAAAATTTTGATGAATGTTATTTCATGATGGACAGGAATAAATCCAAAGATAGTATTTTCAGCCCCAGTAGCTGCTGAAGTAAGTGGTATGTTACAGTAAACTCTGTTACCTCTCTCCCAGGTCTGTGTATAACACAAAGTGACTGGTGAACTGATTCTAGTGTTTCCAACACACTTCTGTCAACATTGATCTTTTTCCTTCATCTGGGCCACATTCTCTAACTGGACCCCTCTAGTCATTTTAGCATATGAATTCAAATACCTTTTCCTTTCTGGTGGATTTAATCTGAATACTTCCATTATGCAGCTCTGATGGTAGTAGTGACATCTAAAATAGAGTTAATCCCTCACATTATGACTGCTGCCAACAGCATGTTAAACAGCCAATATTTATTTCTGCTCCCGACAATGTTCAGAATCCTATAAAACAAGCAGATCACACAAACCTTCCCTATAGTAACAAAGCATTGCTAGTAAAAGCAAGTTTTGCAAAACTCAGAGAGAATTGGCACATTCAACCCTCTTGGTTATTGTGCAAGTGCAAATGAATCTCCCACCTCTTCCACGCTATTTCTATAAATTCCGATTTTTTGACAGGACCTCTACAAGCCAGACTGCATTGTGCTGGGCTCCACCCTGTGTGCTTAGAGGTGAAAAAGTCCCATGTTTCTTCATGGGAAACAGAGGGGATGGCCCAGATGCAAGTTTCTCGCAGGCACCCACAAGGGCAGGACCAGTACTGGCTCCTAGCATGCCTTAAGGCATGCTGTAATTTGTTTCCATAAGCCTCTTCCATAAGTGATCAGTACTGAATTAAGGGCAGTATCTTTGAAATCTGTGCTACGTATACATACTGCCATATTTGACATATGACACATCTGACATTGTGATATTCAAGTAAAGCCTGCAAAGGCTGCCCAAGCTCATCCAGAGTCAGATGTTCAAAATGGGGGTGTGTGTGACATTATTTGTAAGATGAAGAGACTACTATAGTGGGAGTTCATTTCTAAAGCCCAATAGAAAAAAACAAAACAAACAAACAAAAAAATCATGCAATTTGTATCTGTCCATCTAGACGACTTTCTAATCACAGTGATACTGTACGAAAATCAACCCATATTCAAATTGTATCTCCCAGTGAGATTAAAATTTCTAATATGCTGAAAAAATCTACTATCTTGTTAATACTGATCTAAAATAGGAATGAAGCTTTTTAAGTCTTTGTAAAACCTTGTATTTTATGAAAATAGCTATCATTATCCTAGCTTATCCACAGTACCAGAACAGGAAACACATTTAAAATATTAATTGATCATACAGTTCACTATTGTGAAACTAAAATATAAGGGTTGTGTATTTTACACAGAAATATGTCTTTTGAGAAAACACAGGAAAAAGCAATGGATATGCCGTTGTAGTGAAAGTTACAACTTCTTAAATAGTTGAAAAGGTTTTATATGTCAAATGATTTGCACTAATTTTCATCACATATCAAACCCATAGCAATTACATCTACTGAGCTGCTAAGAACTTTCTATGCCTTTCAAAAGGACACACTGCCTGGATGAATCGTGTGAGGTGGGATGAAAACTGCCCAAATCCCCAGGCTCGATGGGCATTCAAACCCCCCTGCCAGAGGAAGTTCACCTAAAGCAGGTCATACAGGAACAAAACCACATGGGTTTTGAATGTCTACAGAGAAAGAGACTCCACAACCTCTCTGGGCAGCCTGTTTCAGTGGTCTGTCACCCTCACAGTGAAAAAGTTTTTCCTTACAGTTACATGGAACCTTGCACTCATTGCCCCTTGTCCTATCATTGGACATCACTGAAAAGAGCCTGGCTCCATCCTCCTGGCACTTGTACTTTACATATTTATAAACATTAATGAGGTCGTCCCTCAGTCTCCTCCAAGCTAAAGAGACCCAGCTCCTTCAGCCTGTCCTCATAAGGAAGATGTTCCACTCCCTTAATCATCTTAGTGGCCCTGTGCTGGATTCTTTTAAGTAGTTCTATGTCCTTGAACTGAGTGGCCCAGAACTGGACAGAGTATGCCAGATAGAGTCTCACCAGGGCAGAGTAGAGGGGGGAGGAGAACCTCTCTCAACCTACTAACCACACCCCTTCTAATACACCTCAGGATGACATTGGCCTTCTTGGCCACAAGGGCACACTGCTGGCTCATGATCATCCTGCTGTCCACCAGGACCCCCAGGTCCCTTTCACCTGTGCTGCTCTCCAACAGGTCCATCCCCAGCCTATACTGGTACCTGGGGTTGTTCTTCCCCAGATGCAAGTCTAGAAAAATTGTCCTTGTTGTATTTCATTAAATTTCTCCCCGCCCATCCCTCCAGCCTGCCTGGGACTCACTGAATAGCAGCACAGCCTTCTGGTGTGTCAGCCACTCCTCCCAGTTTTGTGTCATCAGCAAACCTGTTGACAGTACACTCTATTCCCTCATCCAGGTCGCTGATTAATAAATAGAATACTACTGTTCCCAGTATCGACCCCTGAGGGACTCCACTAGATACAGACCTCCAGCTAGGCTCTGTACAACTGAACACAAATCTCTGACTTCTTTCCTTCAACCAGTTCACAATCCACCTCACTACCCAATCATACAGACCACACTTCCTCAGATTAGCTGCAAGGATGCTGTGGGAGACAGTGCCAAATGCCTTACTGAAATCAAGGTAAAACACCTCCACTGCCCTACCATCATCTATCCACCTGGTTATGTCCTCATAAAAGGCTATCATATTCGTCAAACATGACTTCCCCTTCGTAAAACCAGGCTGACTGCTCCTAGTGACTCCCTTATCCTTGATATGCCTAGAGACTGCACTGAGGATAAGTTGTACCATCACCTTTCAAGGGATGGAGGTGAGACTGGCAGTCTGTAGTTACCTGGGTCCTCCTTCTTGCCCTTTTTGGAGACTGGAGTAACATTTGCTTTCCTCCAGTCCTCAAGCACCTCTTCTGTTTCCCAAGACTTACCAAAGATGATGGAGAGTGGCCTAGCAATGAAGCTCCCAGACCTATCCTCTGTTAGCCCATTCTCTCTAGAAACAGCAGGAAATATCTCAGTGTCCTCCAAGGTTACAGGAAAAATTTAGTAGAAGATTTTTGCACAGAATGCAGAGAATTCTGCACTGTAATAAACTGCTTTACGGTACACTGGTTAGCACTTTTTGATTTCAAATAAAGACTGCAGATATTTTGTGATGCATTGTTTTGTGTTTCCTTTACTTACTAACTAATTCAACATTCAGTAGATTTAAAAAGTGCTTTCAATAAAAAGATTTAACATATAGCTTTTTTATTTCTAAAACTGTTAATGCTATTTTTCTTTCAATTAGTATAAAATAAACAATTGTAGAAAATAATCAGTGATAGTATCGTTTGCATTCACAAAGCTTCAGTTTGCATTGCAAATAATGACATTCACTAAGTACTAGCAGAACACGGTAAAACTAAAGACCTCATTTCTGCATTTAAGGTCAAAAACAACTTTAAAAAAAATGACATGTAGGTTCTGCCCTTCAAATGTATTTGGTGTCATACACACACAATCTTTTCTAATATCACAGTGAACTGCGTAGAACTGGAGCATGGGCTGGGCAGTGTTGTTTTTAAGGAAAGTGACAAAGAATAATTCATTGCTATTTTGTATGCAACAGGCCAATTTGATTCGTAGTGTAGGATGAAGTTAAACAAGCATGATTAAACAAGCCAAACCTCTGATATATTTTCATTTTCTTATAAGAACAACTACAGAACTAAAAAAAAATAAATAAGACTACATTCAAATAGGAAAGAAAAAGAAATAATTCTTGGAAATCCTGTTAATCTGCACACTCCTTTTACACCAAATACTCATAAAGCAATTCATGAGCATTCACAATTCTTTAGAAGTATACTTAATATTTTCTTTAGGTTTTCACAGTTCTTCCTGATGATAGAACTGTGTGAAGGAATTTGGATTCATTAGTAGCCACTTGCTCTGCCAGTTGCTTTGCCATATAAACAATGGGGAGAACTACACATACACACTACGCCAGAGTAATCTCAGCTCTGTAGGGACCTGACTCGGCAAAAGGAAGAGGCAGTCAAAGTGCTGGATATGTGTGGCCATCTACTGAGAACTGTTCAAGCAGCAATGCTGCCAGGATCACATACCTATCTAACAATTTTTTTTAGGTGTCATTACTGGAACCAATCTTAAATAGAAAAATTCAAGTGCATTATGTATGCTGTGTATGTGAGGAAAGAAATACAATGTCTATGCATGAAATCTAACCTATCATCAGCATTTGGATGAATACATGCATAATGGAAGACTAGATCATACCATATGGAATGCAGTTTTTGCCTAATAAAATTACTTTTTTTTCCTTTTATTAAAATCTTCCCTCCTACTGTTTAATGTTTCAAAGATTTTCAAATAGAAAGTGCCAAGCCTTCTCCCACATATATTAACTGAGGCTTAGCAACACTTAAGAGACTTGGTTCTTAATCAAAAAATATAGAATCACTTTATGAAAAACTGTAAAATATAACTTTGCACAAAAGCTATTTTGGCAACACAAGTAGTAGTTGTTAGCTACAACGCATAGAAGCCTCTGCCATAGTCTCAAGATATAAATTTGGATGAGGGATGTGGATGGGGAAAAAACAGAGACAGTAAACAGTGTGTGTGGCAGAAAAAAATTGCATTTACAGCACTATCCAGCTTCTGGAGAGAAGCCAGGCACCTTCCCATGAAATCTCTCTGTGCTTTTAACGCTGTTGCAAAGCTTCAGGGAATTCTAATTGTATAAACAGTTATGGGGAAAGGAGATTTACTGTGAGACTACATCCAGCCAGCACTAAAAAGTGATGATTGCAACTCAGCATTGGTCATTTAGAATATGAACTTTCTGACTAGTAATTCTGACGCATATAGCAAAACTGCCTCAAATTCAGACAGGTAGCAGTTTCTTTTCATTCTGATTATACAGTCAGCTTCCCAAAGCTAAAGCATGTACAGTAGATCCCACATACAGTTAGATGTCTGCTTGTCTTTTGATTTTAACTAATGCAGCTTCTCCAGTACTTACATCGTGATAGAATTCTAGTGCTTTAAAAATCTGCCCTTCACACAAGCCTAAGCATACATATTTTAAAATTACTTACTGTACATCTTCGTATTTTGTTTAAGGCATGAACAATGGCATATGAATGGGAACAGCTTCCAGAAAAGCATATCTTTTTGACAAAGGCCAGTCCAAGCACATCACACCGAAGGACTAACCTGAAGCCAGTAATGACAGTAGTGTGACCCAAGAGTTTTTAACAAAAATAGTTGAAACAAAATGGATGTTTTTCTCTTTTTCTTCCTTTTTTTTTTCTTTTTTTAATTGAAATTGCATTACTCTTAATGTCTGTTTAAAGCACCGGTTGCAGTTTTGCGTTTACCACCTCTTCCAAGTGACTTTGGATAACTCATCTGCTTCTTTTGTTCTGAATTTCCAAGTGTATGAAACTTTAA
Organism: Gallinula chloropus; assembly: GCF_964237585.1. Lineage (NCBI taxonomy): Eukaryota > Metazoa > Chordata > Aves > Gruiformes > Rallidae > Gallinula > Gallinula chloropus. Next base: position 24,797,722 of record NC_140090.1, on the reverse strand, counting down.
AAGGTTTTTGTTTCTTTTTTTTTTCCCTTTTTTTTTTTTTTTAAATGGCTGCTGCAAAATTAAAAAGATCCAGAAGTGGTCAGGGGCCTGGTCTAATGCACTTTCAAAAGTCCATTATAAAGATGAATATAAATGCAAATGATAGGTTTTTCCTTAGACCCACAAACCACGCTTAGCTATAAGAAACATATTGTGCATAGTTATTTTATCCTTCAGAGTGATATGTTTACTAGATCTACTTTCTCAGTTTACCAGAGTACAGGAATATCTACTTTATTAAAGCCAGGATCCTTTCGCAGTTCCCAGTAGGTGTCATTGGTAACCCAGGCTTCTCTTTGATTAGCATCGATGACTTTTCTGTAGAAAGGAAAAGAAAACAAAAAAGAGAAAGAAGAAAATGTTCTGACCATAGATCTCTGCTCTTATGCAATATGAAATCAAATTCCATACTTCTCTGACCTACACCAACATTAAATCTGATTTTGTATTTCTAAATGACACAAGAACAGCAAGCCATTTAAAAATAAAAATTAACCTCAACCTATATCAGAAGTGGAAGGTTTAAGAAACAGCAAAGATTGCAAATCTGTTGCCTGATCTGTGTCAGCCACATAAAGCCTCTTGGCCATTACAGACTCTGGTTACATGCAGGGGATCAACCAAGAGATCTAGTTTGCACGATGCAAGCCTTTTACTATTTATATTGTCTCCTCTGCATTTTCCTCATCTTACACTACAATACTGCATCAAGCATGTTCAATCTTCCCAGGCTAAACAGCAGGCTGCTTGGTATGACTATCCCCTGTTTCAGAAGAATGACTAATTAAAAACAAAACCAAAACACACACACACACCCCATTCAAAAATAAAGAAATTGCAATTTAAGTATGCATATATACACTTTTTTTAAATTGTGTGTGTATGTGATGTTATTCAGGTTACTATTTATTTATTACTACTATGTTTATGTAATGACTTAAAACAATAACATAGTTAAATCTTAGATTGTAGTATTATACTTCCATTCCATTCAGAAGTTCAAAAAATATTGGCCAACGGTTGCCCATCATAAGAAAATCATCTTTGAATTATAAAGCTTTAAACTACACAAAAAATTGCTTTATGCAGAGATGACATATTTCATTATTCTTCTTAAAATTCCCATGTTCCAGGCTTTCACAATTAACAGAGTAAACTCCTGGTAATTCTTGTAGCACTTTGCCCAGTCATACTATAGAAAACAGAATGTTTCTAATGAAACAGACTCACTTAAAAAATTTGGGTACATATTCAATGCTGTTTTCTTCCATGTACCGCCTTCGACCCCTCTGGAGTTCCTCTATTCTTTGTTTCTCAGATGCTGCCGCTTCTACATTTCCTTCCTCCAGAAGCCTGTATGAATAACAACAGGTCCTATAGGAATCACAGTGCGTCTAGAACAAGGTGTTTTCTAGCATCAGTCATCACAAAAGGCAAGCAGAAGTCAAATCACTTGTCTGTGTTGTACCCACTGTCAGATCTACTCATAACCTCATAAAAGAATAACTGAGGTGGAACTCCCCAGTTACATGTACCTGACTGATAGCCTAAGGCATACACTTCCTTTCATAACTTCAGCATATGGTAAACACTGAAGCACTGTGAGCTGAGAATTAGGGGGAATTAATGTTGCTTCCATTCATAGCAGGAGGGCATGACACTTCAGAGCCTGTCTTTCCAGTTTGTTGTGAGGAATCCTATAGATTGCACTACAGCCCTACTATACCAACAAGATGCTTTCTACTTTCTGAACACCTTCTCCACTAGCAGAATACTCCAAAGTTTAGTTCAGACTGTAGTGAAGCCACAGACAAAACTGAATATTCATCCAACCCAGCCTTCAAACCACCAAATGTTAAGCGTATAAATAGGTGTTCTTGCCTTTGGTCCGGTCTGAATCGCGCATCTGTTGTAGGAAGAAGATCTTTCAGTAAAGGGTCTAATTCATTGAGCTCAATAGCAAACCTTGTGAAGCCATAATAACGTTCATAATTGGTTGGCATGGAGCCTGTATGAATACGTATTAGAAAGATAAAAGCTTTTTTTAAACTATTACTCTAAATATGCAAGTTTCATTTATTTATTAAATTATAACAGCAAAAATATTAATACATTTTATTCTTACATACAATTAAAAAGCATCAAAAGCTTTTCTTTAGGTGGAACAACATTCACTAAATATTAATTTCAACTCCTTATCCCAAAGAGATTGTAATTACATGCTAACAGATTCAAAACTTTTAATGTCTTCTTTCCTTTTTAAATAAAAATTACTGTTTTCACGATTTTCAAGTTAAACATAGTTTCCTGTTCCCTGTAAAGCGGGCTTATCAAGTATCAGTACAAAAGCAAACCTTAGGGTTAAATCTGAAACATAAGGCTCACTCCCAGCTTGACTTGGCGCTGTCCAACACCTTCAGCAGTAGCAGCAGAGTAGGTAGACATTGCAAAGTAGGGTTCAAAACACTATCAGTACAGACTAGGGTTCAAAATACTAACAACAGTTCCTGGATAATCATTCTGCATGTATCAAAGACTATAGGTATAAAGGACAAGTGATTCAACCTCAGTGCCTCTAAACACGCAGTAAGGAAGTTAAAATCAGCTCCTGAAATCACAGGAGCTCACCTTCCCTGAAGGCAAATCCTTAAGGCTGATAAAGCATTAATATAATAAACTCAACAAACTGGCACCTCTTATTAATGGAATCTAAATAAGCTACTCTGCTTTCTATGAGAAGGTAGGCAGGCCCAGGAATACAATTTTTTTCTTAATTTAATTCTTATGTTGACTCCAAGACACCAGAATATTTGCCCAGCAGTCAGACTGAGGTGTAGAAGACTATGTCCTGTAATTCCCAATTACAATTATTATAAACTGATGTAAATCCTTGTTTCTTTGTCTAACCAGAAATTTCATTTCTGCAATAGCATTTTGTGTATTTAAAGTAACGGCTAAAGCAGTTAAGGGCTACGCTACAGAGCCTGACAGAGTTTGTTACAAGCTTCTTACCTGGCCTCCATATGCATTTGGCTGAAGGTGCAACCCCACAATAAAGGCCTTCATGCCACTTTCCGAAAAGGCGATGAACCACCTTCCCTTCTTGATCTATCACAACACCCTGGACCTCATTTACATTTGAATTCCAATAATTTACCTGCAAAATGGCACAAGTGAAAGTCTACAATGACTTCACTTCATTGTGGTAATAGAAATTCTGACATTTCATTTTCAACCTAAACCCACCAAAAGTATAGCATGCAGCTGTACAGCAATACAACACACTGATATCAAATGTTCAATGGAACACTCATACCACTTTGACATCACTCTCTCATTTGACAATTTTCATATTTAAACATGTCAATAAGACAAGATGTGAAATGCAGATTTCAGGAATACTGAATAAACAGGTTGACGTGCTTAAACTGTGCAGTTTTCTTAATACACGATATGTACTAGCATGCATATGTTACCTTGACAAATGTGAGTTTACAAATACAAATGCTGCTTTTTGTGTTTCTGATAGTTATCTCTCCATAGTGTTCTATCCACCTCCTTCCGCTGAGGATATTATGTATGCAAGTAGTGACTTTGTTCCAGACGTAGTAGTCTCCATACCTAAGAACACATTAACAAGTAGTTGGTAATACATCTTAATCATGATCATTATCAACAAAAAAGGAAAATGTAGCTCCATTATCACAATACAAGGCCATAAATTCCTGGCAAACTTTTGAAACAATATCTTACTTTAATAAAGTATTGGTTCCAGGTACATTACTAATACTCCATAGAGGAGCTCGCCTAAGTTCTAGTGCAGAGAACTGAAGAACGGTGCTATGAACCACACATCAAGATATTATGAGCCACCAAAGCCCTGCACGGCATATTCACAGTCTAATATGCTTAATCTTCACAGAGTGTTAAGTGCTTTGGACATAAGTCCCTTAGGGACAGGTCAGTGACGCAAAGATCAACAAAAGGCTGAACTGTGGCTGTAAGCAGGCAGTATAATTAAATTCAGATAGAACAAGATAAATATGAAACAGATAGAAAGGAAGTAGGAGGTCACTGGCACATCATTCCTTTCCCCTCTGTAACAACTACTCAGAGTCAGTGCATGTCTACTGTCAAACAAGGGAATAAAGTGGGGGGATTATATTGTGCAAAGCACACTCTCCTTCAAAGCTGAGAGGAAAGTAGGAAGACAGAAGATGAAGATCCTCCTGAGTGCATTCACTTCAATTTCATGAGAAGGATAAAGGAGTGATGCCATACGGTTAGACACAAAAAGAACAGCTGGCCACAAATACAGGAGCGGAACAGCACTGCAAAGCCAGCGGGCATGTTTAGTGTATCCTCTCCTTGCATATTTTCAGGATTATAGCTTATAACTAGTCTTACCTGTGGTGAAACTTCTTTTTCTCACTACTCTGTCATCATCTGAAGAACAGTTTGGTTTATCTACATTTTGAAAAATGACCTTGCATTATTACTAGTGGTTGTTCTAAGGGAAGACTTAGCAGAATTGAGACCCTTAGTAAGAACAACATTACCTGCTGACAGTCCCACACTGCAGCCTCGTTCTGAAAAGTTGATCACTACTGTACATGTAAAACTCGGGTTAAAACATTTCTATCCCCCTCTGTATCACTTTCTAGAGAGGTCATATATTTTTCCTTCAAAAATCCAAATGGAACTTCAGGCTCAAAAATGCTGCAGTGTCCCCCACTGTACATTGAGGAGAGATTTCAGCTAGGCACTGCCTCTCACTAATGCAATTTATGTGTTGACTGCAAACACTTCCCCCGATCTATTCACAAGGCAGCATGGATTAAATTGCAGCAAAGACTGAAAACAAAAGGAAATAGGGTAGTAGCTTACTTTGGAAGGGTCACATTCAAGGTTCCAACCGGCAGAATTTCCATTGATTTCCCCCAGAATTTGTTTTTCCACCTGATATCTGAATATAATAGTGAAAGATTTACAAAACTGAGAAGACCAAAGTCCCACCCTTGAAGTGATCTGTATGGCACATGAGATAATCTATTCTAGACCATCTAGTTTAAAACAGGACAGTATGAAGTTGCCATGAAAATACAGAAGAAAAAAAATACTAGAAAATTACATTACGTCAGGAAAACTAAAGATAAGTTTGATTCTCTTGTAGGAGTCATGACTGTGCTACACTGTTATCAAATCTCTTGTGGAAAATATTCAATACAAATTAAACATGTATGCCAGTAGATACCAGAAAAGAAAGAGCTGCTTGTTCAACTGTGCAAAAAGAACTGCTTGTGTTTGTAAGAAATAATAATTTTCTTGGTACAAAACCTTTAAGTAAAAAAGTATCAACAAATATAAACAAGTGTACAAGTGACAAGGAAAGTTGTAACACATCTGCTCACTCTAAAGAATGACAATTTGGAGTGAAATAATTCAGGGCATCAGTTCGCAATGTTACTACAAAACCAGTATGTATAGGAATTTTGGGTAAAGTCCAAAATACAAACTTCAGCTTGTACAGACAAAGTTTTTACTTGTTAATAAAAAGGGGGTTTATGCTTTTGAATTAAAAATGTATACCTTGCCAAAACACAAAGTTCTTCGATTCACAGTGACAGGCCGAAATGGGAGGATGGTGGCTAACCTGGAAAACAGTTTGGCTGAGTTAAAAAGAATTCATTTTCATGGACAATAAAACTGTTACTGCAATATGAAAATACTAAATAGCCCACACTATTTATTACCCTTTGTTTCTATGAAAACAGAGGCAACTAAAGTTTTTATTTTAAAAATTTACTTCCTTGTGATTACTACAAAATTATGTACCTAGTAGTATTTAATGAAGCTCACTCAAACTAACAACCTTTCTTTACTACTAAGAATACAAACCCTTTTAAATAAAAATGAAAAACCAAGATTAATCTACAAAACAAAGAAATCAAAACCTAAGTAGGAGTGTCTATCTAGAAATAAGCTTTACCTGCTCCGAAAAAAATCGAAATCCTTTGTCTTCTCTAATGCATTCATAAGTTTCACCAAGCACTGGGTTAAATGGCTTGCTTCCTGCTCTGAAGTACGTAGACGCATAGCCTGATGCTGCAAAAGCAGCTATGAGAACCTGTGAAAATAGAGACAAGAACATAAGTGAGAACAGGCAGATTCTCGTGCATACGCCATCCCTACATACTATCACATGCCTCACTCCTGTCAGAGCGAAATTTGGGTTAATGAAGCACGCCTGAGAGCGAGCCATACGTAACCAGTATAAGTTGTATTTCTTTTGGTGATGTTATTTGTTTTTCAAGTCAGTCTCTTTCAACAGTCCCCTAAAATAACAACCTGCACAAGAGACCATCTTCCTACCTTTGACCAGGCTTATCACTAATGATCTAAACCACGCACTCAGCTCTAGTCTATACTGCCTGTGAATAAATATTATACAGGAACTTCTAATTACAAGATCATACATCATTTTCTTATGGGAACTATTTTGTTTAGTGCCAAACATAAATAGTTCTCACTTAGGATGTCCCCCATGCAGTTATCTCAGGATATTCCATGTGTGCGCAGCACTATCAGCTTCCTTGCCTGCATGTACAATCAAAAATTAATAAACTCTAAATCAGGCCTAGCTGGGAGTAATGAAGTAAGTGACATGCCACAGTAATTTACATTAAAGCTCCACTTAGCAGAGTTAAAAAAAAAAAAACAAACGCAACAGGCACTCAGAAGCCCAAACAAAACTGCAGAAAAGCAATATGGGGATAAAAATCACACAGCTGTGGATAATCTGCTAACAGCAGGGCAAACCTTAACCCAGTCCCCTCTCCTAATGTTAGCAAGGATGTAACACTTGTGCAAGCTTTTACATGCTTTTTTTCCTTCCATCTGTGTAACGGGTGCTCCATTCTCTTACTCATTTCATATTATTTGTAAACGCATCAATAGAATTAATATGCTTTTCATTAGCTCTGCTTTAACAGCAAAAACCTTCATTCTTCCCAAAGTGTTTTTATTGATTTAACTACAAGACACTACCAAGAAATGAGAGGGTTTTACTATCATTATGATATATATAGCAATGAGGGGGAAAACGTTTCCACTACTTTTGGGTGCTTATGTAAGATAGCAAAGTCCTGATTTTTCAGAGCATTCACAGCACTGCTACCATTGATGCATTGGGCATCCAGCACTTCTGCCAAGTAGTTCCATATGCCTCAGCCGGCGCGTGCAATCTGCATTTCTAAGGTGCTTGTTACAAGTTTGATTTGTACCCCCAGTATTGCTCTGGATATCTGTAACAGAGAAGGGGTCTGAATCCATGTTTAAAAGGATGTTTTAGGTTGCACTGTGGGGTTTTTTTCCTGAATTCTCCTGACTCCTTCACTAATCACCTTCCAAACTTTTCAACCAAGGATACAGTCCTACAGGCAAACAGCCTTCTTTATGTAGTACAGCCATGCCCAGTTCTTACATCATTTCCCTTTTGTGAGGGAGTGAAGGAGTCTTGCAGGAAAACAGCATGTGATGAGAAGAATGCAACCCTCTAACATAAGACAGGCACAACTTTTTCAGTGGCAAGAAAAAAATACCAGTGTTTAGGACCCCTGACTCTCCTGCAGGCCAGATGAACACGGCAGTTCATGGACCTGAGCTTTATGACAGCCCTAGGTAATCGCTCTTCTCCCCATGACCCATAGGGGTGCCAACCCATACCATAAACAGTAGATATGTTCAGCAGCAACACTGCCAACGTTTCTCTAGCAGCCTTTCCCTGTTTCTTCTGAGGAAAAGGAGACATGACAGATAAAACACCCTGAGAGCTGAACATAGGCTGTTGGCTGTCAGTGGAAAAACCAAGACGTACTTACAGGGGAGCTGAAGTCAGGCTGCCCAGGCAAACTTTGTTTTGGTGTTTTGGAACTTCTCTAACAGAAATTGCCTAGGATGACATCTTACTGACAATTACATTGATCATCAGCCAGCCACAGACTTGATTAGTTCTTGGAGGCTGCTGGACTTGACCACTGAAAGCCAGGAAAGGATGCTGCAAGGTTAGAAACTGCCAATGCATAAATATACAGTCCTAAAGAATGAGATCAGTCTTCACATCAATGAGTCACAATTACAGGATTTGGCTTGAACTCAGACCCTCAGCCTTGTTCAGATCAAACCTACCACTGGCAATTGTTCACAGCATTCATTTGATTCAATAGGGAGGTCTGCTGTTAGTAAGCAGGAACAGCAAGAGAGAAACCTGCACAAACCTCCACTCAGCAGCTTCCTTTTCAACACAGATGTAATTAGTGTTACACTAAATTTATTACCATGCGTTCATAAGGATCATCTGTTTCAGAAGCTTTGTCCAAGAGTTCACTGTATTCCAGCTCTTCACAAAGATGTTGCAACGTATTCAGAGGTTCATTTAGCTCAACTGGCATGGATACTTTGGAAAGATCTTTGCCAATGTTGTTTCTCAAAATATTCCACAGGTTGATGTTACTGGTGTCAGGGCTGGGAGCTGGGAGACAAGTTCTCCGTCCATTCCTGAACGCGCCTCCTGTTAGCTCACCATTAAGAACTGCAAAGGGAAAGAACTATTATCATAAGAAAGTAAAGAAAGTACCAGATTAAGAAAAACAGACAAATCTACTGAACCTAATCACTGCCAGAACAAGCAAGCCCAACTTCACTGATTTCAGCTGAGTTGGTCTTGTGCAGACATGCAGCAAATCTGGTACGTGAACATAACCAACATAATTTCCCAAAGTTTGAAACATAGCAGTATACTTTGCCGTGAAATGTTGTCTGCAACACTGGTGTTGTCCTCAGATATATTATCACTCACATCACTGATATAAGATTCATCATCAGAAGCCTAAAACATAAATAAAACATCAATCAAGTTAAATGCATATAAAATGTACTGACAAATTAAACAAAAAAAAATAATTGAAACACAAGCACTCAAAGAAATAATCTCTACCCAATTAGAGCTTTTAACTAAATCAACTGGATGTTTCAATCAGCCCATACTGCACTAAAAGCGTCAAAACAAATGCTAGGCTCTCCTTATGTTTCTGAATTTTTTACCATGAAGCCAAATACAGACAATACATTTGCAAAAGGGTGTTTCAAATGACATCAAAGATAAACAAAAGTCTTGACTATGTAATGCTCTGGGGATGCAAGTTGAGAAGAGACAGTCAGATTTGTGTTCTTTATAAAGAACTGAGCAATAAAACACAGCTTGTGTTTCAGCAAAAAACTATACAAACCTTGAACTGTCATTTTCAAAATAAGAACTACATCAGTGTTATGATTATCTTTAAGATTTTCTTTTTTTTACATTTTTTCCCCCTAGAAATAAAACTTTCAAAACATTTTACAGTATTTACTGATGACAGTATTTCTTATAAGGTCTATGTCATTTGGGGGTGATTTTATAAAGTTTCCCTTTTGTTTACGCCATTAAGACACACAAATTTTCTATGTTGACATAGACAATCCAGACAATTTGAGGTAACATGTACTTTGCACCTGCCCAGAAACATTCTTTAGATGAACAACTCTAGCTCTGGTTATAGCAGCTCAAGGCACATGAGCAATCCTTTTCAAGGGGGAACATATGGTGGCACACTTTTATTTCCTGTTATAGAAGAACTGCAGTAGATCCCAGCACTACTGCAGCTTTATAAAAAGGTATTTAAAAAAAAAAAAATTAAATGTTAGAATTTACTCAGGATAGGACAGGACAACAATATGATTCAGGAGCATGAACTATATCTGACTGCTTCAACTTTGAGCTCAAGTGCGACAATTTTTCAGGTTTTGTCTTCTCCGATTACAGAGAATGACTTCATATTTATACTAGAAGATTTTTTTTTTTAAAGAATATTTTAAAATTAGTTGATTGCATAGTCAGACTTATTTGCTGCCACCTATGTCGTCATCATCTGAAACCGCCACAGTCTAGCAAGGACAGGCACTGAACAGAAGCTACTGAGCTACTGATACCAAAAACTTTCAACTCAGTTTTACACTCAGGAAACTTCTGCTCCCCATCACAAGGGAGTCTCAGGTCCTTCTTCACTCTGATACTCTGCATTCTAAGTACCATTACAAATAATAGTAATAAAAAAAAAATTAAAAAATCATTAACTAGTGGTAGCAATACCTAAATTTTCCCAACATAAAAGTTGCAGCATGCTAACACAGCCTACCTCGTTTTCTGACGAGCTGGCAGAGAGAAGCACTTCCTGTGCATCAAAGAACTCTGAAACTGATTCAGACATAGAGAGCCTGCTCTCATTAGAAACTTGCTGAGACAGTGGCAAACTGACATGAATTTGTTCACCCGTCTGTAAACAAAGCACAGAAAAACAAAAGTATTATTTCTAATATGAAAGATACAGGTGTAGAAAGGGTAAAGCACCTGAATAATTTTTCTATGCTAAATACAAGCACAGATAGTAAAGAGAACATTTTAGTAGGGCTTTTTGTGTACCTAACAGATGAGACTTTGACAATTACAAACTAAAGTGCATTTTGAGCAGTGAAATACACGTCTTTATTTGAGGCCTGCTCAGCATCAACTGCTAAGTTTTAGCAGCACAATTACGTATCTAGCTCTGAATCAGAAGGAATGATTTTGTAGACAATAGCTGGATTGGGTCAGGCAAGTTCAACCATGAAATTCCAATGAAAAGACACCTGGTCACATAACAATTTACATCACTGGGAGCTAGCTTTGATACAATCAAAACTCAAATACAAAGCTTTCTATGGTCAAGGAATTATAAGCTAAATGTGTTTGCAAACAAGTTTAGTAACATACCAAAATGTTTGAATATACTGAGAGTATCTCTCGTATTTATGTGCTTTTTTTACGTTTGTACTCCAAATCTCATCTGAATTATGCCACTAACACGAACTCAATGCTACTGAAGGGAATGACCTCTCTCTGGTTTATTATATAGAGAACGTAAGAGCAAAGACAGGGGTTCAAAATTGAGGCACATATCTTCCTCTTCCTTATTGGAAGAACACCAGATTTTACATGTTACTCTACAGGCTATCACTTTAAGTAGGTGGGGGAAATAAGATTCTCTCCCTCTGCCATTCCATGAAAGGGAAATGGGTTTCTGACTTAATCTTTTAATTTATACAGCATGATGCTTCTGGGAGATAATACAGATGAAATGACTGAAGCCCTTCTAAACACAGTTAACTCTTAAGATTGCAATTCCATCCCCATTAATCTTACTACGGAAGTCCTGCAAATTATTTTGTTGACAACTTAATCCTTTAGAACTATTCCATAGAGTTGCCTCAAAATGCACTAGCAATAAAAAAAAATAATCTTAAACAAGACGAGGTAAAAAACAACTTCTTTTTCATTGTGGCTTATAAGCTTGTAGGTGGGTTTATGATGTTTGATGAATTAAAATGGAAACAAGCTCATTTCATTGTTATCGTTACAGAAAGTGATTAAAATTTTAGGGTTTTGCATTAGCTGGAGGGAACCTGGAAAAATACATGTGACCCTACCCTATCTGAAAAAGATGCTTACACAGACATTACCTACACACTGCAAGATTATATATAGAACACAATCAATAAAATAAGTGAATAAGAAATCTGGGAAACAATTTGAAAAACTCTTTCAGTCAGACACACTTGTACCAAGATAACAATGAACATATGAAAAACAAAGAGCTAACCAACAGAAAAAAAACCTGAAAACATAAGGGATGGTCATTGCTCAGAACCTCACTGCTATGTCACCGCTTCACCTTCATCTTCTGTTGCTAGTCTCCAACATGATGGACTCTCAAAAAAATTGTTTGGACATTTTCAAAAAGCAAATAAACAAAAGTAATTTGAAACATATTTTCACCTTCCTTTCTTGATGGAAGAAATAATTAGGAGACAAGAGTATGTTAATTGGAATGGCATATGCATAGAAAAAAACTCAATGGAAATGACAAATGAAAAATACTTTGGTAAAAATGCAAGCAGAATGGTTGTCAAAAGTGACCACATTAATTGTAACACATTACAGCTCACAAATTCAGATTTGTCCTTCTCACAAGGGAATCTGACCTGTTATTAATACAAAATGTTCAGTAATCTGTTGATTGAGGAAAGCAAAACAAGAAAGACTAGATGTTGCAAACATGATAGTAGTATAGTACTTGGTTCATACACTGAACCTTTTGATTTCAGCAGTGCCACTCAAGACATTAAACATTGGGCCCTTCAGGCACTTGCAGGATCAGGCCATTAAATACTAAACTGTTCTGTCAGTTTGGCAAAAACTAAGATACAGAATTTCTCAGCTACTGTGTGTTACATTCAAATACAGTAAAACCTCACTAATTCCCACAGCCAACAATTAATATTCGAAAACTGGACTCCTTCCCTGTTACTCTGCAGAGAACAAACTGAGTTCTTTCATGAGATCTGACATATGCAAAATAAAAGACAGAAGTTTTACTTTATGTAGGGAAAATATAATATTACTTTTTACTATAAATGTAAGCTTGCCAATCTGAAAAAAAATCTATACTTTTCCAGGTGTCTTTCAGGTATTAGTGAGAATTAGCAAGGTTTGATCGTACTCTAAATCCATTAAAGGCCAAAGTCTTACCTCATCAGGACTAGGGATAATATTTACACTGACAACCTGATCACAAATAACAGATTCTGAATGTATTCTGTTCAAGCGACTCCTTAGTTCAGCATTCTGGTTGAGAGCCTTAAAATAAAAATTGCACATTTCATTTAAAATTAAAAAGTGTTAAACAGGTTAAAAAAAAAAAGTAGCTTCTTCCCAGTAACTTCTTAAGAAATCACAGAACCTCCTTTCTTACATTTTTAGAAAGATTTTGAGATCCTCTCTAAGATTATTGAATCTTTTGGTTGGTTTGCCTTCAGTGATTTTCAGTAGATGGGGGTTATGAATATTCTCCCACAATCTAACAGTGGTGTTCTACGTTGACGCTTCAGACAGCTCTTTAGCAGGTATACTGGTGGGTTATATACATTATGGAAATGGGGAGTGAATGCAGCAAGAAAGAATGAAACTAAGGTAGCAAACAGGAACAACCTGCAAAATGCACAACTCTTGGTTTACAACTATTCAGCCCTTTCTGGCCCAAGGTTAACCGCATCTAGAACCTGCAAAAGGAAATTGCCTCCTTCCCATGCAAACCAACAGAATTTCTAGTATCTCAAAACTATTGATCCATTAGTGTCAGAAACACCAACAGAACTCAACTGGTGTCTGATATGTACTGATTTTACTCCTTTTTAAAGCCCAATTTAGATTATAAAATTGGGGATATATATATAAATATTATCTGTTATCTAGAAAGATTCAGTGCAAGATTCTGAAATGTGTGAAAAGTATATTATGTTGCATACCTAGAACATGATCTGACTTAACCCTAGTATATCCCCAGCACTTGGGATTATAGAAAAGAACAGCAGGCAGATATACTGTTTAGCAAAAAATGACTAATGACTGTTACAATGGAGCAAGAATCTTCTTCTGCCTCCCCCTAGCGCAGACTCAGGAATAGATTGCATGAATGTACTGAAACAAATTAGGAACAAAGTAAAATAGGTTAGCTTAAACTGTCAGTAAACAGTTTCAATTAGCCCATTTTGCTTTGTTCTGAAATGGTCTGGTCATGTTCACACCTGCCATCTACCAGGAAGGGAAGGTGATGACTAACAGCAACCTGGCAATAGCTTCTTAAACTACTCAAACCTGGTCACGAGACTGGTAAAACCCGGCCATCAAATTTCCACTTATTGCCCATTAAGACTATGAACTAATGTGTGACAGTGACTTTTACGCTGACACTGGAGGCCAGGAACAAGAAGAAAACACGATTGCCTGTTTCTTACAGGGTGCTAGTAAACTCCACAGGTCGTGGTTAAATTTGTATCAAAACCCAGAAATGTTTACCCTTACATCTTGTCCTTAAACTTTCTTTATTACAACACACAGTAATCAATCTGCAATTAATCTGTAGAGATATGAATTTGTAACTATAGAAATATTGTGCATCAATTTTAATCTCATAGCAAAAACCTCCAACCCAACAGTGTATGAACTTATACACAAATTTGGGTGAAGTTCTGTTTGCCTTTAACCACATGCACTGAGGTTACTCATGTTGTAACAAAACTTATGTTATAGTTCTGGTCAAGAACTTGACTTTTTCTTGACTACTTCTACCTCAGAAAATGGCCAAAACACAAAAGAAGAAATAGGGCACCAGGCAAGCTAGATGTGCTTGAACTCAAATCAAGAACCTACCTGAGAGAGGGACTGTCTGAGGTGTGCTATTTGAGTGTTGTGGCCTGTAAGATCCTGCTCTGAAACAATCTGCTTCAGCTTCTCCTTCTCTATAGCTATGCTGTTAAAGGCAGACTTCAAAAGAGAATGCACTAAACAAAAAGAAAAGAAGGAAAGAAGTGACCTCTCAGTGACAGAACTGCACATTCACATCTATTACAATATTTCAACAAAGAAGAGAGAGTGAGATTTCCATCCCACAACTATGTAAATTTGAAACAAGGATTCTGAACTTCAAGCAATCCATGCCAAATTAAGTATAAACATTTACAGTTTGAGATTGTAATGTGCATACTGTATGTTCAGACATACATCCTCCGAGAGTATTCTTGGTGCTGAACATATGGGAAGGTGCATATTTGGAAAACCTGTGTCCAATGTATGTTCTTTTTTTTCTGTATTTTTTAAAATAACTTTTCTTTTCAGAGTAATAAAACCCCCAGTTCTGCTAAGACCTAATATTGTACTTATAAAGAGGATTACTTAGTCTTTAACAGACTTTTGACATTTTTGAAAAATATCACTTTCACATTTTTCCTATGTTTCTTATATATCAAATAAAAAACTGATAACAAACCCTTTGAAAACAGTGGTTTTCAGTTTGGAGGACCATTCATTTATCGGCGATAAAATGGCATTTCTAAAGTACATTCTAGTAATAAGCTTTCTGTTGTTTCCAGTGACATAGAAAACATTGCACAAGAATAAACTGTGCTTTATATATAGCAGTGACATTCTGATTTGTCTTTGAGGAGAAATCAAGCATTTTATGGAGAAACAAAATGTTTGCAAATTCAGTCATGTATTTACAAGATTCAGAAAGTAGTTCAGAAGACTTTTTTTTTAAAAAAAACCTCTTATCAGAAAGAATTTACCTGTTCCTATATTCATGACATCCATGGACAATGTAAGTAGAGTAATAGAGGTCATCTTTATGTAAGTCATATGACCACCTAAAAATTCTTATGCACTATTATCTAACGTAAATATACGCCCAATAAAGAAACATAAGAGAGAAGCACAATACTGGAAAGGTTTGACATTTCCAGTTACCTTTTTGTGCCATCAGGCAGAATTCTTCTTGAAGCTTCATGTACTCAGTAGAGCACTCCAGAGGGTCCGTTACATGGCTTGGGGGAGTCTGAAACTCAATGTCTGCACAAAGGTTGGGGTTAGATGAGTGTAGTCGAACGGGTGACATTGTAGCACTGAAAGGGACCTACAGTGAGAAACATTGAAGAAACAACCAACTTTATGACTCTGTTGAAGCAAAATGCAAATTTCTTCTGAAAACAAAAGACTTCGTTTGCAATGCAAAGAACATGGTAAAAGCGAACATGAAACTTTTTATTCTCTTAAATCTCAGCAGAGCTGCTGCAGAATTCTTTTGAAAATTTTCACTGAAACAGACAAAAGAAGCCCTAAATACATAGCTAACAATAGAGCATTTACAAAAAAGAGCCATTTCCTAATGCTTAAAAGATGACTGGAAATTTGAACCATGACATGTGCTGCTTTATATGAACATTTGAGAGTACATGTAGGATGACTCTGTCCTTGCAATACCAACATTTGAAGTATGCAATTCCTCCACAGATCTAGAAATAGGATATCATATTTAGGATATAATATTAATATTATCAAATATAGCACCAAACCTACTGATAAAACTTGAGTTGAAACTCACTGTACTGGCAACTATGAAAAGAGGAAAAAGCATACAGCCTTTCTATATTCTAACTAAACAAATAAACAATAATTTTAAAAAATCAGAATTCCACCTGATTTCCATTTAAAGTACATTAACCATAAATAAATGCAGAGATACAGTTTAGTAAGAAGGAGTAAAGAATTTAGTTTATCATTTCCACTCCTCTTTCTCCTGCTATACTTTTCAGGTTGAGTAACAAAAATATACATTAAAATCTTTATCAGTTATATACACACATATCGTGTACTGAGCGGTTACCTATATACTACACATGCACTCTACAGCTACCACTGCTATATACACAGCAGGTGTGTGCTCATGTGCAAGTTTCATTTTATTTTTATCATTTACACACATTTGTATAAAAATTGGGCCAAGAACACAATTTTCAAATTTACATGCATGCAGGACAATTTGTTAAGCACTGTTAGACACATTGAACAGATTCAATCTAATTTATTCCATTTTATTAACCAAAGGTTTAAATGAGGAATTTCCACACTGCAGCCTAATGTAAATATTCAAATATGAAAATGGGGCCAAAATACATAATGTGTCTTCTGAGGTATGATAAAGAGCAGCAGATAATATAAAAAGTCATATTACTAAAAATTATTTTAAACTACCATCAGTATTTGAAAATGGTACCATGTTATTTGATCAAATCAAGGAATGGTTTTATCAATCCCTTCCTGTAAAATTTGTCATTACTATATGTTTTAAGTTTCCCTAATGAGACCCTCAAAATCCTGATGGATCTATTCATCATATCTCACTTCAACCATGAGTGCAATTTGCAAAAATACCGTTTTCCATTCTGTTCTTCCCCAACTTTGACACTTATAGGACACACTGATGGCACCTATCCATATAAACTTTATTTATTCTTTTCTCTCATGTATTTTGACTTCCAGAAATATAAACAAGGTAGGTATTTTTACTGTACCTGATTTTAGCCTCTTATCAGGAACACGTCATTAATAGGAGATGTTGAATAAATTCCTTTTGCTTTTGCTGGATATTTACCCCATTATCTTCTCCATGGTACCAGACTGCCTCTCACAGCAGCTCAAAGCAGCCAGGTTAATTGACCAAGGTGAGTAAATGTAGGCTAATTTCAAGTTTTGTTTCCAAAATTTTTCACTTCCTAAATCGGAGAGCATGCTCCCAGGACTTTCTAACTGGGAGCACCTCAAAGGTTCCTTCCAGGTGCCTCCTGGTGGGCAGAGTAGGTGGTTACATGATGTTCGGTACATGCTTCTCACCCACCCTCGAGCCCATCCAGAAGGCAAGACAGAAAGCTGGTCACAGCTATAATGCAGGAGATTGAAGGAGGGTCCCCGCAGCCCCAGGTACCTGTGATGATGGGGCAGGCTACCCCAGCCCCACACGGACTGGCAGAGCTACAGGCAGGTTGCCCACACTTTGTGATAAACCTAGCTGAAGAGACCTGTTTTAGATCATTTCTGCCTCATCTCTCAACTGTCCAGGCTGAACAGCAATGTTTCTGCACTGAGGTTTACTGGAAAAATAACATTTTAAAGTATGACCTAGAAACAGCATTTACGTGTTGTACAAATACTGCCACACTGCTTGTAAGAAATAAACATTCACATGACAGAAGGAAGTAGGTGCTTTGCTGACTGCTTTAAATACAAGAACCAAAAATGCTGAAGTGTTGACTGACATGAACATTCAGAAAAGACTCCAAGCTACCTTCCAGATTAAAAAATCCACACTGAACAAACACCTTCATTCTCTTAAATAGGCAACAATCCAAGAAGCACATGCTTCCTGTTTTTCCTTTCACTGCCATGCTTACTCTCTACATCCCTGGTGACTTGATTCTGACTTTATTACCCATATTTTTGGCTAGTTTTGTTGTTGTTTTGGAGGTTGTTTTAAAATTAGTTTGCTGCTTGATGCATCACACTGGTTTCCTCCACACATGTGCACTCTTCTAGACATGACCTCAAATGTAACTTGTCCTGACTCTCTGCTTTACACCAGGGTCGTCATACCCACTCATCCATCACCTTCTCCAGAATTACATGTTCATCTAGGAACAGACTGTTCCTGGTGGAGTGTGTTATAAAGAAAACCTCCTCTTCCTGCCAAGCAGTTAAGTGATGTAATACACACAGTTTCACTGTCTGGGAGAGACAAGGACTTTATTACATATGCTAGGTCATGGCCATTGCCACAACTACTGCAACAACCTCTAGTTTTCCTTCCTCCTGCACTTCTTCCAGCTTTTCCAAGACCTCCCTCAACAGGTCCTCACTCTAGCTGCAGGTAACAATTCGGTGACTCCCTGGACTCCTACTGCCTTGCAATCCAAGTCCAGCTGTACTTGCTCCCCTTAGGCACTCCCTGTACTGCTCTTGCCAATGCTGTGTAACTCCTGCTGAGCTAATGGTATGTTAGAGCCTCCCACTGACACTGCTCAGTCACCTCACTGAGAAGCAGCTTGATTTCTCCACCAGGCAGGCAGATCATGAAGGTCGGAATATCAATCAATTATTGAGCACAGTATTCAGCACCAGATGATTACAGGGGATTAAATTTAGATGAGTTAATTTGGGAACTGGAATTTTTCACGTGCTTTTTAGGAGCACCTAACAGTAACCGAGCTTTGTGGTTCAGGTAGCAGGAGCTCAGGGTATTCAGGCTTAAGCGAAAGCTACATCTCACCTACAAGATTTTTGCTATGGGATGGGGCAACAGACCCTGGAACACTTTAACCTGGTGAAGACATTCACTGCTTGGGCTAGGTAAGGAGTATGCATTTAAACCTCGCTTCAATCTTCAGCCGCACAGTCTTCCCTATCTAGCTGTTGTACTAACCCATTGACAGATTAGTACCAATGTCTATATTGTGCATTCCTAGTAAGTGCTTTCCTGATAAAGCAGCAGCTGAAGATATTCTTTTGATGTTAATTTGATTTCCCAAACAGCACTTCCCCCTCCCAATTACCTGCTCCTGTGTTGATTTGATAGCTCCAGATTTTGCATCAAAGACGTAAAGAGTTAGCAAAACTAAATACAGACACTAGAGGTAGTAATATGACTTTTTGAGATTATGGGATGTAAACAGAAAGTGTCTCAAATGAAAAAGCGAACCTTACACTGCTTTAAAAACAAAACAAAACAAAAAAATCAGGTAATTTTATAATTCCATGGTTGGTTGTAAAAAAAATCTCCTTGGTTCTGCTGTTTTGCTATAGGCTATTATGATAATCTTTTAACAGAATTTTATCATTTCTTTCCATTTTGTGTAACATACAGCAGAGTATGTAAAGACATGTTCAAACAGTGCAGGGCCTGAGTCTAATTGTTGCTTGCACTTGCATAAAGGAGGAGGGATGTGTACCATGTAAAGAAGCTCAGATCCATGTTTATGGGACTCATTTGTCAGGCCTGATGACTAAGAAACTCAGCTGAAAGAAGGTAGCATGGACACCTCCAAAAAGTGCAAGAAACATTTTTATAAGCTTATTATACATTCATGTACATAGCTTCCCATCCTTAGAGCTATCCCTTGATTTTTAAATCCACTCACTGTTGTAGCCACTGCAGCTGCTAGTCTCTGCCGGCGTCGTGTTGTGTTGAACTGGCCCTTCGGTGCCGGCCCTTCCTGACAGTGAATGCAAGAAGAGAAGGAAGTAGAGAAAGAGAAGGGAAGGGGTGATGGGACACAGGGAGATGAAAGGTGATCAGAAAAGGGAAAGGGAGAGTCTATAAGTGGATTTCAATTTTGTTAACTCTTATGGCCTACACATTCTCAGGACATATCACATGTTTTCAATTGTGTATGCCAGAGACATGAAAAAGCTAGATACTTCACTAAAATTATCTCCAGATGAGCTGGACTGCAGTGCACTAACTAAGACTAAAAAAAAATAAAATTATATTAGCATTGTCATTCCGAGTCATAAGATGATTATGGAATAAGAAAAGAAAAAGGATGCTATGGCATGGAAGAAAACACAAAACCCACATTTCTCCTGGGGTCAGTTGACCATCTAGAAGAATTCTGAAAGAGATCACTTTGCATTAGTGGAAGCCCACGAGCTGTGGTCATTGAAGATGCATGCGTCTTAATGGTAAAACCCTCCAGTGTGCATGTTATGGGGAGCTCGCCTATGTAAACGCTCCTGTGCACACAGCATCCATCCTTGAACCTATTTTTGTTCATTTTCTCCACACCCCACTTTTTGAGTTCCAGATACTTCTCCCCAACATGACTGAAGGCTTGGCTTCCAAAGCAATGCACAAAAAACAGATAAAGCAGCACAAATGAAAACTAAATATTCTAACAAATACTTCCTTTCCTGCATGACTAACCTCTGTCATCCTGCTTAATTTTGCTTTTATGAAAATTCATCATGGTACACAAAAGTCCAATGCAGAGGAGCTCCACACCTATCATAAAGTCCCCCTATTTAATGTCTAACGAAAATGTTGTTGTTTTGAAGCCATTTTAATGTTTTACAAAAGCCATCTTTCTGCTTTTAGAAAACAATTTTCAATCCCTTCATGTTTTTCTTCCCCTTTGTCTTCACCTATAACCAACACAGTATTTCTAAATCCAAATATATTTCTACTTTTTTTCTATATATATTCCTGAAAGCAACCTGGGTGCCTTATAAGTAACAATGGTATAGATTGGACACATGGACACCATGCTGAAGAACAAGATATTGTAGGGCACTTATTAGCTGAAGTGTCTTTCTCCTGTAACATTCCCTCTGGTAGGGTTGCTGCATCTGAGAACGGCCATACAGTCATACACACCACCACCTCCTGGTTGATACTAGTGGCGGTGCTACTGACAATGAAAGGGGTGTCTAATGATCACCCTAAGGGAAGCCTTGCTTTGTAATATTTTATAAAATTCTCACATTAAAAAAAAACAACCTATATAATCCCTAAAATACAGAGTACAAACTTTGTTAAGCACAGAATGGATCATATAAATGTAAAGCTCTTCCTGCTCTACAAGAGTATGTCTCTCCTGTGCATAAGAGTTTCGAAGAATATTCTTGTTTAACTAATAGCAACATATATAAAAAATATACATGAACCAAGAGAAAAACATGCACAAATATAAATCAGCAAGATTATGAATAAAGATGTACTTTATTAAAATGGGAACAAGCTCTACAGAAACACGTAGTTCCCTCAACACAATATAAAGTGAGGTCATAATTTCTGTTTCCATTTAAAGAAACATTTATTTAAAGAAAAAGGTAATCAGCCAGTACTTAAATTCTGAGTTGAAAGTCTCAGTTAGAGCAAGATGACTTTTCAGGTTGCTCTATGCTATATAGTTACCTGTTAAACTACTTCCACTAAAAAAAAAAAAGGAAAAAAATCAGACTTGGAATTACACAACTCTGAGCTTTTAAGGGAAATCAAATGGATTTTAGTTCATTTTATTGCTTTTCAGGGTTTTTTTTTTTCTTCTTTTGAAGATCTTTAGATAAACATGATAATGATAAATTGGTCTTTTACCTAAGGGGGTAAAAAATACTCAACCAAACAAAAAAACACCCAGTTTTTTTACAAAAGCATCATTTGCAAAATGAACAAATACATGTCAACTAACCTATTGTTGGCAGGCCATTTTCATAAAACTTTAAATAGGCTTTTAAAAAACAGAATAAGTATTCTTCATAAAAAGCAATCTTTCTTCTGAGAAGCAGTCCAGGTAATATTCTTGAGTAAAGGCCTGTAAATTAATGTGTTAATTCTAAACAATTTAGCAATACCAAATGCCCAAACCTGCAAATGTATACAAACATGCTACACTCAATTTTACTTCTGGGTGTAACCCAACTCTAGTTACTGGGATTTGCAGTGTGAGCAAAGTTAATTGCATACAGAACTGGTATACCTAATTGGTAAATATATACTTTAAAGAAACAAAGCAAGCAAGCAGCTTTTCTTATGAGAAGTCGTATGTCTTAAACACATTATTCACTTAGTATTCACATTCCAGAATGTGTTAGCAGGAAGACAAAAAAAAGCTAACTTATTAACAAAAACCTGGTCACAAGTACAAAACAAAATTTGGATGGGAGAATCCTCTCCTTGCATTTTACACAGCAGATGCTGATCTAGCAAAAATTACATCCTTGTTCCCCATTACTCATGAGCAAGAGCTCCCTAATTTATATGCTGCCCAGGAGGGTGGCTTTCAGCATCATACTATCAGAGGGTCTTTAGATGGTAGTTAACAATTACTCACTCTAACATAAATAGGATCAAGTACTTCAAACAGAATAGTTCAACTATCTTAAAGTTAGTGTTAGCATTAGCATTATCTCCTAAACCTAATGAGGTGCATTGAGGCATGGGGAAAAGAAAAGGACAACAGAAGTTTTCTTAGAACCAAATGTCAAGCAAATCATGTTTAGGCACCATCACAAATTAGACAAAGTGGTTCTCAGTAGCGGATGCGCTGATAAAGAGTAATCTTGAAAACAGACCTTTAAGAAGGAAGGCCAGTGAAGCTGGAAGGAATGGCTAGCAGCAGAACTAAATGGGACTGTAAGCTTACAAAGCACCTAATGCATGGGGGAAATCCATATTTTAGTGGAATGGCAACATGATCAAATTAGGGATAACGCAGTGAGTCAGAGTGAGGGCATCTTCCACAGATCACAGCTTTGGACCATTTGTGGGACAGGACGGCCCTTGCAAGAATAAACAACGTGTTGAGCCCCTCAAACTAGGAAAGATAATGGAGCAGCCAAAAAGAAGTCTTCACCTTCCATATAATTTAGAATAATTTTATTGTTTTGGTCCGTCATCCATAGCTTAAAGATTTGCTCTACCAAATTAAGCTTTACATTTCCGGCATGAAATCTGCCAGGAATTAACAAGGTCCCAGATTAGGCAGAGTTCATTATCAATCCAGAAGTGACAAACCCATGTAGGGCAGTACGATGCATAAAAGCTCTCTCAGCGAAACCTGCAAACCGACTGTGTTTGGGAATTTTGGGAGCTGAGGCACAATTCGTGCCAAGCCACAAACAGCAGTTTGAGAACCAGGTGTCAAAATGACATAAGCCCCGACCACTGTTACTTTGGCAAAGTGTAGGCAAGATAGGAGCAGCTCATAATTCCTCATTACCCATAGATCATTGTACATGGACTGCTTTCATCAATTTTTCCATAATTTTTGTGGAGAGGAATTTCTCTGAGATCACAGTGGCATGAAAGAACATGCAGTGTTGACTGTCTCTTCACAGGCACCAAGTACCTACATCCATTTTCTGTGTATTTTTATTTGCCTATCTTATTCAGCAGCAGGGAAACAGTGATCCTTCGAATGCAGGTAATAATAGGATATGACATCAATCACCAAAATTCCTTTGTTAATAAACCTTTTTACTCCTAACAGATGCTTCATTGTTCAACCTGTTGTGATTTATCTAGTATAACAGATGGAAAGAAAAAACACCTATAACAGCTACAATGAGAAAGCTGGTGCAACTAGTTTCTTCTTCCCTTATAATTATTAATTTTAAATGAGTCACAGAGAGATCTTACTGTGCCTCTGAGTCACAGAAAAGTCCTTATTGTGCCTCTAGGGGACATATTAAAGGCTTTCAAAGTTTGCATTAATTTCAAGGTATTTAAATGGATCAGAAGTTGCTGATATTTATTCCGTAGCAGACAGCAGTTGAATAATAAGTCAGCAGTTGAATTCAAGTCAGTTGAATGTAGTCTTCATTAGCAATTGTAAGAAAGATTCAGTTTTGGATTAGGCCTCAAAATACACAAATACTTCTGACAAAACACAGTAAGATGCCCTGGATCTAGCATTAACACAAGTTTATTATGCTTATTTCTGTGCTTTTACTTTTCAGCTCTAAGTCAGGATGGCGTAAATATTCTGTTATATAATCCATTTGTTCCCATACTAGCCTTTTCCATAGGAGAAGGCCTGTGAAAATAATTCTCATTGGTAACATTCCTGGTGTGTTTTACATTTCATTCATGTTTTCTGCTTTTAGCTTGATGTCACCTGCTCAACTACTCTTAGCAAGTTTGAGATAGATCATCAGTATCTCCATGTGCTGCATGCATATTGCATTTTTTGCACATTAATTGATAAGTATTCAGATCCCCCTCTTTTCCCTAGGTGGCAATGTTTTCATATGAATGAAAGTAAAATCAATACTTTTCTCACTATCTTCTCCACCTTTTAAACAACAAACTAAGACCTAATTTATTTCAGGAACATAACAGACAGTACATTGACTTCCTACTTTCAGCTAATATATCGTTTCATGCTTAAAAGTTAGTCTAAAAGTACAGTGAAAAGTAAAACATTGTGCATTCAGTACCTGAAGTTGAATTTTTGCATCTTTGCTGACACTTTTTGTTCTCCATCGTCTCGTGACCCGCTTGTCTTTCTTTGAAATATCTACACAGTTAGCCTACATTACACAAATAGTTAAAAGTGACAAAGTACTATTAAGTTGACACAAGCAACACAGACAGTACAGCAAGTTAGTAAAGAATTATAGCATTAGACATGTACAAATTAGAAAGTGAGAACAGTGCCACTGCCAGAACCCACAACTACAGCAGTGACCAGCTGCAGCTATCCATACACTTCTGTAAACACATGGCATATTTAGCTCGTTTAGCATAACTGCTGTTATTCTTTCTTCAAAAGTGCACAGTATTTAGGACCAGACTTGAAATCCTCATGGAATTCTATTCTGGTACTACTTTAGAAAGGTATAAACTTTACCTCTTCAAGAAATCAATGGTAAGTCTTGTGACCTCACTGGAACTAGACATCCCAACACATGAACACCTCTGGGAGATTTGTGTGCTCAAGAGGACAGAGTGAAAAAGGAAGACAGTATTTACGATTTGGGATCCATTGTTGCTTTCTTGTGGTCAAGAGGAAAAGTCATCCTAAACTGAGAAATGGCCCAGCCCTTGGGACCTTTGTGTTATGCCTTCTTTTCTAAAGAATGCAACATCATCCTTAAGAGTCTTTGGGTCTCCACTCCTTAAAAACTTAACATGATACCTTACTCAATAAAAACTTGTTAAATACAATTTCAACATATATTTTTATCATAACAGTTCTCAGTTTTGCTTTGAAATTGACTTAAAACATTTAATTCCTCCTATTTAACTCAAATAATTAAGACATCTTAATCATATGTTTACACTTGAAACATTATTACATATGATTAAGATAAACACCTAAGATAAACCTTTCATCCAAGAGTTACTATGATTTCAGAAAACAGTTCTGAGTTAACAGACATTTCTATATTTTCCTTAACACAAAGAAACATTTCAGTGTGATGATTTATGTTCAAGTATATTTACCTGCATGTCTGTGAAATTTGGTGCTGACTGAGTTCTCTGTAGTATTTCTAAATTTTGAAGAAGTTTACTGAGCTCCACAAGGTTTGACTGACAATGAGCAAGATCTAACAGATATAAAACAAAAATACATTAGGTGCTTCAGTTCTGACTTTTCCCCCCCACCATGATGTCCACTGTATTGCATTTTAGCAGTTAAAATCTAAATCCCTGGTAGCACGACATCTATGTAAAAGATTTATTTTTAGAGATGTTGAGCGCTTGCTATTTCTGTGGGAGTCAGCAAAAAGTCTAGACCTCAAAAGGTGATCACATTTTAATAACTATAACCTTTAAGATAATACAGATTATTAAGGTGAAGCTTAAAAGTGACATCTCAAGACATGCAGAGAGGGAAGTTGCCACCACAAGCATCTAATTAGCTGAAAATCTACTTCATTTGCATGCAAAGACACAAAAACCATTTTACTGACTGTTTCATATTTTATATCAACAAGAAATTTTGCTGAAAGAATAAGGAAGGAAAGGGCCAAGACTAACCTTCTGCACATCTGTCCATCTCTTCAGAGTCCTGCAACCAGGCTGCTACTTTACTCTGACCAGTAGTGCAGGTGGCAGGAAGGCTGTTACTGCAAGGTATAGAAGACTGCCAGGGGAAGCTATTTTGTTGCACCTAAGGCATAAGAAAATGCTTACATTTACTATTGCTAGGTTGCTCAGACAGTGTCCTCACCATACTACTTCAGAATGAGAAGACAAAATATGCATTGTGATATCAGTGATGTGCGTGATTTGACTATATAATTCCCCAAGATGCAGATTTTTCTGAACAGTATGTTGGAGAACCAACTGGAGAAAACCCTCACAAGCAAACTGTGTTTGCTAATCACCAGTTAGAAAAGCTGTTGTTTAACAGGAAGAACATTAATCAAACAGGAAAAAAAACCCAAACAGATTTATCCCAGATGACAAAAGCAAGAGCAAATCCCGAGGATGGCGAACTCTTTCCAAGATCTCTACAGCAGACCATTAATGAAGGTTGCAGTAAGGCCAAATTAAACAGTCCTTCAGCTACACACACTGACAGCTTTTTGCTGACCATTGGTTCCCACAGCAGAAACTCCTCTCTAATGGCATTAGAAGCAGAGCCCACTAAAACCACCCATAACCAAGCCCAGTATGCAAAAGTTTTCAACAAAAGAACATCACATACCTTTCCATCTGACACATTAGCAGCTGGTGAAGACTCTGTAGTAGAGGCTGAAGGGAATATATGAAAGCTAGCATCTCTTGGAGATCTCACAATCTCATTCTGACGGTACAACCGGTGGTGGCGTAATTTTGAAACCCACGCATCAAATGAATCCTGGGACTTCACCTGGTAACAAATTCACTGTCAGGAAAGCATTGAAAATACTAGTTTTCTGCTCATCTTTTACAGTTTTATTTATTTCCACTGTGGATGAAAAGAAAACAAGTATTTGCACAACTTTTTACCTTCAGATGATAGATGTGTTCTTCTGTGTCAAGATCTATTCTTCGAGCCTTCTTTTTTATGGACATAACTGATAAACCAACATCAATGCTCCCATGGACTTTGCCTTTCTGTATCTAAAATGAAAAGCAGGGTACGAAATCAGTAGTATCAGGCACTTCACTATATTTAACAGAAAAATATCTGGTGCTGAAATGGTTTCCTATTTTATGAACATTTTAATATAAACATATTAAAGAATATAACTTGTAGTCAGAATAACCACTTACTATATTTATACAGAAAGAAAAGTATCTCACAAGAAGTGCTCAGTGCAGAGACAATGCCATTGTTAAAGTGTGTTGGTTCACATCACTACAAAGCCACAGGTAAGTCAGAAGCAGAAAAAATTAGACAGAACTCACCTCCCTGTTGCTACCACTTGATAATTATTGGTATCGGACCTAACTAATTTAATGCTACCCTTTATATCTCTTGAGCACATGGCAAATCACTTCTCTGTCCTATTCACATATCTCAAAATAATCAGCTTTGACTGACATAAAAACTGAAAAAGAAAATTACTTAGTCAGGGTAACCTCTCAAGCACCTTCATTAAATAAACTACTTTAAGTAATGTAGGTGTTATTTATTTATACATAAGGAAAGGTAGAAATCTTGAGGACAGTACTCAACCAAAACTTTACATGCTTTCCACATACAGATCTCTCTGAATCCACCAACAACTTTCACATGTGCGCTGTCATAAATATGCCTGGAGTGAGTATTAGATTTAATCACCCTGGACGGCTGAAATCCAATATAAATTTTCAAATGTTTTTCAACTCCACTTACATCAATCGGTGACTTTGAATATTTCAACATTCCATTATCCAGGACAAAAAACCTCTGAAAGAAGGAAAAAAAAAAAAAAAAGCAACTTTTTCTTAATGAGCAGATACAATTTAAACTATTTACTATAATTAATCTGCAAAAGAAAAGGATTACTCTGTAGCAGTTAAGGAATGTTAGTGGGTTGGAAAGAAGATAAATCCAGTATTGAATAATTTTCTTGCTTGTCTTTTGACAACAATTATCTTCTAAGAAAGCAAAACTAGATTCTCTTTTCTTCAACATCACGTTCTATGTTTAACTTACCAAAACTCAATTGTGAAGGGCATTTTTTTTCCAGTTTTCCAGCCAATTCAATCAAGTCTATACGTAAAACACTGTAGGCCAAAAGAATTTCTTAATTTCCTCCCTGTTGTCTTCCCACAGAAGATAGTTGCATTTCAAACTAACAACCCATACCCAGAAACTTAAATATTTTTCCTAGTGCAAGATCTACATCCCAAAAGGAAGACCCACAATAAGGATGTTCTTGTGGTCTCCTTGATCCCCAGCTGGGAAAAAAAAAACAACCCGTAGGCTGAGAGACACTGCTCTATGCTACAAAACTTCTGCTTCATGGCAGACCTCTACGCAGTGAGGTAGACATGAGACTGCAATTTGTTCTGATTACACCTTTCCTAGCTGCAATCTAGCTAATACTAGTATTAGTGTAAGTGCAAATATTACAGCATTCCCCAAAACACAACCTGGTCATGGGAGGGCATATGTTTTGTGTCTCATTGATACAGTGGTGTCTTCATTGACATAGTTACCAGGGCCAGGCAAATTGCAGCTAATCTAACAATGCCTATCTGTGCCATTGCTACACCTTTCTTTTGCTGAGTGGTTCTTACAGCAGAGAGCAGAATTCCCTATTCACAACATGTTTCTCCCACGATTAAAGTTGCCTTAGCTCTGGGCTATCAGACCACTCAAGCTGCACTGCAGACAAGTTAGCATAGACTTCGAAACATAGCATACTGATAAAGTCTAGCAGAAAACCCAGACATTAAATGAGATTCACTAATTTGTATTTACCACCACTAACATTCAAAATATGCTAATTAATAGAAACTAATTTATATTTTTAGAGTCTTACTTAAAGCACTGATCTATGTTTAAAATGTAGAACAAAGCACAACATTATCTAAGACTCTCTAAGCCGTCTGATATGGAAGGGAAGGACAATGTTTTCATGATGTGAACCTGTTAAACTGACACTCTGAGCAGGGTCAGTATTTAAATGGCAGAAAATATCTCCTGAAGATGTTTCTGGAAATTATGTCAGTCACACAACAGATGGTACCAATATCTCCCACAGAGTGAGAAAACAGTGCTTTCCTGGAGACGTAACTTCTTAAATAAGATATCAAAACAACAGGAGGGGGTTTGGTTCTGTCTGGTTTTGGGTGGGGTTTTTTAACTAGGCATGGTCATTAATGGACTTCACAAGAGCATGATATTAATTTGATATTTCTCTGCCTAAGTTAAACACACACAAAAAATTACCTTTTCTCCTATTTCTTTTCCAAAGCATACTGCCCTTTAGAAAATGATACGGTACTCTCCAAGGTGTCTGCATTACACCTGGTATGATACTAAAGCACATTCAGAGCCATCAGAGTGAAACACAAAACGCTGATAGAGAGAGGGTGCTATGGCTTTGCTA
Source organism: Gallinula chloropus (assembly GCF_964237585.1). Taxonomy (NCBI): domain Eukaryota; kingdom Metazoa; phylum Chordata; class Aves; order Gruiformes; family Rallidae; genus Gallinula; species Gallinula chloropus. The sequence continues at coordinate 24,768,192 of NC_140090.1, read as the reverse complement.
GCAAGACACTAACACATGTGCTACACTTCCTGCCACTGGAATTTGTCACTGGGCTCTCAGCACAAAGCATTGTTATGGAAACTGCAAGGCAGCAGCTGGGAAAAAAAATAAGAAAACTACATCCACAACGTATCTTTAGATTTGTCAGTAAGTTCAGCATAGATCCTTAAGTGAAATGTAAGGCAGAATAGAGGGGATGTGAAAGCATTAATCATATTAAAAACTATTTACACAGATAATTCCTCTAAATTCAGCATGAAAAACAAATCACCAGTAGTGATCTCCTCCACAGAACCATGACAGCTGGACTCCTCTTACCCTCCTATAAGGTTCCTTACCAAAACAACAGACATTTGTTCAAGAAACAAAACAACATAATGGATTTTAAAGGACTGGATGCAGCAGTGGGTTATATATAATCTATATAGTGGGTTCTATATATTCTTACACACCTGAATAATACATTTGCTTAGTTGATTTCTTAGGGGGAGATGGTGGCTTGTTGGGGTTTAGAGGCTTTTGTTGTGCTTGTGTGTTTGTGCTTTGTTTGGGTTATTATTTTTTTAAATCAAGCTCTCCTTTTCTGTCCTTTCAGTATTTCGGGTATATCTGCTTGAAATCCTTTAATGTCCTTAGACTTAATTCAAGTAGTGCATATATATTTAGTTGCTAAACATACAAACCCTAGTTAAGTAAAACAAAACCAAAAAACTAAGGTAGATGGGCTTGTGCAAAAAGGGGTGGCAGCCAGATGCTTAAGCTAGTCAAACATTCAGAAAGAATAGCGAAATTAGAAAAAAGTGCAATTTATACTAGTATTGCATTTGGACTCAGACATGAGTAAGTCCCACAGTGTTCAGCAAAAAAAACCCAAAGGTAATGCTTTCACAGAAAAAATGGCATGTATAACAAATGGTTTCACTATCCCTTGCAGTAAAATGCATTCGGTCCTAGAAAATTACCCTGCCTCTCAAGTACCCTCAGCTACAAAAGCACTGGTGAGTGTCAGTAACACACATCTTGTTGCTAAAAAAGGGGAAAACATGTAATTATTACAGTATAAAATACAGGCAAAAGAGTTTATTAATACTGGGCTCAGGGATAACAAAAGGTAGAAGTATGCATGGAGAAGTGTCTCCAAATTAACTAAATAGAAACAGGAGATTTGGGTTTGAGTTTTTGGGTGTTTGGGTTTCTGAGGTTTTTTTAATTGTGACATCTAGTGCATAGCCACACAGCATGCCTGCATCAAAGATTGCAAACAGGCAGATAAACAAAATTTGGGGACAAGGCTGAGCAAATCTGTCTGGTTCAGTATGCCTGAAGAGCAATGCTTTCCTGTGCAAACACCTTGGGACCATAGAAAAGCCCCACTGCTTTCATCTGCTGTCATGAAGTCCTGTGTAAGGTAAATGCAATGCAGCCTTATGGTACACAGCTACCTTTTATTTTAATATATTGGAAAGAATGGAAGGAATATGGATTAAACCTCTTATATCACAAAGTATCTGCTGCATTATTTACAATTTCTGCCTGGACTGTGATTGTGAATACATTAGGTAGCAGGTACTGCAATTTGGAAGCCATCAGCTAATTCTTTATACAATTTGAAGAAAAAGTCATACACCAAAATCCTGGCCATTTATTTGACATCCTAATTTCCTTTAGACAAAAAATGCCAACTCATAAAACGAAGTAATAATCTTTTGACTGTTTTATGAGATTTACCTTGTGCCAACCTTTTAAAGGCCATTTTCTCTTTTTCAGCATGAAACCTTCATGTTTGTCTGGCTTCTGGACATTGGTCTGGCCTATTTTCAGACCCTCTATGATTTCCCAGCTGTCAGGTTCCTGGTGAAAAAGTATGAAGACACATTGATTAATTAACTGTGCAGACACATGATGACAAACTGCACTTAGATTTAGCACAAATTCTGCAGTGCAAGACAAAGAGTAAGGCAGGGCTGGGCTTTTAAATCAGCATATTTAGATAACAAACTAAATGGTCCCTGTGTGATGTCATGCTGTATCTCATATAAAACTACTAAATATTTTTGGAAGTATAACCCTTTTCAGAGACTAAAAAGAAATTAAAACTTTTCAAAAATGCTGACACTGTAACTGAATGACAGTCTGAGGGTGGGTCTGGACATGCTGCTCAAAACAAGGACTGCATCCCAGTGAAATAAATGCATCAAAAAGTATGAAAACAAGGAAAAAAATGTGGCTGAGCTAAGTATAAGAAATGTTGGAGCAGCTACTGGTGGTAGTGGTGTGAAAGTGCTGGTGGCTCTGACCAGCTGTCAAGTCTGTCCAGAAGGCACCCCACAAGTTAGCACTGCACTGTAAGAACTAAAAGGAATGAAGAGATTTTGGAAATGAGGTATGAGCAGAATCTGCATGTTAAATATGAACCTTTACCCAGAGTATTCCTTCTCTAAATAAAGATGGGATTGTGAGATTAAATGAGGAAGAAAGCATACTGTTAAATGTATGGGCATACATTAACAATGTCCTTTCTGTTTTCCCTTCTCATAAAAAATTGAAAATTTTCTGATCTTTAAAGTGCAAGCTACATTGATCCTGGATACACTAATTTTTCTTTAAAATCAGAAAAACAAGTAGAAAAGTTTGGTTGGTTGGTTGTTTTGAATGTAGCCATCTCTTGTCTTCAAAAGCATTTTATGAGAGGGGCTTCACAGGCTAATTGTGCCTTTAGAAACCTGCAAAAGGAAATTAATGTTTTTTTTTCAATTTTCCTGCATTCATTTTCACTGTATTAAAAGAAATTTTTATGAAAGCTAACTAATTTTCCTCTCTAGAGAAAATTATAGGAACTGTATTATTTCAGATACAACCAGATATATGCCTTTCAGGGAGCCAATTAGAGCATATTTCTTGAACAACTCAAGCCAGACTCAAGATATACCATAGTGAACAGCTGAAAACCAGTATTGTTAAAGAGCAAAAAATTACATTTTTACTTCTGTCCTCTTGCTACTATTGTAATCAAAAAAATAATCTGTAACAATTTAAACATCTCCTATTATCTATTCATTAAGAGTCTATTTTACTAATTGTATCTTACAAAGCTGTAAACCTGCATTTTCTCAGCTGATCTGTCCCAACTCCTACCAATATTACTACACATTATCAAGAGAGGAAGGAGGTCCTCGTCATTTAAAGGGAAAAGAAACCAACACATTGTCTCCTCCATTTCCCACAAAACTGTCCAAAGCCAAGCACTGTCAGTCTTTCGTAACACCTCCAAGTTACACAGCCCTGATAACGTTAACAATCCTATTATGAAAATACAATTTCAAAATTAAGAACAAATTTCAGATCTAAAATTTTTCATAAAGTCTTATTATTTTGAGACAGGTGAAGAGCTCTATCCCAAATAATGCATACTGCAGTAAATGTTAATAGACATGTTTACTCTGTTCAGTTTTCCTTACAGAACAGCAAACTGTAACTATTCCAGCATCTGTAAATGCCCTGCTCAAAAACCAGGGATTTTTACTTCCCTGTGTTTTGCTTGGATATTCTATTTCCACTGCTGTAGAGGGAAGCACATATGCATTGTTTTTTCCCTACAAAGAAGCACTTGGCACTTGAGGGGGGCAAATTAAACTATGAGTCCCCTGGGGCGAGCAGAGACTCTCTCTCCGCAACTCTGCCAACTGATTCGTCACCATATTGATTTCTCCTTTAGAAGATCAGCTGCAGGCATAACTCTTTTATCTACTAGATAACATCAGTATTGATTACTTCTCAACTAGAAATCACACAATCTCATATAGCTATTCATTTAAACAAAAGGTCTGATAGAGAAGGACAAAATGAGCAATTATTCAGGGTACACCTGTTTTCAGCTGCACCAGTGCTACAAGCTGCTCTTAAAACCATCCTAACAATCCTACTGTGATTCATCCCACAGGTTGGGTGAGGTGTGATGAGATACGCCAAACACAGGGGACATGATGCAAGAGCAGCCAGAAACAGGGGGCAACCATAATGAAAAGCATATGTTGGAAGGCTCCTCATCCAAAGCCAATTCTCAAGCACAGCATTAGTACTTCAGGGATTTTGCAGTTCTCTGTGTACAATGTGAGAAACAGCACTGCGCAAAGCAGCAGGACCGGGGAAGAGAAGCACACCTTGCAGTCTCTAGGTCTGCATACGCCCCAGGTATTGGAGTAAGTGAGCCACTAGCAACAGGTTTTTCATGTGAAGTATCTTAAAATGAAGCCTTCTTTACATGGACTTAAGACTTATTTGTAATGATTTACTCCAAAACTGAGGAAATTCCACTGGGAAGTTGACTGCAAAGGACCACACAGAAAAGGCCACTCAGCTCTAACACCTCTGGCTGGGGAACAGGAACCTCTAGCACAGGTTCACAATGTACTCAATAGTAGAATCATACAAAACAACATCCCAAAGTCTGATATCCTGAAACTTCCTTGTATCTACAGAGAAATTCATCACCAGGATTACAGCCTGTGCTTTGCTTACCTTAGATAGAGAGATAGGGTCACTTTCAAGGAATTGCTTGCTTAAAGAAGGGTCCGTGCTTCCCGAAGAAGCCTTCCGCTCCAAAATATGAACACTCTTAAAAAACAATAAAAAAATAAAATGTAATGCATGACTGATCATTGTACTCCTTACATAAACATCAGCATCATGGCTCAAAACGTACCAAGTACTACACAACTGCACAAATAGTTCGTCTTCTGAGGCAACACACCTCTCTCTTTTCTTCATCATTTGTTTTAAATTAATTACTCTGTTCACATAGAAATGACTGAGAACTAAATAAAGTCAGGAATGACAAGCAATGCAGTTCTTATTTTCAGAGATGCAAAGTGCTCCTCGCCAGACCTATTGCATTTTCTGCTGAGATACAAGACACCACTCATACACACCATGCAGTTGGCGCTGCCCTACATTCACTTCTGAAGTAAACTACTGCACATAAGATACAGCTACCTCTAACACACTCTTTATCACACCTTAGCATTTTGTTATTGGCTTCTCAGCTGAGGTGAAGTAACTCATTACAAGAGTGCTTTTAATAGATTATGGGTGTTCACAAGATCCATTACTGGGTCTCAGTTGACAAGCTTGCTGATGAACATTTATGGAACAGAATGATCTCAAGCCATTACAGCTATTTTTTGCATATGACAAAACTATAAAACTTTATCTCTTCAAAGCACTGTACAAAAATGAAATATGTAATGTCACAACTAGTCTTGAGAAAGCTGCTATTCTTAAAAGACATCTAAAAATGTCTTCCCATTTTCCAGAAATGTTTCACTCCTATTTTGCAAAAGAAAAATAATTTCTGCTGTAGGAGAAAATAACCACATTCTACCTAATTGGATTTACATTTCATTGTCTGGTCAAAGTTTGCTACATCTCATATTATTATTTACCAATAATTCCACCACAACTTGCCAGTAGTATCTCTTTGGCATGAAATAGTTTTATTTCATTCCTGGGACATGCAGCACAACCACAAACTTCCAAAAACCCTCTAAGAAGGGTAAGTTTCTCTCAACTGAAAGAGACAATTAAAGTTGTTCACAATTAAGCTCTTTACACTAACTGAGGAAGAGTCTACACAAGTACAAACGACAGCAGAACCAATCAGGAATACAAAAATGCGTACGAGTAGCAGAGTAAACATTATTGTTTATACAGATGACTAGGTACATAGGGATCATAACCAAACTAAATGAAAATAAACACAGCTATTCATATAAATGCATATGTAACACAGACGACATTTTGCTGCAGAGCAACACACAGACCTTTGTTGTTCTCTTTCAATTTGCAATTGTGAATGAGAATAGGAAAATATGGGGATTATCTCTGTTGTCAGTGGAGATAAATAAGCATCCCCACCACTATGCAACAATAGCAGCATTCATTTTCAGGTACTTTTAATTTAATTTACAGTGAAGAATGGGGAAAAGCAGCACTATTATATTAGCTGCCACATTCCTTAGGGCAAACCAACAAAAGCTTTTTTATGTGTGCTTTAAAATCTTCTGTTTTATCAAAGCAAGGCCACTCATTATTTAGTCCCATTACTAAACAGATAAGAAAAACATTTCTATTTATGTAGCACAAGTTCTTACATTATGTGCCAAATGATTTAACATGCTTATTTGAGCTGAGCATCACAAAGTTACTAATGAGAAACTATGTAAAGTTTTCTCACTGAATAGATGAAATGCTACTTGGGCACACACCATTGCCTTTAAACAATATACGAGGAAACCTAAATCTGTTCCTCCAAGGAAGATTAAAATGTCGCTTGATTAGCATAATCAGGATGATTCCCAACTTTCTTGCCAGTTTTGTTTGGCAGGCAGGAATCCCTCCATCTTGAGATGGAGCAATGCCCAAAACAGATGTTCTAAAGGTCTCATATGTAGCAGTCAGTGCAGTCTGTTGTTATGTAACTGCAATTTCATTTTGTACAATATTTAGAGTGGAGTAACCCAACAGCCCTTGGCTTGCCAGATTTCCAGTGACATTTTCAATCGCATGATTTTAAGACAGGGGGGCTTTGTGGGCAGGGTTGTGTTTGGGTTTTTCGTTTTCTTTTTCTAATAAGCCCTCAGTCATTACAGTTCCACTTCAGTTGAGAAATACATTATTAGCTAACAGCACTTTAATGAATACTGACTTACTCAGCTGTTTGGAAATAAGAAAATGAACACTTTTAAAATCAAATTGCCTTCTTTACATTTTTTTTACTTCAAAAAGCGTTGCCTTATTATCTATAAATGTCTGCTTTCCAATTCTTTCCTGTCATGACCACCATTACACTGACACAAAATCATTTCTTTTAAATTTGTGACATGTCTTTGGCATAATATTAAGAGACATTACTTGGTGAAAGATGTTTTCCATTAATGCATGTTATATTGCTGCAAAAATACAGCTAGAAATTACACAATTCTTTGACATTTTGAAAAGCAGACATTCTTAAAATGCAGGAGTTTGGTATTTAGCACCACAGGAGTAAAAGCTGTTTAGATCTTGAGGTCATTGTCAAATGTTTCTTTTGTTTTAACAAGAAAAACCGATTTGGTCAAGGAAGAAGGTAAAAAAGCTGATGAGAAAAAAAAGAAAGAGGCAGATCAATACAGCTTCTGGTTTTGTATATAGAAACAGAAAAATGAGTAATCCTTTAATCTAGGCATATCAATTCACCCAGTACTCTCACTCCTCTCATCCCAAGAATACATGCAGTTAAAATCAACCTCTATATTCCATACTTCCCTCTTGCTTCACGACAATCTATGTGCTATAGCTGGCTTCTCCTGGAGAAAAACATCAGCACCGTCACAGTCTGCTTGCTCCTGCAAATTACAAATTTAATTGCTCTGTAATCCCACTGCTAAATCTTAGTCCTGACTACAATCCTTCCTTCAGCTTTAAGATTATTCACAACACGTATCAGATATGTGAGCATGCATTAGCCCCAAAATGCCCCTAGCAAGCCTACACACTGGGAACACAAATGCTAATTCTGCCCCACATTTTTTTTCGTGTTGTTTCCCAAAAGCACATGTGGGAGAAGGCAGCTGAGGGAGAAAAAAATATGCCTTTGAAGGTCAAGAATAGGAAACATATCTTTCTATGTATCCAACCAACTTAACTTCTCAGTTAGGTGTTCAGCGAGCCATCCACCCCATCCACCAAAATAAATGCTAGCACATAGAGGACCTGGTCAGCACCAGGCCAGAGGCTGAACACCCTAAAAATTCTTAACTGAATCTGACTTCCCATTAAAAGACATTCAGCTGTTTTCAAACAGAAAACAAGGAAAGAAAAGAGTAAGCAAATCGGGTAAGCAAAGACAGGAAAACCAGTCTCATGCCTCCCTTTATGCCCCACTGCTTAATTACTTAATGGAATTCATTATATTTAAGGCAATGAGTTCTCTCATTTTCAAGAAAAAGACCAGCTGGTGAGGAATTTATCATTCACATTGAACTCAGACACCTTTTAATTCAGAAATGTGCAAAACAAGTGGCTAACAATTAATGCAAAATAATTGGTGGATCTTTTTGCTTGTTCACAGCATTCAGCAATCTTCAATATCCATAACCTTGGCGCCTAGACATTCACTGTTCTACTACAGAGCTTTTTTCTCCAGGTCAGTTGTGTTGGTTTGGGTTTTTTTTAATCCAAAGGACTAACTGATGCATCTTTTACTACCTACTATTAATTGATATCCTTTTTCCAACCTAGCTACTCCCACACAGACGTGTGTTCTTAATTGAATTGTTTAGTATGAAATGCAATGCTTAATCACTTTCTCACAGGTAAAACCATAGTATTCTCCAGATATATTAAATACAGCAGCAGTAATAAGGTAGATACATATTTGACTGCAGACATACCAGTTTTTACTGCCGCTTAACTAGAGCTGTGATATATGCTGAGTTAATCTGCAATATTACTTGCAAATGACATAACCCTGAGATTTACTTGTATCTCAGGCTGCTTCTCAGTCAGCTCTGGCTTTCCTTCTGTTGATGTTGGAATAAAGGGAGAATCTTGAATTACACTGTGAGAGAAGGGTGAGCATAAAGGAAAACAACCATGTCTCCATCAGTGTATTCTTCCTTTCTTTTTTCTAGCACCTTTTTTAACTTGTACAAAGCCATCATAATCCTATTGTCATCCTCAGTCCCTCCTATCGACACTGCTCCATAACTGGTTTTAACATCTCAGCTATCAAACATCAGACAAAGGAACTTAGCACTTTATGATTAGCACAGATATTTTATTTTTTCTTCTTGTAGCACAGGGTCATCTTGTACAGAATCATGCTTAAGAACAACAATCTCTCTTTGTAACCTTTTTACTGCAGGACAAGCATATCTAAGCAGCCAGTTCTGTAGCATATTAATAACATACTTGTATTGTGGCGTTCTGTCCTTCCTGGGATAAGCAAAATAAATACTTCTTGTTTTACAGAAATGTCAAGGATTTGTTAGCTGCCAGCCCTTTCTGGAATTCCAGCTTTGTATTGTACGTAGCACTTCACGTCAATGCTTCCGTCTCTCTCTGGAAGCAAAGAAGCCTTTGTATTCAAGGTACTTTTTGAGAAATTCTGAAGAGAAATAAGCTCTTGCTCCTCTGAACAGCTTCTCGGAGGGAAGCATTAGCACAACTGGATAAGGCAGAAAAGAGCTGTCATTGTAACACCAATCTTCTCTTTGCCAGAGCGATGGTTGGGAACCACTACCAAGTCACAGTCTAAGCTTCTAATGACAATCCTCTCCTTTGACACTTCAGATTTTGACACACTTAAAACAAACAGATAAAGTGACAGTATCTGACAGAGAGAATTCAGATGTTTGCTAGTGATAGAAAGCTTTTTATGACTACTGAATATTCACAGGGATTAAGTAGTCTCAGACTAACAATTCATTTTGTTAGTATGGCTGTAGTTTAAAAAAAAAGGAGGGAAAATTAAATTACACGGACAAACGTAAACTATTCCTTGATACATTAATTTAGTAACTAATGAAAGCATTCTAGATACATTGGATAGTCTTCTTCAGAAAATACATGCAGTTTTCACTTTAGTAAATGCTTGCAAGGGAATCTAAATTAACACAAAATCTGGACACTAACCTTAAAAAGTGCACAGGTTCAAAGAAAGAAAGCCCTTTCTTCCTCGGTTTCTCACATCCTTGTGTAAGCTACCCACTTAAACTTTCCCAATATCTTTTAAACTTTAATGTATGTTGTACAAAAATATAGGAGCTAGGGAAAAAGGGGGTTGAAAAACTTTTAATCTGCTTTTTTTTTTCCAAACAAGAAAATAAATTTGGATGTAATGGCTTCATTTTCGGTTTGAGGACAAAGTATTTAATAAAAACAGAAAAAGAGAGATATCAAAACAGCAAATAGCTTACTGTGGATAATCCCAATCATGCATGAGTGTGTTGAAAACAGAAGCCTTCATATCATACCTACCATTGTCCTCCCTCTTCTGATCCCTTTTGTGTCTTTTCTCTCCACTGAGGAAATGAAAAGAAAATCATGCTTCCTTTTCTCACCCTAACAATTGCTTCCAAGAAATCCTAAATGACACTGCAGAGGTTTGCACTTTTTCCCTCTGAATTTGTACGCCAGTGTGAGTGTGTACAGACACACACACACACACACACACACACACATATATTGCTGATTCCAGACAGCCCATCTTGTGTCCAGCACCAGTTAGAAAATTAGTGCATCTGATGATAATATCAATAAATGTTTGAGGACACTTGAATTGTATGAATATTCATTTTTTTGAAATATACAAGCTGACCTTTCATAGCCAATAATCTCAAGGAAAGTGAGACATGCTCATGTAGTTATGGACATGCATGGTGGAGGGTCAAAAATGAGACAGGAGGAATGCAAGAGTGACCACATTCTGAAAAGACTGGTTTCAATTATATGTCATCATTTGCATGGGCAATTAAGCTTTTATGTGAGCAATTTCACAGCTTTTGTAGTAGAAGATAGCTACATTTCCATCAAACTGCCATAGTTAAAGAGGAAATTTTTCTTCATAGTACCTATCTGAACTTTAGCATTCTCCATGCAGCCTTACCTCCTAGAGGTAAGGTAACTCAGGCGTGTTTATGAAGTTCAGAGAACATGTACAGACGGCCCTGTGGGACAGTTTGGCACACACACTATCACTGTCAAGAACCGAATCACATCTCCCACACAGCCTTTTCTTTCCTCACAGGTCTTTCAGACATTGTGCTGGCTTGCCTTACAGACACGTCTATCTGTCTCTTCTTGATTGCTCAAGCCTATTTTTCTTCAACAGCTTTAACACCAAGTCTTTCTTAGAAAGAAGCAGCACCTCCCTCTATGCACCTCCAGGACTGTACTATGGGAGATGTGGTCTCCAAAAAGAGGTATTACCATGGGCAGCGGCACCCCAAATATCTACTGAAAGGAAAGGGCCTGTCCAGTGCACATGCATGCAGACAAACTCTTCCTGGTTGCTATGTATCTATCGTGTAAATTCTCAACAGAAATACAGGCACATGATGAGGGACATGGGCTGTGTGCCTGGAGGCTGGCTTCACAACATAACAGGCAGCGAGCATGATGTCTACAGCCTGAACTGGGCTTCTGGGCATGTGTTGCTGCCAATGTGTGCCAGCAGCCCTGTCCCCAAGGATTCCCACAGCCAGCACAGGAATGCCTCATACTTTCAATGCAACCCTCAGCATCCATGCTCAGAAGGGCCTACCTCACACCTATCTCACTATCTCTGCACCAATTCCCTCCAGCTCTTACTTACGTGGGTTCCTACCCTGTCCCTGGACAAATACATGGTCCAGAGAGCTTGGGTCTAAAAGTCCTTGCCTTCTTTTGAAGGCCTCATTGCGCCACATGTAGATGTTCACTCATCAAATAGTTCCCTGTTACCCACTTAAGCAATGCAAAAGGAATCTAACAGGCCTGAGAGTTAGGATTTCATTTAATGTAACATTCACATAGGTGTTCTACAGGTTTGTAAGTTACTCTACTCATTGTTTCAGACAATTTTTCAGATACTGAAGTAAGACCCACTATGTCCTGAACCTAAGCAATATTTTTAGACTATTAAAAACACAGAATTATCCAGAAAAAAAAATCTTGTGGAATAACAGGAGCTAACCAATTTAGAGAATAATTGCATGGGGTTTTGTTAATAATTTTGCTGCTTCATTCTTTGGCTCCCTCAGAACATTTGTTTGCTCCAGTGAGTTAGTGCCTTTAACGTACTTATTTAACACTTCCTGCTCTGATGCTGCCACAACTGCATTATGTGAAGAGGCTTAATTAGGAAAGAGAGCAAAAGAGATTTACATCACTGTAATAACAGTACTTGGCATTTGGTAACATTTTCAGTTTGAACCTCTCAAAGAGATTAATAATTATTATTAAAATAATTGTCACAATCTACTGAGAAGTAAAAATGTTCTTAAATGTCTATGCTTTGCTACAGATCAAAGCTAGGAATAAAGCTCCATGTTCTCAGGTCAGTATCTTAATGACTGGACAAATGTCCATGCTTGCCTTCCCTTCTTTTAAAGTCATGGCGAGACAAAACAAGTGAAATTTACAGGTAACCACCAAGAATTTTTTTTCCCAGATATGACATCAGGCTGTCAGCAGTGATCAAGTGTGTAGGTTGCTACTCAATTTAAGAATAAAGAGTGGATATAAATGAACTCAGACTTCTATTCCACATGAAATATATTACGTTATATTAAAGTGCAATCTTGTATGAGCAACACTGACTAAGGCACAGTAGACAAATAGGCAGGCATGGTGAAAAAAACAGTTGATAATTTTGTCGTTGTTTATGAGGCAAAAATCTATAATGAAGCTACAAAGGCATCCTTGATATTGTGTCAGTGACTGTAAGAAAGAGAAAGTTGAGTTTGAAGTACCTCAAGATATTAAAACCAAAAACTTAACTACATGAGTGTCCTGGTTTCAGTCAGGATGGAGTTAACTTCTTTTGTAGCAGCGGATGGAATGCTGTGTTTGAGAGTTAAAATGAAAGCAGTGATGATAACACCCTGATGTTTTTAGTTGCTGTCAGACAGTCAAGGACTTTCTCCATTCTTCACATTTCTCTATTCATCAGAAAGGAGGGGCAAAGCCAGGACCGGTGACCCAAACGGGCCAAAGAGAGTTGCCAATTATGTCCTGCCCAGTATAAAGGGGGGCTGAGGGGAGGAGGAGCAGGGGCGGCTCCAGGACACACGGTTTTTGGGGTATGGTCGGGTTCCGGGACGGCTCTGGGTGGCACGGCCGGAGTTGGGGGTTCGGTGAGAAACTGCATTGTGTATCAACAGTTTCATATATTTTTTGCTCTAAAATCCTGTTAGCATTGTTATATTTTATCTTTCTGCTATTTTAGTAAACTATCCTTATCCCAACCCCACGGGCCTTTTGGTTTCTTGGTTTTGGGGTTGTTATTTGCCCCTTCCTTCTCCCTTCCCTTGCCTCACCCCCTACCCCCCCACCACCTCCCCCCACCCCCCTTCCCCTCCTCTTTCCCTTTAAAGAGCAGGCAGCTGGGTGGATCTCGGCTCTCAGGCGGGGTAAAACCACGACAATGAGCATTAACACACCACAGCCACTCCTTTCATCACCCTTCCCATTGGCACTGTTCTTCTGCTTCCCATTGCCCTGCCAAGAAAGGTGTAGCAGCAACAGGAGCCAAGGCAATAGCAACAGCAGGTCTCATTTTAAGCCCCAGCATTTTGCATTAAGCAGGTTCAGTCTCAAATACTAGATCACTTCTGTGGGACAGATAAAAAGTCAATCTGCTATTTCTTAGAATTATTACCCCCCCAAAAAAAGCTTCTTAAACTTCAAGCAGTTAGAATAATAGTTTGCAACTTCTATCCCCTTTCACACACCAAACAGCTCTCACAGACATTCACAAACAACAAAAAACCTGCACCTCTCCTTCCCCTTGCTTTCCTTCTTTCTACTCTGCCCTCACTTTTCTAGTTAATTGTTGTTCTCCCTACAAACCAGTCCTTGCTCCTTAGTTTCAATTCAGAACACAAATGCCACACAAAGCATTTGTCCCACCCAGTGCTTTCTCCACTACTCATTTGTTTTACCCGTTCACTTCCCAACCAAGAGTCCCTCTCTAAATCAAGTACCTTTTGCTTTCTACATTGCAGAACTGAGCGCTCCACTCCGGGCACTTGTTTCTCCCTCCTGCACCACCCACGTGCTGTAGCGCCCAGCCTGTCCACGTGAAGTCAGCTTCACAGAACCTGATGGACCCTGCTGTACATCTATGAAAAATTTGCAGCTCATTATCTCCTGGGAAAGAACTTGATGGCAGTTTTCTTAGCCAAGACACTTCATAATTCTAATCTTTGCTGAAAGCATGAAGCTCTAGAATTGCCATAGAACCCAGGATATTTTCCTGTTATGCACATCTCTTCTCATTATGTTTTATCACTAGTTGAGGAAAGAGACAAGAGACAAATCACTTCTCTTTTTCTGCTCCCAGTCTATGTCTGTCTCATCAAATCAGCACTTCATGCTTGTGACTGCCTTTTATTATACTCTTAATATACCACATAGCACTGTGAGGCCTACATTTCTACTGCATCCCTACAGCCAAATGACAATTATTACGCCTTTTTTTCAGCTACCATACATTTCACCAGAAAAAAAAAAATCATACAGATTCACGTACTGCTGTAATTTTTTATAGCCTTCTAGTTCCTCTATAGACTAAGGTTTGGTTAAGGTTGCTGCAGAGAAGTGACTCGATCCTTCCACCATCATTAAAGCCTTTACATCTACAAAATAGTGATACTTGCCTTAGGAAATACTGCTTTCAGGAGACTAATTTGACAATTAAAATATAGTGGTTATAAAAAGCTAACTAGGAGTTTTCCAGCACAGTCCTCTAGGCAAGACCAGAGCCTTGACTTTTGGAATCTTGCTCTGCTCCTAAATTCCAGGGCCAGGTAAACATCTTCAGCCCAAACTCAGCCCTTTCTGCATCCCTTTAAGTACACCCCTTCTATTAGTCAACATTGGTCTTACAGAAAGTAAAAATAAAAATAAAACCTGAAAAGCAAATAATTGCTGCTCTGGGAATTATTTTTTTTTCCTTCAAAGCCCCTATCTTTCACTCTTTACATGTATGTGAAAGACAACAGTCATTTGAAATATGAAAACTCTCCAAGCAGAAAGGTGACCTCACAAGGCTAAATGCAACAGGAATAAAAGCTTTTCTCCTTTTGTGGTTGCTTTGTAGGAGAAGAACCAAGGATTTGTTAAAACAGCAATCTGAGAAAGTGAAGCAGAGAAAGACATAACAGCTGATCATCATTGTCCATCCCACCTAGCCCCCAGCAAAAGGCCAAAAGAAGCTGAGACATTAGAAGATAAGTCCTCACATTTAAAATAGCAAACATTGCTAAATCCACTTGCATTCATGTATTGGCTACCCTTTAGATGGTGGTCAGAAAAGTCAAAATCTCTCCTTTGTTCACAGTTTCATTATTATTACCCTCCTTCTATATCACTCTGTTTAATAGCCTGGGGTCTGGCCCCAATTTACCAAACTGCATACTGTTAACCCTATAATGTACATACATCTTACTGGCTTCTCAGCAGAATGTTACTATCCATGCATTGCAGAGAATATATAACATGCTACTGTCTGCAGTATGACTTGCATTCTTAGTCAATAAATAAAATAGGGAATATTTATAAAGAACTTACACCCAAACTGAATGCATAACATATGCTTTTATCATATTCAGCTGTGCTTTCCAGAAACAGTGTTAGTGTTCCTCCTTTTTGTTGTGCAACAGAGTATGACTGGCTTTCTCGGTGTTTCACAAAGGATAAAGAATGAGAATCTCCCTTTCCAGCATAGCTCACAAGGCTGTCAGAATTGGAGTTTTTATGCTCCCTTATGGATAGGGGGGTCTCAGTTTCCTTAGGGACATTCCCTGACAATAGAAACAAGAGGGATCCTATGCTCTGCAACAGCTCCACAGTAGGAAAAACTTCTGCTATTGCACTCTAAAGCATTCCTTATCAGGGACACCACAACCACCCTGGCACACTGCTCAGCACAGGGGCTAAAAAAAGCAGATTGGTCCTGGGCCTCCTTCTATCTAGTAGTCCAAATTAACCATGATTTGGATGAAAATGAATGATGCTAAAGTTCCTACGATGAGAAAATTCTGAGCCAGTTTTTGGTTACTTCTGGCTTCAGTAGTCTGTTCATTTATCAATTACTTAGCCACGGAGGCTGCAAATTGGCAATGTCAAAGTTTTTGCTGACTGCTAATTCTCTTAGGTGATGTATATTGCACAAATAAGAAAGCTACATTAAAATGTCAGCATTATATACAGCACGACATTTTCCACTCTCCCTGAAATGATTTATCATAGTCATGCTCACACTCATTCAGCCTCCTGTGCCATAATTTATTGGGAAACTGTTCCATAATTGCTGGTATGACTTTGACAAGAATTATATGATGAGAAGATTTTAGTCATTAACCATCTAGAAATATCAAGTGTTATCTTCACATATGACAATGACAGCTACATTGACACTTCATCCAGTCACATCACTTTACATATCTATACATAGAATCATAGAATCATTGGGGTTGTAAGGGACCTCGAGAGATCATTGGGCCCAAGCCCCCTGCCAAAGCAGCTCCCTAGCTCATATTGCACAGATAGGCATCCAGGCAGGTCTTGAATTATCTCCAGAGATGGAGACTCCACCACCTCCCTGGGCAGCCTATCCCAGTGCTCTGTCACCCTCACTGTGTAGAAGTTCTTCTGCATGTTTGTGCAGAACTTCCTATGCTCCAGCTTGCAGCCATTGCCCCTTGTCTTGTCTCCACAGACCACTGAAAAGGGGCTGGCCATTTCCCTGTGTATTCCATACTTAAGATATTTATAAACATTAATACGGTCCTCCCTTAGTCTTCCTTTCTCAAGGCTGAACAGTCCTAGCATATTACCCCTGCAGAAAGGTCGCTTTTCTATTAGCTGCTATGAAGTGTCCAAGGCAGTAGAAAGGCAGAATTTCCAAGGCATGTCATAGCAAAACCCAACAGCCCCCAAACCAAAATCCCCTACTCCCTATCCCTGCCTCTAACTATCATTGCATCTAGGGGAAGCCTATGAAAACCAAAACATATATAAATAATGCCACAAACAAGGACAAAAATTAGAAATACAATTGGTGTGGTACAGTGAAGCCAGTTGATTTACTGTGTCTACATGCACAAAGGAAACATTTGTACGTTTGTTTCCCTGGGTATAGTACCACAGCACCTCATGCTGTGTTGCACGCTGCAGCTCAGTTTCACTGCAGAAGACACCACCCATCCACTCATTCTCCTGGATATTTCCCTGCCTTTAACGCTGAAAGCACTAAGGTAAGAAATTAAGGTCTAGCTGTAGCCTTCACAGTGCACATTTACATGCCTAAATATATTTGTTAAGCATCATCAGCCATTATTGGATCCAAGAGAGCTCTGGATGCATCACACCGTCAACCTCCTCAGCATTATTTTAAATTCATGCTTCATGTTTCAGTGACCAAATATGGACTTAAAGGTAAGCATCCATTTTATGATGATGACAGGTATATTGTGCTGCTATGGTAACAGATATGGTAATAATTAGATTTATGGTAAAATGTATTCACAAAAGGTAATTTTTTTCATTCTGCCTTCCATGATCATACCAAACTACGTAGTTACAAGGAGAACTCAGAGGATATGCTTTTAGCTGGATTTGGCAGCTCCTACAAGTCTTATATTCATCCTTTGTGGGTATAAATGTGGGGGATTTAATATACTGGTGCTTTGAACAAAGGATGTCAAAATTCTTGCTCCATACAGAACCAACAAAAAATTAAGAGGACATCATATGGTAACCTGGACTTCACTGCGTACAGCCATCCCAAATGCGGTATAGCTTGAGAGGGAAAATAATTATCACCTGTGAGAACATCATTTTTGGCTTCACTGAAAAGCAATGAAAATTATTTTTAAAATTCCAGACACATTTCCCACCTCTTATCAAAAACACATCGGAGTTCTTGTCCTGGTTTAGCATTTAAATATACCTTATGGAGAGACTGTTTACATCCAAAGCTGTAAATGTCACAGTTTTCATCCAAATCCTTGGATTTCAAAATTTTTGTAAGTCAGGTAAGGGAAAAAATCTATTTCAGCAGCAGTTGAGAAAATAGTGTCACAGCTGGCATACAAGTACACAGGAAAACGTATTTAAGTTACAGCCATTCAAGTAAAATGTGTACCACAGCAAGCAATTTAAGTTCTTCTCCTGCCTCTTTTCCTTGTCAGGCAGAAAAGAAGCTGGTATTGCATTAATTAAAATAGTTTCACAATTATTTAAATTATAAACTTGTTGTATTCTTACACTTTGTACATTTCTGTTTTAAAACATGATAATGTTAAACTCAGAAGCTGATTCAGTGTTCAAGGTTTTCAAAGTTTTAAAGTATATTTCTGTTCTAATCAAATTTTCAGTATAGACCTTTGTGTAAGAACCTATCTGACATGTAGTGGGGTAGTTCTTATACTTTCTGAAGTGTTCCCACTGATGCTGGGACCAGACTGTATCCCCAGCCCTCAAAAAAACACAGGAATGCCTAAGCTGTTTTGAGGGGACATAATATAGATTTCAGAACATGTATTTTTCCTTCTCCAGCACTATCTGTAGTGTCCATAGTGCTTTGAATATTTTTCAAACCATTTTAGAAAGTGGGGAAAAAATAAATTACAAAAATCAGCAGTTCTTGGCCACAGTGATATCATCTAGTGCTATAAGCATGTGAATTTAGAGCTGGCAAGAACCAGCGGCCACATTACCAGAATAAATTAATTACTTCACCAGATGTTACAAATATCTAGGATCTTTTCCTTACCTGCCTCCTGTCCCTCTGAGATGATGATGAAGAGGAGGCACTTCTGTGTGATGGGGTAGATGTTTTGTGAGCTGGAGATATGCTCTTATCCTCTGAACTCATCTTTGCAGCAGATTTGTAGTAATGATCTTGTGCTCTTATCACTCAGGTACAAAAAGGCAAGGAATAGTCTTCTGCATCCTTCTGTTTCACAGTTTGTGGACAGCCAAAGAGGAATTCAATCTCATCTGAACTGCACCTTAATAAAGAAAAACGTGAGAGAAATTCATGTGAATGAGTACACCCTCACCCCAAAGTAGCTTTGTAGCAAAGAAATCCGTTGACAGTCAGTATTTTGTCCAACAGATCTCCCAGTTTTTCACTTCCCTTCCTAACAACTACCCAGTACAAACACAAGTACATTGTTGTGCATGCTCACAGAAGATGGAAGTGGTATTACATTACTTCAAAAACCCCTATGGCTAGGTTTGAGGAATTCACAGCATCTCTCAGGTAAAGTTTACAAACCCTTGACAAGGGGCTTTTATCCCACCTTGCACAATATCACATTATCAAGTAACTCCTTAGGACTTCCCTACAACACAAATGCCATATTTTCTCCCCCCCACACCACTGAGTCAAGGGGGAGTGAGAAGCTGGGTAGGCATTTGGGTGCTGGCCTGAGGTCACCCACCACAGCTACAGGGACCATTATCTTTCTTGTCTGTTCCCTCAGCCACAGTTACAAGCATTACATCTTTGTGAGTATTAGATGCTTCTTCTCACTTCCTTCTCTCTACCCAAACCTTTAATTATCATCCAAGAACAGAGCATATCTGTGGAGCACAGGGGATATCTGTGTCAATAAACAAACACTACAAAAATGTTGCAAGTACATCACCAGTACATCATGACATCTCAGGAACGGAGTTATAAATCTCAGTGCATAACAGATTACTTTGATCTTGCTTCAGGTGATAGATACTGTGACTGATCTTTCATTAACCTTAGATAAAAATTGTTCCCTGAATGATGTCGTCTGCTTGAAGCTAGCATCTATCTTCTCCACTAACCCTCCCTTTAACTTTGAATTAAAGCCCTTCACATACACTGTGATGACAGCACATCAAGGGTCAGCACAGCAGAGCTAGCTTTAGATAATCATGGAGAAAGGTGCTGTCCCACAGCATATTAAATGAGATCAGGACAAAAGCACATTAGCTAACACTCACATATGACAGCAGGGTCAAGGAATTATGACATATTGAAGACAGAGCTCTAGCTTCTCCAATCACAACAGATATTCATGCAAGAATATCATCCTGAACCCAAATACTCACACAGAAGCAGCTAAATAATGAATTACATTGTGCCTTGTGGCCACCAGCTTCTGAGTAGAGTGCACCCTATCACGCACCCTGGAGCTCAGATCTGTGATGACTGATAAGCAACACAAACCTTTCCCACTTGCCGCACTGCTGCAAATGGAGTGACTTCACTTTATTGGTTACCAGCACTTTTGCAAGAACAAATCTCATCCATATCTTACAGATGAGCTTCCAACTCCATCAAGGAGTCTCCTTGACGCTCACAGAACATGGGAATTACAGATCCCATGTAACATCCACAAAGCCAACATAGCATCCCAATGGCATGACCAGGAGGATATGGCTGTTCCTCCAGCACAAGCTGTCCATGTAGCCTAAACATACTGGCAAATTCTCTCCCTATTCTTTTCAAGATGACAAATTCCTGCTAGAAGGAGCCTAAGAAGCTGCATTGTGCTGGAGCTGCTAGGGCTGGCTACAAGACAGAGGTTGCAGGAAGAAAGAAACAAGCCACACAGCACATTTGTTTCAGAACTGCAGAGAGAGAACATAATGACGTTGCACCCGAAGAGAGGCTTTTTCCATTTATCCAAGCATACTACGGACTGCTGATCTAGTTTAACAGCACTTTCATATCCTAAAAATGCAGTGGGTGAACTGTCGCCACAGAGACATACCAGCAGGGTTATCTCAAGGTCTATGCAATTTTCATACAAGTAAAAAAAAAAAATCAATTCACAAAAATTTGACCAGAAAAATAATAACCCTAGTTCACAAAGCTGTGCAGAGCGGTTGGGTCATTTAAAAGCTAAAAGGACAAATTTTCAGTCACTTTCAGCTGTGAGGTCACCAAATTTTTTTTAGCAGAGCAGCCTTTGGGCAAATTAAAATCAAACCCTTTTTAAAACATCTGATCTTCACTCAGTTGACTCATGCGGAAAAATGTATATTTAGTATTGGCACAGGAGGACAGTGATCTGGCACCTCTAGTGTGTTTTTAAGGCTCTCAGGAGGTGTAGGTGCTGTTGTAAGAAGCAAATGCAACACTAGCAAGCATTCTTGCTACACAAGAAAAACAGATCCGTAAATAGCAGCCAGGTTTGAGATTCTGTGAAGTAAGGGCTTCTTCATTTGGAAGGGGTTTTTAAGATGTAGTAGCTTATACCTGAGCCAAACCCCAGAGTTCTGTGGCGTTGTCCAAGCATTAAGTGCTGAACCTAACCATGGCTTGAGCAAACCACACTGATTGACAGCAGTCTCCCATAAAAGAAACATAAAACTAAACCACCCCCCTTCATGCTACAAGAAGAAAACATTTCTTCTTGCCCTATTTAACAGCAACAATAACTTCAATACAAAATTACTGTCACTTATACATAAGACATTTCTGACAGAGGTTAAAAGTTAAAAAAATAGCAAGTGGGATACTCGAGAAAACAAGCACTTTAAGAACAACAAAAATATCAATGCAAATTAGCAAGAGCTAGTGTCCAGCTTTTTTTATTGCAATTTGAATTTGGATTCTTTTTTCTCTATTGCTAAGAGTTTATCTTCCAATTTTGGCTTAAAATTTGGGTAATATATCTTTTTTAGAGCATTTTAGAAAGAATTTAGTGAAATTTATCTAAAGAGACACCAATCTCTCTGTAACTAAGATTGAAGCAAACAATTATAATGAACAAATTCAATTTACCACAATGAAACTGATACTTTTGAGGCATTTTTCACTGGCTTTTTCCACCAGTCACTGGCAATCTTGACTTCAGTGGGCATAGAAGCAAGCCACATACCACGGTACAATATGTCTAGAAAATAGCAGAAAATCTAAAGCCTCATCCAAAAACTATGATGTTGGGTTGGGGTGTCCCCCTAGCAATCATGCAGTTCTGATACTGTTTCCTGACAAAGACCAAAACATCTGACTCATTATACAAGACTACCCGTTATATCACATCTTTAATTCACAGTAGATATATCTTCAACCTGAAAGTATTTTAATTTATTTCAGTTGTACAACTCAAAAATAATGTCATTACCTGGCATAAGGAAGGGCAACAGTATTGGCCATTGGTCATTAAATGCTGCTTATCGAAGTATCACCAACCTGTACATTGCATTTTGCACCACACCAACTGAACCCCACATGAACCACTCAAAACCATCAGTTTATCACCATAAATTGATTCAGACCCTTAAATATGACCATGACTTGGCTTGCCTCAAAGATGTTTTGCCACTAGTTTCCAAGGCAGAAAATGTATTTATTGCTTCCAGCATATAAGAGGAGACGGAATCTGTGGAACGTGAAAACCAGATACCGCAGAAAGATCTCAGTCATCACAAATATCAGTCCCCCAGCTGAGAGTTTTGTCTTCAACTTTTCTTATTGGCATCTCAGGTATTTTGGATTTTAAAAATCATTTGTAATTTAGTAATCATAAAAATTATTTACTGGCCCTTCAGTACATCTTCTTCTAAGTTATTTACTTATTTTTTATTTAAGGCGATGTACACAGAAAATCAAGATGTTCTGCCCAGAAGAAAGTGAGTTGTAAGCAGAACATGCAGCTAGGTATTTTAACTCTGATGCATAAAGAAGAGTATCATGTGCCATGACTGTAACATCCTCCAGATGAGGCAAAACACCTATTCATAAAGGAACATAAAGTTACTGTACAGAAATTGCAAAAAGAATTTCAGAAATATACTAAAGATTCATTACTGAGTAGTACAGAAATTGTTTATTTTTTCTTACATATTCAGTATTGAATATTTCTCTTTTATAAACAGAAGTTACTCCACCACATTCCTGAAGTTCACCCCTACTATATTTTTTAGACTAGCCTCTGAAAAGAAAATCTTTGGATTCCCCATTCTTTCTCTACTTCAGTCTCAGATTTGGACATATTTTACTATGCAGTTGTGTGTTTTTTCTCATTTATTCTCAGTTCATTAGTACTCTGGGTTGGTTGTTTTTTTTCCCTGGTGTCTTAAATCAAGTATTAAATATCATATCATTCCTCATTTCCTTTTCATCCACAAAGGTTTACTGTCTCAGTCTCTTTCTGTCTAAATAAATAAAGGAAAATTACGTGCTTTATTTCTCCTATCAGAAATCACTCGATTCTACACTAGATATGCTGTTAACCCAGAAGTCCTGCCTTCCCTCATCTGAAACAAAATTATTTCAGATGCATGAAAAGCCCAATCCAGTAACAAGATGTAGCGTGATTATTTTTTATATCAATGTTACAGCAAATAGTTTGAAAGATGAGGAAGCTTTGAGAGCTATGTACTGATTTCTCTTCCCCTTCTATCCCAGGTAACATTAATATGTTTGATTCAACACCTCTTAAAAGTATTTCCTGGAAATTCTGCATTATACGGTAGCAAACAAGTACTGAAGACAACACTGGCTCTCCATATAAAAATTCATTACCCTTAGTTTTATTTAGTAAGCTACACTGTATCTGATGGTCATTATTTGACATTTCTTTTTTAAATTGAGTTTTTTTATGTTACTGGCTACAATTAAAAATAAATTTTAATTAAAAAATAAGTGGAAGGAATAAATCGAGAAAGGTTATTTTTATTGGGGAAAAAAAATGTGACTAGGTTTGGAAGGTCTGAGTTAGATACATACACAAAGTGAAATGAGACAATACACCAGGGAGAAAACTGGGCAACGACCTGGGAAACACAAGCTGTATAAACTGCACAAAATAAATGGGCCACAGAAAGCAGAGAAGCAGTCTGTGAAAATGAATATTAGCAATCTCAGAGGTATGGATATTGCAGCTATCTCGCCTAATGAGCTGCCACTCTACAGCAAGCCCAACGACACTGGGAATACCTGTCCTCTCCCAAAGTCTGAAGATGTTCCACCAAGCCTGGGCAACCGCACCAGCCGCAGTGAGGTTTGTGAAAAAGCTATTAGTAGAAGTGACGAAAACGTACAAATGCATGACTTGCGTAAACCCAGTTATAAATAAACCTGCTTGTCATATGACAGGGTAAAGGAAGCTCTCAATGGGTAACTCCAAATGAAGTCTGGATTCATACAACACGCTGTCATATTTCTCACTCTGATTGAGTCTTTTCTGCAAGAATGCCCAGAATGTTTTATAGGCTGTTTAATATCCTGTGTGGTACTGGAGTAATTTGAGAAGACAATTTAGGGTGCAGAACTGAGTTTCTAGACATAAGCAAACCAAAAATATGCGACTGTCACTGGCATTATTTCATGCAAAGCATCTTCACCCTGATCCATCAATATAGGTCTGGTTTTCATTTGGGAGGGAAGAGGTTTTCTGCGGTCTCTGCGGCTGTGTTGCACAGTCGTTCTACATTCAAGCACTCTGCGGAGGCCAGCCTTTGTTCTTACACTAGGACAAATATGTAACTGCCTGTCCCCCCCTTTACAGCTGACCTCCCATGCAGGAAAACCATAACCACACTTTTTTTATACAGCACATGAATGTTGCAAACAGAAGAATATCATGGAAATAAAAAAAACCCTCAGTGCAGCTGCAATGCTCTGGTGATCGAATAGACCACTTATGGGAAATAAGCAATTTATCCTTTTTTTGTTTGTCTTTTTTTTGGTGGTTGTTTTAATGAATGAGTGATCAAATCCTTGTATCCCTTTCCAGCTACTATTTGAGAATCAGTCACATCATTTTAGCAAAGCATCAACTTTTAATGAAGGGCTTTCATCAATGCATCTTAAGATTTATTTGCAGGTCCTCCTGTCAGAAATAATAAAAAGCCAACTCCAGATTCAAGAACATTATTGATCATGTTTGGCATGTTAGCAATAGGGGGGGAAATTGAGCAGCCTTTTCTTTTTTAATTCAAAATCAGTAATTCCCATCAGGAAAACCGATTTCCCAAATTTTTCTAGCATAGTTTTAGTAACACAATTGCTCCAGGATTAACTTTCAAGGCTAATATTTAGAGTAGTCATCAAAAAATCACATCCTAGACCTCTGACCAGTGAATTTTAAATCCTAGATAGATACCAACACAACAATGTTGATCTAAGGGAACCAGTTATGATTTTCAGGTCCAATATTTATGAGTGGAATAAATGAGGTGTTACACAAAAAATGAGAAAACTTAGCAAGCATTAAATGCCTTTTAGGGTAGAAAATACTAGAATTCATATGACGGTTTTACCAGTGCCCCTTTCAAGTATTTTAAAAGCTGCATATTCAAGGTCTGAATAACAAATACCTATGTCTAATTGCAGGCATTCATAACAACATTAGCATATAAAAATTCTCAATCTAATACTATATAAAGCAATACATAAAGTGTGTAAATGCTGTTGTAAATCACTCTTTTTCCCACATTCAGAAGGATCTAGAACCTGGCTGTAGGTAGGAAAAGAGTCAAGTTCAACATTACACCTGGAGAGGAGCTCTG
Organism: Gallinula chloropus; assembly: GCF_964237585.1. NCBI lineage: Eukaryota > Metazoa > Chordata > Aves > Gruiformes > Rallidae > Gallinula > Gallinula chloropus. Next base: position 24,742,938 of record NC_140090.1, on the reverse strand, counting down.
ATACAGACCAAACTGCTGCACATAGCCAGCACAATTTGCAATTTCCATGCTCATAGGATCATTTAGGCTGGAAAAGACCTTCAAGATCATCAAGTCCATCCGCAAAGCTAACACTGCCAAGTCCACAATTAAACATGTTCCTACGTACCACACCTACACTTCTAAATAAATTCAGCGACAGTGCCTCAACTACTTCTATGGGCAGCCTGTTCCAACGGTTGACAACACTTTTGGTGAAGAATTTTTTCAACTTGTAACTACTTGGAAGGAGATTGTAGCCAGATGAGTGTCAGTCTCTTATCCCAAGTAAAAAGCGACAGGACAAGAGGAAATGACCTCAAGTTGCACCGGGCGGGGGCGGGCACGGGGGTTTAGGTGGGATATAAGAATTGGGTATTTCTTCACCAGAAGACAAAAGCAATACTTACCCATTTTCCACATGCCATTTCCTGTAAAATTATCTTTCAAGATTAAATAATTGATTGGCTAAGGCACAATGTTTATATCAAAAAGAGCAAAGCTTAAAACTGCATCACAATTCTGACCTAGGCTACCACTTCTCCTTAACTGCCAGTCAATAATACAGCAATGGAAAAAGAGATATATAATCCACATCAGTCATGTTTTACAGCCCAACATTTGACAACCTGACAACCTCCCACAACAAGCATTTCTTGCAAGAATTATCAAAGAAATCAAAATGAATAACCATGATGTTTCCCAAAACAGTGCCTAAATTTGTTTAATGCTGTGGGCTTTAAATTCCTCAGGTTTTGCTTTGGTGGTTGGTTTAAGGGGTGGTGTGGTCGGGGCAGGGGGGTTTGCAGGGGGAGGGAATCTTGTGGATGTTTTGCTTTTAAGGAGATTCTCTACATCTTAAACAGCATATTCCACAGGAGACTGCAGTATCAGCAAACATCACCGAGACACTCTTGCTTTCATGACATCCTTACCAGAACATTGTGCCCCTCAACACTTTACAGCTGAAAGGAGGTATCTTCTTTTTTTTCCCTGAGTGACTAGTTCAACTGTGTCTCAATAATACAAAAAGTAAAATAATATTTTAAAAAAATACCTGTGTGGGCACATATGTCTGTAAAATACACAATGATGACAGATTTCATCAAATAGAAGGATGAGGTCAAAAAACAGATAATCAGATTCAGACAAGAAGAGGTCAGTACATCTGCCTTTACCATTTTCTGCTTGCCTACACAATTACCCAGTTTTCTGCACTTTCAAGAGCCCTGAAGCCTACACAGTAATTAGTGGAATTCCAGAATGTCCAAACCTCTGGTTTAGATTATAATTTCAAAACAAGCCATCAGCTCGCTTGCAGTCTCTGAGGATTGCCTCAATAGCTGACACGACCCTAGGAGTTTCATTAGGATGTCTTTGTTGCTCCACGTTCCTCAGGCTATCACTGTAATAGAATACTATTGATTTGCATACTATAGAGGCAGCATATCGACCTGTATGCTGTATGCATTTGTAACAAACTGCTCTGAGTCGAGGGTTAATCATGTATACGTATTTACATATATATAAATACAAATACACAACGCATACCAGTTAAACATTAAACAGAAAGAGTAACTGGTGGACATCATCATCCTTTCTATGCTAACAAATCTAGAACACCTTTAAAAAGGAAAGCGAACCAACAAACAAAAAACAAAACAAAACAAAACAAAACAAAAGACCCCAAAAAACACCGCATACTACTCCATTCTTCCATCCCCCCTGGAAACACTACTGGGGGATTTTGTTTCCATGAAATTTTTTTTCAAATAATAACATTTTTCAGTTCTTGACAAAAACAGCCATATATTGAAAATTTTTATCAAAGCTTAGGAAATGTTTTAAAGAGTTTTAAATAATTAACATATCCTGGGTTTTTAATAGAAAAAAAACTTCATGATTTTCAAAAAGTTTTTTAAAAAAACAACCTTCTTTCTACCTTATTTCAGTAATGATTTTTTTCTTTACCACTGGGCAAAATGGACAAAGGAAAAACAGATTAGAAGCCTAAAGACATAAAATGTTTTTTAATTAAGAGTCTCAAATGGACAGTGATCTAAAGCAAAGAACCTAGGTTCCCTTTAAAAAAGGCTACAAAATGTTTTCAGAAAAATAGAACCAAACTTCCAAAGTGCAGGAGTCTAAGAAATGGTTTTGGCCCTTGAAATCCACGTCTGGCTGCATTTTGCTGCCCTTCTTTTATTAACCGGTCTCTTGCTTCTCTGTATGTTTTACTTCCCCTGGCTCACAGACTTTACACTTTTGCTATGTGTTTCAAACCTAACAAGTAAAATTTTGATTCAGAGCAAATTAAGAACTGCCTGTTTCATCCATCTTGAATTTTGAATGACATGTCGTCAAATGCCTGTGGGGAGGATGCCACAAAACCTCACTGCTATCTCCATACAAATGCAATGTATTTATGGGAGCAAATACAAGACTGCAGTTGATGGACTTTGTTCAGGTCACAAAGAACAGAGAGTGGCAGATTAGTCAGAGCTTCCACAGAACCTATTTTTTGGGGTGTTCAATGGAAGGTCACAGCCAGGAACAAAAAAAAAAAAACCAGGAGGCAATTTTATTCTTGGATGCAATTAGCTTGAGAAACACTAAGTGTCACATTGGATCACGGCTGCATAGGATAATATAGGTAATGGTTTATATATAATCTGGGAAATATCAAGAAGGAATAGGGAGGCTGTATTACTGCTGTGACTGCCACTAAATCACTGCGTCCAGTTGTGCTGCCAACATTTCAAAGACATTCACAAATGAGTTCAAGAGAGAACCACGAGCATGACGACAAAATTGAAAAACATCACTACTAATAAAAGATTTATAGAGGCCTATCTATTTATTTTTGTCAAAGAGAAGAATGAAGGGTCACTGGATCACAATCTACAGCCCACTACAGGGTAGGGGGGGGAAGAATTTATTATCAGAATTCTTCTCAAAGGTATAACAAAATCTACCAGGACAAAAATAAGAGATACATGCATGCAGGTTAGAAATGAGGCACAGGTTTATAATGGTGAAGATAATTAATGACTGATAAAATACATTGAGGAGTACAATGGGTGGTTGTAGGGGTATCAGAAGACGTTTTCAGATTAAGAATGGAATTTTAATTTTTTTTTTTTAATATTTTCCAAAACTCACTACTGATTTGGAAGCAGAAATTAATTCAGGGTAGAATGGCCTGTTCCACAGCATCAGTTCAGGCTAGATCATAATGCAGCCTCTCCTTTCCTGTATGTGAAACCAACCAATGGAAAAAAAAATATATTGACGCAGAAAAAGAGGGATAAATTAAAATGAATAAAACTAAACCCAATCTTTGGTGCACCCCACTAATGTCTCCACCTGAAGTTCCTCAATTTTATCCTCACATGTCACTGGGCATTTATTAAAACTGATTTTTTTTGTATGGGAAAAATAGTTGAATGTTCTTCGAGCCTAGAGAAGTATCTTTTCTGATCTCAGCTAATATTTGTTTTTCATACTGCTTCACAAAAATCTGCCCTACTGACGTTTAATAAAATATGTTTAAAACGTATTTTCATGGAAGAGCAGGAACACATCATAAAGTCATTTTTTTATCTCATTACTACCCGTATTTCTTTGCACCTCACTGAGTGATGGTTTCATAAGAAAGACAGAAAGATAGAAAAGAAAAATAGACTACTATTGTTCATGTCAAGGAAGTACCAAAAATGTCACAAGCACTTTAAAAAAACATTAGGAATCATGGATATGGCTGAGAAAACCATTTGATGGAATAACCGCTTTTAAAACTCCTCCAAAATCTAAGATACATTGACAGGAATTCAACTGAGCACAAGAATGGATGAGTTGCTCAAAAGTAGTTTCCTGACAGAGCAAGTCAGTGACAAGAAAATCCCACTACAACAGCCAAACCAAAACAAAACCCCTCACTTTTCTCTTAATGCACAGCTGGTTTTCTCCTGACTCTCTTCCATACCATGTGTGAAATATAGATGATTTCCCATCACCACACTAAACACTAAGCCCTGCACTCATTGATAGCTAGATGCGCTTAGTTCTTCCTTCTTTTGAAATACTAAGGAATCAACATTCAGCTGTGCTGACAAAAAACAACATAAAGCACTCAAAAGTAACACTCGTTTGCCACAGAAGGAAATTTCTACCCCCAATGCTGCTAATTTCAGCTGAAATTACACTATACTAAATTCCCTCTGTCTGTGCATGAAACATGATCTGAGAACAGAAATGCCCTCAGGCACCTTACACAGAAAAAATACCTAATCACTCCTAGAATATTCTCATCATTGAAAAGCTGTATGCTCTCCATCATTTTCAAAACTTACTATAGACAGAAAACTACTGCTAACATGTATTGATATTTTATACATGGAGAAACACTACTGTGATCAGTTAACATAAATAGGACCAAGGTTTTTCCAGCTTAGTTCCTGTTGGAAATAAACCACTTCATTTAGCAAATCATCCAACACCAATACAAAAGCATCCAGTGGTGGGAAGTAACCACAAATCCCAGTAAGTTCTTATAAAAATTAATTTCCCTGCATTTTTGAGAATGTATATGTAGTTTCTCCTTTGAGTATGTCTAACCTCAAACCTGAGCCAAGAACCCTTGTTAAACCTTTGCATACTGCATGGAATTGCTCTCTTCAATTGCACAAATACACTGTATTTAGTATTGACACAAGATTTTAGGCATCTAATGCCAGTTTTCACAGGGTTTTTTTCAAATGTATTAATAAGTTTGACAAAGTTTAGAGAAGAATTCGAAGAACTGACAACCATTTTCTAGTCAGATGTGCAGAAAGGTCTATATTTAGTTAATTAAGAGGAGGGCTGAAAGGTTGCTTGTTGCTTGACCACAATGGTAAGGTAACTTTCCTAATTCCGACAGCAATGTTCATACACTTCCAAGCTTCAGGCTGCTGTGTCACCACATTGCACACAGCAGCAGACACTATACTGGTTAGAGGTATGTTTGAGAAATTATTGCAATGACAGATGAATTTCACAATAGCCAATCACTTAGACACTCATAATAACCTACTCTATGCTCTTCCATCAGATTTATGCAAAAATGATCTAAGTTATGCAGGACACTGGCTGGCAAAGATCTTGCAGGGCTGTGTAGGCTTCAAAAATAATAACATAACATCTGAGGGACCAGACTGTAAGAACACACACACACACACAAAAAGTACAGAAGTCTCTGTTCATAATTATATATAATATATAAAATATACAATAGTGTATATATTAATAGTATATATAGTATTAATATAATGTAATGTAATATGATATATGTAATACATACAATAGCAATAACTTAACAGCACAGTAAAGATGCCAGCTGGCAACCAGTACTCTCCACTATTTCTTTGTGTGCTGGGAGAAGCCACTCTTTCACTCCTCACATCAGACATCGCTATTCCTTTTGAGCATAATATATAGAAATTCTACTTATGCTTCCTCATAATTAGGGACAGGTCACTTACATTTGTAACTTTTGGTGACTTATTGAAACACCAATGTGACTAATGCCCAGCTGAGCATCCTGTTTCATCCCTCTTCAAAACCATCTTGCCTTTTAACACTTCAGTGAGTGATGATCATGATTGCATGACCTGCTGCATTAGCACCATTTGCAAGATGTGAAATTAGTTTTCCTCTATTTGACACACAATAAACCCCAATGTGTATAACAGCAGCAGAGACTAAGACTGAGAGACTCAGGTGGAGCTTTGCAATACAGGAATGGGCTGTATCAAGCTCAGTCAACTGAGAAATGGGTTAATTTTACATAGGCTAGAGGGCTATTCTGGGCTAGTGATCAACATTCACACACAACCACCTCACTAGGTACTTGCAAACTATTTGATGCTTAATAACATCTCCATCCCCCAAATGCCATATGAATAACCTATGATAACCAGCCCAGTAGAGATAACAGAGCAGCAGAAATACAAATCCCCAGCATGTCATACTAACATCTTAACTTTTCACTACAAATTCATTTTTCCCCACTGTTCGTGATGTTGCATCATCCCAGATTCCCACAAGATCTCTATGTTCCAAGAGATCCACCTCCATCAAATCTCAACCACTCTGTTCCCACTTCAATATTTTTCATTCTTCCTGTCCCTCATCCTGTTACTACGAATTACACACTACCCTCTATAGATCATTTATATTTCATGGCCATGCCATGTCCCTTTTCCTTTTTCTTTTTTTCATGGTCCTCTGATAAATTGCACATAACCAAGAGCCTTTGAATTTATCTTTCCTTTTCTAACCAAAGCTCTACATGCCCCACTTTATGTTACACAGCACAGCCTAGAAAGTCAGTTCACAGCAACGAATTCTTGAGAAACAATCTAGAACATATTCTGTACTTGCACTTGCAAAAAACTGCCTTTTGTGGGAGAGGCCGTGGCTGCAGATTCCAGTTAGAAAGAAAAAAAATTGTAAACAAAGAGAACCTATAATTAGAATGAAAAAAACTGACTGTTTGTACCCTACCACTTTGCAATACACGTCTACACGCCAGCTTTTCCCTTTATAGGGCTGAGATACAAAAGTTTTTCTTCAGCTTGATCTGAACTACTGAATGGCATGACAACAAGCAAAAGATTTCTTCTTTCAACACTACTAAACCTGTGGTACACTATCATTTTATCACATGTTATTTGTAATTTTCTTTTCAAATCAATTTGTAATGAGGGGCTTAAAGTGATGCCAGCAACAACATCAGCACTTACACGGTGTTTTTCAGCTGTACTTCTCAAAAGCATTTCAGGGAGTTTGCTTTTACCATAAAGTCAGTCACAGCAGATGCGGAGTTTGCAAGTTGCAATCAGTTCTCACAAAGTTCTTATTAATGATCTGAAATAACAGTTCTATTCAAGCTCTTAATGGCAAGTGGCTGCCAATTATGCACAACGCTGTTTGTCATTGTGCTTTAGCAGAATATTTACTAGGAACTAATACATTTTCTTTTGTGGACAAATGCAAAATTCACAAGCTGATCTCAAGAGAAAATTCCAAACTGCCTAATTTTGATACGACTTTAAAGAGATCCAGAAGAATACCTCAGTTTCACCAGTAAGAAACAAATTCAATTTTTGACAAATTAGATCGTGTTTTAGGGGCAGGTCCTGGTTTCAAGTGAGATAGAGTTAACTGCCTTCCCAGTAGCCCCACAGCATGGGGCTGTGTTTTGGATTTGTGCTGAAAACAGTGTTGATAATAGAGAGGTGGTTTTGTTACATAGAGATGGTTTTGTTACTGAGCAGAGCTTACCCAGAATCAGCACTTACACAGAGGCATTTTCTGCCTCTCACCCCACCCCAGCAGTGGGATATTTGGGGGTGCATAAGAAGCTGGGGAGGGGACACAGCCAGGACAGCTGGCCACAGCTGACCAAAGGGATACCCCATACCATATGGCATCATGATCAGCATGTAAGGGACTTGGGGAAGATAAGGGGTGGCAGTGTTCAGAGTGACAGTGTTTGTCTTCCCAAGTCACTGTTAGGTGTGATGGAGCCTTGCTCACCTGGAGCTGGCTGAACATCTGCCTGCCCATGGGAAGTGGGGAGTGATTTTTTTTTTGTTGTTTTAGTTTGTTTGTGTGCTTTGCTTTGCTTGTGTAGGGGTTTTGCTTCACTTTTAAACTGTCTTTATCTCAACAAATGAGTTTTCTCTCTTTCTCTCTTCCATTTCTCTCCTTCATCCCACTAAGGGGGAGTAAGAGAGCAACTGCATGGGGCTGAGCTGCTGGCCAGGTTGCATTTAATTTGGTAATTTTGCAAACAAATAACTATTACTTGATGTTAGAAACAAATATGGGTAACCTGGTACACATTCTTAATTTAAAACACCACACAAATACAGTATTTCATATTGAGTTCCAAATTTCTGACACTTTTATTTAGCAGTCTATTAATCAATTTCTTTTTTTCAAGGAATATTTCAATTTCAAAAACTCAGTGGATTATATGGGAAATCAAAATTCTTAATTTTAATTTAATTTTTTTGAATTTTTCAAATCACTCTATATTTACAAGGTACTTACATATTTGTCACTAACTATAGTGATAATTTTTTAAAGTTTTAAAAGCCCCCTGATCATTTAAGTTGTATTTAAAACTTTTTTTAAACAGGTAATAGAAAATGATATATTGCTGTCATACCTGTAAACACCACAGTTCCACATTTTACATTTGTAGAAGTGGACATCTTTAGAGAGGCGCCTTTTGGAGAGCTTCTAGAATAACAGTGAGGTAGACTAATTATGAAAATTATAGCAAGGTTTGATACACATTACTGAACTTGGAAAATGAAAAATTGAAGTCTGTTTTAAGGTAAGGTAAGAGAGAAGGTGAATGAATGGATATTAGGGGAGAGGGGTGTGGGGGGTGAGGAAAAAAGTTTCCTTCTTTTTCCACATAAGCACAAATGCCCAGAGTTGGTCAGCTGCTAACCAAATATCAGCAGCCAAACGTGAGGTTCGATTGTGAAAGTAACACTCCAGCATTTTGCTGTCTACGTTTGCATTAACATCAAAAGCAAGCAGCAAACTCTGCAACTGGAAAAGCAGCCAGCAAGGCAAATCCAGCATCTAGCCATCACTGGCCAAAGGCAGTGACTCAGCTACAGTAACAGCGCATAGGAAGAGACGGATGCAAAATCTAGTAGTCAATAGAATTGCTACTCTTGTGCAGAAAACTGATGAAGGTAACAAATAGAGCTGAAAGAGGGCTCTTCTGCAGTCTTGGCCATTTCCACGGTGGCTGGCTGGATGGGATGAATCACCCATCACAAGCACCAAGTGATGGTTTTTCATGAATAGTGACCTTGCTTAACGCATAAAGGAAATGTAAGATTTCTTTCTCCAATGTGTTCAGTTAAAAGTAACATCAATTAAGGATTAATTTAGATTTGAATTCTATCTGAACTCAAATAACCGAAAACCTCATGCACCTAAAAATAACATCCTGCCCTCTGATGCTTGTGAACATCAATGAAATAACAGAAAGCCTTGACTGTTCAACCTCTTCTGTGTTTCCTGTTTTAGAAGACAGCTATTCTCATATTCTGTGCATGTGGACGGCTAAAAAGTCACACAGTATACCAGTGAACTACACGGGCTTCTACCAACTCAGAAAACGTAACCTTTAATGAACACGAAGTAACACAAGATAGACCAAGAGAAAGGAAACTACAGTGCAGGTCTAAACTTGTTGCCATTTCTGTTCATGGAAAGATCAAGCAGGAACAAGCTTGGAAAAGAAAGCCAAAAGAAAAAGTTGGAATTGTTCCTGCCTCGTGCTACTGCAATTGCTCAAAAGGCTGCTTTTTTTTTTTGGACTGTTACACTGGAAGTACTACCAAGTCTATCAAAAAAATAGGAATAGCAGTGGAAAGTAAGTTGCAAAAGTGTCACTGTCAGCACCAGGATTATAGCTAATTTCCCACAATAAAGTTTTTATACACACAGAAATGTGTGTATTTGCCTTATAGAAATGGGGGGGAGGGGAAGACACTAAACAATACATTTCACAATCTTGAAATATTTCATTAATGTTGACATGAAATATTGTTTAATTACTGCTTTTCCATTGTTTGATTAGTTGACTTAGAGTCTCCTCATCTACATGGTAACTGTCCAGATGACCACTCAAGAAAACAAGCATTTCAGGGAAAGCATTTTCCTTCAACAACCATGCTGCCCTGAACAGAACGAAATAAGGACACTTCCACCTCATGTCCTGGCTGACACCATCAATCCCAGATATGAAGCAAGTGTTGGTACTGTCTTGCCTCTCTGTGTAAATTCCCATGTGTCATTTTGCTATATACTGCCCGTAAACCAACCTTCTACCAATGTATTCACTCTTGTTAGTATCCACCCTAAGGAGCTGGATTATCAACACAACTTTTCTACACAAGGAGCCTTCTGGAGCTGGCCCAAAAAATACCATGTAAATGAAAAGAAGTTTGTTTCCAAAAAAATATTGAGAGGAGATTACTTTTTAAATTTAACTTAATGAGAAATTTAGAAAAACTGAATTTCAAAGGCAAAGCAAACTGTAAAATACCTCACCTTGGTTTCAAAAACAGGCAAGCAAAACTGTCTAAGTTTAGTGAACAGCAAAACCCCATAAATTAGACCTCTGCATTAAGAACAGTGAGCAACTGCAAACCATGCTGTATCTGCAGATGCTATGAAGTCAGTATGACTTTGCAGTATTTCAACCTTCCTTAGTAATTCTTGAGATTTGGAGCAGCCTACTCAATAGGAGAATGGTTGTTTCTTTTGTGACGGGATTGCAATGAAACGACACACTGAGAAGTATTTCAGTGGTATAAAAAAATTTAGTACTGGAAAAAGCACCAGAGAAAATAATTGAATTAGCATGTACCTACTGCTTCAAATCATCTGAATGAAGCGCTTGCTGCGCTGTACAGACGGGATAGGTTGTGCAATGGTACCCGAAGACATGGCGGCTGTAGAAGTGCCAAGCACTCTCAGCACAGCACCAAGCAGCTTGCAGCCTTTTGTCCTCAGCAAAATGTAATATAACAGTTTCCTCAAATTTGCAGCAACCACCAGAACCTTTCGCAATCATACAGTGTTAAGGGGACCATATAAGGAAGCATCTTTGCACTCAAGTCTGCAAATTCCTAGCGACAATGAGAAGTGTTTACAATTTGTCTTAATAGAGACAGAAAAAAAATTCTATGGCTCTACAGCAAGTGCTGAAAATATGTCACTAAAAGAATGCCCTCCCGTGCCTTTATCCAGTGCTGATACATATCTGGCTTCAAAATTAGCAGTTACATCACCAGTATTTATGCTTTCACGCCCTGAAACAAAAACCCACTACCTACCTTCTTAAGAACACAAAGCAGCTCTACATCACACAGAGCTGTAATTTAACAGTATCCCATCTTCAAAAGTGTAGCATTACCAACAAAACCCAACTTTTTTTTTTTAATTCTCCCTCCAGTTTCCTCTGTTCGCTTTTCCTCTGGTGCCTCAGCCTTAGTCCTCCCATAAGGTTCCACAGCTGGTAGTGCAAAAGCATTGCTGTCCACATCCATCCATTACTTTCTGGAGCATATCCTGGTCCACAGTTGTTTCATGTACTCTCCACTATCTATCTAAACTCCACTAAGAGCAGACACATACAACAACTGAACCAGCATATACAGTGATACAGAAGTTATTACTTATATTGTGATGGTTATATTAATATGTATCACAGGCCTCTAACAAAAAAGATGGCTCTTAAGGTATGAACAGTTAAAAATTAAGAATCTGGGCAACTAGTATTTTTAAATAAAAACCAACAAAAACAAACCACGATTATGACTCTTGGACATATTTTCATTCTTGACTGGTGAGGCCACAGTAGGAACCTTCTACCTCCAGAATTTTTTGTAAACACATTACCAACATGTTTTATTTTGGGGGAGTAGGGAGAAGACTTTTGGAATGTGAACTGTAGGTAGATCTGGGTTTTTGCATAATTGCATCACATTTCAGATGGATACTTCCCTGACAGGTATACACCACAGACAAGAGATGATGGTGCTAACTGACCGGTCCCAAATACAGTTTCCCTGCTGTAGCGGAGGAATGTAAAAACAGAGTGTACATCGGAGCAACACTGAAGTTAAAAGATTTTGCCAGTGTCTGGGTAATCATAGCTGGATATTAGCGTATGGCATGGCCTGAAATGGTATTTCTACAACTATTTTTGCCTGCTTTTTAAGTGTGGCTGTTTACAGTAACAAACCATTAACAGATTGTGTTTGTCAACATGATCTGTAAAAAATATCTTTTCCTCACACTGCATAACAAAACGTGTCCCTGATTGAAATGCTGCTCTTGGCACCAGGCATTAAGCAGAGTTCTGCCCCCGGCTCCCAAAACCATTTCTATGAAGAGGACAAGCATGCTTTCCCAGACCATGTTTTCACACAGAGGTTTAAATAGAAATAATCATTATAAATAATGAAATGGGATGTCTAACCCATCAAAATGAATCTGAAAAGGAAGCTGTGGAAAAGTAAAGAGCTTTTATATTAATTAACAAAGTAATTATATGTTGCGGTTCTTTGCATAAACAAGCTACTTCAGCCTACAGCGGTTACCCTTAGGAGCCTGTGGTAGCCCACTGCCAACATCACAATATTTGCCACACACCATAATAATCTGCATCACAAAAAACCCCACAAAAAAACCCCAAAGGCTAAGGATGTCACAGAGACCACAGCAATATTAATCTTACCTGCTAATGGTGCCGGCTTCCTTAATCACATCATTTGATTAGAGAGAACCTAAAGTACAAAGAAATGGGACACAAAGAAGTTAGAAAGCTGTGGAGCACAGGAGTATGTGTATGGCAATGAATAGCTGCATGAAAAGGAATCTGAGGAAAGTGGTCACATTTTGAGTCAGAGAGCTTTCCAACATATACAGAAATTTAATTCAGCATCAGCAGGGATGGTAAACACTTGGGGAAAGGTAATTTATGATCAAAGCCAGCAATACTCATAGGATCAACATTTTGTTGAGGCCTCCTTTACAGTCTCAGCATAGCAAAACTGAATGATGAAGTGCTGACAGGACAGCTCATGTTCTTGATATGCTGCTTTTAAGACAGCTGACTCCCATATTGAGGGGGGAGCAACTAAAACATAAAGCAGTAGCAGACAATTGAAAACTCCTAGAAATAATGGTTCTGCTCCTTGAATATAGATTTATATTTTTTTTGTCCAAAATGATGTAATGATGCCTTCAGCTTCAATGGCAGACAAAAGATGAAATAATAAAAGGATTACCCATCAACTGTAACATAAGATTAAGACTGCAATATTCACAACTGCAGAATGATTCAGCACAGAAGATAGTAAGAAAAGGATGCATTATAAACTACATTTAAAATGTCTTTGAAATTTGATTCAGCCAAATGCAATGATTAACCAAGTTTATCCTCTAAATGGGAAAGCTGTATAAGAAAGCACAAGTGAGAGAAGCATCGAGTAAAATACTCTGAGTTTAAATTTTGCCATGCATATCTAGCTAGTATTCAGCTATTTCCCTTGACTTTAAAACATAAAGTGAAAGCAAAGAGCTAGTACACAAGTCCAATATTGTTTCATTTTATTAAAATAGTTGCATTTTTTTCACAACCCCTTTATGAAACTACCTAAGTTTTTCTACCACAAACATGTATCTTCTCTCCTCCACCACCTCCTGTTGCTCTACAGCCTTCACCGAACTAGAACTGGCACTTCAGTAGGTCCCTTTTCAAAGAGAAGTACCACTGATTTATGAATGGCCTGTGACTAACTCAACAGTGAATGAAATTCTATCTAGCACACAAAGGTCTCAACAGTGACACTGATGTTGGGGCTTTTCTGAAAGGCCTCCCTCAGAACCGGGCAAGGAACAAGGCCTTCTTCTACCACCCCTACATCAAAAAGATATATATATATGGGGGGAGGGGGGCAACCATCACTTCAGTATTCTGAGTGAAGTAAACTGAAACCTAACAATTCAAAGAATTTAGCACAAAATAAATTCATTATATATTGCACTTCCTTAAGTCAAACACTGTTGGTTACACAAGAAAAAATATTTCAAGAGTATTTGATTAAATTGTTTATTCTATTACCAGATCAACAGTAGCTTCCACTAATTGGAGATAGATTTTCAAGCAAGGTCTTCATTACTTCATCCACTAAGCATAAAAAGCATGAAAACTGGAGATGCTAGAGAATGTTATATCCAGATTTTCAAAATTCCATATTTTTATTCTGTCCTGGCTGTCACTCTCATATCAAAGCTTGGCTTCTTTATAGATTGATTGGTTTTTTTCCTTTGCCTGAGTCAGAAATGACTCATCACCTAAGTTATGATGAAGTGTTCCAAAGATGGTACATTCAATCAAATGGAATAGGGCCAAAGACTTGAGGTACCCTTTCCTTGAAGCATCTTCCAACTATAACTACACTATCTGTTCCAGATAGGCATATCTTTCCTTTAAAACCTCTGAACCCAACTCTATTACATAAAACAAAGGAAGGGGTGAAAAACAATTTGCTTACATGAATGTTCTAGTCCCATCCCAGCAGCTCTTGCTATACAACACTGGGAAAATATTTTTATTTAGAACTCAAAAGGAAAGTGTCACTTCAACCAATGTCATGTAAAAGTCTGCTGTAAAAAAGAAGTTCTAATGTAGGACCAGTTACCTGAATATCCCTCTCTACAATTTTGAAGCTGAAAATAATGCAAGACAAGAAGGACTGCAATAAAAGCTCCAATTCTTTATGTTGTCCCAAACACAATACACTGATAAACAGTCTTCACCAATTTTAAGCCAACTCTATTATTCTTTACTATGAAGAAGCTCAGTTCTAAATGGACTTTTCCAGGTAGTCCACACCTATTTGTCAGTTCAACTTTCTTTTTTGATCTAAACACTGTGTACGTTGTACAGCACCATTTTCATAATCCTCAACAGTACCTTTAGCCATCATATAGACCCGCTTGAACAAGCTAAGAGAAGTGCTATTTAAAATGCCTGTCACTGGCTACCAGAGAGACTCATATCCCCTTTGTCCAGTCACTTAGGAACTGTAAAATGCAACTGCTACTTCCAGACAGAATGGGTTTCATGAAATCAGGGAGCTCAAAGCAGTGTGCAAGAAAGTAAAGAACAGAGGAAGGCACTCATCACCATCATCTTTCTTTGTTTCATTATAATGGAATAATCAACTCAGTAGTTCCCTTAAAAAAAACACAACAAAAACAAACCCCACATCCCATGGTATTAGCTATTACTCCAAGAGAAACACAAATTGCATGCAGCTACATTTCTCTCTGTTGATATAATCACTAAACATGGAAGGTTATTAAAATATAAAACCAAAGTGACAGTCTACAGCTAACAAACAGGACAGAAACAAGTATTAACTGTGTCTTGTAGTGTTTTCCCTACAGATTTCTATCTATTTCATTGTACTTTAGTAGTTGAAAAATGTTGAGCTACATCTCTTTGAACTGTAATAAGGGTAGCAGTTTGTGGACCTGCAAACATCCAAACACTCCTTATCTGGCACTTGGAGAAAATGGTACTATACACTTTTTTAAGTAAGTTTGGAAAGAAAGGAGAAATAAAAGGCAGGAATTAGAGTAACCTGTGATGTTTTATAACAGTCCCTAAATTTGTATTTTTTAGTGTGATTTCATATTGGGACAAACACACAAGTCAGCATTTCATTTATAAAAGGAATCTTAGGAATTTCCTATCCAGCTAAGCTAACACACCATGTCAAATACCAGAGCTGTAATTCAAAACTCAGGAACAATCAGAGCCCACTGGGTCACGTTTTAAAAGCAAACTGACAGCAACCAAATCTCACACTCACTAACGCCAGTTAGTGGTATACAATATCCAAAAAGGCACTGGTGCTATCAATGCAGTCAATAAAAGCTTTCCCATCCCAAAAGCTCTGACTACTGCCACTCTGCCTTGCCTGAAAGCCCCTGGAGAAAAGCCAGAGCTAAGGAACGCCGAGTTTGCAGTATCCTCCCTCCTGAAGCCAGTTAAGACAGAAGAGTGTATGACTCACTGACCACGCTCCACACTGCAGATACTGGGAATATTCTGCAGTGTCCTAAACTCTATAGTCACACACAAAAAAAACCACTTAAGATTTTTAGTCACAGTGATACTAACTATTCTAATTCTAAATACCTTATTTATCCTGAAAAAGGAATGGTTTAGACTTTGACTGTTTCCCCATTTGGTGGGCTGAAAGGCCACAGGAGCCAACTATTAAAGAAAAATTTTTGCTCTAATACACCACAACAAAATACTTAGGATTTTAAGTTGGCAATATGAAAAACTGCATCCTAATGGAAATGACCTGGTAAATGCTTTAAAAGAAACATTTGGACAAAAACTTTAAAAAAAGGGGGAAAAACCCCATCCCACACATTTTAGGATACGTGTCTTTCTGCGATCCAAGCAAAGGCTGCAGCAGGCACAGAGCTACAGGAATGGGGCTGCTCTCCAGGAATAAACTAGCACCATCAGGAATGCCAGCACTTCCTGAAAATCTGCAAGTATCACCTGACCATTACTATATATACATATGTGTGTGTGTGTGTATATATACACACAAATATACACACACACCATGTCTATGCCTGACAACAGTCATCACAGAACTTTAGGATAATTAATCAAAGTACCAAACTTGGTAGGATTTCTGCATGCTTTGCATTCTTCAGAGAAAAAAACTCTGGTATATCTTGGTGTACAAGATCACATTGGGAAACGGGGGAAAAAAATATTAAAATCTGTGAATTAGCATAGCCAGTTCAAAGATATTACACATGTATGTATTTGTCATCAAAAGAGGGTCACTGAAATCAACAGTCATATAACAGGTCTCATTGCTTAAGTCTAAGAGATACATGGAAAAGACACAAATCCCTTTCTCACACAAAAGAAACAGACTGGTTCCTAAGGAACTTTATCACATGCAAAGCAAGCCCACCAAAAAGAAAATAGTGCCACTAAGTACTTGTTCATTGGAAGAAGCTGACACCCTTATGAAGATTGATGGTACTGCAAAGCTGCTGCAAAGCTGCAGATGCTGCTTGCATTGGCTTTCTTGGACTGGAAGGGCCACTATTACAGCCAGGACATACAGAGCACACAGTGACAAAATGCATCATCTTACACCTGCAATGCTATGAACCAAGTCTTTGAAGACACATGAGATATGAGGATGCTGCAATTCCAGACTAAGGCAAAATACAAATCACATGAAGAGTACCCTCAAACTTGACACACAAATAAAAATTATAAAAGAAAAAAAAAAAAGAAAATCATTGCTGTACTGTTACTTCTTCAGGAAAGCATTTTAGTCACTAATATCCATGCACCAGAACAAAAGAAAAAAGAATATTTTAAATTTCATAAGAAACAGGTTTGGTACTGCGGTTCTTTAACAGCTTATGCTGCTCAAATCTGCTGATCAATTTTGCTGCATTATTCAGCTATTTGCCATCCAGAATTCACAAAGAAACAAACAATTTCCTCTTTTTTTGATTTAAATAGTTAAACCCCTGAGCTCTAAGTTGCCTGTATAGCAACTGAAACACAAAGATTTCAGTACTGTACAAATATCTTATTAGAATGACAATGAAACTAATACTCCACAATAAATTCTCTCAAAAGTCAGATTAGCCACAGCAGTATGAGAATCCACAATTGAATTTTTAAAACAATCATTTTTACTAGATTTTGTACTGCATATAATCCTCTCTTTGTTTTCTTCCCATCTGAACAGAACCTTATTAATTGCCATTATCCTGGAAAAGACAATGAGCTGAAAAAATGACAAAATCCATTCTTTAATCCAATGCATCATAAATTAATGCTACAACATCAACAACATGATGTATCTTGGAAATCTGTCTGCTGTTTAAGCAAAGAAACCCAACCCTAAAACAACAAAATGCTGCAGGTAAGATTCACCACTGGCCACAGCACATCAGACATTCTGCATCACCATTCTGGCAATCACAGTTTAGCGTGTCTCATCAACAGAAATCCAGAAGTCACACAGTTGCCCATTTCTCTCTCTTCCCACCATCTCACCAAACCCATTTTCTCAGTGGGCTTTGCATCCTTCCATCAAAAATGTGAGGAAAAACATTTGCACACTTATTAGACAACGTAAATAAAAAACAACTCAAAAAACAACTTAATAAGAGTTCAACTCATACGATCCTCTGTAACCATTTCTTGCCTTGGCACTGA
Organism: Gallinula chloropus; assembly: GCF_964237585.1. Lineage (NCBI taxonomy): Eukaryota > Metazoa > Chordata > Aves > Gruiformes > Rallidae > Gallinula > Gallinula chloropus. The sequence continues at coordinate 24,725,039 of NC_140090.1, read as the reverse complement.
CCCAATCAACAGTACCACTAGTAGTTGCAAGTACAATTTTTTTTAAAAGGGCTGTTTCCTTCCTCGTTGCACACACTTAACAGGTTTACCCTAGTCACCAGTGCTCACACAGAGTGTGATTTACAAAGTCTTGGATTTCAGGCAGGTCTAAATTCATTGATTCGGATGGCAAAACAAAGCACTACTCTCAAGATGAAGCTAACATATTTATACTAGAAATAAAGTACACATTTCCAAACAGGACTATTACAAGAACTCGATGTGTGTTCAGAAGGTCAGGTGTGGCAGAAATGGGAGGGTATGTTGACCAACACTGGGTTTGCTGATTTTTTTTTTCTTAATTGCATCGGATCACATTCTCATGTTTGTGCCAGCAGCCTGCCCACAAGAGGAAGCGTCCTACTCTTCCACCATCACGCTTCCAGAGAGAATCTCAGTCACTAGAGATTTACAGAAGACACAGGAAGCACTGGTGGTCCTAATGGCAATGAGAAGCTTCTCAACAACTTGGATACTTCCAGAATTAATCTGCATCACCAGACCTAGGATCAAGAATCTTTTCCTCTAGCTCAAGTGTCCAGGGTTTATGAAGAGACTGCAAGAATGAAGCTTGATGTGTCATGTGTGAGTATGAACACTTTGTTGAGGACCTATCAACTTTACCAAGTCATTGAGGGACCTCAAGACAATGGACAGAGCTCTCTCAGTAGCACAATTCATGCTTTTATCTCTGGGATTTTGATACAATAGGACTTACAATGCTGGGCGTATTCCTGACTTCTGGCCACAGCAGGTGCTTCTACAGACCTTCTGGACTTATTGCCCACTGCAGAACTCCATGTGGTGCTGTAGGCTGGATTCTATAATCCCAGTGGTTTTTTCTTCTTCTTCTGCATTGCTATGTTTCAACATAGAGTTAGTATAAGCAAAGAATAGAATTCTTGCTAAAAAAAATAATATAGTGCAGGTCTATTGGATTATTACAGGAATTATAAGTGGAGGGGTTTTTTTTGTGTCATCTAGCAAACCTAGCAAGACAACAATCATCTCTTCCTATACTCCTAAAAATTCCCTAATGCATAAAGTGCAGACCTGTTCTGAAAGTTGCCTGTAAAATACAGTATGGTTGGTTTCAAATACCAAAACTCATTATGTACTTACAAAAAAATAATTCAAGTATCAGTCCTATAAGTGTATCTGCAACTGTACTGTATACAAAACCTCTGTAACAGGAATTCAACTAAGACATTTTGTTTATGACGTACGTGCCAGTAAATATTCCATCTTACTGCTGTGTATCTGTATTACATCAGCCACAGTAATAAGGTTTAAAGAAATAGTAGGAATATATCAGTGAAGTCAAGAAAGCTGACGCATTACCAGTGACTGTATATCTCTGAAGAGTTGAGTAAGATGTGGGGGGTTGACTGTAATCTGACTTTAAACACAGTGACTCACCAAACCACTTGACTTGCATAAGTATGTATGACAAGGTGCTCCAATATTTGAATGCAAGCAAAGAAATAAAACAGCCCAGAGAGTCCCTTCCCAATCACATTAATAGCAGACATACAGAAAGCATTACAGGAATTCTATTTTAATCTAATAAAAATAATAATACAGAGAGATCTCCTGGGAAATAGGGGATCAGAAGAACAGAAACTGTGACAGGCTGCAGGAAAAGGAGATAAATGGAAGAGAAAAAATATAATACAATTATAGAATGGTCATTTTCTTTTTTTAAAGGAGGTTATCATGATGTACTTTAAATATTACCATGAATATATTGTTTAAAATAGAAGAAATTCTGGGTACATCAGAGTTTATTGAACAACCTATGAAATATACAGCCTTGCAAAGTACAGAGTAACCAGGTTTTGTATAAAAGACTAAATAAATGTTTTTCTTTCTGTTTTAACGTATTTTTAGTCAAAGACAAACAATCTGAATCTTTATATACACATACCATAAAAGGGATTTTGATTCCAATGTAGGAAGAAAAAAAATTCAGTAAAATTAATTCTATTCCCTAAATGTTAATGAAATTAAACTAGGTCTCTCTGCTTATTATTTTTAACATTCAGACAATGACAGAAAGAACTGCATTTGAAATTACACTTTTAAAATGCACTATTCTTTATAGTCTAAAATAAAGGAAGGAAAATCTCTATTTTGATAAATAGAATTACTTTATCCTGACAGTGTACCCAAACATACCATGTTTTCATTTTAGTTATTTTATCCTAGAGATAAGAGTCAATTATGAAATATTTTTTTAACAAGGGGGATCTTAAAATTAACCTCCTAAATCTGTGTTTAGACTTGAAATTTAAATAAAACAAAAATTCCCAATAGCATGCTCAAAGCTCAAAAAATCTGCTGAAATTCCTACAGTGGGGTGACTATTTTATATGCATATCTACTGCAGTCGCTTCAAGTTTATAAGCACCTTAGCAGAAAGGGAACTCAAATCAAGTGCAGACTCTCCAGAAGAAAAAGACAGGTCCTTTGAAGTGGGATGCTCTGAAGACTGAATTTAGGAGGACAGGTCAAGGTAACCTGTATCAGTATTTTCATGTAGCAGATTCATTATGTTCTGCTAGTTTGGTAATTGATGTTTTTATAAGCAGCTGACTAAACAATCAAAATTTCATCTTGCTATCAAAACATCATGCAACAACGTGAAGTGATGATGCACACATTACAATATAGATAGGACATGAACAAAGTGGACCCCAAGAAAGCTCGTAGGGCCAATGGTATCCTGGGCTCCATCAGGAGAGGAGAGGCCAGCAGGGACAGGGAGGTCATTGTCCCTCTCTACTCTGCCCTCGTGAGGCCCCATCTGGAGTCCTGTGTCCAGATCTGGGGCCCGCAATACAAGAAGTATGTGGAACTGTTGGAGAGGGTTCAGAGGAGGGCCACAAGGATGATTAGAGGGCTGGAGCACCTGCCCTACAAAGAGAGGCTGAGGGAGCTAGGCTTGTTCAGCCTGGAGAAGAGAAGGCTGCGGGGGGACCTCATTGCAGCCTTCCAGTACCTGAAGGGAGCTTATAGGCAGGGGGGTTGGAGCTCTATGATCCTTGGGGTCCCTTCCAACCCAGACCATTCTATGATTCTATGATTCTATGATTCTATGATAAAGCATCGAATAAAATTCACATCAACTATTAAGCAGCCTACAGAAGGGACATCAGTTTTGCTGTAGCATCAGAGCTGTGTAACTTACAAGCCAGTGCACCCTAGTTTCTAAAATCAATGCCACAAGTGTGATTCCTCTATACTAACTGTGACTGTTGGAAGTAGCAGCTACATTAAGAGTAGCTGACAGAGTACGACAACAACCATCAAAAATTAGACTTTAATACATTAGGACACACCATCAATGTAACAGATTTTGTTGAACCCATCAAACCATGCTCCCAGAGGGAAGAAAATAAAAAAAAAAAAAGACAAAAATTCTTAAACAGATTGCATCATCCACATTTTCATCCGACGAAATTACATAGCAGAAAAGCAGCTAAAGGAGAACACAAACACTTCTGCACTAACAAGTAATGTCTTTTCTATAAGACCTGAAGCAACTAACACCAAAGCTGCAGAATGAAGTGACTCTTAATGAGACAAACACATACACCTCTCTCAAGAACCAGGCAGAAGATACATTACTTCCTACTTACTTTGTTGTTGTTCTGTTCTCATGGCTTAGCTTTTATTTCAAAAGACTTCCATGCTTCATAATTCTTTACTGGCTAAAGAAAACAGTCAAGATCTCAACCTCTGAATAGCTCAGAATTTATTATAAATGCTGAAATACTTCGTACAGTACATAAGCTATCCTAGAATTCATAGAGTATATGTGTATAAAAAGGGGAAAATTAGGTGGGTTAACAGCAGGAAAGTAGCTACAGCATGCCACCATGGACGTAGAGACATGAGTGAGAGCCCTTTCTCTGGATGGGTGCCAAAGCCTTCCTGCAGTTATCCTAGCTGTAAATAGGTAGCTCTTCATTCAAGCTGAGATTAAAAAAAAAAGGCAAACAGATGTGATACTAGCCATATTGCTCCCTTGGGTGCTGTTGGCTGCAAAATACAAGTGTGCCTTAACCACGCAAGACCGATAAGCCGCCTGCATCCAGAAGGGATCTTTGGCAGGTTTTATATTAGAGAAAGAACCCAAGTATCAAAGCATCAAGAAGTCTGCTGATTCTTTTTAACTTAAACAAACAAAAGAAGACAAACAAGCAAATCCTGAAATACACATTTTTCAGCAAAGACAAAAACTGTACTTCTCACGAAGAAATACATTTTTAACATGTTACCAGATGCTTCAAAAAAGATGTTTCTTGGTTTTATCGCTTCATACCGCTCCATCCACATTTCCCATGTTCTCTCCATCTTTCCTTTTCTAAATGGCTTTATTCTGTTTCAATGCTACTTCCACATTGACACTCTTCTCCATTTGATTTTTTCCAGTGCTTTGTTCCTGCATCCAAAATGCAGAGCATCCTCACCTCTCTTTCCCACAGGATTCCTGTCCTTGTTACTGTTGCTCTTCTATTTTTTTCCCTACTCCTCTGTTTACTCTGTGCCTCTGCTTATTTTCTACCACTTCAGCAGAAAAGAGTCCAAGCAAAGATTAAAAGCAAATGGGAAGCAACAACATTCCTCCGTTACTCCACTGTTTGTGCATGGAAGCATGCCACTTCTGACGGAACAGGCCAACTGGCATCACAGCAATCCCTGCGGTATTTGACAAGGATGTTATGTTGCTCGGGCAACCATTCCTAATTGCCTTTTGGGATGCTGAGCAAACAAGATGGGTTTTATGCTGGTCTGTGTGAAGGTCACGTTAGCACGGTGGCGGCAAACACAGGTTACTGCTACAGCAAGCAAGGCACTCAAAACAATAAGTAGATGAGGCGGCCTTGTATGCAATAATGACTATAACATACAAACCCCAAGCTATTCCACAACTAGTCTTAGTCATGTAAGATAATGTGTACAAGTGTCATCATACAAGACTACAACTACTATGCCAGAGACATTAATGTTATTCTAGGCTCCTGCTGAAAGCAGATCTGAATGATTCTCTTGGCTTGAAAAATTAAATATATTTTTAAAAAGCTATTTCTATATAACAGCATCCTACGAGAAACAGAATGTCAGCCACAGTTTGGCCTCAGGGCACTATTAACATCTTTTAGAGACTGGGAAGAAAAATTTTCAGAAAGTAAATCCCCACTGAAATGAGTAAAGGCGGAAGCTTTAAGTACAGGAGCTATTGCCTCAAAGTTGCTCCAGAAGGTTCATCTCAGTATATGAATATTTTGCAGTTTAAAAGAAATACACCATATGCTGGGATGGCTTTTCTTAACTAGAAAAGTCTGACTTGTATTTTTAGAACAGCCAAGTTTTTCCTTGGACATGTTTATTGACATGTTTCATAAACCTCAAATCATTAACTGCGAAAAGAACCTACTTTGGCTGTATTGTCAGTGGATTTTATTTATTTATTTATTTGGTTGGTTGGTTATTTCAGAGACCAGAAGTAGGAAGAAAGGAGAAATTTCAAGTAACTTGGGGGAAAAAGTCCATCTCAGAACACACCAAAATGATCATTTCATTGCAAAACATATTCAAATGAAATCTCAGCTTTTCAAATTTTCCTTTCTTTTTCCTTTTATGGAAAATACTTGCCAAATTTAAACCAAATTCACTGACAAAGGTAGAAAACTGCAACTTTTTTTTCAGAGTATAACGAGGCAATAAACTGAACTTTTAAAAGAATGAAAAATCCTCTTGCGTGGGTCCAAGTACCACCTCTCTGCTCCCTGCCTGGCCCTCTGGATCCACCCGACTCTCTCCACTTTCCATTGCCCCAGGAGAGCTGTGTGACAGGTGTCACAGAGAAACTTACAGCAAATCCTTTAAGACCCTACCAGAAAGACAGAAAATAAGCCTTTTTTTTTTAATTGTGTTTACTCTGTTTTCACTTCAGTCTCTACCCTGTAACACATAAAGGTTTCTCCAGCCTACACCAACCAGCCCACATTTCTGGATGCAATGTCTATCTTCCCTGAGTTTCTTCAAACCTACACACACTGTAGCACACTATAATAAGCACATAAACATACCAAATTTAAGGTCTAGGAAGTGACTGGACCAACTGGGGAGGGAAAGATGTATATCAAGCCATCTGAGATGCCTCATAGCATGTTGTATTAACTCCCTGGCCTAAGTTGCTACTAGAGGCAGGACACAGTGCTCAGCAGACCTAACATGTCACAGCCATCCTGTGCTCATCTTTCACGTGGGGGAAAGCAAAAAAGGGAACAAAATACTTTCAAAGCCATTAGCAGTACTTTTCTAAGGATGCTGTCTTAACTATAACCCTTTTTTTTCCCCATGGATCATCACAGTTCCCAAAGCCTGAGAACAGCTCCTACTAAACAGAGCAAGAGATCATTTCAGCAATTTCTGGTGGACTTATTTAGCCACAAGTGGTCAGAAAACTCCCTTACAGTGTTTGTTTAACTGGATTTGCAAGCACTTGTAACTACTTTTGGTGAAAAAAAACCTTCTTGGCCTCTATTACTTCCAGAAGGGGTAGTTCTTTGTTACAAATGTGTTACATTTTCAGGCATTTTCCCCGTCCAAGGAAAGCATTCCAGTTCTTTAACATAAGAAAGTAGATTTTACCACAAAGAACAACTGAACAACAAGAATGTCTGAGACACTAAGGTCACGGATAACCAAGTGTCTAGATGTTCTGCATCCTGAAACACTACCACGACGAGCACTTAATACACCAAGGTCAGTGATATCCTGCCATTTTCACTCAGGGGCTTTCAACTTTCATAAAAATGTACTCAGAGTCTTTTTCAATTTCCTAATGCCATTTTAACATACATAATACAAATAGCCATGATTATCCTTATTCAAACCTGCAGGAAGAGAAAACAGGAGCCCTATTCCTCTATTGTAAGTTGTTGTGAATTCTGCTGAAATGTTAATAGAACAAGTGACGATGCTGGACCGTATTCAAGAGATAAATAACAGGAAAATTTAAGACTTGTCCTTACAACTACTACTGTTGAGAGTGTGTTAATTTTCTGTGGAGCTATGTGAGTAAATGATTAGTAAAAACACTCCTTGCACTATTTGGTGTTATGAAGAAAAAACAAAACAACTTAATGTGGGGGGTTTTTGGTAGGTTTTTTGGTATTTATATTCTGGTTTCAATTTTCAGCTAATTTTTATGAGACACTTTTGATCATGCAGATATTTACATGTAGGTCTTGGAGTTTACAGTACAAGCAGCCCTTCATCTGTTTCAGCAGGATTCCAGAACAGCACTGCTTGAGCGTTTCAAATGGTAAGGCAGAGACACTACAGATTCACAGACTCTCGCTGCACTCGCATATCCACACTGATCTTCAATAAAACAATCTTTAAGGACTTGGTACTATACTTAAAAGTAGGAAGATACAAGCCTATATTAAATAAATAAATACTACAAAGCATAAACCATTAATTAATTACCAGCCATATTGTTTTTCATACCGGACATTATAAACTGAAAATTCATACAGTACACTGGCACCAAAATGAACAGCGTTCTCTGGACATTCTGCAATGATGTACAGTCAAGAGGGCAAGCAGACATGGTCTCCCTTACTTAGATAAGGGTAACCTAAATTAACACTGGGCTAAATACAACAAAAAGACCTCCAAGCGGTAAGCAGCTGAATATAAATCTGATTGTTTCAATTACTTCTGTCGTGATTTCTCAGGAGGAAGAAGCACAACATTCACCTGGAATTAGATAAGGTCTGATTTTCAACCTGAAGAGGAGGCATTTACCACCATTAGGTATATACTCACACTCAAGACAGGACACTAAACATTTTCTTTCACAATGACATGAGACTTCATTCTGGTATCCTCAACCCCCCAGCTGCTAGGATCCTATCCACACCTCCACCCTGCTGTTAACAACCACCATAAGATTTTTATCTTCAGTCTTGGCCAGAGACAAGAAGATTTGATGGCTATCACAGGCTCTGATCAAACAGAGTTCATTAAGTATTCCTCCACTCTCCGCTCACTGACTTGGACAAGTCAGGGAGCGCTCTCCAGAGTAAGATGCAAGAAATCATGGATAGGATTCTAAGGACAGTGTATGAATAAAAGCAGTAACCAAAATACAATCATTCTCTTCCCTCTTCAGGGAATAAAACAGAACAGTTATGTACCACTGCTCAAGCAGAAAAGGTGGGAGAGGGGTTTACTTCATGTTTTTCTGGCCATGAGGACCTAAACAGTTTGTGTCAGACATTGCAACTCAATTAATCAGGATTTTCTGAACTTCTAATGCTGTACAAACCACGATTTGGCATTCAGCATCTCCTCTTTAATCATCTCTCACCATTGTCTACTGATTTCATAGTAATTGAGAAATCTCCTAACATTATCTGACTGCAACCTCTAGGCATAAGAATAGTCCTGAAATGTATATTGGCATGCAAAAGTAACGCCAAAAGTACAAATGATACAGTGCTGCTATATTAAAAACCATAAGAGATATGGCAAAAATAGGAATACAGATAAAATTTCTCCCTCTGTTCCTTGTTACTATTCACAAACTATAAGACCAGGTTATGTGCAGGGCAACTCAGTATTTGTAAATTCACTAGAATAAAACCTTCTGGATGGCACTGACTTGGAGTCATCTATCATCCAGACAGTGAAAGAGTATTGTGATCTCTTTATTTATACATAAACGTTATCTCAAAAAAAATATTACATGTTACTAGTCATAATACTGTCATTTTTACAAATAAATATACCTCCAGAAAGTTATACCAGAGGACGAAATTACAGAGAAGCATCCAAATGCTACTCAACAGTGAGACCCAGTCGGTGTTTTTCAACTGAAACTTGTCATTTCTGTGTACATTTCCACGCAATGAACAAAGATACTTGGCCAGTTTTTTGTTTTTTTTTTTAGAGGCACTTCAGAACAATTTCATACCCCAACATCATAAAATATCTCAGTATCAGTCTTCAAGTTCTGTTACAGATTTTTTTCTTCCTTTGTAGGACAGATCATTCTGACTTTAAGGGCAATAGTAATTTTCTTAAGTAACTCACTGTATTTTTGCAACATTCCTTAGACCTTGACAGTAGCTGTTAAGTCAGCGTGTAGCCAAATATGTGTCAGCAACCTCAGCCAAGATGCCCACAGCCGTTTACCCAGAAGAGAAACTCCCCTGCTGTATGCAATACCAGCTCCAAAATTAATCAGCATCAGAAAATAGCAGTAAAATAATTCTTGAAAGACTACCAAGAAAATACACTACGGAAGAAAAAAGGACTTGTAAGGTTAATTGTATTAATGCTACATAGTGACACCTAACAAATAAGTGTTTGGGGGCAGCTTCTTGAATGTAAAAATTCTAAAAGGCAGATTAACAAGGGCAGGGTGAGGGGCGTGGAGGAAGTACTTTAGATATTCAGTTGGATATTGCAGTGTTCTGGAAAGAAAATCTTGCATCCATCCTTATTTTCTCTTGCTTCTAGCAAGCACCCTGAAGCAGGAAAATTGCACTTATTCTACCAAACAGGACTTTGCCTAAGCATTTGTAAGAGGTGCCTTCCAACCCCTAACATTCTGTGATTTTGTGAAATTTTCTTCCTTTCCCTCACTCTTTTTTCTTTCTTTCTTTTAAACCTCTCCCAAGGGTTGTGCAGGGCATTGACTGGTCCCTAGTCCTGCACCACTCCCATCAGTCCCTCAGCAGGGTCACAGGGGACTGTGACGAGCAACTGCTACGAGTCTGAAGTTTACTATCCATTCCTCTCCAATATTTATGCATTAGTCTTTGAAGTCATTTGTAAAATGCCATATTCTTTTCCAAATCGAGCAATAGCAATGGAAATGGTTTGCTTAATTTTAACTTTCTGCCATTTACTTTCTCTGTTACACATTTCTCTAACACCGACTGCTTCTTCTAGCTGGATAGTTTAATAACAAAGATAGGAAATTACGGTTCTGTGTGCAGAAAGAGCTGAAACATGGTACTGAATGTACTGAGGCGTGCAAAATGTTAATTACCACAAAAACACTGAAATATATTGCTCAGCTCATTGCAAGATTTTCAATCAAAGCATGTGTCTACAAAGGTTTGTAGATACAAGTAATACCTAGAACTGTCGCCGGAACCAGCTGATGCCCGCACTGGGAATGGACAAGGTGCACGCATTCGTAAGCATCTCCAGAACTGTCCCTTGCACTCTGAAACCAGGCATAACCCAAAAGGGAAAGTGTTCTGACTCTGCCTAAAGTTTCTGACCCTGCATTCTGAACAAAAGAGGCTGTTTGCTAAGCCATGGTCTCCTCGTGCCCTTTTTCTGAGACACGCGTTCCCAGGTTTTACTGATGCAGGTCTCACGTACATCACCAAGTGAAACCTCACACCGCACAGTCCCCAGCAGCTGCTCTGAACAAAGGTTGGTCTTGTGTTCAGGCAAACTTTGCAGCAACAGTGAAAGCAAACATAGGGAGTGAAGTTTCAGCAAAATTCTAATACCTTCATTTGCAAGACCCATCTCCTTCAACAGAGCACCACTGACCTAAAGTACTTCATTTCTCTACTTCTCATCTGGCAGGGCAAATGCTGCTGCCTCCAGCATTCTGCTTATAAGGTGCGTGTTCCTATTAGCAAAACTGAAACGAGGAAAACCTAAACCTCCACATTTGCTGTCTTTCACTTCTGACCTGTTGTGTTGCCTTTGATGCTGTCAATCTTTGGCCGCTCTTGAGAAATCTATGGAAACAGAAATGCAAAGTGCATATTTACTCCAGACAATAGTATGTTCTCTAATTCAAATCACAGCACTTCCAAAAGGTGGGAATACACATACCTGGAAGATGATTAAAACAACAAATAAAATTTAAAAAAAAAAAAAAAGGAAATACATTTGGCTTGCTGACAACATATCAATAGGAAACCTTTGTTCAGGGATCTAAAAATCTAACATTTCCGGTCATAAAAAAAATAAACTGAAGAGCAAACCCTCCACAGTACCAGTAGTTAAACAGACAAATTTCAGTGACTACAAAGACTACACAAGCCATCACTTTACTGAATGGGCAGAAAACTAACACACTATAGGGAATGTTTTCAGTTTCTTACAAAGTTTAATTTCCCCAAACAAAACATTCTCCATCTTAACCTGAAGTACTTGAACAAAGGCTTTAAAAATGAACCACAAGTCCATCATTATTTGAGTATGTAACTTGTAAACACAAGCAATGATTGGCAATGAGAATAAAATGACAAGCACTAAGTAAGCATTATACAAAATGTAAAGATAAATAAAGATTAGCTGTCTGGGAAGTGCACAGAAGTCAGAGGAGCCCAGAAGCCTCACGCTTCCTCATTTATCCTTTAATGGAAAAAACTGACATTAGCTGAAAAAGTATTGATTTTCTGTGCTGCAATCTGCGGGAGCCTAAAAAATTGAAAGTCATTTTTGCAGCATACCAAGATTGTTTAAAAAAAGAAAAACTTCAGAGAGGTCTGCTTGAATTACTTTCTGCATCTCACAACACACATATGCGTTTATTTCTGTTCAGACTCATCTTTCTAAATGAGCAGCTCACATTCGGAAGTCGCACCGTTATGTTTAAATCTGCTTCAGCACCGTTGAAATGTATAACCCACCGTGACACAATCACCAACATAAACTGCAAAAATATTTCACTTCCTGCCATTAAGAAATGGCACCTTGCGTGTCAGTTAGACATAAGACCTGTTAGGAAAATAACTGATATTCCTTGGTACACTTAACACCGTGAACGAACGCCCAGGCATTTTTTTCTCCAAGGTTTGGTTTTTTTCCCCTTTTGTGCTCCCGTGCCCCTGAGAGCCCCCCACCGAGGATCTCCTGAGATGGCAAAGGACCCTCAGGAGAAGCATGGAAGACTCAGCCGGGATGCAGGAGGGGCAGCTGGAGCCTGGGCAAGGGGACATGCCTCTGTCCCCAGAGGGGATGGGTGAGCCTGGGCACAGGACTGCAGTTCAGAGATGGGTATCAGTGCATAGGGAGTGACCTGTGGAGGAGACGCAGAATGGTAAAGAGGGTGAGAGCTGAGAAAGCCTGTCTGGATGCTGGACACCCAGAGGAGTGATGAACACACCTTTTAAAAAATATAGTTTCAAATTAGTTTGTACCCATTACATTTCTTTATAAAAAACCAAATTTCATCTAAAAAGCAAACTATCTGATGCTGGGGTTTTTTTCAGTGTTAAATCACACAGCTATGACACACTTTTTATGGCAAACTACCCAAGAACCAGCCAAGAAAGCAGAACTACACGTTCCTCAGGATATCTGCAGCCTAAAGAGCAGTTTGTTTCCATCAGCTTTCAAGGCAGGAATGTTGCCAGAGATGTTAAAGTATGAAATGAATAAAGCTGCCATGTCCTCCACAAGCATATTCTGCATTTTTCAGCACTGAGCACAGTGTCCACAACCGGATGAAGCAGGAGAGCTTACCACTGAACACATGTAGTGGCATCAAGAAATAAAACTTGTTTGTTCTGAGATACTGCCTCTTTTCTAGAGCACACTGATCGCCTAAGCCCAGCTTAAACAGTTCTGGTTTACTGTATTTAAAACCACTCCAACTGATGTAAATAAGCACACTTCTGTTGCCCTCAAGGGAACATCACCATGTTTATCAAGTCCTTATTGTTCATCTCCACCTATTATTTACAAAGTAATTTTCTTTACTGCTTCTTTTACATGATTTTTACTGATTTACTACAAATAACACAAGGGAAGAAGAATGACAAATATTGAGAAAATGCTGAATCAAATACAGTTAAACTTTACAAAAGAATTCTTCATAACTTAACTCAAATAGTATGTAGAATAGTAAAGAGATACAGGGGAGGTTTATGACTGACAGTATTTGATAGCTTTATACAAAATGATGGAGTTAAGGTGCTCACCAAGTTTAAGATTAAAGCATAAAAGCTCGCAAATACTGAAGAAATCTCTCAAAATTCTGAAGTACGTTGAGGGGGAAGTCTAATAATGAACTTATCAGAAAACAATTATACCAGAAATAGCATAAGGTGGCAGGGGGTAATAACACCATGGCGTTATTCACAGCACGAGCTGGCAGCCACAGTCTGCAGGTATCAGAGGTGAAGGCAACAATCCTTCCCCAGCCCTGTTCACAGCCCTCATGCAATGCATCAACGGCTTGAGTAACATTTCAACTAGTAGGAAGTGTGCACATCATAGAGGACAAGTATGTATCTGGATCTGCAAAGGTGGTACCATTAAGGTAACATGCCTGTTTTACCACCTCCTCGACCTGAACTACTGTTCATAGGTTCATGTTACATTGATTTGGCCAAAATGCTATGAAAAAAAGACAGACAATTATTAATTGGAATTTGTAAATTTTCAAAGTGAAGAATCTGCCACTCTTTCTCCTCTTCCTAGTGCAGCTCACAAAATTTTACTTAAGTTTATAGCACATTTTCTCTTCTCCAGGCAGATGGCCCCACAGCAGCTGGTATGGAAAGGGTAAGAGCTATGAACCCAAGCTGCCACCTTCACTGTTACATTTAGGGCAACCAACTGCTTTGCAGATCTAACAACAATCGTTGCATCACCAGAAATGGAAATTAAAAAGCATATCAAAGATTACTTTTGAAACTGCTCCTATTCCTGAAACTGACAGATGCAGCATAACCACATGGAGCTCTTGAAGTGTCCCATGAGGGTCTGAGGGTTAGCCTTGCAGCCTGACCTGGTTTGAGGCCTCCTACCCCATTAATCCTCAACTCACTTTTCACAAGGAAATGCAACCATTATCTCATTAATTAGAGACAGAAGCCACTCTAATTGTTAACTGCAAGCTCTGTCACACAGCAGTATTTCTGGTGACTGGTGAGGGGGACAGGGTGTGCAGCTACTAAAGAAAATACCTCCCAAATTTTTTTGGGCATTACTGAATCAGATCCTACAAACCACCCCCAGGTGTTATATGCAGGCTACGCTACAAGTCACAGCAGGGACCAGGAGAAGTGGGCTTAGTGGCCCACCATCTATGCTATATCTAACTTGCCAGAGCATGGTTGCACACCCACACAAATACAGGTCACAGTTCAGCAGAGCTATAGGACCTTGTGGGGTTTTGTCTGTCAGAGAATAGGTTATTTTTGCTCATGTTTGTGTTGCCCAAGAACATTAAACCAAGTAGCAACCATGACCTGGCCAGAGTTACTAGAAGTTAGATGCACAAAAAAGCAGAGTTGTCATGTGCAAGCTAGCTTGGGAAGACAACTTGCATTTAGCTGGCTGGAACAGGGGAAAAAGAAGATGGGTTTTATAGATCAACAATCAGTACAATGGAAGACACAGAATTTAAATGGCTACAGAGTTAACCTTCCAATACCAGGGGCACACCGACACATGACATCTAGCCTCATCCTCCAAGTACTCTATAGTTCCATTTCCTGCCCTTCCTATCCTTCTGGTTTGTACAAACAGCTTCTGAAGAAAGCTTGTTTTCCAGAAACAGATTAAAGCCAAGAAACACAGACTTCAAACACAGAAGAGACATAATTACTTCCCAGAGAGATGCATGTGTTACGCTCACACTGGGGTCAGAGGGACCCCAAGATGACACAACACCAACTGCCAGTTTCAGATCTCAACAAGTCACTTTCATTGGAAACATTTTCCTTTTGACCAAGCATCGTTTCCACCACCAGGACTACCTTCTCACCCAGCTGACCTACTCTGCTCTGAAAGAAAGACTTCTCACTTAACAAAACATTACAGCTTCCCATTTACAAGCTGAAAGTCCCTTTTGCCAATATGCTTGCTGCCATTTCTGTATTTTTCCATCAATGATTTTGCCTTTCCAGCTTCCCCCAGAAGATCAATCCTTACCAGGTGGCAATGTGGCTAACCAGAACCCTAAATACAAAGGTATAAAAGAAAATATGTTGCCTCCCCTCCCTTTCCTAGAAGTTTTCCTACTGTACAACACAAATTCTTAGAGAAACTTTTATCTTCTAGCCAAAATTTCAAAATTCATAATCTGAGAAGATGAGCTGCGGTCTATCTGGTTTTGTTTCTCTCCCACTTCTCAAATCACAGTGACATTCCTTTCTGAACAAGACTGAATTTTCTTTTCAAAGAAACAGTTAAAAGTTGCTTTCCTGAATAAGATCACAGGGGCATCAGGTACCCCTAATAGGTCAGGCATGAAAATGCTCATATAGTAGAAGTAGGAGCAAGAGCCCATCTGTAGTCCCTTATAAAACACCTTTAAGAAATGCCCAGGGACCACACTGCTAGGACAGAAAACATCTCCCTGCAGGAAGACAGCAAGAAAGCCAAGTTTCCCAGCAAAAAATTGATTTTTTGGTGGAAAACTTAATCTTTGAGCCTAATGAAAACTGCTACCTGAAGTTCTTGGAACCCTATATTAAGCTCACAATCAACAAGAGATTTGTTTTCTTTACACCTCAAGTTAATGTATCCATTATTTCCTGTAAGAGAAATGCCCTCAACTAGTATTAAAATACATTAACTTTTAACTAAAGAAAAATAAGGAAATTTATTAACTTGGTTTTAAAAATGCATCTGTTCTCTATTCTACAATGAAGCATATCTGAGTATCATTATAAAGCTCTCCTGACCTTTAGAACATTACAACTGCCACACATCCCAGACTCTTACTCTTCTTCAGTCTCCAGCTTTCTCCTCCTTCAGAGCTTCTCTTTTTAAAGTTTTTACAGGTAATAAGTAATGAGATACAATCTTTTTTGTTATTTCTGAGTTGGTGATGGAGAGGCTCACATCAAAACCATTTAAACAACCAGTCTGTAGCTTACTCAGAAAGACAAGCTTAGAAACACAGCAGCCCCCTTCCTGCCACTGCCACCCGTGAGTGTATATAGCCCTCAGCACATGCGGACACATTTTGCATTAGTTTACTGAACTAGCTGGAAGTTCTGTACAATCAATACACACACTCCAGAAAACAAAATTCAGATTTTCTAAACACCATCTAAATTTAACTATAAACATAAAATAGCGGTGTCTGGGTTTTGCATTTAATGCCAAACCAGTTAGAATTATAGAGTAATTTAGGTTGGAAGGAATCTCTGGATGTCACCTGGTCCAATACCCCTTAAATAAAGAAAAACATGTACACAAAAGGAGACACTTCAGCTCTTTAATTTTTTCCCCTCTTTCAATGCTGGGTCTAAAATTTTTATATTCTTCACTTTTTTCTCCCTCAATATCTTAAGAAGTCTATTCAACCCTAAATTTCCCCTAAAAGACAGAAGTTTTATTGTCCACACACAGTAACTCCTATGGTCTTCTCCTATCTTCTACATTGTATGTTTACCTGTCCTCCCCCTGACTGGCTTGTCAGCTGTCAGCACCAAAAGATTGTTCCATCCTTTTTCAGTTCTTCTAAAAGTAATAATCCTGAAAGGGGGATATGCTAGAAACAACATTCACTGGGATGTGTACAGCAGTGGCAGCATCTAAGGAAAGCTTTTAACTTTCCTCATTTCTCTATTTTGACTTACAGGAAACAGCTGAAAGCTGTAGGCTTCCATTTACAGCTCATATAACCTGATACGGAGATAATGAAATTACAAGCATACATAAACTGCACCATTCACAGCACAAACATTACTGTAATTCCATATTCTTTAATATTTCATAATATTACAACTAAATTCAGTTCACAATACCTAGCACCCCATAATGCAACCTCCTCCCCAGGAGATTTCTTCCAGCTGTAGAGTTTCCCTGTCTGTCACCAAATCTGTCAAAAGTCCCACATCCCTCACATGCCCTGAGCATGTTTACTTCGTATTTATATAGTACCTGTTGCTGCTTCCTTCAACATCTAGAACCTTGATAGTGCAAATTCAATTTAAAAAAAAAGCATGCATTTACTTTAGTATTCCACTGGGAAGGTTTTTTTTTTTAAATCTCATTAAAGTCATCTTAAGAAAGAAACACAAGCCTGAAGGAAATTCTTGGAGAAATTCTTTTTAGAAGTACAATTGCCCAGAGTAACATTTCCCATGAAAATTATCTACAGAAACTGCTGCCTTTTCCCATGCCAGCATAGGCAAGAGCTTCAAAACCAGCAAACGTTTAGTTACCAGGAAAAAAACCTGAAAAATAAAGCCTCCCAGTTTTTAATCACCACATACACCAGAAATCTCTCAGAACTATTTTAATTGTTGGGTGTTTTAAAACGCATTAGCAAAGTCAGAGATAATGGACAATTACTTTCTACCACACATGTGAGGCATAAGGGTTAATGAAACCATTAGAGCAGACTTGCTGTATACATACACACACGCCCCTCCAGCAGCGAGGCACTGGCAGCTCCCTTCCCATATCCCACTGCAATACTGGTATCAGTGACAGCAGGTTCTCCAGCGTGGCACAGAAGGGCTGACCTGGACGATTGATGTTCCTTAAGAAAAACAACTCTCCTGAGACAAAGCCATGTGGTACTTAGAAACATTACATTCTCGGGACACTAAAGAAGCATATGCAAAATAAATCCCCAGAGGAAACCCATGCTGACCTCTGGTGTGACAAAACCAGAGCAAAACCATTCCCTTCTGTCACAGTGAGAAATCCAGCGGTAGACTGTAGTGTAGCTCAGAAGAAACGTGAAGCACCAAGGTGTAGACACACACACATGTGCCCCACACAGACACGTGCCAAAGGACTGGAGTGAAGCAGCACTATCAACACCCTCTGCCTTCGTCTCCAGTGTGGATGGAAGGAAGAAATGCCGAAGGAGAGCAGACCATATATCCAGCAGCACTTGCAGCACAGCAAGAGGCAGGGGCCTCCCCTACTGAGGAAGTCACAAGGCTTTATCGTTCTGTAGCTATGGTGGCTTTGCAGTAAGGTCTGAAGGGCTGCTCAGTTAACATCTGTGAGCAACGTTAGGGTTTTGATGGTTGCACAAAAAACACATCCAAAGACATACAGAAAGAATTCAGCCCTTCAACACCCAGCACTTGAAAAAATTCCACTTGTTTCTGCAAGTAGATGAACCAATGTTTTGCTGTTCCTGGGTGGAAGTGAAGCAAAACAAAGACTAGCAAAGCCACAACAGAAACTTGGAGCATCACAGAGTTTTATGAATAAACTGCCAGAATGGGCTAAGAACAAAAAAAGTGCCAACAATAAGACAGACTGCTTACAAAACCTCTAACAGAACAGCTCACAAGCACCATGGAGGATCCAGGAGGGTAGCAGCAAACTAATAGGAAGTGGAAGAAGCGAGCGTGATGAACTAGAGTACAACAAAGGTTCCTCTTTCAGCCCTCAGATGCACGGGAAAATATTTGAAGGGTCTTCAGGCACAAATCCTGACTTATTTTTTTTCCTTCCAGATATACATCCTACCATGTACTGGTACAGAGAAAGTAGTTCAAATATAAACCTCTTTGGGGTGTTTTAAACAATAAATGTTGCACACATCTCTGATAATTTATCTAAACTGTAGAGAAAAGAGAAAGTAGTCATCCTCACGTATAGTTTTTAAACAGAATTCAAAGAAAACTCTAACTCTTAAATATATATATAAAAAAATGTTCTATTAAACGTCCAAGATACTGAGATTCATACCATCCACATCTGCTTAACCTCTAAAGGTCAAGGTCATGTCATTTATACCAAGATTTTTAAAAAGTCTAATTATAGTATCTATGACTATATGGACAGAGGATGGTGATTAGAAAAAATATTCTAAACCAAACATAATTATATTATACAGAAACCATTAGATATTTGATGAGATTTTAATCTTTGAGCTGGTATCATTCTGCAAGTTAATCATCTGGAGAACAGAAAATCTGTTAGGAATGCAATTAAATGTACTAGTTCCATTAAAATTGAGCTGATATAGTTAATTGTAGTCCTAAAATAGCTATTTCCTCACACCTTCACTGAGCATTTTTTTTTCATCCACTGAGTAAGAGTCTATTTAAGGAACAATTTTTCGCTTAAACTCTCTAATAAGATTCGCGACTACTTTTGTTCTGTCACATTACCCCACACAACTTGCACTGCAGTTCGCTGTTCGACCTTGGATTCCTAATTCACTCGGAGAAGTAACAGCAAGGTCTTTTGTCTCAGTTCCTAACAGTCCACAGTATCTGCATTGCTGAAGCTTTGGGGGAGAACATCAACGATGTAGCCTTGCAGCACGCTAGAGCAGTTATAAAATAAAATGACATGACGGGCCAACGGCAAAACCCGCGCCGGAGGGTCATTCTGAGCATCAGCACTTCTGGGAAGCAGATGATTTCCAAACAACTGTTTTAAGGAAACCGTACACATTCAAAGCACCTGCCAGGGTTTTGCAGCATTGCTGGCAAATCGGGCCGTTCCTGCCTTTTTGGGTTTTTTTGAGACAGAGAATAAAGCGAAACCGGTATCTATCCCAGCAGCGGATCCGCTCGGGGACGTCTGACCTACAGTTAGTTCATTCCCACAGACCAGGCGGTTTATCGGGGCATTTTAAATCGCTGTGCACGGGAGGCGGGGGCAATGCGACTTCGGGGAGCGGCAACTGAGCCGCCGGGCTGGGGCTGACACCGGCACATCTCGCTGCGCGGATGCGGTTACGTAACCCCGTTCCCTCCCGGTCCGGATGCTCCGGCTTCGCCCCGGGGTCGGCCGCGGCAGTTGCCGGCGGACCAGGCCACACAGCCAGCCCCCGCACCGGGGCCGCCGCCGCCGCCGCTCCCCGGCCCGCTCCCGCCTCTCACGGCGGCACAGCCGCGTCCCATCGCCCACCCCGGCACCCGGCCGCGCCGCGCTGCCCCCTGCGGGGCCTGGCGCCACCGCGACCCTGCTCCGCCGAGCGGCGCGACCCGACCCGACCCGCTGCTCCGCGGCACGGCCGGCCCCGCCGCTCCGGCCCCGGGCCGCCGGCCTCCGCGCCCCGCCCGTGCGCGCCCCCAGCGCCGCCGCTCAGCGCCCACCTCCTCGCCGGGATCCGCGGCGCATCCCCGCTGCGGCGCGGGAGGCTGCGCCCCACCGCTCCCCGCTCCCGCCCGCCGCAGCTCCCCGCCCGTCTGACGGAGAGAGGGAGGGGGCGGGCAGCCGCGCCGCCGCCGCAGCCCCGCCGCGCCGCCTCCCGCCCCCGCCCGCCGGCCAAGGTGCCCTCCGCGCCGGCCGGCACCCACCTGCGGCAGGCTGTCGCTGCCGGCGGGGGCTGCCCCGCGCCCGTCCCCACCGCACCGGCAGCAGCGGGTCGGGGTCCGGTGACAGGTACCGCGGGGATGGGCCGGGCTGAGCGGAGAGGGCTGGCGACACCGGGATGCTCCCGCCGAGCGCAGCGGCGGGGCGGCGCCGGGACACGGCACCTCGCCGGCCGCTCCCGCAAGCCGGCCCCGGTTCGTCAACTTGACGTCGGCGTGTCGGAGAAACGGGGCAGCGGCGAGGACCGAGTAACGGGCTTCGGTCATGAGATCGGGTCTAAAATTAAACAGGAGAGCACGTGGGCAACAACGGGGATGTGCTCAGGCAAGAGGGACCTCCGTGCCACGGCCGGAGGGTGGTGACAGACAAAGGGATGCGGTCGGGAAGCTCGGGCGAAGGACGGAGCGGGGCTGTCAGCAGCCGCCTAAGGGCCTCTCTGCTCTCTGCCTTGGTAACGGTACTCAGCTTTGCACCATCACCCTGCCCGCAGCTTTCATTGCGCTAGCTGCTTTGTCATCTGATAATGGGAGGTTGTTGAAAAAAAAAAACCCACATTACATACTCTTAAGCATCGCCAGAGAAATTACTCCCTTAGTTTATATTTGCTTTATTTTTTCTGTGGATCCTCCATCACAGCCTTCACGACATCCTTGATGGCTTAGACACACCTCTGGAAACGGGAAGCAGGGCTCTCTTGCGCAGAGAAGCCACGGAGCAGCACAGCTCAGCCTGCTGTGCAAGAGACAGGCTGCAGACTCTCCATTCCGGTTAATGACTCGCCCCTGGCACCCTGGTCCTTCTGCTAGAGCCTGGTCACTCCCAACCCCACGGCTGGCACACCATCATGTCCCCTGGGGGTGGCTCTGAGCCCTCTCCTAGCAAACTGGGCTCCTCCTGGCTGTCCCACTTACATCCTCCAGCTTAACCCTGCTGTCTGTTTCGTGGTAACAAGGTGGTAAGTATACTTTGTTGTCCAAGAAAATCAGTTGAAATCCCTGGAGAACTAGATGTCACTGCCAGCAGACAGCACTTTCAATAAGAGAAGGGGGGTAAATGGCAAATTCCTTGTAAAAGTAGTGAGATTTACAGGTTGCTAGAAATCTAATTATTGAACCTACACTATTCATTAAGCAAAGACAAGCAGGTTAGTTTACGTTTCCCTCATTTCTCAAACTGGCAGTTCTAGATTTGGCAGCATCACTGTCAGCAAAGGATCATTTTGGGCACCCTGGCATGCAAAAAGCCATGGCTGTTTTCCTACCGAATCAGAAACCTCCACAGAAGGTTCCCTTGACACAGTATTTGCACTGTCACCTCTAGGATAGGCTTCTCAGGAAAAAAAAAAATAAAATCCAAAACCAAAACACTACAGAATCACAGAATGTTTTGGGTTGGAAGGGTCTTTAAAGCACCTGTAGTTCTGACGCCCCTGCCATGGGCAGGGACTCCTTCCACTAGCCCAGGTTGCCCAAAGCCCCATCCAACCAGGCCTTGAACACTGCCAGGAAGTGTCTTAAGGACACCATTCAATGATACCAGTCAAGAGGGCACTCGACATCAATGACCTGAAAAAGCAAACCTGAGATAGAAAGAAATTGCAGAAATGTTGTTAATTAACCAACTTGTTTCTGAACAGTTTTTAATACTCTCTAATGATCTTGATACCAAATACTTTAAGTCGCTGTTCTGCAGAGTTTAGGTGGGTTTTTTTACTAATTTGCCTGTGCTTAAACCAAAGAGAAACAAACATATAGAAACTCCATTTAAGTATTTTGTCTATACACATTACATAGACAGTGGGTGACAAATACTAGTGAAGGGTATGCATGCAGATACCCTCCTCATCTTCTAAGCTTTTACCTACATAAAACTTTAGTCCTGAAACAAGCCATCATTTGGATAGCTTCATAGGGACATTTCTTGGACAACTGTAGAAGATTATAACCACAGCGCTTCAGAAACACTGGCAAAAAATGATACAAGCTTATCCTACATAGTCTGTGTAAAGCTTTTATAAATCAGTGCAGTTGTTACCTGATGCCATGAGATTTTTTTTTTTTCACTGATCTTTACTCATAATTTACACCACCAGGAGCAAAGTTTTGAACATCTTAAATGCCAAGGTAATAACTTAAGTAAATAGAGGAAAGGAGCTATATTCTATTTTGTCCATCCAAGAACTTGACCTGTTCTTCTCAAGTTTAGTCTTACTAACATTTAGGAAGCACATTCTCCAAAAGGTGGCTGTAAAACAAAGCTTGATTCTCCATGCAAAAATAAAAGTCCTACAGGTTAAGCCATAAAATTATTTCCACAATTCTTGGCAAGATATATATGCCTTTAAAATGCCCTACTCCAATTCAGGAACAGGGAAATTTACTAAATATAATATGAAATGTTTGCTTACCGTACACTGGGGATAAGCAGATCTCTGGGCACTGAAAATATTTACTTTCAGAATCTTAAGAAAATATTTCTGTTTTCTCCAGTGGTAGCAATATTGTCATTTCTTTGCTGTCATTTGCTGTTAAAGTTTGTGTGTGTTTGGCAAAATTATATCCTAGGGCAAGGCAGAGAGGTAGCAGACACATGTTTTTATTAAAGACTTTTGCAAATTACACCTTTCCTATTTCGCAAGTTAATTTGAATTATGCAAAACTCAGAGCACAGCGGTAGTAACCAGTGAACTGGAAATGCTTTGAAGAACAACCACAAAGTAGAGCACCACAGAGCATCTGATAATAAAACAAATGAGGCAGTGGGAGGCTCATATCAGGCACATGCTCAGAGCCAGCAAGAGGCAAGTGCCAGCGAGAGGGGAAATGGATGTGCCCTGGAGTATGGGAGTGCCAGACATCTGAAGAGCCACCCCGAGAATCAGAAAGCACAACTGCCACCAGGTAACATCATGCTGAGCAGGAAGCCAGCTGGCTCATTCACAGAGACTGACCACCCAACACAACGTTACTTACTTCCTTCCTTGAGTCCTCCACAGGCCTGAATTACTTGGGACACTTCTGGCTGAGCACTGTTGCCCCTAAATAGCCTAAAATTGCTTGTGTGAGGGCCAAGGATCTTCATGGTTTCCTGATAATGCAAAATTACTCACAGTAAGAAAACAAAAGCTGACTCTTAAGCGGTTGCAGAAGGATCTGACAATCGTGAGTGACAGGGCAATGCGATGGCAGCTGAAAGTCTGTGTCAATAACTGCAAACTAATGTAAACAGTAATGAAAATAGCCCTAACTAAACATACATAATAACGGGCTCTAAATTAGCCTTTATCATTTCAAGTCATTGTGAGTAGTTTTCTGCAAACATTAGCTTGCTACTCAGCCATAGTCCGAAAGGCAAACAATAGTAGAAATTACTCCAAAAGCAGCCAAGAACAAAGAGAAGAGCCCATTACATCCCTATATAAGTGTCTCATGCACTTCAGTACTGTGTACAGTTCCAGTTCCTTCATATGGAAATGGGGACCTAGAAAACACATTCTCTGCAAAGATAATATATGCAGAGGTATGGGAATATGTTTGTGTGAGGAGATAGCATCCATCTGGAGAACAGACTGAAGGAGAATTGTCTTCTGATCTATAAAATCCCAAATGATACATAGGAAACAATCACACACTACTTTCCATGATGCAAGACTTCAGGGAAAGTCAGTGAGCAAGTGGGCAGCAGGTTTACAACAATGACTGGGAAGAACTTTCCCATGCAGCATTACTAAGTCAGATGGCTTCCTGCTATAGAGCACTATGGAAGTGAAAAGACACAGGGGTTTTTAAGTGTGGACTGTATGGATGAATGAGGGATAGCTATCAATACTGAGGACAATAATTTCCTTTGCAGTTCCTGCTTAAAAGGTACCTGCTTGCCTATTGCCTGCTGCAAGTTGCTCTCCCCAAGTATCAGTTTCCAGCCACTGTGGAGAGCAGGACAGCAGATTAAATGGACCTTTATGCTGGTCCTGTCCAAGCATTCACTTCTTTCTGCTCAGTTAGGTGCAAGCAACAAAGGACAAGCAGCATCTCTAGGAATGAAAACACACTGCTGCCTTTCCCCATCTTCCCTGGAAGTTGACTCAGACTCAAGTTTATCTTCGTCTCATGGGTGCTTTTCCATTCCATGGAAAGAATTTGGAAAAAAAATATTTCTCTCAGCATTTTTCTCTTTGGTTTCAGTAGTGATAACCCATATGCACTCGTCTGTTCATTTCAGGATCATTCTCTGCTCTCCTTTATACAAGATTGGGGCAGTACATAGCCAGAGAAATCCTGAAGCATAATAACATAACTTATGCATAGAAGAAAAATACTTTCCATATTCATAGATTATCTCAGGGATGAAATCTAAACCATCCTTGGACATCTTGGAAGAGAAATGGATAGTGATTTCTTCTCATTGAAGAAACCGAGAAGGAAATTAGAAACATGCAAAGATGCTCTAAAACTCAAGTTACATCTTAGATAATCAGAATTTATAAGAGTTCTATTAAGAATATCACTATAAAATACAAGAAACTAGAAATCTGAGAAGCAAATCTGAAATGCCGTTTGGCAGAACTCCAAGAGTTCCTGAAGACAAACATATGATAAATCAGCTGGAGTGGTTAAATCTCATATAAACAAAATCTGTATGGTTGATACTCTGTATAGCTAGCTATCTCCACACAGATAAGGAAGCGAGTTTGTTTCGTACTCTATTTCAGCAGTGGATAGTAGTCATGCGGCCTCATCTTCAGCAGAACGCATATTTCTTTACGGTGTAGAATGAAAACCAAAGCAGTATAAACACTTCAAGCTACACTTTTTCAACAACAACAAAAAAATCTAATCTCTGGCTGACAGGGTTGTTACTACAACTGTTACAGTTGGCTGGCTATTACCAGCACTCTAGTTCCTGTTCTAGACCAAGGTCTTTAGATTTTTCTCACAGTAACTCCCCTCCAATAGCTTGAAAAAGGATCAGAGCAGTGTGGTTTCCTCTACAACTCTGAGAACTACCTGATTGACCTTTCCAAAGAAACAACCAAGATTATCCTTGAGGTCATCTGAAACAGGGCAAAATTCCAATAATGTTTTTATAGACAGGCACTGAGACCATCTTTGTACCCTTCTCCTTTAAACAAGCACAGGAAAAACCTACTGCAATACATGTGTAGGGATAACCTGTGTCCAAAATTGTGGCAATGATTTTAAGTGGTTAATCAGGTTTGTTGTCATGGAGAAGGCATGCAGCTAACTTTAGCATCCCCCAGCATTATTATAATAGAAGTTAATTATTTGGACTTTAAAAGTGAAAAACATCAGTCAATACATGTTTTCACAGGCCATTCCATTGCCTTTTTTTTTTTTATCTGATTAAATATAACCTCACTCCTCCTAATCTTGGATGTAACAGACATGTTAGGAGAGGGATCGAGTGTGCCTAGCATTCGGACAATCCAAGTTCTCATACTTAATATAACTTTCAGCAATCTTGCAACTTTGATTATGAAGTTATTTATAATTACAATTTCATAATTTCCAGCAGATATTTGCACTTCCAACAGAGTTTTGATGTCCATGCACATGAATATGCTCTGTTAACATTGCCCTGTATTTCCTAAAATGACATCAGAGAAAGTTTCTCATTGGCACTTTCCATGGACAGAGCTCGGTCAGAGAAGTTGGAAGAATTCCCAGGGTATCTCCTGTACTCCCAGGCTCATGATTTGTAAACACTTTGTCTAAATATAGAGTACGATCTGGTCAGCAGTTAACTCTTCAGTCTTCGTAAGGTCCTGCAGATACCGCATGTTAACTTTTTAATTGAACACTTCACTTTGGGTGAAGCCCCACCTTCCCAAGCCCTACAGAGTCTGCAGGCTTAGAAGAAAAATTCGTAAGAAGATAATTAAGGCTTGGAAGCAGGTGGATGCATATGGCTATGGTAGAGAAAATAAAAGTCTTGTATCAACATTTAATTAATCTCTCAATGTCACATGTGGTTCAAAACAACAGCCCCACCATCTACGAGATGCATGGATTGTGCAGTACAGAAGTATTATTTTCAAGCTGTGATTTACGATGTTTACAAAGCACTGAGGCCATACAGGCCATCATCCCTCCAAGCAGCTCCTCCTCAAAGCTTCCTTTAGAGCATTTATAATCAAGCAGAGTGAGCAGCTGAAGCGTGCTCTGTGTTACGTTCAGCTGCACACTTCTCTTTCCTCTCGTATCCACCAGCATCTCCTGGTGCAGAGCTCCTTCTTTTGTTTCCACAGCTTCAGCTACCAGAGCTGCCTGCAGCATCTGAAACCACCAGTGGGATGCAGCATCAGGCTGGCTGCAGGTGGCCTGATCCTGCTTGGAACCCAAGCTATCTGCCACTGATCCTGACCCTGCCAAAACCAGAGGCTGCGGGTGAGTGACCTGATGGCGACTGTGCTGCAGGTTGTTCAGTGAAGTCAGGCTGCAGCTCGGAGCAGATTGTCAGTGCAAGGAGGAGGAACAGAACCACACACAGAGGGATGAAGGGGACATTGCCCAACAAGAGAAAGGAGCTCAACAGAGCACACACTTTTTAAATTAACAGCCATTGTTTTAGAAGTAATCACCATGCCATAATGTCAGTTATGCGCGTGTGAAATGTGCCCGGTGCCTGACAATCAGCATAGCGTAATGTTGCAACGGCTTGATGGAAGGACTTCCACAGTTCATTGGTGATAGACATCCATCCAAGAGACTCCAAATCCCTACACCCACCTTAACCTTAAAGCATTTGGCTTCCAGAGCACCACAGTGCCCTCCATATTTTCTGTCCTACAGTATGAATCACTTGGATTATCCCACTTTCCCCAATGCCTGAACTGACTTTCTCTCAGGATGCACCCTCCATGCTTTACCTATTATTAGACTGTTTCCTATTCTGTTGTCTCAAAACCAGAAGTCAGGGGTTTTAATCATATTCCTTATTTTTCATTTGTTTTGTTCCCCTTGCCTCTGGTTCTCTTCCCAGCTCACGTTCATTATCTCAATCTTTTAAAAACAAGTTGCAATAATGCCAAGAGATGGTATAAAAGAGGTGTTCTGTATGTGGTGTTTTCAGGTGAGTCTCAAAATTTTCATAGTGGGCATAACAACTTTAAAACTATTTGGCTAATCCAGCATTTGCAAAACTATGAAAAGCCTCTGGAATGCTAGGAAATAAAATCAGAAATAGACATGTGAGACTTGTGCAAGCAAAAAAAAAATGTTTAAAAAATGGTATTTCAAAACTAAGAGGCTATGAAGAAATTAACACTTTAAAAAATAATTCAGAGAAAAGATGTAAGTTAAACTAGAATTCTGTATTTTCCCAGTTACTTTAATTACTTTAAATTATTTTACAATAGTTATTATTTAATAATAAGTATTTTAAATTACATGTTTGAAATGTATATACCTTGAGATAATTCTCTGTGGAAAATAAACAGACAAAACCCACCACAACCTTTTGGTTAAGAAATTCTGTAGTAAGTTGGTTACCTTAGAAGCAGGTTAAGACTTCCAAAAGTGAATTTTGAGTTGCAGGCTCTGCCTGCACAGCCAGGGTACCCGTGACCTCTGCTGTAACGGGGGTTTCCACACAGCGCTGTGGGCTCCATCATCACCCTTGGTGCCTTTGCTCTGATAAGTGAACTTGGCATCGTTGACCCTCCTTCCTTTCACTTATAAACTTTTCTTCAGTTTATCTTGGAGAAAATTTACCAGTTCAAATTTGATGTTCTGTGAAAAACGTGAGCAGAATCTTGTCAGGGAAGGCAGCAGGCCTGCCAGCAGCCTGACTCTCCTCACAGAAGACAGAGGCCCTGACAATATCCTCGAGTTCCCGTGAGACAGGGGTACAAACTGCCCTAAACCAAGAAGGAGTTGTGGAAAGGTATTTGGGAGTAAGCAAACATGTCAAGACCAGCCATAATAAATGGTCAAAACAGCAGATGTGTGGATGCTTTTGGACATCTAAGGTAAACAATGTGTAGCTAGAAGACATGCTTGTCAGAACTGGTTAGTAATTATAAATAATCAGTTTGGTGTGAACAGTGTGTGTAGCCAATTAGCGGGTTTTTAGCTTGCCACGTTTGCAGTAACAAGTGTATATAATCTGTGTGACTTTGTCCAATAAACAGCTTCACCTAAACTTCCTATCGAACTGCGTGTTGCCCATCGCCGATTGCCGCAGAATCTTTGACAAAGTTTGAAGTCAATGTTTAACAAATAGAGGTAGAAAGTTCAGGAGAATAGTAGTGAGAATATAAATGAGTTTTCCTGAACTGGAGCTGGGCACCTAATTGCATGTTGTGTTCGCCTTCAACAGCTTCCACTTACATATGATTATTCCTTCTTATGTCTCTCACTGCTACAGTAACTAAGAGTGGAGGTGCCTGGCATCACTGACATTAGAGGGTATCTCCATAGAGAGAGTAGAAATTACATGGCCGAGTGCCCTGGGTCAGAAAACAGATGGTTAACAGGAAGGAAGAGGAGAGACGTGAAGGAATTCCATTTCCCCTGCGCAGCGCAAACCCGGGCTCGGCCCCTACCTCAAGTACTCTTCCTTTGGTGGTACAAACCACTACTAAAGGTCTCATGTAGGAACCCCAAGACCAGTGAAGGGAACTAATTGTAATCACTGACTCAGATTACATTTGGAAAGCTCAGTCCTCTCGAGAGTAGCCTTTTTTCACTTAATGTCTACATTAGGGTATTTCTGATCATTCAGGCAACATAAGCAAATTAGCATCTTTCTCCAGTTACACAGACTAAAGGCTGCTCTGATGACCAAGTGGTTATGACCTGTAAACAGATAAAATAATTTCTACTGGACATCATTTAGCACGATGTATGAAATCTGTACCATCCCCTTTCCACAAGGGACTAAAGCTCCATACCATGCCCATAGAACCTATGGCAGATGAACACAGCTGAAATTCAAGTCATAAACAGATAAGCATACCAAATTCTACTTACCACCATTCAAGCACGATTAGTCCAAACCACCACACAAAGAACCCAACACTGTTTTAGCCAGTTTACTAACTGTCAGCAAAAGGAATACACGTGAGACAGTTTTTTCCAGTACAGGAACCTAACACTCATCCTCACAGCAGGCATTTTTTTCCTACCAGTGAAATGTAGTACTTAGCAGTAGCACTATATAACAATTTAAACAAGGAGCGATGAATATCATATCCAATCAAAAATGCTGGGGGACTTTAAAATAGCAAAATGTATTTAAACAAGCTGGTATCAATGCTTTTGGGAAATACACTGAACTCTAAGGAGAGCAAGTAATGATTTTGCTTTGAAGAATCTTCTAAAAAACGCTACCAGGAGGACACTACAAATGACTCCACAAGTCACCTGATAGATGCTGTTGAATCACTCTTAAGAAGGAAGGATACTGTCTGCTTGAAGACCTGCTTCTTAGGGTATCACATGAAGTCTCAGTACTGAAAATGAGGAAATTTCTTCCCTCCAAGTACCAGCTCAATTCTTTTCATCAAGAAACCTGTGAACATGCAGGCGAGAGAGCTCCGTAGCCCAAAGCAGGACTACATACAGACACCAATCACTTCGGTTTGGAGTTCTTACACTGTGGAGAGGTTTACATCACCTGAACACACAGACATCCACCTTCTGCAGTAGTCTGGGGATCTTGATAGAGACTCATCAAAAAGGTTGATTCAAACACATACATGAGGTTTGGGTTGGTTTTTTTTTAACTGACCATACAGAGATTCTCAGCATTTGACATGGCCCCTAAATAACACTCCCACCATTACCCAATACTTTTAAGCACTTTCTTAAGTAAAGACAGTAACGATCTGCACGTGCCCCAAAAAGATGCTTGCACTGGCACAGCACCTCGCACCCCTTGTTGACTGTGTTTGAGCTCACTCCTAACATGCAGACACGCCGCATGGCACTGGATCAGCTGCACGTGCCAGGCCTGTTATACGAGCACGGTGTCTCTATCAGATTTGCAGTAGGACCAATGCTTTCTAGAAAGCACTCCCTGCATAGGAAAGGCTGCAAAGGTGTTACTTGACCATTCTGGAGTTTTGAATCTATGGTCACACAGAATTCTTTCCCCTGAACAAATACAGAAAAAAACCCAAATTCTACTCAAAACTTAAGAGTGATGATGAGGGACACAAAGGCCCAAATGGGATATTTCTAGCAAAACCACAGAGCAATGGCCACCACCCTCATAATCAAGCTCTGGGTCAGTCAGAATCCCATTCTCCACAATCAACCATACACCTGTCTGGTACACTATTTAATTTCTAATACCTACAACAAATTAAGCAGGAATTTTACAGCCTACTTAAACCACGCAACCCTGATTCAATTTTGTTCTTCATGCTGAATGAAACAACTGCTCTCAGGGAAAAAACGCTTCTGGTGAGGGATCAAGGGCTGCACTGTAACACATGCACCAAGGGGAATGGAAATAAGCAAAAGGAGGTTTCTTCAGCAACCTGTATTCTGCAAATTCCTAATGTCTGCCAATTTGAATTCCAGTATTGTTTTAGCATAAGAAAAAACACTGCTTTGTACTTTGTTTGGTTTTTTTAAATACAATTCCTGATACTTAAAATTTAAGCTTCTGAACCACATGCAATGACATCCTCATAATACCCTTTCTAATGCAAAAATATGTTTACTGACACCTCTTTTTACAAGAACCAGAAATAGAGAAAACGAGTTTAACATGGCTGTATCTTGTAGCAGAGACCAATTCACTAAATCTTTTTAAAACGTGCGCTGCTTAACAAATACACTGCTTGCAAATGATTTGCTAGTAGGTAGTCACTTGATGTTACTAGATGGCCAACCTAGGCTTGTATTCTAGCAGCATTTTAAGGCAGATAGCTATAAAACACTGAATCATAAAGTTGTAAGGTTTGAGTAAATGTATCTTCCAGTTGAAAAGGCTCTGCTCTTCTGTGCCTTTCTCTTCCCACCCCAACCAGGGGCACTGCTTGAACTGGTACATTTCTTTTGCTGTTGTAGAGTAACGGAGAAAATTTAAAAAGCCTTCCACCAGCAGCTTTCAACTACTTACAACTGGAGGTATTTTCCAACACCTTCTCCTTTCTGCTTGAAAAACAAACAATCCAAGAAAACAAAGCCATCTGTGGTAGGTAAAAACATAGCTTAGAATTAATGCAGACACAAGACAAAACCCCTAATTGTGAGGTGGCTTGCTTCTGCATTCACTCTTCACAGTCAGTGGCTTTGAGCACCAGGAAGGAGGCTGCAAGGAAGGCATCCAATAACTAGCAGCCTTCTTAGAATAAGGAGCTGAAGAAACAGGTGAAGATTGTAGGAGGGAAGAATGACACTGGAGCTCAGCGAGCAACATAGCAACAACTGCCAAAGGGCACCACTAGCCAGTGGGACACAGAACTGCTGACCCAGCAGCTGCACAGCACAAACAACTTTCTGCCCATCCCTCCTGATGGTAGTAACAACCCTCCTGGGAAGGGAAGCTCAGGCTAAGCAAACCTAGCACGGCCAGTGGGGAGGGAAGAAAAGCAGGTAAGTGCATGAAATAAGGTAGAATAAAAGCTCAAGTCCTTTTTGTTAACCACAGATCTAGTATGGACTGCCATTCACTTCATGTCGCCGTGACCCAATCCCACTTACCAGTAACTCCCCCACCACGTTAAAATTGTTTCTCTGGCTGCATCTGCTCTAAAACCCAACTGACTATCCCATGCCAGGTAACTAAGGGGTAATTAATTCACCCCTACCTTAGGGACTGCTTGGAAGGAAAGCTTCCTGAAGGTACTCTGAGCCAGAGGAGTTGCATCTCTCCCCATCCCAACAAGCAAGGGACCAGGGCTGTAGACACTAGGAAGAAGGATGCATCCAACAGCATGCTCGTCCTCTAGTGTGCATACAACTGAAATTTATCCATTTTACTTGTATAAATTATTTTAATAGCCAGAATATTTTCAATTGAACACATAGTATTCAGGAATACATAGAAAAGTATTTGGCATTTGAAAGTTATCTATGCAGCTATCTTCATTTATTCATCAGTGGTGAAATCCTCTTCATCCTGCAGAAATGTTGAATTGGCCAACTCTTAAACAAAATATCCATATATAACTTCTTTTTTAAAAATTTTTAAAAAACAAAACACAAACAACCTCCAATCCCTCAAAACAAAACACCACCCCTAGACTCCATACTTTCCCAACAGTTATATCCAAAATACCTCAGGATAAGAAAAACAAATATAAGAAGCTCTGGTAGTCTGACCCACAGTCAAATGTCCTTTCTACTCAACAACATACAAAAGCATAAATAGTAATTTTGGCCCAAATCAACCAAATATTTAAGGATGTACTTGAATCGCTTTCTTGGTAACAGCTATTTTCTTAACCCTAGCTTCATACTGCCAGGTCTTCTATCAGTTTTTGAAACAGTTATTTAATTTTCTTTGAATTTGCTGGTGTACTTCAGTTTTCAGTGTAATTTGGATCATGAAGAATGTCTTCTATTTCAACAGTTATAATCTGAATTATTATCAATTAACAAGTCAAGCCACAAAATGCCAACTCCTTTATCTCCTTCATCATTGCACTTTCCATCTTAGAGGGGGAATTCACTTAAACACAAGAGCGATTTCTGTAATACAAGATTATAGACTACTACAAGAACAACCATGAGTTTACAGTTTTTAATGCCTAATTTTCAAGACTGCATGTCTACATTTTCAAAATCAGAAAGAACCATATATAGAAAGAAAGAAGATCAACTAAGTAGCAATTAAAAAAAAAGCTGTCACTGTCCACAGGAACCATGTCTAGTCACGTTTTTCAGTCAGTCAGTCAGCTAGCTGAAGGTCATGTCATTTATTTAGTTTCTGTAGAAAAAACACAAGTACAAAAATAGTATCAAAAAGCAACATACCTATTTTAACACATAGCTTTTATAAAACTAATCATTACAGCAGCATATAAGTAAGACTTGTAATATATTTAAAAGTCAAATTTTGATTTTTATATGTGCTTCCTTAGCTTTTAAAGAGGAACCTCTTTCTGGGCAGTATGTGAAAGGTAGCAATTTTTCTGCAGTATACTGTTGAAACAAAATATAGTTAACTTTTTTATTCTGGAGTATATTTCAACTATGATACAATTACTTTTTTAAATAAAAATTTTGCAGAAATAAATTTTAAATACAGATATATTACAATCCTGAAAATTATAAGTTCAACTAAAAACTCTAATCAAATCAGGACATTTTTAGGACAAAGATAATAAAAGACAACAATAACCAAGTATTTCCTGACAGAAAAAGTGTTTTCAACTTGGTAACTAAATGATTTTAAAACTACACCAAACCTTTTCAGAAGGGAGTAATACAATGAACCCACTTGCTGTGGGTTAAAGCCAATCAGTAACGACTATGAAGACCCACAAAATTCAGCCGTAGGTATCTTATGTTCTGCATTTTTAATATACTCCTAAGGACTACCTGAAAGTCTTAATGAAGAATATTTGGGGTGGGTTTTTTGTTTTGTTTGTAGGCTTGATTTTGGTTTCTTTGGGGTGTGGTGGTATTTAACTAGAACTACGAGATTGCAACGATGAGATGAACTGGAATTCCACAATACATTCTGAAAGATACCAAATTCTTTCCTTTTCTATTTGAGTGATACAATTTACACAACAGGCATCAGACAATTGCAGTGAGGTTCTCACTAAATGCTCAAAGCAATGCAAAAACCTGAGTAGAGAGCTGGTCAACACCAAGAACATTAACACAGTTTTTGCTTTTAGAAACTGCCTGCAAGTTGACACTGTAGTTGTCTTCTTAAGCCTAATCCAACTCAAAGCAAGATGTCTTACAGTGATTATTTCAACCATTAATACTCACTTAGAGTAACACATGAAATCCTCACCCCCCCAGAAAAACCACAAAAGTACATAAAGTTCTAATGTA
The DNA here is from genome assembly GCF_964237585.1 of Gallinula chloropus. Lineage (NCBI taxonomy): Eukaryota > Metazoa > Chordata > Aves > Gruiformes > Rallidae > Gallinula > Gallinula chloropus. The sequence goes on along the minus strand of NC_140090.1, from coordinate 24,690,747 downwards.
AGTTTAAGAGAACCTTATTGGTCTGTATTTCTATCATTTCTCTGCTACTTTTATCTAGTGATATAAGCAATCAAATTTTCATTGATCTGTAGGAGAGCCAGAGCCTGCAAAACGTATTGGATGGATTAATTTATGGTATTAATACACATGCATTAACATTTTCCTGATAAACAAAGGCTCTAAGATAACTGTTCTTGTGATCAGAGAGCATAATCAGTAGTATACAGTTACCATAAAACACTTACGTAAATAATTTTAAGATATAAGTAAAATTTTTTTCTTAAGAAAAATATTATTGGGGAAATAATCTTCATATAGATTCCATTGACTTTGCATGCCTTACCACTTTAATCTGAGAACCTTGCATAGGAAGACTATTGCAGAAATCCAGTCACCTTGTTAGAGACAAGAGGAGAACAATACAACAGGACTTTATAAAGGGGGGGGGGGTTTAGAGGCAATGACTTCCCTAAGTGAAAACTCAAGTAAGTTTTTGCTAAGATTATTTCTTCCAGCTACAATTCAAAGAGAACTACAGCTAATATTCTTGCATCTTAAAAAAGTACAATTTTAGAATTACATTCCCTTTTACATGCATGATTTAAAGCTTTAAGTGAAAGAAAAATGTAAGTCTCTAAACTACTGCAAAACCCATTTGTCAGTCCGTCCAGCACACAGTCAGAGTAGCAGACCTGATTTAAATGGCCAAGCCCTTCCAAAGAGCAGCACAGATAGACTCTCTTTTATTTATTTCATTTGAATTTGAGAAACTGGCTAAAGGACAAAAAGAGTGTTTTGTCTGTCCTATCAGCTAGATGCGAAGAGACTCTGACCTGATATACAGGATGTAACAAGATGTAACACAGTGAACTGAGAAAGCTCTTCTACCTGTGTTATTTGCATCAGAATTATGAGGAATCTGGCTGAGACAGAGTTAGGGTGCCCACCTTCAAGCAAACCAAATGCAGTACTTTATTATTTGAATCTTTACAGAAATGCAAACACCCAGGAAAGGACAAAGACCTTTGCTGTAATTTTGCATGGGTAAATGGACTTTTCTTCCAATATGGCCTTAATCCTCCAGTTTTCTAATTGGGTAAAATGTCACAACAGCAACAGTCTAGGTCTTACTCCCACCTTGTAAGAGAATTCAGGATTTTAAGCAATCAATAATAGGTATATATTTGAATTTTCAAACACAGTTTGAAAAAAGTTTTAGCCTTTTGAAAATCCTGTCTGAAGGCAAACTCCACCTTTATTCTGATGGAGACTTTGAAGAATCTTCTTCAAAAATCACACTAGGAAAGTGTGAGCTTGTATACGTGTACATGTGCATGTGTGAATTAAAAGTCTTAGCTGGAAAACCAGAAAAGAACCTCCCAATCTGACTACTCTTACCTTTGCTAAAGAAAGGAAAAAGTAAGGATACATCACCTTTATCGTTTTGGTTGCGTATCATATCTACACTTTTCTAGTAAAAAGCAATCAAGACAGACCTGGTATTACATTACATCTTACATCATAGTTTTTCCTGTAGTGACCAAGAGACTGGACTTCTATTATTGGAAGTCACATTAAAAGCAAACAAAACCTTTGTACAAAGATAAGAGCATGGGTACAAGTCACTTAAAATTGCATTCAGAGCTGCTAATTGAAAAAAGCTTCAAGTGAGTTTTAGGTACAATTCAATACAGAAAAAAGAATGCCGGAATTTTTTTTTTTTGTTTTTGTTTTTGTTTTTTTTTTTTGTTTAATAGAACATGAAAAGTCCTTAGGGAAAAAAGAAGAAAACATCATGGGGCAAAAATTTACTTTTGTCTTTACCACTCCCATGTCACAAATATCTACACAGAGAAAGGTACAGTGAGTGAAACTTAGAAGTAAAAAGAGATGCAAATAGAGTCAGGATAGCGTGTGATGCTTTCTGAACAAGTTAAAGCAAAACTGCATGTCCTCTATACAGGTAATGTGAGTACTGAAATAATTTGGAAGCTACAGAAACATTTGAGAGTTATTTTGCAGAAAACAGGGCTCAACCTTTCCTCCCCAAACTACCTCTCCTCTGGTAACAGTTCTAATGTAAAAAAACCCAAACCAAAACAAAAAAAAAACAAACAAACAAACAAAAAAAACCAAGCCACCAAACTGGTCCATACATAATTTGAATCAAACCATTGTTTTAAAAGAAAAAGTGGACTTTTGTCCCTGAATCTTGTAAACCTCGCTACAAGATCACCCAGCTTTCAAAGGCCATAAGCAACAACAAATACATTTTCAGAATAATTAGATCTTAAACATACACCTCAATCCCCCCCATAACAAGCTCTGCAATATTTTCTTCACTATCACACATTCCAGCTACACCTGATTTTTGACCATCCAGATGACCCAAATATCCCAAACCTTTGGTTTTACCTGGCAACCTTTCCTGTGCCTCCCCTGTCCTTTTTATTTACCCCTGAATTCCACATCTTTACCCCTCACCATTGGGAGGGCATGCATTTTTAATGAAAGAAAGACACACACAAGCTGATCTCAGTTCCATTGTTTATTTTTGCATGCTCTTTTCAATGTTAACTGAAACTCTTGTACATAAAATGAATATTTCTATGCATACCCAGATTTATGATAATCAACTGGTTCATATTTGTTCAAAAACTACAAAAATAGTTTTTTTACTAAAATAAAGTGTAAGTTTGCATATATAAATATATACACACCCCCTATATACATATATACACACACTTCTCAATTAAATTTCAAGATGTTAGCTAAAAATTAGGTATGAACATGTAATGCCAAACTCTAACTCCAACATGCTTTGCTGTTTCAAGTATCTGAACTTTAACAGTTGAGACTAGGTACTCACCTGTCAATAAGTTCTCTGACGTTTGTTAGATTCTTCTGTAGGTGAGTCAGCCAGCCTTACTTTAAGCCTGACACCATTCACAATCTTGCCATGTAACGCAGTTATGGCATCACTGGCACTTGCTCTGTCTGCAAATTTTGCATAGCCCACATTTTTTCCAGCGACAAGGTAAACTTTTATCAAGTGTCCAAAACGACTAGGGGAGGAAAAAACAAAAAGTAATTTGCACGGTTTGCTGCAAAATATATACCAGTAGGGTTTTTACCCAGTGAAAAGCCCAAGACACGAGCAGTCAGTTTCTTCAGGAGAATGCTGTGGGAAATGGCATCAAAGACTGAAGTCTGGGTAGATAGGATTTGTTAGCTGTGAAAGTTATATTCTCATACATATATTATATTTTCTTGTGTTGCCCTCCTCTAAAGCTCCCATTTTTTGTATCCTATTCTCTAGAATTCCAGGCAGAATAGATATATAAATCAAAAGTTCATAGGGAGGTAGTGTGAAAGGACAGTTGAAACAGTGTCAATAAGCTACAAATACCAAAACGTCTCAGGGCATAGGAGAAAAAACCTCCCAATACTTATTCCCCTAAGTTACCAGGGAAATTTATCAAAATACTTAAATTCCTTACAAAAATATGTATTTGAAAATGCCAAATAAATTATGCTATAACAACAGTAAGGTTTGGTTAGGAAGCTAGACATTTTACTTTAGCTTACATTATTCGATAATAAAGCTGCTATGCTGATGATATGGCACTTACTTTTCAAGGTGAATTCCATTACACGCTTGTTTCAAAAAGCAACTGTTACCTACTGACCACTGAACTGTCTTTTCTGGACTTTTCATGATAACCATCTTTCTTTTTTAAATTATTTTCAACATTTATTTGAAACGTCTTTTTTTTTTTTTTTGCTAAAGAACACTTATTTGTAAATAGAATCTTACCAGAACACATCCTCCAACACATTTACAGGTAAAGGATGTGGATGAAAATGTATGAGAAGCCTTTCCTTCACAGAAGTATCAGGTGGCACCTTTTTTTTGTGTGGTGGAAGTATCGCATCTGTTTGGGGCAGAAGTAACTGTGAGCCAGAAGTTCCTCCAAATGCCTGCTGGGACAGGGGAAAAATACGCAAGCATTAATTAACGGATGGGGCAGCAGGGGAAATATTACCTTATTCACAATTTTGTTCTTATTCATGACATAAACAGGCTCTACCAGTTCTTAATTAGTTTACGTTTGATATTTCATTAAATTGGACAATAAATCAAGGTAGGTTGGACAACTTTACAGGGAATAAAAACGTACAACAAACCAGGGGGGCACGTTAAAAATGTAACATCCAGAACAGTTACATAAGGAAGTGAGCAATGTTCTTCATTGGCACACCAGAAGTGCCTTACAAATCAGAAGAATATTAACAGTATCCATTATATTAACTTACAGGAGGCGTCCTGTACTGCTGAACAACTGCATTGTTACTGCGCAACACTGAGGACACATGTGCTGTTACCAACTGTGTTGCCATTTTTCTGATGAGGCTGCAAGCAGAAGTGACAATATACTACTTTAAAGAAAAACCTAAGTTACAGTAAGCATAAACTCAGAAAAAGAAAATAAATTTTACTGCACTTCTAAAAGATCCCTGCAAATCTGTAAACTCATGTACATAAAGAAAAAACAGGCTTTCGTGATGCTCTAGACGTGATCTGAAAGCACGCATGCTACCTGCAACTCACCAAAAAGCTTCAGGTATGTATGTATGTGTATATATATATATATATATATATAAATAAAAACTCCTGGGTTTTTAATACTCTGGCAGGTAAATTAAAAAAAACCCAACCAAACAACTCTACAGAGCCCACTACATTTTGTGAATGGCTCCTGAAAGGCAAAAGTGACAGAAAAAATTTAACCTGTTTCAGTCAAGAACACAAAGATTTAATTCAGAACTCTGAATATTATCACAGGAGGTTTACTTCCAGCTTTCATTTTCCAGTAATTTTTCTCAGTTCTCTTGGGGAATAAGAGAAAGCAATTGCACTTTTTGCACAGAACCACAGCCCATGTTGTAGGGCCATAAAACAGTAGGAGTTATTGAAGAATGAAGGAAATTTTTTGCAAGAAGAATGGTTGCAATTTGTTTTAAATCATGCGTGCACTTCCGAGGTGAATCACCCCACTGACCCTCCTCAGTGTGCTCGCTCATATTCCAGAACAGGTTTGACAAGAGCTATATTCCTTTAGGATGAAACTACGCCAAAATATTAACTGCAGGAGCGTACCTAAGCCGCTCCAACTTGTAACAGACATTCAAATCACAGGAACAGATTAGAGGTGGTCAGAGTAAAACCTGATGACCCCAAACAGTGGGGAATATCAGATCCTCAGCACACAACAGTTTTACTCTACACATTTCACAAGGCTCCTATCTGCAGCACTGCAAACACAACTAAGCGGTGAAGTAGATAAATCAGGTTTTAATACAAGAACCTCATCAAAAACATATTCCAGCCTTATTACACATTAGAGACACATTTACAGATTCTTGCCAAAAACAAGATTTCCAACTTATATAAGAATATATATTTTAATGTTTTCTTTATCAAAGACTGCTAAGTTTTAAAAAGCTTATTCTAAATGTTTTAAAAAAAACAAAACACTTAAGTTTCAGAAAATACTATCTATAAGTATGAAACAAAATCAGTGACAGTGCTGTTACTTCTTCAGGTAAAATTTAAAACAATAATTTTGCTTTCTAGAACACCATCTTACAACTCTGTCTCTATGTATTGGTACTTACTCTGAGCTATCATTTCCATCTTCTAGGAAAATGACAGTTAATCGATTTCCAGGTGGATACTCAAAACCATGTAATTTATACTTGGCATATATAGCTGATGCAGCAGTACTGTACTGAACCACAGCATACCCTACAAATACAGCACACACAGTTTTGGTATGATATGGATAAATCCTAAAAACAAAGTACACTCAAAGCAGTATGACTAAACTGCACGTTGTCAAGCATGATATAAAATTCTGAAGTCTTTTTACTACAGAGTACATCACTTAATAGCAGCATCAGTAGCATTTGTGAAGAAAACTTCAGTGGAATTAACTAGTGACAGATAAGCTGTATTTATGCTAACCCAAAGAGATGGTAACAAAGTAATACAAGTAAAAACATGTCTTCTTCCCTAACCCTGAATTAGAAACAAAACCATATAGAGTTCTATTTTAAAATGCAATTATCCCAACAGTGAATCACAAGTACTATAAAGTTACATTTTAACACTCTGAATCATTTAGATTTCAAGCTTCTTGGAGAACAGCTCTTTCACATTTTTCTCAGCAAGAGCAAAACAATATGACTGAAACCAAAACAATCCTTCCAGTACAAAACATTGTTTGTTTTGGAATGATTTAATCCCATTTACTCATGTCAGTTTCTACACACAGAGACACAACACCCTACTTCAACTTGAAAACTCAGAAGATCTGTTTAAAGAACATAAAAGCCAGATGTCTAATATTTTTTTTAATAACTCAATCCAAACGTATTAATTCAACCAAGAACCACTTCTTACGGTTTTGATGCTGTCTTCACTGAGATTCTATTATCTAAAAATAGAAGTAAAGTTACCTATAAACAGGGGTTCAAACAAAACTAAGTTTATGCAGAGACAGCAGCAGCCTTTCATGCCTAAAACGCTAATTCTTTCCAACAAGCATACTGTATTTGCAATGGAAATGAACTGAAGTACAATTAAGGTGCCTTCCATGCACAGATAGGAAAAAAAAAAAAAGTCTTTTCATACTTTTTACTTACCACTGTTAGTATGAGGATCCCTCTGAACATCACAATATTCCAGTCCTGGCACTAGATCAAAGAGGGCAAACAGCTGCTCTTGCATTAAGGGAAGTTGCGATACCACTGACAGACGTTTGGAGACCGACTCTTGAATTCTGCTCTCGTTTTTTTCAAAACTACAAAACTCTGGCTGCCCACCTCAATAATCAACACAAAAATAAATAATTCAAGTCATTTCACTAGCACGTCTTCATTTCACACATATTTTTAACTCAAAAGTAATCTAAGTAAACTATATACTGAAGTGTTTATTTTACCAATGCAGGTCACAAAATTAACAGCCAACTAAAGCAAAATGAACCATGAAGCTGAAGTACCTGACTTATTTCTATCTCCAACATCCAATCTACTACGTAAGTGTTGATATAAGCCTCTGTTAGCATCCCTTCTTCCAAACTGCATTTTTACTTTGCAACCATAATCAAGCCTACAAATCATTTTTAGTACAAAAAGCTGAGACTTACAAAATGGTAGTATGTTTCCTCTTGGTTCTTGCCTCGTGTTATTACTGTAATAATCATGTTCAAAAGACTCAGATGATTTATTTTTAGGTTCAGCCAAAATAGCCCTGTAGCCTGAAAAAAACGAAACAAACCAACCACACATATAACACCACCTTAGCACATCTGAACTATCTGACCAGATCTGTACTCTTCAAGTGCCATATTTAGAAACATATTGTTCACAAAACTTACGAAGTGCTGGCTTTAGGGAAACAACTCGTAACTCCTGCAGTCTGTCATAATAATTACGTCCAAGTTACAACTTCTACACAGAACTACTCGTAGTCATGAGCTAAGCACAACACAGCCTACTTGCTGTGTGTGTGACTGAGCACTGGCACAGACTGCCCAGACAGGCTACGTACATTATGTCCTTGGAGATACCCAAAAGTCATCCAAACATGGTCCTGGACAACCAGAGTGCTCAGGTGCTCTTGTCTGAGCCTGGGGGTTGGACAAGATGATCTCCAGAAGTCCCTTCTAACTTCAACCAATCTGTGATACTTGGCAGGGTTCAGAGGTACTCCAAAAGCAATCACCTGAATGTCCATGCTGTAATAGCAGTTTATGTAGGTTTCGTACTGCTCTAGGTTTTTGCTTTTACGAAAGAAATACGTATTACTCTCAGGCTGTCCAACTAATTTCATTTTAGCCTCACAGCATAAAAAGTTAATTGAGATTACTTAGCAGGTAAATTCTAAGTCATATTCCTATACAAGAACTGTCACAAATATAATTTTTGTAGAACCACTCACAATAGATGTCATGTAGAAATATTACATATATTACCAGGTGTTGTGTGTGTGGTCAGCCCACACAACAACAAAAGACTAAACACACCCACACACCAAGTTGTTTCGTATTTGTGATTAAAAGGACATTGAGCAGGAGGTTGGATTGGAAGGTTACTGTTAAGTTCCCCAAAAGCCTTTCTTCTTAAGGAGCTTCAGCCCCTGACCACCTTGGTGGCCTTCCACCAGACTGACTTAAATCCATTAACAACGTTTTGGTACTAGAGCATAAATGACCAATGGGTGGTCATAAAGCATACAAAGTCATCCTGTAACAGATAAATCACGACATAAAATGGAAACAAACAAAAAAAAAAAACCACCCAAAAAAAACCCTGCCAAACCCCATACTTCAGTTAGGATACACTGGTTCTTCAGTAAGTGCAATCACAACAGAATCACTAGGGATTACTGGTTTTACTTGCAGTTTGGTCCTGCAAGAATGTCATCTGGTGCCTGCTCTCAATGACTGTTAATAGTACTATTTTTTTAATTTGCACAGAACTTTATCTCAAGATGTTTTTACATCTGTCCTGGTTTTGGTCAGGATGGGGTTAACTTCATTTGTAGCAGCGGATGGAATGCTGTGTTTGAGAGTTAAAATGAAAGCAGTGCTGATAACACCCTGATGTTTTAGTTGCTGTCAGACAGTCAAGGACTTGCTCAGTCCTTCACATTTCTCTACTCATCAGAAAGGAGGGGCGAAGCCAGGACCGGTGACCCAAACGGGCCAAAGAGAGTATTCCATGCCAATTACGTCCTGCCCAGTATAAAGGGGGGCTGATGGGAGGAGGAGCAGGGGCGGCTCTGGGATGCACAGTTTTTGGGGGACGGTCGGGTTCTGGGACGGCTCTGGGTGACACGGCCTGAGCTGTGGGTTCGGTGAGAAACTGCATTGTGTATCAACAGTTTCATATATTTTTTTGCTCTGAAGTCCTGTTAGCATTGTTATAAACTATCCTTATCCCAACCCACGGGCCTTTTGGTTTCTTGGTTTTGGGGTTGTTATTTGCTCCTTCTTTTTCCCTTCCCTTGCCTCACACTTCCCCCCCTCCCTCAATTCCCCTGCTCTTTTCCTTTAGAGAGCAGGCAGCTGCATGGATCTCAGCTCTCAGCTGGGGTAAAACCACGACAACATCATAAATAATTTACCTGCAAAGAAAACTAAAAATTAAATCTATGTTAATGATGATACACACTTAATGTGAAAAACTTGAATGAACTCAGTCAGATTCTTACTTCGATCACACTCTTCAATTGCTCGGGCAGCTTGCGATGGTTTTAAATACCTCACATACCCCAAACCTTTACTTTCTCCAGTAGTCTTGTTTTTAATAATGCTGCAATATTCAATGTCTCCATACATCTAGAACAACAAAAAAACGTATTAATTTACGCTGTGTCAAAATGCATTAAAATGTTTCATGTGTTGAGACCTTCTGACAAATTACAACAAAGGCAATTTAAAATAGCAACAAACAGCCAAACAAAACAGTACCTTAAACTTCTCTCGCAGATCTTCCTCTGTATAGGATTTTGGTATCATAACGAAGATTCGTGTAAGCTCCTCATCTTCAACATCTCGGTGGCTTCCAGAGGCTCTTGACTGTGCAATAAATACCTAATGAAACAATTTCACAGGTTATTAATTACTGGGGAAAGGGTCTTAACCACATATCAACAAGCAACAAAAACAGTTTTAACAAGTCTTCGTATTCATTTCACATTAACTAGCTTTCCAAATACGGGAGGGGAAAAAAGCAAACAAAAACTTCATCTCTGATCACAAGTGCATCTGTGACGCAAATACAATACATCCCAAAACGGTTTCCTAAGCAAGACGGAGGCCACCACAAGTTCTCACTGGGTGTACAGATGGGCAGGAACAGCAAAAAAAGCCTGATTCTGCAGCACTCCCAGTGTCACAGGTGGCACCTGAGGTAGTAAAAAAAAAATAATAGAAATAATAGGAAAAAAAAAATAATAATAGAAAGCATTACTGCAACAGGCAGTTGCAGTAGTAACAAAAAATAAGCATCCAAGCAAACAAGCCTAGCAGCTTATTAAAACCTTACTACTGCAGTTCATTGCTCAGTTGGGATGAAAACTTCAGGTCTAGTGCTCTGTGAAAGTTTGGAACTTTTAACATCTATGTTCATTTCAATAATTACAGATTTTATCTCAAAGCGCACCCCAGTACACAACCAGGGGAAAAAAAGAACCAAAAAAACCCAAACCAAACCACCACCATCAACACAAAATCCAAACCACCAAAGAACAATGAACAAACCAAATCAGAACAACCAAATATGAAAAATACAACTTTCAAAGTAAGCCTCATATGCAAAAACAGGAACTAGTATCACACAGCTCTTAAATTATTTTCCTAGTAGTCATGCAAGGGAGCAAGGAATACAACTCGTCTTTTGGCTTCTGACCGGGTCTTCAGAAAGTATTTTATTGACTCAGTCGCATTTTCAAATGACACACGTGGAATCTTCTTTTACTGTTCAAAGTCATTTGTATCTTAATAGTGCTTGGGGAATATGAAAACAATTCAAAAGGCTGAAAGCAGACTGTCAGTTCGACAGACAAAAAACTGTTTTGAGAACATACACTACCTACAAACTAAATATAAACCAGAACTGAAACACAAGTATGCTTATTCACATCGACATTAAAACGTACTGTTTTAGAATACTACCTCAAGATTCTCCCAAGGTTTAAAATCACAGAATCATAGAATTGTAGGGGTTGGAAGGGACCTCAAGAGATCATCAGGTCCAACCCCCCTGCCAAAGCAGCTCCCTAGGACATATCACTCAGATAGGCATCCAGGCGGGTCTTGAATATCTCCAGAGATGGAGACTCCACCACCTCCCTGGGCAGCCTGTCCCAGGGCTCTGTCACCCTCACTGTGAAAAAGTTCTTCCGCATGTTGGTGCGGAACTTTCTGTGCTCCAACTTGCAGCCATTGCCCCTTGTCCTGTCCCCACAGACCACTGAAAAGGGTCTGGCTGATTCTCCCTGCATCCCCTGCTTCAGATAATTATAAACTTTAATTAGGTCGCCCCTTAATCTTCTCTTCTCAAGGCTGAACAGTCCCAACTTACTCAGCCTTTCCTCATAGGGGCGATGCTCCAGGCCCTTAATCATCTTCGTAGCCCAAGCACCCCACGCACAACCTCCCGCAACGAGTTTCCTGGCACCACGTTTTCTCCAGGCCTGCTGCCGCTAATGCCACGCGTGGGAACTTCAGGGACCCACCACAGCTCCTCCCGAGGAGCCCCGCCAAGCTCGCAAGCCCCGCGGCCCGACACCGCCCCACGTCTGACCCAAAAGGGCGGCAGCACCGGCGCCAGCAGTGCGTGGCGAAAGCCACAAGCCGCGGGTTTGACGCTTTCCGCGGCGGCTCTGCTCGCTGCTAAGCGAAGCGGCCAGCTCGCTGCAGGCCTTCCAGGGCTGCTGCTAGCGGGCCTCCGGCACCGGCCGCCCGCGCAGCCCGTCCCCCGTTAGGGGCTTCCCGTTACCTCGCGCAGGCCACCACAACCTTCTAGGCGCAGCGGCCGAGGCCTGCCGCTCTCCGCGGCCGCCATGCTGGGGAGGGAGCGGGGGGGCAACCCGTCGGCCCTGCTCGCTCGCTCCCGGCCCCGCTCCTCGCCAGGACGGGGGCGACGCGGCCCAGCGACAGTACCTTGATGGGCTTCGTATCGGGGATCAGGCTGCGGCCGTGCATTTCTTCCATGGCCCGACAGGCCTGCGAGCTGCGGGCGAACTTGATGAAGGCGATGCCGCGGGACTCATTGGTGCGCCTGTCCCGCAAGAGCCAGATGTTCTGGATGTCCCCGAAGGGGGAGAAGCGCTCCCGGATCAGCGCCTCCCCGGTGTCCTTGCCCAGCACCACGAAGACGCGGCTGTTGGGCGGCTCGTCCAGGCACTCGGCCGAGAGACGGATACCGCTGCTCTCCTCCATAGCGGGGCCGCCGGGCTCCCGCGCCATCGGAGACACCTGGCTCTTCTCTGGGGCTGGCGGCGAATGGCCACAGTGCCCTTTCCGCTGGGGAGACAACATGTCCTGCCCCCCTTCCTCCTCCTCTTCCTCCGCGGCGGCCGCGCCCCCCTCGCCTCACCGCGCCCAGTCAGGGCCGCGGCCTTTCCTGCAGCGGGCGGGACGCCACGGCTGCTCCGTGTCGGGCTTCAACGCTCAGCCTGCGGAGCGGAGATCGATGTCGCCTTTGGCCGGCCTGCGCAGAGTTCCCCAGCGGGGGCCTGTGCGGGAGAAGCGCTTCCTGGCCTGCCCGGGCTACGGCCTGTCTGCCCCGGAAGAGACAGGCACCTGCGCCCCGGCACCGGGTGGGAAGGGCTAAGCAGGGAATGGAGGGCTGGCGCCGAGGAGGGGCGATCCCGGGCGCCAGCTCTCCCCCGGCAGCGTCCGGACAGGGACGGTGTCACAGGGACACCGATCGGGAGGAGATGCCGGAGGTCAGCGGGGCCAAGCCCCTGCTCGGGCAGGACCACCCAAAGCCGGCTCCCCAGGTCCATCTCCAGGCAACTTTTGAACGTCTCCATAATGCGCAGAAACCGACTTCACAACTCAGGAAGAGTTATAGAGAAGGTTATAAAGAAGGATAAGAAGAATTATAAAGAAGGATAATCATTCAGGTCCCATCCTGGATCTCTCAGGGGAATATATTGTTCCGCCCGTCCCCCCAAAGTTCCTACTGTAATTTGAGCTTGCACCTGTGTTTTCGCTATTTTCAAAACCAACTGCTTTCCGTCTCTGTCATTGCATCTAGCATTGCATCTATATCCTGCCAGTCAGGGTCCTGGGTTTTAACAATTAGTTCAAACTGCTTGGCGATCCATGAAGGGTCGTCCCAATACCCTTTTACCACTTCTTCCACGCATCCAAATCACTCATAGTGAAAGGGCCTTATTAATATAAGTTGGTCCCTCAGAGCCCACTGCCTGCATCAGGGGTGTCTGGATTATGGGGCCCATCTTGCTACAGGTCCTGGATGTAATAAGGGTAAATCCCTTAGCCCCTTCTTGCTTCTCTACCTTTGATTTCCCCTTTGATGTTTTTGTATGGTTAGAGGAGGGAGGGGGCATGAAATCCTCAAGTCTCTCCAAATCCACTGTCTGATACATTTTGTCTTTGTACATCATTGCCCTACACTGCAAGCTGAACAGCGTGATTTTAGCTTCCCCAGGATCCTGTGGGGGAAGTAACCCACAATCCCTTTGCCATTCCAGATGACTTTAAGGGTAAAGAACATATCTGCATATGAGGCCGCATCCCATTTTCCTTCCCTTCTTAAAAACAGCATTAATTGTAGGATAGTATTATAATTTAGAGTTCCATGCAGTGGCCATTTTTCCCTGCTGTCTAGTTTATAAAGTGGTCACCATTGATTACAATATTTGATGAGAGTCTTTTTGCTCTCTGTCCCTCCTGTTCCCACAATATCCTTCCAACGTGCTAAAATGCATCCTAAAGGACTCTTCAGGATTCCCCCTTGAGTGTTGCCCATGGCTTCTAATCTTTCTAATAGTTATTTGGTTCCCAAGTAGTCGCCGATCCCGTTCAACAATCCCCTCTCACCTATCCTCCAATATTTCCCACAATGTTGATATCTCTAATTCCCAGCCACAAAGTACAGTGATGATCTCAGTCTCATAAGATCTACACACAGGACCTACACAGTCTCGTAAGATCTACACACTCGTACTTAAAGTGACAGCTGCTCTTCCGGCTGTGTACTTGATGACAGGTTAAGCACTCAAACTTCACCCAGACCCCGTGTCTTAGGTTCAGGTAATGCTTGCGACAAGGGATTTCTCCTAAGGGAAGGGGTTGGGGTTTATTTTCTTGAGATATACAAATCACAAGCTAGTGCAGAGTAGCTCTGCTGGATCCTGTATAATCCTGATCCTCACATTTGAGGTGGGATCACCCTTCCTCCGACTCCCATTCCCCAGGGGGTCTATGAAGTTTTTCTTAACAATCCTCTTTCTCTGAGAACTTGAAAGCAACGGTTTGGCTTTTCCATCTCTAATATCCTTTCTAGTTTGCAAATCAGTATCTCTCCAGCAATGCTAATGAGAACAATAGGGTTTCTCTAATACATTCTCAGTTCCACACTGATTACACCAAACAAAAAAAAAACAAAACATGAATTTTTAGTGAGTAGGTTTTTTCTCTCTCTCACAGAGAGGCTGCAACTCAGTCACTCACCACTTACACTGAGTTAACTCATTTCACTCACACAAACAGTTCATCAAATTTAAATCAATTTTCAAAACTCAGTTTCTTGTAGCAATATCCAAAGCCAATACCAATAAATCAATGTCACCAGAAAAGTGACTCACTGTTGAGGAATGGAAACTTGATCTCCTGTGTGACAGACAGGAGTTCTCCCACCGAGACTAGTTTTTCTCACACTCACCACACCAAAAATCGTTTCCAAATTGTACAACAACCTCCTGTTTACATATAAAATATACAAATACAAACAATGGTTTGCACGAAAAGTTTTCGGGTCCGTGTATATAACACCAAGGAGCAACAGTTGGTTCAAAACTCGTTTTGTTTACACAAACAGTTTAAATTTGCCATACAGTTTGTCCTTCTCTGGCCACTCTCCTCACAGAGACACGGAACCGCAGATCAGGACTCTGCAGTCAGACTGTGTCTCATTCACTCAGGCACTCAAATCACTCAAACAACACACGGTACCAGGCACAAAAATCTCTTGTATATGCAAAGAGTAACAATAGTTATGAAAATCCCAATTATAACCACAATGATGTAAACTTCAATTCCCATGGGCTGCAGGATGTTATAAATGATAGCTATCCGAGTGGTTATTGCAAGGAGGCTCGCTTACCTTTCTCCTGCTTTTTATACAGTCATTAGCAGGTCCACCCTGGCTCCCGACATCAAGATGCAGCGAGAACCTCAGATTCACTCGATCTACCCCCAAAATTGCTAGTGGCTGCTCTATCGGTCAGCAGATCCCGAATTACCGCAGGCCCCAGACCATCGAAGGAGCTCACGTGCTGCCCTAAGGGGATTCCTGCAAACC
Organism: Gallinula chloropus; assembly: GCF_964237585.1. Taxonomy (NCBI): domain Eukaryota; kingdom Metazoa; phylum Chordata; class Aves; order Gruiformes; family Rallidae; genus Gallinula; species Gallinula chloropus. Next base: position 24,675,615 of record NC_140090.1, on the reverse strand, counting down.
TCCTGCTGGCCACAGCTGCGGACTGTCCTTAGAGATTCCTGCAAGCTCCTTTACCAGATCCGAATCCACCCAGGGGTGAGCACCACGCTCTTTACCATGCACAGGACATCTACTTACAGCTTATAGGTATCCCCTCCCAAGTACAACATACCTTGGTCCACTGAAAAGTGGTCCTTGTCTGTCCCTGCGGTGATCTGAATGAGTAAGGGAGCCCTCCTGAGAAGTCTCAGGGGCGCCCAGAGGAGTCCCGTCCTCAGCAGGTCCCACAGCCGGACAGAGAGGGTCCCATCGGGGGAGCCAACTGATGCGCAGAAACTGACTTCACAACTCAGGAAGAGTTATAAAGAAGCTATGAGAAGGTATGTTTATTCAGCACCAGGCACACGGGGGATCACTCCACCACAGACATGCAGCCCAAACGCTGCAATTCACTTTAACTATATCCAGTAGAATGTTACATATTCACTATGGCACTTCAAACAATCCTGTTAGCAAGCCCCCTTACCAAGCATCTTGTTAGCAAGCACACTTCAACCCTTTGCAGGCATCTACTTAGCAAGGCCCTGTATCATCCAAGGATGGAGACTCCACAGCCTCTTTGCCAGTGGTCAGTCACCCCCACACTAAAAGCATTTCCTGGTATTTGGGTGGGATCTCCTGTGTTTCAGTTTCTGACCATTGCCTCACTCAGAAGAGTCTGGATCCGTTTTCTTTGTTCAGCTTCTTATATATATATATCAATAACATCCGCCCTGAGCCTTCTCTAAACAGTCCTTGCTCTCAGCCTTTCACCAGTCCCTTAATCATGTCTGTGGCCCTTCACTAGGTTCCTTCCAGGATGTCTGTGTCTCTCTCATCCTGGGGATCCCAGAGCTGGACACCAGGTCAGGTGTGTCCTCAAGTCCTGAGTAGAAGGAACATCTCCCTTGTCCTGCTGGTGACTCTCTTAATATGGCTCAGAATGCTGTAGCCTTCTTTGCTCTAAGGGCTCATTGCCAGCTCATGTTCACCTTGGTGTCCACCATGGTGCCCAAGTTCTTTCTGCACAGCTGCTTTCAGCTGGTCACCTCCCCCAGCATGTACTGGTGCATGGTGTTCCTCCCCAAGTGCAGCACTCTTCACCTCCCCTAGTTGAACTTCTTGATGTTCCTGTCAGATCATGCTCCAGCCTGTTGGGTCCGCCTGGATGGCAGCATGACTCTCTGATATATCAATCACTCCTCACAGTTTTGTATCCTGTATTTCCCTAGCATACTCGTTTCTGCTGCAATGATTTATTTTTAAAGGGCCTCCTTCAACCAGAGACTTGCCACACTAAAGGTGATGGTGACCCATCTCTTTTGAAACAGCACTACTGTCATTGAGAGATCCTCCATGAAGAAGCCATTTTTGAGGCTTTTCTTTGCTGCTTGTTGTTTAATGCAGCAGACAGTTAACAAGCCCACAGCTATTCCCTCACTCCCCTCCACAGTGGGATGGAGGAGAGAAATTTAAATACATTTTTAAAAAGTAAAACTTGTGGATTGAAATAGTTCAATAGGACAGAAAAGGAAGGCAACTGTAACAGTAATAATAATAAATAATTGTAAAAGAAGAATAATATCCAAAAGAAGTGGTGCACAGCACAATTGCTCACCACCCAAAGCTGATACTCAGGTAGTTCTTGAGCCAAACAGTCTGCTGGCCAATACCTCCAGAGAAGCTGAAAAGTCCTTGAGTGAGTGTAAACACCTGGCAGCAAATAAAAACATCAGTGTGTTATCGACATCATTCTCAGACAAACTCCAAAACACAGCACTATACTTGCTACTAGAAAGAAAATTAATTCAATCTCAGACAAAACCAGGACACTGCTATAGGCAACAGCAGGGCTTCACACGCATCTTGTGAGCTCCCAGGATACAGATGCTACAGGAACTCGATGTACTGGGAAAAAAACACAAATATTATATTACTTTTCCATGATAATGTTCAAATTTTCTTTTTAAAAAAGATTTTTTACAGAGATCAAAATAAGTGCTGTTGAAAAATGCAAGATCTTTATTCAAATGTGTTCTCAGTGCCACACAGTTGGAAAAGATGGAAAGTATGAGACACAACCAAATCTTTGGGGCTTATTTGGCTGTAGAACAGGATAAGCTGCAGGATTTTTTTCTCAGGTGCAAACAAGATAAAGATAAAACTAACAGGTGATATGGACGAGGTGCAGTGCTGGAGAGGACACACATCTATGAAAAAAAAACCCCTTTTTCTTTAAAGGTACAATAGAAAGCCTTACTCACAAGGAGTTACTCTCTCTGCTGTCTGCTTTGCATTACCACAGATCAATCTGAACTACAGTTTCAGAAACACTCTTTGGTCGTTATATTTAAAAGAAATTTAACCAATACTCAGCACACCAGGTCAGAAGGTATATAGCTTTCCCAGACCTCTGTAGTGTCAATGGTTAGGTTTTCCTTCCTGTTTCTTAGGAGCGCTTATAGATTGTTTGCTGGTCACTACCCTCTACTGGCATCGTGGTGCGCTGCAGCTGTTTTGTTCAGAACACTAAGTGCTATCACCTTCTAGTAAGCTTGTCTCGTGTCTTGCATACAGACAGTCTTGGAAAGCAGTGCAACATCCAAAAAATGGAAAGTCATTCTATGTGGGTTTCATTTGGTTTATTTATATTATTTGAATATAAATGATACTATTTGAATCGAGCTATTAATTACAAATGCAGTCCTGGGTGGGTTCGTTGGGCGGGGGGCGAGGGTGGGTGGGGGGGCTTCTGATTATGGAGGTACTTTAGAATTGGCTGACATTTTATTTTTCTGTCATTTCTAGGAAATGCTTATTGACATTCACTTTATACTGGGAGCTCCTTCACACACACAGCCCCCCAAAAAAACCTCATCAGGATATGTTACCTATTTTTTTTTTCATTAAAATTTAGTGAACAAATCATGCAGATGTTAGTACAAGTTTTTAAAAGAAAGCCAACAAAGTGATAGCTAAATCTACTTTAGACAATGGGAAAAGTCAGCTCTGGGGGGCAGAAGAGAAACTTGAAAATGTCATTATAGCTTTTTCAGTAGTCTTCAGTACAAGAGTAAGCTTCTGCTGACAGGGACAAGTTTTAGCAGTGTTGGAAGTAAATGCTAAGGAGTTTTCAACTTCTGTCAGAGATTCCAGGAACTGGCCCTTGACAACCCTTTTTCTAATGTCTTTCAATGAAGCACAGCCTTGATGAATATCATGTCAATCTGCAGATGCCCATCTTCAGCAACTGTATGAAATTCAAGTAAGATCATCTGGATCCTGGAATTACAGAGACACTTATGTAGTTTAAAAGTTGTAAGTAGTTTTATGAGAAATGGTACAAAGAACTTCATCTCCCCATGATGCAAAAAGGATTTGTATTTGACTTATTAAAGTTACACAAACACAATGTATACCTTCTGAATTTTATATTATGTATCATTTATGCTCACATTCCTCTAGGATTCTAGCCACATTGTGTTCAGAAGTATCACACCTTTGATATGAGACAGTTGATATTTCAGTAAAAGCATGATGTAGGGCCAGCCTTGTATTTTACTGGGGTTTTATTTGCTTGTTTCCAGGAGCTGTCTGGAGTGTGAATACACTGACAAGAGTATTTGGAAAACCCCAAGAAATGCATTCCTGGTACAAAGACTATTTTTGTTGGAATTAAAAATCAGAATGAAAGAGCTTGGAAAAAAGCAACTTCATGTAACATTGCTGCAGCAGCTGTAACATCAGTGAAAATTGTTTGGAATTTTGACTAGCTCCTATGTCAAGTTTTAGTATTTTGACGTTAATTATTCATTGGGGACTGGCCTTTAAAAAAATCAAATAAGGGTGTGTTTTAAGATCCTATGTCCTAATAACAACGGGAGGTGAGCATTATTTATATTGTGATATAAGTTTCACAGACCTTTGTGGAGTGTACTTCAGAAAAACTGCTCCTTTCTCTAAGGAGATCTGAGAGCCCAATTCAGCAACTAGTTATTCAAACACCCACTGAAACCATTATTCAGTTGTGGCTATGGAAATAAAAAAGTGCCTGTAAGCATGAGGACTGACAACCAAATTTTCTTTTGAAAAAAATGCACAAAAACTCAGCATTACAATCTGTGAAGTACCGTATGTAGTAGGTAACAAAACAGAACCTTACATTAAAAGAACACTACATAAAGATGATGGAAACAGAATATCAAGTATCATATATTTTCAGGGAACAAGTAACCTTTCAGTAGTGATGTTGACCTAAATTAATCAGGAAGTACCTGAACACCTATGACCTTTTTTGGCTTAAAAATGTAATCCCACTCATTGTATCATTAGTGTTCCTTTGTGTGCTAAGAAAACATAACAAGATACCATTTGGTTTTAATAGTTGTGGATATTTTTCTCCATTTGTGGCTCATATATTAAGGTATCTTTATTCTCTAACATGTGGGATGAATGAGGGCTAACTAGCTCAGGTAAATTGATAGTAATAGATATTTTCACCAACAGTAGAGGATTGATGAAAGTGCTTAAAGTCCTCTTAAAACTTCCTCGTGAATCTCTGTCACTTGAATTGTGATTTAAAATTTAATTGACTGTTTATACACAAATGTAATAGATTAAAACATACTTCACTCAAGCAAGGTCTTCTTATGTCATCGCAGAAGGGAGCATTAGTACAAAACAAATTTGCTGTAGCATCTATTCCCAGGTACTCATTTTATCAGCAGTGCTCTAATGCTTGCCCACCAGGGGCTTTAACAGATTGTCTTACAGTGCTCCAGAAAGCTCAACTGCTATTTTTAAGAAAGGAAATAAGTGACAGATGGGTAAAAAGTTCTGTGACACAACTAGATGGGTACCTGGGGTTTTTTGCCTGTAGCTAGAAGATACTTTCCCCTTTCAGTTTAATATTGAGACCTGTTCTGTTCACTGTTTAAAGCGTCTGCCTGAGTGGAAAAACAATTTCTTCAGCGCTTTTCTCAATTGCATTTTGAAGAGGACTATACCGCTGCCTCCTGAATAGAGAAACACACTCTGCCTGAGCAATGCATTGACATCTCACCATGTGGTTCTTTTAGTGCATCTCTGTACGTTTGTACCGAAGAGAGCGGGTGAGACTGGCCAAAGCCCCCCTTGCTCTCTGAGTTGGTATTGGGCATCCACCCCAATAAAAGGTTCATCATACATAAAATGAAGCAGATATGATGTATCTCACTGCAGCACACCTGTAGAATTACAAAGGCAGCACAATCCCATGGAGACGACAAAATCCTCTTGTCTTTTTGGCCCTACCACAAAAGGCTGCAACTAATCTATCTCAGGCCCACACATGAAGCTGCAGTCCAGCATATGGCATGCTTGGTTCACTCACTCTGCAAACAGAGGTACAGCCAGAGCACAGGCAGACCCGAGTTTTGTCCAATGCACACCAGGCCAGGATTCTGAGGCAGGTTTTACCATGACAGCATGCCTGCCAAAAGGCTGATCAAGTTACAGCTCAGACAAACCACAGTGGTCATCTTTGTCAGGTTTTATCTGCAAAAAAAGAGGATTATAGGTTATTCACAAATTTGGTGCTGCAGAGTTCTTCACAACTAAAGTGTTACAGTAGATTGTTCACTATGTATTTTATGCTTCGATACTTTCTTCAGTCTTGCTCTGCTGTTTGAGAGATTGTCAATATGCAGACTTTTCTATTAACCCCCTAGCAAAGAAACTGAAGATGCCAGACGACTGTTTGAAGAAATGTACCAACAAGGAAGACCTTGTTTATAGCTAGCTTCATTGAAACATTCAATTGCTTTAAATGTTTACATACAGAACTGCTTCACTGTGACCGTTTTGTTGTAAACACCCGCCTGTAGCTCAGGCCAAACCTCACACCAGTGAGACGGTAACAATTCCTTACGTACAACAATTTCACTGGTCCGCAGATGCCCAAGGTCCTTGTTGAGAGCTCGGGGTACGTGCCTGCCAGGCCGTCAGCAGCTTACGAGATTTCTTTGTGTAAAGTGGAGCGTCTGTGCCCGCCTTGGGAAAACGCAAACGCCACTGGAAAGGCCAAGCGGCAATTAGCGGCTGCGGGGAACGGGCGCCCTTCGAGGGTGATGGTGACGCAAGCGCCGGCAAGCGCCAGTCGCCGAGGACGGTTCAGTGGCATCACAGGCAGCGGCGTGCAGATGTGCACCGGCAGCGCGGATAACGGGGGGAGAGAGGGTGGCTCCTCGGCTGTGCTATCCCCACGGCGGGGCCCCCACCGACGATGTGACAGTCGCCGGCGTAGGCTGACGGGCCGTGCCGGCTACCGCGCATGAAAGCCCTTACTTATCGGCAGCGCGCGAGAAAACCGCTCCCACAAGGGGTGTTTCAGGCGCCCGGGCCCTTAGCGAGATACGCCTGCGATTTCACGTCCAAGCAACCTGCACGGAAAGTAATCAGCTTCTTCGGAGGCGCTAGCAGCTTGGGGACGATCCCCCATAGCGTGTCCTCCGACGTCCCCGCTTTCCGTCCCCTCGCCCGCAAGCCGCTTCCCCACCCCACTCCACACACACACACACACACACACCCCCACCCCCGCCCCCGCAACCCACTCGCGGCGGGTGCTACAGCCAAGCGCCCCTCGGCAAGTCAGTGGATGCAGCATTCCCTTCCCCGCCGCTGCGCACACCCACAGCAGCCCCAGACCGGACCAGCTCCTGCTCCGACCCTCAAACGGCGGGGGACGCTGGCTGGGGGTGCTGGCGGGGGCGGCGCCCCCCGCCCCGATTGCTCGCGCGCCTGCGCATCCCGCTCCGCCCGCCCTATTGCCGAATGGGTGCCGTCGGCGGCGCGGTTTCTCAATGGAGAGCCGTCTTCCTGCGGCAGCCTCTCGGCGCAGCGGGGACAGCCGGGAAAGCAGAATGAAACCCGGCGGGGGGCAGGCACCGAGTCCTGCCGCCGCGGTGGCCTGGGGCTGTGGCGGCCAGGAAGCTGCTGCCCAGTCTGCAACAACGCAAGCACAGAGAGCGGGAGGCGAAATCCTTTGTTTGTCGCTTCCTAAATAGCCTCCGGGCTGCGGGAGCCACAGCACCTACACGGAGCCCCTCGTTACCCCCGTGCTGCGGAGACGCGGCAGCCTTTCGGGCACAGGCATGTAGAACCCCCTCCTTTCTCCCCCCTCCCCCCTCCCGCTTCCCCACCCCCACCCCCGTCCCCCCGCGGCTGACACCTGCACTATCGACACGTGTCCCCTCCTCGCAGGCTCTGCCCGGACCCCCGTGCCGGGAGGGGCTGCTGCAGGGACGGGGTCCCCGGCAGGTCGGGATCTCGTTTGGCTGACGATTTGCCCGTGTGTTTTCCCAGCCACCCAAACTCCCATTCATGAATTTCTGAAGCCGCCTTCATTCAGGCTTTGGTAGCGCATGAAAGACGTTTTTCACGTGTTAAGATCCATGACTCCGGTTTTTTCAATCGCTTGTGCGTAGACACGCATCGATTTAGCAATGAAACGTGCTCCACGTGCGCATAAAAATAACCCCGGTCCGTCTGCCTCGGTGAATGTGGTCGGTTTCCGTCTGGCAGCCGGTGCTGCGGGAGCGGGCACCCAGGCGCGCCTTGGGGGCCCCGCTCCCGACGAGATGCCCGGGGGACCCCGCGGGCTCCCGGCACCAAGGGAATGCGGCTTTCGGGCGGGTAGCCCTAGGCGGCTGTGTGGGCGGCGGGCAGGAGCCGACTCTCTGCCCCCTCTTAACAGCCGGGCACGAAACGCCGCACGAACGGCGAGCGCCGGGCAGAGCCAGGTCTCCTCACGGGAGAGGCTGCAGGCGCCTCAACTCGGGGATTCAAGAAACGGAATTCACTTGGTCGTTCTGAGAGGGGCCCGTTTTTCCTCCTGTCTTATGAAGTACTGGAGTAGCGCAAGTAACGCTATAAATTAAACCTCTTTAACGGGAGCTCTTGCGTTTCTTCCCCCCGCCTCTCCTGCAGACCGCGGGCGGGAGCCGCGGCCGGGTTTGCCCCATCCCTGCACACGCATCATAGACAAAAGGACCCTCCCTCCCCCTCACCCTTTCCCACCGATGTTCTGAACAAGGCGTCCGCCAGCGCGGAGCTCCCTAGCGCAGCTCCCTCACTGCCCGGGGCCCTCCCGCCGGGGCATCCTGGGCGCCTCGCCCCGCACGGCCGCCCTTATCCCCGCGGAGGCTGTCGAGGCGGCTGCCGCCAGGCGGGCGGCGGTGCCTCCCCCCGCACCGGGGCTTGCCAGCCCTCCCTCCTCCCCACCGCTCGGCTCACGCGTCCTCCCCCCGCCCTCCCCTCCCTCCTCAGTGGTCCGCCGACTGGGTTACGCAGCAGCCGCCGCCAGCATTGACAGCACTTGGCAGGAGGGGTTTGCCCGAGCGCTCCCGGAGCATCTCCAGAGGCGCGGCGGCAGCGCCTGCCCGGCTCACCGGGGGAGCCGGCCCCGAATCAGGGGGCCGAGGCTAGAAGCAGAGAAGGGCTGAGAGCTGAGGAGCGGAAAAATACCTAGAATAATACGAATACTACAACTACTACTAATAAAGAGTGGTGGGCAGGAAAAGGAGGTCGCGGCGGGAGGGAGGGGGAAGCAGGGGACGAGGAGAAGGCGCGGCCCCCGAGGAGAAGACCGGGGAAGGGGCAGGAGCGGTCCCTCGCCGGGGCTACCGGCAGACCCCGGCGCCCGGGGCGGCCGTCGGGGCGGCGGCAGCACGTGGCGGCGGCGGGGCATGGCCACTACGGGGGCTCCCGCGGCCTGAGCCGCCCCCGCCGGGACCATGGCGGCCGCCGCCGATGCTGGCCTCGACGTGGCGGCGGTGGAAAGTTTCCTAGAGAGGCACCCGGAGCTGGTGGAGAAGTGGCTGAAGAGGAAGAACTCGCTCCCTAAAGCGTCTGCCGCCCCCGCCACCGGCCCGGCGGATGAGCGGCGGAGCAGCGGCGGCCCTGGCGGCGGCTGGGGCAGCGCGGGCGGCCCCGGCGGCCCCGGCAGCGGGGGGCTGCAGCGGCGAGCCTCCCAGAAGGAGCTGCGGAAGAGCTTCGCCCGCTCCAAGGCTATCCACGTCAACCTCACCTACGACGAGCATGTGCACGCCCGGGCGCAGGAGCCGCTGAGCAGCGTGCGGCGGCGGGCCCTGCTGCGGAAGGCGAGCTCCTTGCCCCCCACCACCGCCCACATCCTCAGTGCCCTCCTGGAGTCCCGCGTCAGCCTGCCCCAGTACCCCCCAACCGCCCTGGACTACAAGCGCTACCTCAAGGAGCACAACGAGCGACAGTTCTTCCTGGAGCTGGTCAAGGACATCTCCAACGACCTGGACCTCACCAGCCTCAGCTACAAGATCCTCATCTTCGTCTGCCTCATGGTGGACGCCGACCGGGGCTCCCTCTTCCTCGTGGAGGGGGCCGCCGGCGGCAAGAAAAGCCTGGTCTCCAAGTTCTTCGACGTGCACGCCGGCACCCCGCTGCTGCCCTGCGGCTCCACCGAGAACAACAACGAGGTGCAGGTGCCCTGGGGCAAGGGCATCATCGGCTACGTGGCGGAGCACGGAGAGACGGTCAACATCCCCGACGCCTACCAGGTAGGAGCCGGGCAGGCTCCCGGCGCTTCGCTGCCCCCGGCTCCCTCCCGGACCGCGGCGGCCGGGGCGCCTGCTGAGAACCCCTACCGCCGCCCGGGCCTGTCTTCCCTCCGGGGCGTCCCCCCCCCCGCCGCCCTGCCTCTCTCTTGAGCGCTCTTCCCCGCCGCCCTGTATTCCCCGGGGTGTCCCTGCCGGGGCGGCGGCGCTGCCACCGTCGGGGCGCCGGGGGTTTCGCGTAGCGGCCGCGGGGATGCTCGGGGCAACAGCTGACGGGGTGCGAGGGGACCCCCGTGAAGGCGGGGGGAAACCCTCTCCTGGGTAGCCGACGGGGATGAAATGGCCGTGAAATCGGTACAGCAGGACTCCTGGATTTCTCAGGAGCGGTAGGCGGCTTCATGCGGTTTTGAAACGTATTTTGGAATCGGCTTAAGAAAAGTTTTTAAAAAACGCTCGTGACAGTGCCAGTGATAATAGTCTTAAATCTCTGTCTTGCTTAATGTTCCCTTCCAGCCTGCTGCTGACATAATCTGCTTTCAAAAGAGCATATATTTTCACCTTCGCGTGTACCCACTCAGTCCACATGGCATGTGTTTTCAAACCTGTTCCTAGGAGTGATATACCCAGTCCTGTTATTCTCCTACAAGGACTCTCCCCAGCGCTTACTTTTATAGAGGCTTCAGTGTGAATTGTGAAAGTGTAGTTCTAGCTTCAGGACAAGAATTCCCCGTGAGTTCAGCAGGGACAGAGGTGCCTTCGCCTGTGTGCGTTGGTGCAAACCCCTGCGTTCAGTTCACAAGGTTCAGTTACCCTCCCGCTCTCGCAGTCCTAGGGGCTATTTCCAGTGTTTATTAGAATGAGACACTACCAGCAGTTTGAGGTTCTTGAGAAAATTCAGAACCACAGAGCGACAGATTTTATCAGCTAGGATCTTGGAAAGCTTTAGAAAGGTGGGAGATGTATGTCATTAGAAATTTAGTAATACCCACTGCCCAATGTTCATTTTTGCTCTATAATAATAACAGAGCTAATAAACATTAAAAAACTGATGATGCTTTATAGCAAACAATACAGGGAAGAAACCTGAAAAACAAGGTTGGGTTATTTTTTTTCAAAATACTGAAGAGCCAGGGTAAATGTATTTTGGGCTGAATATTTATTTATTTTTCAAGCAGTGAAAAATGCTAGGTGCTTCACAGATCCAGGCTGACAGAGGTTGCCAACCCACAGTGTTTGAAGGGAGAGAACAGAGCATGGTAAAAAAGCTGTAATACTAAGACTAAAATGACAGAGCATTGGATCACCTTTGAAAAACTCTAAGTTTTCTTCCTGTATTTTTTTCTTCATTATACACTTTCTCTTACCAGAGAATACTTTATTATTTTTCACTTCTAAAACTGCACTCTTCCAAAAATACCTGATGTTGGGGATCAAGCAGAAGATATTCTCAATAATCTCAAGTGGCTAAACAGGTAAAGGATACCTGAGGTGAGTGGGAAAGAGCTCAGTCTCTCCTTTTAACTCTGGTTAGCTCCAGCCACTTTTTCTTTGGAGGTGAGACCAGCACTGGAATTGCAGAGTGTTTTCTAATTCTAGGTGACTGTATTATTTTTTCTCCAGTGTTTGTTCACTTGGTGTTCACTTCCCTGTGGAAAAGTCCAGCTACTTTAAGCAGTTTATTGTCTGTTTCATTTGCAGAGAAAAATGGAAAACAATCCATCCAGTTGCCATTCCCAGTACTATTTGTATTATGCTTTTGTCTGGCTCCTATTCAAAATCAATTAAAATATTATAAATAATACAATTCATTGTCTATTTAAGCCATAAGTACATTAGTTGCAGTAGAAGGGAAAGTTCTACATCAAGTTCATCCTATAATTGTATCAATTACAACTTCCTTGCTTTCAGTGGAGTTACTTCTGACTAACACTTAGTGCAAAAAAAACCTTTAGACCTTGCAACTTTAATGAAAGTTTTGCTTGATAATAAAACAGGGGATCAGCTTTCTGTTATGTTTCTGAGTTCATACAGTTTATCTTGTCACACCTGGCACGTATATATCCATTGTGCATCATTAAAAGGAGACCTTTCTAATTTAATAGTGTAAAGAGCTCTGTGGAAGCCCAGGTACCCGTGCATAAAAAAGTGGCAGCTGTGCCATTTCAGATCATTGTAAGTGCTCACAATGCAACACTTTAAAAATTAATAAATGTGATTATATGATTTCTGTCAGCATTTCCACTGATGATGGAAGTGTTTAATCAACTGTCAGGTAAAAAAAAAAACACCATCAGGAAACTGTCATGCTGACAGATGGAGTTGGAGAAAAAGGAGTGACAGCACAGCACTATTTTGTCCCTTGAAGAGAGTGTCCACGTTGATGCTACCCATTTGGTAAGAAAAGGCCTTATATTAGGTCAGAGGAACACCTCTACATTAATTTCTTTTGCTTTTTTTTTTTTTAATTTACAAACTTGTTTAAAAAGAGGTAAAAAACCTGATGATATGGAAGTAATCTAGTTTACAGTATTGTGAAATTTGTTTTATATCATCCAACCATCTTTATTTTCTCAGACCCTAATCAAATACCAGTTGGAATTGTACCATCAAGTACAAATTGAGTTGCCTGCTTGTATCATCAGCTACTACTGTCATCAGCAGGACTTCAGAGTGATCAACACTACATTTAGATCCTGTCATGTCCTGTAATGTGCTGCATGCAGGCAGCCCCCTATGCCAACCCCCAAATTACTTGCAGTGTCTTTTCCAGAGATAGTGTAAGATTTCAATTTTACCCTTATTTTTCTAAAGAGAAAAAAATACTACAAAATAAAATAATTAATAGGTGGGGAGAGATTGTTACTGTTGCTGAGTCTGACTTTCAAAGCCTGCTCGTGTAAACAATCTTAATTCAATAAGCATGCTTAAATACAAAAGTTTCTTCTTTTAGAATTTCTTCTTTCAATGCTAAACAATAACTATATAACATCTGATGGTAATTTGATTTATGAAGTTTAGCACTGATTGAACAAACTTTTTTGAGGTTCACAGCATCAGAGAATTTGACTAATGATGGTAAGGTTTAGATGAATGTTAATGACTGATTAAAAAGTTGCACGATTTCATTCATGACATTAAAATTTTTATTTATTCTATTGCCAAGTGGAGATGAAAGTGAGTTTATTACTATAACAATCTGTAAAACATATGATCTGATCTATAAGGGTTAGCACTCTTACAGAGTGCACAGAAAATTCGTGAACAGAAAAGGAGATAGAGATAGGAGACTTTCTTTGCATTTCGGAGCCAGTTGAAAGCTCTTTCTACTGGAAGCAATCCCCTTGACTTGTAAATTGAACGCCTAGTCAGTTAAAGTTTTAAAACAAGGCCTTGAGTCTTCCTCTAGGTTATTTTGGGAAGCCTTTCAGACTCTTTATATGAATGACGACCTACGTCTTGAGCACATGTGTTGGAAGAATCCAATTATACTGGCAAGGAAATTTTGGACCCAAATGTCCTTTGAGGCTCTTTTTAACAAAGCATAGATGTAGTTTTTACAGTCATGTATAAAGACTGCTAAACATATTGTAAGACACCATTAAACCTTTATCATCAGCTCTTGTGAGTTGTTTTTTTTTTCCTATTTAAAGCTATGGATTTTTTCATGTCATCCCTTCTTCTCACAGGTCTTCTATGATGTTTAGCTGAAATTACTATTTCAATTTGTTCCATCTTTTAGAGCAGTATTTAAATAATAAAAAAAGTAAATCACAAGTAGCGTTTGGTTACTGTTATACCTTTAGCTGTGCAAAAGTTGGGAGGTAATCTAATACACACCAAGTCCTTCTAAATAGCGAAAATAATCTTCCTCTTTGGAATAGTAAGCACATATCTGAAAGTGGTGAAAGGTAAGTCTTGCCATTTTCCGGTGTCAGCTGAAAAATGTTACTGCACACCTATGTTACATTTGGAATTAAAAAGTAGCTTCAACAGACACAAGAAGGAATGGCTTACCAGATGCATGCTTTAATGAAGTGAGGAGCAGAGAGAGAAATATTAGTCATGCTAAGACATGGGGTTTTGTAAGTTGGAGAAAGTGTTATAAAGTATGATCAGAAATTATTTTTCAGTACAGTTCAAGTATTGAAAAAGAAAATTTAACCATGTTACTGGAATTAAAATCAAGCAAAACAAGAGACACATGGAGCTCTCATTTTTCTGGACTGCCCTGTTACCTCTTTCAAGTTTAGGTCAAGTCTAATACATCTAATACACACACAACTCTTTATTTACATTTAAAATTTTAAGCATCCTTGAACACTTAGGTATAGGCATCAGTTTTGTCTTTTTCAGGCCCTCTGGGTGAGCTTAGAGAAGTGACTCCTACTGTGCTGGGACAGCATTGCAGAGTTACTGCTTGTGGGTGCAAATCTGTAGCCTGGGAGCACCTAGGCAGGTCAGGCTGTTGGTGCAGAAGGCCACAAACACACAGTAACTGTATTTCATTACACAGGGTAGCTGTTTGTTATCATCAATATTAACTGTGCATCTCTTTCAATTTTAAAAAGCAGTTAAAGCATTAAAATCCTGGGTCCTGGGAGGTTCAGTTCTGTAAATGGGAAGCACTTACGCACTGTTTTATTCAGCAGCACTTGAGCAGCAAGCACCACCAACAGCCGTGTTCATTTCAGTACTGACTCTTAACAAGGACAGAGGTTACTCTTTAGAGAGCAGGAAACCTAGCAAGAAAAAATAAACAATAAATTTTTTAATTCCATGTAATACAGAAAAAATGAGTTAAAATAACTTTTTCAGTGCATTAAACATGACTAGGAAGTACCAAAGGGTATGCAGAAGATAATTGCAACAGTAAAGAACTAAACTGCTTTAACATGCTTTCCACAAAGGGACACTGGCCCATCATGAAAAATTTAGGAAAACTTTAAATTGTGAGTACAAGCCAGTAAATTATTGGAGGGATATAATTATACCCAAATCTGCAGCCCAGTGGAGGCTGCACTGGCCTGGGAGAGAGGGATCTCCCCACATGAGGCAGCCCTCCTGGGTCTCCACAGAGACCACCTGGGGAACCCTTGGGGCAGCAGCTGAGGAGGACTTCTTACCTCCTGTCATCTCCCTAGGCTTGGCAAGTTTTCTTTTCAGAGAATAGTTTCTTTACTCCTGTAAAATACCCTAAGGCCTTCCTGGGCCACATTACCACTGTTCTTACCTTGGAGATGTCTGTCTGGGGCACGAGCTGCTAGTAGACACCCAGACTGCATAAAGAGCACATGTTCAAAGCTACCTGAGGGCTCAGATATGGTTTTGTGTTTCCATGCTGCTGCTTTGGTAAATCACCAAGATGACAGGTCTGCATAACAAAATATACACTGCTGGTGACAGCCCACAGGGATGATGAGGGAACACACCTTCCTCTCCATGCTTGTGTAGGGCTCACCAACCAGGTGAGCAGTGGCCCATCCTCCAGAGTTACTTCATAGGTGCACAACACCTGCTCATGAACCTAGGTGTGCCTCAGTGGCTGCCTGATCAGTTTGAAATGAAGAGCAGGTGGGCTGGTGTCAGCTGGGGCACACGGGCCTTTCTTCTGCAAGTCCCCTCATGGGTGTGGTGGCCAAAGGTTGAGGGAAGGATTCTGCCTGGACTCACCTGTAAAGAATTGTCTCTACTTATGTTGCAGCTGTTGAATGCCAGCCATTTTGGGGGGTTCATGCTGTAAGTCAGTACTGAGGGGTGTTGTGCCGTCTGGCTTTGGTGTGAGGGGGAAGTTTAGGGTGGGTATAGGCTTTCAGGCAAGCACATGCGTGGAGGACTTCAGGGCATTAACAGGTTAGTAGTTTTGGGGGCTTGGTTTGCTTTGCTTTTTTAACAATAAATCTAGCTGATTTACTTTCTTGGTTGCTTTAAAGAATGAGCGTTCAGTACCCTGGTGCTCTTGGCCTCTTAGGGCAGCTGTAAGTCAGCTCCTGTGCTCTCTCTCCTGCAGCACAGCTTGGGTGGAAAAACACTTTGGGAGAGCTGGGGTAGTTTTTCCTGTCCTACTGTAAGAATGTCCTTTTTTAAGCTGACAGACTTTGACCAGTTTATCACTCAGCCAGTTCATCTGTCTGAAGAAGGCAAACTTTTCCAGTTTCTTTTCCTTTCAGATACTTGTAAGACTTCCTTGTGGAATGAGTGTGAAACTGGTGCCTCAGTGACCTGTAACTTCCTTCTGAGAAGGAAATGATGCGTATTTGATTAGTTAAAGCAGTCAGTGACTGTAAGGGTTACAAGATTAGGCCCTTCAAATTTTAATTTAAATCCTCTTATGTGCATGAGACTGAGGAAAGCTGTGGTTTTGCTTGGTAATGGGTTTTGCTGTTCTATTTGGTTTTCAAAAAAATGGATGTTTCATTTTGATTATTTACAATTGTATGCTTTTGTGTAGTTTTTCTATAGAATAACAAAGCTAATAAGCAGAAACATACATCATTATGCAAGTTAATTTGTTTTACTTTTCTTAAACAAACCAGTTGATGAACTATGAAATACAACTTAAACTAATGGCTCAGCAGAGTCGCATGTTAACAGAGTAACAGCAACTGAGCTTAATGTCTCTACAGCGTGCATTTAAAAATGAGTGTGGCTTAGTGAATTGCATGACTGCTTTGTCACAATAAGATATATTCAGTTTATTTTTCTAGAATTTTAGTATGCTACTTGTGTAATGCTTGAAGCCTTGTCTTGTTCACCTGAGTAATTACTTGCAGCTGCTGTAACCCATCCATGGACTCCTGTTGAAACACAAAGGAGTCTTGTTGGTCTTTTTGCTCAGAGGAGTGTCAGAGGGTTTTTAAGCCACCTATATTACTCCTCTATTATTTTTTCACATTGATTTTGTGCTAATCATAAGCAGACAACACGCATTGTCATTTATATTTCTATAATAAAAGAAACAGTGGTCAGAGGACAAATGATATAACACATCTCCACCAATCAAACTAAAGAAACCCTGAACTATGGGCATGTTTTTTCCAAATGCCTTTAGTATTGTATCATTGCAGATGCACACCTTTTTGGTTTTTTTTCAAAATAAGGGTTTTTTTTATAGTTCAAGCTGTATGTGGACTGAATTACTTTTAAATCTGGAAATTAAGAAACTTTTAGGGTCAGTATTACCTATGTATTTTAAGAACTTTTTTGACACTGAAGGAATACAGTTAGGTGAGCTGTTTTTTGCATTTGTACCTGCTTAACTTTATTCTGTATAAAAAAAAAAATCTATCCCAAAGTAACTGGACTGTGAGCTTATTTACTTGAGAGAATTAGATTTGATTATGCTGGTAAATAGTGCTACTTTGTTCTGATGTTGCCTTTCTAGGGCTTTAGAGATTTTTGGGAGAGATGGCAGGAATAGCTGCAGCAAGGCTTACATGGAAGTCTCCTCAGATCACTTTATTACTTGTGTTTTGTGTACAAGTTTCTTTTCTACAAGATTTTTGCTATATCTGCTGTAGTGGTTTTTCCTTGGTTTCTGTTTCTTGTTTATGTAAATACAATTTATACCATATGTGATTATTTTTTAGTGAAGAACAGCAAGAACAGATCTGATGCCTTATTATTTTATTTAGCTTTTTTGTTCTACTTAGGATCCAGATAACATGTTGTCTTTTTTGATTGCTATTTGTTTTCTGTAAAAGTTTGTGTTCTGTCCTGATGGGAAGCATGATATTGAGACATTGAATAGGTCTCTTCCAGCTTCAGCTTCTTTACTTCTGTGAATGGAAGGATGCAGGATGGTTTCTTGTAAAGTCAACCGAAGTATATTAAATAAAATTTGTCTTCCTATGCAATTAAGTAGTACAAGAAAACTCAGGTTAGCAGGTAGCAATATCCTACTCACTTAAATTACTGATTTAGTTACTCAAAGAAATTCTGCTGTAAGTTTCTTGCTTGCATTTTTTTCTTGAGGCCCTCCTATGGGGGAAACACTCTCACACCCCCCATCAATAAAAACTACACAGTGAACTGTAAAATATAGTAGGCCAGGCCTCTTAATTGAACATTTCTTGTGTTCTTTTGTTCTGTGTGATTAATAAAGCAGTGTTTCCAAATCATTAAATCAGAAATGGCATTTCCCTGTTGCTGTGAGTTTTGGCTGTGTCACATAGTTCACTTCACTAGATTAAATACTTTCTCCTTAGACTTTGCAAAAGGAAAACACTGTCTTTGTGATGAAGACTTAATTAATGGAAATGTATTCATGCAGGTTTCAGCCTCCATTACATTATTTGACTCTTTGTTAACTTGTTTTAGGGTTATACTTTTTCTGGTGTAAATCATGCTATTAATACTTTAAATAAATTGTACTAGCCTTGAGAATATAAAAAGGACATGTTTTCTTCGTGGGTTCAAAGAGCCATCCTATGCTTAAAAAACAAACCCCAAACCCTGTACCTCTACTGACAATGGTGAATCACCTGATTAAACTGAAAATCAACACAAATACCATTGAAAATGTGTAGATTCTTTTAGCAAAGAATAGAAGTAGTGACATTTTAATGGTGTTTTATCTACTCTTCCTGGTCAGGTTTAATCACAGTTACCAACTGTTATTTAGTGATACTAGTTTCATGGTCAATTTGCTATTGATACTAAAGAGGATTGGATCCTAACTGATTTTTTTCTTTCGTTTGCTATTTCTATCAAAAGTACAGCTGAATTTTTTTCAGCCCTTGCCCAATATATGTACAGCTGTCAGATTTACAGACTAACTTTATTAATGTAGAGGTCAATTGGAAGGCTTGACATACAGGAGATGAGTGTTATTTGGTTAGGTCCTGATTCAAATTGCCTGAAGCTTTGGGTATATCAAGGTAACTAGTATCTTTTGGGATCAGAGTTTGTAAATGTGGTCAATATTTTGAGTTTTCATCCGATGTGATAAAGGCAGGGGATCTAGAAAAGTGAATTTGAATATATCAACTCCTTCATAATTCATGCTGCTTACAGCTAATGTTCCAGGTTCTAACATTTCTGATCCTTATATTTTTGATTACTTTCCGATAACACATCTGAGACTTCCTCAGCTACACAAACCAGAAACTTTTTTTTAATGGAAGTTAAGACACTCATAATTCCAGAACCATAGGGAAAAAAACCTCTCTGCCTTAATCTGGTCTTTTATAGAATAAAAGCATGAAAATGTTTGTCTAGTCTTGTTTATTGACAATCTTTAAATATGTCCCAAAAGAACTGGGACTGCAGTGTCGCTGCACAGACAGCTGAAATACCAGCATTTGGATTGATGAATCAAGCTTTTTCTCTTCTGATTGAATACAATGTTTTACAGGGTAATATTTCCCCCAAGAAGAATTTACAATCAATAAATACCTGAGACAAGGATAAGGTTTATCCTACAGAATAGCTCTTCCGTTTTGCCACTTCTGAAATAAAGTGCCTCAGTCTTCACATTTTTAATGTCTCTATCATCTAGCAATCTCATACAGAACCAAAGCATTGAAACCTATTATGTTTTGAATTTAATTATGTTTTAAACAGTTAGTGGAAGACCTTACTGATAATTCATGAATGTTCTTGCATGAAGATACGGATAGTACAATTACGGTGAAGTCTCTCTCAAAAGTGTATCTTGTATCTGGCCTGTCTCTAATTTCTGAATCTAAGTAAAAGGAACTTAAAAGCAAGTGCTTCATTGATATCATTAATGTTGATGCTCCTTTCTGCCAACAGCCTGCTGCAGATGAGGACCTTGTGCTACAGGCTGTTCTAATGTGTGAAATAATAGTTTGTATCTCAGTGTTTACAGTCTGATTTGGCAGCTATTTTGTTGCTAAACAGGCCTCAAGTAGCTCAAGGCTACAACCCTGTGATGAGAGGTAGATGAAAATTTTCTATAGGCTTTCTAAACCATCACAGTTCACGCTTGGGCGTTGTGGGTTTTATTGAGGCTGTTAAACCCAGTAAAACCTCTCTGCTGGATCCTGCCATTTATATCCTATTATGACTACAAGTGATGGAAGAAAGGGGGTGGGGATAAAGTTGTTTTGGGACATAATGCAAGTTATCTAGTAAGTCAGTTTCCTTATGTGTATATTACATGATTCAATGTTAGTGTTGCCATAAATAGCATTTTATTTTGTTCACTTGTGTATCTTTCCTTCTAACTACTTAAATGTCACCAAAATAAGACTCTTGCCTGCCCATTCACTAAAGGTTAAGGATAGAGTTTCATTTTGCATATCAATAGCTTTAAATTTTTATTAAGAAGTTCTTGTTTTCCTCAAATGTCTTCTTTTTTGGTTAAGTGCATTAGCTACCCTATTCTGTGCTTACTGTAGCTTGAGTCTCTGCTCAGGAGATGTAATATCCTTCTGCAAAAGGTAGTCCAGTTTCCTATCACAAGCAGATAATCTGCTGTCAGATGGCAGAACGACCAAAACACGTTGTGCATCTTCATTGAGTAGCATGCTGCTGGAACTAAGGCTGATTGCTCCAGGACCCTGTGCTTCCTTTCTCCTCATGTAGAAGTTCCAACAAGAGAGAAACATGAAACTTCCAAAATATGCTTGATCAGAAAATCAATATATCTGGACTGAGTTTTACTTAGCAATCTGGAAAGTTCTTTCAAACTCTCTTGTGTGTCTATGATTCTCCATAGCATCCATTAAAGAAAAAAGGATCTATTGCCCATTAAATCTTTTCTTGACACTGGCAGCTTTACTGTGTATGTTCAATTCGGACAAGTTCAAAAGCCCCTGTCCTGCATGCCACCACTAACTTGCAGGTCAAATGGTGCTTTGTGTATTAATCTTGAGGCCCAAAAAGGCAAAGACTGCATATGCCACAGGTTTGTGAATTACAATGGGATTTAAGTGCCCACTAAAGTGAAACTTGTTACCTAAATAAAAGCTTTCAGATAAACAATGATATATTTTATCTCAGACTTCTGTTCTGTCTTACAATGGATCTCTTAATTGAGTGTACTTATGTAAATGAACTGCAACTTTTGGTCTGTGCAGCAGCTCTCCTTTTACAGTTATACTCCCCCTTGAAAATTTACTTTTTTTATAAGGCCAAAAGATGTTATGTCAACAACAGTGTTACTAGCCAAGGCATGCTGTCATTTCAGTGTTTCCCCATGTACTGTTTTGCTTTGAACAAAATAGGTAGAGCAGAGGCTGCCTTGTCAATAACTCAAACCATGTTATCAATATTTCAGTAATAATTGCTAATTCTAAATAGTAGTTCAGACACCACTAAGAAGTTGAAATAATGTTCAATTTATTCATTGGTGAAGCCCACTGTGTGATAATTGCATTGAGTTTCACTTTCTTCTACAGTGGTGAACAGTCCAGCTTCTACTCAAGGTGATATAAATGTTTTTAGAAGCATATAGAAAGATCACAAAATCAGGCAGGTCTGGACCCTTGATGTCTTTATTAAAAAGCATCCATCACTGGGGTTCTGATTCTTTTAAGTTAGTTCTTGGGCACAAATAATTCAAGGTAATCTCTCCAAAACATTATCAAAGACTGTACATTAGTAACCTGGTCTTTATGGACATAGATACTGTTTAATATACTCCAGAGGCAGAAGTCGGTCTAAGGAAGAACAACTGCTAATGAAGCTATAGAATTAAAATAGGATGAAACAAATAGTATATAAAAAAAAAAGCTTGACCCGTGGCAGAAGAGCACTATAAAATCTATATGAATAACACAGTTGATTTTCCTTGTGGTTGAAAGGTATGTAAACTTGCAACAAATAATAAAATAACCAAATGTATATGTTAATCTTTCATGATGAGGGAGTGTGGAGCATGTCTCTCTTTGGGTGACTGTTGTGGTTTACCCTGGCAGACAGCTAAAAGCCATGTAGCTGTTTGCTTGCTCCCCCCTCCCTGTTCCCTCAGTGAGGTGCGGGAGAGCGTCAGAAGAAAAAAGGTGAAACTCACAGGTTGATGTAAAGGCAGTTTAATAGGACAGAAATGGGAAGGGAATAGTAATAGAAGAATGTACAAAATAAGGGATGCACAGCACAACTGCTCACCATCTGATGCTCAGCTAGTTTGAGTGGTGGTCATACTTCTGGCCAACATACCCCAAGTTGTAGACACAGAGCATGCTATCCTATGCTATGGAATACCCCTTTGGCTGGTTTGGGTTGCCTGTCCTGGTTTTGTCCCCTCCCAGCCCAGCTTCTTGTGCACCCTTAGCCTCCTTGCTGACAGGCCAGCATGAGAAGCTTAAAAAGTCCTTGACTTTGTGTAAGTGTTGCCTAGGATCAAACAAAACATTGGTGTGTTATCAACACTACCCTCATCCTAAATCCAAAACACAGCACCGTACCGCTACTAGGAAGAACTCTCTCGGCTGAAACCAAGACAGTGACTGAAACGGTCTATTTCTATAGACTCTGCAATTCACAAAAATAAAATTTCAAGGAAAAAAAATCCATTTTTAGCATCAGTAAAGATAAAATGAATTCTCTCTTCCCTACCACAATCAAATCTTCTCTTAGATTAAGGACTGCATGGATTATTTTCATCACCTGAAACAAATACATTATTTTACAGTCAACATTGTCAAAACTTTTGGAAGCAGAACTTGTGCTTATTTTTGTAGAATAGCTCAGTTCTCTCATGTTAGGGCAGTCAGAGCTGGCTCTAACTATTGTCTGCAACATAAATGCTAACTTCACCCTGGAGGAACAGAGCTGCTGCCAGTAAACAGCAGTAATTCCTTCCCTGGCTGATAGAAGAGCAGTTGAAGACTATTCTCTGCTAAGATGAACAAAGATGTTGTGAGCACTACCTCTTCTGAACTTTTCAGCCTCCTTTGAGTCTCTTTGTGATCTGCAGTTTGAGTTGTACTGTTCCATAGAATAGACTTGGGCACACTGCCAAATAAATGAATGACCGATATTTAGTTTGGTTCCCTTTGTTTGTGTCAATCCATATTGAAAATAATTTTCTGCTGAGATGTGACTTTTTAACTTTTTTTACTCTCAGCTGTTTGCTTACTACGAATGTTAAAGTATTTAAGAAAAGCTTCAAGATGTTTAATGATCATAGCAGTATAAGGTCCTCTTAACTTTCTATGCTTGCCAGAATAGTATTTGAGAAGATGTTTAATACATCTTTTAAAAACCTCTCTTTCTATATATGATCATCTTTCTTGAGAAGTAACTAGCTACATGTATCTTGCAGAGGAAGATTAAATGAACTGCAAGTCTAAAGAATATACTACTTGAGTCATGTCTCCAGCTAAGCTATATGCTGAGAATTATACTTGCATGTGGGAGAGCTTTTTTTTAAAACAGGGATGTTTCTGTATTTAGTTTTCCAGAATGAGCTGAGGTTTTATTGTATTTATTTAAAAAAAAAATTTGTACCCCATTGGAATACTAGCCCACAAGTCTTATTTGATAGACTAAACTCAAGTGCAACAGGCAAGCAGGGCCAAAAAGTCTCCATTTACTTGAAAGAAATTATGAGCATCTATAGAGGATGGATATGAAGTTGGCAGCATGGCTTAGCATAAGTGTGCATGCATGATCGTTATTAACACTCGATATCAGTACGTGAGTGTCATTCAGTAAAAGTCTTCTATAAAGTGATGGCATTATTTTTTAAACAGTGATCAATTTTAACTTAGTCTAAAGATATAAAATTGCCACCCTGTCCATGTTTTTGCACTACTATGTTTTTGAAGATGGTAGTTTATCATCTCTTGCTACATACTGCAATCTGGAATTCCTACCAGTATTAAAGCACCTGGGTTTTCACTAAGACATGAGAAACAACTTCTAGTACTTTAGTGTAAAGTGTGTTGTCATTTTTTGGATGCATTTTGGTTACCAGTACTACTGCTACCACCAAGACTTTAGTATCTGAATAGTTTGGGGGGATAGAAATATACTTTGTGGAGCATGGTGACCCCACATAGAGTAGGAGGGGAAGCAAGAAGTATGAAGTAATCACTTAATAAAAAAACCCACAACAAAATAAAAGATCTGAAGTATGTGTTGAAAAGTTAGGTCCTCCTTGAATGTGGTGCAAACACTTATTCCATATGTGGATCCTTCAATAAATATGTGTAACCTTAGGCACATTCATTGCCTTAGAAAAACTTTAAAATAAAATACTTGAAGAGCATCTTGTTATTAGTACCTTTACTATTCAGCGTGATGTTATAAGCACTTTCATTATCTTAAGAGATTGATTTCTGTCCTCTTATTGTAACAGGAGTTTTAGGCTCATAGTATGTGTTTTGTATTTTACGTGTATTCTTTATGATCAGGATTACATTGCATACTTAATCATGTTTTAGAGACTTTATACATGTGTTCAGTAGTTGATTATGCATTAACATTGTTCAGTAAAACTAAATGCAATGAATACAAAAGCATGTGAAATAAAGCTTTAAAACTTATACATAACAATAAAATGCATACCTTGATGGTACTAGATACTATTCTTGGCTAGCAAAATCTTAAAATTAACAAAAACACAAGAAACTAGCAAAATTCTTGACTAAATGATTTCTACTTGCCATGTAAAGCTTAAGGGTAAACTTCTATTGTGGAGATTCAGTTGTTCTGCTAATACTAAGGGGAAAATTTAACAACAAAAGTCATTAGAGCACTGCAGATTAATGGAAACAATACCCTGGTGGATGTATGCTACATTTTAGGATTTTTCAGCCTACTTGGGTATTTGCCCACATGTTCAGCCTGCTGCACAGTGATTTAGGTGGATGTTAGTGTTGTGGGCCACTCTCCATGAACTTGTTCCTTGTTTCATAGTTTATGTAGTGTTTCACAAATGTAAATTTAAGCATTGCAACTTCATATAGCGTTTCTATCTGAAACTGACTTTTTCTGGTACTTCTTATGTACTAGTTATAAGGTATAACCTGTAGCTTATGATGCACAAGAAAATTCTTAAGCTCTCATTTGCTGCAGGTAGCAGGCAGTAAAGAGTAGGTACAGATCAGCAGAGCAACTTGTACATAAGCATACCTGAATCACTGGTTAGATTGAACGGTCATAAACTTCCAAAAACCAGATAAATAATAGGATGAATATATACAGTGTCATGCTTATATGTTCTCTATTTAACATTAAAGTCCTAATTTTGCAACCATCCATACTCTATACAGCTAACAGACACCCTTGCTCCACTCATGGTGACTTCCTAGCTGGAGAGAATAGAAATTAGTACATACGTGGTCTGTGGGGCTCATTCTTCTCTTCATTCTCAGTGAAGGCGGTAGAGCATGCCTTGCAGCTCCTTACCCTTTCATCCAACCTGCAACATGTGCATGCTAATAAAAGGTATGTCTGGTGGACTACAAAATGCTCTTTAGTGGGAATCTCAGAGGAGCTATGGTGTGTGCACAGAAGAGCTCAGGGCCCTTATCAGCACCCACAGGGGCCATGTGGTTATCCACACCTTTGCTGGTAGGAAAGATTATTCACAGTAATATAGACAGAGTAAAACAAGCAGGACTGGCTAAAATTGAGGAAACTGAAAACTGCCTGCAAACATGTAATGGGTCAGAAGCAGACCACAGTTTTAGGCACTGGTAGTTTTCTTACCTCTGTTAACCTCTGAAAGCTCTGGGCAAGGTGTGTCGGACAGTCTATGGCTGCTGCCAAGGCCTGTTCCGCTGTCATGGAGCTGTGGAGGACCCTCTGTTTACAGACAGCCCCAGAGCCATCAAAGAAGGCACAGTCATGGTGGTGAGCTGTGGGTGTAAGGAGCTTTGTCAAAGCCCAAAGTGTGTTACGTGGGGTTTCAGTCACATTTTTTATCTCTCCTCATATTTATGTTCCCCGTGTTTCATTTGCTTTTGTTTTCCATGTTCTGGCAGTTGTTTGGGTAGTGATCCTTCAGGTATGTCCTCCTAATTGAGGTAGAAGTGTGGGACTTTAGGGAATGCAATTATGCAATGGTAAGCATTGTACTGATCTTTTGAGAACTGTTTTTCTTAGTGTCTTAACTGAGGAAAACAAGCTGTTAAATGGGGTAATAACAAAGAAGCAATAACATAACACTTCTGAAAATACTATATAAGACTTTAAGAAAATGAAGTACTTTGCCTGAAGAAAGCTTAGATATGACATGAATGTTAATGTTTCCTTATTTTCTTTTGAAGGATCGCCGCTTTAATGATGAGATTGACAAACTGACGGGATACAAGACAAAGTCACTCTTGTGCATGCCCATAAGAAACAGTGATGGAGAGATTATTGGTGTTGCTCAAGCAATAAATAAGATTCCTGGAGGTGCCCCATTTTCTGATGATGATGAAAAAGTAAGATTACCTTCACTTTTTAAATTTGTTTTGTAACTTTTTAAAGAGATACTTAACTAAGTAAATGGCATAGCTCTTGTGGTAATGATGTTTTTTAGAAGTGCTAAACATAAAATGCATGCTTTTGTTGTTCCCACTATAAAACATGTATCTGTTCTGTAAATGTGAGAGATCTCACGGCTGAAACTTCAACTTAATGGTCCTAATCTTATGTAGACTTTTTTCATGTAGTAGATCTTAATAAGAAGACTTAAATTTTTTCTTTTTGAAAAATTATCTGTAAGAATAAGTTAATGGGGAAAAGCTATAAGAAGCAGTCTTAAGCTTGCTAACTAAAAATCACCACATGCTCTTAGTGCTCTCCAGGGGTTGAATGCCTGTAGTATATACGAAAGAAACTTTATTTTGGATGAGATTATGCATACACTAATTTGTTATCCTAAAATACAGAAGACTTGCAAAAGACCATGGAAGGACGAAGAGGGCAGGAAGGGGATACTAGATGTATATATGAAGTGACATTTGGAGAGTAAAGAGAGCTTGGAAGGCAGGAGAATAAAAGGATCCACAAGGAGGGAACTTGAATTATAGAAAGTGGGGGAAATAGGAAATAGTGCTGTGAAGGGAAAAATGTGTGCAAAGCCAAATGATGATCATGGAAGAGTGTGGTAGAGGGAGGAAAAGAACAGCAACTCTCTCTGCCCAGGAGAGAAAAATGGAGTCTCATTCAAGTATGTAATAGGGAAATACACTTCTGTGTATTAAAATGGTATTGAATTTCATTTTTGTGGAAGTGTAGTTAGAAGCAGACTCTGCCCATGAAAGCTCTTTATGTTGATTCAAAAGAGCTAATAATAGATGCAGAGCCATGGTTGGTGTCACCTATGTGTTGATGTGTCTGTTATGACCAAGAGAGATAGTAGGTAATGCCTGTTGGAAGGGGAAAATCCCAGCACATTGGATCATCTAAGTAGATGGAGATGAGTTTTAGAATGAAAATATCTTGACGAGCAAAATGCATTATAAAGCTAAACTAACAGTGGTTTATAAAGGCTGTGAAATTGCATACATCAAATTTGTCTTCCACAGAAACCATATTAATTGTATTTTTGAGTACTTCTTGAAGTTGCTATTACATTATTATTTTTGCCTGTTGCATACTTATAGCAATACATTTAGAGCATTTTACGTACCATTTCATAGCTTGAAACACTTCTTTGGTGAGAAGAATATGAATCTTTATATGAATAATGTCTCTTAATAGCATCATATTCTGTTTTGCTGTGTAGTGCGAGTAATTTGAAATTGATTGCCACCTTGAAATTTTAGTATGCGAAGGAACATTTTGCAGTCCAGGTAGGGAAATCACTGCATTGTGGAATGTTAATAAGTGGGTGTGTTAAAGTTGAGAGAGTAAAAAGAAGTACTGATTATTTTTCTACCTTGTATTATAGATCAGATGTCTTCTAATAGCAATAGTTCTGAGCAAACATTTATTTACTTTTAAATTATTTAGCATAGCACAACTTTGCTATTAAGTGGAGGTCATTGAGCAGTTATTCTTAGTGACACCTACTTATACATGAAGAGCTAGCTTGCTTGCTGTGTACCGGTGTTTGCTTTTGGTGCTTTTCCTAAATCTGTTCTGATGTGCTCTTGAGCTGCTTATTAACCTCCTGTTAAGATTCAAACTTCAGATTCTTCTTAAGACCTAGCCAGCTGGTTCCTGGTTGAAAGATTAGACATGTTTGGATTATAATCTTCTTTAAAATAGATTCAACAAATGAAAGGAGTGAAGGATAAATGGTTTGACAGGCTAAGGATAGAGATGGCTCAGTTCTCCATTTATGCACAGTACCATGGAGCGAGTTTTTAAATTTCTGAATGCCAACTAACTGTGGTTACTATTCACAAAGTTAATTACAAGAATGATACTCATTGCAGTGTTTTATACCTGGCATCATCCTTTGGTTAGATGTTTTCATATAAATGTGTGTTGAAGAACAAGGAAGAAAGTCACAATCTTATTGCCTATTTTAACGACTTTGCTGTGAAAAGCTTATGAAAGTGTTTTCCATGAAAATTACCCTTTAATTTCTGACTTTTCTGTATAACTTATTCTGCACGGTGATTTAGTTTGAATTGAGTGACCTTTGAAATAACTGTCAATTTTCAAATGCTACTTTTTCCAATATCTGAGGTGACCCAGTGTTACTTAAGTTGTCTCAACTTACGTAACCATTAGTTTGCTTCTGAATTACTTTGGAGTCTTGAAAATCTTGAATGCTAAATACTGATTTATTAGTGTGCAACACAAATCTGGTAGGTATGCTACAATGGCTAGCCAAATGAAAATTAAATAAAATGAGAACTCTCTGAATAGGCGGTTTCCTGCTGTTTCCTGCAGCCGTTTATCATGGGTACTGCATTTGTTTATCATGCGTTCAACTAGCAAAGCAATTGTGTGTACTTATGAATTGTGTGTTATGTAAATATATTAATGTAAATATTTGGGGCTGTGGCATTTGCTTCCATTCAGTGACTGCTAAATATTATCTAGAATCAGCAAGTTGTCTGTACTTTAATTGCTATCTTAATATCATTTTTACTAGTCATTTGTATCACTGCTGTAATTATAAGCCTGTATGTTCGAAGTCTTCAAGAATATATTAAATTTGATCTCATGCATAGTGTTTATGGAAAAATAAATGAGAACACAGCCGTTATAATGCCCTGTAATAGATCTTAGATTTAATGAGGCTTGGCAGTCTGTGTGCTGTTATTTCCAAATCTGTGCTTCTAAGTTTCTTCACTCATTGATAACCTAGAAAGCATGAGGCACCTCTGGGAAGCAAGAGAACACAGTTCCAGGAGAGAAAGTCTTGCAGGATTAACAAACAGGGTTTGTTTTTTATAGTAATATCAGCAAAAGTGATTGTGAGGAAAGAAGGCAAGTGAAAACTTGGAAATTTGGAAATTCTCTTCAAAATGAGATCTAGCTGTGTATTGAGGTGGTTTGTGTAGAAGAACCTGGTAAGTAGCTGGCAAAAGATGTGTAAATTCAGCTTTATGTTGATGTTACCATTTCCAAGGATTAGCAGCTTCAGAATGGCTAGAAAATAAAAATGTAAATTACTTCCCCTGCCCCCCAACTCCCTAGCTCTCAAGAAAATGTTGGTATCATTTAAGTCTGACTCTTGTTTGCTAGGGTCTATTCTCTCAGTATTGTATCAGGCAATTAAAATAACTGGTTAGGCTCTCTTTTTTTTTAACAAAGCTACAAGACTATATTGTATAATGAAATGTCACTTGGGGGCACTACTGTCTTAAGTCAATGGGAAGCAAAGAATTATGTTTTCAATTAGAATTAAGTAGATGCTAGCATCATTTTTATGTACTCTTAGTTATTTTTGTGCAGTTAAAAGCAAATAAAATATTTAAGGTTTGAGAAGTCTTTAATGCTCCCAAGCTGTAACCAAGTTTATATTTTGCAATATGTAAAATGGAGTGTTACACTTCAACGTGTTTCTGGTTTTGTTTTTCATGGCAAATTTTCAGTTTTTTCTCTTACATCTCTGACCATGATGATGATAACACAGCACTAATGAGCCTAAGTGAATATTCCACAAGTAATGATTGTTTTCCACTGCCAAATTTCTTCTCTCTTTTTGGTGTAAGGGATGTTTCAGCCAATTAATTGTTTAAGGCAGAACTAGACTTGACAGCCACTGGCATGAAAGAAAATGTTCTGTATCAAAATGTGTTTTGTCTCCCCAACATCAGTGGCTCAGTTGAACAGACTGACTTCAGATATTTCCAGTCTGATACAAACAATAGTAGAATATCTTATCACTTTTGTATAGTAGCCATCGCTATTAGGTTGTGTAATTGGTAACTTTTTGGAAAGATAGATGTGCATATTTTGCAAATGAAGACACCATTTGCACAGTCATGGAGTAGAAAGATTAAAAAAAAAAAAAACCCAAACCCTTGAGAAGAACTGTGCACCCTGCATGAATTCCCAGTACTGTCCTGAAGATTCATTTAAGTATTTGTACTGTTTGCTGGTGAGTCATACTTTGTTCCAGGACTGGCGAGAAGCTCAGCCTAACAAGAGCTTGACAGTCTGTAGTTTAGATTATTGTATGACTCTTAGTCTTCTGAGAGGCAGTGCCAAAACAAATCTATTCCTCCATCAGAGAGGCTTAACAAACAGCAGCAGCTCTGCTGTCACTTGAACTGCTGTCCTGGTTCTCTCTGGCTCTGCTGTCCTCCTCGTCCAAAAGTAGTGAATCGATTGTGGGGAAGCTATGCAGGGCAGCCAGCTTGAATTAAATCCTGCTTGACTTACTGAAAAGCAGTAACTTGAATGCAGTGAGATTCCTCCTGGGAGGAGCAAGGAAGAGCTGGATTTGGTTGTCTGTGCTATGAATAGTTTTATTAAGAAATATATATATCCAGTCTCCAGAATTCAACTGGTGTATGTTTGGGTTTGGGAGCTCGAGGATGTGGTGTTCTCATATTCCAACACTGCCATTTCTTACACTCGTAATAGCAGCCTTGTGATTCCAAATTGTCCAATTTAACATGCTCTTCTTGGTCCATCTTAGTTAAGGTTTAAATATATTCTGTAACTGGGTCACCATAGTGATGAATGATTTCCAGGGATTTTGCTATACCTGCTAATTTGTTTTCTGTGAGATTTTTGTGTGATTGTCTTAGAGTCATGCTGGCAGGTAGCAATTTCAAAGTCAGTTAGGACAGTTCTTTATGCTAAGAAAGTAATAAACTATAAATAAAACTAGTAGGGAAAGTAGTGATCTAGAACAGGCAAGCATCTATGGCTCCTGTGAAAATTATGACCCCAGCTCCCTGAATGTGTGGAGTTTACAAAAAGAGACACCTGAAAATTATATTGATGGGTAGATTAGAAAGAAGCATAAGAAACAAATCAGGTAAATGATTTCTTTCATATATTACAGTATTTAATGACCTGCTAACCTCTACCTTGGTCCTCTGAAAAATCTGCATAGCAGTGAGACTCCAAAAGCTATTATATAAAACTGACATTATCCTCAAAGGTATCTTGTGGCCTGTATGTCACTTACATCCCAATGCAAGAGACAAATTTGCTGAATAACAGCAAATAAGACGTTTGAAGGATGAAGGTGCTGAAGCACTACAACTATCTGGGAAAACTCCAATGGTCTATTAGGCACAGTTCTTGAAAAGTACTTGCTATACAAATCAAAATTAAAATAAATCACAGGAACTGAATTCTCTTGCTGAGGAATTTTAAAACTATTTGTTACTAGAATATTGACTATCAGGCAGCTTCACACCACTGGTTTGCAACCAACACCACCAAATACCTGCAGTGACATATTTAAAGAGACTTCTTTCAGTCTTGCATATGTTCAGACATGTTTTCAAGTTAAGGTAAAAGTCTAGATTTCTGTTTAATTTCAGAACTCTCTAAATGTGCTTGAAACTCACAAAAAACTGTATTAATATTTCTCCTTTGAGACTGGAAGTTGATATTTGTTGGACTGCTTTATTTCTGAGGTATAGAAACATGTCTAAGATGTGTCTTACAGTGATATTTTAGTGCATTGCTTATTTTTTTTAATATAAATGTGTATTTTCCTGGGCTCAGGCTACTTTATTGCTGTGTGTTTATGGTACACTTTATGCTATCCTTTATTTGAGTCTTCTAGGTGCTGTCATAAAACAAACACATTGTCAGGTTTGGCATCAGAAAGGGTTTCCCTATAGAATAATTAGTGAAGATTTTCATGGCTTTTTTTTTTCTGAGGACTGGGATTTTGTTCCTGTCTTGTACAGTGATGAGTGAGGAAAGTATCTGGATTCTTCCTGTAATTGTCAGCAGAAATCTGAACCTGCTGGCTCTTCCCATATTTTCTATGCTTGTATCTCAATTATTATTGAGAGACTTGAACAAATAAGAGCTCTGGTCTGTAAATCTAGACTTTCATTTGGCTAATGTTTGTAGTGTTTGACTCAGAGCTCAATAAACTAAATGGAAGAATCTCTGCTGATTTCATGGGCTTTTAAACATCAAACCTCTGTCCATTTCTAGCTTAGGAGCATTTCATTAAATGCAGACCCCCCATCTGTTTAATGAAGCTTGAATTCATTTGGGTCAGAACACTGTGAAGAAATCTGTTTTGTTTCTGTATCCTTCCACTGGATACAAACAGGCTCCAAGAGGCTGAACACACTTTGTGGTAGGCTGTGCTGTTGATCTAAATTTGCTAAACATAAATATGACTGCTTAATAACTTTTTTAAGTGAACATTCATTGAAAACTCAAAAAACTGGAGAGGTTATGCTAACAGGCACCCCACAACACAACAAAGGTCAGTGTCCCTCAAGCTCAGTTTTGATTTTTTTTCTAGGAGATATTTTGTCGGCTGCCTAGAGTCTTGAAGTTGCTTCTGACCTTGAAAAAGGTGATCAAATTTAGAAATGGTAGTCAGTCCTTGAGACTGAGCCATGCTATCAGACAGAATAAAACTTTCATGATATTTGTTGGATGCTTGTGGTCAAAACAATCTCATTGGCATGCAGAAGAACCCTGTAGGCATTTCTTCCCATGTTGCGCCTTATGTCTCTTATGTCTACAAGAACTGTGTTAAATCTAATTGTGGTTTTGAAGCTGTTGTTTTTAGGTACTTGAAGATAATGTGCAGGTTATATTAAATGTATCTACCAGGCAGATTAGACGATATTTGTGTCTCTTGGATCAACTATTTTAAGCCAAAGAATCACCAAGGTAGTGTTGTGGTAGTTATTTTAAGTTGGACTCTGCAACTGTGTAAGGAATGAAGAGGTTTTCATTGTCAAAAATAGGCACACAGCTCTGAGCATTCAACAGACTGATGGTAATAGTGTTTTACAGCCTGAGTTAAGGGGGGTTTTACTGTTGTGTTTGGCAATTTGTAGAAGCAACACAATTTAATTTTCTAGGAAATTGGAGCCCTTTTCTTCGGATGTGATGGCATTAAGTATTTGTATCTAACACAGCATTTGAGGTCACATTGCTGCTTTCCATCATGATTAGGTCATAGAATCATAGAGTAGTTCTTCAAGACCACCTAGTTCCAACGCCCTGCCATAGACAGGGACACCTTCCACTAGACCATGTTGCCCAAAGCCCCATTGAACTTGGCTTTGAACATTGCAAGAGAGGGGGCATTGGTAGCTTCTCTGGGCAACATATACCACACCATCCTCACAGGGAAGAGTTTCTTCATAATATCTAAATCTACCCTCTTTCAGTTTAAAGCCATTACCCCTCATCCTGTCACTACCTGCCCATGTAAACAGCCCCCATCAGCTTTCCAGTTGTGCCCCTTTAGGTACTGCAAGGCTGCTATAAATTGTCCCTGAACCCTTCTCTTGTCCAGGCTGAATAAGCCCAACTCTCTCAGCCTATCCTCATAAGGAGAGGTGCTCCAATCCTCTGATCATTTTTTGTGGCCCTCTTCTGGACTCACTCCATCAGACGTATCTTGTCTTTGAACTGAGGACCCCAGAATTGAACATAGCACTCCAGGTGGGGTTTCACAAGAGCAGAGTAGAGGGGGAGTATCATCTCCCTTGACCTGCTGGTCACACTCCTTTTGATGCAGCCCAGGATATGGTTGGCTTTCTGGGCTGCAAGTGGATGTTGCTGGGTCATACTGAGTTTCACATCATCTGATGCCCTCAACTCCTTTTCAGAGTGGCTCTCAATCTGTTCTCCACTCAGCCTGTAGTTGTGCTTGGGACTGCCCTGACCTGTGTGCAGGACCTTGTATTTGGCCTTGTGAGTCCATGTGAACTTAAGAAGTTCAACCTCTCAAGCCTGTCAAGGTCCCTGTGGATGGCATCCCTTCTCTCTGTTGTGTCAGCTGCACCACACAGCTTGGTGACATCAGCAAACCTGCTGAGGGTGCACTTGGTCACTGTCCTTGTCACTGACAAAGATGTTAAACAGAACTGGTCCCAATACTGACCCCTGAGGAACACCACTTGTTTCTGGTCTCCACTTGGGCACTGAGCCATTGACTCTGAGTGTGACTCTCCAGTGCATTCATTAACCATCATGTAGTCCATCCATAAAAGCCATGACTCTTCAATTTAGAGACAATGATTTTATGCAGGACAGTGTCACATGCTTTGCACAAGTTCAAGTAGATGGTGTAAGTTGCTCTGCCTTTATCCACAAATGCTGTAACCCTGCTGTAGAAGGCCACCAAATTTGTCAGGTGTGATTTGCCCTGAACAAAGTAGTGTTGGCTGTCACCAATCACCTCCTGATTGGAGGTGCCTGAGCATAGTTCCCAGGAGGATCTGCTCCATGTATTCAGTAATGTTATCAAAAATTATAATTGCAATGGTTTTTATTAATTATGTCCCTGTTTGACAAAACTCCAGAGAAGTTCTGAGGATAACTGATCCATTAGAGACATTAATTATGAAGCATTCAGCAGTACCTTGGATCTAAGTCTTACTAGAGACTTGGGTCTTACTGCAAGTTATGAAGCATAAAAATATCCCTGGAGCTTTTCCTCTTTTCCCACTTAATTGGTATTCACAAGGGGTTGCAGCAGGCCTGGAGAAAAGGATTCCAGATCTCCACTGGTCAAACACATAGACAGATTTCACAGGGAGACTGGTAATGCAACAAAATGGGGTGATCATGGGGCTCATTTGCCTTGCCTTTGTGCAGCCATACAAAGTTCTTCAGTGAGAAGCAGGATAGTGTAAAGTATTCAGCAGAAAGCCCTGGAGCCAAGAATTCTGTACTTGTTTAGTAATTTGCAGATGCTTCAGTAACTAGAAACTGAAGTTAGTATGTTAATATTACTTTAACCTTTTTTAATACTACTATATTAATAGAATTTTCATTTAAATGCTTTGAATACCAAACCAACAATAATATAAGGGCTCGGGAGGATTAGAATTGTTTGATTCAACTGTCAGCAGGAAGAAAGCCTGTCACAAAATAGTCTGAGGGCTATGATGTGTATTTGTTGCAGTATAACTCTTAGGTACTGTCTATATAAAGAATTGACTGGAAAAGCTTTTTTTCTAGAGAAAACCATGTTATTACATTACCCAGGGAATAAAGTTTTTACCGTCAGCTGTCTTCCTTTTCTTGGCAAAACTCCCTTCAACCAACTTCATTATTTTGATCAAATGGGTCATTAGAAAAATCTTGTTTGCTTCAAGTGAAACCTGTGTTGGGGCCTTGTTACGAGAGCATGCAAAAGGAAACCTTCCTCGTCTGCAGCTGGTGCAGCCTTCGTTACTGACAATTACTGGAGATGTGCCCTGTGGGCTGGATGGGAGGACTTTGTCCCTAGTGAAGTGTTTTCTGAACTTCTGTCAGTCTGCTCAGTTCTCTATAGCTGCTCTTCATAATAACTTCAAGGCTTGATATACTTTTAGAAAATAGCATTTCACATCTCCTGTGAATTGCTTATCTTTCCTGAAGCAGAATGAAATGTTCGTACAGCAGTTCCTGCCATCAAAAGTATTTCCCACTGGAATAGTGATGCTGAGCCTGTCTGTAGCTTACATCATGAGATATCGAAGACTGCTTAGCAAATAATTTTGCTAAAAACTGAGCCAACCTCTGACCTTCAAGATGTTATTACAGGCTTTATAAGACACTGTAATTAAAATGATACTCTGTTCTAGCACTGACTCACGGTATGCCCTTGGGCAAATCACTTTACAGTGGTCTCTCTTCTAAAACATATTTCTAAAAATGGCATTAGGTGGTTCCACATGTACTATCACATTTTCTATTTTAAGTATTCTTACTCTATAATAAGGAAATTATTTTCCCTCTTGTTGAGCTCAGCCTGAGCTTTTGAAGCCTTGTTGAATGCTTTCTTTGTGTGCAGCAGCTGTAATCCGGACAGATCTGGTTAGAAAACACCAAAGTAATTTCACAAAAAAGTTTCAGCTGTTTAACAGTCCTAGCTCTATACATAATACTTCTCATCTCCATGAAGATTGTGCCACCCTGCTGTCCTTGATTGGTTTGCAGAAAGGTAGCTGGTCTGTAATTGGAGGAGAACTGATTGTACTTTAGAAGGAATTTGGTCCTCCTCCACACTGTCTTTGAAATTGTCTGCCTGAGAGAGATTCATGTCTGCACCTCAGCAGAGTATATAAGCAGCAATGTAGCTGTAATGCCTTCTAGGAGCATATAGGAATGCATTTCCCCTTTATCTGGGAAAATGGTTGATTAATTTTGTGGCTGAAAATTAATAAAAGTCTTGTCCTCCTCTTTCACAGGAATGTAAGGAAAGATTGGCCATCCTAGATGAAAGGTCTGTCTAACCCAATGACTTTCCTCTCAGTTGCCGACAGCAAATGTCTGGAATGAGGCAAGCATAGAGTGGTATTTCTCTCACGTACTCCACCAGTTTCCTATAATTTGCAGCTGAGGGCCAGACATTATCTTTGTAGTTAATACCACCCCAGGGACTTCCTACTTAGGAATTTATTCGGGCATTTCTTGAAGCAAGACAAGCTTTCACAACATCCCGCACATTGTGTTAAGAAATGCTGTGTCTTCCTCTTATTTTGTATTATTCCTCCTAGTTTTCTTTTAGTGAAGACAGTGAAGAGTCCTTCTGTATTCATTTGTATGCCATTTGTTTTTCCCTAAAAGTCTTCAGTCTTCAAAAGTTATGAAGTTCCCACCTGGAGTAAGCTGTTTGCTTTGGCACAAGGGGTGCCTGCTCCCCAGAGCCCTGGACAGAGCCTCTGGTCTGCTCTAACAGCTGCTACATTCTGTGTCTGGAAAAGCAGAAGTCACTCAAACCATTTTTCTGTACCCTTTAGGCTGAAAAACCCCAAGAACTGCACTTGATGTTGTAAATCAAACTCTCAAATATGTGTAGAACTGCTTTTGAAAGCCAAGGCAGTCCTTCATCACTTGTTGGCATCTTGATGCTGCTGCATTTCAAGAACATATATTAAAAAAATAGAAAATCATC
Source organism: Gallinula chloropus (assembly GCF_964237585.1). Taxonomy (NCBI): domain Eukaryota; kingdom Metazoa; phylum Chordata; class Aves; order Gruiformes; family Rallidae; genus Gallinula; species Gallinula chloropus. The sequence goes on along the minus strand of NC_140090.1, from coordinate 24,638,664 downwards.
ATTGAACCTAGCTAATCTGCTTTACTAGTTAACTTCAGGAAAAACTGTTCCTGTTCTTATGAAAGATTCCAGAGTCCCTGAATCAGTGTGCATGTTGGGAAGTGTCATGTTTTTAATAAAAACAACACTTTACAGCATAGCATAAAACCCACGTCGGGTCAGCAGTGAAAGTCAACAAGATTAACAATTACTGTGCAGTAAGATTACAGGTTCATAGCAGAGCTGACTAGAATTATAAAAGCTAAAGTAGTTTAACCAACTAATGATAATGATTTTGCATCCCTCGCTTAGCTGGCAAACACGAAACTAGAGTTAAAACAATCAATGTTATGATGACTTTTTCAGTAGAAATATTGTTGGAGCTGTCAGAGATAATTGAGCCACACTTTTCATAATCATGAATGATGGTCAGAGATTTCAGTAAGGAAATTATATAGTACACTTCAGGTAACTCTTAACACGGTAAGCAAGCTGTGTTCAGAAAAATATTTCCTGTGAACAGCATAGTGATATAGGCAGGGGCACCAAGAGGAACACTTCATTTAACAGTGCTTTGTGAAAGCTGTAAGCAAGCACCTTAATTGTCAATTCAGCTTGTAGGGAACCCTTTTACTTAGAATATTTATCTGCACACACTTTTAATGAAACAAAAAAATATTTATACTGGCAACTATCAAGGCTGCAGTCTTTAGACTGAACTTGACATGAATTTAACCTAAGTATTAATATGCTGGCAATGTGTTATCTATGTGGTAGAATGGATAAAAACAAATCTTGTTTTCTTTCCTGTTTAAAAAAAATAATCTTTTGCTGTATAAAAACAGACTAGAATTTTGCAATGCTGGTGTCATGGTTACAAGGCAAATTCAATGATAATAGTTCTCTGGCATAATAATAGCACTTCAGTGTTGTGGTATGCTTTTAAACTGGGAGGTGAGTGGAAATGCTTTGGTGCTGTAGTGGACAGGCCCAAGGGTGGATAGCTGTGTTGTGGAGACCCAAGTACAGAAAAGCACATGCTGAGCGGTGACAGGCTCATGGAGATGCAAGGACTGAGGATGTCCTAGCTGCCATGTAGTGAGGTGTCAGCAGGGTGCCTTGCAAGGACAGCAGGGTTGTGTTGTGGTCTGAACTGAAGCAGTCCCAGAAACTTGTCCTAAGAGTGGAGTAACTATTAATATGGTAATCCTTCCTGCTAAGGAGAGGAGTCTTTGAAAGACTCTGAAAGCTTGCCAAGCCACGTTACCATAACCACAGTCTTAATTTTCCTTTTCTGTCACACACAGGGGAGAACATGTTTAATGTGATTAGTGGGGGCTACATATTCACTTTTGGGCTTGTATTGCAAAGGTTTGTACTTTGATCAAGCCTAGGCCACCTTAAACTCGAAGTGTAGTCATGAGTTTGTAATCCTATACGTCCAGGGGTTTCAGTTCTCAGTGATGGCAAAGGGTGTTGCTTCCCTACTGGGCATGCACAGTAGCTGCAATGTGGCCTCAATAAATACATGTTACAAGGGTGATCTCTGTTTTCTAGGCTCTTAAAAAAAAATGAAATAATTCTGAACTTCAGGAAGCTGACAACAATTGACAAAACACTAGGAATGTGGATGACTTACCTAAGATGAAGTCTGCCTGCAGAAGTGTTAAAGCAGCAGGTTGGCAAGAAGCTTCCTGCTAACAAATTAGAGCAACAAAATACTGTATCTTCATCCTACACAGGAAGGAGAGACTGTTCCAGTGAGATGTGAAAGGGTACAAGCCACTAGAAGATCCTGTAGGAATGAACTTGAGCATTTCATGTTCTCAGCTGTGAGTCCTGTGAGGTTTTAAGTTCCTGTATTGATGTTTACATGTGAAAGTATAGGTGGGGGTTTTCCTTTTTATTTTTTCCCTCAACCTGCTGCAGCTTTTCACATATACTCTAAAAATTACATTCCATTTTCAGAGTAGAAACTGGAAAACACTGGTGAGAAACTTGTTTGATAAGCCTCTGTCTTCTGCGTTTAAGGACAACTTAATATATGTTAATTGATAAAATGAATTCCACTGACTGCTCTGTGATCATCTTCCTCACTGAACTAGTATGTACTGACCATTAAAACAAAATCTTCAATTATTGTTTCTTCAGGTACTTAAACTTTTCCTTTTAATGAAAACTGAACTTGAGATGAATAATTTGGATTGGTTCTAATTAAATTTATTCTAATTTGCATGGCCTTCTGTTTTGCTTCTGCTGTTGGTTTTTGTGGATTTTATGAGAGTGGATATGTCAGGTAATATACTAAGATCTATTTTTGCTTACAGAAAGATTAATTTAGATGTTAGATGGTTGTAGTAGAACATGATGTTGGAGCTGGAAATATCTAGCTGTTATAAATATCCATGAGATACTGTTTTAAACAGAACCTGCTTTTCTGGGATAGTTGCTGTAATTCTGATGTGAAGCTAACTAGGCAGTACGATTTTTATATGAATATGATTATGGAGGCGAGTATCAGAAATAATAACCAGAACATTGTGCATTTGGATGCATCTTCTACAATGGTAAAGTTATAGCAGCAGAACTGTGGTGCCTTTCTTTTTTGAATGACATTATTTTTATTTATCTTTTCCTCAATATTTTAAATTTTTGAGTCAATCCTGCATTCTGCTTTTCCTAGAGGACAGAGTTCTCTGACATAGGGAATACTGAAATAACAATAACTAAAATAAATGTAAAGTATAAAATATACATAGTATCTATGTAATAAAATGTAATACTAAAATTATAAGAAACTGTCATCTGGTAGCTGGTACTATTTTGTTAACTGGAGCTGCACACTGATACCTTATCATTTGCATTTGCAGTTACTGCCACACAAAAAGCTGATTGTAAAATAGCCTTCAGAAGCACAGGCAGGAACGCAGAAATTGTTGTCTCTTTAAGACAGGTTTTTGCAGCATCGAGAGACGTGGAGGCAGGAAAGGTCGGGGCTGGGAGCGTGAAAAGCTGGGGCAGACCCAGTCTGAGGACACAGCAACAAGTGATGGAGAAAGCATCCTGCACTCCTGCTTTTGAGTCTAGCGCTCACGTACCACCAGAAGAGGGTCTCGCCCCCTCTAGTGGCTTTCGTTCCTGCTCGGTTGTGATGATGATATCAAAATAAAAAAGCACGTAGAACTAGAGAGGTGCGTCCCAAATATAGGTTGTCACTCTCCTTTAGCTTATGTTTCTGGCATTTTTAGTACTTTTTAGCGGTGTAAGATGGCAGGATGTTTTGTAAGTGTTAATTAAATATAAATCTGATTAGCCATCTTCGTGCTTCTGCCATGTTTTCCGATAGACGTACTCCACATCAGCGCAGCCCAACTTCAGGCTCAGGGATGCTACAAGTGTTTGCAGCTTTCCATGTCAAACCATCCGCGTACGCTTCTCCGTGAGGACTGAAGCCGTGCGGTGCTCGCAGCGGCATTATGTAAGCGGAGGCAGCCTGTGCACACTGCCATCAAGTGGATGCAGGGCATTACGGCACCAGCGTCTTGTTTCAAGCTTCTCATCACCTTTCCCGTTATGTAAGAATCTTAATAAACCTAACTTAACTTGCACGTCTGATTCTGGCAACACCTGCAGAGGTCCCTCCTTTCTGCCTCCACTGCTGAGTTGGTTCTCTAAAACCATGTGCTTACATGGGGGAAAAAAAAATCAAGATGATTTTTTTTCCATAGTTTGTCTGCAACAGACTTACCATACAAGATTGATTCTGATACCAATATCCTTATCACATGTCAATAACTGAGACTTCATCTAATGTAGACCGAAGTACTCCAACAGTAACTGTAAGTCGTGCTCACAACTGCATTCAGAGCTTTCCCTAAGTCATGTTTGCTTTATAAGTCATCTGTTAGCTATTCTGCTGTGACTGGTGTGTAGCCTCAGACTTTACTTGCCTCACACTTTTCAATGTTGTTCTGAAGATGAGGAGATGACCAGATCCAAAAATGGACTTGGACAGCTAAAGCAAGGCTTCAGGCATCTTCACTCAAAAATAGTCTTGTGGTTACTTGATCCAAGAAGTGCCTTGTCCTGAGTAGCTACTCCCCTGTCTGTCTACAAAGTTATCCAATGTGTGCTGCACATTGCTGCTTCGGTCTGGTAGCATCATTAATTATTAAAAAATTAACAACCTTTTCTTTTGTTAGATGCTGAAAGTAGCTGAACTATCCAACAATATTTTTTTTTATTATTTATATCTTTATTACATTTTGGATGTTTGAAGTGAATGTGTCCATGCTGATTTATTTTTTCCCTCAGGCAGAAACTCCTTTGAATTTTGCTTTTTGCTTTTAAGCTACTCAAAATATATTTTTTCTCAAACTATTTTTGAAAATTTTTTCTCTGTCAACCTCTTTTACACAAAAGTCCCAGAAAGGAAGCATTGCCATTCAGCTGTGAGTTGGGATACACATGGCTGGATACATGTCAACGGTGCTGTGCAGAAGTCTAATACAGTCCATGTGGTTTAAAAAAATTCTTTTTTAAAAAATTGTCTTTAGGACATTGTTATTCTGCTTTCTAGCTTAAGGCATATTCTACAGCTCTCATTTTTCTTCTGCTTCAGCAGTTATATCATCCTGTTTGCAACAGGCAGTATACCCCAGTGCTGTAAATGAAGCCTGTGTTCCCTTTTTCTTACCCTGTTGCTATCCTTTTGGTAATGCCTGTTTTCTCCCTATGCTTTGTGCAGATGGGTGCATTGGTGAAAGGGGTAAGAGTCTCAATAGATTTGCTGTTTGGTACAGCTCAGCATTTATTACTTCTCCCCCAGACACTGAAGATGGTGGTGGTAGAAAAGGTCATTCCATAAAGTCTTTTGCTGTTATAAGCATTTCTGCATGTTCAAAGGACTACTAGATTTCAGATGAATGAAAGCTGCTGCTGGAGGTTATTGCAGTCTAGCATGGTTTGTCATACAGCATCATACATCTCTACTTTCAGATAGTACTAGAAATGAATACAAGGCTGTAGAATATCCCATGTTCTCACTAAGTTATCTGCATATAGGAACAACTAAGCTTACTTGATCTATATGATGTACAATGCAGGAGGTCCGTTCTTATAGAGCCGTTCTTCTTCATTAAGCCTTTTACAATTTCCTTTTAGTATTGTTTATAATTTTCTTTTGTTTTGCTGTCCTCTCTGTTAGAATTTAATTTTCATTCATGCAGTATTATTTCATTTCCAACTTACCTTTCTGCAATACAAATGGATTTTCTCCTCACTTTCTGCCTTACTCATCCTTTTCATATAGGAACCTGAAGGAAACAATGCAAGTGATACAGCACTAAAAAAACCCGGTAGCTGTAGGCACAATATTTAATAAAAAATTAAAAAATAAAGAGGAAAATCAAGACTATGTGGGAAGTATGGAAGTGGTGAATAGCCCTCACCAAGGCAAAGTGGAACACTTTGTCAGTAGAAGGGGCACAAGGAGGTATGGTATGTAATGCGGAGAAAAATGAGGGGCAAGGGGAAATAAAACCAACAGATCAAGCCTGATATAAATTGACCTTTGTATGTAGGGTAACTTCAGTTGCTGGGGAAAAAAATAGGCAAAACCTCAGGAATTTTTGTAAGCTAATGTTTTTTCACACACCCCTTTTAAAAGCGAAATTGATGATGACTAAAATTGTTAAGCCTTCTTGAAAACTATGTTACAATACAAATGTATCCTAATTTTTCTTGTCATGTTTTAGTCAGTTTCTTTCGGAAAGCATTAGGGTGCTGAGTGCAAACATATTTTGGGGTAGTTTGTTCTTTGAACTTGCTTTTTAACAAGTTTACTTCTAACATACTCTGCTTTTTGACCTCTCGTCTGTCAGCCTTGGTTCTCTACAGCGGTGCTAATTGTGTGAGGACAAGCTTCAGACAAGTGGTAACAAGGTTTCATACAAGCTTTGGCAATTCTGTGGGAAGTCACTGTGAGAACTGCACCTCAGAGGTTAGAAACAGTGCTGTCCACTTGTCTCTTACGCAAATATTGTGGATGGAGATCTGCAAGGTTGGCGTGAGAAGCAGAGGGAGTCTTATTGCAGCAGGGTGACTGTTTTGGCTAAAGACTGCAGAATAAACAGATTAAACAGTTTGTATGCAGAATCTTTCAGGCCACAGTGTCCAAAGTGAATCCTTTTGCTTAATTATCTGTGAAAGTAATATTAAAGTTGACACCCCTAAGTCAGAATTACATGCTAAATGTATGTGACTGCAGCACTGGACTCTCCACCCAGATCATGTTAAGTGTCACCCCAGGGAGGGGACAGCTAGGGTTGGAGTATAAAGGTGTGGAGGAAGTTACCCCAGCGGGGAGAGAAAAGATTGAAAACCCAAAAGAGGCAGTTTATGGGCTGTGCTCCTTCTCCTACACCCAAGACAGGGATGCCTTCTTATTAAGCATTACAACTTCAACTCTTTGTGAAGAATACCCAGGATAGCATTTGGCCGGCATTGTAATCATATATTAATGGTGTTACTGTAAGTGAATTTATCAACAGCAATTCTAAACTCTTTATATTTGCTGCTTTATTAAACTTTCTATCTGTTTCAACTTTGTGAAACTGTCTCACTGAAAGTTCTTTAGGGAGGTCTGACAGGTAAATATTGACTCCAATATGTGGCTGTATATAATCCTTCAGACATAAACCATTGACCAAGTTTGGGACTGAGAGTCTACCTAGACACACGTAGGATCCTCTCTGAGGAATTTAGGAAGCAAGGGGGGTCCTTTCTGAACCTCATGGCTTGATAGGATACCTCCCCCCACCTCAGCCACACATCAGACTTGTACCCTTAACACAACAGTCACCTCTTCATTTTTGCTTTTTGTATGTAGTTGGCAGCTTTGATTACCAGAACACTAATACCTTTTCTAGAGCCCCAAATTTGTATTTTTTGTGTTGTAAAGATGAAAAAATTTAAACTGTTTAGCAAATACTACTGGTACTATACTTGTTTTTCAAGTAGAAATGGAAATAATGCCATTTATTTCTTTGGTAGCATTCCAAGCTTATGTAATTTCTTAGCTCTCTGAACTATTGTTATTAGTCACCGTGTCTTCTCCTAGAGAACTGCTGCAAGGAAGTCCTGAAGTTAGCTCTGTGCTTAGGTGGAATCATTATATCCATGTGGGATTCTTAGCCAGCTTCTGAATGCTAGACAGCGCTCCAGGTAAAATATACACTAGATAAAATTCACCAGTACTATAAAAACACGGTTTTGAGCATTGGTGATGGATTAACTGTGGCAGCACACAGACTGGAGTCAGGCATGGCAGGGCAAGGCTTAACTTCTGGGCAGCACAGCTCTTTCTTGAGTGATTGCTGTGTGCAAGTTCCAACTCAAACATGTAAGTAAAGATTCTGCATGTTTTTGCATGAGCTTTTATGTGAGCTGCTCTTGAACAGTCCTAAATTCTATTACATGTTGTGATTTCTCTGTAGGAAATTGTACATAATGCGTTGATGGAGAGAAATATAAACAATAACCCAATCAAAAGAGTAACAGGATAGGATATCTTATAAGAATTTTTGATGAGGGTGTTATGGAGATGATGAATTCTCTACTTTTCTAGGTATCTAATAGGCTTTTTTTAAAGTATGTCTTTACCTTGTGCATCCATACTTTTTTTTTAATCTAGAAGCCCCACTCATGGGCCCAAGACCCCAGTAGAGTAGGTGCTGTGCAGGCAGTGAGCAGGAGGCAGCTTCCTCAAAGGGATGGTAGGAAGTATTACAAAAATGACAGATGGAATGCTGTAAATACATGTCTGATGACCTTTTAGTAGGCTTACAGAGACCTTCTGGATGCTTTGAGGGAATGTAGTTTTTGTGCTTTATGAAATTTACAGCTGAAAATAGGGCACCAAAAGGAACGTCAAGGTAATGAGAAAACAATCGCGTATTAGTAGTCACAGTTGAGAAACTGTAAAAGTGGCAAACTTCTAAGAACTAGACTGGCATTGCAGATCAGGCTGGCTCAGGTAATCACAGGATGCTAGCATTAGGCTAAAAGCTGAATCTAGTCTTTCCAAGGACAGAGTTATAGATAGATAGATACTTCTGCTTGCAGTAATGCAGTTGCATGTCAGTCATTACAGTAGGAAGAATCCAGATACAATTCTCAAGATTACTTTTTATGAATAACATACTGGGTTTTCTTTATGCATTATGGTTTAATACTTAAAGAGAACCCCCCACCAGAACAAACAAAAAAACACCAGAACCAGAAAAGCAACTGTGATGATGATTTTGGGGTATTGATATTGTTAACATTTTCAGGAAGTACCCTTTAAGCCAGCTCTTTGGAATACTTTGTTTTTTCTAGAGGAGGTTCCATAAATTCTGTTTTGTTGCAGTTCATATATTTTTGGATCAGTGTACTTTAATATACCTTTCTATCTTGTACTCTTTTTGAAATACTGTATAGTTATTCATCATAGCCACTGTGTATCCCAGAGCACAGACATAGATTCAAGCTAAGAAAGTTTTTCCTTCCTTTTGTGGAGGCATATGGATTCTTTGGGGACAGGAAATTTTCCTTGACTCCAAACAAGCACAATTCTATTAATTTGTGAAACTAAAAAAGGCATTATTGATGAATTACAGCCTGTTATCAGTATTGTTGAAGTGTAGGAACAAAATATATTCAGTTCTGCACAGGCATAGTGATACAAATCCTACTGATGATAGTAGGAAGCCAGTATTATACATATATGTTATTTCAAGAATTAGATTGGTCTGAGTTGTATGGGGCCTTCAATATCATCTGCTTCCAACCCCCTGACATGGACAGGGACAACTTCCACTAGCCCAGGTTGCCCAAAGCCCCATCCAACCTGGCTTTGAAAACTGCCAGGGGAAGGGCAGCCACAGCTTCTCTGGGCAGCCTGTGCCAGGGCCTCACCACCCTCACAAAACAGAATTTCTTCCTAATATCTAAACTAAATCTCTCTCAGCCTAAAGTCATTGCCCCTTGTCCTGTCACTCCCTGCCCTTGTATGCAGTCCCCCTCCAGCTTTCCTGTTGGCCCCTTTAGGTCCTGGAAGGCTCCTATAAAGAAGCTTTCACTTTCATCTTCCATTGTCATTTGTTTTTCCTTACTGTGTTAGTTTTGGAAAGATATTTTTGCATTTTTTAAATTAGTGAAGGGAAAGGATATAACTCTATTGAGTTGTTAATAAAGCCATAACAAATAACTAATATTAAAATTATATATCATGCAACTGAGAGTTATACAACATACCAGGCTTGTGGAGGACAAGTTTTTATAGGTGTTTGTAACCTTTGATTATAAATGGTCTGTTTGCTTGTAACTTCTACTGGCTTGAGCATAACAAGCAGAGCTTGATTCAAAGCTGCATTCCTTAACTGAGAATCTGTTGTACCTGGCAGAAGCATTAAAGAGCAGCTCTGCCTGGAGGTAGAGGAACAAGGAGTTCTTAAATTTTAAAAATTATTTGGTACTCTGGCAGTCATTGCAATGTTTAGTAGATATTAGAAACAGTCAAACTCAGCAACTCATAATTTACTGTATCTTTTCTGGGCTGTCTCTGCAGTCTGTAAGAGCTCCAAATGCCACCTTACACTGTGCTACTGCTTACGTATGCAATTCTCAGCTGTGCATGTCTGCTTTCCACCTATATGGATCTTCTTCTATGTCTTAGGGAGCAGAGGAGGTGTCAGTGGTATGAGTTGGGACCGGGGAAATAAAGGTCAGAATTTGTCCACTTGAACTAAAAATCCATCTTTTAATTTGCAGGGAGCACTACATTACTCTGTGAGAAAAGTAATTAGTTTTCCACATGAGGTTTTAATTCTCTGTGTGTGTTTTAATGCTATTGAATTAGGACCCCGATTGTATTTTGTATTATACAGGATAACACAAATAATTGGATTCAAAGCCATTAGCCAGTTGTATTAGCAACTGTATGAATGGGCAGCAGCTCACATCCAAAGAGCTCTCAGACACTCAGATTTTAGACTTCCACGCAGCTGGAAGTAAATGAATGTAGCATTCTGCAGTCTAGCTGAAATCAAGGGACTTTTTATGCAAGATGACTCACACCATAAAACCCAGGGAGACTATCGCAACAGTCGTCTTTTTCATATCTAAAACAAGGGGAGTGCTTTTCCTCTCATTCCTTAATGGAATAATAAGTGCATTATAAATGTGTGTATTGGTATTGTCAAGTGTTGGGCTGAAACTTCTTAAAGTTGGTAGCTTTAATCACTGGGCTGTTCAATTTTTTTTTTATAGCCATGTGAAGCAATTAGGCTTCTTTACGGAACCCAAGGCTCAAGTCAAGAGATGTCCCCAAACTGATGTGCACTTGTCACAGCCAAAACCAGAGGTGCTTGCTTGGTGCATGCCTGTGTAAGCAGAAATAACTGAGCGGTTTGTGAACACATACTAGTGAGAAGTAGCGGAGCCCTGAGTAAGACAGCAAGAAAGCTTTTGTCCGAAGGCTAATTCAAAGAGGGTTAGCACTTAAAAATCTTTTCCTGCTTGTTTTCTGCTTGGTTCAGTGAGATGAGACTTAATACCCTCCTTATATAAACTAACATTGCTTCAAAGCAATATTTACTTCCTTAATCTAGCTCTCCTTTTATTAAAATCAACTTGCAGTCACAATTGGGCTAAAGAGCCTAAAGATGGAGGGCATCAGTGTGTAAAATTCAGTGCTTCTGTCAAAATATAAATATTGAATCTGTACCTGTTACCTGTGTTTAACTTTCTCATCCTCAGTGAAACAAGTCCTCCCCAATTTGTGTGTTTGAAGTTTCCCCACGTATTTCTAGAAACTGCAGAAGTGTTTGTGGTAGCCACTTAAGACCTGACTTTTGCTTTCAAAAATCAAAAAAGAGGTAAGATGACTGGTTGCTGCCCCTTTGCATTTCTCTTGCACTTATGGGAACACACAAAATAAGCACAAAGTATCGGTTTGCTACTGGTATTGTTAACATAATGCCATTCCCATTGTCTGCTTTCATACAGTGTGTGGGAAGAGAAAGAATTTTTCATAAATAAGAGCTACTTCTACATTCAAGTGCAGCTTGCGGGTTGGCTTTTTTTTCAAGAATGTAAATGGGTGCTGAGCACATCAGCAGGAAATTGATTTTTATATTCAAAATGAAGCTGCACGGGTATTTATTTGTATATTTATTGCAGATAGTCTCTTAGCTCTAGTGTAGCTGTTGATTATAAGTCAAGCCTGTTTAGTTATGATAGGAAGTGTAGTATTTGTCATCTCGTAAATCATGTGCTTGCAGGATGACTGTGAAAGTCTGTTTTCATCACACTTGTCCACATACTGGACAAAGTTTTGGCATGGGAGCCCGTGTATTTGGTTTGCTTTGACTTTATGGCACTTCATTTACCAGCTGTTATCATCTGAACATAGTATGTATGGAAACAGCTCCTCCAAAGGAGACCTAAAAGCAGTGTCAGTGCCTCTCAGAGCCCCAGGGAAGGGAAATGTTAATGGTCCTTCTTGGATGCAGGATGAGGAGAAAGTCTTGCACTTGAGAAGCTGGAGGCAGTGGGCCACAGTGGTAACTAACGTAGAAAACAAGCAACACTTGTCCTGTGCCTCGGTACAGAACAACTGTAGAAGAAAAGGAAAAGCTGCTTGGGGAAAAAATGCATTGTTCTCACATATAACTTTATTTCTGAAGAACTTAAACTTTCATATCAATATCAGAACAGAGGAAAAATCTGGCTTTCAAAGACTGGGAAAGGAAAATGTTATGTTCTCTGCACCCTTAGGGTATTTTCATTGTCCTTTGAAATCTTCCAGTGATGTTTGTGTAGAAGCAGTGGCTTGCAATAGCACTCCAAGTCGGAGGTACAGCTGAGAAAGAAACCCCAATTCTGTTTACTACTTTGTGTCCTGTCTACTAGAACTCATCTTCTCCTCCAATGAGAAAATAATTATTTGCTGATGATATTCTGACGTGGTCACATTTAAAACAGCATAAGTGCAGCTTGCATGAGGAAAAATGAATTGTTGAATTCAGTTAAAGGAAATGTCCCATAATAATTTTGACTTTTTGTGGATCTGGGACAGAAGCTTTATGAAGCATAAATTTGCCCTTAATAAAAAAGTATACATTAGTGCAACTATGATCTAGGTCAGCATTTCATCTTCTGTGATAATGTGTGTATATATATATATGAACAACCAGACACTGAAATGAAATGTGTATCAAATCAGAAGTAGTGTCTTTGAGAGCAGTGGTTTGATTCATTAATTCTAGGAATCTGAATGAGAATAACAACATTTGGAAAAATGAGTTAGTACCTGATGTGTTTGAGTTAGTTTTAGTTTAGAAGTCTTTTACAATTTCACAGAATGAAGTGGTGGCACAGCAATACATAACTACATTTCAGAGAGCCAGAACACGCATGAGACAGCATAATCCCTTTAATTCAGAAATATTTTTTCTTAGCAAGCGTTTTTTTTTTTTGTCTCTGGTTGCAATGAGACCTTGCTTCTGACAATAATTAGGTCTGACCTTGGGGAACCGAGGAGTCAAGTTTGTCCTGAGCTTGATAATGAATCAGAAGTAGTGAAAAACACTAATTCTCTTTCTGTATTTTCTTCTTTCATCTCTCATATTTCTATTTTATATGCATGATGTACATATGGGTACCTGACTTACTGTGATAAAATTATGTTCTATATCAATCTGTGAAATACCATATAAAGTTAGGTTGGTCTTTATAAAATAATCCTAACCATAATGCATAGTGCTACGTATATTGCTCACTTATGGAAGGAGTAAGTCTGACTAATTTGACTACCCAACACCAAAGTTAATGCTTTTGTTTAGGTGTTTCCTAGCAATAACTGTAAAGCCAGCAAAACAAATATTTTTTACCACAGTTTATACAATCCTTTCTGCTGTTCAAGCATGGATGCTAAAGGATTTAGGAAGATCCAGTAGTTCTTTGGGTTTCTTCATTAACATTTCTGTTTGTGCATAGTATAATATTTTATTTTATACTGTTGCCAATCTTTACATTTTATTCTTCTGTCTTTTAGAAAATCAATGTAAAATTACAATGACAACATCTCACCCACATCTGAAACAGCACAAGCACATGTTTAAACACAACAGCTTGGAATTCTTTCCTACTTTATTGATGATTTTGTGGTAAAGAGGTGTGCCTTAAATGATGCACTTTTACTTTGTCTTCCTTGAGAGGCTACAAAATCTCTTCATTCTTGGTCTGACCAACCTATATTTCTGAAACACAACATTACCACAAGTGAGGGTTGAGAAATTTCTATCCTATTCAGATGCTCATAAAACTGATTTAGTGTAAGCCACTAGAAACCAGAATCCCATGTAAAATTACACAGACAAGAACAATGTAGAGGAAAGGTTCCTCAACACCAAAGGATGGGGTTTTGTTGGTTCTATTTTTTTTCCAATGGGCTTTTTCCCAGCATCTGAAATCAGATTTACAATTGTTAATTAAAAATGAAATGTTTTCAGAATCAAGAATCTCTTTGCACAGAAAAAGGAGCAGCAAACTATTTAAATGCCTCAGGCAATTTGTATAAGAATATAGAACTGTTTGGTACTTTGGATTTGATAGTACTGGCACCATCTATTGGTCTTTTTCAGTGAAATCAGTTTATGCTTTGCGTTCAGTTTCTCAGAAACGTCATAGAATCCATTGTCACATAGGTACTGGTAAAAATTTTGTCATCAAAAAAATACCAAGAATAAATTCTGTTTGCCTACCTATATAACACTTCAGGACAATTAGCAGGCTAGCATGCAGAATTAATCCATTTTTTCTTCAGTTTCAGTTCTGTGAATAGAGAGAAGGCTTTCTTTATGGAGGTAATAATATTTTTTAAAATTAAAATTTCCCCAAATAAAGTTAAAGTGGAGTAAGATAGACATTTTTGGAGAAGAAAATTAAAATTTGTTGTTCTGTAAACAGAGATGGAGTTGGAAACATGAATTTTGAGAAGAGAATAAACAAATACTACAAAAAGAAGGCAGAAAAGAAGAAAAATGAGTGTAAAGATTGCAACAAGACTGAATGCCTATGAAAATAATCAAAGCTAAGATAGTTTCTTAAGCAGATAAAGTCACGATAAAATTACTGGGCATTGGGTAAATTTTTGAAGTCGTGGAAAAAGAGCAAATGTAGGCAGATGTGCAGCAAGCTGAATTTGAATTTCACTTTGCATCTCTGTTCTAGTTGTTCTCAGCTGTAAGAAGCAAGGGTGTGTAACTCGGAGCACTTCCCTGATGATTCAACCTTGCCTTGGTTGGTATTCATTGCTTGTTTAATGACAACTTCTACAGTCCACAATTATGGAGTCAAAAAAAGAGCAAGCCTACTCAAATTGTAATCAAATAAAAAATTGTTCTTTTCCTGCATCCTAAAAAAATCTGATGGGTATGGCGCTAGCACAGACTGTTGTGCTGTTATTTCTGCAGCTTAAAGACCAGACATCCTTACTCAGATTGTAAAGTATTTTACTCCTTAGTACTGTAGAATCAAGATATCAGTCTGAATGAGCTACGATACTGCTTACAGGTTGCAACTGGAATTGAAGCCATGTTTTTCTGGGTGCTCTGTAAATGTTTGAAATAATTTGGCCCCAGATTGAACTGTTACTGTAGGCAGAAGCCATGAACAGCAGTAAATTTGCACCAAAGAAGACAGCATATTGATTTCTAAACACAACGTGGCTACCTGAAATCAAATGCCCTCCAGTCTGCTGCTCAACAGTCATGTTAATATTAATACCTTTCTGTTTTTCTGAGGCACACAATGAAGTATAAATAAGTATATTTTTGAAAGAACCTTGTGCTGGAAGCAAAATGCATGTCTGTATAAAATGTTACAGGCTTGCCTGTATACCTGATTTTCTATATAAAGGCTTGGGGTGTTTTCCATTTAGACAGAGGTTTGTTTACATGCACAATCACTTTAATCCAAGATTCAAAACTTGATTTTCAGCATTAAGAGGCAGGATGCTGTGTGCTTACTAGGAGTAAGATTAACATCTTTGAAAATTTACACTGCAGCAGATCACTGGTTTGTATCTCTGAGGATGTAACTCATTGTATGGTTCATAATGCTGCTCTCACAGAGAGGTCATTTAAGTAGTTGTTCTGAACTGTTTTTTCTGTGCCCTTCACCAAATTACTCCAAAGGAAGGAAGGAAGACAAATGGCCTCATCTGAAGCTGTAGTAAAAACACTTCATGGCCAGTTGCAGAGGAAGGAGAAGATGATATGTAATTGCTACCAAATGCTGATGCTTCTGCAATCTTAACTAGCAAAAAGCTCTGAGCACTGCAGAAGAATGTCTGGAAGCAGAGTCTGTAATGTGAAGGTTTGAATACCTCTCTGGACCAGTGAGTGAGATGCTTCAGGCAAAACTCTAATGATAAGCTTGCAGCAACAATATTTTTGCTTGAATAAAATACCTTCTTTTGTCTACAGTGGCCTACAGCATGCCAGTCTCCAGGTATAAACAACCTGTATGGCAAATAATTTCTGTACCTGCTGTGAGAGAAAATAGGATGTTTTTCTGTGTCCAGGGAACCTCAGAGGGCTGTGGTTGTGTTTATCTCACAACCAGGTGAAAAGTGGTGCTTTGACACATCAGATCAGTAGCAGGCTGCAAGATAAAATTGCAGTGTGGGTTTTACCAGGGGACGAGCTGCATCCAGTTTTCATGGCACCTGAAAGGAGAGTGAGTTCAGCATCCCCAAATTGTCTGTGCTCCACAGACATGTGCTTTAGGTAAATCATGATCTGTATAGGTATACCACCAGGATTTGGCCCTGCAGTTCCAGTTTATAAATAACTTTGCCTAGAAATCAGATAGCAGTATGTGCAGGTGTGAGTCATTAGTGCAGGAGACACAATGATGTGTGGAAAAAGCATGGCTCACATCCAAACCAGCCCACACACTTTCATCAGCCCCTTGAAGTCTGCAGCACGGAGAAAAAAAATAAATCAATTTTTTAAAGTCAGGCGGCTGTAGTCCACCCAGTCTGAAAACTGGTGCAGTAATATGGAAAGCAGCGCTTCTCTTGCTGCTTTCTTGATCAGTCATGCTCAAAAGGCAGTTTTGGAAGACCTCAATTTACTGCCTGAGTTAATTACCACCATTTCAACCGAGTAGATTAAAATCCCCCACATACACACGCAAAAAATGTGTATGAGCTGCATTCTGTAAATCATTGTTCTAGAACGTGTACTTGTAAGTTCTAAGGAACCGGAGAAATATCCAAGTAATTACTTGATGTTATTTTTAAAGTGTCTTAAGCTGAAACTGGAAACAGTTAATGATACTGATCTCCCTGATTGCAGAGTTAATAGAGGCTGTAGGGAAGATATCAAAAAGTATCAAAATAGCACTTATAAGGTGCTGGGTTTGGAGAGAATTCCAGGGAAAGAAAAAAAGCAGTTCAGGAATATGCCTGACTGACTTCTAACTGGTCTGGCAAAGTTTATCCTTTTAAGGCTTGACTTAAGCTGAAGAGGGATACCTGACTCCTGAAGCTTGTGGCTCTCAATCCATACTCTGATTCTTTCTTACTGATGTCTAGTGAAGATTCTGAGCAAAATGAATGAATTTTAAAAGCCTTCAAGTTATGTTTTTAAGCAAAGATCAAAGACAAGTTAATTATTTTTCATGTAAAAACACATTTGTGTTCTAGAACGCATTTGCACAGACTGGACCGATGGGCTGAGACCAATGGGATGAGGTTTAGCAATGCCAAGCGTAGAGTGCTGCACATGGGACGTAACAACCCCATGCAGTGCTTACAGGCTTGGGGGAGACTGGCTGGAGAGCTGTCAGGCAGAGAAGGACCTGGGGGCGTTGGTTGACTGCAGGCTGAATATGAGCCAGCTGTGTGCCCAGGCGGCCAAGAAGGCCAATGGCATCTTGGCTTGTATCAAACACAGTGTGGCCAGTAGGTCTAGGGAAGTCATTGTGCCCCCGTACTCGGCACTGGTGAGACTGCATCTTGAGTACTGTGTGCAGTTCTGGGTTTCTCACCATAAAATGACATTAAGGTCCTTGAACGAGTCCAGAGAAGGGCAACAAGGCTGGTGAAGGGGCTGGAGGGTAAATCCTATGAGGAGCGACTGAGGGAGCTGGGGATGTTTAGTCTGGAGAAGAAGCGGCTGAGGGGAGACCTTATCACCACCTACAACTACCTGAAGGGAGGTTGTAGAGAGGTGGGCACTGGTCACATCAGCCAGGTGATAGGTGATAGGACAAGGGGAAATGATACTAAGCTGTGCCAGGGCAGGTTCAGATTAGATGTTATGAAACATTTTTCACTGAAAGAGTTGTTGGGGCCTGGAACAGGCTGCCCAGGGAGGTGGTTGAGTCACCTTCCCTGGATGTGTTTAAAAAAAGGGTAGATGAGGTACTTAGGGATATGGTTTAGCAGAGGATGGGAATGGTTGGACTTGATGATTTTAAAGGTCTTTTCCAACATTGTGATTCTGTGGTATATTTTCAATATTGCAGATTGAATCATTGTTTATCTTCCTAAATTTCACATTTACTATTTGCTGGACAATCTTTATTCCCCCATATGTGCTCTTTTCCTATTTTAGTAGTAAAAAGAAAAAAATGAACAAGTTTAGATCACTTTCTCTGAAACTGTGACTTGAGATCTTAGCAAAGATAGCATATATTTTTTTGTACTTGCTGTCACTGAAATTATGGGTAAGAGTCAAAGTTCTGTGCAGAGATGGTCACTCCATTTCCTGTTTCTGTTGGCAGATTCTTGTGCATGGATTCAACAGTAAAATGTGAGATTTGGACATTATGGTAGACATAGGATAGAGATATCAAGAAAGCAAGGAATGCCAAACCAATCAGTCTGGATTACAAATTATGTGGTTTCACAGAAGTTCTGTAATTATTTATGCTCAGCTACTTCTGACTGGTATCTGCCTGAAAAGGGTAAAGTAAACATTAATGTCGGTCTGCCTTTGGTAAAATTGACAAAGCCAGAGCTGATGAAAATATCCTTGAGGCAGCAGCCGCCTTTTGCCATTTTTAAAGATGACAAAAATCTGTAAATTACAACCACATAAATCTAAATTACAATGTTTGAAGTATTACTGCAGGCTCACAGTAATGCAGATGAGAGCAATATTTGGCTCAGCTACATTCCTGCTGTTGTTCCTTTAAACTGTGGTCAAAATGGAAAGAGGTAATACTTTCCTGAAAATAATTTTATTTAAAAAACAGTTAAGGATTTTTTCAGTACTTTGTGATGGTCTTTCAAAAGCTCCTTTCATTTGCAACTAACCAGAATTATCATTTTTGTTCTTTCCTGTAGTTTAAGAAATTACTCGGTTGCCTTGATATTACATTAGTTTTTGTCTGTCCCTAATTTAGTAGTTAACCTTAAACCGCTAAGAATGAGACTAAATTTCTAGACAAGTTTCTCCTCAGCAAATTTGTTGTCACTTTGCATGGAAACTGTTCTAAAGATGATACTACTAAACACTAATATATATATATATATGAGTTCAACATGAGGCATGTGAGCTGTTTTCTTAAAGGCAAAAGTTTGTAGGGTGTGAAAAATTAATGTTCACAACATGATAGGTAGAAATTACAATACATGTTGTGTTAGAAATGCTTTTAATCAGGTCTGAAAATGCTATAATGGAAACTAACTCAGATTACCTAATTGGTATAATCAGATTCAAATAAGAATATTGTCAAGTATGTCCAGTTGTATAATCAATTCTGCGAGAACAAAGTTCTGTACTTTTGCAGAAATAATGTATTTCTAAGAAAAATACATGGCTAAAAATGATACACTGAGAACACACTGTATTCCTTTTTATTTTTTTAAAGGAGAAATGTATGACAGAGTAGGCAAGTGTCACCAGCTTAAAGTGCCATGACATTCAGTAACAGTGGCGTTAGTCACTAAATATACACTGCTGTAGTCTAAGAAACACTAGAAATGCTGTGCTCGAGAAGCAGCAGCGTAAAGGGCTGCAGTCGGTGTCTGAGTCCCCGCTTTGCCTTTATGCTGCCATCTGAACTCCAGGTCTCACTTGCTTTACTTTTTTTTTTCCCTAGTGAAACAGAAGCAACCCTTTCCATCCCCTTTGGACTACTGCTGCAAACAGTGGGCAGCCAGGAGAGCTAAACTTACTCATACCAGGCACAATTGAACCCAGGAAATCTTGTTGGTTTATGTGTTAGATTCAGGTTGTGTGTTACAGTTGGAGTTTCAGTTAGAAGGAAGCACTTTTACTAGCATTGGCTCTAGTCAGGCAGGAACACCCACCTTGCTGATGGAGGAGCTCAGCATGACAGAGGACCAGGCCTCTGCAGTAGGCTTTCCAGAAACTTTCTCTGTTAAAAGTCCAAAATTAAAAATGTTACCACTCAAGTAGTTTTTTTCTTCAAAAATCACAAAACACCTTTTGAAGTTTACAGAGAAGAGCCTGTAATATCACTGTGATCTCCATGCAGACTGCTATATATAGATGGTAAATGCCTTGTTGTTGTTGTTTTGTTTTGTTAAAATACACATAGTATTTATGCAACAGCAGGATTAAGTTTCAAGCATGAATTGTAGCCACGCGCGTAGTTCTGGGCTTCCCAGTCCAAGAGAGACATGGACATACTGGACAGAGTATAGGTACATAAAGATAATTAAGGGACTGCAGCATCTTTCCTATGAGGGAAGGCTGAGGGCTCTGGGACTGTTCAGCAGAGAACTGTCATAGCGGGATCTCATCAGAGGACAAAGACTTCACATCTCTCCACAACCCATGCCAGCATTCAGATGCTCTCACAAAAATGTGTTCTGATGTTCAGAGAGAGTTTCCTGTGTTTAAGTTCATGCACATTGCCTCTTGTCCTGTCGCTGGGCACCACTGAAAAGAACCCAGATGGAGGTTGAGAGATATGAAGTCTTTGTCCTTGGAGACATTCAAAAGCAGTCTAGACACGGTCCTGGGCAACTGGCTACAGGTGGCCCTGCTTGGGAGGGGGTTGGACGAGATGACCTCCAAAGGTCCCTGCCAGCCTCAACCAGTTTGTGATTCTGATTCTGTGCCAGCACTCTGGCTTTAAAGATAAAACTTAATTTGTAAAGAAAGTTAAAGAAAATAATCAGTTATGGCTAAGCCAAGAATTAGTAGAAATAGTTTTCAGTTTGTCTGCTGTAATACTTAGAGTGGAGCAAGAAATATGTAAATTAATCTAGTTCTCATAAGTGACAACAATTAGGAATCAGTAACTGAGTTGTAAGTAGAATTGTGTTCTGACTATATTATTCTCAAGGTGTGGATGCATACAGAATTTATTCTTTGTTTCAATACCATTCAGTTGTTATGGGTAGTATCTGCCAGACATCGGACATGGGGTGCACTTTGAAATTGTAAAACTGAAGTCTGCAGTTGTGTTGTAGAAAAAATCAACGTTCAAGTGATGTGTATTAATTCTCCTATGCCAACTGAAAGTTCTGATCTGCAAGTCTGGGGTTTTTGGGGTGTTTTATTTGTTTGTTGTTTTTTAAGCATTGACAGTACCCGTCCTCACTGCTCTCACTCTGCAGTGCAAACACTGCGATCTTCCCATCTCATGCAGTGATATTAATAAAGCTTTTATAAGGCTGTCTTTGGGCAGGCTGGGTCCACTGGGATTCAGGCACAGCGGCAATCAGGAGCTTTTCCAAAATTTTGACAAAATCTTTCTTCATCACCTTCTTTCTCCCATCAGATAAATCAGTTAATTGTTCTTTGGCTCTGTTTCGCTGCCTCTAGAAAAAAAAACTGTGGTGATATATTTCTGGTGTAAAACTTTACTCATGGACTGCCAAAGTGCTTTGCTATACTGAGATTTCAGACACTGCAGAACTGCCTGCCTTACACAATGGCTGCAGGCTCCCTTGCCTGGGGACCGGCCTCTAGTGGGTCATCTTCAAAACTGGAGAGAAAGCAGCCAGGCACTGACAGTCCCTCTCGGTCTCTCTGGAAAACTTTACACAGGTAAAATGTCCTCTATGAACCCTCTCACCTTTACTTCCGTTAAGGCAATGATATCATTTGGTGCGTAAGAGGACTGAGGTGCAGCCTTTGAAGGAAAGTTAATCAGTGTGGGTAGGAGTTGTGGTTTTGAGGACATCTGTGACCTTTCATGGTGCTGCTCATTCATGTAATTTCAGAGAAATAATAAAAGCTGCCTAGCACTTCTCTGTAAGACTTCGCTACAAAGTATCGTGCCCTGCCAACTTTCAAAACCAATGGGTGGAAACACTAATCTTGATAAAGAAATGTCATTCATAACTGTGAAGTTAATTTAATGCCATTCTAACTGCAGGTAGTCACACAGACAAAGTGTGTACCTCCACTTTCCAGATTTGAGAGTCCTCAGTAGCCCTTGCAGTGAGGAGTCCCCATGGCTTTTCAGCTTGCTTAGAGTATAGAAGTATATTGGTTTACTGGTTTAATCATATTTCTTTAACCTTGGAGCCCTCAATCAGGCTGCCTGCAAGGTGACTTTTTCCTGCTTTCAAGTTTGATGTGTGTTTGCTGAACCTTCAGGACTAAAGGCTGAATGCCAGGCTTTGGGCTTACAGGTGCTTACACTAGCATGGTGATGCTCCTTGTGTCACTGCTCTTTGTCCTTCAGTGCTAACCCTACTGAAGGGTTCTAATTTTAATATAACTGCTGTTGTTCCTTCTGTAATTTTTCTCCTCCCCTTGCTCCCATTTTCCCTGCTACAAATCTTGGCTTAGTATCACATGCTGAATAACTGAGTGGCGGTTTGAAGTGTTTGCTGGGCATCACTAATTCAGGTGTGTGTAAAATAAGGAGAAATTTCCTGTGAAAACAGCCAGGTTTTTGTATGTATGAGGTCTGAAGATTGGATCCAAGAATAATAGCCATTTTAGATATATTTAAATTATTTTTAGCTTTCTCATCTTTAGTAGAAACGTTTTTGTATTTCAGATTTATTTGGAGCAATAGCATTGAAAATGATGTGCCCTGTGGAAATTTACAGTCAATTTATTGTCCTTCCCACTTTATACAAAGTGCTACATTTAATGCAATGTTAAAATGTTTAAATATGTCGTACAGAATATTGCTAAAAATAGGTTTAATAGCCCCTGCCAATATTTTTGTGTGTATGACAGAATAATTCATTGTAGCTTGTTTAGACTTTTTGGAACTTCACCTCCTGCTAGTGATGGCAGATATGAATAATGTTTAGCTGTGAAGTGACTGGGGTAAGAAACCTCCAAATATCTGCCAGAAAAATGAAATAGGATTAGTAGATGCATATAATTCTGACTATATAAAGAGTTCTACAAGCATATTATTGTAAATTAAATTCAATGTGTTCATTTGTTTTCCCAGTTTAAAGGTCTTAGGTGCATAGCAGAAAGGAGAGAAGATGGGGTTTGTGCTGTCGCAACTGGAGGGGGAGCGGTGGGGGCCCAGAAAAAGGTTGGAGGCTGAACCCGTTTAAGCTGCACTCCTGCCCATTCCTGCCCCTTGGTCCTGCATGCAGTAGTCTCCCAGCACCACAGCTTGTGAGGACAGTGACCTACATAGAATTCAGGTTTTAAAACTGTAATAAGTCTGCTCCTACAGGAGATGTGTGCTGTAATCTGTCTGGTGACGCAGATATCTAGTTTGAATGTGTGCCAGTAATTATATCAGGCAGCCAAGCACAGAGTCGGTGCTGAAGAAGTGCTCCTGTGGTCCCATTTAGGCTGTTTATAGACACCAAATCTTCTGTACTTAGATAGTCAGTTTTATAGGACAGAGATGCTGTCCTATGTTTGTGAGGAGTAGGGCATTTTTTATGGTACTGCATAAATGATAACCACGTGTAAATGGAAACAAACAACCAACAACAAAGAAAGGACAGAGGCAGTAGAAAATTGGCCCAGGAGCTTCTGCTGGCTCACTGATATAAGCAGAAATGATGCACCCTATTTGTATGCCTGTAATTCATGGGGTGTCTCTACCCAGCAGTTATTCTGTCCATGTTTGGGGTGGAAAAATAATTTTGGAAAATATTTGGGAATTGCAAACCCAGGTGATGGTCAGATTTTATCAGAGGCATGAACAGCCAGATGCTGCACAGGTGGCAGAAGGTAATGGAGTTTGGATGAGTGCTTGTGCTTTAACCATTTTCCAATTGACTTTGGTTTATCATTTTCAGAATTCAGTGGAATATTTCATTCTCTGAATCTATTTTTAAAACTTAAGGAGGTGTTTCAAAGGGCAGCTGGCTTCCCTGACTTAGCTCTAAGTATGTCCACAAAACATTTATCATTTTAAACTGCAGCAAAACATTTACTTTGAAGGACATTTTTTTCCTTTCTAGGAAGCCTGTACCTAGCACCCTTCCCCCACAGGCTTACCAAGCAAGCTACATAAAGAGCAGTGGCCCCTGTGGCCACTAAAGAGAACAGTTGAACCAGACAAGCATTTTTTGAGAGCTTAACCTAGAGTTTGTGCCAGATTGGGTACACAAGCCTTACTGGGACGCTTCTTTCTTCCATCAGACATCAAAATGGTTTTCTTTTGTGACCACAAGCAGGGGGATGCTTGGAGTGTGTCAGAAACCATGAGTTAGACTGTATCTGTCAGTTACGGCAGCGGGTGCTCTCTGAGGATGCTTCATGCAGGCAAAGCCGCATGCGGGGGCGGCAGGGTAAATGTCATTGCATTTAGCTGAAGCTGAACTCAGGGCTGCTTTCCAGCCAGCAAGCGTGAAGCTGGCGTTTTACTTGTGCACTGTGCTGCCATTGCAGCACTGGCTGGTTTGCATGATTAGCTAGCAACTCTCTGCATTGCAGGTCTACATGCGTGCAGCTTCGTTGTCTACATTGTTACCTGTCATTTATACAAAAGTAAGCAGAAGACATGTCTGCTGGTATGAGCAGACATTCTCAGACCCTAAATAGGGTAAGAAAGGTAATCTTTTGTGCAGTTTTGTGGCTGGTGTGGAGTTTGTGCTGTTCATGAGGGTAGAACAACACTGAGGCTAGGAAACTAAAGGCTTTTATACCACCTTCTGGTGAAGAGAACAATCTCAAAACTTATTTCCCATGAGATGCCCTATTATAGAAAATAGCCTTCTTTTGAACTTTTCAAGTAGGAGCCCGCAGAGGATTTTATTGGGCAGCAAGGGAAGGATTTGCAGGTTCTGTAAGGACAGTTGTCCCCAGGCTGTGCAATGAGGTGGTATGTCTTGAGGATGGGCATCATCAGAAAGGATTTGGCCAGGTGTCTCATGCTTGCTTCTGATGGTAAAAAAAAATTATATCATGTTTGCAGTTATTGTGAAACCCAAGCTCATATCATAAGAGGAACCCTTAACTTATTTTGAGCAGTTCAGAGGAATGGTGCTAAGCATCTTATTAATTTAACATATTAAATGTCTCAGTATCTATGAAAAGCAAGATAAAAGGAAAATGAGTGTCCCATCTCAAGACATTGTGATGCTGTAGCATGAGTGTTCAAATGCTGATGTGCCCAAACTACTGTGCAGCTAGGTATAGAACTTTTGGCCTATAAATTTGTGTTTATGAAAAGGAAACATGGGAGAATGTCCTCTGCAATTCTGAGGGAGAACTACTGTACTTTATCTGGATTTCAGGACTGATGCCTTAAAAAAAACCCACAATGAATGAAGCACAGGTAGGAGTTTTCTTGTCCTTGCAGTTAATACTGCAGGATTTGGGAATGCTATGTACTCCCAAATATCAAGATACTGCTTCAGTTCTTACTGTGGATTTAAAGGTATAACCTTGGGCATACAAGTTTGGAGATGTGCGGAAATACTAAAGCAATGAGAATATTTCCTCCTGTAGGAAGGATGAAGTAACTATGGCCAGGGCAGTTAATTGTTCTTACTGATGTAGTTTTGCAGAAATGATACGTCATCTTCAGGACCTAGCTGAAAACGTAAGTGGTTGTATAATTGAATATTAAAGCTTCCAGTATTTATCTTGTTCATTCCCTTGGTAATTGTGTTTTAATACTCCTAACAAAAAATAACCCAATAACAAAATAATAGAATTTAGAAATGAAGAGGATGAGATGTTGAACCAGTGCTCATTACTTCATCTTCTTTTCATAGAGGATTTCCTGCCCTGATAAAATACTGAGCAGTTTGTGAGCACAGCTTTTTAGCTTTTGTATGCCACTGTGAATTTGTGAAGCTTCTACCCAAGGTTGTGGTACTTGCTGGAAGGTTAGTTATGAGATACTGGTTCAGGTTACCTGGGCACCGAATGCTCAAGTAATTTGCAATATGATCTTATTAACCCGCAGTTATTGTATCCAAATGCCTTATAGTTTGCACAAAAAAAATTAGTAGTCTCTTCCAACATCTCTGCAGGTTCATTAGATTATCTTAGTGTTCAGACTGAACATCATTTTTATAAAATATGCTATTACATATTTACTGATTTGTTAATATGCCACAAAGTATTGTGATGAGTTATTACAACTAATCTTATTTGCCAAAATAAATTAATGAGGTATAACTGTTAAAGCTACATTTTCGATCTTTTTATATTCTGCCTATTTGCTTTCTTAGGAAATTGCTTCATTTAATAAATCTGCAGGCTCTTTTCCTGTCATTAGTTCAAAATAGTTACGGAAGGAAATTTTTTTTGAGAAATACTCCGTTTTGATTCAAAATTATATTTTTTTAAATGGCCTTCAGTCTAGCAAAGAGAAAGTATTTTATATCCTTCAGAAGGTTATTTGAGGTGTTTTTCCATGAGTTTCACACCAGTATTTTATGCACTGATGTAATGGAAACATGCTCAACTTTTGGCTCAGGTGTCAGTGGTTGCTTTACAAGTTTCAGCATCAGGTTATCTTCACTGTGTAACAAAACTGTTTGGGAAAGCTGTACAGATGTTAGCTGGTAGATTCAAGCTAGCCTGGTTTGTTTGTGCTACAGGAAGAACTCACCAAGGCAAATGAAAACAACCATGTCGTTTATCTGTGTCACTTCCTGTCACGTAATGTTTAACAGTGTGTCTCTGACCAATCTTTTAATACTCTGTCCTTTCAAAACAATTTTGTCTTCTGCTCAATTTATCTGCTCTTACCAAGTCAGTATTGTATTACTGAAGCTTATTCGTGCTGGAGAATGAAGACAGTAAAATATGGACTGTTCTTTAGGCTCATTATACGTTACATCATTCTATTTATGGAGAAATAGTAGTAATGAGCAGGAATGGCAATAGAATTACAGTGCATTATGGTTCAGTGAGGTACCAGAGGATTATTAATTATATATTTGTGAATTGAAAGGAGGAAAAATGTATGCCCAGCTCATGGGCTATGTGAAATTTCCCCAATTTGTGTTGATTTTTGGAGGGAAAATCCCTGAAGTGAATCTAGCACAACAATACCAGCTCCTTACAGTATATAGCTCAGACAGATAAGGGTTGAATATTATATTACTCCATATTTCTGCGCAGCGTCAACAGCCGTGACATCAACACGTTGGAGGTGCTTGTAAAGCAGTCTTGAGTGATGCAGATTTAATTCGTAATGCAAAATCTCTGATAACTGCTTTCCACTCCATTCTGCAATTTTTGTTTAAAACATCTTATCTGAAATTCAGTTGGCATTAGAAATGTCTTTATTCTTAATGTCTTTATTCTTTGTTTATATAATGCTGTATTATTAGAATTTGCCAAAAGCTGTTTAGGCAGCAGTCACCCTTACCATTCAGCAACTACAAAAGAGGAACAGCAATAGGATTTTGTTTTGGCAGTTGTTCTCAAGTAAACAGGAATAATTGATTTATCTGATGTCACAGGTGGTCCCTCTCTACCTTACAGTAGATTTTTGGGGCTTTTTCTCTCCATAGCTGTGCACATTTATTAATTTCCTCTACTGATTGTCTTAAACAGCTTGGTGTCTCTTTCTTAGTTGCAAGGCACGTTACACAATTAGTTTGAGTGGTGAAAAGAATTATATAAGTCAGCAGCTTTCCAGACTCTCGACATTTCATAAACCAGTGTTTTATGGATGTTAATTTCTATATAGAGTCAGTGCCTCAGAATTTGGGTTCCACAGAGCAGTGTTTTTCTGTACTGCAAAATCGTATTTTCTTCTTGGTAAAAAAGACATCTTTGCTAGCTGGTTTTGGGATTGCTGAAGGTTCATAAACTTCTTTTGTGCTTCCCATTGCCACAGGGTCACATTACTTTTGGTAGTAGAGGTTCCAATGTGAAGGTGATAAATACTAATATTTACTTCTTTTTAAGTAAAAATGTATCCAGTTTCACTATGATATTCATAATTGCACTGAAGATCAGATTTTTCACAGGTTAAATTTTTTCTGCTTTGTATTTTTTGCTTGGCTGTGGCATTTAGTACTACTGCAAGAAAAAAAAAATACAGTGGTGTTTCACTTTGGAAACAAAATGCAAAATGAAATACACAAAATTATCTCCGAGAATTGTTATAAGAATTTTTATTAAAAATTAACCTCTTCGCTATTTCTTAGAGTCTGACTTTATTTTTCATTTTTTGTGATGTTTCTTGCAGATCTGGTGTGATAGTTGGCTAGTTTAATTACTGCCTCTCCAAAAAGATGAGTGTTTATAGAGTCTAAAGTATGTCATTTTCCTTTAGAGTGAGCCATGAGAGGAAGAGGACAAAAGTGTTTGCAAATTAGCAGTGTAGTGGATTTGTGTGCATCCTTAAAATCTGCAGTTATTCTGACAGAATGGCAGCTGGGAAATCCAGAAGATCTGAAGACCCTTTTTGAAAATTCATCATTATACAAACACAGACTAAGTAGATGTTGTGGTTTAGCCCCAGTCAGCTACCAGGACAGCAGACATGTAACCAATGGAGCATTTAAGGAAGATAAAGTAGAACAGCAGTGCTGCTCTTTTGGTTCTTCTGGGTGCTTGCAAATCTCATTTGGGTTTTTTTCCTCAAATAGTCTCAATAGCCTGCTTCCCTGGGTTAGCAGTAATTCTCTAATTAAATGGAATTTCAAAGACAAATGCCGTTTGCTCGATGCCAAAACTTGTCAGAGGAAGGATTGCTTACAGTGTATGTCCCAGTTGACAGCCCTGGGAGAAGAAAGATTAGCTGCTGCAGTATTCTTGTGGCTCTGTAAACAGCAGAGTGCACCAACTCTCACTGGCTTTGCAAACACTAAGGCTGCTTGGCACCTATAAAAGGTACTTAATGCCACAGACTTAAGCTTGGGAACCACAGCAGTGCCAGTGTGTTACAGACTTGTTATCAGTATGTAGCTTAAAAATGTTGATATTACTGAACCTTGATACAGTGTTGTCTTTGTGAAAGTGCCTTCAGGTGCTCAGGTATTTGACTAGCCAAAGCTTACTCATTTCACAGCCAGCTTACAGTCATCTTGTGCACCTCAAAATATTTTCCCAGTCTCTCTTGTCCAGTCTTTCTTAATGTATGGTGATGCACTAAGGCCCAGTTTCTGAAGCATGTTCTTTAACCTTTCTTTTTTCTTTCTTTTTTTTTTCTCCTTCACTGAGAAGACAGTCACCTTTCTGATAGTTTTGGATCAATGTGCTGTATTCCACTCTGCTGGTATTTCCAAAATCTGCATCATCTAGAAATCAGTAGGAATGGGACTCAACATTACTTGTTGAGCTTAGAACAAACAAGCAATCCAGAAAAATAAATAATACATTTTCTAGGGAAGCTGGAGTGTCTACAGTGATTTATTTTAGTCTACAGCAGACACTTTATAGACTTGAGACTCTGCAGTTTTCCAGACAAGTTAAAGAGGACCCTCACTACTCGGACGTGTGAACTGAAATGGATTTGTTCTTTCCTCTGTATTCAATCTCTGTTCCATCCATTTTCTGTGCCTTGCCTGTGATGGTTGTGTTTAGTGTTCTGCTCAAGAGTAAGCTGAGACCCTACTGGGACATGTCACTTAGGATTAGATCATTTTGCTAGTAACATGAGTGTCAAATTGCAGTTAATGACTGGCAGTTTCTTTTGATACTAGGTGATGCAGATGTATCTCCCATTCTGTGGGATTGCCATATCCAATGCCCAGCTGTTTGCAGCTTCAAGGAAGGAATATGACAGAAGCAGGGTAAGTAAAAATGTGTATCAGACCACTGTTGAACCTTCATCTTCTGTCCCTTCAGATTCCAGCTTACATATACGTGTTTGTTAAGCAGATAGATTTAACTATGCTTTATTTTTAAGAAATGCACTTTTCAACAGACTATCTTGACTGAGGCAGCAAGCAGAGAGTGTGGGAGGGAAGTACACTCGTGGTGGTGGCTGTTGTTGCCTGATGTCAGTTCTGTGTTTCGTAGTGCTGAAACAATTGCATTTGCAACACAAACCGTGTTACTTTGGCAGAGATTCAAACTCTCATTAAATACCAGCAATATCAAGCCTTTGCCACCCTGAATTTATAATATTCAATTCTTGTGCAAATAATGTGGATATATCTTTATAAAAGTAAGCAAGAAAAAACCCTGTATCCAAAGGGTTTTGACAGCATGTGTCTGCATAGATGTATTACTCATGTTACTCATGATTGCATGAGTTGGGAAAAGAGTCTCCAAAGCAGTGAATATAATGCTGAGTTCACATGTCCTTTTCTTCTCAGAGAGGGCTTTGGTTTTTTTTAAAAAATAAGGTGGCAATTTTGATTTAATTTTTTTATAATTGTTGGCTTTTTTTTTAAAAATCACCTTGCCTGCAATGATGGGGAACGATACTTTTGTTATAATGGATCACAGCTCCACAGCCTCAGTAAAACTACCACTAGTGCTGGTGAACCTACTCTTGCTTCACCAAACAGGGGAAACAACAGTGGGATAGGTCTGTATATTGAACACTGACAATTGTATACTTAGGATTTCCATGTATGGAAACTGATACTTTCCACTACTTTGAAAATTACAAATATCCCTTTCTAATGGTAGGTTCTTAAGGGTTATGAAGGATCTGACCTTGTCTTCTGTCCATGTCTGACTACAGACCATTACATTGTGGGGTGGAGACGTGGACAAGACTTAGGGAAAAAAAAGATTCTTTTGCTAAAAATTGATGTTCGAAATAATCATTTGACTACACAGAGACTTAAAATTTGTTGCAGATTCCCAGCCTGCAAGGGACAATGACAGACTTTGAGGAATCAGCATTTAATCTGAGGGAGGCATTCAGCAAAAAAGTATTAAGGACATTCTCATTCTTCATTAGAATATGGCACATTCTAGTGGTTGGACGCATCAGGAAATTTGATTAGAACTACAGATTCTTTGTTTCTTATTGCCACTTAAGCCACACAAGGCATAACAAAGATCAGACAGCATTATAGTGGCCTTTACTTAATTCCATTCCTGACCCCTTGGTGGTCTTAAGCTTTGCCTCATCCGTGGTTGAAATTAGTTGGCAAGTAACACGAGGGACACACCCATAAAACTGGAGACTAAGGGTGGCAATTTCCAGTGACTGTGACCACCATTTTGCAGATGATCACTGCATTAGGAGAGCTGAGACCACTAACATTTGTATGTTCACCTATATGTCTGTTCTTGAATGTCAGCGCCCTAAACCAGCATAAAGGAAAAAGCACTCTTCTTTGGACCCATGGTAAGAAAGACCATGGCCTATTCTTTTTAAAGTTGGTGAAATGAGATCTTAACTTTGTTTTGCAGACATGTTGTTATAAAGACTGGATCAGAATGATATTGAAATACGGGAGTACTAATGTGGTTTTTACTTTCCAGCTTTGAAGATGCAAAATGGGTAATAAATTAATAAAATGGATCTTAAATTCACCAGCAACTTCAATATAGCAAATCAAGTAACTCAATCCATACCATGTACTTGGAGAGTTGCTTTACAGCCATTGTTTCATATTTGGACCACAGTGAAATAGTTTCAAAGTTTACCATTGTTTGCTAGGAATTGGATTGTACCCAGTTGTGAGCTAAGAAATACTTAAGTTCTTTCTTTCTTTAGACCCCTCCCCCCCCCCCCAATTCTGTTGCCATAATTAAGAACGTTATTTGAACGAAGATTTCAATGGATCACTCATATTAAAGTCAATCCCAGAGATTATGCCTCTGTTGCAATGCTCCATGTATTTATTAATTCTACAACCAAAACAAGAGTTTTTTGTCCTTGAATGCAGGCTTTACTGGAAGTAGTGAATGACCTCTTTGAAGAGCAAACAGACTTAGAGAAAATTGTCAAGAAAATTATGCATCGGGCCCAGACTCTGCTGAAGTGTGAGCGGTGTTCAGTACTGCTGCTGGAAGACATCGAGTCGCCCGTAAGTATGACTGCATATTCTGTAAGAAGCTTAATACTGGAGTAATGCAGCAGCTGCTTTCATCATGGTGAAATTGTTTCATATCATAAGTAGAGGATAGCAAGTATTCCTCCAGCACATAGTTCTGAAATGTAGGTTAAGTACAGGTTGAATCTTTATCACTACCACTTTATAACCCCAGTAGGCAGCTAAGCCCCACACAGCTACTCACTCATTTCTCCACCACAGTGTAATGAGGAAGGGAACTGGAAGGGTAAAAGTGTTAAAACTTTTAAGTTGAGATAAAAGCAGTTCAGTAGGTAAAGCAAAACCTGTGTGCACAAGCAAAGCAAAACAAGGAATACTTCCCATTGGTAGGCAGGTGTTCTGTCATTCCCAGGAAAGCAGGGCTCCATCACATGGAACTTTCATTTGGGCAGACAAATGCCATGACTCCGAAAGTCACTGCACCTTCCTGCAGCTTTTATTGCTGAGTGTGACATCACACAGTATAGTTGGTATAGGTCAGCTGGGGACAGCTGTCCCAGCTGTGTCCACTCCCAGCCTATTGTGTAAACTCCAATCTATTTAGTGACCAAGCAGAGTTAGAAACAGACAAGGCCTTGACACTGTATAAGCAATAATGAAAACAACCCTGTGGTATCAATGCTCTTTTCATCACAAATTTAAAACATGCCACCATACAAGCTACTGTGAAGAAAATTAACACTATCTGAGCTGATACCAGTATAGCCAGTTTTTCAAATGGAAACGGAAAGGTACATTTATAATTTCTGTATAATGTCTGTAAGTTGTTGATGGTGTGATCAGTGGTGTGATCCAGCTGATTCTCAGTTGTCTGTGTGATGGAATTAGTGCTTGTTATAGAGCAGTTAGGACAGTTTAACTAAGAAGCAAGGTGCTCCTTTGCTCAGCTTAAAAAAATTGCCTGACTTGTTATAAAATATTTATTTGCTCAGTTTCCCTCTTTTGTGGTATAGCCACTAGAAGGAAAGAAAAATCCTGCCTGTAACTTCATTTACATTTACCTGGAATTTATAGCTTCACTAATATTTTCAGGCTAATGACTTATCAAATGGGTGGTGCTTTCAAGAAGTTTCAGAACCAGAAGCAGCTGCATCATCAACCAAAATTTAAATGCTAATTTTTCAAACCATTTCTGCATGCATTCCAGTAAATCAAACATTTCTGTTGATACCTGTACAGTCTTCATAATTTTGCATCTATTATAGTTAACTGTATCAAAGTGAAATACTTATATAGTTTTTTATTCTAATATGTAACATGCCACATCTGTAATCAAACTACTGGTCCATCAGAAATGACAGATAAAATAACCTCAGGACTCTAACTGACCATCCTGTGCAGCTCAGTGGGCTTTATGGCAATCTAATCAGTGTCTTCACAGTAGTCAGCTTCTGAACTTGCCTTATGCATGTTTTTTGGTGAAAACTAGTACTGTAATGTGAAACAACACATTACAGAGAATAAGGGCTGAATCTGCAACACAGGGAGTTTTTAAGCTACCTTTGGTGGCCACTACTCCATGGTATTTACTCCTTCTTGAAAGTTTTCCGCTCGCTCTAGCTGTTGGCAGAGGTATGTTTAGGAGCCGCTATGTTTGCACATTTTATCAAGTCTCTTTGCAAAATAAATAGTGAAAACCAGTCTTAGTTCCAAAATGATGAAAATTCTGTGAAATGTAAGGCCTCTTGTCAATTTGACCCAGTAGGTTTTCCATGAGGTAACAGGAAATCCATTGGAAAAGACACAAATGTCTAGATAGTCGTGTATTTGTTCTTGTGGTAGGAAGAAGCTTTTGCATTAAGTAGATGAAGTGAAAACAAAACTTTCAGCATTACTGAAGCATGTTTTGGTTTTGCAATTGCTCTGCCCAGTTGCCCGAAGAATAATTGTTTCATTGCAGGGCTCTGTTAAGTTGAACAGATGGGCACAAGCCATATGAAAATATTTGTCAAGAGCGATGCCGTTTGTGGGGTATGAGAGTCTCTTTGAAAATGTTTAACATTTTTATGACTATTGTTATTAGTATTAAAATAGGTGACAGCCTTTATATTGGTAGCTTCCTGTAGTGTTTTCAGGCTATTCAACACAAAATATCCTCCTTTCTACTGATTTGAGAAGTAGTTGAAGGGTAAAATTGTTGCTTCTGATATAATTCTTTTTTCTAACCAAATATCTTTGGATTCACTGACTCTGTAATTGATTATTTGTTGTTGGGCTGTGACAAGTCTAAATGATTATCAGAGACAGAATCACAAGTTTGTGTGTATGGCCGAAAAAAAATTACTTTCTTTCCTGGAGGAAAGATGTGATTCTCATTTCATTTAAACTAATGGAGATGAAGTTTTTTTCAGTGGAGTATGCCCTAAATGACACAAACTTTCATAAAAGCAAGATCGAGGTTTGTATTTCATTTATATATTCTCTGTTATAGAATGTTAATGTTTCTAGTTTGTTTTCTTTTTCTAGGCCCCCCACACTGATTTTATAATTACAAGGTACAGTTCTACTACGTTCTTATGAAATGCCACTACGTTTGCAAGTATAATACAATTTTTTCCCCACAGAATAGTACATTGTGTTAGTAGTAGGCTGTGGGTGGCATTGTTCATTTAATTTTTCTACTCTTAGTAATATTCCTACCTTCGAGCACAGAGGGGTTTTCTGCAAACCACAGACAATGAGTTCTCATTCCTCTAGACTAAATTCTGAAATGTGGACAGCAAAGGTATTCAGCTAAGCATAAACTTTTTCTAAAAACTCATAAATCTTAGGTTAATTTGGAGTAGAAGAATAGCGTCTTGCGACCCACTTGGTCATTTTTACAAGTGATTTCCTGATTTCCACTTATTTTTGAGGGTTAAACTATATATCAAAATAGATCTCTGTAAAGTAACTCAATGTTAAGCCATGTCCAAATAGCTGTCATTTGTGCATCACATGAAAACCTTTTACCATACAGAGCTGAAGTGGGAAATTGAGACTCATGCTAGCATCCAAAACATTATCTGTGTTGTCTGTCACATTAGGCACCCTTACAGTTTCACTTGCATGCTGCTGGCACATATGTACAAGGAAAATTGGTTGCAATTAGTGCAAATGAATCTGTTTGTTTTCCTATATATTAAAAGTGACATTTTGAATAAAGCCCCATAATTCATGTTCCAGAGGCCTTTGAAGGGAAGCATATACTCTTGCAGAAAATAGTTTCATGAAGGAATCTAAAGATATAATTTGATATTATGTAGTGAACTGTGCACAGTGTGTATGTTGAACACTGGAGGAATGCAGATTGAATTTTTATTCTAAGACCATGTGATAAAAATACGGTTTAAATATAAGAACCTCATATTACTGTCTTCTCACATATTTGTTTATCCTAGTAACAATTTTCAGTTACTTTTTTGTGACAGGTGGTGAAATTTACCAAGTCCTTTGAGTTGTTATCTCCAAAATGCAGTGCTGATACTGACAACAGGTTAGTGTCCTGTCTTCTGTGGTAACAGATTATTTTTTCACATAGTTTTAAATTTGCTTGATCATGGTTTTATTTTCTTATGGAAATTTTGAATAGATTTGAAGAGTGTTGAGCCTACAGTTTTTCTCAGGCAAGACTCCT
Organism: Gallinula chloropus; assembly: GCF_964237585.1. Taxonomy (NCBI): domain Eukaryota; kingdom Metazoa; phylum Chordata; class Aves; order Gruiformes; family Rallidae; genus Gallinula; species Gallinula chloropus. Next base: position 24,603,655 of record NC_140090.1, on the reverse strand, counting down.
GCTTGCTTCAAATGAAGGCTTGCTTGAGTAAACATGTATTTATTCACGCCTGTATTTTTATATGTATGTATGTGTGTGTGTTTTTATGCACTAACATTGTGTCAGTGCCTCAGAGAGGAAACCAGGAAATAACTGATGACTTTTTATTGTAGAACTTCTGGAGAACATACAAGTGTTGCTTTGCATAGTTAATACTGAAGTAAAAGTTACAAAATTATTTTAGATTGTTGATCTCTTACAAGATGCCTCCTTACCATTGTGTTGAAACGTTTCCAGTACAATTTTATTTCTCCTCTTGTTGTCAAGTTGGAAAGCCTAAAACATGCATTTCCTTGAATTTGTGTTCCTGTGACTAAATCTTGTTTGGGAGCACAGTCAAAATAGAAGTATATGTTTTGCTTACTAGGATCTATATTTAAACATTGATAAAGGGCTAATTATAAGTAGTAACAGAAAGAGCGTTCTATCCATATGGGTTTACTCTATTAATTCCAACAAGATAATACAATTAGTAACAGTCCACATAAAATGCCCTACATACCAAACAAGTGGATGAAGGTTCAAGGCTGTTGTGAAAAGGTTTCTCCCATCTATCAGGGCCCAAACTCAGTGATCATAATACAATTATGCAAATCAATTCATACTGATTCTGAATTAGAATTTTCCATGTCAAGTGGCTGCTATAATGATAAACTTCCTGTCCAACTTGCTATTCATAGCTTAGCAAATTTGAAAGTTGCTTTTTGCTGTCCTACATTTAGGCCTTTAAAGGGGCTTTAAAAAATATTTTTGGGTAATTTGCCATCTTTTATGCTTTATTTTTTCACCTCCATTGTGGTGAGAAGCTACCACTTCATTAAGCTGAATGTGTACATTGTGTTCCAGATTCCAACAGATCGTAAGTCTTAAAGCTTTTCATGGATTTTGCAGCGTTCCTAAAATGGGTAGTAGTATTTTTAAGATGTTCGAGCTGACAGCAGAGTCCAAGACCACACAGACAGGTAGAATCTACATCTCTTCAATGCCCTATCCACTAGATGAGAGATGTGAATGGTGACACGAGTGGAAAAGTAAAACAGGAGATAAAAGATAGGAAAGTTTAAACATGAATAAGTAATGTCTTGATTCATCTGGGAATCACAAGTTACTGCTTTTGACAAAGCTTCAGAGTAGTGGTTGGTCTTTCCTAGGCCAATTAAATTGGTGAAAATACATTCCTTTTGTTCAGGGACAGGAGTATGAATCAAAGGATGCGGTTGTTATTCCTGTTTTTCTCAAACTTGATCTGTAGCCAGATTAGTCAAAACAATGCAGAGTGGTGTCAAGATAACCAAGCTGGCTTATTTCTTGTTACCATAGTTATATTAGCATGTTACCAAAAAGCAATTTGTAGTAGCCTGCTCTGCATGTAGTCAAGATTATTTTAACTTTAGTCTGAGACAATGTGAATAAACACATGCAACCTGGTAGCTAGTCTTTATAAGATTTATAAAGGTGTATTTCTGTGCATTATAATATAAACGTTTATTGCTTTTTCTTTAATTCTTGATCCAGTGGAGAGTGAAGCTGGTTTTACAAAGACCAAGGTTAGACTGGCAGATATGATGTCACATTTGGATCTAGCACAGGCACAGCTTGAGTTATTGGCACTATAGAAGGAAAATAAAGGTTATTTAGGATACAGAACAATGCCGCGAGCCCTTGACATTTGAGCATTTTTCTAGTGAGTTTTGCCCTTTTCATTCTACATTCTGCAGCCTTAACTGATGTGAAGCCATGAGATGTTTCATGTGAAACAAACAAACAAAAAAAAGCCCAGATGAGTTTCTTCACCATCACACCAGTGAAGATAAATATTATTTCTTTGAAATTCAGCGGAAATCCAAATAGGGAGAACAGATTTACTTCTAAGTTTTATCTGAAAGAGAGAGACGCTCTGAAGACAATAGAACTTTTCATGTCTTAACATACTTTCTCATGCAGTTTTAGAAGAAACTGCCTTTTCATTTGCCATTCTTAAATCTGGCTAATAGCAGTTCACCTGCTCAGTCCACTAATATTATAATGAATATTCACCCCATTTTTCTTTGCTGTTGGTTGTAAAGAGGTGCCTTGCAACAGGACACTTGCATTTACCTGTTCAGTTTGCAGTTTTCCAGCACACACCATCATCAAGTTTATGTATTATCCATAATGGCACACCAATGTTCTCCTTTTTTGCCAGTCATTTTGTTCTTGAAGTACAGGGTTGCCAAGTCTCCTAAATTTTCTCTCCCTTTGAATAATGGTTACATAAATCTTGGAAGCCTTGAGAGTTCTGTTCTGATGTATTCTGGATGAAGATGAGCCAGAGGGAAGGTGCTGTAGGCTCTTTCCTGCACAGCAGTAGTCACCTTGGCAGATGATGTAACTGATGGTTACAGCTTTCTAACCTGAGAACCAGTGGCAGTGCGAAGGTCAGCTGCCTGAGCCAGAGTTTGGGTTGGTGGGAGAAAATATCTGTGCTCTCTCCAGATTTGGCTGATAGACAGAAAATGCTGAAATCCCTGATACCCTGTGTCCGTGGAATGGTGATGTACACTCAGGTATCAGGGGAAGCTAGCGAGACAAGCAGCTGCGTAAGGGGAGTGCGCAGCACTACTCTGCTGTCTGGCCTGTGGTGCTTTTCCTTATATGTGGGCAAGGTGGGGAGATGGCAGCATGCAGCTGCCAGCATCTGTCCAGCAGGAATCACTCACAGCTTTCCACAGTTTGGAGAAAATTATTGCTTGTGATTTTTAGAGTAGCTTCTGAGTGTTCTGAACTGCTGAGAATGGAGAGAGAACCAGCTGGCTGTAATTTGCATCAGAATTAAGCATTGATATTTCCTCCTAGTGAAAGTTGAGTGCCTCTCTTCCAGAGTGTAGGTTGTAAAGCACTTGCTAGGAATGGAGACAACATAGTAGACTATACTTTTAAAACTTCTTCCTGAATTTTATCTTGTTTCTTTTACTTGAATTAATTTGCTGCTTAATGCCTGACACCCATAATCCAGTCCTGATTTAAAGAGTCTTACATTATAATGATAATATCATCCAGATTTTCAAGGTATGAAATGGGAGCTATGTGTTTGAAATTAGATTCTTATCCATAAAGATTTTTTTGCTTCTCAAGTATTGATGTCCTGAAATATGTTTTAAATTATAAATGTGTATTTTCTACTTAGCTCAAAAAAAATTATATTTCTGTAGAGGTTCCTGTCAAAGTATACACATAACATTTATTACAATCACTCTAAATTCTAATCTCAAATGAAAGTTGATACACTTTGATTTATTTGTGGAAATCATTACTATTATCTTTCTTTATAGTCTTTTAGGAATATTGAGTTTTCTTTCAAATGAGTGACTTAGCTGAATTAGTCTCCAGAAAATCAATGCGTTCACTTTGATTAAGTCTTCCAAGCATTTTACTGTGCATCCTTTCTGTGGATGGTTCTGTTGTTCCTATGAATATTCCTGTAAGACATTTTTGATTTTCAAGCAATGTTAACTGTATCCTTTTCTTCCCTTGTTACACCTTTTGAAAGTTTCAAAGACAACGTGGAGAAATCATCCTCTTACTCTGACTGGCTAATAAATAACAGCATTGCTGAACTTGTAGCTTCCACGGGTCTCCCAGTGAACATCAGTGATGCCTATCAGGATCCTCGCTTTGATGCTGAAGTAAGAGATTTTTAGAAGCTTAAATATACATCTCACTTTTGGCATTGCAACTAATATAATACAATTTTGAAACACTGTAAAGTGTGAATATTTATTTTGAATTCATTTTATAACAAGTAGGCCCTCCTCCTGATCTGCTGATGTTGACAGTAAACACAGGGTTAGGGCTAGTTCATACTGAATCGGTATATGCCTGTAGGTAGTTACTTTGTTTATCCATGATTCATTTTTTCTATTTATAAGTAGTGTTTTATAAGTGATGGCTGATTTTTATTGCTGAAATTCTTCTGGTAGTGTTCAGTGTTAGCAGCCCCATCGTTCTTATCTGTTGGGGTGACTGGGACCGTACACACAGAGAGTGAAAACAGAACTTGTGTCTAGAGAGACAAATGTTGTTTGTGGTCTAACTTAGCCAACTAACCTTTAAATTTGCACAAATAAAATATACACACTGGATTAGTTATTACTCTAAGATACGTATCACTCCTAATAAAAGTTGTTTATGTATCCGTAGGTATTAATTCCAGCTTCTGTTAGGAAGGCGTAGATACAGATAAACCATGTACTTAACACCTAAATAAATATGAGTCATATGGAAGAACAAAATCTTCACTGAATTCTATCCAGGGAAACAGTATTACTGCAGGGGACTGGGCCAGCAGTTGGGCAGCACATTAATCAGTGGACAGCCTTGGTCAGCACGCTTGCCAAAATATATTACCACAGTTAAGTGTGCTTGGAAGTGCTTCATGCTGAGGGTTTGCTTGTTTCTAGTTTTATTCCATGTGTTTGTAAAGGGATTATCTCACAAACCAGCAGAAATTTTCAAAACTATAAAAATAAAAGGAGCCTGCTGTAAAAGTGTACAAGAAGACTGTGTTGATGCTAATCATTTCAGAATTTCAGAAAGTACCATTAATGCCTGGGGTCTATTTCTGGTCTAATGCCTGAGGCCAAAGAGATATGCTAAAATAAAGCATGCCAATCCTTGAAATGTTTGTAGTTGTACTTTTAATTTAACATGTCCTGAATAATTCAGCTGTCTCTTATTTGTTTCATACTTAGTCCTTTTCAAGGTAGAGCCATTGCCCAATTTATACAGAGAAAAAGAAAACAATATAAAGAGCCATCTTTTTTTTTTGGTGGGGTCCTGTGAAAATTTAATACTTAAATTCAGTTGTTACAAACAGTTATTTCTACAGACAGTCAAGTGTAGTAAGAATACTTTATCCCTTGTGACTTAGACTCAAACATGCATTTGTAGTTACAAACAGATATTCTATTCTCTGCTACTAACTGTCATTTTCAAGTGTTGATGGTAAATTTTCAACTAAGTCACTGAGAATTGAACACTAAAATATTTTCATTGAGTTCATTTTAAGATATACATTGGGGCATGGATGTTAGCTGGCGCTCCACAATGATTTCAGTGATGAGTTCTGAGCATGTACAAATAAGCAGTACTCTAGTAAAACCTGAGGTGCATCTTTCGGTAGCCAGGATATCCCAGTGATCCCATCCTGCTTCCAGTATATGAATTACTGCTGGTCTTTTACTTTTCTGCTATTACAGACTGCCTGCAGCACTGGCAGTTTTAGTAAGAGAACATCTCCCGATCTCTCGAGTGGGCTCATTCCATTCTTTTTCCCCTCATCTTTCTTGAAAAAATATTTTCTTTAGATTTTGCAGCAATGACCCTAAAGAATAAGCAGAGGTTGTCTCCACTAATCCACCAGTGTAAGTAGTGCAGGAATTGTCTGGATATTGTCTTGATTGCAGTTTGTCTCTAATTCCAAATCAAAGTCAAATAGCGTAATCTTTCTATGTCAAAGTTGGCGATGTTTTGCAGCGGGAAAGGGTTGACACGTTTTAGAATAACACTTGTGACTTTTGGTTAATCTTACTGTGAATGAGCTTTCAGCAGGATTTCTTTTTTCTGAGAGCTGATCTATATGGAATGACATTTGTAAATGTAAGCTTAGTCCTTGATGTTTTGAGTACTAGAGTGTAGAAGATCGCAAATGGTACCTACCACTAATGGAAACTCTCATTTTTACATTTTAGGCTGACCAGATTTCTGGCTTTCATATAAGGTCTGTACTGTGTGTTCCTATATGGAATAGCAACCACCAAATAATCGGTAAGGCCTTCCTTACAGCTGCACCATTTTTCTGCTAATGGAAATTTAATTCTGTATTTTTAATTCTATGTTCCTTTTTCTTCTTTTTCCCAGCTGAATATTGTTAAGAAGTTACGGTACCTAGGATGCATGCTAAGTATCCAAGAAGGGATGTTTTGACTTGGATACTGTATGGACTTTTTCAGCTTTCCCATTGTATCATTGTTATATTGTATTGACACTCGAAGGCTAATGAGATGAAAACAGAAATTCTAACAATATTAGTGAAAAATGTTTGATACTCTCTGATAATTTTCTTGAGTCCCTTTTTTTTGCATACAACTTGGGCAACTGTTTCTGAAGTCTAGCAAAGTGGTCATTTCCCTCTTTAATGATAAACTACACAGCCAGGGAAGACTTACCAGAGAGGCTGTGCAGCTTTCAGAGTTGCCTGTGGCAGTGGTGTGTGCTGGATCAGGACGTGACAGGGTTTTATTGCTTGTTTGATGGGATGCTTCTCAGCAATGATAGACCTGCAATTGCCCCTGCGTTATGACCTGGGCTTGGGACAAAAAGGAGTGCCAATTGTAAATAATAGTGACAGATTCCTCTAATTTTCCACAAAAGAATTCAAGTTAAAGTGATAGGAATTTAATCCAGCAGGGCAAGACTTAGATCCCTGTGTGTTGTGGCTGTCCACAAGAGTTGAGATCAGTAGTGTGTTGCTGAAGGCTCTTGGTGCCATGCAGGACCAGGATCTTTAAGTTTATTCAACAGAGGTGATGTGGAAATTGAGCCTTTTAAAGATAGGGCTCATAGTTTGTTGTGAAGTAGGTGTTACCTTAAAGGAGTAGAAAGAAACTGAACCCTTGACAGCTGATAGCTCTAACAGTATTTTTCTAAGGGCATATTGCAGCTAAATGAAATCGGAACTGTTTGTTGCAGTAGAACTCAGTATTAGTTCAGCTACAGCCAAGATCTTTGAACACTTTTTCAAGTGGTTTAAGAAAATTATTTTTTTTTCATTGATTTTGTAAATTTATGGACCAGTCCTGAGGAAAAAAGGACTTAAATACCCAGGTGATGCTAAACCAACTAGGATTTTAGGAATGAAAATACTGATTGAGCAAATTATATTAGTAACTTCAAATTGATAACTTCCATGATTGCTATTGGCCAAATGCTCAAGATCTTTCCCAAAGTGAACTTTAACCTTTAGTGAAAAGTTCTGCAAGTGACTTTTAGATTTGCAATATTATACTTGGAGAGTAAAGAACAACAGTTGAAAGTAATACATTGAGTCCTAGTATCAAAATAAGCAGACTTTGACATCTTTGTATCTGTTTGGTGATTGTTCAGAATTAATATATGCAGTTTGGCTTTTTGGTTTGAAAGATGCATTTTAAATCTTACCAACTTTGCATTGTGAATTAATGAATGAAGATCATGATTCATATTAATTCTTTCTAAAGGGGTAGCCCAAGTGTTGAACAGGCTTGATGGGAAACCTTTTGACGATGCTGATCAGCGACTGTTTGAAGTAAGAGGCATTTGATTTTATAGCAATAACATAATTTTCAGGAGGATTTGGTATTTCTGGGTAATGTTGCTTCAGCTGCTCTAGGGAGGGGGTTTGACATTAATTCTCAGAACTCCTCACTTAATAAGGTTGCATCCTAATTAAAACCATTTTCTTGCATCTGATCATCTCATCTTGCTGAGGCCAGTGAGTTACCTGCATTCTCAAGATAACCTGCTTAAGCGTGATTATTCCTAATATTTCTATGCAATTCCTTTTCATGATTAAGCCAGCATTCATCTTTGTGTTTGTTTTATAAATTAATTGTAATTGACTTTATTTTCTTTATTTTCTCTTTTTTAATTCTAGGCTTTTGTTATTTTTTGTGGCCTGGGCATCAACAACACAATTATGTATGACCAAGTGAAGAAATCTTGGGCAAAACAGTCTGTGGCTCTTGATGTATGTGTACCTCTAACATAACCTTTTCTTGCTTACAAGTGTCTCATGTAAAGAAACATATTGTTTCTGAATTTATTGTAATTAGCATCATTTTCTATATCTATCTCTCTGCACCTTAGAGTGTTGTCTTATTAAGGTAATGCTGAAGGGAAACTTTATTAGGGTGTGCTTAGCTGTGGAGCTCATGAGCAGTTTAAGTAATTTTGAATATAGGTATCTCATTCATTGCCTATGTTTTTTACATTAGAAGAGGGGAGAATGATGATGGAGAATCTAGTTTCTTACAGATGTAATACTAGGAAATAACCTAGACATTTTTTGCATTTTCTTGCCCATCAGTAACTGAAAATTCCTTAGAATTTGGTATTATGGATAGCTTGGTTTTTTTAGTGTTGTGAAAGTGTTTAAGTGAAACACACTGTGAATAGGAGAACTTTGAAAAAAGTGGTCATCACCACAGGGGTTTTTTAGTAACATCTGCTGAACTCTTATCAGATATATTCTTGCTAGAATGAAGTCAAAGCAGGATGGCTGGCAGCTCAGCACGCTGCTGTGTGTCAAGGCCAATACATAATGCAAGGTCCTAGCATTCCAACCCCTCATGTCTTTCTATAAAATACATATAGGGTAGCTAAATGGATGGCAAGTTTTCTTTTTTTGTTTTTTTTGTCTGTTGCCTTTATAGGAACTTCCCTTCCTGTGCATGCATACACACATACCCCATTCACAGAGAATGATATCTGCCAGCTCTTGTGAAAGAAACTCTAAACCAAAATATTTTTAAAATATGATTACTATGATTATTCAAACTTCTATAAGGTCATTCAACAATAAACCACTATTTTCTATATAACATTCTAGAGATTTTAAAACACTGCATTAAAAATAATCTTGGTGAGAACAAAGCTTGGAATTTTGAGGATAGCTTTGCAAATTTCTGTTATTCCTACTAAAACAATAATTCAGAATGGTTTGGATTGAACGAAAATTAATATCTTTTAAAAACCATAATGCAAGACTAATCCTAAAGTTTTCCTCTGATAAAAGGATCATGTCACTAAGATTTCAGTACTGGTTTATATTTCACATGTGCTAAGAGAAGAAAATTATGTGGCTATCCTTGATGTGTGCTCCTTAGCTGTGTAACTCCTTTGAGTTTAAGCAGTACTCACAATTACAGTAAGAACCATAAAAAAAAAAAAAAACATTGGTCTGATAGAGATATATCAGTTTCTCTGTATTAAAACAAAAATCAAACCAAACAGGATTGCTATGAAGATGGTGTCTTTTTTTTTTTCCCTTCACTTTTCAGTTAGTGATGTCCATGTACGTATTGGGGATCTATCCTGTAAAGCACACAGGCACCCTAAGGCGTTCTGAAGCCAGCAGGACTGCTTGTGTTAGAAAACGTTCTAAGCCTGAGACAACTTTTTATTCTTCCTGTATATGTGTTCACTTAGGGAAGAGAAGTTATAAAACTTGCCCTTTCAGGCCTCCTGCAAGATTCCTTATTCTTTACATATCATAGTCATGAATTACTATAAGCACTCACATACCCCAAGTATTTTTGAAGCATTACACCTAAGAATGAATGCTGCTCTTGGCAAGAAGAACAGGCAATTCCAGATACCACAGTCATATACAGAGGGATGAAAGTTAACATAGAAGCTTGTTATTTACTACTGAAATCAAGGAAATTTAATTTTTTTGTTGTTTAAAATAACAGCTGCTTTTCTTTTGATCTAAAAAAGACTAATAGCCATATATCTTGAATGTAGATTATGGGTTTGACAAATGGCCACTATGCCTCAGTGGAGAGTAATTCTTTCTATAAATGAGCTACAACTCATGATAATATTTGTATAAACTGATTGAAGATACAGCAGAAAAGTATTGAACAAAAGAATGGTATATGTTGAAGGGCTCTGAATGCATCAGTGATAGAATACTTCATTAGTATTTATGTATTTAGCTGGGGTGGCAATGAGTGGCATTTGAAAATGACATTGATATCAGATGTAAAATAAATCAATTTGATATATAGCGTAATAAAATTCTTATCCATATATACAGATGCTGGTTTTTGTATAGTATTCTCATAAGATTGGCTAATAAACAGAAGATTAAAATGTAAATAAATAATGGAGAAAGGTTGACAGTAGGATGCCATATGGTCAAAACCAGGATAAATACTATTTGATATATTGAGGGTGCAAAATTTGCAAATGATTAAAAGATTAGAATAATCAATACTAAGGAAGACTCTAAAAATCTTGAAGGATATAATGAATGCAGGTACAGGAGAAGCTTGATGAGAATTTTGGTATTGAGTTTAATCTGTCATAGCAGAAAACATAATTTTACTAATCTTACAGATTTCTGAGAGAATCTATGACATGGTTAGACAGAAAAATCGATACTATTTGAGGAAGGATATGATGTATAGTTATAAAAAGTAAAACATGGGACAGAACAAGTAAATTGGTGTTTGTTATTTATTCTTTTATAGTGCAGGAATGATTTCCTGTTACTGTAAAAGATGACACCTCTAAAATTGATATGAGTAAATACATCTTGGGACTTATTGCCACAAGGTATTGCAAGCCAAGGGCATTTGAGATAGAGTTTAGGTATTGATATGAATAACAGAGACGCTCACAGATTAAAACCATTTCAAAATGAGAAATATATATCAAAGTTTTAGCACATAAGCAGATGGGGTGTTGCTGTGTGGTGTGAAGGACCTGTCCTTGCTAGGAGTGCTCTGGCTTGTGGGCTCCCTTATGGCCTGGTGCCGCAGTCAGACGTGGGTGGGTCTGACATACAGGATGGCTCTTGAACCTTCTGGAGTGCTTGTTCCATGTTAGTATTATCACATGAGGATGTGATGTACATCATGTAAACGTATGCATGCTTACAGGTAACAGGCGGAGGGGTGCGGTACGTTTGTGCATTATATCTGATGTTTTCATCTCCTGAATGGTGTCGAAGAGCATGTCAGGCATAGCATAGAGGTGCTAATTTGCATCCAGTGATGTGCCACTAGCAAAGGCATTAAAGCTTTACAGTATAGCACAAGGCATTATTTAAAGACTATAAATCTTCTGATATTTTTACATTAAACTCTTTCTTTTTAATTGTAGACCTTTAAGAGAACAATGTAGGAATGCTTATAATATTAAATTACTTACTGTCCATGACTCCCTGTAAAATTCCCTGCAACATAAATGCCAAGTGTATATCTGATAACCTGCAATTAGTTATTATATGCTGACATTCAGAACTGAATTACCATGCATAAATATTAATTAAATTTGTTTTAAACATCATTGATTAGACTGCAGTACAGAACCCTATTATTTCTACTTGTCAAGTCTACTAAAATGTTTTTTTATCTTTTGTTCTGGGACAGGTGTTGTCTTATCATGCAACATGTTCAAAGGCAGAAGTTGATAAATTTAAGGTAAGGATTTAAGTTTTTAGCTATTTCTGAAAATATAATAGTAAATTAAAGTGGATGTAAGTTATCTGCGAGAACAGTTTTATATCAAAAGCAGAAAATCATCATTGCGAGTGATCTACAAAGGATGTGTTACTACATGTTAGGCAGTTAGGCAGGTAAGGAGGACAAATCTTTCAAAGGATTGAGAGCTGCAGTTATGGGTCCACAGAGGGAAAATACCATTGTCCCAGCACCAGCTGCTAGAACTGCACGTCAGAGTGGGTTTGGTGGCTGCCTCAGCAAGAACCATCGTAGGGAAGTCATAGAACCGTGGGAAGATGAATGCAACTTAAGACTTTATGTGTATATAGTGTGGAAGTTTTCCTGTGTTTCAAAAAAAAGCAGAGCATTCGCTATCAAGAGTCTACGTGGGCTCAGCAGGCTGGACATGAAGGTGAGAAATCCTCTTGTAACTTCTGTAAGCACCCTGGGCAGAACTGTAAAGTGATGTGTGCTGAGGACAGCATTGGTAGGGATGAATACTTTTGTGCTCTCACTGAATCCTGTCTGGCCAAGCAGTAGAGAGTAGGGAGAACTCAACCTTGCTTCATCATCACTGCCAGCACTCCAGAGCTGCTTCTGTGATAAGGTTTGTCAGAGGAAACGCTACAGATATTTGGTAGCGCTTTGCTTGGCTATTGAGGAGTCAGTGGTGTAACGGGCTCCTCAAAGCTCTTTTGGAGGCTCATGTGGTAGGCGTCAGTGTTGGTCTTCTGTACACAACGTACATCAGAGACTGTGGCAAGGTCTGGGAAGGAAATCAGGACTGTTGTGACTGCACTGCTGGCATTCCCTGCTGTGGCTCCCTGGCACCCATCTGGCTGAAAAACAGCTGTCTGATGGTGGTTTTTACACTCGGTGGGATGGCTGCAACCTGATCTCTACACCATGGGGAAGGTTGTGGAAGAAGGGGGAATCTGTGGGAGACTTAGAAGCAGCTATTAATAGTTAATTAGTCCATAGATTGTTGCCGAGATGATGGCTGTGCCTTAGAACTCTGTATCAATACCTGTTGATAAGGGTGTAATATTCTCCCTCCATTGTTATTGGTGCAGTTACCCGCCCTTGTGTAAGAGAAGATTGCTGAATTATTGATGGATCAAACATGCTTGAAGATAATTCTAACACTGTAGCTAGCAGAAAACACTTTTGTGGCTTAAGAAGTGGTATCTTATATTTAGCAAAAAAAGAATGCTGAGCACTGAGAGAGGGAAAAGAAAGGGATAATAAAGAGCCCATAATTTTACTTTAATTTATTTTGGTTTGTATCTTAGTTTACCTTAGAATAAGGACCTGCAATATAGCTTCTGTGTCTGTCACAATTCAAACATCATTTTTCTACATACCAAAGGGCTATACTACTTTGTTGCTGCCAGCCACTGAAAGACAATTCTCCATTATGATCTGCATAGTTGAAATAAAAATCTGCTGTGTTACTCCTTTGGCTTTAGATACTAGTGTGATAAGGAGCAATTCCACTTCTTTTCCCAGGTGTCTTCATTAATAGATTTGCCAGTCTCCAAGTAAGGAATGTCTTGTCATTATCCATTTACATTGAAGGGATGTAACTATCTGTTTAATGGTTAATGATAAAGGGAAATGAAAAGCATTTATTCATTACTAACCCAGATAGATAAAATTTTATAAGGAACAGAGATGAGAAAATGAGGACTGTAACCAAGCTGTGCTTAAACTAAGCTGAGATGCTTTTTCAGAAAAAAATTTCCCTTTCCTGTATCCAGTTATCATGCTTTCAATTCCTGACAAAATGAATGTCAGGCAGGCTTTGTTAATGCCTTACACCACTGGTTGTAAACAAACCAACCAAAACCCAGAGAGGAGCAGTGTGTCTTGTGGGCCTTCAACAGACAGCTCATCCCCAGAGAGGACCATCCATCCGTGGGATGAAATTGCTCCCATCTCCCCCACTTGCAGAGCTCTGGTAGCCGGTCTCCCTGCTGAGGTCTCCTGGGGCATCCTACCCTGAAATCACTGCTCCTTTCTCTGTTCATTATATTGTTATATTTTGTATAAGCCCTATGTTATATTAGGGTCATCTTCTAGACTTGACTGGCTAATAAACAACTCCTCCCTCTGGGGGTGTGTGGGGCTAAAACTCCCCTCTCCCTTTGGTGATTTATTAGCAGATGTCAGAGGAAATGTGTGTTACGATTTACCCAATGTTCTGGTTCAGTCAGAACAGTAACAAACATGCATGATAGAAACATCTAAATGTGAGTAATGTCAGTAGTTCATTGCTGGCTCTTGACTGACATGGGACCTAACTGTAATTGATGGCTTCGGAATGACAATACATTTGAGCTGACTAACTATTCAACATATTACTCCAAACATACTGTAGCTGGATGCCAACAGCTTGGAAATAATTACGCATTCTTCCTCTTACTTCCCGGTTGTTTATTTCCATCTTTTGTCTGCTTACTTCTTTATAGTCTTAATAAAATGCTTTTCCTAAGATTTTAAGAATATTCTGATACAGAGTGAAAAATTGCAAATGTACATGAAGTTTATTCTTTCCTCTGACTGTTAACAGTGAATTAGTTTTATTGCATCACAGAAAGCCTAGAAAAGCTAGGTAAAGTTGATTTTTTTACTTGAACTTTGTCAATAATTTTGTAGTTCTACTGGATACATTCATAAATGTGCACATTCACAAGTAACTGTGGTATCTTTTTAAGAATTAAACGTAGTCATTGTGAGCAGGTTCTGTAAAATAAGTAGCATTCATTTCTGTAGCTACTAATCCCGTTTTAGAATTAACAGAACAAAACCCTTAGCTGAGTAAGAAACCCTTCAGACATTGAATACCTTTCTTCTGATGCTAGGATGGGAAAAAGCGCAGAGCACCACTGGTTGTGGAGCTGGAGAGTAGAGGAAAGTTCATGGTATGGAACACCACATAAGTGTATGATAATGGACTATGTCATGCAATTGAACTATTCCATATCTGATTCCTGCAACTGTCTAAAACCAAAGCAGCATTGTAGATTCACATTGAATCAGGGTTTTTACATTTTTTTGAAGGGATTACACATCTAGTGTTACTAGAATATAGCTTTCACTGATAAAATACTGAAAGCCAAGTTTAAAAATGCTTACACGATTGGAAAACATTCTATTAATGGATGGATGTGGGTTTTTTTTTCCAGAAGAGAGTCTAATTATGTTAATCACTACTGTAAAACTTCATGCCACCAGTCCTTTTCATTATTTGCATTAAAGCTGTTTGGATTCATTAGCACTTACGCTAGCAGCAGACATTTCTCAGGAGGCCAGCGTGAGGCTCAGACACAGCGTAGGCGGGTGCAGCTCTGCTGACCTGGGTGGAATCACTGGCTCACTCTGCTGCCCATACCCAGGTGAAGTGGAAAATCCATGCCCTTAACCCAATGAGCTTGCTGAGCAATGAGAGAGGGCACTGAGCTCCCCAGTTAGACACACAGGGAACTGCAGAGGTCTGGATTCAGAGCCTGAGCAAATCCCTCAGTCTCTGTAGGTGATAATCTGTCATGGGGGAAGGTAATGGGAGGCTCGACATTGATTTCAGCAGGACGTTGCTGTCTTCAGCATTGTTTGGCATTTTAAAAATTGCATAAGAACGTCTCCTCTGTCATCTGCCATCTATTTAGTCATTTGTTTCATTCTCATTTGGTCTTTAGTATTGCGTTTCCTGATATAGGATCTCTGAGAAAAGTTAAAATATAAGATCAAGATACAGTCCTCTTTTTATGCCAGTTTAAAATGTACATTAAATGAAAATCTGAGTTGGCACACTTGCTAAAATGGATCCTTTTTCCTGGCAATGGGTAGATTTTTTAAATGGGGAAGAGCACAAGGAAGCTTAATTTGATAGAGTTTCAGTAACAGGCAATTGAATCAGAATTAATTATTAATTGTAATTAATCAAGGGGTATCTACCATTATTCCTTTATTTGGAATATGCACTGTACTTCCAGGTTCTAAGAAAGAGGATGTGGGTTTTGTGAATGATTTAAATTTGATGGCTTAAAAAGAAACCAAAAAAGTCCACTGTGAGTGGAAACATTTCTTACGTATCTGATAATGTCTGTCTGAAGTATTGACACCGATTCATCGCAATGCTTCTCCTCGCTTGCATCTTCATAACTACACTAAATTCAAACTGAATCTTGGCAGGATAAGCTAAAGTAATGCACCAATGAATCATATCTGTATCAACATTAATTTTATGTTTTAAGAAGTTAGAAATGGGTGTGGTTTTTAACTGTGACAACTCAGTTCTGTTCTCTCTTGAAGTTTAGATTTAAAAGAGAAATCCATTATTTCTGTGATGTCCTAGATCTAGTGTTTAGCTTTAGGCATTTGTATTATTGGAACAGAAAAACATAAGACTAGTGAAGTCTGATTAATTTAGGATTGATGCTATCCTGTAGTGTTGTCCTGCAGTGCCAGGCTTCTTCTCATGGAAATGCAGACTCTCCAAGCCTAAAAATAGTTGCCTTTCAGACAAATATAGAAACCAAGATACCTCACTAAAACATGCAGAATTGTGTCCAGGACAGGATATTTAAAGCAACAGTTACTGACTTCTAAGACAGTAACAAACAAGTCCTGTGACTTAGCAAGCAGTCC
This sequence comes from Gallinula chloropus, assembly GCF_964237585.1. Taxonomy (NCBI): domain Eukaryota; kingdom Metazoa; phylum Chordata; class Aves; order Gruiformes; family Rallidae; genus Gallinula; species Gallinula chloropus. Next base: position 24,587,717 of record NC_140090.1, on the reverse strand, counting down.
CACAAACACACATCACCTTTAAATTTAGCTAATATAGTTTCCAAAGAGAATATGTAAACACTGTCCTATTATGGGTAATATACAAGGAGCTGTTTTTAAAAAGCTAACCTAATTGTGCAGCTGTGAATGGTATAAGCCAGATCAATATTTAATGACTATGATGAATTATTTATAGCCCTGTGAGAGATTCCCTTTTTTAGGTCAAACAGCACACAAGAGAGCTGCACAACAGAAAATAATGTATCACCTGCTTTACACAATCTTCAATTCAGAATGTAGTGTGAATAACAATTCCTGCATTTCTCAATTCAGTGGCCAGAGGTATGGCTAGTTACGACCTACCTGCACATAGGGAGGCTTCTGTGTATCTCTTAAAAACACAGACGTTTAAATAATGATAGAAAGAGTTGAACCAAAAAAAGGAAGCAACTTTTAGTACTGCTTCTGTATATGATAAAGTAAACAGTTGTATCATGAAAGGTGACAAATTTAAGTGAATTTGATACTCAGAGTATGTCACATGTATGATATAAAATGAATTTGTTGTTCCTGTTTTACGCTGATAGAGTTTTATACCCACCCTTAAATGCTTAACAGAGGGCAGCACAGTGAAAAATTGAATTCTATGTATTAGTTTTATCTCCAATCTTTGTAAGGACTGGGAAAGCATTGCTAGGCTAGGCTAGGCTATTCTCTGCTGTGGCGCCATCTTTCAATTTGGAACTATTTTAGTTACTTCTGTGTTCTGGTAATTAAATCATTTGTGGTGGTTTATAATAATTACATTATAGTCTTCCTCGGTAATTAAATTTCAGAGAGGCAAGCTGGCCTTTCTGTTTCGGAGCATTTATGAAATATTGGCATTTAAATATGTATAGCTAGAAGATGAGGGTTTTTTCTGCATTGATGCTGTTTGAATCTGTCTGGTAGCATGGGTCTACCAAGGACCGAAGGCATGTGATCACACTGCAAAGTCAGGGTTGTGAGCTGTAGTCCCAGCTGTACACATGATGAAACACATACAGTCCCTTAGAGCCCTACATGTCTATGTTAAGTGTGTGATGTTGCTCACATGCTTAACTATTTTTTTAGATTATCCCCCAAAACTAGTAACCAGAGTTGGACTCCTTCCTCTTCGCTTGTCACAGGAGGGTCTGTGCTGGCACCACTCTTTTCCCCAGTGCTATTCCAGCTGCTCAGGTTCCACTGAGAATAGCAACAATGGGGAAAAAATGAGAAACCTTGAGGGTAAACAGAGCTTAAGTGTAGTATTGACCTGTGTTCCCTTCCTCCCTTTTGAAAAGTGCACGTGCTCACAAGATGTAAAACGTTGTTTATTTCCTCTGCATTTCCTCATGCACTGCCCACGTAAGACGACCTAAAGCACAGTGTTAAGCGTTCCATAATTCATGAAACTGAGGTCTTTATTGTATTACATTATTTCATACACTTTTACATGTGCCGGTGTCTTCAGTTGTCATGGAAACAAGTAATCAGGAGCATGCTGCATACACTGAAAATTATTAAAAATAATAAATAATGATTAAAAATAAAATATTTCTGGAATGTAAGGCTGTCATCTGTTGGCATCAGGCTAGTGCTCTGTAGTTCAAAGATATATAAAACTAAACATTTTTTCAATTTCAGTGTGGAGAAGGACTGGCATGGAGGAGTAGGGAAAGATTGTTCATGGTTGTTTTTCTCCTGCAGTGTTTAGGCTCAGGGGCATCAAATTAAATTATCAGGTTACAGGTTTTGATCAGACTAAAGATTTCTCTTCATCAAACATTATAGCTAAACTATGTGACCTATCACCACAGATGCTAATGAGTTAAAAATGATGAGTTAACAGAAGGAAAAGTCAAATGAGGACTGTTGTATGGAGATAGTCATCTCTGGCTCAGGAAATCTCCAAAGTGCATCTCACTGATGTGGGCAGGCGTGCACCTCAGTTCAAACAGTCTTCCCTGCTCTCGGTCACTCACAAAGCTGCAGTATGGGGTTTGGAAGTACCTTTGGTCTGACACAATACAGTTGGGAATTATGTTATTAATCAGTGCCTTCCAACTGCACTGATTGAAAAAAAAAATAGGGAATTATGTTCTTTGCATCTCTTTATATCAGACAGGAAAAGGGACTGTGTCTTCTGAGTTTAAAATGCAGAGAAATGTGCTTTGACTTGCTCATTACTGTCACTAATCTCAGAAATTGCTGATACCAGGGTTTGGTGGAAAGTCCCAGGTTTGCTGTGTTGTTTGTTTAAGTACAAGTTTCTTCTCTGCCTTTCTCAACCACCTGCCCCAGGAGCATTTCTGGATTGTCCTGCTAAGCTGCTCTTTAGCTCCTCATCTCTTTGCTGGGACCTGTGGTTCTCAGGTACACTTGTAGCACAGCAGCCCTTCCCACACAGGTACTGCTACCATCATGAAACCTGTTCCAGTGGGATTCATGGGTTTTATTGAGACTGAGGCGTATAAAAGAGCAATATGACAGTTTGTGGTAAAACATGAGGGGGGGTTGTTTGTATTTCTTCCATGAGGCATTTTATCAGCAATAAAGTGGGATGACTTCAGTATGTCAGAGGCATGAAAGGCACGTGTTCACAAATTATTTTTGGAGCTGTCTTACTAGACTAGTGTTGTACTACAGTGTCTGCCCTAATTCTAGGGATAGTTAATTGAAAAAAGCTAATGGGAATTCTGAATTTGCTTTCAAAAATTTAGACAGTTTTATTGACATTTTAGCGTTTGAATTTATTGGCTTTGTAGTAAATCCAGATGAGATTAAATTGTTGCAAAAGGTCACTGAAAGGTTTCCTCTTGTATTTTTAAAGTGACCATGTGTATTATGTCCAGGTGAAAACATGGAGCTCCCAGAGTAAAATGTTTTCTTGCCTCCAGAGCAGATGGCACATGGATTTCCCAGGATGTCACGGAGCAAAGGTTTACAAGGAGGAATTTAACCTGGTGAGGCTCAGGCATGGAGCCACTCTCTGAAGGGGCCACCCTTTTGTGGTCTACAGAGGTGTCAAGGTGGGTTATAGCAGTCATGAGCAGTACATCCACCCCGTCTGCCCACCTCTGAATATTTGTGCTGTAACTGGACATGTTCCTTGCCCTCGTGCTGTCATACCATCTGAGCAGGGTAAGGGTGCTTCATGTTTTGCTTTCCCACCTGCAAGGAGCAGGCAGAAATCTCTGTGAAAGACCAGCATTTCTTTCTGACTGTGAAAGATTGTTGCATTTGTATGATAAGCCTGCACAAAGCCAGTTTATTTTTGTAGTGTAGGAGATAAGCAAATCCTGTTGTTTGGGTTTTTTTTAATCTTTCTCTTGAGCAAAAGTGATATATGATTTGATAGAGGTAAGGCAAAAGAAGCCTGGAAGCTAGATAAACCCCACAATTTAATCATATATGCATGCCTAGACATTTTTTCTGTTCATTTATGAGATTAACACAGGTCATTAAATGAATTTTTGAAAGGGACAAGTTTCTTTCAGCAAGGAATCGGTTCTGGTCTCTGGATTATGTCAGGGCACGGGCATAATGCAGACGTTAATATGGAACTTTCTGGGAAATTTTTTTAATATGCAAAGGCAAAGTGTATTTACATTGTAAATGTAAATTTACTGCAAAATTTACATTCACACTGTAGGTTAAAAAGAAAGGAGCTTAACAGCTAGATTAAAAAAATGTGAAAAATCAACACTGATATTCTGACTGCAGCATAAAGACACATGGTAACTAGAAATATTAAATAATAAATGACTACTACTAAGATCAGCTACTTCATAGCCAGACCAAAGCCTCAATCTCCTTGTTAAATACCTTAGCAAGTAATAAACTTCAATCAGTGACAATAACAGAAAATCAAAATTACACACATGGTCAAAAGCAGTCCTTGTACTTTTTTTTTTTTTAAAAAGCCTTCTTCTATACAGCTGAAATAGATTTAAATTGATTTAATTGCAAGACTTTCCACTATGCTCTAATATTCCTTTACAGTACTAAAAAAACATTCTAAGTAGTTAGAAATATGACTGACTCATTGCCTTTAATAGTGGCTGTTTTTCAGTTTCTTAGTAATTATGCACACTAATACAGTGGTACTTCAGCAACAGAAATTTTCAGCAGAGGAGTAATAAAACACTTATGGTTATTAATTTACCCATTCTAAAAAAAAAAAAAAAGTGCTGCTATTTTGCTGTTCTCAACTACTGCTTTTTGTTATTTTTTATGGGAAGTTTTGTATTTCTTGCATCTGTTTTCATAAAACCAGTTTTGGACCAGGACTTGAGAATGCTTAGAAAAACAAACTAGAAATAGCAGTTGTTGAGGATGGAGTATTGCTCACAAGTGAAGGTGAAATGATGTATTATCCAGCAGACCTGTTGTCTGTCCTTCAATTTGATCGGTCATCATACTCCACAAGAATCTCTTGTCAACTGGAAAGCATGAAGGAATAAATACAGGTCTACATAGCTACAGCATTTAGTCAACGACCACGCAAAAGGTGATAAGGCATCGAATACATTTAAAATGTCATGTGAGCCTGAGGAGTATCTGATGAATGATTTAAAAAACAAAAAAACTGACACATCAAATGATGAAGTAGTATGCCTCAGTCAGGGACAGGCTTGGGAATCTTTATTTGGAAAGGTTTTCAGACAGGAACAAAAATATATCTAGCGAAGACTTGTACACTTAAATTGGATAGAATAATTAAAAAAATTAGGGTACTTCACCGAATGATGGTACTTCAGGAGTTCTTCACTGTGGGTTTGTCGTGTTTTCTTCCTTGTCAATAAGGATCAGATGGTTCCCCGCACAGTCGATAGACATCCCTGGGGACAGCTCACTGTTCCGAGACCTGCATTCCCAGACTAGCCCAGTAACACCATTGTACTATTTATTTTAACTCACAGAAGAAAGAATTCTTCAAAGAAATCCAGAAAAACTGGCATGATGTTTCACATTTAAAATTATTTTTTACTGGTCTACACTTTGGATTCTTTTTGTAGCCCCAGCAGACTGACAGTTACAGCTGGGAATTTTCTGGCAAAAAAATTAACTTACTTTTCACCAAACATAATTTGGATTTTTTTAAAATTTGCATTAATATTATCAATCTTAATTTCAAAATTAAGCACATTTCTTAGTAATTCTAATGATTTTTAAAACTGGAGGGAAAAAAATAATCTTTTGCTTTCCTTAGCATATACACTACAAAAGGGAAAAAATACTTCTCTGTTTCTGCCTTGATACAGTGTTCTGGCTGCAAAAGAGTTGTCATAAATGTTTACTGGTATTGATTTTAAATTATTAATGGCAATATTTCTTTAGGCTTTTTTTTTGGCAAATTACTTTACAACAGGAAAGGCGAATGGTCCCCCAAAGGAAGAAGGCAATGTCCTTTAGAAGCTGTTGACGTGACCAGTGAGTTTGCATTAGAGCTGGAACCTGTCTATAATTAAAACTCCAGAAAGTGGAGGATGGGAAATAGCTAGGAAACATTTTTCCTGAGATGAATCCGTTTGGCCACTGGGTGCCATCCTTGCTCCACTGTAAGTCGATTGCCTAGCAGCAGTTCTGGTACACTGTAAAATCCTGAAAAAAAAAGTCATATCAGTGCAATTTCACACCGTGGTAATGTGTGTGTGTGCGTGTAGTAGAATATGTTATCAGCACAGACAGCGTGTCCTCCGTGCGTGAGTCACCGAGAGACTCGGGAGAAATATGTCCACAGGCTCGGCCATGTTACACCCAGCGTCTCATATCCAGCAATTTATTTGGGTTTTTTTTTATTATTGTTTTTTTGCATTCCTCCATCAGCTGGGGAGAGTCAGTCTGTGCTGAAAGACCTCTTCCCACGCACAAATGTGTGAGTGGGCCTCTGGGATTATTTGGAGGGAAAAATCAGATGGATGCACACTTGCTTTCTAGATCAGTTCATATTTGGGGTGCATCAGTCCATGTGATCCAAGAAAAACAGTATCTAGTATATATTATGTAAACTATATTTGTGATTACAACCTTCTACGGGTTATTTATTACACTGTTTCGTTGTCTGCCTCGGGGGGCATTCCTCTATTGTTTTAGTCTCAAAAGTCTCTTGTTTTAGTCTGGGCAAAATCCCAGGCAGTGTAAATGTACAGAGAAATTATGTCAGTAGTTCTGCATTTTTAGTCTTTCAAATTTAAAGTGTAAACACGTTAAATGTATGAGAAATAGACTCCAGCACATCTCTTTCTTGCTGCAGTTGTATGGAAAATGGGCAGACTGTACCCCAGGCAAAAACAGGAAACTGAATATTTTATGAGGCCATTTCTGTGAAGTGTTCTGTCATCTTGTGCTTTGCAACAAGCTACACCCAGCTCCAAACACACACAAAAAAGCTGAGAACATCAGATATCGGTGTTTTCCAGAGCCTTTGTGATCTCCCTGTGCATGCATACGGCATCCTGTTTGGTGCACTTAAACGTCATTCAGCTAACCCTGCTCTTAGTGCTGCCAGTGCCATGGCGTAGGTTTTGTCCCAGGCATACAAGCAGCTCATGGACACACACAAAAAACCCCAACAAAACAAAACCCTATTTGTATTTCTGGTCTTCATAAACTCTACTGTTAAACTGATTCCAGTTTAAATGTTTCTTTCTGAAGAAGGTCTATTTGTTGCTGCGGGTGGCGGTAAGGAAAGGTTGTAAATGGCATAATCACAGCAGCTTGTGGCAAGACCTTTGTGGGTAGCACCACGGCAGTGACCTGGGGAAGACCTTGGTGAGCTGGGTGCTACGTGGCACAGCAGTGCAGCTCCAGAAGGTCCTGTATCCAGCTCCTTGCCTGGCCCATCTCTTGCCTGTCTCATTAGCTGCCTCTCTGAGTCAGTGTCGGCTGAGGTATTCTGTGTACCCCCCACAGCTCTCTGGTGGGCACGGACAATCCTCAGTGCCCCTAAGATGAAGAGGCACAGACAGACCGCTGAGATCCACGCCTGCTCAGCTGATGCAGCTCGGTCTAAGCAGAGCATAAGACATGATATTCCAAATATTAATTTGGCAGATGCGTGGTGTTGGAGAAAAGGAACAGCTGTATCAGGCAAACATCATAAGGGTGTTTTCACAGTGGCCAGTTAATATGTATCATAAGACCCTCATTAGGAACCTCATGAATGACAGCAAACAAATATTTATGGCTCTGTTGCAGCCTTTTGGCTCAAAGCACTTTTTGTTTAAAGAAGAACTTATAAAGCTAGTAAGACATTGGTAGTAAGTAAAGAGCTAAATAAATACAAGATTTAAGTGCCTGTTACTTGTTTGTATGAAGAGAGTGGGATCTGTATGCTTTATTTGTTCTCAGAAGACATGACCAGGCTGTGAGTGAGCATGAGCTTCTGTGTGGGATGAAGGGTACTGTGGGAGATGTAGGTCCTGCTAGAGGGAGGGGAGTTCTGCAGTGCACCCTGCAGAAAAATCCTGGCACAGGATAACCCTCTTGGCTTGTTAAACTGTAGCAAGATGAAGCTCTTTTTTTGGAGGATGTTCTTTTGGGCAGTCCTGAGTACACCTAGGGCAGAGATTTATGGATTCAGAATAGGATGGGTGGATTTCTTTTAAACCTGAAATCAGAACTTGCTGAAAACTAAGGAGAAAAATACAAAGATAAAACATATTTTAAGGATAATCGCTGCAAGGCTCTCTCTAGCTTTTCTGTAAATATATGTTGATGCTTGAAGGTGTTTTCAATATTATTTATTGTCTACCTGACAATATTCTGCTCTAGCTGTCACTCTCACAGATCTGAAATAGGACCTTCTCCCCAGTGGAGCAGTAACCTGCTCATATATTTGCATAACTTTCACCAGCAGTGGCTGTACCGCCAGCCTGACACGGGTGCTCAGAAGGAATGTGGCCACAGGAACACGGCCCCGCACCACGGCTGCGCGGTCCCCCAGCACCACGGCAGCCCACAGTGCCACGGGACCTGTGGTCCCTCAGATTGCACTGGTGAGGGGTGCTGCTGGCATACACTGGGATAGAAGGTGGCGTAATCCAGCACATACACCGGTGGGGTTTTTGAGGTTAGATTGTTTCTTTTTTTGGTTTGTGTGTGTTCTTGGCAATGCCTTTGCTTCTTTTGCTCTCTCGTGCTTTGTGACCAACTGAGAATTACAGGATGCGATTTGGGCTGTTTGCTACCCAAAGAGACAGTTCCTCCACCTTATGTACTCTGGGAGAAGAACCCTGACCCCATTCCTTCTGCTCTTGATCAGGTTTTTTCCTCTTCTGAGTCTTCAGGGAGGCAGCTAGAGCCTTCCCTTCCAAGGAAGCCTTGTGGAGGAGAGGGCTACCTTGTATCCCTCTTCCCTCCCGCTCCCAAATTTATAGGCATCAGGGGGTCAGTCTGCATTACCCATTCTGCTCTTCATGGGAGCAACAAAGCTGTCTCTCTGCCTCCCAAAACCCACTAAGGCTGTTGTGGGAAATGGCAGCCTGCATGCCTGACACTTTTGTATCACAGAGAAATACTTGTCTTAGGTTTGCTGCTTGTGTTTGTTTAGAATTCTGGGACGGAGACTGAATAGACCCTTTTGTATGAGCTTCTCATCTGTACCAATGGTCATAAAAAGTCGACAGTTGCTAGCCTGTAGTATGTGACACACTGGTTATTCCCTAATCACCATAAGCCAAAAGGACGTGAACACACCCCTGCGCGCCTCGGGAGATCATTGTGTCGAATGTGCATGCCCTGTAAAACGCCACTCCTAGGCTGCGGTGGTTATGGACTTTGGCCTTAAGAATAATAGATGCTCAGACCATTAATTGCTTTTATTTTATGTGTCTGTTCTTTTAAAATAGAAATTTCTTGTTCCTTTTATAGGCTGCCATATATTTTGCTACTGTGTACAAGGAAACAACTTTAACATCAAGGTTTGATTTTTAGCGACATAAATAATGTATTTTGTGTCTTTTCTATTACAGTTCGTAACAAAATTTGGAATGTAATATTTTTATCTCTGAAATTTATTATTCCTTTTGATAGGTCCCAGTTTCAGAAAGTGGCATGTTCAGACAGGATTGATTGATCAGGAACATTCAAAGTACTTTCAGCTTCTTAGCTATAATTCTGGGTTTACCTTTGGAAATAGCATGTGTAATGCTGTAATGACATCTCTTCCCTTGCCCTTTTAAAGATAAAATCCTAAGATGACAAATCCTTTCCCCAGACATACACAGCTTTATACCAAAAAGTAGAAAGTAATACTACATTTTTGTCACAAGCCCACAGTGCATGATAAAAAATTTTTCCAAAATGCTATATTTCATAGTGATATATTGCTTAATAGTTACTTTTCTTGTTCTAATAGAAAGAGCAGAATAAAAACCTTTCGTAATGCCATGAAGTTTGTCCTTGAATTAAAGGAAATACCAGTAGTCATCCTAAGCAGTAGTTATGTTTGGTAAATGGTCAAACCAAATACAGGTTTTTGAAACAAGCCTAAATGCAGCTTTCTTTGTTCCACATTTCATGTCTAAATAACACATTATGGTGTTAATTTGCCAGTTGAGGATGAAGCAGTCTCTACCACCTATCCGTGCTTCAGCTGCAGCTTGTGAAGCTAGATGCAAGAGCAGCATTATTCTTGGTTTACAGGTGTGAAACTTTAACTAAAGCAATGAATGACCTTTTCCAGCAAAGGGCTCAGACACCTCCTGTGGGACTCTGGGCAGAGTTTGGGCATTTGATTTCACAACTGCAGCCCTCTGCTTATCTGCAGGGTTAGTCTGAAGAGGTTTAAAATACATAAATCCTGTTCCAGGGATTGTTGATGTCTTTTACATCTGAACAGTTGCTGAATAAAACATTCACAGAGTCTGGCACAGAGAAATGGGGAGCCTTATAGATCTGACTGCGACAAAGAATGTTTATATGGCAGCATGAGGTCTCCTTATCTCATATTTCCATCCAAATGCCTTCAGCTGAGTCCAAAGCCCCACTCCTGTCTCATCCCTGTTGTGGCTATTTGAGTATCCCTTCATATGGTGACCTCATTCAGAGAATGGGAATTTGATGAAAGTTGCTGAAAGGCAAGTAAAGTTTGAGGGGGTTTTGACCCTGCTTGAGCCAGAGAGTTGGACAGACTGAAAGAACTCTTTTCCAACCTAAATGATTCTGTGATTCTGTGTGGTTTTACTCCCGAATGCAGCAGCTCCGCTACTGTGATAACCATGTTAAAAACCCATTAGAATCAAAATCCAGAGAATCCACATGCACACTTTACATCTCTTCCACTCCCTTTTACTGTAATTATTATAAAATTCCCCTAAAATGCTGCTATCCTGCTTCTGCTGCAGTTGGTCGTTGGAAAAGAGCTCCTAACTCAGCATTGTGAAGGGCAGAGAGATGCCATCCACAGTCTGTGGTAACAGATGGAGGCCTTTAAAAGCCAGGTTGCTTTGGGCATTAAAATATCTCTGACCTGAAACATTTGATTCTTTCCCCTTTGGAGAGAGTAAGAAATGTGTCAGACTGGAACATAACGGGCTTTGGTCTTCCATGGCTATGAAAAGGTGCAAAATTTGTCCACTATTTCTAATAACTGACCTTAAAGATACATTTTAAAAGATGCCTGCAAGTATAAACATAGGCAGGTATTTTAGAGGCCTTTATATGTGAAAAGAACCCTTCCCAAAGAAAGATCTTTGCCATCAGAAAACACAGTCTCCGGTATGGCTTGACAGAAGAGTAAGTGAGAGAAAAAGAAGGCGTCACATTTAAATATTCTCTACTTTGATGCTTTCTGTGCAGGTTTTGATGATCAGCCTTTAAGGTTTTTCAGTTCCTAATCTTCTGAGAGAGATTCTAGGTGAAGAGATACTTGAAAGGGTAGTCCTATTTTTTGTGTATGTCACGTTGTCTGAAGCTCCAGTTTCACTATAGAGTACAAATGAGGTCAGATTCTGACCTGCTGTTGAAATCACAGTATCTGGACTCCTGACTCGAACGGTGCCCCTGGGAGTTGAGGCAAACCATATTGTTTAGCCATTCTTCTGCTACATTGGGACTTATAGTTCATGGGATATCATTATGTGTGTTATATATGTCCAAGTTTCTTGTTATTTTTTCCATCAGCCTGGCAGTGTTGCCTGATTAGGAAACCTCACTAACCATTGCACATGTCACCGTCCATAGGGCTATATAAAAAGTGTACTCTGTTCAGTAATGGAAGTTGCTGTTACAGAGTAGTTGCCTGGGAAAGAAGCTGAGCATACCAAATAGCAGAATGTGCTATTTTCTTTTTAATAGAGTCATACTAATATACTTATCAGTAGGTTTAAAATGCTTTCCTTGCCTAATAAGGACTGATGTCTTATCCACACAGGCAGTAAAACTGAAGTACAGAGAGTTTAACCTGACACAGCGAAGTAGAATTTCAGTCCAGCGTTTTCTGTGTTTGGCTGGCCTGCTTCCATGGCAGTGGATGTTTTACAAGGAGAAAGAATGCTTTCTGAAGAATTTAACGGTTTTCTTACATCTCATTTTATCGTATTATCAAATGCAGATATAGAAGAGTCAGTGTAAAATAATTTGGTAAGCCTTTCCTGTCAACCTGTAGGATGGTATTTTTGTCCTGTGTTCATAGCATCAAATGGGATCAAAAACTATGTTGTCAAATGACATGTAGTGCTGAATTAAGTTATTGCGATCAGACCCTTGAACTATTGAGCATCTTCTGTTTAAGAAACTCTTTAAGCAGCTGCCTGTCAGTGTGTGCCAACTTGTAGGAAATAAGGATGGAATTAGAGGATTATGGCAAGATGAGTCAAAATGTAACCACCACCTTGAAATTTCCCTCTCTCCATCACCGACCCAGACTGTCTCGTAACCAAATTCTGTTATAGGAGGATTATTAAATATTTAAATTGCTCTTTCATACTTGTTGCTGACATGATACAGTTTTTCCCCTGCATAAGGAGTTATCTCCCTCTGACCATTTCTTATGCTGGCAGCATGTGACTTGTCTGCTGGCCTCCACTGAATTATGTCTGACTAGCTGGAAGGAGAGGACTTTAGTTTAGTATAGCTTTCACATACTGAAAACTTGACTTCAGACTCACACAGGAAGTTTGGTTTGTAAAGTGTGTGGATCACTAGGGGAATCCATAAAGTTTCTTCCCTGTTTGGAAGGACTGGTAACGTGTTTCCAGACCCTAAAATAGCAAGACACCTATCAGGAGCTTTGTAGCAGCTGTCACACATACAAGGTATTCCGTATGGGAAGCTTGCTCCCTTTCAAACATCTCCAAGGGATTGTTATTGTACTGTTGAAAACTATAAGCAAATTTAAAGTTAATTCATAAGAAGGCATTTAATGGTATGCTTTGTATATGTTTTCTCAATAGCAGTATTGATCATGTAGTGTGGTATAGGACTGAACCCTACTGAAAGCAGGGTTAACAGCAAAGCAGTTTGCAGTAATATTAACCAAGCTGAATGTAAAACCTAACTCTCATACAGGAGGCATGTTCAGCAAGAGCAGCAGAAATCTCCCCTTATGCTTGTGGTGTTTGATTGTGATTGCAGCCCTGACAGTGTGAATGTTGCAAAATGCTCTGTGCATATGTGTGAGCGTGTCATACTCCATTTTTCTGATGTGTGTTTACATGTGAACACATACTGCCCAGAGGAATTATTATCTTTCTTAACTACTTGTATGCTAACAACATAAAGAAACCACTTTGTAGTGTGCTTTAAATATATACATATACACACACATATATATGTATATTAACTGTAAAATAGTTGACTACAGCAGCAATAAGGTGTAAGCATCAAGCTTTCCTTCTTTACCCATCCCACCCCATGCTATGCAGGCCTGAGTCTAGGGTCAGGCATTGTCTTTATCCTCTCTTTCGGGGGCACGGCGTCCTCTTTTTCAAGCTGCCTACAGGCGTGAGTGCTTCCCAATCTGGTAGCTGCTGAGCTTGTACTTTATGAGGCAAGGGTGGTTGCCTTCCATGTGTTAAGCCCAACTGATGTTCGTGGTTCCTTTCAAGACAGTTCTTTGCTTTAGTGCCATGGAGTATGGAGATGTGACCGGAGGAGGCACGTCCGGCTTTAATTTACCATAAACTCACAGATGAGTCATGTGAATTCGTCTCAAGGATGAAGAGCATTGAAACTGCTTGGTCCACAGGGTAAAAAGACTTGAGAGTGTAATGTTCTTAATTGTTTTTAGAAAGGGGAAACCGAACGTCAAAACATTCAAAAGGAAGAAAGCCTTTTAAGTGATTCTAAATCACTGGGGTGCTTTAAAAAATAATTTCACTGTAACTTGAATTTTAATTGCCTGCCCCTTCCTCTTATTGTCATGGTACTTTCATCCCCTCTGTTTTCCTGGAAGAGAGAGTTGTTATTGCTTTTTATTTAAAGGAATCCAATGGAATTTGTCCTGCAGTGCAGCAAAATTTCAGGGGTGGATATGTTTTAATATTCTGTATTATGAATATTTTTTATATCTTTGTAATTAAAAAAATGAAGCTTTAATGACTGCTCTCCTATAAACCCTGGACTGCTGCATTTCCAGCATAAGAAGCTGAGGACAAGCAATGCCAGGTGCAGCCAGAATATTGCTGCAGCCCCACAACATATCATTTTTTTAACATTATTCAAATTAGTCTCAACACTCATAATTCTGTTGTTTCCTTTATTGCTGTTGTAAAGCAAATGGTTCTTTTATACAAATGTTATCTCCTGGCTATTAATTCAGCAGTTATTTTGGATTATGGCACTCCTGTTAAATTTAGGAATGTGAAACCTCATAAATATTTAAAAGTTTCAGACTGACGTGGGAAGAAATTGTTTTTGACTTGCTTTGTTAATACCCTGTTGTTCACTTTGTAATAGATTTGGGATATATTGTTATTTCTTCCCTGTTTGACAAAGGGAAAAAACAACTGTAGTTGAGCAACTGCTTCAAGTGTTCTCCCTTGAATTGTAATAGACTGGTAAAAGTGGTTGTTTCCACTAAAAAAAAAAAAAAAGCAAGGAAAATACTTGGTTTCCTTTAAGTCAAAACCATGAAAATTTTAATCAGAGCCCACTTCAAAGTTAATGACAGTGCAGCAGTAGGTTTGTAATTTTAGTTTCAATAAAACAAATTTTAGTCTCCTTATAATCATGTGCTTCTGTTTGAGCACCTTTGTTATTTAGACTTCTCTCTGACAAACAAATAAGATGGACAAATGTGTTTCTTCCCCTGGAGACATTGGATAGAGAGTGCGTTTGCTATGCAATGAGCATGTTCTCAGAATGTTAGTGTGCAGCTTGGGTATCGCCTGAAGCTCTGCCGAATAACTGAATCATGAAAAAGCCACTGTCTCTGTAAGACTGCTGAAGGTCTGGCCAGCACAGTCTCAGGGCCACAGTGCCCATTTCACACCTAACCACACCTTCTTTCTTTCTTTACCTCAGAAGTAAATACATAGCTTTTCAGCCAGATCTTAAAGGGTGCTTGGGTGTAACTCCCATTGGGATCATGAAGAAGTATTTCAAATGTTTCAATAATTATTCAGAAAAGATGGTGAATTTATTCAACCTGGCTAAGTCTGCTAGCAAGCAAAGTAAGTCTGCAGTTACCAGAGCTTACATCTCTGCCTGCATGCTCCAGAGGTTCTTCAGCTGTGATCTGGGATGGCACTCGATGGGCTGTTGTATTTTCTGTCACCCAAGGACTTCTTGCAGTACCAGCGTGTTTACTGCCTGATGAACTGAAAAGACTTTTATAACGACCAAATAAGTTAATGCTGTAATGCTAATACCTGTTTTATGGCTGGTTTACACTATCATCTGTTACATGGTATTGCTACACCAGCCTGATGTCTGTATCTAGTAATTATCAAGGTGTAAAAAGCTTTTTACATGTCAATCACTTGTTGTAGTTAGGGTGCAATATATCAAAACCTAAGTTTTCAAAATGGAAGCCATAAGGTGGTGACATTGAGGCTGTAACTCTGAAGGTGAACTTCCAGTTGCAGGAACAAATGGGTATTTTATGCAAGTGAGCAGCCGGATGTGCCACACCAGCTGAGCCCACACGATTTTAACTAATTCAGCATGGTCCAGCTCCTGGCCTGTGGGCTGCACCCAGCCCCTTTGTGAGGTTTCTGCCTGACCCATCATCGTCTCTCTGCGGGAGACAGGGAACAGATGCTCCTTCAGCAAATGTAGCCTCCTCCACCTGCCCTCCCTAGGGACACGAGTGGTAAGTCCGAAGGGGTGTAAGGAAGGGCAAACAAGCCCGTGAGGGTTGTCAGCACCTCTGCCTGGCTCCCGCAGGTGCTGCCACTGGGCCAGCCACAGCACATCTGTGCATGCCATTGTACACACTAGCCAGTCCCCCACACTCGTACATGTGTGTGTGTGTGTGCACAGAAAGCTCCTTTCTCTCTTACAAAGAGAACAAAAGTTGGATGCTACATAGGCAAGGGAAAATGTAAGACTTTTGCTGTTGTGTATTGACATAATGCATAATCAGCCTGTTGAAAATTATTTTATTTTGAAAAGTACTTCTGCTAGATGTTTCTTGTATTGTTCTTTCTTTGGTTCTGTAAATATGTGGTGCACAGTGTAAAGCAAAGGGCACCTGTATGTTTATGATCTGAAGGCATTTGGGTGAAGAAATTCTGCAGAGCGGTATATTTAGTTTGCATTTTTGAATGGTAGCAATTAAAATTCCCAGCTGCTGGCCGTCCAGATGTTTCTTGCATTACAGCATTGTAATTTGCATTGGAATATATTGTGTTACTGCAGTAGCTGTAAAGTGGTCAGCTCTTGCAGTCTAAATGCTATATACGGGCTCCAGTTGGGAGGGTGAGCATATTTCCTGCTCATACCAGGTTCTTCTTCCCACCGTTTCCCCGCTCTGTTAGCTTGACGTGTTTGTGTTTCTCAGATGAAGACCTTTATTGCTCAGCATTCAAATCAAGCAGGTCAGAACTGATGTATGGATGGCCTCATATAAGAGTGACACAGGGAAAAAAGACCCGAGTTTTGAATCTGAAGTTTCTCTTTCCCTCTGGCTTTTTCAGGCAGCAAACATCCCTCTGGTGTCAGAGCTTGGCATTGATGATATCCATTTTGATGACTTCTCGCTTGATGTGGATGCCATGATTACAGCAGCCCTGCGGATGTTCATGGAACTTGGAATGGTTCAGAAATTTAAAATCGACTACGAGGTAACCATCTGCGCTGCAGAGATATCTGCTGCTTTTGGCTCGGCACTGCTCTGTCCATTTGTACACATTTAGTAGCCCTGATACAATTTGTACTTTTCAGACGCTGTGTAGGTGGCTTTTGACAGTTAGGAAGAATTATCGAATGGTTTTGTATCACAACTGGAGGCATGCTTTCAACGTCTGCCAGCTAATGTTTGCCATGTTAACTGTAAGTATCCAGCTACAGACATGGTCCCGTAACAGCTTTTACTGCCACATTGCCTTACCTGTCTAAACATTTTCCAACATTTGGTTTCTTTTCTAGCTGTTATGATATTCATTTCCAATAGAAATGCACGTAGAATTAGGTTATTCAACTTAAGGCAGCAAGTATTTGGCAAAACCTCATAGTGTTTTAGTGACAGTGATATCACAGGAACATTAAAGTGACTGAAAACAGATGGCAGTCTTGGAGTGAGCTTGTTATTACAGATCTTGATCTTACAAAAATGTCTTTCTTTTGGGACTCTTTGATTAGACATTTATCTCAGACTCTTAAATTGGGAAGTACAAAGCCAAGGAAGATTAGAATCCCACAAGTATTTATTATTTTTATATTTATTACCTGCTTGTCTAGCTTCATCTAAACAGTTGTAGAAGGCATTGCCTTCAAACATTTTAAGATTAACTTCCAACATGCAGTGATCTAAGTGAGTCTTCTATCTCCACTGGACACTGTAACACTTCTGGGGTTTGTTAAAACGTATCTCCATCAGTGCCAGTAACTCCTCGCAGGACCAACCACGGCTCTTACTCGCCTTCTCTCCCTACCCTACAGCAAGGCCGCTGTGTGAAATAATCCATGTTCGGCTACTTAGTTCTTGTAAGTGCATCGATAAAAAGCTCAGTGGTCCCTGATGTTCGATGTTCTGGTTAATATGGCAAAAGAGAAGCAACATGTCTGTGTGCACGCAAGACTTTCTGCTGTACTTTATGGTTTGGGTTTGCCTTATTTCTAGATAAAAACTAGAATTCAGGTTTTCTGGGTTTAATTCATGTTCAGTTTTAATGGTCAGAGTCATCTATTGTGAGCCTCAAAGTGTCACTTTAATAGCACTTGTGCAAGTGTTTCTTTATCTGGGATATCATGCATTTGTTCACTAATTTTTAATCACTGAGCATTTATGTTCTCAATGCTGTCCAGTTTCTGTGGTGTGGTCAGCATCTTGACCCTGTTCATGGAGCTGGAGACCCCACAGCACAGTCAGTGCTGTGTTACATGGAGTTGAGATGGACTGTGGCCTGTTTCCTACTCACAGGGCACAACTGTCTCGTGCGTGGGTTCCATCTGTCCTGTTTGCTGTTGTCTCTGTGGCAGAACTTTGTGTGTCAGGTGAGAAAAAAAAAGAGTATGACAGCCCTGAGCAGCTAGGTGTTGGTGTGGTGCTAGGTCCTCCCAGCTATGTGGGTTTGTTTCTGTGAGCACTTAAGGGGTGTAGCAAAGTTGTACCCAGCGTGGTGAGACAGAGGAAATGGTGGCATTCACCAGGGGAGCAAGGGAGCCCCTTCTGCTGCTGCGAGGCTCTTCAGCGGGCAGAACTGAGGTAGTTGCAGAAGGCACTTTCTGATGATCTCGAACGCAACCTCGTGGGAACGTGTGGGCATCGGCAGTTCCTAGTTTTAGAAACCTGACGTTTTGTTTTCCAGTTGTGGAACAGCGACGAGGTCTTTACTCTGAGAAGTAAGGGCAAAGTCTGGCAGCGCCGTTCAGCCGCGAACGACACGGATTTCCTCCCAGCGCTGCCCGGGGTGAGGAGCCCTCACCCGGGAGAACCTCTAGGTGGAGCTCCGAGGCCAGGTTTTCGGCAGGCGGCTCCGCGGGGGAAGCGCGCTCTCCCCCAGGCATCTCCACGGCAGCTCTGCCGCGGCTGGGAGGAACCGGAGCGCTGCTGCTTCAGCAGCCACCAGCAACCCTGCGAGGCCGCGGCGTAACCCGCCGTGGCTGTGGTCCTCAAAGCCTCATTTCAGGCTCTTTTCGCGCTCAGCATAGGGATGCAGCTGTCCGTGGAAGCTGACTGGGGATTTTCAAGCCAACCTCATCTTGTTGCCCACACTCCTGGTAAAAAACCAAACAGGCTGTGCAGGGCTGGGCGCGTGTGCCCATGGCATGGGGCACGCTGTGCACCCCATCCCGCTTTGCTCTGGGCTGAGAGCAGACTTAGTTCAGGTGAATGATCTGCTCTTCCTGTGTTTGCCTTGCCAGAACCACCCCAGTTAGTGTGTGCCTTGTTTTTTTACTTGCAAAAAGGGTAACACTCTTTGACTGTCAGCAGCTGGGATGGCCAGGCAGGCACTGCTCTGTGCAGCTGTTGCACCCTGTTCCTCATTTCTCTGTGACAGTCAGCAGTATCAGCTGCATCACAAATACAAACCCACAGGTCTGGTTCAGAGTGTTTTCAGGTAGGACTTGGCATAGCACAATAATGTCTAACCTGGAATGCTGTAGCCTCTAACGGCCTGGTCATGCTCACACTGAATGCAGAAAGAAGACTCAGCTGGGGTAAGCAAAGGAACAGAAATCCAACAAAGCTTAAACGAGTTGTTTCACTCCTGGGCCAGCCTTCTGCCTATCTAGGTTCCTGTATATCTAAGCACGTTATCTTCTCTCTCCTCTTAGACACTGCCCAGTTACAAGGCCAGTCCTTTGAGCTACACTTCTGTATTTCAGACTCGCCCAAACATTCTGAAGTCAAGCTCCGAAGCAAGACCACTCCTGCGAGTTAGGGAGGTCACACCAGAGTAAGCTGAAGGATCAAGCCTGGGCTTCATTATCACTTGATAACAGTATCAGTGATAGTTCACATCCATGCTTATTTCAAAAAGTAAAAAAGAACAAGTAAGCAATGCAAAATTAAAATCCCATCTGGTGTGCTAATAACAAAACATATAAACGTGGGGCAAGGTATAATGAATGCAATTCATTTCCTCACATGAAAGAATGACCTCCATAACTCACTGGAGACTCTGCCAGTCATGAGTTATGGGTCATTCCTTTTCTGGTGAAAATAAATTTTACTGCACCGCCATCTCTAGCCGTGTATTTTTTCTCTCTGTGTAAATTAAAAACCCAGGGAAATGTAATCCTCTGTTTACTTGCATTATGTTCAAAGCAGATACATGCTTACGATAACATTGTCTTAAATTGTTTTTATTAATTGAAATATTCTATATTTCTCTCATTTGATGGCAAGACTTGATTAAATGAAAAATCACATTTATTTTTAGATATTGCTACTGTTAATAAATTCCTTAATCAGCTTTCCTGTATTTGCAATACAGTTTGAATCCTTGAGTTTAATCAATGCTTATGTTATGCTAAAGAATATTTACTACAGCATCAATTTTATATCATAGAACTTCTATTTTAAGTTGATTTAACTTAGCCATGAATGTTTAGCTTGAAACTTGACATGTGGCATGTTGTCAGTTATAAACCTATTTTTAATCCCTTTATAAAAACAGATCTTGATTACTATTTGTTATATAAGAGCACTGTGTAAAATATGAAAAGAGAAAACACTATTTTTTAGAGAAAATCCTCTGCCTGGGCAGCTGTTACTGAAACTGGAAAAAGCAACGCCTCTAGAAATCAGGAGAATTTATTTTATAATATTCAAGTTACTCTGTAGACCTGTGGGTTCTACACTAAAGGAATCTTTTTTCTGCTATTTGCTCACCTTTTCTGGTACGTGAGCTTTGAGCACAATTATAAAGCCTTTGTAGCAAGTCCTGCAGTTCCTCAGTTCCCACTGAAATGCATTTCCAAGCACCTGGGGGAGCCTGGCTCCCTGCGCTGCCTACATAGGAACTGCAGCTGCATTTCAGGCTATGAAAACAGAGGCTGTTTGGATTTAAATGTGTATTTATGTAATTAAGTACAGTTTGTGGTCTTCAGGGTGAATAGCAGGGGTTTCGTGTGGTGCTACAGGAATTAGCTGGCATTTCTGAGTGGGCTGTAAGTCCCTACCAGGTAAGGACGTCAAGTCCCACTGATACTGTTTTTGTATCACTTAACCCTTTTTTTGCCACTGGGTGAAATTATGGCCCATTGAAAACCTATGGAATTCAGGATTTCTTACACACTGTTAGTGTTCAGCCTTGGTTTGGTCCTCTAATGTAAATGTATTTTATAGTCTTTTGTATCATTTCCTTCCATATGAACAAGACTGTGCAGCTGGCTGAGGAGTGTTATGTGGAAAGACAAGTGTTATGTTTTTCCAGTTTTGCAGGCAGTATGCCCCTGTGCCTCTGTGCCCCTAAGCAGCTGGAGAACAAGGTTGGTTCTGCTGTGGGTAACATGCAGGGCAGCAGCAAGGTGGTTCCCCACACAGGCTCCAGCACTTCCTCCAGACAGGGTCTGTCCAGGATGCTTGAGGTTAGCAGTAACAGTAGTATTTCTTTTCCAACATGAGGAAGTTCAGGCAGGAAAGCTGCCACAGTGAATATCCAGAGCGAGAAGGATAGTGGCAAAAATGTTTTAGGCTCAGTTCCCCCATCCATCTGTTCTGAGCTGCTCGTGGGGAATTTCAGAATATGTTTTCAAAATTCTCTCCAAAACTCTGCTGCAGGTATCTGCAGCAGAAATACACCATTTGAAACACTTCTTCTTTAAATTATGCCACTTCATTTCATGTGCCCCAGGTAACAAACTACTTAATAGTTCAAAACAACAGTTCTATAGAGTATATATTAGCAGGCTTCTTTTGTAGGCCTTTTGATTTAACATCTCGGCTATCTCTGACAGCAGGGACTGACTAAGGTGGTCACCTCAGGATTGAAGAAATCTGTCTCAGTACTTCTCTGAACAAGAATTTCAAAATGGAAGCAATTATGTTTGGTATTTCTCTGATAGGAGATTCCAGTTCCTAACTTGGTGTGTAGCTACTAGTGTTTGTTTTCAGCTCTTTTTGCCTTTAGTGCCTTTTGGGTAGTAGAGAAATGGTATGCTGCAAATACAACAGAGAGGTAATAACAGATCACTCCAAGGACGTTATCTGTTGTGCTAACCATCTAACATACAGCGGGGAATATAAAATGACAATAAAGCATTTATCTTCGTACTGAAACGTTCATGGTATCAAAACAAAGTTGACTGTTGCTCGATGGACTAACATTACTTATCCCTTTTGTTCCTGATAGTTACAGCTGCTGTGGTTTTTTTCTTCCCTCAGACTGCAGGATTTCAGGAGATTCTGACTGAAATTGAAATTTTAGCTTTGATTGTGGGATGCTTATGTCATGACCTTGACCACAGGGGAACCAACAATGCCTTCCAAGCCAAGTAAGTTTTCTAATTCTTAGTAGTTTAATTTGTTTTTCTTCCACAGAAGAGCAAAAGGTGACTAGGATAAAGAATGAAACATTAATTTCAGGCCTCCTAGGCCAAGGCCAAGTATTCTTATTCTTGTATGTAGTGAGGGACCATCCATCTTTATCATTCTCTGTTCTTTGGGGTAATTGCTGGCTTGTCCTTTGGATCAGGCTGCTGATTGGGTTACCCCTTGTGAACTGACACTGCATATTGAAGCGTAGTGCCAAAACTTGGTGTTCTTTTCAGGCTCGGGTGTTATTGATTCTGGTATTCAACCCGGGAAGCACTGAAACTATCTGCATTGTTCTCGCTGGAGGGGATGGATGTTAAGCAAAACCTTGTTCAAGTATTAAGGAGAAAAGAAAATAGGCAAAACTGAAACCATGCTTTCACAGAAACTGTCACACAGTGTAGGCATCATACTCAGAGTAATTCCAAGCTTACAAAGCATGAAACTGTTGACATCATGCTGGAGCTCTGATGCATATTGTCAAAAGCAGGTGGCTGGAGTAGATGCTTCAGCATATGTGCTCTGTCAGTTGTGGAGCTCACAGGTCCCTGGCCAGTAGAAATGCCTCCTCCCCTGCCTTGCCCCACATGACAGAGCACACAGAGCCTGTTTGGAGCTGTGCTGCAGTGGGCAGGGCTGGGCTGTCCACCCCTGCCATGGTCTGTGCAGATCAGAATGAAGAGCTGGATCTTGAAGGCACCTATGTGAAATCTTGTTCTCCAGACTGTTTCAGGTTAAAAATTAATTTTACTCTATTCAAAGTGTGTTGGACCAGATTAAGGAGCCCTTGTCTTTATTTTTACTGTAGAAGCAGGTTTGTGGAAGGTTCAGGGGTACTTCTTACGTGATGGTAAGGGAATTCCCTAGAACAAGGTCAAATTCTTTCCAAAAACTGTTCCCTGAGAATGGGGAGGCAGGGACACAACATGAAATGTCCCCTGACGGTGACTTGGCCAAGCTGTGAAATAAAGCTGTCAGACACCGAGGCTCCTACAAATCCCATGTTGTTGTCTCGACTCCCCAGGTCCTCTACAGTGAGAATATGAGACCTTGAGGCTCTCCTGCAGATCCCAGCATGCTTTTGCAGCTTTGTCTGTTCTGCATTACTGCTAATCCTCCAGCGTGACGGGAAGTGGTCCGATGGTTGTGCAAATATATTTGAAAGGCAGGGTGATGTTGTATTGGCCTATTTCGTCCTACCTTTTGCAGAAATGCTCCGCTGCAATGTGTGTGCAGGGCGCTGTGTTTCTGGGGGCAAGTTGCCTCAGTGAACATCACTCAAACTGATGTTTCTGATATTCGCTAAGCTGCCATTTCCTGAGCTATTGGTGTTGCTGTACACTCTCAATGAAACAATGACACTGTCTGGATCTTCAATCACCATAGCAAGGAAAATCAATTGTAGTGCTCAAAAGACAGAGCTCATGGTGCAAAGGTTACCAAGCACTGCGAGATGCCTTTTTGCAGCTGAGTGTTGAAGAGAATCAAAAAAGACGAGACAAATGGGAAGGGAGCTCAGCAGATTGATGTTTGTGTTCCTAATTTACAAAAACGAGACCCAAGATTTACATCCTGACCGTTTTAGGCTCTGATTAAGTTAACCACTTCTCCAGTGTAACATTACACAACAGTATCTCTTGTGCAGAAGGAGGGCTGCGTTAAAGGTAGAGGTTTTGGCATTAGACTGCTATCACTTATACTTCTTGTTTGACAAAGAGGAGGCTACCATTTTACGACTCCATAAAGAAATTGCTGAAGACATTTAACTAAAAGACAAACATTACCACACGTGTATAAAGCATCCCTGAAAACAGAAGCTGTAGTTTTCATAACAGCCGCTATGATTTATTCCTTTAACCTGACTTATAAATTTAAGCATCACATTTTCCTATTTTATCTTCAGTGTTCAATACTGCTGTTCTGTGTGATGAAAGTTCAAGAGGTATACGATGGAGGCAATATCGCAGTTGTCTGAAATGCCTCTGTTATATATCTCAACACCACCTTCTCTAGGGATGATGTTTCCTGGACATCCTTCTCTCTAATATAGCTGCTTCTGATAATTAAATATCAGTATGGTGCAGTTTTATAGTACAGGCTCCTAGGAGACTCTTTCTGCTTGTCTCTAGCATAATCTCTTATTCTCATTTCTTTGGAAAGAAAACCTATCTTGTCGCTTTAGGCTGGATCCCAGAAGTGAAGTAATGGTGAGCAGTAACTATTCTGACAGTCCAGGCCCACTTTGTGCACTTCCCAAGGATTCTCAGGTTTATAATTGTAATTATAAACATATTATAGATTTTTGTTCTTTAAATTTAGGAACCCCACCTGCTCTGTGCATTTTGAAGCTAATTTTGGTTTAGACAATAAACATGATGAGAAAGTACATTCTAAAGAGATGTTAAACTTTACAGTAGTGGCCACTGCTGTTACTTGTGGGATTTTTGTTTACCTTAGTTATTTTTTTAGGTAAATGGTTTTACATACAAGCAGAACATCGCTGTATTCGCCCATTGTAAGGCACTGTGGTTATATCTACTAAGAAATAAAAATTAGTAGGAGCTCATGGATGTTTCTGTTTGTCTTACCTGCACCTGTGCTGTTGCCTCACTGAGGCACTTTAAAAGCTGCTTTAGAAAATTTCATACAGTTCCAGGGAAATCTTGAGTCAGCTGAAGCTGACTGAGGTCTGCTATGATAAAGTCATTTAGCGAGATCGGGAACATAAATGCCTTGTATCTGGCTTTAAATTACTATTTTGATCTTGTCAGATGTCTCAAGTGTGGTGCTGAAATGGAGAGGGAGAGTGTGGCTGCATGCTTTTGTTACTATATTGTCTCTGAAACTTGCTTCGTAAGCAGACAAGTGGTATTTGTTGACTCCCCCTGTTCTGTTCCAGGAGCGGATCAGCCTTAGCTCAGCTGTATGGCACCTCTGCTACCTTGGAGCACCACCATTTCAATCATGCTGTCATGATTCTCCAAAGTGAGGTACAAAAGCATTACTATTAATCTCACTGTAAACTGTTGGGCAGTTGCAGCCAGAGAAAGGAAATACCACGCACAGTACCTTTTTAATGCCCTCTCCTTGAGGAATTATTTATTGGTTACCACAAAGGTCACAACTAGCACAAAATTAAACAACTACAAATGCTGATCATGGAGCCCAGAGATTATATTTGTCTCAATCAGTGAGGGGCAAAGAGAACATATCCTAATCATATTGTCAGCTTTCCTCAGTCATCTTACATATATCCTGTTCAGTGGTTTATAGGCAGAGAAAACCAGCTCTTGCCTTTCCCCACAGGTGGTGTATTCAGAGTATCACAGTCAACCTTTACTGGAACAATTTACTTTCTTTGACAGTCTTCATGTAATTGGTATTTTTATGATGGTTTTACATAATTGTATGAATTTATTTTTTTTTTTAATAGTATCAGTAATACTGTGCAGTCTGGAGAACACCAGCTGCTTTGCAGATACGTTTAAAGACATGGTTCTTGCCTAGACTACCTTATTCACAACCGTATGTAGCATACCGGAGATGTAAGTGAAAAAAGCAGGATGGATGCGCTATCCTTACAAGCAATGGATGTATTTTCTTCCTTTACACAGAAAATATATATAAAACCAAAAGTTTTGGTCATGCAGCACAATTAGAGACCATATGCTGATCTGCAGTAACTCTTGAAGAGCACCTGGGAATGTCCCATGATCACAGACAAAGGGGAACAGGGTGATGGCTTTATCTCTGGGTACAGTGCCACAGATTAGTCACAGGACTGTGGCTTTAGTGTTCAGTTTCTCAACGTTATATTAAAAAAGTAGACATAAGAAAGGAGAGCACAAGCATGAGATCTAAACAGCTCAATCTGCTTAGCCTAGCCTAGCTTATCTAAAAGGCGATGCTAGGAATTACATTGCTCCCTACATTACCAAGGAAAGGTATAAGAAAGAGCAGCATTTGAAAGTCTGACTGGTTCAGAATAGGAAGAAAGGGAGAGGGTTTTGGGTTTTGTTTGGATCCTCCAATCTACCTAAAGATATACCGGCTTTCACCAGCTAAGCAGTTGGTTTCTTCTTCCAAATAAACTGAAATTAGATTATATCCTGTCTCCAGATGTTGATATTCTCGTCTGTCTTTGCTATCTGATATGAAACATTGTATATTGTGTTATTTCTTTTGATTTTTATCATGTTGAACAAAAGAGCTGTGTATCCTTTACTCTTGACATGGTAACAGCACATGTGATCTTGAGCTTTGTAGCGGCGTGGTTTTATACACCATGAAACAGCTCAGGAAGGTAACAGATACTATAGGATGACAGACAACTTGGCAGACTACCCCTGTTGAAAGTTTTGGTTTATCTTCTTCTGGGTATTCTGGGTTTTAAATTGTTTTTCACATATAAGCTTTAGGTTCTCAAACCCTTCTCAATATTTAGCCAAAAAGAAATATTCATTTCACTGTAGCAGAGAAGTCCATCTTTTCTGCATGGCAAATTATTTTTTACACCAAGAATTAGCCTATCTGTTAAAAAATACTATCTCTTACCTTGTTTGTCTTCAATATACAGCGATCCTGTTGCTAGAAAATTCTTGGGTTTAAGGGCACTTTAATGTTCCTTAGCAGTAGGTGGCAGTGCACACTGAATGTGCAAAATTACAGTGCAAAACACCATCCAAACAAGATTCTGTTTAGCAAGGCCCTTGTTATTTCCATAGGTGATTAGAAAAAAAGTGCAGTGCTTTATGTTAATTTAGTTATATGTGGCTAATGTCACAAAGACCAGCTTCTTAAGCTTACACGTAGAATTCTCCATTAATTTTGTTTCTTTCAGTTTATGTTCTCTAGGATTTCACAGACAAATTAGAGGATGTCTCTCCCCCTTAGTTTTTCAGATATACAGTTACAAACAGATCTTCCTGCTCTCAAATCACAGTATTAAATAATTTGTTTCCTTTCATTCTGGCCATGGAGCACCTTCCCAATTCTCAATCCCTGACCCCTTAAAAAGTAGCTTATTTGGCCCACAAGGGCCATTTAAAGTGCGTAACAACGCGGTTCTTCAGCCTGCGCTAAGACAACGCGGTAATGGGCAGAGCAGGCAAACGGGCTGCTCTGAATGAAAAACTGATTTAGTGGCTCTGACTGCTCTAACAGCAGTTTGTGTGCCTGCAAGCAGCAGCACAGATAAATCTATTAGGAGCACAACTCAAAAGCTGCAATGCACAGCTCCCCAAAACATTTAATAAGAGGAGAGATTGAGATGTATCCATAGTTTTTCCCCATAAACTGAGTCTGTGCAGGGTCAGAGCGAAGAGTAAATCTTTCCTCAAGAGGCTGTAATTTCAGCAGAGTTGAGAAAAACGTCCCGGGTGCTTGATTACAAACGTCAACTCTTCCACCCCAATGTAATCTCAGCAGTATTAACATTATTATTTTGTCATAGTTTTGCCATGAATCAGAAAGGGCCTCGGTTACAGTGAAACAGTAGACTAAAGAGTTAGAAAACCTTTTAAAAACCTGTATTGATTGCTAGCCCTTTACCTCTTTTATCTCTTTCATTATAGGGTCACAACATCTTTGCTAACTTGTCCTCTAAGGATTACAGTGACCTTATGCAGCTTCTAAAGCAATCAATATTGGCAACAGACCTCACTCTGTATTTTGAGTAAGTATTGGCATTTTTTGTATTTGACAAATGAAAATTCGAAGAACTTACTCTAATGACCTATTAAATACCAATAAGGATATATAATATGAGAAATTAGTGTTTAGCTGTGGTTGAAGAGATTTAGTCTAATACTTAGTATATCTTAGGCTAATAGAAATATCTCAAGTGTCCAAGTAAGTTTTGCTTTAGTGTGTAACATGCCTGTATCGACGAAAAGCAAGCAATATCCTAGACTTACACTTCACAACAATCACAGGAATCAGTTATAGCTCTTGCCCCGTAATTCTTCTGTCCCTTCTGTGGTCATTTCTTCTGGCACGTAGAAAAGCAACAACATTTTGCAAGTTTTTTCCCCATCATTTCAGAGTTTTGAAACATGTACACTACAAAATGTTATATTTAGTTCTAGACCCAGTTGCAGGGGTAATGAAACCATGTGCATGGCTGCTTTGAAGACAAATTATGCCAGTTTGCATCAGATGAGAATAGGTCTTCAAAAGCTTAACTCCAGAAAAGTTTAATTGGCCCTTTCTCATCCAGTTTTCTTCCTTTTCCTTTTATTTGCAAATCATATCTCTAAGTAGACTTCAAGTTTGTGCTGTTTCACCTTTTTTCAAATCCTGTTAAGTGTTACCAAGCTCTTCCCGGTGAGAATGTGCAGGAGCGTGGTGTAGTTGGAGGAGTCCAATGTCACTTTTAACGCCCCCCCCCCCTTCTCTGGCACGTGCCTGTGGCTGACTTACAGGGAGAAGTGCTGTCAGGTGCAGTTTCAGCACACTACCATACCACCTTCCCAGTCAGGGCAATAATTTGGCCTTAGAGATTTCTGTTTGATGTCCATCACCATCCTACCCCACACAGTGCTGAGTAGGGATTAGTAATATTCTTCTCAGCTTTTAGGTGCTTTGTGCTGATACCAAACGAAGTTTACAGAAAACTTCAGGCAAAGTCTTTACCCTGAAACCATTTCACCATCTCTATTAACAATTCATCTTTAACTGTTCATTGTAAAATTACTACCTGGGATGCTGCAATTTCTGCTTTGCCGTTTTTTCTCAGTATTTGATTACTGTGCCAAGGGTTGTTTCTAAACAGCACTGGCAGAAGACACACTGATATTCTTTGTTTCCTGCAAGTCTGTTCTCAGAGAAGTTATATTAAGAAGGGGGTTCAATGAAGAGTTTTATTATAAATAACTGCCAAACATTAGTCCATTAAGGAATTTCTGCTTGCTGACATGAAAATCCTGAGCAGGACAAACAAACCCTTGAAAGCATGTACTCTTTCTAAAGTTGTCTGTGAGGATGGCTTATTATCTGGGTGCCTTAGTGAGACAAGAGAATTGGCTGACAGCTTTAAGTGAGACAGAAGGGCCCTGGGGATCTGTGGTATGGGTTCTCCTATCTCACCACAGATAACAAGTGTTGCAGAAATGTTTTGTCAGCCAAGGAAGCAATGAGTGGCAGGGGCTGAGAGGGCAGCTGCCCTGTCACAGTCCTATGTGCTGCCCCTGGCCAGGATCCTGCAGCCCCCAGATGAGCCAGAGAGGGCTGGCAGCGGTGCCTTGGGAGGGAGCCCTGTCCAGACCCAGACATGATGGAGCTCTTCCCTGCCTGCCTTAGCTTGAAAAACTACATGATCAAGATACCTTTCTAGTTTCAGTACAGGGAAATAATGTCCAAAAAGGTAGATCAGCTGAACTTGAAGATTTTTATGCTTGCATAATTGATTTTTATGGGCTACATGAATCAGGATGCTTTCAGTAAATGAGGCCTCATTACTGAGAAGTCTGCAAATAAGTTATTTTTTCCTCTTGTGTTATTATGATTCATTAATCAGGTAGTTGTTATGCTACTTTACTTCCAAAAGCACCTGAAAATCATTCCCAGGAAATGATGATTTACGCTTCTTAAAGCCACCCTGTTTGAACAGATGCTTTCCACACACATACTAACTTGTCTTTTCCATTTGCTACATCTTCGGGTTTTTTGCAGAGAATGGAATTCTCTATCAGTATTCTTAGAACGCCTAAACTAGCAAAACAGCAACAAAACTCCAGGCAGAGGAAGGCTTTATAGCCTTCTCAAGGCACTACTTTTCTACTAGAAGATGACTTTCAGTGAAAGATCAGGAGGAAAACATACTTGATGTTAGTAGTTAATTCTATATAATGAGGCCTGTAGATAATACAACAAGCAAAAGCACAGAACCAAAACTAAGATTATGGAAATTTATTCAAATGATGTCTTGAGCCACTGGGTTGTAGAGCAACTGGAGTTTCTGTACATAGCAAAATAACTTTTCCTGCCAGGAAAAATACAACCAGAGATGATGTTACTCAAAGACATTGCAGCGTGTATGTCATTCTGTTTACTTCTTAAATCCTGGCATATTAGGTTTGCTTAACAATAGCAAACCTCTTCCTCTTGGATACCATGCATAAGTAACCAGTAGTAACACTAAATTGTTTCCTCCTATCTTATTTCAGGAAACATAAGTGATTAGATACCATTATGTAGTCCTTGTATCTCCCTGTTCTAGTTGCTGTCATGAAACCCATTACAGAAAGGCCCTCTAGTAGGAGTGACTGGTGTGAGAGTCAGGGATAAGAATAAGACAACAGTCTGTCTGCTGATGGAGGGCAGAGTTCCTAGAAGCATGCATCTCGTCCTGTGAAAAGCCTGCACTGGTGCTTTCAGTAATCCCTGCTCCAAAATTTCAGTAAATGTAGAAAACACAAGGGTTTGTAAACTCTCATCTGTTGGGAATCAAACTGCACTTCCACTTGACAAAGAGATAGCACAGACTCCCGTGTGATGGGGCACTGGACTGTCAGAACACAGGTATTTGCTTTCCAGCTGTGAATATGTTGTGTCACCCTGGGCAACTCGCTCTGTATTTTCGTACCTCAACTTCTGCTACATCTGGGACAGGATCTGTGTCATATTGTAGTCTCACGGAATGCAGCAAGAGCAGCTGGGAGTCTCAGTGCCATAAAAACTTAGAAACTATGAGTCAGAATTTTGGTACTTGAAGGCACCGAACAATCATTAACATGTTCTGGCTCCTGTTTTGTCCATCTTTGAGGCCATAGGCAAGATATTCCAGAAGACAAAGCATGGACCCAAGCAGGCAGATCTAGTTTCTAGCCAATAAGAACTACTAACTCGACAGCTGCAGCTGTCTCACTTCTGTTTTGTGTGCTGGGAATAACAGGAATTGCATATCTCTGAAAAACCCTACAGGACCCAGAAGTAAGAAACCATTTAGTAAGGACAAGCAGAGAGAAAAGAAGCGTGTATATATTTCAGGGGTATTTCTATTGTCTGTCTGTCCACTGCTGTAGTTGAACATTTCATGCTTCCATGGAAGACTGAACATTTTGGTACCATTTATTTCCTTATCTGTGGAGACCATAAATATAACATTGCTTTTACTAGGCAACTCTGACATTGATAACAGACATTTATAGAACATGTTCGGAAATTAGTATGTTTCGCTTAAATGGACTGTCAGGGTAACGACTTTAACAGTAACACACGAGGTGCCATGATCTCCTATCATCCAGAGAACTGTGTCTCTGCTGCAGCGCTGCCCTGGAAGTGTCTTGTTTCCCTCTCTGATCATCTGTTTTGTTGCAGGAGAAGGACAGAGTTTTTTGAACTTGTCAGTAAAGGTGGCTATGACTGGAACATAAAAAACCACCGAGAAATATTTCGGTAAGCACTGCTATCTCTGGCTTTCTGGTTATTTCAGCGTAGCACAGAGCAAGGAATTTCATGTATCATAGAGCAAAGACTCAGAGTAACTAGAGAAGGTAGCTTGTTTTTAAAATATGATCCATAAAGTGAAATATATGGTGTGATTTCAAAACATTACCAAACAGCAGGGATGCATTCAGTGTGACCTCACCTTCTCCATTCCTCTCTCTGCTTTCACACTCTGTCATGTTTCCCTTCCCTTTCTCCCAGCCTCCCCAGTTACCATTCAGCCCTTCTGTGCTTTCTCCAGGAAGCATCATTCTACCTCAGGACATAAAGTTTTCTTGCCCATTTCCCCATTCCCTCCTCCTCTCATCCATGCTTTTCTCTGCTCTCCTAGTCTGTACCTGGGAATTTGCAGATACATGGTACCCCTCTGGCCCTCAAGAATGACCTGAGCATGCCTCCTATTGAAAGCCTCAGACGTTGCGGGTGGTTTGAGTACACCACGCTTTTGAGACAATAAAATGTGTGCATTTGCATATGCATGCCTGGCCACGTCTCCTTTTATCTGAAATTTCATTAAAAATCTGTTTCCTTTTGGTCTTTTGACCAAAATATTGGCCGTTTTCTGTTTTCCATATCATTTCACCCATTCCTAATTTTAGATTCGGGCAATATATTTGATGCTTCATTTTCAGTGCCCTTGTTCTTCATTTAAACTTTCTTAGACTTTTATCTGCATCATGTACTGTACATAAACGCTTTCTACAGCTGAATGGTTTCTTTCTCCTAATGCATATAAAACATGGTTGTAGCTAGGTATTAAACTACAGTGGAACAGTATAGCTTGTAGTAAATCTTAAATTTTTATTGTAGATGAGTGTTAGAAACTGCTTAAACAGTGTCTGGGATGCCTCCCATGATTATAGGTTCTCTTGCTATGGCAGTCACTTACAAATAGGCATATAAATTAATGCAGTTTGCAAGTGTTATTATGTAATAATACCCTTACTTATATCATGTGAAGCACGTGCTCTCTAATATATTATAAGTATTAATGTAAGTAGTTATAGAAGTATTGTAAAATTAGCAGTTATTTCCTTGCTATATCATTTCTTTTCCAGTGTGCAATGCACAATGCCAAAATTCATCATCTGATGACCTGCAACACGTTAGGCCTCCTAGGCACAATTGTGATGTAAAAGCCATGCTGATGACTGAAATTTCAAACGTGTCATTCTTTACTGGAGGAAAAGAAGGTGCCAGGGCTGACATTTTATATATGTATTATTTATTTATGCATCCAGAGCAGAGTTGTTTAGAAATCCAACAAAGGTTGATTCAGCTTGTATTGTTCATTTCTGTTTTTCAGATCAATGCTAATGACAGCCTGTGACCTTGGAGCTGTGACCAAACCGTGGGAGATTTCAAGACAGGCAAGTCATGATTAATAGCAGGGCTGGGAGGAGGCGGGACTGGCGGGACAATATTCCCAGGGCCCTGGCTTACAAGGGACCAAAACTGGAATCAATTTACAGCGGTATTAATGCTATAAAAAAATAGCAGGGGGGTTCTGCAAGAAATGGTTTATTGCATGATCTCTCCATGTACACATGCTGGTGAGCAGCATGTAGGTACCTGAAGAGATTTGGCTTTACCATCTCTCTTCTTATTAACTTTTTCAATCCATATAAAAAAAATGGATGGATTAAACATAAAAAGCATTAGCCACATGTCGCTGCACTTACTTGTTTTGTCAGACAGTTTTCCTTGGCATTGGCAGAATCTTCCCTAAACCAAAAATACCAGCAGGTGATCTGCAAGCTTTGATTGACATAAAATCCTCAGTATATATGATAAATATGTTCATTATCTCAAAAATGACAGAAAAAAAACTGCAAGTGTAGCATATGGACTTGTTTTTAGCACCCTCCACTTTGAAAAAAAAACCCAAATAAAATCCAGGCTTCTGCTGCTAAGTAGGCTCTTTGGAAATAGACATAAAACTTGTGTCCAGTGTTGGCAAACAATTACAAAGAGAGAAAACAATCTGTCCCAAAGTCTTGTCCTTTACCATGCATTCTTCCCTCTTCCAGGCATCCATCCTTAGTATTTCCTGTATCCATGCTAACAATTCCCTGTCCTTTACTGAGGTCCAGAACAAGCCAGTAGAAGGCAGGATGTATAGGGTTGTGGGGCACTATTACAGCATTGAGAAATGAACAGAAAATGCACCAGCACAGCTGAGTGTGGGTAAGCACCTGGAGGGAGTTTGATTGGCTTAACCACAAAGTGGTAAGTTTGAAAGATGGATGAAAACAAGAAGCTAGACCAGAGAACCGGTGAGGCAGGAGCAGGCACGTTAAGTCCCTAAAAAAGTCGGTGTGGCAAGGCCTTTGGCTCAGCTCACAGTTTGTCACATGAGGGGGTTTTTTGCTTTCATCAGCAGACTGTGACAATAGTTTATTCTACTCAGCCAGAATATGGGCACCTCACGTGGAAATCAGGGAAGTTGTTCACATCCTGCAGTGGGAAAATGAGTCACAAGATCTTTCAGTGCCAGCTACCCACAGCTGCAGTTTGCGCAAACCTTCCTCATCTGTCCTCTTTAACCCAGTTAGCTTCTCTTTTCTTTGACATCCAAAATGTCAGGCAGGGTCTGTTTTCCATGTTGTCAATCTCTGTGCTCTGGTGCTGAAATAGTGCTGAAGTCTCTGGCAAACCGGGGTTTTATCCTTAATGCTTTTGAGGTCTGCAGGTGAAAATTCCCCTGCAGCCCAGAGTACAGATGTACTTTATATTGAAAAACCCAGTCTGAGATTGATTGAGGCACTGCCTGGTTGAGCAGAGAGGCTAGTAAGTCCACAGAGGGAAAAGAAGAAATAGTTGGCCCTCAACTGTGCCAAAAGGGGGGGAACAGAAAAAAACCCACATGAAAAGTGAGTGGGAAAAGGGATTAAAATATATGAATCAAAGGGAATACAGGGTACCTGTAAGAAGCCAAATTCAGGAAAAGAAGATAGGAACAAACGAAGAGAGAGAGGGACACAAGAACAGAATAGCAGTGAGAGGCAGGGCTGACACTGTGTCTTGACTATTTTTATACAATACACTTGGCAAACCCTTAATTGCTGCTAAGTTGTTAAATTATTCCTCTATCTGGCGTATTGATCCAGAATTTTATTAGGCCGCTGGGATTACCCACATTATAAAGTTCCAAACTGTGTGACAGGCTGGCTCGAGATTTAAAGAGTACTTTATAACATCACTTCACCTACTTCCAATTTATTTTGGTACTCCTTATTTCAACTCTAACAAGCTTAGGATTTGTGAAAGTTTGCTGCCATGAAGCTGCTAGACCAAGAAATTTTGAGAAGTGCAGGTTCTCTCCGCAGTTCACTATCTTGTGAACTATGAAATAATTTCCTAGATTGAAAACTTTTAAAAAACAGTAAGGAGGCATGACAGGAACTTTGGGAACTAAATCGCATCTTCAGTAGATTGGTTTCCCTTTTCTGCACCCCCATATGTCACACGAGCCTTCTAAGCCCCACACGAGAAGAATACGGTACACGAAAGCTACTATGTCAGGATTGCTCACTCTTCGACTTCCTAGAATTTCCTGATGTTTCCATAGTAATTTCTCAGGTTAAATCTTGTGGTGTTCTGCAAACCACAAACCTCTGCTGAACAGAACATCTTTATTCACGAAAATCAGAAAGATGCATTCCAACTTCCAACCCACCAGTTCCCAATTTGGATTCAGTATGGTAATCAGAGTCTTAGTTTGTATGTAGATGTTCAGACCCTACAGTGATGACAGTCATGGGAAAGAAGTAAAGCCTAGTGCAGGAAGAAAACTTCTACGAATTCACATTAAATTAAGACAATAGAGGTTATTTGTTAATTAAGTTTGTTTGACAAGTGAAGTTGTTTAGGGAGGGCAACATCCTGTAAATACCCAGAGATCTCTTGCACATTTTACAAAGCATTTTTGCAGACATGATTGTGCATGCCAAGAGAAACTGTAATTTTCTATTCTGTTCTCAATACTTGTGTCGCGCGTAACCACATCGAGTGCAACCTCGGCACTGCGATGTAATTCCCCCTGCCAGTCCCCTGTTGAAAAGGGGAAGGTGTGCCTGTCAGTGGTTATGCTGTGTACACACCCTCTACGCCCAGTCCTGAACACTACACAAACACATGCCTGACACCCATCATGTAAGTGGAGCTATTCACTTCTTCACAGTTAAGCACAGACTGAAGTCACAGTCTGAGCAAGAACTCATTACCCTAAAAATTATTTAGCAAGAACTCTAATCTTTGTCATGGTTTATGTTTTTAGGCAGCTGAGCTGGTAACCAGTGAGTTCTTTGAACAAGGAGACAGAGAAAGATCTGAACTCAAACTCACCCCTTCAGTAAGTTTTTATTGCTTCTGACATCGTTACTAACTTGAATGGGGTAAGAAAATACTGGGTTCAATCGGAAGAACTATTGTGTATGCAAATAAAAATCTTGGAACAAAACTCTGTCCAATAAAGACTTACATTTGGAGCCACATGTAGAAGTTCTCCAGTCAATTCAGTCACTTTTGCATTGTCCCCTTCTCCCCATTTTCCTTACCTACTGATTGACAGAATAACTTAGGGAATTTTCTAAGCAACAAATATTGGTTTTAATACACAGTAATAAAAAAAATAATAAAAATCACCAGCTACTTACAGAAATCAAAATTGCCAATTTACCTTATGCTGCAGCTATCTCACCTGTGTTATTTGATGTTTGAAATGCCGAAAATAAAACACTGTGATTGAAAGGGTATATTGGTATTGAGTAGAATGTAGGCAGAGTGCAATAAAGTGTTAAACAAGAGTTAAGAAAAATTATTCATAACAATTTTCAATGAATAATTTGAAGAGAAAGCCTTATCCAGGTTAAATACATCAAAAATGTTGACAAGCCATTTTCTGGAAGCAACAGAGGAGGGTAACGCAAAGTATTCTAACTTACAAGCCATTCACAAATATGTTTATATTTCCAAGAATAAAAAGACCGTTCCTGTGGTCTTGTTCTCACTTTGATAATACTCATACATGAGCCAGTGGGGATGTAATGAAGTCAATAAAGTTAAAAAGTTTGTAGTAAACAACGCTCAGATACAATAAATGGCTTTTCATTTTGTACACTGTCAGAGATTGGGACATTAATGGATTTCTTCCCTGTAGTAGTTCTGTGTGCACATCTTAGGAAAAAATTGTAGCTACAGTCCAGAAGAAGAATAATTGGTCAGACACAGTATCCACAAATCTGAGATGAAATCTAGGCCTGAATAACTGCAAGTAACATTCTGTGGAATATAGACATCGCGCCTTTCCTGCCTTGTATATAAAATCTGCAAAGCGTTTCTCATGCTAATGAAGCATAATAGGAAGTAATTTTATTTCAACACATATATTAATGTTACTGTCTTCAAGTAGCAATGAATACCAGTGCAAATGGCCCAGGTCTAGCAACATTAAGGATTATTTAATTTCAAGGTGTCTTGTTACATCTACATTTTGAACATGCTCTAAGCTTGGTAGAAGTACAGAGAAGGACAAAAGCCAGAGCTTTCTTCATGGCTTCTGAAAATCTGCATTCAACTGTCTATACAGGTGGAAAAGAAGAGGGTGTTACTATAAATATCTTATTTCTGCTATCATAGGGGACCTATCACTCTTCCTTTGGGTTTTAGAGGCTGCATCAAAGAACACAGTAACTGCTGGGCCACATGTAGGATACTTTGAAGCCATACAGCTTGAAGGAAGATTTTCCCCTCTGTTTGGCACTTCACAATTTCAAAGAATCCAATAAACTGATCTGACAAGTGTTTTATGTTAGGAGATAAGGCCAGTAAATAATCACAAAGTTCATCAGTTCCAACAGCTGAAGGCTAAGGGGCAAAATCACGCAGACTTTTACCACGTTAATGAGGAATTTTTAAACAAGAACAAATGATAATGTATTTCATGACATATTGCTATGACAAACCACCTAGATAGGTGAATTGCTGCTAGTTAGAGAAGAGAGTTGTTATTCAGCAAGATACTGTGATAGTCTCTTCTCTTACAACTCCAGGTGGGGTTTTTTTCTTGCACTGTGCTTATAACA
This sequence comes from Gallinula chloropus, assembly GCF_964237585.1. Taxonomy (NCBI): domain Eukaryota; kingdom Metazoa; phylum Chordata; class Aves; order Gruiformes; family Rallidae; genus Gallinula; species Gallinula chloropus. Next base: position 24,550,589 of record NC_140090.1, on the reverse strand, counting down.
ATCTGAAAATGATAGGATCGTTCAAAAATATGTGAATAGGAAAGACAGAATTCTCCATAATCAAATCCAAGATTTTCATTTAAGATCACAGAGTCCTTGAATCTTACCTCCTGGTCTTCTTTAGATACAACTGTGTGATACCTGTTTATGTCAGAAAGAGCAGGCTCCAACTTGAAGAATTCAACCAGTTGTTTAATGTAATGCAATATGTATGGTCTGGGGTTTCTAGAAAGTACAGAAGGAAAGTAAGCCTTCTCAGGACACATCAACCACGAGGAGATGGGCCCAGGATAAGTAAAGACTTTCCACAGAAAAAGACAGAAAGATTTAAAACTTTACATATTCAGGGCTTGAAAAAAAAAAGGCATTTGGTAAATAGTATGGATGAGCCACCAAAAGGAGGATTAAAATCCTGCAGACATAAAGCTGATGGACTGACGTAATCTCAGGCAGGGTATGGAGGAAACTCAACTCACTTTCAAACTCTTCAGAACTCCGTTTCTTCCATCTCCTATCAGCCAATACTTGAGCATCAGCTTCAATATCTGTAATTTCCTCTCTGGGTGAGTGAATTTGGCTGTTTTCAGAGGAACAAATTGATAACTATTCCCAAAACAAATCTGTTGATTCCCCACCCTTTGGATTCATAGATGCAGCTGGTTCTACAGAAAGGGTCTGTAAACGGGAGGGAGGGAGCGAGCCCAGTCAATAACTGTTCATTTTGCTGAGGTGGAAAACCGTGCATGAGAAAAGGGAAATTTCTACTACCTTTGTAGCTACTTTGCATTTCTACAGGATGTTCTTATGCTCAGCTCCAACGGTGGAGCATTGATTTTACATCACAGAATTATAAAATTCAAATATTCAGCCTACAAATTTCAAAACTGAATTGAAAATAAACAGTTTATTTTTCATGCCCAACAAAGCAGTAGGGAGACTGCTGCAAAGATTGATTATGGTTTACAAAGTGTTCTGGTTGTGAGAATTTGATCATAGCTGCAAAGTGCTGGATGATGTGTCTGTAAAATACTCCAGTGTAATAAAGCATGACAGTTTTGTTCCCTTCTCAATTCAGGCCATTTTTGATCGGAACAGGAAAGATGAACTACCCAGGTTGCAGCTCGAGTGGATTGATAGCATCTGCATGCCATTATATGAGGTAATTTTTACTTACTGCTCCTGTAGAGTCCAGAGAAGATTGTTCTTGCCTCTCTAGAGAAAAAGAGTTAGCTCACAGTGCAGCCTGGAAGGCTATTTGGACTGTTATCTTTCTTTGACGTTACCAAAAGTCTGAATTCTGTGCAGAAATCTTCAGATTCCCTGAAGGTGGTACTATTTGTAAACATAATTCCTGAGTTATAAAAGCTGATAGGGCAACTGTTTATTATATTTGAGACAAACTGATTCTCATCATGGCAAGGAGTGCTCTGCAGAGAGGTGCCGGACAGATTGCCTCATTAGGTGCTGCTGTCAGACCAGTCCAAATAGCTGTGACCCAAAGGGAAATTCAAGGCTGAGCCTTTGCACTCCCTTTGGGCTCCTTTCCAAGCTGCTAAGGGGCAGCCTAGGCCCAGCCTTTAAGGTTGGTGATAAATGATATGTGGTTTAAGCTGTGCGCTGCTTAACTTGGCGTTTACTCTTCCAATTGTGCTTCTACACCAACTGCATGGGTGCTTGGTGTAAGGTGTACAAGGTCTCAAGCACTACTTCATGAGGGCTGTTGATGACCAAAATAATGCCTCTCTTTTTGGATTAAACCAGCTTCAGAATTTGACTTGCATAATATAAGCCTCACCATTTTAACGTTTTCTCTCTTGTATGTATAGAAAGCAGAGCTACATGAGCAGGGTGATAAATGGAGAAAAAAAGACTGTAGAAAACCATCAGTAACTGTGTCAGCCCATCTTCCTCCTACTCACTGAACCCACACAGACCACCTTAGGCCACTAAAGACTACTGCCAGTGTGGCCACTGATATCTGAGAAAACATGGGTATATTCTCACATTTTTGGGGAACTGCAACAAGCTCTCCCTCTTACTGCTGCACCCCAAACCGCCTCACATCTCCAAGCAATGACTGAGTCAGTGGTGACACAAAGCCAAGAGCTGGGAAGCAGGTACCAGCTGCCAAGCTCACAATAAACTGTGAACTTCTGCCTGAATGTAGCTTCCCTGCACACACACAATGATGGATTAGCAGTTCCTTTTCATTTTACAGACCAGATGTGTCACCAAGAGCAAATGAGGTAAGGAGGATGATGGGCTTCCCCTGCCCACTCTACCTTGTGGCATCTGAGGCTGCCAATGTGGCAATAATGAAGTGACTGCCCAGCAGCAAAGGCAACTCTTGTTCTGAGACGTGGACATGAGCTCATGTAAACAGTGAGGTGGGCTACTGCTTTGCCAGTAGATCCCATCCCTTTCTTAGGTCAGTCTTTGTCATGATGAAATAAACTAAATCTATGGCTTTCAAGCAATTAAGGCAAAGCAAGCACAGAAGAAGAAAATAAACCAATATTTTTTTTAAAATACCGAGATCATTTTGGACAATATGGGGAGGGGGGGAAACCACACAACACACCTGACCTCAGACAAAAACTCTTTAAAAATTACTTTCCTTTCAGGGTAATAGTTACTATTACACTACCTTGCATATTATTAAGCTAGAATGCATACTATACCAGAATTCATTATTTGTAATAGCATCTGTAATACAAAAATATACAATAAGGCAGGAAGAGCTGACAAGCAGCCCATCCTCTGCATAAGATGACTACATCTGAGCGCTAAAGCTCTGGTTAGTTAGCTCCATCTTAGCAGGAGATCTCTGGGGAATATATTCACATCTGATTTCCCTGCTTTCTGCTGTCTTTGCATCATGCTGTGCAGCTATTAGCCTGCTGCTAAACAACTTTAAAAAGAGACACCATCAAACCTGGAAGTCATTGCAGTACCAGCCTTAGGGGTAAACAGAAAACTTGATGTCATAGTATCACACTGCGGGAGATTCTCTCTTCAATGTGAAGCCACATTTTAATTTTCATATCCAACTTAATCAAACCTCAATACACATATCTCATCAGTAGTGTATTCAGGCATTATAAATCCTCCATTTAAGGCTGGCTGAACACCACAACTTTTGCCAAGTCCTAGATTTCTTCCCCTCCCCCCTCCCCCCCCCCCCCCCGCAATATGTTCTTTAAAATTCTAGCTGTTGTAATATGTTGTAGGGCTGCATGTGGGGATAGAATGGGTTACATCATTACCAGTGCAACATAAAGAGGTGGTGGCAGCTGACAGATTAGTAAAAGCTTAGCAGTACTTATAGAGATCACTAGCATGGCGCTTATAAAAACCGTATGTTTGAAATAAATGCTTGACACTCATTTTGATACCAGAATTACAACATTAAACCATAGAGAACAAATCAAAGCTTTTGCATGGAGTTTCCTCCATGGTGGTGATTACAAGTCCTGAATCCATGTGGGCAGCTCCTAGCATCCAGGGCCTGAAGGGAACTCTGTGGGAAACATGTGCATCCGCACCAACGCAATTGCTACAGCAGGACTTAATGCTGTGCTCAGTTTTATTTTACGCCCACACGGTAGAGAAGGTCCCAGCAACCAGTGAATGCAGGCGACTCCCATTAAATCCAGGCAGTAGATCACAAGAGCCCCCTGAAATTTTCTTTGCTCAAAGTAGGTGCCAAGAGTAGGCTGTTCTTGGCAGCGGCAGATGTCTGAAGGGTGCGCTACAGAAGGAACTTCACAGCCCAAGCTGCCAGGAGTGGTCTAACACCACCCTGGTGCACTGACAATAATGTAACAAGCTGTATCTTCCCCGCAGTCAAAGCTTAGGAGCTAGGCCACGTAGCAGAGCGCCCACAAGGAATGTTTCATACTTAACACGGTATATAAAGTTTGCAGAGCATTTCAGAGAGTTATGGCCTTCCTAGCCTTTCCCCTCTTCCCCCCCTATCCCTCAACTCTCTGTTCTGAAACATTCTTTGAATTAGTCTTCTGGGGAGATTTGGCTCTGCATGCTCCTTATGTACCTGCTGTAAGATACAGCTCAAGACAACCCACTCTGAGGTGCAACTTTCTCCCAGGTAAAGGGAGATGAAGTCTCTTTTACTAGGGGAAGTGTATCACTTCCCTCTGCTTACCTGACTAGAATTGTTTTCTGAGTTTGGGCCCTTTTTATGAGCAGGTTTACAAGTGACTAGAAAATCCTCAAGATCTGTGCAACTTCCACTAGTAGTCCTGTTTGCCACTTGGAAAGCCCATCTGACTCAAAGGAAAGATTAGTCAAAGATATACAAAAATATGCTACATCATAATCTAATATGGAACTTGAAGCTTGAATATAGATACGTAATGACAGCTGGGGATATTAAAAAAACAAAAATAAAGAATTATACACTGCTAGATTTCCCACATCCCAGTGCCTAAATCCAAACCTTTCTGTCTTCACTCTGTAAACCTGACTGCTCTTGGCACAAGGTAAGCCACAGCTCTGCTCCCTTGCTTGGTTCCATATCTGCTGCTCAGTGTGGGATTCAAGCCACTGCCTATTTCAAAACACCTTAGTAATCAAATCTGTTTCCTTCACACTGTGGATCAAAGATTTGTGAAGATAAAAGCTTCCCAATTTTTTGTTCATTGCTTTTTATTACACTCGGGACATTATAATTTTATCGAATTTACTTTTTTGTTACTGTAGTGATCGCTGATCAGAGTATTTTTATGTGACAGTGGAGTTTTTGCCTTGAGTAGCAGAACAGCCATCCATTTACTATGAAGCTCTGATTTTAGGGGCTTTAGTTACGCTTTACTGCATCACATTCGCTCTTCATTCAAAAACGCCAGCAAGAAAAGAGCTCATCAGTACAGATGAGAAACAAGCTTATTAAAACAATAATTTATAAGAAAAAATACATTTTTGGAGCCATAGAGTGTTTCGAATTTACTAATGTAGCTTCAGTATGAAGTAATCATCCCCCTTTTTTTTGGTAGAATAGTCTATAAAGAGGAAACAGATGCAACTAAAGCAGAAAATCTAAGTTACCTCACTGAAAATAAAGCCCTGTGCCTACACTGACAGCTGTGCTAACCACACACAGAAACTGTTCCGTACCTATTTGACATACGTGTTCACGTAACAGGAAACAGAATTCTCATCATTAAGACAAATTGCCTCTCTGACCCTCCAATAAAGCGATGCAAAGAGTTTAAACACCAAAACATAATCTCTCCTGGACTTCGTGGTTTGTGTGTATCTAAGACAGGACCCGTCACAGATTTTTCTCCAACTTGGATTAGATTTCTCTGTGGGGGAGCAGACAGAGCAGGAGAGTAAAGATCTTATTCTTTTTAATCATGATTTTTCTCACAAACAACATCAAAGCTTGAGCGATTCACATCAAACAAAAGATGCTAACAGAAGCCTGGCTCTGTTCACAGCATTGTTAGGCAGAGACAGTAACGCTATGAATAGCAGGGCCAAAGGCCATGCACTCTGCTTCTGGGCAGATAAATACATAGTCAGGTAGTCAGTGACAATGACAGCAGCTATTTAAATTTAAGGGAGATGTCTTTGTGGAAGATAAAGAAGCTCAGGCTTTTACAACTTATGCGTGCCTGAGATTGCCCTGCTCACCTCTACCTTGGTGCTCCGTTGAACTGTTCCATTTTAGTGCTATTTTTAGTGCTATTCAAGCTTTCCTGAAGTATTGAAAGCTTTAAATGTATAACAGTATCTACAGAAGTGAATCTGCATTACTGGAGATTCTAGGGGCAATCTGGGAAGAGAAGAAATGTTTATGTTTAGCTTAGCAAGTGTTTTGAGCAGAATGTGGAGGCACCGAGTCCTTTATCACATTGTTTGACATGATTAGAGAGAAATCTAATCAGTCTGCTGCTGCATGAGCTGATATAGCTGTCTTCCTACAGAAGACAATGTCTGGCCTTGTAATTAAATCTATCTTTAGAGTATGATGATGTAGCTGCAAAAGCATCTATTCTGCTTCTAAGCATACATTAAATGCACAAGGTGTCATAAATGGTAGAGCCTCTACAAAGCATAGCAAAAATACACAGAAGCGTCCAACAATCACGACTACCTCTGTGCTGTAACTCCTCTGGTTCAAGAGCTGACTTTAAAACCTGAATTGGAAGTGCATTATGCATGCACAGTGATTATTTTTCCAAAAGTGTCTACTCTAGTTACAACTGTAAGGCAGGAGATTAACCTTTTAATATTCCTTTACAGAGAAGGAAAAGGTATGCTTTAAGAATCTCACGTTATGTCCCGATGCAGCTCTTCCTCAATCACCACTTTCTCTTATTCCTTCAATTGCAGTTTTGCACAAGGAAATAACAATACAAAATTCAGGGTTTGGGCCGCTCCCCTAGAAGTCCTGCTTGTCCAGAACAGGACTGTGTGGGATGGCTTAGGCTGTGCTCAGGCAGGAGTCTCTGGATGCAGCCAAAACAATGACTTTTCTTCACGTGTTTCTGTCCTCTCTATACAGTCAGATCTGGAAAACCTTTAGAATTATGTAGAGAGGAAGAGTTTATTTGTATGACCATTTTGGAAATTGCTTGCTGTACCCACAGTTCACCCATACCCGGGGTTATAGGTACAAAAGTCAGAGCAATGCTAGTTTGCAGCTAGTCCAGGGACAGGTAGCAAGTTGATCACCATGAGCAAGATATAGACCTTCCCTGAAATATGCTCACAAGTTGTTATGAATTGTTTTAAGAACAACAACAAAAGAATCAGGACAAAGGTATTTGGAAGGTATAGGAAGCAACTTGATCAGCTCAGAGATTCTCATTGAAATCAGCTTTTCCTTTGTAGGGTGTTGGAGGAAGAGGCCTTCCAATAGATCCTACAGAACACCATCAAAAATGCACACTTTTGCAGGGCTTATTTCTGACATTTGATTTAAACACAGAGAGTGAGAGACAACACATCTATGCTTCCTGGGACTGCCTGGCTGACAAGGAATAGTAAAGCAGGTAGGCTCAGGAAGCAGTGTGTGATACACCATGAACTAAGGCTGCACAGACTTTGGCAGATCAAATTAGTCTCACTTTGTGTTGAAATCCAGGGGGTAATATTATCTAAGGAAGAGCAGGTGCAACATATTCTGCTGCATTTGTAAGAAATTTGCTTCAGAGGAAACTTAATCAGGCTAAATGCCAGTGCTGGGGGGAGTTGGTAGCTAAAGATTATGTTAGGAATAGGGGATCACCCCAGAGAAAGGAGATTTTGGCACCGCAGAAGGATCTTTTTCTAGCCTTGAAACAGGAATTGAACTAGGTTCAGCACTTTTGTTGCCTTGTTGCTTGTCTACTAACAATGAACCTAAATAAGACCACCCAGAATTAATTCTCTTGAACTTTCATAAAACTCAGATACCATGACTGTATCACAACTTCCAGTAACGGACTAAGTATCAGCAAGCTGCCCTTAACCTACAAGTCTGGGGTTTTTCTGCTGCTTCACCTTTACTCTCTGGTAGTACAAAAGAAGAGCTAGACAAGAAAGAAAGAAAAAGAGGAAAAGAAGAAAGAATGCTTTTATTTGCAATTCCCTTCCAAGTCAGTCACTGTTTCACAGCATAATATGGAAAGTCACAGTGGCTTCAGAGCAAGGATCTTTGTGTCTGCGAGTATACGAGCACCTTTATACAATGGGTACAAAGATCCGGATCCTTCTCTTTGTTTCCTGAGAGCAGGAAGAAATTCCTTTTGCTTTTAGAAATCATCAGAACATTATTTTTGCTGTGACTTTTGCAATTTGATGAGATTACTGATGAAACGTTTTATTACTGTCAAGAACTAAACAAGGTTTTTCCAAATTGCTTAGAAGATGACACAGCAAAAATGAGCTCTTTTTTCCTTCAAACAAGAGAACTTCAACTTACTTCTCAGTCAACTTATGCCAAAAAAGTCTCAACTGAAAGGACAGGTCATCCACAAAGATATTTGTGAGAAGACCAAAAGACATTTGTGGTTACCTTTGGTGAAACTGAGCAGCCTGATCTGTGAGAAAAAGTGAATAATTCATAATCCTACCGTTTCTGTGCTGTGTCTTATTTAGAATTATCTGCCTAATGTGTTGCGAAGGACATGCAGTTGTGTATGGAAATGTATATAAATTATAGATCTGAGGAAACAGATTGAAAAGTTGGCAGATAAGGTAGAAGAGACAGTCAATAGAGGGAACTCAAGTTGTACAGCAAATCCGAAAGAAGATAAATGGATAATTTAACAGCCATTCAGTTTTCAAGAAAGACAAAGCACAAACTACATTGCATCAGAAAAGGACTAGAAATGATGATGGATGAAACGCTTCAAGTGAGTGTTTAACACAACAGAATCACAGTTGCCTGCAGAATTCCCAGCTGAGGGCAAATTCAAAGAACTAAATAAGGATATGAGACTGATATGATTTGAAGAGTTTTTCAAAACCCATTTAATAACAAGGCAGAAGACATTGATCAGCTGCTTGGTTAAAATGTTGAAAGAAGAGTTAGAAACATTCTGTCTCTTGTGTGCTTCAGACGTAGAATCAAAATCTTCTGAGCAAACCCTCAGTTTCATGAAATTATTAGGAACAGATGAATCATTTGCAACTATGGCAACACATCAGCTGAGTTACTTCCATAGGTGCCCAGTCCTTCAGTATCACTCTTTGCCTTTGACAGCACAGCATGCTTGATGCTGGTCAGAGCATATTTGGCTGCCAGGAGCTTTGTACTTATTTTCCTCCCTGAAGTATGTGGCACATTTTACCAGTGAATAATCTTACTTTATAATTATCCTTCTGTAGTATGCATATAGATATATATAAACTTACAAAGGAGTGCAGCATAATGTTTCCTAGTGTACCATCACCAGAAAGACACGTAACACTAATTCATCGCAGACAATGTGCACACTTGCGTATTAGATCCCTTTCCAGTCACAATTCGCTTCGTTCCACACTGCTAACAATTTCTACAGAGAAGATAAAAGAAGCTCCTGTTTTCTATACAAAAGTTAGAATTATATTCAGTTTATCTAATTATATTTTGTGCACCAAAAAAAAATTCCCAGGCAGAAATGCAAAAGTAAGGCACTGATGCATTATGTGCTTGATCGTCCAGACCCCTCCTCAGTAAGGCCTAGAAGGAATAAACAAACTCTCCTTCAACTTCAAGGGGATTGCAGTGATCCCCCACCCCCCACCATGAACTCATCTTCCTCCCAAATACAGTATTTTTTTCTGGAACATAATGATTAAATACAGCCTGAAAGGCAAATAATTCATATATGCACACAGTCAGAAGTTCACAGAGGTTAATCCCTAGATCATCCCTGTACTGCTTTGCAGTCTGCCTGAGAAGGTAGGATTTTAGCAGTCGTCTTTGTTTTAGTACGTGGGCACATATACAGAAATACTTTGGGGTTTTCAAAACAACTTCCATCACGTATATGTATTATGAAGATGAAATCTGTGGATGACTGCAGTACAGGTTCCCTTTTATCTGAACTAATCTGAAGTTCAAGGACTTTCAGATAGATGGCTCACCTTTAGCCTACGTATTCTCACGGGAAAGCCACTTCAGCAAAACTCAGGAGTCCAATTCAGCTTTGCTGTAACTGGTCATGACTCTCTTGACTTCAGCAATGCTTCAAATGCTTACACCAGGTCTGAATTTATCCCTATGGCTGCTCGGTCACTAGTCCTCCCTTCCAACTCAGAAACTGCCTACGTAATAAAAGTGATTCATTACAAGCCACTGGGTTCCAAAGTAGAGTGAACACTGAGACCTATAACTTTTTGATATGTGCTTAGTCATAAAAATGAATTTATATGGTCTTATTCCATAAACTGACTTTACAAATATTAGACCTGCAACCATACTTCCGTGAGCTGTATTTTGTCAAAGCTCATGAGTTAAGAAAGGTCAGAATTGGTCAATATTTGGATGGGAATCTCGGGAGAGGGGGTGGGAAAGGTTGGTGGAAAGGGGTGGCAAGAAAAGGAAAAGTGTATGCTCTGGAGTATACTAGTCCTGCAGTGTTTGTAAGTTAGGACTTACCATGCTCCTCTTTAAAAGGATTTGATGTTAGTCTTAAAAGACAACAAACTGTTGTATTTGCTTCAGCAGTAATTGAGACTCCAATCACCTCTGCACAGCATCTTGGCTGTTTCAGACAACATCCTTTCCCAGAGACAAAGGTGATGTAGCAGATAAGTCCTCTCTCCCACCACTCCGTTTCAACCTAGGGACAAGTCTACTACCAAATTCCTCCACTGCTACTCAGCACCCTCTCCCTGAAGCAGTTTGTTGCTACTTTTGCTATTTCTGCAATCTCTGCACTTTAGCTAGCAAAATACACGCAAGAAATACATCTCTATACCCAACAACAAACAACACACTCCTCTCCCTACCTTCTCCCATAAATCATTTCCTCTGAGTGTCTCACACTCACCCACTTCTGGGCTCTTCCCTCAAGCAGCCCTGCCCCTCTCCCCAGGTGTACACAATGTGAAGGCTGAAGTGCCTTTAACCTTTTCTCATGCAGGAAGAGCTTATTTGTAAGAGGAGCTGTAACTCATGAAAATATGCTGCAGGCAGAGCTGTACATAGTCACAAGAGACACCTAAATTACTGAAGGTGGTAAGAAAAAGCCAGTGCTATACAGTAACTTTATGAAAAACAGCTTAGTCACACATCTGAGGTAATAGATGCAGAAGGGAACTGTAAGCCTATCTGGCCTTTCCTAGTGCCAGAGCATGCAGCCACCAGCATGACCACTGATCCAGCACCCTTTATTACTCTGCAGTTAAGATCAGCTCTTACAGCACAGGGGATAAAATGGGAAAGGTCACCAACTGCGCACCTACTGCAGTGTAGCCAGGCAGCTGCACTGCAGTGGAAGAGCTGTGAGTGGGCATTAAGGTCCCAGGCGGAGAGACAGGAACGCTCCCTGGTAGGGCTTCCCTCGCCCGCTGTGCACGGCTGGCTCACAGCCTGCCCACTGCACTGAGGAGGGACGGGGGAAAAGGTATTTATGGAGCTAAGAGCTTACGTGGTGGTATCCCACATCACACAGCTGTTGAAGTCCAAGCCTCTTACTAGTAAAGCAAATAATAAATTGGGGGGTTCAGAAGCTGCTCACAAAATTAGACATCTCACTAGCAAAGCTGTTTGTACAAGACATGCATCGAAAACAGCGGCGTGGAGGAGCAGGGCAGCAGGGCTTTCATGCAATAAAAAGGAAAGTAAGGAAGTGCAGCCAGGAGGTAGAAAACCCTGACTAGGCTACAGCCAAATAAACTTAAAGAGCTTTGGGAATAAATTGGTGGTTTAATCCGGATCAGGAACAGGTGCTATGAATGTAATTCCGTAAATGGTCGAGTGCCTGCCAGAAGGGAGAGAAATGTGTTGCTTTTGAGATAATTTCCCAGAAGCTTCATAAAAGAAAATTGATTACCGGAGTTTAATAATTAAAACAGGGCCAGATATATAGTAAGCAAATTAGTTTTTAATTACATCTCAAGCAGAAATAAAATCCAATTTGTGTACTTTGTATCAGAAAAGTCCTACTGAAATGCTTTGGTAGCTGGAAAAAATAAAATAAAAGCTAATTTCCATAGAAATTATAGTAGTTGGTTTAATTAAAAGACTAGATCAGAATGAAAGAGTCCCAAAGTGAAAGGCTACTAAATACAGCAGCAGTGGCTTAAACATCAAATCAATGTCTGAATAAAGACATTTTATAGACCAAGAGCAAAATCTGCACTGTGGATACCCCTAATCTAAATTAATGTGTAACAAAATAAAGTTTCTTAAAATTACACAATATATTTTGTTAGTATTCCAGAGAATTAATGGATTGTGCTGTGTTAAAACTGAATATTAAAGACATGGTTTATTCTTTCTTAAATACTCCTTTTAATTTATTTCAGCAAAATTAATGTTATTAGTTAACCACTCCTGTTATTTGCCTGGTAACCTCTGGTGCACTTGGGCTATTAGACTGTACTATGCACTTAGGTATATATTTCTATAAAATATATGTACTTGCTTTTGGATTTAAAATGTGTTTACAGCTCATAAGATACAGTGATTACTGCAGCACTGTGTGGGTGCTTCTTGAATCCATTCCCAGTCTACTTGGGCTTCTGGTCACTGCTGTAGTTGATGCAAAGCTAATTGATCTGAGCAGCTCAAGCACTCACAGTCCTGCTGGCACAGTGCAAGAGGTGTCTCCTGCCATAAGAGCGTGGCATATGCCTGGGCCTGGAGGGACAGCACAGCAGCCGGTCATGCCCAGAGCTCTGCATTTGCTCCCTGGCACTAGGACTCAAAAGATCACGGTCTTGTGGTGAGTCCTGGTGCCAATACAGTACAGAAAGGCCACAGGTAGAGCTGAGAGCAGCACACCCATACTGAGACAGTCTGCTGTCCCAGGGAGCTCCCCTGCACTCCCTGTAGCAGCGATAGGTTGCTGTTGTAGCGTTTATGACAGCAACAGCCTATACTGCACTTTGCAGTCACAGATCCCAGGGCTGACGGGGTGTGAATGCAGAATGCTGTCTTTGTGCTTGGAGACATTTGAACATGATTTAGATGCTGGGTTCTTTTTAATCTGAAGTGTATATTGGAAAAATACTTCACGAAAACTTTTTCAAGATTTAAGAAGTACCAGCAAGGTTAACTGCCAGTGGATGGATACTGGCTTTGCACAGAAAGGATCTGAAATGTTGGTGTTGTGAGTTGAGTATGTAATGTGCTACCTCTAGACACTGAGTTGGCAGTGGAAATACAGGTGCCAATGACAGCAACAATGAGCTCTTTGGGTGTTTTCAGGTGTTTATGATGTATTACTGCCCCCCTGGTTTGGATTCCACCAAATCAGATTCAGGGAATACAGAATGGGCTAAAATAAAGAGCTAAAAGTGGGGAGCTCTGAGGCATGGTGATGGGATTGTTAAAAACCCATGTCCATTCTATCAAATGAACGACTCACCAGCGAGCAGTACTCAATGTGGCAGAGACTGCAGCAGACTCTGCCTCTTAATACAGGCCAAAATTATCTGCCCAGTCTGTGTCACATTCTACAGAAACAATTTCAAGCAGATTTGCTTTGAGTTCCACACAAATCAGCCACTTACCCATGGTGTGATTTTTCAGAAATGCTGAGCATTCATATTTCCTACTGAAGGCAACTGAAATTGCAAGTTTTCAGCACATCTTAAAATCAGGCCATTAACCCTTAATTATCATATAATAGCTCAATTAAAAATCTACCAAGACTTACTTCAGTAGCTAACCAAGCTCCCATGTCTAGCTATAAAAAAAACCCTGTTCTTTAGTGGAGTCTGGGCTCTGGGGATCATGTAAAGTGGTTGCTGTTAACCCCACTACTTAAAGCAAATAATGAAAATGATGAACAGAGGGACCTGCTTCCCCTTTCCTCACAATTTTCTGCACTTTCAGAAAAACTGCTTTTGCTGTCTCCTTTTTTTTTTTTTAATCTTGCATTTATTTCAAATGACAAATATGTAATTTCCACGCTGTCGGAGCAAGCATGCTACTCAACTCTCAGCAAAACCCACTTCTTCCTAATCCAAAAAGCTGCAAAAGAATAATACTCCACTGTCCTGGAAGGGCACGTTTGGTGACCCCCTTGGGAGGTAACTGGCTAACTCTTTCTTCACATCTGAGTGCTGCTGTTAAGAAGTTCCTCTCTCTTGAATGTAGGAATAAAACCAAATGAAGCACTTGTGGTCTTTGCACATAAGCTTTTGATACTAAAGGGAAAGGTAAAATAAACTTCTAGCAAAGATGTGCAGGGGTTTTAGAATTTTGGGTCTGAAAACAAATAAAAAATTCTTACTGGCTTCTGTGAGCTTTGGACTGGGCATGTAGAAAAGAGGTGACTTCACTGCAATTTAAAAACAAAACCAATTTTTTCCCCCTTTGTTTTGAGCACACAGAAATGTATTTTTTTTGCCAGCTTTGGAAAGCACAGTAGTGTTATGGCTTATTCATCTATAGGATATAGGAATCTAGCACTAGGGAGAATCTGAAGGTTATTTCAGCTTTATCCAACTTGTCATCCAGCCAGTGGACCTGCTGCTCATAGCTGCCAGCAACTGGATAGCTCAGGCACTTGGGGGATGCCTCAGGAGAACTATCGATCAGGATTACAAGAAAGCTAAAGTAGCTGACCAGCAACTCTGCCACCTTATGTGCTTTTTTGACATTTTTGGTGGCTTACTTAAAGCCTTGGGTGAAATGAGTAAGGTAAAGATCTCAATGAGAACCATACACTCCTACAAGCAAATAAGCCCCTACAAACAATCAGCTCCTACAGAGGCGTTTGGAGGTGGGGACCTAGCACAGATTAAATTATTTTTACCCTGTTACTCCCTGGACTGTCCATCAAAGGAGTGGAAATACTGTCAATATTTTTTCTCTCATACTCTTCTTTTTTTCATCTTCCTCCAGTGTCTAGTGAAGCTGAATGTGAAACTGAAGCCCATGCTGGACTCCGTGGCAGTAAACAGAGGTAAATGGGAGGAGCTGCACCAAAAAAGACTTCCTTCTCAGGTGGCATCCGCATCCTCCTTTTCCTCTAGCTTTACCATGTCTCTCAAAGACATAAATTAAGCCTGCACATGTCAGTGTCGCTTTACGACACGAGCTGTCTGAAAGGTTTTCATAAGCTTAGCCCCACCATTTCTTAAAGAACTGCTTTCACAGGCATGCTTAATGGATCGGATATTATCTTGCTGGCAGCATAGTTCTTTTACTGGGAGGCTTAGCGGGGCTGAAAGGCAGGCCTGCACTGACATTGCACTGGGACCTGGAGCCACATGGAAGACTTACCACAAGAAGCATTCATTCGGCTCTGCTACATTTCAACTGCTGCTGTAAAAATCTGTAAAGCTGACAACAGACTGGAAATATAAGAACTTGCGGCTTAATAAAATTAATAACACAGAGCAGAACTGGGATGCAAGCTGGGCGATTCATATGCAAGGAGCTGCAGGAAAACAGAATAGTATGTAATTACATTGTTGTTTTGCATCTCTTCAGTACATGTTATGAATCAATTATGCCTGCTTTTGTGATGTTCCTCTCTCACTCTTCCCTCCTCTTTTATGCCTGAATGTTCTGAAAAGCCTGCTTTGTATTCTAAAGAAGTATTTTTTTACAACAAAGCTTCTTAGTGATTGATCAGGGCCTTTAGAATTGCCTACCTTTGCTACATTTAAAAACAAACTTTATTATCTTTAAAAACACCAACCTGTCCCTGCTTCCCTGAGAAATTCATATTAACAATGCAGTAAATTTCTCAGCAAGGGGAAGTTTGCATAAAGGCAAAATACTGCATGGTAATTTTAGAGGGGGTTTATTCTTTTAAAAAATGCTCTTTTAACACATTACTTTTTATTTTTTTTCTTAAATTACAGTGTCCCCTAAGGAAAAGATTAATGGGCTTTAATGAAAATAGCATACAAATAAAAAAGGAAATCTGTTGCCTTGCACTTCAGGTTTATGTTACATTGAAAAGTGGACCATGGATGTGTCTTTCTAGTATAATTCCCTGGTGAAATTAGAATTTCGAAATGGTGGAGGGAGAGAAAATCATCACACTGGACTGACTACCTCTTTCTTCTCTTGCAGTTCTTTCAGTACAATTCGAGATGGGGTTACAGCTAGCACAGCACTAGGCGAGGCTCACATGTAGACAGACGTCTGTGGCAGAAGTGTTCATAAAAATACAATCAAACATGACAGGTCACAAAACCAAACATGTCTAGTTCTCTGTGGTAGTGCTAGCATTACCTGAAAGTTGGTCTCTTCCCATCAGTGCAAGGGTTACTACTGTAGCAAAACTGTGATTGATCTGTGATTCGAGGGTGCTTTCTCTGCTGCAGGACAAGAGGAGTCATGTTGCAGCGCTTACGAGTTCCCATTCATAGGGGGGAAAAAAAAGCCTTTGTACTCCATGAAAAATGGGATTCTAAATATAGGGTTGTCTGGCAGCAGAAATTCAAGCTGAAGTCAGCTTACTTTTACACCTGTGCCAAACTCCATTTACTTCAGTGGAGTTACCTGGAACTGGCACCAACTTAATGGAAATCAGAACCTGGCCCAGTTGACCAGATGCTAAAAGCCCTTTCTACCTTTCTAAGGGAAGTGAGTCCCTAGCACCTTTGAAAAGCTGACTGGGTCTGTCTGACCCAGAAACAACAAATCTGCTGATCTCTTCTTTAAAAAACACACAGCAGAACAAAACCCCTCCATGCTACTACTAATCGTGGGTATGGGAGAACAGCTGGAAATCCCAGTCCCGCCGCCAGCCAAACTGTTAGCACACATCTGAACCCCACCACTTCACCAGAAAGGAGCAGGGGAAGAGCACAAACGCAGATCGCACAGCAGTGAACACACGCACCAAATGGAGACGTTTCTGCTATTATTTTCCCACTCCTGTCCTCCCCAAATAAAGACAGAGGCAGGAGAGTAACCAGCAAGCCATACACAACTTACACCACCTACTTCATGGGAGAAGCAGGTACCAGGAACTGGCATGGCGCTGCCGGCAGGTACACACGGCTTTCCTGAATTTTGATACTGCATACTGCTAAGTATAACATAATTTATAGCGCCTACCCTACAGCTTCCCCCAAGGTTGAGTCTCCCCTCATTTCCTCTCCTTTTTATTGGCTTCAGTGCACTGTTGCCCATGGCAACACCCACCGGCAGGGATGGGGATTCAGCACCACCACAACCTGACATACAGCTGAAGCTCTAACAATGTCAACCATCAATCAAGTGACTGTTTGTAATTGCCTCCATCTATTTCGCCTGTCTTTCCGTATCTTTGTTATTGTGGGTCAAAATTCAGAAACTGCTGACTAATGTTATGGTTCTGCTCCTCCATCACCAGGAAGAAAATGAGAGAGCACGGCTTGATCTTTATCAAATTGTTCTCAGGCAAAACGAAGCAACCCCACTGAAACCAGAGGGGCACGGCACTGCATCTCAGAACAGCCCTGGGTCTCTCAAAGTCATATAGCTCAATCTTAAAAAATAAATAAAAGTCTTATACTAGTTTTATTTAGGAACCCACAAAACATGCATTTTTGAAAGACAAGATATTTGTGGAAGCACACAGTACAGTAAAGAAACATACTGCAAGTTTCTGATATTTTAAGATGGTGGAAAACGTTTTTTAACGAATGTTTACAATCTTGAGAGACAGATATTTTATCTGCTTTTCATTATTTCTGGTAGGTAAACATTTTCCCAGTACTTCAGTCGGTTTTGCCAAACTGTGGTGAGATGTGCACAGGAAAGATGACTCTATAGGTCATTAAATCAGAATTCTCCATCTTTTACTTGTTTCCCTGTCCAGGGCACAAGGAGATAACAAAAAATACACTGAAATTGGTCTAGTTCTACAATTGTGTATAAAACACAGGTCCACAAGAGGTGAGGACAGACTAGAGGGCATGTGTCGGCTACCCAGGACAGTACTAGCAAAGTGCTGCTTGGCTTTTTCCAAGGTGGAACAATCAGGTTTCCCTTCAGCAACGGATAAGTCATCATTTATTTGCCGCAGCTGCTAATGACAATTTGGCTCCAGCATTTGCAATTCCAGTGCTAAAGTGTGGTGACCACACGGGACACACACAGGGGCTTCATTCTCCCCAAAGTTACTTTGAGCTGGTTCAACTGCAATGCCTTTTTTCTAGATGTCCTAGCGACTAGTGCTAACCATAGCCAGAATTCAATCAGGTTCATTGTCTCATAAATTACAGGTTACAAGGTCTCACGGCAACCAGTCAGTGACCCTCACTTTATCAGCAGAAAAGGCTCAGAAGACCTGGGTCTTCATCCCCACCCTCAAAGATAGTTCAGGCCACACAGTAAATCTATGCAGGATTCCCACCTGTGAGGCTGTTTACAGAAATCAACCTTTCCTCACACACACTTCAAAAAAAACCCAACCAACCCCCCAAAAACCCAACACGTAAATGCCCTAACATTGCATTGAGTAATCAGGAAGGAGCCTGGCATTCAAGTCCTCCTTGAATTGGAGCAGGCTTTCGAACTGCAGGTGCACCTTCCCCACCAGCCTGTGGGGAACCACAAGAGTGGGTTCATCTCCTGCCCAAAGCCCTTTACATGTACTTAGCAAGGAGATGGGATGCCAGCTGGGTACAGCCCCAATTTCTGCTTCACTCCTGGGAGATGCACAGAGCAGACAGGTGGTGACGGAAGGGCTCAGGAGGGGCTCATATGTACAGCCTCTGGATTAAAGCCCTTCCCTGCAACACAACACTGTGACCAAACAGAAAACAAAACTCTGCGAGGCAGGAAGCACCTGAGGTAGAGGCTCTCCTGTGGCTCAGACAGAACGGCTTCCCACCTCCCAAGAATGAGACATCAAAGAGGTATCTTTGGCCACAGTTCAGGTAGTCAAATCAGACATTTTCCCCTAAAAGTGCCCCATTGTTTTGCCTTTCTCCCAGCCTGGGACCTAGAGGCAAAACAGAGCCACTGAATAACATGGTCAAGATGTAGATGCAGTTTTGCCCCTGCTCCAAAACAGGCTCACAAGGTGTGGCAGTAGCTGACAGGAGTTTGAACTGGATGCTTCACGTGGCAATTAGACACTGAACGTCCCATGGAGCTCTGCCATAGCCTGCCCCTTCTCCTTGCCGGCCCAGGGATCTTGCTGAGAAGGGCAGTAGTAGGTTTTGTGCCCTCCAGCAAATAACCATGGAGCAGACAAGTACATTTCATTTTAGCTCAGGTATCCCTTCAGATGGTGTCCTTGGTACAGCAGCTGCATTCTTCTGGACCGGTGACTTTGCTAATTGCTCCTTCTTGTAGTGCACTGCAAACTTATAACGTGCCTGTAGTTACCTACAAAGCCAATACTAGTACTCACAAGCTGTTTTTGAAAACTGCAACCAGCAGTGCCTAGTATCATTTGTAATACACAGACAAAATAATCCTAGTAAAAAAATAGGAGTGTTTCAGTCTACAGGCCAAAAATTTATTTTCCCTTCATAAAATTGAAACAACTTTTAGTTATTGATAGATTATTTCTGCATTGAGTGGAATTTTAGAACAGGTTTGTTTCAAGGTGATGTAAAACATATTAACAAGTATTTCCAATGCTTAGAGTGTTCTGGGCAAGAAAATGTAGAGCAAGAAATATTTGGCTTTGTCAAAGGAACAGAAGATTTTTTAAGAGTAAAATAATGTGAATGGTTTCTAACACAACGATGAAATGTGACATATAAGTCAGCTGAACTGACAGTCCAGAGATTTCCATCACTTGAATATGCCAGTATTGGAATACATACTCAATATTGCTTGTTACCTTTTCTTTCCTGGATTACTTTGTATTTAATTACCAATTTACAAGCATGTTGGCTACTGCATTTTAAGAGTTATGTGGGGAATACCATTGCGAGCTTTGAACCTTTGCCTATGGGAAACAACTGACACATACACAGAAGTACTGTGTCCATGTTCTAATGCAAGTGAATCCTACATACTTCCAAAACCTGTAGGTTAAGATATCTGCATCCTTTTCCTTTTTTGCATTTTAAAACCATTCCCCTCGTTGTTTTGCTTTAGTAGATCGAACAATGCTGGTTCAGCTTTTTAAAGCATGTTTATGAAATTAACAACTTGGTTTTATTGGTCTCTTAAAAAAAAATAAATCATTTTAATGGTTTGCTGTGAATTTTTTATTATCTTTCTTTTAAACTACCTTGTCGGGATGAACCAGGGCCATATCTATTGATTACTGAATCATGCAGATAGAAGAGCAGTGAAAGCACATGCCCCTGAGCAGCTCAAATAGCTCTCAAAGTGACCTTGCAGCAGTGGTGCCTGGCAGCAAAACCAGTTCACTAGATACACTTGGCATTAAGTCTGGAATGACCAGAAACCAAATCTGGCTGGTGGCTTTAACAGCACTGTTTACATGTACAGAAATGATAGAGATTATACGGTCTGTGAGGTTAGACATATTATCCTTCAGTAGAACTACCACAGGGGTGGAAATACCTCTCCAAATACCAATGAGGTTGCTGAGCTTCAGAAAATTTGGAAATAATTTTTTCTACCTGTTTAGAGCTGCAGAAGAGCTAGCCAATTGTGCTAGGGTAAGAGCATCCTTCCTTCCATCAGCCGTGACAAACTTGGGGTCTTGACAGGCTGCAAAGGGGGTGTTTCGTGTTCGAAAAGCCCCAGACAGCAATTAAATACTTCCTGGTGTGCCTTCTCGGACTGTGTCTTTAGCTCGGGGCCTGCTCCTGCAGAACCACTGACTGCTTAGGAGAACATTACACAAGACGTAGCAACACATTAACGCGCACAAAAATTCACCGGACCCATTCTTTCCAGCTGCGTGAGCTGTAGTCACGGGTCAGGTCCAGCCAAAGCTGCTGGGAGGAGCGGCTGCCTGAGCCGATGCGGGGACACCGCTGCGCACCCCGTCTCGCGGCGAAGCGGGAGGCCCGGAAGGCAAAGAGGAGGCGGGGGAGCTCAGCGCCGAGCCCGGTCCCACGGCTCTCGCAGGGCCGCCCGCACACACGCCCTGGCCCCGGCACTACGGCTCCCGACACGCCCCGCGACCATCGCCCCGCCCGCCGCGCGGCACCGCGCACCACCGGCTTCCGGGGCAGCGACCGCCCGCCCGGGAGCGTTTCCGTCCCGGCGGCAGGGAGGAGCGCTGCTTCCTCTTCCGTGCCGACGGGGCCGTTGCCGTGGCAGCAGCGATGGATGCCGCGCCGGTCCCCGACGGGCAGTACACGGCCGTCGTCTATGGGCTCATTAGCAGCGGGCGGTACGGGGAGGCGGTGTCGCTGCTGAGCCGCGAGCTGCAGAAGAGCAGCCGCTCCCGGGGCGGCCTCTCGCTGCTGGGCTACTGCCACTACCAGCTGCAGGACTTCGCGGTGGCGGCCGAGTGCTACGAGCAGCTGGTGGCGCTGCACCCCGAGCTGGAGGCGTACCGGCTTTACCAGGCGCAGGCCCTCTACAAGGCCGGGCTCTACAGCGAGGCCCTGCGGGCCGCCAGCCCGCTGCTGGACCTCCCCGCCTACCAGGGCCGCGCCCTGCGCCTCCAGGCAGCTATACACTACGCCCAGGGCGACCTCCCGGCGGCCAAGAACCTGGTGGAGGAGGCGCTCGCCGCCGATGCGGACGGCGGCCCCGGAGCAGCTGAGGACCCCTCGGAGCGGGCTGATGCTGAGATCAACCTGGGCTGCCTGCTGTACTGGCAGGGGCGGCACGAAGAGGCCAGCAGCAAGTTTGCGGGTGCCATGCAGGTGCTGGGTTATTGCCCCGAGCTGTCCTACAACATGGCGCTGTGCTGCTACGCGGCCAAGCAGTATGCACCCGCGCTCCAGCATATCTCTCATATCATCGAGCGCGGCATCAACCAGCACCCAGAGCTCAGCGTGGGCATGACCACTGAGGGCATTGACGTCCGCAGTGTTGGCAACACTCTGCTCCTGCACCGCACGGCCCTGGTGGAGGCCTTCAACCTCAAGGCAGCCATTGAGTACCAGGTGCGCAACCCGAAAGCGGCCCAGGAGGCACTCACAGATATGCCGCCAAGGGCTGAAGAGGAGCTGGACCCAGTCACGCTGCACAACCAAGCACTAATGAACATGGACAGCCAGCCCACTGAAGGGTTTGAGAAACTGCAGTTTCTGCTGCTGCAGAACCCCTGTCCACCGGAAACTTTTGGAAACTTGCTACTCCTGTATTGCAAGCATCAATACTATGACCTGGCAGCTGATGTGCTGGCAGAGAATGCCCATCTGACCTACAAACTGCTCACACCTTACTTGTACAACTTCTTGGACGCCATTATTACTTGTCAAACAGCCCCTGAGGAGGCTTTCCACAAGCTAGATGATTCGGCCGGGATGCTGACTGAGCAGCTGAGGAAACTCACAAAGCAGGTACAGGAGGCTAAGCAAAACTGGGATGATGAAGCGGTAAAAAAGGCACTTAGTGAGTATGATGAGACTCTGGATAGATATGTGCCTGTCTTGATGGCTCAGGCAAAGATCTACTGGGACATGAAGAACTACACAATGGTAGAAAAGATTTTCCGCAAGTCAGTGGAGTTCTGCAATGAACACGAAGTGTGGAAGCTCAATGTGGCTCACGTACTCTTTATGCAAGAGAGTAAGTATAAAGAGGCCATTAGTTTCTACGAGCCTATAGTTAAAAAACACTACAACAACATTCTCCACATCAGCGCCATTGTATTGGCAAACCTCTGTGTTTCCTACATCCTGACAAGCCAGAATGAAGATGCAGAGGAACTGATGAGGAAGATAGAGAAAGGAGAAGAACAGCTGTCCTATGATAATCCTGATAAAAACAGCTACCATCTTTGCATTGTCAATCTAGTCATTGGTACCCTTTACTGTGTGAAGGGAAACTATGACTTTGGGATCTCAAGGGTCATTAAAAGCCTGGAGCCATATAACAAAAAACTGAGCACTGATACATGGTATTATGCCAAACGGTGCTTCCTGTCCCTGCTGGAGAACATGTCCAAGCACATGATCATGTTACGTGACAGCGTTATTCAAGAGTGCATTCAGTTTCTGAAGCAATGTGAGCTGTATGGAAGAAACATCCCAGCTGTTATTGAGCAACCCCTTGAAGAGAAGACGATGCACAGTGGGAAAAACACAGTTACCTATGAAGCCAGGCTTTTGAGGGCACTGATGTATAAGGTCATTGGGTGGACTGCGTAAATGGTGTTCCCGTACAGTAGAAATAGGCCTGCAAGGTGATGCTCACCCTGATAGTCTATAGCACCATGGGTTTTTCTTGATTGCTTACCTGTAAAGATTTTGTCCTGTATTGTAACAACATTCAGTGGAAAACAGAATATTCGTATGAAAATAACCTGTACCTAACAACTAGGGGTATCCTCAGTAATCTGTCACGTTAAATACACCTTAAAATGTATTGACCAAGAACTTCACTACAGAACTATCAGAGTTTTTGCCATTAAAACATTTTATCCTTCTGAAATTTTGACCAAGTTTCTTTTCATTGGCTGATAATTGAAAATAATGGTATTCATCTCTTCTAGCACAGAAATTGAACAGAGTTGATTCTGTAATTTGTGCCATGAGTGAAATGTTTCTTCCTTCTGCTTTTCCCAAAGTATTTTGAGTGTGTTACAGACCACATTGCTAGTATATTTCAACACAAAAAATGGGTTTATAACAACAAATCAGTCCTACAAACCTAACGCTGCCTTTTGCTAACTCAGTAATAATGCACAAGTATTCTGGCAAACTGTGTACCTAGTACAGGGACCAGGAATATATTCCAAGCAGGATAGATCAGGATGGCACCTCAGTTTAGGTCTACCCCTGCAGGAAAGTTATGATGACATAACTAGCTTTAGAGACACTGCCTAGTGCTGCCCTTTGGCTTGTGTCACTCCCCGATTCATCCGAGCTGTTGCCCTGCAGACCTGTCAGGTAGAACGTGCTTACTTCATAGTGCTGGCCTCCCCACTTCAGCCCCGTCACTGCTCGTGGCACACACCAGTCTCTGGTAAGAGATCCCCTGACCATGAAATTATTTTCTGTATTTCTCAAAAAGCACACAAGGCTTACAGCTTCTACCCTTACATTCAAGAAATCTGCTTCCCAATTTCCCTCCTCGTGTTACTGTTCCTGGATCTTTTAACACTTCCCTGAAACCCTGTTGATTTGGTTAATTCCCATACTTAGCACTGCCATCACACTGGCACCAGACAGCCTATTTTGTCAATATTCTTCCCGTACCTTTTCAACCACATTACATGTTTCACAGCAAAGCAAGAACAAAATGCCTTTCTGGGTTTTTATGCAGCCTGATTCTGTGCCCCATGGCTGCTCTCCTTGTGTATTCTGCCTTCTGAAGCAATGTGTGATGTGAAGTTTTTAAATAGTGATCAAAGATCCACCGCTGTAACGCACTTGCTTACCTTTGATACTGGCTCCCTGAAGAGCTGTCAAGGGCTAATTTGGAATCAGGCTCTGTGTCCCTCAAAATCCAGCTTTGATGGTATGGTTTACCTGGAAAGGAAGAGGACAGCATTTTTGAAAGTTGCTCTATTGTAAAAGCAACAGAATACTTTATCCTTCCAGAGAGCTGGGTATATAGGGCCCAAAAGAGACCTGTAATCATTGAAACACACATAAAGTCAACTCTGCTTATCTGCTGGGAGAGAAACCTGTCAGAGCTGAGCATGTCCTCTGTAGAGAAAGTAAACTGCAGTGGGTTAGGTAATGTTACAGTTTACCCAAAACCTCCTATAACAGTAAAGTAAAATCAAATGTAACAGCGTTAAGAATGGGAAAATGTTCTAGAGAGGCTAGAGAGCAGGCAGGACGTTTGGCATGGTGTCCTTGAGAGGCCTCCTTAGTTTGTTACTGGTCTGTAAAGCCCGGGATTATGGTGATACTAAGTATTTCCCACAAGTGCTGCCCCATGAGGAGACCCATCTTGTTCACCTCCATGAAGCACAGCGGCAGGATGTAAAGCATGTTTCTAATTTACAGGGGAATTGTATTATCTATTATGCAGCATAAACAGTGTGACCTCTAAAAAACAAAGTTTTAAAAGTCACGCCACAGAATGGCGTCTGAAGTGCAGTAATGGGCAATGACTGAGGGAATACCAGCCCTTTATTTAACAGTAATTGTGTGTATTCTGTAAAAGTCAGTGGACACTCAAAAAAACAAAATAAATCACTTTGCAGGTTTGTGCCTGTGCAAATGTTGAATGCCCTCCAATGCAGAGCAGTGCAGACACCTTTCCATGGCTGACTGTTCAGTGATGTTCACATGCTCTAGCAGTTTCCTGGTGCGTGACTTTCATCACGGTGCTACAGCCAGGATTAGCTGCACTAAGCGCATCATCTCTTCCTCGTTTCCTGTGGCCACGCAGGGGTCCACAGCAAATAAGCAGAGGAGACAGGATCGGCTGGCTCTGACATGTGCTCCCCAATCCTACCACCCTCCAGGGAAGGCGCAGAGCTCTCCAGCTCCCTACGGAAGAAAAATCCCCATAAAAGGATAAGGAGCTGTGTAAGATGTGGCTGTTTTAGAATACACGGCTAGAGGGTAGTCAGCGTGCCTGGAATTTGCTCCATCCTGATGCAACAGATCAGACACAGGAAAAAAAAAAAAAAAAAAAAAAAGAGACCAGGAAACCCTGGGGAAAATGTCGGCAGGGGGATTTTCCCGGTTCTTCCCTTTTCCTTCTCTGTTTTTATCCGCTTTTCCTCCCAGACTGCACTGCGCACCAGACAGCCTGAGGTTTCTGAGTGGGTGATGCTGAACGCCGGGACCCCCGTGTGGAGAGGCCTCTGCTGCTGAAAGGAGAGGGGGAAGCGGCAGAGCTGAGACACAATGGAAGACCTGGGACCAGAGCTTCCTCCTCTGGTGCATCAGCACACGCTTCTGTGCGGGATCCCCTCTTCATCCAGGCAATATTTTCCACCCTGTCCACCACAGCGTCTTCCTCAGCAACAGACACCCAACCCTCCTGCGGCCGCGGGTCCCGGGGTCACACAGCTGTCATCTTTTGCAGTGTGTGTCACTCCAGTGGCAAGCACACACTTACAGCATCCCCAGCTGCAAAGCACTTTGGTCATGAAAAATATATAAACATTACAACCACTTTTATTACCATCTTTATACTGCATTTAATGTTATCACTATGTGACTTACACATAAAATACATTTTTAAAGGAAAGCACATACATTTTTATTTAGAGAAAAGGGAGGAGACACCTCATAATGGTTTATGTGCCTTAGAAATACAGTAAAATCTGCCTAAATTAACACCCTAAGCCAGCACAATTCTTTTTTTGTCCACAACTAAAAATCACTGTTTTAATTTTAAAAATGCAAGTGGAAAACACTCCCCAGAAAGACCTGACCATGCTCCTGGGGAGCTGTGAAGGGCAAACAGCTGCAGACAAGCCCGGATCCCTAAGCAATAGCCTCCGCTTTTTCTGGTGGCTGCAAGAAGGAAGCCCTCAGCCCTCTGTTATGGCATCAGTAGCCAAAAGATGAGCAACACAAGATGCACCCCCCACACATCACTGCCGTAACTGAGGCCAATCTCCAGGATTTGAACTAACAGCCTTTTACACCTTGTCCTTACCATGCATCTTGTGAAGTCTTCTTGACCCCAGACCTTACAAGGGCTTGCCACCCATGTAGCATATGAGAAGCTGTATCGTAATGCAGTGGGCAGATCCCTTACTCTCACAGTTATTACAGCACACATTGCTCCAGCAAAGGCCTCAAACTGCCATTCTGCCAGCAGCCCATCTGTGCTGGTGGGTGGAGCGGGGCAGGCATGAAGATGTGATTTACTTCATGCCCCACCCTGAATCCCCTTGATGCTCAAATCTCTGGAGTTAATCAAATGTCTGCTGACACCACCAGCAGAACAGAGATAGTGGATGCCAGGGACACTTGTGATCAGCTCTGTGGCCAGAGATGGTAAAAAAATGTCAGTAATCAAGGGGTGACTGATTTGACGATAAGACATATAAATGACAAGACTCTTCTTGTACAGTTTTTGGAGGAACATGATTAAAGTCTTCCTTGGGGAAGTTGGGGGTGTTCCTATTGGGTAAGCAAGCCCCATTAGAAGACAGATAAGGATAGGAACATTATTTCCTCTAAAAATGAAGTTACATGTAAGAATAAAAGCCCATTTTGGCAGCCCCGTCCACAATGCCTTACTTAAAACAACCTATTTTAGATGACTGATTTCAAAACTTCCACGCATCCACACTGGCTTTAGTCTCCAGCAAAGGCAGCAGAGTGTGGCCCTGACTAACGGTTTGCAGATTCAGGACACCAATGTGATAACGTGTCTGTGTGGGTTGAAAGATAAGCACTGACAAAGATCCATCTTCTCCTCTCCTCCAGGCTTCTCTTCCTTTATCTTTCCCTTTGGCCTTTCAACAAATAAAGCCTAAATTCTGGGCCTCTGCTAAATCCTGCTGTCTTCTTAAGGAGTGAGAATGCCTGGAACAACCCACCTCACCTTCACATCACGACACGTAGTTTGTATGGAAAAAAGATACACGTGAATACCACCCAATTTATCAAGAACTAGTCCACAAAACAGATTTTCTGCAAAAACAGCTTTTAGCACGAAGACCCGAGAGAGGATGGTAAAACACCACCTTCTTTCACAAGCAAAGCAAGGGGCATCTCTAGGGGTTTCCCTGCACATCCACCGCATTTAATGGCAGGGCACGCGGTGCTCTTGTGCGTGCACCTTCGCCAGCGCCCGCGCAAGGTGCCGTGTCAGCCTGTACAAACCACAGGCTGGCCTTTCGGAGGAGGCCCACTTGTCTCTGTCACTCCATGCTGATGTGGGGACACGGAGAATGAAAGTCTCCAGTAGCAGTCCTGGCTGGTGTCCTTAGGGGTGATTTACACGAGTGTGGGAATGGTGAAAAGCGAGTTGGTGTTAAAATCCTTCCAGCTTCAGTCAATTTGCTGCTAATCAGTAGTATAAGGATATCCAAGTGTGCACACTGCAGAGAAATACTGAGACGTAACTGATACAGCAAAACAGCTGTTCTGCAGTCCTCTGCACCTCTTTTGGGCAGTGTGTCCTACCCATGACTCACAAAGAAACATTTTCTAAATAAGGTAAGAGAGGCTTTCAATCCCAACAAACTTTTATGTTTTACTGTCAGCAAAACAACATTTTTTGGCTGATGTTGTTCTGTTAAGTAGAAGAATTGAGACATTTGGACTAATTTTTCAAAGAACCTCTTGATTAGCATCATTTTCCTAGACCTTGCCTGTAGCTAAACTAATAAAGCCAGCTCATACAGCAAACCTTGCCAAATCCAACAGCTTCAGTACAGAATGTTGCTATTTTTGGGGTTCTTCCCCTAAACTCAGTATAGTTTATAGCCCAAACTGAAGCCCAGGGAAGCCAATAAAAAAATTCTCATTGACTTCAATGAGCTTTAAATTGGCACCTTAGAAAGTACCCATTTTTACAGACTACTATTTCAAGCCATCCAAGAGCAGCTTTTTGAAAGTACTGAAATGCTACAACCCCAGTCAAATTCCGTGACAAGAAGCCTTGTTTCCACCCACTTAAGATGCTGCTTAGAAAACATCTAACCCCATGTTTCCCATGGTACAACCGCTGTATGCTAAGAAAACATTGCTGTTTTACAAGAGGTAAGTCAGCAGTGGGTCCCAGTCGTCCACCTGGACCCAGCCAGGTGCAGCCTTCACTGGAGGCAGCCCATGCAGCCCCCGTGGCTCTGAGCACAGGCCTGAGGACTCCCATCCACACAGTTCAGGATTACCTCTACAGCCCAGCCCCAGCCCCGGCAGACACCTGCATCCCCATGGCCACCCCACCAGGAACTGCTCGGAGAGGGAAATTGAAAAAGCAAGCACCAGATTTTTGCCTGGAACATGGGAATGATGGCTTTTAGACTTCCTGAGGAGAATTTACACACTGTCTCTGAATGGTCTGAGCTTCTCCGTGGTACTTTTGTCTTCTGCTGCACACAGACATCCACTTCTCTGAATTCCTTGCTGCTTACCTTCTCCTTCCCCCCAACTCTGCCTCTAGGACCCTTGCCATCCTGTGCTACAAGCAGGGAACAGGTTGACTAACAGCTTTTTATGAGTCGGTTTTATTTTATAACCCTCTTTCCCGTGGGAGAGGGCAGAGGGAGTTGGCTAACACTCAGATCCTGTTGGGCTGAACTGTTTTCTAACAGCCGTCTTCCAAATTAAAATTAACACAGCTCAGATTTTTCTTAACTGCATTTCTCTGGTGCCTCACAGAGCTCTTTGTGTCCTCCTCCCCTGATTCACGGCCGCTCAAACAGCCGGCAAACAGAAACGCAAGAGCTCTGACATGGCGTATCTGATTTTCTTGCTCTGTCAATAGTATTTATCACTGCAGCTCCCATGCGGAGCGGGAGGGTCTGCTTCTCCATCAGAGCTGAGGGACGGGGGTTTCAGAGCACACATAAATCCTTCGCTCTTCCCCTGCAGAGCAGGTCAACGCACATCACATTTCTAAAACAAAAGCAGCCCCGTCCCCGCTGGCTGTCATCTGACCGCTGCTTCAGCCATCTCGGCAGCAAAGAGATCGCCACCGCACCAGTATAATCCCCGCAACTGTCCGTAGGTGCCAGGCAGGTGTGGAGACATCTCCATTAGGAAATACCGCCTGATTTATCAGGGCGGCATTATTCTTCCCCTGGCAGCACATGCCTTTGTGTAACCTTCAGGGAGCCGCCTGGGCGGCTGCTGCCATGTTCCAGCCGTGCTACAGAGGGTGCTGCTACGCCAGGTTTGGCCCGGCCGGCACCCAGATGCGGGCGGCCCCGGGCGGGGAGGGAGCCGCACGGCCAGCACCCCCCGGGACCAGCATCCCCCTCCTCGGGTTTCTGCTGAGTTCCTGGGACAGCGGGGCTGCAGGGAATGAGACCGACCAAATGCCGGCAGCTAATATTCGCTCCAGGCACAAAAGGGTCGCACAAGTCCTTTTTTCCACGCTAGAGTTCGCTGCTCCTCCTCGTTGGAGAGAGGGAAGGAAAAGGGAAGCCAAAAACAAATGGTGAAAGGCAGCAGGCTAGGGCAGTCGCTGCCCTGAAGAGATCACTGCTCCCCCAGGTCCAGGCACTGGCTTTTGGCTCTCCAGGAGCTCCCAGCTGCTGCTTTCCTCATATTTAGGGGGAGCAAGGCCCTACAAGGAAAGTCAGCGAGGTTTTTATGCTGCCTCTCAGCATCATGGCCAGCCATGAAGGCGCGGGGGTGGGAGGGGGATTTGATGTGTGAGAGAGGATGGAGCAGTTTCGGGTACCAGTCCCATCATCCCTAGTTATACCGTAGGGAGCATTTGTTTACACGGAGAACACGTCCCCGGCAGCCTCTAAGGAACCCATACAGCTGTGTACAAGACAGGAACCACACACAGTTCCTGCAGAGATGGGGAGCAGCCACAGCTTCTCCCAGTGTAATGAGTGGCACCTTCTTCTTTTCCGCCAACACCTAAAAGCGTCTGGGCCTGCTCCTGCCCAAGAATCACATCCAGGCTTTGGAAACCATGAAATGCCAATAACAGGAGTTAATAGCAATGAAACAGTCAACAAAATATAAAGCTGGGACTGGTGTCTTGGGAAGGGGGATGTGGGAGCCTTGCCCTCTGCCTTTGTGCTCAGTCCAGGGCAGAATGCGCAGAGCCTCCTCCCTGATCTGGTGAAATGCCTGCGAGTGAGCATGTGTAATGTACTGTGAAATTTTTGTGACTTGCTAGGTTATAAAGCTGGTTATAGGAGAATTTAATAAAAAAGGAAACCAGTTTATCTCTTTCTGATAATTTCTCTATGGCTTTAGGGCCTCATTCTGGCTTCCTCTCCATGCCTGGAGAGGTGTTCCTAATATTCAGTGTAAAATGTACGGATTCCCTAAAGGGAACTTGAAAGAAATTCTCTGCTTCAAATTCAAACCTGACAGTACATATCACATCAGGGGATCCCTTTTATCAGCAGGATATTCAGAAGGGATGAATGATTTACTCACATAATCTCTTAAACCTTTCACTTGCAGAGTCTAAGATAGAATTTATAGCGTTTTTATCATTTGGACCTAAAAACACCCCAGTAAAATTCCTCTATGAAATCCAAAACCCTACTCATTGATTTTCTAGCTGATAAAATTTCAAAAGTACATATTCTTCTGTGATGGAGGAACAGCAAGGCTCTGCCTTGGCTTTGGTGTTTTCACATGTTAGAAGTCAGATAATTCCTCCCATGGGAGACACATCAAATAGATATTCCTGTCTTTCGCATTTGAAAACACTGAGGATGTGTATTAACCTCCCATAATTTTAGACTGTACCATGTTCTGTGGAATTTATTTCTCAAATTTCTGTTTGCCAAGTAGATGCATTTTTACACAAGAAACCTAAGCAACTAACGCTTTCATTTTGAGTTTTAACCAAAGTAATCAGCTTTGTCTTCAATATGGTGGGAAAGATAACCTACATGACAACATCTGCTTAATATTTCTGCCATGTACCCACTGCAAAAATGTAAACCAAAAGTGAGTTATGACATTTTATTTCCTTTCCTAAAATATTTTTGCCTATGTTCTCCCATAATCTAATGGACATGTAAGTTGGCCTGAGCGTGGGTTTTGCTTATCCTATTGTTCTGATAGATCGATGCCCCTTTATTTATTCTTGTGTTAAACATAGGGAAATGAGCCCAGAATAAGAATACAAAACATTTCCCTGCACCATCACTTTGCTTGTTGTTTGAAGCCAGAGCCATCAGGTGTTAATCTGGGTGCAATGTAGCACAAAGAAATATGTAATAATGCTAACAACTGCTTTTTCATTTGATCTTAAAGAGTTGTCAGAGGCAGGAGCCAAAGGAGCAGGACTAGCTTGATAATTAACACATTAGAAACATCCAGAAGTACATACCACATCTGCACAAACTGAGATTTCATTTTAGCCAGGGGTGAACGTGTGCTCAGCCTTTCAGAAAGGTGTCTCTGAATTTATCTCTGGTCAGTTGTCTGCAATCATTGGTGTGACTCCAGTTCGGACTCCATCATGCCCAACCTGTCACCACACTTCTATCAAGCCCCATCCACTGTTCTGGGGGGAGCTTGGGGATGGCTTTATGCCTCCCACTACTTTCCTGGTTTACTGTGGTCCTGTGAGAGCTGCACAGGAGCTGATTTGCTCAGTCGGGATACCTCTGACCTCCACAAGGTAGCGGTCCTCACCAAGAGCTGAATTATGCTTGCACTTAGCCAGTGTAAGCCCCAGGACCTCCATCCAATTCAGCAAAATGCAGTCCAATTTACACTAGCACGACAGCAGGATTTGGTCCCGTGGAGCAGACCTGTAAGGCCAGATCCTCCACAGATATAAGTTACCGTGGCTCAGTTTGCATTCATAGTGCCAAATTTACTTCTCTCCATTTAGTATGTGGCCCAAGGTCAAGTTAAGAAAATATTTCACTGTCATAATTATTCCCATGAAATCCAGAGCACTTTGTATTTGGCAGCCAATGTCATTCCCCATGCCTTAAGAAGCCAGCATTAATTTCCTGACACTGAACAAAGACAGATTCACTTATGCATTCTCTTGACTGCCATTTTATTTTGGCCTCCTGCATTTGAATCCCTGCAATCTGATGCAATCCTGGAGGAGCCTTCCTGTGTACTACGCTAGCACTACAATAACTGCATATCCATTTAACAAGGATTTGTGCCAGATTTCATTCAGTGGGAGCCTTACCTTCATCTTGGGGAGTAAACCTGGTTGACATTACCCACTGAGAATTCTCCATTCCTGCACTTGCTCCCCGAGAGCCTGCCTGTCCTCACTAGAGAGCAGAGGTGGGGGTCACCATGTATCAGTAACCCTGCAGCTGATAATACCATGTAGTTATGCAGCCCTCAAGGACTAGCTTACTGCTTCTGACATGGACCCCCAGCACCTTCCCTCTCCGACCATCCTGTTTATACAGCAGAGCACCCAAGGAGAAACACTGCACTGTCTCTCCCATCTGAATGAAACACAGGCTGGTGGCAGCCCAGCAGGAGCACCTGTGCCACTGAGGGTGTTGGCATGGGATGAAGGGCCTTGATGGGCAGGGAAGCCAAGGTGCACTCCCCTGACTGAGGGACCTGGCCTCAGCTCTACCTGCAAATGCAGTTGCTAGCAGCCACCTCCTTTCTTCTTCATACAAAAAGTATTTCAATACATGACATGTGGCTAATATCCTCAACTGATGTCAGCTTGCCCGGCTCCCCTGAAGCAATGAATATTTATACTAGTTAAAAACCAGCGTGCATTTCATATCCTTGTGATCATTTCTCACAGCTATTTCTGTTTGTTTTCCCATACCACTCAGTAGACAGAGTGCCTTTTCCATGTAATATAGTCAGTTTTCACCGTAATTTCTTCCCCTGTAGGTTCATTCATTTTTGCACATCTTGAATTTGCATCACAGCTTTACACTAATTTAAACTGGGCAGAGGCAAAATTCCTAAAGTGCATTTGCCCTACCCTGATAAAACCCCCAACCAAACCCCTACCCAAAAAACCAAACCAAAACCACACACAATAAAAGGAATGTATTCGAGTCAGATAGTTCTGCACATCCATGGCAACAACACGGGCATGGAAACGGCAGAGTGGACCCTCCCACACCCTGGCCAGCACTGCAGGATTTCAGTAAAATCTCCCATTTTTCAGGATATTAAGTTTGACTGCAAGGAAACCCAGACATCATGTAATCTCCAGCATTTGAACGGAGCTAATAAAGATGCATAAAACATGCCATAGCCTGGAAGCTTCCTCAGAGACCTGTGTTTACGTTTCGAAATGAAGACGAGTACAGCGTGGGGGTGATGGGGACAGACAGAGCAGGACGATGAAGCTGCAGCCTAAGAAGGCACAGCCTGCTGGAAAAATACAGCTTTCATGAGCAGGGAGGGCCAAAAGCGACTCATGTTTTGATCATTCGCTTGATGTACTAATGCTCAGCTGCTGCTGTGCACTGTGCTCCCCTCCACTCCTTTGGCCCTGAGCAGCCTGTCAATGGCTGGTGACACCCACAGGGGCTGCCCTGGGTGGAGGGAACAGCCCCCACCATAAAGGGAAGCAGCTCTTCTCCTGTCCCCAGGGGTGGAGAAGCAGGACCCAAACTATGTGGGCCCTGAGTGCAGAACTGGCTTATAATAACCTTTGTGACTCCTCTGCCATTTCCCTCTCTGGCCCAAGGACAAGGGGTGAAATAACTGCAGATGAAGCAACAGAGCCCTCAGGCCAAGATCTGCATGGCATGTAGGCACCTGAGCCTCACCATTTCAGCAAGAGGTTCCCAAATATCTTTGGGAATCCATGCCTTAGGATACAGCACGCTGAGACACCACCCGAAAGCATGCAGGTACATCACTGCTATTGCAAGGTCGCTTGATGCTTTGGAGAGCGAGGAACTGGCCAGGCTACAGTCCCCTGGGGGCAAAGAGCAGCATCCCAATGTCCGCTAAGCATGCAGACCGCCTGCTTTGGTCCTCAGAAATGGGATGCTGAGCCAAGTGGACTGTTGGCAACATGTTTTAAATAGCCTGTCTGAAACCCTATCTTTTCTTCCATGGTTGGGTTGTGGTTAAAAAATAGGTGCTATCATGAAACACAAACTGGGGGTTGTTTATACACACAGTGCTAGAGTTGAACTCACCAAAGACACAACCATTGGTTGTGGCAACAAAGCCCTGAGGAAAAATGCATGGGGACAAGGAGGGAAGAGGCAGTTTCCATTAAACAGCCTAAATTTACAACATGGAAGGAGATCTCAAGAAGCATAAGCGGGTCTCATTACACAGCTTAGGTGGACATTTGGATCTGAGATTGAACTGGACATGACAGCCAGCACCCCCTGGGTGCAGGACACACAGAGGGATGAGAGGAGAGCAAGCCTCACAAGTGAGAGGGACAAAGTCTGAAACATGGTCCAGCCACTCCCAGTGGACACCAGAGTGGCTGGGATTTCCCTCATCTTTGGCAGTGCTTGTATAACCTGCCATGTCAGGGCAGCCTCCGATATGTATCTGGCCTCAGCAACACTTCAGCTGCTCTTGGAAGGCTTATCTCTTTAACTGGGATAGCTTTCATCACGCAGCAATGACACCCACCTTGGTTTTTACAGGGCTGTTTCACCAGAAGCTGACAGAGGTGTTGGGAAACCTGATGATTCTAACAGAGTTTTGCAAGTTTTATACCCCAGGGCAGGTTTTATATATTCTCTGCTCATTTATAGTAAATAAATTTGTTTTCCCACCTGCCTTTTCCTATGCCATTCCCTATGAAGCTGCATGCTTGCACTCAATCACTGTGAGAAGCTGATTGTGTGTTCCCTCCTCTCCAGGAGGAAATTCCCAGCTGGACACAGACAATGATTTGCTGATTAAGATGGGAAAAAATGGGTGCAGAGTGTATAATTCAGATCTGAATCATGATGTCCTAAGGATTTAGTGAGGAACTCTATTGACACATATGAGTGTTCAGAAGTTAAAACCATGTCGTGGGGGCTGTTCAGTGATTTTGCAGAGCTTCTGGTGGGAGCCAGGGTGAGGGGAATCCCCCTGGTGATTTGTAGTTTTGGAGGAGGAGGATTAGAGCTGCTGCACTGCCAGGAATTTGATTTCTGGCCACAGCTGTTTATTCCATCTCATACTGTTCTCCCTCGCAAGGCAAACCCACGCCTCCTGAAGAGGCTACAACACACATTGCTTATTTTTACCACATCACAGAAATGTCTGACTTGGTGCTCTCACTGTATTTTTAACGCTTGCCAATTCTAACACCTCAGATATAAAACTTTCAAACCATCCTCTGCCTGGCTCTTGCTTTTCAATTTGAATTTTCCCTAGCAACGGAACGTGCCCCGAAGTATTTCCAACGAGAGCAGCTCTCATCTTAACAAACGAGAAGACCTTGGCTCTGTATGATATATGCCCTAGTTAAAGTAAACAATAACATTCATATTTTCCTGTAGGCTGCACCAGAGCACTGGTCAACCATTCAGTAAGTAGCCCATATTTCTTATTGCAATTTATGGCCTTGAGATGGACAGGAGCTAATGTAAATGTCCTGAGCTTTTGTGAGGGATGGTGCAGGGCACATAATGGCTTTGCAGTTACCTATGCTGAGCAGATACACAGTTCACTGATCTGTTAAGCACTTTTGAGATCATGCAGCGTGTAAAAAAATACTATGTACTTGTAAATGTCAAGAGGAGTTACTGCTATTTATAGAAAAGGAACTGTTTTACTATTTCCAGTTCCGTGGAGCAAATATGCTGTATACTTTAGGGTTCAGCTCCAGCAGCTCAAGTAGTTTCCGTGTGGATCAGATTTTTAAGGTCATAAATTGATTGAGATGACCCTGGCAATTCAGCACTGTGTCTGGGTCTTTTAAAGAAAGGAAAGGCAAGTGACATTTAACAGTGGAAAAAAAAGCAAAGCAAAGGGAAAGGGGGGGGGGAGGGTGTAATATAAAAATAAAAACCAAAGCATGCACATTTCATCAGTTAGATTTCATAAAGAGCTTGATCTTGCAAGGTCTCTTTTGCAAAATATGCCTGGGCGTATGAATTTGTAGGCTAGTCCTGAACACCAAACAACTCACTCACAGGACTTGCCAAACGCAGAATCAAGTCAAGCAAGAAAAGGAAGGATCAAGTCTGACAATAAACATGCGTTCTGGAAATCATGACTCCCTAATTTAATGCACCACATGGAAGGCTTTGCATTTTAATTTATCAGTTTCTTTTTAATTGACCAGATTAATTATTTCCACCTTGCCATTTGGCAGGTAGGTCACTGTTCCTTTTCACAGCATTAATGAACTAATTCCGATTTTCCCCTTGTAATTAAACATGCGAGTTCCAGAGATCACGTTTATAAATTGGCTTGGTGCACAATAAAATTTACTCATTATTAAATGAAATGTAGTATCATTTCCCATGCCAAAAGGGATTTCTTTTCTTTGCATTTCTCCACCAGCAAAAAACATGACAAGAAAAACATCCCCTCAACTCTGCACTTTTCAGCCAGTAATGAAAACGGGTAAAATAAGATTACCAGCTAAATCCTGAACACCCACAGGCATCCCACAGGCACACCAAGCTCAACTACAAATGTGAAAGCAATTGAAAGTTTCACATTATCAATGTTTTATGCCCTAATCAAGGTCTCTCGTGATCAGGTCAAAAAGGCAAGAGTTGGCAGTGTCCTGCTATGTTTGCTGAGGAGGATGCACTGCAGCTGGCCCATTAGCTTTAGCTGCTTGCTTTAAGAGAGACCGGAGGAACATTAAGGCTCGCTCACTGCAACCAACACAAGTCAGACTCACTGGGGTGGGCTGTTTTGGGGTCCACCGCACTTGCAAAAGCTCATCTGAACTCTTAACTTGCCCTCTCAAATTGTTGTGCTTACATGCAAGCTTTTCCTGTCCTTAAATGCCACTGTCCAGTGAATTTATGTAACGGCACCTGATTCAGGTAGAGCCTGTATCTCGCTGGTTGCACTGGCTAGACACACACTGGAGATGTGAAAACTGGAGTTGTAATGACAGGAAGAGGAAGCAGCTGAGGGCTTTGTACAGGAATAGGTCTGAAAACACACTACAAACAATTATCTGAAAACATTTTGTATTTCTAATGAGTTCATAACAGTCAGGCTGAAGACCCTTTTATGTTCTGATGTTAGGGACATGACATCAAAACACGATGATGTGAGTAGTGAATTTAGGTGTCTAAAAGACACCTAGAGATTGCATTTCAGAGTCAAGTCCGCACCCCTACACACACACACAATTTAAAATCCTCTCATGTATGTGCTGGCACTGAACATACCTGCATTTCTTCAGTCAGAGTCTGGGCAAAAAACAAAGGGTTTTCACCATTCCCAGCCAACTAACACATCTGATATTTTTTAAAAATACACACATCACCTGGCTGTGAGGCAAAACTAGAAAAAAAATAGAATGCATTCCTATGTTTGGAGAGGGAGCAATAATGTTCAGTCTGTCTGTGTGTTCTTGTGCATGTGAGACAAAGGCAGCATCTGTAAATGTTTCCTTATCGAACCCCTTGCCTTTCTCTAGCAGTCAGTGCAGCTATCACAGTGCTCAGATGGCGAGTGCAGAGTAAAGGAGAACCGCAAGGATGGCAGAGAAAGAGGAGGAAAGCTAAAGGAATTGGAGAAGGTCAGTGGGTGCTAGAAAGTGCTAGAAACTATGATACTAGTGCTGTCCTGGGAAAATAAGTATCCCAGTCACCAGAATTGCAGCTGCCTGAGTACAAATGTGGCTTACAGCTCTCGTCCCTTTCTGCTCCGCTGTGTGCATCTGAAGCCCAGCTGTTACAAAACACTGGTCTTCTCTCTGCATTTTTTCTCCCCACAAAGAAATAGGCAAATACTTAAACATATAAAACAGCCTTAGGAGTTGTTCTCTGTGCATCTGCAAGACTGAGATTAATTCAACAAGATTGTGAATAAAAACACAGCAACTGGTATTTCTAATTCCATTTCTCAGTGGAAAGCTTCTAGTAACAGTTAATAACTAAGTCATACTAATCAACTCAGTGACAAAACCTCTAAAGTATGTAATATAACATAGTTTCTGATTTTTTTAATGGAACCTACATGTTGCAATCTCCTACTCTAGAGTCATAAAACTTTATAGTCTTCTCTTTTTGTCTACTGAGATTTCAGGTGTTTAACCACTGACTTCCACCCAAACAAAGTCTGAAGCAACAATAATGCTATCCATGTGCTGCAGTAAATGAGCATTTCAGCTTGGCTGGCAATGACAGCTTTTACATATGCAGACAGGCACAGCAGTCCAACTTCTGCCCTCCAGTGAGTGTAACTTCACTGCAACATTCACAGTCATCAGTGGAATTACTTCTGATTTCCTTCTGTGCAACTGAGGAAAGAGTTTGGCCCAGTTTGTATACATTATGGAGAGAAACCTAGAGGACAGTGGCAGTTCCTGCTTAAAGCATAGCAGGAATCACAGTGTTGGTGAAGAAAAGCATGCAAGCTGTGATTGCAGCCAGCAGCAACATTGCCATGGCCTGCTGTCCTCAGGCAGTTCTTGAAATGCCTGGAAGTTTGGTTCCTTGCCCACTGCATGTGGGACAGAGGCATGTTATAGCAATTGTGTCAAATGACTTTCCAATTTGACTTCAATTCTGAGGTACCTCTGGGGAGAGACAGTGGTGGTGGTGGAGGAGAAGGGACAGCAGATGGGAACCTGAAACAATCAAAGCTGTTTCGTGCTCTCCTAGCACCCCTCTGCCCATGTATACAATGCCTTGTATTATGTTGAAGCCTGGAAAGTTTGGTAATAAAAATGCAGCAGTTCACTTAAATAAACTCTCCAGGCATAGGAATGTAACAAAACTAGAGAGTCACCTAAACTCATTATCAGTACCAACTAGCTGTAGCTTTGTTGCAGTGATAAAGAGTCAATACAAATACCCATAATTTCTTTTCCATGTCTTATCATGT
The DNA here is from genome assembly GCF_964237585.1 of Gallinula chloropus. Taxonomy (NCBI): domain Eukaryota; kingdom Metazoa; phylum Chordata; class Aves; order Gruiformes; family Rallidae; genus Gallinula; species Gallinula chloropus. The sequence continues at coordinate 24,511,391 of NC_140090.1, read as the reverse complement.
AAGACCGGTCCAGGGACCCTTCTAACAAGCACAGTCCCACTGGCCATAAGGAAATCTTCACTTGCTAAAGTTCTCCTCCTCCACACTGGATTTCCTTTAGGTGGTAATAGAGACCAGCCACAACACTGATAGTGCCATTACATATTATTGCAGCTCCAGTCAAAAAGCCTAACAGCACTTTCAATAAAATAACTTCAGGGGTTTGGAACCTGATTACAAAAACTCATCTGAGGCTGAAAATTCATGCTCTGGCACTAGAGAATGCCAATAAATAAAGAAAGATAGAGATTAAAATTTCAAAGTAACAATGCAGAGAGAACAAAAACAGAGCTAAGCTGGAACTGCACAATTTAGATTCAGTTCTGCAAAGCTCACGCTTCTGTTTTCTTCATTCAGTCCTCTGTAGGAAAGATGAACTCTGGAAAAGAGCTGCCTTAAAACCTGAGGAATTTGTACTATGAAATCTTTGTTTAGATTTTACCATCACCCTCCCAAATCTGCAAGTTTCCCAAATTTCCTGGAGTTATGCCACTAAAATTAAAGAACAGCTTGTCCTTTTCCATTGAAAATCTCTGAGTGTTTCAGGTAGGAGAAGCCAGTGTCCTCCTTCAAACTCCATTACATTCCCATGTTCTACCTTTAAGTATCAGTTCTTACTATTCACTAAACACCAGCAACAGGCAAAACGAAGGCATCCTAGTTTGAAAGGAGAAGCTTAAACTCTTCCATATGGATGTAGATACTCCAGAGTGGCTTTTCACAGTCTGTCAGTCCCCACCAACTACTTTGACACCAGGGAAGATCGGCCAAAGCCTGCAGCACACAACCACTGAAAGAGATCTAGACAACCCCACTCGCTTTCTTGTTTACGCACCCACATGACTAAGCTAATCTCAAACAACTACAAAATCCACTCACAGCTATTCCCCCCAAAATAGTTTCCCTTGACACTAATTATCTATTCCTCAGGTATCATCACTCTCATTTCATGCCTGAGTTTGGGGCCAGGTGTAGTCACCAAGCCTGGTGAAACAACAGAAGTGTCTACTCCAAAACAATAAGGCAGGTTTCCCTGTTTGCCCCACATATCAACAATTGAGTCTTCATGCTGCAAGTTATGTGATTGGAAACAGCCTGTGCTGTGTTGAGCTGAAGGGAGGAGGGACAGTGCACAGGGCACCTGCTGAGAAAAATCCTCTCTTTCTCACAGCAGCCTACATGCCATGGGAAACCTGGATGCAGAGAGGCAGCTGCCCCCATGGGCATATGGGGTCAGAACAGGCTGAGTACAGTCCTACTATAGCACATTTGTATGGTATAAACAAACTCTAAAATCAGGTTTTGGGAGGTTATTGATGCAAACTGCCAGGTTCCCGGTTATTTTGATTTAGCTGTAGTTTATTTCAGCCTAATGGGAGTATAATTCCCATCCAGAGGAAAGAAACATGTTGGGGTGTAAGACTAATACAAAAGGAGACTTGAAATACCCACTTGGCTTTTTCCTGGAAGGCAATTACACTCTACTAGTAAGAAAAATTAGAAAACACTCATAGAAAAGGAAAATAAACCCAAAAGGGCAATCCCCATCATTGGGCTGCTTCTAGATCTTCTGATCCCAATTAGTTTGCCTGAAAACCTACAGAGAGCTCTTGTGATTTTACATAGTTGGACCCATCCTCACGCCTGGCTTACCGCACCCCCATAAGAGCACATTATTGCCTGGGTACGGCTCAAGGAATTAGCAGTGGGATCCCTGCAGACAGGATTGAAGTCACTCCTGCCAGCTTAGTTTCCACAGAATTTCATATCCCAAGATCTTCCACTTCTCAAACCAACAGTCAAACTGCAGCTTTTACAGAGGAATAAAGATTTTGACTAAACAGGTTTCGTTCTGCTCTCAAGTAAACAGATGATCTGGTACCTTTTCATTCAACTTCTAATACTGTGCAGGCACAGGCAGGACCTGAAATCAAGCTCAGCTCTATCTGAGGAGTCAGGCAAGAAATACTGAGCTACTTCAAGTCCCAAACCAGCTGCTGGAACTCAAGGGTTGTTTGTGCCTTCTGCCAAGACTGACAGAAAATTCCCTTTTGTTTTCTTCCCAGGGCAGTTTTCCACCACATGCATTAATTCAAGCACTGGGCCAGGCTTGACAGAGGTGACCAGGATGTGGTCAGGGAGGACCTGGCCCTTGCTGGGGCCACGCTGTAACTTGGCCTGAGGAGGAGGATCTCATCACATCAACAGGCACCAGGGAAGGGAAACTTTGTGCTTAAGTGCAATAGATATTAAAAGACCTGAAATTCAAACGTAAGGAAATTAAAATCTTTAGACTCAGCATGGAAGCTATTTAAGCAACTTGAATGTAATCATGGAAAGCACACACACACAAAAAAAAGGCGTGTATGAGGGGGAAGGAGGCAGGAAAGTATGGGGGAGAGCAATAAAATGGTTAAACGGCAAGATATTGTTCAAGCCAAACAGGTGTCTCTCAAAAAATGAAAACCCAGCCCAACTGAAGCCAATAGAAAGGGAATACAAACTAGAACAAATAAAATGTCAGGGCATGAAAGCTAGGACGGCTGAGAGCGATTATGAACAGCCAATAATGAAAGACATAAAAATAAATAACTAGAAATTCTTTTAGCAAATCAGCTGGTTTGCCAGAGATTAGAAGCAGCATTTCATAGGAAGGAGACAGCAGAGGAGCTGCGTGATTTCTTCACATCAGGGAGAATTTAAAGAGACACCTACTGCAGCTGTAGCTTTACCCATTGTTAAGCTGAGAAGCCGTCAGAAGAGTGGTTAATGAAACAGCCCGAAACACTAAACCACACGGGTGCAGGAGGAGCAGCATGTTCCATATAAAACTGTGCTCCAGCACAAAAAGCTAGTTTCCTCCCCTGTGGTCGTTAGTGTTGCCACAGTAAGTATGAGCATGTTTATTGGTGTGAACTGGAAAGGTTTGAGTGATAACATAGGGTGAGATGATTCATATTAGCACTCTTTCAATAGCACTTCTATCCAGGAGAGAACAATTGCCATTCAATATTGCTTTGGTGGTCCAAAAGCACACAAGTCTCCTTTCAAAAGCACAGGGCCCTTCAATGGCAAAGCTACTTCCCACTAAAAGTCCACTAAAAATTGTGATGAATGGCATCTTAAGTAGTGTGTCTTAACACCACTGACCTTCCTTCCTACCTTTTTAGATAACAAGTAAATACCTGATATCAACATCCTGTCTGAAAAAGAGACCTGCTTACAAGATGTTTTTAAATTTTGGCTTTTCCTAATATTCCACATACATCTGGCAATATTAGCTTATCAGTAAATTCATATGAACATGAGGTCTGCTACCGCGTTGATTATATACTGTAAGGCTTAATGTGCCTTCTGTATCCCCTAGATGGTCTAGAAATAAAGCTATCACTATCAACAATATTAAAAATGCAATATGAAATCATAGACGAACGAAATTCTGCCAAACATAGGCAGACAGGCATGTTCTATATCCACTTTCACTCTAATTTCAAATAAGGTGAAATGAAGAAAAGGTGAAACAGACACAGAACATTTGGTCTGCATATTTGAAGAAAATAAGGGTTTCTGCATAATAACTTAAGATCCTCATACCTGCAGCATTTGGATTGAGTTGTGGTGGCCACAAGGCGTGATTCAATTTGTTTTTAAATTCCATTTTGCCACACTGTAAATGCAGTCACTGCTACAGGTCTCAGTAAAAATCAAAAGGTGGGGTGGGTAGGCAGACATATGGATAAAATATTCCCCTGCGATCTATAAATGCAGGAACTGGATTCGAAAGGCACTAAACAAGAAAGCTATCAAAAAAAGAAGGAGGGTGGGTTGGTGAAGGGAAAGAAAAAATTGCCTGTTAAAACCACATAAATATTTATGAGTAGGCAGCTTGTAACTTCTACTTAGTTTCACTGAAACTGAAGGTCCAAAAATCTCTGTTGTTGGAGAGCACAGTCAGACCCACACACATCCAGCTCTGAGGAGGAGTTGAAGAGGGTTCAACTCTGGGAGCTCAACTCAGGACCAGCAGCTTCCTTCCTTGCTACGTGGTCCAGTAGTAAAACTAAGACAGACCAAGCAGAAGATGATTATTTAAATATGTATTTTTAATAACTTCATTTATTCAGGTATTTCCAGTGTCTGAGGATGAGCCAGGCAGAAGCGGGGGCATGAGAAGGCTGCTGTGAGTTGCAGTGGCTGGCTTTTAGGTCATGGCTGAAATCAAAGTAGTCAGGAGAGGACTATAGGATTTTATCATTTGGATCATTTGTCCAAGAAGAGCTGAAAGAGAAATATGGCCCTCTGGGCTAAGAGCTAACCCAAACACTAGAGGATTTTGCCGTATGTTGAAGATCAATAAGAACCTCATCTTTAGCAGGAAGATTATTTGTTTTTAGCGGCCAAGGTCTCCCCATATTCTTTGGGCTTGCCTGTTAGCCTGAAGTGCCACTTAGAAACTCAAAAGCTCATTTCGAATACAAAGCATTGCCAAAAGAAGCCCACCCAGTTTTTGAAGCAGCAACTTTCCTGTTTTCTGTCTGTGACGTGCTATCATCAGCTTACATAGGAAAAGTAAAATGCTTGACATCACTTCAAGGTTGATTGCATCTTGAAATGGAGGGCAGAATATAGTCACATATATGTAAAAACATAGCCCTATACTGAGCCTGTTTACCCTATGTAGCCTTATATACACATATACACCCTATGAAGCCTTACAGAGAGTTTTCAATGTTGTTACCATGCAAGAGGAAAAAGCTTCCACCCAGTAACAGGAACAGATACTTCAGAACAACAAACCACTGTGAAAATACAAAGCCCAATCAGAAAAGCACGTTCCGATGCAGCATGCATGCTTTATGTGCAGGGCACACCAGATAGGGTGCAAAGTAGCCTCAAATTGATTGCTCTGGGGAGTCAAACTACAGAACCAGGTACAGAAACAAAGGTTACACAAGTCCTCAACTTGTGCAGACAGTACGGTTCAGCAGCAAATCCTGCAGTCTGCACTCTTCCATTCATACCATTCATAAGTGGTATAAGAAAAAAAGGTTTAGCTTGTGCTAATAGCCCATTATGAAGCTCTTTTACCTCATTTCATATGAGACTTCAGAATCAAATGAAAAACCTCCAGAGAAAGGTTACTTCTTGTGCAGCCTTTGAGTTGAGAATGCCTGGTTATTGATAGCATTTGTACAATATGTACACACAAAATAGAAAATTCCTGAGGTTACGTGTGAAACTTCATCATGTTGCTATTTCTGAAACACCTATGTGCCAAAGATTAAAGTCAGCTCATCTTGGCCTTTGAAGGAGTGGTTATAAATGGCATGAAAACATATTCATGGAAGACCAAGCCTTCTGATTTGTAAGGTAGTTGGCCAAAATTACCGCCACAAAAGAGAGGGCCAAAAGGGTGATGGAGAATTCATTGCTTCATTGATGGGCCACTCCAAATCATAGTGCCCTGTCATTGCAATTCTTACTTTAAGATGTACAAACCTGACATTTCTAGTACATCCAACTCCACGCTGCTGTTCCCCAGCTTGGCACTCTCAGCAGAAATTGCTGCTACCCAAGATAGACAAATTACTGAGGCGAAAAAATAACTGGCTTACACAGAGACTTCATGAAAAATGTTAACTATGAATCCAGCTGATTTGTTGAGCAATGCTGTGTTTTCATCAGCTAATCTAATTGTGCAAAGCCTTCTGTATTAGAATCGGCCAAATCACAACAATCGCATTTCAAACGCGCGCGATGTGTTTATAACTCTCATGAGACACACTGTCCACTCCATTAAAAATAACAACTTTTGTAGTTATGCATGCTAAAGTATCAGTAATCAAATCTCATGCTTCATGGTGTAAGATGATCACTAGAAGTGTCAGGAAGAAATTATTCCCCTAAGAGATGGCACAGCAAGATATGTTTGTTGCCTTTGAATCATCACATGTTGTCAGTAACAGCATACTTGTGTGTTAGATCATCGATCCAACAATTTGTTATAGCAAATTCTATCATCTGATGTTCAGCAAATCAGTCACTTCAAGACCAGCAAAATATAAATCTGCTTTCACCACAAAGTAACCAGCACTAAATTTTGAGACGGTGAGGAATGCAAGCCTGGCTCCAGTGCAAGGTTTGAAGAAAAGAATTTACTTCTAGAACTGGCTGAATCCAAACTCCACATCTAAAAATCTCTTCAGGTTTTTTGGGCATCAAGATTTGACTCTGAAATTTGCTACTCGGGTGCCGATCTCTCAATATATTGTAAGTTTTCTGCAGCCCTTTACAGCTGCCCAAGTTAAGCAGAAAACATACAAGGGAAACTGCACTGGAGTAATCTGAATGATTGAATTAATTTCCCTTTGTCCCTTGCTTTTATGACAAATTCTCGGGAAATAAAATGTAGCAGAACCACCACTCCCAAACCAGACTAACACTGTGTAACAGCTGGAAGCAGGCAGGGGGAGGATTGCTGACCCAGTGGCATATTTCACACCTCACATTAGCCTTGTTTGCCACTGATGAGGTCTTGGTAACTACAGGAGTTGAGACATAATCTGTAGTTGATGGGATCCTTCCCAATAGATGAAGATAGCAATAACAGAGACGCATGATTTTTGTCACTGTAACATGGATGTTAGTTTCTGGTGCCATCTGTGCACTAATCCTACCATAAGTCTGGTATTTTAAATTCTTCAAAGAAAATTTCTAGGAGAACCAGAGCTTTTGCTTTTTGGTAGATCTATCCTAGTGCTCTACAAATTACCATTGCAAAACTGTCAGATTTCTTAAAATTAAAATAGATTGCTAATTCCTGGTAGTGCCTTCAGAGCAGCATTTTATTATCACCCTAGCACTTCTTGCTCATGCTGGCTGCTATTCAAAATCACCTTGGCATCAGAGTCCTGGACTGGCTGCAGCTTCTCATCACCTGGCATCAGCAGTCTGGAAACAGTCCTTTGAGATAAATGACCACCATGCCAAACAGCAGCATAAAACTGGACAATAAAATGTTTTTCTTTCAAGAAGTAATTCTGATGCTGTGAAGCTTTTGCCTCACATGAGGCAGAACCATGGTTTGGTTTTCAGAAGAATCACAGACAGGCTTCCAGCTCCCTGCCAGCAGGCGCCCCACTGCCTCAACATTGCACCCACCTCCTCACCCAGCGCTTGGTTCCCATCATCCCACAGCCCCCTGTAAAATGGAAAGACATCTTAGTGTTTCTAGCCACACACTGGGTTGTGGGCAAGGAGTCACCTGATAATGTACACTAACCTGCATTGCCTGCAATTTTACACCTTTTTTTTGGCAATTAAGAAATAAAAAATGGCACATTTGGTATCACAACAAAACGAGCAGACATAATCCAAGCTATAACCCATGAAAATGGCAAAAAAGCAGAGACAGATGCAGGAGGGTTTGTCTCTGCAGAAACACTAATACTCTTGGTCCTAGCAGCATTACACTGGCCTAGCTGAAAATGCAGTTTTGCCTGCCACTGCCAGTCCTGAGGCTGGGTGTCGGTCACGGCCCTGCACATCCATCCGTCCTGGTGTATGGTTCTTACAGCTGCTGCTGGCTACCAGGGCTAGTAGTATCTGGCAAAGCCAATCTGATCTGTAGAGAACTGCAAAGCCTTTCTGTCAGCCCACCCACGCTGGCCAGAGCTGGCAATTTCATTGTTTACACAAAATACCTTTTGATTAATGGTTAGAGAAATGAAAACTGTAGCATATGTTGTTCTCCATATAAAACATAAGTCTGTCAGACTTATAGCGCATCTGGGCAGGAAAGGGGGACACACAAAGATTTATTCCTTCTATTATATCTTGTACCCCTGTGTTTTAAGTTTGAGCTCCCTCCATCATTTCACTTACTACTCTGGGCCAATTCAGAGAAGACATCTAAACGTGGTCTCCGCAGCAAACCCCACCAGGGTGTCAGAAAGCAAGAAGAAGGTGGTGGGATATGTTCACGCTGACAGACCAAGCGGTAAATCTTCAGTAGAGCTGGTCCCGGGCCCAGGCACAGCTGGGACACCTGCTGGCAGCAGCCGATGAGGATTCCAGACAAGGCTTTGGTTTCTCTTGTTCTTCAGGGAACTGAGGAAATGGTTTCCTTGCTAGAGGAGCTTTCTGGAAGTCCTGCTTTATACACAGGACTCTGAGCATCTGGCGCACATAGGCATTGAAAGGCGGCGTTGCCACCTCTGCTTTGTGGGGTCTGTCACGCTGGTTGGTCTCACAGCCAACCTTGTATCACACCTGTACACCTGGTATTTACACATGCTGACCTGGCAGTTCTGTCTGCCTGGAGAAAAAAGGAGAGCAGCCCTCACCTCACCATGCCCCCAGGGAAAGCTCTCTGTGGTGCTAACACCCCAGCCCACCCAGGAGGATGCAGAATTGCCCACTCAAATAGGCTAGGTTATCTTCTTCTCAAGTCCTATTTGAAGAGGTCATAAGTTAATAGTTCTGAGACTACATCCAAATTTGCACTTTCTAATTACATCCCATTTTCTGTGAGATAAGAACAGCAGTGCTGGGTGTGTGACAGCACAACAAACCAAGACTAATCCCAGGACCTGGTGGAGACAGTGAAGTCCTAGCTCCCAGTGCACTTACATAAACCCAGCAAGATGTTTTTGTGCACTCCTTTCATTCAAGGGAAGAGAGAAGAAACACTCCCAGTAAGGCATGGCCAGGTCCCATGCCAACCCTAACAGACCAGCTCTACAACGAGATAGGGCCAGCTGCACAGGAGACTGTCAGATCTGGTGAGAGATACCCAGATCTTTTCCCCAGATAACACAGTTCAGATAAAAGAGGAGGGCTCAGTGTAGGGAGAGCACAGGACCCAGGAGAGAAAGCTCAATGCTTCATTGTTATTAACACTTGTTATTTTATTAAAGTCTTTTTGCTGCATACAGGCTAGGATAGCAGTTTCTGTGGCATCCTCATAAAGATACTTCTCCCCGAAAAAGGATTAGCGTGCCCAAAAACTTGTCAGTTCCCTCTGCCCCCTCCTCCCAATAAATCAAGAGGGTCTAATAAAAGATATTACCTCTCTCTGCAGATTTTATCTCAGTTATAAATAAGACATTGGGCCATTCTTAGCTGGTATAAATTTTGTGTTGCTGCATCAAAGCCTGGTGGAGTTGCACCCATCTGGCCTATTGTCTGTAATGCAGATTAATAGAGGGACAGGACCCTAAACCAGGTATCTTTCGCCAAACCACAATTTCAGGCACTTCCTTGCCAGTTCCTTGTGCTTGGGGACATAGATCACAGAAAGTTACAATACAGTCAAGAACAAAGTACAAACTTATGTGCAGCCCAAGCATACTAACTGGTGAACAAATCCCTACAATGAACAGAAAGAGAAGAAGCCCTAGAAGGAACAAAGAGACAGTAAAACCCATTGGTATTAACACATTCAAATACACAACAAAGCTAGGACCAGAGAAATTCTGCCTGCTCCCTGGGGAAACACAACATTTATCTGCAAACTACTGGTGTGGCTGCTTTGGGATGCCACACAGCTGAATGTCTGCGTGGCAGAAATCCCACTAAACAACTCAGCCTGGCAGAACACAAGCAAAAGTCTGTGAAAGCAGTGGGACTTAGAGAGGTAAAGTCAAACAGCAAACACACACACACACATTCGATCTGTAGCATAAAGAGAATGAAATAAAGGCCCAAATCAAACCCTAATGCGCTCCAGGACATGACTGCTCTGCTAGGGCCCATTAACACCTCATAACTGTAACCCAGCACCCACAGAAAGAATTATATTTTCATATAAAACAACACAAAAAACAAGCTAAGCTCAACAAACCACTGAAAGGTAAATTAGAGTAGCAAATATATGTCAGCCCTTTCTTTTCTTTTTTTTTTTTTTTAAAGATATGTGACATGAAGCAAGGAAGGCATCCTGAAACTTTGGAAGGGTCAGTTTGGAAAACTGATGGGTAGTCCTTGTTTCAGAGCCAGATACAAGCACAGCTGCTCAATTTGGACCTGAGCTTTTGTATGGGAAGGGCAACATCCCATGAGGGGAAACCTCCTCTTGTGGCTGTGTGCCTTGTTGGCAGCGGGACTGCAGTATGGGGAGAGACTGGGAGAACAAACCTAGAAGCAACTACGGGTAAAACTGAAGGGCTGATCAAGAGAGGTGAGATGCTCTGTCACCTGGGACAGGGAGAGGGGGTAAACCAACAGGCTAGTTCTTCAAATAAAGCTTTTTCCCAGGTATTTTTTAAGAGAACAGTCCTTGCTGATGTTGCAGCCTTGCATTTCATGATTGCACCTCTAATATTTGCCTCAGACAGCAGTGATTAAGAGAACTGCTGTGCCTGTACAGAGACACTGAATATCTTAAAGTTTGGGATCTTCATAGCAGATCCTTTGGCTCAATCCATGAGAGAGATAAAAATAACTGTCAAAGTGGAAGCCAGTGAATTCATGTTTACAGCAAATTGCCCTGTGCAGGCTGAATTCACATCAGAGTTTGTCACAGACAGTTCATTATTCATGGCTGGGCTAGGGGCCCACCAAACATTTGAGGAGTTGCCGGCCTTTACTAAGGCCATTAAAAATGAACAGCAGTAATAAATACTCCTGTTGTTATTCCTCCAGAAGGCCCAAAGGTTAAACGAACTAGGAATCTTCCTCCTCCTTCTCTGACGAAGGTTCCCCAAGATCATGACAGACACTATAAAAGAACTGATGGCAGAAGCTGCCTGACCCCAGCCGGTACTTCTCCAGGGTACACTGACACAAGTACCACAGAGTTTTCTGTGAGATGTTATGATTGCTGTGTACTACACAAGCAATGGAAAAATGAAGGCAAGGACTCCGAAAGGCATTTACTCAAATTAAAAAAAAAAAAAAAACACACAAAAAAGCAGCTTGCTTATTGTGATTAAAACTTCTGTGGTAATCTTGAACACCTTGAACTCATTTCAGAAGACTGCAGTAACAACATCAGATGGATCTTTGGCTGCTGCATGGTTGCTACAGCAAATGCTTTCAAGAACAGAGAAGTCCAGCACCTCTAAGTAAAAACTGCATCATCTACTTGTTTTTCAACATCTTTCTTCTCAGCAATCAAACCTGCACCACCTGGCTTTCTAGTCAGCTAATTTGCTATGTAGTCATAAAATGATCCTTGATATGGAGTTAAATGAAGATTCACTGTCATTTCAGACTGCTTTTGGATAGTGCTGGAGAAGACATCAGCTTCCTTGTCCGATATGTCATGCCAGCAAGGCTAACAGTAGACAGGGGCAGCATTATCAGTCAGAAAGTGCTTACCTGAAGTGCTAGGCAATGAGCTTGCCTGCTCTGCCAGTGAGCAAGTGGGCAGCTTTTACAGTATCTCCAAGCTATAAAAAGGTTGGATTCTTTCTGAAAGTGGCTCAGGAAGGAAACAGACCAGTTTTTTACAGAAAGAGTGGTGAGGTGCTGGAACAGGCTGCCCAGAGAGGTAGTGGATTCCCTATCCCTGGAGGTGTTCAAGACCAGGTTGGATGGGGCCCTGGGCAGCCTTGTGTAGATCCAGGCCTGGAGGTTGGTGTCCCTGCCTGTGGCAGGGGGGTTGGAGCTCTATGATCCTTGGGGTCCCTTCCAACCCAGACCATTCTATGATTCTATGATTCAAACTGCAGAGTCACACATTACTTACAGTTACAGGCCAGAACATCCACTTCAGTCCAGGGTAACCAGTTTGAAAATAATCATACACACATGTGAAGGAAGGGAGGGACCAAGAGGCTCACATGCCACCCTGAACACCCACTGTATTGATTTTTAGGTCAGACCCAGAGCCCACCAGGCAGGCCTCTGCTCCAGCCACAGCTTACTGCACTGGTTTGACATACAGATCTCATTATGTTTACATGGGTACTTTTTGGTTGAGGTTTTTTTGTTTGTGGTTTTTTATAGGAAGGAAAGAGGTTAAAAAAAAAAGAGGTAAGATTGCAAGTATTGCCAGTCACTTCACAATACATTTGTATGTTTACACACGTGCCTGAACTCTGCCACCCTTAGCCCTCACCAGCCTCCTCAATGCTTTCACTGGGGCTGCTGTACAGACAAAACTTGGGTGTTTTAACTGTGGAGCTATCCACGAGGGATAAGGTTAGAGCTACCAATCCAGCTTTTCTTAGCAGAGCACACAAATCACAGCAGAAGTGCAGCCCTGTGCAAAATTCCCATCTAAGAAACACGGGTACAACCAAAACTAGCTGTTTCTGGAATCCAGTGTGGACTTTGCGAATACTGTGCTAAGCAGAGGGTTTGCTCACATCCCCCAGTTTTCCTAGGCATTTATTTTTCCTGGGCAAACACTTAAAGTAATTGAACACTTAAATGTACCTGTACTCACCACAGCATTCAGCTCTGTTCAGCTGGGTTTAAAAGTACCCTATCTTTGGTGAACAAAACCTGAAGCTAAGAGCCACTGGTATATTCAGTGTGTCGCAAAAACATCACTGCACAGAACAAGATAGCCTAATTTCAAGCTTATTTGCATTCTTAATTGAATATTTGGATCCAAAAATCTTATCCAACATTTATACCATTTTTCTTCAACTATCTCAAAGGCCTTGCCAAATCTATAGCAAAACTTGCTTGGTCTTAGATAAGAAACAAGTACGTGTTGCACCAAACATTAACACATTTAAATCAGAATTGGCAAGCTTAAATTTGGGATAATTGTGTTTCCTTCTTTGTTTGTGTCTTATGCAAAGTGATTGGCGTGAACATTGGCATCTGTCTTTGCTTTTAATCTGTTTAAAACTTCATTGGCACAGTCATACGAGGTAAGTAAATATTTTTTTCATGAGCCTATAAAACATCATTAGTTTATTTTTTCATCATGTCAGGTTGGATAAGTATCTCTCAGTGCCTGTACATCTTCATGAGGATGTTATTATTTATTTTGATTTAGACTAAACTAAAATGAAGACCTGTCCCAAAGCCCTGGGCTTCTCTGACAGTCTTTAAAATATACAGTAATAAAATTGAATTAACAGGCTCCCTCAGTGATTTCCAGATGGCAGTATGCTGGTAACAGCAGAGAAACCACAAGAGCTTTAGCCTCCTCTGTTCTGCCCCAGCACTGCAGCAGAGACGCATCCTTTACATTTCTCATCCAGAAGTGAAAGGGCCAGAGGGCAGTGGCAATGGGCCAGGTAAGAATGGGATCCTGTTGTCTAAATAACAACCTTGCCCATTCCCAAATGCCAGAGGGGAACTTCAGCTTTGCAGACTAGTGCTTGACTGTGCAATTTTTGAGAAACAATAGCTCCAGGACAGAGAACTCAGCATTTTATCCACATTAATTATGTCTACCAAACTAGAAAACAAATTAGCAACACGATGGTTGCATTACTGAAGATAATCTGTGTTAACTTTCCACACAGACTACCTTGACGTGAATTAAGACCACCACTACATATGCAGGTTACTCCACATTTAAGGAGAGAAGGGTCTACACTGGAATCATCAGGAAACACAAACACAGATCTGCCATAAAGTTCATTTTCCAGCTGATGAATCCTGAGTGCTCCAGAGTAGACAGTCCTGGACTCAGGACACTTGATTATAAATCTTATCTTTTGTCCAGCTGAAATAACCTAAACCATTTCCCTCCAGCTTTATAAACTGGGAAAACAGATAAATTGTTTTCTTTGAATTTATCAAATGCCAGGAGAAACAACAATAGAGGAAAACGTTGTCCTGCACGAAAGCATCTGCCTAACTTTGCCAGTACAGACCCAGTCAATGTCCCTATCACCCAAAAAAACCCAAACAACAAAAACCAAAACCCCCCCAACAACAAAAAAAAAAAGCCACTACCAGAAGCACAGAAATTTTTTCTGATGATACAACCTGCCCAAAACACTCAGAGGAAGAAGAATCCAGAATTGTATCCGCACTGACTGTCCCAATACCTCAAAATGTATTGCCCCTGCAGTCTTTGCTAGCCAAAACTTCATAGAAATAGGGTTGCTTTCAGTTGCAAACAGGTGAAAAAAATACTTATGTGCTTGAAAGCAAGTCCAATACGATGAAAGAGGTGACTAACCTTGCCAGTAAGCACTGGTGATGGCACCACTATACATGCAGAGCAGCATTTTGGACTCATTGCAAGATGTGGGCTTGACCCATTACAATTATTGTCTCTTCAAAGACAACAGTAATTGAAGGGACTTGGTAGTTGCAGGACTGAGACCACAGTTCTGCAAACAAATGGGATGGAGAGAGACAACAAGCGGACTACACGAGCAAAGCTAAGTATTTTTCTGTAGTAAGTTTTCTGTTCCACTCAGGTGATTCTTAGTTTTACATCCATGGCAAACACATCATCTCTCTTGGGTACAAGATGCACATAGCCCACTTACACATCTGCTCCTTCCTGGCTTCAAGCATTCCTGACAGAGCATGCTGGAAAATGCTCTTTTACAGGATCTATAGCTTCTTCAATGCAAAGATAATTCATTCAGAAGAATTCAGAAAGGAAACAAGAATTCTGCCTCCTTAACCCAACAGATCGTGAAGCAAAAGGGAATTCCCTCCATTCTACCTTCAGTAAAGTTAAGCAACACACATTGATATCAACAGGCAACGCAATTCAATCTAACACCAGCGTTTCATTCCTGTTACCACTGCTGTTGAAGTACAGAGAAATGATGTTCTGGATTCTCCCTCACTAGTTAAATGGTTTAATAATAATAGTTAATTAATAGCTAAGCAGCCCTGATGCCTGAAGTCATCCCTTCTCCCTCTTGCTTCTGCACCATGTGCAGGGCACTTGTAGGAGGCTGGATCCCCACCAATCTGCAGGACAGCAGTGGGGGCTCTGCAGCACAAGCAACAGCCTCCTCACGAGGGCTGGGCAGCCCTGGGAGCTGCAGGACAACCCATGGTGGGGCAGAAGCCCAAGGCTTCTTCCTCTGTGCTGAAACAATGAGATCTCTGGGCAACCCTATGTTGCAGTGGTCCCAGGTGGCAGGGAACCAGGGAGCCATAACAAGCTCTCTCTGGTTTGCTTTTGCCAGTATATTCCCCTTTCTTTCTCCATCACATCCCAAAAAGCGAAGGGCATCAAACACACAAGCCACTGTTGCAGTTGGAAAAACACAGGTATGCAACTTAAGTAAATATAACTCAGTTGTACCAATAAAATTGAAAACAGAGAAATGACATGAAAAGAATGTACATTATTTTAAATTGCAATTTTTTATATGTTCACTTTTATTGCCTCACTCTTTAAAATGAATCCAGGACCTGATTTACTTTAATAAAAGTTTAATTTCACATCTTGGTTTCAGTCCTGTACTCTTAACTTTTTCTATGGCCAGCCTTCCAACAGGAAAAGAGCTAGAGCAGCTGGGGAGTTTTATGGGCAGGTTATACCCAAGTCACAGTAGTACAGTAGTTAAAGAGCAAACTCAATTGTAGCTTCCACTGTATAGGAATGCTTCATTCTTTTTTTTTCCCTTTTCTATTTTTTATGTATTGTTTTGAAAAAGCAGCGAAGATTGAAATGCAGCCATTCTTCACATCCAAAAATGTAAGCATGTGTGTTGATATTTCACAGTCACATATTTTGACAGAAACAGTGTACAAAAGAGGGGTGTTTTAAAGGCCAAACCCAGAGTACATAATACACAAGTGACTCACAAGCGGCCCCACAGAAGTCTCCTCTCAGAATGCTCAGCATACCAAGCAAGATTTGCATTAGACTTTTTTACTTCTTTCTTCTAAAAACAGCCAAGTGATTTCAGAGTGCAAAGGTGAGTAACAATTGCTGTCCTTGCTCTGCAGCTGAGCAGTTCCTAACCTCAAGCCAATTCAACATACAAAAAATGAACAGATCCATTAGCAGTCACGTTGGATACACAGTTGGCTGCTTATAAACAAGGACAGAGCTTCATTTGCAGAACGGTTATCATAAGCAACTAGTATCACAGGACAGAAGGGAAACAGCCTCTAAGTCATTCAAGACTCAAAGGTCTCAAATTCAAACCCTGCCTCAACACATCGGAAACAGAAGCAAAAGCCAAGACATACCCATGGACACACAGACACCCTCTGAGGGAAGCTGGACTCCACACAGCTATGCCCAGGTTTCCTCCTGAGCTCCCCATTTCCTTAGAGAAGACCTAGCTCCCCCAGCCCTTCCCCAAGGGCCTGTCTCAACAAGACACATCATACAGCTTCATTTTCCCCCAGGGAGGAGAGCCTTTGCTGCCCTGCTGCCACCTCCAAGCTCCTGTGACCACAGGGGCCTCCTCAGAGCAATGGCAGCCCCACTGCTGATTCCTCCCGCCCTGACCCATACCAGGCACCTGCTCCAAGCCCTCACATGGCTATCAGCAAGCAGCCAGAGAGATATTAAAACCACCAGTGTCATGATAAGCACACCTTCTTACCTCAGTGGGGAACATCCTGCCGGTGTCTACCTGCTCCAGTCACCCACACCACTCTGTGAGGAACTGCTACGGGGCTGCAGGCCCACCCTGCCCCACCCCACAGCAGGGCAGGGGCAGCTGCCCACCCCTACAAACAGGCCTGCAAGGGCCAGGAGAAGGGGCAGGTGAGGGCTGACTCCTCTCTCACACCAGATGCACCAATTTGCACCTCACCTGGCACAGAAATACAGCTGAGATCCATTATTATTGTTAGGGAAGAGGGAGAAGCAGAGTTATTTGCTACAGGGAAAGCACTGAGCGGTCTTTCAACTGGGCAGCCCTGAGTGGTGTCCAACTTCTTTCTTCTTTGCTTAAAAATTCCCTCTTCAGAGTCTAGATCTTTCCTGCTGTGGCTGCTAGGGTAGATGGGGTGTGTGTGCCCACATATGATGGGGCAAAGGCAGATGAGATTTACTCAGGCAGGGATGGCAACAATGAGGAGGACAAAGCTGCCTCTCTCCAGACCAGAATATACACAGCCTGGGCAAGAAAAGCCTGTCTGGAGTAAAATGGCAGGTGTTTGCAAACAGAATGAAAACAGCCCTTGTGAGGAGGCTGTTCGCCCTGTATGTTAAACACCCATGCAGTCCAGCCAGGCAGAGATCAGCAAACCTCTGCTGCCTTGGCATGTGACACCCCAGTCAGCTCCCTGGGAAGTCAGTGCATGCCATTTTGTTTCTGAAGAGCTTATTTGCAAGCAATGAGCAAATCCCACCATTCAGACTCACAGAAGAAGTGCAATGTCACAGTTACAGTTCAAGATGCTAAGTGTCAGCACCAAACACACCGCTCTGCACACAGAGGCTAAAGGCTACAAGCACAATTACTTCTAGACACTAGTCCCTGTGACTGTACAACCTGCTCAGCTCACTATTATGGGAATTTGCGTTTAACTTCAGTGAAATGTACTTGTGCTCAGGCTGCAGGTCTTGAGGATTGCTATAGTGTCTCTGCAATTGCAAATACTCATTACAAATACATCATTCAGCTCAAGGTTCCCTACCCCACCGCTCACAGCTGTTTTGACTTTGCTGCGTGCTGACTGGTCTGCAGCTGTAGCGTATCAGCACTTGGTTTTAAAGCAAACAAAAGAAAACTAAACCAACACTTCTGCTCTTCTATCATTTTTTTCAAAGGATCAGATAATAATCACCCTATCCTTTTTGCAACAGCAACAAGGATAATTCTGATTTTAATAAATAATGCTAGACAGAAGTTGGGTAGAAGGACTCAAAGTTCTGTAGCAGGACTGAGCAAGCCAGCACACAAATGCTGAGCTGTAAACACCTGAACGTTTTCTGGCTACTCAAGGCCAGAAATGTAGGAGAATCTTATGTGAGCTACTGAAAAGAACAGGAAATAATGTCATGTTTTATTCATGTCCACAGAGCGGCACAAGGCTTTACAAATGAAGAGACAGTGATTTCCTCTCATCGGCCTTACAGTACTAAATTGTAACCAAGGCAGCAGATTTGTTACCGTACTAAATTTATTCTTTCTCTATAGTAACCAGGTCCCTTCTGCCTGGCTGTTCCTACCAGATGTTCATTTCAGTGTAATGAACAAGACACTGGCTTGCACTGCCCTTGCTCTGTTTTCCCTGTTAACAATTCTCTTTGCTTCCTGGTCACTATTGTGTTAGCAATAAGTCATGCAACAGACAGGTGAAGCTGTACAAAGAAGTTTTTATTAAGCTTGCTGATGGGCTGGGCTGCCCGCTGAAGCTTTGCAGATGGACAGCCTCTGCATTCCAGGTTGCAGTGCTAACCTTCCCACTGCGCAGGAGTAAAAGCCTTTGTGAACCTTTCTCTGCTGCACCTCTGGCAGCAGTCACTCATCTCCTCATCCAGGACAGTAAATCCTGCTTCCTCAACCACATTCTGGGTAACAACATAGGACTCCACACTTGTAAAGCCAAAGAACTTTTCACCAGGAGAACAGCCAGGACTTTGCTAAAGCACAGAGACGTAGCTTATTGCAGCCTTCTTCCAACACCTCTTCTCTTTCCCCTCCCTTCTCTCTCCCTGACCCCTTTACACAGCTTGTTCTTGACCCCTGCAGACATTTTTAATGCGATGCTTTAAAGGGATCTCACCTCTTAAGAAGAAGGGTATCCGTTATAATCTGAGGCACTTCTGCACATACAAACTGAGCTCCAGTACCAACTGAAGGAAGCCAGCAGCTTCTGTTCTTCAGGTTCCTGCATTGGAATATGCTAACCTGGGAAGTGAGCACAGCTGACAACAGGAGCATAACAGTTACAAGCATGGACAGAGAAAGACAAAGCCTTCATTAAGAAGATCTAAATTTAAAAAAGCATCACTGACTGGAAGAACAGTGTTGTCCTGTACTCTCAGAAGCAGCAGTACTAAATCCGCCAGTTTGTCTTCTGGCTGACACACTCAAAGCATTTTAAGGGTCCACAAACCATCACAAGGCAGAGAACATTGCCCTTCTAACATGGTTGTATACCAACTAATATTTGGGGTTTTACCACATGGATTCTCTGGTGTCAACAAGGGTCAAGATGACATTTCAGCTTTTATCTTTCTTGCCAGCCCAAATTAGGGTTGGTATTTTCCACAAAAGTCACAAAAAAATGAATACAGTGAAACTTCTCTCTTGTATGAGTCTGGCTGAAGCAGTCCACGAAGCTTAAAAGCTTTGGTGGGGACAATGAGGAGCAAACTAAGCAGCAGAGAGATTGCATTTTATTTGTTTTCCTAGAAAATTTTGCTAAAGCCAAAATTGCCCTGAGCAAGGCAAGGAACTATGGGACTATGTTCTAAGCCGATAGCATAGTCAGCATCATACTTAAGTCTTGTCAACAAGTGTCATTCTAACCCTGAGATTTTCATGTAGCATTCAGCTCCCCCACATCTTCCTTACATTTGCTTTCTAACATTAGCCAGATTTACTTTCCTTAATGACCAGCTTTTATAGCCTGGTCTCCATGTGTATTTACGCAGCTGCAATGTATTTGCTAGGTGAGCATGTGTGTCACTTCATGTTTCAGAAGGGCTTTTAACCCTCGCCTCTGGGCAGCCAGGATTTCCTGCTCCCCAGCAGCAGGAACAGAGCGAGACAGGAAATAGCTGCTGGCTGCTGCCACGGGCTGGGAGGGAGAAAGGTCAGTGGCTGTGTTTGTACCTCCTCATTCCTTCTACATCCTCAGGCTTGTGTCTCGTCAAGACTGCATTTATCAATGCCGCTATCAATAAGCAATTTATGAAGAACTGAACTTATCAAACTGCCCTCCTATGTTTGCAGTGTTTGCTGAACTTTGAGTATGTAACATCAGTGCCATACATTGTCTTCTAACTGCTTTGAACATGATGTTGCTGAGCTAGCACTGACTGGTGCAGTAGCAACACCAGATAACCAGATGCTCAGTGTCACCCATGGGAGCAGCTTTATCTAGGCCCTGCCTTGAGAACGGCCACTTTATGTTTTGCTTTGTAGAAGCATCGTGGGAGGTCATCCACACTAGTGCCAGCCACATGATACTCAAGTGCAAAGTTGTGACAATCATTTGACGTTCCTCAACATTAGAAAATATAGGTTTAATTTAAAAATGTCTTTTTTAAACAAAAAATGTTTTTCACTTATTTCCTAATTTGATCCGAAGTCCTAGAAGCATCCATTACCTTAAGCTGCACACAATTGCAGTTACATCACAGAGTTTTGTCCATCATCTTTCTGTGTACCTACAGCTTCACCGTCATGATCAGTGCTTCCATCTTATTCTTTAAAAAGCTGCTCTAAAACTTTATAGCTGGCGTGGTTTTGCCCCAGCTGAGAGCTGAGCACCACACAGCCACTCACTCTCTAAGAGGGAGAAGGGGGGGGAATTGTGGGAGGAGGAAGGGAGGGAAAAGAAAACTAATAAACCAAAAACCTCGTAGGTTGGGATAAGGATAGTTCAGTGGGATAGCAGAGATAGCTATAATAATAATAATAGGACTTTATAGCAAAATATGCAAAACTGGTGATACACAATTCAGTTTCTCACTGAACAGCACAACTCAGGCCATACAGCTCAGAGCCATCCCAAAACTGGACTGTCTCCAAAAACTGTGTGTCCCGGAGCTGAGTGTTCCTCCCCTCACCAGCCTCTCTTTATGCTGAGCATGATGTAATTGGCATGAAATACCTTCTTTGGCCAGTTTGGGTCACCTGTTCTAGCTGTGCCCCCTCCCGACTCCCTGGGTGCCCCCCCCCTTCTCGTTAGCAGGGCAATATGAACAACTGAAAAGTCCTTGGCTGCTTGGCAACAACTAAAAACATCAGTGTGTTATCAGCACTGCTCTCATCCTAACTCCCAAACACAGCATTCCAGAGACTGCTAGAAAGAAATTAACTCGATCCTAGCTGAAAGCAGGACAACAGCACTAAAGTGAATACACTTATTTCAAAGGTGTTACATCCCCATACATGGGGACTATTGCATACTGCCATGAAGGCAGAAATAGGCTGAATGCATCTCAAAACATTATAGCAGAGTTTCCAAACAGCCAATGGAAACAAATTTAGCTTTATTCTGAATCAAACATTCATAGTTTCCCATAAGAGTGCAATGCATTGTTTTCCCAAAGTGCAAAAACAAATTAATAAAGATTTCACAGCCTTTCAGTAGAGGTACCTATTATTGCAACTTATATAGGTAAACATTGCAAGTATTTTATCCCACACAATTTTGAAACAATTTATAATTTCAAAATGACAGCATGAGTATTTATCAAAGACAGTATGGCACACTTTTTTTTAAAAATATCTCTGTTCTTGAACACCACAGAAGACCTTAAAGCTGAACATGAACAGAACCACCTGCCAACTCTGGTCTCCATGATGAGCCTAGGGAAAGACATCGATTTGTCTCCAAGGTAATACGGAATTTTGAATCAGTGTTGGGATGACAAAACCATAATCAGTGAGCCTGTTTTATTATTTACACTAACAGTGTAAATTATAGGAGTTCAGGTCCAACTTCCTACAAGTCTTATTTTAAGCAAAGGGAACAATGATGGGATCCAGTTGTCATCCTGAGACAAACATCATCCAACATCTTCAAATTGAGACTATCTAGATCTAAGTAAAAATACCACATTTTTATGTGGCTAAGAGAAGGGAAACAAAATACTTGGCTGTCAGGCAGTTTTCCTCTTTCCTCTGAACAAATACACAAAAAATTGGTAAATATTGAAAGAGTTATAGTTCTATGGATTGAATCATGTCATTACTTCACCTGTCTCCTGCATACTCTTACTTCTGCAGTTTTTTAATAATACTTGAAGAAAATGCACCAGTGTAAGACAATCCAACGGCTCTTTCAAACAAGATCTAACTCCAGCCATTTTAGCTTAAAGGGCATAAAAGCCTCATAGCAGTAAGTAACGGATATAACTGAGAAATACCCCTTCTGCTCACATGCGGTGCCTTCTTGCACACAGAGCTTGCACACAGATTGCAAGACCCCAAACAGGGAATACTGAAGTGATATTTGTGAACTAAGCAGACTGGTGCTCAGGTGTTTTACCTTTCTTTTGCTGATATCCTCTCATTTTCCTGTTCTGCTTTTAATGAGACAAAAGCAGAGCTTCTGTTAGCATACATTTATAAATCCAGCATTACTTCTCTTTGCAATTGCCAAAGACTTCATAACAGTATTCCTTATGTAGAAGTTCACCACCAATTAAAATGAACCAAAGATGAGAAGTTAGTAGAATATATTTGTTTAGTTTCAGCACAAAAACACATAATTGTTTAGGCCCATTTTCTTTTTATTAATAATATAAGGTTCTATAATCTCTTAACATTACAACTGAAGTTTTACAGTTAATCTCACACTAAAATGACAAACACTGTTTGGCTTTATTTGCAGAAAGTTAAATTACAACCTTGATAAACATACATTTCCAAGATTGAGAAGCAATTTGTGTTTTCTGGATTTCAGTGCTCACGTATCCCTGCCTTTGAAATTGTTTTCAGTTACATTGCTACGGAAGAACAATTTGGCCTGGCCTCTGTTCACAGCTATAAGGCAAAGATGACATCTCTAACTCAACCAACATACTGTTCATCAAGCCAAGAAGAAATACCTTAAGATTTTGACCCCAGATCACTTTATAACAGATTTTCTTGTTTCCCCTCACAACTTTCATAACAGTCTAATGTAAATGCATTTTGAAGTCAAGCCATATTCACTCTGCATCTTTACTCCTTCAAAGAGAGCAGAAGCTGTGTAATTGGAAGTCACAACAGGCTTAATTAAAACTGCTTGTAACTTACATATGGCCAAAATAGTTGAGCAAATTAAAAGGTGTTATGTCAAGATACATTTCTGATCTGCATGAGTCAAGCTCCATCTCTGAGAGGCTGCAGCTATGGGAAGTGAAGTCTTTAGAAAGTAGAGAAGACAGAAGGAGGAGTGGTGGAAGACTTCAGTATTAGAGAAGGGAAGATTTCTTTTAAATGGGTCATGGTCTGTATCTAGGTCTCTTGAACTCACATTACTCTTCTCTATTTTCATTAGGCATTTAAGTGTGAAATTAAAGACTATCACTAACACACATGCTTCAACTGCAGCTTCACTAAACTCCTATCAGTTTGTAAGATAGAAAATATTCAGGAAGACAGCAATAGGGTGGCCATTGGAAACAAAAATTCCATTACATGTGTAGTTAATCTTTTCCTCAGAGCTATCAAGAGACATTGCTTTGGGACCCTTATAGCCTGTTATTTCACCTTCCCATAGGACAATTGACATGCAGTAAAAATCTTTACTGCATTTTAAATCACTTCAGAAGCCAGTGTCTATTTAAAGGTTAGAAAGAATAGTACAAAGAGATTTTGCCTGTGTAATTTCAATACAAAAAGGGATGGGGAAATCATAGTCAGAAAATTAAGAACTGGGGAGGCTTAAAGTCTTAAGAGACCAGCATTATTGAGCTATGATTACTTGTTTTAGTGCTGTTTGTGCTGTCATTCTGCAAAAAGGCTTCACATACTTTCCTTCAAAATTGATTCTTCATATTGAGACATATACTTTCATTGAGGCACATAAACACCCTTCATATTTACCAGCTCCTAGAAAGGTCTCTATTTCAGAGTGATACAAGTCAGCAGCAAGATGCCAGCAGTGGCCATGTAGTCACCATCGTGCAGCATGCGAGATGAGGAAGTCCCCTGCACAAACATACAGATTCACTTTGAGACACTATTATGTATTTAAGGAACACTTAACCACAGTGTGAAGAGTAACTTTCCTAGAACAGGCTACACCTACTTGTTCGGTTGCTGCTGAATTATGAACCATGAGGGCCAAAACTAAAAATACGATATGTTGAAATGCTGTGAAACCAAGACCAATCAAAATAAATATAGCTGCATTGCAAATACCACATTGTTTTATGACCTGCAGATCATAAAGAGTTTTTAATTACCTTGACAGCATGCATTTTGAAGTGATGCTTTGAATCTTCATGGTTTTTAATCATTTTCAGTATAGAATTGAAATTCATCTTTAGACTAGCTCAAAGTTGTCTGATATGCAGCATTTTTCAAGCATTTTATACATGTTTTGGTATATTACACCAAAACAGAGAGCTAATTAGACAGTATTCTAAAATAGTTTAAAAACAAATGCAATATTATCTTTTTGTCCTCATTAAGGGCACTACCAATACAAAAGGTGTCCGAACTGACACTACAGCTGTGATGCAGTAGGCTAGTGACAGTGTCCTCAAAGGATAATTTGAAATTTTTCTATCCTATGCAGTCATATATATTAATTATCAAAAAGTTGGGTAATTTGCTTTAAGAAAAGAACCCACCTTTAAAAATGGATCATGAGTATTGACAAATACTTTGTTTGTTTTACTGGTTAAGATTCAAGTTTCAATGTAAAAATGCTTACTTTCATACGATACTGATCAAGAAAATATTTAATTTTCTTAAATGGACAATTAAAGTTGTGGCTACTAGTGAAGTAAATAAATGATTCATAAAGGCCATAGGAAACTGTACAAAACTAAAATGGGACATCTCACTTTCAGGATGACAGTATGTTGTCCATGTAAGTGATTTATTAAACTGTTCCAAAAGACAGTGCTGGGCAGTTTCATTTAAATTGCCAAAACTTTTTTTACTGAAAAAGATATTTTGCATCTCTGCAAAACAAAAAGAACAGGAGCAAAAAACATACAGACTAAGACTGAAGTACAGATGAAGGCAAAGTTTTGTTACAAACCTGTTTTCAACAAACAGTGAGAAATGTCCATTGTACAAAACTTAGTAACTGACCTATGATTTAAGATTATCCCAGCAATGCAAATACAACTCAGAACAACTAACAGTTTAAGAATTTCCAAATAGCACTATGGTGGGAGTCTACTGACTTCTTAGAATTAGTTTGACTTACATTGTCTCTTTTGATCAAGACCTGTGCTTGTATGTTTGTACCAGTATTTCATGGTTACAAGTCTGTTGCATACACAGTCCTTCAGCACAGTGAAGTATTCCTTGGTATTCTCTCATCTGTCTCCTAGCAGCTTTCCTTTAGCACGAGGCTGGGTTGAGCAGCTGCTTCTGTAGAACATGCTGTTGTCAGTCTTTGTTCTTCTTGCAGGGGATGCTTTAGTGAGAAACATCTGGCAGCTTCCAGCATTGAAAATACTGTCAGCTGTGTTGCCTAGCCAAACTTGAAAACCAAATTTAAATTTCCTGGTTGGCAATAAACTCTTAACCGACTGGGCACTAAGTGTAAGAGCATCAAAAGTAAAAATCCATAAACATTAACAGCAATGTTTACACTTTATTGAAGGGGGGGTGGGGGTGGCATAAAAAAAAATAATCAATGTTAAGTTACTAGTTTTTAAAGTTTAGTCTATGTTATATTTGATTACTGGGATATCAATACAGTGAAAGTAGAGGAATTTCAACAGTAATTTCAAAGAAGTTTTAGTACATCTGGTTGTGCAGGGCTTTATAAAAGATTTTTGTTTCCAAAGATGTTATTGGGGTCCACATATTCCTTCACAGATCTCAGCATTCCCAGCCCAACATCAGAGATGCTCTCCTTCATCCAGCGCTTCCGCAATTTGCCTACTGGAAAAACAAAAACAAAGTGTTTCAATATATGGCAGGATTCTAGGAGCCAATCAATCTTGTGACCATGAATGAATAAACACTGTGTGATAAATGCTTTTATTCAAAAATGAGAAATGTTTTGCTTTATTTGATTTATTGAGCCCACCAGACTATCAAGCTCATTAAGCTCAGCATACTCCCAGAGGAAGACTCTGTTCCACACTGTCTACTTTCTTTGGAAACTATGAAATTTAGATGAAGCTTAGGCTGAAATCACATGTTCTATTAAAATAGGGAATTGGTAGTAAGTTTTAAAAAGCCAAACTCATTTTAATTAGGAAATTGAAGAGATGATTAAAAAGCAGAAGGCCACACCACTTGATTGCTTTCAAGTAAAAACAGAACTTGAAACAATATTGGTTTAAATAGCAAAAATCGGTTTTCTAAGGAGAAGGCTTAAAGCTTAGTTTCAAATCAAGAACATAATTATGTAAGCATAATTTAAAAAAAAACTTTTACATGGGCTAGAAATTACTCCTACAATTACACAAGGGCTTAATTTCCTCATGTAAAAATGGATACTCACAACATACCCAATACAAGGCAAGGTTGACAAACACCAGCCATTTCAGAACTCATTTCACTAGTCTCACAGTAGTTCTGTTAAATGGCCAAGTGCTCACATACTCATTAACCAAGTCATCAACCCTGATTTAACAGATCATTCAAAATAAAGGAGATTTTTTTCATTAAACACACTATAGCATTTAACTTGTCAGCCTGAAACACAATCCATTTGTCAGTATGATGTGATATAGTAAAGCTTTGAGAGACAGATGCTTTAAGAGTATCTGCAGCTAAATTCAAGCCATCTTTTGTGCCCTGTTCTCAGGGTAACCATCAAACTGTCATCAGAGTAATAAATTACAGGGACACCTCTGGAGAGCAGAGTATATTTGTTTATACCTTAAGGAATATGAGCTAGTCACACTGCCAACTGAAAAAGCAAGTAATGTGAGAAAGAATGAAATTTGCAGTTTGCTAGAAAACAACTACTAGCAGCGTGCATGTCAAGAGCAAAGATCATAACTGAAGGACAAAAGAATTTCTCATGTGGTAGAAACTGTTGTATTTTGCAGCCCAGCTAATGAAAAAATCCCTATCTGTAAATATGTCATCACTACAGTTTGGCTATCTGAGCAAGTTGATGTAGTTGAATTTTGTCTGGGGATACTTTAATACTACTACAATATAAAAAAAAAAAATGACAGTGTGGCTTGACCATCACCTCAAGTCACTCAATGGCTCTTGGACAAGCAGCTGAAGAACAGTCATTACCATTCTCAACTGTTATCTGTAATATAGTTTCAGTGAATGTGTCCTGTGGTTATGGATGTAATTGTCCTGAAAAGACTGCAAACAACTGCTCCAACAAGATGGAGCACATTAGAATCACAGCAGGATGCCCAACAGCTAGCCTGCCTGCCTCTTTTACACCTCCAGTAATAATGCAATTCCACAAGGAACTGAACTACTGTCTGAGCAGCACCAAACAGTCGTTGCATATTTAATGAAGTCGCTCACCAAGTGCTGGAAAACAGAAGGTGCTTGGAGTGCATCATTAGTTCTGTCAAAGCCATAATTTACACATCTATCTTGTCAAATTTTCTATGGTTTATACTTTTGCAATAATAAATCTAACATACATTTGATTAGTGAACTGGAAAGAAAAAAAGCTGTACTACAGTTACCAGCAGTCCTTCACAAACATGTTCAATGAAAAGATTTTAACCCCTTGGTAACAGTAGGTTAAGCCCCTGCTCCTCCTCTTCATGTCAATAAGACATACATGGATTTTTCAGCCATCACATTTTCATATTAGAGTTAAAAAGCATTGAAGCAACCTTGCTTTTAGAATTTTAAGGTGGTCCATCCAATTTAATGGAAAGTAGACCAAGTGAAGGAAAGGGTCCATGCAGATAAGCCTCATTCAGAAACGCAATGTCTGGATTTGTTTCACTTCAGGTCAGTGCTGCTCTGTAAGTATTTTGTTCCTCCTCCATAGTACAACCCAATTAACTTCAAGGATGAGAAGGGAAAAAAAAAATAAAATGCCCTAAAAGTAAAAGGCCTTACCATGAACACAAAACCAATTCCAAGTAGCAAAGTTGGCTAGGCTTAGAGTTAAGCAAAGTCCTAGCTTTGGACTCAAGGCAGCCTTAATTTCCCCAACAATAAGAAGTTTCAGTTAAGCCTGATCTTACCAAGAACTAGAGAAAAGCACCTTTCTGTTTCTAGCCTAGAAAAAGTAGGCCTTTTAGTTTTGGGCCTAGATTGTGTCATTTATATAAAACTCAGATGAGAGAGAGCACAGACCCAGATTGTAACCAATCATGTACCACTTATGGTCTCTCAGCCCAGTATACTTTTCCAATTAAAACCAGAAAAATTAATCTGATTCTATATGCAATATTGTAACATTCTTAGAAAGGTTCTCAAGTCAGCAAAACACTGTACAATGAATTCGTAGTAGCTTAGCAAGTCTCTAGTCAACTCAGCTATATGCACACCATTATATATACAATCCTTGATGCCCCAGCTGGAAACAAATTACAGGCCTTCTTGCATCTTCTTCCTCTGAAGACACCCAATCTTACATCTCAATTATCCAAGATGAAGTGTAAAACTTTAAACATAATTCTGCACAAGAGGCAAGTACCCTATTCCTAAGGGGTGCTGAACAGCTTAAAGCCTTAAAACATTCATCGCTAGGAAGCCAGAAGTCTTCAGTCTGAAGTCAGCCCCCAACAGAGACCGTCCTGGTATGACAGTCTTCACACAAAGTACTTCACAAAGTACTTCAGACCTGTTCAGCAGCAATGCTCAATGACAGTCCAACAATTTCATTTTTCTAGTATTTAAGTTTTATCACCATTATAGCCCACATGCAGAAGAAAAGCATGTAAGCTGGGTAAGTAACTTTTTCCTAGTTCTCATGCACGCTGGGCCAGCCCTTGGTTGGTTTCAGCAGAAGGGTTATTCATGCTTCCCTTTTAATCTGTAATAAAATCTGGACTCAAATACACTTGTGTGTAGTGCAGCCATGCTCTATGCTGCTCCTGCCCCCCCCTCTGAAAGGCAACAACTAAGCAAACATGCACTGACATTATAGTCTCTGGCAAAAGCGACAACCGTTCCCCATGCAGATGGTTTTTGAAAGCGAAGTGTGTTCGATGGACAGCACATACCTGCTGGTCACAAAGATGATAGAACAGGAGTACAGCTGTCCTGGCTTATAAAGGCTACTACACTTGCTCATCTTTGAAAATGCATCTGGCTGCTAAGGATGAAGCTAGCCCACAGCAGGCAGCAGTTGGCTTTCTCAGTTTGGAACATCAAGTACTTGGGCACACATAAACAGTCTTGTAATGAAAGTTTTAGTGTAGCTGATGGATCCCAGAAATAACACTGCACCCGTGCGGAACAGACTCAGAGCAGTGTGTGGTCCCAGTGGAGACAGGCTCTAGTGGCCCTGCTCACGGCCCTAGAGTTCCTCTGCTCCAGCTCAGAGGCATTTACTGCTGAACCGCTCTGGAGAAGCAGTAACAGGTCTTCCAGCTGTTACATACTGCTCCTGAAGCTGACTGCCTCTACAGAAAGCATCTCTCTGCTCTAAGAAACTGCTTAATGGATTATTACTCTTCCAGAGAGAACTTGACAATACCGACAAAGCTCAGCAAATTAGTGTAATACTGTGGAGTATATTGGACCAGTGTACCTGAAGCCTACTATGTAATTAACAGCATCACTATAACATCTCCCACATTTTCACTTGATATTTAAAACAGCTTCAATACTTTCAAGTCCTGTATTGATAATCAGAAAGTCCTTTGCATTTGTTTGGTGGAAAAGTGATTAAAGATCACAGAATGATTTGGGTTGGAAAGGCCCCTAAAGATCGTCTACTTCCAAACCCTCTGCCATGGGCAAGGACACTTTCCACTAGCCCAGGTTGCCCAAAGCCCCATCCAACCTGGCCTTGAACACTGCCAGGGAGGGGGCAGCCACAGCTTCTCTGGGCAGCCTGTGCCAGAGCTTCACCACCCTCATATGGAAGAATTTCTTCCTAATATCTAAACTAAACCTCTCTCATCTTAAAGCCATCACCTCTTGTCCTGTCACTACCTGCCCTTGTAAACAGTCCCTCTCCAGCTTTCCTGTTGGCCCCTTTAGGTACTGGAAGGCTGCTATAAACTGTCCCTGAACCCTTCTCCAGGATGAAGAGCCCTAACTCAGCCTGTCCTCACAGGAGAGGCTCCATCATTTGTGCCCCTCCTCTGGACTTTCTCTAGCAGGTGCATGTCCTTCTTACATTGGGTGGGGGGGTGGGCAGAGCTGGATGAAGTACAGCTGACTCCAGGTGGGGTCATACAAGAGGGGAAGAATCACTGTGAGGGAGGTGTCACTGCTGGTCACACATCCTTTGATGTAGCCCAGGATACTTGGCTTTCTGAGCTGAAAGCACATATTTCTCAGTCTTGTTGAGCTTTAGATGATATACTACAAGAGATAACTATTCTATTAAGACTTTCAACAGACCAAGGAGGGAAATACAACTGCATTATGGAATAACCTCACGTGAAATAATACAGTGTCTAACAAATGCCATAGTTCAAACTCACTATAATCAGTAGAGCAACCTCTAGTTTTAAGATGAAAGCATCATCAGTCTCTAGTGCTTAGCTTAAAGGTAAGATTTTCTCCTCTACACAGGAAAAGCATGTGTTCAACTCCACCCGTAAGGGAACTTTCTAATTCCAGATTTTGTAGTTTGTGAGGGTTAATTACTGCAGTGTATAGTTTAAGTCACAGCTTCTTAATGATGCCAGAGAATTGCAATGTCAAACATGTTGTTGAATGCCCATAAGGTGGGGGTGGGGGGGACAACATGCATTGTTATGGCCTTTGGAGGTTTGTTTTTTGTTTTGTGGCTTAAGTTTGGTTGATTTGGGGCAATTTTGTTCATTTTGTTGGTGGGGTGGGGGTGGGGGGTGTCTTCGTTAGTTTTGTTTTCCTACGTAAACTGCCAGGAAATTGATCCTATACCTAAACACCTGTGGGGCCTGGGCTACATTAACCTTTGTTCTCACCAATTTGTCTAGAAAGTGGAAGGAAATTAGTTCTATTATGATAAGTGGCTAAACAGAGGTATTTTCCTCAAACCCACAAACTGATAATTGTTTCCTTAAGTAATCAGTTTTAGTTCGAACATTCCCTGCAAAGGAAATAATCAATCATTAATTTTTACACTGTTCCTTAGTTTCACATGGGTGCTTAGGTTGGTAACACAGAAAGGGTCAGGTCCAAATCCAGCCAGCTCCCTTCTGATGATGTACCAAGGGGTTTACAGTTGTACTTATAAACCAGTTGTACCTACTGACACTTCCTAAGCACACATTATTTTATGTATATAAAAAAGCATTTATTTTGTGAAACTGAAATTCAAGAATGCAAGGTGTGGCATCACATGGGTGGTTTTAGGGCTTGCCTTAAATAAGAATCATTTCTCTAAACTTAAACTTTTATCTACAAGAAACTGTCATTCCAAATGCTGCTTTTTAAAACACTGTTTTTCTAGAAGCTAACTGTGGCTATAGGAATCCTTACTTCCATGATTCAAAAGATACTCACTGGCCAGAAAAAAAGCAGAGGGATCAAAGCTGTGTTCAAAGATCTGCACTATCCCTTTCTAAGTGTAGGACAGAGCCAAGGCAAGGTGAAAACTATAGTCAAGACTATAGAATCTCATGTAGAAAATGAAGACAAAGAATGCTACACAACGAGGATATCTACTTCCTGAATGCCTTTCAAAAACTTCTACTGAGTCACAAATTATGTCACAGCATTAAAGGGACAAAAGCAGCATAGAAAAAAATCACTCCAAAGGTCAAACATTAAAAACTACTTTAAAACCACCAAGAAGTTTTTCAGCAGTTTGTTCTCAACAAATTTAGTGGCAGACAGAACTACCACATTTAGGTAGTAGAGTGCCAAGATCATAAAAAAAAAAATCTGATAGCCTCCTCTATAAAGATCAATTTCTGATGCGCTGGGGAACAGCTGACTTCCCTCTGCATAAGTAGTGACTGTTATGCATTTTGGGAATATTTTTAAAACAAGATGTATGCCTCAGATTAAGTGTAAATTCTGTTCATTACATAATCCAAAAGCATCAAGTATTAAATACTAACATTAAATTGGGAAAACAATTCCTGACACTCACCAAGTAGATTAAAATATTTAAGAGAAAAATTTCAAAGACAAAAGAAAATTTGATTAAAAGGACAAAGTCTTTTAAGTCACAATATCACAGAAATTATATGGAGATTTATAAAAAAACCTGAATATTCTACCCAAAAATTAAAGTAATTGTTACTCTGGAAGGATAAATTAGCTACACAGATGTATATGTCTGGCTTTGCTATAGCTTCTTGTGTCCATGAGATGCTTGCTGTACAAGGCTGGTATTGATATAATTCCACAATTTCTTTGTTTGAAGTTTGCTGCTGTTCTATATTGAAAGTTATGATCTTTAGTGTAGTTTGTTAACAAATAAAGAGTTATGCTTCCTGTAAGTCTGAAAAGTCATTTGCATTGCTACCTTTAGTGACTTTTTGCCTAAAAGGCACAATATTTTTCATTAGCCTTGAGGGAGGAGAAGAGAGATGCTGAGATTAAAATAGAATCCAGAGTAAAGTCTTCCTGAAGTTACTCTTTATGACATTAAAAATATCATTATTGCAGTTCTCACTGTAGATTACAGCTGAGTCTCTACCTGCAGTCAGTGCTTCCCCAAATGTAATTTAGAGCTTTACACATCTCAAACTGTCATCTATGACCGCTGCTTCATTCAAGGAGTGTATGAAGATTGACTTAAGCAGGCTTTGTATTTCCTATAGCCTCGAGTCCCAGACTACATCTGTTTTCTTTGATACACAAAACCAAAGTTAAAAGAGCTCCATTTATCACAGTGTGATTGTAGGCAGACAAACCAGTCTGTCTGTTTCCAGATAGGGAAAACAACTGTTATTAATCACAATTACAAGACAAATACTAAAAAAAAAATTGCACCAGTACTTTCTTTTATTCCACACAATAGACCAGTCTTAGCAGTGCCAAGAGTGACAAGACCTGAAGGTCAGTAAATAAAACGGATACTATTAGGCTAATCCTCAGCAGCACATCTACTAAGCACTGGGAAAAAAATAATCTTTAATATTGTACACCATGAGCTGCCAGACAAAAGCACCCAAAGCAGAAAAAACCAGTATAAGAGGCAGCCATGCATACAACAGGAGTATAAGTCTAGCAGAAACCAAATCATCCATATCTGTGGAGTTAGGAAGTTCAAGTGTACAAGGGTTTGAAAACGCTTACATAAGATTATTTTTTTCTTGTTCAACATATGCTGTCAGCAAGGTTTCATATGGTGAGGGCAGACACATCCAAACATGTGACAAGCTCCAGCTGCATGCGAGTTAATGGATGAAATGCAAGTCACAATAAAATTATAGCTGCCACAGCAGGGGAGAGCACAACAGCACATCTAATTCTAATTCTGTATCCCAAGTGAGATAATTGACCAGTCCACTATACCACCATATTAAAAATTTAATCAGAAGATAAAAGCATAAACAAATACTGAAACTGTTTTCACTAATGCGATCACCTACACGCCTTTCAATTTCTTGTTATTGCTACAGCAGATTCCATTCCAGCTTCTATCAATCAGAACTAGATGCCTGAAAACAGCCCAACCCAAAAGTTTCAACATGTTGGTGACTTCTCTGGGCTTAAGTACAGCTTCAGACCTTCAGTTTTCCCTACATAGAGCTTTCTAAGAAATAGAAAAATTTCATCTAATTTTAAACCATTAGACTTCCTCCTCTTTGATTTTATTTCTGTGTGTGGCCAGACAATGCTCCAGAATAGAGAAGAAATTCATTAACTTAACCCACTCAAAGTAGCTAGCTACACAAATCTAACCAACTTCACAACAAATTTTGACACCAAAATTTATAGCATTATATAGCCTAACTTGATGGCATGTTTCCTATCTGAATATTCAGGAAAAGCATATGCAAAGCATCAGGTATAGTAAGTATCACACATGGCTTTGGTTCTCATACTTTAATAGTAAAGAACCAAAAAAATAGCTTGCCAGGAGGCTAGTAACTCAGGATGAGTAATTCCCAAACTCCAAGAGAAGAAAATGAATAGTCAGAAGTTAGCGGACAGCAAATAATATCAACACCTACATAACACTGATTACGCAATAAATGCTAGATTGCAACAGTTTAAGAGGTCCCCTCTGCAGTTACTGTCACCAAGTGCTCTGGAATGAGGGCTAACAGCAGTTGGCTAGCCACATTTTCAGGCTCTCAGACAGCCTGTAGACTTCCTATCAAAAGGTTTGAAGCTGGTGCTCATAAATACACCACTCTGTGTGACTTGACATCAAGCAAACCAGGTCTAGGGACACTTTCCAGAAAGTCAGGCAAGCAGGTAAGAAGTTTCTAGAAAGAATGCCAGGAGATTCCCCTTACCCCCACTAAGTAGCTGCAGTTAATGCCTGTGAAAATTTTCAAAGTTCTATTACAAACTACTCATGAATATTTAGTAGTATCAAAGAAATTTAATATTAGACTGAGAATATTACCTCCATGGTGATGTGACAGACTTCCTCCATTGGCAAGTATTTCTTCTCTAGCAGCCCTCTAAATGGGAAACATAAGGTCTTTATTCAACAGCAAAGGCAAAGATGTTTGGTTTTAGTCAAATGCTTGCTATCATACTCATTTACACAGGTGTATGAAAAGTTTCAGAAATCATTAAGGGTACACAACACAGGCAAAGTTTTCATTCAAATCCGCAGAGAAACACAAGTGGGGATTTTCTAAATAGACATTGTCAAAGTAGAAGACATTTTAAATGGCATATGTTACAACAACTCTTATTCCAAAATGGAACATTCTAGATCACTTCTTTCCTGCTGAAACCACTAGTCACTGGGATGCTCATCCAGGAGATAGTTAAGTGCCTACTGAAAAGGAAATTGAAATAAATAAGTTTGAAAACAGGATCCACAGAGTGATCCAAGGTCCTTATTCAGACCCGAGTTTAGACCCAGATCTCTAAGATTCAAGTCAAGAAAGTGAAGTGCTTTACAACTGACAACTCTTTCATGGAATAAGTATGTGACAGTAAACAAAATTTAGATTTTTATGTTAAGAAATATTTGAACACTTTCAAGTTCTAGTCTCTTCTTTCCTATTTGGCTCCAATTATGGATATCTAGGCAGCTGACAGGCTTGTAACAAAAACTTTCCTAAATACAAGCAGTTAAAGATTTTTTTGAGTCTGCCACAGAGTGCATATATCTGGTTGGCAAACTCATCTTTGTAGGTTAAATTTAGTCACCTACAGTGGACGCTGCTAAGTCAAATAAATTGTAAACAAGCACTCAATTACTACATTCTCCAATGGCCTAGACTCCACAGCACAGAAGCCTCAGAACCTGTAGATAAGCTTTACCTCTGCTTGCCAACTTCATTAGAAATTTCTAAAGTATAAACATAAGACGACTAATATCCTAGTTATATAGACTATTTCTCCACAGTCCTAATAGCAACTTTCTGGTGCTGAAGCTTTTAGCATATGAACCAAAAGGTTGGATGAAAACCAGTTTGGCCACAGTTGTCCTGTGTCTAAGTACCTCGAAGGTAACAAGGACAATAGTTTCCCCTATTTTAGCAAGTATAGCATTTCACCAGCCAGTGTGAAAAATAGCAGAGAGTTATTACAGAGCTTTTTGGTAAATGCTGAAGCAGCCTGCAACTGGTCTAATACGTCAGGCTTAAACCTGCACTAGGCCTAAACAGAAATAACCATAGCAGTTAATTCTCTGAAACAGCATGAGACACCCTCACACTCATTTTCTATTACTAATACAGCACTATTAAAGTATGATCTTGATAGTTTTATCATGTATTTTAAAGACTAATTAGTATTAAGTGAAAGTAGCAGCTTTGTAAATAATGAAACCAAGGATACCTCATTTTCTATGGATTTGGGTTTTTGGTCGATCATACCTGCTATCCAAGAACAAACTCCAGTTCAAGCTTTTCTGTACTTCAGTTGTAAGTGTTCATTTACTGATGTCTAAAATAGTTATCTTACAGCCTTTCCTCTGCTTGCTGTGCTATTAGATCACACCTCTTCGCCTGGCTGCTCATGATCAAAGCTTTACAAATGAACTTTAAGATCTTTTCTCCAGAATCCAATTAGCTTAGCCAATTGTTTCTCTACATAGTATAATGAGACATGAGCTTCTCCCCAACCCCTTTAACTACTATTCTTACATACATTACCTCAATTTGCTCATACACATGAATAGGATCACTAATTCCTCTGTAGTTAAAGGCAAAGTAGAAGTAGACACATGCACCTGCATCATAAGTTTGTGTCACCCTGTTGAAGAAAACTGCGTTACAAACAAAGCTTTATGGTATTAAGCCAGTTACTGTGTGACATTACATAATTCTTAGGATTACTTATCTTATTTAAAAGGGTAGCATTTTTTAAAAATAGCTTTGTATCCTTTTTGCACATACTTCGTAAGTGACTCAACGCTATGACCAAGTTCTGAAGCTCTTAAGTTATTATACTTGACTCATGCATGTAATCAAG
Source organism: Gallinula chloropus (assembly GCF_964237585.1). Lineage (NCBI taxonomy): Eukaryota > Metazoa > Chordata > Aves > Gruiformes > Rallidae > Gallinula > Gallinula chloropus. Next base: position 24,475,029 of record NC_140090.1, on the reverse strand, counting down.
AGCATCAAGGCTAATCAAGTACTACTAATCCCTTAAATTACTCACTCTTACATGTAATCCACTTGCAGGTTAAAGAGGAATGTCAAGATTACTCATGTTTATAGTATCATCAGTAGATGTACTTTACTAGCAAGAGAGCTTAATTGCCTCTTTCTTTATTCTCCTACTAATCAAATATTCAAGAAAAGTTAAGTTGTTGCATGACTTACCTGCAGGTGGAAAGAGGGGCAAACTGAACACCTTTTTCTTTGCATTCTCTTACTATCCTTTCCTTTACATTCCTACAGAGATCCAAAACCCTGTAACAGAAAGCACATTAAAAATCTTAGTATATTATTTTATACAACTTCAAGAAAACTTCAGCTTTAGTAATTTTATTTTTTTAAAAAGTGTAATCTAATAAAACAGAAGACTACCTTCTCAAACCAGTTTTAAGTAGCTCATCTTCAGACTTTAGCAGAAGTGCTTTTTCTGTACTTCTGAATAGCAAGTTTACTCTGAAGCAGAGTATGGGAAAGTTCTTTCCCATAAAGACTGGGAGTCACAAGTGTCCAACGAAGTGGAAGTTACCAACTTCTGTATGGCTTTACTTACTTTCTCAGCAAAACAGCTTCTATTATTTGCTAAGTAGTTGACAAACACAGCCTGCTTTAGAAACCTTGAGAACTGAAGCCTTGTATACGCTAATTCCATACCTCTGGAACATTGCAAGGCCAAACTGGAGATACTCCAGCTGTGCACCATTTTGCAAGCTTGAAATGCTATAAATCTAATATGGCAGTGAGCTATTAAACCTTGTCATAAACTGTACTTGTTCAGCTTTTTTTTCCCTCTTCCAAGGCAGACTCAGGTGCATCCAAAGTGCTAGAACAATTGAAGTGAATCACTTTTTTCAAATGACCATTTCTTTAGTTCTATGTTCTCCCACAAAGGTCTACAGTCCTATACTGTACATTTCAGATTTTTAAGACATTTTAAACAGACTAAGATTTTGGTGACTAAGCAGTTCGCATACTTCAAGATCTATACATCAGAAGTAAAATAAAGAGCAATTTGCTTCAAAAGTTGCCCTCAAATGTAAAAAAGTTTACCCATTTCTTTTATTTCCCTACATTACTGGGGAAAGAAACGACGTTCTGTTTTTAATCTTTACTATAAACTCTTCTGTTTGAAATATGCTGCAGATCCCACATAGGTGGTTGCTCACCACAGAATACAGTTACTGTCACCATTGTCCAGTTCCTAAACTGGGAGATTTCAAGTCCTGTATTTGTTACAGTAATCTGAGCAGAAATGTTACTGGAATGATTGCCTACATCACATTTACAAAATCCTGATATGCAATTTCGCAGCAACTTTAGCAGCGCGAGACTGGAGCTGCATCAGGGAGCCTCCAATACACATAAGGCCTATATTAAATTAAGTTTCCCCATGAGCAAGAATGAGTTAGGAGTAATTTGAATGAAATCAAGTACAAGTTTTATGCAGTTCTGAAGAATAATCACGGTTTACCTATCCCAAGGAACAGATGTCTCAAACGATTCTCCTATTACATAGTAATCCAGGCCCAGGTCCTAATAAATAGAGAAAGGAAATTATCAGTAACATTCAGCATCAACATCTGGGATTTCACTATGTGCTACACAGCTAACAGTTGAGCAACTTTAGTTTGTATGAGAAAACCAGAAAGTCTATTTAGCAAAACCACCCCTCTATCCCAGTGACATCAGTCAGTAGGTTTGGAGCTCCAATACACATAAACTAATGTTTTTAATAGTGTTTCACTGGTGAAGTTCCATGAGTAAATTCTAGTCAGAATTAAAGAGATACAACCTGTGGGGGAAGTTTGAGATATCATGCAAGGCAACCTGCTTTTACATTTCACAGGAAGCACCTTCAAAAAAAGACATCTGCAAGTTTTGCTATTTTAACAGAAGTTTCAGCAGCCAGACAAAAGTTCACCTACCCGAAGATAAGCAATGACAAATGTCAGCATATATCCTCTCTGACCATTATCTTCTCCTGCTGCCAAGCCCCTGCAGTTTACAAGAATTAACAGCAAAGTAGTCACCAGTTTCCAAAAAGAAATTAAAAATTAATACTTTTGATTATCAAACACATGTGCAAGGTCAGCTGTCTATAAGCTGTGTTACACTAGCTGCAAGTAATAGTGTTTCTTCACTACAAATAGAAAGTTACTTCAGACTAGACCTTTAACTCTTTGCATTTCTCTTTTCATTCCATAATCTAAAGAGATGAACAACAACAACATTTGATGTTCTTAAAATAATGCTCTTCAAATGCACAAAAGCAGGGGAAGGAGAAGTAGACGGACTGCATCCTTAACTATATTTGTAAGTCTGAGAACAAGGCACTATGTATCTAATCAGTCTTTCCAGAAGCTCCTGTAAATCTGAGAGGGGTAAGTGGGGAGTAAGAAGTAGACATTCTCAAGAAAGGTGGAGTTAAAGCATTTTAGACCATGTTAAACTCTTAAACACTTAGCTAACAGCCTTAACTGAGCAGCATAGACTGCAGACACGTTTCCCCTCTTATCAATACACCATCTTGAAATACTAAAATACTAAAGATGCACAGCTGAAGCTTTTTCTTGCACACATTTAAACACCACAAATGTTCTTTAAGTTCAAGAGTAATGTTATTCTTGTACCTGAAACTGCTCATGTAAAATCACACTGAAGCTATTTTAAGTGGTAAAATGAAAACAAATTTCAGAAAGGATTGCCTTGAAACGGATAAAACAATACTTATATTTGAATAGTTGAGACTAATACTAGCAACAACTTGCTAAAAAAAAAAAAAATTCTTAACAGATCGGTTTTAATAATGATTTTTCCAATCAATCGTATTTAAAGCGTAGGGATAGAAACTACCTGATCATTACTCAGCCTACTGCTCCAATGAATGCTTTCTGTTCCTTTGTAAGAATAGAAGAGTTTGTGGGACAGAAGTTCACTGCATTCTCTTACTAAACACAAATTCCTATTTTAAACAAACTTCTGGTATTCACATGCTCACATCACTTCTGCAAAGATTTAATATTACTCTTAGGATTTCTGTCTTGCCCTTAGAGCCTAGCATTGCAAAACAAGCAGGTTTCATGCCTATAAACAATTACAAGGCTAGTTTTCATTTTAAGAGCATCAATGCTATATCTAATCAAATACTTATTTTTGTGCAATACACAGCTGAGGTTTTTCAGTAAAAGTATCTATATTAAGAGTTAGTGCAAGCAATATTTATCAAAGGGAACATTCAGTAACTAATTGATTATTGCCACTTCAAACCAGTAAACTGAGAATATGTGTATACAGTCATCTCCATAAAAATATGCTAAACCTATCTTTTTCTTGGATAGGTAACTCCCAGCTTCATATGAAAAAGTTCTTTGAAGAGCCTACCCAAACTTGGTGGCAATATCATAGACTTGTTTTTCATGTTGAAGAACCTTCTCTCTGTCACCCTCAAAGAGCAATGTGGCTACACACAGTATGTTGGGATCAAATCCTTTAAACTGCAAAGAGAGAAAATTTATCTTAGAGCCCATGTGGTAGAATACAAGCAACAAGTTTGTTTTTCAATAAGGCAGCATTCACTCTGGTTAATAAATGTTGTTGCAACTTAGAGGAACAATTAGGGAAAAAAAAATTCTTTCAAAAATTTACTCCCTCAACAATTAAGTTTCTCCTTAGCATGACAAGAGTCCAAAAGCCTGCTGAAATAACAGATTATGTCACCTTTTTTCTCCTGTTAAAAAAGCAGGATAGGGGCAACAGCTGCCTACCTTTGCTGAAGAAAGAACAGGTATTAAATTCTTTGAGCATTAGGGAGACATTTATATTTTGACTAGTCCTGTATTAGAACAAGAAGATGACCGATGACAATAAGCATCACTGCTCTCATAATAGTTTTATCAGCAGAGTGCCACAGAAAATCTATACGCTGTAAAAAACATTATGGAAGGAAAATAAGTTTCCTGTTTGTGGCAGGGTGCATATCCCAGTGGAAATGGAGAGAAAGCTATTAAAGGTTTAACAGTAATGCAGTTCAGCTTTCTGCATGACTTTCTCCAGAAACAAAACCAAGAGTCCTATCTTCCCAACTGGTTCAAAAAGTAAGAGCCTTATTTTCCCTCATACCATTTTTTTTTTTTAATTATTAATTAGCTCCAGTCAACTACCCCCCATTCTTTCAAAAAGAATGAAGATTAATGTAAAATTGCAGTAAAGTTTAATGACTTTTTCAACAGTTAAGAAAGGTAAAAGTTTGATTTAGAACAGTGTATTCTTTGTATGTATATTTGTCAACTTTTTTTTTTCAAGTCTTTTTTGCCTCTTCTAGTCTCTACTCTGCTTGTAACAAGTTAACCACCAAGCAAGGTCATATGAAGTTACACCAATAGTCGAGAGATTCAAATTAATTCTTTACTCAAAACAGTTATGCTAAGAAAAGTCATAATTAGATTCTATTTCTTTGATTATTCCCCTAACTGAACAGATTTACTGTACTGAAAGTTAACTGAAAGTACGAGGAGGGTAACAAAACAAAGGAGGCAAAGTATCTTGGGGCCAATCAGTGGTTTTTGGTTGTTTGGTTTGGTTTTGTTTACAGGCATCAGTTAACAGATGAAGTAAGTGTAAGATGGGTTTGTGTATCGTGGTCCCAGAAACACCTGCAGTATCAGTCTCAGGTCATTAAATTCACTCCTTCCTCTACTCCTACCTCCTGTCCCAGCTGGGAGCTTCTCTGAAGTAGCAGTTGTTCATATACAGCAGGGGATTGAGTCCTGACATAAAAGCTCCAGATCAGCCATACCCTGGAATCTCTGCATCAGTACTACATTGCATTTCACTATGTGCTCTTTTTCTCCTGCAGAGCTGCAAGAACTGGAGTTGGCATGCAACATCCCTTGGTGACAAAACACCCCAAGCAGCAGCGATGCTTGCGGCTGACAACAGAAGCAGTAGATATTGCTGACTAGGATTGTTTCAAACTGGCAGCAGTCTTGTAAAAGCCTTTACTACTTTAGATAGTCCTGCACTACAGCAGATCAAGAGTGAACATAAAATAATTTTGGGGCTCTCTAAGCCTAATAGGTATTAGGCTATAATAACGAATAGGCTAGCAAATGAATCCCCAAGACACATGGTATTTTCTACTTCAATAGCAGAAGGAAAAGTATCAGAATCAACACAAGCCACTGCCTCTCCTGAAGTCCACTCCTTGGAGACACTAAATATTATCAGATCAGAATTAAATATTTACCTCCTCCTATCCAACTGTTACCTAAATCCAGAATGATGAGATTTTCTATACTTGAATATCCATATTGCAGGCACTCTCTAGTTAACTACTTTGGAGGAAAAATTTGCAACTAGAAAAACTGTTAATACAAAAGCTTAGGTGAAGTAATTTTAGCATCAGACAATTCTGGTTTAAAATGGGTATTCATTGGGATGAATTCCAGAGAGAGACCAATTTATATGGCCAAATCAAAACAAGTATCTTCAGGTTCTCCAAGAATTCTAGTTCACTGCAATAACACGGTAGATCAAGCCCTGACAAAGCCTGGGAAGATGAAGAGATAGGAAAGTGTTACCCTCACTCCACCAGTATCAACTAGAGATCAGTGGCCTGCAAGCTAAACTGTTTCCAATCTTGCTCTGTCACTGACTTACTGTTAGACAAGGCCCATTAAACTCATCTACAGATATAAGCAGTGAGAACAGCCCTCATGGAGTAACGCCTCAAAACAGGTAATTTCATTTTGGATTAGACCACCTTGAAAATCTTGAATTAATTGATACTAGTGTCAGATCTCAAACTCAGCTTCATTACAGAGAGTATACAAAAAAAACCCCCACCCCATGAATTTTATAAGTAGCATGCAAAGTTCCAAACAGTATTAAACCCAAAAAAATTACCTTTGTGATGTAGAATTTTTTCAATCCATCCAAAAATGATGTAAAAATGGAAGCAACTTGTGGTTTAAGAGCATGACCTTTGGCAAAAAGTGGAAGAGAGGTGTTAAGGCAAACAGTGCTCTTAAAATTCCAACTGCAATGAGCAAATAAAAAATAGCTTGAAAGTCAGTTACAAGCATCACTTGGAGTACTTTGATTATCATAATTAGAGAGACTACTCATTTAAAAGATGATTTACAAAAATGGTTTTATTATATTTTTAGAGGCATACAACTGTGCACAAGTATTTCATTTGACACTTTAACTAAGGCTGTCCTAGTTTAGATCTTCACAAGTATATGGCACATGGAAAATTTTAAAAGAGCACTTCATTAATTTTAAAACTACAAAACTAAGCTAAATCAGTGACCTTTTCTAAAGTCATGCCAAAACCACTGAAAAAACCAGCCAAAAATGGTGCAAGTTAGGAGTTAAGCAATTTTTTCCTTAACAGTTATATCACTTGTGCAAAATTTTCTACATAAAGTTAGTAATTGCTTCCTTAATCAGACACAGGGAACTAAAATTACCAGGATATAGAAATGGTGTCTTGGAGTCTGTTAATTTAACATCTCTGCCTCAGGACTGGGTTTAACTGAGATGAAAGTCTCTCACTATTTGTTCCATTGTTCTCAGTCACAAGCAACTTCTGAACTCCCATTACTGCTTCATGTTAAGTGTCTTGTATTTGGCCTACAAGCTGTGAGCCCAATTCATTAAAAAAAGCGATGTACCATTTACAAAATACATCCTTCTAAAATACTTCATAAAGTATCTCCTCCTGAATAAAGCATGAACTTCAGCAAAGAGGGAATCTCTCTGCAGATGCAAACCAAGGAGCACACCTCCAAGGACACTTAAGTAAGCACATAAAGTACCGGATATGCAAAGGACATGAACTTATTAAACCTAAATATGTTAAAAAATATATTGTTTTTAAGCCTACTTAACAATGACTATGAGAAAAGTCTATATTGATTCAATCAAAATTTAAAAAAAAAAGGCATTTGCCTTCTATTGTACATGTCAGATTCAGTATAACACAAGAGAGTGACTAAAGCAGTCAGAAGACTTGCTGGGCTCTCAGGTCTTACAGATCCCGATTTCCCTGGTTCGGAAAAAAAAGTTCAACTTGCTCAACACCATCATATTAATGCCATTTGAAGTGAAGATACATGACTGAGGCTTCTGTCCAAAAGATGTTTCAGAAATTCTGACTTAAACAAGCAGTGCTAAAATAGATGTTTTCAAGGTCAGTCACAGCTCACATTTCCATCTTCTACACACAGTCAAAACAATATGGTCTCAAGACCTTCAAGTTCTGTAAACTTTTGGGTAACAGAACTTGAGGTTCCCTTCAAGAGTGCCTTAAGCCAGAACACATCTTTTACCAAACCTTCTGCAGTTAAAAATGACAGCTTTCCCTAAGTGTTTAACAACTACTTCTCTGCATGTCTGACTTGGTCCTATTTAGATATTTGCACTAGTTTGAATTGCAAGAAGTTTTTGTGTTCAGTGATTTTTAGCAGCTCCACTGGCTTCCTGCCCCTGAAACTTACAGCTTAGTTCTGGTTGCAGTTATGGCATTTACTACACCTGAGCTTTTTAAAGTAGACATCTTACTTTGGACAACTTACTTTGGATAAGTCCATCATTGCACCTCTCCCACCCAATCAATCTTTGCCATATCAGAGTATTTCCCAAACCCCTGCTACTTCTAAGGCATTTGTGACATTTTTGTGATAATTAGAGGAATCAACCAACTTGCTTTCAGAGTAAGGTGCCTGCATCCTGATTAATCTTTTCTCACACCCAACTCCTCATTAGTACTTTAAAGAAAATGTTTCAAGTACCACATTGCAAAATTACCATCTCTGCGACTTTACAGCAAAATAGAAAAAGTAGCTCCAGAATTTCAAACTCTCTAGTAGACTATATGCCAAGAAAGGAAAGGCAGCAAAAAATCTTATGTATTTATATACAGAGCATGGCTCTTTACTGGCTGTTGTAGTTGATACTGTTTTCACAGAGACAGCCTTCTGTTTCTGAAAGTACACATTATGGCATTATCTGGAGTTCAAATTTTGGGTTCATTGCCCTCTTTATCTAGTTCTGAGCAAAGGAATTACCCCTAAAACAGACTTAAGCTACTAAAAATCAAACCATTTGAAAGCAAATATTTATCCAAGATCATCTACATACTTACCAAACTGAAACTGTGCATTGTCAACAAGCCTAATTGATGCAGGAGCACATCTCTTGGGGGCAAAGTTAGAATAAGAAGAGAATAAGAAGGAAGAAGAATAAAAACATTATGTATACAGTTTTGCTGAAGTTCATGAAAATCAAATTTTCATTTAAAAATAGCATACAAGAAAGTGCACTTTTATACCAGAAACGTATGGCCATCATCATAAGGGGTAAGTACAAACTGATTTTCACTCGAATAGCAACATCTATGAGGTATGTCTAGAAAAGCATATTGAGAATTTTCAGTTTAAGCTCAATCCAGCACAGGAATAGTCCAAAAATCATTGACCTTCAAGTACTAAGTGTTTTTCTAAATTGCCATATGCACTAAAGATACTCTAAATCAAGTAAGGTATCATGCTTATGTTGCTATGTAATCAAAGATACACATACATTACAAATGCACCAAGAAGTCCAATTACGGGTTAACACTGTCTGGCATCTAAGGGCTACACAGGTTCTTACTTGCTCACACCTCACTCATTGGGACAGGGGGAAAAAATCAGAAGGGCAAAAATGGGAAAACTCAGGGGTTGAGATGAAGACAGCTTCATAAGCAAAATGGGAAAAAGCACGCCAAAAAAGTATGCAAAAGCAATCAGTTACCAACAGCTGACAAATATCCAGCCAGCCCTTGGGCCATGGCAACCCCAGAAAATTCTCCCCTCCAGTTTTATTTCTGACCATAATGTTATATAGCATGGAATATCTCTTTAGTCAATTTGGTCAGTTGTCCCAACTGCATTCCTACCCTCAACCTACTTGCTGGTGGAAGATTAGTGAAAAATGGAAAAAGCCTGGACACTGTGCACATACTATTCACCAAAGTGAAAGTGTTATCCTGTTAACTTTGTTTTGGTCACAAGTACAGAACATAGCACCATATGGGTGTACTCCATAGCACTCCATCCCAGTCAGACCTAGCACACTAAAGCTTTACCACCAGACTGCAATTAAAATCCATATCTAGGTCCAATGTAGAATCTGAAAACCAATAAGAATAGTTGCTTGCAATTAGGCAAGCTTCTGGTCATACTCATGCCTACATCATATAACCTGTGATCGGCATGTCTAGTCATACTGCCAGAGGAACATGAGAGAGCCTGAATCTTACACTAGTCTTCATCTAGTTACATGGATATGGAATATTGCTCTATCACTTGATTCACTATGTTCAGTCTCCATCACATCATCATTATGTATTTGGTCACATGATCAGAAGAAAGGACGTGAATAACTAAGATGCTCACCAGGCAGGTTGACAAAAGTCTGGATGAGTGTTTTTCAATTGCATCAACCCACCAACAACCTGCAGGTTGTTTATTCTTATATTAAAGTAGACCAATGCAGACAAGAAACAGCTTTTCAGATAGCAATCATTGTAGTTACTACCAAGATTGATGCGAGGGGCAACAGAAAAAAGGATTAAGTAGTTCAGGCTCAAGTAAGCAGTGAAACAGCAGCAGCAGCAACAGAAGCTTAGAAACGGAGCAACACTAAGTGGCTAAGAGTGCCTCTTTTCCTCTTCTAAGCCCATAGCTAGGGACTTGACTTCAAATGTTGATCAGCCATATGATTAAGCATTCCCAAACAGTCTGCTTAGGTACCTTTAACAGGAAGAACAAGCACTAGCAGTAGAAGCACGACAGAACTGGCAAGTGGTGCTGACTAGCATATACATGTCATTCACATACCAGTTTGAACATCTGGCTTGGAATTAAGTCATTAATTTAGACCAATCACTGGAAAAAATGTAAAGCTGTGTTTAGTTTGGCATTAATTAAAACATTTCTGAAATTACTTCCCCAAATTAGGGTATATTCCACCACTCAGAAATTACCTAATACATTTTGCACAGAGCAAAGAAGAGTAAGCTTAAGATTGTGAAGAAAGAGGCTAGCCAGTGTAAGATTTGCTTGAAAGCACAGCTATGAGGAAAATCATTACACAGTTTGAATACCCATGTCTGAGTTTTGCTACCTGAAAACATCTGACCATGCCATTCAGAAGGCTCTACTTAATTACTATGCTGTAAGCATAATTACACCTAAAAATATCCAACTCACCTGAACCTGTCACTTGTGCTTCAGGAAGTGTTTCCTAAACACAGGCCATACCCTTCCACTGTATGACTTTGGTTCCTTTGTCACTTCAGAGCCATAAATTAAACTGCCTTTTACTTGTATGCTGAAACTTAATTCCTTTAAATACTGGTCCCTTTTACATAGGCCTTAATTAATCTGAGGATAAAGCTCTCTGTTAAAGGACATGCAAAGCCAATTTTTTGTGCTGATATACAAATAACTTCCACAGAAAAAAGCCATCAGAAGGCATATCCACAGTTTGTCTCAGAATATCAAGCCAATCCCGAATTGCATAATTTCCAAAAGCCTCATGGACCACAAACTCAGAAGGTTTTTATTATCCCAAATTCTTGGTTATAAATCACCAGAATTAATAGAGCATCAGGACACCCCTAACTTTAGAATCTCTGTTCTTGAGTGGAGTCAAGATCCAGCTTTTCTTTACCTGTTTTGCAACTTCCCTCAAGCAGGCCACCCCCCGTTCAAAGTTGGGGAACACCACAGAGCCGTACTTCTGGTATTCAGGGACTGGACGAATCTTTATTGTAACTTCAGTGACCACTCCAAGAATTCCTTCAGAAACAAAAGAGAAACTGAGCAAAGCATTGCAAGAAGCACTTCTGGCAACTTACCCAGCTTCACAACTTTAAGGACATTTACCAGGACATTTTAAATTAACATAAACCAGAAATCCAAAAGTTTGCAGGAGATTTAATCCTGACTATTTACAGGGTGAACTCTTAGAAGATATCCCTTAAGTCATGATGTTTGTTACTAGATCACAGGCTAACCACAGACCTGCTTTGAGCACTGTTCAGAGTTACTTAACTTTATAGTCCTAATGAAGGTCTTAACATATTATCCTAACACAATGCATGTGCAGTGCCACCCACAGCCAAGTTGGAAGCCACAACATTAAAGATGTTCAAATCAAGCCATTACAGAAGCTAAATTAAGATGCAGTTATACAAAATTTCTATGTTTATACCTTCAGATCCCATAATGAAGTGATGGATATCAGGTCCTGTTGACATGCGAGGTACTTGACAGTTTTTTTCTACTATTCCTCTAGGAGTTACCATTTTTATGTGAATCACCTGTGTAAACAATATGCAATAACTACATACAAAAAAAATACGTGCTTAATGCAAATATGGTATTTTCTACAAGATGTAGATTAAGCTTGATACAGTTCAGCTTTGTAGACTTCACACATTCTGTAGGCAGCCTAAAGAACTTTCTGGATAACCCGAGGACTGTTACCAACAATTATTTCTAAGGCAGCATGGTTTGCTCACAGAGACTGTTTCCAGTTCTGTGCCAAATCAGATCAGCTGTTGGCTACATGCAGACAGTACCACTTAAAATCCTGGTACTCAAAACTACTGCCTACACTAGGAAACAAAAGAGTTTTAATACAGAATATATATAGTAATATATATGTAAGGGCTTAAATTTTGCTTTAGAACTGTAGCAACTGATGACTGAATTATATTAGATATATCAAGCAGAAGAACTATTTCTATTAGGAAGAAAAGTAGAAATAATTATATTAAATCTACCATAAGACTGATACATATATAAGGCTAGAAGGTTGGGGTTTTAAAAGTATTTTTCAAATTTATTGTTCCCAGCTTTATTAATGCAGATGCAATACAGAGCCCAGATTATTTTTATCTTTTATTCAATTATTTTATACAAAGAAAAAGTGGGGGTTGGATGTTTTTTAATGAAGCCTTTAAATGAAGCAGAATTACTGCATTTCAACTAATGGCTTTAAAACTTTCAAGCATCAGTAGCTAGGCAATTTTCACCCTGCTCTGAGTTGTTCAAGAATTTCATTATATGCATTTTACGAACTGTTGATTCTGCAGTAAGTAGATTTTAGGCAGCTTATATAACGCACCATTTCTAGATATAGTTTCCTCAGAAAGTAAACACTTCCTTAAAGTTCCTCACTGTGCCATTCAGAAACTCAAACTGTTCTAAATCAATTTTTAATCCTATTTCCTCATAATGAAAATTTCAGAAGCAGTTTTAGCCTGAAGTTATGCTTCCATGATAGAAAAGCCTTCTGCTTCCCATCTCCTAGAACAAGCAAAACCACACCATTCAGTAACACTTCAGGCAGTAGGGGACAGACGACACTTTGAAAGTGCTGTTAGTTTTAGACCAGCCAGGACTGCTGAATAAAAACGGTGTTGTTCCTGCCTAGCTCAGTCACTGGTAGTAAAGTGTCTGTGCACAGAAAAAAACAAACACATCTGAACTATGAGCCAGAGGTGATGAAAAGCCTGAGGTGATGAGGATACATTACCTAGAGTGAATTGCAGGAAAGAAAAACACCCACATGTGTGGAAGGGCTGTTGTACAAATTACAAGAGAAAGCTAGAAGTTTGAAGCAAAAAGGCAGGCAAAGTCTGAACAGCGATGATTTTACTTCAATATATTCAAATCATTTGTTACAACAGAAAAATTGTGGGTTTAAGTCAAAAAATATACTTTGAAAACCAAGTTACCTGGATTAATAAAAACCATTTTAATGCTGAAAACAGACTCAAGAGTAGACTACTGCCATTCCTAGTCTATTGCTTCCTTCTCCAGGATTCCTACTGACCATGTGGTACCAACAGACTTCACCACTGTGCATCCACATGGTCAATTAGATCACCCTTCTGATTTAAAAACTGCTAGCCTAGGGAAAGAGAAAAAGGCAGAGAGCACTAGCTTGCTGTCAGTGTAAGATGATCCAACTAGACAACTTTATGAACACACAAGAGACAGGAGAGAACATTGGCCTTTTGGAATCACCGTAGGAGTTCAACAGGGTTATTACACTGGATTAATAGAGCTCAGAAAACAGTGGAAGAAGGCAGAGTCAGACAGGGCAACAATTCTTTAAGCTAGCCAGTGAGTACCAAAGTGAAATTGACTTTTAGATCAGTGATAAGGATTAGTACTAATACCAAAACCAAACAAGCCTTTCAGTAAGGATTTGATGACAAAACCCTATTACTTCTTAAAAAACCCAACTGTTTACTATTCCCTTTCATTATCAGTCATTATAGAAGTTAAGCATCCAAACATAATTATTAATTAGAAAAAGTATTAAAACTATTTACCAGATCTTCAATGTTTCCATAGATGTTTTTTTTCATGCCTGATGCTCGTGTTGCTACCCATCCTCCGAGTGAACTGAACTCCATGGAGTCTGGTTCATGGCCTGTACAGAAGCCACTTTCAGCAAGCTAAAGAAATAAAAAAACAACACCTTCTACACAGCCTGTATTTGCTTATACTCCAAATTTCAGTATTCTAGGGGGGGGTTCGTTTAAAATGTAACTATCATGACTACACACCTATTTATTCAGGAACAAGTTTTGTCTTTCATATGTAAATGAAATGCAAATTGGATCTGCTTCCACTGTGCATACACCGTGCAACATATACTCCTCCCTCATATTTTAAAACTAAGACCTCTGTTGTTCATAAGAAGGTGCAAATTCAAATACATACGGGAAAAAATAACTAAGTAACTGCCAACTTTGCACAAATGCTGCCAGTAAATAAGGTACTTAATCTCTTGTTCTTTCTATCCTAATGTGATATGCAGCAGGTCTGCAGAAAATGAGAGCAAATTGCCTGTGCTTAATTCTCTCAAGGAGTGATGTGTTTCAATATACAGCCATCTGGTTGGGCTTCCTGTATGCAACACTGTCAACTATTTGTGATGCAGATCACACATTGCTGTACATTAAGTATTCACTTGTTTCTCATTTTTCTGTATTAGCTTGGCTTTGCCATCTGCACAGCACCTGAGGTTCATTGGATGCCCTCAGAATCAAGCACCAAAGCTGTCAGACAGGAAGAATTAAAGACCCAACAGTCTCGCATTAAGCGATAACTGTGTTAGTGCATTTGAGATGATCAATTTGTACTGACCAACTGATAGCAATGCAGTTGGACAAAGGTATTCAAGCAGACCACATAATGTGGATCATTAACTATGTTCTGTTGTAGAAAACAGTTCTAACTTAAGTGATTGAAAGTCATTTCTAGGTAATGTCCATGATATTCATCTAGCTCATAGTCCTCTTTCACAGCAGAGGAGACTGTGCCTTCAGATGCTTACTGGTTGCACATTAGGGAAGGGTTGGTGCCCACACCCTCCTCATTCCCCAAGATGACAAGAAGTTTGATGTAGTCACAACTTATGCAAGTTATATAGACACAGGCACAGCAGAAAACCATGCTTTCAAAAACTTGTAACTGACTGTGTATGCACAAAACCAGCCTAAACTCCTTGAAGGAACAGGTATGTGCTGAAAGTACTTACAGGATGGGGAAGAGATTATGTTACATACTTTGCAGGTGCAAGAGAAGGCCTCATCCAGATAAAAATATGAGCATCTATTAGTTTTCTTCTATAGAATCAGTCTGACTGATAATGCATATTACGAACCCTCCCCCACCCCCCAAACAACTAAATATTGTTACATCATCATCACCCTTTTGTCACTTTTGGTGCTCATCTATCATTTATGATTCCATATTCTGTTCAGACAAGTAACCTGAGGCTACAGAGTATACTAACAACTGAAGTTCTCACCCCACAGAAGATAGTGTCTTAGTCACCCTAGAGTCACAAGCCAAGATAAACAAATGTATGAACTCCACATTGATTTTGAATGCCCTGTTATAAGACTTAAAGCCTAACTTGTCACATTTTGGGTTTTCCAAATCTGCTATTTGTTTAGAATTGGGCTCCCAAACCTTATAATGGTAACTGGAATCATGATACCTGTGAGATAGGCTAAATAATTTCAGCACCCAACAAATAAGGAGCATGATATGAGACACCAAACCACTGCAACGTAACTCCTGGATAATGCTGGCAAAGACTCTTAAAGCAACAGAACTTGGATTATCCTCCAATCCAAAGCTTCCTTAATACTACCAAGCTGCAAACCAAAGAACCACCCAGCTTCCAGTTTCCTCTTTGCACAGCTGAAATGTATATCTGCATTCTACCTGAACTTAGGTGGAAGACTGCATTGGTATTAACTATAAATGCTAAATCGTAGTCATGCTCAGCTTGTACTACACAAAGCAACCACAACCTGGAGTCCTAGCCTTAAATGCATCCAATTTTTTAGTAATACTGGAATTCCAATGTAGGTAATAGAGCTTTAAACTGTGTGCATATGTATTTTTAATTAAATGATCTGATTTTGTATTCTTTGCACACTGAAGAAGTCCTCACATGCTCAGAGTGAGGCATTTCTACACCTTTATAGAAATGCTAGCTTACCTTCAATACCAAACTGACAACCACTACTCTTTTCATAGTCAAAAACCTAATTAAAAGGTTTTAATAAAAAAATTATTCAAAATAGCTGCAACAGTAGTGTTTCAGCTCATAAGAGATAAAAGCAAAAAGTAATGTCTTTTAGTGAAAAGTAGTGACGTTTAAAGGATAGCTAGTAGCAAAACGTCAAACTACTACCCTAGAAAACTGTCATTTATACATAGAGAATATTCTCTTTGCATTCTAATCTTCCACTGGACTCTTTTGGGGAGCTCTATCTCTTCTGCTACTCTCCTGTAGCTGGCCTTAAGCAGCAGCAACAGCAGCCAATCCTATATAGGTTCTAGCCTTTCCAAGGAAGCTACCTCTCACTAAAATGACTAAACGTGCATCACAAAACAACAACTTTAATTTTTCTTGGTAACTGGTACCACATGCCATGCCTTGCAGCCACAAGAGTTTATCTAAGGTCTGAAACTGAAAGCAGAGCTTTACATCCTATGCATTGTCAGCTTCTTACTGTAATCCCGTTTTGTGGCTAAAGTTAAAAAGAAAAAATTTAAGTGTTCAAATACAGCATTCAACGTGGTATGGTTTATAGCCATTACCACACCAGGCTGCATGAAACCACAGAGGAATAAACCTAGAATTGAATGATTTAGACAAGATATGAGGAACAGCTAAGAAAAATGAAGAAATACAAGATGCTTGACAAGTTAAGAGTACCTGTTTTTCCAGATCTTGTCCAACAATGCCAGCTTCCACACAGGCTGTTAGGTTTTTCTCATCTATCCAGAGAATCCGATTCTGTTAAAAAGCCAATCAAAACATACAAAAAGTGTTAAAGACTTTAGCTTCTTTCCCTAATGCTACAGGATCAACATGCTCGGTCCTACAGTTTACTATTATGGAGTTAATACTAAATTCACCACTCAGTGGTACACGGAGTTAAATCCAGCTGGCAGCAGGTTACAAGTGGTGTTCCCAGGGCTCAGTGCTGGGGCCAGTCCCCTTTAACATCTCTATTAATGATCTGGATGAGGGGACCAAGTGCACCCTCACTAAGTTTGCAGACAACACCAAATTGTGTGGGAGTGTCGATCTGCTGGAAGGCAGGAAGGTGCTGCAGAGGGACCCGGACAAGCTGGAGCGGTGGGCAGGGGTCAGCTTTATGGGGTTCAACAAGGCCAAGTGCCAGGTCCTGTATTTTGGTCACAACAACTCCAGGCAATGCTACAGGCTTTGGGGAAGAGTGGCTGGAGGGCTCCCTGGAGGAAAAGGGCCTGGGGGTGTCAGTGGACAGCCAGCTGAACATGAGCCAGCAGCGTGCCCAGGTGGCCAAGGCGGCCAACAGTATCCTGGCCTGTATCAGGAATGGTGTGACTGGCAGTAGGGAAGTGATTGCTCCATTATACTCAGCTCTGGTGAGGCTGCACTTTGAGTACTGTGTCCAGTTTTGGGCCCCTCACTACAAGAAGGATATTGAGATGCTGGAGGGTGTCCAAAGAAGGGCAGCAAAGCTAGTGAAGTGTTTGGAGCACAAGTCCTATGAGGAGCGGCTGAGGGAACCACAGCTTTTTAGTATTAAGAAAAGGAGGCTGATGGGAGACCTTATTGCTCTCTACAACAAGGAGGGTGTAGAGAGGTGGGGGTCAGTCCCATGATAGGATGAGAGGTCCAGCAATAGGACGAGAGGAGGTGGTTTCAAATTGCACCAGGGGAAATTTAGGTTAGATATGAGGAAGAATTTCTCTACTGAAAAGGTAGTCAAGTATTGGAACAGGATGCCCAAGTAAGAGGTGGAGTCACCGTTCCCGGAGGTATTTAAAAGGTGTGTAGATGTCATGCTTGAGGACATGGTCTAGAGGTGGACTAGGCAGGGTTTGGCTGTG
Source organism: Gallinula chloropus (assembly GCF_964237585.1). Taxonomy (NCBI): domain Eukaryota; kingdom Metazoa; phylum Chordata; class Aves; order Gruiformes; family Rallidae; genus Gallinula; species Gallinula chloropus. The sequence goes on along the minus strand of NC_140090.1, from coordinate 24,457,511 downwards.
GCTGGACTCAATGATCTCAAAGGCCTCCTCCAACCTAAGTGATGCTATTATTAACACAACTCCAGCAGCAGGAGCTGAGCCCCCTCCAACAGCTACACAACAGGTTACAGTTTATGTCATCACCACTGTAGAGTAACACAGTTATTAGTCAATTTATACTAGGAACGTTTACAGAAACAACACACAGAAGCCAGAAAGAATTATGTCAAAACTCTTACAGAAGTTAAGCTACATAGTGATTTTCCACAATTAACATGACTGAAAGTGCCTGAATCTGACTATCTGGACATTCAGTAGACACCAAAAGTAGTATTCTTAAACATACTTCATGGATTAGACTGCATTCAGTTATTCCAGTTCAGCTTTTGGATTTTGACACAGTAAGCCAGAAGCAAGAAATACTGCAGGATGTCTAGGTACGTACATACTTTAGAAGTTCAAGATACTTGGAAGGATTTGGGTTTTTTCCTGATGAGATAATGTCCCATCTGTATATTCTACTAATAGTGGGTTGAGCCACCACAGTAGTAAACTCTGCAACTTACATGGTGCACTGAACAGTGATGACAATCTACATGGAGATACTTCAATATGGTTCTAGTTCTGTTTATAGTAAGGACACTACCAAAGCTTCAGCTTCCACTCTTCATTAAGTGCGCTTCTGTTGTACATCTATAAATTTCATTTATTAATAGTGTATAAAAGGAGAACAGCTCTAACTTCCCTTTGCCTTGATTTTTCAAATGACAGAAGCACGCATATCTTGTACTCCAACTTAAACTGCACTTTAAGCCAACTGCCTCTTCTCTCAACACCTGTGCTAATACTAAAAGCCAGCTATTTCAGCTCTGTTCCAGCACCTTCAGTTTCAATATAAGCTGCTTAACTGATTCAAGAAGCTTATATTAATCATTTTTATGTAATATAGACCCTAGATAAGATGATGATACCCATTAAGTGCCTATTAAAATAGTAAAGCTTAGCCAGTCACCTTAAATGCTCTGAGAAACTCAGGTTTTAACTCTGACAAATGCTTCTTTTCACCTTAATTTCCTTATTTTCTCTCCTCAATGATTACAAGAATTGGCTCACTGAGTCATTAAAGATTATCAGTGGTTTATTTTCTGACTTGGCATATACTCACATATCTAGCTGACAAAACATGGTAATAGGAGTTAATCATATTCCATTCCCATCCCCAAACCAGACAAATCAAAGCTGTGCACTATGAGTCAGTGAGTTCAAATGAAAACCTGAGTCAGTACTGCACTTTTAGGATTTCTCTTCAGAGAGGCAGCTGAAAAGCTTCCTTCAATATACAACTGCCATCTTTGCAGAAAAGATCACTTTGCAGCTAGACACACCGAGGAACAAGTATTTTAAATGAAGCACTGCTGCCTGAGTGGAGAAGTAGAGTCAAACTCAGGTCTTGCCTTCAAGGCTAAAAGAGTTAATAAGCTCAGCAGGTGCTCAGATATAGTAGTGGCTTACATCAAAGATGCAAAGTTGTTTCTGAAGCATCTCATTACTATGTAGTCATAAAACTATCATTTTAAAATTATAAAGCTCCTTCGTAATGGAAAAATGAAAGCTAGCACTAAATTTTACAGAACTTAATTTCTAGACTGCCATAAAGCAAAGAACTTCACATGCTCAAGATGCTATCTACATAAAAATCTTTATTTTTCTTTCTTTAAAGTTGATCCTTCAAGTTGATTTATAGATATTAGGTCACCTTACCAGCCTTGAAGTATTTTTAGGTCTGCAAAAACTAGTGAAATTTGCAATAACAAATAAAGTTACTTGTAGCCTTTCATTTAACCTCAGATAAAAGTTCCAATATAGAAGAATAGTAGCTTTGTCTGATTTTCACTTAAAACTGCTATAATGCAGCTTAACAGTGAATTATTTTTCTTATTAATACCTACAGGCCATATGAAGTAGTGACAGCTAAATCAGCAAAATATCATTCATGTTCCAGGAATACAAATTAAACCATGTGCAGTACAGATTAACAGTTCCATCCCTACGTTTTTCTTGCAAAGAAAGAAGTGTTATTCTCCAGCAGTCAAAGTAATTGCAAGGTATTTAAATAAATTAAAAAAATTGAGACATACCATTTGTGATGTATCCAGTGAGACAATTGTTCTTTTTTCTTCTTCAGGACATTCAAGGGCACTAGAGACACTTGTCCCGCCTGCAAATCCAGGAGTGACATTCTGATCACAAAATTCTCAGGTAGCTCCTCTCCCTCCTTTCTGATATTGAATTTAATGAAGTGAGATCGCTGAAATTAACTGTTAAAAGGCTCCTGATTAGCCTTTTAATGCTGTCCCTTCTCCCAAACTGGTTCTCACAAAACCAAGGCAGCACTGAAGCTAACACTGCTCTAACAGGTCTCATTAACAAACCATGAAACTCTGACCATCTCAGCTGCCTCTGTTCTGATATTAGGGAGAAACCAGCTTCATTAGTTGATATTGTCTTCAAGTGACATCTTCAATACTCATCTTCTCAAACAGTAAATCTTACAAGGGCTGCACTACTACAGCATAATTATCAAATAAAACACACAGACTTAACCCACAGAATCAAGAGTTCTTGACAAAAAGCTTCACACAGAACGAGCTCATGAAAGCCAACATCCTATGTTCCCTGAGCTCTAAGTCAAAACAAGGTAGCTCACCATGCCAGTTCAGCAGGCTTAGAGGAAAAAGCATCCACAACCTGAAGTTCTTCAGAAATTCTTTAGGTTGAGAAGGGCACAGAAAATACAGTCCTTTACCTGTACTCTGTACCTGGAAAGTCTCCTGAAAACAGCCCCTTGCCACACGAGTTTGCACTCTGGCTTTCAAACTGATTGTCTCAAAGAATCAGAATTCCGGGTAACGATTTTGCAGTACAGGGTCTGACCACGACCCTCTCTGGACTTAGGAGCTTCAATAGTAGATCAAAACACCCCTAATTGATACATGTTTGTGGGAACAGCGTACAAGTGATGCGTCCAAAGTCATGATATCTCTAATACAGATATTTGAAACTCTTGACTTATTTCCTAGAAGGCTAAGGCACTGAGGTAGACTTCAGCTTCTTATAATCACTCCTCTTGCATGCTCAATATTCAAGGTGTTGACATACTTTTAATGACTGCCACTAAATTGAATATAGCAGCTTTTAATACTTCAAGATCATAAAAAAATTAAGACCACTCTTAAAATACTACTAAAAAATTTCCAGCTACTTAATTTCTGCTCCACGATATTACCAAGTTCATAAATTTAAATTGAATTCAAGTAGAATACATTTTCAATAGTAACATTAAACAGATTTGAGATTTCACAACACTTACCACCAAAAGGTATTATACAGAGATTGTGTTTGCAGGCTAATTCCACAATTTTAACTACATCTTCATGGCAAACTAAAAAAAGAAGATCAAACAGTTAAAAACAGATTTGTCCTTGCTACTAAATATTACAGTTTGAATAAGCAGCAGCTCCTTTTCTGACACCAGTAAGGAAGTTAGGCACTAAAGATCTGGCTTAGAAGAATCAGAGTTCCAGAGTAAAGTTGAGACCTGAAACAATTCTGTAATTGAAGAGCTAACTACAGCCTTAGTGTACAGTCTACTCATGGATTGAGACCTCCTGGAAATTCTCAGGACAAGATGGGCTACCAAACAGTTATCAATTAGCAAATAAAGCCATCTTAAGTATTTGCATCCTTCTGCTTTTATTGAAGTAGGCACATTTTCTGTTACGTATTGTCTTATAACAGCATTAGTTATTACTCTATTTAAAGGGGGCCTAGCCTGTACTCCAATTACACTGCTCTTTCTTCAAGTCAATGATCCTGATAAAGTGTCCTGATACCAGTTATACTTTAGAGTACAAAACATGTCATAAAACAATGTTCTTTAACACAAGTATTTCATTAGCCTTCTACCATCACACAGTCCTTTAGAAAGACTTAAGACTATTTAGACAACTTTGTTGGTGCACATATGAAGTAACCACAGAAGTGTAGTTTGAATTATGTAATTCATTCATCTGTCAGATATTTTGGCTATATGCAATAACAAATTTGATTCCCTGCAAAGTGATGGGATTTCACAGGTACAACCTGCAATCCAGATGTTAAACAGTCATGACTACCATTCATGAGAATTCCTTCACTTTCTGTAGAGAAGTGAAGTCAGTGAACCAAGAGACAGCTTCCCCGTGACCAGAAAGCATAGGTGTTTACTAAACAATGGCCTCCCAGATGAGAAGGGAGAACAAGACAATTAAAGCTTACCAGGCCATACAACTATATCAGGAATCCGCTTAAACATTCCTTCCCTGAGTACAAATATCTCATGTAGGCAGTGACCTGAAACACAAACAGTAAGTTAAGCTCAACCAAAGAACATCAAAACCAGCACAGTTACATAAATGAAGTTCTCTTACCATGAGCTCTGAACACCCTATCTTCTGCATCCTGCGAATATGAGATTTTAGTGGCTCTAAGATCCTGAAGAAATTCTTCATTTACAATAGATGGAGGTACGTCATTAATATTTAAGGATGCCTACAATACAACAAAATAAGTTCATTAAGGTAGGTTCACTTTGCCAGCATTTCTGTACAACAATAATAAAAACAGGTTAACACTGATACCCAAACACAACTATTTAAGATCAGAAATATACAATTTCTCTTCATCCGCAACCACAGATTCCTCTTATTCTACCTTGCACTCAGCTGACTAGATGCACACAGGAAGTCCTGTTTCAGTACCACATTCATACCTTCTTTCCTCCTAAGAGGTTTGGAGGAATATACTAGCATTTAAGTGTATACTGAACAAAATACCTCTTGAAAGACTTCAATATCCAAGACAGACAGCTGTATGAACAGAACTAGAGATTCTCGTGTTGATAAAGGGTTGAAAGTCAAAATTCTCTTATTCTCTTTGAATAAGCTTTTCCAATATAGATAAATCCACACTAACGCTCTGCAAATTCCTCTTCTGCCAACCCAGTTCCCTTCCACTTGTCACATACTGGAAATTAAATCTCAAACCAAAGCCTAATCAGAAGTCTAAAGGAAGACAAAACTAAGTTTGACTGCTCTAATATAACCAGCATACTTTAAGTATACCTCACATATAAAAAGACATTATAAAATCCATGATCAGTCACTAACATGCAGGTATTTCCAGAAATCCTCTATTCTGAATTCTGATCAACACTTTGGAAAAGAGATTTTCTTTCAAAGTAGCTACACTGGACATTTTGGCTTAGCAACGTGCCTTGAGTCAAGGTTCTCTAAGTCCTGAAGGAAAACCTTGCTTAAGGTTTTCCAACAACCCATTCTTATGTATTCTTACATTAGACATCTCACATCATATTCTTACATGTTTCTAAAGTGCAGACCAAGTCACTTAAATCTATTTTGTGAAGTCTGCTTTACATACCAGACACACAAAACCAGTTCATGCATTGACTTTTTAAACCCACTTAGAGAATGAGGATTCTTAACAGCATCCAGTTGGAAAAAACACAAGACCTTTGTAGACATTAAGCACAATGCTTTTAAGTGCTTCAAAAAACCACCACCCCATCACCATGTTTTTTTCCTATTTAAGAAAAGGAGCAAATAAATTAGTTTATCCTTTTCTATGGGTAACCTCCCAAAACAAGTATGTTTTCTATTATAAATGGCCTCTTATTAAGGAGTTCTTTAACTAGATATAAAGCTTGTCTTATGACTAAAAAGTAACATCTGGACTTCAAGTCCTATTTTAGAAGACAGTGTTGGTCAAGAATCTTACTTCTAGTTAAATTCCCTCAAGTTCAAGAACAGGAGAACAAAGTTTCTCTACTGCCCCATCTTATTTTAAATATACTCTTAAAAATGAGTTAAAATTAGTTAAAACATCATGCAGTGCTTTCAAATTTTGTCATGAAATCTTGCTGTCAAATTAACAGACATCACCTTCAACTCAAATAGAAGAACATTCTTGCAATTTTGCTATAGAGCCATCAGTACAGACTATGGGCTGCTGCCTAATGATGTGAGAAGGAGTTTACTTACAGCCCTACCACCAAAGAACATTCAGTACAAAGTGTTCTGCATAATCAGAGAAACTTGTATGTTGTTCAACAGGCCTAGTCTGTGCTTCTTATCAAGTACAGAGAAAACAGCAAAACTGAATTAACTTCTCTTTCACCTTCTGAAGTTTCAGCCTCCTACAAAAAGTATACCCACATATCCAAGTCTTTCCTTCAATGGGGTTTTGCCTATCTTTGCTTTACATAAGAAAAAAAGCTCTTGGGTGTACTGGAGGTTAAGATGCACACTGGCAAAAGGTTAGAGGGCTGTACAACTTACAAAGCTAATTGCAAGGAAAACATCTGCCACCAAGCAGCAGGTTTAGTCTCAAAGTAGCAAGAGCTGAAGAAGGGAAGATTTAACCTTCAACAAAATTGTCTGGTGACAGAACTTGCCTGTCAGCATCCACCATCAAGTAGTGATGTAAGGCTATACAGAAATTGAGTGCTTACAGGGACCATTCAAAAAGCAGTATCTGCATGAGATACACTCATGAATGATAGCTAACAACTCTTAGAGGTTCAAAAGAATAACCAAGTGGTTTTTTTAGAGAAAAACTGAGATTAAGTGTTGCTAAGGTGAGAGGTATACTGCTACTCAGAGATCATGATTTTAGTGACTAGCCACAGTGAGCCCAGAACTCAGGTCTCTGATTGCTGCTCTTATTATTCTGCTACTAATGCACATTGACACCATGCCATTTGCTAACTCAAAGAATAGACCTCTGACAAATATGGGAAGCATGAGAAAAACAAGACCTTTAAACTACTTTTTAAAAAATCCCTGGTATCTGTGCTTACATTTTCTATTTCAGAGCTTTGGTTTCTTCATGGCTTTGTATAGAAAAACTATTTTTGCATCATTTCAAGTTGAACATGAACTTCTTGAAGATCTTTCATCTCTGTAAGAGGGACACAAACTACTTAAAGCCATCTGCAATTAATTGTTATAAGTTTAAGTATATTGATTTTTATCTCTCTCCCACAAGTACTTCAATCCTTTAGATTTTATTTTCAGGATTGAAGAGTTAATATTCACCCATATAAATCTTACACAACTCCAAAAAATCTTATCTACCTCTATTCTTATTAGACTGATATATTTTACAATTTGTGCACTGAAAAGCTGGACATGAATCTTATGTGAACTAGGTCTGAACTAGTTCATATGGTAAAGTCTACTCTGAAAAAGGAAAACGTGTCATCAGACTGAGCATCACAGAAGGAGGCACACTTTCTGTGGCTAACAGCAGAAAAACTGCATGCAGCAGGGAACTCTCCAATCTTAATAGATGGAGGCAGGAAGACATGAGATAGAAATACAAGAAAACCAAGAGAGCCTTCACCTACTGCTGTTCCTATACATGAGTTCCTTCGTGCTCTGATGATAGAAGGTGAAAAACCAATGTAGGATGACAACCTGAAATATAAACTAGGAACTATGACAAAGACATGAAAATTGGGGACCTGCAGTAGCAGTTGAGAATAGCTACGAGAAGTCCAGATACATTCTGTAGACTCCAAAGAGAGCTATTCCATCTCAGGGTAGTCAGCCTGTTTCAGACAGCAACAAGAACACAATAGGAAAGCATTTAACATCACTGACGTGTATCTTGAAGAGCTGTATTGCAAGACATACTATGGAATCAAGATATTATTCAAGAATCTGCCCTTGTCTTCCAACTATACTTTGTTCTGTATTTCCTCTGCATGTCAAAAGGGAACAACATCTCTTGGAACCTCTGGTCACAGCAAGTTAAACAAGCTACCAGTTAATATCAATCCTCATCAAGGAAAACACATCATTATTTTTTCCCCAAAATATACTTGCAGATGGAGATCCTGAGAAACAGACTGGCAGATGAAAGAATGCTTTTATTACAGAAGACTCACGAAAGGTTCAAGTTTTCAGGCTCTATCAGATTACCGACTTCACAGAAAATGCAATCTTGAACCACTTAAGAAATGGGTAAAACTGTTACCCAAAGCAGGGTTGCTACAGTCACTGTACAAGCACAGCCTGCTTCCAACACCACTTATGCATCTAGTCAGGAACCTGCAGCCTCAAGGGAGTTCTTAGAAGAGAGTCAGGTCTTCCGACTCTGACATAAGTTACTCTTCCTGAAATGCAAAACATGGATGCTTCACATGACCTATAACATCCTGAATACCTTGTTTTTCTGAAAACATTCAGTTCAATCTTGAGTAGTCTGGTAGCCAGTTTTCAGCACCCAGACACGTAAAAAAAACTGTCAAGTAAGAACGTAGATATCATTAAATACACTGAAAACATGGCACAACTTAATTTCACTCTATCTTTTCTCTTCGTTATCATGAACGACATTGAAGTTGCATAAACAATTTCTTCTAGGCTAACAGTTTCTACAATCCCCCAAACACAACCTACTTTTATTGGAATGAAAGTCTCCAACACGGGGATGACTTAGGACAACTTGTCCCTGTGTTAGAGACTTTCATTCCAATAAAAGTCCTACCAGTTAACCCACAACCACAAGTCATGCTAAGCCACTGAACATTTTATGTAGAACACTTTTTTTCAAAAGCCAAAGTATTAATACACTGTATTTAAATCATGTGCAAGGTGACCTTCAGGATAACAGCTGAATCATCTTTAACAACATGGTCCTGATTATCACCAAGACTAATAATGTTCAAAGGAACTGGTTCAGCTATTTACTTACTCTAGAGGTAGTTTTGTGCTCCAGACTTGCTCCAAAGGTTTTTTCTATCCATTCCTTAAAAGTTGGTAATATCATACCACCTAATCTGTACCTGAAAAGTCAATATTACATAGGGTCATTTTAAATTAAAAGACTACATGTCAGATACACTTCTTTTGATTCTATGAATGCAAAATTAGTTCAGTTTTAAATCAAATTATTTTCCTACAATCCTGCAAAGCTTCCACACATCTAGGTTTTCATGCAACTGCACATTTCATTGTACTTAACTGTTCCATACTTCACAGAAAGTCAAACCAATTGTCAACAGCTTAGGTACTACTTCACTTCATGATCTTTGGGAATTGTGGCATATGGCTTTTCAGATATCCCCACACACACATTCCACATATTAACTTTTAAGATAGTGTGACACTTTTCTGCCCTCTCAGTAGGACAGAAAAGTGTCACAGTTTACATACCAGTTACAGGTAGAGGCCATGTGTATGGACACACTGTAAACAGCAGTCTCAGACACACAAACCCAGCTCAGTACACCGTATATGTTAAGAAGAAAAACAGTGTTAAAGAGTCTTCCCCCAAAATCCATCAAGCAATGTGAATTTATTTCTATTACAAACTCTTTGGCAAGAGCTTAGTGATATGACAGATGACTTACAGACAAGGGACAGAGAAGCTGTTTGTTAACATGTATAATGAGAAAAAGTAAGGCTGGGGACACACTTAAACAGGTAGAAACTATTACTATTAACTATAGACATTATAGACCTTGTGCATGTTTACACATGCACAAGCATTCTCTAAGAGCACCACCTTTCTTTGGTACTGAGAATTTTCAGCAGCTGAAAATCCTTCCTATAGCTTGCACCTGGGTCACTGGCATTATGCCTCATGGATCTTCCAAGACTGTTCAATCACTGTTAATCCAATTACGACCCTGTCCTTCACAGCTGTTGCAACCAAGTCTGCAACTAAGTTACCTATTACTCAAAGATCAATTCCTTTTGTTTCCTTATGTCAATTACCTCCCAATTCTCCTATTGCAAAACACCCATTCTCTACAACCGTATCTCCACTCAAGCTAGATTCTTTAGCCTGGAAGACAGCATTCAGTTGTTATTCTTCCTGCAACAGCTGTTCCTGTATTGTCACACCCACATGAAACAGTAAGTGAATGCTATGAAAGGGAAGTGCAAGAAGCAATTAAGGTTTAATGCATTTGCATCAGTTTACAACAATGGTACAGAGAGATTCAAGTCAGCTTCATGTGTTTTCTTCTCCAGGCAACTTTTTGGTACTTCCAACCTGTAACTATAGCTAGCTTGCAAGAGAACCTTAGTCAATTATTCAAAGAACAAACTAAAACTATCAGAAAACCAGCAACTTTTAAGTTAAAGACAGACAGAAGCCACAGTACAGAGTGAGTTGGTGAGTTTTCTGAACAGAATACAATGCATGAATGCTCAGAAAGTAAGCTTTGAATATACAGTGATGGTGCAAGAAGGTCCCAAAAAGTCCTCCTTCCCACAGACACATCCCCCAAAAAACAGGTTTAGTTGCTCAATCTACCAAGATCCATCTATCCCTGGGGAGATGGTAGAATCTATAATGAAAAGATCATTTGAGACATGGAAAAGCCTGGTCTGTTGGGAAAGTCAACAGGATTTTCATACGGAAAAATCCTCTTTCACTAACTCTTGGAGTTCTACCATGTGAATGAATGGGATACAATGAAAATCAAATTCCACACTACTTTATACTTTTCCATAGGTGCTCGCCCCAAAGCTCTTTAAGAAAATACATCTCTACAGTACTGAAGGGAAGGTTCTTCTACAAGCTGCCCCTGCAAAGGGCAGGGTTTACTGATCACTGTCAGACTTAGGAGAGAAGCTTGCCATGAAGACTAGTCCCAGTACCAGTGCATGAGTGCTGTGGATTTATCAGCAGACTCTTGAACCAGGTGAATAATATTAAACTCCCTTGGGTAAACAGATAGTACACTGACATGAAGAAGCTCAGAAACATAAAAAACCCTGCGCAGATAACTGGAAGATGCAGATATTTGCAAGAGAAAAAGCATTAATTGCTTATTTTGCAGAACCAGAACAGTATCAGTATAGGAAAAATCATGGCATCACAAGAACAACCAACAGCAACCAGTGTTATGTATGAACTGGGCAGGTATAAAAGAGAAAACAGTTCATTTCTTTTTGCTGCTCTGTAGAACCCTGGTCTATCCACACCATGAGGGCTGCACACAGTTTTTGTCCCTGTATCTTCAAAAAGATGTAGTAGAGCTAGGGAGTGTTCAGAGAACAACTGTAAAGACCAAGGGGCCTTACAAGCAGACACTATAGGGCCCAGGACTCCTCAGCATGGAGAGAAAGTGGAAGAGAACACACAACTGAGTCTTACACATTCAACAAAGCAGTAGTTAGGTAAAGAGCTATCATTCACCTAAGCCTCCAACACAGTAAGGGACACACGGTTTAAAACACAAGTACTTTACACACAACAGCAACCTGAAACTAGCTGCCATATGATGCTGTAGAGGCAGACAGTATCAGCCAACTTGAAAGTTAGACAAAATTACGGACAACAGCTCTCTAAGTGGATACTAGAAGGACGAGGCAGCCACAACAACTTTGCAGATGTTTATTCTCTTTTTTTCACTTCAAGCACTCTCCTCTTGCCACTGTGACAGACTGTTCCACAGAAACTTCACTGGTGTAACCCAACAGGGCATTTCTAATATCTATGTTATAAAAGAACACAGATGAGAGAAAAAACGCCCTTCTCTGCCCGTTCTAGAACAGTGATTGGTACTCAACAATCAAACAGCAGCTTCAATGCTTTCTCCTGAAAAAATCCAAGTCCGGCGCTTTAGCTTATTTCCTTCAAATAATATTGCACAAGTTTTGTGTGCAGTATAACCTCCCCTAGATAAAATATCAGGTGAAAGAATGAGTGGTAAAGTAACAAGAATCAGAATTATGGCAAGAGAGAGACACCACCAAGATCTTCCTAAATATTATGAGCGAACTAAGTGGTAAAATGAGGCTTTGCCTTTTAATCTGCGCCTGAAAAAGAAATTAAGGATTTAAGGGCTCAACATCCCAGGTAGGATTTTGTAACTTCAACTCAAACTAGCTCATACTAGTTTACATAAACTCAAAGATCACGAAGGAATTTTTCTGAAAGATAGTACTTATTTCAGACTTCTTTCTCTTCATCATTCTTTTTCTTTACTCTTATAAAAAGTATACTTTTTAAACCACAGAAGAGACTGCAGGGCTGCTTTCCAATGAGGTAGAAAAAAATCCCAACAGTTAAGATGTCAAATGACAGGCTTAAATCACACAAAGTTAAGAGATCCCCAGGCAGACTTAACTTGAATGTTGTTTCCTTAAAAAAAAATTCTCAGAAAAAAAGTTTGCTATATAAAAGGCTAGTAAATAATAAATCAGAAGTGCTGCCACTACCGAACATATAACTCAAGAGCAGTTGTTATTTTTAAGTTCAGAATATATAGTAGCTCCAGGCACAATGGTTAGGAAACCTTTAACACAAACAGGAAGTTTAATGACATCTAAAGCTTTAGAATCACAGAATGGTTTGGGTTCCTGGTCCCAACCTCTCTGCCATGCCCAAAGCCCCATCCAACCTGGCCCTGAACACTGCAGCCTGTGCCAGGGCCTCACCACCCTCACAGTAAAGAATTTCTTCCTAATACCTCATCCAAATCTCCTTTCCTTCCACTTAAGGCCACTACCCCATGTCCTATCACTACCTGCCCTTGTAAACAGTCCCTCTCCATCTTTCACATAGCCCTTTTAGCTACTTGAAGGCTGCTGTAAGGTCTCCCAGGAACCTTTTCTTCTCCAGGCTGAAGAACCCCAACTCTCTCAGCCTGTCTTCATACGAGAGGTGCTGCAGCTCTCTTGTCTTCAGTGGCCCTCCTCTGGACTCCTTCTAACAGATCCATGCCCTTCTTATGCTGGGGGGCCCCAGAGCCAACAGTGTTCCAGTTGGTGTATCCTGAGAGTGGAATAGGGACCGGGGAAAGACCATGGTGCAGATGCTCAGCCTAATTCCAATCTCCAAGGGAAGTTACAGAAGACTCACATTATTTGTCCTTGTAATACTTCTATTCAGCTTTCCACTAATCCACATAGACTATTTTATCACACACTATACTGTATATAGAATTCAGTAAACTTGTTAAATGCAGAACTACTAACACCCTGTTCTATGGAATAAAGTAATTTATTTTTTTTTACTTCTTGGGGTTAAGTGAACAGTACAGTTTTAAAACTCTTTAAAAAACTCCCTGAATAAGATACTTGTTACATAATTTTTAGCTTACCTTTTTCCTGTGAATTCTGCTTGACCCTTCTTATTGAAGATGAATTTTGAGTCATTATATCCCCATCCATTCCACTTCAGAAGTTCTTGCCTTAAACAGAGAGAATATAAGAAAGTTGGCATATAAGCCTCAAAAGATTTGCAGTTACATGGAAGAAAGTCTTATCAGATAGCAATTCAAGCAATCAAGTCCACATCAAAAGGGCATAGCTTAATAGAGCAAGAAGTCATTCTGCAGCCACAACCATTACTCCATCAGACTCCATCCTAAGGCCTTCCCAGAGAGGTGGTGGTCACCCCGTCCCTGAAGGTATTCAAAGCCAGGTTGGATGGGGCCCTGGGTAACCTTGTGTAGATCCAGGCCTGGAGGTTGGTGGACCTGCCAGTGGCAGGGGGGTTGGAGCTCTATGATCCTTGCAGTCCCTTCCAACTCATGCCATGCTATGATTATAAAGACAGTATTAACATAGGCTGCTGACATGCTGTCAGTGCTGCACTTAAACAGACTTGGCTTAAATCAAAATTCATTTATTCAAACTGCCTGGTACACAAGGTTTTAATTAATCATAAAAAACATGGACATGTATTTCATTACAATTGTTTGAATCAGACATTTCAACAAGCCTTTGACAAATTTAGTGCTTCAAGCACAGTTTCAGTACTCAGGAACCCATTCTATGTTATTACAGAACCACAGAATTGTAGGGGTTGGAAGGGACCTCCAGAGATCGAGTCCAACCCCCTTATTCTTCCACACGGAGGAACCAATTCTAAAACTTCAGCCAAAATCAAACTATTTGAGCAGTCAGCTATCCATACAGAGAAGCCCCATTGTTTGACTGCCTCCTGTCTCAAAAGGCTCCATCTTTACACATGTAGCATGCACTCAGAAAAGGGCAAGGATTCACTCGTGCTTTGTAGCACAGGGAAGCCTTGTGCTATTGCACTGACACAACAGATTATGAAAAAGCATTTCTATCCATGTTATGCCATCTTGCCTATTTTTACACTTACTCCTATATATATAAAAACACATAAAAGATGTTCCACAAAGGCACTTAAGTCATACACAGCTGAGCTGTTCCCAGGTGCAAACAGGCTCACAGAATTGACTTCTCAAAAGGTATTGCTTTTTAAAAACAACCTGAATGTTCCCCTCAAACCCCAATCACTGAAGTCCTCCTGAAGGCAAGATTTCTCCCTCTGCTGACTAAATGCACTATCTCTATATACCAGATATTCAGTTTGTTATATTCTGTCAAGTCAGAACAGACTTGTTATCTGTAAGCAAAATTTGAAGGTGGCTCAAGCAACCTCCCCCCCAATTTAAAGAGGTAAGTTGCCAAAATAAGAATGTCAAGTATGGCACATGAAATGCTAAAGAAACTAGCTGCAAAGCTGGAGACTACAAGCCAATACACAAGAGACAAGGCTCTAAAGGACCTGGTGACATGAGATACTCTGACAAAGCACAGCTCTGAAGCTATCATTAGTCCTGATGTTGGTACAGATAGCCACCTCCCACAAAATCCAGGGGAGATACTATTAAAGCACTGAACAAAGACCCAGATACGAGGTCTTTCTGCTAACCTGACTGCATTCCCAGTTGTTTGACTTTTTAAAGACCTACTTTCCTAGGTTGGTGTGCGACTACCTGGTGCCTTCATCAGGCTCTAAAATGCAGAACAGAGGTTAAGAATTTTAACTCCTACTTTATTCTCAGGTTAAGCTACTCTTGCATAAAGTAAGTACGTGTATTTATTCTGCCAGACAACATAGCTGTCATTGGTGTGTGAGAATAATCAAATTAAAATAGAATATAACACTTTGCATGAGTTTGCCTCTGAATAAGGAGCAGTATTACATCTTGTGACAGGTAAAAACCACAATAAGAAGTGCTTAATTTTTATATTCAAAACTACACTGAGCAAGTCTGAGATTTTTGTTTGGATACAGAAAAGGTTACTTTTGTAACAAGTCATCTTATACTTAATGTCTCTTTTATTCCACCACACCAGAGTACTGCCCAATAAAGAACTCTCACTATAGCTCCTAGCACTTCACACCTGCATGCTAACAAGAAGTTTGAGGAAATACCACATGTGGTTCCTTAAAAAATGAAGCCTAAGACCAGGTATTAAAAGAAAGCCTGATCAGTCAGCTCTGATTTGCAATTGACATGGCATGCAGTAAAGCCCAAGCTGTTTAAATCCTCTTGCATAGAACTTGAAAAGTTTGTTCTTCATGAACAAGAGCTGGTGAACATAACAAGAATTATTCCCTTCAGCACAAAGGAAAAAGGCGTGAGACGTCCAGAGATCCACAAGCCTCCCTGACTACTAAGGCAACAGCAACATCATGTTGATATAATGCAAAGACTTTTTTCAAGACTGTTGCATAATAGTCAATGTATTATTTGGAAGACATGCAGACAGCTCTGCAAGGCAGAGACCAGAGCAGCATGCTGTTCTTACCCAGCTCCGCCTCACTACTCCAGCTCCCTCAAGGAAGGGAAATAACACTATAACATACACCTGACCAGCATCTCCTGCTTACAGTTGGAAGTTAAAACTGTATTTGACAGCGTTAAGAGAAGACAAATAAGGAATAAGTCTTTTTCTAATCATAAGTGTTGTAACAGCATTCCTCCCTCCTCTTCGTTTTCGTACCACTCTTTTGCAGTATTATTTATACCATCACCATTCCTTAGAAAGAGCTCTTCACACCCTGGCTCCAGTGTAGCACTCCCACTGCCTTCTGTAATGTCCTGGTGTAGCAATTAGAGCTGCCTGCCAGATTAGTATCACATTGACCACGGCTCTCAAGAACCATCCAAACTGAGCAATCGACATAGCCTTCTACATTTCCCAATGTTTTAATTCCCAAAATTTCATTGTAAAACTCATATTCCACAAAAGTATAAAGGGCAGGAAGAACTGCTGAGCATCTGCAGGCCTACGCACACATTACAAGCTCTCTCCGGGTACCTGTACTCAACACACCCAATCCTGGCTCTGAGACCAAGGGACTCAAATTACACATTGATCTGCAACTTCCTATGTACCATTGTTACACTCACTTAGACTTTTAAAAGTGTTGCAGTTTTGTGAGGCTGTGCTGCTGAGACAGTTTCTTTAAGCAGCAGGTAGAGTTTTCTGCCAGCCTAAACTATAAACAACGAGCAATTCAAGGACAAAGTCACAGCCCGAGAGATAGTCGAGCGCCTCTGGGAATCACATATTGGAGAAAACAACCTGGAAGTAGCTGCATTTTGCCACTGAAGGGAGTGAGAAGATGTAACGAGCTGTGCAGACACCAAGGCCGGAGAAGGGCAGGGGAGGAGGCAGCCCAGGTGCCGGAGAGAAAGATGCCCCTGCAGCCCGTGGAGAAACCCATGGAAAAGGCTGAGACCCCACCTGCAGCCCGTGGAGGGGCTCCACACTGGATGGAGCAGGTGGAGACATAGAGGAGATGCTGTGACCCTACGTTGGAACAAGCTGCTGCCAGCACTTGCAGCCATGAGGAGAATCAGAGACACAGAGATGAGAGACAAATATTTGCGTCAGAACAGGTTTGCTGGGGGGAGGCTTGGAATCCCGTGGAGGACTGGGACTGAGAGACATTGTGATAAAGAGATAAAGCCCTGTGGGAAAGGATTCACATTGGAGAAGTTTGTGGAGGACTGTCTCCAGTGGGTGAGACCCCACGGTGCAGCAGGGGGAGGGTGTGGAATGAATGCTCCCCCCCACCCCCGGGCCGAGAAGGAAACCAACTAGCAAAGGACTGACCGAAGCCCCCATCTCCCAGTCCCTGCCCCCCTGTGCTGCGAGCAGGGGGAAGAGGGGAGTGAAATCATGACTAGAGTGAAGTCTGCTAAGAAGGGAGTGGGGAGGGAGGTAGAGGTGTTTTAAGATCTGAAAGAGGAAAACAGCTCATGAAGAAGTAACTGAGAACCCCATTTTTCCCCAGTCCCTGCTTCCCTGTTCTGCGAGCAGGGGGAGGAAGGGAGAAAGAACATGGCTACAGGGAAGTCTGCTTACAACAGAAGGGTGGGGGGAAGGTGCTACCAAGAACCCCATTTTCCGGAGTCTTTGCCCCCCCTGTACTGCAAACAGGGGGGAAGAAGGGAGCAAAATCCTGACTGAAGTCTGCTAAGAAGGGAATGGTGGGGGGAAAGTGTTTTAACATCTGGTCGTGCTCCCAACTCCGTTTTTTTTTTCACTGTTCTTTGTAGTTGTAGTGTAATAAATTCGGTAGTTTCTCTCTTCTTCAGTTTGTGTTGAGTTTGTTTTGCCCATGTCATTGCTGACAGAACGATCTCTCCCTGTCCTTATTTTGTCTCCTGAGCCTCTTTATATATATTTTCTCCCCTGTCCAACTAAGAAGGGGAGTAACAGACTGGCTTTGGTGGGCATCCAGCCTCCAGCCAGGGCTAAATCACCACAAACACTCATGGTATCCTCTAACACTTCTTGTACCACCTGAAACAAAACTTCCTTTGCAGTAGTAGTTTCTATCCTCATTCTTCAAAAATTATAGTATTTGATTTCTAAATGGTAAATCTACAAAAATAACCAAGTGTGTCAATAAGTTTCGTGCCCCCATCTGAAAAAAGATGCTCCATTTGGCTTACTCAACTGATATATTCATACTACATATATTCTAATTTACACACCCTTCTACTTTTCACCCTTTTTTTTCTTTGGAAAGCCCTCTTTCCAAGAATATATACACTAAAAAAGACTCATCAACCTTTATTATTTTTGTTTTATGTTCAATATTGCCTGTCTCTGTATTGTACCTGAACTGCCTCATTTAAAGACAACACTATTCCTATTCAGGATGTTGACTGCAACAAAATATCAAGCTCACTAACTCTGCTTTCATCTTTGAGAGAAATATGGGGTATTTTTTCAGGAAATTGTAGGAAATGACAAGGTTTTCCTTGCCTTCTAACTTAAAAGCCAGAAACTCACTACTGAAATGTATGAAATACTATAAAGCAAAGCTTGCTTAACCTGAATATATACTTATATGCACAAACAAAATAATACTGACTGAAGGGGAAAAAATTTAAAAGTCAAATTACCACCAAAACAGTGATAACAGAAGATGAAAACAGTCTGACAAGGCTAAGTGAATTTAAGTATTTCACTTTTATTACAATGCTCAACACTGAAATAGTTTGACTCAATTCAATAAGGACTTTTACAGCAAAATATTTCAACAAGTGAAGTGTTTTCTGCATTTATGTGGAAAACTGTCTATGGAATAATCAAGGAGACACTAGGCAGGATGCTGCTCAGGTCACACCACAACTCACTACATTAAGCCCCCAAATGACTATTACAGTGCCTACAAACTGGGTAGAAGATCGTGAGGTGGCAGCACGCCCAGCCTGGGGATGGGATGGCCCTCCACCCACTGGCAGAACCACTGCTTTAGGCATCCAGTCATTCAGCTGGGTCAGTGGAGGCCTCCAGACCCACCAGCACTCTCCAAATCTTATGTTTTAGTGAAAAGCACGGTGGTGGGCTGAAAAAGGTCTTGTCTCTCCCTAGGAAACTGAAGAAAAGCACAGGTATCCAAGCTCAGCACCAAGGTTCAATCCCCACAGAAGTTATACCATGGATATAACTTTTTGGTAGTTTCAAATTCATATCACAAGTGCATATAAGACATCTGCACATACAATATATACCACTGCCAGTCACAAAGAGTTTTACACTGCAAAAACATCACCAACAGTTAAGGTTTTACTTCCCAAGGTCTAAAACACACATACAACACCAGAAGTAAACAGTTTTTTCACTTATGAAGTTTTGTTATATGCAATGAAATATCAGAACCAATATAAAATAATGTTTGCATCATGTTATTTAACAAAGAATAGATCTGTCTCATTATCATCTAAGTACATAGATATCAACAAAGCTGTCCTCTTCTCCAAAATAACCTGAAGATCTGGTACTTTATACACAGAACAGAGACAAACAGAATAATTTACTCAAAGGGCAAGTAACAGTTTCATGTAGTGTCTTCACATGAAAGTACAGTTCAAACCCAGATGAATCAATGTAACTCAGGTGGAACACAGCCAAGATGCTCACATCAATTTCCCCACAACAACTACCAGCATTTTCAATTCAATCCCCAGCTGACGCTCAGTGTTACCACA
The DNA here is from genome assembly GCF_964237585.1 of Gallinula chloropus. Classification (NCBI taxonomy): domain Eukaryota; kingdom Metazoa; phylum Chordata; class Aves; order Gruiformes; family Rallidae; genus Gallinula; species Gallinula chloropus. The sequence continues at coordinate 24,438,172 of NC_140090.1, read as the reverse complement.
ACACATACACAGAATACTGACAAATATTCCTCTTTCATGATGCAAGAACCAGCACATTCTTGGAAATGAGTTTTAAGCAGTAGTTTTAAGAAGTACCACATGGGCTAAAGCACCAACATGTGCCTAATAACATGTTAAAAAAAAAAGTGTCCTGCAGGTTATAGAGTTCTTTCAAAACTCAGCACATGGGTGCAGTAAGACAAAGTGGTCTTAGTGCTAAGGTATAACAACAAAAAGACATCACCCAAACAGTAACTCCTCAAAACCCACCTCAGCTGGACCTTTGGTTACCAACTTGGACCATCAGCTGGCAATTTAGATCCTTTTCCATGTGCGATACGAGGTGGTCACCCTGCCTTCTCCTCTGGAGGAGTCTGTGTTACATAGTCGTACTTCCCAACCAAGAAAGCAAGCCACTCCAGAGTGTTTTTGAAGCCAGTAGTAAATTAGCATCAGGTCCCCAGAAATTAGGAAAGGGAACATAGCCCAAGGATTCCCTTCAAGATTTGCTTTGTGAAAGCATCATTTATCTGGAGAAGAATGCAATGCTGCAGGCAGGGAGTATCTGCTGTGTTTGTCATCCTTATACTTCTTCCCTCTTGGAGGGCCTTCCCTGCAGCAAACAAATCTAATCGCTCTCAAATCTGAAGTCATATAACATCCTTTTCATAACCTTACACACATACAGATTCTATAACACAAACTTTCAGCTAAGCCCCTGCAGCTGCACATACACCCAATTCAGTTGCTCTACCATTTGCTTAATATCTGATATAGCAACACAAGCCTGGGCTCATATTTACAGTTTAAAACTACAGTAAGCAGCAGACACAGACACATGATTTTTAGGCATAAGACTTGAAGGTCTTAGGTACTCAGAGCAGCATGGTTTGGGGTTGATTTTTAAGCAACTTTGTTTTATAAAACAAATGTTAACTCTCCTGACACATATTTCTAGTCTTGACTAAAAACAAAGCCCCAAGGAATAAGAAAATTGGTGTTGCTCTGGTGTTTTTGCATAAAAAGCTTAAGTCAATTAGGGTGAATTAAAGAGTCACGAAAGGCAAGACCTATACACCTATGTTTCTCAGTATACACCACCAAATGATTGTTTCAGTTAACTCTTCATTTTTTCCCCATTCCACTCACTATTTCAGTGGACACTAGTTTCAGTTTTCTCTTTGAAGAGACCACTGTACTACAAAAACAAGAAGTGCACACAAGGCTACTTTCAGGCAGTAAATGAACAAGCATTTTAATAGTGTTCAAACACTAGAGACGAATCCTTTCAGAAGTATTTTTGAAACTTTCTGTTTCACTGCCTTACAAAAGTTTATGAAGGAGTCAATTGCCTGCCTTTTATTTGCTCAAAGTAAGCCTAGTTCCTGGACAACACCATTTTGCCTCCTGCATAGAGAGTTTTTAGCATGCTCTGTAGCAAATGCATCAGATAACTGCTGAAGAAAACTTTTTGTCCTACACCATCAACCCTGAAGACTTGCACGCCAACAGCTCAATTTTGGATACGTCACCACTACAGAGGGATTACACTTCTCTATCACACTCAGCCCACAATTGATTTTTTAATACTCACATTATTTTCTCTCTACCAAAAGTTACAGTAACATTTCAGGAAAGTCTGGCTGGCTGCAACCTGCTACATTACAGACATCCTTATTTTACTCCAGCTCACAATAGCTTCTAGGAAGTCTAAGTAATTACTCTAGTCTATTGCTTAACAGATCATTCTATTCAATTTAAATACACAAATCAAGTTTAAACAGTTATATATACACATTCATTTTGTTGTACACAACACTTGAGATCTCAGTAGATACCAAGAAGGTGATCTAGAAAATTCCTTCAGTTTTTGCTGTAAACTGCTACTTACTATCACATAACCCAAACTGTACATATTAAATATACTTTAGACTTCTATCTTGTATCTAGCTTTTTTTCTAATAAAATGTAGCCAATTGATATACCCAGTTTGGTTCACTTGGTATCAAATGATCTAACAATACATGCTATATTAGTTAAATTCTTATACGTTTCTTACATTTAGTCTGCCTGACTTTCAACTACTTGGAGCTAGAAGACAAAGTAATTGCTGCTGCATGTGAAGTCATATTTGCCTTCAGATTGTGACACTATCAGGGTAATATTTCCATATAAGAATCTTCTTTACCTGTTCCACTACTTTAAGCAGGACCCTTGACTAGCAATTAACTGTTTTGATGCAATCACAGAGCCTCATCTGAACTGCCACACCTTCCTCAGGCTCTTACTCTTTGGTGACACAAACCCTCTCTTCCTTTGCCCTTAGATTCCACCACCTTAAACTCAGAAGTTGGTTACAAAAGGATTCAGTTTTGTGCCAACTGTTGCTTGAATATCATTGCCTAAAGAGGTGTTTATAATAAAGATTTCTCTGAGTATTGGTGCTGCTTAATAAAGTCATAATTGTTATCAGCAACTACAGCAAGAACTGCAAGAATCTCTATGAAGGTATTACAATATTAACATTACCCTGAGCAACCTGGGTGCCAACTTGACACAGAGCAGGCAACTGGCTACACACTCATCTCTTGGTTTACCCTGGATAACAGTTTGCCTGTAAATCTTAGGAGATCCTCAAGCATCTCAATCCCACAGGAAAGGAGCTTCTCCACGCAGAGATAGGGAAATCAGGAAACCCTGACCAGCTTTCTCTTCACTCCGGGACAGAAGAATTTGAAGCCTACGAGCCACTGAGTCAACATTTAGTTACACTTAATCAATAAATCCTTTAATCAAGCACCAAATTGTTCAAAGTTTGATTTGAATAAGTTATAATCCAAGCTATTATGGGAAGATTAACATGAGTGCAGGCTCCATGTCTGAGGCATTCTTACTTTCTAACACATGTAACAGTTACTCTGGTACAACCATGTTCTAGGCAGCTGTTGCACCGTACTGTTTTTGGAGCAATACAAGCTGAACACTTCATGTACTTCATCTTCAAAAGAACTGTACATAAGTTAAACTCAGGTCTCACCCACAAAGTGAGCTTACCAATGCCCACTCAACAGAGTGACACAAAAGCTCAGAAAAAGTAATTTCCAGGAAGAATTATTTTCCAACTCAATCATTTTAGCAAGGTTTTCAGCATGCCTATCATCCTGTTAAGGCTTCGACACACATTGTGTAACTCTGATCCCCATCTTCTGATGGGGATCTTCCCCATCAACACTGAATTAAAAATATGAAATTCAAGCCAAAAGTGCCATGAAGAAATAACATCTCTCCACACTTACAGTACCTAAGATATCCCTCAAGAGGGTACTCTGATGGGTATAGAGTTGCTTGTCATTTTACAGGACTTTTCCCATCTTGACAACAGTAATTTCAAAAAGTAGGAAGCATATTAGTATACATACACACATCAGTTTGAAATCACACAGTTTAGCCTTCAGACGCCCTTTTGGTTGGGAACATGAACAGTTAGATGGGTACCCACAGACTCTCAATTCCCCATACTCTCCTTCCTCCCCTCACAGGTGATGAACAATGTCTGGATAAGATCCTTAACAGTTTGGTCTCTGAACTATTAACAAAAAAAAGCTGTGTGTTCTGCAGGTCACTGTCCAGTGATCATTAGATAAACAGCCAGAAAAAAAATCTGTGATCAGAAACATACAGCTAAAATACTACAAAGGGGGTTTTGTCATAGAAAGTCTTCTACTTCAACATCAGGAGAATGCACCTGAATCTGGTAGCACAGTGTCTGTAGCCTTGACACCATTTCAAATACTACAGGGAAGATGCAACAGGCATAACGAATGCAAATTTTGTTTCAGGTACTTTGGCTGCAACTTTGCTATGAAAAGTTGAAGTAATACTTCAAAAGAGGCAGAAAAGCTGGACTATCATACAGAACACAAGAAAAAAGGTAACTGGGTTCCAATTGTCCCAATGTAACTAATAAAAGCCACAGCATGTCACTGTACCCTTCTAATCCATTATTTTTACCAGATTTTTCAGTCCTCTAGGTTTTCTGACCAGATCCATCAATTCCAGATTTGCTGGAAGCTACTAGAACAGGACATGTGTTCACCACTTGCCACCTCCAAATGAGTATAGTACTGTCTTTCTGTCCCATCATTCATTTCAAAACCTAGGTATTATCCTCAAACACAAACTCTCTATCTTGATATATCCAAGCTGTATTTAAGAATTTCCACATGCAGTAACATCAAAGATGTTTCAACCACATCTTAGATGTTCTGAGGGAATGCTGAGACAAAGATACAGCTCCCTTTAAAGCTTTTTTGTTTCTATATGTACAGAAAGGCTGGGCTGTAGGTACCTCAAGACAGTTGTATCTATGGTGCGGACCAAACTTTCCAGCAGGTCCCTTACACTCCCACAGCAAAGTATCCAGCAGTTGGAGCATTTTAATCAAACTCCTTGATGCAAATAAAATTTTATTGTTGACCCACAAGAAGTTATTCAATCCATTAGGGGCCTATAGCAAATCCTAACATGGGAGAGCAATGTCAATAACTTGTAGAAGTAAAAGTGTTAAGAAACCATGTCTGTGTCTCCATGGAAAAAGATGCTATCCTTCAGGTCACATGCATCTTCATAAAAGCCCATTTCTCCTGCTCTTCAAGGATACAATAACCATCTGCAGAAGTCACACAATAATTAATTTAAAATAAATGCCTTAAAACTAGCCAAGCTGTTGTTTTCTTATTTTTAGAAACAATGATTTCTTCCTAAATTCAAACCAAAGAAGCCTCAATACGTAATGCAACAATTTTGGAATGACCCATTTCTCACAGTGAGCAGCACTGCTTGACACACCTCCTGCAAGAGCATAAAATCCCTTTCAAATGAGAGCTAAAGGCTTTCAAAGTTGTTAACAACTGACTACATGCCCAAGACACCCTAGTCCTCCCAAAGCAGGCAAGCTCAGCTTGGGGTCACATGCAGCCTGTTAAAATAGTTCAGGCTGTCCCTTAGTCTCTTCCTGAGAAAAGTTACGACAAAACTATAGGCTGATTTTCCCCAAAGGAGCAACAACTCCTGCCACATTCACTACCTGTCCAATCTGTGTCTTTACCTCCTCCATACACTAGTCCTTCTACACAGCTCAACAGAGAGAAGTTATCTGTAACCTGAATCTTAAGATGCCCTTACAGGATAGCAAGCCACTACATACAGAGGAAATCCACATCCAAGAACAGAGAAGTCACCAAGCAAACCAAGTCTGCCCCAGTAGAAAGGTGGGGCTCATGATATTATGTTATATAAAATTATACCACAGTGTTATAAGGGTAGCATTTAAAAGAATCTAATAAATAAAATAAAATGGAATGTTTCACTGGCTCTTGGAAAAATAAATCCAAGAGCCAGTGAAACAATTTTGTGGTAGACAATCTATTTGTCCTCCCTTGGTCTCACGTGAGATTCTTCACTACTAATTACAGCAAGAAATAGAAAAGGCAGTTAACATGTTTAAAACTATTTTAAGACACTTGAGTTAGAGTCTAATGTATAAGGACATTGGTGGTGAGGGTTTCACATGCTTAAGAAGAGAGGATGCCTGAATGAAAGCCCATACACACACCTCGCTTCTCACATGTGCTACACTCCTTACAGCAGCCTCAAAGCACTCCACTAACACTGAGCTTTTCCTCCAGTCACTAAGGTGACCACAAATGACTCTCCGTTTCAATACAGTCCCCCTCAGAGAGGAACAGGCAAGAGGCTGAAGATCACCCTCCTCCAGCCCCAGCCAGTCCCCGCAGCGCGGAATCGCTGCAGCGTTTCACCCGCGCTTTGGGCTCAGCCTCAACCTCCTCCCCACCGCCGCCTTCCTGCCGCCTGCGGCCCCGCTGACCCCTCGGCTCCCCGCTAACGGGCCCCGTTAGCTTACACCCGCCCTCAGGCGGGAGGGAAGTCGCCCTCGGCGGCACTGATCGCCCAAGCGTCGACTCGCACCGACATCCAGCCGCTCCGGGAGCCCGCCCAGCCCGGATCCCCGGCGCGGCCCGCTGCCCCGCCAGGACCCCCCACCCGCACCCACCGCTTCTTCGGGATGGAGCCGCAGGCCGGCTGGGCGGGGCCCTCCTGCGCCTTGCATGGGTTTGGCGAGAGCGCTGCCTGCTCCGGAGCCCGCGGTGAGCCCCGCAGATGCCCGGAGATAATGCGCAGCCGCCGCCGGGCGGAGGACGGGGAGCGGCCGCCGCTTCCCGCTGCCTCCTCCGCCGCGGCCGCCATCGCACTTCCGTGTTGTGCCGCAGATCGCCGCCGGGTGAGAGGTCGGACGGGCGGAAGGGCCTCCCGGCGCTCCCCTCATATGGTTCGTCCCGGCATGCACCGCCGCCCGCGCCCGCTCCCTGCCCGGCCCGCCCCGCCCTGCCCTTGGGGGCGCGGCGCGGTGAGGCGCGGGTTTTCCGCCGCCGCGGAGCTGAAGGGGAGCAGGGCGGCTGTCCTGTGAGGGGGGACTTGGCCTGGCGCGGCTTTCCTTTCCTCCTCAGGCGGCAGCGGCGGACGCGCGTACCGCTAGAGCTTCGAGGGCGAGGCCTGCTGCCCTGCGCGGTGATGCAGCCGGACGGAACAGCCGCCCGCCTCGGCAGTTCGGGGCTTACGTGATGCAACGAGAGGCGAAAGGATTTGCTGGAGATTTCTCACATCTTGTGCTATAATTATCACCCGTTTAGATCTCCAAACAGACCTGAGAGAACACAGTGGTGCACGCTCTTTAAAGATGAGGGTTGCCTAAATTAATGATGAAATGCTAATTGATGGCAGTAACGCGGGCGGATTGCGTAAGAAATAGGTTGGTGACAGATAATCCTACAGGAGTTACAGATTTTATCGCCAGTGTTGACAGGGACACAAGGCCCCGGTGAGTGGAGGGCTGCCGAGCCAGGTGCCCCTGCCTGTGTAACCTGCCAGTTCTTCCCACACGATACATCGCCAGGAGAGAGGCTCCTGATGAGCTCGCACCACAAAGGGAAGGCTGACCAGGTGGTGAGGATTTGTCCCTTTTTGTCACCAGGGCACAGAACTGCCAGTTCTGACTCTGCTTGAGCCCCGTGGAAACAGCTGGGGCTCACCTTGTAGCATCAGCACCATCAGGAGGTGGGGAGTTTCACAGAAGACCTTGTGTAGACCCGCAGAGCCCAGCATTCCCTCTTACCTCTTAGAGATGGGCAATCTGTTCAGCTTGTCCAAATCCACCATCCACTTAATAAGCAAGAAGGTCATGGAGAGGGTCATCCTATACAGATTCTAGACTTATAAGAGGAAGAAGAATTGGAATTTAAGGAGAGATGTAGATGTGATACCATCCCCAGATCCTGCCTGCTACTACAAATTTAGCATTGAGCACCGGTATGCTTTGGTCAACTTTGAATTTCCATTCAGGAAAAGATGTGGAAACTGGAAAGATTTTAAAGGAGAACTGATGAGATGAGGTGGTTTTTTCATCAGAGAATGAAAAAAGGCTGAAAAAATGGTCTTCCTTAAAGAAGACTAAGGAAGATAGGTTATCAGTCTTCAAATGTGTAAAAGACTGCTACCAAGTGAAAGGGAGCAATCAATCTGCCCTTCATGTCCTGGTGCTGTTGGTGAGAAGTAATGAGCTCAAACTGCAAGATATAACTTTGGTATTAGCATTAGACTACTTTGTAATGGCAGTGAAAATGAAAAACTGTTGTAGTCTGCCCAAGTAGAGAACAAAGTCACCTTCATTAAATGGCATTAAGAACAGACAACATACATCTATCAGAGATGATATCATTATAAGCAGTTCTGCTCAGGGCAAGGTGATGGGCTGGATGACCTACTCAGATTAATTCCAACTTTTTTCCTGTGACATGAAATACCTCATGACTCTCAAAACCTACTCAGTTGTCATAGAGGTCCTACTTTCATGATGACCTTTTGCAGTTTGATGGCACCGATCAGCTTTTTTGAATTCTTGAAGTGGAAGACTAATATCTATGCAACTAGATATACTTTCATAATGAAATTTTGCCTATCATTATTGATTTACTTATTCCTTCCTCATGCACCCCTAGGCTTGTTATATCATGTGTATGGAATAAAATCACATGAAAATTTGTAAAACTCTTGCCCTCCTTCCAGCCTGTTTCAGGGACCTATTTCTCCCATGATGGTTCAACATGATACCTTTCCATTAGCTAAGCAACTAGCAGAAAGTTCTCCAGGGAGCAGCATCTAGCAGAAAGTTCTCCAGGGAGTTGTATGCAGTGCACAAGCAGTGAGACTTTGGTTCAGTTCCCTACTTCACATGCAATATTGGTGCCTCTTTGAGTCATAGCTCCCAGTACATAAACCAGGGACAACAGTATCTCCCTACAGAGACTGATTTGAAGATAAATACACTAAGGACTTTGTGGCAGTACTGGATCAACCCCTTTAAGACCTACTGATGAAAAGCAGTACATAAAAGCCACCCAGGTATTACTACAATTTGTTTTGCTTTTATTCTCACTGTTGTTAATTCCTTTATGCTCTTTGTGTACTTTGACTAGAAAACAGTCTATAATTTTCCTGGGGCAGGAATTGTGCTAGTTGCAGTGGGGTCTGAGCTTTACGTTAGGTTTCTGGTATTACTGCGACATAAACAGCTGTTCTGGCAGTTTGATAGTTTGGTTATGGAGTTAAATTTCCCCCCTGTGAGTAATTTGTATACTACTTTCTGGATTAACTCATGCATATCCACATTTAACTGTCTGCTGCTGTGGAGGCAGTCTGTAGGGAACAAACACAGGGCTCTCAACTGAGTTTCCATTCACGTTGTTTACTGAAGTTCTGGATATAGCTGGGGGGATTTTAAGTCACAGTTATCTAAATCTTTCCACGCTGTTGAATGCTTGCAGAGAGATAGAAAATTAATTCTAGTAGGCTTCAGCCTCTTCCTAGAATCTTTCTTTATATCACAGTCACTTGTAAAGAACACTAAAACATGCAACTGAACTAGTATCTGGTAAACAATATTTGTTACCACTCCAGAACTTAATTCTCAAAAAAAGATCCCAATTCATTTTCAAGTGTGATTTAACTGAGGGTCATAGAGGCGTGGTGGGATGGCTTGGAAACCAGCAAGAGCCCCTATCTTATGCAGAGCAAAGGTGTAGCTAAGCGACACCTTGGTTCTGTGCAACAGGGTTCTTAGCTCACAGTTAAGGGTGCTGAGTTCCTGCCAGTGCTCTGCATGCAATCCTCAGCTGCCTTGGAAGGACGTCAGGCTTCATAAAAAGAGGTAGTAACACAAAGTACTGGTGGATCATGTGGTCTCTGTTTCTCATCATTTGCCTGAAGTGAACCACTGGCATATTTAAAAATAATAATAATAAAAGGTCTAATTGAATAATATAAAATCTATCTGAAAGAAAACTTAGCAAACTCAAGGATTTTGAACGTAATATAATTGTGACACTGAGGAGAACTAGGATTTCAGTCCAAATTCCAGCAGGTCTACAAGGTGGTAGTTTGAAGTATGCTAATTGTCATGGAGCCAAAGCAGCAGCACTCACCATTCCATGAGCTGTCCTTACCACATACCTGAGTCCATCTGCAAGCACGAGTGAGGCCAGCTCAGCACCACACTCCTCATGTCATCAAAGACATGCTCTTCCAGAATTCTTCACATGGCATTTTCAGGAAACATAGTTTGAATCTGTAACACAAAATAAAATAGGCAAAATACTTTAAACTTTCAGGGAGGTCTTCGTAACAATGTGTCTTGGAGCTGTATTACACAGTACTCTTGTGGGAGAGCAGAGAAGAACATGCTGCTGAAGGCGAAGGCTACACTCTTGTGCAACCCATACACAGGCTGTGAAAAGGAAAGATTTTTTGATAAATATTCTTGCTTTGAATTAAGTTCTTTAACAGATTGTTGAAAATCACCTAATGTAGCATGGGAGCCCTTGAGATGTACATATCAGATGTGGAAAATTGATTGATGGGATACATGTCCAGCCTTAGAAGCTTCAGCAGCTTACAAGTTGTTGAAACAGCAACTGTACACACTTCTAGAAGAGTGAGTACTATATTCAACTTAAACTGTAAAAAGCATTTTGAAAAACGTCAAAGCTTTATTGAAAGCTGTGAAATTTCCTGGCCCCAGCTGAAATGAGAGGGAATTGCTGGTGTCGTTGTGACGATAGCTGTGCTGTTCCTTTACTGTGTAGCAGGAAAAGGTGGTGGGAGTTATATTTACTTTTTATTTTTTGCTTTTAAAGTAGCACGGTTTTGAGGTATAAGATAATTTTTAATTCACTGTTTCTAAGGGCAATAGAAGAACATTATCATAATAGTAGCCAAAGGGAACCCTAAAAGAACCCAAAGATGCCTTTGCTTTCTAGAAAGAAAGGGAAACTACTAACTTTTTCAGGAGTCTTCATTTCATGGCACTACTGCAAGGTTAAACCAGAAGGAAACGCCCAATTGAACAAGGTGTGTTTTAGATGTTTGTTCTTGCTTTCTCCAGTTCAAGTGTCATTCAGATATGATTGACACTAATATATTAGAACACCTTTTTTGTTTTGTACCCCTGTACAAAAAGTCACCACCTACAGAAGAGGTGTGGTTTTGGCTGTCCTGGATCCAGGATGGGTGTGGGACATTCACAGCTGAATCATGGGCTCAAAAGAAGCTGAGGAAGCAATAAAAGGGGTAAAAGGGCATAAGCCCTTGAGATCAGCTCTGGATTAGTCATTTTTTCACCAGAGGGAAAAAAAAAAAAAGATAAAGAAAGCTTACACCCATTCATGAACATGTCATTCAACACCAAGTAATTCTTGATCTGGGAGGAGTTTTGTTGATACTGAAAGGATGCAATTTGTCTAAGACCTACATAGGCTTTTTGCCATGTTTATAAAGTCACCAGAGACCCTGGGGTAAAGGCACCTCATCCATCCATCCATCCATCCATCCATCCATCCATCCATCCATCCACTATCAGCTTATGGCAATACAAGGCTTAGCTTGCAGGCCTCAGTGCCACAGACTGAGAAAGGCCCAGGTGTCAGAGCTAACACCTAGGGGGGATTCTGCAGGACCTCAAGCCTGGATTTGGAAAGGTTACACAAGGACAAGAGAAACTGAAACTAGGAAAAAGATGATAAAAGCCTGCAGAGCATGGGCCACCTCCTCTCTAGGAATCTCCAACTAGAAGCTGACCTTTTTTATATGGAAAAGGTTAGTGGGCAGCATGTTTTCTCTTTAAACTTACACTTACAAACTTTAAACTTAAACTTACAAAAACTGGTAAAGTGAGAAACTATCCAAGATACTCAACTATTTCAGCTTGCAGTCAACAGGATGACCTGAATCACTTAGAAGTGCTAGAGCTCAGGTGTAAATCTGTATCTGAACAAGAGCTGATCCCTGAGAAGCAGGTGTTAAATCCTTGTCCATAACATATTAAAAATGTGTTATTGACTCCTCTTTGAAACAGCTGTGACTTCACTAAGCCTTCCACTGGTGTCCCAAGGCAGAGTTGTTGGTGTTGTTATCTGTGTACTATTAATTGCTCCAGATCAGCCTTTCCTGTAGATCACATTTTCCATGAAAGAAAAAGACTTGTTAAATTGTTAGGCGTACGCATGGATGAGTTTGTGCATTAATCAATTCAAGGTTGGCCTTTGCAAACAGAATAAGACACATTTCTATTTGTGTATTCTGTTTACTTCTCTTAGTAAAACCAGTTAACCTCTGCCACTGGTAGCAATAGTGGCAGATATTTTTATCAACATACATGCTTTGCAGGTTCCAAATGACCTCATTTCACCTTCTTCCTTCTGCTGCAACAACTCAGTTGTAACTGCCCAGTTTCAACTCTTCTGCAACCTACATCAAAGGCCTGTCAAGAGCAGGAGCTTTCATACTTCTTTGTTCAGTAAAACCAAACACAGCTACCACTTACGGCTTCCCAGGGTTTCATGGGTGCAAGTAAGTATCATTTGACGTTTACAGACAGTTTTCAAGGTGCGTATCCCAAAGGAGCACGAGTGTGGTTTGCAGCCTCTTTTTACTGCCCCAGGACTTTCCCTCCTTCCCATTTTTGAAGAGGGCTGTCAATTAAAGTGAAATGTAACTGCCTAGCACTATAATGGAGCTTCTGTGGAAGCCCTTTGCCCCCTCTACACTTTCTTGGCTGTTACAACTCATGTACACATGTATTTTAACTTGGTGACTTCATCTCTTGACTATTCTCAGTTCTCTTTATTTACTTTCGGAACCTCCTTTTTTCATTCCAGCTTTATGCCCTTCTGTGGAAGAGTCTGGCGGGAAGTGTTGCAATTCCAAAAATCCCCTTTTGAGAAGGAGCATTGCCTTTCTCAGACCAGTTTGTTAATTTCTCCTGAATACAACTGGTAGTTTCCTTTTGAGAGATTTAATTCATATAATTATGATACTCTCCTCATTATGATACTCTCCTCATTTGGATAGTTATGCATGTGTGGAAAGAAAAGAGATTGCTTTGATAGCCAGCAGACAGTAGCAAAATGTTCCATGGGGAACTAAAGCAGAAGGAGCTGGATGTAGTTATGTTCAACAATTTGTCCTGATAATCCAATATCCTGGAACTCTCCTGTTCCCTGAGCTCTAATATGTATGGAGTGTGAGATCGACTCAGGATACTGCTAGGATCTCTACGTATGTCCAATCCTCCAGGCAGATGCTGGAAGCCTGGTTGTATTATAGCATTTTGTTAAATAATCCATTGTCAGTATATAGGTTGAAGCACTAGAGAAGTTGTTGCACTATCATTCTCTCAATCTGCCACAATTTCTCAGAATTTAGAGGAGGAAGAAGAAATGACCTAATAATGGCATTTGCTTAATTCTGTATTTCCTTTGCTTGTGCCCCTAAACATATTACTGGTTCTAATAACCACTGGTTCACTCCTAAGGGTATATACCAGATAAACTGTATTGTGGAAGGGAATGATGTTTGGGTTTTAATTAGAAACTCAATCCCCATGTATCCTTTTGAGAAGATTATAGGAATGACAAGAGCTCTGCAGCTCCCGGGTGAGAAACAGCATCTCAGGGTACGGAGGGGGCTGATGGCACTGAATGCAGCTTACGTGCCTTGGACTTTGACTTGCTTAAAGAAAGTATGAAGAAGGTGCTGATGAAAAGCCTAGTGTATTTGTGCAGTTCTTGGCTGAGTCTTATTACAGAATTCCGTACTGCTGGAGAACGGACTTGTATCAGATAACTTGTCAGAAATGTTTGACATATTTCAGTTAAAGCTGTAAGACTTAAATGCTGTGGCTAACTTCAAAAAAACCCCAAACCCTTCCCTAGATCAGATAGCAAGGGAGCTTAACAAACAAATCAGCTCTTGCAAATTCTTCCTCAGTGTTTAATGAGAAGGAACAACTTCTAGTGTCTATTACATTTTAAGACAATTACCTGAGTATGCTCTAGGGAATATCAAGGTATGCAACATCAGACACACAATTAAGCAATGTAATTGTCTAAACACCATATTTGGGACAGGCAGAGCGTTTGAGTAGTCCATGCAAAAACTATTCCCCAGTGGAAGCTGACAAACAATCATGTGACTATTTTAAATGAACAAACAACTCTTTATATGAGAGTTCTATTTGAATGTTTGATTCTACTTTTAGGGTCCTCTTCAAATAGTGCCATCGTTTTGGTTGCTTTTCACACAAAATAATTGGTTATTCTTTTGCTTAAAACAATAGTTTTTCCATGATATAGATGTCAAAGCAGAGTGAAATATCTACAGCTTAGGTCAAAACTGTTAACACTGTGTCAATAATACTTATATTATCCTCATATGATCTTATATTATTCCACAGTTATCTCCCACACACTAGTACAGTTGTCCTGTAAAGGTAGCTGCTAATGCAAAGTTAAGATTCTAGAACAAATAAGAAAGAATTTTGTTAAGCAACTGAATTTTCCAGTGCGTGACAGGCACTTTGTGAAGATGGTAGCTAGAATGCAACTACTCTGAAGCCTCTGCATTTGTTCTGACATGTGATAGATACCCTTCTTTAATTCTACAGTGTTTCAGCACACACTAAGAATGAATGCTGTCCCTGCCATTAATGTCTGTGGGGGCATGGGTTAGGCTGTGGCCTCGTGTCCTGCAGCACATTTGCAGTATATGCACTGAGCTACATGCACACCTATACAAACAGCTGCCGTCTTCCCAGTCCACTCTACCCTTGGTCATACTCCCTTCCCTCTTACTCTGTTCCCCCAAATTTTTCTGCAATTCTCTATTATTCCATACAGTCTGTCCCAGCACTCCTCTGCTTTGCCAAAGCAATCTGGCACATCAAGGATGCCCTCCTTGTGGTACTAACTAGATGTAAGGGAATAATTAAGGACACCTTTGTTTTTAGAGACATCCTTCGGGATGGTAAGTTTAGAAAGACATTCAAGAATACATGCAAAGATGAGAATTGACTAGACAGGAGCCGTGCAGAGTGTAGACAGGAACAGGTGGTGGTACTGGGCATTTAATGGTCTCTTTTTTTTGTGCTGTGCCCAGAGGGGACCAAGCACCCTAAACAATTATATGGCAAGATAATGGATGCAAATTGAACATCCAGCAATGGCTTTTTATGTGATTGTACCACAGAAAGCTTTAGCCAATGCCATGAACACAAGATCTTTTATGAGCTTGTACCCTGTTTCTTGTACTTCTGCTGTTCCTCGAGGAACCAAATAATGGGAAGGGGGAATTGCAGTCAAAAATTGCACCAAAAGAGAAACGTAAAGCACAGAGCTCTGAACTGGGAACTTAACCACAGGCTGATGAGCGCCATCCACCATGTGGTGTTGCACTCGTGGCTAACCACAGCAGAAAGGGAGTGATTTCCTGGTTTATATTCAGCTAAATTATCATTATACCAGTATTACAGCATTTGCATTTTGGTTTGGGCAGAAGCATGCCCTCCCCAAACCTCATTTTCATTCTTTTTTTCCCAGACCTGAGTCTAAGCTCTTTAATTTTGCCCCATCTGAGAAACAAAAACCAGAAGGAGGAGACAGGCTGAAGTAATAATAATGAGATGAAGTAGTAAATCAAGGGAGTTTGAACAAATGTAGCTAATTCTGTCATTCTGTGGAACAAAACAAATGTTGATTCAACTATAATTTAGGGTGGAGAGTCAAAGGCAGCTGAACAGAATATTTGTATGACTAAAAGCAACATTTCTGCTCAGATGCTAATCTGTTGCAGTTTTTAACATGCAGTTTCAACATCAGAGATGCTAGTAAAAAGGGTTGATTTTCAGGATTTTGCAAATTACAGCACAGTATATTAAGAGGAATGAGTGGCAATTTATCTGAATATGCAAGGCTATAAACTGGAGCAGTTCAGCAGCTGCTCCACAGGCAGCTAAACTGTCTTTGTGATGAGAGGGAGAGCCTCCTGGAGAAGGGTTGAGTGGACAGTCACGGGGAAAGAGCTGTTTAAAAGCATCATTACCTATACGTAACCAAGCACTGCCAGAGCAGACCGAACCATGAAAGTCACTAGCAGGCACCCTGGCAGCCTGTTTCCCTTTCACTTCTGGAGTTATTGGTTATTTGCTGATTTTAAATTCCTTCCCAATGATGTTGTGATTTGAACTCATCTGCATATTTGATTATTGTCCTGTATGAGTTTAATTAAGTATATAAAATTAAAGCATAGCTTCAGCTCCTCCTGCTGAATTTGCACCACCAGCAGGACACCTTAAATGCTCCTACTGCTGCTGCCTTGCCAGACCTGAGGACTCCAGTCTCGGGCACTGTCAAGCCAATGCTGTTCACCAGTGCTTTGTTTCAATAGAGAAATGTGGTGCTTACAAGGGATAACAAAGGCAGCTCCTTTTTTGAAGAATACAAAATAGATTAAGCTGGTCTCAGCTGAAAAGGATGCCATCAATTTAGACAGCAGCCTGCTCTTTCAGCTGAAAACATGGGAAATGGAGCAGCACAAATGGGTGAACTGCTTGATTCTCCAAAATATTTGTGAGATAATTAATCTCTACTGCTTTCTTTGTTTGATAGGGGACCAGCTTACTGCTCCATTACATACAATGATATTGCTGAAGAAGGTAGCCATTTTCAAATGAGAGAAAACCAGAATTTATTTTCTCTTTAACACAACATTCTTTGTATGTTGAGAAGTTAAAAAACAAACTGTCCTTGTGTTCACAGCTCCTCGGTGCTGCAGCACTGGAGTTTAGGGGCAAAGGAACAGTTGTAAAAAAGAAAGTGGGGGCAAAGAAAGCAGTGCCAAACTTTGAGGGAGAAAGTACTACTGTAAATATACCTAATGACTGGGCATAAAAAGAAGTACTGAGTGATTCCTCATGCTCTTGTGAACTAAAAGCAGCTTGGTGAGAAACCTCAGGGCAATCATTCCCAAGCTTGCTGGAACAGCAAGACTCTAGGATAATAGTCTTGGCTCCCCTGCTAGAGCACTCCCTCCTGGCCGAAGTATGGATTAGTTTTAGGAGGGCAGTTAAGGATAATAGTACAACCTTGTGACTGAAGGAAGAATAAAACCATGATAATAAATTCAGCAGAGGGAGAGCCTGAAAACTCAGGCATTTATCAGAACAATTGTCTTGCTGTGACAATAGTAGTACTTACCCTGGACACCTTGGTACAAAGCAGCTTGGGCCAAGAGTATTAAAACTGCCTTACCCCTATTTAAATACCAAATTTCAACTAGAATGGACAGGGTGAGACTCCTGGTACACAGGAAAGCAAGGCAGAGCTGAAATGCCTGTTCTTGAGTCCCTAATTTAACTTTTTCATCTGTTTGAATTTTTCCTTTAATTGCAAGAGGCAATTTCTGTGGTCTTTCTTACATTCCCCATTTAGTGCTCCATACATCATTCAGACTCTCTGGCTCTCAGTGCAGAAAGCACTGCTTTTGGATCTTCAGTGGAAAGTTCTCTGCTCTTGGAGCATGAAGCAGAGAACACAGCACATTCCTTCTACAGAAAGCTTTTTAGCATTAATTTTGTACTCAACTGAGGCACATATTTGTTTATCAGAAAAGTATTTTCTAAACACTTTAATTATAGCGTCTAAATATATATTATTGTTGCTTCTCACCAGTTTCTAAACACCATTAAAAAATAAAAAGGATAAATTATTTGCCTGAAATTTCTTTTCCTGGAAATACCATGTGTCCTAGAACTGCCAAGCACTCCTGCCTCCCGTAGCTCGTCCTTGAATTGCACGGCATTGGCTTGAACAGGCAGGCTTGATCCTTATGCCTTGTTGATCTTACTTGAGATTTCATTCAGTTATGTTTTGACTGGATTGAACAGAAGAGCTTTCAAATTATTTCTTTTCCCCGGCAACCCTTTATTTTCACTCCATCTTACCTTGTGCACTGCCCCCAGGACTCTTAAAATGTACTAAACGTTGGAGCAGAACTCCGGAGTCAGTCAGCAGCCCCTGCACACAAGCACCTCCCAGACTTCTGGAGCTCTGAACTGTGACAAACTGATTTGAATCAGCACCTCTGTGGCAAGCTTTTCATACAGTGTCCTCAGCCCTACAAATCCCAGCAGGTAGTCCCAGCACAGGCTTGACAGAACAGGCAGTGTGTCCTGGAGTCCACAGCCAGCACAGACATCCCTGCCTCATGTGTTGGAATGCAGAGGCTAAAGCTGTACGCTGAAATCTGGTGAGAAAAAGCAAGAGCCTCTTCTTTTTCTAAGTCCTACCACACCTGGGAGCAGGAAGAGTCTCACGTAGGGAGCTTTTCTATGTGAAATCCATTCACAATTGCACAATACTGAGTTATGATCGAAGGAGATCTCGTAAGCCAAGCAGGCTGAGTTAAGACATTTTCTGATCAGACACAGCCTAAACATGTCATTGGCAAAGGATTTGGGTGTGCTATTGGTGACCTTCACTTCCAAATGCAGCAAAGCAAAGCTCCCCTTTTACCCAGCAGATGGCCAACTGCTCTTGGTAACAGAAAATAAACCCAGGCAGAGGCTTTCTCGCTAACATTTATGGCCCTGCAGATGGACACTTTATGGGAAAGGCAGCTTTGGTAAAACATAAAACAAAAACCTAATCTATGATAACTTTAATTTCAAGGCCTGACTATTTTGTGCTCTGTGTTAGATCTCCCTTTTCTTCAGACAACTCTCCTTGAGTAGTAAAATACATGCGAGGCATCTGGGAAGTGTAGCATGTGGACCAGGGATGCGTGGCAGTTTACTGACACCGGGAACGTGAAAGGCTGTGGTAACAGGAACAGTAGGCTTTGTATCCCTGGAAAAAAGGTTTAGAAATATTAAGCTTAATTACAGGAGAAAATGTAAATAAATGCTTTGAAGTTTTGTTCAGTGAGACGCTATCTGCCATTCCCTGATCTTTCTCTGGAAGCTCGTTGCTGTTCCCACAGGTTCAGCTGGCCGGGTGGCTGCAGTTCTGCCGTGTGCCTGTGGTCAGAGGGCGCTCCTAGGTACGAGCGGGAAAGCCTAAACTTGAGCTAGTATTTTCTCCGAAGTTCACGTTCAGGATTAACCCCGCGGCTCAGACATGGTACTGCAATGTACCTTCATCCGAAGGGCACGGGTTCAACTCACATGCTTCGACTTATCCCTAATGTTCTGTCTCCCCTCATTAACTTTTAGACAGTAGGCAGTTACCAGCATTGGCAGGCTGATGGACAGGCATCTTCCAGCAACAGTACAGACCTCACAATGCTGAAATGAACTAGCTAATGGAAAACAAACTAGAAATGGAAACAACAAGCTTTCATCCATTTCATACATTATGCAGTCTGACACAATATGGGAAACATTGGCAGACACTCAAAAGCTGGAGCATGGGGTGTTCGCGAGGCTCAGACTGACACAGACATAGGCTTTGTCAACTCACACCTCCAGGAACTGAGGGCACAGTAGGCATCAGTTCTTGCCCCCAACCTGCTCTGTTTGCAGCAGTTTTCCCTCTCTTACTTTCCTGTAACTGTTACAGCCAGCACTATTCAATCACTAGGGAGGTGTACATATGTACACCTCATCAGAGATTACTGTAGTACAGAGATTACAGAACACAGTTTCCTGCTTTATTTGATATGATTTCTAGCACAATTTGAGTTACTGTTTTATTTTTCCTCATATGTAGCCAATTAGCTTTTTCTTTCTGAAAATCTCTTGGATAGCACCACGGCAAAGAACATAAATGAAGAAAGTGTGACTGGTAGAAAACTAAGAAAACTAGCAGGAATCATACAGGCAGTTAAAGTAAATAAAATAGCATTAAAAATCTTAGCAAAGCATTCCAGATTTTGAAATGACAAAGTCCTTTTCAATAAGCTTTTTGCATTACTTAAACACTGACTGCAATGTATTGTGCAAGCAGTTTTAGTGCTCTCTCCTCTTACTGAAACATGGGGTTATGCAACCAGACCGCAACACACACCTTGCCTTTTGAAGGTGAGTTCAAAAAGCAGTAAAGTGTTATCAAAGCACCATTGCAGAAGCAAAAACTCTTTCGAATCCTTCCAACTGCTCACTTCACAAAAGGGGAGGTTGTTTAAACCCTGTGCTGTGGTATATTACGTGTGTAAGCCATAAAAAGTAACCTTGGGAGGCTGCCTGACACCAGTCAATAATGGGTGCCGTGTTTGCCTTTCAGAGGCGACAAAGGACACTGTAAGTTCACATACAAAAGTATGTGCAAAGGTGCTAAGAAATGCCAAGCAGGTGGAATGGAAGGTTTCTGGCATGGAAAGTGACTAACCTGAGGGGAACTTGTGAGCAAGAAAGGCTGAGTGTGCTTCTATCCCCTGCTAACATTCTCTGCCATTCTACCCATCAACCTTGGCATCTGTTACCTTGATACACTTTTACTACTTCCTGCCCTGCCCCAGGTGTCTCTAACCTTAGCATTAGATTTTTGGCACCCTGTTCCTTTTCATGCTTACGCTTGTTTCAGGCAACAGCAGCTGCATGGAATAAATCCTTTGGGTTTTATAGAGCCATTGTTCAAAGCTGTGTTTAAGAGTGCTCCTACACATTTGCTATAGTAAACAACTAGAGATGGAGGCTGGAATTAATAAAAACATAATAAAAAGGCAGAGCTAAATACTGTTATACAGTGAAAGCAGTTGGAATTATGCACATACAAAAGGACTTCTTCGATTAGCACAGTGGGAAGGAATGATCATTTTTAGAGGAAGACCATGCAGGATTTCTTTCACCTGCCAAAATGCATCACAAATTGCTTTTGTGTTTTGAATCCAGTTTTGTATAAACACCTTGGGGAAGAGGTGTTAATTTGTTTTCTTCATTTTGTAAGTAAATGTCACTTTAAGTCATCTTACAGTCATGGTACCAGTACTGGAACAGCCTCAGGGACAGTCTAGTTATGTTTGAACTAAAATTGTTTCAAAGGGACAGAGATTCCAGCTAAGAATACAAGTCTTCTCTCTTTTCTATCATACCATCTTTTTGCAGAGAAGAAGCAGTTGGCATACAACTCCTCTGGCAACTCTACACCAGCTAAGGGTCTGTCTCGCAACAGCACTATTCCTTGGAGCCCATATTGGACCTCGAAAAAGGGAATGGCTTGGCTATAGCAGAATGTTCTCTGTAGTCTTTTTTTTTTTCTTTTTTTTCTTTTTTTTTTTTTTTTTTTACTAGGTTATCCACAAATCACTAATTAAATGTAATGGATCCTTAGACGAATTCGGAGTTACCAGGGAGACTTGCTATTTTAAGGACTATTTTTCATTGTAGTGACAGTCAACATTTGCCAGTATTGCATCTTCCACTAGTACAACCAGCTTCTATTTTGTGAAAAGCAATGTGCATAGCGTGCATTTTTATATCACCTAGAACTTCAGAACACAAGATGGCAGTGTGCAGTGTAGTGAATTCAGGCTTCGAGCTGCTCCTGCTACTCAGAGCGTATAACATTTTATTCAGTCATATATTAATCTGATCATGTACTTGCAGTATATTAGAAATAAACCTAAAAGTATTTGTCAACAGGAGAAACAAATGCAATTTGCCAATAAATGAATATTGCATGAACAAGTGTTAGGTAAAGCTTAATTCAAGATTTTATCGTACATAACAACACTCTGGAGACATTAAAAACCTCTTATGGAACTCCTCAATTGCAATAACAAGAGGGTATCCCTTTATGAAGGAATGGAAGTTGGCTCAGTCATAAGAGCTCCAGAGCAAAATTGGCTACTGGGGAAAAGCACATAAGAGAGCTGGCAGCCTGAAATATGTGAAGAACTCAGGGCTCTCTGAGGAGTAGTGTAGACCACTGAAGTGGAACAGGCTGAACAGTATCTAAAATTGAACAGGTGCCTTTCTATGAAAAAAAAAACCAACAAAGCAGACAACTGTTTGGCATGACAATTTGGAGGAAAAAAAAATTCCACTGAGAGGCATCAAATTGGAGGACAGGTCTCTGGTGAGGACACAATTGCTTCAAGAGTCAGACCTTTCTAAACGTAACTTCAGAGAAAGCTCATTTAGAGTCTCTGGGTACAAACGACCAGAGAGATCTTCAGTAACAGAGTTACTGGGCTACTACCTCCCAGTCTCTTTTCTTGAGTTGAGCTGAATGTTAGCGTTAGTAGGTGTAGCTAAAAGGTTGCCTTGGCTGCCTTTCTGAGCTGAACTCCTAGCATTTGGTTATGCAAACATAGCCTCATTCGAAAGGCTTGCTACAGAGTCAAGAAAGTTCTAGGGAAAACAGCAATGTTTCAGAGTATAGAATAATCCTGGAAAACATTATCCCTGTGGGATGTGTAACACTGACAAAATTGGGGGCAGTCCTGCTTCCTCCCTGAGGGATGTTCACGTGGCATTGCCCCCCTGCAGCCAAACTCACGGCGCTAACAGACAAGTCTGACCAGAAGGTCACTCAACACCCAGGCTTATCATTTCTGGATACAGGTCTTAATTTAACCGTTACTTGGAGTTAGATCATGAATGTATATTTCTCTCAGACAGGCGTGGTGTAACTGTTTTCTATTTTTCTCTCCATGACAGGAATATTTCTCATCTTCTCATCCTCCGTTGTACCAGGCAATAGAGCACCTCACAGCAGTGTGAGTGGAGTGTGGCACACAGAGGGTAACCAGCATTTTTGATAGAAGGTGGGATTGGGAATGCTGGTCTCCAAGTCTACTTTTCTTGTAGTCATTATCCATGTGTAAAAATACCTCCCTGTTCCAAATCCCTCAGCCACAGTAGCGCCAGTGGAAAGTTGTCAGATTTTTTTCATGGTGGTCCACTCCTGTCATTACAATTGAATCAATTGCTGCTTGTTATTGCCTTATGTTCCCAGGCATAAATCACTGGGTTTATTCCAAGACTTTGTTTCCCCCCTCTCTCTTTCTGAGTTTGCGTAAGATTGAATTTGGCATTGATTCAAATCAAATAATTCAACTGTCATTTTTGCCTGGTATTTAAAACAAGGCTGGGTGTGGGTTCGTGACTAAAATAAAGTGTCTTACCCAGCAGTTTCAGTCATTTGGTCTGTATGTCACAGTAGATTACAGAAAGTGTGGTATGTGCAGAATTATGCATGCACTTTTCAGCCATCTAAAATGGAGGATAAATTGAACATGTCATGGTTCTAGGGCAGTAATTTATATTGAGTACAAGCTGGGAAGGGACTGGAGCCAAAAGCTCAGATCTAAATTACCTTTAGTTCCAGGGAAATTTTAATCCAAATAAAAACTTCACAGCTGTTCATTATATAATTAAGTGAACCAACAAGAGACCATGTCTCAGCACTCCCAAACTAAAGAATTTACACCAGAATTTAAACTTAAAGTCCACAGATGCCCTACACTGACCCTGATGACCAAAGTTCCCTATGTACAGTTATTGCCTCTTGATTTCTGCTCTCACTTGTAACCACTCCGAATGTCTCTCTTGGCTTTGCATATATCCCCATTCTCTGTAAGTGAACATATCCAGCCCAATAACATTTCCTCACCAAGAGTGCATTTTGAGGACTCAGAATCTCAAGGTTTTTCATATATGGACTGTTGAAGTTGGTCTCATGAACTTCTTTTCATTGCAGGTGCTTATTCCAGGTTGATGTACAAGGGTGCCTCTTCCTTTTGGCAACCCTGGGAATTCTCAGCCTTTCAAATACCATCAGTAGCATCCAGGTTGGAGAGGAGCAAGGAAAACATTGTCTTCCCCTACAGTCTGTCCCATCTCCTTTTGTTTCTAGTCAAAACCCCGACCCTTTTTATGTCGGTAAACAGATGTACAGTGAAATCCTTCTTTAGGTAAAATAGTTCCTATTTTTTAATTAAGAATCATTTCTAATCCAGCCCTCTCTTACCAGGTATAACCAATTTCCCTGTATTCAGAGATAATCTACCCTCCTCCCACGATAAAATGTAGCTGTAAAAGCCCACCCCAAGATTAAAAAGAGCTCTCCCTCCCCACTATTTCACAAAAGCACCTCTTTGACTCTACTCAACACAAACCAGAATTCATTTCTTTGCCATAGTCCAAAACAACTTCTTCCCCCCAAAATAAATCCTCATCTTGACATTAAATTATAATGCAACCTGCAAATTCAGGAAGTTGTGGTGCAGCAGATTGACAGTAGTCCTAGAGACACTTCAACCTTTTCAATTACTGCAAGCATCATCCCTCTGCCTTTCATCAACCCGTCATGTAGAAGGAGAGGTCTGGTCTATGAGGGGATGGAGCAGGAAATGTTAGCAGGCCGGAGATTGTTACCTTCTGGTCCAGCACGGGCACCCAGACTCCAGCTGGGGCTTCAGAGATGTTCTGGGCAGGGAGCGACTGGGAAAAACTATATTGGGTGCTATTGCTACCACTGATACATCCCCCAATTAAACACTGGTTGTAATAATGAAAGTAAAAGGCAATATATTTAAAATTGGCAAAAGTAATATGCCTGTGAAACATGCTGGCAAATGGTATCATTGAGGCCAAGTGCTTAGCAGGATTCAGTAAAAGGTTATACATACATATTCATACATTTATGTGGGAAATTAGATTGGACCTGATAAAAATTCATAATGGATATAAATGTTCGCTGTTCAGGGCATAAATCAGCCACCAGCCTGAGGTTAGAAAATAACTTCCCCTATAGTCAGGTTGTTATATAATTATCCATTATACTTGTGGAGGGGGGGAAAGGAGGTTGAAGAATAGGGCAATTTCCTCAGAGACATCTGGGAATTACTATTGGCAGACAACTAATTTAGATTTGATCTGGTATGGAAGTTCTTATTACATCAAATAATGTAATTTAGAATTAAAGCATATGATTTATTTTGTATTTCTTACTCTTTATGTAATCAAGTTCATGCCTGAGGGTAACTGCAAGCCTTTCCTTTATATAAGCTGGCCAAAGTTAGTGAAATTCACTGCACTGTGTTTTCTCACAGAAACCCCTTTAAAATAGCTTCAAATTTTCCAAGGAAGTCAGGTAGTGTCCCAGGAATTTGGTTTGCTGAAAAGCTAACCAACTAATATAACCAACTTAGTGTCTGTATTAGCAAATAAAAATTCCATGCATTAACTGCAATAAAAATCTCATATTCTGAAAAAATCTCATTCCTGTCAAGTTGGCTGAATAACCTGAGATGACGTGCAGAGCTCCTGAACATCACAAATTACAGCATGCTCCCTGTTCCAGGCCTGCTTTCCCTGCTTGGTGGTGTCAGCTCACCTAAGCAAAATGTGTGTGTTCAGCGGATTTGTTTTCATCAAGCCACAGTCTTCCTGGGCTCTTGTTGCACTGGCAAACAGTCTGCAAGCTAAGGTAAGACACGCGCTGGTAAGAACAGCCTCTGCGACCTTGCAAACAGATAGTCTGATTGAAAACTCAAGTTCTGAATCAATCGATTCAGAAACTGTGAGTGAATACGGGAAACCATTGATGTTCACTGCAGGGGTCAAGGGATGTTAGCTGCATTCTGCTCTAGTTTCTGGAATGCATGTGATGCATTCGTTCTAATGGCATAAATTATCGTTGCAATAGATGCGGGAAACTGAGAAGCATTTATTAACCAAACGTCCCACCCATTTTCACAAGACAACAAGAGTGGTACTCAGCATCAGTCTCTTAAGCATTATTTCTGTATCGCTCAACATCTGGAAGGTTCTAGGGCCACAATCAACAAACACTGCAGTCCTATTAAAAGAAATCTTGCTGTGCGAACTTGAGTGATCTGTTTGGAGAGATTTATAAAAGGAATGGCTGCAAAGAAGGCAGCAGATGTAATGTGGTAGGTTTGTAAAAAAACATTTCAGATCATATTCCATAAAAATCTGACTAGAAAAATTAATTCAAACTGGCTTTGCTAAGCAAGCTGTGAGTTCACTGTGGAGTACCTATCCCCTGACTGACACCCCCTCCCAGCCAGGGTCCCTCAGCTCAGTACCAAGCACTGTAGTATTGGAGGCAGGAGGATTTGCAGGCTCTAGTTCCCAGGCTGTCCTCCTTTAAACCGCAGGGTCTGCAGAAGTAACACGACTGCTTTATGGCTTTCTCAGAACAAATAGGGCAACTCCCTTAAGCACAATTAACTCTTAACAGTGGCAATGTTACCAGCCCTACAGCTGAATCTCAAATGAGGGTTATGATCGTATAGGGTGGGCCTTGGTGGGACCATTTGACACCAGTCTTCTGCCAGTCACATATGCAGTTTTGTTGTGTCTCCTGCCTCCTTATGTCCTCCTGCTGCTAGTAATGACACCCTGCCAGCAGCAAGTGATTTCCCTGGGAAGCTCCCAGGCTTACAGCCCAGCAGCCTCCTTCTGCCAGCTACCAAACTGCTGCTCCAGCTCTCACATAGGCTTCTCCCTCTCAACATGTTTTGCAGTACGCTGGAAACCCCAGTACACACTGGGAACCTCAATACAGCATTGCAAAGACATACAATATAATGCAAACAGTGAGGACATGTTGGGAGCATGATAGATATGGGTGTGAAGGCTGAATTTTTTTTTTTTATATTTTCATCAGGAAAAAGAAGTGAACTTCAGTGTGCTGCTGACATTTACAATTGTACATCACAAAAAGCTTCAAATAGCAAGGAAGAGAGAATTATAGATGGGGCATAAAGAAATTAGGCACTCAAAAAGTAATTGTTTTGATCTAGAATAAGGCAAGTAGATAAATAGTGTACAAATAATACAAATATTTTTTTCAGTGGAAGGAACAGCCTAAATAGCATAAATTGGAAAAGAGAACTATGGGAAATTCACCTTCCTCTCCCCTGGCAACTAGATGGGAGTTTGCACAGGATATGGCAAGGCAAAAGAGCAATGTCATTTTGGACGCCACATTAAGAGCTATAACAGCATCAGGTTAAGTAATTTTCTTTATGATTTTGGCTTAAAATATTCAGTTCCAGCCACAAAGCTATCAAAAAGACAAAAGATAAACGAGAAAGAGTTCTGAAAAAACAGAAGAACAATCAGTGGCTAGAGGCCAGATTTATTTGGAAATACATGCATATGTTTAACTTGTCCAAATCTTTAAGGGTGATTAAGGGGAACCCATAATTGAGGACTTCTTCTGGAAAAGAGTACTTAGAAACACAAAGTAGAAAAAAAAGGGTCAGCAGGTTATGGTCTGCCAGAGATCCCAACAGGGCTTTGTTAGCTGCTGCTCCTGAGCAGCTGCCAAAGTACTGTAGTAGCAAATCCCAAAAGACTGCATAAAAATGAGGGTTGCATTTCTATCCTGAGAATCAAGCTTCGTTTTTGTTTCCTCAGAAACTCACTTCCAGACACAATCCTCCCTGTTTCTACCATGTATTTACATAAAAAGTAGGCACATGGTTCAGTGTACTGCTGAGGATCACACCAACTGCTCGATACTGCCTCCTATTCAAATACAGTCTTCATTCTTCCCTAGGTCTATGTGACTCCCAATAGCACACTAACTGTAAGAGAGGACATTAGGAGTCAGGCCAATGGCTGGCAATGCCATGTACATAACGACATGCTTAGGAGAGGAGAAAGAGACCCAAGTTAAGCTAGAAAGTTAAAAAAAGAAGAACCAGGCAAACTACCAACAGAAACATCATGACTGGGGTTTCTGCAGAGGACATGTCAATGCTGGAAGCCAGTCTGTGCAGCTCATTGAAGGTATTACCTCTGTTGCCTGGCGAGCAGGGAGGCTGCACAAGCAGAACTGGCATCTGCCCCCCTGCCTACGCCCATCTTCACAGCCCTGAGCACGTTTGGAAGTTAGCACCCCACCAGATACACCAGGACAGGCTCAGCATAGCTAACGGGCTGCCTGCACAGCAGCCCTGCAGATGAGAAGCAGAGCATCCTGTGCATGTGGTTGCTCCAAGAGCAGCTCTTGCAGAACAGTGTGAATAGAGTCAGCAGGTTGCTTATATTTTAAACATGGTAAGTAAGGACTGCTTGCTGGGTTAACAGAGTACATGGGGCATGACAAGAGGCTGAAGGAGTAAACAACATATTATATTCCTGCATCATGTGACTGTCAGAAGGAAAATCTCAAAAAAAGATAAAAGAGGGAAAATACAGCAATAAAACAGCCAGCTTCTCCCTTTCTCTTTGAAAATCAGAACTGGAAATAATTTGGGGTTTCCCCTATTTAGCAAATGCATTTGTTACACCAGGGGACATAGAGTTTGAGAATAAGGTCTCTCCTAGAAGAGATTAGGAATGTATCATAGATTAAAAACTGTTTGAGTTATTAAGTTATAATTCTGTATGTACTGCTAGTATACTAAAATACTTTGATAGGACATATATTCTACCCGGTATTTGTGTTATCTCTTGCATCAGAAAATGGAAGTCAAAGAGACCTCAGTATTATCCTCACTTTCACAATATCTGATTTTTTGGGAGGCGTGGAAGGGGCAACAGAAAGTCCATTATAGTATACATTTGAGAAATGTCTAGGCTCTCTGAGCTCCTGGAAACGCTTGAGAATTTAAAGGGAAAGATAGGCAGGCAGGAGTTGGGTCAGCTTACCTATGGCATAAAGGTATTCCAGCACTTAGATGATGGTGGGGAGTTCAACAGCATAGCAGACAGGGGGCTCTGACACCAAAGCACATGATGCACTTTACATTCTTTAGAATATGCTTATTTATAGTTAGTCTGGCTTCAGCAGAAGTGACAAAACTGTCTTTTAAAACTATTCTCAGTATATTCAGTGCAATGTAGGTTGCAAACATTTTTATTCATGGGATCTAACTTGGATTCTACATAGCTATATATATGGGGTCATTAATTCTGGAATAAGTTCCTTCATCTATATTAGTTTATTTCAATATTTAATTCTAGAACAGTTACTGTGTTCTAGAATTATTCCAGAATTGTCTTGGCTCCAGAAGGTCATAGAAGTGTATTTCATCAGACATACTAATATTGTAGTATGCCTTGGGTAAGGTAAGAATTAGGATTCTCGTTGAGTTAGGAGCACAGATCACATCATTTATTATCTGCAGATGCCAGGACATTAAAACTTTCAATTGTTTTTCCACCAAACTGAATGAGGCAGTTCGTTAATACAATTACCTCTGTATAATTGAAAACTAAATCAACGATGACTGCGTGATTTGAATATTACTTTATATAATTTCATTTTTATGATGCTATTTTGTTGAACATGGTATCACCAAATAGCTTATTCATTTTTCTGCTGACTGTGATTTGAGTTTGTGCCTTTCTTTGAGAAAGAAGCAGCGCGTTTTCAACCTTTCTAGTTTTCTGGGATACAGTATGCATTGCTTTTAATTATTTAGACTGACACATATTAACACTAGAAGTCCATAGTTTATAGTGAGTGAAAAAAGAAGGAAGGGCTGAGTGGATTATAACTGACCCAGAAAGAGAAGCAGAGACCAGAGGTCTTTGGCAAGGCCCT
This sequence comes from Gallinula chloropus, assembly GCF_964237585.1. Classification (NCBI taxonomy): domain Eukaryota; kingdom Metazoa; phylum Chordata; class Aves; order Gruiformes; family Rallidae; genus Gallinula; species Gallinula chloropus. The sequence continues at coordinate 24,409,238 of NC_140090.1, read as the reverse complement.
TAAAGGAGAACACAAATTTAGGGTAGACAGACAGCACAGAACTTGAGTGTTGAGAAGGTTTTTCCCTGTTCCTTTTAGAGGACTATCCCTAGTCATTACCTACTCGCTCTTTTGGAAAGAGGCAGTTTTAAAGTATTTGGACAGGTAATAGGGAGAAAGGCAACACTCTGTGTCACAGTCCCTTTGGATCTCTCAAATTTGCAGGGTAACATACTCTGTAAATTAAACTTGGTTTTATGAGCTCATTCAGAAAGAAAGCAAACATGACAAACAAGGGCTAAATCTCCTTTGTACAGGCTAGTCAAGCACGTGAATTCACTAATTCGTCACTTAAGTCATGAGGTTTCTAACTCACAAGTTCTAATTCCTAACTTGCATTTCATTAACTCCTAACTTGTAACTCATGCACCTATGAGCAAAATAATTACCTAGCCAACAGTGAGAGTGTTCATCCTTCTTCCTCCCCCACAGTGTGGGCATCCCCTGTATCACACCAGGAAGTACAAACATCAGTGGTTTACATTCACAAATCCAAGACACAGCACCATACAAGCTACTATGAAGCAAATTAACTCTATCCCATCCAAACCCAGTACAGTCTCCACGCCTTATTCCTTTCCACTTACATCATGCTTAGGTCCCACTCCCATCCAAACCCAGTACAGTCTCCACACCTTATTCCTTTCCATTTACATTCAAGCTTAGGTCCCACAGTATCCAACCAGTCTTCATTAGCCACTTTCCCCCTTCCCATCCTTCAATATAGACACGGGTATTGTTCCCTTAGGCTATGGACTACGCCCGTAAAACGTCCCTGAAATGTCCATTGAGTTCACTAGTCCATGACTTGGGTTCTATCTCTTATGGTGGTCACTCAGGACAGGAGAGGTATTGTGTGGCATGGAGTTATTTGGCACTGAAGCCAGCTCAGGTTGGGTCACTGCTGGTGGCATGTCTGGTTATAGCACTTCTGATAACATGCAACAGGTTGCAACAATTTCAGGTATACCCATTACAATCTCCCTTTGGACACCACAGTAATCCTCCCCTCGCCTCTGCTCCAGTATGGACTTATCCACAGACCACAGTCCCACCTGCTTCAGCATGGGACTCATGGGTCACAGCTTCTTCAAGGCCTGCTGCAGCCTGCACTTATCCATGGCCACAGGTGCTTTGAGTATCTGCTCCCGTGTGGACTTAACCACAGCCACAGGCACCTCAGGATGTCTTCCCCTGCATGGAATCATCCACAGGTCACAGTCTTTTCGACTCAAGTTGACTCTGGAGCTCCAGCCTGTCCAGTACAGCAGCACAGAAGAGCAGCAATGCCCTGGCCATCAGCCAGCCTAGGCACATGGCCACTGCCATTATCAAAATGCTCCAGGCAGTGCAGGGTGGGATGATAAGCCCTACAGCATACAGCAGGAGAAAAAAGCAGCCACAAACTAGCACTGGACTCTAACGTACAGTCAGAGAAGCAAGCCCCGTGGCAAGCACAGGACCTGCTAATTGCTAAACAGCAATAAAAGCTATAAATTTGGTCTAGCAAACTCCAGTCAAATCTGCTGCTACCTCCAACCCTTCAGGCTGCATGTTGGGCACCAAAAAGGACTGTCATTGTTTACTCCCAATGGGCAGCTCAGCCCCACACAGCCCCACGCTCACTTTGCCCAGTGGGAGGGGGAGAAAATAGGAAGGGTAAAAACGAGAAAACTCATGAGTTGAGATGAAGACAGTTTAATACATAAGCAAAGGCCATGTGTGCAAGCAAAGAAAACCAAGGAATTCATTCACTCCTTCCCATCTGCAGGAGGGTGTTCAGCCATCTCCTGAAAAGCAGGGCTCTGTCATGCTTAATTCTTTACTTGGGAAGTCAGATGTCATCACTTCGAATGTGTCCCCTCACTCACTTCCTCCTTCTTCCCTGCAGCTTCTATTGCTGAGCATGACATCATGTGGTACAGGATATCCCTTTGGTCAGCTGGGATCAGATGTCCCAGCTGTATCCCCTCCCACCTCCTTGCGCACCCACAGCATGCTCACTGGTGAGGTGATGTGAGAAACAGAAAGGTCTCGACTCTATGTGAGCATTGTTCAGCAGTAACTGAAACATCCCTGTGCTATGAATAGTTTTCATCACAAATCCAAAACATAGCACCACACAAGCTACTATGAAGAAAATGAATTCTGTTCCATCCCAAAACAGTTCAGTAAACAAATACATTAAAATATAATGTTTAACTGACCAAAAAGTCAGAACGAGTTTGTGTTGCATGGAAGACATGATGTGCTCAACAACTAGGAAACATCCAATCTCTTGATTTTTATCAAGCTAACCTAATGAGAGGTGAATTCTTAATGGGTAATGTTGGTAAAGTGTGTGCCCAGAATTGTCTGTACATAAGCAGCTGTACATTACAAAAAGCTCTTCTGACATTTTTTAGCTGTTGAACGAAGTGTGGTACCACAAGGTGATACTGTCCTGACAGCAGTCCTTCTGCTCTGAATGAAAAGGGGGGTCATGCAGAGTACTGCCTCTAAGTGCCTAGATAATCCTTACAGGCTCTTTAATCTGTTTCAAATACATTGTTCTCAAGAATTTCACAACTTGAAAAGAAATTAGTTTCTAAGTTTAAGTCATCAAGCCATAACAAGACAAATTCTGGCAGTCACGTATTCAAAGTATTTCAGTGTCAGTTTATTCCACTGGATGAGACAAGTACCAGCAGAAGAGAAACCATTCCTGATTCCTCCGAGGCAAATTTAAAGTTGACCTCTCATCAGGAAGAATAAGGGTCTACATTCTATTTCTTCATACTCATGTACAAAGTCCTACCACTGTTCCTATTTCCATGGCTCCTGGGAATGAGATCATAAACAATATTTAACATCTGGGATGTGGGAAAAGGTTGTAGGCGTATGGTTACTGTTTCACCAGTACTAGAAACAGTCTTCTCAAAGTGAAGAAGGAAGCAGCTACTGTACTTTAGACTGTACGTTAGCCTCATCTAACTTCTAGGTGGTAAGGGCTAGGGGAAGATGAATTCCAAACATCGTGGCAAAGGACTTACCACTTTATGCCAACATCTAAGCAGAGATCCATGGTCCACCTTACGACTGCAGTGTAAGAAGGCAACAGAGCTTGAGCTGCATGTGATGCTGATTCCAGGGTCCTTGGTTTACATCTCATGCAGAGTTCTCTGCAGGGGATGTCTCCTTATCACTAAAAACTAATTTTGTTTCATTGAATCCTTCCATTGGTGTTTTCCTAGTGACATCACAAGGACTAATTTTAAAATGAAAGTTCCTATTAAAAATGTAACATTGGAAAAGCTTCCAGGCAAAATCCCACTTCCTCAGAGTCACTTCTCATTACAGTCTCAGTCAAAATAGTCACTGGTTCTAAGTTCAGAAATTCAGTGTGACTGAAATTCAGCCAGCAAGTCGGGACTTGTCTCCAATGTTTTCCAGAGATGTGAAAGACTATTCTAGCAGATATTTTCCTTGTATTTGAAGGTACCCAAACCAGCAAGTTTTAAAAATGTGTATTTTCAGCAGTAGGTGGCACTATGAAATTTCTAACTTCATAATTACTGTCTCATAAAAGACTATAAAGTGTCATGCAGACACATTAGAAAGAACTTAATCAAAACATAAATAGTTCATTATCTGAAAATACAGTCAGATCTTTCAGTTTTCCTATCATCTTTTAAAAGCATGAAAATATTTTAGAATAAACTCTGATAATAACATATTTTTATAAATATTAAAATTGAAAAAAGTGTAATGCAAGAATAGGAATGCTGATAATGTCTCATGAAAACTAATAAAATTGTAGGTGTCATAAAAAGTTCTCTGCACTCTTTGTTACTCATCAGTACAGTACCACTGTGGGTTGGTTTTGAATATATTACTTTGGCTACTTCAAATATCCTGGAAATTATATCTATCTCATTTGCATCTAAGATGCAATATTGCAATAATGGGTGTCAGTACATATATATCTAAATCTAAAAGCATTTGGAATTTTCTGTGCTTGGCCAACAGTTTGTATTTACACGTGGGGACCAAAGCGTTGCTTGTAGGCCCATATTCCTCAACGCATGCCATGTGGAGATGTCACTGTACCCAGGATAAACTCCGGGACTGGGAAGATGCAATGGTAATTGAAAACATTTTCTTCAGAACTTTTCAGAAAGCTGTGAAGGGCAAGTAAGAAATAAGCCTGTGTTTCCAGGTGTTTCAGGTTGTCTACTCGATATGGCGAAAGTATTGCTGATCCTTTGTTTCAGAAAGCTCCTAATGCCACACTCCTCGTTCCTCAGAGCCGCACAGTGGGAGCAGTCTGGTGATATACAGCATTTTCATTAAGCTGATTTTTGGATGGCTGCCTTAGTCATCAGAAATGAAGCGCTGGTCTGCCTGAGCTCAAGGTGTGAAGATAAGGAAAGGAGAAAAGAAATTAAGCAAGGAACACAAATGAAATATATAGTCAATGCTCTTTTATCTGGCCTGGCCAGAAAGTGTCCTTGCCTTTTTTTTTTCTCACCTCCGGCTCCCAGCAAGCCGCTTAGCTTTGCATACTATTTCTGCACTATGATACAATCTGTGCCAATGCCTAAGATTCATGTTTGCTTTTATTTTGCTTTCTATTAAATAAAGCATATAGAAAAGACACCTTTATAGCTTCAGGGCAATTTTTCACAAAGTGACATAGTGTATTATTCATTTTGCTCTAACGTGGTCCGCTCACTGTTTCCTTTATAATGCTGAAAAAGTCAAAAGCTGGTACTTAATAAAAACACCATTTGCAAGGAGCTGGCAGCAGCTGTAGTCATGGGCTTTTTTAACTTGTGACAGCCCACTTCTCTCTGGAGATTCCAACAGAGTCCTTTTGGCTGGATGCAGTTTTAGACCACGGAATTAAGTAGTACTACAAAAATAATACAGAGGAATACCCTTAATGTTTTGCTTCTGGATCTTCATTACAAATGATTGTTGACATGCATTCTCCTTCCATGGAATCAAAGCCATAGCTCCTTCAGTACACCTGGTTCATTCAGTGATGCAGCACTTGTTCTGCTCAGACCTCTGTAGTTAGTGGTGCTATGGGCGTGTTTTAACTAAACCTTCCTTATAAGGCATGTGCTCCCATTACATCAAACACACACAGAATAAATCTACTTAGGTTACAGATTCTTCTTCCTTCAAAGAGATATATCAATTTTATATAATTAGAGCAAGCAGTATCTTTGGGTAGAAGCCCACCTGTGACACAACTGTGCAAGTAATTTGTTTTATTACTACAGATTTATCAAATGTATACACTTGTGCTGTGTTTTAGTTTATAAAGTCACACTGATGAACCTTACAGAGCAAACATGAAAAAGTGATCTTCACATGAGCCCCGTTTATACTGTGAAATGCACAAATGCAGCTTAGTGGTGGTGAATACCCACAGCAGGCACAGTGCACCAGGTGATAGCAGCGCTCTGGCTGCAAGCCACGGAAGCTAAAAAAGCACCAACAAAGAAATGGTTAGATGGCTAGGAAGTGCCCTCATTTCCATGCTATTTGGTTATATTAGATCATTGAAAGTGGCCTCAAAAATGGGCCCAAAGTGTGACCAAAGGATAATCTGAAAGGTATATATTGTCATACACTGTCAGCCTGGCAGCAAACGCCATGGCAGCAGTCTTACCCTTTTCAAAGCCCTATTCAAGTGCACTGAATTGATTAACTATTTGCCTGATGCTAGTAGTTCCTAGTGGAATTCAGCTTGCTCTCTGATTAATGTCATTTACCAAATAATGACGAGGGATTTCAGAGAAGCCGCTCTAATCATTTGGTAACTATGGCATAGGGATAGGGATCCAGGCCCGTAGCCTGTCTGTTCTGAAGCATTCCCTCCTAGTCGCAGGCACGCCGTGGCACATGCTTGCTGTTATGCCCAAGGAGTACGATACGTTGCTGGATGCCTATTAAATAGATGGAGAAGTCAAAAGGTTGACAAAATGCTACGGGGACAAGCGACATCACTGCTGTGTGTGGGACTTCATCCGAGGTATAAATTCCGAGTACTTTGTGTGTATCAAACTCCCAAATTTCTCTGTTTTGGCCGGTTTGTGAGTTAGGTCACTCGCTCATCCTTCTGCGTGGCGGAAGGCAGCTGCATACGGGCCGTGACGGCGCCGCTCGGCTTTCTGTTCCTCTGCAGCGCGGGCAGCGCCCGCACCGCTCCCCGCCGTCACAGCCTGGGGCTGAACGCCGGGTCTGGCTGCACAGGAGCGAAGCGCCCTGTGGATACGAGACACGGAGCCGCACACGCAGACAGGCGGGTGGGTGCCTTACACCAGAGAGCACACACCGATACGCCCCCGGTTCCGAGGTTTGCGCGGGGAGCACCGGCGAGCGACCACTGCGGCCGGACCAAGGTGCGTCTGGCCATTCCCGGGGACAGGGCGGGGGCTGGCCCCGGCGGGGACGGCCACTCACGAAGGCAGCCGCCGGCACAGGGGGTGTCGGGCGGCGCGGCCGCGAGAACGACGGGGGCGGGCGAGATTCCTGGCACGGCGGCCGCCGCTGCCGGGAAAGGAGCCGCCTCCGCGGGCTCCCGCGGCCGCTGAGTGGCTGGACGGCGGCGGGGCGGGGCGCGGGGGCGGCCGCTGGACCGGCCCGGGCCGGGCCGCCTTCGGTCCCAAACAACCCCGGAGCGAGCGGGTGGGTGTCGCCGGGCCAGCCGCTACCGCGACGTACCGGCCTCGCCGTGTTCCTCGGCCCCGCGCGATGGAGATCGAGCTGCCGCCCGCCGCCCAGGTGAGAGCAAGGCCGGCAAACGAGGGCGGAGCGGGGAGGGGGCGCCGGCACCCCCCCCACCTGCCCTCCCAGCACCCGGCCCGGCCTGGTCAGGTGTCCGCGGGAGGGGCGGGGCGGGTGGTCACGAGGTCGGCGGAGCACGTGGCGCCGCCCCGCCCCTGCGAACGTGCTGAGTCATGGTGGGGGCGGGGCGGGGGGGCTGTTGAGCTTTCGCGGCCCCCTCCCGGTTCGCTTAGTCGCGGGGGGGGGTACCGGGTTGGGCCTGGCCTGGCCTCTTCCAGCCCGCGTCGGTTCGCGGAAAGGTCAAGTTAGGGCCTCCGGGAGCCGCCTCCTCGGCAGCTGCCCGCTGCGGGCCGCCTTGGGTGGGGTCAGGCGCTCGGTGGAGCTGGGGAGGGTGAGAGGGCCGGAGCCAGCCCCTGGGGGAGCGGCTGGGGAGGCGCTCGCCGCCGGAGGGGCTGCCCGCGCCAGGCGCAGCCTCGCGCCGCTGCCCCCGGCGTGCTCGTGCACCTCTCGCTCCTTCCTCGGGTGAGTTACGCAGGTTTCCTTCTGTCGTGCCGCCGCCGTCCGTCGCGGCTGCCCCGCCGGGGCCCTGTCCCTGCCAGCGTGCGGCCGGAACCGGGCAAGCGGGAGCTGTTGCACAATCATGTACTTCCCCGGGGCGGCTTTGGGTTTGGTTCAGCCTCTCACACGCAGCCTGTGGAGCTGAAGCTGGGGGGTGACCCTGGCTCCTGGCTGGGCCGCTGGTGAGGGGCTGTGACCGGGGAGCTCCCCTCGCACCTCTGCCCGCTGGCAGCGCCTCGAGGGGCTTGAGCCCCAGCGCTGCTCGGGGGCGGTGGCACCGGGGGAGGTTAAGTCTCGGTGGTCTCCTCCGAGGCGCGTCCCTGGGAGGCTTTGGGGTGTTTGGGTGCATTCGTGTTCTGTGCTGCAAAGCTGCTTCTGGTGACGTTCAGCACTTTTGGAATGTGGACTTGGTGCAGGAGTGGGGTGAATAGCTAAAAACATAATCGAACTCTATTTTAAATTCATGTTATTATCGCATGGTTGGGTTTTTTTTTTTATTTTAAAATGGAAACTGTACCCTTACTAACTGAGTATTAGGTTTAAGGAAGCAATACTTGAAACTTTATCTGGCGCTGGTTTAATTCTTTTAGTTCTGCTAAATCAAGGCTTGAATTTTGAGGGTCTTTCAGTATATGTCAGTACAATATCCTCTGTGTAATGCAGGTTTCTTCAAGACTGTCTGCCAATCCTTTAGGATATGTGAGTGGGCACTTACTACTTATTGACAGTGTTGATACACCTTTATCTGTTCACTGAATGCTGCTGCTTTTCTGTCTTAGGCCACCCATGGCTTTGCCTGCCCCATCTGTTTTTCTTGCCCTGGGCTGGGTAGTGTGTCTGTGACCTCTACCTTGCCTCCTTGGTTTCTTGGATATCATTGTGACAAAAATCAGGCTCTTGGCCTATGCTACCTAAACATCCTGTGAATTTCTTTTTGCCTATAGTAGCCAACTAGGCCTCTGCTCTTGTCTGAGAGCATCTTGCAGGCTGATTCCTGTGTACCTGCTTTTGTCCCTTCTTGCCCTGCGACTGCTCTGCCAGCAAGCATAGCTTCTGTTACTTGTTTGCCTACTTTGTCAAACCCTTTCTACCAAGCCACCTGTTGCAGTTTTCCTATCTGAGCTCAGCAGCTGCTGGTTTCTTCTCCTGCAGACCTAGGCTGAAAAGGCACTGCATGTTTTAGATAGTTTGTGATTACCATCTCTGACATATCTTTTTAAATGTGTTTATTAAACGGAAAATTCAAATGCCCTTTCCTATAAAACACTCACTAAACATGAGAGACAGGGAACACAGGCTTCATTTAGCAAGCCAGCAGATGGGAAGGGTGTACGCTTGTGCAAATACAGTAGTCTTTTATGTGCCAGGAAGCAACCGTCGTAGCAGCAAAGGTGAGTGTGAAGGACTGGGATCCATCTAGATCCTTAACCAGAATGTGAAATTGCCACCTTCTGCTGCATAGTTCTACAATAGCCTGGAAAAAACTATTCCTTTGCTGTACCTCTCTGCCTGGAAATAGGTCGCACCTCTGTATGCGGAGGTGAAGTGGGATGTCACATATTGCATGCTAACAGCACAGTCAGCGAAACACTGACGAGAGAAGAATGCAATGGAACAAGCGTCAAGATGTTTCACATCACACTTGTGAAAGCATGGTATTCTCATAGTAGCCGCTTCCCTCTTTAGTAAATTTGAGGTTATGGAAAAGTTTGCCTGTAACCTTGTAAAACAGCTCAACAGCTATGAAATTTTGAACTTAACAAGAAAGCAAAAAGAACTCGCTTTCCAACACAAAGAATGAAGCTGTGGGTTGCACTTAGACTGAAGTAAAACCAACTGTAGCAACTGGCAAAGCCAAGAAAGCAAATAATTGAGTGCCCGTGTTAAGTGTATTTGTTAGGGCTTTTCTACCTAGAGAACTGCCTTGAAGAGTCTCCAGCTCAATTAGTGTGATCCCTTTGGTATAAAGGGCTTTAACAAGGAATTACATGTACTCTTTTTTTATGACATGCTGCATTAAATTGTCAAGTGAATGGGTTTGTTTTTTATTCCCTAATGGCCTGTCATTTCCACATGAGGTGGATTCTACAGGCACAGACAAACAAGTGCATCGCTCAGGGCTGGCAACAAGTTGTTGCTTTTTGGGTTGGTTGGGGCTTTTGGATATTTTTAGGTTTTTTGTGTTTCTTGATCAGATACTCCTATTCAACAGGACTATCAAGATATCTTTAGAAATATGTATTTATCTCTGTATGTAGATAAATTTCAATACAAGAAAATGTGCATATTTCTGTATATAATGTTATCTCCTAAGATTCTGGACAAGTATGGAGGAAGTAGATGACAGAGTATCACAAGTTCTGTCTTAAGTAAAAACGCATTTGTTTTGACCCTCTTGGCTCATCTGTGCTGACCCTGATGTCGAGCTTTCTTTCAAAACTCACAAAAGGATATCTTTCAGTTAATCCAGTGGTAGATGCAATGTAGTAAATATCCAATATATGAACACTGTTCTGCAGAGTCTTAAAAATGTGCTGAGAATTTACGGCTATATTGGAAATTGATGGGAGTGCAAGAAGTTAATTGCTTTTGGAAATCCTACTTGAAGCAGTTTGTGGTTAGGACTCTAAGTTGGAGAAGAGTTTGGCTTTGAAAGTTTGTTGGGAAATACTTGAAAGAGACCAAACTGGAACAAAAAAGAACATTCAGTGTAAGCAGAGGGCAGCTGGATGATCTCGTGTGCTTTAAAGGACTTGAGACTTTTATAGCACTGTGTGAGTGGTTAGGAAGGTTAGTGTATGCTCCTCACTGATATTCATGGGCAAGAATAAATTTGGTGCTCTGTCCTTTTTTTTTTTTTTTCCTCCCCCCCCCCCCCCAATTTTTGAAATACAAGAGACAGTATAATTCTTATTCAGGATAAGAATGCAGCAGGTTATGTGTAATCCCTAAGGATAAGAATATTGGTAACGATGTGTCCAGTTCTGTGTCTGAATACATGCTTGACTTCTTTTAATGTCTTTTCCTCAAATTCTGTATCTTAAATTTGTGAAGCAGAAAGATACCTCTTTGATAGGCATTTCTGCTTTTGTGATTCTGACTGGAATGTAGTAGTAGCATATTAAATATACTGATTTTGTTAAAGAAATCTTGGGTACCTTTGTGAAACGTGCTGGGCTCTGCGAGATGTTGAGGAACACCAGAGGTGGAAGGAGGGAGCAGAGTGAAATATGTCTTAATTCGCTTTCTCAGTAACACATTAATTGTTTTATAATTTTTCCTGTAGAGTTGTAAACTCTTGTTGTGCTTGGTCCTTCACTAGAGTGAACAAACCCCAAAATGGCAATAGCGGGCGCGGATCAGACTTTTAAAGGAAAGTGAAAGAGTCAATTGCAGGTCCAGAAAAAGGTGAGCTTAGGAGAGAAGATAGAAAGCTCAGAAGATGACAGCAGATGACACCCACTGCTTCGGTGCCTGTAGTGCTGGGTGTGTGCTTCGTTGGGAAGAAGGAATCTGTTTTAATCTTTTTCAAAACACATCTAGAACACTGCCTCTTCCCCTCCCTGCCAAGATTACAAAGAAAAGCTTTAAAATGACTAAACCATTCACAAAAATTGGGGCAATTTATGAAAGTTTGATGTATTTGCGATGATTGTGTTGGCTGAGGCTAGTACAGTACAAATCCAGGCAGTAACCTGTCCGTGTGAATTAAATATTAATCCCTTGCTGCTGTGCTTAAATTGCAGCCAGCAGAAAGCCCTCTGAAGTCTCCAGGTTAATCACCTAGTTAAAGTTTGTTTTGGCCTCCATCTCATTCCACCCTGAAGTGTAACGAATTATTTTAATATAGCACATTCCTAGAGGACTTGAAAGGGTTTGAAGTCTGTTTGGTTTTCTGATAGCGTGCTATAGCAAAGTTGGAGTTTGTGCCTCAGAATACAGCCTGGGATGAAGGGCAAAGAATACGATGTGTTGGCAAGATTAGTTCTCTTTTAGTAATAATGTAGTTTAACTGGTTTTGGGAGCACTTTCATCCGGTACCTGTGCAAGTCTGTCTACGTAGACCAATGGAAAGTCAGGTAGGAGGAGCTGGAAGTTGTGACTTTGAGTTCGTGTTATCCAAAGATGATTGATACACAGCAAACTGAAATCCTGCTCAGGATTGCTCAACTGTAATTCTTTTATAGCATATTTGTTTTATTAAGGTAAAAGGTAAACAATTAAACCAGCCAGCAACGCTATCTGTGGTGTATAAAACCGCTTTAAACCACGGAAGGCTTATCTGGAACAGATACCAGCAAATACACTTCAAGTAAAGATAGGCATTGTGTACTTTTATCTTTCCTACCCAGTAACTGCTTTCTGTACAGGAAAAGCAAAGCTAGTGAGAGTCATCTATTCACTGGCAGTAGCAAGAAGTTAATTCTTTGTGTAGCACTTAATTTATTTCTGACACCTAAGAGCACAGTTACTACTCTGTGTAGCATAGTGCTGAAGCAAACACAGAGGCAGCTCCGTCTTGGGATTTCTTTGTTTCAGTGGTTTTTATTTTTTTTTCAGATATGTATTTTATAACTTTACCACCTTTTAAAATAAGGAAATTAAAAAGTACTTTCTCCAGCAGAGTATGTTGTTTTAATTTCAGTATAGTTTTACCTTGACAGACATAGCCCAGCAGTACCAGTTTCAAATAGAAGCAAAGTCTCACAGAACCATACATTTAAATGAAATATTAATCTGGCACCATACATTGCAATTAAATACTACTTGGGGTAATCAAGCAGTCTGTAGCAACATCAAGAAAAGATAAAAATGTTGTGATTATTTGACTGTTTAGGAGAAGGCTTGAATTTGTCCTGTAAAGCATCTTCTGTTTTCTGTCTTTAGCCACTTTGAATTCTTGGTAAAATAATTGTTTGGTTTTCTTCAACTGACACATTGATTTTTATTTTTTTTTAATGCTACATGTTGATACTCAGGCTTTGTGTTTGGCTCTTAATTTCTACTTTAATATTCACTTTAAAAGAGTTAATTCAAGTGCTCTGCTATGTTGATCATGGAGATGATGGAAAGCAAATAAGTTAATAAAAGTATTAACTCAGACCTAAGTTAGCATTATTTTACTAGTAGAGAATAACCACTGCTCAGTGGTATATTACTAATCCCTAGCAGGGGTACTAATTGAGAAGACTGTAGTAGAATGGGTAGATCTTAGAAATAATACTTATGTGTGTGCAGTTTATATCTACTACATATCTGGTAGAAGGTTTTCATTATGTCTGTTTATGTTTTTGATTTTGGCCTGTTTAGCTGCAGTTTTTATACTGGAAAGAAGGGATATAAAACAGTGTTTATTTTTAGCCAAGTTATTTTGGAGGTCCTGTAAATGACTATTAATGTTTCCTGTCTTTACCATTACATTAAACAGCTTCAAGAAGTATGCATTTTGAAGTTACTGAAGTACCAAGGCAATTGAGACCACCTAACCATGTACTTGCCTTGCAGAGTCTTAAGACTTTTAATCTAACATCTGCTGTATTATGAGCAATGCAATTAAAGAAACTTTCCTTACTATTCTTTAAGTTTGATGTTGCAGCAGCAAGTTACGTAAGACCAGTTTGAAACCATCTCTTTCAAACCTTTTAAGGAAGTGTCTTCTGTATGACTGTGAAACATAGGATTTTTTTCTCTCTTGCCCCCACCTCTGTCTTGCAGCCTCAAAAGTTTTACTGCTGTTTGCTGTATTGGTTTTACATGCTGTCTCTTGTACCTATTGAACAAACAAACAAAATGCTTCTGGAGACTGCTTGCAAAACAAAGTTTGCATGCTTGAGAAATTGACTCAGAAGGATCTTAGTTGATAGCCTGCCTTTAAGAGGAGGTTTGTTTTATGATTAAGGCTTTGTTTTATGATTAAGGGTGTGCCTATTTGCTGTGTTTGAAATTAATGCTCGTTAAAAGTCGAAGCAGTGATTTTTCTACAGCTGAGTTATGTGAGAAGCTGCTGTGACTTTGGTTTGTTTCCTGCTCGCATCACCACCAGAATTTAGCCATAAAGAGCTATGATGGAAGGATCCTGGGGGGCTTTTGTTTGTTTGAACCCTTGTGGTAAATATGAGTACCTGCCTGGTTATTGCTGTAATTACAGTGGAGCAATTCCTGGAGCTGCTTGTGCTGTTGGGAGATCCCCATTCGGAATTGCCAGGCAGCCCCCCGATGCAGGCCTGCCACTCCGGATGCTGCCTGCTCCCATGTGAAATGCCCAGTCTTTCTGTCTGCTCCACGGCTGGTGTTTGTGTGTTGTGCTGCCTGGAACTGGAAGCTTGGTCACTTCTTCTTTCGGTCTTCAGGAACTGTTTGCTTGAGTTATGTGGTGTTGGATAAGAAGTCTGAATTTTGTCCTAAACCAGGGTATTTCCAGTTAGGTTGGGGGCGGTTACGTGGTCAGATGACATGTTCCCCAGACAGCTGGGTAATAAAACGATGGGCAAAAGAAAGTGACAAGGGTGGGTGGGCGGCTCTGAAGGCTGGTGCAGCTCAGATGGATGTGGTTTTTCAGAAATTTTCTGGCTGGAAGGAAAACATGGGAACTTTAAGTATCAGAGGTCACTGGGCGTGTTCCACCCCAGCTTGTCTCCAGCAGTACCGGAGACGTAGTGACTGATACGTATGCACAGGGAGATAATACAGTGAAGTGTTCTTGGAACAATGTACTGTAGACCCTGGTGCAACCTTTTGTGAATTATTTGACAAGATGCACAGGCATGTTTTCTGTCTTAAAACATTGAATTATGTTTGCACTTTTTTCTACTTGATTGTCCCACTGACAGTTGTAAAATAAGTCAAAACAAGTAGGATTTAAGATACTGAAGGATAAAAATGGAAGTACTTCAGTAACAAAGTTGTACTGCTAAATAAGCTGTGTTTCATCACATTATGCTATTTTGAAAGTGTCATAACATCTGACAGCTGGTCTTCAAAATTATTTAAATTTAATTCTTTAGATATGGAAGTGTACATCATGCTTCTATACCTTGTAGCTGTGTATGCTGTAACAGAATTACAGCACTGTGACTTCTAATTTAGCATTTGAACTAGAAGACTATCAGGTCAATTTTTCCACTAGTTGAAGAATTGCTGGGACTCAGTGGAATGCTGTAGTTCCTTGCAGTGTTTTCCAGCTTGACATGTGATCCTTTGCCATCTGTCATTACAGGCATCTAGCCTGCACCTACTGCTCTCGGGAATCCTTGCCCAGCTGATAACCAGTGTGAGCATCTCTAGAAATTTCTCATCTCTTGAAGTGTCTTTTTCCTGACAAAATGAAGAATGGAAGCCACTTAAATAATGAAACTGTTAAGAATGCTTTAAATTATTCTGAAAAAATTGTTACGAAGGTCAGAGCCGTAGAATTATTTTAAATTCAAGCTGAAACTTTGATAAAGCATGTGTGTGTGTGGCAGAGATGATGAACAAGGTCTTAAAAAATGCAAATAGTAATGACAGAATTAAGTTCATAGCTGACTGAGTACTGGTTTACCCTAACAAGATCTCTATTTCTCATTGTCTAAAGTAACTGTACAATAGGAAACCTTCAGGGAGGTTGTGGGCAGTGGAGACTCTTGGCTTGGATGGAAGGCTGCAGTTACTGACTGTTGAGTTATGGGGATTTTGTTGTTCTTCTGAGGATATCAAGAGTTACTGCTTTTATATAATTTGATAAGAGCCATTATAAAACCATTTGCCTTCGTTGGGTTGTACCTTGGAAGACAAATTAGTTACTCTTGCTTTCAGAATTTATAAATTGAGTACTACACAGGACACAGTACCACACAGAGACAAAGTTGTAGTTCTGTACAGAGTGCTGTTCGGTTCCTCAGTGGATTTACTCTTTTTTTTTTTTTAAGCAAAAGCTGTTGTGACATACAAAAATAAGTTGGCATGTAGGTGCCTGAGGTGTTGGCCCTTCTAAACCAGAAAGCTCAAGTTGTTTAACTTTGCAGGACCTTCAAGTGGAAGAGCTTCCTGAAACCTTTGTGGGGCTGATAGATTTTGGAGGATTGCTTCTTGCTAAGTAGTATATGAATTAAAAGTACTTAAGAAAATGAGGAAAATCTATCCTTGCCTCATTCTGTGGAAAAATGTCTCATGTATTTTGGTGTGGCTGGAGGAAGGAGAAAATCTCTGCAAACTCCTTTCATGCAAATTTAATAACTATTTCTATGATGATTCATATAAATTTAGGAAGAGCATTGTTGGTCATTGGTGCACATTGTTTGGTTTTAATTGGAGCTTTTTCTGTAGTATGTCACTAGTGTAGGCTGTGCACAGTGTCAAATAAACCATTACTTGTTTGGAAAGATAGTGTCACCACAGCAAAAACTTGCCACACTGGGCCTCCCTTCCTCAAATCTGGTATGATCCTGTACTGTCCGGTGATGAGCAGTTGAATAGCAGGGTGTTCTTGGCGTTTTTTCTTTCTCCTTGTAGAAAACTAAACCTTCTCAAGTGTATTCGAAGTTCTCAAAAAAAAAAAAAAGATCCTGCTTATTTATTCCAAACTGTGCACTGACACCAAATTCCCAGCATTATCTGTGTAAATTATATATATGAAAAGTGAATGTTAATTGCAAGAGCCTGATCCACAAGGGTATTCAATACCTGTGCCCCACAGGCTGCAGTAGGCAGACAGACCCTGCCAGATGTGCACTGACACAGGCAGAACATGTCCCAGCTGACCACCTCTGGAGCAAGCTGTATTCCCTGCCATGTAACCATGTTAAGATTTTAGACTTGAGCTGGTGCTTTGAGGGTGATGAGGTGTTTGTGTGGTGGTCAGCTTTTCGAGTTTGAAAGCATTCTTCCTCTGTCAGCTCAGCTTGGAAGCGTGGAAGAAGGTCCTGGATGCAGCCAGGCGGAGTAGGTGTTGGTGTTGCTGAAAGAGGGCCACTGGATGTGCTGGCAGTGCAGGAAGTGAACCTCCTTGCTTTCTAACCCACACAGATATTTCTGTTGCTTGCAATTGTAGTTTGGCCCCTGAACAACAACAGCAGCAACAAACAAAGTTGCTTGTCAGATCAGTGAAGTGAAACTTGGTGAGACATGTTTCTTGTAATACTAGGGCACCCTGTTTCCCCATCCAGGCTGTAATGACCCATCTGCTGCCTGTCCCAATAACTTGCCCAGCGGTTGGCAGAGTGACAGCTCAAAAGGGGGCTTTACAGGAGCGTCCCAGCACAGTGCAAATGTGCCATACAAGAAGGATTCTAAATTGTCCCAGAGAACACTTTGGCCTGCAAGCAAACACACTCCTTTCGTGCCTGGTTTGAAACACGCGACTCCAAAAAGTGTGTAACCCTGTTGAAATCAAAGTAGTGGCTAATAGGTCATAGCCCAAGGTTAATCCAACCTAATAAATGTTGCTTATTGTTTTGTTAGGCTCTTTTCTCTGTTTCTTTGTTCATCTTTCCTTGCTTCCTGCTTTGTTTCATTGGATTGTAGGAGCATGCTATAATTTGACTGGATCCTGTTTCCCAGATGAGTGAACCATTATTGTAAACAAATCCTCTTGTAGATAAACTAATGAGTAGCCTGTGGCAGTGTCCACACACGGTACATGCCTGGCTGGCTACAGCAGGGTAGCTGGAAGATAATCATTTAACAGGTAATTGTTTTCCAAGTGCTGTAGGTCCAATATATAAAATGAATTGGGACACACAGGCTTTTGTGTTCCCATGGTTAAAAGATCAGCAGTATTTTCAGATGCTGTATAGCTTTTGCATTATCTGTTTACATGTAGGGCAGGGATTTTTGTGCTGTGTAAGTGACAAAATTCAGTGTATGACAGATTGGTTTTTTTCATGATGCAGTTTTGACTTTGGAGGAGAATATCCCAAACAGAAAGCTGTTAAGATCGGCTTTTCCTGCAGTAGTAGACCTCTGCCTGAGATGGCTACTACTTGAATACCTTTCAAAATGGAGTTACGTGGGCGCAGTATGTGGTGATCAGACAACAGCTAGAAAGTCAGCCACAGGAGACTCGGTTTGCTTGCTGGGGCAACACAGGGACTTTTGTTGGTGTATTAAGCATGTAAAAACAAATAGTGAGCCTAACCCTATCTTTTGTAAAAACAAGCATGTATTTTTGCCAGCCTCCTGGTCTCATTATGCAACTTGTGTAATAGATTATAACTTGAGTACTTATTAACTTTGTGTGCGTATTGACTTAATCATTTTGTAATGCTGCTGAGGTAAGATAAAGTAATGGCTCTGTTAAGCTGAGAGAGAGATTCAGAATTTGAGTTGAAGAGACCATGACACTTTTTATACTAGCCATATATGCTGTGGAAAAGTGAAATTAGATTAATGCAATATAATTAGGACCAAAATGGAGGGACTGAAACAGCAAAGCTCTGAAATGTGTAGCATTCATGGCTTTAGATATTCATATTCCAGAAAGCACTCTGGGACGTGAAGAGATTTAGGACTCAGACTGAAGAAGCTGGTTGACACACATGGCTGTTTGGCTTTTGCTTAACAGCCAGGGTAGTGCTTGTATATATGGGCATAGTTAAATTTATTCAAGAAAGATTCATTATCATCAGCTTGCGACGTTAGACCTCAGTCAGTCTCTTCCTTTAGGCCAAGGAAGAAATGGGGGAGCTTGGGACGTGTATGTGATAGGTTTGACCATGAATACTAGAGAATAATTTTTGGGAAAACAGATACCGCACAAAGAGAAAGTGCCAATATTGGATTTAAGACTCTGCTTTCTGTAAGGTGTGCAAATGAGTCAGATTTCGGGTTTGTTTTTTCCCTGAATTGTTTTTAAAGTCATCGGGGCAGGATCAGTCGTGGGACCATTCAGCCCCTGGAAGCTGCATGCTCTATATTCAACTCTAGTATTTTCAAGCTACCTTGTAAAATACATATTGATTAAACAGTTTTGAAAGTCACAGCTACTTCTGAAGTGTCTGAAAGCACCAAACAATCTTCTGCAAAAAATTCTGCAGCACTGAGCAAGAATGCCCTAGTCTGTCATACCAGAAATGGTCACCTCAAGGCAGACTGAATGTGATGGGAGGAAGATCTCTGTCTGTGTTGCTGGCTCCAGAGATCAATGAGCCAGAGAGGAGAATGTCGCTCCTGCTGAGGTGCCCCAGGCTGGGAGTGCGTGCTGTGAGGCTCTTGCACATGTTCAGTGTTTTAAGGAGTGGCATGGAGCTGGGGGTTGATTTGATTTTGCAGAAAAAGAGAAAACTACTGTCAAAGTGAAGAAGTAAACTGCTCTTTATGCCGTTCCTTTTCCTTCTTGTTGCTGTCTTTCTGATGAGGGTGTCTTTCCTAACCTGCTGTGGTCTTGATCTACTGTTAGCATTGGGATGTTGGAGCTTTAGGAGCTGGAATGAAGTTAGTACATTAAGGAGCATGAACAGCCTACTGCAGCTGTTCTGTATTGCAGGTACCTTCTGGCTCTTGGTTGTAGCCATTAATGCTGTTCCCGAAAGATGACGCTTCAGGTGGAATACATAAGGTGTCCAGCTCTCTGAGTTAGTTATTTCTGGGGTAAGGGTTGGGAGGGTGGATAGGCAGTGTCCAGAATTGCACTCACAGGGGAAGAGTGTCCTGCCAGCCAGCCAGAGCCTCTCCCTAGCTTTGTCAGAAAAATGCCTGGACAAGGCTTGAAGTGAAACTTTCTTGAGAATGCTGGAGAATCAGCCAAGTTGTTTTTCAACTAATCTAATTTGTAAGAGTAGATCCTGACAGTGTAGCATTTCTTAGGAGAGCCTGCTGGAATACAGTGGGAGGGACAGTCTGAAACATGAGATGTATGTTAGGAGAAAACAGAGACTAGGCCCTCTTAGCTAGCAAAACATCAAGACTTGTTCTTGGCCTTGCAAAGCATTCTAGAGGTTTCTTCAGTAAAAAAATGGTATTTGCCTTCAAACATTTGCATTTCAAGGACTGGGCTTGCCTCCTATGTCTCTGTTGAGGCAGAAGAATGTCCCAAGACACATGGTCAGAATTTTTCAGCAGTCTCATATAGGCATGAAGAGGAAATTCTTTTCCAGCATCAATTCTTTGTAAGGGCTGGAAAGCCATACCTTTCCAGGTAAGTTAGCCTGTCAGGGCTTAAAGAGTTCACTGACCAAGGTGTCAGACATCCAAAGACTATTTAGGGCCAGGAAGGGTAAATGGGCATTATAAAGTGTGGTATAACATCAAGGCAGACTGGTTTAGTCAGTTCAGTCACACCAGTAGTAAGCAGCAGAGATATGAAAGACAGACACCCCCTCACACCCACCCAAGGACCGTGCTTCCTCTTAGATTGTCTGGTAGGTCTTGATGAAGAATGTGGGACAGCAGGCAGCTCCACAGGGCAGTCAGGGATTTGACCTTGTGTATTAACAAATGCAGGTTGCTGTCATGTGGCTTTGACAGCTGTCTGTTCTGTCACACTTCCAAATCCCAAATCCAGACATCTAAAATTGCTGTTGTACTGCTCTGCCCTCCAGCATAAAAGAGCTTCTGCCATTCCCATTTTGCCATACTTCTCACAAGGGCTGCTGCTTTTCAAACAGTTTGTGTTCTCACTGTCCCTTCCACATCCTTGAGTTAATTTTTCTTCAATTTCCCTTTGTAAGGGACTGAAAACAGTGGGACAGCTTTCAAAGCTCAGTTGTTTCTGAAAAAGTTATGGTGTTGGGCTAACTTCATCGGCTTGCTGTGCTTTCTCTGAAGCACGAGGCCTATGTGTCCAGGATTTATTTCCTTAGTTATCAGTTGTAATTCAGTAAGTAACTTACCTTGGAAAAGATTTAGAAAACAAGCCACTAGCATATGGTGATTTCAGAGATCATCTGAAGACATGGAATGATTTATAAATTGTTCTTAAAGCCCACTCGAACAACATCGGTTCCTGAGGGTAGCGAGGGGAAGACATTCAGCTGTTGCTTGCCCGGTCTGTGCTTCTCTTCAGTAGTAAGATGCTCCCAGCAACTTCTCATGCACATGCTTTATTACTTGAACCCCTTCCTTTCAGTCTTGCCATGGAATATCTCAGGTCCCTGAGTCTCACTTCCTGCCAGATTTTTTGAATAAGGCAAAACCAGAAGGTGCTTTTTGGGCATTCCTTTCACTTTCTGGAACATAAACAGGAATTGGGGGGTACTTTGCCATCTCTGTGTTGCAAGTAAGCTATAGGGGTGTTCTGCTTCTTGTGGGGTCTGGGCCTGAGCTCCCTGCTTGATGCAATAGACACAGATTCTGCTGTTTTTTTCATTTATTCATCCTGGCGTGTGAAATCTTGGCTCTTCTACGAGTTAGGTACTAACAGATTGCAGGAGCAAGTATAAATCCCTGCCTGGTGAGAGATTCTGCTAGTGTTATCCCAGTTTTTGTTGTAAAAGGCATGACTTGTAAGAAGTAAATGTGCAAACCCCAAGATGTGCCCTGTATTAATAATGAACTGAAAGTGCTCTCTGAGATACCAGATTGGTTCTCTGCTGACACTTGGGCTGCTGGATGTTTCCACTTTACCAGTACTACCTGTAAATAGTTTATATTCCAAACGAAAACAAAACCAGTCAGCTAAACCAAACAGGGCTGAAATGAAAGATTAGCATTTCATTTAAAGCACAAAAATCAGTCTCTGAAAATAACATGAAAACAGGGTCTCTTTCCTTTGTTTACCCTACTGCAAATATGTTTGCTTAGGAGTAATAAGAGTTAATTGTCAAACTTTACAATGTAGTCAGAGATTTTGTCATAAAATGTATAACAGACTCTGCCCAGATGGCAAATGCTGATATGTAAATCTAAAACATGAAAATTTCCATTGAGGGCCAGATGGTGCCTTAATGTGAATTGTTTAACATTTATGTTTATCTTATTAAAAGCGCCTTTATATGTCCAAACTAAGCTATCAGTGTGGTTGGAAGAGCATATCACTAAATGAACAAAAAGAAAGAATCAAACCATGAGTGCAAGGCACCTCCTGCTTACATGGACCATGGGAGAGCAAGGCATGTCCTCTGCTGAGGGGGAAGTTCTTTCTCTGTTTACAGAGCTGCGGAGGAAATATAAGCAAAACCAAATCGCTGTTTACTTGGGGGAAAAATTAGAACCATATTACTTTCCCAGAAGTTAGTAGGGCTGGACAGTGGTAATACACACATTAAATGCCACGATGTGTTTCCCCTCCAAATAGGTGCTGGTGTTCGGCGGGAAGGAGCTGAGCCCCACAGGAGGAGGGGAAGCATCAGGGCCACAGGCCCTTCCTCCTGCGGGGCAGGCCTGGCTCTTCCTGCCTGCCCCTGGCTCTGCCAAAACCATCGCTTCCTCTGATGCAATTGGAGGGATTGCACAACGGGGGAAAGAACAAACGGGCGCTTGTGGACTCCCTCACATGAGGGGCCGCTGGCGCCGTTACAGTAAATACGCCTGATATTAAGGGAAGTGGTTAGCGTGGCTCCAAAGGGCAGCAACGGTCCCAGGTCAGATGAATCTTTCACAGGAGACTCTGTGCACGTGCTCCAGTTGGGATGGGACTCTGTTCAGCCCTCCAGATGAATTTGAGAGACCAGCACCTCCTCTGGATGCATCTCAAGGGTAGATGTTGCACGCGAAGAAGTAAAATACACTTTAGCAGCTTTAGCTACACATTCCAGACATCAAATACATAGTTATTTTGGGGATGCCTTCGCGGTGGGAGGGAAAACATGCTTCGGTGATAAACCTAAAATAGAGAGCCTGCCTGTGTCTGTGGGTACCTCAGCGTATGTGTGGGACAGTGCTCAACATGGCAGGGAAATAATTTAAAGAGGATGGCTACAGGGAGGCTGAAGGAACAAAAATTGCAAAATATTTGCTTCAGACTCCAGTTTAGAAGAGTTGTTAAAGTTCTCTACCATCAGCTTGTGCTGGGGCTGTGGTTAACTCCTTAGTGAGTCAGTCAGTCGCTGGTCAGTGTTGACTCCGTTAACTCCACTGACCTGAGGTTTTGGACTAATGCCCAGTGTTGTTTTTTTTAAGGGTGGTATTACTGAAATCATTGGCTGAAATTATAGATAAGTGTTAAGTGGCAGGTTAATATTTAAATCAGAGTGCTGTTTGATATTACATATGAGCATATTGAACAGAAGGACGCTTCCTCCATGCAACCCATTCCTATGAAGAGTATTTATTCAGTTAGGCTAATATTGCTGTATCTATACAGAACTCTTCAAATTGAAAATAGGAAGGCTTCTTTTCTAGCTATATGGTGGAAAAAGGCAACCAACCAAAACACAAAACAAAACAAAAAGATCAAAAAAACCCCAGTCTTTTAAAGTGTCACAGATGCAGCAACGAATTTCAGTGTAAGTCGGGGCAGAGCACAACCCTGCTCAGCAGAGCTCAGCCCTGGGCTGGCTGTGCTTCCGCGTGAGAGGGTGACAGGAGCCCAGCAGCGCTGGCGGGCTTCTCACCCAGCAGCTCAGGATCCTGGAAGCCAGGCAAGCGTGTTCATTCAAAAATGAATCCTCCTTGCTGAATCGGTGGCTGCACGCACACACACAGAGGTGGTGTGCAGCCACAGGGTTACTTGATTTCTTTTTTGGCCAGCTGGTGCCTTTGGAGATGTCTCATTCCACCAGCCAGGCAGCACCCAAAGCTGCTTAGTTTGGTAATGAGTACGCCTAGTAGCATGGCTGGGAGATTTAGTAGCTGTGCCTGAAGTTTTTCTGCTAATGCTATGTGGCTTTTCTTGAGTAAAACAAAGTTTGCCTTCTGTAACTTTTTTTTTTTTGATCCCTTTTACTCTTTGTGATTAAAACTGAATCTTAGCACCAGTTCTGCTAGTTTTGTGCTGTAGTCTGTTGCAGCTCAGGGAGGAAAACAGCTCTGTTAATTCACAGCCTCGTGCGTTATACACAGAAAAAAAATCTTTTTGAGTCACATTTTTAATGGTGCCTTGTATATGAATAATTCAGAAGTGAGCCCTAAAATCCAGATCCTGCAGTTTTATCCAGAACATATTGCAAATGCTCTGAGACTAGGAAACTGTTTTGAATCTGCTGCAGGAGGAGACAGTGAGCAGCTGGTAAACTACTGGCCCTTAATGAAGCTATACCATATTGCAATATCTCCAATTACTGCAGAACTTAATTAGTTCATTTTACCCTGCCAGTCTGGAGAGACCAAACAGTGTCTTGGGCAGCCACTGTAATTATTTCAGCTTCTTCATTGCTGGCCATTAAAGCTGAGTTTGGGCTTTCCCAGCAAGGTGTATTAAATATCTTGGGTTTGGGAATGCTTGTGTCAAGTTACATAAAATATCTGTGTGTAACTGCCCAAGTTTTAGAGAAAAGTACTTTTTTTAGTAACTGGTAGAAGTAATCTAGAAGATGTGTAAATATGAGTGCTAATGGTACAGTGTTTGTAGCAAAGGAATACTGAATTGGTGTGTTCAGATGTGGACTTGCCCTAACGCTCTCTGCCAGGGCTTGTTGCAGAGAAGTGATCGTTCTGGGGTGGCAGCACAACTTGGTGTTCAGGTTACTATTTTTCCTCCATTTGAAAATAGTCTTTAAAGATAAGGGAACAGCGTTAATTTCATATGATGGCAAAATAAATGTATCTATCTTGGGTGTAAAGTGCTGACTGAATCAGTAAGGTTCTGTTTAAGTGAAATGTGGAGTTCAGTATGTTACTTGCCGTGCACTAGCCTGACCAGAATACCCAATGCTTGACATTTTCCCGTGCTGCTGCTGAAGGGTAGTTTTAAGACTAATGAAACATGCTGTAAAATCAGAACTCCCAGGCACCAGCTAGAAGTTGTTGGCATTTGCCCATCTGACAAATAGGGTGACCAAGTAGTAAAATTCTCTATGAGCCAGCATACAAACTGATGATTTTTTTGTGTTAGGTCTTCTTTACAGAAGAAAATAGTCCTGACTGCATCCCTTTAAAGATACTGAATGTTTGAACAGTAAAAAACCCCAACATGATCTACTAACCCTCCCTCCCCCCCCAAAAAAAACCCCCAACCTTTTATGCAATAAATTAAAATAACTTGTAACCAAATCAAATAATAACTGGGTGGTTTTCCCTAAAATGGGAGAGTTTAATTTTGCCTCTGAAACACTGCAGGCACAAGGGGTAGCTGATTTCCATGAAGTTTTGGTGGTTGTTATCTGTCTGAAAACAATTGACTCTGTCACAAGCCAGGGGCCAACCGATTACCAACATATGACACCCATTCACCTCTAGTTTGTACTCGGCTGCTTCAAATCAGCTGCACTTAGAATATCATCTTGGACTAAGCCTTCAATTACCATTATTTTTGTTATAGTCTTAATAACTGTGTTTAGTATTACAGTGATGTCGTGTCACCTGCTGACTTTGAAACCAGGTTGTCGTCCGACTCTGAAGCCCTGTTATGCTGATATTTTAAGATTCTTAGTCCCAGGATGGAACATAAATATTTTAAAACACATTTTGCAGTGTGGCTGTTACAGTTACCTCGGGCAGCCCTCTCATGGTTTTAGTCAGCTTTTGCAGTTTTATAAGATCACACTGGAAAAAATTTACATAGGCAAACTTGTCAATTTCCGTTCTTTTCCCTTAATTACTTTCTTAATGTGACATAATTCGCTCTATAGCTTTGTATTTTCTCTGAGGTAACTTAGGAAAGAAGAATATGCTTATCCTCTGGCTGGTTGGTGTGTTAGGATATGGGCTGTAACAAATGGCTTCATTTTTCTGAGCCTGAGTGTGGGGCACAGCAACCAAACCATCAGTTCACACTGCAGAAAGGTCATTAGAGCGCCGTGTTTTGTGTATGCAGGTTTGTAGGATTAAGAGAATAAGCCTCAGTTACATGACTCTACCTCTTTAATATGGGATTTAAAAGCTTTGCTATTGTTCTAAACCAGTTTTGCTGGGAAGGAAAGGAGGCTTGCTTAAAAAAGTCATTTCTCTTACAGGACATGAACTTGATTGACATCCTTTGGAGGCAAGATATAGACCTTGGGGCAAGGCGTGAAGTTTTTGATTTTAGTCAACGACAGAAGGAGTATGAACTCGAGAAACAGAAGAAACTTGAGAAGGAAAGACAAGAGCAGCTCCAAAAAGAGCAAGAGAAAGCCTTGCTGGCTCAGCTGGAGTTAGACGAAGAGACAGGTGAATTTGTTCCTGTTCAGCCAGCTCGGCACATTCAGCCAGAAAATACTGAGCAACCAATCGTTTTTTCACAGGTAAACTCTCAACATGTTTGTGAGTGTGTGTAAATGTGTTTCCATTCACAGGAAGACATAATGTTAGTGGTTACCTAAAGCAAATTTGCATTCATGGCTGTAATGGAAGATTCCTCAGTTATTCAAAGGTGCAGTAACGTTTTTTCATAACTTTCCTGTTTAGACTACACAGACTTCAAAACCAGAAGCTGAGGCCTTGTCCTTCGATGACTGCATGCAGCTCTTGGCAGAAGCATTCCCCTTTATAGATGACAATGAGGTAAAAATGCATGGTACTACGGTGGCAGGGTGGTCTGAGGGATCAGTCTCATGCCTTCTGTTACTAATATTTGTCTTCACCAAAATATTAGTTTGTGATAAGATCTGAGGTTTTTCCCCCAACCCAACTCCAACTGGAACAAAGTGATGTACTGAGCTTAAGCCAGGGCCGTGGCTGGAGGCAACAGAGTGATGCTGTTGTGTTCCTCCTGCTTACTGATCCTGCAGCCAGGATTCAGTGTGTAACACATGCTGACAATCGTTCCAGTCCTGCAGGTAATGGGGGTGGACTTTGTCTGTTGGTTACAGTGAGCTCAGTGCAGCGCTCTGGCGTTAGTGCGTTTGAGTTGCTGTATTTCCATGTGCTGACCCAGACCATTTGATGTATAAGCCCTTTGCCAGCCAGTTCCTAGCTTCCCCCCCCCACCCCTTATTTCTGTCCTTAATAGGAAAACTCCTTTTATGGGAGGACTTTTGTATTATCCAGTTATTTTGAAAAATATTTTTATTAAGAAATGCCTGTCTGTTCCACAGAAATGGTAGAACACCATATAAAGGATTTTTGCTTTGGAAAATTAGAAGTTGTTTTTTATGTGGGATTTTGTTGTTGTTGTTGTTTTCTTTGGGATGTTCTAATTTTATTTTTTTTTTAAACACTCAAGGCTGCTTCAGCTGCATTTCAATCACTGGGTCCTGCCCAGATCAATAGCAACCCAGTCTTCATTTCCTCTGATCAAACTCAGCCACCTGAATCGCCTGTTCTAGTTCCACTTACTGATGCGGAGAATATGCAGAACATAGAGGAAGTGTGGGAAGAACTGTTGTCCCTTCCAGAGTTACAGGTAAAGGTTTAGTACAACAAGCACCGAAAAAAAACTAGCGTGGTGTTTTGGAAAAGTATGGTACCTCAGAGAATGCAGTACAAGGGTGTCTTAACAGATGGTGATTCTGAATGTCACGTTGGATTCTACTGTAGGATGTCCGTAACTCAATATGAGCTGAGGAGGAGGAGGAAAGGAAAGGAGGAAGGAAAGTAGTTGTTTATCAGAAGTCCTTAGTAAAACACAAGCTGTCTTTGCAATCAGAACTTCCCCATGTTTAGCAAATCATTGTTTGTCTCTGTATGCAACTTCTGATGGCGTGGTCATGGTTGAAACTGCAGCTGCTTAAAAATGGCCACTGCTGTGTTACAGACCCGCAGCAGGAACGGTCTCCACGAGCATCACTGAAACTCTGTGCTTTGCCGTGTCTGAGTGGGTTGTATGAGTTACTTTTGCATTCAGTTTTTGTCTAAAGAAACAGACAGTAATAGAACATGTGTTTTAATACCTAGGAGAGTCGGGTATAGTGACATAACTCTTGTTTATAAATGTTCAGTAAGAACTAATTATGTAACGTACATCAACTGGGTAGTTCAGATGAACAAAAGAACCACTTTGCTGGAGTCGTCAGTTGTGCATTACAGGGGGCATCTGGGGCTTCTTTTTCCTCCTACTCTTACGTTTCTGTTGATACTTTCTTTAGACTTGACTACAAAATCCACTCTAGTTTTTCGCTTTGTTTTTTTTGTATCTTTCAAAATTTTCCTAATTTCCAAATCTTTACAGCTGTGGTTGGCTTTAGAGCCCCTGCATCAGTAACAAGGGTGATTGGCTGTCTAGAGGCAGGAGTGATGCTGAAAATAGGTTAAGAAACACAACCGAAATTGTCTGTTGCAGTAATTCTGACTAGCAAGTGAATAATCTTCTGAAAGAGGGGAGAGAACTGAATTGGAGGCATTGACTTTTATGAGTTGTGTTTGAAGGAGAAAAAAAAAATCAAGCAAACGTGCTCGGTCAAAACCTTAGCTAAGCCTTGAACAGTCTCTGGTTAAATAATCAGTGTGTGGTCCCTGAAGAGAAACGATCACTTAGTAATTGCCTAGTTCTTTGGGGACAGCAGGTGCACTTATTTCAACTTCGGTTAAGAAACTGCCACCCCCTTGGAAGGAACATTGGTCTTGTAGCCAATGAAAGCCCATCAGTGTAATAGTCTTCAGCGCTCACAGGGATGTTAGCCAGCTTAACTAAAAGTATGTGGGGTGAGTTAATGTTTGCAGGGCTTTGTTAGTACTCTTTTACTTCACTGAGAATTACACTTCTCCACACTGAACAGCTGCCTCGTTTGTTCAGAATCTTGGTTTTTGAGGAAATCTTCGCATAACATGAAATTGAGTGCTAAAAGTAATTGTGTGCCAGTAATGCTCGTTAAGTCTCACTCAGTAGTTTCACACTTGCTGTACTCACGCCATTCCTAGCTGTGCTGCTTGTGAGAAGCTCAGATCTGGCAGCTCCAGGATCCCCACAACCAATTCAGCAGAACAGGAGGGCTCTGTGCAGCCTCCACAGGCATCGGAGTGCATAGGAATAGGTGTGTCTGGCATCTTACCATGAATTTGAGAGGCTCTGTCCTGTCCTGATCTAAGTAGCTTTCTCCAGAACAAGTTGCTTCATGCTCTGCTTAGGTGTACCTAGTCTTCTTCCTAGATTGCCTCTCTGTATTGTGTGGTGTAGTCATCCAGGTTACAGCGCTGCTGTAATACCCCTTTTCTGTGTGCAGGGATTGTTAAAATACTTACTGGTTGTGGGTGATTGATAGAAAAATGGGTTTGTCATCAGTTGGTGATGGGTTGCTCAACTTCTCTCTTACATTTCCCATGTAGTGTCTTAACATTGAAAATGATAACCTGGCTGAGGTAAGCACAATCACAAGCCCTGAAACCAAGCCAACAGAGATGCACAACAGCTACAGCTACTACAGCCCGTTACCCATCATGAGGAAGGATGCTAACTGCAGCCCGGATTTCCTGGATAGCATTGAAGGCCCCTTTTCCAGCATTTTGCCACCGGAAGACACCAGCCAGCTGAGCGTGAACTCTTTAAATGACACATCCCCACCAAACTCTGATTTCTGTGAGGATTTCTACTCCACCTTTATTGATACAAAGGCGAATGGTGAGGCAGCCACGACAAACACTATCAGCCAATCCCTCGCGGAAATCCTGAGCGAGCCCATCGACCTTTCTGACTTCTCCCTCTGCAAAGCTTTCAATGGCAGCCACTCAGGAACCGCACCGGAGTGCAGCGACTCCGACTCTGGTATTTCACTGAACGCCAGCTCTAGCGTAGCCTCGCCTGAGGATTCTGTGGAATCATCTGCCTATGGAGATAAGACTCTGGGTTGCAGTGATTCCGAAATGGAAGAGCTGGACAGCGCTCCCGGAAGCGTGCCGCGGAGTGGTGCTGGCGGCCACTCGCTGCGGCTCCAGGACCGAGTGTTTCCTTCCGTGGGGCCACGCGCTCGAGGGCCGAGCCTGCAGTGCACAAACACGCCAAAGAAGGAACCCCCCGCAGCTCCAGGCCCCCCCAAAGCTCCCTTCACGAAAGATAAACCCTCGAGCCGCCTCGAAGCTCATCTCACGAGAGATGAGCAAAGAGCAAAAGCTCTGCAGATCCCCTTTCCTGTGGAAAAAATCATCAATCTCCCTGTCGATGACTTCAACGAGATGATGTCCAAGGAGCAGTTCAACGAGGCCCAGCTTGCGCTTATCCGAGACATTCGCAGGAGAGGCAAGAACAAAGTGGCTGCTCAGAACTGCCGTAAAAGAAAACTGGAAAATATAGTGGAACTGGAGCAAGACTTGAGCAACCTAAAAGATGAGAGAGAGAAATTGCTTAAGGAAAAAGGAGAGCATGACAAAAGCCTCCGTCAAATGAAAAAGCAACTAACCAGCTTGTACCTCGAGGTCTTCAGCATGCTACGTGATGAAGATGGGAAGTCTTACTCCCCCAGTGAGTATTCCCTGCAGCAGACTAGAGATGGCAACGTCTTTCTTGTTCCTAAAAGCAAGAAGTCAGAGACTAAACTTTGAAGGGCAGCACAGCAAGTGACTGTTCCCCCAGTTACTATTTTTATATCGTTATCCTGATTACTGTGAGGTGGAATGCAGGATTAGGTAATATTTTTCCAGTAATTCTATGCAATGATGATTTTAAGGTTAATAATTAGTTTATGAAAGATACAACTTTAAAACTAATAGTGGAATGCAGATGGATGTATGCAAATTTGTAATCTCACTTTTATAACAGACATAGCACCACTTTGGCTAGTTTCCATATACATGTAAATATTTAAAATATACCATATTTATATGCTGTTACTATCTCTTGTTATATTCATAGATTTATTTGATATATATATAAATGATTTTAGCCTTCTAAATATAATTTCTTGCAAGACAAAGAGGATGGCTTCTGATGCTTTTTTATAAATATGCAATAGTGTTTGTTTCCCGTTTTTCTTACAGGTTTATACTTGCTTTATATTTAATATATGATTTTAATTTAGTATAAAAGTTGATAACTTCGTGTTTGATTTTGATTTATCAGTTCGTTAAACTTTTTTTTTTTTTTAACTCTACTTCATACACGTTGATTTCCCTGAAGAAGGGAAATCCTCACAAGTTTTCCAAGGCTGAGCCTTCACGTAACAAATGGGCTTAATAAGCAGAGGAGTGTGGCACAGCATTGCTAACGCTTCGTTGAGCGGCACCGTAACCGCCTCCGGGAAGAGATGTGTAACTTCAGTTTCAAGTCCAGGCTCAGCTTCCATAACTTTTGTTTTGCTCTTTGAACACTACTTTAATTCATGATCTTCCCTCCAAAGGCATGTAAAGTCTGTTCATTAAGACCCTGACAGCATTCTGCATTTTCCCAGCTGAAGAACTGTGTAGGCTTTTGAGTGCTTGTTCTAGAAACACGCTCTGCCTGTCCCACTGGGCTCAGCGAGCTCATGGTGAAGGGACACTACCTGCCAACCAACCGTGTGCTCAATTAACTGAGAAACATTGTGGTGTTTAAATTACAACTTATAAGAGAATAAAAATTGGCGAATAAAAACCACTGAGGTTTTTGGTCTTCGGATGGACTTTGTACTTGATCATCGTGGATTTTTTGAATACAGAAAACATGTAATTTGTCACTTGAAACACACACAGAGTGATCTGAACACTAAAGCTCTGACATCTCCCTTCATGCTCCCTATGAAACTGAACATGCCTTCCAGGAGTCTGAAATGGTTTCCTGCCACTGTTGCTCTCTGTTCTAAGCAGATTTCCATATTACAATATTATGTGTAACTTCAGGTAGTGTAATAAACACCAACCTGTTTTGTGAGATCTTAGTGTGGATTGTTTGGGGTTTTTTTTTAAGAGAAGGGACAGGAGATACCAAAAAAGGGTGGAGAAGGTCCTATGCTCACTGTTTGATGGTGTAGCAAAAGGGGTTTAAGTTTAAGAGGGGGAATCAGGTTAGGAAGCTGGCTGCCTGTTAGCCAAAGTTAGAGTAATGCTAAAAAAAAATCCACAAAGTTAGAGCAATGCTACATGAAGTTACATGGCTGTTGGTGAATTCAGGCTTGAGATTTTTATTTCTTCAACTCTAACTATCAGCCCTAAAGGCCGAAGAACAAGTTTAGATGCAGTAATCCTGATTCTGTCCCCATCGCTTCTAACAGACCTTCAGAGAGGCCTCAGAAAAAGCCTCACCCCAGTGCAGGGAGGGAGGGAGGGTAGGGGACTAACCCAGACTGCTGTAGTTCTGAAGACCCTGATTCTGGCAGGGGCTGCTGTTTGCAGCTGAGGCCCCAGTGGCTCTCAGCCCTCTCACCTGCATAGCACAAGCAGGCATGGAGCCTGCCAGGATGGAGGTGCCAGCTCAGCTTTTGCCTGCAGGCACAGAATTGCAGATGTGATTTTTATTGTCGGGTTGTCACAGTAGCATCTGTGTAACTCTCCACACTTGGCTTTTTGTCTTTTTTACCTTAAATACTTTGTTTCCACTCTTTGCCACCTTGTCATTCACCTTCCCACCAGCTCACCCATTCTGACTGGCAGAGGCCTCTCCCGCCCCTGCTGCCACCGCACACATTCCTCTGCAGTGCAAGGGTAGATAACCAGTGAGGAGCAGCAACAGCTTCCTGGAGAAGGGGAAATTCCGCTCCAGGGCAGCACAATGGGAGGAGCCACAATTTTCCTGACCACATCCTCATCAAAAGGCAGGTGTCACAGCCATGTGCCAGCACCAGGAGAAAGTCCTTGGTACCTGAACCCAGCACAACTGGGCTCCAGCCCCACCCAGCTTCAAGTAACAGTTCCACACCACTTCTCATGCTGTTACTTGCTACAAACTTTGAAGCAATACAGACTGTATCAGGCAGCAGATACAGCAAAGCCATCAGGAAACCCTAGCGCCAGGTTTCCTGGCAGTGCTGCCCCTTACAGCAGGTGGAAAGACCAGTGGTTTTGCTGAAGGCAGCAGGAAATGTAAATTCAGTGACCCAACATGCACCTTGAGGCCACCTACCTTGTTTATTGCCGACCTTCTGCCTTGTAGGGGTGTCGGTCCATCCCCCTGCAGCCCCTGGCATGCTGACTGCAGCACACTCCTGTCAGAGATGGTCAGTACTGACGGTGAAAGCCGAGGCTAGATTTGACGGACGAAGCAGATTTGTTTACTCCAGCCAGTGCAGCCAAGCACCTAAACTAAGCCAAAGATGCTGCAGCAGTGAGGAAAAGCTCTTGCTGCTGCTGCTGCTCATGTAAGTCCCTCTCAGCTTTGCCACCAGCCCTGCCTAGGAAGGAAAAGGCCCCTCACAACAGCCCAGCCTGAGCACAGGAGCCTGTGCTGCCCGTTAGAGCAAGAGGGTCCAGTCTGTAGCTAAGGGCAGCAGGTTCAGTGTGTAGGCATTAAGGAGGCCCCTGACCACCTCTCAGCACAGAGCTTCCATCTATCAGGTACAGAGGTAGGTCTGATGGCAAGGGACAGGGAACCCAAGGAAGAGGAAGAGCCCCTGGGCTTCCCCAGCCCAGAACTAGGCACGCCCAAGTCTGAGTGACAGGGAAAACGTTCCCTCTAGCTGCAGTACCATTAATACTTGAATTAAATTGGCAATGAAACAGACACCCCCGTAAACCCCAGCCTTCCCCTTTCTTTCTGATTTTAGCAGTAACACAAGAGCCTTTGCAGGGGCCCTGGAGTTCGTACCACCCACACATCTCTAACCTGACACAAGGGTACTTACTGTTACCAAGATGAAATGAGCACCAACAACCACCACACAGCTCATGCAGAAGCCTTGTTTGGATTCCACCAGGCAAAGAATCCATCTGAAGTAACCCAGACTAAGACAACCCGCACTCAGTTTAAACTTTTTGTATGAGGAACACAATGAACACAGGGTGAAACACCCAGCAGCATGAAGGAAAAGTGACAGTCCCCGTTAGGTTACGGTGGTACATGCGAAAACAGCAGATTGCAAACTGTATCCTTGAGTTTATTGTTGTTACTGAGGTACAGAGTGAGTTTCCAAACCTGAGAGCCACTAGGTGACACTGCCAAGTGGAGTGCATCACAATGCTGACCTCACACACTGGCACCGTAACAGGGACCGGTCATTCCGTGATCCAAATGTTCCCTTTTAAATCTGTTAAAAGCGAAGCTGAGGAGCCGGGCTGACCCAGGGGGGGGTCCCGACTCACAGTCCTGAGCTGGAAAGATGATCCTGTAACTCAAGGTGTTGCAAGAATTTAAGGCGCTTTGTGCTCTGAGCAGCACTGAAAGAAGGTGATGGCAAGGCGTTTCAGAGGGTGGGTCATTTGACAATATACACTTTATTCTGATACAAAATTGAGACATTTTAACAAATTTCAATCCATTATGGACTATATGAAGCTGTTAATTTCCATGCTATTTTTAAACTTGTTTAACCACAAGTTCTAAGATTTCATCACACTAGCACCATTGTTCTTCAAGTCTTTGCCAGTTATTATAAGATATTATTCTGTTCCCGATCTTGCGATATTATCTTCTACATGAAGGCCATTTTTCTTCTTGGATTACTTTAGTTCAGGAAAAAGCTTAATTTAGCTAGAGATGTCAACCTGTAGCACCCACAGCAGAAAGAGA
This sequence comes from Gallinula chloropus, assembly GCF_964237585.1. Taxonomy (NCBI): domain Eukaryota; kingdom Metazoa; phylum Chordata; class Aves; order Gruiformes; family Rallidae; genus Gallinula; species Gallinula chloropus. The sequence goes on along the minus strand of NC_140090.1, from coordinate 24,375,364 downwards.
ATCATCCATCAGATATCTGAATTTCAGTGATACTCACGATCTTTCATGCTCCACACAATTTAAGACACAAACACTCGTCAGAGACCACAGACTGGTACGTAACTGAATATTCCACTGCAGCGTGGACAGTGTATGAACACACATTAATATCTTAAACACAGGAACCAGAGAGAGCAAGTCAGCACATCACAGGAGCCAAGTTCAATTTCAGCGTTCTACAGTAACAAAACACTTCTCAGACCTGCATCAACCCGGGCCCCTTTTGGGGAAATGCTGTTACTACCTACAGCACCATTTCTTTTTGGATTAGCACACAGGTTTAGGGATCAAGTCAAATTCTGTGGAACTGCAGCTTAGGAACCAAGGCTTCCCTAAATTCACATCTTTACCTCTCCATCCACAGCTGCCACTTTCAGGTGCGGCCACCACAGGGAAACCTAGCCACAAAACAATATTCTTAACTCTTGGAAGTGCCTCTAGGACAAAGCTAAGCTGAACCAGGCGCTCTTTACAGATGTGCTTTGTCATTGCCAACGTTTCTTTTTGAACCAACTGGTGTATGAATGATTGAAATTAAGCAATTTCTCTAACAAGAATGGTACAAAACCAAGAGTGGCAGTAATTCTGTCAATATCTGGTTCTATACACACTGCAAAAAGACCCCTCCCTGAGCACAGAACAAGCCTGCTGTGACATGGAATGTTCCGTGCTCAGGAGAGCAAGAGCTTTGTGCTGTACACAGGCCTAGAGATAGGATGCAAACTAGAGTTTTCATTAAAACGATTTGAAGGTTTCACTGTTCAAGTGTAACATTCCCCCTCCTGCCAAGGACAAAAGCATTTGGCCTCACCTGAGTAAGTGATGCACCAGGACATCACTAACACTGCTTTCCTGGTTACCTGCTGTCACACAGCTGCCCAGGTGAGCTCACAGCTCTGCCTGGCAGAGAAGCAAAATTTTCCCACCTCCTCCAGGGACAAGAAAACCACCTTGTCACCTGGACACACGTGGCCTCATGTATTACAGTGAGGAGAGACCGACCTTGTGGTAGCAGTTTCACATTTTGCTTCAGCCTCGGCTAACCAAACCCACCTGTGAGCAGTGTGTAAAGGCACCCTGTGAGACTTCATCAAGTAGCTCCTGATGACACAAAAATCTCAACACTAGCATTGTAAATTACTCCCAAGTTAACTTTTAACTGTCCATTACTGTGTCGAGTTTGCTTTCCGGATGTTTACAGACAGCAGGTAACAGGTTTGAGTCCTTGGATTGGTCTGTGAACATGCCGGAGCCCTGGGTTAGACCAAAACACCCAGGATCCATTTGGCTTTATTTTCTCAAGAACTGAAGTGTGACCAACTAAACGAGGGACTGACTTCACTTCTGTGCCAGACCCGCAACAGAAGGTGTGGAAAAGGCAACACACATTCCAAGAGTTAAGAACTGATGTGCACAACGGGCAGCTCCACAGCCAGTTTTCTGCTGCCACTCACGGGTACAAAGGCGGCTGTGAGGCTCCACCAAACCACCCTGCCCAAAGCTGTGGGGCCTGGGGGAAAGCCTCTGTTCCTACAGGCCAATACCAACCCACCTGATGGGCCTGGATCCGGTTCTCAGGAGGAACATCACTGCTCTAACCAGTGCAAAGTGCCTTTGCACAACAGCCGCATCAGCGGCGCACCACGCGCCACGGAGAACCGCGACAAACCGCTCCAGGGTCTCCGACCTTCCCGGTTTCTTTCTATTACCCGGTAACAAACCACCTCTCATGCCCCACAGGAACTAGAGCGCACAGTTCACAGCATCTCATGTCTGGTTGGCCTCAGACACACAGGCAATTGAGTACCTGCTAGGAACAGGCGGTTCTCCAACAGCAACTGTGCCAGCAAGTGACCCTCTCCCGGAAGGGGACACAGAGGCTGGCACGTGCTGCAGTGCTTGCCCCTCGGCACACAAGGCTTTCCTTGAGATAAAAGGCTGGCGAAGGAAAGCCTGGAAGGAAGGAAGGGTTAAGCAAGTGTTTTACTAGACACTACAAGTCTTACCCAGTCAGAAACCTTCAATTGACGAGGATGTGCAAGACATTCCCCATTTTGTCAAGCAGCAGCTTCTCATTCAACCTGAAAATTAAAGAAATTACTCTTACCTTGTTCAAAAACCTCCCGCTACTCTTTTTAATTCATGAAAAATGTTAAAGGCAAACCTTACCTATGCTCATTGCCCTTCCTTTCAGGTCTAAATGCTAGACCTATTGATTTGGGGTCAACTCAAGTAGCTATCACTCAAGGAGGCTCCAAAAGGTGAAGAACTCTTGCTAGACTTTCTTCGATATTTCAGCTGTGATAAGCGGATTTAACTAGCCTCTGGAAAGCTGCTCACTATCAGCACAGTATCTTATGCCTTCACTTTTCTGGAAGTTGAAGCTGTTGCTCCTGCTGCCTCGTCATTCTTTAATTATGCTGACTTCTCCATACTCAATAGGCTGCTGAAGTCCTGTCTTAAGAGTCTCCTTAGCAAAGTATGGATCAAAGAAGTACATCCTAGGTTCTGTGAAGCTGGTTAATCACTGTCCTCATGCCTTCCCACAGCACAGACAACAGCTAAGCTACCCCGCCCACCTACAAAGCGGTCACTTACATCCATCTCTCAAAAGGTTGCATACAGATCTTGTTCATAAAGTTTATTATGACACTATTTTCAAAGTTAACATTGTTGTCACAGTACAGCTACAAGAGGCCCTGTTAAAAAGAACACTGTCAATACATTCTAAAAAAATTTAGAAATACCAGATCAATGGTCAGAAGGGACATCACCCCCATCCTCCAGTTGTCCCTGCAATCAGATGCAATACCCAGGTACAAGTCTACACATCTTCTAAGCGTAGCAATGTACAAAGTTGGTAGTTAGGTGGCTCGCTCCCTAGTGAGTGGTGGTTTAGTTTTCAATGTTTGCAAACTCCAAATGGGTTGGTTAAGAAATGCCTTTATTGAAACCCAGCCTCCCCCGCCCCCCACCAAGCCCCAGTTAATATGTACAACAACAGAAGCGTTCACTAGATCACCAATTCTTGCTTTAACTTTAAAACTTATACTTTAAAACTCCACAGAAAAAGAATAAGCAGACTTTGAAATCCAGTTTGGAGGCTACCATCTTGACACCAGGTCCTTGGTTTAGTGTACTGCAGTCTAAATACACTCCAATAACAGTGTTTAAATAACAGTGTTTAATTTTTTTTTTTTTAAAAAACAACACACTCATTTTTCTACCACTTCTTAAAATTATAATTCATCATTAATATGACTGATTGTGCCTTGAGCCAGTTCATACATCTTTGCAGATTCATTCCTACACTGGAATCGCATTTACCTTATACTGCACATTGACCCAGAAGCGAAAACAGGCGTAACTCCAACAGCACATTGCCCAGTGTCTGAGTGTGTCTTCTATTGACTGCGTCCCTACTCTGGTGAGTCGGAACTGACCGAAAGCACTGTCCTGGCAACAGCCGAGAGGGGACACACATCAGCTGAGAGGAGGACAGACTGCAGCGCCTTAATTTGGAGGTCAGAAGTGAGAGTGAAGTACAATTTCTAGCCACATGTGCTGATAAGATTTGCTACTCCAGTGCATCAAAGCAAATTGCAACACGCTACCGTTCTCCCTGCGGAAACTCCAGACTGTACCGTTCTACTTTGTGGGAAGTGCTTCTAGTCAGTACAATGCACCTAGGTCGTGCTTCGCTTTATCTTCGAGCTCTTAGCTGAGCGCAGACATCCGCAAGGGAGGAAGCTGGAGGGCTACACTAGTTAGAGCCCAGCGTGAGTGGGCTTTTGGAACGCGTTACCTGGGACTCTCAGTGATTACACCTGCGCTACCCTTGGCTCCCAGTCAGAAGAATGTGTCCAGAAAATTGCCTAGGGTGCATGCAAGAAAGTATATAGCCGTTAAGTTATCGAGGAACACACCTATTACTCTCGCTATGACGCCTCGTTCGATTGAAACAGCGCAGTCTGGTGTGAGGGAGAGGGAAACGGGGACACAGGAAGGGGATGGAAATTCCCAGCCACCCTCCCCAAAGCGTAGTTTTATTGAAACAGAATCATTGTATATCCCAAGGAAACAGGCACTTGATTCCCCCCCCACCTCAACTTCTCGGGAATTACAATAAATAGAAAGGTAAAAAGCAAGTTTCTTTTTCTGTTCACCCAAGGCTTAAGCAACTGCAGTTATCCCTCAGACATCTCAAATGAGACGGGAGACAGCTTTAATGTGTCTAAAGTTGGTCTTGTTAAAATATTTATCATGCCTTATTTTCTTGAAGCGCTAGTACTAATACAGAACTACAAATTAAAAAAATATGCACAAACCAAAAAGTAATTTGAAGTTTTCATTAAGGTAAAGCTTAGTTCTATAATTCACAAACACTAATTTGAGTAACTCAATCCTAGTTATACATCTAAAACAAACTGTAACGCAACATACAGATGTTTTCCCTCTGTATGCCTATGTAACTCATGTCAATGACAGTTACATATATACACTGAGACTAGACCCCTTAAGACTGCAAATCAATAGGTGTTTCTGTTGTTAACTTTAAATTAATACAAAATAGTAATTGAGAAATGCATTAATCCTCTCTATTAACTAACAAGGAAACACCCTAAACTACATTTTATTTCTGTTATAGAGTTCTCTGTACTAAATGTGGAAAAACTGAACTACACAAATATTGAAAAGTTAAAAATTCCTTAATTTGTTTATTCCTGGTACCACTACCACAATTTACAGGGCAATATACCTGATGTAATGGGAAAATAAAAAGAAAAAAGAAAGACAAAGCTACAACAGATAAAGACCTCAGGAATGTACATCTAATCGACACTACATTGCATTAATCAATAGCTGCACTTTTTGCAAACTGTGGCTATGACAGTCCTGAACAAGAAGGGTTTCCTGTTTAAGCTGCGGTAACTTTTCTGACTATGGATCATCGCTCCTTCTGTGGCAGATTTTACAGTTCCTCTAATGCATTTGGGACGACTGTCTCAAAGTAACCTGCAGCTTTCCTGACAACTCCTCGCTCTCTCTCCTGCTAAGAACTGTAGCCTGTTGAATACAGGATAAGAAAATTATTACTCTCAGTGAACAGTTGCACATGATTAATCATCATTATAAATATGCATGACACCTACCCTTTTTCTGGTAGCATTTTTAGAATCTTCTACCACCATAGCCCCCACTTCCACTGCCAGATCCATAACCACCTACGAAGAACGGGGTGCACGTTGAAATACAACAGCAAGGGATTGTAAACCCAACAAGTGTTTTCTGTACAAAATCCTACTTACCACCATAGGGACTGCCTGAACTTCTGCCACCAAAGCTGCCACCACCTTTCATGGGACCATAGTTAGACTGCTGTTGGCCACTATAATTGCCAAAATCATTGTAGTTTCCACTTCCACCATAATTACCTGAAATAAATGCAGATTTAGAGCCTCTTCTGTTCAACACTTGGGATGCAAAGTAAGAATGACCTCCAATGTAAACTTAAATTTTGATTTGTTTAAAATAACGTAAAATAGAAGTTGAAGCCCTCTGCATGCCACATCTGCTCTCAATGCACAGATGACAGAAGACTCTTAATGTTTTGAACATTGGGAACTGGTATTTCACAGAAGATGAGATGCATCACATGGCATTAGAAAATCTACACAGTTCTGAGTAAGCAATTTGAACTTAACAGGCCAAATTTAAGGCCTTCAAACTCCAAAAAGCACACGAGTGACAGTGAAATTAATTTCCACTGCCCAACACACTGCATGTGGAACAATACTGTTAACAACTAATTTGCTCTAAAAAGTGACAAGACAGAACCATAGTTGCCATGCTGCATCTATATATCGCAGGGGATAATCAAGCACGCAGCAGATTTTGCTACTTAACTCCCCAAACTCACACTAGGTCCTTGCAAATTCTCACTAGGTCCTTGCAAACTCACACTAGGTCCTTCCCCAACAACTCTGGTAAAGCATCTAAGCTGGTTTTGTAGCTGGGGGATACCATCTCAAGAAGAATCCTGTCTATCCCTAAAGGCTTCCCTCTGTTCGAGCAACTCCAGACACAAAAATTAACCTTTTTGTTCAGAAATGCCTCCAGGACAATGCAACGCAGAATGCAGCTGAATGGACCATACAGCTGGGCACAGCCAGAGGGATTTTGCTTACAACTTAACATTGGCTTAAAGTAAAACAAATAAAACAAATGTATAATTAAAACTGGCATCTTACCACCACCAAAATTTCCTCCTTCGTTGTAGCCATCATATCCTCCTCCTCCACCTCCATATCCACCACCTGGGTTTCCATACCCGGGTCCTCCACCACCACCATAACCACCCCTGCTGCCATAGCCAGGACCACCTCCATAGTTGCCACCTTTGAATAAAAGGAGAATCAAACTAAACACACCAAAGCTAAATACCGGTAAAAACAGGTCCATTTAACACACACACACACACACACAAAACTACCCCAAACCACAATACAAGTGTCCCACAGTGCTTTCCTGGTATTATGTGTGTTATGGTTGCATCATTTATCTGAACTATTTAATCCAAACAAAGCCACCATCAGTTTATGTATACCCTTGAAACATGGTACTTCTAAGTCCATTCTGGCTCTCAGAAAGCCCAGACATGCTGCTACTGGTACCACCTCGCAGGACATGGAATAACTGCCTCTCTACACAAACGGCTGTGTCAGTACCGTGCATCCCCCTTGTAATTCCTCTGAACTGATTTAGCAGGCAAAGCCCTCAGAAGATCCCTGGTTCAGTTTTTACCTGGACATGCAGCTTTATTGGCATGCATGCCAAAGCTACTGACATTTGTGGGTTTTTTTTTAAAAGCATATAAAACATATCTGGAAGACACAGCATTTCCAGATCCTCATCTGGTCTCGGATGCTTTGATGGCATAATTCCAGACTGTGAAGTGGTTCCAAAGAACTCATCATTATTACTTCTGTCCACTAACAGAGCCAGGATGCAAGTAACTACATGTCAGTTGCCCCAAGTTTTCCCCACACAAAACTGCTACTTCCACAGCCACAGATACATTTCGGATATTTATCCAAATTTCTTCATGAAAAAGAAGCCACAAAAGCCACAAACTGAGCCACAAAAAACCTGACAGTTGATTGAGAATTTCTCTGGTATGTTGGTACACCGGTCACTGCTTTATTCAGTTTTAGTCCTCTTAAAACAACACCAGAACCTTCACTTAGTTCTCAGTAATCCTAAACAGCTGCTACATGTCCTCATGATGAGATTATTTAAAGGGTAAATATAGAGTCAGGGTTTTTTTCCATCCATCATTTTGTGGGGAAAACAAAAACCTTTCAATTCCTAACAGCTCTATCATGTAGAAAACATTATCCCCAAAGCAGACTTGGTTTCCAAGGTGAAGGCAAGACTTACAGCTGGTTATGATGTCATGAGTGGGGATGGAGGGGAGCGGGGAGAAGTGAACAATACACTTACCATCACCAAATCCATTGTATCCGTCACCACCCCCAAAGCTTCCTCTGCTCCCACCACCGCCACCACCACCCCCATAGCCTCCTGAAACACAAAATAGATGAGAATGTTTTCCTGAACACACTCATTAAGTGTTTAAGCCAACTGACACAGGAAATAAAAGGACTGAAATCACATGCTACATAAACATTCCAGTCATTTACCTCTTCCACCAAAGTTTCCTCCTCGGCCAAAGTTCCCTCCGCCGCCACCAAAGTTTCCACGACCCATGAAGTTGCCTGAGCCGCCCCCACGGCCTGAAAAATATTTTGCTTCAATTACATTTATTGAAAAGCAGTTAGAGAAAATAACCATGCAAAACTCTAAACTCACCTCTCTGAGAGCTAGCAGTCTGCATTTCCTGTTTTGAGAGCGCTTTTTTCACTTCACAATTATGTCCATTTATAGTATGGTATTTCTGAACTAGAGAAAATTGTGAAACAGGAGTTAGAAAATCCAATCATTCAAAGGAATATGCTGTAAAACTCTACTGTAAGGCATGACCATGCTTTTAAAAGAACGTTAAATCTACCCCATCTCAAGCAATTAATTATGCCAACGTTTTACATGCTACACACTGCTGTTTGAAACCTAAGTTTACACTTTTATCCCCCCAAGTCGTTTCTGTCTAATGAGTTACCTACCAACAATTTTATCAACTGTATCATGATCATCAAAAGTTACAAAAGCAAAGCCTCTTTTCTTTCCGCTTTGCCTGTCTTCCATGACTTCTATGGTTTCAATCTTGCCATATTTTTCAAAGTACTCCCTTAAATTATATTCTTCTGTATCTTCTTTAATGCCACCAACAAATATTTTCTTTACTGTGAGATGTGCCCCAGGCTTTACAGAATCCTACAACGGCAGAAGTGACATTCAGCATTTGACATTATTATGGGAAGACTAGGAAATGTGGTTAACTGAAACTCTAACTTACCTCCCTCGAAACTGCTCTCTTTGGTTCAACCACGCGTCCATCAACCTTGTGCGGTCGAGCACTCATGGCAGCATCCACCTCCTCCACACATGAGTAGGTCACAAAGCCAAAGCCTCTGGAACGTTTTGTTTGTGGATCTCTCATCACCTGCAAAAACATGGAGGGCACTCTGCATTTCGGTACCAGATGAAGCACCTGTTCCTTCCAAAAGCACAAAGTGATATTTGACACTTTACCACACAGTCCGTGAGCGTGCCCCATTTTTCAAAGTGCTCTCTCAGGCTATCGTCTGTTGTTTCAAAGCTCAGACCTCCAATGAACAGCTTTCTCAACTGCTCTGGCTCCTTTGGCTCATGGCCCTACAAAACAAAAGAAATCAAAAACGTACTTTGAATACCACCACAAAGTTCAAATTTCACGTAATTACTAAAAGTTATCTGTGCACAGTGTAACTACAAATAGGTGGAATACGTTTACATAAAAACAATTGACTTCTAATGGATTTAGACAACAGCATAGTAAACACTTAATGAGATGTGACTTTAATTAAGACGCTAACTAACTAACAACAACTTAAGAGTGCTCAAATACAAACAACATTAAAGAGATAAATAATTTGGCTGCTCCCCACCCCACCAGACGTGCGTTCATTTTAGGCTTATCTTATGGTCGAGCTGTGCACTGCTCTGTGGGGACTGGCAACGAAGCACTAACAGAGAAAGGGAAGTGCTAACACTTTATGAAGCATAATTGTGAAGAACTACAAAAATTTTAAGACAGCAGCATACAAGAAAAAAAAAAGGTTAATTATCAAAATTGAGCATTTAGGCTTTTGGGAGATCTGTTTAAAAAGGTTATTTTTATGCATCTTGAATAAATTTATCAATTCCTAATGCCTTAAAATTGTCCATTTCGTACTTGGATAGTTTTTTAAGTTGAGTGCATGAGTGCATGCAAGCAAGAAAGCATCAGAACATGTGTGTTTTTCAGAACTATGGGAAACACCTCTTGACACTTTACCATGGGCACTTATGTCTTGAATAACGATTAATCAGTGACCGGTATTGGTTACAGCTACTGGAGTAAGAGTGGTACCCTAGCAAGCACTGTACAAACAAAGCAATGTCATTGAAACTCCCAACAGCATGACCTATATGTGACCAGTCACGTTTTAAAACGCATCTATTTTCAGAGCCCAGTTTTCTATAGCACAACTAAAGTGGCCTTACAAGTGTGCTAGTACTTTTGCTCTCTTTCAGCATTGCAGACTTTTTTGTTAGGCAGGGAATATCTCCATATGCTCGATAGGAGTTTGCAAAAAAGCCTTTTATAACTTTCTTCCATCCCTAAAACATCTTATAAAAAGCAATCAGATTAAAATCTCGTTTAACAAGCTGGCATTGTGGTTCACTCACTAAGGAGCTGGCCAGCTATTCTGCATATGCCTTCAATTTTGCAGCATGAATGCCTAACAGGCTTCACTGTTCCTGCTGTAGCAGGTTATCCTGCACTAGACGCAGCATGAGCTTGAGAGCTTAGCTACACAAAGCCAGCCACAGGCTTCTACGAGCAGGTGTCTCATTTCAAACCCGAAGATGAAGTGCTTTAACCTCAGCTAGTTTAAGTAAGGGAGGCAGCAATGCTAGGGTCGGTCAGAAAAGCATACACTGTTTTGAGTGCAACACAACCACCCTAAAGACAATGAGTATTGTGAAGCAATACATGGCAAAAGGTAATTTCTGATTTATATACTGCTTTAGGAAACCACTGGTTTGTAATGTTCAGGTTGTATTACAGAAAACAACCCTTAAGGTTATGCAATGCTGGCTGGGAAGTAAATCCTTACCCCTAACTCTGCTAAACTTACTGGGAAAGCATTCTCAGTAACAACTTGTAAGGTACCAACTTTGTTATTACAGGAACATTATAGAAATAATTGACAGTCAGTGGTCTTGTGACTACAAAGTAAAGCTTCTTTCTTACGGTCTTCCAAGTCACCTGGACTACATAAGTATAAAGAAAAAAATCTCCCTTCTAATCACACAAATTTACAATCTTACAGGGTAACACACCTGTATATACAAACTGTATTAGGTTAAGTGAAATACTGTTTGCTGTTGCTAGCTGCATTTTTTTAAATCTGACACTACTTAATTTTTGGCTGAGTTTGAGAACATTGTTTCAAATTTAAAATAAAACTTTTAAGTGACACTGCAGTTTAGACTCTTCAAAAACCTAAATAAAGGAAAACCAGTCCTTTTACAGTTCTGACAGCCCTCAGGGCTACGTGGTTTTCAGTCAGCAACCAGACTGCTTTTACTTCAGAAGAACGACCACAGAACTTTTCAGGTCACTCCTGAAAGGGAAAGTAATGTCCTTTTCTGCTTATTTTTATTATGCAGATACATATTGCTGTTACAGCATGAGAAATAACCTCAAAACACATTTATGCTACAGGAATTATCCACTGGAATAAAAGGCAACATTTTTCTGGGGAATTAGTTGGGTTTTTCAGGCATTTTGTTCTCACTGGGAATAAGCATCTCTAGAGCCTTCAGAATGCTATCTTCTACCATACAAGTAATTTCTCCTCAGTCCTCCTCCTGCAAGCTACTTACTTATAAAAGCAGTCTCTCTTAGACATCTCCCCCTTCATCCCTAGTGTAGCTACCACACAGCTTCAAGATTAGGAGGCTCCCTCCCACCCAGCCGATTCTGCAGGCCAGCACGCCATTTCACAGTGCTCCTCTGGTCAAGGGGGTGGGGGGGGCAGGAGGGGGACGGTAGTTAAAACACCCAGCCTGCCTGCAGCCAGCAAGCTGTCAAGAAGCTTCGTTTCTCCCTCTTAAGTATTTTAAGGGACCTCCCAAACATATTATTAGGCTCTGAGGTAGCGGAAAACTTTCTTTCCAGCCTTGACTAGACACTTCCTTCCTCAAGCGAAAGCCCTACGCAGCTGCGACCGCCTCCATTTTGTGAGCGATCTCGTCTCCTCCACCCTCAATATGGAGTCCGGGGGCGGGGCCACGGGGGAGCGGGAACGCGCGCGCAGCACCAGCCGGCCACGTCCCAGCGCCGCCATGGGAGGGTCCTGCCGAGCTGGCGGGGGTGGGGGTGGGGGGGAGGGGGGCAGTGGCCATGGCGGCCCAGGAGGCAGGCAAGGAGAGGACGGCACTGCGGGGCGGCATCTTGTTCTCTCTGCTCACCCTTTCTGGCCATCAAAATCCAATCCTACGTCCTACCTAAAAGCCCAAACAGCGCAGCCTGACTGCACCTCGCTTGTGAGAGAGGAAGAACAAAACGGCAGCCCCGGGTTCCTGTGAAATCCTCATCTGGGCAGAAATCCACAGGCTGCCGCAGAGTCCCAGCCTGCTATAAACGCGGCTTTCACACGGCCAGGGTTTTGAGTCATCAGCCTTTGGACTCGCAGTATTTGTCTCTAAAGGTGCTGTTCACTGGCAGAATCCCCCCCACTCGGTACCTCTAAGTGCCCACAAAAAGCCTGGCACTGCACGGAAAACACTCAGGCTAAGCCTGTAAGGCGAGACTGCTCCATGCCCCAGGCAGGCCACTCCTTCCCTGCTTTCATAAGGAAGGGGGGGAAGCCTACAGGCAGCGGGGGCCTCCACAGTGAGCGACCGAGTTACATTTTATCCAAAGCTCAAGAGCAGCGAGACAGTTGCAGGATTCCTTGCAGGAGGACTTCTGACACCTACTTTAGTACAAAGTAACCATTCTCTAACAGATACATGCAACTCAGACAAGGTTTAAGAGTACAGACCCTCCCACATTGCAGTAGTGTATCATTCCAGAAAAAGTCGAACTAGCTACAATATTCAGGCAGCCTGGAAAAGTTATGTTAGGAAGCAAACAAATCAAACAATCAGAAAATGTCTCAGTTATAAGCTCTGTAAGCATACTTAATACCCTCTTTGCTGATCTTAAAATCAAGCTTATTTTCAGAAGGGTATCAAGACCTTTCCCCCCCCTCCCATTTCCACACCCTGCCCCAAAGTAACTAGCTCCCATCCTCCCAGAACAGCCCCAACATCTTCGCTATACTACGCACCTTATTCAGTCTACGGTATTTCTGCTAGAAGCAAAAGAAAACAGTTATTTTTACTTAGTACAGCCTCACTTTCATTTGCAGTGACTATCAGGCAACCATTGTTTATTAAAACAAAAAAAAAAGAACCTGTCTTCATTCCCACTAAGAACAGAATTTTGAAGATGGGAAGGAATCAAGTTCCTGCTGATACTCTCAGGATGCATGAAATTCTTAAAAAAAATTACACCTTGCTTTAATCACAAACATACATTTAATCAGTTGTGTTACAACAGAAAACTAGAAAAGCAAAATTTCCCCACCATGCGCAACACCCCACCCCTTAAGACTGTAAGCAATGCACAGCAATATAAAGTTACTTCACTAATATGGGGATAAACAAGATAGAAAAAAAAAGCTATTAATTAATACATCAGATAGAAATGGTTAAGTTGGGTTTTTTAGTCTTTTGCCCTTAAAGCTACTTTTGTAAAAAACAAAAATTAAAAAACCAACAATCCTCTCACCTGCGAGGATCGTCTTCCTTTCCTCTTGTAGTCCTCCACATCCCTCTCTTCCTTAAGAGCAGCCATTTTGGAAGGGTACTCACTCTAACTCAGCCTTTCTTTTAGTTCTAGGAAACCTAGAAAACAGGTTGGATAAGTCAGTACTTACCCCAGCTCCTGTGAAGCAGGGCCTTCTCTGGCTGCAAAGCGTAGGTGTGGCTTTAGAGAAGGAAAAGGGAGAGGGGTGAAAGTATATGTATATATAAAAAAAAAGTATTTAGAAGAGTGAAAATCCGCAGCCTAGTTTGGTCCCAATTAAGAAGAGCTGCAGAAGGAACATCTGCTATCCTAACAAAAGGTCTTTTTACAGCTCTTGGAATAACTAGATACAACCTAAAGCTATGTTCTATAGAACAATCTGCATCAATTACTGAGCCATCATGAATACAACTGGTACAGGGCAAGCAAATCCTGCCTTTGATACCAAAAGGCACTACATAAATTCTACTTCTCTCGACTTTAAGCCCCAAAACATTTACCATTTTACAATTACTGCTTTTGTGATTTATCTTATGTGCAAGCTATTGTAATCAGCAATCCAGTGGCCTGAAAAACTGGAACACTAGAGGATGTGTTAAATGCTTTCTGTATTGAAAAATATTTTCCACTAAAGGCAGTATAAGAATCCTTTACTGATTCTATTCTTGCAACATCAGCAACTGTAACACTTGATCCTCAGCAATGTGTAGCACCAGCCATCTGCATTACTTCTCCTTCCAAGTGATAGATTTCATTACTACCCTGTACTATTTACATGCCCAACTTTTCAAAATAGATGTTAACAAAGTTACATGCATGTCACTATAAAAAGTATTTCACAAGATAAGCTCAGTGAATGAATCCTTACCTAAGTACTCAAAAAACCACCAAAATCACACTCCTTTGAAATAACTGAGGCTTAAGATTTCTGAGATCATTGTTACTTGTCTTACTGTACTGTGTTACTATCCTTGGCTACATGTCACCACCACTTTGGATGTTTCTTGAAACTTCTGCAGTAGCCAAAATACAGTACCTTTAACTAAACACTGTGCTTCTGTAGGACTGTATTTCTTCTACATTAAGATCGCTGACACTTAGCAAGATCAGGTGTATTTTGTGGTGGGTTTGTTTGCATTGGTGGGGGGGGCAGTTTTAAAGTTTTATTCCTGCAAATACTACCCTGGGAAAAGAAGGCAGGTCTCCACCAGTGACCAGTATGTACTGTTATTCAGACCGGAAATTATTATTTAATATAATTCCATGTTAAAATCCAGCTTCAAATTAAACTCAACTGTGAAGTCATGAGTACCATGATTTAACGTTTTAACAATTGTAAAGGTTTTATGAAGTAACATCAGCATTCTATTATCTTCAGTTCCTCTCTACACAATGTTAAACCTATTCTTTAAATGCTTTATATCAAATACCAGTTTGATTTAGGAGGTATTAGGGTATAGGGTACCAAGTGCTTCTACGTGTGAGCAGTTCAATTTAAGTCATAGAGGGGTTGTATGAAACAATGTTAACAATTCCAGGGCTTCTTAAAAAATAGCTGTACAACAAAACACAGCTTTGCAAAGCGTTAGGGAGGAAGGGAATAAGCCCATTTAAGTACTTTTTAAGTAATGAAAAGTATGCAATCCCTCTCTGGTTTTGTCACCTGCTGCCTTCTGCCATGAGGCTCAATGCTGGCCAACATAAAAGCTCCCAGGCATGGTCTCTGCCACAATGGCCTCTGAAGGCCAGGGCAGTAAAAAGAGACTTGTCTCCTTGCTAATGCAGGCCATTAACTGAAGGGGAATGCAGCCCTATCCCTACCTTACCTCATGAAGAGTTGTTAAAGAAACTCTCAGCATTAACTTTTAAATATATATACACTTAGCATCAACCAAGTGCTCTGTTTGACTAAAAACATTCAAAATATTCTTAGCAGCCGAGTTAAGCTGCAGTATGCAACTGTTTCACTGGCAGTTTAACTGTAGAATTGTAGGTAGTCTCAGGCCACATTTGTTAGTTACAATGAGCAGAGAGTCACCAGATGCCTCCTTACTCAAAGAGGCTACACTGCTACTGTAGCTCTTAAGAGACAACGTAGGAATGTCTGCTTCACCTCCCTCACTGAAGTTTACCTGTCCATTCAGAGAATACTATGAAATACATTTCTTTTCTGTAAATAGTTAGTTGGACCTAACGTGCATACAGTATATAATGACAAACCTACGAGTTAAAGCAGTTCTAAGAGTGTTGGCAGTTTATTCACAACCCCAACAGGAACGTCTGCTGGGAAAAAAACAAGAAGATATTAGCTTATGTGATGGGTTTCCAGGCTCTACTGAAGCATGTTGAAATGCTTTAAACTTATGCATTCCCTCCCATTTGTCAAAATATTCAACAACCCTGAAGCAGCTAAAACAATTGCTTACATGGAAAAGTTATTTTTAGCTGTTTTGCTAAGGGATCCAATTTCTTCTCGGCTTTTAACACAGAAGCAGAAACTTGTGTGACCTGCTGGTTTCTCTGTTCTCAATTCTCTAAGGTTTCAGCTTGCAATGAAGAGGGTCAAGATTAACAAAAAAAACCCCAAGCCTGCACCATTTTTGCTTACCATACTTTACTTGAAATACCTGCGCAAAACATTTAGATTTTGACGACAGAGAAAAGCAAAGCATGGGCGGGTATCACGACAGCATTTCCCTCTGGGCAGAGTGTGTGGATAATTGCCTCATTTGATCTCAACTTCATTCAAGTTGAGGAAATTTGAACCAAAGTTTGTGCAGGACTAGTCGCTCCTTTGTGTTGCAGACCAAGATCATGGCAGGATGCCACCGAACGTCACGGCTGTCAGGCATATGCGGTTGGGGAGGACAGAGAAGCTATCCGAGAGAGCTTTGCACTGTGCCTTCCCCCACCTTCCCAGGCTGCAAGAGCCTGCTACACGTGCTAACACTCCTCAGGAAGGTGAAAAGGGGGAAGATATATTAGAGAGGTGCTGCAACGTGTACCAGCATTCCTCAGCGAGAAAGCAGAGCACGGCACTAAATGTTTTCAAAGTATCTCCCCAATTAAGTTAGTGGGGAACAAATATCCCTGGCACACTACTCTGGAGAGCTTACCTTGGGGAGACAGACGGGGAGGACAGAACAATGACACACGCACGTGCGGGCCTTGCTCCTACCCACCATCACTCGAATAAGCGTTTAAGCGCTTCGGTGACGCCAGGCACGGCTGAGGAGGAATCTGCTACCCACATCCCAGTCCCTGGCCGAGGGGCAGTCGTTCTCACCCGCCCGCCCACGCTCTGGAGCGCAGCGAAATGGCGGCCGCAGTCGCTGTGCCCGAGGGGCCGCAGGGCGGAAGCGCAGCCTCTCCCGCACCCTCCCCCTTCCTGCCAGGGGCCGCCATTGCGGGTTAATGCGCCATGTCGCAGGGAAAAGCGGGTCTGGGCCGCGGCAGAGACGATACCAGGAAGCGGCGGCCGCTCCGGAGCGGCAGCGGGAACCGCGAGGGGCACCATATTACGCGTGCCCCCTCCCCACCATCCCGCCGCGCCCAGCGCTCCCCCTTCCCGCCCGGGGTCTCGAACTAAAGCAGCTCTACCACCGCGGGAGCGGGGGAGGGGAAAGGAGGGCGCTTTACCGCCTCCTTCCACCCTCGCCTCAGCTCAGCCCAGCGAGCCCCGCTCCCTCCACGCGGCGGGCAGTTACCTCCATTTTGTGACCAGACTCGAATCCTTCAGTACCAATATGGAGCCCAGAGGAAGAGGAGGGGGAGGGCGGCGGGGAGGTCACGTGGCGGGAAGGCGGGCCGCGGGCGCCGCACGACAGGGCGGGAGGGGAGGAAAGGGAGGGAGCGCTGGCAGCGGCGCGCGCGCGCGCGGCAGCCGTTCCCGCTTTCTTCTCGGCGCCCGCCGCCCCTCCCCCCACCCGCCGCGCCGCCGCCAGCCCCGGGCTCCGCTTGGCGGAGCGGCCCCGTCCCCCCCGGGAGCGCTGAAAAGGAGGGGAGCGGGGGAAGGTGGGGATAGGGTAGGAGAAGCGAGAGAAGTGAAGATATAACCGTGCCAGCGTTCAGTTCAGCGCCTTCCCGCCCTCGTCGGTCCCACGCCGGCAGCCGGCCTAACGCACTAACCGCCGCCCGCTGTGGGGGTGGTGACGCCGGCGCGCAGCCGTGACTGGTGCGCACGGGCGGGTACCGCCTCTCCACGTAGGGCCGCCCGCCGGCCTTGCGGCCTCCCCCGCCACGGCTGCCCGCCCCTGCCTCACGCCCGAGGGAGGGGCAGAGAGTCTCGAGTGCGGGGTTTACCGCGGCGTTGGGGTGACTCTTTTACACAGCAGTCTCCGTGAAGTGAGACTGTCAAGCAGACGAGTTAAAATACCTTTATTTTAGTCGGAAAGGAAATAAAAGGAGGGAAGGTGGTGCTTACAGAGGACTTCTGCAGGAGTATCAGGGTGCACCCGGGGCCTTCTAAAAGAAGTTCCTTATCTCCACGTACAGTTTGTATCCTGGAGGCTGCTGCGAAGAGGTGACAAAAAGATTGGGTCTCCGGAGGCTGTTTAGCACTCACCCTATGAAAGTGAGTGTGGGTTGGTGTATTTATGGTTGAATACCAACACACATCTGAGCAGTAACAAACTTACCTGTAGCTTCTTAAGCAGCAGCATTGCCCATGTCTTTTAATGGCATTAAGTTAGCATAGAGAGTTTAAAAGAAAGGGCCTATGCGAGAGTTTTTTTGTAGAATAAAGCATAGTTAAGCACATACAATAACATTTTTTCTACACCCAGAAACTGACATCAGGAAAAGCAGCATTATAGAAACCTACCCTTAAAGGTTTTTTTCAGTCTTGATTATCTCCGTCCTCTCACAGCACCAGTAGCTAATTTTAGTAAGATGACCTAACCTAGTCAGGAGGTGTTGGTGCTTACCTCTTTTAAAAATATCTTTATGCCGTATAAAGGAGTAAGGCAGTTGATGTGGTTTTACTGGAAGGTTTGTAGGTGGGTACCCTTCATATGAAATGCTTGACTTCAAAGGGTTATGATTCACTGGAAGTTCAGTATTAGCTGCCAATTTAATTTCTTTATAACTTTGCCCTGCAGTTCCTACAAATAAATAAATAATAAATAAATTTAAGTTTCAGATTAGCATCTTTCATTTATGCAAATGTATCAAAACAAAAGTGTCAAATAAAAAATAATAACTAAAGAGAATTTTCTAATGCATAAATTCCCAGTAAGTTTAGAAATGTTGTCTCTACCATTTTGTACAGAAGTTGAAAGAAGTTTTCAGATTATTCCTGTATTTTGATCTCTGTGAGGCGACTCTGTGGGATACTTCCTAGAAAGTAAAACTCACTGGAAATATATTCTTTGTATGAAGGCCAAACATTTCTCATCTTCCTTCTCCCAACCAAGTAAACCATAAAATTTGATGGTTTATTTCAAGTAAAATTCTTCATAAATATCATTTATGCTGCTTGTTCTCTTGTCCCTGTTAGTCACAGGATGAGAATACTGAGAGACAAACAGTAATGGCTGAATATGTCGTTTAATTGCCCAGGTTCTTGTAGTTCACACAGGAGCTGCCTCACTGAATTGAAGAATACCATGCCTTTATTAGTTTGATTGTCATTCATTTCACAGTTCAGTGTCACTCATGGAGGCTGATTGTCTTGCAGTCTCATTTGGTTGCACAGCCATAGGCAGATTGCATTTGAATTCTATGCTTTCAGTTCATGATCATCCTCCCCTATGTGTAACCAATTGTACAGGATGTAATAATTTTACAATATTGTGCTTACTGCAGTGACATGAAAGACAAGCCAGTGAAAGAGGGAGATGCACATTTTACAAAGATTCGTAGTTGCTGATGAGAATTATCCACAATTTTCAGGTCTTGGATGAAAATGTATAATTTTGATTTCAGGCAAACAGTTTTCTGCTACTAAAGTAGTTTTAGGTTGGTTCTTATCTAGTAGAATATTGCTTCCTATTTCCTTAAGAGAAAATGTAGCATTTAATGCACCTGTATCTATTCTGGCTGATGCAGTTTCCTAGTCAAACGTAGTTTCATATTATGCAGCAGATGCAGTATTGGTGATCTATACAGATAGCTAACATGCTTTTTTTCCTAGCAGTGCTTGCAAATAGGTACCCTCTTCATAAGACAAAGGAACAGTAGGTTGTACCTGGTTAAAAAAAAAAAAAGAGAAAAAAAAAAGAGAAAGGTTTTTAACTTATATATATTTTGATGGCAGAAGCGTCAGTTTCTCTTCATTGTCCTTGTTGGAGGTTTTTTTTGTTTGAGACTTATGTGATATTTGTTTGTAAAGTGAATCTTTGGTTATGTAAATATTGCTGGTGAAATTGGCCAGAGTATTATGCAGAGATTAGGATGCAGATATGAAATTGATCTTGAATTCTAGTCTCCAATTCATTGAAACAAATATCTTTCCCATAAGCCTGCAGGAACAGATGGACTCATTGTTAGTATTGTGATGATAGTTTTGCAGATGCAGTTGGTTTGGATAGATTTGTTTCATACTTTGAAAGCGACACAAGCTACAATTTTTATAAGGAGGCCTGAGTGCTGTGTACTAAAATACGCCTGTGAGCTTCAAGACAAAAGATTGTTTAACATTGAGTTCTTTTTTTCCTGTTCTATAGAAATATGGTATAATTAAACCTGGTCGAGTGTCACTGCAGACACTTGACTATTGAGCAAGCAACTGCAGCTTCTGCTACCTTCTTCATTTAGAAACAATTGTTTTCATACCTGAATTTGATTTAAATTGCTGAGCTTCGCTGAACAAAGACAGGATAATAAATTAGTGTAAAGTCTGATAACATTTTGGCAATTCTTCTTGTATACAGTACAGGGTGCATGAAAACCTTTTACTTCATTAATTAAAAAATACATAGAACCGATAACCTGATTCTTGATACTAGAATTAGCAGTATGATTATTTTATAGTATTTACTTTATTTCAGAAATTGCTAATAATGTTGTTTATATATATACACATGTATACATATATACATTGTGTCACTTCAAGTGTCTTGTGCCCCAGAACTCTGTCAGTCTCTGAAGAACTTGGTTGCAGTGGTTTGAGATAGTATTTCCCCTTTCTGTCTGCTTTTTTTTTTTTTTTTCCCTGTGGAAGGCACTGAATACATGTAGATATGTCAGCTGCTTCAATTTACAGCCTCCAATATTACCTTTAATAATTGACAAAGGTGCATTTGATGTAATATGTCAGTCTATGAGCAAGTTTGAAGAAAAACCACACATACTTGTCTACCATCCTAGTACAGGTTTAGAAATCCCCAGCAAACATTTGGGGAAATAATATCAAACTCTTGCAACTCTGTCCATTAGACTCCATCTGTCAGAGACCTTAGATCAATTTTGCATGACATATTCCTCAAGAGCTGCATCTCAGATCTGCGATCCAGGAAATGAGTGAGATCAAACAATTAGCAACTAGATCAATTAAAGATACTTTAAAACTGCTTTTCCCTTCTATCTTTTGATTTCATTCAGGGACATGGGATTAAGTCTTTCTACAGATTGTATCTCTGCATAAAAGGGTTATACTTTAGAATATTTTATACTTGTACCAGATATGTAATATGGAAAATAATCCTGCATTTTGGAATACTATAAAAAATAGTTTCATCATTTTTTCCCCCCATTTGTTCTGCTCTTCTTTGGACGCTAATTAAATCTCAACATATCAGGCTATTTTATTTTATAACCTGCTTTCTGTGTTATCTGAATTTTCGTCTTAAAAAAGTATTGGCTTGAACCCTTCTGAAAAAATTAAAGGAAGTGTGGATTGGGAATGATATTAGGACTAACTGAACAATAAACGCTCTAGCAGTGAGGGAAAGATAGCTTGCTGAGACGCCATTGTAACATAGTTGCCTCTGTGACTGTGCACAAGAATTTAACATTTATTGCCTAGGTCTTAGGATAGAGGCAATTCTGTTACTAGCAAAATTATACTCTAGACATAGTGTAAAGGTGTCATGTTAAAGTGTCAATAATCGTATTTAAGGAGATTACTTGAGATAAAGTGTTGTATGGCTAACATTCTATGCTGCTTGATTTACACAAGGCTCTAGGGCAAATTTAGGGCTTTCTTAAAAGCAATATACTTCGTTTATGCTAGATTTTTTTGTTAGCAAACGTATTTTCTTTGAATGTAGATCAAATAGGAAGGGGTATATGTATTGCCAGAGGAAAAAATAGTGTTATAGCCACTTATGCTTGAAATCTTCATGAAAAATTAAATTTAATATGTTGTGTTTAAGATGCCAGTGCATGATGAGTCAGACATGGTAAATTTCTTTGTAATAAAATCCTTGAAACTGGGAAAAAGCTAAGAAATACAAGATTTCTAGAATAACTTTTAATTTGGATTCATGTTGTCTATACAGAAAAAAAAAAAAAAAACCAAAACCAAACCCTTGAGATGTAGAAGAAAGAAGAATAAAAAAATGTAGAAGAAAAAGAAATGGAGGATGTAGCAGGTAATAGCTGCTGTTCTTGAAATCAAAATTGTAAAAAGTAGCACACTGGTATACTTGATGTTCATTCTTTACTAAGATCTGAAAAATACTAGTTAGCAGTAATTGTACAACTAGCTAAATGGTATAATTGGGTGCATTTCAGTAAAGCAAGGAACTGCAGGTAGATTTCCTGCTTGCCTACGTAGCTGCAAAAGAGAGTAGGGCAGGGGAAATAAATCTTGTTCTTTCCTTGACTGCAATGCAGATCTGGCTCTGGGAGGGGCTTTCATATCCGCATGGCTCAAACACATGGTCTGTGTTCAGCCAATAGTTAGCCTTACATCTGGCACTGGATTTGTGTGGCTCAAAAAGCCTTTTCTGACTGCTAAACATGAAAACCTCTCACTTTTTTTTCCCCTAAATTGAATTTGCACACATTCTTCAGACTGTGATTTATACCAAACATAATTTTAACTGTTTATCTGGTATATGCTGGAGCTACCTAACAACTGCTTTGCAAACGACTGTCACAGACAGGATTTAAAAAAAAAATACAGCTACATAGATGATTCCTTTCTTGTACTTACTC
This sequence comes from Gallinula chloropus, assembly GCF_964237585.1. Taxonomy (NCBI): domain Eukaryota; kingdom Metazoa; phylum Chordata; class Aves; order Gruiformes; family Rallidae; genus Gallinula; species Gallinula chloropus. Next base: position 24,353,157 of record NC_140090.1, on the reverse strand, counting down.
TCACAGCTATGCTTAAACTACTAGGATCATGCTTTTTGATTGCATGCTATGTTTTAGTCTGTGTGTAAACTGTACTCCATTTTTAAGTATTACACATGCACACACACACACACACACACACCAGCAAGTCAAATATTTCACAATACATTGAACTGATTTTTTTTTACATAATTATTTTCTGGTCTGTTGCTGCTGCGAAAAATTGTATTAATTTTATAACAGGTATTTGAGATTTTTAGATTACTGTGATATAAAGACATTTATCCAGTTCTTTATTGCATGAAACATATTTGAATAAGGGTATGTCTTTCAAAAGCGGACAAATTTAAATTGCAAAGGGTAACACCACATGTGCTAATGTTTTCATTGGAACATTAAAGCATATCTGTTTGAAAAAATCATCGAGTTTTCATAATGAATTCCATACAAGTATTCTTTTTTCTTTCCTAACATAAAACAATTGTAGTTAGTTAGAAATAGATATTGTAAGATACAAAACATTATGTGCTAAAATATGAGTGGTTGTAATTTAAATTTACATCATAAGCATTATAGTAGTTTCTGCTAAGTATCTTATAATTCTTTCTTAGTACCTTTAAAATGATTGTATTAAGCAGTGCCAAGAGTTCAGTGGAGATGCTGGGTAAGTAGAATAAAAATCTAGACAACGTCAAGAACCAATCTATTCATTGTGGCTGATTAAATCACTTAATTAAGAGAAATGTATTGAAACTGCTGGGAGAATATAGCCAAAGGTGAGGAAACTGCATCTGGTGCTTAGTCATTTGTACATTCAGAGACCTCAAGTGTGTGAATTTGTGTATTCCATGGAAAATTGTATTCTCAGTTTAAAAAAATGCCCTGTAATGCGAGAATATTTGCCACAGAGATGGCTGCACACACTTGTTTACCAAATATTGTAGGTCCTGTACAATAAACACAGTTGAAAATGCTGAGTAGTGGAACTATCTATGGCAATATATAACCTGATGACATTTCTGCCTTCAGGACACACACATGGTTTGAATTCATTAGACATGTAATTAATCATTTTCTGTGTGTTAATAAGAGGATGGTATTATAAGCAGATAGATTATGCAAGAAAATCTAACATAAAGTCAACTATTTATTTCATTGAAATGTATGTATGTGTTATAGCTGTAACTTTCAAACAAGTTGTGTAAATGGGAGCAATTCAGATTGAAAATGTTGCTGTTTTGCTTTTGGAAATATCACAGAGAAGTATTTTTTGTGGAGTTTCCCCTGAAGTCTGTCACTCTTGGTGAAATGTAATATAAAAACCAGTATCTTTTTAATGTTTGCCACAGTAACACTGTTGTAGTCATATCATCTGTATTTAAAATGTATTTATTTCATCAATTTACACAATCCATATGTCAGAGGACTTGGTTACAACATCATTTCCCATATATAGTTCAAGCATATTTTGATTTTGTGGTGTGTAAGGGATTTAATAAACTAACAACGTTGTCCTGGGTTCAGCTAAACCACGACAAATGTCCACAAAGCGTACAAAAAAACCTGGATAAAGGCTTTAGAGTTGTGAAATCAGATTCTTGCCTGATGTACATTCCTTGCACTTTATGTTGGCAGAGGATGAGGCCTACAATTTAAGCAGACCTCAGTAATTTGCAGATAATATCCATTTTCATAGTCTTTCTGGGTGCCATTTCAGAGACTTGTTACTCAAATCATGCAGATAAATTGCTTCAGTGGAACCAACTTGAAGAAGTACCACTTGGAAGCCTGTGGCTTTGGAGTTTCTTTCTAAGTTTAGTCAATCAAGAGGGCTTTACCATGTTGGATGCTAGCTGTAGTTGTACCACAGATTTCCCAATCATAAAAGTAGTTTCTTATCTTTTTGTGTCTATTAGTATATTATATTTTATTTAAGAATAAGGGAAGGTGCTTGTAACATGTAAATCTAGGCATCATGCAGCTGGCTGGCTATTTCTGTAATTTGAAGTGGCCATTCCAAGTGAGAATTAATGGCTTTCTATGTCCTCATGTGGCCATGTGTTAACCTCCAGTACACCTGTTGGTTTTACTCCTTCCCTCTTGTGAAGTTAGCTATGGGATTAATGGAGTTAGTTACCGGTTCTTCTATTCTGTAGTCCTGTGCCCAAGCAAAGCCTCTGTCTTGCTTCTCTTTTTTTAGCTTAACACCCTCCCAAGAGTTTCAGAAAGCAGACTGATGCCATTATACAGCATATCCCAATGGAAAACTAGGACTACTATGTCAGTCCCAGAGCAGAGAGGCAATATTCCAGGCTGACGGCTGGAAACCGCAAATCTTGACCATTATTGCAAAACTTGTGATAGGAACACAGAGAAGAGTATTATTAGTCAGTCATGGGTTATTAAATTATACATGAGTGCAGTACTGCTGAAACATCAGCCACCAGGCTACAGCCTTTCCTTTTTCTGTTTTGTTCACTTCAATGACAAGAGGTGGATTTTCCCATTTTGACCATTGGATTAAATCTGTCAATATTGATTTTAAAATCTGCCTACAGTCTACCTTTTGAACCCAGGTTTTGGTTTGGGTTTTGTTTTTTTTTTTTTTTAGTCTGTATCAGATCCTATTTACACTAACACGTAAACATGTATGTTTCCAAGTGGTTTACATGCATTTTGGTTTTAGGATGCTGAGGTAATTTGCAGTATGTTAGCTGAAAAGTGTCTGTAAGTGTACCTTTACTACTTTAGTTGTATTCAGTAATAACAGAGCATAAACCTTTAGTCCATTCTAGCATGATTTCTGTGTGTCTGGAATAGCAAGCCTCTTTAATGCAAGGTAATGACGGGGCCAAACCAACTGTTGCTGAATGGCTTCTCTGTGAAAGGTAATAATAAGGAAGTATTTTTGTATAAAATACAGTTTCTTTTGGAATATGCATATCCCTACTACATGATGCCAGATATTAGCTTGACACTGTCCTGCAAAACTTAAGTTCCTCATAGCAGATAAGAATAGGACGTTCCTTTGTTGTGTGCCTTACATAAATGACATTAGCATGTCAGTACCCCTATTATTTACCACTGTATGACTACTACGAGTGCAGAAAATGCTCAGACCTGGCCAAAACTGTCTCAGGCCTTCCCAAAAGTCTGCTGGATACTGCTGCTCTTCCTAGAGCTTTGTGAGTGTTCCCGCTTCCACCGAGGACTCTGTAGGAATTTTGCTACTTAACACTGTAGATTGTTGTCTTGACACTTCTAAATAACAATTAATTCAGTCTTGTAAGGACACAATCTAGTTAGAGGATTTGGGAAGAGTAGACTGGAATTCTGTCTTTGCTGTGACAATCAGCTGTGCTTTAACCATTCTGGAGGGCACTGGGTTATAAATACACACAGAATTACAGATATTTTAAAAACTTCAAATAGTACATAAGTGTTCATTGTTATTTCCCAGGGAGGCAAAAAAAATCTGTGTGCTTCTAATAAAACCTGGGAAAATGCTGTTTTCATACTGCTGACTGATATTTTTTCTTTTCTTTTTTAACTACTGGCAGATTGGTTATGACTTCAGCTGTGGTAATTGAGGATGTTTTCCTAAATCCCATGATTTCACATGTTGGATTGTGGATTGAAGCAGCTGAAGTATAGGCCCACATTCCCCTCTCCTTACTATTTCCTGAAGATGATAACTTCCAGCAGGGGAGGTACCAGACAACAGGCAATGTGCAAATGACTTAAATCTCTGCAGCTGTTGGCTCACTTCTATTCTGGTGCCACATGTTGTTATCAGTAATTTGTGACATTCATCAAAAGTGGAAAGCAATGGGTTTTTTCAAATGAAAAAAAAGAACCTCAAATATATGTTGTGATTTGGTTTTGGTGTTTGTTTTTTTCTGCTGGCTTTTTTGTTTGGTTGGTTTGGTTTTTTTGTTTTGGGTTTGTTTTATTTTCAGTGGGGGTAATATGTGTGTTACCCTTGCAGTTAAGCTGAATATTTAAGTATTAATGCAGTTTGTTATTACTTTGGCAATGCTGCCCTAGCAATTACTGCTCAACAGATAGACTTTGTACAGGAAAAAATTCAAGGTGAGGCACAGCAAGGAAAAAGGGGTTATTAGCTCCTAGCTAATCAGAATAATTTCTGTTCTTAAATATATATACATAGCAGAGGAAATTTATATAATAGAAAAGGGGCTTGATGAACTCAACTTGGGGAGGTTATGGAAACAACTCCCTTTGTTTTCTTTACATACAAATGCTTGGTGGATTTCAGACTCTGGACTTGTCTGTGATTGCATTTGCAGATAAGGTAACTGATACTAATTCAGCTGAAATTAGTATCAAATTAGAGCCTGCAACAACAGAAGAAACAGTTGAGTCCATATAAAGTTTGCTTAAATATATTTATGTAATAGGCTAAAAGACATCTGACAAAGCTCATGTCCATTATACCAGTGACAATGCCCTATCTCACAAAATTCATACTCTGAGCTGCATTCTTCCAAAATCTGGAGGTGTTTTATTTCCAGGTTTGCTTTCTGATCTCTCACTAAACATTGCCTTTTAGTTTGGTTTTGGAGTGAACTGCAGTCTTGGGTTTTTTTGTAGCCTTCCTTTATTTTCAGGTTTTGATTATATCTTCCAGGTTTTATTGCTATTGTGTTTTAAGTTAATCATAATTTTATTTTTATATTTAGAATTTGTATTTTTTCTTATCTTTATTTTGAAGTAAAATGTCTGATATAGCACAAGGAAAACTTAATTACATTTTAATAAGTAATGATTATAAGAAATACATTTTACTTGCAATTTCACATTAGTATTTTGCCCTGAGGTCTGAATCTGGGGCTTTTATCATTGTACACAGCTTTCTAACCCTTGCACAGCATTCCACTGCAGTTGGCCCTCAGTAAAGGAGCTGTTCTTTATAGAACTTGTTGGGTGACCGTGATCCAGATTATTCCTGAATGTTTGATCGTTTTTCAGTTTCACAATAACGATGATGATCATTTAATACATCAATTCTATTGCAAAGTAAAGTATTTTGATCCATAAATTCAGTTCTATTTGTTGAAATAATCTATTCATACAAGATAGGAACAAAAATTAAAATTTACCCTGTGTGTTTCTCTTGATATGACAATCCTGAATCATGTAACGTTTCTCTTCATTTTGACAGTGGCCTAGTGGACTGGCAAACTTAAATGCTAGAACAATTAGTCTTTTACTAATAAAAGTGATGGTTTATTTGTGGCATAGTATTTGAAGCTGTGACTTCATACATGGATTAATTTATAGATTAAACAGTGTCATATTTGAAATTGTATGCTTCGTCAAATACCATAAGCAAGGTAAAATTATGCTATACTACACCATTTCTTTATTTTTTTTGGGAAGAATCAGGATTAGGAATATCAAACCTGAATCCCTTTTGTAAAGGAAGACACTAAATACTGTCAATGCCAATATAGCGGTATTATCTGAAAGAATATTTATTTCTTGAGAGTGAACCATTTTGGCATGTAGTGCTCAGGCTCCCATCCAACCATCTTTGAGGCTGGTTCAGTAAGAAGTTGTAATACACGTCTCTTACTTGACTTAATATACGATAGCATTGAAGAAAAGATTGTTAAATTCTTAAAAAGAGGATGAGCCTGTCCTGAAAATATTGTTAAAAACAATGCATTTATCAAACAAACATCAGCTGATGACATGTTCATTTGTTCTATTCCCAAAACAGCTTTGTATACAATTTAAAGCAGTGAAAATTAATGGCATTAGGAAGCCTGGTCTAGGTTTATGAGTGATTCTTTTTTTCTTTTTTTTTTCTTTTTTTTTTTCTTTTTTTCTTTTCCACCGTTCCACATATAAATACTAAGAAGCTTGGCATAAAGAACGCAGCCTGGGGCATACCCCATAAAACTTACAATGCAATTAAATGAGCAATTTCTACTGGAAATAAAATGGGTATGTTGAGTAGAATATGAATTAAACCAAGCAAGAACAGAGTCAGACAACCTTTCGTAGTAGTACTCCAGGCTCTTCAAAAGAACCCCCAGGGTCAGCAGTACCAAATGCAGCTGACAGGTCAAGGCCAATCAGTAAAGAAAGATAACTGCAGTTTGCAATGAAAAGCAGGTCATTCCAAATTTTGATTAATGTAGTCTCAATGCTGTAGTGTCCAGTCGAGTGGGTTAGCAAAATAAAGACAGATAGCAGTGGATTAACTCCAACACTTTATTATACTGCAGCCGTTACAAGCTTCTCTGCTGCATTCACTAAGACTAGGTTTTCTCCAATTTATGATCTCCCATTGCTGCCTGTCCTGAATTCTGTGGAATTGACTCAGTTACAAGGGACAGTCCTGTTGACTATTTGCAGGACTTCCAAAATGACCTTGAAATAACTTTGGAACAAGGCAAACCCACCACTTGGTAACATTATGATTAGTTGATGTTGGCAGCATCTTTATCCTGTGGAGCATATACAGCAAAACAGTGTCAGCTCCCATGGCTTTGATAAAACATTAGGGGCAACTAATTTGTTGTTTATTGACAGTTTTTGTTAACACAAAACAAAGACTCAAAAACCTTTGGCTACAGACTGGACTTTGCAAGTGTAACTTGCCAGCAGGAGGAATCTGAGAAGTCCCGATACAATGAAAAAATGTTGCTGTGTAAACCTTTCTCTTCACAAAAGAACAAATGTGATACTAACATGTGCTACTTAAATGACATTTTAACCTCTTTTTTTTATCTCTTAACTGTTCTTTTCTGTTGCAAGATAATATTAGCAAAGTGTTTGTATACATACTGGCCCAAATGGGAATTGAACTAAGGCCTTACAAAACAAAATGTCAGTATTAATGAGGAGTTAAATTCATTAGCAAATATAAAGCTACTCCAAGAGATTTGAAGCACCAAAAGAATTTCATCTAGTGAGTTCCTTTCATTACCTTCCAGTCTTTTGTTCTGTTTTTCTTTTAGAAGCTAACAATTTTTGCCATACCAGTTTGAATATATTTTTAAACTGTGTTCATTAACCTATGCACTCTCTTCTAAAACAAGCCATTAGTTAGAACTGGTTGTGTCATTTTAGACAACACTTTTGTGACATCAGCGATTATCCTGGAAGCAGAGGTGCAGCCTGTATGTATAATCTCCTCAGTACTGGTGTGTAGGAACAGCTTTTTGCTCTGCTCTTGACTTGGATGGAAGGGCAGTACTTAAAGCAGGCTGAAGACTAGCCTGACAGTAGTACCATAGTATGCAAATGGAACAATCTAACTACCTAGATAGTAGTAGAGAATAAATGATGTTCACCATTTTCCTGCTAGGTAGAACAAAAACGTCACTATAAAATTATACAAGAGGTGACCTTTTTCAGGATGAGAATTAAACCGCTTTTTTTTCCTACATAGGTGCATAAATGACAGTATATGTTATTCAGTAATTTTTTCGGGTGTTGCTTTTGTCTCTCACCAGGGAGAGCAGCAGTATCAGCTAGATGTTTTAGAGAGCCAGCTGCAGAATTTGTAGCATGTACAGCACTGTTGTTCAAAGTGTACCTTATCTTCTCTCTGGTCCTAGGGAAGACTTTAAAAAAGACTATGTGTAACTTTATGAGCTATACAGTTTAATGATGCCAGGGTCAGAATGGCATGGTTCTCTTGAGGTGACTGCCATTACTGATACGGAAATCTCGCCTGTATATCCCAGATTTCAGTGACTTTGGACAGATACAGAGTACCTGGCCTATAATAGAAGAAAGTTTTCATTTCTTTTTAGGGATGATATTCCTGTGTTATAGAAGTATTTCAATGCCTGTTTGGACCACAGCTGATAGAACAGCCACAAATATGATGCATTTGTACATTAACAGTGCTCTGTTATTGGTGTTACGTGAACATTTATGGGTTTCTTTGCTCAACCTGTAAATACATAGACTGTTGGCAACAGTTGCCTGAAATTTTTGTTTGGTCTCTTCTGAGACTGGCCGATATGTAACTAGCTTATAAGTCCCTTGCTTTGAACTTTGCATGTACCTGGATGTGTGGGTGGGTGCCAGTGCATGTGTCTGGTCGGCTCATAGTGGCTAGCCTGAAAGAATCAGAGCAGAACACAGCAGTGAAGTCCATTGCAAGGTCAGAACCACTGCCATCAGAGAATGGAAAGAGAATCCCTGCCTCTTAGGGTGTCTGTATCCAGCTAGCAGACAATGCAAGCAGCAGGCTCTAAGGAGAAAAGGGAAGCCAGTGAAGGAGACAGACTCTGGGAAATTTATTGGCCAGTGCAATAAAGCTGCTTCTTTGGGAATGAAGTGGCCTCTGAGTTTATTTGGGATAAAAGGCCCAGTAAGGGAGACAGTTTATTGGGGTTCATACTCTTCATAATCCAAGATATTGACCTCTACAATCTCCCAGCCAGCAGCAAAAATATCAAGAGTCTTCCATCTGTGCACAGTACCGTTTATTTTCATCTAACAAAACCAAGCCGAGTCTGTTAACTATTATCCATTTCTCTTTGCAGGGTGTATCTTACCAGTCATCATTGAGAATATTGCTTTCAGACTCATTTTAGTTTATAGCCCCAAATATTTCTCGTTTGCTTTGAATAATTGTTTTCTGTTGAAAATTAGGTAGCTGGCTTGTTAATTAGTAAGATACAAACGAGACACATCATTACATTTTTAAAGCTATGGTGCCAGCTAGTGGTGAGAGCCGATAGACAGCGTTCTAAGCATGACATTTATGCAAGTGTACAGTGTATTTTTATATGCATCATGATAAGGTAACATTAAGTTTTATTTGTCAGTTATCACTACTTTGTGATAAAAAAGGCAAAATAAAAGCAGTAGATGCTGTCATTTTCCAGGCGGATTTTATTTGGGTATTGTTTATTTGAAACCTTCCTGCCATTATTGATGGAGTAATTGCATCATTCATTCATCAGGCCATTTGCTTGTGAAATCTTTTAGTCCTTATTTTCTCATGTGCGAACATCAGTTCTTAGGTGCTATGAACCCGTAGGTGCTCTTTGACTTTGCTTAAATAATGGAATTTCTTAAAAATTACAGTAGAGTTTAGTTGTGAACAGCAAAAAGATGTTTAGACTGCTTCTGCAATTGATTCACTGGTGAACATTGAGGAGAGTTCTAGTGGCCAATGTGGTATAAAACTCTCTGTTTATTATATTTACTTGTAACTGAAGCACCACACTGAGATGAAAGTCCTGTGTTTTATTAACATTTAAAGAAAATTTAAACAATAAATTACATTCATTTGCTGTATTCAAATAAACTCACAACAGAAAAGAAAAATAAGAAAACTTAAGAACATTTGTAAAGGTATATAAAATTTAATATTTTTAATGTTTTGTTTTTTAACAAAGTGTCATTGAAAGGCCATCTTTTTGAGTTTAATTAAGCAATAACTGATTTCTCTGACGTTGTGGAAGGCTCTTGCATACTAATAAATAAAACCAGAAGATGAAGCATTTCTTTCATTAAATAGTAGGAGCTGTTTATAACTCTATTACTTACTGCTAAAATCAATTATTATTACTAATACGCTACAAGTAATTTATAACTGAAGACACACTGAAGGTTGTAAAGCAGAACTTTTCTTTTTAAATGTCAGACATAGCCATGAAGGTCAGCTATTGTGAATAAGGACACCTCAGATGAACACACTTGTAATAATATTTGTGAAGATAGATCTAGTGTTAGTGACAGCTGCAGGCAGTAAGCAGAGCTGTCAGAGTCTTACTTCCAGCCTTATGCATATGACTACACTGGTGCTAAAATACAGCGATGTTTCTAATCCAATGGAATAAAGAAAATGGAATAATTTTTGTATAAGATTTAGTCTGATTCAGACACACAAGAAATGTATTTAAAAACAGTGCTTGAAATATTAACCTATGCAAGAAATAGTCCTGTTATTAAAACAAATTGTATTGGGTGTGAAAGAATTTCAGGGGCCCATGGTGCATGTTTTTTTCTTTGCATGTCACTACTTGAAACATACTGTTGTATTTTCATCATACACTTGCTTTTGGTCCACTTTCCACAGACAATGTTTATGACAGGTACACACTTTTGGATTTTTTTCATGTGCTCTTACAACACAGTTGCTTTAATTTAATAATGCAGGGAATATTTAAATAAAAAAACCCTATATCTCTTAAAATATTAAGATGCGGGTATGAATCTTAACTGATTTATCTGTTGGTTTTATAATATGTCTTTCATGCTCTTTCCTGATTTATTACTTAAATGATTTGGGGTATTCTGCAAATTGGTAGTCTCTTGACATTTACACAACCGTTGGTTCAATAAGGTTTTAGTTTAGACTGTTGCCCAGTTGCAACAGTCACAGCAGATTAGGTGCACACTTTGAATTTGAGACCAACACATGGTTTTCTCCAGCTTCAGTTTTTCTGCCTGTGGCACTTTAAATTAAACAACTATCCATATATGTTGTATCAGAATATAACTAAACTACCATATTTATACTATAATTTATTATTTTACTTTCTTTTATTTTATCTTATCCACTGTCATAACCAAAAAAAGTTGCTTATTTTGACTAATGACTCTAATGCTGTCAGCACTGAGGTTAAGTTGCCAAGGTATTTGACCTCCAGACAAAATAATGTGGAGTTCAATGATCTAAATGCAGTGACTAATGTTTATTATGTTGAAATATCAGTTTGGATTGGCAGTCCTTTAACTCTCATAGTATCATACTCCAAATGTATTTTTTGTCAAAAATGAATACTTTACATGGCAAACAGAAGCGATACAAAAAGATTCATTTGGTTGGTTGGGTTTTTTTTTAATTTAAAAGTTATGTTTATTTTTAAAATTTTAATGGATAAGGTAGAAATTTAACAGTTTGCTTTCTTTGCTACTGTAGAGCAGATCTTGTTACAATAGCAGTGATAAAATATACACTTAGTATATTCTAAACTGGATAGATTCTAAACTGTTGTGCATCTCCCAAAACTCTCTGAAATTTGTGCATTTAAAAAATCTGTGTGATAGATTTAACTCAGTGGACTTAGAAGAATCCAGATTTTAAGCATAAACCTTAATTTAAAAAAAAAAAAGAGAGAGAAAGAAAATTGAGTTGCCATGTAATTCCTTTACATGCACTGAGGTTGTGTTGGACCTGAATTTGACACCATGGCTGATAACAGGAAACCAAAGATTCGCCATAGTTTTGAAACCCAGAGGAAGGTGTCCGCAAGGCCCCTTGGCATAAAACCCGGGTTGTTACTTACAAAGAGCTGGCGCGTTTGAGTACCTGGTGGCAGCGCTTTCCGCCCTTCCCTCCAAAGGCTGTCTCTGGAGCCCTCTGTGTGAAGATGTAGCCTCCCACTGCAGGAGTTGGCCACATCTGCCAGGAAACGGCTACAGATGACTCATTTTCTCACTGGCTGACAGAACTCCAAGCAAACATCAGCCACAAGTGTGGGGACCTCACTTGGACTAAGCATTAAGCTTGCCCGCCCTTCAGTGCCATTAGGTTTGCTGCAAAATATGGTCCTTAACCCTTTCTATTGGCATCTGCGTACACTGGAATGTATAAAACCCTGTTTTATACAATTTGCAAATGCAAAAAATTTAAATTAATACTGGTTCTAGCATTACAAGTCCACCCAAACAGTGTCTCAAGCATAATGTCTTGTAAATGTTGTCTATATCTGATATTAGTATGTCTCCATAATATCACATCTGTGATGCAGGGAAACCCAATGCCTTTCTCGTATAAAGCCTTTGCTTTAGTATTAAGTTTATGTTACTATGTGTGCAGTCACTCACTCATGCAAAATTTCTCATCTTACCTTTCCTCATGTTACTTGGTGTCTCTAGCGAAGTTGTTCTGTGTTTATGTCTGTGGTGTTGGTAGCAGGGCAATGACAGGAGGTGTGCTCCATAGCTGGCTTCTGCAGCAGAACCAGCAGAGGGAGCATACACAGCCGTGGTTTATGAGAACACATTTTGGGCGTTTTTTCCCCGTTTTTGCAAATACATGTATTTTCATATGTGTGGTTATTATATGTGACAATGTAGCGAAATGTTTGTGCTCTGGAAGTGCAGTAACTGTGGAGAAAAGCTGAGCTGTCTATTGTTTTATGATTACAAAATGGGCTTTGATTTTTTCAAAGACTTGCATATATCAGTTTGTGTACTGGGAGTAATTCCTTGAATGAAGATTTTTTTTTTTTTTTTTTATGCTGGAGAGAAGAAATTCCTCCCTCCACCCCCCACCCCAATCCCTTTTATTATACTGTGGAATACACTGTCTTTAGAAAAGCCACAGCATAAATTTAAGGACAGGTTAAAACGACTTCACACACTTGCAAGGTCAAGCCCTTAATAAATCACTGTATGCATTGTGTGCAGTTCACCTGTGTGAAATAGGCTTGAAGAGACTGTTCTGGTTTTAGCTGATGTTTGGAGATACATTCTGGGTGTATGCAAAAGATACTATGCAAAGACTTCTTTTGGGGTTACTTCTAAATGCACAGACTTTTAGAATGTGAAATTGCTCTGAAAACATTCTGGCATTTGGAGTCATTGTGTCTTGGGCCTGCTACCAAACTTGAGAGGAATTTTACATGAAGAAGCATCAGGACAGAAGGGGTTTTTTTGTACAATCTTATGTGTGTTTAAATAATACAGTAAATTAACTATTACTTTTTAACATGATATTGTTTGCATCATGATTTAAACTTTATTAAATACTTTTTTTTTTTTATTTAGCATTATTACACTATGTGGTTGGTTAAGCCAGGCAGGGTTGATTATCATTAAAGCATTATTTATTTCTATTTTATTAAGCCCCTTTTTACATTCATGTTACAGGTTAATTTATACTTTTATTTCATGCACTACTTGGCTTTACTGATTAATATGCCCCATGGCATTCAATAAAGCCAGGCAGTGGAGGAAATAAGAGTGGTATTAATTTCTAACATTGCTATAAATTTGCCTTAATAAAACTAGCTCAATAACACTGCAGTAGTAATACAATGGATGCTTCCAAATTGTTAGCAAAGACACAAGTGAAAGAACAACACATTTTTTTCTGGAATTTAAGAATGCTGTGCTGTCTTTTTACTAGTGTTCAAATTAGACTACCTGTTATAATACTGAGTGCTTTTACATCATGTTCTAAAAAGTGGTATATATTTCCCAAAAAGAATTATTATTTTACTTAGTCAATCGGTTCAGTCAGAGGCAGATAAATCCTTTGGATCCTTTCAAATGCCTTGTGGATTTTCCTAACCACTGTTACTTAACTGACTACCTAAAATCATGTTTTAAAATACCAAAGAAAGAAGAGAGAATTCTAGAGTACAAGGGCAAATGGCAAACAAGAAAAATTAGAATAATGGATTTTCTTTTTAGTAGTAAAATAACTACTATTGATTTACATTTCCCAATATTTTCTGTTGATTTACATGTTGTTTTGTGGTGGAGTGAAATTCTCAAGAAGGAAACGCAGATAGGATTGGTGAATGTTACTATTAGGTCTATATTTTTGCTGTGTTTTATTTGGTAACTTTTAACTATAATAGCTTTTCTTTTTTTTTCCCAGGTCTAGATTGTGAAATATTTGTAGTATGAAATTCTTAAGTAATCTTTGGCATGTAACAGCTAGCTGTGACAAACTTTTTACTCATGTCTGCATTCCTTTATTGCTCAAACTCTCATTGACTTCACTGAAAATTTTGTTCAGTAAGAGGCTTTTGGGTAAAGCTTTTATTTGACCTCAGTGAAAAACGAAAGCATGATAAAGAAAGTTAACATACAAAAATCTGAACAGAACCATAGTCCAGAAGGATTGCCAAATCCTCAGAGCTTGATCCTGGAAGGTGCAAGGAGAAGCCCTTAATTGCTCCTGAAGCCAGTGGGATGTGAGCCTTCTCTGCACTTTGCTGGGTCAGACCTTCATAAATCACTTGACACATTTTGCAGGGATCACCTATGGGGTGAAAGGCAGCAAATGTTTAAAAGGATTAATATAAACATTATATATCAAATAGAACTTATTTTTACATTCAGGCAGCTACGAAAATAATACTGTCAGTTTGATAACTATTGGTTAGTTAAAATCAGATGGTCAGCAGACTACCTACTATCACATGATTTGACTAAATAAGTGCGCTGATACACATTTACATGATGAATGCTGAGAATCTACCAATGCAGATTCAAATTCAAATTTTAGGCTTTACATAGTGATCTTTGATTAATATGTTTCTCTAAATAGTTTCAAAACCTGTAAAATGGCCTTATTTACTATAAAACTCCTATATGTCCAGAAATACCATTTATTTTGTTTATATGGCAGTTTATATAGTTTAATTCTGCCAAATATCTTTGTTCAAGTGTTTTGCAAGCTTTTAATCAAGTCACTGAAGTTAGAAATGGAAATGATCTGTGTAGGTCTGTACCCTACATATGATATTTTATCTGGAGTGGTCCTCTTGCAGAGTTCCATTTTAACAACTGTTTTTGCAGAAGAGTATTTAGTTTCTAGCAGAAAAATAAATGTCTTCCTGCATCAAGCTTTAAACAAGATACTAGCCAGCAATAGCAATAATGACATTCACAGTCACGTTCAGTGTTTTAAATGGGGATATAATCCGTCATACTTTGGGGGAAATTTGCCAACTGCTGTGTCAAGCTGGATAGCTTATTCTAGAATTGTACTTCATGGAAAGCTCCTCTATATGCCCCTGGAGCGGTGGAAATTAGGTTAGATAAATAGACCATCGATTAGATTGTTTGGCAGTTTAGTTTGCCAGAAATGCTGAAAATCTGCGCCATGTACTAGTACTGGTGATAGATGAGACAGTTAATGCTTTCCATCTCTCTTTGACAATGGTAGAAGTTTGGGCTACTCACTAGCTCTCTGAACAAGGCACTTGAGCTGTATGTAAAAGATACTCAGAACGTTTTATTTCGAGCTGCGCACATAAGCAGCAGATACAATTATGAAGCTGTATATCTGTTTTCTTCATGTATCGTCACAGCCAAGCAGAATAAACTGCAGTGCTTGCAAAACAGAAAAATGTATGTTTGGGCTGTGAGGCATAACATGTGCAATTAAGTATGAGAGGATCTCTTTAGTTAACAGTGTGAGGGCCAGGGGCGGAAGGAGTGAGAGTGCCTCGCCAGCCTGGGTGCTGCAAGTAAGACATGAAGGGTTAAGGCAATGTCTTTCCCTGTGGGAGGTTTTTAAAAAGCAGTCCATTTTAAAGGGATGTCTATAAATTAAAACATTACATGGAGGAAGAGTGAAGCCCCCTGCCCATCTCTTGCACTGTACTTTACCTTCATGCAGATGTTGAAACAAGAGTATACGCTTCTCTTTCAACTCTTCTCCAAGTATCTTTTATTGGTAGGAATAGGACTGGTATTTTGATTTCTTTTGCTCTTTTTGTTTTGTTTTTTGTTTGCTCCCTCCTCCCCCTCCCCCCATCCCCCAGCACACCTGAGCTTTTATAGAACACAGAAAATTCTCTGCTTGAGGTAGAAGGAAATACCTACTGACTTTCTGTTCTGCCCCGCCGCAAAACACGTCTCCTCTTTCAGTGGGTTTTTATGGAATTAAAAGGTGTTGCCTTTATTTATTGGCTGGCGATAAATATGATTTGTTTTTACACCTCCTCCTTTACAGCATGATCCTGGAAGAGGAACTGTGCTCTGAACGTTGTTATTTCCAGCCACGCATTTAGGTAACTTTTGTTTCAGAAGGAATCCATCACTTCTGAGGTGACGTTTTCTGGGAACCAGAACCAAAAATTCAAGAACTTGTAGCCAAACCCTTGCCGGTGTGTACAAGAAGAGTGTAAATTGAACTCGAACAGCCACGCACGATCGTAATTAGGGTGATTGAAACGTTTTCTGGGCAGAATAGCAACGGTAATACAGTGTGTGCCGAGCGTTTGAAGGCGCAGAGCTGCCGTGCTGGTGAGGGGAGCAGACGGTGCCTTAACGTAGAGCTGCTGGCGAGCAGCAAGCCGTCGGTGGGAGCCGAACTGCCTGGCGATACCCGCTGGCTTTAGCGCTGTCGCTTGCGGGAACGCACCCGCCTCTGCCGCGGCCGCCACCGGAGGCGGGAAAGGCGCGGGGCGGCGAGCGGGGGCGGGGCGGGGGCCCCTTCCCTTCGCGCCACCGCCGCCGCCAGGGGGCGCCGCCGCCCGCCCCCGCCCCTCGGCGTGGTGGGGAGCAGCTGCTGGCGGGCAGCCGCGGCGGTGGCGGTGCCGGCGGGGTGATGGATGTGTCGTGCGGGCGCGGAGATAAAACGTGCAATAAACTTGACGTTACTCGGTACAATCCTCATAATGTGATCATTTGCTGGCGATCATTATGGGGTCGCTGCACTGAGAACGGTCTTGCTGTCTGCTCGCAGTTCGGGAGCACCGCGCAGGGCGTGTTAGATCCTTGCAGCCCGTCGCTGCCCTGCACCTTGGCAGCACGGCTTGGGTTGGGTTGGTTTTCCCCGCAGACAGTAGCGATCTGAATAAAGAGATGGGAAAAAATAGGTACGGTCGGGGTTGGGAGCAGAGGAAGGCTATCACTTTGCATATAGGCATAATTCCTTTCCTTCTTTGGTTTCACATATTTGCTTAAAATCCTAGTTGTAAGGCAGATGTACAGAAATGTCACAGCCTGTAAACTGTTGGAAATGGACCTTGGTTAGTGTGGGGTTTTTGTATGGATAGTAGTTTATGCACATTGGATACAGAGATGAGTTTAGGAACATTTGCCTCTCTCTGGAGTTTATGGAAACTCCTTCCTCACACTTGGGATGGAGATGCAGATATACAAAGGTGACTGACACGTTTTTCCCACCACACTGCTACTGATTCTAGCATGATAATAAGTAATTATAGTTGGTTATGATAATAATGATGATGATAGCAATACAAGTATGAACCAGAGTGACGAGCAAAGTATGCAAAAGGACTTGCTACTAGGGAAAAACATCAGAAACATTCTGGACACCTCGTCCAATCCATTTAACCTTTGGAAATATATTTTATTCAAGCAAAATTTAATTCAAGCAAAACCCACACCTGATTCTTGTTTCAGCAAATGTTCACCAAAAGCCCTTCTTATTATGGTCCCTTAAGTGGAAAGTTGTTTGAAGGATCTTTAGAGAGTGTGGGTGTGCTTTGCCGGACCTCAGCCCAGGTACAGAGTCCCACTGTAACTGAAATACGTAGGCACTTGTGGCAAGTTGCAAAAAGTATGTCCTTTTTAGTTAAAAATCAATGGGCCTCAGTTTATTGGGCTTTCCTGAGGTTGATGTTAGGTTGCCATACTGTTTCGTTGTATTTAATTAAACTTTTGGTGAAATAAATGACATGCATATACGCATTTATGCACACATAAAAATATACATTGGCCAAGGAGCCTGTGGAGGTTATCAGGTGGTGGTGGTGGCAGAGTGGTACTGAAAGCCTGGTGCTTTTAGGACTATGATAGAATAGGTCTTACCAACTGTTTGAAGTCAAGGCCTCTGGGATAGTCTGGACAGTTTGTGTCAACTATAATTCTGTTTGTACAATGACCCCAAGCGTTTTTCTTAAAATCCACCAATTTCTGTGTTTGGATCTTCAAGCTCCTGTTATAATCCTGTACAGTAAATTCAGCTATTGAATTTAGGGAGAATATAAGGCTTTGTGGCTTCAGAATTCCACCTAAGGAGATTAATCTGAAAAAACTCTTTTCCATGGTTATTTTTATCCTGTTCTTTGTTAGAGAAAATATGAAGGAAAAATGTGTTTCTAAAATGTATTCCCAACTATAATAGTTGTTACAAAGCAGGGGCTTTCTTTTTTAAACTCTAGACTATGTTCTTCCAAGATTTTTTTTCTGGCATTTGTTACTTGAAAAAGAAAAGATGGGAGTGACAGAAGGAGATGATGAGAAATAGATGAGAACTAGATCTTAACAAATGGAAGAACTCCTTAGGAGCAGTACACTTTTCACCTCTGGGTGCCACTGTTCAACTGTTTCTTGTGCAGTGACCATCTGCTTAGAAGTCCAGCTCTTATTGGAGAAAAATTCCCCGAAAAAAACTGTTAAAGAGATACTGCCTATATCTCTGGATAATCAGGAAACAAGTCTCTGATGTATGGATGTAAGTTATTCACTGTTCTGATATGCTATTTACATAGTGAACAATGAAACAGTAAACAGTCCACGTTTGTTTAGTTTAATGAGTGAAGTAGTCTGATGGTTTATTTAAAACTTTTTTTGTCTCTTTAGTTAGAGGTGTAAATGTGAGTCTCCTTTTTTCCCCTGTATAAGTGAGTACTAGTACAGATTTATTAAGTACGCGGACTTACTGTAACCATCCAGTTGATTTAAACAACTTTTACAATATCAACAATAATTTGCTTTATTGTGCACAACCTACTTAATTCAAAAATCTATTGACTGATATAATTTCTTTTCAACTGCTGTGGAACTGTTAATATTCAGAGCAAAATTAATTGCAGTCTGTGTATCCAGCTGTTCCACCAGATTAATTATATTGTGACTGTTTCTCCTAGAAGCTCTGCCAGGGCAACTCATTGCTAAATGACACTAGACCTCTTCTCTGAACTGTACTATGGTTTTAATTCCAGTCAAACGGGAATCTTCTATGAATGAAATCAAGTGTGTCATTTTACTCCTTCTTTCCTATAAGGCTGTGTTTTGTGCAACATGTTCAAAATCATAACAATTCCAATTTAGGCTGTAGTGGTATGTACCTTTTCTCACCCCAGGAGGAACACTGCTGCTGCCTTGCTCATACCTTCACTCTAGAAGTGTACTTCCTGCACCCTACTAGGTACTGCAGCCTATCAATGGAAGCCAGCACAGCCTTTTCATATCTGCTCAGAGACAATGGAAAGTTCCATGATAGCTTTATAAACAGGGATGGCTGTATTTAGTTCTGTTCAATAGTTCTCTGTATGTTCTATACATGCATTTATTCAAAGTTGTGGAGGAAAAATTCAGGCTATAACATCTGTTAAAAATTAATTTCAACTTTGTCCCAGATTTGTACATTTTTTCTATCCAATTTCATTGGAAAATCCCAAATAAATAGAGCACTTAAAAATAAAAGAATTTAAGTTTATCCTGGGAACGCACGGTTCAGGTTTTGGAAGGGGAAACATGTAATAAAATGCTGCTCAGATGAAACTGGTAAAGCTGTAAAATACGTAAGTGGAAACTTTGAGGAAACTGGCAATGAGAAACTGGAAATCAAGCAGTAATTTAAGTTTCACACAACCACCCTTTGCATGTGTGAGTACAAAGGAGAGACTAGGCACAACTGTGAGTCAGAGCTCTCCTCTCAGGAACTGAAGGGACAGAGATTCCCAGCATCTGTTTCCTTAACTATCACCCAGAGGATACTGGTGGTAAATCACAGTGAGTAAAAATAGAATCAGAAAACGAGCTCAAAACAAACGAGGTACTGTATTTTGCAGTACTGTTGCAGTAAGTCTGTATCCAGCTCAGCTTGCTTTCATCTGTGTTCAAATTGGATATGTCAGATCACATTCACTTCTAAACAAATTGTTATTAAAACCACAAGCATGGATAATTAGGATGTCCCACAGAATAGCCAGCCAAATTTGATGCCTAAATGGGAGATTTATCCTGCTCACATATTTTAATGAATGCATCAATGTCATTGTTGTAGAACACGATGGCCAAACCCTTTGGTGGTGTTAATCGCTGCCCTTCTTTTGAAGCAAATGGGCCTACGTCGAATTGAATCAACCCCAGTACAGCCAAGAGACTCCAGCTGGAAGAGTGAGTTTCTATGTGTGAATTATTTTAGGTGTCCCATTGATCTGCACATAATTTCCATGTCATCAGTGAAGGCTGAAGTAATGATACTTTGCCTTGAAGGGCTCAAGTGAAATTTAATTAGAGTACTGTGAGTTCTGAATCTGGAAGACACATATAGTTAGAAGGAATTCTTATCAACCATAAGAGTTCTGAATTATTACTTGAACATCAAATGTTTAAAATAATATTTTACCCATTTATTAAACTTGGTATGTTAAAAAAAAAATTCAAAGACCAATATGGAAACAACAAGTCTTACTTGCTGTAAATAGCCTTGGTATTAGGTACGGGAATATAACGTGACTCTTGGACTCCTGAAGCAAACCCCAACCTTTTATTTTAGAAATACATTTATTTATCTATAAATAATATGAGATATCCATGGAATAAAATAATATTTTAGTAAATGCAAGTAACAGATTTCAAGAAATATAGCTGTTTCAATTAATTAGATTTTCAGTAAGAGAAGTTAATATTTAGCAACATTGGTCCAGTAAGTTACTATTGACAACTGTTAGTGACTACCTTCAATATTTACTATTGTCAAGAGAGAATAAAATTTTATATCCTCTTCTAGTGTTTTGTCTCCTCGTATTTTGAGAATATACCTTTCCAGTCTTGCTTTATTCATTATAAAAAATCATTTAGTATTATTTCCAACACAAGATGTTTTAAGAAAAGCCTTTTCTTCTACAGAAGTTAATAATTTTAGTAGCAGTAGCCTTAAAAATTATTGTGGTTGAGGAATATTTCATAAAATGTTAAAAAGCTGACAAAAAAGACAAAAAGTCATATATGCAAGTAATACTAAGAATGAACAAATGTTGGTTAAGAGTTCCCAAGCAGAAAAAGAAAAGCCTTACAACAAGGATCACCAATCCTGCTATCTCCTATTACTGTTATATAGAGATTTAAATCAGTATCACAAACAATGCAATAGCAAATTAGCAATGGTGCTATTCGAGAGAATTTAGAGAATTTAAATTATCTGAATCTCCAATTATATAGAATTTAAAATTCTGAAAAAAAAAATTCCTGTTTGAATCTGAAACTGGCAAGCTTAACAAAAACTCTCATCTAACCATAAGTATCTGCAATTTATAATTCTTATCTTTGCTTTACAGTGCACTTAGTCAAGTGTTCCTGTTCTTTAGTTTATCACAGTTACCTTTCCAAGGCAGTTTTCTTTCTTGGTATTTATATAGTTTAGAATCTGGACCTTGAGGTGAAGAGTACTTTATAAAAGAAAATATTTATTATATTTTTAGCCAGGTTAAAAGATTTCAATTAATTTTTATGTGGTATTTTGTTTAATTAGAATCAGGGTTCCACATGTTCTTACGCTACATGCTGTTACACTAACATTAGCATTGGCACAGAGATCTTCCTCTTGAAGAATTTGTGAACAGATTTCAAAGTGACTCGTTGCTGTTGTAGCCATCACGTCCCATGACTTTATGATGTATCACATTGAATAACCAGCATATTGAAAGGCAGGAAAACACAACTGAACAATATTCAAAAGTCCCTTCGATGTAAAGATCATCCAGCTCCATTCAGTCCCCTGTGCTTACTTCAGTTTGTGATGTCATAATTTCTTATGATTTTTTTCCAGTAGTATGAGAGTCATAAAGCCTGGGGAGTGGGCGAGTGCACTGGCTGTTTTGGGGGCAGGTGGCATTTTGCTTCTCTGTGCCATTTGGCATTTGGTTTCCACCTCATGTCTTGACTCATTCTCTCAGAAGCTTTAGCAACTGAAACATCTGATATGTTCAGTGAACATCATACATGTTTTATCTCATACCTGCTGCTGACAAAAGGTGTGAGTGACAACAAGGGACACATGGGGCAAACACAGCACCAGGTAAATGAGGTTAGGCCAGAATATTTTTGTTGTCTGTACCTAATTTTCTTGATTTAAAAAAAAAAAAAAGTGCCCTTTACCTACATTATCTATATTTTTAGTATAGCTAACTTATTAATACCCAAAGCAGCCCCCACCCAAACAATGGCAGCAGTTCTATTTAGCAATGAGGAGAAAACCCTAAGAATTTAAGGCCAGTAACAATGTACAATTTCCTATGCTTTTCAAAAGAGCTGTGATAAGCTCAGTGATTTTTCTGTGCTTTCTTCCCCTGAACATGTAGACAGCAATGCATTTTTGTATTTATGCTGCCTGGTTTACTATTGTAGCTCTGTTACTGGAATACAGGAATTTGCTGAGTCATTCAGCAATGTTTTACAACACCCATTTTCACAATGTACTTGGTTAAAAAGACTGTATGACTGGAAAGCTCCTCTCATAGCTCCAAGATGAAATGACTAGACTTGTCCACAGATTGTTTTGTCACTGGAGGCAAGGCTTAATGAAACTGTTGTCTATGGTTTGGTAGGACTCTTTGTAAGCAATGCAGCTCACTATTTCTTGTTTTAAATGGGTGTCTAGATTTTAGAAGTACTCTTAAGTATATGTTGAATTAGTTTTGTGTATATATGCACGTTATATATAAAATATATGTATAAAATATAACTATATAAATATATATGTATAACCAATATGAAAAATTATGATAGTTTCTGAAATATGTGTATGCTAATGGAAGGTGGATACAATCTTAATACAAAATAGAATGATGTCTAGAAATTCAGATACAAAAAAAAGCAAAATACCCATTGGTGTGTTCTCTCTTAGAGAGAATACTTTCACAGGAGATGAGTGACAGTATTAATACTGATGTTGAAGGTCTTGCAGCTCTCCTGCTCTCTTACTAGGTCCTCTGCTACAGGTGAACAGGAAAAGGATTGTCCTAAAGTTGTAGGAGGACTTTTATCTGCTCGGTAGTAAAGACTGTAGCACAGGTACTGGTACAAATAAAGGCATCACCCTTTCCAAGAAACAGGAATTTTGCCATGGACTTTCCTGGAAACAAACAAACACCCATGAAAAACCAGAAGCCAAACCCTGCTCCATAACAGGTTTTGGTTTTTTTTTTTTTCATGTTGGTTTGTCTTTTTCCTCTTGGAGCTTAGTTTTAAGCTTCTTTTAGTTTTGATCTGTATTATTAATTTAATAATAAAATAAGTAAATTTGCATACACATATTACTAAATTTCACCTGTGCAGACAAAAGACTAAGGGGTGACCACATGCCAAGGGAGACTGGTATTATCAGCCTCCTCTGCTGTTAATACCAGTGAAATTATCTCTGTGACCTGACATAGCAGCTCACCACTGTTAAGAGAGAGATGTTATTCTCCTGTGCCTCACGGCAGCTTATTCTCTGCCTGCTACAGTGTGCTTTTGTACTGCTGACTTTGTGGCAGCTGAAATGCTCATTCCTTCTCTCTCTGTAACTAAGGATAGCTTTTGGTGAGGAATTGGGAGCTGCTGGTAGTGACTTAGATGGCCTTTCTGAGGCATCAAGTAAGCACCAGAGCTGATAGGAAGGAGAAGGAAGGATCATTTAGCCAGATGCAAGAGCTGAGGGAAGGGAGCAGGGAGATTTGCAAGGTCAATGAGAGAAAGGGGAGACAAGATTTGTCTTTTTTGTACTAGGTATCGTACGACACTGTAGATTCTCCCACGTAGAACTTCAACTACACTGTCACCTAAGTGGTTCTGTAGAAGTTAGTTATTTTTTTTTAGCAAGTTGATACAAAAGCTACTTAAAACTATTGGAGTTATGCATGAGAAAATCTTTAGTTGCCTAACACCAAATCATACAGGCTGTATTCAGTTCTGAAGTAAATTTTCCTCTGGCTCCAGTTTTACTGGCAAATGTTCAAGAATAAGTAGAAATCCAAGTGTCAGATTTGGTCAGTAGCCAGTATTTTATAGAAATACACATGTAGAAAATCAGGAAAAGAGTCTAGCTTGAAAAAGGCACAGCTGGAAGTTGCATCTCTAAAAAGTCCCTCTACTGAAAAGCCAAAGTGGTCTTTATGTGGTGTTTTCTTGTTTGGAAATATGAAAGCTTTGCATGTGTATGTTTCTTTCAGTTTCCACTTATGTGGCTGCCTTTGAATGGGAAAACAGTCTGTGATCCTAACATTCCTGAAGTATGTCTTTTTATCCTCACAGGGTGGATTTGTACTATCATGTCTGCTCCTGGACATTTTCTTGTCCTTTTAACAGCCTACTCTATGTTACAGCTCATTTACACTCAGCTAATAAGGAAGTTTAATTTCTTTCTTGTTGTTCAATAGGCACACTTGTTTGCAGCACACTGCTAGATTTTTTTTTATATGAACATCAATTCCCTTCTGAGCTTTACACACACAGTACTTTTTGCTCTCACACTGCTGTTCTTTATAATAATTATTTTAACCAAACTTTTGGGAGATAAAGTGCCATTATCTCAGTTTTACAGATGCAAAACTGAAGCGTGTAGAAAAAAGAGATTTCAAAATAATTACTAATTCTAAGAACGTGGCTTGACAGTACTGGCTTGTTATTTCCGAGTATCTGGTATTATTATAGCACTTGTTATGTAATAGCAGTAGTAACATAGTAGCGCCTTCAAAGCACTGTTTCCATTGATTTAAAGTACGCCTGTCCTTCATGAAGAACACACATTTGGTGATCACTTACAAAAAAATAGCTTTGAGTGAGCTGCCCAGTGTATGAGGACTTGGTAAGTCAATGATAGCATCTAGCTCTTTAGGGCAGGTTTCAGCTACATTATTCAAGAAATTGTTCATTCTGTTTCTACTAACTTTTAATTCTTTTAATTACATTTTAATTATTCTAATTACATAGCTTAGTCTACATAATGTAACAGATATTTCTGGTTGGGGCAGATAAGAAGGTCTGAAGTGAGAGATGCCAAACATTACAGGAAAGCTTATGAAACATCAACCCAGGCATCATTAAAGTGGTTATTTGTTTCATGGCTGACCAGGAGCTTACTAAGTAGAGAATCTGATTTGAAGAGACTTGTGAGATCCTGAAAGTATTTCTGTGAATATCAGACTGAATGGGACAGCATTCAGATATTTACAGAAATACTTTCAGGATGCTGAATGCTGTCTCATTCAGTCTGACTCACCATAGTGGCTGGACTCCTACAGTGCTGAAGTTGTATTGCACATGAACTTTCACTGTAACTCCACACTAGGAACACACCTGAGCTTTTCTGCTTCGCATAACAAATGAAGTAGTGGTCTTCTCTGAAGACTAAAAAGCCTTCTATAAAAATTCTAGCACAGAGCAGCTCCAAGCAATGTGGTCGGATAGGGATCCTGAGGAACAATTTATCTAAAGTACTTTTCTTTCAGTCCCTACAGTCGTCTCTCATTCCCACCTGACATTCTCGTTCTCTCTGCTTATCAGCATGCTCCTAGGTATTACAATGACTTTTGCTTTACTTAGTTTATGGAGGAATTGAGAGTTAAAAGTCTTGTTTAGCTGTTGAAGGATGATATTTTTCAGTGAATAACAGTCAGATGGATCTGTGTCTTGTGTACTAAATTCTATCACAGTGGCTGCTACCTGTAGACTCTCTCATGAGAACTGTTCATGCTTGATGAAATCAATGTTTGTGGTGATTTGGAACAGCCTGTAGATTTTATTTTTATTTGGCTTCTGTTTAATTTGTTTTCTGCATGCATACACAAACTATAAAAATCTATTTATTTCAAGCAGTCACAAACCGAATGGGAGGAAATGTTTCTATCCAAAACTTAATCCACAAAGGACAGTTGGGTCAAACAGGTTTTTTTTATCTAGCTATTTATAGTGACTGAATGTTATATGAATATGTCTTCTAGGAGCTGTTTATAGACTAATGGTTGAATCCAGCCCTGATGGAAATATATAGAACTCTGCTGGCCACATTCAGTTATAACAGGTCTGGAACTGGGCCATTCAATTCAGTAGATTAGTGCAGGATGTAAATTGGTGTTGAATTTGATTCACTGTGGTTATTAGGTGTGTGAATATGAAGAAAATAGAGTCTTGTGGAAAAATATTAACAGCTGAAAATCAAAAGCAGTATTTCCATTGGGCATTTCTCTAGTAGGTGTTCTATGAAGCATTGATAATACACAATTAATTCTCTAAATGCAGCATGTGCACTCTTTTTTTTAATCAGGGGTTTGAATGTTTGTGAGGGTCGACTTCTGAGTTTGCTGAGTATACAGATGACTTTGGGTCAGCCCTGTCTGATAAACATTGTGGATCCAAATTATACAATTTCAACACCTTATTTTGATATATAACTGAACATTTTTGTCAGGAATGAGGTGTGTGTGCAGCAAATGTATTTATATGTAGGTGCATTTCCTAAGAATCGAACCCCCATTTCTCCATTCTAACTGAATTGGAGAACAGTCTTTCATTTCTTCAGTCTACAAGCTTATGCCCCTGTAGTTAACTGCATTGATAATTGGCTAAGATGGAGTATTTCTGGGGAAATGGTAGAAATGTTGACAGTAAATGATTACTCAACTTTCATTCTTGCTGGGTTTTTGAGAAAGAATAAAAGGATATGACTATTATGTTGTATTTAAGTGTACACCTATATAATCAGTACTCTGTAACTAGGCTCAGAATCTGTTCAATGGTATCCAACTTTTTTTTCCCAATTATTACAGTACTATTTTTAATGAAAAGGCATAGAACATCTTTATGGATAAGCAATAATGGGTTTTCTTTGCTGTATTTTTAAAGCAAATTGTCAACAGCTGTGATGTAAAATTGGTTATTTCCTGGCAGTTAACACTTAAGTTTCCCATAATAAGACTTGTTTTCCTAGCAAACTGATGCCTTGGTGCTGTAGGATTAAAATTCTAAATCATCTCAATGAAATGCCTGTTTCCATTTTTAATTGTTGAAGTCAGAAAGGGAGTAAAACTACATAATTGCAAATAGGGTTTGATTTCAATTTAAAGAGAAAACTGTCATCTTAAATCAAATAACTCCTGGGAGCCAAGATAATTTTCAAAAGACAGCAACTTTGAACACACATCCCCCTCCCCCCCAACCCAACTTCAAGTGATATATATTTATAAAGAGGAAAATAATTTTCAGTTGAAGAATAGTCTCTAGAGATCACTACACTTCCACAGTAAAACAATTCTCAGCTTGAATCCAATCCAACTTCATAGCTGTCTACTGTCCTAGCATTGTACCCTTATCAGTTAAGATACTGATTATTTCCCCTTTGACCGTATTATCTGATTCAGATGATGTCAAAGCAAATTTAAGTGATTAAACATACAATTATTGGACATTTGATGTCATCAGGTGGCAAGGTTCACTTTTTCCTACTGTTCATTTATAATGCTATTGTTAAAGTACAGTAGAAGTTTTTCAGGCTTGGTTTTTTTTTGGTGACCTTAAATTGTGCCTTTGATATAAATACGGTTCACACTTACTCCTTTCATGAAGCAAAAGAAAAAAAACCGAAACCCAAACCACTTTATGTTGTGAATGTGGCTTTTTACACTTTGACTTAACCTTTAGAAATGAAAAATACAAGGTAAAAAGGTAGATATGTTAGAAAATACTCACCTGGATTGCTCCATTGATTTTTTTTTTTAAAGGGAAAGCCAATACAGTTGCAAAGTGCATTCATTAGCACTAATGGTATGTTTCTAACACCAGTGCTCCAGGAGTCTTCCTCTCCTTCTACTTTATTTTTTAATCATTACAGTACAATATTTACTAAAAAATAAACAACTCTTTTTTTTTCTATTTTTCTATGTTTTTTTAAGAGTAAATAATTACTTTGGTGTTACATGAAGAAGTAACATTTATGTTACATTCCTATTGTTTTTCTGCAAAAGATCATAACAGAGAATCAGAACCCATAATTAACTGTTCTTGGACTGTAAGAACGTGTTTGGGAAAAAAAGGAGCACCTTTAGGCACCAGCATGGTAGAACACATTCTCATTTTGGTTTTATGCCCATTGGAATAGCGCTGGACAGTATATAGAAAACTTAAGCTGAGAGTGGTTTACATTTCACCTTTGAAGTATTTGGATTGACAGAGTAGTGTAGAGCAGTCTCTAGGAATACCTAGGGATCAGCAAAAGTCAATAGTAAATGCTTAGGGACACATTTTTGAGCAGAACTTAACCCAGACATATACAGAAGAAGTTGTTATTTGTGTATGGATACTAAAGTGCAGCAAAAGTTGGAATTATTTTGGAACATGATCCAAAGCCTTTGAAATCAATAGTTTCTTTCCTTGGATATTGAACTGCTTCAGATCAGTAGCAACTTCAGATTTAAGTCTCCTTCAAATCACAGTACCATCAGCCAAATGCTTTCCTAGCATTGCTGAAACATTGTTTCAACACTGATTTGTAGGAGAAAGAAACCACTCAGTGAATCAGTGCAACCACTTCCTGAACATTTTAATTTTACGGGAAAAAGAAAATAGTCATAGGATACTGAAAACAATAGGCTCAGCAGCTTTTTGCTGGGGGAAGTCTGACAATAATGGGCTTTGATTTAAATACTGTTATGCAGAAGTAATTTGTCTTTCTTTAGGAAATCTAAGAAAACAAGGAAAATGCTACTGAAGTTTCATCTGATGTTTTTTCCCATTCAGCTTTATGGCGTCAGATTTATGATGTGTTTGTATCAGAGATATAACGGTGAATCTGAAATGTGTCCTTGCTGAATATTGCCCTAAAGTACAGAATATTTATCTTTTTTTTTTTAATGAAAAAATAACAAACACAAAACCCCACAAAAAAATAACAAACCCTAAAAAAACAAACCAGAGAATCAGGATGCTTTTTACCCCATTTAAGGTTATATTCTCTAGAAAATTTAAAATAAATTCTGGGGATGAAAGTCCAGAACTATATTATATCCCTATTACTGAATCACACAGGATCACAGAATATAAGGGGTTGGAAAGGACCTCTGGAGATCATGTCTACTCCCCCTGCCAGAGCAGGATCACCTAGAGTAGGTTGCACAGGACAGTGTCCAGGTGGGTTTCAAATGTCTGCAGAGATGGAGACTCCACAGTCTCTCTGGACATCCTGTTCCAGTGCTCTGTCATCCTCACAATAAAGAAGTTCCTCCTCGTGTTTCGGTGGAACTTCCAATCCCATTGCCTCTTGTCTTGTCACTGGTCACCACTGAAAAAAGTCTCACACCCACCCCTGAAATATTTATAAAGCATTGATAATATTCCCTTTCAGTCTTCTCTAGGCTAAAAGTGCCAAGTCCCTCAGCCTCTCTTTGTAAGAGTGATGTTCTAGTCCCCTAATTATATTTGTAGCCCTTTTTTGTACCTGCTCCAGTAGCTCCAGGTCCTTGAACAAGGAAGATCATAGGTCTGATCTTAGATGAGATGTAACAGATCCTCTGGGAATGATAAAAAATTTTAATAACTTAAGTCAGAAATAATCTATAAATATTTAAATTTGTGAATTGTTTTAATACTGAATATTAATTGTTAATGAGGAAAAGAGAACTTGGGAACTCCATATCAGGATCCATTTCTGTTAATATAAATCAAATAGGTTTTACAAAGGCTTATGTTACATTATGCTGATCACTGTCATACTTAGACTTGATTATTCATGTTCATATGTCTGATCTCTCTAAGAACATGAAAATTCTTGTAGTATTGCCCCTGCTTATCTGTCTGTGGTGCAAACTAAAAGTTTGCAATTCAATGTTACTAAAAGTTAAATCTTCTAGTAACAGGTTACATGATTTTGAAAGACTGGCCTATATGATGACAGATGAAATTAAATGTTGATAAAAGTAAAGCAACTAACATGGGAAAACCCCCACATTTTCAGCTTGATATAAGCAGAGATGATCTTTGAATTTATTATTACCATTCGAGAGAGAGAACTTCATCACAGTAGACTTATGATAGCTCTGTGAGGACATCTGAGTGCTGGGTAATGGTTACATTGAATAAAACATTAGCGATTATTAGGAAAGGAATAGGAATCAAGCATTGTCAAAACCATTGTGCAGTCATATCTTCAATACTTGTTTGCATTCTGACCTCTTCAGCTAATATTCACACAGTTGAACCAGAAAAATCATAAAATAAGACAACAATGACAATAAAAGAAATAACTAAACAGATTAGGGTTCTTCAGCTAGGCAAACAGGCAGTGAAGGGAAGTATGATAGATGTCTGTAAAATCTTGAGAAGCAGGGAGAAGAGGAATAGGTAGCAATTGTTTCTTGTAATGCAAAAATAAGGGGCCATGAAATTATTGTAAAGGCTTAAAAAAGGCAATACATTTTCAAAAAGTTTAGTTTGGATGTGAAACTTTTAGTCACTGGATGTTGTGGAAGCTAAATTTTACCTTGGTTTAGACAGCAGTTAGATATGTATGTGGAACAAAAATTCATCAAGGGCTGTTAAACACAGATATTACTGCTAGCTCAGGAAGTCTCTTCCACAAATTGCCAGAAGCTGGAAGAATGTCCAAGGAAAGTATTGCTGTGTAATTGCTCTGTTTTAGTACTTTTCCCTAGGTACTTGCTATTGGCTTTTGCTGGAAACAGTGTAGGAGGCTACTTGCTATTCTTATAATCTGCCGTGAAAATATCCAGCACGCCTGATAAGTATTTTCCAGTGAAACTCAAAAATCAACATATTCACAATGGGAGTAACACTTAGTCTG
Source organism: Gallinula chloropus (assembly GCF_964237585.1). Classification (NCBI taxonomy): domain Eukaryota; kingdom Metazoa; phylum Chordata; class Aves; order Gruiformes; family Rallidae; genus Gallinula; species Gallinula chloropus. The sequence continues at coordinate 24,322,676 of NC_140090.1, read as the reverse complement.
CAGAGATATCATGGTTCTAAATATTGTCTGCCAAGTGCTTTTATGTCCTATAATTAAAAGTTTGTGTATGCTTGTGTGTGTGTGTGTGTGTGTGTATAAATATACAGATGTGTTTACACACATACGTAGGTGCATGTACATGCAAAAACACCTACGTATATAACCTTATTGCCATTTATTTAATCTGTGATGATATGACCGTATTTGTTCTTCTTTAAAAGCATCCATAAAGATGTGCTTAAAATTGCAATTTGAGCAGTTTCATTGAACTCAAATAACCTTTCATGTTTTGCTGAAGTAGGGTATGAGTGTGTACACTGGGCATTATTATTACCGAAGGCAAAGTGACTCACTCTTAGTTGCCATTTCTGTATCTTGTTACTATGCTTTGTTCTTTTTCTTAGAAGTAAAAAGATATCAAATCAATTTTCAGTTGGACATTCACAAGCATTTCCAAATAACCATGATTTCTGGCCTATATTGTCTGTGTAGATCTCTTTAGTCATGGCCAAATTTATAATCTGACCCCTCAAACTCTTACTCTGGTAATGTTCTTCATTGACTTAGTGGTTCAGTCAGTGAAAGTTTGGTGAACAAGGCCCTAAATGTCCCTGTGTCACAGCTGTCTACCCACTTCAGTGTGAGCATAGAGTACATGCTGCTGCTGTAAGATCACAGATGAGGACTTCTGGTAACAACAGTCCTGATACTGAAGAAAAGCTATCAAGGAGTATTTAGAGGAGTGTCCTGCAATAAGTACAATGTTTTTGAAAGGATCACTTCAAAATATACCTTTAGCATTTTTAAATTAAGTTAAATTATTTATTATCTCTGGGACAAAATAGCAGTATGAAAACAAAGAGGGAAATCACACAAAACTACCACTTTTTAGTTTCTTGGACTTTTTTGTTCCTCCTGTTTATTTGTTGAATTTTACATGTTGCAGATCAAAATACTGTTCTGAATTTAGAAAATCAGCTTCACTGCAACATGCAATGAAAAAATCCCTGTATGAAACATATGATGTCATGAATGTATTTTAAGACACTTTAATTTAAAAAAATCCTAGGATACAAAGCTTCAGGAAGTGTCTTCCATTAAATTCACTGAATTCTTCCACTTATCAAGAGTTTATTGCCTTATAAATGTTTTATTAAGTAATAGATTTGCATTTCTTTAGTTAATGACCAAGAGGCCAAATCTTTGCCTTTTTGTTCTGTTTGGGCAGGATTCATACTGTGTCACTTCAGGCACTTTTGTAAAACTATCACTTCAGAGATAAGCACTTCTATGGGGTGATTACTGAACGAAACTGAGCCTTAGATGTGAAGTTGTCCGGATGGAGCAGATGGTTGCTTTTAGGTTTTCATACATTGTGTGTTACAATATCAGAAAATTGAATATTGAAAATATCCCCAAATAATCTGATGCATGAAGGTTCACAGGTACGGCTGGCTGTGTGTTTGCGGATGACCGTGTCACTGTGTAGCACACCCTGGTCCAATGGTAGATCAGAGACAGTGGATACAGTAGAAAGACTTTCAAAAGAAACAACCAGTCCTGAAAGCCTTTATTCAGAAGCCTACTCCATTATCGTACAAGACAAGGAAATACCTTCATATTCATTTAGCCAGACTGCCTGTCTTTTATTCCACCTGTCAGTGGAACACATAATTTTGGTGTCAAGGCCTTAACATCTTTTAGAGGACATAGCCACATGATAGCTTATGAGAGTTGCACATTTATACAGTGAGAAACAAAAGAAGATACTAAACCTTTTTTGGAGTGGTGTACCAGATGTTGTCTGGATCCAACACTTGAATCCCTAAGGAAAAAAGTAATCTCCACTGAAGTAAGTGTGTATCTGCTTGCTGCTTCTCCTGCTATGATGGATAGTTACAGGAAATAAACTGACTCAGCAATGATACAATGAATCACACTCCCTTCCCTACTCCTACTTCCTCCTATTTAGAATTGGTAGATAGAGACTCCGATTAAAACCTACTGTCTAGTTACAAACTATAACACTGATTAAATGGATTGTTTTGCCAAGGGAGATGTAGCTGAATTGCCCATTTTTCATTCAAATCTTCAAGCTTAGAGAAGTAGCTTCCAGCTCTAAATATATTGAATCACCATTAACCCAATGAAGAGGGTAGGAACACAGATACACACTTCTTATTAGATGAGCAGCTTGTCTGATAATATGAACAATTAAATAGTGGTGTTTATTTAGATCCATTTAAAATTAATTTGATTCTACATGTCAAGGTCTTAATTAAACTTGAAGGAACAAAAAATCAAGGTACCCATGTTTAAGTGTTTGTATAGGTCTGATAAGGGCCCACTATGCAAATACTGTACATAAATAATTGGTCAAAAAAGAAAAGGCAGAGAGTCTCATAAGAAATCAGACTTACCAGAGTTATTACTTGTTCACAGTTGAATAGAAGCCAATCCCACAGGAACCAGTAAGGGAACCCTGTTCATTTCACTCTGTAAAATGGTCACAATGTTAAAGTAAAACAAAAAGCTTTGAGAACAAAAGACAATTCATATACAGTGTAAGAGTGCTGACTTTTGCTTTGTGGAATACATTTCAGGTAGGAAGAAATTGCTTTGAAAAAATACCTAAATTTTATATTTACAGCTCTATTTTTTTCCATTAGTATTCATTTTGGGTTTCTTTAGTTGTCCTGGTTCTGGCCAGGCCAGAGTTGATCTCCCCAAGCAGACAGCACAGGTAAGCTGAATTAGCCTGGGCTGTTTCCACATCACCTGACATCACTACCCCATAAAAGGGGCTGGCTGGGGAGGGATGGGGTGTATCTGGAACAGTTTGAGTGTGGTTGGGGTATTGGGTTGCTTCTTGTATTGTGCAACACACTGTGTTATCCTTGGGCTGCTAAGGTACTCTTATCACTGGGTGTAATTTGCCATGGGCTGTTATTGTTCCCCTTTCACAGTGATTTTGTCAGTACACTGATCTTGTCCTAACTCATAGCGGCTCTGTCTGCTTCTCTGGGAGTGAATGAGTGGTGTGTGGTGCTCAGCCACTGTATGGGGCTGAACCACCGTATTGGTACAGAACAACATTGCAATGCATTAAAAGAGAATTAAGTGGATGTATTTGTGCTCTAGTCATTAATTTTTAATGTAACTCTCCAAATTTATAACAGCTTTGACAAGGGTTCATAGTTTTAAGGCTAAAATAAATGCTTATGATTATCTAGTTGGACCATAGACCATTTCCCTTGGTGATTCCTCATTGACTCTGACTTCTGGCTGAACTACAGTAAAGTTTATAGAAAGATAGTAGTAACAGAATATGAATAATTTGCACAATTTTATTTTATAATCCTTAAGCACCTTGTATGGTTTTCACATGCCTGAATGTTTCCATTGTGTCTACTGCTGAATATATGAATAAGCGCGAGGATTCAAGTCTTACTTCATCATTCAATGGTTGTTATTTGTTGTTAATTCTTAGCACAGAGTCCTAAAACATGTGCTTGAATGAAAAAAAAAAAACTATGGCAAAACTAATAAAAGAACCACTTTATGTGTGTTGATTCTGGCCCCACCCACTCACTCTCCTCAAAATACTGCCTCCATTAAGGTATTTAAATGACTGGTGTGTTTTCCAGCACTCTTTATGAGATTTGAATGTGTGGGGAAACTACATGAAAGGAAATCTCTTTTAAAATAGCAAAACATGAAAGATAAACATACTTCCTAATGCTAAAGAGGATATGGTATGGGTACCCATGGGCTTTTCGGGATAGCAAGGAAAACAGTTAATGTCGTAGCCAAATGTAAACTGAATTTACCTACTTATGTTTAATACTATGTAGCAGCAATTTATTCAGCAGTGTGAGAAATCATGTAGAGTCCTGTATTCTTTGTGGCTTTGCGCTAAAGATATCAAATAAGAGGCCTTAGAAATCAATGCAGTTTTTGGTGTCAAAGGTACAGGACATGAAGAAAATGGAGTTTCATTTGGCAAGATTTTGGTGGGAAAGCATTTCATTAAAATAATACTGCTCAAATTGATGAAATACTACTTAGTGTAGGGAGAAAACTTAACAATTGTGTAAAGTGGTATTCTCCTTTAGGGTGGAGTTTTAAGGAAGAATTGTGGTCATGGGAACATGTTATTGCTCTTTCTGTAACTGAGAAGGAAAATATCTTGTGGCATCTAAACTAATGAGTGACAGTACCATGGTATGCCTGAAGTTGAGCTTATACTCAAATCAAGAGGTACTTGAAAGCAACTGTGGTTTTGGACTTATTTGGTTTTGACATTGCATTTGGACTCCTGAAAGGCTGGAAGTTCGAGTTAGGAGGAGGATATTAACGTTTATGTTGGAGTCACATTGTCCTTTAATGTCTGTCTGAAAGGTAAGGAGCAGTAAAGGTTTTTCCTAAATTCAGGCCCGTAGACCTTGTTATGGAAGATAGTGATTGTAGCTTCAGGTCTTTCAGGTGTGTATTCACAAGTTTATGTGTTAAAAGATTTACACAACAACACATCCTCAAAAACAGTTATGTTAATTTAGTAGGGAAAATCCTATTGAAAATTACCATGACTAGTAAGATACTAATGCACAACACTGAGGAGAGAGAATATTACTTGCATCTTCAAAAATGAGTTTGCCATTTCTGCTTCACTAAGGAGTCATTAAGTGTTGCAATGCAACAGAACTAATTCCTTTCTTCACCACCACAAGCAGTGAAATTTCACTAAGTAATGCTTTCTGTATCGCCTCCCGAGCTTCATGCTGCGGGTGGATACTAAGCTTTGAAATGTTTCTTTTATTTATTGCTTGAAGCTGTGCCTATTGCAAACTGTTTTTCCTTCTGTAGTAATTTTAAGTGAATAAGTGCAGAGATCCTGGCATGTATTCTGCTGGTATTAAAGAGAAGGAGGTGCATGACTTAACTGTTTATCATCATATGACTTTCTGGTGTTTGGGCTGCTCACGATTGTCATTTGTTTTCTTTTGACCTGGCGGCTAATTAACTAAACTTTCCATAAATATTTATTGGTATGTGGGTTATATGTGAAATTCAACTCAATCCAAAAATAAATCTTAAAACTTTGAATGCTTCAGGTCTTAACTGTAAACTCAGCAACAGAGCTTAGCGCACAGTGTGTGCTAATCCCACTCTGATTGGAAGCTGTAAATTTTCATTTCAGCACCACTGGGTCAATTTGAGTTCAGTTACGGTGCAGAATGAAGCAGTTTACATGTTACATTACCACTGCATGCTAATTCATTTTTTCAGTACTGAAGAACTGACTACCAGATGTCATTTGTGGAGGTAGAATGTCAGTGAATATGCAAGTTCTACTGACAAGGTAGAAATACCATTTGGGGAAGTTTTTCAAGAAGTTGAGAACTTTAATACAGATTTTTTTTAACTGATATTTTTATTTTAAGAATAAATTATAATTAATTTTAACAGGACACTTGAAGAATTTCTAATTAATAACATACTTTTAAAGTGTTAATTTGAAATTCAAAATACCCCATCCCCCCAATTACTTGCATGTGACTGAAAAGAGATTTAAGCAGTGTTCACGGTTGCAAAAAGCAGGTTAGATTCATCCCCAAACTTCTGTTTGCATTTTAGTGAAATGATCTGTAGCAAATTTAAAAATTCATGCAAGAAAGACAAATCACTTTCTCAGGCTAAAAATGCATCACTGATAATGCATCATTGTCTTATATACCTTTGTTGTCATATCATAACACTAATACTCAAACTTGGGCATGTCTCAGAGGGTTTAGTAAATCCTGTTTTTCAGTGATTTATAACTGGGGTTTTTTTCATGATTCTGCAGAAGATGCTGCCTACCTCCAACATTGTTCACATCATGTCTTTAGTAACAGGAACCTGTTCATATGTAAATAGGAACTTAAGCTGATTCAGAGGGTATTGATCAGCAGTATGAAGTCTAGCTGAAGGCCAATGACTAGCACTGTATCCTGGGGTCAATAGTGGGCCCAGCACTGCTGAATGTCATCATTAATGATTTGGATTATGAGGCAGAGTATATTCTGAGCAAATTTGCTTATGACACCAAACTGGGAAAGGTGGCTGATACAGGAGGGGGTTGTGCTGCCATCCAGAGGGATCTCAACAAGGTTGGAGGAATGTGTACCTGACAGGTGTACCTGAACCTCAAGGTGTTCAACATAGAGAAGTGGGAAGTCCTCCACCTGGTTAGAAATAACTCCATGCACCGGTATGTGCTGGGGACTGACTAGCTGAAACACAGCTTTGCAGAAAAGGACCTGGGGATCCTGGTGGACACAAAGAAAAGATGGCTTGGGGGGATTTCAGCAATATTGATAAATATCAGAAGGGAAGAGGTAAAGATGAAGCCAGGTTCTTTTCAGTGGTTTCCAGTGACAGTACAAGAAACAATGGGCATAAATGGGAGTCCAGGGGGACAAGTCTTGTTTGAACGAGTGGATGACTGAGCCCTGGGAGGTTGTGGAGTTGGTCTCCTTGCAGGTAGTCAAAAGCTCTCTGGGCATGGTTCTGTGAAACCTGCAGTAGATGACTCTGCTTGAACAGGGGTGTTGGACAAGATGATCTCCAGAGGCCCCTTTCAACTTCAGTCATTCTCTGTGTGAAGTAAACTATCTCTTAAAGTTAAAATTAATCAAAATAACTAAAAATAAAACCCTTCAGTGCCAAAATTGGGGTGTGACTGATGAATAATAGTTGTGTTGCTTCACCAAGTGGGTTTGATGGAATAGTGGGATATGGAAGGGTGTGTTCTGAATATTCATTGGCTTCAATTTCTCATAGAATGGTTTGGGCTGGAAGGGACCTTAAAGATCATCTAGTTCTGATCCCCCCTGCCATGTGCAGCCGCACTAGACAAGGTTGCCCAAAGCTCCATCAGACCTGGCCTTGAACACTGACAGGGAGGGGGGCAGCCATAGCTTCTCTGGGGAACCTGTGCCAGGGCCTCACCACCCCCATTGTGGAGGATTTCTTTCCTATCTCATGTAAATCTATACTGCTTCAGCTTAAGGCCCTTACCCTTCATCCTATCTCTACCTGCCCTTGTAAACAGTCCCTTTCCAGCTTTCCTGTCAGCCCCTTTTAGGTACTAGAAGGCTTCTCTGAAGTGTCCCTGCACTGTTCTCTTATCCAGGCTGAACAGCCTCAACTCTCTCAGCCTGTCCTCACAGGAGAGGTACTCTAACCCTCTGATAATCTTTGTGTCCCTCCTCTGTTCTTACTTCAACAAGTCCATGTCCTTCTTATGCTGGGGGTCCCAGAGCTGGATGTAGTACTCCAGGTGGGATGTTACAAGAGCAGAGGGGAGAGAATCACCTCCCTTGACCTGCTGGTCACACTCCTTTTAATGCAGCCCAGGCTACGGTTGGCTTTCTGAGTTGCAAATGCATGTTGACAGCTCATGTTGAGCTTCTCATCGACCATCATACCTAAGTCCTTCTAATCGGGACTTCTCTCTACCCATCCTGTGTTTGTGCCTGGGGTCGCGCCAACACATGTGCAGGACCTTGCACTTGGTATTGTTGAGCTTCATGCAGTCGGCACAGGCCCAGTACTCCCCAGTACTCAAGCTTGTCAAGGTCCTTCTGGATGGCATCCCTTCCCACAAGTGTGTTGACCTCACCACACAGCTTGGTGTCATCAGTAGACTTGCTGAGGGTGGGTCCAGTCCAACTTTCCTTGTCACTGACAAAGACGTTAAACAGCACTGTTCCAAATACCAATCCCTGAGAAATGACACTTGTCACTCTCATATGGTCAACTCCATATCTCTCCAATTTAGACATTTTATGCCAATTTTTTTTTACTGGTATGACACTGCCGAGTATCAATAGGAAAGTCAGTGGAGGAATTACAACAGAGGGGGAAATTACCCCTTGGTAGAATTTCATCACTAATAGTAGTCTCCCTCAGTTGAGGATTTTGTGCAAAGAGCATCAGAAAGCATTCTTAATGAGATATTTACCTTTACTGTGAACTAAATAATGCCAGCCTCACACCACATGTACCCTTGGTCTGCCTCGTGACTGGGGTTAAACTTGTCTGCTGCTGTTTGAACTGATTGAGGATGGATAACCATGCTCATTCTGGTTAAAATACAGCGAAGAAAAATACTTCCAACTTCTCTGTCATGTACTGAAGAAGTTATACTTACATGCAGAGAACTTCATAAATATCAGCCGCCTTATTTTAATTCTGCCTGGCTGGTTCTTGGTTTAGAGAACCTGGAGGCCAGATGCTGCAGGGAGGATAGACTTCCTGGCAGAAACCCAACTTTGTTAAAAAGAAAAATGCTCTGCAGAGAATGATGAAGAGCTGGTTTCCCAAAGTTTGGAATAATTTCATCAATTTACAACCAAAGCACGACCAGTGATAGTTACCATATACATCTATTATAGAAAATGAAATAGATTATACTAGGCAGCTGAAATATTCTTATTCCAAATAGTGAATAACTGAAAGAATAACAAGTCTGCAGTTAAAAGGAGGAACATGTAGGGAATTAGGTGCTGCTAAATATTAGCTGACTCATTGATATGAAGACCAGTAAGAGGTCCCCTTTAATAACTTGTCTTGCTTTACAGTTATGAAGATCTATCATTTCATTTGAGTGAGTCGTACTTCTGAGGACAAGAGGTCACTGTAGAACTGGTAGTACAATGTTGACAGGTGGTAGAGGCAGACATATACTAGTTATGATGGGTAGATATGGCTAAATCTCTATAGTTTTGTGTGCACTAACTTTGGCTTTCAAGAAAAACAGACAGTTTGGCCATGGCATATGAAATAATCTGAAGAGCCTTTAAATTAAATTAAAATGTAGGAAGCATCAATTTATGCAAGCACAAAAAATAGATTAAAAGAATCTATGATTATACTCAGGAAAAACTTATGATTTTACAAGCATTGCAAGTCCTTCTCATATCTTTTTTTTTCATTTATAGGCCAAGATGAAAATTTATAAGAAGAATCTAGTTTAACATGTTTTTAATGATTGCTGTTAAAATAACAGTCAAACAAGCAAATGTAATGAATAATTAAGTAATCAAATGGAATTCATAACTAGCTATGAATGAATCCATTAACCTCAAATCAGGACAGAAGCTGTCAAAACAAATTATGAACTTGACGAAAGAAAGTTTTCCTTTTTAGGTCTGTGCCCGAACTTTGAAGGAACAACTTAGTTAACTTATTTCCCTGCTCCCCCCAAAAAAACAACCCCAAACCCACCCAAACAAGCTACTTAGTGCCACAACAGTGGTTTTTATATAACTGTCAGAGGACACAACTATCATTTCTGCTTTGAAATAATTTACAAAGTTAGATCACTTAGTATATGTCATAAAATGGATCTAGTAAAGTTTGAGCAGTACAAAGATTACATAGGTTTCTTTATGGCCCACAACTTGAGTTTCTCCAACTCTCACTGCTGTTGCATTAGCAATTGTTATTTTCCTTGCTCCCATCTTGAATCCTCCTCTTGCAGAACTCATAAAGGCTTAGGTAGAACAGACTGTTGAAGAGCTTTGATTTCTGCAACGTAGAATAGAATCTTTTAAACTTGTCAGTACATAGAGATTTGTGAGCTGTGATACTGTTCCCCAAATGTATTTGTTATTTGTGCATACATTGTCTATATGTATGTACTTTGGCATGCTGATGTGGAAAAATGCTTCCATCTCTCAAAAAAAAGAAATCCTTATTATTTTCAAATGTGTTGCCATTTCTCCTGCATTGTTTTCTTTGGGATCTTTGCTCTCTCATGGTTGCTATCCCTACAATTCAGTTGAAGTACCACTTGATCAGATACTGATGGCATTAGGAGTTGCATGGGCAATGGTTGTTAGCTGGCATAGCCAGGGACTGAAATTTTTCACTTTTTGCTCCTGCTGAATGCCATCAATGAAGTGAGGAGGCTGAGCTGAACTGCTTTCATGTATTCATGACTTCCTGGATTGAGGGGGAGTATTCTACTCTGTCTTGGATGAAAACAGACTGTCAGTTAGAATAAGAGAAGTTCCCATGGCCTAGTCTTTCTATAATGCAAAGGCTTCAGATCTTTTGTCCTGCTTGGAGAGTCTGACTTCTAGTTTCCTACCAATCTTGCAAATTCTACTGTTATGCCTGTCTATCTTGTACTTTCAGAAATACATCAAGAAGATTGGCTTGTCCCTCATGAGGAAAAGCAGCTCTCCATTTGATACATGTATCATAGGGACAAATGCTTAAAAACCGTCAATGACATCACCAATATCTAATTTTCATTTGCCAAGTCTTTTAAATCCGTAACATTCACATCCTGGCAAGAAATGAGTGAAGTAACATGTGGCCCAAATAAGAAGAGAAATTATTAACTGCTTCACTGACATTTAACCTAGAGATGCAGAACTGGTTTATCTTTCCTAACAGAATTAATTAAATGAAAAAAATTCAGCTTTTTCTTATGTTCTTTTTCTTCCTTGTTGGCTTTGCAGTATTTTGTTAATAACCTATTTTTTCAAATGGTGATTATACAATCTTCAGTGTTGTCTTTTCTCACTTTATGTGGGAAGATTTCAGGCACTTGCTACTCATGTTTTGAACATGGTAATTGCAAAATAAGAACAAATTCGAGGAAAACTTTGCCTTCCTATTGGCTGGTTCTAGATTAAAATCTAGCATACGTATTGGCTAGTAGAGTTCTTTGTGTCCCCATGGCACTTGTACAAGAAAACAACTTTGAGCACATACCTTGATTTAGACCATTAGGCCAAGCTGTACGTCTGGAACTGCTCCATGGCAGTAATAGGCAGAATGTCTTACTGAGGTTGGAAGAAACTCAACGATTTTAAATACCAAAGTACTTCTCAATAATCCTCTTGGGACTTATTTTATCATGTGTTATACTCTGATCTGGGTTGTTATCTTACTTCCTACCTTTATGCTCAGAATGGCATATAATCAATACAAATCTTAATTCCAAGCTAATTTCTTTCCAGTGTCAGTAAACAGCTCAGTTGTAATTCATTGTCAGATCCACCTTATGTGATACCTGTGCAAGTTTAGCAAATGCTCTCCTCTTAAAAGCTTTTGTAAAAATTTAATTTTCTACTGGAAATTCATGGGAGATAATGGATTTTCAAGTTTGCAATTATTCCACATGTATGACTCCTTCAGTTAAAATCCCCAGTTAGTGACACCATGCACTCAAGAGGGATTTCTTTCTTATGAAGTAAAAGGGCTGCGTACAAACACCTAGTGAATTCAGTGACCGCTGAGTTTCCCTGAAGAAAAGCTGTGCTTGGAACTCTACTGACATAGACATTAAAATAATAATAAAACCCAGGTTGTTGCAATAAATAGTCTTCATTAGCACATCAAAGAACTACACTCTTGTTCCCTTTTGACAAGAAAACAAAATGTCAGGAGATCTGCCTTCTGCTTGGCTTGTGTGGGTTGTTTAGTATCATCTTCCTTAGCTCCTGTCTATAAGAATTGCCTCATAGGGGTTAATTAATTTTTTATAAAAGGAAGTGAGATTTTTTTGTGTGAAATTCATAGTAGAAGTAAAAATTATCAGTAGTACTTTTTGAAATATTGAAAATGCGATCTTTATATAAAGATTTTGTTATTACTCTTCACAGACAACAATATTTTCCTCAGGTACTTTATGAGCTTCAATGTGTTTGAAACAGATCTTGCACAATTATGTGGAACAGGCAAAAGGTTGCATTTCAGACTTAAGAATCTTAGTTGTGTCACTGATAACGTTGATGTAACACTTGCCTCATTAAATGAGAAGAATTATTTTTATCTCCTGTTACTAGGTGATAAAGAATGTAGGGGAAGATAACACGTGGAAACTTCAGTAAGACTCAGTGCAGTAGAGACATGTAAAATGGCTACAGTGTAATAAAGAAGTGTTAGGGTTAATCTGTGGCCATCCATCTTTATTTTCTATTCCACTCCATTGCAACCACAAATATGAACTTGACAGATGTTAGTAAAAGCCTGGATTACATCCAGGCTACAATGACTGCTGTGGATAGAAAGTTTAAAAGTTTTGGCTCAAGGCTGCAAGAAGCTGAGGGGGGAAACAAAAGAGAATTGGGTCTCGGTGACTGATGGGCAACACACGAATAAATTGATGAACTGCAAAATAAATTTATATTAAGAAATATAAGGTTGATAGAGCTTCATGACAATATGGAACTGGATAGCTTGAGATCTGTTATTTGTTGATGTGGCTTATAATGGTGCTGAGAGATAAGTAATTTGTCACTCATTTTATGTTGTATGGTGGAACTTTCTATTCTGGGACTGGTCAGCTGACCGACACAAGTATAGAATTAGTGTAATGGGCAAGCGTTAGTATTAAGGGATAGAATGTCAATTCTCACGTAAATATGAGTCAAGAGTTCATGTTTCAAAAACCATATTTTAAAATTTGCACTATGGTCCAATATTTCAGCTTAAGTAAGTGTTTGCGATTGTCAGAACGAGAATAAAAAATATGAGCTTGGAACACAGCTCACCCTCTCTTGCCAAGGTAAGGATAAGCGTATTTCTTTCTTTCACCTCCCCAATGCCACTGATTGTTTTGGCTAAAGGTATGGAAAATATATCTACCTTAAGAATTCAGGAGTGTCTTTGTAACAGTCAATCTGTTCTGCAATCTTTAATAATACTATCTGTGTTCACCAGGCTCCTTTCTCACCTATCAGATGTTGTGATGCTGAGTTCAATGAAACCTGTATGGTATTGGAAGTATTGCTATCCAACTGAGCTACTCTATGCAACTTAAAAAGCTGCTTCTAGCAAAGTAATAATAACAGCTTTCTCACCCTTGCTAACATTGCATACTTGTTTAGTTCAGGAAAGCATGAAAACCTTGGACTTTGGCCAGAAAATGTTCCTATTGTTTCTGTTGAAGTGAAGAGTTGGCAAAAAACAGCTTTTTATTTTAACTCAATCTTCACTGCTCTGCAACAAAATGCAGTCTGGCCCTTTTTACAGATAATATTCTAGAAATGAAAAAATACAAGCGGTAGAGAATTACGTGTTTGTAGCAAAGTCCTGTATTTTGGCTTTTCCCCATTTGTTCCTGGTGATTTTTCCAGTAGTAATGCATCATTTTGTTATCTCCTCTCACGGATCTGTTACTTAAAAGTCCCTCAGCTCCAAGGATCTGTAGAGCTGAAATCCAAATCTTCTTTTTCTGTGTCAATTCCTCAATTTTGTCTGGGGCATTTCTTCCATTATTGGGATGAAAGCAGCTGAAGTAGTCCTAGAGACTGGTTAGTTATCCAGGAGGGTAACATCTTTTATGACCAATAGGTATTTTTAGAAGAAAGACAGAATGTTCTTTCAATAGAGCTTGCAGAATTTTTTCCATTAGAATGATGCCTGTTTGATGGAAGAAAAATGTTCCACAGGAATGTTCATTCTGTCACAACTATCAACAGAAAACGAAGAGGGAGGTGAGCTTTTATTTTCTTGCCAGGTTTTATACCAATCAACTGGCTTGTCAACAGCCATATGACCTCTTTTCTAGGCTTTCTTGATCTGGCAAGCTCTCAAACTCCTCAGTGTCCCAGTTCATCACTTGATGGGCAGCCAGCATTTTCTCTGGCTGCTTGCATGGATCACAGAGTGGTTTGCTCCTGGCGCACCTAAACTTCAAAGTGTCTTGTGAACTGGCTTTCTTCCCTTCTATTTAGCTCCTCAAATGCCATTTCCACAGATTGCTTCATTGCTCATCTCCTTGGCTTGTTGAGGAGAGATTATGGTAACTGGCCTGTTGTCCATGTAGCTGCCTCCCTGGTGGATAATCAGAAATCCAGCTGGCTTGCTGTCCAGGGGTCGCTTCCTTAGCCAGTTGTGTCTTTAGCAGCTGTATGGATTCTGTAAGGCTTGCCATCACAGGCAGTTGGTTTCTGCTGATGGCCTGCTCTGTGGTGTTCTGTGGATTTTTTTGGCTTCTTCTACCACAAAACAGGTGTGGGGTTTTTTAAACTTTATATAATGATTAAATATGGTAATTCTTTAAATAAATACCTGCATATTTTTCATAGAAAATCCCAAAGCTTTGGCTATGTATGTTCTTCAGGAAGCAGGATTGGTTTTAAAGGAACACTGTAAATTAAACCCCCTATTATAAGTAAAAGCAATGTGAAATACTGCAAGATTATATTTAAGGTAATGGAATTTAATTTAAAATACCTTACAACTAAGAATATAATCTGGCAGCATTTTTTAAAATATCACCCTGTCTCTCCTGTGGAGAGGCAGAACTATTATTTAGGAATATCATAAAGCCTACTTATGATATCACTTTTTAGAGTTTTGATTTTGAAATTCTAATGTTTTTTATTCCTTGAACTCTTTTCTGTTACAGATGCTATCCTTTATTCCTGTCTTTTTCTTATATAAAAGGGAATAAAAAGGAACTATTTTTCTTTTCCAGTTACTTGGTTTCAACACCTTATTTTCTGAAACTTATACCATAGATAGTCCCCTAGTAGTTTTACTTGCTGCATGGAGTAGTAGGTGGTCCATTATACTGCCCATACCTAGGCATTCCAATCACCTCATCTGCTGACAAATAGCGCTTTATTCTTTTCACAATCTGAAGTTTCAGTAAACCACAGAAATTGGACGCACACAGAAAATGGTGTGAAAAAGGTAACCTTACACAATTGGTAAGGATCTTAAAGAGCAGGTAGCTTGCTATTCTCAAATGCTCTCAACAGTTTGAAAAATGAGGTAATATTCTTTTGTTGTTTCAGTTAAGGGAGATAAAAGATGTGCTAGTCTGCATAATGATGACTACTGCATAATGATGATGCTGCTGATAATGATGGTGGTGAGACTTTATCCACTAAAGCAATAAAATATCTGCAGTCAATCTTCTGTCAATACTTTGATATTTTAGATTGTTAGTTCTGCTGATGAGAGGTGACATATTGGCAGTGCATCAGGATTGGACTTCTAGTGACATCTTGGGCCACCTCCCTTTCTGTTCATTTCTCTGTGTGTGGAAACCTTGTTTTATTCATGTTGCTGCTATAGAAAGTTGAAGCCTTTACATAAGGACATGTACTGAATGGAGCAGAAGAAATTCACACAGAAAGATACACCTCTGTGTAGCTAAGGATGCAGTTTAAGGCAATGAGAGAGAGGTCCTTTTACAGTTGTTTTGAATGTTTTTTTAAACAAGATCTAAATCTTCAGTACGAGACTGTTCTTCAAAGCCAGTACTCACCCCTAGCTTCAAGACCTGGTGTGGACATTGATTCACATTCTCTCTCTCCTTTTCCAATACTTCAAACTATTCAATGTGTTCCTCTTTGGCACATGTTAGAAGATGATAAAAACTGTTACAAATCTCATATCCGTATCTGAAGCTTAGACAACTGTAGTGCACTCTTGGTATTTAAAAGCTGTTTCCTGTAGGCAGTCAGGCCAAGGGAAGGTATCCAGTGTATATTGCACAGATTTCAATATGTCTCTTTGGCTAAGAAAGAAAAGTAAGTGAAGCCAATGCAGCATTTGTGTACCTTGTAATTAATATGAAAGCTTTGCATTGTGTGACTAGAGACTCCTGATCTGTTATTTGGCGTCATTTATGTTGGAAAAAGGTGAAAACAAAGCTGTGCGAATGGCTGGAAGTAATTTATAAAACCAAAACAATTAGATTTGCTCTGCTGAAAGTTGTGGATCTGACAGTGAATAAGGACTAGTTTTTCTTGAAAGGAGTACTACAGGTAGTTTTTCTGAATACCTCTGAACTGTGATGCTTATAGCAACCTTTATATCCTCAGGAAAACATTGAAAGCTATATGCTTTTATATATAGAATATAGGAAGACAGAAGAGGATATGATTTGTAAATAGTAGAGGGGAAAATAGTTCTAGCTTCTAGAAAAAGAGAATTAATCTTCAGCATTTATCAAACAGAACCAGAAGTTTGCCTCAGCTTGAGTAGTTCTTGCTAGTTAAGCTGGTAGTATTTATCACTTATATGGTATCAGGCAAGTGTTCTTACATACTATACCTAGAAGTGATGTGACAAACCCTCAAAAAGCTTTATCTAATTAAACTATAATGGCTGGTCTGGCTAGTAACGCTGTCAACACTTTACCCAGTTATTCTGTGCTTGGGCTCCCCATGGATTTGATCTCAGTTCCAATATTCCAGCTATCTCTAGGCCTGACCATATCAGTCTGACAAAGTTAGATCTTCACCAGAAAAACCTCGCCTGTGGCCACTTATAAAGCCAAATAAAGAGTCAGACAATGTGGGAGAACTTAGAACTACATTAGTGCATGAAAAAAGATTTTACAAAAAATGGATATGGATTCCATAAAACAGATCTATTGAGGAGTAATTATCCCAGACTGCATTATTTTAGAGTTCAGTACAAAAATCAAACTCGTTAGTTGTTTTTTCTGTTTCAAAATTTCTTCTCTGAGATGTATTATATAAAATACTACATAATTTTACCTAAGAGACTTTTAGAATATGTTACAGCAAGTTTACACAGTGATACAAATGCCTGCCAGTGTTAGTGTTGTAGCAAAAGAGCTTCTTCCTTTCCACACCCTTTAAACATCCGTAAAGTATTTCCAAAGAAACAAACAAATGTAAAGGTAATACAATATGTTTGGCATTTCTGATAAAGAAAGGCCTGATTTATGAACTTTTTTCACACCACTCATGTTCACAATTCAAAGACTTAACCCCATTTTTCCCTTGCTCATGCAATTTCCTTCTGTCTCAAAAATGAAGAGCAGGATTCATGAAGGCAGGTGAAATGGGCTTAGATGGCTTGCATAGTATTCTGTCAGGACATACAGGAAGCATGTTCATTTTCCTTGAAGGTTCCTGGTGTGATGATTGCAGAAATAACTGGCATGCATTCAATCCACACACATATAAGCACAGAGGAGTTATGCTAACCACCTCTAGAGAAGGTCAATGGTCTCCATTTTTCCAGAGGATATCAGGTTTTGCATCCTCTTAGTAGATCCTGGAAGCAGTAAGAGGCTGGAGCTGAGGTTCCCCTGTCCTGTAGTTAGTGGAATTAATCAGAGTGATGGGGCATGTGTGCTGTTGTGGAAATGTCCTTGGAGATCTAGACAAAAGTTTGTTTCAGTTCTGCACAACTGTTTCTTACGGTCCATGAGCAAATTTCTGAGCCAAACTTTCAGATTTTGTGTGCGAATTACTGCAGTAGAGTTTTACAGAGGTTTTTCTCAGTATTAAATCCCTGGTTTAATTGATGGAGCCAATACATATGAAGCTCTTAGCCTCTCCGAAGAAAGATTAATTCTTACCTGCTTGTTGGCATTTGCACTTATTTAATTTTACACTAAAAGCTTAAATATTAATTCACCTTTTGTATCAAAATGATCTTCATAGATTGTCAGGATGTGGGGCCATCCCTAAAAGGGGTTATATTCTTTGCTATTGTGACACTGTATAGTGAAATGAAGCCATCTGCATGACTGATGTGCTGTATGATGTACAACTGTCATTAACCACAGCATCATTAAACTGGTCAAAGAACAAGACTATGCACCATTTGGGAATACAATTAATATATTTACTAATCTTTTAACTAGGAAGAACATGTCTCTCAGCTGTAATCTTTCACTGAAAATAGTTCGGGCCAAGGGAGCACTTACACTGACTTGTAACTCCTGTCTCTTATGTATTGCCTGAACATAGTACAGCAAAAATATACTTGCAAGGTATGTTTTTGTGTGATTCTTGTATAATAGAAATTGTCACAATTGAGAGGTGTTAAAGAGATGCAAAACATGTGTGGCCCACTGGTACATGGTAACTTTACCGGACAGTGGCTGATCTGAAACAAAGTCTTTATTGAGCCTGTAACGACTACAGGAGTTTTTATGAGCATTAGTGTAAAGAATCTGTGCAGTGGAGAGACTAAGTAGACCTTGACACAATTGACCATTGTGGTCTACTCTGTCAATAATACACATACTGAAAAGAAGTCATTAGTCTGCAGATTCAAGTCTCCAGCACTGCTCCATGACACATCCAACTCTACATTCTCTATGCTACCACATATTGATAACATGCCCATAAAATTCTTTTGTATGTGCTTTGCACTGGAGAATGGATATTTGGATGACTGAGTCTCAGATCTATTAGAACTTCCATTTGACAATAAAACTCCATACTGCTGGAAAACAGTATAACCAGCATCTTAAATAGTCTTCTACCATGGGATTGTTTATTTTATAACTGAATTCAATCAAAAGAGAAATCATCTTTCCTAAAAGTACTTATCACCTCTCTAGAAAAGATAGGTTGAAATAATGAGTTAGTGTATGCACAGTAGCACAGAGACAGAATTAAGGTTGAAAATTTATCATTAATGGGCATAAGTATTAGTAGATTGTCAGGTATAGTCTACTATACGTTATGTTGCAGTTACTCCTTGCTGCTTTGAAAAAATTGCATTTAATATTAACTCCAAGCTCTCTAGTTCAGTGGATTTGTCATAACCTTAAACTTAAAAATAATTTATCATTTTAATTAAGGTACTATGTAAATTGCACATGATTTTTGTCTAAAAATTACTCCTTTAAAGTTAACAATAAATTAAAAGTACCTGTTAGTAATGTGTGAACTTCCAGGGGTGGAGTTTCAAGGGTCTACAGATGCATCTTCAAATCATATTGAAGAAACAAGACTGAGGAAACCAAACAAATTTGGTTTGGTTTAATATCTGCACTAGAAATGTCATAAATTTCCTACTCAGAACAGAAATGAGTAGAAAGCAGATTTGTTTGTAACATTTCCACTGTTATTTCCATTTTCTGTTAAACATGGTCTTCTGTCTTTCTAGGTCTTAATCCCGTCTTAAGTTTTTACTTTTGGCAAAACATGCAAAATCAACAACCGAAAGTTTTTTGACCACTCTTCATAGTTTTTCTTATGTGTTGAGAAAATCTGAGCATTGGTTGGAAAATTGTATCAGTTTCTATTTTCTTATATTTTCTGAGCTTGGGCAAGATGATAAGGATGGCAGTGTTTTGTATTTAAACCACAGAAAACCTGTAATGGTGCCAGAAATGCAGAATGTACTGTGGGTACTGACATGGGCAAAACAGTCGCACATGCTGTGGAGCAACACACCAGTGATGAACCAAGTAGGGGGGCTGAATTCTCTGCTGACCTACTCTGTGCCATTCAATCCTTTGCACAGGTGGGGTACTGGTGCCCTATTTCTTTGCCTAGTGAACTCAGTCTACTGGGATTTAAAAGATTTGTCCTCCTATTTTGATTATAAAATGGGAGGCTTTACATTCAAATATCACGATGGTATGGAACTTATAACAGACATTTCATGTTGGTTGTGAAATTAAAGTGAAGAAAGTCTGACTCTTATCTCAAGCAGCTCCTTTAATTTGTTGCTTTGGTTTCTTCTTTTTGGACTTCTGAACTTTTTTATCTTTTCATCAAACGTGCAGAGTTTATATTCAGCGGAATGCAACTTATGTTTAGAAAAAAGCTGTTTTGCTTGTGTTTTCTGGGCCATCTGCAAAGGAAGCACAGGAATCAGCAAACTTAAGGCAGTTGTTTGTCCTAGCTCACGTCACACAAAAGACTGAAAGTTTGCCTGTGAACATTTGGTGAAATCTAAATGACTTATTATCAGGCTTCCTTGGCTTTTGATCCTGTTGTAGGATGATGTGTTTTCCTAATGATGCAGAATCTCTCATTAAGTTCAGGAAACAGGATATAAGGATAAGTCAATTGATTCAATTTATGGGCATAATAAAGCAAGCCCTATTACCTTCAGCAATCAAGGCAAGACAAGGTGAAACACAAAGTTGTAAAGTTATTATGACAAATAACCTAGTATTTACCTGCAAATACAGAGTTAATACACTGTGTTTTCGAAGCAGGATTTGAGGCATTAAAATCTGAAAATAATAGTCAGAGTCTATTGTTTAATCTGTCATCTCAGAATATTTCAGAATTCATTCAAAGCCAGAAATATCTGTTACTAAAGCATGATGAACTGCAAGAATTTTTTAAAGTATTTCCTAATGTCTGTTCTACATCTCCTTTTGGCCTTCCTGAGTCAGTGTTAACAGCTGGGACTTTTTTTTTTACTTGTAATATAATTAAAAACAAGTTTAGCAAGGGAATAGAAGTTTCATATATTGGAGGCCTGCTAGTTTTTAGGAAGGTGATTGGCAATGCACACAGCTGTTCCTGACAATTATAAAGTTCAAACAGCAAAACAAGGGAAAGAGGCTGAATTTACCAAATATGGTTTCCTTTGCATGTCTGAAAACAAATCATCGGACTGGCAAGAGTTCTTCATGCAGCATGCATAAATCAAACTCCTTTACACATACTGCATTACAGAAACTTAGTATCTTCCCAGAAAAAGCAATGAAATAGATGCTTCCAAACTGCGTGGAATGCAGTAGCAGGTAGAGAAAACACTCCAATTGGGATTTAAGCAATATTTTTGCACCTTAACAGGTAAAGAAATACTTTTCATTTCAGCTGCAATTTAGTCCCAAACTGGCAGAGAGATGTTGCTTATTCATGCAACCAAAGTTGTCCTGAACTTCATTTACCTATAACAAAAAAACATTCAAAATTATGAAGATGTCTTTCAGTTGTGCATTAATTCCTTCATGGTACAAATAGTGCCAAAGGAGAAAATGGGATAACACTGAAGGAAATGAGTGAAGCAAGTTGTTGGTCGTTGGTGCTGCTCCCTAGTACTGAACTGAGGTGCTCGGGAACAAGTCTGTGTTGAAGTGCTCTGACTGTGTGCCTTGTTATTCTGGGGAATATTTAACACAGGGCTTTGACCACCTGTAGCACTTTCATTGCAGAAAGGTGCATTCATCTTGGTGTCTTATGTCCAGATTCAGTCCCAAGCATACTACTTCACTCATATTGGTTTTGACTTGGTCAAAATGTCTTCTGTGGTGCGACACAGGAAGCAAATATTCTAAGGAGAATGATGTGAGTGACCCTTACATATAATTTTTATGTTTGTTTGTAAAGTGCTTTTGAATCTTAAGGAACTGTAAGTGCTAAGTGCAAGGCATCATGAATATTACATAAATGTATGTTCATTAGCATTAAAAATTCAGAAACAAATTATTTCCAGTGCCAGATTTTATTCTTATGTTTAGTCACTCAACAGGCAAAATTAAAGCACTAGCAAGATCATTCCCAAGCCAAAAAAGACATTGCATTTCAAGACAAAGGGTGATGGAAGTACAGTTAACATTGTAAACCTTTTCACTATCCACTTTGTACAGTTGCTAGCTAAAATTATCCTGTAAGCCCATTTACCATGTCTCACCTTGCTTTTCCTCCCTTGGTATTTGTGACTAAACTCCTGAACAACTACTGGTGACTGAAGTAGCCAACATAAAATGTAACAGCAGGGACAGAGCAGCTGCTGTGGAAGGTAAATGAAATAACAGTATTGATGATTTTGCTAACTTAGTGAATGAGAATTTCCTTTGGGAACGGGGATGGGTTTGTCGTCCACCATTATTTCATTCATTGGCTAGATGGTGCTCTGGGCAACGTGTATGCTATTTGCCTCTCCTGGGTTTAGCTTGGTGTTTGGTGAGAAAGGTTTGCATTTCCTTTGATTCCTTCTTGTTTGTTCTTGCTGCAAGCAGTAAGGGAAGGAGACTGCTACTCTGAGGAATCTGAAACTGAACACTTAAAACACCTGAAGAGCCAGAAATACTTCATGACTGTGCCCTAGGATTTGTAGTTGTTTGGGAGGAGCCTGGCCTTTTGATTTGGCTGATTTTTAATTTTTAACTTTGCAGGTGGCAACAACTTCCAGGGGCTGTTGTATCTGACTCTGATTTTGCAATGATCCTTGTAAGGATCAGTTTGTTGCAACTGTTAGACAACTTGAATAATTTTTGAATGCTATTTTTTATCAAATAATATCCAGAGAGGGGAAGGGAATTAATATTTTTCTCCTTGTTCATGTCCATCACTAAAGTTTTTCTGCAATTGATATGCGTATGTAACTCCCATTCCTCTGCTTCATTGACTCTTCTTCTCATTTCAAAATTTATTTGAAACATTGTCCCTCTCCTGTTTTTTGTTACTTAATTCCCTTAGTTACTAAACATTTATTCACAGAGTAATACATAATGGCTTTTGAACATGTATTATTTTAGTGCTTTTTTTCTTAGCTACAGTTGAAAAAATAACAAACACACATTTTTAGATTTAAGTGTCTGCAAATTGAATATGTGAAGTTTCATGAATCCTATAAAAATTAATCTCTCTTAGATTTAGATCATTGTCCCTTTCACCCTCTAGGTTTTCAAAACAACAGAATAAAAGCACAAATTTAGTGACTTTCCTAATATAGGAAGGTTAGAATCAAAGCCAAAGGTCTAATAAAAAAGAAAAAGCAACCCTCCCTAAACTTTCTGGGAGAGTTTCAAGTGATTTCAATGAGCTTTGGTTTGACTGCTCAATGGTACCAACCATGAAGGAAAAAAAAAATTTACTCTGGTACAGGCTTCTGTGGAGGAAGAGAATGGAGGTGAGGGTGTGAGGTTAAGGCTGTTAGGAGAAAGGGAAGTTCAGCTACTGGGGATCTGAAAGCAGATATTGGTCAGTAGGGTTTTAGTGGGAGAATTTTAGAAGGTTGTTGGTGGGAGTGAAGACTTATAGAGTCTGTAGAGCTCTGGAGAATTTGAGAGGAACAGACAGTGATAAACCTGCTGTCATATGGTCCTAGGCAACAATGGCAGGAGTGTTTGGCTGTGAAAGCAGAAGCTGTTCAGACGAAGTCTCTTCTCTTGTTAGACACAAACAGGGTAAGCAGTATATTGCTGCAGGATGTTCCTGCTTCATTGTTTGAGTCTTCTGGTTATGTATGAGCAACACAGGAAGGTCAGTGAGCTCTCTCTAGATAGTGTGTAGTTCTCATTTAAGCTAAAGGTTGGTTCATGTGCATGGTGATGATAAACCAATCAGGATAAAACTGAAAATGTAAGTAGCAAATGTTGACTTCTAGACATATTTATTTCTTTCTGAAGTTATATATAATAAACCCCTCTCTAGTCACTTTGTGAACTAGCAAATGCAGATCCAAGCAGTGGCTATAGGTGGTTGCTGAGCAGCCAACATTTATATTTCAAAAAGTCAGTGCACACTTGAAAAAGTTCACTGCACATTCATGTGTCACTGCATGTTTTTATGGCCCTGCAGTGCATGCTGAATTGTTTGTTTTCTTCAAATAGAAAATAGTGTGAACCTGACCAGCACGACATAATAGCATAGACTCCTAACATCTGGTTCCTTTCATACTATAGCAGACAAACAGCTAAACATTCAGTGGCTTAATTTCTTTTTCTTTTTGTAAATCAGAGGCATTCAGATGTTTATCAGATCCTGATGAGCTCGCTGTTTTTACTTAGGCAAAATCACTACTAACTTTGAAGCCTGCATCAGCTTTGTCTAACTAATGAGCATTGACTTGAGAATTTGGGCCAAATTCCTTTTATAGATAAATCATCTGGAGCTCTTGCATAAGCAAACCAACTACTTAGGTTTCCATTATTTTGGGGGTTTCCTAGCATCAGAAGCGTCACAGAAGTGAATGACCTTTCTCACAATCCTTTGGTTTCATATTGGACTTGGGAATTTGCATTTTTATATAAACCCCTGTAATTTTCCTGGCAGGAAAGTGAAGTAAGTTCAACACCTCTTTAAGCAGTAACACTCCCACAGAAACAGATAGAAGTAGTATCAGAGTACAGTAGGAGCTGGAGTGACAAAGACTACTAGGAAATAGGACTCTGTGACCAGACCTTTGAGGGAGTACATCTGCAAAACATTATATAACATGTGTGCAGCTACACAGGTGTTATAAAACTGCTGGTGTTGAGGGACTATTTGATTAGCTAATTACCCTTATAAAGGGACAGCTTAATCTGTGTGAAACTCCTCCAGCTGAAAATTTACTTTGTCATTCTATTTTCAAATTTTCTCTCCACAAATTGCAGTTTAAAATAATTGGAAATTTAGAAGAAAAGCAAGAAGAAAAAGAATCTAATTTGTCAATAAAAAACAAAAAATCAACTTCAAAAATTCCTCCCTGGTGGTCTGGTATTATTAAATATTCTCCTTGATTTTTTATCTTGGTTTATTGGAGGGAGAAAAACAATTATCTGTAAACGTAATTTTTAATGCATGGTAATAAAAATAAATGGTACAGCTCTGCTGCTGCTCACCTAAATCTTCTTCCCTGGTGGTCTAGTGGTATTAAATAATGTGTTCCACATGTATTCATCATTTGCTGACAGGAAAAGGAAAACTTTTTACATTTTATTGTCCACAAAACAAACACAATGTTAGTTAATCAGGTGGGGAAGAGTTTTCTGAGGGTCACTCAAGAAACAAAGGAAACCTTTTACTTTCCCAGCTGGGGTAATTTTAGCTCTCCTAATTTACATGACAATTAGGATGAAACTAGAAGGGTAGAAATTATTTCCAAGATGCTCTTTGTGTTCAGTTCTATTTTGGCCAAATAATATTTGTTATGGTTTTATTCTTCTCTGCAACAAATTAGCTAAAATAATGAGTATTTGCTACAAATTATCTCATTGCTGATGAGTCATTCCTTTGCTTCAGGATATTTACTGTCTGTTTTACACTCGCACTAAACTTTTTTCTTAATGTAAATCCCCAGTGCTTTGCTAAATTAGATCAGCAAACATTATCAGTCTTTGAAATAGGAAGGATAAACTGATGTGGTGGTGTGCAGTGTGAACTTGCCTGCAGCTGCGTGGCAATTCCCTGATGAGAAGAAAATAGAACCCCAGTCAGTTGTTGAGTTTGGGGTTTTTTTCCCCATTTTACAGAACTCTAGTATTTTCTACTTCAAAAACATGATAATTTTGTTTTCCTAATGGCCTTGAAGTAAATAATGTTTTGGCAATGAAAGTAGAGTCCTCACTAATTCTTGCTCATCGTCTTTTCTGGCATTTGTGCAGTTTGTAAAAATACTGCTGAACATATTTTCCCTTGACTAGTTTTAAATAGTGTGATGTCATGGTGTGTGTGTACTCTCCTTTCATAGAAGAGACAAAAAAATTGATTTATTGGACAGGGTGTTACATGTATTAATACTGAACTTTGAAAATACAATATTTCCACACTGTTATAATTTTGGGTTTGACATAAAGTTTAGTAACATATTTTAGAGATTTATCTGTGCTAAGTGATGATTCTTTTCATTTTATAAAACAGTATATATGATTTACTTATTAAATACAAGCTGATGTTATTAACATATAAATCTCAAGTAGTATACTGGATGTATACTTCATATGGCACATTGGGGATGTTGACAGAAACTGCTTCATTTCCTTTGGGTTGTTTTACTTTGATACAGTTTGGACATTGAAAAACAGCAGTGGGTAGAAAATGCATACTGGGTCATTTTTACAAAAGCTAGTGGAGGTTGTTTTTTTTTCTAAAAAGCCTCTAAATAACAAGAGCATAATAGACTGCCATGAGATGTAATTTTGATCTCATTATGCTGTGAAGGCTTGATAACTCGAGAGGTAAGCCACCAGAGAGGAATATCTTCCATATCACAATGACAATAAAAAAATCCTTCCAAAGGGTTCACAGACCGTTTTGGGAAGCAAAAATATTTTTGCTTTAAAAGAGGAAGATATGTATATTTGTTTTTAAACATGAATCGCTTTCATCTCAGAGGTATAAAATAATTAACTTAAACTCTGATAAAATCTGTAGTTTGTAATTGAAAACATGTGCATTGTGGGACTGGTGGAATGTTTCCAGCCAAGCTGTGTGTGGCAGAAAGGAATCTCTACAGAGCTCAAAGCATTCCTGGTTTTATGGTAAATGTCTCTCTCTCCTCACTGAATTCTTATTAATCAGTTTTATTTGCATGGTGTTGTAGTGATCTACTGAAGAGTAAAATGCATTAAAAACATTTTGAAAGAGACATAAGAGGCCTTGAGGCTTTAATTTAGCAGCAAGTTCCATTATAAACCACATTCAGTGATAAGGCTTTAAAAACCCAAACTTCATATGTATACATATGTATGTATGTATTTATTTTTCTACTGATGTTTCTGGAGTGACTTCTTGGGAAACTCCCTTCTAGTGGAGTGATGAATGACTTGTGTGGCAATAATAAGGATATATTTTATTAGGACCTAGTATTTGTTCACTACCACGAATACATTATATAAACTTTTTCATGAAACAACTGCTCTCTGGGGTATGTAGCTCCCAGGCACAGCAACACAAACTGGAGTACTGTCTCTGGGGCAAATGTCATAGTGTTAAAAGTGAAGATTAAAAAGGAAACCCTAATCTAAAACCATTACTCACCTCTTCTTCCTCCCTCCATATCCCCCAAAAGAATTACATTTCACTAAATATTTTATTTAAAACCAAACAGATAGCTTCTACAGATTTCATTTATTTCTTAATCTGGTTATCTGTAGTACCTACCATCGGGTTCAGTTTTAATGCCTGTAGCATTCCTTGGAAGGCAATTTTTGTTCAGTTATATGGGAAAAAAGTTCAATCTGAGTCATGAAACCTTCCTTGGCCATGAGTAAATGTGTGATAGCTTGCCTGTAGTAACTCCCAGTTAACTCAGGTTGCTGCAGCTGCTGTGATGCCATGGGGCTCTTAGTAGTCTTATTAGATAGCTCAAAGCAAGCTCAGATAAACCTATGTGAATTGGAGACCTACTTTTAAACTGTAATAGCAACTTGCACTATGATTTATTTCTAAAATACTATGTACATTTGTGTTAAGTTGGAGAGTCTATGAAAAAAGCAGTGTCTGATTGTGTAAATGAGTACTGTAAAAATATTTAATTATGCAATGACAAGCAGGCTTTGCAGGTACTTAATTAGCCAGAACACTTTTAAAAAGCACAGTGGTAAAAGTGGAAATTTCACTGCATCGAAGGTTTCCAGAAATCTTTCTGGAAGATAGCAACTCTGCAGCACAGGTCCCTATAGTTTAACTTAACTGGGAAACTAGAAGTAGCCAGCAGAAGCTAGTTTTTTCAGAGACCACACCATAAAGTGAGGGGAGAAAAGCATTTTGTTAATGAATTGTGTTTTACAGCAAAGGAACACAATGTTTTCTTCTCTGTCCTGGAGATGTAGGATCTTCCTGGTGCCACTTGAATAAAGCGTTTCTGGTTTCAGATGATTCAGTTCACAAATCTGAAAACATTACTCCAGTGTAACAGCTTTCAGTAGTGGAAGACAAATGCAAACAACTTCTGGCTTAGAAAGGACTTTTAATTATTTTTGTTTGCTTTTTCCCCCCCTCCAAAATCATTCTGAGGTGGAAAATTATCAAACATTGACATTCACTCTGAAGCCACTGAAAAGAGCTTTATATCTGCAAAAATCTCTCAGCTCTGGTGAATGCACAGACATTTCCTAAAATAAAAACCATTTTAATTTCAGGGTAAGAATTCATGGGTAAAACTATTAGAAAACCAATGTCCTGGGCTGATTCAGTTCCACTCAACAAATTTGAAGTATTAAAGTTTTGTAAAAGCCAAAATAGATTCTTCACTACAAACATCATACCACCTACCCTTGTGGAAATATGTTCTTATATACTAAGTATAAAGAAAATTATATTATTGTAACATGAACAGGAATCTAAATGAAGTGAGTGTTCAGTTTAAAACAAGCAGAAGGGATCCTTTTTCACACAAATGAAACTAAGCAGTGGAATTCTTGACCTCAAAGTTTTAATATTGAACTCGCAAAAAATTCATTATGATTCAAAAAACTAGTAGAGAAAAATATTAAATACAAATTTACGGCTTTGGCTCAAAGTCCCCAAAGTAGAGATCGCTAGGAGGTGAAAGGCTGTTCTGGAGAAATACCAGTATATGATATATAATCCTTCTGAAGCAACCTTATTGGCTGCAAAAGAAGATAGGATGGGGGATTAGATAGATTTTGGTATGGCTGTTCTTCTGTTGATACACTGCTGTAATATCATTACTTTGACACCACTAGTCCTTTGTCAGAGTAATTCTTCTTACAGTTGTTAGTCTCTTTGATATTTGCACTAATATCAAGGACATCAGTCTTCGTAGTTAAAGCTAAGAATCACAATAGCCAGTATTTATGGGCATTACTCTTATTTCTGTTATTGCCTCCTTATGTGGCTTGAGGGAATTCCTCAGCTTGTGTCCCTCTGTTTACCTAACTTAAGAAACTAGTTTTGAGTTTTCAGCTTCAGTCTTGGTGAGGTCAGAGAGTCACTTTATATTAAAAAGGTTCTACTTAATGATTTTTATTTAGCTTTGTGATCCTTAATTTTCATGTTCATATTTGTATCTATTTCACAAAGTGTAAGTGGTGTGCAAAAGCAATGATGAAGAGTGATATATACCAGCAAAACATCTATCTGAAGGGGAACAAAAGCATGCTTGGGAGGGAAACCTCACTTATAAGCTGTAAATCTGAGGAAAATATAATTAGTGTCTGAAAAGCCAAGCAAAAGCAGTTGTATAGCATTAACCGAACTATGATCATGCATTATAGCATTACATTGACATGCCCTTAAGCATATGGAATGGAGTGATACATAAATTATCAAATCTCCATGACTTTTAGTCAGTTCAGCCTATGATATTGTCCTTCTTCAGGGCAATCATGAACCAAAATATGAAGTTTCTTGTATTTTGGATTCTTCTTGAGTTGCCTGTGGATATCTGACAAGGGAGGGGGGTGTTGCTGCATTAGAAGATCTGAAAGCTGGTGGTAACCCTCAAAGCCCTTTTATTTCAGCCAGTCTTTGTTTTGAACTCATTGGTGAAACAGTTTGAGCAGCCCAGTTGTGCATGTCATGGTATCCTTTCAGTACATAGTTGAATGGGAGCCTTCTGTTCTTAAATGGTCCAATACATGTAAATATACGTAAGACTTTATCTGTGGCAATGGTAATTTTCTGAAAACAAACAGTTCTGCTGTCTTTGTGTATGGTCTTTGTGTATACTCATGCTCAGAACCTGACAAAAATAAAACCATGGTTAGATACACAGAGGCCAGAAAAAAAAACCCAACAAAGTGGATTGCTGTCAGAAACCTGAGCTGTGGCACTGAAATGATCCGTTTGCAGACTTATGGGTAGGAGAGTTTGGGCTGCACTCTGGTCCATTCCAGATCTAGCGGTGGGAGAGACATGTGTGTGGTAGCTCTGTGAGACCTATGGATCCTACCCTTTTGGTTCTTGTGTCAGTGGAGTTGCATTGAGAGCTCTGTGACTTCAAAGGATGCAAAGCAGCCCTTCAACCCAGCGTAAATGGGTAAGGAAGTGCTTAATCCTGGGGGAATACAGTGAATACAGAGAATATCCATTGGAAAGGGATGTTCAAATCAAAACACTGACTAGTTATGTTCAAGGCTTGCATTGTGCAGATCAGGTGGCTATCCTGTATGGACTTGGAAGATTGGACTGTGTCTGGGAGGTTCATTCTTGAGAAGAAATGGAAGCACTTCCCCTTGTAAAGATTACATTCAGCAATTGTAACTAATTAAACCAATTAGCTGACGTCAGCATAACTTGATGTGATTTTCTTAAGCTATAATGTAGGTTCAAAATTGAAGCTATCAAATACAGTTTTGCATTATCCAGATACAAACTGACAAAATAGGTTCACTATACAAGTACTTTCAAAACTCCGTGCACAAAAGCAAATATCCTGCCCTTGCTGTTAATATTTGCTTCTCTCCATTCCACCACAATGGAATTAAGTCATCTTTTGGCCTGCTCTTCCATAACAGTAGCACCCAGTCCTTCTAGGTCTTTCCTAAAACGTCAAAATATTGAGAATACCATCAAAATTGTTTTGTCTTTAGAACTGGAGTGAAATTTGACTTGCAAGTAGTACCGTGTAACATGTTGCTTCTTCTGAGGCAATTACTAAGGCTTCTCTTGTCTTGTCTGTGAAACACTAATCCAACAGCTTCAGAGAAGTGCACAACTTATGCTGTAGTAATGAGGCAGGCTCTTTTCCTCAGAAAAGCAGGAAACTCTGCTTTTCACATAGAATGTATAATTCAGTCTGAAACAGAGGTGATTGCCTTTTTTTTCTGAGTATCAGTAATATAAGACAATGTAGTTCATTTTCTGTTATGTGAAAGTGAATATAAATGAATACAAATGGAGGTATTGACAATAAAAGGTGAGGACTGGCTGCCTAAGGTTGTGTTGAATGTATACAATAGCTTTGGGCAAATGAAATTTCTTTTCATATTGTTATAAGGTCATAAAATGTTCCAAGATGCATATCAGAAAAGAAGGATTTAACTGAGGGGTTGGAAAATGAGTGCAGTAATACAGCTGACCACAGAGAAATGTTCCCAGAGAAGGTAGGATTGTTCACTCTTTGTAGGCTACTGGCCATCAGCTTTTTCCCGTGCAGAGAGTAGGGGCTATGGTGTGGAACCAGGTAGTTGGCTGTTTCCTGGTAGGCTTTTTGTCTTTGCAGCTTCAGGTCATGTATAGCTCCCACAGAAGGGCCACTTTTTCAGTGGCTTCTAGCCTTTGTTATCCTTACACTGAGCACAAGTACATATGGACTTGCTCCACAAGAAGCTGCGCTTCCCTGCAGGTAAACAAAGTGTTGTATGTGAGAGGAAGAGGTGGTTATGGGTACGTTTTATGTGCAGAGTATACCTACCTAGCACATCAGTAAAGCTGAGCAATGTCAAACACAGTGTTGATCGGGCATATGGCAACAGCAGAATTAATAGGTTCTCTGAATAGTTTTACTTTAACTCTCTCTACCTTTTCCCTGCTTCTCTTATCTGTGCCTTTATCACATTAAAATGCTAGCTGCTCATTAAAGAATGAGTATGCCTGTGGCGGTCTATAAACTAAGGCCAGAGCTTCAGAAGCACTGAGAGCCTAGCAGCTCCAGCTGATGTCTACAGGAATTGCAGGTGTTCTGCACATCTGAAAAGACAGGGCTGGTTTTTTATCAGATCTCCTATGTGTGGCTGTATGTATACTTGGGGAAAGGTATTAAAAAAGCAAAGCACATACCCATGCCCAAATGAAGAGCAATAATGTTTTCATTATGTTTTGATATATACGCTTGAGATAAATCTTTTAGGATGTCTATGTGACAATAAAATCCTTCATATTATTTGCATGAACTCTCAGTGTATTGAGCATACATCAGAACAGATCTGCATGTTCATGGAGGGCTGGTCCATGAAAACCTACAGCTCGTGTCCTGGAGACAGACCCTTGCAATGTGGAGAGCCTCTTTATGCACTCATGTGCTGGTGGACGTAGTCCTCCTTAAAGGAGAGAAGCTTGCAGACACATGGAGGTCTGAGATCTAAGCACTTGGAAGGGTGTCAAAGGGAATTGTTTTGCATGTCGTGCTGGTAGCTGTTTCCCACTTATTCTCCACTCAGGAAAATAAGAAAATAGTTCCACACAAAATATTTTGCCCTTTTTCTTCCTTTTAAGAAAAATGCAGTTATATTCCATTGAGGAACTTGAGAGAGGGCTGCAGAGAACTGAAAATGTCAATATTTGGGGCCACATATTGTGTGGAGCATATAGAGAAAAGCCTGCCAAAGTATTCATTTGCTGAGAGGCAGGGATCTGTGGAAAAATGCTGCATGCAGGAATCTCATTAAAAGCTTCATCACAGACTACACAAAGCTTTCTACAAAGCTTTGAATGGCTCGTTTACTAATTTAGCATCAGTTTTATGTAGCTATGTAAGTGTATAACTATATAAACTATCACAAGATCATCACAGAGCTTTGTGGGCCTGTCCTTGAAGGAAGACTGTAAAAGCACGGATATCACAGGGTTGTGGTATTACAGACAATGTTACTTGATGTAGTGACAGCCCTTTCTTTGCCTTCTTAATTGTATATGCAACATTTTTGTGCTGTGCTCACTGAAAACTTAAAAACAACCCCGTCTCCCTCCCCCCAACCTAAACAGAATTAACACTGATTTTGTTTCAAACAATGTATTTATTTATGAAATAAGCAAGTCTGTTACTAAAGCAAGCCCCTGGGTGCATTTACAAATACCAAACAGCGCAATTAATCATTTTTGGTGTACTATGCTGCTAGCCATTGGTTGTGTAAAGGATATGCCCTGCATTTTTCTAATACTGTGCTAGAAGTGTTAACACTAAAGGTAAAAAACTAACTAAAAAACCCCAAAACCCACTGCCAGCAAAAAAAAAAAAAAAAAAAAAAAAGCAGCAGCAGCTTATTTTCATAAATTTACACATAACACAGCTTTTAACTAGGAAGACCTTTTTGGAAAAAAACCCCTTGACTTATGATAGATCCCATTGTGGGTTTGCTTTTAATTGTCCTCTGTGCTGCTGGACAGTACTGGAGACAAATAGAGGCTTTGAGATATTGCTGGACTGGCATGTCTTCTGTCCCTTTAAGAGTCTAAGCTTGAGCGTCATCATGAGTCTGCATGCTTCAGAGTGACAACAGTTTGTCTGTTTTTTTTAAAAATGAGTGAAAAATAGGACTTCCTTCTACAGCAAGACTTTCTAGATTCTGAAATGGAATCTGCAGCAGTGTCCAAAAAAATTACCAGTTTTTAAAATATTTTTGTGTTATGATTAGATGCCTGTAGGGTGCAATTTTTATTAGAGATTGATTAGGATGAAACTGTTGGTTAAAAAGTTCTAAAGAAAGAAAAATAAACAGAAGCTTGAATGGTAAAATGAGAAGGAATACCAAATGAATAATAAAATATTTAGTACTTTTCAATTAACTGTTCGATTAGTATACTAGTATATTATATCATAAAAATCATGTCTATTAATTTTTGCAGCCATTATCTTGACTGTGATTTACTCCCCTCAAATCATTAACAATGCTATTAAAAAGGTGGATGTAGATGAACGTACTAGGGAGTGTGTGAGAAAATAAGATTATGACTGAGGGTCAAGAATGAAGATGAAAACCAACAGATTTCAGAGGACAGAGGTAGAGGACTGGGTGGGAACAGACACCTGAAAGGCAATGAAATGAGGAGGAAGGTATACAGTAAAAAATGTGTTCTCACTTGGTCCAGTTCCTTACAGTAGCTGAAGTGCTTTTCTGGTAAGATTCCTTCTCTCTTCCCCAAAACGCTGCAGTTTAATCTTAATTCTGAACAAACCTTTGTTTCATGAAAGGCTCAGCCTTTTGGAATCACACAGCTTTTCTTCACAATAGAAATCTCTGCGTACATCATGAAGAAGATAAATATGTGTATGAATAAGAGTCCCCAGGGTCTTTTCTGAAGCAATGAAGCATCCTTGTTTCAGGTTACAATGGCAGCTTGAGGGCAGCATTTCCATCCAGAAGAAAATGGCTGTGACTCTTCATAAATAGCGGCCTTCTTGGAAAATGAGATAAAGTGCATAACCAGGAATGTGTTAACCAAAAAGAGAAGAGAAACATCAGCAAAATGAAAATGAACGGCTGACACATAGTTGGAAAAGGTTGCCAACAGGAATTTCTTTGTCTGAATGATGTTTTGTTGTATAAATAAATGTTTTAATCATTATATTAGTTGCTAGTACTAATTAAAATTATAATCCAATTTCCCTGGTATTTTTTACACCTGGAAATGACAGTCCTTCACACAGCTGTAAGGATTCACTGAGTCAGAGTGTTCAAAACCTATGCTCAGGTACCAGCTAATTAGAATATGCATTTAAAGTGAGATCATACTTTCTATATGTCTGTTGTTATGGTTTTGAGTAGAAAGGTTGGGCTGCTGCAAAAGAAGCAGTAGCAATGCTTTGTGAGTGACAAAGCACATCAAATTACAAGGAAGGTCTGTAATAGGCTTTGTGTGCCCAGCGCCTTTTGGTAAACAGACTCCAGGCAAATGTCAGCTGGCAAGAGAGAGGCATTAGCCAGCCTAGCAGAGGGATTTAGTGGCCTTATCTCTGTGAAACAAGATGGCTGAAGGTTATGGTCTGCAGCATGGCTGTGTGATGAAGACGCCAGTGTTTGCCTCTTGCCTCCCCACATCCTCCTGGATTGATAGCAACAGCAGCAATGTGCGTGCTTATATCCATTTCACTGCACCCGTTGGCCATGCCAGGAAGTGTATTGTCTGCAACTGTTGTCCCCCAGATGCTCAGGGATTTTCAAGCCTAGCAATTATTTTATACCTTTGCAAGGAGGGAAAGAGATAGGATGATATTTGTAATATCATTACAGAACCCAAGGATAAGTCGTGAATATGAGCTGCAGCTGCCGCTTGCAAGAGCTCCTCATGCTGGGTCAGGTCCTGATTCTAGACACAAGACTCCCTTCTACTGGAATCAATCTAAGCCAATTTCTGAGTAGAAGTCCAGCAGAACTTTACCCCAAGCCCACAAATAGATGAAGAATGGACTCTTGCAGGCACAGTAAAGGGGAGAGACCGAAGAATGATTGATCACTGTATGTGCATGAGGAGATATTTCTGTCACTGTATGGTTGGGCTTTTGTTTTTTTGGTTTTGAGATGTGGAAGTTTCATCTCATTACTTGTTTCACAGGTCAGGCTCATGCCTCCTTTCACACAGATCTGAAGGAATGGAGGTGAAAGCATTAAATAGTTGATTTTCTCAAATTTCCATGGGCTTGGATATATACTTTCAGTAATTTCTTTGAGAAATTACTGCTGAGTTACAGTGTGCTTATCTCTTCAGAAGAAAAATTCTAAACCTATTTATTACTTATTTTAACAACAAGAAAAATTATGAAATTATGATACATTATCTTTGTAATATTTTAAAGGAATTAATATATTTAGCTAGCCAAATCTGACATAATGAAAAGGAACTTGTACAAAATTTTGCACCTCCACAGAGGCAAATAATAATTTAAACATCATCACTGTGATATAATATCATCCATCAGCTGATTCCCAGAATGTTGCAAAAGAGCCAGTCACTTCCTTAAAGGTCTTTGTACGCTGGCAGTTGAGAGCTACAGATTTAGCTGGGTTATCTGGCCTTGAACATGCTCGGATGTCACCACCAAATTAAGTAATGACTGACTGGATTAAAAAGCCTCTAGAGATGCTCTTTATGATTTTTAGAATGAATGAGAGCAGGATTAATACATATATGGTTTGTAATTTAGAGTTTTCTATGTTTTGACGGGGGGTTTTATGTGCTAAAGGTACAATAATCCACAGTTGTCACTCACTCTCAACAGCTTTCGTAATGAATCAGGGCAAAGGGGGGAGTGCAAATATGAGGTAAAGGGGCAATGGAAGAATTAACATGTCATACAGAAGTCAATCTAACTTTCATTGAGCTTGACATTCAATATCTGCTCTTGAAGAGCCTTACTTTCTGTTTTCTCATTGTTCCATGCTTCATCTGCTCTTTGTGTAAAAAAAAAAGAAGTGAAGGAGCAGCTTTTAAAAAATTCTACATTCTCATGAATCTGAGTCATAGTTTTAACATATTCTGCTACAAGACTTCTACTGATTCCTTATTGCAAACCCACTTGAGTACTCTTCCTGTACCCTCGCATCTCCCTATCTATCTTCTGGACTTTTGCTGACCCCTTTTTGCTGCCCACCTTCTCCTTAGAGTGCTGATTTGAAGTCCAAACTGACAAACCTGAACCCATTGAGTACTGTTGTTGCACTGATGGCTAATAAACAGTGCTGTACTATCTGCCATTATTTTATCTAATTGATGATTCATATATATTTTTGAGTTCTACAGTATAATTATGCACTTCATTAAAAAAAAAAAGCACTTTCTTTTCTTTGTTTTGTAGTCACTTCCTTGACGATTTTGGGAAGCTTTCATAATCTGTTCTTTATTGAATGCACATTCTATGTAGCATCTAAACCAGTTTGAAACAAGACAATTACATGCTTATTCATCGATATGCTTGCTTCTGTCAAAATTTGGAAAATCATAGTCTTTCTTCATTAAGTGTGGTGGCAGTAATACACAGTGTTCTTGTGAGCAAAGAGACTGCTTTGGGGAATGAACAACCTTCAGAAACATTGTGTCTCATATATCATCCTCATTTCCACTTGCATTGAGGTAAAAAGTGATTTTCCATATGCTATATATTTATTAATCTATTAAAGGCAACACAATATTTGAGAAATCTCTGTTAAATCATAGAATCATGGAATCATAGTGGTTGGAAGGGACCTCAAGAGATCATTGGGTCCAACCCCCCTGCCAAAGCAGCTCCCCAGCTCATGTTGCACAGATAGGGGTCCAGATGGGTCTTGAATATCTCCAGAGAAGGAGACTCCACCACCCCCCTGGGCAGCCTGTCCCAGGGCTCTGTCACCCTCACTGTGAAAAAGTTTTTCCGCATGTTGGTGTGGAACTTCCTGTGCTCCAACTTGCAGCCATTGCCCCTTGTCCTATCCCCACAGACCACTGAAAAGGGTCTGGCTGATTCCCCCTGCATCCCCTGCTTCAGATAATTATAAACTTTAATTAGGTCCCCCCTTAGTCTTCTCTTCTCTAGGCTGAAGAGTCCCAGCTCACTCAGCCTTTCCTCATAGGGGAGATGCTCCAGGCCCTTAATCATCTTTGTAGCCCTTCTCTGGACTCTCTCCAGGAGATCCCTGTCTTTTTTACCCCAGGGAGCCCAGAACTGGACATAATACTCCAGGTGGGAACAAGCATAATACTAGTCACTACATGCATAATGTCCTAAGCTGTGTCTCTTACTCTCTTTCATATCCTGTCATATCTAAACATAGCTGGATCTCCTATGCACTACAAACATCAGTACTTCTGCTAAAATCTTTGTTTAAGTAACTCTTAAATAGCAAACCTTCTACAAATATGCCTATACATTTGTACTTTTTGTTAGTTGCAAAAG
This sequence comes from Gallinula chloropus, assembly GCF_964237585.1. NCBI lineage: Eukaryota > Metazoa > Chordata > Aves > Gruiformes > Rallidae > Gallinula > Gallinula chloropus. The sequence goes on along the minus strand of NC_140090.1, from coordinate 24,285,710 downwards.
AAATATGGGATAAAGGGATTCTCTGAATGTCAGTTAGTTGCTTTGTTTGTTTGTCTGGAACATTCATTATTAGCTGCTCTTGTAGACTATAATTGCACGTATAGATGCTGTATTAATAGTGGTAGCATTGTCAGCTTTCATAATCTGAATTATGTCTCATAAGTGACATAAAATCTTGTTCATTGATTCTGAATAAACCACAGATAAAACTCTGTTCTGTTCCTATAAAAATCCAGATATTGTTCCAAAGACATTGAAATGAAGACCTGACAATAGTGAAATAGCAACTTGAATAAAATCTTAAAATATGTAGAAACAACAAAATAGAAGTCTAAAAGCTTTACTATAACAATCAGAAGATGTGAAAATACACTTCAGACCTTTCAATACTCAGGTAGCATCAATATTAAGTAATGAAGTTTGCTTGAAAATACTCTTAACAGCATGTAATAACACTATTTAGGCTGAGAGGGAGCTCTGAGTTTACTTTAGAGCTCTAGGTTCCTGAGGTTGGTGTGGTGTCATTGTATAATCACATCCAGCTGATTTCTTTGCAGTTATCCCAGCATTTGTTAAATAACTCAAAACAGAAAATTACAAACTCCTCCTTTCCTCCCTTCCCCTAAACATATATTAATGCTGCCTTTTGCTGGTGCTTGTGTTTATTTTTCCCAAATGTTTGTGATTTTCTCTTATCCTCAAAGTTCCGAATCATAAAGTTAGCTTCAGCTTTGTCTTTTCTCTTCCTCCCCTTCCCCCCCCACCCAAGAGCTGAGGCATATGATTAAAGCATCCTTTTTCATTTATACATTGGATGGGTACCTTACCATAAGTGCATCTTTAGTATTATACTTAGAATTGTTGTTGGCATTTGTCGGTCTATTGCTTGTTTTAATTTGTATTTAAGTATTTTGGGTGGTAGCTAGCCACACATTTCTTTCTCTCTACTGCATCTGCAGTCACATTCAGTTAAGGTTCACTAGAGTTTATCCATGGGATTTTGGCTTGGCCAGAGAGGGTTATCTACAGAAATTAAACGTGGACTTCACTGGCATTTAAAGCTCAGTGACATTTGGAACTTGAAGTTTGGTTTTGGTTCACTGTTATTCTTAATTTTACTTTGTTTATTACTGCCACTGTAACAAATGTGTTTCTGATGCCATGATTCTTCTTGTCCCTGATAGCATCAACCTTACTCTTAGAATGGCAAGAGTGGCCTGAAGCAATATCACTTCTCATTTCAATTGTAAGATTAATTTTAATGGCAGTAGGCTGAAGCTTCATGCAGATCTACTAGTTCAGTTTATTTAGAGTTGGTCAAAGAATTACAGCTTCTGCTTAGCTGCCATACAATTGACTTTTATGTGATGTTTCTCTTCTATATATTTGTTGTTTTTTTTTTTTTAAAGGGAATTCCTGTAATGCATTTTAACATGTATCACCCATGCTTTTAACATGTTACTATAAGCATATGTTTTGTCAGGTATACACAGGTACAGGTGATGTGTCTTCATAGAGAAATTATGTTAAAAGACAGGGCGATTAAATAGACACTGGACAAAAGTCTAAGAACATGGAATAAAAGGGGGAAAGTGTTTTCTGGAGACCAGTAGCTAATTAAAAAAACCCATACTGCAAATGTTTTAACTTTTATTTTAAATATAATATTTAATAGTATTTGGATGTAGCATAAATCTAGGGGCAGCAATTGTTAAATGTAGGAGTACTTCAATAGGTCAGTCTTTCATAACAAATCAGAGGTAGAATGGGTAGTTGTTAGTTTAAGGGAGAGTTGGTATTTTGACTGCTTTGTTACTTTGCTGGTGATTCTGAAAGAAACACCTTTTCTTATTTCTGGAGAGACCTGTTCTCTTCTGGGTTTTATATTTCAGGAAGGATCCCCTGGGTGGATTCCTTAAACATGACTGTGCATAAAGCATGTGCAGATCAACGAAAAATAAATTGTTTTAGACTTAAGTTAAATCTACATCTTTACTGTTGATAGGCATAAAGCCTCACATGTATAGGTCTAAACTTGTGATCAGAACAAATGGTTCTGGAGATAAGGTTATGACCATGAAGCCAGGAAATGCTCGTTTATGTTTTGTAAAACATCTAAAATGCATTTGGTTTGGTGAATTGCAGTTACATGCCATAGACATCATAAAAGTGAGTGTTTTCTGCCTCTACACATTTTCATATTAAGACTCTGTTCTGTTATTAAAGCTCTCTGGGTTTCTCAAGTCACATAGGCTTAGTTCCAAATTTCCATTCTATTTAGGCTCTTAAATGATGTTTTCATTGTAGTTCTGGGTTCAGCAGCTCATTAAGGAATGTGACTAATATCTGTTATATGGTGGTCATTCTCTCATTCTCTCTTCAGGAAAGAAGCATGTGCAATGGAACATCTTGGTTTGCTAGAGATTTAAGGTTTTATTTTAAAATTAACAGGTTGGTCTGGGCTTATTTTAGGGACAGCAGTGCCAAAGAAACGTGCCTTGCACTGGTAATGGAATGGCACAGGTTTTGCAGTGGTCCTTATTTATGTGAGTTTGCTCCATGCATTTAGATGAGCTGAGATAGATCGGTGTTCTGTAGGCAAACCATTGTTTGTTGTTTAGAGTTTCCCTGTTTTAGAGGAGCGTAGCAATGGACAGCCTTCCATTTAGAGCATGAGGAGGTTTTCTTATATTCCCTGGCCCGGGGTGTTGAGGAAATGAGTTCATGATAAAATACAGTGTATGGTCATGCTTCAGATGGCTTTGAACGAGACACCTCAGAGCCTTTGGAACAAAAAGAATTCTGAACATGATTTGAAATTCAGCTGAAAACAGAAATGATCTTTGCTATGCTGATATTCATAATGATCTGAGGAAATTTTGTTACAGACTTCCTTTGTGACCTTTGGCTGGGCCTGCAGGTAGCCGTATCCACACACAAACGCTGAAAGTATGACAGTTGGAGTGCGTCACTCCTGACCAGGCCCTGGCCTGACATTCACACAGAAGGGGCCATTTTTGTGACCAGAAGAGGAGAGAATTTTAGACTTAAATACAGCAAATATTTTGGTTTATGTTCCTAAGTAGATGGTGCCATTCTTACTAGTCCTGTCTGTTGTAGTGTGATGGTAAAGAATGAAAGTTGTGTGGTGTGATAGGAAATAACATTGAAGAGTGCATTACTGTACTCATTTCAGTAATTATGTCCATAAAATTGTAATCCAACCTTGTAAATTATTGTAGGATGACTCATAAGTGGTGATAAGTTGTTATAAGAAGTCTTTGGTGAGTTGGTATTTGCAAATCAGGTCCATAATTAGTGGAAGAACCAAAAAGTGTGCTTGCATAGAGGCAGTTTCTGGAAAGATTTGAAGTCAGAAGGAAAGAATTTCTGGCGCTTGCATGATTACAAAATCAGGTCCATAATGACTACAGGAAGAAAGTACTGGTTTTATTTATTTTAACTATGTGTAAAGTATTTTTAGTCAAAGTAAATGTTACAAAATTTTTCCTTCTGAATGTCATAAACAAAGGAGTGGAATGTGCTATCCTTGAGCTCATTAAAGATTCTCCAATCTACATGGTGTCTTCATCAGCCAAATAAGAGTGTTTACATACTGCTTACTTGAGAACTCCAGAATCTGTTGAACATAAAATAGCCTGTTTGGAAACAGTGAACTCTTTCCCTCCAGAAATAATTCTTGGAATATTTGATTACCGCGTAATAGCATCCAAGAGAAAGAAGTCTGTCAAGAATGGACTATGTATCTATCTGTATGCATGCAGCTCCAAGTTTATAACATGAGATTTTTGACCAAAAATCCTCTACTGTGTAGTGGAAATAGAGTACTAACATATAGTACAACCACTATATAAATTAAAACTTGATAATATTCACAAAAGTAATATTTTCTAAGGAATTTCAAAATGCAAAGAACACCTGGACAAAGTATGAAATGGAAATGTGTTCTACTAGTATGAATAAAAGCCCTTGATTCTGCAGGCACTTGCAGGAGTAAAGAACTGTGAACATACCAGCAACAGATTTTTTCTAAGACCAATTTTGTGCAAAAGTTTACAAGGATGCCCAAACCTTTGATCTTGGAAACACCCATGAACTGTATTTATTTCATAGGAGTAGCTTCATAGATGTTAACAAGGCTACTTACATGAGTGAGATAGGTGTTTGAATAATTTGTAAGGGATCCTTGCAAAGATATTAATGTAGAATATGAACTATGAATTCATTGATGTGAATGGTGGAACACTCCTGCAAATGCTTAAAATGGGTTCATAAAGTTGCTAAGACTAATCATGCAGTAACATACTTAGTAGTCTTCAGGTTTGGGACAATATAGCAGTGATTTAATAAAATTTTGTTTTAGGCTTGTGACAAGAATGTTTAAATGAAACAATGTTTAGAAAGTACTCTTAAAAGTGTCTGTTTTGTGCTTTCTGGGAGAAAGAAAGCACAATGGAAGGAGAATACCTCTGCAGAAGCAGCTTAGTGTAAGATCTTTCATAAATATTCAAGTGTGCATTTTTTAGCTGCTGGTTTGGTTGCTCAGGGGCTGAGGTGAAATCTATGATGTGCTCATTGGTGAAAATGTTACAGACCTGGTTTCCTTACAGACTCATTATATTATACTACAGATTCACCTAAAGGACAATACACACTAACATGCAAGTACGAAGAGGAGGCCTCAGTCACAGTTGGCACTCAGTGTGGCTGTGTGCTTTGTGCCATTTTGTCTGTCAATTTTTATTTCTTTGCAATAAAAAAACCTAAATAGTGAGATTAGGCCAAATACGGAAATATTCCTTGACTGGGCCTGAATAAGGAGGATGTTAGAACAAGAAGTATATGCAGATGGTAGATTTAAGGAAGGCAACCTTTGAGGCATGTTGACCCACTGAGGAAATGTACACCCTTTGCCTTTACAGGGCAAAATATTTATGTAATTCTATATGCATTTTCTGTTTTCTTGACCAAACCTGTTCTGTCATGTATTCACACTGGAAGGTCTATGAGCTTCTTGCAAATATCTGAGGAGGTCTCATGCATCTCTGTTCTTTCTGGCCCCAAATTCCCAATGGTTTTATTTTCTGACATCACTTCAATTAACCCCTGGAGTGTATGGATCCTCTACTGCTAGTCTCTGTGGGACTGTAGCTCTCTATAATCCCCCTGCTACTGCAGATAGAGTGGCACCAACAAGCTGCATTCTAGTTTTCTGCAGTGATATTTCCAACTTTCCCTGTATTATTAGGAACATAAAGGAGGATCTTAAAAATTATGATCCGTTATGAAGCTGCTTTGATCTTCAGAAAATCAGTATACATACAAGAGGGGCTACTGCTTCTTCCCATTCAGCCACTTCTAGTTTTCCTTTCTCCATAATTCCTTGTCCACTGGAACCTAGAGGAAAAGTCAGTATTTTAGAGTACCTGGAAGGCGACTCCATGCAGGGTTCAAGGTGAATCACTCTGATGCAGACACTGTCTCATTATTTTATTAATATAAACAATTACTAGTATTTAATTATTATGTTTTAAATGTGTTGCAGTGTGCCAGGTGTGCACCAAGTCCATCTATGAAAGCGTTAAGATGAGAGTTTAACAAAAGGCTTGAACCTGGAATGGCTCATTGTCACCAAAAAGTTGGCCTAGACACCTGCATGAAGATGGAATTCACAGCCCTGCTCAACTTTGTTGAGAAATTTTGGAGCTCCTTATCTGACATAGCGTTATCCCCAACTAGGTTCTCAGTGGGATGCAGCAGGAATTTCTTCAGTATTTACTTTCAGAAAAATAGTAAATGCATATGATATATGCATATGATATACTTTATATAATGCCATGTATTTCTAAATGCCTTAAACATGTCATAGGCATTGTGAATTTCTTACACAGCTAAAACAAAGAGTGAAGCTAATGGGAATATTTTCTGTTAGAACTGTGGACAAAAATTGCTGTTTCATTTGATTTACACAAGCATAAATGCAAAATGACCCTGCTATCATTAAAGGAATTGTGGTAGATTTACAGTAGTATAAAGAAGATAAGACACTGGCCCAGGGTAGGCACTTTAACAATAAAAGGCATCCACTTACAGGGTGAAAATGTGCAGCAGTAAGAGATAGAGAGAAACTTGGGGGATTCCGTCTGGCAGGGCCATGAATCGCAGCATTCACAACACCTGGTTCTGTAAAGAGTTTTAAAAGCTGTAACACAATTGTCACTGACCAAAAATGTGCCACGGGGAGGAAGAAACAAAATGTTCAGTCCCCCAAGCTGTTCGCTATATTGCTTAAACTGCTGACATCCATGGTGTATATAACCTCCAGAACTATACTGCTTTGTGTGCAAGTGACAAAGAGAGTTCTTTTTTCTTCTAATGTGTTTAAAATTAAGCTAGTTGCAATCTTCCATGGTAAACATTTTTGGTGGATACTTTGTGCTCTTACAGCCTGTATAAAATTATTTAGAGGCAATTTGAAACCTTAGAAAAAGTGTTATCACGGTGATAGTAGAAAGAGTTGTTATCTAGTAAGCTCTTGATTTTATTTGACATCAGTGCTGGTCCCAGCCTGCGCCCATAATCTTGAGTTCTCATGCACATGGGAGAATCACGGCAAAATGAAACCCTTTTTTTTAGAGATCAGTCTTGATTCTGATTCTAAGATCTTGAAAAGTATCCCCCTCTCTCCCTTACTACTATGGATTTAATTTTAAATTATTGTCTTTCTACAGAGATAAATGAAAGTACTGGTAAGAACAGTAATGCAGTAGTCTGGCTGGCATTCCACTATTGTTCCGGTAGGTACAACCATCCGGAGCAGACACTTCCAGGATTGATAGCAAACTTCAGTCGTTCAATACGGCTGGCAATACCAGTCCATCTTTAGTGAAGGGCACTATTAATAGCCAGGTAAAAGCATTTGTATATTAGAAGATTCCAGTTATGGTCATATTGTGTCAGGAAGATGTCAGTGTTCTATCTCGTCTTGCTACTAATGATTGCTAATATTGTACTTACAGGATAATAGATGAGGAGGGATGGATTACAAAGTTATAAATCAATCAAAGTTTTTGTGATACATTTATATACTTTTGCAGCTTGTTAAATCATCAAAACCCTCAGATTGATTTTTACTTTAACAATCAATCCTCTCTACGTTTTTTAACATACACTCAAGAGTTAAATTTTTGTAACTATAAATACTTAGAAGAGTATTATGACACTAGCAGGAAGATTTATTACATTCTGATGGCAGAGCTGAAAGGATGTATATACTATACTACTGAAGTGTCAAGATGCAAAGGTTGATTAGTCAGAAAGAGTTTGTTTTACACAGAGGAAACTCATCTGTATGTTCATCAGCTGATATACAGCAGGAATTCATCTGCACAAATGTTTATACTCACAGATGGTCTGATATCAGCCTGCACATAGGATAACATTTCAGTTTGCATTGGGAGTGCTTACAACATTATCTGCGAGGAAGCTATGGCAGTACACAGGTAGCTGTCACATCTGAGGCTGTACAGCTACTCAAATATTCATCATGGCTTCTGATAAGCAGTAAATGACCCACCGTGATTCAGGCTTTCTGTCCACACATCTACATAGAAGGTGAGATTCCAAACTAGGAAGTCTTTTATGGGAATGAGAGCAATTAATTCTCTGCCAGCTTTTTGGTTTATAGGCAACTTTTGTATTTGAATGCCATCCAGTAAGTATATAAACATTTGACAATTGAGTTGTTGACAGACGTTTTGCAGTTGAGTATGGCCCATTGCAACTAGCCTGTGAGCGTCCTAGCTAAGCCACTTTTCTTTAGCTAACCTGGCTAGCTTCTCAAGTGGATCAGGCAAATAGTTTATAAGTGCTAAGCAGACTCTGTTTGCAGTGGTCTGGACAAACCTTTTTCATCTTAGACCATTTTGACTACAAAAAAACCTTGTGTTATGTTAACAGAACACTTATTAAAAGGGTTAAAAATAAGCTAACCACAGATATAAAACCACATTTTGCATATAGGGAGAGATAAATTTGGTACATTTATTTCCAGTCATCTAGGTTTGGTTTTGATAGTAATATTTTTATGACAAAACCTAGACAGTGCCGAAAAGGATGAGTTGCTAAAGTCTGCAGACAAGGTACACATTAGTGAGCTAGTAACAGTAAAGAAAAAGCACATTGTCGTATGGATCTCAGCGACCCAGTGACATGGTCACAGACCAGTTGTGTTATTTCCAACTGCATGTTAGTGTCACTATAGATACTATACTCTAGATACTTGCTATAATATAATAACATATGTTGCACCTAGAAGTTAAGAATGTGAGCAATCATTTTGTCTTAGAAAACTGTAGTACCTTATGAATGTTCAGTTTGACAGTCAATGCAGTAGCTAAAAGAGGCAAATGGGTCTTTGGCCATATGAGAAGAATCTGTAGAAGCAAAGAAGTGCAAAGTTTATTGGCAAGATCACTCCTATGATTGTGGTATTTTTTGGAGATTACCCTACAAGAGGTAGATATGGAAGAAAGAGTTCAAATGCAAATTAGAAAAGTTATGCAGGTGCTAATAAACGAGCCTTATTCTTCCAAGAAAGAAGCAAGGAATTCTACTTGCACAGCTTCTTAATAATAAGGTCAAGAAGCACTTGGGTACACAAGTCCTGCTGACAAAGCATAACAAAATCAAATGCCTGGAAGCTGGGAGAGTAATTAGATGCAGGAACTGCTTGCCAGGTGAGGTGGAGGACTCACCATTACTTAAAATTTTTTTAAGGAAGGGTGATTAGGTCTTATTTAAAAAAAAAAAAAAGTTACCCAGCATCAATGAGAAAGCCCAATACCTGTGTGTTTAGCAGGAACACGAATGCGGGGATGGCAGTGAAAATGGTTTCCAGTTACCTTTTCTGGCCTTTGAGTTTTCAAATCTGAATTCCTCCTTTCTTTTGTGCTTGTAGCAAGAACTGAAATACTTGCTTTGCTCTTTCCAAAATGCTTCTGCACAGTTTTCTGATGAAGGCAGCTCTGCGTTAAGACTGGTTAAAAAGAGTTCTCAAGCTTCAGAGCTTCAACAAGTCAAGATGAAATTTCCCCAGACATTTGATTAGGTATGTAGATACAAGGGGTTGGTTTGTTTGCAGCTTCCTCTAAAGGAGGAGAGGCTGACCATAACTTGACATAGGATACCAGATAATGTGAACCAGTGTTCTGAGTTGTATAGAAAAACCTCTAGCTGTGGCTGACTTGTCTTGCTCACGTACTTGTGTTAGAATGACTGCTGTCTGGGAGGGAATACACCTGCAACCCAGATGGGGAAGTTCCTCAATAGTGGAGGCTAGAGTTCATTTGCTGAGATCACTTGGACAAGTCTCACCTCATCAGTTTCCTGCCTGTGTTGAAGTTTTACCTATTGGGCTCTTATTTGTACTCATCTACCTTCTGCCTCAGCAAGTTATTTAATACCCCAATGGGGCCAAATATTTTGGTTTAACTAAAAGTTTTGGGAATCAATGTGGGCTGTCTGAATGAAACTTAATAGTTTCTGATTAACAGATGGCTAGCTGGAAGCATCTAATAATTCTGTCTTACTTTGAACTATAAAGTTTTGAAATATACAATTTAATGACTTTTTATTTAGGGCTTTTTGCTTAACAGGATTAGAATTGTGGTTCCATTTTCTCCTTAGGTTGTCTTTAAAGCCACTCTTAAAACTGTAGTGATTATTATTGTCTCACTAAATACTTCTCTGAAAAATCCTGCATCCTTCTCTTGAAAACTCAGCACTGTTTTGGCTTGCTGAGAAGTGTCAGAAAAGACAGACGTCAAAGCTTCTGCTACTCAGAATGAACTGCAGGTTGTGCTCAAGCAAACTGGGAGGATGGCATGTTGGTATACACACCATGGCAACTTACTACCCTGTACCAAGGAAAAATTCCTTCGGTCGTTGTGTGTTGTCATTGTGTGAAGTACAAAGGGGCCAGAGTGGCTTCATGATATTCTCTTGTTTTCTTGGGAAGGAGTTCAGAATGTGTGGGTTTGAAGCATGAAGACTGAATCAAGATTGCATTACTTAACCAGAGCTTCATGGCAGCATTGGTTCCTAACATACTTGTGATAAATGTTGGTATGCTCCATTTACTTTATTGCTTTGTGGAGAGGTTTACAGTTTAACAGTATTAGTGATGAACCAGGAACTACAATGCATTCAATTCTTTTAACGAATGCAACAAATGACATAGTCACATTCAGCTTAGCTTGGAAAACCAAAGGTGTTTTAGAGCAGGAGAAGCACAATTTGGGTCACTGCTAAACCACACAGTCTGATGAAGTATAGGGCCCAGCAGCATTCAGACACAGATGAGGTTTGAAGTTCCCTTGCCCTTTGTTTCCTTTCAGCTTTGCTGTATGAGCAAGACTTCATGATAGCTAACATAGTCCTCCACGACAGATTTTTAATACAGATGGTATTTTTTTTAACACTAAGGTGGAGGAAAAGAGTGAGTGAGCCTTGTGTGCAGACAGTTTCTGTGTTTATTAGAAAGCTAAGGACAGTGAAAGAAACACTAAGAAATTTGGGCTTTTTTTGCTGAGCTCTTTAGGTATGAAATTTTCCAGCTGTTCTAAACTTGTCCCATTTCTCTATAAGGTACCTATGTGAATTTTAAAAAAAAACCCACCACAAGTTGGGGACAAATAGTTAATTCTGCCCAACCTTCTGAAGCTCATCTTCAGATGCTTTGGTGGATATTTACTGTAATGTATCCTGTTTGCACTATGGTTTGTAAGTTGAATATAATCTTATCCTCACTATGTGCCTGTGAGCGACGCTATTTCTGCAGAACCAGGGTATATGCAATTCTTCTATTTGCAGTTAGACTTCTTTCTCAGCTAAAATGTGTTAGCCCTTTATTATAAACAGATACACGTGATTGCATTTACTAGACACATGGCAAGAATTAAAAGTACTGTAAAAGATTTTTTTAAATGGTACACAAAGTCAGCTATGCTTTAAGTCTTTGAATACATTATGAATAGTTAATTAGCTGAAGGGCAAATCAACATTGTGAAAGATTTGCAAGGACGAAAAGAGCTACTCTTGTCATGTTTCCTATAGTGTGACCTATGGTAGCACTAAAATATTTATTTAAAAAATCTATTTAGCTGTAGCCCCAAAACATGAACCCCTCAGTCATCCCAGAAAGCTGAGGCCCAGATTTAGTTGTGTTGAAGAAACTCCTGGGAATTAATGAAAAATGAAACTACTACATTAAATGATCTTTCTTGCTTGTCCAGCCATTAAATTAATGGTTTAAATGCACTTCTGGTTTTGATTCTTATTTTGGGAAGGGTGTCTGAATTCTTATTAGTGGTAAAAATCAAACACATAAAAGAATAATGGGATGCTTAGGATAAGGCATTTTATCACTGACATTTTCAAAGATTAGAAAAGACATTTCTAAGATTAGGCTTTAAAAAAGAAAGTCTAGAAACAGAAAAAAATACTGTTTGGATTATTTTTCTTGTTCTGCGCCTCTGTATCATTGCCATAAACTTCAGCTATAATGCAGATGTTTCATTTTAAACACATGCTTTATAGGAAAAGAGTAAGACTTCTGGTCAGCAAGCAAGATCAGCTTTCCTGAGATGCATCTCCTTTTCCATTATTTCCTTGTGTTCTGGTGATAAAATATTTTGCAACTTCCTCATGATGTAATGAAGTTGATTTATAAAAAAAAAGGATCAACTGAAAATAAAGCAAACTACTCAACTAGCTGAATGACATTTTGGGTTAACTCAAAATTCTATTTTTCATGCATTTTTGGCTAATACTCCATTAAATTTCTTTTTGTTTTTATCTGGACTTTCTCTCTTTTCTCATCTTATATTTTTAGCTCCAGCTTCCCAATAAAGAATGCAGTTTTCCAGCTCTTGTACTTTTGTTTAGGCCAAGAGCTTCAGCCAGATCTTTTTGTATTTTGCCCCAGGCATTTGTCCCACTTTCCTCTGACAGAAAAATAGAAACCACATATGTAGTATTCCTAAATTAATTATAGTTTTCCAGGCTTAAAATACTGTGACAGATCAACAAAACAGTAGCAGAAAGCTAATTCCTTCAAAAAATATGAAAAAAGGAAGTTGTGTAAGATGGTGTAATTAATCTTGCAATAAAAATAATTGTTTACAGTTAAAATTAATGTAACATGCATTCCTCAGCAGATAATAAATTATGGGTTTTCTCATTAGCATTTGAATTGATTTCCTCTAATTTCTGAGGAACACATGAGCATGTGACTAGATTAAGTTTAATTGGACTACAGCTGGCGCTGATTGTGTGTGGATAGGGTGGGGGGTTCTGACTGATTTGGCATCTTCCTGCATTGTGTTTCATTGTTTCCTCCCATTCTGCTTTTTCTGTACAGATTATAAGGCACAGTGAGAAATATTAGAGAATGGAAATGGAAAAGAACCCCCTTGTTTGTTGTGTCAGCCGGTACACAGGCTGAGCATGCGACAAACATCCCGCTTTAGAACCAAACCGCGGTGCAGTATAACATGCAGGTGGTACAGACATTATCAGAAGAGCATTTGTGAGTCTTACCAGAGCAATGTAAGGCACTACAGAGTAGCTGCTTCCTCACTTACTAAATTTCGTGGCTGTCACAGGAGAAAGTTGGGCAAGATCTGTATTGTGTTCCAGAGCTCGGTTTAGGATTTTAACTGAAACTGTGAACTGGACAAGCTGGGGCTGGAGTAGACGTCAGTTCTTACCTCTCGTTGCACAGACAGTGAGCTGTGCCAGACTACAAGGGTTTAAATTTATGCTGCTAGTGTTACTGGCATTCCTCTAGCAGCCTAGCCCAGATTTCTTCCTCCAGCAGTGGCCACTAATAGCTTCCTACAGAAGGGCATGAGATTGGGTCAAACATACAGTGATAATCTCCTCTCTATTCTCCTAGCATTCATTGATGTATAGCTCTAGGATCTCATGAAGCTAAGGTGATAAGTTTGTGTTTAATGGTCCTGGATGGATTTTTCTTTCATTAAAATATCTTTCAAAATTCACATTGAATCTTCAGCATTCCCAGAATCTTATGTCTAATTTTGTTAGTATAACTATGCATTGTTTGAACTATTTTAATTTGATATTGTTTAATTCTTGTATTAGAAAAGACATTTCAGCTTCTTCATTCAAGTTCTGATTTTTATAGCTAGGATCATGTCTTCTCAGAGGCAGAGTTTTAAGCTGAGGCGTCCTGCTCTGTTGAATAATTTCTGTGTCGAAATCACTACAAGTCCCAATTGTCTTCTCTGCCCTTTTCTTTCCATTTTCAAATTCTGCTACAACTTTTTTGAGCTAGAGAAAGCAAAGTTGTATTGAGTATTCAAGAGTAACTCATTCTGGACTCATACAGTGACATAATGATGTGTTCTTCTATTTTCTCTCTTCCTTTCTGAAGACTGTAGATTTGTGGGGAATTCCATGCTGTTCAGTGTGATTGGAGGTGTCAGAAACAGGACTACTAAACAGCGAAAAGTCCAGAGGGCTACCTGTTGAAAAGAGCATCATGCAAGTAGCGGGTATTTTAGCGACTATGTCTTCTACTAAGATGTTTCACATTCTGAAAAAGGAAACAGTTTAAAGAATCTGTACATGACAAAATAAATTCAGTGAAGGAAGTACTGAACTTTGGGCATATGGTGGGGTTATTAATGGGAAAGAAAAGGCCACAAGGTATAATGAAAAGGCAGATGCTAACAGCAAGCAATTTAATAAGAAATGCAGATAGAGAGCCAGACTCATTCACAGTGTAATTCAATTTAGGTCAGCATTTGAGGAAACATATGAAGAATGAATTTGGTTCATGCTGTATAATCTTGGTTTTCATTCTCTCAGTCATCTTTTGTCTTCCAGGTGCTTTCCATCACAGTTAGTGATGGAAAACAATGTTTACTGTTGGTTCATGCTGTATTTGAAACAAGGAACACATGTGAGGGGAAGTAGAGAGAATGTTTTATAAGTCAAATTTAAATAAAAATATTTTAGCTAATAGATTCCGTGGATAAATTTCCAGAATGTTTTTCAAATGTGCACTGAGAAGGCAAAGATATTTTAAGGCTGAGTCGTGGACTAAGAGACTTTGTATTTGTGGCATTTCTTTCAACCTTTCTTCCTAAACAAGGAAATCTGTAGATAGCTTGAACCTGATTAGAATGGGGAGAGAACAGAAAAAGACAATATAGCAGGGTACCCTTACCCAAAAAAATCAAGAAAATAACAAAGAAAGAGAGAGAGATGTCTGGGGGTTGCTTATATTTGGTTGCCTTCTGCATGAATTGCCCCATCTACTCAGCTCTTTATTTTACATATAAATTGCAGAGCATAATTGGAAATGTAGCCCTTGCAACTTAGGAAATACTTGGTGCTGTCTAGTGGATATTTTTGGCAGAAAAAAAGAATATATACAAAATTATCTGTTCTGCCTACTTCATCCCTTTTTTCCTGGAAGGTGGTATTAGCTTTTGAAACATGATCTTAAAAATGTTTGAGACTTCTGCTGGATACATGTATGAAATAAAAAAAAACCCAACCAATTTTCACTTCTTGGGATAAATATACTACACAGAATTAATTCCCCCATGTGAGAGTTTGGCCAGTAAAAATACAGTTGCTTTGAGAAACATATAATGGCTTCTTAAACCTCTGTGAACACTGTGGAATGTAGTTTTACATTTCATCTGAAAAATTACAACTCCAGCGGTGCGTTGTGTGTTAGCACTGTACTGAGACATCGGCTTACCACTAATTTGAAAACTTTCAGGGACTGACACTGACTCTTCCAGATGGGTTTTTCATGGAGTATTTTCTGCCAAATACTGTTCAGGCATTGACTGGATGTTAGAGGTTTGCGAGATTTAGGAAGGTTAGAAGCTCAGATGATCTGGCTACAGACCAATTTCAGGCTCTCTCTTTCTTGGGACTAGAGCTGTTGAAGTAACATCTTGTAACAGAGAAAACACCTCAATATCAAACTTTAAATTTGTTACTTAAACCTACGTGTAAGATTGATGTAATTATATGTAGCAGTGTGCTTGTTATTATTTGAATGGCAGTAGTGGCTAGACATTCATATCATAGGCCTGGTACTGTACAGACAGAAAAGCTCCAGCTTGCATATAGTGTTGTAGAAATTTTTTGAACATTATGGGTGCGGGGTTCCTGTGTGTGCCAGGCTGGTGATCAACCCTTCTTAGAGGGAAGGCAAGAATCAAAATAGGGAAGTAAGCAGCAGTGATGCATTTGCAGTGCTTTCCAGAAAACTCTGACTGCTGGGACTGTGCCTGTGGTAAAAATAATATGTTCCTTACTTTTTCACTTCAGCATGAAAAATATTATGTCAACCTTTAAAACAAAAGAGAACGCTAGAAGTAGTTGGGGGAAAAAAGGAACAAGGGCAGTTAATTTTAAGTCTGAACAGACCTATTCTGTGTTGTCCTTTTCTACATTTTTTGTATCTCATTTGTCCTATCTCCAGCTGTGAGTAAAAGAAGTCCTCACTGTAAAGTACGAATGTCCATCTTGTATTTAAGCATTAATTTGGGGAGATGCTGTGAACTGCCCAGCTTCTCAAAAAACATTTCAGGTTTCCAGGGAACCTTCTACAGTCAAGGGTGCTTATAGTCTCCAACCCTAAACAATTTTGTTTCTTCTGTGCTCAGCTGATATGCTTACATCCTTTAGCTAGTCTTCAGTAGACTCTTGCTTCAGTGACATGCTCTGATCAAGGTATATGGTACAATTTGATTGCAGCAGAATTCGCTGCCTACCATCTCTAATTTGTCAGTACAGGAGTTTAGTCTGCCCAGAACTTTCAATCTTCCATGCTTTATGTGCATTAAATCTTTCACCATCTAAAAAACGCCTTCCCTCCCCCCCCCTTACTTTATGCTGTAGGAGAGCTATAGTCCATAACCTTTGTTTTCAGTTTTATCATAAATTGAAATACACGCACACTTAAATTTTCCTAATAAATAAAGTGCTATGTTGTTCTAAAGCTGCCTTTTCACCTCATTACAGCTCAGCGGAGTGGAGAGTGATGTCATGGTTGACCCAGCACCAGCATGCCCATAAATGATACAGTATGTTCCCCCCTTTACTTCCTGGCTAAAGCACTGGGAAGGAGCTTAATATGAAATTCATGCCGTGATGACAGATTTAAAAGTTGCTACAGACTGTAACAGACAGCAACTGCATTTTGCAGACATACATGACACATACCACTCTCTTGTATTCTTAAGTGATGACATTTTCAGTTTAAAGAGTTATGCTTCTATTGCGTATTATGGCTGTCTGTCTACAAAATTAGGCAGAAGGAGGGAAGGAAAGGACAGGACAGAGAAAACACTGAACTTGATATAGAGCTCTGCTTAGAGAATATGTCAAATATTAATCAGTGGTTGGAGGGGTGGCACACACTAGTTTTCAAGCAGACTGCACTTCTGCTCTGTGCCTTTTGGGGGAATATTGGCTGTTGGGAGGCAGACAAAGCAGTTGTACTTCATCTGGTGAAATGGGCCCCTCACACTTTTAACAAGGAGACTCTGAAAACCCAAATGGTGCTAAATTGTAAATCTGCAAGCAGGAAACTAACATGCCAAATTTGAGACACCCTTTTTTGGCTGGGCTTTCCAAGCAATTAAATAAATAACCATCACGTGGTGTCTCCAGGGCAATAAAACATGCCACTGAGGAGAATTTACTGGAATGGGCCAGGGAGGATATTGCCTGATAGACAGCTCTGATGTCCTCCATTTACAGCTATGTCCATACTGGAGAAGCTTCTCATGCAAATAAAGCTCGACTGTAAATAGGAGCTGTGGTTTGTAACCTTGGCATCTTCCTTCACCCTCTGCTGCCTGCCCTTTTCTGCATCCACTCAGTAATGCACCATGCATGACAGGTAAAGAGTCACTCAAATTGATATAAAGCAAAGTTATGCAAATATGCAGAATGGATTACTAACATTGCACTAGATCAGAAAACAAAATGACATTGGCTTCTTACCAGAAGGCATTTTGTACTGTTGCTGCAGTTTGTGCCAAATAGGCAACCTCCTCCACTGGCAAGTGCAGCCATTAATTTCCTTCAGTGTTCTTAGATCCCTGATCAGGATTTCAGAAAAGATGAAGAAAAAGAACACCCTTGTGCATTCCTCGGTGTTCTATTCTGAGATACATGTGTGCAGAAACAGGATTTTTTGGGTTATTTGGGGTTTTTTTAGAGGCTGAGCACCCTTAAATCAGCTGAAGGAAATCAGCCCCGTGCAGAACTAGGGCTCTAGCATAGTAGGAATGGCTATTCACATGAGATGTGATCAATAAAGCTGATAGTTTATGTACCTCAATATTGAGTTTCCACATTTTGATTTAAGGAGTTCCCAGTAACATAACCCATGGGGGCTAAATTTTCCTGCTCTATATGAATGAAATGTTGCCATTTGTTCAATATTCAGGTTATTTATCATTTGGAGTCCTCCCCATATTACTGAAGCCAAATGCCCTCACAGAAAGCAGTGATTCTTAAAAAGGAATATAAAGCTTTACTTGAATAAGATATCAGCTGATGAAAAGCAAAGCTACTTGAATTAAAGCAGAATCAAAACTCGAACACTATTGAATCCCCAAGGATTTCTCTTTCAGGCAAACTTGTTTAACTTTCAAAGGACTTGTGGAATTTTTTACTTTATTAAAATAATGAAGTGCTGTGAATTTCATCAAAATATTGACTATCTGAGATTTCCGACTTTGGGCCTGTGTTCAGTTTGCTTGAAGGAAAATTGCTAAAGCAACTTGGCATATAAAGATCCGGTTCTTAAAGAGAAAGTGATTTTCAATATATGATTTATCTTTCAATGTATCCTACAATCTGGAATTTATGTGTTTAAGTAAAACCTGTGTAAACACCTAAATGTTTGACCGTGATTTTGGAGAGATGTCACACTATTTTTTCCAGCCAGTCTTAGCCAAAAATTTGTGAACTGTTTTGACATAATAGGGTGTGTGGTTTTCCATCTTCTGTTACAGGTACCAGACAAGTGGGAACATCCTTTTAATTCTTCATTCATTCCAGTTTTCCACATCCATATCAATTTATCTTTGTCTCTTGCAGAGCCTCACTTAGCTGAGTACCTCTCATTTGTCCCCTGACCTCTGACTGCTACTGGTTATGTTGAGCAAAGGATAAGCGGAGGGAAACTGCCATGAGAAAGGTGTCTTTTTTTGTTGGCCAGTCCCTTTAGGAACTGAGCATAGTCAATGCAGAAAACGTGACATTGTTTTATACATTTCTGGATTTGTTTTCATTCTAAATGGTGTTTTTAACAATTACCGTCACTGTAAAGCATATGAAAAAGTGTTATTTAGGAAACAGTTATATCACTGTATGTTCTGAAAGGTCAGGTGAGGGTATATTAGTAGAGAATACATGAAGGTTTCTTCACAGCAACAAAATGGATGGACAGCATCAGATTTCTGTAAATTACTGTTTTAAACCAGAAAATATTAAATTGCCATCACTTCGCTAGTTTCATTCTTTTACAGCATATGGAGGATGGTTACTAATTTTTCAAGATTAAGATGTTTTTAAAATGAAACGTAGCTGACACTGTAAAATGGAAGAAATTGGAGACTATTTAAAGCTACTGGCCTGTTTTCCAAACCCAGAGCATGGATTAGTAGCATGTGAAAAAGGAAATCACTAGGGATGAAATATTGACCAAGCTAGCAGGCCCTCATCAAATGAAAGTGTAACAAACTAGAACCTTATTAATCACTACTTCTCATGTGTGGTTTGGGTTTTTTTCCTTGGTAATATAATTAATTGTGAAGCATAATATTGCAAGTATAGTTCTGTAAAAATTATTGTGAATTTTCTTGCCAATTTAGGTTCCTTATTCTGATTATTGCTGAAAAAACTAATTCATTGTATTTTGCTATTTTCAAATTCTTCCCTGGAGATCTAAAACTGTCATGGGAATATTTTGCAAAATCTTTATTTGTGTGAATCATCCCACCAGATCTTGCTGACATAAATGGCTGGCCTAAATAAACACCATTTTACTTTTTATATTTTGAATGAGCCCCCTGTGCAGGTGGTGACAGTAAATTAGTAAAACTTATTACTGGAAGAAAAATCGTATTCTTAAATATAATTTATAGCTGTTAAACCTAGAGCAGGACCCAGCCTCTGACCAATTATATGCAATTTCATGAATCTGAATATGATGATTGTACAAAATATAATTAGCAAGTTATATATGTATCTGGAATATAAGATTAACTCTGTGTGGTAAAACCTCTATTCTGGAACATGAGTGTTGCCCTGCCTTGCAGAAATTGGCACCTGCCCTACAAAGAAACACCAGTCTGCTTGGGCTTAGCTAATACCGCCCCAATGTTTGCTAGCCCTCATTGCCAGCCGAGTCGGTTAGGAGTAGCCCTGCAAGTGCCAGGTGAGAGATGGTGGAAATAGTGTTTAGCAAGATGTGTTAGCAAGAAGACTAACTTTTTGTTTCAGGACAGAGAAATCCTTGAAAGGGTTGAATTAATAGGTTATAAATGTGTATTTGATGGTGAAAGAAAATTTATATTACAAATTTAGGTCCTCTTCCATGAACATGGAGTTGGGAACAGATGTGCAATACAAAATCCTACATATATCTGACAGTTTAACAGCTAGAATGTGTAAGATGAGAATTTGGCACCTTTTTTTTTGTCAGTACTTGTTTCCTTCTCTTCCTTGTACACTTTGGTGTTCTACTGTGTTGCCTGTATTAAAAAATATCTTCATATGACTTCTCTTTAGGACAGTTTCAAAGCTGTCAACCTCAAAGATAACCATTCCTCCATGACAGCTGTAGAGCTAGATCATTCTTTTAGTGACCAGCCAATGGTACTCAAAAGGGAGCAGGCTGCTGCACCATAAACTCTGTGAGTCAGTTGCCTACGACAAGACTGGTGTGGAAGAAGAGTCTCCTAATAACAGGTTAGACAGCCAAGCTTGACAGCCTTGCTGCAGTGCAATTTTAAAAGGACCTGTAAGCTGAGCAGCCTCAGAGATTTTGTAATAGGAACTGTCCCATAAACATGTGGCAAACCTTTGCTGATGTGTGTTTGTGCTTCTGAATGTACATATAGATATGTAGACATTGAAATCAGACCTGCCAATAAACTGTACTGTAGTTATATTGTAGGCAGATATGATGCAGGTCAAATTACAGCGGCAGAGATCAGGGGAGATTGAGCCCAGATCTGATTAGCATAGAACTGGAGATGTATACATGAATCATCCTATTTTCTTTAAGAGTTAACTGGAACCAGGCCTGGAATTACTTAAACTGGTACCCTGCATTGAAATCAGATGGGTAAATAAGTCCAGAATCCGTGTGCAGAAAATAGTTGTTCTTTTTCACTTGCTAATAGCGAATTGGTCTCCATAGCAATATTGCTAACTGTAATAACAATTAAGTCTTCAGAAGTAATGGCTATTAATTCATTAGAAAAAGAGACAATGTGCAATAGTGTTAGGTAGAGTAAGCACCACTGCATGCACTGCATTTGGCTGTGCCTTTACTTATATGTACATTACAGAGCAGTAGTCCAGTGCACGGTTCCTCGGGAGCAAACGGCACGTGGGGGAGCCAGCGGGCGTAGTACCACCCGCACCGGCTTAGACACAGAGATGCTGAAGCAACACGCAGATCACAGCGTGGGCGCTTGTCAGTACTGGGTACAGAGCGAAAGAACGACAAGACTCTGTTGCGGTATCCCAGCCCAGCAACGCAGGAAACAGTTATACTGCAGGTACATCTTAGCACTTAAGGCATTAAGCTGTATACTGCACCCTGGATTCTCACATTCCTCGCTAGCTGTTGCTTTTGCTGTGATCCTCTGCAAATTTGTAGTCTGATTCTACAAATCTGGCTCATACAACTTGTCTTTAGAAACCCAAGTTATCTTCCTGCAGTCAGTGGTTACTCATATGAGCAAGACTAGGATTCTTGAAGTGGTATCTCATTTAGCAGCAATTAAAGAACAAGGACTTTCCTCTGCTTTGCCTGCATTTATGAAGGATTTTTTTATTTCATATAGAAGACAGGTGTGCCTACCTGCATTAGTGCAACACCTCTATACGATTTTAAGCCTTTTGCATTTCAAAGTGTTCTCTTTTATTTTTCCCTCCATGATTCTCACGCAACACTGGAATGTTGTCTCTGATCTTTAGCAAGTTGATACAGTTCTGAAAGTATGGCAAATTGACAGGAAATATGCTGAAATCAGACCTGCCAATAAACTGTACTGTAGTGTACAAGAGGCACACCTGATTTGTGGCGGGGAAAGAGGGACATCAGTTGCCTTGGGGATATACGGCTGATGCAGAAGTGTCTAGCATTAGCAATTTGTTTCCAGTCTGTTTGACAGGTGAAGTTGTGGGGCAAAATTGATGATCAGGAGGTGTGCTCTCCTCTGGAACTCTTTGGAACTGTAGTTGGCACAGTACCAGTTGTAGTGGAACATGGCAGCATGTGTCTGGCTTCAGAAATTCGTGCACCAGACAGCAACTCAAAATTAACTGTTTGCTATACTGTATGTGTTCTCACACTGTCATGTGCTGTTAGCACTGTTTTTGAAGACTAGATGACATGTCTCACATAGGAAAAAATAAGATGAAGGTGACAAGAAAAAACACCTAAATACATGGAAGAGAGAAATATATCACAGAAGAAATATCTAGGAGTATCTTTTGCTCTATCAATGAGTGTGTAACAAAAAATTACAGGCATGGTCCTCGTTCTGCTTGAAGGGAATGCTTTTACATTATTCTCCTCAAAATTTTCTTTTCTTTTTTTGGTAGGTGATAGCTACAAAAACTTTGTAATAACATACTGACAAATTCAGTCTCATTGCATACTTGTATTCTGCTGATGGTCCTCTTGTCTTGGAAAGTGAACTCTGAGTAGACCTCCTTTGTATTACAGCACTTGTCACAGTGGATTCAAGTTCATGGGCATGTTAATGCAAATATATAATAAATAAAATTAAAATCCATTAATAGACAATATTCCAGTGGATACTTAAACCCATGAATAGTAGTCATGCCAAAATGATCACAAAAAGTACACAAGAGATTAGGGGTAAGGCCTCATTGTCCTTCAGGTAGATGTACACATGATAGCTGTTGGAATTATTTTCATGCTGAAGGTGAGCACATTAAGATTAAAGGCCAAATTCTGTTGGTGTTCAGTACTAACTTCTTTCACCAGTCATGCAGTTGGAATGAAAAAAGTTGGGATACAGGATGGCAGATGATGACCATTAATGAAAATGCAAAATGGGTTGGTTTTTTTTAATGGTACATGGTTGCTTACCTAGGAGGGATGGGGTAATTTTTTTTGGGGGGGTGGGGAAAAAGGTTGAGCAGCTAAGAACTGGAATTATATCTCTTAAAATGTCAGACATCTTTATCTAATGCATTTCATATAGAGACACTGACCTTTGATAACTAAATCTCAATTTAAATTTGCCTAAAGTTATATGGAAATGGGCTTTTTTCTGCTATTTAGATCTGATCATCCTAACCGTCAAAGTACTATGGGATTTTGCAAGCTAGGTTGTGAATCTCACTCATGACAAGAAGCAGTGTCACTCCTTGTAGCTGCTTTCCAGTAGGCTGAAAGAATTCACATCCTGGCAAAGCTCTGGCAGAATTTTCTCTGATTTCAGATGACAACATAAATGCTTCTGTGCATATGTCAAGCAGATTTTCTGCTACTTTCTCCTTCCCTATTTTTCTTCTCCCTGTGATAAAGTGCCAAGTTTGAGTAGAAATTAGCATTAGCCAAATTTAGACATTTTGAATTGAAATTTCTTATAACCAAAGTATTTCATGTAAGACCCTGGCTTGAAGGCTTCTGTCTGTTCTCTGCAATAGTTATTCAAATATTATGTTCAAGTTCCCATAAATGAGGAAGCCTGGATTTGAACTGGGTATTAACTCCATGACTCAAGATGACGCTAAGGCTGTTGTACTCTTGTGCTCTTTAACATCTGTGGCCTTTCAGTTGACTGGTAGATAAAGTGCTCTATGCATATATGTAGGAACAAGAGCCACCTGTGAACTAGTAAGAATAAACTGGACAAAACCTGTTATTTTAGGGGAAATGGAACATATTAATCCCTGTTTTTTCTGGCCTACAGCTTAATCCCTTTCAAGATACCTTCAGGAGTAATTATTTTATTTTTTGGCATTCTCAAGACTGGAGTCAGTAGATAATTTCCCAAAGCTCATACTGTGCTGATTGTGATTCTGACACAGCATTTATGTATTTATATAGTAAGCCTATTTGCAGTAAGTTTTAAATGTATCAAAAGCCAGTACAGTTAATTTTTATCCTCTTAAAGCTAGATTTGGGGTTTTTGAAGTCTTAATATTAAATCTGTGTTTAATCTTTTATCATCTAAATATATTCACTAATAGCCATGACTGATAAAAAAGGAATTTGGTTTGGTATTCAAATTATTTGGTCTAATTCAGAAAATGTTTGAGATACTCTTACACCAGTGCTTGAATCCATTTTCATTGAGTTCTTTTCCCCTTTTAGGACTTCATTTGCTGTTGCTTCACAAACATTGGAAACGGACAAGACCAGTAAGTATTTTCAGTCTTCTCTCACTTTATTTCATGGGTTTTAACAATGTATTTGACTGTCCTGAATACCTGGGGAGGCTGAAAATCTTGGTACCTTTGAGTTATCCCTTGTGTCCTGGGGGAGAAAGAAAAAGCTTTTAGATTTAGCCAAAAGTCTTGTGAGGAGGTTCTTATGACTGTTTCAGTTAAGACATGTTTTAAAAATGTTTAAATGGATGACTTCATGCTTCATTTTATGGCATTCCTGGAATACTGTTACAAATACAATAAATGTTCATTTAATCACGAATACTATGCTAGTTGTCATTCGTGAGACAGTGCAATAAAGTCCTCACAAGTTCTAAATGGCCTATTTTATATAGAATACAATATCCTTGGGCAATAGCAGTGATGTTCACTTTAAACTCAAGGATTTAAGTTTAAAATTGAAGGGTCTTTCTCTTGTTTCGCCATGCACATGACTTCCCGTAGAAGTTAATCTCTAAATGCACTGAATCCTCTCATTTTATAACATATTTTATAGGAGAAGATAATTGCTCTTTGGTCTGATTCTGATAAGTTTATTCTAGAAATCTGCCATCTATAAAAGCTAACAGTAATACCCACATCTAAATAGTTTTACTATGGTGGTACTGCCCAAATATAGCAAGGGAAGCAGATACTATGCATAGTTTATGCATACTCTTTGTAAAGTCATGAGTGACATTTACCGTTTGACATAAGATATTTACATCTGTTCATCAAAATATGACTCCTCATCGTAGTGTTCTAAAGCTAAACCAGTAATATACATGATTATGGTAATTTAAAAAGGAAATAGTGTAGGAAAAGAACATGATAAATGCGTATCATCTTACTCTTTATGGCTCTAGTAAATGTCGTACCTTAGGCTAGACTGAATATGTTCTGAGTTTCCCCAGCCAAAATAATTTTTGAAATGAGTCAGTCAACAGACTTTTCCTTAATCATTACTATTTAGCCTAAAGATCATAGGAATCTGGTTTTGTTTCATTATCAATTTATTTCTGAGAAATATCATTGTCTTTACCTAGTACTAAAAATATAATTTCCCTTCAATTTGTAACTGGAACAAAAGTAAATTATCTGTCAATTCTCTGAAACTACTTCTGTGTCTGGATCGTTCATCCTCTGTGATGCTTTAATCTGGAAATTAATGTAAGAGACACTCCTTGAAGAGCCTCAGAAAGGAGGAAAAAAGGCTGGGTTATCTTGGAATCAAGCAATCAGCTAGATACTTTAGTTGTCTTTATTTGGAAAGCAGTAAATCCTTTTAGAAAGTGGAATAAACCAGTGAGAATAACTAGGAAGGCATTTAGTGAATTACACAAAGGGTGTGTGGTTTAGACCTTTTCTGGAACGCAGGCTGCAGTTTAGCTGTCGAGGCACTATCATTCTCCTCAAAGGTGAAATGATTTAGAGGCCTAGAGAAACTTAATTTTTCTTGATCACCATGTGCAACCTGGAATTTTAATGGCAGGCATAATTAATTCTTCTGATGTTAATCATCAGGGCTGGGCTCCACAATTATCAGTCTAGTGCAGCTGGGGCATGGTGCAGACATGAAAAATTAGGAAAATGAATCAGTAATAGGGTGGCAGATTTAATCTGCATCATGAAAACAAAGTTAAAAAGAGGGAGATCGAGAGAATTTCAGCTGAAGCTTTTGTGCCAATGAGCACTGACAGAACTGAAAAATGTTGCCGATGTCCAAAGTGATTGGTAATTACCAAGCCATTGAATTTTTTATTGTCAATTTATCATTGCGCCAGAGGTTAAATTTAACATCTTCTTCTAAAGCCATCACTCTAAGAGGAAGGCAAGCTTTGCGTCACGTGGTCCAGGAGTCAGTGAAAGGTTAATCAGGTATTCCTTTAGTTTGTGTGTGCTTCCAAATCAGTCTTTCTTTTTGTGTCCTTTATGCTGCATACATATCACAGGGTATTTTCTAATTTATATTACCTCTACGTTTCAGAAAAATATTAGATTGCATTCCTCAGCACAGCATCATCTGCCGTGCTGTGTGTTTATAATACTTCCCCAAGCATATTTTACATACATTTCAATATGTATGTGGAAATTTTATATGTACAAAAACTGTATGATACAAGGCAGGCATTTCCCTGGTAAGGATATAGATAATCTTAGTGTCTGGAAGTGCTACAGGAATTAAAAAAAATATGATACAATTTGGTTTGCGTTTTCTGTTTGGGTGTTTTTTTTATTTATTTCTAAACTGTGTTATTTGGTTTGCCCTTGTTATTTGCTTTGTTCTGAAGCCATGTTGTTTGTGAATGGTCCAGTTTAAGATCAGGGTTATGTCTGGGATGCTAACAGCTGCTTTCAGTCTGAAGGACTGTGAGGGAAATGGTGTTTGCATTTTGCATCTCGTATAATGCTGAATACTGTTTTGGCACTTAGCAATTAAGAAATATTCACAATTCAGAAGGGAAGCACACATTGCTCCTTTGAATCTTCCCCCCTCTGGAATACTTAGTAAATGGTAGAGTCTTTTTTAATACAAAAGCCATAAAAGAATGAAAGAAAGACAGCATCTAAACATCCTTGTCATAGAAATATGTGACATAAATATACATTCATACGTTAGGGATCAAATTGAGCCCTGAAGTTAGTGGAAATCTGTTCAATCAAATAGTAGGATTTCTGCTTCTGTGATTGTAGGGTTGGATCTGCCCTGAAAATTCCAAATTGCATATTCTTATACTCATTATTATGCATCTGTCTTTTAATACAATGTTAAATACAAGCTTGGCTACCTAAATTCCTACCTTAATTCTGCTCAGTAATCTCACTTCTATTTATTATATTTTTGTGTGTTTATTTTAGATTCCAGACTGTGCTCTGATTAACGGAATCGTATGCATTTTCTATAAATTAAAAATGGAAATGGCCTTTAGGGGAGAGTCAGTAGAGGAATCAATGCATGCATTAATTACTGCAATTCATTACCCAAATAAACACAAGACTCAGCCTTTTGCTGGATACAAATTTAGGGACATACGATGTTTACAAGAGACAAAGGCTTGTGATCCTGCTAATGTTAATCTGCAGATCAAAGTATGTGAGCCCATTCCTAGTGGAGGCTCCTTTGGGGATACCATAGCTGGGATCAATCCCCCCATGCAGGCAGTGAATTATTACTGCTGAATACAAAAGCTGCTCACGTGACATCACTGTCCCCTAACAACAGGGACACTTGCTCTAGATAGTGCTTTAGAAGAGCTTGTTTCTTGATACCCCACTTTTCTATAATTAAACTCAAATCATAAAGCAATAGTTTCACAATGACCAAAGATTTCCTTAATCAACAAAACTGCACTGCAGTTTGGAAGAAAACCACGAAAATGTAATCTTTAGCTTCCCAGAGGCTTCCTAGAATATAAACAGAAGGTTAGAAAATACATAGCAAATAAAATTATAGAGAAAAAAATTCAGTGATTTATTGAAAAGGTTTCATACTCTTCTGAATTACTATCCTTTCTTTTCCTTAAGAAGAGATGAGAAGAGTACTGGAAGAATGCAATTTTTCTAACAGCATCTGGATGCCTTTCTTCATCATATTTTATAGATGGTGGATGAATTACCATACAAAGGTTCGTGTTCAAACCAGGACAGAGTGTGATTCGAATCTCCCTGCATTTTGCATAGCTGCTATTGTGGGTGCAAGCGTACCCCCGGTCTCAGCAGCTCCCAGCAGAACACCAGCCAGTTCCTTCTTTCCTCTTGGAGCACTCAGCTTTTTTAATAGGATTCTGACCAAATCTGCAACTAATTAAGAATCAATTCAAGACCATTAGTAAGTGGGACTAAGCTAGCCAGTGTTGCATATTTCAAAAGAATTCGCTTTAATGAGAGGAGTTCTTGGACAGGGGAAGAAAAACCCCACAAGCAGATTAAAGATAGTGTAGGGACCTTCTCCAGTTAAACTAAACAACTAATGCTACACAGGAAGATGCTGAACTTGTAGTCCTTTCTAATTGATCTACTTACTGTTCTTAAGGAAACTCAAAACAATAATGAACGCAGGTATTAACTGTGTGTAAGTCTTTCAATAGCTATTTATAAACATTAGCTATTGTTACATTTCACAGTCTCTTTTCATCAGAGAAACACATGTTATTTTTTCAGACATATTAACCTTAGAACTGTCAAACCATTTTCTCTTCTCTGGGCTTTGTACTTCTGTGACATCTGTATTTCTCCACTGCCTTGCCTGCAGATGGTATTTTAAAATTTGTTAAGGGGT
The DNA here is from genome assembly GCF_964237585.1 of Gallinula chloropus. Classification (NCBI taxonomy): domain Eukaryota; kingdom Metazoa; phylum Chordata; class Aves; order Gruiformes; family Rallidae; genus Gallinula; species Gallinula chloropus. Next base: position 24,257,698 of record NC_140090.1, on the reverse strand, counting down.
TTGGATGCCATATTTCTGACAGCTGTAGTTTTGTTTCAGCACAGAACAAAACGGCTAAAAATGCAATGCTTTGAGGGAATGATTTCATTTTCATTATTTCATTATTTTTATCAATTCTTCCCCCTAATCTCTTACTATTGTGAGTTCTGTTAATGATATGGTAGTATGTAAATGCAATCCTCTAGGAGAAATAGAAAAAGCAATATAAGGCTGATTGATTTGAATTATTGGAGTGGAAATTTATGTGACTGTATTGAGGTAGCCTAATACTGAAGTACTAAAACCACTGTGTGGTGAGCGCAAAGTACAAACCCGAACATACTATGTAGTAAGTTCTAAACCTCACAATGACCTCAGCTCATAGGAAACTCTGAGGACAAGTTTTCTCTGAGTCAAACTAAACAGAGTGACAAATCTACTGCGAGAGTGTAAGAAAGAGGTGTGCAGAGCTGTTTTCCCAGCATGTGAGCATGAATGGAGACCTTAGGGCGACACCTTTATATTGATACACGTTTTGTAGAAGAAACTAGGAATTTACACAGGAAGTACCAGGAAACTTCATTATTTCAAAACACCAGTTAATTTGGCTGCAGAGGACAGAATGTGCTAGAACATTTTTTCAGTTTGCCTGTTTGAAAGATTAGCATCTTGGCTAGTTAATTGTTTTCCATTTTACAATCTAAGATGTGTTGTTAAGCACACAGTGCTCACGCAGTACAACAGTCTCTTGCCATAAATACCCATCAGAACAATCATAAAGAGGCAATTGAATTTTGCATTATTTATCTGTGTGAAAAGCAGGCCCTAGCCAAGAGCAAAGGGTGTATCTCTGGCTGCCATTTATATTAGCTTTGGGTACATGGACTCTAAATACAAAGACTGTGCACACCTTGCTAGTACTTATTTTAGAAGCTGTGTCTTTTTATCCAAGCTGCTTTTAAAAAGAAAATAGAGTTTGTGTTTGTAATGACAGGTGACAGTGAGAACAGAAGAAAAGAATCTGTGGAGAGAGGAAAAAGGCTACTTTAAGGAGGCTGGAAATAAACCAGAACTCTTAAACATGCACATTTTTCTTTTTTATTTTAAATCTTAGGTATTGTACTTTCAGTAACCTCAGATGTATGTTGACATTTAAAAGGGAAAATGAATGACGGCTCAACAGCTGCAGACATTTTATTTTTAATTATAGAAGCAAACAAGTAATTTCATCTCTTTCCTGTGAGTTGTGTACTAAGTTCTGAGAAGGATAAAAATATGGTCAAAGCTTTTGGCTTTTACAAAAGAAACGTAATAGAAAAAAGTGTCACTTGAATGTATAGAAGGATGTTTGGAATGAGGACAGGCCAGGAGAGACATGGCCAGTGTTTTCATGCCAAAGGAGATCCACACACCAAGCATCAACCCTCAGACGAGTAAGCCTTAGGCAGCTCCCAGATGCTACAAAAACTATTTCAGAGTAGCTGTGCAGCCATTCCACTTCTACTTTTACTGACTGACCTGTGCCAAAAGACACAAGAAATTGACACACAAAAAAAATATTTTTTTTTCTTTTTATCTTTTTTTTCTTGAGAAGAAGTGATCTGAAGTCTTCTGTCATCAGTTTGAAAAGTAAACCTCTTTGCTTGAGCTGAAAGAGGTGGAGCTCTCTCAGCGCTTACATCTTCTGGGCCTTACGTTTACTCATCCATGGTAGCCTGTGAGGATATCCTTATGCTCATTGTCAACCTTTCCTCATAACAATATAACTGCAGAACTGTCAAGCTGAAGAATCCTTCCCAGTTTGTATATGGTGTCTTTACATTTTAGTTAAGAATATATTATTACAGCTTCAGTTTCTGATGTCTTCCTGACTATTCACTTCACCCTCTGAGAGCAGTGAATCTCAAATCATGGGGGGTGTGTGGGGAGGGGAGATTGCAGTGGGATTTTCTTTCTTCCTGGTAATTCTAGTAATTATTTTATGGTATCTAACAGTAGTTGGTCAAAAGGCTGGTATGCTACTGGAGATCCTACATCAGGTAAGTAATGATGTCTCATTGGGTATGATTTCTGATACTAAGGAAACTGAGTAAGTTTGAATTGTCATTATTTTTATATTTACTTCTTGGGATGTATTTAGTGCTTGCTTTCCCATGCAGTTTGCCAGCAACTTTTTTGCATGACTGCCAGTTATATGGGGACTGCAAGAGGCTGAAGTTGCCTTTGCCTTCCTTTCAGAAATTCATGAAACACATTTCCCATCCTTACAGCTGGGATCTTTGTGTCTCTAAGTTTGGGATTGGAGGAGATGAAATAGAGTGGGAAGCACGCTTCTTTTCCTCCTCCTTCTTGGATATGTAGCACTCCTCCATCGATTCTGCTCTGGGATATGTTGCCCAAGGGAAGTCCCCCTTCTCTGTTGCAGTGAGGATGAGCTGCTCTCTCTGGGAGGAGGAATCCACAGCTGGTCAGGACAGAGGCCACATAATGACTTCACTGACAGGGCAAAGTCATACAGCACCTGAGTCAGGAAAGCACGGACGCGTGGTGACAGTAACAACTCCTACTCATAGACCAGTGACAACCACGGCAAAAGCAAAGCAATAAGTCAAGTTGAAAATCAGACTGGGAAAGTCAAGCAACACTTCAGGTGTAGATCTGGGGAAAAGTACACCTACAGCGTACCTCAGGCAAGGAGTGGGTGCCCAGGCCTGAGCTTAAATGAGGCCCCTGAGTCCACGGACAGAGGTGTGTGGATGTCCCAGATGGGGCAATTAAGGTCTATCAGTGCACTCAAGGCTGAGACAGAACTTTGTAGAGTTTACAGTCCAATCTCCATTTCTCCTGCTTTGCCCAGCCATTACAATTTTTTTTTCTCTGCCACCAAAGTTGAACTTGCATAGTGTCTCTGCACTTGCCTACTTGTCCTCTACTCCTCAGCTCTGCCTTTCTTCACTGGTCTAAGACTTTTAATGCGAAGTGACAGCAAGAACAGTAAAACCTCGTTATAATGTCACTTGAGGTTTGGATAGAAAACAACATTTATTTTAACAATCCATGACCTTGTAGCAATTTTGCTGTTGGCACTGTGCTACATACCATGGCTACTTGGAACTTCATAGCCCTAGCAAAGACATTTCTACTTACCAACCATGACTGGTTCTTCAAGACAGACTGGAGTATTTCTCTTATTTGCTGAGGTTTGCAACACACAGATGAACCCATATGATACTCTCCAGTAGAAGGCAGGGCTCCACATGCACTCAATCAAAATCATTTTAATAAATCATAGCAATAGGGAGGGGGGAGAGGGCAGGACAGACAGGAAATAGGTATGTTAACATTCATTTGAAATTACTGTTTTTGATAAAGGCATCCTGCTGGCTCTCCTACTTTGTTGGATATTATAGCAAGGTCACAGAGAATTAGGGAAAAAAGAAAAGCAGTGATATGAGAATCGTGGACATTGCAGGCAAGGAACAATATTAATAGGAATTGAACAGGAAAATGGCAAGTGATTTTTGCCCATTGTTTTGCTAGTGGTGATCTGGGTGTTTTGCTAGTAATGATTTTGGGTGTTCTAAACAAGGCTTTGAAGTCTTTTATATAAACACCTCTAATAAAGCATTTTTTTCCATATGATAAGTAACTAAGTAGTTAAAATATGACAAAAGCATACAACTTGATTTAAAAATACCTACATTTTTGCCTCTTAGTGTTATAGAAGTGAAAAATCTTTAGAATTAAACAAAAAAAGATGAATAGAACTAAAATTGTTGCACCTCCTCCCCCACCCACAACACACCATTACCTTCCTAAGGAAACACAGGCAAGGACAGACCAATTTGATTTTATGATGTGTGTTCCAGCAACACTGTAAACCTGGCATTTGTCTGAAGCTTTTTAGCCTTTTTCAAGTTATAATCTTATGAAAGAAAATTGCACTTTTGAGATTTTTTTAACTAATGCTAAATAGTAGTGCTGTATCTTCTGAACAACTTTCTTTTTGTCCTCTTAGGGAAAGTCTGCCTTATGTACAGCTGTTGAGCCAGTTATCTCCTACTTCTCCCAAAAAACAATCTAAAAATGTATGTTTATCTATGAGACACAGTCAGCTAGGAGGCTTAAAAATGCACATCCTCATTATTAATTTCTCTGGTTTCCTTGGAAAAAAAGCATCCAAATTTAGATGTACTCAAATAAACTTTAGAGTTGAGGATTAGTTGTGTAACTGGAAAGCCTGTGGGCTTCCTGTTATTTGAGAGTCTTGGAAGTGTGCACAATATGGACCAGATAAAACCATGGCGTTTTCCATTGGCAATTGCCTCTCAATAATCTTTGCAATGCTTCCTCTGACCTTAAGGTGGAATGGAACAGGACATATCTAAAGGTAAAATATTAATGGCAGAAATAATTCATTCACCTCAGCTTGTTTAGCCAAATTAATTTGCTAGATTGGAACAAATCAAATATAAATCTTTAAATGGTAGCGGTTTTGATCCCAACAGAAGAAAAGTGTAAATGAAGGTCTTTATCTTTTATTTTGATCAAATTATGGTATCACTGTACCTATTCAGGGGAAACAGATGTCTATGGGACATGTGCAGCAATCTGCTTGTGCAGATCAGAATGCATAACTAGGCTAAAAAATGAATGTGATGGCCATCAATACCCCAAATGCCTCTTGGTGAGAATGAGGTCTGTTTGTGTGACTGATGACTTATGTTTGTTATCCTTTTTCAGGTAAAATATTTACTGCTGGAAGGATTTCTGCAAAAACTTTAGGACTGAGCCTTAAAAAGGCATTTGCTTTTTGAATCATTTTTCTCTTTCTTTCTTTCTTTCTTTCTTTCTTTCTTTGAACGAACATTAAAAGGTCAACAGAGCAACGGTGAATAAAGACAAAGCCAGGCTGAGAATTACATCTTACCAGTGATACACAAGTGTTAGTCAAATGGAGAGATGACAGTAGAATAAGGAAACAATTAAACTTCAATAAAAGAAAATAAGGAATAACATTCCAGTCAGATCTAATCACATTATGTATAGCATAACTTTCAAATTGGAAGTCCATAAAACCCAACCACACCTCAGCCAGTTTGTCTGGCATCCGTCCTGTATAATAAGCCAGAGGCTCCTCATGGCTCAACTCCAAGGCAGTTTGAAACCATGTCTGCAGCAGGGATGGCACTAAGCCATGTTTCCAAAGAGGCAGAAGAATTTTTCTGGTGGGAAAGGTCAGGCAGAACTGAGCCATGAGGGATGAGATTCCCTTTTTCGGCTTTTTCTCTATTTGAATTCCTTCAAATGTATTTCTTTTAATAGTGAAATTAATTCACAAACAGAAAACCTGCTATTAAAGCAATTGTAAAGATCCATTTAAACTGACAGGCAGCAGGAAATCCAAGACCCAAGGAACCTGGCTCATCATTATAAAGCTTAGCAAGAATTTGATAGGTTACTCATTACCTTTACACTGTCCCACAAGTCTCTTCCCCAACAAAGTTTTTAAACTCTCAATGTAATACAGATAAAAAGAAGAAAATGTAATGGATTCTCATTCCCATGCTCTATATTTGATATGTGCAAGACACGCATGAATATAGTAGTTAATTTACATTTATCTTCCATTTTAAATAATATTCTTATTCATAATGCATAAATGAATTCCATATGCTACCAGACAAATCATTCCTAATTTTCATTATGGAAGCACATATGGGAACTGTGCTCACCCAGGGTAAAATCCTGGCTCCATTGAAGTCAATGGCAAATTTCCCACTAATTTTGCAAGGGCCAAGATTTCACCCTTGATGTTCAGACACCCTAATAATACAAAGAGCCAATGTTGAGAAATAGCATCCTGTCCTCTTGTTCTCTCTTCTCATATGTCAGATAAGTTTGAACAAGAACAGAGTTATCACTGAATTAATGAAATCCATTCCTCTGAGTTTTCTAGCTTGCATCAAATTCTTTGCTTGGGGTGAGAGGGATACAGATTTACAGTTATAGTAGCCACACAGTTGTCTGTAAATGTTAGCAGTGCCAGTTATTTCAGAGACTTTGTGGGGAGAAGTGAAGTAGATCACTGGGAAATGACAGAAGAATTAGTGTGTACTGGAGAGGAAAGGCAATATGGAGCTTTTCAGTGGTATGAAGCATGTCTTAGGGAAACTGAGTCGATGGCATCTTTTGTCACAGTCTGTGGGTTATGATTGGACCTGGTCCAGCAGAAAATTATATTCGACCCATTGCTCATTTTGTGGCCCTGCTTGTAACTTTTTGGGTATGTAGAAAGAGGATTAGAGGCAGCCAAATTATCTGATTTCTTGCACAGGACAGGGGATAGAGGCAAGTCTGGTCATTTGTTATCAATGCAAATGCTTGGGTTGCATGATGGGCATTGTGCAAACAGCCAAAGTTATTTGACAGAAGCTATCTCTCTTGGCCCATGTGGAGCAGAGATAGAATCCTTGTACTTTGGTTGCACTCAGTGAGAACCAGAATAAAGCTCAAATTCCTCTTAATTTCTGTAGTAGACTTAGGGTACTCCAACATTCCATCTTCACATACACAGGGGATGCACATTGAGTGAAACTTTAGTGAAACTGACTGGATCACTATACTTTATCTTCTGTTAGATGGAGCTTAATATCAGCCATTTTAGAAGTGTCTGGCTGATTTCCAAGACTGACCTTGATTCAAATTCAAGCATCCCTAAAATTCACAGAAGTTGAGCCTCTGGAAGCGTTTTGCATAGAATGTTTTAAACATGTATGAGCAAAACCTCTATTTTCTTACCAGAACTAGGAAATAACTGACATCCTGGCTCACAGAACAAATAAAAATATTTTATTTAGCATGTCCACACTTTAAAACGTGTTCACAAATTTAAGAATAAACCACAGTTTGAAATGAAAAATAAAAATTTTCCAATAGAAACTATAAAGATGTTTTGAGTTTTCTGGGTTTTGCTCCATTTTTTTTTGGCCATAAATATTATTCTGGTTCATCTAAGATTCTTGAATCATTCCAGCTAAATTGTAGTTTTGACAAATCAATTTATGATTTGAATTTATGAAAACATGTCACAGCCTAATTACTTGTTAAGATCCCTTGTTTTGAAGTCCTTTCACTAGAAAAAATTGCTCATTAAGCTAATCAGCCAAGTTCTTGGCTGGTGCAAATCTGAGCATCTCTACTAGTGTTCCTGGCAAGATCTCTGAAGCCATCACCATTACTGTCTGCTCAACCAGGCATTTTCCATGTGTAAGGACTATGAGATTAGGCATCATGTAGTATGTGAGAAGCTGGTTAATAAACAGCTGGAACAATAAATTTTATTAATAACTTGAATTTTAGCTAATTTGTATCTGCAAGGTATTATTCCATTTTATTTTGGCTGCATTTTTATTTTCAGCACTAGGACATGACAAGTTGTGAATTATGATCTATTCATTCATACACAGTTTCAACACAACTGGGTGTGAATTAATACTCCATAATTCATGTGGCGAAGTGTCTTATTACAATTATAAAATTTTATTAGAAAATGTTTTTTAATATTTATATTGTTAATTAAATGATGATGAGTCTCATAAATTCTAACAGTGAATTATTACATTGTATTAGGCACTCTTCAGATTTCATCTGTTAGCCAATCAAGGTACACAGACTTCTCTATTATGTAAGGCACTATATAATAATGTTGGGCTATGAGAATTTTTTCTTTAGTATATGGAATTTCTTATTCAGATGGACTTTATCAGAAATTTTTCATTACTCCTTTGTAAGCACAAGGTTCGATACGGACATATTTCCTTTTACAGATGTTAATTCACTGAATGTAGGAAAGAACATTTGACTTTCAGGTCCATAAACCTTTGGTAGGTAAGCAGCATTGATTTTGAGGATAACAGGAGTCTCTCCTGTCTGCTGATTTTCCTAAAGCACTTTAATCTCCTATGGTTTGGATCTCGCTCTGCATTTTGTCTCCTCATAGTGAAAGTCTCATTCCAGCTTTACTTGTGAAAGCACTTAAACATGTGCTTAAAGTCAAACATGTGCTTCACTGTGTCCTAAATTAAAGTGAGATCTGCGGCACTCTCAGGAATATAAAAGTTGAAGATGAGATGCATAGTGGCAATTGTAATTCAATAGAGATGTAGGTTATGTGACATTACTAGAATAAAGATATCCCAGTTCTGATTGTTCCTCATGAAATCAAAATCACGCCAGCTACATAAACGATATGGAAAGGTGCAGCAGCCGGGGTGAGTTAGATAAAAAAGTGACTTGTTCAGTAAAAATAATGAATGTCTTTTCATGGTGTAAACAATAGGAAAGAATTTAGACACTTTCTGTGTCTTCATAAACTTTTCTCATACATTTTTCTAAGTGGTTTCTGTGAAAATTTAGATTTTAATTTAATTTCACAAGGTTGTAGATTAAGTTAATGCCTAGAGAAGTTAAATTATTTTGAGCCAGGTAAAGTGAAGACCTGCAGAGATGTACCAATAATTCATCTCCTCCCCAGCCTTTGATTACAGGCGGCCTAAGGGACAAGTCCTGGGCAGAGACTCTGTGCAAGGAATGCAGGGCTGAGTCCTTTAAAGCGAGGATTATGTGCGACAGCATTCTTCTCCATCAGGTGTTGCTGTTGTGAGAGTGCAGCCAGGGTTGCCTACTGCTGCTTTATTAATAATGGAACACTCACAGAAATTCCATGCAAAATTGATTTTTTAACAGTATATAAGAATCTAATATGAAGTCTTAAAATGTCATTGAAAAATCTGTTTGTAATTTACTTTGCCTGTAAGAACTTACTGCCCCACTATAAACAATTTTACTATATTTCTTCCCATTAAACAACAATTTTTTGCATATTTGTTCAGCTTTCTTGCTGTGACATGCCACTGTGAGCTGATAGATAGATATTTAAAAGCGTACGTGGGCTCTGTTTCTTTTGTTGCCGTGTTCGAATGGCAAGTGGAGATATCGTTTTCATCAGAGTGCAGGTGAACAGTGTTAATGGTTCATTATCTAACGCAGAGTGTTAACTGATGAATTGCAAATGAACTGTTCAGAGAAAAGCGAACATGCTTCTGTGGCTGCAAAAATTGTTCTTTTTCTTTTTTTAAGCTTTGAAAAAATACCCCAAAACAAATGTCAAGTACAGAGCAAAGATTCCTGGGGTTGAGGCCCAGGGCCAGGGAGTAGGAGAGGTTCATTTTCATTCTTTTGGGTCCAAAGCTTTCTTTGTGACTTGGATTACTTTACGAATCACTTGATTTAAACTCCCATTCACTGACCCAAAACTTTATCAATGTAATTGCAAGGGTAACTTTACATGCAACCCTTAATGATGCCACTGATTAATAGTGTGCATGTGCAAATAAGCTTTAGATACTTTTGTTAGTTTTGAAAGGCTGAAGATATTTTTCTGCCTCATTTCTTTGTTTCAAAATTATACCTGAAAATACTCTTGGGGGAAAAAGAAGATATGTTCTCTGATGTTTTCATAGGTTCCATAAGTATCCTGCAAATATCTGGCATTTTATTTTCTCTGTGGGTGATGGAAGCTTTTTAGATGACAGAACCTCAAGTGCTTGGCTTCCTTGCTTAATAGTACAATGTGTCTAGTACTAAAGTACTGAGGAACAACATTGCTTGTACATGTTTGTACAGCTGTTCACTCCTCTGCAGCTAGGCTGTGGCTTTTGACTTTATTGTATCTGACAAACCTATCATGATTTTGAAATTCCAGAACCACTCCATATCAAAGATCAGACATGGTTCTACATATTAAACCTAAGCTTTGGATAGTGGAGTGAAGGAAATTTTGACAACCCTGCTTGACATTCGCCTCTATTTGTATGATCTGGAAGATGGAGATTCCAAGAAGCGAAGTTATTTCTTGTTTTCCAAAGTGTTTCCAAGTGAAGTGTTGAAATTAGTAACTTGGGGAAATACAGGAATTGCTGGGAAAGCTAGCTGACTTTACATGCTATATCACCAGAGGTTCTTGATCAGCTGGAGAAGTTGTTTATACTTTTGGATTAATAGCAGAACTTGAATTATGCATAGATTTCCAGTTTTTCTTCACTCAGGGGCAAGCTTTAACATTCGACATGAAAAGAATAGTTCAGTATTATACCATTCTGAATCTTCACTTCAAAATCCTCTTATTCTGGGTACAAGTACAAAAACCAAGCCTCTCCCCAAATAATTAAAATATACCTCTAAAACTAGTGGCTTCTAACCAGAAGAGCAACACTTATTTTTCAGAAAACATTGACTACAGGACACCTTTCCTAATAGATTTTGTAACTTTTACTATAATCTTTTTGCAACTTGCATATATACTCTTGGGTAATGGCTGAGAAACCATCCAGCCTCTGTGACTGCTCTCACACCTGGCCAGACTTTCCAGTCATGAAACTACATTCAAACTCTGCTGATAGCTATAAGGAGAAGCTGAGATTTTTCCCCAGTGAGGTTGCTTCTGAGGTACATAACTGGTGACGAGGAGTACCAGCTGCTTTTTAAACAGGAGGTTGGGTTGTTCCATGCCAACTAACTAGTTAGTAAGGAGTTTAGGGAAATTATGAGAGAATATATGGCTGGCAGAATAGTTTGCTGAGTAGCATTTCTCTAGAGAGAATGATGTAGTCAACTAGGTATGAGGCCTGTGAAGGTGACAGTGCTCAGAGGGAAATATGAGAGCTGGTAGTTGGAAGTCAGAACTAGTAGGTAGATGAGTAGTAGAAATCCATAGCTAGTAAACATTACATAAGGTAATATATATTGCATGAAGACATGAAGATTGAAAAAATTTGGACACTTTCTTGGTAAGCAAAGGCTGCATTGGAGCTGGATATGAAAATGTTAGCACTATGTGAAGAGCTCTCTCTGAAATGACCTCTATTAGCCTGCAGCCCGTGCTGCAATACAATCCTTTCTGACATGTATGCCAGGACATTGAGCTTGGTTTCTGCTTCTCCATCAGCATTTAGTGCTAGTTAATAAAAAACAGGAATAGGAATGCTACAACTTGGGGATAAATGACATTCCTCACTGCTAAAAAAACCTGGGCAACTTGATAATCAGAGGTGATGGCTCAGTATTTTCTACAATCAGTTATGCTTTGCAAATCTGTTTCCTGAGTTTCTGTAATACAACAGGATTTCTTTGTGAAACACAAAAATTAGCATTTAGTTTATGTTGTTTCCTGTACATTTTCACTGAGTGTATTCCTGTCTATCAGAGCAAGTTCTTAATATCTACATTTCTCTTGATTCATTTGCTAGTGTAATCCAGGACAAAAGTAAGGTGCATTGAACTGGAACTCAGGAGACTTCAGCTCCATTTGAATGTCTCCCACAGTCTTTTCTGTCCTGGGCAAGTCACCTTCCTAGGCCCACATCTTAGCAGTTTATTTGGGATAGTCGTTATTTGTCTCAATTTGCCAGACTAGACTGTGAGCCTTGAATCTAAGATGTATGTAGGCAGTAGCCAGTACAGCAATATCCTTATTTTAGTAAATGTTTTTAACATCTCCTGTACCTAAAAATATATTTTTAAAATGCAAAACACTTGTAGAAATGACAGATCTTTCTCTGTTCTTTGTGAAGAGTTGCATAAGAACTGCATAGAAAATACGGTGACACTGTGAAAGCTTGAGAACACAGCTTGGAGTTGAGACCTGTTGTCGATTACCTTTCTTACCCTGTCGCTGAAAGTGGTAGCTTTTTTTTTTTTTCTTTTGCCAGAAAAGCAGGAATAAATGCCATGAGGTGTTTAAGTGTGTGAGTTTGCCTTGTTGTACGAACACTGTTTGCTTCAAGAGTATGAACAAAAGTCAAACTTGGCAGGAAAATATGGGCTGTGGCTAGCTTCATGCGTGTCTGGGCTTCCTGCACTAAAAGAAACCATTTGGTAAAACTGAGTAGGTCTGTTTTGCTTTCTACAATATTTGATGAGCAAGGAAACCTCTAATGTTTGGTTAATCTTTCAAAAACTTTATTGTGCTTTCATTGTTTAGGGAAATTTTAAAGTTAGCATTAGCATGAAAACCTACAGATGTTAGCTCTTTATCCTTTGTCTAAGATCAGATTTATCTGACTAACCAACATTAAAAATGTGTAAATTTGTGGCAAACACAATGAATCTTGAATATATTAAAGAAACAAACAGATGAACCATCTGGAAACAAGACGTAGATCTGAAATAACTATGCCAGTGGCACAATCCAAGCATAATCCCTGACATAATTTACACAGAACAACTATATCAAGAGCCAGAAACTATTCTTTTAGAAGGCTGAGTTTAATAATGACTGCACATTATCATTCCACTTGCTGGGTAAATATTGACAAAGGAGTGGCACATGCTGTAGAAATGTATCTACATCCTGGATTCCCTCTAGGGAAACTTCTGTATGCTGAATTTTCCCTACTATTTTTTTTTTCCTTTTGTCTTTCCTAACCCTTTCTCATCTAAAATGATTGCAGTAGATGTAGCTCCCTAACTACAAAAATCAGCTTATCAACTTTGAAATTAATTTTGATAACTGATAAATACACATTATACTGCATAATTGATTATGCACACAAATGTTTAGTATTATGTGAAACAGACAGTTTGGTAAGTGGAGTAAATTTGCGCATCACCATTAAGCAGACCTTAGTTTTGCCATTCGCTGTTAAAGATTCACACATAATTGATAGGCTGTACTCTTTCTACTATCACCTGAAGAGATTTCACATGTCACCCAAACCCAGAACAAACTACTCATGATGGAAAGGAGTAGACTTTACTGTTATGTGACTAACTAATGCGTTTCAGCTGGGTGTGTTTCCCATGGCGCTGGAATGTTTTGGCAGCCTGCAGTTTCATTGGTAGTGATCATGGAGCAACACAAATTAGATCTTGTATTCTTCACATCTTTACATTGCTGGCAAAGGTGAGACACCTTAACAAACAATGCATCTTGAAGAATGTTTGCAGTGTATTTTGAATGGTGAATATATTGCAAACCTGGATAGAAACTGGGTTGCAGTATATCTTCAGAAGTGACTGATTTAAACTCATACCTAATGTATCTTGTAGGTTAGCATTAATTTGACTTGCTGAGTGGATGGAATTTATGGGTACAACACATTGCACTAGGCAAATAAAAACATCTTCCCTCAGTAATAAAGGTGAAGGCAGGCTCCATACTGGCAAGCCAAGCACTGACTTCAAAGCTTTAGCTATGTAATATCCATCTTACTACTGTGACACAGTGATGCAACACATTGCAAACACCATTCTGGTGTTTGACTTCCAGCTTAGAATATTATTTTTTTTTAGTGTGTTAAAAATCTCCGTGTTTTTCTCCTTCCCACTTTTCTATTGTTAGCTTCTTAGCTTTCTACTCCCTTGGGCATTTCAAATCACATTATTTCAGAAGTTTTGTCACCTTCCTCCTCACTTTTGTTCTTGTCTGACTTGGTTCTATAGCACATAACAGCAAGCAACATTAAAATACTTGTGCTAGTACTTTCTAGTACATTGCACAAGCACAATCACAGTAAGCACGGGCTTAGCACTGGAAAGCTTACATCTTTAATTAGGTTTGCAATTTTAATTAGATTTCCAGAACAAATCTTGGAAATGGACATGGAGAAAAGGAAGAGATTTTCCACATTGGTAGCAGGGTTGGAAATGGAACCTCTCTATATTCTTTGACTTATTACAGTACTTTGTCATTCTTCTGGTACTTCTTTTGCTTCTACTCTTTCCATAAAGAAATTGGCCTCTTTAGCCTTTCAGGAAAAGATGACATGTTTATTTTGAAACCTCTTCTACAAAAGAAGGGCTTGACTTACTGAAATGAAGCTCCATTACATTTGGAGCTGAGCCTATACCAAAGACCTATTTGGGACTGTGCTCAAATTATGAAGTGTTTGCCTGCAATGTAACCTATTTTGTAGCTTGATCCTTCCTCTTCAATAGGAGTTTGAGAACACAGTTAAATAATCAGAATAAAATAAAGTTGTGTCACTCTGTGCAAATGGGTTGGATAATGATTTAAACAGGTAGATGAGATTTCCCTTTACTTGTGGGAAGCTGTATGTGTATATCCAAAGTTAAAAGATGTGTTGAGTATTCTTCCCACTGCTCCACTCCCCCGCCCCCCTCCCCACCCCCTGCTTTTTTCTGGCTGGCAAGCGTTTGCTCTTTCCAAAATCGGTGGAAATTATGATCTCTGTGTGTGCCTTTGCCTGTGAGGTCAGCCAAAGGATTCTGCCATTGCTGAGATGGACTTTTTTAAACTCTAAATATTCCAAATCCTATCAAATTCAAGAAAACTTATATTTTGCAAGAACAACCCAGAGCTTTGTGAATCAAAACAATGCCTTCCCTCCCTAATAATGGAAAACTTTTGGGGTTTTGGCAGCTGAGTTTCGTTTGCTTCGTGTTTTGACCCTGAACACTCTTACGCCTAAACAAGTCCATCCATTCAAGTGAGCTAAATGAACATACTCAAGCGAATGAAGTTCCACAAATGCTTAAGAGCTTGCTGGCTAACTTTTCAAAAGATATGCTCTAATTCAGCCACAAATTGCTTGGCTAGACACTGGAATTCCTGGGTGAAATTCTACGGTCTGTGTTCTGCAGCACTTCAGACTAGATGATCGCAGTGGTCCCTCCTGGCCTTGAAATATGTGGATTGGGTGTTAATCTATGTTAGCAAAGCCAGACTGAGGAACATAGGAATGCAGGGGTTTACCATATGAAAGCTTGTTCAGTTTTTAATTTTACTTTTAGCAAATTGCCTAATCTAAAGAAACAAGTTCTCTGGAAGCCCTAAAAAACCTACTTGACAGTACTTAATCACTAGCCCAGTTCAATGTTAAGGAAAAAAAAAATCAGTTCATCAGGGGGATTTTTCTAACTGCCTTTCTGAGATTTTCTCCAAGTCTTTGTATTGCAAATCCTCCAGGGGCTCCTAATGTTACAGAACCTGCACAGTCTTAGCTGTAGCATTTACTTCTGAGAGGCTTGTAACAAACACAGCATGTCTGAAATCACACACGTGGATTATTCCTAGGATTTTCCATTTTTATTAGTGTTTCTAGTTATAGATGGAAAAAAAATCACGCTTTTTCTCCCCCATTAAAACAAATCTGTAATAGTTATTTCAAAGGAGAGGGGGTTTTATTGCTTTTGCCAGAAGAAGGCTTGTTTCTGAGTGCTTAGAGGGCAGGCTTCAACAAGATTCTCTTTATTTCCCCCTGAGATTCAATGGCATAATATATTTTTTTAATTTTTATTTTTGATACATATGCATTTTATGGAACTTTTGCTCCTTTTTATTGTGGTAAGCATGTATTTGCAAGGGAATTGAGTTCTGTTGAACTTCCAGTAGAATTTCAGTATATAGCTATATATCAAGTCTGATATTGACAACCATGCACATAAAAACCCATTTCATATTTCTTGATAGTTGTGTATGTAAGCTCCCTTGTTATGGTGCTTATTTGTTTCCTGTAAGCTGAAGTTTAGCAATACGTTTCAAAGGTAACTTTTGATTCTGTTGGCTGTTCTGATTTTGAGGGTGTTGCCTTTCTATTACTATATCAAGCACAGGTATATGGCAGACATTCACATCCTTGTTTCTTTCTCAGGCTTCTAATTACTTCTCTAAACTACTCAGAGGTGAGAAACAGCACTGGTGTTTCCCAGACTGAATGGGTGTAAGCCCATCTCTGTTACACTGGTTTGAAATGCGGAGTAAAGAGTCATGTTTATCATAAAGCAGTAGAGAATTGACTGCTTTTCTTGCATGGCTGTTCAAGTGGAAGTGTATCCTTCTTCAGCTGTAAATACTGTGAGCTGTTAGTGTTTCTTTCTAACATGAATTCCGAATTCATTTGCAGTCTATAATCAATTCTTTCTAGTTGGTGAACAGGACTGAATACTGCGAATATAAAACTGTTAGCATGTGGGGGAGTTTAATTTATCCAGAAGAGGTATCTCTTGGTGCAACCCTGGTGCTAGTTTCTGATGCTGGAACTGATGGCTATTGTGTAATGTCAGCTCACAATGAAATTCAAAAACATTGAAAAGCAACCTGTCTAAAGCACTTGTGACAGCTTCTATCTTCCAGTTGGGTGATTGGCTCACTTAAAGGCTGGGCTTGATGTGGATTGTATTTCTGCAAGGTGAGAGACTTACTGCTTTTTCACATTTTACAATTTTTGTCAAGTAGGTTTTGGTGAAAAGAAAGTACTGCTGATTGTACAGTGATATACAGAAAGATAAAAAGGATGAGGTGTTATATTTTTACCTGCAGACTGTGGTGAGAAATGATAGATAGGTGAGCTCATGGTGTCCATGTTGTTTCACTGTAGCTCATCCCAGTACAGGAACACTATGTCTTAGGCTACCAGAGAGCTCTCTAAATCAAGATGCTCTCGTCACGAACATAAAACATGTATTTATTGATCAGAACCACACAAAACTGCTTTAAAAGTCTGTTCCTGCATTCCCTGAAGTCAGTTTCTTCCTTGATCATTTAAAACTCAAGTTCAGGATGCCAAAATGGACTATGCCTAAATGGAACAATAACCTAAAAATTCAGCCTAGATACAGTTGCTAGCTCCAGTAGGAAACAGCTAGCATTGCTCAAAAATAGTCTTAGAATTTGTCATTATTTTTTATTATTTGTCTTTCACTCTATCCCATTTTCCATTTAAAGTATGGAGCCACTTTAACAGCATCTTGGGAATGGTACAACTTACTTCAAATTTGCCGTAGAAAATAGTGTATAAAGCAAAACCCTATAAAAGACCACAAAAATTATAATAGCAACTGTGTTGGGTTGAGGAGTACTATGCTTTCTGCAGTATGGACAGTAACAAACCATTTCAGCATTTTTTTAACCATATTTTTTCGACAGTGTCCTTTGACACTTTCATAAAATTTATAAGACCCTTTTCCAGCAAAAAGGAACCTGGATGCCTTCTGCAGCTGCAGTGGAAACTTCTTATTACCCTTGATCAGTACTAGACCAGAAAGGCACTTAGGACTTCTTTTTCCTTCTCTTTGATAAGCAAAACAAGATGATTCCCCAAAAGCTTGCTACAACTGGTCCTTCACTGACAAGGTAATTATATATATTCTACCTCCTTTTAGTTTGCTGTTTCCAGTAGGACATCTGCCTGCTCTGGATTGTGTGTCAGCCAACCAGTTTCATCCAGGCCCCAATCTTGGCTAGACATTGAGATAGACAGGAAACGACAGTCTGAACCTAATGGAAGAAAGATGGGGAAGCTGCTGGGGCTCTCCTGGTGACACCACAACCTGATCTTTTTGACCCTCTTTGGGAAGACAATGACAAGCAAGTTAAATGGGAATGGTGACAAACTGAGAATCTTCCTGTCCTCCTAAATGATCTGTTCATTTTCTCATTCTTCCTAGCTTTTTCATTTAGGTCTTGCTGAGCTTTGAAGTTTGTCCCTCTCTTTTTGGGGGTGAGAAAAGGAATTTTCCAAGTTCCTGGTAAATTTGTCTACTTAACATCTCTGATGATTGGATCCTTTTTCCCACTGATGTCCTAGAAGAGGAATGTAATTAACTGCATTATCTCTGTGTGGGAGTTACATAAATCTACTTGGGAGAAGAAGGCTCAATAAGGGGATAATTTCCCCCTTTGATATGTCTGACTCCTATTGATTTGAATGAAAATGTATGTGCATCTGAGGTACAATTTACATAGAGAGGGGCCTGAACTAAAATCTCTGGGTTGACCTACTAAATTAGGTGGAAGAAAAGGAGACAAACTTTGTTTCCCATAATGATCTCATTTTGCAAATAGCTGGGAAGTGCTGGAAAGTATTTTTCAAAGCACATCATACTATCAGACAGGCTAATTCTGCAAATACCCGTGAATTGATACAGTTAAACATAATGCGTAACTCCATTATTTTTATTATTACTACTATTACTTTTATTAAAAACAGAGAATTGGCCTTAATTTCCTTATTTAAAGCATAAAGGAAAATTACTGTAGGAACAATAGTAATGACTAATCATAGGCTATTGTATGTGATATTTTTAAAATTAAAAGCAAGTAATCTCTTCAGTCTGCAACCCTTCACAAGAAATAAATTTGTAAAGTATCATCATTCTCTTGACATTCTTAGCACTATTACTCATCACAAATTCTTAATTAATCCTGAGATTGGCCTTTTTTGCCACTTAACACAGGAAAAAAACCTATGCCTTAATTGTTTTCATAAAGGAAAGCAGGGTGACATGAAAACTTCCCTCATCCTCTCTGAGATGAAAGAGTGGCCTGATGCAAACATCATGTGCAAGAGGTGTAAAAGAGCTCTCGGTGCCATTTCTGGAACACATGCATTTTATGGAGGCTTTTCAGTTTCCCTGCTGACAGAGAGCCAGGAGAGGAGCCCACTGTGTCGCTACACACAGCAGTAGTGTGCCTTGCTGCTCACTGCCAGGAATGACCCCGGGCTGCTCACTACTGCATTGTCTGCTCTCCTGCAAGAATCACCTTATCTGCTGGACCAATGAGACCATTAATGGAAGCCCTGTAGTATGCCATCAGAGCTCCACTTCTTGATCAATAGTTATTTACTTCTGAGAGGTCAGAGCTTGGCTAATATAGCTGAATAATTTTATTGATAGATAACATAACAATGAAAAATAAAGTTTAAAATAGAAGATGAATGAATTCAGCACTTTCTTCAGGGATGAATATTATTATTTGAAAATTTTAATAGCTGGTGGAATGCTGAAAGGGCAGACAACAAAAGCATTGAATAATTGTCCTAGGACTATAATCAGACTTCCATTATTGACCTCTGCTAATATTCTACTGTAACTGTCTGCTAAATTGGTTCCTTGGGGCTTGAAATATACAGTGATGTTATGAGTTCCTATTGTAAATTGCCACACAGAAAAGTAGCAAGTCTCTGAAATAGTGCTGGCCCTAGTTTGATCAATACTCAATTCTAAGCAGTGCAAGAGGCAACTGTTGCCATAGAAACATTGATGTCACCGAGGTTGAACAGTGGCTCTTACAACAAATCATTTCCTTTGAGCAGTTGTAATTGACTATATGTACAGTTTGCTGTCACCTGAGACTATTTACATCAAGCCAGTAACAGAGCTGCATTAGTTATTCTGGGAGTAGAGGGTTAGCTCTTCTTTTTGTGACCTTACAAATACCTAGGAGGATATTGCCATGGCAACCAGAGATATAACAGGATGAACATTAAGGTAGCTACATAATGCAATGGCATTCTTTTGGAGCATGAGAGGTAGTTTTAATAAACTTTATCTAGCCATTGCATAATATAAACATTGCATTAGATACCTCTCTGTCACAACTTTTGACTTCCAGAAATGCTGGCTTTGGCATAGGTAAAAGCAAGAGCCTTTGCAACTGGCTGCAGAATTAAATGCTGCTCATTTTGTACAGAGATGATACAGAAACACATTTTTACAGTTTAGGGAGTGACTTTGGGATGAAGAGTCTTTTTCTGCTTCAGATGTAATGGTGCACGTGGATCTGCAGGTAGTGCTCATTTCAGAATTTGTCTGAATTGTTAAGGTCTATTTTCTCAGTTACCTAGGTATTGTTTACAGGTATGTTTTGAACAGAAAGTCAGTCAGGTGCTTAAATACCTTTGTGCCCTCATGTCACGATTTTTTTGCCTCAATGGAGGTTCTAAATTAGGCACTGTGTAACTCCTTCAGTGCCTCCCCTGTCACGTCTGCCTTTGTTCTCTGATGCCTCTGGAGGCCGTGGAACGTCATGGTGCCCTGCAATGCTTGGTAGTTCTATAGAAGGGTGAGATCAGATTGTAAAACACCTGCAGTGTCCAGCAGCACCCAAGCAGTTAAAAGGAAAACCTCAGTAATGCCTAATTTAGAAGCTTTCTAAATGCAAAACAATGACCTTGCCATGAAAATACATATTATAGTGCTTTTAAAAAGAATGGTATCTGATGTGATACCATAATTACCCAAACCTGCTACACTCTGTAATGTAAATATAAATTTAGTCAGTCAGGTAGACCAACATTCTCTGGTACATCAATAATAAAATTACTGTGCATCTACAAGCTACCAAATTTCAGGCATAACTAACTGGCCTTCATATGCCTATAATTGCATGTATATACAGTGTTTTCATGTTTTATACTGAAAAAACCACCAAAATTAATATTATTTCATATTCTAATGGCATGATAAATAGGCTTAATGGCCTCATATACTTGTAACTGTTGAGGAAATAGATTCAGTTATGTGGGCATTTAACATACAATGCAATAAAATCTCACACCTATCACTTCTTTCACAAAATGCCATGTGCATGTCTGAGGTCCAGTTTATGATAATGCGTGGTTAACTCATAGAAATTCATAGCCACAAGAGATCAAGGCCCACAAGACCTTTCTGAAAACCCAGCAGCAACAATGCAGCAGGCAAGAGCTGGCTTTGAAAGGAACATTCATAAACAGGACATATCAGAAAAAGTCTTTTCATACTCTAGGATATTTCTATGCGATGAAAGGGAAGGAACTTTCCTTAGTCTGCCCAGAAAGCACTTCAGGCTTTCTTGAATCTTTTTCTGCAATTGCTACTGCTGTTTGTCGTTCTGGGCATATCCCAGGGGAATGACATGACAACACCATTGGCACAGCAATTTGTATACTAGAGTGAAAGGCATTAGGCCATAGGTGTTGCCCGTGTCTTCAGGTGAAAGACCTGTGACATTTTCTGCTATTTAGAAATACAGTTTGTGGGAATGTACATATCAAATGTGGCATGAAATCGCAGCTGTGTAATATACAGTGTATAAATGTAACTGAAAATACAGCACACGCTGACATTTTGATTTAGGTGCAATAAAATTATTTTACAGGGAAGAACTGAGAATGCTGCATTCTTTCCTTCCTGCAGTTTCAAACACAGACTTCCTTCCATACCCACCCACCTTTTTCCTAAAGAAGGCTGTGTAACTTTCCTGTGGTAAAGAAAATGATTTCTGATGTTATATCATTTATATGTGATCCTGTCACATAGATGACTGAAAAAGAATGTAGTCCTATCGATACATTTAAGAAATCCTTCACTAGAACCCAAGTGCAAACATTTTCTTAGTATTCAGAGACTGCACAGACAAAGGTCTGGCAGTGACTCTGGTCTCTATTTATTTCTGGGTGGCAGTGTCAGCTGTTACTTGGTTCTGGTCTAGTTCACATTTTGGGTTGAGTAGAGCATTTGGTGACTTTGGTGTGCTTCCACTGTGGTGGTTGCTGTTAGCCTGCAGATGACCCGCTGCTCCTTCAGATAAGACAGTCTTTTCTGAAGCACTTGTGATTGGCTTTGAACAGTTTTGAGGAAAACTTGAATAAAAATGAAATATGAGATTGAGATGGTCTCTGTGTTTGGACATTCTAATGTAAATACTTGAATTCTGAAGCACATTGTCAGAGTGTGAACTATAAACACCGTGACAGCAGCATCAGACACAAAGGAGACCAGAGAACTATTTATGTAACAAGAATATTTAATGAGATTGCCACTATTTTGGTAACTGAAAAGCTGCCAGTCCTTTGTGTAGTCAGAGCAACACAGCAGTGGGGATAAGTTAAAAATGTGGGGTGCTGAGGGGTAGGCAAAGCAGTGGACGCAGAGAGGCAGCAGCAGCAGAAGTACAAAAGGGGTGAGATTCTGCTGTCCTGACAGATAATCCTTCCGTACCCTTCATGATTCACTGGCAGAGAAATGCAGACACAGCACTGATAGCCTCTCTGCCGAGGTGCGGGGTATGGGACAGGAAGAAGCATTTTAAACATTAGATGTGCTAATGCAGGCCAGGACTGTAAGCTGTGAGCACAGTATAGCCAAGGGACCACTCTTGAAGCTTGATGAGCTCTACAAATGCGTGTGTGAAATACTCAGCAGAAAGTCTTAGGTTGCCAGTAGTCTTTGGCCAGCATTGTATATAAACTTTCCATGACCCACTGAGGCAGATATGCTCAGTGAGAATGCTGGAGAGGTTGAAACTGAGGGTAGGATTCTCAGGAGATGAAAGACTAGAGGAGGAAGGCAAAATTCTCAGAGCTGAATCTTAGAGACTGTGAAATACATTCCCACAGGTCAATTGAAATGAACCCAAACCAAACTTTGTTCAGCACGGTGCCCTCCATTCTGGAGCAGGAATGTGGTGGATCAGTTTTGTTACTCTCCTTAGTGTTGCCCTTTTTGCAGCTGATACGCCTCATGGCAACAACTGTTTCTTAATGGCTGCTGTGTTAACTACTGCAGATGTAGCACACTCAACCAAATATTTTATCTTTAAGAAGCTTCAGAAATGCAAAGATCTCATGGAAAGAAACAAAATTGCTTCCCAAATATGAATGCAGTAGAAGGTCAGTAAGGAATTCTTTTTTGGCTCTGGATATCTTTAATTACCTGGAGTTCTGAAAGCTGCTGTTCACTCTCCTTCTCCATCCCCTTCCCTCCCCTTGAGTAACTCCTCTACATTCCACATCAATTGCTCTTGATTGACATTGCTATTAAGTCAGGTCAGAATCAGCTCCATTGTCTGCAGTGGCGTTTTCCTTTCCAGCATTGGAACCTTGTCCTTCCTGGTACTGCTGTTACATTTTAATTTTGACTTGTCAGAAATGCAGCCAGTCAGAGCTCTGGTATTACTGTATTTATGCTCCCGGTTATGACGTAACACTGTCTCAGGGAGAAAAAAAGGGTCAGTTACGGAGATCAAGTCCTTCAGTTAAAGATCTTGTATAAATGCCTTTATCTTGGATAAATAACCAACATTAAATTTCTTTCCTTGGTCAAAAGTATGCAGATTTCTTAATTGCCATGAATTATTTTTTCTTATTTTTTTAAAAAAAATTTCATAACTGTCAAAAGCTGGCCCAAAAAATACGTGGTTCTGAGAAATCTGGAAAAAGCTCTATGTTACATGTTGAATGTCTGCTAAATCTATTAGTTACCCCTTGGAGAGCTAAAGATGACTAATTATATCCAACTTGTCATTAGCTATGGTGCTGTGTTTTTGAACAACTTCAGCAGTACGAATAGATTTAATCTTTAAATTGTGTAATTGTGGTAGCAGTAATCCTTACTACGTATCTACAAAGCTATTGACCGCTTTATTTTGCTTATATGGGGTAGGGGTTTTTTAACAAGTAATGAGTTTTGTCAGTGTAACTTGGCACCACTTTCCATCACACATGGTGGCATAGTTTCCTGCTAGTCCTACGGTGGTAAAACCTTCCTGGGGGGAGATTCA
This sequence comes from Gallinula chloropus, assembly GCF_964237585.1. Classification (NCBI taxonomy): domain Eukaryota; kingdom Metazoa; phylum Chordata; class Aves; order Gruiformes; family Rallidae; genus Gallinula; species Gallinula chloropus. The sequence goes on along the minus strand of NC_140090.1, from coordinate 24,234,372 downwards.
CCTACCCTCCCATCTAGAAGGTTTGAGGTTAGGAATTACTGTGCCATGATTTATTCTGTGATTTAACACAGAGTTCTTCTGGGGATCCAGCATCTCAGATGTGACAAAACATTTTTACCGACATGCTCTTGATCAACTGCTTGCCATGGCAGACTGGGTGTGGTATTGCCTGAGCTCATGTGAGTGTTGCAGAGATCTGTCCTGCTCTTTCATTCGCTGTTTCCATTAGATGCTTCTCTACATCAGGGACCTTATGCAGCTGAGTTCCCTTTGAACTTCTCGCTTCTGCCTCCTCAGTATGAGCCTCTGGGGCTTGGTTTGAGATGTGTCCTCCATGTTCTGACAATTGGCTTTTACTCCTTTTCTCCACTCTCTTTAGTCAGGTCTAAGACTGCTAAATGCCCTTTCCTGTGGCTTCAGTTGAGATACAATGGGACTGAAAACATGAAAGGCTTTCCTATATGGCAGTGCCTCAAAGTTAATGGAAAACAAAGGGATGAGACAATGCAAAAGATTTTTTTTGCAAGAGAAATACTGCTGGAAGTTACAGTCAAGGCTGACAGCTCTTTGTATGGGTTGCAAGTAGGAATCTCTTGGTAAATCAGGAAGGTGTCTTTTTGGGATGAGGAAAAAAGCCAACCACAAATTCCTTCAGAGAGAAGTCTTCCTCTTTCTTCACTCTTTCTTAAGAATTAATTTTCCATTTGTAAAGATTTGGAATTAATAAGTGTCATAGATGCATGTTTAGAAGGGCAGATCTGCACTGGTGTGCAAGACTGCCATCCAGCTGGCTGTCACTCCTGGGCTGCCACTGCAGGGCAGTGTCCACAGCCAGCAGCAGCTTAATGTCTGCATGTGGGACAAGTGAGGGAGTCTAAGAAGGGAAACAGGGAGAGGGTGCTGCTGTTTCTGAGAAAGCTCCATCAGCACAACAATCTGTTTTAATACTGTCTTAAGACCTCTTAGCATGTGCTTTTCTGTGATTTAATCTTTCATTACTGTGACGCTGACAGTGAAGGTGTAGTATGTCTTCCCCTGCACTCCTATTCATCATACCAACTGTTTCAGGGCTACAGTCTTCTGGAAAAGAGCTGTTTTTGTCTGCCCCTAACTGTACGCTGGAGGAAGAGAAATCTTTTGTGGCCTGGATATTGTTCAGAAAAGGTTCTGTTGGGATCCTTGGGTCTATGCTAGTTGCCTGGGCTGTGTCTTTAAAGAGTAGGGAAGCCATGTGCCTCCTCTTTGTCTAGGATGCTAAGCCCTGCTCCTCTAGGTGCTTTCACACATTTTTATGAGGGAAGTAATGAGTGTCTCATCTATTGTCACCATGCTGGGACCAGAAGGATGGGGACAAGCAAGGTAAAGGTGATGTCTTGGCCTTTACAACCTCAGGCAGGCATTCTGGTCCACTCCGGTTCCCATCACTGACTGCTGGGCATAGGTCAGCATCTACATCCCAGTGCCTCCCCTCAGACAGTACTGTTTCCTGAGCCCTTGAGTCGTGCTGTCTGAGCAGAGGCAGAGACCATGGATGTTCATTCAAGGTCTTTTACAGAAGGAAGATGTGACAGCTATGATGAATGAGTAAGAAGTTGTGAAGAAGTGAGAATCAGCTGGGGAGGTGAGGAGGCAATGATGGGAATAGCTTCAGACTATCTTTCAGGCCTGGGGCTGCCTACCTGTCTAGGGCAATGTGAAAGGTGGACATGATTTTGGAGCTGGGTCTTAGCTGTCCACAACACAACATATTAGTTATGGGGGGGAATTGGTTGCTTGGCATCTATTTGCATATTGGCTAATACAAAAGTAATTTCTTTGGTCTTTGATGCAGATAGAGATTAGGATTTTGTGATTCTATGATATGTCCTATACCAAACTCAAACAGAAATCTAGTGGTAAGAAAACCCAATGCAACCAGGTTTTTTGTTTGGGTTTAAGTTCTTTATCAAAGCATTGGCTTTATATCTTTATTAAAGCATTATGGGAGTCCTTTTTTCCATCCCTCTCAATTCCATTTCTCTTCTGCAGTGGTTGGTTGTCGGGTTTTTTTTCCCCAAAGGATTTCCTTGGCATTCTAATTTTGGGTAGCTTTCAGTCATTCTTCTCTGGTGATGACAATCTAAGTTAAAAGAAGAATTAAGCATTTTTATTGACACTGGCCATTTAATGAGGTACCTTTTTTCTCCAGCAGTCTAATAAAAGCTGTTGTTTGCCAGTCTTCATATTCAAATTCCTTCCATGCAGTTAATATTAATATTCATAATACATTTTGGTTGAAGTATGTAAATCTTTGACAGTGCTAGATTTTTACCAGGGCTATATAACAATCTCTATGTCTATACTTAAGTGAACCTTTCCATTCCCAAAATAGGAAATGGTGACCTCAAAACAGGGTGAGTTATAGATTTCTTTTCATGGCAATACATGATTGACTTTACCCAGGGTGTAGGAAGAAAATACAACAGAAACTATAATGAAAAATGCACTCCATTTGTCCTTCATGCAGACAAGCGTGGAGTTCCTATAGAATTATATATTTCTTGTACCTTGATAGCAATATAAGATTATTAGTAGATAATAATATTAAAGTTCATCATGATTAATGTAATTAACAATCATACAGAAAGCAATAAAGATTTTTCTGTGTTACTGGAAATGCTTTTAGATGCCATTATGGTCTCCACCCTTGTGTATCTCATATTTAAGACTGTTCCTTCCTTTAGCTGGAAGCTTCCTTCCCTTACAAAAAGTAGAGGTGGGCTGGACAGTTCATCTGACATAAAGCACCTCTGGGCCGGAATACTTATGCAGAGGAAGGAACTTGTTCACTTTCTTAAGTGGTGGGACATGCTGCCTCCTTTCCTGGACATTCCTATGCTGTTATTAAATAGCATAAATAATAATAAATTATTAATAGATAATTATACTTAGCACTTATATATGCCATGTATTACCAAAAGGTGGAGTTAAGCCTTATTTCCTCAGTGCAGTAGGCCACATTCTCAGCATTTGATTTCTGTTAAGAATCTATTACTGACCTATTACTGCAGTTGAAAAGTTACCTCCAAAAGCCCAAGGCAAGAGGGGTAGAATGGGTTCCCTGCTTGTCATTTAACCTGATAATGTCTAGAGTGGGACCATGGATGTTACAGGGAAAAAATGCCCTGTGCTGCTGCTACTGTTGAGAAGAATTTTCTGACAGTAAACATGTGAAGAAGGTCTGTATTAACAGGCAGAGTTGATCTGGGTCAAATTCAGTTTTCCTTGTCTCTGGGTTATTACAGAGATGTTTTGGGCTTAGGGGGTTGAATACAAAGTGTCTCAGAAGGGACTGACTTGAGTTAGGAGAACGATAGTCTTAATGTTAGTGGTGGAAAGAGCAAGAATGTTGTAAGGACAGTAGTGAAGAAGTAGTACAAGTTGTTCTAGTAAGATGGAAGAAGCTCTGTGGGCATATTGAAGCATTTTCTCAGCTGGTCTATGTTCCTGTTGATCTGTGTCTACAGAGAGCATGATAGCCTTTTTTCCTTAGATCATTTACTTCCTTCCATCTTCATCCCTTCCACCAACTCAAGATGCAACTCATACAAATCTCCTTTTAATCATACCTGGGCAGCCACGCATTCCCAGTGTTAAGATATTGAACTGTCCATCTGTTTTGGTGCTGTGAATGGCTTTAGAACAGTCATGACATTAGTTTAGTTTCTGATGCTTTGGGAAAAGTTATGTGTTAGGGAGAATGGTTGGACCTGCATCGCAGGCTCAGTAATAAATGATGTTCATTAGACATATTTGTACAAAACAAACCCTGTTCTTTCTGAGACTGGGATGAGATACGCTACATTGCAGTGCAAAGCCTGACTGATGTAGAGTAGAGCTTAACACATACCTAATTACAGAGCAGACTTCCCCTTTCTGAGATTCAGAGGCATTAATTAAAGAAAGAAATTTATTACAACCTGCTCCATTATCTCCAGTCACCTTTACACAGATGAAGACTAAATTCTCTCTCTTTCTAGCAGACTTCTGCACACAGAACTATAGCAGAGACTTTCTACATTATGTGGGAAAGCAAAACAGGATTTAAGAGAGACGGTCTACTTGGTAGATCTACTTTATAAATCATGTTTCTTCTCCATCTACTCTCTGTTTCTGGGAGGTGTTTACATTGGGAACCCACCTCTTTTGGAAAAAGGTCTTGGCTCTTGGTAAAGCATCCTGGCAGAGACATTCAGAGCAGGTGCCGTACTTGTGCAACTGGCACTGGTGCCAGGCTCAGGTTGAATGCTTTCCAGCATGTTGTGTGCATGGCACAGGTGTTGGAGGCTGATGCCTCTGAACTCTATTGTGTCACTCCAATCTGCCTTGCATCACTGTTGCCTGTTAGAGTAACTACTTTGTTCTCTAGATGAGAAGGGGGCTGCTAATTTCCAGGTGTGGAGGCTAGGTTGATGTTTTGGTATGATAAATTGACAGTAGCTCTGCAGCAGAAACAAATGTCATTCTTGGGAAGGTAACTGTACTGAACACCTTCCAAGTTGTATTTCCAAACAAGCTACTTATGATTAATCATAAAGATGTGTCAGAGCTTTTTATATGACCAGTTGTCTCAGCAAGAGCAAACATAAATTCTTCCCTTTTCCCTATTTGCATAGCTGATGCTCAAAGACTACACATCATAGTCTCCTCTAGGGGTGAGTCCATCTCTCTTCTGTTTGTTTAGGCAGAGATTTCCAGAAACATCCTCCCTGGCTCTTGACTTCTACTCACTCCTGTGTGAGCAGGGGGTGTCAAAGGAAGCAGGTTTCTCTCAGATGGGTTCTGTGCACTTGAATTCATTGCTCAAAGAGGGTCATATGCCATCTCCCTTCCTGAAGCATCTTACAGTTTTCATGCTCCTTAACCCCAATCTTTGGCTCCCTTGTGTAGGTCTCATTTTGCTATCAAAACATTATCTGGTGTCAATCCTTATTCCATCTGTATCTCTGCCAGAACATGTGGATATAGCAGTTCTTAGCAATCATGGCTGTGGAGTGGATTAAAAGCATGAACCCGTGTGTTGGTGGCTAAGTAGAAGGTCATTGCATCATCCCTGGCCCAGATGGCAACTTTGAAGATATCTGCTGCTGGTATAATGCAAGCAGCTTCTATTAACCTCTGTGCTAATATGGCCATCAGTGTTGTCTCAGCTGTAATGCCTTTGAAACGGCACTGGAGAGCAGAGGTAGTGCTTTGCAGAGCGTGAGGGCACAGTGGAACAATTAGGCCACAAAATATTGTGGGATACGTGCTGGGTTGAAATCAACATCACCCAGACTGCATGAGTGGGCATCTTGCAGCATGAATGCAGAGGTTGTGAACTCTCACACAGTTGCCCCTTATTCCTGCAAAAGACAGGCAATATTTATCCCCTATTGAAACAGGACTTCTGGCCGATTCTTCTTGTACTGATATTTGCAGTGATGAGGAGCAGATTGATTATAGTCATATGCAGGTGCTCTCTCTATAGGAAAATGGGTTTTTTCCCCCAACTTATTAGTGTAACAGGAAGTTTGCTTTATTAGCTCATTCCTTGTTCATCTAATGAATTTTCAGCTTTCAGAGTGCCTCCATACATATATTTCACACTTAAGGGCAAGGAGAATAGTTTTTAAAGCTACAGGAGAAGTAAATAATTCTGAGTAGTGTTGAACCCTGCTGCCTAGCCCTATGCTTTATAGATAATTGTTCATTGATCTGTCTGGTGGGAAGGAACTTCTGAATCTCTTATATCAACATCCTGTTGATTCTGGGAGTTGGGGTTATTTCCCTGTGTCTTCTCTCTCCCTCACTGTACATTTTTTAGATTTCTGTTTTTGAAAGAATGCCAAATAACAGGCTAAATAGGTCACAGACTGTAGGAGAGGAGGAACGTGGATGGAAACTTAACATGGACACAGGGCCAAGGTAAAGAGCCTTGAGGAAAAGAAAATGCCTCTTGCAGTTTCTTTTCAGCTGCAGCATGTTCAGGATAGGTGACTGATGGCATAATTAATGAGTACGCAGGATTACTGTGCTTATGTGATGGCGTTCTGTGCAAGTGTGCAGTGATGTATTGGAGAGGGACTGTAAAGTACCTGAAACTGGACAATTGTATTAATCTTAGGCAAGTTTCTGAGCTCTTCTCCTATTCCAAAACACAGTATTGTCTTCCTGCTTTGTGAGCAGTACAGCAATATTTTTACCATTCTTTATAACTGAGAGGATACGTAGGATGCCCAAGAGCTTTGTCTAATCATTTAGCTAATGATCCTGCTCTGTAATATCTGTTCAGCTGTTTAATTCAGTTTAGATTACTACTCTGATAGTTCTTTCTGGCCGTTGGTTTTGATAGGACTCACTTCTACACTCTGCATCCCCTGAAGAAGGAAGGTCATAGTTAAGCTCTAAATTTACTGACAGTGTCTTATTTTACATTGTGCCTCAGTGTTAGGCATCCAAGCCAAATATTAACCTGTAGTTTGTATTAATTTAATTGTGCCCCACGTCACATGAGTGTTTTTTTGGGTCAAAAATATTAAAACCCTACAGCTTTCAGCATAACAGCACATCCAGTTATCTTATTTGTAGGGTGGAAGTGTTAGTGCTCCATGCGGCAATCACTGTGGGTCTGTGTAATGATTCTGTTCTGCAGGCAAACAGCTCTCAAAACCTCCCACCCTGAAATGTTTAAAAAAATATGGCTTCAAAACATGCTGGCAAGTGTACTGTGTAGAGATAGTAGAACCAGAGAAGCCTGTGGGCAGATGCAGAAACTACACTGCAGTTAATCCTCCAAACCCAACAGGGGGAGTACCTCACATCTTTGACACTTAGCTATCTTCTTGTGTATTTGAACACATGGGGCTAGACTCTTAGCTAGAAATTTAAAGTTCCTTCTCTGATGTGTAGCACTTTATATGCCTAGATGCTTCAGTTTGAAGTGTTTAAAACTTCTGCCACATTACTTGCTGCATTTTTCTCTAGTATCTAAATGCATTAGTTTCTGGCTTATTAACTGTGAGTTACTCAGAGTAAAATATCCTGAGGAGAGTGTTGTGATAGAGATTATATTCTTTTGAAACTTTTTAGCAAACAAACCAAACCAAAACAGCTAGACAAGCATGAATGGAAGGCTCCCCAGATCCCCATTTCACCTCTCATTGAAAAGTCATTAAAGTTGTGGCTAGTCAGCAAATCCAAAATCTGGCACCTGTTTGCCAGATAAAAACAGCTGCACTGTATGTATATTATTTAATCCATCTGCAATTTGCATACCATATGCAGTACCAGTTGTTTGAGTTGCTTTGCTTAAGGTGTTTTGGGATATTCTGCTTTTATCAGAGATGAAAGGTTGATGCAATAGAGCAAAACTTGTACTAAGACTTTGTGATATCAGTATTTTGAAGTCATAAGATTACATAAGGGTTGAATTTTTGACTTGCAGAGGTTTTATTTCTTTATTTTTTAGTCCAAAAATCCAACATACTTTTTTAGTCAAAAACATTTTTCACCTTTTAGCTTATTTCTTCATTGGCTTTGATTAGGTCATGACTTGTTGAAGTGAAATGAATTTTTCTTGGTTTTCTTTCAAAATAATTAGAAAATGGCAAGGTCCCTGGGCAGGGCCAGTCTTTTGGAATTCTTCTCCTTTAATGCACAGCACATGGGACATTCCTGTGATATGAGTTCATTTTGAAATTGTTTCCTTTCCTTTAAAACAGAGCAGGCATGTAAAACCACTTTTCTTTTTTTCCTGAAATTTATTGTCCTCTGAATTGTCTGTGATTCTGAAACTGAAGCCACAGAAGATCTTTCTTGTCTGCTTCCAACCTACTGGCATTTTCTGCCATCCTCCATTTTGTTGTCTACACTGACGAAATTCCTGTAAAGGTTTTTCACAGTCTGTGAGGTAAAATCAGATTTGCATGAGGTAAGCAAAGGTTTACTGCAGTGACAGTCTGAAGTGACATGCAAATCTGGACAGCACTAGAGAATTTGTATCCTAGGTCTCTAGTCAGCAACAGGAAGGGAATAGAGTTCAAATCTGAATTTCATACTGAATAGCACAATACTTGGCATTGCTCATTATATCTACTATATACTATATCTTCTAAGTTTTCATTAAGCTGTAAAAAGTGCTGATTATACAAGTGGACTTATTTGAGAGATTCAATCATAAAGGAAGAGTGAGTTGTAAGTAGGATTTTAGTGTTTGTTAGACTTTTAGTCAGGTTTTGGTCTGCTTAAGATTTACTATGTGTTCCTGGGCAAGTTGCCTATTTTCTGTGTGGCTAATTTTCATGCTGGAGAAAAATAGAAACACTAAAACTTGTTTACTCTTACCCACCATGATCAAATTGGTGATACTCTTATTACTTACCCCTTACGCATCCTAACACCTTCTATTCCATATCACATCTGTGGAAATCAGTGTCACTTCCCAAGATGAGGACATAAGTGATAAAATTTTAAGAGATCCACAGAAATTATATCTCTGGTGCAGTAATTATGATCTGGAGATTCTTGGAAACTTCATGTTGTGCTGGCTTTTCCTCTTTCTTTCCTGGTGCTAAATTATGTTGAGGAACTATAAATCCTTCTGTGAAATCTACTTTGCATTTAAGGAATTTCTAAGTCATTATTGCAGAGCTGTTTGTCAAGAAGGGAAGAAGCAGGTGTAGTAGTAGTAAGTTGGTTCATGTGACAACTGGCACTAAATATGAGCTTGGTGATTCAGCACCATGAAACAAATCCCAGTTATTAATAGGTAATGGGAAAGTGCTAGAAGTATGTCTCAGTGACTTTCTGTTGTGGCATAAAATTACCTAAGTTCATCTCTGAAGTTGCTGAGCCTAGACAACAATAAACTACATTCAAACATTTTGTTTTCAAAACTCGTCCTGTTATAAAACATGCATTAGAAGTAACAATCTAATCAATGTCCATTGTCATTTTATTTTCACAAGAAAATCTTTGGAAAAGCTTTTCATATTTAAAAGCCAGCTTCTACTGCGTGCAGTTTATTCTTGGTCTTGTACAAGCACAGAATAATAGTAGTTTTTGCTATGACACTGGTGCTTTCTCAGAAAAGATATTTGAGCTAAACAGAAGGGCAAACCAAGGTCATTGGCATTATAGATCTACCATGAGCTTTAAGAAATGAGTCAGACCTACAGATGGAATGATAGTTTGCCTTGTCATGAGAACACACATCTTCAAAAGGTTCCTGCTTTGGAAAAATAAAGTAAAAACCATAAGGAACCACTTAAAGAGGCTGCATAAATAATTTGCCATTTGTGAGCAATATATGCAAAACGATAGGACTGCAAGGACTGTATTTGATGGAAAAGCTTCTAACCATTTAAACTGCCATCCTGGTGTTTATTACCTGAATCACCTCCGGGAGTCTGATAAACACCTGTGATCTGCTGGTAATTCAGGAAAGGAAGCAGCACTCTGCATGACCTGCCTTTTTTTCTCTCAAGCAGTCATGGTGTAATAAACAGTGTACAGTGATTTTGAACATGCAAAGAATATATTTAGACAAGTTAAGGCTATACTCTTGGTTTAATGCTTAACAAAGCTAACAACAGAAAGTAAGTGGTTTAACACCTTGATACGATACTCACAGAAACGGAAGGAGAGAGCAAAAGACAATAGAGGCTCATGGTACTTGGAAGGCAATTGTGGGTTTTGGTTTCAAAATGAGAGTAAATGGTAAATACCTTCAAGAGAAATAGGGAAAAAGCAGGGTTATTTTTAACCTATATACATTTAAAGTTACTACATGACCAGTAAAGTAATAATTTCCTGGAAAGCAATATTTAAATATATCCATCATCATTTAGATCTTGGACACGTACTTAAACATTATTGATTATTTGCAATTGTGTGCATCCATGTGTAAGTAGATTAAACAAAAAAGTAATGGTAGCATGTCAGTGGTTGGGGAAAAGTGCAAAAATGTAACTGGAGTCTCTAATTACTAGTTGTTTGGGATTTTTTTTTTAATTAAGAAAGCCACAAGCAAATTATAGACATCCCGTTTATAGCATTGCAATCTTACAGGCTTGCTCTCATGAATATGGTAATTTTTTATTTTATGCCCTCTTGAGATGTCTTGTTAAAAACATTTTATTGGTGATCCTAAAATTCAGTAAATTTGAAGCCCTTGGCACCCTGAAGATAGTTAAAGTTCTTCAAAAAATGTCAGCAATAAATATTTGGCAAATATAAAGAATATGCACATTTTTCCCAAGTGGGTGATATATTTTTTTCTAGTTCTTATAGTCAAGTGATGACACTGCAGTTCAGAATATAAGTGCATATTGATATTTTCTTCCAGAAACTGCATGTCTTGCTTAGAGAGTGCTTCTCCCACAGAGTTATTTTTGTTCAGACACCTGGAAGTGGTTGCATACTTGCTCTGGCTTGCAGGCTAGTTTTGGACAGTCAGGTGTATGTATGAGCAAGTGGTCTTTATTTGGAGCAATTAAAATTCTAACATTCTCCTCTCTTGACATGCAATTACTAGGGCTCTGCTGTTCCCACTAATTGCTCTTGCTGGGGACATTGGTGAGGAGCCAATGATTTTGATGGGTAGTGGATTATCATTTTTACTCCGCTACCTGAGAAAAAAATCATTTGCAAAATCCCATGTGTAATTAGCAAGACTCATGATTAATTGTCCTGCAAAATTAGCTTCACTGTTGCTTTTATTTTACTGCTTCAAATATTAATTAATGTTAACTCCTTTCCTTCAGTTCTAGCTTTTGAATATTCAACGTGGCTTTGAAAAATTAGTCAGAGCTTCTACTTGCATTAACATGCTGGAGCTTTGATTTCTGAATAAGTATTCTGATTTAAAAGATCACACTTGGGTCATAAATAATTTTTATAGGAGGACAAACAAAGCATCAGAGCATCATGGGAAGGCATTCATGCACTAACTGAAAGTAAATTGTTTCAGTAGTGATTCATTCCCCCCGTGCTTTTGGGGAAACATCAGCAAATATGCAAAACACTGCATTGTGTGGGGCAAAACAATTATTTAATGACAGCAATCAATATTTTCAAATAAGTAGCACAGTGAGAAAGGTAAAAATAATGGTGGATTAATACCATTCTAGTACCAGATTGTCCTTTAATCTTTGAGCAGGTGCTGTATCTACTCTCTGTATTTCTATGAATTGCAGGTTCATATGTTTGATGGAATAAGTTGGAAAATGCTGTCCATACTTCAGTGCTATCTGTCTTAGTGCTCTCAAAACTCTTTTCTGTTTAGTGTTATGATGATGATAGGGTCAGGAAGCACATAAAGGACCTAGTGAAGATTTTTCTTGTGTCACTGGGATGCTGCTGGATTGAATTCACAGGGCAGCTCATTAAAACCAGCAGTAAGATTTTCTAAGACCCTAAAGACCCTTGGCCCCTGTTATGGCCATGTTTTCACTGTACCAGCCTAACTTCTCACAACAGAGTAGCACTACCTGTAGAGCACTCCTGCACAGCACTCACAGGCTTGATTTTGCCCCTGCATCAGTCCTTGTTTTATTTCTTCTGTTTTCAGCATGCAGCTAGATGAGTTTCTCAATAAGAGCCCTTGCCCTCCTAGATAGTCTCATTATACAATAATCTCGCTGTAGTCTTGTCATAAAACTCAAAGTTGAGCCCTGGAGAGAGCAGTGGGGGTGAAGGTGACAGCGTGATATATTGGGCAACATACAACAGGAGAATCACATTTGGGAATTCTGCCTCACTCACTCCTCTCACTAAAGTGTATCAGCTCTTCTGGCAGCTTTTGTCAGTCTTTTGCAATGGAGTCCAACATCCAGAAAGCTATAGCTGTCTTTTAGGGTTTTAGTTGCTTCAGACTCTGTAACTGAGGACTGATTTTGGCCTTGTATGCCTGTGACATGACATTGCAGCCAGTTTGCCTGTTTTCTGTACAGCAGTTCTGTTCTCCGCATCCCCACATATGAAATAACCAGTGGCATCACTGTTTCATGGATTGAAGATGAGTGCTTGCCCCAAAGCTGTGCTGTTACTTATACCATTGAGCATTCTGATATTTGCCAAAACTGGCCCTAGTCTTGTCATGCCACCTATTTGTGATGATGTGGCTTGTTCATGTGTATCTGTATCACATGGAGAGAAAACATTCCAATCAAGCACAGGCTTGATTTTACTTGCTTTTTTATCAAATTAATTTATTTTAACTGTTTTTCTAATATTGACCCAGGAGATCAGAGACAGAAAAATAGCATTACCTTTATAGCTGAAATTGATAAAAAATCAGACCAGAATCCAAACTTCGTTTTGGTCACAGTGTCCACAAAAAGTCCAGAATCCTTTATGAGCTCATTAAAGAACTTGTGTCATCCCTCACAAAATTGTGTTTTTCTGTACCCTTCTCAAATCTCAGCTTTAATGACTGGCTTCAGTGTACAAACCTCTTGCACCTCTTAATAGGTTCAGGCACATCCTTCTCTTCCTTAAATTAAAAAGGCTGTTGTGTAGGCATATTAATTCAGAATTTATGCAGTGTTTAGAATGTCCAGTCTGTGTCCAAATGTCAAGAAAGGTTTCAGATTTTACTTGGATCTCTGGGGATCGTTGAACAAATAAAAGGCTCTGGGAGTCTTCTGCTATTCATATGTAATTGCTTAGACTAAGATGCAACCATGGAGCCAAAATTTATATATATGTTCTTCTAATTTCAGCAGAAACAGTCCTGTAGGGTAATGGTTGCAGAGAAGGAAGCTGGAACACTTGCAGATGTGCCTGTATAGGATGCTTGCCAGAAAAATTCTAACTTTGTCTCTGTCACTTGCTCTAAGAAAGCTTTTCTACCCAGTAGAGTACTGTCACCTATTCCAAGAACACACTGTTCTTCCTGTGCAGTCATAGCTATATGGGCAATCTTTTCTGAAATAATAAATGCCCTTTTTGCTCTTAAAAAAAAATTTAAAAGTAAGTTACTAACTGTTTTAAAGTCTCTCATACACTGGTATCATACCACTACACTGTTTCTGAGAATAACTGAGGGGTGTGGATGACAGATAGGGTCTAGGGGATGGAGGGAATTTAAATAGGAAATATTTCAAATTTGGCCCTTTACAAAAATGAAGGCCATGGTCTATAAATTGATGGAAATTAATGAAGTGCAGAAGAGAAGATGAAATACATAAATTATGAAGCTTGAAACCTTTCTATTTCCACAACTGTCATGTCTACTGCTCAAGCATCCCCAAAGAAAATCCTCCAGTAGCAGCAATTTTTGCTGCAAAATAAACAAAAGAAGAGAGACTGGTTAATCTTCAAATTTAAAATGGAGCTCGTAGCCTCATGTTAGCAGTGTCTTCCATAGATGGAGGAATTCATAAATCTTCATCAACAGACTGCCATGTTGAAGCTTCTAGACTATACGTGATGCTGCAGTCTTCATTTGCCAGTGATGCCTGCAGGCATTCATTTGCACATGGAATTCTACAGGAGCAAGTGGCTTCAAGTTTACAGTCATGGCCATGCTGGTAATAATCCCAGTTTCTATATCAGTAGTACACAAATGTTTTGAGAGAGTGGATGTCTTATTTTGTAAGATATGTGCAGCTATAGCTTTTTAGGGAAATGTAAGGGCTTGCAGAACCTGGCCTTTAAAACAAAATAATTTTAAAAGCTCAACCTCTCCATGTTCTTTTAGTGTATTAATCTTTCCTCTATTTTTTTCAGTCCATGTTTGCATATAACATCCAGTTCACAGAGTAAGGGTTTGCTCTGGTGATTATTCTGAAGGCCAGATTCTATCCTTAGTTTCTTTTGGTTGTTTGTTTGACATGAGAATGTAGCTTTAAGCTGTGGATTTGGCTGTGATATATAAAAACCATGTGGCTTTGAGAAGGGCGAGGGTAGACCTACGTCATGGAGGGTGTGGAGGGTTCCAGCAGGTACAACGCCATCTCTGAGCCACCTGCTGCATTACAAACACATCGAGTAGCCTTTGGGGAGACTTGCTTTCTCTTTTCCTTTTATCTTCCATATGTATTTATTTTTAAAAAACCCAACAAGCCCAAACCACCCTATAGGCAGAGAATCATGGCCTTGGCTTTGCTTTTTCAGCATGTATCCTTTTAAATATTTCCATTGATTAGCACTCTGCTAGATACTAGTAAGAAATGAAATGCAAGTTTTCTAAGTTTTTTAGCAAATAAAATAAATTACTTTTATGTGTGGAGAAGAGCGGGGGGGGGGGGGGGGGGTGTGAGGAAAGATTTTTCACATGTGTGTCTACTACTTATGAATCAAATATAGCTTCTTCCTTCAAACTGGCCTCTCTCAGGGGGCTGAAATACCCTGAAGGTTAGCTACAGCACTATCTGCTGCTGAGATGGTATTTACTGGATGATGAATATATTAGTTGAAATTTAAATTGATTCTATGGAAGGGTAATGTTGATACCATATTTACTGCTCTGTTTCAGTAGTGTAGGCCAATCATTAGTGTGGAGAGATGGGAAGGAAATAACTTAAAGGTGACACCGTCTGAACTGCAGGAAACGAACAGTGCTTTATAAATAAAACATTTCTCCTATTATGTTAATTTTTCAAAATAAGCTTCGAGTTAAGTGTAACGTTCGATCAGTAGGTGCATCTATACCAGTATATTATTAGTCTGTTTAGTCACATCTAGAAATATGTTCTTCGTATTTGTGGTTGCCAAAGTAAATAGAAATCAATGAAAGTAGCAAAAGTGCTGAAGTCATTTCAATAAGTGAAGCGCTCATTAATTTAAATTTCACACTTGACATTGTTACAGACTAATCATAGAAACTAAGAGCTTGACTTCTAAGTGTGTTCTAAGACATGGAGGAATCCTGCAACTTTCTTTTCAAAGTGGCATTGACATTAGAAGGAAAGACCTCTGACTGCAGCACTTTAGGCAGATGTTAATGATATGGTAAACTTTCTGAGAAGTCTGAAGACCGTTCATATGGATGACATAAGCTTGAGGAGTTAGCAAGCAAACAATATTGAGACACTGGGACTGAATATGTTCTGAAACATCAAAAAGCTCTTCCTGCCGTTTTCAAGCATCTAAAAATATGTGTGAAGCCTGTTCACAATTTAATGGGAGAGATACAGAGAGCTGGGGGTGGTTATACAGGAAATTAGAAAAGCCTCATCTCATCAGAGTGAAATAAATATGCCATCCTATAAGAAAAGTAATTGGAGGGGTGTGTCAGTTCTGTTGATGTCAAGCAGGTGTTCATAAATTAGAATAAACATTTATAATTGATATTAGTGATAAGAAAGTATTTTAAATTACACTGAGACTCCTAACTTGTCTCTTTTCCACCTTTTTCTGTTTAAAATAGAGGATTGGAAAATGCCATTTCCCTGGCTATTTTTTTCCTGTGTAGACTGATCCTCTACTTACTTGCTTTTCTCTGATACATACCAAACCACATTGATAATGCAGAGTGCAATGCAAGTAACTTGGAAGGAAGACTACATTGCAGTCGCAGTAAGTAGCTTTACTTGTAGGTAATGGGAGACAGGTAGGTGATACCAAGTTGGTGATTTCTGATTGATTGGTGCCAGGATGCTGTCTCATTTCTGCTTTTTTAGTTTTTTAGTCATGGGGAACTCCCATTCATGGAGAAGGAATGTACTTTATTCTCCCTCCCTTGAGAACGTACTCTGTCTTGCTTAGAATATTCAAGATAATTCATAAAGCTTTAGCATCCTGGGCAGATGCTGTGAGGGTCATGGCATACAGATCCCTTATTTTCAACCCTTTATAAAGAGTTAGGTTGATTAACTTTACTCAGATTTGCTCAGAATGCAACCCCATATCTGGTGTTTAGTCCACGGTAAATAAGATGGTCCTAACTGTTGTGAAAATCTTTTCTGATTGGGTATAGGAATCATGACCAGCAGTTTAAATATCAATCTTGTGGCATGTCCACGATATATTTTAGAGCACAGGTATTTTTTGCTGTGATAATCTCTTGCTTAACACAGGAGGAAATCAGTAGTAGTGGTAAGAACAACCCTAGTGTGAGTACATGGTGCGCATCTGAATGCAGTGCTAGGATGTCTGAAGTCTAGTATTTACTCAAATCTTTAATAATGGATTTTATTATTTCCTGATCAAGATGCAGAGCACTATAAAGATGCTACACTACAGTTCTATGTGATCTATTCTTTCATCAGATTCCAGTGGATAAGCCTTAGTGATCTCAGTATAAATTGGAGACCAAATCTAGCTCAAAATTTGGCTATCAATCTAGTTTTATGTATCTGGTTCATATTACTATGGATTTTTTTTCTTTGATCATTTAGGGTCGACCTTTTCAATAACAAAATTTCATTACTCTGTCCATGTTTACACAAGTATATATATTTGGGGCTTCTGTCCTGTGCATGTCTGATCTGTGACAGCACTGGGCTTGACAAGGAGTAGAGAAGGTTGTGCTAAGGATGCCTCAGTCCTCAAGCCCTGGCATTACTCTATCCCTCTTGACAAACAGGTGTAAGACTTGAGTGTGAACTAGTATTTCTATCCTGAAGTTTGGCTCCTGCAAAATACTTTTTGTGTCATATTGAGATTTGACAGCACAGTCTCTGAGTGTGAAGAGTGTGCAACAGCTTCAGTATCCTTAAAATAAGTCTGGAATGAAAAGGAGTGGTGCAGAGTGGGTAGGAATAGGAGAGGCCTTGGAGGAGACAAGACAAACTGAAACATCTGCAAGTGAAGGTAAGCAAACAGCTGGTGGGGGGGAGGACAAGCAGAGAATGGGTGCAATTAGATTTTGCTTCACATTAGGGGACTATCATTTCATTTTATGGCTTTGTTGACAATCCTCTCATTTCTTTTTTATTGTGAATGACATCATCAGTGCTATCAGATGGAAGAACAGTTCACTAACAGATGGCTTTGTACCATTCCCAGTATGATACCCAGCATATCACGTTATATTTACCTGCTTTCTATAGTGTGTTTTACCTGGAGGAACTTGTGTAAGAATGCATTTAAGTCAGGATCCTATGTAGCTATCGGGGGCCATAAGGCAATAAAAAAACTTGGATAACAGTTTGGTAACTAGTTAATGGAGAAAGTGAATTAACGTCTTTGGAATTTACTTGTTCGTTTACTTGTTCAATTTCCTAGAAAGGATAGGGATGTCTCTTGCTTGGAATACAATTCCAGTGGAAATGGGGAAAGAGAAGACCAAGCCACTGCATGGTGCACTAAAGAGTGAGCTATAGCCTTTCTAAGTCCATCCTTTCTCCCTTGTAAATCTGCCCAGGCCACTAATGGTGCAGCAGCTATGGGTGATGTGATTTCAGGGCATGCAGCTTTGCCAGGGTATTGGAGTAGCTCAGATAGGTTGGTGAAGTTCTTGTCTTTAAAGTACAGTTATGGAGAGTCCTCTAGTTGTCTAAATTGATGAGGGGATGAATGAAGGTTGTGTACATACAAACAGCCTAGTTACAAATTCATCTGCCGAGTTAACAAGGATCTCCAAGTTATGACTGTAAAAGCGACACCTGTATGATTAACTTGACAGTGTTGTTTGGCCAAGGAATTCTTGAAAGCCTGTGGGATTCTGGAAAGAAGGCAAGAGTACATAATCTGGGAGCAGTGGACATAAAGAGAGGTTGTGGAGCCACCTTCTCTGGAGACGTTCAGAACCCACATGGATGCGTTCCTGTGTGATTTAGTCTAGGTGATCCTGCTCTGCAGAGGGGTTGGACTAGATGATTTTTCAAGGTCCCTTCCAACTCCTAACATTCTGTGATTCTGTGAAAGGAGGCAGAAACCCAAACTGAGGATTGAATGTAGAATATTTAAAGGGAAATTTAGGTAACAGATTGCAGAAAATGTACAGAATCCCTAATTTGCCAATTATGAACTCAACTGCAGAATACTGTGTTATTTTCTTTAATACAATCTCTAGGTATTCCAGTGAATGAAAAGTTGTATATTTTTGCTGACATCATGCAAAAACTAAACCAATATATTTGTGAGAACTTCTTGCTACATTGCTGGATTTAATGGCATACAGTCCTCCTAAGTAAGAAAATAACTGGAGTTAACAGAGCAAGATTTTTTCGGTACTCAGATGACTGCATTTCCCTTGTAAAATTTAATTAAATTGGTTGAGAGGCATACATGTTGGCTAGTTTGAAAAAACCCACCCACTTTAATAGAAGCCAAAGAAGCTGGAATTCCAGACCTGAGGAACTGTACAGAGAAGAGCAGATTGATGTCATATGTATCAGAATCCTGAAGTAGCACCTCTAGTGCCTTTGATATTTTTGGTCATGTTTCAGCCTAGTTCCTAGCAGGTTGTTTTTTTTTTTTTTTTGCTTGGTTTAGATTTTGTTTTCCCTGACAAATGTTTAGACCCGCAAAAGTCGTGCAACCTACAGGATGGAGGTGCAAGTTGTGTTAATGTCCTTCCCTAGCTAGTCCTGATTAGTATCCAGGTGGAGGGTAAAATGGTTGCTGAAGCTCTTGAAGAGGGTAGAAGATGTATAGTCATTGTTCCCTCCACTTGCCAAATACATATCTGAGAATGTTCTTCTTCAAATAAAAGTTTATGGCAAGCTGTGTCTTTTTTAGTATCTAAAATGTGAATCTGAAAATAAGACCACAGTCCTGGTTTCAGCTGAAAAAGAGTTAATTTTCTCACTAGTAGCCAGTATGGCACTGTGTTTTGGATTAAGTATGAGAATAATGTTCATAACACACTGATGTAGTTGTAGCATCTACACTAAGTCGAGGATTTTTCAGCTTCCCATGCTCTGACAAATGCAAAAGTGCCAGGTGTTTCTGACCATTGTGGTTGAGCCCAGTAATATATAGCCTACATTAGCAGCTTCATATACTTCATCTTCTACACAAAAAGCTCTCAGAGAAGTACAATGGTTTAGTGACATATTGAGGGTTAACAACTCAGCTCCCAAACCTGCAGTAATTGGAGTAAATGAAAATGCTACTTGAAGGAGGACTGCACACTCGGGCTCTGTATGAAAGAAAACTATGATAAGATTAGTAGGGTAATAGATTTCTAATAGTGCACTGTAGGAAAAACCAAAGGGTGGGGGAGTTCCTTATGCCAAGGAGATCAGATGTATGGAAATTGTTGCCAGAGCATCTTGTACTTTCATTTTACAATGGCTAAAAAAGGGTGTGCAGAGGTTCATGGGAGGGAGATTCACTGGTGGTAGTGAATGTGTAAGAACCACCACTCCTCCATAATGTTCCCAAGCTGAAAATAGAAGGAGGCTGGAAAAGAGAAGTGTGTTTGCCCTCCTACTCTTCCACAGGCATCTGCTTATGACCTTGGAGGCAGAGCAAAACATTAGTTGGAGCTGCTGAGCTAAAGCAGTATGACTGTTCTGAAATACAGTGGAGCTCTATTAAACCTCTAAATAGCAACATGGTAATAGGTTTTCTGCTGTACAAAGTGAGAATAAAATCTATCTTCCCTCATGTAAGCTGGGTTTGGTGTATTTAAGTCATTTTCTCACTGATTTTTACAAGACAATAAACTTACAGATGGAAATTCTTTTCAGCCATAAATACCATGCATGCTGTCATGCCTAGAAGTGCAAGATAAAGCCAAGGGGATGTTAAGAACAGTTGAAGTGCATTCCTTCTCTACCTGGTTGGCTTAGATGAAACTGTCTGCTGTCAGGTTGGGCATACGGTGTTTGACCCTTGCTTGTAGATATAACTGAAATAGAGCTCCCACCACTTAGTCACAGTGCATTGAACGACAAATTTGTCCACAGCGGGTGACCTGAAAAGTGGAGGCTTAACCTTACATGGAAGTCTCTGAAGTTTCTTGCATCTGCTTTATCTCTGTAAACATTCTCCAATCTTTCTCCATCTTACTCATTACAAAGTTCCTGGGACTCTATGGCTGCAGAGCTGTTCTCTGAATTTTATGTTCTGTTACACCCTTCTTGATTGGATGGATTAACATCCACTGTACTTTGCTTGGGGTTATGCTACTTTTTTCCTGAGTCAAACTAATTTTTTTTAAAAATAATTTTTAAAAGCAATTGAATGTATTTCAGGATATGCATTCTATGCACTTTTTTATCATGCCACAGTATTTGCATTGTTATTGTTCTTCAGGGTTTTCTCATCTCAAATCTAAGTAGTATAGGTAGTGAATTATATTACCTGGTAGTACCCGATTAAAATACACAGTTGTCAGAATAATACTTAGAAGTGATATGTACACACATTATCTTCTACCTACATGAGATCCACACAGACGTACAAGAAATCACCTCTACAGTGTGAATCCAAAGGCAAAAAAAATTGATGTGCATTCTGTTAAATTTCCTGCATATGGAATTAGGTTACCAACTCTAGGCTTTGCATTGTACTGAACAGAAGGAGAACAGAAAAATCACCTCTGGCATCAGCATCTCAAACCTCTAACCTTAAAAATTTGCAAAAAGATATATTTTTCTTTCTAAAACTTTCTGTGCTTTCTAAAACTCCCCATTGTGTATAGAAATGCCAATTGTAACACCATGTTCCAAGGATGTGGAAATTCAGGGACACAGATTATTCTTTTGTAAATTGGGATCATTAACTGAACCCATGCTAGAAAATATTTCCTGTTCACCTGAGCCAAGGAGAGCAGAGCAATGTACTCTTATCATTCAGTTCTACTATATAATAATTTCATTCTTAGAAATTAAATACTCCCAATCTCATATTTAAGTCAAGACATTAGAATGTTCTTGACTTTCTCTCTGGGAGAAAGTATTTTTCCTTTACCTGTTTTCTTGCTGTGTGCTGTAGATCTCTCTTGGGTATTGGGTAACACTTCAGTATAAATCTGAAAAGCTAAAAGTAAAGGATTCCAAGCTAGAAGGCAGAAGAACTTTGCTTGTTTTGGGCAGGTTCCTGATAAATTTCTATACTTCCATTACTCTCCAACAAGGGACAAGGTCCAGCCTCAGCTGTTTCACAGCTGCCTGTTCAACTTAACAGAGAGAGAAAACAGACACGGTTATGTTGTTCTTCCCCAAGATCATGATGAGGAGTTGCAGTGGGGACTTGACTTAAAGTTCCTTCGCTCCTGTGTGCTGCACCGACTGGGGTATGGGCAGCTAGGGACAAGCAGAACTGGATTTCTTCATCAGCTTTTCATTTCTGTGGAAAATGGAAAATCTGTCACTTATAGGGAAATGGTCCTGTTCCTCCTATGTGGGCTTATGACTATCTTGCACATTTTAATGACAATTTTGCACATTTATTAATGTGTTTTATTTGCATATAATTAAAGAGGGAAAGGACTGTCTGTACTACATTGGGTTTTGCTCAGTATCTTGTCTATGCCTGGGAAAGACCAAAAGGACAAATCAAGTCTGCAGTGAATATTCCCAGAATATTCTTCTGTATTCCCTGAGCTGTGGCTCAGCATCTTCTGTGAACATATCAACTTTTCTGAACACATGCAAACATTCTGCAACCGTGATGTCACCAGGAATAATCGCATGTCATATGCAAATATAATAGAGCAGAATGTTGTTTTTCTACCAAAATGACTCAGTTACTTCAGAAAGTCTGAGCTTTCAAAGCAATACAGTTCTGAAGCATGATCCCATTAGAAACTTCTGGGTTTTCCTGAAGGCTCTGAACTTAAGGTTTAAAGTCTCTGTAGAAGTTAGAACTGATGTACCTGTATCACAGAAACAGAGGCCTTCCTGTTCTCTTTTCAACCTGACAAGTCACTTCAGTGATGTTCAACAAGGTAATGCAGAAGAAGGAGGATTGCATTAGAAATCCCCCCTTCATCTCTCCCTCCTTTGCAAGCATAAGCCTTTGCCTGAGAAACAAATTCTCTCAACTTCATCTAGAGGATAAAACACCTTCTGCTGTTGTTCCCAGGCATTGTTAATTGTTGTTAATTTCCAACACCTCATTAATTATTTGCTATTAAAGATGTGAGTGAGGCAAATGCCCTTCACCCATGGATAATCACAAGAATGGACCATTAATAACTACAAAAACATTTTACTTTTGAAGTTGAAAGGGAGCTTGTATGAAAGTCACTTTGTTTGCAAGAAAAGCCTGATGCAACACCAGGGTGTCATTTCATAAAGGGCTGGGTATGAACAATGCCTTAACATGCAAAAGAAACAAAACAGGGATCAGTGATAAAACTGAAGTTGATGTAATCGAAAATATAGTGTTTATAAGCAGCACCCTCCCCACTGCACCACTTCTCATTTAACTTGTTCTAAAAAACCCTTATAATTCTGTTTCATTCTGATGATACTGCCTTTATTTAGAAGTTTTAAATCCTATAAAAACCTCACAGTAAGCTTTATTCCTTAGTATGCAAAGCAATACATTAGGCTAGTACTGAAGACTACAGCATATTAACAAAAATGGTAGTAAGACACAGCCTCCAATGAAGGAACTCGCAGCATAGACAAGTGGGTGAAGGGAGCTTAAACATTCCTCAGAATTATTAATGTGTTTCTTAAGGTAATGCTCAGGAATTGTCCTGTATCTTAGGACCTAGGAAAGGATGCTCATTACTTTTGTGACAGTAACATGACAGAAAAGGAATTGTTTCTTCCACTTCCCAGTTTGTTTTCAAAGCTGAGCCTATCAGAATGGTTTCAACAATAGCAAGGTTTGACCTTCTTAGACAAAACTTTGTCTAAATTTACAGGTAGTGTGCAATAACCTCTTCACTGTTGGCTTTGACTTGTGGGTCTACTTTACCGTGGCCATACAGCTGCTGTCAGAAATCCATCAAAAGTAATTTCCTGGACTTGCTTGTCTTTGGCTGTTGGTGCCTGGTACCCAAGTGAGGTGGCAAGCTTGCAGCCTGTTATTTCCCTCCTTTCTCTGTTCTGGAAAAGGTGCCATCAAGTAAATCCTTTGGCTTCTCTCTCTCTTTTTGCCTCTGTCAGCTTTCACTTTTGTCTGGAACATTCAATCACACACTTCACAGACATTTGGTAATAACAGCTCCATGGCTGGCTGAAAATAAGTATAAGATTATATCCTGAAAACCAGAATTAGATTATAGGCTGGTCATCTTTCACCACTTCAGCTGCAGGGACTGAGTAACTGCCAAAGAAGGGTAGTAACTTCTTCCGCTGCTTCAGCCAAGTCCGAGTAGGGTTGTGAGTCAAAGCCTTCATCCTTCATCTGCCATTGTTCACAGCCTGGTATATTCACTTCAATTAACTTCAAAAAAAATATTGATATTAACGTGTAAGGCCATGAATTGCAGCAGCTGGACAGTTGACGGACCACCCCTCTGTGCCTCTGTTACGGAGTCCACACGTTCTTCAGAGGTTGGGTGGGCTGTAGTTTCAATAATTTCTACAGAGCAGTAATTTCTTTAGCTGCTGCAGTTTATTCCAAAATGAGCTGTGAAGAGCCAACAGGTCATCTGGGCAAAGACTGAAGAATCCTGTTCTCTTCAGCCAAGTTACTTATAGAAATAGTTCCATATACTATCCGTTGCACAGGAAAACTGAAGCACAGCCAGGAAATGTATCCATGTCTTCTGAGCTATGCTACACCTTTATAATACCAGAACTATCTTCCAAAGCCAGACCTGAATCAATAAGTTGAGACAGAATTTAGAATTTTCTGACATCCAGCTTACAAACTAGCCAGTGTAGGGGAGTGTGGACTGCTCCATAGCTGCTTCTGCTCTCAGTCCCCTTGATGCTGCAGAAGCTCATGTTCTCTCCTCTGAGAGTATCAGGATTCATAATGCTATTGGATCTCAGCTAATTAGGATAATGCCTGGGTAACAATACTTTTGTCTTTTTTCCTTTGCTCCATGATGTGAAATAATGAAGACAATAACATAGACTTAGATATGTTCTTCTCTAAAACCTTCTGTGCATATTACATATATAAACAGTGCTAGCTCTTAGGGCTGAAAGGGCCGTTAGATCATCTGGTTACTTTTATTGATAGTAAAACTTTGGCTTTCCTGAAATTGTCTCACTCCTTTTACTGGAACATAGGCCTCCAGCCTTGCTTTGGAGAGATCCACCATTGTCCTGATTATTTTCCCCCTACAGGCCATAGACCTCAGCAATTAACTGTCAAAAATATATGTTTTAATGTAAAATTAAATTAAAAAAATCCACTGCCTTTGCACACACTTAAACACAAAGGTACACCATGCTTATTGCAAGCTCCGAGTTCTAACCTATTGCCTTGTCTCCAGTTTCACATTTGAACAGAGGAAACCTTCCAGGAAGTATTCTCACCAGATGCCAGATCTGTATTTGTTTTAGAAGAGCTGAAGTATAATGAAGTATCTGACTTAAGACTTTACAAGATAAGAAGTGCCTCGTTGGTGCTAAAGCTTCATTTTTAATTCACTCTTTATTATGGGAGTTGTTCTCTCTGGGAGTTTGAGCTGTGATCAACAGCATAGCCAGGACAGATAAGACACATGAACCCTGCCCTGAAAGCTGACAAACTAGCATAGCTCAGCAGTCAGTTATACTGGAGACAGATCTCTTTCAGGCACTAGTTCAAGCTGAATTTATTCCAAATCACCTCCAAGAAAGACTAGCTAAAAATGGAATGCACCACAGTGATATATGGCTTTTTAAAGTTCATAATCTATCTGCCTACACGTTACTGTCCTCGGGTAATAAGGGAAAAGAAAACAGCAAAGCCATCTTCTGCACATGTGCATACCAACATGTACACATGCTAATACAGACATAAAAACTCATGTGTGTGTATGTAACGATAATTACACCTTTCAGTAATTATTACAGTGGATTTTAGTCCTACTCAAGCAAAATTCCACATCAGCTGGGTTTAATGAATTAAAAAAACGAAAACCCAGCAAAGCCATGAAACTGTTACATACAGACATGTTACACATTTTGATAGGAAAACTTCATATTTGGTTTGAAAAATAATTTTGTAATCCCAGTTTGGGGTTTTATATGCTGTGCTGTAAGAACTATTTTCTTGGTTTTCATAATGATCAACATGCACTGTTTAGTGCTTGGTTTACTTTGCTGGTATTGCAATGCAGTCTCTTTGGGGAGGAAGCAATGCACCATTGCTCTGTATGTCATTGTCCAGTACCTAGCACGGTGGTCCTACATATTCAGTAGAGTGAATGTGTTCATGATGTTTCTATTTCTTAATTTCTGTTTGTGCTGGAAACTGAATTAACCCATGAATCCCATGAAGTTGATAAAAAATAATTTTTGGCAGTTCTGAGCCTGAAATTTATAAATGTATGTTTATTTTTACTTCATGAGTTTGGAACATGTCAGTGATGTACTCCTTTATCAGAAAGTCATAGAAATTCTTGTTTTTCTATAGGGAAGAGAGACCAAGAGTAAGAAATTAAATAAAATATTAAAAACAAAATAAAAAAACCCACCAAACCCCCAAAAACCCACACCCACAAAAAAAAAAAAACAAAAAAAAAGGAAGCAAGTTTCCTGAAGATGAGGCCCAGCAATCAGATGTTTAAATGGAGACATTTGCATATGCAAATGGAATAGCTGTGCCTCGAAACAGCATACACACAAATGTGCATCTGTAAATGAGATGCATGGTTGTGATGGACCAAAAATGTGGTTCTTCATGCTCTATGCATATATTCTTTTATTATGTTGAGCGTCTGTTTAGCTTTAATCTGACAGAGAGGATGAAGTCTGTGATTTAATTATCAGCATAACATTTTATAATTTTTTAGTTGTTAGCAAAACCCTTTTTCCAATGCAAAACAAAAGCAGAAATCTTGCAAACAGTATATTTATCTCTCTTCAGGGGCTGGGGGTTAATATCCAATAGCTCATAACATCTTTATTATAATGCATTTATAATGATTTACTGGAATGATTCTGTAGCTAAGTATCTAATGTCAAAGACTAGATTTGGAATGGTGGAAAATGTCGTATCCTTGGGTAGCTCTAGGGAAAATAAGGCCTCAGCCAGTGCTTTCTGTGTAATTCTACTAACTGCAATAAGGATAGGGGTAATTGCATTAATGTCAATTAAGCTATTAATAATGGCCATCTTGTCATTCCTAAATATAGCAGTCACTCATACATATTACTGTCGCCTGTAAAGACTGTACATAAATGAGATGGTGGCTTATTTATGCTTTGAAATCTGGCTGACAGCCAGCCTTGTGTCTCTTGTATACCACCGAAATAACTATTATTTTGGAGAGAAACAGCCTACATTACTTGAAGAGGCCACGTCCTGTAACTGTGACGTCGATCACTCCATGCTAAATACACAGCTCCTGTATAGTCGACAGGATGCCAGCAGGACACTCTGCCTCACTCCCATCCATGCCAGAGGAGGCTTTGTCATGACCGACAGAAATCTTTAGAATAATGCTCACAGAATCTCTGTGCACCCAAAGAAATGTCATCTCAGTTGGTCACTTCAGGTTTCCTGTATGATAGGCCATAACTAGTGGTGCGACTGCCCTTGCTAACCATCTTTCATAGGCTCCAGTATTTTGGTTGCATTTGTGAAATGAAATTCTGTTTCTAATGACATTTAGAGATTGTTAATTTGTCTTAAGTAGGATTATCGCTGGACAGTTTAAAGGCAGAGTCCTGGAATAATGCAAAAGGATGTGCAATGTCCGTAAAACAGGCACAGATCTGTATTTAATAAAACCCTCACTGGAAACGGATGTGGTAGTTTCAGAAAATGAAAGGCTAGTTGGTGTGTTGTACACTGCTTCAAAGATGGTGGTTAAATGCTCCACATCATCATCTGCAGTGCACTGACAAGCTTCCTTAGCAAATTTCAAGGGTTACCAAAGGGGTCACTCTCAGAACTGAGCTGTCCTTCAAGCAAGAGGAGAGAAAAATATGAAAGGAACCCTTCAATCAGAGCTCGTGACAAATGTGAGGCCATGGACAGTTCCCACAGGAAGACAGGGAGAGGTACCACGATCTGCCGACATCAAGGAGCAGGAAAGGAGGCAACAGATGACATGTATGCATTAAGGGCGAGAGGGGAAAGGGAAGTGAGAATGAGACTGGAATTGTTTGTGAACACCTCTGATATTCTAATGCTTCTCAGTCCACTACCATCTCCAGAGAGCAATGGGTGAAGTCATTTTTGCAATAAAGTTGGCTGTAGCTCTAGGTCATAAATCACTGGTTCAAGTGCTCAAACTTATTATACATTTTGTTCTTGCCTCATGCTCTCTTGCTATTAATACTTTGATTTGGATGAAAATTCACAGAATATGAAAGCAGGAAGAGTGAATAATTATTTCATCCCTAAAAAGAAGAATAAGTTTACATAGGACTTAGTAGGATTATTTTCTTAAGAGTAAACATCTGCTTTCTTCTACCAAAACCAGCTATAATTTCAACAAACCCACTCCTATTTCCATCTTATTTTAACTGACTTCCTACCACAAAGTTTTCATGAATCTACTGTTGCTGTGAGTAGTAGCTATTAGGTGGACTGCCCTCTGCGAGTCCACGTGTCCGGTGTAGCTGAATCTTGCACCTGACTCAACTTTCATTTATTCCGATATTACTCATTTATTCCTTGTTCCAGTGAAGTTAGAGTGTCCCCAGTAATGCACCATGTTTCAAAACCATGTAACATGAAAGAAAACAGGCATCTGTACATTAGCATTTTAAGAACAGCCCAGTGCCTTGATACCTCCTTGTCCATTTTTCTCTCTTTTGAGTCAAAACTTTGTCACCTTTGTTAACTAGGCATATTTGGAACAGCTGTTTAAACCCTCTTCCTTCATTTTAATTTCTTTCATAACTTCTCTTTTAAGTATAGGTCCAGTAAAAAATGGCTTCTCCCTTTAAATAAGGGTCCAATGCAGAATGAGAATGAATGTTGTCATATGAAGTGCATTTCAAATGTAATAAAGCAGAAAGGAGTTCCTGGCCCCTGTGTCAGTTGTAAGAGGGTGCATAGTGCGATCACTATAGCTCAGTGGCTGCAAAGCAGAAAATGAAGATTGTAAAAACGTCACATAAAGAAAAAATGCACAGTGGATTCGTTTTGCGATGCTCATAATTCAGTAATGCCTTTAAGTAGCTAGAAGAAATATAATAAATGTTTTTCCACAACATTGATCATACTGTATCAGAGGAAATATTAGTGTGCAGGGAGCCATGATTATGCTGGTAGTAATTCTCAGTGCAGAAAACTCCTAGAAGATGGGACCCTTTATAGGCTGAACTTTTATTGGCTGCAGTTATTTACCTTTAAGAATACGCCTAATACACTGTCCTATAGCTAAATATTTTTGTGAAAACTCAAACCAGCAACTGTCAGTAAATCAGAAGCCCTGCTACCATTGTGTAAAATTTATGGCTTTCCTATGGACACTCGATACGTTCTGAGAAACAAAAATGACCAATTGACCATGTAAACCAAATTTTCCTCCAGTGTTCTACAATGGCTCTGGTCAGACAGGTTTATTGTGCATGATCCCATCAAACCCTTGCCTGTAAGTCGGACACATCCATAAGAAATGTTATGCAATGTTAGATTAGGCAATAGAATAAAGCACACGGTTAGCCCAAGGTTATAAGCAAGCTACACGGACCACCATGGGCGACTTCTTTACCGGACTAAAAACCCACCGCAAGGCACCAGAAGATGTCTGGGCTTGGGGGTGTCCCGGGGAGGATGGTACCGATTCCTAGTGCCGGTCTCTTGCTCCTCAAGGCGGCAGGACCCGGTAGTGCTGGCGAGGCGCGGTGCAGCCCCGCCGGAGGCAGCACCGGCATCGTCGGCCGGCCGGGCGCGGAGGGGCCGGGGGCCAGCCCAGCAGTGCCCAGCGCCGGGGATGGCACACGAGTGCCTTAGCTTACGAAGGAGAGCGGAGGACGAGGTGGGGAAAGCGAGGGGACCAAAACGTTCTGCCATGGGGGCAGAGATGGCCCTTCCACTGCACGGGAGGGCAAAGGGAGGCTGAGCGAGACGTGCGGACGGCTTGTGTGCCAAAGAGCAGTTACTGGCTTCTGGTCTCCGAAATATCCTGTTCTCTCTAGAGAAGGCTCTAAAATATTCATGTTCATTTATCATTAGACTCCTTTTCAAAAGAATGGTGGAACATCATTATAACTTTAAGCAAGGAACTATGCGATGTACTTCCGAAGCATTGCTTACAAGCCGAAGGCAGCACTCTTGCAACAGGACTTGCTGGGCCAAGGCCTAAATGAGCCAATTTTCTGTGCTGATCATTGACTCAAGCCCTGCAGAGCATCTGGTCTCTGAAGATAGGGGTTGGTTTTGTTTCTTTGATAGACGTTATAGGCAAGAGTTTAATGTGATTTTTCCCCTGAGCAGATGCTCCCTCAGCCTTGAAACTTTAACTCTTGGTTTGTTTGGTTGGTTTTTTTTTCCTGAAACACTATGATTTCTTACATTTAAAATAACAGATTGTTTTATTTTTTTGCTTTGAATAAAAAAAGACACCCCATCCCCCACCCACCACCCTCCCACCCCCTTTATCTATGATGGACTGATAGCTTTGGTTAGAGACTAAAGGTCAGTCTTGCATGATCTGTTCTTGGCTGTATCGGTGCTTTGTGACATAATCTTGGGCAAGTAATTTAAACTTTCCGTAGTTTAGGTTATCCATCCTTACAGTGATTAAGATAATAGACACATCTGACAGCAGTTATCACATGGGATTTAAATAGTTAAAGGCCTTTGGCAGGTTGTGTCAAAACAAGGAAAGTGCAAGGCTGAGAATGATCAATTGTGCAAATTCTCATGTGCATTTTACATACCTTTTTTAAGCAGTGGGGGATATTTAATGCTCTTTGTGAACAAGTTACTACAGCAATACTTTATTCTGTATAGTTCTATACACAATGCATACACCTATATGGGGGGTCTGTGTTATTTGCATATGAACATTAGACAGAATGGTTTTAGATGCATCGATCGAGAGTGTTACCTGGGTACAAAGTGCAGCTGTTGCTGTCACTTTAACGAAGGTCAGTGCCATACAGGAGAAAGGGGATGGGATTTTAGGGTCCTAAACCAGCAGCCCTGAGTGGCAATTGATGCCAAGATCACAGTCTTGCTTCAGAGGTGAATTCACACTTCAGGTAAGACATGACCTCGTGCGAGCCCTGTGCAGTTCTGCATGCTCTAAAAACCTCTAAGCCCGGAGTTCAGTGCTCTCCTCTGCCCCAGCCCCGCACAGCTGCCCACCAAACACAGAAACACACACTCTGGTGTGTGCCCATGGATACAACGAGAGGATTTTATAGCAACTCAGGATGTATTTCTCTGATGCTCTGTAGTTAACATTTAATCTGAAGGGGGAGGGGGAAGGGTGGCTGGGGGTGCTGGGAGAGTGAAAACAAGTTTATTTCATGTTAAATAGTAATGTTGTTGGATTCCTGGGGGTTGTACGAGTGTGAGTAGGCTGAGCTGCCACTGGATGGCACTGTTGCATATAGCTGACATGGGAAAATTGTGTCTTAAATCCCGCGGTTTGGAGACGGGGTTTGGGGCAGTTACACGTACCTGTGGGTGCGCGATTACTGGCCGAGCCAACTGCGCTCGCAGAGCAAGACGGATGATGTCAACACATGACTCCAATATTGTAGTGCCCCGTAGAAGCTGCCCGAGCATTGGCATGTTCCACCACTAGAAAAAATGTTTTAGAATATATTTTGGTTTATTTCATTGCATTTATTCTGTTTTCTATGTAAAATGAAATACCAGAAAAATCAAATATTTAAATTCTTCTACACACCTTTATCTGCCCACGTGAGCAGCTGTGAGGATGTTGACTTTAGATTGACTCATTATCAGTGGGGACTAATTAAAAACCAGTCAGACCAAAGCAATTTCATTTTCTCTACAAATACAAATAAAGTTTGGAAATAATTTGCTCTTTTAAATCCTTTTACTTCTTTTGTTTTAAATCACTGATTAAATTTTACATTTAACTTGATTGGCTACTGTATTTGTTCTGGCTACTGTATTTTAGGAAACAATGGAAAATGGGAAGGTTGTCTTTTTCCTCGATTCTGGAACAAATATGAGAGAGATATTGTCAGTCCTTGTTCATTTCAGTGCTTAACCTCTGAATTCTTACACTTCTATGAGAATCTGCATCTTATACTGACAAAAACCTTTTCATTGTATATTTATTTATTTATTTAACAGATATTATTTAATTTATTTCTATTATTTCTTTTAATTATATGAAGAAATTGCACACTGGTCCTAATTCAACTGGACCTCCATGTTCTTTATTCCCCTTCTTTCTCTTTCTCTTTTTCTAGAATGTTAAGAGTACATAAATTGTAGCACAGTTACTAGGCCTAGATTCTAGCTATGGGATTTCTTTCTGCTCATGTAAATTATCACAAAATTATGTTGCCTGCCATCTATGGGATTCTTTGATCCAAAATTTCAGTCATTGTTTCCACATTTAGGGGCTGGAATGAACATCAAAGAAATGGGTGTACTGAATTTACTGAATGCCAAAGCAGTACAATAACATGCAAAGGATATAAGCAAATCCCAAAGGTAAAATGTGCTGCCAAATCTTGCACATAATAGAAGCTCTAAAGTGACAGTCTATCTTTGACAAATGCATAATGATATCAATGCCAAGGGAAGGAACTAGCATGCTGAAAGGTGAATAAAAGAGTTGGGAACAATTCACTGCATTTACACATTTCCTCAGTCTGTTTTCACACAACAAGGAAAGCAGATGAGACAAATGTATTAGGTAATCATTGGAGGAGACTGTAAGCCTGCTAAGGGTTTTAGTAACTTGGATATTTCCTTGGCTTGTAATGATTACTTAAAAACAAAACATGGTTAGAAAAAATCATATTGTGAAAGAAAAAAATACAGGCCTTGAGGAATGTAGAAAATGGTTTATTCTTTCTTCCTTTGACAAGTTCACATTTAATGCCCATATGGTACTTTCAATATGCTGCTCTCTTTCCTGGTTGATGGATTCCTAAATGCTTCAAATAGTTGCGAAGGCAAGTTAAGGGTTCCATATGTATTCACCAGGTTTTCCTACACTGTGGACTAACAGGGTAATTTAAGTGGGTGCTATAATGTGAAAACATGAGAATCACTGCACAAAAACTATCAATTTATCTTGTAAAAATCTGAGACCTACTTGTTAAATTCATTTTATTTTCCTTTCTTTGAAAACAAAACAAAACCCAAAGCAAATAATAGCTGTAAAACCTTTAACAAAAGGCTTCCTTTCCTAGAATGTACAACACTTAGCAGAGTCAAGACTTGGGTTTATCAGCAGATCCTAGTGTGTTCTGGAGTATAGAGGTTTTTTCCCAAGCCTACATGTTAATGTTCATCCGAGGGCATTTGATGGAGGCCTGCTGAAGTGCAGGACTCCTTCTGCAGCCAGTCGAATATTCAGAAGGAAGTTCTGCTGTAATAAAACTTCAAAGAGAGAGCGATCGAGGACCTTCTCTTCCCCGTTACTTTTCTGCCCTCTCTGGCAGCGGAATAGTCACCTCCAGTTTTCATATGGCAAGAACACTGCCTTCCGTTAGTAACTGAAAGCATGGCTGCCACATGTCAAGAACGCCTCTCAGGTGTAGGTACGTCTCCATCAAGCCAACATTTTGCCAAGGTGATAACCATATTCTGGTCATATGGTAAAAAAGACTATTCTGTCTTTGAGAGAGAGAGTGTTAGCCTTCTGTGGGGAAAAGGTGACATATTCTTACCTGGGTGGCAGTTCTTGTATTCCAGCTACAGATGTCTAAGGAGCAGTTTAATAGATCCAGGCAGGGTAACATTCCTCCTGCTCAGTAACTGAGGAAAAAGCTTCTGACTGGCATAGGACTATGTCGAGACTGGAGGGAGTGTTTCCATTGTCTAATTATATGGATTTTCAGTTGCTGTTTGCTTTGGGGCAGCCCATTAACACCTCAGGGTGCACCATAACTTCATTACTTGGGCTCTTCAAGCATCCCCAGAGGCACATATATGGTTTAAAGCTGCCTCTGTCTTGATCTTTCTCCCCCTTTTCCCTTCCACTCTGAAACGACAGGTTTTCTACTATGCTTTGGTGAAGCGCAGCAAATAATGTAATTCTTTATACATATAACATCCTGGTTTGTGCAAGCAATTAGGAAAGTGAATGCCGTGCCCAGATGGGGACCTGATCCTGTATGCCTTGGCTCTGGTCCTGCATTAGATTTGTAGGGAGTGTGACCTACATTCTCTTCCAAAGAAGGCTGGGTAGGAAAGGACATCTGGTTTGGATTGTGGTTGCTAGTAAAATCTCTTATGAAGCAGGGAAGAGAGCTGCAAGTGGTCAGGCAGAGATGCATCTGTTATCATAAAACAGGATACATACAATCACTGCTGAAGAAAATAGACAAATAGGTAATGTAAACCAGATTAGGTGATGTCCAGTACCGAAGGGGCGAATGTCTAGTCTGCTGCATTTTGCAGATAAAGTGTCCACCCTGTGCCAGCCACCTGCTAACACTGAGAATAGACCTGTTCTGACCACAGCAAGACTGAGTGCTTCAGTAATAAGGAGGGAAAACCAAAACCATCAAGAACAGTTCATGGACAAGCAGCCACTTTCCAAAAAGGGGGGAAAAGTTGGTGGCAAATAAGTCACATCACCTTCAGGGCAGAGTTAACATTTCCTGTCCCCAAAGACGTACTGCTTCCCAGGAACCTCATCAAAGCGTCGCTACTTCTGCAACTCATCTGCCTCATTGATCTCTGCTGTATGTTCCTCTCCTGTCACAAGGCTACTGCTGGAAGCAGTATCAAAAGATTGGATCAAAAGAGCACAGAGATATGGACATCAGAAATTCAGGTGGGACTCCTGAGAAACCTCCCATCTGACAGTCAAGCCGCAGCCTGAAGATGAATGTGGCTGTGAATGTAGCTGTGGATATTTTTTATAATTAAGTAGCAGAATCTTCTAAGTGCCGGTGCTCTCTGTGCTTTAACTATCGAGCTGCTGCTAAAGGCATACTGTGGAACACACTGATCAGCAAATTCTTGGTTGATGCTAGTTAAAAGGGAAGTACTGAAGATGAATCTGTCTTCCAAGAGCTATGGAGTTTTTTCCTAGAGACTGTTTTCCAATTCATAAGAGGCTTCCTCAGACATTCACTTACTGACTTTCCCTTGGCAAAAGGTAAAGTTCAGGATCTTTTGGACTTGATGAACAGGTCTCAGACATCCTCTCAGGACTGATGATATCTGTGCTTTGCCCAAAGTAAGGACAGCAAAGACATCAGGGAATTCACTTTCCCCCGCACTGTGGTACTGAGAAATGAAAGGTGGGGACTGTGTTTAATACTCAGTGAAGATCAGGTTCATTTTAATCCAGATTCATTTTAGCTGCAGAGACATTCTGTTTGGGCTTTGAATACAGAGCCAGGTTTCTTTTAGTTTTTGTCTTCATCAGATAAATTATTCTTGCCAGAAATTTTTTTCAGCCCCATGACTGACCTAGACATCTCAGCCAGGACTAGGTAAGTCACAACCCCTCTAGTTTGCTGGCTGGAGGCCTCTTCCACATTACTTCCTTTTTTTCTGTTTATATTTGCTGTACACTGTGACTCTTTAAAACCCTGAAAGGTGTAGTCTTGGGGGCATTTGAGTAGTCTTGGGGGATTTTGGGTGCTTTTAAGTTCCTGTTTCACTCGGGTAGTGTTTGTTTCTGATTTTCATGGACATTGAAATGACCTGAGCGTTTCAACACTTTCCTCTGTGAGAGGAAAACTGAGGTCTCAGGAATGTACATAAAATGTGACAATATTCCATTGCGGAACACCCAGGTCTGCATCACTTGAGCGATGTGACTGTGACAGAACTCATAATGCATATGAAGAGAGGAAGGTAGAGCAGTAGAAGCCAAACTATAGTCTTCAGGAAGATAAGCTCTTCTGAAGTTGGACAATTGGGAAGTAAGCTCAAGAGAAAAGGTTGTATGATGCTGTGACAGATGACATATTTTGTATCTTTTATTGGATCAGACTCAACTAAATGCATCAACTGTAGCAGCTGGCTAGTGTAATTAACACCAGCTAAAAAGGGTGAAACCTCTGCCTAGAATAAAGTAAAGGCAGGAAAATGGTTTTAATTTTTTGACACCCTTCTTAATTATCCCAGAATGAAGTTCATCATGGCCACGTCAGATTTTCTAGCAATTTTTTTGGAGGACACAGGAAAGAGCAATGAGAAAAACTGTAAAAAGTCAAATGTAATACCATCTCTTTCATAAAGAGAGAGGAAGAGCAAAGCAATTCTGTCTATCTATATGCATATTTATCCAAACATTTTTTTTTTCTGTAATTCATAATGATTTTTTTAAACCCCAAAAAGGGAGAAAGAAAGAAGTAGCTGCCAGTATGAATCTGTGAAATTCATCCACTTGATGAATAGGAATTTGTCAGTAACCAATCATGACAAATCAATTTAACTCCTTCTTCAAACAAGGTACCTGGCCCCAAGTAAAGTGGAAAAAGGATAGGCCACAGGTATTCTCACTGACACCACGTTGCATGACATTGCCTCAAACAACCATCTCAGCACTGTTTAAGGCCTGATCTGGTGTATTATGTCAGGTTTTGGGGCACCAGACTCCTAGAAAGACACAAAGTCATTAGAGTCCAAGGGAGAATAACCAGGTCACAACAGCATGACATATATGAAAAATTGGATGAGGTGTATTGTATTTCTTTCTCTGGAATAAAGAAGACTGATGGACCATGAGAACAGACTTTGATTTTATTTGCAACAGTCTTTTACAGGAATTATTTGTTCTCTCTTATAGAGAGAACAAATTTACTCTGACAAATTCAAATTTGGCATTAGGAAAAAGCTTTCTGGCTGTAAAGATGGCAAAGACCTGATTTTTTTATTTTTTTTTTAGCAGGCTGTGGAGTCTTCATCACTGAAAATGTTTAAGAATGGGTTTAAGAGGAACATCTCTCATAAATAAAACCTGCTTAGAGTGAGGGCAGAGACCTCCCAGGGGAGTTTTATTTCCCAGAGATTCCCAGGCACAAAATCAAATATCTGTAAGCTCCTGTTTCAGTCCCATTCAAGGTAGGAGATGTGTTTACAGCACAAGAGAGTATCCATGCTTTGCCCACCATGGGTAGCAGCAGCAGCAGAGGAGGTACACCACTGGGTCAGAAGCTGAAGTGTCTGGCCAGGATCCCTGGCACACTCTGGTTTTACTCACACTGACATTATTCTTTGTCACCTGTGCTACACTCAATCTTCTCCTATAGAAATACAGATTAGTGTTAAAGTTTGGGGTTTTTTTACTAATTCTTTTACTATCCTTGTGTTTTCTCCATTCATGTGCTGCTTTCTACAGTTGAGAGGAGCGATGAAATTTGCCTTAGCAGAAGGTTTTGCCTGAATATAAAATTTTTCTGAATGGTGATTAGAGTTTCCAGAGTCCAAGGTAAATTAGAGCATTTGGCTGTTGTTTCAGAACTTATTATTGAATTATCTAACTGTTCAAGAACATAAAAACGTACAAATGTGTGTTAATTGAATGGATGTAGTAAGATTTTTCTGGCATGAAAGGCACAGTATTTATGAGTTAATTCAATTGGAGAAGAAAAATATTGAGTAGGTGACGAAGTAAAAATGATGACTATGTATTATGTTCTTGCCATGCAGCTGAACAAACACATTCAGTGACAGACTTTGGCAGGAGCTGCAAAGATGTTCTTGACAATGGCATGAATAAATATTAGGTGCTGTACACAATTCACTGCATTCCAGGCTTTGAGCAAAACCAGGTGAGGTTTGCCTGGAAAATGTGGAAGAAACAATGTAAGCATGTTGGGAAAATGTAAACATGTACAGTATTCTCCCCAGCTGCTTTGCTGTAACATTTTCATTTGCATCAGCAACAACTCTGTCATTTTTTATCTGCTCTACTTTCATTGCACTTCTAGGAATCAATTAAACTCCCAGCTGCTTTAGAGTTCATGGTAGGCACTTCAATAATATTGCCTAAATGAAAGACTTTATACCTGCTAAACAAAATATACTGATTGGGCTTCATGTCCGTTGCTGCAGCTGGTTTACAAAAATCCAAAGGAAAATAAATATGTTGAGATTCTTGGTGGTCAATACAGAAGCAGAGAGGATGTCTCCTAATAATTTAAGATGGAAATTAAAGGAAATTAGAGAGAGAGGCTATACAACATGGATGTGGCTATGATAAATAACCAGTAGGAAGACAATAGCCTGCCAATATATCTATTAAAAGAATGACTATGACAATATGGAGAAGAATTTCCTTTTACAGATTTTTTTTCTTCAAAGCTGGTTTACAGCTGTAATCTCTTGCTAGAACCTAAAGCAGCTGACTCAATCACAGTTGACTGCTGAGGGGAAAAGAGAGGTGGGAACATTCTGCAGAAGTTTTTTTACTCTTTATGCTGACTCCATTGAGTAAAACTGGATTTAAGGTTGGTCTTCACATCTTCAGTACTGAGAGAGGTAGAGTCAACAGCATTGCTTTTACATCTTCATTTTTGTAATTTGAGAATATTCTTACTTAGTTTTGCAAGGATGGTTTCCTCTGACAAATAAAAATGGGGCTAAATGCTGAATTTTCTATTATTAGTTCTATTTTCTACTGATCTTATTTGCAAGTGGACAATGTTCATTTCAGAAGCAGCATTCATAATTCCTCCTTCTGTGTTACTCCAGAAAGCAATGGGGACAGTCTACAGGCAATCTTAAAGACAAAGTTGATGTGGTCTGACGCTTCTACAAGGGATAACATGATGTGTTTCTGTGTCTGGGACTCTTCAGGTAGTCCCAGTAAGAATAAGCCTGCAAGAGAGAAATCATTGGCATAGCTGGGAAGGAGAGAGACAGCTTATGTCACTTCTGCAGTTCCTTTTCTGGAACGAGTCCCAGGCATAATTCAGAGCAGCTTCAGACTCCTTGACCATCTATAGCCTCATGGGGATGTTTTAGCAGCTAAGGACAGATGTGGTATTAAGCTGCCCATAGCTCGCCTTATTCACTTGTCCTCCTTCTTTTGTGAGGGATGTGAGAGTTTGAGAGGATGTATATCAGCTTCCTGTAAGAAGTTCAAAGGGACTAGGCCTGGTACATTTTATTTGTGCCATTTTTAATATTATTTTTGTTTACTGGAAATAAACAGAATACAGTGAAAATCCATCTTGAGTGTTTGGCTTTCCTCTGCTCCTTTCAGAAGTGAAACCAATGGACTTGAACCCTTAAAACACATACTGTGAGAAGAGCAGCAAACAGCCTATAGTGAGATACTAGTAAAAAAGACTAAAGGCTGTCTTTTTATATATAGTCTTTAGATGTCAAGATGATAGATATTAACACAGGAGGAAAAATAGGTCTCTTCAGTCTAGAACTTGGTAGCTGGGGATTTATCCTGTATTGCTATCTGCTCTTATAAATTTGTGTTTGAATACATGCCATTTGGCTTTCCTCTCTTCAGTTTGTAGAGATGGTTGATTTGCTCAAAATTACCAGCATTCGTCTTGTATAATATCTGTTCCTTAGCTGTTGTCTGTTGTTATTAAACAAGTTGGACAGCAATTTTCTGACTCAAAAGCCTTCCAGAAAGGCAGATCAGGAAATACCCTTATCTGTTGCAATTGCACAGTGTATGAGAAAAGTGAAGAGTTTATTCTGATCCTCAGTTGAGAGGTAACTTCATTAGGTCTATTAGAACAAATTCCAAATACCTATTACTAGGGGAAGTTTTTTGGACTAATTATGCCTCACATACGGACATATATATGGACATATTTTCAGGTATTCTTGACAAACTAAGAACTTAGCTTTTTCTTTTTTTTTTTTTTTAATGGCATATGCTTTAGAAATTCTAGTCTTAATCACAATTTTTGTGAAAAGCTTGAAAAATTGATCCCTAGAATCTTAATCAGATAATACAATGTTTGCTTCATTTGTTACCTTAACTCTGTCTAGACATCCATCACTTGTGTCATATCTCACTTGGTTCTTGACAGCAGAGATAGCAGTCTGGGACCCACAGCAGCATGTGCGTGGCATCTGTGATCATCACATGTATGTGTTGGACACACAGAAAAAGTGTTGCTGTGAGCTACCTTTTTGAGACACTTTATGTGCTTCACCTATCTGTCATTATGCAGGAGGTCTTAAGCATACCCAATCTGAAAGAACTCCTCACTAAGGGAAGACTTCTATGCTTCTGTCTGGGGTCACTATTGTGAATCAGCAACAGGAAAAACACTGAAATGTTCCTGTAGATAGATCTTGGGCAGAGGTTGCTATCCTGTTTTAAAAATGATAAATATAGTAAATGTAAGGACATTAAAAAAAAAAAAAAAAAGGTTGCAAGATATCATTAGCAGGTTAGCCACTTCCAGTTCTTGAATATTGAACAAATAAAGCTATGGTTCAGCATAAGAATGTTTTCAGGGGTGCAAAGAGTTCTCAGTGTAAAGCCAATATCATTTTTCATCAATGTTAATGAAAGCTGTGTTGGTAAGTCAAAGGGTAAGCAGCCTGAGTGAACGGGAGTAACTAAACCTGACTTAAGTGCCAGAATAAGTGAGCCCTTTGATTAGAGGAGATTTAAATACCCTCAGGACATGAAGAGTAACAATATTACACTAATGCCTCTTTGAGGATTTTAGTAAAAAGAAATAAAATTACTCTATGTTACCTTTGTTGTTAAACAAATTAAAACCAATTTTTTATTTCCAAGTCAGAAATTTTACAAAACTTGTGGATTCCCAATTTTATTCAGTTCCCACAGTGGTCCAGACTCCCAGCCATAGAAGAAAAGCACTCCATTTCTATGAGTTTCCATTTCAGTGCAACTGATGATAAACAGATATTGCTTGTTAGGAAATCTGTCTTCCTTTTCATTTTTATTACTTTAGATGTAATCTGGAATGAAAACCAATGCTGTCATCATACAGTCTCCAAAAATAACAAATAAAATAATATTTATAATACAACTTGGGATGTAATATTAGATTAAGCCTTTAGGCTTTAGCCATATTGCAGCAGAAGGTGTAACAACTTTTCCAACTCCAAGTGGCAATGGCAGAAAAAATAATTCAGACTCCAGACATTGCCTCCCTGGATGAGAACAGAAGCTGCTTTCTGAACCCAAGTGTTTCAAAGCTACTGTGATACATGACAATATGAAACTCTAAGTTAGCTTTACCTCCACATCTCAGATTTGTAGATTTAAGAGCAAAGAAGGGAGTGTGATTTCTTACTTGTCTAAATAAAGACAGGGCACCACCCTTCATGAGAGATGAATAGTCAAAATGAAAAATGTGTGATCCTTCATGTTCGCTTGTTAAGTTGGAAGACATAAACACCATCAAGCCCAACCTGTGGATATTGACAGACATAAAAAGAGAGAGAAGCTGATATTTGAGCCAAGTGGCAATACCTGGTAAGAACTAAGCCATATAGACACCAACCACAACTACAAACTCTGGGAAATTGTTTCATAGTCAGATACGTTAGCAAAGGAAAACCAGCAGATGAGGAAAGAGGCAGGCTGACACTGAGAAAGAGCTCAGAAGCAGAATGCCTTAGAGCAGAAGGCCATGTTAGGAAAATGTACACAAGGAGAGTGTTCTTGATCTACTGATTTCACTTTTTCTTCTTTCCATGAGCATGGCTGGCTGAAACAATGTATTCTGAACATTAGGAGTTCCTCCCTTTGACAGAAATGACCCTACAGGCTTCTGAATGTTGGACAAGTTTAGCTGCTGTTTTAGTCACTGGGAGAATTTTAACCACATTGAGTGCCTGAATACCAGAATTTCACTCAAATTTGGTGTCAGTGATTTTGTGTGTGTTCCAATTCAAAGAAGTTGATAAACGAACTGGTAAAATGGTGGTTTTCATGTTCTGGAGAGGATTTACTTCTGTATTCTGAAGTAATGAAAATGTTTGCCAAACCTGTAAGCCACCTCATTGTTGCTACCTTGGATTCTAATACTGTTATGAAGTTTCCTAGGAAGACATTAGATATTTTTAAATGTGGCAAAATATAGATTTTTAACCTTTGGAAAAAAGTCCTAAACAGCTAAGTAATTATTGGTGAGTTGTACTGTGCAAAAATCCTAAATATTCTGTTCTGGATGGAGCCAAACTCAGAGAATTTCATTTGAGTAAATAATGAATTAACTGTGAAATAAAGTGTGTCAGCATTTGAACTGTATTTTCTTAACGATGATTAATCATGAAGAATTATGGAAAACTAAGGAAGCAGTTAAAGATTTTCTTAGTAGACCAGGATTTTCTAGGGAAACCTTTGCTCTCTGCCAAAAGTTTCCCATACAACTGTTTTCACCCTTCTTTAAAGGGTAGATTAGGTTCTCATCTTGAAGTATATTTTAATCCAAATCCAAAGAAAGTGACTTAAAGAGTTACAAGTGAGTAATTCTATCATGCTACAAAACCCTTTTTTAGGGAAAAAAAGCCTTTAAACAAAACAAAACAAAAGGCAAAAAATCATATTATTGCACTGTGGGGAGAATTAATAAAACCGTAAAAGAGTCACCTGCAGCCCTTAAACCAAATACATTCACCATAAGCATGACAAATTCTGCAGGGAAATAATGTTAAAAATAGTCATTATTTGAAATGTACTTACTGTTCCTGCAGTTCCTTTGTTTAATGAACACATTTCAAACATCAGTGGCCCCCTCAAAGATTGACTTGAACTCTCTCTTTGCGTTGCTTTGTAGTTAATGGCAAACAGGACTTTAACCTTACCTCCCAAGCTCTACATTACTTTTTTAAGTAGCTAAATAAATACAGGAATGGTACAGTTTAACTGTGCAGCTTCATGGTCTTCTTTTTCAGCAACGATGTTAAAAGGGTGTCTGTCCTCAGCTGGCTTTTCCTGACCCGCACTTGCCTCTCTAGTTGTTTAGACACAGATTTTTTTTCAAGAGGTATAGGAAAGTAAGTGAGGAAGTAGCTTCAGATTAAAATATTCCTCTGCTTTCATCTACTTTTTCAGTGCTATTTTAAATTGAAACTCCATTCCCTGAACTAGTTCCTGTGTGTCCCTACAGTCAGTAGTATCAGCACAATGGAAAGGACAGGGCAAGGCAGGAATGGGGGTAGTGAGCAGGGTTGGGAGCTCCTCGCTGAAAATCCTTAGAAATTACAGCTGTATAGATGTCTAATGCAGGAAAAAGGATTGGCACCAGAAAGTTAGTTTAAAAAGATAGGAAAAAGAAGAGAGCAATGATTCATTTGCTAGAAGTACAGTAACAGCTCACATCAATGCACCTGTTCCTCACTTTTTGGCACAGCATAAAATAAGAGATTAAACGTTTCTTTCTCTATATATTATCTGGCGGTGCACGTGTGTGAGAACCCACATATGCAAGCAGGCACATGTGCAAGTCTCCTTTTCCCCTCCTGGTTATGGGGCTTGGCATGGGAACTGAGCAGAGAGGCCTGGAAGCAGGAAGTGGAGGTGGCTACCATCGTGTAGGACGCTGCTGGATCTGGTCCTGTCAGCAACAGTCGGAGAAGGAGACTGCTAGAAACAAGGGCTTGGGGTGTGGTTTTGATTTAAGATATGTATCTGGATAATTAAACCAAGAAAAATGTTTTCATTTGGGGGAATGGAACTGTGACAAGTTCTGTCAGCTTTGATTCTATCAGTATAATGTTTGGAGATGGTGGTTTTAAACAGGGATGTAAGCTTGTAAAGTGGCCTAACCCCTCTCCTTCCGTAGTCTTCATAATGCAAGCAGCTGCTTAGAAACACAAAGACCTCACCCTAGGTTTCCCAAATTGGAATTGGAAATATTTAAATTATTATTTTCCGTGGGTTCGCATGACAACCTGATATGATTTTTACATGAATGTTTTTTTAAACATTTAATTCTATTTCATTTATTTAAGGTTATATTATTTTTTTCCTAAGCCTTGAAAGTAAGAGGTTGATTTAATTGGTTTTCAAGGAGCTGTTCAGTCCATTTGCTACTGTTATGTAGCATGTATCATCTCCCATTTAATTATTTGGTTTTGAGTACAAAAATTATTGTCTGCTTTGTGTGGTAGCTCCTATCCTTCTCTTACAGCTGCATGTGTGACTGCTGTAACCTTGTCTGAAGGACACTTCTATAATGTCAGTAGATTTTTCTTTAAATTTCTATGTGAGGTTGTGGGAATACGGTAGGGAACAGAAATCCAACCTGTAATTTTTTTAAGGGCTATTATTTATTTTAAAACTCAGATATTTGACAAGTCATAAGCTTGGCTAGATCCTGCAAGAATGTTCATGTGAGAAACAACTCTTGCCAGCTCGGCTCCCAGCATCCTGGATGCACTGGGATCCTTTGAAGGGTGTGTCCTGTGGCGGTCCAGGCAGCTGCCCTGCCTGGTGGAGATGTACAAGCAGCAGGTTTCCATGGTCGCTCTCTCTCCAAAACATTCGGGTGCCCACTGTAATTCCAAAGCTTGCTCAGGTTTTCTTTACCTGCTACTTACCCTTCTGGATCTCACAGTTCCTCCCTGTCCTTTACTTTGCCAGCACATGGCAGCAGTAATGGACATCTGCAGTAACCCAGTTCTTGACACTAACCGAGCCAGGGACTGTTCCCCTGAGCTGCCGAGCTGGTGGTGACCGCAAAAGGAAGGGTGGTTAGCCAGAAGAATTGGGTGACAGTAAGCAGCTTGGATGGAGTAAATTTCTGGTGAGGCAGCAGCTGCTCGAGGGTATGTGAACCAGCACTGGGTACTGTGCAGGGAACGGAGCTGCAGATTATTTGTCCTCAGATGTTCCTTTCCATGTGGGCTGAACAGGCAGCAGCCTCATATGGGCAATGTGAAATCTGTTAGAGGATTCACAAAACAAGCTTTTCTTGCAGATGATTTTTAACAGTGCAACTGCATTATTTCTGCTGCCCACTGGCCTTGATGAGGAATTTTCTGATTGCTTCTCTTCTTGACCTGCTGCTCTAGAAATGTTCTCAGTGGTTATTCTGGATGCTTTAATCGTGTTTACTTTACCTGTGCAGTCTCAGCAATGCTGTAGTATCTATTGGGGTCTATTTGCCCTGTTTCAGTTCTGTTTGTTGATTGTCCTGTTAATTATTTTCTTCCAGAACTATGAATGTTTTCCATAAGACACTAGACCTCCTGTGTGCCATCTCTTTGGACAGAGAACCCCATTTGCTTGGCAATTAGTCCTTTTTCTTCTTTTTTTTTTTTTCTTTTTTCTTCTTTTTTCCAGATTCCAAACTGGCAAAAAATAAATGGTTCACATTGAAGTCCATCAGTGTTGGATTCAGAATTGAACATGTGAAGACTTTATAATTTCTAGATAGAGGGACAAAGTAGAAAGTAGAAGGTAGCTGATAAATGGCTGTCATTGTGCTCTTTTTAGTCCCAGAAGACAGAAATCATTTTCTCTACATGCACTGCTATTATTATTAAGCTATTTAAAAACCAGAATCCTTTCTCCCAAGTTTGAGATGATACCTTCTGTTGGGTTATCATTTTGTGTGCTTATGTATGTATGAACTGCAGGTGACTATTCAATAAATCCATTTTTCTTGTCATTAATATTAGAAGATTTCCAACTTCCACTTGCATGCTTTATTTATGATGAAGTTCTTGCAATCAGAAATGTGATCTTTAATAAAATGAAATGTATGTGTCTGATGGAAAGAAGCATTAATCATGCAGAAAGCAACCAATACACAGTTATTTCTTTTTGCCATATTGTCACATTGTATTTCTATAGGTTAATCATGATTCGTAAATAATATGTAAACATAT
This sequence comes from Gallinula chloropus, assembly GCF_964237585.1. Lineage (NCBI taxonomy): Eukaryota > Metazoa > Chordata > Aves > Gruiformes > Rallidae > Gallinula > Gallinula chloropus. The sequence goes on along the minus strand of NC_140090.1, from coordinate 24,189,510 downwards.
TTTGAAAGAGTACTTTCCTTTCATTCACCTTAAGTCCAAATAAACAGGAGTATGGTCTGTTCTCTCTCCTATTCAGAGTCCAGGGCAATCCAGTGTCCATTCACTTCTGCTTTGGTTCTAGGTATTTCTGTGATCTTGCATGTTGTGGATACCAAACTGACAGACCTGCAGTTCCTTAGAGAATACATTTGGTACATCAGTACCACAGTGAAGTGATTGCAATGTTCCATAACATTACCGACTGTAGCAATCATTGGTACCCTCTTGAATGCGCATAAATGATTGGTATTGATATTTCATTTATTTACACTATTCCGTCGTATTTAAAATCTGCCTCCTGCAAAACAACTGATCTGCAAGTTTGTTAATATTCTGCTTATGGCAACTTGAGATGTGTATTTAGCAGTAAGCTCATTTTAGAGCGTATTCTTTTGGCAAAGAACATTTTCAGATCACCAAGCCTTCTCTTGAGCGACCTGTACTGCTTTTAAATAACACAAATCGGAATCATGCAACTGAAAAAAGTGCTCATGACTGAGCTGTAACAGCCATGAGGGCACGAGTGAAAAAATGACTGAAAGAAGCTTTGCATAGTTGCATTAATTCCTACAGAATTAATTGCTGTTATCATTATATCCTTCTGTGCTCACTGTCACCAAGAACCTCTAACCAGTTGAATTTCACAGGCCCACACATAAACGTGAAATGACCTGCATGGGCTTCTGTCGTAGGCTGGATTTGGCACTGCTGGGCACAGCTGGCAGGGCTGGCTGCTCAAGAAGCAGAAAAGGTGTAACAAGCTCTGTTGTGTTTATGCAGTGTAGCTCGGCTCTCAAACACTCAGCAGCTTGTGTGACCTACACAGATGAAAGAAATGAAGTTGGGACAAAGAACTGCTGCGTGTCACTGCTGGAGTGTTGTCAGGCAGATATGAAGGACATGTGTCAATGTTGGGTGTGTATCCCAGCCACTGGGTGGGTAAAGCAGAGACATTCCTATCACCTGTTCCTCCTGCTTGTTCAGAGGCTGCTGCACGCACTGTAACATCACCTGGGTGTTGGATAAAGCTGCAGGAGCCTGAGGTAATCATGGTGCTGAAGTCCCTGGAGGATTTTGCACAGGACTGGTTTTAACATGCCAAGCAGAGTCAACACTAAAATCTTCTGAGTATGGCCAGAACTTCAGGCACATGTAAGCCTGAAATCTTAGGCACCTTGAGGTTTTGATGGCTGGCAGATTGGATGCGGGTGTGGGCAACTGAGGATTGAACTTGGATGCCTATGATGGCAACTGGATCCTATACCCACATGAACCCTCAGTCAGTTGGAGGTTGTTTCTATGGGAAAAGCCCTGAGGACAAGATCCTCAATAGCTGTAAGTTGGCATAGTACCACTGAGGGCATTGAACCTCACATCATTTACACTACAAGAGGATTTGGCCCTCTGTCTTTAGTTGGGTGTTGTCTTTAGTCAAATCGGTAAGCAGCAGATATTAGAGGCAGCTCATTATGGAGGGGCCATAATCATCCATGTTCTCTCTCTGGGAGGTCTTGCTCTTGTTTTTTCATGATTTCTGTAGCTGTACCAATGCAGGATAGAGGTCACTGCCACTTCAGTCTTTGAGACTGAAACTACATAACAGAAATCTGGCTGATGAGGCTCCTCTCTTGGCTTGGGTCTCTGTGTGTGGGATGAGAGTTTGGCAAAGTGTGCAGCTGGCCAGGGAGAATATCTAGGATCTTTCTCTTCCCTTCTTTATATTTCTCCCTTCCCCGCATTTATTTTCTTCATCTCTTCCTTTCTTGCTTAGATAAAGAACTGTTCCTATTCATCAGCCTATTCAAGATCCACTCGGGACTGTTGCTCTGTGAAATACAGAACTGCAGACGTAGCAGGACGAGCAGAGCTTTTGAATAACTGATGGTTGAAAGGCTCTATTTGGCAGTGCTAATTGTACACAGAGCATTGCCCAACTGTGCTGCTCTACTGAATGACTTGTCACTGTATATATTTTATAATCCTTTGTTAGCCTTGAAAATTTGCTTAGGCTGATACCCAAAACTCAAAGTTGGTGCCACAATTTTAATTGAAGTATGAAAATTTTCCAAACCCCTGCTTCCTCTCAATAGTGACTGTGGTAAATTCCCTGCAATTAAGAAAACTCCCAAGAGGTCTTCTCAAAACGCTGCTGCATATTGCTTCAAATTATGGACCAGAAGTTTTGCATGATTTTATGCAGTAGATGAACTCTCGGGGGCTGGGCTCTGGTGAAGTTACCAGTTTACTTCAGATAAACTCCCGTGAAACTTTCCCATCATTTGCCTGTCTTTTGATACTAATTTGTAATAACAATAGCAAGAAAATTCAGAAGTCTTGAAAGGGGATGTTAGAAAACAGCCCTGTTTTGAGACTGTTCAGACATAAGAAAAAGCTCAGAGTTTCTCCATGCCTTGAACACAAAATAGTTTTGCTTGCCTTTTGCAAGCAAGGCAACCATTGTGAGCTTTAGGTGACACTTCGCTTTTGCCACCAATGTCCATCTTGTACAGCACACACAGCTGACAATTCAGCAGCAATTCGCTACGTCGTGGATGTATTTATGCATTTCTTCTCTCACTAGAATTTAACAGTTACAAGATTCCCAGCTTCCCAGAAGTGGGGAAGGTGAGGGTAGTGTGCAAAAATTTACTTATGTGATTGTACTCCTATGGATTTTAGAACTGGCACTTATTAGACACTTATTAGAGAGGTAGCTCTGAGATACACCTATTACACTGATGTAACTCCAGTGATACAATCATACCAGTATGGTAATACGAGTAAATTTTCTTGTTTAAGCAAGCCTCAAGTCAAACCCTGAACATTTTTAAATTGTAGTTTTATATTATGAATAATAATAATATACCGAGTTTCAGATCTTAGAAATATTTAGTCGGTCCACAGGGGACCAGAACAGGATTATATCCTCAGAGTATTAGTGCTTTGTTTCTTCTAATTTTAAATATCCCAAGGGAATGGAGCATTCACCATTTCCATAGAGACACTATTTCACAGCCCATAGATCTTTCTGTCAGGAATGGTCACCTTACAGTCTCTCAGATTTTTCTGTTTTATGCAAGTTTGGTAGCATTTTTAACTTCCTTGGAAAGCTTTATATGAGAGGGGTGAATGGGGAGGAATTAGAGAGAGAGATACCAAAAATGTGAAGTCTGATGAAAGCTCTAAATTATTTCTTCATTAAAAAAAGTAAAGTCACAGCACCACAGATTGAATGTTGCTCTCATCAGGGCCTTTAACAGTTTGAATGCTACTATGATAAATGTAAACAGTTCTTAAAGGGAGCAGGAATTTTAGAAAAAACAGGTGAAATTTCTTCTAGAGATAACAGTAAAATATCACTTTGATTCACTCTAGTAGATTTCCTTACATAATCTAATATATCTGCTTTAAACCTCAAGGAATTTGTGCTGGTTTATAGACGGTGAGACCTTGCAATGAAATGGAGAAGTGGGAGTTAACTTTAAAAACATACTGGCTTTCTCCCAAGCAGTGAGTGCTGACAAGTATAACCATATTACTAAAATCACATCAGCAACGTGATATATTAAATAAAAACATGATCGTCTACAGCCAAAGTAGTTTGTATTTTGTCCATGAAAAAGCATTGTGTTACATCAATCTGTCCAAAAAATGGGGCACATCAGAAAACAATGTTAAGAAGGCTTTTAAAACACATCATTGAGATTACAGCACCTTTAAAAATAAACAGCACTGAATACCAACACAGGTAAAATGTCATTGTGAAACCCAGATCTGAAATTCAACGGCATGCTTTATAGCTTTCCAGTGTGTGATAAAATCTGTTCACCAGATGTACTATCTGTCTCCTGTGTAGCATACTTGAGCATCATCTAGGCCTGAGGCCCATTTATTTCATGTAATTGCCTTCCCTGTGCACACCTTAGGGCACCCTAATTCTCCATTTTATTTCAGGCACTGTACAGGGTACCATCTGGTAGTGTTAAGCTCATCTCATTTTATTGCACTATTGCAGTGGCTATATCCAGCCCTATAGCATTCTTTCAATGAAGAGAGAGTTCAGTTACTGCCAGCTATTTATTTTTGCCAGAAATAAAGTAGGTTTTAACTATACACATGTAGAGTTCACATGTATATCAGTCTCACCTGAAACACAGGTCACTGCTCTCCACCCACGTGGTTCTAAATAAATAAATAAATAAATAAACAGCGACTTGCTGATGTTCTGGTAGAGCAGCACTGCTGGGATACTGTTCTCTTCTGTTAAGAGTAGGAGATCTAAATTCTTCTTACTCCTCCGAGTAATGATGTCTTTTTAGTATCTCGTTTTTATTATTTCTATTAAAATGAGAAAAAAATATTATATCACACCTTAAAAAGGCACCTTACAGGAATAGCTTAATATTTAAAGGTGGCAATATACCTCTCAACTATACTCTGTTACAAAGTTCATTTGCTATTTTAGGCCCACATTTACTCCTGTTCATCACATTCCTGCTGTTATTCTCTTGGTTATTGTTGTAAATTATTGCCACTAAAAAACAAAACTTGAAATGGAGATTACAGAAAACTTCATCCATTTCTAGGCTCTTCTTCATTGTCTGCCATGTTTAATCATCTCCCTCCTTTTGAGCCTTTGTCACATATTTTAATGCCCTGATTTTTTTAGACTCCATTTTGTGCCAGCAATTTTGTGCTCTTGGTTATTGCTACTTAGATGTCTAACTACCTGCTTGTGCCTACAAACGAGGGAGTTGGAAGTCTAAGTGCCATTAATTGCTCCCACAGTTTTCATGTGCAAAAAGGGAGCCTGGGTTTTCAAACTCCTGAGTTTTACTGTCAGTACATCTGAAGCACATCAGGTTTGAAAGTGCAACACTGTTGTCTGCTGTAGAGCCAAATCCTACTTTCCTGTAAGCTCTGCTGACTCCAGAATGGTTGCATGCTGGTAAGGCAAACCAGAATTACCCTTATGGCTACAGGTCTACCACTGCTTGGGAGGACAAAAACACCTTTGCTAAATCGTGGTGGAAACACCATGTGAAACATATTTGGCACCAAGTCAAATGCCCTGAAACAAAATACACAAGTTTCAGTGTTTGTTAGATGTGTGAAACAGATCCTGATCCTGATGTCAATGGCAGCATGAATGGAAAAAAACAAAGCAACTGCAGTTCTGCCCCAGGCTTTTTTAAAACTTGTTAAATCACATTTTCATTGCATCCCCTTCTCCTGGTGCTTTCTCCCTAGGCAGTGTCAGGACCAGATTAAGGTTATTTGGATGCAACATAACACCTCCCCTCCTCCTCCCACCTCAGTAGCTCTGTCTCCTCCTTGGAGCAGAGGTGGACAGGATATCATACTTTTAAGAAATATGTGTAAGTATCACTTGGCAGCAGTATTTATGTTAGGCAAAGCTTCCAGACAGAGCTCAAGCAGTAGATTCCCCCAGTAATCATAGCCAGGGGTGGCATCTCTCCTTTCGTGCCCTGGGCAATAGCAGAGGTTTCCTTCTGTTGAAAGACAGAAACATTCCACTTCTTTCAAGTATGGTTACAGGCTCTCTGCAAACTCTGGTTGATGCCACTTCCCTGGTGCCACTCAGTTCAAGTGTCACTCTTCTCAGCTGTGAAAATCTGGATGAAGTATTGATGTGACTGAATGCTCGCAGTAGCTGGGCAACGTCTCTCTTGATCCATCTGCAAATGAGTCAACCACTGCATGTGACAAGAAGGTGACAGTGGACCTTCTCAGAAAATAGCTTGGTACAGCTCTGGTGAGCAGCACAAACAAACTCATCATAAATAAACAGTTGCTGTTAGACCCCATTCTCCCCTTTCTCCTAACTTTCTCATTCACTGATTAGTAGTAGCCACAACGTGGCAATAATAGCCATGTCTGAAAATGCCACCTTCCAGATAAATACATTATAACACAATGAACCTTAAAAAAGGTGCAGTTATGTTCCTTTGTGTGAATTCTGTATGTTTGGTGTTCTCTGTCACTGACAAGTGTGGGTATATTCACCTGGATTAGCTACCTGAAGTGATACAAAGGGCAGGTCAATGAAAAGAATAACTCCGTCATTCTTGGTTGTAGGAAGAGTTTATTTTACTGTTTTCAGTCTCAGCTGAAACCAGGAGCTCTGGATTGTGACTGCAGAAGCTGTGATTCTTAGCAGACATACAAAGTACGTTTTCCTGGTGGTTTGTACACCAGTGGAAGTCTATGGTAAAAAAAATAGGTTCATGTTTATATTCCTGGAGACTTCCACGCCTTCCAGCTTTCAAGCTACCTCATTCTGTAAAAATGTTAATGATAGTTTTAGTATTGAGACTCATTTCTCCCTTTATCTCCTCAATCCTGGTAATTCCAAATACATTCGTCTGCATAGAGCAAAGTGTCTGAACAAGCCACCATGGGCCTTAGAGGGGTCAGAGCTCAGGAATTCTGGAAGATAACAGAGTACTGAGATTTTCCATATAGCAAGAAACGATGCTTTAAGGAAGGGAAGAGAACTTCAGAGCTGGCAAGGTGCAGCGGACAGGTGTGGGTGCAGCAGGATACCAGATGATATCTGTTGAAGGACTGGAGCCTTAAATATAATTAAGACTGTTCATTTGGGATAGGCAAAAAGAAAACTCATAGATTTTTATTGATAAAAATGCAAATGTGATCATTTGAGCTAAAAGGGGAAATGTAGTGGCACACAATCATTACTATTAAATTTATTTTCCATTAGCAAAATGCTAATTAACCATTAATCATTTGATAATGTATATATAGCAAAAGCAGCTCAAAAGTCAAATTGTCTAAATAAATAGCCCAGTAGCCAGTCAAGGTGAAAAATGCCATGCTGCTTTAGAAAGAAGAAAAGTAGAAATCATTTCCCTTCACAGAAACGTAGCTGTGGCGTACGTACAGCCTTTGTTACGACACCTGAGAGTTACGACTGCCTAGTCGATCTTTTCCTGCAAGTGGCTGCAGTTAAATGGAAGCAACACTAAAGAGGACTTACCCATTTTTGCAATCAAACTGGGAGAAAATTGCCTTGGGATTCATTGGACAGTGGAATTTGAAAGCATCGCATTGTTGCAAAGGTTCCCTCTGAGCCCGAAGGATGGCTTCCTAGCACTAGTGACTTCTACTCTGAGCTAATTTCTGCTCCACTCCCATTGCACATTTTTGCATGCATAGGCCCCCGGAGTGCTGTGCAGCCAGACCTGCTGGCATTTCCTGTTTATTTCAGTCTCTGGTATCATATTGGAAGTAACATCTCAGCCTGGAAGTATATTAAATGGAGTGTGCATGCAAATGACTCGCAACCCGCCTCCCCCATTTTGCAGAAGGTTCTCCTTCGATTGGTTCATTTTGCAGGACTTAATTCCGTAGGATGGGCCGGGCTTCTTTCCCGTTATAAAAAAATCCCTAATAACCAGTCCCACATCTGAGACAGTGAAGATTAAAATCAACCATTCTGTAGTATATGAGAAGTAACTATTTTTCATAGGCTTTTTACTGCACATTTGGGATTATGATTTCATATTATGCAAATGCATTTTATGAAACCATAACATAGAAATGTGTACTATTGTTAATACACATTTGCAGCCTAGCATGTGAAGTCTCCAGAAGAGCCATTCTGGTGTCTTCTCTCATAGTGTATTATGAGTAATAAACAAAATGTAGTTAGACATATTCTGTATTACGGAACAATAATAATAAAAATTGCATCCTGTCATTAATATGCATCAACAGCGTGTATCCTGGTAGCTCAGAAAGGCGTCTCAATGTGCATGCACGTTAAAGGAAAAGTTGTCTAAATCATGGCAGGGACTGTTTGGGACAGCTCTGTCTGTTGTACTTGGAGGGAGGGATGGTAATCAGAATCCTGCTTGTTCTTCATTTCTCTCAGCTTCACAGTGGCATTATCTTTGTCACTGCAGTCATTGGCTGCGTGTCAGGTCCTGTGTGGCGCAGTCATATTTTTCTATGAGAGGCCTCAACATAATTGTTCTTATTTTTGTTTTATAAAGAACCCCAAAGAAGAAACTGGTATTTGAGCAACCTAACTGCTACTGCCATGCCTTGAGTAGAAAGCTAACCTGCTGCTATCACCACATGCAATGGTTAGGTCGGTGAGGCCATTCAGCCATGAAATCACAATTATATACTATTTCTTCTTAAATTAGTAATAAAAAGGGAAGTAATTTAGCAGCTTTCCCACTTCAGCATGATTTTTGTACTTTAAGTGAAAAAAAAATCGTCAGTGTTCCTGAAAAAATCTTTATCAATGCTGGCATATGATTTCCAGGTGTGCTCCCATTCCCACTTACTTCAGGGATCTCAGACCCGTGCAGAGCGCCCGTTTCCAGCACGCAAGGTCACACTGGCCAGTTCTGTTCTGCTACATACAGATATGTACCACCCTACCTCTCTACCTGTTACCATTGCTTCCATGGTGTCACAGCACCAATCTGTGCCTTTTTAATAAAATCAGTACAAGTAGTGTCATTATTGGCATTTCTGAAATCCCAGAATTTTATGTGCTTGCCAAAGCTGGAAGAATCAAAAACAAAGGGGAACATTGGAGCTTTTCTGCTGTTCCTGATTAAGACTTTAACAAGGGTACCTTTCCAGGGTGACTGAAATGGTTTTGTTTTGGGGTGGTTTTTTTTATTCCTTCTTGGTCAAATGTATTCTGGTACTAAATTTGGTTTTGTTTATCTACTAGAGCTGTTTCTAGCGTAATCTTGCCCACATAAACTGAAATATTACAAAGGATTTAAATGTCTTTTTTTAGGTTAAGTTGGCCACAGGTTCCAGGTATTACCACTTGAACATAGTTATGTGTGAGACTTAATTAGAACTGCTTTATAACTCTCTATCATACCAATCTCTCTGCTTGCAAATCTGAAAAAAGAGTAATTTTATAGCACAATTCAGTAGAAAAAGCCAAAAGGAATGAGGTCTAGAAAAACACTACTTTAATTCAAACATGTGTTTATTGAAGATTCCTACAGTTATCAAAGATTCCATGTCTAGATTGCATTAAAGGCATGATATCCAAACTTGAGGAGGTAAGCACTTGAAATTATGTGTTCCATATCATGAAAATTGCCTATCTATAAAGCTCTTTTTTCTAGTGCAAAAAATATTTGCAAAAGTAATTTCACCAGAAATTTGAAGACTTTGAAGTGCTTTTCCATCCATATGGTTCTTTATGAATAGGTAATTTTAATCTGCATTCTACTCAACTGGCTGTTTATAAGACTGTCTGGTTTCAAAGATGCCCACTAAAAATATACAGTTACCCTAAAATGACGAACAGAAGATTTATTCAGTTACCCTTTAAGTACTTTGCAACTTATTTCCATTTTTCTCCCTCTAATTTTGCCTCCAGTAAAATCCTAAATTTTTCTAATTTGCTGTGCTATTTTAATTAGTCAATTTTCCCTTATTTGTACAAGTAAGCAGTCTTATAAGTTTGAGACTGTAAATCATTCATCCATTAAAAACTCTATTTCCTCAATTTGCGAGTTCGATTCATTTAGAAAAGAAAAAACCTTGGCGTGGAACAGAATTATGCAATGTCATGGACACATTAACATTTGGATCAAAATTTTACATTGTGTCAGCCAGTAAACAGTATAAATGGTTCAGATTTGCAATAAATAATTGTCTATTAATACCTTGGCATGGTGTAGCAAATTAAAGTCTCACTTCAGTAAGCACAGATGTAGGTAAGAGCTGGGGCCTAAAGAAAGCAACTGCCGTGCAGCATTAGAATAGAAAGAGAGCATCATGAAGCGTTACTGTATCTTTTCAGCAGCAAGACCAGCATGTGCAGATTTAAACAGCAATGGAGAAACGTAGGGGGAGGTGGGTTGTAGGTGCATTTAAGTCTAATCAGGCAAGATTTAGAATCATTTGTTTTAGATGCTCTGACAGACGCTTCCCTTGCAGAAGATTAAGAGAAGCATGATAAAATACAGCGTTGTGTGCTGTTGCATACAGAGCAGAGCCCATAAGTCAGGACGATCGGGACATGCGATACTCAGGGACCTCTGGGATTATTACGTTGGGTCCATTCCCGTGGTAGTCAAACACCCCCAAAAATCCTCTCTGTACACATTTGTTAAACCAGGGAATTTTGCGGCTTGCAGGTTGTTGCAAATCGTCTTGAGATTTTCACAAATTCAATTGCTAGCTGAAATTTTGTCAAATGACTTCAGTAGCATCCTGCCCCACAGCCTGCGAGCAGATGGCGCTGAACGCTCAGTATCTGAAACTCCAAGTTCAGTTTCCAAACGTGGGGTATTTCTGTGGGTGTTTTGAGAAGTAGATGTGCCATTGTTTGTTTCAGTGTGGAAATTCAATGCAAATGGAAGCGTGAGAAGAGATTAATTTCCAAATTCAAATATATATGAACAATAAGGCACTAATAATTGTTGAGAGAGCTCCAGTTCGTAATATCGCCTCGCAGCTGTCTCCAGTGGTGTCACCCATGAACCGTAATTGTTGTTGCTGCAGTTTTGAGCGTGTTTTTTTCTTTTGCGTTACCAACTCAGCCCATAATCCTGTAACACAATCTAGCTTGTCCATACACTAATGGGAAGGCATTAATCAAAACATTGTTCTCCGTTACATTAACTATAGAGCAATATCTCCTTATTTTGTATTTCTTAATGGTTTCTTTGTCCAAGTCTGTTTAAAAACGCAGCCTCAGTGTGCTGGACTACAAGTCTTCCGTGATCTATGCTTGATTGGCTGAGTAATCTCTCTCATTTTCTTTGGCACTTTGTGTTCGTGTCCTTGGTGTCTGGAGCACGAGTCAGTGGGTTTTTAAGCAGAGTACAAGGTCTGTATTTTGTAGGCAAGATGGCTTATTTAAAGAAGATCTGAAGCTGGTCCGTGCTAGCTGCACACACAAGACAAGGGCTTAAAAATCTTCCTCCAGTGTTTGGCTGTTTACAGGCCAAACAAAATTTAATGCTTGCTCTAAGGGAACACAAGGAATCTGCTTTCTACGTTGCCTCACACAGTGGGACTAGTTAAATGAGATATAAATGTACCCATGAGAGCCAATGCCTCTGCGCTTGGGAGCTCCTTGGATAGACTTGAGAGCTTCTTCCTTAGCTCCTCCAGCAGTGTTACAGCTCTGCTACAAACCTCTGAGACTATTAATAAAAATCTGAAAATCATCCATGTAATAAAACTCGTGTCCCCCCTTGAAACACTCAAACCTCTTTAGCTTACCGATGATTTGCTCCGTTTGTGCAGAATACATATTCTGTTGACTAGAGTCCTTGCATAGTTACTGTGAAATAAAGCATGTTATTACATGGTTAACCACACAGTAACAGCACTGGGAGCAATGGTAATTACAGAGTACGCTGTGTTAATCCTCCTGTGCTATTGTTTGGTAACTGTGTAATTAGCTCGGGTCACCTGTGCAAATCAAAGTTGCTTGGTAATTTTTCTCCCTCCTTGTAACAATGGCAAGTGAGTTAGAACATTGATGGTATCTCAACAGGGAGCGGGGATCCAAACCTGGCAAGTGCAATGCTTTCTGTAAGCAACTCCTATTTTAATGTTATCAGCAGAAAACTGATTACAGCGACAGAGGTTAAGTTTGCCCTGATGAACATCTGTACCTCCATTTTTAGCACCCCCCATTGAAAATGAGCTGGATTTTACATTGAATAGACTTCATTCCTACCCACCTGCTGTTTAGAGACTTGTGAAATGAACTAAGTGCCCTCAATTCACACCCACTCTTAGGAGTAATGAATTTTGAGCAAGAAAGACACCAGTTTGGTGAAACAGTGAAAGATCTAGAACAGTATTTCAAGAGGGCCATGGCTGAGGCATCCCATAGCAATCAAAGGACAGCCAGAAGCCAAAGTCGATGTAGCGCTTATTCTGTCGCCAGAGAATGTGAGTCGCCAGAGATGACAACGTGTAACACATCTCTCTACATGCTCTACACATCTACAGTGTAACACCAAGGCAAAAAACACTGGGGACGTGACCTGATCTGACATGATTTTCTTTAACACTGACCTGAGCTTCATGTTAGAATATAAAGAATTAATTACATGATGCAGAACCAGCTCCCATCAGAGCTCCAGCAATCTGTGAAAGCACTGTTTAGGAATGCTTTTTCTGTGACACTTCTTCTGTCTCCAATATATCACGCAGCAAACCCAACATAACATAAGCACACATATCAATGTGAACAATATCATCCTAGTGCAGAAATTTTCACAGTTAATTAAAAAAAATCAAATATAAGCAGTCCGGCTCCTCACTAAACTAATTAAAAATATAAATACAATACGCCCTGACTGAGCTTTTGACAGGTCATTAAAAACACAAAATTGAGTCAAGTACAAGGACTAGTTTCAATATATAACAGAGTGGAATAAAATGGTCAGGCTGAAGTTAAATTAGTGCTGGTTTTCTTTCCGTTGTTCCTCACCTGGTGTTGGTGGCTGAATTTACACAGCATAGTTCTCCAAGAGTAAAGGCCTGGGCAGTTTGCTACGTGCAGTCAAAGATGCCATTTACCGCTTCCTTCTGGCTTTTAACTCTGCTTCCCTGGCAGCATTGCCAGCTGGGTGTGCTCCATGCAGTGCCTTTATCATCACACTTTTTGATGTAATTTTCAATCCTTTGAAATTATTTCAGCAACAGACATACACTCGCGCTACTTGAAGGGTATCCTGCAGAAATACCTTTGGTTAGGAGTGGAACAGTGCTTTTGGTTCACCAGCTTAGGGTGTCCAAGCAGGACTAAGACCTAGCAAGCATTTTGCTGGTAGGAGCTTTAATGCTGTGTGATGGGACTGCACTAGGCTGCCATACCAGCATTCCCTTTCTTTCACATAAGACTCTCAGTCCTGAAGATACCCATGCTGTACAGAGCTCAGTTCCAGGCTCTTTCCTAGGGCAAATAAATACTTCCCTTGGTGGATTAGAATAGATCTGACTTGGCTGTAAAATACCATTCTCCTGTTACGTTTGTAGTGAGAGGAATTCTCCAACATAGCTACAAAACCCAAACAAACCTGAAAAAGCATGGGTGTAGCCACTGTGGATATTTTTCCTGTTGGCCTTGATTTATCAACACCATAACGAGCCTCCTAAATGCCTTTGAATTTCCTTTGAAGGGAAATTCAGGAATATTCCCCGTATTGTGTGGATAAAAGTGAGGGATGCCACTGTGAATGAAAATGTTGCTTCCTAGCATGTTCCAGCTTTCATTAACTGACATCCCACATACGTTCACTTCTATACAACATGCAAGGCTGGTGTGTAATGTAGTTTCAGCTGACAACACAATTGCCTATAAATTGCCATACTCGTTTTTTTACAGATCTGGACTTGAGGGAGTTTGTTTCCTGGTGTTAGAGAAGGAGACAAGGGATCAAAGCTATGTTTCTTTCATGGGTGTAATGAGAACCCCTATCCTGAGCCAAAAGGATGAGGGAGTTCCCAACAAGAGGTTCCCCAAAGGATGTAGGAGTTTCTGCCTCATGGCTTGTCTGCTTCAGGAACTCCCCTCCAACAAGCGAGAACATGACCTTAGCACTGAGCAGTGTAACTCCCCCTGGAGAGGCGACCCAAGGAACTGCTGTGAAGTGGTGACTTGCTGATTCCTGCTATTCTAAAGTGCCCCTGAACCTATCTTCCCAGCACTGAGCCTCCCAGCCCAAAAGAGTCAGGACTATGGACATTTGTCCTTGTTGCTGTGGCCCTTAGAATTTGTCTGTGCTTGTATGTGCTTCAAAAAGCCAGAGCCCTGCACCAAGCTGTGCCTCAGGAGATAGGATTAATGCCTAGAAAATATCTTAGTCAAAGAGTTTAGACACGGTTTTATAACTTAGTTAATGGTCTAGTACAGGAGAGGCCTGAGAAAACATGGCAAATAAGTATTAATGCTGGATCCTCCTCATTCTCTATTCTTTTCTAGTGCCTCTACATCAGATGGGTCTCCTTTTTATCCCCAGCATTAAGTTTTTATCACTTTACTAAAATACTATAAATCAATAAAATAGGGCAGAAAATTGCTTTCTTACATCATTGCACCAACATGCCATTTGTATGGTCTGGAATGACAATGAGACATCCATCTTTCTGGGGACAAAAATGCCAGTTCACAGTACAAAATGCCAGGTTGCATATGGCTAAAAACATTCCAGACCAAACATTAGCTTCTGCTGAGATGAGAAATGCCTCCTTCACTCTCTAATTTTTTTTAAAATCAAGAGACAATTAAAATTCTCTAAATGCAAAATATTAATAAATTAATATTTCCATTCTGTCCTAAACCTCCTTTCCTCGCCATTCTTCTTCCTGATAATATTTGCTTGAATCTCATGCCAACCTCTATACAGACCTTTTTTTAATTTTTTTTTTTTTTTTAAATTTTTAAATATACTCACTAGGGGGAATGCTCATAAAATTCAGCCTCAGCCACAATCTGGACTATGGTCTGCCAAGCTCCACATAAATAAATCATCAAGTCATTTTGGCATCTTCTGGGCCATGAGGAATATCTTCAGGGTAGATTTAAAGAGACATCGTCCCGTAAAGTGTGTCCTTTGTGGAGAAAACTAAGCAGTTGCTTAAAGGCTACTTTGAATCTCGGGCATTTGAATTTTTGCAGGTAACCAGTGCAAGGAAACACAGTGACAGACTTTTAAATGCCAAAATCAAAACTGCATTGGTTAGACTTCTGTGCTGCTGTCCTAGCAGACATGAAACCACCTACCCGAGAGCTCAGGGTAGTGTGAGCGGGTGAAACTGGAGATGCTGATTTTGTGCTAAAATGCCTGCAGAACACACAGCAAGTAACTGTTTGTGATTTTCTCCTAGTCTGAATGCTGAAACAGAGACAAAGCAGCCAAACACTTCTCAGCTTTGCACTTGCTAAAGCCAATCTAAACACTGAGACATTAGACCACTTCCAGCTCGGGAAGAGCATGCTGGGGTTGGCCTGACATCATGTTGGCCTGTCAGCTGGCAGCACCCCGTCCCTCTCCCCCTCCCTTGCACCTTAGGGAAACAAAACCTGGGCTAAGTTGAAGACAGCCACTGTCTCCTGCAAGGGCCCTAGGGGTGGCCAGTTGGACAGGAGCACTGCAGAGGACATGTGCCCTGCAGCCCAGGTGCAGAGCTAAGCCCTGGCCATGGGACCTCCATGCTGGCCAGGAATGATCTCTGTGAAAAGGAGCTGGCTGTGAAATGGAGCTTTGTTCCCTTACCCCTTGTGGGGGCATTTAAAACTAGGACATGTCATTCAGATAATAATCAAGAGAAAGCAAGCTGGAGCTGGTTTGTCAAGAGGAGACCTTGGGCAACAGTCCTCTCTGCCATTCACAGGTCAATGAAATGAATGGAGTTGTGCCTGAAATTACACCACAGGGAATCTGGACCATTTTATTTGGCCTGTGGGAAGTTACTGAACAGTAACAACAGAGAGGAAAATTGCTTCAGTTTAGGTTTTGCTAAAATGCACAGTTTAGCCCAGGTTTATCAACAGGCTCTAAAGTATCAGTGGTGCCTGAGACAACTGAAGAGGTCTGGGTGGCTGGGAGCCATGCAAAAATCAGTATCTGAGTTTTTCTGCATGTTCCTTCATTCCTAAGAACAGCAGACAGACAAGAGGAGTTCAACCTTCATGCCATCATTTGGAGAGTGAAACAAACAATTATGGGTGCACAGTGGTTGTGCTCATGGTAGAACCAAAAACTGTGACAAATCCAGAATGGTATCCATGCATAGATCAGGAAGAAAGGAGTGAGTTGCAGCTGGACTACCTGAAGGGAATTACCCTTTCTATCTTAATTCATTTCCGAAATGCGGAGGAGAGTCTTAGCTGGGGGGAGGGAGGAATTTAGGGAATTTTAGGAATGATCAAATCTTAGGAGCTGTGATTTGGCCTACTGTAACATCAAAAAGTTGAAATCTGAAGAATCAAATTAATAAGCCAGGGAGTTTCAGGTCACAAAAATATTGTACCAAATCTATACTTAGGACCAATGGTAATGACTAGAGGTATTTTAAGTGATCTTTTAAAGATCATTTGCCTATTTTGAGTTGTCCAATGTTATTGAAAATACAGCCATGGAAAGAAGTATCAAATGCTCTTTCAGGGTTCCACTGAAATGAAATCTTTGAGTTTTGGAGCAGTGGCACAAGGTAATTAACGCTGTTGGCACCGTAGCCTTTGTATGTATTTCTGAATTGAAAAGAGGCACTGAGAAATACATACCAGGCAGTTACAGGTTAAGGATCATTTACATAAATTAGCGAATTTGCAAATGAATTCATCTAGTGAAAAGTAAGACACGGGACACTGCATTTTAATAATTGACATTCCACATGAAATGCAATGTTCTTGAGGAGGAAATTGAGCTCCAGGTTGCTATTAGAACCAGCGGAGCAGCAAGAGCTGGAAAGAAATGCCATCTCATATTATGCGAGTTACTGCTCCTGCATAACAACTATCTTCTATTCTGATAGACTCGATTCTAATAAAACTAATGCCAGGATTTTCATGGAAGAAAAGTCCAGCCATCGACAACACCGGCCAGGAAACAAAAATGCAAGAAATCTTTGTGATCTGGTTCAAACAGTCAGCTAGTGATTCATTATTATCTAAAGTAATCTTTCTTCTGTTTTATTTGGCAGCTAAAGCTCCTTACTTTTCAGTTACACCAAGTAGTTACAAGCTTACCCCAAAGTATGCAACACTGACAGAAAATTATAAATTATCTAATTTTTTTGTTCCCTGTCACAACATAGGTTAAATTGCAAAATAAAGATAAGTGATCCACTTAACTGTTTCCTGCTGTCCTGATCAGTTTAAGAACACATTATGTTACAAATATTGTTCTTGATACAAAAGTAATGACTTTCATAAGGTGCTAGTCAGTCATTCAAAGTCACAATACTTTCATTGTATGCCATAAATACAAATTATATGCTCACAGAGAGATGAAAGCAAATCTGTCCCTAGTAATGTTTCTTAGTATAATTTAAAGATTAACTTAAAGCAAACCAAATCATTCTCTCAGTGATACACTTTTTCCCAGATCACATAGGGTAAGCGTGACATTTCAGTGAATGCCAGCAAACTTCCTCCTCTTGCAATACTCCTATACATTGATGAGAGAGTTTTGTCCTTAATCTGACTACAACTCTGACATCATCCATAGGGAATACTGTCTTAAACTTCCTGAGCTGAAAAGGTAAGGCAACAAACTACTGCTGCCTGCACACAATGTTTGACATTTGGTTGTCCTAACATCCTTTTTGCTTCTGGTTGTATACAATTTATTGCAGCAACATTAGACGAGCTAAGTTTTCCTCCCCTTCATTTCTCTCCCTTGTTTCAGAAACCCGAGATATTTTAATTCCTGAATAGGTTGAGTACTCCTTCCAAATGAATCAGCCACATTAATAATATTTATTTTATCAAATGATTCAGCTGTTTGAAATACAGACAAGAGTCTTACTTATAATGAGCTCAGACTCAGTAAATGGGTAGGCTGACATCCTTATTCCTCAGTATTGTGACACACACAGCAGTGCATATATGTGTGCAGGGAGAGCAAGCACATTTACAGATTGCAGTGATGCCCCGATAAGCACAACTCACTGCCCTGCCTGGCACAGAGGCAAATTTCCATAACTCTCATGCTCTTTGGTATGAGGTCTCACTGGGAAGTGTTCTCCTGTACTCATTAACAGACTGAATGAAGAAAGCTTCCATTTTTAACTTTGTTCTTCAAGTCACAAAAATAACTGTCACATATTAATGGGAACCATCCTGTGGTAGAATTATTTTACAAAAAAATCCCCCCAAGAAAGCAGCTCTTAGACTTTTTTCTCAGCTCAGAACATTCTTTCCCCACCAAAGCAGCACTGTAACCTAGGTCAGATAGACCCCTGCGCTGCATCCTATGCAGAGTAGTCACTAGGCTTTGCAGAAGCCCATAGCTTCACTGAGTAAGGCTTTACCTTTAAGAGTGCAGTAACAGTGTGAATGTAACAGCCTTTTCACCAGAGTGTCACTGATGGATCTGAGCAGCTTTTCATGTATGCGTGCTGCAAGCTCTTTATATTTTTACATTCTAATAACAGTGAACAGCATAAATTATCTCTAATTCTTGATTCTGCGAGGAAGCAGCCATCTGGTCTAATACCACTGTGACAGTGATATAGGACTGAACACTCTGTGCTTGGTCTGCTGCACAGAAAAGGACAATAGGACATATTTTAAAATGTCAGGATACATCAGAACCATATTCAGGAAAGTTTGCATTTATGAAAATTGATAGTATTGGAGATATATCATGATGCAGATCTAATCATGGCTGCTGGTATGGTGAATTAAATTAAGAGCTGATTTGAATTTTTCTAATTAAAGATGTGTTATTCCTTTTCTCCTCATGTTTTCTCTTTTGGTAAAAGAAGCTTATTAAACAAGTTTCAGGAAAGCTTTGTGATTCAGAGGGTTAAAGCTTTAGCAGAAAATCCCGGTGCAGGTGGTAATTTGGCTGTCTCACTGCAGTATTCAGGGGGCATTTGGTTGTATTCCAAAATCAATGCTGATGTTTGCATAAGTGTTATTGTTTGAACTATATAGCCTTTGCAATATGCGCACCCAGGTACTGCAGGGTAGAATGGCATGTAGGCACAGCAGCTTAGTAGGGCTAAGCAGAGCTGTACAAGGTGTTCTGTGTGCTCTTTCCAGCCCTAAGGAGCTCTCTCACCTACCTGCTTTCAATGCCTAGAATACATGCATTAAAAAAAAAAGGAAAAGCAAAAAGAAAAAGAAATTTGACTTATGTGGGATTAAGCTCACTTGAAAAGTAAGCTAACATGAATTAGATCAAAACCTATCAACTCGTGATTTGCCCCAACACTTTAACAGCTACAGCTTTGCTGCAGTGCTTGGTTATGTCAGTAGTTTGTTTATGTAACTTCTCATTTAAAGTTTTTCTAATTACACCAAATATTTTTCAAGACTTCAGGACGTCAGGAACTTAAGACCATCATTGATAGGTGTCTCACAGAATGTATTTCCATCGTTAGCCTTAATGGCTTTCAGAAACTTAGTGTATTATTTTAAAAATAAACATTAAATAGTTCTTTGCACAGCATGAATAGTAGTTAACCTACAGAGGTCAAAGAGTTAAATACTGTAATGGGATTTTTAAAGGGACTTCTTAATTTTATGGCCAATAATATCATTTGTAATTTTATGTACTAGGAGGGGCCATCAAATTCATACTCCAGGGTGTTAGCTGATCACAGGGATAAGAAACAGTCCTCTCATCCCTTTTTGCCATGTAGGACATTGCGTAATTAGCCAGCTGTTTTCTTTGAAGCACCTAACATAGGCCACTGCAAAGGCAGAATTCTGAGCTTGAAGGATAATTGATCCAATCTGGCTTGGTAACTCTTTGTTCACTTGTCTACTATTGAAATATATACTCTTCAGATCAAAGATGGGGTATTTTTGAGGTTTTCATGTTGCTTTCTGCTTACAAGTCTGCCAGAGGTGTACATTACATGAGTTCTTTCACAAAGTGGTCCTTCTGGAGCTTGCATCAGCATATTTACCAGTCAGAATTGTCCGGTGTTGCAACTGTCTCTAATGCTCTATAGTCTAAAGAAAACTGCTTGCAGGGCATTATTCTTAAGGATGCTGCATGCCAGTTTTCCTAACTTGGGATGTCAAACGTTAAGGCACATTTGCATTGTTCAATCCTTCTTGCCAAGTCACCCTCCCACTAGCTTCACATCCATTAAGTGCTGGAATGCTGCTTTCAGGGATGCTTTCTTAAAAAAACACATAAAGTTACTCAAGAATGGGAAAGGAAGGCAAACAAAAGCAAAGGACAGTGGGCTTAGCCCAGCTCCTGCCTTTGCAGGAACAATTCCCTGTGGTACTTCTGCTTCACCACATCAGAAATGGTTGTTTATGTACTTGTGAGCAAACAAAGCATGCCTTCAGAGGTAAGTATGGAACACTGTGTGACAATAGAGCTGGCATCATTTTGCATGCCAGATTTTTGAGCAAAAATGTAGGCTTTGGCTAGAGTCTTGCATTCATGTGAAGGAAGAGAGAAGTTTGTGTGTGCCGGGAATGGAAGCAGCCAGCACCTGCATGAGTAGTTAGGGGTTTTCTGAAGTTGGATGGGAAATTAATTGATTATCTTTGCTTAAAGCTTTATATCAAAGCTTGAGGGAAGGGGGGAAAAAAAGTAAAGAAAAAAGCCATCTTACAGATATGATAAAGCTTTGGCAGACATTTCATTTTCCCTGTGAACTTGTGAAAGGCAAAGTTTCTTAAATTGATTTCCTTGTGGGGTTTCTTCTTTACAATGCCAGTTGGTTATAATCCTCTAAATTCACACAGACACTAAGAAAGCTTATGAATTCAGTTAATTTCCAATTCTGTGCCTTAAGCATGCGTAAAGAAATCAATTAAACCACTGGTCTTCACTCTTCTGTTGCTTTGCTGTTTCGAACCGAAGTAAAATGTAATCAATCTGTTAGCATCCATGAAATCCTAAACTCGAGCCAGTTCCCATTTCTGGCAGAAAAAGCAGAAGCAGTACAAGTTCCCCAAATCCCTACCAAATGGTTGCAACATATATATATAAAGAAGCTATCTTTGATGTTAGGTAGGACTAGAGAGAATTTGGAGAAGAACTTTTGCTCATATTGCTTCTGTGACTTCTCTATCAGTGTGTGCATAGGTTGAAATCAAGTTTTGGAAAGTCTCTGGGCTTTGAGTTTCTTTTCTCCTCCTGTGTTTTACAGCCAATGCACCCAAAGTTATGGCTGAGCTTTTCTAGGTCATCATTGCTGCAGAGAGCCATAGGGGAAGCCTTAGCCCTCTTCCAGTGCTGCCTCTGACAGTTTCCAACCACCCTGTGAGCCCATTCAAAATACTGAACCAGCAGAAAACTAACTTGGCAAGGAAAAATGTATAAGTTTTACTCAGTTTGTAAACTGAATTAAGTTATGAGACAAGGAAGGATGGGGAATGGAACTGGGAGAAAGTAGTGGGGTGTACAACAGTCTCTTCTGTTGACAGTAACTGGCATCATTTCAGCCATGGTGCTTAGCATGATCTAAGATGTCTGGAAATGGAGAAAAGCAGTTACTGTTAAATGGCATTACTTTTAAGATTCTGTGCTAAGGCAAAGAAGGTCATGGCTGATCAGGGGAGATCCCTCACTTCCCTTTCCTCTTTTTCCTTGAAAAGCCAAAGCTAGTAATCTAATTTGTACCTGCACCCTGCGCTGTGCTTCCATTCAGTCAGAGAGACAATGAATGTGCAACAGTGAGCGTTACTTTTGGATGAGACTCCAAGCCAGGGTCTTGACCCTTTAAATAGAATCAAACTATGTCTGGACCAAGACATCTGTTAATCAGACTCAGGAAATACTAATGAGATGAGAGTTTACAACAGAGGTACTGCTAACAGGTTACTGTGCAGCCAAGAGGGATCTGTGTTATTTGTCACCTTCTCTGAACTCTTCTACATCTGGGTAGAAGTTGCATGTATTCATTGTTAATGAACTAAAAGTTGGCAGTCTGTTCTCTGTCTGTACAGTGCAAAATAGTTTGTATGTGCTATTAATTGGAATTTCTAGGGAGTTTGTTGTAGAAATTCAAAGGATGGCCTGTATTGAAAAAATGTTGAGTAATTTGTGCAATCTGTACATTATAGAAGGAATTTGAACCTTCTCTTTGAAAAGTCATCATTCTAGTAGTTGGACTATTCATTCTCATGTGTTATTTCCTCTTAGAAACAAGACAGACCAAGAGGAAGGAGAGGAGAGGAGAGGAGAGGAGAGGAGAGGAGAGGAGAGGAGAGGAGAGGAGAGGAGAGGAGAGGAGAGGAGAGGAGAGGAGAGGAGAGGAGAGGAGAGGAGAGGAGAGGAGAGGAGAGGAGAGGAGAGGAGAGGAGAGGAGAGGAGAGGAGAGGAGAGGAGAGGAGAGGAGAGGAGAGGAGAGGAGAGGAGAGGAGAGGAGAGGAGAGGAGAGGAGAGGAGAGGAGAGGAGAGGAGAGGAGAGGAGAGGAGAGGAGAGGAGAGGAGAGGAGAGGAGAGGAGAGGAGAAATTAAAAGGAAAAAGAGGGAGAGAGGGGAAAACACAGTTCCAGTATTCTTTCTGGTAGATTTTCCCATAAAGGACTCGTTAGAGTACCAGAGGAAGCATGTGGATTATTACTTAAGAACAAGCCAAATGCTGCAAAATTACTGTAAGCCAGAGGAAGAAATGCTGTGGACACCTACACACATCAGATCAAGTAAGGAGAAAGGTAGTTGACTATTTACTGCTGTGACATCTATTTCACTTCAAAAGATTGAAAATGCTGTGGGGTTTGCATCAGAAATACAAATGACACATTTTTCTATGATACCTTGATGTCCTGCTAGCAAGAGTTTTCCAGTCAATCCATCAGTCACTCAAATAATCAAAATCTTTAACCACATAAAGATCTATTGAGAACAAGTTTTATTTACACTGGTGACCTGGCCAAGAAAGCTCACAAACAGCAATATGTAACATCACTTACAGACATACAATCACTATTGTATATTACTAGAAAGCTACCAAACATATCACCAGGCATAAATCAATTATATAAAATACCACAAACATCAAATAAACCAATAAAAGAGGGAAGGTCATAACACCACCAGACATGTCATGAATAACCGCCATGAACATCAGCCAGTGATTCACCCACAGTATGAATAAAAACCTAAAAGATATACAAGCAATTTCTGTTAGATCCTTTTGTGTCCTGTTAAAACTGTTACTGTCCTTTGATGTTGTCAATTTTACAACATTACTTCTATTTGCATCTCACTAAGGGCATCAATTAATTTAAAAGTCTATGTTAGTTAAAATTGGGGGTGGGTTGTTACATAGATGTGCATTTGAGCATGTATGATTTGCTTGACAATTCATTTCATGTATTTCCCTGCTTGCTTATAATCAGTAATACTTTGCATTTAGTAATATAGTTCACAATACTATTCTTGTTTGTGTTAGTAAAAGAAACTGGACATGGAATACAAGGGGAGGTGTAGTTCAGTATCACTGTTGTCATTGTGGTTGGTTGTGTGTCCTCTCCACCCCTACCCTGGATTGTGAACATAAATCAATAGCCCCAAAGATGTGAAGAACACTACCTCCAGGTAATCAACATCTCTTAGAATCTGCACCACTATTTGTATATGAGCAACAAAGAAGACATATAAAACCAACATTAAACATGGTCTTTGGAGAGCTGAGAAATTACACATAGAGCAGATATCTGTAGTGATTAAATGTGATGATTGCAATCAATCCATTTTTAAATGCCAGATCAGGGGTTGCTTAGTGTGTATGTCTGTGTATCTTATTCCCAGAAGTCCATGTAAAATGCCTGCTGGTCTAGAGGGGTGATATTCCTCTGTACTTACAACTGGAATATACACTTATATTTCTGAAAGGGACACAAGAGTTTAATCTTCAGAAATTCTGGTTTATCTGATAGTGTTTGACGTATGTTTTTCAGGTTGCGTTCAAAGTAGCTGTCTCATCTGTTTAAATGAAATTTTATTAAATAAATAATACAGAATAGTTCCACTCTCTGTTTAATACTCCAAATTAGTCAACATTAATATAATGTCAATAAGCATTACCTTCAATCAAACTTGACAGGAAATTAGATAGCATGTCTCATCAGAGCCTGCTCGCAGAAGGGATGCCTATGAGCAACTCACAGCTTACAAGGTGGTGATGATACTGCCCACTATTTGCACTCCAGTAGTGTTCAGCTGGTGAGACATCAGCAAAAAAACCTGTCTGCTAACTTAGAAACAAAAGTATTTTTTTGCTGAAAATGAGATTGGCATTTAAAACTCCTTTATGGCTAAACTGAATGTAACTGAATGGAGAAAGCAGGTGAAAACATTTTGTTGATTTATACAGACCCTCTTCCAGACATTAAGTTTATTCTGAAATTCAGAATAAATAGATCATCCAGACTGCAATCTAGATCCCCTGCTTTTAAACTGATGATATTGGCTGAAAATCAGACCACCATCATTTCAGATTAGTCATTCTGGTTTCAATGATAACACGTGCATTTAGAAGCAAGTTCTGCACATTAAAAAAAAAAATCCAACCCTCTATGCCTGTGTTTTCAGATACAGGCCCAGCCAGTGTATGCTAACACCAAGCAATTTGTTTTGCAGCATGTCACATAATTCTCTTTTTTTTACACCCAATATCTATGATTAAGAAATGTAATACATACTAAGAAAGTCTTAGATAATTTACACGATGCATTAAAGTGTTTTGCATGAGAATATAGTATGATGCAGACAGGAGAAGAGTTATGTCTTTCATTAAAAGGTTTGCAACTCAGTGTGCTATGATATAACTATAGCAGTTTTTCTGTCTCGGTGAAGGTTTTTTATTTTAAACACTGCCTTGAAAACCAAGGGATGCATATGCAATAGCACTACTTTGGCTATATGTTTTAACTTAATATCACCTCTTAGTAATTACACACTGTCAGTTTACCTGCTGTCCTAGGGTTATGGGTGAACAGCCATGCTGTCACTGTTCTTCATCTCTCTGAATCTTGATGTAAGCAGTAAAATAAGATGGCATTTTTTCATTATTTAACATTTTAAAAAAAATCCTAGTTCAAAGCCTATTTGAAGTAGCTCATCAAGAATGATATACATTAAGGTCAGGATTAAAAGAAAACCAATTACATGGAAGAAATATGATTTTTGCTAGAGATCCTTTATGTGCAAATTAGGATGTGTATTTGCTGCCTAATTGAGAAAGGACCAAAGGACAACTCCAAGGGATGTAGAGCAGCCTTTGGAGGAGTTCCACATTTGTGTTTCCTGAGGAATTTAAGCAGGAAAGAGGAGTAGTGCATTTCACAAGAAGGCTTGTGTTCAGGGTAAAGCCATGTTCAGCAAGCTTTGCACTACCTCAAAAAGCACTTTAGGTGAAGGCTTGCAGCTTGGAAGCTTCTCCGGCTTGGAGTAATCTCCAAATGTGGCCGTGTGTGAATATGCCATTCTGCATCCTATTCATACCTTCACTGTCCTGCTGACAGACTTAAAGACAGAGCTGTAAGCTGATGGAGCATTTTGATGCTGTCTGTGTAAGAATGGTTCACAAGGCAGAAGAGGTTTCAGCTGTTTGCTTTTCAGGGTTTATTTCAGAGGCACTACAAACCACGCTTAGAGCCTTACAGACGTCTTCCCTCTCACCTATCCACTGAAGTTAACAACCTGCTGTGACAGTTTTTACCTGTTTTCTCTTTCTTACATTGTCTTGACATCACTTGTCTACTTCATTTTGTGCTCACTGCTTCTTCATATTTTTACATTAAATGTTTGCCTGGAATATGTAGCTACGAAGCCAACCTTACTTTCCACATCAAAAATCTGCTGCTATATTTTCAGGTGGGGGGGGGGAGGGAAGGATTCTACTTCTTTGTAACATCCAGACATCATAACTGGCATTTTATAGAGCCTTTATCTCAGCATGTACATCAGCATGATAGGTAGTTGTTTCACAGCCTCACCAGCTCCATCTAGGTCTAAGCATCTACAGCATCAGGGGGTAAGTGGGAATGTTTTGTTCCCTGCTCAATGCACTATTACTATTTAGCCTGTGGCGCTTCAGACAGAAAACATATTTGAGCTTCTAGTGCAGGTAAGAATGGTAAAACCTATCTAAGAATGGTGACTACAAACTAACATGCAGGGAATTGAGTTTCACTTTATAATAATTAATATTAGCAGGTATAATAGCTAATACCATTTCAGCTAAGTGGTAAAAAAGACTGAAATACCTAGTACTCAAAAATAGCTCCTCTGTTTTGCTGCTTCTCACTAATATAACACACAGACTTAACAAATCAAAAGCATTTAAATGATTTTTCCATAAGATATTCCGTTAGTATGTGGGCTTTGGTGAAATTTGTCATGATATCACAGAATCACAGAATATATTTCAATCACAGAATATATTGAAGAAGCAGTAAATTTGGTGTTATTTGGCCAGAGCTTACTTGTGCAGAAAGGTAATAATGTTTTACCGTGAGTGCAAAGCTGCCAACACTAAGAACCTGTATATCCTCCCAAGATCTTATAAAGACAAGAAGCCTCTGTGTGGCTTGTCCAGCATGGACACTTCGCTTTAAAGGAGTTGTATTTCTCGTGCATCCTCCTCCCCATAGACTCTGGCGGGTTGGAATCACAGCCCATAGGCCTTGGGCAGCAGAGTGTTCCCAGAGCAGAGGAGAAAACCTCAAGGGACACAGACATATAATTACCCCCCTGCAACACAGTGTGCTCAGATTAATGATAGCAATATGCAAATTCTTGACTACTATAATGGCTTTTAAGGGTGTGGACATCTGAATGCCTTTTAATCGAACAGAGTGCTCAATTCAGTGATACCATGCATCAAGACACCATCGGTATAGTGCTATTTTTGTCTCTTTCTTCCTGCTAACAGAGCTGAATTCCAGATCCCTGCGGTGAGGTCTGTGGCCCTCACTTGCTGCCTAGTTAATAATTTGCTGCATAAATTACAAACCATCTCATAAATGCACTGGAGATCTGAGAAAGTGAGAGTGACACTGACTCACCTTTTGAAAACACGGTGCGTTGAGCTATGAATGAAAACTCTCGTTATGGCAGTTGGCACATCCTGGGGGCAGGAGAACACACAACTAGATTGCTACTATTCAAGGAATGACCTTGAAGAAAATTATTTATTTCATATCAAATTAGCTTAGACTAATAGTAAATCTTCACCTGGTCAATTCTCCTTCAGCTCAGATGTTTGAAGCCAGTGAGCCACAGCTGATAACTTGACCTCGTGTAATTCTCCCAAGACCAGGACTCCAGACCAGAGATATGGCAGAACTGGACTCCATGAAACCACTGATCAAAAACTAGGACTTAAAATTAAGGTCAACCAAAGGAAAACTCTCCTTGGATCTCCCTGGGTTCATCTCTGCCATACAATCTCTTAGTGATGCCATGTATTTTGCTCTGCAGTCACCTGTTATGTGCTCTGATTTTCAGCACTGAAAATTGCCCACAGCAAAAGTTCTTTGCACCTGAAGTTTGAATGTATGAAGCCCTGAATATTACTAATCACTCCTCTCTCTTGCCAAAATTAACGATCTAAAATGGGTGGCCAAATTTATTGGAAATTTCTAATTTTAATATCAACCTATCAGCTGTGAAATAAAGGTAGTACTGCCTATTTACCTCAAAGAGATAGTAGGAGGTTAGGTGCTGTACTGGTAAGGAGGAGAGGCATTCACCTGACAAAATGAGGACTTCTGTCTTCAGAACATGCTTTGAATAGTGCATAGGAAATAATTCATGGGACTATACATTTGCAGTAAGGGAAAAATTGATGATTCAAGAGCTTCGTATGTAATGGTCACTACTTATCCTGTACATCGAGTATTAGTGTACCCTGGAACCTGAGAAAAATGGTGGGAACTTGTGACAAAAATAGCATGTAGTCATGCAGCTAAAGGCTTTAGTTAAGTGCATATATGCCAGAAGCTTGAATTAGTGTTGCACAGACTTCCATTATTCTTGTGTTTCTCAACTTTGTCATGCTTGGCTTTGTAACCTGTTCTTTCAGAGTAGCTGTGGTGCAAAAGTATAGCAATCATTAAACTGAGAGTAAATTTTTCAGACTGAGTTTATATGTTGGTATTTGCCATCCAAGCCAGTGAGTATAGGGACAAACAAACCTGTTGTCAAAGTGACATCTAAATGAAGATCAACAAAATCTTTGCTCATTTTCTTAATATCATAGAGTCTTGCACACGTGATTGGGAACTTTTCAATAGCTTTTGTTTGGTTATGATGATACACAAAACTTCTGGCGACCTGTCTCCTGTATTCTGAAATGATAAAAATTCAGAAGTGAGATGAGGATGGGAACAGCCCAAAGGATACCACCAGGTTACTATCCTGCATCCTAAGGGCCCCAAACATGACATTTCTCTCTCTTCAGAACATCTTTCCCTCTAAGAGTCATGTGTGTGTTCTTATGACACAACAACCATAGATATAGCCTGAAACACCTGCCCTGTGAAAAATTGTAATGAAGTGGCACTTCATTAAAAAACCTGTAATGAAGTGCCACTCAAATTACACCAGGAGAAGGCTCAGGTTTTCCATGCGTACCATCAGTGACATGCTGTTTAGATCCCCAGGAAAACATTCCATACAAATAAAATGTGAAATGTTGGATATTTTCTTTCTTATTCGAGTTAATAGAAGGTATAAATAATACAACCTACAATATCACTATAATATCACTGAACGTTGAGGTCTGTTACCTCTGCCTAGTGCCAGCAACACCTGCACAGTTCAATTGATATTGCAAGTGGTTTTCTGCTTAAAGCTGCAGACCATTACGAAATGTCAGGCTTCCTGCTGGTGCTCTAAGACGGGAACCAGTTGCAGAGACTGGAGCAACTGATACAGCTAGCCTAGTTTACAGCAGCACTACCAGAACTGTTTGCTTTTATTTACTAAGCATTAGTCAGTAAGTTCACATAAATTCAGTTTTTCAGTCACTGGTGAAATGCTGAATCAGAGTCGAAGGTCAAGTATAAAGAGACGGCTTCTCTAAGATTTCCAAGTTAATATCTTAGTTAAATGGAATGTGTCCACTGATACTCTCTTTAAAATCATTTAATCCAAAGCAATTCAAGTTTTTAGTGTTGCACCTTCTCATTCAGCTGGTGCAGAGATGCCATTGTCACTGTGTGGCAAGTAGGTGCTCAGTAATAGTTTTGCTCTGTACTTTGTTGCTATCAAGTTTCTACACACAGAGAACTGCTGAATAGGTTTTTTGTTTGCCTTCGTGTCTAGAATTTACATATTATTTTGAGCTGTAAATTATAGAAACATGTGAGCTGTACAATATAAAACTACTGGATACACTAAGTTCCACAGCTTCCAGTTATCTTAGTTCATATAAATAGAAAAACTGTTTTAAAATGTCAGAAAAAAAATATATATACAATGTCTCAAAAACTAAGTATTACATCTTCAAGGAGTAATTAGCAAGAGCACTAAAGGACACAGGAAGTTCTTTCCTTCCTTTATATGAAGAGCTTTTGAAAATTATTTGCAGTACGTCCTGATGTCATGAGAGAAGAAAGAAAAGGCTCTGTCTGTGATGGTTAGCAATGTCTCTGGGATCCCAAGTTCTGTACTCTGAGGTCTTGAAGGTTCTCAAGGTCTCTTAATGTACTTGGCTAGTTTGAAAACTGGAACAGAAAAGATTGATAGTTGTTCTACCCCTCAGCTTTGCAGCTTGTACATGAACTTGTATGCCCAGGAAGACTATTCCTAAGAGCTGCCTAATATACTGTTAGAATTTGGTCCCCTATTTACAAGTAGGGTATTTTTGTAATCTCAGGAATGAATATGCTGCTCTCTACAAATCTATTTATTTGGGGGTTTTGTTTACTTATTTGTTTATTGGCAATGCTTATTGTTAAGATTTAAATTCACATAAACAAGAGCAGAGAAAGACTATTTTATGTTAGCTTCTTTTTTCCAGTGATACTACAGACTACTGAATGTAGCTGTGTGATCAGGCATAACGGAATTATTTTAAAGTAAATAGGAATCTTAGACACCAATAATCTGATGATATTAATTGTTTTTCCAGAAATTAAGTGCTTTTTTAACTATTTGGGTTTTTTTAAAAATAATCCTTACTTTTGGAACATTTTGTGGATATTTCCAAAACTATCCATTTCACCATGTGAACTGAGACTTTATTATAGCAACACAAAGTATTTGAGTCCTGCAACGGTGTCTTTGTCTTAGAACCACAAACCCAAGTTAACAGCTCCTGGAGACTAAAGAAAGTATGATTCTAGTAACTTCCCTGGTAGTTCCATAGTAAATACACCTCCCTGTTGGCTTAGGAACATCCCCTTCAGCTGCTGAGGCTGAATGTACTTTTTTTCTCTTATTGCAGAAATAAAACTCCAGAATTAAAGTCTTGCATCCACTAAGGTGGATAGCAATATTCCCATAAAGGTCAGCAGAGTCAAAGATTTATCCAGACAGTCTCCAAGTGGGTGTTTATCTGTAGTCTCTGACACCATTTAAAGAGATTAAAAGTATCTCAGTGTGATCCACGCTTTTTTGCCATGTACTCAAAACTTCCATGAAAAACATACTGATCATAATTGAAATATGTTCCTTCATAAATTGATTTTACCCCACTACCATCTATGCATCAGTTTCAGCAGCAGTGTACAGACCCATTACCAAATGAACAATCTCTAGGCACCCTGTAATAAATTTTACACATTTCTAATCTTTTAACATTTATGGCACCACTATCTTCAATATTGAGAGAAACAAGGTTTGCCCATATTTTAAAATAACATGACTAATTTACTAAATGTGTAAAATGAACAATGCTTATTGTTCAGATTTAAATTTACTTGTGCAAGGGCAGAGAAAGACTCTCTGTTATGTTAGCATCTTTTTTCCAGTGATAGTACAGGGTACTGAGCGTAGCTATGTGATCATGTGTAAGCATGACCCTTCCCAAAGATGCCACTGGCCTTTGTGGCAGTTCTTACTAGTGAAATTATAGAAGCTTGGATGGCCAACAGTATCAAGAAATAATTGCAACTCTATCAGGCTGTTCTCAAGTAAGTGCTGTCACTGCCTGAATCTAATGATAAATTGCATTGATCATGTAGGTTACAGAACCCCTATCAGTATCAAAGGAAAGACATTATAGTTTGACAGTGGTGTCTCCATTGTCAACTTCTGGAAGTATTGTACTGCACTGCATTGAATGGCTCATTTAATAACTGTTTATAAATTAAATAAGCAGAAAAATTATTCCTAGAAACTTAAAATGCTTGGGAGGGTTTTTAGAACACTTAGTTTTAAAAGACACTTCAAATTAGGTAACTGTTTGAACTCTGGGTATTGCAATAAGACTAACTGATGTTATTGCAACTAAGGAATTGGTGAACATGCACTCCAGAAGGCAAGATCAGGCTCATTTTTTAGGAACACCCATTTGTATGGAAGGGTGACATGCTGTATATATCATGGTCAGTTAATAGGAGTTACAGAAGAGTTTCCACAAGAAGTGTGGAAACCCTGGCTTCAAATCTGACAGGAGGTTTTCATATTATAGTAAGACTCCGATCCAGTATTTGCTGCTTAGTGGTGAGTGGCTTGGGCTTGCTGGGAAGCTTTGAGATTGAACCCGTGGTTCTAGTATTTAATTTGAATGGTATAGCAGCAGGCTGTCCACTGGATGCTGCTATAAACAAGTCAAATGTTATGTGAGGGTACTTTATTCATTTTAAACAAAAGGTGGAATTCACTGTAAAATCAAATCCACCCCATGGGCCAGGCAGGTAATGTTCTTAAGTCTTAAGGAAATCTTTTGTCACTCCTTCTGGCTTGAGCTGCTAGCCAAAATTTTGAATTTTTGAAGTTATTCTTAGGCAGAAAATTAATGATCAGGTCAGAAATTTTAATTTAAAAACTTCTACTTTCTTAATATGAGAATATAATTTATCAGAACGTGGTGGAAAAAGAGTTCTAGTTTAAAAGTAGCATGAATTGAGGGTCGGGATTGCCATTAGTCTAACAACATTTTTTTTTCCTTCTGTGTGCAGTTATCAACACGTACAGAACAGACTGTGCTACGCACCCAAACCTCTGACTAGAAATTGACTCTTTATAGGGTGGAAATCTGATACACAGTTCCATGTTCTTCTTGTGCCTAATAAACAGAGAAAGTTTTGCATATTTTGATACAACTTCCCCCCATCCCCTTTTATTAATTCATTCTGCTCCAGTTTTTAAGAAATGTGTGGCTTGGTCCTTGGCCCCTTCTTAGCTAGCTTCAATGAGGAGAGCTAGGAATTCAAAATAAAGTGTCTCATAGGTTATGTCTGCTAACAAATTTCCACTAATTGACATCAAAATGGTTAATTTCCATATAATAAGTGTTGATTGATTCAAGGGCTTGACTCAACTGGCCAAGACTGTCCTTACAATGATCACTTATGGACTACCTTTTTGGAACACAGTAGAATATTTAACGTCTTGCCAGATTTCAAGGATGCTGGGAGTTGGAACAATGTTTTTAATCTTGGCTACTAATTACGTGGCAAAGGTATAAACTGGGCTTTGCAAATCATTATTTCCATTAGAAAGGTGTTGGAAGCAATTCCACTGAGGGCTTCCCTCCTATTTATGCAGCTGTTATTCCCATAGGAGGAGGCCATTGCAGTCCTGGCTGAAACATGGGCTTCTGTTCTGTTTCCACAGCACTTGGAAGAAAAACAAAACAGGACTAATGAAAAACACACACGGGAAATGCTTTATTATTTCATCATCCTCACCTACTGAGATCTGGCACCACTCTGTGTTTAGGAAGAACTTCTCCCTCCCTCTCTCTCTCGCGCGCAGTGTGGTTGTATAAGGCTGACACTCTGTCATTTCCTGTCAGATCATTTCAGAGGAATTTGCTCTTATTTCCTCCCAGCCTCATCCCCTCCTCCCAGGCTCAGCCTTGGCCGCTTGCCCCAGCAGCCACGCTGTGTTTACTTAACCGCATGGAGCGCTGGGCTGCCTGGGCTAGAAATGCTGGGGCAACACGCACACACGCACATCTTGAGCTGGCTCGCAGCAGTTCACGTTCACACTCAGGAAACAGACAGCAGCTCTTTTGTGAAGAAAGCATGCAAGGTCCACAGCCAAGCCTTATGCAGGGTCTTTGCAGACTTATTCATTAGACGTGGACAAAAATCATAGCACTCTCTTTTGGCCCATAAGTGCCTCAGTAAACTTCTCTCGGAAGACGCGTTTTTGATCATTTCATATATACAAATTAAGGTATAGTCTGATCTTCTCTATCTATCATGGAAAGCATAGTACATGACTACCAGTTAATCTGGCATTCAAATAACGTGTTAGGATTAGCGAAACATACCTGGCTTCAAAGTACATACCTACAGCACTGCATATATACATGGTTTTTGCTACTATTCTTCTACTTTGGCATACCTGTGACAGGCTGGATAGATTAGCAAAAATGTCCATGCTTTATAAATGATGTAAAAGTATTTTAACACCCAACAATGGTGTGAAAACAAACCATGCAGAAACAGAACATTTATACTTGAATGATGTGTGAGCTTTTCAGTGGCTAAAGTGGTCACAGTTCATTGTTTAAAAAAAGTAGTCTTAAATCACTAATAATCTCCACACCAAGATTTATGGCAATGGCGAAAAAGAACTAAGTAAACTATCTGGCTGAGAAGTCATTTCTTCCTTCCCTGGCAGCATAGGATTTGTTTAAACACTCTTAGGAGAGGGCTAATTAAAATAATTTTGCCAGAAGTCTGGGAGATGGCTGAGTCCAACACCAGCTTCGTGCTCTTGACCTGGCATGACAACTTGTTCTTAATACAAACTAGATGTTTCTTACTGATAGAGAAAATTAGAAGTCAAAGAGAGACATATTTCTGACACAGTTGTAACAATAACCATTATTTTGAGTAGTAGTCATAAAATAAATGATAGTTGACATTTTATGACAACATTTAAGTTTTATTTAATATTATGGCTGATATTTATTTAATTTAAAGCCAGTAAGCTATCTGTCAGGCCAGAGCAAGAAGGAATAGCTTCCATACCACTTATGATAGACTTTTCTTGTCCAGAATACTGCGGGAACTGTTGAGAACGCTGAATAAGAGATTCTTTACTCTCATTCACTGGAATTAACCCGTGTCCTCTTGTAATCCAATACACTATTAGACACACAATTGCAGTTTTTCATTTTGTGGTTCACATCATTTTTGCTTTCCCAGTTCTTGATACAAACAAGAAAATTTCAGGTTTTATTTCTGTTTTTTGAATATCCACAGTATGGGACCTTAAAATCTAATATTGACACAAATTTTGGTTTCTAAATTTATCAAATGGGAGTAAAAGAAATCCTCTATTCCCTAGATAAAATTAACTCACAGTATTAGAAGAAAATTTGCCTATATGTTTGGAAGCATGCTATGAATTTTGCAAAGTAGTTATGTCAGGTAGGCACAGGTCTTTCTTCAGTAAACTAATTGACCAAATAAGATACTTTCATTGCCCTGAGCAATGGTGGCAGAATTATAAGCACATTTTCTATATTTTTTTGCCTAATTTGACTCATGTTTTGTTAAGTCAGAGGTACCCTCATGTACAGTTTTCAGGACTAGCACTATATAGATTTAGCTTTTTTGAGTTTCTTCATATTCCGATATTTCTCAGTCCTTCATAGTGATGACAGACCAGAACAGTGGAAGTATTTCAAATAAACAAACAAAAAAAATAGTGTTGTTTAGCAATATGTTTTTGAAAAGAAGATCTAAGGGATGCAAGGGTAGCTTGCTATTCATACTAAAATGATATAGAAAAATAGTCACAAATCCTGACATCTCATCTAAACATGGTCCTGCTTACAACCACCAACAGCAAAGATTTTCTTAAATTTTACTCGTTACTTAAATGTATCCAGGAATTCTTTATAACTCTGGTGAGTTTACTATGAAGAATTTCCTGTAAGTATTCATTACCTGGTACTCAAAGTGTGTGCTGTGTTAGAGGTGATTGGGTGGGGTGTAATACTAGCCTTGACATTTTATGAGTTATGTCATGGAGTGTATGGTGTCACTGTCTACTCTTGAAATACTGAGTTTCTTTCTTGCTGGAGCAACCTGTGGGAAGGGAGAAAAACAGTTATTGGTGCTGGGAGTTTGTCAAAGTGACCACAACACAGAAAATAGAGTGTTTGAGTCCACAGTCCCACTTAAAAGGAGGAGTATTCATCTCATTTTTAATAGATGCTTGTCTAATCTGTCCTTAAGGGCTTTCAGGGATGGAAAGTCCTTAGCTGCAAGCTATATAAAAGCCTAAAAGCCTATTTAATAGCTATAAGATACAATATTATTTTATATATCAGCTTTTGGAAGAAGAGAAAAATTGAGGTTTTCCACATACAGATCAGATTTTTTTTCAAGTTGCTGGAAAATAGCTCTCACTAGCCATCAGTGACTAAGGCCTCAGAAACTATAGGAAAGTGGACTGAAAGGAAGGTGGGATGGATGTCAGCAGATGGGTGCTGACAATCAGTAACAAAGTAGTTTCTAGTAGATATACTCAGAAAGAAGGAAGAAGGGAAAAAAAACCACAACTCTGAGACAATAACCCTAGAAGAAGAGATCTAGCCTAGAACTGTGATGATTCATTCCTCTGAAGACAATAGTTCAGATGAAAGGACCTACTGCAGCTTTCTGTAGCAACTTCTCACATGGTAGCTTTTTCTATTCTGGGAACTATAACTAAAACTATTTTGGCAGAAAAGACTTATCATGACAGGCTTTATGACTTATTAACCAGAAGCAACAGAATGACTGAGACAGCATCTACAGCAGCACAAAATTTGAAAGATTGCTCTACTGGGAATACTTTTTGTGATCTGGTATTTTCCAAGGGAATGTCATGAGACAGAGGGATGAATTTCATATCTATTTGGATGCACAATCTGTAGATGAAATCTGGGGTTGTAGTTTTGTATTACAAGTACATTATTATGATTCTAAAAACCTCACTCAGGATGTATCTGCATGTATAAGGCACAAAGTAACTCTACCAGCAACATTCGCCTAAGACTGAACTAGGAGTCAAAAAAATTTCTCTTCTGAACTCATGTACAGACGTAAGAGGGGCTCTCAGACCTGACAGTAAAGGATCAGAACACAGAAGTAGAAATATTTTTTAAATGCACACTTTGACCAAGATTTAGAGGAAATGAAAATGCATATTCAGGCAGTAATGTTGAAGTTACACCAAATGCAGCCGAGAAGAAAATATGAAAGCTGTTCTCTCCTGCATAAATAACCCCAAAACTGTTAAGTTCCTAGACAACAAAGCAACAGGATGACTTCAACAGTACGCTCCAAGTCCAATCATCAATCTGAATTCTGTCCCTGGGATGTGTTCAGTACCTCCTGTAACTATAATAGTGGCCAGCTGGAGGAGGGACAGAGTGTTCCCTTTGGGAATGCTGACAGTGGGAATGAGGTACAACTGGAGCTGGAGATAACTGTTGAGATGGTCAGGAGCAGCATACCAATGTGGATAAAGTTCCACATAGTCTCAGAACAATTTTTTCTGAATAAACTGGCTTGCACACTTCAGGACTCCTAATGCTTTAAAATACATTTCTATAAGCCTCAAGGAGATAAAGATAAAGTAGTATGGAATATGGAGCCCAGGATTATGAGGTTAGTCCACAGAATACCACCTTTACTGCTACCAAGTCATATACAGAGACAATGCTCTGTCTAGAGAACCCAAAGGCACTTAAAACTTTCTCTCTGACCCTCATGGAGAATTATAGGAAATGATAATTTAATGGTGAGTTTAATCAAGGTATGGCATTTTTGCAAGTTAATCCTCCTCAGATGGGTATTCAGAACATTTCGCCAAGACTGAATATCAGAATGTGGATTATTTATTTTTATTAATAAGTGCTGATAGTTTACTAGGTGAGACAAAAGAGAGTCCCTGTTTTGAAAGGCTTCCAAAATAAAGATCATCAATTTTTTTTTTCTACTGTTTGGCCCAATGCCCATTAGTAGCCAAACTGTGATACATTCCCAGACATAATGACATACTGTGCTCATTTTCATCTGAGAAAGATGACTGATGATAATGCTTCTGAGGAATTTCAGCTCCGTTACATAGGGACACATGTATGCACAGGCTGCAGGGACACGTGTCATTTGGGAAACAAACATGCATTCAGTATTTTTCAATGTAGAGCTACTTGTGTTAATGACCTGACTTTTGCTGGTAATATTGCGTGTGTAAAACTCAGCAGGAAATAATTAGGAACACAAGATAAAATCTTGATCCCCTCAGAGTTAAGAGGAATTTTCCTGTTCAATTAGAAGTTTACAATATCTCCATTTTGCTTGGCAAAGAGTGGTCAGCTTTTTGTGCTGCTTTTGTGTTATGTCCAACACCTAACAGCTGTAGTATGGAACTCTCTTCTGCCAACTCATTAAAAATAAGCTCCAAAATAATCCGTAGCTGTTACATAATGTAAAACTTCACATTATTTCTTGTTCTGATTTTTTAGCTTGAAGTCACCTTTTTAATTAATAAAATTAAATCAGAATTTAACTGAGCAAAAAATATTAAAAGATCTTCTTATTCTGTCACATAAATTGGTGATCTAAATCTAATTCCACAGAAATCAAAGGAATGATATCATTGTAGGTAACAGAGAATAAGAATCCAGATTCAAGTATTTACAGGAAATTCAGTTACATACTTACCTTTATGCGCTACAGTAAACTGCTATTACCTTACCTAGTAAAATTTTTAGAGCGCACATAAGCAGATATGTTTCATCCATGCCTTTAATGGGGAAAAGTGGTAGATACTTTCAACATGTTTTACTTCATCGGTTTTGAATAGGGTCCTGTTTTTGTGAAATCTGGCTTAAATTCAAGTTAAAACATTGTTTGCTTTCTTTTTTTGTCTTCCTGCCCTTAACTATTCCTTTGCAGTGTGAAAATACCACAACCTATGGTTGATGTCTTCATCACAGTGGAATGCTTTTAAACTTAATGAAGAGTTGCAATAAATCAGTACACTTCATTCTGCTTTCTATCATCAACACATACATACTTTCTTAGGTATTAATCCCCTCAGAGATTATTAGAAGTCAACAAGACGTGTTAAGAATAATTACT
This sequence comes from Gallinula chloropus, assembly GCF_964237585.1. Classification (NCBI taxonomy): domain Eukaryota; kingdom Metazoa; phylum Chordata; class Aves; order Gruiformes; family Rallidae; genus Gallinula; species Gallinula chloropus. The sequence goes on along the minus strand of NC_140090.1, from coordinate 24,151,550 downwards.
ATTAACTTTGAAAAGGATTGTACCTGGTATCATAGCTGGTAGCTGTCTTATCTCCAATGAAATGACATTTGTCACTTATGCATTTATAAAATCCTCAGAAGAAAATTAAATAATTACATAGCTCATGGCATTTAGCTACGGCCTTGCTTTAGGATGCTGAAGCATGTGCAGAAATGGGTGACCTGTGCAAGCAAGGACTTTATGTCAGCAGGGGTTTGCTTGACACCTACTAGAAAGCACTCAGGTACTATGGAGCACTCAGGTACTGTGGAGTACTCGGGTACCACCGGGCTCTATAACGAGCATAAAAATATCACCATGATTTTATTTTCCTGATGCTGCGTGGTTTTAGTGTGACAAAATACTCTGAGTTGGGCTTTTTTCCCTTTTGGTTAATGGTTCAAAACATTTTACCCAAAACCCAGTCTGCGGGACACTAATGGGCTTGTCTGTCCCTGCCCACAGCCCAGGACCCCATGTCAGCCCCTGCCCCAGCAACGACTCCAGCTCCCTCCTGGGGGGCCACATCCCAGCACAGCCTCTGCCTGTCCCTGACCCAGAGAGGAGTCTGGGTGTGGCTGTGGACCGCTACTCAGGGTGCTATAGGTCCACCTGAGAAACACTGATTTAGAGAAGTGCACTCCACATCTCATCTCATCAGGAATAAAAACTAGGTGCAAACAGTTTAAAAACAAACGCTGGTAATTTATTTCCCTGATCTTGGACAACATTTCTCAGTCCTCTCCACAGTTGTGCAAAACCAAATCAAATGGCTCTGTCTCTTCTTAGCTGCAGTCTGTGTAAAAACTGAAAGCTGGATCTGCTAGGAGCAGGGAGATGGGTGAGTGTCTGCAGCCTGTGTCAACTCCCAGATTTGCAGTTTTAGTCTTCTTGAAAAGGCTTTGGTCAGTTACTGAGCAAACATGCAAGCCGATCCTTTTGCTATTTGAGTTTAGTTCTCTTTTTCTTTCCCCCTACCATAATTTTTTTCCAGTTAAATCCTAATGAAATGTACTGTAGGTGAAACATGCCTTTTCCAATACGGGTAAGGCAGGTTGTTATATTTTGCTTCAGGTTTTTCTTCTTACAGGTAACAAGGAAACTAATAAAGGGGCAAGTTATTTGTGAAAACAATACAAAAAGCCAAACAATGAGAGTGTACTCATTCTGACTGAGAAATTTTTACAATATATTTGCTCATAGGGTTGTCCCTAACCAAGGTTACTAGCTTATTAAGGAGGTTACTATGGAAACAGTGAAACAGGGTTTCACAGATTTCTTGATTGCCCTTCTCAGGCTTTATTATATTCCTTGTTGAAAAATAAACAATGCAATCTCTACAAATAATCAAGTCTCTCTTTGTATGCAGTATGTATTTAAGATTGTAAATAACTTTTTGACATCCTATAATATGTTAGAAGTCCATTTAATGGTTTATGTTCCAAAAGGATCCAACATATCTTATGAGACTTTTTTAGTCTAAAAAAAAAGTTTAATGCCACCTGTATTGGCAGCAAATGGTTAGTATTCAGTTTTTCTGTCTTTGGGCCCTGAGTAATAAACCTATAGTAGAAAGATACAGGACTGATAAGCACTATAAGACAGAATCCTGCATCCTACCTAATGTCCAAACACTTCTCCGCTTTCTTCACTGGAGACAGATGCTGTGTGTTTTGCCTCTCAAGTGGTCACCTTAGAATTTAAGTTAATTGGAAATAACTCTCTCCGGCTCTCCTGGTTAAGAAGAAATGCTGAAAATACAAATTTCCAGTGGAAAATGTAGTTTGCTTAAGTGTTGAGACAGCCTTTACTGAAAGACATAGTTCATCATTGGAGTCACAGTCTGAGCAGACTGTCTCTTCTTTCACAAAAAGAAAATACAGGTTGTAGAGCATGCAGAGCTGGCCTTTCCTCAGTATGGTTTGGAGGCAGCTTGTGAAATGAGTGGGTTTTTGTCTAGTGCTGCACCAGTGGCTATGGACTCACATGGCTTCAGGACAGTAAAGCTATAGAGTAGGTGGGCTAGATGTTTTGTAGGCTCCATTCATGGAGGGTTCAGATCCAGACCAGATAAAACCCTAAGTAACTTGGTCTGGCCTCAGAACTGATCCTGCTTTGAGTGGAAGATAGCACTAGAGACCTCCTGAGGCCCCTTTCAACCCTTCATTATCTTATGGTCCTATGTTTCTGGAAGGAACCCTCCTCTCCCAAGCTGGACATAAGCAGGATATCAAACTACAGCTTCACCAAGGAGACTATTCAGATGTCTGGTCCACTCACTTTTTCTCTATTTTAATAGTGAAAGTCTAATAGAAAACAGACCTTTGAGTATGACAGGAGCACATCACTCCTCTCAGTCCTTTTGAATACTGCTCTAGAAAGAAGTACTACTTGCAGTCTTGTGAGGTGTGAAAAGCAGCAGTATGTTGGGTAACATAAACAATGGTTCAAGGGTTTTGTTTTCCATAGCCATGTATGCTCCCTGTAGTTGTAAGTGGAAATTGGGAAGGATTGCTGAATTTTAGACAGATTGGATCTGCACTACAGCAATTTTGGAACTTCTCAGCGGGTTAATGTTACTGTAATGATGATTGTGAGGCACATCATCTGCCCTGTACTGAAGACTGGGATTGACAGGACTTTTTCCTATAAAGAAATACAGAGAAAAAGCTTTCCCCTAGTAATCTTAGCTTTGAAATGCCTCCCTAGTAACCTTTCTTCTACAGATGCACAATCTCATGCATAGGCAAAAAGATTTCCAATTGTCTCTGCTATTAATATATTGCATCTACTTGTTATGTTTCCCCTTGGACTTAACAGTTTTCACCAAAATCCATCCAAGGCAGATAGTGAACATCTACATCCATTTTGGGGTGAGGAGGATTGCACTGTATATACGCTAATGTAGAGATACACCGGTTACCTAAAAGTTTTACAATTAGAGCTGGACTCTTCTGTGGGCACTGAACCAGATCAGCTGCATTGGTTCACTGCCCAGTAGTTTTCACACTGAAATACCTAAGTTGCTTGTTCATAAAAGATGAGAGAACACTCTGCTGGCTTTGTGTAAATTCAACCTCAATTTACATTGAAACATGGGACTTTACCACTAGCTTGCTATTTGTTTTTGTACTGAGATAGCTGTGTACCTAACTGCTGACTATACTGAACAATTGCATTATTGTAATGCTTAAATTGCTCCTAGAGGCCTATTTTAGCCTGATAAAAATTATAAATGAATAAATTAAACTGTGTTTCAATATTCAGCATTTTACTACTGCTAATAATTTTAGGAGTTGATTTCCTTTGCCTATTTTATTAATGTATTTATAGTACACAAGGAATATGCAGAGGTTTAATTACTTTTTATTTCCAGTGCTTACAGAAATTAAAATTCTACACTGGACCAGATTCAGGTCTCAGAACAGGATATAACTTAAGACTTGGTGGTGTCTGCAAGGAAAGGGTTTGAGCCTTTCATGATGGGCCTGTTTTCTTATTTTGCTCTAAGTCTTTTAAGAAGCTGAACTGAAAAATTTTAAGTATTAAGTAATCCTTCAGGGTGTCTAACAGAATCTAAGCAGCTTTTTTGAGAAATACAGATAAGCAAGAATATCTCGAAAATTTATTAGGTGTAGATGCTCTTTTAGACAGGCACAAAAAAGACAGAACTAAAAAAGAAACAGTCAATTTGTCAAAACCAGCCTTGGTTGAAATATATGCAACACAAACTGCAGAAACTTCTTGTGTTACAGAGGAGAATAAGTGCTGAACAGAAAAGGTTAGCTCTTATCACAGACATCATTTAAACCCATCTTTTATACTGCCATAGGTGCACACTTCACACTTTACAGGGTTATAAAAAGCCAAGGTACTTACCCTGGTGGGTTTACAACCCACAACCATGTGCTTAAGTGCTTTGATGGATCAGGCCCTTAACAAGAACAAACTCACAGTGAGATGAGCTAAGAACGATATTGAGGAAGGACTGATGCGAGGTCATTAAATGGGAAGCAATGGCATTGTGTGTGTGTATATATATATATATGTATATATACACATACCCTCAGTGAGAGGGTCTCTGCCCCAGAGGCCCACATCTGGGGACAGTCCTGCAGTACTCCAGGTTCTCCAGACATGTCTTTTTCTTTCAAGTGTCTTTTTGCTATTGAACAGAGTGAGGCTTCCTGGAAGAAGCACGTGTCAGAACACAAAGGGAAAAGAAGTTTGTTCTATGAATGGGGAAATACCTAGCTCAAGCAGAAGGCTAAGCACTGCAGAAATCAGAAAACTAGACTTAGCTGCAAAGGAAAAAAAGCCACTAAAATTCATGTTTAGTGATTTTACAGATATTAGTGGACAGCAGTAATTCTGAGCCAGTATAGTTTTTCACCAAGCAGACTGCAAAATTAAAACCAGTGGTTTTGCACAGTTTGCAAAGAGAAAAAAATGGTGTATTTTTAACCTGTGCTCCTACACAGTACTACACTTTTTTCAACCATGGTCTCTGTCCTCCAACCAGTTTTTCAGCCAAGTAAAATAAAAAAAAAATCCAAATACAAAAGTGAAGAGGAAAGTTAATAATTGTTGACAAAGACACTTTCCCTGTGTGCCATGACAGCCATAGCATGACTCGTGTGCTGCCCAGCCCTCCTCCACACTGGGACGTAATATTTTCAAACAGCAAATGGGCTTTTAAAGGATGTGCTCTCCAACTCTTTGTCTCTCCAACTTCATCCTTCTGAAAATAAATACCAGTATCAGATGTATCTGTTTCTTGGTAAAATTCATGCCTTAGAGATGAACAGTAAAGGCACTATCATTTGCATGAAATTATTTTGCAAATGTTTTCTCCAGCTGGCAATTAATCTCCTGGGATTTCTCAGGTAACACCTTGAAAACGGTACGAATGTCAATTTTTATGATATAGGCATATAATACAATGGGGCTGATCTGTGATGGAGATTTCCACATGTACCTATATAAATCAAAGTGAAGAATAAAAGTGACTACAAGCTTCACTACACAGCCCTTCAGGCATCCAAACCCCCACATGTGACTTGGTCCTTTATGCTGTCACCCACATGAGAGCTGAGGATCCCAGACTGTTAGAACAGCCTCTACAATTAAATTATAGAAAAGACAGAAAGTAGAAAAACTAGCATAATCAAATCATGTGCTCTGCATTTCATACCACCAGAACAAAAAGTGCTTTCAATCACACAGCAAGTGAATGACGGACCTTGTCGGAGACCTGTGTCTGCCGACAGAGCCATTAACCAATTTGGTAGTTGAAACCATAACTGCTGAAGTAAAGCCTTAATTCAAAGCAAATGAATTTCCAAATCTTCTGGCTGTAAATCCCAGGGGGGTAACTATCTCTTAGTAACAGAAGAGATCTGATATCTAGATCTTTTGTGAGTAAATACATCGAAGAAACACATGAGAGAAGAATGTCCAGCTGTCCAACCTAAGTCTTCCTACTGTCTTTGCAAGTATCTGATCTCTAAAATAGGGACCTTATATGCATCTCAGCTATTCTCTGTTTTGAAAGCGTATTACTTAACACAAATGCAATTCAGGGACTGTAATGGCCCTCGCACAAGTAATAAAAATCATTCACTCATGACTGGAGCATTTTTGGATCTCCAAGCCTGGCAGCTTACCAAAAGAAGGGTCTGGCCTGTTATATGGAAACTAAGAGCAGAGGAATATCTTAATGTGATATCTGATTGGCATCCCAGTGTATGGCTGAACCTCCTGGAGCATGTCAAATTTTGCCAGGACATCAGAGGGCAAGAAAATGCATAACCATAGTCTTGCAACCTGTCTTGCATATCATAGTCTTGCAAGGTATTAGCTGCCAGGAAAACAGCACTATCAGAAAAACTCATAGTAAAGCAGTGTCCCCAAACATTCTCCCATCATCTGAGGGACCAAATTCAGCAGTAGCTAAGCTCTCTATATTCATTGTACATGTTGATTATGACAGACCTGTAACTCTGTTTCCAGATCAGCTGAATGGAAAACTGATGTTAATTGTTGGTTATTTACTGCAATCTCAATACATATTTAATACATTTTTCTGAAGTTACACTTAAACCAGCATTTAAAGAACAAAGCTGCCAGCTAGTGAGGATTATTCCTTGCCATTGCAAGAAACATTCATGAAAAGCACTTGGCTCTGTAGTACTGCTCCCTGACAGCCCCACAGCACTTCTTTCCTTTCTCAGTTGCATCTCTGCACCAGATCATTTGCACTCTTAGTTTCCAAACAGCTGGTTCCCACGATTTGTGTAGCCCCCAACCCCATTTGCTGAAGTGTCCAAGAGGCCTAATACTTCCAGCACATTCATCAAATGATGCAGGAAGATTTTCAGGTGGTTCTTATTCCAAAAAAAAAAGGCGCAGAATTTCACAGAAGAAACAGACAATTTCACTAAATTAAAATAAAAGATCTGTTATAAATGATATCGAGTAGGAGAAATTCATGTGGTGAACAGAAAGCAAAAAGAAAACAGATTTAATATCTCTTTGCCACCAGAGCACTGTAACTTCAAACCTTAATTAAACTAAATGCATGACTGAATTAAATATATTGTTCGGAATGATCCTCCGGGTCAATGAAATTATTAACTGATTGATCTGCAAGGTAGGACAGGTGATGAATCAACTCAAATTTACTCAGTTTTCATTCCAACACCCCCCTCCAAGTGTAATTTGTTCTCGACAAACTGTGTAAGTAGATAAAAATGAGTAAGTCATTCTGCTGATAGCCTGCAAAGGTGCTGCTTCTGTTTCTGCCAGTAGTGCCTAGGTGTTTCTCAGATTATTGCCAGCACTTCTTTTACTCCATTTGTATTTTTGAGGTGCTTGTGGGAGTGCAAATGACTACAAGAAAATAAGTGGGTCCCAGACTTCTTAGTCAGATAACCTAAACTGTAATCTGCAAATAAGGGATGGTTACAGGGCAAACATCCTGGATTTCAGGACACCGTAGATTAATAGCACATTCAATTAGTTAGTGTTCAGAGGTGCAGAAGCTCTTTCAGAGAATTAAACATTGTATGACTGTACTTTAAATAGTGAATCAAGCCAAAAAAAAAGGCAAGCAAGCCCCCAAACCGAATATTCCTACACCCTCTGAAAAAGAGGAGAGACACAAAGGAGAACTGAATCTCAATCTGCAATATTTTCCCTTGCTTTTCTGCTAGTCACAATTACGTTTCTGTAATCAAATAGAAGGTGAAAGAAAACATATAGCAATGCCTGATGCCATAAATAATGCATGAGTGGCTGTCTGAAATGGTGAAAAACAGTTAACAAACAGGCCAGTTTTGTGAAATGTAGTCCTGTAATGCTGCCAAAGACAACGTCTGCCTAGATTATCTGTGTTGAGAGGGTTGGCTGTGTAAACTAAAGTCACCTGGGGACACGTTAAATTGTACTCTTGAAGGTCTTAAAAATGTTCAAATGCTTTAGATCATAAATCAGCATCTTTTGATCACTTATCCCCCTACTTTCATGGTCTCTGAACCTGTCAACTTCGAAAAGGTAAGTAGGGATTGGAAAATGAAAGAACTTTTAAGTGAGGCATAGGCCAGAAATGATGACTTTTGTGAGTGTTGTTCTTCCTTGTGAACTGACACAAAATGACAATTAATTAGGGAGAACTGTAAAATGCAACTAGTGGTGTCATTCTCTAGATTGAGGTTTAAGGCCACTGGGGTCACTTATGATCTCAGATTTATTTTCAAAATGACAGAATGATTTAAGAATCTTGTGTTTTATTTTCAAAAGCGTCTCTCTCCCATAACGAGGTTTAGGTTCCGAGATCTCTTTTGAAAACATACTTATACACTTTACTGCATTTTAGGTCTATAAATGTAGGCTTCATATCTTCACAGCAAAGTGAATTTAGGTGACAAAATGCCTTCAAATATTTTACTCTACCTAGCTCTTGAGACCAGAAATGTACAGGTCCCAAGTCACTTCATTTTTAAAGAAATTCCCTCACCTCATGTCCTCTGACAGGATTAATTTCCAGTTAAAACCAGATGATATTAAAACCATCATAAATACTCCGTGGAGCTCTTTGGGTGCATTTGCAAGGCTAAACAGGTTCATTTTCAGGTTTTGCATCCTACAGATTCTACCTTGCAGGAAGATGCAACTTTGATTGAAGAAGCACCCCCTATATTCTCTTAGAACAACCATTCACATTAGTTTGCTTTGGAAAATGCAGGGGATGGTACATCTGTATAGCACACTGAACACAAGTCTATGCTAGACAAAAGCCAGTGCTCAGACACTGGCATCTTAAAATAAATGTGGCACAGCATAGGAAAAAACAGTAACTCCCCCCTTGCTTCCTGGTGTATCAAAAGCCTGCTTGTTCCTGCAGTGGAGGCAAAACAGCCTGGGCCACAAACCTGCCTGCCTAGGCAGAGCCCTCCATCCCATATCCTGAAGCGTGTCATTTGACAAAGGTTTAGCAATTAAATAGTCTCTGCTGCTCAGTAACAGGAGAGGACGGGAGTGGTGAGAGTGTGTGAATCTGGCAGCAGAGCAAATAGGAGCCACAGGCATGGTACTGCTCAGCTGGCCACACACCTCTACAGACAGGAGACACTGCGAACACTGCTGATGTGAGACCTGTGTAGGTTAACCCTCTGGATGTGATCTATCAATACTGAATGCTCAGCCGTATTCACAACAGCACTTAGACTGTTGTATGAAATGTATGAAATACATGATGGGAAATTTAGAAATACACCAAAGCTGAACACTGTGCTCAGCCCCTGGAAACTGCAATTCCCTTGTCAGAAAAACAGTGTTAAAAGCCTCTTCTCTCCTACCTTTCGCTTTGCTTAAAACTCAGGTTGAGTATAGTAAGTACAGGGTTCTTTTCTTTCTTTTTTTTTATAATTCTCTCTTTCTCTGCTGTTAGACCAGAGCCTTTGGAATGTTTTTTGAAGGCAGTGTTTTTAGCAGTTAAGTTAGAAACAAAATAGATGTGCACTGCTTTTTCTGGGCAACTCATGAAAACTGATCTCTTGCTAGTAAGGGTTTCAGAAATTGGTCCTGCTCCTTGGTGTGTGTACATAAACTGCCTCAGTGAAAAGGACTGTGTGACATTTAGTTAAATGAGATTGATTGCATTAGATTATACAGATTCAATTAAATCATCTGTTATTTTGAAAGCAAGGAATTCATGCTGTTCATTAAGAATGTGAAAAACGAATGTTGTATCTGCCTTCCTTTGTAACTTGCTCTGTTAGAGTCTACCAGGACATGCTGAGCTGTACATTGTTTTGGATAACATCAAATACTAAAATTCATTTTTATCTATTCTGCTCTTCTGTGGAGATTTAAGCCTTTCCATGGCATTGTTGCAAAGCCAGAATGCTCAGAAGGCAGACTTAATTTGTCTGTTTTCATTAGCTACAGTCCTTCTTTGCATCAGCATGCAAAAATTTCAAAGGAAAACTCTTGTTCCAGCACTAGAAAAAACATTTCAGAGATTGGGAAAGGCCCATTCATGATCCCTCATTCCAGTCCAAATCACTTTGATCAATTCCCCCAAATGCCATCATGGGCACCAGAAAGAGCAGACAACTGTCCTTCAGTCAGCAGTACAACATGCTTAATAATACTGGGGATATCAAGGCAAATTTAAGCCTACAAAGCCACACGAGTGTAGAAAGAGGATGAGACCTTGACTTTACACCTGCAGCAAACTGCCTGGTACCAGAAATTACTCCCCACATTGGATATTGGATTCTTTTACAGCCATGCAAGCATTACACAGACAGCCATGATTGCCAAGAAAATGTGACACTCTTGTCTGACACAAAATAATCTTCCATATCCAGTAGGCAATTATTTCCTGAATGGATTCAATGGGCTAAAATAATCTACAGTAGAGTTTCGTGAGTTATTTAAAGGGAAAAAAATCTCTCTTCCTTCTGCCTCTCAGAGTCGTTTAAGTGATCCTTGCAAGAGGGTTGTGGAGAATAGGCTTCTGTCAGTTGTATGTGATTTTGTAATGCATAGGGTCCAACCAGTGTCTGCTGAGAAGTGGAAACTGAATCTTAGAAATACGTGCAGATAAAGTAAGATAGCAAGTGCCTTGATAAGGAAGGTGATGTAGCTGTGACTGAGCATACTGCTGGTAGCTCTTTATTAGGCAGTAAGACAGCACAGTAGTCCCTCTTTAATCCTGGATACACTCTACTTTTCCCAGTGATGGTAACAATCATTTTGAGTTCTTATGGCGTTTCAGTGTCACAGTGCAACCAGGAAAGCAATTAACTCTTTGCTCTGATGGCAATATTTAAGTATATATTATTAATTTAAACCTTGCCGACTGTGGATTGCCACACACGGTTAGCTTTAAGATGCATGTTGCATCAGGCTCCAAGAAGCACACAGCCTGAGTTCCCTTAATATTTGCAGCTTTAATGCAGTAAATTAAAATGTGATCAAACAATAAATCACGTTCATGCATTTTGTTTACTTTTCTATGAAAAAATTGCAACAGCTTGAATTTATGAATCAGATGATCCTTCTCAGGATTAGGTAATTCAGAGTCCTGAAATCAAATCTTGATCATATTTTTAGGGTAATGAATATAAATTATTAATCTATCTTTTCTTCCCCTTTTTTTTTAACCCCATTCCTTAGAATAAATGCTCAGTATAGTAAAATGGAGCTCTAATGTTTAGAGCCCTGGTGTATATCAACTCTTACTGCCTTTTCATATAATGTGAAGTGCAGCAATCATTCTGTGGTGTCAAAAACTGTTTGGGCTGTAAGACAGATGGGACTTTCAAAATGAAATGTACCTATGACTGTTTGCTACTATATATATAAAACGTCTCATTTAGTCTCATCTGTGATTTTCCAAGAGGAAAATGTTACCACAAGTAATTTATCTCAGTCCTACAGGTTTGGATCATTGAATGACCACCTCAAACAGGTCTAGCAATTGTGTTTCTATTTTTTTGAATTCAACTTGGGGGTTTTGTCTGATTTATCACGGACACTTTCATGCTCTTTTGAAAACAAACAAACAAAATTGCAATAATTGTTTCATAACACAGAAAAAATCCCAAACATTTCCTTTTTATTCCAAGTTTTGTTGGTAGGGTTTTTTCAGATCTTAGTTCCCCAAAGTTCATCAATATAATACATAGGGCATATATAAAAGCTTAAATATTTCAATATATAAAAGCTCACAAAGGTTCTTTTGGTCAATAGGACAGATGGTTGACTATATCCCATCAGGTGCCTGGGAAGTCAAGGGGTATTGTATCTGAGGTCAATCTAAAAGGACACTTCACAGCTGAAATTCCCTTGGTAGAGCAAATACAGCAAGTAACTTTGCTGTTAACTCTCTTTATAACGGAGATAAGCATGTTTTAGAAGTACAACATTTACTCATTTTAGAAGAAAACAGACTTTTCTCCGCCTGGTATCTAACAAAGCCAAATATAGTTGCAGTAATGAGGACTGGGTGACAGAATAAATATTGGAGCTTTAATTTTGTTTTCACTTAAGCAGAGGCTATTTAATGATAAGGTTAAATTATTTTTCTGTGTACTAATTCATTAATGAAAATTCACTTACTGACCTTTTGCAGAGTATAAGGATGGTTTGCTAGTGGACATGGCAGCAATATCTGATTCTTAGGCACGGGAGACACATGAGTCTTACAAACCAAACAGAATACTGGAAGCATATAAATAATACAAGACATTCTTTATATCTGAGCTTGTTTGAAAATTCCTGCGGTGCTCTTTTATGCATAGTAGATTTTGAGTTGTTGCTAATTATTTTAATGAATACTATTTTCCTCCTGTGAAATAGCATTTTTACTCTTTTAAATTATCTTTCATCTACTGTATTCTCTCCTTTCTGTATCCTTCTATCTGGACTTGCCATTTTGTTCTGTATGTCTGGATATAATTTCTTCTGCATTTTTGTATTTAATCAGAAGTTTAAGTACATTTTTCCACATACTAATTTTGTTAAGTTTTTCTCCTATGTTGATAGTTCTTAGAATTTGAAATGCAATAATCCAACAAACAGTGGATAATCCAAACTAAACTGCCTTTTTATCACTGCAAGGGCAGAAGAGGGTCTGGCTGTAAAAAGAAGTATCTTTGCCACTACTAGGGGGAAAAAACATTCCTGGAAAATACCTAAGAGCAAAAGGACAGCAGTCCCCAGGAGCTAATTAAGAAACATGTCCTTCTCTCTTATCTCCAACTGCCAGCCCCTGCCGCCCCTGCTCACGGAAAGCCACACTCCAATTCCAGCAGGGACACCAGCATGCTGCTCACACTGCACGAACATGGCCAGGTACCCCTCTGAGAGCAGAGGGTGAAGAGTGGGGTGTTGTAATATACCAGTAATTTACTGGTACAAAACTACCAACGGGGCCGGTTGTAGAGGACTGGGGCTGGAATGACAAGCCAAGCATCTGGGGGAAAAAATCAATTTACAAATGACAGTTGCCAGTGGTAGGGAAATAGAAGGTTCTCAGGTCATGATTAAAAGCTGGAAATAATTTTTCAGAGCCAAATGAACAGGACCAGCAGTGCTCTGTTTACCTCCTTACGATACAAGTTTTTCTAAGTACCACTTTGGAAAAGGGCATTTTACAATGGTTAAGCCACAATCAAACCTCACCAAAAAATCATAATTTCAGCCCAGATTAGTGAATTTCTGGCTTGAGGAAGCACAGCCATACAGTACACAGACTACTTCATGGCATGCCCCTTCCTCTATGCTGGTTTTCTCTGGTTCTCATTGCCCCTGAGCCCACCCCCTCCACTGTGCACACGCCCCACCACGAAGCACAGTTCATTACAGGCCAAGGTCACGTTTCTGCAGAGGTCTCAGGGTCACCAGAATTCACATTTCTTTCTAGCCACATGTCATTTCTCTCCTGGCATGGAAAAAGTAATTAGCTTTCCCTGTACACCCCCATACTGAGAACAGAGTTCTTCATTTCCTTTCAGAGGAAGGGTGCCACTTCCTTTCTTTACTGGGTGAACATCAGCAAATGAAAATCGTTACTGGGTTCACTCAACTTATTTTTCAGGAGATATTTTAGCTGATTTTTAAGTGAAGGGAAATTCCTTTCACAGGACATTGCTTCACAAATGCTCAATCTGATGTTCAGAGGGAAAATGAAGCTGAAAATTATGGCTTTCACCCAGTTGAGGTAGGAACGTTTTTAAAGCCAGATTCCATAAGAAGCAGGGCAATTTCCATTATACAGGTAGTTCTGTCTATTTTTGCACGAATATCTGCATATGGGACATACAGACATTTTCCACTGCTTTAAATCAAAACCATTGTCCAGATGTCTTTCCCTTTCTCTAGGACCTTTTACTCTACCAAACTAGTCATCTTCCACTGTCATCTCAACCTCGACATTCTGGATGGATTTGAAAGCAAAATTCCTCCTGATTCTTCCCAATGCTCACCGTGGTCTCATGTCTCACCTGCAGCATTCAGCTCTATATAAATAGTAATAGGGATGTTCCTACACAGAGGCCTGAAATACAGGCCCGTCAGTAATCACCCCAATCTACCTTTGGTATTCTTACAGTGTGACAGTTTGACTAGACCCACTCTGTAGCATTAGCAGATTACCAACAGATAGAAGTTTCTCTGACTCAAACACGTCCTCTTTACTGGAACAATATGAGAGTCTATAAATCTACATATGTGCAAATGAACATCAGAAGTCATTAGCAGTATATCCTTGGCATATATTTCAGAGGAATCAGGAATTCACCCTATGCCTCTTTCTTATTTTCTTTGACTAGTTGCTGTCTTCATTTCCCATGAAGTGGTCTTTATCAGAGTAATATTACACACAATAAAGACAAATTTACATCACTGAAGAATACTAAAGTTTAATTACACATGTAGGATGAAAGGAGTGGAGTCCATATTGTTGTATTATGCTAACAATCCTTATGAATGTCTTGTAGCACTGCTGTACAATATCTTCTGTCTTTCAAACAGTGGACAGACTTTCACAGTTAACTGGGATGGCTTTTTCCATTGATCCAAAGGCCTGAACTTCCCATCTCACCTACTGCTGTCATTTGAGATATGGCTATTTTCACCTTTCAGAGATGGCCTTCTCTTTAGCCACGAGTCAACGCACTGTACATTCAGCTTTTACTAAGAAATTTAAGGTAGTGCCATCAACCAAAATTATTATCTCAATTACTCCACTAAATTTACTTAATTTCCTTGAACAGAGCTAGTCTAATTTACACCATGGAGCAGAATTGATCATGTTTAATGTTTGTGCCATTAACTCAGGACAGAGCCCTGGTGTGCTTGGTGCTTCTTATCACAGTGATGGCATAACCCCCATTTCACAGCAGCTTAGTAGTGAAGTTTGTGATGACAAATACACCTGCACTAACCTTATCATTTCCCTGTGTAAAATCATTGTGACTACTTGCACAGGCAAAGCTGGGCAAGCACTCATTTGCCTGAAGCTGGCCATGGGTGGGCTGTGTGGGCGAGAAGAGGATGATCAGCACCGTGCTGATGAAATGGTGCACTTGTATGACTTAATAAGACGGTATGTAAGCACCAGTAGTGACCTAAAGAAAAGGCTGCACTGACATTCCTACAGATCAGGGAAAAAATACTTTAATCTTGGACTTTTAAGAACTGAATTTGGTCTTCATATTTAGTACAACATCTTTCCAAAGGGAGGTTTCATTTTTTTTGGTATACATGTTCCTGTTACAAGGGAATATTTAACACCATGAGTGCATTACACCTTGAGAGATTTCCCTTCTCCCTGACTATAAGAGCTCTTAAGACTTCTTAATTTCTCAAAGAAACTAATATTTTCAGCAAAACTACCAACCTTACTGCTCTGATCAAAAATGCAGGTCTGCTGGAACAATCATGATAATCACCTCTTAGGAACTGCAGTAAGAAATGAGGAGAAGGTTGTTGATTTAATTAATTATTTCCAAAAAATTCCAGATCCTCCTATGTCCCTATCCTTCATGATTTGGTTTCTATAAAAGCAAGTTTAATAGCAGAATGGAGAATCTGATGTCTCCTAATTTATGTAATGTCAGGAATAATTTAAATTAAATCAGTAGTTCCATGGTCTAGAAGCACGAGCAGAATAAAACTGTGACCATTTGTGCTCTTATGTGTGCAAATGTAGACTTTAGAAACATTTAAGGAAGCCAATGCAGTGTGAAATCATCTGTGCCTTGTATTTGTCTGAACTGTTGAGTATCTACATGGCAAATGAAAATCAAGCAGCGCTATACTGAGAATTATTAACTTTGATAATCTCAGATCTCTTGTTTCAGATCCAGATATGGCCAGCTTTCCAAGAGCTGGAAGTAATTAAGTTTCTATAGTTTACCATGAAGTAGAATTGTGGACAAAAGCCTTCCCTTCTCCAATGATTATACTTGATCTTTTGCTTATAAACATACAGAAAACATACATTCAGCTTTGTGGAGGAACTGGGGATGAGAAAGAAAAACAGGATTCCTTATTGCTTCTAACTCAGCTAAAGCTTCCCACATTATAATTTAAAGAAGCAAAAGAACTGCTCAAAATAAATGGCTCCCCAGTAACCAGGGAGCCTGCTGTTCAACTCTGTGTAGGTTTATTTTTTTCTTCTCTCTCATTTGGAATAAGGGGCACAGAGCAAGAGGCAATATGCTGGATCCTATGTTGTAAGGGCAGCTTCACTGCCAAGAACGGAAGAGTTAAGGACAGATTTAGGCATGTTTCCTTGTACTATTATTGCCCCACCACCCCAAAGTAATTTCATTGATTTCAGAAAGGAAGAATTGTGGAGTGAAATGTTGCTTGGCATTAACAAAGAGAGTGGAATCTGACTTTCTAGATCCTCTGCTTTTAATAGACCTACTTAATTTTGTCTTACAGAACTTTTTCTTTTAAATTCTGACAGCTGTGCTTTGCCTTATGCGTCTTTCAAAAGGCAGAGTGCTAAGCTAGCCGGAGAAAATGCTTCACAAATCTGACATGTTCAAACTATCCGCATCAAAAGATAACTTTTTTATCTTCAATTTATTCCACAAAAAGACTCTGGGGGCTTTATTTCAAAAAATGAAAAATGGGCCAGCAGCAACGGTGGTGTACAGCTCCTATTTATCTGTTTTACAGCTATCAGTTTGATTGCTAGAGTAGCACTGGAGAAACTAGATGCTTTCTGGAACATAGTATAACAAACATTCTATTAATACACAGAGAGAAGTTAAAAGCAGAACGAGAAGCCTGAGATGCCAGATATTTTATTTTATGTACAGTAGAGGATTTGACCCCTGAGATCACTTGAATTTAGTTGCAGTGGGTACTGCTTGTGTGTCAAGGAAAGCAGAGTGGGCTTTTCAGCCACTGTAGCCCACACCTAGGTACATCAGTGCAGCCTACAGTTGGTGTCAGTGTGCATCCACACCTCTGGCTGTGCGCTGTGGGGACAGAGGAGTGAGCACACCGCTCGCTCTGCTGCCCAGGAACAGCAGCCCTGGCACGGGCAGGGGGGCGAGGGCAGCCACTGCTCAGCCAGGGGCACGCTCTCTTTTCCCAAACTTCCTCAGGCTAAATCAAATACACTTTCTAATGGACTGTTACCTGAATTATCTCATAAAAAATTCAACATGTTCTAGGCACCAGAAGCACAATTAAAAAGTCTTCTCTAATAGGAAATCAGGTATTTTTAACAGTCCGTTTCTTTGATCACAACAGTTAATTTAACCACTGCTGTCTGCTTCACATGGGTTGTGATCATTGAAGCTGTTCTATTTTCTGAGCAAAATAGGAAGTGCACGTAGGTACCTCTGCTTCTGTTACAGACACGTTGGAACAGCTTGGGGAAAATTCAAATCTGTCTGATGATCAAGTTACAAGCAGCAATAACAGGATAAAGAAACATGTTTGATGCGTTATTGCAGTTAAGTGAAAGCAAGGGCAGTCATTAGAAGTGATGTGTATCCTGTCCTGCTGCAGCTTTTACAAAAATCAGAGATCAGTTAAAGTCTGTAAGACAACTGATTTTTTTTTAATGTTTTTTTTTCCAACACTAGTTGTGTTTAAGGGATTGCCATCACAAACAATCAGTGGAGACTTAAACAAACTCAAAAAACAGTGAGTAAAATGGGACTTTTATGATATTTGAAAATTTCTCCTTTGTGGTAGAAACTCTAGACTGCACACATGGTGCCTTCAGGACACCAACTGAGAATAAAGCTGCTTTCAGAGGCAGTAAGTGATTTCATTCTATTAATGTCCAGGTGATTTGTGGTGCCCATTACAGCATCACTAATGTGATGGCAAACATTTCCTGGGCATGCCATGTTTTCAATGTTCTGCAGAACATAGTCAGCTCAAGTGCTTGTACAGTGCCTGATTGGAAAAGACAGCCCCTGGGGTTCATTCTTTTCATCAGTCAAATACTAATTCTGAAACAAAAGGGGATCTTTTCATTTCCAAAGATGCTGAAATAAACCTAGTGTAAGGGAGGCAGAAGGACAGCATAAAAGAACCTACAAAGCAGGTGTATCAGTCAATAGAAACAGTCACAGAAATTTTCTATATACTATTCCTTTCATATAACTTTCATCATATGTCTGTTCCTTATTCTTCCTAGTTGAAAAAGCAAGTCAGTGTTTAAAATATGAGTATATATGTGTGTCACCATTTAATTCTATTATAAAAGGCAAGGGCAAAAGAAGGAGGCATATACTTTGAGTAGGAAATCGAGATCCTCTGGCAAATATGAATAAATATGCCTACTGCAGACAGAACCCTTGTGGATTTTGCTTGACCACTGCCTTTCTCCAGGGAAAGTGAGTCAAACTTTGTCTGTCTAGAGCTGAATACAATGTGGGACTAAGCAATCAAAGTGCATCTATTCCTCATTGTTGTGCTCAGTAGAGAGAACGAGGAAGTTATGCCCTGCAGGACTGAAAGAGACAGCTGGTTGCCTTCTCCACAGCTCCCAGCTCTGGTGAGCACTGGGATCCCCTGTGTGATGGCACTTCATTGCTGTCTGTCACCAGGAGAAGCCCAGGCAGGGGCAGCAAACCTGAAGAGCGGGCACTCTCTGCGGCTCAGACTCTTCAGACAGAACTGATAACGGTAAGGAAAATGGCATGGCATCTGCAGGAGGTGATAACAGTGTGTGTGTTGGCTTCAGAAGTCACAAATCAGAGGCAGTGGTGTTACAGCTCCTGAGAGAACTGTACTGCTGGAAAAGCCTGGTTGTGCAGAGGAGCACAGCAAAGCACATCCCTTGCATCTGCCTCTGATGCACAGCGCTGATCTAGAAGGCTCTGATTCCTAGGAGGAGTGCGTAGTGCAAGCTCCATGTAGGTCAGTGTGTAGTGTTTCCTGAGATTTCTCTCTGGAGCATTGCAGCAGGAGTGGTAGCCTGCAACTGCAGATGAGACACAGAGTCAGTAATGCAGTGAATGAAGCTCTGGAGCACAATGAAAACATGAAAAGGGATGAGCAAAACTGCGGGTCACTGAACAATCCTGCTAATTAGCTGTCTTCCTCCTCTTGCCTTACACTATATTTGCTTCCTACTAACAAAGAAAGATTTGGATTCTCTTTTTAGTGGTATAGCAGAAGTAGCTATTGAGGAGCTGGAATAATTATCTAAAAGAATATGATTTTAAAATGAAAATATTATCACTTTATAAACTCAATCAAGATTTGGATTCTATGTAAACCAAGAGAAACTTTAAAAAGGATGATAGGGTAAAATCAATATTGATTATTAGAAGTAAAAGTGCTATAATTGAGGCCATAAAACCTTTTAAGATCCAGCTAAAATTTTCCAGTAAAGCTACAATAAATTATTCCTAAAGAAGTAGAATATTTGCATGGAATTCAATGTCATTATATCAGAGCCTGTTTAATGAAAAAAAAAAAAAGACTATTACTAATTCTGCCTTGTAGGCTATTATAAGGGTAAGATTAGCACAGTTATTTTGGCCAGTTACCTTTACCTACTTATATTTCATTGCATTCTACAAGAATCAACTTTTAAAATCTCTACATGCCTTTAAGATCATACTTTTCATTGCTGCTTGTTTTTCTGCTTCTTAGACCTTTCAGATCTAACATACTAGCTCCCTTATTATAGCCCAGCAAGAGCAAGCCCTTTTAATTTATGGAAGACCCTAATTTTTATAATCTGATATCAGTAGAGGCTGTAAATCTTTTTAATGATAAAATAAATGGAAATCTAACATGGCAGTTTTGTCATCACTTCTTTAATAGTTTCTATCTAGTTTTTTTAGATTTGTGATAAGTAGAATTATGCAAAGAAATAAAATAAAATAATATTGTGAATCTACATTTACCCTGTTAGGGAGGTCACTCACTCATGTATTATTTGAGTTTTACCCCAAAATAACTTGAAGGTCATGGATTTAACTGATAGCATGTACTGGTTCTGTGCTGTTCAGTGGGCTTAGATCCTAGAGCTTTTAACTGCCACCAAATGAGGAAGCAGCCATAACTAAATCACATTATATTTTTCACTTTCAGAAGTCTGTGATTGCTTCCACAAACACAGACTTTTTTATTATACTTGCTTCATAATCAGATAATGCAAAATCAGATCTTCCAGACATGGAGGGGAAATTATCCAGAAGTTGTAGCTGAAAGAGAGCACAATATCCTGACCGTTTCCTCCTTCAAATTGACCACTGACCTATAAAGAGTACCCCTTGGTTTCTATATGAAAGTGAAGGCTTTGCTTTTTAACCTTGAAAGCCCTGTGCTGCCTGAGAACCAAATGTCTGAGAGGCCACTTCTCCTACCTTTGCGAATGGTTAAGATCAGCAAAAGTTCCTCTCTACAAAGGAGAAGAGGCCCCAGGCTGCGCTGAGCATGACTTCTGAACCCTCACTTCCGTGTCTCATCTGAAACAGCTTGGTTCTGGTGGGCTTCATAGGATAGGGAAAAGCTCTATTCTTCAGGATGAGATGTTGATGCTGCTAGATGAATCATTAGTTTAGTTGTCAGGAATTATCCTACTTTGGTAAGCAATGCTTAGAAATATTATTTGATGCAGCTTTCTCTTGTTACAATATGTAGATCATATTATTAATATTTACATTCACTTGGGGGAATTCCATTGTGCAAAGGTAATTATCACAGTGGTTGCTGTGTTGCATTAAACTTTAAACGTGTAGGAGTCCTCTGAAGGAGCACGGTAGTATGATGCTTGTGTACCCAGCCCTGGACAGGAGGATTCCATTTAAGCTAAGCTGAAGGCCTGGGCTCCTTTAGGCTGCTGTTAGCTCTCTGCATCTCACGGGTACCTCTGAACCAGCCATGCCATCATGAGCTATGTGAGCTGGCATGGCCTCACACTGGAGAAGGGTGTTGTACATGAACCTCCCAGTGCACCCACAAAAGCCTTTCCTTGTGCTCTGCTCTCTGCCTAAAGGGCAGCACCGATCCTGTTGTACTAAGCTGCTCACAAAGTGATTACTGGCGGCTTCCAGAATGCACAGAGTGATCTGGGTGGGGATGGAGTTGCTCATCACCATGCAGGCGTGGGCTCCTGTAGGATCATCTGTTGGACTTCACAGTGATGTTTGGGAGAGAAAGGCCTTTGTCTGAAAGCAGGGCCCTGCTGCAGATGGATCTGCACATGGGAGTTTCTCACCACAGCATGTCAAGAGCATGGAATTTTTCACATCAGGTTCTTGTGGTTTCACACCATGAGGTTTGAGCCTAACATGGTTCGGGGAAAAAAGTCAGGATGGGAAACTGGTTGGTGGGTTTCATTAAATTAATTGGTGGTAAGACAGCCTTCTGCTCTGCAGCTCCTGCCATCTGGAACAGCCTTTCTTTATCTCTCTACCTCATTGACTCTCAATCTGATTTCAAATCTCAGCTGAAAACATCTCTCTTCTCCTGTGCATTAAGCCCTGTAAATTCTCTTTTCTGTTATTATTTCTTATTTATCTCTAACGTATTTTCAGATGGGGTGTAAGAGTTGCCACTCGACATCAGGTGAGTGACACCACACTGTTATTCTGATCCACATCAGGACAAGCAGCAGCAGTGCACGTTTTTCTCACTAGAATATTAATAGAGTTAAATTACCCAGATCCATGTCATTTGTGTCACTTAATATGTACATTTCAATTGTTGTTTTAATGAAAGATTTTGCAGGAGGCTTTTATTATTTTTACTTGCAGCACCCTCTCTTTCTTCAAGCAGCTGCCTTAAACAAATTAGAAACTATTCTGAGCATTAAGGACTCCAGATATTACTGGGGGGTTTTGTGTCTCTTGTCCATAACAGGGTATTTCTGCTACAGTGAAAAGTACCACTTTAGGTTATGCACATATCCCAAAATAGAATTCATCTGACAAATTTAGGTTGCTCAGACTGTAAAGCTTGTAGGCTTCCCCACTCAGTGTAAAGGTACCATTACAGAGAGGGTTGAACGGTGTATGTGGTGGTGATGATGATGGCACTTACACACTGCAGAACTTTACAACCAGAACACATGGGAACTGGGGGTGGAGACGGGAAGGAGGTGAAAACAAGCATTCACATTGTGTCTCATAATAAATCAACTATCTCACATTAAATCAGGGTATCTGTGGGAAGGCAACTTCCTAATGGGCACTAAAACCACAATAAACTTCATCATTTCAGTATTAAAAAAGCAAGGACCCAGATTACAGAACAGTTTGTTGCTGTCTGAATAGGTCAAACCCTGAATGGTGGTCATCTGAGTGCCTAACAGGCATCAGTCCAACAGGGATCTGCCGTTAGGAGCATGTGAGGAGTCCAAGCAGTGAGTACAGTGAGTTTATAGGGAGAAGTGACATTTTATTAGAGTAATTGCCATCAGTGAGAAAAAAAGGCAGATTTTTGAGTCCATAAACTTTCCTTTTGGTCTGAAACAGAAACTGTAAATGTCAAAAAGCAATAGCTCATACTGTCCCCATGCTGCTTCTTTCTTGGGAGACTCATGGTGTCTCAAAAGACTGCTAGTGTAGAGACCACAGTGCAGAGATGGTTCCAGGAGTTTGTTTCCCTTGTTCATGGCTCTCCCTCACTCATGTGACAGGATACAAAGATTTTCTGTAACTATAACTTCATGGCAGGCAGTGAGTGCCCACCCCTGCCCCTGTGTATTTCAGATCTGCCACACAACTGAGTCATCCAGCTAGAGCTAAGGTCTTCCACCTTGGAAGCAAGGACAGAATTTAATGGCTTCTCTAATAACATCAGTGATAATAAGATTTAGGTTAAAAGAATATGGGTGTGCAAACCCCACCTGGCTCCCTTTTCTCCCAGAGATAATGGTAACTTCTAGGAAGACCTTCTTTGAAAGTGTCAAGGTATATGAGGTTATTACTAAATGGGCTGTGAACAGATGTTAGGACATTCTGTTATTTCTGTATAAAGTAGCCTTTGTGTGAGAACTATGAATGTGTTTCCTAATCTGGGATTGTCCCAAGCAGTTCAGGACATGTGGTAGGGTAATGTGGAGTGGACCAAAATCACTGATCATAAAACAACTTGAAAAGAAAAATATGTGTGTTTACTGCCAGAGATTACCGAGAGTAAAAACCTGTTTTAAATCAAGAACTGGAGCCATTTCAATTCCTTAAACTAGCTTTGTTTTAGCCTGAAAGTTAGCACTGCTTTTGAATCTGAAGCGTCGGATTTAGCCCCCTGTAAAAGCAAAGTAGCATAATAATTGATATGAAATCATGTTTAGGTACTTTTAAAGATGGGCATCGACACTGTAGGATTATACCTTTTATGTCATATACTTATTTGCTGAATAAATTCTTATAACATTCTAATAGCAACTGGGGCCCTGATCCTACCAGATTTTACACATTCCCTACCTTATTTGAGTTGATTCAAATCGGAATTGAGGGCCCTACCTTGCTAAGCTTCAGGGCCCATTTGCTGCAATTTTCTTCTCTACTGTTCTCTTGAACCTTTTATCTGCAGAAGGTAAAAAAAAGATCTCAGCAGACAGATGGTCACCTTTAAAGTGCAGTCATCTTGGATGATAGCTAGTCTTTTTAAAATTTGCTGCCTGAACTCTTTAATTATTTCTAAGCATGTCGTTCAGATCTCCTTATAGAAGCCAATGGATTTCTGAGAATACTGCACACAAATCTGTTAATTAGCCTCCTGATCATCCTCGATCAAGGCAATATTGCAAGTTGAATTTTATGGAGCATTATTTTAGGAGTGTTTTGTCATGGTTGGTCATTTCCTAATACTTAGAAGTGCTTCAGTCAATAACTGTGGGGATATGTCTGCTGTGAAGAGACATCTGTTTACTCAATAGATCTTTTTATTTAATTTTTAATAGAGCTTTTCTAATTTGGCTTGACCATTTGTTGTTAATGTATTTATAATGATTACAGTAGCTATAATTCATATCTAATGATTTTTCTAAATCTATAAATATTATTTATTAAAAGATAAAAAGTCGATATTTCTTGTAGCAGCCATTACAAAATAGTCAGCTGTTGCAAAATGAAATAAATATATTTCACGCCTGTGCTGCAAAAGATCAGAAAGATAAACCAAAAGAAGCCTTTTTGATACCAATGGATTTATGTTATATACCTACTCAAATAATGGTGAGTAGAATTTGGTCCTTACTGTACTATTGCAGCACAGCTAAATTTCTGCACTGCATATTTAAAAAAGCACACTAGAATTTAGTGGTTTGTAAAAAAAAAAAAATCTATAAAAGTGAAGCTGATTTTACCAATTTTATAAAGCAACTTGAGATACAAAGAGCCAGACCCTGCTGCCTGCTAGCCTGCTGTAGTTCAGTGGTTAGCAGAGTGGTCTGTAAGAAGGTCTGGGATGAATTCTGCTGTCAGTTACACGTTTGTGCATTTGGAGTAAGTCTAAGGAAGTTAGTGCAATTTAAAACTGCAAATAAATATAGGCTCAAAATCAATTCTTCACTTACCTGCCAAAATTGAGTTCAGGGTTTGACATACACAGCACTTTTTCCATCTAAAGAATTCATAGCACTTTACAAAGGTGAATTAATATTACCCCCACTTAAAAAGCTGAGAGACTAAGACAGACAAGTGTGTTGGACAGAATCCATGGCAGACTGGGCTAGAGATTGAAGAAGCTGTGTTTTCAGATCCAGGGGATAGATTTGTTTCCTCACTCCTGTACCTGAATTCTGAAAGAACACTGTGAAGATTAGGAAGAAATACCTATAATATGGGGACATTGTCTTTTCTTTCTTAGCATGATAGGTTTTTAATCAGTTCTACACAAAAGGATAATAAATGTGTGTCAAAGGAGAATAAGTGTGTGACTTTTTCACCCAGGTAATTTTTTTTGGTTTACAGATAATGCGCCCCAACAGTTATCCCCCAGGTACTGAGTTGGTCAGTGATGAACTACAGCCCAGACTGGTAGGAGACCTACTGAGTATGCAGGTAAATGTAATTCTGCCCTGAGTGAACCTGTACACCTGGGCGCTGTTGTGTCAGCAGAGCTGGATGGGAAGCAGGCAGCTTGATGGAAGCCTGTTTGTCATGGACTGATGGGGAGTCCAACAGGGGCTGCTACGTCGTGCTATGTGAGTACCACAGGATGTGGTCAGTCTCCTCTGAAAGCTGTCAGAAGGCGGCAACCTCACGGGGATTTTACCCTGTAGAGTACATTTGCTTGCATCAGACCTTAGTTCTTAGGTGAAGGTTTCTCCATCTTATGTGACATTTTGGTTGCTTGAACAGACTGAGACATTCCTGTCCTTTTTTAAAATCCCCAAGCTGCCATCAGTAGCTGAAGCAAACCTGGCCCCTCTAAACCACCGGTCTGCACTGCTGTTCTGAGTTCATCTATCATGAGGTCAAGCACTAGTAAGGTATAAAGCACAGCTTTACAAGATAAGCAGTTCTTGTAGATTAGGATCGTCATTTCATGTATCAATACCAATCCACATGTCAGCAAGTAATATTTTTTATTTTCAGCAATTTCACTTGATACTTTTCTGTAGTAGTTAAGCTTTTCCAGTAGGGTGCTAACTCGATTATTCCCACATTACAAAGGGTAGCTGCAGAGATTATTTCTTAATTTATATTAAACTAAGCTGTAGCACAAACTGCATAGTTTCTAGTGATTGGTAGTTATGCTGTAGAGCAACGACATAGGGGTCTCCATAACAACATCCAAGTCAGCCTCAGAAACCTTGTATCAACAGAAAAAGTCTTTTTCCACGGGCTCCCATACCAGCCTCAGCAAACCCCACCTGCCCTGACCCCGTCTCACCTATTATCAACACAGATGTTCAGGCAGCTTCACCCATCACAGATAATCATTTACAAATATTTTTGTCATCTGATTGCTCAAGATTAGTTATACAACAGAGTCACCTCGCTGCAAAGAAAATGCATGAATTCGTACAGGTTCAGGCAAGTTCTGCAATCAGGTGACCGCTCAGAAATACAGTACTCTGTATTAGATCATTGACTATCATGGGGAAACAGAATTTACCTTCTATTTTATTTTAATGCATGCTAACAGATGCATTAGAAAATACAGCCTGAAATCTAATTGCCTTACACCTGGAAAAATAACAACACATACCTGGTATTTCTGGAATTACACTGTTGTTGTTAACAACAGAAGATTAAGGTAGACAGCCATCATTGCACTTGGATAAGCCATCCTTGCTTAATGTGTGCTACCACTGTTTGATCAGGTCTGAGGACTGCTTTAGGCTGGTGGAGGAGCACTGCACAGTGACTAGCAGGTGATCTGGGAACAGACCTGGGCAGAGGTAAAGAAGAAGAGCAAGGAGGGCAGAAAGAGAAGACAGTCTGGGTAGGGCCAGGAGGAGGAACTGCAGAGTCTGTGACAGTGCAAAAAGGTCTGAAAGAGGAACATTTATTGGGTGTTTTTATTCATTCAGCCTCACTTACATTCTTTTGCATTTTCTCCCTATGATCATTTTTTGCATTTAATTTGCCTTGACGTGAAGTCAGCTGTATGTGCAGACCTCTGTAGTAACTTTGTGGTTACTACACAGGGAAAGGGTCAGAATTACATGACACAGTGCTACTACAGCCAAATACAGCTCACCTATTAGTTTCTTGCCAATATTAATCCACAAATTGAAACATTCTTGAAAAATTGCTAAGTCATTACAAGAGATAGATATGACTGTCTGGAATCTAATCAGCCTATGGACAACCATAGGCTGAAATGGGAAAGCAGAACATAACATACTGAAGGCAAGACAGCGACCCTAGATCCTGTGGTGGAAATAATTGGTCAACCTGGTGAGAAAGAGAAATTGTTTCAGAAGAACTAAAACCACTCAACAAACAATGGTGAAATCTGATGAAGGTGGTAATTTGAAGGATGCAAAAGCACACTGTAAAAATAAAAAAATAAAATCTAAAATAAATAAAACAAGACAAAACAATACAAAGAAGTGATGGGCAAAATTAAATTCTGGGACACTTTTTGTGAACTTGATTTTTCCCTTTGAATTTGACAAAGACCAGAAAAACAATGGGAAATAGAGCATAGGCTTCTCTAACTTCACTAAGGAAGTTATCTGATGTTATCTTTAGTAATCCTAAGAAAATCAAAGTTGATTTCATTTAGCTATTGTTTGTTGTGAGGTTTATGAAATAATATAATTCATCTCTAGACAATAACTAATTATTACTTGATTACTGAGAAATAAGTCAACAAAGATATTTTCCTGTTTACATTCTTATCAGACTGTATCAAGACCATCTGTATTTTCAAGTCCTGTATCCCAAGGGATAAATAATTTGTGTTGTTCATTGAGTATAGGCATGCAAACATGTCATTTGGATTTGATGCACGTTTACGAAGCCAGGGCTAGAAACCTTAAAAGGGAAAATAAGCATTAACATACAGGAAGAAAAGCTTAAACACACAGTCACAGAAGAGAGAAAAGTAAATACTTCAGTGAAATGATTCTGCAAAACTGTTGTACTGGTTGTACTGTATCACTGTTTGTATTTGGAAACTCTTCCAGGTGTTGCCATTCCTATTTGCCGCTGATTTTCTTGCAGATATCCACCCCAAGATTGGGGGGCGGGGGTGTATGTCTGCATTCATGTGGGAGAACTGCTTTGCTCACAGCAGTCACAAATTGCCCAAGCTGCAGAATTCAAATCTGGATCTGGGAGGGGAATGTACAGCTATATAAACCGGACAGTGAAAATTTCAGAGCAGGCTCACAGCTGATGAATGGCAAGACGCTTGCTTTCTGTGGCCCTCAGCAAGCCGACTGTTTTCACTTCCACATCTCTCAGTCTCCACTCCTTCAGACACTGCTCTTTGCTGAACTTTTTGCCACAACTGGAAAGATTTTGTCCTTCCCAGCAAGCTGGGATTCTCAAACTCCAAGCTCATTTCCTCTCTGCCACTGTTTTCAAATCCCACCCTTGTCCTTTTGCTCTCACATAGTGCTGGAATGATGGTGGTAGTGATGTGAGTACTTTCTAGTGCAGCTCTGGTGGGTTGGGTTTTTTCCTTCTTTTCCTTTCCCTGATTTTCCTGGCTTCAGTAAAGGATGTCTCAGGAAAAGGCAGAGTGTGCTGGGGGACAGATGTGTGGGAAACGAAGGCAGGCAGAGCTACCAGGGGGCAAGCCTTGCCCCACCTCGCACAGGCAGGAGCTGCCCCTTTCCTGAGCCTCCCCTAAACCTTCAGGAATCACATCCCCAAGTCAGCAGAGTGCCCAGTGTTCGCTCTACGAAAGACACTGCAAAATATTTTTCAAGTGCTACCTCTTGCAAGAGTCAGAAGTGTGAGAGGCTGCTGAAGGTTACCAAGCTTCCATTTCATCTATTTTTGTTCTGACTGCAGCTTTATTGTGATCCTTTGTTCTATGGCTAAATTTTTCAAAGTCTCCTAGCATAATAGGATCTGCCATATTTTGGCACTACCCAGTACAAACCAGTAGTTAATAAACTGTTCTGACTGGACTGAAGACTGCCTATACACATCTTTGTATATGACAGAATTCCCATGTCGTCCGTCCGTGTGTGTCCCCCATACCCATGGGGGTGCAATCATGGCTCTCTAGGAGCCAGCCAAAATGACTTGTTTGTATCTGCTGATCTTTGGTTTGATGACAGTGTTCATCTGTTTAATGATATCATGGTGTCTGTGAAGCTTAGATAGGAAATGGCTGAGTATGTCTTTTCACTTTCACAGTGCCCAAAATACAAGAACTATTCTTGAGTTGTGCCTTACACAAGCTACAGTATGTTAAAAACAGCTAATTCAAAATGGAGTGAAATACCCTTTTTATCTGGCGGAGCAATAAGGCTCAGTTGAGTAAAAACCCTTGGAGGGCTAGTGGGAGATTATGTGTCCTGAAGAAGTAACAGGCTTCCTTGTGGCAGTGAGAGCTAGTGTGCTGATCACTGCAGAGGCTTGATTAATGGAGTGATTAAAGCAGCAGAGGGTTAGTGCTCTGGCAGCTGGGGCATAGGAAATGGGCATGGAAACTACTGGGAGAGGGGAAATACACAGCTCCAGAATCACAGGGCTGACTTGCCCTAGCAAACACTTTGATGTTGGAGGTGGGGAAGGATGAAACACATCAGGCAAAAAAAGAAAAAAAAAAACCCAAACCCTCCCACCACCCCTTCCCCCCTTCCCAGCCTTATGCTTACAAGGGAAAGCCCCTGACTTTTGGCTCACTTAGCAGAAGGCAATAAAGCTTCCTATTACGAGGCTTCCTCTGATGTATCGTAACTGGTCTCAGGCTCCAGAAATCTGATCCCTTGGAACAAAACTTACAGTAGATGCTAATAGAGTCTCTAGCCCGGTAATGCTACACACAACACCCTGCATGGGCCCAGAAAAACTTCTAATTGAGTCACGTCCTTTGTTCTTCATCCTTCAAACTCCCTGGCTTGCTTCTTTTTCCTAGGTTACTTCACTTTTAAACAGACGTGAGCCAAATTCAGACTACTCATGCCCAAGGAACAAATTCCACCAGAGCTACAGGCTAGGAGTCAACTTCTTTCTTTGGGCCCTTTGCAATGGCAACAAATCTATCTTTGCTTTTTTGAGTTGGTCTCAGTAAAGATAAGGATCATCTGCAGAGCTGGAACCTGCATCTGGAGTCAAAATTCCCAAGGCTGAAAGGGTTATTAGATCAGATGTCTGGGAATGGAGCCCTTCTTCTTTGCCTTAGACATCTGATCTAAAACAACTTCAAACTTGTAACTCCTTTCAGATTAACCTCAGCTGTGAGAGGCCTGGGGATTCACATTCTTGGCTTACCAGTAAGCCTTCCCCATGCCTCACATCACCAGAGTCGGTTAGAAATACTTTCTTTATTAACTTTCAGCTCCTGTCTCATGCACGAAGGTTAATAGCCAAGAATATCCTCAGAGAAGGTACCTTGTATTTAATAAATGAAGACCGGGATGGGGCATGAGAGGGGGAGCTGACTTCGCCATCAGCCCGCTAGAGGGTAGCTCCCCACAGACGGACGCTGAGAGCTCCCGCACAGCCCCCGCGCACCGGGCTCGCCTGCGCTTCGCTTGCCGTGACAAAGCAGCATTAACAGCCTTTCTCGCCTCCTGTTACCCTCAGTGAGCTCCAATTTCTAATTTAATAACCACAACAAGAACATCAAAATTCCATAACGACTCTCCTAGAGAAAGACAGGAAAAATTGTGCCCAGGAACAGTGTGCAACTGAAATTGTTAGACCTTTAAACAATAGACAAATGGCCACTAAACAATGGCATTTTAATATATAACCTGAATTAACAAGTTCAAGTCCCCTCATTTTATATCCCCGATATATTATTTAGCGGTATTTGTGGGCTACAAACATTGATATGAAGCGGGTAGTTCGTGTGCATTATGTGGGAAGCATCTACATTATATATAATGCATAAAGAAATCTACACAGCCTTCAGCGTGCCAGCTGTTTCTGTTTATGACACTGAGTTATTCATGAAATCCAGGAAGACATTTTGTAGTAAAATACGCTACCTGCTTGCTTTTAAACTGCTGGAGCTGTCTGTCCAGCCAGCTAAATAATTAAGGGAGCGATGCAAAATTAAATATCACATTTCAATCCACCTTTTCCCTTCATCAATCCTTTCTTGTAAGAGGAGCCAGGAACTAGAGAAAAATATGGCTCACAGGGGCTGTTTAGGTGTTGCTATCGTATGTACAGAAGGTAAAGAGAATGATAATATGCCTTTCCTGTCTGTAATAGTGTTCACTGTAGCAAACCTTCCTGCTTGTTACAGTAGAGTAAATGGGGTGTTTAATTTGGGATTCAGTGTAGTCTGGAGTCAAGGTGCAGCAGTTTTATTACAGAATACAATTTTATTGGAGGCTGAAGATTTAAATTCCACCGTACACACGCATATACATATATATACATATACATGGAAGTTCTGCTTTGCAGCTACAAGCTAATAGACGCACACAGAGTTCTTGTATGTTAATCATGCTCTCTGATTTTCCAGTTTGAAGGAACCAAGGAATTATGACATATTTCTGCATTTTCCAGTGCACTGAGAAACCTTGTTAGAATGCAGTCTCCTCCAGCCATCAAGAAAAGAAAACACATGCACGCATTCAAAAGGAGCAAGTGCTATTTTTCATTTCCTCTTTAGATTTCTGACAGTACCTGCAATGTCTCCAGTTCATGACCCCCAGAAAGAAGCTTTTGGGTTTGGAAAATATTTTCTTTGTTTAGCTTTTTGCCAGCAAACAGCGGCGTAGCTGCTTCCCCCAGAAAGGTGTTTAGATTGTGTAATCGCTTCTCCTTTATTTAATCTAAATCTTAAGACAGAAGTCTTTCAATAGAATGATTTTCTGGCAAGGCCACGATATGATGTACATATTTGGAAATCAAATTATTTAGAATTATGACCCTGTCATCAAAATAAGCCATTGTGAAATGCACTGCTAGCTCTCCAAACAGATTGTATGGGAAAAATTGGATAACACTTGGCTTGAGCGCTTAAAAGTCGGTAAAATCAAAACACTGGGGACCGTTTCATTTCATTTTCGTCAAAATAGCGGCCCACCTCCACCCGGGCGGGGGCCGGGGGCGCGGGGAGCGGCGGGGCCTGGGGGGAGCGGCGGGGCCTGCGGGGAGCCGCGGCCCGGCCCGGCCGCGCAGCCGCCAGGTGGTGCCCGCCGTTTAAGGACATCTGCCCGCTCCTTTCTGTCCCAAAGATCCGGAGAGATAAATAACATCCGAGCACGAATCGTGGCGCAGACAGGATATTTAACACCCGCAGCTCAAAAAAACGTAAAGCTTTTACCTACCCCGGCACAATAAACCTGGCTTTAAGAGCCTTGTTATTCCTAGATTTAATAGCTTAGCCGTTTTTTATTTTTCTATTTACAACCCTTGCAAACCAAAGAGAGAAAAATAATATTGTTGCGTAGACCATAAATACTGTTGCTGCGGATCTATTTTATCCGGGGGAGGAGGGGGACTACACATAGCGTCTCAACTGCTAGCATATTTGTGTATCGCGGTGGTTCCTGGCACGCTGTGAGGTGCTTTTGCTAACACACTATACAGGAGCTGCATACCTGGGTGAAAGGAAATTATTTCTTCACAGGCAAAAGAGGATGCTCATCCTGCTGTGGGTAATCACAGGCAATTTCCATTTTGTTAGCATTTTCCTAATGCTTTTTTTGTGGTGCTGTGTGATATCTAGCCAGTGGTAGCCCAAGGTCACTGCCTGCTTTGGCTGCTATTTTGCCAGCAACATATTTACACTGAAGTGTGGGATAACCTGTCTGTATCCAACTATTAAAAAAAAAAGTAAAAATAGGCTGAACACATCTCTTGTGGAAGAGAGATACTGACAGTCCGTGTATTAACTCCTTCACTTGTGTGTGGACATAGCTTTAGAATGAGCTAACGCCTACATCTTGCCAATGACCTCAACCTTGATCTGGAGGGACCATTTATTCACAAGCAAAACATTCATTCTCCATACAAACTGGTCCTGGGACTTCTGCCTGTGTGACATTTGGTCCTCTATTAATACACACACAAGACACAAAATTACTGTGATTTTGTCCTCTTACCATGTGGGGTTGTATGTCATGCACGCAGCACTGCAGCTACTCCTGAGGAACTTTAAATTAGAAATCAGCGTTTAGTGGCTTTGTAGATCTCACAGAGGAATTACGGGCAGTCCTGAGGCGACCGAGGGCTGTGAAAGCACAGAGAGACAGGCACAAAGGCAAGCACCAGTGAGAGAAGCCGACCTTTTTCAGCCGGGGCAAGGGTATTTTTCATGACCGCACAACGAAGTGTATTGCAGATCCCTGTTCATCAAAATCATAGGAGCCACCATTTTGCAGTCCACACGCAACAGCGATAAAATGGTGGTTCAGACGGGCTAGCACACGCGACTCAGCGGCAGAGTTCCTATGCGCACTCAACAGCCCAGCTCTTTTTTTAATTATTATGAAAAGGCAATAGATTTTAGATTAGGAATGAGGCAGGAAATGAGGGGAAAATCCAATGTGCATCTGGAAAACACACAGGGTAAAAATTAACCTTGAAGCTCAAAGAAAACAATGTATGTATACATGTGAAAACAGTCTCCATATGAATTTTCTAATAACTGTAAGGTGTATCTCGGTCTTAAAACTTGTAACTTTAAGAAGATTTAACACAATAGGTGCTGTTGTGATGCTGCAGAAGCCAATGAAGTATTTTAAAAAATAAAACCATATAGCAGAAATAATTACATTCAACTCTGAGGAGAAATTAGCCTGGCACTGCAAATGATGAACCTTTCTTTATAAGAAGGGGACTTTTTAATATGATGATTTGGCAATTTGGAGGGATGGTTATTTTCATTTTAACAGGCCTCTGCTTAGTGTATGTCCCCTTGGGGATGTAATGAAGGTTAACAACTTACACGTGGGGAGAAGGGATTTTAGTGATTAGAGAAATTGCAGGCTCCAGTTTATGTGAGTGTGTATGTGACAGAGAGAGCGAGAGAGATTCCTCTCCATTTCAGACACTGCTGCACAAGATGTGTGTACATGTGAAACATTTCTGGGGAAACCCCGCGTGTAATGTAGATAGGAGTCCACCAGGGGCTGAACCACACGTGGAATACTGGCCTCTGGACTCCTCACTGGTGTAAGATCAGGTGTCAAAGCAGAGAGGGATAGGCCACTTCCAACAGCGCAGCAGCATGGTCTATCTTACCCAAGGTCTTGCCTTGACAAAACAATGTAGATCATGTATTGGGCTCAAGCAGTCACAATGGGCAACTCAAAGAGGCAGGATTTATTCTCTTTCTTGTCTCTAACCCAGTAATGTTTTTCTGTCAACCTTCTCGTGTACTCCATCTAAACTGAATTCAGAGCTCAGGAGAGGCTCCAGCTAAATTTTTTTTCTGTAACATTTCACTTTATAAGATTTGTTATTAAATTACTTTATAATTTATTTGGTATTAAACAGCATATCAGAACTCTCCTTTCAACCAAAACCAGCTGTCCGCTTACATTTCTGTACATTCTTGACCCAGTGTGACAATTACCAGGGGAAAAACATCCCTTTACAATATTGAATGCAGTCCTGGACATTCAACAATATTCATTGGCCTATATAATTTAAACAAGAGCAGTTTGTTAGCCTAATAAATCCAAGATTTGGGCTGAGAAATAAAGGTGCTGTCAATAACCCTTTAGCCAGATAATAGAAAGGGGATTATGTGATTATTCTGTCAAAAAATTAGGTTTCATGCTTTTAATTGGCATCATATCCTGTCATGAGTCTGTAGGCTTTAAATCACAGTCCACCATGTTAGAGTGAGAAGGAAACCTAATAGTAAATCCTTTCATCCCAGAGCCTGTAGGGTTTTTATGTGAAGTCCTAATTTCTGTTAAAATACTTCCAAAGAAAGACAACAGGAAACAGTAAACATGGCAACACCACAAATATACTTTTCTGATGCACTATTTCTGTCAGCGTTCAAAGAATAAGTTGTACGGGCTGGAAAGGAAACTGCTGTATCATTAAAAGCCAAGCAGGCTCAAACAGCCGCCCTTTTGTAAAATGGCCCCCCTCCCCACCGTCTCTCATAAATCTTGTTTCAAACTGGGCTAAAGCCATGGATTGACTTTGCCTCTTGCAGTAATGGCTTGAAACTGTTGTGCATCACAGTTCTGCGTTCAAAGGGAATCGGGAGTATTTAAAAACAACTTCTGGTGCAGGGCGCAATTATAACTGACAGCCAGATGTCTGCCCTGTCTGGTACAGCAAGCCTAGAAGAGATTGCAAATGGTCTTGAGACCTTTGGATCTAAACAGCGCGTCCGAGTGAGTGATACACAGATAAACAACAATACCACAAATCACTGACACCAGCCGAGGGGTTGCTGGTACTGATAAAGATTTTAGATGTCGGGAAGCGGCTGACCCTTCTGCCCTCCCCCCTCTTATTTTTTTACTGTGCCAAAAACAAAGTATGTTAGTGGAAAAAGGACTCAGCCCGCAAAGTGTGTTTATAGATCCACTGCCAGAAGTTCATCTTGTGAGAAAAGTCCCATAAGTGATTGTTTAGTTTACAAAAGTTAACTGGACTGTAGAGAAAGATATTTGATACTTTGATTAAATTTAACATCTGGAACATTCATGGCAACTTCTGTAATGCGGGGGGTTCCCCAGGTGTATTACCTACTGAAAACATTTCTAAATGGACTAACACTGAAAACGGACCCTCTTCTCTTCACGGTCTGATTTGATTATTACACATATGAAGCACAGCTTTGATGCCAAAATACGTTTCTTATAGTATTGTTAGGAATTTTTAGAGATCTGTCTCTTCACACAGCATCCTATTTTAGGTATCTCTAGTGAGGCATGTACACACACCTACTGACTGGGTGAGTGCAGGCTTATGTG
Source organism: Gallinula chloropus (assembly GCF_964237585.1). Taxonomy (NCBI): domain Eukaryota; kingdom Metazoa; phylum Chordata; class Aves; order Gruiformes; family Rallidae; genus Gallinula; species Gallinula chloropus. Next base: position 24,116,545 of record NC_140090.1, on the reverse strand, counting down.
GGAGTTCACTGAAAATTGTACAAAGCTTTTGGGAAATGAACAGAAATCACTTACCTTCACATCCTTTACTAACGTGAGACCAACCAACTCAAAGGCTTTAGAAGTTACTGAAAAGCTTTCACTGATTTTCCATGGGCAGTGGATCAGGCCCTACCTGGCTCTGGTGACATTTTTAAAAGAAGGTGCTGTTAAACCGACATAAATGCATACAGTGTTAGCCTGTGGGGAAATGGCGGGAGAGTGTTTGCTCAGTAACAATTTGAAGCAATGAAGACATGCAAATAACGTGAACAAAACATAGACTAATTTCTCAGACACTTTGAAAATAAGTATCATATTTGATTTGCCTTTACGACCACCTTCTTCCTGTGATATTGTTACTGGCTTTTTAAAATATCTTACAGATAAAAATTTTATCTGCTTTGAATTACCTTGCGTTTTGTAACAGGGTTTAGTAGAATTATTTTTTTTATAAAAAAAAAGAGCAGAAGCTGTCCAGAAGACATCTTTTTCTTACATCCCAGTGAGAAAATTCACTGCATCACTTTATCACAGGTCTTCAGTGTGTCACAAAGGCAGGTCTATGCAATATCGTTCGAATGAAAGATAAGGGATTCCATAATACAAAGATGTCATCAGTGATGGGAAAATTCCAATTTTGAAAGAGGACCCCATTCCAAATATCAAGCTTGAAGGATTTAGTATCTTGAAACATTTTTCAGGTTGGTTCAATGTCATTGTGATAAAAAGGATGTCACTTAAATCACAGAAACCTGATGTGCAAAGTTGTCCCGCCAGATGAATTGCCAAAACTTTTATTCACACACAACTCATTTCAACTAGTCTAAAAACTGACCAGAAGGATGACCAAAACTTTACTTGGTGGACTCCATTCCCTCGCTGGCTCTGTACCCCTCCTGCTTGACTCCATCCCACAACAGGCTCTGCTTGTTTGGCCATCACCATTTGGGGCTCTGCTGCAGCTGCCCCGTTCAATGCACACTGCTGGAAACTTCTCACTTTATGGGCAATAATTCTGAAAAAAAAATACTGTTCTTATTCCTCGGGCATGAGAGACTTGAGCCAAGATGTGTGAACAGTGTGAGCAACTAGAAACACAGTTCTTCACTGAAGTTCCTGTAGAAGGCAGGGGTACCCCTCATCCATATTGGCACAGTGCAGGTATTGACACAGGCAGCTTTCCCTGCGAAGGAGCCGCAGCAGCCAGGCTGGCCGGTGGAGCACCAGCTCCAGCACTGCTGTGCTGCACTGCAGGCTGTGGTGCAGACAGGACCTGGCACACCTTCACACCAAGAGAAAAGCTCCTGAGCTCACACTATGCACCAAGAAACTGCAGCATTAGTAGAAGCGTTAAAACATTGCAAAACACATCTTTTTTAAGCATGAGTGAAGATAAAGGCCATAGAACTCCCCAAGGAAAACAAAAGAATTGCCAGGAGCATGGATGAGAGAGGAGACACTGTCAGGTTTCAATCTTCTGTGAAGAGCCAGATCACATAGAGGGAGGGTCCTAATGAAGTCTGCAGAATAATTTGTGGGAGGCTCAAGGAAGCCTCTGGAGTCTTCTCTAAATCAAGCTAGCACATGAACAAGTGTTGAGTTTTAAGCATTCCAGCTTCTCCTTCAAATATGTCATTTTAATAAGCTTTGAATGGTCACATAGCCCAAATCCATTTTGTAGTGTTGAATTTTATTTTGCTTGTAATATTTTTTAAAGCTAATGATTACCGTATAATATTATGTACGGGACTCTTTTTGGAGACAGTCTTTATTTACATGAGAAACTTTTAAAGAGCTACTGCCAGCATAACATATTCCCTGTCACAGCGCTTCCAAATGGTATTTTAAGAACCTGGTAATTCTCATCGATATGGGAGATATAAATATCTCCTCACCCTTGCCTCAGAGTGCATCAGGGAAGCAATGCACACAGATCAAGAGGGAGAAAAAGCCTGCAAGTCGTAAAAGGGTTCCCTCTCCCCTGCAAACCATCCCAGCAGTATGGCTGGGGCTGCATAAGGAGAGAAGGAGAAGCAACATTGTCTGAGAGACCAGGGTGGGCTGCAGGCAATCTCCACAATGCTCTGGTGTTACTGTAGCTGCTCCTGGCACCCCCTTGCCCGTGAGACCTGTGTGTTGTGAACCCTCCCTGCAGAGGCTCATTCCCCTCACAGCATCGTGTTTTACACAGGAAGGTGTGGGCAGTTACCTGCTATGCTGAAGGGATGGGCTGTAACCTGTGGGGTATGACTGCATCTTCTTTCTTTGCCATTCGAATCTGTGAAGCCATGGAAATATAATTTAAACTCATGGGAATATTTTAGGCAGGTAAGGATGAAATTGCTCACATTCCATGAGCACAGAGCACCTAGTGAGATTTCCCTAGGGACCTAAATACTTTCAAGCCAAGTGCCTCAATTTCTCCTCTGGAAAATGATTATGAAGATAATTCTGTCCCCAGCAGGTTGCATGGTGCTGCCCTCAGTAGTAACCAGAGCAGCACTTGGGCTGCCAGAGGCTTCCCAGCTCTGGAAGCACTCTTGCCCTGTTTGTTGCTCATGCCATGCCTCGCATGCAGAAGGCAAAGGGCAGGTACAGGGGAGTTAAACAGCAAAACAGCCCCTAATCCCTCAGTGTTCAGCAGGATGAGTACAGCAGCTTGGTAGGACTTTCCTTTATAAGGTGGGAAGTTCTTCAGTTGGGTTTGCTGTTTATAATTCCTCTGGCTGAGAGCTGCACCTCGGGTTCCTTGCAGTTACTCTGAGTCGGGCATTTCAAGGCGGTCACGTTACACTCTGTTTCTGTATTACTGTGGTTACAGTTAATAAAGTTGTCTCCATAAGTTACCAGGAAACAGACAAGAAAGAAATGTTAACGTTTTCTTGAGAACTAATTATGAGATATATATACACATATATGTTTGTGTATATATATATAGTGCAAATAAAGGAAAATTAAATAGGACTAAGCCAAAATACAAAGTAATAAAGAATGTGAAACAATTCCATAGCTACCACTCATCTTAAGAACTTAAACAACATTGCATTATAAGTGCTAACTACATTCCTAAGCAGGAAAGCAAATCCCAAGCTCTGTCTTGAGTACTGTAAATGCTATCCCTTTCTGGTCAGCAATAAAACCCAGAGTCTGGAGCTACTGCTTACTCCTCAAGAAGGGTTTCAAAATTACCACGCTCATCAGAGGAATCTGTGAGGCAGTTTGTACTTCAGATTAGAGTTCAGAAAGAAAAATCCAAGGACGTGGGTAGTATTGAGCTAGATAGGAGTTTCATTGATTGAATAATCTATAGCTGCAAAAAGTACAGCTATTTTTCTACCAAGTTTCACTTATCTGACTTTCTTGTGAGGAAAGCTTTTATGGGGTGCATCTATCAGTTTGGACACAGAGGCACAATGATCATTGGCGTATGTCCATTAAACTACAATAAAACTACAATACAGGTAGCATTTCAACTGTCTTATTTTTATATACTTCAAGTTTATATCATTATCTTCATGTACTCTCATCCTTTTATGCATCTGCAGTATGCTAATCTACATGTGTTTTTCTCAATTTGGTGACCTAGTCAGGATCTCCAGCCTCATTCCCAAGCCAGTAACCCCCCAAACTTCAGGAATTTTAATAAAAATTCATGAGACAGGTTAATTCAACTGTTATTTTCTCTCTTCCCTTGGGTTCCTTGGTGCGCCATCACTGGAAGTCCTATCTTGGAAGACCCATCACCTAGGCATTCAGCACTCATTTGGAAGGTGATGTATGTGTGTTCAAGTCCCCACTTGGATTTATAGAGAAGAGATTGGTTTGTGGTTATCAAGCAAATGATTTCTGTGGCTTCATCATCAACTTTAAATTTGGTTTCAGACATTTGAACAGGATTTAGCTGTACAAATCCTGCTCTAATCCATAGGAGTTCGGTGGCTTAAGCCCAAATGGCTCCCACAGAACATCTTGTCTTCATTAATCATAGACTTTCTGGATTGATTAATTTATTGTTTTCATAGTTGTTTTATAAAAAGACTTATTCCCTATGTCTCTAACAGCATCGTCTGGCTGTCCTTGGTGGAGGTGAATGTCCCTCCCCGCATAACTGACCTAACAGTGCCCACTGGGGTCTGAGAGACCTCTCCTGGGGCTGGCATTTGGGCATGCTGGGGACAGGGCCATGCTTCTCCCTTAAACTATTCCACCGAGGTTGGCCTCTTTCAGCCAGGACAATCTTGCCAGCCTTCCACACCTCACCTGGGTGCCAGGCCAGGTCCAATTACTGAACCAGCCTCTCAGTTTCCACGAGGGCATGAATGGTGTATTTGCTTCCTCAGGCCTTTTCTGATGCTCCAGGAAAAGAACTGAAGCCCCCAGGAAAGAGTTAAGTTAGGAAGGTTTCATTGATTAAATAATTGGTGGCATGTTTACATATTTATATTCAAGGCATTTCTGAGTTTGCTCTTTCTCTCTAAAGAACAATAGCAAACACTCCTCTTCCAGGGTTAACAGTTTCCAGTCCATCACTTCTTTCATCACATCATTTCATCCTGCAGGTTTCCAGTTTGATGGCTGTTAAAGGTTTAAGAAGTTTAAATTGACCTTGACCTGCAAACGTATGATTTACAGTACGTTATATTGTTCTGGAAAAACAAAACTTCTGTCCTGAAGCTAAACTGCATTTTATGATTTATAGCACTTCTCCTGGGCCAGGTTCTGGTGTATTTACTAACACTGCACGTTATTTTAACTCCTCCAGAAGCCCCATTGATTTCGGAGGCACTCTTCCAAGGGTGAGGCAGATTCACAATATGAATAAATTACCGACATGTGGTCCACTTATACATTGTCAGCATTTCGAAGCTAAATTCTTTGATCACTTCTAACCTTGTCTTCAGGTCTGTTTGTAAAGTCTTTGCAAATTATTCAAATGTATTTTTAAAGTACACAGATAGTCCCTGTTTTCTTTAAAAGAAATCCCTATTGGCAGTATCACGAGATACCTTGGAATAAGCTGCACGTGTTTGTGCTGGAAGAAGAAAGTCCTTCCTTCTACCTCAGAAATTGTCAAATGCCTTCTAGTTGCAGGCTGTAATGGGGCAGGTTTTAAATCACAGCGAATTGAACGGAATTAAGTGTAAAATGAAAGAATATCTGCCTGGTGTCCCTGTGAAGCTCAGAACAGTGTGTGTTAGAGAGACATCGAAGTGTTCCTGGTATCATTGCTGCCTTTTATCTTTTTTGGCATGCTCTTTAGGAAACAGCAGAGAAAGAAAAATATGAAATTGAACACGGCAGATTTAATTATAAAGCAAAGCCACCCACCTTGCTTTCAGGGTCAGGAAGTATAATCGCCTCCTTTTGACGCAAGAATGAGTTTAACAACATATGTTAAATGAACAATTATTTAAAATAAAAGGAAATGACCTTAAAAACAGCTGCAGTATCTCAGGCTGTAGCACCGACAGCAGTGCAGAAAAACAGCCCATTGTGGAACGAAGGCGCAGGCAGAAACGGGAGCGCTCCCGCAGCCCTACCCACGCCAAGACAAAAGCACAAAGCAATCATCACACAGAATACTGTAACATATCTCGCTCGTATTTGGTCTCACCAGCTTGTTTTGTGTCTGATCTTTGATTTACGTTTGTCGATTTTGGTCTTTTCTTTTTCCTGTTTGTTTATTTATGTGTTGGCTGCAAGACCAAATCCCCACGCCCAAAGCCACTGTCAGCAGCACCACAATGGCATGGCGACACTGGGTGTTTGCCAGCAAACTGTGCTTTAAGGAACGCCGTGAGCAGCAGAAACACCGGCGCTGGGCGCACACCTACGGGGAATAAAACAGAGCTTTTTGAGACAGAAGAAATCCACTTTTTCTTGAAAGCGCCCGGAGCCACGTGACCGAGCCTGGAGCCTTTAGGACAGCGCAGAACCAGCCTGCAACAGGAAAGAAATTAAGCAGGCCTGCCTCCTCCTCGCACACGCTTTTTAGCCTGTCGACGCGTTGCCTGTCCGTATCCCTCACAGCGCATCTGTAGAGCCATTAAATTGGATAATCCCTCTGGCCTTTGATACATTTCTGGACATGATTATTTCATTACTCGCAGTATATCAGTAGGATCATAATAAAAAGGACTTCTGACAACCTGCCAAGAGTTTTGTGGCCTTGTAAACACAAAAGTGCTCTAATAAAATTTTATTAAGTGTTAAAAAGTCATAAAAAGTGAAATAACATAAACTACAAAATTTACTGTCCTCAGCAAATGCTGAAAATATCGTCCATAGTAAAATTAAATTAGCATGTAATAGACAGCGCGGCAGCGTGGAGTGGGCCTGCAAGAGGATCCGGGGGAAAAAAATGCGGGGGGGGACAGGAGGGGGGAAGAAGGATTGCACTTGAACTAAATATGGGTCACGGGGGGTTAGTTTATGGCGACCCTCGCCTTTTACTGGCGGGCCGGCGGGCCGAACGCGCGGGCGGGGTGCGGGCGGGCCTGGGGCGCGGGGCCGCCGAGCGAGCGCGGCGGGGCGCGGAGCGGCCGCCAGGCGGCGCTGTGGGAGCGGGAATGCGGCGGGCCCCGCGCCGCGCCGCGACCCCCGGAGCCGCCCCGCAGGCCGCCGGGAGCGCTCCCCCACCCCAGAAATGGGCCGTTTACAGGGGTTTTGGCGTCTTCTTGCAAATCAGGAAAAAAAAAAGAAAGAAAAAAAATGGAGCGAGAAAACAATGCGGGTAGAGCCGGGCTGGAAGGCGCCGAGCGGGGCGGGCAGCGGCGGAGCGAGCTCCCGGCGGCTTCGACCGCGCCGCTCCCTGCAGCCGCCCCGGCTCCGCGCCCCCACACCCAGGGCAGGGGCAGCGGCGGGGGCAGGGGGTCCCGTCCCGGGGGCGAGGCGGCAGACAGTGCCCTCCCTCCCGTGCCTCCGGGGGCTCGCCGCGGGAGCCAAGTAAGTTCAACCTTTCCATTGCCGTCGGTGCTGCGCACAGAGAAGGCGCGGCCAGGACAGGGACAGGGATGAGCACCGCCGCGCACGGCCGCGGCGGGGCGGGGGGGACACGGGGAGACGGGACGGGACGGGACGGGACGGGACGGGACGGGACGGGACGGGACGGGACAGGACGGGCTGCCGCCGCTCGCTGCTGTCCGGCCGGGCCGGGCGGTGCTGTGCCTGCTCTCCGTGCACCGGCTGGGAGGGGGAAGCTTGTATCCGGGCGGGTTTGGGCTCCCTGCTGCTGGGGTGCGGGCCCTGAGGAAGCGGTGGCGTGACGATGCCTGGTTACCGTGGCATCAGAACCCTCGCCCCGGGATGTCCGTCCTTCGGGTTGCACCGGGATTTACCTGCGGTTGGCCGGGCAGGCAGCGACCGCCGTGCCGTCGCTTGGAGCCGCTTGGCAAAGCCGCCCGAAACTTAACGGGGGGGGAGGGGGCGGGGGAGGGAAGCGGGGAGGGTGAAATAATAATAAAACAAGGAAATTGACTTCAGATTTGCGGGTAGAAAATATTTTAAGTTTCGTTTCATTCAGGTGAAGAGGATAACTGATTCTCATGTGGCAAGGCTGATGTTCAAGGCCAACTTCTGTACGAAAAATAGTGACTGGCTGCCGAAGCCCGGCTTGTCTTTGAGCCTGGGCTGGGGCACGCTGTAAAAGTGGACCCGCAGCGCAGCCGGACCAGCCCCGCCGGGGACGGGCGGTGCGAGAACTTTAGGCGAAAACTGGCTCAAAGATAAGCAGTGTATGAGCAGGAACAAAGAGCTTGGCTCTCATTAAAGAGGGGGGGGGGGGGGGGGGGAATAACCATGAAGTTATTTTTAATAGAAATTCCACCACCTCTTAACTAAACTGCACTGTAGTAATTCCGGATCTGTACGCTGTGTATTGTGGTAGAGTTAAAAGGAAAAACTATTCGCAGTATTTTGCTTTATTTTGAGTCATATAAATAAACGGGAAAGTTACAGGCATAGTGCAAACTTGTGCCTGCTTTAGCTCAACTGTCTTAAATTAAGACTGGTTTCTAAAAATAGGTGTTTCTGTTTGTACATAAAGTTGGCTAGACCAATGTGCATATGCAGACCATAGAGCCATAAAATGTATATTTATATCACTGATTCAAAACTTGTAATGTTTTATATACCCTTATGTTCATCACCTCTGATTAAAAGAACAGGGAAATTACTGTGTGATTCATATATATATTTACTGACAAATTACAGAAATAAATACATTTGAATAAATAGCAAAAAACTTTGCTTTTCTTCCATCTCAGGTTTTATACAAATATTTAATAATTTTACAGTACTGACTACGACAAGTAATGCTCACAGAAAGAAAGAGTTGTACTTTTTAAGCTGAAGAAAATGACCACATCACATTGTCTTCTGTGTTGTAAAAAATCTGAGCTCTTAACCGCCTGTGGAAATACATAAGTTTTCAATGAACGCTAAATAATGATTTTCTTTGCCCTCTAATGAAATTTTCAGTCTTCTGTCACCAGATATAATGTAAAGACTGCAAAAATGCAAACAGAAAGTGTAGCAGCAGTGTGATCAAAGCTTTGAACTTACATGAATTAAAAAGTCAGCGAAGCATTACAGAATTCCATATACATGTGGCTAAGGTGTGTGCGCGCCTACACAACTTTGAAGAGTTTCTAAGTGAAATGAAGGGGTTGGGGTGTTAGTTTGCATTACTGAAAGGCTCTTCAGGATCAATTGTAATATTTGTTGCATTTTGGGGAGCATTCCTTGGAAATCCCTCATTCGGCTATGGTGCACAGAGCCACCCCACCTTTATTTTTAAATACATATTTTCAAAACCTGACTCTGTCGTCTGGCTGATCAGCTGTTTGCTATTTTGTGCTGCGCTCTGCCTGAGCAAGCGCGCGTACAGCATCACTCTGTGAGCTCTCTCATTCGTTCCATGGGGTTTGCAGGGACAAATCAGGGTATGTGCTGATGCCTGCGGGAGCCAGGGTTCAGTGGCGAGAGAAACTTCTCTTTTTTCCCCTAAATACAGTGATAAAGTTTATGGTGTGTGGTTTTGAGTGTGTGGCATTGCTTTGACAACAGAATTTTTATGCTGGCCTAATGTGATGTAAAATGCCAAAACAAGGTAGGATAGGTTATGTTTCACTGGACACAATAAAGGCCCGACGGGCAGTGTCTGTCACGTTGTTTACACCCAGCTTCAGCCCCGCGCCTCTCAGTACCCGACATTGTGCCTTGCACCTCCAGCTGCGACAAGCAAAGGCAGGAGCCCTGCCTGGGGAAGTTTGCGGTCTGCCTGTCAGAAGGGCCTGGAAGGGTGAGGGGGAGAAGCGCAGTCAGGGCAGACCGCGATCCTTGCAGCGGGCGGGATGGATGTTGTCTGGGCTGGGGGAGTGGGGCTGTACAGGCATCACTCCTTTTGCAGGGTTTCTTTAAGCGCTTGCGGAATTTAAAGGCATGTGCCACCCAACAGAGGCCTATCTTGCAATACATTAACCAGATCTTTCTCTGTGGATTGACAGCTCCAGGCGTTTGTTGTTGGATTATTTTCTTTTTTAATTTTTTTACTGTGACGCAGCTGGGCCGTACGCTACAGAAATAGATAATGCCTGAAATCTTGGCTCTTCTGAAGCCAGTCACAAACCTCCCTGACTTCATTGGAGCCACCTTTTCATCGACTGCGTCATAATATTTTGTATCAGCCATATGGAGGAGATTTAAAATTGGCATTAGAAGAAATAGAAATTAGCTCCTCTACAAATGATTTGATTGGGTAGTTATCTCTTTGGGTTTTTTTTTTTCTCCAGGTAATATAAGTGGCAGCACTAAGTGTAAACTGCCCAAAAGACAAGTGGCTGTGTAACACTTAGATTTCCTGTAACTACAGCGTAACACAACTGAAATACTAACTTAAATTCAACAAGGCTGGATTTTACTGTATGTAAGACCACCAGCTCTGATCCGGACCACGCAAGGGCATGGGAAGACATTCACAGGCACAACGGGCTCTTTACAGTTCATGACACTCTTTAGGACCGTGGAGATGTGAAATTGTGAGGCAGCGACGCTTTAATACAAGAGGCAGTTAGTTAAGCCGGAGAGACACTATTAATTCACAGCCCTCGCTTTTGCACATTTAGTGTTATTGAATTGTGCTTCCCCTTGATATTTTAAACAGATGCATCATAATGGACTTCTTAAAATCTGATTTAAACCATAGCACCAGGAAGTACGATTTTGTTAAAAATGGGGGGAGGTGTGGAAGAAACTGCTGGAGTCCCAGCCCCTCCCACAGCCATCTTTTCACAGGCAGTTTTTTCTGATCCATTAGCCTGCCAGACAAGGATGGCACCTATCCAGTGTAAATATTACATTTTCAACATTTGGATGGCATTTTGAGCAATATTTCTCATCCCCTGAGAATGTGTACTTTATAAATACAATATTATCTGTAATTCAGAGCTACATCATGGTAGGATTTGACTTTATAATGCGAAAGATATTTAAAGAGCTCTGTATATGGGCTCACTTACAACTTCTTCCTTTCACTTATTTTAATTTACAGTGAAAATTACTTCAGCACAGCATCAAACACACTTTTTTTTCTGGAATAGGGAGGATCCAGACATGATTTTGGTAGAAGAACTCCATGTGTAGACAAGATCTGGTGCTACTGTTTAGCAGCATATCATGAAGTGGAAAGCCACACTAGTATCTAATATCCTAAGGACCTAATATCCTCATTGGACTAAACTCTTCACTGTGTATTTTCCAGTAATATCCCACTGACAGTGCCAGAGTCTGACAGCACTCTGCGTTGGAAATAATTATGAAAATGAGTTGATCCACATCCATAGCAAGTAGTAGATCTTCTTAGAGAAAGAACTTGTATCTGAAATTCACATCTCTATTTTATATCCTTCTCTTTCCTGTCAGAGGGAGAACGGGCAATATTTGAACTCACCCCAAATAAATTTCTCTTTACTCATTGTTCTTTAAGTAAAAACAACGTAGCTGGTTTGTATAGTCTTGTGCAGGGGAGGAGGAACCACACCCAGGCGTGGCAGTTATATCACAGCTTCGGCTGCTGTGGATTCACACGGCTGAACTATATGCCCTGAAATTTGTGTTTACAATGAAGAAACCTGACCTATCTTTAACTACAGCAGCATTGCTTAGGACTGTTTTAATATATACCAGATACAGTCCATTAAACTGGAACAAATACAATCCTGAAAATACTAGCTTCACATTTTCCTGGTCGTAGGTAATTTTCCATACTCATAATCTACTGTTTTGAAAGAATGTCCTTATTTCCTGACTTCAGTACAGAGCAGTGTTTTTGTCTCCTGTTTAGCTTCCCCACCTTCCCTTCAGTTTGTAGCTCAAAATACTTTGTGTCTTGGGTCCTATATTTACCCTTCTTCAATAAAATGTTACCAGCTGCTGTGTGATTCTCATTCAGAGGTCACTTGTAGGTCCAGTAGTATAGTAAAGCCTGACTCATGGAACCTAAGTGATGAGGGACCCCAACACCCACCTGGCTACAACGATAAAGAAGAAATCAGAGATTTTCATAATGAAAAGCTGGGCAAGAAAACTCATGGCTTTCAGGATGGTAGAAGTGTTTTACCATGGACCTGAAGGAGAGACAGGTCATTGTGTCTGCCTGAAGCCTGGCTTTCCCCAAACCCAGCAACACCCCAGCAGTGCCCCAGGGCACAGGCAGGCAGCCAGGGCACAGGCGGCAGGACTCCGCCAGTTCTTTCTGGCAGAGAAACAGGCCTTACATTTCCAGCCTTTGTGGCTGCAAAAATAACCTTGCAAACACGAAGCCTGAGTAAACTAAGGAGCTGGCAGGAAGCTTGAAATAATGGTTCTGAGAAGTGTGAACTGTGCCCATCAAATGTGATACCTCAGAGGCCTGATAACAATGCTTTCTGTGCAAGGCAATATTAACTATTAAATGTCAAGCCCTGTCAACACAAATAACTGGCTAAACCCCTTATCCTGCTGGAGGAGTCTGGCCATGTGCAGAGGAAACGCAGACTTAGCAGGCCTTGCTCTTTCTGGGGGAAAGGTACCGGGACATTCCGGTTTGGTACCAGGACATCCCATTCCCGTCACTCTGCTCCCTTGTGAGCTTTGCTGAATCAGCACGTACTTGGCATGCCCTGTGAGGGAGGCAGACAGAAGGAATACAGGGGGATCTAGCACTGCTGTCTTTCACTGAAGAATCTGGCTTATGCCTACATCAGCATACAGCCATATAGGATGATGTGGCATGCTGTGGGAAGATGACTGGCACACTTAGGAGGGTCAATATTTTGATAACTAGCAAGAGAGATACAAAATAAGATACTGAGTGACAGATACCAGCTTTGGCCTTACCCTGAGATGAGTAATGGTGAGATCATTAGTCCCTTTTTTTTTTTTCTAACAGCAACTGGAATATTTTATCAGTGGAGAGTTTTGTCTGGGAAGGGAATTTTCCTACACAAACCCTACAGCCATATGTCAGGATACCTGGCAATCTAAAAGAGAAATTAAGCTACATGTGTGATGTCCTTGTCAACAGCAAAGTCTCTTCTTCTTGTGTCACTGTTCCTTTAGCAGATGAGCTAAAGAGCTCCTCTGGAAATGCTCTAACTTTTGAAGCCTGGGAACAAGGTCTTGGGATGGGTCCAGCCAAACGTGCTGGAGCCCCTCTGCCACCCTGCAGTTCTGCCTTGCTCAGGGCACCTCAGCAGCACCCACCAAAGCACCCACACACCCCTGCTTCACAGCTAGCACATTCAGTCCATTAATCAAGAAGCATCTTGATTGCCTCAAAGCTCACATGGTTAGGGTGTGAGCAAGCCTGGCAGAGTTTTGAAATCAAATTGGAAGGGACATCCCTTCTGGTATATAATTACACCAACTCTTTGTGTGAGTAAACTGCTTACTATCGTTTAGAGCACACTGCATGTGAAAGCCAGAGCCATTGGAGTAGGAAGAACAGCTGAAATATCTCTAATGACATCCAGTACTAGAAACTGCTTTGAAGTTGCAGAGCTGCTATTTCTTCTCTATGATTTCCAAATGCAGAAAGAAAAAAAAAAAAAAAGAAGAAATATCAATGTTAAAAGCACCATTTAGTCTATTTAATTGGACAGTAGTTGTCTGTCATTTCTTTTCTTCTTATAATGAGCTGACATGAAGAGGGAAAGCAGTGAATTTTCTTGATGGGTATAAAACACACATTATTTACTCCTGAGACCAAAAAACCCTACACAGCATTTGCCAAAGACCAAAATATGTTGGTATTTCAAAGCATGCACTTTTGCTTCGTTATATATGTCTCTTGACATGGATGATCATGAAAACCAGTGGTGGCACACTTGAGGCCCTCAGTCAGATCGTCACAGTATTCATCCATCCATCCATCCATCCATCCATCCATCCATCCATCCATCCATCCATCCATCCATCCATCCATCAGTGACACTGTCACTTTGAAATCTAACAAGTTTGCCGAATTCCATTTATTCCCATTCCTATCAGATCGCTCCTATGCCCATACAAGACAGGGTCAGAGACTATGGACTGACTCAGCCTTAATGAACTCGCTCCCCAGACCTTGCTAGTACACCAGGCACTGCAAGCTGCCATGCCCTTTAGGAAGTCCCATACAGTCCTTGGTGAGCTGCTTGGTCAGTTTTGCCAGCACAGTAAGAAAATACCAGTTTGGCTGAGCTTTAGCTTTCTCAGCTCCAAGGTGTGATGTAAGGACTGGGAACAGGATCAAACTCGGGGCTGGCAGACCCTGTTCTGAGCTGATTGCCCTGGCTACTGCACACAAGCTCCTCCTGAAGCAACGCCAACAAATGCCAACACAAGATAACCCTACAATTGATGTCACTTGGAAACACGTAACGCTGCGCTTGCTCTCCGGTGTATTGAGTCTGGACTTCGCAAGAATCACAACATTCACTCCACGTCTGTCATTTAGTATGTGGGGTTTGTGCATTTTAGATGTAACTTACTCCATGGGGAAAGGTAAGGCTGTTTGCCAAAGGCCACATTCTGCTTTCGTGACTTAAATAAGCATATTTGTCAGCAGTAGGAAAAGTGCTCCAGCATGGGCAGACCCAGGAGAACGTGAAGCCCTGGTCCTGCACTTAGTTCTGCAAGCTCCAGTGAACACCATGAGGCTGTGTATGGCCACTGGTTCCCATCAAAGGGCTGGGGTGGACACCAGTTTGCACCTTGGTGTGAGTTGTAGCTGAAATAATAAGATCTACTTAGTATTTCACTACTTTTACTACTTTACTATTTTACTATTTCAAAGCACTGAAAATACTGTGAGGCTTTTTTCTGGTACTGTCCCACATTGCCCATTTCTTGTGTACACAAGTGCTAGTTTATAACAGTCTGTATCAGCTAATAAATTGGAAATCAAAGGCACAACTGCAAGAACTTTTCAGTAGGTGGGAAAAGCTCTACCAATCTCACTTGTTACTCTGCCTAATGACCCAGAGAAGAGAAAGAAAATAGAAAAAAAACCTGCTGACATTAGTATACCCTTTTAAAAATATTAAAATACAGAACTGCTTACTGATAACAGGTTTTGTTCTAATATTGCACTTACTTATATGTAACTTTAATGAATCCAAACAATTTCCATTCATTGTTAAAGACATATTTCCTCTCTCTAAAATATAAATGCCTGAAAAAGGGAACTTCTGATACACTTTTAAGTATAGCCCTATGAGTGGCATCTCTAGTTTGTTGAAATAAATACACTAATGAAGTCAATCACTACATGGTTTGAGCAGTGAAGGAATTGTCATAACTTTTATATATGACTACATTACATTGTTTAGATAAATTGGTTGAAGTAGGTCAGTAAAGTGGGGCCAATTCATTTTTTGTCTGTCTTAAAAAGGGCTCAAAAACATGATTTCTCATCAAGTATCCACTGAAAGAACAACCCACTGTAATACACTGAGATAAAGAATGAGTTCAGGAGGGGAACATGATTCTTTATCAGGTGGGTCCTATCTGTCCTTGGCAGCAACTGAAAAGTCACACAAAGTTTACATTAATTGATTTTATTGTTAATCTGCTTGCAATTTTGTCAGACAAGAGGGAGAAAAAAAACCCTGAAAGGTACATGATCACCCACTTTATGTAATGTTTGTACAGAAATGCTTTTCTTCTAGAGATGAAATAACCACAAGCTGCAGAATTCTTTTACAGTTTTTACACACTTTTCTGCAGCTGAGTGCCACACCACTCTCCATATTTTACACTGCTGCCTCGACCATTTATATTGCTCCACAGTGGGCTGCAATGTCACATTATGTCGGTGCTCAGCCCACCCCCTGCCCCAACACCTCCCTTCATGATGCATTTTCTCCCAGCTGTGCTGGAAATGGCCTTTAGCACAAAAGGTTCCTCAGTACAGGAAGATGCCAACACGGGCGATTTCAGTGCAAAACTACACAGAAAAGTCCCTACTATTGGCACCTGTTTATGTAGGCTTTGTTGGCAAAGGGGGAAACTGCAGTGGGAAGGAAATCTCCTTGGAGAGAAGACTTTGGTAGTTTCCTCAACTTCTTTTCTGGGTGACTGCTGTTAGAAGTGGTGTGATTACTAGAATAAATTCTATCTGATTATAACTTTAACCTTACTCCACTCCACGTATTACTGTCAATAATACACATTCATATAGGCAGCAGAGTATGCTGTTAGTTGTGTTCTGGAACTAAATATTATCTGGTTATAAAAGATTTCAGTGGTACACCATTGCTAACCAGGGGTGGGCAAATGCTTCAGTCAAGTATTTTGTTTACCCAGACTTTTGCCTAAATAAAGATAATTTTTTAATTCCCCATATTATTTTTTCCCTTTGGGCAAAGTTTTGGTTGTTTTTTCTTTAAAGGAAACTTTTTTCTTCTTTGTCTTTTATATTCACTCCCAAAAGATCAGTCGAGACATTTCTGATTGTGCAACATCTCTAATACCTGATAGCAATTTCAGTGAGTTTTCAGTGCATAGCTAGAGTCAAACCTGCTTGTGCTAACTGTAGAGACTCAAGGTGGTGATTGTTTCATCAATAGCACGCCTGGTCTGTGAGTGTCTGGTTTGGGGGCAGCCTGTGTCACTCCCGCCTGCTGATGAAGCTGTTCCACTGTGCCACCCTGGTGTCAAGATGGGTTAATGCAGTGTAGCCCAAATGTTACAAGAGTAACATTTTTAAATGAAAGGTCCTGACAAAGAGAGGGGGATGAAATCCTATCATTGAAAGAAGCTTTTCTTTGCTCACCCCCATTAAGTTGCCCAGCTCATTGAGGACAGACGTTCACTGCATGCACACATCTGGCCCAGCCTCTCTTCATGTAACATCATTCATCACAGCCTGTCATGTTGGCCACGCTGCCCACATTCCCCCAGCACACTGCAGAAAACTTTCCTCTCTCAGCACCTTACATTTCATTCCCTTGTAGGCATTCTTTGTTCATCTGAACAACAAAATGGTGCCATTCAGGAGCTGTAGCAACATAATTGGTAGTTACACAGCACACTCCTCCAGTCGTTGAGAGCTCTGCAAGTGCGTGATCATGCTAAGATGGCTGCAGTGTCAGGCACTGCTCAAAAAAAATTGTAAACTAATATTTTCACGATGGTTTTTGGCTCTATGATTTCAAGAACGCCTTGTAAACATTATTTCTCTCCACAAACATGCTAGGTGAAGCCAGTCCAGAGAATGACAAGCTGAGGCAGAGTATGGCCTTGCCTTTACGTGGCAATCCACAGTGGAACTCCAAGTTTCTTCATGTTAAGTCCATTGCAGTTGAGTGTGATAACTTCCAAAAATGCTGATCCCCCCATTGTAGTGATTCAATATTACACTTCTAATTTGAGGTGTGTTAGTAAAAAATACAGGGAACCTGCAACAAATGTGTGAATCTGAAAGCAAATGAAATTAGGAAAACATTGGTTATTTCTTGATTGGTAGGGCAACATGCTAAGAAGTTATTAAGTGGCTGGGGAATATGAGAGTAAAAAATATAACTGCATTGTCTCATTGCTGCTGTATAGTTGCTGTGAGCCCTTGTGTTCCAAACCACTACTTCTGCTCATTGGAAATAATTTCCAATTTTTCCACTTTATCTGTCAGCCCTGTCAGCCAACTAGGCCAGTCCACTGCAAGCCTGTGATGACTGAGACCAGAATCATGCAGCTGGAGGTGTCCCTGCGAAAAGGGAGGCTGCATGGGCAATGCCATTTATAACAGGATTCCATTGCATATACCAACTCATTGTCAGTGAGGGTGAGGGGAGAAGCTCCATATTTGTGTACTTTAATGCGCACTTAAATCAGTCCATGAGTAGGTAGACAGGGGAAATAGGAGATACTTGCAGCCTCCTAATCCCTTTTAGCCCATTGTGGCACTTGTTTTGTTTGGTTTGTATGTTTGTTACAGTTTCTGCTTGTCTCTTTTTTCAACTTCACCTTCTCCAACCATGCCACAAACCCTGCTTTTGCCTCTCTGTTTTATCCAGCACTCGTCCCCCAGCTACTTTCCCTAAGGTCTGCTCTAGGTGGCTACATTAGACTGTCATTCTTCAAAAGTATATAATTTTCCCTCTTAAATTTCTCCATCACATCCCATTTGTCTCTTCAGTCAACTCAACTCTCTTGTCTAGAAACCTTGGCACCATCATTAGGTATTTGTACTGGTTTTGCTGGTATTTATTCCACAGACAACCTTTCTAAAGTATGTTTCCACCTCTTCATCACTCTGTCCAAACCATAGACTCCACTCCATGTAGCCTTTACTTCACACTGCTGTGTTTATATCTGTTTAAATGAGATTCACCTCAAATAGTCATTTAAAAATTAGGCATGTAGACAGATAGATGAGTAGATCTGCCTAACAGATCATCCTGTGCTCCCAGAGCAGGAGCTCAAGGCAGAAGAATGTGGCTATATTTTGAGCAGTGGTACCTGCACACACTTAAGCTTTGTGAAAGGCAATGAAATTGCACACAAAATCTGGGCCAGTATGCCAGCTGTGGTTTTGACCTGCACCCTGGTGTAATAGGCCAAAGAGTTACTGCTGGAGCGGTGGAGTGTGATCTTTCATTAGCTGGAGAAGTGTCCATCACAGCCAGGTCCTTATGCTAGTACAGCCAGCAATGCAGGGCAACCCAGGGCTAAACAAAGAACAAGCACAAGGCTCCCGGGAGGGAACGGCAGAAACACAATCATAGAATCATGGAATTGTAGGGGTTGGAAGGGACCTTGAGAGATCATCAGGTCCAACCCCCCTGCCAAAGCAGCTCCCCAGCTCATATTGCACAGGCGTCCAGACGGGTCTTGAATATCTCCAGAGATGGAGACTCCACCACCTCCCTGGACAGCCTGTCCCAAGGCTCTGTCACCCTCACTGTGAAAAAGTTCTTCCGCATGTTGGTGCGGAACTTCCTGTGCTCCAACTTACAGCCATTGCCCCTTGTCCTGTCCCCACAGACCACTGAAAAGGGGCTAGCTGATTCCCCCTGCATCCCCTGCTTCAGATAATTATAAACTTTAATTAGGTCCCCCCTTAGTCTTCTCTTCTCAAGGCTGAACATTCCCAACTTAGCCTTTCCTCATAGGGGAGATGCTTCAGGCCCTTAATCATCTTTGTAGCCCTTCTTTGGACTCTCTCCAGGAGAATCACCATTTCTATTTAAGTTCTCCTCTTTTCCCAACACAAGAACATCATCTGCAGGCAACAGAATTACCAACATCCCCAGCTGTTTCACTAACCGTACTGGAAGCCCAACACACTGAGCCCTCAGTTTGTAACTCAGCTCTACTGCCTTCTACCCACTGTTACCCTCCCTTCTCTTCTCTAACTGTTCTATATCGGTTTTTCTGGCCACAGTTTTTCTTTCTATACCATCCTGTGTATCACCTGGATCATTCTTGGAGCTGAAAAATATAGCAATAAATTCAAAAATAAGAAGCTGTTGTGGTTTACTAGCACAGCACCTGCCAGTTCTGCCAGTATTATGCTGAAGACTAACAGACCATTGGTTTATTCACAAACACCTACATCTTTCAGAAGAATTATTTGTTAAGAATCTATGTTCTTTCCTCAACATTTGACATGCAACAACAACTATATCACGGTGCTCTGAGTATCTTGTTGCTGGACTATGACACAGTCCACGAGGCACAACCGCTATGAAATGTGGATCCTTCCCAGACATTTTATGCTTGTCAGGTTGGCAACAGATTTGTGCTGGTGAAGAGACTTGTCTGAGTTGCTGAGCATTGCAGGCCTGTTTCTGTTTACCTTGCCAGCCCATTTGCAGCCAGCTGTTCTCCAGCAGGACACAATGTTAAAGCGCGCACACGCACGGAAATCGTCCGTAATAATTAAGATCCCAAGGCAGCAAGTCCCTTAAACACATGCTTAACTCTGTTTAATCAGGTGACTAGTGATAGTGTAGAGGTTCTCCTGAAATGGCCAACTTATTAAAAGCTCCACAAGCTGATAAAAAAATAATTATTTTGGTCTTCCGTGCGTGTGTCATCACGTAATGTCCATGTGGCTTTGGTGCGGGCATTTCTCTGCAGCTGTCCCAAAATTTCTTTCATATTTTTGATTCCTATTTCCTGTTGTGTTTTTTTCACAGTACTTCTGCCTGTCAAATCCTCAATTTGCTGATAACTCAACTTCTCACTCTTTATATTTTTTGTTATTTAAAGATAGAAGACTTCATTCATATTAATAACTGTTTATATATCTTATCTCTGTACCCAAAGATTCTAGGGCTTGTGTGCTTCATGGGAATAAATGTGATTAATAAATGTGTTTGAATATTATCATCTTGGTCATTATCATCAGTATTTAGGAGACAGGCTTCCTCATATTTTCTCGGTATGCATTACAAGATTAAGAGTTGTTGATATACAGAAATGGGAATTGATATCTGTAGCAACTAATTAATCTTGGAGCAAACCTAGCCATTAGACAGATTATAAATCCTGATGTAATAAAAGGACTTGAGACATGACTTAGAAAGTAGACATAGCCAGTCATGGACTCAAATATTTTTTTGTGCGTGAACCCTTGTCAGACCCTTTTTGCTTCTATTTCATACAAATTCCCAATTTGGGGCTGGCAGGGGAAGTACTTTGGTAAAACAGTGCCGAACCTGTAGAAAAGAGAGGCTCTGGTCAGTTAAGCTGGGTAAGGCTTAAAGGACACCAGATGTAACCAGAAGGGTGTCACTTGTCAGGGACACAACAGCAGAGGTCTGAGGCACCTGGGCGAATCTGGCCTGCCTGCAACACAGGCAGACTCATGCTAACTTTGCTGGAGCTCTCAGGCAGCACAACCCTGAGCTCCAGGTAATTTTCTTTTGTCTAATGTGAAAGCAAGCAAAAGCATCAGTAGTTTTAGAGGCAGAATTGTCTAAGAGAAAGAATGTAAGAGTCTGCCCAGTCTTTGTGCAAATCTTTCCTGGCCATTACTACTCTGACTGGAATTTTATCACAAACTTGAGATTAAAAAGCAGATACAAGTCCCATGTTGATTTTATACAAGTTTCTCTGCTGTTCCATTCTTCTCCTGACTGATACAGAATATATTCATTGCAAATAATCCTTCTCGGGATCTGAGTACAGAAAACTTCCTCATCACAAAGCTTGCCTCAGACAGCTGTACGTGAGCCAAAACCTCCTGCTTGGCTCCCATGCAAGCAGAGAAGAGCCAAGCTGCTTCTTTCCCCTCCTCACAAACTCCCCAAACCTACCGAGGTGGTCTGCAGAAATACCAGAGGGGACATCTCAGCACCACACTGTGTGCCTCTGTGGAAAAATAACCCATGTGTGTGTGTCCCCCCCCAAAAAAGGGAAAAAAAAGGCTCCACAATGGTTACTGCCAAATGCCATTAACCTGCTATCAACAAAGATCTACACCATGGCATGACAACAAATCAATATTTCTGTGTATGATGAAGCATAGTGGAGCCATCTGTTCGCAGTGTGTGGCCTGCGTCTCCGCCTGCAAGAGCGTCTGAAAAACTTGTTGCACATTTCTGAATGTCACATCTCTACTACAGATGTTTCCATCTGCATAGTAGTGTGGTGCTCTGCATCTTGTGTACCTCGCTATTTGCAGATTCTTAATCTCTTTAATGGGTGGCTTTAATCATGCTGGTTGTCATGTGCAACCTCCATGGCTGGGTGGCATGAGATACATTAATGTTCATCACTGCAGCAACTTTCAGAGAACCTCGGCCTTCTGGAACATTGCTATCAGAACAAGAAGAAAATATTGTTCCAAATGCTTCCTTTGAGGGGCTGTAACAGAGCCCAAGTTTCCCATAAGACTCCTGTGATACCTGTGTCTAGCTGAAAATCCTTTCAAATGCAAACTCTGTCCTGGCTGTGGCTTTGAAGAGGAGCAAGGGCGCTCAGTCCTACCTTGCCTTGCCTTAAGACATTTTCACCAGTCTGGTTTCCTTTTGTTGATCCATACGATAGATACTTCGGCAATTGCCACATTACCTTTAAAAATACACACCATTGCCTATAAACCAGGGATTCATTTCCTTTGAAGTCCCTAAAAAAGCACACAAGGATGTAAAGATGGGTGAGAAAGATAAAACATTCTGGAGTTTTACTGACCTTCCCGTTGAGCGTCTGGTGCGGATCTGGGTGATCAACCACGAAATGAAGCTGCTTATCCCAATTCCCTGTGACCCCACTCCCCTTCACTCCTGGGCTTATCTAAGGCTTCTTCCTTTTAACAAGCAAGAGAGGAGATCTCAAAGGCTGTGAGTAAAGGCATTGTAGTAGCAATACGATTTCAATAAAACAATGGGGATGAGCACCTTCAAGCTTTTTGGCATTCAGATCCAAAGTTTGTACTGTGGCACAGGCCAGGCTGGGCTGGGCTGGAACAACAACAGTCTTTCTTCATGTTTAAATGTTGGGTTCATGTCGCGTGTAGCTTTCGTTTTGTTGATGAATATTAAACTCTATCCTGGGCAGGAAGCAAGCCAGGAGAGAGGTCTTACATATCACCCCGTCTTCCCACAGAGGTAAGGCCACAGTTAACCATTCAGATAAACATTTGGAGAGCTCTGGCGGGGCCTCCGGGAGGCTGTCTGGGGTGCAGTCCTGGGAAGCATAGGGAAGAGAAGCAGGTGCCACAGGAAGGAGCTTCCTTCTCACCATGGGCTGGACCAAGGAGCAGGCAGGCCCCTTGCCTCAACACTGACAATCACAGCTGAAAATATGTATGAGGGTTTTGGTGCCACCATGGCAAGGAGGGAAAAGAGATAGTTGCTGGTTGCTGTGAGGAATGTGAATTCATCACCCCCAGGACAATCCACACTGGGAAGGGTGCACACTTGTCCTGCAGCTCCAGGCTGTTCTGCTGCCCAGGGCGCTGAATGTGGGGGAAATCCCCTGAACAGGGAGTCGAGCAACAGCTAGGAAACTGAATACTGCATTTCAATGCTGTGGAGGACATTCCCACACAAAGCATCATTAAAATCATAAAAATTAAATGCTAGACATTAGGAACTCTTAGCCAGCACTTTTAGACACCATGGATACTTATTATCATGTCCACATTGTAGGGTTTTTGATAATCTATGATGTAGTATAGATACAGTCACAGAGATTTTACCTACCTGCATTTATCATTCTGGAAAGATCATGTCTATTAATCACAGATAAGAGCACAGCCTATTGTGTCCCTGACAATTAGAGCTCTCTGCCAGCAGGGCAGACGCAAATGCCAAGATGAACGAAGTGTAAGATCTCTTTACAGGGTTTGGGTGGGTTTTTTTCAGAAAATCTTGTATAAGCTATAAGTAGGGTCTTGAATTTTTGTAGTGTTCTGCAAGTGAATCTTCAGCAGCACTAAACACCTGTGCCTAGGGCAGGGAAGGGAGGGCAAAGACCTGTTTCTAGCCACCACAGAAATATGATGTGGCTTTAAATAGGGTTGGGGGGTTGCCTTGGCTTTGGGAGCTGTGCTAGAGAGCTCAGAAAATACACGTTTGGACACACAGGAGCTGATGTGATGCCCCAGCATGAAGCACATGCAAGCTCCCCACTTTGAGCAAATAAATGGATAAACAGATCGTAGGTGTGTGTGGGCATCCTGCAGGTCATGCTGTGAACCATTATAGCTGGCTGGGGACAGCAGACACTTCCAGGCAGATCTTGTCTGCTATGCTGGTCTGAGTCTGCCTATTCTCCTTTATCCTTGTTTTAACCACAAAGTGAAGCTAAGAAACCTTTCCTGAAAAAGGAGTTGTTGAAGCTTTCCTTTGAAAATGTCTCATTTGGACAAATAAGCCTGAACAAATTATCTAATCAGAAAGTTCCCAGCCATCAGAACCAACCTGCCCATTTATGCCTGAGCAAAATCAAACCTTTCAGCATTTGACTGTACATGTAATGGTTTAAACTTCGCTTTGTCTAAACACATAATAGTACAAAATAGTGTTGTGATTATTTTTTGTCAGAATAAACATGTTATCTATCTCTTACTTAAACAAGCTCGGCATTGGAAAGTGTTGAACTTCAGAAGTAGCTTTGCTACCTTCCCAAGTATGAAGCTAATGTTAAAAGTCCTTTGGACTCACAGAGGAAATAGGGGTTTTTATCACTTCTGTTGGATACTTGTTCTCTCTTGAGGGCAGATCTCTGGTCTTCATCTGTAAAGCACTGATGCAAGGACTATGAAAGCTGCTTTGGGTTTGTGTGGTTCTCAGGTGACAACCACCTCTTTCAGGGCTGGAGCAGCTGGTGGTGTGGGCAGGGAGCTGTGACCCAGCAACCCCGATGAGGCAGCTTTGAAGTACTCAGTGTTCCCATCAGAGCTGAGACCCTTTCATGGGAAGACAAGGGTAAGGGAGAAGTTGGAGAAAGACAATCTGATCAGACCTGGGTCTTACCTGCGGGAGGCTCAGAGCCCGCTGGAGCAGGCACTCCCGAAATGGGGTGCGTACTCCCAGCGTACTCCTGGGTCTCCTCTTTCTCATACAGCCTAAGGGGCTGCTTCAGTGCAAACAATAATTGATGACAGCAGCACATGGTTACATCTATACGAATAGCATGTTCATAATAATTGATACATGCTTTCAGAGTGTTTCACTGGCCATAAACAGCACTTGAATTTGTTTCTTAATTTCCCCGAAGAAATTACCTGCTACAGGAGAAATCCAAAGCAGTGGTTTTCAAGCCCTAGCAAGATACACAGTTCTTCTTACAAGACAAAAATCACTTCAGATATTTTTTTTCCTGTGAAGTGGTTTGTAATTTATTTCTGCCAGTGTTCTGGACTCCTGAGTGAGCTTGCTGCTGGGGGACCAGAGACAGGGACTACATTTTGAGACTATTTGGTGTTTGGACTGTTACAGGTTTGAAGAGAAGCAATGTTTATTCTTGGTTGATATATATTTCCCTTATATTTATTTCTAAATCAGCTGGGTTTTCTGCAGAAAACACAACTCTCCTTTTCTTTCCCCTTCATAGAAGGATGTGTTTATGTTTTAATTCAGGAAGATTGCCGTTTGGAGAGAGTGGAAGTTCTAGGAGCAAGGTTGCAGCATGTGTGATTGGGGCAGTTGTGTATCTTTTAGCACTGGAACAGGAACCAGAAGTATGGGCATTGACTTGCTTTGAAATAGAGGAGCCATTGACATTTTAGGTCCTGATACAAGGACCTTTTTTCTTCTGAAAAGCATTATCCTTGTGCACACCGCTTCCCCAGTCAAAAATCCACTCTCTGCTCCTGCTCCTGCTCTCGCTGCAACATCCCATTGGAGTGAATCCACTGGCTGGTGCAGTGGCATGAAGGTGGAATAATCCCAAATGAATCCCAACTATGCCACTATAGATGAAATTAGTACAAATATTCCTATTTAGTGAAAATTATAGAAGCAGCAGTATGACAGCAATTATTTTCTTTCCATTAAGGCAAACATTTTTGCCCTGTGCTGTTACTTTATCCTTGTAGATGAGATTCTATCAGACCAACAAAACCCTGTCATCCCATCAACAGATCCTGACCAGGCATGATATCCCATCAGGATTCTTAAGAAGCTTCTAATATTCAAAGGAGAATAATGAACATTATGGGTGTTATAACAGTAGCTTTTCCACTGTTAGGTAACATAAAATGGGTCATTTAAACTGTTGGGTTGGGGGTGAAATTTCTCCCTTCTGACCATTCAGAAAAAATAAAAGGCAAACTGACAAGCTGATGCTAACTGAAGCTTAGGGGTCATTTACAAGCTCCAGTCCTCTTAAATTTTTTGATTTAGAGAAATTTACTTTTAAATAAATAATACTCGTGGTCAATTGAGCCCTAAATAATCCAGAGCCTTGGAAATGTCCTTGGAAAGAGAAGGATTCCTCTGTCTGAGAAATGTTTTCAGAAATGTCAAGAGTGTTAATGAAAACAATGGAAAAGACAAGTAAATGAAAAACTGTTGGAAGCCATCAAACCTGGGTCTACAGGTGCTTTCTGGGACTGAGAATGCTTGAGGTATCAAAAACAGAGCACATCTCTCCATCCAAGAATCAATGTCACCTCAGCAGAGACTGAGGCTCGTTAGCATCTCACATCTGTTTGGTGGCCCATGCAAAGTGAGCTGTTGGTGTTAATGCAGTTTTTAGTTAATAAAGGGTTATTGCACGCATGGTATCCTTCACTGTTTTGCACAGGGATTTGGGAACTGATGTGGCTTAAAGCTGAGTCACATTGTGAGGCAGAAAAGGGAAAGTCAGACGTGGTCTTGTGGCTAATCGTAAGGCGTTTGAAACTCTTCTATAGATAAAGCAGATTTGTGTTTGAAACTTATTAACATTTTTACTACAATATTCTTTCACTGACATTGCTTGCAAGAACCAGTGTACAAATAAAAATGTTTGAAAATTTAGCAGTAAAATATCTAGAAACAGCATCAACACTGAACTCACTTCACACGGGCCACCTAGGAGACATCAGATGCTAATGAACTTCAGCCTTTGCTGAGGTGGTACAGTACAGTAGGTTACTGAGCTGAACGAGTGGAATCTACCAAAAAAAAAAAATTATATGTAGTTAGAAAACAGAAGTATTTCTAACAACATAAGTTGAAATTATACATGGGGGATCAACAAATAATTTGCATCCTGAAATATGAAACAGAGATGGGCCCAGCCATGCTCCAGTGTTGACATAATACAGTCAGCACCCAGATCTAAAAGCATCATACTGATACGGTGCCTTTGCTTGCGCTTAGCCCAGAGTGATTTCACTGTGGCAAATTCCTTGCTTGAGCAGAGCTGAGGTGCTGATGCAATGGAGACACTGTAACGGGACGCGTTTAGGAAGTCTGTTACTCAGCCACGATGCTGACAAGCTTGAGAGTCAGTGAGTGCCACGAAGACCACGTGCCTTGGAAATCAAGGAGAGACAGCTAGTCAGAAGTAACTGATTTGTGTCAAGCTGTATCTCCTGCTGCATAATGCAGGCATGAGGATAAGTTGCTGGGTAGCCAGTGATATCAGCTATATTTTTGTTAAATAAATATGTATTTAGAAACCCTCTGTGACTCCACCATACTGCTCCCTATGAGTTTTTCCTCCTACTGAAACCTTCTTATACACATCTTCAACCTTTAGTTGATGTTCTTCCTTCTAACAAATTGCACTGGGAAAGAAGTGTCAAACTTCCAGGTTTTTCCTCCTTTCTGAAAAAAAGCAGGAAAGAAGGAGCAGAGGATTAGAAAATCCTCAGTCTTGTTTTGATGTCAGTAAGAGTTTCATATACATTAAAACAGCCGCTCCGAGCTTAGAAAGGACTCTCTGTGACACTGTTTTTATAAAGACATTTGTAAATGTTATGTAGGCTGAACTCATTTGCAAGACCTAAACTTTTCATTGCTTTTCACTGCAGAGGAAAGTAGATATTATAAATATGTAAAATAAGGCACCAGTACATTAACATAAATAACTCTAATAAATTGTAAAGCTTTGTAGAAAACAGAAAACTGATAATGGAATAATGCACATTTGTTGATTCTTGGAGCAGACACTGGCCATACATCATGCACCAAAGCAAGTGCTAAGAGCATCAGCACGTAACAGCATTATTTAAACTTCTTTTATGGGTGAGATTAAATAGTCATCAAAGCATCCTGTACCAAGACTGTTGATTTGTTCCAACAGCCACTGATTCTTTTTTCTAGTTTTTGTTTGAGTATCACAGGAACTTCAGTGTTTGGGGTTCTCATTAATGTTTACATCCTTTAAGCACTACCTTCATGGCAGTTGACCACCAGATTATCAATAATGAAAACTACCCTTCCAAAAGGACCGGCCTAGAGGTCAAAAGCACAAGATTCAGTAATTCCTTCTGTCACCCTGCCTCACTCAAGCTTGCCAGACACCCTCCAGAAAGGATTATCATGGGGTCTGTCACTTCATTTCTTTGCTGTTTTGACCAACAACAGCATCAATAAAATGTTATAATGGGCAGAACAGTGGTGTGGACACACAGCCCACGGGAACCGAACCAAACCCATCAACTCATCACATGTGCAGCACTGAGCACAGCAACAAGATACATGACATAGCGCTCTAATCTGGTGTGGATTCGAACAAAGGAGTAAAGAATATAGGCAAAGGCACACAGTGGTCAAAGCTCCTGCGGAGGTGGTTAATGCCCATATTTCCCAAAAATGTGGATTTGTATGTAAAGACCCTGATTCTGGAGGGCCAAGCATTCCCCCCTGCATGTTCCCACACCCTGCAGGGTTGCTCATATTCTTAAAACTAAGCCCCTTGCTGAAATGGAGGCCAAAACATACAACCCACACAAGCCTTCCTCCATTCAGGCAGAGATAGGAAACCAGGAACAACAAGTAAAACACTCTTCTGAGAAGCAAGCCTATTAAATTACATATATCCCGACAGGGCATGTGGAGAGCCAAGTGCCCTGGCTGCACTCTGGTGTACTCTGCAGCTTTGTGAATTTGGCCCATCCTCCTCGTTAAGGAATGAAAATACTTTACAGCCAAGTTAAAGGGATGAATCTCAGACTGAAAGTCCGTGGGTTGTTGATGCTCTTTATGCTAGATAAAATAAATAATAGAGCTCGATGGAATGGAAATCTCCATATTCTGCCATACATTGAATTTGTTTATGGTTCACTTGGCACAAATTTTTTCCCCTTTGGCACTAAATGGACTTTTAAACTGAAAGTGAATTTTGATATTAAAAAAGCTCTGGCTGTAAAAATGGACAAATTAACAGGAATGAGCACTTCCACACAGGAGAAAATGATTCATTAACTGCTCTTTCACCATTGTAGATGAGCCCATTTTTGGCTTGTCCTCAGAGAGTCCAAGGATGCTTATAATACGAGCAACGTTTAGAAAAACTTCATTACACAGAGAAAATTCCAGGCTTCAATTTTTCTTCTTGAGAGAGTTCAGTAGTTGCTTTATTCTCCGTGTGTGTGTGTGTGTGTGTGTTTATACACAAAATTAGGTTCTAGAAAAGGGAAAGTGCATTTATGCAAAAAGCAATTCATCAACCACTTCTGTGCTCAGAATTCACTGAGGTAATTTAGATACTTTAATGGCAAGGTAGTTTAGGTAAGGTATGCAATAAATGTTTCCCCCAACCCCTCCAAACAGTTAGAGTAATGGAAAATGCACTCTCTAAATGAATCTTTTCAGCAAAGTAATTCTTGTTTTAATTATTTATCAGTTAGAAAACATGAAATATAATGACATAGCAAACTTCTCTGGAACCTCTTCTCATGTTGTGGGAGCACTCTTACATTAGCTGGAGTTTTATGCTGGCTGTAACTAAAAGGCTAACGTCATGCAGCGTGCAGCACTAATCTGTTTCTCGTAACGTTAAATGTGCAGCAAGCAGCTACCACTATGAGGAGACCCTTGTAGGTGGATCTATTATTTGCAATATTTTCACCGTGGCCTTGACCTTAGTGATGTCAGGCATATATTACATCTCCACCATAATTTACTATTGGCATCATGGATTAAATTTGTTGTTTCAGCTAATGCAACAGAGCAAGCAAGGTAGATTGTGAAACAAAGCCAGCTGCTGAAATACGAGGGTTGTCAAGTATAAATTTACAAAAGATATTCAGACTGAGCGCAGAAGACAAAAATAAATGGACAGAGAAGCAGTTTTTGACAGACTGCAAAGGGCTAGAGACTTAAACTTGAGCATTGTAAATCCAAATGTCACAAAACACTGCTACAGAATGTGAGACATGTCTATTTCTCAGGAATATAAATGGTGATATGAAACCAAACTTTCAAGATGCCGTGCATTTTTGCAAAGTCTATCGCTACCTCCTGATAAGAAATTCAGTGATCTTTTCCTCTTAGCTTTGAAAGCGGGGAAATTAATCATTTAAATTCAGTGACCAATATAATGACAGTATCTGGGGCAGGTAGATTACAAAAATAGCAAAAAAGTAAGCTTTGTATAGTTTTCTGGATTTCTAGAAAAAAGTATTAAACTGACTGATATGTTGGTGAAATTTAGCCAGTGCATCTAATTAATTCTTATTTGGGTGTATTTTTTAGCTAAGTCATGTGCCTGCAGAAGAACAGCGCTATATAAAAATGAAATTCTTTATTATTTCATGTAAATTATGTTATCCCCATAACTCAGGGTGGGTTCTCTTGCCAAGGATTTACTCTGGTTTCTAGAATGACGTATTACCTCACTGCCTGCAGACAGGGCTCCATAAAGCCAGACACCCATGGAGCGAGGTGGGCAGCAGTGGTCATGCGTGCCTACTGCTGAGGCTGGGGAGCATCCTGGGGAGCATCCTTTCAGCTTCCAAATTCTCAAACCGCAAAACAAGTAACTGAGGCTGAGAAGAGAGGTGCAGCGTGCTGGCTGAAGCCTCCACCTTGGAGATTTTCAGCTCAGTGTCTGACTCGGCAACAAGCGTGCACTTTCTTATTTCTTTACAGCTTGAGGGAATAAATCTAACTTGAGGAAATTAAACTTTGACTCCATGACCTAAATAAGTTGTCAGCACAGATTTAATAGGAACATATCACAGTCACAGGACTATCAATGAAGTACCTGTGGGTCCTACCAAAATATAAATAGAGGGCACCGTTTGGGGATAAATGCAGAGACAGGAATGATACCTTCTGTGTGATGTTTGGAACACCTCCAAAACAACCGTGTTTTGCAGAATACTTTCCTCCAGTGCAAATGCAGTCGTGGCCTGACTGATGGGATGGATGCCTCTAGCAATCGAAGAGCGCAGGATGTGAAATAACAGCAATAGCAGACTTTGTTTCAAAGGGGCTCGTGGGGGTTTTGTTGGGTTTGGGGTTTTTTTTTTTTTTTTTTGCTACTGATCAGCCCTCACTTTAAATAAAAATTGGGATGGGTTAAAGCAAGGTTTTGACACATGACTAAAATCAGTGTTAAGACGGATGGTCTTTAGCCTTTTCCTATTGTGTCAAAGATGCTGTGGGAGATGATCAATGTAGGCCAGACCCAGAGAGATGCCACGCACCACTGGCTGCAAACACCTCTCTGGAGCAGCTCAGATACAGTGCTGCAAAAGGTAAGAGCAACAGCATGCTGCGTGAGCTTAGCATTAATTTTGATTCATTTTGCAGATCAAGCATGAAATGCTTTTTGTAGTGTTTTCTGGTGCTAAACGATTTACACCAGTTTAGAATTTTCCAATCTTAGCATCAATTATTTGTGACAATTTCAGATAGCTATCTAATTTTGGCGATGCAGGATTCGTACCTAGGGCTTCATCCAGCCTATATATTGATTTCCTCTAAGCTCTGCTTTTCTGGGAAAATCTTTTACACTGATACACCTGGCCAGCAGATGTGGCTCGGCTATTATATGTGATGCAATTAATCTGGAAGGCTGGCGTCACAGGACTTTCCATGATGCTGTGGCAGCATTATTGTGATTCATTAGTGTCACTTCCTCAGCAAGTTGTAATTGGCAGTGCTATATCGTTTCTGTGAAAAAACGGTCACTGTGGTGGTAAGAAAAAGAATGCCATATTTTCTTTTCCAAGGAAAACAAAGGTTATCCTTGTTTACACATCTAGTGTAAATGCAAAATGAACAAGCTCCATCCTTAATTTACCTCTTCTACCTCACTGCAAAGCCTAGGTGTTAGAAGACGGCGTTGAGATGCATTCACTAGACAAAAAGTGTTTCCTATTATTAATGGCTGGAGGAGCCCTCTGTGTAATCAAAGGGCACAGCTGCCGTGATATACGGCCAGTGACAAACGGAGAGATCTTTCCTTCTCACTGCTACAAGCTCACCAGCTTGCAGCCAGCAACTTCCAGTGCTGTATATCTGCAAGATAAATAGCACAAGATATGAATATACGCAGTGCTTACAGTCTTGAAAAGTATTGTTATATCCCCCACATACAATCATTCTAAGTATGACTCGAGTGCATTTTTCACAATTTCAGAGCTATTCTTGCTGTTTGTAAATAGATACAGTTTCTGAGCAGAGATTTAAAACCCTCTAACAGTGCTGCTTTCTGAGGGCTGGTTTGGAAGTGGGTGCCATACAGCTGATGGTGTCAGCAGAGCCGCTTTCATGAGATTCATAGCCCTCTTTTGCAGTGACAAGCAGCGCTGAACTTATCTGTGAAAGGAATCAGCTAACGAATATACAAGAAATCATTTTTATTTCTCTTATGCACCTATGCCAAAGCAACCTAAGGGAAGAACTCGTTCTCTTTAACACGTGTGTATTTAAGAAAAAGTGGTGTTAGCGGTTTCTTCTGTAGTTATTTCTAGTTGCATTTTAGTCCCATCCTTTTACAAAGCCAGGTATCCTGTCCAGTACCATTTCCTTCAGCCAGGGATGTATCGGAACAGAGACAAAACTTTAAAGCTAAATAGGGAGCAATTGCCAGTGAAAAGTAAGGCGAAAAAAGGCGCTCGGTAAATTAAAAGCAATGTGCCCTTTTCCCTGGTTTGACTTTGTTGCTGTGGGTACCAGTGGGTCCAGATTTCCACAAACGTGATGCTAAAGCTGTCAGCGTCCATGGGCACAATGGCAGGAGGATGTCCCCACGCGCACGCACACGCAGAGGAAGTCAGTGCCGCTCCGTGACCTCTCCATGAACTTGCTAGGAGATGCAAAGATCAGTCAAGAAGACAAAGGTCAGCATTCATGCTGGTCACAAACAAAAATCAGATTTAGCCAGTTGCTGGAAGAGTGTTTCTGGGCCCGTGGATTATCTGCGCAAAACACTAATAAATACATTCTGCATAGGGAATAATTGCCTTAGTCAGGGTTTACTGTCTCAGCATGGCTCAGGTTTGCTACATTCCTCTGGAATATTGTTAGAAGTTGTGTTCATTTTTCCTCTGGAATGTATCTATGCAGGAGAAAGATGGAATTAACAAATTTGAAGGAAGTTGCATAATGTGGGAAGAATCTAGGAGTTCAAAGTGAGCAGTGCCACTGCTTGTGTCCTGAGACACGAAAGCATGAGCTGAAGAAAGGAAATTATATGTTGATTGCCTATGAAGAAAAACATTGAGTTAAAAGCAAGGCCACAGTAAATGAAGTCTGCAGTTTCAGTTGTAATTGACTTCCCCAGCCTCTCGCGCAGTACTTGGTACCAGACTATACCACACTGGTATCTTTGTTTAAATCAGGGGGGGAAAAAAAATCAGGATGAAATACACAAGTAATACAATCCTACTTTCAGCAAGTCAGAAGTGAAAACAAATGTGGTGATTTTGGTTCTGCTCTAGCCCGAGGTGGACATTTGCACAAGTGACAGCATCCGAGATACATTTCAGCACAAAACTCCCATTGACTTCAATGGGGCCCCGACCTCACCCGGACACAGCGAGTGCTGTATCCTAGGAGAAGCACAAACCCCTGCCATACGAGCGGCTTTACCACAGCAGGCTGGGAGGATCTTGTTCTAAGAAATGAGCTATTAGGAACATAGATTATTTTGTTTCCCTTTGCCTTTGCTTCTCCCAGTGGTGCAGTCCAACAAACTAATGCAAATAGTTAAGTTCCACTTAGGGAAAATGATGGGTGAAGCTCAAGAAGGATTATAGAGATGTTAACTTGTGGTTACGGGCTGGAAAGGATACCTTTAGCTTGTAATAGTGTAATTACAGCAGGTGGTTCATCAATAGACTTTCATCTAAGATATTAGGAAATTTTTCAGTATACCTTTCCAAGTAAAACAAAGTAAAAGGAAAAAGCTTGAAACATTTTGCCCGTGTGTAATTATTGGTGACTTCAATTATTTCTCACGCTTATTCTTTTTTAGTCATCTGGATTATTTTGACCACTTCCCCACATCTTTTAGGTCTGAAAACAAGTGGGCTTTCACAAGTAATTGCTCACTCTGGGGCTAGTTTTACTGTGCTTTCTTTTGTTTAAAAAAAAACCCAACCACCAAACTGTTAAGTTTATTCTCCAATTTCTGCACTAGAATATGAGCAAATCTCTTTCTGCGAGATCCAAAGGTGAGAGCTTTGGGGCACTTCCTGCCCAGTCAATGAGAACTAAAGTGTTTTTCAAAACAGTGAGGAGCTGTCAGGAGCACTGGGGCAGCTTTGTGCCTGCCTGAGCACTGGGAAGGCAGCTCCTCGCTGCCAGGAGCTGGTGTGTACAGACCCCTGTCTGGACCAGAGCTGGGATGAAGCTTCCAGCTTCTCCATGAAGGGGTCTGGAGAGTATGGCCTGGACAGTAATTCTAGTTGAGGCTTGGGCTGGCATGGTGAAGCAAGGCACAAATTAGGCAAGTTCAAGGCCGACAGTATTTAATAGGTGGTATTTAATATACCTAATCCAAAAAGGGCTTACAGCCAGGGCTACTCTTCGGTCTCTTTTGCAGATCAGAATAATGGAAAATCTGATATTTTAATCTTTCTGCAAATATTTTAACTCCTTTAAAAGTCCTTGCAATGATACCATTCACTTCCTATTCCCGCCAGCACTGCTGAGTGTCGGAGTCCTCATAGATCCTGAAGTGGCTGTGGAGCCTCTTCTTGTCCCATCAGCCAGCAGAGAAATATTACCCAGCAGCAAATAAACAGCACTGGCCAAATTTTACTCAGGGGTACGAAAGCATCTTGCCAGGGAACACTCTGATCTACATACACTGACTTTTTAAAAAGCTGGAAGAGTCTGAGAGGAGTGTAAAAGAAGCCAAGGTCATGCAAATGTTTTAAAATGTTAAACGTGATGACTAATAGACATTCAACCTATTAAGCTGAAAAGAGCCGTCGCCCCAGTCTTGGAAGCTTAACATCAGAGACAATCAGTAAATAATTAAATGACGGCAGCAGAACATTTGTCTCGGCACATTTTCAGGGAAGTTAAGTCTTGTCAGACAAGTGTGATCTTGGGGGTTTTGATGAAATAGCAAGTTCTATTGATAAAACTAAAAACTCCAACAAAGCAACTCACATTAAATGGACTAAACCAAATAGACTATATTAAATAACTGAGAACTAAAAGCCACCATCCTCTACTGAGGCCTCACAGGCACTGGCCCTTGTTCCACTCCTATTCCATAGCTGAGGGTCACAGCAAGGCAGGAGCAAGCGGAGCAGGTCCAGCAACAGTAACCACATCTGCCAAAAGTTCACGCATCTCAGATGAGTCCGTAGGGCTAAGGCAGGTCTGAGGTAAAGCTAGGAAGCCAGGTCAGCGAGGCCAGATCAGGCTTGGCACAGGCACACTTAAAATATAATTGGGCTAGGACCAAGGGCAAAAACCTGAGGCAAAATGCAGCTTCCAAGCCAGTGGACAAAAGCCCCACACAAAGCTTCCTCCAACTCTTCCTTGCGCAGGTGTTTCTCACAGCATAGCTGTTTTCATGGGAGCTCACTCCAGGGTTAGACAACCACACCATGTTAGAGCAGCCCTGGAAGGCAGGCAGAGCAACTCAGGGCCTCAGCACGGATTTGGGAATAATGGTAGCTGAACAAAGGAACACAGACTTTCAGTCCAATATGCAGGGAAAGATGTGAAGACAAGAAGTTGGTACACATGACATTACCTAGATTTCAGAAGGTGCTATTATACCTGCATATAGCATTGTGAAAATGCTCATGGGAATACTCAGTCAGCTCTTGAAGTATATTATAAAACTAGAAAAAGGTTTAAAATAAAAAGTTCAAAGAAAAAAAGAGTCAGAAAAACATGCCTTAATCTGTTAAGGTTATCCAAGAAGGAGTTAAAAAGTGACTTAATCAAAGTCTGCAGGTATCTACATAAGGAAGAGATTTCTGATAACAAATAGCTATTTAGTCTAACAGAAAAAGGCACAATAAGATCCAATGGTTGGAAGCTGCTGTACTTTCTCTAGCATGGGCCATTAATCATTGGAACAACCTACCGCAGGATGTGGTAGATCATTTGAAGTCTTTAAATCAAGACTGCATCTTTACAAAAGAAATTCTCTCTCTCAAACAGGAAATCTGCATCTGATGCAGAAACTGCTGCTTGGTGTTTACACCCTGAATTGCTCAAGGACTGAGGTGAAAGTCTTTAAAATCTATTAAATTAAAGAAAAATAGCTCAGTAGAAAAATAGTAAAAACAAGTGGGGTGTTAGAGGGCAGCATAACAGATCCATGTGCCTTTGTCACTGAAACTCACACAGCTATTTACAAGAACAAACTTATGGAAAAGACGCAGAGAGGGGAAGGGAAAAAGGTATTCTTTCTGAAGTATATGTCTTCTGCCCTTTAAACACAGTGTGATAAAGACACGCTTTTTGATCGAAGTTCATCTGGAGGAGTTCTGACTGCGCATGGTGATGGGCTTACCAGTTGTTATTTATGAAGCATGGCTTCTTGGGCATGGTTAAAAAATACCAGTTGGCCTTCTTTCAGTTAAATCCCATTCCTTTGAGGCCAATTTAATCATGCTTGAAAGAGATCTGTAAAACAGAAGCACTTTGAGGTTCCTACAGAGAAAAAAGGAAGACACCAGCCTGTGGGAGAGAATACGGCTCTTATGTCAAAAAGAGCTAACGCATAGGGTGCAATTCCACGGATGCACTTCTGAGTTCAGACCGCCTAAGTTTATGGCCAGAACTCCCATGGGGAGAGGCAGGACTATATGAGGATATTTGC
Organism: Gallinula chloropus; assembly: GCF_964237585.1. Lineage (NCBI taxonomy): Eukaryota > Metazoa > Chordata > Aves > Gruiformes > Rallidae > Gallinula > Gallinula chloropus. The sequence continues at coordinate 24,080,365 of NC_140090.1, read as the reverse complement.
TGCTTTTTATAGGAAAAGCATCAAGCATTTATATAATTCCAGCGCTCTGCTTTATGCAGGGAGCTACACAAACACAGAGAAAAAAACCTGGGGGGGCGGGAGGGTAGATAATCCACACACTGAAAGAGTGCTGCAGCCCAAAGCCTCTAGCATCCAAACTTGAGCTGGTCTTTCAGGGATGCTGCCATGACAGAAAAAGGACTCTGGTTCCCTGTCTGCTTTGAGCAGGCGTGAAAAATCTTTCTCTCAGATTTTATGTACAGTTTTAGCCTCTGATATGGAAACAGCTGCTGGATGAAAGTGTTCCAAGTTCACTGGGCTTTTCATGATCAGAGAGTAATAGTAAAGAGCTGGATTCAGAGATTATGCTGGCTTTGCTCCATCTGTCCCTTGGGATCCAGTAGTTATGTCCCTAACCCCTCTGTGACCTAAGCATATGTAACACATGTAGCATGGCTCGAGATAGTGTATGAGGAAATGAAAATGCACAGGGATATACCTGCTAATTTGTTATCTGCGTGCCAAGGAGCGTGGCAGCACAGCTGCACGTGTGCGTGTGCGTGCTGCATGTGTGTGCATGCTGCATGCATGTGCTGCGTGTGTGTGCGTGCTGTGTGTGTGTGCTGCGTGTGTGTGCGTGCTGTGTGTGTGTGCATGCTGCGTGTGTGTGCTGCGTGTGTGTGCATGCTGTGTGTGTGTGCATGCTGAGTGTGTGTGCATGCTGTGTGTGAGTGCATGCTGTGTGTATGTGCATGCTGTGTGTATGTGCATGCGGTATATATGTGCATGCTGCGTGTGTGTGCATGCTCTGTGTGTGTGTGCACGCTGCATGTGTGTGCATGCTCTGTGTGTGTGCATGCTGTGTGTATGTGCATGCTGTGTGTGTGCATGCTGTGTGCGTGTGCATGCTGTGTGTGTGTGCACACTGCATGTGTGTGTGTGCTCTGTGTGTGTGCATGCTGTGTGTATGTCCATGCTGTGTGTGTGCATGCTGTGTGTGTGCACACTGCATGTGTGTGTATGCTGTGTGTATGTGCATGCTGTGTATGTGCATGCTGTGTGTGTGCATGCTCTGTGTGTGTGCATGCTCTGTGTGTGTGTGCACGCTGCATGTGTGTGCATGCTGTGTGTGTGCATGCTGCGTGTGTGTGCATGCTGTGTGCGTGTGCATGCTGTGTGTGTGTGCATGTTGCGTGTTTGTGCATGCTGCGTGTGTGTGCATGCTCTGTGTGTGTGCATGCTGTGTGTGTGTACACGCTGCATGTGTGTGCATGCTGTGTGTGTGCATGCTGCGTGTGTGTGCATGCTGTGTGCGTGTGCATGCTGTGTGTGTGTGCATGTTGCGTGTTTGTGCATGCTGCGTGTGTGTGCATGCTCTGTGTGTGTGCATGCTGTGTGTGTGTACACGCTGCGTGTGTGTACATGCTGTGTATATGTGCATGCTGTGTGCGTGTGCATGCTGTGTGTGTGTGCATGCTGCGTGTGTGTGCATGCTGTGTGCGTGTGCATGCTGTGCGTGTGCATGCTGTGTGTGTGTGCATGCTGCGTGTGTGTGGATGCTGTGTATATGTGCATGCTGTGTGCGTGTGCATGCTGTGTGTGTGTGCATGCTGCATGTCTGTACCACACACACCACACCACCCCCCACACACACTGGAATATGACAGATTTCGAATTAAAACTGGCTGCTCCGTGGAGTGTTTTATGCCTGTGCTATCCCTGGTAAACCTGCCACAGTACACATAAGAATCAGTCACAACGGTTCAGTAGAGTTCCTACTGTCAAGTCCTTAAATTCATCAGCCATTTCACATATTTTGCTATTTACATTGTCGGTTCACTTCTCCTCTATCCATAAGCTTATAAAAACAAACAATTAGTTAAGAAAATTTCAGGGCTTTTTTCCCCACACAAGCCAGTTTCAGAGTTCCTTGTTCCAAAGCCTGTTGTTGGGCTGAGCAGCATTTTCACCCCCTGGTGTCTGTTTCACCAGTGATGGCAGCCAGATGAGACACCAAGTATCATCTCCACAGCGGCCAAGCATCTCTCTGAATCACCCCACAAGTGCTGCTGACTCGGGGAGCCAGGGAGAAGGCAAGAGGCTCAGCGGCTGTTCAGCATGTCACAGCACTGTTGTCACAGTCTGTCCGTCACCACAGCCCAGATCCCACACTGAAACCTCCACAGGCTTTGAATCGAGCCTGAAGCGTTACAGTATTTTGGGACTGTGTGTGCATGTGTGTGGTTTCTGGGTGTATGTTTTAGTTTTGTTTTGTTCTGGAAATACCAAGTATGTCCTTTGAGACCATTAGAAATTAGGTTTATGTAGACATGGTAAAAAAACACTGTAGGCAAGAATAATAAAATATGAAATTATTATGAGAGACAAAACAACTGGTTTAAAATAGGAAGTGCTGAGTTTTTCAAGTTCAGCAAGTATGATTATTTTTCTCTTTCATTTTCTGAGCGCCTGTGAGTATATAGAGTCCTAATTTGAGAACTGGAACAAACTGGGTTTGTTTATGAGCAAGCAATATAAACTCATCTATCAGATTCATCAGTACATGGGCCAAATCATAAATTACCATCTCATTGTTGGCTTTAAGAGAACAATGACACTTATCCCACATGAGGATGTGCCCCTTATTTTTTGAATCAGGAAAGCTAAGAGCTTTGCTTCTGGCAAGGACAACTCTAAAAGGAATCATTCCTAATGCAATCTGTCCTTGAAATAAAGCTCCCTCTCATCTGCATTCCCTGTGTCATCTGATATGGGCTTCAAATATAAAATTTTCATTGTTTTTATATGACATTGTTGGGATGGGAAGAAATATTAGCAACATGATTCCTAACAGAATATGCATGAAGTCATCACACTTTTGACTTCCTGCTAGACATAAATCCATTATCCTCCAAACTGTGTTGTCACATGACATTCCTACTAAGCAGCTGCAGTTGATAAGAGCTACTCTACATAATTTGCTTTGAAGTAATTTTGAGATAGGATTAACCAGATGATGTGCTCTTTTTTTCTCTCCCTCCTTCCTTCTTTCTCTCCCATTGTTGTTGTTGTTGTTGTTGTCCTCACCATCATGGTCCTGTTCCTACAGAAAGCTTTGTGGACTGCAGACACCCATGTGATATATACGTACACCTTGCAGGCAGACTGGATCTTACCCTGAACACATTAATGTTTGAACTGGTAGAAATAGCACAGAGAAATCTGAAACAGCTAAAATCAGGCAGTAAACACCATCGCAATTAGCCAGAACGAGTGCTTGACAATACATCTGATCTACCAGCAAATGACTGCTCTATCTGTCTTTCCATCAGCTTGCTTTCAAGTCCAAGTATGCATTGTCTTTCAATCATTAGCTTTTGAAACATGATTTCATTAACAAGAACACTTTGGCACTGTCTGAAGAAAAGAGTGACAACATCTCTGTCTTCTGAGACACCGCGTTGTTTTGTAGCTTCTTCCAAGGGATAGTTTTGTTGAGTGAGGAACCACATCTTTGCCCACTCATTTTCTGCATCACTTGTCATCCACAATGCAAAGGAAGTGGCTATGGAAATGCAAAGGAATATCCTCTTCTAAGTGCTATTAATATGATACCATGCTGTACATCTGAATAGCTCAGAAAACTAATGGGCACCATTCTGAACTGGGGAAACATACACTGTGGTGAGAAAGCTGGAATTTGGGTTTAGTGCTTCTCCCTTCTCATCTCCAATCTGTGAGTGAAAGAAAGAAACATTTATAGGATGCAAGTTTAAGTACCTCATAGTTATCAGTTTGAGGGCTAGGGCTTGGCTTTTTGTTCTTCTATGTTCAAATGAAGCACCTCATCAAAATTAGATTAAGATGGTTAATAAAATCAAGGTCAACTTTTTTATTAACTTCTGAGTTTTTACCTCCCCTCTATTTACGCGTTGGCTCTGAAATCTCCTGGCTGCAGCGGCTGGATGTTTAGAGGCAATACTGCAGACTTTCAGGTTTTATGGATTCTACAAGAACAATATAACATGATACTGACAATCATAAACAGATACTAAGTTGTTTCAGTTTGGAAACAATTGCAGCCATATAACCCTTGGTGGGCTCTTTTATATGAACTTTTATTTTTCTCTGTACAATGGCTAACATGGGAACTATCCCCCATCCAATAGAGCAGCTTGTATTTGCTCAGGAAACGGTTAAGTTACAGCAGGTCACCCCTGTTACTTCATGGAAATGCTTTGATTTGTCTTCCATACTAAAACAGCTAGTCATTTGTTTTACTAACAACTCCCCTCAGAGCAGAACCTCAATACTATCTTAAAGCAAAATTAACTTCACACATGACTTTGTCAAGAGCCTTTTTCCATCTCAGGAGAGTTCAAATTTCGTAAAATCTGGACACAGTGTAGTTAAAGAGGACAGACTTTGGAAGTGTTATTTCCTTCCTTTTTGCTGCCCATGCTGCCCATTCACCTGTGGATTTTTCAGGCAACATAAATGGTTTCCTAAGCCTGTACTTGACCAGGCTGCCCAGCTCAGCCATTGCCAAGAGAGCACTGGGCAAAATACTCTTTGTGTCTCTGACCTGCACTCTGACTCGTTCAAAGCCCAACCTCCACAGCCAGCCCACAGCAGTCACGCTTAAAAGGCACTTCGTGAAAGTTTCTTAAAATTTGAAAAATATTCAGCAGGTCTAAAAATAGGGGATAATTCCAGACTGCTTAATCACTTTCAAAATGAGGAAACATAGCTGCAGCCCCCAAAATCTATTGCCAAGGCAGTTTAAAGATACAAACAGGAGTAGGTGGTCAGCAAACATGAGGGTTGTATGTATCTTATTCCATCCACCCATCTCTGAGGAGTCTTATGAGCATGAAGCTTTTTGCTGTTTTGAGTAAGTCCTGTAAGGGAGGGGAAAAAAAGAAAAAAAAAAAAAAAACAAACCAAACCAAAAAACCCCACTCACCAAGACTGTGCCTCCTACTGTTTAATTATTGTAGTTTAATGGTGACAAGTGTAGTGGTCTAGCATCTCCAGGTTGGCTGAGATCACTTTCTGGACTTGAAATAGGTGAAAATAAAAGATTTCTCTTTGTTACAATTTCAAAGCACTTCACATTCACCACAAACCGCCTGCAAACAGTAAAGCTCAGAATACCAGCCTGTATCAAGTCATTAACCTTTTAGGACTCAATCAAAGCAGTGTTGTGTGACACTTTATTAATGAATGCTTTAATGTGGTATATAAAAGCTAACAAACATGGAAACTGGCAATGATTCATCAAATTTAATATTCCATCAAACATTTAATTTTGAAGACTGACACTTTTTAAAAATAATCCAATGGAATACAAGTTGAGAGGAGTGCCTTTAATGACATTCATTCCCCTCTTTTTAGGACTTTTCAAAATTGTATCTAGAAGCCCAACAAAAGCAAAAAAAAAAAATTATGCAATTTTCTAAATAACATTTGAGCATATTTTATGGAATCTGTTGTGAAGAGTGAAGGAAGTTGTCCTTATAAATACACTAGCTGTTTAGGTCACACATTGTCTGCAGTCATTGCTAGGAGGCAAAAGCCCTGTTGTAAAACAGCTGGGCTCCTTGGCTTGGGGCAAAGGCAAATTCCACAGCCAGAAACCTAATTAGACACTTTTGGAATTCACGGCACCCTTTCACGCCATGACCTTTTCCTTTCTGTCTTCCCCTCTCTTCTCCCCAGCTCACCCCCATATGTCCTCCTCCTCCCAGCTCTCCCCTTCCCCCCGCACGAGCATTTGATCCTCTCATCACTAAATATGTTGCTTTTTTGCACAAATACTCTCTACTAGCCAAATTCAATCCTGATGGTAATAAGAACAACTTGGAAGTCAACAAGTTTATGTCATGGCTAAATTTGTCCCTGTGATCCATTTAACTTCTGAGTGACTCTAAGCTTATCCAGTCTCCTAAAAATTTCCAAAACCATGAGCTGCAGGGAAGTGATGTCAAAAAGGCAGCTTTATCTGTCCTGGAAAATTTCAGAAGTTCCCAAAGAATTCTCATCTTGTCCTGGAGGGAAAAGCAAAATATTCTGATTTTTTTCAAAACCCACCAAGGCGTGGTCTAACCATACACCTCCACACAGAAAGCCTGGAAGGACTTGAACCTGGGTCTTCCACGCGTCACAGGTAGATACACCAGTTCCTGGCTTCACGTGGGCTTCTTTTTGGACTGAAGTAGCAAGTCTGCTCTCAGCCTGGCTTTTCTCACTGAAAGATTTTGCACATCCACTAACCATTTTTCATGGTGCCAGACAGGTATTTTCCAATGAGCAATGTATCACCACAAACTTGCCAACCTCCCATATCCTCAGACAAACACTTTCAAAATTTTTTCTAAAAGGGTGATACACTTTAATTTAAATGTTACTTGTATCAAAGGGAAATAATATCCAAAACCACCTAAATACAAGAACCCAGGTGTCGTGTAAAATAAATGAGCAACTGATAGAAATGAAAGGCTATTAAATGTCACTGAAGATATATAATTTACAGTGAGACTATTATATATCATTTTCTTAAATTGTTTTTACAATGTAAGTTGTAATTCTTATCCAAACTCATTTCCAGCCAAAGAGCATGTTCCCTCACACAGATTTGTCACTTAACTAAAAATTGCAGGATTCATCCATTAAAAAAAAAAAAAAGAAAAAAGAAAAAATATGATAAATAGGATATTTTAACTGAATTGGGTAATGGAGAACTGTTGTGCCACTCCTGAGAAATGTCTATAACTCACTTATGCCTTCTGGTATTTGTATAGCATGTTGACTCATGAATCACAGAGTAGCTATCATAAAAAAAACAATGTCTCCCTGACAAAAAATACATTTAACTCAGCTGAGATTTGCAGTAAAGATTCATGCCTACGTTTTTTAAATCACAAATGTTATTATGTTACACTTGGGGAACTGTTTTTGTAAACCTGTGCGCTTCAGTAGTACATTTCCTGCTGCGAGTCCCAGAAAGCACTAATGAACAACTTCTTGCCCTGTTCCTGGAAGGATTATTCTCATTTCACAGAGGGAAAAACTGAGGCAGAAGACCTCACTAAAGTGACCAAGGGAGATGTGAGGATCAAAGCAAAGGGCAGGAATAAAGGCTGCTTTGGGCAACTTGTGCCTGCTTTCCATGGCTGCCAACTCCAGCAATGAGGACCTTGCTTCCACTCCAATGACCCACTAGCTGTACCTCTCCTCTAGCTGCCCTTTTTCACAGGGGCTTTTCAGACTTTTTGTTTGTTACAGAAATACCTATTTTTCCTAGCCAAAGGCATTCTGGTACGGTGTGGCTTTGTAAGGAAAGGAACAGGCTGATTTTGGAGAAATATGTTGAGCAGTCAGGATAGGGGAAGGTGAGAGGTGCCCACCACGGGATGTCAGTTTGCCTTTGTCATAGCTGGGAATGGTGGGAAACAGAACTTGTCACAGCCATTGGCAGTGGGAAAGGGAAGAAAATAGCTACAGAGTATGCAGGGGGGTGGGCAGAGTTGGTTTTTCCTCCAAAGAAAGAGAAAGTTCATCTCTCAAGGCTTGTGGGCCAGAGTGCAAACACCAGCCAGTACTTGGAGGGTGCCAGAGGTGCCGAGTGAGAGGAGATCTTGGTAGAACAAAGTCCCAATATCAACAAAGAAAGAAACAAAGACCCCGGGGCTTTTTGTGACTGCAAAACCACACGTTATCATTTCCACCACTGTGCACAGTCCTGGGCTTCTCCTTGCCACAGGGAGCTGCATGTGCCGACCATGGATGCTGGGCACCCCAGGCAGACTTCCGGCACACCCCAGCCCCATGTCTCCAGCCAGAACTGAAGGGGTGCAGATTCTCCTTCAGCCTGGGCCCTAAAAATATCTCTTATTTTATCTGCCAAAACAAGCATGTATCCATTACATGCTATTCCTATTTGCATGAGATTAAATATTTAAATCAGAGAAAAATATCATTCATTATCATTTGCAAGTAGCATTTTAATCATAAACCAAACCTCAAAGCAACACTACCTGGTCAGCATCATCAAGGTCCCCTGGAAAAACTAATTAGTATGTTACTATATATCTACATACCTTGGAGATAAATGTTGTTTGCTTCTCCTTCCCTGATGACAGAACGGAGATGGTTCAGTAAAACACCCTACCTCTTAATATGCAGGGTTTGTTGTAGGAGCAGCTCAATTCATATTTCCACCAGTTTGATGGTAAGTGAACAGCAGTAGCAATATTAATCTGCAGTAACCTGTCAGTGAACTCTACAGCTAATATGATGTAGTTATGATTTTACCATCAATCAGAACTGAACAGGCCCTGGACAATCCTTACAGCACTGCCTCAAAAAATCTAATTGTGCAAAAGCTTCATCGGTTTCCAACATTTCTTTTTTATCTGTCACAGACTTTTGGCCTACTACACAACCTTTTATTATTGGTCTTATTGCATTAGCTGGTTTGACAAAAAAGAAAAGGCTAAATCTAAGAGTTCCCCTGCATTCCATCATTTGTTACTATGTGGGATCCTATTTGACAGTTCCATATTATTTTAGATTTAGATAAATATTATTAGGACATATGGTATTGCATGAACTTTTGAACCACTGATTGCCAATGTATAAAAAAAGGCCAGTAATAGTTTTACCTCTGCATTTGCATGTTCAAATGTATAAGAAACAGATAACAAAAATGGAAGGATTAAGCTGTCACACAGGATGGGATTTTAGACGAAATATAAACCCAGACCTTTTTTTTTTTCTTTCTTTCTTTTTAAATTATTTTCACAGAGCAGGAGAATAGACAAAAGATAATGATATATTAATAACAAACATGAACTTGCCCAAAAGTTAGACTTCTACTAGTAATTAAGATAACTATTCATTATTCTTTTGGGGCATTTTTAGGACAATCATCTATTATGTGGTTTTGTAGCTTAAATTAGACGTGTGCATGTAAATATCATAAAAGAAGCAGAGACAGGCATCCTCAGCCAGAATCTTCCTTTCAAACACTGGCCGTAAGAGCTTACAACTTGCGGTAAGATACATTACAACCATACTATTTCTGGTGAGTTTACTGTGCAAGGAGTTCTGGTGTAACTTTTGCCATTTTAAACATATAAAAACATCAAGGAAGATGAACTATTAACATTATCTGTTTAGTCATTTTAATCTTTTGCATCTTAAATGTAATCAGGCTTTTCAGAAGTGAAATTGCTAATCAGCATGTTGGATAAATGTTTCCATTTCAAAATGTGCACATTTAGAGATAACAGCTGGCTGTAAAGAATATATTTATATTTGTGATTTAATGTATCACAAACTTTATATTTGATTTCATTTAGCTTTACCAAGAAACTGAGAATATTTTTGCTAGCATGACCTATTTTGACAGCAGTTTTACAGCAGCAGAAAACTACAGAGTAATAAATGAGGTGTGGGTACAATGCACTATGTAGTCTTTAAAGCAAGCATGTCCTTTTAACAAAACAATTTTTTTACACAGTTTCAGATGACTTCATCCCCTTCTAACATGAGCTCAATGTGTGCAAAGCAGTAAAGGTTGTGCATGCACAGAGCGCAGATGACACGCGCTCTTCTGCGCCACAGCGTTTGTTCGTTAATTTACCAAACTATATGCAAAATAGAGGGAAAATATTTTTTTAAAGGAACTCTAACCTCAAAGAAATATTTTTGACTGTAGGAACATCAAATGAATAGCTGAGTTTTAGCCCTCAATCAATCAGAATGTAAAGTAATTGTAATCTAATAAAAATAGCCATACAAAATAAGGAAATGGCTGTTGCATCCTGTTAAAAACATGCAGGAATGCAGCTTTGGAACTACTGAGAGAGCCGAGTTTGTAGAAAGACAAAAACAGGATGTAAAATTCTTACGACAATTGGAAGCAACTGATTTTTTTCAAGCACCTACCACCACCCACGATAATTTGTGCCGCTGCCTCTAGGGGGTTCTGTGCGACAAGAAGAACCCCACAATTTTAAGAGCACCTCAACCCAGGTTCTTCGAGATGCAGACAGGAGTGAGATGCATTTACACTGCTGGGGAAAATGTCAAACTGCCCCCCCACTGCTGCAAAGTTGACTGCTACATGGGCGTTTGTGTTGTCTAAAGTGAAAACAGCAGAAGAAAGTTCTTTGGAACCTCAGCCCGCTTCAAAATATGTACTGTCATTATGGCAATAATAAAAAAAATAGCTATAATTAATATAATTACACTAAACGGCATAAATTCATTTCTTAGGCAACTGTATTCAAAAACCAACCACAAAATCATTTACTTCCCTTTATGTTTTTAACAGTTATTTGACTTCTTGTTTTAGAAGCCTCTCCCTAAGGAATGTTAGTTTTGCTTCATAATTCCATGCTCCTGTTCTTGCAAGAGGTTAGATCTTTACTGCACAAGCTAATTCTCCTCTGTACTTCAGACTACAGCACGTTATATAGGGTTCCTGCTTATTAAAAAAAAAATCACTAGGCTGTTAATAACAGAATGAAAAAAAATGAAAATTTAGTGCAGTGCAATGTGTCATGGCTGGCCAACCACAAATATAGCAATAGAATTATAAGCTCAGTTGGTTAGAGAACAATAAAGCCACATCCATTAAAAAGAGTTCAAAGATTAATAACAGTATAATTAAGAAAAAAAGCCATTCTTTAATGAATATTTTAGCAAGAGTAACATTTGGGGATTTTTGTAACTAACAACAACTCTATTAGTCTGGATTTTTTCAAACATGAGAACATGTAGATAGAAATCCTGATTTTCTCCAGAGAAAGCCCGTGAAGGACAGGCTGAATTTTACCAGAGCCTGCTCAATTATTCTGGTTTGTTATGATACCTGTAAACAGCTCACAGGCTGCAAAAATCCAGTCCTCTTAGCCATGGTTGTCACAAGAGGGTGGCTCTTACCGAGATATACTCATAGGGAAAATTGATAGAACTGGGATATTCAAATAATTCAGATAACGAGGATTTTTTTAACCTTTATTATGCACATGGCCTCATTTTATGTAAAAGGGAAATAAATGAAGATTCTAACTGTCACAACCTTTATTGCAAATTATAAAACACCTCTTGCTATTCCATAATTGGGAGGCCCTATTTCAGCAGATCACTTAGAGATAAATGTTAATTTTTGGTAATTTTGAAGTCAAACCTAGACACTCTGCAGGACAGGGATGGACGAGTTCAGGAATCAAGGCGGCTGAGCTGGCCTCACAGTTCATAGCCAGACAAGCGCTTAAGGACATGTATTTTTGGATATCCTTCTTGTGATGGAGCAACACATCTGGGCAAGGATGTCATACCAGAGACAGAATTACCCTCTGCCCCCCGACACACTTCCCTTCACCTCACCTTTGCTGTTCTCCCTCTTTGGAAATCCAGATTCAAATGAGGATTGGCCAAAACCGAATGAAATACCCTGCGGTTTGAGCCGTCTGAGGGACTTTGGGTAAGTTTTGTCCTGGTCACAAACCACAGTTTACAGATAGCCCCCACCACAAGTATGCTGTAACTGGGTCAGGGGTTTGGCGGTTCCTGTTGCATGGGAAAGCTCCCGGGCAACCTCTTGAAAACACAGCCCCTGCCTTCCTGTGCATTTATGGCATGGAAATCGAAGTAAGATTAGTAAAAACAAAGTGATGGGCTATAAAAAGGACTGCAAAAGATGACAGTGAACCCTGATAGTGCCCAGCTCACAAGAGGGGGTTATGCTTTAGACAGACTACCCATTCCCAGCTCAATCACTGTATCTGCCCATATCCCTTTTGCATTATACTGTGTCTGCAATGCGAGTCTGAGTGAAACTGTAATCACCAAGCGGGGGAGTAGAACTTAAAAAATCACCAGGTTAGGCTGTGACAACACTGGCACATAATAGGTGAGATTTTTTTTCTCACTTTAAACATATTTTTGAAGATGTATGTGTGTTTCAAGACAGTTAAAACCAGGTTTTCCTTATACTCAGACTACCAACCCTGCGTACATTACACCAGCTACTACCTCTTTCATGCCACAAAATAGATAGTTATCTAGTGAAAGCGGATGAGCAGGACAGCATCTTCTCAGCCTCTCCTAACCAAGAGACAGTATAACAAATCCTGGATGTTCTGAACACCCAAAATGAATCCCTCTTGAACTCATTTTTCCCCAAATGTCATTCAGGGATGGGTAACATGCATACATGAATCACAGGGTATCTCAGAGCCAGCGCAGGAAAGAAGTAGGCAATGTAACAAATGTGTAACTCTTACTTTGTGGTCAATTATAGAGGACTTCATTCAAAGTACAGTCAGGTTAATAAAATTTTGTATACTTGCTCCAAATAAATTTGTCTCAGTGACTATATAACCACAAACAGCAAGTGAAAAAAGACTTCCTTGGGTTAGAAAAATATGAGAAAGCAAAATTCATTAAATTGAAAATAAAATGGGTGATGGTGAATCAAACATTTCCTTATTAATTTCAAATTTAAACATTTCAAAATATTCCCCTTCTGAGTCAAGTTTGTATTGAGTTAGCCTGAGTTTCAAAGGAAAAAAATTACTTCAAACAATTTCTGTTTTCCATTAAGAAAATGTTGACACAAGTCCTTTAAAAATAAAAATTAAAAAAAAACCCAACTTGTACTTTCTGAACCAAACAATTTTGAAACTGACCTTTCCTTGAAATCATTTTGGGTGCAATGACTTGCTGGTTTTATGAGAAACTAACCATTGTCTTCTCATTAAAAGTTCCAGCCCAGTCTACATGTGACTCTCCATTCCCTTGGGAAATCCCAAAGAGAGAGGATTCCTATCTTGTCACACATTGCATTCATTGCTTAATATTTCCATGAAGTGGGCAAACAGTTTAGGAGTATTTTCAATCTTCCTTTATACATCCAAGAAATAACACATCACATTATGTGCATAAAGTAGTAAGATTAATGTCAAGCTTAAAGGGAACATTAACAATAAAATAAGATTCATAATCAGTGCACGAAAGCCCTTAAAACTAGCTGCTTGACCGACTACTTTCTGATACATTGACCTTATGTGCACAGTGAGGGCAGTGAACACAAGCCTGTTCTCCATTCCCATCCGAGCTCAGGGGAACACTTACGGCCACAGCCCATCGTGCAGCCTCTATGTTTTTATTCTAAGCCAAGAGGCCAATAGTTCCCTCTGTAATTGAGCTGAAGTACATTTTAAAATAATTAATAGGATTAGGTGCAACTAGTATTATTTGTTGTGTTGTGTGCATTCCTGTTTTTTATTGCCTGCTTCCAGAGCTTAAAGACTTCTCTTCGGAAAGGTTGCATACCAACTGTTCTGAAAGTAGTCCCAAGGCAAGGCAGCATATAAATAGCTCTGCAAGCACAACAAGCTGAAGGCTCCGTGGAGGCAAAAGTACATCAAGTAATTAAAAAACACTGAACGATATAAATAGGGAATAGCCCTTTGCCATTGAAGACCACATATATTAAAAATACTATCAGGATCCAAGTTGGTTTTAACTATCATTCTGTGGGAGAAAGGCATAAACAGGAAGGGTAAAGGCAGAAGGGGGAACAGTCTGCTCCATATGCTGTCCCCCCACCCCCAAGGCAGACCCACCTTCCCTGCTTCCCCTCAGAAAGAAGCAGACTTCTGTAACCCCTAGTAAACCATGTGCCCCCTTCCTACCACTGCAGGTCCACCAGCACCACCGAACTTGGCAGTCCAGCCCTGAGCTGATCTTGGCTTTGTAGCCTCCAGCAGAGCTAGAGCTGCCAGGGCATTAGCTGGACATGTGGCCAGAGTCTGCAGCACCCCACCCCTCTCACCTACACCATGAGTGCTTGATTTTCACAGAGTCTGGTTTCTCCACAGTCTCTGTGGTGTCCACAGGTGGTGTAAGCCCAACCACATGTGACAGCCCTCTGCAACAGCCCTACAATACTTCCAAGTTTTCACCCACAGCACAAATAAATTCCTATTAGGAAACCTTCTTCTTGGATGAAGGTCTTAACTGCTGATTCTGCCAGCATATTGAAAACCCAAATTTGGCTGTTTCCCCCAGATCACATCGCAGACCCCTCCCTCCTGCATTATTTAGGGCTACAGTAACGGCTGTGGCTTCACTGAGGGGAGACCAGAGGTGGGAGGGCTGGGCTTCATGGTACAGAGAAAATGAGAAATTGCTGCAGCCAAGCTCAATGTGAAGCAGATATCCGACTGCACAGTGGAAAGCTGTGATTTTTTATATACATTTATTTGTTTGTTTGTCTCTCTTTTCCTTGGGCCTTGCAAACTGGGATTGACTTTCCTTCTCCATAGGAAGTCCTGACATGCCACCAGTGCACAAGGACTTCTGAAGTGTCACAACCCCGGAAGGGGGACTGGTGGTGGAGGGCTAAGTACAGCCCTACCTGAAGTTGCAGCACCATCCATCATGTCTGCAACCACCACCACTCTGGGGACATGACTTGTTAGTTAACATAGGCTTTGTTAGCCTGCTCTCCAGTAGCACACACCCACGGAGATCGACAGCTTTCAGAAAATTTCCAGACAAAAACTAGACCAAGTCCAAACTGTGCACTGGTTTGAATCAGTCAAAAATCCAGCTAATCATATTTATTATCCAGATGATGTTCCCTGCCACAGACTGAGGCAGGTTACCTTTCAGATTAGAATTAGACTAAGACCCCTTAAATCTAGTTTTCATCTCCTTTTAAACATACAGAAGGGGCAGGGGTCCTGAACAGAAACCTTATGTATGTGGGCTTTTCCCCGGTGTTTTTCACCCCTTTATTTATAACTAGAAGAGCGAGCACAGACACAGCACAAATATTCTAACAACTACCAGTGGTGCACTGTATGTTGTACCAGAGGAATAAAGAAGAGGGCTGAGAGGAACAGGGAGAGTAATTTACTGTGCACCGGTCTCAGCTGCCAGTGATTGCAGAGGGAACTCAGCAGATGTTTTTTTGATAAAGGTTGTTTCTTGTTGCAGCAGCGGCGGCAGCAAAATCCATAGCATTATTCTGTAGGACTTTGCACATCATGATTCTGCCATTTCAGTTAGTCTCAACAGCTGGTGGATAAAAAAAAATAATAATGTTCCACTGCATTATTTGAAATTTGTCATGTTGATTTAGTTTCATTACTGTTATTAAATTTTATTCTGGAATGGTTTACATATCAAGAATACATAATGGGTTTCTGTGTGGCCTGGGATTTATTCCTTGAATGAGGAAAGGACTCTACTGTGACAAAGTCGTAAAGCCTTATTGACTTGATCCTTTGCCATAAACATAGGATTCAGGGAGTTAGACCGAATATTAAATTGATATGATGGTTGTATTTTCATCAGGAGAATAACTCCTTCCAAAATAAAACCTCACAGTAAGTCTAGATCCATGGAATTGTTTTAGAAATCTGCTATTCCCAGGCATGAATAGGAAAATACTCTCCTGATTAGGCAATGAGGGTGAAGAGAACCAACACAAATATGTATATTTAATGTACTATCCAGATCCTAAAGCAAAATAAAATAAGATTAAAAATGTAACAAAAATAAAAAGTGCATAGACATATGGAAGGACTTAAATATGTGAAAGGATGTTCCTAAACAAAGAAATACTAAACAGAAAAAGGCATATCAAAATTCAAGCTGTACTGAAGACAAGATAAGCCGACTGAAACCCTACATCCAAACAAAATGTAATTAGAGAGGATACTCCAATTTGATTTGGATCCAGCTTTTGGATCTTTTTTTCTAATGGGACTACTCACAACTCTCAAAAATTTTTGAGTTGGATCTAAATTTTGCCGTGTAAGCCAACGCTCAAATGTGAGTGGCTGCCATTTTGTCACATTCCTGAAGGGTAATTTGCACACAGGAGAAAGTTGCCGTGTCATATAATGTAAATTACTCAAGATCACATGTCACCTCAGAGAGATGTACTCTTGCTGATTTGTAAATTAAAGACAAGCCACAAAAGTCCTTAATTCCTTCACAACATAACTACTCATGAGTTTCTGCTGAAAGGCTGCCATCAAAAGGCAATAAATCTTCAGGAAATAATATCACAACGCTAGCTGTAAAGCGCTCATGACTTTCCCAACTTTCCCTGGAATATTTCTTCCAAAAGAAAGCAGATGGCAAAATATTCAGTGGGTCAACTTTAGTGTTCAGATGCTCCCAGGGGTGTCTATTAATTCGAGCTGTCTCAGCACAGACACAGATGATAACAGAAATAGCTGCCCATCCTTCCTTAAGATCACCACATTTTTCCTTCTTCACTTTCTTAGAAGTAGTTTGAAACGAGCGTTGTTACCCAGCGCATTCTGCATGCAGGAGCATAATGAGAGAAAATGCAAATAACACCTCTGGCTGAAGTGGATTCGCAGATCCAGGACGTGCCTGGGACCAGCCCAGATCCATCCTTCCACTGGTGAAGCCCTTGGACAGGTGGCCTGACCTTGCTGCTCCTCTGCCAACCCAGCTACCCAACCGAGCAAAACCAGGTTTTGCTGGAAGTCACAGACCACTGCCGAGCTGAAGTTTCTCAGGAAGTTAAATCACTATAGAGTACCAGAACTATTTATTTACTGGTTTACTGGTGAAAAACAAATTCCTTGGAGGACAGAAGAATTCAGTGCTGACCTCATTCTGTCGCTATTGATGTCAGCAAAACCCGCTGAAACAAAATAAACCCAGTGATGGACGAGTCTGAAAATCTCACATGCTGTAAACCATGAAGATGTTTACGGCAGCTTCATTAGCTGCAGTGCTTCTAACGAACAAAGCCTGGCCAGGGATAAGGGCCCTGGCTGGCAGCAAGCGGGCGAGCATGCAGGGTGGCTGCAGCCCCCCGGGGTGGTGTCCACAGTCGGGTGGGAGCCGGAGACGTGCACCCGTATGCAGGGAGCTGCCATCCACCGTGTTTGTGCCGAGGTGCCAGGCGTTGCCAGGGGTTACAGCGCACACAGTGAGGGATGGGGCCGCACAACGCGGGGAAAAGCATTTCAGCCCAAAAAAGGAAAACATCAGCGACAGAAATGCAACAGCAGAGGCGAAACACAAGAGATAATCGAATGTTAATACAACTGCATTCCTCTCCAGTGTAATGAATAAACATCAGAAAGCATGAAGAACATGTTTCAAGCCACAGAGGGTTTTTTTCTAACAATAAATTCAGATAATTCAGGTTCAAGTGTACAAAGACCAGCAGGAGGGCCACCACAGACCTACAAAGTCAGCCTGGTGACACCTCCCCTCAGGAGAGGCATGTTGCTGGGCTGGGGACAGGCAGAGCCTCCCCACTCCACACCAGGCTGCTCCCAGCACCCGTGGCCACCATCAACCCCATCCTGGCAGACAGCGTGGGTCAGGCTGACATATTGCTGCTGACACCGACCAGCCACGAGGTTCAAGCAGTCCACAACTGGGAGGCATTAAACCTTTATGCCTCCACAGGCACCAAGGACATCTCCTGAGCAGCTGTGCAAGGGAAGAGGGAAGGAGCCCCACATGACACCTAATTTGAGTGAAGGCAGCCGGGAAAACAGCCTACACTTAAATGTTGACTGCTCTGTCTTCAGACCACATACATTTGCCACTCCATCTTCAGACCACATACCTTTGCCATTAGTCACCTAAAGGCATGATATTTTTCAGGTGCTTTCATTTCTGAGCTTGCACACTGTGCAGAAACAAAACTGAGCTGGTTCCAGGTCTAAAAAAAAAAACCCCACCTTTAAATTTTAATAAGCACACAAAGCTGTTAGCTTGATAGTCCTGTTTTCCATAAAATTCACATTCATAGCAAGCAATAAAGATGGCTGTTTGCTGCAATATAACCCATGAATTCGCCTAAAACAGATCTGAGTAGATCTCCATTAAAGGTAAAATGTAGCATAGGCTTCATGCCAGATCAGTCTTTTGTTTCTTTTCAATAAGAAGAAATAGTGCCAACTATGATAAAGTTTTATAAGGAAGTCCTCTATTTTCTAACAGCATGATAGCAACTACCCATTCATTACATGCAGACTCTCAACAGCCAATACTATTCATAATCGGCATCTCTTTCCTCCTCATCTCTGGGTAAGCCAAGAATATGTATTCTTAATTCTGTTTCTAACTCAACATTGAGATCTACTGCATTCCATATAAAATTAGACATTCCTCTGTTTGAAAGGATAGAATCAAATGAAAGCCAGAGACCTGACCTTCTTCATGTGGTACTTTTTTGCATTTTTTGTCCATTTCTTTCACAAGATTCACATCTAAGGCACAAGGTTGTAGCAGAACATCACCTGATGCGTGGTGCAGAATAAACACGCTTTGCTTTTGAGTCCATTCAGCATAAGCACAATGGATGCACAGTACATTGAAATCAATAGCAGACTTTGCATAGGTGGTATTGAACTTCAGCTGCATCCAGCAGTATGGGAAAAGGACAACATGCAGCAGGGCAAAACAATGGTTCTGTCAATTAGCCCATTGCCACTGCATATCTGAGGGACGAAAGACAGTAATTATAGCATATTCCAGAGGAACTTCTTCAACGAAAGAATGAGCCCTACCTGTAATCAAATTAATCACAGAAATTATCCCTAATAACTTAAACTTAAATGTTGATAAAACCAGACAGCATCCCAAAAGTTTGCTCTATCTGGGAAGGACAGGTATTAGAAATGTGAAAGAATTATTAACTCATATCTGTTGCCTTTCTCCTGACAATGCAACATTGTTCCCTAGGGCTTTTGTGTGCTTGGGTTTGGGGTTTTTTTTAACGTGCCTAATTACAGTGGTAAAGTAGCTTGGGTAAACACAGTAAGAAAGAGATTTTGTAATGGTCTGGTTCATGCCACACAGTCAATTTGCCTGACTTCCATCCCTTTCCTTCCCCATCTGCAATACGCGACATACAGCTGTCTGTTTATTCCCCAAGACAGTTATGCTGATCACTTATCACTTACCAAAATCTTCCAAACTGAAAGTGTCACAGGCGCAATAGGAGACATAATTTGGTCTTTCACTGTGTTCCTCACTTCCTTTTTGTGTTCAGAGCCAAGACTCATTTCTGATAGCTATCATGTTCTGCTCCTTCTCTCATCAATTATTTGAAGATGTTACTGCCATCCAAGGTTACATTTCTAATTATATTTCCAGTTGTGCAGTTTAAAGAGTGTAAAATTCTCACTTTCATCTTATTCTGGAGATCACTAACTGTAATTATACATGGAAAAGATGAAACAAAGAAAAACTAGATAAACTCCAATCCACATTTAGGATTTGAGGCATAAGAAATCCTGGCCAGGTATGCTTATTTCAAACAGTGAAAGTTCACCAGTGCTTCAGGACAGTAAGACTTGTATCAAGTTATGCTGCAAAAGTTTGTTCACAACAAAGATTTCATTTTCTTTACACAGATGGTGGAGTTGTATTAAAAAGAATCTATTTGATCAATTGAGAATTGCAAGTTAAATTTAAACACACCTAAAACACAATCCCCAAACTGAAAGAGACCCCTCCCCAAAACCTCCAACCCTCCCAAACCAACTGGAAAAAACATATTGCAAAACTTTATGTTAGCTGAAGAGTTCAAGGAGATTAACCTTGACTCTTTCAAAGGTTTTTATAAGTATTCTTTGAAGAAAAAGTCTAGTGAGAACAGATCTTTTCACACATGAGAGGAAAAAACGAGACTCAGAAGTGGATCTGACACTACGTTCCTTTTCAAGCATTTCCTCAGTAGGAAAACCCGAGGAGAAATGCCTGGAGCACTGAGGGACAGTGGGACGAGGATCCTGTGAAAGAAACTGCAACAGTTGGAAACGCATTAGGGAAATGTGAAGAAATAAAAACCCCTGGGCAACCTGCATTCTATAGGACTTAAAAGAATTAGCTAAAGCCCTTCATGTTTGCTGTGCATAAGCCAAATAACTGAGAAATGCGAGCAGCAGCAAAGACTAACATTACCAACTTCAACAAGAGCAAGGGTACTGCATCCAGACCCTCTCAGAAATCCCCTTTCTGTTCCTAACAGTTGCCTCTGGCTTGCATGAGCCTTGGGCACAGGGCCCTTAGCAGGGACAGAGAACTGTCGCACGTGCAGATGGGCTATAATAGAGGTATGATGTTGCATCTCACAGGATCTTAGCTGAAAAAGGAATTCACATTGGCTTGGCCATTTCCATATGGCTTTCAAGTTGCTGAAGTAATGAAATTACAGGAAATAAGCTGCAATGTAGCGAGGTGGTGGGAAGTGTCTCCTGGCTACCATGTGGATGACTGCTAGGAACAGTCTTTGTCGGATTTCTTTATTAATGATCTGGAAAAGGGAGTGTGCAGCACTTTGATGAAACTCACAGATACAAGTATGAAAGACAGAAAGATCAGTCTACAAAGAAAATAACAGAGAATTTCCCAGAGAAGACAGAACCATGGAAAGAACATAACTGAGACTCAGCTTCGAAAAAATGTGGGCTGAGGGAGCATCTGAGAAGGAATAACAGGAAGGAGAAATCTGGGATGCAATAATGATGAAAGAGATGGAAGGGAGATAGCTCATGCTAAATGACAGGAATTGGCAACATGATATGGTGTGAAAAGGCCAGTGCAATATTGGACAGAGTAAATAGTATCACATCACTGAGAAAGGAAGAAATAGTCGCTTTCTGTATGGTGCTGGTACAGCTCCATCTGGAATATTATACGTGTTTCTGGATATTGAAAGCTTACAGAGTTCAGAGAATAGAGTTAAGAGAATAGTGATCCCAAGACTAAAAGGATTGATTTATGAAGAGAAATTAGAAGAGTTAAATATATAAATTGCTAAGGAATTATTAATGGGGAACATGATAACAGCCTACAAATATTTGAAGAAGACCACCAGTGAAGAAAAGGCATTTTTCAGTAGGATTCAGAGAGAACAGCTAAGCGCTCATCTAGCGACCAAGAATAAACATTTCGAGTATCAAGAAATGCCTCCTGAACATGTTATAATAATCTGTGGAATCATTTCCCCAGTAGAAAGGACAGGGAGCTTTTTCTTGCGTTTTTTAAACACAGACTTGAAAAATCCCCTAGGACACATACATGCTCACAACTGCAAAGGTCTGGGCTGAGTGACCTCTCCGACCCATTCCAGCTTAGCTGAGCTGGGTGCAGTCTACACCTCCCGTTTCTGCCAGGAGATGAATCAGGCATGGTAGAAGTGACTGTATTTGTAAAGATGCTGCATTCTTACTTGTGTTTCTCCCTGTGCTGTTTGCTGCCTTGGCATTCATCAAACTGAAATAAACAATAGATGCTGTTGGAGAAGTACTTTTAGTACTTTAGAGTTGTGGTGAAAGTCTCAGCACCTGTCTTAACCACTGCATGCAGATAACAAATCAGCAGTCTGATAACCACAGAGTCTTTCAGGGACTGATGGGCTCCTGATGATCTACATTCAAGGTAAATATTAGATGCAAGTGCATCTTCCTTTCTTTCAAGGAGAAAAAAATAACTGTATAGCAAAACCTGACTACGCTGGTTATGTCAGGAAGCTCATGTTTGGCTAATAACACTGGAGAATTGATATGAGCCTGGCAAGGCATGGAGCCAGAAGGTAACGGGAATCCTCCTTCCTCCAGCCACAGGGTGTTACCCAGGGAGACACAACGCTGTAACACGTGTCAAGCAGCAGCAACAAAAGTTTTAAATCTTGCAGCTCCCTTAGCCAGATATATCTCCCAAAGTTAGATTAATTGTGAGTCTTTCATCTTCAGCCATCTCTGAAAGGCCTTATCTTTATCTCTGCTTTCAGAGGTCCATAAATTTCTCTGTGTTCAAAGGCTCCATCCCCTCCTCCAGCCCCTCTCTAGTTCAGATATCCTCAAACTCCATCATGACTGGCAAGTCTCTCTGCATTTAATCCCCTTAAATCATCTCATGCTTCATACTTCCTTCCATGTCTTCCACCAATTTCCTTCCAAGGCTTCACTTGCTCAGTTCATCCTTGATGAACCCTTCAGTTAGCAACTTCCCTTCTAACAAAAACTTATCCATCATGGGAATCAACATTGCTTCTTTCAACTGTGCTAGTCACCTGCCTGTGTGCTGCCCAGCTTGGAATACGCCTATTTTTGGGAATTCCCTGCAGCCACCAGGCAGTGTGACTGTGAGCGATTTAACCAGATTTTTTCTGAACAACTCTAGTACTGGAAACCTGAAAGATTTATAGGCAATTTAATTTTTCAAACCAGAAAATTTGTTTGAAATATTTCACTTTTTCTGTGGACAACTCTTCTCCCTCTCCAGAGGCAACATTATCTGTAAACTCTGGATGATGGTTACGATTAAAGCATTCACTGAAAAATCTGGTGTGAAATATACTCAACTTTGACACTTGCTTTCTGCTGAGTAAAGGGATTTAAATCACTAAACAAAACTAGATTTCATTTGTACCCGAGCAGCTATGTTTTCAGTGTCATTTTTATTGGCGTTTTTCTACATCAGATATGACTGATTCAGGTGGATCAGTCCCTGTACACTAGGTTACCATAATTATGCACTATACCCATTTCAAAATTAGTTCCAGCTAGTTAGCTTCACTGCAAGACAATTCACACTGCCAATTGAGAATTCAACCTAGTTTGATGATGGATACATATAAACAGAAAAATCCATTATTTATACACTGTAGGAAAATAAACTCTCTGGCTGGCCGGGGATATGAAGCATGTGAAAGGTTTTCATTTTAGATGGTTGGAAATTTTAAACTCAAGCAGCTTTTAATCAACACACCATTGAAAACAAATTTCAGCAATTGCATTTCTTATTCAGCAGCGGTACAATGTAACTGAAAATAGAAGCTCCAAAAGCTTTATGGTCTATTACTCAACATGTGCTTATAATAAATTAGATGTAAATAGCAGTTATTGTGTACCAAGAAAAGCAAGAAAAGACAACCAGTTTCAATAAGCTGCAAAGGCTGAGAAAAGGACCGTTTCTGTCCTACTGTTCTGAAATAATCCCTGCAATTCAAACACTCACATGTATCATTGTTTTCTATTATTACCAAGTTACAGTAGCATCTAGACACTCAAGTCCCGTAGTACTAAAAGAGTTTTTAAAAAGCTAATGCCAGTTTCCTAGAACCAGACACCGCTGTAGTTTAACCATTGGCGCCGACACCAAGGCTCAAGCAGGAGCAGTAGGAGGTGTGCAGAGAGGTGATGAGCGCTGCGGGGGGACTCCGTGCCCAAGCATCACACCCCGGGGGTGTGGGCTCCCTCCCACAGAGCTGAGCCTCCCCGGGTCTGCAAGGACCCCCTGTCATGCCCTGTGACACACTGCCAGTGGGCACCAGGCACTGAACAAAGCAGCCAATGCCATTCAGCGTTGCGTCTCAGATCTAATGGCCATGGGTAATCTACCCCCAGTGACACCGGGGTGTGTAAAGATCACTGTAATCTCAGCTTGAACAGCCGTGGTTACAGGAGTAACAGCAAACTAAGAAAGTGTTCAGCTCCCATGAGTGAAGCAACAACCGACATCCCCCACAGGCAAATTCACTGAAATAGAGTGGATGCCCTTCTGCCTGCAAGCAACAGGAAGGCACGCTGGCTTTATTCCTGGCTCTGAAGTTTTCCATGCTTTTAACAGCTTTCCTTTAATTGTAGGTGAAGAAGACTAATTATGAATGACACAGACTGTGAAGACTACACACCCCACCCAGTGACCAAGATATGGCCTACAGTTTTTCACACTGATATTGTAAGAAGAAACTATTATAAACAAAAATCAGTTATGGATTCACCATGTGTAGTGATGGCCTCCAACACCTCCCTTCCTTAACCCCTGTCCCACATCCCTGTGCTGCATTTCTGGAAGCTCATTCATTAGCATCATGCCATGGATCCCCATTAGTTCCTCACCTCAGGGTGCTGGTTGGAGAGAACTGGGTGCTGTGAAATACAAACATACACCAGAGGCTTAATCTACATTATTCACAGTAACAGAAAAGTTGAAAGAAGGGGATAAAAGTCTATTACTGGGTGAAAGTATGTCAATTCTATGGCTTCCACAGGAAAACATCATCACTGAAGACGCAAAGGACAAAACCAGAAAAATCTCAGGATGTTTTCCATAGCACAGTGACAAACTGCACCTTTTCTAGTCTGCTAGTTATTATCCCCAGTAAGGAAGGGCTCAGTGGCACATATTTATCTTTCTCCATTTACCTTAAGATGAAAGTCAATGGAAACATACGTCTGGCTTTTAGCACAAGGTGGCTAATCCCAGCACTTGTTGCCAGTATAAAGGAGAAATTTATCCAGGAGTTTGTTTAGAGGTGCTACAAAGCTGTTTTCTCCCGCTGTCCCAGTTTTGGCAGGGATAGAGTTAATGTTCTTCCTCGCAGCTGGTTACTGCTCTGCTTTTGATTTAGGTTGAGAACAATGTTGATAACACATTGATGTTTTAGTTGCTGCCAAGCAGTCAAGGACTTTTCAACTTCTCATCCTGCCCTGTCAACAAGAAGGCAGAGGGTGCCAAGAAGCTGGAAGGGGACACAGCCAGGAAAGCTGACACAAATGGACCGAAGGGATATTCTGTGCCATATGACATCATGCTCACTATAGGACCAGGGGAGTTGCCTGGGAGGAGATGAAGCTTAGTGACTATCTGAGCATCAGTTCCAGGTGGTGAAGTGCTTTGCATCACTTGTTTTGTGTGTTCTTTTATCACCATCATTATTGTTTTTGTTACTGTTGTTATTAGGATTCTGTTCCTTTTCTGTCCTATTGAAGTGGTTTTATCTCAAGCTGTGAGTTTTACCTTCTTCTTTTCTATTCTTTTCCCCATCCCACTCATGGGGGCAGTGAGCCAACAGCCATGGGGTTGTTTTAGCTGCCTGCCAGGTTAAACCATAACACCTGTATTGAATAAAATTACTGGGAAGAACATGGTAAGGCTAGTTAGGCATGGACCAATCTCTGAAAAAGACTGACGATGTCCTGTGCTGCCTGAAAATGAAAAGTGACACTGGGGAAAAGCTAAAACTCATGCCAAAATTAAACTAAATGAAGCAAAAGCCCAGAAAGCAACAATTCCTCAAAACCAAAGTAGGCATTGGCTTCATGTAGGCTGGAAAAAAAAGCTATATATCCTATGCCATTTTTCTTTCTTCTCCAAGCTAGCTCAAAGAGATGTTACAGATGAGTGTATGTGTCAGAAGCACTGAACTAGTTGTGATGCAGCTGACATAACTGTAACTGACAGCAACATTATTTAGTTTAAGTAGTTTGCAGTTAAGTATAGACTTGACATCATCTTGCCAATGGAACAGTTCCCACCCTAATATTTTGGTAGGAAATGGTGCCAGATTAATAAAGAGCTTATTGAAGAGCACCCAGAGTCAGAGTGTGATCCATATTTAGAGCAACCGAGTTCCAGAGCAGCACCATCGATGCATGGAGCTGTCACTTGAGGACATTTTTTCCTATGTAACACTGAAATCAAGACCAGCTATATTATTAGACATTGGAGATTTGTAGAAATGGAGGGTGAGATAAAGTAGTAAAGTCTTCAGTTAAATTCGACATTCTCAAATCAGACTCCTCCCAAGGTGGGCGTGAGAGCTGGTACTGATCTTCATGGGGATTTTTAACTTCCTGGCAATTGCAGATGTGTGGGTTTTACAGCACTTGTTGTATAAGTAAGCCTTTCATTTTTTCCCATACGTCCTGTCCATACCTTCTGCAGACCATCAGCATTCACTGGTTGTCACCCCTGACCTGATCCATTCTGTCAGCTTGCATTACAGCACTGCTCTTCAGAATGCATGAAAGACAGCGATTTTCTTTTATGTTACAGAGATTGGGTCAGTCACACATTTAATGCAAATCCGTAGTGTAGACTGCTCCAGGGCCCTTTCAGGTATTGCATTTATGCAAAACCTCGTATTTGGAATATGAATCTTGTTATGTATTCAGAGCGTTTGATTTAAATACAGCAGATCTTGTTATTTTTTCAAGTACAATTTCAGTAGGGCTTTTTAATTGTTACATATGCAAACAACTAATTGGAAGGTTGAGCATATAGTGTGATTTTGTCTTGATCACGAGTGGCTTTATTCGTAGAAATATCCAACTGTAAACATATTTTTGTTGTGCAAAACATACAAATACTTCAACAGATAAAGGAAAATAATCTCGACATCCAATGCCACAGTCTCTGACAACCTCTACCAGACAGTACTGAAATTGTCAGCTAAACTATGCAATTGTAAAATTAGTGTAAAAAACACACCAAACAAAGCAATCGTCTGCCTGTCACATTCTTGTGGGTCACCACCTGCTCACTTCAAAGCAGCAGATCAGCGGCCCTCGCAGTGGATCGGTCCTGCAGCGGCTCACTGACTCAGGTACAAATCTGCTGCTCCTGCCTGGTAAGCACTGGGCATCTGACTCTTTAAGAAGATGACTGCTTAAACACGCATCGCTCCTGGGGACAGGCCACGAGGCAGGGGTTCATTATCCCACGCCTTGACCCTGTTCTCCCTGTTCTTGGCACAACCCCCGAAGGCTTCGAGCTAAGTTATCGCTGGCCATGCTCTCCTCACTCCCCTTCAGCACAGACCCCCTCTGCTCCCAGCTAAGTTATCACTGGCCATCCTCTCCTCACTCCCCTTCAGCACAGACCCCCCTCTGCTCCCTTGGGCCTGAAGCGGGAGCTTCAGGAAGCCAGTGGGGAGCACCAGGAGCTTCTGTGGCCCCCTCCGCCTAGCGCCGGGCAGGAACCGCCAGGCCGGCAGCACCATTGGCGGCACCATAGGCAAAATTTAGCACGGCGGAAATGAGTGGAAACTCCGGGCAGCGTGGCGTGTTGGCCGCTTTCTCTGACGTCATAGCCGGTAACAACGAGTCAGGGTGGGTCATCCCTCTGCCGTCACAGACGTACCAACGCGGGACAAAGGCGGGGGAAACGCGGGCGGCGGGCGCCCGCGGCGCGCCGAGGCGCCGCTAGGTGTCGCTGTTGCTGGGCGGCCGCGGGGGCGGGGGAGGCAAGAACAATACAGGAGACGAGGCAGCCGCGGCGCGGCCGCCGCCATCTTGTCTCGCCGCGTCCCGTCGTGCGAGGGGAGGCGGGGGCGGTGTCAAGCGGAGCATTCTCGCTCTGGAAGGAGGGGAGGGGTCGGCGGCGCCACCGCCCCTCGAGGAGGGTTTCGTCACTCGCCCAGAAGCCCGTCATAGAAGCTCTTCGTTGAGGGTGGAGGCGGGCGGCGGCGGCTGGGGCTGGGCAGATGCGATGAGCAGCGTGTACCACAAAGGAACGCAGCCTGCCGCCTGTGCTCGGGGGAGGCTTTGCGAGCAGCTGGGATAATTTGCTGGAAAATTGAATTTGGGGGCAAAGAGAAAATCAAATCAGGGACAGAAAAGTGATAAGAATGCTGAACAAGGGCTCGTCCTAGAAATCACAGATGAAGACAGATTTTGCTGCTGTAGAAATGGCAGAACGTGCTGAGCTGCCTGACATTCAGAAGCCAGAGGACACAGGGAGGTGGTTTAAGGTTTATGTCCAGCAGGTGCTTTTGCATTTTATCTGTCTTAAACCTGGAGTCAGAAGGGAGTCAAAGCTGGGCAAATTTACACCCTTTTCTCATCCATTCCCATCCATGGGGAGGTCCCAGCGAGGGCCATTTTTCATCGTGTAACTTAGACCTTCCTCCACTTTCTCCCTGGATTCGGTCCCTGGAGATGGGTATAGGCCATGCTGTTGGAGAATGTTTGGTGGCGTTACCAGGTCCTGAGTGGAAGATGGTTTCTCGTCCCAGAGTAGCCCAGTGTGATGGGGTAACATTCTGCCTCTGCTGAAAGGGGGTAGGTACAGTGTAGGCAGCAACACGAGTGACCACAGTACTGTGTGTGTCACACTTTGCAATTGCTCTTCAGGAGTATTTCAGGATTATAGTTGAAGGAGCATTTCTGGCTAGGGCTACCCTTTAGCAATAGGCCACGTTTAGATAGCTCCCTATGGCATTGCCACTTGTAACCACTCGTGCATGTAGGGATATTCTGAGCACTTAATTAAAAAAGGTGAAGAAAAATGACAATTAGGACATGAGAAGCTTGTAGTAGAAATGATTTGTCATGACAGCTATGAGCAAAGGTGAAAGATGCTCAACACCTTAGTCATGTACAGAGCTCAATTCTATTCAGACATAAGCTGTTGATTTTAAAAAGTAGACTCAATGCAAACCAGTGTAGAACCAAGGTTTTTAACTGTTAGAGGAAAGCTGTTCAACATGAACAAGGGTTTGTTAAGAATTAGATGTTGTCTCTTTCTGTATTGTTCAAAATGACAGAACAGTTAAAGCAACAGTTATAGCAAAACCACTCTGAAAAGTGGTTTAGATTTTCTCTGGGCAGGAAAGGGAGATGTCCTTGGATTTACACTCCTTGCAAAGCTGAGGTGGAGGGGAGCAGAATGCAGCCCTTCATTCATGCCTTTGAAGGTCTTCACAGAGCCACAGCTGTCACCAGCCACACACTGCAGGGCTTCTGGTCTTAGAGAGTTGTAGAGGGGACTTGGGGCAGTTTGTTACTACACTATTAAACCAGAACACATTCTTCTGCCCATCTCCTCCTCAGTCCATGAACTTTCCAAAATAACTGACTACGGCCTTTCACCTGAGTGTACAGGGAGAGGTGTTACGTATGTCCTTAATGAAATGAGACATTTGAATAGTGCTGCAAATCCCCTTTAGACTGAGGGAACCTTCGGAACTCTTCTTGTCACAGCAAACTGCTGCGTAAATTCAGCTTTAAAATTCTGCAGTTCAAATGCTAAATCTACGTTCCACCAGCACCAAAGCATTGGCAGTCTATGAGAAGACATCTCACAGTATCAGCAGGGACAGGTTGGGAGCCAGTTGTCTTGTGTTTAGTCTTTCTTCCTCATATGCATACACAGAGGCACACACACTCAGCAGTGGTCTAGTGTGGCAGCAAATCACAAGTGTGTAACGACATGCATTGCTAGCCAGCCTTCAATCATCCCTTGTGGTTTTACCTATGCACTTCCCATGTTCATTACAAGTGTGAAATTTACTAGTTCCAGCTAGAAGTGATCTAAAATACCCATGTGTTGAAAATGTCTTTGTAAAACAAACCAACCAACTGGACTTGGTGGCCACCAGTCTGCTAACCTTCAGTAAAAGCTGTTGGCAACTGGACTGGATGTCTCTGCAGCTGAACATGAATCAGAAAGTGCAGATAGCTGTAGCAGGTCTTGGGCATAACCTCAAACGTGTACCAGAAAGAATTAATGAATACAAGGTGTTTTCTCTCAGCTTTATGTTTTGTCTAATCCACCACGTTTAACGGCTTTACTGATTTCCATGGTTTTAGGAAAGAGCAATCCCATGTTTTATGGACATCCTAAACACCGCTAGAGGAAAGGTGTCAGGGTACCAAAACCCTCTGTGTGCAGTTCATGTCATGGCCTGACATCAATAAAGACATAAAACCCAAAGGAGCATCTTGCAACTGCTGCAAAATTGGAGATACTGAAGGCAGTGCCCACCCCCAAGAATGTGTAACTGTTTCTCTACTAGACTGATTAGACTGTAGTTCATCGGGGGGTTCTTATGAGTGTTAATTGTGTATTTACCTATAGCATAAATAAAACGTGAACACCAGCAATGTGAATATTCACCTGAGGTGTGTCCATCCTGAATCAAAAAAGCAAACAAACCGTCCCACCCACATGCTAGCAATGCTGTCTTCCCCTAGCCCAGATGTTCAGATGTACAAATGACAGCAGTCTTTATGCAAAGGATTGTGTGTGTGACCATCAGATGATCACACTTTTCAGTCCTTTTGGACTGCTGAACTGAATGTTAACAGGCAAGTGAATTTCTTTGCCTATCAACCAGCAGTTGTAGCAATTGTCCTAGGCACAGTTGATCTAAATAAAATCACAGATGTTGAAGTCTTCCTCTGTTTTGCTGCTGCAGCTGATTTTCTGGTGCTTTCAAGCTGGTTTTGAGGGACATATAAAAATGAGTTGTTTATTTAACCCCAAGTAAGTACAGAAAAAAAAAGGTCTTTTGCACAAATGGTGAAGATCCTCAATCCAGTCCCTTTAATGTAGCAGCAAGGAGTCATAAAAGTCCCAGTTCTGCAGCGAAACTATTCCTTTGATGTAGAGCATGTGGGATAAGCTTTGTAGAGATCTTCCAAACTCCAGTGCGCGGTATGTGTGCTGAGGTGCAGGGGTTCTAGGTGGGGGTGTTGTGGAGTCCAAGAAGCATTGTGGCCCCTCGAATCACTTGGGAAACTCATGCAATTTAGGCAGTCCTCTGCATGACTACATGTAGTGAACTTATCAGAGGCTTCAGAATAACTCAGGCTCTGGACACCAGGGAAATTCTTTTAAGTCATTTTACACCAACCTTTCCAGTCCTTTCCCAATAATTTAATGTGTCTAAGGATGACAGAGGTCTTGGCATCACCCATATGCTTGAAGCAATTGTAATTTGTTCATACAGAAACACTTTGAGTATCAAGTAGACTTCAAATGAGCTAGGTTCCTTGCTTGGTTTTCCACTTTATTCAGTTTGTGTTCACTGAAGCTATTCTGGTCTATTTGTAATTGTTTCAATTCCTGGTTCTCATCTACTAGCTCCATGCTTCACGTGAGTGGGAATGGAGAGTGTGACATACCCTTTTTTAATCCCACAGGTAAAATCCAGCCTGTAGCAATACAGCTGCCAAATCTCCCTTGTCCTCAGAGCCATATACCTGAATCTTCATTGAGCCAAGACCACGTGGGCAGAGGAGAGATGATGAACTCACGGAGATGTTCACAAGTGGCAGGTGACAAGAGGTTGTAAGTGTCCTACCAGTCCACCGTAAGATAGGGCTAAACTAGGCTGGGCCATTCCCCTCCTCCTTTCCTCCCTCCCACTTGGGAGTTCAGATTGATCACTAGCTGATTAGTACTGGTTATGTGGTACAACCCCAACATGAAAACAGCATTCAGGCCAAGAGAGGCAGATCTTCTTAGAGGACTGTGGCCATATATCTAAGATGGCAGAGTACTAGGACTGTAATATGAATAATTGCTGTGTGTAAAATCTGGTGATATGTGTGTTTGTGTCTCAGTTCTGACCATACAACCATTCCCTTTTTTTTTAAAGCTTCTCCTAGCAAATGTGCGAATTCTAAATTGCTAACTAACCCCCTTCAGCTTCTACAAAGAGGTAGCTGCTAAAGCATGTATTTTTCCACTCAGACAAGGACTTCAAACATGATGAGCACTTCTTTTCTTTGTTTTCCACTTCTCCAACAGTAGAATGTTCCACAGAAATAAATTGGCCCATGTGAATTTCCATGATGCCATATTCCTCTTGAGCAGAAACACTTTCCCTCAACTGCTTGGCTCTGGACCATATAAAGGGTATAGAGGGGGTCACTGAGATAAGAAGGGTTCATTTTTTATAACAAATAATGAAAAATTGCATTTAATGCCATGGAGATGGTATGTAAAAATTCACTTACATTCCTGCTGCACAGTAATCGCCTTACTTCCAGAATCTGTAAGACAACAGAATAAGTAGCACAAAGCATTGAACCCTTTTTTTATGATTTTATGAAAGATGCTGGTTTGTGCCAGTGGTGGAAAGGAAGAGAGGAAAAATACCTCCATCACACTCTGCTTCCTGGTATATTTAGTGCATATTCAAGTGCTTCCTGGTATATTTAGAAGCAAGCAAATAACAGAAAAATGTGGTTTGTCGTTAAGATCCCTTATTAACACTTTGTCTGAGTGCAGAATAAGGAAATATGCAAGATTCTGCAATGAATAAATGAATATTTAACAATTCTGAATGAAGATAAATTGAGGAAAACCTGTTATAAAGACAAACAAATACATCTTTATTCTTTATAACCTAGGCAATAGCTCCACATTGCACATGACAAGGTATGCTTTATGTAATAGGGTGAATATGTATCGCTAACTGTGTGGAATACAGTTGAATTGAGAAAATACATTTTAAAATTTCCATAATGGAGGAAGGCAGCATGTCTGAGGTTACTCACATTTTAGATTATTATTACTGAAGACATTTTTTACATCATTAGTTTTTAATATAGATGCTCTTTGCTTCCACTTTACAATTTACTCTGGTTTGGAGGCTGAAGATACAGCATGTGGCTGCATGGAATGCAGGTTCTGTTAGAACTAAGTAGGTATTTTACAGAATTGTACACATATATCTAGGAGAAAAACAGCTTTCTACATTTTTCATTAAACAGCCCATCTGTTCCAGTCTTTTTCCATGTTAAAAAACCCCAACATAACAAAGTCACCATACTAATTTTTTTATATATCTGTTTGGGCAAAGACATTTTCTTTCTATAGTGACATTTATCAAGAGGAGATAAATATTATTGGAAATTTGCAACAGAGCTGTGAGTGAGTGCATTTCTTCCCCTCTCCTTTGTACCAATTATATAGATTCATACTTCCTTCCTTTTCTGAAAGAGTGTAATGCTGCAGAGGTCGTTCCATGAAGCTGCTGTATGAGGTTTGCCCACTAGGTGGTCCTTAAAGACATATTTAGAAGATTGGTTCAAGTTTTAAGTCTTCATATTTAAGTATATACAAATAGATGCTAATATCTAGTTTAATATCATAATTAGCAGCTATGGCTAAAGCGATTGTAAACATTTTACTACCTCATCTCATATTCAATATGTATTCTTCAAAGATAAATAATCTGCAGAGTACTTCATACAAGATTCTACTGTGTATGTAATGCACCAGACTTCTAACAAAGCAAGTCGTTCAAGTGATTTCAGCAGGGTTACTCACAGAAGCCAACCCTATGTCTGTGAAGAAACCCCATTTGCAGCTCGTGTACTCCATTTATAACCCAGGGATCTCAGGCACTCAGAAGTAATACATTTCATTGGCATCGTAGTGATGTCAAAAGTGGGGGGCAAAAAAGGTAAAACATAGCATTGGC
The DNA here is from genome assembly GCF_964237585.1 of Gallinula chloropus. Classification (NCBI taxonomy): domain Eukaryota; kingdom Metazoa; phylum Chordata; class Aves; order Gruiformes; family Rallidae; genus Gallinula; species Gallinula chloropus. Next base: position 24,047,322 of record NC_140090.1, on the reverse strand, counting down.
ATAGCTGTAAACAGCAAGATACAGCACTGACAGGAAAATGTTTGGATTCCAAGCACAGGACTCATTTTACTTTGAGACAGTTGGAAATTAAATCTACCATGCACCTAAATCTTGCTGTAGAAGGTGGAATGGCACAAATGTCAGCTGGTGTGGAGCCACTGTCAGATGGCAAGTGACTCTGTAGACAACCAGGTCACACAGAGCCACTGACTCTTCCACCTGTTATTGCCAAACTTGAAAGAAACATCATCATTACAGATGGCACGTGCAACTGGGGAAAACTCTAGTCCATTAATGTTGTAGAACAGAAGACATCATCCACTATAAAAAACCTGAGATGTATCAGCAACAATAAATTTTTTTCTCACAGTTAAGCAAAAAATACAGCAATTGACAGCCATTGAACAGGCAATGATTATGAGAACCAGGTAAAAATACTTTTGTCTGTCTATCACATATGCTAAATGGTTTGGGCATTAAAAATTTCTCATTACGCAGTAGACACATTTTGCAAGAGTTTAGAAATTAAATGCAAGAAATTTAACTCTTCAGACACTTTTAAAAGGTATATTCTGTGATGGAAAGGGAAGCTATGAGTCCATGAAATAGATCTGCAGCCATTATGGGCCCTTTTTTATTATGTTGCTGTAGTTTTTTAGTGTAGTAATGGTAAATTTCTAAATACATTGTTCTAATTTCCATATTCATTTTCAACTTGGTTCTCATTTCGAGTGTGTAAAGTGTGATTCCATTAGTTTTCATTGATTCATAGGAAATGTAGCACGGACTGTGTCTTTTTATTAATGAAAGGAAAAATAAGAATGAAGTTATAGAATGTAATGAGGTTTAGAAATTAGTTTGCTTCATCTTATAGCAGTTCTGCTGCAAATTATGACAAGATTGGCAATTCTAAGCAGTGTATTGCTTGTAATACAAACCATGCCTAATGAAAAAATGATGTAATCAAAAACTGTAGAAAGACAAGGGATTCAGTATTCCTCTCTTTCTTTATGAGCAAGGTTTCATGCTATAAAGTAGTGAATTTACTTAGGTATTAGAAGAAAGAAGTCGCCACTGTAACAGAGAAATGGATATATCATTCACAGAGTAAGAGCAGGTATTTCCTTCCTGTTGCTTCTTCTAATACCAACTGAGCTAAAAAGTTCAATCTAGTTACAGTATTTTCCCAAAATGCTTCACAAACTGAAAGGGAAATCACTGCTTGCTCCAGTGACCCTTTGGTAGTCCAAACCCGCTGTTTGATAGGTCATAGAAATTTAATACAAGTGTTTTGGAGACCAAGTATGCTATGTGATCCTGTGGGTAAAGTTTAGATTGGAAGAATTGTTTAAATTGGCATTGAGTCAAGACTAAAACCTTCATAGGAATTAGAGAAGATATTAATTTTCATAATTTGTAGCTTGTGACAAATGACTGTTTAAAGAAAAACACAGAAGTACTGGGGGAAAAATGGAAAGGTAAATCTTACAAAATCAGTTTTGACTTCTGGTATTCTGGTAAAACACAGTCAAAGTAAAAGTGTCACAGTAGAGAGAAAGGCACAAGCCATGGGAAACATAAATATCTTTCTGTTTTCTTCCCTGCAACAGTGGTGATACTTCCTATTTGTTCAAATCTTTATGTAGTGCAAACAAATATGGCCTTTAATGCAACAGTCTTTTCACATTAAGCTTCTGAACAGGGAATTATCCTCCTACTCTAGCTTCTAATTTCCTCTTCCTGTCCCATATATAAAACAGCTGGGTGCGGTTGTCTGATGAGACCAGCTGCCTTGGTCTCTCAAGCTATTTTACCCCTTCCTGCCTGTTACATGAGCTCTGCTCAATTTAGGGGAAAAAGGAGGGAAGTGAGTAACTTTCAGTTTGTTTTGTTATGGCTGTTTTAATCTCAGTGTTTCTAAGCATCTCAGAAATCAGATGGGGACTGTGTTTGTTCCATCAGCAAAAGTTAAAGGCAAATACATTAAGGAAGGAGCAGGAGCAGCAGCTCAAGTGATGCTTGGTGAGCAGCCCCAGAGCTGAAGCTAGAAAGCGGGTCTTTGTAACTTGCTTCAGTTGAATAAAGCTGCTTCAGCTGAATAAAGAGACCTACAAAAGGATGAGAGCCATAAGGAGTTTCAGATGTGAAAAATAGACCTGGCCTGAGTGTAAAGGCTAGAGAGGTCAAGACAAAAGATATCTTCTCACAGAGACTAGTAACTGTGTGGGGTAGCTCACTGCAATTGAAATCAAGAGATGGTGGAAAGTGCTTAAAGGAAGAGCATACTGAAGTTATGCTGGACCTTAGCTGGTGGCCACATATCCATTAGGTTTCAGTAATGCTAATGAAGAATCCCACCATGAACAGAGGGAGTTAACAAGCAAGTCTTTAGCCTCGAAAAGAGGCTGAAATTTATTAAAGCATAGCATAATTTAGATGTGGTACAGAGGGGAAGAAAACTGGAGGTAAGAATGGGAGACTCCTTATAAAGGATCAGTTAAAGAAATAAGGCAGTTGGGATACAATGATGTCAGTGAAACTAGAGGTATCAGGAGACAAATATTTATTTGAACATATGCACTGCAGACTGTTGAAAATAACAATACATAGAGGGAAGCAAAATAGAGTAAGTGGCTGTGAGATTTGTCTAGGAAGCAATCACTTACAGCTCTATGTAATGGTCTTGACAACACAGAATGAGCTTTGAGGTAAGAGAAGTCTGTTGTGTTTCTGTCTGGTTGGCTTTTTGTTTATGTGTTTTAGGAGGAAGAGATTGTTCTATGTTTCCATTTTAAGAGAAAAGAGTATGAAAAGAGTGCAGCAGGAGCCTGAGGGGGAAGTTCAGGAAGTGGTCATGGGTTGGCTGGAGGAAAGCAGATGAGATACTGCAGTAGGAACTGTATGGAAGAGACCTGGGGGCAATCACTGAAGGCAAAGGTAAACTGGTAAGAGGGAAGACTGAGTACAAGCTCTGTCGAGCTGCTTTTGAGACACTTACAGCCTTAAGTAGTGAAAAGGGAATTAGAGAAAGTCAAAGCAGATCTGAATTGAGGTCACTTCAGATGCAGTCCAGAGACTGACGTTCTGGGAGAGGTGTTCTGTGGGGGAGAGCCCAAGAGAGGAAAGAATAGGTTTCTGGTGAAGAAAGTCATTCTGGTCACAGGCGTTTGCCAGAGACATTCTTGTGCACAAGAGCAGGGGTGGGGGAAGCAGATGTTTGAGGGACTTGGCAAAGTAGACAAAAATGCTGAGGCACAGAAGAGTTAGAAGAGGGGGATGGAGGGAGCAGCATTCAGTGAGAATCAACAGCAGCGGAGGGGGCTGCTTGAGAGCAGATGCAGAGTTGTCTGCCCTTTGCTGACCCAGGCAGGCCCTGATCTTAAGAAATGTGAGGTAGTAAATAGTAAGAAGAATGCATCCAAACACAACAAAGCAACCTAGCAGCATCTGTCTGGAAAAATAATCAGATTCAGAAGGGTAATTTTATAACTTGGTGCAAACTGTTACATCAACAATGAAGAGCCACTTTAGGGTGCGTGGGGAGGGAAGGAATCCTGAGAACAATGTTTCATTCCTGTGCTTCCCAGCAGACTTCCATTGCCTGAGCTTGCAAACAGGGCAGAGAGGGCAGAAGGAAGCCTTGGCAACTGCAGGCAGTGCACAAGGTAGAACAGAATGGTCACTTTTAAAAACAAGCCCGTACAAGAGCACCCAGTTTTCCTTGGGGAAAACAGTGGGTTATTCTTGCACCTAATGAAGCATCCCCTTAGACAGGGTGCCCTAGATGTGGGGAAGGCTAAATAAACAGGGTTGCAGCTGATTTGTTTAGCTCTACAAAGTTGAAGAAAAATGGTCTCAAATGACATCATAGAGCTGTTCTTCACAATTTTTTCTTATGTTTCATGACATTCTTAGCAGCATGTTTCCCTTCAAACATGAATTCCCATTTTATGAAGTCTTCCCCCTTTTCAGTAAGGGAAAGATGATTTGGAAAGTCTTTAGCAGAAAAGCTAGCTCTATCAACCACATCTGTAAACGTTCAGCTCTGCTTCACACAAGGGTGTTTCATCTGTGAATGCTCCATCTAGGAGTCAAAAGCAGAGATGAGGCAGGATATTCTCAGCACCTAGTTACAGAAAAATGTATGAAATACTATAAACTTTGCCACATGTGACCAAAGCCACATGACCCAAATACTAAGCTATTCACATGAGCCTCTGAAAACAGCAGAAGCAAAACAAACAGCTTAAAAGCCAACATGATTGAACATAAAAACACCATCACAAAGCATGACAGAGTCCTGTGTCATTTCATGTTTCATGCAACACAAACATGACACCTTATCCTTTAGGTTGGTAGACATTAATCAAACATACTGCCACACTTGAAAGGATAATGCTATCGAAGGGGAGAAGCCTTTTGTATATTCACTTTGTATTCTTTAAGAACTGCAGACCAAGTAATGAATGGCATCTTAGACCATTTTTCACGTGAGAAGCCAGTGTGTCATACAAAATTTCTTATTCCATACCACACTGTCCTTCCAGGTTATGATGCTTGTTTTTCAGTACTAGGATATCCTTTATTATGTGGTGCATTTTTTGTTGAGTTTTTTTTTTAAGATTACTTTTGGGTAAAAGAATGGTTTTACTGAGCTGCAATGCTGTTAGCATTTTGTGTTATGGAAGCAGCTCTAACAGCTAGGTAAGTGTATTGTAAATACCTTTGCCTTTCCTTCTGACTTTGCTCTGGGCTTTCCCTAGGAGCATCACAATTCCTGACAGGTCATAATAGAGCTTGAAAGAGTCCTGTGTCTGCTGCATGAAAACACTTCTGAGGGATTCAGCCAGGTGTCAAAGTCAGATTGAACAGAAGTGTCTGTTCTATTGACCTCTTCTGGTGGATGTGGTTTATAAAGAGCATAGATAGGGCAAATGCAAAATATTCCATTTGTATTCTAGTTCTCAAATGAAGCATGTCTTTGCAAATTCCTTTTCCCTCTTTGCTACCGTTCTTTCCAGTGTCCATCCTCACATTCCTCAGCCCCCACCCTCCTCCATTTCTAAGACAACCGGTTTTGCAGCTGGAAACTTACCAATGCCTATGTGATGTATCCCTGCTATCAGAGTTGTGGGTAAAGCACAGTGTGGTCCATAATCTGAGTCTCACACATCCATGTTGAGATCAGTCTTATAATGCCATTGCAAAGTGTCCTAGAATAGTTGCTGGAGGATGCGGGCCAAAGCCTTGCCTGACCTTGGGATTGCAGGCACAGAATTGCTGAAGCTTGTCTCTTGCTTTAGCCTGATGAGCTTAAGCAGAGACTTGTCCAATCAGTCTGTAGGCTAGGCAAGTTAGGATGACAGCATGGGTTCAGGCTTTAAATACAACCGAGACTGGGATGCCTCTGGGTCCTCCCTTCTTACGTGGTTTTTGCATGGTATGGATTCTTCAGTGGAGAACTCCCCAAAAGAGATATATGGCCTGACACAGCAGAATGACAGGCAAGCTTGCAGAGTCTGCTAAAACATTTGTGGGAGTCTGGAGCACTTTAGAGGCTGACAGATAAGAAGTTAGAAACATTTGAAGTTTTGAGGAGGAAAATAAGATTTATGGTGACTATGAAGAGCAGGAAATCGAACCTGTTAAGAAATCAGCTTCAGGTCATCATAAAGTTCTGATCCCTAGTCTCACATTAAAGAACAGAATACAGCTAAAAAATCCTGCCTGTGGTAATAAATAAAATTAATAATTAGCTACTATATACTGCTTTTCATCTATAGATTGCAGTGATAAGAAGAACACAGTGAAAGTCTAATTTATTGCAGCTAAATAGTTGACTGTTAAACATTTCTTTTTGTGGGACTGTAAATTCTACCTGTTGACATAAGCTCAATCTTTGCTGCTTTCTGGACTGGATTGCTTTATCGTTTAGAATTAACTCCTTACAGACATTTTCAAGAGTTACTGTTTCTTACAAGTGTATTATGAAAAGGAGAAATCCCAAAGGAGAGAAAGAGAAATAAATTGGCAAATAACTGTGGCACTAATTGTAACCATGGCTACGTTTATTGTTACACAAATCAATTAGAACCATATTTTGTGAGTCTTAATTGTGGAAAGCTCTCACTTTTTACTGCAAAACTTGGTCTTAGAATATGTAGTCTTTTAATCACATCATATGCCTACCACTATAGGAAACACTTTCTTTAGTACACTCTAAAAATGTAAGATCGTGTTGTGAAGTGTACCTACTGTACATCTTTTTAATATCAGTAATAGAATTCTGAAGTGCTTGTTGAAACAAAATGCTAGTGAGAATTTTTTTATTACTTAAAGGCTTTGGAATTTGCCCTATATTTAACCACAGAATTTGGCCCTAACTCTGGGAAATTATTAATAATTTCGTGATCCTTTGTTTTTGTTGGCCCAGCTGAAGACCTTTCAACTGAGCTTGGGGTTCATGCAATGAAAAACCAATTTGAAACTTAAGTTGTTTACAGTTGTCCAAACTTGGTTGTCCAAATTATTGGTCAGTGTTGCAATATACATTTATAAATATATACTTTAATGCCTAATTCATATGTCCATGTTACTATGAAGAATTATTGTAAGGGTGAAGAAGACATGTAAAACTGGGATGATGTCTTAGAGAAACTCAAATATCTTTTGGTGTCGGGTGGTTGGTTTGAACAATTAATAGGGAAGTATGTCCCTAAATGTGGCTGGAAGCCATGCTTGAAAGCAGGCCAGAGCTTGCATACATATCTGATGGCTCAGTGTGATCACAGAAAATAGACCGGTGACACTTAGCTGTTGAGTATTTTCTTTAGAAAATTGTATCAAAAAGGGGGCAGATGGAAGCAGGGGTCCAAACCTGTTTTATCTAAGTCATTGGTATTTTTGCTAGACTTCTTTTTCAAGTCTGATGAGAGTCATATGAAGAAGTGTATGTCATTTTTAAGTTACATATGACATGGATACTGTTGACAATGTTAGTGTTTATTGTGGTCCTGAACAAAAGCCAGCCAGATGTTTTGGGAAAGTTGGATACAAATGCAAACTTTGAAACCATGAGTCTTATCACTTAAGTTGTTAGTGTGATAAAGGTGTGTTCATGTAATTAGTCTGAGGAGGACTTCTTAAAAATTAGATCAGTTAATTTCTTATGCCAGGCAGTGAAGTCATCCTGGCAACCAAAATGATCGAGCTAATAAGGACAGCCAGCAAAAATGGACTTTTCCTTTTTAAGGAAGTATAAGTTGGAAGGGGTGAGGGTGACAAGGATCTCATGGGCAAGCAGAAGGTCTGTTGCTAGCACAAAAGGAGGACTGCAGGAGGAGGTGCTGCTCTGGTGACCTTCCTTTCTTTTTTTTTAGGAGGGGCTAAAGGGGAACTTCCTAAAAATAGTAAAATATGATCGTCCAGTACTGGCTTTTGTTACCATCACCCACTTGAGTTCTGCTTTCAAGATTTATTATATCACTCTTAAATCTCTTGGAGTCATTACAATCTTGCCTTTCATCTAGTCTGTATATAAATAATTGATCATCATAAGGATTGAAAACTGTGGAAATGAAGACAGCTTAACACAGATATTCTTTATGACATCAATTACAGGGGGAATCATTTGATGAGAACAGAGAATATTTCAAATGGTACAATAATGCTAGCTCCTAAAATTACTTTGTATTTGAAATGAAATGTGTACACTGATTGGTTCTGTTGCCAGTTTATGGAGAAAGTATATTACGGTTCAATGAAAAAGATGGTTAATTATCTGCACACAGGGCTTGCTTCACCCCTCCCCAACTTCTCTTTTACACTAGTGTAACTCTGTTGAAGTCAGCTGTGTACAACTGGTGTAATGCAGTGGTGAATCAGGCCTATATTTTGTAAGTAATTTATTGCAAGCATTTGCAGTACTGAGAGAGGAAACATTCAAGCATGTTCACTGCTGAGATTTAAACTCCCTGAGTGCACATTCTGCTGGCAGCAGTCACGTGCATGGGGCCAGGGGTGTTGTAGGGTTAAACACTGAGTACTACAACAGTAGCTGAGCACATTTATTGTATTAAAACCTGGTAAAATGCTGAAATACCATAAACAGCACCATTAAGTATGTTGAAAGGAAGTTGAAACTTAAGTGATTGTTTGTTTGGGTTTTTTTAAATTTTTTTTTAATGTAGTGTTGACTGATTAATTTATATTCAATTTAACTGGAGAGGACACTTCCTCTCCCTTTTGTTAGCTGTCATTGCTGATATTTTGTGTTGTACCACTGTTCATCCATGTGCAAGTGATAGGTGGTTTGGACCAGAAATGTAACAGTATTCAAGCCGCTCTAGGAAGTGTGCATGTCATGCCAAAAAAAGCTCCACTGTACTTTAATATGTGTGAACAAGCAATAGGGACTTTCTTGTAAAGAGTACTGAAAGAAATTAATCTTAAGTGTCATATGTTAAGATTTTGGTTTATATGATCCAGTTCTAGAACTAGACAACACCAAACAGGAACATTTAGTATGTGTGTTTTACAGTGGACAGGCCCAGGAAAGGATAGGAATTGAGTTGCAAAAGCAGAGTTCAATGGTGAGCTTGAGTTCCCGATCCACTTCCAGTCACTGAAGAAGGTCTTGGTTAGTGTGAGTGAGACAGCATTAGCTCTGAGTGTGCTTCATGTATTTTTCAGAAGAATCTCTAGGTTGAATTAAGATGTGCTATCTAATGTACTCCCTTTGTCACATGGTTAATGTGGTTATATGTAGTAACTGCAAAGTTTGGGGAACTGGAATGAGAGATTCCAAAAAGATTTCTGTTCCTGGTGATAACTAAACATTACCATTTATCTCTCTGAGGATCCAGTTCTGCAAAATACTGAAGTGTGTGCTTTGAAATCAGGTCTTCAAACTGAAATATTTGAGTACTAATTTTCCACAGATACTGTGTGAATAATTTGTGTGTAGATTGTGATACCTACTCTTTCTGTCCTTTGCAATTGACCAAATAGTCACAATAGATTATAATAATTCCATTTCTTATTGTTATTTAGTCCTTTTGGGGCATACTTCAGTAGCCCACAGTACTTAAGCAATCCATGTAGTAGTATTAGTTGCTACAAAACATTTTGCAAGCACAGCTGTGTAGGGATATGCAAACTGTGCTTGGACATCTTTGGATGTGTTAGTCTGTGTGGTGTGAGGAGTTTTAAGGAGATACTTAATTTTAGTACAAAACATTTTGGCCTGATATTTTGTGGTATTGTCTTAGACAAAGTATATTTCTTCTCTCTTTCACAAGCAAGCTAGCACCAGACACAGAATTACATCAAAGCTCTGCTTCCAGATAGAGTTTTGAAAGGCCATGGAAGACTGTTGTCTCTCCCAGTTTAAAGTGATGCCTATGTATCTGGAGAAGAATGTGTTGATATTGTTGAGAGGTAGGAACAATGGCCCACCACTAAACATGAGTAGGTTCAGCATGGAAGACTCCAGTGCTTGCTATGGATTTAGTTCCTTTATGAAATATTATTTATTCTGGGTTGGTTTTTAGAATTATTCTTACTCCATTTCTTTCTTATCTTAGTGGTGATCTCATCTTCCAGAAGCAGCTGGAAGAACACATGTATTGCATATTCACCCTGCTAATTATGCTGCTTTGAAACCTTATATCCTACTGAATAACATTAGACCTTTTGCAGAAGTTTTTGTGACCTTGTTACAGATAGCATATCATTGTAGGTGAAACGGGGAAAAAAAAACCCAAACAGTAATAACAGTGAAACATGCATACAGCCAGGCATAGCAAATGAGCTCACATATTTTCAAGATATTATGTTAGAAGGAGGGATGGGCATCCAGGAGATGAAAAAGAAGATAAGGGAACTTTGTAGGACAAAGAGGAGTTCAGAGACAGACTGGGCAGCAAAATATGTTTCTTGAACTGACTGGAAAGAAAATTGTGGAGCTATTGTACAGTAACAGCTATTTTGAATATCACTTGCTCATTTTCCAGGCCAGTCTTGTGCAAATCACAGTCTGAATACACTTCCAGATTGTGGTACCAAGGACTTGCATTTAGGTGTTCTTAATTGTAGTTTTACATAAAGAAAGTTAAATGCATATGGTTAATGATAGGGTTTCATTTCCAAGAGTTTGTGATTGCTTTAAGTTAAAGGGAACCACGAAGTGTAATATAATATCTTGTTGATTTAGACAGTAGTTTATTTTCTGTATTTCTTCATTTGAGAGACACTCAGGTATGAAGAACAGATGTGCAGATGTTAGCCTGGTGTGTAGTGTGCCCAGAGGGAGAAGCGTAGGTCAGGGATGATTTTTAAACCAGATCTCTTTAAGGTGTGAGATGTAGTACCTTTAGGGGTTATCTTTCTGAAACTTCTAGATGACATTTCTAAATTGCTGCTGAGAAAACAAGCCCTTCCATCTCCATAAAATCAAAGGAAGCTGTGCCTAAGAACTAAATGTAAGATCTGTTCCCACTGCTGACAGATGTAATTATTGTTTGCTATTTTGGAAGATGTTCAAAGTTGATTTTCCATTGCAAATTGTAGCAGTGTCTTCTGGGAAAACAAGTATAACACTTCTAAAGTTGCATCCTTCCATTTACTTCTGCAAATAAAGGTGTAAAGTTAAAAGTGGGGAAGCTATCGCATTCAATTGATTATGAGTAGTGTTGGACATTCATATTCTAAAGACATACACTGAAAGAGAGGAAGCAGAGTTTGTCTAAGCAAATTTAATGACAAGTTACATCCAGTGACACCAACTACTAAACTTCTCCAGCAATTCACTTAAGCAGTTAAATCTAATTGTAATAATGCAGCCTTTTAATACTCTTCAGTAATTTCTACTCCAGGATCTGTATGTGTTTCATAAAACATGGCATTATTTTACCAGTTGCTGTGGTGTATGTGAGGCCAGATCACAGCCTGGGACGCTAGCTAGATGTGCACTGCGTTAGGCTCTGTGCAGGTGGGACAACCCAGAAGTTACACTCAGAGTCAGGACAGGGTGCTGGTGCAGTGCAGTTACAGGTTGTACAACACTGCTCTCTGGGACCACGTGCAGTCCTGGGTAGAGCTAGCTGAAGGTCTGTCATTCATTGAAAATTTGCCTCATCTTAAAATAATTATTAGCTGACACTCCCAAGGTGGGTTTCATGTCATCAGCTGCCTCCACTCTATTCTCCTGGAACATGCTCTGCAATGGAATGATGACCTAACAGCACACAGCAATGCCTTGATCTCTCCATTAATGCTATAAGGGAGGATGGACAGCCAGCTCGCATGGGACTCCTGTAACTGTTAGGCAGCTGAAATTAGGGGAACCTCACCCTGCCTTGGCAAAAGGGGAGCAGCCTCCCATCGTTATTTCAAGCTCAGCTTTTCTTCTGAGTGTTCAGCTTATTTTAAACCCTTCCTACCTTCAAGGACTGGTTGCTTTCCTCTCGCAACTGAATACCGTAATGATTACGTGGCTGGCTGACTTTACAGCTACAAGCCTTTTAGAACCTGTGTGTTTTCAGACAGAAAGGTATCTTCTAGCAAGGAACTGCACCAGTCAATATTTTCTTGATCAGTAAATCCCCAACTTCTCCTTTTCTCTGCAGGACAATGGTCTGAAGACACAAATTTCCATGTGGTGTGACAGTATTGGCTACACAGGTTCTTTTTTGCTACAGCCTATATACTTTATCTTATTCATCTGTATTTAAAAATAAATAGAAGTGAGGGGACAATCATGGACATAGCCCACTTCCTAAGCATGTTTTAGGCTAAAACTAATGTTTGTAAAGCACTTGGAAAGCATGTGCAAATGTGAACTTTGGTGCTATTGTAATGTTCCTTGAGAGCTTCTGAAGTTGAACAATGTAACTCTTTCAACAGCTTTTGCATTTAGAAAGATATGACCCATTACTAAATTCTTGTATGAAGTTAATTCAACAGAATATTTAAAAGTTTGCTTGAACTTCTAGACCTATTGGGTTAATAGGAGCTTTCTCTTCAGCCAAATTTTACAGCCCAGATTGTCTAGATATCCACATAAAAATACAACTAATACCCCTGTAAATAGCAAAGGTGAAGTACCTCCATGGTGGAACTTTCAGAATTGCTCTGCTTGCTTTCCTTTCCCATTAAATTCATTGGAAAAACCTGCTCTTGACTTTAAGGGGAGCAAGGTTAAACTAGCACAGAAAGTTTTGAAAATTCCAAACTAGTAATTTAATCTTCAGATTTAACCATAATGGCCCTTGCAAATTTTTTTCCAAAGCTGCACTCAAAATAAACGATGTGTTAGTCCCTAATAAATGATCCTTAGTAAAAGCATGTATTATGCTTCCTTTGAAAAGTCATTCATTTCTTATGGTGGGTTTCTGATTCAGCTGTGTCCCCAGCATGCTGTTTTCACATTTTCTCCCTTCTAGGAGTTTGTATAAACGCTGCGACTTGCTGTGTTTCTGTACAGCAACACATGTGCATCTGTGCGTAAAAACATGAAGAGGATAACCTCAGACTTATTAGCATGGTTGTCTTCAGATTGAAAAATACTTTCTGTAGCTTTATTTCTTAGAATCAGCTTCCTGATTTCTTGCTTATTAAATCATGTAGTGTTTATGAAATAAAAGACTCCCAGGCTGTCAGTCAGAACTCTAAAGCCTTTCGCAGACCGTAAATTCACATTCCAATAGTTATAAATAGAAAACACTATTGCCGTGGTTGTAAAACTCTCTTTCTGATGATTGTATGTTGTACTGCACCAACAAATCAGAAAGAGAGATGGTTGGGATACTGTTGTCAACATCTTTTTGCTTAGAATTTCCATCGAGTCAATAAGTGAGCTTGTGCTGATGATTTGTAGTATCTGTTATCACCTTTCGTCAAACTCTGATGAGAAAGGAAATACAGGATATTCCAGATGGGAGTCTGGTACATGTGTGCTGAGGAATCTGTTTGTGTTTCCTCTGATTGTTAGTAAAGGACAGTGGGGGTGCTGTTGCTTGTTGCATTATTTTTTTTTGTACTAATGACCATATCCAAGTGACTTCTGTTAATATGCTATAATTTACAACTCTCTTGGGATAAAGTATTCATCTTTTCCACAATTCCTGCTGCTTTTTGTATGTTTTGCTACACTGTAGATTAGAAGCTGCAGAAATTACCCTGCAGAAGAGTAAGTTTCTTCTTTTTATCTGTGATCTGATGTTCCCCAGTTTCATTAGTTAGACTAGGTCTCACTAGAATTCTAACTTCTGCAATGTCTGATTTAATCAATACTAATAGAATTTTCTGAACATGTTTCCCAATTAAGTTTCTGGCTCCTTTAAAAACAGAAGTATTTGATACCAAGAATTAAATTTGCAACACACCAAGGTTGGACATTTCTCTGTAACTGCTGCTATGGAATGGTATATATCCGTCTTGGATTTGTATATTCACTCATGAATCATTCAGCCACAGAAGAACATCCATACCCAGGTTATAGGAGCAATGGCAATCGGAATGGAAATGGTAAGAATGACACAGCTTGTTATGGGATGTGCTTCTTAGCTGAGAGGGTAAAAAGGCAACATAAAACAAGCTGAGATGTTGAAGCAGGGCAGAAGTTCCTTAAAAAAATGCCTGACTGCATGAGACAAGTGATAGGTCTAGTCTCCTTCTGTCTCCAGCAGAGGCAGTAGGAGAGACTGTGAACAGCATGCAAACTTGGCCACTTCCATGGACTGTTCTCATGCTCATGTCAGCATCACAGCTGGGATTATAGGTTTTAGCAGCCTGTGTAGTCTTATTTGTGTTCATGGACCTGTTTCTCATGAATTTGCCTTGTTCCAGCTTGAAACTGTTGTTACCGTCTGCCTTAGCAGCTTCCTGTGTTGGCAAGTTTCAGAGGTTCAGTACTCACCAGGAAAGTACTTTCTGAATTAAATCAACCTCCTGTTAGTTTCATAGTGTCCTCTATTACTTCTAGTATTGCAACAATGTATTCTGTTTAATCCTGCTTGCATTCAGCTATCCACCTTTTTCTGGTGTTGTAAACTGCGATTATATCTCATTTTTGGCTGTCCCCCCTCAGGGGAAGGGTCCCGGACTGTACTGTATGAGACGCTACCTAGATGAGAGCTGCTTGATGGCTTTACTTGGTCTTATCTAAATTTTCTTCAAACTTCATTACAAAATTTTACAAAAACCTTCTTGTCTGTGTGCTACAAGAAGTATGTCAAGCATGAGAATTTCCCAAACTACTTCATCAGTAAAGGTGGAAACAGCTCACTGAGTGCCTGCGGTGGCATTATCAGCCTTTTAAATGCCTTTGTCATCAACTGTTTGCACTAATCACACGATAGTTCCCTGCTTTTGATGTGTTCAAAGAATGCTTTACTATCAGTTTGGGCATCATTTGCAAGTCACTCCTTAAATTCCTTTTTTAGTACTCTTTATTTCCTGTTTATGTTTGAGCTGCTTTATTTTATGGGATTTTGCAGACCTTGATTCAGAAAGCTTTCTGGTTTGTTGGGGGTTTGTTTGGTTTTTGTGGGTTGGTGTTGTGGGTTTTTTTTAATGCTGATCTTCTGCCTTTGAAAGCTTCCTTTGCTCTCCTATTGAATCATTGGTGCAGAGGTTTTTGGTCTGCTTTGTTTTCTTCTTGTTCTGTCACACACATTACTGAAGCTTCTAGTATAGTGTATTTCATGACTATCAGGCTTTCTGTAAACTTCTTGGCTTTTGAACTAACCCTTTCAGAGATTTTTGGAGGGGAGACAGAGTGTTGGTTTTTACTTTTTTAGAATTGCTAATTTTTAACAATTTTTTTCTTGCAATTGGATAGCCACAAACTAGATTTATTTATTCTTCTCTCTTTTTCTGTTTTTAAACCATTGTGTATGATGGTCCCTAATGCAGAACACCTTTCCCATTAATAGCTGTTGTTCTGTGCACCAGCTGAGACTAATATGTGGGGGGTTTTAGGTAGCAAGCATTTATGTGTCTAAAAAATTACATTTCTGTGTCTTAATGAAGCATTAATTCAGTCTGGTGAGGTTAATTGTAGTCTCTTTGAATTTGTACCTGACCTAAATTTGCAGCTTCTCTAATTTCACGAAGCTTTTCCTGAGCCGATGATTTTGGCATTGCCCTCATCAGAAGGTTGGTAGTACACCTATTAACATCTGTGTTTTCCACCCACAAGGATTCCCTTGTGCTTCTTTTCCCCCCATAATATTTTTGTGCTGTGGTGCTGTATATCCTTCACATACAGTGCCTCTCCCTGACCTTCATCATTCCTGTCAAGTAGGTAATACCACATCTCATTAGTTACTCTCATTCCAAGAAGCCTATTATATTGGAGTTATCATCTGATGCCAAATCAGCTCCCCCTCTAACTTTTTAGGCTTTAAGCGTTAAGGTTGAAGTACTCCCAAGTTTGGCCTTTCACCACTGCTTACTGTTGCCTGTGCAATTCAGTGAGCATAGTAGGCAGTCTAGTTTACCCTTCCTTATTCACTGAACATGTATGTGCCCATTACTTTCTTTCTGACTCTTTCAGAGACACGTTGCACTTCAGTTTTAGTAATCACCTCGTAGGGTGCCTGAGTCTGAACTGAGCGCTGCCGCCCCTGATGGCTTCTCCCCTGCAAGGCCTTGTGTGTGGCTTTTTAGAAGATAACTGCTGTGGAAGTCCAGCCCAGCCCCTTTTCAGCTCTCTAACTTGAACTTTCACAACAACCCTTTTATATCATAGTACCAAAGTGAACAGTGATTATAGGCTTCTTCCCTGCAACCCGGGTATTTTGTGAAAATTCCTACCATTTCACCTGACAGACATTAGCATGGGGTCTTCTGAGACATCAGAAACTCAGATATATGTACCTGAAAAAATAACATCCTACATCCAGCTAACTCTTCCTATTTTTGACAATTCCCTTCTGGTGCAGAAGGATCCTGAGCATGAGGGGACACAGTGACAAGGATTTACACTGTGGATTAAGAACACTGAATCCTTGAATCAGTTTAGTGACTAAAATGAAGGTTAATTTTACAGTCATTCATTTCATAAGCATCCTGTATAAGCTTCTCAGTTGAGCTAAACTGCACCAGCACCAGCTAATAATAGTAGTTCATGTTTGCACTTAGGAGAGGCTCATGCCCAGATTACACCACATCAGCCTTGGGCACTGCCTTGTACTTAACCAAGACTCATGGCTGACTGTGTTGCAAAAGAACCACTGACTCAGGGACCCTGGTTTTCTGTATGGAAGGGAGCATTTTTGGTAAAATTTTGTCAAAGCTGAGGACTGAAGTTGGACATTCTACTTTGAGAAGAAAAAATAGACCAGTTTGGAATGAAATTGTATTTTCATCCCTAACATAGGAAATTATTTACCTTCAAAACTTCTGCCACTAGCCTTACAGGAAGCAGAAAACACAAAACCTCTGAAAAGATTTAAAAGCAATGCAAGTGCTTCATATTTTCATTAGAGAGGAGAGTCGCCACAAACAAAAGGGCTTTCAGAACCTAAACACCTTCCATGTTTCAGTAAACCAACCGAGATTTGCCTGACAGCTGAGAGATATTCCCTGTGGGTCCTTTATGCTCCTGTCTGCAGAGTTGATTGAGTAAATATGCAGCAAGAAGAAACATTCTTATACCCTGTGTCTGGCATTTGCTGGCTGATATTTTTAACTTAAGGCAGATACAGTTTGATAATGTTGCTTGCACAGCTTGGCAGTATTCATCAAATACGGAAATGACTTTGATAAATACACCTTGCTGCATCTTCAGTTTCTAGCAGCAGTCATGTTACATTTTAAGTTTGAAGAACTTAAGTGTGGACTTGTGGGAGGGTGTTAAATCACCACAGGGGCTCTGAATAAGAAGTCTGTTCCTGGAGTCAGAGCTAAAACACCTTAACTATAAAGTCTGCCTGAAGAGTTTATGAGGATACTTTAGGTAAGATGGCAGGAAATTAGAATTCAGAAACTTTTCTGCTTTGGAAAGAGAAACACTTTTTCAGCCTAAACAGGAATACTTGTCATGGATACTAACTCTATGGTGAGCCACACCAGTTTTCCTGACTGAGTGCCAGCAGGCTGGTGGACAGCTTGGTGGGTGACAGACTGATTGTGCTTTGAGTGTGGCATCATAGCAATTTCTCTGCGACAAAGGTGTGGCTCTAAGTTGTCCTCTGCTTTCTCTAACCAAATGAAACCCACTGCAGGCATTTGTATCACTGTTCAAGCACTGAAGGCTGTTTTCAGAATCTGCCTCTTGACATGTCCTTGTGTTGGTGCCAGCTATTTTTAGTAGATACATTAGTGATGTTGTTAGATCCATGAACATTACATTTCTGTAAAAGTAAAAGTTCAAACTAGCTGGTAATTTGTGCATGGGTGTTTTTTAATAAGAATTTTCACATAGCTGGAGATGCATTTGCCATAGAGATGTTCTGTGATCATGTTTGGGTGAAGAAATGGACAATGATGCCAGCAGCTGATGGAAAAACCGATTGTAAAGAATTTAGGTTTTGAACAGCTCTGTAGTAACACATTGTACGTTTCCTGTGAGGGCTGATGTTTGTGCTAAAAACTTTCACTTTTTGTGAATATTTTCATGGATTCACAGCAATTACTCAACTATTTACAAGGGAAAAAATGTGACCCCCATTCATCATAACTAATCAAATTCAGCATGTTCAGTCATCAAATTTTCAGTCACTGTTTTTACTACTTTCATCTTTATTCATATTTTCCGAGTTACTCATGATTCATAAATTAATATTTACTGCTACCATGTGCTGCTATCTGGGAGCTTTTTCTCTTTTTAATAGACATTTAGTTTAACTGGTGTGTAGCCTGGAGAGATGACCCACTCTAAGCTAGAATTGCCACCTTTCTGGTGAGTTCATGCAAACTGCAGGACTGACAGCTCCTGAAGATTATAGTCCTTTATCTATAGAAGAGGGAAGAGAAGTAGTGCAGAGGGAGCTTGTGCTGTGTTTTGTCAGGGTACCTCAGCTCCGCTTTGCAGGGTTAGGGGAAAAGCACAGCCTTCAGGTTACTTGAATTTAGTCACCTCAAACTGCTGCCATGTAGCAGGTGGTGTGGTGTGGGCTTTTAACTTTTTGAGTCATTTGGTAGAGGACAACTGAGGACTCGCTTCTGACGCTTTTCTGTACAACGGTTGTTAAGATACAGTAGAAACTTCAAATGCAACTAGTGAATTTGTCACTACTGGCTGATGGCTGGCTCCACTGGTGGTTGGAGACCTGCATAGTGCTAAACAACAGAGGCGTGCTGTGCACTGGTGTGTGCTTGAAGAAAGGCCATTAAGAGCTGAAATGTCAGCAGTGACCCCATGCACCTGTAATAAATGTAAGCTTTGTAATTAGTAGCAAGCTGTCTCAAAGGGCTACAGATATACAGAGATTAATTTTCACTGTGGTGCGCCCAAAGTTCTTGTATAACATAAGGCAACCAGTTAACACTGTCAGAGAGACTATCAAGTTACAGTGTGTCTGTCTTGATGACAGAGCTAGACTCTAACATCCTAGTGGCAGCAACAGTCTTTCCATGTATTTTTCTGGAGCTTAGCACACCATACAAGTGCAGAACTGATTATCTGTAGAGGCACACCTCAGTCGTGAGCATATGTCTTTTGATGCATAATGAGGCAAAAGAACAAAATTTACTATAGCAACTAATATTTACATGGCAAAATAGTGCCAAATTGCATGTGTGTGTGCATATATAGAGAAAAAATTTACTCTTAAATGCCAGAAAGGTAGCCAGCAAACACCAGCCTTCAAAAATTCATGCACTGTTTCAGGCTTTTTTACTGCCTGTGAAAGGCAGGTGGCTCTGGGTCACCTCAACTGAGGGTGACTGACACTGGAGCACACTTTAGGCAAAAAAAAAGCATTTCAAAAGATATCATAAAGCACGTCTAGACTGGAATTTGTAGTTGAAAGGAAAAACTATTATCCTTTGGGTTGAAAAGTGTCCTGTGGCTTTAGGCATTAGTGATTTTTGATAAATGACCTGGTCTTCCCTCTCCCTGGTGTGGGAGGCAATTGGTTTTCACTGCAAACCTGGACTGTAGACGATTTGCTTTATTGTATTTGTAGCAAAGGTAGCATAACCTAATGCAACAGAAAAGAGGGAGCTTGTGAAAATGTCTTCCTTGTGTTTATTTGCAGAAATAATCTGAAGTAACAAAAAATCACTTCAAACTTGAAACTTTTAAGACATTAATGTACAGGATCTTTTTTCCTCCTAATTTATGAGGTAGTTGTGTTTCATGGAATACATATTAGTATGATTTTTGGCATGTAATAAATGTGACATTGCTATCGTATATGAACTGTTTTGGTCAAGAGCCATGTTAACTGCCCCATCAATTACACTTCTAAATGCCTGTCAAATTAAAAAAAAGTGCAGCTCTGGGCCCCTTAGGGTTTTTCCATCTTTTAGGCAAAGACTTTTTTGTGTTCACTCACTACTTTTGATCTCCTTATCATCTGGAAATTTTCTTGCTTGGGTTTTGGTTTTTGGGAGTTTGGATTTTGGTTTTTTGATGAGAGAAGTATCTTTGTGTGGGAAGCAAAAGGAGCATTGTGAAGTACAAAACTCCTTGGGATACTGAAAAAGTCATGGCATTTAGAATTTCTTATGGGTGGGTTACTAGTGTGAAGGCACCATTTAATGCAGTAGTGCAGCAAAGTGGCAAAGGTAATTGTTGTTATATCTTATTTTGTATGTTAAAAAAAAATGTTTACCATACTGGGCAGTGTATCTGTTAGCAAATGTTGCCATTTCAGCCATGGTCACATATAAATTTGCATATAATTTCCCAGTAGTATATTTTTGTGCAGAACTTCTTCTGAGAGCCTAAGACAAAATATCTATGCCACTTCAGAACACACAGGTACTTAATTCTGTATGTTCAGTAGACCAAACATTATTGAAATGAATGTGGTGGAACACAGCTGGAGTTAAATGAACTATTGTTCTCACAGGGTAGGGTAGATTAAAACCCAGGAAAAATAAAAAAGTTTAAAATCCTGTGTTTTTTAATGGCTCCAACTGCAAGCCTATCTCAAGCAGCTGGCAAACATATGACATTTTTCCCCCCACAGATCTTATAAAAATGAATTTCACATTCATCCAGCCATGTCTTTCTAAGGGTGCCTGCTGGCACATAATTCCCGAAGGAAGCGATCCATCTGGGAAGGTTGTTAGGAGGCTGGCAAAGCACCAGTCCTAGTGCAGAGACAGTGCATGGTAACTGGGAACAAGGCACCCCCAGGGAAAGCACAGAGCTTGCCCCCAGCCTCTAATGGACAGGTATGCAGAGGAGCCTGGTAGGATTCTCTGCAGCACTGCTAAATGTTCTTTCCCTCGCAGATAAGCTACCAGCAGATGGGAAGAGCTCAGTGCTTCCTTTTCTACTTGTACTGCAGTATTTTAACTCTGATACTGCAGGACTGCATGGCTGTATGAGAACCTCAATTAGTCCTGAGAGCTGCTGTGTAACATTTATTTGGCTTATACATATTTTATTATGTTTGGCTGTCGGTGAGAGTCAGATGAAAATTATTTCCAGATTACAATAAAGGAACTTCAAACATAATAAGTGTTGTTAGATCATTGACCATATTAAAATAAAATTTTAAAAGGCTATACATCAATGTTCAGAGGAAACTGCTTAAAAAAAAGAAAAAAAGAAGTGTAGCATTATTGGCCTAAAGATACTGCTGATCCTTGGGAAAAGATTTGTGCCACGTTTCTTGTGACACTAACATCACGGAGGATATAAACCAGTCACTGGCACTCTCTCAAGAAACACATCACTGTAATTCATTATAACAATACCACTGTGGTATTTGTTCATAATATTTATGAAAGCTAGGCTATGAAAACAGTATGCACTGACTGTCAGTGGTGATGTATCATTCTTTAAAAGAGAATATACATGACAAAATGTTTTAAATGAACTCTAAAAATATACTGGCAAGTTAAAACAATTTGGCTGGTCTTGCACTTCGTGCCAGGAGGGGCTTCCCAGGATATGCTTCTGGATGACCTTTTTGAGGACATATATCAAATAGTCATGTATTTATTATGGTCCCAGTCAGTCTTCAATAGCAATGATGAATGTTGTGTAGTGCACATAGTCATTACAGCTCTGTGTAATACTCTGCTCAGTTTCCAGTTGTTGTCTTTTCTATGGAAAACAGAGCTGCCTGTGTCTTGTCACCCCAATAAACCCAACTTTTCCCCATAAAGTGTTCCCAGTGGCATAAAGCTTTATCTGACCTGGTAGGAGGTTACAGATGCCAGGAGGCCTGGAAAGGAGACTTCTGCTCTGCTTCTGCAGTTGTGTCTGTGCCCAACAGAGTCCAGGGAGCTGCCTGGCTTTTATGAGTCAGGAGGCTTTATAAGCCCTCACAGCTTCCAGTAGCGTGCTGGGATTCACTGCAGTTCTGATGTCAGTGTAAATCTGGATTACTGGGCACTGAATAAAGCAGCACACTTACTGTACAGCTGAAAGGTCCTGATGCCATGCATTTTTTCCGTCTTCCCCATCAACAGTGTGGGGAACACAAGCAGCATGAATGTTCTGACATGTTGGGCATAGGCTCAGTCTAGTCCCTAGTGGGAGGAGATCACTGGTCCTAGATAAGCTCAAGCACAAGAATAGCCTGCTTCTTGAAGGTGCTGACATTGGGGTGAGACTGAGCACCAGTGGCAGGCAGAGCACAGGTTAGTTTCCCACCTCACAAAGAGGTGAGACATTCAACAGGGGGTTTGAAATGTAGTTTACTAGGAAGGGAAATAGAAACCACAACCTCTGTCTTTTCTGTCTCTCCAGGAAAACCTGCTCTGACCAATTTCTCCCCAGTTGCTTGATTACTTGCTGAGCTGGGGTGAGGAGGGAGAAATGAAGAGCAAAAGGAAAGGCACTTGCCTCTTACCACCATACATAAAAGGCTCCATACAAAATTGAAGCCTGTGGCAAAACAGTGGACAAATCTAAAATTACTTTTAAAGCTCAGTTTTCTGGATTCACTACCTTTTGCATGAGTACTTAGATTTAAGAACAATAAATACCATCACTGCAGGAAGCCCCCAGTTTGAATTGTGTGCATGCACAGCTATTTAAGAATCATCCATTTCTACTTAGCCACTTCCGTTGAAGGTAACTGGCTCAGTTTAATATTGAAATAGCCTCTCTAGAAGTTCTCTGCCAGATCAGCTTATTATTCTGGGGATAGGAATCTCAATGCTAGTTTTCTGAAATACTTTCTCACACAGAATTTATTTAGAAAAGATGAGTTAGATGCCACACTAAACTTAATGTGCTGTAGTCAAGGTCTACAGGTTGAGAACATTAGAACAGAAAGAGGAAAAAGAAATGGCAAACTGAGATGGAATTAAAGAAAATAAGAAAAGCATCTAAGAGACTGTGGTTAAAAGGAAGGGAAATATTAAAACTGGAGCAGAGATGCTTCTGTAATACTTTGTGCAAAAGAATATATTGCAGGTTCTATCACTGTCCCTTTCTCAATGTCTTTATTTATATAATAATGTATTATTTATGCTATCCAATTCGTCTCATGAGCTCTGGGGCCCTGGGAGTGTAATAATGTTTTACCACTTTTTTCCAGTTTAATTAAATGTTGTGTTTATGCATTTCCTTAAATTGACATTGTTCACTGGTATGAAAATTTCTATTCTTTCTCACTGCTCAGTGCATTGTTTATTTGGAAACAATACCAGGTATTAAGAATCAATTATCGGGTACACACAGCTGGGATTGCACCTATGCCAAAGGTGATGCAGCAGTGATTTTACCTGATAATTTAGACATGTGACTGTGAGCACAAATAACTGTCCATGTGTAATGAAGCTTCATCTGCAACACTAGAATCAAGGCCAAGGTGAAGCAGGCCAGGAGCAAGGCTGTACCCACCCTTCTGATTTTACTGGTCTAGAGGAACTGAATGGTATTGCTTCAGATCAGGGAAGTAAGAAACTCAAGGCTCCTGTTAGCAGTAAAGAATTGGTAGTGAATCTTTCTGGTTGAAATTGTCAGTGTCCTTGAAAGAAAAATTACGAATGGAAACCAGTACACACTTGGTAGCAATTTGGTTCTCATTTCAGCTTTAATCAAGAAGACTTAGTAATCAGTATATCAATATCAGTGATTACTTCCGTTGGAATAATTAATAAAAAATATGATGTTTAGATTTAAGTGTGAAAAGTCAAAAATGGATTGAAAAGCAAGATGCAGATTAAAAAGAAAAGGCTGAATATCTTCTTCTGTCCTAAATAAGGGTTGCTTCAAATTTGCATAGAAGTCAGATGAAAATTCACCTATTGGATAGTTTGTAGATAGAGAATATGTAAAGTAACAAATAAGATGTAAAAAACTGAATATATTTGTCAAGCACTCTATAACACCTTTCAGGTGATCTTGTGAAATCATCCAAGCTCTTCAACAAAAAATCAGAAAAGCCAATGAGATTTCAATATCATCCAGTCTGAATTTTCACTCCAAGTCTCAGTTTTAATCCATTCCTAGGCATTGTTTTCTCAGTCCATTCATAATACTGATCTCAATGTTATAAGCATTTTATTTTATGCAAGGCAAAAGGACAAAGATATTTTAATATAATTACTGTATAAATAGCTGAGGCTGTGAAGTGCCTGCATGACAGCTGTGTTCAGTGGAGAAAAACTATGGATGTTGCTATTTGTTCTGAGTGTCAACAAACAGTTGGAATAACAAATACTTGTTAAAGGGGGAAAAAAAGGGGGGTTGAGGGTGTGTGTGCAGGATTTTACTGTCAAACAGCACATGTAGCTCTGATCCACTAGATCATCTAGTCATGCAGAAATAACAAATTTCTTAGGAAGTAGTGTGTTATAAGCCATATTATTGTAGAAATCTTTTGTCCTGCAGGAAGTGATGACTTCATTTTCCATTTCCCAGTCAGAGGGAAGTTTGCTTTGTGAGTGGGGAGAGACAGTTACTTGTTTGCAAATCACTTCTTTTTCCAGTTATTTTGACTAGTCACAAACTGTGCAGATGGATGAAGAGCAAGTGGTGGTTCTTCACCTCCATACGTACTCTTTGTAAAGATTCTTCTCTTTCTTTTCTAATCTCTACAATAATTTATAATATTTCTTCTTTAAACACTCCACTTTTTTTAAATGGCAAATTGTATTTCCATGACCTCTTTAAGTGCAAACAGAAAGAAATGTTTTCCAGCCAAACGAGAGTGCTCTGTCTCAGGCTGAGTTCTAATAAATGCCTACAGTTTATAATTGATACTTCCAAGATGGTCTCAAGGAATTTAAAACAATCTAGAATTTAATAGCAATCAACAGAATCGAGACAAAGTGAAACTATTACACTGAACTTATCGAAAAGCAGGGTTTAAATTGATGCTGCATATTATTCATTTTGACAGCTGCAAATTCACATTAAAGATAGCACAGACCAAAAGACAGCAACTAGAAGAGGAAACGCTAATTTATTACTTACAGAGAAACAACTCTGAAGCGAAGCTGTTCAGTTAAAATTATGAAATACTTTGCGTTTCCAAGGTATCTTTGATCCACAGAAGCCCCAAAGCGCTTTTCAAATTACGAGTACAGTCTTAATTTCCTATCATACCAGGTGATAGGCAAGTGTCTCTGGAGTGCAAATGTAGCAGATATCATTCAATAATGACCCTATGCAAAGACATAATTAACTTTTTTTAAAAGTAAAATGACATGGAAAGATCATATTGCTATAGCATATGTCTTCATCATGCTATGCTGCTTGAGTTGGAAGAACCAGAAAAGAAATCCAAAATCCATTCCCAGCTGCACTACTGCTTGGTGTGTGATTTGAGACAAGTCATGTAATTTCTTATGCTGCACTAAAGAAAGGGAACAATTCTGCTGAATTTCAGTCGTAGCGTGCTGACAGCAAAATAACAATGTAGTGAATTCCTTCTTACAGGAATTGTACCTCAGCATTTGGGAAGGCTGAAATCATGTAGCTCTAAGTATGCTCTGTAAAATTATTTTAAATCATGAAGGTGGAAAAAACATCTATACTCTAGAAATACAAATTATTACTTAATTTAGTAATTTATAAGCAGTGGGATGAAAGGTTGATGTTTTTCTATGCAATGATTTCAGTTTCCTATACAAGAATAAAATTATTTCCAACAATTGTCACTTTAGGGTGGTTCATATGTGTGGGAAGACTAAACAGGGATGTTATACTAATTGATCAAAGTAGAAAGTCTTTTTAAACCTTTAAGACTCTGGTAATATCACTCTTTAATGAAAAATTACTGGATACAAACAGAGTGTCCTGTAATGATTGGAAAGGACTGTTAACTTTCTAAAAGCCTTGAACAAGTCATAGCTTAAAGGTTTGATGAAACAGGGAAGGATCATTCTGATGCTTTTAATGTCGTTTCATATGCATGTCATTCGATTCCTAAGGTACTGTGTGGATGAAAAGTCCTGAGACTCCATTTTCTCTCCATAGCATATTAAGCCATCTCTTAACTGGCATCTTAATTGATTAACATTGTTGCTGCAGATTCAATCTGATGTCTGTTCCACTTAGCAGGAGTCAAAATGTTATCTTGAGAGCAGTGAGGAGGGCAGCAACTACCTCAGAAACCTGTGGGGTTCATCCTGTCCCTTGAGAATATTTATAGGTGGTGTCCATGTTTGCAAATGCTAAAGGCTGGGGATTTTGAGTTGGTACCTTTGGTTAATGACAAAGTTACAGAAGTATTAGGTATTCAAATATTACACTCTGCTGAACAAGTCTTAGGGCACTTCTAAGACATGCACAGACATCAGGGCAGTTTACAAGGGTGGTCCTGCGTGGCTATAAAGCACCAGAGTAGCACCTTCTTGTGGGATCAGGAGATATGACTGCCAGAATTGGCTCAAGTCTATTGCTAAGAATAGGCCAAACCACTTCAAAAATTAATGAGCTGTATGAGTTTAGGACTACTAAGATTTATAGGCTAATGGGTAGCCATCAGAAGGAGAAAATACTGTATGAAAACAAACACTGGGGAAATTTAGAGGCCTTATGTCTCTCCTGGCTTACACTGATGTAAATCAGGATTAGTTAGACTGAAGTCACTTGACTTACAATAATATAAGTAGGAAGAGAATGGGTAATTTATGCTTACTTTGCAGCACCACACAGATAGAATTAAGTGGTCATTTCAGAAATAAGAAACGCATCTTTTCTGAGCCATTTTACAAGGAATTAAGAATGGCAACCAGATGCTTCATTCAATGCAGATTTTAGATGGGAAAGAAACAAACCTTGGGAGACTTTTACAGTATTTCTCAAGAGCATGTGCTATGTATTTGCCAGCTATAAGTCTGTGAAATTTATATACACTTTGGACTATATTAATTTTCAAATAAATGTAAAATATACACAGCAAGTAATTCTGATAGCTTCCTATAAACACTCTAAAATAGGGTGTTGTCTCTAGGCAGCCAAAAATGCAATAAACCTACAGCATGAGAACTTTGCAGCTTATCCCTGGCCATTTGCTAACTCTTTCTCTGTTTATGAAACTACTGCTGAGTGAATCTCAAAAGGAGGCCAACTATTCACAGTATCTGCAGCTTCTATGTCTAGAATCTTATTCTGGGAATTGACCCCTCCAGTCAGGGCAAGAAAGGGGTGCCCAGCCATGTAATGCCTTCCCTCCTCCAGCGCCAAATTAAGAATAAAATAAAATAAATCAGACAACCAAATACACGGCAGTAAAGGAAGATGAACTAGCTGGGATCATACCTAGTGCAGTAGGAAAAAGGGATGCATCAATGCAGAGACAGACTTTTTGTTGAGAAGTATTTTGCCAAATTTCTTTTCTATACATTAAAAACTGGATTTTGCTTTTCTCCCCTACTGATGGGCAATTACTCCTGCAAGTAAGTGCAGTTGTTTGAGAAGCTGCTCTCACAAATAGAATCCCACAAATAATGTATCAACTGGCTGATAGTTTATGCCGCACAGATGTGCTAGGTTAACAAGGTGCCAGAGCAGCCTAAATTCCTGTTTAATTTGGGCACAACATTGGACTCCAAATTATAGGGGCTTTTTTCATCTCTTTTCCAGGCCATGAAACCAAAAATACTCTGTCCCTTGGAATGCATCTTCAATGCTCAATTCTCAGTCAATCCCAGGATGTACGTGAAATTAGGGAATTTGTCTTAGAAAGAAGTATTATCTTACAGCTTGAAAAGTTGTGATTTGTTGTGTGAATAATGTCCATTATTGAGGTAACTGAGACACTCTAATGCTGACCGTGCTTTATTCTCATTCCTTAATACAGCAGTGTGTTTTGGAAACCCTTCATCCTTTTGAGTTGAACACACTGAAGGTGATTGTCAGGACCACTTTATTCATACCTCTGTTATCTCAAAATTAGGGCACGGATGCATGATGAACTTTGGCTTTTATTGACAGAATGAACACCTGGGCATCTGTTGTGCTTTTTCTGCTCTGAGTTGTCCACTGTCTCCTGCTGTGGCACAGCTCTTCTAGGTTGCCCCGTACACGTAAACAGCTTGGACTTTCACCTTTCAGGTGAGAGCATACAAGCCTCACTCAGCATGATCAGGTAGTTTGTAATCATTGCCGTTTAGTTTTGGAAAGTTCATCGTGATCTTGTGGCACAGTCAACAGCATTGCAGCTATGAAAACACACAACTATGCAAGCACATAGCTAGAAGGCAACTTGGAGCTCAGGGAGCTTACAGTGTATGTATGCAGAGAGAAGTAAAGGAAACGGCAAGGAACAGGCAAAGAGAGAGAGCCTGATGCATGTTCTACCTCAGGCCTTGCTGTGTCTGTATCCACTCAGTCAGAGTGTGGAAGGCAGGAAGAGGTGCCATGATGCAAAGGTCTAAGTTCTGCGCTGGCCCTTCTTATCAGTTGGGGGCTGAAGCTTTATTTTTTCCCTCCCATTTAGGGACCTTTCTTTTCCCCTTGCCTCTCAGTCCTGGCAAGCATGTCTCCACCACTACCAGGACTGTCATGGCAAAAGACTTCTCTGAGCTTCTCTGCTATGAAGGAGTGAAAGGCAGAGCTGTGAGCAAAACACAGCATCAGCAGACGGGGTTTTATGGCTTAAGATCTCAGAGGTGAAGAGATATATGACTTTCCTGGGAGGGGTGGCAGGAAATCACCTCTGACAGAGATACTGGTAGAATAGAGGTGGGTGGTTTAGAGAGCAGCTCTATCCAACACCCCCCTGTCCTGAAATAGCACACTGGTTGGTATGGGTCACCCCCCCACCCCAAACACACAGACCTTTGTTACCTCATCACACAGTGAAGAGCCTTTGATGGTGCCAGGAAAAGATAAATAGGAGCAAGCTAATATGCCCCTTTGCCTCTGCTAAGAGTTGAGTCCTCTTTGGAGTAGAACTGGGGATCCAACCTGAAATTCAGCAGTTCTCAAAAGGAATTCTGTCTTGATATTCAAGCCTGTCATTAAACTTCTTAGTTAAGTGTGAAAGTAAGTAATTGACATCTAGAAAGTATGCCTTTTATAAAAAAGTTGTTCAGGGCATAAATATGCTTCAAACAGTATTTTAAAAACCCCAAATACATAAAAGCAGAATGACATAGGTGTATTTTGGGGTTTTTTTAGATCTGGGACCAAAAGAAGCAGCCTTAACCCAGACTTTTCTTGCTAGCTGTTCTATCATGGCTTAAATATTGATATTTTTCTTAAAGTTATTGTTAAGTATGTGACAAACTATTAATCCAGTAGTGAAAATATTGATATTCTAAAAGATGTTCCTTAATCTCCTTCTAGTATTGATTTAATATTATTATAGCATTGCCAAATACAATATTGCTCTTTATCTAAATTAACATTTTTTTCAAGATACATTTAGGAAGGAAATGTGTGTTTATTGATTGTATGAATGAAATTATTTTAATTAAGGAAACAGGCCTGCTGCCAAAAATGGCATACATGACTATTAGTGCAGGCTGCTTCCTACAACAGCCCAAAAAGGCATCATCAAAAGCAGATGCCTAAATTAGTTACAACGTACATCCTGGCCAGACAGATGCTTCAAATGCTTGGCCGTTTGTAGGATAGTTTCTCTTTCCTTTGAACGCAAGCCGGAGCACAGTAACACTTTAAGGTTTTCTACCAAACATTATTTAAGGTTTTTCACCTTTAAATTAAAAATTACTTCAGTGGAGCTAGATTCTTTTGTCAGGAGATTCCTTTGTCAGCTTTCAGCACTCTCATTTAGATTAGTACTTAGAGCAGAGGATATGAGATACTTAAGAAACACTAGAACTTTCATCTTTTTGCCTGAAAACACAGGCAAAAAAGTGATGACAGTCATGACTACTGAAAAGGAAACATCAGGCTGCTGTGCTTCATTTTATTTCATACCAGCGTTCCAGTATTCTGACTGCTTTCACAGCTTTTAGCCTCAGAATTAGTTGGAAATCCAGTGTGGATTTCCAGTGCTGTTGCTACCTCATTCAGTGAAGAGGAAATCCTCAAATCTAGGCAGGGATCTACAGTTTAGTAACTTCCCATAAGAATGTGATTTTAGGATGTTGTGTAACTAAGAAGCTCATGTCCCAGCTTTCTATTTAATGGGATACTATACCCACTGAATATTCTGATGCACGAGAATAAAAACTACTGCAAGTGTAGGCATTGCAGAATGTCTTGTCTCCACTCAAACTGGAAATAGTTAAAAAAAAAACAGCCTCTGAACCCAACCCCCACATGTGAATCTTAAAAACATGGAGATGGGACAAAAGGGAGAATCCCAGCACTACAAGAAGTATTAGAAACTGAGCTATGGGATCAGTGATTGTTGATCAGGGGATGTCCTAGCAGCAGGGGTTGTCTGAACCTTTCTATCTTTGCCTGATGTGACAGTCGAGTCCCATGAACCTTTGTGGCCTCACTGGGGCTGTGGCGTGGGGTGTAATCAGGATCAAAACAGCCATTCACTGCTTAGCAAGAACTAAGCTTAGCTGTGATGCCAGTGGTTTGGGCTGTAGCATGCTCATCCCTGTTACGCCCCTTGGAAGATGATGGTTGTTGATTTGTGCCTGCACTGAGGCATATACCTCTGAACTGTATGGAGAGGATAGTGGTCATTCAGGAGAGCACCCATAAGGTGAGCTGTTTGTGCTGCAGCTTCAGGAAAGAGAATCTGTGGGGGAAGGAGCCTTTTCTGTTGAGCCAGCTTTCCAACAGCCTGTGAGCGTGTGTCTGCCTGTGTAGTAGGGAATAAGTGTAGGGGCATATGCAAACAATCTATGTGACAGGAAACGTGGGAGAGGCTGTAGCTCTGCCCTTCAGTGCTGACAGGTGGTAAGCATACTTCATGTTTGTTGCAGTATAGCCCCAGCACTAGCATAGCTGAGCCTAACCCTGAGATGACTAGCCTGACCACCTGAGATGTTTTTTAAGACCCTGATCTAACTGCAGCAGCCATATTAATTTAGCTTTCCAGAATAAGGTTTCCTTCTTTACTTTCAGTCGAAGGAAATGCAACTGTAGACCTTCCCATCTTGTTCTCTGTGTATTACAGATGTGTCCCTACCAGCAGAAGACATTTCAGCATGAAGTGCTAATAGCATGCCATGGGAAATGGAAGAATGTTTCTTCCAATATTCCAAATTGAAAACAGGAAAGTATTTCTTCTGGCCTTTTTAATGAAGAGAAGCCTCATCCTGGCAAGATAGCGTGCGACTAGGCGTGGGAAATACCGAGCTATCAGGGCCTAAAGACTTAACTCCACCCCCTTTGGTAGAATCATTTTAGGCAATGGATGGATATTTCTGAAGGATGAGCTATTCAGCTCCATCTTCTGAGCTCTGCCCTTTTGGGTGCTTTGTGTGGCGGTATGAAAATACACTGCTGAAGTGCTGACCTCCCGTACTTACAAGCACCATCGCTCTGAAGCTGTGAGGTTTTGGTATCCTCTGTGCATACTGGCAGGGAATAATGGTTTCAGCAGTACTTACGAGAGGACTTAAATAATTGTCCCTGTCTCATTTTTGTAGCCACTCTATGCAGATGCCAATAAAATCTTCCAACCATTCTATGTAACTATAATGTATACATATTATACCTGTAAATACTGTGATTGGTATCTTAGCAAATAATATTTGCTTATGCACTTACACAGATATGTCCCTCCTACTTGAAAAGTATCCAAATATCACAATGACACTTGCAAATCCAGTAAGCAGTAGCCAGTATTTATCGATGATTTGGTATATGTTTGCTAAACATATGCAAAAGTCTTTCTTCAAGACTGACTGAGGGGACTCAGATCAAGACGTACAACCGGCAGCTGCTTTGGGTTAAATCATTTTAGAGGTTTAAAACCAGACTGGGGACTAGAGTGCTGTAGTACACTGAGTCACCAGTAAGGGGAACCCTTTTTGCAGTAAACCTTCGTGCTTTTACTGCTTTGATGGAGAGCGTGGTCGTAAAGATAATGTGACATTTTGGTTCAAAAAAAATTATGTTTAATCAGAAGGAGAACAGAGATAAGCAGTTTAAAATGAAATCTGAATTACAATTTCAAATCTTCTACTTTTTTTTTTACTTCCCAATGAGATTGAATAGGAAATGTGAATGAACCTGCATAATGCAGGCATTAACCTTACAGCAATGCTAAAGAAAGGAGCAAAGTTGATTTTGATGACAGGTTTTAAAACAATATTAATCAAACACACATACACACCCAGAAAAGTAGCTGTCATCGGGCATTGTTTTAACAAGAACAACAAATGGTTGAATTACTTAATTTCATCTATGGATTAATCTTCTTGCTCCAAAAATGCAATTTTGAAATTTAGGCAAATTTCTAAATGTTGTCAAAAATTATAGTTTTCAATAAGCATAAAGATGACTGTCAGTACTGTAAATGCAGTAGAAAATTCCTGAAAATACCTTAATTGTGTTGCTGTACAATAGACGTTATGTCAGGAGAACATTTGTAAGCATATGGATGGCTGTTCCTCTAATATCCAAAATCACTATAGTCTTTAAGTGTCATAGTAGGTGTATTTTTATATTGCCCAGACAGAGAAATGCTTTATTGGGGTGAATGGAAATTCAATATTTACTTGGCTAAATAACCTAGTATAGATTTTTTTGTATCAAATGAGCAATTCTGCCGCTGGTGTGATGGATTGGTATGAGGGAACTCCTCTCCCTGTCTACTGCATGTATTTCAATTACATTTAATCTGGAAAAACATATTATATCTAGTCTGATTTACTTTTTCACTACTAAGTACATAGTAACTAACTTTATGAAACCACTGAATGCACACATTCAATGCTGCCCATAAAAATCTGTAAATAAATGCCCCTGTAAATCTAAGCCAAACTTTCTGCCATGCTTTCTCGAATGGCCTTCCCTATAGACTGCTAATTAGCCTCTCTCTCTAACTTTGAATACTCCATAAATGTACTATACTGATTGATAGAGCATCAATACTAATTAATAATTTACCACACTGTTGGAATTTTCTTCTACATGTAAACACAGCTCCAGCTCCTTCTAAACCTTTCTTTCTCTAGCAAAAAGAAAAAAAATAGAGAAAAGGAACATCATTTTACTGCTTTCACCCTGTGTTGTTTAGTTTCCCCTTTGGTTTCTCTGCAAATATTTGAAAAAGTCTCTCTTGGATGCTTCTGAGAATCCACACAGCTTATGTGGTAACGTTCTTCCATTCACAGAAGTGTGCTGTGCTCCTAATTGGAGCTAGTGTAGTATGCTTCATGCTTTATTTATATGCACAGTACGTATGTGAAGTGCTCCAAAGTATCTGTACTGTTAGGAACTGGAATTGTGGCTCTCAGATAGGGCTCCCATGGGCAACCCCACTGTAACCCACAGATCAGCTGGATGTGCTGCAGGGCACTAGCTCTGCCCAGGTGGCCAGGAGCTTGTCAGAGGCACAGTCTTGCCAAAAAGCGAATTGTTCAGAGTGTATTTAGTGCCCAGATTCACATAGGCATTTCTGTAGTAGTCTGTGTCTTTTACCATGACCAGAAATAACATAGTTCAAAACAGATTTATCAGATTCTTTAATGTCACTTTATTCCAATAGAGCAACAGGTGCTCCCTACGTGGGATAGAGTAGCCCAAATGCTTTAACTGCATTTTGCACCAATCAGGAATCACTTTCTAAAATATCTTTCTTTCATGAGACTGTAATGCTATATAAACACTTTTGTATAAAAATTATTCCCCAAAAACTTAGATTCAGGCCACTATCTGCTTTGTAATTATGAAGTCTTAACACAAGTAAAAAGCCAGATATCGGAAAGACCCTACAGGTAATTTATATGAGAGGAAAGATTAAAAAAAAAAAAAAAGTACATTCCAACTGTATTTGGATGTAGCATACAGTGCCTGTCATTCAACTAATCTTGTCTGTGTAGTCGCCCTTTCGTGGGGAAGAGATGAGGATTTGCAATTCATTCTTGTTGCAATTCATTCCTGTTGCAATTTGTACTGCTCAAAGCTTATACAATCATTCTGTTTTCCATGTGCCTGTCAGCACCTGCAATGTTGCTGAAATGTCCCCAAAAGAAACTGCCTTTGCCCAAGACAGTATGTATCTGCAGGATTTTAGTGACAAGTTTGCATTGATTTTGTTTGTGCCACTTCTCTGTTTCCTGAATGAGAAACCAGTATATAGTACTGGACACAGCAATCAAATAACTAGCACCTTGCAAACCTTCCTCAGGGTATATTTTCCAATTCTTAATTATGTAAATATGATAGATGAAAGTGTACTCTTTAAGTGAACTCTTAAGCAGTGTTCAAGATACACATGTATTTATGTAATTTCTAGTAATGTTTTATCTTCAAGGACAACCTCTTCAAAGCACAAGAACACCCATTATGACTTGCAGGAAATCTGACTATCCTGATAAACTGACTAGCTATGTGAACATGAGAGAGTAGTTGATATTGTTTACCTTTATTTCAGTAAGGTCTGTGTCAAAGTCTTCCATAGTATCCTTGTAGGTAAGCTGGTAGATCTGTCCTGGATAAGTGGATGCTAAGGCAAGAGGAAAACTGGCTGGCCCACCAGGCTCAAAGGGATGTGCTTAGAGGTGCAAAATCTGTCTAGCAGCTGGTTCCTTGTGGTGTCCCTTGGAGACTGGCATTGGTGCCAGAGCGTTCAACATCTTTATTAACAGCCCAGGCAATGGCATGTGGGCATGGTCTGCAGGTTCAGGCACAGCGTGAAGTTGTGGGGAGCAGTCAATAGGCTGGACGGCAGAGACATTGTTCTGAAGGACCTTAACAGGCTGAAGTAATGGGCTGACAGGGACCTCTTGAGTTCCAGTGAAGGTAAGTGCAGTGTTTTGCAAAAGAGACAAAATAATCCCATACAATGCAACCATACGGACTGGGCAGTGTTGCAGAAAAGAACCTGAAGGTCCCAATAGATAAGAAACTGAAAAGGAGACAACAGTCTGTTTTTGTGACCAGTAAGGTCAACAACATACTGTACCATAATAGCAAGATTGTAGCCATGTGAACAAAGGCAGCAATTATTCCCACCGCATTTGGGGTACTGTCTCCAGTTTGGGGCTTTCTGGCACAACAAGGTTGTTGATATACTGGGACAAGTCCAGCGGAGGCCACCAAGAGAGCCTGTAGAGCACTTGACATAGGAGCAGAGTCTGAGGGAAGTGGGCTCATTCAGCCTAGATACAGACGGGATCTTATTGCTGTCTGCAGTGATCAGAGGCTGTAGAGAAGACAGCCTCTTCTCAGGGGCACACTGGGTTATGAGAAGAGACAATAAATGCGAGTTGCAACATGGGAAATTTTTATTAGGTGTAAGAAAGAATAATTCACTGTGAGAGTGGTTAAACACTGGATCAGGGGGCCAGAGAGGTAAAGCCTCCGTCCTTGGATACATTCAGAACTTGACTGGACAAGACCCTGAGCACCCCTGTCTAGTTGGAGTTGTTTTGAGCAGGAGGCTGGATCAGATCATGTCCCAGAGGTCCCCTCCAACCTAAACCGTTCTATGATTCTGTGATATTGCAACAAATTCCTTACTAAGTATTGACAGAATCAGTCAATATTACTCTGTTAGAGCCATTTACAAGGTGTTTTGTCAAAGATCTATCTGTCTCCATACTATAGATTAATGATGTTTTCATTATCAGACTATGTCTTGAGGAAGTAGCTATCTCTAAAATACAGTCTATTTTTTTAAATGAGGATGGAAAAAATACAGGCTAAGAACAGGCTCTAGCTGTTATGTTAATTTTGCTAGAGACAGTGAGGATGAATCAGGCCTAAAATATTTTTCTGGTCAAAGTAGAACAGGACTCTGCAGGAAGAGCAATCTCATCTACACAGCAAACATAATCAGAATTCAAGACTTCGTCTTAAAATATCTATTTGATAAAGTCTGGGTATTGTAAGTTGACATGTTATTTTGTATGAGTTTAAATTTGTGTCAGAGATCTCTTCCTTCATACATTTGTACTGTATCCCTGTAGACATGTTACAGTGTTGATACATTGCAACACTTGCACATTTACATGTGCAAACAGCAAAAGATGGTGTTTTCTAGTGGTGATGTATTTGCTAAGAGGGCAGTGCTACATTTTTGTCTGCAGAAGGTGACTGTAGGCTTCAACCAGAAAAGAGGAAGAAATTTATTACATAAGTTAATAGTTCAGTTCCCTTTATCTCTGGGGCAACAATGTGCTACTTTTGGGGCAATGCAGGAGCACAGTTTCACTATGAAGATATCACACTGCAGAGTAGGAAATTCTCGCTAGTATTTATTATGTTGGAGTAGTGGGACATAATAGAATTTGATAAAAGAGAAAAAGTTTTGATGGAAAATACATGGATAGTTTCAAGCTCATCTGTATGGTCGAAGACAGTTGCTTTTTTTCCTCTTAACATAAATGTAAACTTTGTAATCTGCATAGGCAATAAAATCAAAAGACCACTTGGGTGCAAGAATGAAGGTAACATTTTTGTAATATGACTGTATGAAGAAAACTGTCCTTAAAAGAACATTTTTTCTACTAAAAATAGTCTTTTTTTTCTTTTTCTTCTTTTTTTCTTTTTTACAAAGGGAAATATGTCAGATAGACTTCTGTACTGTGTTAGAAACCACCGTTCAGAGCATCACATTTCTGCAGGGTTTTCCATGCATTTGAGGCTGCTTTTGTGTTTGGGTTTTTTTTTTTTTTTTTTCATCCAAACATAGGAAGGTCATCCAAAAGACCTGAGCAAGACAAAAAAAATCTGCTTATACTGACAAAACCAGACTGGAGAGAATGGAAGACCTGTTTCAAGTCCCCCTGTTTCTCACAGACTTTTGAGGTAGGAGGGAGTTTCCTGCTTAGAAATGTGTGGAAATATCTGAAGGGATCTGTAGTTTTCCCTTTCATATTTATCCAGAAGCACCATAACAGGTTGCCTTATTCATTCCAGGGTTCAATTCTGAAGGTTTACTCACATAAAACAGGACTCATCTTGGCCATAAGGGTTGTGTGGTTGTCTTCAGAAAGCCTGGCCAAGCAATCTTGAAGGTGAAAACTGGTTTAAGAGGTCTTTGGGTTATTTGCTAAGGTTGGCCTATATCTATAATTGTTTCTGATGTTTTTACTGGTTGGATTTGCCACAGGCTACATGTAATAATATGTAAACTGAATATATAGCATAACTTAAGTCATTTTATGTCACTATTTTTTTAATTGAAGGAGTGGTCAGGCATTGGAACAGGCTGCCCAGAGTGGTGCTGGAGTCACTATCCCTGGAGGAATTCAAAAAACATGTAGACGTGGCACTTCAGCGTATGGTTTAGTTGACACAGTGGTGCTGAAATGATGGTTGTACTTGATCTTTTCTAATCTTCAAGAGTATATGGATGCAAATTTACCACCACCTCCTATTCAGAATTCTCATGGAATACACTGTGTGACATCTGTGAGAGCAAGAGCTACAAATTCATTTGGTATTGGCCAGAAGGCATTTCTCATCCTCTTTATTAAGGCTTCTGTGTTTCAGTTTTGTGTGCATCTTGTGGAATGAAGATAGAAATGAAATAATTTGATTGCCTTCTCCAACTCTTTTTTGTTTTCCAGATAGTTTTCCTCATGTGTCTTTGCTATAGCGATCTACTAGGCAGGTTACTTGAATGGGCTGATGAAAGACTCTGTGTGGTTGTGAATGACAGCTCAGTGTCATACTGAATGGGGTTGAAACAACATAGAGACTGGTGTAGATAAGTCAGTATACAAACTGACTAACAGAGTGTGGGGTGTATGGCCTTTGGCATGGTAAGCTACAGTATAAGGTGTTCATGCCAGTGAAATACCCAGTCAGTATCCCCACAGTGGGATACAAGACATTCATTCTCAGGAATACGTATTTTTGCTGTCGCATACCAAGGCTGTTTGGAATGATGTTTTCTCTTTACAAAAAGAAAGTGGAAATATCAAAATTCTCCTGTGGCAGTGATCCTCAGGACCAGAGGATCTGCTAGAAGAGTGCCCAGAACGCAGGAGGGTAATGGTGAGCTCCTCCATCATAGCTCATGGGAAGTTAAAGGCATTTCTTTCACCTTCCTTCCTTGCTAATTACAAGAATGTAGATGTAGTGTACATCGTTCCTTTCATCTTCAGGATCTCCCAACATTTACAAAGTCTTGAGTTAGATACTGTGTTCATGGACAAAGGAATTGGCCACTGTGCACTCCCTGGACCTGGGAGCAGTCTCTGTTTTGTGGAGCTGAAATTTTGATCAGGCCCCAAAATGGTCCTCTCTGGAGAAAATCCTGAAGTCATCCCCTGCTCTTGACAAGAATTCTGAGAGACCTGCCTGTGCAGCCTCCACAGGCATGTCGGCATTTCAGCCTCGTAGCACTGGCAGCCTTTGCAGGGGGAAGATACAGCATGGTGATCAAGGGATGGAGCCTCACATCTCCCTTCCTGTCAGAGCTGTGATCCCACTCGCTGTGCAGCCTTGCTCTGCCTCTGCCTCCTCGCCGTGCCCTTTGTGTTGCCTCCCTATTCCCTCCCCTTCTGCGGCTGTGTCCCCCCTCTCCCCTGCCACTGCTAACAGCACTGCAAAATTGATCTGGCTCCAGAGCTCTGAAACACCAGCAAGGGACAGGGATGCTAGTCAGTTTGATTTCTGCTGCTGGGCTGACAGAGAAACAAAATGGAGGGGTGTGATGGAAGAGGGAGAGCACAGAAAGCAGTAGCATGAGGGCTAACGTCAAGTTTGAGGGGATGGTGAAAAATCAGGCAGCAAAATAAAGGGAAAGAGCTGTGCCAGGTGAGGAGAGAGCAGAACAGCAGCAGTGGAAAGAAATCTGAGCATGAATAAAAACTTCTTTGCTAATTGCACAGGAAGCGGAGGGTGAAATCCAACAGGAAATGGTGTAAGTGGCTTTGCAGCAAGAGCAGGAGAAATAATTAATGGAGATTTCT
The DNA here is from genome assembly GCF_964237585.1 of Gallinula chloropus. NCBI lineage: Eukaryota > Metazoa > Chordata > Aves > Gruiformes > Rallidae > Gallinula > Gallinula chloropus. Next base: position 24,008,757 of record NC_140090.1, on the reverse strand, counting down.
TGTGAAATTGGAAGAGGAAAACTGACCTGCTCAAAACAAAGCAGGGAAAATTTGAGAGGTTTGGCAGTTTCACAGAGTTGGAAGTTTTCCATATCGATCTGTGAGCAAGGGCTATTTCATACTTGGCAACCCCAGCAGTATCAAAACTGAGAGTTCAAAAATCACAACTCTAGCCTTCCACAGACAATGAAATTGTCTTTAAAGTAATGTATTTGGGGTTCTCTTTATATGGGTTTTTTTATGCCTTATGTAATTGAATCCTGCTTTCATGGAACTGAAAAATAATGTTAAGAAAAAAATCTGTGTTCTTCAAGAAATCATCGGAGTTTGAGAACTGAAGCTTTATAAATTCACCACAACCAGTAACACAATTTTATGAGCTGGTACTTAACTGGACTATGACTAACACTGACCATATTAGATTAGATGAGAACTCCTGTGGTCCAGGAACATTTTATCATCTGCATATTTGATGGCATGCTGAAGTGAGTCTGTTTTCTGTTTAATCTGATGTCGTATCTTGCTACGAGGGTAACTGACATTTCCAGAGGACTTAGCAGCTCCTTTCCCTGAGGTCAAGGGGCAGTGAGCCAAGACTGAGAAGGAGTGTCACAGAAATAAGATTGTGAGTGAGGTGAAGGGATTCAATTACAGGATAATCGCGTCCTAGATGGATGGTAATACAGCTTTCCTAATTCGTCTTTAAAGTGTGGTAAGGGAGTGGTACCTATACAGTGTTTTGATGGTAACACTGCCAAGACATTAATCTCCAATTATATTTTGATTTCATGACATCTCTTAATAACAGAGTGACTCTTCAGCTCTCCAAGGTTAAGTACCCTTGTGCTAGTATGCTCCATTATCATCAGAATTAGGTTCCCCTTATCCTGGAGATGTTCCTAGAATATTAAGCTGAACAAATAAAACAACAAGTAAACCATAAAGTTAAGGACGGTCTTTAATAGCAATCATCAACCTTTACTCACTGATGAAACTTCAACTTGAATGTCTTTTTACTGATAGCTCTGTATGTAAGGAGTAAAGGTTCTGGTTATAGTGTTACTGCATACTTGGGAGACCACACCAAAACAATCCTTAGTTTAGAAAGCTCTTTCAACTATAGATAAAAAAAAAAAAAAAACCAGGAAAAAAAAAACTCAAATGAAGGATCCCTTTTTTTAACACTTAGACTAGATAATTTGTCATGATAAATCTCATTTCTGGACAGGATAGAGACTCACTGGAGATGCAAGCATAAATAATGGAAGGAGTGAAAGACCTTTAGAAATTTCTCTGCAGCCCCTGCTCCACATGAAGGGAGAATTTTTCTGAGACACACCTAGAAGAATGGACATTTAAAAATAAAACACAGCAGAAACCCCACCTAAACCATATGCTCCCCTACATGCAGGCTTCCTCAAGAGAGGAGAATGAAGCAAAGATGATGGATGTTAGTCTTGTCAGTTAATGTGCTACTCAATGGAGTTTAGATGCTATGGGGATGAAGGCAGCTTAAGAGCTTCTATAGACTATAAAATAATAATTCTATCACTGCCAAAGCGTGTAACACCTGCTCACGCAGGGGTTCTGACATCAGAAAGAGATTTTCGGCAAGGTCACAAAAAGCTTCATATTCGGGAATCTCAGAGATAGTGATTAAAAAGTCATGATAAAAGCATAGAAATCACAATAGATTAAATAGAAAATCACAATTAAAATTTACTATCATGATAAAAGTTAGGTAGAAAATAAGGTCATTAATCTTCCTTAAATGAAGAAAGAAACAACCTAGCTGACAACAAACATCTTATTAGAATAAGCCATTATTTAGTTAATGGAAGCCAACTCACAAGGTATTTGTTGGTCTGTCCCTTATTTACTAATATTTAGGGACTTGAGCCTGCAAGCTGTTTTTTATGAGATAGTGATCCTGGTACCAGTGCATACAGTGGACAAAAAGACCGCCCACTCCCATTCGGTGTAGGCTCCAGTGTGGATACCTCAGCATTGTTAGGATGGAGTCCTCCTCTGATGCTTCTTGGAAAGACTCTGTTGGAAATGGAGCAGATAGATTTTTGAATCAGATGAGGAAGGGGAAGAGGAAACTGAATCTAAACTTTCCACATGCCAGAAAAATCTTCTGACCCATGAGCTGTGACATATATGGGGAGGAGTGTTAAAAAAACAGAAGCACACACAAAATGGAAACACATAAATATTCTTTCTAAAGGCCACATAAGCCTGCTCTCTTTAGTGTTTCCAAGTGATTGGAAGTAGGTGGTCCCTACTCAGCATGCTAATGCTGGAGACCCCACCTGGAGGTGGCTGATTCTCACTTGCTCTTCCAAACATCGAAGTCCTGCATATGGGTCTGAGGTACCAGGTCAGAGCCCATGAAGGCTCCCCATTCTTCAGTGTCATATGCTCTTTTGGTTCTAGCCCTGATCCCTGGAGAGTTTAAACATTCTCATTGTTAGTGCAAAACTCTTACATCCGTTTCAAATTACACAGGAAGATGACCATTTCATTAAATGCTTTAGTGAGATTTATAGAGAGCCCTAAATGCACTTTGTGACTGATACAAGGCATTAATTCCTCTAGGTTTTGTTTTTAGAAAATCTTACACTGTTGTTATTTCTCTGGTCAAAGGTTACACTTCCTGCTCTCCATCAATGCAACAGCATGTAAGTGTTTTCAGATATTAGTCAGATCACCTTTTTGCAAGAGCCATACTAGTGAGAGTCTGCCTCTAGCAGTCAGCAAAGTTACAACTGCATCAAGAAGATGTGGCCGAGTCTTCCTTGGAGCCAGCATTGACTGAATACTTTCATAGTCTGAGAAATTAGAGGAGTCTTTTTAATGTACCTCTGCCTACTCATACAATTATCATCCACCATCATAAACAGTCCATATCATAAATTCTAGAAATCTATGTAGCAATAACCATCATTAATAAAACCTACAAATAAGCAAACATGCATGTTTGTCCCTGAAGAGTTTGTACAGTGTGATACTGAATTCCTTCTGGTAAGGAGATAAGATCATAAGTCTACAGGAGCAGGCAAACTCCAGCATGAGAGTCAACACTCATGTTTAATGTGATTTTTTTTTAAAAAAGTAGTCCCACCATCATTTTTCTTTTCTACTTTTTCTAGTCCTTTTCTTATTAGATGTTCAACTCTGAGTCCATTGTGACAGAAACCCAGCAAGTTTGAAATACCTGAGAGAAGATGCTCTGGAGCTGAGCTACAGTTCTTAGACATCCATCTCATCTAAGTTCATGTGACTGGGGTGGTCCACTTTGAAGACAACTTGCGTTACCAGAGTAGCACTCACTCTACCTCAACTTGGACCACCTTGAAAAAAGCAGCATCTTTCTGTACTGCCTGCTCTTTTGGTTCCTCATCCAAGCTAGCACAATGTGCTTTGTGTTGTGAAGAATATTTCCTACTCCTCTCTACACACATTCTTACTGAGCTAAGTCCCGTACAGTAAATAATAAGGCATGATGAAATCTACCCTTATGTGAAGGTGGCAATAGTTCCCTCTTTCAGTGAACTGTTTTTAAGGTAACTAAACAAGCCTTTGTGGGCCCATCCACTCCACTAGTCACATCACATTCCTCATCCCAATTTTCATCTTTGTTTCTTCAGATAAACCTTCCAATCTTACATCATTTCCCTGGGGCAAACTTTGAAGGTCAACTAATTTAGCAGAGTGAAGTTTAATTTGCTGAAGAAAGGGGTTATTAATTTGTTTTGGTTCCTTTTGTTGATTTTTCCAGGTTTCCTTTATAAAAGTCACATATGCATATGCAAAGGGCCATGGAATATTAGTTTCAAATATCTGAAATGTATGTGTTGAAATCTATACATGTGTCAGTGGCAAATTTTTTTTCCAAATTCTTTGCGTTTCTTGTGGTGTCAGTTTGCTGATCCTAGAAGCCGTTGCTTGCATGAGCAGATCACCATCATCAGCTCTGAGGTTCATTCCTGATAAATCAAGCAGCTAAAAACAAAAGTAACTTACACAAAAGCTATTATATTTTATGGAAAATATTTTGATAGAACTTTAGCTGCCAAGCAGCCAGTAAAGCCTTGCAGCACCTTATGAAGTTGTATCTGATACAATTGTTACACTTCCAAGTCTGTGATACCTATCAAAGCTATAGACAAAGAGCATCCTGAAGAGCTCTGCCTTGCGTGTGCCCACAGGCTCATTGTGGCAGAGCTCCTTGCTAGACTGGGGGTCTTCAGTGGGTTACATTGACTTTGGGTTAGAAAGCAGAGCTGATGTGTGGAAATAAATCACAACCTATCATGTTCTCTAAGTTTTGTAGTTTGCTGGGAAAAACTGGTCAGACAGCTCTTCAAAGCAGGTACTCACTTAGGGCCCCCTTCCCATGCTGCTAGTCTTTGTCCTTTACTGTCACCTTAGAAAGCAACATGGATCTCTGTGACAACTGAAGGGAGGAGGGGTGTGCAGGGCAGCAGCATTGGCTGTGACTGTGAGCCCCCTGTGCTCCTAGGAGCAGCAGTAGTAAGTCACCGTTCAGTGTGCAGCTGCTGTGGAAGAAGTTAGGTGTCTAGTGATGTTCTCCTGGTAGTGAAGCTGCTAGTTTAAGACACTTACTGATGTAGCATATATCTTCTCTGAACACAAGCTAAATACCTCATGTACACTACTAATTTATACTTATACTCCTATACCAGCTACTCCTGGCCTAGAGGCAACCAACACAGTCCTTCATCTCAGGGTAGCAGTGACAGAAAACAGGCTGTAGGTTTGTCCTTCAGCCATTGCCACTGCTTTTGACACAATAATCCCTGAGAATCCTAGCATATTAGCCACAGGAGGGCTGGAGATACAGTATTGCCAATGCTCTCTCTCTGCCATGACTAATTTGGCCAATATCTATTGAAAAATCCATTATGTTGATGATGTCAACTTCTAAGCATAGTAACAATATTAAAAGTTCAGTGTTAATGATTTATAATTACACCTTACAGAAGAATAAGAATTTTTTTAAAAATATCTCACTACAAATGCTTTTGTGACTGAAATTAAAATACTTTATTAGTTGCAGGGAAGACATGACAAGATTTTGTCAGCATGAACATGGATGAGAAACCTGCAAATAATAACAGCTCAAAGAAAAGCCAACAAGTCTGTTTTCAGAGAGAGGTATGACTTCCAAACGGTCGAGTTCATATGTGAACTTGTATCCATTTGATACTGAAGAATTCAAAAAAGAAAACCAGACAACCTTGTGTAGGGGAAGAAATAGGATATGATATAGCCAATTCCAGCTCTTAAATTCCATAGGAAGAAGACAACAAATGTTCTGCTTCGAGAGGAATATTTGGGGCTTACCACAAATACCAAATGACATGAGTGTTTTTAGTGCTGTGTTGACAGAAGTGCCAGCTGCTCTGAGCTGTATTTGCACGCCTCATGCTCATTGTGGTATATCACTACACAGATGTTTTGCACACAAAACATGGAATTTCTTTAAATTCATCTTTTTGAACTATGTTTTTAGAATCACAGACTTGCAATAAAATGGAAATGGTTTTGAAGTGAAAAGTGAGTATGGTTAGAATTTCTTAACTCAATACTCTGACTGTTTGAGTCATATTTAATTCTGCTTTAATTCTGACACAATCAAAGAGGTCAAGAAATTTTTTGGGGCTGAGTTTTACAGTTTGTAATTTTAGAAGCAGCACTGCAACACAGCTAACTAGCAAGTTGTTCACTATTTTAAGACTTTTTTCTGCCAATCATGTTTCCCTTGAAATAGTTTGAGATCACCATGCTTTATGGTGATTGAAGTGACTTTAATTTCTCACGGTTTCACAAAGTTACCCACACAAGCTTGTAAGCAAACATTAAGATACATTAAGCATGAAGATTCTTTTGTTTGTTGATTTCTCCACTAGTCCATACAAACTGTTGTACTGTCCCTGCCATGCTGAGAACCACCCAAAAGTGCGTCAAACAACATGACTAACATTTCACATGTGGTTTGTTCTTTCTTCAGTCCTGTCCTTGGGGAGAAAATTGCCAGCATAATGGAACATTTTGCTTTAGCAGAGTTTTATTGTTTAATTGTTGCTTTTTTTAAAGTCCACGGCATGTGTTTATTTGAAAATTGAAGAATTATGTCTTTTACTTAGAGCAGAATTTGGTGATACTTGTGCTGATGTTTGCTACTACAAAAGCTCATTCTTGGCTGACTTCAATCTTTGGGTTCTTCAAACCCAAACATTGTCCATTTAAAGGCATGGCCTATTGTCTGAAACTTCACCAGCTATCCTCTAGGAGTCAGGATTAGCAATAAAGGATTGGTTTGATGTGCATATAACACCACAGCCTTGGGTTACGACAAATCTTTCCATGCCATCCTTTCTGATAAATATGAAAGTATTGTGGGATCTTCCTTTGGTTCTTAACATTGTGTCTGCTTGGTATGTCAGGTTTCTGTTCCATATTCTGCAACCACATTGTGAGCATCTTTTGAAGCAATGTATTGATTTTAAAATTGCTCTCTTGACTTCTTCATCATTGTCCATTTTTATTTAATTGATTTTCTTTCTACATAAGCTTCTGGAGGTTCTGTGAAGTAAAAGGGGAAAAAAAAAGACACACAACAACCAACAGCTGGTGTCTTACTTCTGGTTAAAGACCCCATGGCATTTCTCAAGGATAAGCTGAGAGAGGTAATTTTCTAATGAAATTCTGTTTTGTTAGTAATGGTTTTATCCCCTGTATCTAAACTGTGCCTGGATCTGTGGCATCAGTATTCTCTTGCGTCTTTATGGCGTACTGTATGATGCTGCTGTGGGTTGTTAAAACCTTTTATTGCTGTCCTCTTAGGGATTGTTTATGCCAGGCAGAAGGGCTAACATGCACATGTTTGTGTGTACAGCACACACACACACTCTCACTCATACATAGTCAATAGTCAGTAATAAAAGCACTTTGCTGCTAAATAAATTGAAAATAGTATTAACGCAATAAATGTCCGAGCAGGATTGATTCTGTGTATTTTATAGCATCTGCTATTGCTCTCTGTTTTCAAGCTACTAATATGTTCAAGCCTGCATAATATTGTTATTTCCAGACGCAATACTGGGGTTTGTCTGAGAGTGCCAATATTGGCTTATTTTATTTAGTATTAAGTTTAGGCAGAGATTAACCACTCAGCATTTGAACAGTATCTTGTAGTCTGCACTGGTAGTGTGTATGTTATTTTCTGTCACTTGTACCCATTTTCTATTAACTGCAGAAAAGGTCTATGCCTTGACATTTGTAAAAACTACTGAAGCTCAACGTCAACGATTGAATGTAGGTGTTACAAGGACAGTGATGACTTTAAAATTATGAAAGCCTACTAAACTAACTCTGCAGCAGAAGCACCTTCTTGTCCCCCTCGGATTTCCATTACATTAGAGGAGCATAACATGCCATTGTGCTGTGTTTACTCTTTCTATCTAGTTCATTTACAAACATAAGGCACAAGAAAGCAGTGATTAGTGTATATAGGTATGGAAAGACGTGCTACCAGTTAATGTAATGAAGCAGCATAATTCATTCCTTGCTGTCTACATTATGTAGAGGGAAGCAAATGTGCATTAATCATGCAGAAAGCAGGAAATTGAGATGTATGGAAGGGAAGAGTGATATGATACATGAACCCATCCCCCAGCCTCACAGAGCTGGCAACAGGTTCATTTTTGAATAATGTATATTTTGACAGACATGTCATTTGACAGGCAGGGCTGACCAAAAGGGATGTAAAGAAGCAGCTACTTATTAACAAGAAAAAGGAGGGGACAAAGTGTTATTACATCTAACGCTAAGTAATACTGACCCAGTTAGCATCCACTAATGTGGAGGTGCTGCCTAACTGACAGGTTTCAGAGAGCAGCCATCCATGGGGAGTTGTCACTGAGCACCAGTTCTGGTGAGTGGTACATCCTGCAGGTGTTGCTACCAAGGCTAATGCTGCGCAAGATAGTTCAGTGCCATCTTGCTGAGAGCATAGCTTCTGCACGATACCTCTGCAGAAAGACAGGGACAGGGATCACCTGTCCTTTGAGAGAAGTGTGGTTCCCAGGCTTGGAGCCTGCTTGCCACCTCAGGAAAAGCTGTCTGAAGTAACTCCTGGGGCAGAAGCCAGCTTCAGTCAGCAAGATGCTACCTGCTACTCCTGCTCCTGGTGTGTAGGACCTGTATGTCACGGTGCCAAGGCAAGCAAGACATGAATCTGGAGTCTACTCTGCTGGTCCCTATCAAAGCTGTATCTTGGCATCCTCTCTCCAAGGCACAGCATCATGGCAAAGCCAGAGAGACAGTATTTGAGGTGCCACTTCCCAGCAGCACTTCAGGCTCCTCCAAGTAGGTTTGACACATCTCAGAGAGCATTAGTGATGTTTTGACAGGCCTGAACTCTCAATTCCCAAGATCTTTTGCAGGGCTGCAGTCCCCTCACCACACTCTGCTTTGCAGAGGGAAAACAGGAGCTGAGTGGGAGCTGCTCCCCACCCTGGTATAGCTTCATTTTAACCCCTTTCCCATTGCCAGTGGTGGAGATGGGATGTGGGAGTGAAAATCATGACCTTTGCAATCACAGCACTGATTCATGGGCTGTGTTATTCTGCGCTGGCCAAGGCAGATGTTGCTGAAGGGGCCCACCATATGCTTCTGCTTGCTTAAATTTCAATTCACAAAAATGCTGCATATGACATTTATACATACTTTTATATACATATATACATTTATACATACTTTGAATTGAATAAGGTTGTAAAAATGATGAAGATTAAACATAAAAGGAGAATCACAGAAAATGCAACTCCAGCTGATGTTCAGCAGCCTAGCATGCTCAATGCTACTTTTTTAGCTGCTTCCTATTTTTCCAGCAGTTGTCACTTAAGGAAAGTTAAAATAATTTTTCTTTACTATGAGTCTCATAAAAAATGATCACTGTTTATTTCATTGCTGGTTTATTTCCTTTTCTCCTCTCAGCTCTGTTTCTTTTATACTTGTCTTGATTTTAGATTTAGTTTCTGGGGATTTACTTTGCTTTTCTATTTCCCCAAATTCCAAGATGCTTTATACTTAAAAGAAACCAGATAGATCCTTCCAAGGTAAAAGATATTTATCTTGCCTAGATAGTCTCATACTCAGGCAAACAACATAGAATAAAAATAAAGCCATATGGAGGAAAATTATGCTCATGAAATCAGGAGTATTGGGTAACTCTAAGCCCTTGTGCAGGCTGTAGGTAACAGATTTTTACATTTACTTTGTTATTAACTATTTTGGGGCTGTTAACTGAAAACACAGGACTGGACTCTGTTACTTCCCTTGACTTTGCTCATCCTGCTCTCCTTTCTCTTTTCCCATTCTCCCCATGGGTTCCCTCACACCAGGACAAAATCTGCAGGTCTGTATGGACATTTTTGCTGGGGAAAAATTATTTTTCAAGAGTCTCTGGATGATGTTTCCAGTCACATTTTTGCCACGTTATTTTGTCTCCAGCTGCCAGAAGAAATTTGAAATGCATCATAGTCACTATTCAAACTGATAACATGTGAGAGGTCCAGAAGAAATTGTTTATAAAATTTCTGATGCAGTGTGTCTTGTAATGCTGCTCTGTGTCATGTTCCATAGTTTTATGTCCTAATCTGACATTATGAGATTACATAATGCATTCGATCTTTAAACACATATTCCTTTGAAATGTTTGACAGAGTTATGGCACTTCAGGTATTATTTCTTGTTATGGACTGATAGGTCAAATCTGCAAACAATTTAATGGACATACATCGCTACCCTTGTCAAATCAATCCTCCTAGCACATGTGCTATCGGCGGTAGGAACGTTTAGAAGCCTGATCCTTCAAGGTGCTAAACATGCTGGTCCTCTTAACTCCAAGTGGAGCTGAAGGCTCTCAGCACCTTGCTGGAGAAGGGCTTCAATTAGCCTACCTTTATAGTAATCCTGGATGCATGAACTTCCTGCATGGATATTAGGATTCAAACTGCCCTTCAAATTTACTTCATTGAAACTTGAGAAGAAGCTATACAACCGTGGACTAAAATGGCTCCATATGCTCCTTGGCTCCAGTATGTGCTGAGGATTTCTTTTTTCTTTCTCTCAGCTGAGAATGCTGCTCTCAGTTCTGCTGAGCTTCAGAGAAATGTGGTGGTCTCATTAACACTTTAACCCTGATCCCAAATAAATTACTTCATGCCACCATTTAGCTTAGCAGCAGCAGGCAAATTGAAAGGATTTGAGATGCCAAAAGGGGACCAAACTTGACCTCTGGATCCTAGGAAAGAAGCGTTTCCTTGTTTAAAGAGTTGGAGGAGAGAACAGTGTCTGAAGTGCACACAACCTCATGGAGCAAACATTGATATGATTAATTCCTCAAACAGGTTGTCCAAAGAAGGCTTGACAGATCTGCTAGCTTCCTTTGTTGAAGCACTGACCTTGTGCATGTGTACATTAACTGAAGTGCTATCTGTACGAGGAGAGCATCGGCCTCTCATTTTATCTGGCATGCTGTGTAACTCAAAGGGACTTCCTCTCCAACTCATCCAAGCAGACTAAAGTGCTAATGAAAGAAAGATTGTGCTAAGAGCCAAATGCTGGACCTTTAAGATTTCCAGGGCTCCTCTTCCACTTTTTTTGAATGTATAATGGAAAGAGCACCTTTCATTTCAGGGAACTGTAATGACTGCCATATTCCTGCTTCTCCCCAAAGCTGACACTTTCATACTTCCATCTTGAAGACCTATCACAATATCTATCTTCTGATGCGCTGTGAAAGTCATAAGGCACTTTCACTCCCTCCTTGTGTAGTGCCCAGGCCAGGAAAGCACACCAAGGGGATAGCCAATGCAAATGACAACAGATTTTACCAGACCCAGCACGTGCATCCTGGCCCCATCTCCCCAGTGCTTAACCAACACCCTTTGGACATGTTTATCTATGAAACATTTCAGATATGCAATGCAGATCTGATGGAGAAGGAGACAAGGTCATGACCAAGATGTCTGAGAGGGAATGTGTGCGCCTGGGAGGCAATGGGTGGTGCAGCATGTTCCCTCAAGCCTCATGCAGGTGCACTGAATAAATCAGCCCCAGATTGCTTTAAAATATGTACAATTTTTTTTTTTTTTGTAGCCAGGGGAATGTGTAGGAAGGGTATCTGGGAATGGAAGGAGGGTCAGGTCCAGCTCTGTATCATTACAAAAATTCACAAACTAATCAGGGAGTATACAGTGATTGTAAGGAGTCTCAGATGGTCTTGGAGCACCAGTTGAAAGAGAAAGATGATCAAAATGCAGCACTGGAATTGGACCTTCTTAAACCAGAGTTAATAGGCATAAGACCTCTGAATATACTGGCTGCAAAGATTATTTGTTTCTGACTCCGCAGAGCCCTGCTGTGAAGAGCCCTGGAGCCACAACATATAAAAAAAGGGGTAAAAAGACTTTAAAATCGTCACAGGGAAAACGAATTCCATGTCCTAATGCTGACAGTTTAAATATGTACATTGTTTTTCCAGAAGCCACTAAAATAAATGCTGTAAATAAATAGTTTTAAATATGTCTGCACTGTAATACAGTGTCCCCACTTGCTAGGAAGGCATTTGTGTTCATGGGTGAGCCAAATCAATCTGAACTTATTTCAATATAAAAGTTTGTTTTATAATAAGAGATTACTGGGGAAGTAGCATGTAGCTGTATTGCCATACTGGTGTTGGGTAGTGATATCCAAGTTGATTTTACCATTTAATGAGAATGAATCAGCACTAAGTGAATAATGGGAAAATACCTTTTGTAGCACGTGTCACTTTTATAATCCCTCCTTATTTACCTCTTTCTTCTACAGTATTGTTTGTTACGTTTTCTTCTTGCTATTCCATCATATTGCGGCAGCATGAACTCCTCCTATGCCACCTGAGTCTGTGTACAAACATGCATGTACACACATACTGTCCCTAAACTGATCTTAATAACTTTGGCTCATGAATAAGTATCTCAGGAAGGCTCAGTAAGTCTCAGTAAAGGCACACTATCAAAACTGAAGAAGTTTCTTATTAAATATTTCCTGATTTGTTAAATAATTCTGGATTCTTTTAGGAAGTTCATGAGAAGGGACATTTCAGAAGTGAATGTAGTGAAATTAGACCATTTTGATACTGGTTCTAACACACAGATATATATATCATCTTATTTCTGCTTTTTGTATATAGGTGTTGGCATGGTTAAAATCACTGCACATTTGTAATTATGAGACTGTGGTTTGAATTGCTTATTGTTCTCTACAATCTTAATCAGAGCAGGTGAGATGTGCTGTGGCTCAAAATTATGTTCTTAATCAAATAAAAATGTTTAATCATTTCTGCTAACAAGTTGAGAGGAAAATAGGTTGGTTTGTTCCTGCTAAAAGAGATTAAGCAGATGTTGAAAAAACTTTTCTGTGCATTGTCACATTGTCAGGTTCCTTGTTCTGCTCTTCTGCTACCCTGTCTGTTCCAATTCTTGGGAAAAAAAAATCTACCACACTGCACAAAGCCCCCAACAAAAGCAGGATAGAGAAAACCTCCCCAGTAAAACAGTACAGAAATTCAGTTTGTGTGAGCTTAGAGATGCAGTGGTGTTCAGCAATACAGTCTCTGCAGATGCCACTCCACTGGGCACTCCCAGCTTCTGTGTCTGGGCAAAAGTTTCATCTCCAGCATCTCCTGCGCAGTGGCCACAGGGCCCAGACCCTGTGGTGCAGCCACATTTTATACAAGCAATAAATTATTCAGAAGAGTATATCTTTTAATAAAGAAATTCTTTTGTTACAACAATTTGGGGATTTAAAATTTTTATTCTCAAAACTGGGGAGCATGATGTCATACTGTTTAAGTTTTGATCCTGTATAAATAGTATTCAGAATTGTGTGTATGTATCATCTTCAACTAGCAGAGAGCTATAGTGTGTGCTGAATTTTAAGTGTGTAACTTACTTCCATGGAAGTGCAGGGGAAATTTTAAAAGTCTACTTTGAATGTCTTGCCAAATATTAGTAGATATCCAAAAAGTATCTTAGTCAGATTTACTTGCATTCCCTTAAATATTAACAAAGCAATTAATTTAAAGTTATATACACAAATAGCGTTTCTGAAATCATAATGATCTATAGCAGCAAGGTGTGTCCAGATGGGCTTGAGAAAGTGTTTGGCAGCTGAGATTCTCTGCACATTACACTGTCAGACAGATTATGGAATTGTTTTGACCGTACAGATCACTGAGTCCTAAGCCTCTGATGACTGTAAGTGAAAAAAAAAAATAGCAAATAAATGGTTTTCACTCAGAAATAGCGAGAAATACCACTTCACAGGTATATTCAATGGAACTGAACCATGTGATCTTTCCTTTCTCTTTATATGATTTAAATATTTTAATGACTGCTAGCAGTCATTTAGGTTATCTTGATCACATAAAAACATGATATCATTAAGTTCCTCAGTGTACTTTTCTGTATCAGCTCTCACATACCCATTTATAAAGGCTATTGTCTGAATTCCGGAAAACAAGGTCTCAACAAGGAGTTCCTTTTGTTGGCTGAGTAGCTGTGTCTCTGCCTGGGGAAATGTGGAAGTGCGTGTATTCCCTGGGGAGAATTCCATGGTCAAGTTTGCCTTCTAAATTTCCAGATAGCTGAAGCAAGGAAGGACAAACAGAGTCACAGCCTCAGAGCTGCTAGCAGGAGGCAACTGCTGGGGTCTCTACTCCAGCCTCCTGCTCAGATCAGAGCTACTGCCATCTCCACATCAGGCCAGCCATGGCTTTGTACAGTCAAGTGTCAAGACCTCTAAGGGTGAAGTCTGACACCCTCCCTGGATGAGCTGCTCCAGTGCTGCACCACCTCCGGGGTCAACATAATGGTGCTGTTATTCAGCAAAGTGCTCAGCTATAGCTGAAGGCCCAAGGAGTCACTGCCAGGTGGCTTAATGGAGGTAGTTCATTCATATTCAAATTGACTACTGGCTCCCAGAAAGAAGTAACCAATTGGATACCAGGCATGTATTAGAGGGTCACACTTAAGTATTTTTACAGCTCTATCCAGCATTGCCTTGCAAGAGATGATGTGAGACATGTAGAGCACATTCTAGTCTGGACTTAATTCCATTTAGATAGAAGTCTGTTGTGATCCTGAAGAGCTTAGTAATGTAAGCATTACATTCAAATGTGATGTTGGAAGCAGGTTGTTGCTTGCAAGTTTGTTCCAGCCTGCAAGCTTGCTACAGCTTGTGAATTTAATTTTAGCTCTGGAACTTGCTCTAGTTTTGTAAGGTTACTGAAAGCCAGATTTCTTACAAGTACCAAGAATATCATGACAGTGTTTTCTTAAGAACGAAGCCCTCCTGTGCCCCCCCCCCCCCAAAAAAAAGTGCTTCTCAACACTAAGGGCTCGAACCAGGTTTTCCCACCTGTCAAACACACACTGGGCCATTGCTTTTTGATAGCACTTAATCTCTCCCTCTGTGCTCCCAGTAGCATCAGCTTAGCTACAAGGATTTAATTAGTGAGCTTTTCTCAGCCCCAGAATCCAGGGGACACAAAGAAGACCAGGACCCAAAGTTTCCTGGTGCTGTGGTTTATACTGTGCCCTGCTTTGCTTTGTCTCTGCCACCCATATCATCAATAAAACAATAAAACCTTTTTTAAAAGTTAGAGCAGCATTGGTTTGACTAACAGCCTGCTCCTTGCAAAGTATTTGTATTTGAGCTTATTGAACATTCATTATGTATCAGACACTCAGCCTTGTAAAATTGATCCAGGAAAGGCTCACCACACCAGCCGGGCTCCTGCTGTGCTGCTTGTGCGTTGAAGAGTGCACTGCTTTTCCTTCCACACCCAGGCAGAGAGCGCAGCAAAAGCTCTCTGAAGCAGCCTACCAGCACGGGCACAATAATAGCTCTTTTCCTGACCATTAATTCAGACATCATGCAATCAGTCAAATGAACCTGTCCTCCTTTGCGGCTCTTGTGGAGATTGCTGTCCTCTCAGCTCAATGAAAGGGACCCCGACTCGGTAGCCTGTGTCTTCCTTTAATTAGAGCCGGTGATAACCCATAGATGGGCTCATTTTGCCAATGGCCATATATCACGGGGCCGTTGCTGCCTGGCACCAACAGATTGCTGTCTATAAACTGAGCACCTTTGATACAAAGACAGTGAGCATGGGAAGACCCTGTGAGACCACAAATACAGCTCTTGTAGCCTTCCTCTCTCAGGCTGTCCCACTCAGTCTGGCTGCATTTTCATGTGATTCCCAAGCTTTAATTTTGATCCTGTGTCAGAGCTGAAAGTGGCATGTCAGCCTTGAAAGAGCCCTTTGAAAATGCCTGTGTAGGCAGTCTCGTCTTGGCGCTGAGCTTAACTGCTCCAGAGCAATCTGCATTTTAAGGAGAAGCAGCTTTGGCAGTCCATCAACTTTCCTCTGTTTGTTGCTGCTGCATATTTTATGTCACCACCATATCACAAAATGAATACTCCATATTACAAAATTAATATTGGAAATATTTCCTCTGCATTTTATGTACTTTATTTGTGCTTTGTTTTCACATGATTGTCTTACATCTCTAGAGAATTAATAGCATTATTATCAAGGGCAAACAAGCCTGGAATTAATCTGATTTAATGTTTAATTATTACTTATGATGCTTTTTAGATTACATACCAGCATTGTAGAACATCATTTTACAAGCTAGAAGAGAGAGATGCACAGCAAGCTGGGACCCTGGGACTACTCTGACACCGCATCCGTGAGGATTTTCAGCAGTAGCATCAGCCATTGCGTGGTGTGAGGTTTAGTTTCAATTGCTGTTGCTCTAATCAAGGGAGCAGGCACAACACTTGGACAGGAAACTAAAAAAATAATAAAAATTTTAAAGCTGAGCTGAGAGCACCCACCTGGATAATTTTGTACTGAGGACAGCTCAGGCCTCCTAGCCTTCCTCTTGGCAGCAGCTGTTTTCTGGAAGGTTACGCCGAGCGACTGCTATGAAAAGGAATAAAAAGGGACCTGAAAGATGGTTACTGCACATGTGTTTAGTATCATCTACAAAAAGGAAAAGGGGTATTTCTGTGGTTTCTTTTGAAAGCTTATCAGGTTGAGTTTCCCCTTGAGTATACCTGGCTGCCTTGCCTGCAGATATCCCAAACAATACAGATGAAATTTTGGCCTCTCTGAAGTTCATAGATAAACTGCAGTTGGCATCAGTGAGAGGGAGGGGTGGGACTCTGATTTTCCCCTAGTCTTTACTTTCTGCCTGCCCTTGGAGCGAGGGTGGGGATCTGGTGATGTGAAGCATCCCCTTGGCAGGGAGCACCCACCAAGCTTGGCAGCTCCAGCTCTGACACCTTGCCTTGCTCCGAAACCACGAGTTTGTGTCCTCAGGTCTGGCAGGGTTAGCAGTACTCTACTGCTGCTCCCTTTCCTTTACTCAGAAGAAAATAATTACTTTTATGTTTCTCTTCTTCTCTTTTTCCTTTTTTTAACTTAAAGAGTGATGGTAATAGTGGAACTAAAGGGTGACTAAACATTGAATGCAAATTGTTTAATTTAAAATAGGGCTTATAACCTTCCAGCAAGTTGCAGACAAATTGTACCTAAAAACTCCTTATTAAACATTGCTTATTGTTGTCCACATTTGAAATTTAGTTTACATAAAGATTTAGGGGTAGTGCTAAATAATTACATAGCAGGATGATCTGTTCTTCTTATGTATGGTTATAATCATTTAAAAAAATCTATCTATGGAGTAGTTCAGGAACAACTATTCTTCAGCAGCTATTTTGGGTCAACTCAATGCATAGTCTATTAGAGGTATTACTTCTGCTGCAGAGTAATGAATCATATTTGCAGTCAGGAAGTCACTTGTGTAATTGTCACTAAATATAATGAATACAGAGCTATTTAAAGGATTTGAGGATTGTCTGATGTTCTGGAAGACACTGTTTCTCTGGAGAGGAAGGGTCGAAGCCCCTTAGTCCAGCTGCTCTCAGTGGTTTAACATGGAAGAAAGGATTTGTGCAATGGGATATCATTGTGCTTTTGCCTTTCCCATGTGAAGTGAAAAGGAAGCTTCTTAATTTGGAAAATTGACTTGTAAGATGAGTAGAAAAGTATAGCATAATTCCTATACATATTAAAGCCTAGTTTATCAGTTTTTAAACCATTCCCTTCAATTATTTATTCTGTGTCTTGTGTTACCACAGGACTAAACCTCATATTGCAAATCAAAGCAGAGACTCTGAAAATACTCAGATTGTTGCAGACAAATTCCCTGGTGCTTCATTTGACAAAAAGATGGATTAGAACAAACTCTGGAGTGTTATTATTACCACCTACATGAAAGATTGTTTCTTTTATTTGTATTAATTACTGATTAGTGCTTTCTGTATCTTCAGCTCTTTCTGATGTTTTGAATGAGATGTATTGCTCTCTATAGTTTCTTATCTCAAGGAAACCCTGAGAAAAAAACCTGGTATCTCAGCCACCGTGCACAAGGAAGTCATTGAAGTACTTCAGGGAAAGCCCTGGAAGGAATTCTTGGAGAGGTAAAAATAAGTTCACAGGTAATACTGCAGACAGCTAATTTCCCCCCCAACAATAATGTCATGAGTGAATATACCAATTTATTTTACAGTGGAGCACAGAAGGAAAAAAGAGCTGAGTGTGAAGGGCTCTTTGGGCATGTGGTAGTTGGGGAGCAGCCTGGAGCTTGTAGCAGTCCCAGCTGTGGGAGAAGAGCAGGGCAGCCCTGGCTGGACAGACATCCCTCCCCTCAGAGCAGCCTGCACAGATCCTCCCAGCTCCTCCATTGCTGACATCCTCTGCCTGTGGCAGTGCTCCAGGGCTTGTGGTTATTTGGAAAGACACAGACTGGAGTGGCTCCTACATCAGTGACTTTGCATGCTAACTGAGACAGACAGAATGTGTGGGAGATGTCCTAGCTGAAGGCTCTG
This sequence comes from Gallinula chloropus, assembly GCF_964237585.1. Taxonomy (NCBI): domain Eukaryota; kingdom Metazoa; phylum Chordata; class Aves; order Gruiformes; family Rallidae; genus Gallinula; species Gallinula chloropus. The sequence continues at coordinate 23,990,715 of NC_140090.1, read as the reverse complement.
CAGACAGGATGGCTTCTCACTGCCCAGGCAAACCTTACAGGCCAGACAACAGCCCTGGGGCTTGCAGCTGCTCATGTGGCTCTCGGTCATTACAGCCTAGTTGTTGCAACAGCCTCAGCCGGGAGGGCCTTCTCATACAAATCCTCTTGGTCTCAGGGTTCAGAATGAGCTGGGAAAAGGCACTAGAAGAAGCAGCAGTTACATGGGTAGGTGGAGGAGGTTGTGCTTAAGAACCTTAAAATGTTACTGAGCCCTTGTTTAGCCTGTGGAGATCTTAGAATGGAAAAATCCAAGGCAGGTTGTCAAGAGTTGCACTTCAGCATCCTACCTGAGAATAAAAAAGAAGAGGCTTCCTGAGGTTCAGGGGTCTATCTTTCATACCTTTTGTGTATAAAAATGATCACAACATCTTGGAGGCAAGGAAGCAAGGGGATTATTTAAGATACCAATTAAAGCAAGACCAAGATTTTGTCAGATGACTGCACAAAATTCAGTGGTGAGCCTTTCATGGGCCAGGTTTTGTTAAAAAAGGTAGTTTTAAAATAGCCTGTTGTACGTCATCAGCTGATCTGTCATTTTCCATAATTCATGAGCACTGGGGCAAGATTAGACAATGGAGTCTTGGGTGAGAACTCATTAATTTCCTCCATGTTTTTAGAAATGTCAGAGGTGTAAAGCTGAGAATAATAAAAGTCAAACTCCTTAGATATATCTACTGTGCTAGGAAGAATATTACGCTGAGCATCTCTGATAGTATACAGTGTCTTAGTGTGCATGTGTCTTTAATTGGTATGCAAGGAGTTTATCTGCTTTACTGCCTGCACTTATCAGAAAAGATATAAAATGGGATGGTGATAATGGCTGCCTTCAAAGAAAAAGATATGTTCTTTCAAGGGTGTAAGTGCAATAAATCTTTCTAGTTTAAGGGCTCACTGGAAGCTGAAAGATTCTGTTCTGCTGACAACTGAATGTGGGGAACTTTCCCAGGGGAAAACAAATCGTGTTTCTCTATTCAAAATATAGTAAAAAGTCACTGAAATGTGATACTCCAGAATGTGTATCACAGTATTTCCTACTGACTCCTTTACCAATTAAGACACACTTATATACTAATACATTTCTCAAATGGTTAATATTAGGTATCTGGCTCTGAATACACCTAGAATACACTGGTGAATGATTCCCACAGTACCCTGCAGCTCATATTTAAAACAAACAAACAAACAAACAAAAAAGATTAAAAATAAGTGGTCGGTTTTAGGTCTTTTTTAAACTACACCACAAGAAATAATTTGCCTGGAATAAAAAAGACAATGCTGAGTTCATTGCTCTTGCAAAACCATTCTGGACATCTATGAAATGCAGAGTTAATACTACAGGCACCTACCGGGTCTTGAAGGGATCTTTGGTGAGTTGAAAAGAAATCAGGATATTTACTTTGGAAAAGCCACATTATTCATAAGAATAAAATGTTGTGCCTGACTGTTATGGAGAAACAAACCAGACAGGGGTGTTTTAAATTGATCTGTCAGTGTGGTGCTTTCCAGTGCTCACTTTGTTCATGCAGCCAGCAACTGATGTTAGCATGAATCTAAATAATTCCTCTTGCCTTGAATAATGACCACGAAAGTTGAGTAATGGTATCTAGGAAATACCCCAACTTTTGAGGAGCTGCCTCTTATCTAGGACTGTTTGTTTGTGCCTCATCTCCCCCGCATGCCTAATTGCAGGGGGATGCTCCACACAGCATATGACTAAACATAATACAATTTGATTTGTGTTGCAGTGTTCTCCAAAGAACAAATCTGTAAAATTACAGCATGTGAAAGCTTAACACAATGATATAAAATGGCAGTGGCACGGTTCATATCTTAAACTGACAGACTGATGGTGATTATTGCAAGGACAATGCCCTGCATATGTCAAACGATTTGCAAATAATTTATGTCACCTTATCCTCCATTATTGTTTTTGCAGAGGACATAAACTGTGTCACTAATATTAAACTGTCGGCAGAAAAAGCCTACCTCAGCTTTTTCCTAGCTGAGAATGCAAAGACATCTGCACAGAGACAAACATGCATATGGCCATCATTTGTCCAACATCTTACACATTGTGAAGGTTTTTTACTTGAAATGCCAACCTATGTGGCAGATGATGTATGTGTTTCTTCAGTCCTGTGATTACCAGCACAGAGCTGCTCTGCAGTGCTCTTCACCTCATCAGTTCCACAAGCTGCACTCCAAGGTGTGTGAAACATTTGCAGGGAGATGGCATCTGACATGCAGCAAGGCAAAAGCATTCTGGTGTGAATATTTGACTCCAGATTTTGTTCAAATCAGGGTCAGATTCTGACCTGGAGAAATTAGTGTGGGTAGAGATTTAGCACTACAAAATAGCAATTTGGAAACTGGAATGAATATATTTTAAAGATGGGGAAGCAGAGGAAAGTGGTGCTGTCTCCTGGGTGACTCCCAAGGGGCTGTAAAGGAGAGCGGAAGGGGGAAGGCTTTGTAAATGACCTGGGCTTTATTCTTTTGGAAATAAGAAGAGGACAAGGCAATCTTAGTCATTTCTATTTGTTGAGTTGCATCATCTCAGCTGCTGGGCCCTTTGTTTAGCTTCTGATGGTTCATTTATTACTACCAAGAAACGCCTTTGAAGGGTGATTTTGAGAGGCCGTTGCGGTTAAGAAAGCCGCAAAGAATGCAGAGCGGTGGTTGGAGTGTGGAGCTGGGAAACCAGCCTCCTGCTAGAGATCTTGCCCAGCTCACATTTGGGACAAATTACTTGCAACTGCTGTGGCTTGACTTACTCTTCTGTCAGGCAGGTTTTTCTGTCTGACTCATCCACTTGGCTACAATTACCAAGTATTTTGTAATCTTTGGCTAGAAATCACTCGTTTGATTGCAAATCGGTGACGTTTCAAATGGGATGTATCAAACAACTGCTGTTGGCTTTGGTGCAAGAGATGGAGATGGCTCCAAGTCACTGTGGTGAGGAGGACAATACACTGAGAAACTCACTGAGCTGATTTAAGGATTGAAAGGGAGCTCCATTCTCTTATTGCTACCAGTTTTTCCTCTTATGAAAACCTCATTTAAGCGTTTTGCACTTTTAATCCCCTCACGAGTGAGGAATCTGCTCCTTGCCCTTCCAAGCTTTGCTTAGCCGCCTTCTCAATAAATCTGTTTATGACTATGTTGGTAATTTTTATTGTTATAATATAAAAATGCCAAAAAAAAATGTGAGACCTGCATTATCCAAATGAGTTTTCATCTTTCTTTCCATTTTTCCAACATTAAATTTTGTCAAACTTAAAAAAAAAAATTAACAGAATGATCTTGGTGTTGGAATTGTTTGTGATTAGTGAGTTAGAAAAGCAGAATTTAGGCATCATAGTTTATAGAAACACAATGTGTTTCCTGTGGCAGCAAATTTGGACTTGCTATAGATACAGGGAACAGGAGGTGGTAGGCTTGCAGGATGCTTCTCTCTGCCTGAACAAATCCTAGAAAGCATGCTGGTTTCCCTGTTCGTGCTAAGGTGATTTTATTGGCACAAGGAATCTCTTCCGAAGCAGAGGAAGGAATGCAGAGCATGAGACCCTCTCCTAAAGGTGACCCCGTTACTTTTCCCCACACAGGAAGACCCTGAAGTGGGAGCAAAGGCAAGGGGGATCACAAAAGGGCGTCAGGTAGAAGGGGCAGCAGGACGGGCCCCGGGAAGATGCACTGAACCAAATGCAAGTGCCTCCATAGAAACAGGTCTGCAGGAGCTGTCCTCTGTGTGTCAAAAGCATTTCCATCAGACGACAGGCAGCGTTTTCCACAGCAGCGTTTTAGGCTCTGCTACAGGTGTGCTTTGGCACAACAGCAGGGCTTTTGCACTCGCTCTTGCAGGTAACAGGCGAGCCACAGTCAGGACTGTGATCTTCACACATGTGCGTGCAGAAACCTACCCGCCTTTGCAAAGCACAACCTACCAGAGAACGTGCTGGAGAGAAGTTTATTTAAGTAGGTAAAACTAAACCCTTCCCATAATGCCCCCCAACTGCTGATCTCCATCAACTGGTTCCTTAAACATGCCACAACACAGATTTAAACCTGCAAATGAAAGAGATCGTGGAGATAGTCAGTAATCTCAGCAATATACTTCTTGGCTAGGAGGCATCGTAGATCAAGATGCTACACACTTCTGAGGGAAGGACGTGACAAAAGCTGCAGTGGAATTTTAGAGGCATTTACAGAAATCAAGCTAGATACAGCAGTGGACCTAAAGGGGAGGTTTTATTGCTGCCTTCATTAACAAGAAAATCAAGTGGGCAGCATTTAATCCCACAGTCCAGGTGTTATCATCTGAGGAATGAAGGATAAATTTCACGAGATAATCTCAGGGAATAATCCTGTGTATCAATGACAGAACGGTTGATCTCAGCAGTGAGAGAATAGTGTGACCAGCAACAGAGAGTTTCAAAATCAAGAAAACCCGGCCACAGTTGTACTTTGTAACTAAAAGTGGAGAGAGATGTGACCAGCCAGAAGAGGATGACAGAGACAACCTGAGATGTATGACTGTGGAGATGAACTTGCTGCTGACGGATCTTTGGCAGGAAGAAGTGGTAGAAAGTGTAAATTCATGCTGAGAGAAAACAGACTTAAAAGAGGAAGATGCTCTGGGACTGGGCCTTGGTGCATTTTGACCAGACCAGTTGGGTGATGGCTGGACTTTCAAGCTGCACAGAATTTGGCATAGCTAAGCTGCACTGGATCCTCCCCACAACACCTGCAACAAAGTTCATTTTCCTTCTGCTGGGTGCCTGCTAAACCTAGGAAGATGGTCTTCTGTTGACAACAAGCCCTTTGCTGCTGCTTTTATTTTCTACAAAAGATCATCCTTTTCATTTCTTGTTTTCTTTCATCACTGAGCTGAGGTCAGAAACCCTGGAAGACTAATGATTTGAGCAGCACTTGCAGAGGAGGTGACCATCATGCCCTACATCCTCAAGATAGCTAATTTTCTTCTTAAATGCAGAATAAACTTTTAGGTTAAAAAAAAAACTAGATGAAGGAGCATTTATGTCACATAAAGCTTGTTTACAACAATGTCATTATTGACAAACAGAATCACTGTCAACATTAAGCCAAACAAGAGAAGCGTGAGTTCATATTGACCTCTGATGTCAGCTCACTATTTCATGCCAGGCTCTGGGCACACTTGGTAGGGAGGAGTTAGTTTGGCTGCCCGGAATGTCAGCAGGGACAGTCTGTCTGTCAAGTTCTTCAACCCAACTAGTACCAGTATGAAGTCTGCAGCAATAGGTGTGTTTGATGTGCTCAGTGGAAAAAGCCTGACCCTGCTTTCCAGCAAGTGAATTAATTTGAGCCCAAACACTTTTTCTTTTGTCTTGTAAGCATCAACAAGCAAAATTGCACCCAAAGCTCCTGCTTGCTTTCAGTGGTAGTGCTTCTCTCCCTTGCTGAGTTCTTCAACTGCATTCAAAGTAACAGAAGGGGTTTTACATCTCATTTAGAATGCAGAAAATAGTGTTTCTGTGGGCACTGCTATGGGGTCAGCTCCCCACAGTGATCTTGCAGGGAGAGGACATGGTGTGTCATGGTGACTTTGTGGCTCAGAATTGTAGCAGCCCACACAGCCTCATGTCAATGTAACCACTTCTGCCTTACACGTGAAACACTTCTGATCAGGCAGCTGGAATCTGTGGCCACTTTTAATCCCATAGGTGACTGACTAATGACCCCAACCTGGACAGAGTTACCTGGGTGTAAACTTCCTTCTCTTGCTGCCGCTGATTTTGTTCCCTGCACCCCCATACTGCTGTCACACGATGGTGTTTTGCCAGGCTGGCAACTGCTCCTACAGCAAAACCTTCCAGCCCAGACAAGCCCTAGAAGGGCAGAGTCATCCCAGCGTTTCCTGCGAGGTGCCGACATCCATAACGGGCCTCGTGCTCCCCAGCAGACCCCACTTTCCCACAGAGCCAGTGGTGGGGCACGAGCCAAGTGCTGCGAACCTGTGACGAGCCGAGCACGTGTCAGCAGGTAGTGAATGACAGCAGAGGCATCAGCCAGGGAAGTTTCAAACTACACCAGGGTATAGCCTGACTTTGCTTTCTGCTTCCAACTCCTACTTTTATCCCAAGATCAGATAACGAGTAGCACTTTTTCTTTGTAACAATTCATTAATCAGAGAAATGATCCTTGCTAGTGTTTAGATGTTTTACTTAATTTGGTACTTCTGGCCTGCTGCCCCAGTAGTGCCAAAATTATTATTTCTCACCCAGCAGGTGATAAATAACAACTTCAGTGATGATTAATACCATGAATTTCTCAACCTGACTAATGCAAAAAACTTTAAACCTGGAGAACAAGTGGGTGCTAATTGTTGTGAGAGCCACTGGAGCCGCACTGCCTTGTGAGGAACGCAAGGCACGGGAAATGAAGCGTTCTCCAGCAGCACAGCTGATCCTATGAGGCACCATTAAGTGCATCACAGCAGTTCTCCATGCACAGGGCTGTGCTAGGCTCTTTTTTTCCACAACACTGAGCTTTCAGTACATTGAAGAAGCAGGAGACTGCCAGGTTATTTGTCTTTCCTTGGGGAAGAGGAGGGGAAATAAAAGAAAAGGCAAAGAAAATAGCAGATTAATACCTCATTAACACCACTGAATGCTGTAATTTTTACTAATATGTGAAGAGTGATAGATCCCAGCCAAAGCTGCTACCACTGAAGTTCCTTCACACAATGTCTGTCTTTAAAAAAAAAATCTCATCCCATGATAAAGTGTAGCATCAGTGTCTCCCAGTGAAGGAGAGCTTTCTTCAGGGAGGGACAGGAAAACCAGGAGCTCAGGAAAGGCTGTCAGCTGGAAACAATGAGCCAATAGAATGAATTAGCCAGTGGCTGAAGCCCTGGCTGCTCTCAAATCACAAGCTGGTTTGTCACAGCCTGTGGTGGAGCGGGGTGGTTGTTCTCTTTTCTCTGTTTGTGCAGGGTTTGCAGGCTCCACAGCTGCACTGTGTGTACAGTGCTGTGCTGGACAGGCAAGCGAGACCTCTGCAGCACCTGGAATTGGCACCACCCATTTCTGACAGGACTGGACACCAGAACGCAGCAAGAACATGAACAGGTACCAGTGCTGAGCAAGGTTAGGCCCTGCTGCAACCTCAAAGAAGCATCTTGGGAATGGAGGAGCAGTCCTGTTTTCACCAGGACTTTCCCCAATTATTTTAGCTCCATCAGGCAAGGAAAGCAGCTGCTACTTTCCAACCAGGATTAAGCTCAACTTGAGCACCTCCACAGGAGCCTATTAATTTGTAGAACTAAAAGACTGTGAGAAGCAAACTGCCAGCTATTTGTATGTTGTTCAGGCTCAGTAATGTCTCTTCCCTTGTAGCTGTGAGTGCTTTTGTGACTTTATGTACCATTTGGTTGAGTGACTCCTGCAGTTCCTGGTGGGGTGTGCTCAGAGGACCTATGTTAAGCCATGGTGTAGCTGCTTCTGACACTCTTTCTGTTAGAAATCTAGTTTTTGCCTTAATATTGGGAAACTTAAGAAGTTCCAGCTGTCTGCCTTAACCCAAAATAGCCTCTGGGAGCATCGAGCTTTTGAGCTTGAAAAGCTAGGAAAGACAATCATCACTCACCCTGTCCTGCTATGAGACAGAGCATAAACCTGCCTGGCCCGAATCCTGCTGCTGGTGCAGCAGTTGTGTCTGTCATGGGAGATCTAGAAAAACCACACAACCCCGGAGTCAAATCCTCACTGACTGCACTTGCACAACCTTGCCTACTAGACGGCTGCTCAGCACAATGGGAATTCTTTGGCCTTGGCTAAGGTGGGTTGGGTGACTTGCTCAACTCCCTTGCTACAAAGGTTATTGGCTTTGGGTTGGGTTTTCTCCTACCCTTAACTGGTTTTAGTGCTGGCCTTGTTTCAACTTTACATTCTTTTTCTTGAGCTGAGGGCAGCATTTTGGGAGCAATCAACATCAGTGCCCTTTATAGGTGCACGGCCTCCCTAGAGCTAAAGCATGGCTTACAAGCTTTGGTCCCCAGTGCTCAGCTCAGGCTGCTCTGTAGCACTAGTCCTGCTAGCCAGCCCGTTCTCACAAAGCATTATGGTTTCTCCTCTTCATGAAGCACAAAGCGTGTCCTTTCTCCAGGATTTATTAGCTGTTCTCAACACGGGTGGCAAAGCTGAGATTTGTAGTTTTAGGTTTAGGTCTAATGGCCTAGAACAAGGCGCAGCCTGAACTACAAACCAGCCCTGGGGCACGCATGCTGCATAGAGAGCTCGTCAGGCAAGGAAGTAAAGGATGCTTTTTCCCTTTTAAATCCTGCTTCACTAATAACGCTGCACAGTGAGCAAGGTGGGGGTTACACTTTCAGAACTGATTCGGTTTGGCTGCCAGGGTTCAGTCTCTGCTTGTCCTCTCACATGAGCAGTGAAACCTGTGTAATTTGCCTGTCTCTGTAGGCTTAGGTGCAGTCTGAGGAGCTCAGGTGGATTTACACAGACTTTGTCTGTAGGAGATTGGCATCTTCTGCCCAGCCACTTCCACGGCGTTGGTGTGTTTTCTAGGCGAGACAGACATTCAAAGTGGGATAATGCACGTGGCCACCTGAGCGGGGCTGCTGTACCCTCTGAAGTCACAAAGCTCGCTCCATGTTACCACACATTTGCAGTAATGATCTGTTTTAGCATTCCAAGTGGTGCACTACCACTTTATTAAACCATAAAAATACAGTTTAATTCAATGCTGGTCCAAAGTTTGGTTGCAAGTTGGCTAACAGCCACCGCAGCCTTGAAAGGGGTGGCAAACATATGTGCCCACCTGCACTTTTTCAGAGAACATCTAAATTAATGCCTGTGCATAGGTGGGTTTGGAAATTCATTAAGTAAATTACTTCTGTAGTTCAGTCTACTGGTAGCAGAAGAACTGCCAAAACCACAGAAGCCAGGCTAAAATCTTTCCTCGTGAATGGTGCTCTCTAAATAGCAGGAGGCAGAAGGCAAGTTTAATTGCTCTGGATTAAGACACTCCAGTTTTCATGCAAGATTTCCCCACCACTGCAGCATTATGAGCTTCAGAATGTTTTTTAGAACTGTGTACATCAGAGTAGTCTTTCCAAGCTACAAAAGATGACACAACAAGTTCTGTTCCAGTTTTTCCAGAAGTTACATGAATACAGAAAAGGATGTTCAAAAGAAGTATCTGGGTTCTCAGCTACCGCCCGTGTTGATAGCAGAAACCGTCACTAAGCAGTCAAGAGTTGATGGGGTTTAGTTTGAAAAAGTATTCAGTGTACACGTGGGAAGTGTTAAGGCTGAAATACAGGACAAGGGCAATTTTTCTCTCCTGGCACAAGTGACTTGATGGAAGGCCAAGACCCCCGTGTGCATGGATACTTGTGTCAGTTTGACTCCAGCAGGACTCATGGATCAAAAAGGCAGTAAGAGTCTGGCTCTGTTTTCCAGTCGAGCTGACACAGTGGTCGCTGCAGGGAACGAGTGAGCAGCCGTGGTTCATGAGCCATGGAGTCAAGGGAGGCCCGGCCAAGTCCAGGGTTTGCAGCAGCTTTCTGCTTAGTTGGTGAGAGAGGAGGAAATGGCAGCCACAAGTCCCACAGCCACTGCATAACTAGTGAGTATTCTGACACTGAGGAGGGTAGTTGAAAGAATTTCTGTCACAGTAAGAAAAAGCAATGGTTCCAAGAGGCCAAACAGCCTGAGCCGGTTCCCGGTAGTGCCCGGGACTTCCCCAGCACAGGAGGACTGGCTCTGCACCTTCCTGGGGCTGTCGCAGAACTGACAGGGCAGAGCAGCTGGTGCCATGTAAAGCGCTTGGAGCCGTACTGGTCAGGTGGAGCCCTTGCACAGGGCTCTCCCTTGAACGGTTCCACACTGCCAGGATTTTTGGAGCACCCCTGTAGTGTTTGTTTCCTGCTGTGCCTACAGGTACTGTGGGATAATACGGAGGCAGAAGGACCAAGGGATGCCAGACACAGGCTCATACGGTGTCCTTTTGCTACGAGAACCACCCCAGCAAGCACATCAAAGTTCTGGAGCAGCGCTAACAGACTGGAAGTGGAAATGGTGAGATGAACATTTGCCCAGCAAATTAATTTCTTAAACAGAGAGGAAGTCAAGCTGAGGGTTAAAACTGGAAAATCACAGGAAGAAAAAAAATGTAAATCCAAAACCCACAGGTGAACAAGAAATAAAAGTAGAGGCAGGACATACATAAGTAGAAATAATGACAGCCAGGAGCTGACTGAATAAAATCCCCCCATGTGTGTGATGCAGAGCTCTGAGGCATTTTTGTCACCCAGTTCCTCAATGAATTTTTGGCTGAGGCAGGCAAACTTAAGCTCTCTAATGAGCCCTTTCATTCCCAACTTAGTAATTCTGACCAGTTTACTGTACAAGTCTTCCAGGTGTCCTGTCAACAGGATCTCACTCAGTAACTACACAGACATTAATTACAGAGACATAAAACCTAGTGAGAAAGGCATTTAGAAAGAGCAGAGACACACTTTTTTAAGGATTTATATTTTTTTAATACAGATATAGTATTTTTCCAAGGTCACTTGAGAGTAAGTGGCATAGAGGCTACTGAAATGGAAGTGCCCACACAGTCATTTCAGGTTACATGTGCACAGTATATTCTACAACACAAAAACTGTATTTAGAGATGACTTTATTTTTCTCTCCAGAATGATTTGGCAGCTTCAAAAAGCCAACACACATTTCCATTCTCAAAATCAATTAACTGAACAACAAAATCCCAAACTGAAATGCAAAATTCACTCCAACCAGCAAACAACATGCTTATCTCAGTAAGGACCTCTTAGCAGGGCGGGCTGCGGCGCTGTCTCTGTCCTGGCTCTCGAAGTACTGCTGCTCTATTCGCCGACAAAAGGCCGTGAGGTTACTGTAGTTTTTCACTTTCTCAGAGAGTTCATCGGTGATGAGCTGAGTGGTCAGGATTGTGAACAGATGTCCAAACACCAGAGCGTCTAACTCGGTTGGTCTGTGAAAACAAGCAAAAGGAAGCACAGGTATTGTGGAAGGCACATAAACCCCCCCTGCTCTGAGTCTCTTTTGCACAGCCACCCAGCCTGAGAAGCGGGAGAAGTCGGGCAGCACCTCCCTCGCCCAGCGTGTGTGTGAGAACGGTGGGTACAGCGTGGCAGCGCGCTGCTGGGTCCCACTACCCATCTTTCCTTGCTGCTGGTAGCTTGGAAACGCAGAAATAACACGTCTTAAAAGAGGAAGAGTTACTGATCTAGTAGCAAACCACGCTCCACCTTTTAGTTCTGTAACGAGGGCAAGTGCTTATCAGGTCTTGGGCAGGAGCAGGGGAGCTTTTTCCTCTGCAGAGGAGAGGTTATATTTAAAAAACAAACACAAAAAACCCACCCCAAAAAATCCCCACCAGCTATTACCTTAAAATTAAAAAGAAAAAAAATAGAGGAGGGAGAAAAAAAGGCATAACCCCCCCCCCATTCCTTTTTTTTTTCCTTTTCAACAGTAAGGAGCTACTCAACCAGTAAGAAGAGGAGCTCCAGGGTGACAGCAGCTGGAAACATTCCTTTTTTGAAAAGAGACTACCCAGAAAACAGGTATTTTGGGAAGCAGTGGTCCGTGGAGTGCTTTCAGTCCTGCCTTATTTCTGAACTGCTACCTCTATATACAGGTAGCCCATGTGCAAATAATATTTGTTTCTGTATTAACAAGGTAAGAGTCCTTCCTGACCAGTGTTCAAGGTGAGCAGCATGAGGGGTTTCTAACTGATCAGTTTTTTTGCCTTTGTATCTGCAGATCACTAAGAACTCTCCACTGGAGATGTGGACCTTTGTATAATAAACACCATTGTCAGCAACAGGCTGCTTCCCTTATTTACCTCCTACAGACTCCCACAAGTCACAGACTGAAAAATATAGCACTAAGAACACACACTTTCTTAGCAGTATTTCAGACAGCTAAAAAGCTTTAAGGTTGATACCATACCAAGAAATCCTGGTAAAACAAATCAAAACCCCCAAGCTACAATTCTTTACAGCCACAGAATGAAAATTCAGGAGGCACTATGTTTAACAATTATTTGAGAAGATGCAATTCAAACTTGTCTTCTATAAAGTGTACTTCTGTATCCACTCAATTTATGCTGCCCACCTACTCTCAGCTTGGAAAAGATTAAGGGACAAAGACAGCCGGAGAGGTAACAGAGAACATACACTGCCAACTGAAGACATCGCCCTGTCCAAATACAGTGAACTGAAGTTCAGACCTGAGCATTTCTAATCTGCTCTATGCACAGGAGCCAAGAGGGAGCTAATGTGATGTTATTTAAGTTCTCACAGCATTGAAAAAAATGAATGATTGGTGGGGGTGGGGGGGAGAAAATAAAGCTGTTTGCAATGGGAACCAACAGGTAAGAGCAGAGGACATACCACAAAGGCCAGGTTGTTCCTTTTTTCCTCCCCTGGGAATGTGGATCTTTGTTTTCACTTGGCACCTTTGCCAATGCAAGGCTAACTTCTCCCCCAGTTACAGGCTCAGGCACCCTCACACACCCACACCCAGAGCTGGCCCCGTTGTTAAGAAGGGCAGGAGAAACTCTCTTGGTTAGGCTGATGTCACTCCCCTGTACCTAACAGAGAATGTTACCAAACAAATACAAGTAAAGTTTTACATGTATCATTTTTAATAAGAAACTAACTACAGGTGTACATCTGGACCCTACAGTAAGATGTGGAAGGTGCCATAGAGAAGACAAGCAAGAGTAGGAGTAGATCATAAATAGAAAGAAAAAAACCAAACATGTAAACTTTCCTTTTAAAACCTTTACTCATGAAACTTCATGTTTATTTTCCAGACACACATTTATATTTCCTCAAATAATTATGTAGAACAAAAATAGGTGTTTTCCATCTATATATATGTGCAGATGGGTATCTGTATCTCACATTTCCAGGCACAGTATTTCAGTAGAGAGTAACTTACTGCTTATTGAAGAAGTAGGGTTGTGTTCCTAACCTCTGGGAGAGAGCCTGACAACACTGATCTACGTCTTCAAGCACCTATCAAACCACACAAGAGAGAAAAGATCCATATTGTCAGGAAACACCAGCACTGCAAAAACAGCCAACACTGCAGAAACCAACCTCCTCCCTGGCTCTGCACTGACAGTGGGGACAAGGACCCTACACTGTTGGAACAGCAAAACCTGTTGGAGTCAGTCAAACCTACACAGCAGGCAGGGAGCGAAGTGCTACTTACTCTAACAGTGGATGCAAAGCAATTCTGATTAACTGCTCCCCATAACATTTATAATTTACCTTAATTAAAGGCCCTAACTTATACCTCAAAACAGCTGTTTTTTTTGGCTTTTTAAATTAAAGACCTCTGACAAGGGCAATGCCAGAATCCCACACAGCTTGCCTATTAATGCCATGGAGGAAGCAGGGGCCCATCACTTACAAGCTGTCTGCAGGACTATGGCCTAACCAAACAGCACCTGAGACGTTACACTCACGGTAAAACATCCTTCCACCCACCCCATCGGCTTGCACATCATTTAAGGCTGATTGCTGCTGAAGGCAAACACCTGACTCCAGATAATTTTTTAAGTACTGTATATATTTCTTACTACATCTGCTTCAAAAAGTGTAACTCTCCAAACCCCTTGAAAATAAAACCATAAATAAAATCAGAAAACAGGCTAAAGAAATAAGCTTGGCTTTTCATGCTGACCTGGGGAAGCGTCTTGCCAGCCCATCCAATGGCCTTCATCTTCCTCCTGACCTCCCACTGCTTCTGATAGGACAAAATGCGGTTAAGAGGCCAGGGGTACGGGGAGCCGTACCTCGGGTGGGTGATCTTTGTTAAAAGAAGAAAGGTACCGTGTCAGAGGAGAATACAAACAGCTAATATGCACACACTGCTACCAGAAAGGGGGCTGGCTGCAAGAGACAATGCGAGCCTGGTGACATGCTGTGATTATTTGCTCAGGATTTACAGTTTGCACAATACAGGACCATTTAAAACTATTACTTCAGAAACATACACAAAACCCGCATCTCTTTTGCAGTCAGCTACCTCCAGTAATGACAGAAACTTCCCTAAAATGTATATGCAAGCAAAATTAAAGTGAAAAGACTGTATCATTAATGATATAAACCTCAATGTTTCATTTATGAGTAGGGACTTGCAATTGTGAGCAAAAGTGTTTTCTCATTAAATTTTAATTAAGATAAATGCTGCAGAACCACTCACCTCCTCTACTGTAACATCATCACACCACTGGAGATAGAGCTAGAAACAGAAAGAACACTTGCTAAAACTTCCTAATAAAGGAGAACACAGAGACAGTCATTTCTGGGTAGTAGTTTTTTCTGTTAGATCCCATTTCCATTTCATCCCATCTCAGACCTCTGACTGCAGTAATTAAACTGGAAGTCAAGAGCACAGTCGCTCGTCCTCACTTCAGCAGCACCAGGACAAGCTGGGACCCAAGGCGCACACCACACACAGCTCAGCACACAGGTCACCAACCCTCAGCCACCTGCAGCTTGCCAGCATTTCCAACACCGTCCCTACACCAGGGTTGTGTCACGTTAACTGGCCATGGGCACGAAGCACAGGGGACCCCAGCCTCCCGCTAGGCACATGAGGATGCACACCACAGAGGCGACAGTGGGGTGCCTGGCCAGCTCTGGGGCAGGGTAGGACACCATAAGCCACCAGTGTTTTCTGTTAGCAGAAATCTGTCACTTCTACAGCTATGTGACAGGCTTCAGGTAGGTCGGGGAACCATACCTGTGGCTTGTGTCTATAGGGATGTTTCAGCAAGCAATCATAGGGCACAGAGAATTTATTCCCACCTCCTTTCACCCCAAAAGTTGATGTCCTGGATCAAGAACAAGCAGTATTTCCAATACAGGGAGAAATCCTAAAGCTTGCTCGCCTACAGTCACTTATGTAAGCGTGTGGAGTCACAAGGGTTTGCTGTACCTCTGCTGTCAGGAGCATATTATTGACTAATTCCATGTAGGCTTTCATCTCAGCTTTTTGGACTTCATCCAACCCATCACTGAGAGAATGGCCCTAACGGGGAAAAAAAGGACGCACATGTAAGAAAGGGTATGGGAATATTCAGCAATGCCTGACCCCAACACCCCTAAAGCCAATGAGCTTTGCCTCAGATCCTGATCACTTACATAGTTCAATAATAAAACTACATATGCAAGTTACATACTGTCTCCTTTAGAATTAAAAAAGAAATCATTGTTAGGTAATACAGCCAATCCACAAGAAACGTTGCCTGTTACAGGTGAAGGCAGCCTGAATACACAGCTTCCTGGCTACCGTTACCTCTGCGGCAAGAAGGAAACACCACATTTCTCTCTGTGATACAGCTTTATCAACTGCTCAGGGGCAAAATTTAAACAGTATCCGACACTTCAAGGTTCAAACCAGTCAGTGCTGGGCTTCAGAGCCCCAGCCCCAGAGACAGAGCAGAGAGAAAAAGCCTCAAAACCCGGCCCTGGTACGCAGCTGTCCCACGCAGAGTTTACTTCCAGAATTTGAGTAAATGTCAAAGAAAAACATCTGCACTTCAGCAAACTCCTACTGCAGAATATCTTTCTTTTAAAATTAACTATTTCCATGCTGTTTTAACAAATTAAGTAACATTCCAGAAGAGCACAGCAAATCAACACAGTGCTAAGCAGGGTGAATGAAAACAACGTCCTGTTATTACCTTGGCTTTTACAAACTGCACTATGGGCCCAAGTTCAGATACGACTTGATTTCCCACATGAATAAAGGGCACTTTGCCTGTAAAATGAGAAATGTATTTTAGTAAGAGGTTTTCACACAAGTAAAACATAATTCAGAATTTTCAAAGCAACTGGCTATTGCAGGTACACTTGAACATCACTGTGGGTTTTTTCCAAACGAGCACAGGTAACATACATAGCTCACCTGTCAAACATCTTCCTCCTGAACCTCTTCACATTGCATGTACAATACTTGTATTTCAAATTTATTGAGTGAGATCTATTGACTTGCATTTTAACAAGGGATTTTGCTTTGCTGGAAAGTCTCAATCCAGTGTTTCTCTGAAGCACAGCTGGGAAATCCCAGGAAAGCTGACAGAGCCCTTGGCTAGTTGTCCGACCCAACACGTTCCCACCCTCCCTCCTAAGCCACTGGCGGGGAAAGGGTTGCTGACAGGATGATGGGAGATGTGGCCCTGTGCTCAGAAAATCAAGCTGGGGGAAGTACAAACACAGGCTCAGCAAACCAGGGGCTGTCTCTCTCCTCTGGTCCTTCACATGTCCAGCAACTGGGCCAGCCATGTCCTGCTCTCTGCCCCAGTCTTCACCCTCTAGTCACGTGATGGCACTTTCAGGCCTTCATGGTCCTGGGATCAGGAACAGGTTCTCAGTATGGCACCCCACAGCACCAGGATCTGGGGGCTTGAGTAGGGGAAGGAGCTGCTTCATCATCATGGAAGCAATATGGGGTTACAGCTGAAAACTAGTAAGGCTTGACAGTCAGTCTGTGAAGCTGAGCCCTGAGGGTCCCACACGCAGCAAGGCTAAAAATGACCAGTCCTGAAAAGGACACTGGGACACGAGTGTGTGGAGCTTTGTGTGAAGGGCTCCCAAGTACAGACTCGGGAGCACTTTATCTGCTGGGCCACTTTTCTTACACGCAGAGCTGAGCCAAAGCTTCAAGGCAAGCAGAGGTACGAAGCCCAGTTACACAGAAGATGCCACAAAGAACGACAGAAGCTGCCTAACACACTTTTTCCTGGCTCTCAAGATGTGCAGCTGAGGGCTCCTGCTCCAGTTCCCCCTAACTGCACTGAAATCTTCATCCAAATGCAACTGACAAGCACCATCCTTAAATTTTAAGACTGAACCTTTTAAGATGACTTACATGACTGAAAATGCCCATCAAATAGAGATAAATGCTGGATGCTCTCTGAGAACCTCATGCCCAGTGCAGGGGGCACACACTCTTCCATTCCCACCTCTCACTGTAGGCAAACTCTGCCCTTGATACACAGCCCAAAGAACAAAATCAGTACCTGCCCGACTCCCAGCATCTTATTAGCTCTTATTTATCTTATTTGCTCTTTTCACTGAAACACAAACACCTACAGTTCACGTTAACAGTAGATTCGGTCATGTTTTTTTCCATGAGATTCACTTCTCCCTGGCTCAGTCAGCCTCAGAGTAATAAATGAAGCACATCACACCAAAAAAAGCTTCATCTGCACCCACACACTGCATGTTGCGGAAGGAAACACAGACCTCTCCGTGCCACAGAACACAGAGGTTTCAGGCAGACTGTACTTCACTCACCAAGACAATCCTTTGGTATTCTCCTTCTGGATCCCTCAGAATGGGTTTCATCATTATGATGACTATGAGATAAATAACCATTCCCCCCCTCCCCCCTCAATGATGTCTGCTGCCACTATGGGAGGAGGTGGGGCTGGAGAAGGGAGCAAATAAAAACCTTCTCTGAATTATCATTGAACTAAGTATTATGAAGAAAGGATGGGGAAAGTAAATAAAAATCGCAAGGACTCCAGGAGTAAGGGCAAAACGAACATGTGTGTTTCCACCTGTATTTAAAATTGAAGCGGTGTCATTTTTCCTCGTGTGCTCCTTGTTTTCACATCCGCATTATAACATCAGATGCCAGCAAGTATGGACATGGCGCACGGGTGGCAGGGAAGAGAGAGTATACAACTGCCACCAGGCTTGCACCTGGGCATGCAAAATGCTCCTCTGTGCATGGATTCAGCATGTCACACTGCCTTTATTTTCTAACAAATAATTTCTATGCCTCCGTGTTTTGCTGTATTTTTGCTGCTGCCCAGCAACTGGTTTGTTGGGGTTTTTTTTAAGCATAATTCCAGATGCTTTCACCAATATAGCAGCAGCAGCAGCATCCACACAGTTGGCAGACATATACTGACAGGCCCTTCCACATGGCAGGCATCAGCCAAAGCCAAGTAATCGGCAAATAAGCATCCTCTCACACAACAAAGCTCGGAGGAGGAGTGCAAGGATCTCCAGGCTTCTGTGCCCTGCATTCAGCAATTCTCTCTGACTTCTAGGCAACCTTCTGGAGCCAGCCCCCAGAGGTTTTGGGCAACTGGTCACCTCCAGCAGTAGGCAGACTCTGGCCCTTTCTACTAAATTTTGCTGTTAGTAGGTTTGGATTTTTTTTTCAGTCTCGTGCATCAAAGGATGATTTAAAATCACCTGTCACCCTTAACAGTGACAATGCACCTTTCAGTCTTCGCCTGTATCAACATCCTGGCAATCACCTTCCAGACAGGGTAACAAAAGATACCCTGCCAGTGTTCTCACCCGCACAACAGGAAAACAGAACAGCATTCACTGGAATATTCCCTGGCTGCAGTGTAACGCCACTTTTGGAAACTGGGCCTTTCTGCTTCAGGGGACAACTTCCAGGCGCTTCAGAGGAGGTTTCCGACAGAGACCTGAACCGCCTGGACGCTACACGCAGGTACCGCAGCTGCAGCTACACATGGTGCCAGCGTTACTTGGCATCTGACTGTTCTAATTGTTTACAGGGGAGAAACTGCGCTGGAGAGGAGGGGGGAAGGCAACCCGCACACGGGAGCACCGACCCACTGTTATCAGCAAGACAAGGCGCAGTTGCCATGGTATCAAAATGGAGGTATAACGTAGTAATCTAAATGAAGGCCACACTTACCAGATGGGGACATGTACTCGGCATTTGCCCTGCAAACCACCCGGATTGGCAGATTGCACATTTGCAGAAAGGCCTGGAAACAAAAGAGCCACATTTAAAAAGCATTCAGACCAGCAACAAATCAGCATGTTCTTCTCCACACATCTGACTACGTCTTAGCTAGTCCTTAGCACATGCTTATGAAGTACAGGTCCCTGCATAGTGCTTTTGGGGTAAAAAAGAAGGGTAGGTTAAAGAAAAACAACTTCCTTAGACAACTGTTTATCATCCAGCCATTGACTGGAATTCTTCTTATGAGATTTCATCTACTTTCACTGCTTTTCTTCAAGATGAGCAAAGTGGTGTCTGACAGGAACAATTAGTGCGGTGGCTGGACCAAATTAAGAGACGTTTTGCCCCTCCTGAAAAATCACAGTTCTTACTTATTCTGGCTAAAGCTGGCTAACCAAGTTCATGCTGTGTAACACAGCAAACACATGCAGCACCTTCCCACACTGGATTTGCAACAGCTGCCGGAAGTTTTGCCCTACGATACTGTCAGAACACAAGTCTACTCTGGGAGGAAGTATTTATTATCTGCAATTTATGTGAATCATGGAGAGCGCGAGTGATCGATTTACTGCTGCTTTCTATCTGTAACCTTAGGTCCAAAGCATTCTCAGTAGGATACTGATTTTTGTCAACACCTGCCATCACCACAAAATCCTTAGCGTGTTTCTGTTGAAATGGCAAAATATCAAGAAAAATACCTGCAATTTGGACAGGACAAGGCAAATAAGGAAACTCTTAAACCTCCTGAGTCTCTCATGACTCAGATGAAGTCCTCTCATTTATTTTGTCTTTGCAATTAGACCGGTCAGAATTCCAGACTCCAAAATGACATCTATTTATTATTTTACCACACAGTGGCTTGAGGTTAAGAAACCCCACACCACGAAGACTACCACCATGAAGAAAAATGCTGCTGTAACTGGGCACTTTCCACACGAGGCTCCTCCTAGCTCCTCAGACTGCTGCATGCTCACAGCTTTACGTGCTCAGACCCTCATCACAGACATCAAAGTAACCCAAACCTTAACCTTGATCTTGCTCATCTCTGCAGTAAATGAGACCATATGGCACAAACGAACACTGGCATCGTCCCTGGTCCTAGTTTTGTGGCTTCTGTACCCATTGAGCAAACAAAAATAGTAGCCCCTCTCCTTTTCCCTGCGCTCTTCCAAGTCCATTAATCCCAAACCCTAATCCAAGTGCTGATACAAAATCTACCTAGGGGGAAAAAAGCCAAAAGCTTCCTTTTCCAACCAAATCCCAGACCTGAACCATCCATTGCAAGACTTGGGTCTTGCAGGTTTAGATGACCTAACTAAAACCCAAATCCCAATTCAAAGCAAGGAACTATGGTCACAAGCTTCCAGCCAAGACACTGATTACGGATAATGAGAGCCCACCTCAGAACCATAGAGGCTCCACAAAACCCACCATAAACCTGGGTTTGCTCAGCCATCTCTAAAGTGTTGCTGGGGAGCCAATTATTATACATACACATGCAGAGAGAGCAGGAGATAAAGAGAGGGTATTAGTCATGGTCAACACCAGCCGAACACTGCAAGTCCTGCACTACTTAGTGATAAACTGGTCTCTACAGTGCCACCAAAACCTCATCCCAACCAGAACCTTTATCACTGCTTAACAGAGCAACTATGACCCAAAGAAAATACAAGGCACTGGCCACATTTGACACCACCCCACTTCCTAAGTCTGCATCCACCGGAGTTCACCAAAAACCAATGCTCTTCCTGTTTTAGCACCCAAACTCCATGCAAATAGTAACACCCAAAGGACCGATTCTGTACAGAATTTAAGGCATTTGCCTGGAGAGTCCTGGATCTTCCTTTGCCTGCTGGCTCCACAGGATTGAGCAGTGTCCAGACTGTTCCAGCCACTGCTATATGCATCATGTCTTCTGCCCAAACTGAGGCATCATGTGCAACTTTCTTTGAAATAAGTAAGAGACAAGAGCGCTGACTATGTTTTGATTAAGTACATACTCCTGTGTCACTGGTGGACACAGTGTAACCCACCATCAACATACACTCTAATTCATACACTGGGACACAGACTTCTTTTTTTGTGAAAGTTCCACCAGTAGCTAACAACATCTCCTCAACTGCACTGTGCTGCTGTGGAACCGATGGCATCAAACAACAGCTTCAAACAATTTCATTTTTGTGGGGGAGAAGCAGAACAAACTGGTACCACACTCCTTTATGAATCCTTAGCTGTTGAATTTCACCTCAAAAAAGACATGAAGTTTCATTTGGTCTAGGCTTACCAAATTAATTTTCTTCAGAGTAAAGCACTAAATTAACTCTGCAATTCCACATTAAAATAGAGATGGATCCTGTAACTGCCATGTCCTATTCTCACTGCAAGTCTGAACTGCACTGCAGTTAGGGCAACACGTGAATAACTGACAAGCTTGTAAGTGCAGAGACACATTTAAGCAAAAGGAGGTGAATCTGAGAACTATTTTTACTTTCATCAGTGTGTCAAAAATGAGACACGCTGGCAGAGAACACCTAGGTTATGAGTTGGTTCAGCAAATTATTACCTCCTGTACATCATATTGTACAAGTTTTCTGCTAAAACCTCTGTGACTGAAAAACAGTCATCAGCACAGAGACTAAACCACAAACAAAGTTTTTCAGTGTAAGTTCAGCCAAGTTTCCATTAAAAATCTGAATCTGACCTTTCCCTCCCTCCTCCTTCTCAACAAACATCCGCAGAACAAGGGGTATCGACCTTTCCTACGCTTGGCAGGGAAACCTGCGCTACCTCAGTCTCTGGCCTAGCGCAACGGGGGCTGAGGATGCCTCGTCACCTCAGCCCCCCGGGAAGCCAAACCCACTGCGTCCCTGTGCCTCTTCTCCACTTCGTAACGGAAAGAGGAGAGAGGAGGCTGAACTAGAATTGAGCCCTAATGTGGGAACAAATATTAAGTAAATAAAAAGTTCACTACTCTGCATAATAAAGAACAGATTCCAGCAATCTTAGAATTAGGTCAGCCTGCCCTGAAGCTAACACCAAACCAAAAACCTGCAAAAGAATTCCTTGGGAAAGTCATCTCCAGTCCTGATGCATGTTTTGTAAGTTTGAGAAACTGGAGAGTGATTCAAGATTAGAACTGGGCTCATCCATCTGGTTCTGAGTTCAGCCCAGCATTCCTCCTGCTAGGCTCGGAAACCTGATCCCTGGAGCTGCATCTCCAGCAGGGCCCGTCAGCACCCACCAGCCAACACCTACTCCACTTCAGCCTCTGCCTGTAATTAGGATCAGCTTTAACGAGGGGTGAAGTAGTACTGAAACGCAACAAGAGAAAACAGAACAATGGAAGAGTCAAAGACAAAATCACTTAATGCCACACAATAAACCTAAAAAATATTAAAAACCCACCTTGCTATTTTGTCTTTTTAAAAAAAAAAAAAGGCAGAAGCCTGGGGAATTAAAATTACATTGAGCTGTGCTTTGTACCAAAGCATAACCTATTCAATTTTAAGTGCTTCTTAAATATGGTCCTGCAGGAAAATGAAGGAAAGCTCCACAATATGAGAGAAGTTTAATCCTTATTGAATATACACTGCTGAAGTAGTTACTACCTAGAGAGAAGTGGGCTGGTATCATCTCTCGCACCAGCTTAAACTGATGGCCCACTGGATAGCCTTCAAGTTGATTAAAAATACATGCGAACTGGTAAGAGGAGATGGTACCATATAGGTCAGCCTAGGAAAACAAGAAATAAGCTTTACCATTCCTAAACTCAGCCTAGGAAATAAGCCTTACAATTTGCATTCCTATAAGAGTACTTACATTCTTTCATTGGTCTGAGTGACAGGCTTTGGAAATTATGAGTACTAACAACACAGGTGCGTTTGGCTTTTCCAGCACAGTGAGTGCATTTTGTATTTATGGAAATTATGGTTTCTTTTAGAGAGAAATGGCCAAGGATCATGACCAATATGTTCTTATAAATATCCACTACCAGAAAAACTCTTTTTTTCCCTGATGCATTCAATCAGATAAATTAGATTTTAGACAATAACTGATGTTAGACACTAAGTGGCAAAGAAATCCTACCAAGAGAATATAGGACAAAGCAGCAATTTTTGAGTCTCTATCTCATTTAATGCTTTAGCCCAGTGATCAAGGGAGGACTTGTTCCCTTTTTGACCACTCATAGAGAATGACAAGAAGTAGCACATTTGGTGTGCAGATGGTATCAGACCGCCATGGCTTCCAACTCTCATAAAAGACACAGTTGAACACTGATTATTCCAGCTCAGCGCATCTCGTTTCCCTTTGGGTACCTCACATATATAATTTGAGTGAGCAAACCCTTGGTTTTCTTGTGAGAGAAACCATCAGCAAAAGGCAGAGTTCAGCTCCTCTGAGTGCTTTCGGAGTGAAGGGCGAGAGACTGAACACTGAAACCACCCAGTGAAGTTCTGCTGAGATTTATGAAGATATCAACACCCCTTCAAAGACACGGCATCAAAAGCTGAGCAGTCTGAAAGATCAAGGGCCCAGGCTTATTCTAGTACATCAGAGATTATTGTTAGCATCATAAATTTGACTGATCAACTTATAAAGGGACTGAAAGGGGCCAACTGAATTCCAAGTGACACATAAGCTAGTTAATAAAACCCTTGTGAAAATTCACCTGAAAACAGTAAACTAGACAGTAACTGCAAAACTAGATGCTCAGCTGAGCGCCTAGCTGAGCACGGCCTAACTGTCATGCCTTGTGAAGCTGCCTGTAATCCCAAAGAACAGCATTACAGTTCATGCTCTCTTCTCTGGGGAGAAAAAAAAAAGGTACTAGCACAGAATAAACAGGGTGAATATTGTGGGCCCCAACAGATCTCCTCCAGCACCTAGGATTCTCATGCATTGATAACTACAGCAGTTCCAGCTCTTCTGAAGGGGGAAGACATAGCTCTCCACGTCCGTCGTAAACACAGCACACGTCCCTTCATCTAAAATTTTCTGCTTCAAAGTAAAAATGTTCACTGAAAATATTTACTGATTCTCTGAAAACAACTCTTCCAAACAAACTCTAAGCACAGGGAAAAGAGAACTGAATTCCTGCTGGAAAGGAGAAACTCTTGTTTGGGTTTTTTTTTTAGTGCTTAACACCTATCCAGGGAGTTAACTATTTGGATTAACTTTCTTATTTCCCCTTGCTCATGTTTTAAAAGATCAAGGGATGACTGCCCAATAGACTTTACACAAATAAAGGAAACCTCATTCAAGCAAAAACATACAGAATTCACTACAACTGAAGGACATCAAACCAAATGCTTGGGCTTTTAAAAGGAACGAGTAATTTCATGGCTCATACTAGTTAATGCGGCATAAAACAAGGGTAATGAAATCCCAGAGTGGGAAGAACTGACTTTACTCGCCTGGAATCGCTAGGAGTGCCACCTATATCCATACATCCCACTGATTATTTCCATTTCTGTAATTTTAAAAACAGGAGCCCAATTTCTATTGCAGTATTGGCACTGGTGAATGGCTGAAGCAAGCACCTGGAGAACTGTCCAGTTTAGCAATTTACCTTCAAAATACAAAAAATGTTATTTCTGGAACAAAGCATGTCCCTTCTTTGGATGTGGTTAATGTGAGAAACAGATAAAGGGTATTCAAAAATAAAGATCTGGCTTAATAGGGTCTGCCAGCTTCTCTCCCACACCTGCTTTCTGTCTCTCCTCCCTGCAGGCTAACAGTCTCTCCTTCTCACACTCTTCCAGCACGTGGGAAGAGAGAAACCTGAACAATATATTTTTAGCTACGGTACCTCTCTTGTTCCAGACTGAAATCAACAAGTCTACAAAGCTGCTACTGCCTCTGTGCACCTTGTT
The DNA here is from genome assembly GCF_964237585.1 of Gallinula chloropus. Taxonomy (NCBI): domain Eukaryota; kingdom Metazoa; phylum Chordata; class Aves; order Gruiformes; family Rallidae; genus Gallinula; species Gallinula chloropus. The sequence continues at coordinate 23,965,995 of NC_140090.1, read as the reverse complement.
TGTAATGGGAGACTCTGCTGCAGGCAGGGCAGTAGAGAGCGGCTGCAAGCCCATAAGGAGAAACAGGGGAGAGGGAGGTTTTTTTTTTACTCACACCACTCACCACACAGGTGTTATAGACTGGGGAGGAAAAAGTGTGGGAGAAAGGGCAACAAATTTAAGAAGCAGCATGGAGAAACCTCTCAGTGCCGTTCATGCCCACCACATGTTGATCACAGTTTGCACTGCACTGCCTTCTCCTCCCAGCGAGTAGCAGCATGAGCCACGCTGTTTGCAAAGTCAGCACGGAACAAGCAAACTGGTATTTTTACTACAAGAGAACAAAGTATCAGCAGCTGTGTGAAAAGGGCTGATAGGAAGCCTTGAGGTGACACTTGTTACAAAATTAATCAGCAATCTCATGCCTATCATTCATTTCAATCATGGCAGAAGACACCTCCTGTCAAAATTATGGAGCACATTTACAACAGCAACGTTGCTGAAAGGCCACAATCAACTTTGGGCTTGTTTTGTTTTCTTATTGCCTGTCCAATTTCAAATTCAAAACATAGGTAGCATATTGGATCTCAATTATCTAAAAATAATAATCAGAGCAATCACTTTTGTGCTGCTTTAGCACAGTTCAAAAGCCCAGAGCCCAGGAACCACAGCCAGCCACAGGGCAACCCACCCCACCCTCCCCTTCCTCCTCTCACACGACTGACATTCTCATCTCCGCTGCCGCCCTCAAAACAATGCATGAAAGTGATGCCATTGTGTCTTCCTATGATGACAAGGATGGAAAATCACTGTGCATGAAATACAATAGGAAGAAATAGGAGAAGGGAGGGGAGAGTTTTGGGTTTATTCCCACAGTTAATTGTTTCAGGTGCCATTTTTACTCCTGCTCTCCCTTCCTCTTTGCCCTCCCCAGCTAAGGAAGTGCTGTTTGGACACTGTCAGCTGGAAACAGAACACACATCGGGCAGAGAATCACCCTGTCAGAGCTCCATCACAACGCTCTCCTCTTCCCCTCCATTCCCCTCCCAGAATAATACACATGAGCAAACACATATACTCATTAAAAATGAGTTACAACTCGATGTAAATCATATCCAGATTGCAGTTTCTGAGATCAGAGGCAAGAATGAAATTACTTATGCCAAGACTCAAATAGTTCACAACTTACGTCCCCATATGAGGAACACCATTTTCAGATGGCACACTCCAGGCTTCATTTGAAGAAGATCTATTCATGATTAGTTTTTAATAAAGACCAAGCCATTCCAAGCCATCTCTTATTCAGCAGCACTTCTAAAAGCGCTCACACAATACTGTTGTGAGAAAAGAGTGAAAGGCATTTTCTGTTTTCATTTCTACATTATTTCATGAGCACACAGAGGACAATATGCGATGACAACTAAAGAGTTATTCTCTACTTTATTGCAAGAACACATTTTAAAGTTAAAAACCATGAACAAATCTACAAAATAATTCAGTTTTCATATCAAACAGCTGCAGACCCTGTAACTGAAATAGTGTGTCTAAGGTTATAAATGAAAACTGTTCAGTATCATTCTTTGAGTGACAGATTAAATTCCTAATCCAGTTATGGTAATGGCCACATTTGTAGTTTAACATAAATTAAGAGCTTAATTATATTTGTGACTATTTTAAACAAAATAACAAATTCCTTTGTACCTGTAAACGTAATTTATAGCAAAGCCACGTTCATTCTCCAAAACAATCTATTTTACACTGCAGCACAACACTGCTCTAATGGTATAATGTAATTCTTGTTGTAGAACGCGGAAAGAGTAGATTCACTGGTAGCACAGAGGTTTTGAAGATAAATGAAGATGCTATTCATTCAGGGGTAATTTCATCTTAGAACTATATGAAAGATGTTTCACTCACAAACAGTACCTGTATGGCTTGGGATTTAAGCATGTTTTCAGCTACAACACAATGCTGCTAGATTGATCATGTTGATACTGCATTTCTCATCATGAAGAATTCCAGCTTTTATTCTCTTTTAAAAAAGGAGATTGTCAGATTTTCATTTCAGTACTAAGTCTTTGTTCAAGCCTCAGCAACAAGTTCAAATTTCTGCTAATGTTTTGCCTAGAGAAAAACCAAACCACAATTCATACACACACACACCCACACACCACCACACCACCCCCACCCCCCCAAAAAAAAATCACAAATCTGTTGAGGGCAATTAATCATGCATGATTTACACATTTATTTGATTACTTGTTGAAGTAAATAAGCAGTTGGTCTGTGTAACACAATTTTAAATTGCCCAAACATCCTTCTGTCATTCAGGACTAAGAACAGACAATTCTAAATGCACTTTCCTGGAATATATTAAGACCATTTACAAGGACATCAATTACACAAGCAATTAATACATATCTTAACATAATGAGCTGCAGGCTCTATAACCTCAGGATAGCTATGAGAATTTCCACAATCCTGAACATTGAACTCAGCCTTTTAAGCAAGACGCTGAGACTACCTGCATAAAGATTTCAGAAGAACCTGTAACAACAGAGGCAGTCTCAGCATCCACATTCCTCCTCCTGACAAGTTGGAACAGTGCAGAGAGATGCTCCACACTGCCATTCAAGGCAAGAGGCCTGGCACAGCACTGATGTATTAACCCCCTCCCTCCTCCTCAGCCACCTTACACCCAGGCACTAAACAATATGGCTTTACCTGCCCCAGGTGTAATAGGGAGCCAGGGCCTGGACAGCCTCTTTGCCTCAGACTGAAATGCCCGCTCCCTGTGGTTTACTCCACTGAAAACTCCATGTTTCCCTCCTTGAAGTTGTGGAGTTGTTTTGGTGTTTTAAAATATAGTTATGTATTTGCTTCTGGGCTTTGGTGGCTTTTTTTGCTATGGTAAGGCTGATAAGCAGGAATGCTGTATAACAGAAGCTGTACAATAAATAAGCAGAGAATGGTTTTAACCATGAGTCATGTCACCCAGGAGGTGTATGTGTTTTCATTAACTTTAATGAGAACACAGCTGAACATCTCACAAGAAGGAGAGAGCTTTCATTCTACATACAACACTCTTTCCTGCAGCTGGATTATCATTACTGGTTAGTATTTTCCCTTGATTTTAATTCCTTTGCAGTGAAAATAAAACTTTGTTCAGTATCAAGATTTTGCAGCCTAAGATCAAATGGGCTTCACTTTCAAGACTGTGTAATGAACTGCTTCAAGCTAACGAACAAGGGGTGCAAACACCAAGGCATACAAGAGATAATGCACTGGCTCCTTTGACGTTATGTTGCATTTTCAAGAAATATAAAGAACTTGAACCCAGTAAAAGACAAAGGAATTGTTAATTTAGTCTGTTTCCAAGAAGAACAATGGGCAGAAGAGGAACTGAAAAATAACCACCACCAACAAAACAGCCCTACCAGAATCAGCAAAGAGGTTCCAGAAGATGACAGGGATTTTGGTGGTGGTGGTGGTTTTTTTTCACTACTGAAGGCACCACCACAGTTACTTTGCAGTTCCCAGAAGACTCTGTCCTTCCCTCTCAACCGAAACGTAGCTGTAGTCAGGAGCCCAGATCTCACTGAACAGTGAGAAGTCATATGTCCAATCGTTACTAAAACAGCAAGACTCAACCAACAACCTATGTTCCATCAGCAGCCCTCACTACTCAGTAATTCAAACAAATAGTCTGCAACAGCCTTTCACACCTACACTGAGAGTAAAGTGCTCCACTGTCCGCTTGACCTGCTCTGCTGACAGGAGGTATGCGAGGTGCCATCTGCATTGCAAGGTCATCAGTTTCACAACAGTCAACTTCCACTCTAACTACTTACTATGGCACTGGATTTTATTCTTTATTTTATATGTAGCTATCTGTGCCTATGTCCTCTGAGAGCTATTCCAGAGCAGCATTATGAAGAAGTCCTGTAAGGAGATTTTGAGAAAGATCCGGGAGACCAGTTGCAGCACATTTAGAGTCTTGTTGAGAACCATGTTCCTTCAAGATCTGATGGCATCTGACTCCACATGCTCTTTTGATCAGGACTCAAAATTCAGATGTGTTTTCACCACATGGAAGTTCAACAAGCCATGAACAAGCTATGTATCTGCTCTGGTGATATTCATGTGCCCCAAATCAGTAACAGGGGAAAAAGGAATGGCAATAGTGAGGGAAAAAAGCCTCATGTTCTAGTTTCTATTTCTCCTCCTATCCCCCATTCCTATTTCTTCCTCAGAAAAAGACACACACAGATACATCTCCAACTGTTGCCCCCCTTCAAAAAAAAACCCATCAGAAAGATAACCAGTAAAAAGATAAACAAACTCTAATCAGAATAAAAAGTAAATTCTAAAACAGAGGAACTTCGTAACATCCTTATGCAAAACACTGTAATATTTAAAGCTTTCTGATCACTAAGCTAGTAATACATAACTACAGATCCTGGTATCATTGAAAAATGGATCAAAGACACCAAGGGGAGTGACTCTTTCACAGTCACAACCATGTTACACAGATTCTTCAAAATAGATATGATCCCCCAACACAAAATTGTTCTATAAAGTTTAAGATCAGATATCTACCAGAGCTATATTTATAGTCATGGCTACTATCAGCTGTCCAGCTAGAGAATATTGAAGCAAAACAAGCATTTTTAATATATTATAGTTAATTTATCATCTAAGTGACATGTGTAGGATAACAATGAACTGGAAACAGTAAAGCAAAATGATGCATTACAAAAGGAAATTTTAGGGTGATGTTGCTGTTTCTTTTCTTTGTGTTTTGAATATAAGCCACACCTACACATATTGTTAGATGCTGAGAAAATTCACGAGGACCACAAAAAATACAGTTGCTGGAATAAAAAGCAACACTGAGATCAAGTGAGCAACAAAAATACTTATTTGCATTACTGTGAGGCACAATATAAAAACACACTGCCCAAACAAATAAACACTGCCTCTTTTATTTGGCATATCAAACATGACTCATCTTTCCAGCAAAGTATAAAGGTACCTTCTTGCTGTGATAGAATTTATTTACACATGGAGGCATTTCCTAAGTTGCCATACAGGGAGGAAAATAGCTATAGATCCTGGAGGTAGTTACCATGATCAAACGATCCTAATCCTGTTAGCAATAATGTCAGGTGCAGTCTCCAAGTGTCCCACTTTGGCTGACTGAGCTGTGACCCTTTTGGATAGCCCTCTCAAAGGCTGCTGCTCTGAGCTAGACCACGCACAAAAAAGCAAGGAGCACGGGAGCAGTACAACTCCCCACTATGCAGAGGAGCAGCAAAGTTGCTTTGAAGAACAGGAACCTTAAAGATATCCTGCTCACCACCACTTCTGACAGCCAGGCCCTCTCTACTAATGGGGAAAACATCCCCTTGAGGTTTGGGGTTTCTGAACCTAACACGTTAATGGAGTTTATGCAGACTTCACAGCCACAGACGTGCTTTTAAGTCAATTAGAGATGCAAGTTTGTCAATTATATGGACTATTTCTAAAAACCACATTGGATCTCAACTCTGTACAGAGGATGAAACTGAGAAAACAGATATACAGAGATTTGATGCCCACAGCAGGAAGCAAATATGCCTCGAGTTTGGGGCAGTACTACCTTTGCGAATTAAATAACCATCAGGCATCATGCAAGATGTTACAAGACAAACTAGCATACCAAGTGACAAAAGATGGGAACCATGCAGAGTTCCCAGAACAGGTAGACAATCAGATACTGTACAAACATAGACCAATATAAATACAAGCACAAGCAGTGGGACTCCAGATAGGACTCTCAAAATCCTCATATCCTTTCGGCTCTGACAGTTCAATGACAATGTAAAGCACATCAGATGCAGTAAATAAGTCATTGATTTTGACAGAAATAATTCTTAAATCATTCATTTATTTGAATATAGTTATTTTAGCTAGATAATTAAATTTTTAAAAGTAATTAAATTTTTTAGTTTAGAAAATAGGATGTTTTACCTGCACAGCGAGGGAAGATGCATTATCAGAAAGCAAAATTTGTTCATCTGTTGAAAGAAAAAAAAAAAACCCACACAATTACTAAAAACATTCAGCCCATTTAGCTACTGACCTGTAACTGTAAGCCATTCTGGGTTGCATTTCTTACCATCAAACAAGGAGCACATATATAATTATTATGCAGCTGGACTAGAAAACCTCTGATATGAATATTTAAAAAAAAAAAAGAAAGAGGGGAGAAAAAAGATAAAAAGAATACCAAGAATATTTATCCTGCAAATGCAATTGCATTTATCATACATTACCACCAATGTACAATAAAAAAAATGCTCACAACTAAAAACCAAATGCTGGCATTTTATGCCAATTACTCTTCTTCTAATCAAAGTTAAATAAAACCGCATCTTCATAACTCCTCTGGCTAAAAAGTAAAAGCATTCAGAAACCTATAAAAGCAGCTTGCAGTTAATATTGCACACTGTGTCTAGGTCTGTCACACAAAAGAAAGATGACAAGTTCACTGCAATAAAAATTCCATGCTTAGAAGACTAGGGCTGCTACCTATTAGTCTTCATTACTTTGCAGTCTTCTGACAACTGTAGCAGGCTGCTGAGCCCCAAATGGGGGCCATAATGTGATCTGATGATATATGAAGAGCTGCTAAAGGGAGCCTGAACCATCCTAGCCTATACATTTTAACAGTTCCTTTTTACTGAGAGCCCACTTTACCACAAGACTTCAAAAATCTGCTGCCTCAGCTATTGGTGCAGTAAATCTGCCAACTGTGCCTGCAACCACATCATTTTACACTGCCTACAGCAGCCAATATAATGAGTCAATAATAAACCAAGGACCTTATAGGCCATGAATAGCTGGTTTATATTGGCAGATGCAAGCATAGCTAAAACCTCTGACCAGACAAACAACACAAAGGACTCTTTTAACAGTTTCTGTGCTTCCTTGCAGTTAATTATCTTAGTGCATATTTAATGTGTTTTCTAAAAATAAAGTAATTATTAGTTGCAAAAACCAGTGTACCCACCCTTCAGTTGCTGATACAACGCAGCATTTTCAGGCCAAGGCTCTGCGGCTGTGGAAAGAAGAAGAATTAATTAAGCAAGCCAAAACACAATGTGCTTGCAGATGCTAACTGAACACAGCTACCTAGAGCAGGAACTCAAACTGGAAAGATGCTGATGCAAGATTTAACCTGCCCTAAAAACGTCACACTGTCACTCTTCTCCCACACTTCTCTGCTGCTCAGAGAGAGACAAGACAGAGGAGAAAACTAAGTCCCAAAATTCAAGGTTGCAAGAAAAGCTGAGATTCAAGCTACATTACAGGTTGGCCTTGTAATTCTCAAGCAGTTAAAGCAGCTGTTCTCCCTCCACCATAAAGACATCTTCATGCACATTCTCATCACAATTCTGGCCACACTGAAGAGCAACTATTTATTAAGGTACTAAAAAAAAAAATTCTGGAAAGAACAGAACAAGGCATGGAAGAGAGTTGTGCAAACCTCCAAGTGTAAAGAATGCTTTGGGGAAATGCAAAACCTTTCTGCCTCTTAAACTTGTGTCCTCACTGGTCCTATAAAAAACGCACAGAGCCTGGTGCTTGGGCATGTCTGAAACATACCCACCAAGACAACTGAGACTACCTGTTGCTTTAAATGATGTACTGGTCAACACTAAAATGGGAATGTCAATATGTATTAAAAAACTGCATCATCAGTTGTTCAAACCAGTTGAACAGCTGTTTAAAAAAAAAGCAAGCAAGGAAATAAAAAGACAGTCACATGTTGCAGTTGGGAACCGTTGCACCTAATCAATCATAGACCACTTGAATCTATGGGAAGGCAAAATAATAATCAGTACTGATTTACTGTTAATGGTAGCATTAAGATAACAGGTCATCATGTTGTTGTTTTGTATCCATTACATTCCTTGTTAATGTCTGATTAGAAATCTATATTTAAATACCAATTAAAATCTTGTGTTCTACCCAAACTATCTATTTGTAAACAAAATTAATGCTCTAATCACATAAATTATTTTTTAAAGCACTAATGTCTATCAATAATGACAAGAGGTTCAAACAGAAATATGTCACTGGCTTCAGCAAGGTCATTCTTCGTACCTTTGCTCTCGGGGCTCAAAGAAATGCACCATTTTCTAATTATTGTTCTTTGTGGACACTCCTGAAGTATCAACTTTTACAGATGTCACACAGAACTGTAAAGCTTGTAACACTGTACACAGTTTTGCAAAGGTCACTGCCTCTAACATTAAGGCACAGAGCCTATCAAAGCTGTACTAGTGTGGGCATGAGAAAGCAACTAATCACATTTAAGTGTCATGAAAAAATGTTTTATGTTTTATTGTAGCAGTTATTGGTTTTACACCCCTCCATTAAAGTTCTGCCCTGGAGTAAAAATTCTTCAGGTGGAAGTACATTTACTTCTTTTAATAAAAAGAGACTAAGGTAATGTCTGAGGTACTACAGCATTACCTGTTTAAAATAATTTATCTAACGTACATGTCTTCAGGTCCACTGAAGTATTGCAAGAGCAAATGGAATTAGGAAAGTAAGAATGTTATTACCATACTTTAGCAAACTTACCAGTGCTGGACTCTGAAATATTTACAGAAGTAACTAACTCAGGAAGGTACATTCATCTGGTAAATACCCCAGCCAACCAGGGAAAACATCCTTTTTACATGCCCAACATGGTGCAGAGAACTTGAAACTGCATGGATCCGTTTCTCTGGAAAAATTCTGCTTGACCCTCTTAAGCCTGAAATGTCAGATTAGTATCTAATTCTTGGATTCTGGCCCAAATTAGAAGTGGTGTATTTTTACAAAAGCATCTGGCTGAAATATGTCAGGCACACAAAACATCAAGTGAACTTTTCCTTTTCCAACCAAAGAGCTAAAACACTAATTCCAGTCTGATCTTGGCACTAAGCTACATACAGCTATGGAGATAGACAGAAAAAGAGAGAGAGAGACAGAAAAATAAATACAAGAAACCTGAGCTTCTTGGCACTCAGAATCCGAACCTACACCACTGCTGAGGCATGCTGTATCCATGTTATACACTAAAACACAAGTAGAATATTTTTTATAACTTGTTTGCCCTTATCAGTTTATATTTTACTTCCACATTCTACTGATCACATACAGATTTTCCTATCTGATGACCCTAATTTTGCTGGTCATGATATGAAGTCTTTATCCCAGAGTCTTGGTACTTAGAAGCACTTGCCAAACTTAAAGGAAGGAAAGGACAAGGGTAGTTTAAAATCTTGGCATTCACTCGATCACAATTTAGTTGTGTACTAATAAATGGGTTTTGACACTTAAATGAACAAGGGAAGTCACACAGGAATCTCAGCTTTAAATACCAGTACACTTCAAACTCCAAATTTCAGCAGTTCTAAGAAAAAGAATAATAACCCTGCACTCGGTACCTGACCATCTCCACACAATTCTGAGAGTGTTTGGATGAGATGGACACATGCTCAAGAGCCTTGAAGCAAGGCCTTCAGTTCTTTGTACACAAACCAGATAGAAGATAATTGATTTTTCTATCACTGTACAGACTGCATTTTAAAACAATCTACTACATGCTAAAATTTAAATATTATTACTTATATCCTAGAAAAAAATATTCTGCAGCACACATTCAAACTGCATGCAGGAGAGCCAGTTCAACAACACCAGGGATACCTAAAAAAAGACTGTGCAATCTTCTGGAATCTCCCAATTTCCACTCACTCTCTTTCCTCCAAGATGTTTAGAATACAAGGTATTTTTTCTGATGGTGCAAGAAGTTTAAATACACGCTGCTACATGAGATGTCCTGGTTCATAAGGTGCAAGCTAAATTCAAGGATCAGCTCCCAAGCCACGTTCAATTAGTTGTACGGTGCAAACATGCAGCAGAGGGAGTCTAGAACCTCGCTGAGGGAAGAGAGGAGGAGGAGAAGGAATCAACTGCTGAAGGGATGTCGCATGCCTCCACAAGAGGAGCAAGTCACATCTGTAACTCACAGCAATGACTCCTGCCTTATGAACGTAGGTGAAGACATAATTTGTAGAATAATAGGCACTAATATTACACGCTGCTTCAGTTCTGTCATATTTCCAATCCATCAAGTTGATTAATGCTATAATAACTCCTCACAAACTTATAATTTGTGCACTAATGAAGTCAAATCCAGTTTATCCTTCGGCAACTATAATCTTCTGGTCTGTAGATGTTCGTTTCCCTGCTAACCATGGCTACTGCAGTGCTAGGTATATAAAGAGAAAATTAACAAATGTGATGCCAATTCAGTTCCAGAAGCTTTCAACACAGAATCACATTTATATGTTAGATCCTACGCAACAGACATTTTTATCATTAGCTGCTCACAGGATGAAATAACTGCCTGGAAGTATGCCTTACAGGAAAGGCCTCTCTACATATCTTAAGAATAAGGAACTATTTGGTTCTTCCTTCTGCCTCCATAATCAGAGGAATTACTATTGTGTGGTTTGCAATGGGTCTGTCTCTCAGGCTTGCAGTCTTTACTAAAAATTGCTTTCCCACCCTACTGAAACTTTTCCCATGCTTAACAAATTCAAATATCTACTCTTTCATGTGGATTGTCTGCTGTTTGTTCAGGACAAGCAAGCCACGTACTATTGTCTCTCCCAGTTTCTCCTCTATCACAATGCTTGTTTTAATGCCAGTTATAGGAAACAACCATCTGCAGGACTGGTCCTCTCCTGTTAAATGTCTGAAACGAGCTCTGAGTTCAAAAGTTACTGGAAAGTGAGAATTAAAGGGAGAAGGATACAGAAAGCATCACTGCATAAGCCCTGTGATCCTAGAAGCTGAAAATGCAGCAGATGCAGCTTAGCAGCCAGAGAAATGGCAAGTAGACCACCTACATAAAACCTTCTTTGGTTTTGGGGATGACTAAAAAGGCATGAAAATTTCACTAAGCTCAACGTGTTTGTTAGTCAAAGTGTTTTACTTATTAACAGCTTAGCATACAAAATGCAGATTTCAAAGTGTTAACAGGGTTCTTAGTTGTCAAATTAGACTTTCTGAAGAAAATTCTGTGAACTGGTGTGTTGCATGTTCCCAGTGGAGTTTTAATTATTCAGGTTTGCAACTGCCTATTAAACCAGATTCCTAGACTCCTCACCTGTCATGTCAGAGAGTTACTTAAAAAAATACATGACTTCTGCACAAAACTACCAAAACACAAAATGAGCCATGACAGGCATGTCAAACTTTTTGCCACTAAAAATGTATTGCATGAGGTGCATTTTTTCAGATTTTGCGGTGAAATGTTTAACTTGAGCAGCATTAGAGCCAGAAACAGACACTCAAACAGCATTCCAATTTCAACGTTTCCAGCTGCTTCAGACTGTCATTTCAATAATAAGACTTTATCCACCCAAATACTTTTGGGACAGCAAGAGGGAAGAATGCACATGTGCTGTAAGAAGAGATACTTCAGAGCACTGGACCCCACTATCAGCAGGGGATCAGCAGCTCACTGGAGGCCTGTGTACACCTCAACTCCAAGTAACACTCCCAAAACAAGGCACATTATACTTGTGCAGAGACAAGTTTTAATTCAAAGAATGAGAGGCTGCAATAACATTCCTCAGTAAAGTCTCTGCAAGAGGAAACAGCTTGCTCCCAAGATGCTCTACAGTGCCTCAGCCCTACCAGTTCCTTGTACAGGCTCTTCAGAGTCTCCTTATGAGTGTACAAAACTTGGTTTACACTCCTGCACTCTGAATTACTGGGAAACTGTGCATCCTGTGTCAATGCTGCCTGCATGGACAGGGGAAACTGGCATTTTCATCCACTTTCCCCACGCAGCTTCACGACGATGAAAGAGATGTAATGAAATAAAGGGTTTACAGTTATGCCTTTAATCCTGTCACATTAAAAAATAAGACTCTGACCGTGAAAATGAGAAGACACCAAATACTTTGCATGTTAAGTTGTGGAATATGCTAAACAACAATTTAGCCATTTCAGTGGTTGAGTATGAATAGCCAGTTTCAAGCAGCCAGGTATGCGGTGTGGGTTGCCCTGCCAGTATGCCACCTATTAAACACACTTCTTGTCAAGCTGCAGCATACTTGAGTATCAGCCACAGACAAATGCCAGATCCCTCCGGATCCAGGGATCAAGATGTTCTCTCCTGCATGGGAAATGGAAGTTATCAACAGGTTAAAAGCTTTTTGTAGGAAAACACTCAACTTAAAATTAGGTTGCTCCCAGCTCTTAGGAATGCCATAGAACTTCAGTGGGTCAAGAACACTCTCAGAAAGCAATACAACTATGAATAATTTTCTCTCACAAAACTACCCTATGCCTAGTAAGAATCAAGGCTAAAGAATTAACACCACATGTTCATACCCTGTTGATTATTTCTCAAGTACTGAAACTGTGGAGTAAGAAGTGTATCAAGACCACCTCTGCTCCAAATATCCTATAAACTAAAATTTACTGAATTCTCAGTATGCCAGAAATTTATCCTTTGGTATCTTCTTTCTGCTTCTGAAAATTAAGTAGTCAACTAACAATCTCTTCCATGAAGTTCACTGTGTGCTGTTGTGTAGGTGAGTCTAGCACCTGGCCCAAGAACATTTGGTCTTCTCAGACAGAGCAATTTCCTGAAATGTGAAGAATAAGTTTATGGGTTATATAGAAATAAAGACTACTTCTGCTCTGAAGTCACCACATTTGCATGGATCAGCTTGCTTTCTGTTATATTCTACTTAAACATTTTGATAACAAACTTACATAAAAAAAGAAGGGAAGGTAAAACATCTGTATTTACCAGTTTGGTTCACATGGCATTAAAGGCCTTTAAAACACTCAAGAGGCAAGGTATCCTCTATTAAAAACAAATGAGGAAAAAAAAAAGTTGGCATTAATGTGAATCACTGCATTGCAATATTACAGCTGGAAAGATTAACTTACACATTATTTCCACATAGTTTCCTTCAGCCTCTCCCTAGGTACAAATTTGATTAAATTATAATGAGATACTTTAAAATTGTTTTCTCACAAGAGTAAACACTAAAAAGAAATTTAGTCTTACATCTGGGCAACATCCACATCCAACAACATTACCTACAAATCTCCAAACATTAGGCAGCAAACACCATACCACTCAGCAGGAAAAGTTACCTTTGCTGTTCTCCCAAGACTGGTGCTACAGGGAGACCTGCTGTTCACTATGTTCTAGATGCAGTAACCCAAGAAAACCATGCAGAAAGCTATCCCACAGGCTCCAGTAGGAAAAAGAATTATTAGCTGTTTGATGTTAAGATGCATTAAAAAAAAAAATTATCGCTTCATTCTCTTTTCATAATACAAATCAGTCATATTTTCAAGTAGCAATATATTATTTAAAAAGAAAATGCCAGAAATTTGTGTGGTTTTGTATCTTTATTACAGGAAATAAGTAGAGGGGTGTGCTTTGATTAATAGATTGAAGCTGCAGCCACTTTGGAACCAAAGCAATTTAAAATACACATCTCATGCATAAATGGTGATCAATGGAGGAACTATGAGAAAGTTGTGAATTAGCTGCTTTAAGGCCCACCCTTTAACCCACTCACACTGAGTACAGATCAATTTCACGTAATTGGCCTGATCCTGTAAACTAACAAGGGCCAAGAAAAAAGTGAAAGCATCAGCAACTCCCTGGCTCTGCTGACAAAGAACCAAAAAGCGTTTCGTAGTGCCTTGCCAAATGAAAACCAACTTTCACACAAGTTAAACAGTATGCATTAAATCATGTATCAAATAATTACATCATTTATTAAACCATCCCAGGTCTCCTTCATAGAGATATTACAATTCAGATAAATCATGACTGTTCAGTAATTATTGATCAAGCAGACTGTCAACCTAAAGACTCAATCTCAGCGGCAATTCTCAAACTTGGGTTTCCTGTGGCTGCACCACTGAGACAGTCAGCATGTGACATTACTGCAACAGCCATTTAGCATGACACAATCTGCTTCTTCACCCTCCACGAACGCTATTAATTGCATGTACTTAAGCATTAGTCCAATTCTGTTAGTGTCACTGAGCTGCCTTCCCAGAGCACACGTCTGCGGTTCAATCCTCCAGGGTGCTCAGCACTCTCACTGCTAGGGGAGGGAGATCACTCAGCATCTCCATGCTTGCAGAATCACATCTCCCATCAGGAGACAAGGCCAAAAAATCTCAACAAAATCAAATCCATAAATAAAAGTTGCTCCTAAATCAACATCTGGATTTCTTCAGAAAAATCAGACAGTGTGCCAGCTGAACACAAATGCAAAAGATTTATTTATGAAGTCCTGATAAGCTGGAGCTATTTTACTTACTCCTGATACCCAGTGTAAATGTTCCATCTCAAAGAAGTTCTTAATTATATCCTTCTACAGATCTCTAAATCGACGCCATCCCTTTGTGCCCCAACTCAAGAAGTGAAACTACAGACATAGGAACTGTGAAGAGCAGGACAATGGAGGCATGATACCCATGAATGCCCTAAGTGCCTTACTGGGACTAGGACATTTCTTCACCCTGTTATTTGTATACTTCAAATGAGCCCTTTGAGAGCTCTTTTAGATTGAGATCACCTCTTCTCTTTGGTAATCTGAACTCCTCCGTCTCCCCCAAGGATGTTTAGCTGGCAGTCTGAACACTTCTCCAAAGGGCCCCAAGGAGCTCCCTGCTTTCTCATCCACAGCACCCCTACTCTGATCCACAACAGAGATCCTAAGCATCTGCCCCATCAGACAGGACCACGGTATCTCATACCTGCTCCAAAAGCTGCTCCACACACACACACAATTCCTGCTTGCCCAGTCCTGGCCCCTCTGGCCTTTTGTTCAGGCTCTCCCTCCTTCTCCCTTTCCTATCTTGCCCACAGCCTTGAGTGCAGCAGTACCACGAGACAGAAAGTGATGACAAGAGAATGTCTGTGCCAGAGTCTTGCAAAGGGGCAAGAAGAGCCAAGACCTCTAGGCAGGAGAGTTCTGCAGGGTGGAAATGCAAAAAGCACTGATTGCCAGTTAGCCAGCCAAGCACCGCCACTAGTGAAGGGGAAGATGCTGCTTTAGGGCTCACAGTCTTTAAGTCAGCCCAAAACAGTCAATGCTATTTGCAATTGCACCTCTCAGGCTCTGACTCTCATCTGGGAAATGCTGCAGGCTCCCTACTTCAAAATCTGAAAATGTTTATCCTGTTCTCTTAATCATATCCTCACAGTCTTCCCCATTTCTTTTCCAAGGCTTTCAGTGAACACATTCCAATGCATACAGAGTTTCTCCGATATGGCATTCAAATGCAAAAAGAAAAAAAAAAATCCCAATACACATGCAGTTGGACTCTGAAAGTTTCTCCTAGGGATACAAACATTTTATTGGCTTCAATTTCATTATACAAAAGCTAGAAAGCAGAACTGTTAAAAATTCCCATCTCTCAGCATTTTTACTTTCCATTTCAGTATGTGCATTCCAGTTTTTTGGTTGGGCTCCTTCCCCCCAAATGAGACTGGTATCAATTTTTCCTGCATGTAGCACAGCACCACTGTCATTTTTTCCTCTGATGTTTCCAGTCCCTCCTATGCATTTCATAGGTTTTACTACTATGTGTAACTTCTTCAAGCATTCACGGTGTCTTCTTAAAGGCCAGAATTTAAAAATAATAACAGTAAAAATTTCAGAACCAGGTGTGGGCTTTCCCCTGACCTCCCTATGGCTTGCATGAAGCTGCAGTTTCTCACTCCATTTTCAAAAGAGACAACTGAAAGTGCCCAGCAACACAGCAACCTGCAATGCCTGTTCAACTAGAGCCAAGGAGGACAGCAAGAAACTCTTTCATTCATTCTGGTTTTGAAAAGGAAGAGTTTCATAGGGTCCAAACCTAGAGGAAGAGACCAGGTCAGTGCCTAGAGACAGTCTGTGAACAGAGCATCCAAGGACCAGAGAATAAAAAAGGAGTGAGGAAGAGAAGAAAACTATTGTTCCTCTCCAAAGTTTTTCTATATGATCTTTTGTGAGCTGCACAGTTAAGCTCCTAAACAGCACTCGTATCTGAATACTTAACAGATGAAAACTCCCTTGCAAATCAAACTGGACAATATCAAAATACATGTTCCTTTTCATTTACTAATTTTATTCCAGTTATTCCTGGAGCAATCGCATTTCTGGCATAAGAAAATAAGATATGACTTTAGCAGAAAACATGCAACAATAAAATGCTGATTAGAGAAAGACTGCTTAGTCTTAATGGAGCCAGAAACAACTACAGAAGTATACTGTATTGCACACTGTAATTATATTGCTTCTTAAAACCAAGAAGTAACAATATCTCAAAATGAAATATGTACTGTACTATAATAATAGTGAAAGAAAGTAATTTTTCCCCCAATCTAAAAAAAAACCCTAGATAGGCAATCCGCCCAAAGTATTGGTTCACATCAAGTGATAAAACATGTGTCTGAGCACAAATTGGCAAGAGCAGCATAACAGAGTTGTTTATTGAAAGTGAACAAGAGTTTAAGGGATTCCTTTTAGTTTGATTACAAAAAAAAAAGAGCTCATACATAAGAGAACCCTTTTAGAAGAAAATCACTCAGCCTGACAAATTTGATACTTGCAACTCATGTCTTTGACTACAAGCACCACTGCAGCAGGCTTAAACAATCAGTGCTGCAGCCAACCTATCACTAAGCAGTAACAATATTTTCCACCTTACACACGTAGGAAATGGTAACATTCACCTATGCACATCTTATGCACAAAATGCATACTCAGTTTAAATTTTACATCTTTATGTGCAGGAACGCTTTAGGTGGTCAGGTTTCACTCCCTATGTATTTGTTCTCAGCCAAATTGCAGCTTGTCTCAATACATAAAACATGCACATCAGAGATTTATTTTTGTTCTGGCATGTCACGTTGGAGGTAGATTCACTAAGAATGTAAAATATCTAAAGGCAGAAGGGCATCTGTTTTTCAAACTGCATTCATTTCCCCTAGTACTAAAACTAGCCTGAGACCCTTGGAAACAAACCCAAAGGCAATAAACAGAAGTAATTTTCCAGAGATCAAAGGACAAACAAGGATATTATTTTCTCTCTTTTGATCACTGATCTAAAACTAATGGGGTTTTTTTGGGGAAAAAAAAAAGTAAAGCATATTGAGTAATTTAGTGATCAATTAAACATCTTTTCAACAATCTTTTATAGATTATTTGAGCAGTCAGCTTCTCAAAACTACTAGAGTTAGAAAGATTAATGTTCTGGACCACTTGAAAGCTGGCACTCTAATTCTTCTTACAGTATAAGCACTCATTTCCTATCCCGTTAATAGGTGATTGATGCTGAGCTACTCTAAACAAATTCTCTACCATATTATCCAATTAATATTTTCTACAGTTCAGAAATAGATGATTTAAAAGGTGACATAACATGCTTGCAATTCACAAAGCTATGGAAATATTTGTTTATTATTCCCTGAGACATGGCATCAACCTCTTTAAATTTTTGAGTAAGTGAACAGCTGAATGGCCCTACAGCAAGTGTTCTGCTCCGTGTGATTTAGTCATCATTCTGCGTGTAACCACCAATGCATGACAGCAGCAGGCTATGCTCAGCGCATCCAGGTGAATACATGTCACAGAGCACGTGCTGAATTACTGTAGTAGTACAAGTGGACAGAGCAACTGATAGTGATGGGACAGTTGAAGTACTTCTGGAGGTCCCGGGTCAGCTGCAGCAGGTGCTGAGCACCTCCAAGGATGGAGACTCCACAACTACTCCAAACAACCTGCTCCACTGTTAAACCTCCCTCACAGTAAAAAGTTCTTCTTACGTTCAGGTGGTACTTCTGTGTCTCAGTCTGTGCTGAGACAGGGAACAGGCACATCACAAGTGAATTAAAAAAAAAAAAATTCTAATTCATGCCTGCACAAACACGACAGTGTGTGTAAAAGGGAGTTACAATCCCCTTCTCTACTAAAACCCCCTCTTCAGCTTCTAAAACATTTCTAGAAAACAAACTATGCTGGGATGATTGCCTTTATAGCTGTTACATGTTAGAGCAGTGGTAGTTCATTGCAACTGCCAGGACAATGCAATCATCTTCACAAACAGGATCCTTGATGACAAGCTAATAAAATTTCATTTTTATGGCCATGGAAAAAATTCTCAATCATTCTTACATTTCCATACATACAAACAGGAAGACAGTATTCACAACCACAGATATGGGGATGAGATGCTATTAAAACAAGTGTCACTGTTAAGTGGTATTTTTTCCTTGCAGATATGGCATTTTTCTTTCTCACAAATATTCTTTCATTTGTGGGACATTTCTATCTTCTTAGTACCAGAATGAAATATTCACGGTGTGTATGCAATGTCTCAGGAAATCTAGAAGTGTGGTGGGTACTGGTCAAGATCCCAGATAACTTCCTTCCCCTTACCCCCAAGAAAAATCTTCCATATGAACAAATTGAGTGATTTTGCCATTATGTACTTTCAGTCTGGGACTGGTACATAACACAGACAATCTAGAAAGGCCATGACCCACTGGTAAAGGTATTTTTTATTTTCAAGCAGATAATTGCTTTTGACACTGATTTGCTTTTGGGAAAGTAAAGGCAACATGATAATTTTGTTTTAAAAAATGATTCAATGGACAGGTCTGCAACAAGGATTTGTACTGTACCTTCAGTCACAGTGAGCAGCTACCTATCCAGGAGAAGTACAAGATTAATAAAATAATCACCATTTCTGCTCTGCAAAAATAGAGGAGCATTGGCAGTATTTTTCCATTTCCTTTAGTTGCCTACATATTACTTTATCTATAAAAAGAAAATGAGCATCATTTAATGTATGACTGACAGGTGCTACTTGAGAACCTCTATGAGGTGCTAATTGAGAAGGTCTCATGCCCTCAAAGCATCATGTTAATAGTACATTCGTTAACATGAGAGTCTGAGGCTAGTATAAGAATGCAACTACCCCAAAAGGAAGGCAAGAACAGAGGAAGAAAACTTCAGCAAGGGTAAAGAGAGACAGCTGCTGCGGAACTTTTCCTGTTCCCAGTTTTTCAAACATGCATTTTCTTTACACTATACTTAACTTGGACCTGTCATTGCTGTATTCCACAATAATTTGTTTGTTAAGTAGTAAGCTGTTGTGAAAAAAAAACCCAGCACTTTCAACAAGAAAGCAATGAGATACCTACACACAGTACACTTTTGAGTTTGTATTTGTCATTCCAGAAAAAAAGTTACTATCAGCAAGATATCACTTAAGAGTATTCATAAAGGTCACAGAGCATTATCAACACCTGGTCAAATATGCCATTATCCCTGTGCTTCACGATATAAATAAAATATACTAAAGAGATCATAAACACTAGTGAACACAGAAAGCAATGCTGTTCCTGAACGCATCCTCCACATCCTGAGAATCCAGGTCTCTGACCTTCAGAACACAGGCACTGCTTGTCCTAATGTCTATGAATTAATGAACGCCAATCCAAGTGCACAATGCAACTTTCAAGTTCGTCTTTAGCTACCAGTCAGAGGCAAGCCTGTTCTGGAAACTGTACATTCACAGCAGAGAATCCACCTTGGACTCTTACACTGGGGCCTTCACCAAATGACAGAAGACCCAGCTCCTGGGACAAAACACTGGCTTCCTCCTCAATAGGTCAGTCGCAGCCAAAATGCTGTTTCCTTGCAGTATTTATTGCTTGTGAGTTTGTGTAGCAGCAAGAAATCAGGAACAAACAATAACAAGTAAGGAGAAATGTGCACTGATTTTCAATGTGCAACATACTAAATGTATTTTCAACTTCCTAGCCAGCGTTTTTTCCTTGAGAGCAGATTAATATCAATTTCTGCTCCATAGCAATACACATTTCTGTTTTATGACAAGGCTCGCATCCACTTTACAGGACCCTGCCACAGCAGATGACAGAGGACAAACAAGTGGCAAAGGTGATGCTAACGTTTTTCAGCTTCATGGGAGCACCCCAGGAAACACGTCAGGCGCCTGTGGGAGCAGGGAGAGGGTGACACCGCACAGAGCTCTCCCACGCAGCAGGACCCCGCTCCAGATGCTGAATCATAAATACAACGTTGTTGGGTTTTTCTTAATTTACCATGAAGACAAGTATGTGGTTTAAAGGTTAGTGAAGATATTAAAGGGTATCTAGGGAACAGGGAGCCCACAAAGGGGGGCCCTGGTGAACCTGCGCGGTTCACTGCTGGGCAGGGTGACCTGCGCTCACCTCAGAGGGAAACGCGCCCAGCCGGGGCCGAGCTCTGCACAGCCCCCCTAACTCCCGCTGCCCGCGCTCCCTGGGCACGCGTGGCCGGTTCGCCCCGCAGTGCCCGCGTCCCGTCCTGAGGGGTCTCCCAGGGGACCGAGGCCGAGAGTGTGGCTCCGCACCCCTGCGAGGTGGCTCCTGACCCGCCGTCACCCCCAGGCCTCGACCCGGCGCGCAGCGCCTGACGCGCCGCGAGGCCCGGCCCGCGGCGTCCCGCCTGCCCGCCCGCGGCTCTCCGGGCCTTCAGCCACCCGCCTCCACCCCTCACCGGCCAGCTGTGTCACGAAGGCCTCCGCCACCAACGACATGTCGCGGCGGGCGAGCGGACGGTGGCAGGCCGAGGTCACGCAGGGGAACCGGTCGCCGCGCCGGGGGAGCAGCAACTGCATCCGGGGCCTGCCCCGCCCCCGCCGCCCTGGGCGGGGCTCCGCGCCCGCTTGCCCCGCCGGTGCCCGGGGCGGGCAGCAGCGTTTTGGCACGCTCGGAACGGTAAAAAGCGCTTAACGCGTAGAGGAGGGAAAAGATAATGACGCATAAACGGTACTTGGAGCCCCCCTCGCGCGCCGGTTAGCCCAGGCTGAGGAGAACCCCTTTGCGTTCACGTGCCGTGGAAGCGCTGTGAGGTACAGGCGCCCGTCCGGGAAACAGCCGCGGCGGGGCGAACACAAAACCCCAGCCTTTCAGACGGCAGAGAGGAGCCCTGGCGGGCCTCTGTATCGTCACACTGTGCGATGGGTTCTTGGGGTGAGGTTGGGCACGGCTCCCGCCAGCGCCGGGGCTCAGGGAGCGATGGCGTTTGATACTGAGCACACACCAGCTGCCAGCCCCCCCAGCAGCGCGAGCACGGCTGGCTTCTGAAACAGGAGAGACACTCCTGCTTTATTCTAACAGATAGAAAGTGAAGTCAGTGCGCACAGAAGGATAATTGCAGAGCTTCTGCAGCTTTCTTGGCGGTATATGACATGTGAGCAACTTGTGCTGCAGTTCAAAGTCCCTAGTCAGTCACAGGGAACCTCTGCCACTGGTGGAAAGTCAGCTGGACATGCTCCCTGTGACGTGTAGAGGCAATTATCCTAAGGACCTGAAAGATGCAAGTTCAGACTACTTTACATTTCTTTTTAATAAAAGAAACCAAACAAGTGGGCTCTGTGCATCGTTTGGTTTTGGAGGGGTTTGTTTAGTTTGCTTTTAAATTCAACACAGAAAGAGCTGTTGGGAATGCTGTAACCAGCTGTAGGGGTTCCACGGAAAGTTGACTCAAGCCAAGCTCAGTTCTGCCACTCAGCTATGTGAAGCTCTGACACGTGTGAGGGCTTAGTCTCCTCTGAAGATAACAGACATAGCTAAATACAGGTTAGAGCTTGAAAGCAGAAAAGAGACCAACTTCTAACTGCCTAGAAGTGCCACATTAACTGTGAATTAGAATTTTCCCTAACAAACAAAAGCGTTAGTTCTGGCTGTACAGCTTTGTAGTATATTGCTCCCCTGTATTGCTGCAGAACAGTCTACCAGTCAGACCATTTATTTTCTTTACCTTTAAAGCACAAATGATGGGGGAGAGGATGGGGGGCATAAAATGACCTGAATCTGACAGGAGGCTGTTCTGAGAATTTCGTGTGGTTTCTTTACTAACCATACTGAATATCTTCTTTCCAGCATCCTGGTACCAAAATGCTTCCTGAAGTGTCTTGGAGACAATAACTTATAACTAAAGAGACTCAGCAGAGGGTACAGCTGCTATTTCTTTATCCTAAGTTAAGATTCCAGAAGACAAACTCTGCATTTTGAGATTTACTTCTCACCTTTAAACAGCCAGTAATTTCTTAGTCTTGATTCTATAATATAAAGACTATCCAAAGTTTGGAAAAATGCCATAAAGTTAAATCATGCATTGAATATGTAGATTGCAGAGAAGATAGTCATAATAATGTATGGGTAAAGAAATAAGGATCGAGAGGCTCTGTCTCATAATGAAACAAGTCTTTCACTTACAGACTATCTCATTTTATCAAATAGACAGTTTTACTCTGAAAGACAGGTAACTCAATGATATTTCAGTCTTGCAAGATCTTAAATCTTCTAAGTACTAGAAGACATGGAACAAATATAAAAATGCATTAATGTTTGCAAAGTATGTGAAAGTCCTCTGGTGACACTATTCAATCACTAAGCATCTTCATCACATGATAGTGGAAGCTATCAGAGCAGTAGCAAAAGCAGGAGAGCCAGTAAATACATTGGAACAATGGACTGAGAACTGAACACAGTGATGTGGAAGAGGACTGATTACCCTAAAACGCTGAAGAAAGCTACATTTCTAGTTACAGTTGTAAGTTGAATAGCACCACAGTTACAGAAAATGAGCAGTCTTGAGATGTTGAGTGGCTTTGTGTCAGGAGATTACAACAGTCTAAATTATGCTGGTGTCCTATGTGAGGCCTTTAATCACCAACAGCACTTAGAAGGCTAAAAAACACTAGACATGGTGAGAAAGTTGACCTGATAAGGCTGAACATGAACTAGGTATAAGCCACACGCTAGCACCCAATTAAAGAGGAAAGCTTATCTGTAGAGGTCAGGTTGACACAAAGAGCTCATCCCCAGGAACTGAGGCAGATAATGCAAACTATGAGTGGGAACAGAAATCAGAAAGTAATCCAGCAAGTATCAACAAATAGATACCAACAGAAATGAACCAACAAATCCAAACAGCCATAACAGGAGGAAAACTATAGAGCTAAACCCATGCTTCCAACACGTGGCACTACACAGACACTCTTCTCTGGAAGAGGAGTTGGGGGCGCTGGTTTATGTTTCTGCATTCCCAATCCTCCACCCTGCTCCCACTGAAAGGGCTGCTACAGCAGAGCATCATGTATGAAAACCTCCAGGGAGATCTTCAGCAATGATCGATAGTGGCAATGAAACCAACTCCATCACCACCTTCACCTTTATTTGATACGCCTCTCTCCTCCCCCCAGCTCTTTGAGGAAAGGCATCGCTCTTGTGAGCCTGGCTTCCTGCAGAGCCTGCATACGAATCGTTTCTTCAGCTGGCTGCACCATTAACAAATGTCTTTCTGGTAACTTCCATGCCATGGAAAGCTCCCCAGCTTTCACAGATTTCAAAGGCATAACAGCAGGTGCTAGTCCCTCTGATTTCAGTGCAGAGAGAAGGATGCACTTTCAGATAGGATTTCAAGGGAAACCAAAAAGTCAGAATCAGGCTGTCCCTCGGGCTTTGCAGAAAGTCAACCAGAGTAGATCCAGCAGAACAATTACCCCTTAATAAGGGTCTCACCTTACACAAGCATGCCCAAAAGATGGAGTACAGTTTTCTCATAGCCCATGTCTCCCCATGGTCTGTCTTTACGAGGTAAGGTATTAATTGCTAGGGTTAAACTGTCCTCTGGGGAAACAGGACTAGACTGTATATACATAAGCTCCATTTTAAATAGAATGGAATTTGAATAGGGTTAATCTTCTGTCTAGAAAACAAAACAAGACCTTTCATATTAGTTCCCTTAATATTATTCAGACAGCTTTTAACATGCATGCTTAGTTTGTATTTTTTTTTCTTCCATGTTATCATTTAATACAAATATATGGCTACCAATAGTCCATATTTATACTGGCAGCATAAGCCCTTTGCAGATGTAAAAATATTCTTAAGGATTCTAAGAGGAACTGGGAGATAGCAAGAAGACTTTAAGTCTCCTGTATTTATTTTTAAGCAGTTTGTTTTTTAATACATCCACTGTTACTGGCCATTCAAATTACAGTCTAGCTGGCCAAGTGCATGACAGAATATAAGACTTAAAGTGATCAGAAAGCGGAGGCATTTGAATGAGTTTCTCCAAATTTGTGTTGCCCTAGGTATTATGTACAGTTCTCAAGTTCATGACGCACATTGTGGGCTAAGCCCACTTTAAGGTGGATACAGTGGCACTGTGTGCCAAAACACTGATAGCAAGCTTCCTCTTACGAGCAGTGCTGAGGTGGTAGAGGACACTGCAAAGCTGTTCTGTGTTGTGGTTGAATGTTTCTTGGTCCCAAGACAACCAGCGGGGACCACATGCAGCTCGACAGACCTCAGAGCACTTTTTCAACACGTGACTGGGGACCTCTGCCCAAGCTGCTGCTCTCCATTTCCATGGAGCAGGTCTTTAACAAGTCAGGCCTTTCCAAGACACAAGAGGAATGCTGAGAGTCATAGATTCAATTAGAAATGGTTCTCTCTGAAAGAGAGCTGTGCAGAAATTTCACTGCTGAGTGAAACCTCTGAAGACTGCTTGTGTGGTACGGCTGGTGTTTGAGAACAGGCCAAGTAGTAGTGAGAGGCAGCAAACAAACCAGCACTGAAACGCCTGCTTCTCGCCTGGCCCGCGGCCAGGCTGCCCCTCTGGTGTAACTTAGGGCATCCTGGGGGCTGCTCTGCATTATGCTGCCTGTCAGTGTCTTTAAAAAGCCATTATGGCTGCTGGGAATCTCTGCAATGAAGGAAGACTTGAGTAAGTCCTTCCCTGCCAACATATCCAGTGCCAGGCAGCAGCAGGAGGGTGTTTTTAGCACAACTTCATGCCAGAGGTTCTCTGTATACTAAACAGCCTGGCAAACTACACAGAGCAACAGAAACAGATGGATCTGGACTAGTGTGATCAAATGGATCTCACAGGGCACTCAGTATATCTTAGTGTTTGCCTATCAGACGTCTCATGTAATCCACCACACTTCAGTGACATTCATCCCTCAGTGTGAGGAATCATGCCAAAATTGCCCAAGTATGGCCCGAGTTGCAAGTTTCTCAGTCACACACACAGTCCAGGGAGTTTACTGAGGAGGTACCATTTTAGATGAGAACCTGAACTCAAAATTGATGCCAAGGTGTCATCCATGGATCTGCTTTGCACTTCATCAGGAAGCTGGCGTTTATGTCTTGTGGTAGCATCTATGACCGAGTAAGAAGTGAAGTTGATTGTATGTGTACCTTACAATAGATTTTCACTCTATGATGAAATTAATTGCATGTTGCTGACAGTATTTGCTTATTTTCATAATCAGGCAGGTACAAATTTTGGTCTTGTAGTTGTGTAAACAAGTACAAGTTCTAGGAACATGCTTTTATAAAAACATATTAGAGTATTAACACTAACCACTTTGCACTTATGGAAGATACTGCATACTTATTTGACAAATCAATTAATGCTGATGTATCTCCAACAACTCATATGAGGATAGAGAGGTTTTATAGAATTAAGAGTCATAGGAATAGCATTTCTGAAAATAAACAGTATATAAAAGCCATTAGATAAATCATTTTCCTCTCCCTTTCTCACTTACCTCTTCTGTTGCCTTATTTTATTCAGCAGGGTCGGATTTTCAGGGGTGCCAAGTCTCTTAGCACATCTGTCATCCTTGCAGCTGCACTGAGCAGGCATCAAAGCAGTTGTGCAGTAATCCTAGCGTCACTGTTTTACTCACTGGAGGCATTACCAGCCCCCAGGCTCTTGCATATCCCTGTCATTCACAGCAGCTGCTGAGGAAGCTTTCCCCATGCTCTGAAATAGTTCAGATTTTGAAGTCAGATCTGGATCTTCCCAGCTTTACCTAAGCATTCATGCAGGGGCTCCCCAGGTTGGCTGGGTAGAATCCTTATAGCTACAGCCTATTCTACCACTCTCAGCCCAGGGCATTCAGTACATCCATGGGGATAGATAACGTCAACTCATGGTTCAGGATCCAAGTAAGCAGGAACCATAGCCAAGCAAAAAGAACAATTGCCCTGAGCTGAGCTTTAAATAGATTCCCTGAGCTGATGGGCAGTGTGTGGTGGGGATTCCAGGTGGTGCTGGTCAGGCCCATCAATACTTCCAGGACCCTGCCAGTGTCTCAGATACACACAGAGCGTGTTTCTGCACATGGAGCACTGGTTTCCCTGCCTGTGCTACCACACAGGTCTCCACTGCCTTCCCCTACCCTCCCTGCCAAACTGACTCTACCTTTGGCTCCCTCGCAGACAACTAGTGTTAATGGACTGTTTTCATACTTGTCTATTTTTTTATTATTATTAATCTCTGATTGACCAGACACCAATAGAGCATTTTTAAAAAAATAGAATGGATCAAGGCTGCATATTCAAAATGGCACAGATATCAAAATGGAAACCATGACTCCAACTTGCAGTAATAATGGCTGTGAAGGTTCATCTTGATATTTGTATAACTCATACTGCACCAAAATCCTGATTCATCTTGTTAATGAAAGTAAGAATAATTGTTCACAGTTTGCCTGTAAGCACTGGTTAGGCAAGTCTTCTCAAAATCTGAAGATGTTATCTGGAGTATTAAGGAGCTGCAATTGAACTCGGTTTCTGGACAACTGTGGTAAATACTGAGGAGGTTTATTAATTCGTCAGAGCTCCTTGTGAGATGGTCTAAATCCTTCTCTGGAGGCCAGCATAGAAAGAATTAACTTTCTCCTTCCTGTAGAAATGATCACAACTGCCTACCCTGCATGGAGGAAAGAGGCAGCTGTAATGAATTATTTATCTGTAGCACGCTGTAAGAGGGATGTGCTGTGATTAATTGTAGAGCCAGGCAGGAAATGGTTTCCTTGTCCCAAAAGATTTTTGAGATTAAAAATGTGTTGCTGTTCCACTCTGGGATAAAACCAAAACCCCTTTAAAAGATCTTAAAAAGAGAGAGAGCGCAAAACCTACTTACAATAAAAACCCTCATTGGTCATATACGTAGGATGCTCTTGCAACATGAGAGCCCAACAGAAAATGTTAACACGCTAGAAGAAAGTTTGGTAGAGACTTTGTGGGATCCAAACCACCCCATTCAACCTCCATATCCTGGGGGAGTGCCCTAGGGAGGAGACAAACATGCTGGAGCAGGGACATGAAACTTGTTGATCTCATGTGAATGCTGTCTCTGCTGAGTAGGGATAGAGCTTAGCTCTTGACTTTTTGTGCTGTCCATCTTGTTTCAGCAGAAAAGTTGTGATGGGCTGTCCCTGATGGTTCTCGATGGGTTCTCAGTGGGTTCTTGGAGAAGCAATCCATTGTTTATACTGACTTTTCTGCTTTTACAGCTAAATGTTGCAGAGCCTTTATAAGTTTTTGCCTCCAGATGGGAAACTTCCTGTTTTTAAAAAGCTTACATGGAAGTGTTTGGGGCTTTTTTTCCTAATTGTTTCCCCCACTTGTCTCATAAATAAGAAGTTTTTCTCTAGGTTTTTTGTCAACACTTCCAGTTAACATGAAACCTGACCGTACAGGAGTGCTCTGCTATATTTTTAAAGGGAGGCAGAGAATCAATTCACTAGGTATGACACAGCAGAAACTTCAGAAGTTGAACCTACTCCATCTAAAAGCATTGTCTAGTTCCATAAAAAGAACAAGGAAATCTTTGCCATATCTTCATTACAGCTGTAGAAGTTCATACTTGACATAGTTTCTCCCCAGGGTACAACTGTGGTAAGGAAAAAAATTATGCTGACTGAAATAACTTGAATGTATATAGATTAAAAACATATGGGCTTTTTAGTAGTATGAGTTGGTAAGGCTGGGTACCTCCTGAGACTTGTGAAGAGATGTGGCAGACCAGATTGATCTTTTTCCTGGCACCAACAGAAGGACGTGAGAAAAGCGCCAGGTGTCCCCTTTGGTCTTTTTTAAGACCAAGCAGCCAGAAATAAAAAATAGTGCAGGAATGATTTCAGAACATTTTGCAAAGAATATGCACTCAGAAACCTTTTGGACACAGGGACATGGAAAAGAAATGCCTGACTTAAAAATATTTTGAGCCACATGAGCCAGATTCCATTTCTGTGAGTGTGCCAAGAGCACAGGCTAGCTAAATTCCAGCTTCGTCCGGCTAGCAGCCATGTGTAAGCGTGACATCCCCAATCCATTACCTCCTCTCAATTCCCTGAAGGCTGGCAAAAGTTACAAGAGTAATGTTGTTAGGATCTGAAGCCTTCTTAGTCAGATGTTCAGAATTAAATGTTTAGTAAAATGAATGCCTGGGTTTGCCAATATATCTCAGCTCTGGTACTTACACTGACGAGTCAAACGAACAGCCAGTCTGCACTATCGGCAGAGTTAAATGCAGACAAGACCACAGAATCACACAATTACAAAGTTGGAAAAGACCTTTAAGATCATCAAGTCCAACCATTCCCATCCTAAGCTAAACCATATCCCTAAGTACCTGATCTACCCTTTTTTTAAACATATCCAGGGATGGTGACTCAACCCCCTCCCTGAGCAGCCTGTTGCAGGCCCCCACAACTCTTTCAGTAATTTTTTTTTCCTAACATCTAATCTGAACCATTGCAGAACAAGCCCTGAGCCTGACAAACCCAGCAAACGTGAGCAAATGGTGGCACAGCTTGTACATCATGCGGCCACCCGTGAGGCTCAGGCTAGCCTGCGGCTGACAAGGGCTTTAGGAAATGAACTACGGGCTGGCAGTGGCAGCAGATCTGGAGGTCCCTGTCTGGATTTGACCACTGCCGCCAACATCCAGATATGCCATCATCTTTTTATTAAATACCAGGGATTTAAAATTTAGGAAACAAATCTTCAGAAGAACAGGCCAGAGCCATGCTTTTCCAGTTCTTGAAAGCACAGCGGTCTGTCTCTGGCGTGGGTGAGCTCTGATGTGGGTCTTAGCTCAAAAGTGACAGACCACCAGCATCACAGATGACACTGACAACATGCAGACAGGATGCAATGCTTTTTTTCTTTTTTTTTTTTCCTTTTTCGTTCACATTTATTATTA
The DNA here is from genome assembly GCF_964237585.1 of Gallinula chloropus. NCBI lineage: Eukaryota > Metazoa > Chordata > Aves > Gruiformes > Rallidae > Gallinula > Gallinula chloropus. The sequence continues at coordinate 23,936,845 of NC_140090.1, read as the reverse complement.
GCCCCAGAGTTGTGATAGTGCTTTTCTCATGTGGCTCTTGCTGTAGCAATTCACACCTGCAAATTGTCCCAAATCAGATTACTAAATCTATTTGATTTGGTACTGCATTTGAAAAGCAACCAGAAGCTCCAGGTGGTCCATTTCTTAGGTGAGACGTGACATGAAGGGTGTTCCACGGTCCTGTTCCACTTTTTTGAACCGTCTGCCTGGTCGCATTAAAATGTCCCAGTGCTCCCAGTGCTGGTTGCAAGTACAAAATTTTACAAAATCTTGGACCTATTATAAGACATCACCCTGTTGTGTGTGCTGTGTTTTGGGGTCTGCTCTCTCGAGCGTGAGAAAACAGGTTTTGATAACCCACTGATATCATGTACCTACCACACTTCTACTCAGATTAATTTCTAAAGGGAAAGATAGATGGATTTTATCGATAGGCTTTTAACAGCATTTGATAATTATAATTGGATTTGGTACACTTAGATGTTGAAGAAAATGTCACCCCACATAAAAGGTGTAATTTATAAATCCATAAATGTGTGGGGTTTAAAAATAATTATTCTAATATCTATGTTTAACATATGGATCTGATACTAGAGATTGTCAGGATTAGAAACTGTTTCCACTATCTGAACAGTAACTGCACAAAATCTGATCTGAGTAGTCATTAAAAAATTTAGTAGGATTTTTATCTATTTTCAAGTACCACTCTAAACTTTATTGTGTCTAATCTAGCTTACTTGTTGAAGGAACATAAAAAGGGGCATTAGAGATGTAGATTTAGTGTAGTACAACTGTTAAAATGAAGAGTAATGGCTCTTAGGTTCTACTGCTATACTGATGTCACTGAAATCCTATTACTGGGATGGGGGGTGTTTTTCACAGGCTGTATTGGCAGAAGGAATGGTTCCTTTCGCCCAGCAGAAGCAGCTCTCCTGATCCACTGAATCTACACATGGGTGTAATTTCATGCAGGATCAGTGTATTGCAGAAGTCTTGACTCTCCATGTAAGGGCACAATCACCCAGGTCAGGTGTGTTCCCCATGCTGGTGAGTTTAGCCGTCTCACTCAAAGACCAGGGCTACAGGCCAGGCCGTCTGGATTAGGCCTGTTGAACATTTTCATAAGGCATGATTATGCTATCCTGGTTAAAAATGCCTCAGTTTCCAGAATAAACTGAAATTTCCCATGGTGTATTATTTGTAACACTATGATTTCTGATGAAGTGTAGTAAAACGATCTGTTTTCCAGGCGGTGGGAAGTCGGACAGACTGGTAGAGAAGAAACTGCCTATGTATTTGTTCACATATTTGTTTGTTTACTTAAACTGTGTTTTTTCAATCTGCTAATCACCAGGGGCTGTTGCCTTCTGAGGAAACAAAAACACAAGGAAAACAAAATCGTTTATGAAAAGCTCTCTTGTGGGCCAGTGGTCTAAAATTTTTCAGTATGAAGAGAGCCTTGTCCTGCTTACAAATAGTTCTCAGGAGTGGATCTCTATGTGAGATTTTAGCGCTCCATGCAGGCCTAAATTTAAGCCAAGGAAGATTCACGTGTTGCACAGCTGAAGGTTACTTTGTTCACTTGGCTGGTGCTCAAGAACAATGAATGATTTCTGGATAAAGCAGACATAAGACACTGGCTCTGCAAAGTACTTTTTCCTCTATACTGCCCGGAATTATTTGGGGAACATTTTAGAGATATGGATGGGGAGGGGAGTGAATAACAGACGCTCTTACAGTAGAGAGTGTCATTTGGTTCACCTTTCTTTCAACAGAGTTCTTTTCCCCAGACAAAAGACTCCCCTGGTTCACCAACATTAGGAAAAATCACAAAAAATCATGGTCAAGATTGAGTGGGTCACATATACGTATAGATGTATGTAGCCAATAGAAAAGAGTGTGTTTAAACCTCAATCACCTCTTAATAATAAACTGGTAACAGCCATGTCTTATCTGGGGTTTCTCTCCATACCTCTTTCTCCCTGGTCGCCAGGGATTTGCACATGTTCTCAGGATTTCATTGGAATTTAGGCTAACAGAGCGGTGTGGGACAAATCATAAGTATGATTTATTAGCTGTTAGAGACAAGTGCTTGGAACTACAAGGAGGTCTTTCCATTTTGTAATTTTGCCTGCAAAGATTTTTCTTAAAAGAGGCAATAGTCTGTTCTCCTCCACTAATAATCTGTACCATTTTATGCACAAAGCCACCGTTCCAGGTTTTACCAATAAACAGAGGAAATGGCACACTTTTAAAAGGAGATTAAAATGTGGTGATTGGGTTGCATATTTTTGTTTTCTGGCTTACTGCTGGGTTCTTTCATGCTCAAAATAAACCTGTGTACGCAGCACATACCGTAAACCAGAGTGGTTGATTTGACCCTGGGCAAACCCTTCCCTGTGCTGCATTTGCAAGTGGTAACATACTCATTCAGTTCTGCAGGGGAAGCCAGCTATCCAAGCAAGCTTTGGTTCTTACCTAAGCTTGGCTTTCAGAGAGGCATGATTTTCTGCTATCACTTACCTATCCAAAGGATATGAAATCTCTACATTCACACATATTGCTCAGGAACAGTAATTTTACAAGTATTTTTTTCTCCTGCAAAGCCTTCCAAATCAATATTTTTGTTCTGTTTCAGGCAAAATGGGAACACATTAAAAAAATTATTTTGTTTGTATCCCTTAGTAGCCTGTGGCCCTTTCAGCAATAGTCAGTAGGCAAAAATTAATATCTGACTGAAATAGAACACTCTTTCCATGGTTTCTAATGATGTTTGAGGGAAAATAAGGGCAGAAAATAGTATTTTCATAATTTGTGATAAATTATACAGTGGTGGGTATCTACTGAGGCAAGTCTGCAATATTTTGTTCTGATGGTGGCGAGAACTGTGGGTTGTGCTCTTTTGCCTAGCCAAAAACCTGTTTCCAACTGCTAGGCATCAGATTGAATATATGTGAGACATAACTCTTGGGATTAATGTTAAGTGAGTGAATCTTAGACCTTATCTATCATTTATTTGTCTCATGTATGCACCCATGTATATATCACAGGCATTTTTATTTAATTATTCAGGAATTGGCACATGACTTGCATTAACTCCTTCCTCTGAGTATCTTGCTGACAGAACAGTGCAAAGGAGCAATATCTAATCTCCACACAGCTCGAACTGTTCATGAAGAAGAAGGAACCTATTAAACTGTCCCTGTCATGTGAGCAGAAATTACCCTTAATACTAAGTACTAGTTCTTTAGATGGAATATAGTTGTGTTCATACCAGCAAATTGATTCAGACTGCCATAAAAGAGTTGTAAGGTTTCATCTTAATTTGCAAGTAAATCTCTATATATTTAAGCTGTGTCATTTTGATGGATACAGAACTCTGCACTGCTACAAGGCCAGCACATGTATTTATTTATTCAGGAAAATATATGGCATGAAAACATTCATTATAAAAGACTTAGTGTGTTCTAATGGCCTGATCCAGTGCCACCGAATTCAATGGGAATCTTTCTTTCCATGTTGGTAGTGCAGAGGTGTGCCAGCAGTGTGGAAAACGTTGCTCTGGCCTGAAATGCCTAGCACAAATGTCAAAATCATTAGGAAAATAAAAGGCTGACAAAGCCGGCAACCCCAAAGACATGTGAAGAATTTGGAGGCAACTGAAAACACAGCTGTTTTCTAAAGTTTGCATGTGAACCATATGCCCTTAGAAAGATGGGTTATTCCTGCTACATCTCTCTGCTTATTTGTTGCTTAAAAAAACAAGGAGAACTAACAGGATACTTGGTAAAAACGTACCTCAAAAGCAGCTGAAAATAGTTGGTCAGTAGTAGACTTGTCTTTAATATTCAGCTTGCAAAACAGATTTCATTTACTTGAACTTTCATTAGTTTTACCAGATTTTGCTTTATTCAGCCAGTAGTATAAACACTTCTTTGGTGTCATTACTCTAATAAGGAGCCGCAAACCACATATTTGGTTGCTCCTAGTTTCACATGAGTACTTCAGTCCTGAGAATTTTCCAGCGATAAGCCCATACGTCAATCAGCCGGTGGGACATGAACTGTAACACCATATACAAAATAAAAATGTCCCTACATGCATGCACAACCATGAGCCTCTAACTTTATTGTACTTTCCAGGTACGACCAGGATATGATGTGTAAGCAAACACCTCTGTCACGGGAGGCCCCTCAGATGGTTACTGCAGGGGCACCCATCTCCTTGCACATCAGACCTCCTGCCCCTGCCCAGTTATGGGCCTGCAGTCACAGCACCATTCCAGCGTACCTGTGCAGCTTTTGGGAGCATGCCATTTCCCAGGGCTCCCCCAAAACTCTGATGAAGCTGCCATCAGGGGTGGCTTTCCAGTCCCTCCCAAAAAAAAATGTCTTCATAAGAAAGCAGAGGGGCACCTTGGGGAATGTAAGGCAGTACAGAGGATAAGTATCCCCTACATTGTGGGCTTTTTGACTTGAGACATCCATCCTCATCTTCCTTCTGTTTCTTTTGCCCAGAAACCATCCAATGAAGACGGTGTCTGGGGCTGACTTCCATACAGGGACCTAATGCTTTCAGGTCCCTTGAGATCCATCTCCCCTGATGCTGCAATTTGTTCTTTACCTAAAAGTCCAACACCCAGCAGAAATCCAGAGCAAAGACAGAGTTGTCCAAAGTCATTTTGTCCCACAAATAAATGAAAGCACCTTCACGTAAATTCAGATGTCATTCCTCTCTGCATTGCTCTTACGCTTTCCCAGTCACAAGTGGGAAGAGTCTAGATGTGACTCTTTTGTCCACTTTCATACTGTTACTCTATCTCTGGGGAAGAGGAAATCAGGAGAAGTGAGGATCACTGGTGAATTTTGCATTCTATGGAGTAATCAGTTGTTGTCACTCTTTTTGAATGAGCATCCCAAGTGAAAGACCCAGGAATCATCTTTGTCTTCAGCTGGCAGAGGTCTGTGGTCAAACCGGGGCATCTTTCTGCACTTTAACAGCTCTTGAGGTTTTGCCTGTGGTATGATTTGTTGCAAACTGATTTAATATGGTGCATTTTTTTAACCATAAGATACAATCGAGCGTGGGAGAGCTGGGTGATCTGTCTGGCCCTAGATGCTGTAAGAGGCTTTATATCATCTCTCGTCCTTGCCCACACACAAGTGAGAGGTGCTTGGAACTAACAGAGCAGCTTCTGTCCAGTCCTGCGAAGCCCAGAGCCCCTGCAAGGAAAATCCCAGCACCACTGCAGTCTGAATTGGAAGAGGTGCTCCTCCTAAGACTTTATTTCTCTTAAAACTCTTCCCTCACAGTTACTAAACCTATGTTGGATTAAATCAGCTACATCAGGAAAAGAAATGGGAACGAATGAGGAATAAATACAAGCATGAACAGCCTCCTTTTTTGCAGCAATTTTGCGAAGGGTAGGGCAGAAGACAAGGGCACTTTTTTGAAAAGGGGACCTTGGACTCACAGTGGTAGTGGTGACCATCCCTGACCCCTCCCGTAGGGGCCCGATTTCCAGGCTCTCCTCTGCTCTGCTTTCTCGGGGTTTTCCCCCCGTTCTGCATGAACTCTGCCTGAGCCACCGGATCTCTCTTTTTACATGCAAAACGAAGAAGGTGTCGGGAGCTTGGGGAAGGGCCCGTGCACCCTCCGACCGCGGATCCAGGGGAGCTGGCGGAGCTGCTGTCCCCGGGGGGAGCGGCCGTCCCCGTTCGGTCCCAGCTGCACCAGCCGCTGTCTCGGCACGGCCACAAATCGAGCAGCAGCAGCAGCGTTTCGGGCTGGCACCTTTCCCTGAATCCTCGTACACAGAACTGGAATAAGTTGCAATAGGAAAAAAGAGACCAGCGGAACTGCATCGCCGCGGTCCCGCCTGAAAGGACACGTCGGGTGCCCCGCCGGCCGCAGCTTCCAGCCCAGCCCCGACGTCCCGGCAGAGCCCTCCGTGGAGGGCGGCGGGACCTCATGCGGGGCCGCCTGGGGCACCCGAGGGAGCGGCGGGGGCAGCCAGCGCCTCCCGCTCCCGCTTCTTCTGCTTCATGCGGCGGTTCTGGAACCAGACCTTCACCTGGGCGTCGCGGAGGCGCAGCGAGCGGGCCACCTCGAGGCGGCGGGCCCGCGACAGGTACCGGCTGAAGTGAAACTCCTTCTCCAGCTCCGTGAGCTGCCGGGTGCTGAAGCTGGTGCGTGCGGGGCAGAGGGGAGCTTGCCCCCCGCACGGCGCCGCGCCGCCTGAAACGCCGAAAAACACCGCGCTTCAGCGGGGACAGAGAAAAGGAGCGGGGCGGGGGTCGGGACAGGAGAGGGGGCAGAGGGGAGCCGGGATGGGAGCAGCCCCCGCCCGCGCCCTGCCGCCCCACTCACTTCTCCCGGGCGGGCTCCGCTTCGCTCGCATCCACTCGAAGGTGCGGGGGGCCGCCGGGGCCGCCGCCGGGGCCGGGGATCCGGACACGGGGGCGGCCCCGGGGCAGGGTGAAAGGCGCTGCAGCCCCCCACCGCCCGCGCCGGGGCAGACGGGATCCGGCGGTGGCGGGCGGCCGCTCCTGGGGAAGATGGACGTGGCGCAGCCCGGCGGCCCGGCTTCGCGGGACGGCCGGCAGCCGGGACCCGGCGCCGCGGGGGAGACGACCGCGTACGCCGCCGCCGCCCCCGCGCAGGCAGGCTGCGGGAGGGCAGTGGTGCCCAGCCCCAGGAAGGTGCCTTCCCCACGCCGAGGATAGGATGGCTGCGGGGCTCCGCGGCACAGCCCCGGCGGGAAGGCGAGAGGAAAGTACCCCAAATCCATAGCCCGCGGGACAACACCAGCACCCCGCCGGGGCAATAGTGCCCTAATATAGGGCCGGGTGCGGGGCGGCACGTCCCGCCCCGCGGCCAATGGGAGCCCGGCGGGGGGAGCCCGCACCGGGGGTCCCGGGCTCACCTGCCCACCCCTGGCTGCCCAGGGTCGGCGCGGAGCTACGGGTGGGCAGCCCCCCCGAGCCCTCTGCCCCCCCACCCCCCACCCCGGGTCCTGCCGGATCCGCCGCGCGCTTCGGAGCCGCTTGCCCGGAGTTCGGAGGGTGGGTGAGCCAGCGCCTTTCCGCTACCCGGGCTCCCGTCCCAGAGTAGCTCTGCCCCCCTCCCTTTGCCCCGCTGCCGGCCAGGCCCGAGGAGGCTCCCATGGGATTCCACGGAGCCCGTGGGAGCAGCCAAGGGCGCGGCGGACTGCGCAGGCCCCCCCAGGCTGTCCGCATTCGGGAGGGTGGGGGTTGCTGCACCTCGCGGCACTTAATGGTCTTGCTCCATCAGATAAGTGCTCTGCAGCCTCTCAAAACTGAATCCCCGGGCTCACCCCGTTAATGGGCTTTCATTTTTTCCCATGGCTATTCGGCGTTGTTTACTGAGCGTTTGCAGCTGGCAGAGTGCGGCGAGTTGCACTGCCCAGCCAAACCCTCCTCTTGCTTTTCATCCTTACGGAATGGCAGGGGCTAGGAAAAAGTATGATGTGCAGCCTGGACTCCAAAAGTGATTGTCCTTCCCTAAATGGTTCTAAGTGACCCTTGACCACCCAGTCTGAGCTACATATGTGCTTGGTTTGGATAATGATGGGTTTCATCCAAATCGACTAATAACCATGTGTAAGTGCAGTGCAGAGTAGCCAAAGGGTGCACTGGGCAGAGCGTGCTTGAGCTCTGGTGACAGACAAGGAACATGAAGAAGTGCTACATCATGCCACTTTGAATTAGACATGTAACCTTCTTAGAAGCTGGATGTGGACTCAGCTGGGAAGTAAGGGTAGTGCCTTATTGTAAAAAATACATATATATTATTTCTAAATAAAAGCATGAAGTTGCAATGTCTTCATCCAGCATCCAGTGCCTTCCACTCAACAACCCAAAATGCTGTTCAAGCTCTTGGCCAAAGTGCTGTTCGCTGTGGTCAGGAAGAGGCTACAAATTTTGCGAGAACCAGGCATTATGCCAACCACCAAAGGGAAACCAGGATCCTAAAGGAGTAAAAATTCCACCAGGTCTTTTGCCAGTTTCAGAGGGCTGGGCTGGTGGCAGGGAAGGGACCTTGTATCAGCCTCACTTCTTCCCCGGCTCATCCAGCCCATCTGATACAGGGCAACTATTGCAAAGGTTTGTCATACAGATCACTGCTTTAATGTCACTGCTTTAATGTGCTTGGGACTCTGTAAGCCTGGAAACCTGAAGTTAGGTGTCCTCCAGACACAGGTTGTTCACTGTTCTGGGAAGTGCTACCCTCCCGCACTAATAATGGGGTATCACCTGCATTGCCATTTGCAGAGGATGCAGGTGTAAATTAGAACAGTTTAAATCAAATAACCTTGTCAAATCAAAACTTGTCATTTTGAGGGAGGGGTTAAATTCTGGGTGATACAAATTTACTCAGCACACCCTTAGCAATCAGAGCAGTTTGGAAAACATCATCTTCTGACAAAACAGAAGCCTGGGAACACCAGGCTATCTCTTTAGCAGAGAAAGGCTGTTCATGCAGGAGAGCATCTGTGCTCTTCAGTCTCCCCTGCTGTAAAAACTCCTGCCCCCAGTGAAGCAAACAGCACTGGCTCCAGAGGAGGGCTGCTGCTTTACTTGAGTCTTCTGTTTGCAGAACTGGTTTAATTACACCTAAAGCTGTGTTTTGAAGACTCCTAGGAGAGCTGTCCATGTTCACATGAACATACGACCTTTCCATTCCCCCAGATGGATTCTGTTACCAAGTTTCTCCTTTGTTACCTGTTTGTTTTTGCAGGACCGTTCAACTATGAGGACAACAGAAATCAGTGGCTAAACACTGGCAAGGCATCTCTTGTTGCTGCTACAGCTCTTGAGGGGGGATGCAATTTTCTATGCTCCTGAATTTCACAGCATTCAGACTTAAACAGCTAAGTCCAGGTGATGTGAAGTTGAGCAACTGCAACTGTTTTTTTGCAAGAGGTCTAATGGCAAAGGTTCCCTGGAAGTCAACAGACTGAGAAGAAAAGTGCATTTAAAAGAAGAGTGGGAGGAACATGATGCTGTCAAAGGCAATTCAAGAATGGCTGGGAGGTTTAGGGACCCCTGCACAAGTGGTGCAGTGATGGCACGAGTCAGGGGAGCTGCTGAGGCAGAAACTTCCCCTGTGAGAACAATGGACCAAACCAATCCCTATGCCACCACAATTCTGGAAACAAGTGGGCCACCACAAAGCCTGAGACAGCCACTGTGAAATTAAGACATGATGTAGGAACAAGCCCAGCCAAAAAGCCCTGTTGGGTGCAGACACTTGGCAGCAGTGCCCTGGGGAAGCTGCTTGAGTAGCGTGTGTTGAAGGCAATGGCAGCCCTGAGACACAGGGACTACTCTGAGGTTAGGGACTGTTGCCTTTCCTCTCTGGAGCAAGCCTCCACCCTCTGTGCTTGTCACAATAACTAACACACACAGGAGATTCATTCCACAGATCCCTTCCCAGCCCTCGGGAAAATTATGTGGAAGGTCTGATTCAAGCGTGACCTTGTCCTTGCCTCTCTGCTGCCACAACACTGCCAGCCGGGAAGCCGGGAAGAGCTGGTTCTCAGTGGTGTGGGGGGATGTACATCCACAGTGTGGAGACAGACAGGGTGTGGGTGGCCATCCCAAAGAGAGGCAAGCAAACACTGGGGGGTTAAATAGTGGCCGTGTTAGTACAGGCAAACCATCAAAGGCCCCTGGGAGGAAGGCTTTCAGAGAAGGAGGAAAAAGCTCTGGGGAGTTTTATTTTGTTAAAATGTGAATAAAACCAGGGAAGTACAGAGACGCCAGGGCAAAGAAAGGGGATCATCCTGATGCTCTGGGAGAGTGATGCTCAGCTCCAGCACAAGCAGAGCCCTTCCAAGATGGCATGGCACTTTGTGCTCTTCCCAAGGAAGGTGTGTTTCCTTCTGTCATTGGTATTTCCCTGCCATAAATTCCCCTTTCCCAGCTAGAAGCTCCCCTTTCTCAGCTGACCCCTGGGTCAGTTTCACCACACTTGGGTCCTGGACTTCTCCTCTCCCAGTACAAGGGATTAATCACAGAGATCCCCTGCATGAACACAGAGAAGAGGAAAATCTCTCCCTCCTGTAAGGATTTTCCCAGAAGACTGATTCAACACAAGCCCCTGTGCCACCCAATACCCTGTTTCCTGTCCCATGGCTGTCCATTTAATAGGAAGGCAAAATTCTACACATTGGTAACCCAGAAGTATCAAGGTAAGCCATACTGTTGTGTGCCAAACAGAGATGCCAAAGGGTTTGCAGCCAAGATTTCTGCCTTGCCTTGCCTTTCTTACTCCCAAAGATCCTAAAAGGTGGCCCAGGTTCCTTGGAGGGAAGATCGACACTACACACCTCACTTAGCATGGCATTGTCTACCCACTCCCAAAACTTTTGCTGTTGCAAGAAAAACTACACATCAGCAAATAAAAAATTAACCCAAGTGTTCGAATTGTACATTCAGGAGTATTTTTACCCAAGAGACCACCATCCTCCCTAGTACCATCCCATGCTAATTTCATCCAGCTTTGTGCTTACAGTCACAGCAGCTGAGCCTTTTTGGGATCCATCCCACAGCAGTTCAGGGAGCTCTGGGACCCTGAGCTCTGAAGGTAGAGACAAAGGCCCACCTATACTGCCAAGCAGCATCTGCAGAGGCCTTGGGATGTGCAGACACAAACACCTTGTTTTCTCCCCTCTTGCATTACAGCCTTTGTGACTCAAGGGTCTTGATCCCATCTTGCCATGTTCCTCCATGGCTCTCAAGCTCCAGGACTGAGCTCTGCCTCCACTGGCCAGGGTTTCTGGCTGAGTCCCAGCTGGCTCAGGCCCAAGCAGAAGTAGGAGGAACTGCTGTCGAGTGAAAAGCGCTCATCATGTGATTGATGACCCTTAATAGAGCCAGCCCACTCCCTCCCCCACCAGCCCCACTCCCAGCGAAGACCACAGCATGCACACTGCCGCTGCTCACGTGGGAATGGAGAGCCATTGCCTGTTCAGGGATTAACCTGCCTCTCAGTCCAACGGGGCTCTGGTCCAGCCCATCTCATGCCTTTTAAAAGCAGAGGTAGCTGGTTCATCAATACATAACGTCACAGAGTGCCCAGCCAACCACCGCGGCCCTAACTGCCCCAGCAGCACCAGCCCCTTTGTGCTGCCCGCCTGGCTCCAGCTTTTGTTCCCAGGCAGATCTGCGGTGGAGGTGCTGGACACCTGGGCCTCTTTGCCGCACAGCACGCTGCGCCTCTGCTGGGCCGCCATTGTGTGCGGCTGCTGGGCACACACAGCAGGCTGGCACGTAGAAGGATGGTGTCACAACCTGCAGCTCCTTCCCTCTTTCTCCAGCCCCTTCACCCTCTTTTCTCCATAGCCAAGCAGTCCCTTTCATGCCTGGACCTCCCTGCAGGCTGTTTCATAGGGCTTCCTGTGGGGCTGGAGGGGTGCAGGGACCTCAGTGGTGGATCCTGCCTTCACACTTCTTGTCCTGGAGTTCCAATGATCCAGCTGGTTCCCAAGAAAGTCAGGCCTTCTAGTAAGTGCTGGTGGGGTCCCTCTTTCTTAGCCAGCTTCCCCCCTACCTGTCCTTGTCTACTGCATGTGCAGCCAGCTGCCTTCTCTTTACCCATGGACAAGGTGACCTGCAGCCCCAGGTGATACAGGCACAGTCCTGCAGTGGCAGCCATGTGGGGTGCCCTGGAGTCCCTCCCCAGCCTGCACAGTGACCATGGCAGGACCCTGCAATGCTATGCCCAGGGAGTACTTGCTAATGGAGCAGGAGGCAATTGGCTCTTTTCTCCGAGCCCCACACAAGTGGCACCTGCAAGACAGCGGCATCCCTGGGAGCCCCTGACTGTGCCTGCCTAGGTCCCCCTGCCCAGGCACTGATTACCAGGCCCTAGAAAGAGGAACATGGATGGGACCCCCTTCAAAAGAAACAGGGTGCAAAGGGGAAGCTCAGCCCTGCACTGACTGCACAGAGCTAACACAAAGCCTCGCCTCTTTTTTTGCTGTGGGAAAACTGCTACAGCCTCGTTAAAAGGAGCATTACTGTAAGGGCCAGACCAACAAGTGGAGACCCGAAACCCAGTAACCAGAGCAGTAGAACCTGCATGACCTCACTGATGCCTCTCAACCAGCACTGTCAGCAGCTCCCCACCCCAACCACTGCTGCAGCACTGCTGGCATTTAGAAGTCCTGGCTCAGTTATGGGTCTGGAGCAGATGGAGGAAGCAGGGAAGGAAGGGAATGGGTGTTGTGACTCCTATTTGCAAAGAAAGGCAAGGCTAGGATCAGCCCCAGACCTGGCCTTGGCTGATGTTTTAAATGAGTGACCAGAGTTCAGCACATCAGATGCTGTTTCAAAGGAGTCGAGTTCCTATTGAGTGTGAAAGGGGGTTGTTTATAATTTATGGGTTTTAAATGGTGGGCCAAGAAAAAGTCTGGCTTGTGCCAAAGTGTCTCTCTCCTCTAGATTGCTGATGCTTGTACAAACATTGTAAAAATGCCAGCGATCTCGCTAAAGTAACATTACTTCTAATAATTAGGTTATCATCGCGAACTTCTATTGCATTACAAACGAGACGCCGCTGCCAGAGTCACGGAGAAGAAAGTGAATTTATTTACAAGATTTCCCCCTCAAACATACTCCTCCTCCTCCCCCACTGGAAACCAAGTCTGCAAACCCCATCTCTGCAATATGAAAATAATTCAGGGCAGTATGCCTCAGTAACACCATGTTTGTCAGTCAGGGTTCCTCTGAAACCCCCTTCTCCCTCAGATCTGGGGAAGGGCTACCTATGAACGGCCTTTTCTTTCTTAACAGATTTAATGAAGACCTAATAGCGTAAGTCAGAGCAGACACTGTTTGAAGAACAGCCTACAGAGCATGAAGGTTGGAAACACTTGGGAGAAGCACGTTGGGTTACACCAGGGACAGCCCTGCAGAAATGGTGGTGGTGCCTTGCTGTTTCGTAGATAGAAGCAGGTGATGCAAAATTCGTTGTGTTTTAAAGAACACACCAAGAAAAAAACCCTACGTGGACAATTTCAGTCGTGGGTACGCTGATTACAGAAAGTTTTAAAGGTACAAACATATAGATATATTTCTGGAATATTATAGAAATGTAATTCACAAGTGGTGTTTGGCCTTACTTTTTGCCTTGTTTGTGTGTTTTATTTACTCCTAGGTGGAGCATCTCTGACACATTTTGTTTGAAAACTTCCACAGAAAACAATTTTAGGCCTCAAAATGGTTAAAATACGTCTCCGAACAAAGTAGTTTATTCTGTTCTGTTTTGCTTACAGATCTACAACACATATATCCAAATTTGCTTGGGTAAAAGTGAAAGTTAACAAAAGATACACTTCTCAACGTAGCACAACATTGTTAAAATTGCACAGAGGGGGTAATAAAGCCCTAAGTAATATTTTGAATCTTTACTGTCCAGCCAAACACAAATACCAGAAGGCAAGGAAGAAAGCGGGGAGGAGAAAGAAAATAAGAAGAAAAGAAAGATAACTTGCCTGTGCTGACCAGAATTGGAGGAGTTAAAATATTTCTCACAATAGGAATGCCAGGTCCTGTCATTAGAGGATGGAGTAGGAGCTGCAGTGTTTGGCAAAGTGGGAAGTGGCGCGTCAGACGGTTTTGGTGGGGAATACAGGAGTTCGGATTAATCTTTAACTCCACACTTTTAGAAAGAGGTAAGAATAGTCTTCTCGGAGCGACATGTACCGTCAGGAAGAGACTTTAATGACAACGTTTACAAAAGAAGTATGTCTGTAAATCCAGCGAGGGATTCAACACAGCCATGCCACTAGAGAGGAGGAAACATCCTCTCTAGAGCATCGATCCTTTTTTTTTTCCTTTTTATATTCTTTTTTCTGCTTTTTTATTTGTTGTGTTTTTATTTCCCCCACACACACCCGTGTTAGCTGTCCCGTCCTTGTCGTGGCAGAGAGAGGCAGCGGTGCCTCCCTGACGCGGGCAGAGGGGACGGGACCGTCCTCGCCGGGGGGAGCGCGGCGGCACCGCCCGGCCACTGCCCGCACCCCGCCTCGGCGGTTCCCCTTCGGCTGTGTATATATCTGATTGTCAATTTTCTTTCAAAGTTTATTTTTATGAAAAACAAGAGGAAAAGCTCGGGCTTCCAAAGATGTCTAAAAAATTGATTTATGGTTAGTATAAAGACAACAGTATAAATAACAAAGGAGGCGGCAGCTGCTGCGCGGATTGCTATGGAGACCCTAATGAAATTAGCACTATCAGAGGGTTTCTAATTTTTTTTTTTTTTTTGCGTTCTAAGCTTCTAATTTCTTTCCTATTTCAGATAGCCAGAGTGTAATTAGAAAGGGGGGAAAAGGAAAATAAAAATAAAATAAAATAGCCCACCAAAATAATAATATATGCGATAGATACCCAGTCAATAAATAAATGTTAACCTCACCGAGGTTTCGGTATGCAGGATTTGCTCTGAAACAAGATGGCCCAGCGCCCCGCTTTGTAGTTCGCCTCCTCAAAGCGGCTTCCCGGCCGAGCCAGCTGCCAGCCAAGTCACCGAGGCGCTGGAGTGGGGCCAGCCGGTTAGAAATAAATACTTTAAAAATACTTTCGATAATTACTTTTTTTTTTTTCAAAGTGTAACGGCTCTTTGCGTGACGCCACAGTTTGTTTTACTCTAATAATGACTTACGACTTGCTGTCTTAATTATTCCTTACATAAACTACAAACACCAGCCACTGTTACAACTGTTCAAGACTACTCTCTCAACTAGCTCAGACCGAATATACTAAATAGGTGAAATGTAAGTCACCACGGACCTGAATCGCTCTCCCGAAGTATTGGTGAAGAAACTCTACAAATACCCACATAAATACATTAAGACGAGGATAAATAATCAGTGATACAAAAATGTCTCGCTTAAAATAATAAATACGTATCATTTAGTCCGATGCGATCCTTACGTTACGGAAGAATCCATAAATTAACTTCTCTGAAATAAGCTTACGCACGGGCGAGTTCCCACCGCTCACGACTGGTCTAAAACACCTCAGCATGACGCGCTGCTAACACTACGGCATCTCTAAGACTTACCTTCAAGTACATCATTACCATCTTATCAGTCCCTCGGTTTGCAGTATATTGCACTGTCATGCTTAAAACAGCTCTAAGAGAAAGGCTCTTGCTCACGGACCTACTCGGGGCTGCGGAAGAAAGAAGGGAGCTGCTAGGGGAGACAAATCCACTAATACTGTTGGCACTCGAGAGCAAAGTAACACTGTCCCGTCAGAAAAGTGAGGTAATTGAGAGGGGAGCGGGCTCCGCCGGCCGCCGCCCCGCTACAGATGCGTGAGCTTGGGCGCCTCCTGCATCCGTCCCTGAGAGGTGTGGTGAGAGGTGAGGTCCGTGTAGGTGGGGTGGGGGTCGCAAGGTCCGTGGTGGTGGCCGCCGGGGATCTGGGCGGCGCAGCTGTAGTCCACGCTGGCGGAGGAGGGGTGCTGCAGGTGCCCCAGGTTGAACATGGGGCCCGATGCCGGCATCGAGTCCACGAAGTTGCCCCCCACGTAGACGGGGCTGCCCTGCAGGCTGGGATTGGCGAAGCCGCCGCCGCCGCTCTGCATGGGGTGGGGGTCGTACTCCGCGCCCGCGTAGCGCTTCTGTTGCGGCAGGCAGCTGCTCAGCGGCGCCGTGTAGGCGGCCAGCCCGTACATGCTCTGCTGGGATTTGGCGAAGGAGGTGGGCGAGGGCGCGTCGTAGCTGAGGCTGTTGACGCTGGGGAGCTGGCTGGAGTAGCCGACGTGGTTTGGGCCGCTTAGGGGGGGGCTGCGGTCCGGGGACTGTCCGACGGGGGAGTGCATGATGCCTTTGGCTTTCTGGTCCTTTTTGTACTTCATCCGGCGGTTCTGGAACCAGATCTTGATCTGCCGCTCGGTCAGGTTGAGCAGGTTGGCCATCTCCACCCGGCGCGGCCGGCACAGGTAGCGGTTGAAATGAAACTCCTTCTCCAGCTCCACCAACTGCGCGCTGGTGTAGGCTGTGCGCACCCGCTTGGAGGCCGGCCCGGGGGGGCTCTTGTCCTCGCAGCTCTCTCCTGCGGGGAAGAGGCACAAAGAGCCGTTGGTCCCCCCCGTAAGTCCCCTGGGGTCCCCCGCAGCCCCGTCGCCCCCTCCCGCTCTGCCGACGCCCGGAGAGGGAGCGCATGGGGGCCTGGGGCGGCTTCCCACCCCTCTCTGCCCAGCATACACCTCCACCACCCCCGCAGTTGCCTCCCCCCAGGGGCCCCCAGCTGCCGCCCGTCCAGGCACCGCCGGGACCAGTCAGGGCCGCGCCCGCTACTGCTAGGCTGGCAGGGGGAGCAGGGCGAGAGCCCCCAGCCTGCCCCACCTGCAGCGCCTGGCAGAGCTGGCACCACACGGCCGGGGGAGGGGGCCGTGGCGGCTGGAAGAGTAGGGGACAAGGCGCAGGGACAGGGGGCTCAGCCCGAGCTTTTAGCCCGAGGAGCTCAGCCCGGGTCCTCAGGTGGTCAATAGGCCGAGGCGGGGGGGGTTATGTCGGGCTACCTGAGGGGGCGCAGGTGCTTTTCTGCTTGGAGTTCTGCCGGGACTCCTTCATCCAGGGGAATATCTGCTTGCTGAGGGTGGCGTTGGCCGATCCCGAGGAATTGGGACCCCCCTTGGCTTTTTTCGGAGGGGGTGCGCTGGGAGGGGGGTTGGGCGGGGAGGAGGGCGGCAGCGCCGGGGGCTGTTGCTCGCCGATGCCCGGGGGCTGACTGCCTCCGGGGCCACCCCCGGCCGTCCGCATGCAGCTGCCGCTCAGCTCGCTGCCCTTGTGGGCCGCAGCGCGGCCGGGCGCCGAGCCCTGGACGGAGCAGGCAGAGCCGGGGTACTCGCCGTCCAGTCCGGCCTGGCCGTAGGGCTGATGGGCCGCGCCGTAGGGGTAGGCGTCGGCCTTGCTGTAGGTGTAGCCCCCGAAGAGCCCCGCGTTGTCGTAGTAGGCGGCTTTCTGCATCCTCCGCTCTGCGATCGCCGAGGCCCGCGGCCCCCGCTCAAATAACATTGACCGCTGCCTCGCTCCTCACGTCGTCGGCCCGGGCCACTCGCAGCCACCTGGGGAGGGGGACAGCGGGGACACAAAAGAGAGCTTCAGTGGGGACGCTGGGTGGGAGCGGGTGGGCCAGGAGCGAAGGAACGGGGAGAGAGCACGGTACATCAGGGAGGGACCGGGAGGCGTCAAGGAAGGAGCAGGTAACACCAGAGGCGGACCAAGGGACACTGGAGAAGGAGCAGGAGATATACAGGAAAGGACAGGAGACGCCAGAGAAGAAGCAGGGGGCATCAAAGACGAAGCAAGGGATAGCAGGGAAGGCAAAGGGGACACCAGAGAAGGACCAGAGTTGCCAGGAAGGGAGCAAGGGGCGCAAGGGAAAGAGCAAGAGACACCGGGCAGGAGCTGGGGCATGTTGGGGCACAGAGAGTAGGGCACGCTAGGGAAGGGCCAGGGGACAGCAAGCAAGGATCCACCCGAGAGCGACGGTGGTGGGGGGAACGGGGACACATCAGCCAGGCTTCTTAGAGGCCACTTCTTGAGGCATTTTGGGGGATGCTTGGTGAGCAAGGCGAGGCCGCACCGGGTGGTGTCCCCGAGGACCCCGCCGCCCAACTCAGCGCAGAGCCCCCCGCGCCCCCCGCCCAGCGCGCGTGCGCACGGCTGCGCGCAGCTGACATGATGGATGGAGCCCGGGCTGCGGCCGGGCAGAGGCAGAAAGATCCCATCCCCTTTGTAAACCGGCCTCCTTCTTTCCCCCGGATTCCTCTGGAGTTAAAGTGTAACCGGCGCCATTCACTCCCTTCACTTTGCACTATAAAGGAAGTCGCAGGTCAGCTCCCCTATTTTAATTCTGCCGTGAATTAAATTCCCTCACCCAACATTTCTCGCCCCTTTTATTTGTCGCCAGGAGAAAGAACCTGAGACATCGGAGAACATGGTTTTTTTAGGGGGGTTCTCTTCTTTTTCCAGCCTGCAAACTTTGGGCGCTGCCCTCCCCGCCCCCGATTAGGCCGCTCAGACCGAAGCGCTCCGTCCCCTTAGGGCAGATGTTTTGGGGCAGAGTGGTGTTACCTTTCCCCTTGCTGCTCCCGAAACTTCTCTGGGCTTGTTGCAAGATAGAAATTCGCCTGCAATTTTGTTGCGGGTTTTTAACACCCCCTGTTCTTACTTTTCTTGTTGGAGAGAGGTTTCCTCAGATATTTTTTAGTAATTTGGTAAATTAGCACATACTTAACCTGAGAATAGAAGTCTGTGACTCAACGTATCTGAAGAGTTCGTTATATTTCTTCAGGGTTTAAGCCTATTAACATACCAGAGAGGAGTAGCTAAAATTTTTTTAACAGTGTCCGATAATCATCATTCTCCAAACTATACTTTAGCAGTACTACCGGAGCAGTGCGGTTTCTCCTGCATCAATTGGTACGGCCAGCTACTGCTGATTTCTTCTCTAAAATGCACCGGGAGACACGTCCGTGTAACCCAGAATAACCTCAGCGAGCGGCGATCCGCGGCCGCTCTCGGCCGTTTATCTCCCGTCACAAACCGCCGCCGTCCTTTTCTTCCCCGAACAAAAGCCCGGGATGATCTGCGAAGCTGGTGAAAACAGGAAAAGAGCTGTTTTCCTCTGCTAGGAAATTTTAGATTTAAAATGCCCGTGGAAAAGGGCGGTGGCGGATCAGATGGGTTTGAGGACACTGTGACAATCTTGACGAGTCCTGAATGTATTTTTGTGCGAAATAACTGTCGCTCGTTTTCCAATTCTATCATCTACGTTTTCGGGAGAGGTCTGGACTGAGGACTTTTGTTAGCAGAACAGCGCCTTAAGCGTAGGCTTTTATGTGCCTTGTAAAATATAGTTCCCAAAAGAATACGCAGAATCTTAAGAAAGAATATTGCTGTTAAGCTGTTAAAAGCCTTATTTCTTTTCTGAAATACCAACTGCTTGTGAACTCTGCTTGAACCTAAAAAGGAGGCTATGGGCCATAAATCACATGGACAATGCTCAACTGTTTGGTGGCTCATCTTTAGATCTTAAAAAGAGAGAGAGGGAGAGAAAGAGAGAGACCTTTCCAGGTTTTGATTTTCCACGAGTGCAAGGCCTGGGGTGATGTTTTTATAGGGTAACACCAAAACAGGGCCTCAACACTTGGTGGTTTGGCCAGAAACAGCCTCCAGGAAAAAAAAAATATAAAGAAAAAAAGAAAAGGAAAGAAAGAAAAAAAAAGAAGTAAGTGACATCCAAATGGTGAGGCCGAGCTGTAGGAGGTGGGCTCGGAGGCACCGACGGTAGGAAACCGCCAAGTATCCATGTCTGTGTTTCAGATTTCCCTTCCTCCTCTCCAGAAAGGTTAACCTCATCTGAACTGTTAGGCGTTGCGCACCATAATGGGGATCTTTGTTCCTCCAATGGTTCCAGCGCCTTTGGAGGTTACCGACCCCCTCTCGGCTCTATCTGGGGAGCAGCCCGGACCCCACGGATCCACCCTGCCCGTGTGCGCTAAGCGCAGCCGGCCTACGCTGACAACAGGCCCGGCACTGCCAGCCACTTTCCCCCCCGACATTTTCATATTAAGCAGTTCTCTACTAAAACTTCCACTACACTTAATTCTGCTTAGGATCAATATCTAATATGATACCGAATAAATAAGAGGCGGTGAGAGCGGCCAGCGGAGCGGTTATTAAAGCAGCCGGAGCTCTCAGGGTGCATATCAATGCACCTGTCATTGCGGTTTGTAACAAAATTTATGACTGCTAGCGCCGTGGCAGTAAACGCTCCGGCCAGGAATGAAAAGGAAAACACTTCCCAAGCCCCGGCACTTTCAGAAGTGCAAAGCAGCCGGCGCGTAGGAGGGAGCCCGGCAAAAGAATCCCCCGCTCGGCACGTTTCCCGGCCGCCGGCCCTGGGCAGCCCCGTATATAAGGAAAGCGCTGGAGCCACGGCCGGACCCGGCCGCCGCGCCGGACCACGGGCAGAGGAGCCGGGCGATGGGAAACTTCTGCCCCGGGCGGGCGGCTGAGCACCCACCGCTGGGGCCGAGCCTGAGCCGCGGGAGGGATGAAAGGGTGTCCTCGTCTTTTGGGGGGCCGCGAACAGAGGAGCCGGGGGGGTGGGGGATGGTGTCTATGTCCTTACACCAGCTACAGAGGCCCCCGCACCCCTCCCCGGGGAGCCAACCGCTCCCCCCCCAGCTGAGTCCAGGCTTTGGCTGCTGCCCAGCCGGACTCGGCTCCCTCTGACCGCGGACTCCTTTCAGGGGGCTTTCTGCGGGCTGTTATTGATTTGGCGTTGAGGGCTGCTGCACGCCCCGAGCGTCTGCGGCGCCGGGCTCAGACGTGCAGCGCTTCCCCGCTCGATGGACCGGAGGCCGGGCCCGGGCTTCGCTCCCTGCGAAGGGCCTGTCGTGCTGGGGGAGCGAGAGACGGATGGAAAAGGAAATTTAAAGAACTCACCACACTTATGTTTTTTCTTGATTTTTGACTTTAACTGTGTGGGTAGGATCTTCAGGTTCCTTTGGATAATCCGTGGGCACGGACCTGCAACAAAAGTGAGAACTTTCAGCGGAAACTGCTTTGTTTTGGACTTTCTTCCTTAGGACTTTGTTAATAAATGCACCTCTCGTCGCCAGCCCCTCACCGTGTCTCTCCGTCCGCGTCAGATCTTTTACCAGACAAAGGGCAGATGCATCTCTTCCTTTATTAATAGCGCTTTGAGAGAGGCGGGGAGCAAAGAAACGAGCAAAATACCCCTGCTGCGGGTCGGACCCGGGCAGGGCGGCCTGCGGCAGCCGCTGCACCGGCCCCCGCGCACCGGCCGCGGAGCCGCGCCTGCCTCGCCCAGCCCGGGCCGAGGCGCAGAGAAGTGGCGCACGGGGGAACGGGAACGCCATCGCAGAGAAGCTGCCGTCACCCCCGTCGGTAGCAGCCACCGCAGCCGCCGCCCGCACTCACGGCCCATGGAGCGCTCCGCAGGAGCGAAGCTAGTGCGCGTCTCGGTCTCTTCCTCTCCCACCCCTCAGTTAAGACAGAGAAAGAGATAAGCGAAGAAACCCCAGCGCTGAAAATACGCCGCAAATATTAGCAGCTCGAAACGAGCGTTTTGCGTTTGGCTGTGTAACATGTCGACTCAGGACTATAAGAACTTCAGAGTGCCAGAAAATCCCCCACAAAGAAGCCCAGGTCATTATGAAGACGATATCTAGCCACCATAAGCCTTTGAAATGACCTTTGGCTCGTATAGCAATAACTCACCACTTAATGAACAACCAACGGAAGCGCCTCCAATAGCTCACAACACAACAGACCTTACAACTTTCCACCAAGTCTTCTCTCTCCCTACCCAAACTCAGTAGGATGCAACATTACCCCTCCAAATCACCTTAATTTATGCTGGCAAACTGGAGTTAGGGAAGTAGAGCCTCATGATTACACATGATGCTCTCTCAGGTTCTCGGCCCGGGCCTGTCCTGGTAACGTCTTATATAATATATTCACGTGGGCGTATGTCAACTTTAAGTGCTTTATTTTTTTTAAAGAGAGTTCATTAGAAATAGCACTTTACAGGGTGTATGAAGGCAGCGTAACTTGGGTTGCACCTTAGCCCCTGAGCGGAAAGATCATAATATTGCAAACCGAGTCATTGTTAGCAGCTGTTGATTAACACGGTAAGTTTTCATTTTGTGACTAATTAATTATCTACGTCTCATCCCTTTCTGAAACAGCTCCTCAGCCTCACAAGCGATAGCCTTCTTGTTCTAGATATGCTTTATTTGGTGAGAGCTTGGCCAAATACCGAAATTGCCACGGCCACAGGAATAGCCCCCAAAGTTTGTACTGCTGAGAGGGGAGTCCGGGCACACCGGGCTTGCTCTCTGCTCCCAGCGCCGCTCCTGTAGAGCCGACCTCGGAGAAGAAGTTGCCAGAGCTAAACCCAAGCAAATCTTTAGAATTATTCAGGCGTGGGCCCAATATAGGTATTATTGAAATTTTAGGTGAAGTTATAAGTGAGTGCTTCCATCGAGCCAAATGAAATGCTGCTTGCAGTAATTGGATTCAGCTGACTAACTTGGCAGGCCAGCAGCTTGGAGGCATACAGCTAAGAAAAATGTTCACTGCCTCTAACTTCTGATCGAGCAGAGCAACGTGCGACAGAAGGAGAAGGGGGGGAAAAACCTCAAACAAACAAACAAACAAAACCCCACCACATCCCAAGTTTCCCTCCTTCCCCTCAGCTCCCTGTCCCGCGGGGCACCTCGGCCCCCGCGGAGGGTTTGCCGGGTGACTCGGAGCGGGCAGGGTCCGGCACAACCTTACGCACTGTCCTGCTCGCCAGCACAAAGCTGGGCTTTACCCGGGAGTCTCCAATAAACACAACCCGCGAGTTCACCCGGGCTCCAGATAGGCCACAAGTCAGTGGGAAGAGGCGCTCCGGGGAGAACCGGGCTGGTTGCAACAGCCCAAGGGGGAGCTGAGCTGCAAATATATGCGGGAGGCTGTGTGGCCGCTTCCAGCCCCCCAGTCCGCCCAGAGCGGCACCGGTGTCGTCCCCCCTCGTGCCCCCCCCCCCCCCCCCCCGACACCTTCCTACAGCCTTATTGATCAAACCGCACAAATGCAGGGCAAGAAACTTCTCTGCAGATAAATATCAAGCCGTGCTTCAAGCAGCGTATGCAACTCGAAGGCATGAGCATACCGGTAATAACAACACTAAAACATCTGGGGGAGGAAAACAACAGCCACTGAGGAACATGAATGCGCGGGCGAGGGGAAAAGGCACGGGAAGACACTTGGCAGGAGTATTTCAGAGATCCTATGTAGGGGCTACATTACCGATAAGCCTATTTTGAATTGCCCTTTACAAATCAACACGGCTACCCCCTGCTCGGCTATCCACGGCAACGCATTAACGTGATGCTCAATCTTACTTTGGCAACGGGAGCGTCTAACAAAGTTGTCTCTTCCCTCGTTTCTCTGCTTATTTGTAATTCCCTTCCGGAAACCACGGAAAATTTGGAACAGGATAGGGATAAATATCTGCCCCTGGCAGCTGAGGAGACCACTTTTTATTTAAAGAGCATAATAAAAACAAGATACAGCTTAAAACGTTCAAGGAGGTGGAGACCGCTCCATGCGTTTGCAGCCTTTATGGGCAGAGATTGCAAACAAATTTCAGACAGTCCCTGAGCAAAGGCGATAATGCAGCCCCTGTGGTTAAAGGTCCCATTTTGACATGCAGTTGCTTACCTGTGTATCAATTTATCATAAACCTGGGCTCCTTACTTTTCAGGATCTGCTCTTGCAGTTCTTAGAATATATCCTTCACCCTTTGTCTGCAGACAATACTCTCCTAAACCTGATCTTGCGGTTTTACAGACATTTCCATACACCAGAATTCCCGATAGAACGAAAACAGGCTCAGGCTCAACTACCAATAAAAAAGAGCGAGTGGAAATCGGAATTTGCTGGGATTTAAAAAAAAAAAAAAAAAAAAGGAAAAAAAGAAAGGCAGAGAAAAAAATCATCAACACACAACCCTTTGGCCACCAGCCTCCTGGAACCCAAGGCAGCAATTGGCCGGCTCGTGGTTTGTTTTGGTTTTAAATCGTGCGGCCATTGATGAATTTTGGGGAAGAGCTGGAGAAGCCCCTTTATAATCAGAAATATAGGCACTGCCTTAAAATACAGGAATATTCGTCCACGTGATCGCAGGAGCCGCTCGCCGGGGCCGAGGCTGGCGCGCTCCCCGCGGCCGCCCGCGCCCCCGCGCAGCAGGGCTGCTGCGCCGGGCCCCGCGGGGCAGGACGACCCCCGCGCTCCGCGCACCGCGCACCGGCCCGACGGACCGACCGCGATGCCGAGCCCCGCTTTCCTCCCGCAGAGCTCCGCACCGTACCACACCGCTCCGCGGCGCTTGGGCCCGCACTTACGCGCCCCGCGGGGGCCGGCGGAGCTGGGGAAAAGGTGAATTCCGCGGGATGATCCCAGAGAGCAGAAATTCCCGGCGGAGAAAGAAGAGGTATTTGGGACAGGGTGCAGCCGAGAGTCTGCGCCGAGGTCAGCTCCGCAGTAGCGCTGCACCGGCGGAGCGGCGCTGGGGCTCAATGGTGCGCGCGAATTTTTGCTTTCTCCTTCTCCGTGCCGGGAAGATGCGGGGCAGCGGGGACTACCCCTGTCTGGAGGCTACAGAAGCGTTGGGGGGAAAAAAAAAAGCACCAAACTCATGACATTTGTGCGTGTGTGTATCTGCCCGGAGCCTGCCTCCCCTCTCTGTATGTATGAAGAGACATAGAGCAAGCCCGACGTATATCCGTCATGTGTGCCCACAAAGCTCCCCAACAATTCCAGTTCGGCAGGAAAAAAAAAATTATATTAGCTCCTCTGTTTGATTTTTCTAACATATCTGTAGCTATAAATACACCACACCTAATCTAACATCTGCTGTGATTTCATTACCATCCAAAGCATGGGGATGTGACAGTAACGTATTACCTTACAATACTAACCGTAAGTGCATTGTAACATTTATCTAAATTACATTGCTTTTCCTGACTTTGCAAACCAGTTATAAAAAGATTGGAGTCCAGTGATGGAAACATAAGTTCAATGTAAATTATTGTGTACGGCTTCGGATTTATAATCCTATATTTCTTCGAAATGATGCACTTAAATCTCGCCTCAAGTAAGAGGTAATGGTTCTTTATATCCTTTTCCGCCAGCCATATATTTCGGCATCTGGGTAGTTTTGCAGAGCCCCCCGCGCTCGCGTGTCTGTGTGTACACACAGCAACCCCTACACGCACAGCGTGTTCCGCATACTTGTGTACATACACACAAAGCCGAACATAATTCCGGCCGCCGTTTAGACATTTTGGATGAAGGAGAGGTCTTTTCGCTTCCTACACAAAAGTGCGAAGGAAAAGTTGGGCGCCAGTGGAGCAAAGACACGAGGAAGATTCAGAAGAAAATGCCTTTTCGGAGGGCGGTTCAGAACCCCCTGGAAAAAGCCCCGCAGCACTCGGGTGTCTTTCCAGAGGCTAGGGCTTAAAAAAAAAAAAAAAAAAAAGAGAGAGAGAGAGAGAGAGTGGGGACAAAAAAAAGGAAGAGGCGAAATTTAATGCGAAAATGGAGGACGGCTGAAAGAAAGGAGCACTTTCGCCACTGCCACCAGAATTAAGACATCGTAAAGGAGACTGAAAAAGTATTAAGGAAATGTTAATCCTTTGGCTGGTGGGACTCCAGCTTTGCGTGAATTTGTCTCCAGTAAAGGATCTAAGACTTCTTCAATCGGAGCATATGTTCATAGAGCAATAAAACAGAAAGATTTACAGTCTCCGCCCGCCCCCCAGCAGCCTCGCACCCTTTCAGGAATTACTTATGATGATTTATAACAACAACTCCGGCAATTGTCAAACTGATAAAATAGCCCGGGCTATATGCGGGAATAAACGCTCTTATGAAAGGGCTGCGATTTATGTTCGGGTCCATTTTACTGCGTGTCTTGGTGGAGTTTGGTTTCTTTCCCGGACCAACAGGATAATATAAAACTTCATTGATAAAAATGTAGGAGTTCTCGTGAAGTAGCAAATCTGTTCCTTAGTCACTACCAAAGCACATAAACATTTGTCATGTTTGAATAATTGAATTAATGTGTTATTGTTTGAATGTATAATTCATAACATAGGAAACTTTGTCTCTGTCCTGCCACCGAAACGGAAGTAATAAAAAGCTACAATCTAGGCGTTTTCAGAAATGACTCCGGCAAGGAATAAAAAAGAATATCCTGTTTGCAGAAAGTATTTCCAGCTGACTCTGGGATTTCAGAGCGAAATCTCAGCCTCGTTGTCCATATCCTATGGAGTTTATACACCGTGGCTTTGTATAAAAACACAAATCCGATTTCCCCCTAGTCCGGGCTATTGATCGGGGGCTTAAAAGGCGGCGTGCCCACTTCGGGGGCTGGATGCGCCCGAGCTGCTCCGCGACCCCTCGCCGGGCGGAGGGTCTCGGGCAGAGACGGGCGGCGGCCGGGGCAGGAGCGGGCAAGGCGGCCGGGGGAGCGGGGCCGGGGGCGGCCGGCCGGCCTTTGTGCGGGCGGCGGGGGGGAAGGCGCGCTGGGCGCTGGCTCAGGCCCCGCCGCAACCCCGCTGTCAAGAGGCATGGCAAAATTTACGACCTCTCTTGCAAAGGAGCCGAGGGCCTTTCTCCGCCGGTCGGACCGAGCAGCGGCTGCCTTGACAGCCGCATTGTTCCTTCCGCGCCGCTCCGCGCCTCCCCGCGCTGCCGGCCGCGGTCAGCGCCGCCGCCCCGGGTGGCGGTCAGCCTGCCTCCTCCGCGGGGCTCCGCGGGGCTCCGCGCTCGCCCTCTTCCCCCCGCTCCCTGGGAAGCAAAGGTCACCGCTTGCGCCCGGTCCGGCTCCCGGGCGCTGCCGAGCTGGAAATCAGGAAGCAGCGTGCCCTATTTGTCAAGCGTTTGACAGCTGAGTTCATTAAGGCTTAAATAAGAAGGAATAAAAGTAAAAAATGTTTACGTACCAGGCGTCTCTCTTCCGGCAGCTACCAAAGAGCTAGGTGTGCAGAGAGAGGGACTGCACCCTTTGTATATTATATTCTTGGGATCTCTTCAGTTTTCAAGTCTGATAGAGTCCTTTGCTTGGCAGATTAATGACGACTCCGTGTTTCTTAAGGGACGTGCTGAATTAATTATTTCGCAAATCACGTGGTCAGGACTTGTAGAAATCTATTCTTATCATCTTCCTTGCACTTTGAAATTCTGCCTGTTATGACTGTTCCTAGCAAGATTATTTTGGTCTCTAGGCTTGGGGGTGGGGGGAGGTGAGGGGGAAGGAAAAAAAAATCAGGGGAAAGGGCTAACAAACATGGCCGTTGGAAGCGGTGTGGCTCTGCACTGAGAGGTCCCTATTTACTGTACTGTACAGTGAGTGGGGTTTGCTATTGACTCTGCCTTTCCTCTTCATTCTTACCTTAACGACTAGTGGTGATATAATATACAGAACTGTATTGATGTATCGGGAGTAACAGGAGGAGCCATTAAACAGGAGAGAGAGAAAGTATAATCAGAAAATGTGTCTAGATATTTAAACTTAGCGAACGTGTGCTTAGAAACGCAACACACCCCCTCCCCTCCGCGCAATCCAGGCAGAGAGGGCACATGCCTCACTGTGCTCCACGCTCCTTCCCCGGGCCGAGCAAGACATTGTCTTTTTGGACTCGTGCCTTGACCACGCTCCAGGAGAGGACAAGTCCTCAGTGACAAACACTTATGACAAAAATAATGCAATCAACTTGTCCTGGCCAGAGGTATGTGCTGTTGCCTGAGGTGCTTACGCTGGGGAGAGAGAAAGGGGGAAAAAAAAGAAAGAAGAAAATGGTGTTTGCCTGAGAATCACGTGAAAGTTTAAACTCTCCAAGTTTGTGTTTTCTTATGTTCTTTTATTTGTGTCGGCTGGAAAAGTGAAGCTTACTGCTGAGAGAAAGCTACTCTGTCAATTTCACGTTTCCATTCCTTCTCTCTCTCTCTCTCTCTCTTTTTTTTCCCCCTTCCCAAATTGATTCCTTCCAGGGCTCACCTAAAAGGCACACATCTGTGTGGGGATCGAGGTGACTTCAGGTGTGGCTCCTTGCCTCCTACCACATATGCATAAGTCCGGGAGTCATTCTAGGAGGGCTTGTTAAATGCAAAGCAGTAGCAAATGGATGACAGGCACTTTTAACTGGAGCCTAAATGTAAATATAGACTCCAGCTTGGCCTAGAGTCACACCATTATGGTTGGGGTAATCAGCAAACCTGTTCAAAGGGACATTTGTAAGGATGCTATGAGGAGTCACTCATCTTTTAACACTGTAATGATGGGAGGGACCAGTATTTTCGCAGAAGAGAGACCCACCTTGTAAGGACTGTGTGTTCAAGGTACAAACCAGAATCTATTTCTCTACACCTTTTATTATTTCAAATGTATATGGAGGGCTTACATCAACACTACAGACGACAATTAGTATAAATAACGCTTTAATCAATGGCAGCAAAACATTGGTAAAGTCTATAAAAAGCATCACACTTTCACAGAGATGAGAGTATTGCTGGACAATGCGACCGTTTAACAAAGGCTCCAATGCACAACGTTTCACCCATGATAAACAAAAATAACCAACTTCCCTTCCCACACAAAGTAACTCTGGAGGAAGGTTTAAACCCAATCAAAAATAAAGCTCAGGTTTGTTTGCCACGGGAGATAATGACCAGTGGATGCTTCTGGTCGTTATGACAGACAGACATTCCTGACCCTTCGGAGCATTGGCAGCTGGAAACTATTTCTTTTGGCACTTTCTGCCTCCAGTTCACTTATTCTCCGAGTTTACAGCACAATTACAACTATGTAAACTTGCAGTGCCCCAGCCTCACTCAAAGGGGACTTGCAAACAGGGTTGTAAGAGCTGTGCCTGCTGAACCCAACACTCGTCCTGGAGATATTAACATTTCAAAAGACAATGAGACAAATTCTGCTCGCAGCTACATCTCTGTTTGACTTCAGTGGGCGGGGGAAGCAAATCTTGGAGCAGAATTTGGCCCTTTAACTTCTGGAGCCATCTCGGTCCATAAGAAGCGCAAAGCAAAGATTTGCTTATCCAAGGCCATTATTTTCCAGAACTGTACCACGGATGCCAAAGTTGGTAGCTCTCTCTCGAATAACACGTTTGCCCTGCTCCCAGCCAACTTATCACAGACTTTAAGTAAACAGCGGGGGTCCGGGAGGGGGGAAAAAAAGCAGCCAGAGAGGTTGTGAGGTTTTTCCTTTTCCTTTTTTTTTCTCTCTTTTTTTTTTTTTTTTTTTTTTTTCTCCCCCCTTTCTCCAGATTCGTATGAAGAGCAAAGGGAGGGCTTTGGACAACTCTGGAGACGAAAGGCCACTACCACCGCAGGAACTGGGTGTAACAAAACTTGAAAACTTGTCTCAGGAATTCCCTCCTCAAGCGCTGCTGCTAGCTGCTCTCCATGCTAGAGAAAGGGAAGGGTAGTTTGGGTCCAAAAGGTTAAGGGTTTAGAGGTCACTCTTCCCGGCTGAAATACAACTAATCGAATAGAAAATTTGTCCTCTGGGTGAACCTGTTCCTGCAATTTAGCCGAACTTCAGTAAAATACCTTTTCAGCTTCTCAACGTGAAGGCGTCAGAAAAAAGACGTCTTTACTATGTATGAACTCGGTGCTTTTTGTCATAGAAACAATGATGCGAATAATGCAGGAATATCCATCTTTAATATCACGACGTGGAGATATTCAAGTATTGCCATGTGCAAGTCTGAGAACTGGGCTAACCCTAAGGAAGAACAAAGAGTTTTCTCCAGGCTCTAAAACAAAAGGCCAAGTCTTACAAGACACTTTGCGGACTTCTAGGGATGAGAAAAGGGCAGAAATTAACCGCTGGCCACAGTTAGTGCTGCCAAATACACCCCTGTTGAAAAGCTCGCCTTTTATTTTCGAATTCATTCAAGCCCATTTTGGGCAGTGTTTCCCCCAGCGATCCCAGAAAGCAGTGGGTCCTCGGTGGGAAGCACCCAGCCTGGAGATGGGCACGTTAACTCACCCCCTGCTCTTTCCACCTCCCTTCAGCGTTTGCTCTGGGTTTCCTTCTCTGCCCCTTTTCTCTCTATTACAAGGATCACCTCGGTACAATTCCGATTATATGGTCCCTCTCCCAGGCTGCCCTGAGGGTACAGGAGATAAGGGATGAGCTTTAAAATCGCCTGAGCGGAGGTGTAAGTGTCTGAGGGAGCTGGTTTGTCTGGGTTTGGTAGTTACAATGCACTAAAACTTTGGCATGATGCAGCCTGCAGCCAGGGACAAATCCATGGGTATGAGACCAGCTCTGCTCCCCTCCGAGCCTCTCTTTTTTCCCCGGAAAGCAGCTTGCTGAGATCTCCAACCATTTCAGTCATGTGTCGTGGTTTGCTTAAAAACAATCACTGTTCTTTAAAAAAACCAACAACCCAACAAACCAAACACAACAACCAGCAAAAAACCCTGGTAAAAGAAAAAAAAAAAAAAAAAAGACCAACAAACCTCCCAAAGAAAACAAAGCAGCAACCCATACAGTCTGACTCTTGAGCAGAAAAGAAATTCAAAATCTGATAGAAAGAATGCATTCAGCTTTGAAAGGCTCAGGTTATATCAGAAATAGCATTAATTTTTCACTCTGGGGGTTTCTTTTTATTTTTCTGTTGTTGTTGCTGTTGTCGGGGGTGGGGGGAGTCGTGGTTTCCCCCCTCCCTTTTTTTTTCTTTCTCTTTTTATTTCTCCATTTTACAATGAGGTATCGATGGTTTAAAGCACAGCGCTGAGCAGAGCAGACTTTGCAAACAGATTTCAAGCCTGTTAGCCCTGGATGGCACACGGTAAGGAGCAGGGGCGCTTTTCCTAGTCACAAAGAAGGAAATTAAAAAAAAAAAAAAAAGGGACGACAAAGTTGTGTACGTTCAAGACAAGTAAACATTATACATGTGATCATGAGACTGGGAAGAAGTGCTGGAGGAGCTCCCCTTCCCCGTTTTTGGTTTGACTATTTTTGTTTTTATCTTCACTCTTCTACATAACAAATAAATAAATACGCTAACACTATCAGTACATAAAATAACCCGTTTTCACTTAACTCCCATGCACACCTTCTGAGACGGTATGGAAATGAGCAAGTATTTTCATTACACCAAGAAAGGTAAAGCAGCACAAAAAAGTTCACAATTTATGTTCAAATAAAAGGCTATGCTATAAATTTCCTGCCCTCAACTTGCCCAAATGCATCCTCCTGAAACTGCATGGGATAAAAAGACAATTAAAAGTAAAAATCCCAGAATAAAGCATCAAACCTTCACTTTCGAATTCAAAACTGAAACACAGGACAGTTTCATTTTCAATGATTTATTACTTTTTATGGACAGAAGGTCTCGTTTAATATTTTCCCAATTCCCACTGCCTGCATGATGCTCCTTTTCTTTTTTTTTTCTCCCCCCCTTTTCCTTTTTCCTTTTTTTTTTTTTTAAGGTTGTGCTAGCAGAGGCAAATAAAATAAAGTCCAAAGTAGCGTCATTTTGATTTTGTCTCCTTTGTACAACAGTACCTTAAAGAAAGATGACAGTTTCTCGAGTCCTTAGCTGCTACATGCAGGTTCTGCTTGGGCAGTGTCAGTTATGTACAGTACTGGTCAGAAGCGAAGGATGAAATGGAAAATTTCACCTCTTCTACAAAGTTGTCAAGTCAGTCTGATGGTCCTTGGAACCAGTCTGTAAATGGGGGTTTGAACCAGAGGCAGAAGACCTGCCCTTCGTGTTGGGCAGTTTGTGATCTTTTTTCCACTTCATTCTTCTGTTCTGAAACCAGATCTTGATCTGGCGCTCAGAGAGACACAAAGTGTGGGCTATCTCGATACGGCGGCGCCTGGTCAGGTACCTGTTAAAATGAAATTCTTTTTCCAGTTCTAGGACTTGCTGTCTGGTGTAAGCTGTGCGGGAGCGTTTAGGTTCCCCTCCGTTGTAATTAGGATTCACTGGGAAAAAAATACGGAGAACTTTACAAAGCTAATCTTGACTTGCCGGTTCGACTTTACAAAAGAAAAAAACCTTACGAGCTGCGAGCATGTGGCCGGGCTGGATTCGTCCCAGTTGCTTACAATGGACGGGCTTGCTCTCCCCCTCATTTAAGGCAGGCACTACAGGCGCGGGCAGCTAGGTAGGCTGGGAGCCTCTAGCAGGCTCCTAAAATGGAGTTTTCTCCTGCACGGCAAAGCCCCGCATGGCCAACGGCCTATTTCCTCAGCAATAAAAATTTATGACGAGTGTAATTGGCCACCTCGGCTTAAAAAGCTCGTCCACGAGTCTGGCAGGGACTCGAGCGAGCGTCGCTGAGGACGATCGGAAGCAGGGTAGAAGAGCAAAGTAAGAAGAGGATCCTTACCCGAGTTAACATGGACTTTCTTCATCCAGGGATAAACTACTGCTGGCTGCTTAACTGCTGACCCGTTTGGGGGTTTGAGGGCCGGCTGCTGGCTGCAGGCTCGCGAGTTGGGCATTGGAGGCGGTGGACAATGCTCTGCTTGGCCGGGGAAGTGGCTCGCTGGGCCGGATTGCTCCTGTCCATGACCCCGCGGCTGCACGGCAGAGCCTTGGGCATTGCTACAGCTAAAGGGCTGCTCGCTGTAGTTTGACCGTGGGTAGAGTCCCTGGTGCTGGAAATCAGAGCCCTGCGAGGCACTGTAGTACTCGCCCCCCTGCTCGCCTAGGTAGCTATTCTGCAAATATTCCTCGCAAGGAGGAAATTTGGGATCCACATACTTAGAGTTCACCATATAGGAACTCATGGCCATTAATTTCCGAAGGTAGAAAATACTAATTTTTCTGGTGTTGTCTTTTTTTCCCCTGCCATAGAGCCCTCCTACTTGCTGTCAACTGAATAAAGTTAGGCGGGCATGTGACCGGCCCGGCCAATGGGGAGGCGGGAGCCGATCACCGGATTTCGCCGCCGCTCAGCATTTCCACCGATTTCCCTCAATAATATCCCTGTAACCGAGTGACCCCCCTCTCCGTCGGGTCGCACCCCCCCAAATCAGGTACCGGAGGTGTGGGGATACTCCTCGGGCGGCGGCCGCCTCCCTGGCCCGCAGGTAGGGCCAGCCTTTTGTCTGAGCTGGCTTCCCTCAGCCCCGATGGATGATGCCCCGCCGTCCGATTTACCAGCCGCGACCGCCACCGGGGTTCGTTACCTCGCTTTAAATAAAATATCGAAAGAAATATACGGAGCGAGGAGCCGAAGCGGGGTTAGAAAGGAGAAACTGATAAGGAGGCAAGGAAAAGAAAAGCCGTCAAAGAAGAGGGTAATATGACGTACAATAGATCTGTCCTGTCTTTGTCTCGCAGAGGTCATCCAAAAGTTACCAGAATTTAGTTCTGCTGAATAAAATTAGGCAATCAGTAACTTCTCATTCACTTTCAAGCCTCAATATATATGTCTGCATATGCATGCGTGCGCACACGCAATCGCACACGTATATGTATAAATCTTTACACGCGTGCGTGTAAAACCATACAGAGGGCAAGAAACCGTTCACTTTTAACAACTAAAGTTCAATCAATTGACCTGAAGACGGCATTTAATTAGGTTAAAAATATCACGGGTTTAATGAGAGAAATTCGGTCTTCATTCATCAAAATCATTCCTGGAGCACAAGTAAATACATTCCAGTGAGGCGAATGCTGCTTTTGCTGCTGTTGTAAATATTTTGACGCGATTTGGACCTTTGACAGGAAAATTTTGCCGGCGTCTGGCATATCTAGCTAATTTATGAGTATCTTTTTAAAGATTCATTCACTGATTGGTAGTTTTTAATTCTTTTTTCCCCCCAGAAAATTTGTAACTTCTGGTGAGATTAACTGCTTAAAGTCACAGCCCGTCAGTGAGGGTTACTGCTGAACGACAACTGACAATTTTGGAGACGTCCTAGAACCTAGCAAATCGGAGCCAGGCAGCAAAACTTTTATAATTTCTGAGTGTTCAGCACGCACACGCCTTTTGATTCCGCCAGTATTTAAACTTCTAACCATTTGCAGAAAGGTGAAGTTTTTGCATCGACCATATATTCCCCTAGAATCGAATCTGTGACTATATGAATATCACACAAATTCGGTTCTACAGGGTATATATAGACAACGTAATAACATTCTGTTTTCATCTACAATAGAGCAGGTCTTTGCAATTCTCTTAGTCCTTACTGTCTTCTGAGGAATGCAAACTATTCTGCTGGGACTCAGTTCTGAAATACGGATTTGCAGGAAGGTTGGGTTTCAGAAAAGATTCACGCTTGTTATTATCGCTGTAATAGAGCTATACGACTGTCCCCCAATTTATAGCGATGAATTTCGCCTACCAAATTCTCAGAAAGACCTGCTGCTCACTTTAAATGCTCTGCCGTTTATGTCCTCGCTATGGAAAACGGAGGTTACCGTTCAAATTGCGCTATTTAGAATAATGATGGTTAAAATAATTTAGAAAAGAGCCTTTATCTATTTAGGCTAACACGAATTTGAAGAGATCCTCCATAATTGAAAGTATCTTCCCCCCACCCAGACAAAAAAAAATAAAATAAAAATCGAAACAGAAGTAAAACAGCCGACAACAGAAACAGCGATTGGTGAAAAAGAAGATGTTAAAGGCTGGGGTTAGTTGCTCTTGGGAAGAAGAGAGTGTCCAAATTTACCTTCATCCCATTATGCTGGTCTAGCTATTATCCCCGAGCTGCCTGCGAGCCGCAGCCTCGCACCCTCCCAGGTTCTCCCCGCCGTAGCGTTTATGGTGAAGGGCAGGGCGAGAGGTCAGCCGAAATCATTTACAAACATATCACAAAGTTTCATTATTTTTACTTTGTCGACAGCGGCACACAGGAGTACAAAAGTTCATGAATTGTGTCTGACCCAGCTCCTCACTGCTGTCCTGCGGTCAACCTCTTCTCCTTCCACTATTTAAAACAGGCACCATAAGGACAAATAATGGTGCGGGTGTGATACATCCAACCACTGCGGAGGGCAGATTTGGGGGTGTTTGCGTTTATCCGAGCGATGTGTACCGGTTTGTTTGCCTGGCTCCAACTCCCAGCTGCCTGATCTGGGGGATGCTATTTTTAAACATCTGCTTTCTTACCGCTGCGATGGTGTCTTCTTCACAGCAAGTGCAACTCGAAACGACTTTGTGTCCCTAATGTCTTTCCCCCCACCCCGGATTATTTGAATCTGTGCTAAATTATTTTAAACAGCTCGCCCCGTTTTCTCCTCCTTTCTCTGAGAGAAGGGGGGGGTGGGGGAGGATATACCTCCCCCCTCCCCCCTGGGGGTGTGTGTGTATTATGCACCGGCTGAACGGGAGAGGGTAACACCCCCCATCCCAAAGCAAGCTCGCGTTTGGGGCAGCCCCCGGGAGTGGACAAATCCGCCGAGGGCTGCCCGGGGAGAAGCGATGGGGCTGGGGAAGCAGCAGCTCCCTGCCCTGCTTAATACTACACATTTTCATATTTGTTAGACGCTGTGACCTGCGTTTCACCTTATTGCAAGACTTGCTCAGACAGGTCAAAGCCAAAGAGTTATTGATGAACAGAAGCGTTATATATTCACCTCCTGTTCAACTGCCCATGCAAAATGCTTTTGATCTATCAGGCTTTTTGTATTCTGGTTCATAATCAGTATGCTAAATGTACGTTGGCAGAAAACAAGTAATCCATACATTTAGGGCCGGCCCTGGGATAAAATGCCAAGGGCATCTACACAGCGCTGAGCTGCGAGCGGGGGAAAGTTACCTATGCAACACAATTAAAACCGCAACGCTGGGGGCGATCCTTTAGTTCGTATTTAAAGGGCTCGAAAACCAATATCGCGACGTAAGGCAAAAGGAGAAGGAGAAGCCTGGCACAAGCAGTGAAAGAGACTGTTTATCAGCAAGCAGGGAGAGGAAACAGGAAGAAACGCAAACACAGCTCCGCTCCTTTCCCTGCTCCCGGTCAGAGCAGGGTTGGCAGGAGCGGGGAAGGCAGTGTGTACCAAATGAGTCTCCAAATATCGCAGGCTTTCCTCTCCTCTTTGAGCCGGTCTCAGCCTGAAGCACCAGGACTAACGCACTTAGCTCCTTACTACAGCCAGAAGGGTTGAACAGCGTTTCCTGCTGCACGCTGATCTGCTGCCCTCCCCTCGGACCCCCAGCGCAGCCCATGCGGGACCATCGGGGATGCAAAGACCCCTGCAGCAAAAGGTTGCTCTCCAAAGCTCAGAAACTCATTCCCCCTCGTGTCTCCACAGCATTTAAATCCACGTTTAAATCTCCCTTGTCCGGAGAGACCTAGCACCGAAGGATCAGTGCTACCGCCCCGCACGACCCGGCTGCAGCCTGGGCTGACCCGGCCGGCCGGCGCTCGCAGCCCCCAGAGCCCACCGCCCCTTTCACCCATGCACCAGGCTATGCCAAAGGAGGTTAACGTTAGCTCCCTGACACAACTCTGCTCTGAATCCCGTCTGGAGAAAAAGAGGGGGAGTAGCCAAGGTTATGAGGCGCTGGGACACAACGTGATCCGTCCGGGCTCTGCACGGGGAGGCGCTGTACAGCCCCGCCGAGTTAAAATGGAAACGCTGCTAATTGCTTCGGAGTGCTTAAGAGCAGGAGGACACCTGTACAGCCCTATAATAACCCCTCAGGAGGCTGCACCTCTACTTTTAACGCTAGCCAGGATTATGACATAGTACCACTGAACGGCTCCACGAGAGCCTTCACATGCTGACATTGTATTTTTTAATTATTATTTTAAAAGCAATATTCAGCAGGGATACATCAGTTTTAATCCTTACAGTCCGAAGGGAAGAAACAGGCTTCTCAAGCAACACAAACTCTGCAAGAAATAAGAGGTTACTCACCGTGGATGTCCTTCCATGCTGCCGAACCTGTTGCAATAAAAACGTTTGTTACTGTTGTATTCCACATACGGGTGATATTTCTGGAGAACAGTTAAAGACCACGTTTGATAGATGAAGGCGGACAGGAGGAGAGGAGCTGGTGGTAAATCCTGCGAGCAGCGGAGTGGTGGGGTGGAAGCCCCTTCCGAATGAGGACCACGTTGCATTCAGGCAGTTTATTATGAACACATGCTTTTCTTGTGCCTGGGGTGTGATCTTTCACTTTTAATATTCATAGTCTAGGTTTTATATCAGATAATTTCTAAAGGGATGAAGAATCTGACCTCCTTATTTCGCTGGTGGAAAAAAATAATAACAAAGGCCTATTTTTTTGTTGTTTTGTTTTGTTCTGTGCCAATCCAGTCACTTAAAAACGAAAAATTCAGACCACCTTTGCTAAACCACCACCCATAAAATGTCACAATATGTCATACAGCATCGTATCCATGCTGAGCACAGAAAGAATTACATTTTTTAAAGAATAAATCTCGGATTACTCTGAGATAGGTCCCCTTTAAGATCACCTAATTAACCTAACAGTAACCACGAGACGTGAGTCTTTGTTTGCATTATAGAAGGACGGATTTGACTTGAACTTTCCTTCAAATCTTTTAATAAATACATTCGAAGATCACATTAAGGAAAACAAAAAAGCGCACTCTGTCTAATGCTCCTGAAACGCATCGTATATTTTAGAGTAAAATACTAATGTTAGGGGTTTCTTTTCTGTAAGCGAATTTTCAACTCTTCTGTTGCGTTGCTATGATATCTTGAAGAGTTATTGTCTCATATAAAATACAAAGCAATCACCTCGGTATCACTAGTACACTAAATAGAGCTTCCCAATATTGTTTTTATTTAAATTTTTTGTTGGTTTTTTGGTAAGGTTTTTGGTTGGTTTTTTTAGATCTGTCCATTCTGAATAGCATTCAGAGGTTGCGAGGACAGTGGCATATCAGCATTTCGACACTAAATATTCCCTTACCGGTCCTTTTCTGTCTCTTTTACATGTGTGAATATATATTAGAGGAGGGGGGGTGGGAAAAAAAAAAAAAAAAAGGTTAGCTTCACATAAGATGTCCCATCAAATTCAGAAATCTCAGGCGAGGAGCAGCCCGCTCATCCCGGCGCTTCCCTGGCCACCTGAGCTCTACCTGTCCATTTTCCCCAGCAAATCTATTCGAGCGGAGCAACGCTGGTACCCCACTTCCACGGAGTTTCCAGGGGCACACAGAGAGCCCGGGCGCGGCGGTGGCAGCGGGGAAGCTGGAAGCGGACTTACTGCGCGCTCCCCCCCCGGCCGGGGGGACCCGGGAGCAGAGGTGCCTGCACGGCGGCATTCCCGCAGACGGTTCCCTGCTAACACTTTCCCGATTACTGCTTCCAGGAATGAAAGCATCTGCACTTGTATGCTCTTAAACTAATTTATGGTGGGAATTATATTTTGGCTTGTCAACTCTCAAGCCATAAAACAAAGTTTATTGGAATCACGTGCTTCTAAATAGCCACTCAGGACCTATCTCTGTGGAACCATAAATAACCTTTAGCTTTAAACTTTTATTCGCTAAATAAAGGTTCGCTGAATCGGTCCTGTAAAACGGGACGGGGTCGGAATAGCGGGGATGGGCGGAAGGTCAGCTCAGCGGCGTTATGCTGGCCTTTTTGAGGAGCGTGTAGTACAGAAAGCTGCTAAGAGGCGACTTAGAGCTCCCCAATTGCTCTTGTGAACGGATCCTGCTGCATTCCAGCCCCGGAGCAGGTTCAAACCTTTCTTGGCATCTTTTAGGGGACAGGGAAGCCCATCGTCAGGAAAAAAACAAACCGGAGAGGTGATTCGGGTTCCCCCTTACTCCCCTGCCTGGCTGTTTATGGCATTTGGGGCAGGCGCCCCTGGAAAATTATTTTGACTCGTTTACCTCGTGAGTTTTTGCTCGGGAAAGCCGTGCCAGGGTCTGCGGGCTCGCCAGGCGCCCGGCGGACCTTTGCAAGGGACCAAACTGCTGAAAATAGCTAGAGCACCAGGCTTTGGGAAGAGAGAAAGTGTGAAGCCTGCCACAATGAGATCTTTGAGGACTGGAAGTTTGAAGAGGGTAATAAAACAATAAAACAGCCTTGGTGTGAAGGGAGCGGGGTGTGAGTTCGCAAATGAGAATTTCAAGGAGCCCCAGCACAGGAAGTCAAATGTCCCAGGCAGTCACACGGCATAAAGGAACACGGGCATCAGCTCCCAATCTATCATGGCTGAGATGAGGAAGTCGGAGCAGCCAGCAGCTCCTGCTCCCTCCAAGGAGGAGCTTGTCCCTTCCCCAGAGGGCGGGGAGTCGCGTCAGCCCCATCGGGGACCGGCCGCGGACAGAGGGACTGGCCGCTCCTCCGCCCCGCGGGCGCGGATGCGCCTCCGCCCAGGGACTCAGCTCTGAAAACCGAGCCAACTTCAGCTCCTTGCTGGATGGTGGTACCAGCTGTCACCAGCTGGGTGGCTTCTGTCTACCGCCAGAGTTAGGTCCCTCCCGATCTACTCTTGGCCATTTCCTACCGAATCTGACTATACAAGTTGCCCAACAGGGGCTGATAAACTCTCAACGCACTTGCTACGTAGCTCAAATCACAGCTGATCAATTCGTTTTCCCCCAGAGAGCGGGAGAGTTAACCCAGGGTTATTTTGCATTCCGCTTTTTCTTGCTCTACGTCAATCATACGGCACCACTTTCGTGCTTTTTTAATGCCCAGAGCTGGGGAACAGCTCTTCCCCCTGTGCCCAGGGAGATGGCGGAGGCAGCGCGTAAGGTGACATTTTAGCCGGAGCGTGTAGTCTGAGAAACTATCTCAGAAAAGAAAGCTTGGGGAATCCGGCCAGGCGCCCCCGAGGTGGGGAGGTGGGGGGAGGTGGACTGCCCTGCGTGGGACTGACTCCTGGGTCACCCCTGCTCCCAGCGCCGGGCAGGCAGGGGGAAAGGGGCCGTACCCCGCGCCCTGCTCGGACACCAGGGCCTGGGTATGGCAGGCGCTGGACCAGACTTCGTGGCAGTCTCCAGTCCCCGATCCCCAAACGTCCGTCCTCCCTGGCCTCAGGGGGAACGGAGGCAGCCGCAAGCAGACAGGGTACCGATCCCCTGAGAAGGTGGGATAAAAGGCTGAGGATTGGGACGTCAGGAGGAAGGTGCAGAGGGGATGATCAAGAAAATGTGGGGAGAACGGGCTGGGACGTCAAGAACCGCGATGCAGAGTGACATGCGTTTGCCCGGGGCCTGGCAGCGGGTGCTGGGTACGGCAGAAGTCCGGTCCTGGCAGAAGGGGCCACGGGTGGGCTATAACCTCTGTGCTGGCATGGGGAGGATAACACCCCTCCCCGTGTGTTTGCTATCGCTTCGGCTCCCTTGGCCCGTCTCGTAGACAAGAGAAACCCACGGATTGGTGGCTGGTTACTGTCCCGCGGGTGCAGGAGGAGAGTTGAGGAGCGAGGCAGGCGGCGTGGCGGTGCTGCGGCCGGACGAAACATCAGCCCCTGAAAAAAAAAAACCCGGGGCGGGAGCGGCGACCCTGGCCGGGCATGTGCTCCGGGCAAAAGTGTCCGGGAGGCTGGGGCTAGGGCAGGTGAGGCTGTGGGATAGTGAGGAGCTGATGAGTGAGATACAACTCCCTGTGATCTAAGGGCAAGATTAATGTTTCTGCAACCGAGTAATTCTAGCCCTGAGATTTTGAAGAGGGAATTAGGAGGATTTTCACATTTCCTATTCTAAAATGCAGATGTGAAAGTTGACTTTGAAGCTCTGGCCAGTTCATTCTCTAGGCTTTTATGCAAGTTCTCATATTCGGGGCTGACGATGTGGAGACGGATAAGATGTGGAATGAAGTAACTCAGTAACAATTGGTTTCCCTCTGGTAATTGTTGCGATAAAAGAGTTGGGGAAATTGAATCGCATGTGTCACTCTCGGTGCGGCTTGACAGATATGAAGACCAGCATCCTACCCTGAGGACCACACCGCCAGAAAATTAGAGGCTCCGTCTCCGACTTTGAAGACCAATCCGGCACCTTGATAGCGTCCAACGCATTATCCCTCTGCTTTTATCATAACCCCGACCTTCCAGCAGTCACCTCACCGCCCATGCCCTCCCCGAGCAGGATGTGGGCATGCAAAGGCCCTTGTTCGCAGCACCCCGCGCCCGCGGGCAGATCCGGCGGCAGCAGAGCCCCGGGGCGGGCAGGGCGGCGGCGAGCCGCGCCTCGACATCAAACGGGGGCAGCGGCGGCGGCACCCCGGGTCCGCGGGGGAAGAGGGCGAGGAGCACGGGGCAGGGAGGGGAGGCCGTGGGCCGTGGGAGAGTCTAGCTGGGGCAGGCAGGGCCCGAGGCGGGGGCGGGGGGGAGGGGTCGGGAGCCGCCAGGGTCATGTCCGGGCACGGGTGGGGAAGATGAAGCCTGCAGGCAACAGGTGAGGAGGAGGCATGGAAATCTGCCTGGCCCCGGCTTGTAGGGGGCAGGAGAGGTGTGCGGCGGCCGGGGGCGCTGCCCGGGGGAAGGGAGCCAGCGGGGAGGAGGGTGCGGGCCGCCACGGTGCTCTGGCACCCACATCAAAGGGGCAAGGAAGGAAGCGGTGGCTGCCCGACATCAAAGGGTGGTCCGGTGACCGGGAGTGCGGCGGGGCACTTGAGGTGAGCCCCGCCGGCACCATGGGGAAGGCGGGGTATA
This sequence comes from Gallinula chloropus, assembly GCF_964237585.1. NCBI lineage: Eukaryota > Metazoa > Chordata > Aves > Gruiformes > Rallidae > Gallinula > Gallinula chloropus. Next base: position 23,895,625 of record NC_140090.1, on the reverse strand, counting down.
CGGAGGGGCGCGCAAGGGCTTGCGGACGCGGGGGGGGAGAGGGAAAATCGGGACCCGGCCGGAGAGGGCTCCGGAGACTCCCAAGAAGTGTAGTGGAGTCTCACCCGCGACCCCCGCCCGCCAGTGGGCCTCTCCCGCGGGTAGGAGGACGGCCGGGGCTCGGGGCTGGGGGCGGCGGGCCCCTCGCCCAGGCAGGGAAAGCGGCCAGGCTTGTCCTACAGCGCCTTCTCCTGGAAGAGGCCGTGGAGACAAAATGGCTGGTGGCGGCGGCCGGGGCCTGCCGCGCCCCCGGCGGCCGCTCCGCGCCCCGGCCCGGCCGTCCCGAGGGCGGGAGCCACGGGCAGGTGACCCCATCCCGGGCCGTCGGGGCGGGCGCCCACCCGCGGGCAGAGACGGCGGACCCGCCTTCGACGGTGGGGCCGGGCGGGCGGCTGGGCTGTCCCCTTCGTCCCCGCACCCTCGCGGGGTCCAGCTCGGGTGGCTCCGGCGTGGGGCACTGCCTGGGCGCTGCGGGCTGCGTCCCCCGCCTCTCACCGCCCCCTCCCCCGCGGGTGATGGGAGGCGAGTGCTGGGTTTGGGCAGAGCCTGCTGCCTCTGAATGCACTTTTATTGCCTCTGGTCTCTGGCAAAGACCCTTCCTCCGCGCCCCGCCCGGCCCCCGCGACCTGCTGCAATGTTTATTGTGCCTCATCTTTTCCTTTCGCTTCCTGTTTTTTCCACTCCCGCTCCAGTAGCATTGAGTGCCGCACTGCAGTAGAGCCGTAAATACCTTTAACAGCTGCCTGCCAACCGAGGGGTGAAATACTGTCTTTGTTCCGATTTTTTTTTCTGCCCCAAGCGCTCATAAAACACCCCGTGAGAATTATATTTGTTTGGGGAAAGAGAAACATTATTGGGAAATAAACCAACCTTCGGGATCTGCTGTTCTTAAAACCGCAAAGCTAACGCGTATTTCTACGCGCAGTCTTATCAGGTTTCCCGAGTCCGCAGTCCACATCGCCTCCCCTCCTTGCAACAAGCTCCTGCCAGACTCGGGGGGAAGAGGCTCCACTTCTCCGCCGGGCAACTTGCAGCAGCTGAGCGGGCTCCCAACCTGACTTCCCACATGGATATGTCAGCCGGCGCCAGCGGTACCTGGGTACTGCCAGGGAGCGCAGGCTGCCCTTTCCTGCTGGGTTATTTTGTGGTGGTGGTTTTTTACTGCCCGTGCGTCAGAGAAGTGTGGGCTAGGGTTCGGCTGTTTACTTTCAACAACAACAACAACAACAAAAAAGAACCATAAATGCTGTGGAACACGTCGGGAAACGAAGCAGGTGTGAGAAACGTGAATATGAATTCTGTTTTCCTGAAAATTACAGCACATCAACACATCTACACACATGCAGGCGCCCACGTTATATAGGTGTATAAATATATATAAAATACAGTCCTTCTGTGTGCCATATATGCGTATACACACATATATAGTTTACGATGAATACTCAAAGACAAAAAGGTATATTTAGGAGCATACGCATACCAATTCGTGCTTCAATGTTAATGGAAGAAATGAAAAGGGAAAGAAAAATGGAGAAAAAACAAGAAAGGAAGGAAGCCGTTTAGGGGGAAAGCAAGCCGAACTCCCTCATAAACCAGTGGGATCATAAATGCACATGTTTATCCGTATGTGTCAGCATATGGACCCGCAGACACACACATGTACATTAGAATTCGTTAGAACATCCTGCTTTTGTTTTCTTCTTTCCCCTCAGGCTACGAATAATTTCAACACAGCTCAAGGACGAGATTTTTCGAAGTTTTTTGAGAGATTTACAGTCAAGCAGCTATAATTACTGTGACACCTAGGAGCGATTCTGAGAATGAAACCTAACGCAATACATACTTTCCAAGTTACTCTTGAAGACTGTTGCTATGATGAAAACGATTCCTCCCAAATAATCCCCAAGTCCTTAAGCAGCGCGGAGCGGTCAGCTAGCGTGAAAAACCAGAGTGTGAGGGACAGGCATCCTACCGCTGGCTGCAGCGGGGCTCGGGCTTAGCAGCCTGGGAAAGTGCTCGGGGATGGATTATGGATTTCTTCTGCGGCTTCAAAATATGTACCTGGGGCACGTCCTACACCTTTCCACCCTCAAAGGCTATCCAGGCATTTTGCTTTACTGTTAAATTAGTGGCTGCTATTGAGGTAAATGGCGATCCAGTAAATTTCTGCAGTGCGATGGCACGGTGCATTTCCATCGCTGACGATGTAAACTCTAGATACCAGGCAGCGGGGTTTCTACTGTGCATTAAATGCACAATCACTTTGGAAATGAAGAGGAGATGTGTGAAATGTCTACGTTCTAAATAATATCCTTCCAAAGAATGTATGTTCTCCAGAGAGGAATGGAAGTGTCGATACATATATACACGTATATAGGTAATACGGGTATATATATATATGCGCATGTATAAGTAACACAGATACAGGTTTTCGTGACTGTTCTATCTCCACTACATACTTTAAAAATAAACCTGGGTAGGGTTGGTGTGCCCCCTTCCCCCCCCCCCCCCCCCCCCCCCAAGAACTCATGCCCCATTTTGCCCCCCATGGCTTCCACGTGGGTAAGTAAGGAGCTGTGCTGCGGGGCGTGCGCTCCCGGTCCGTGGCTCTGCGCAGCCCGCTCCCGCGCTGCCCGGCGAGAAGCCCGGGTCTGGGGCCGCCCGGGCGGCCCGGGCACCAGCCGCCTACCCCTGTGCCTCTCGCCTAGGCGGTCGGAGCCGCAACCCTGGATCATGCACGGTACAGCGGGAGAAGGATGTGCTAAATCGTCCCAGCGGGGCGGGCGGGGGCTCGCGGGGCTGGCCCCGGGCTCGGCCCCCGGCCCGACCGGCTTGGCGGGGCCGCCCCGCGCCCTCCGCCCCCGCGGGAGCACTGACCCTGATTCTCCTGCGAAAACACCTGTTAAGCTTTAAAGTTACGCGACCGCCCTTCCGCTGTGGGGAAAACAAACCAGTGCATCACCACACCGCGCTTCAAACTAGCAGGATGAAAAATATAAATCCCCCCCTCCCGAAAAAACCCCAAACCACAACCCGCGGCAGGAGAGGCTCTGCCTTCCCGCACTGCGCTCCAGACTTCCGCCCCTCGGCGCGGAGGGTTGCCCCGCCATCGCGGCCCGCAGCGCCTTTTCCGCGCCAGACCGCACAACAGCCGCATATAACTCACAACTATTATTATTAATAATAACACCGATTATTACAATAGCAATAACAGCAACAGTAATAATGGCAAGAATAATATTAATACCAATAGTAAAAGCAAGAATAAGAGGGCTACGAGGGAAAGGAGCAGGAGGACGGGGGAGCCGGCGCCGTGCCACGGTGCGGAACGGTGCGCGGTCGCGGAGAACCGGTGGCCAGCCCGAGGGGAGCCGAGTGCTTACCGGTTCGCGGCACTGCCCGCCTGCGGAGGAGCCCGGGAGGATCGCTGTAATCCATTTTGAGCCCGTGTAGCAATCCGAGTACCGGAGGAGATAGCGGCAGCGGGGGCAACAAGCGGAGGGAGAGGAGAGGGGGGCTGGAGGCGGCGCGACGGCGGGCGCAGGGCTCCGCGCATCCCCCCGCGGGAGAGGAGGCGTCAGGGGGACCGGGAAGTGTCAGCGCGGTAGCGGTGGAACCGGCCGCGGGTTTCGGGGAGCGGGACACAAACATGAGGGTGACTGCCATACACCTCAGCCTAGACAAAGGTTAGGAAAAGAGGGGCTGAGGCTCTCTGAAGGCAGAATGCAGGGGGAAATTCGCCAGGGAAATCAGGAAAAGGCCATGAAAGCGCTCGCTGCCTGCACATGACCAGCCGCAGCCAATGACGAGCCCAAATAGGTCATAAAAAGGTCTATTACCAAGTTGTAAATTTTCTTCAAACAAAAAGGAATTTACTGCAATTCCTTGCGGATTTTGCACATACAGCTTCCCAGCGCCATGTTTCTTTCGCCTGCGTGCTGCGCTTTTACTCAGCGCCGGTCCCGCCTGCCCGCGGCCTGCGCGCTGCGGGCGCGGTGGCGGGGCCCCGCGGGCACGGCCCTGGCGTGGGACCTCCGCACGGAGAGCGGAGTGAGCCCCCGCGCAGGGGCCGTGGAGCCACACAAAGGTGGGGGGCGGGGGGGACGGGACACGCAGACACCCCATACCACACTGTGCCGGTGGGTCTGTGTCTCGCCCCAACGAAAGGGGGCTTTACCCGTAATCCCTCCCTTCGTGTGTCCCACCCCACCCCCCCGGCAGCTCCGCCGGGCCCTAAAAGAAAACACATTTTCTTTAGCGCCCACTACTGAAGCCGAAGCCGTCGCAGACCTAAAAATAGTCAGAGCCGCTTCCTCTTCTAACCCCCCCCCCGCCCCCTCCCCCGCCCCAAGAAGTGCGCGGTTCCCTCCGGTTCCGCAGGGTGCTGTCATAGCACCCAGGCTGCCCGCAGCCTCTCTGGGCGGACCTGCCTCCACCCCCCGAAAACATCTTCCCGGAGGCGTTCGGACATGGGGCACCAACGGGGAAAATCCGATTCTTAGAAAGTGCTCGAAAAGACTAAAACCGCCCTCCATGCCCACAGGGAACGCTCGGCTCGGAGATGCAATATCGTGGGTGTTTCCTGCTTAATTTTTGTTTCAGGGAATAGCCGGACCCCTCCATCAGTGGCCTCCGCGTTGCTTGTACCTGCCTCCAAAACAGAGCTAACAAACTTAACCACTCCTAAAGCTGTAAAGTCTGTTTAGCACGCTGCTTCAGGCAATCGCACGCCCGTGAATATCGTGTCCTTCGGCCAAGGCACCAGCACCTTTATCGGGGGCTAGACGTGGGAAAGGAGCAATTCCGCGGAAACGAAAGGCGCGGCACCTCCGCGCTGCACAGGCGGCCTTTCGCCGCCGCTCTCGCCGCGACCCACGACGGCTTTTCCCTGTCAAAATACCACTGCCTGCTCCTGAGTTCTATGGCTCCGGTTTTACCGGGGTGTTACTGACCGCCAGAGCCAATTTTTGTCTCGCTTTTCTTTCCTAAAATTTTTTTTCCCTTTTTAAATTAAGCCTCCAAGTAAGAACGAAGGGGTGATTCAGCTGCCTGGTTATGGGGGAAATACATTAACAACTACAGCGATTGTTGTTGGTTTGTGGTTGGTTTTGTTTTTCCTTTCTCCTTAATAAATAAGACAGGAACGATCCCAGTTACCACTAGGCCTCCCCAAATGATGTGTGCACAAGGAAGCCAGCTTTTGCCTGCGTGGCTGCGTTCCCAGTCGGCCCTGGGAGAGCGACGTTAACGGAAACTTCGTCAGTAATATTTTAATTTTATTCTCTTTGTCTTGAAATGAAAAACAACTAGGGCAGCAGCTCTTTCCCGGACAAATATTAGCCTAGGAAGTGCTCGGCTCGGATGCGAAGGTCTCCGTTACGCGTTTCCCTCCGCCGGCAACCCGGCTCGGACCCCGCTGCTCTCAGCCGCTGCCGCAAGCGCAGCGGAGGCAAAAAGACACGTTCCTTGCCCGGAGACCCAGCGTGCCGGAGGCACTGGTAGAGGGTATTTTAAAAACCAAAAACAACAGGCCACTGTTTTCCCTAAAGCTACCGCTACCTGCCCCACATCTTTCCCGGACACAGGGGATACCGGTGTACTTATGCAAATCCATGCAGCAAAATGTTTACTTCATGGCTTTGCTGCAGTGTCCCCGCATTTACAACCTTTAACCAATTACGCGATTAAAAAAAACCCAGAACAATAGCTCCGCTTGCTTGTGCCTCCCTCTAGAGCTGGCGCTTTGCAGAAGTGGAAACGTGCCTGGCTCGGTGGCGGACGGGGGGAAGAGGAAGGGAAACGAAATGAACTAAACCCGCTGGACAAATCCCGACCCCGGGCACGGCGGTTCCCGCCGGGACGCGTCCTCTCCCGGGAACGGAACAGCGGGTGCGGGACGGGCCCCAGCGCCGGGCGGGCATGGCGGCGGCCGGCACCTCCCGATGCCCCTGGATGTGAGTTTCCGAACGGGGCCGTGGCTCTGTCCTTGCTCGTTTCTCGGGCAGATAATAAAATTTTGTCGTGTTTGTCGCAGCGGCTGGGGCGTCTCTGCGGTTCCCTTCGCGGAACCATCACTCACGGAGGCGTGAGGCGGCGGTGGAGGGAAAAATGACGAAGAAATCTTGGTGGGGATTTATACCTCATACCTCAGCCCTCTGCCTGCTGTTCCTAAAATGGACTGCTGTCGGTCGCCCTCTCAGATACCGCGGTCTGCGGGACCCCTCCGCGGAGCGGGACAAAGGGGAGGGAGGGGAGAGGCGAAGATAAATTAAACCGTTTTACTGATCCGAGCGGAATGCTCTTGCCGTGCCGCGGCGCACCGCTGGGAAACGCACACAAATATATTGGGGGGGGGGGGGGGGGAAGAGCCTTTTTTTCCCCCCATTTGTTCATCCCTGGGTAGCACAGACCGTTACAGTCGCACGCAAGACCACAAAACCTTCTCATTCCTATTCTAGGGCAGGCTAGGCCCGGCTTGGCCACGGTTTGCACGCCGGGGTTGAAAACTCTCGGGGCCGGCGAGGGCACGGCGTGTTCCCCGGTCTCTTCTCCCCCGACCCAGGCTGGTAGCGGACGGCTCCACGGAGCAAAGGGTTTGACGGCAACAGCCCCCTCCCGCCCCACAGCCCCCCCCCCCCCCCCCCCCCCCGCACGGGTAAGGCGAAGGCTGGGCTCAGGCGCACACGTCGAGGGGGATCCCAGGGCCAGAACGTGGGTTTAGCCTGCAGGAAGGGCCGCAGCCCCCGTTGGGCGCTGCTTTAAGCCCGGCCTGGAAAAGCCCCTGGCCAGCGGCCTCCGAAATGTCGGTGGCGGTGGCAAGATGTGCAGGCGTCAGGGATCGATAACCAGGTTTTGTATCCGATGCTGCATTCCCACAGAAACACCCAGCGTCGAAGGAAGGACGAGGGAAAGTCGCAGGAGAGTTAGACCTGACACGGAGAGGCTCTGAAGGTTACTGGAGGAATGGATTTGCAAAAAGGATTATCAGGAACCCGATACATTTTATATTTGAATAATTTTTGTTTATTTTAATCAAATATCAATAGCATAAGGTTAAATATATTTCTAAAATCTTTTCTTCAAATTTATCAAATTTATTTAATTTACTTGACATAAGAACAAGAATTAAAATAGTACAAGTGCACTTGTGTTGATTAATAAAGCATTGTTAATTGTCTTGCTTATTGACATTTATTATTAGGAAGTTTATGTCGTTTCCCGCAATCACCGTCTTTTAAGATTGGGAGGAAAAAAACCCCAAAGCATGTCTATATATAACATTAGAAATGTATCGCTACAAACTCTGTATCAAATTTTCAAACGAAGTAGATGGACTGTTAAATCTAGAGATTGTTCCGGATACGGTTAAAAACAAAACAAAACCACAAACAAGTGAAACACCCGAAGCAGAGACCCGTCAAGCGGAGGGACGCGGGGCCACTCGTCCCACGGCGGGACCACGTACAGGGGGAAAAGGGCCGACATGTCGGGCTATGGCGCGAGTTATTTTTTATAGCCTTTCTCAAAGGCTTTCAGGGCAAAATTTAATTCGTCTGGCCTTCAGCTCTGTCTTCTTCCAGATCATGTGCTTCCTTTTTGGCCTCCCCTTCCTTTCCCTCTTGTCTGGAAGCGGGGAATTTGTCCTTGTTGTTCTCTTTTTTCCATTTCATCCTCCTGTTCTGAAACCAGATCTTTACCTGCCTCTCGGTGAGTCCTAGTGCGTGGGACACCTCGATCCTCCTCTTCCTGGTCAGATAGGGGTTAAAGAGGAACTCCTTTTCCAGCTCTAGAGTCTGGAATCGACTGTATGTTTGTCTTCCTCTCCTCCTACCCGGCGCTGCTGTTTAAAACAAAAACACAGGGTTTTGGAGCTTGGTGTGGTCGTTCACAACAAGGCGCAGGCAGGGAGGGAGAGCTCGAGTTCCTCTGGAGATCCCTCGAGAAAAGCCCCGCAGAAGTGCAGGGGGAGAAAGCAGAGGGCACGGAGGGGTCCGCAGCTTTGCACACAAATGCGGGGGAAAAGCGATAGCAGATGCAAAAACCGCCTGAGGCTCTCCCCCCGAGTTGGGGTTTACAGAGTTTACGGGGTCACTTTATTATCTATTAACTGGCACAACCCCCCCCCCAGCCCGGCACCCTTCCCGTTCAGGCAGCGGCAAAGGGAAGCCGGGCGAGCGTGTCAGCTGCGCCTCTGTGTCCGAGTGGCGACTTTAAGGCTACTCTTGGGGTGGCAGCCGCCTTCTGCAGAGGTCCTGTTTTCTTACTGTATCGCTTTATTATCGCAAGCCACCGCGGAGATAGGAATCGCAGGGAGAGAGGCAGGGAGAGAGGGAGGCAGAGGCAGGGAGCGAAAGGCAGCGAGAAAGAAGGAGGAAAAGAAAGTTTCGAACTCAGACGTGAGATGGAAGCAAATTTTTGACTGTGTCCAACCTTGTGGTCTCATCCAGGGAAACATTTGAGCAGGAGACGAGCTCTGATTTAAGTGGTCTGGTTCCTCGCCAATATTAGCACGGGACGATTTACAGTCAGGATATTGTACCAGCTCGGCCTCTTGCTGTGTCGTAAAAATCTGCTGTCTCTGTAAGTTATCGTATCCGTAAAATTTAGCGGGCTCCCCGTGACAGGTAACCCCGCTGCAGGGGGCAGGAGGCGGAGGCGCGGCGGGGGGAGGAGGAGGCGGCTGGTAGGCGGCCGTGGGGCTCCCCCCGGCCGAGTGGTAAAAGTCCGCGGCCGCGCCGCCGCCGCCCCCCGCCCCGCCGGGCGCGGGGTGCGGGAAGCCGCCGACGGCCGCGCCGTTCCCGTAGAGCAGGGCGGCGGCGGCAGCGGCGGCGGCGGCGTGGCGGCCGCTCACCTCGGGCGCGAAGTGACAGTCGTAGTACGGGGGATTGATGGGCTCCCCCGCCGCCGCCGCCGCCGCAGCCGCCGCCGCCGCCTTGTACTTGGAGTAGAGCGGGTTGACAAAGTAGGAGCTCATCGGGGAGGGGGCAGCGGCGGGCGGGGGCGCGGGCGCGGGCACGGGGCGCTGCTCCCGCCGCCGCCGCCGGTGCCTCTACGCCGCGCTCATGCCGCCGGCCGCCGCTCGCCCGTGCGCTCCCCGCTCCTGCTCTCCGTGTATGTGGTGACCAGGACTGGAATATAATCGCTCCCAAAATGACCTGCCTCACTGCTTTTACTATTTCCTATTAGGCACACAGCAGCCCGCGCACGCACACGCGCACACACACACACGCGCACACACACGCTCATGAGCTCAGGGGGGACTTTTGGCTTCAGTTTACATGTGCCGCTCCTCAGGCAAGAAAAAAACCCGGCCCAGCCCTGCCCGGATCCACCCCAGCCGCGGCGCCCCTGCTCCCCCCGCGGTGCGCGCTCGCCAGGAGCCGCCGAAAACCCCCGCCGCGCCGGGGCGAGGCGGCCGCGCGGATCCCGCGCGATAACCGCGGGCGCGCTGCCCGGGGCGACGCCGCCGGGACCGCCCAGACTGCGCTGCCCGGGGCTCCCGGCCGCGGCTGAGCGCTGAAGCGCGGCCTGCACCTCCGGCCGTGAAGGGCAGAGGCCCGCCGAGGGAGCTCGGTGCCCGGCGCAGGGAGCTGGGGGTGTCGGCGAGGGCAGGTGGGGGCGTCCGAGGCACCCGGGCCCCAGTGCCAACGGCCCCTGCGGGTCATTTCCTTGCAGGCGAGCAGAGAGCTGGGAAATGAGATGCACATTCACCCTTGACGCCGTGCACGCATGGCTGAGGCTCCAGGTTAATTGATACTTAATGGAAATCATGCCTATGAATATACTTTCCATCATTTCACCCTTGGTGGACGTCATTACCGAGGCAGAGAGAGGGAGGGAAAAAAAAAAAAAGGTAAAAAAAAAGAAGTGCGGGTGAGCGGTTAGTATCGCTCGGGGACGCGGTCCGAAATAAGTGAGCCTTGTTCTCCGGAGGAAAGGAAGGAAGGAAGGAAGGCGCTGCCCGGCAGGCTTGGCGCTGCCCGGGCTCCTCGGGCCGGCCGCCCCTGCGGGTTACCGCCTGCGCGGGCCCTGCTCCCTGCGCTCCGAGGAGCACCAGCTGCAGTCCGTTCTTCCCCGCTTCGTTCTGCAGTGGGGAGCAGCCTTTCGGACAGACACCCCCAGGAGCTCGAGTCCGCCCTGTTTTGAAGAGACGAAAAATTTAGGTGAAATGTAATACGGGCCCCGCCAGAGCCACGTGTGACCGTCTGGTGTGAATCGACAAAAAAAGTCTTGTGGTTACATAAAAGGCATCACAGGCTCCTTCTCCATCACACTCTGCTCCCAACGCCACCTCCATGCCAGTTAACTCGCTTTGTCGGAGAGACCAGCTGGGCTGCCCCGCTCATGAGCGCCTGAACGGGTCCTGGGCCCGCACAGCCAACCGGCCCGGCCAGAGGCCCCGCGGCCCGGAGAACAAGCCGTTGGGAAGCTGGCGGAGGCCCAGGCCCGAGGCCGGGCGGGGTGGGAGAGCGAGGCCCGGCCGGGGGGTGGGGGGGGAGGCACAGGGATTTTTGGTGCTGCAGGGACAGACAGCAGCGAAATCCCATCGTAGAACAGCAAGAAGTCAGAAGGCCATGCCAGGCAGGGAGGGAGCGGTGGCACAGAAACACCGCTTCACCCTGCGGAAGGGCGCGGAAGCGCAGTGACTGCTCCCCGCTTCCGCGCCGGGCCAGCCCCCCGCCTCTCCACATGCTCATCCCGTCTGGGAGCCAGCCCTGCGGAACAGCATCGCCACCCGCGTGGGACCGCGGTACCAGCAGTGAACCCGTAGTTCACCCAGGCCGGGAGGCGCGGAAAGCGCTGCGCGTTCCGCGGAGCGCTGCGCGGAGAGCGGGGCGCGGCGCCGGGGCTAGAGTGGAGCGCGGGCGCCCTCTGGCGGCGCTGGGCGGCGGCGGCAGGCAGCGCCCTCCCACTCCGCGCTGCCTGCGCGGCCCGCGGCTCCGCCGGCCACGCCACCGGCCGGTGGTTCCGCCAGAAACCCAAACGGCCCCATCAAAGTCCCCGTGCCACTGCGCGACACCGGCGCGGCTCCGCAGTCGCAGTCGTCCGGCGGGGCGCTGGGTGATGAGTGGCTCTTCCTTTGCTCTCTGGTTTTGGGCTGCTTTTCTTCCGCTTTCTTTCTTTCTTTCTTTTTTTTTGGGGGGGTGGGGGTGGGGTGTGGGGTCCGTCGGCGTTTACACTGCCGTTTTCTTAGCACATTTCGGTGACCCTCTTTTATTTTTTTGCCAGTGCTATAATTAACTACATACAAAGAATGCGCCGCGTTTACACATGGCAGCCAGGAAAGACGCCTGGGCTTTGAAGACCGCTGCTATCGCGTTTTCGATCGTGTTTCCCCACATATTGCACCACGATTTCTCCATGTGTGGTAGTTTCGGAGTTATACGGGTTTTTGTCTTGAACATGCTATTTTGTTTGCCCGTGCATTTATGTATTTATGGATTGATTTATGTAAACGAAAGTAAAGATGAATCTTTGTTCACCGCCCCCTTCATCACACACGCCTGTGAATTATTCGGTATAATGCGTGTGTGTGTGCACGCGACTGTGCATATGTACAGACATATATTAACACAACCAATGGGTAGGAATTAAATTATCCTTCAGCTTGACACTAAAAGTAATTTCCGTGGAAGAACTGCTTTTCGTCCTTCAAGACGTTTGGTTTTCTCTCTGCCATTTTGAAACAAACGCACGCAATATTGGAAATAGGTAAACAAGGGGAGAGGGAGGGGGGAGGAGGAAAATAGGCAATGTATAATCTGTAAATCTACCCGAGATAAAAATATTCTAAATGATGGCGTAGGCTTGGTGGCAATTTCTTACCAGAGCCTCTGTTAGAATCGACATAATAGAGTGTTGTGTTGCAAGAGTATTGTTTACGTGTCGGTAGATATAGATCGGCTCCTTCCATGGTTATTTTCGAAAATATGGAGGCTAACATCGTAGCATTCGTCGCAGTAGAATATCCAATAAAATCCATTTCAACAAATCAGTGGACTTTGTACAATGTCTCAGTTTTGTGACCTTCGGGTCTTTTTTGAGTCTGTTGCCTTGGTCCGACGCTGACATATTGAAATTTATAGTCCAAGATTTTAAGACCTAGTTTGTCTGCATTTTTTTACTTCCCCCCCCTCAACAAACACAAACATCAAAATAAGGTGGTTTCAAAGAAAAGCGCCATAGCATATCGTAAACTCATTAGGTCCAGACGTCTAGCCATCTCAATGGTTTTATTATACCACGGTTCTTCCTGTTTTAAAAGAATTATAGGTATCTTCTCCACAATGGATGGGAAGCAATGCAACACCTTTTCCTGGCACTGCATGCTTTTTCTTTTTTTTTTTTTTCTTTTTTTTTCTTTCTTTTTTTCCCCCCTTTACAGAGGTAGAAAACATTAAACACCAGGTCTCTCGGCTCTCCCCTTAATCTTGAATTAACCGAACTGATCGTAAATATTTACGGGTCCTTCATTTTAATGGTTGCTCTTTAAACAAAGCATTTTTTTACAATGAACTTCATCTCAATTATCTTGATAAAGTCATGTGTGTTTATAAATGCAGAAGGCATGAGAGACATTGCTGAACGAGCTCTCGCCAGCAAAGCTGAACGTTTGGAAGCAGCCGTGTGTCCCCAGAGCTTCCAACCTTCAGATGAAAGAGCGCAGAGCTTAGAACCGGGTGGGGAAATTAGTTTAATAAAACCCCAAAATGTTTAAGCTTCACTGTCTCTGGAGGACCCGTGCGGAAATATTCCCTAAATTATCCCAAGAGATCCCTGGTGTTTGCAAGACCGCTCGTAGCGAGGGCATGCGGGAGCAGAGCGGCACCAGGCGCACCTACACGGCGCGGCCGAGGCCGCCCTCTCCGCCGCTGACCTCCAAGAGCAAGGAGCCATCGGGCGGCAGCGGGGGAAGTGATTTTCCTCCGGCCTTTGGGGCTGACAGAGGTGATGCTGCCCCGCTGGCGTGGCCGGGCATTCCCACGGGCCCCGGCCCAGCAGCCCTCAGCTCGCGTTGGGCTCCGCGGGAGCTGAGCGGCGGGGTCGGCGGCGCGGAGGGCATCGCGAGGGGCGCACAGATTTCTCCTCTCACCGCAGCGCTGTCGTTGGGTCACGGCAGACTTTATTGTGTAACAACTGACAACAATTACAACAGGTCCGTAGTTCGAGACACGAGGTGGTTAATTAATACAACAATCACCGGGAGCAGGGACGCCAGCTAGCCGGGGGACCGGGAGACGTTAGGCCTATTGCGATCGGCTTCAAGGATGAGACAACCTCCTAATAGTGCACTAAAGGGGTGGGGGGGGGGGGGGGGGGGTAAGGAGGGGGGCATAGCTCGTGGACTCGCTGTGGCATCTATTGCGAAGGAGCGAAATTCAGACCTAGAAAGCAGAGGTTTTGGGTAAGGTTTCCTCTTAGATAATCGTGGACAACACAGCACCCCCATTGATTTAAGCGACTGTAATTTAATATATAATTTATTATCGTAATTATAATTAATTTCCTTACCTTTGTTTTGCCAAAGTAACTATCTAGACTACATCACTTTTAAGAAACATGTCAAACATTTAACATCAGATAGAGTTCCCAAAGCTAACGTGCACTCACAATATCGTCAACCAAACGGTCTGGGAAGGAGGAGGGGGGGATGAAGCGACTCTGCAAAACACGTTGGTGAGCAAGACAAAATTTCCCAAAATACCTGACATAGATCACGTTTCACTTCTATCTTAAAATAAAAAAAAAAAAAAAAAAAAAAAAAAAAAGGAGAGACCAGATTGATTTAAAGTTTCTGGGGTGGGGGGGCGCGAGAGGAGGAGGAGAAATGTATGGGGGGGCTGAGGGGGTGAGTGGGCAGGGGAAGAATAAAACCAAACCACCAACAAAAAACACCTCAAGAACCTAACAACCCAAAACCCAAAGCCCAAACAAAACCTAAAACCCCCAAACTCAAAACTAAAGCAGTATTTCCCAATTACGTTTCTAGCCCTGCGTTAGTCTCCTTTATTGCCTTTCTCCTTGTTCATCTTTTTCATTTTCATTCTTCTGTTCTGAAACCAGATTTTGACCTGTCTCTCTGTGAGATTTAAAATCCTAGCTACTTCGTAACGGCGGTCTCGGGTGAGGTACATGTTAAAGAGAAATTCCTTTTCCAGTTCCAGTGTTTGATACTTTGTGTAGGGACAACGCTTTTTCCTCGTTGAACGAGCGTGGATCCAGTTTGCTGCAGGGTTATCTGGAAGAAGGGAGGTATATAGGGAACGGGGCGGGCGGGGGGGGTGGGGGGGGGGGGAGAGGGGGGGGAGAGAAAGGTCGTTAAATTAATTTAACGAAGGATGGACTGTTTTCACAACTTTGGAGGAATTATCATAAAAGCCTTAATGCCCCAGTCTGTTTACTGTACAAATGATGTCTTGATGGTAGGTGGTTATGTGGAGTCTTTTATGGGTGCTTGTTGCTGCTTGCGCTGGGGTAGGCGTCTAGACGTTTTTATAGGTTAGTAAAACTATCAGTTTTGCACATTCGAGCCTTACAGGTTTCAGCAATAAATCAAAGGGGCAATTTCTTTCTTTTCTTTCTTTCTTTCTTTCTTTCTTTCTTTCTTTCTTTCTTTCTTTCTTTCTTTCTTTCTTTCTTTCTTTCTTTCTTTCTTTCTTTCTTTCACCCCTTTCTCCGCATCTCTCCCTCTCCCCCCCTCTTTCTTTCTTTCTTTCTTTCTCTCTTGGGTTTTTTTTTTTTTAACTTACTTGGGTCAAGTTGCTGCTGTTTCTCCTCCTTCAGATCGCTGCTCGGGCTGGAGTTGTGGCTGCAGGCGGCGGGGTCCTTGGAGCTGCCGGCAGCCGCCTTCTCCCGGGGTTCCTGGAGGAAGGAGCTGCACGTGTACTCGGGCACACCGATCCCCTGGGATTCCCGGGACGAGGAGCACTCAGTCCTTTTGGAGGAGGAGGAGGAGGAGGAGGAAGATGAGGAGGCGGCTGCTCCCGTCTCCGGCTTTATCCCGTAGTGACGCCCGTTCGAGGAGCCGGAGCTGGACGCGGAGCCGCCGCTGCCGCCGCCGCCGCCGCTGCCGCCGCCGCCGCCCGGGAAGCCCGGGAAGGGCTCAATCCAGGAGCGCACGTAGCGGCCAGCGTCGGCTGCCCCTAAGTGGGGCTGGTGCATGTAGGGGTGGTAGATCCCGGTCATTGCCGCAGACGGCTGAGGGTGAACCGTGGACCAAGAGGTGGAGAACACGGTGGATTTTGGTGCAAAGCTACAGGAGGAAAAATCTGAACTCTCTGCAACACCTGATGGCCTGGAGGTCGCACTGTGACCCCCCTGGACGAATCTACTCCCGTAAACTTCTTCGCTTTCATGGCCTATGAGAGAATCGACATAATAGTTACTTATGGTGCCACTAGACGACATTTTAGGCTCCCCTCTTAGTCATATAAAAGGTTACACTGTTAACTGTATATGATACCCTCCCGGAGAACAATCGTAGTATTTTGCAGACTGCAACCCTCAACCATTGGTTGCGGAGCCCACGTGATCATATTTACCAATACTGCGAGTAAATCAATCCGCTAAACTGGGGCTGCTGTGATTAAAAAAAAAATCATCATCAACAACGGCCCCGCGCAGAGCGCCGCGCCGGCTGCGCGCCCGGACCGCGCCGGGGCCGCCCGCCCGCCCTGCCCGCTTGCCCGCCTGCCCTGCACGCCCGCCTGCCTGCCTGTCCGCCCTGCTTGCCCGCCCGCCCTGCCCACCCTGCCCGCCTGCCCTGCTCGCTTTCGCTGCCCGCCTGCCCTGCCCGCTGCCCGCCCTGCCCGCTGCCCGCCCTGCCTGCCCGGGGCGCGGCGGGCGTGGCTGCGCTGGCAGCCCACGGCCGCGGCGGGCGCGGACTATTTCTTCACCTCCTTTGAGTGATTTCTGCCATTCATTTCTTAATCAATGAGAGGCAGGGTGTTTAAATAAATCCAACAGCCTTGGCTTGCTAATCACACTCCAAGCTGCTGAGGAAACCCGCTGGGAAAGGGGGATTCTTGCCTGTAAAAACAAACCATCGCAAGCTGGGACTGTAACGACTTCTCATAAAACAGGAAAATGTTACAGTAAAAGCACATTGCGGTACTTCCATATTTCAGAGCATGTGCGGGTATTATTATCCGCTCCCCGCCCCCCCGGACAGAAAGTTTCCATGGAAAGGATACACTTTTAAAAAGAGATGCCCATTGTGTTGTTTTAAAACAGGTGGAAGACCTCTGTAATGATTTTATGCCTTTCAATAAAAATTTTATGAGGTGTATTTGATTATAGATTAATGTGTCCCTAATAAAACGGACGGATGGAAACAGCAAAGCCTGTGTCTCCGAGCACAACTGACGTGTGGCTGAACACATGCTCCTGTATCTGCGAAACTTTGGGACTACGCAGCTCCAACACCAGCCCCCCTCACGGTGCCCAACGCGGCTCGGGAGGGGACGCTGGCAAAGGCTACCCGGGGGAGGCCGCCCGGCCCCGCACCGGGCAGAGCCGCGGCACCGGGGTAGGGACCACAGGGGCGGGCAGGCTCCGGCTGGCGGAGGGGCGCGGGCCTGCCGTCGCCCCCCGTTCCCCGGCAGTTCTGCCTCCTCCGCCCCTAGTTCAGGGGGAGCCGGGCCGGGCCGCGCTGGCCACGTTCAATGCCTATGTGAGATATCTGCCCGCTTTGCTTTCTTTTCCTTCCCTTCCCTTCCCTTCCCTCCCCTCCCCTCCCGTCCTTTCCCTCCCTGACCCGGTTATCTCTCCCCGAGCGAAACGCTGCCCGGTTAGTATCGAAAACTAGATTACCCATGGTCTTCTGCCCATGCCTGCTCTCCCGAGCGAGGGACGGTGGCTGTGTCGGGATCTGGAGGAAACGCACAGAGTTAGTGGAGAGCCCGCAGCACAGCCCGCCGAGGGCACGAACAACAGCACCGAGAAAACACTTCCTACTCGCTGGCTGGTGTGAGGAAGGGACTGAAATTCCTGTTTATTTAATGATTTATTACTCTCCTATGTTGTTTTCTTCCTTTTTTCTTTTTCTTTTTCTTTTCTTTTTTATTGTTTTTTAAATTTTTAAATCTCACTATAGCATTTTCATTTGCGTGTTCGTATTTCTCTCATATTTTTCCCAGGGAGCAGGGCTTGTGCTATGGCGAAGAATTGCCCCTCGCTTCACACGAGACACAAATTCATAAAGCAGGCAGATTAGAGCGAGCTTCCTTTTTTTTATATACGTTAAACACTTGGTATGGAGCCAGCTAATTACTTCCCACTGTTGAAACTTCTCTGGTGATGTAGCGAGGATCTTTAAAGGAAAAGAAAAGACGGTTCAAATGTACGCAATATTTAAAGTGGGTGAGATTTCTGAGCACCGTTTCGTTGTTTGTTTTCGAAACAAGAGGAAACACAAAATACCTACGTGCTTGTGACTCCCGCAGCTTCAAAATGGTGATGCTTTGGTTTGAGGAATATATACCCCCAGCCCTACGAGCAAACGTGTACACGAGAAAGTATTGGCTTAAATTAAATATCAGCAACAAAAGAGCAAAATACGACCCCGCCAGCTGTAGCATGAGCAGTACCAGCGTCACCAAGTCAGACAACATTGGCACTATCTCGCCTTTAATTTCTTGATTCAGAAACTGCTTAGGGGAGGAATGGGCGTTGATTGCGGGCAAGCTGGTTTCCCAGCGCAAACAGCAGCCAAGCTATTTTTCTAGGACTGTTTGAAGGTGCAAGTATGCCCAAGTATTTGCACTTCAATTTGGAGTCATGTTCATTTGCAAGGTATTTACAGTTCTGCTTTAGTATTTCTGCTCGCAGAGGCACTCACCCGCTCTCTCGGACACACACGCCCTTCCTCAGCTTCCAGTGCAGAGCCCTGCTAATACCATTTTCCAGCTACGTGCGGAAAGGGTTAAGAGTCGTGAACTTCATTATCTGGATGTGTGCTGCTGAAATGGAATTGCGCGAAATAAAACGATCTCTGAGCAAACAGGAACCGTGCAGGGTGACCGAAGTAGGTCTGAAGAGGCTGGTGTACTTTTGTAAGCAAGCTTGGGAGCCTTCCTGCTCAAAAAAGCCAATCTTGCCAGATGTTTGAGGGAAGATTTTCCCTTCCACCATCTTCTTAAAGCTCTTGTGCTGACCAAGAACCGAACTCCTTAACATTTACTGATACTCAGCTTTGCGTTTGTTATGATGTTTTGTTTGTTGGGTTGGGTTTTTTTTTTAAGTGAGTAAAGACACGAAATCAAAGTCTACACACTGTAAGCACGCAGCGACTGGTCTTTTTTAAATCAACATACGAACGTCAAGTAAAATGGCACACATATTGTTCACAGCTTTTAGTAGAAAGATTTTTTATCACTTACCATTTATGAGTCGTTTGGATGAGGATGTCCAGTTTAGGTCATAATATTTTACTACTTTTTTTTTTTCTTCCCCTTTCGCTTTTTTTTTTTCATTCAGTTTGTCAGACTGTGAACATCACACAACATTTTATCAATTAATCATTTGTTTACAGGCACAATTAGAAATAAATTAGGTTTACATCATTTCCCGCCTTAGTCTCCACCCCACCCCTAAAAAAAAGGGGGGGGGGGGAGGAAAAGGGGGAAAAAAAAGAAAGAAAACCAGGCAGACATACACAAAGAGCAGAAAATGGCAAAGAAGGTACATCAGTCCAAAGAGCTGCTGATAGAGGAAGATCAAGGAGACCAACCTGCACCCGTTCTTTAAACATTTGTAGAAAACCAAAGGAACCGGAGTAGTTTACAGAGTTTATTGCATTATACATGCGAACAGAACATGCACAAGAAGGACATATTGCTGCTGAACGACTACTATTCCACATATGCACCACGAGGAAATGTCTACAATGGAGAAGAAGGAAATATTCCATTTTACGAAGGACAATCTCTAAGTTCATTTGCGAGGATAGTTACATTATAATGTGCTTCTTTTTCCCCCCACCCCCAAAGTTCCCCCCCCCCCCTTTATTTTCTTAAAGTATTGTATGTACTCAAAACGTTATGGCCCGTGTAACAGCCCCACATAAATACCATTTTGTTAGTAAAAACATGAAAAAGTCACATTGTTTGGATGTTCGACAGTTCCAATAAGTTAAGACCAAATGATAATATTCAATAATAGTTACCCTGCATTACGATGAGAACAAAAATAAATTACACGTGCTAGGTTTTATATATACTCATCATAGTAATACATATTCACTTGCAGCGCTAAAAGAAGGACGAAGAGTCACATTCTATCAGAGAAAAAAACCAAAACAAAACCAAAACAACCAACCAAAAACAAAACCCAAAACCAAAACAAAACTGGAAAATGCCGGGTTTTGCCAGAGTCTCTCCTGCCTTTAGCAAGTGGCGGTGCTGTGCCCATTCCTCACGGGTGCCCCCCCCCGGGGTTAGGGTTTAAGAGAAGGTCAGATTAGCGGTCAGTTCCCGGATTCGGTTCTCCCTGCTCATCTTCTTGAGCTTCATTCTGCGGTTTTGAAACCAAATCTTGACCTGCCTGTCAGTGAGGTTTACGCTCTTACTGATCTCTAGACGGCGCTCTCGAGTGAGATACATATTGAATAAGAACTCTTTCTCTAATTCCAGTGTTTGGTGTTTAGTATAAGGACACCTCTTCTTTCTGCCACTCTTTGCAGTTAGCCAATTGCTCGTTGGAGTATCAGACTTGATTTCCTCTATCAAAATCAAAGAAGAAGAAGAAGAAGAAAATAAAAAAAAATACCTCAGGCTGTTAGAGTGTACCCTTGGCCATGACCCCTCCTCTGCAGTGTCTGGCATATATGGTTGATGTGGGCATTAAGCACGGCTCGGGTGAGGCGTGGGCACGGAGAGGGGACCTGCTGCCAGGCTGGGCTCGCCCGTCCCCACACACGGCACCCTGCCTGGGGCCGCCCCGCGCCCCTGCCCCTGGCAGAGATGGGGGCTCTCGAGTTTTCAGCTGGCGTTCAGCATTTCGACAATATTTAACCTGCCGTCAGCCCCATGGCCGCATTTTAACGGGGTTAGCCTCGCCATGGCCGCCTCGGGCTCCCACGACACTTGCTACGAAAATATCCCAATTGCCAAATACCCTCGCAGTGTATTTTGAAGCAGGTTCCCCCCAACCCACCCCCACCTCTCCCCAGCCATCAGTTGAATTACACCAGTACACCTAGAAGCAGGCATAGACGTTTTTTCCAGCCAAAAATGATACACAAGAAATTAACACCCTCTGCCCAGGATTTGATTTTTTTTTTTCATTTCCCTTTCAGATTTTTTTTCCCCCACCAAAAACAAATCTACCCCATATCAACCTAGACCTGGGCTGTTAAATGTAATTCAGATAAAGAGACTCTCCATGCACACATAGGGTACAAATCGACCTAGAGGTTGCAAAGTACATTTTGATATGAGAAAATTTCCCGTTTTGGGATTCTTCGACACACGCCGTTCGGAAGGAAGGCTTTAGTGCACTTTTAAAGGGGAAATAAAATCAGATTGCCACCATCTTTGGTTTTCAAAAGCATTTCGAAATACTGTTGCACTTTTGGAGACCAACCCAAGGTTATCTAAAGCACCACATTGAAATAGTCCACCTTCGGACCAGGCAGATAGCGGGCTGCTGCTTTCATTGTGCATTTGTTTCCAACTTTACCCAGCCTGGTAGCACCTATTCCTCACCTATTTTAATAGGATCGTAATTAACTTTAAATGCAATCAAACAGCAGTAAGGCTCGGTGAGAAAAAAACATAAATAAAAATAACAATAATAATTAAAAAAATAATCAGCAAAATATTACGAGAGAAAAGTTGAGCTGGTCGTATTTTACAACCTCCAGACCTGCTTTTTTAGAGGTATGGGGCTGCTTTTGGCTGCTGCGGCGCATTAAGGAGCACACGGCTACATTCCCCGCATCACAGAGGCGGTCTGCATGCACGAGAGAGGCAGATCTCTACAGAAAATCTTTGGACCCTTTTGTGTGGCATTTTTTGCCTGCCAAAATCTTCAGAGACACAGCACCTGCAGCCCGATACTCCTTAGCATTAAATGTGACGGCTGTGATGCTCGTTAGTATATTCGAGCGTGCTTTATGGTGCTGGCGTGTTGGAGTTACACCACGGCACGGCTTAAACTCGGTAATACAGACCTTTACTCTCCTTCTCCTGGACTTCTGGGCTGGACACGGAGCCTTCGGGCAGGCAGCTCCGCTCGTCTTGCAACGTGGACTTGGGCTCGGGACTTTCCACTTGAGAGACTTTAGCGGTGTTGTCTTGGTTGTTCGGGTTTTCATTCATTTTCTTTTCCAGCTGAAGTTGAGCAGATATCTGCGGTTTGGAGCTGCCGCGAGGGTTTAACTGTAACATTACAGTTGAACTCGTTTCAGGACTATTATTGTACTCTTGGGTTTTCCCAGTGGCGTAGGTCTGGCTCAGTCTAAAATATCCTGGGACGGGAACCTCGGGGTTCTCAATGGGGCATGATTCAGACACCAGCCTCTGGTAGGAAGGGACGTCTGCAGAAATGAGTTTGGATCTCTTATCGGAATACATGCAGCAATTGCTTTCTTCTTTAATATTTGTAGTGAAGGAACAAGTGGGGACCTGCTGTGTAACAGGTTGCTCTATTCGACAAGATCTGTTCGGGTCTGTCCAAGTGTCTACTTGAGGTATATAAGGATGTACATTCATACCCATATTTTGGTGATTAACTTCTCTTTTAGCCAGAGACGGAAGGAGTCCACAGGTTTGCATCCCATACGTCCCAATGTCTGTGCTAGGTGGCATATACATGCTGGCGCTGTTGGAGTAGAAACTGTCACTCCTGCACGCACTGATGAGAGAATCTACTAAAAAAGTATTAGCGGCAGGAGAGCTGTTGGGAAAGGACATTTTGGGGCGGAATTTGAGGAAGAGAGATTGTGTCCTTTGTAGGCTGACATCTCTAGGAAAACATTCCCGTGTAATTGCGGATGCCTCCGCGCGACCACATGACAGCCGGGCCAATGGCAGCGCCCGCCGCCCCGCGCCCCGCCGCCCCGCCGCTGACGCGCCCCGCCGCGCCGCCCCGCCGCGCCCCGCCGCGGTCAACAGCGACCCCTAGGCCGCCGCGCCGGCACCGCACCGCACCGCCCCGCCGCGCCCGCCGCCCCGCGCTGCGGCAGCCGGCCCGGGCCCCGCCGCCCCGCGCGGCCACCCCCCCGCCCTCCCTCCCCCACTACCTTCCCCCCATCCCCCCCCCGCCTCCTCCCCGCGCCGCGCCGCGGAGCCTCCGCGGGCGCGGAAGCCCGCGGGTGGCACGGCGGGCGGAAAGACGTGCCTTCCCGTGATGGCTCCTGTAAAAGCCCCGCTTCTGACAAGTGCGGGGACAAAAGGTTGCGGGATTTATTAATGCGTATTAAGGAGAATCAGGGGCGATCAATAAAAGCCTCATCTACATTCTTGGGCTACTTGGTAATTTTCTTGCTTCTGAAGCTTTTTCAAGAGTTATACCCTCTGTTGCCGCGCACGGGAAGATATTTTATTAACAAATCAATCGAGACTTTGTAAAGGATAAGATTAATAGTTAAGATTTAGCATAATGGCGTTCGCGTTATGAATTATTGAAAATTATACTATTGATTTTTTTCCTCGCTGCTAACCGAGAAGGTCAATTTTTGTTTTAACACAAATCGTCAAATATTAAAAGCTAGACTTTTGTCATAACTCGAGTTTTATAGGGAGGCTACATTCCTAAAATTATTTTACAGTGCTCTCTCCCGACCGCCTGGGAAAAAAAAAAAAAAAAAAAAAAAAAAGTGGGGTTTTCACTTGCCCTGGAAACTGAAAGCACCATAAAGATAATTTCTCCTTCTGTAGTTGTGCTCATTAAAAGACATACAGAAACTCATATCCACACTGCAACTCTTCGAACAACTTTTTCTTTTTTTCCCCTTTCTTTCTTTCTTTCTTTTTTTTTTTTTTTGAGAAGAGAGACAAATGCACCTATATTATTGTATATAAAAAATGCATACCGAAGGCAACAGAAGCTGTCTACACGGCAAATCAGATTTTTCCATTCCAAAATTTTGAACGTGTTTTACTGTTTTTCTCCCCACTTCGTACCCATATTTACATCCGAAGCTATTACATTTTAAACAGTGATGTTACAAACTGTTTATTACTTTTTTTCTTGTCATTTTTTCTCCTTTTCTTCCTTTCTCTTTTTCTGTTTTCTGTTTTGTTTTAATCTCTTTTTCTCTTTCTTTCTTTTTCTTTTTTCTTTTTTCTTTCTTCCTTTTCTTTTTCTTTTCTTTTTTTTTTTTTTTCCCCAACTGTTCTCAAACTGGAGTATTTCTTATCTGGGACTAATGCTGTCAAGGACTCTCACTAAGACAAAGTGAACTTGTTGATAATTTTTTGTTTCGGATTCATCTGCTTGTTTATTTTGGGCCTTTCTGCCACCAAAACGCCCTTTCAGATCCCCAAGAGCGGACACAGCACGTGAAAGGGGGTTTTAAAAAATTTAAACACATCTTTCGCACAGCTGAAAACATGCGTTTTCCACCAGCGTGGATCTGAATTTCCCCCTGTTTCCTGGCGTTTGGATGTTTTGCACTTTACCGTACACTTTACACTGCTGGAAACAATAACCCCATTTAAAATTTCGCTGTGGCAATGAGACAGACCTTTTAAAACCTTATCGCAGCTGTTCAAATACAACATCATTGTCAGGTTAAGAGCCGGCGTCTTTTATAGCTGCACAGTCTCCAGCTTCTGGGTTGCCGGAGAGTTTCAATATTACCTTCGTAACATTCGCTGCTTTCAAGATCTTTTTCGCAGCATCCCCTGCGCCTGGCGCAGCCCCCTGCCCTCTCCGGGCACGCTTCACCGCCACCGAGGGTCGAGCAGAGGAACGGGCGCTTCGGCGAGACGTCTCTCTAAGATCATTATCAGAGCCATTGCTAAGATTTGCCTGAGCCGGGAGAGAAGCCGCGGCGGAGCCCACGACGCTCCTTCCGAGCGCGGCATTCTCCCCCCACCCCCCGGCTTTCTAGCAATTTCCTCTTCTTCAACAACAGCCCGGACAACCCACAGAGTTTAAAGAAACAAAATACTATTTTCCTTGACGCAGTTTAAGACTCGACTGTTAAATCTAATCAGGAATTTTATGCCCATCAAATGGCTCTTTCATAATCTTTATTTACACTTTAAGAAAAGGGGGTCCCAGAAATATCCCGGCTGAAGTATGAGCCCAGAGGTCTGCGGCGGGTTTCGCCCAACAGTAAAGTTAAAACAATCAGCAAATGCTGAGCTGCTTTCCACGCCAGCCCCGCTGGTGCTGGGGAAGCTGACTTCTTGGCTCCTGATTAGACATGAGGGCTCTTTGATATTTTTTCTCCCCCTGCCCCCCTTTTTTTAATTGAAAATATTAATTTCTTGCATGTCACACTACGCGGAAACTCAGATGATGGCTGTGATGATAATCATTTAAATATCGTATTCAGGTCTGGCAAAACAGCTTCGTAAGACCCTTCGCTCACGATAAATCATGAGGGTTTTAAAAAACGGGCAGCAATTTTTTATTGAAAATGAACAGTAGGAAAGTTTAAGTTTGATGTAAATAGAAGTTGAATAAACATGCGAGAGCCACCGGGGAACTGGGGACTTAGGCTCTGGGCATTTAATGTCACTCTTGTTTTAAATCATATTAAAATGGAATCAAGTAATTAACATTAATAAATAAATCAATATTGTGCAATAAATGAGATATACAATCTACATTAATATAAAGGTTTTGCTCTCAGAGCCTCATATTTTTCCCAACGAGGGGAAAAAAAAAAAAAAAAAGCCCAACCAATGGGTCCATGCAGATGTAAATTACTGTTTGTAATAAAGCATAGGTGGACATTACAGTTTTCTCCTCTAGCAAATGTCAGGGCTAAAAACTTGAGGTTACCAGACCTGGCAGCAGGGCTTAATTTTCAATGCCTTATCTTCCTAAACCTTATTACTGGTGATATGATTTTTTAAATTTTTTTTTTCCCTCGGCTGTGCTGGGGACTCTCATAGTTGCAATTTGCTGTGTTTGTGTCTCATTATGGGAGGGGGATGGGAGAGAGGTACGAAAGAGGCTAGATATTTTGCAGATGCCTTCAGTAACAAAGGTATTGCGAAAAACGTCTTAGTTTAAAAACCGACTGTAACCCGGGAAGCTTTTAGTAAAATTCCTTTCATTATACTTGATTCCAGCATTTTATTTAGGGTGTCTTTAAGCGCGCGGGTTGTATCTTTTATGCCACGTTGTTATATTGTGGGGAGATTGGAGAATAGTTTTATTTAAGGGGGGTAGGGGATGTGTGTGTGGGGGGTGGAATTGGCTATGATATCGTGTCCTTTCTTCCTCTAATAACGCAACTGTCACGTTGCCCAGATCTCTATGTGCCATATTTTCATAGAAAGAGTCGGCGTCTGGGCTGAGGGTTCGGATTCCCTGGATTTTTTTGACCGAGGGCGGGACACACACACACACACACGCACACACCACACACAAGACAGACTGATAACACTATGCCTTTTCCTAAATATGAAAGCTTATGAAATAAACAAAATAGAACGCTGGCCGTTTCTTCAAAGGTGTTATTTCTGAGCTTGGGGAGCGCACGGTAGCACTGTCTGTACCCCCAGCTTAGCACGAAGCCTCAGCCCTTCCTCTATTGTATTTCTATATTTCTGTGGATATGGAAGTGCTTATCCGGTATGGCAAGATTTTAGCGCGTAGATTTTAGCGCCGGTGCAGCCCTTAGCCTCGGTATTTGTTTGGGCTGCACGTTTGTCTTTCGGCAGGTTCCTGCCGTATTTGTATTTGAATCAGAAAATAAGTAAATGCCTTTTTCGTTCTCCTTAAAGGACAAGACCAAAGACATTTGGAAACAGCTCACAACCTTTTCTTTTTCTTTCTTTCTTTCTTTTTTTCTTTTTTTTCCCTAAAGGAATAAAAAAGGGAAGAGAAAAGCGTAAGAGCAAAAAAATTATAGGCTGGCACAGAATCATCTGATTTACACGATGAGTCAAAAAAGAAAGCTGCTGGTTTATATTCTTGAATGTGTACATGTATAATTATTTTTTTTAATTAGCAACACATCCTGGCTCCCATCACTCGTTCACATTCGCTGAGATCGGCCTCACTGTAATTGCGAGGGATTAAAGCCCCTCGGATGACGAAGCCTCATGGGGTTGGGGTTGGCGTGGGCTCTTAGCAGGAGCACTCTCATGCCACGAAAAACAAACAAACAAGCACAAAAACTTCGCTAAGCGTTTCCCTCTCGAAATGAGTACCTTCACCGAGAGATCAGGGGATTTTCCTTCGGGCTCCGACCGCGCCTGCAAGGGCTACCTTTGGCGTCAGGGATCCCGAGGATTTCAGATTGTACAATGCCATTTTATGACGGACGGAAAGGCTATTTCTAGGAAACTCTTAACAATGAACTTCTAAAAAAAAAAAACAACCCAACAACAACCCAACCCCCCCCCCCACCACCACCAAAAAAGACCCCAACAACTACCAGACAAAGTGCCAACAGATGCTTTCACGAGAGATGGGACTTTAAAAAAGGCGGAATATGGCTGAGCCAACGTGAAATAGATTTCGGTGGATTCTGCAAAGAAGCAGAAAACAGCGAAGCCCTTTCTTTCCTCAGATTCTGACCAAAAATGCGTGCTGGAGGGGAAAAATAAAACAGAAAACCAGAAAAACGGAACATGCCCGGTCATTGGAGAGCGTCCAGGAAATTCATAAGCTTCGCTTTAATTTTCTAATCTCTAGTTACTTTTTAATAGATCTCCGTAGTATTTTTAAGGGGAGGGATTTCATTCAGCAGTGCCTTGGCAAGGTGATGTTCGGATATTAAAAATGTCTTCTTTTTGCTTTAGTCTATGTTTGTCTCTCTTAAAAAAAAAAAAAAAGAAGGAAAAAAGCACTCTCAGGGTGTAACGCTAGTCTCGCCTTTAAATAAAATACATCTTGAAAACTATGCTTTCTGTAGAGGTTTGTTTAAGTAAAGCCTCGAATAAGAATCGAAGATAAACCGTGGAAACGCATGTTTTTTATATTAGTTTTGTTCCATCCACGTTAAGGCTGTACTTAAAGAACTAAATAGATTTTCGTTCTAGGGAACGAATTCTGAATATCACTGTTTTTTTATTATTTTTCCCCTTAAAATTATGGGGTTTTTTTAAAGCTCAGATGCATTATAAAAGATTACGACACCCACCCCTACCCCCTAACCCCCCCCCCCCCCCCAAAAAAATCTTTTAAAGTAGCATATTTCTCCAGCACGTCACGGTTATGGGTTATTTGTTTAATAAATCTTTTTGATGCTTTATTTTCTCATTTGGAAGGCCCTGAAATCTTATCGTTACTTATATATTAGATATTTTATTAGCAGTGGAATTATTATTAGGGGGGAAATAGACGTGAGCAGCAGGGCGGCTGCGGGCATTACAGCACATGGGCGCGCCCTCCTGTGGCCGCGGGCCGCGCAGCACCGGGAATTTCCTCCTCTCCCAGGCTCCTTCTCCTTCCTCAGCTCAATTTGCTCCCAGGCATGGGGTTCTTCCTTTCTTCTTTTTTCTCTCTCTCTTTTTCCCCACCTTTTTCTTTTCTTTTCTTTTTTAAACAGAAACTTAGAACTGCTATCCTTGAGCGTTTATGCAAGATGAATGCAGGGGTGGTTCGGCTACCCCGGCCCTCTTTCGCGGTGTCTTAGCATTTTAAAGGTGTAATAATCCGCTAAACCAGACTGTTAAAGCACTGCGGGGAACAGAAAAATCAAACGACTGGTTCTCGCCCTGTGGATTAAGGCTCGGCAGAGACAAGAGAATTTTGCGATAAGGTCAGGCGAAACGCTTTGAGAAATTCCCCGCGACTCTGCGCATTTCTGATTAATGGGCTTTGTAGGGAAAGGCACATCCACAGAAAAGCTGCACAGAAACACCGCCTTTCTCCCTGAATTACAAAGCATTTCCTACAGCCCGAACAGTATTAATATTTGAGTGAAAAAAATCACAATTTGAATTTTTTTAGAGCTAAAAATACCCCACCAACACCCACAGGGAAAAAAAACACCAACCCAAAGACAAAGATAAGAAAAGAAAAAGGAGTTTTGATGCGAATTCCCGGGGTGCGGATAAGAAGGGCGAGGGGAGCGGGGAGCCCGCCGTGCTCAGGCTGGCGGCGACCGGAGCGGGGAACGCTCCCCGCACGCCACGGAGGGCTCACCTCGACCCAGCTGGGATTTTCTCTGCGTTATGATGCATTTGCTAATATGGCCAGCTATGCGGTAATAAGTGTGTGTGTGGTTGTGCGTGCGTGTGTGTGTGAGAGAGAGAGGGAGGGAGACAGAGAGAGTGGGTGGTGGTTGAAAATAACAGAGGAACCTTAAGGCGCCTAATTATTCAGAAAGGTTAAAGGTGATGACCTTGACATTTTGGAAGTTCAAAGGCATACACTTATGTTTTTCTTGCTAAAGGGTTTTAAATTTTTTTTTTCTTAGTCATGCCTCCCTCCGCTTCCATTTCTCTATTTTTTTTGAATTCTTCGGCTTTTCCTGACTTATTTGGGCGCTTTTGCCTTCCCTGCGTGCAGCATAGCGACAGCCGCTTCGTCCTGCTCAAAAAAAAAGAGGGGGGGGGGCAAATTCTTTTCTCACTCCTCGCCTTTATTGCACATTGCGGAAATCTCTTTTTCACCCACCAGAAGGTGTATAATATAACCCAATTAAGCTGTTTAGAACCTCGGGTTTTATGGTGTTGTCTAGACAGTTCAAGGTTTTGTAAACAGCCCAGCCAGGTCACGCAAGATAAAGCGGCGAGGAGCGGAGCGGACCTCCGCCGGATGCCGGCCCCCGCGCAGGGCCCGCCGCGGCCGGGGCTGCGGGCTGCGCTCCGGCCAAGCACCGCGCTCCGCTCTCCCTGCCGGGGGATGAGATTTCAGAGATTCACCCCTCTGCCTACAACGTATCTTTTTATTTCTCTGGGTTTTCTCTCTCTCTCCATCCCCCCCCCCCCCCTTTTTTTTTTCTTTTTCTGTTTTTTGCTTTTCCTGCCCCCGCCAGTGCCAATTGTTTATAGCTCCCTCTTGTCTGACTCGCCCTGAGCCCTCGGTCTTACTGCCTTGCTCTACGCTAACAAGTAAACAGTGATTGTCGTTGGGGATTCTGGGCTTCTGGGGAGCCCGATCGGTTAAATAAAAAAAAAAAAAAAAAAAAAAAGCCTTTTTTTTTTTGTTGTTTACAGCAATTGCAGCACCACCAGAAGTGATGGTCTGCAGACAGCCATGTTGGCTCTGCCTCACAGCGAACAGAGAAGGTTACACGCACCTACAAAAGGAGAGTTAAGCATCTAAGCTCTCATATATTTTAAATTAATTTAAAATAACCCGACTAGGCTTCCTCACGTTATTATTTAACTGAACTTGGCTCTAGCCCGGGAAACGCTAGGATCCTTTGGAGATGGAAATCCATACAGTGCAAGGAAGTTATAACCTTAACTTTACTAGAAACCATTTATTCACATGAAAAAGACAGTGGCCCATGCTTTCGGATGACAATAGAAACATATATATATATATTTTATATATAGCGAACGTACATTTACCATCTCTTAAATAAACCGCATTCACTTAAAGGGAGGAAAGTGTTATCCTAGCTCAAAAGCAATAACAGAGCCCCCCCTCCCCCGAACTCAATGAATTGTAAGCAAAAACTACCAGACACACTGCAGGTCCTTTGCTGGTACTGTGGGAGAGGAAAAAAAAAAGCACCTTTGGCGAGAAACACTCGAAAGTGGACAGTTGGATTTACCCTAGTTTCCCCTTAGCAGGAATCTGCTCCGCCAAGCCCTGAAATCTCCAGTGGCCATTCAGTGTGTGGAGTTGCACATGAAAATGAAACTTTGAGTTCCGCAGGGTGGATGTGTCATGTAAACCAATTTACTTTTGCATTCAGATGGCAGGTCAGAGAGACCGGGATAATCTTTGTTTTTCTGCTTTCTTCCTTTTTTCTTGTTATCTCTTTGTGGGTGTTTTTTTCTTTTCAACGCTTTCCCTTTCTTTTTCATTCTTTTCTTCTCTCTCTTTCTTTTTCTTTTATTTTTTTAATTATTTTTTTTCCTCAAAACAAGGGATTCCCAGTGAAATATTGAAGTCGATCTCTGTTCAGTTTCTTTTCTTTCATCCTTCGATTTTGAAACCAGATTTTAACTTGCCGGTCAGTGAGGTTGAGCATTCTGGACAACTGCAGTCTTTTCTCTTTGTTTATGTACACGTTGAAGAAAAACTCCCGTTCCAGTTCTCTTATCTGATATTTGGTATAGGGACACCTCTTTTTCCTTGATCGCTGGGGAATTGCTGAAATTCAAGAGAGAAGAAACTGATTTATGCTGCTGCTACAAACATGCTCAGCTAGGAAGAGATCAGAGACTTTGACGATATCCCATAGTCTGGAAAGCAGCCCTCTAGCAGTCAAAAAATATATATATTCCTGGGGCTTTTGCTCTCCGGTTGACTTAGCAAAAAAAGCGAATATTTCCCAACTTCTTAAAAGAGAGCACTTCGGGCAATACAGAGAGATATTTAAATGGGCTGGAAAAATTCCAAGTTTCTCAAACTCCTCTCACCCACCCACCACCACCACCACCCCCACCCCCGCCCCAAACAAACGAAGATCTTAAGCTCTAAACCGAAAGCAGCTCTGAGAGCTACCTGTGAAATCTCCCCCTATCTCCTCCCCATCTACCCCCCGCCAAATCAACAATTTAATAACAATTAATATCCTCTTCCAAGAATACCTTAAGCCCACCTAAATTGGTTTCCTATCGTAAACACGCTTTACAACGGTAAAGGAAATCTTATAGGATATATAAAATCCTTTGGATGCTTATAAAATTGCACATAAAATGCGGCTTGACAAAGTGTTGGCCTTGTACTCTTGCCCCCAATTTACTACTGATACCTACCTGAACTGTTGCTCTTCTCTGCAACAGCCTCACCAGAAGGGGAATCGGTGTTGTTTGCTGGTGTCACTTTCTTCTCTTGGCTGGAAGGTGTTTTACTGCAAGTGCTGTTCTGGGCTTTCAGGTCTCCCTTGTCCGCGTCCCCCTCGCCCTCGGAGTGCTGCTGGTACGGGGGTCCGGGGGCTGTCTCGTAAAACTGGTCGAAGCCTTGCGGCAGGATGCCGTTCCTCCCCACCGAGCTGTAGAAGTTGGAGGCGGCGGGAGACGGTCCGTGGTGGCCGCAGACAGGGTCCGTTTTGAATAACATTTCCGTCCTCCTGTTCGCGGGCTGCAGAAAGTCTCTGTGCATCACCTCTTCAGCTGAGTAATAGGGAGCATAACTGCCCCTGTACTGCCATTTGCCGCGCTCTAATCCGTATTCCCTGAATGCTACTTCGCGCACAGGTTGGACATGAGGTAAATTAGAAGAATAAGGAAAAGTCATTTGACAGGACGACGATTGCGACAAAAAAGAGGGTTTCGTCGAGAAATCTGAGGGTGAGACGTAATAAGCGCACCCTGGCAGATACATATTGGATGTGCCGTGGCTGCAATCGTCAAACTCAGTCATGTCTTCCTTTTTGCGATTGCAAGCAACCAGGAGGCTTCAATGCATTGAACAAGATCCATCTATTGCACAAGAGGGTTTGGACAGGATCAACTAAGAAAAAATCCCCACCGTGTGCTGACGTGCAATTCATCTTGATTGATTCTAGTGGTAATTATGTCACGTGACGCGATGTAGAAATGTCCTTATATCTATATCAGCCCCTCGGAAAGGCTCCTAAGATCTCTCCAAAGAGCCCTCCCAGCACGGAGAGGCGAGCGCAGCGTTTGTACAAATATAGCCGGTTTTTCCCCTCATCCTTTCACCAGGCGATGAGATACACGTAGGTGGTGCGGCTAATCACCTGGGGCCGCGCCGCCCGGGCAGGCGCCTGCCCACCGCCGGAGCCCGGCGCGGAGCCCCGCGGCGCGCAGCCCCCCGCCCGCATCGCCGCCCAGCCCGCCCGGCCTCCGCGGCGTGGAAAACACAGCCACCGTCGGGGAAGGTAGCCCGCGGGGTGCGGGCTCCCCGGCCGGGGCACCCTCGGCTCGGAAACGTGATCGCTCCTCGTTAGCGGGAGCGATGCTCGCTGGCCGCCGCTCACGCAGCTGACGAGCGGGCGATGGTTCTCTCAGGAAAGCCAAGTCCCATTCACACGCTCAAGCGTACGAGTGGATCTGCCCGCCCGTCTCCAGCAATCCACAGTTGGCATCAAAACCGGTCACGGAATTCAAAGCCTGAGTCCCGAACACCTCATTTTCCCTGGCTTAGAAGCCCGAACACTGCGCGTTTGTGTAAGGGCGCCAGGGACAAACCGAAATGAGAAATCCGCAAACAGAACATCTCTCAGTAGCCGGTTTTATGAAAGGCAGACACTTTCGGGCTCTTCTGCAGAGCAAAGGGCTAGGGCAGGAAGAGAAGTCCACCGAGCACGGTTTCCTTGGGAAGTAGAGCAGCGCACAAAGTGACCTCTGTTCCCGTGCCTCCAACTCCCACCAAAATGTTCATTTTCATTGGAAGGGAAAAGCAAGGTTGGGAGCGGGCGACGCGCACAACACCCGCCAGCCCCGCGGCCGCCCTGCCTTCGAGGGCTCATTTTTGCCAATTTTCTCTTTCTCCTTGAAATCTGATTTTACATAGGCGAGCGCAAACCGGGTCACAAAGGCTGAAAAGAAAAGAGAATAAATAATACGCTCCAGCAATAGCCCTATGCTCGAGCAATTCCTCATTCCAGAAACGTTTGCCAGCTCTCTATGGGAATGCCTTTTTCCGCCACTGTACAGCATAGCCAGAGTAGCCCAGCCACATGCCGCTCTCCAAATAAACCCGAAGTCAGGGCGAGCTCTCTACACCGAGCCAGGGTCGCCCCCTGCCACCCGGGCAGCCCCCGGGTGCTCCGGCCAGGCGGCAGGCCCCAGATCACCTCGGAAAATGGCAGCCTCCGAGTACCCCAGCGAGCAGAGAGCCCGGCAGGTAGGGATCCGGCCTCAAAGCGCCGCGGGCAAGTGGGAGGAAGGCCCGGGGGCGCTCCGGCTCTGCGAGGCGGCGGTGCCCGCCAAAGACACGGCCAGGCGCAGGTTGCGCGCCCCGCGGCCCCGCCGCGACAGACGCCTCCTGCGCGCCCCCGGCTCTGCGCTGCGGAGAGGTTCGAGGGCGAGAGCCCCCCAGCTCGGGGCTGTGCCCCGCACCCTGCCACCCGCCCCGCAGCCGCGGCCACCGGCACAGCCCCTCCTGCATCCCCCAGAGTAGGCGAGAGCTGCCCAAGGGGCATCCAAACCGCAGCCCATCTTGCCCTTTCTGGAAAGCAAAAGACCAAAGCCAGGCAGATAAGATGAAACTACTTCATATCACAACCCCTCCTTTTCCTTTCTTTTTCCTTTTTCTTTTCTTTGTACAGCATAGTATTTCTTGCCTTCGTGCCTGGCTCGCAATCCACCTCAAACACCGCACACTGCTCCCAGCAGATAAGATCTCTCAAGCTATCACTAGAAATCAAGGCACAAAACCACCATTCCCTGCCTTTATCGGTAACTTTCGAGCCTTCTCGATGCTGCTGCAACACATGAACAACCTCCTAAAAACGATGCCTGCGCAGTTAAAATGGCTCCTGTGTCACTTACCACCCTGAGCTTGCAGCAGAGCTGGGCAAGGATCCGTTTGGATTGTGCCCCCAGGTTTCTAATCGCCTATCTCATCAGGAAACATGGCTGTAGGAACCTATGGAGCTTCGTTTTCTTTACCGTCCAAACAACTAATTACGCCTTAGCCAGAATCTTTCACCTTCCTTTCGATGCAGCAAGCCCAGCATCAATTAAATTTTGGCGCAGGAGCCAACCGGTTTCAACTAATTCAAGTTCAAAGACATGGCGACGATTTGTTAATACGAAATCATCCCTTTTAGGAAACAGCCCCTTAAAAGCGATCTAATTTGGGGAATGTGAGTACAATATCGCAGCAGAGACCCCTCTGGAATAAGGCAGAGCTGTGGGTCCTCGTCTGCCAGAGCATTTCCACCCTGGGGTCGGTTTCCAGCCCAGCTCTGAGCAGTACATGTACACCAGCCCCCCCCCTCCCTTTTTTTTTCTTTCTTTTTATCCCCTTAACAGGAGGTTAAATAGCATCGACACATAAATGCATGTTATGTATACAGTCAGGCGAATACTTTACCGTTAGGCGTCTTGAAACATCTGCAACGGTTGCCTGGAATGACCAAGTATTCAGGTCCAAGTGACATTTCCAAAAGCACTCCGTAGAAATTAAGGCGACTTGCATTACATTCGGGTTTAAAAATACACCCAGTCCGGCTGGAGAAGATGCGGTATTTTTGTGCCACCCAAGATAAGACACTAACTTGACCTTAACTTTGTTATGGCGCCCCTAGTATCTGGAGAACGTGAACAGACACTGTCTGGCAGCTCTCGTAAAAACCGACTGGAGAAGAGATTCTGAGTCATTTCATTTATTGCCACTACAGTTCTGCAAGAAAGCTTTTCCTCCCTGCCAAACTTTAATTATTTATGCTCTTTTAGGAAGCACAAAGGCATCCAGAGCCATTCCCGACAAGCCGAGTTGCGTTTGCAGCCTTATCAAACGAGGAGGAATGGAGAGCCCCCTCGGAAGGGCTTTATCACGTTTAGGCTGCGCTCGGAATGCAAAGATGTTTATGTTGGAGTAAATAAAGGGATGGACGGTCGCTTGCGTGCTGCGGGGGGACGCGGGCGTGGGCGCAGCAAGCGGGTGCCCGCTGCTCCCCACCCTCCAACACCCCCACCCCCCCTCCAACCTCCACCCCCCCCGCACCTCACGCACCCACAAAGCTGGGCCGGGGAGGGGGGGCGCGAAACACATCTGGAAGGGCACCCGAAATAATCCATCCGGAGGGCGTGGGGTACATCCACCTCGCTCGGGCGCATCTCCCGCACGCCCAGCCTGCGTGCCGCACACGCGTGTTCACACATGTGCCCACGGGGCGGCTCGCGCGGTGTGCGCAGGCAGAGCCGCACAGGCGGGGCGCGCCCTGCCTGCGGCTCGGGCACACGCGTGTGTGTGTGCCTGCCCACACGCGCGGAACGGCTGGCGTCGCCCGCTGCTTCGGAGGAACAGCTGAAGCCTGGAGTATGGGCACGCGTGAAACCATGCACCATTTTCCTCCCGCCTGCATGTCTATGCAGGGTATGCGCCCGCCAGTGTGCACGTCTGTGTCTGCGCACGGACGGCTACACGCAACGGGCTCCGACGAAATAAGTGCGTCGATGTACATGCAGGCACATACACACGTACATAATGCACATACTTTCGCATCACGTCGCGTTTTAGATCCTACCTCCTCTCTTTTCTCCTCCTTTCGTGGGCGATTTAGCCTAGGCGCTTTACAATAAGCCGTCGTCGTGGATCGGATAGGTTTAATAAATAACACATTGCCCTTCTTATCTTTTCACCCCAAGTTCGTCTTCAGATTTCACATCACCCATGTAAGAAAGGCACTGGTTGCACTGGGATGGGTTAGGACAGGGAAGGGCGGCATGAGGGTCCATTTCTCATGGACTGTAGCCGACTGAATAGTATTCCGTGAGGCAATAAGAAAAGGGGCTTTATCTGGTTTTTGCTTTTCTCCTGGCTTGCATCGTTGGGGTTGCTTCTAGTTTTTTTAATTAGGGAAATGCTACTGAATGAAGAGACTTTTATTGTCCGCAATGCGTCAGCTCCCAGCACAGGGGCTGAACGCCTCGAAGATCTGGAGGGATCCAGGGGTGGTGCTTCTGGCTGGAGGTGGCTAGGTGTGCGTCCCCGTCCCTCGGGGAGCTCTCACTCTACGATGCTTCTCCCCCGCTTTCCCAGTGACACTCACCCCGCCATGAGCGGGGTATTATTTTTTTTTGTTGTCTGCGTTGGGCAATGCGGTAAGAGTGGCCACTGTGGGCGGTGAGAAACGCGCCTCCAAGTTGGGCTGGTTTTCCTCCTCCCTCCCAAAATAACCAACCGAGCGGTACCTTTGGGTCTCCCTGGAAGGCTTTCGGGAAGATGGCTGCACTTCTGTCCTCCTAGAAATTCAGCATTTACCTCCATCCCATCTGGACCACTGCGCCTTTGCGAGCAGTGCTTGCCAGCGAATGAGTGGGTAGGAGCAATGTCAAAATATGCCTCTCTATGAAATAAAGAGTTTATAGCCTTCGGGAAGACAACAGCCCCGTCTAAATAGGTAGCTGCTTTGTGTCGTTCCTTGTTGTTTAGCCTTGTTGCACACGCCTCGAACATACATATCTGAGGCTACCTCATATACCAGAAAATAACGGAGGCTTCACCAGCGCAATTACGATTACTGTTGGGAGAGGCAACCCAAGGTTTCGCGTGTGGAAACGCCTCTTCATTAGAAACAGATTTAGGTGGAAATTGCAGCCAAAAGGCGTTTTAACCCGGACCTTAAAATTTCTGTGAGATTTTAAAAATTGATTCTCCGAAATATCAGACCAAGGCAATATCTGGCATTTCCCCTGGCTCGGCAGCTCCGGCCAGCCCGAGGGCTCTGGTGCTGCAGAGGCTGGAGGCTACCGGCAGACAATGTCTGTCAGCAAGATGCTTGGAAAACTGATATCATTCTCGTCCTAAAACCATAATCAAACGGCTTGGGCAATGCTCCCAGCCCCTCTGCTTGGATCATTCTCTGAGGTTTATATCTGGGGGGGAAACAAGGGAAAGCGTGTGTGTGTGTCGTGTGTGTGCCGTCCCCCGTCCCCCCCCCTCCCGCCTTTTCCCTCGTAAAAACCTCTGCGGAAACGGCCATGGGGACGGTGTCAGAAAATAATCAAGCCCATCAAAACCTCCCGGTTTTCCCCTCTCGTGCGCCTGCAGCACCTCGGGGGTGAGAGTGGGACCCTGGTTTCTCCTTGCCTTGCCCTGCCCCAGCCAGGGCCCCTGCCCCAGCCGGCCGCGGCCTCGGCACCTCCCGCTCCCCTCCGCCTGTTTGTTTGGGGCAGCGCTTGGACAAGGCCAAAGTCAGCGGCGCGGGAAGGGCAAGGCCCGGCCCGGCCACCTGGGGCGGCACCGGCAGCGGCGGCGCCGCGAAGGCCGCCCGCGCCCCGCTCTGCGGCCCCATCTGCCGCCGCGGGACCCCGCGCTGCCCCGGGGCCCGGCTGGCAGGGAAAGAAGACGGAGGGGAGCCTCTGTCCGAGAAGGTGGGGCAACCTTTCCCCTGTGCCCGGGGAGCAGCTCAGGCCGTGCCCCGGGGGCGGCGCCCCCCACCCCGGCGGGCACACAGGGCTCCCCTCCGCCCGCGCCCATGCCGTCGGGGCGGGAGTCGGCAAACCGAGCGGCGGGAGCGGAGCCAGCGCGTAGGTTACGCGCGGGCCTTGCGCGGTTGTCACGTGCCCTCTCCACCGGGCTGCGGCAGAATCTGCAGCTCGGAGAGGGGGTGGGAAAGAAAAAAAAAGGTTTATTTGTTAACCACTTTCCCCCATCACTGCTCGAGCAGGTTATTCCAAACCACAAAACAAGCCGGCGCCGCAGGCTCGCCCTGGCGTGCAGGGCAGCAGATGAAGGGAGCAGCCGGGACTCACAGAGCTGACGTCTTTACTAGGCGTTATTCCTTTATTTTGCTGCAAAATGGTGTTTACATACAGATAAAAGAAATCGATTTTAGTCTAGGACC
The DNA here is from genome assembly GCF_964237585.1 of Gallinula chloropus. Lineage (NCBI taxonomy): Eukaryota > Metazoa > Chordata > Aves > Gruiformes > Rallidae > Gallinula > Gallinula chloropus. The sequence goes on along the minus strand of NC_140090.1, from coordinate 23,857,842 downwards.
GCTCGGTTCTCCGGGGAAAAAGAGGGTAAGAAGCAGGGAGGAAAAAAATCTATATAAAAGGAGAAAGTTAGGTTAAAAGCTGATAATACAGGTTTCCGTGCTGGTCCGACTTGTCTTCTTCATTTTGGCTAAGAACTCAGCATTTGCCAATTTAGGCATTTCGAGAGCTTGGTTTAAACGGCAAACCCCACACACTCCCCGCGTCTCACTCGCGAATACACTCTACTCTAGGGGTGAACACTCCGGGCACAAGTTCGTGCAGGAACGGGCGGACTCTGCTCTAGTACATAGAAAGCGCCTGCTCTCGCATTACTACTCTTTTCTTTTTCATCCGCCGGTTCTGAAACCAAATTTTAACTTGCTGATCGCTTAAATTCAGTCTGTTTGATAGTTCTTTCCTCTTCTGTCGGTTAATAAACTCATTGAGGAGAAACTCGTTTTCCAACTCAGCAATTTGTTGTTTTGTGTAAGGTTTCCGTTTCTTTCTTGATCTCCCCTGGGTGGGGCACCAAGGCAAACCTACAACAAACACGTCGATAATTTAGTGGATGAGGTCTGGGCATTAAAGAGAATAAGGAAAAAACCCCATCCCAAAACCCAAAACAAAACCAAACCCAAACAAAAAAGCACACCCCGCAAGATAACAGGGCTGAACTAGGTCGGCAAATCGGGTAAAGCACATCTGACAGCATAATTTCTATCTACCTCCGACTCGGATTAAGCGGTTATCGCTTAGAATGAGTTTACAAAGCAATTAAAGGCATCTCCTAGAAAGCAAGTATCGCTAGGTCGCCTCTAACTAAAGCGAGATATTTAAGGCATACCATCCTGCACTGAAGGTCTGAGGCATGACTGGACTGCTGCGGGCTGAACTGTCAGGTTCAAGTTGACGGAATTCTTGATGTCCTCCTTTAAGCTGGAAGTGCAGGAATTCACTTCAAAAAGAGCAGCCGAGCCATGCAAACTTCTCTGCAGGCTCGAGTGGTCATACTTTACGGGCTTTAAGTTGGCTGCATGAGTAACAGTTGGGTCATTTGCAAAAGATTGCCTCTGCCTGCATCTCTCCTCTTGTTTGGAGCTCGCATCGTGGGCGTAATATTTATTGTTGTCTTCCAGGCACTCTTTGTTGCCGTTGGAGCTGATGTTGATTGGAACGGAGCCGGGGAGGTAAGGCTGCGCCGCGCCGCTGAACGCGTGGCTCTGCGGCTGGGCTGCGCACGAACTTGAGCAAGTCCACGGGATCGAGCTCCGGGGGTAGGAAATGGTGGGCAGAGCCGCCAATTGACTGCCATTAGCCCGCAAATTGGGAAAATAAAAGGAATCTGGAGATTGCAAATTCAAGAGAGAACCAACGTAGCCAGATCTGTAGAGACTGCGATCACACATTTCCAACAAAGGACTTCAGCTGTTCTTACAGCAGTATTTAGTTACAACAGGGAATAAGCGGAAAGCCTGAAACGATTGGACGAAACTTTGCAGACAGGTTCTTCAAAGCCGGTAATTTCAGCACCGCCTCCAGCCACCGAGCCACGGAGTGCCCCCCTTTTTTTCCCCCTTTTTTTTTTTCTCTCTCTCCCTTCTTCTCCTTTTTCCCCGTTTTAAAAGTCTTATGATAACACTTGAATTATGAAAATACCGAGCTCGCAAGGGGGAGGGGAAAACATGGTCTCCGCTTCTATAAAAGTGGTCGGGGCTGGCTGGCAAAGCTGCGGCGCTAGCGGAAAGATGAGGGGAAAACAAACATTTGCGGAGCTGCCGAAAGGACAGGCCGTGCTCCGGGCTGGCAGCACCTTCAGGGCCAGCTGCCCTGCGCTGGGCAGCCGCCGGGGCGAAAACCGCACTCGCGCTAAGAGTGTGCACCGCGGGCTGGGAATAACCCACTAAGGGGAATGAGATGTGACTGTTCAGGGAACGCGTGTGTATTTCTTCTCCTGTACAGACGAGTACACCTTGTGCGTTTGTGCGCGCAGAACACGTATTTTGTCCCTTTGAGATACACGTTCAGTTGCGAGCAACATGATAGGTATTTGCATATGCTTGCAATTAAAATCTTAATTGATCGGATATGACCAGGATCGTCATCCTGGTACACTAATTAATGACTTCTATTCTCTTAGGTCCGCACGCCTGCCCTTTTTACCCCTTTTACCTTTCATCTTCACCCCGAAGCGAAGACAAGTCTTTACACACCGCTTCTAAAACTCGGGGTTCATTTTGTCTTCACACTACAATCCACTAAACACCAACAGATCGAGAATAACAACAGGAATACCGCGAAATTACTTCAGAGACTCGCCGAGATTAAAAATAAATAAATAAACAGTCAAGAGGCTGCAAGAAAGAAAATGCAAAATGCCCGGCTCTGCTCTGCAGCAGAAAGGATGTGAGAGCAGCGTTGGGCAGGGGACAGACAGTCAGCCTCAGCTGGGTACCCCACTATCTCCCAAATTGCATATGAGGAATTTTTCTCCACTGAGGAGAAAATTATCCCTCACAGTGCTTTTTTTTTTTCTTTTTTTGGGGTGTGTGTGTGGTGGTGTTATATATATTTTTATATTTTAAGAAATCAGACGAGTTATTATGTTATCTCTCCCGTTTTCCCCATAGCACTGGAGTAAGTACGAGTACAATCATATCTGGGGCCGTGCCCACAGGAGGCTGCTCGTTTCCTTTCCCAAACCCTGCGGGTCGGAGGGCAGGGTACTGCCCACGGAGGCAAGCCAAGGGCCCGTCTGCTGCACCCGCAAACACCGGCGATGGGCCAAGCGGCTGGACATCTCGGGGAGGAGCACCCCAGTAGAACCCAGCCGAGCTCCCCGGCGGCCGCGGGTACCGCGTTCTCGGCACCGCCGCCCCGCAACCCCGCGGGAGACTTCGTGGAGGCCCATCCGCCACCCGGACCGGGCGTTTCTGTCCTCGGCCTCTCTTCCATGAGGATTTTCCCTGGTGTGAAAGAGCCCAGGTTCAAGGAGAGCCGCAATGCCCAGACCTCGCCACTTTCATTACCTCGGTTAAAAATTTGAAACTAGTTAACAGGTAGGGTTAATTTTCAGTGTTATTGTCCTGTTAATCATAGTTTTAATCTCGGTTTTATTTCTACTCCGAGATCAGAGACGCTGCCCCTCTTGACATTCTCCTAATCAAATTCATCTTTCTGTTTAATGGGAAATTGGGGTAAATTCTGCAGTAATTTCATTGCCCTGGAAGAAACCTTTAAATGATTGCTCTCTCCTAGACCACACAGGACCACACAAGCACCGCTGGAGGATATTACTGACCACTGCCTTTAATTTTTATTGTTTGAGTTATGTCTACCAATTGAATCTACCTCTTATTAGTTTACTCGTTTTCTGCCTTTTTTTTTTTGTCCTTCACCACCCTCAATAAGATGGGTAATAGTTTCTTTTCATAGCAAACTTTTACGAAAAAGCTGATTATTTTCTTTTCTCGGAAGACAGAAGAAACATGTAGTGTTCAAGGATTATATTTTTTTCCCGCAATAAACACAAGGAGTGGATGTGAGTTTCCAGTTACCGGAAAGAAAGGTGACACTTCAAACTAACTTTTATGGGGTTAGAGAAAACAGAGCTTTCAATTAATGCTCAACTCATCCGTAATTGCTAATTAATACCGCGGGAAAAAAAAAAAAAGTAACCTAAAATCTGGAGTAGCTGGAGACACTCGGGGCTGCGGAAAGCGATGTTTATCTTGCAGCCTGCAGGGAAAAGAGCTGACAGAAATATCTTTTTCCAGGGGTGGCTGGCCGCTGCCGCGGCGCGGAGTGCCTCGGATGGACTTGGCCTGGCTTTTCCAGCCACAGACGGCTTCGGGGAGGGGGGCGGGGGGGAGGAGTAGGGGGGGCGGCGTTTTCATGCCCCTGCCTGTGTCTGTACAGGAAATATCACCGCTGAGGAACAGAGCGACCCGGAGGGCTGCTTTCACACGCTCCTTCCCGCTCTTTTTTTTTTTTTTTTCCCCTTGGTTAAGTTGTTTGTTTGTTTTTAAATGGGCAAAGGAATCGGCCTGCACATCAGAGCTGACCACACGCTATAATTTCACTGGCATATTCTTCCAGTTTACAGATGCTGCTCTGCGTGTGACCAAGCAGTCTCCCTCGGTCATTTATCACTCGGAAACGCGGCTCCTGAAGCGCGGTGAAGGCTTCCCCTGCCTATGCCGGGGGTTGTCCAGGAGATGGCAGGATTGCCTCAGACATGGCTGGGAAATCGCGCTGCCTGACAGGAGCCAAGCTCCATGGTAGCTGCGGGGCAGGCGAGCCGGCCTGCAATGCATCATTGTGCCACCGCGTATTTAGGATTCACTTTGTCGAGGTACATATTAATTATCTGTAATAATGCGCGCTATATTTCAGGCAACTCGTTATGGCGTTTTCTCCAATCACGGAGGGCTGTGACCGGCCGCAGCTGGGGCTGCGCGGCGGCAGCCCGGTCCGCGTCCGCGGACGGGGAGCGCGAAGCCCCGGGGCCTGCCTGGGTCCGTGCGCCCTGAGAAGGGCCCGGGCGTGGGGTCCGGGCGTTTTGAATAGCGCTCGTCGATGCCCCAGCTGCAGGCGCAGGCAAACCTTTTAATCCTCACTCGTAGGTGGACGGGCTGATGGGTTCCTGTCGCGCTCCTGGCCTTGCCTTCCTCCTGGCCATATCTGTTGGTTTATTAATGTTTCTGGGTGTTGCTACGAAATTAAAAGGCAACTCGTCTCCATCAGGTATCGATTTGGCAGCAAGTTTGGTTTTCCTCTTGCTCCGGGAAGGGAGCTTTGGCCCTGGGAGGAAGAAGGGGAGGGCCTGGGGCGGCCAGGACGCACCGCAGTGCCCGGTCTTCCCACAGCGGCGGGACCCACTGGCCTGGAAAACTTCTCCAGAATTAATCGGGCCTAAGTGTGTGTGGCTGGGGGGAGGAGAAGAATTTGAAACATTCCGAGAAAGTAAGGCTACATTAGCAGAGTGGGACGTTCCAGGTACCCGAGCGATGTGCCCCTCGAGTCTCCTGTTTTCCCAGAATGACACAAAACTGTCCTTTGCGTCAAAATATTTATCCCGTCCGTCCGTCCGTCCGGGGAGAAGAAATGCCTCAAAAGCCGTGAACGTGCAAGCGGAAGAGAAAGGGGAAGGAAGAGGGCGGAGGAGGCGGAAGATAACCCCCCATTGGAGCCTGCAGGTTTCGGAGCGAACGGAGGGGCGCCGCCCCGGGCTCGCCGCCCCCGCCGCCGCGCAGCCCCGCCGGGACATCAGCAAGTGCCGGGACCAGCTTAGGAGGGGGAAACAAAGAGGCGGTGGGCCGCCCTCGGCCGCCGGGCACCGGGCAGGCACAGCTAGGCTCCAGCAGGGGAGAGGAAAATCAGACTTTTCCCTGCTCCCATCCCGGGTATTTCTCGCCATCATCATCCCCCCCGACCCCTAAAATAAAATGCACAAAACACCTTTCCCGGCGTCAATGCCCTCTCGAATACGGCTTTCCCCGCTTTAACGAGCCCTGCATCGCAAGCTACTTCTCCTTTCCCGAGAACCGCGTCTTATAAGCGGCCTTGGGCGGATCCCAGGAAAGGCTGGAGCCCGCGAAACACCCTGCTGCAGAAAGAAGGCGAACCTCTTCCTCCTCTCTTTATACATATCGAAAAGAAATCGTTTTATTAAAGACGGTTCAGGAACAGTTTGGCAACATCGTTAACAGCTCGGAAGTTCATCCCGTATTTCCAACACAAAGTAAAAGCAGATTTTAGAACAAGGAAAGGAAAAAAATACAGTTTATGGAGGAACAGTCTTACCGTATGTCTTACCCACATACATTGGTAATCAAAGTGTTTAGAGCAATAGGATATTATAATAAATAATACTAGTTCAGAACACACACATTTTAATAATTAGACGAGGCACATTAACAGAGAGGATATCGCTTCTCTCTCCTAGTAGTTGACTAGCGTGTCTGATCACCCTGTGTATATCATAACATGCACACTAGATTTAAAATAATTAAAAATCGACAAAATCCTAGCCTTTCGGCCCGTATAAATTATGGCATCATTTGAAATCCCTTACTTATTGCTTCTGTCATTAACACCCGTTTATTTTTGTAAATTAAAAGTTAGCGGTGAGATTCACTTCTCCGACCAGGAGGTTGCTTGGTTGGTTTTAAAACGCCGTGGCGTGAGGAAGGAGAAGAGTCTTGTGCTTGTCCGGACAAACAGGCTAGAGCGGGCATTTTGCACAAGGTCTGCGCACGGTTACACACACCTCCGCAGCGGCAGCCTCTCCCCTGGCTGCAGGACGAGCCGGCCCATCAGTCCCGCCGAACGCCTTTCCCCGTGGTGTCGGACCGGAGCCTCCGCGGAGCGCCCAGCTGCGCAGTGCCCGCGGCCGGCAGCGCCCGCCCGGGCCCGAAGTGTCCCGTTTCACGGGAACTGACGGCTCCCCACACCCCCAATCGCGGAAGGCGAAATCCTTCCACTGAAAACGAAACGCAGCCAAAAAAAACCCACCCCAAAACCAAACCCTCAAACCAACCAAACCTGCGGAAGCGGGAGCGCGGTGGGAGATGCCCCGGACTGTGCTTTGTGTCCCGCAAAAGCTCGGGGAGATTCTCCCTCTCTTGAAAAACCAATTAAAATCCGGCTGCAGACATCACCCCTCCGTGCAATTCACAATATCTCTCGGGGTCCCGGTGGGCTCGGCGGGCTTTGGCAGCAGTCGGGTGCTGCCGCGGGTCCGGACTCCGGCTTTCTTGAGTTTTCAGATTGATTTTTTTTTTTCCTCCCTACTCGGCGAGCTTTGAAGTTTACGATAGCAAATCAAAACTGACACTTTTTGGCATTGGCGGTTGCTCAGAGAAAAAAAAATACAGACACCCCCCACCCCCCCCAAGAGTTAAGCATTTAAGAAAGTTATAATTGTTACCGTTCAACATACTTAAATTCGTTTATACTGGCCTAGAGGGAAGAAGAAAAAATATAATTAATATTAATATTATTATTTTTCAAAAGGAAGAAACAGAACTATAATTCAAGATTTGTCAGCACTCCCTTCCACTGACAGAAAAACTCTGACTTTCGTGGAAAACAATTCCCGAAATTTCGCCACCGCTGGAAGAAGGAAAAAAAAATTAAATATATTTTCAAGTCTTTCCAAAAGTCTTTAGCTGGCCGTAAATTGAGTTTATATATCCATCACTGTCCGAAATTAATAGATCAAGATACATTGTCTTTCAGTTTGGAGACTATTTTCTTATCTTTCACCCTCCTGTTCTGAAACCAAATGGTAACTTGTCTCTCAGACAAGTTTGTGGCCGCGGATATCCTTCGCCTCTTGTCCTTGTTAATGAACTTGTTAATGGCATATTCATTTTCGAGTTCTTTAAGCTGCAGCTTTGTGTACGGCACTCGCTTCTTTCTCCCACGCCGGTAGACACACATATCGGGCTGGTTTAGTGCAACGTCTCCTATTGTAAAAGACATTATGTGAAAAATTAGAATTTTATTACAGGCCTTTAAAGCTTAGCTGATACTGGTTGGGCACTGGTTTTCCCGGGCAAATAAATAATGCCGGGTTGTTTACAGTTTATTATTATTTACACTGCCCCATTATTTGCACGTTAGTAAAGCACCAAAACCTTGATTGACTGTCATCACTTTTCAGACATGCATGGCTAGCGAGCACGCAGGACGGCGGGGGCATTGACTGGGGGGCCGGGGGCAGGTCGGTCCTGGCAGCGCACACACAGAAATCGCTTTGGTGTGTGTTTCCCCGGGTTTGTTTGCATGTGGTTTGTGCCTCAGTGCCCTCACTACTCGCGGTCTCTTAAGTGCTCTGGGGCCGGGTCAATCTCCAGCCCCAGAGGCAGGGAAGCTCAGCCCTTCGAGCCGTCGTCCTGCAAAATGCAAACGCGAATTACGAACCCGGAGCCTAGGGAAGCAGCAGAAAGGAGCCCGAGGCCGCCCCGGCGCCCGTGGGACGGGGATCTGGGGCCCTGACGCTGGGTGGCGGCCGGGAGAGGGGGGTGGGTGCCTGGGGTCTATCCCGCGGGGTGGAAAGCAGGGGGTGAGGTTTCCTCGGGGGTAGATGGAGGGGGTGGGGGTGAGGGGGAAGGAAAAAGGAAAGTCCACCGTCCCCCCTCTCTCTCGGCTCTATGAATGCCTGTGCAGCGTGTCCACCTCGGCAGGCCGCCCCTGCGGTCCGGGGGGCGGGGGAGGGGACGGGCAGTCGGAGGAGGCTCGGGGAGGGTGGGGGGGGGGTCAGGTCGGAAAATTTCTCTCCCTCTCGTACCTGGAAAGGACGATTTCCAAAAGTGTGAGCTCTGTGTCTGATCTTTGGCACAGTAAACCTGACTATTCCAGCCATTAGCCAGAGTCCAAGACTGATAGCCCTCCATTGATATGTATGTTTCGTGTCTCGGTTCCCCAGAGCCAAACGTTGAGACCATGTCTATGTACCCAGGAACGTGCTGGTAGGGGGTTGTATAGCCCTGGTAGAAGGACACTTCCTTCGCCCTGGAGGAGACTTCATTGGCGGGGACACTCGTGCTGGTCAGACTGGAGACGTCCATGTACTTTTCCACGGGAAAGCCGCCAATGGAGGCATGGGGGGGTGACTTCAGGGCGTTTTGCTGGATCCCAACCCCGTGGGACATCCTGCAGCTATAGTATCCATTGCCAAAGTGATACCCATAGCCGAGCGCGGGGGCGGCGGCCGGCGCGGCGGAGCCCGGGCAGTCCTTGGCTGGGGGGTCGGGCCTTGCCGCCGCCCCCGAGCGCTCCCCTCCGCCGGCGTAGGCGAACCCCGAGGCGGCGGCGGCGGCAGCGGCGGCGGCGGCCGCTCGACCCGTGTGCGCCGCCCCGAAAACGGGCGAGGAGAGAAAATTACGGCACTGCCCGGGGGCTCCGCCGCTGCCGCCGCCGCCGCCACCGCCGCCACCGCTGCTGTCGCCGCGCAGTCCGTCCATCTCCCAGCTCGCTGCTTTGCTCATGGCCTTGCACATCGCGGGCGGCGGCGGCGGCGGCTCGGTCCCCGGCCGGGCATGATGCAAATGGTTATTTGCCTCCAACAGGTTGGATCCTGGCGGTACGTTTATAAAAACGAAGTCCAGGTTGGGAGGGGGGACGGGGGTGGGGGCGGCCGGCTTCAGATTAGTTTGCCGCAGCCCGGGGGGCTGCTCATAGGCTGCCGTCGGAACATGTGACCGTCCCGCTGCCCGCACTGCCCCTTTCGCCTCGCAGCCCCTCGGTTCGCACCGACGGCGCCCCCCCCCTTTCCCACCCCCGCCCCGCCGCTGCGCTCCCGCCCCGCCGCGGCCCTGGCGCTCGGGAGGAGTTGGGCGGGCGGCGGTGATGCCCCTCCGGGCCCGCCTCGCCTCTGTTGCTTTCATCCCCCTCTCTCCCCCCGCTTCCTCCTGCCCGCGGCTTCAAAAGGGCCAGCGGAGGACCAAGGGACCAAGGGTCCTCCGCTGGCCCTTTTGAAGCCAAGGGCAGGGGCCCTTTTTGAAGCCGCGGGTAGGGGGCTGACCGGATCCTCGGCGAGACCTCAGCTCAATGTTGTGTCTGTGGCAGGGGGAAAAACCCAACACTGTCTTTGTATCCCATTCTCCCCACCTCCCTCCTTCCCGGCGATGTATGGAGGGGAAGGGCTTTGTTCAATGAGAGAAGGGGTCTCCCGGCTCTACTGAGCTCTCGGTCCATGTGGGACACCCCCACCTCCCCACATATTGCTACTAGCCAGGAAGAGGCACCGGGTCTGCGCTGAGCGCAAGATGCTAAACCTGGCACTCATTAGATGTGGCTTTTTTCTCCTTGCGGTGTCAGTTCATGTCGTGGTAAGGCAGCCTAGCTAGAACGCAGCGTTTGCTTATGCTGACGGTTGTTCTGGGGGTGACTTCCCAAGACTGTGACAAATCCTTCTGTCGTCTCTCTCGACTCCCCCGCTGAGTCGGGAGGGAAATTGCAGGAACGAGCAGAGCTGGAAATGAAGAGTGCTCCGAAGACGATTCACAGCCCCTGCCCCTCTGGGCCGGCTCCTGTCGCTCCGGCGGCTGCGTACTGCAGATACTTAAGCCCTCTCTCGGGCACGGAGGGGCAACAAGTTGCTGGGGAAGGCGGCATCTCCGCGGAGAGGTCGCGGGCTGTGGGCAGGAAAAGTCCGCTCCCACTGAAAAACTTCTATCTGGGGCTGTGCTTGCTGTCCCAACGGAGGCTCAGGCACAGGAGAGTAGAGAGACAGTCGCCGTGGAGGTGAAACTCAGTGCCGACACCATTTCGGGGCTGGGGTGAGCAGCCCGGGCAGGCGGTGGCGGGGCCGTCCCGCAGCCCTGCGGTGTGGCCGGTCTAATAATCGTCGGCAGTTTCTGGAAGCGGGATGAGGAATGTCAAACGGGTGCCAGTAATCACAGTAACAACCGGCTGGCAAGCACGAGTTCACGTTCATTAGCTCTAACCACTTAATTGTTATTAATCTTTTCATAATCAGCTAAGAAGTGAGCCAGACGTGATTACATGTTTCACTCGCTTATAAGCCGAATCAGAATTTACTTTCAGGATATGAAACCCTATATAATTAGAAGGACTGTGTGCGGAGGCACAAGTTTCTCATCCTTTTATGTCCCTGCGCGCAGCTTTCCAGTGAAAACATCACTAACACGCTGAAGTCCGGAGAAACGAGAGACTGTTTCTCCGGACGTATTTCCGTCTGTATTTCCATGTCTCGTTGTGTTTCATCTCGCAATAAATGCGGCGAAATTCTCTCTCCTGTCACGACATTTTAAATAAGGCCATGGAAAGGAAGGAGCGCCCAAAGCACAGATTTTCGCTGCTTCTTGACCTCCGTTACATCAAAATAAACTACGGCGCGGCCGCGGTGACGCCCGCAGAGGACCTCTGCCCTGTCGAGACCTCCGCTTCAACGAGACCCACCCGGTGTCCCAGAAAACTGTCTTTGGGTGGGTTTATGGTCAACGATCCCATAATGAGCCGTTTTGAGGAGGGTGTAGAAAACAGCACTGCCTTGCACGGCAGGATATTATGCGCACGAATAAAAATAACGAGCTCATGAGCCAAGGTCGGATCTCTGAGAGCATCCACCCAGTTTACAAGCCCCGCACCCTCTGTCCCGGGGACCACGCCGCGGCCCCGTGCCGGAGCACCCCGCCGTCTCCCCTGCCCTAGGCAGAACAGTCCCCACCGACACTGCTCCGCTGCAAGCAAGGCAGTGTGCGGCGCTTGCCGGGCCTCTGCCTGCGGGACAGCCCTCTCGTCCCGGCAGCAGCTCTGCGGGTGCCCAGAGCCCCGCGGAGTCAAAATATATTTTCCATTGACACATTGCACGGGAATCTGCGTAACACACGAGACAGACAGCATCGCTGGAGAGAGTGGCTGTGCTCTCCCCCCGAAAAATAAAGTCGTGTGCCCCCCTCCCCGAAATGATCTCATTTCGTCAAATGGAGTTACAATGATTTAGGACAGTTAGGATTCTGCTCAAGTTTTCAGAATAGGCTTTTAGCTTTTGCTGTCTGTCCTCCGCCTTGTCTCTCCCAACTTTTTCATCGCCTCCCTCGTCAGAATTAGCCGGTGGTAACTGTGGCTGGAGGAAGCTCCTTCTCTTGTTTGTATTTACGGTAGGGGGAAAAAAAAAGGTAATCCAGGACAAACGGACAAGGCAAACGAAGAGAATTTATATTTCCCCAAAACCTTCCCCAATGCCCATTGTCGCGTTCCGACGTTACCTTTTAAATTGCGTTGACTTTTAATATCTAAACAGAACAAAAGAACTTACATTTTCCCTTACCCCTTAAAACAGAAAGAAAGAAAAAAAAGCCGGTGACGATGATGAAAAGATTTTACAGCGAGGTGAAAATTGTTAAACTATTTTTTTCCTTGTAGACCTGTGCCAAAGCTCCTCATCTCTTTATTTAGTTCAGCCTTAAAAAATCCATTCCGGGTCGAAGAGAGTTTTCTCGGGGCTCCCTGCGTGGGCTCGGCGCAGCGCTCACGGTCGGCTGAGCACTGCGGGAGTTGAACTTGAGCTCTCGGGTCACGGGCTGGCGCTGGCCGCTCCCTGACTCCCACCTCTGCTCTGAAACAGACCCTGACCTGGGACAAGCTCGCCGGCCTGCCGCAGCTGCGACCTAAAAATGAAAGGCCGAGTCGCTTTCAGACCGGAGTAGGGCTTTATCGTTTAAATTAAAACCTGTTTTTGTGCAAAGGCAGCCCCAGAAGACATCGTGTAATCATTAACCTTGCAAAGCGAGCGAGCGCTGGATCTCAGCCCGGGTAACGTGGGGAGGGACCGTGCATCGGGGCTCGCGTGACTCGGGGGCACACTGCGTTCGTGTCCTTCACCGCTCTCGCGTGATATTTCACGGAGAATCAGGACTGAAGAGGCAGGTAGACGCCCCGAGGCTGGCCCTTTACATGTATGACCTCCCGAGGCGGATGGGAGAGTCGGGGCTGAGGGGGAGCGCGGTGCATGCCGAGTCGCTGCGCGGGCGCGGAGCGGAGCTGCCAGGCGGCCCCTGACGGGCAGCACCGACGGACAGAGCCGGCGGGCAGCACCGGCGGACAGGGCGGGCAGCGCCGGCGGGCAGCTTCGGCGAAGAGCACCGGCGGGCAGCGCCCGCGGCCCCGTCACGCAGTGCGCCCGGAGAGCCGCCAGGTGGCGCCGCCGCCGTGCTTGCCGCCGGCGCTGCCGCGGGTGCTGCGCGGGAGCTGCGCGCCCCGTCCTTCCCGACCCCAGCCCCGCGGGGACCGTCGGGGCAGCCCCCGCTCCCCCGGTTCCCACCGGGACCGACGTCCGCGCCCCCGCCGCCTGCTCCCACCCACTTGCGCTGCCGCGGATAGCTCCGCAGGCGCTGCGCGCCATCCCGAGCCTCTGTTGGCAGTCTGCCCTGCCGAGGAGGATAAAGCAGATACTCCTGCCTGTCTTCCTCAGCACGCTCTGACTGGCGAAAAGCAGACCGAGATGTTGTTTGGCTGATTAATACGAACTTCATTTCAATTAAGTGGCGTGACCCCTTTTTCCCGGGTAAGATTTAATAAACAAGCAATGAAATATTCTTTGATGCCTCGAGTAATAACTTTCAAGGTAAAAATCGAAAGAAGTTTGGCCACAGGCCTAAGTAGCTATTTAAATTTTCACGAACAACTGAGTAAACAGCGTCTAACAAAACCTCGCATATTCCGGCGGTCTCTGTAACTTCCTCTCCCTTTAACCCACTAATGTCACTGTAATGCCAGAGGTGCTTTAGGCTCAGCTGTTGGTTTTGAAGAAATATAAACATATGCCGAAAGGGTTTTTAAGCTGTGATTTTTGTTTTCTTAAACCCCAAACACAAACAAAACCAACAAAGAATCCGAACACATCGGTGCAGTAAATGCTTTTAGTTTGCTGGGAATATAAATATCAGCTGACTAATTTATTGGTGGGTTGAAAGTTTAGGGTGAGCTGATTAACTGCGTGGCAAGGAATGGTTTTGCTACCTCACATCCACTTAGTGAAAGATTACTAAAGTCTTTTATGACACCTTATTTCCCTCGCTTATGAATGAACGTGGGTATGTGTTAAGATGTATTGTGCGTAACCTGAGGTATTAGTATTATTTAAAAGGTACAAAATTTAAAATAACACTAATAAAGATTAGTCAGAGCCGCACTTGCATGTAACATTTTTCTTACGTTGGGGCTTTTCATATAGCCTTTTCCATCCACTCTGAAGAACACAAAAAGCGTTCCCTCCTTTTTAGTGGTGTAGTAGCATTTCTGGATTCTAAAGTTGTGCCGGCTTTGGTTGTGCGCACACACGGCTGCCTCGGAGATGTGGTATCTCGGCTGCGGTTTCCCAAAGAGCGGTGGGGGGGAGGGAGGGGAAGATGCTCGCCCTGTTACAGCCGCTAAGAAAACAGACGAGGGCGCCAAACGACAGCAATAAACCCGGCCGCAGGCTTCCGCTCCGCCTCCCGCCCCGCCGGGCCCGGCTGCCGGGGCCGCCGGCTGCTGCGGGGCCGGGCGCAGCGGGGGAAGCGGGGAACCGGGACCTGGGCAGGGCTGCGTGTCCCCCGGGCCGTCCGGCGGTGCCGTGCCTGCTGCAGCCCAAGAAGCGTCGGCTCAGCCACGCTCGGTAAATGCCGAGCTGGGGTGTAGCAGCGGGGACACTCTCCGTACCGCCGGGACGGCAGCGCAAATCCCCCGTGCCCATCCCACGTTCGGGGCCGCCCGGGAGGGATCGTCCGCGGGCTCTGCCCATCGCCCTGCGGCTTGCGCCTCGCTCCGCTCCCCTTCGCATCGGGCTGCTCGGCCGCCGCGCCCGCGGGCAAGGAAAAGTTGGTATTTACTTTTGTCTGGTTTTGGGGCTGTAAAAGGCAAGGCACCACACTGCAGTCTAAATTCACATTTCAAAGGGCTGACATAAAACGCTCATTAATGGAAGGCTGGATTTTGCAAACAACGCCTAGAATGTTTCCTAAATGTTTGGTGGAATGTTTAGGGAGACTTTAACACGTTATTAAAAAAAAAAAAAAGTGACAAGTATCCCATTTTAGAGCTATGAATCATGCGCAAGAGCACAAGAACTTAGGAGATGTGTGTGACTAACATTAGCAGAAACAGCTCTCCTCGCAAAAAAAAAAAAAAAAAAAAAAATTAAAAAAATCAAACCCGCGTTTAATCACAGGAAACACTGGGGTGTTTCTCGGGGCGATGAAACTCGCATTCCCAGCGTCTAAATGCTAGATGATGTGGGTGAAAAAAAATCGCGGCGAGAATAAAGGTTGGGCAGCTATCGAAGCGCACTCCAGACATGCTAACGACAAAGGATTTATCTTCGTTTAAATGGTTGCCATCAGCGTCATTATTACTAGCAAAGTTATCACTGAAGGGAGACTTTCCGACTGTCACGTCTGCGGAGCGCGGCAGCCCGTGTCCCCTGCAGCGCGGCGACGCTGCGCCCCGCGGCACCCGGCAAAGAGCGGAGGGATGAGCTAACTGAGCCACAGGTAACTTCGGAGAGAGGGTGCTAGAGGTGCTGTCTCTGCTAGACCGAAGCCTCTAGGCAATACCGCCCCCCCCATCCCCCGCCCCGTCACTGATTTCTATTGTAATTTATTTAAGTTTTAAATGCGTGGACTTTATTGGCGGTGGGGAGGGAAAAAGCAGAGGGCTGGAGAGAAACCTACCGGGAGGATGAAGCGGCACGGCCGCGGAGTGTTTTAAATCACGAATGAATTTAATGTCTTTCGGTTATCCTTTCCCCCAAGTCGAACCGTACTATAGCCAGCATTGTCCCAGAGGGGAGGAAAATAGCAGGCTAGCTTCGTCGATAAGGAGGATTATAGAAAGTAAAAAGGAGTTCATATTTAAGAACGCAACGAAGAAAAAAAAATAGAATTATCATATATTAGATTCTAATAAACACTTCAATTTCCAGGCAACTGCTGTAGGTGCACTCGAACCGTTGCGTGTCGGCAGCAGCGGTCTCATAAAGTCTGGGCATAGGGTTGTTCGCGCGTGTGAGGGGGTGCGTGGGGGTGTCAGTGTAAATTCCTAAATAAAAGTACTAATGCGGTCTGGAAAGGGGAGGGAAAAGTAAAGAGATATCAGCGGCAGGAGGTTCTCGGTCCCCCTGTCCTCTTTCAGCATTTCCTCGCGTTGTGATCTGAAATCCGGCTCAAAAATAATAATAAAGAAAAGCATTATCTAATATTTAGCATGTAGTTCTGTCCGAGGACAAATGAGAAAGAAGCTGCATCATTAGGACCTAAAAGGCAACAAAACAAAAATCAGAGCATAATGATGCACCTAAATGAAGGGGGAAATGTTGCACAGCTCATTTTATTAATCAGACTGTCAATTCCACCCCAGAGGCCAAACCCCAGAGCAATTCATGCAAGATCTGATGAAGCTAAGGACAGGAGCTTTACTCCTCACTTCTTGTCTTTCTTTCTTTCCACCTGGATATATTTGTCTGCTCTGAAGCCGCCTTCATTATCCACTGACAGGAGCTTGTATTTATTTGCTTATAAACCTGTTACAATAAATGATTATTCGAACAGCGTCATTCGTACCTTAATGACGAGCACCACTTTTTGATGAATGACATTTCGGGCTAGAAAGGATGTATGGGTCATTTTGACCAGTCATTCCCTCGCTTTGGCATCCCACAATTTTTACGCCTCCCTCAAAAAGAGATAATAATATTTAGAGACACTTGCCGGGCTGAATGTGAATTAGCCCCTGCTGCAGCTCATCATTAGTACAGGACCAGCCCTGCAACTTTGACATTTTTTATAAAGCTGAGATGATGGAAAGAATAAGAAAAGAGATGATCCTGATGGAGAGAGGGCTGCACAGCCCTACAGCTGGCAAAAGGCTCTCGAATTTGTCAGACTCAGCTGGAAATGCAGTGCTGGAGGCCCTTGAAAATTCTCCGCACAGTGGTCGCCTCAGCCCGAGACTGACTGCCGCCTCCCTGCACAGCGCTATAGGGGACATCTCCGCCAAAGGCAAATTTGAAATAGACACTTTATTCAATCTTCAGCATCCGAGCAGTGAAAGCACCGTCTCCTCCGAAATCCCGCCGTCGGAAAGCAGGAAGAAAATCAGCCTTTATTCCGAAGTTGCTCAAGAGGCAGATATGAACAGTGATGTGGAGGTGGGCTGCTCCGCGCTCCGCTCTCCAGCCAGCCTGACTTCCTCCCAACTGAAGGAAAACAGTAACAAAGGTAACTCTTCCTCTATCATCTCCATTTAAGCCCCGCGCTTTGCCAGCCTGCTTTAAAAACCAGAGCAAACCCACCGCCAAAGTTGCTAGCGTCTGCACCGGCGCTCTGTCTTCTGAAGACAGAGCTCCAGGCTGTAAAATATTATTGCGATTACTGCGCTATCCCGATAGCCGAGACACACTGCCCAGGCAGATCCTGAGCGGGTGCGTGCGCGTGTGTGTGTGTGCATGCCCAAATCCCTCGATATGTAGACATATATATCCAGAATATATACGTGGGCACAAGTATCCACTCACCTACACTTAAGGAAACCTTTCTCCTTATTTTTCCTCGCGCTCTTGGAGCTCTCGGCGTCTCTCGAGCTGTATATATGTGTACATATATAGATAGATTAAATTAGAGGGAGAGAGAGAAAGGAGTGCGAGGAAACTGTCCATATTTGTCTCTGTGTGTCCTTCTCTGTGTAAATGCAACGTGCCGCCCTGTGTCCACTTCGGGGTAATTGGGCATTGTTCACTTTTCCTCTGCCTGTAGCAGGGGGTTTGAAACAGCCTCGTTTCCTTCCCGCTTTGCGGAGCATGTTGATGGACGGTGGTTGTTGTTATTGCTGTAATTGGGGAGGGGGAGCCAGGTGAACGGCGGATTTCCTAGGGGCCACAGTGCATGCCTTTTTCGTCAAATGTGCCAGGGAAAGGAAGGGATCCTCGACGTAACGCCCGAGGAGGGAAAAAAAAAAAAAGGAAAGAAAAAAAAAGAAGGAGGCTTTTATGGCTGCTCTTATTTCGTACGTCTCAAACGAAAATACGAACAGCAGGCGCGAAGGAAAAGAGTAGCGCCGAGCCCGGGCTCCTCGTAGCCCGGCAAAGCCGCGCAGAGCCCCGGCCCGCTCTCCCCGGGGCTCGGCTGCTCTGCAGTCTCCAAACCCGCCCCATTTACGGAGAGTAACGCTGTTATGAAGTACTAGCCACCCAATCCCCCCCAACCCAATCCCCCAAATCCAACTTTATCGATTCTATTAGCAGCAGCGATTTGTAAGGATGACAGCTGGCCTTAAGGACGGGCGGGTAGGGCCCGGCCCGGCTCGGCCGGACAGGTTGGGGGGCCTCCCTGCCGCTCGCTCTCACCTCCGTGCGCTCGCCTCGCAGGCTACGCGGAGAGCAGCCCGGCGCCCAGCACCCCCGCCGCCGCCACCGCCCCCGCCGCCGGCATCGGCAGCCTGCACAGCGGCGGCGCGCTGGGCAGCTCGGCGGCGGGGGGCGACCAGGTGCGGCGGTACCGCACCGCCTTCACCCGGGAGCAGATCGCCCGCCTGGAGAAGGAGTTTTACCGCGAGAACTACGTGTCGCGACCGCGGCGCTGCGAGCTGGCCGCCGCCCTCAACCTCCCCGAGACCACCATCAAGGTACGCCGCGCCCCGCCGAGCAGCCGCGGCCCCGGCGCAGCCCTGAGGTGCCCGGCTCCCTCGGGCCGGCTTCCCTCTTGGGCTGAAGGACTCGCGGGGCAGCCCTTGGCTGCCATCAGCCCTTTCTCTCGTCCTCTTCTGCGCACGGAAAACTTTTAACTTGCTTCTATTATTATTATTATTATTATTATTATTATTATTATTATTATTATTATTATTCGCCAATTTTAACAGCGTTAGCATATTTCCTAAACGGAAAGAGAAAATAAATGCAGCTATTAAATACGGAGCGGGGGGTGGGGGGGAATCTGAACACATCAAAACCGTAAAGCCATAGCCCTGAACGGGGTGGGGGCATGGGGAAGGGGAGGAACTGGAAGGCCAAACGTTTATTCAGATCGATGGGTTCGCCCCCGGGCCGAAGGGGCCCGCGTCCACCGCTCCACCTGGGCAAGGTCACAGGCGATTGCTTGGGGCCGGAGAGAGGTGGCCTAAAAAAGAGTGGGGCGGTCGAGACGTAGCTGCGGGCCGCGCCGCGTCGCGTCGGCGGTGGGTGTGGGTGGCTGTCCGTTGGTGCCGGCGGCGGGGCGCGGAGCGCAGCGGAGCTAAGGCCGCGCTGTTCTTGTCTCCCCACGCAGGTGTGGTTCCAGAACCGGCGGATGAAGGACAAGCGGCAGCGCCTGGCCATGTCCTGGCCCCACCCGGCCGACCCCAGCTTCTACACCTACATGATGACCCACGCGGCGGCCACGGGCAGCCTGCCCTACCCCTTCCACTCCCACGTACCGCTCCACTACTACCCGCACGTCGGGGTCACCGCTGCCGCTGCCGCCGCCGCCGCCTCGGGGGCCGCCGCCGCGCCCTTCGCCACCTCCATCCGCCCGCTGGACACCTTCCGCGCCCTCTCGCACCCCTACTCCCGCCCGGAGCTGCTCTGCAGCTTCCGACATCCCGGCCTCTACCAGGCGCCGGCCGCCGCCGCCGGCCTCAACAGCAGCGCGGCCGCCTCGGCGGCGGCGGCGGCGGCAGCGGCGGCGGCGGCAGCGGCGGGCTCGGGGCCGCCGGGAGGCTCGGCGCCCTGCTCCTGCCTCAGCTGCCACAGCAGCCAGACGGCGGCAGCGGCGGCGGCGGCGGCCTCGGCGCTGGGCTCGCGGGGCTCGGCAGCCGCCGACTTCCCCTGCACGGCGGCGGGGCAGCGCTCCGAGAGCGGCTTCCTGCCCTACTCGGCCGCCGTGCTCAGCAAGGCCGCCGTCGCCTCGCCGGACCAGCGGGAGGAGGCGCCGCTCACCAGATAACTACCGCGGCCCGGGCCCGGGGGCGGGGGGCGTTTTGTAGGGGGGTTGACGGGGGGGGCAGGTAAGGGCCGGGTCTGGGGGCGCCCCTGGGCTCGGCCAAAAAGTTCCGTCTATTTTTTTAATGCTGACCGCCCCGCCGCGGAGGGGCGCGGGGCCCAGCGGGAGGGGCGCTCCGCGGCTCCTGCGACCCCGCAGAGGCGACCCCGCGGCGCGCTGCGCGGTGCTGCCCAGGGTCGGGATCCGTGGGGCTGCGGGCAGCCGGGCCGGCGGGTGCAGGGACGGGGGAGCCGGCGGAAGGGAATGTGTTTCTGGATTTTTTTTTCCTTCTGTTAAATTTTTATTATTGTTTTAATTATTGTTATTATTATTATTATTTCGGTTTGAATCCGACTCGGGGGGAAATGTCTCGCGTATTTCTGTACGAGGAGCGGTAGCTAATGAGGCTGCCGCGGCCGGGCCAGTAACGGGAAGGGACGTGTCAGATTGACAGGATGGGGAGAGGCATTTTTTTAGCTCACGCTTTCTAACTACCATAATCCACGCTATCTGGGAAATACTTGAATCTCTCTAGGTGTAGGCTGTTGTCCTGAGGCATTTACCTTCCAGACACTTTTCTAAATTTGATTTCTTTCTTAGCGTCTTTCCCTCCTTTCGGTCAAACTGGCTCTTGGATTTATTTCTCACGCATCTCTATCGCGCCTTTGCCTCTGAAAAGCCACCACTGGGTAACTGAGACCTGCTATACCAAACCACTGCTACTGGAGGGACTTCCTTGAACTTGAAGAAAGGCACATCAAAAACCACCAGTGTTACTGCCATGTCAATTTTGATGCTAATAATGTGCAGATTATGACGAAAATTGCCAATCATGTTCTCTGATGGACCTCCTTTGAATGTGGAATTGGAAAAAAGTTCCCCGCACAGAGACCTGCTGTCAAGTACTAACAACCCGCTAAGGGAAGTCATTAGAAGAGACAGATAAGAGACTTGGTACATAAAACATTGTTCTTGGTGCATAGAATGTATGTTATTTAATGTTATCTCTGTTACCTGAAGTGATTTCGCACAAGAAAGCCACTTTCTTATCATCTCAATTGCCAATTTTCATTTTGGTAACTTGGACGCCCCGGGTAGACTTTTCTCTGTTAAGTTGATATTCCACCAATGTGAAGAGCCTCATTAAATCAAACCCAGATATTTCCATAATGCTCCCTACAGAGCCACTTCACTCTTCACATAATGAGATTTTTCTGAAGAGTTGAAGCCCTCATCTAACTTGCTATTGCTTGTTTAGACCCTGTGTGAATGTGAACACACACACACATACACGCGTATACTCTCACAAAAGAAGAAAAAAGAAAAAATAATAAAAAAGGAAAAAAGCTCTATTATATATTTCGAATAAGTGTCCTGAAATACTTCTATTTTTAAGACACTGGATTTTTTCATATTCTAATAATGAACTTTCAGGAAATGATTTTAAAGGCTATGCTGTTTTGTTCAGTGAACATAAATCGTAGGGGAGTTTTTGGTTTGTTTTTTTTTTTTTTTTTTTTTTTTTTTTTTTTTGTCCAACAGGACAGATTTCTCGGGCGGGGGTAGGGAAGGGCAAAGGAGAAATATCCCCAGGCTTCTGGAGAAGATTCCTGACAAGACGTGTACATTTTCTGGGTAGAGAACTTTAAAGCTCGGTAGAAGACTCCTAACCCACAAATTTCTCATTTTGTAAAGAACAAATAGGAAGACTACTTACGTAAAAGTAACGATTATACCAGCCGTTGTTCACTGAGTTTACATTGAAATTTTTTAATTAATATATAATTTAAGGCTAAAGAAAATAGACCAAAAGGTAGCACTCTTTTACCAGCTCAACCTTTTCGATCGTTGGAATCGTTTGCTATGATCACACACGTATGGGATGTATATACAACGATTTTGGCAATAATGTTTACATTTTTCCAAAATATAGATATATGTCTATTAAATGATCGATGAGGACGCTGGTTGGTAAAATTAACATAAATTCGTTTTATGTTAGGTCCTTTGGACCTGGTTATTATATGAAACTGTAAATAAAGTCTTTGTGCTTTAAATATTGCTGGCTGTACGAATTCACTGTAAAATATTTTACAAATGTGCAATAATTATAAAGCTTTGTATATTACGTTATTTATTGTGTTTGGTCATGTAAAATAAATGTTATTTAAATCAAAGCGAGATTATTTGTTTAAGAGGCTGCAAAACATTGCGTACTGATGTTTGTTTTTAAATATGGCATCCAGGGTTATGAGAACTTCTTAAAACAACATCTTTAAATGCCTTTTAATACACATATCAGCTGGATTAATTCATTCTAATCATTTTTTTTTTTACTGCGAATGCTGTGCATTACTCATGTTTATAGCAGATGTGTACTAAGTCCAAACATTGGTTTAACATTAATTGGCTGGCTAAACAGATGTGTGTTTACAAATATTACGGAGATATTCTGTAAGAAAAACAACGGATAGAGAATATCTCATCTGCTTTTTATGCTTTTGTCCGTGCCTGGCTTTTACATTTAGTCGAGAAAATATTAATCGTTTTTTAGCCCGGAAAAGGTGCTCCTGTAACCTGGTGTCGAGAAGGCACCCAAGAAAATCCCGGGGCTTTTTTTTTTTCCCCCTTTTTTTTTTAAATTCTTTTTTTCCTCCTTTAGCTCGCAACACTCTCTCCATTTGTCAGGCAGAAATGATGCTGCGGCCGCTGCTCGGAAGGAAACCTGCAGACGCGGCAGGGACTGTCACAGCTCCTTCTGCCTCGCTCTCCCCCCGCCGTTCCCGCTCAGCCCAACTGTTCGTATATTTACAGATCGGCCGTAAAATCGATATTTCGATGGAAAAATGCAAGAGTCAATGGTGTGTGCAAAGCAGTCTATTTCTATTCGATTTGAAAACCAAGATGTCCCTTCCACGAAATTTTCT